>NC_059103.1:134607275-139607275 GCF_020740685.1 Jaculus jaculus | reverse complement strand
TTATCCTGGGGACCCACCTCCTTGGGTTACGCTAATCACTATGGGTTCATGTAGGCCTCAGTTAGTCCCTGTGGGATAGCAAGGGGACCATGCCCCAGGATATTGTTACCCACTCTGTGGCCTAGCAATCTTTATGCCTCCTCTTTCACAATGTTTCCTGAGCCATGTCAGGCCTGTTCGGAGTCTGATTTACTATTGAGTTCTCTGTAGCCCCTGGATTTCTGCTTTGATAGTTTTTGATTGATCAGCATGTTTGTCACCATTTCCCTGGAGCTGGTTGTCAGGCTAGCAATAAGAGCAGTATTCATTTTGCAGCTTCCTCTGAAGTTTCTTCTGGGCCCCTGCAAATGTGGTAGAAGTGGCACATCTGGTGGTGGATAGTCAGCTACCTTGTCTATTGGTGTATCTTGGTTTTCCTTTGTTTTCTTTTGTAATCCAAAAAATAAAACAGATTCTCCAACCAAGAGTGAGAGCCGCTTGGGCTAAAGGGGGTATGTAAAGTTGTCTGAGAGATTTTTGGTGTGCAAGCCCACTCTTCTTCTCCAGAGAGCAGTGGGGGCTTCTGTATGAAGTCTAGGTTTCCTGATCATGAGATTCTGACTTGTTTCCAGTACCAGATATGAGTTGTCTCCCACTGAGTTGATTTTGTAGTCTTCAGGGTCCCCTGCTTCCTCTGCTGTTGGTGACCATTATGCTTTGGCAGCTCCACTATGGCTCTGCAGCTCTGTGAGGGCTAGCTGTGAAGGAGCTAGCATCCCTTGCACTTGCAGCATGGAATTCTGATGTCTTGTGACCAAACACTGCTTAGTTCAGCAATGGGAACTTACCTTTTAACTCTGTAGGTAATCAAGTGTTTTGGCAGTGGCCTGTATTGTTTTGGGGATCTCATAGGCCTCCCTGTCCAACAGCTCTCTCTGGGGGACAATCCCAAAGCTAGACCTGAGATTTACCAGCCAGAGTTTATAGTTTTTTCATAAATAAATATTTTCATTATTTGTTTATTTGTAAGAAGAGGGAGGGAGGAGCGAGATAGAAGAGAAGAGAAGAGAAGAGAAGAGAAGAGAAGAGAAGAGAAGAGAAGAGAAGAGAAGAGAAGAGAAGAGAAGAGAAGAGAAGAGAAGAGAAGAGGTGTGTTCCAGGGCCTCTAGGCACTGCAAACAAACTCCTGATGCATGTGCCACTTTGTACATCTGGCTTTATGTGGGTGCTGAGAATTGAACCCTGGTCACTAGAATTTGCATGCAAATGCCTTAAATGCTGAACCATCTCTCCAGAATTCATACTTTTAAGGTTAAGCTTTTCACCTTCTGCCCAGACTGTTCTCCTCTCCCTTTATTTGTGGTTGTTATCTTGTAGAATGCTATCCAGAATGAGGGTTTCTATGGAAATGATTAATGTTTCCTTAACTTTTGTGTAATTCTCTCCCCCACCTTAACCTACCTGCCACTCCCCAAGCCCCTCCCACCCCCTATATTGTGTCCTTCCTCTAGCCTGTTAAGTAACTTCTCGCCTCTCTCCCTATTTCCTTCTTTTCTGACCTCATCCTGTTTCAGGACCATATTCCTGGTGCTTACTACTGTTTGCACTCATCTCCATTTAATCCCAGGTAGGAACTGTACATGAGAGAGAACATGTGGTATTTTGTCTTTCACCAAGTAGAATTCCATTGTGAATATGCACCACATCTTCATTGACCATTTGTCAGTTGAAGGGCACCTGGGCTGATTCCAGTTCCTAGTTATTGTGACTATGGCAGCAACAAATATGGCTGAACAGGTATCTCTCTAGCAAAGAGCACAGTCTTTAGGGGATATGCTTAGGAGTGGTATAGCTGGATCAAATGGTAGATCTCTTTTCATCTTCTCAGGCATCTATCTAATGACTTCCATAGTGGTTGAGCCAGTTTGTACTCCCACTAGCAGTAAGTAAGAGTTTCTGTTTCCCCACAGCCTTCCTAGTGTTTGTTGCCATTCTATTTTTGATGAATGCCATCCTGGCTGGAGTGAGATGAAATCTCAAAGTTGTATTGATTTGTGTTCCTCTGATGACTATGTTACTGATACTTTCCAAAACTTGAAAATGTACTACATCCTAGACCATGGGGTTAAGGATTTAAAAAGAATGAGACATATTTCCTATCTTCCATAGATCAAAATGTAAATGGCAACATTCTACTCTGATGATATATCCAGCAACTGCTTGTAGAGGCCATACGGTGGAGAAAGGAAGACAGCAAGAATTTACGTTCAGCACATGCTGGACACTGTAGCCTGTGATCTCACAAGATCCCCCAAATCACAGTGGGATGTGTACATACACTCTATCCTTAGTTCACATTTTCAGATCAGCAGTTTTCCAGTCAGGAATCTATTCACTTGATTTATCTAGGAGAAATAGATAGGCTCAATTAAGAAAATCCAGTTTGGGAATTAGTTACTTTTTCCCCCAAAGAGAAAAGTTGGGACTTTAGAAAATCTCAATGAGAATCCAAAAGTAATACTGTCTTCAAAGTCCTCAATATAATTAGTGTTGTTGAATATTCTTGTTATTATTATTTTTTTTCTAAATTTATTTATTTGAGAATGACAGAGAGAGAAAGAGGCAGATAGAGAGAAAAAGAGAATGGATGCTCCAGGGTCTCCAGCCACTGCAAACGAACTCCAGACACATGCACCCCCTTGTGCATCTGGCTAATGTGGGTCCTGGGGAATCAAGCCTCAATCCGGGGTCCTTAGGCTTCAAAGGCAAGCCTTTAACCACTCTCCAGCCCTGAGTATTCTTATATTTTTATTTTTGCTTATTTATTTGAGAGAGAGAAAGAGGGAGAGAGAGAGAGAGATATAAAGAGTGGACACACTCGGACATCCAGCCACTGCTAACGAACTCCAGGTGCATGTGCCACCTTCTGCATCTGGCTTATGCGTGTTCTGGTGAACCAAACCTGGGACTTTTGGCTTTGTAGGCAAGTGCCTTAACTACTAAGCCATCTCTCCAGCCCTGAAATTAAAAATGTAAATGTCTAAATGACTATATGTATAATCATTAACTATGCCTTAATCAAGTGGAGGGGGAAATAAGACTTGCCTTAAATACTCAAATTCATATCTGTAATCACATATTATCATAATACTTGCCAATTAAAATATTTTTCCTAAGGTATTAACTTGTCCTTTTGCATTGGAAATACAATGTAGAATGTGACTATATTGAAAAGTAATTTCATAAATAATATATAGCCAACTAAATAGTGTCCAATTAAATAATGGCCAGAGATTTGAAGTTACAAATCAAACTTATAACCTGTTCAATAAAATATTTTTGAGCTTTCTACTTTGAAAATTAGGACTTAAAATGCAAAAATATAATTCATGAACAAAATTATATTACTAATGTGGTTGCAATTTGGTGAGATATCAAAGATAATTGAGTTTATGCTTGTGTTTGCCTAAATGTTCTATTGGTTGTCGAGTGATATTTGAATGAGAGATGAAATAAAAACACACATAATGTCCAAACTATTATTAGTATAATCCATCAAACTTTTTCTTGTCTTTCTAAAATGTCAGTAATTTATATTACTTTTGTTCATTATGAAAGCTTATTATTGAAAATTGTATTAAGGCTATTAATGTAGAAGGAGTTGTTGAATTAATTTGTCTTTTCCTTTGCCTAAAATCTTCTTATTCAATTTTCCCCATACCCCAGTGCAGGATCTATTTCTGATACTGTTGGAAATCCAACATTAGAAACTGCATGGTATGTGGGTAGAGTCACCTTTTTTTTTATCTTTTTCATCTTTTTTAAAAGCAGATATCAGGTTAGAGATGTAAAGATAGCCTAGCTATTAGTCACCAGAGTTCGAGTCACATCAGTGGTGTGCTGGACCCAGCCACACTGTGAGATGTGCCAGAATATTGGGAGCTTGGTACCAGCCACAGCAGAAGCATTTACACTCAGAGAATGAGCATATGCTTGAATCAGGCCCTTCCTGACTGCTGTGAATCCTTCCCACATCAGTGGGTTGCGCCGAGTATTGAGAGCTTCTTCAGAATTCATGAGTGCAAGGGCTAATGGTATGCAGAGTCCTCTAAGTCCCTTGATATTCCTGGCCTGGTCTGAGGACAGCACTGACCTCACTAGAGTGTTCTTTTCGAAGCTATCATTTTCTGTAATTCTTTATATAAATAACTTTAGGAAGATGTTTTTTATTCTCTCACAGTAGACTCCACATTTTATTTATTTTACAAGCAAATAAGTCATGTGTTGGCGACCATGTTGGGAAATAAACATCCCTTTTTTAGACTAAATTGATATAATATTCTGAATCTGTTTCTTCTTTTCCATGGTTACTAGAGCAGATTTTAAGTTACTGAGCATTGATCCAATTAGGAAAATGAAGTGTTTTGGGATAAAAATATTTAAAGATGTTGTGTTGCTAAGATAGAATTATGTGCTTAAACTTTAGAAAGATGGATTCTAACCTTAAATAACTCTTGATTAGTAAAAATGATATCAATAAGAAGGTGGGACATTACAAAAGAAAAGACGATCAGAATAAGTTTGTTCAGCTATGTTGATGAGATACATAAAGGATCAAAAAGTTCACCCTGTAATTTTTGTTTTAGATAGCACAGAAAATATCTGGCTTTGGTTGCCAGGAACTGAGTATGATAATTAAGTAAATGGTTTATACAGCAGTAAAGGAATTCTTATAACTACCCAACACAAAGCAGTTATTTCAAAGGAGTAATGTCTCCATCCTGTTCTGTATATGATAGTATGCTTAGTACAGAGTCCTGACAACTCATATAGGATTTTCAATATTGACCTATTTCTCTCCATGGCAGATAAGTCTGTGATGCCTATTTGGGCTTTATGAAAGTACTATCATGAAAGTATCTAGACATATGTCAACCATCAAAATGAGGATCTGTATCTCTTTGCATGACTTCAATGGAGTCAATAAAATATCTTTAACAATGCATCATTAACATTTGTGAGTTCATTTACTTTTGAATACTTTCTGTGCATACTTTTTAAGAGAATAAGTCTGGTTGAAATTATGAATATATTTAGAAATTGGATTTGAAGTTTTCACTTTCCTGGCTTTGAATGGAGGATTTATGTTCTTAGTTGAGCAGAAAGCAATTGCTTTTCTGTGAGAAGTAGGGTAACATCCGAGGAGTATAGATGTTAAGAAGTACAACAGAACACTCATTTGCTCCTTGTTTTCCAATGGCAGAATGAGGCATGGAACAATTTAGCTATATTCAGGAAACTCTTTTGATGCCTGTTCAGCCATGCTTCTGTCCATGATTTTACTGTTGTTGCTGTATGACTTTGGCTAGTGACAGGGCAGCAGGGGAGGGACTGCATCATAAACTAACATCATTGATTTCCCATCTAATCTCCCTAGGTGATGTCTCACAGCAGCTATTCCCACTTTTGCCTTCCCTGTTAGTTCTATGGCATGACAGTCGGAGCTTAATGTAAACCTCCACAAGAGGCTTAACATGACTACTGTGCGGGGCCATGCCTGTCAGCTTCTTCAGAAGGGTGGAAAGAGCATGGGTGTGGACTGACATAGAGGGTTATATATGTGGAGAGTAAGAATGTCACTACTTCTCATGACTGTCACTCTGATTAGGAAAATTACTGGCAGCATTTTACTGCAAGTCCTAATCCAAAGGTATTAGAAGAGATGGTCTCCATGAGGCCACGATGATACTGAAACTCTCCTCATGTCGGGATAGCCAAGAGGGGACATGAAGACCTAGGGAGGAGACAAAGTGAGGTTATGTGTTCCCTGAGGGAAAGAAGAAATGGGAAGCTTCTTTTGCAAAAACCAAAACCATGTAAGCAAAAACAGTTGATGGATTATTGTCCAATGAAACTGCTACAAAATCAAAGCCCAACTGAAAATAATATCAATGATATAAGTTAAATAATTAATTGCCTACATAGCAGTCCTCTTATTCTTTTTTCACTACAAGCATCCTTCTTTTTTAAAAAAATATATTTTATTTAGTTATTTGACAGAGAGAAAGAGGGAGTGAGAGAGAGAGAGAGAGGGAGGGAGAGAGAGAGAGGGAGGGAGAATGGGTATGCCAGGGCCTCCAGCCACTGCAAATGAACTCCAGATATATGCACCCCCTTGTGCTTATGAGGGTCCTGGAGAGTAGAACCAGGATACATTGTCTTTGCAGGCAAACACCTTAACCGCTAAGCCATCTCTCCAGCCCCCAGACATCCTTCTTCTAAGCCTTCCTTTTCCTCCCTCCCTCTCTCCTTCTTTCCTTGCTTGGATGACCTTGAATTCCTGACCCCCTGCCTTCACACCATGCACCATCACACCCAGTTTGCATGGTGTTGGGCATCTTAACCTGAGCTACTTCTCCAGCCTTCCTTAGGAACTTTTAAAGTTTTGATCTCGGCTGCCATACTGAGATCTTCCCTTTATATTTTGCTAAAAGATAGATTAAAATATTATTTCTCAGTCTATTCTCCATAGTTGATAAACAATTTCCTCTCTTAAGATTCTAAAACTCTTTATATATATCATCACATTGCCCATAATTCATTCCTTTGTCTATGTCAGCTTGCTTTTACACAGCTGTATCCCTAACTCATTAATATTTGGGCTTAAGTATCAACATGTTTAAAAAAAATTTTTTTGTAAGTCTGGTGATGTAACTCAGTAGTAGAGCTCTTGCTTAGTACAGGAAACACCCAGGCCTTGAATGCAAAAACCAAAACCAAAACCAAAATAAACAAATTAAGGGCTCCCCAAACCAGAAATAGCTCTTAATGTATCCTAAAGTTTTAACACAAGATCTGTTTTTGTATCTGATAGTCATTTCTAATCTTTGTTTTCTCTTTTTAAATGCTCACCCATATAAACATCTAAACAAATGAATAGAACTTTTTCAGTTCTATCATATAAATTGCATATACAGGGAGAGAATTTCTATGACTGTCCAAAATGCAAGTACATTGGTATTTCACAGAGGTTTAAACATATGCATGCTCTCTCTTTTTCTTCTTTGTGTACATCTTGTTAGTTGCATGTAAAATTTCTCTCCATTACGTTGTGCACCTGGCAAAATAAGACCTAAGCTTTGTAAGTTTTCTTCTTGAGACATCCTGGCTCTTCTGCTCCCCTCACTCACCTTGCTCTTTCTGTGCGGCATAGACATTATGATCGCAGCTGCCCCTTTCATAGAGGTAATGATGAGTTTTGTTTTACTGGTACATTTTGTCCTTGTCTTTCTTCCTAATTGACTGGAATCTTGAAAGGAAAATCTGGACACCAGTCACCTTTGAAATTCCAAAGTTTAGTCTAGTACAGCGCATAAATACAATGACCAGTGAATTTTGGTGAAACCTGAAGCAACTGTATTTCTAATTACAGATTACAAGTGGGACAATTTTTGTTTTGTTTCATGGCAATTTCATTTTGGATGAAGTTCTCCTGATTGCAAGGTGCACAGAGGCCCAAACATTTAAAAAAAAAAACACTTTGAATTAGTTGCTGATAAATATTATTATTGAAAATATTCTCCAATAAGAAAGCTATTTGAGGGGCTGAGAAGATGGCCAGCCCAGGTCTGATTCCCTAGCACTCCTGTAAAGCTACATACGCAGCTGCCCAAGCATGTGTCATTGTAACACACCTGTGATAATGGGGGGTGGAGCATGTGCCAGCCAGCCCAACACTTAGCTTTCATTTGTAGATTAAAAAAACATTATCCGTAAGTAGAAAGTGGGGGAGAGAGAGGGAGAATTGGCACACCAGGGCCTCTAGCCACTGCAAATGAATTTCAGGTGCATGTGCTACTTTTGGCATCTGGCTTTACATTGGTACTAGAGAATTAAACCTGGGTTTTTAGGCTTTGCAGACAAGCACCTTAACTGCTGAGCCATCTTTACAGTCCATTTAGACTTGTATTTATTGGCCACTCAATTGCAGAAACAATTGAACCCTATTCAATTAATTGAACCCAGTTTCCAAGAAGATAAAACAGACATCTTGAAGTTGTCCTTTGACCTTCACATGTGTGCCACACTGTATACACACACACACACACACACACACACACACACACACACACACACAGAGAAAGTTAAATTTTAAAAAGAAAACCATTTGCTTGAAAAAAGAGCAGTTATGATTGGAACAAATCAACTTCGTTCTGCATTTACTTTTGTGAGACATATTGCCCAATTAAGAAACATCTAAAAATGGACATAAAAAAGAAGCATGGACAAAATATATCTTTACTTTTATGCAAAGCAATTGCTTAATTGGAATAGTACTCATATTTTTACAGATGTCATGTGTTCTGTACCTTGATGTAATAGATTTGTGTATATAATTTCCCTCATTTTTTGTGTGTATGGAGTATATGCTTGATGCATGCGTTTGTGGGTGCTCATGAAAATATATATGCATGTATGTGATGGCCAGAGAACAGCGTGAGTGGTTATTCCTGTGTACTATCTAACCCTTTTTGAGACAGGGTCTCTCCAGGCTGGAACTGACCAAGACTAGCCTAGCTGGCACGTGAGCCCCGGGGTCTCTTCTGTTTCTGCCTCCCCAGTGCTCGGATAATAAGAATGAGCGAACACACTGGTTTTTCTCAGGGGTTCTGGGGAAGGAATTAAGGTATGTATGTCTGTAAGCAGGTGCTGTACTGCCTGAGCAATCTCTCCAGGCACATGTCTCTCATCTTCTCAGGTGCAGGTTTTCGTTGGACATTTTTGTTCTTCCGATGAGGAGACAGTTCACAGTAGAACTCTAGGCTGACTCTGACAACACATACTCATTTTTCAATTGGATTCACAACCACTGACAAATAAACTAGGGCTTTATTCTCACTTTCATATATACCCTGGATGAAAAGTTCAATCCCTTGCCAGGCATGCTGGCGCATGCATTTAACCCCAGCACTCAGGAGGCAGGGATAGGAGGATCACCGTGAGTTTGAGGCCACCCTGAGACCCCATAGTGAATTCCAGGTCAACCTGGGCTACAGTGAGACCCTACCTTGAAAAAAAAATAAAAGAAAGAAAAAGAAAAAAAAGTTCAATCCCAAGTTTATATTTAGTTTTGGTAAAACAGTGCAATTCTAGCTCATAGAAGGATTCAATTGCTTCTTCATGGCCGAATGTGAGATTTTTGTAATTGGAAACAGTTTTTGTTTTTTAATATCATTAAATGTCTTTTTAAAAAATAGCTGAAACCACCATAAATCTAATAGTGTTCCACATCTTATTCCAGATTAGAGGTATGGAACTGAGAGAAGTGCTGTGTTTCTCTTATGAGAAGTTGGTTTCATCAGACTATATTGTGGACATGGTTTGTCCTCCAAAGGTCTGCATCTTGGAAGCTGGGCTCATGGTGTGGTACTGATGAGGCAGTGGAAACTGTAAGAGATGGGAGCTAATGGAAGCAATCAGGTCATAGGCTTCCACCCTCATGAATGGAATATTGATGCATCTTGGGAGTCAGACAGGTCTACTAGGACTAGAGTATTCACCACATGAGTGGTTTGCTAGAAAGTGAGAAAGTATCATTCCCTCAGCTTGCTCCTGCTCTTCTTTCATCTTTTCTCTCTTTCTAAAAAAAAATGGGGGTAACTGATTCCTCGAAGCACATACCATCTTCCTGTCACATAGACATGAAAAATAGGATCTTAGAGATCTATCCTAGGCAGAAAGTGATTTAAGCTTTGTACATAGGCAAATACTATAATAGCATAATATTTACTTTTGGTATAATTTTTATGAAGAGTCAAAATCGACTCAATAAAAAAAATTCTAGGCTAACTCTGGTCTGAGTGATTGTTCTCAGGGTTTAGCAAGACAAAAAGATGAACTGTATATTTGAGAAGAAATTTTAAAAATGTTTCAGTCCTCCATATTCAAATGAGCAGTGTTTCATGTGACCCCCATTTCATTATGCACAATGCAGCACAGTAACCCATCTCTGGCTTAGAGATTACTAAGATTATCCGGTGTGATTTTGCAAAACGTCTTTGCTGCTTAGATGAGATTTTCTAATCTCTTGTTTACTTCATCTGGGATCAAGTTCAAGTCAGCTAAGCACTGCCCTGTGCTTGCATCATCTGAATAACTTGGCTGAAAACGTATTCTGGTGTCAGAGTGTTGGGTGATTAAAATATGCAGGGGGTAGATAGTGCAGACGGCAGCAAGGCTGGAGGCCACGGGAGTCTGTGCTGACATCATGGTGCTCTGTAGGAGTTTGCTTGGGGGAGATCCTGAAGGCATGTCTATGAAGCCAAAGGTTAGGAAGGGGACACAGGGACTGCCTGGAAAATTAGGAACCTTGAAAAATGGGGAAGAAAGCATAAAGAAGAGACATAAATTAAAACATGAGACACTAATGGCTCAATAGACTTAGCAAAGGAGAGAAGACATACAACAGGTTTTGAAATAAAATAAAACCATACCTTCAAACAAGTCAGCTTTGTTGCCTTTCAGGTTCATTTTTGCACTCTATTTCCATCTTAATGGTTCAGTTCTGACTCTGGAATATGCAAATGCCATTTCTCCATAACAAGTTACCTTCTGAGAAAAGCTGTAAGGCTATGGTGAATTCCACCAGGAACACACAAAGAAAGTTAACAGACCTACCTTTATAGCCAAGTGTCCATTAATGGTTTAAAGGCTAATATATGGGAAAAAAATCTCTCACCTAAGCTTGATGCAATTATTACTATGGATACAGAGTACTATTAAATCTGTCTTTATATTACAATAATTGGGACAGCTAAAAGTCAGAACCTGTACAGTATGTAAAGCATACAAACCTTGTATGGCTTTGTATGGGTGCTAGAGAATTGAATCTGGGTCATTAGACTTGGCAGACAAGTGCCTTAACCACTTAGGTGCTACTCACGTTATTTTTTATTGGGGGCGGGGGTTCCAGCCATTGCAAATGAACTCCAGATGCTTGCGCCACCTTGTGCATCTGGCTTTGTATGGGTACTAGAGAATTGAATTTGGGTCATTAGACTTTGCAGGCAAGCACCTTAACCACTTAGCCATCTCTCCAGACCCCCCCCCTCCCCTGTTCACCTTTATTGTGAGAGGATCTGTTATTGGCCTGCAACTCACCAATAAGGCTAGCTAGAGAGCCCCTGGGATCCTCCTGTCTCTACCTTCTCAGACCTGGGACTACACGTGTGCACTGCCACATCGGGCTTTTCTACATGGGCTCTGAGGCTCAAACTCTGATCATGTTCATACTTCCCTGAGTGGAGAGGGATGAACGCCAGGGGCAGGGCTCCTCTCACAGAACAGACATCATCCCATTACTTGATGTCCACAAGAAATGGAAGGAAAGCAGTTTGGGAGTCTGGGAGCTGCCGCCCAATGTCCACACTGGCATTCTTCAGTAACAGAATACCAGCGTGTCTCTAGATTTCAACATCTTAAGCCAAATGCTGCTCTTATATTCCCTTGAAGTTGGTATCCCATGTAATTATGTTCTGGCCTTTGAAACAACAGGGGAGTTGTATGGGACCATCAAGAAGGCTCATGAAGACATCTTAATTATTATGGGAAATATCATTTGATCCTCTGCCATTGCTTTTTTGTGCCTGGAGCAGATGGGGTGGTTGGAGCTGGAACAGCCGTTTTTGACCAGGAAGTGGCCTTGAGGCTGAAAGCCACCGTTAGAGTGGTGGCACCCCGAGAGAAGACTCCTCAATGACATCTGCATCCGGGATTGCGAGAAAAATTTACTGCACTGATCACTCTAACGGAGATTAGAGTAAGAAAGCACACGTGTGCGGTCTGTCACCCGGAAAGCTGAAGGGAGACGAAGAGCTCCTGACATGACTGCGCTGGTGCCTGGGTGAGGGGGCGGGGGAGTCACGGTGGTGTCACTCCTGCCACTGCCACAGCCCCGAACTGCCGCCAGCAACACACGCTGCTGGAAATGTTGACCAGAAGCACACCACAGAAAGACAAAGGCTATTAGTGGAAACTGTGCTTTTCCTATTGACTTGCTTGTATAAATAGCTTGGAGATGTTTTCCGAGTGCGGATCCCTAACGCTTTCAAACTTTTATTTCACCCAGTAGGACGAAAATGCTCATTAAAGGAGCCACAAGCCTCAGCTTCTTGGCAGGAATTTTCAGTTCATTGTGTGGTAATTAATACCAATCTATATGTTGAAAAAGCAAAAAAGCAACCCTTTTGTTTTGTTCCAATTTTCACACTGCTATCCTGCCAGGCAGCTAATAAAAATAACACAGAATACTTTTTTTTTTTTATAAGTGTCTATAAGGCAAATAAAAATTTCATGCTTCAGCTAGACAGATCTATATATTTTTAGGCTCTTGATGATATAAGTTTATAATTTGCAAAATTTCTAACATTACTGAAACACATTGTGACAATTCTTGGACCCACAAACAGTAAAAAATAATGCCATGGTTGTAGGCATTGCAAAGCTCTTAAAATGTACTTTTTAGTTCTGCTTTTTATCTGGGTTAGTTTATTTAGCAATGTGACTTCACTAGCTGAGATGATATTTTATAATTATTACCAGCATCAAATGTGCTAGACTTACTATGGAATTCAAGAGTGTGAACCCCGTATCGGTTACTTTTTTATATTGCTGTGATCAAATGCCTGACAAGAAACGATCAAAAGCAGGGATGGTTGATTTTGGCTTAGGGTTTGAGGGTACAGCGAAGGAGGGAAGGGAGTCATGGCAGCAGGAGCATGAGGTGACTAGTCACCTTGGAGCCTCGGTTGGGAAGCAGAGAGAGATGCATGCTGGTGACCAGCTTATTTTCTCCTTTTTAGCCAGTCCAAGACCCCAGACCATGGAATGGTTTACTCCCATTCAAGGGGAATCTTCCCACCTGAGGTAAATGTTTCTGGACACAGCCTCATATGCACTGACAGAAGTGTGTCTCTTGGGAGAGTCTTGATATCCCATCAAGGTGACAGCCTTTAAAAAGCAATGTGGCCAGAAGGTCAGATAGCATTGCTACTCAGGGCCGATCCAAGAGACATGAGCAATCGAGCAGCTAACTTCCTGGTCTTCACGTAGAAGGAGAATAAGGCCTAGTAGAAATCACTGTGAGAGGAGTTTGGAGGATGGTGGACGGGCTGTAGAATGGAGGCAATGTAAGACACAAGGAGCCTTACAACTAAGAGAGTAGGAGCGGGAGAGAACAAAGGTATAAGATGGGTGACCTCATTCAAAAATGAGTAAGACGTGGTAAGAGGTTTGTTTGGGAATATGAAAGGAAGAGCTGTGGATAAGGACAAATGGTTTAGAATAGAGTGAACAGAACTTGTACCACAATTACTGAGAGATAGAGAAGTATCTAATGTGAACAGGATGTTCTAGATTTGAGTTCTTTTCAGTCAAAGATTAACTCGGTAAATCTGAACCATTTAAATTGTTCATTTGCCAAAAGAAAAAAACAAAAACCTTTTGGTTCTTGCCCATATCCTGGGACTTAAGCCCTTGGCCTCTGATGACTGTTGAGAACAATTTTGTTTAGCCCAGGCTTTGTGCTAGATCATGTACTCTATACTGACCCATTGATTGTAGTAGGTTATTAGATCATGTAGCCTCTTCATGACCTCTAGAGTTAATAGATGCTGCAATGGTCAACACTGATTCTCCACTTGACAGGATCTAGAATCACCTAGGAGAAAAATCTCTGCCTTATCTGTGAGGGAGTTTCTACAGGTTGAGGTGGAAACACTCAACCTAACTGTGAGTGGTACCATTAAACGGGCTTCAGCCTGGGAGTAAGTAAAAAGGAGAAAGAAAGCCGAGTACCATTGCATTGTGCATTCTGGTTGTGAACTGAATTTAACCGGCTGCTTGAACCCCTGCCTTCCTCACTGTGATGGGGTGGGTCCTTCTAAACCATAAGCAGGATAACTCCTACGTCACTTTAGTTCCTTCTTGTTAGGTATTTTGCTATAGCAGCAAGGGAAGCAGCTAACACAGATGTTACATAATTGATGTCTACCAAGTGGATAATCAGCCACAGCTCGATGATTAAATCCCAATAACATCCCTGACTACTGAGGCCTGCTTGGTCTGTGACATCTTATATGCATGATGTCACATGTGGTTATTAGGAGAATTATCATTGTTTCTGGTAGATGGTGACTGGTCTCTCTTGTACGTCCTTTACCTTGGTTGATTTTAATGTTTACTGTTACTTCAGTAAACTTTACAGAAATTATAACAGATTTTCTCCTCTTGTAAGTCCTAGAGAATTCTTGAACCTGAGGATGTTCTTAGAGGACCCTGAACAAGAATGACCAGTTGGACAACTGGCAATGCCATTCTTATAGTTAGGGAATAAGTGAAGAAAAACAGTTTTGGAAGAAAAATGAATTCATTTGTCAATACATTGGCTGAAATGCCTGGGGAATGTCTAAGTGGAATTGTCTGTAAGAAGTTTATGTAAAACCAGGGGCATTGGTTTGCACTTGCTCTTAGTGTCCTCAAAGGTAAAAGCAGGAAGATCATGGGTTCAAAGCCAGCCTGGGACACATACAAATCCCACACAACCTACTGGGCCCCACAATGAAACATTGCCTCAAAAGACAAGGAGCGAGGATATATCTTAGTAGTAGGTTGCTGGCCTAGCATGCACAGGCTTGGGTTCCGTCCTCAGCATCACAACACACACATACACCCCCCCCCCCCACACACATACCCAAAAGCATGCATAAACATGGAATGGAAGAGAGATAATTAAGCCACAATTCAGAGTCTGCAAACTGTTACTCAAGAGAGGTTATTTAAATCCATGTATAAGAATAATGTTATCGGGGCTGGAGAGATGGCTTAGCGGTTAAGCGCTTGTCTGTGAAGCCTAAGGACCCCGGTTCGAGGCTCGGTTCCCCAGGTCCCACGTTGGCCAGATGCACAAGGGGGCGCACGTGTCTGGAGTTCGTTTGCAGAGGCTGGAAGCCCTGGCGCGCCCATTCTCTCTCTCTCCCTCTATCTGTCTTTCTCTTTGTGTCTGTCGCTCTCAAATAAATAAATAAATAAATTAAAAAAAAAAAAAGAATAATGTTATCTGAGAAATAAAGAAAAAGCAGTTAAAGAGAACATTTTAGGGAACACTCAAAACACCTGGGTACAATAAAGAAAACAGTGGTATCTCAAAGCTTGAGGCCGAGAATCTTCTAAGAGATGCTATCTAAAAATGTCAAAAAATCAAAGAAAAAATGAGCCTGGTAGATCACGCTTCTAAACCCCAACATGTGGGAGGCTGGGGTAGGAGGATTACTGCCAGCCTGGCCAACAGATTACAGAAAGTGGCCGAGGGTAGGCAGCCCATGCTGTTGTCATCGAAGCCACGACTTAGTTGTCTCAGTTCTTCCACACGCTTTTCTGCATGACACCCTCACCGACCTCCAGCCCACTCGTCTCCCCTCAGCTCCACTTCCCTTGCACGCGTCCACTGTGCACACGTCTGACTTTGTATGGCGTCACGTGATCTCAGAAAGATTTTAGATTCTCAAAGACGGAATTATGCTTCAAAGTAAAAGCTAGGAGTTCTACTACATATAATTTCTCTCTTCTTGTGATATGTTTCTTCAAATATAAAAAGCTAAGTCTCAGCCCAGGAGACGAATGTTTTGCACAGGAAGAAAGGATCAGTCTGTAAGTGGCTTTTGTGTGGATCCAATCTGTAGATTATGATGACATTATTATTTTTTTCTTTTTCTGCTTCCAGATGTAAGTTGGAATGATACAGCTAGGCACAAGTGGAAAAGAAGTAAGCAGAGAGGTGAAGCTCTACCTCTTTTCTTTGGAGAGGAAAGGAATAGATAGGGAAGGGCAGTGAATGATTTACAGGTGGATTAACATGAAGGATGTTCACAGGATGATCTGAGGGAGGTGTAACTTTTTTTTTTTTTTTTTTAAAGACGGTGGCCAAAGTATGGGTGTTGCCTGTGAGATAAAATTGGATATTGGATCCTGGGAAATACAAAGCATTTTTTATGGGTAAGTTTGCTTGTTACTGGACACTTTGAATGTGGTCCAAAGGAGCTGGGGAACCCCTCATGTTAATAGTGCAGGCTCTTGCTCAGACGTGGTTCCTGGGTTGATGTTTTTCCTTGCTCTTACAGATCTCTACTTTTTTGCTTCTCAGCCTGAGGTTTGTGTTTCTTTTTAAAGTTCAGAAAGATTGTATTAGATCTTGTAGCTTTAAGAGAGAGAAAGGTTTAAGAGAAGGGAAGAAAAAAGGAAGGAGAGAAGACATAGCTCTTTCCCAAGGAAGCTAGAGGAATTTTGAGAAGCCCCTCTCCAGACTCATATTGGGTTTTAATGTTTAATGTGAGCCCCACATATTGGTGGCTGATCTAGCCAGTTAGTCCTGACATCAGGTGTCTGGAGTTAGGATTTCTGGGAAAGGGCAGTCATCCCAGAAACCTTAATTCTTTAGGAAAGGCTTTCTCAGAAGGGAGTGGAAGGACTCCCTAAGGGGCAGGAAAGGCCTGACCTTTCTGATGTTTCTGACCTGCAGTAAAGTGTAATGACCTAGATTTCCCCCTACAGGCTCAAGGACCCTTATTTATCTGAGAATGCTGTTCACTTTGTAACCCTGCCACCCCTAACATGGATCAAGTCCCCCTCCAAAGAAGTAATCCGAACTAATAAAGTTGAGCATGGTCACTGGGTGTGGCAGCTGGATTCCCTGTTCAGTGAGTAGCTAATGGACTCTGAAAGTGCATAGGTGAGATACAGGACCATAGTCCTAGAAAGGAATGCTGGGTAGAAGGAATAAAGGTAAGGCAGGGAGAAGAGCCCACTGAGCAAACTGGAGCTTCTTGCTGCTCTCATTCTTGCAGACTTTCAGACCTTGGAGGAAGATGGAGGGACCTAGGTATATCGAGTTAGATTGTCATGGGGCCATCTGAATGTGGGTGGACCTCTGATTTCCCAGTCAATGCACCAGTAAGATACAGGTATTGGGGTTCCTTGCCAATGCACCAATACAATATATCCACACACTGGATATTTGGGGATGTCTCCAAGTTCTTGTCTTATTGATGAATGAAAACCACAGACCAGAAGATAAAGTTCAAAAAGATTTTATTATGATTTAGAGCTTTAGTATGGAGAGCTTTAAGGGAAGATCTTAAGGGAAGGAAGACATAGCTCTTGCCCCAGAAAGCAAGAAGGGCTTTGAGAAGCCTTTAGGCTGAGTTTTGATGATCTGAATACAGCAGAAAAATGGAGAAAGGGAAATTTTAGCTTTTAAATGTGTTTTGTATTTCCTATCTTAAAAAAAAATTATGTATTTTTAAAAGATTTATTTATTTATTTATGAGAACAAGGGAAAGAGAGAGAGAATGAGAGAGAGAGAGAGAGAGAGAGAGAGAGAGAGAGAGAGAGAGAGATTCAGGGACTCTAGCCATTGCAAACAAACTCTAGACGCATGCTCCCCCTTGTGCATGTGGCTTACATGGGTCCTGGGGAACTGAACCTGGGTCCTTTGGCTTTGCCGGCAAACAATGTAATCACTGAGCCATCTCTTCAGCCCCTGTACTTTTTATCTTGATGGCCACTGTTGTTGGATTTCCGAATGCCTACAGCATGGTGGTGGTTGTGGAGTTGACCTTTTATGCATTGTCTGTAGCAGTGCTGGGAAGATGGAAGCATCAGCTGAAGTGGTCACGGGGCTTCACTGAAGTCATTGCTTACTACCAGGTATGAGAAGTTGCTACTCAGGCGTGTTCATCCATGCAAGGTGGGCCCTCTCCTCAGAAATATATGCATACAAGTAACTCCAGGCCAAAAGGGGCAGTTTGAATCCACTAAACTAGTTTCAGAAATCTTCGGCAATTTCTCATGCAAATACTTGAGCAACTTACAAGGGGATTATTAATGACGTAGTTAGGCTTCCCAGAAATGAGGGTTGGTATCCCTGAAAATGATTTATTGTTAGGAAATTCACCATTCCCAATTATTTTGTAATGTTAGGAACTAAATTAGCATTGGAGTTTCCCAGTAGATATTACAAACCATAATTTATGAGGAAGCTCTTCTCTGGTGAACTTACAGTGCAGAGTAAACCATCAGAACAAAAATCAGTGTCCAGTTTTCAGAGGATTTCTATAGAAAATTTCTCTTTGAAGTTTATTGCTATAAATGAAGTGGAATATGATATTATAATTCAGTGGAAAACTAACCATTCAAATAAATTACTTTTTTACAAGATCTTATTCCTCACTGGTGTGGATGGGAAACCATTAAAAACATTTCTGAGGATTTGAGGTTGTAGTTCAGTGGTAGGACATTTATCTAACCTTCTCAAGGTCCTGGGCTCTGTCCCCTGAACCACATAAACAAAAAGAAAACCAAAAAAGCAAGCCAACAAATTAAAAACAAAGTTCATGCAAAAATAAGCCAACCAGGGCTGGAGGGATGGTTTAGTGGTTAAGATGTTTGCCTATAAAGCCAAAGGACCCAAATTCAATTCCCCAAGACCCAAGTTAGTCAGGTGCACTAGGTGGCGCATATGTCTAGAGTTCGTTTGCAGTGGCTGGAGGCCCTGGTGCACCCACTTTTTTCTCCTTCTCTCTGACAAATAAAAAAAATAATAAAATATTTTTTAAGATAAGCCAACCAGAAACAAATAAACAAAAATCTTAGTGGTCACAGCATTTGCCTACAAAACCTAAGGACCTGAGTTTGATTGGAAGAGGGAGTCAGGTAGCTTCGCTAAACAGTTATGGTGACCCCTGAAATTAAAAAGGCAAGAAGGTCTGCCCTGGGAACCTTCACTTGCTAGAGATCAAAGGATGATCTGACTTCTTATCTCTTGCCTAGTTTCCTAGACCTGCTTTTCTATACTGGTCTCCTTTCTCAGGATTCAAAGCTAATCCTGACGTTGTGGTTGGTCAAGCTTAAATCAGAGAACTTGGCGTCATGCCTTGCCTCTTCCTGAACAAGTTTCTAGTCCATACCAATCAGCTGTATCTCTGGCTCTCAAGTTCTTCACAAAGCCAAAAAATGTAGATGACTAGGCTGAAGGTACTTAAAGGCACTTGCTCGCAAAGCCTAATGGCCTGGGTTTGATTCCTCAGCACCCACATAAAGCCAGATGCATGAAGTGGCGCATGCATCTGGAGTTGTTTTGCAGTAGCAGCAGGCCCTGGTGTGCCCATACTTTCTCTCTCTGTCTGTCCCGCTCTTTTTTTTTTTTTCTCAAGTAAATAAATAAAATAACTGTAGATGATGAAAACTTGAATCAAAATTTCATTAATTGATATATTTTAAGTGATTTGTAACCGAGTAGGACAGGGAGAGGAGATTCCATTCTGAATCTCCCCCTGTCACAGTTCTGTGGAGAACCCACTGCCCCAGGCAGTTGCCATTGCTGGCACAAGTTCTCTTTCTCCCCCTCCACAAAGTCAGGTAGTTAGAATTAACAAACTAACTATCTCAATCTAAAACTTTGTGATCTTTTCATTCCTAGGAGAAACGAAAAGGTAATTACCTTCTAATCTAGTTTATGATTCCATAAGGCTTCTTTCTTCCCCCAGCCCCCACCTTTTTTATTTCCTTGGTTTTTTGAGGTAGGGTCTCACTCTAGCCCAGGCTGACCTGGAATTCACTACGCAGTCTCAAGGTGGCCTCGAACTCACAGTGATCCTCCTACCTCTGCCACGCAAGGCGTGCGCCACTGTGTTCGGCTTTCACTCCCTTTTGGTAAAGAAATAAAACAGGGACTCATTATCTTTCCTTGGCTGGCTTTGAATTTTCTATCCTCCTGCCTCAGTGTCCACTACCCACTACCCAAATTAGTTTTCTGCATGGCTCATGATTGAGCCTAGGGTTTCATGCATGTTAGGCACGCCTGGTACCAACTGAGCTACATGCCAGGCCCCACTCCTCGCACTGACTCTTGTTCTGTCTCTGTTATCTGGGTTCCTGGCCGCAATCTTCTAGAAGGTCGTGCACCATTTTAATCTTAGTACTTCTAGGGCAGACCGTGGGGCCTGGGTATGAAATTTGCTCAATGCATGCTTGTTAACTGACAATTTAACTGAACAAATCACTCAAGACACAGATGTCAATGCCCTGGCACAGTGTCCATTGGGTGTGTAAGGTCTGCCAATGATCATTTCCACTTGGAAGTCAGTGGGTCCATGGCAGGTTCGCTCTGAGTTTGTGTGATTCTTGTTTAAGCAAAACTGTTTTATTTTCTTCACAATAATCTTATCAGTTGAGATGACCATTCTCCCCTTGAACAGTTTTCAGCAATTGTGTGTCCTGAGGTCCTCTTGTTATGATAAGTTACTCTGCAGACTGCCTGGTTTCTATTCTCCTGTTACAGGGCCTTTAATTGGCTCCTTACCACTGTGGAGCACTCTTCCTGACCTCTTCCTAGGACTGAGCATGAGGACAGAAGAGGAGAGAATGGGAATTTGGGAGTGTGAAGGAGCAGAGGAGCAACAGACCTGGTGGTGTTGGGGTTAAAGCAGTGACTGGACTGGGAGGTCAGAGGAAAAGAACACTTATTCTAAGTGTTAGGTTTGGTCTGGGTAGCTAGAAGGAGAGTGAATCTGTCCAAGGAGACAAAGAAGGCCATGATAACATGGGTTTTTATTTTCATTTTGGCTTTCTTTGTGTCATGAAATTTAAAATCAAATGCTGTCTTTTGGACATCACTTTGACTTGCACCCTACATTTGACTAGAGATCAACTGGAGGACATGCAGGCCACTGAGAGCGCCCGTGTGGAACCCAAGTAGAGAACCCCCGTGGGGCACTGATATGGGATTCACTGGCACATCCATGCGATGAGAAGGTTTGGGGCTCCTTGTGATCCCCTGAGGAGGAGCCATAGAGGAGAAGTGAGCTCTGAACCAAGCCTGGGGTCATTTCCAACACTGTCAATGTTTAATATTGGTTGCAACCAATACACTTCTTTTGCTTTGTAATAACTTTTAAAAACCTGAAACTTCCATTTTATAGGATTCCCAGGCTCAGAGAATTCAAAAGAATCACATATTCCATATAATTTAATACTGCTTATTTTGCCAAAATAACCCAAAATCCGTTAAGGTGTGCAGTGATGTCTTGCCATTGCTTTATGAGGAGACTTAACTTCTTAAGAGACCTATAATTTTCCTTTTAATTTCTGATGTGAAAAGTCTGTTGATAAGTCTTAATCTGCTAATTACTGAAGCTTTATTCTGGTTTCAACATGCTGAAAACACTTAAATTTGATCCTGTTCGGGAAAATGCTTTATATGGCTTTTTTTTTTCCACTCCTCTGTTCTCAAGGCATTTATGAGCATCACAGCTAAGGTTTCTCATCCAGGGAACAGCACAGGTTTCATTAAATGGGGTACAGTTTGACTTCACACACCCCCCCCCAAGCAGCTTTTTCCCAGCATTAAACTATGCTGTCCCAATCATATGCACGTCTTGCTCAGACACAGAAATGTTTTGTGCACCAAGAGAGACAAAGGACTATGGGTCACATGATTTGTGGCGGGAGGGGGGGGCACTGCTAAGTAGTAGACGTCATGCCCTTAGGAGTCCTCAGGCGCAACCCTCCGGGCTCCACTACAACAACAAAAGGCAGAATACTATAGTGTTTTCTTCCTGCAGTTACTCCACAGACACTCTCTTGGGAAATATAACACACACACATACACACACACATACACACACACACACACACATACACACACACGAAAATAGCATCTCCAAAAATGGCTAAGAAGTCTTAAAAAAAAAAATGAAACCTCCTTTCCCCCTACTTCTCTTATATCTGTTTAGAAGATGATATTTATAGGTTAGGGCATAAACTTAGTCCTGGATATCCTTGGTTGCTAACCTCCCACCCGCCCTAACACCAGAACTATGTAGAAGGGAGATGTGGATGGAACTGAGCTTGCTCTCTGCAGACACGGGAGATGAGCAGTGCTTAGCCATGCCTACTTTCCCCATTTCGCCAGTGCTGTTTGCTCCCACTATAAATCCACTAATACCCCGAGAATGCTGTATTTTCCTGGATCCTCCTGATCTTCTTCTCGCTGTGATTTAGCAGAAAACCCCACAAGCTTCCAGATGATCCTACACAATTACAGGATTTATGGGGTGCTAATGCAGCCCTTGGGCCCGGCCTCAAAGGAAGAGAGCTATTCAGCTATTCCGGAGTCTGTGGGTCTACAAAAGGAAGTGGTCAAAATGGTAACTGTTTATTACCAAATCTAAAGAATTTACGAATTACTCGGGGACAATCTACTGGGTAGCAGGGAGCATATAGGACTTATTCACAACAGGGAAATAGGTTTAAGGTTACTTTGTTCCTCTCAAGGATGAGTTTTCTAAAACATTTGGCCTTCTCAAGCCAAGACATCCCTGCTCTGGCGATGAAGAGCGGCTCCTTTTTCTACTGGGGGCAAGATGTGAATGAAATGCAGATGTTTAGAAATTAAAAAAAAATGCATTTTATTGTGAGTCCTCTGGGCAGAAAGCCAGTTAAATTGCTAATTCTGTTTATTTGTTTTGTTTACTGAGAGGTTTTGGAGGCAAGAATATAAAAAATTATTAAAGAAGATGTTTCATATACATTGAGTAAAAGTTTACTTTTCATAGTGAAATGGAAAAATATATGCTATCCTTGACCAAATGTAGAGCTAATTATACACATTAGAATAACCCAGTCATCAAGAAATTGTTCTGATTTGAAAACATGTTCCCTTGGAACAGAAATAGTCTGAGTAATTCTGTTTGACTTTGAAAGACGTTAAACTGGAGCTGTTGTCATTAACATTTGCCCTGGTTCATTACAGCTGTGAAGCACTATCACACCTAAGAGCACATCCAGTGTTGTGAAGACACTTCAGTATGTGTGGGCTCAGTGCTTTCTTCTTTAGTGTGTGTGTGTGTGTGTGTGTGTGTGTGTGTGTGTGCGTGTGTGTGTGTGCATGTGCAACCTCAGAGTGTCTGTGCTCTTCTCCCACCTTCTTTGAAACAAAGTCGCTAGCTGTTTGCAAACTCACCAGCTTCGAATCCTGGTGCCTCTGCCCTCCATTGCTCCAGGTGCCTTGGGATCAAAGACTTCCACCACTTTGCCCCTGGCTTTACATGGGTGCTGAGGAAGAACAAAGTCAGGTCCACAGGCTTTGCAAGAAAACGTCTTCCACCACTAAGCCATCTCCCCAGCCCCTTGGGTCAGTTTCTTGTTTATTGTTATGCCCCCATAACTTATACAATGCCTTGACTATATCTTTTTTTTTTGATAAAACTTTTTTGTTGTTGTTAATTCTTATTTATTTGAGTGTGACAGAGAGAGAAAGAGACAGAGACAGAGAGAGAGAGAGAGAGAGAGAGAGAGAGAGAGAGAGAGAGAGAGAGAGAAGAGAGAGAGAGAGAGAGAGAGAATGGATGCGCCAGGGCCTTCAGCCACTGCATACGAACTCCAGATGCGTGCATCCCCTTGTGCATCTGGCTAACGTGGGTCCTGGGGAATCAAGCCTCGAACTGGGGTCCTTAGGCTTGATAGGCAAGCACTTAACTGCTAAGCCATCTCCAGCCCATTGACTATATGAAATCTTAAAGGCGATTGATACTTCAGGCAGAATTGGGGTATGTCAATAGTGCACAGTGGCTCCCAAGGTTTGTGGTGTTATTTTTAGTCTGCTTTGCTGGCTCCTGTTCCACTATTCCATTATTTTACAAGTCACCATGAAGGCAGGGAACGGTCAAAGCCACCCAGCCATCCACACACAGTGAAACCTGAGGAAAGGATGTTTGGATGTGGTTTAAGGCTACACAATCCACCCATGGACTGGTTCTACATTCACAGGGCCATGTATTTGGAAGGGATAATGGATAGTCACTCAGGCTCCGCTGTGTCTTTCTGGGGATTCTGTTCAAACCAGCAACCTCTGCCAAGCAGGAGATCTGCCTAGCATTCTTTCTCATCGAACGTCTGTGCGGATTCCTGGAAATCGTCACCTGTGAAAGCATTTCCAATATCTTCTGAGAGGAGAACACAGAACTCCAATGTTTAATGTCTCATCCTAAGGAAATACTGTGTCCAAGACACACTCGTGTAGATCTGGCTGTGACCTCACACAGTTCTTCCCAGCTTCTCTGATGGCATGACGGAGGGTGTCTTGGGTGAAAATGTGCAATCACAGGTGCTGGCTTGCGCTCCTTCCCAGGATCGTCATCGGCTGCCAAAGCCCGGGGGACTGCGTGAACGGGAAAGCTTTTCATGGAATTTCTATTATTTCAAAAAAATGTTTTTCCTTGTGCCAGTTCTCAAGCCTACAATTGAGAAGCCTACCCAAAAGGCCTAGGTGGTTATTATAAAAGGAGCTGAAACATGTTGTTTTGCTCCCATTCAAGTCCATTTGGACAAAAAAGAAATCATCAGGGATCTGGGAAGATAGCTCAGTCAATGAAGTACTTGAAAGCATGCGGAGCTGAGCTTGTTCCCCAGTTCTCATGTAACAATGCCTGTCGTGGTGGCATTCTCCCCTAATCCCAGCACTGGGGAGGCAGAGATAGTCAGATCCCTGGGGCTCGCCTCTCTAGCATAATTGGCAAATTCAAGATCACTGACAGACCCAATCTCAAAAAAGGCACCTGACAGACAGGGGTGTAACTCAGCTTGTTGAGTGCTTGCCTAGCGTGCAAGGCAGCCCTGGCTCTGATCCATTCCCTAGAACTGCATGAATTGGGGGGGGGGGGGCTGTGCACCCTCGCAGTCCTAGAACATAGGAGGTAGACACAGAAGGGTCAGAAATTCCTTGGCTGCCTAAGTTTGAGGCCAGCCTGGCATACAGGAGATTCTGTCTCTAAACATAAACAAAACCAAAAAGGGCAGACAGCATTGTTCCTGAGGATGACATCTGAGTTTATCCTGTGGCCACTGCATGCATGTACACTCATGTACACACACACACACACACACACACACACACACACACACACACACATGAACATGCACATATACATGCACACAGAAGAGAGTTTCAATTTAAAGTAAGCAGTGCTTAAAACAGGAAGTTGAAAAACCACTTTTATTCATTTTCAAGCAGAGAGAGAGACAAAGAGAAGGGAGAGAGGAAGGGGGAGGAGAGAGAGAGAGAGAGAGAAAGAGAGAGAATAAGAATATGGGCCCAGCAGGGCCTCTACCATTGCAAACAATTCCAGATGCATATGCCATTTTTTGTACATCTGACTTTACATGGGTACTGGGGACTCAAGTCCAGGTAATTAGGCTTGCAAACAAGAACTTTGACTGCTGAACTTTCTCTCCAGTCCTGAAAAGGAATACTTTGGGCGCAGTGTTGTAACCACGGCTCTCACATTTCAGTGCCTGTGCCTTAGGCTTTGCCTGGAGCAGCACTGTAAGATGTGGGCAGGTCTTCAGAGACTTCACAGAGCTCAGCCACACGCTCCCAGCTGGAAGGTGCCAGAGTCTGTTTGCATATACTCATCTGCAAGCACACAGCCTCTGGCCCTCTAAAGAAGAGCTTTCTCTACCTAGCTGTCTGTACGGTCTGCTATCTGACCCTAACTCAAACTGAAGTTGTAAACTGAACAAAAATCACCAGTGTGTCTTAGGTAAATGCAGATAGACAAATTGGAAGCTTCAAATTATAAGGCCCTAATTAGGTCTTGTTTATTTAGTTTGTGTGTCTGTTTCCATCTCCTAAGTCATGACTCGGTTTTGCATATAATAAGCCACGAAGTACTGTTTGCTGAGGTTAAGGGTGTGCCCTGGCTAGCTGTGAATTCATAATTTAAGCAATTAATTGGTATTAGTGGATCTCCAAAGCCCTTTACGGACACTTAGATGATTCAGGATGCACTTAAATACAAATCAACACACCGAATACTTCAGAATCTCTCTTCCTCTCTTGACTCCCTCTCCCTTTCACCTCTTTCAATCTCTCTCTCTCTCTCCCTCTCCCTGCCCTTGGCATTTTCTCACTCTGCCCCCACACTCTGTGTGCCCTTGGATGATTTCAGGGATGGTTTCAGCTTTTTTTTTGGGGGGGGGTATCTTGGAGAAAGCACAAATTGGCTATTATCTCGGCTGCTCTCCCTCCAAAGATGGTAAAGAGTTTCAGATGAAAGGAGTCCAGACTGCACCTCTCTGCCAAGGAAAACAAATCCAATATCTCTCTTACAGTTTGTTTTGCCAAACTCCAAAAGGAAGACTATATTAAAATGGTGTCCTTTGCATTAAATTTTCAAACACCACTAGAATTAAAGTAATCATAAACTTTTCCATTTCTTTGGATCGCATAACTTTTTCAGGTGATATGTGAAGACATGTCAGGAGACCCTTCGCAGCCACCTCAGTTTTACAGGGTCCTCCGCCCCCATCTCTTACTCAGGCACTCTCATCACTTAAGGAGCAGATTTCTGTATCAGGGCTCTAAAGTCAAATGGTCTCAAAAGAATTCTTCCAAATGTTTTAGATTTATCAAGGAGAAATTTTCATCTACTTTGGATTATCAGTGCTTTAGCCTTTTAAAAAAGTTATTGTATTTCTTTAAGCCAGTAAGATTTTTTATGGGAACACAAGAGTGAAGAAAATTTACATTTTTCGAGATCCACATCCTCTAAGAATTTGTTCAGATGCTCTATCTCCATTCCAGCTTGTGTTGTTACTCCCATACTTGATGGTTTGTACATTGGCTCCTGTCATGTTTCTTTGATTTTACTAATTTCTTATATTTCTCTGTTTTTCTCTTTCTACCATACAACTATCTGTAAAATAAGTTCAGTACATGTTTCTCTATAAATATATATATTTATATTTTTCATTTTCTTAAAACTGTCATAGAACAGAAATTATAAGTTTTAATAAAATCAGGCTTAGCAATTTGTTCTTTTTATCTAAAAATTCATCATAGACCCTCTGTTCTGAGACCCCTCTTGTCCTGTCCTGCCATTTCCTCTGTTTTCCTTTCCTTCCATCTATATACTTTGCTATATACTTTGTCTTTGTGCCATCAACCTGTACCTGATTTAAAGCCATCTGTTCTAGTTTCTCACAATTATTTTTCTTTTAATATTTATTTATCTATCTATCTTTCATCTATCTGTATGAATTTAATTTATTTATGTGTATGAAAGAGAGAGATAATATGGGCAAGTCAGAGCCTCCAGCCACTGCAAATGAACTCCAGATGCATGCTCTACCTTGTGCAACTGCCTTATGTGGGGTGCTGGGGCATTGAATCTGAAGCCCCTGACTTTTCAGACAAGCAGCTTAACTGCTAAGCCACCTTTGTAGCCCTCGCAATTACTTTTCTCTAGATGTATGGTCCCCAGGCTGCTGGGCCATGTGAAGCTCCCTTCTTGGCATGTTGCTTATTAGATACATAACACAATCAAAGTGGGGCTCTTGGTTTCTCCCTTCTCCTGCAGTTTACTCTTCCAGTTTTCCTGTCTCACAGAATGACATCTGTATTCATGCCTATGCAAGCAGGAGGAGCCTCCAAACAGGTCTCCTGCTTCCAATAATGACCTTCCTCCCTCCCCCCAACAATTCATTTCACTCTCAGCAGCTAGTGTTATCTCTGAAATATGTAAGCCAATGATGCTCTTCCCCTGAGTCAAGCTATCAAATTAATGGTGCTGTGTTACATTTAGAGTAAAACTCATACCTCTTACTTTAGCCTACAAAATCCCACAAAAATTGACTTCTCACTGGCTATCCGTGTAACCTCACTTCTCATCATCTTTTCTTTGTGCCCTGTTCTCTAGGCCATCCACTTTGATTCATTGAATGCTGAGCTGCTTTGTGCTGTGAACCTTTACACACGCTCCTCTGGTGACCTTCTTTTGTCATTCTGTTCTCCATTGCCTGTAATCTCAATCTCACTTATTTTAATGCACTCACCCTGGTACTCTCTCTCACACCACTAGGTTTGACTTCTCTGCCCAGCACTTCCTACTATATGAGAATGTCTTACTTACTTACTTGCCTATTTATTTTCTCCTTCTCCCTTTCTCCCCTCTAAAATGGGATGATGTCTCACCTCTTCCCTCACTGTAGCCCAGTTCACCTATGTGTTTGGCTCTAGGTAGACACCAAGAAACTATTCATCAAAATCATGGGTGAGTTCACTGAGCCTGCTCGGCACCAAGTGCCCTATTGAAGGCTGGGATTTAATACATAACAAGACCCAGTCCAGCCCTGTCAAAAAGGTTGAAAACATAGTGGAAAAGAGATAATTAAACTTGTAAGTAGGATGCAGTGTGGAAGCTCTAAGAAACACAAGCAGCAGATATTGGGGAGCATTTTGAATGATAGTTGACTTAACCCAGCTTGGGGAATGGGATGGTTTGGGAAACCTTCACAGGAGACATGACAAATTACTATAAGTCCTGGAGAAGTAAGAACACTGAGAAGTGAGGAGGAAAAGGCATGTGAAAAAAAAAAGCCTGAAAATAAAATTATTTCTTATGTCTTCAATCCAAACCAAAACAAAACTAAACCCAAAACCCTCGACCAACCCCCAGCTTCTCTTAATGAGAATCTTTAGCCTGCAGTACTTCTTGTAACAATATGTGTTCATTACCTAATGAGTTAAAGCAATTCTTCATTTTATTTGATCTGCAATTACTTTTTTTATTTAAAGAAATGGAGTTCTTGCAGTTTTAGTATTCTATTAAGTTTGGGAAGTAAACTTGAATTATTTTGTCCTACTAAGTATCAGTCATACCCTCTTGAAGAGCTTTACTTCTTTTATTTTATCTGGGAATTAAAACTTTTCCATTCCATCAATTCTTTTTAAAAAAGTCTTTTCTATGACTTTCTAAGTCTTGCTTATTTGTTTTCTTTCACTGTAACTAACAAAACTGAACATGTTATTCCAGAGACTGGCTGCCTTATTCTTCTCTACACAGTAGTAGGAGCTTCCAATCACGTGCTTTCTGAGTTTCTCATTCATTATAGCCCAGTTATTCATCACAGTGCCTGGATCCAGGTAGACACTCAGTATTGCCTTATACATACTGCATAATCTTTGGTGTTTTATTTCTACTGCTCACATAAGTAGTTTCCAACATGTGGTATCTTGGAAGTACACATGCTTTTTCCTTTTTAAAAAATATTTAATGACATCAAAATACAGAGAGACTGATTGAGGGAATATGATGATGAACCATGTTTCAAATGGGAAAGTCGGGGGGGAGGGCATTACCATGAGATATTGTTTACAATCATGGAAGTTGTTAATAAAAAAATGAAGAAAAAATACTTTATTTGTTTACGAGGGGGGGTGGGAGAGAACACTAGGGCCTCTAGCCACTGCAAACAAACTCTGGACACATGTGCCATCTTGTGTTATCTGGCTTACATGGGTATTGGGGAGTCAAACCTGGGTCCTTAGGCTTTGCAGACAAATGCCTTAATCACTAATCCATCTCTCCAGTTCAACATATGCTTTTTCTAAGAGTCATCTTGCAGGTGTGATGGAGAATATAGTTCCCCATAGGCATTATTTTTTCACATTTCCATTCCAAAATGTTCTCAGATCATTTAAACCCCTTTGTAGGTGTTATGAATTGTCTTTCTTATTTTGATATCAAACTCTGCAATTCTCAGAAGCAGGCAGGTTAAAAACATACTTATGCTGAATTTCCATTCAAGGCAATTGTAACCTAAATTCTTTGAGGTAGGTTTTATTTTAAATCCCTAAATGATTCTGTGGTGTATCCAGTTTTGAGAACTATTCTCTATATGCTTTGCTTCTGGTTCGATGGACTGAAGATTGTCAGATTCCACATTTTCTGAGAGCTCACTGGAAATGCAGAATCTTGGAGTCTACCCCAGATCCAGTGAATCAGGGCATATTAAGCAGACTGCCTTCATCCAGGGAATTGGACCATTTTCTCTAAACTGTTAAGTTTCACTATAAATTTTCCCTTCACAATCATTCATTACAGTGATCAATAAGTTCATCTGTAAGACATTGGTATGGAAGAAATCTGGTTCTTCCAGACCGATGTCATCCAACAACTGCTCTTCATTCCATCATTGAGTTCCCAGCTCTGAAACTCATGGATTTTTATTGTTTTCCTTTATAGCCTAAAAAGAGGGATATAAAAAAATGATTGGTTCAAAAGGTCAAGATGAGTTGGTGAGATGGCTCAGCAGTTAGATGCACTTTCTGTGCCAGCATGAAGGCCTGAGGGAACCTGAGACTTTGTGAGTTCAAATCTCCAGATCTCATCTAGATCTAGATAGTGTGGCCATGTGGGCCTCTAAGCTCAGTCCTACTGGGGAACAGAGACCCGAAAACTGATGGATCACTGAAGTACCAGAAAACAGAGACTCTAGTTCAAAGCAGATCAGGCAGAAGAGCAATGGAGGGGAACACCTGACATGCCACTCTGGCCAGGTCAGGTAAGTATATGGGGCACTGCAAGGTCATGTACATGTACATATACCACACAACACACACACACACACACACACACACACACACACACACACACACGTTACACATACATATACAAGCAAAAAATAAATAAATATAAAGGTTAAGATGCTCTTTAATAATCTGTCCTCAAAGGAGTAATTAGTTGAAACCAAAACTTTTTCCAATTTTTTAAGACACATTTCATGTGGAAAGTCCATAATTCATACAACCTAATTTGTGGGGATTTGATTCAGGTGTCTCCCATAAACTCAGGTGTTCTGAATGCTAGGTTCCCAGCTGATGGAGATTTGGGAATTACTGCCTCCTGGAGGCTGTGTATTGTTGGGGGTGGGCTTGTGGGTGTTATAACCAGCTTCCTCTTGCCAGTGTTTGGCACATTCTCTTGTTACTGCTGTCCATCTGATGTTGCCCAAGAATTGATGTCCACCCTCTTCTAAAGCCATCGTTTTCCCCCCTGCCATTATGGAGCTTTCCATCAAGTTTGTAAGCTAAAATAAACCTTTTCTTTCCCCACAGGCTACTCTTGGTCTGGTGTTTTCTGCCAGCAATGTAAACCTGACTATGATGCAATTATGCAATACATAAGCACTAAGGTGCAATAGAAAAGGCATTCTTACTCTTCCATATACCCCCTGTCCACTCTTCTTCTTCAGGTCCAAATGGGACTCAGAGAAAGAGCATGAGAGTGGACAGTCTTCCTTCTGGAGAAGTGTAGGATTGCAGACTCTACCTATGTTTATTCTGTCGCTGAAGGCAAGGAGACATTTATGAATGTAAAGAAAACACCTGAAGGAACGGTTGGGGCATAGACACATGAGAAAAACATGCTGATATTGCAGGCAAAATGATCAATAATGAGGCAGTCAGATACACCGAAAGGAACCCTGCGTCTAAAGCTGTCGGGAAGAAATCAAAACGACATCCAAAACCCACAGTACAAAAAAGTCAGCTGGGAAAAGCACCTGGCCCCAACTATGCTATGGCTGAGCTCATAAAGTGTCGGGCAATTATGTAGCTAGTACCCTGTAAAATGTGTCAGTGCACATGGAAAACAGGGGAGTCGCCAGAAGCCTGGTACAAATCAAACCGTCTCCAGACTGCTAAATAAGGGAGAACGGAGAGCAAGAAGGGACCCAGGATCAGGCCCAGGAAAGCTCCCTTACTGCCCACCGATATATAGCCACATGCCTTAAATGCTTCCATAAACTATTTTAAGCTCAAGACATCCCAGGAGGCATCAGAAGTAGGGGACATTTTCAGAAAGAAAGCCCAACTAGTGAAGTGTGGCACTCAGGCCAAGGAGACGCCATCAAGCAGTGTCCCGGCCACCACTTGTTAGCCCTACCAAGACAGGACAAAGCCAGCATCAGGGAAACTGTGCCACCAGCCCAATCCCCTGTCTGCACAGTTGAGTAGAATAGAAGTTGCATGTTCTGGGATGAATGTGTGTCTACAAACAGTGGTCCTGACCAGCCCTAGCCATCGACATCATATGGAAACTTGATTCTGTGTCATAAACAAAAGGGAAAGTCATAAAAAGGGGAGGGGGGCACTTGCAAATGGGATTCTGTTGAAACAAACAGATTTAATTGATTCATTCAGCCTTTTCTGATTACCTAACATAGATCATGATGAGACGAATCGGGTTATAAAGCTCATTGCCTCCTTAGCTTTTGTTCTTTTTTTTTTTCTTGTTGGAAAGGGGATTGGAGACGTTGACCAGATGACTTGGGCTTGACAAGTCCCAGTGGAAATAACCGCCTGGCGCCGTGATGCTCTAGGATGTTTGTCCGCCGGCCATGTTTACATCACCTCGCAGCCGGGCAGAGCAGCGGCATTGGCGGCTGTGCTGCTGCCCAGTCTGCATCTGGACTTGCAGCGCTGGTCACGGGCGCGGTGCTGACGCAGCGGGTTTGCAGCTATAGACGACGAGGCCCTGGGCCACGCGGGACGTGGGCTGGAAGGGAGGGTTTGTGGCACTGTCTGGGAGAAGTGGGTCCACAAAAGGGCCTGGGAACGATGTTGGCTGGTCTTCTACTAGACAGGCTTGCCCCGATCTGTTCCCCACCATCCTCCCTCATTCATTTAAGGTAAGGAGCAGGCACCTTTCCCGGCTGGCATTCCACAAGGCTACCCAACAGTGACAGTGGCGCTCTCGGTTGGGAGATGAAGTCAGAAACGCCGACTGATGGGCAGCCAGTTGTAATGGTCAGCGGTATGGTCAGATGGATCCAAGAATTCCTCTTGTTTCTTTTCTTTCCGGTTGGCCTACTGATTCCTTTCCTGGCTCTTGGTGACACCTAGCTACATAAATCTGACCCCTCTGCTGTACCTCCACGGGTAGGGCCGTACATCCCTACTTGGTCTCCCTGCTTTTGCTTTGGCCCCAGTAGCTGAGAGAGTGATTCTCTTAAAATATGAGCCCAGGGAGCTTGGGTTGTAAAGTAACTTGTCTAGAAGTCATGACGCCTTGGGATTGATTACAATACCCATTAATTGGACGTGGTAGCTCAAACCTGTAGCCAAGCACTAGGCTAAGGCAGGAAGATGGCAAGTTCAAGGCAGCCTGGGCTACATGAGACCCTATCTCAAAAAAAGAAGGAACACCAAAAGAAGAGAAAAAGCCAAACCTCCAACATCAGTTGAACAGGCCCCTACAATAAATAGAGATTAATCACTGCATCTGTTTTGTACATTCAATTAATTTTGAAAGGTCAGTTCACTTCACTGATGTGTAGAACCTCCTGTTCTCTTATTTCAGCCACGAGATAAAACGCCTGAGACACTCAACTTAGCAGTGAAAAGGTTGACTACAGATCAGGGTTTCTGAGGTTTTAGCCTGTGGCAGATGGCTTTGTCATGCAGGGCCGTTGTCAGCATTATGACTGGGGTTTACAGTGGAGTAAGTTGCTTACTTCATCGCAACAGGCAAGCAAAAAGACAGAGAGAAGTAGAGAAGAAGAGACAGTGAGGGTGGAGGGGAGAGAGAGAGAGAGAGAAGAGGAGAGGAGAGTGAGCAACTGGGGTCATAATACCTCCTCCAAGCACCCTCCTTCCAATGACCTCATTCCTTTGCACCCGGCCCCTAAAGATTCTACCATCTCCCAATAGCACCTTTGGCTGAAGACCGGATTTCAATGCTTGATATTTTGGGAGCCAGTCTAGAGATCTAAGCAATAGTGCCTTCTATAAAACCATGTCAAATTTCCACTTCTCCGTTATTTCAATGAATCCAACCATCATTTTGCCTCAACCATTTTCTTTCCACATTTCAAATTCTCTCTTAAAGAGGAATTTTCAAGGGTAAGATTTACAAGTTGAAAGGCATTCTCTTTGAAACCTTTTTGTAAATAGTACACATGTAATTGTTTGAAAAAACACATTGTCCTTATGCAGAAGACAAATCTTATTTTGTTAATGTTAATTGGCATACCCTTGATTACTTGTGGAATTGGACATTTATTTTCCATGTTAATTGGCCTTGTTTTGGCATAAGGAGGTGCTCTGTTCCTTACTGATTGTAATTGTTCTTTATATGTACTGGGGGTGCTGGAAACTTAGAATTTGTGAAGGTTTGGTGGTTCCACTAAGAAACGATGTCATTCATTATAATAACACCATCCCTTGAGACACAGGGCTGATTTCTCCTGGGTCATGCCCTGGGTGAGCTGTGCCGTGACACAGTCGTGATGGAGCCTGTCACAATGCCACCCACTGCTTCAGCATGCTGGCAACATTACTGCAATGTTTGATTACAACATCATAAGTTAATTCATATGTTACATAAATACATGTCCATGGTATTCAATTTTTTTCTGAGGAAATGCACTGTTAGAATCATCAAGTAATGAACAAAGAAAGGCTATAGTTTTTCAAGAAGCATCTTCATAGAAAAGAGAATTTTCAGTTGCTTAACAAAAGTCTTCTGTTTCTCACAATTCTTGTATGAGTAATGACATATCTCTGCGGAATACCATGCACCTCTCTGACATCTGAATACAAGTTCTCAGTTACTTTCTACCTGCCGACCCTGCAGAAAAGAAATGCCATCCTTATCTCTGAGGAGATTTTGCATCTTTCTGAGTCTTGCCTTGTCAGCATGTCTTGTGAACTCAGCCATCTTCCTAATGGATCCCTGCAGAGTGTCCAACCCTCAGTCATGGCTATTACAGGATGGCCCTGAATGTGGTCTGACACCAAATCAGAAAATTACTTAAAATTTTATGAGATTAATTGTTTTTGTAACTTAATTCCAAATTTCTCAAGCTGAACTGAACTGTGTAGATGATAATGTCATCAAAAATGTGGGCAGGGGCCTTGGGAGATGTTCAGTGGTTAAGGGTACTTGCTTGCAAAGCTTGCTGGCTTGGTTTAGTCCTCCATCCACCTACATAAAGCTGGACTCAAAAAGTGGCTCAAGTGCCTCACGTTCATTTGTGGTAGCAAGGGACCATGGTATATACCCCCCGCCCCCGCCACCACATTGGTGTTTGCATTTGCACACATGTGTAAACTTTCAAATAAATAAATAAATAAATTTAAAGCTTGGACAGGCCTGGAGTTTATTCTTTCAGTTGCTTTGAAGGCACACTAAATGATCTTCTAAGCCCTCAAAACTGATTTTCTTGAATATTTCATTATAATTGTTAAAATTTCTGGTAACTCCAAGTCTGTCATCTTTTCTTCCACATCCTATTACTCTGTAGTTATTGCTGTAGTTTTCAACAAGTAGTAATTTTTCACTTTTCATAGGGTTATTTGGTAAGGTCTGGAGAGCTCTTTGGCTGTCAAACAGACCAGAGAACTGGGTAGCAGTACATGTTTGTAATTCCAGCCTGGGGGATACGAAGGTAGGAAGATCAGGAATTCAAACCAGCCTGCAATATAGAGTAGGACCACATCTCAGAAAGTTAAGAATTTGGTATGAGGAGGGGCTACTGATTACATCTTGTAGGTGGATGCCATAAATACATATAGAATTCACTGGTCAGCCCCCAAACAAACAATTATCTGATTTGATTTGTTAGTAGTGCTGATGTTGAGAAATCTGGAGTTCAGGATTGAGAACTAATGAGAAACCTACCTTCACAAATTAAAATCCCCTTTATATTTGGTTCACTTTTAATATGTCAGGATTCCCCCCATGTTCTTAGGATAAAAACTGACATAGTAAGCACAATCTAAGTGCTACATCATTGTAGTATTTAATTAATAATTTATTATTATTGTTGTTGTTGTTGGGTCTCATGTATTCCAGACTACTCTTGAACTTGCCTAGTTTATTGACTTCTGGGGAGCAAATCCAGGGCTGAGTGCATGCTAAGCAAGCACTCTACCAATTGAGTCACAGCCCCATTACTCTAAATGCTATATTATTGTTAAGAACATATATTGTTAAGAACATAAGCAATACATGTGAAAGCAAACAGTTTTCAGTAAACAACAGATTAATGGCAGAATTGTCAGTATGAGTATGAAGTCTTGATTATTTTTAAGCCAGTTTAGGACTTGAGTTAATAAATTTTCATATAATCAATTTTTTGGGTATGTGTGTGTGCATGCATGCAGGTGTGTGTTTCTGTATATATATTAATGAAAAGCCATTTACTTTGATTTAGGTTGATTTAATTGCTTTCTAAATTCTATAAAATATTTTTTATTTTTTGGTTTTAAGAGGTAGGGTCTAACTCTGGCTCAGGCTGACCTGGAATTCACTATGTAGTCTCAGGGTGCCCTTGAATTCATGGTGATCCTCCTACCTCTGCCTCCCAAGTGCTGGGATTAAAGGCATGAGCCACCATGCCCGGCTTTTAAAATCTTTTATAATACAAAGTTAATAGAAAATTTGAGGTATGTACTTTTCTTTATAAATCAACTTACTCAATTTGTCATCCCTTTAAATACCCTTGTTCAAAACATTCCCAGTAATCTTCCCCTTGCAAACTATTGCTTTAAGCTTTCCAAAACAGTGGTGGGTGTAATAGTTTTGTGGTTTTAAACATATACTCAGACCAGCCTTTGGGTCCCATAAAATTAACCAGAGGCTTGCTAAGCATCAGTTTGTGGTCTTCACTTCCTGTAGGTGATTACAGGTAGACCTGGGTCTGGTGCGAGATAGTAGACTTTGATGATATGGATGATATGTCCATGGTTTGGTGGAGTTTTCCCTGGCTTGCTGCTATCTGAGTCCTTTGAAGGTCTAGCAGGTTTTTCACTGTTCTCACAGTCTTCTTTCTAGATACTTTCATACCTTATCAGCAGCGTGTTTTTAACCATTTCTTACCCATCTCTATCTGAGCAGATGGGATTCATTCAGAAACCTTATTGTTAGGCCAGGAGTGTCTGGAATTTCTGTATTGTTTCCAGGAACAGAAAGCAAGTGTGTGGGCATTTATGTGTATGTGCCCAAGACAATTGGCATGCTAATGGGATGGGCAAGTAGGACTGGGATGACAGTGAACTTCGCTCATGGGAAGTGTCCAGTAACATTTGCTGAATGGAAGAGAGGGTGTATTCTGAGAACATCTTCTGGCCCTGTCAAAGAGGAATTTGACAGATATAAATAGCAAGAAGAAAAACCAAGACATAATCCTGCCTAACATTCACCTTAATGTCACTAGTACCTGACATAGTGCCTGACGTATACTTGGTGTTCAATAAATGTTTCATAATTGGCTGGCTTAATGAATAAATAAATAGCCGTGGAAATTGCCCAACATCTGGTATTCACTTGAGGCAAATATCTGGGGACAGGTGACACTGCCATACTGTAAGAGAATGTCCACAAAAGGACTCCCATCTGCCTCTGCAAAGTTTGGACCTACGTAGGACGTTAGTATAGACATGCTGGACAATGAGAGCTAAAAGCTTAAGGATAAGGGCAATCAGCACACATGCTTCCAAACTATTATTAGAACAGTACTTTAAAAGGTTAACTACCTTGCATCTGCTTCATTTAAAACGGAAAGAACCCATATTCCTGAGCTGTCGTGAAGCAAATTCCCAAGTGTTTTCTTTTCAAATTATCTACTAGGGGTTGGGGATATGGCTCTGTGGTTGAAGCAGTTGCAGAGCCTGCTGGCCTGAGTTTTGATTCCCTGATGCCCACATAGAGCCAGATGCACATGAGGCAGAGTCAGAGTGGCACACACATCTGGAGTCCATTTGTAGGAGCAGGAGGCCCTCCTTGTGCTCATACTCCCCGACCACATAAGTAAAGAAAAAAGGATTAAAAAATCATCTATCAAAAATTTACAAATTTAGAGCTGGAGAGATGGCTTAGCAGTTAAGGTGCATGCCTGCAAAGCCTAAGGACCCAGGTTCAATTCTCCAGGTTCCACATAAGCCAGACGCACATGGTGGCATATGCATCTTGAGTTCATTTGCAGTTGCTAATGGCCCTGATGTGCCCATTCTCTCTCTCTCTGTCAGTCTCTAATAAATAAATGAAAATAAATCTTAAAAAATCTACAAATTTTTTTAATTGTTTTATTTTTATTTATTTATTTGAGAGTGACAGACAGAGAAAGAGGGAGAGAGAGAGAGAGAGAGAGAGAGAGAGAATGGGTGCGCCACGGCCTCCAGTCACTGCAAATGAACTCCAGACATGTGTGCCCCCTTGTGCATTTGGCTAACGAGGATCCTGGAGAATCGAGCCTCGAACCAGGGTCCTTAGGCTTCACAGTCAAACACCACTAAGCCATCTCTCCAGCCCTACAAATTCTTTGAACTGTAATTCTTGCAATAGAGGAATTAAGTCATCCAATCATGCTAGTAAGTGGGGAAGGTAGAAAAAGTTGCTTTTTCTAAAGTCTCACCTGTGTATTTCATATATTTCTTTATTTATTATCAGAGAGAAAGGGAGTGAGAGAGAGAATGAGACACCAGGAAAATCTTTTTTAGAAAACTATTTTACATGTTGATTTATTTGAGAGAGGGGGAGAGGAAGAGGCAGATAGAGAGAGAATGAGTGCACCAGGACCTCTAGACACTGCAAACAAACTCCAGATGGATATGCCACGTTGTGCACCTAGCTTACATGGGTACTGGAGAATTTAACCTGGGTCCTCTGGCTTCATATGCAAGAAACTTAGCCATTAAGGAATCTCTCGAGCTGCCTGCATTTTGTTGGTTTTGTTGTTTAAGTTATAACTAATTGTAACTAAATCATAATTAAAGTTGACTTCTGTTCTTTCTGCTTTGCTTACTTATTTATATGCTTTTCATTTGTTACTTCCATTTAATTTCTCTGGTCTAGTCCTCTCTCATTAGTCTTAATATTCACCTGTTCTTTTTTCAGAAAAGATTCCCCTATTTCCAGAAATATTCAACTTAAAAGTTACCTTGTAAAGTTTTCATACATTTATCATATTCATTATTTCCTTGTACATATTGCTTATTACTTATGTGCTAATGTATATTTTTGTAAAATTTTTGTAATTTTCTTTTCATAGGTACTATACATTAAAAATTGTGTCATTTCCTAATTCTTTCACATTCTTTTTATAATTATGAATGGAACAGTGAATTAGTGTCTTTTTTTCTTGTGGTGCATGCTAAGTAAGCACTTAACACACAGAGCTATATGCCCAGGCTCCTAGAAAATCTACTCTTTTAAAATTTTAATTATTTATCTGTAACACCTAATGCATGTCCATATTCACATGGTACAGTGTAAGCTGCTACATTATGTCATGTTATTTTTCTACTGTCTAAGTTTTATGCTGTTGTTCAGCAAAGTTATTGGTCATTGAGAATTTGTTTAGTACACTTATCCATTATATGTGCTTAAAGTAAATATTGCAAATCCATACTTTCCGGAGAAGTGGAAGTTTGTTTCTTTTTAAGAAAATTCAAGTTAATTAGATTTATTGTTTTCAGCCGTGAGTGATTTGGCTGCCTGATTTTGAATTTCCATCATATGGAAAGTTTTATTGTAGTTCCATGAAAGCAGCCCAGGTTCCGTTCTCCGTTTTGTCCCACGGAGCTCTGACTCTCCCGAATAATAAACTTTCACATTAGGAACACCGCAGCCCCACAGAGTCCTTCTGGCAACATCTGAACAATGGTCAACATTTTAGAAAAGAATCAAAGGCACAGGATGGCAGAGGTTTTTGTACAGAGCATGTTTTGATGACCTGATGTAATATGAATATAGTTTGGGCAATGCTGCATGGTTGCCCTACGCAGGTCCAGAAATTGCCTTATGTTCATGGACTGTGAAGTTCAGGAGGGTGCAGGTCATTTTAGTTTTGCTCAGGGCCAGTTGCTGACTGATGAATAATGGTCCTGTATTTGTACTATGGATGTTGGCCCCTGTTGTTAGGGTATCAGAGGAGGCTTTGGGAGTCATAACTTGGGCTCCATGGGTATGAGCTTAGTTTTTACTCCCAGCTTACTTAGAAGCTTGGTAAAGTTATTTTAACCCAGCATACAAACTTAAGCTGGAAGCCAGAGTCATCTTGAGAGCTTTTCAAAAGCACCATGGCCTGCTTCTGTCCACTGAATGTTTGATTTAGCTGTGAGTTAAGATTTAGACATTAGAGCTGGAGAGATTGCTCAGTGGTTAAGGTGCTTGCCTGCAAAGTCTAATGACCCAGGTATAATTCCCCAGTCCTCATGCAAAGCCAGATGCACAATGTGGTGCATGTATGTGGAGTTTGTTTGCACTGACTAGGGCCTCTGGCATGCCCATTCTATCTATCTGTTTCTCTTCTCTCTATTTGTCTGTTTGTAAATAGATAAAAATAAATAAATAACTAAAAAAGGATTTAGATATTGAGATTTGAAAAGCATCCTAGTTGATTGTACTGGGCAAAGACATTCTAAACTGATTTCTTCATAAGCAAATAAGAGGATAATACTGTTGGTGGCAGTGGAGAAAATCCACTGAGAAATAGGAAGTCATCTGCTCTGCCTCTGAAAATGTCTTCATAAATTCTAGACATTATTATTATCACTGAAAAATGGATGTCTCTCCCTAAGGCTTTAAGTATAGATGATGGTAGACAGAGGTATGTCCCAAATACTTAAGAATAGACACCCTGTACTTACACAGAATAAGATGCTCCTTTTTCTGAAGATGGACTCATGGCATAGGAATCCTGAATGTACTCATGTCCTGCTGCTTTCTGTAATAATTTTGATTTGTGTATCATTTTCCCAATGGTTTCACAGTACAGTTGAGTGTTAGGACTTCAAACGTTTACTTATTTCGTTATTAACAAAGGCAAGTTGAAAATGTGTTTGCTCTTAAAAGTATTTTATACTTAGTAAGAAATTTATTTATTTATTTAAACCTTGGTCCAGCTAATTGTGGCTTAAATAAAGCTTCCAGTTCCTTAAATTCTAAGAAACTTGACATTGGCCATCTATGATCTTCTAGATAAGAGATGTTTAACAGTCATCTGAAATACATCGCCTTTATTACATGATAGGCTTGGCCACCTGCTTACATACTCAATGTGAATATGAAGTATGACAATCTTCCCTTATTTGTCACCATTTGTGTGTCCTCTCAATATTACCATCTTCTTATCATTGTGCTTATTTTTAAAAACCCTGTAATAGTTTTAAGTGCAGCAGTGACTTTACACACACACACACACATATGCACACACATACACAATGATAAAAGACATATTGCCGGCATCTTTTTCCATATGGTGCTAGCTAGCAATTTGGATTTTAGTAGCAGTTTTTATAACTTGCAGCTTACCACTAAAATGTCAGAACCCATGAGAATAAAACAACTTCTATTTTAGGTTTTATATTCATTTGTTCTGATCTCTCACCCAGACAAACTGACTCTAACAACCCCTTCCTTCTGAATGAACTCAACTTTCAGCTCTAGCACCTTTTCGGCTTATTAAGGATAAGAGTGCTCACGCATCTCTTCTCTGTTTACTTACAGACATTTACTGTACATGCGGCATGACAGAGAAGCTAGCACCAGCGTTAAGCTGACCTTTATAGGACTGGAAAGGAGAGTAAGAGAAACCACATTAAAGTCACATTGCTTTAGGATCATGTCTGGAATCTGAACAACTCACCTACTTTGTAAACCAACTCGAGAAATTCAAGCGTCGAACAGTGCAGATTACCTTGTTAGAAGAAAATTAATAAATTTGCCTTTGTGTTAGCTGTTAAATTAGAGCAACATTTTGTAACCACTAGGTAGTTTTGAAATGCCTGAAACACTCTCTGTAAATACCTAACTTTCAATCATTTTCACATGGCAATACTTACTCATTTCAGACACAGCCACGTCTTTCTCTCCAACTCCCCTGGTCTAATAAGAAGTTGGAGACTTACTCTTCCTTGTGCCTCCCTTTAACAAAGAAGGTTGTTGTTCAAGGATACTTCATGCTGGAAGTTGATCTGGTTTCATTATTACTCATCTGAATAAAGAAGATTATTTCCTAAATGTTAAATTTCTGCAGAAATGTACTATAATTAAGAAGTGGAATGTCCACTCTCAGATGATTATTACGGCATAACATAGACTTAAGACAGTATTTTCTATTCAAAGACATTAAAATTATTTGGAGAACAATTAGTAAGGTCATTGAGAATAATTCACCATGATTTGGCTCGTCTGAGAGACTCAATTTTGGGTACAGGAGGCTTGAACTAAACCTGCCTAAGGAAGCTGACATTTGATCCAGGCTTGTTGGGATCTGGGAATCCAGTTTTGCTGTGCTGTTCTGACACAAGTACCATCTAAACTGTGCCCAGAACTGGTCCTATTGGCTTCCCTGTAAGACTCAATGACATTGAAGGACTCTCTTCTCTTTAGGATGGGCCAATAAGGCTTTCTGTCTAATTGTGGGCAATTTACTTAAACTGACATAATCTGAGGCAATTCAGATTTCATGGTATGGATTCTGAAACACAGAATTAGGTCAGACCTAGGCTAGGAAATAAAACAATATTTGAGATGCTAGGACACGTTGGATTTTAATTTCGAAAGCAGCTATCTATGGGTTGGGGGGTAATGAGTTTTCAAGGAGAATAACCTTTCATTCTGTTAAGTTTATTCATGTGACACATGCATAGCCATCTACGATATATTTTTCAGCAATTAGGAAATACAAGTTCCTATAAATCATTTAGTATTCATAATGCACCTGTGATTCAGTCAGTTTTGAGGTCATACAGATTTTCAACTTGATGCAAATGAAAATGATATGCATACTGCTTTCTTCATATCTCTCTGCCACTTCCTCAAGATGCTTACAGTATTCATTCTGTTGGTCTGAATGAAATGTCCCCAATAGACATGTGTGTTTCTCCCCTAAGCTGGCAGCAGTTTGGAAAAGTTGTGGGGTCTTTGGGATGTGGAGCCTTACAGGAGAAGGTGTGTCACTAGGTAGGGGGGAGGGGGACTTTAGGGTAATATAACCCAATTCCAAGCCCAGTCCTTAGACTACTTCCTTCCCACTGATATGGAGATGTGATCCAGGTTTTCTGCTTAGGCCTCACCCACCGTGATGAAACTTCCCCTTGAGACTATAAGCCAAAATAATTTCTTTCCATACATAAGCTGCTGTTGGTTGAGTGTTTTGTCCGAGCAATAAGAAAGTCACTGTATATTCACCATGCCTCAAATCATAGAATCAGTTCTCCTTTAACGTTAGCATTGATTTTTCAAAGACATCTCTTTGCCAGTCTCTTTAGAGATCTCTAACTCATGTTATCTGGCAAAAGGCTGAAGCAAGGGGGGAAAAGAAGCACTTTATGTGTTTTCTTTCAGTGTGGATCACGATGGGTGACTTTCTTTCAGAAGTCATTTTTCACTTCACACCACCTGACTGATGAAATTTCATTCTTTATTACATAAAATTGTCTTTTCAGGAAGTTCCACCTCTGTGTTGCCCATTCCCTTGGCCACTAGTTACATGGGGTAATTAAAGTTCTCATAGAGTGAAAGAACATGAAACCTAGCAATAATTTTGACTACATGTTTAAATATCATGGACAGATTGGTCTAATTAAATATTTTGTTAAAATTAAATTCACTTATTTATTTTTAAAAGTGTGATGTGGCTCCTAGAAAAATAAAATTGGTTATGTAACAGATTTGTTGCTTGCATTGTATTTCTATGGGGCTATACTGCTCCAACATGTGTCTTGATAGAAACTGTTTTACTTTTAAAGACCCAAAATACTATGATAGTATTGATTTTTCAAACCACATTTGTTAGGCAGGGTGTGCTGATTCATTTCTGTAATTCCAGCACTTGGGAAGATAGAGTGTTTAAGGCCAGCCTGTGCTGTGTGTGCTGAGTGTTGCAGTCAGGTTCGCATTGCTGGCAGGAAGTACCCGACCAAGAGCAGCTTGTGGGAAACAGGGTTCATTTTAGCTTACAGGCTCAAGGGAGCATCAAGATCCATGATGGCACAGAAAACAATGATATGAGAAGAAGGTGGACATCACCCGCTGGCCAACATAAGATGGACAATAGCAAGAGGACAGTGTGCTGAACACTGGCAAGTGGAAGCTGGCTACGGCACCCATAAGCCCACCTCCAACAATACACTCCTTCCAAGAGGTGCTACCATATCTCCATCATTTGGGAAACTAGCATTCAGAACACCTAAGTTTATGGGGGACACCTGGATCAATCCATCACACTGGGTAAATGCTCTGCCACATTATATCCCTAGCCCAAGATAAACGTCTTACCTGTTCATACAACTAATACTCATTTTGTATCTAGCATGTGCCTAGCAGTAGGCACATTGAGTATATATGGCTTCAAGTAAGAGTCAGGTTTTGCCTTTAAGACTTTTTAGTTAAGCATAGTATTATAAGTGTCTCAAAGGGGTGACTTCAAGGTGGGCAAGAAGACAACAGAAACTACTTGGAGCAAAGCAATGGTGGGGGTACTTTGGAAGGGGCCACTCTATTTTAAGAGGCAGGATTTCTCATTCCTGTCTGTTTCAAATTAACTCGACTTTACATAAAAACCCAGGGAGTTCGAATGTCCTCACTTAGTAATCCCTGACAGTTTACAAATGATAAAGTAAGTAGAGTTCATCTACCCTCTGACAAGTGCTATAGATGGAAGCCTGAGAGACTGATCTATGCAGTCCATGTGAATAAAAGCAGCTGGACAAATATTCCCTCTGAAATTCTTAACTCTTCTGGTTCAATTAATAATAGAAACACTACCAAATACAGAACTTACACGACACCACTTCTTGACAGGCTGGCTAAGAATGATTTGTTAACCAGTGACACATAGTGACAAAGTGGTGTATTGGAGAAGGGTGGGCTTTGGAATCACACAGACAGGGTTGGAGTTTTATGGAAGACTTAGTGAACTCTGAGTGACTTTCTTCATTTGTAAAATCAGGAAAATCTAGTACCTGACCAATTTATGAGAATAGAGTCATACAGTATATATATGCTTAACACATCATTGGAACATGGGAAGTGTGAATACATCACTTACATAGCTGTTACTGAGAAAATTGAATTATTTGAAAGAAAAATGCTAAATGTATTTTGTAAGAGTCTAGTAGATAGAATATGAAGTAAAACTACTTATGGGAGGGAGTCAAAAAGTAAAAGGAATGCGGTGATGGTTCTTGAACTAAGGGCCTCAGAAAGAGATGCTTATGTTAAGAATTTTCCAAGAGGGCTGGAGGGATGGCTTAGGGGTTAAGGCATTTGCCTGCAAAGCCAAAGCACCCAGGTTCGATTCCCCAGGACCCTTGTTAGCCAGATGCATAAGGGGGTGCACGTGTCTGGAGTTCATTTGCAGGGGCTGAAAGCCCTGGCACAGCCATTCTCTCTCTATCTCTTTCTCTGTCAAATGAATAAATAAACAATAAAAATATTTTTAAAAAAGAATTTTCCAAGATAATTGTTCTTGAAATTATTCTCTCTTCTTGGTGTCATTGCTGTCATCAGGGTCTGAAGTTTTCCTTGTAGGACATTTTAAGTGATGAATTCAATTTTCTTTTATACTTAGCTAAAAGACTGAGAAGAAATAAATGTTTTAAGTAGTTATAGAGTGAATCTGATTTTCTATTTCTTATGATGTCAGTTTTGAAAAGTTATGGTTTACAAAAATAATCCTTCTTATTTCTAAATTGTCAAAGTTCCTCAGCATAATTCCTTATCCACATCATAATGCCCATAATGTCAGTAGTGATGCCTTAATTTTCATTCCTATTAGACTGATTCATTATTAGTAGTGATTGCTATTTCATTACTATCTATATTTTCTATATTATTGATGCTTACTTTTTTTTGTAATGGTTCCTTATGCCTTCTGAGTACTTTATTTTCTCTTTTATTCTACCTTCCTAAATAATGAAGCTTTTATTATTAGCTTTAAACTTTTCTTACCAATGGTGACTTTATATATTTGCATATTTCTCTCTTTTGGTTTTATTTATATAAATAAATTGGTTATATTTTATAAATTTTAAGTGTTTTTATTATAATTTGACGAACATAGTTTCTGTTTTTGTCATTAGTTTCTTATTGGCACATGGGTTATTTGGAAGACTGCTGCTTTATTTGCAACATTGCATTATTTTCATGTTCCTTTGGTTATTCATTCTTTGCTTCATTCTATTGTGTTTATAATTATTTGTAATTTCAGATTCAAAATTTAAACTAACTTAATGTCCTAGTAAACTAACTTAATGTCCTAGTATATGGTATGTTTTAGTGACTATTTCACTTCTAATTTGAAAACAGGCTTTGTTTGTTTTTAGATAAAGACTGATACAAATTTTTACTAGTTCAGTTGACTAAGATCGTTAAATATTTCATTCTTACTAGCTACATTTTTCTCTTTCAATCAGTTACTGATAGAATTATGTTAAAATTTTTATGTTTTTTGACTTTTCTACTTCTGTATTTAGTCTAATTTTTACTTTATGTATTGTGAAATTATTTTTCTGGACATGTACATATTTATTATTTTTATGACTTCCTGATGAATAATTGGCATTACAAATTTTTGTTTATTTTTATTTACTTATTTGAGAGCCACAGACAGACAGAGAAAGAGGCAGAGAGAGAGAGAGAGGGAGAGAATGGGTACACTAGGGCCTTCAGCCACTGCAAATGAACTCCAGATGCAATGTACCACCTTGTGCATCTGGCTTACATGGGTCCTAGCCTCAAAACAGGGTCTTTAGGTTTCACAGGCAAGTGCTTAAATGCTAAGCCGTCTCTCCAGCCCCTTAATTGGCATTTTTAAATGAAATGTCTCACCCTATTTTTGATAATTTTTTAAATTAAAATTGATTTTGTTATATTAACATAGCCACACTGATTATTTTCTTATTACTAGTTTTATCAGATTATAATCTTTTTCTTCTTTCAATCTTCTCAGTCCTTATATTTAAACTCAGTTTCTAAAAGTGTCAAATAATCGAGTCTTGTTTACTTAATGCAGATATTCCATTTATATTTGATTAAACTATTGCTATGGATAATTTCAAGTTTATCTTTCTGCTTGTGGCAGATTCATCTTTCATTTATGTTAGTTGTTTTCATGTTTTTGTGAATGATAATTTTACTGAGCGTAGAATCCTAGGTCAGTCAATTTATTTTTCTATTTTAGCATGTTAAATTTGTTTCCCACTCTCTTTTTTGGTAAAAATCCTAATGTCAATATTAATGTTGGTTCCTTAAGTATAATGTATAGAAAAATATTAAAATATATTTTATATATTTCTCACTTAGAGGTGAACACACCAATGTCACCTCTTCTTGGAACTTTTGATGAATTTCTAGTCTCTCCAGTAATAAGTGCAATCTGAAAAGAGAAGCTTCTGTAACCAGAAGTGAGACTAGCTTCAATATACAGGCATAAGCAAAATATTTAGAGGGCAATTTGATAGGTATAAGTTATCCATCTAGCCAAAGAGTTTCCCCCCTAAGGCTTAGGATCTCCCCAACCATAGTATTTTGACTAGATTTACAGTACTAGAAATGAATTCACTGCCCATGGAGTATGCTTCAAATCCAGTCATAGAGGAGTTGTTTTCCTCAGACATGTCACCATTGCACTGCTTGGCACATTTTGCCTGCTTGTTCAACCATGTAGTTTGTAGGATCTAATACTGATTAAGCCTATTGATGTCTTTTCTCCCCAAGAAGGCTGCATAGCACTTTCCAGCATTATGACAGATAGTCAATAGGAAAAAGGCTTCCTGCTTAGCTCCATCTTGGTTTCTCAGCATCTTGCAGCCAAAGCATGTGGAGTTTCCAAAAAAAAAAAAAAAAAATCTTTCCATGTAGTTCTGTTGGGCAACCAAGAACTTTTGGAATACCCTGTATTATCTGGGGGCATCAGGGATCTCCCTGACGAACAACTCAATGGAAGGTATCCCAACACCAACACCAAAATATTTCTGTAGCAACCTGTGGATTCTGGGCACAGCATGATCCATCCCCACAGGGTACTTCTGCCCAAACACCCTCTTTCATCTTCCTCTCCTGATCCTACTTCCATCATGTCATGTCAGTATTGTACCTTCTACTTGCCCATGCACTTACTATTGCCTTCCCTCAATTCTCCCTTCTCCTCCCTTCCTCATGGCTCCTTTCTAACTACTTGGCCTCTATTGCTGACTATAACTCGAACCTACATACAAATTATACATTTGAATCTAGGCTCTACAATGAGAGAGAACATGCAGCATTTTACTTTGTTGAGCTTCTATAATCACAATATAATTTTTTCCCAGATTCAACCATTTTTCCCCCAAGGATTTCATACTTTCATTTTCTTTGCAGCCAAATAAAGCTCCACTGTGTGTATGTACCAATCCTCATTATTGTTTTATCAGTTGAAGAGCATCTAGACTGATTCCATTTCCTAGATGTTGTGAATGGAGCAGCAATAAACATGGCTGAGCTAGAATGTCAATAATACACTGCAGAGTCCTTAGTCAGAACCCCTGTTGGAAAATGATAGAACCTTTAAGGGAAGGAACTTAGTGGGAAAGCAGTGCATCACTGTGGGAACACATGGAAAGGGGAGCTGGTCATCTCATGGCACAGAGGAAGCAAAGGGAGAGGGAAGGGCATCCCAATATCTCCTTCAAGGGCTTGCCCTTCTCATATAACATATCCCCACTGTGTTCCATCCCTTACAGTTTCTATTATGTTCTCACAGGGGCTTTGATTGGCAACTAAGCCCTTTGCACATGGGTCTTTGGAGAATAGTTATCCAAATCATACTGCCAATGCAGGAGTGTATTAGAGTGGGTCACTCAATGATGATGACTTTTTTTTTTTTCTGTGACACAACACTGTATGCTGTACTATAAGTCAGAAGTATTTCCTCAGAGTTATTCTTGAATTTAAAATTTCCAGCAAATCAAATAAAGCTTTTAGAAACTGCACCACATCAGACTCATACTTTGAAAACCCTTAATAATGTAATCTGATATCTAAAAAGATGAAAATTGTTTGCAGTGGTAGGAGGCCCTGGCACATGCATGTTCTTTCTCTCTTTCTGCCTCTTTTTCTCACTTTCATAAATAAATAAAATGTTAAAATACTAGTACATCTTTAATCCCAGGATTTGGGAGTTAGGAGGATCACCATGAGTTCAAGGCCACCCTGAGAATACATACTGAATTCCAGGTCATCATGGGCTAGGGCAAGACCTTACCTTGAAAGACCAATAAGTAAATAAATAAATAGATGAAAATTATTCCATAGCTAACTGCCTGAAAGTACAAACAATGTTGTTTAATTCATTCATTCACCCTGCAATTTACTAGGTGTTTTCATGGAAGAAAACATGTATCAATTCTAAATTGATAGAAGTTAAGTCATAGAATGTCATCATTTTCTAAGTCTTCATCTTTTATAATTCAGAAAATAATGAATATACTTCAAAATCAATATTTTATTTTTTTGGTATTGCTTTTGTTTTCAATTTCCATGTTTTCCTGCTAACGTGCTATGTGTCTCAAGAGAAGTTAGTAATCTTTCAAAAATCTTGTTTCTTAAAATCTGAAATATGGAGGGGAACATATTTTTGAGGGTCAGTATAATTGGATTAAGTGAGCCTTGAGCAAAATATTGTATACACCATAGCTCATGAGAGTAGATCTGTTCAGTCTTTAGTCCTTACAGTATTGCTTTCTTTAATAATAAAATAAAATGGAGCTGGTTCAAAAATGTTAAGTTTTGTGTTTTAAAATATCTCTAATGGTAGGTTAATAAGACTTGATTCCAAATTCTAGATGCATTTGTATCCTGTGCCTGTGGTCCAAGTCAGACATACACTAAATATCCAGGATGCGCTTGTGAGACAAACCTTATCTATGTGTATATGCTTTCAAGTGTGTACATTTCAAAATCTTTGTTTGCCTCAATCACTTTATGATGAGGCTTTAGGTAGAAGTTAAAAAAAGTCATTACTACCACCTTAACTCTGAAATGTAAAATGAGATAGATTATTGTTTCTTATTATTTATGGCTATTAACATGTTTGACACCTGTAAGTAAAAATGAATTCCATTTCTGAGAATAATGCATCCTTCCTAGGCACTAAAAACATTGCTTACTTTGATTTTTGGGGTCATGGGCATAGTCTAGGGAACTGTACAAGAAAGACATGAGCCTGGTAAAAGTTGAAACATTGGCTGTGACAAGAATGATCTAAAATTTTATTGCATGTGCTGGCAAGTAAGATGGAAATGTGAAGAAATGGCAAAAGCTTAGGCCTCCTTGCCATTTACAAATGTCTACCCTACACAGCCTCATGGAAAGAAAGGACCAGTAAAATACAGAGAAGACAAGGTCTTGCAGTTTCTGTGCCCAAAAACCTTGTTGGAAAGAGGAACTATTTCTAACCTCCAAGTTGGAGGTGAACTTTGCTTTATTAGCAAGGTATCTCATTTTATTGATGGAAAGAAAGTTCCTGCCCGCCATAGCTTCATGAGACAAGGAAGACTATTATTTTTCTGAATTAAAATTACTATTTCAGCTTCTATTGTATTTATAACATCTAGTACATAATAAAAATCTGAAGAAGCAGGAATATGTGGCCTCAAACTAATGAAAAGTAATCAATAAAAGAATATTCAATGATCAGATATTCAAATTAGTAGCAAAGGTTTTGAAATAATTACTATGAATATGAAAATTATTTATCAAAAATGATTTTTGTATGTGTATGTATATATGTATGTATGTGTTTGTGACAACCTCACATATTGTTCATTGGCTGTAATCTACTTTTTTTGAGACAGCCTATCTTTCTGGCTTGAAATTCACCAAGTAGGCTAAACTGGGTGACCAGGGAACCCCAGGGATCTTTTGGTTCCTACATCCCCAGTCCTGGAATTATAGGCATGCCCCCACGCCCACCTTAGTTTTTACATGGGTTCTAGAGATAGAATTCAATTCCTCATGCTTATAAGTCAAACACTTTACTAATTGAGCTATCATCCCAACCCCAGAAGAAATGATTTTTAAGTGAAGAATTTCAATAGGGGAGAAGGAGACTCTAAAAAAAGACAGAGATTTAGGATTTTAAAGTATAATATGTGCTGTATACACACACACACACACACACACACACACACACACACACACACACAACTTGTCTTGAGATGCATAGCAAGTTATCAGTAGAACATGGAATTTTTAAACCACTTTTCAAAGTCCAGAGCCTCAATTGTAATTAATGTAATTGGAAAGAATTCAGAATATTGACTTTGAAGTATACTCATTATTTTCTGAAAAAAGTTAGAAAATGATAACTTTCTAGGAGTTAATTTTCATCAATTTAGATTAATATGCATTTTGTGTCATGTAAGTTCTAGTTTGAATAAATGGGACAACATTATTTGTCCTTTTAGGTAGTTAATAATAGAATAGTTTTCATCTTTTTAGATATTAGAATGACATTATTAAAGGTTTTCAAAGCATGGGTCAGATGTGGTTCAGTTTTTAAAAGCTTTATTTGCTTTGAGGGAATTTGTAAATTCAAGAATAACTCAGAGGGAATCCTTCTCAGTAGTAGAATAGCATAGAATGTTGTGTCCCAACAAATACTTAGTTATCATCATTGAGTGACCCATTCTGACCAATATGCTCCCACATTGGCATTATGGTTTGGATAAGCATTCTCTAAAGACCCATGAACTAATTAATAATGGCTTAGCTGCCAGTCAGAACCCCTGTTGGAAAGTGATAGAACTTTCAAGAGATGGAACTTAGTGGGAAGATGCTATGTAAATAGGGCAGGCCCTTGAAAGGGATCCTGGACCCCCTTCCCTTCTCCCTTTGAAGTGGAGGACAGGAAGGAAGTTCTAGACACTTAGAAGTCAACAAGTCTTGGAGAAAATTGAAATGTCCTGTCCTAAGGGCTATATGGAGGCAAAACAACTGCTTGGAGAGAGACTCTCCACTGAGCTGCTTGCAAGTCATGTAGGGTTGCCTGAGATTCCTCCACCCAGCCGAGCTGTGTGGTAGGTGGGCAGTGTCCTCCAGGCATGCAGCTTCTGTAAGCCCTCACCTATGCTGGAGTGGCTTCCTGGCAGTGCGGTTGCTTTTCAGTCTCCAGTGCTTTTATAAGCAACCCTTCACCTCACTCTGGAAGTAACATCAATAAACTCATTGTTTCACCCAAACTGGTTTTAGTGTCTTCATCTTTTTTGTTTGTTGTCTGTGCCCTATATGGGGTGCATTTTCATGTCTCTCCATGATACTTGGCACCCAGTGTGGGGTACAAGAGAACCAAAGATGAGTTTGGAAGGGACAATTGCATGGTCCTAGCAATGGGTAGCAAGGAATGCTACTGAGAGTAGAACATTCATAGGGGAAATCCTGACGTGGTCATCCCCATGTGGTGTGTGCTGATGTGCCTTCTGGTGGTGGTGGTGGTTGTGAAGGGACCAAACTGACATGAAAGGCTTCAGTAAGGTGCCACTCTAACTAGGCCTAACTTTCAGTTTCCCAGAGAGGCAGGCAGGACTTCTGGAAAGGGCCTGCCCTGACATGTGGCTGGGAAGGTAGCCGTCCAGAGGCTGAGTCAGTTCCTGGACATGCCTAGACATGTCCCTTTCATGCCTTCTGCCCCAACCAATCAGAGATGCACAACTGTAACTGCTACTTACCTACCCAATCATTTTAAAGATTACCTAACCCTCCTGGATTTCCCCTAGACCTAGGCAGCCAAAAACTTAGGACCAATCAAAAGAATACAAGTAAAGTTAGTATTCAAATTGGCTAATCATGTTAGAAAAGACTAAGCCCTCCAAAATTCCTCTAGCAGTGCTTAAAAGGAGCCTGCAAGATCCTCTCAGGGTTGCCATTTTGTATGAATGGTTGACCCCCACATGCTGGCTGATTCTGCAGAATAAACACTTTGTTTTTACATACTATTTGAGTCTGGGGTCTTTCTTCAGCGATTCTCAGACCCTTACAGTGGCATCAATCCTTGTACAGGTATTTGCATGAGTAACTAAGGCTGATCAATCAAGCGTGAGAGTGTCTGTGGGAAGAATACCAGGGTGACCATCCTCCTGTATGTGGTATGGGGTGGAAAGCATGCTTGATGAGTGGGGTCCACCTCAGGACTCCAGGGATGCCCTGAAAATGGTTGAAGGATTCGAGCGTGGCACATAAGACATGGGAATACAGAGGTTGCCTGGCTGTTGTTACGGTTTATAAGATATGAAGGTGAGGCAGAGATGGCTGCACAGAGAGAACATGGGTGTGTACAGGAGGAATTGCAAAGAGAGAAGGACATGTGGCTAAGATCTGCTGCTTTAGCCTCTGGTTTAGAAGGTAAGTTAGATAAAAGAGAAGATGAGCTACAGGCTTTACTTTCTCAGTTGAAAGGTGAACACAGCACAAAGTAGACCAATGCTAAAGATCCCTTCATGAGATCCAAAAACTTGGAACCCATGGGAGGAGTCATATAGCTAGGAAGGCGATACTTCCCGGACCAAGAACAGTTGTAGAAGAGATATTGAAGCCTACAGATCCAGGGGAAGTTCCATAATGGCAGATGGAATTGGCACTCTCTTAAAGGACCACAGAGAGAGAGAGAAGCCCATGCCAAAAAACCCCAAAAGCCACACCACACACAAGCACACTTGGGAATTGGGGCATGACTCAGGCAATTTGCATATCTTTATACTGGACTTCCAAATCTATCACCACACCTTAGGACTGGACCCTAAGATCCACCCAGTGACATCTCCTCTAGCCAGGTGGCCAGAAATTTAAGAAGCTGAGGAAGGGTTGCATGACCCCGCTGCAAAGGTACATAAAGGCAAAACAGCTCCTTGGAAGGAGACTCTCTGATGGAGCTGCCTGCAAGTCATGTAGTGGGCACAGGATTCTCTAACCAGCAGAGCTGCCTGCAGGCTGAGCAGTGGGCTCCAGAGGGCGGTGGGCTTTTCTCTGATGTAGCTGCCTTTCAGTCACCCACTCATTGCTTGTGTAAGCAACCCCTCACCCTGCTCTTTAAGTAACCTCAATCAACTCATTGATTCACCAAATCTGGTTTTGATGTAATCGTCCTTTGGTCTGTCATCTGTGTCCTATCTGGTAGAAGATGTGTGTTCATGTCTCCGCAGGGGAAAAAGTTTCCCATGATATATGCCCTCATAATACTCTATAAAATGAATATATAAAGTGGAAATTAAAATAATACTAAGCAGATAAAGCTAATTAGTGGTGAAGGGGAAAGTTTACAACAAATGGATCTCAAGCATCCAGAGTAGATTTGAATTAAAATTAATTAGATTCTTCTCTTGGATCTTTTTTAGCTGGGTTCAGTTTGTTTATGGCTAAACACATTTGCCCACTGAGCTACATTCCCAGCTCTAGGATAAATTCATTAAAGTAGTAACAATGTTAGCAGTATATGTTTGAGTTATTCTCAGCTCTCAACTAGACAATTTAGAATTATTATAGAAACAAATCTCTGGGAAGGTCCAGGAGGGATTTTTTTCTAGATTAGGATCATTGATGTAAGGGAAAAAATTATTTGTATGTAGGTGGTGCCATTCCATGGGCTGGGGTCTTGGGCTGTATAAAAAGGAGAAAATTAGTTAAACACCAGCATTTATGTTTCTCTGTTTCCTGATTGTGGGTATATTGAGACCAGCTATTTCCTGCTCTTGTTCACTCTGCCTTCCCTAACATGATAGCTTGTATCATTGAACATTGACCTGTAAGCCAAAATAAAACCTTCCTCCTTTAAGCTGTAGTTTCAGGAATTTTGTCACAGCAACAAGGAACATACAGCATAATAACAGTGTAGTGATTATTCTCTTTTATGGCTAGCAAAGATACAAATTAGAAAGTCTTTTCTGGAGAGTGTTTTCTAACACGAACTAACAGATAATCTTTAGAGTCAGTAGTTTTGCTTATTCATGCACATTTGTACATATGTACAGATATATAGTATAACCCTATTTCAGTTATAAAATGGTCATCACAGTGGTATTTCTGTGATTATGAAATTAGATTATCAGTCTTGGATTATCAGTCTTGCCTTGCAACTCACTGTCTTATCTTGAGGCAACTCATTATATTTTGGGAACATTAGTTATTTCAGTTGTAAAATGGAAATAATGAGTAATTTTATTTATGTGCCACAATTAAATTGAGAGTTAAAAGTTCATCTGAAAGTCTAAGGCTTTGGCATCCCGGTTGTAATTATTTGGCATGTTATCCTGGATTTAGAAACACAAACTTACCTGTTTCTCAGTACTATTATCTATCTATTCAAGTTTTATCTATGGATTCTCCGTTGTAGCTTTTCCCATGCCTTACAAATGCTCCTTTAAGAGGGTCCTTAGTGAACTACCAAAAATTTTGGAAACTGGAAAAGATGAATGAATTTTGCAAGTTGTACCTCTACCCACCAAGAAAATTCAACTGTACGAACTATAAAATAATACTGATGGTCTGTGTCAACATGGAGAGGACAGTGTCTTATTACAAAAGATGTAAACAATGCTTCAAGAACTCGCATTTAAATCTGCACAGTGTTGGCCTAGACATCCTCCAAGAATTCTGTAGGAAAGAATTCATTGAAAAGGTATTTGAAAATGTCAGAGCTTCTGAGTTTCAATTCACCAGCTTGATGTTTTGGTCTAATAATTCCTACCACAGCTATCTACAAGAGAGCATGCTGTATGGTTGTTAGCCAACAGCAAATGGGAAATGGATTTTGCTTCTGGTCTGACATGATGTTGTTCATCTAAAAAAAGCCTAAAAATGTGTCATTCACCCCCTGTTTTCAGATGAGTTGGGTATTCCATGGCTGAAAAGAGCTTTTTTGAAGTATGTGTAGTCTCTGGTTATCTAAAAACAGTTGATGATTGCTATTTTTTTTTCCTTGGTACACTATCTCCAGAATGTCTCAAGCCAGCCCCAAGTAAACAGTTGATATTTACCAGAATGGCAGTTGTAAAAGCATTGCATAAATCAAGAGGATTTAAACATACTGTTTCCTCCTCACTCAGGTTCCTCAGTGCTGGTAAGCATGATTCTTGAATTTAAATGTGTTCATGATGCTCTTTCTATGACTGGGAGAGATCATAAACCCTTCAAGAATCCATTGCACACTCCTTGGACAGTTGATAGATAAAAAAAGCTGGATTTTTTTTTATTGGAAGAATTGATTTCATAATATCTGTTGATAGCATTCATAATCTAGAATTTAAATTTTTCATTCTTTGGAAGAAAATCTGTAGATGTGGGAACATTAGGCATGGAAGGTCCTGAACTGGTCAGTCCTGAGAGTGCATTTTTCTTCACAAGAAATTCAGGAGCATCAGGGGAATATAAGTCATCTGGCAAAACCAAACTATGTGATATGCAGCTTTCCACAAGAAATAAGAAGGAATATAAAGAAGAAAAGACCAATGAGCTTCGGTATAGACCAATAAAACAGTATAGAAGAAAGGGATTGGCTTCCTAGATGTTAAAAATGATTTTATGATTAACCAGAGAAACATCTACCATTGGCTATGAGGACTCATGTCATTTACCTTGTAGAAGCTCACTAGATGGATTTCTGCCTCCAAGGAGCAAGCTGGGTTCTATATTAAACAACATTTGGGGAGAATGAAGCTGAATGTTGACTGACAGATATGATTAGAGATGATCTTGCGGTGAATGTTGAGTCTGGAGATTGGATTATCAGCACTAATTTTCACTTTCTGAAATGAGGATTAGGGCTTAAAAAAACTAACTCTTTTTGATATAATGTAGACTTTTATAGAGTACATATTACAAAATTAGTTTACCTATCAGAATTGTGTCTCAGAAGCCCTTTGGATCATGTTGAGCTATGCAGTTTTACCTTGGAGCATCTCAGAATCTGCACATACATATTGGTATGTTTAATTGCTCCAAGGATGTCTTCACCATTTCCTCTATCACCCCCACCAGCTGAGCTGTAAATAGTGAAACCATTGTCTTTCTGAATTCTTGCCTTAGGGGTGTGAGCAACTGGGAAACACTCATTAGAGGTTGTAATTTCTTACAGAGTGAATCTCCTCCACCAAAGAGATACACATTTAATTTTTTTTTTTTTAATTTGAGAGAGAGAAAGAGAGATAGGCAGAGACAGAGACAGAGAACGGGCAGGCCAGGTCCTCCAGCCACTGCAAACGAACTCCAGACTCAGGCACTACCTTGTGTATGTATCTGGCTTATGTGGGTTCTGGGGAATACTGCCAGGGTCCTTTGGCTTTGTAGGCAAATGCTTTAACCGGTAAGCCATCCCTCCAGCCCCTAAAATTATGCTTTAAATTTTAAAAAAAATCTGAGTAAAAGTTATGCCTAAATTAGGGGATTATATAAAAGATATGCTCAATGTACAATATCTACGTGCATGAAAATGTCCTTATGGAATATCATACCATATTCCATGATTATACCCATTGGCTCTGTGGTGAATGTAATGAGAGTCAATATTGACGTGAATGTTGGCATGTCTGTAGATATTGACTGGCCAATTGCTCTTGATGACTAACTTCCAAAATTTTAAGAAAAGTTATGTCTAGAAAACAAAACAAAACAACAACAAAAACACTCAGGAAGTGGTGGCACATGCCTTCAGTTCTAGCACTTGGGAGGCTGAGATAGGAGGATCACCATGAGTTTGAGGTCACCCTGAGACTACAGAGTGAATTCCAGGTCAGCCTGGGCTAGGGAGAGACCTTACCTCAAAAAACCAAAAAAAAAAAAAAAAAAAAAAAAAAAAAAAGTGAGAGAAAAAAAATGAAAATGCATTTGTATGTGGGTATTTTGGCTTGATTATTTAGGAGGGTTGTGGGATGGGATGGGAAACATTTCTTTGGAGGTCCCTCATACTTCAGCAAGATATTCTCCTACTGTCTTATGTTTAGGGAGCTTAAACTTTCAAGAAAATCCCCATGGTTACTTTTAGTTTTAAAGATTGGCACTGGTCTCTGGGATAAAGATATTGAGCTTTATTCATAGTAGATTCAAATATATGTGAATGCAAGCTTGGACACCCTAGAGAAAAAGAGAAACCTCAGTGAAAACTCACCAGGAAGGAGTTGTGCTCATGGGTAGGACTGCCTGCATAGCTGAGGGATGAGGGATTGAAAATTGCCCTCCTCTGTGTCTCCAGTGTCTTCTCTCTTGCCCACCGATCCCTCTCTATCCACAGAATGCACATGAGGATTTTTTTTTAAAAGGCAAATCCACAAAGAAAAGGGCATTACTTCGTACTGTGTGAGCAGTTCTGCTGAGTAAGCTAGGAAGTGGCTGCTTACAGAGCAGAATGTGCTGGGGCCAGTGCAGCACAGGAGGTGGGTGAGCTGAGACTCCTACAGTGGGATGTCCGCTGTCTGTGTCAGGGCAGAGCAGTGTGGTCCATGGAGTACGAGAATGTGGAAACGGGATGTAGGAAACTTGGCCACATAAGACACGTCTTACACACACACCTCTCCTTTCTCCATTTTGCTAAGAGGCTGTGGGAGGGGAGAGGTCCTTCCCTTGGAAGAATGTCTGATGTAGTCAATGGATATTGACATCCCTACAGAAGCAGCAGAGAGAAAGAGTCCAAGAAAAATATAACCTTGTAGATGAGGGACTTTGAGACTTTGGAGGTGCTATTATAACCCTGTTTTATTTTCATTAAGCCAAAAGGGCTGGGTCATATGAATTTTATGTATGAGTTTTTGGTAAAGTACTATAAGAAGGGTAAACTCTTAACAAGTAATTTTTGGTGTCTTAACACAATACTGGACACAGGCATATCTTAGCACGGGAGGGATATGGAGATGTAGGCAAGCATTGCCACGGGTGCTGAAATGTAGACTACTATGCTGGGATGGGAGATGTGGGTGGGGGGGTCAGAGAAGCTCCTCAAATATGAGGGAAAGTGTCAGGGCCATTGATTCAGGATAATAAGAAACAGGAAGGTGGACTAAGTTGGGAAGGACACTTCAAGTGAATGAGCAATGTGTGCCAAGTTACAGAGGGTTAAGAAGGACATGGCACCACTGGACATGAGGAAAGTGCAAAGAATCTGACAGCTCAAAAGTAGGCAATGATAGAAAAGCAAAAATTAATGCTGCCAACAGTTCTTTGTGCTCTACAAACATTTCTGACATAACCTTCCAGGCAAAGCAGTGCCTCTGAGGATTCCAAACAGGATATTTCTGTGATAAGACTGCATTTCTGAGATTATTGCCAGGTGAGTTCTTGTCTCTGACAACTTATTTAGGAGGTTGGCGTGTGCCCTCCCTACCAGCGGGAAGATGGGCCACCCCAGAGGTGCAACTCTGCCCTGGAAGAGCTCAGATGTGGTGGCAGAGACTCGAGAGAACACTCACTGAGTTTTCCTTTGGAGCCAAGTTGTCTTGGAGCCCAGACTGGTCTCAAACTCCGTGTGCAGCTGAGGAGAACCTTGAACCTCTGATTCTCCTGCTTCCTTCTCCAAAATGTTGGGATATAGGAATGTATCACCATGGATGTAATGCTGGAGAGGATTCCTGCATGCCAAGAAGGCACTCTGCAACTGAGCTACTTCCCCAGTCCTAGAAAGGTTTTTTTTTGTTTTTTTTTTGTTTTTTTTGGTTTCTTGTTTTTGAGGTAGTCTCCCTCTAGTCCAGGCTAACCTGGAATTCACTATGTAGTCTCAGGCTGGCTTCAGACTTAGAGCAATCCTCCTACCTCTGCCTCCCAAGTGCTGTGATTAAAGGCGTGTGCCACCACACCCAAATGAACTCCAGACACATGTGTCACTGTACAGCTAGCTTTTTGAGGGAACTGGGGAATCAAACTCTTGGGATGTCAGACTTTGCAGGCAAGCACCTCAACTGTTGAACAATCTTTCCAGCCTGAAATGTATTCTTTATTTTATTTATTTAATTAATTTATTTAAGAGACAAAACAGAGGAAGAGGCAGAGAGAAAGACAGAATGGGCACACCAGGGTCTCTAGCCAGTACATATAAACTCTTATGTGTCCCCTTGTGCATCTGGCTGATGTGGCTTCCTGGGGAGTTGAACCAATTCCTTAGGTTTCTGAGGTAAACGTCTTAATGGCTAAGCCATTTCTTCAGCCCCTGAAATGTATTCTTTTTTTTTAAAATTTTTATTTATTTATTTATTTGAGAGAGACAGACACAGAGAGAAAGACAGATAGAGGGAGAGAGAGAGAATGGGCGCGCCAGGGCTTCCAGCCTCTGCAAACGAACTCCAGACGCGTGCGCCCCCTTGTGCATCTGGCTAACGTGGGACCTGGGGAACCGAGCCTCGAACCGGGGTCCTTAGGCTTCACAGGCAAGCGCTTAACCGCTAAGCCATCTCTCCAGCCCTGAAATGTATTCTTATAAACCTAGAGTAGTTAGGAAATTTATCCCCAGATGAGTAAGACTATAAAGTACTCTGGATATAAATAATATGCCCAAGGAAAAGCATTAAGCTGGGGAATCAAGACAACATTGGATTGAATAGAGAAATATACTTTGTTTCCACATGAGAAGATACAACATACAAATATTTTAAGAAGACTAGTATAATCTATAAATCCAAAGCAGATAAAATACAAACACAAGAAAATATCTTAAACAAACATAATAAGCAAATGTTAGAACTTTTTCTGAACAATAATATGAGCAAAATTATCTAGGATAGTTTAGAAATATGACTTGAAACAGCACCTAAAATCTTGTGAGGGCTTAAGTGTAGCTCAGAGGTAGAATAGTACCCTTGTGGACAGTAGGTATGATTACCAGCACTTTAAAACCAATGCCAAAACATTATGGAAGACATGCAAAAGTAAAATAAATCTATTGACCAATACAGACAGTTTATCAGTAGTTCTTATTATAAGTGGAACTTAGTAACATGATGTTCTCACTGAACGCTGAGTGGACTTTTCAGTAAAAAATATTGTCATGGGCTGGAGGGATGGCTTAGTGGTTAAGGCATTTGCCTGCAAAGCCAAAGGACCCACGTTGTATTCCCCAGGACCTATGTTAGCAAGATGCATAAGGGGACACACACATATGGAGTTCATTTGCAGTGATTGGAGGCCCTGGTGTGCCCATTCTCTCTCTCTCTCTCTCCCCCTTTCTCTGTCAAATAAATAAATAAATAAATAAATAAACAAATAAATAAATAGATCAATTAAAATAAAATAAAAAATTTAAAAAATATTGTCACAATATTATATAGCTACATAACAGAATGGCATCTACCATGCACAATATTTTCTCACAATTGGGAAAATAAATTGCAATTGAGGTAATTCAGCTTTACCTGAAATGTATACCCATGAATGTAATTTTTTTTGTGTGTGTATAGCTTAAATAAGTGACGGGTTTTGTTTTTTTTTTCAATAAAAAACAGAATCCTAAAGGAGAAGATTGGCATAGTTGCCTTTATCAAAATTAAATATCTTAACTTTCACATGCTATCTAAATCAATCCATAAAGCTTAAAGTCTGCCACTGGACATAGTAGTGAAATTTGGCAAAATGCAAAATATATAAATTTGAAATACTCAGAAGGGGGCTAAAGAGATGGCTTAGTGATTAAGGTACATGCCTGCGAAGCCTAATGACCCAGGTTCTAGTCTCCAGGTCCCACATAGGCCAGATGCACATGGTGGCACACTTGTCTGGAGTTCTTTTGCAGTTGCTAGAGGTCCTGGCATGCCCATATTCATAGACACTCTCTTTATCTTTCTCTCTCTCTCCCTCTCTCTGTATCTAATAAATAAATAAATAAAAATAATTTTTGAAATTTTTAGAGGGAAAGTTTCCATGAAATAGTTACAGCAAAGCAACAGGAAAGAACATTCCAGAATAAAAATGGGCAAAGGATATAACTTACTTTTCGAGGAGAAGCGATAATAACTAATGAATCATTTGAGCTAGTATGCTAGTGCTCAGGACACTGCAAATTAAAATCATGCAATGCCAATTTTCCCTTCTCAGGTTAGCAAAACAGTCAAGCATGGCAATTGCACACATTCAGAGGGAGGCAGTGAAGGATATTCTTGAGAGAATTACTTACAGTTCTAACACATTCAAAGCGACTTCCATGTCCACTGACAGTTTGGATAAAATAGTAGTAATTCTTTCAAAGAATGAAATGTGCTCAGAAGCTAAAGGACACAAATATTGAAATTGTCATACCACATTGGGGAGAGAAAAAAAGTAAGCAGATGTCAGGGCAACTGCTACAAAACATTTATGTACAAACATCACTGTGTAAAATAATGCTTCGAATATATTTATATATATCAAAATACACCTAAAACTATATTAAAACACAAATAAAAAATAAAAGTAGTTTTTTATGAGGCAGAGGACATGAATGTCTAGAGGCTTTTAAGCACTTTTATTTGTATTGTTGGATAGATCTGAAATACTGATTTCTGATAATGAAATGGGGTACATTCTCACCTGGGAGTTTCATTCTTTTCATGTGTAACAACATGAAATATATATTGACTGCAAATAAATATTATTAATATAGTGGGAAAAGCTTCAAATGGCTTCTGTGGGATTCAGGGCCCATCCTGAGTTTAAAAGCCTTAGTTGTACAGGATGGACATCAAATCATAGGGTTTTATACTTATACCCACCAGCCATGAGTAGGAAGTGGTGAAAAATGATGAATGGATTAAGACCTGATGTGGCGACTCACAGAGCAGATGGAGGAGAGCTTTAAGGATTCAAGTGAGATACTGGAAAGGCTTTAAATGATGGGGTGAAGATGATGAGTTTGAAGAAAAAGCAACAATCAAGTCACTGGAGGCCTTTTGAGGTCTTTCTCCCTAAATTGCCAGTTCAAATAAGTTTCTCTCTTACTCTTAGTAGTGTGACCTTTTCTTATTGATTTATGAGGTATTAATCCCTTACGATATGTCCTGGGAATAGTGCGCCGTGGATGAAGGAAAAGAAGTCAGCAGAGATGAAACTTCTAGTTCAAGCCTAAATCTCAGCTAAAGGAAGGACTTGTAAAAAGGTCTAAGGATGAAATTCATTGACTTCAAGAGGAAAACAAAATTTTGTCCAGGAAGTGGGTCAGTTGTCCCTATGAGTGCGGGTAAATTTTAGGAGGCACCTTGAATTTCACTGAAGCAGAAGCTCATAAGATGAAAGCCAGCATTGGAGGCTTAGTAATTTAGAGGTGAAGGGAGATGAGAGAGAACGTTTAGTATGTTTTCAAGGCCTGCATCAAATCTCTCTTAAAGAAGGAGGAACTACTATTAATGTAGAAGATCATGGCCTGGGAAATAAAATGGCTGCCTACGAACAGATGACTTGTAAACAGCTGGTCTTGTAATCCTACTGGCCAGAGGTGTGGTAGAAAAGCCACTTGCATCCAAGGGGCAGCTATGGAAGGGGTGCCTGCCAGACAAGGACCTGGTTTGGCTCTTCTTTTATAAAGTTTGTGAATTCATAATGGTGGAGGTGAAGTGAGAGGCTGCAAAGTGTTCAAATGGAGCGACATCCTTCAGATGTCATTGGTAAACTAGGGTGTGTGTCTGTAAGAAAACACTGAAACTCCATCTCAGCCTCGTTATCTCTTGGATCTTTTCAACAGTTTATTTTGTATTATTGAAGCAGAATCTCATGTTCTATATTTATGCAAATTGTACACTCTCTTTCTGATTACAGATTGGCTGAGGTTTCAATCAGGGAAAGAAAAACAAACTACACATTGCAAATATACTACTGTGTAATGATAAATTTTAAAGCAGGGAACAGATTGAAAGGTTATTTGAAATTATGCCTTATGGGATTTTATATCTCCCCAGCTAAGTGTTTCATTAACTATGTCTCCTGTGGTGAGTCTACTTTGAGTCTTGGCCCTTCTTCCAGGAGTTGTTCATTTGACAAAACCTGCAGGGCACACAGTTGTTGGGAACAGACATTTGGCCAGTCAGAAAACAGTGTTATCCTGTCTTAAATGCTATTAAATAGAAGTTGACGGATTCTGTGCTAGAGTTTAACTTGTGGTAAACCTGACAACTTTTATTGGAAAGTGAAATTGAATCAAAAATGAAAAGAAACCAGGTCTATTTACAGTTATATTTCTTTCTTCATCCAGAATATCCATAAAAATTTCAGAAAATAAACTTTTCCTTACACTGGTTGTGCATAGGTATGAATTTGTGGTAACAGAAGAACATAGATGAGTCAACAAGATCAATATTTTGTAAACAAAAAGCAACAGGAATATAGAATTAAAACATTCTACACATTTCCAGACAGTATTTCACACCACCTCCAACTCAATTTAAGGCATTGACTTTTGGATTCTTTGCAGATAAATCAGCTTTTGATTTATATCCCCATCTGTCCACTAGGTGGGCTGAAGGAATTCTAGCTACATTTGAAACATATTACAATTTTGAAGAACGCTCCCTGCAAAGTTCACGTGTTGTAGGGTGCTAAGCGGTGGCGCCTCCCGGGAAGGGGTCAGGTCCTCATGGACTGGACTGGCATTCTCATTAAGGAACTTAAAGACAGCAAGTTCCTCTTGTTTTGCCCTTTTGTCCTTTCACCAAGGGAGGACAAAGACTTCATCCCTTCATTCACATGACGACCTAGCAAAAGATGCCATCATGAAGGAGAGCAGCTCTCACCTGGCCATGTGGTCTTCCCAGCCTTGAAAATTGTGAAAAATAAATTTCTTTCTTTCTTTTTTTTTTCAAATCATTACCATGTCTATGGTATTCTGTTAAGGTAGCAGGATTTGACGAGGACATCTTCCTTCCATTTGCCATTCACATTTACAATGCCAGAGCTTGTGTAGTCAGACTTTTCTGTTTCTCACAATTTCCATTTACATAACTGAACCAAGACCTTTATTTTCTTTGGCTGAGATCATAGCAACTGCTCCCTTACTGATATTATTGCTTTACATTTTCCTGTTCTTTATTTTATATGCCATTTTGTACAAATTCTAATTCAAACACTTTAAGGACTGAGGCTGTAGATCAGTTAGCGGGTTGGGCACTTACTTACCATGTGCAGGTTCCTGGGACTGTTCCCCAACATCACATACACAGGGATTTGTGAGAGAAATCTGTAATCCCTACTCTTAGGAGGTGAAGGCAGGGTGATGAAAAATTCCAGCTCACCTTAAACTATAGAGCAAGGTCAAAGCCAGCTTGGGCTATATGAAACCCTGTCTTAAAAGAAAAGGAAAGGAAAGGAAAAAGAAAAGAAAAGAAAAGAAAAGAAAAGAAAAGAAAAGAAACCCATTAAAGACTCTGCCAGCAAATAATCATCCAAACTAGTAAGTGGCAGGCCGCTTTCCAAGTCTTCAGATTATAGGCCTGAACAAGCAAGGTCCTTGTGCCAGCAAAGTTATCCTGCTAGGGAGAGGAGCACCAGATCTCGAACAAGTAGACCAATCCATGCAAAGTTTCTTTGGAAAAGTAGTGAGAGCCATGAAGAGAGGGCCCAGAGTGACTAAGAATGGGAAGGTGGGGCTGAGGAGGTGTTTGCTCTGGTGCTACAGAAGCCTAAGAGTCTGGGTTTGCAAAGACCTTCTCCCTAGCTGTAATAGAACTCGAGAAATGTCTCACACGATCATATTTTCTAAAGCAAGATGTTCCTTCATCATCACTTACTAATCACTTCATTCTAGGATTTTTTTTTGTTTATTTTATTTTATTTTATTTTTATTTATTTATTTTTTGAGGTAGGGTCTCACTCTAGCCCAGGCTGACCTGGAATTCACTCTGTTCTCAGGATGGCCTTGAACTCATGGCGATCCTTCTACCTCTGCCTCCTGAGTGCTGGGATTAAAGATGTGTGCCACCACGCCTGACTAAACACTTCATCGCACAATAAGATTTCCAGTTTTCTAAAAAAAAAAAAAAAAAATGTTTTCATGAGCTCTCGAAGGGTAATGTATGTACCTGTCTGGCCAGAAGTATATACTGTCCTCACCAAAGTGCCCAGTAAGCACCTCTCTTAATGTTCATACCCATATATTAATGCTACTTTCACTTTTGGTTAGAGAAGCTTCTCTTTTCAGATGGCAGTGAACTTGTGATGACTCAGAAGGAACCATGGTGCTGAGAAGAAGGGACAGAGGAGTGCTCAGCACTGAAATATCTCAATCATACCTTCCATGGCTCAGGGTCCATTGCGGAAGAGGTGGTGGAAATAATGTAAGAGCCAAAGAAAGGGTAGGACTCCTTACAATGTGCTCCTCCAGACACAAAATGGCCTGGATATCCATGACCTCACAGTGCCTGACACTACCTACACAAGACCATAATAGGGGGAGGGCATATGATGGATAGTGGATTTTCGAAGGGGAAAGTGGGGGGAGGGAGGGAATTACCATGGGATATTGTTTATAATTATGGAAGTTGTCAATAAAAAAATGTTTTCAGGGTGGACACATGGCTTAGCACTTAAGGTGCTTGCCGGAGAAGCCTAAGGACCCAGGTTTGGTTCCCCAGGACCTAGGTAAGCCAGTTACATAAGGAGACACATACTTTTGGAGTTCATTTTCAGTGGCTGGAGACCCTGGCATGCCCATTCCCCATTGTTCTCTCTCTGTCTCTCTTTCAGTCTTTATCTCTCTCAAATAAATAAACAATATTAAAAAGGAAAATAGTTTAAAAATATTTTCTAGAGCCCAGGTGTTATATAGAGGCAGAAGCATTTACTTTTTTCTTTTCTTTTTTTTTTTAAATTAATTTAAACATTTTTCAATGGGTATTGGTCCCAACCTTAGCTTGAAGCAACCCACATTTGCTGTTACAGTAGGCACAATTGAGCTGGGTCCTCTGCAATAATACCATCAAGGTGTGAGCCAAATCTAGGTTCTCGTGTGGAAGAAGAGTTTTTCTTCCCAGACTTCCTCAGGTTGTTGGCAGAATTCATTTCCTGCTGCTTAGATGCTGGAAATGAAGAGTGGCAGTTGTGCAGTTTTCAGATGGAAGTGACCTTGGGATGGGCAGTGACCTGCTCCAAGATGGACTTTCACAGAACAGTCACTGCAGGGGAAGTGAATCACTTTTCCCTGTTCCGTTGATTCAAAGCAAGTCACTGGTCTCGTTCATATACAAAAGGAGAGAATGATACAGGGGTATAAATATTAGAGATGGGCACCATGAGGGTTACCTTATGGTCTACCATCAGAAGGTTATTGCAAACAAATTTGCGTACAAGATTTGGGTGGACATATGTTTGTGTTTTTTCAGGACATACCCTCAAAAATAAAAATGCTAGGATATGTGGTAATATATATAACTTTTTTACTAGGCTGCCAAGCTATTTTTGAGAGGTTCGCCATTTTAAATTCCTACCAAAATGTATAAGATTTCCATTTGTTCCACATTATCACCAGCACTCACTATCATCCGTTCTTGCAGAATTAGCCATTTAAGTGGGTGTGTACTAGAATCTTATTATGGGTTTTACTTTGTACTTCCTTAGCTACTAATGATGTTCACCATTTTTCTCATGTGTTTATTGGCTATTCATGTATTCCCATTGTGAGTATTTATTTAAAAACGTTGGGCTTTCCTTTTATTGGGCTGTTTAGTTTTACATATTCTTGATACAAGCCATATGGCAGATAGATATACTGTGACTATTTTCCCAGTCTGTTGCTTTTAGGAACAGAAGGTTTTAATTTTGATGAAGTCTATTTTATCATTTTCCTTTTATATTTTGTACTTTTAGCATTTTACCTAAGTACTCTTTGCCTACCCTAGCTCTCAAAGCTTTCTTCTAAGCTTTCTTTCACAAGACAGACCTATCTTTTATGTTTGGCATATAATGAATTGTCAGTTAATTTATATGTAAGGAATAAAGTAAGAGCCACTTTGAGTTTTTTCCATGTGAATACTTAGTTAATGCAGTGCATTTGTCTTAAAATAAAACTATCATTTGCTCATTTAATTATATTGGTTCCGTGGGCACAAATCAATTGACCATAAAGCCATGTTTCCCTTCACTCTGCTCCTTTGATCACTGTGGCAGCTGCCACAATCCCGGTTGCTGTTCTACTATGGGAAAGCTTCGGGTGATGTGTTCTGCCTCTTCTGATTTTATGTTTTTCTTTCAAGATCCTTTCGACATTCTCAGTCCTTTTAATTTAAACATAAATCTGATAATGAACATTATCATTTTCCAAAAAGAGATTATGTTGAAACTATAGATCAATTTAGGGAAAATCAAGTTCATGAATATGGTATACATATAAATATATATAGTCAAAATATTAATTTTTATCAGCAGTGCTTCACCCTTTTGTGCCCAGGTCCTATGCATATTTTCTTTTAAATGTTTGCACACAATTTTCATCATATTTTTGTTTAAATATTCAATTGCTCATTACCTGTTTATATAAATTCATTGATTGTATAAATTAATTTGTAGCTATTGGATGCTCTTAAAATATAAGTTAATTGTCTTGAATGCGTAGACTTCTTCAGATTTTCTGCTTTTGATTAAATAAGTTGATAATTTGTATCTTTGAAGATAGTTTTTTTATTGCATTTAACTTCTCCTATTTATTGACATAATGTGACTCATAATATTCTTTTATTACCTTTCAGTATTTATAGGATATGTTGGGTTAGAGAGGTGGCTTGGTGGTTAAGGTGTTTGCCTGCAAAGCCAAAGGACCAAGGTTTGACTCCCCAGAACTCCTGTAAGCCAGATGCCCATGGTGGCACAAGCATCTGGAGTTCGTTTGAAGTAGCTAGAGGTCCTGATGCCCCCATTCTCTCTCTCTCTCTCTCACTCAATAAGTAAAGATAAAATAAAAAATATTAAAAAATATTTACAGGATATGTAATATTATGCCCTATATTTTTTAATGTTTGGGGTAGTTTGTATGTAAAATGTCCCACATAGCCTCATGTGTGTGAATCCTGAATCTGTAACTGGTGGTGCATGCTATGAGAAGGTTTGGGGGACTAGGAGGTGGAGCCTTGCTGAGGAAGATATGGGAAGTACGTAACTGAAGGTGTGCCTTGGGCTATTAGAGTCATGCCCCACACTCAGTTTACTCTTTTGTCTCCCCCACTGATGTGAAGATATGATGCCCAGCTGTCTGCTCCTGCCTTGGATTCCCTGCCATGATGATACTTTCCCTTTAAACTTTAAGCTGGAAATAAACTCTTTCCATTCATTGAGTGTTTTGTTTAGGCAACAGAAGGTAATTGTTATGTTAATGTCTAATCATTTTTTTTCAAAGACTAAGAGGATATGCATTTGATTTGTCATTTTAATGTTCTCTGTTTTTTTTTGTTGTTGTTGTTTTGTTTTTTGAGGTAGCATCTGACTCTAGCTCAGGCTGACCTGGAATTCACTATATAGCTTCAGACTGACCTCTAATTCATGGTGATCCTCCTAACCTCTGCTTTCTGAATGCTGGAATTAAAGGCATGCGCCACCACGCCCGGCTTTCTGTTCACTTTTTAAATATTTTATTTGTTTATTTATTTGAGAAAGAGAGAGAGAGAGAGAGAGGAAGAGGCAGATAGAGAGAGAGAGAATGGGCGCACCAGGGCTTCCAGCCACTGCAGACGAATTCCAGATGTGACCGCCCCCTTGTGCATCTGGCTAACGTGGGTCCTGGGGAATTGAGCCTTGAACCAGGGTCCTTAGGCTTCACAGGCAAGCGCTTAACTGCTAAGCCATCTCCCCAGTCCCCATGTTTCCCCCATTTTATTACTGCCATCATTCCACTTAATTTTCTAGGCTACCAAAGTTGAAGCTGCCAGACCATTGGATCCACTGTTATAGGAAATTTTTCTAAAATAAGTATCTTCTATTATTTCAAGCATATTTGTTATCACAGTGAATGTTCTATATAAATTCTGTATTCACTTTTTCTTTTTCTTTTCCTTTTTTTTTAATTAATTAATTTATTTATTTATAATTTGAGAGCGACAGACACAGAGAGAAAGACAGAGGGAGAGAGAGAGAATGGGCGCGCCAGGGCTTCCAGCCTCTGCAAATGAACTCCAGACGCGTGCGCCCCCTTGTGCATCTGGCTAACGTGGGACCTGGGGAACTGAGCCTCGAACCGGGGTCCTTAGGCTTCACAGGCAAGCGCTTAACCTCTAAGCCGTCTCCCCAGCCCTCCTTTTTTTTTTTTTTTTTTTTTTTTTTTGGCAGTAGGGTCTCTCTGCTGGAATTCACTATGTAGTCTCAGGCTGGTCTCAAACTCACAGCAATTATCCTACCTCAGCATCCAGAGTGCTGGGATTAAAGGTGTCCACCAACATGCCTGGCAAATTCTGTATGCCATTTAGGTCAAGTTGGTCAATTGTTTAGACACATACTGGTTTTCTATTTTCTTTCTTTCAATTATGAAAAAAATGAATAGTGAAATATATACCTGAATTTGTGCCAGTTCTGTGGTTTTTGATGCAAATTTGAAGCTCCACTAATAGGTATTAAACATTATCAATTGTCTGGCTGTCTTAAAGAAATACTCACTTATGTTTATGCAATATTGTCTTTGTCTTTGATAGCTTTCTTGTTCTGAAACTTACCTTGTTAACTAATATATTAGTCACTTTCCTTTCATTGTAACAGATAAGCAATTTAAAAGGAGGAAGGTTTATTATTCTGGCTTGTGGCTTCATTGGTTGTAGACTCCATAGCTTTCAGCTTGTGTTGGCACAACACATTGGCAGAAGTGCATGGCAGGAGAAGTTGCCCTACTCTACTCATGATGTCAGGAAACAAAAGAGGCAGAAAGGGGCTATCCCCTTCAACGCACACTCACAATGTCTAACTTCCTTCTATTAGATCACGTGTATTAGAGGTTGCACTACCAACCCAAAGTACCAGCATCTAGTGATCAAGTTTTACTATGGACCATTTGGACACACTTCTCCAAACCAGAGGACATTAATATTGCATGATTGCCTTAGAATGATTGCTATTGGCTGCATGTATTTTTCCATTTGAAGTTAATACTGTCTTTACATTTACAATGATTTTCTTGATGGATTGGGTTGTAGCTCAGTGCTAGAGTGCTTGTTTAGTGTGCATGCACTACACACACATTCACACAAAATATAAATAATAAAATGAGTTTCTGGGCTGGAGAGATGGCTTAGTGGTTAAGCGCTTGCCTGTGAAGCCTAAGGACCCCGGTTCGAGGCTCGGTTCCCCAGGTCCCACGTTAGCCAGATGCACAAGGGGGCGCACGCGTCTGGAGTACGTTTGCAGAGGCTGGAAGCCCTGGCGCGCCCATTCCCTCTCTCTCCCTCTATCTGTCTTTCTCTCTGTGTCTGCTGCTCTCAAATAAATAAATAAATAAAAATTAAAAAAAAAATGAGTTTCTTAAAGACATATATTAGTTTATTTTCCATTTTTATAACAAAATAATTGAGCTTTTTTTTTTTTTTGTTTTCTAGGTAGGGTTTCGCTTTAACCCAAGCTGGTCTGGAATTCACCGTGTCGTCTAGGGTGGCCTTGAACTCATGGCGATCCTACAACCTCTGCCTCTCGGTAGCTGGGATTAAAGGCATGCACCACCTCTCCTGTTGAGTCTAGATTCTTTTTATATATTTTGAGGAAGAGAGAGAGTGTGCATGCCAGGGCCTTCAGCTGCTGTGAACACCAGATGTGTGCTCGCTGCCCTTGTGACGCATGTGAGACACTGTGTACTGGTGTCACCACTTCTGGCTATGTGGGGCCTGGACATTCAATAAGAGTTCTTTAGGCTTTGCTAAGCCATCTTTCTGAACATCGATTGCTGTTTTAATGAAAAATACTTTTTTTCTCACAGATTTAGATGCTGGAAGTCCTATATCAGCCAGCTTTATCTGTTTCGTATCTGGTAGGGTCCAAATACTGATGACATCATGGTAGAAGTGTGTGCATGATAGAGAAAGACAGAAAGTTAGAAAGTAGGGGAGGGTCCACCTTGTTCTTCTGTAAAACTCTTCTGTCTCCAAAGTAATTGTGGTTCTGTCACTTTTTTCTAAGAGCCCTGCCTCTCCCTCTATGGCCCAGTTACCTTGTACTGAAGTCTGCCTCTTCAAGTCATCCCCACTTCCCATCATTGCTGTACTGGTGACTGGTATCCAGTTTGAAAGTATCTTTATTTGTGGTTAAAATCATTCAAAATTATCTTTATGGTTAGATTTTTTATTATTATGTCTGTGGCATTTGTTCTTTTCCCTCTTTCTCTGCCTTCATTTTTTGTGTATCTTGTAAGAGTTTCTCCTTATGAAGGGTTTTAAGTAACTTGGATGTGGTCTATCTCAATACGTTTTTACTCATTTGTTTTATCTAGCTTGAGACTCCTTGAGTTTCATTCAGCTGTATATTTAACAGTCTGTTCAAATTAATAAATATATTAGCTATAGCTTATCAATTTTTCTATCTCTATGTCCATTTCCTAACAGAGCTCCAATTATACAAATGTGTGCTTCTTGATATTGTACAAAAAGTCACTGATAATGGATTGCTTTGTTTTTGCTCAGCCTTGTTTGAATCTCACTGTTTGTTAACAAGTTTAGTGAGTTTTTCCTTAATAAAAATCTACTTTCCTTTAGCCTCCGGTGAACTACTATTTATTCCCTCTTATTTTTTTATGTCTTTTTTTTTTTTTCCCCTCCTCTATCATTCATGACCACACGTTGATGGACCCAGTATTATACAGTTCTTGTGAAGGTAATGGTATCATTCACTGTGAAGTCATAAATAGAATGACCACTTTATGTCCAGAAGAAAGTGTTCCAAAGTACTCCTGCCCATCCTTTCGAGCTTACATTCTTCCAACCACCTCTTCTACTATAGCTCCCGAACCACTGGAGAGTATGGTAGGGAAGTATCACTTAGTGCTAAACACTTCACTGTCACATCTTCTCAGCATTCTGGCAGGGTTTGAGTCTCCCCACTAGTCACTGCCACCTGAAGACTTCATCAACCAAAGGGAGAGCAGCATCAATGTATGGGCTTAATCGCAAGTATTTAGAGGACATTTTGCTGGGCATAATGTATATATGTAGCCAAGAAACAATAATAGCTCTCCCTCCTCCCTTGGCAAAGCTTATGACCCTCCCATCCAAAGGATTTTGAATAGGTTTGTACTGTCAGGCATGAATTTCCTCCCATGGAGTTGGCTTCAAAGCCAGTCTGAGAACTGTTGGTTACCTCCATAACAGACTTGCTACTATTGCACTAGGGAGCATGTTTTGTCTAGGTGGCCAAATGTATACTTTGCAGGATCCACTGCTTGTTAAGACTACTGATGACTTTTCTTCCCCAGTAGGCTGCATGGCACCTTTCAGAATTATGGCCTCTAGATAACAGGGAGAAGGCTTGTAGCTCAAATCTAGCTTGATTTGTCATTGTCATGCAACCCAAGCATGTGGTGTCAATGATCTTTTCTTTAAGTATCTGATTTGCTGTGAGCGCTAGTTAATAAAGTTTTATAGAGATATTTCCTTTTTCAGATCCATTTATTCCACTTGGCTTTGTTCTGACCAACCTTATGTTTTTAATCTTTGAGCATGTGTTTCGTTGCGTTTATAATATCTGTGTCTGCTAATTCTATAACTTGTAGCATTTCCGTATTTATTTTTTAAAAGTAGAACTTTATTTTATTTTTATATTTGAGAGGAGGGAGGCAGAGTGAGAGAGACAGGAGATAAAATGGGCACACCAGGGCTTCCAACTACTGTAAACAAACTCCAGATGCATGCGACCCCCTTGTGCAACTGGCTTATGTGGGTTCTGGGAAATCAAACCGAGGTCCTTTGGCTTTGCAGGCAAGTACCTTAAGTGCCAAGCCATCTCTCCAGCCCTCCATCTCTATTTTTAATTCTTGCATTTTTCTTCTAGATATGAGTTATAAATATCTTCTTGCTTCTTCAGAGGTTTACTTATTTTCACTTCATTTTATTTTAATTGATACATGCTAATTTGGGGGGGTGTTAAAATTTATGAGTTGAAATGTGATATCTTGATCAATGTGTATACAGTGTGGAATGATTGAATCATGGTAATTGACATATCCCCTTCCTCATTACTTTTTATGGAGGGAATACTTAAACTTTACTACTACCAATTTTTAAGTGTGTGATGCATTATTATTAACTGTGTGTGGTCACTTTGCACTGTAAGAGATCACTAAACTTATTTTACCTCTATAACTGAAACTTTGTACTCTTTATCCATATGTTGTCTCTTTCTCTTTATTCTCTGGTTCCAGTCTTTGGAAACCTTCATTCTAATTGCTACTTCTTTGTATTTGGCTTTGTAGATTCCACATATAAGTAAGCTCATGTAGTGTTTATCTTTCATGCCTAGGCACAATGCCAGACCTATCTTTGCTGTTGCAAATGATGACCTTGCTTCTTTTTGAGGACGTAGCACATTGTCCATACATACCATAACTATTATCCATTTATTCATTCATTGATGTACACTTAAGTTACCTTCCACATAATGCTGACTAATTTTTAACTGATATTAAACATTATTTTTGAGACTTAATATTCCAGATTTTCCTGGATATTTTTATTTTTATTTATTTATTTGAGAGCGACAGACAGAGAGAAAGAGAGGCAGATAGATAGAGAGAATGGGTGCACCAGGGCCTCCAGTCACTACAAACGAACTCCAGATGCGTGCACCCCTTTGTGCATCTGACTAACGTGGGTCCTGGGGAATCAAGACTCAAACCAGGGTCCTTAGGCTTCACAGGCAAGTGCTTAACCACTAAGCCATCTCTCCAGCCCATTCCTGGATATCTTTAAAAATCTACTAGCATTTGGCAGGGAGTTGAAATACTTGTAACCCCAAAACACCATTTTGAGGCTAGGGTCAGTAGAACATTGATGTCCTTCTATATCTAACTGTACTCATGGGGCTTGATAATTTTTTGGCAGGGGTTTGGGAAATCTCCACAGAATACCTCTGTATTCTTTGTGGTCTCTTCTTCACTTTTAATGGTCAGAACCTATGTGATTCTTGGTTTTCTGTGAACTCTGAACATTGGTTTCTAGAGCTTTGATAACATTTTTCCCCTGAAAAAATTTTTTTTTTGGCCCAACATTGTAAAATTTTGTTCTAAGCATAAATGTCTTTGCATCCAGGTGAAGAGCCAGTGAACGCCATGCAGACTTTTGGAGCTGTTTCTTTGACTGGCTCCTTCACTGTTACAGTAACATAACCCACACGTTCTGGCCACCTTGAAGCTCAACCTGCATCTGTTGGCTTCTTGAGCTGCCTTTTCTGCCTAGCTGCTTACCTGTCCTACAGGATGTATAACACCTGTAGGTCAAATGTTGGCACAGTCATGGGATTCACTTCATATGTTGTGGTTTTCTCAGACATCACAGACTCATACTGCCTGCTGTCCAGTGTCTGAGAATAGGATGTTCAGGTATTCTGGCCAGCATTTTGTTTATTGTAGAAGGATGTGTCTAGCTCCTGTTTTTCTATCAAGAATAGGGACAGAAGGGTTTTGATACCTGACTGATGTTCTGGAACTGTGGCCTGTGATGTCAGAACTTCTGTAAAGGAGATCTTACTAGGGCATTGATTTAGTGTATGCCAGACACTGTACTTAGCATGTGACCTGTCAGGTTCTTTGATTTTCTTAGGAATCTTATTATATAGCTACTATCATAGATTGAAAAGGAGAAATTAAGTCGTGCCCACGGTCCCACAGTTAGTAAATAGCACAGGTGGATCTCAGCAATAGCAATGCCTCAAACTCATCTGAAATGTTTTTTTTTTTTCCTTAAATTTATTTATTTATTTATTTGCAAGCAAAGAGAGATAAGAGAAGAAAGATATAGAGAGAATGGATGTGCCTGGGCCTCCAGCCTCTACAGATGAACTTCAGATGCATATGCCTCTTTGTGCATCTGGTTTTTACATGGGTACTAGGAAACTGAACCTGGGTTGTTAGGCTTTTCAGACAAGCGTCATAACCACTGATTCATTTCTCCAACCCTCACCTGTACTGTTAGTCACTACTGTCAAGAGGTACTGTGTTTATCATAGAGTTGAGGGCATATCTTACAAGTGTAAGGAGTGACATTGGGAGTGACATTGGTAAAGGATTTACAATAAAGACATAAATCTGTATTTGAAAGTTGTCTTGCTTTCATTAATTTATAATATGTTTTGAAGGATATATGAGAAGTAGCATAACATCTAGGAGTCAATGAGTTATATGAAAATCTTTTATTGCACAAAGGAAATTTTTAAATATTCTATTTATTTATTTGCAAGCAGAGTACAATAGAGAGAAGAGAAATAGAAAGAATGGGCATGCCAGGGCCTCTAGCCACTACAAAAGACCTCCAGACGCATGTGCCTCTTTGTGCATCTGGCTTTTTGTGGGTACTGGGCAATCAAACTCTGGTAATTAGGCTTTATGGGCCTTATCCGTTGCGCCATCTCTGTAGCCCCATGGAAGTTTTGTTTCAAATGACTATGGACTGTGTTATGAATGCTTGATAATATATATCAGAAAGAATACTAGGTTAAGACATGAGATGACAACAATAACCTAACTGAACAATAAAAGGGGCAGGGTTATGAATTTGGATAAGTGCTTATTTCTTCAAGGACAAAAATTCATATGAATAATTGTTCTTTTCTGGCCGTAGGGATTAAAATTTATTTTTTCAGGCTTGTGTCAAATTCTCAAGTTGTTATGTTATTTGTGCCTGTGGCACTGGGGTTGAACCCAAGGTCACAAATGTGCAAGTGTGCTGCCACTGAATTGTGTTCCCAGACTAAGGCAGACATTTTTATAGAGTTTTCTTTAGAGTTAAAATAAGAGTTTTCTGGTTGTGTTTTCTTAATTGAGGATGGTGAAGTAAGTGAAAGTAAGACATAATTCCCTTTGCAACTGTAACTTTTTTCTTTAATTTTACAAAACGCAAAACCCTGTGACAATAATGCTGCGACTGCAGCAAACTTACAAAATAATCCATGCGGCATTATGTGTTTGAGAAAGGAATGGAAAGGTGTCCCCCTGTGGCCCTGACACGGGTGACACAGGGCCAGGGACCAGGATCACAGCTGAACAGCTGTAAACGGAACGTGCAGGTCTTCCCAGCTGGAAACTGGCTGTGTGCAGTTTATATCATGTGGCTAAATGCAAATTTCAGCTGAGTGCTTCTGTCCTCCCCATGGTTTAGCTGTGATCATAATATCTCATACGTAAAATATAAATGGTGCTGAGGTACTTTGAAATGTACCTGTCTGTAGTTCTAAGAGTGAAAAGAAAACACCTGCCTGAGAACAGAAATCCACATTTTTGTTATACTCAATGGATTTTTTTCTAAGACACTTGCCCTAATGGTGTTAATGGGCTCTAATGTATCCTTATCTTTACAAAGTCCTTTCACTTCTCAAAAAAAGTAAAGCCATTAAGGAAATTAAACATGAGTGAGTCAAAGTTGGGGCAAAGGATCTGATAACTTTGCATACCTCTCATTTCTCATTGCCCTGTGTAGATTCTCTTAAATATTTTGTTCAAAAACCTGACTCTAGGGCAAGTATCAAAATAGACTACTTTAAACATACAAGCTTGACTTTCAATTATTATACATTTTACTGCATAATTTTATTGCTTTCTTATACTCTATTTCTATTAAACAAACTTTAACATATATATGCAATTTTATAAACCAAATTATGTCATAATTTTCTAAGTATATTAATTTCATGTAATTTATTTAATTTCTGCTTGCGCTACTTTCTGTAGTGAAAATTATGTTTTTGTATATATAAAATATATACATTTGAAGGATATATTATATGTATGTATATAATCTTTCCCTCCCTACCTCTGCTTTCTAGATCTTGTATCCTTAAATCCACCATGAACAATTTTGGGGAAAGAGGCAGTTAATGAGCTAATTGAGTAAACTACAGATATATTAAATTACAGCCTGCATATATAACACCCTCCTCTTTAATAGCCCTCCTCTTTAATAGATCCATTAACCATGCATACGGAGTGCTGGGGGGCAGGCAGGGGAGAAGTGCCATGCACGTCCCAAGCAGAGCACAAACGATGAAAAGGGTAAAGTGCAAATAAATTGTGATCTTAATGTTCCTTAACTCTTTTAGAGCCCCAAAGAGGGAAAATTGAGTTCAACAAAAGGATCTTGTTTGAAACCGTCCAGAGCTGACCTGTAATGGCTGGCAGGGGAGCAGAGTGACTCATAAAAGCAAGATTGCAGGCTGCGGGACCATCCCAGGAGGGGTTAAGCAACTTTATCTGATCTTCAGCTATTTTACTGAACAATTAATGACCTGCAGTCTGGAGAAGTTCAAAGCTGGAAGTGAAGCCAGGACTCCTTGAGACTCCATCTGGCGTTAAATGACAGCAAAGAACTCAGAGGCCACAAAGCTGTTATTATGAGCCATTGATGAGGAAGAAAATGAAATTTCTAAAAAAGGGGGCAAAAAGAGAATGGAAAGTAAAACTCAGGAACAATGTTATGTTTGGTTTCTCAGTAAATTAAACCTAATTTTAAAATATTTTTGATGTTACCATTCAACTTACTTGAATGCTGCTAGGGAACCTGGTAAAAATAACAGGGCTCATGAAAAGTTTATAATCCTTACAAAAAAGTGATCAGTTATTTTTCATTAACTTTTTATTTCAACCTGAAATGTCACTGGCTGTCATTCCAGGAAAAAAAAAAAAGAATCTTGATGCATTTCCTTACTGTGTTATTAAAAAAAAAAAAAAAAAAATCTAATCATAAAGGCTTTGCTAATGGACTCTGGGAATTACCAAAATCACAAAGATAAAAATAGTGAGTTTAGACATTAGTGTTAGATCAATTTTATTGAGAGAAATAAAAGGTCTATAAAGACCAAAAACTAAAGGATTATAAAATGCTTATCTGAACTTTACATACCTATATTATAAATGATAGGAATGTATTAGATTAAATTGGAAAAACTAGCGAAAATAAGTGCTGTCTGTGACCTGCTAGGAACACGGTACCGATAAGATACAAACAAGTTGATGTAGACAGAAAGAGACAACAGCCCTTGCTGCTCTAAGTCCGTGGTGTTGAAAGAACCTCTACCACAAGTCAACTTGATGGTTTGGGGACACTGTGTTTGTGTTAGCCATTCTCTCCTTATAACAAATCAGAGAGACAATGTGGTGGGAGGACAGTCAGGCCTGCAGTTCAGAGGTTTCAGTCCATGGTTCCCTTACTCCATTGCAATGGGGTTATGATGAGGCAATGTGTCACAGTGATAGGAACAAGTGATGAGGAAGCTGCTTACCTCTTGGAAGCCAGGAAGCTGAGAGAGAGAGAGAAAGGCTCCAGGGTGACATATATTTCAAAGCCTTCTACAGTTCCACCACTTCCTAGTAGTTTATTCAAATTTAGAATTCTTGGTGCTGGACTGATGGCTTAACAATGTCTGAAGAGCTTAACAACCCGAATTTGATTCCCTAGTACCCACGTAAAGCCAGATGTACAAAGTGGCACATGAACCTGGAGCTCATTTCTAGTGTCTGGAGGCCCATTCTCTCCCTGTGTTTGTCTCTCTTTTATCTCTCTGTCTGTTTGCAAAGAAACAAATGAAAATATTTTTAAAAAGTTTAAATCTTTAATAAGTTATTCTACTGATGAAGAAAGAATCCTCATGGTCCTCCCAGAGGGCCCATCCCTGAACACTAATTGCTTTGGGAACAAAGCCGTCAAGACACGAGCCATTTGAAGTCATACTTCATATCAAAACCATAAGCATTGACATCTGTCATCACAGTTCACTTAGGAATCTCCTAAGTGCAATGTCAGTAAGCTAAAAATAATACTATATAGAGTCTGATTTTCACACAGTCTTGGATGCAAAAGTACATGAGATATTTGGAACCCAAAGATGATATGCGAAGGCTTAAGTAAGAATGAGACATGAAACATTTGTTAGACTGAAAAGCATGCCCATTTTCAGATTTGGAAAGAAGGATACGGTCAGAATTTGAAGGAAATAACTAATGATATCTTCTAGGTTCAAATCAAATAGCCATCCAATGGAATGTAATTTGAAGCTTTGATAATTTATGTTAATGCAAAATGCACTCACAATATGCACTCCATTAATTTGATCTTCCAATGTTCATTGTCTAAATCCAATATTTTCTTCTTTTAAAAACATTTATTTAGGGCTGGAGAGATGGCTTAGCGGTTAAGCGCTTGCCTGTGAAGCCTAAGGACCCCGGTTCGAGGCTCGGTTCCCCAGGTCCCACATTAGCCAGATGCACAAGGGGGCACATGCCTCTGGAGTTCGTTTGCAGTGGCTGGAAACCCTGACACGCCCATTCTCTCTCTCTCCATCTATCTGTCTTTCTCTCTGTGTCTGTCACTCTCAAATAAATAAATAAATAAATAATAAAAAAATTTATTTATTCATTTATTTATTTAGTTTGAGAGAGAAAGAATGGTAGATAGAGAGAGAGAGAGAAAGAGAATGGGCACACCAGGGCTTCTAGCCACTGTAAATGAACTCCAGATGCATGCATTCCTTGTGCATCTGGATTACATGGGTCCTGGGGAATTGAACCTGGGTTATTAAGCTTCATAGGCAAATGCCTTAACAACTAAGCCATCTCTCCAGCCCCAATACTTGCTCCTTGAACTTGTTTCCTTGGTTATGATTATTTGAAGGATTACATTTAAATAGTAGTTTTCAACAGATCATTGGATTTTATCTGTTTTCAGAATAAATGTTACATAATAATTCTGTTCACTCAACAAAGGCTCAGATCTCCACTCCATTTTCAACACTTACTAAAAGAGAATCATCAGTTATACTTTATAAATAATTTAGTCATGGAGCTTGGGTGTGCCTTGAACAAGTTATCCCTGGTAAACTCAGAGTCCCCTAACCATTATTAAAGTTGATAATTAAAATAATCAAGATCATAGGGAGGTAGGGTGGAGTGAGGATAGCATTACTAATTTGACCCTACTTACTGTTGATTTTATAGTATAATATGTACAGTATCAACATTCCCCATTTTGACAACATTCTACTTGGATTGTTAAGTGGTCATATATGAGTGTTTGCAAATATGCTGGAAGATCTCTCTCTGATACCACTTAACATCTTTTCATTTTTCTACAGTAGAAAATTTAAATCACAAGTTGACATAAGTGTTATAGGTATCCTAGTTAACACTAAGGAAGACTGGATGGTCTTTTGACATCCCCTCCTACATTGACATATTCCCCAGAGAAAGTAAAAAAAGGATGTTTGAAAGTGGAGAAAATCCAGTCTGAAGGGATGAAAGTGAGCATCTGCAGCTAGATTCAGTCCTAGGGTGGATGGTTGGTTTAGGGAGAGTTTTATGGCTGTTATTTTGCTATCTCAATGATAAAGTATGTTAGTTACTCTGCTTATTGTGAAAATGTCACACCCAAGAAATTTAAGGAAGGTAAGGTTCATTTGGACTCACAGTTTGAGGGTACAGTCTATCATGGCAGGGAAGGCGCTGTGTCAGGAGCATGAGGGAGCTGGTTCTATTGAGTCCTCATTCAGAAATCAGAGAAAGATAAACTCTGGGGTTCAACTCACTTTCTTCTTTATTGCCCCATTCAAGAAACTGGTTTACTGCATGGTGCCCCAACATTAAGAGTATAACTTCCCTGCTCAGTTAAATATTTCAAAACACTCAGAAACATAGCTAGAGTTGTGTTTCTATGGTTATTCTAAGCCCCATCAAGTTGACAATTAAAATTAACCGTCACAATGACCCATTCATAGTAATGTGGCCTCAAGATATGATGGCAGCCATAGGTGGTGATATCCTGACAATGTTTGTGGAACAGTAGGAACAATCATGAAAATAACCCCCCTAGGAAACTATGAAATGATTGAAAGAGGCCATTGTGTTTATTCAACTCAATTCTGATTCACCAGCAACTTAGAATTGTGCCACATAAATAGGTGGGGCTCAAATAATATTTTTCTCTTGAATAAGTTACTCAGAAACTGATTGATCATGGAGCCACCAGAGGAGATGGTCATCAGAAAACCATTTCAAAGTACATATGATTAGGTACTTTTCCACGCCTGTGCTGAGCTCTTTCTTGTATCTATTTAGGTTCACCATCCATACCATCCACCTTTTTCTATATTGCTTTGTCTCCATGAAAGCTGATTTTCCTGGGAGAATGGACTTTTTGCCCCATAGCTTTTGCCTAGGTTTTTCCTTATGGGTGGCCAGAAGAGAGGGAAGAGGAACTAGGTAATTATTTCTCAGCCTAACTCCCTGTGATCTTGTTTTGCATTGACTGAAACCTTGTGATGAAACATATGAGGCAGCCACTTCAACTCTCCCTTTCCTCTTTGTTTTTTTTTTTTGTAAAAAAAATATTTTATTTTTATTTATTCATGAGAGAGAGAGAAAGAGAGTCAGAAAGAGAAAGGGAGAGAAGCAGATAGAGAATGGGTGCATCAGGGCCTTCAGCCTCTGCAAACAAACTCCAGATGCATGCACTACCTTGGGCATGATGATTCTGGGGGAATCTAACGTAGGTCCATTGGCTTTGCAAATTCCTTAACTGCTAAGCCATTTCTCCAGTTGTTCTATTTAAAAAATATTATTGTCAATTTCTATAAATATATACAATATTCACTGACTATAATCCCCTCCCACCACCCCCATTTCCTCCTCTCAAGTCCATCGTCCACTTCACCCCTCCTTCTTTGTAATTAGGCTCTTTTATTTTAATGTCATTGTTATGCGTACTGACGCTATGAAATATTAGGGTACTGCATCACTCCTTCATGGTAGGTGTAAACTTGTGTACAGTTTCTGGTAAAGAATTTTCATTTTTTGTTTCCATCACTTAGTTTCATTTTGCCAATTCTTTACTTTGGGGATAGTATGAAAGAAGATTTTCAATATGAGATCTTGATATCTATAGCTACAAATATGTTTATTTCCACTCATGACCTTGCTGCTCCCTCACAGACCTGAGGTCTAATTTTCCATGTGTACTTGAAGAAGAAATTAGCTCCTTGCTTCAAACCTTTCTTATGGGACCCAGTCTGAATGGTGATCTTACTCATATAGGCATCTCCTTGCATATCCCTTGCATTTGAGTACCTTAGGATGGCAGCCACAAATTAGAATTGAAGGTATCAAAATAGATACCAATCCCTAATCCTATACCCATCAATTTAAGAGAGAAACTCTAAATGTGTCTGTTTCACATTAGAAGTCTTCATTATGTGCAGAGATCTTTTGAATACTGAACCAATTTAAGAAACATAAAGTGCAGTTTTTAATGATTATATTCTTCCTGAAAATTTCTATGAAAAGCTAGTTAGAAATGCTTCTAAAGGTAAGTGGACATTGGGACATTAGCTGACACCATCACAAGGTTTTTTTTTTTTTTTTTTTTTTTTTTTTAAATTTTTTTTTTTATTTATTTATTTGAGAGCGACAGACACAGAGAGAAAGACAGATAGAGGGAGAGAGAGAGAATGGGCGCGCCAGGGCTTCCAGCCTCTGCAAACGAACTCCAGACGCGTGCGCCCCCTTGTGCATCTGGCTAACGTGGGACCTGGGGAACCGAGCCTCGAACCGGGGTCCTTAGGCTTCACAGGCAAGCTCTTAACCGCTAAGCCATCTCTCCAGCCCCCATCACAAGGTTTTAGTGTCTGGTAGCAAGTGTTTATTGGAAGGAGCAGCTGATTGGGGAACATGCTGTCAGTGTTGGTTAGCCATTACTAATTACTCAAGAATTAAATGGCTGGTGTAATTGCACAAGAAATACAGAGATACTGGACCTATAGGCTCCATGGTAAAAGCGATTTTTTTTTTTTTTTAGTTTGGCTCTAGCTTAGAAAAATAATTTCTTGAGAGAGAATACAGTCTTTATATTTTATGTTGCCAAGTAACTTTATGTACATATATTTAAATAATTGTGTTTATTTATTTTCAAGCAAAGAGAGATACAGAAAAGAGAGGTAGACTGAGTAAATGATTTTGCCAGGGCCTCCAGCCATTGCAAACAAACTCCAGATGCACAGGCCACTTTGTACATCTAGCTATACATGGGTACTGGGGAGTTGAACTTGGGTCATTAGGCTTTACAGGCAAATGCTTTAACTGCCAAACTATACCTCCACCCTGTTTTGTATTTTTTTTAGTAGCATTTAAAAATATTATACTATTAAGAAAATGGTCTGGCCATTGCCAAAGCACTTGGTTACCCATGAAAGCTTAATGGTAATACTCTAATTGCTGAAAACACCACAGGCTGTGCTCACAAGACATTAAGAGATCATGCTGGAACTGAGAAGAAAGCCAGCCACCAATAGCATGGACAAGCAGGGGATCTTATAAGCTCCAAAATCAAGCAGCCTTGCAAGATGTATATACCTATGCAATAGCGGCATATTTTCAAGCAAGGAGAGACAGAGGGGGTAATATCAAGCTAGGGTATTTTGCCACACTGCAAATGAACTCCAAATGCATGTGCCATTCCGTGCATCTGGCTTTATATAGGCTCTGAGGGATCAAATCCAGATTGTTAGATTTAGGAGGTAAGCACCTTAACCCTGAGTCATCTCTCCATCCCAGAAAGTTTATTGTTCACTCATAATTCAAAGGGAATAGTCCATTGTGGCAGGGAAGCCATGGAGGAGTGGCTTAGGCTCAGATATTATATTTTACTACACTTCCCCCAGGGCTGGGTTTCACTCTAGCCCAGGCTGACCTGGAATTCACAACATAGTTTCAAGGTGGCCTCAAACATGCAGCAATCCTCCTGCCTCTGCCTCCCAAGTGTTGGCATTAAAGGCATACGCCACCACACCTGGCTCAAGGAGCTGGTGTTTTCATGAGGATGAAAGATGCTACTCACTCTGTAGTGTATTTGCTGAGTAGACATGTGGGTTATTGGGTTGACTGTTAGGCATGGAAGTCCTTGTGTTCAGGTACTCTTGTTTTACTAAGTAATGGCCTCTAAGCGCCCTATCAGATGCTTTTGGTGAGGTGCTATGTGGCAACAATGAGAAGGTAACTGCAATGCCATGGAAGCAAGGACAGGTGGTACATGTGGGCCCACCACCATACCCTCCCTCTCATAGAGCTGATTTAACCATAAAAGTTTTTGATGTCCTAACTCCAGTCACATAGGAAAACACTGAGCCCTACACCATCTCTCAAGGAAACCAATTAGTCACACAATGGCAATGCCATTACAGTGGGCTCCTTCAACTTCAGAGACACTGAACCATCTTAAATTAATTATGCGTGGTGACTCTCTAGGTATGTGTCTGATGTTCTTTGTTGTCACTCTTAGCTAGTACTGCTATTAGGTGAGACCAAAGCAGTATGAAACGAACTCCTCTCCCCTATCTCATGCTGAATTCCCACAGGCTGCCACACTAATGGAGTGCTAGAAAGGCCTGTTGCAGGCACAGTGAGGCATTAGTTTGATGTTGATGTGCTGGAAGAATGGGAAGCCATCTTCCAGAACATTCTATACCAGAAAAATCAACAACTGTCATATGGTCTTCTGCTGACAACAGGCAGACCATACCAGGTTGATAGCCAAGGATTTAGAGTAGGAATGACCATGCGTGTAAGTTTCCTATTACTGGTGTAAAAAAAAATGTCCAGAAATTAATGGATTAAAAGATTGTTTTTTATAATAGTGTAGAAATTTAGTGAACTTGGCTAGAACATTTCATGTTTGTTTATTTTTTATTTTTATTTATTTGAGAGTGACAGATAGAGACAGAAAGAGGGAGAGAGGGAGAGAGAGAGGTTGGGCACATCAGGGCATCCAGCCACTGCAAACAAACTCCAGATGCATGCCCCACCTTGTACATCTGGCTTATGTGGGTCCTGGGGAATCAAGCCCTGAACCTGTGTCCTTAGGCTTCATAGGCAAGCACTTAACAACTAAACCATCTCTCCAGCCCATATTTCATGTTTTTAAGGGCACATATGATTAGTTTAGGTCCACCCAAGGAATCCAGTGTAATTTCTTTCTTTTCAGGGTGATAAAGTTAATTAGGTCTACCACATTTCTTTTTCCATGTTACATCATATTACAGGTTTTAGGGTGTGAACATCTGGACAAGACATTTCCCATCTCAATCATGAGAGAAAACTACTGCTCCTTACAGTGGCCCTGCCTCATTTGTTTAAAACTGTGAGCTTGGATGTCCTGGTTCTAAGACGGCAAACCCTTATGCCAATGCATACAGCAAAATTCCCAATCAATCCTATTTGAATCCAAAATAAATAATAGAATGCTGTACCTGAAGAAATGACACTCAAATAATAATAAATGCAAAGATAGAGCGCTGTAACAACAAACATTTGTAGAATGTTGGTCTTGCACACACATTTGCATTTGTGGGCAAGATTTTCTAACTTCAAATACATGGGATGGGGCAAGGAACTCGTGCATTTTCAGTTATTTCGGGGGAGGTTGGGAAGAAGGTGTGGTCCGATAACCTCCATAAATGATAGCAGGGAGGGACCCCATCAAGACCAAGGGAGAAAGCATTCCAGACATAGCTCAGGGCCTGGGATACACAGATGAAGAGGCTGACGTGCTTCCCTATCGGAGGAGAGTCAGGAGGAGAGTTATGGGTGGGTGGGGGAGTCGGAGCTAGCAAGGGAGTGTCTTGAGAAATCTGAAGGGAGCTGTGAACTCCAGGATGAAGCACTAAGCAAGATGTATTAGGAAAATTACAAGGTACTTCAGGGTTTCTGTGATGAGTGTAAAATGATCTAAAGGGCAGGAAGTAAAGATAACTTGGGGAGCAATACTTATTACTGACGTCATGAGAAATAAATGTGATTGCATTTTACTGACATGTTTTCTATCTGGTTAAAGAATAATGGGCTCAACTGAACTGGGAGACTGAATTAGAAAAGAAAAAGAAAACTGAGTAATTAAGAAAAACTGTCAAAACTTTCATAAGAATGCTTAAGCATGAGAGAATCTAAAGTTTATTTTTCCTAAAGTCCTTTATAAGCTATTTCTTTCTCCTCCCAACCATTTCTCTACTTTTACTACAATTAAATGTTCTTTGTTGCTAAAGAGAAGATTGAAATTGAAATCGAAATTACTAAGCAGTATTTGCAACAACCTGTTCTTAAGTTTCACATGGCATCAGTAGTGGAACTGCAGAGGTTTTGTTTCCTACAAAACTGTGACTTCATTACAGTTTTTCAGTTCTTTTATGAAACAGGTGGTATGAAAAATGTCACCACTTCAGGTGCCAAAAATTATTTAAACAATTATTATTTGAACAATTATTTAAATAAAATATAATTAATAATATCCATAATATATAACAGCAAGTCATAATACGGAGTATACTCTCTCTCAATGCATGTATTACAAACCAATTTTTAATTTATATTTGCAAAATAAAAAAGATCTTTGATCCTTGGAATAATATTCCCCTTTCATCTTAGAAATTCATAGGCATGAATAATAATTCCTTTTTGAAATTTCTTTAATGTCTTTTATGTGATGGCATACATAATTGTCTATTCTTCTTGGGCATGAATGATAAAGAAAATGTCTCTCAAGATAATCATAAAGACTTGTTGCATTGATTTCACAAAACCAAGCTAAATTTTGAGAATACATTTAGTGCTCCAGAAACCACCTATTGCTGGAGAGTTAATTAAATACCTAATCAACTATAACTCTTGGGGTTCCAAAGTGGAGGTGGAAGGTAAATGAAAACCCTCTCTGGAGTGTTCTAAAACAATTTCAAATGCCTAGCTCTTTTTTACACTGCTATTTGCTTAAAAGAGGACACTTACTCATTTCTGATTCTTCATCAACAATTAACAGCATGTCCTAGAAACAATAAATTAGAGGAAATAATTTTAGCTTAAAAGAAAACAAGTTATGAGAGTACAAAGCATCTTTTAACTATAGTGATGTTAAGTAAAAGGATGTGATTTATGATAATGGGTTATTCTCCTCAAACTCCATGGATATTTGAAGTCCCTCAGCACGTCAATTTATAGATGCAGTTCTCTGTGTCTGAGAGCAGCTGTGCTTTGGTGGACGACCTCTTTTGAGTACCATGTTCCCATCCACAGCAAACCTAAGAAAAGAGAAAAAGCTTTAGAGATTAAAGCCAGTAACTCTCAATAAGATAAATTTTTATCAGTTAAGCAAAAGTAGTTTAAGTTCTTTAAAATACTCTTTTAGTGTAGAATAGAATAATTTTAGACTTATTGCTCACTGATAAACTATGTTCAAAAAGATGGCAAGTAATAACATTTCACAGAAGAAATCAGTTCTTTCTGTAGTTGTATTTGACAATTTTCCAAAAACTAATGAGCTATCCACAAACATTAAAAAGTAAAGTTAGGCTGGGCATGATGGAATATACCTTTAATCCCAGCACTCAGGAAGCAGATATAAGAGAATTTCCATGAATTTAAGGCCACCGTGAGACTACATAGGGAATTCCAGGTCAGCCTGAAACCCTACCTAAAAAAAAAAAAAAAAAAAAAAAAAAAAAAAAAAAAAGTTATCTCCCCATCCAAATCCAAAGCAATGTTATTTTAAAAATAGTTTTTCTCAATTGCACTGAGCAACTGTATATAAATCATGAGGGGACTATATTTCAGCCAGGACTATATTTCTCATTTCTGATTGGTATGTAGATCACTGTTTGCACTGATGCTGGTCTTCAACTTTGATTTCCAGCAATTACCTATAGAGGTTGCATGTTCCAAATGTCACAAGGACCAAAGTGTTGCCAGCCATTTGTGTCTAGAATCATTCTGAGACTCATATAGTGTGTTCAGCACTCCTAGCAAACTTTCTTCATTGTGGTTGTGGTCCATGTTCTTCTATTCTCTTGGATGAGGGAGCCTAACCATTGTCTGAAGCATCTCCCCTTGTTAGTAGAGTGTCCTATCTTTTTTTTTTTTTTTTTTTTCTTTTTGAGGTAGGGTCTCACTCTAGCTCAGGCTGACCTGGAATTCACTATGTAGTCTCAGGGTGGCCTCGAACTTATGGTGATCCTCCTACCTCTGCCTCCCGAGTGCTGGGATTAAAGGTGTGCGCCACCACGTCCACCCTGAGTATCCCATCTTTTGAAGAAGATTCTGATGGTTTTCATAGAAGCTGAACATGCCAGAACTTGCTTGTGTCTAATGACTGGAGCTTGGCACATGATACAGTAGACACACTTTACTTGACTTTGAATTGGAAGCAGCTGACAGGTTGGCTTGGAGAGGGAGAGACTGTGAAGAATCAAGTGAGGAACAGGTGGCCAGGACTGCATCTGGTTGTCAGAGACACCATGACAGCTGTTCAGTAGCAATGTGAAAAGCCAATTTTCCTGCTCCTGGCCATAATTTCTCTGTCTCATAACAGTAGTGGTGTCACAGTCACGCATATAACCTGGAATTGTTTTCCTACATAGCTTTGGAGTTTGGGTCTCAGGTGAGCTTAGAGGTTTTATGCCAGCCATTGGCAATCTCCTCTCCATATCCACTTCTTCATGAACACAAAGCTAGATTGTTTTGTCTTCTTGTCTACATCATGGTTAGGAGATTCCATATGACTTGGTTCTAGGCAAAGAAGGCCATTGTATATACTATTAGAAGCTCTGGTACACTCACCATCCCATCTGTGTTTCCTCTTTAGCCAGAGGAATGCAGAGAACACTTGAAGTCCCTAGTGTAGGAAGAGGAAGAAGATCCAAGTCCCACTTAGGCCTTATGTGAACAAAAAATAAACTTTCATTGTCTTAATCCACAGGGATATGGGGATTTATCTGTTAATGCCTCCATCATTATTTTAACTAACACTGAAACTGGTACCAGAAGTAGGATGTTGCCATGCAAAACAAAACCAAACAAAACAAAACACAAATATATTTTGGGCTTAGCTATATGAGGCAAGTATAAGAAAACTGGAAAGTTGGAGACTTCAATTATTCAGTGACAGAACATTGGCAAAACAGTTAGGTGGAAAAACTTGGAAAACCTATTGCATAGTGCAATATTGGTTTTTAGTTCTAAGATAAATGTTTACAAAGTATCTGAATCAAAGCATGTGTTGGCTTTATTCGGGCTTTTAAGGTACCCTTACAAGAAAGAAAATTCAGATCATGAAAGTATTTTGTGCTTTGCATATCAAAATAATAAGAAAAAGAAAATCCAGAGAATTGAGAACTTTGAAAATGTAACAAAATTCTGCTGTTGGTATACTTGGATTTGGAGCAAGAATGGCAGAATCAGAAAGAGAGAGAGAGAACAAGAGAATAAGAGAGAGGGAGAGAGAAGGAAGGAGGGAAAGAGAAGACAGAAAGAAAAAGCAAGAGGGAGAGAGCAAAGGGGTGGGAGAGAGCAAGCAAGCTATATCAAGCAACCAAAACCCCTGACATATAGGCTAGTGACAAAGGTCAGTTTGGAGGTGTGGCCTTCCAATCCATGTTCTACAAGCTGGAAAACCTCACAGGGCCAGGCTTCAAGTTGAAAGGCATATGGAAGCAAATAAATAAAGTTTGGAATTACTTTTAGAAAAAAATGTTAGCTGTGCTTATTGGCACATGGAGCTACCAAGAAGCAAAGAGATCAAAAGTATTTAAAATAATGCCTTTGCCACAGACACACACATCCAAAGCTTACACCTTGACATGTAAATAAATTTAACTGCTGTTCTTTGTTTTCATATCTCATTGTAACCTTTATGTATTTCGCCCGAATGGAAGAATTTTGTAAAATACTCAGAAAAATACCATGAAAGTTTATAAATAAAGTCAATGGCAGTGACTTGTGGAAAATTCTCACTGAAATAACTTCTTCTATATTTGTTTATTGGCTTCATTGTCACTAAAATGAATAGTCACCAACCACTGTTACTTTTTTCTTATTTATTCATTTATTTATTTTTAACATATTACACTCTTTTATTCCCTTTCCTTTGCTCCTGCTTTCCTGGATCCATTCTCTGTGAGGTTACAGGATTCACTGTGGGGTCATAAAGGCCTCAGTCAGTCCCAATGGCACAGTGGGTGGGGGGTAGAGGCAGGTCTCAGGGTATTTAGACCCACTCTGTGGCTTTTACAATCTATCCGTCCCCTCTTCTGCAATGTTACCTGAGCCACGGCAGGCTTGATGGCAGTTTAATTTGGTGTTGAATTCCTTGTACCTTCTATATTTCTGCTTTGACCGGTTTTGCTTGATCCCTGAGTTGGCCACAATTACCCTGGAGCTGGTAGTCAGGCTAGCAGTAAGAGCAGTGTTGAAGGCCCCACTTCCACTGCAAGTTCTCCTGGGCCCTGGCAGATGTGGAAGAGGTGGCAAGTCTCATGGTGGTCAGTCAGTTATCTTCTTGTCTTATCAGTGGATCTCCTTCTCCTCTGTTTGCTCTGTAAAATAAAGCAGAAATTTCAACCAAGAGTGAGAGAAGCTTGAGTAAAAGGAGGTATTCAAATTATTTGAGAGATGTTTAGGGTGCAAGCCCATTCTTTTCCAGAGAATAGTAGGGACTTCTCTCTGAAGTGTGAATTTCCTGGCTATGGGAATCTGACTTGATTTCCACTACTAGGCATGAGTACTCTCACGCTGAGTGGGGCTCATGCCCACTCAGAGAACAGGTGGTTACCTGCAGAGCTTGTGTGTCACTATTGCACAAGTGCGTATTGCTTGTCCTGCTGGTTGACTATATAGTCTGCAGGGTTCCTGCTCATTCATGCTGTTGGTGACTGTTTTCTTCCCAGCATCCCATAGTGCTTTCCAGCACTATGACAGACCGCCAAGAGGGGCTATGTAGTTTCCCTTACACCAACTCCTGTTTTAATCAAGCCTAAGAGGGATTCACTTTGTATTCATTCAGCCATTTGTGCTTTGTTAATTTTAAATCAATTTTTTGAGGTCCTACTATAAAGAATACTATAATCTAGACATCCATAAATATATCCAAATCATTAATAAAGAAATATATGTGCTTTAAATAATCAGCCTACACACTTCTTTTTAAGTGAGTAGTGCAATTCATGGACATTAAAAAGAACAATGTAAGTTGCTTCAGAGTCACCACACCTGAGCATTAAGAGATAAATCTACAAAGAAACTGTTAACATAACATAAAAATTATTCCAAGTGAGACAAAATCTTGGTTAAAATGGCTATAGTTTTCCCTTTGCTATCCCTCTATTAATCCAGTGGGAACCAAACACTTGTTAGCTTACAAGTATCATTATAGGATATATTTCTTTGAAATTTTTCCTCCAATGCTGGGTCCAAACTCAGGACTTTGTACTTGATGGGCAAGTACTCTACCACTGAGCTAAATTCCCACCTCCAGGATATAGTTATTTGAATGAAAAACAATTTATGCACCTTTTGGAAGAATTCTTTTTTAAAAAACGCATTATTTTTTATTTATTTGAGAGAGAGAGAGATAAAGAAAGAAAGAAAGAAAGAAAGAGGCATACCCAGAGACATTGCCTCCCCCAATAACTGACTGCTGCGCCCACAAAGCATAACCCACAACCCCAACCCCATGGGTAATACCAGCAACCCCACTGAAGTGGGCACCCACAGCAAGAGGGGCAGGGAGGAGAGAAAAGATGGTACCAACACATGATGTAGCCATACAAATTATGTTCTTAATAAGAAAGGAAAATACCATCAAGGAAATGCAAATTAAAACTACTTTGAGGGCTGGAGAGATGGCTTAGTGATTAAGTGCTTGCCTGTGAAGCCTATGGACCCTGATTCAAGGCTTGATTTCCCAGGACCTATGTTAGCCAGATGCACAAGGGGGGGGGCACATGTCTGGAGTTCGTTTGCAGTGCCTGGAGGCCCTGGCGTGCCCATTCTCTCCCTCCCTCCCTCTCTCTCTCTCTCTCTCTCTCTCTCTCTCTCTGCCTCTTTCTCTCTGTGTCTGTTACTCTCAAATAAATAAATAAATAAAATGAACCTAATCAAAAGCCTATGGCAGGAGAGGTCATGAGCCTTAGGGGTATAAACCCTGCTCTTGTTTGCCCAGTAAGCACTACACTGTTCACATTCATATATTAATGCTACTCTTACTTTCGGTTAGAGAATCTTCTCTTTTCAAATGGTGATGAAAACTGGGATGACCTAAAAGGCAACATAGCACTGAGGAGAAGGGACAGAGGAATGTCCAGCACTGAAATATCTCTATCATACCCTCCTAGGCTCAGGGTCCATTGCAGAAGAGGTGGCAGAAAGACTGTAAGAGCCAGAGGAAAGGTACCACTCCATACATACAACTTTCCAGACAGAATTTGGCTTTGATATCCATGACCTCGTAGGGTCTAGCAATACCTTCCCAATACCTTCATAGTAGGAGAAAAAGACAATGACATACCATGTCACTCACTCCATTTAAACATACTACCTCTTGCACATACATACATACCATGTCACCCCACACATACACACACCACATCATGCACACAGACATCCTAACACACACGCACACACACACATCACACCATCCACACCCATCCACACATACCATGTCATCCTCCTACACACACACCACATCATACACATATACACCATGTCATATATTGAAGTAGTTTAAGAAACATAAAGTGCAGTTCTTTTTTAATGATTACTATGCTTATCCTTCCTGAAAATTTCAATGAAAAGCTAAGGTATTTTGGCTAATTATTTAAACACACTTAAGTTTAATTTATTCTATGTGTAGATTGCTATTACTATGTATGGGGGGTATCAGGAATAGTAGCTTCTATGCTCATTTTGGCATTAAAAACGGAGACGAAGCTAGTGAAAATGGCTGTAAAAGAAAATACACTACTATAGAAATAAACAAGAGAGACTAGATTCAGAGTATCAGAAACACTTTCAGAGCAGGTAGTTTTGGAACTAACCTGAGAAGGCAGTTGGTTATTAGTATGTGCAGATATCTGAGCGAGTCATGCAAGCCTTTAGGAAGGAAGATTATTTGGGGTTTAGTGAGCAGGTCTGATTTGCTTAGAGTACAGAATAACTGAGCAGAAACAGTTGCAGGGGCTTGGGAAGTCATGCTGCTATCTGAAGACCTTGAAGGCCAACCTGAGTAATCTAGGTCTTATTAGCACAGAAATGAATGTGGTTTTACAGGGTTTGAATCATGCTGAAGATCTTTCTGGCAGTAATATACACAGGAGGCAATGTCTAGAAATGAGAAAGTTTACTTCAGAAGCAAGCTGGGAGGAGAGATAAAATGATGGTATGTATATATTTACTCTTTATCTACCTATCACCTATTATCCGTGGTTCAAACTACCTTATGTAGCATAGAGAATCTTGGCAATCAAGTTTATTTCAAGCTAAAAAACATATCCAATCTCATACAAACACCATTTTCTTTTCTTTTGTCCAGTAAGAATACCTAAAATTGACCCCCTTACAAATTTCAAGTACACAATTTTATTACCTGTTGTTTTATTGTACATCCAATCATCACTTCTTTTTCTGACCATACCCTGAACTTTTGATACCTTGACCAGCTTCTCCATAATTCCTTCTCTGTAGAGTCTCACCATTATACTCTTTGCCTTCATGAAATTGAATAGTTCAAATTCCACTTATAAGCAATAAAATTCAATATGTACCTTTCTGTTTATGTTACTTAGCATAATGTCCTCTAGATTCACCAAAACTGTGTCAAGTGACAGGACTTGCTTCTTTGTAAAGGCTGCATAATACATCATTATATGCAGCTTCTCTCCCTTCCTCCCTCCCTCCCTCTCTCTCTCTCTCTCTCTCTCTCTCTCTCAGTTTAGCTCACTTTTCTCCTGTCATGTATATCTCTATATATTATATTTTTGGATCTACTCATCTGCAGTAAAATGCTTTACTGCTGAGATATACCTTCAAAATTCCTTCATCTGCTGAAGAATTTTTAGGCTGTACACATACTTAGGCTAATATTAATGATGAAGCAAATGTAAGATTGGGAACATCTGTTCAATCTTGCCAAGACCTGGACTTAATCCTTTTCATCTATAGAGCAATATCTACAATTACTGTGACGCTAGTGGTGTGACATGAAAGGAACATGGTGTAGCTCCTTCTGAGGGGCACAGTGCCTAATTAGGGGCTCCAGGTAGCTGTTTCAAATGGGGACAATGTTGGCAAAGGAAGGCTTCAGTGTCCTTGGTGACAAAACCTGTGGAGGTCTTCACGCTTCCTCTTTTCTTGGTGTAGTGAAGTAGTGAAGGTCCTGTCTGAGAGGATTCCCTCTCAGTGTTGAGCTGTGTGTGTCAGAATGCAGGTGTGGTAAAATGCATTTATACTTTTCTCTCATTTCATCCACCAGCTTTGTGTTCCCCTGGGCTGCTCCATCTTTTCCAGTTAGTCTGGAGTCATCCCATTCCCATCTCAGGACTACTTGCATCAGTAGGCAGCTACTTAATATTATGCCATTGGGGAGAGACAACATAAAAACCATACAGTAGGTCATTTGTGTACATTATCTTTTTTTCTTTTTATATAACAATTTTAATACAGAATCATTCCTTCATGTAAAGGGAAATTACTACAAATTAAATTTCCCAATATTCTAGCTTCATGATCTCATCACTCTTCAAGTCCTAGTTTCTTTGTTTACAGCAAGTTGTGAAAAATAGATTGGTATTGCAAAAGCCTTCTGACATATCACCATCTCCATACACAGTGGAAGAGAATGAGATGATTCCATGCAACACAGTTCCCTGGATCTCGGTCAGCCTTCTCAAATGCATGTTCTCTGACTCATGTTCTTGAAAAATTTTAACTACACTATTTATATTAAGTGAAAATATGAAGATGTCAAGATAACCATAGCATAAAAAGTTAGTGTAAGCAAGACAACTATATCAAATAGTGGACTTTGGATGGGAAAACATAGTTCGGGGTGTTTTCATGTTGTTTTTATTCTCATACTTTATAGTTTCTGAGTCTTTGGAGGCTGACATGAGGTAGAGAAGAGGAATGGAAAATGCTGAGGAAGCTAACTGCATTGAAAGGAATATTGAGATCATCCTCTCAAACATAGCGAATAACCAGGTGAGACAGAGGAGGCAAGAAACTGAATGACCATTACAGGGTGGAGGGTTTTTTTAATAAATAAATTTGAAGGGCTGGAGAGATGGCTTAGCGGTTAAGCACTTGCCTGTGAAGCCTAAGGACCCCGGTTCGAGGCTCGGTTCCTCAGGTCCCACGTTAGCCAGATGCACAAGAGGGCGCACGCGTCTGGAGTTCGTTTGCAGAGGCTGGAGGCCCTGGCGCGCACATTCTCTCTCTCTCCCTCTATCTGTCTTTCTCTCTGTGTCTGTCGCTCTCAAATAAATAAATAAAAAATAAAAATAAATAAATTTGAGGTAGCAAGGAGAATTATGAAGATATTTATTTATTTATTTTAAACTTTGGAGAGAGAGAATTGATGCACCAGGGCCTCAGCCATTGCAATAGAACTCCAGATGCTTACACCACCTTTTGGGCATGTGTGACCTTGAGCTTGCCTCATCTTTGTGCGTCTTGCTAAGGTGGGATCTGTAGAGTTGAACATAGGTCCTTAAGCTTTGCAAGCAAGTGCCTTCACCTTTAAGGCATCTCTCCAGCCCAGGAATGAATTTTTTAAACAAAATTTTCTTGACTCCATCTTTATATCTCATCAAGGACATCCTTTCAGGTGAAACTTTTTTTTAAACCTCAAAGATTATGGAGCCCTGTTTGTGGGAGCTTGTTTGGATCTATGCAATGAACCAGTGCGGTAGACAGAAGACTTGGCATTCTTCAGGATGCACAATTATTTTTTTTTTTAATTTTTGATTTATTTATTTGAGAGCGACAGACACATAGAGAAGGACAGATAGAGGGAAAGAGAGAGAATGGGCGCGCCAGGGCTTCCAGCCTCTGCAAACAAACTCCAGACGCGTGCGCCCCCTTGTGCATCTGGCTAACGTGGGACCTGGGGAACCGAGCCTCGAACCGGGGTCCTTAGGCTTCACAGGCAAGCGCTTAACCACTAAGCCATCTCTCCAGCCCAAGATGCACAATTATTACAGATTTCTGTTTTTCCATGATTTGATGAAGACTATTTTTATTTTTAATTTTTGTATTTTTTTATAAAAATTCTTTTAAAAATATTTTATTTTCATTTATTTGACAGAGAAAGAGAGAGAGCGAGAGAATGGGCATGCCAAGACCTCAAGCCTCTGCAAATGACCTCCAGATGTGTGCACCCCTTTGTGCATCTGGCTAACATGGGTCCTGGGGAATCTAACTGAGGTCCTTTGGCTTTGCAAGCAAACATGTTAACCTCTAAGCCATCCCTCCAGCCCCCTTTTTTAAAAAAAAAAAATTTATTGACAACTTCAATGTGTATAAGCCATGATATTTCCTTCCCACCACTTCCATTTTTCCCTCCAAACTCTTCTCTTGACTTAATCTCATCTTTCCAATTAGTCTCTCTTGTATTTTGATGCCGTCATGCTTTCCCCCTGTTATTATGCAGGTCTTGTGTAGATAGTGTCAGGCACCGTGAAGTCATGCATATCAAGGCCATTTTGTGTCTGTAAGACAGCATTGTAAGCAGTCCTACTTTTCTTTGGTTCTTATGATCTTTCTGTCTCCTCTTCTGCAGTGGACTCTGAGCCTTGGAGGGTATGACAGAGATATCTCAGTGCTGAACACTCCACTGTCACTGCTTCTAAGAATATTGGGAGTTTTGAATTACCCCAGTGGTTACCACCATTTTGATTAATATTTTGGAATAAACAAATAGTAATCTTTTCTCATATTCTTTGATTAGGATATATATTGTATTTTTGCTGCCTTCTCTACACAGTTCTCTCCCACACTTTTTAAAGTGGTCATATAATAATCTCTACGCTACTCTCTTTGCTACCAACTTCTTTTTAGTGTTTTCATTTGGATCCTTATATGTGACTTCTGGTTACACATCAACCTCTCCTTGCCACAGGCAATGTCATTCAAGTAGGTTTGTGTGGCGGGGGGAAGGGGTCCACTTTGCTGCTGCTGAAGCTGGGCAAACAGTACGGAAAGTTGCACCTGGAAGGTGTCCAGGACCATCCTATTGTTTGTGTGGACTCAGCAGAATAGTAAAGGCCCATGGGAAGGGTGCAATGTACCCTTTACACTCAGCATGTCTAATGTTGTTTATAAAGAAACTCAACTGGGTTGGAGAGATTGCTCAGTGGTTAAAGCATCTGAATGCAAAGCCCAAGGACCGGGGTTTGATTCCTCAGTACACATGTCAAGCCAGATGCACAAAGTGACAGATGTATCTGGCATTTGTTTTCGGTGGCAGAAGGTCCTGGCATGCCATTCCCTTTCTTTCTCCTTGCAAGTAAATAAATAAATAAAATATTTTAAAGAAACTCAGTAGCAAAACCTTACTTTTGAAGTAAGAAAGAATAAAGACAATGACTTTATAAGCTACTGATATATGTTGCTTTCTTTTATTTCTTTCTTTTTTAATAGTGGGTTGAACCAGTGCCCATTAAAGTCAAATAGAAAAAAAAAAAATCTGCTGGACAGAATGTGACAGTGGTAAGATGGCAGCCTTGAGGTATCTTACACTTATTCAGGTGACATGGTGTTTTTATCTCTCTAAGGAACCAGTGTTTGCCCTGTTGAGCAGTTGCTTTGAAAGTGATCTTTGCTCTCCCAATAGCTTTGTGCTTGCCTCTATTTCAGTGTAATTAATACGCTCAATAGGAATAGCTAAATCTTCAAAAAGAACTGCCTGTCTTGCAGCCACTACATTACCAATTACACACTAAATTAGGCACACAATTGAACATGAACACTAACATTTTCCAACAGGTGGTGAATGAGCGATTTCCATCCATCAGCTCAGTAACAGCTCTCTGGCCAAAGCGTCACTATTTTCGGGTTCTTGTAACATGCCAAGTCTTTAACCAGTTATTAAAATGTTCTTTCAACTGACAAGTTGCAAGAATGAAGCCTAATTCAACATTGCATGACATAGGAAAGGTTTGTATCCTCGTATGTGAAGCTGGGATATAAAGGAGATAGCATGTGTGCTATAAAATTGTATCAAATTATATCCTGTAAAATTTACTGTTCACCTTATGAATTTCTGAGATAACAAATTTTTGGCAGATGTCAAGAAGGCACAGTGATACTTTATTTTTCTCTGGGTTATCAGATTCCTAAGCAGAACTATAGGATATCAGCGAATGTAAAAATGGTCTCTGCTGAAAGGCAAAACTGCAGTGGCAGTTTGAATTGTTACTCCACTTTCCCTAAGGAAGCCAACTAATGCTACTAGATTCAAGAAGATGTGGAAATTGAGGGAATTCAGGCAGATGTTAATACGGGATGCACATTTCATTAGGATCCTGGAATTGGATTATCTGCTTTTATACATGGCCATTAGGTCATATCTGGCTAAGTTGAAAATGGTTCAATGATATAAAAATATTTTTCTAATGATCATATGATAATTTTGGCTGAGTGTCCTACATCACAAAACACTTTCACTAGCTCCAGATGAAGACAGTATGTAATGTCCTTGGTATGACATATTTACTATCTGTAGGCAGTACCACAGAAGCAGAAATCTAAGATTCTGGCACATCTCAATTATATTTCACGTAGCACATCCCAGGAACAGGTTGTGGGTGTTTATAACCTCAGAGTGAAAGAATTATATACACTGAAGTGGTCCTTGAACCCAACAAGCACCATCTACTTATTCTGTTGAATTAACTTCATAGATGAAGGAAGAAGTATTAGCGAGACTATGTGGCTGAATGATGGAACAGTTCTCCACAGGAACTGGCCATGAAAAAGAAAAATATATATATATATATATATATATATACACACACACACATATATATGTATATATTGTTTTCATTCTTTTGGATAGTTGGATGAGGTAGAAATAATTGTCTCTTTCATCTCTTTTAGGCCAACTGTGTTACAATGAATAATCTTATTTTTCTCTGTGAGAAAATGTAAACACACAGTGTGCATTCTGAGGTATGTTTTTACTCCATACCCCTACTTTTTTGCTTCCAAATGCCATATGACTGTCAGATCCCCAGAAATTTAGTTAGGAGGATATCATTTATGTTAGTGTAAAGACATAGAGGGCTGGAGAGATTGCTTGGTGGTAAAGGCTCTTGCTTGCAAGCCAAAGGACCTCAGTTTGATTCCTCAGAACCCACATAAGCCAGATGCACAGGGTGGCATGAATATGGAATTCATTTGCAGTGGCTGGAAGCCCTGCCATGTGCATTCTCTCTCTCTGTCCCTCTGCCTCATTTCTCTCTCAAATAAATACATAAAAATAAAATATATTAATTTTTAATAAATAAATAGAATGCTTTGTAAATAGGCATCTGCCCAAGAAGTCATGCACATACTTTTTTTCTATGATTAAATATGGTAAACATTGGGAAGGGAGATTGGCCCTCAAAATCTTAAAGCTCTGATTCACTGGGGACCAGATCAGGGGTATGGATATACTGACTTTGGAAGGCCAGTAAGTAAAACAAAGTAGATAAACAAGGACAACAAAAACAAGTTTCTAAAACTAAGAAAGCAGGGCTTTGTAATGCAGGAGGCCATTGAAGAGCAAAGTGCCACATTGTTACTGGCAGGAGCCTTTCTCCAGGGCGCAAGAACTGCTGCTCAAGTCTGAGCTTCAACACTTTTCACATATTGACCACCGGGAAGATGACAGCCTGGGTGATGGCAAGAACACCATCTATTATTATCTGAGCTGTACATGAAGTTTGTTTTGATGATAGTGTTGGCTCTCAACTCTGTGATTTTATATCCACCATCCTGTCAGACTAGGACCTTATGGGGCAATCAGAAACTAACATCTCGCTATATGTTCGATCGTGAATGTTCCTTGAAGCCTCACAAGTGAAATGCTTATTTTGATGATGGCACATAGTGTGAGGTCACTGAAGATGTGTTTCTGAAGGAAATTTGAGACCTGGAGGGCCTTTTTCTCTTTCTCCTTGCTTCCTGATCAGGAGACAAAGAGTTTTGCTGGGCTACATGCTCTTCATGACGTGTTTCCTGGCCACAGGATCAAAGCAATTAGGCCAGTTGACCATAAACTGGAATTTCCACAACGATATTAAAATAGTTGTTTTTCTCTACATGAGTTAATTAACTCAAATATTTTGTTGTAGTGACAGAAATATGACCAGCACATTACTACCAGCTAGAACTGCAAACTATTGAAAATGCAGAAATTTAAAACTTTACAAGTTGATACTTTATAGGAAGCAGATAAAATAATTGAGACAAGAAAAAAAAGCTATGAGCTTTAGAATATGCTTTTAAGCCTTAAAGTGTTTCATTGTAGTAAATGGAAACTAAAAGTGTCTTGTTTAATCAAGGAATTGGGAAAAGGGAAATTCTTATGTCACAAAAAGATTAAGAATTAAAAAAAAATTATTTGCAAGCAGAAACAGAGAGATAGAGTGAAGAGATACAGAATGGACCCACCAGGGCCTCCAGCCACTGTAAATGAACTTCAGATGCATATACACTTTGTCTGTCTGGCTTTATGTGGGTACTGGGGAACTAAATCTGAGTCATTAGGCTTTGCAGGCATTTGCCTTCACAGCTGAACTATCTCTCCTACCCCAGGAATTTTTTATGTCAATTCTGTCAATTCATTTTCTGAGGTGTCATTGTTAGTTACTTGCTGCTTTACATGGGCTGTGTTCTTTTTATAATCATCTGTCATAATTGTTCAGAACTCCTCTTCTCATTCATTGAGGAATGTACTTCCAGAATTGTTCTGAATATTCCGGATATAGAGCCATCCCATCAGGAGTCTATGGGATTGGTTGGAGGTGAGAAATGTAATAGTTCTCAATTGTTACTCTACACTAGTCTTACCTTTCCACTGTTAGGCAGTGTAAACCTGGTTAGAGACCACGGAGAACTGTTTAATTAAATGAAGAAAAAATATATACATATATATCTATGTTGTATGTATCTGTATAAACATAGACATATATTTGTGTGCATTATAAATCAACATTTAAAAAGTGGGTGTTACCTTTCTAATTCCTTTACTTCTTGGCTCTAGAGGAAAGAACAAGTGAATTCACTTTGCACTTCCTATACATGGGTATTCTGTACAAATCTCATTTGCTATGGGCTGTCTTCTGCTAAGGTGTTAGTAAACACCAAAGTTACCCTACTTCTGGGGAAATTTTCATCTTAATTGGAGTCTCTTAAGGATTTTACAGGTTCCAAATCCCTAAGAAATATAAGCATGTGGGTGCAAGAGATGGCTCAGAGGTTAAGGTTAAGGTGCTTACCTTCAAAGCCTAAAGACCTGAGTTCGATTCCCCAGTACCCTACCCATGTATAGCCAGATGAACAAAGTGGCACATGTATCTGGATTCCATTTGCAGTGGCTGGAGGCACTGGTGCACCAATTCTCTCTGTCTGTCTCTCTTCTATTTCTCTCTTCTTTCAAATAAGTAAATAAAAATATTTTTAAAAGAAACTTAAGCATGATAATTAAAAAAAAATTCTAACACTCAAATGCTGTAGGTTAATCCATGCATCACTGTGGTGGTTTGATTCAGGTGTCCCCCATAAACTTAGGTGTTCTGAATGCTAGGAGTGTCCTGTTCTTCAAAGTCTGCTTTATTCCCCCCTGGATTAACAAATTGGCACCCTACCTGGTATCGTGGAGTATAAGAAATGCTGGAATGAGGGTCATTGAGTTTGTAACACAGTCTTGTGTTTTGGAAATGGCCATGGGCAGTGTGAAGCAGGTTTGCTGGTTGCCTGCATGGAGACCCCATGGGGCCATGAGGATGAACCGTGGCTTGCAGTGGAGACCCAGTGGAGATGCCGGGACCATGAGATGGCTACCGAGGAGCTGCCGGCCCCAATGAAGTTTCCCAGGACTGTGAGTAGCCTAGCTGGAGGGGTGGAATTGGAATGCCAGAGACTTGTTGCTGGTTAGAATTATCGGACTTGAAGATCTGTCACTAGTTAGAGTTGCTGGACTTGAAGCTACAGAGTTTGATGTTTGCCCTGGTTGTTTTAAATCTGGTATTAGTTGAATGTTTCTTTGCTATGCCGAATGCCATCTTTTGCAGTGTGAATATTTATTCTGTGCCATTATGGTTTTTTTTAGGTTATTTTTTGGTATTACGGCTCAGTTAAAAGATCTTGGTCTATGGGGATGTTTGAACATCATTGGGATTGATAAAAACTATGGGGACTTTTAAAATGAGATGAATGCATTGCATTTTACATCATGTATGATTATCAGTTTATGGGGGCCAGGGGCAGAATGTGGTGGTTTGATTCAGGTGTCCCCCATAAACTTAGGTGTTCTGAATGCTAGGTTCCCAGCTGATGGATATTTGGGAATTAATGCCTCCTGGAGGGAGTGTATTGTTGGGGGCGGGCTTAAGGGCTTTATAGCCAGTTTCCCCTTGCCAGTGTTTGGCACACCCTCCTGTTGCTGTGGTCTACCTTATGTTGGCCAGGGGATGATGTCCACCCTCTGCTCATGCCATCGTTTTCCTCTGCCATCGCGGAGCTTCCCCTGGAGCCTGTAAGCCAAAATAAATCTCTTTTTCCCAGAAGCTGCTCTTTGTTGGGTGATTTCTACCAGCAATGCGAACCGGGCTGCAACAATCACTTAGTCCAAATTTATTTATATATATATATATATATATGTGTATGTATATTTTTTCAAGTCTTGTCATATGTAAATGACAAATAAAAAACAATTCTGTTCTTAGGCTGTGCTTATGTGTTAGCTTAGAAACAACAGGCAGTTGGAGCAGTGAAAAAAAAAATGAATTTACACTTAGAGAAAATATCACACTTATTGTACTATCCCTATTTTACTGAAGCGAAATATTTAAAATCTAGGAATATGTTCACTTACTCTGTATTTGTATAAAAAATGTTTAAATGAAAACATTGTAAACACAACTGATAAAAGTAAATTCTAAAAGAGAAAAGAAATCACGTCCAGATCATTATAACAGACAGCTTTTCTATAGGTCTTTTAGGAGATCCCATGGCCTTTCTCAGTCACACATGGGGAAGTGGACATGCCAGTGCTGGCCCTGTGGGCATTTGGCAGCATAGCCTTCAGTTATTTTCTGCTTGGCAAAGATTCCAAATAAATGAGAATGCTATTACATTTATTTCGTTGTTGTTGTTGTTTTGGGCATTAAGTGATGAAATGCCTAAAGCCAAAGTTTCTCATAGGACCATTTCTGTATAGAATCCTGATCATTAGAAAATGAGTGGAACAAAAAAAGAGGCTCAGGGGCTGGAGAAATGGCTTAGCAGTTACTGTGTTTGCCTACAAAGCCAAAGGACCTTGGTTCAATTCCCCGGGGCTCGCATAAGCCAGATGCACAGGCGGCACATGTGACGGGATTCGTTTGCAGTGGCTGGAGGCCCTGGCATGCCTATTATCTCTCTCCCTCTCTCACTCTCTCACATGAATAATAGAAAGAGAGACTCAACGCAAATTTAAGTCTATCTCCCCGGTTCCTCACTACCGCAATGCCCACCTTGCCCGCCATGCCTACCATGCTCATGGAGTAAGTTGGCCTGGATGCACTGGCTTGTTGCACCAGCTAATTTGTATGGGACTGCTCACTGAGATTGTGAGTGGTTATGGAATACATAATTGAAGCCAATGACTGAAAATTCAGTTGTCAACAATTGTAGATTATAGACCGTGGGTAAATAAATATAATTAATGAAGTCATTAAGACATCAGCAGCAGGAATGTTTTGCACATTCCATGGTAGTTAATTCAGTCTTCATCTTAGCATATCTGAACTCTACATGGAGGAACACGAATATCTAATGGGTAATCTCTCTGCTTTATGACAAGTACAGAATCATTTTCACAGGAGGCCAGGCCCACTGACGTTTAGCACAAGTGACCCTGCAGATCTCTCAGGAGCAGACACTGAGGCCAAGAAACATTTCAAAATTTAAATATTTGACATGTTCCTGCTGAATTTTCAACGTAGCTCATTCCTCACTAGGTTTATAGTACACACAGTGCTACTGTTATTTCTGTACTGTCCCTGGTCCATGGACCTCTGGCACACTGTTGGACAATGGCACTGCTTGTTCAGGGTGTTTTGCAAAGGCAGTAAGTTTGGAGATCACTATCCTTTACCCACTCTCTGAGAACTGGTTGGAAAGGAAGGCGAGGAAAGCTCAAATCCATGGAGATGGCAACAGAGAAAGGCAAAGCGTAGTTACTAGTAGGTCATTTATTCCATGAAAAGAGAGCTATCCAGTAAGTTGTAGAAACCAGATGGAGGTCATGAGAGAAGTCTTTTATTTTCCTGCACATGTGTGTGGTTGACACATGAATGGGATTTATTTTTTCAGATAAAAGTGATGGGCAGACTTCATCATTGCTTCAGTTTTCATATCTATTGGTTGACAATGAATAAAATGATGGTAAGTTCAACAGAGCCTTTAATAAGTCTTTTTCTAAATCTTACCATCCACTTATGCAACTAATCACGCAATCTGTGCATATATGAATGATTAATATGCATCTTTATAAGTCATGTGCAATTCAGTCTTTAGTAAATTCTTGATTTTTGAATGTATTCTAAAACTTTCAAAAGTGCAGAATTGCCTAATTTCACTCTTTCACAAAAATGCGTTTCGTGAAGACCAAGGCATTGGGAAACAATGATTTAGAATATCAGCCCTTTAAGAATTTTTAGTATTTGAGAAATAAGTTATAGATAGTACACATACACACACACACACACACACACACACACACATATATATATATATGAAAAAGCCATTGAGATATGTAAATGATAATGCAATAACCTACACAGGAGGTAAATGTTATAAATAATGTTTGTAATGGTTATAAGTATAAAATCACCTTTGCTCATTTTCTCTTGCTATAATAATACCAGAGACTGGGCAGTTCATACGGAAATTTAATTCTTGTGGTTCTAATGGCTGAGTAGCCCAAGATCAAAAGGCCAGACTTGGTGAGAATCTTCTAGCTGCATCGTGACATGCAAGAGGACAGTATGTGGCAAAACAAAAAAAAATAATAACATAAGATAGAGAAGAGATCAAGAGATGATGGGGATAAGAGAACATTTTTGTTCACTTTCCTAACAAAGCCTACTCCTGTGATAACTAGCTCAACCCAATGACAATGACTTCAGTCTATCTGCAATGGTGGGACCTTCATAAACAAATTGCCTCTTAAAGCTTCTGCCTCGTCATATCATTTAAATATATGCTATATATCTATAGAGATAGATAGATAGATATAGATAGATATAGATATAGAGATAGAGATAGAGATAGAGATAGAGATATAGGGAGATAGAGATAGAGATAGAGATAGAGATAGAGATAGAGATAGAGATAGAGATAGAGATAGAGATGTATGTATAATGAGTGAATGGGTGCTACCAGGGCCTCTTGCAACTGCAAACAAAACTTCAAAGTCCAGACACATGCACCACCTTGTGTCTCTTCCTTTACATGGGTTCTGGGCAATTGAATCCTGGTCCTCAGGCTTTTCAGGCAAGTGCCTTCACTGCTGAGCTCTCTCTCCAGACCCCTCCCATAACTTTATGCAGTTAAATTTAACATGTTCTTGAGGGATATCCAAATCAAAGCAATCCTCATGGGTTGGAAATAGTGGGAGTGGCCAAGACTTGAAATGTGACTGGGCAAAGAGTATTCCAAGAAGGAAGCTCAGACGTAGATGTGGTGTCATGTCAGGGAAAGGGAAGCATGGGGCGCAGAAAAATGTTTTTAGGAACGGGGGTCTGGATTATTGACAGGCATGACTGACAAGGTAATGAGAACTTGGATTATTGTCAATGCATGGCCAAAAGTAGCTTTCTTAGGCAGAACAGCCAGGAAGGGGTAGCAACTGCCATGAAAACTATTGTTTGGAGTTTGCTTGGGATGAATTTGCTTTGGTGATACCCACCACCCAGGAGTCTAAGCTCTCCTTGCTTGTCTCAGAGACATGCTTGAGGATGTGTGAAGGGAACTGGGGTGTTGGGCTAAGTGAGAATTGTGCTTCTGGCTTAACAGGTGGAGCATTCAGTGTGTTCTCTAGTAATGGTCCCCATAGATATATGTCACACTAAAAATTCTGAGAGGAAGGGATGCTTTTGAGCAGGTAACTTTCAGGATGAAAGAAGGAACTTAAGAGGAGAATTTGGTGGAAGGGACGCAATCATTAGGAAAAGACAAAGGAAGTAAAACGAATGAGTAGGTATTCTAAGGGTTTGGGTATTTGGAAATGAGTAAGGACTCGGTCCTGGTCTACATGACAGAGAAGAAGAGAGAGACTCCAGACGCCATTCATCAGAGGACTGGCAGGATTCAGTAGCTATTTGAAGACAGACAGCAGAGATACAACTGGAAAGTCACTAGGGATGGTAAAAGATTAAACACTAAGCCATAAAGCAAATGAAAGACATAGTTGTAAGGCTTTCCTTATCACTCTGGAAATATTCTTTTTTCTGAACTAGAATATGTTAAATGGGAAACATTGAATACATGAGATCATTCAAAAGCTTCTTTCAAAATTATCAACTGATTTTTATACTATTCTTCTTTCATTTATTCATTCAGCAGACAGCAAAGTTCAATGATGGTCCTTTGAAGCTTATCTGTCCAAACTGGAGCCAGGTCAAAAGATTCCTTGAAGAATGATTGATGAGGAAGAAACCAGTAATATCTTCAGGAAGAAAAAAAAAAAAGATAGATAAGATACAAAAGACAAGAGGAAAAGACCAAAGAAGGCATTAAAAAAAAAAAAAAGAGGCATAGGAATATGAAAAGAATTGAGTGCAACTTTCCTTATTAGCTCTAACTGAAAGAAAAAAAAAATGCTATATTTGGTCCTTGCTTTCAAAGAAACAAAATACTTTCCCAGTAATGCCAGGATGACTCATGCCACACATCCTGTTCATCCTGTAATTTCCTATATACACTGCAAAGACAACACAGTTGAGCTAACACAAGCCAAGTCTTACATGCAATTATAGGATGCCTATAGCATGTCTGGTACAATATATTAATGAAAACCAGTTATTTAATTATGACTCAATAGAACTGAAAGCTTTTACAGTCAGTTGTAAAGCAAACCCAAGGAGCATTTTCCCAAATAGAGCTAAGGAACAGTAGAATCCTATCTTGATATCAGTGGTTCCTTTGCCAGGGTGCTGTAGCAGCTTTTCCGTCACTAAAAGGACAAACTGTAATCCATCTGCCATGTATAATTTGACAATCTGCAATGTTTAAACAGTAGGAGGGAGAGGCAAGCCTTCCAAACTTTCCCCTGCAGGAGGAGGCTTTCAGCAGTTCCCAATTACTACCCAGGCGGAATGTCTCACTGGAGACATCTGCTTAGTGGTCTGCCATGAAAACCTGGCATGCATGAGGCAGAGGTGTGCCTTACAATTCCTGTTGGCCTGAAAGTGCCAATTGTCACAGGAGCCAATCTCTAAGTATCAGATGCACGTTTTGACAACTCTTTGGTGGCATGCTAGTATATGCTCAAGACCTGAGTTTGTACACTTAGATAATAATCTTCCTAAAGTTCAAGGTGGAAAAATATACTCTGGAGTGGGACTGTGCTAAAGAATGAGCCAAAGATTTTAACACGTTTTTCACTGGTAGTGCAGGAAAGAAAAATCACATGATGTAGCAGATGCATGTTTCCTCCAGATAAGGCTTGCTCTCTCTCAGGACCTACGTCAGTTCATTACACTTACTGAACATCCTAAAATTTTCTTCCTGGCACTAGCTCAGGAAACACAAATCTGGTCTCTAAAACCTCCTCCACTTACCCTGTGGAAGGGTTCCCAGCTAGGGGTGACTTTAAGAGGAAAATAAAAAAATCAAAGATTCCATTTTCCAAAACCTTGAGAATGCTGGATGAAATGAAAAACTGACCCTATGGGCAAAGACAGCAAGTTGAAAGTGAAAAGAATCCCACTGTCTCTGGGAAAGGAATAGGGGAGACTTTCTCCATGAGCAAAGTGAGAGTGACTCAGAACCAGGACTGTCCCTCAGGATCCTTTCCCATTAGCCTGAAGATCTAGCACATTTTGGGCCAAGGGAGAATGTTATCCAGTGAGATCTTAGAACACTACATGATGAAGGAAATGGCTGAAACCTGGATAAGGTCCACAGTTCTTTTAACAGTAGGGCACCAGAGCTCATTCCTTGGTTTGAGAATTCTGTGACTACCCAGATGATAATGTCAAGAGAAGTTGGATGAAGGTCATCAGAAACATTTTGGAATCACTTTTTGCTATTTTCTTATGAGTCTAAGATTGTTTAAAAATGAAAATAAATAAAAACAACCAAATCAGTTGAGTATAAAAATTAGTCACTGTGTTAAGTATTTCATTTTCTAGTGTAAAGCCACACCAATGCATTAATAGTTCTAACTGAATTATTACAGAATATAGAATTATTATGGAATGATAGAATTTTCATATGGAAAAATTATAAAGAAATATCAAGGTTGATTTAGTTATTTTTAAAAATAATAATATTTTATTTATATTTGAGAGAGAAAGAGGCAGAGAAAGAGTGCAAGAGAGGCAGATAGGGAAAGAGAGAATGGGAGCACCAGAGTCTTCAGCTGCTGTAAGCAAATGCCAAAAGCATGTGCCATTTTGTGCATCTGGCTTACATGGGCCCTGGGGAATCAAACCTGGGTCCTTTTCCTTTGCAGTCTATTGTGTTAACCACTAAGCAACCCCTCCAGTCCAGATCTATTTTTTTTTTAATCCATAAACAAGGGAACTGAGGCAAGAGTTATGTCAGGACTCGCTCCAAAACCAGCATTTAATCCGATAGAGAATTTAGACTTTAAGACTCTGACCAAAGTCAAAGGCACAACCCAGGAGTCATGGTACCTTTCTGAAACCAGCATCCAAGTATTAAAATACATCCCAAGCATGTCGTGTGCTCAGAGGGCTATATGAGATCTTGAAAAACATGGCACTGTCTCCTCTGTCCATACCCATGTCTATTTTGTGCCAACATTTCTTCAGCATTCTCAAGTCAGGGAGACATAACATATGGATATATGAACTGATAACTAAATTTGACAACACCAGAGGGTAAACAGTTCATGTTAATCAAGCCATATTGACAACACTTATGAAATATTAGAGTTTAGATAAAAGTGATAATTAACAAAACTCTCTTCTAAACAAAATTAACTATGTGGTGTTTCTCTACACACTGGTTTTCTTTGAAAGAATAAGGATGTCAGAGGAAGCAGATGAGAGGTGAAAGCATGGAGTCAGTTCACCCCCACCAGACCCTCTTCTCTGTTCCCTTGGGGTAGAGGTTTAGGGTGCCAATGGGAAGGTTTCCGTCCTTTCCAACAAGAAACATTTTTGCCTTGGCATCTCTTTCTCCAGACTATGAAAGGAAAGTCAAGAAGGTTTTTCATGTCACCAAACTATGTTCTAAAAAAAAAAGCAAGCCAAAGATATATGGAAGGATAGCAAAGATATAAGAAAGAAAAGATGAATGGGCCACACAAACAGCAATGAGAGAGTTTCATGTGTTTACATGTTTTTAATTGTGGAAAATTATTGGAGGGAAGACTCGAAGTTGCCTTACCCATGGCTTTGATTTTAGCCATGTGCGCTCCTAAAACAAGCCTTCCTGAATGAACAGGACCTGACAGCGGAATTGCACAGTCCATGTTGCCAAATGCATAAATAAGTTTATTTTCCAATTGTTGTCAACATCAACTGTTCATGATTTCTTTTTTTCTTCTTTTTTTTTTCTTTGCATCAAATCAAATGCTTTTGGAAAGCCTTAGCAGACAAATACCAGCTCACTCCCAGGTCTTTGGTTTTCTTAGGCTCATTTTACATGCACCCTAGGGCGGGGATTTAACATGTATTACGAGTTCTATGACAATCCTGGGATTTTCCAGTTCTAGAATGAAATCCAGCTTCACAATAGATTTTGTAGGAATATATTGTTTCATTTTTTTCCCAAAAAACAAATGCCAGTCTTATATACTCCCTGACGTTCAAACAATGTTTGAGGGCATTGACTAGGTCCCCAACAGTTCTATAATCTCCACAGTCCTCGGCAGTGTGTTTTCTCAGCAGCAGGTGCTCAAAATAAGTCTTTAACAGACTAGCTCACTGACTAATTGATGAAATGATTTGTGGAAGGATTACAGAAATGATCTCATGTAAATCATTGTGAACAGTGCTCAGCATTTTTTTTTCCTTCCAAGGGGCAGAGGCTATGATTTTTAAATAATTTTGTTAAATAAAAAGGTACATACTCAACATAGAGAGTGACATGAAACAAGTATCTGGCCAACTCAAGCCCCTCATGAATCTTAGAGAAATACGGTTTCAACTTACAAACAAGTCATCCCTTCAATGTTCCACACATATGATCTGTATAAATCAACTCAACCTAGACCAGCCTGGTTTCAGGTCTACTCCATGCATACCCGCTCACTCACTTTCTCTTTTCCTGTTTTCTTTGCAGTGGTTCTCTGTTCCAAATGTCTCTGCTTCATGAAATGTCTGTTTTCAACATGGCTGGTGTGGTGGTTTAGTCAGGAATCCCTCATCCTCTTTTGTGTTCTGAATGCTAGGTCCCCAGATGGTGGCAGTTTGGGAATTGTTGCATCCTGTAGGTGATGTATGGTGGGGGTGGACTTACAGGTGTTATAGCCAGCTTCCTCTGGCCAATGTTTGGCATAATCTCCTGCTGCTGCTGTCCAGCTGCTGTTGGCCAGGAGGTAATGTCCACCCTCTGCACATGCCATTGGTTTCCCCCTGCCATCATGGAGCTTCCCCTTGGAGTGTGTAAGGCAAAATGAACCCTTTCCTCCCACAAGCTGCTCTTGGTCGGGTGTTTTCTGAGAGTAACTCAAAGCTGACTGCAACAGCTGGCCACAGCTCCGACCCACATTCTAATGTCTACAGTACATCCATCCTCTGCTCTGTGATTATTCTTGTCTGGTGAGCTCTACTTTTTTCCTTCTGTCTTGCAAGATTCTTTCAGAAGGGATGATGGCTCAGTTGCCAGCTACACTTGGTCAACTTGTGTTCTTAAGTTAGGCCAGTATCTCCTCTCCTTGCTCTTCTAGAGACATGTCCCTATGTTCCTGTCTCTTCTTTCTTTTGCCCTTGAAGCTCATCTCACAGGTATCCATACAGTCTACTCTGTCCTTGGTTCAGCCTCTGCTGAGGTGTGATATTACTGGCACATTTACCTGACTAGTCTACATAAAAATTCCATGGGAAGGAGAGCTTGCTTTGCTTACTTCGCAATACTCAGAGGCAGCCACATTCATATTAGGCACTCAATAAGTATTTTTTAAATAGATGGATTAATACAATATTATACTTTCTTAGCTTCATAAATGGTATTAACATATCAGATAAATAATTATTTAATATTAGCATAATGCATAATTAGCACATTAAATAACTAATTAGCATATTAAATTACTATAGCAAATTTGGTGAGCTAATGTAACTATGCCAAATGGACATCAAGAAATAGAGCTATGTGGCTTGTTGAATATTCTCTTTTTCTTTTTTATAATTTTTAAAATATTTTATTTTTATTTATTTGAGAGAGAGAGAGAGAGAGAGAGAGAGAGAGAAAGAATATTAATGGGTGCACCAGAGCTTCCAGCCACTGCAACTAAATTCCAGACACACGCACCACCTTGTGCATATGGCTTACATGGGTCCTGGGGAATCAAACCTCTGTCCTTTAGCTTTGCCAGCAAGTGCCTTAAGCACTAATCCACCTCTCCAGCCCAGAATGTTCTCTTGTTCATGGTGCCTATGTTATTGACCAAAAGTTACATATAGTTTATTGTCATGATCCTTAATTAATATAATGGGTATCATTTCTTCTTTTCCAATTAACTTTCTTCTTTCTTCAGTTCAGGGACCATATCAGGTAGTCATCATTGTGTTTCTTAAAAATATGTAAGGGTATCATCAGTACTCAACTGATTGCCAAGAGATAGAATTCCCTCAGGTGTGATTACACAGGAATTGAGTGGATTGGTGAGATACAACCTTCTGACTATGAGGAAATATTGAACTTTAATACTAAGGTTCAAACTGAGTTGAGTTAATAAGAACTTTTGGTAATTCCAAATTTATACAAAATCATTACAATTTTAAAGAGCATTTTTCAGACTTGAAAAAAATGAAATGCCTATTTTCTATCTAGTAGATATGGGTGCACAAATGTTTCTCTTTTCTTTAAGAAAAGCATACAAGCGTGGCCTAGCTATAAACATTTGGCGAGTCAACACTGGACTTTTATGAGAATTCTAGTCTTCGCTTTCTTAGAGAAATGACTCAACTGATTACCCTAGGGACACACAAAGCACAATATTTTTATGAAAGTTTTTTTATACTTTCACAGTGGTTACTAAAGAGAACATCATCTCATGGAAACATAAACTCATAGGGCCATGCTTAAATGACAGAAATTGCTACTGACTATTGTGTTTAGTCCAGTTTTAAGGTTTAAGGAAATGGAATTTGTTTTATTCAAGTGAATGTAAAAATAAATTATACTTTTAAAATTGTCAATAGACTTCAAAAATATCTTGAAGTTTTGAATTGTTGTAAATTTTAAACTTGGACTAGAATGTCACCTCCCTAAGCTTAAAGTTAAGTAATATACCATTGAAGAGGTATATACATGAATAAACAAACATTAATTTGAAATAGGAGAGAAAAATATTCTGTGATTATAAATACTCTTTTAGATATGTCAGCAAGAGACATTTTAGCTATCTGACAATTCAGAAAATGTAAATTACAGAGTAAAGGTATTTTGGCTTTTGTCTTTTTGTTCACTCTTACTTTTCCCATGCTACTAATATTAATTACCCAACTAGTTCCAATGATAACTGTGTCCATATGTGAGCACTCTGCCAAAAAACAAAAAAATAGACAATATAGAGAAGAAAGGAGTCTGAATATTTTCCAGTGATGGACAATCCAGAGTTGAAATCTTTCAATGCTGATGTGCTCTTTATCGAACGTTGCACTAATTATTCTCTCAGTTAGTGAAGGGGTGTGAGTAATGGTATGGCTGTGGGTGATATGCAAGAGTTGAAACAGGTCTGTCCTTCCTCAAGGAAACAGTTGAGGGAGGCATACAAAGCCTGTGAACAGCAGAATAGAGTCAAAGACATTACAGTAAAAATCCAGTCAGAGAACAGATGGGCCAAGAAAGACCTGGACTTTCATTCTCCAAAGCACTTGACATGGGATAGGAAGTGGATGGGTGGACCTGCCTGCTCACAGGCTTCTGAATTAAGGTGAATCTCAGGGATGAGATCGCAGGGATGGGTGAAAAATCTCAGGAGTTTCTGCCACTGTGAATGTTATCCTTCCCACTGTTACCTGACTTCAGATTAGATTCCCATTTTACAAACTCTTCCTTCTCTGGCCCATTTTTATCTCTAAGGTAGCTCTTTTCCTATTCCATCTACTTTCCCTACTCTCTGTACATTCTGGAGAATAATTTCTATGCCAACACAGTTTTCTTTATTTAGTCTTCATAACAATTCAATGATGCATTGCTTTTCTCATTTAGCCTACTAGGGAATGTATAGTGACTTGCCTTTCAAAATCATTGTCAACAAAATAATTGGTGCCTGTCATATAATTAAATGTGTGGTAAAGGGCTGGAGAGATGGCTTAGCAGTTAAGTGCTTGTCTGTGAAGCCTAATTACCCCGGTTCGAGGCTTGATTCCCCAGGACCCACGTTAGCCAGATGCACAAGGGGGCGCATGTGTCTGGAGTTCGTTTGCAGTAGCTGGAGGCTCTGGCGCACCCATTCTCTCTCTCTCTGTCTCCCTCTTTCTCTCTCTGTGGCACTCAAATAAATAAGAATAAAAAACAAAAAAATTTTAAAACTATATTAAAAAATGTGTGGTAAAAGAGAAATAAATAAATAAAAATAAAAACCAGACATGAACCTCCCACTCATAAGTAGCGACTATTGATAATTTGTGCTGAATAAAATATATAATATCTTTAATTGAGATTATATCTTTGTTCAAATTTTTGAGCTCCTCCACACAAATAATAATAACTTGCTGTTCTTTTTAATTTCAGTCATTAGAGGTCTTTATTGTCATTATGGACGTACTCATATTTTTCTCTTTGCTCTGTCACATGGAACCCCCTAAAGTATCAAGGTAATCTGACATCAGCTACTTAATTCTTCCCCAAACCACTATAGTGGGATGTATCTCCATTGACAATCATGGTATCCTAAAAGAGAGTCCCTGTGAATATATTCTAAGCTAAGATAACATATACAAGTACCAATTTAATTACCCTTTTTATTTCTGAGTTCATAGGTAATACTGATTTTTCAGTCTAAGAAAAAGGATTATATTGAAAAAATGATGTAAGTTATCAGCATAGAAAGTATTCATGGAGAGAAGTAAGGAGAACTCAAGGAAGATTTTTTTTTTTTTTGGCAAATGTTTGATTTATGCATTCAACCAAACACCAAGTTTGTTCCTACAGAAGTGCACTGTCTCGCTTGCCCATACCTCAGCTGGCCTTCTTGAATGGGATAAATCTTCATCAAGACTTACAAGTCTAGTTCTGCTTCTCAGTGCTGTTATGAACAGTTGGCTCTGGTGCACATAATGACACTGGAAAGTCTTATTTTAACAATGTTGTTGACTTTCCAACTTCTCCATTACCACAGTCATCAGAGTCTAATTTACTCTTCTGGGGCCCTAATCATTCTACAGCCTGAGCAGGGCAGAAAGAAAATAATTTGTTCACTTACCAGAAAGAAAGTCTATACTCCCAAAACAAAACGAGTCAGACAGCGATCTTTGAATTAACAGGCACTGTTGATGGACCCTTTTCCCCACTTTTCATCAGTCTGGTGACAGTGGATTCTGGACAGAGATAAATGAGAGGTCAAAGCACCTTTCATTTTTCTAGAGGATTATTTCGCCTACAGATAAGGCACAAAAAAGGAAGTAATAGTCAAGACTGGCCTGCAAGAAAACAAAACAGAAAAAGGACAATATACAAAAGCCCATTCTCTCAGCTCTTGCTCTGGTCTCCCTCCAGCCCAGTACACTCCCACTAGCATGCATGATTTGGTTATTTATTTATTTATTTGTTTTAGTGATGAAAAAAGAATAAAAAAAAAAAAACAAAGTTAAGATGTGGCAAAGATAACTGTGCTTTTCCAAACTTTAGAGTTGATACTAAACTAATTCAAAGAAAAATTTAAAAAATCACACTCATTTTGTTTCATTATAAAAAGCCCAAGAACACATGTTAAAATATATTGACTGATTGATTTTTAATGAAGACTGACATTTTAAAATACATTGGCTGATTGATTTTTAATGAAGACTGTGGTGATAAGCCTGGTAGTCCCATTGTGAGATCAGTTTTCAGTCTGTTTTTTTTTTTTTTAAGAAGATTCCAAAATACTATCTTTATTTTTATGGTATGTTGACTAAAAACAGAAGGGTAATCCTTATGATTAGTGAAAAGCAAAAGTACAAAAGTAGCAAATATTAATGATACATAATAATGAGTTTCATTATGACATGTTCATACGTGTATGTAATGTATTTTGGCCATAGTCAACCCCAGACTGTTTTATTGCCATAAAATGTGACTCAGATTAGCCTACATCACTCTTTCAAACCTTGTTCATTTATGCAAGATAATTTTTAAAGTCTTTAAATTCCCTAGGAAAAACATGAATCTTTTCTATATAAAAACTTTGAAATATTCTCAAATTCATTTCTTTGATTATTTTAAATGTACAGTTTGAGGTAACAAAAAGACAGAATGATTTCTTAGCAATTTAGCCCTGCTTAAGGATGACAAATGAAACCCAACACTTGGGATTACTACTGATAAAGCTACTTTCAAGTAGACACCTGAAGTAATGCATTGCCTTTAAGAAGTACTTGAGAAAATGAAATTTATGAATGGCTTATACATTTCAGTATAAAGCAGGTATATAATGGTTAAGAGATTCAGAAGTTAATGGCTGAAGTGATTGCTCAGCAGTCAAAGTGCTTGTTTGCAAAGCCTGGTAGCCTGGCTTTGATTCCCCAGGGTCCATGTAAAGCCAGATGCACAAAGTGGCACATGCAACTGGATTTCATTTGCAGTGGCTAGAGGCTCTAGCATGCCCACTCTTCCCCTCTCTCTCCTTGCAAATAAATAAATAAATAAAAAACATAACAAAAATAAAAGAGAGTCAGAAGTTGATAATGTGCATATTATAAATATCACATACAAAATGGTTGATTTTTGTAAGCTGCAAATTACAAAGCAGGCAATATATGGTATGTCAAAAAGTTACTACCCAGGTTTTATGCTTATCGCTTGTCTAGAGGTGCAAATAAAAGAAGTGTGTTCACTTTGCAGACTGTAGTAAAGCAGTGCTGAGCCAGTTCTGGCTGTGACATGGAAGAAAGCTGAAGAGTGAGTGCATTGCAATGACCTTTCAGGGCCTTGATGGCTCTGCTCAGGCAGCCAGGGCCTCTCCCGCCCCAAATGATTTCCCTCTGTGATCTTCCTGCATCTTCTCAGTTTGTTTCTCTTCATGGTTAAGACAAGCTTACCCCCTCTCAAGCACTTGCAGTAATGTGTGTTTCTAATCTTACCCTTCAAGGAGCCCACTCTTGCAAGAAGTACCTCATCTGCTAGCAAGGTCGGCTCATCTCCCATGGGGCAGGATCAAGGGTGCGTCAGGTGCCCCTCATCTCTTAATCCACCTGCATGCCATTGTTGGTCAGCTCTTCTGCAGTGATTTCTGAGATGTGCCATCCATGCAGAGGATGAGCTTTCCTCCCTTAACCTGCCATATGTTCATCTTTAGGTAGCTTCTTTTTAAAAAGATTTTTTTTTTTATTGCAGGGCATGGTGACACACACCTTTAATCCCCGCTCTAGGAAGGCAGAGGTAGGAGGATCATGGTGAGTTCGAGGCCACCCTGGGACTACATAGTGAATTCCAGGTCAGCCTGGGATAGAGTGAGACTCTATCTCAATCCCCCCCCCCCAAAGATTTTTATTAATATCAGAGAGAGAGAGAGAGAGAGAGAGAGAGAGAGAGAGAGAGAGAGAGAGAGAGAGAGAGAGAAAGAGAGAGAGAGAATGAAGGCATCATGGCCTTTAGTCACTGCAAACGAACTCCAGACGCCTGTGCCACCATGAACATCTGGCTTATACTGCTACTGGGGAAACGAACCTGTATCCTTAGACTTAGTAAGCAAACTCCTTAACTGCTAAGCCATCTTTCCAGCCCTTTATAAAGTTTTTTTTTTTTTTTTTTGTAGGGGAGGGGGCTCATAGGGGTTTTTTTTGCACAGGCTGGCCTCAAAATCCTGGTCCTTCTGCCTCTGCCTCTTCAACAATTTCCTACCAGCATATGCCACCACAACCAGCAACAAACTCCAGATGCATGTGCTGTCTTGTGCATCTGGTTATATGTGGGTACTGGGGAATCAAACTTGGGTTCTTTGGCTTTGCAGGCAAGTACCTTAAAGGTTAAGCCATCTCTCTAGTGCTTTGGGTGGCTTATTTATTTACCAAGTGCTTAGTTTCTGGCTCACAATCTTCCCCTCTACCTCATAGTTTCCTTTGTGTTGTGTCACCTCAACCTTCCATATCCTAGATACTTGTCTCCTTGGCTGCCTCATTATTAAGGGACCTTGATGTTAACTCCATTTCTTTAATTTTGGAAGGTGTATTTCTGAAGCTGCATGCAGTGGAAATCTTGAACTCAATATTTCACTTTCAAAGTACTCTAGCCACTGGTTTATCACTGGTTTAGTTATATTCTTCTTGCTGGGGTAAGATACCTAGCCAAAAGCAGTTTATGGAAGAAAAAGTTTTATTTACTTTTTCAATTTTAACATATTTTATTTATTTATTTGAGAGAGACAGTGACAGGGAGAGAGAGAGAGAGAGAGAGGGAGGGAGGGAGAGAATGGGCTTACCACGGCCTCCAGCCACTGCAAATGAACTCCAGATGCATGTGCCTCCTTGTGCATCTGGCTTACACTGGTCCTAGATAATCAACCCAGGGTCCTTTGGCTTTGCAGGTGAGTGCCTTAACTGCTAAGCCATCTTCTCCAGCCTGGAAAGGGTTTCTTTTGTCTGAGAGTTTTGAGGGTAAGTTTCATCATGGGGTGGGGAAGGCACGGCAGGAGCAGGAAGGTGGTGTCACATCTTCAGTATGAGAGAACTAGAGAAAGAGAACAGGGTGGGACTGGGCTATAACTTCATGGCCTTCTGTCAGTAGTACATTTCCTCTAGCAAGGCTCCAACTCCCAAAGGCTATACAACCTTCCCTCACAGTGCCAGCAGCTGAGTGGTAAGTGTCCCAGTACTGAGGCTGTAAGGGACACATTACATTCAAATCACCACAGTCACTCTTACTTTCCTTTTCTACTCAGAATAGCAATTCCTTTTCCCACTGCTGACTTTCAACTTCCTTCTCAGATGAGCCTGTCAATTTACTTCACAACCAGTAAGTGAAGATGCCCCAATTATTTGCATTTTATACTATAACCTTTTGGCCTCCTAGCTCTAATAATTTCTCAATAGTGTTATGAAAAATAGCCAAGCATTCCTAATAATTTCTCATTATTACCTATGTGACTATTTCACTTTTCCTTATTATTCTCAAAATATCCAAAACTATTGACTTGTCATTCAACTAATACATGCTAATAAATATTTGTTGGATGAATTAATAACGATTGAATACATATAGGTTCCTTGAATTCAGTCAAAATAACTTAGAGCACTCTTTATAATTGTAAAATATCAAATCTCGCTATAAGTTCACTGCAGTCTAAACAAAGGACTGTTTGGGGAATGCATATGAGTAAATTTGAATATAAATCCAAAAATGCACATGGGGGGGGGTGCTCAGTGTTTAAGGTGCTTGCCTGCACAGCCTAACCATCCAGGTTCAGTTCTTCAGTACTTATGTAAAACCAGATGCACAAAGTGTCATATGCATCTGGAATTCATTTGCAGTGGATATTTATACAGGGTGGAGGCGAGAGATCTAAACCTCTCCCTCAAAAAACACATACATACACATGTGAACCCCAGACATATTACTATAACAGTGGTAAATGTGGCTAGGAAACAATCAGGTTTTCTAGTGGAAAACATCTGTATAAAACTGACACTTAGATATTACTAACAGGAGTATATAATTAGCAAAACTCTGGTGGAATATACCAAAGTCAACTATGCATGCATTTTTGGACTCACTAATCATTGCACATACACTTTTGCCCAAGGTTGTATGCAGAATTCTCCTAAGGCACAATATTTTGATAATTAAAAATGTGAAATATTCAATTATTATTAGATATTCATGTTGCAGAATGAATACAAATGAGGGTTAATAGGGCTTCCCTATAAAGAGTTGAGGGGCCATACAGTCTGTTGAAGCTTTTGACCTCTGCCATCATAGTATGAATGCATTCAGAAACAAGATGCACCTGAATGTATATGATCATAGTCCAACAATACATTGATTACAGAAGTATGCAGCTGGCCAGTAAGCCATAGTTTAATGGCTTCTGTTACATGTCCATGCATGAATAAAATTACTTGTACAATGAGAGAGGATACAGTGATGAAAATAAGTGACTAACAATGTACATGTAGCAAAAGGAGTGAATCTCAACTCCCCCCTCTCTCTATATATACATACATACATATATATATTTCCACCCAATTGCATAGTAGCAAGAAGATGGGTACAAGAGACCTATGGTGCTAGCAGTTTCCATTAGAAACGGGCTAGGATTACATGAATGGCATGAAAAAAAGCCCATTTGAGAAACCTTCTGGCCTCAAAGTTTTCTTCACAAAATTCTAATGAGAAAAGGCTCATTATCTGGTACTTGTTGGGTGATTCTGGTATAATCTGATTAGGGCATTTAGGGAGGAAAACATCTTACAAATGATGATAGCAATAATAATAATTGGCCAGCAATAAAGTATATGAACATTAGTGACCTTTAGAAGTATTTCTTCCATGGACGGATTCTGGTTAACTCTGACAGTTGCTATCTTAGTGTCATCATTACATGACAGATACTAACTTCTTTATTTTATTTTATTTATTTGTGGGGGTGGGGGGAAGAGGCAGAGAGAAATAGAGAATGGACATACCTGGGCCTCCAGCCACTGTGAACAAATTCCAGACACATGCACCCCCTTGTGCACCTGGCTTTTGTGGGTGCTGGTGAATCAAATCTGGGTCTGTAGGCTTCGCAGGCAAACATCTTAACTGCTCAGCCATTTCCCTAGCCCAGCTTCTTCTTTTTTTGTACCTATCATGGTTTATATTTATTCTCAACTACATAGGGCCTAGAATCACCAAGAAGATGAGCCTTTGCAAAGACTTAAGGGATGGTCTAGATTAGGTCAGTCTTGGACCAGACCTGTGTGGGATTACTTTCATTTGGTTGAGCTTAGAAGCTCCACTGAAGTGTGAGCAGCATGTGCCATTCCATATGCTGGGGTCCTGGAATGATGTACAAAAGAGAGCATGAACTGACGACTAGAGTGCATCACTCTTCGTTGTCACTGTGGACTGAATGTCTCAAGCTCTTTCAAGGTCCTACCACCATTCCTTCCTTGCCATGATGGACTATAACCTTAAACCAAAGGCCAAATATGGTCTTTTCTTAAATTGCCTCTTGTCAGGTATTTGGTGGCAGCAGTGAAAAATTAACCAATGCAATACTGCCCACCTTAATTTAAAATCTAGCCTACAACATTTCCAGAAAGAACTCCCGGAAAGGCCAGTGATGACTATGGTAGTACTTTCACCAGTTTTTACTGGTGAAATAAAGACCTAACAACACTTTGACCTCCAGTAGCCACCACCCTGTCTCGCACATGTTCTGTTAATGCTCACATTTCACCATGAACCGACAACACATGTGCCTGCTAAACAAGCCATCTTTTGCTGCCTTTTGGCCCAGTCATAAGTATGCATGTAATGAACTCAACACTTCTGTGGGAAGCTCTACTCTCGCTTCCAGGGCCAGCTCTGGCCCTACCTCCCCATGCAGAGTTACTAAACTACCCCAGAGATGCTGTATGCCCTCTGATTTCAGCTCGTGTTACATGAACTAACACTATACGTAGCCATTTAGATACGGCTTAAATTTCTAATTAAATTACTGGGCTCTTTTTGATAATACTCTGTCATTGCAACCTAGTCCCTAGCTCTATACACAGTAAACACTCAATAAATATCCATTTAATGGATGATTTAGCAAATCAAAGGGAATGTTTTAAGTCATGGAACTCTTTAATCATTAGAATTGTACCACTATATTGCTGGGTACTTAACCTAAATTATGCTATTGCTAACTATTGGTAATTTTCTAGAGAAGGCCAAAAACTGATAATTAAATTATTATTTCCCATTAGATTGCTGTGAAGGTGTTGCCTTAAAATAGAAAACACCTTTCAGTATTCAGATTCATTTGTCAATCAGCTCACAAGCATTGTTCAGCATGAGGTACATATTTCAGACATTTAAACCAATCATTTCAGTGTATATGATATCATTGGCGGGTACAGAAGGGGGAATTGTTCAACTTTGTCTGCTAAAAGGAGGTAAGTGCTGGAAAAAAAAAAAGAGGTTATGAAACACTCCCGCTGGAAAAGATACCAGGAGGAATGGCAGAGCAAGCTGATGAGAAAGGATTTTGAGGGCTGGAGAGATGGCTTAGCAGTTAAGCGCTTGCCTGTGAAGCCGAAGGACCCTGGTTCGAGGCTCAGTTCCCCAGGTCCCACGTTAGCCAGATGCACAGGGGGGGCGCATGCGTCTGGAGTTCGTTAGCAGAGGCTGGAAGCCCTGGCGCGCCCATTCTCTCTCTCTCCCTCTATCTGTCTTTCTCTCTGTGTCTGCCGCTCTCAAATAAAAAATAAAATTAAAATTAAAAAAAAAAAAGGATTTTGAGGCAGAACACGACTAAGAAGTGCAACCTAGGTAGAGGAAAGTGCAACGCTTTCACAGGCAGGGAAAGCAGGGAAAGTTCAAAAGCAATTAACCTGCTTTTCCCTGATGGGGCTCATGCTGCCTGCCACTTTGGATTTTCTCCCCCTTATCTCTCGCTCTCTTCCTGATGAGTTATCTAGCCTTAGGAATTTTGTTATAGCAATGGGCAATGGACTAGCAGTACACATTAGTTCCCTAAACCAACAGGAGCGCTGAAGCTGGAGTTTTTTTCTCTTTGCTCTGGCATGGAATCACCTAAAGTGGAGCGGGCTGCACTATGCTCAGAGGGCGATGGCATCATGACAGGAGTGGACCTGAATGGAGAGGTAACATGGTGAAACAGGACACCAGCATGGGAGAGGGGTCAGTCTGGTTTTTGACAACTACCCTGGCCTGAACTAACCAGGGTGTCATCAGATCTGCATCAGTTCTTTCTGGAGCACCCTTCGGCAGCACTCCAACAAGCAATTAGTTCTCGCTACATCTCTCCTCTTGAAGGTTCTATCATTTCCAACAGCTCTATGCTGGAGACCAAGCTGTGAACACATGAGCCTTTGGGGGGGGTCACACTTAGATCATTTACAAACAATAGCATAAGTTACCCATGGCTCTCTGGGCACTGTGGAGGAGGCATTAGACAAAAGTGAGGGCTATCTCCACAAGGTCCCAAACTGAGTGCTCTAACTACTGGCCCGAATGACTCCTCAGGTGAGACACACACAGTATAGTGCTCTAACTACTGGCCCAAATCACATTCAGAACAGGTCTGTTCTCTTTCATAACATGTAGCCAAGCACCCAGCTTTTGTACTTTTCTGTATGCTGGCCTATTAAGCATTCAAAATCAAGCTAGAAACATACCCTAAAAATATTTAGTTAATACTATGTTTGTACTGTGAAAGCTGTGACTTTTAGAGGACAATTAATTTTCTTTCATGGGTAAATCATTTCATTTCATAGGACATGGACAGAAGGTCTGATATAAAAATCACAATTAAATTATTTTACATTATTCTGGAAGTAAGCATCTTATAAGATGAAATTTTTAGATATAATATGTGTGAATTAGAGCAATGTGTGACCACAGGGAAGTGTTAAGACATAGACTGGGTTTTCTGGGAACATGTGATATTTCAGAAAAAAAATGTTTCTCTGTGTGTATGTGAAGATTGGAGGAAGGTCTACAGAGCTGCCTACCTGGGTTTGCATAAGGACTTGAAATGTTGCTGCTAAAATTTATGCAACTTTGAATTCATGATTTTCCTATGTCACATGGCTTCTCATTGACCATAGTTGAACTTAAGCAAAATTACAATGTTTTGGGCAACTACCTCTCTTTTTCTTTTGGGAACTCCTCCCACTCTCTCAAGAGTATTTATATATGTATTTCCTTAATAAAATGTGCTTTGCCCTGCTCAAAAAATTCAACATTTTGCTAATATTAAATTTATCCTCTTGATAATGGACCTGGACTTTTGCGAATCAGGACAGTTTTTGATGGTGTAATGGACACATTTCTATGGGGATCCAAGTTTGAGACATTTCACAGAATGGCCCTAACCTTCTCTGATGTTCTTGACTTTAAATTCTAAGATTGGTACTACTGCTAGACTGAACTGTTTATAGATGAAGTCATTATTATTTAAAGGAATGGGCCATGTGTATGGAATAATTATTTTTTTTGGTTGTTAGTATTTTTTTCAATAAATTATGGAGTTGTGGGGCAAAATTTCTGAAATATACTATTAATATAAAGGTGATTTTAGTAGTTTTCTTTTTTGGAAAATTGCCTACAGAATGGCAAAGGACTTCTACCACAGATAAGAAGGTCACATTGGTAACCAAGATGACCAAAAAGTTTCTCGAAGTTGTAAAGAACATATGGCTTGATGATAGTCTTGAAAGGATTGGTTGAAAGATGAGTGGATAATGATGAAAGAAACATCAATGATAACTGCTGAGTTTCATATCAAGGAATCAGGTTAGTGATGACTCTATATTCTTTTATGTGAAAGACTGGGACAAATTACAAACTCCATTTATATTTACAAAAAAAATTTTGTGGAATTGCAAAGTGCAGATGAAAACTAGATATCTGAATATGCCTGTTCATAGCTTGAACAGTAAGAATAAATTCTGGAGATATAAACTTGGAGCATTACAATAGCAATTAAGTCCATGGTCATTGATGACATTTGAGGCATGAATAGAAGAGGACATGAGTGATCCCTGAGTTTATAAAGCTTCTTCTGCAAATAGATTGGTGAGCATCAAAAGTGACTTACAGACCATAATAATAAAAGATAAAGAAATTTCAGAAACATATTGTTCTGCAGAGAAAACTGAATTAACAATACTACTTGGACCAGAACATCCAAGTAGGAAGTTTAGAGACCATTTGAGAAGCTAAAATGCCCAGGGCAATGCATAATCAAGAGGAAGTGCCATTAAAAAATATTATTTATACATCTGTCCATTCTCTCTTTCAGGCTTATTCTGGTATAAGCAGGAGGAACTTTCCCAGTCGCTGGGTTCTCCCTCAGATAGAAGCAAAGGAGCCATTGTGCAGTCAAGGTTCTGCTCTTCTGTGTGTTGCCCAAAGGACTAGCTTCTGTCTCAGTTGTTTTGTGAGAACTGAGAGGAATCATGAGACAATATACTAAACACACTAAAATCATTAGCGGGTCTCAGCATGATTCAGCTACAGAGAATCTATCATTCAGAAGTTGCCTTGAGGAGCCAGAAACTACCACTTCCTCAGAAGACACACAGTGAAGTACTTGGGGTATCAAGAAGGTCAGAAACACATTTATAAACCAAGAGAAGATACTCTCCCAGCAAAGACTTGTGTGGTCACAGAGCCTCTAGTTGGGAAAATTGTGCTAGGTTTTCTTTTGTAGAAGCTAGCCTAAAAATCTGGAAGAGGGCATTATTGTGTTAAATGCCCCAATCTCAACAAAAGATCATGTAACATGCAAAGAGACACAATAAAGCACAATCAGCAGACACAAGCTATGTTCACATACTGGCTCTAAAGAAATAAATATTTTCCAGCCACAGTGGACTGCAACTAGAAATCAGTAACAGAAGAAGAAAAAAAGATAAATCTACAAACACGATCTTAACCAATGGATTAAAAAATAAAAATAAAAAAATGAGAAGATAACTTCAAGCAAACCAAAATTAAAATACAGCCTAGCAGAAATTAGGAAATATATGAAAAAGCAGTGCCAAAGCAGAAATTTATAGCTATCAATGTTTACATTAAAAAGAAAAGAAATATCTCAAATCAACCCAACATTATTCCTCAAGGAACTAGGGAAAAAGAACAAGATAAACCCAAAGTTTGTACAAGAGATGAAATTGCAAAGTACAGAGCAGAGATAAATGGGATATAAAATATCAAAACAATAGAAAAAAAATGATGTATCTGAGTTGATTTAGATCATAAAAATTGGCAAATCATAAAACTAAAAAAAAAACAGAGAGATGATTCAAATAAATAACATAGAGTTAAAAGAATGAACATTTTAGCTATAAAAATCTGTCATAATAAAATCTCCAAACATGAAAAGCCCAGAACAGAGAATTTGATTATAGAGTTCTACCAAGCTTTTTAAGAAACAATCAACACCACATTCTCCTTTAAATATTTTGGGAAACTTAAGAGGAGTCATCAGCACTTCCAAACTTATTCTATTAGATGACCATTATTCCAATACCAAAGACAATTAAAGATAATGCAAGATCATAATATGCTTTATGAAATTTAATCTAAAATTTTTCACAATATAATTTGAATATAGCAGAACTTTAATACAAATATTATATATAATAATCAAGTGAAATTTATTCATGGAATGCAAGGATAACCCAAAATATTACAATTGACTAACTTAACTCATAATATTAACATGAATGAATAACAAAACTATATGAATATATTTATTTATAAATTTAAAATTTGACAATATTCAATAATTTTTCATGCTTTTTATTTTTTTTATTTTATGAGGTAGGATTTCATGTCACTCTAGCACAGGCTGACCTGCAATTCACACTCTGTAGTCTCAGGGTGTCCTTGAACTCATGGTAATCCACCTATCTCTGCTTCCCAAGTGCTGAGATTAAAGGCATGTGCCACCACACCTGGCTCACTTTTCTGTCTAACTTTTTTCTTAAAAAAAAAAAAACTCCCAAACTAGAAATAAAAGTAAGTGGCTTTAACAAAATGATAATCTAGACAGACAATTTGACAGAAAATAAGAAGCATTTGTTGTAGCTTTAATGGATGTCCCCAGTAGATTCAGGAGTTTAATGCTTTAGATCTCCAGCCATCTGGCTAGAAGAGGTGTCACTGTGCGTGGATCCTAGGGTCTAGTCCTAAGGTGTGTTTGGGGATTGATCTGATTTTCATCCTAGGATATGCAAAGTGTTGAAGTTCTACATAGGATTCCTGGAATGTGTTTGCTTTATGGTGCTTTATGGTGGAGGTATTCATTCTTCATAGACCTATGAAAGGGGGTTCAACCTCTTTTGCCATTATGGAATTTCCCTTGGATCTGTAAGCTTCACATAAATTCTGCTCCTCCTATATACTTCCTGGTCTGGAGGTTCAGACCAGCATTGTGAAACTGGCTGCAACATAACTGGTACCCGAAGTGAGGTTTTACTGTGTGATGAATCTGACCACTTGAATTTTGGTCTTTTGGAACTTTTGTTTTGGAGGAATGGCCATGGGCTTGGTATTTGTAACTGAAGATGGCTTCCAGAGTAGTAAGCCAAATTATATGGGCAATTCTGGTGAGAGTTTGAAAATGCTAACTGCAGAGAGAATTGTATGTGGAGACTTTGCTTATGAACTTTCTAAGGGGAAGGGAAAACTGCAGAGAACTTTATTGGAACTGGAGTATTGACATAGGGCTAGCTGCATTCTGCTGCACATTCCCAGAGAGTTTCATCAAGGTTAAATTTGTATTGGATGGATATGCTTGGCTAAAGATATGGAACTGAGAAATTTATGATTTAAAATTAGAAAAACGCAAGCAAGTTTAAAATTATGGACACTAGCCAGGTTACTGAAGTTGCTGCTGTCAAATATATTAACATTGGGAAGGCAGATGGCCCAATTATTTGAAACAATGTAAAGGATGCCTGAGGAAAGACTAAGTGGTAGAAATGCAAACTCTTCTGAAAGGAGTTGACTGCAAGGAAAGAACCTGTTCTTCAAGGTCATTATTTATTCACTCCTGAATTAAAAATATGGCTGTGTTCTGCATACTTGGTATTGGTTTTGCAAACCTGAAAAATGCATGGGGTGGGTCCTGAAGTGGACACAATTCCAGAACCTGCTGCTGAGACACGACATGAGGCAGGATGTGATGACCCTGATAATGATGCTGGTGAAGTCATTAGATGTTGGACTGTGGTTTGCATGGAGACCTGAAGATTTGGTAATTATACCAGCACTATGCAACAGCTATCATGGAGTGCTGTTCACTCAAGATGGAAGTTTTTCTTGGCTACTCAGCACAGCTAGAGGGTGAAAATGGAAAATACAGAGACAGTTACTAGTTATGATACCAGACTTGAGCTGTAGATGTTTGATGTTTGCTTGGTGGTTATAGAATTTGCATTGGTATAGTCATTCCCTGTAGTGGTTCCAACTCCTTTTAGCAGTTGTAAATGTTTATTGTATGTTGTTACATGTTGAAAGCATATAACTTGTTTTGATTTTACAGGGCTCACAGCTAACAGACAGTTTTAAATCTCCTATGAGACTTGGAACTTTGAAACTGCTTTAAGTTGGTAAAGAATATGGGGCCCTTTGAAGTTGGACTGCATACAAATTACAATATGAGATTGTTATGAATCTGTTGGGTGGGAAACAAGGGCAGAATGTGGTAGTTTGAATGGCTGCCCCTCAATAGATTTAGGAGTTTATTAAAGCAATAGATTTCCATCCACCTGGCCGGAAGAGACGTCACTGGGGCAGATCCTAGGGTCCAGTCCTAAGGTGTCTTTGGGGATTGATCTGAATTCCAGCTTAAGATATGCAGAGTGTCAGAGTTCTTCACAAGGTTCTTGGAATGTGCTTGCTTTGTGGTGTGGCTGGATATGTCTCTCTGTGTGGACCTGTGAAAGGGGTTCAGCCTCTTCTGCCACTATGGCACTTCCCCTGGATCTGTAAACTTCAAATAAATTCTGTTCCTCCTATAGACTGTGTCTGATATGGAAGTTCAATTCAGCAATGAAGCTGACTATGACAGCATTCAAGACACATAGGAGCAGTAAAATTATCTGTATGTACAAATAGCATAATTTCAAAACACTCTAAATTTTACAAACACATTCTTATACACATAAAAACTAATTAATGTGCTCACCTAAGTTTCATGATATAATATCAGCATATAAAAATTGTTTCATTTCAACATACTAATGAAAATTAAGCCATTTAGAAAATTCCATTTATAATAGCATCAAAAGCATAAAATGCATATAAATTAAAATTTTCAAGCAGGTAAAATGTCTCTATTAAACTAGCATAACAATAATCAAACAATAATCAAAATAGACCTAAAATTTAAAAATCATGTATTCATAGATTAGAAAACTATCATTTAGATACCAATACTGCTAAAAATTATCAAAAGATTCGATACAATCCCAGTAGTCATATGTACAATGTGGCGCATGTATCTGAAGTTCCTTTGTAGTGGATGGAGGCCCTGGTGCACCCATTCTCTTTGTCTCTCAAATGAATAAATAAAGATAATTTAAAAAAAAAAAGGAATCAAAACTAGAAAAACACAACCCCATTCCTGTCAGACAGAGTTCCATATTCTTGTGATGAAACATTTTTTATCCTTCCTTCCATCCTCATAAACAAGTTGCCTTCTGGGCAATGAGACATACATTTTCTACTCCTGTGAAACAATGCCTTAGTCTATGGCCATACCACCCTGAATGCACCAGACTTCATCTGAAAGAATGCCCTGAATTCTGTTCTCCAGATCATCTTTGTCATATTTTGGACATATTAAACTATGGCTTATTCCTATCTGTGCAGTTGATTATACGATTTTTTTTTGATAGAGCTTTGTATATACAATGACATAATATAATTGATTTTTTTGTTTGTTTGTTTTTCTGAGGTAGGGTCTAGCTCAGGCTGACCTGGAATTCACTATGTATTCTCAGGGTGTCCTTGAACTCATGGTGATCCTCCTACCTCTGCCTCCAGAGTGTTGGGATTAAAGGCATGTACCTTCATGTCTGGCTAATTGATTTTTTTGATAAGAAACCACTTTATTCCTTTATTATAGTAATATTAAAAAGTTAAAAAAAAATCAACTCAGGGCTGGGGAGATGGCCCAGGGGTTGAAGGCACTTGTTTGCAATGCCCGTTGGTCCAGGGCTGATTCCCTAGCACCCAGGTAAAGCCAAATGCAAAGCAGAGCATATATAGTGCCCGTGGCCCCTCACTGCCACATACACAATTAAATAAGCAAATACATAAGATAACAATGATAATCAAAGATAATCATTGTGACACTAACACAAACCCATGTCAACCGTGGACTATAATAGTGAGTTCAGACTGCTTCAGGAGCTATATTCACTCATTGGAGAAAATAGGAGTCTTTAACAAATGCTGAGAAAACTGTGCACAAATTTAAATATACAGCAAGTATTTAGAGTTTTAAATTTTTCCAGAATCACCAGCAATACACAAGAAAAGCCAAGCAAAGCAAATAAGAAAGAACAGAAACCAAGGAGTAAGACTCCAGACTTTTAAACGTGTAGACGACAACCCAGTGGAAAAGTTGCTTGATGCTGAATACAGAAATACTTCTTCTATATGATCCCAAAAGTGCAGGCAATAAAAACAAGCATGGATAAATGAACCTGCATAAGACAAAAAATCTGAGTATCAGAGACCCCAGTTGACAAAATGGAAAGATAATGAATGTGAGAATTGCAAATGACACATAAAATAAGGGCTTAATACCGACAATATACAAAACATCACCAGAACTCAATACCATTAAGATGAAAACTAAAAGCTCATTTAAAATGAGTATGGGAGTTGAGTAGACATTTCTCTAAGGATGACATATAAATGCCTGGCACACTTATGGAATATTCTCAAACTAATATTCAGTAGGAAAATATAAATCACGACCACAATGAGATATCACTTTTTATCAACTTTGATGGATACTACAGAAAAAAGAATCAGAAACACCAAGCATTGGAAAGATGAGGAGAAACTGGAACCTGGATGTAAAGTTGGTGAGTTTATAAAATGGCAGAACTCCTGGGTATGGTAGAGCATGCCATGAATCCCAGCGTTAGGGAGGTAGAGAGGTAGGAAGATTGCTGTGAGTTTGAGGCCAGCCTGAGACTACATTGTGAATTCCAGGTTAACCTGGGCTAGAGTGAGACCTTACCCTGACAAACAAAATAAAACAAAAAAGCAAAATGAGAAGTGGGATGATAGTTCTACTGAATTAAAAATAGAACTATCAGACTGGAGAGATGGCACAGCAGTTAAGGCACTTACCTGCAAAGCCTAATGAGACTCGAGTTTGATTACTCAGTACCCATGTAAGACAAATGCACAAGGAGGTGCATGTTTCTGGAGTATGTTTATAGTGGCTGGAGGCGTGGCCTATTCATTCTCTCTCTTGGGTATGGTGGTGCCCATCTTTAATCCTAGCACCAGGGAGGCAGAAATAGGAGGATCGCTGATTTCAAGCGCAGCTGGAGACTACAAAGTGAATTCCAAGTCAGAATGGGCCAGAGCAAGACCCTACTTCAAAAAAAAAAAAAAAAAAAAAAGTCTATATAATCTGGCAATTAGAGTTCTAGGTTTATATCTAAAAGAAAATTAAAATTTCAGATCTCTTTATACTACTCTGTTTGTTCATTGCTGCATAATCAACATCATCCCCAAAGCAGAAAACAAAAAATATTCCTTAGCAGAAGAATGGCTAAAGAAAATTTCTTATAGCACGTACAAGCAATCGAAATATTATTAAACTCCAAATGGAGGAAAATCCCATTACATGGCCCAGTCTGTCTGAATATTGAGGCTTTTAAATTAAATAAAGTAAGTCAGCCAGAAAAAGATAAGACTGAATGTTTCCACTTTTATAAATACATCTAACATCATCAAATTTGTAGAAACAGAGGGTGGAATGCTTGGTACCATAGCTGGGGAGAAGTGTGAATTGAGGAGATGTTCAATGGTCATAGAGTTGCAGTTAGTCAGAGGAAAGATTTATGAAAGTCTTAGTTTCTGGTGGTGAAAATATTTAATATGATTGAACTGCACACTTAAAAGTGGAGAAAGCTGGGCATGGTGGTGCATGCCTTTAATCCCAGCACTAGGGAGGCAGAAGTAGAAGGACTGACATGAATTTGAGACCACCCAGAGACTTCATAGTGAAGCTTGAATGAGACCCTACCTTGGGAAAAAAAAAAAAAAAACCATGTGGAGAAAATGACAAATTTTGGTACAGATTTTCTAGCACTAAAGAGTCCTCCCAATAAATAAAGAAGCACACAAGAGAGGAAACAAAAGGGAAGGAAAGAAGGTGGAAGGGACTCTGAACAGAAACTGTGCTGTGCATTCAGGCTCCTGAAGAAAGATCCAGTGAAGAACTGAGACTTTCTGGAAGGGGGGCACTGTTCAGCACTGAGTGTCATGTGCTCGCATCCAGAGCTCACGTCTTTAGTGAGAGGGCACACAGGAGAACATTGCCCCCAAAGAACCATTCACCACAAGGGTCATAAAGATGCCAGGTTGAGTGGTGCAGGCATATGACTGCAGCTACTTGGAAGATTGCAAATAAAAGTCTTACCTGGGCTGCAGAGTGAGTTCCAGGTGAGACTGGACAATTTATCAACATCCTGTCTCAAAAAGTCGGGAAAGGGCTGGGGATACAGCCTAGGAGTAGAGCACGTACGTAGTACATATGATGGCCTCAGTTCAATATTCAGCACGAATACATAAAGTAATAAAAATTCTACCTCGCATGTGCCATGCACTACTCTGTGTGCCTTCAACATCACTGATTCAATGTCCCCAATAACACGTGGACTTGGAACGATCAGTGTCTTTAATTTTTTGAACAATTTTTTTGAGAGGACTTGGCAGTGAAGAACACACACACACACACACACACACACACACACACACACGTTTAATGAAGTATTACTCCCTGCCTCCCCCCGCCCCCACACACACTCTGAGAGCTACAAACTGAAATAAAGAAGGCCCCAGTTATGTGGTAGTAGAATAATGGCTGGTAGTTGCCCTGGGCACAGTGTGACAGGAGTTTCATGTGGCTTTTGAATCTATAATAGGAAGTCAGTAGTGTCAGGTAGAAATGTGTGAGTCAGATTAAAATTTTTTTTTTATTGACAATTTCTATACTTACAGAAAATAAACCATGATAATTTCCTCTCCTCCCCCACTTTCCCCTTCACAACTCTGCTCTCCATCATATATCCTCCCTCTCTCTATTAGTCTGTCTTTTATTTTGATGTCATCATCTTTTTCTCCTATTATAAGGGTCTTGTGAAGTTATTGCTAGGCACTGCAAAGTCATGGATATCCAGGCCAATTTGTCTGGACAGTTGCATTTTAAGGAGTGATAATCTTCCTTTGGTGCATACATTCTTTCGGTCACCTCTTCCACAATAGAGCCTGAGCCTTAGAGGGTGTGACAGAAATGTTTCAGTGCTGGACACTCCTCTGTCACTGATTCTCAGCACTATGTTGCCTTTTGAGTCATCCCAGTGCTCACTATCATCTGGAAAGTGAAATTTCTCTAACCAAAAGTGAGAGTAATATTAATATATGAATCTGAACATTAAGTTTAGTGCTATCAGGGCAGTTTGGTGAGAATAATACATGCATTTAGCCAGATAGGAGCAGGCTTTATACCCCTAAGGCGCATGACCTCCTCTACCATGAGCTTTTGATTACGTTTTCAGTAATAGGCATGCATTCCCTCCCACAGAGTGGGCATCCAGTCCAATTAGAGAGCAGACGGTTCCCCCAGATCAGAAATGCCACTATTGCACCCGTTTGGTCATTTGTCTTGTCTGGCCAAACTTGAGGTTTCCAGTGTCCACTGTTTTCACTGCTAATGACTTCTGTCTCCCATAAGGTTGCATGCCGTGCAGCTTTTTCTAGCTTTCAGTTGGCTGATTTCTTCCCATCTACTGATGTTTTGTTTGCCTTGTTCTTTTTCCAAGGCCTTAAGGTGAAGCATTAAATTGTTTACTTGTGAACTCTCTAACTTCTTAATATAGGCACTTAGAGCTACAAATTTCCCTCTTAGTTTGGTATGTTATATTATCATCATTTGATTCTATGAATTTATTGATTTCCTCTTTGGCTTCTTCAATGATCCATTCATCATTGAATAGTGTACTGTTTAGGCTCCATGAATTTCTGTATGCTTTTAGTTTATTTTGTTGTTGATTTGCAGTTTAATCCCATTGTGGTCAGATAGAGTACAAGGGATTATTTCAATTTTCCTGTACTTGTTAAGATTTGCTTTGTGTCCTAATATATGATCTATTTTGGAGAATGTTCCATGTGCTGCTGAGAAAATATGTATATTCTGCAGCATTAGGATGGAATGCTCTGTAGATATCTGTTAGGTTCATTTGTTCCATGACATCATTTAATCCAGATGTCTCTCTGTTTATTTTTTGCCAGATGACCTATCAATTGATGAGAGTGGGGTATTGAAGTCACCTACTATAACTGTGTTTATTGTTATCTGTGACCTTACGTCTAATAGTGTTTGGTTGATGAACTTGAGATTCCCTCCCCCCCATGTTCGGTGCATATACATGTAGGATTATAATGTCTTCCTGTTAGATTGTTCCTTTAATCAGTATAAAGTGACCTTATTTATCTTTACTCACTAATGTTGGTTTGAAGTCTATCCTTTGAGATGTTAGGATAGCAACCCCTGCTTTTTTCCTAGGTCCATTTGCTTGAAATACTATTTTTCAACCTTTCACCCTAAGACAGTGTCTACCTTTTATTGAGAGATGAGTTTCCTGGAGGCAACAAAGAGCAGAATACTGCCTTTTTATCCAGTCTGCAAGCCTGTGTCTTTTGGTTGGGGCATTGAGGCCATTGATATTAAGAGTTATTATTGAAAGGTATGTGTTTATTCTTGCCATCCTTCTTGTTTTGTAGTGCTTCCTGTTTCCCTTTACTTGCTTGTTTTAACTGTTAGATTGTGTTCTTTTTCACCCAGCTGGAAGCCCTTATTCAGGCACACTGATGGCTCTAATCCAGAGCTTGGAAGCCACCTCCTGGCCCATTGGCTCCCCGGAAACATGTCCAGACTAAGGCTGCCCCCAGGAGCTAGGAGCTGAAGTGTAGCCAGTGGGCTGAAGCTGCCCCTAGCAATCCAGTGTTCCAACATGGCAGTTCTTAGGCCTGCATGGCCTTCAAATGTCTTTCTCCATTCAGAGTATGGGGCACCCCTTCGGGTCTTGATACTGTGTCTGTAGTGAGCTTTGAGGAAGGGACCCTGGTGGAGGTGGGGGTAAGGTGGTCAGAGACTGTGGTTAGGGAGGAGATGGTGGCAATGGGAACCCCTTAGGGCCCTTTGGGAAAGCTTGGGTAGTCAGGCTAGGGGCTTTTCTGGGTGGCCAGAGGGGCAGGGATCCTTAGAAAATATGCAAAGCAGAGTGGAAGGCAGCTGTTGAGTATGTTTGAGTATGGTTTATTTTTTCCTGTTTCCTCATGTGTGTGCTTTGCTTACTCTCAGCATGAAGGATTCCTTCAAGTATTTTCTGTAGAGCTGGCTTAGTTGTCATAAACTCCTTTAGCCTGTTTTTGTCGTGGAATGTTCTTATTTCACCTTCAATTTGTATAGATAGATTTTTAGCATAAAGTATTCTTGGTTGACAGTTGTTATCTTTTAGAAGTTGTAATACATCATTCTAAGCCCTTATAGCTTTTAAAGTTTGTGGTGAGTAATCTACAGATATTCTGATTGGCTTGCCTTTATAGGTGACTTGCTTTTTCTCTCTAACAGTTTTTAATACATGTTCTTTGGTTTGTGTGTTTAGTAGTTTAATTATAACATGGCAAGAAGAGGCTCTTTCCAGGTTTTATCTATTTGGTGTTCTAAAAGCTTCTTGTATCTGCATTGGCATTTCTTTCCAAATTTGGGTAAAATTTTCTTCTATGATTTTGTTGAAAATGCATACATACTAAGCCTCTGGATTAAAATTCTTCTCCTTCTACTATACCCTGAATTCTTATATTTGTTTTTCTCAAAGTGTCCTGTATCTTGAAATTCCCATTAATATCTTCCTATTAGCTTGTCTTTCTCTTTGTTGGACTGTATTAGATCTGCCTCCTGGTCTTCTAGTTTAGATTATCTGTTCTCTCCTTCATCCATTCTACTGGTGAGACTTTCCACAGAGTTTTTATTAAGCTATGTTTTTTAGTGCTAGAATTTCTGCCTGTTTTTTCTTCAGTATTTCTACTCATGTCTTGTAGTGACCTTCTTATTTCATTAAACTGATTTCCTGTGTTCTTTCGGAATTCCTTCAAGAGTTTGTTTTCTTATTTAATTCTTATGTTTTCTTCTTTGATTTCTTGAGTATCAATAAAATCACTTTTTAAAAATCTTTGTCAAGCATTTCATTTAAAAATTCTCAGTGGAGGCCATTTCTGATAGATTTATATTTTTTTGGTGGAATTATACTATCTTGAGATTTTGTGTTTCTTTTATTTTAATGTTATAATTTTTGTACCTTGAGTTGATTTTATGCTTGTTTTTTTCCAATAATCTGCATTACTTTTAGATTTGGAAATCCAGCTTTGTGTACCTCCAGAGTAGGAATTTTAAGGTGCCAAATGTAGCTCTTTTACTTCAATCCAACCAGAAGTAATCCTAGGTGTTGAGTTTGCCTCTTATTCAAGTATTCTAATGGGTTGGGTGGAGCAACTTACTGGTACATTCTAAAATTCAACTGAGCAGCATACACATTCAATAAGAACCAGAACAGAGTAAGCAAGGGTGGGAATTGAAACAAACTTTATGAAGCCAAAAATCCCTAAGGGTGTGTGTTGCTCTGCAACCTTAATCCTGTCAGCTTGGAGGTTGAGATTTCTGTTCTGAAATGGGTTCCAGGTCAGCCTGTGTCTGAATCAGACCCTGCCTCCAATAATGACAGAAGAAAAAGAGAAAGGTCCTATGAATCTTATAGCATCAAAGGCAACATTAATCAACTCCCAAATACAGCTTAATTGAGAATGGTATAGCCAACAAAGAATATGTGACTCTTAACCTGCCCTGACATGGAAAGAGAGATTAGCACGTTCAGTGCTGGCCTTTGTACCTGCTTTTTTGTCGGTCTGCCTTGTTACCTGTTGGGGTGGCTTCCAATCTCACCAATGCTGACTGCCCACCTTGATCCCTCTGTGTTGTGCTGTGAAGCTGGTGCTCTGATCAGCTGTACTGGATGGCATGCCACTGGGGGCTGAATGCATTCTTTGGAGGGTTGTGGTGCTTTTAGTTGGGGGATGGGAGCGTGGAGGAAGCCTGTAGTTGTACTGGAACTGCTCAGCTGGCCTCACCTGTGTCCAGTTCAGCAGCTCCTCTGCTGTCTCCCCTTCAGGTTTCTTGACTTTGTAAGGAGGCTGATGAGTTTGGAAAATCCTCTTGTTTGGTCTCTGCTTCTGCAGCTGGACATAGTGTGGGCATGTAGTGTGGGCATGGACCAAGTGGGTCCATGCAGATTGGGTACAGGTCTGCAACTCATCTGTGGGAATCTGGCAAATTTCCACCTTTCTGATAGATCTTATTCTGTACTGCTTCTCTGCGGTGGCCAATAAAAACTTATACACCTCTGCTTTTCAGACCAAGGGTTTGTTTTGCTGTGGTTTTACTCAAATCCCTCCCTAGACTGGGTTGGTGTGATTCCTATGCAGCCATCTTACCTCTGAGTCAGATTTTTTTGATTCTTGTAATTACATAAAAGATGCAAATATGTACCAATTTCTCATCTGGTTTTAATTAATATAGCTAGAGAATGGAGTCTATGTTATAGATATATCTTCTACACAAATACAAGTAAGAGGGCAGATGAAAAACATTGAACAAACTTATTTTAAACTTAGCTCATTAGACAGCTTGTTGCAGAAGCATAAAACACACCCAGAAAGAAAGTAATTATAGTTAAAAGATGGAGTAATTGTTTCATACCACAAAACAATTATTTGGTGACTTCTTTGGCATGCTAAAATCTTACTTTATCCCTACAGAATAGTTTTGGCCATGAAGGAACTGGATTCCAGACAAAATCATATTTATTAGTAAACTCAGGAATTCCAACAGAACTGCAATGCAAAGTGTTAATTAACTTGAAACCTATATTAAAGCATTAAGAGCAATTTACTTATTCATGGTTAGAGAACACTTAATCTTTTAAGTTTATATCTTCACAGTAAATTACCAAGAGAAAACATCATAGACAAAGAATTTAAATGATCTAAAATATATATCATTTATAAACTCACAAATGCCACATTTTGCCTTTTGATGTAAATAGCCAGCCAGATGTTGCCCTTATGGAGTAATTGAAAATTATTAAAGTTATGCATAAGGATTCTTTTATCAAGCAAATACATTTCTCAGTTTAAAAGGAAAATTAAATTGAGACAAGGAAAAGGGCAGGACATGTATTTAAAACACTTCTTAGAAAGCACTATGGATCCCCAAAGTGTAGAATGTTGAGATGCACATTTGAATCCTTCAGATGCTTACAGAACAAACCCAGAAGCAATGCAGTCAATAGGATAGTGAATATTGAGCTGTATGGAATTCAGAGTTTAGAAGCAAATGGGATTTAACTGTTTATGAAAGTGATGGGTACAATTTCCAGTTATGATGAGCTATAATTCTTGTCACCTACTGAAAATAAATATCCTTTCTAAAGCCTTTCTTTTTCAGAAAATAATCTTTTACAAATGAACACTTAGAGTTTATTCTTTCTTAAATGCACACCAAATTATGGTTTACATAATGGGAATTTTTCAAATCATGGAGGTAAATATCATATTTACCACTGATTTCTAGTCTTGGTCTATGGTGATATTGCACCTGGGGTCTTGAAGTTAAGTAAAGAGTGCATACATGCAGAGGGTGATGATACAGAAGATATTAAGTGATCATTCTTGTGAGAGGAGAGCTGCTCCCGTCAGGCTTGGCTAGGTTACAACTGAGAGCGAGTGAAGATGCCAGCCAGCACTCATGAAGCTTGATGACAGGGCTGTGGCATATGTACATCTCACATTTTAAGCTTTTCCTGACAATTTCATGTAGAATCACCATAAAGACAAGATAAATTATTTAAAATTCTTTCTTTTTTTCTTTTTCCAACAAAGCATATATCTTTGACAACCAGGAGTAATCTGTTTGAGTAATGAATGTAAAACATGCATAACGGAAGCATTTTTTTTTTTTTTTTGTACTGACATGGTCAGCAAATAACTTACATAGTGTCTGAAGGAAATGGAGAAAACAGTGGAATTCAGGCACCGGGCTCAGCGACCATTCAGTCATGTGTGTGTGCGTGTGTGTGCACGCGTGCGTGCCTGTGTGTGTGATGATTCTGAGTGTTCATAGGCATGACAGCTGTGATGAATTATGAGTAACTGGTGACTTCATTTCTTTGGCACAGATTGTTTTCGTGAGCCCTGTCCTTGGAGGCCAGTTCATGATGCCACTAATTGGCATTACACAGCACATTATCAGAGAGCCCCCCAAATCAGATCATGAATGCCTCAGAAGTCTTTGTTTTTTAAATCTTGATGTATTTCACACATAGTTGTTCATCCTTTCATTGACCAGGGAATAGTTCTTCTAAGGTGGTTGACAGCATGAAGACGTGGCTACAATCTAAAGTGCTGTGATTAGCAGTGGTGTGATAGCGGGCACTTATTTTGCACGATGCAATACTGAAGTTCATAGAGGCCGCAGTTCCTTTTGGAATTGAAGACTATCCTTATAAAAGCATCCGTTGCCTCAGTGGATGTGTGCTTTGCCTTCTTGCATAGAACAGAAGCATGTGAAGCTGGTCATTGCCCTTCTGGGAAAATAAGATTAGGAAATCTGGGGTTGGGGAGATGGCTCACTGGACAAAATACTTGCTGTGCAGGGGAGAGGACCTAAGTTCAGATCCCCAGAACCTGTATTAAGCTGTAGCATGCATCTGTAATCCTAGCGATCCCCGCAGTGAGATGGGAAGTGGAGATAGAGTTTCTGGAAGCTCATGGGTCATCTAGCACAGCATAAACAGCAGTGATTAAGAGATCTTGCCCTAAAAGAAAGGTGGAAGGCAAGGACTGATACCAAAGTTTGTCCTCTGATCTTCACATGCATGCAGCAAGTAACACATGCATGGCCCTCCCCCAACACACACAGAGATTAAAAAAAAAAAATGAGGGCTGGAGAGATGGCTTAGCGGTTAAGCACTTGCCTGTGAAGCCTAAGGACCCCGGTTCGAGGCTCGGTTCCCCAGGTCCCACGTTAGCCAGATGCACAAGGGGGCGCACATGTCTGGAGTTCGTTAGCAGAGGCTGGAAGCCCTGGCATGCCCATTCCCTCTCTCTCCCTCTATCTGTCTTTCTCTCTGTGTCTGTTGCTCTCAAACAAATAAAAAAAAAAAAAAGAAATCTGATATCAAAGAAACCAAAGTGAGGGTTGGAGAGGCAGCTGAATGGAATGGTTTATCACTTGCCTCACATGTTCAAGGCTCTGGGTCCAATCTTTAGCATAAGGAGGGGACAAGGAGAGAGAAATAGAGAGGGGGAGAAAGAGAAAAAGAAAGACAGGAAGTGGGGAAATGTTAGTCAAAGAATCAATAAACCTTCAGATAAGTAATTTATGGAGATGTGAGATATAGCCACCATAGTTAATAACACACTACATGATTGAAATGTGTTAAAAAGTGAATGGGAGGTAGCTTGAAAGTGGCACTTATTTTACAACATGTATATCTGGCAAAACATCAAGATGTGTGAATTAAATATGTGCAGTTTAAAAACTATTTTCATTTATTTATTTGCAAGCAGAGGGAGACAGAGACAAGAGGGACAGCAGAGAGACAGAATGGGTGCACAGGGGCCTCTAGTGGCTGCAAAGGAACTCTAGATGCAGGCACCACACTGTGCATCTGGCTTGACTTGGGTACAGGGGAATTGAATCAGGGTTTTTAGGCTTTGCAGGCAAGTGCCTTAGCCACTGATCCATCTCTCCAGCCTTAAATATATGCAATTTTTATATCAATGGTACCTCAAGAAAACTGAAACAAGAATACAATGTCAAAGTAGCCAATGAAAAGTTTGAGATGTAGCTAGGCAATCTATTACATATTGCATCATTATCATCAATACAATGGTGATGGGTTCTCTGCAATCATCGTTCAGGTGTTACATGTATGTAGCTGTGAGCTTTAAGGTCTAAAATGCTAGATATGCTTCAACAGCCTCCAAAACAGACTTGGGACCATGACAGGTAGAACATTGTGTTTGTTTCCTTCTGTGTAATTAAAACGTGAAAGACAAGACACAATTTTTCTTTATTGACTGTGGCTCATTCTGGAGACTATCCATCTGCCTTCAAATAGTTTCAGTACACCAGGAAGTTGTGATTGTCCTCTCTGCTACAAATGGCCACCTGCTACACACTGACTCTGCTTCTCACTAAGGACCAGGATGCACAGGGCTTCAAACTGGCAGTTTCGATGGCTGTCTTCCCACGGTGCGCTACTGGCTGAGGAATAGTTTCGCTGACTGGGAAACCCCTCTGTCAGCAAGGGCAGGGCAGAGCGTTAGCTGGTGCCTGGAGAAGCCAATGACTAGAATGCTGTTACACTTCAGAATAGTACAAGTTTCTTCTGGCTCCAGTTGTTCCTCAGTTCACATGGGATCAAGGACAAAGGAGAAGTTGTGTCTGTGAAATCTCTGCCGGGCAATAAGATCCATTTTCTCCCACCACACCAGGAGATTTCATTAAGAATGCAAATTTACATTTGAACCGAATGTGGCTATTGTGGTCTGGGCTAAAGGAATAAATATTCTTGAATTACTTGGCCCTATTAGGAGTTCCGTTCATAATTAAAAGGGGTTTTTTTTTGTTACAAGTTTTATGAATAAAGTTTCTCTAAATTTTTTGCAATACATTTTGCAAATATTTAACAATATTTTTGCCAGACTTTGATGTTATAATTTATTTGTACTTTTCTTTGTGGTAGATGATTTTTTTTAAAAAAAAAATCTCAGTTATACATAGGTAGTGTTTACACAACCCTTCCTCAGAACCCTCTGGCTCTTCCTTCTTCCTTTCCTCATTGTTTTTCCCTTCCTTGCCTCTTCCTGCTTTTTCTTCCACTCTTCTCTCTCTCTCTCTCTCTCTCTCTCTCTCTCTCTCTCTCTCTCTCTCTTTCTTCCATCCTTCCCTTTGGTAAGCTTGTCTTCTGATATAACTGTGTTTGGGAGGATCATTAGCTGGTGTTGCAGCAGGTGGATCTGACAGTCCAAAGAACCGGGCTCCTGAGCAGGTGAGAAGGTGGGGGCCGAAGCACACAGTGGGCGGGGCGTCGCCTTAGACTGGAGTCAGGAAGCGCATTTCTTACCTTCGAAGGAAGGGGCCAGGGTAGCTGGGGAGGAGTCATGTGAATATTCCTTATGACTTCAGAACTTCGATTTTCTCACTGACTATAAGGGATGTTGAGGAGTTAAAGGGATGCTCGAGGTTGTAAGAGGAGAAGTGTTTAAGTCTCCTAGGCCTGCCTTGACCAAGTACGCAGATTCAGAGAGTCAATAGTCCACCATTGTGGGGAAAGAGAAGTAAAGTGACTTGGTCCATGGTGGCAGGGGCGTGTGCGGGTGGCTGCCGTTCAAATTGGCGGCATACCAGAAGAGAACTCATGACAGAATCAAGGCAGTATAGCCTTAAAGCCCTGCACTTGTCCCTCCTGACCTACCTTCACTAGGCAGCCTTCACCTCCTAAAGGCTTCATAGCTACTCTAAACAGCATCGCTGGCCGGCAACCAAGTATTCAAAGCATGAGCCTGTAGGGGTGCCTTTCAGAGTCCAAGCATAACAGCAGTCTACGTTGCCTCCCAGGTCTGGGAAACAGAAGCACAAAAGCAAGATGTCAGAAAGTCCCACAGGGGACTCTTCTGCCTCTTCCTAGCATCCGGTGGTTTGCTGACAAGCTATAGCATCCCTTGGCTTACTGACTCATTCTTCTACTCTTATCAGTGGGTGGCATCTTGCCTCTCTCTCCCGAGAGAGAGAGAGAGAGAGAGAGAGAGAGAGAGAGAGAGAGAGAGAGAGAAAGAGAGAGAAAGAGAATTAGCATACCAGGGCCTCAGCCACTGCAATTGAACGCCCTACATTTGTGCCACCTAGTGGGCATGTGCCACCTTGCACTTGCCTTACCTTTTTGTTGTTGGCTAACATGGAAAACGTGGGTACTTAGTCTTTGCAGGCAAGTGCCTTAAGTGCTAAGCCATCTCTCCAGCCTGCCTCTGTCTCTTTTGAGTCCATAAGAACACAAATCAAATTAGGGTGAAGGTGCATCTTTGTCCATTATGACCTCATCCTAACTCCCTACATCTACAATAATTCTACTTTCAAATATGTTCTTAGCCTGAAGTAATGGGGCTAAGGTACTGGTACTGAAATTTCAAAATTTCAATACATCTTTCTTTTTTTTAAGAGAGAGAAAGAGAGAGAGAGAGAGCTGACATGCCAGAGCCTCCAGCCACTGTAATTGTGTGCATGTGTGACCTTGCACATGCATCACCGTGTGCATCTGATGTTTACGTGGATCTGGGGAGTCAAGCATCTAAGGGATTTATTTCAAGCTTACAGATCCAAGGCAAATTCCATCAAGGGCAGAAGAAGCTGGCTATCAGTCATAGAGCCAAGCAGAGAGAAACCACTGCAGCAAACAAAACACCAGCACCAGCACCTGCCAAATGCACCAGGGCACCAACTCTCCACACCTTTGGGTGGAAAGACAGCCACCCACAAACACACCTTTGGGCCGGACCCCCAGGAAATACCCCCAGTGACACCTCCTCCAGTTACAAACTTAGTAAGACAGCAATGGCTACGGAGGCATGTACTCACACTCACAGCAGCAGCCTCTATTCTTGTTCCCTGCTGCGTCCACCAGGCTAACTGGCCTACAAACTTCCCGGTTATCTTGTCTCTACCTCCCCGCTCTCTTCACACATGCTGCGGTTACAGATGTTCATGCCGTACATATGGCTTTATATGGGCTCTGGAGATCCAAACGGACATTTTCAGGCTGACGTCCGAGCACTTTATCCACTGAGCCATCTCCCCAGTCCTTGGAGGACCATTTCATTGTGTAATGCAACGACAAGGTTGAAGAGTAAAGTACTTTCAAACCAGAAGTGTCTTTTACAGAACTATTCCAGCTTAGAAATAAAGACATTCTCTGGAAACCACAAGAAAATATCTTTCATTTATGGCGAGTTATTTAAAGGCAACACCTGTGAAAACATCAGTTCCCGAGCTGGGTTTGTGGGTTCTCTGCTTTATATCCTTGAGGGCCAGGCTGTGCACTCCTAACCCAGGACACCAAGAGCTGGGGTGAAGGGCATTCCCCAAGTCACCTTCACGTTTACACGTAGAGATGGAGGAGAATGAATCCCCCAAGTGAACTTCATCTTTACAGATAGAGAGATGGAGAAAGCCTGGCCCTTGGTTACTGAGGTACCCACTCTTGGAAATGGGCTTTGTTCCCAGTTGTCTGTCACCGCCCCCCACTTCTGTGGCTTTCCTGTGTCAGTGCATGGCCTGCATATGTGTTTTCCTGAGCCATGCTGGCTTCTCTCCCTGGGCTTTTTCGCATCACGGTTGCCTGTGTGGGCTCTGTTACCTGTACCGGATGGAATCTGATGAACTCCAAGGCCCTTGTGGAATTTACATTCATAATTCTCACAACACGTGTCATGATAAGTGAGTTCAAGAGGTGGAATATGTAAGCAGTGACCACTGGACTGCCACAACTGCCAAAACCCTTCTCCCATAAAAAGGATTTGGTCAGTGAGAACCACAGAAATAACTAGAGAAATAACAGCTGTGAGAAGGATCCGGAGGACGGTCTGTGACTGTCTCACCAGCCTATGCCAACCAGATATCCCGCAGGCAAGCACACAGCAGTCTATGCGTGGATTTGGAAAGCAACAACAGTAAGCCTGGCTCTCCCAGTACCCCGTTGTTCCTCTTTCCATCTTGCATCACAGGAGGCGCCCCATGGCAAGCAGAATCGTGAGTGGGCATTGAGTCTGGGCAGTGGCAGAGGCACAGAATAAGGAGTGAGATCTAGAACTGCCACGGACAGTGAATGAGGAGGACAGGATGACAGTAGCTGGAACTGAACACTCAGGGCTCTGAGTCAACTTTAGAGAATGGTCAGGCAGGGTGGCAGCCTAGGGATGGCCCAGTGATTATCTCGAAGGAAATCTGCAACAACACAAGGACCTTGGACTCGGTATCATATATATATATATATATATAAATTTTATAATTTTATATATAATTTATACACATAAATATATATAATATATATAAAATATAAATATAAAAATATATATTATATATAAATAAATTTTTATATTTTATATTATATATATTATATATATATTACTGCACTCAGTATATTATATATAATATCTATATCTATATATATTTCATATTATATTATATAGTATATAGTATATATATAAAATCCATTGTACTTCTAAGGCCACACCTTTTGCTAATCACATAGAAATAGGAAGTCATTCAGTCCTTGAAAAATCAGGCAACAGGCATTATTTCTTTTGTCTGCGGAGGAGGCCAGGCACTGGGAGGTGATGAAAGTCAAGTGAGGTCTCATTGCTGGCAGGGAAGGGTGGAGGCAAGGCCAGGCAGTGTGGCTTTGGAGTCTGTGATTTTAGCCACAGGGCTGAGTTGTGAGAGAAACATGAATGTCTAATGCCTTGCAGGTTCAGGTGGCCATTTGGTAGGTGTTTTCTAAACTCTGTGCTATTCATGGTGCTGAGAGCAAAGTAGTGAACAGAGAGAGAGCATCTTAGCTTACATGAAAGAGAATATGGACGGGCAATGAAACCCTGTGCTGTGCTGCTCCTTATGCTGGTCCGTGTGACTTGAAAATGGGTTTAGATGGTATTATCGTGGTAATAAATAATAACAATAATAATCATTATTCTGGCCTTTTTTTGGGGGGGGGGGAGCAGTGTCTTATGCTGTAGCTCCGGATGGTGGCCAGGAATAACATGCAGCAATTCTATCTCAGCCTCACAAGTGTTAGGTGTACAGGTGTCAGCTGCCACGCCCTATTTAAATTTTACTTTATTTAAATGAAATTAAAAGTAACAACTGATAGTTCATTTATTGGGAAAAAATATATCTTGGTAGAACAGCTGGGCATTGTGAATCTATTCCATCAAGTGTCAATTTTATCAATGCTGATTATAGGTAAAGCATTTTGCATGAAAAATTAGTGTCTGTATAGAGATTGCACAACCAGCATACCTTATACCATAGATTTAAAATACTTAAAAATAGAGTATAAAATATTTAATTAACAACTTTTTAAATTTTTAATATTTATTTATTCATGAGAGAGAGAGAGAAAGAGAATGGGTACACCAGGGCCTTCAGCCACTGCAAATGAACTCCAAATGCATGTGCTACTTTGTGCATCTGACTTATTTTGAGGGAGGGCCCTTGGGAATTATACTTGGTTCCTTGGGCTTTGCAGGCAAGCACTTTAACCATTAAGCCATTTCTCCAAACTCATTAACAATATTTATATTGATTATTAGTTGAAACAATATTCTGTATCTATTGAGTTAAATAAAAAGTAATATTAAGATTGATTTCAGCAGGGGTTTTTTTTGGCTTTATTAAGGCAATTACTAGACAATGTAAAAACATCTCTGTGCTGGGAATAGTGAGCAGATAGATGAGGTTGCATCAGGTTTCTCTTAGAGAGTGCTCTTTCGAGAATACCAGGTGTGATGAATAAACTAGGATAGGGTAATATGGTGAAGAGAATTGGGTAGCTAATTGATTTAAGTTTAAGAATGCTAACCACCAGATCTAGCATCTTAATGGATTTTTAGGGTACAGAAAAGTGTTATCATTTACAAGCACAATGTTGTACAGATTTCTAAACTGCATACATTTTACACAACTGTAACTTTATGCCACTTGATCTGGTGGGGATAGAGTTGGCCAAAACAGTGGGAAAGCTGAGCACTCAGGGGAGGACCACCAGGGAGTACCCGGAAGTTCCTTTTAGTTGTGTAATAGGATAGGACTGTAGGAAGGAGTGCAAGGGTACTGAGCCACTTCTGAGCCAAGGGAAGAGGGTGGAATGGATGCTGTAGGTAGGTAAGGTAAGGCTGCCTGGGAGATGTCAGGTCTGAAGGAGGAAGCCAGATTCATCTAACCGTGGCCGTCACAACAAGGAAGGAAGAATCCTTTGGAAAAATGTGTTGGGAAGGGTAACATCTTGCGCTGACATGCAGAGAAGGGAGAGAGTAATACTGGAGGGAGTAGCCAAGACGGAGTAGCCAGCAGAGCTTCAGGAGCTTGGGTTCTCCTAAAGATCTCCCAGCCAAGCTAGAGAGACTCAAGAGCTGGTATCTTAGAGTGCCCCCTGTCCCAAAACCAGGGCACTACGCAAGCTTTCACAGTTACAGGCCCGCAGTTGTAGCCATAAGCTGGTGATGCCTTCATGTTTTCAGTAGCATATGATCTGGCATACATTAAATATTCAATGACTGTTTATTGAATTAAAAATATTGATGGTAACATTGTTCCAAGAAGACCACATTCTCATGCAAAGTTATCCCACTTCTGATTCATCGCATTTGGGAACATTTTAGTAGTGGCTTCTTAAACACAGCCAGCATCAGACTTCCTCGTGGGAATCCCATGAATGGTCACATCAGAGGAAGAAAGAGGCTGGCAGCCAGAGGTCGGATTCTTCTGGGCCTGCGCTTGCAGCAGCTTCTCATGAAAGCGTGTCTACTGACAGAGTAACCACGAGGACAACTCACGTTCTATGGATCAGGAGTGGTGACGACGATGAGGGTGACGGTTTATTTTCAGCTGTGGGCATTAGGTAGCATGAAAACACATTTAGCATTTCTACAGAGGAGGGGGAAGGGTATGGGAACAACACTTCCCCAAGGATCAGAGTGTGGTCTTCCAAGGCATGCTTCTGTTCTCCATATTGTGATCTTTGGAAAACAACTTTGCTTTCCTGGGCTTCTGGTGGAAAATAGGAACAGATTAATTTTCCATCCCCTTAAAATCCTTAGATACATTGTGCCTGCATTGGTTGGATGTGAGAATCAAAGGCTCAATGATTACTAGACCGTCTAAATTATTTCATCATTTTCCCCTTTGGACTATCAGATTGCCACATAAGCACTGTCTGAAGTCTACAAGTTCTGCACAATTTACATTTATTTGAACAAGTCTTTGCAATCCAGTAGCAGAAATTAATCACTGAAATTTCATAATTGCTGTAAAGTGGTTTAAATGTTACATCCTCTTACTAGATACCAACTAAATATGCCATAAACACTTTCTGATGTGACCAACATATTTACTCAGGGTCCAGAGGGGTAATTGAGTACTGAGAGTCTAATTAACAGCAAGAGGGAAAGAAAAGGGGAACCAGTCCAACCACCACGTTGCAAATTATTCAGGCCAGTAAGATGTTATAAGGAAAAGACAATAAACTTGTGAATGGTTTTAGTTTGAAACTATTTATTTTTTCTCACCAATATCTTCTTTGTGTCAGAGGGAAGTTTAAGAAATTAGATATTTTCCAGCAGTTAGAATTTTAGAATCTCTGACAGGGAAACAGTTCCACAGCTGCCAATGTTGATTGATCCATGCCTCTTCCTGGCTCCCATGCAGGGTTTGAAAAACTTTATATAAAGATGCCAGACCCAGGTCCTAAACATGATGTCTTATGGAGCCCTGGGTGACTGCTTAGACCATCTGACACCTGAAGGACCAAGATCTCTTCGCAAATGTCAGGCTCTCTTTAATTTTTGCTCTTCTCTCAAGCTAATTACTCAGTATTTGCTTTCAAGTAAATAATTGCCACAGTTCTCTTTTTTTCCTCAAAATATATATCTTTTTTCAATTATTTACTTGCCTGTTCTTTTTTTTTTTTTTTTAACTCAAGACAGCACTGGAAGGAATCCCATCCTTGGCATTTAAATATTTTTGTAATAATCTATGGCTTTTGGGCAAATTATACCCAGCTATTAATGCTCCTTTCACTTTTGGTTCCAGAAGCTTCTTTTTTTTTCTTTAATATTTTTTTTTGTTCATTTTTTATTTATTTATTTGAGAGCGACAGACACAGGGAGAAAGACAGATAGAGGGAGAGAGATAGAATGGGTGTGCCAGGGCTTCCAGCCACTGCAAATGAACTCCAGACGCCTGCGCCCCCCTGTGCATCTGGCTAACGTGGGACCTGGGGAACCGAGCCTTGAACCGGGGTCCTTAGGCTTCACAGGCAAGCGCTTAACCGCTAAGCCATCTCTCCAGCCCCAGATGCTTCTTTTTTAAGGTGGCAGTGATTACTGGGGAGACTCAAAAGTCATCAATGTGCTGAGCAAAAAGACAGTGGAGTTTTTAGCACTAAATGAGATATCTTTACCACATACTCCAAGGCTCAGGGACCACTGGGGAAGAGGTGGCAGAAAGAATGTGAGAATTGAAGAAAGGGAAGGAGTACTTTGGAATACTATTGCCTTTCAGACATTGCATAGCCATTATTTTCATGACCTTACAGTGGCTGACACTACCTACACAAGACCTGCATAATATTAGGGTGCTGCAGTCAGGTTCACATTGCTGCCCAAAAACACTTGACCAAGAGCAACTTGGGGGAAAAAGAAAGGCTCATTTTGGCTTATAAACTCCAAGGGAAGCACCATCATAGCAGGGGGAAATATGACATGAGCAGAGGATGGATGCCACCTCCTGACCAACATCAGGTGGATAACAGGAACAGGAGAGTGTGCCAAACACTGGCAAGCGGAACTGGCTATAACACCCCAAAGCCTGCCCCCAACAATACACTGCTTCCAGGAGGCACTAATTCCCAAATCTCCATCAGCTGGGAACCTAGCATTCAGAACACCTAAGTTTATGGGGGACACCTGAATCAAACCACCACAGAGGGTAAAAATTTGATGCCATTGAAACAGAAGAAAAGAGACTAGCTGGAAGGAATAAGGGATTCAGTGAAGGGGTGATAAGAGGAGATGGGACAAAGGAAGGTTGTTAGAGGGGATTATGATTAGGGTACATTGGGTATATTACTGGAGATTGACAATAAAGCATTAAAAGAAGACAGCACTGTCTGGTCTTGAAAACCCTTAGAGCCACAGTGAGATGTGGCGCTGAGTTTTATCCTTCTTTAAGGAAACCTTCTAACAGGGTTCCTACTCTGCCAACAATGGTGACATTTGTAATACTAACCATGGTTATTGTTGAAAGGCATTGGTGAGCTAGATTTCCCACATGCTTCAAAATGCCAAGTATCCCAGAGAGTTTGGCAAAGTCTGCCTTCTAGGATAATAAACTTAAAACCATCATAGAAGTCATTCAGATGACCCTTGGCTCATCTCCATTATATTATTGTTTAATTTCAGCCATGATATATTATCAAAAAAGTAATATTTTGCGATGTGGTATCCAGAGCTATATATTGTATCTTGATTACAACATGCTTTATTGAAAGCTGACATCAAAAACACTCAGCACATTTAGTTAAATGATTACATATAAAGCCCATTTTAAATTATTTTGCCAAGTTTTCCTTGTACGGAATATCTATATCCACACCTTCTCCTTGCCAGATATATCAGCTTACATTTTTCTGTCCTGATCTCACTTTATCACAGACTACAATCTTATCTTTCTTAATTGTGTTTTATAATGTCTCTATCCTTGTTGAAATGTAATAATCCTTAACAAATACAAACAGGCCCTATTCGTAGATAACTTAAGAGTGTGTGTGTGTGTGTGTGTGTGTGTGTGTGCACGCACGTGTGTGCACCACACTGTAAGTGTACTTCATGTTTTATTTGAAAACAGAGATCTTTTTTAAAAGGAAATATCTACTCATTTACTCTGAAGCAGCACTCAGGAAATCTCCAACATTCACTGAGACTCAGGAACTGTAATAGTCTACAGAACTCCAGTACAATGGCCATAGCTAGCTGGCAATATCACCCCAAACTGAAGATATCAAGGTTGAGAATAATAATCTGGTCAGGGACGGATACTTCATTTGCCTCACAAAAGGAGGTATGGGCAATACGTATATGTATGGCTATGTCTATCCACACATTTATTAGAAAACAGGAGAGAGAAAAGCAAGCAGAGTATCAGAAAGAGGGAGAATTTTAGATGCCACGGTTTCAACCTTTCGAGAAGGCAGAGGGAGGAGGAGTGACAGTGTGGGGGGGGGGGTTGCAAAGCTACTCCATGCACTTGCAAATGAAGATGGAAGGTGAAAGGACCATCTGTACCGCCGCCATTGTCCTTGGAGTCACCACCACGGGCACAAGGAGGAGGTGGCAACAAGATGGGCAAACAGACAAAAACAAAAGCAAAAAAGCAAAACAAAGCCCAACGGGACTTCAGTAGCCATCTTGTGCCCCTGAAACTTGATACACTTCTTAATATGTTTACTGAAGGCATTGAAATGGATTTTTTTTTTTTTTTTAGAAAAAATAAGGGCAGAAGAATTGTAAAGTGTGTTTACAGGAAGGACTGCAAATAGTAAAGACTAGTTTGTGATGTTTTAAAGTAGGTGGGGAACAGCAAAGCACAGGCAGCGAGGACTCCGCTGTCAGCACATAGACAGTTAGGAGAACTTATGTGTCTCCAGGCTGTTACCAAGGCACGTGGAGTGAGAAGAGGAAGCGAGCTTGGCTTGAACTTCTGCAGACATTGCTTGTCACTCCTCCATCATTCACGCATTATGATTTTGCATACTTGTTATAACTTTGCCTCTCTTCCTCCGCTTTGCTTTGCTCCCTCTGATAACCTTTATAACTGATAAGCTTCTGTGCGTTTGATGAACTTTCTCGAGTATTCCTTGCCTACCGTTTGGTCAGTATGGCTTAATGGCATTGTGGTTTCTGACATCTCACTCTCAATGTTCTCTCTCAGATGTTCCCATTTGTACTTCCACGTTTGTCCAAACTCAGCATTACAGCCACAGCACCTCTCACACATGTCTTGTCCATGGGTTGATTCTGGAAACTAAATAAAAGTGCTTACATTATCGTGAACATGGATAGAGTTTTCTTGGCTTAGTGCAGTACTACTGTGAAATGTAAAAGAGGAAAACAAGACTTTTATAGCATGGAATGAAAAGGAAAATCTTCGTTGATCAGTGGGATATTAAGTCACTTATACTGTATAATATGAACTCACAAGGTTAGCTATTAAAATTCTTCTGAGGGCTGGAGAGATGGCTTAGCGGTTAAGCGCTTGCCTGTGAAGCCTAAGGACCCCGGTTCGAGGCTTGGTTACCCAGGTCCCACGTTAGCCAGATGCACAAGGGGGCGCACGCGTCTGGAGTTCGTTTGCAGAGGCTGGAAGCCCTGGCGCGCCCATTCCCTCTCTCTTCCTCTATCTGTCTTTCTCTCTGTGTCTGTCGCTCTCAAATAAATAAATAAGAAAATAAATAAATAAATAAATAATAAAAAATTCTTCTGAGACCCCATGTCATTCACCTACAGCTTTTAAAAAGTTCTGTCACTTGCCTGTTTTAGATCTCCCCCATTTCATAGCAGTGAGCCTCTGGAAGATGCAGGGTGTTTTTAAGTTGCCATTAGACTTACTTAAAAAGTACACTGTTTTACAACCTGTTTATTTTCAAGAAAACAGATTCAGTGCTTGTAACTTTGACTGCATATAAGAAGACTTAACGTAGGCTACACAAAGGGTAATGAAGAATAGTAATGGTGTTGGAGTGACTTTCCCAAGCATGAGTCTCTACGTTAAGTTTTAGGGTAGAAGCCATTCCTAGAGATTTTAGGTGCCTTTGGCTCACCAAGGAGTAGCAGGGCCCCCAGGACTCAGGTTCCACTCAGAGAAAGACTTTGGTAACTGAATAAATTCACTGCTTTTCAAAGCTGTTGACACTTTTACATTCTGTTTATAGAGAGTAAACAATCACACACTAAAAGACTATTCTCCCCACTAAAAATCCTTTAATGCTCTCGAGAATTAATATATCCTGCTATTCACAGATTCCCTCCTCACTTATGCAATCTTTTTTTTTTTTTTTTGAGGAAGATGATTCCCAGGGTCTCCTGGAGGTGCTGTGGTGGAGTGCTTTGTTTAGCATACAGAAGGCCCTGGGTTCCATGCCAGCACCACAGAAACATCAGAATGAGGAAAAAGTTGATCACATGACTCATCACCCTGGGCCACAGGTTGTGTCAATACCTATCTCTGATAGATCTTGGGAACACACCAGGGTAAGTGTTAATTTATCAGAAAAGACATTTCAGGAAGGAACCGACATTGGAGATGTCACAGAAGTTCTAGGAAGACTGGAAAATCATTCTTAGGAAAGGAACTCAGAGTAGCTGCAGGGACACTGCCAAGGGCATGTCCTTGGAATAGTTTCCTTGGGGTAGTACAGGACAGGCCAAGCTCAAGGCTGTGCGCTGCCCTTTTGCCTGGGTGAATCGTCTCTGCCTGGCTCTGGGAATTCATGCTACTTCCTCCTGACTGGAAGCAACTGGTGTTCAGAGTCATGCTAAATGTATACTCAGAGGGACAAGGAGAAGGGCTTTTTGCTTCCCTGTCACCCAGTACCAAAGCACACAGAATGGAAAGTGTTAACAAATGGGAAGAGATTCAGCTTCAGGCTCACCATACCTGGTGATACTGGATATGATACTTGCCTTAAAGGTAGTTCTACTCCAACCAGCTGGAAGTTCATAGTGAGGTCTGCAGTGAGTGCTCTGCTCAACAAGACTAACAGTGCCAAGCATTAACTAGGAAGCATTAGAAACTTGGAAGGTAAGGCTGGAGAGGGGGCTCATCAGTTAAGGTACATGCCTGCAAGGTCCACTATCTGGAGCTCAATTCCCCAATACCCACATAAAGCCAGATGTACAAAGTGGTACATGCATCTAGAGTTCGTTTATGACAGATAGGAGGCCCTGGTGTGCCCATTCTCTCTCTTCTCTCTGAGTGTAAATAAATAAATAAATAAATGTAAATAAATAAATAAAATAAAATATAAACTTAGAAGGTGATTTATATGAAAAGAGTCAGTGGTTTCTTTGGGGTTCAATAAGCTAAAAAAATCAACAAAACCACAAGACAGGAGATGTGGTCAAGCAGAGTTCATGAACTGGAAAAGGCTTCAGAGAAGTAATCCTGGCTCAGCCAGACAAGGAAGGAGTCACATTTTTGCAAAACTAGAGAAAACACTGGTAATTTTCTAAGGAGGAAAGGCAAGGTGTTCTGGCTTCTAGAGATGGTTCTGTCTTGAATGGTGTCCTCATTCCTGGTCTTCTAGGAACATGGGTATTATGATGTGACACATTTTCTGCATCCTCTTAAAGAAATCATTTTGTCTTAACTAAGTGAAAAGCTAACTTCCTCTAAGACAGACTCAAAAATATAACTTATTTAAAAGAAAATAAAGACACATATGTCTAATATAAAGTCCAGGACAGACAAATAGGCTTTAACTTGGAAGCATTTTTACTTTACTGACATTAACACCAGACTGCCCAAACTAGTTGGTAATTTTCATTCTAGAGAAAACAAAAGACAGGGAAAATCTAGTATATTGAAAGATCAAGAAGTTGCATTCTGCTCATATTCCAGTTGTGAGAACTTAATCATATGATCACATGCATTCACAAGGGAGTCTGGGAAATGTTGTCTGTTACAGAATAGCCATGTTCCCAGGGAGAAAAATCACAAATCACAGCCGCTGTGGTTTCCTGCAAGAGTCTAAGTCTGCGAATGTGAATATTCATCCTGATGGGGCATGGGTTTACAAGTCCAGCCGCCTTCCAGAGTGGCTAACAGGAGCTAATAGTTGCCTGGCCAGAGGAGTCATGTTCTTCAGCGGTATAGCACTGGTAACAAAAATAAAATAAAATAAAATAAAATAAAGCCCATTCTGTAATAGACAGTCTTTCACCCATGATCATGAAAGCAACTCTAAATTAACTCAGTGGGTCAAAAAATGAAATAGGGGCTGGAGAGATGGCGTAGCGGTTAAGCGCTTGCCTGTGAAGCCTAAGGACCCCGGTTCGAGGCTCGGTTCCCCAGGTCCCACGTTAGCCAGATGCACAAGGGGGCGCACGCGTCTGGAGTTCGTTTGCAGAGTTCGGAGGCCCTGGCGCGCTCATTCTCTCTCTCCCTCTACCTATCTTTCTCTCTGTGTCTGTCGCTCTCAAATAAATAAATAAATTAAAAAAAATGAAATAGACTAGAATAGAATTTTTTTTTATACAAAGAGTAAAATGGGGATTAATGGAGAAGAAAACAGGTGTTAATGGGAGAGGAAAGGGAATGAGAAGGTAATTTGGGGGTATAAGATCAAAATACATTAGGTACATGTATGATAGTATCAAAACTAAAAAAAAAGGGGGGGGGGCATTAAAAACCACTTTGGAAAAGGCATTCGTTCCATAATGTAACAGTCAGGATGAGCAGTATAACTGCATGGCCACCTGAAATCTTGCCTTGAGGCTTTCTCAGAAAAAGTAACACTTAATGAAGATGGAGAAGAAAACCACATATACTCAAAATAAAGATTGTGAAATCTACATGAGCTAATTTTACAAGGACATATGAAAAAACAATTTTCATCTGAATACCATCCTATTATACAGTGATAAGTATTCCCTTGTCATTTCTATTATGGTGAATAAAATTCCCATCTTATAGCTTATCTTTCTAAAGCTACCATGAGAAAATGATCTTTCAGCACTTAAAAAGAAATATGCATCTGCTATACACATGTTCAGTGTTATTTACTCTCAACCCCATAAACATATGTTAATTATATTTAGCTACCAATTATGGCAGCCCAGGGAGAAAAAATATTCTAAATAATGAGGACAAAATGTGACTAAATATTTGTTAACTTGTAATTAATGTTGAATTCCAAGTCTAAGAATGATGTGGAAACAAAGGACATTACAAGCCATTACAATTCTCTGTGGAGTTTTCAACTATCACATTTGGCTGGTTTTTTTGAATAAATTCAAGTACATTGTTGTGTTTGGTAGTGAGAAACATCCTCATAGAGCAGAAATGATAAACAGGGGAATTAAACTAAATAGCCATGTGGTTACAAGGTTTCAAATGATGTTGATGCGGAAAACCACACGTTATTGTGATTCAATTTCAGAGGATTACATGACTGCCTTTGCTTGGTTCCTTAACTTGTGGTTGCAAACACCTTCACACACCTGTGTGTATGCATGTTTTCTCTTCTTTGTGAGCAATCAGGATAGATTTGGCTATGGCTTGGGTATAAAGCCCTCATGTGTTGAAGATTTCACCCTAGCCTGATCCAATCATTGAGCATTGGTTGCAACCATCTTCAAAGGATTAACCCACCAGTGGCTCAAAATTGGATGGCATTGTTGGGACTCACTAGAGGCCTGATTAGAGAGGACCACTGAAGGCATGCCTTTGAAGAGTACCTTATTCTAGAACTCTTCCTGTATCTCTCTTTGCTTTCTGGGGGGTCCTTAGGATGAACAGCTCTGTTCCACTACCCCCTCTCCTAAGTGATGTTCTGCTTCACCTCAAACTCAAGAAGGGAGCCAAGTAGCTATGGACTAGAACATTGGAAATCAAAATAAATAAGTTAATTTAGTTTAGTTCATTTTTGTGACTGTGTTTCCTCTTGTAGCCCAAGCTGCCATCAAACTTGCTATCCTCTTGCCTCAGCCTATCTCCCAAGAGCCCAAGTACTGGGATTGACTATTCTGCTACATCCAGCTTTAAGTGAACTTATTTTGTCTTTCAAACTTTTATTTTCTCTTTCTTTCTTTCTTTCTTTCTTTCTTTCTTTCTTTCTTTCTTTCTTTCTTTCTTTCTTTCTTTCTTTCTTTCTTTCGTTAGGTAGCTCAGATGATCCTCTCACCTAAGCCCTCCTAAGTGCTGGGGTTACAAGCATGTATTCTCACATCTGCCTTTCCATCTTCCTTTTGAATTGTTTCTCCCAGGTATTTGTAACAGCCACAGAAAAACTGACTAACATACTCCTCAAGCCACTGGAGTTTTAGTGAAAACTCCTGGAAAATTTAGAGGAAACTTTCTGTCCCTCACCCCCCACACAAATACCACAATGAATCCTGACACATCTTTAAATCTAACTCTAAAAAACCTACTAAGAAAATCATACATGGATTAAAGTGTGGCTTTATATGTGCAAATATACTAGTCACGACACACAGGGCAAGCAAACGCATTTTAATAGGTAATATACCTAGTAATGTCAACAAAAAGAAGGCAGAGATGTATAACCATAGCCCCTAACATTTTGTGATATGCTCTTCCAGTCCAAGGGCCCTGCCTAAGAAACAACATTGTATAGTTTCGTGGGAACTATGTGTATTTTTACTGATTCCTGTCTTTGACTATAATTCTCTATGTACTCTTAGGGTGACCTCAAACTCAAGGCGATCCTTCTACCTCTGTCTCCCAAGTGCTGGATTACAGGCGTGTGCCACTAGACCCGGCTCTCAAATTCTTTTTTTTATGCAAGAGTAAGAGAGAGAAAAAGAGAGAGAGAGAGAGAGAATTGGTGCACCACAGCCTCCAGCCACTGCAATTGAACTCCAAATGTATGGGTCCCTTGTGCACATGTGCTTGTTTTCTGGTCCAGTTCCATGCTGGCATTTGGTTTGGTACAGTAGTAATCTCTGTCCTTCCCCTTGTGTTAAGTGAATTCCACGATATTGTGATAGTAAATGGTAACTTTACTTGTGACATAATCTAAGATGGATAGGAGAAACAGCTAAAGGTTTTGAGCAGATGATTCTAAAAATAAATAAGAAGCATTGTTTTTATAAAAAGGATTAGAAATTGGCCACATTAGGGAAGGAGTGAAAGGGCCTGTGACATCTGTCACATCTGGTCTGGGACTTAGACTCTCTGTCTGCTGTCTCACTGTGTGTTCTTGGAAAAATCACTTCCCATGCATTCAGTTTATGGGAAAATTACATTGAATTCATCTTATAAATGTACTAAGGGAAATCTGAAATCCCTTGAGGGCTGGGCTGGCGTCTGGTTTTTACTTGCTCACATATGCACCGCTGCCTGTCATAATTGAAGAGGACATTCCTCATGACTTACTATCTCTGTGTTTCAGAAAGCCAATCTAAGCCATAATCCGCATGATTTTTATGGGCTCTCCTTCATGAGATGAGTTCTACGGGTTTTGGAGAAGAGATGCTGACAGTTATTTCTGGCCTAAAGTACTTCCAACTACTAGTTTCTTTCTTTGTTTGTTTGTTTTAAATTTCCCTTACAAACCTCAGCATTTTTGTAGGGAAACCTCCATTATTTGTTAACATATTTATTCATGTATTTATTTGAGAAAGACAGAGAAAAAGGTAGATAGAGAGAAACAGAATGGATGTGACAGGGCCTCTAGCCACTGCAAATGAAATTCAGACGCATGTACCTCCTTGTGCATCTGGCTTATGTGGGTCCTGGGGAACTGATTCTGGATCCTTTGGCTTTGCAGGCAAGCGTGTGAACCACTACACCATCTCTGCAGCCCTGTTAACAGTTTTTAACATTTGCCAATCATTTATATGGTTGATTGGATTTCACTGTTCTTTGCAACTAATACCTGCTTGGAGCAATGGAGGAAGAATAGGAAAAGGGAGCCCATTGGAAAATTGGCAGTTAGGACTTTATCACACCAGAGTATTAAGAGATATTATTTGTTTCCTTTCATTTTCTGCTTTGAAGCTGCTGTCTCTGAGGTATAGGTCCAACCTAGGAAAAAAAAAAAAAAAAGTGGAAATAGCCACTTCTATGCATCAGAGTGGCATGTGGAGGAAAGTGGTTAGTGTCACTGCTCAGGAGTAGCAGAGCTGACAGACCCAAGCCTCCTCCTGTTGGGCCCCAGAAGATGTCATCTGTGATTCAAACCAACACCTATTTTAGTGCAAACTGATATTACCAAACAGGTCCACTCCTAGGAAGATTATAAAGTCAGTATTTGTCTCTTTTATTGAGTTCTGGAGTTGAGTTGCAATAGTGAGAAAGGAGATAAAGAAATTGAATTCCAGAAACCCAACTGTCACTTAAACCAAAGGAATCCTAATGTGATCAGGATAACCTCCCCAAATTCACCCAGGACAAAGGAGCCCCACCTGGGGTTTTGTTGAGATTTTACAGATATGAACAACTTGATTTTTATTTTTAGTTTTTTTGAGAAAGAGAGAGGAGGGGGGGAGAGGAAGGGAAGGAGGGAGAGAGGGAGGGAGTGAGAGAATGGGTGTGCCAGGACTTTTCAGCTGCTGTGAATGAACTCCAGACATGTGCACCCTCTTGGGTGCATGTGCAACATTGCATGCTTGAATCACTGTGTGTCTGGCTACATAGGACCTGAAGAGTTGAACATGCATTCTTAGGTTTCACAGGCAAATGGCTTAACCGCTAAGCCATCTCTACAACTCTCCTTTTTTTATGCGCAATTTTCAACATAGTAGAATAATGGGAAACACATTCATTTAAATGTTATGTTTTTCTGTTACAGGGCTCATGGATTGGTACATGTATACAATTCCAGTATTGGCAGGTGGGCAGGGGGTGAGGCTGCATGAGTGCTTCAGACTAGCCTGGACTATAAAGCATAAGCATGCTTAACAAAACAACAACAACACACACACACACACACACACACACACACACACACACACACATGTGCGCATGCACACACGGGTTGTATTAGTCAGGGTCATTGATCAGAATTCGCTGCAAGGAACAGAGCTGATCAGGACCAGAAAGCTGTGTTTCAGTAGTGCCATCAAAAACACGGATCACAGCAAAAATGTGATTTTGAGTGCTTTATACTTAATCAGCCTGCTAAAACTAATGGTACTGATTATTGCATGCTTATACTTCTGTGAAATTCTTCCAAAAATGATATACTGAGAGAAATACATAAGCCATTAAAAATGAAGAGCAAACAGGCAACTAGAAACTAAAGTGCTAACATGCTACTTTTAAGTGGGAACACATGGCCAATTGGAACACAAGCGTGGAAAATAAACGGTAAGATGAGTGGCTGTGTGAATGACTCACAAATGGCTGTCTGTAGAGCCTTCGTACAAGCTCTTTATACTCTTCTACATCATCATTCTTGGCCATTTGTGGATTCAGTGACCTTTAGCAGAAGCAACATCACAGGTAAAACTTACCGATATTGGTGATGCTCTCTGAATGAGAATTATGGATTGACACATGGGGCATGTTAAGCCAAACATAGTTACTGTGACATTTCACAGGCAGAGCAAAACTGGACTGATTTATATTTTTGGCCCACAGATTCATTTTTTTATGATCAGTTAATTGAGTTGTTTTCTTGTACTCCATAGCAAAATGAATAATCCCTTGGGCCTCAATAAATTTAGTCTTTCACTTCTTAATAACAGCACTTAAAATATACATGAATTAAGACGATAAAGAAGCCAATGCTGAAGATACAATAAGTAATTGCACTGACATCTAAGGTTATTTATTTATTCACTAAATTAAGAAGAGATAAACATTATGTAGTCAGAATGCTTTTTTATAAACAATTAATAGCATTTTATACTTATCTCTGAGATGGAAGCACATTCTGAATTGTCACCCCTAAATATAACTACCCATTTCTGTTAGTCACCAAAAGACAAAACAGTCACAAATGGTCGTTATTTAGGGTATAGGATGGAAAGTATATAGGTGACACAAAAGCCAAACCAAAGAACCACAAAGAAGGCAAGATAAATTGGGTCACTACTGTAGGTATTTTAGTTGTGAAGGCTGATTGGATGAGATTCTGCTAACAACCTTCTTTTATAGCCCAAAATGAAGGCAATGGAAACCTATGTGGTAGTCCCACTAAGTGCAGGTTTGGGAATCTGGGCAGAGACAGTGAATCACAAAATTCTGGAGGTGCAGTCACTGGAGTCTGAGTATAGATTTTACAGAGCTGTGCAAGGGGACCTTTACTCATCAGCTAAATATAGTTCATTTTTTGCTTGAATGGAAGTCTAAAGAAGCATAGATAAACCTTTTACTTCTGTCCATCAATACAGAGGATGAGAAAATAGGAAATGAAGTAAGAAAGAAAACACCATTTATTTATTTATGAGAGAGAGAGAGAGAGAAAGAGAATGGGCACACCACCAGGGCCTTTAGCTTCTGCAGTCAAACTTCATATACGTGCACCCCTGTGTGCTTGCATCACTGTGCATCTGACTTTTGTGGGACCTGGAGATTTGAATATGAATTTCTAGGCTCCCCAGTCAAATGCCTTAACTGCTAAGCCATCTCTGCAGCACCTCCCCCCACAAAAACATTTTTTGATGGAAACAAACCTTCAATTTTATGATAATTTTCAGATGATGTATTTTACCCCATTTATCTGAATAAATCTGTCTGTCTGAATTCCACTCTTCCAGGGATAGTGTTTGAAGGCACAGATTTTGAACTTTTGAAACACATGTTGGATAAACATGCTTTTGATACACATAGTTTGTCAAACATTCAGAAAACTGTTGAACTCTGCATTTTCAGTTCCTTGTCTAGTAAGTTGAATGATAATCCTCAAGGGGAAGAATTAAATGGATAATGTATGTAAAAGTACTCAGCAGAGAGTTAGAACTTGCTAGAAAACAAGGGTTCCACCACACTTTTTTATCTAAAAATTTTTTTTGTTTATTTTTATTTATTTATTTGAGAGCAACAGACAGAGAAAGAGGGAGAGAGAGAGAGAGAGAGAGAGAGAGAGCAAAAGGGAGAGAGAATGGGCACGCCAGGGCTTCCAGCCACTGCAAATGAACTCCAGACGTGTGTGCCCCTTGTGCATCTGGCTAACTTGGGTCCTGGGGAATCAAGCATCGAACCAGGATCCTTAGGCTTCACAGGCAAGTCCTTAACTGCTAAGCCATCTCTCCTGCCTTCCACCATACTCTTTATGCTTTCAAACACAGCCTTACTCTTCCATCTCTCCTTGGACTCTCCAGGTTTGTTCATTTGTTGTTTCTTTTTGTTTGTTTTTTTGATGTAGGGTCTCACTATGGCCCAGGCTGACCTGGCATTCACTATGTAGTCTCAGGGTGGCCTCGAACTCATGGCAATCCTCCTACCTCTGACTCCCGAGTGCTGGGATTAAAGGCAAGTGCCACCACGCCTGGCCGGTTTGTTCATTTTTTCTCTGATTTCTTCACTTATCCCTCTTTCCCTCTCTGACCACACACCTACTTTTATGTTCTCTGTACTTTTCCAAAAGGAAAACCTAGTTATTTGTCAGGACATTTCCTTTTTGTTTTCCTATGGCTAGGTAGTTTTTGTCTGATTCTTCATGTGGACGTCTGCTCTTGGGCTTGGTCTTATCTTTCCTGTGGTACTTTGCAATGGACTTTTTTCCATAACACTATACTGATGATAGTCTTTCCTCCTCTCACACTGTCACTTAATCTACCATATTCTCACTAACTTGCGTTGGGTTTAGATCTATTTTTTTATTTCTCTTCTCTCCACTGGAATGTAAGCTCCATGATACCATTTGTGTCCATCTAGCATCTAAACCAGTATATGACATAAAGTATTAAATAGATGAATGGACTGACTGAGCCTCTACCACACATTAGATGCAATTGCTGACTAAGGCATATGAGAGTGAGAAAAAGAGGCATCTTTGATGAATTCATGATCTAGCAGAACAGAGATAGAACCAATCTATAAGGATCAGCTGATCTATTTGGGAAGTAAGAAACTCCTGAGGATGCTGTATTTGAGCCATGTAAAATTTGGCCTCTGGAGGATAAATGAAAGTTAACAGGGTAGTGGGGGAGGAACAGAGAAGAAGTTACATAAGGTATGCTTGGGTATTGAGGTAGAGAGGGTAAGCGATTCTTAAGAGGACCACAGCTCAAGAGCTTAGGAATGTGCCAGATCTTTGTGGAAATGAACATAGGAAAGAAGCATGAAATTCAGTTGAAAATGAAAAAGTAAGGATTCTAGGAGTTTCTTATTTTTTTTTATTTCTTTTTTTTTCAGGTTAATTCCTTCTTTGGCTAAAAAGAACATAGGATCAAAAATGAAATCCAAGCCGGGCGTGGTGGCGCACGCCTTTAATCCCAGCACTCGGGAGGCAAAGGTAGGAGGATTGCTGAGAGTTCGAGCCCACCCTGAGACTACAGACTGAATTTCAGGTCATCCTGAGCCAGAGTGAGACCCTACCTTGAAAAACCAAAAAAAGCCAGGCGTGGTGGCGCACGCCTTTAATCCCAGCACTCGGGAGGCAGAGGTAGGAGGATCGTTGTGAGTTCAAGGCCACCCTGAGACTACAGAGTTAATTCCAGGTCAGCCTGGACCAGAGTGAGACCCTACCTCAAAAAACAAAACAAAACAAACAAAAAAAAAAAAAAGAAAAAAAAGAAATCCAATAATATATTTTTATATCTTACCAACATTATTTTCTTTTAATTTATTTATGAAGAGAGAGAGGGGAGGACTACAGAGAAAGACAAAGAGAGAATATGGGCATGCCAGGGCCTCTTTGTGCTGCAAACAAATTCTAGGTACATGTGCCATTTTGTGTATTTGGCTTTGTATGGGTACTGGGGATTTGAACCCAGGCCAGCAGGCTTTGCAGGCAAGTACCTTTAACTGTTAAGCCACATATCCAGTCCCTATTATTCTTAGTACATGAGGAAATAAAGACCCTCCTGCCAAACATTTTGGCACTAAGTGAACAAAGATTGAGCCTGACCCATCTTAAAAGTAACAACATCAACAAGAACAACAATAACAAAACCTCTAAACTGGGCTGGAGAGATGGCTTAGCGGTAAAGCGCTTGCCTCTGAAGACTAAGGACCCCGGTTGGAGGCTTGATTCCCCAGCACCCATGTTAGCCAGATGCACAAGAGGGTGCATGCATCTGGAATTCATTTGCAGTGGCTGGAGGCCCTGGCGTGCCCATTCACTTTCTCACTCTCTCTGCCTCTTTCTCTCTCTGTCTGTAGCTCTCAAATAAATAAAATAAAATAATTTTTAAAAAACCTCTAAATTGTTTAATAATTGATAAAATGTAGCTGTAAAATTTACATTGTTTTTAAATGATAGCTTATCTAGGTAAGTATAGCCCTGTATCAATAATAATCTGGATTAAACCCTAGATTTAAAAAATAAGACTGTCTAGTGAAAAGGAAATTCGTGGCCTCAGTAAGACTGGGACAATTCTTTTGCTCACGTCCTGATAGGCTGTGAGTGTTGTAAGTGAAAGCAGCTGTTGGGACAGAATGGAACCTGGAGGAGGTGAGGCCTGGTGGGAGGACTTTGGCTAACTGGGGACAGTCCCTTGCAAGGGGTTGTGGGACTGCCTTTCTCTTCCGTTCTTTTGTCTCTTTGCCATGCAATGAGTGGCTTTGCTTTGGTAGACTCGATGCTGCCAGGACGGCTGCATCTCCACAGTATCTGCTCACAGAGGGGAGCCCCAAGACAGGCACTCAGATAAGCCCTCTCCTTTTATAGTTTGATGATCTCAGGTAGCTGATGTGGCCACGGAAAGCTAGCACATAGCTCTGAGACTGAGAAGAGGGTTGTTGTGCCTACATCCTGGATGAGGAGAACCCTTTGGAACCGGCTCATGGATGGAGCAAAGAGGCATGTTCTACAGAAAGGTTAGAACGTTATCAGAGGCGTGCTCAATGCTATAGGGGCATCAGAAAACCACAATGGTGACAGAAGCACGAACAGTAAACGCTATGCTAGTGAGGCTTCATATGGAGATGCGAACTCTGTTAGAAATTATAGTAGAGGCCTGCCCTGTTGTAGCACAGCAGAGGGTTTGGCTCCATTTGTGCACACTCTGAGACTCTCTGATAGGCTGAGCTTAGAGGTGATAGGTAAGTTTCTTTGGCAGAGGAGCCATCAAGGAAACACAGCCCACAACCTGCCTCAGGGGGATTCTGGTGTTTAACCAAATTGACAGTGGGAATCAGGAGGCAAGACGGGCAGAGAGAAATGTTAGAAAGCTTCCCAGCTTGTCCAGAAAAGGACAAGTGTCAAGATTCACGCAAGGAGGGTACTTTGACTACCAACACAATTGGAAAGATGCCTCGAAGGCATCCTGAGAAACTTTAAGACCATCCATCACCTCATGGTAGTCCTGAATGTGTACAAATGAAAGACTTGTTTCACTTGAGAAAAGAGCCCTGTGGTACACATTCTGCTCAAGACCAACCTGGGAATTAATTTTCTGTGGAGCCTGTTTATTCAACCAATCAAGCACTCCAAGGCTAGTTGCAGAGAGAGTCCAACTGTGCCCAGGTACAAAAAGGATGGCAACAATGCCGACACTTTGATTAAAAACTTGTAAAATCTGAGTCTCATTATTATTTATATGTTATTTTAATTGGCAAATAATGGCACACGTTACAAGGCTGATGTATACAATCTATCTATCATTTCTTTGTGTTGGAAAACATTCTGAATCCTCCTTGCTCCTTACTTTGAAATATATAATTAGCTTGTCAACCTTAGTTACCTTACAGGGTTTTTCCCTGCAAGAAGAAATCTGTTTGTTTCCAAGCTAATCTCAACTGGCAGGGGGAAGAGGCAAGGTGCGTCTCTCTCCTCTATATGGGACTTTTAGGTTTGCACACATGTAAAATTAAATTAATTATAAAGTATTCATTGACAAGAAACCAACTAATTGGTGGAGTTGAATATAAGTTACAAGTTAATGTAGTCCCTGTTTATCCTTTAATGAGAAGTGTCTTCATGGCCTCAAATGTTTTGTCGGCACAGGTAAGCTTCCCATCACCAGAAAGCCATGGAACTTAGTGACGGAGGGCCACCTCCTGGAGCTCAGACTCTGATGACCTATGCGAGGTTTGACTGATGACCAAGTGACGTTGTAAGAGGTGCCAAGCTTTTATTTTTTGACTCTTTCTCACCTTTACTTCCACATAAGCAATGTTTTCTCCACTACTTAATTATTATTTCCAAAGCTGTTAGTCTTAAGTTTTGGCTTATTTAATATTCTAATTCTTGCTTTAAACCAAACTGATGCTGTTTTAACTCTGCTTTACTGGATATGAAAAAAAAAAAAGATGTTCATGTCTTGTTGTTTCAAGGAGTTTTCTTATTGGTGTGCATAGGAAGTGTCAGGCTGTTAATGCTTCTGAAAGTAGGGCATCTATTTTCATCATAGACTCTGGGTTGGAAATGATTTTTTTCCCTTGCTGAAAGTGCCTCCCATCAATAGAGTGTGTGGAAAGTAATGATGTTTCAGGGAAATATTGATCCCACAGAGAGAACACAGTTGCCAACTAAAAAGGCATAGAACACTCAACCTGGAGAGAAATTCACAGAACATTGCCTGGCACATAATAGATTCTCAATATTTGTCACAAAATTAACAAATGCATTGACTGTTATAAATAAATGCAGCCAGAAATGAACTTGTGGTATTGAAAGGGAGGAAAACTTATAGAGGAAATAAATTGTTTATGACTTTCAGCAAATTGATCCATCAAAATTCTTTATGATGATCTGGGCTGGAGAGATGGCTTGGTGGTTAAGGTGCTTGCCTGCAAAGCCAAAGGACACAGGTTTGATTCTCTAGGACCCACATAAGCCAGATGCACAGGTGGCACACAGGTGGGGTGTTTTTTGTTTTGTTTTGTTTTTGATTTTAGTCAAGAATGCTTAACCATTCAGTCAGTCATAACTTATCTGTACCATATCATATCTTATGTGAAAAATCTTAAAAACATTTTTTTGTTCATTTTTATTTATTTATTCGAGAGTGACAGAGGCAGATATATAGAGAGAATGGGCGCGCCAAGGCTTCCAGCCATTGCAAACGAACTCCAGATACATGTGCCCCCTTGTGTATCTGGCTAACGTGGGTCCTGGAGAATCGGGCCTCGAACTAGGGTCTTTAGGCTTCACAGGCAAGCACTTAACTGCTAAGCCATCTCTCCAGCCCTTGAAAAATCTTGAGGATTTTTATCCTTATATCAAAACTGCATAGACTTTAAATTTTAACTGAAAACTTTTATTTATTTATTTATTTATTTATAAGCTAAGACACACACACACACACACACACACACACACACACACACACACACACAGAATGGGCATGCCAGGCCCTCTAATTTCTGCAAACAGACTCCAAGATGCAAGCTCCTCTTTGTGCATCTGACTATACGTAGGTTCTGGGGAATCAAACCCTAGTCATTAGGTTTTGCAGGCAAGTGCCTTAACTGCTGAGACATCACTACAGCCCTTTTCTCTCTTTTTTAATAACAGCAGAAATACAATGGGGAAGAGGGAACTTTAGTCTGCAAAGGTTACATTAGTGAGAACTAGAGCCTCCTTATTCAGTAACTGAATTACAAAAACGGCGGAGGCAGTCAGGGGCCGTTATTTAATGAGCACCAGTCAGAGAGAGTTGAGCAAACACACCCCGTTTACTCCTAATGATCACCCAAAGAAAGAATGGAATAATGAGAGGATAAACATAATGTATTAATTGACTCGCTGTCTCTGTTTCTTCCTGGGAAAATGCAAAAGCACAAAAATGTACTCCAAAGGCTCCATTGAAATCCTCTTAGAGAGGGCTTTCATTTCACTGGGAGACAGGAAATGACTTAAGTAGACTTTATAGTACTCTTAACAAATAAATTACCTTGAGAGATGAAATGATATAAATCTTCAGTGCTGTGTTCTGTGAAGATGTCATGGAGAAGAGTTCTCTGGCTGTGGATCTATTATCTGAAAATAAACAAGAAAGGTAGCAATTCCTCACTGTCCCATGTAGCACCCACAGCAAGGACAGTTGTTCAGTCTTGACGTCTACACTCCGCAGGGTGCCTGCAGCCCTTCCCCATGAAGGAAGTGCTGTGCTCTCTGTGGGCCAGTCTGCTTGACAGAAAACCAGCCAGCTCACTCATGAAGTTGAGTCTGTGAAGTCGGTTTCCTTCTTTTCTTCCTTTTAACATTTTTGTTCATTCACATTTCATTATTACATTGGGCCCGGACTGCATCAATTACCTTGTTTCTCTTTCTCTTTTCTTTCTGACCACACTTGGCCTCCTCATCCATCTTGCCCCTGAAAGCAATCATGCTGAATGATTCTAATTTGTTTTCTCTAAGTGCATAGACATCGTCTTCCAGAAATCATAACTTCTTTCCGGGGAAATTTTTTCTTCATTCATTAAATACTACTAATGTTATACTGGTTTTCTAGGGTTTCTGTAAAATAAAATTATCCCAAATCGAAGGTCTTTTTCAATAGATTAGGCTGTCTAAAATCCAGGTGCTAGCAGGGTTCTGCTCCCCTTGAAGGCCTTGTCTGCTGAATCCTTCCTTCATCTTCTATCTGATGGTGCGGGTGTCTCCTTGGCTCGCAGCCCACACACTGCGATCTTTATTCCATTGTTACATTATGTCTTCTCTGCATACTTAGAGCCACGTTTCATCTTATCAAAGGACACCAGTCATTTGGCTTGGGCTCATGTTAGCCCAGTGGGACCTAACCCTCATTTGACCACATCTATAAACACCTACTTCCAAGTATTCCAAGTAAGGTCACATGATCACTTATCAAGAGGTTAAAACTTGACTATATTTTCCATGTTTTTCAGGGGGGTGCACAACTAAACTCACAAGAATTTTGAAAATATATTTTGATTTATACTAGGAGATTGTCATAAGGAAGGTATGTTAGTGAATATTGATCACATGAAATGCTAAGAATAATCAAATGTTTTATCATAATTTTATTAATGGTATACTAATTTTAAGAAAACAGATGCATAATTTTAAATCTTCCAGATTATAATGGTATGTATACAATGATATATATTAAAGATGAAAGCCATATTTAATAAAGAAAAATTAAATCAAAGTTGAATACAATGTACATATTTAAGATATAAATTATTTGCTTATTTTATGTATGTGAGCCTTACATAAGATTAAATCTGGAAAGCATAAAAAATCATGTCTCAGCCATCCTCTTCTATGAATGGCACCTAGTACATACTTTGGATTCTTTTCAGATGTATTCTTTGTACATATAAACATCTATATATCATTCATCTATCATCTCTCTCTATCTATCTATTATTCCTGTTTACCTACTTATCATGTATCTGCTCATCTATCTGTTAATCTTCTATGTATCCATCTATCTACCATATATTAATCATCTTTCTATCATTATAGTTTATCTATCAACTATTATCCTATCTAGTTACCTATATTTCTGATTTATTTAATACAAATCAAAGCACACAAATGCTAGTACATTATACATATTCTGTACCTTTTCTTCTCTTAGAGAACTAAGGAAATGTCTCTCCCCACTCTGGGTTCTGTTCCATTTCTTGGTATCTTTTATAGCAAAGTGCACATGCATTGAGTCATCCATTCCTCTAGTTTCCTTTGACAGCTGTCTGCTTGCCACTACTGCACAGAGACCCTGCACCCCACCTAGGGCAGCTGTCCTCTGCACAGCTGTCAGTACAACAATGTCCCATACCTTGTTGATCTCTAGTTTTCATGCCACTAGCTAGTTTGTCATTGGTTGTCTCTCGTGCAGAAGGGCAGGTATTTTGTTAGGTTTGTTGCTTACATACTTCGATAGTACTTGCAGATCTTCAGTGGTGGCTACGGGATTTAAAGATATGGATCAAAGTTCTCTAGTGAAGAAATGTGTAGTATTTCTGCGCCAGGAAATACTATGCAGCTCTTTAAAAAGATGGAAATAAGTCATTTATGGCAACATGGGTACGTAGAACTGGAGGGTGGTGTTTTAAGTGCAGTAAGCTTGGAACTGAGACAAGAAGTATCACATGACACTTCACTCCTGTGTGAACTCTAAAAAAGTTGATCTCACAGAAGTTGAGACTACAGTGGTGGTTACCAGAGGTCAGGGAGAGTAAGTGGCGTGTGTGTGTACTGAGAGGCAATGAGGAAATCATTGATCAATGGATACCATGTACAGATGGACAGGAGCAAGCACCCCTGGTGTAGTATTGTCAGGTCAGTTGACAATAGAGCAAGATACTTTGCTGTATTTAAAAAGACTAGGCAATGAAGCAGACCAAAAATGAACCCAACATGGCTCAGGGAAATCTTGCAGAAGAGGGGCGGAAAGAATGTCAGAGTCACATGTTGGGTCATGATATGCAGAGACATTTATCGTACCAATAACTGTGGGCTAACTCCACAATGCATGACCCATTTACATCAACAAGGAGGGGCCAATGGGAGGGGGTAGATCATGGATGAGCCTAAACAATGGTACCAAACTGCCTGTATTTGCTGAAAAGAAAACTAATAAATTAAATTTTAAAAAAAGACTAGGACAATGGAATTTGAATGATTTTGCTACAAAGACATGATAGATATTTGAGAGGATATATTTACCCTGAAATACTAACTTAGGTTTCTCTTTGTTACTGCAGCATATGACACCCCATATATATGTCCATGTTTTACATAGTTAAAGTTTTAGAAATCTAGAAATCAAGCATAGCTAATGTCTGCTGTTAGAAGTCCTAGGTGTTAATATGTATACTACATTTCAATAAAAACTAAAAATTAATAACTTAAAAGCTAATAATTAATATGTGCAAATTTTATTAAAATCAGGCTACGGAGGTTGATGTAATAGAAGTCAAAGTTGGGCTTTGCTGAAATTTAGTAAAGCTTAGCAAGGTTTTATGAAGTAGAGGAGGAAATTGTCAAGTGAATTAAAACTGAGAAAAAGTTCTCTCTCCCAGTGTCATTGTTAGGTTTTAAAATAATTTGATATGTTCACTTTGAACAGCACATAATGTATTTGAAAGTTATTCTGAAGACTTGAATGAAGTATTTAATGGGCAACATATTTTAATATTCTACTTAGTTCCTTGGCTTAAACATTTGAGGTTTTCTTAAAACATTTATTTTGCCTAGAACATATTCTTATATCTTCATTTGCTCCATAAAATTTATATGATTTGTTAAAGATTTTGTTGAATTCCTGCCCCTTCAGCAGAGTCTGATATAATGCACATAGTAGATGATCAATAAATACCTGTTAGTTGAATTTCAATGTTAGAACTAGTATTTAAAATGTACTGCAGGGCTGGAGAGATGGCTTAGCAGTTAAGCGCTTGCCTGTGAAGCCTAAGGACCCCGGTTCGAGGCTCAGTTCCCCAGGTCCCACGTTAGCCAGATGCACAAGGGGGCGCACGCGTCTGGAGTTCGTTTGCAGAGGCTGGAAGCCCTGGCGCGCCCATTCTCTCTCTCTCCCTCTATCTGTCTTTCTCTCTCTATCTGTCACTCTCAAATAAAAATAAATAAATAAAATTATATATATATATAAAAAACCCTCCACTAAATAAACATACAAAACTCACCTATGTGAGCTAAGCCTTTAAAAAAAAAAAAGAAATAAAATGTACTGCAGAGACTTCTGGGTAAGATGGTAAATTAGAAGTTGATACCATGTTACCTGATGAAATAGAAAATAATAATGGGATAACAAAGATTAGATTCAATTTCAAACAAAGGAAGGAAAGAAGGATGGAGGGAGGGATAAAGGAAGGAAGGAAGGAAGGAAGGAAGGAAGGAAGGAAGGAAGGAAGGAAGGAAGGAAGGAAGGAAAGAAGAACACTGGAATTCAGAAAAGGATGAGAAGCTGTTGAGAAGTGCAAAGTGGCACATAGGCCCAGTGAAATGAAACCACACACAGCTCAGCACATAGGCAGCCACCCTCAGCTGGAACATGAGTATCCCGGGGGGGGGGGGGGGGACAGGTGGCTCAGGATGGTGGACCTGGTCCACAGACTGCAAAGCTGATTGTGGTCAGGAGCAGCTCTTGGCACTCAAAGAAGAGTAGCTTCAAAAGTGAAGAGAGCTCTAAAGAACGTCTCACACTGGCCCAGTGCAGGCTCAGGACCAGCAAAAACTACACAACAAACAGGAATGTGCCAAGCTGACCATCTCTCCCCTCACTGTGTCTACCAGGCAGACCTTAATTTTAGAAGTACCAGAAACAAGTCACTTTAATACTTTATCTTTTTATTGCCTCTCACATTGCTCTTTTATTTTAAATATATTTTCACAGCATTTTGACTTTATCTTATTTTTTAAGTTTTATATTTTTTATTTCCTTTCTTACATTTACCTAATTTTGTTTAAGAATTTTATCACATTATTGGGCCACTTGTTTTTTCCCCTTTGGTTTTGCTCATTTCTCCTAGGCAGGGTCTTGCTCTAGCTCAGGCTGACCTGGAATTCACTAGGTAGTTTCACAGATGGCCCCCAACTCATAGTGATCCTCCTGCCTCTGCCTCCTGAGTGCTGGAATTACACCTGGCTCCCCCCCCCCCCCCGCTGCACCTTTTGTAAAAATAGTTTTATTAGTAATTTGTCTTAACTAATTTTTTTAGCCTTTAGGGTTTTACTTTTGTTCCTTTTCTTTGTAAAAAAATAATATATAGTTACTTGTGGGGGGGGTGCAGTGGTGCATGTGCCACAGCAAGTATGTGGGTGTCAGAGGACAATTTAGAGGGATTGATGATCCTCCTTCTTTTTTCAGTTTTCCGAGGTAGGGTCTCACTGTAGCTCAGGCTGACCTGGAATTCATTATGTAGTCCCAGGGTGGCCTTGAACTCACTGCGATCCTCCTAACACTGTCTCCTGAGTCTGCCACCACACCCAGCACAATCCTCCTTCTTTAACACAGGGTCTCCTCCAGCTTCTACAGACAAACCACCAGACTGGAATTCTCCTGACTCCCCCTGTCCTTGTCAGAGCCACCTTGGGGTCACAGGAGTATGTACCACTTTGCATTCCACTCTATGTGGGTGCTGGGAAATAAAACCCGGGGCCAGAAGGCTTTCCCATCAAGTGCCTTTAATCACTGAACCATCTCTCCAGCCTCTTCTTAAATTTATGTAAGTCTTGCTCATGAATGTTTCTCGTATATTTCTGTTTTCCTTTTTCACTTGTCCCCTCATCCCCTTCATAGTCTTCTTGTCTACTCTTTTTCTTTTAACCTTTATTTTATTGAAACTTGCTTCTCCATTATATTTCCTTTTTACTGTCCCCTTTCTTTTCTCATTCATTTACTATATCTTCATGCCCTAAACTCTACATTTGCCAGTTGCTATTCTATGCTCATTAGTGGTGAAGTAGTGGACTTCAAACAAATATTAGTGTATTTATCATGTTTGATTTGTTCATTGGTCGTTCTGCTTTCCCCTGTCTGAGTGATACTGGGAACTGATTAAGCCTTTAAGAGTAGGCTGCTCATGAAAAGATAAAAACTGGATGATATTTCTATTTTGGCAAATGCATAGCCACAACACAAACAGTAGAAACATGAGAAAGTAGGGCACAATGGTTCCTCCAAAGCAGGGCTTCTTAGATCTTTTTTACCCCAAACCAGTCTTCATCCAAGAAATGTTCCTGTAATATTAGGCAGATGAGGACATTAAGTAGATATAAAAAACAAATATTTACTGACTACTTTCTGTGTTTGAAACAATTATTTGCAAATATATAATTTTAATATTACTGAGGATAAAAGCAAATTTGCATACTAATGAGATGGATTGCTTATTTTTACATAAAGAAACTTTGGTTGAATGATACTACAGGACATAGAGCATCTGCAACATTTTAAGTATTGATTGATATTTCTATTTTTAAATTGTGGATGTTAAGAACTCCCCTTCACATAAATTAAGTCTTACAAAATAATAAAAGTATGTTGTGATCAGGGAATTCTGTCCTAAGCTCAAGACAAAACTCATGGAATAAATTCTTTTAAGATACTCAAATTGGCAGCTCAAACACAATTTTAAAAGGCAAACATCCTAATGTTAAATGATTCAAAACCATCCTAATTTGATGCTTACATGCTGGGAAATGATGGTGGAAAACATTAAAATGTTTGTTTTTCACAAGTAGACCATGTTTCTATAACAACAGAGAACTTTGCAGTGACAACACTAGAGTTTATAACATACTGTATCTCAAATCTGAGCTGAGACGTTTCGGGCAGTGTCTGTGTGTATTGCATGGTGAGATATAGAAACATGCACCTTCTGTCTGTCCAGAACTAAGACTTCTAGTAAATCACACAGTGCAACATGGGCAAGTGGTACTAGAAATATGGTTAATCAGTTCACTATGGGCTCACTCATAATTAATTTTTCATCTTAGAACATTCAGAAGCCACTATTAACAGATTTTTCATGACTTCTGCATTTAGTTAGATGATCCTGATGACCCCAAGTGAGGGCCATAATGCAGGGTCCAAGAAGCTGAGCTGCAGAATTCCCCAACTCCTCAATTTCTAAAGAAAAAGATACTGAAACGGTTATAGAAAGGAAGCTGGAGTGAGACATGGTGAGAGGAGATGCATGGAGAGATCAGAAGAAGGGGTAGTAGACAGAAGTCTATAGGGGCTGGAAGGATGTGGGGGGACAGGGTAAGGGAGGAATGGGAGGGAAGACATGAACAAAACTTATGATATAATGAATCAGTTCCACAGAAATTTCCCTCCTGATTAGCGAGAGAGAGAGAGAGAGAGAGAGAGAGAGAGAGAGAGAGAGAGAGAGAAAGAGAGAGAGATTAAGTTAGGCAGAAGCACCCTGAAGGCATGGAGAAAGCTTTACATTAGAACCATAGGCTGTTGTTGGTAAATCCCAGTGCCAGAACCAGATTAGTCTCCATAGGGATCTATTGGTAACCCATAAAACCCACAGAAATTAAGAGGCTTGGCAGGGATCTCAAACTAAAAGGGACTTCTAATATGCCCTCCAAGGCTCAGAGAATATTTTGGAAGAGGGGGTAGAAAGAATGTAAGAGCCACAAAGTGGGAAGGTGTGCTGTGAGTTGTTATTCTCCCCACAGAAACTGCCTGGTGCATTCATGATTCCAGAAGTAAATGGAGGCAGCTCCACTGAGGAGGACCCTCAGTGGAATGGAGATGGGAGGGAGGAAGGGAACCTAAGAGTATAAGACAATGGAGATATGACCAATTTACAATATACTCATATATATTAAAGTTCTCAAAAAACACTAAAATGGATAAAATTCTAGGCTAAGAATGCAAACATTTACTTGAAAAAAATGATAGCAAAAAAAGGACCCAAAGAAGGAAATCAATGCAGGACCTGGAGAAGAAAACCAGGAATAGAAAAGACAAAGTCAAAGAAATTGACCATAAATGAATAACATGGATGAGAAATTTAAGAAGGGAACTCAGATTTTTAAATAAAATCAAAATGTTGGAAGTTAAACAAAATGAATTTAATGATATCCCAGGGTAAAGCACCTCTGGTAGATTAGACCAACCAGAAGAAAAACTATCGAGGATGGAACATCAGGCTAAGGAGATATAACATACAAACATCAACAACAAAAAGAGAAAGTGAACACACCTGACCATAACTCCTAAGAACTCTGGGATATGATCATGAGACCAACCATAAGGATCCATAATGTAAAAGAAGGAGGTGAGAAAAAAAAATATTGAGCATAGAAAATCTAGTCAATGAAATTAGGAATGAATATTAAATCTAAGGAAAGAAATGAACATTTGAACATAAAAGACATTGCACAGGAACCTCAAATAAACACACCCAAAGAAGATCTTCTTCACTACATAGTATAGCCAAAATGCCGAGCAAAGAAAGCCAGCTGCCTAGCATAAGATAAGTGACCTCCAATACAGCTGACGGGAGCCAGGAGACAGTACAGAGGAATTGGGGGTTTAAACATAAGTGCTGCTCTCATTGCTATCCAGGGAGATGGAGATAGACACTGAGGACACTCAGAACACATCAGAGAAGAAATGCAGAGAATGTAGAGAGCTCAACACTGAAGTAGACTTATAACACACCTGCCAAGGCTCAGAAAAGAGAGGGCAGAAAGATTGCAAGACCTTCAGGGTGGGAAGGAATATCCTTAGACATTGTTCCCCTACCCTCACAGAGACAAACTGGTGCAGTCTTGACTCCACAGTGAATACCAATAGCCACACTGAAGAGGAACCTCATTGGAATGGAGGTGGGGAGGATAAAACCCTAGGAAAATAGGACTAAGACATGATTTGTTCATGCAGTAAAGTTCATACTTGTTAAAAAAAAAAAGTAAAAATAATAGAAGAGATGACAAAAAAGGGCTGGAGAGATGGCTTAGTGGTTAAGGTGCTTGCCTGAAAAGCCTAAGGACCCATGTTTGATCTGTCTCTAGATGCAACATAAGCCAGACACACAAAGGTGGGCAAGCACAAGGCTGAACATGCCCACTAGGTGGCGCAAGTGTCTGGCATTTCATTTCAGTGGCTGAGGTCCTGGCATGCCAATTCTCTCTCCCTTGTTCTCTCTCTGACACTAAAAAAATAAAATTACAAATAAGAGATGACAAAAGTATGAAGCAAACAAATGATATTAAAAGCTGTCTGTTATAGCATGAGGGTTTCCTCTGGGCATGACATGATCATTCCCTTGTCATCTTGGAGCAGAGACAAACTTTGCTCAGTAGCCATGGCAATGAAATAATTAGAACAAGTAGTGAGGCTAGGTCTATGAGAATGGTAATGGAACTATTGACATTCCCTAGGAAAAGGAGAGGGAGGAGTGCCACAGGCTTGTACCTGAGATTCAATCTCCCACTCCCTCCTGTACACCAACCCCCGCCACAGCTTCACTTCCCTTGGGAGAATAATTGGAAGTAGAAAGTTAACTGAAGGTGGAATTCCATGGAGTCATTTTCCACGATGGGGTAGTACCTTGTAGAGATGTTAAAATTTTTGTCACCCATGCTCCTGTAAGTAACTCCTCACCCATGCTTCTGTAATTAATCATAAAAATCAAAACAAAACAACAACAACAAAACAAAAAGCTCATGGTTTCACCAAGTTGGATTTGGATTTGGGATCATTTCTTTGGGTTTTCCTTTGTTCCCTGTTTGGAGTTAACACATGTTTACTCATGTTTCCCTAGGAAAAGTAACAACGAATTGGCTTCCAATGTGGGGCACAACATGACCAAGGATGAGCTTGGGAGGGCCAATTGCGATTGCTATGGACATGCAAATGAGGGTGAGCCTTCTGAAGGTGGAGCATCTACAGGAGACATGGTGACAGGGCCACCTTCCCCGAGTGGCATGTGCTACTGCCTTGTCTTGCTGCTGATTGCCTGGGCCATGCTATGCATAATAAGATATGCAAGGAAAGTACATCTCTAGGTGAAGTGTCCATGAAGGGATCCCAGGGTGGCCCTCTTGCTTCTGTGATGAACTAATTCCATGACATGAGATGGGAATACTCTGAAAACTGTGAGAGAGGAATGTTGTAGTCAGCTTCACGTTGCTGGTACAAAACACCCAACCAAAATCAGTTTAAGGGAGGAAAGGGTTAATTTTGGCTTACAGGCTGGAGGTGAAGCTCCATGATGGCAGGGAAAAGCAATGGCATGAGCAGAGGGTGGACATCAACTTCTGGCCAACATCAGGTGGACAAGATCAGCAGGAGAGTATGTCAAATGCTGGCAAGGAGAAGCTAGCTATAACACCCTTAAACCCCTAACCAATGATACACCGTCTCCAGAAGGCTCCCAATTTCCAAATGGCCACAAGCTGGGGACCTAGAACATGTAAGTTTATGGGGGGGGACCTGAATCAAACCACCACCATGAGATAATGCATTGTTGCCCCTGAGAGGAGTAGATGTTGGATGAGCCTGCTGGTATGCCACCACAGCAGTTGTGTGCCCGCTGGGAGGTGTAGGAAGATGTGGCACTGAGACCAAGGTGTCTGTCCGGTGGGAACTTGCTTACACATGGGCAGAATTCCCCTGGGAAGGGAACTTGCAAGTATTATCTTCTACATTAGCTTCCAATTTGTTGTGTGAATAGATTAACATTGAGGATGAGAGTGATGTGTCCGCATGCTGTTTCTTATAGCTGACGGTCCAAAATGGACAGTGAGTTAAAAGTACCTGTGCTCATGAGCCCTGCTTGGGACCTTAACTTCAAACAGTGGAAAGAATTGGACAGTGAGGAGGGAGAAAATGAGGTAAAAGTGGTGAAAGATACACGGTCTCACCTTTAATACAGAGAAAAAGAAAGTCTGTGTTTCAGCCTGCAGAAAAAGGAGTTTTAAAAAATATTTATATATATTATATAAATATTATATATATTTAGTTAGTTAGTTACATTCAAGGAGAGAGAAGACAGTACGGAGGGAGGGTAGTAGGAAAGTTACGGACATCCCAGTGCCTCTTTCCGCTGCAAGTGAATTCCAGATGTATGTACCCTTTTGTGCATCTGGCTTTCTGTGAGTATTAGGAACTCAAACCCAGAATGGTATGCTTTGCACACAAGTGCTTTTCATTGATGAGCCATCTTCTCAGACCTAGATTAAGGTCTTAATAATGGCCTAATGAAGTTAACCATGATAGTCAAGGAAGATTCTGCCTTTGACCCTATTCAAAGGCAAGAGAGAGAGGGAATGCATGTAAGGGACTCGCATTTTCCTGACTGTTAACCACTAAATTCACCAAGATTGCTGACCCAAGAACTTCCTGAAAATTCTCTTGTCTCTGCCTTCTTTCTCACCTTAGGGATTACCACTGGGATTACCAATGCCCACCATAGAGTGTGGCTATTTCCTGGGTTTGGGGGATCTAAACTCAAGTGTACATGTATGTGCAGTGAACACTTTATCCTCTGAACCATCTCCTTAGCCCGCAAGAAGGGATTTAAAGCAAGAAGTTGAGAGAACCTCTTACGGCCTCTAATAGGGAAGTGTGCCCATCAAACTATCTTTTAAACATTTGTGTTTATGCCCTTAGGTTACTGCTACTTTTTGCCCAAAACAAAACAAAACAAAACAAAACTATTCAACATGGCTATTCTGATATTTGCTAAGTAGACTTCAGACCAAAATTAGTGAGAAGAAATAAAGTGATTAAATCTTAATGAAAATAATCTCTCAAGAAGACACAGCATTTATAAATATATGTGTTCCTAATATTGGGGCTCCTACTTCATAAAACAAATGATAATGAACATATAAAACACTGATAGGTCTTGAAATGATAGTAGTATGTGACTCTGGCAACCCATGCTCACCAGTATATCATCCAAGCTAAAAATCAACAAAGAAACTAAAGTCAATCTTCAATATACAGCCAATGTACTTAACAAGCATTAGCAACATATTCCACCTAATAGCCATGGAATACACATTCTTTTCAGTACCTCAGGGAACTCTCTCCAAAATAGATCACATTTTAGGTCATAATGTAAGTCATAAAAATACAATACAATCAATATAATTACTAATGTCTTATCATGTCATAGAGGAATAGAACTAGAAATCAATAAAAAAATAAAAGCCACAGAAAGCACACAAATACATGGAGGTTGAATAATACATCCTTGAATTGCGTCATTAAAGAAATCATGAAGGAATTTATAAAGTTCCTAGAATCAAATGAAAATAAAAGTACAACTCACCAGTAACTTTGGAATATAGCTACATAAGAGGAAAGTTTAGAGCCATATGTGCTTTCTTAGAAAAGAATCAAAGAGATCTTAAATAAACACCATAATATTGTATCTGAAGATCTTAGCAAGAACAAATCAAACCCAAAGGCAGTAAATGGAAAGAAATAATCATGACCAGAAGAGAAATTAGTGAAGAGGAAACAAAAAGAAAAATATAAAGCATCAATGAACCAAAGAGTTGATTCTTGGAAAAAAAAAATAAGCAAGATGAAAATAGAAGAGAAACTATTTGGAAAGATGAAGGGATTCAATGGAGAGGAGTTGGAAGTGGGAAAATAAGCAAGATCCACAAACTTTTAGCCCGATTAATGGAAGAAAGAAAGAAAGAAAAAGAAACAATTTAATAAAATTAGAGATGAATTCAGGAACATTGCAACAAACATAAATTAAATCCAGAAGATCATCAGGAAACACTTGGAAAATTATATTCCCAAATATATCTGGAAGTCTAGAAGAAATGTATAAATTCTTGAACATATATGACTCACAAATATTAAATTAATATTCCATAGACAATCCAAGCAGAACAGTACCAAACAGTGAAATGGGAAAATAGTAATAAAATTTTTTCCCACAAGGAAACACCCCAGATTAGCTAACACCAATGCTTCTCATACCATTTCATAAAATACAAAGATAAATAATACTGCAACACACATTCTGTAATACAGTATCACACTGATTCCAGAACCAATGAAATGCGCACACACACACAAAGAAAACTATCAATTTCCTTGATGAACATAGATGCAAAATTTCTCAATAAAATTCATACAAACAGAGTTTCAAAAATAAATTGAGAAAATTGTCAGGTGTGGATCATTGTGAGTTTGGGGCCAGCCTGGGATTACAGAGAGTGTCCAAGGTCAGTCTGGGCTAGAGACCCTACTTTGAAAAAAGCCAAAAACAAAATAGAACAAAACAAAACAAACAATAAAACAAAAGAAAGGAGGAGGAGAAGAAGAAAATCATAGCACCATGGACCTAGCTGGTTTCATTTCAGGGCTTCAAAATGCAAATAAGTGAATGAAAAAAAATTTAAACTATTTTATTTTTATTTATTTGACAGAGAAAGAGGGAGAGAGAGAATGGGCATGCCAGGTCCTCCAACCTCTGCAGATGAATTCCAGACCAGTGCACCCCTTTGTGCATCTGGCTAACATGGGTCCTGGGGAATCTAGCCTGGGTCCTTTGGCTTTGCAGGCAAACTCCTCAACTGCTAAGCCATCCCTCCAGGCCAGTGAATGAAATATTTTACATGTAGAGTTAAGGGCAGAAGTCATACACCACCATTTCAATAGATTCAGAAAAAAACTTTGACAAAGTCCAACATCACTTCCTGGTAAAAGTTTCGGAGAAACTGGGAAAAAGTACCTCAACACAGTAAAAGTTAAATATGTCAAACCTAACATTTCTACTAGAGGGGAACAAATGAAAGTGCTTACTCCAAAATAAAGAATGAAGCAAGAGATTTTACCTTCTTTACTCCTAGTCAATAAAGTGCTTCAAATCTTAGTGAAAGCAATAAGGCAAGAGAAAGAAGTAAAGAGGATATAAACAGAAAAAGAAGTCAATGATTTTGCAAATAAAATGTAGTAAAAATGCATCAAAAAATTAGAACTATGAACCACCTTTATCAAGTAGCAGGATGCAGAATCAATATGCAAAATCCAACAGCTTTTCTATATTAGTAAACTTCTAAGACAGAAATTAGGCAAGCAAATTTACTCACAACAGCTCAAAAATAAATAGGAATGATTCTAACCAAGTACATAAAAAAGACTTCTATAACAAAAATTTAAACAACTTGAAGATACTAGAGGATGGACAACCTTCTTATACTCATGAATTGGCAGAAATAACATCATGAAATTAACTATATTGCCAAAAATGATCTGCAGATTCAACAGAATCACCATGAACATTCCAATGACAGTCTTTACAGAACTTGAAGAAACAATTTTAAATTCATATGAAAGCACAAGAGAACCTCAGTAGCTGAAGCAATGCTAAGTTGAAAGAGCAATGCTAGTATAACAATATAACAGTTATAGTCAGTGTAACAATACCTGATTAAAAGTTATACTACCAAGCACTAGTAACAAAAACAGCATAGTATTGGCATGAAAACTGACACGCAGACTATCAGTCTAGAATAGAATAGAACCCATGAATAAACTTACTCTACAATGGCCACATGATTTTTTCAATAGTATCAAAATATACTTTAGAGAAATGACAGACATATTTTTCAACAAATGGTATGAGAAAACATGGATATCAACTATGTGGAAGATTGAAGTTAAATTCCTATCTCTCATTCTGTACAAAAATCATTTCAATGTGTATCAAAGACCTTACTGCTAGACTTAGCACTCCAAAACTGCTAGCAGAAATACAATAACACTGCAAGAAATAGGTAGTCAATGACTTTTTGTAAAGGATTTCCAAAATAGTTCAGGAATGAATTTCAATAATTGATGAAAGGTAATGCATGAAGATGAAGAAACAATAATCAAAGGGAAGAGACAGCTTAAAGAACAGGAAAAAAATCTCTACCATCTATAATACCTAACAGCAGATTAATATCTAGAGTCTATGAAGAACTCCAAAGACTAAACATCAAAACCCCAAATCAATAATTTGGCAACTGTATTACTCATTCTCTCTCTCTTTGTCTGTTGCTCTCAAATAAATAAATGAAAATAATAAACAAAAATATTTGAATGGATAATTCTTAAAAGAAATGTAAATGACTAAAAGCCATGAAAAGACATTTAATATTACTAGTCAAATGGGAAAAACAAATTTGAAATGTATGGACATTTCATCTCATTCTTGTTTAAACAGCCATCATCAAGTAAACAAATGGCTACAAATGACGGCAAGGATGTGGGAGATGAGCCCTTATTTTATGCAGGTAGGAGGGTGAACTGGTGCAGCCACTGTGGAAATCAGTATGAATAGTCCCCAAGAAACTAAAAATAGAACTTTCATACAACATTCATGGGCATGTAGGTGAAGAAATAGAAGCCAGCATACCATAGAGATACTTGCCATGTTTATTACTGCAATGTTTACAATAGCTAATATATAGAACCTGTCTAGATTCCCATCAATAGATGATGGGATAAAGAAATTGTGGCATAAATTCACAAGGGGATTTTATTCAGCTGTGAAACTAATAAAATTACATCATTTGTAGGTATACAAAAGGAATTCCAGATGATCTTATTAAGCAAAGTAAGCTGGACTTAAGTATAATATTGTATGCTTTTCATATATGTAAATATTGATTAAACACATGTGTAAATACATTTACATATATATTAAATATATACATAAGTATATATGACATAAAATCAGAACAAGTTATTGAGGGCAAACATATTTCAACATGAAAGTTCACCCCATTACAAGATTCAAATGATTCAAATCTATCTTGAGTGAAATTGCCAGATTTAAGAAATAAAAATAGAAGACACTCAGTTTAATTTGAATTTTGGATAAACAATAAGTTCTTGGTTTTTTGTAAGGCAATATTGCTGTGTTTCTGATATATAAATTGAACTGAATAACTACATTCTGAGCTGTAGTTCTGTGTTGGTTTATTCTCACAGTAAATGTTGAGTTTAAAGATGGAAAAGTTAGTGGGCACGCTGCCACTTTGTGGCAGTGAAGAGCAATGCTGTTAGTGCTTTTGAAAGAGATGTGCCAGTTTGTGGCTGGACACTCATTTTCAATGTGCACAGCATATCAGACAGCAGTATAAACTGAAAGACCTTTAAAGAGAGAGGCCTGGAAATAGCCCTGCTTTTCTGAGATAACACTAGTTTGGGTTGGCATCATGGAACAAGAGTCTGAAATTTCTAGATGAGGACAAATGGGAAGATGATTGAACTGTGGATATTGCCAGAAATAATATGTGAACTATTCTCATGTGACTGGCAGTAATTTATGAAGAACCACTTATAGGAGGATGATGTTACAAACTGCCAAAGTTTGTGTTTATTTAGCACTATTAAACCAATGTTTGCTTTCATAATACCTTGAAGGCAAGTCACTTTGACCAGTGATAAGAAGACAAGGGACCCTGAGGGTTATATACAGAGGATCAACAATAGCATAGCCGAGAAGGAATAGTTCCTCAAGCTTCTAACTCCAAAGACTTTCATTAAGCCAGAATCACTATTATTTTCTTATATGACCTTCTTTAAAACACTAAAAATATTATTTCAGAGATGCTAGACACACATGTGGAGAGATGTCCTTGCAGTGATTAACTTTCTTAATTGAAGAAACTTGAAGAAATCCAAAATTAAAAATTCTCAGATATCTTCAGAATCTCCAAACAAAACCTCCAGAAATTCATTTCCTTGCATATTTTTATTCTTCTGGAGAAATAATTTACTTAGTAATTGTATTTTCATGTTATTTGGGTGAATAAACATTAATTGTTAAGGGATAGTGGGTTTTCATCCATGTAGGAATATATTTGAAAGTTAATTAACAGTAAGCTACCAAATGCTAATTTACTAACATGATGTGAAGGCTTTTAATAAAGCTTTACTTTAGTATGGCTACAATTAACACTCAAATCTTGACAATAAACACAGGAAGTGTTGAAATATCTGAAGCTGCTTTCATCCCTGTTAATAATAATATTTCATGCCTGTTAATATTTTTAACATTATATTAATCTTTTATAAAGCAGTGTCAACCACCGAGTGATATTGCAGAAGCCACAGTTGGCTTCTGAGTATTTTAGCTTAATCATGATGCAAATTCCCCCGAAAAATCAAATTTTCTGTAATTTTTCTTCAAGGAGCAGACAATCAAAAATATGCATATGGCACAATTATGTCATTTAGCAATCTGCCAATCAGGCTACGAAATACTAGGAGAGAAGAAAATGTGCAAGGTCACTCTGACCTAATGCCCTATTGTCAAAGTACTGACCTTGCATAACATTGTTAGCAATACTCTAGGGGTAGAGAAAAAAAATGTAGCTAGTGTGAAGACAGAGGACCATGAGGATTAACAACTTGCTGCCCAAATGCAAGTACCTTTGGTATGTATGTGTGACCATATGTGCAGAGATGATCACCAAGGATTCTGACAAAATTAGCGACATGCAGAATACACAGGTTTGTGGCACAAAAGTGTTATTGGTGGTAAAGGACTATATTTCTTTTAGTAGAAGCCAACCAGAATCTTACATCTTTTTCTTCCTTTCTCTATAGACAGATCCCTATTTCTTAGTCTTGGGCTTTCCTTGGGCTTTTGTAGAAGACTACCAACGTGTGGGAATTTTCCTACTTGTTTTGTTGACTTTTGCTTATCTTTCATCATCTTCTGCAGTGTTCCCCGAACCTCTTTGGAGTGTCTGAACAGCAACCGCTTCTGTCGTAGCCACTTCCTCCCACTCTTACTTCAAATGATGTCATGAGAACAGTTTGCTCATGCCATGTTTTGCTGAGAAGTCATGTAATAAGGCACAGTGATTATCCTATCTTTTTATTTATTTATTAATTTATTTTTAAATTCTTGTTTTTCAAATTTTTATTAACAACTTCCATGATTGTAAAAAATATCACATAGTAATACCCTCCCTCCCCCACTTTTCCCTTTGAAATTCCATTCTCCATCATCTCTCCTCCCCATCTCAATCAGTCTCTGTTTTATTTTGATGTTGTAATCTTTTCCTCATCGTATGATGGTCTTGTGTAGGTAGTGTCAGGCACTGTGAGGTCATGGATATCCAGGCCATTGTGTCTGGGGGAACACGTTGTAAGGAGTCCTACCCTTCCTTTGGCTCTTACATTCTTTCTGCCACCTCTTCCGCATTAAACCCTGGTTATCCTATCTTTGACAATAAAGAGAATTTGAAGGTTATGGGTAATGTTAATAATTAGCAGATATTGCTGTCCTTTAAAAATATTTATTTATTTGACAGAGAGCTAGATACATTGAGTATGACCAAACCAGGTCCTTCTACTACTAAAAACAAACTCCAGACACAGGTACCAGTTTACATGGAAACTGGGGAATTAAATCAGGGCAATCAGGTTTTGCAAGCCAGTACCTTCAACTACTGAGCCATCTCTCCAACTACACTGATGTCATTTTTAAATATAGACAGCATTTTTTTAAAGTTGCAGTCTTAAGATATATTACATGCAACAAACTGAAGATATTTAAATTCAGTTCTAGGTGAAGAATTGAGTTTGAAAATAAGAATATTCACCTAGAATGTGTTACAAAACTTTCTGTGTTTAAAACACAGAATAAAACTACAAGTTTTGAGCCAGGTGTGGTGGCGCACACCTTTAATCCCAGCACTCTGAAGGCAGAGGTAGGAGGATTGCCATGAGTTTGAGGCCACTCTAAGACTCCATAGTGAATTCCAGGTTATCCTGAGCTAGAGTGAATCCCTACCTTGAAAAACCATCCTAGCAGTTGGAGCACTGCTTTGAAAACTAGTTCAGTTTATTTCTATTTTTGCATGTGTTCGTGGCAGTGAGATGTGTATGTATATATGCGTTCATATGTGTATGGGCTCGTGCATGTATAGGTAGTATGTATGAACATGTGAGTATAGCATGTGGAGGCCAGAGATAGACATCATGCATCTTACACAACTGCTCTCCTCCTTATATTTTGAGACAGGGACTCTTATTGAACCTAAAGCTCACCAATTTAGCTAGATTCACTAACCCTTGATCCTTAGGGATATGTCTGTCTTCATCTATCCAGATTACAGGTAAATGCCACCAGGCATGGCTTTTTGTTTGGCTTCTGAGGATTTGAAGTCAGGTCCTTGTACTTTTATGCAGAGCACTTTACTACTGACCTATATCTTTCCTCTTCCTACTTCAGCTCTGATAGCACGTGAATGATTCCTTCTTTGGGAAAAGCTGGCACTTGAGTTTTCTGCCATAGTCCTAGCTGCTTGCTGTCAAGATGGACAAGTTTGTAAAACCTGGGAAAGTGACACTGGTCCTGGCCAGACACTATTCTAGGTATAAAGCTGTCATCACAAAGCGCCCTGATGATGTCACAGACACCCTCTGCAGCCATACTCTTTTTGCAGGAATTGTCCCTTCCCCCACAGAGCACAAACTGCAATACGTAAGAAGAAACTCATGAAGTCAAAGATCAAGTATTAGGTGAAGGTCTCTAAGTGCAGTAGCTCCTGCTCACAGGTAGCTGGGGTATCCCCTTAGACAAAACTGTGCACAGAAATGGACAATAGGAAACCCATGTACAAGACACAGGGCATGCAATAACACATAGTTCATTCCGAAGCTTGGGTTTAGATATTTGTTCCCATCATGATCATTTTCTCAAAACTAACATTTTAAAGCAATACTATCTTATGAAAACCTGCCTTTCCCTGATTCAGTAATATGAATCATTATACAAATCACTAATATAAGCAGTCTGTGGAAAGTTAACTTTAGAGTTGAAATGATTAAAAACCCATGGTGAAGACTTTCATAGTTCAATGCCCTGAAATGCTGGCCTCACTCCTGGCCCTGTGCAGAACCTTTAGAATCATTAGTGTTTAAAAGGTGGTTCTGGAACAAAAAATTAAATTCTACCCAGAAATACTAAACAGATGACCTTTCTTCTATTCACCATGCTTTTCATATTGTTTCATCTGACTCCAGTTTTTATAGTATAAAATCTGTTTCTTTTAGCACTGCAGTCTTTCTCACCTGCTCTTGCACATTAAGCTAACATTTTCTTAACTCCAGTCATTGGCACTAAAGCCACTTTTAATGACTTAAGGGTCTCGAGTTTCAAGTGGAGATGTAAGAAAGGTGAGAAACTGAAAACTGAGAAAAGGCACCTCAGGATAGTTTCCACTATTGCCTAAGACACAGCTATAAACCTCCCTGGACTTCCCCACCTTTCTGGAATAGTTGTTGCCTCCTGTACATTGTTTCTATGATTCTCCACAGTGCTGTTCCTTTAGGACACTGCTAGCTCCTGGAATATACTAGTCTAGTTCTGTTTTTAATTATTGTTTTTTTTTTTTTTTTTTTTTCGAGGTAGGGTCTCACTCTGGTCCAGGCTGACCTGGGATTAACTATGTAGTCTCAGGGTGGCCTCAAACTCATGGTGATCCTCCTACCTCTGCCTCCCAAGTGCTGGGATTAAAGGCCTGTACCACCAAGCCCGGCTCTAGTCTGGTTCTTATTTGAAGTTGTAGTACATAGACTGTGATATGACACAGGAAGGCTATCAATTAGTGTTCAGTGACTGAGTAGCAATAATGTCTGAAAGTATGAATGAAAGAAAATATCTACAAAGAATTGAGTGTATCTGCATATACTTAGGACAGGTAGCAACAGAAATAAGTTTTCAAAAAATGCTAAATTGGTTAAAAGTGCAAATTCTAGTGATTTTGAGGAATTAAAAATTTTTGAGCCTGCTTAATTTTTAAATTATTATGTAGGTATTCTGTTATAAATCATTCAGAGAAACTTGCTTTATACCTTTACTTTTATCCATGCATTTCAAAGCCTTTGGAAAGTATATGCTTATTGGTCTATATTTTTGGTTCCAAGTGGAAGAAAAAAACTTCAGTTGAAATGAGGAATTCTATTGGTTCCCCAGATGGTGGTGGCAGAGCTGATCTTGGGCCTCAAACAAAGTCAGAGATATCTCTTCTTTCTTTGTGTTCTAGTTGGTTTTATACTCTGCAGAAGGAGAGCGATCATATTGACATTATAATATTGGTCTCATATCACAACAATTTTTATGCTAAAGATGGAAGATGTTCTCATTTTCAAGTTCTAACTATAAAATCTTTGACACTTTTGGAGTTTAGCTTGGGAGACTGTGTTTACTGAGTGTGTCACTCAGGCCACATAGAAGGTTGTTTGCTCCTTGGGTACATGTTCCCCTTTGAAATAGGGTAAGATCTATCAACAGAAAAAGAAGCTGAACACAGTAGGAAGGCCAAGACAATGGTGAGTAGAACACGAACTGTCATATTTTCCCTTCACTTTCTTAACCTATCAAGCTAAGCATGTATCTGTTAAGCTCTCAGCCAAGATGCCCAGTTAACTCAGCATGCCAGTACAGGCCACCCATGTTGGTAGAGACAGGCCCCAGTGAAGATGGGTAGGAAAAAAAAAAAAAGAAAAGCCTGCAGAATAAACATACAAGGAAGACTAAAATCTTGAGTCACAAAAATCTAGGAAGTAAGGATTCCTATAGCCAAGGATTCTTGATCACAGATCATAGTCATGCTTGCCCAAGTACTGGTCACCATGACCTAGATACAAAGTCTACGAGGAACAGGAACTGTTCAAAATGTTGCTTATTATAGAGCATCAGGTGTCTGAGCTCTGAGCATTGTATTAGGAATCACTTATGGCATAATGGATATATATGTACACATACAAACACATGGGGGGGATAGAGAAGGGGAGTGAGGGGGAATAGAGGTTGCAAAAATGCTCTCAAAACCTTTCTGAACAGATTTCTGTCACAATGACATTCAGCTATAGGCTATATGTATAGGAGGCACAGCTAGATGTAGCTAAAGATAAATGTAGCATTTCACAAATCTTTGCTTTTTCTGTTTTAACACTACTTAAGAATAGTTTGGGTCTTTAAAAAAGATGCCTAGCTAGAATCGTGTCTTATTTTGCAGAGTTGGCAAAATGGAGTATACTAACGCTTCTGCTTAATTTTAGTCTTTTACTGGAATAGTGTCTTCACATTTAAAAATACCAACCTTACTGTAACTCTCATTCTGCGAACTCCTTTACTAAATCTTTCTACTTAACAGATTTCCTTAGTATTCTTTTCATAAGAGTGGTCAGATTAGTGCATAATTACATTCATTTAGAATTCTTTGCACACAAGTCTTTACTGGTATCTGGATACATATTTAAAACTGTTCATTTCCACAAGAGCATGGTTGTTTTAAGAGAACTAAATGTCTTCTGAAGGTTTGTTTGGCATGCAGGAGTCTACTTGTAGGCGGGGACTTAAAAGTGCTCATTGTACAACTCTCAGTACCTGAGTTGGGATCCCCAGACCCCATGAAAAGCCATAAACCTCTGCGGGCTTATGTGAGCTCAGTGCACCTAGGGCAAGAAGGGAGGCAGAGACAGAAGTTTCCAGAAGGTAATGAAGGGAGAAATGAACAAGAAGAGGCCTTACCTGAAAGATGTCCTCTGGTATCCTTATTTGCATTATGTCATGTACATATCCACTAACACCTCCACACAAGAACACACACACACAACTAAAAACACACACTAAATAAAGCTTAAAATAAGAGTCCACTTAGGTATACAATCTACACACACACACACACACACACACAATTTTTTGTTGTTGTTTTTTTGAGGTTGGGTCTCACTCTAGTTCAGGCTAACCTGGAATTACTATGTAGTCTCAGAGTGGCCTTGAACTCACAGCAGTCCTCCTACCTGCTGGGATTAAAGGCATGCGCCACCATGCCCAGCCAATCTGTCCATATTATCATGACACTGGAATGAATGCACCTGTGCAATACTTCATTTACTTTTGATTGTCAGTGACATTAAAAGAATAATTATGCATCAAGAATAAATACATATATGAGCTAAATTATCTACACTCATGAATCTTCAGAAGGTAATGCCTTCACTTCCTGTAAGTTCACTGAATGGAAATTAGGCCATTTTAAATGGCATTTTGTATGGAAAAGACATTGGCTTTTAGGAAATTCACTTTCTCTAAAACTGTGGTATTCAGGTTGAGTTTATTTCTGTGGCCAAGATTAGTTCATTTCTTACTTCATTCAGCATGTACGTCTTATTACTATTACCAGTTCATCAGAAAATATTATTCGACCCCCAGGGCAACCTAATCTGTAGCCTGAAATTTTCTTCTAAGCCCTCAGAGCTATTGATTTAGTCATGATATTGATGTGTTAACAATGGGTTTTTCATTTGCAAGTGTGAAAAATGACCAGATACCGTGGCTGCACCATGTTTAAGCAATTTGGATAACTAGGATGGTTTTGACTTAGCTCACTTTCATGTTATGAAAAGAAAACAGAGTATGTTTCCTTTGTATAATGGTTTAGTTTACACAGAGCAGTTTCATATCCATTAGTTCATCAGGGTCTCATGACAAACCTATGAAATATAGAGGGAAAGTGCATAGGGCCTCTTGGTATTGAGGAGTTGAGAGAGCTAAAGGACTGAGGAGGCCAAAGTAGGTAGATGGAACACCGGACCCAAAGATAGTCTGTTTAGTACCAAGGATGCTTCCCTGAAAACCTGTCAAGACTCATCAGTCACAGACAGGAGCTTGAGGATGAGTATGAACCACTGTCATGTATACTGTCCCTCATCAGCATGTATCATACATCACATCACATCAGACCATTTCCTTCTAGTAATCTTGATCAAATCCAGAGGAATGAAGTAAGCCAGAAAACAATTAAAATGACCATTCCCTCACTTACTTGAATTCCAACACCATTAATCTAAATGCAGGATTACTTAAAGAAAAGATTTCTATGAATTTCAAAGAAGCACCTGAAAACTATTGCCTGGGTCATTTACTTCTCTTGTTTATTTGAATTTGAACATCTTCAGGCATTGCTGGAAAATAAGCAATTTTCTCTTTAATTCTTCTCTATTCCACTGATTAAGTATGATAGAATTACTTCTGAGGTTAATACAAATTCTTCAGATTTGGTGCTTCACTATGTCTACTTCCTCTAAAATACTAGTAGGTCAACCTTGTGATGCTTTCATAACTTCAACTAAATCACTTGATGTGGAAAATCTACCACACCAAATACATTCTTTAAGTATCCCACTATTTCCCTATTTAGACAACCTGGAAATCATGTCAATTAGCTTATTTAGGACTCGGGTAGCGTGGTTGGCAGATGACCTAAGGAATTAAAACAGCATGGAACAAAACAAGAAATGCACATCAAACTAACAACTCAAACAAATGAGAACATTTGTCCTTCTGATATTTCTCTACACCAAAAGCATTTTTCCCCCCATGGCCTGAGTTTTATTTTTCCCAATGCTCAGTTCAAATGTGTTCTTTTTCTTAGTCATCCTATTATAATGCAATCTTATGGAATATTAATGAATGGCAGATTTTAGAATGAGCTCCATCTCATCTGCTTCTGGTGACAGTCGTTTTTCACCACAAATCCTTTTGTGGGAAAAGTAATATCAGCAAGTCATTTAATAAAGCACATGTAACTCTAGGTCTATGCCAGCGTTGATGACTGAGAAAAAGCAGCAGTCCACCCACAGATAATTAAAACACTTCTCAAAATCATAAAGAAATACTGAGTATTTTACCCTTGCATCACCATTGAAATCTAATCTAAATTCACATACCTCAGTGTGATTTACAGAGATCTTTTATTCAACAGATCTTATCCCGGACTCTTGTGGAAATGAATCAAATATTTGCCGTATTTCCAATACACTCTTTGCCATGCTATCCCTGCCTAAAAGGCTGTGGATTAATCATTTTATTTCATATGAGTATTCTATAAAACATATTTTAGATCTGAACATTGTAAAATGCCATTCTTGCAGCTTTGCCAATTTCCAAATGCTCTGTTGAATAGTTTATCGTTGGTGTTCTCTATTTCCTTTCTCCTTCTCTTTGAGAATCAGCCAAGCAAATACTAGCTAAATTTATTCGCATTCATTAATATGTCTTAGCCTGAACATTTCTTACTGAAGGGAAATCACAGGGCCTAAAAGAATAAAACCAAATTCTTGTCTGAGACTTCTGTAGCATGGGGTAATATTAGACAAAAAATAGAGACTGCAGATATGTAAACTCTAGTCCATTCTTAATTTTCTTCATATTAGTGTACATTCTGTTTGGCTGTTTTCCTCCCACTTACTAAATAGCTCAACTCTGATATCACAATGAAAAATGCAATTCATATCCCTAAGACTAATGTCACCCAAACATAGCTTGCTATTTTAAATAATGTGGAAACTATATTGGAAGGACAGATAAGTAAAACAATTCACTTTATTTTTAACTGCTTTTGATGTCTTCCAGACTTTGCATATTCAGACAGAGGAATAATGGAAAAGTTATTTTTCTTTCCTTCAGACACACCTCCACAAACTACTATTCCTCTGCCCTCATCACTGTCCTTTTCTGTTGTGCTTTGTTTTGCTTAAACAAAATTGATAAATATAATTTTTTTTTACTTGCCAGGAGAATGGTCCTGGACCAAGTTTCGGAAGACCTCCCAGCACTGGCATTCTTTCTAGAAAATTCCTTCCAGATATGTTTGTAAGTAAAAGTCTTCCTCTTTGGGGGGAGGTTGGAGACTCACTCCAGGATAGGGTCAAACAGCCTGTTGCTGTTGGTCATCCACCTGGGAGCAGACAGACCGAAATTCCACAGTGGGACAATCCCGCAGGAAAGTGGCAGAATTGAGACATAACTGTGTGTTTCCATTTATGTCATCACTCTGAAATAGACAACACTGTTGCCAAACCAAGAGTTTAGGATTTCCCAGGAGCACCTTTGTTCAACAATAGCCCTTTCTGCCATCTTTTTAAGAATGTCCATTAACCATTTAATTTTTTTTTCATTTTTATTTATTTATTTGAGAGTGACAGAGAGAGAAAGAGAGAGAGAGAGAGAGAGAGAGAGAGAGAGAGAGAGAGAGAGAATGGGCACGTCAGGGCTTCCTGCTACTGCAAATGAACTCCAGACACATGCGCCCCCTTGTGCATCTGTCTAACATGGGTCCTGGAGAATAGAGCCTTGAACCGGGGTCCTTAGGCTCCACAGGCAAGTGCTTAACCGCTAAGCCATCTATCTCTCCAGCCCCATTAGCCATTTTAGACTAGGAATACTACTAAGAAAATCTCTTAGTTTGCCTTAATGGCCTCCGTATTCCTAAGGAGATTTCCTCCTAACAAAGACATTTCCATGGGCCGTGCCTTTCCTTGGAACTTGAACACCATGCCATTTCCTTTTGGTCTCCCATAGTTTTGGAAGAGAAATCTGCTATTTTTTAAATTGTTCCCTTCCAGGTAACATGTGATTTGTGTCTAGTTTCTGCAATCCAACTTAAGTATAATTACATATTTTGATAAGTACTTAGTGAAAAGGTACTTTGTAACATTATTCTGTCCCTCATCAAACATTCACCCACTGGTTCTGGTACCTTTTGATAATTTTTCATCTAAACCAACTGTTACTTGAAATCATCCAGTATTTATTTGAAAATCCATTATTTACAGTTACTTCTTTACGTTGTGACGCTGAGTTCAATGCAAGGCCTTGTACATGCTAGAAAAGCACACTATTACTGAACTACATTCTTGGCTTCTAAAATCCATCATTTCTTGTTAATTGGCACAGAAAACAATCATAGCAATTTCTCTTCTTATTCATACAATTCAACATATACTAAGAAATTCTCATTTAGTTCATTATTTCTATTTTTTTCAGCATTAAGTTTCTTAGATTTGTCCAGCAAGAACATCCTTATTGAGCTGGCTCCTGACATTTCCCCACTATTCTTACCCAACTTCCATTTATTTTCACTTAAAGTGATATTGCTTTAAGTGTCTTGTGTATGTGTTTCACTCTCTTCTTTAGGTCTACCATTTCTCCACTGACCCACATTAGTAAAAAATGAGAGTTACAAGTTGAGGTTTGCTTGTCAGTGTTGGATTTCCCAGTACCCATGTACAACTAGCCAGTTGCACAAGTGGCACATCTATCTGGAGTTTATTTGCTGCAGTTAGAGGACCTGGTGTGCCCATTCTCTCTCCCTCTCTCTCTGTTTCCCTCTCCCCCCACCCTCTCTCTTTCTCTCTTTAGCTGTCTCTTCTCTATCTTTCTCTGCTTTTACATTTAAAAAACTCATGGATTCATACCAATACTCCAGTTCCAATTTTACTTAGTAACTAATATAACTTCCTAAAGTTCATTGTATCTCCATCACCCTGATTTTTCTGATGGATTATACACCAGTGCCCATTGCTCTTGCTTTTTAAAATCATAAAATCATTTGTAAACTATATTAATTAATCAAATGCAAATATAAACTTATCAATGTACTTGTTCTTATCACTAGTATGCATGTAGGAAATAAAAACAATGCTGAATAAGTTTGGAGACTTCCAGGTGTAAATAGCATTTTATGTACCCACAAATTAACATGTTAATAAGATAAATCATTTTTCTGCTCTAGAATCATGCATAAGAAAATCTACCTAAAAGCATAGGGGTACATGAAGTTTTTCATTAGTACTGAGTTTATTTCACAAGTCTTTGTGTATGCTATATATATTTATGGAAGAAACAAAGAAAAATCTACAATGGATTTTTTTTTTTTAATTTCAGCTAGGATGGGATGGCCACATTCCTGATAGGTTCTCTCCTGAAAAATTGTGAAAAACCTAAGTATACCAAGCTCTAAAATGTGAAAAGGAACAAGAAAAAAAAAAAAAAGTAGACTGCTGAGGACCTCGGGACTTCAGGGACAACATGGGTGAGTCCCCTGGTTTCCTTTTTGCCTCTTTTATATCCAAGAGTGGCCACTGAGTAAGATTACAATTCTAAAGTGCTTATAGGCACAAAGAAAAAAAAAATTGAAGAAAAAAACTTTAAGAATATCTGATTTCTCCTAGCCAAAGTATGGATGAAAAAATGTTAGTACCACCACACATTATCAGAAGCTTTCTCCATTCCTGTCATGATGTTTGCAATGGCAATGAATAAGAAAGTGGATAGTCCACCTCCGGCCCTCATGCTGTCATGCAAACAGTGGCCTACTGCTCCTCACGCTGGCAGCGTCAGTGTTTCTAAGCAGGACACTGAGCTTCTGTCCCACCTAATATCAACACGATGGGAAGACTGACATGACAGAAACAGAAAACCAGAGCTCTTCTTTTGAGGTTCTGTGACCTTAACACTTAGAGGCAGAACCTAGAAACAGCAACCTAATCCAAATGAAAAAAAAAAAAAAATCTACAAATAACAAATATGAGTGTCTCAAGTGTGTTAAGAGCATGAAATACAACGAAAAGCAAAACAAAACAAAATGGGAAACCCAAAGAACCTTTGCAATTTAGGAGACTAAAGAGACATAGTGATGAGTAACTGAATTCTGAACCACAAAGGAAGAGGTTTTTATTTTATTTTATTTTATTTATTTACTTATTTGAGAGAGTAAGAGAGGCAGACACACACATACACACACACACACACACACACACACACACAGAGAGAGAGAGAGAGAGAGAGAGAGAGAGAGAGAGAGAGAGAGACAATGGGCATGCCAGGGCCTCCAGCCACTACAAACAAACTCCAGACACATGCATCACCTTGTGTATATCTGGCTTATGTGGGTCCTAGGGAATGGAACCTGGGTCCTTTTGGCTTTGTGGTCAAATGCCTTAATGGCTAAACCATTTCTCTAAGCCAGGAAAGAGTTTTTGAATGACGTTGTGACAACACGATATCTGAATGGAGAATGAATGGGGTGGTCCAATATTGTTGTTAATTTTTCATGTCAAGGGCTGTAGTGTAATTATGCAAGATCATAGTGTTGTGAATGTATGTGTGTGTGTATGTGTGTAAGTAAATACTAAATATTAGCAATAGTGGAGAATTGTGTTCAAAACTATGTACAGGTGGGAGACTTCAGGCCAAGATGGCAACTACCTAGCTGCGCTGCAAATCCCAGAGAAAGAAACGCAAGATTTTAAGGGTTTTCTGGGTCTTCTTATCAGTGGGAGGGCACAGAGAGGGGGAAAACAGGGAATCGTGGATCCCTCGCAGGCGGGTAGACCACTCCTAACACCAAATAGCCGTAGAGGCCCGCAACCACAGCCCCGCCCCGCCACCGCGCGCCCTCCTCCACACTCCAATCATTCACTGATCCCTGTGTGCGGAAGCTTAAACTGCTCTGCACACTTGTCTACTACTGTTCAGCAAGCCCAGTCCCACAGCAACTGCCACCCAAGCCCAGACTATGTCTCTTGCTTGTGCCAGCTCAGGTGCCCTCCCCTACCTGTCTGCCATGCCCGCCATCCTACATTCTCCTGTGGCGGGGGAGCACAGACTGTTTCCAGGTCCCAGTGTTCCCAGCCAGAGTTTGGGCTACTTCAGGGCTTGGTACCTCAGTCCCCCTCCAAGCCTGAATGCAGGCAGCTTTGGCGCATTACCGCTTGAGAATTCAGGCAACTTTGGCGCCCCTGTCAGGCAGTAGATAGGCGGCTTTGGCAAGTGGGAGCTGCTTGGCAACTGCCCCAGGCTGCTGCAGATTCCCATTGCACTAGAGCCCAAGCTGATCCACCCACCTACCTGCCCATACACTGTCATGGGCAGACCACAGTGCAAAAGAAATAACATGAAAAATCAAATGCAAGTAAATCCAGTTAGACCACTCAGTCCTACAAGGAATGCATCGAACCAAAACAGAGAAGAGTTATTAGGATCAGAACATCAAGTTGAAGCTGTAAGCAATGCAACCCTGACCAACCTACTAGTAGAACTTGCAGGAAAGCAACAAAGGACTGATAATTGTGTGGATGCTACCATCACTAAGCTAGAATAATTGGATAAGAGATTGGAAGGAGTTCAAAGAGAGTTAAGAGTTTTGAGGGAGAGTAAAAAAAAAAAAAAAAAAAAAAAGGACCTTAAAAATCAGCTGGCCATACTAAATGAAGACATAGAGAAATGCAAGGGTGAATTCCAAGAATCATCAAGAAAATCAGAAACTGATGTGAAAAGGGAGCTTGACAGAGTGATAGAAATGATACATAGAAAAGTAGTACAAAATGCAAACTTAATCTAACAAGTCCAAACTCTCTAGAGGCTCTCAAGAATAGAGTCAGCCATGTGGAGGATAGAAACTCTGATCTGGAAGACAAGATGAAAGAAACAGTTCGAGAGTTCAAAAAGTTCAGTAAGTTCAAAAGTTCCTGTGAACAGAACATGAGGGATTTGTGGGATACAGTTAAACGTCCTAATATCAGAATCATTGGAATACCAGAAGGAGAAGAATTTCAGACCAAAGGCATGAAGAACTTATTTAACAAAATAATTGAAGAAAACTTCCCCAGTCTCTTAAAAGAAAGGCCCATCAAGACACAAGAAGCCAACAGAACTCCAAACAGACTGGACCAAAGGAGAAACTCTCCAAGTCATATTATCATTAAGACTTTAAACATTGACACCAAAGAGAAAATCCTAAAAGCAGCTAGGGAAAAGCAGTGCACCACTTTCAAAGGTAACCCCATCAGAATCACATCAGACTTCTCAATGGAAACCCTGAAAGCTAAAAGGGCCTGGAGTGAAACTCTCCTAAGTCTAAGAACCTATGGATTCCAACCCAAACTACTCTACCTGGCAAAAATATTCCTCATAATAGATGGTGAAAGAAAAACTTTCCATGACAAAACTCAGCTTTACAATTCTATGAACACAAAACCAAACCTACAGAGAGTATTTCAGGAAATTCTCCACAAAGAAGAAACAAATAACCAAACTCAAATGCTTACAAGAAGCAGATCACAACAACCAAACCTAGAGTAGGCACAAAAAACTTCAAAGCCCATGAAAACACCAACACACATCTACCACCACAATATGGCAGGGATCAAATAAAATCTCACAGTCATTACCCTAAATATTAATGGCTTTAATTCACCCATCAAGAGACACAACATAACAGGATGGATCAAAAAATTATACCCCTCAATCCGTTGCCTTCAAGAAACCCACCTCACCACTAAAGACAGACACCTTCTCAGGGTAAAGGGGTGGAAGACAATATTCCAAGCAAATGGGAATAAGAAACAAGCAGGTGTAGCTATATTAATATCAGATAAAATAGACTTCAAACCAAAAATATTAAAAAAAGACAAAGAAGGCTACTTCCTAATCATCAAGGGATTGATCCATCAAGAGGATATTACAATCATAAATTTATATGCACCAAACACAGGGGCACCACAATTCAAAAAACAAAACCTACTTGACAATAAAACAGAAATAACCACCAACACCATCATAGCTGGGGACTTCAATACACAATTATCAGTAATAGACAGATCATCCAAACAGAAACTCAACAGGGAAGTAATAGAGCTCAACAAAACCATAGAGCACTTAGACCTAATGGACATCTACAGAACTTTCCATCCCAAATCCACAGACTACACATTCTTCTCAGCAGCCCATGGAACATTCTCTAAAATAGACCATATACAGGGCCACAAAGACTGCCTCCACATATTTAGGAAAATTGACATAATTCCCTGCATGATATCAGATCACAATGCTATATTGCTAGAAATCAACAACAAAAGACCCACCAAGAATCCCAACAGCACCTGGAAACTGAACATCACACTTTTAAACAACAAATAGATAGTGGATGAAATAAAAAAATGAAATTACAAAATTTCTGGAATTGAATGACAATGAGAACACATCATACCAAAACTTATAGGACACAATGAAGGCGGTCCTCAGGGGAAAATTCACAGCACTCAATGCCTTCATAAAAAAGACAGAAAGATCCCAAATCAATAACCTAACCATCCACCTAAAGGCACTGGAACAACAAGAAAAATCCAACCCAAAGAGCTCCAGAAGGAAAGAAATAATTAAAATTAGAGCAGAAATTAATGAATTAGAAACCAAGGAAACAATTAAGACAATGGACAAAACAAAGAGCCGGTTCTTTGATAAAATAAACAAGATTGACAAATGTCTGGCCAATTTGATCAAGCAAAAAAAGGAGAAGCTTCAAATTAACAAAATTCAAAATGAAAAAAGGAGAGATCACAACAGACATAAGTGAAATTGGGAGAATCACGAGGACTTATTTCAAAAACCTCTACTCCACAAAACTAGAAAATATGGAGGAGATGGATAAACTCCTGGATGTATACCATCTACCAAAGCTAAACTCAGAGCAGATTAATCACCTCAATGAAACCATCACACTCATGGAGATTGAAAAAGTAATTAAAAACCTCCCCAAAAAGAAGAGTCCAGGACCAGATGGCTTCTCAGCTGAATTTTATCAAACCTTCAAGGAAGAACTGAAACCAATCTTCCTAAAACTGTGCCACACAATTGAAGAACAGGGAAAGCTACCCAAATCCTTTTATGAAGCTAGTATCACCCTAATTCCAAAACCAGGCAGAGATGCCATAAGAAAAGAAAACTATCGGCCTATTTTCCTAATGAACTTAGATGCAAAGATCTTGAACAAAATCCTCGCAAACCAAATCCAACAACACATCAAAAACATTTTCCACCTTGACCAAGTGGGATTTATCCCAGGAACACAAGGGTGGTTCAACATATGGAAATATGTCAATGTAATACACCACATAAGCAAGATTAAACATAAAAACTACATGATCAATTCAATAGATACAGAAAAGGCCTTTGACAAGATACAACATCACTTCATGATCAAAACATTGGAGAGAATTGACATTGTTGGTTTATATCTTAACATAATAAAGGCAATATACAAAGCTCTGAAGGCCCAAATAATATTTAATGGGGAGAGACTGGAGGAATTCATATTAAGATCAGGAACAAGACAGGGTTGTCCTCTCTCACCTCTGCTTTTCAATATAGTACTGGAAGTCCTAGCTCAAGCAATAAGACAGGAGAAGAAAATAAAAGGGATACAATTTGGAAAGGCAGAGTTAAGTTAGCTCTATTTACTGATGACATGATTGTATATGTAAGAGACTCCATCCCAAAACTCCTGAAGGTGATTAACTCCTCGAGTAAAGTTGCAGGATACAAAATCAATGCACAAAAATCAGTAGCATTTCTATATGCAAATGAAAAAGATACAGAGAAAGAAATAAGGGACATAGTCCCATTTTCAATAGCAACAACAACAACAACAACAAAAAATACCTTGGAATAACGTTAACCAAGGAAGTGAAAGATCTGTACAATGAAAACATAAAAACACTCAAAAAAGAAATTGAGGAGGACTTGAGAAAATGGAAAGACCTCCCATACTCCTGGATAGGCAGAAATATCATTGTGAAGATGACAATCCTATCAAAGGCAACATATAGATTTAATGCAATTCCAATTAAAATCCCTACAGTGTTCTTCACAGAGATAGAAAAAGTGATCTCAGATTTCATATGGAAAGGTAGAAGGCCTCGCTTATCCAAACATATCCTCAGCAAAAGAAATACCTCTGGTGGCATCACCATACCTGATCTAAAGCTATATTACAAAGCCATAGTAATAAAAACAGCATGGTACTGGCATAAAAACAGGAGTATAGACCAATGGAATAGACTTGAGGACCTGGTCTTTGGGTCAAGCAACTATAGTTAGCAACTATAGTTCGACAAAGGCCCAAACAATATAAGCTGGAAAAAAGACAACATCTTCAACAAATGGTGCTGGACAAATTGGATAACCACATGCAGGAAACTGAAACTTGATCCACACATTTCACCATGCACTACACTCAAATACAAATGGATCAAAGACCTTAATATAAGACCAGAAACTCGAATACTACTGGAAGAAAATTTAGTAAGTATTTTCTATGATATAGGAATGGAAAAAGACTTCCTGAACAAAATCCCAGTAGCTCATGATCTTAACAGTCACTCAACCAATGGGATCACATGAAGCTGAAGAGTTTATTTACAGACAAGCATGCAATAAGCAAAGCCTATAGATTACCCACAGAATGGGAGAAAATATTTGCCGGCTATTCAACTGATAGAGTCCTAATCTCTAAAATTTACAAAGAATTCAAAAATCTAAACAGTAAGAAGTCAAACACCCCACTCACAAAATGGGGCAAAGAGCTGAATATGCAGTTCACAGAGGAAGAAACACAAATGGCAAATACACACTTAAGAAAATGTTCATCATCCCTAATCATCAGAGAAATACAAATTAATACAACTATGAGATTCTACCTTACCCCAATAATGATAGAAAACATCAAAAAATCGAATGAAAACAAATGCTGGAGAGGATGTGGAGCAGTAGGAACACTCATCCACTGTTGGTGGGAATGTAGGATGGTACAACCACTTTGGAAAGCAATATGGAGACTCCTGAAAAACTGACTATAGAGATACCAACAAACCCAGTTATTCCCTTAGTCGGTATCTACCTTAAAACCTTCAAACCACAGGCCAGAGAGATTTGCTCAACCATGTTTGTAGCAGCTCAATTCGTAATAGCTAAGAGCTGGAATCAATCTAGATGTCCATCACTAGAAGAATGGATAACTAAGATGTGGTATATCTACACAATGGAATTCTACATAGCAGTAAGAAAAAATGACACAAAGAAATTTGAGGTAAAATGGTTGAACCTGGAACAGATCATTCTCAGTGAACTTACCTAATCACAGAAAAAAAAATCACCACATAGTCTCACTCATCTACAGCACCTACCTTGAACCTACCCAAGACACCTTACATACCCAGAAAGCATCTTATTAATTAGACACTAGGATGGATGGGGAGGGTGGGGAGGGCATCGAAGGGGTGGGAAATACTAATCTAGACCCAAACGGCAATGGTACCATAAAAATCTACTTCCTAAAAGGCAGACCAAATGGTTGAACCTTCAGTAGGCCCTTACAGGAAACACCTGAACAACAGACACTGGAGAGGGTAGGGTCAAGTCTAACCTAAATCTTCTACATCTTCCCTTCCTCCCTATCCCTCTCCCTCCCCCCTCCTCTCTAACTCTTGTATACTAGTTATATTTTTCTGCATTTTCTTAGTTGGCACTGACCTGTAACTCCCAGTACCAGTATGTGGCTATCATCCACAATGAGCTTTTGATTAGAGATACCTACAAGGTTTCCTAAAAGAATGACAGATTTCTGTCAGAGTACTTGATGACCCAACAAAGGTTAGTGGTAAGACCCCATTGCTGAAGACACCATGTGCAGCTGACATGTAAAATGGAATGGCATGGCTGGAAGCCAGGAGAGAGTCAGTCCCCAGACAGTCAGAGTGTCTAGTGCCAGAGGTGCTACATGGGCGACTGGGGGAAATGACCAATAACTGTCCCAGCAACTCATGGTCTAACCTACTTAGCAACAAATAACCTGTTGTGATGCCCACACAAGTGCAATAGTGGCACACAGCCATGGTGGGGAACCAACTGCTCTTGATTTGGCTAACTGATCCCTTCAGTGGTACCAGACCCATAGCTGTAGCTGGGAAACTAGTCAGAACCATATCCAAACATAAGCCCACTCTCCAATATCAAGCTACCATCAATCATGGGCTACAAGAAGGCCTACACCTATTAAACTCTCTATTAAAAAAAAGTAAGGGTTATTTCATTTGTCCTGGAGTTAACTTCCTCTCCGTTGGAGAATCTGCTTCTCTTTTTCAGATAGATGCAGATCCTAAGGAGAGAGCCACCCCATCATATCTCAAAAGGGCCCCAGCTGAAAGTAAGGAAAATTGGCCAAACAAGCAAGGGTGATGTTTTCCTGATGAACTGGATACCAGCATAAGGGGGAAGGAGACCAACACAGAGAAAAATCAACTCCTACCAAATTAGAGAGCCAGAGCCTCAGAGGCCCCCAACACCTCATCACTGAAGCAGACCAAAAATGTACCCAACATGGCTCAGGGAAATTTTGCGAAAGAATGTCAGAGCCACATGTTGGGTCAAGATATGCAGAGACCTTTATTGTACCAATAACTGAGGGCTTACTCCACAATGCACGACCCATATACCTCAACAAGGAGGGGTCAATGGGGAGAGGGTAGGTCATGGATGAGCCTAATAATGGAACCAAACTGCCTGTATGTGCTGAATAGAAAACTAATAAAAAATGCAAAAAAAAACTATGTACGTGTGTATATATACACATATGCACATTTTATATATACAGAGAGCAAAGGGGCTAGGAGGAAGAAAGGAATGCAGGATGTGTTGGCATTTTCCTCTTATGGTAGCAAATACTTCAGATAAGCAGCTTGTAAAGATGAAAAGTTTATTTTTTTCATAGGTTTGGAATTTTTCAGCCCAGGTCCATTGCTTTTAGATTTGTGGTGAGGGATCACATCATAGTGGGAATACTTGAGGGGAGCTTCTCATCACTATGTCCCTAGGAAGGAACAAGAAGGAGGAAGGGTTGTATCCCAATACCTTAGCGTGCATGTCCCCAGTGATCCAACTTCTTCTCACTATGCCCCTCCTTCTGCAGGTTCCATTGCCTCTCAGTAGTGGCACAAACTAGACAAAGGCTTTCACATATGTGCTTTGGGAGACATTCAAAATGCAGACTACAGTGAGGATGAAAGGTAGAAGAGAGCCAACTATAGAAGCATGTGTCAAGTGCAGTGTCTTCATGAAGTGTATGTGAGAAATGAAGGCCTTCAGTTCATTGCTGTCTCCCTCTTGGTTTCCAGTATTGGTGGTTCATTTCGTTCTTTTTTTAAGTTTTATTTTTATTTATTTACTTGAGAGAGAGAGAGAGAGAGAGAGAGAAATAGGCAGATAGATAGATAGATAGATAGATAGATAGATAGATAGATAGATAGATAGATAGATAGATGGAGATATGATGAGTGAGCCAGCATCTCCAACCACTGCAAATGAACTCCAGACGTGAGCACCCCCTTGTGCATCTGGCTTACGTGGGTCCTTGGGAACTGAACTTGGGTCCTTTGGCTTTGCAGGCAAGCACCTTAACCACTAAGGCATCTCTTCTGCCCTTGGTGGTTCATTTCTTATCCCTGGCTAGTTGAATTTAGAAATGAATTAAACTGGACAGTGAGACACATATATTTGCTAGTATAACATAATTTCATTCATAGTGATTGTTATTAAATGTTTGCTAAGGAGGTTTTAGGTTTGCAGTGCATTTTGCAAATTAATGGTGGAACGAACAAAAGAAAAGTCACTAATGTGATTGGCTCTGGGAACAGGGCTTCCCTGTGAAGTTGCTAGATCCGCACAAGTTACCCCGAGTGGTGCAGTGGGAGTGGATATGGCAGGTTCACCGTCAGGGGGACGTTCTAAGAGCCGGTGTGTGAGTCCTTAGTTTCATTTCGGAGGAGAGTGATTTTGGGAGCATACATCCACTGAAAGTTCTCTCCATGTTGAGGGAAAGGAGGAAGCATGAAACAGATTCATTAGCACTTAGCTGACTGATGATTGGCTTTTAAGTGAAGGGCAAATCAGATTTTCTGCTTTCAACCATTAGTATTTTAGTGGCTGCCTGTGAAGGCAGTGAAATGAAATTTTCCAGAGTCACTGACCTTAACTAACTAAACTTCATTATATGCCAGTCTGTACCCTCCTTGTTTACATCAATTACATCATTGACCATGGTAATTTACAAAGTCAGTTTCATTGTCTCCATTGCACCTATGAAGAAAATGAATCCCAAGAGTGGTGAAATGAGTTGCCTATGGCCACACAGCAAAGTTGTGATGGAACAGTGAACAATTTCTTCATTCCCAGTTGTTAAACAAACTACTTCTAATGCTGTAAAATCGCCTAGCTGAATATAACATGGGGATGAAGGTGAGGAATGAATCTCACCTGCTCCCGCTGATGCCACAGATCTCTTCTTAGTGCTTCTCGGCACGCTAAGCATGAAGCGAGGAGCCCCAGGGTGCATGTGATCAGAGGCTCTCAGTGAAAAAGCCCACCTGTCAGTTTTGATTATCTATTTTCCCAAGTATAACATATGATACAAAGTACCACAGTGGATTTGTCTCAGGGGTCAATTAATTAGATGTCAAAGGACTAGTAATTTAGTTCTTTTTCCTCCTCTTTTTTCTCTCTCTGCCTCTTTCTCTCTCTTAAATAAATAAGTAACTTAAAAAAATTTTCATGAGCTGGGAGTGGTAGCACACGCCTTTAACCTCAGCACTTGGGAGGCAGAGGTGGGGAGATTGTGTGAGTTCGAGGCCATCCTGAGACTACATAGTGAATTCCAGGTCAGCCTTCTCTAAAGCAAGACCCTACCTTAAAAAAAAACAAAAACAAAAAACCTTTTTTTTCATTTATTTATTTGCAAGGAGGGCAGGGGTTGGGAGAGTGTACCAGGGCCTCTAGCTGCTGCAAACAAATTCCAGATGTATGCACCAATGCACCACATTGTGCCAATTGCTTTATGTGGGACCTGGGGAATTAAACCTTGTTCATTAGGCTTTTCAAGCAAGTGTCTTAACCACTGACGAACTCAGGAAATCTTTTGGTTTGTTCGCTTTGGTTTTATAAGGTAGGGTCTCACTGTAGCCCAGGCTGACCTGGAATTCACTATGTATTCTCAGGGTGGCCTTGAACTCACGGCGATCCTCCTACCTTTGCCTCCTGAGTGTTGGGATTAAAGGTGTGCACCACCATGCCTGGCTAATTTTTTTTTTTTTTTGGTTTTTTGAGGTAGGGTCTCACTCTGGTCCAGGCTGTCCTGGAATTCACTATGGAGTCTCAGGGTGGCCTTGAACTCACAGCAATCCTCCTACCTCTACCTCCCGAGTGCTGGGATTAAAGACGTGTGCCACCACGCCCAGTTTACTAATTTTTTTTATTACAACCTTTTTGGGGTTAGGGAAGCAGCTTGGTCAGTAAAGTGCTTGTCTTTTAAGCATGATGACCCGAGATTGGACCCTAGTACCCACAAACTAGTGCCAGGTGTGACGGCGTGCGCTTGTAATCCCAATGCTGGGAAGGTGGAGACAAGAGGATTGGGGGGGGGGGGGGCTTGCAGGACAGCTAGCTAAACGTAATTGGTGAGCTCTGGGCCAGTGAGAGACAAAAACAAAAACATAAACAAAAGTTGGATGGTGCCCTTGTGGAGATGACTCAAGGTCATCTCTGACCTTCACATCACAAGCATACATATGCACACACACGCACATTTGTGAACATACACACATACATGTGCACTACATCCCACATGGACACGGACCACACATGTACATACACTTTAACTGTTGGGCGTTGGGGAGATGGCTCAGTAGGTAAAGTGTTTGCTGTGCAAGCATGAGGACCTGAGTTCAGATCCCCAGCACTCACATAAAAGTAGGACACAGAGGTGACTACCTGTAATCCCAAAGCTGAAAGGTGGGGACAGGAGAGTCCCTAAGGCTTGTTGAACTAGCTGGTCTTGCCAAATTGGTGAGCTCTAGGTTCAGAGTAAAATTCTGTCTCAAAAAACAAACGTAATAAAGAAATAAAAACAAGGTAGTGAGAAATTGAGAAAGACATCTGACACCAACTTCTGACCTTCATGCACATGTGCATACACGTGTACATAAATACACATGAAGATCCACATACATGCACACACCACACACATGCACATGTAAAAAAACAGAAAGCTTTTCTTGTTACATTTTGTGCTTACAAACGTTACAAAAATTTACAGTGCTTAGTGAAATGCGGGGCAGAGATACATGTTTTCAAATGCCAGTACTGAAACTTCCCAGAGCATCTGGTTGCAAGTCTGGACCACTCTGATTGTCTTGGCCATGCACACGTGAGGGGCTCTCTATTCTCAGGGCAGGTGGTCTTTTCCAGGAATCTTTACTTGCAGCCTATTACAGGAAAATCTATTTTCTGGCCAGTCCTCAGGTTCCTTATTTCCACTTAAGCATGTTTGTCAGTCAATAAATTCCTGCCTTTTGCCGTCTCCCTATAGATGTGGTGTTCTCCATTAAACAATGCAATACCCAGCCGCTTTCCACTCTCATCTTCAGCTGAAACTCGCTTGGCTCAGCCTGCCATTTACGGCTTAATGGGGAAAAGCCATTGCATGCCAACGTGAATTTCCTCACTGTTCCGTTATGCTCACTGACACCAATGGGTGCTTTCTTCTAACATAAGATGGAAATTTGCTGATACTGCCAGACAATTACTTGATAGTACTTGGCTTTTGTTTATACACTTACCCAGAATCTCACCAGAGACACCCGAATAGAAGTATTGTTGGCCAAACTAAAAGAACCCTTGGAACTCCAATAACACAGGCTGCCTACTTTCCCCCTTCAGTGTTTATTTTCAGTCTATAGTTTGATTAGATTAAGTTTCCTTTATTTAGACTTCAGCAAGAACAACTGACATAAAGAAAGGTAGGGCGGTTGAAATATAATTTGAAGAGACAGTCAAGTAAATCACTAATGTAAAAATATCCGATCACATACTCAGGCTTATTCATGCTCAGGCTATGAACCAAATGGCTCCAGCGAGAGCCCCCCCTCCCCCACCCCTGCATTCCTAAACCAGGACAATATGTGCTCAAAGGGCAGCTGGAATGGGTTCTGAAGAGACAGAACACATTGTAAGCCCACTGCACATTCATTGTCAAGTTTCAGCTTGGCAGTATGTTGACATTAGATGGGGATGTGCGTGTTTAGTCACCTTGACACTTACATGGTACTGTCCACAGTTCCTAATATATAACTATATTTTTTGCAAGGATTAAAAAAAAACAAGAGGAAACACAAGTGATGAGCTATGATATTAAGAGCTGTTTTTAAGATTTTATTTGGCCTATTGTTGGAGACTGCTCAGCACTTGTTCAATAATTTTCCAAAGTAAAGGCCATTTGTAAGTTTCAAGAGAAACAATGAAAGAGGCAAAGTTTTTCACATCATGTGATGTATGATTCATTTTGTCACAATGAAAACACCATGCAGGGATCCTGTTTTTCTATGCCTGTGGCTCTGAACTTTCCTTCAGTTACTTGTCATTCAATATTGCATCAGTTGTTTTGACCTGGTCCAGGATAGTGATATTTTAACAAGTGTTCTTACTTCAATGACTCAAACACCACAGTTAGTTTAGCATTCCCAAGAAACAACTTCAATATCATGTACTTACCTATTCAAATACTTTGCTGGCTTCCCACAGATGTAGCGATTGTACCACACAGCACCATTCAGATCATTCAGTGAGATCCAGCCTACTTACTGCTTCTCTGCTTGTCAGGTACAAACATGATCATGATATCATCCATTTGTATATGATATTCCAGTGTTCACATAACATATTTGGGATAGAATGAATATTTTTAATACCTCTGAGAGCAGAATATCTGAGTTAATGTTTTTCTTTACCATAAGAAGCAGATTTAAACTATGGCCTGATCAATTCTATACTTGTTATTGACTGGAATGAATGAGATATCCTGTGAGCCCCAAATTTCGATCAAAAAATGTGAGGGCAAAAGTGCATGAAAAATTCTTTATGACACATTTCAACCACTATTTTTACTCTGTTCTAAAACTCAGTGTCCATTGCTACCATGGTACTAACCGGATAAATCGCCTGCAGAGTAAAAAGAGAGAGGTCATATGCTTTGTGGCACCTGTCTCACAATCTGGAATACCTTCTACTCTCAGTGCTGCAGAACGTCATGTAGGCCAGATGGAGCTACCAGTAATTGGAGACACGATTCCATTTCCTTGTAATGTCCATGATATGTCTATGTTTCTAGGTCCTTAGAAGAATGCACTGCCACGGATAAGGCCATAGATGACCTCAAAGTCATTCTTCAATGGTACTGGTTGAAAAACAGGGCATAATTAGCCGTACTGTTTGTAAAGGGCAGATGCCAAACTCCTGAGTGGAACATGAAAGCTGGTACTCTCAGTCATCTGGAGGTAAATTCAGAGCCAAGAAGGCCTTCATCTTATTTACTTTCATTCAGCTATCTGGTTATAGCAAAAAATGCTTACAAATGAAAGAGAAGGGCATTGGAAAATTACTGTTTACAATTCAAAAGCATGAAATGTAATGCAGGAACCAGAAAACAGTGAGCTCAGGTTTCACAGTAAGGCCATGGGACCAGCAACTAGAAACATGCATCAAAAATGTCCTTGTTGGAGCAAAATTAAGAAATGGCAGAGTATTTTCAATATTGTGGAATGTTACCTGTGACATATTAAAATTTATCAAATGATGTCAGTTTCGATAAAAGGAAATCATCTGACATTCCTGTGGCTATGCCCATCAACGGTTTAAACATTGAATGTATTATGTTTTCCCCCTTTCTTACATAGTCAATAACCTTAAAATTCTGAGATATCTCTGAAAACCTAGAGCCAAGAAATGTGTCAGGGGCTGCTATGTCCATGTGTACTGACAGGTGACTGATTCCTCTGACGCTGCCGAGCTGGATCTCAGTGGCTTATCTCATGGTGAGGGCACTGCCCAGCCAAGCTCTGACTCAGGAGAGGCGGGGTCAGGAGGAATTCAGGAGAAGTAACGCTCAACTCCGCTGGTTCTCTCTGAAAGTTCGAGAGTTTAGTTTCTTTGTTTTCTGATGATGAGCCAAGATGTGTGCTTTGAACAAATCTGAGGTAGAGAAAATATTGGCACAGACGTGGGAAAGGATGTTTCTGATAAATGAGCCTCTCTCTGTGTGTCTCTCTTGCCCTAAATGCTTTACCACAAAGTATCTAAAATAAGCCCGTGCTGGGTCTTGTTAAGTACATAGCAAGGACAATCCCAAAGGTCTTTTATTTTTCTGCCAGTAGACGGTCTGTTGCCATGTTGAACAAAGCATATTTTTGATAATAAAAGACAATGCATTCCCCTAGTTGTGCCATTTCTTGTGGCGGTGATTCACGGTGAATTTCCCATTATATAGCTATCTTGTTACAGCCTTGGCTTTGGCTTGTGGCTACAGATTCATCTCTGAAAGCCCTCATTTTCAGAAACCTTGTCATAAGACCTCAAATTCTTTACACTGGCAGATGATCACAAAGTGGAAGGTACTTTCTAAAGGTCAATAAGTGTTATATATGCAAGATGATTGTGGCGGGTTGATTCAGGTGTCCCCCATAAGATTAGGTGTTCTGAATGCTAGGTTCCCAGCTCATGGAGATTTGGGAATTAACACCTCCTGGAGGCAATGTATTCTTGAGGGCGAGCTTATGGGTGACATAGGATGCTAGGTTCCCAGTTGAATATTGCAAGTTTCCCCATGCCAGTGTTTGGCACACTCTCCTGTTACTATTGTCCACCTTATGTTGACCAGAGGGTGATGTCCACCCTCTGCTCATGTTGTCATTTTCCCTGCCATTTTGGAGCTTCCCCTTGAACCCGTAAGCCAAAATAAATCTCTTTTTTTCTCAAAAGCTGTACTTGGTTGGATGATTTGTACCAGCAGTGCTAACCTGACTGCAACAGTAAAGTGGTACTGAGAGTGGAGTTGCTACTAGACACTCGACTGTGTAGCTTTGGCCTTTTGGAACTGATTTTCAAGAGGAATGTGGAAGGACTTGAAGCCTTGTCCTAAGAGATGCCTTGCAGTGCTGTAAGTACAGCTTGATAGATTCTTCTTGTTGTAGTTGAAAGACCTGAATGCAGGAAGAGCTATGGACTGTGAGGTTTGGCTTATGATGGTAAAAAGGTACTTTGTCTGCACTGGACTAGATACAGTTTGTGTGAGAGGCTTGCTGTTTTGCCCATGTCCTGAGAAGTTGTGCAGGGTTGCAGTGTGTAGAAATGGACTGGTGTGAGCAGAGGGATATAGCACAAAAATGAAATCTTTGGGCCCAAACTGCTGCCTATTCAGCTGCAATTGAGAGATTACAACTTTTGAGATTGGGTCATCTGACATGCACTGGGGCAACAGGAAGAATGTTGACTCTTTTGAAGGGGCCTGAGTGCTCAAGGAGTGTCCTGTTTTTAAAAATCTGCCCCATACCCTTCCCCCATTAGCAAATTGGCATCCTACCTGTGTATACGTGGAACTGTGGAGTATAAGAAACGTAGGAGCGAGAGGGTCATTGAATTTGCAATGTGGTCTTGTATTATGGAAATAGCCATGGACACTGTGAAGCAGGTTTGCTGGATGCCTGCATGGAGACCTGACAGAGCCATGAGGATGAACTATGGGATTGCAGTGGATATGCCAGGTCCACGAGATGGCTGCTAAGGAGAACTGCCAGTCCCAGATGAAGTTTTCCAGTGCTGTGAGTAGCTTAGCTGGAGGGATGGAATTAGAATTCCAGAGACTTGTTGTTGGTTAGAATTATCAGATTTGGAGACTTGTCACTGACTAGAGTTGTTGGACTTGGGTGTTCAAAAATGTCGTTGGGCAATATTATATGGCCCAATAACCCTTTTTGTAAACAAATGGCATGATACATCATACAAGGGTTAGAAATTAAAGCATCCGCAATAAGCCAGTACATGTACAATAAAGGATACAAACCTGAAGGCCCATTCTAAAAAGTCTACACCTGTATTCACTAAGTGAGTTAAAAAGGAAACAAGTGGCTATGCCTTCACTCTCTTTTGTTCTCCTGCTTACAAAGCTTAAAAAGCCACTGGGGGAAACAAATTTTTTTTTTTTTTAATTTAAGCTGTCAAAAACTATGAAGGAGGTAAATTAAACTCCAGTAGGTAAACTTAAGAATTTTCTGAAAAACTGTCTTGCATATCTATGATCTTATTAATATCAGCATGATAAAAGGTTGTAATTAATCTCTCAAGTTTCTTAGAATTCTTAAACAGCAATTAGCTGAAATGATGTCTGGCACAATTAGTCTGAAACTGATTTAAGAACTGCACTTAGACAAGTGAAATAGGCTATAAAGACAAATTTAAAAAAAAAAAACTGAATTTTGGGCTGGGAGATGGCTTAGCAATTAAAGCTTTTGCCTGCAAAGCCAAAGGACCCAGGTTTGGTTCACCAGGACCCATGTTAGCCAGTTGCACAAGGGGGCACATGTGTCTGGAGTTAATTTACAGTAGCTGGAGGCCCTGGCATGCCCATTCTCTCTCTCTCTCTCTCTCTTTCTCGTTCACTCTTTCTCTGTCAAATAAAAAAAAGAAAATATTTTTTGAAAAAAAAACCCTGAATTTCTCAAATTTTCTTCAATACATATTCTGTTGGTAGTTTACTTTAGAGGTTATGCCAGGAAAAAGAATGCTATTTTCATATTGCCTTACATTTGAAATAAATATTCTATAGAGATGTACAATCATGAAATATTTTGATGATGTATAAAAGGCTTTGAATTAATTTTAACCTAGAATATGCAGTCCTTGCTTGAGCTATATCTAACTGTCTTGAAAATTTTGACTACACAATCTAAGAGATTGGCAGGTAAAATTTAAAAGGGGAAATGGTTAAAATTGCTATGACTTTATTTAAAAAATTGCTTATTTTATGTGGATTATCTTCTGATGATAAAAACCTAGATTTGATTCAGAAGACATGCTGTTCTCAAATAGATGAAAAGGTGTTAGCTCTTTAAAGTTATACAAGTGGGCTGGAGAGATGGCTTAGTGGTTAATGTGCTTGTCTGCGAAGCCTAAGGACCCATGTTTGATTCTCCAGGTCTCATGTTAGCCACATGCACATCATGGCACATGCATCTGGAGTTCATTTGCAGTGGCTAGAGGCCTTGGCATGCCCATTCTCTCTCTCTTTCTCTCTACCTCCATCCCTCATCTCTAATAAATAAAAAGATTAAAAGCTTAAAATTATAAAAGGAGCAGGAGAGATGGCTTAGCAATTATGGTTACTTGCTTGCTAAGCCTAAGGACCCATGTTTGACTCACTAGATCACACTTAAGCCAGAAGCACAAGGTGACTCATGTGCATCAAGTGACACACACACTTTGGGAGTACGATTACAGTGGCTGGAGGCCCTGGCATGCCAATTCTCTTTCTCTTTCTATCTCATTAAAAAAGTCAGTCCATTGGTCCTGCTTCAAAAAAAGATTTAAAAAAAATTATAAATGTTTTATTTTGTTGCTGAAAAGGTATTTACAGTTAGCAGTTATAATTTAACTCTAAAGCAACCACTGTAAGTTTTATTTAAACTTAAGAAAATCTAACAATAGTATCTTTAAGTGGGCTACTTTTTGAATGAAAACAAAATTAGCACATTTTATGCCTTACTGATAAGTGCAGAGAATGCGTGGATGAAGTTGGTCATATTGATTTATCTCATTGTCAGACCCAGAAAACAAAAATGCTCAGGGACCAAAACGAAATGGGCTTTATGGGTAAAATAACTTGAATTAATAAATTGAAATCAGGCTGGGGAGATGGTTCAGTGGTTAAAGGTGCTTGTTTGCAAAGCCTGATGGCCTGAGTTCAATTCCTCAGTACCCATGTAAAGCCAGATGCACAAAATGGCCCATGTATCTGGAGTTTGTTTACAGCAGCAGGAGATCCTGGAGGATCCATGCTCATTCCCTCTTTGAGTCTCTCTCTCTCTATCTCAAATAAATAAATAAAAATTTAAAAATTGAAATCAATTAAGTCCATCTATTTTCAGTATAATTCTTTATTCAAAATATCAGTTGAGCACTTAGCATGCAGTAAAATAGAATTCTTCACATGGTGCATGATTATAGTGAACTAAAATTTCCTTCATTTCCAGCCTTCCATGGTATTAGTCTCTTATAAAATTATTTGTGCTTTAACCTATCATCAAATTTTCATCCAATTTAAAAATTCTACCACTACCTGTTAATAATAAGCAGTTTTTTGAAAATATTTTATTTATTTACTTGAGAGAGATAAAGAGGTGGGGGAAGAGAGAGAGAGAGAGAATGGGCATGCCAGGGCTTCTAGCCACTGCAAAGGAACTCCAGATGCATACACCACCATGTGCATCTGGCTTTATGTGGGTACTAGGGAATAGAACCCAGGTCCTTCAGCTTTTCAGGCAAGCTCCTAACCTCTAAGCCATCTCTCCAGCCCAAAATTTCAGTTTTTATCAACAATTTTAGGCTTTATTAGTTGTTGTGTTGCATATCTTCAAAAAGACTGTAAAGAGGTAGTGTCAAAGGTTGCTAGAATTGTGTGGATACTCAAACACAGTTCGCAAAAATTGTACATGCCTAAGTATCTTTCCGGGTTATGTTGAAATCGCCACAAAACACTGGGGAACACTATTTATTTAAATACAACATAATGAGAAAGAAAAATCCATAGCAATTAAACAGTAATACCAAGAAAAGTTCTAAAGTATATATAGTTTCAAATTTAGAGTTTAAGCCTACAGTTCAGAATAAATTTCATTTTGATAATGTGGCTGTAGGTAATGTAATAGAGTTAGGGGCTGGGGCTGTGCCTTGGAATTGTAAGGATCTGAGTTCAAGCCACAGGTCCACATGAAAAGGCAGAGCATGGTGGTGTGTGTGTGTATCTAATCCAGTTGTTGGTAAGATGGATATAGGCAGATCCCTTGGGCACGGTGGCTAGTAGCCTGATTGGTGAGTTCTAGGCCTCTGAGAGACTGTCTCACAAAAGGTTATGGTGCCTGAGGAATAATACCCGAGGCTGTCCTGTAGCTCCTCATGCATGCATAGACGTGAACACGCACAACTCCTCCCCCACCCCAGCACACACAAGAATTAGGGGCTAGCATACGGACATATACGTTGAATGTCTCTGGTGGTATGAAAAGAAGTAAGAGAACAGGAACTGGGATTAACCTGTATACCTCTACCCTGCAGGATTCCAGAAGAAAACTGACAGACTGGATGTGATGGAGCCTAGGAGTAAATCATACCCTGTTGGTATTGGAGCTAAGACTCAACAGACAAAGAATAATACTGTAATGTCACTGGAGTGTGAAGGAGTGGAGTAAGTTGCTGGTGTTGGCTGGAGGGACATTTCTTTTTTTTTTTTTTTTATAAATTTATTTATTTATTTATTTATTTGAGAGCGACAGACTCAGAGAGAAAGACAGATAGAGGGAGAGAGAGAGAATGGGCGCGCCAGGGCTTACAGCCTCTGCAAACGAACTCCAGACGCATGCGCCCCCTTGTGCATCTGGCTAACGTGGGACCTGGGGAACCAAGCCTTGAACCGGGGTCCTTAGGCTTCACAGGCCAGCGCTTAATCGCTAAGCCATCTCTCCAGCCCTGGAGGGACATTTCTTTAACCAATAAGGCTATTCTTTCTATAAGATGATGTGGTATGTTGGATAGATGGCCCGCAATATATTCAGTGTTTCTTTTTTGTTTGTTTGTTTGTACTTTGCAACTGCAGCCAGCAGGCTGGAGGCGGTGTCACTGGATGGATCTTAAGGTGTGATGGTGGGTTTCAGATTTCAATCTAAAGATATGCAAAGTGTGCCAAGCTGGAGTTCCTAAGCATGCTGTGCTGTGTGGCTTTTGGCCTTTCAGCTTATGCTTCTCTGTGTGTGTGTTTGGTCCTGTGAAAGCAGTCCAGCTTCTTCGCCATTATGGAACTTCCCCTGGATCAGTAAGCTTCAATAAATATCCCTTCCTCCATAACTGTGCCTGAAGTTCATCTCAGCGAACCTGAAACTGTCTGCTATAGATAATAAACTAGAAACATGTATATGAATTGGACATGCTTAATATGGAAAGACTAAATCCAAAGTACTCTAACTTTGAAACATTTTGAATGCTTACATGATGTCATAAATGGAAATTTCTATTGCATGAAACTTTGTTTCATTTTAAAAATTACTAAACTAAGGATGCCTTGATCAAGACTACCCTGAGATGACATAGTGAATGCCAGGTGGGACTGGGTTAGAGCCAGACCTTACTTCGAAAAAAAAAAAATTACTAAACTAATATATAACATTTCTCTTCAGACCATGTATATCAGGAACACATGAAATATAACTAAGTTTTCAGTTTAGAGTTGAGTCTCTTGTTTAAGATAATTGATTAACTATATGCAAATATTCCTAAATCTGAAAAAAAATCTAAAACCTTTTATTCCTGAGCATCATAGACTAGATATTCAATGTGCATCCATACTATTGCCCTCATGATTACCAGTGAGAATAAGTGCCTCGGAATCATCCAAATGTTTTCTTTCATGTTTGATTTCAGGCAGACTCTTTCCCACATTCCTTGGTAATAGTTGTGGTTGTCGATAAAGAACACTGGGAATCTTTAAAAATCCCTCCCTAGGAACAACAGACTCCAACAGGTAACTGGAACTGGGGAAGAAGAGCAGGAGGAAGAACTAGAAGAACATGGGGTGGGGAGGCGCAAGGACCATGAAGCACAACAAAAGGAATGGCAGTGATGGCCACAGGGCAGAATCTGGCCGGTGACTGAGGCCAGAAGTGCCATGGAGCAGTTAGCCAGTGACAGGAGCAATACCAAACAGCTTTGGCCTGTGAGAATCATAGCACTTTATACAGCGCCTCATCGATTACCATGCTCGTCGAAGGGCAGCTTGCTCCAATTCAGTATGTACAGATGTGTGTTCATGTATATACACAATCTCCTGATGTTTCTTCTGATGGATATACTCGTTTTTCCATTTTTTTTCTCTGGCCATACCAAACTAAAATCTGAGCTGCCAGGTGTGACTTCCAGGACTGTGGGGCAAGAGGATTGTGTGTTCGAGGATCTGGCCGGGCTACAGAGAGAGAAACTATTAAAACAAAGCAAAACACACAATATAAAACACCGTGGTTCACTATATTTGCTGTTGTCTAGGTCTTTTTCTTTTCTTTGCTATTTACTCTCAATGCTGGTTCAACAGCCAGCTCAGTCATGTTTCCAGAGCATTGGTCATAGCACCCTCACTTCTGTTTCCTTTGGGTCAGTTCCCCCGAAGCCTTCCAGGACACTCACCACTGAAGTGGATTGTAATGTCTCTTTATTTTTGTGTTTTTGTAACAGGATATTATTATGTAGCCCAAGATGGCCTTGAACTCATGGTCTTTCTGCCACAACATCCTGAGTGCTGGGTTTCAGGCTTGTGCCACCATGCCTGGGTTGAAATGACCATCTACATTGTGCTTCTTTACCAAATTGTATCAGAGCAGGAACTCGCTTGTTCAAATAAATGCTTAGTGTTGTATCTGCCATGATATAACCACCCAATAAATATTTATATAAATTGGATTAAACTACACTTCATATTTTTTGTTAGGTCTCAAAAAAACTAAAACATTTAATTATCTCTGCGATGCAAACATAACCAACCATGTGTTTGTATTTTCCCATTCCTTTTAGTGACCTCTGTATTTAATTGGTGTTTATGAATCTTAAATAAAATAAATGGTTTTTTATTCATTTATGCAATAAATATTCATTGGCAGTCTGCTATGTTTTTAAGTGTTTGCAGCCCTGAATTCCTTACCCTCATGCAATTTACATTCTAGAAGAATACTAAAGATTTAGTGCTATCTTTAAAACTTAGTTTGTTGAGCATGTTGTTTCCTCTACAAAGATATTCATACTAATTACAGACTGAATATATGTTTTATACAAACATGTGGGGATATAGTCCTGCCTCTATCAATGTTCAACTTAATCAGTTGATTCAACATCTATCTTGAGAGTAAAAATTCAATTCACATGCCCTCTTTCTAGATGTTTTTCATTAACTGTAATATCTTACATAATACTGATAAGGAAAATGGGAGTGTCAGTGCCTCCCATGCACAATTCAGGTGGGCGTTCATCAGTCTGTCATTGTATCTGCTTCTGTTGTCACAGTGTGTCACTTTCAGAAGCTGACCCTACACGGTTTGACAATGATGGTCCTCTGTGACAGGGCTTCTTAAGTATATTTTCACTGGTGAACCCTTTGAGCCAGAGAAATTCTAACACAATCCCTGGTATATAAGTGTATAGAAATACAAGTCCTTTATTGACAATAAATCATAAATTCATTTTAAAATTATTCTTGAATATACATAAAATTGTACACTTTATGAAGGTGCAAAGCAAATTTGCATATCAATGAATTGGATATGTTCATTTACTTTTTCCATAAAGAATATTAGTTCAATATTTATACTGTAGGACATAGAGCATCTTTAATATTTTCAGAGTTGATCAGTATTTTGGCTTCGTAACTATCAATACTGAGAATCCCACTTTATGTAGACACATAATGATATGAATATGCCATTTCAAACATTTTCAGAAATTATTTCTCAAGCCACAGTTCACTGAATGCTTTCATGTGTGTCACATGTATGGAGCCAGAGTAGAACACTGGATGTCCCTCACTGTCACTCACGACCCTTCCTTCTGGACCCATTTCCTTCCTTCCTTCCAGATTTCCTTTCTCTTTTTGGTCATACTAGCTGACTGAGTCCCAGTAATTCTTCAGTCTCCAGTGCCAAGCAATTAGGGTTACAGACACTTGTGGCCACCCCTAGCTTTTTGCTTGAGTACTGGGGATCAGGTCCTCAAGTTTCTGTGGAAAGAACTCTTACTCACTGAGCCATCTCCATATATATATGAAACACAAGCCAGAAACTCGAAAAAGCAAATTTTAAAGCCAAATATGCTAATACTACCTAAACCAAAGATATACTAATTTGATACTTACTGAGGAATGACAGTAAGAAAATACTAAGAAATTTTGTTTTCTATAATTAAGCCATCATATTTCTATTAGAACATAAACTGCAGGTACAGGAAAAATAGTGCAGTTCCTAATGGATGATATTCTTGAATGTGAGCCAAGATGTTTCAGGCAGGGTTTCCTGGCATTGTGTAGCATGAGGGCAGGCGCAGAGCACCATGGGCAGGTCGTGTGTTCACGAGTAAGGTACTGTGAAGTTGCATGATGCAATGTGACCAAATACTGCCAGAAGCACTTTGGATTCATTATGTGTTTGAATTTGAATTAATTTTTAGTTGTTATACATTCAGAAAACTCTTCTCTATTGCCAAATTTTTCTCAACCCCTGCATTCAGTAACGCGACCCCACATGGGACCCCAACTGCCAGTTTAAGAAAGCTGGGGCTCTGTGCTTGACACAAGCATGGCAGGGTCTCCTTTCTCTCTCCGCCTCTCCTCAAAATCAAAATTAAACATGTCACTACTAAATTAAAACAGAAATACCCCATGCTTGGATTCCTTAAGTCCCACTTTTATTTACTTTGGATTTCATTTATGCCTCCCCACAATTGCCCTCTACCCTATCACCAACAAACCAACACGCAGGGCAGCAGCTGGTCCCAGAATCAAAGACTAAACTCTGCTCTCTCACTAGCTGAGATCCTCTAACTTCTTTCCAGTCCCCGAGCCCCCCCCCCCCCCCCCCCCGATTCAGATCCTGTTGCCTGGGCAGTTAAGTCCTCAAAGCCACACAATGTAATATGCTCACTTGTAACCCATGCCCACAAGACCTGACAACACGTCTTCTGTAGGAAGCTATCTTCTCTTACTGAACAGTGTTATGACTCCTCTACATCCCTGTATCATTGGATTGACCACTGATTTTTTTTAAATCTAATTTTAGAGAAGAACAGTAGCTGATACTATGCTCCTCCTCCTTCTTTTGAATTTTAACTTTATTTTTTACACTAAAGTCTTGTTATTATGAAGCATATTATATCTGATTTCCAAATTCTACCTCTTGTCCTGTTCATTTACTCGGTGAAGAGAAGTTACAGGCCACCTCATCCTTTAAAGCCCAATTTGGCTTGAGAGTGTTAAGGCACATGAAGACATTGATCATATCCTTGTCTCCCTCTGATTACCCCACTCTGAACCTTCTGGCACCACTAATCAGTGTGTCCTCATGGTCACATTCACCACAAACCCCAAAATCACATTTCTCACCAGTTGGGCTCCTCTGATCACGTAGTCTGTGTTGACCCCACTGGATTTGGGGGATGGGGAAGAACCATGGGAAATGTAATCTTCCTGGCACAAAGCCACTAGAAAATGATCCCCTTTGGTATTCTCCTGCATTTATAGCCTTCACTTAGAAATACTTCTTGCCAGCATACTTAAGAAACAAAAGACCTGCTTCAGGAAGTGGTCCCTCAAAACTGCTGTGTTTTTTTTTTTTCCCCCACAGAGAGAAGCCACTGCTTGTTCCCACCCTCCAGGGCTTTCATGCTTGTGACACATCACCACCCCTCATGCTGCCCACTCTGCTTGACAATAAGAAGCATGTCTACTTCACAAAAGTGACTGAGTTGGAAGAAGATGATGAAGTTTCTCTGGAAGGAATTAATGTGAATGGAAAGTATTCTGAAATATTGAAAAATAAAAAAATAGCAAAGACTCTTTAATTAGGACATTAAAAATTTTTCTTTTGCTTATTTATTTATTTATTGATTTGACTATGAGAGAGAGAGAGAGAGAGAGAGAGAGAGAGAGAGAATGGGCACACCAGGGCCTTCAGCCACTGCAAATGAACTCCAGACATGTGCATCTGGCTAACATGGGTCCTGGGGAATCGAGCCTTGAACCGGGGTCCTTAGGCTTCACAGGCAAGTGCTTAACCACTAAGCCATCTCTCCAGCCCCTAATTCGGACATTTTAATTATGCAAATGGACTTGAAAGCTCATCAAAGAAGGAGTTAAGAATCATTTAGTCCAAGCTTCAGTCTGCACTCAGGGCACTGAAGAAGGGTTTAAATGACAGAGCATCTGAGGACCCCACTGCCAATAAAAACTGAGCCTTTTAATGAGCATCTCCCTCCCCCCAGGAGACCTGGCCAGGCTTTGCAATTTTAGCTGGGACAACCATGCTTCAGGAAGAGCTGACATTCACTGGTTCATTTACTATGGGACACTCCACTATCTCTACCCATCCTGACAGTGTCAGGAACTCTCATTAGAACATAAGATGAAGTACGTTCTGTAAGATGAAGAATGGGCTGAGGGCTGGAGAGATGGCTTAGCGATTTAGCGCTTGCCTGTGAAGCCTAAGGACCCTGGTTCAAGGCTCGATTCTCTAGGACCCATGTTAGCCAGATGCACAAGGGGGCGCACGCATCTGGAGTTCGTTTGCAGAGGCTGGAAGCCCTGGTGTGCCCACTCTCCTCTCTCTCTCTGCCTCTTTCTCTCTCTGTCGATCTCAAATAAATAATAAAAATAAACAACAACAAACAAATTAAAAAAAAAAAAAAAGAATGGGCTGAGAATGTTGTGTCTTAGTCAAGGCCACATTGCTAAAGGCCAAACCAGAATTTAGACATAATACAAGGTGATGACCTGACTCCAACCCATAGCCAATAAAATGAACATAGAAATATACTGTATGATAAATACAGTGTTTACTTAAAATTAATATTTTTGAAAGAATGTTTTATGTTTTGTATGCATGTTTTACTTAAGCAAATAACATTAGTTCATAATGATGGTTAATAGTAATTAATTGTTGGAGCAAATAAACAAAAATGCAAGAGGCACATATAATAACATTTTATATTTTTTTCAAACTCATTATGCAATATAGGATTTCTTTTTGCTTCCTTGGCAAATATTAGCATTCTGAACTACCTGCAGACTAAGATGTTCTTCTTTTCTTTTCTGCAGTGGTAAGATTGAGTTGGGCTGGAAGTTACATACACTTCACCTCACAGGCCTATTCTGATCATGCCCAGGTGATATGGACTCCAGGGTTGCTTCCCGAAGGAAGACATAAGAAACTCCTCAGTAGAAGCTTGTGGGTGTGGGATGCTTGGAATTTCACCTTGTAGCAGGAGTCAGGAGACATGTATACTCAGGTAAAGTCAGACATAAGATTTAAGACAACTGTTCACCTGCTCTGCATCTATGCCCTGTATGGCCAATCAGCTATTTATCACTTAAAGTTTTTACATCTAGAAATTCATCCCACTGACCCTGATGTCTCTCCTTGACTCTTCCTTGACATCAAACATTGAGAGCCATAGTGAGTGTCTTTATTCCTCTTTCCTGGGGAAAATGGTTTTTCAAGTAGATGATTGTTTGAATGTGGGAAAATGAAGTTGGAGGTTTAGTAAAGAAACTGAGAAAGTTCTATTTACTTGAGGTACCCTTTGTTAGTGATATCCCGTGCTAAGTTCTAAAGTCATCTGGTGCTTTGTTTTGTTTGTTTGTTTGTTTGTTTGTTTGCCAAAACCAGAAAGGTTTTGCTGCGTGAGTTAACCATCTTTATGTAATACTGAAGAATTCACGTGTAGTCTTGTTTCTATTTTAGGTTCTTTATGAACTCTCCACAGATACACAATTACAAATTTATGGAGCTACAGCATACAAATTTATGCTTATCATATCATGTCCTGCAATCTCGTTCTCAGTTGCGGAGGAGCAGTCTACCTGCCCTAAAATTTGAAAGTATAATAATGCATCAGGCCCACATTTAACCTCTTTTCTGTGTCCAGCAACAAGCACAGTTAATATTTTAAACCTTTTTTTAAAATTTAATTTTAGTTATTTATTTATTTGAGAGTGACAGACACAGAGAGAAAGACAGATAGAGGGAGAGAGAGAGAATGGGCACGCCAGGGCTTCCAGCCTCTGCAAACCAACTCCAGACGCGTGCTCCCCCTTGTGCATCTGGCTAACGTGGGTCCTGGGGAACCGAGCCTCGAACCGGCGTCCTTAGGCTTCACAGGCAAGCGCTTAACTGCTAAGCCATCTCTCCAGCCCTATTTTAAACCTTTTAATGAATCTTGAAGCAATAAATACACTTCCACTGTATACTTTTAAGCATCACAGGGAAAGAGGCCACACTCTTTTTTTAAACACTGTTGTGCGCAGAATGTCTAGGACAAGTCAGGCCCTTTTCTTCAGCAGAGCATTTACAGACTACATTGAAATGGCCAAGATTTATATTTGTCCTCTCTGATATGTATGAAGATAGATAGGCAAAGTTTAATGTGCATTTAAATATCTTCTTAGTTACAGGTATCCTGCAATTTCACTAAAATCTTCATAGAATCCAAGGACATTATTTGAGACTCCATTGTTCAAATCAAAGTACCTGGAAAAGAACACTTTTGTTGTTGCTATGATCCAGCGTATCAGTGTTGCACACTACATAAAGCACAATGACTCTTAACATCTGACAGACGGGTGCTGCGCGACCACAGGCAAACACATCTGTCACTGAAACATTCCCTCCTGTTTTCCAGTTAGGGTATCTGCAATTACAATCTGATTCAGTATCCTAATTGATTGAAGCCCCTAATAGCTGTATTTATTATAATGGTATGCACTAGCTATTTTTTAATTTACTATGGTATTCTTAGGAGAACAAATGGTCTACTATTTAAGAGAATTTTCCCATCTCATTTTGAACTTTTGAGATTTAGTCTCCATATGTGCTTTCACAACTCATTTTAATAGTCCCAAGCCCTAATTATTTTCTGCCCAGATCACAGCAACAACAAGAGTCACACATTCAGTCCCTATCTTCTGAACTACCATATAAATACTGCACTTCTCCCAACCCCTAAACTTCTCCATTCATCCCTGAGATCCAGTAAGGGCTTTTTCAGGGGCGTGGGTACTTTTGTGCTAATGCAGTGGGCAGCCTTGAATAAAGGGCAATAGGCCTAAGTCTACATGTGACTCAGCTTGTCTTTTTCTAAAGTATATATTTATTTCTTTATTTCATTCTTTCTTTGTTTTTCACATAAATATTCTAAGTTCTGAAGATCTGGGTATGTGAAAAGAATTGAAAGCTTTGACAAGTACTGATTATTTTAGCTCAGTTTCTTAAGGAGTTTTGCACTGAATTCTTTCTAAGAATTTTCAGAAGTATACAAATTTTGCTTTAGTTTTCATATTTTTTAAACAGATACAGAATAATCATTCAAAACATACAGGTCAGCCTGGACTAGATTGAAAAACTACCTCACAAAACCAAAAAAATATACATATACATATATATATATGGCCCATGCAAATTCTTGCTATTTGAATGGATTGACCGTTTCATTACAGCTCATTACATAATAAATATTATAACTCCAAATACTTTTAGAAAAATTCAAATTAAACTATGAGTCCTAAAACTTATTCAGGTAGCACTTGGATACCAGATCAGAACCTATGGGGACAAAGATTATATTCTCCAATATCAGGCTCTCACTAGTCTTTGGCTAAAAGAGAGGTTACAAACTTCAAGTTCTCCCTAAATTAATAATGCTTATCCCATTTAAACTACATTGTCTTTTATTGCAGTGTTGGATTCTCATCATGTAGCCTAGGGCTGTGGGCTGCTCAATTGCATCTTCACTATTTGGACTTGGCTCTTTGGACTTTGAAGCTGCTGACCATGCCTCGCCCTCATTTTATTCTCATTGCATGAGGGCTAGAATATGCAGCGCCACTTAGCGTGTGCACACAGTGGGTTATGTATAAAAGCAGCACACGGGCTGGAGAGATTGCTTAGCGGTTAAGCGCTTGCCTGTGAAGCCTAAGGACCCCGGTTCAAGGCTCTGTTCCCCAGGTCCCACGTTAGCCAGATGCACAAGGGGGCGCATGCGTCTGGAGTTCGTTTGCAGAGGCTGGAAGCCCTGGCGTGCCCATTCTCTCTCTCTCCCTCTATCTGTCTTTCTCTGTGTGTCTGTCGCTCTCAAATAAATAAATAAATAAATTTTTTTTAAAAAAAAGCAGCACACACCTGGCACATCTAGGGATTTTACCAAGAACAGTTGTTTCGTGAGAACATTTCTTTGGGAGGCAGGGATAGCAGTATACCTCTGCAGAGCAAAGTACCCTTGGTGGGAATCTATACATCCTCAATCTATTGCATTTATAACAAATCTGAAGATGAAAATGAAAGGGTCTAGGGAGATGGCTCATCAGGTGAAAGCATTTGCTGCACAAGCATGAGGACCTCAGTGTAACGTCTAGTGTTCACATAAACAAGCTGGCATGGCCGTGCACACCTGTAACCCCAATCCTGAGAGAAAGCAGATGGGGGGATTACTGGAGCTTGGTCAGCCAGAGCAACTGATAAAGCAGCAGCTCCAGGTCCAGGGAGAGAGCCTGGCTCCAGTGGACTACACATGAGCGCAGGTGATAGAGGAAGACACCTGCCATTCTAATTCTGGCCTCCGCACATGTGCACACAGGGTTCACCCAACTGGACACACAAATGCACATATTATGTGAGTGCACACACACAATAAAATGACACAAAACAGATTGGAAAATTAAGGATAATTGACGACAGTTTTCCTAAGGCAAAGATTAGCTTAGGTGTTGGGGTTGTACATGAATGTTATTTTTAAACCAATCAAGTTTGAGTCTCCATTTGTAGATGACATTGCTTTCTTATACATGAAGAGTCAAAATAATTGGTTATGGCTGTCTTTCTTTGGCTGGACACAATGGTAAACATCTGGCTTCTATTCTCCACATGTTATTTGTCCATAGATTCTGGTTATACAATAAAATAAACGTAGCATGGAGAAATACGGCTTGTGGGCAAGGGTCTTCACATGCACATCTGCATACCCCCACAGCACGTGTTCACAAACACTTGTACCAGACTTGCCTGCCTTTCCCTCTGTGAAAACCAATTGCATATAACCTCCCTCCTATTTATATTGACATTTATGTTATTACACACACAAAAAAAACTCAGTCTTGGAGGAGAAATCAATATTTTCATCATTTGGCTAACATTCTGATAGTCATCTTGCTGCTTCTGAGAAACTGGTCTCCTTCTACCAGGCCAAAGGATGAACTGAGGACGATTACTTTCCAAAGGCAGCACAAAGTCCTTAAGCTAGTATCTGCGCCCTTTGCAGATACCTTGCATTCTCCTCTCCCAACCTTGGCTCCTTTTCCCAGGGTGCTTCTCCGTTCTCTGAGCATTCCCTCAGAATGCTTGCCCTTGCTGCTATTTTTTGCCATCCATGATTTCTTCTACCTGCATGCTCTCTTGTCATTTCCATCTTGTTAGTCCTGTCCCAGCTCCAGTAGCAGCCCTTGTCACCCAGGCAAGTAATTCTGAGTACCCATTACACTTCCCACCTGACTGGAGCTTTCTCCCTCTTGGCCAGTAGAGTGGCTTGTGAATTTGGCCATGTCTTTCGTACTATTATGTTTTTTTTTTAAATTTTCTGTTTATTTATTTGAGAGCAACAGGCAGAGAGAGAGAGACAGAGGGGGGGGGGGAGAGAGAGAGAGAGAGAGAGAGAGAGAGAGAGAATGGGCACGCCAGGGTCTCCATCCACTGTGAACGAACTCCAGACGCATGTGCCCCCTTGTGCATCTGGCTTATGTGGGTCCTGAGGAATTGAGCCTTGAACCAGGGTCCTCAGGCTTCACAGGCAAGCACTTAACTGCTAAGCCATCTCTCCAGCCCCTTCATACTACTATGTTTAAAGACATTGAATACGCTTTATTGATTTGATCATAGCCAAAGTGCTCAAAATGTCTCATTCAAGAAGTGTTTCTTGAACTGATTAATTCTAGTTCACATCTTAATTATTTGGCCTCTTTCAAATAAGAACTTACTAAAAACAACACTTTTCTAGGCAGTTCTGAGCCCTGTGTCCTGACACTCTGGCATATGATTTTCATTTGAAGTTACTCTCTCTTCAGCAACTTACTCTAGAACCTCAGTTCCAGTCACACTAGTTGATTCAGTCTTCCTTATCCTATCTCTTCATTTTCCTCATGGAAGGTCTCCTCAGAGGAGGGTACGAAGTCATACTCTGCATATAGAAGTTGCTTCTCCTTGGAGTTTGTGTGTCAGTCTCCAGAGCCTCCGGCCTGTAGGTCCTTGGAGTTGTCATTATGCCTCATGCGGTGACCTACTGCTCTAGCTATTCCAAATGTGCATAGTTATTAGAAGCAGTATATCCTAGTCTTTCACATAAATTCATCATTTTCTACTCTATAAACTAAAGCCTTCCTTTCCCATTTTTCTTTTTTGTCTGTATTACTGCATATTACTCCCCCACCAATCAAATTGGGTTATCTTTATTCCTTTCCCAATGCTTTAAAACACCCCTGAAATTTAAATACAGTTTCTTCCCTATGGTGGTTTGAATAGATGGCCCCCAATATATTCAGTTCTTTATTGTTTGTAGTTTGCATCTGCTGGCTACCTGGCTGGAGGCAATGTCACTGGGTGATCTTAAGGTGTGGTGGTGGGTTTCAGATTTCAATCTAAAGATATGCAAAGTGTGCCTAGCTGGAGTTCCTGAAGTGTGCTGTGGCTTTTGGCTTTTGGCTTGTACTTCTTTCTCTCTGCTTGGACCTGTGAAGTCAGGCCAGCTTCAGAATTCTGCCATTATGGAACTTCCCCTGGATCTGTAAGCTTCAATAAATCCCTTCCTCCATAACTGTGCCTGGTCTGGAAGTTTATCTCAGTGAACCTGCATCTGTCTGCTACATTCCCACTCTACTTTTGTGCTCATCCCACACTGTCCAAACTGTGGCAGTGAAGAGACAGCATTTCAGATTATCAAATCTGATGGGCTTGCATCTGACTCACTTCATCTAGGTATGTTTCCTTGGATAATTCTGTAGGATTTCTAGTTTTGTTTTCTCATCATTGGCTGAAGAAAAAAAAAAAAAAATCAAAGACTCACCTCTTAGGATTCTTGAAGGGTGTGGTAGTTTGATTCATAAACTTAGTTGTTCTGAATGGTAGGTTCCCAGATGATGGAGATTTAAGAATTAACACCTCCAGGAGGCAGTGTATTGTTGGGGGCAGGCTTATGGGTGTTATAGCCAGTTTCTCCATGCCAGTGTTTGGCACACTCTCCTGTTGCTATTGTCCATGTGATGATGGTCAAGGGGTGATGTCCACCCTCTGCTCATGGCATCGTTTCCCCCTGCCATCATGGGGCCCCCAGCGAGACTGTATGCCAAAATCAACCTCTTTTTTTCCACAAGCTGCTCTTGGTTGGGTGATTTCTACCAACAATGCGAACCTGACTGCAACAAAGGGTATAATTGCCAGGGATATGAAGTGCTTAAAAATTTCCTAAACTATTTGAAGAGCACAGTACATGACAGTGTTTTTATTGATAGCTGCTCCAGAAGACTCTTGAGCATGCATGAGATAGTGTAAGGCTAAATGAGATGATCTAAGGCTCCTTAAGATAAGCATTCAAAAGACATAAGTATAATCTCTTCCAGGATTATAAGAAGATAAAGACTTAATGACCAAGATGGTAAGTCCCAGGCAACAGTGATGTTTCCCACTGTGGCTTCTTGCTCACTTCTGCATGTTCTTGGTAGCACTTAGAATTATGACAGCCTGGCCATAGATCTAAGTTGGGAAAGGCAGAAACCCATATTGCATTCACTCCAAATATTTAACTTTTATTATCATTATACGAAGTTGTGGCGCTAATGACTTTAAGTCAGATTTGTCCTTTTTGATTTAATTTAAAATTATTTTATTTGATACAGAAAGGCATAGAAGTTGTATATGTCAACATAATTCTTCAACTCATGAGTGAATTGTATGACTTTTTATTGTATGTTGATACAGGGTCTTACTATGTAACCCAGACTGTTCTTAACATTATGAGCCTCCTGCCTTAACCTCCATTGTACAATGTTTATATCTTCTCCTCAAGCTGTTATCTCTCCTTTATGGTAAAAAGCACCCAATTTTTTTTAGCTTTGTAAAAACATAGAGTTGATTATTATTACATATAGTCAGGTGATGAATACATAGAGAAAAAGTGGTCGGTGCATACAACTGAACACTCTTTAGCCATAAAGAAATGAAAGCATGTTATTTACAACAACATGGAGATCATTATGTTAAGTGTAATAAACTAGGCACAGACAAATCAGTCCTCCATGATCTCATCCAGGCATGAAATAGCTGAAAGGTGATTTAATGAAAATGGAAATAACATGGTTAACAGAGGCTGGATAGAGGAAGGAAAGGGAAGTGTGGGCAATGACCAATGTCTAGAAAGTGCCTTCTAAGTGAAGACAAGGAAATACATGTCTTTGATTTTGTTGGATACATTTGTTTACATGTGTGCATTTGCATATGTGGTGTGTGTATGTGTGTGGCTGAGCATATGAGTGTGTGTGTGTGTGTGTGTGTGTGTGTGTGTGTGTGGTCAGAGGAAAACCTCAGGTGTTATCCTTAAAACTCTACCCACCTTTTTTTGAGTCAGCATCTTTCTTTGGCCTGGAGCTCACCAGTTAGACTAGATCAGCAGGCCAGTGAGCTCCAGGGATCCAGCTGTTTCTGCCTCCCCACCCCGAGATACTGGCACACACCTCCACTGCCTGCTCTTTTACATGGGTGCTGGGGATATGACGCTGGTCCTCATGCGCATAAGTCTGCCTGAGCTCTCTTCAGCCTGTTGCGTACATTTATAAAGACAGTAGACCACCATTAGCATCAGCGATTCTTAGTAACACTGGTAGAATTTGAACCCCTTCAGAGAACATTATTGAACTTTGAGAGTCCTTTAAAATTCACTGGGTAAAATTTATTCCATTTGTTTTAAAAGGCAGTTCCTTCAATTATTGTGTCTTTGGAAGTCTGTAGGTGTGACATACTGCCCACAGGGTCTTGCTCCTTTCTCCAAAGGTGTAGATAGATTAGTGTCTCTTGTGTTTTCATTCTGACTTACCTCTGAGTCGAAGCTAGCCAACCAGTTGCTAAAATTAAATAGGTATAATAGTAACTATGTGGATTGAGAAATATGGTGAATTGGTTTTGTATCTGAGTCTAACTGCTCATTTGGCGTAGCATACTTTCTCCTTTGACTCTTGGGGGCATTTCACTTTAAATGCTGACCATAAATATTCTTGTCTCATTCAAACAAAATTTTCTTTTCCTTGACTTGTTTTCCTCAGCCTCATACTGAGCGTGGACATTGTTCACAAATCTGGTATGATTCATTACTTAGGTTATACCAAAGGCATTCACATTCCTCCCCAGGGCTGTCACCAGGAAGCCCAGGAAGGAAAACACACACACACACACACACACACACACACACACACACACACACACACAAATAAAGTAAAAGATTTCCTGTAATTGGGTGGAGAAAGGTGTGGGTCTGAGACCTTCTTTAAATATTCTACAAGAAGTCATTTTAGTGGAATTAACTCATGTTGGGGGGGGGTGGGAAAATTGGTCCCGTATTTTTAATTTTAAGGGGATTTGCACCACATTCTTCCTTCTTAACAAAACAGTGGCAGCAATAAGGCCTTACCTGCCAACATTAACTGATGTAAAACAGACATGAAGAACTCCCTCCATTGTCTGCCCTAAAATACCCGCTCATTATGTGCTCTCCGCTGGTGACGAAAGATCTGATTTTGCTATAAATGTCAGCCAAAGCCTGGTTTGTTTTTTCCCCATTGAGATTTCAAAGGTTACTCAAAACAGTGTTTCACAGAAATTCTAAAGAGGAAGAGGTTTTCTTAATGAGAACATGATCTCTGTGTCTTACTTTTTATTATAGTGTACTTACATGCGGGCTTCTAGTCACCCACCCTTCAATAGTTAACCTCTGAAGTCAGCGCTGATGTTTGGCTTATATGTAAACTAACCCCAATTTGTGGCCTGAAAAATATGTTTTCAAGGCTAGTTACTTTTATTTTGAAAAGTGTATTTTTAAAAAAGATGGGAATAAAAACCCTGTAACCCATAATAGGATGTGCAGCATTTTTCCTGTATTTTAAATATCAACGTACCATTTTATAGCTAATTCATCCTTTAAATAACAAACATTCATGGGAGATGATTGCTAGGCTGTGCTGATCATACTTATTTATGGAAACTGGAAACTTTAGGGACAAGTACTTCATTCTATAAACAAGACATCACTTCTTTTATTCTTGAATTCAATCAATTTTCTCATTTTATTTTTTAAAAATTTAATTAACCAATTTATTTGTGTGTGTGTGTGTGTGTATGTGTGTGTGTGAGAGAGAGAGACAGAGACAGAATGGGCACGCCAGGCCCTCTAGCCACTGCAAAAAAAGCTCCAGATGCATGTGCTACTTCTGCATCTGTCTTACATGAATACTAGGGAATCAAATCTGGGTCCTTAGATTTTGCAGCTTAAGTGCTTTAACCACTAAGTCTTCTCTTCAGCTCTGTCACTTTTCTCTTAATATTTTATTTATTTATTTGAGAGAGAGAGAGAGATGGAGGGAGGGGAGAAGGGAGATGATAGATGAGAGAGAGAGAGAAACAGAGAGAATGGGTGCACCAAGGCCTCCAGCCACTGCAAACAAACTCCAGACACGTGTGCGACTTTGTACATCTGGTTTATATGGATCCTGGAGAATCAAACTTGGGTTCTTAGGCTTCACAGCCAAGTAAGTGCCTTAACTGCTAAGCCATCTCTCCAGCCCATTTCTCACTTTTGTTTTGTTTATGCTCTTTCCTGTCATTAACAATTTTATACATGACAATGCAAGAAAATACGACAAGTCAAACTGGCACCAGAATCTTCCAGAAATCTAAACTTAAGGATTATGGGACTTTATGAGCAGTAGTCATTCTGTACTTGACATGATAAGACCCAGAAAGGTGGGATGGAAAGTAGAGAGGTCAGCCCTAAGTGCTGTGTTTTGGTAAAACTTCAATGACTGAAGGCAGAAGCATGGGAAGCGGACCACACATGTGCAGTGTGTTTTGAACCTGGGTACTCACAGGAGACCTGGATGTGCACTGTGGGCTTACAGAAGAGAGATATCTGGGGCACTTTTCTTCAACACCATGTATGCACACCTTGGTTGTGAATGATTTTCTTGTGGTTACTGGCTTGGTATGCTGTTTGAGCCAATGGAAGCACATGCCCCAAGCAAAGGGGTCGGGGGGGGGGGGGTTGAACGACAGTAAGAGAGTTTTGCCACCAAAGCCCTTCAGGTGCTGCTCAGAGGGCAAGCGCTACAGATGGGACAGCAGAACTGTGAAGAATGTTGGGGTGAACATGAGGATGTTTCTGTAGTGTCTGGGAATGTGAAAAGGTAAAGGCTATGAGTGGATCAGTCTTTCTACCACTTTCCTAAGTCACTTGCAACACTGACCCTTGATGATTAGATTATTAGGGCTTTTCGTGGCTATAACAATATTTTTTACTCAATCTAAATTTATTCCTGTGGCATAGTTTATTCTTGCCTACATAAAAGGAAAACATTAGCTCATATGGCAAACATGCTTCTTGATAAAGTTCAAAAAGTTGCTAAAAGCGAATACAAAACATGGCAAGATTTTTTGTCTGTTCTGTTATAATACTGAAACACAATGAAACATTGAAATAGTGGAAATATTTTTACATGTGGTGAGAATTTTTTGTCTGTGTTTGTGGCATGTGTTTTTATATGTGTGTTTGCACAATTTTGTGTGTGTGGGCATGTGTGCTGTGCACATGTGTATGTGTGTGTGTGGGGTGAATGCACATGTGGATGCCAGAGGACAGCCTCAAGTGCCCTTTTCAGGTACACTATCTACCTCTTTTAGAGATAGGGTCTCTCATTGGCCTGGAGATCAATGATTGGCTGGCTAGGCAGCTCCAGAGATCTGTCTCCACCTCCCCAGCACTGGGATTGTGCACACTCACCACCAAGCTCACAATTTCTATGAGCACTTGAGCTCAAACTCATATCCTCATGGGAACACTTGACTAGTTATCTCTTCAACCCCTGTCATGAGATATTTTTCTAATTGCTGTTTTCTGTCAATTTCCAAGTATACTTCAAAGATATGAATCTTTACATCATAGTCTCTCTTTATGAAAACTCCCTACTCTCCAAATAAAATATATATTTAGGTGTCTGTCATGCACATTATGAATATTAGTACCTTGCAAATTCATAGAACATACTTTCTATTGTGAGAAGTTTCCTAGGACAAAATGCTAAGGGTTTCCACAGACTAAAGAAACTAGAAGATCATCAGATGAATGCTGAGGCAGCTTCATAGAGAATGACCTGGACGACCCCCAGACACCGGCTAATGCTCAGGTGGAAGTAGCATGTGTAGTTACCCACCACAGTATGTGTCCAGAGTTTTTAAAATACTGGTTGAATGATACCTGGCAACATTTAAATCCTTGATTTAAGTGTTTATATAAAATCATGAATCATGACATTTTAACCCTTCTGTGAGAATTCTAAGGAGCAAATGGTCAGAATTTGAAATGCTATAGATGGAAATGAAGAAAAACTCAATTGTAGTTGGTAATTGGTTATTTTTTTTTCTGTGTGCTAGTACTTGAAACTCAGTCCCACTGCTTTCTCCAAGAAAGGGTATGAGTCAAAAACAGGAACAGCGTTGCCTGGCTGCCCATCTTGCTCTTGTGGTAGCATAATTCTCACCATTTAACTATTCTAAAAGTACAGCTATGAGGTAAGCTCACAGGAGCATGCATGATGTGGTCACAGGATAAATATTGGTAGCAGCTATTCCTTGCTCCCATTTCTTATTAAGTCAAGAGTTCTTGTTACTCACTCTTCAACTGCACAAAATCTCAAGTGATAGATAATTTCCCAGGCCTCCACCAGACGGATCTGCATTGAGAAATGTGGCAATGATCTGGACCACACACTGTAATCCTGTGAATGACAATGGAATCTATAGAGTTGAAACTCAGGACCTCCATCAGCATGGTATGGCACCCTGAACTTTATATCACTTTTCCAGTGAGTTGAGTGTTTTCTTTTTAGAAGAAAAATGGAGCATATTTTACCAAAATGATGGAAAATAGAGGAAAAGCAAAGAGAAAGCCCAACTATAAATTTTTACTTTGTTCTTGTACTTATTAATAAAGATTTATTTTATTTTTTTATTAGAGAGACACACACACAGAGACAGAGAGAGGGAGGGAGGGAGAGAGAGAGAATGGGTATGCCAGGGCTTCCAGCCACTACACACGAACTCCAGGCACATGTGCCTCCTTGTGCATCTGGTTTATGTGGGACCTGGAGAATCGATCCTGGGTCCTTAGGTTCCACAGGTATGCACCTTAACTGCTAAGCCATCTCTCCAGCCCAAGAATATCCTTATTCATATTCCAAATCCATTTTCTATATTTCCTATTATATATCTATTAATCATCTATGTATTTAATCTCTCTATTTATTGATCTACATTAAAGTGTCTCAACTTACTCTTTACATTCACTGAAAGAAAACAAGTAAAAGTGATGTTTACCACCCAAAAGCTTTCAGGTAGCCAGCTATTTAATCTTCCAATTTTTTCTTTTTTTAAAATTTTTTTTTTATTTGAGAGTGACAGAGAGAAAGAGGCAGATAGGGAGAGAGAGAGAGAGAGAATGGGTGCACCAGGGCCTCCAGCCACTGCAAACAAACTCCAGATGCATGCGCCCCCTTGTGCATCTGGCTAACATGGGTCCTGGAGAATCGAGCCTCGAACCCAGGTCCTTAGGCTTCACAGGCAAGTGCTTAACCACTAAGCCATCTCTCCAGCCCCCAATTTTTTCTACTAAAAGCTACTTGTACCTGGAGGATAAGCAGGGGCACATACATCTTACACCCTCAGCTTTGTTTCTTAAGATTGCAAGACAACCAGGAAATGCAACAAAGATACAAATATAAGTTATTCTAAAGATGATGTATGGGCATATGGATAAGACTTTTCTGAATAAAAGTCACTTAAGTCTTCTGGTCTAATTTAGCTAACTGCATCATTGTGTTTATATCTTTTATCTCTCATTATCAAAATCTTGCATAATAGTTAAAATAGTTATCTTTAAAGAAATTTGTTTACAATAATGACAAGTAGGAAAGTAGTACTATCATTGCTGAAACAAAATATTGTGATATTCTTGTGAGAAAGGAAGCAGATGAACATGAAACTGTGAGGAGAAGGATGAGACAGTAAGGTAGGTAATTGTAGAGGGGAGATATATGCTTTCTATTAAAGCTCCAGAAAAATAATTCCAAAGGGGTTTATAACTGGGTACATAAGTACAGGGCTACTGTCAGAAGATCAGGGAAAAGAGTGATTAAGAAACAGAGAGGAAAATGGAACTCTGCAAAGCTATGAAATAAGATAAAGAAAAAAATAAAAATAAGATAGTGAACAAAGTTAAATTCAGATGTAGATATAATAGTAAAGGGAAAAATAAAGATAGGAGATAAAGAATAACAACCAATTAAATTTCCAAGGGCAAGTATACTGCTATGATTAAAAAGTAATTGACAATGATAAATTATTTCTTATAATTATAACATGATGGCCAAGATTTAAAATGTACTAGGAAGGCTAGCTAATAAGGAAGCTTTGGTTGAAGGATGAATTAGAAATTGATAGGAAAACCTATCTCTTATAACATAAAACTAAAGTATGGAAAACAAAAAAGAATAGAATGTTGGCATGGGAAAACCATATCATTGTCAACCTACTAGGAATTAAGAGTAAGATAAGAAGAGATAGGAAAAAGAAACCAACATTATATAGGAGGAATAATACTGAGATTAGGAAAGACTCATGTTTCACAAAGTGCTAAATTGGCTTTGAAACATTCTGAGCTGTAACAAATAAACTTCCTTTCTGCTATGATTGAGATGAAAACTTACATCAGACTTATAGGAAACTCATAACAGAGGATAAAGGAAACATGTCTTCATGTCTTATATACCAAAGAGAAACAGGACACATGCACAAAATACTCTTTCTGGTATACTAGTTTTGAAGCACACACATATATTTTTACTGTTCTGAACAAAATTACTAAAAATAATGGGATTCAATGAAAGAAAAAATGAGTAACAAAAGACAGAGACATGCAATATAAGAAAAATAATGAAGAAAGAAAAATATAGAAATTTCTAAAAACTTTCTCCCACTGTAACTCTGTAATTTAATATAATCTAAAACTTCAGAAAATGATTATAAAAGTAAAACCAACTGTGAACTAAATTTTAATATGATTTCTGTAAAATATTGGTTAGAGGGAAATTTAATGCTTACAATCTCATTTCATTAGAGGAGAATGCAGATAGTACAGTCTTGCCTATATTTTATTCTACTATTTTTAGCATTTGTGGCTTTGCATAGAGCATTTTGATTATTTTAATTGACTTTGTGCAGGTTGAGAGGGATGGGTCTAATATCCACTTTTCTAGCACTCTGTTGAATAGGCTGTCATTTTTCTAATGTATGTTTTTTATATCCTGTTTGAAAAATAGGCAACTATATCTCTACGGGCTTATTTTGGGGTTCTTTATTCTATTTCACTGATCTTGGTGTCTGTTTCTATGCTAGTACCATTCTGTCATTGTCACTATTGCTCTGTGGTATAATTTTAGGTCAGGAACTGTGATAACTCCAGCAGTTCTCTTTCTGCTTAAGTTCACGTTGACTGTACATGGTCTTTACTTTTTCCATATGGATTGTTGAAAAGTTTTTTTATTCTTAGAGTTCTTAGACTAATGCCATTGGAAATTTGTTAGAAATTGCATTGAATCTATATATTACTTTTGTTAAAGATGGATAGTTTTACAATCTTGATTCTACTAATTCAGGAACATGAATTATCCATTATCTGTTATCTTCTTTTATTTCTTTTTTTTTGTTAGTTTTTGAGTTCTTAAAGATTTATATACATAGTTCTTTTGCATTCTTGGTTAGGTTTACTTTTAGATATTTTATTTATTTATTTTTGGAGCTATTGTAAATGGGAAGCAGTTTCAGTGTTGAAATATTTCAAAGTGGCACATTTTTGTGTGTTAATTAGTATTCTGCCAACATGCTGAAGAAGTTTGTTAAGTCTGCATTTTCTGGTAGAGTCTTCAGGGTCATTTTAATATAGAAGCATATCATCAGCAAGCAGGAATGGTTTCATTTTTTTCCTTTCCTAATTTTATCCCTTTTATGTCCTTATCATGTATTATTGCTCTAGCTAATAGTTTTTTTTTTTTGCATTTTTTATTAGTTTTCTATTCAGCAAATACAGCCAGTTTGGTACCATTATTAGGCTCATCCATGACCTACCCCCTCCCATTGGCCCCTCCTTGTTGAGGTATATGGGTCGTGCATTGTGGGGTTAGCCCACAGTTATTGGTACAATAAATGTCTCTGTGGCTCTGACATTCTTTCTGTTCCCTCTTCCACAAAATTTCCCTGAGCCATGTTGGGTTCATTTTTGGTCTGCTTCAGTGACGAGGTGTTGGGGGCCTCTGAGGCTCTGGCTTTCTGATTTGGTAGGATGTTCTGGTATCCGGTTCATCAGGAAAACAGCACCCTTGCTTGTTTCGCCAATTTTCCTTAGTTTCAGCTGGGGCCCTTTCGAGGTATTATGGGGTGGCTCTCTTCTTAGGATCTGCATCTATTTTAAGAACCATATTTAGTAAGAGTGGAGACAGTGGGCACCCCCTTCTTATTCAAGATTTTAGAGGAAATGGTTTTAGTTTATCTTCATTTATTATAATGTTATAGGTTTGTCATATATAACCCTTTTACTTTTAGATATGATGGTTTACATTTACTGTCAACTTTATAGTGCATAGCATTATCTATGAGGTATATAGATTAGTTAGTGTCTGTACATATCTGTAAGGTATGATCTTGATTAGATTTATTAAGGAGAGAAGACCCAGCTTAACTATAAGAGGCACCAGCTCATGGGCTGGCTCTCCTGGACTGTAAATAACGAGACCTGGCTGAACACTAGCATTTATCAGTTTTTCTCCACTTTGTGCTGAACATGAGAAGCTATCTCACCCTCCTGCTGCAAGGCCTTCCCCTCCATGATAGACTTTCTCCTCTGGAACTGAAACTTGACATGAACTCTTTCCTTCCCCAAAATGCTTCTGTGCAGGTATTCCCCCCCCCACAGATCAAAAAGTAACTTATGCAGCTATATTTCAGCTATTCCTATTTTCAGAAATTTCATCATGAAGGCATTTGAACTTTGCCAAATGCCCTTTTCTGCATTTATGGGGATGCTTATGTGATTTCTTTCCTCAAGTTTATTTATATGGTGAATTATGTTTATTGGTTTTTATATATTGAATGAACCTTGTATCCTTGTGATGAAACAAACTTGGTCACAGTGTATAATCTTAATGAGCTCTTGAATTCTGTTCACAAGTATTTTATTAAGAATTTTTGCATCTATGGGTTGGGCATGATGGCACTTAGGAGCAGAGGTAGGAGGATTGCCATGAGTTCAAGGCAACCCTGAGACTACATAGTGAATTTCAGGTCAGCTGGGCTAGAATGAGACCCTACCTAGAAAAACAAACAAACAAAAAAAGTAATTAAAGAAAGAAAGATGATGACATCAAGATAAAAAAAAAAAGATACTGATTGAGAGGGGGAGGGAATATGATGGAGAGTGGAGTTTCAAAGGTGAAAGTGGAGGGAGTGAGGAAATTACCATGGGATTGTTTACAATCATGGAAGTTGTTAATTATAAACAATAAAAAATAAAAAAAATTAAAAAGAAAGAAAAAAAGAATTTTTGCACCTATGGTAATCAGGGAAATGGTCTGATGTTTTGTTTTTTCTACTGTATCCTTATCTGGTTTGGGTATCACAATAAGGCTGGCCATATAGAATGTCATGTAAATACTTTCCTTTTCATTCTACTTTGTGTGATAGTTTGAGAACTGTTGGTATTAGGTTTTTCCTTAAAAAATTGATAGAATTCATCAGTTTATCTATCTGGTCATGGGATTTTTTTGTGGCAATACTTTTTTAAAAAGTTGGAGGATGGATAGATGGCTTAGAGGTTAAGACACTTGCCTGAAAAGCCAAAGGACCCAGCTTCAATTTCTCAGGACCCACATAAGCCAGTTGCACAAAGTGGCACATGTGTCTGGAGTTTGTATTAGCTAAAGGTCATGGCATGCCCTTTTCTCTCTCTCTTTCTCAATATTCAATACATTCAATACTCAGAACTGTTTGCTTTACTGTGGTGTAGTGTTCCTCCTTGTTTCTTTTAACTTTGGTATGAAGTCTACTTTATCTGCTATAAGAAGAGCTACCCTTGCTTGTTTGAAGTTTCTGTTTGTTAGGTTGACTTCCATCCTTCGCTGTTCAGTTTGCAGACATCTTTACTAGCTAAGTGTGTTTCTTGGAGTCAACAGTTGGATCTTGTTTTCTCATCTAGTTAGTTTTTATATTTGTATTGCTGAGTTGAACCCATTTACATTTGAAGTTAGTATCAAGAGTGTCTTTCCTGTGATTTTGTTAGGTGATATTCTCGTTGCCTGTGTTATTGGCATTGGTCAGGTGTTCCCTCATGTTTTTGTACTCTTTTTTTTTTTTCACAACTGTTCTATGTTTAGCTTCTCTTCTTTTCCAGTATTTTTTGGTGGCTTGTTGAGTGTTTTGAAAGACTTCCTAAAGATTACTTCACTAGTGATTTAGTCCCTTGAAGCTATGAGGGCTCAGTGGGAATGGTGTTCCTCCCTTATTTATCAGCATATGTGGTTAAGACTTAGTGTAGAAGACTTTTTCATATTACACTTGTGATCCGGGGTGAGGCTTACTGGTAGAAGATTGATTCTGGTTCATGCATGGTATTAGATCCCATGGAGGGTCTCTGCCCTCTGAGCAACTCTGTATCAAGGGGTATGGTATGAATTCACCTGCTCTGACTAGTGTCTCCTGTGCGGAGCAGGTGTGCAGTGTTGGGACCAGCTCCTTCTTATTGATGACTGGGGTCTCCCATACGGACTTGGATACCTTCACCCTCTGTATACCTTCTGCTTTCTACCATGCAGACCAGGGGGGTGGGGGGTACCCGTGCCCTCCAGGCACTTGCTGGTCTCTCCCGCTGACAAGGGGTAGGCTAAGTCAGGACCTACTCGTGCCACGTGCTGGTTGTTACTCTCCCACACAGATCAGGTGGGTGGATTCAGGACCTGTTCATTCTTGTTACAGACTACCATGTGATTTAAGTTTTAATTTATACATTGTAATCACACCTATTCATGAGGTAAAGTGTCACATTCTAACACATAAACACATGCATATGAAATGTGTAATGACCAGATCAGTATAGTGAGCATATCTATTTTCTTAAATATCTATCAATTCTTTGTGTTGGTAGCATTTAAAATCACGTCTGCAGGCTATTTTGCAGTTCAGTTAATTCTTGTCATTCAAAGCTATTCTGTAGTGTCGTAGAACATTAGACACGATCCCACCTAATCAATTGTACCATAGTACTGGTTTACCTTCTTCTCTGAATCCCTTTTTCTCTATCCTTTCCCCATTGGCTAGTAACCACTACTCTGTGCTTGATTTCCTTGAGATCAACTTTTTGTCTTACACATATGTTTGAACATGTAACATTTCTCTTCCTGTGCCTGACTTTTTTCACTCAACACAATGAAATTCCAGTTCCATTCATGTTGCTGAGAATGAAGAATTTTGTTCATGCATATGGAGCAATAATATTTCATTGTACATGAACACTGAAGTTGATCCCATATCAAGGTTATTGTGAATAATGCCACAATAAACGTGAGTGTGCAGGTGTCTCTTTAATATATAATATGTGTGTTTATTATATGGGATTTCTTTTTCTAGTTTTTAATGAAACTTCATACTGTTTTCCACAATGGTTGTGCTAATTTACATTTTTCCCAAAAGTATATGAACATTTCAATTTCCTCCACAGTATTTATCCGTGTCTTTTCAATAACAGCCAGCATAACTAGGATGAGATAAAATCTCACTGTGGCTTATATTTGTATTACCTTGATGATAAGTGATGGTAAGTAGTTCATATAGTTGTTGGAAATTATATATCCTCTTTAGAGAAATGTGTGTTTATTTGTCCATTTTTTTTTTTTTTTTGTTTTTTTTGAGGTAGGGTCTCACTCTGGTCCAGGCTGACCTGGAATTAACTCTGTCATCTCAGGGTGGCCTTGAACTCATGGCAATCCTCCTACCTCTGCCTCCAGAGTGCCTCCAAAGGCGTGCGCCACCACACCCGGCTCATTTGTCCATTTTTTAAATTAGAGTGTTTCCTGCTACTGGTTGAGTTCTTTCAATATTCTAGAAATTAATGTATAAATACATTCTTTTCTGGACTTTGTCTCTTCTCTTGGTTGACTATTTTCTCTGCTATGCAGAGGTATTTTTTGTTGTTGTTTTGTTTTTCAAGACAAGGTTTCTCTCTAGTCCAAACTGACCTGAAACTCACGTTGCAGCCCCAGACAAGTCTTGAACTCATGGAAAATCCTCCTCCTTCAATCTCTCTAGTGCTGGGAATCAGGCATGCACCACCACACCCCAGCTTCAGAAGTGTGGTTCTTATTTTTTTTTCGAGTTCAACATAATCCCATTTGTCAATGTTGCTTTTAGGTCTGAGACTTAGGAGGTCATATAGAAAATCTTTGTCCATATCAATGTCCTGGAGAATTTTCCTTATAGTATCTTCTAGGAGTTTCATAATTTCACCACTTATACTTGAATGTTACATTTACTTTAAGATGATGTTTTGCTTGTAATGAGACATGGGAGCCTACTTTCTTCTGTACATGTATAGCCAGGTTTCTCAGGCCATGTATTGAAGAGACTCTTTTTGAATGTATGCTCCTGATGCCTTTCCTGAGAGTTCACTGTAAATATGTGGGTTTGCTTCTGAGCTCTCTATTCTATTCCAATTTTCCACATGTTGGTTCTTAAACCAGTAACATAATAGATAGAGTCACTGCTTTGCAATATATATTGGAGTTAGATGTTGTAATGCCTATAGCTTTAATTAGGTTTTTTATAGTTTTTTTGATATTCATTTTTTTTGAGAGTTCCAAGTGAAATTTTAATATTGTTTTATTTTTAGTTTCTGTGAAGAATATAATTAAACTTTTGACTGGGATTGCATTGATTCTATAGATACCTTTGAAGATATAGACATTTTAAACAATATTATTTCTTCCAATCCATGATGAATGGGGTGTCCTTTCCTAATTTTATGTTGTATTCAGTTTATTTTGTTAATGCTTTATTATTTTTATAACACCATTCATTTCTTGTTTAAATGGATTCTAGGTATTTTTGTAGCTATTATATAGGAGATTGCTTTCTTAATTTCTCTCTCAGCAATTTGTTATCATGTCTAGTTGCCGTGGACTGGCAAAGCTGGACCACCAGTCCGAGGGAGAACAGGGCCTTGGGAGGTGGGCAAGGAGTCAGCGAAGTGACAAACAGACACACACACAAGGTTGATGTATCTGAGTGTGTTTTACTGAAGTAAAGCATCAGGTTATATACAATTCTGGCTGCATAAGCTTAGCCTTTGTTTATTTAAGCAGTACAATTTTTATGAATAGCCTGTTCCAGGAGAGGCACAAATACATTGAGTAAAGATTACAATCACAAATTTAATAGTTAATATCTCACCAAAATCAGTGTTAGACAGTCAGTGGTTGCAAATGACGTGTTTTTGTTTGTTTGTTTGTTTTGGTTTTTCGAGGTAGGGTCTCACTCTAATCCAGGCTGCCCTGGAATTAACTATGTCATCTCAGGGTGGCCTTAAACTCATGGCAATCCTCCTACCTCTGCCTCCCGAGTGCTGGGATTAAAGGCGTGCACCACTACGCCCGGCTTGATGTTTGGTTTTTAGGCTGCTTCAAGCATCAAGTATTTTTAACAAAAGTTCTAACAGGGCAACTTTATAACTCTAATATATTTTCTTCCTTGAACCATGCCATAAAAATATAGGTGTCTTAAAGCCTTCCTTCTCATAATTGGATTCCAGTTGTTTCCTAATATTTTCTCTGTGCTTTCGTAAGCAAGCACCAAGGTGGCTTCGACCTAGCAAGTCTGTCCACAAAAGTTAAAAATTACTAAGAAACATACTTCCCACCATTGTTTTCTAGCGTATCCCCATTCCTATACACTCCTGCATAAGGTAATGGTTCATCGATTGGTTCTGGTCCTTGGAATTCTGACTATGGCTTGAAACAACAGCGGGGTCTTTGGAGGAAGTGACACACCATCAGGTGACTCAATTTTATGGAAACTTGCTCCATATCTAATTTTTACTAAATTGTGAAAGAACATAATGCTGCTGTCATATGTCAGGAACAGAACAGTAGTAAGAAGAAAATAGCTATTAGAGAGCAGCAAAAGGCACTATAGACCTGGAGAATGCACGTCCTTCCAGGAGGCTTTCTTCCCTGATGCTTTCGCCTCGGCCTGGTGAACAAGTCACACAGACTCCACTGCAGTTGGCGTGGCATCTAGTATTTCTGGTGAAGCATTTAAACTTTTCTACATATAAATAATTTGTAAGCAGGGATAATTTTACCTCTCTGTCTCCATTTGGATATCTCTTCTTTTCTTTGTCTTATTGCTCCGGTTTTGACTTCCAGTACCACACTGTGTAAGGCTGGGGAAAGCAAACATCCTACTGTTCTTCCTGCTCTTAGAGGAAATAATGTCACCCTTTCCTGTTCAGTGTAACATAAATTGTGGTTTATCATATGACTCTTATTATGTTGGTGTATGGTTTCTCTACCACTTATGTTTTATCAAATTTTATCCAATGCCTTTTCTTTGTCTATTGAGAGATGATATTGTGGTTTTTAATCTTTCTTTCCACTAATGTAACATATTAGGTTTATAAGTTTGTATATACCAAACCATCCATACATCCTTTGAATAAATCTCATTTGATATATTATCTTTTTTATGTGCTCTTAGACTTGGTTGACTAATCTTATGTTGAGAATTTTTATATCTGTAGCAGCTACCTTTTCATAGGTCAGGGAAAAAAAAAAACACAAGATAAAAAGCAAATTATTGGAGGAAAGGATTTCTTTTGACTTAGAGTTTCAAAAGTAGGTTTCATCGTGGCAGAAAATTCATGAAAGAACCAATAGCTAGGCATCGCATCTTGTCATATCAGCTGGGAGGAAGCAGTAAGAATGGTCTCTTTTAGCACAGGCAACCTAGGCTAATAAGCCTCAAGACCTGCCCCCACCCCAGTACCACACCTCCTCCAGGAAGACTCCTCCTCTCAAAACCTCTATCATCTAGATGTGAGGCTTAATCACAAAGACATGAGGCTATGAGGGGAATTTTACATTTAAACCATCTTGGCATTAATGTTCTTCTGTGGTTTTGTCTTTTGTGTCTTCTTGTCTGGTGCTGGGATCAAAGTAACATTGGCCTCACTGGATGAGTTTTGAATAATCACTGTCTGTCAATACTATGTAACAATTTGAAATAATTTTTGTTTTTGAAAGTTTATGTTAGCTTTTAGAAGTTTGGTGAAAGTCAGCAGCGAAATCATCTGTTATTGGGGTTATTTCTTAATTGGGAGGTTTTTTTATTACTCTTTTAATTTTCATTTGCTATTAATCTGTTTATATATTCTGTGTTCTTGTGGTTTACATTGATATATTTTATTAGCGATATGTATATCTCTTCTTTCAGATCTAATATTTTCCTGACATAACTGTGTGCTCCACCCCTGGGTGGACATATGTTTATAGTTAATTTACCTTTCTGCATCAGCCTATTTATTATTATATAGTGACTTTGTCTCTTTTTGCCATTTTTGATTTAAACTGACTCAAAATTTATTTAATCTGATGTAAATATTGCTATTCCTGCTCTTTTTAAAATTTCTGTCTGCATGGGGTATCTGTTTCTATCTCTTTCTTTTAAGTCTATATGTATCTTTACTGGAGAGTTTCTTGTGAGCAGAATATCACTGTACCTAGTTCTTTAAAATACATTCATCAAGTCTGTATCCTTTAATAGGGATATTTAATCATTTTTCAGTGGATATTATTATTGATATTTAAAGACATGCTCCTGCTCTACTGTTATCTGGTTGTTTGGTAGAGCCTTCCTCTGTTGTTCATGTTTTGCAGCTTGGTGATTCTCTGTTTCAATAGAATGTAGTTCCTTCCCTTTTGTGTACCTTCTCTACTTTTGAGTCTTGTACTTTTGTGTGTTTTTACAATAATAGTCGTCATTCTCTTGTTTGTAATATTGGGATCTATTAAGCATTTCTTGGAGCATAAATATGGGGTTAATGAATTTCTTCAGCTTTTGCTTATTTGGAGAACTCTTTTTTTTTTTTCTCTCCATTTATGAAGGGCACCTCTGCTGATAAATAGTACTTCTGCATGGCAAGATTTTAATTTTCTTTTACAACCCTGAACATACTATCCCTCCCTCTCTTTTGTTGGCAATTCTGCATCTGGTCAGTCTGTTGACTCTATCAATTTTATAAAGTGGCTTTCATGGAAAATATTTCCTGATGGTTATGCGTCAGTTGGATTGAGGTCAACACTGTAGTGGAATATGGTAGGAAGGCAGCTGGCATAGGTAGCTTGGTCTCAGTGAACCACATGGTAGTGATGTTCCTGGGCTTCCTCTTGTCATCACATATTTCAGACCCAGAGTGAAAGGGCCAGTAACTTAGGGACAGCAGGTACATAAAAGGTCATAATAAAATATTGCTGTTTTTAGAGAAGTACCAGGAAGGAGACAGCCAAGTAAGACAGAAACTTTATACAGTAACTGCTCTACCACAGCCAATCTTTTCATTTTGCTGAACTCCTGATATTAGTTGGAGGGGATTTTAGACATTCATTTGAGTTTTTGTATAAACATGTATTATCTGTAAAATGAGGTAATTTTAATCTTTTATATTTTGATATATTTTTAAACTTTTTTCCCTTGCTTTATTGCAATGATCAGAACTGTGTTGAATAAAAGGGGCAAGAGGTGGCATGACCTCTCTCATATTGATCTTAGAGAAAAGGTATTAATTTTTTTTTATCATTTACTATAACTTTAGGATTTAGTAGATATTCTCTATCAAGTTGAAAAATTCTTTCCTGTTATTACACTTTAAAAATTTGTTTATTTTTATATTTATTTTTATTTATTTATTTATTTGAGAGTGACAGAGAAAGAGGCAAAGAGAGAGAATGGGTGCCCCATGGCCTTCAGCCACTGCAAATGAACCCCAGATGTGTGCACCACCTTGTGCATCTGGGTTATGTTGGTCCTGGGAAATTGAGCCTCCAACTTGGGTCTTTAGGCTTCACAGGCAAGAGCTTAACCATTAAACCATCTCTCCAGGCCCTGTTACTACACTTTTGAGAGTATTTAATCATCAATTGTTATTGAATTTTTAAATCTTCCACCATCTTCTAAAGCTTCTAAGTAGAGTAGTTCTACAACAGATTTAGATTAGCAGAAATTGTACAGATAGAAGAGAATACTTGTATACATTTCTACCCCTCATTTTTCCTTATTAAAGATACAGTTAAGTATTGGCTTATCCAACTAACAAGCCATATTGAGACATGTAATTTTTTTTTTAAATTTTAGATGGTGTGGGGTGTGGGTGGGGGTGGAGAGAATTGACACACCAGAGCCTCACTCCCTGCAATCGAACTCTAGATGCTTTCACCACCTGGTGGGTATGTGTGACCTTGGGCTTGCCTCCCTTTTGTGCATCTGGCTTACATGGGATGTGGAGAGTTGAACATGGGTCCTTAGGATTTGCAGGCAAGTGCCTTAACCACTAAGCCAAGCCATCTCTCCAGAGACATGATTTTTAAATATGCATGTATGCATGTGTGACAGACAGAAAAGGAGAGAGAGAGAGAGAGAGGAGTATGGGTATGCCACTTGCCTTCGGCTGCTGCAAACATGAACTCCAGAAGCATGTGTCACTTTGCTCATCTGGCTTTACATGGAGGTACTGGGGAATCAAACCTAAGCCATCAAGCTTTGTAAGCAAGTGTTTTTAACAGCTAAGCCATCTTTCCAGCCCTAAATACATCACTAATTAAAATCTTTAGTTTAAATTGAAGTGCACATCTATTGCTTTTGAGCAATGTTATATATTCACTACCACAGTATCATACATAATCATTATCCTAAAAATCCTATGTAGTCTGCCTATTCATGCTTACTGCTCCAAATCAAACTGCTGCCAATGGTTGGTCATTTAATTATCTGTGGTTTTCCCTTTCCTAGCACGTCATAGAGTTGTAATCATATAGTATGTAAAGTTTCCATTTAATACTGGCCTCTTGCACTTAGCAATATACATTTAATATTTCTTCACATTCTCTCGTGATTTTATAGGCCATTTGCTCTTATTCCATTATACGGATATACCACAGCTTATTCATCTCCTGAAAGACAATTGGTTAGCTTTCTGTTTGGTGCAATTATTTATCAAACTGACAGAAGTATTCTATATACAGACATTCCCACAGACACTAGCTCATATACTTAAGTGTGTATGAATGAAACATTTATGCTTAGCTTCATAAGACACTTTAAAATTATCTCCCATTGTAACTATACAGTTTTGCCTTCCTTACAGCCATTGTGCAAACTTGTTGTTCCATACCTTCAGAGCAGTTGGGATTGTAGTGGATTTTCTATTTTCTACCGCTCATGTCACTATGTACTATTTTATATGTGTCTCATGCAGAAAATACTTGTCAATATTGCTGGACATCTGTGCTGCCTCTTTACAGTATTTTCTGACACTATGGGGGAGGTAGCCTTGCCATTACTGAATGGTGATATGTCCTTACTCTTCATTAGGCTTCTCTGGCACCATCTCTCTGAGGAAAAGGGAATGCTGGCTCGTCTCTCCCAGGTGGCAGGAAAGTCCAGGCTTCCTGTGTGGTTTCTGCTTCTGCTACAGCGAGGTCTTGATTCTGCTGGATGGAAAGAGAGTTCTGCTCTCTGTTTTACATCCTTTGACAACAACCCTGTAGGGGCAATTGGGGCATCTCTTCAAGGCATACTGAGGATAGAAGTCTAGGCAAAATAAATCTGAGAATTATCACTCCCACCTGGTTCATTGAAACCAAGGAACCTATGTGGCTTGCTTTCATGATGTATTTTATAATCTTCTCTTTTTTGTTGCTTTTGGTTTTGAGGGATAAACACACATACACGTACAAAACAGGTTTTATTTGAATTTCATGTTGGAATAGGAAAGTGTATCTACTTAGCATCCCTATGCAGAAGTCACTTCAGATCTGCTATATTAAATCTGTTAATTAAATTTTCCATTTGTATTTTTACTTATTATTTTGAATACTATTTTTTATTTAGTGATGGTCTTAAGGTAAACATTTTTTGAGGAAATTTTTATGCCTTAAGGTTATTAGCTCTTTTGTGCAATATGAATAAATATTTTCTGAAATATTTTATATGACTATTAATTTTATTTATGATATTTGTGAAACCACATAAAATTTAAATCTCCCTATGGTAAAATAGTTATTCTTTATGAATTCTTCCATTGTTTCCAACTAACATATTGCATGACAAGTCTGTAATTCAATAAATTTTTCTGAATATTTGTCACATATTTTTCTGTTTTGATTCATTGGTTTTTGGCTTAGCATTTATATTTATTTCTCTAATCCATGTGGAATTTATTTTGGTGTGTAATGGAGATAAAGTTATAACTTAATATTTTATATATCCTGCAAAGAGTTAATAAGCCATGCCATTATCCTTATTAAATAATCTTTTCTTTAGAATTGGCTCCATGTGCTTGGTTCCATGATGTGATACTGGTTTTTTTTTTTTTTTTTTCCTGTCTTACAGGTTTTTCTACATTAGAATTTCTAATAACATCACTGTTCTGTTTAACTAAAGTCTCTGATTTCTTTCTTCACAGACATTCTTTGTACACAAATAAGGTTCCATCTTCACTGTTCATTTATTTATAATCCTGACCAATCTTGCATCCCTGTGGGACAGCTGACTGGGAAAGATGCAAAACACAAGACTACCATTTATTAATCTTCCCTTAAAAGGGCATTATTCACTATTCTGCAGATGAAAAGCTTCACAGGGTTGGTATGTCTGGAGAAAAGGACACCAAAAATGATGGTGGGAGGATGAGTGCTGAAACAGAGAGCATTAAATAGACTCATTTATGCAATGTCACCAAGCTATGCAATCTCAAATTTCCTTTCATTTTATTAGCCTATTAACAAAAATGACACTAAATCTGAAGCAACTGTAAACATTTAATTATTTCAGTGGGGGTGATTGGCTTTGGAATTAAACACATAGGATATTAAAGCTACCTGTTTTTGTCATGTGGAAGTTATGTTTCCAAGTAAAAGTTACTTGACTTTTTGAAACTTATTTTTATTTGAATAATAGTAGGGTAATAATTCTTAGTTTATGATTTTGTTGATGTCAATTTAATTTCCTAGTTACATAGGAACTTAACTCAACTACAAAATCAAGGGCTAGAGAGATAGCTCAGTGATGTAAAAAAAACGCTTACTTGCTTGCAAAGCCTGCTGCTCTGGGTTCAATTCTCTAGTACCCGCATAATGCCAGGTTTACAAAGTGGTGCATGCATCTGGATTTTGTCCACAAAGACTGGAAACCCTCTAACACCCATACACTTCTTTTCCCTCTCTCTAAAATAAATAAAAATATATAATTTAATTTAAAAAATAGATAAACTAGGGCTGGAGGGATGGCTTAGCAGTTAAGGTGTTTGCCTGCAAAGCCAAAGGACCCAAATTGAAGTCCCCAGGACTCAGGTTAGCCAGATGCACAAGGGGGCGCACATGTCTGGAGTTTGTTTACAGGGGCTGGAGGCCCTGGTGTGCCCATTCTTTCTCTCTCTTCCCCCCCTTTCTCTGTCAAATAAATAAGAGTAAAATATTTTTTAAAACAAAAAAAATAGATAAATTATCTGAAAAGACATTTCTCAAGAGAGGGCACACAAATAGTTGAAAGTTATGAAAACTGCTTACCATTATTAACTGGAGATAACCCCAGTTAGAATAGCTAGAAAATAACTGTGCTGGGGAAGATGTGGAGAAATGGGGATCTTGTACACTGTTGATGAGAGTGTAAATTAGAGCAGCTATGGAAAAATACTATGAAGTATCTTTAAAAATCTAATATTGGGGTTGGAGAGATGGCTTAGTTGGAAAGGCACTTGCCAACAAAGCCAAAGGACCAAGGTTCAATTCTCCAGGATCCACATAAGCCAGATGCACAAGGTGGCACATGCATCTGGAGTTTGTTTGCAGTGGGTGGAGGATCTGGAACGAGCATTCTTTCTCTCTCTGTCTTACTCTCTCTGCCTCTTTCTATCTCAAATAAATAAATAAAGTCAAGCAAAAAATTGTTAATCAAAATATGGAACTATCATATAGTCTAGCTCCAAACCCATTACTGGGTATGTATCCAAAGCAAAGGGAATTAGCATGTTGAAGCAATAAGTGCACTTGCATGTTTATCATGACATGACTCGCCTACTGATGCATGGAAGCATAAATAGCTAAGAAAAATGTGACACACACAAACGAATGCATATATCATATGTTTACATATATATACTTACACACACTAATGAGTGTTATTCAACCATAAAGGAATAAAATCCTTTTGTTTTTAATAATGTAAACTTAATATAATCCTAGAGTCAATGGCAACATAGACTTGCCTGAAAGATATTATGGAAAATTAAACAAGTTAGACACACGTAGCAGTTACTTTCTTCTAATTTTTAATTAAAAATATTAGAGCATATTTTGTATGTTTATTTATTTATTTGAGAGAAAGAGAGAGAGAGAGGCAGATAGAGAGAGGAAATGGACATGCCCGGGCCTCTAGACACTGTAAACAAACTCCTGACCCTGTATACCTGGCTTTATGTGGGTAATGGGGAATCAAACCTGGCTCCTTCTGACTTTGCAGGCAAGCACCTTAACTGCCAAGACATCTCTCCAGCCCAGTTACTTTCTTCTTTTCTAGTTTCTTCTTTTATTAAGGGAGAGAGAGGGAAGGGGGGAAGGAAGAGAACTTTCTTTTTGTTGGGACAAAATACCCAACCAGAAGCCACTTATGTAAGTAAACAGTTTATTTTGGCTGATGATTTGAGTGCCAGTGTCCATCATGGTAGGGAATTCATGGCAAGAACTGATAGTGATAAATATCTCCATACCAGTGTGGAGAATTAGAAAGTTCAAAGGCACCAAATGGGGCTAAACTAAAACAACCCCAAGGCCCACCCAGCAACATACCTTCTCTAGTATGTCTCTACCTCCTAAAAGTTCCGTAACTTTCCAACAGGGCTGGGATGGTGTATTAAGTTTTTCACACAAATGAGTCTATGGGAGAACAGTCCACATTCAAACCCACACATACAGAAAAACAAATACCACATATTCTCATACATATATATGTGCTAAAATATTGATCTTATAGAATGAGAGAGTAAGTAATGTTTACCAGGAGCTGACAAGAGTAGAGAAGAAAAACAGGAAATTTTAACTAAAGAGCATAGAGTCAGAAGTATTAAGATCTAGTGTTCTGTGCTACATTAAAGTGACTACACTTAACTATTCATTGTATATTTCAAGATAGCTGGATGGATAGATGAATTTTGGACATTTCTAACACAAAGAAGTGATAAATATTTGAGGTAATAGGTAGAGGAGCTATCCTGATTTCATCATTGCATATTGTATACACGTGTTGAAATATTGTATTTATAATGTGTTCAATTATTATGTCCATTTTTATGTATATATGTGCTCGTATACGTGTGAGCATACATGTGTGCCACTGCATATATAAGCGTACATGTGGGGGTCAGAATTTAGCATCAGGTTGCTAACTCAGTTGATCTCCACCTTGGGTTTTGAGACAGAGTCTTACCTAATATTGTTTACAGGCTTTGCTAGCTAAGTACAAAGGGTTTGAAGCCTCCTGTATCTACTTCCACAGCACTGGGATTATGGGCACACACACCACTACACCCAGCTTTTCTGTAGGCTATGGGGATCTGAACTCAGGTCCTCATGCTTACATGGAAAGCACTTTATCCACTGAGCTATCTCCCCCGGCTCTTAAAATTATTTTAAAAATTATTTACTTGTATGGGTGTGAGTGGATATACATGCAATGGTGTGCTTGTGACAGAAAACAACTTCAAGGTGTTTGTGTGCTACCTTTGAGACAGGGTTTCTTGCTGATGCAAATGAACTGTCAGACTGGAAATGAATGTCAGATTAACAACTGGCCTGAATGTCAGACTAGCTGGGCCATGAGTTTGGGATTGTCCTGCTAAACAACCCATTGTTGTCAGCATGCTACAAATGCACATGCCATTTTGTATCTGGCTTAACATGGATGTTGAGGAATTGAACGCGTGCAGGTGGGCTTTACAAGCAAGTTTAGTTCAAAGGAAAAGCATTTGTCTAGCAAGCACAAGGCTCTGGGCTTAGTCCTAAGCCTCACTAATGAAACAAACAACAACAACAGCAACAAAAAACAACCAAATAAGAAAAATTTAGGCCAAAAAGAAATAAGCATTGAACTTCACACTAATACTAAATACTCTGTGTTCTGTATTCTGTGCAGCAAAGGGAACAGATGTGGCAGTTATAAGGAAGTTACATACTGGCCAGAGGAACTAGAACAAAATAGGAAGAAATAGGTAGAGGACATGGGATTTTGTGAGCACATTAAACAACCTATGTGCTGAGTTTCTCCATTATGAGATGGCAAGATACAGCAAGATGGTATGTGTTATGAGGCCAGATTTCTTTCTTTTTAATTTTTTTTAAATGTTTCTTATTTGACAGAGAGAGAGAGAAATAGGCAGGGGAAGAGAGAAAGAGAGATAGAAAGAGAGAGAAAGAGAGAGAATGGGCATGCTAGGGCCTCTAGCCACTGCAAACAAACTCCAGATGCATGCGCCACCTTGTGCATCTGGCTTACATGGGACCTAGGGAATCAAATCTGAGTCCTTTGGCTTTATAGGCAAGCACCTTAACCACTAGGCAATTTCTCTAGCTCAAGATTATAAGAAGCTAATAGTTGATAATAATTTTTTAGGATTAGTGTTGTTAATAATTGTTTGATTTTGTTAAGGTGAAATTAGATTTAGCCTATATTTTCTACTTCAACCAAACCACTATTTTAAATTGTATGTGTGTGTGTCCTGTCATCTCACAGATCTTGGAGCCACTATCTACTATCTAAATTACTATTTATTCATAAAATTCTGCTCCCCCCCCCATGTGTATGTGTGTGTGTGTGGGGGGGGGTACGTACACACATGGATGTGTGTGTAGAATTCCCACCTATCAGATGTAACTTTGAAAAATGGGCCAAATGGGGCTGAAGAGATGGCTTAGTGGTTAGGTGCTTGCCTGTGAAGACTAAGGACCCTGGTTTGAGGCTTGGTTCCCCAGGACCCACGTAAGCCAGATCAGATGCACAAGGGGGCATACGTGTCTGGAGTTTGTTTGCAGTGGCTGGAGGCCCTGGCACACCCATTCTCTCTCTCTCTCTCTCTCTATCTCTCTCTCTCTCAAATAAATAAATAAATGAACAAAAAATATTTTAAAAAATAGGCAAAATAGTTGCTTCTACAGGTCCCAATGCTGGAGGAGGCAAGGTGAAAAGACGATTTATTCTCCAATTAATCTGCTGCTGCTTGGATTTGGAAATTGTACACTTTATTCCTCCATTATTTTCTAGAAATTTTTCTTGAACCATTAGGTACCTTTTTTTCTTCCAGCTCAACTACATTATAGGATATAGGTCAATTCAAACAAACTTTAGGTGCTTTCAAACTACCTGAATTAAGAAGCTGTCTTTAACATCACAAGTGCTTAGTCAATTACTGTGTTCTTCCATTAAGCCTACTTTTAAAATAGTTTATTATAGGAAGACAAGGAAAGACATAGTCCTAGCTCAAGCACTAAGATTTAGAAAATAAGCTACAGTAAATTTAAAGCATAGAACCTCACTTTTATTCATATATGGAAAGCATTCAGAAAGTGGTTAACATGTAGGATTTATTTATTCTCAAACTCCAGCTTTAGTTTGTATGAGAATTCTAGACAAATTACTTCATGCTAGACAAATTAAGTAACAAACAATTCATCCAGATTATCCAAGTGATACTACTTACATTAATTATAATCCATTCAGCAAAACAAAGCATTGTCCAGTCTGGTTTGGAGTTAAAGCCAAGAAAAGCTTTAAAAAATAGTAAGTGGAAGTGCGGAAATTAAGTCAGAATGTATGTTCTTCTTTTTTTAATTTGGAAAAAACAAAAAAGCCAGAGTCAGTCCTCCATACCTTGCATTCACAAGTAGATGACTCTCTCCAAGTACACTATGGTTCTTGAAGAAAACATAACATGCAGCATTAGTCAGTCTTTTCAGAGGGCTTTATTTTTAATATTCCAGGTTTTGGGAAGCAACATCATTCAGGGACCCTCATCTGTTGTGAATAATGCTTTTTGTCATCTACAGGATAGATTCTGAGCTCAAATACAAACACTGATTTTAGACTGTAGGCTTTCATTTCTGTCAGCCCAATTCCTCAGTACAAAGTGTCCCTGTAGCAGGATGATTTCATGCTTGTAGCTGGTTCTGGTTTCTGCATTCTTCCAGGTTCCACAGTTCAGTGCTGTTGAATAAGGTGATGGCATTTTTAAGGCTCTCCATTTTATTGGTCTATGAATATAGGTAGGTGGCCAGGTGCTATTTCAGAGGTTTGTATGAAAATCTGGTGCTAAATGCAAGTGCATTTATATTTAGAGGGTTGTGATTTTAATAAGAGACCTAAATGTTGCCATTTATGTAAGTGGTTGCTATAACAGGAAGTGTTTTTTATAAATTATTAGCTGAAAAGTCTGTAAGGTATAAATTTAATCTGAATACCATTAAAATCTGGACATATTATTTCTTAAGATGATTTATTAGAATCCATGCAACCCTTTGAATCTTTTATTTATTGGATGGTAAGTAAATCATATACTTCAATTATTTCACATATTACTTGCATATTTTTCAATTTTCTATGAAGACTGAATGATTCCCCAAACAGATATAGACCATGAACTATGGTCTGAATATATTCATGACTGCTTTTTTTGTTGTAGTCTTTGCTCAAGAGTAAAATTTGACCTCAAATGTACTATGTCTAATATATATATATATATATATATATATATATAAAATATTATAACATAATATAATAATATATAATAAACTAAAATATACAGTATATAATGTTATATATACATAGACACACATATATATATATGTAAAACTTGTAAGTTTTTTTTTATGGCTCCTGGCTCCATAACTCCCTTCCCAAAGTCACCCAGAAGCTACAGAAACTATAATTTCTCTTCCCCAATGAAGAACATATTAACTCTTATCTTGTCCATTAGCTACCTTGTTTACTAGTAGGTAATATGACTTTGCATTGCTGAAAGGGTCACCATACTTCTGAGGTATGAATGCTGGGGTTTTCAATTCTATTAATGTAAGAATGGATCCTTTTGGTCCAATAACATTCCACCACATTTTTCCATGTTTCAATCATGCCTATGAAATGAATTCCCAAAAAATCACCACAAGGAGTTAAGTATGCTTCCAGATATCTGGCCTGATGGATATTCTGGAAGGTGATAGAGGTCATGGAAGCTCTAAGCTCCATCACCTATACATCACTACACATATTTCTATCTGTATCTTTTGTAACATCCTTTACAATAAACCACTAAATATAGCAAGATTTTCCCTAAGTTCTGTAAATTAATCAAAACAAACTAATCAAAGCTACCATGAGGGCAATGGGAATATGGGTGGTTAATAGCAGCTAAGTCAAAAGTACAGCAAATACACCTACTTCTTTAAACAGGCATCTGAAGTGAGGGCAATGGTTATGGGCACTGAGCCCTCAAACAGTGGGATCTATCTATCTACTATCTCTGGTAGTCAGTGTCAGAACTGAATTGCAATAGGGAACCCAGCTGGTGTCCACTGCTGAAAAATTGCTTCTTTGCTTGCCTAGAAGATGGGGAAACCTTCCATGTGTTTGGTGCCAGAAGTCATCTGTGTTTTGAAGGTAGAGTAGGATATACTAAGTTTAGTTTTCCCTACTCACCCAAGTATGAGAAAAGAGACTCTTGAAAGGTGATGGTGGTTCAAGATAGGCTAACATGTCTCAATCAAAGAAATTCCTGCATACCTGCATATCCAGTGAGGGCTGCATGGACAGGTGAAGTGGAGCATCTTTCCTTACCTTTCACTTCTTTCTCTGTAAAGCCTCTGGTCACTGGCTGTATTACATAAGCACATACAGGGAAAGAGACAATGCTTACACAGAGCTAATACTTACCTGTGCTAAATACTCTGACAAGTCCTTTGTAAGTGTGCTTTGTGCTCTGCAAATTAAACCAGAAATGCATATAAACATTAATGTATATAATTTGAAATATGTATGATAAGTTAAAACCTAAATGACTGAGTATGTAAAACTGCCTTATAATTTTATTATTCCATACTTCGCCTCAGTGATTTTAGCATTTTGCTGTTAATCATGTTCTTGCTCATTAAGCTCTCTCACCTACCATTCTTTATCATTTTCTGCATTATTAATTGATTTCCATGATATGCGTTCCATGTGGAACATAGTCTTGAATGCAGAAATGGTACTAAGTGCTTATTGACAGGTCACTTGTTTTTATATACAAGCTTACACTTATCTGAGTGTGCAGATCATTTCAATTTGAAAATTAGGAAAGTATCCACCAATTTAAAATAAGGTGATTAGTAAAGTAAATAAGAAAGCACTTGCATTTCGCTAACAAGCTGCATAAAGAGAAGAGTAAGATTATAACTGGGAATTGTACACATATTTTTCTAATTGAAAAATGCAGCCAAATTAGGCAAACACTTAGAAGACAGAAAACTTAGGGCAATAGGCCTGATAGACAAGAAAACTAAAATCTCTAAATATTTACAAAAATTTGACATTCACTTAAGTGGGTCAATCAGAAGATATTAATCTAGTGTAGACCATAGACATTGAGTTCTCTAAGCTCTTTGTTGAAATATTCTTGTATACTCAGACCCTGGTTCCTTGGTTTTATAAATAATTCTTATGTTTATGAACCAAATCTACCTTATTAGCCTGATCATTCTTTCTCCTGTGCTTTATAGATAGTACATGATTCTAGAAGCTTCAACCATTTTGAGAAATAAATTTTCTGTATTTCATAACTACCTTTAGGTATCAGAAATCTTAAGCATTCACCTCTTTTCTATGTGGGAAAGATAACTCTAAGCAGAAATGATTTATTTTACAGATTTAATTTCAAGTGAAGATGGGCTTAGTGTGCTGTGTTTCTTCACAAAACTGCACAATTGGGACTGGGGAGACTATTCAGTGGCAAAGTACTTGCTTGATCATCCTCTGCAGGCACATAATGCTGGACACAAATGGCCCTTGAGTCAATAATCCCAATGTGCCTATGGCAATGGGAGGCAGAGCCAGAAGAATCCAGAAGCTCACAAACAGCAGCAACAAAACAAAACAAGAGACTCTGTCTCAAAAAGACACTGGAAGAAGAGGAGAAATAGCCTGAGGTTATTCTCTGAACTCCATATGCATGCCAAGGAACATTCATGCCCATACACACACCACACATATCCCCCTTCATGTATATGCATGCATATATTAAACAGAAAAAATTAAAGATAAAAGTAAAAAATTGAAAATCACCCATTATGATGCCATATTATGTCACTGGAAACTAAAGAATCTAAATTTCTAATAACAAATAAATTTGACCATCATTATATTATGCTATGATACTATTTTTTTCATGATATAAAATAAATTTGAAGGACTTTGTTAGAGAGAATGATTCTTGTTTTTCTTGGGAATACCTGTAAACATCAGCAGTTTGTCTACAAATTTACTACTTAATTCACATTCAAGTCACAAGTCTTTATTTGGACCTATAAAGAAGAATTTGCTAAAAAGTATTTGTGAATGAGTAATTCAGTAAAAAAAAAAAATGCCTATTGTGAAATGTCAAAGAGTGCAGATAGGAATGGATAGTATGGTGTGAGAAATAACAACAGTTAGAGTCATACAGAAAGTTTTGGCCTTTATGCTGGGTGAGAATATCACTTTTCTCCCTCCTCTAGCTCTCTCTTCTCTTTCTATTCTATTCTATTATTTTTATACATTATATATAATGTATAATATTATACACACACACACACACACATATCTATTAATTTGAAGACTCTGAAGCCATAGAGGAGCGTTGAGTTCCCTGGCCCATGAATGATGTGTCAACCTGCTGCTGTAATATATGAGAAGAAAGCTTGCTATGTGAAAACCCAGAGACATAGGGAGGATGATGGTATCCTGCCTGAGCTATTATACCTATCTCAAAGAAACAATATTAGGATTATATAAAGACTTTATTCAATGTATCAGAAGAGAAACTCATGTAGTAAGAATTTTCCCTTTCTTTTCCCATGTTTCAGTAAGGCCAGGTTAAAGTAGGCTGTGCAGCTTTCATTTTTTTGTTTAATTAAGAGGATACTTTGTATGGATATATCATGTATAGGTGCCATCTTTTCTATCTTCCCTGCCCCTATGCTGCTGATGGCCCCTTTCAGTGTAGTTCTTGGTATTCTCTGTGGGGTTGTGAGCATTGTGAGAGCAGCAGTCAGTTATGGGGTGGGAGCAATGCTTCTTAGTATGATATCCTACCTTTTGGCTCTTGTGATCTTTCTTCCCTCTGTTCTGCAAAAATCCCTGGGCCATAATGGACATGTTATACTTATACTTCAGTGATGAACTCTTAGGAGCCTCTGTATTTCTGCTTTGGTAGTTGTTGAGTATCCTCAGTGTCTGTCTCCTTCACCCTGTTGCTGATTGTCAGGCTCACCATGGAAACGACAATCTTGCTAGTCCCCCCAATTCCTCTGTACTTTTACCTGAGTCTCAGTGTGGGAGGTGGTTTATCTCCTTGGGTCTCACTACCTTCTGAAAAAGAAAAACAGATTTTCCAATGGAGAAAGATGTCAACATAGGTTAAATGGAATATTCATGGCTAATTTATGGTGATTATGATGGATGTAGGCCCTCTTTTAGCCAAAGACTAGTGGAGGCTTATTGTGGGAGACAATATTCTTTGTCTCATAGGTTTCTGACCTGGTTCAAAGTTCTGGCTATGGGTTCCTTTCCACTGAGTGGATGGATCTTTTAGCCAATCAGAAAGCTGTTGGTTAACTTTCAAGGTTTCATATCCCTAAATACAAAGGCATAATATGTCTTTATTCAAACATGAAACAGAATACTCATTGAAGACACTACAAGGGAAAATTCTGGCTTCCTCCTTAGTTAAATAAGACTTCCACACTAAGATGTGTAGACCCCAATGAAAAATGAAACAAACAAATGAAAACAAAATCAGAGAGATCTCCAACAATGAAGCCTAGTCCCACAATGGAAGTCACCAATGAAAAAAATAGAGGAGACAACAGGAATAGACTTCCAAAACAGAAAACAAGATATGTGACCCTGACCAAGAAAATTGCAGAATTGGTAGCAGAGCAACAGAAATCCAACAATCACATAGGTGAAATGCATACAACTGCCTTCACTAGACTTAACTTAATTGATGAAAACCAGAGATCTCAAAAGACAGACAAATGTGAAAAGAAAGTGAGCTACAAAATAGAGGATCTCAATAACCAGCTGGTTAAGCTTAATGAAGATATAATCAAATGCAAGAAATAAACATCATTACAATTGGGGACTTCAACACTCCACTATCATCAAATAGAAAATCTAAGCAGAAAATCAACAGGGAAACAATAGAGCTCAACAACACCATAGATCAACTAGACCTAATAGTCATCTACAGAACATTCCACCCCAAGTCTACAGAGTGCACATTCTTCCCAGCAGCCCACAGAACTTGCTCCAAAATAGACCACATATTAGGCCATAAAGTGTGCCTCAATAAAATCAGGAAAACATTGATGCAACTTCCTGCACCATATTGAATCACAATGTTTTAAAGGTAGAAATTAACAAAAAGTGACACATCAGGAATCCCACCAGCTCCTGGACACTGAACAACACACTTTTAAATAAGGAATATGCTATGGAAGAAACAAAAAAAGAAAAGGTAAAATTTCTAGAATTGAATGATATTGAAAATACAACATACCAAAACTTATGGGACACAATGAAGGCAGTTCTAGGGGAAAATTCATAGTGCTAAATATCTTCATAACAGAGACAGACAGATCTCAAATTAATAACCTAACCATCTACCTAAAGGCATTGGGAAAACAAGAACAACCCAACCCTAAGAGCTACTGATGGAAAGAAATAATCAAGATAAGAGCATAAATTAATGGACTGGGGACTAAGAAAATAATTAAGAAAATTGATGAAGAGCTGGTTCTTTGAAAAATATAAACAAGATTGATTAACCCCTGGCCAATTTGATCAAATGAGAAAAAGAGGGGTCTCAAATTAACCAAATCAGAAATCAAAGGGAGGTGGCAAATTTCATTTCTAATATTGAATAGTATGATTGAATCTGTGTTGGACACTCTGCCAGGCATAAATGAATACACTTTTCTAACATGATGAAATGAGAATTTTCACTACCTCCCTTTGAAGAGACAAAAGAGAACAAATTATTAAGATAAAACAAAATTGGAAGATTATTTGGCTCAAATATGATCTGAGCTACTTTGTTTCTCTCTCTCTCTCTCTCTCTTTTTTGCCAAGATCTTAAAACTATAATGATTAGTAAATGACCTGGCCATGTTCTTGGCAAAATGGAGATAAAATGGAGTGAATGTTAAAATGATAGAAAAAAATTAAAGAAACACCCCTTATAATGCTGGGTGGAGATTAGGAATAATTCTTTAGACCTGTGCAGCAGCTTAACATTATATCCTACTCGGGGCAAGAGCTGACATACAGGAAAATCATATGCTTTACAAAAAAAAAAAAAGAAGAAGAAGAAGAAAAGAAAAAGAAAGGGAAAGAAAGAAAATCACTACGCTAGGAAATATTTTAGGGCAAAAAGTATGCCTCACTCATTTTTATGTCTCTAGGCCCTCACATAATGGCTGATACTTGACAAGAATTTGTTCAGCAAATGAGTGAATGAATTCATGAATGAACGATTAAACTTCTATGTTGAAGACTTCCAGAAATTTGTATGAGAAATGATACTATTCTCTTTTTAAATATAAAACTGTTTGGCTCTCTACTTGAGAAATGAAAACTCTACACTCCTGTTCTTTATTGATGTCTTTAGAAGCATGGTCTTTGCAGGATATTTATTTATATAGGATCACCTTCCAGATGTGCTGCCGTGGGTCACCTGGGAAACATTTATCTTCACGTGCTCCTAAATCTCTCTTATATGATTCATACTGGATTTCAGTCCAACCACTTTAAAAAAAAAAATGAAAACAAACATTCCGTGAGGTGCCCAAGTTCATGTAGTTTCAATACACCATATAAAGTGCAATAAACCACATGCTGCAGCACTCTCGAATAAATAGTCCTTTGAAAAAACTGAGCTGTCAACCAAATCGAGATTCCATTTTTAAACGATTTTCTGTAAAGTAAACATTTTCCAAGCTTGATCTTTGTGTAATTTTTTTACTGGCATTTTTCAAGCTAGAGAACCCCCTGCACATGTTCTTTCTGTAAAGAAGGGCTTAATACTCCACTGTGTCACCAAGTCCCAGGGAGCTAATTTGTACTAAAGACAACATTACTACATCAATACAACACAGCTGAACCTCCAAGTAACCTTCTTCTATTTGCTTTCCATATCCCAAATGAGGCGCTCAGCCAAAATATCCCTTCAGCTTGGGGTTCACTCCTTGCCTGATGGAAAATATGTGTGTATAGACTCTGCTGCTTTTGTATGTCAAAGGAAAGGTGATGCTCACACAATCAAAAAATCACCCACACACAGATACACACACTGCTTGTTTTTTATCTTACAAAATGTGGGATCAATTCAGTGAGATAGAATGCTTAGCACAATTCCACATTAAAGTGAAGTCTACAAAGATAAATTCTGAAAAAGACAGAATAAATCCAAATCCCACTGTTAACTGCTTAGGCCCAAGTCTGTTTATTTCTTCAATTTCTGAGATGCCTTGCTACAATATTCTGCCCCCCTTGAACAGATGAATACAGCTCTTTACAAAGCACCATGAAAATAAGTCACTTCACTTCTAGCCCTTTGTTCCTCCTAAGCACTTCCTCTGTTCTCAGCTCCCAAAGCAGAAGACACTTTCACCAAAATTGATCCTTCTTTTTCTAGTTCATGGCTTTGTTTACAATTGGAAATGCCAGGAAGAGATCCTCCTCTGTACTTATGAGTGATGCTGTTTTCCTAATTTTACCCAGAAAAGAAAGACATGAAATCTTAGTAACCTGAAAAAATTTGTGACTTTATTCAGGCTTTATTCTAGTTGGACAAGGCTGTCAAACTTATTTTTCTAGTTAAAAGTTTTAAGAAAAAGTGAATATCCTATAATTCATTTCAAGCAGATCTATTTAATCAGCTAGGTGACTTACTGAGTATTGGCGTCATATCTCACTTGCTTTGACAACCACATATAATTTGGGACAAGCTCTTTATTTAAAAAAAAATGGGGGTGGGAGAGATGAATTAGTAAAGAGCTTGCCTGAAAAGCCTAACGACCTAGGTTAGATTCCCCAGTACCTATGTAAGTCAGACGTACAAGGTGTGCATGTGTCTGGAGTTGTCTGTAGTGGCTGATGGCCTTGACATGCCTATTTTTTCTCTCTGTATCTGCCTCTCATTCTGTCTTCTTCAAATAAATAAATATATTTTAAATGGGAACAATAAAGATAATATGCACCAGAGTAACTCTGATGATGGAAGAAATCAAAACTAGTATCTGTTATCCTCAGAGGTATGGGCTTAGCTATAAAAATGAATTGCAAAACTAGAAAAGGTCTCAATGCCATAGGAATTTTTTTTTTCTTTTTACAGTCATGAGGTTTGTACTCATGCAAGCACTTTACCCACCAACTCATCTCTCCAGTCCATAAATCGTCTTAATTATATTTTACTTGAATATAGTGGCTCATAAATTAACTATAGATTACAACATCTACACCAGTCTTTTCAAACAATTAAGAATTAAGGTAAAGGCTACAGAGATAGCTCAGCTGTTAAAGGTGCTTGCTTGAAAAGCCTGATTGCCTGGGTTAGAGTCCCTGGTACCCACATAAGGCCAGTCGCAGAGTGGTGCATGTGTGTCTGGAGTTTGTTTACAGTGGCAGGATGTCCTGGCATGCAAATACTCAGTTTCTCTCTATTCCCACCCCCCTCCGTTTCTCTCATGTAGATAAATAAATAAATAGTTTTTAAAAGAATTAAACTAAGGACTTGGGTGATTGTTCAGTGGTGAAAGGAACTTGTTTGTAAACCCTGCTAGCCCAGGTTAGGTTAGGTTACCAAGTGCCTGAATGAAGCCAAAGTGGCACATGCCTCTGAAGTGTGTTTGCAGAGGCAAGAGGTAATAGGTACCCATTCTCTCTTCTCTCTTTCAAATAAATAAATAAATAAATAAAAACATATTTTAAAAAGAATTAAACTAGTTTCACAAATTTTTAATCATGTATATTCTGTTGGGTTCTAGTTTCTTAAAGACTGACAGTGCTGGTTTTACCAAATACTAATCCATTTTGTGAAGAAAAGAGACAGGGGATGTCCGGATCTTGACATCAGTCACCCTCTAATCCTCACCAGTCTTCCCCAAATGCTGCAGAATATCACTTTATTTGGAGATGGAGATAATATCTTTATAGAAGTAGCCACAAGACCAACTCATTACAGTGGGCTCAATTCAACACAGTTAATGTACTTACAAACAGGGGAAATGTGGATACACACAGACACCCACAAGAAAGAAGTGCCCATGTAAAGATGAAGGCAGAGATTTCTAGGGTTAAAGGTTCCCAGTAACCCAGCAGATGTGAGGGAAAAGACAGGGGCAGAGTGGCTTTCTCCTTCACAAGGACTCAACCGTGAACACGTCTTCCTCTTGGGCTCCACATGAGAAACTGTGACAAAACATCCTGTTAACTATGTTGTTATGATAGAAGCTTTAGCTCCCTAATACTTCTCTTTTTTTTTTCTCCCTCTAAACTCCAAGGGAATTAAAGTTTATACATTTAATTCAATGATGTTTGTCTTTGTTCTGTATTACAGTAATCCACACAAGCTCACACAGAATCTCAAAATCTTACAAAATCACAATATAGGATCAGAAATACATGTTCAAAACAAGTTCCCTGGGTCAAAGTAATGTGTGCACCTTGTGTTGAGAGCCACTGGTCATGTTTATGGTGAGGCTACAGCTTCCAAGGTGACAGTCCTGGCTTACTTGGAAGAGCACATGCCCTTGCTAGACACTCATGGAGCCCCCATGGCAGTGACTTCAACCTTGGCTACATATAGGATTCATCTAGGGAACTTTTAAAAACCACAATTGCAGGCTGTACCCAGATCAAATGAAAGAGAATCTCTGGGGTGAGTTCCAGACATCAGTGTTTTCTTAAACTGCCATGTGGCTGCAATGTGTACTCAGGACCAAAATCCTAAGGTTTAAGTCTAAGGAACAAGAGTTATGGGCAATGACTAACCAGCACAGTCATAGTGCCAAAGGTCAGACGTCGCCTTATAATCCACAAGCATCACCAACATTCACTTCAACGCTTCCTGGGCCGATTTCTCCTTTGTCTTTGCTTTCTTTTTCTATGACTAATGCCATTTTTTATCATTCCATTCCACCTTTTTATTAAAAAAAATTACTTCTTTTTTGGGCACTAAATTAATTTTTTGTCTTCTTCCCTTATCATCTTATTCATTCTTTGATCTTACATGGAAAAAAAATGTGAAACTGATTTTTTTTTTTTTTTTGCACAGAAATCATATCTTTGAGTTACATTTTACCCTCTCATTTTGTTTTGGAAATTATTTAAGCTGAAACATTATTTTAAGGTGTTCAATTTTCAAACTCAAGATACTTTTTCATGTTTTTAAAATATACATACCTTTCACTTGGAACATTTACTCTCTATATCCTGAGAATGCTTCAGAATATTGTTGAATGTAACATCAGCCTCAGAATTAATGAGCTAAGGGGAATATACAGGGGGTCAAAATAGTTTTGTTTATTTCTTGGAATCTGCCTAGTGCATCTCTGAAGAACTAGGATGATTTTCCTGGAGCTTGTCTGAAGCTGCTGCAAGGAAGCGGGGTGCGGGGGTGGGGGGGGTACGTACCTAGAGCTCAGATGAGGCCCTCAGGACAGTGAGCGTCTCACCGTTGGAACTTTGAACTGTGCCAAGAGTTAGGAACGTAAGACTTATGGCTGTGGACAGCAGATCGTTTATTTTGGGTTGAGTGTAATTTCCTGAAATCTTTTTCTACGAGATTTTGAGCCTCATTTCCTGGCCATGATGGTATCTCTTTTAATGTATGATCATTTTGTAGATGAGCAGGCTCCTTCTGTCTGCTTCACTCGGGTCTCGGTTGGATCATGGAACTAACTCCTTAGTCTCTTCAGGAAAGGGACCACAGATGTTCCATGTCCAATCTGTTCACCCAAAAGTAAATTAGTACTATCTGCAAGCAGACAAAGGTCCTAAGTTTGTCACCTACTTTGAGTCTTTATTTTGATTTTTTTTTTTTTAAGGTAGGGTTCACTCTAGCCCAGGCTGACCTGGAGTTTACTATGTAGTCTTAGGATGGCCTTGAACTCACAGCGATCCTCCTACCTCTGTCTCCCAAGTGCTGGGATTAAAGGCAGGCGCTACCACACTTAGCTTGTTGTTTTGAAGTAGGGTCTCACTGTAGGCCAGGCTGACCTGAAATTCAGTCTGTAGTCTCCAGGTAGCCACTTTCACATTCTTCTCTTTTCCTTTACAACTTTGGTATTGGACATAGCTTATGAAAATCATCCTTTGGTTACTCTATGGGTTTTATAGGTAAGTCAATTTTTATTATAAAAGTTTTCAAAAATTTGCATCAACAAGTGCCTAGTGAAGTATATGACTAGAAAACATTGGTTCAGGTGATATCCACACGATTATCGTAACACATTACAAAAAAAGAAAAGCCAGGGGTTAGAGACATGACTCATCTGCTAAGAAGGCTTGCTGTGCAGGTATTAGGGCCTGAAAGTGCCCCAGATGGCCTAAATTCAACCCCCAGCACCACTGTAGAAAGTTGAGCATGGCCACACATGCCTGTAACCCCAGTCCTATGGGGCTCACTGATCAGCCAGTCTGAGAGAAAATAGCAGGTTGGGCTCAGGGAGAGACTCCCTCATAAGGAAACAAGCAGAAAAGCAATAGAGAACACCCTGCGTTCTCCTCTGGCCACCTATGCGCATGCACCTGCAAACACACCTGTATACTCCACACACATATCACATCAGACACACATGCACACATGCAAAAAAAAAAAAATCAAATAAATAATCGGGTTTTTCATCCAAATGACCAGTTTTCTTGGCGTTTTTCAATAGCCCTAATTTATTTGCAGAAAAAAATGTCTCAACTTCTTTTCCTGCTTCATGATAGCTCTCTGTTGTATATTCTTAAGTTTTGTGATTGAATTGGAAACAGAAATTACAGTTATGAAAATAAGAAAGCTCAACAACCCAATTAACTGTTAAAAAGAGACAGCAGTATAATTGTTATTATTATTATTTTGATAAAGAAGACTATGTAAGAAACACAATGAGCCATCCTCTTGCTGCTTTGATGGCCCCAACATACAGATCCAGAGGCACAGGCCGAGCTTATTAAGCTCAGTGAGGGTGTTAGCTTCTGACAGCTGCTATGGCAAAGTACCATGAAGTATCATACTTGGATGGTTGAAAACGGCACACATGTTCTATAGCAGTAGTGGAGGATGTTGGCAGGATTAGTTCCTTAGGAGGGCCTGTGAGGGAGTAGTATTTCATGCCTCTTTGCTAGTTTATGGTGATGATCAGCAATCCTGGGCATCCCTTGGCATTGCTCCCATCTTCACCTCCATTTTAAGAGGGCTTTTTCCCAGTAGGTCCCTGTGTACAGAGTTTCATGCTCTTATAAAGACTCCAGGCATAATTATATGAAACTGTAAAGACTCTCTGTCTTTCTTTCTCTCTCTCTTTCTCTCGCAATGGATACCTGTGTACGGATTTTCCTGTTCTTATAATGACTCAAGGCAGATTTAACTGAATCTGTGAATATTCTGTTTCCAAAGTTTTATAATTTTCCATTCAATATTTCTTTCCTCTTCTCTCTTTCTTTCTCTCTTCTTTCTTTCTTCCTTCCTTTCTCTTCCTTTCTCTCTTTCTTTCTGCAATGCTGGGGATCAAACCTAGGGCTTCATGTATGCTAGGAGCAAATCCAGCCCTTATTATACATTTTAATTTAGCTTAGTTGCTTAAATTATCATAAATTATAGCCAGTATGTTATAATTAATTGAGATTTTACTATTATATTAAATATATAATTTCTATATACTTTATTTATGATTTTAAACTATACATGCATGATTTAAAAAGGAAAAAAGTGTGCTGTGCTTGGAAATGTGCTGGTTTATGTAGACAGGGCATTATCACAAGATGACTTAAGTTCCTCCCTGTGAACTTAGTAATATGATTTTAGATTCTGCCACAAGCTCTTACCTTATGGGCTGGCTTCCAAGTTTTTTAATTACCAGTACCCAACACTGGGAAGTATTGCTCTGGAATATATGATAGCCTACGCTCCCATCATTGCATCCCCAGAATGCCATTCACCAAACTCCCTCATTGTCCCCGTTTCCTGTATACTTGTAGGCCATTGAAAGCTTTGGTCAGTGTGGTGGTTTGATTCAGGTGTCCCCCATAAACTTAGGTGTTGTGAATGCTAGCTCCCCAGCTGATGGCTATTTGGGAATTAATGCCTCCTGGAGGGAGTGTATTGTTGGGGGCGGGCTTATGGGTATTAAAGCCAGTTTCCCCTTGCCAGTGTTGGGCACACCCTCCTGTTGCTATGATCCACCTTATGTTGGCCAGGGGGTGATGTCCACCCTCTGCTCATGCCATCATTTTCCACTGCCATCGTGGAGCTTCCCCTTGAGCCTGTAAGCCAAAATAAATCTCTTTTTCCCAGAAGCTGCTCTTGATTGGGTGATTTCTACCAGCTATGTGAACCGGACTGCAACAGTCAGGTTCAGAATTAACATGTTAAAGAGATGATACCCTAGGTGGGGTGGACTTTCGCCAGTGACAAGGATGTTAGTCATGTCATTTTTAGTAGTGTTGACAGGTGTAAAAATTGTTTCTGGGAGTTGCTTGTTTATAAGTGATGGCAAATGAATAGTAGTGTGGCCTTCCTTCTTTATTTACTAGAGGGATCACTTTCATCCTGAGTAGCTTCTTTTTATTAGCTCTTACATTGCTTTGGGGAATAGTTCATATGTAAGTCAAGAGAGGGCTGGAGAGATCACTCAGTTGTTAAAGGTACTTGCCTGCAAAGCTCGACAACCAGGGTTTGAGCCCCAGTACCCACATGAAGCCAGATGCACAAAGTGGCACATACATCTGGAGTTCATCTGCAGTGGCAAGAGGCCCTGGCATTTATGTTCTCTCTCTTTCTCCCCTTGCAAATAAATTTGAAAAAAAATAGTTTTTAAAAGTCAAGAGAAATGCACACTGAATTTCCCATTTGGGATGCTCAGACTATTCTGTCCTGGCCTTTTCTAGTTGGTTTCTGAGTCTCTAATAGATTTATTGACTTCTGGTCCAACAAAATGCCCCAGGTTCATTACAAGTATCTCTTTTTCCAGACCTGGAGTCAGCATGTGTCTCCCAGGAGCCTGGGGCCTTTTATAGCTTCTGTCTTTTGACTGCATTATTACAGAACTGTTCTGGGACTCTGTGGCCTGTTGGATAGTGTTTTCAACTCTTCCTGTATTTTATAGAGGACATTTCCCCCCTGAAATTGGGATGGTGGTAGCTGTAGAGCCCTTATTGTCTTTTAGTGCTCATATAAAGCCCAGATGGTTGGTCATAATTACCACAATAAAACTTAATTTTAAGATGTTTTAAAAGGACCAAATGATAAAGTAGCTATGATCCCTAAGGCAACACTAGATTCTCATCTCCCCCCAAAGGTGTAACTAAACACCCGTGACATTGATTTTCTTGAGTTATGGCAGTAGCCCCCCACAACAAATATTCCTACTGAGAATCAATCAACTGTTTTTCAATGAACTAGATGAGATCAATGTTTTTATTTGTTGGCTGGTTTTAGATTACAGTATTGAACTAGTGTTAAGAAAGTCTTAGCTTCAGATGCTGGGGACTCCAGATTCACTCATTGATTTCCTTTCAGCGCATGTGTGACACACGCCTTTCTATAGTGGGTATGGCTGGTTCTGACATGAGTATGATAAGGAACTTTCTCTCAGCTTGCTGATGCTTCAGGCAAATGTGAAGTTTCAAATAGCATCTAAAGTTGACAAGACAATCTCAATAGTCAGAGGAAAAAATAAGTATATGTGCTCTGTTTACCATCTCATAAAGTGAAATTCAAACACAGATAAGCCATATTTTTTTAAACTTTCAGTTGGTAATGACAGATTATGGAAAAAGAAAAAAATCACATTAATAAAAAAGAGCATATAATTCAATGGAAACAGTATAACTTTGAGTTGAAGAAGGAAAAATTGGGGCTTTATCTACTTAAACTATAAGACCTTTCAATGCAAAGTGCCAGACATCTGGTTGCTGCAGCCTCGGGGCCATAGCAATAAGCAGGCAAGAAAAGGGACTATGTCATTCTCACAAATCCTGACCTCAGACTTGTCATAAAGCCAAAGTGTTTTAGTACTTGGCAATGTTATTTTATTGACACATGTCAAATAATTCTAATTTATGGCCATATAATCCTACATCCCAAGGTTCAGCTTTGCAGCACACAATGGAATTTGATACAATGGTAATGTTTAATATTAGAGCCAAGTAAAATGAGAACTTGACTTTTATGTTGAGCTTCATAGCTACAGGGAGAATCATAAAGTGTTTAAGTGTTTGCTTGTTTAACTAATTCTATGGCCTGTGAATGTATTTACTTACATCTTTACTGGTCTTGGCATTTTTTAAAAAATTAAATCATCAAAATTACAGCTTTATTTCATAGCTGATGAAGACAAAATGTGTCATATACAAAAGACTGACGTTTACTTAAGGTAAATCTATACATAGAGAAAATTTTCACTGAGGATCCAACTTTTCATGACAGAGAACATAGATTATTTTTACTAGATCAATATCTTATTCTCAATTTTACTTGTTCATCTATGTAGGTATAGGATAGCATTATTATGGGCCATTTTATTTATCTTCATGAAATGCAATTTCACACTTAAGTCAGTAATTTCATTTATTGATATTGAGTTCAAATTTCACAAATTGACTATCCTAAGATAATCTTACTTCTGATACCACCCTAAAGATCCCCAGAGCCAACACAAAAGGCAGACACTACGGTGGACATCTATAATCCCAGTGTTCCTACAGCAAGAATGGAGGTGAAGACAAGAGAATCACCCAGAAGCTCATGGGCCAGGTAGCCTTGAGAGCATAGCAGGGAACCAGGATAAACCCTGCCTCGTGTAAGTTAAGGACTGAAATCTGGAAGTTGCCCTTACACACACACCATGGCACATGTGTGCTCTGCACATGCATTCTCTCTCTCTCTCTCTCTCTCTCTCTCTCTCTCAACATTGCAAGAGTGAATGAACATGTGGACATCAATTGGTTCAGGTGGCCATTGCTGTGGCTTTGATCAGTGCTGTGTTTAATGCTTATCTCCAGAGTGGTGCTATTGGAAGGATATTTAACAGGTGGGAGCTCATGGGAAGTCCTTAGGTTACTGGGAATTACTCTTGAAGAGCTTGGTGTGAAATTCAGATCTCTTCCTGTCCGGCTCCATGTTTTCGGGCTCATGAAGAGAGCAGTTTACTCTAATATGTACTTCTCTCATGACATTCTGCCCCAGAAAAGGCCCCATAGTATAGGGCTTCCTCATCTTGGAATGGCACCTCCAGAACCATGAGCTAAAATAAGCCTTTTCTCTTTTGATGTTAATTACTTCAGGAATGTCATTATATTCATGAGCAGCTGAGTATTTAATGACCTTGTGCCCAGTTCTATCAAGAGAAAGCACATGTTAAACCTGTAGATACTGAGAAATCATTCACCAATATCTTTTTTCTTAACATGATAGTAATACCTCAGTCCCCCAGCTAGCTTTATACATACCATGGGGACACTTTATGCAATGAGTAATACCCATAAAACAAAGAAATATTATACATTTGAAGTATTACTGCAATCAGAAGTAGATAGTACTGAAGTCAGTTACCTAAATGATGCACCTATGTCAATATTATTTGAAGTACCATTATACTCTGCTGGTCTAGAGGTCTTGATTCCTGGGGGAATGGGGGGAGGGGTGGGCATGCTTTTGCCAGGAGGCCCAGAAAACATTCCATTGAACTGGAAGCTAGAACTTCCTTCCCCATCACCATTTGGGGCTCCTGATGTCCTTGATTGAACAGGCTAAGACAGGAGTTACAGCATTAGCAGGGGTAATTGATCCAGATTACTGGGGGAATCTGACTGTTTCTCGACAGTGGAGGTAAGGAATAGTGTGTCTAGGGTGCAGGATGTCCTTTAGGGCACCTCTCTTAGTGTTACCCTGTCCTGTTATCAAAGTCAATGAACAACTGCAACAACCCAATCAATGTAATGTGATAAATGGCTCAGATCCTTCAGGAATGATGCTATGGGTCACCCTACCAGGTTAAAAAAAAAAAAAAGAAAAATCTCTGTTGATGTGCTTACTAAAAGTGGATAAAATACAGAACGGGTAGTAAAAAAGATAGTTAGAAATATCAGCTAAGGCCGAGTGACCACTTACAGAAAGGAAAACTGTAATTTCCATGAGTGTTTCTGTCCTACCTCATTAAGGAGTGTTTGTACATATGTACACTAATATTATGATGGTTTTGCTCTTCCTCTATTTCTCTATTATGTAATTAATATTAATTAAGACTGTATCACTAATTAACTGTGGTTGAATTTATATTTAACTCATTATATTAGAGACTAAGCATTCCTCAAGGGACCTTGCTTTATGTTGGGGGAAAATTGTGTATTTCCCATATTACGGGGGATAGTTCTATCATGTTAGGTGGCATTATGACCTTATTACTGTCTTCATTTGGAAATTAAATATTGTATAAGAAAATAGGCTTTGGTGTCAAGTTGACAAAGGCTGGACTTGTGATGGTTAAGTTTTGTTGTCAACTTGGTCTGTTTAGGAATTCACAGACATTCCTCTTCAGTGGCTCTCTTTGCTTCCAGGAAGGATTAGCTAAAGGAGGAAGTCCTTCCCCCAGAGTGGGTGGCCCCTCTTGGATGGGGGGCTTTATTTAAGGAAGCTCTGGGAGAAAAGAATCCCTTCCTCTCACCTGGCTGCCAATGCTGATTACTGCTTTCCAGCGTGGAAGGAAGACCACCTTGAAGTACAGACCAGTGCAGACTGAAGACCAGAGTGTGACTGAAGACCAGCAGCTCTCCAGGAAGTTTCTAGGCCTTCAATGCTGGATTGGGACTGCTGAGGCATCAGCCATGTAGATGGAGCAGCTACTGGTTTCCCTGACTCCCAGGCCTGCAAACCACTGTTGTTGGACTGCCATAAACTAATCCAGTAAATTTCCTCTTAAATACAATTTATTCTATTGGCTCTGACCCTCTAGAGAACCCTGACTGATACAACCATCTTTTCCATTAAGTTTTAAAACTGACTATGTATAACTATATTTGTTTTGTTTCTTTAACATTTGTGTGTCTTCAACTTTTCTGGCTACCATTTGGATTTTATTTTATAGAGCCTCATAATTTTGAATTAAAAAAGCTTGCTTACAGAAAGCAATCATTCCTTGAAAACACTTTAAAGTAAAATAGCATCACTTATAAATATGAACTTAAATGGAAAATGCAATTGTTCCTGATTAATAAATGTAACCTAGAATGTTGTGACTCTTTTAGTGGCACTGTGTATCAATATTGTCATCCATAATCTTTCAAGTCATCTCCAAATTTCAAAGCAATAAAAATCACATAATTTTCCCTCACTTTACAGACACTGTCCTCATTTTAGATTAAATATAGGGTAAAGAATAGACAGTAAGTATGCTCACTAGAGGTAGCATAGCTTTCCTTTTGAACCTAAATGATACTATTCAATATACATTCTTGGGTAAATTATGTGTAAATGAGGTCCTAGAACAAAATGTTAATCACTACAATTCCTTTCTCCTAGCTTAGCATGAAAGAAGCATGTTAGCAGTGTGTTTCCCCTTTAAGTCTTTAAAAACATTACAGATATAGGGCAGGCGTAGGCTCCTTTACAGATTTGGCATGGTTTTCCTATGAATACATAAGTCTACTTATTCAACACACATTTCTTAATTGCCTGCTATGCCAGACACAGCTTTAGGTTTCAGGGATCTATGACCACTGAGGACTGAAAGTCCATGATGAAGGGCTTTGGTAGAAGGGCCACGTGAGAACAGATACCTGCGTAAAGTACTTAGAAACATGAAGCATTTAGAGATGTAAAGAAAAGAGAGTTCTCATGCTGGGTGTGGGGGAAGAAAGATGAGTTCAGGAAGCACTGTTTGGATTTATTTTCAGAGGATGAATGTGGTTCCTAGTACACAGCTGATTATGTTTTGTGTAAAGATCATGGGGATCAGTAGCTCACCATTCCGTATGTATGAACAGACTAAATAAAGAGGAGCCAGAGAGATGGCTCAGGATAAGCAAGGGAGCAAGTCAGACCACCAAAATTCTTGCTACCACAGCAAGAATTCATCAGTGTAGATATATCTTCCAGCTAGAATGTCCCCGTGCTGGTCTAAATGGACAATTCCCACATAGCCATCAAGACCGAATCACGTCTTCTTTGTAGCTGCTACTGTCCTAGCCCTTGTAACAAGGCATGCACCATATAAATACTGGTTAGCAAACGAAAATACAGGTTAATTATGTGACTATCATAGATAAAATTTTATTGAACGAGACCATATCCTTGGTATAAAAATGTAATTGCTGGGCTGGAGCAGTGAAATTTCACTGGCACTTTTGTGGAGTAGGTTTTGATTGAATGGTTTTTACAAAGACATTTGTTTCCCACCTGCTTTTCCCCTTCAAAGACCAATTATTTTTCTTGGCAGAGTCATACCAAGAGATTCGGCTACATATGAAGTCTGCATTTCCATTAATTCTGAAGAAATATAGGCAAGATTTAACACATGCTGAAATGTAATTTCAGTTTGCACTTTTTACAGGTCCCAAGCACAGGTGTGTTCAGTTTGCATTGGTCATTAAGTATGACATTATGTTATTTTAAGCAGTGACATTACTGTGGCGCAAAAGGAGGTTGAACATGTATAGACATGGTTTTGTATAGTTTTTTTTTTTAACCAAGATTATTCCAGTGTTATAATCACTAAGTCAATCCTATAGTAATGAAATAATAATTGGTAATGACATTATTAATTCTATGCTTGGGAAATTACAATTAGTGGCATTTTTGTGATGTAGACAAAGATGAAAAACACAACAGAGGGAACCGGGTAGAGCCAGCAGCATGGCCAGACTCTGCAAGTTATCGTTGCTCCTTAACAGGAGGAGTTGTTCTTTCATTTCTCAGTAAGTACTGTTCAGTGATGCACTGTGCAGGTCTCATGACAGACGCCTAACTCTACCAAGTCTCTGGGGAAACTGAAGTGCTGGGCACTGTGGAGATGATGAAAAAGTGAATATAGAATCCACTCTTAGGAACAAGACCTAGGTTTCAAGATACCACACATAGGAAGCATGGGTTTCTATGGAATCCTGTGCAAATGCTTCATTTTCCAGTTGAGGAAGCACCAGCCCAAGGGTAGATGGATTACTTGGAGCTAGATGTGTCAGGAAGAGTGACAGGTGCACTGACCACCTAAGGAAGATGGGGCAAGTAAAGTTACATCCAGGAACATCAAAGTCAACTGATTTTTTTTTTTTAATTTTTATTTATTTGAGAGCGTCAGACACATAGAGAAAGACAGATAGAGGGAGAGAGACAGAATGGGCGCGCCAGGGCTTCCAGCCACTGCAAACGAACTCCAGACATGTGCGCCCCCTTGTGCATCTGGCTAACGTGGGACCTGGGGAACCGAGCCTCGAACCGGAGTCCTTAGGCTTCACAGGCAAGCGCTTAACCACTAAGCCATCTCTCCAGCCCTCAACTGATTTTTTTAAGAACATAAACGAGACAGAGGGAAAATATGGAACATGTATTGGGTGAGACCACCAGGATGGCCAGACATTAATCGAGCCAACACTAAATGTCTCTGCCCACTTCTGTGCCTTCCATTCACTGGATAAGGCACAATCCATTTACTCAGGTCGTACGTCCCTGCACAGTTGGCATGACATCAGTACAGGAGCTCACACAAGGACATTGAGGTAAATTAGGAACCACACATAGGAAGAATGGTCATGGTCACCATCATGGCTCCATCTCTTTGTGGTCTTATTCCCAAGACAAGAAATTAGTTGATGGAAATTTTTATTCCAATACAAAATTTTAATTATTTTCAAATACTCTAAATAAGCATGATGGCATACCTATAAAACCAGCATGGGGGAGGCTGGGTCAGGAGGATCACTAATTTGAGGACAGCCTGAGCTATATAGTACAAATTACAAACAAGTAAACAACCTACAGAACAAAATCTGCTAAAGAAAAATTTGCCATGGCTTTTGAATTATTATATGTTTATATTACTTTATAATAAAATTAAAAAAAAACTGTCATACTCAAATGCAGTTAATTTGATTCTACTGACTTAAAGCCCTATCATTAAATAACATAGTTTTTTTGTTTTTGTTTTCATTTTAAAAGAGTTCTATACAGTACCAAATTGCTTTCTCTTTGATAAAATTTCACTATTATGTACCATCTGTATTTAACAACCCATATATTCCTTTTGTCATATAATCATTTCCTTTCCCTCCTTTTTTCCCTTCCTCCTTCCTTTCTATCTTTCTTTCTCTCTTTCCATCTTTCCTCCCTCCTTCCCTTCCTTCTTTCCTTCTGATAGTTTGATCAAAGGAAGTACTAAAGAAAGGTCAATTATAAACAACCAACCATTATTATTGGACATATACTTAGCATTTTATTTTTCGACAGTTTTTACCTGTAATTCATTTTCTTCAATGTCTAATACTAAGCCGGCAGCTGCATGCCTTTCATTTGTTGATAACTAGGTAGATAACAATGGGCTGGAGAGATGGCTTAGTGGTTAAGCGCTTGCCTGTGAAGCCTGAGGACCCTGGTACAAGGCTTGATTCTCCAGGACCCACGTTAGCCAGATGCACAAGGGGGTGCACGCATCTAGAGTTCGGTTTGCAGTGGCTGGAGGCCCTGGCATGCCCATTCTCTCTCTCTATCTGCCTCTTTCTCTCTCTCTCTGTTACTCTCAAATAAGTAAAAATGAACAACAAAATTTTTTTTTTTAAATAGATAACAAGGAGTGACTGATCCAAGTATACAAAAAAGTAGAAGACATATAATATGGTAATGATGTGGTATTCTTGCCCAACAAAGCAAAAAGTCTGTCAAAGTAACCTTGAAGACCCACCCAAGAGGAATGTCTGTGGATTCCTAATCCAATGAAGTTAACAAGAGAATTTAACCATCACAGTCCATATTGATGGCAAAACTAAGAACTCTGTCCTATCTAGGAGCATGCCTAATGATGACACCTAATGCTTGTCATTCCTTCTGTCCTGTGACTTCCAGGTTAGTAGGAGTTTTATATTTAAGATAATAGGCATAGACAAGGAATTTCTGATTAGGACTCAAGCTGTTTAAGAAACAATGACAACAGTTGACGAGCAGGACCTCATGCCAGTTAATCTTCTGTATAGCAAAAGAAACAGCTGACTGAATGAAGAGAATGGGAGGACGTCTTTGCTCCTTGGTCCAAAGCAGCTGACGAGAGGAAAGGATTAATTTCTGGCTTACAGGCTTGAAGGAAAGCTTCATAATGGCAGGAAAAAGCATGGCAGGAACAGAGGGGTGGGTATCACTTCTGCCACAGCAGATGGGAAACAGCAGCAAGAGAGCGATCCAAGCTCTTGCGGGGTGGGGATGGGGCTGGTAATAACAGACCAAGGCCCACCTCCCAGTAACACATCTCCTTCGTCAAGGTTCCATCTCCCAAATTGCTACCAGCTGGGGGTCAAACATTCAAGCATATGAGTTTATGGGGGACACTGAATCCAGCCAGCACATGAGGAAGCAGAGAGTGATGAAAGCTGGTGTTCAGCTTGCTTTTTCCTTTTTATTCTGTCCAAGGACCTAGTCCAAGGAATTGTGCTGTCCACAGTTGGTGGGGGTGGGGGGGTGGGAGGTGGGGGGGAGGGGGGTCTCCCACCTCAGTTAACCTAATCCAATCCTTCTAAGACAGTCCCAGAGACTTGTTTCTATGGTGATTTTAAATCCTATCAGGTCATATATGTATCTATGACATGGAAGTAGAAATGAAACTGTCTAGGGGGACAAAGCGGGCTAATGGTAGAAGAAGAGTATGAAATGGAAGGCTAGTGGAGTATGGGGAATATGCTTATTGTATAATGTATACTTTATGAATTTTTTAAAAAATTGAAAGAATAAAGTTTTATAAACTGTGTGTCGTGTGGCATAAATAGGTCATAGTATCAGTTTTGTGGATTGTAGCTGGGATTTTTGAGATAGAACATATAATGCTTTTCAAATTATATAAAGTGAACTTAGAGGACAAACTTATAGGTTCTTTATGTCATCTGTTGGCCTATATCAGTCATCTTGGTCTGCCATCACAAAATTCTGCAGGCTTGAAGAACAAAGTAGACTAAGTATTTCCCTCTACTTCTTTCCAATATCAAATAAATCACATAGATTGTCAAAGGAGAATAAACAGAAAGCTGAGGACAAATAAAAGGGTAAACATGAGTATGATAAAATTTGAATGCTATCAAGCAAAAAGATCACTAACAACTCAGAGGATAGTGTCCTCTAAGAAGGGGAGAAATGGGAGAAAACTTTTCCAAAATGCAGAATCCCAAAGCTTGGAAGTGACAGTTAAATTGGTATGAATAAGAGAGGGATGGGTGCTTAATGATCCATTTTAGTAGCTGTCAGACATGGTGGTGCCTGGCTCATTAATTCCAGTATTAGACATAGTGAGGCAGGAACACTTCTAGTTCAAAAGTTCAAGACCAGACTGAACTAAAGAGCAAGACTTTGTCTCAAAATTCTTTTATAAAGGCATGTTCACTTCCAGGCAGGAGTCAAGGCCACTGTAATTCTATACACAATTATACACATACTGAATGCTAAGGAACCTCTTCTGTACTTTTACTAGGATCAGCTTACAGACTACTGGCAGACAGGAGAGTTCATTCTTTTCTGTGGACTACTGAATAATTTAAAAGGAAGCCAAAAACATCTATCTACATGATGAGCTTTCCAGCAACAAAAACAAAATCTATCCAGTACCCTATAGTGAAACCTGTAGTAGGGACCATGTCCAGAGAGATGTCCATCATTGCTGTGTGCTATCTTTCAAACAGCTATACAGAACACCAAAGAAGATTGGGGATCTAGAGAAAAATGAAATTATTGAAGGCAAAAAGAAGTGCTGCTCAAACATAGCAGAGGGATTTGAGAACAGAAACTTGAGTTCTAAGCAAGTTTGGAAAAATGAATGAACAGATCACATAGATTATGTGACCACCTAGAAAACATACTCCATACAGAAGATGCATGTGTGTGTTCATACAGGTGTGTATAGGTAACAAAACTAGAATGGGTATCATAAGAGATCACATAGAAGTGGGACACAGAGAAAGTAATGTAATTCATGCAGTAAGAAAGCAGTTGAGGGTGAGAGATAAAAAGGAACCTAGTAGAGAAAGAGAGGAGGTACAAAGAACAAGATGGGGAAGAGGAGAAATGAGGAGAAAGCATGATGAATCATATGAAAAGATGCCATGATGAAACCTGTTAATTGTATTGTTTATTTATTTGAGAGCAACAGACAGAGAGAGAAAGAGGCAGAGGGTGGGGGAGAGAGAGAGAGAGAGAGAGAGAGAGAGAGAGAGAGAGAGAAAGTGGGAGGGAGGGAGAGGGAGAGAGAGAGAATGGGAGCACTAGGGCTTCCAGCCACTACAAATGAACTCCAGATGTGTGCATCCCCTGTGCATCTGGCTAATGTGGGTCCTAGGGAATCGATCCTTGAACCAGGGTCCTTAGGCTGCATAGGCAAGAGCTTAACCACTAAGCCATCTTTCCAGCTCAAACCTGTTATTTTTTCACTGTTGAAAAGAGATAACTCCAATGAGGAGAGGCCATTGGTGGAATGGAATGAGGAGAGGGAACATACGAGTATAACCCAGTGGAAATATGACCAATATGCAACAGGTTCCTACATGGAAGTTCACAATTAATAAACATCAAAAAAACCTTAAAAATATTGTGAATCGTAAATATAGTGTTATGCTAACTTATTTTGTTGTTAATTTTAGTCTTTTATTTATTTGCAATTTGTATTTAAGTATGTATGTGTGTATTTATGGAAAAATTTATGTTTATATGCATGCATGTCTGTCTGCATACCTATATGTGTCTTCACATATGTATCCATGTGCATATATATGTAGGTATGAATATGTGCGTATGCCTGTATGTGTGTATGTGCCTGTCATCTGTGTTTACGAGTTTGTGTGTGGGTGTACATTGCGTAGTGCACATGTCATGATCAAAGGACACCTTCAAGGTGTTTCTTCTCCACTTTTCTGTCAGACAGGGTCTCCTGCTCCTCAAAAGGTATTTGGCTTGTGAATTTCAGAATCTTCCAGGTTCCTTTGTATTTGTACATTGGGATCACACATGTTACATGGTAGTGACAAAAACAAGTGAGGCATGAAAACTGCATTGTGCCCAGGCATGTTGGTGCACACCTTTAATCCCAACATCCAAGAGGCAAAGGTAGGATCATTGTGAGTTCAAGGCTGGCCTGGAACTACATAGTGAATTCCAGTTCAGCCTACCTTGATAAAAAAAAAAAAAATCGCATTGTGGGGGCTGGAGGAATGGCTTAGCAGTTAAGGCATTTGCCGACAAAGGCAAAGGACGAAAGTTCAACTCCTGGGATGCACATTTGCCAGATGCACAAAGGGGCACATGTGTCTGGAGTTCATTTGCAGTGCCTGGGGGACCTGGTATGCTCATTCTCCTTCTTTCTTTCTCCCTCTTTCTCTGTCAAATAAATAGATAGATAACTTAAATTATATAAAAATAATCACATTGTGCAATTACAATTTAAAAACTAAGTCATGGCAGCCACTTTTATTAGCATTAGTAGTTAGGAGATAGACTTTAGGTATGATAAGAAAACCCCTTGTCATGATTTTGCAGCTGAGGTTTCAAATACCTGTTATATAAATATGATAGAATTAACATCAAGAGAATCAATGCTGGCATTTAATAATATTCAAGACACAAAAATTTATTTCAAAGGTTATTATAGAAATCTCACCCCATGTTCTTAGTTTAGTGTTCTAGTTCCTTTCTATTCCAGATTAATTTCATTTTCTTGATTAACTATGAATTTTATGTATGAACATATGTTATGTTGGTCATATTTCTATTAGGTCATCCTTTTATGTTCTTTGTGCCCCACCTGCGTTCACTGAGAGTTCACAAATGCACCTGTTAAATCTCTGTGGGGGAGGGCAGCAATAGATCATGATTCTCTTAACTACTCTGAGACCCTTACATTCTCTTCACCTCCTCTGCAGCAGTATTCCATGAGCATGGGATATGCTGTAAGTCTCATGTAGCTCCTTTGGTGTTCAGCTCATAGCAGCCTCTGGTTTTCTGCTTGAGTTTTGAGTCTCCTCAGTGTCTACTTATGTCTCTGCAGATGTTCTCAAGATAGCAGTTTCCTCTCTAATGATTTCTGGACCCTGGTAGATGCAATAGAGTTGGCTCTTGTGTTTGGCAGCTGGCTTTCTTTTCTTGTTATTCTGAGAGATCATGGATTTCTCTGGGATTAGCTGCAAGCTGTCACAAGCATATTCTCTAGCATTTGCTCTCACTCTTGGCTAGAGAATCTGGTTTGTCAAGATAAATTTCTGAAAATGTTGTGTTTCAGTAGTGATGATATCCTAGACTAAATCAGATTTTAAAATAGAAGAATATCTTGGTAAGAAAATCTGGGTTGTTGTGATAAGTTTCTTAATTGATGGACTGAAAATAACTGCTTAAGTAGAGATTATGTCTTAGACTGAATTACATTTTCAAGTGTTTCATGCATGTGGAGTTTGTTTGCAGTGGTAAGAGGCCCTGAATCACCCATTCACCCTTGATCTCTCTCTTTTCCCTTGAAAATAAATAAATAACACACTTTTTAAAAATTATTCTTAATTGTAAATCTAAAAGTCACTAAGACAACAGTTAAAAAATAAAATAATTTGAGGACAGATAATTAGAGGGTAAGAAATATTAAAACATTCATTTTTACAAGTAACACAACATGTAACAAAAATAAGATTTTTAAAAACCAATCAAACTGGGAAATATTAATAAAGCAACAGTACTTTACAATGACTTGTACACACACCCTTCCATATGTTCTTTTATTAAACCTATGGAATGGTTTATCTTTCCCAAAAGTCATTTACTGATACATATAAAGAACATTAAATATTTTCATGTGATTTCACTCATAACTCACTTTCTAGGACTCTTTCCAAAGAGCATTAAATTAGAATTGTAAATAAAGTTTTATGTGTGGTGAAGTTGAAACAACCTAAACATTCAAAATTATGCTTATTTTTGTGATCCTTAAAGTCTAGCTGCTAGTTCTACCAGTGTTGTATTTTTTTAACTTGTAGTCATTTCTAAGCCTATAAAATAATGATTTCATTCACTGTTCTAGGTATATATTGTTTGTACAAAATGAAAAAAAATAAGTAAAGTGATTAAATATTTAAAGCTCATATTTCTATTAATAATCAATGATGTTAAAATGTTCATAAGTGAAAAAGTAGAAGTATGCATTACTACTTTCACTGAACTTACCTTGTAAAAACTAAAAGCATTTATGCTGTGCTATAGAAATTCATTGCACTTATTGTATCAGTAACTAAAATAATGATATTGAAAAATGATATTGATGTACCAAGAACGGGCAGAAAAATTTTGGTACTGGTTAATTTTCTTTTCTTTTCTATCTAAGACATGTCTTTTTAATTTTTTTTTTTTTTTTTGTCAATATGTTTTCTCTCTTTGGGTGTTTGTTTCTTGACATTGTTCCTATAACGATACAAACTGAATAAAACAGAACCCAATAATTTTATTAATTCATCAAAACAAACCAATGCAACAAAAGAAAAAACATTACATTTATTATATCAGAAACCAATGATAGAGAGTACAGTAGAAAACAAGATGAAATTCACATGTTCAAGAAATTAAAACTTAGAGTGACTACAAAAATGTCAGGGATAAGCCCCCAAATAGTATAAAGAATATAATAATGAAAATTTGTGACAAATTAGTGCATATGTATATTGTGTAAAATTGCCCAGAGAATTTGTACGTGTGTTTGTTTCTGAAACTTGTAGAAAGATTCTCAAGTATATATAAATGAATAAAGTCACAAGGAAATTTGTTTTTAAAGAAAAGCAAAGAAAGGGAGTCTTCCTTATTAGATTCAGATGTAATATAAATTCACAGTAATTTAAATACTATGATCTACAACTGTCAGATAGGCCTGCTGAATAGAACAAAATTCAGAGTCAGGTCTTGGGAATGAGCAAACATTTAGCAAAGACACAGGGGAGTCCTTTTTAAAGCTGGGGAAGATATGCATTGCATATCTAGCTATGAAAGATAGAAGGACATAAAATGTGAGCATACAGAAACAGAAGTAACCATTCAGAATTTGGCAAATATTGCATAGATTCATTTCAACTGAGGGCATCAAAGATAAAATTAATATATGGGTTGTTACAGTCAGGTCCACATTGCTGGTAGAAATCACCCAGCCAAAAGCAGCTTATGGGAACAAAAGAGGTTTATTTTTGGCTTACAAGCTCACGGGGAATCTCAACGATGGCAGGGGAAAATGATGGCATGAGCAGAGCATGGACATCACCCCTTGGCCACCATAAGGTAGACAACAGGAACAGGAGAGTGTGCCAAACACTGGCAAGGGGCAACTGGCTATAACACCCATAAGTCCACCGCCAACAGTATGCTGCCTCCAGGAGGCATTAATTCCCAAATCTCCATCAGCTGGGAATCTAGCATTCAGAACACTCAAGTTTATGGGGGACACCTGAATCAAACCACCACATGGGTATTAGGGTTTTGTAATCTCAAAAATTAGAGAACATTTAAAATGTAGAATAGGTAATTTGAGGGGGCTGCTGTTAGTGGTTTTTTTTTTTTTTTTTTTTTTTTTTTTTTTTTTTTTTTTTTTTTTTGTAGAGTCTGGTTGTAAGCCAGTCTGTCCTTGGCTTCCTGATCTTACCTCAGCCATGTGTGTGCCACCATGCCTGATAACTATGTCTTTTTTTGGTTTGTGTGTTTGGTAGTTTGATTATAATATGGCAAGGAGAGGTTCTTTCCAGGTTTTGTCTGGCTAGGGTTCTAAAGGCTTCCTGTATCTGCATTGGCACCTCTTTTCCAATTTGGGGGAAGTTTTCTTCTATGTGATGCCTACTATACCCTTGGAGTGGAATTCTTCTCCTTCTACTATGCCCTGAATTCTTATATTTGATCTTTTCATAGTGTCCAGAATATCTTGAAATTCCCACTCATACTTTTCTATAAGTTTGTCTTTCTCTTTGTTGGCCTGTATTAGATCTGCCACCTAGTCCTTCTTCTAGCTTAGATATTCTGTCCTCTCCTTCATCCATTCTACTGGTGAGATTTTTCTACAGATTTTTTTATTTCATTAACTGTTGTAGGGAGCTAATGCAGACGCCATTACAAGATGGCGCTGGCTTCCTGCCAGTCTTGAGGTAAACAATTCCTTATTTAGGCAGCGCCTTGGCGCCACCTCGCTTGAGGTTGCACATGCGCTTGACGCACCTTGTCCCAAGCCTATCCCGTGGCTCCTGTGGGCGGGTGAGCCTATGGCAGCCAATCAGCAGGCGCCCCGTAGTATTCTGCCCTATAAAAGCAGCTACACTCCTGTGCCCCTCGCCCCTCGCCATCAGCTTTCCTGTTAACCAAGAGGCTCTCCAATAAAGTGTGATCAAGAAGGATCTTTGTCTGGTGGTCGTTCTTCTCCTGCAGGACAGGGGGCTCGCCCCAAAGTGGTGCCGAAATCCCGGGACGCCAGGTGCTTTGTGGTCACCGGGCGAGGGGCCGAAGAGGATCCAGAACTTGACACACAGAGAGGAAGACGTCGGTAAGTCATCCCCAGTCATAATGCTTCTCCACTTAGACCCCTACCTGATCCTTGTTATTTTCATTCCTGTGTGGTTTATTGTCCTTGTCGTTTGCTGTGAGCGCAACATGGGCAACTCTCAGGGTGTGGACTTTGCGCCCGTTGACTTCGTCCAGCCAATAAAAGAACTGCTGAAGCAAAGGGACATTAAGGTCTCCTCCGCAACAATAAAAAAGATTGTTAAATATTTGGACGAGATTGCGCCATGGTTTGCGGTGTCGGGGGACTTCTCTCTCCCTACTTGGGAGAAGCTAGGTAGAGACCTGGAAGCGGCAAAAACAAGAGGACAGAATTGGTAAGGGTACATTGCCGTTCTGGCGGCTTATTCACTCCTGCTTGAGTAAGGGGAACCACATAGACATTATTAGAAAGGGACGGGAGGCTTTGGCAAAGCATCAGGATAGCCTTTCTGAGTCAGATCCAAATGGGGATTCACAGACTAGGACTAGAAGAAAGGGAAAAATAAAAAAGGAAAAACAAGGACAAGACAAAGATAAAAGTTTACAAGATGAGCTCAAAGAAATAGGTGAATCTTATGATCGCCCGCCCCTTGAGGGGGGCAAAGGAGCCTTTGACAGGCTCTATCCTCCCATTGAGAAGCTTTCACATTTAAATGTACTTGACACAGATGAGGAGGCTAGCTCCAATTCTGCAGAGGAGGAAGAAGAAAAATTATTTAAAGGGGAAGAGGAAAGACTAAAGGAGGCCACCGCCTGTTATAAAAGGGAGCCGTATAGGTCCCTGCCTAGGCGCCCTCTGCTGACAAAGGGGCCTAAAGGCCAAGGGTGTGGTCCTTTACAGTAGATAGAGCCTTCCGCACCCCCACCCTATAACTCCCCTGGAGACACATGCCGCTTCATTAAAACAAAAACCTGGTCGCGGCTGGCCACCGCTTTTCCCGTTTTTGAGGACCCAGTAACTCAACAAAGGAGACATGAACCAGTTCCCTATAAACAACTAAAGGATTTGGTTCAGGCTGTCAAGGATTTTGGACCAGGTGCAGATTATTCCGTTGCGCTGTTGCGCAGGATCATTACAGCTCCTTTGACTCCTACAGATTGGACAGAGTTGGCAAAGGCTTGTCTTTCAAAAGGCCAGTTCCTTGAGTGGAAATCTTTGGTTACAGATAATGCTCAGACACAGGCTAGAGCCCTATTTTGTCCTTTGTTGAAAATAATCTGGTTTACTTTCCTAAAATCACTGTTCAGGAGCCTATTACATCAGCCCCTGCCATCTTTACTGATGGTTCAAAGTCTGGTCGTGGGGCCTACTTGGTACAGGGCTCGGAGCCTATAGTAAGAATGTTTAGACCCGATTCCCCTCAAATTGTTGAATGCCTAATTGTTTTGGAGGTCTTTCAGACATTCTCTACTTCTTTTAACTTGTTCACGGATTCCCTATATGTAGCTAATGCAGTTGCTGGCCTAGAGATTGCCGCTTCGGTTCGCTCTACTAGTCTAGTGTCTAATATTCTTTTACAACTTCAGTCTTTAATTTTACAGCGAACTTGCCCTTTCTATGTAACTCATATTCGGGCACATTCACTACTGCCTGGCCCCTTATCACAGGCTAATGACCTCGTGGACCGGGCCACCAGGCTCACCATGATTTCTCTGGAAGATACAAAAGCTTCAGCTACTGAATACCATAGACTATATCATGTTCCTGCGAACACCTTGAGAAAGAAATTTTCTATTTCCAGAAATGAAGCACGAGACACTGTAAAATCTTGTCGGTCTTGTGTCACCTTTTTGCCCTCCCCACATGTGGGCGTTAACCCCCGGGGCCTACGTCCTGGAGACCTTTGACAAATGGATGTGACACATCTTACAGAGTTTGGAAGATTAAAATACCTACATGTCTCAGTGGACACTTCTTCAGGCGTTATTTTCGCCTCTCCATTGGCAGGTGAAAAGGTCTCTCATGTCAAGACTCATTGTTTGGAGGCCTGGGCTGCTTGGGGAAAGCCGCACCATTTAAAAACTGATAATGACCCAGCATACACATCTACTGGTTTCCGAGCCTTCTGCACACAGATGCAGGTCGCTCATACCACTGGCCTTCCTTACAACCCACAAGGTCAAGATATAGTAGAAAGAGCAAATAAAAGTTTGAAAGCTCTCTTATTTAAACAAAAAAGGGGGATAGCAGAAAATGCAACCCCCAAGGAGAGAGTTTCCTTAGCCCTTTTTACCCTTAATTTTTAAATTTTAGACAACAATGATAAATCTGCAGCTGACAGGCACAGTCAACATAGGGTCCAGTCATCTAGTGAGATGGTGATGTAGAAGGATGTCTTAGATAATAAATGGAAAGGACCGGATCTTGTTATAATAAGATCCAGGGGAGCTGCTTGTGTTTTTCCACAGGAACAGGATTCCCCTCATTGGGTTCCAGCCTGGCTGGTGAGGACAGTCAAGCGATCTCTAGGGGAGGGTCCAGAAGACAGTAAGGTCCATCAGGGCGGAGATGATAAAGGTCTTGTGGATAATCTTCCTCCTGTGCCTGGAATCCATTAAAGGAGAGCCACGTTGGGGTATTCTGTCAACCTTTCCCAAACCTATGCCAGTGCTCCATTCTGCCACGGTCTTCCCTCGCTTCTTTACAACTCCATTTTCAAAGTGGATTTTATGTGGGACAAATGGCAGCTGCACGGACTTTACACCTTTTGTACTGTTACAAGGAGGACTTGTAGCTTGCAATAATGTGTCTGGGATCCTCCATACAGAGAATCAAGTGGAAGAGGAAGAGACACAAGATGAAGGGGCATTTTGGAAGCGCCTCAGTACATCTGGGGGTGTTAATGACATTGGACATGGCTGTGGGAGGAATACTTCCTTTGCCCCTGCGCTGGCATGTGTTCATCCACCTTTTCTGTTCGTTCTTAGTAACTTCTCTTTCAGTAATTGTACCAATGCTTCCTATTACTTGTCTCAATGCTGGAATGCCAAGGTATTCAAGAATGCTATGGTCCTTAGGGTGCCCCGGTGGGTCCCCGTGCCTGTAGAGGCCCCCAGCACACTATCGCTATTCAGACAAAAAAGAGATTTTGGTATCACGGCAGCGGTGATAGCAGCTGTGGCCACAGTAGCAGCTGCTGCCACAGCAGCCGGTGTGGCCATGGCCACTTTGGTACAGACTGCTGAAACTTTGAAAAGTTTGGCCTCCTCCACTACCGTGGCCCTGGAGACTCAGACAGCCCTAAATTCCCATCTAAAGAGTGTTCTCTTATTTTAAGGAATGGGTAGAAGTGGGAATGTTCCTGGTGTGCTGCCTGGGAGGATGCATACTTTGCCTCTGGTTGATTTGCCGCCTGTGAACCCAGACCAAGAGAGACAAGATGGTCATTTCTCAAGCACTCGCTGCCTTGGAAAGTGGTTCCTCCCCCCAAATTTGGCTGTCAGCTTTAAAAGGCAAATAGCTCCCCTGGCCCTTGCACCCTCAGGGTCTCAGAGTACCCATTGCACGAGGATGGGCAGGGATCTGGTAGCTTTCGTTTGACCGCCACCTTTGCACTCTCAGGGCATCTGTCCCATTGCACTGAGGAAGGGGAGGTTGAACTTCTTCCCTTGATCAGTCAACACATCATGAGGTGTGGACCTGATCGGGAAGGTGGCTATTTTTCCTGAGCTATGCCATAAGTTAATAAAAAAGGGGGAACTGTAGGGAGCTAGTGCAGATGCCATTACAAGATGGCGCTGGCTTCCTGCCAGTCTTGAGGTAAACAATTCCTTATTTAGGCAGCGCCTTGGCGCCAACCTCGCTTGAGGTTGCGCATGTGCTTGACGCACCTTGTCCCGAGCCTATCCCGTGGCTCCTGTGGGCAGGTGAGCCTATGGCAGCCAATCAGCAGGCGCCCCGTAGTATTCTGCCCTATAAAAGCAGCTACACTCCTGCGCCCCTTGCCCCTTGCCATCAGCTTTCCTGTTAACCAAGAGGCTCTCCAATAAAGTGTGATCAAGAAGGATCTTCATCTGGTGGTCGTTCTTCTCCTGCAGGACAGGGGCTCACCCCAAACTGTGTTCTTCATTGCTAGTAATTCTGACTGGTTTTTCTTTATTATTTCTATTTCCTATTTATGTCTTGTATTGCCTTCTTTATTTCCTGAAATTGGTGTCCTGTGTCTTCTTTGATTCCTTTGATTTTCTCTTTGAGTTCCTTTTTGACTTCTTTGATTTGTTCTTTGACTTCTTTGAACACATTTACAATCATTCTTTTGAAATCTTTCTCAGGCATTTCCTTTAACTTGTTCTCACTGGAGGTCATTTCTGATGCATTAATACTTTTTGGTGGATTTATATTGTCTTGCTTTTTAGTGTTTCTTGTGTTATAATGTATATATTTTTGCATCTTGGATTAAGTTAATGCTTGGATTTTCTAGCTAGCTGGGTATTCTTAGCTGTATCAATTGATCTGATGTTATATATCTTCAGGGTAGGAGCTTAAGATGTTAGGTGTGGCTCTTAACACTCTCAGAGTATCTAGAAAAGTGTTCCTAGGGGTCAGGTTTGCCTGGTATGGGAGCATTCAAGTAGGCTGAGTGGAATAAAATATAGGTAGATTCTAAAGTTTAACTAAACACTGTACACATTCAATCAAAAACAGCACCAAGTATGTATGTAACAGTAGGTATTATAACAACCAGATTCTCTATCAACAAAGAGGTTAAGATTTCTGGTCTGTTGAGGGATCCAAGTCAGCTTGTGACCAAGTGAGACCCTTTCCTGGCGCAATCCCAGTTACCTTTTTGGATGATTTTGGTCTCAGTCAAGTTGCTGGCTGGGTCATTGGGCTGCTGTTCTGATTTCTGGAGCTGGGCACTGGCTTTTCCTACGGGGCAAACCAAGCCTGACAACTGTGGCCCTGCAGAATGGCACCCCCACTGCTGGAATAGCTACTGCTGCTGCTGAAGCTGCTGCTGCTGGAGCTGCTGCTGCTGGAGCTGCCACAGCTGCTGCTAAAGCTGCCACTGCTGGATCTGCCGCTGCTGCTGCTGCTGCTGCTGTAGCTGCCACTGCTGGATCCACCACTGCTGCCTCTGAAGCTGCTGCTGCTGGAACCGCTACTGCTGCCACTGAAGCTGCCACTGCTGGATCTGCTGCCGCTGGGGCCGCTGTTGCCAGTGCTGGAGCCTCTGATGTGGCTGCCAGACTCTGCTCCTGCTTGGGTCCTGCTGTCGGCTCAAGTTGGCGTGGCCAGGTCCCAGGACCACTGCTCTGTTTGGTGGAGCTGGGCACAGGAGGTGGGGGAGGGGAGGAAGCCGATGCTGCTCTAGTTCTCTCACTGTTCCACGTATTTTTCTACCTTGTGATCTGCTCCTCCATTGTTCACTGCTGCTTTCCCTTCACGTTTCCAGAGTTTGTGGAGAGCTCTGGTGTGAGTGGAAGCTCCCCTCACCTGGCTTTTCCTGCACGCAAGCTGAGCCTAGCAGCTTTCTGGTGTGCTGCTGCCACGATTGGTGGACCTGCCAGGGCCACTTTTGCCGGCCTGTGTGGGCTCTGGATACTCTGGATCTCTTCTTCTTCGCTGCTTCTGTTTCAATTTCCTATTACCTCGCTTTTTAGTAAAAGTGTGTATTTTACTGGGTTTTTTTTTTTTTTTTTTTTTTTTTTTTTTTTTGGTCTTTTTCCCCCCTAGGCTGCTTTGGCATGGTACCTATGCCACTATCTTAACTGTCCCTTGACTTTTCTACATGGATGAGTATTGAAGCCAGGGCCTCACACATACTAGAAGAGCCCTATACAACTGAGCTCCAGCCCCAGCATGACAACAACTTTCTGTAAAACAGGACGACAAAGGAAAAATGCTCTAGAAAATATAGGGAAAGGAATCTATAGCACTGCATCACATCACTAGCATTTCAATTTATGTAGTCCCTTTAAAACTTATTAGAATGACAAAAGTTAGGAGGATTTCTTTAAGTACCTACTATAAGAAAATACATAGAAAAACAAATGCTTTACAGAATCTTCTGATGGGAAAGTAAAGCTAGTGTAGGATTTCTGGAGACAAAATTGACAGCATTTAATGAAATTAAGTGTGTATCCTCTTTCTACCATATCAGTCCTGTTCCTTGATAAGAGACACTTAGAAACTCACATGTAGAGGAGCAGAGGATGTGATCCCAAGAAACAGGAGACGGTCAGATTAGGATCCCAGGAAAGCTGGCTGAATATGACCTTATAAGACAAATGCTTTGCTCCAGTAAGCCAAAGTAACCACTGGAGTACCAAGAAACCAAAGTCTATAGAAAAGTGCCAGGTTTAAAAACCTAATGACATGCTCATGTAGGACATTATAGAATTTTCTGTGATAGGTGCACATTCAGTGATCACACAGAAGGGGATTAGAAGGTATAATATACAGACTCGCTGTGATCAGTGGGCTGTGGAAGTAGTGATGTGTGTGGGAGGATGAGGAAAAATTAATATAATACAGGGGAGTGAATGAGAAGCAATGACTGTGAGATTCAGAGGATTGATCGTGTCAGCACACCCCTGCAGACATTAAGGTCTTTGTTATATATATAACTTTAATTTTTGTCTGTATTTTTAAAGAATGAAATAGATGGCTAATAAACAAAGGGACTATAAAGACACGGTCATAGCATGGGGGCATAATGCCATGACTCTGAACTCTGTGTGACTTCTGCTATAAAAATCAGGAAGTGTCAGAAGCAGAGTTGTAACTCCCTTCATCCCTGTCCAGTTCCGGGTTCTGCAGTTATACGTCTCCTCCAGTGTTCAATCAAATGCTAATAGACCTTTGGCTAAGAAGGGGTTTTGCAGATGTTTTCAAAGTTTTCCCAGTGGTAAAGCAGGGGAATTTTCTGGTGAATCTGATAGAAAACAAAGAACTCTTTAAATTCAGAGAGTCTGAGGAGGGGGGAGTGGGAAGATAGCTCAGTAGGTAAAGTGCTTGTTGCACAAGCATGAGGACCTGAGCTCAGATCGCCACAGCCCTTGTAAAAGGCAGCCCCGGCAGTGGGTGCTTATAATCTCAGAACTGGGGGAGGCAGAGAAAGGAGGGCCTTCCCACACTTGCCAGTCTAGTCTAATGAACTACATCATTGTTCACTGAGGGACCCTGTCTCAAAAAATAAGGTGGAAGGCTTGAGCGATGGCTCAGTGGTCAAAGGCACTTGCTTACAAAGCCTGATGTCCCAGGTACAGTTCCTCAGTGTCCATGTAAAGCCAGATGCACAAGGTGGCACACGCATCTGGTGTTTGTTTGCAGTAGCAGGAAACCCTGGCATGCCCATAGTGACCCTTTCTATTTCTTTCTTTTTCTCTCTCAAATAAATAAATAAATAAAAATAAGGTGGAGAGAGACTGAAAAGATAACTAAGATCGACTTCTGATCTCCACAAACACATGCACACACAAGCACTGCACCAACACACACTCACATGGGTAAGCAGGTACGTGTCTGTGCCCACGCACACCCCTCCCCCACACAAACACACCCACACACAGAGAATTTTTTCTAGCACATCTCAGACAGGGAATTCAAGAGAGATCTACTGGACCAGCATGTAGACCACTATCTGTTAATATAATCCACCATGTGACAAGAAACTGAGTGTGGTTCCTGGCTCCTTATTGCCGAGAGTGTTCTCCAGCCAATTACCTAGGAGCATGGAAGAGACCAAGCCTCAGAAAAAACTGCAGCCCCAAGTAATGCCTGATTTCAGCCTTTGGACAGAGCATCCAGCTGCACCATATCCAGACTTCTGACCTGTAGCCACTATGGCTTAATTAATATTTGCTATTCTAGAAAGAAATAGGGAGCCGGGCATGGTGGTGCATGCCTTTAATCCCAGCAATCGGGAGGCAAAGGTAGGAGGATCACCATAAGTTCGAGGCCACCTTGAAATAACATAGTGAGTTCCAGGTCAGTCTGAGCTAGAGTGAGACCCTACCTCGGGGAAAGAAAGAAAGAAAGAAAGAAAGAAAGAAAGAAAGAAAGAAAGAAAGAAAGAAAGAAAGAAAGAAAGAGGACTGGGGAGATGGTTCAGCAGTTAAGGCGATTGCCTGCAAAGCCTAATGACTGGGGTTTGACTCCCCATTACCCACACAAAGCCAGACACACTATTGGAATTTGTTTGCAGTGACTAGAGGCCTTGGCATGCACATTTTCTCTGTCTCTGCCTCAATCTCTCTCTCTCTCTGTTTCTCTCTGTCTCTCTCTCCCTCTCTGTGTGTCTTCTTGCTTGTAATGAAAGAAAGAAAGAAAGAAAGAAAGAAAGAAAGAAAGAAAGAAAGAAAGAAAGAAAGAAAGAGGGAGGGAGGGAGGGAGGGAGGGAGGGAGGGAGGGAGGGAGGGAGGGAGGGAGGGAGGGAGGGAGGAAGGAAGGAAGGAAGGAAGGAAGGGAAAAAGGAAAGAAGGAAGGAAGGAGGAATAAGTTGTAGTAATGTGTTATAAAGCAATAAATGATGAATACAGCTTCCAATGATACTCCTGTCACTTCCTCTGCTCACCTGATCAGTGCTTTAATCCCCTTTTAATGTCAGATTTCTGTACCTTAAATAGCAATAATAATAGACTATATTTTGCAAAGCTGTCATTGGGACTTTAAAAAGGAAATTTGCATAAATCGTTTCAAAAGAACCAGGCACATTAGTAGGAGTTAAATAAAGTTTTGAGCTAAGTGTGATGGTGCACACCTATAACCCCAATACTCAAGAGGCAGACACAGGTGAGCCATTGTAAGTTCAAGGCCAGCCTGGCCCTCATAGTTAATTCCAGGCTGGCCAGAGCAGCATAATGAGATCCTACCTCTAAATAAACAAACAAACAAATAATAAACAACTGAATGTGGAAATAGTGAAAATCTTGGCCACAATAAGGAAAAGGCTTCTAAACATAACACTCAAAAATTAATCCAGGCCTGGAGCTATTGCTTAGTGGTTAAGGTGCTTGTCTGCAAAGCCTAAAAGCATAGATTCGATTCTCCAGGTCCCACATAAGCCAGATGCACAAAGTGGCGCATGCGTCTGGAGTTTGTTTGCAGTAGCTAGAGGCTCTGGCATTTCCATTCTCTCTCCCTTTCTCTATCTGTCTCTTCTCTATCTGTCCCTCTCAAATAAAATAAATTAATCAAAAATAAAGCATGTTTTTGGTGGCATTTACCCATGTTGAATCTTATAACTTCACTGGAATGCTGATTCTGAACACCACGTGTGCATGCCATCACACCACATAGCATCAATGAACATTGTCTTGAAGTACCTCAACTCAGACTTAAGTCTATTGTGTGCCATGAGTTACAGTGTTTTCATTGTATATACAGTTTTCTGCTTTATTAAATGATTTAATTGCAGGAAAGAAAGACTTTCCATGTTTTTCTACCACGATTTCTTAGCATCCAAGTTTGAAATTAATATATTTTTGGATTGTGTTGTGTTAGAATGCTTGATTTGAAATGTTGAGCTGTTTTGTTTTGAGATTGCTGACAAGTTTCATATAAAGTTATGCAGTGAATTTTGACTCAGAATTAAGGCATCATTTACAATAATTTCTGAAATGACCCAAAACATACTTCCTCCATTTTGTATTCCACATTTATGTAAAGCAATGCTCTTATCATTGGCTCTGGCTAAATCAAAATATCGGTTAATTCTGAGAAGTGTTGAAGATGCTCCGTGTCTGATAGTCTCAAATATTCAGCTGGATTTAGTTCCTTGTTTATGTAAAAGTAAACAGTACACTCACATCGTTAGTTTGAAAACTTGCTTTAATCTTTTATAAATGCTAAAATTATATATATATATATATAATATATATATATATTATATATATATTTATATATATATGTATATACAAAGATTTGCACACAGGTGCCTCTGATATCATGTCTTCTTCTGTGTTTTGACTTCACCATCCTCTCTCCATGAAGTGCAGTCTGTTTCTGCACTCCCTTTGAATCTTAGTTTGGTTGCAGCTTGGCTGGTCTGACTGGTAAAGTATGGCTGGAAGGGAGCTTTGCCAGTTCTGGGTGGAACCCATCACAGCTGGGCAGCATTTCTTTCCTGCTTCTTGGTTTCTTGATTTGGGGAAGCTCCTCTTGGAACCTACGATCATGCTGTCACAGGCAAGACTAACAAGAGGCCATGTAGGTGCTTTGTTTGTTGGCCAGTTGAGTTCCCAACCAAGAGCCACCATGAGCTGTCAAGTGTATGAATATGCCATTTTTGACACACTCACCGCTTTGCACCCAGAAAGCTACAGCCCAAGATAAGGTCACATGAAGATGAAAAGCAAGTCAGTCAATGGATATTCTATGTCTATTAACCACTGCCAGAATCCAACTGTGTTGCTGTGGAGAAACGTTTTCTAGATTCTACATAACGTTTCCACAAAACAGTTTTAGATAACTTATTAGTAAGTTTGATACCATCTGCATAAAAGTTTGTCCAGGATTTCCTAGAATAATTGATTTTGGCTGGTGGGGCTCAAAATGACAAAAGCTAAGAATGTAAAATAAAATGGCTTGTTATGGATGTAATATCTGGCTGTTCCACTCCTCCTCCTCTCTCTCTCTTTCCTACATCTTCTGATGTCTTTATGATACACAAGCTTCCTCTATGAAGACTTTTTAAGACTATCCCAGATTCCAGACTTTTCATTTTCCTCTTAGATCCACTCAAACCTATTTTCATTGAACTTGATACACTCTGATTAAAAATGAATAATGAAATGTTACTAAGATTAGCAAAATCTCTATATATCCCTTTTGACATGTCTGTATTTCAACTGGGACCACAAACTTAATTGCCCCGCGGTAAATAATGGAATGCTTTTAGGATATAGAATTGTTCATCTTTTCTTTTAAGGCAATTTATACAGGCATTGGTAAAATATATATAAGACAAACCCAATACTAGTTATAGAACAAATATTCTTAAAATATAGAGCAAATATTATTAAAGCAAGGCTGTTCAAAGGAATTAACTCATGTGATAATCTCAATGTCAACTGCAAACATTTCTTTTCTCCTTAAATTAGTCAGAGCTTGATTCAGTCAGACATAGACATAAATAAGGTTTGTTCATTTGAACTTCTAAATGGATGTGCACATTCACCTGCTGTTTCTTGGCAGGGACTCAGCTCCACACAGTGGTTTACATAGTGGCAACTTGAATTAAGACACAGGATCTGAAGCCAACCACTAACTCTCGCCTATAAAAGCCTGTACATGACATCGTGATGATGGGTATTAGAGTCTCTTCTCTGTCCTTGGCTGCTAACTCTGCTCTCCAGCTATTTTGACCATGTGGCTTCTTACTTATGTTCTCAATGTTAAAAAAACAAAACAGTCATTCTCAAATCCATTAATCAGCCTTCTGCTTGTAGTTCTTTTGTGAAAAGCAACCACATTACTTTAATCATTCTATCTGCTATTTCCAAAATATTTTAAATAAGGCATATTCCTAAAAAATGAAAATATCTGAATTTTTAATACATTTGTGAAATTTAAAAATATTATCTCCTGCCAAATTATGACTATAAGCTAAAAAGCCCCATCTCAGGCATCAAACATGATTTCTAACTACTGTAGTTAAATAATTGATTATGGATAATAATTTCATAGGCATTAATGCATGTTTAGAGTCCAAGTATAATAGGCTCATATGACATATCACAGGTACTTCTCTTGCTGAATTCACCATACATTAGAATGTTGATAACAAAAGAAACAATATTCTAGGTGAAGCATTTAGTTTGGGCATTATTATTTGACACTATCAAGAGCTTTTCAATGGTTCAGTGTGGTGACATTCTAATGTATTGCTTTCAATTGCTTTAAAAATAAAAATGCTTCTGCCACCTGCTATATATCATTACTCTCTAGCAAACATTTCTTATATATTAACCTTAATTACCTGGTATGTGCCATGTTTTAAGACACTTAAAATTACTTAATGAATTTATCAGACATGCAATCCTAGAAGTGATTTTTCAAGCTAATATTTACCTCAAACTTGCAAATTCTCTGGTTCTCATGTTGTACACATTATTGTATCACTCATAGTGTGAGCTGTCAATCAACTAAACGGAATGCGTGATAAGAGCCAGGATGATGACTTATGATGTTCTCTGTACGCATAGTCACAATGGGAAACCAGGGCATGGCTTCCTTAGCCCAGGGTCACCCCTAATTAGTTCAGCAGTTTCCTAAGAGAATGTGGGCCTCTAACCTCATGGAGAGACCTTATTCCCAGGGATTAGTCTTTGAGCATGTTTCAGGCTATAGTTCCACTGTCCACAGACAGGCATTTAACTAAGTGAAGGTATTTCATGTTATATTACAGTCCTTAAATTTGAAGTAGAGAAGATGTTTTTGTAACGGTTTAAATACCACTATTTGATTTACTGGTTTAAATGATCATGCCCACCTTCACTCCTCTATGTGCATGTATTTTTTCATTGATAGCTGAATACTCGAGTGTATTTCTGAGAAAGAGCTGTAAATTGGATCCTTATACTTGAAATTTCTCATCATTTTACTACTTATAGGAATTATGTACTCATAGAATTCTGTGTGGTTTTCCTGTCACTGCAGCCAGGCCAAATGAAATTCCTACATACAGAAATATGGGGACGCTTTTCAATTTCTGTGCCCCCACACAAGCTAAACAGCATATAGTTGCTGATATCATGAGAGGAGAGCTTAGCCTCTCAGAAGACTTGGCAAAAGTAATTGTCTTACACTTGATGTTAGAATTTTCATATTCAATTTGGAGAAATATATTTTTAAAGAGTGCTTAAATTCAAATTTAATAGTTTCAATTAAAAATGTTCTTATTTTGTATATAAAACACCAGCTGGTTAAAGTCTAAGCTATAAAGTAAAAATTCTATTTAATGAGTTTTTCATTTATTCTAAAATGTAGATACATTAAACTCAGAGTTAAAGGACAAAATAGAAGACTAATTTGAAAATGAATAAATAATTTGTTCTGATTTTATTGGTAATAAGGATTTAATATAAAAATTACTTATTTACTTGCAAGCAGAAAGAGAGGACAGAGAATATGGGCATTTCAGGGCCTCTAACCACTGCAAATCAACTTCCAACAAATGTGCCCCTTGAGCATCTGGCTTACGTATGTCCTAGAGAATTGAACCTGGGTCCTTTGGCTTCACAGGCAAACACCTTAACTGCTAAGCCACCTCTCCAGCCCTAATTTTTAAAGTGCTTACTGGCAAAGACAAAGGACCCAGGTTCAATTCCCTAGTACCCACGTAAAGCCAAATGCACAAGGTGGTACATGTGTCTGGAGTACGTTTGCAATGGCTAGAAATTCTGGTGTGCCCACTCTCTTTCTCTTCTTCTTTCTGCTTCTCTTTCTCTCAAATAAATACATAAAATAAGTTTTTTTAAGTTTATTTTTAAAAGAGCAAGTTTTGGTAACAGTTGTTAATTTTCAGGAATTGAAAGTTATCATTCCATGCTTTCTTGGATTTGTGAGTTGCTGATGTTAGATTTGATGATACTCTGATGTGTTAGCCTTTGTTTTTGAGCTGATGATGTTTAATATTTTTCAGAATTGGTTTCTGGTCTGCTGAGAAGATTGTGCATTCTTTATCTGGTAGAGGGACTAACATTTATGTGTGTATATGTGTATGGATATAGTAATATATATAGTAATATATGTTATGTATATATATGTTAAATCACTTTGGTGTCTATCAGTTTAACCTCTGAGGCTTCTTCCATGATTTTAAGTTTAGATGACCAATATAAAGATGTGAATGGGTATTAGAGTCAACCACTATTATTGTATGAAGACTTCTGTGATCCTTTACTCCTATTAATGCTTTTATATGAAATCTGGAGTTCCAGTGTTGGGAGTACATGTATTTTGCAGCTGTTCTATCTACTTCTTCATTTTTTTAAACAAATTTTTATTAACAACTTCCATGATTATAAAAAATTTCCCATGGTAATACCCTCCCTTCCCCAACTTTCCCCTTTGAAACTCCATTCACCATCATATCCCCTCCCCATATCAATCAGTCTCTCTTTTATTTTGATGTCATGATCTTTTCCTCCTCTTATGATGGTCTTGTATAGGTAGCATCAGGCACTATGAGGTCATGGATATCCAGGCCATTTTGTGTCTGGGGGAAGCACATTGTATCATTTAAATATAATAAAATCAAGCCTGGCATGGTGGCACACACCTTTATTTCCAGCACTAAGGAGGCGAGAAGTAGGTGTATCAATATGAGCTCAAGGCCAGCCAGGGACTACAGATTGAGTTCCAGGTAAGTCTGGCCTACAGTGAGACTCTACCTTGAAAAAGCCAGAAATTTAAAAAAAAAAAACCTACTGAAAATGTAATAAAAAGGAAAAAAGAGAACAACAGGTACAAAAAGGGGAAAAAGGATGAATTGTTAAGGTATTCTTTGTTGGTCACTGAAAGTTCGAGACTGAAAGTTATCAGCATGGATGGGGAAGGGGGTCAATTGACCCAGTGGGATTTTAATCATTCCTGTGGCTTATCTTTACATCTGAGTCTATATTACTCAAGTCCACCAGAGTTGTCTTTCCCTTCTAGAATACTCTTCTGGCCACAGGTAGCTTTGTAGTCTGAGAGATGTGCAGGTTCTCTCACCTTTCTCACAAAGGTGGCTAATGTTTTAGCTACTGGATGATCCAAGCTCACTGGGAGGGTGGGAAGCAGCAGCAACTCTGAGACTTTTAAGACTTCCGTGTATAATTCAGTGGACATCAGGTAGCCTGCGGGAACCTCAGAGCTTGCAGGCTTTAGAGGTTTCAGAGCAGGACAAGGACTTTCCTGGAAATTTGTCTAGAGACCATTTGTGTTATATTTTGGTAAATAATCAGCCTATATTTTGCCAGAGTCTTGAAAACTTGAATGAGTCTGAATTAGAGAAAATACTAAGTTGCTTGGTGAAAGAAGTTTCAAGACAGCCTAAGTTTCAGGCTGTGGCATAGTTTTTGTTAAGTTTATTGAATTTTATAATGAAAATTCAAATCCAAAAGAGTTTAAAAAATGTGTAGTTTGTCAGAGAAAGTAGGGTGAATGCAGTTCAACTTATAAGCATGACAGATGTAACTGAAGAAGCAGTTGTAATTGCTAATGAAGTTGGCACCACTAAAGAGAAATCATGTACTTTGGGCCCAAGAATACAAGTGCTCTGAGGACAAGTCCTTAACCCCCAAAGGGTCCAGGTGTAACAGTACAAATTCACTTGAGAGGAAGGTTTCTGAAAAGATATAGCCTTCAGGGTACCTTACAGATTAAAAAAAAAAAAAAAAAGCAAGACTGAGGAAATCATGGAGGCTTGCACCAAAGTTCCAGAAAGCTGCTGCGGTGAGTTAACTTGTTACAGGATTGTATTCTCTGCATGGAGACCCAGACAGGCGATTGCATGATGCTGTAAAGGGGAAGCCTATGTTTCACCTTGGGATGTTGGAAATTTCCCAATCCTTGGGACATGGGCTAAGAAAGCATTAAGCATGGAGTGGAGTGCCCCAGGAGAGAAGTCCCATGTACTGCAGGCAACAGAACTGGAGAGGAAGCACTGCCTACCTAAAGCTTTTGGAGGCCAGATAATGCCACCACGATGCCTTCCTTTTGGAATGGGGACAATTACTCGGTGCCATTGTAGGAGTAAGTAACTTGGGTTTTTGATTTTATAGGTGCTCACAGTTAAGAAATTGCTTTGTGTTTCACAAGAAACTGAAATTTTGAACACCGTTGATACTGTTAAAACTGTGGAACTTTTGAAATTGAACTGAATATATTTTGCATTATGAGATGGCCGGGAGCCTATGGGGATAAGGGTGGAATGTAATAATTTAAAAGTGATGTGTTTGGATATCAACCTAGCAAGGGATGGATTTATGACGGTTATTCAGTATTTCCAGAGAGGTTTAATTGAGGAAGAAAGACCCACCCTAAATACGGGCTGGGTGCCCAGACGGAATGAAAGGGAAAGGAGCAGGAAATCTTGATGAGGGACAGGGTTCTCTGCTCTTTACTTCCTGTTCTGTCAGGAAATGAGGAGGAGAGAAGCACAGGTGAGAATGTCTACCACCATGAAGGATGGTACCATTAAACCATGTTCCAAAATAAGCTCTTCCTTTATGGAGTTGCTTCACCCTAGTGTTGGGCACTATAATGAAATAAGAAACTAATAAACATAGTTTCAAAATATTTCAAGTGGCCTGGAGAGATTGCTTAGTGGTTAAGGCATTTTCCTGCAAAACCAAAGGATCTGGGTTTGACTCCCCAGTTACCTACATAAGCCAGATGCACAGGGAGTGCTTGCAACTGGAATTCGTTTGCAGTGGTTGGAGGCCCTGGCACACCCATATTCTCGTTCTCTCTCTCTCTCTCTCTCTCTCTCTCCCTCTCCCTCTGTCTTTCTCTCTCTCAAATAAATAAATAATATAAATAAGAATTTTAAAACTAAACTATTTCAAGTAAAAGTTGACAGAACTACTCAGAAGAATAGACGAACCCATAATTGTGGTAGAGAATTTTAACGTACTTCTTTGGGTAATTGAGAAAAAAAAAATCAGCAAGAAGGCTTGAAAAATGTGAGCAACTTACCTACCATTGTGCCACTTTACTTTCTTTTACAGAAACTCAAGGTGTAGCTAAATGTTGATTGTATCCTTAGCCATAATAAGTTCCAAGTTTTAAAATAGTGAAAACAAGCTGGGCTTGGTGGCACATGCCTTTATTCCCAGCACTCAGGAGGCAGAGGTAGGAAGATTGCCATGAGTTCAAGGCCACCCTGAGACTACATAGTTAATTCCAGGTCAGCCTGGGCCAGAGTGAGACCCTACCTCGGCAAAACAAAAAACAAACAAGCAAATAAAAAGTGAAAACAAGTGGTGCAATTAAGCAAAAATTTGACTACCTAATTGAAAACATATTGTAAAATATTAGGAAATACTTCATAAGGATCCATCATCAAACAAGAAATAATAATGAAGTGATAAAACTTTTAAGAAAGGTTATATCTGAAAGTTAGGAATTAAAACATGTAGAAAATATGTAACAGAGTTGTAAAAACACACAAGCCACTAGAAAATAAGATCCAAATTTATAGGGTTCATAATATATATATATATCTCATGAAACTAAGAAAGAAAACAAATTATATACAAAAATATAGAAATAAAATAGTAAATTGTAGAAAAGACATTAGGTATAGAAAAAAAAGTAAATGAACAAAAGCCATAGAAAGGAAAACTAAAGTCACAACCTCACAGTGAAGCATTTTAAGGGGGAAAAAAAGCCAATATCAGATCAGAAGCTGTAACCAATAAACAATAATGCTACAGAGAGTTAAAGGCTAAGAAATGGATATTATGGCTAATTCTACTATAATAATTAAAAGGCTTTTGGTAAAATGTCTTCCAAGAATATATTTCACAACCAGAGAAAATACAAAAATCTGCTAACAAAATGGATCCACTTGTCTGATTTAGGTATGAATAATATACTCACTTTTTGAGCATTTTAGGTGGGCTTGCATCCAAGCTATTCATTATCTATTTGGGCAAATTATTTAACCTCCCTAAATCTTTGATTTCACATTTGAAAAATGAGGTTAAGAATTATTTCACCTCCCAGGTAGTTTTAAGGATTAAATATGATATTTCGTGAAAAGTGCTTATCTAGTTGAGCAATTAACATCAAGCATTGTTAATAACATTATTATTGTCATCAATCTTCTTAGGCCAGAGTGACATTTCAAAGCCTCCTCTTCCCTGATATTTCTAGTAATCTCTGGAATGTTTGTAATATATTTACTTTGTGTGCCTCAATTGTGCTCTTTAAAAAATATTCATGTGTATATGTTCTACTAATGAAAAATACATTTTTAAGGTCTAAATAAAATGAGATGCCAGAAAAGTGGTGCCTAGCACTCATCTACTCCATGGGGAACCACAGCAGTAGGTAGATAGTGAGTTAACGGTTTAGGAAGAATGCTAGAATTCATCACGGAAGAGACTGGAACCTCACTAGATGTTGAGACCTCAGAAAGAAGCAGAGAGATAGTAACACAATGCCACAGCTACTACAACTCTGACATGTGTTGTGCCCAAAACATTAATTATAGCTCAAGAAGCAATAGGGACCATACAGCTTAACTGGTGGGGTGGTTTGATTCATGTTTCCCCATAAACCTAGGTGTCCTGAATGCTTAGGTCCCCAGCTGATGGCAGTTAGGGAATTAACACCTTCTGAAGGCAGTGTATTGTTGGGGGCGGGCTTATGAGTGTTGTAGACAGCTTCCTTTTGCCAGGAAATGGCACACTCTTATTTCTGTTGTCCAGCTGATGTTGGTCCAGGAGGTGATGTCCAACCTCTGTTCATGCCATTGGTTTCCCCTGTCATCATAGAGATTTCCCTGGAGTCTATAAGCCAAAAATAAACCCTTTCCTCCAACAAGCTGCTCTTGGTCAGGTGTTTTCTGCCAGCTTCCTGAAGCTGATCAAGGTCAGCACTGCATACCAGCAGATCTTCTGGAGAAGAATAACTGCTTACTATGATAGTCACATTATGAAACTGGTAAAGATAACTACTCCATCAAATATACAAACTTCAGCCTAGTACCCTGAGATATATGAAAAAGGAAACAGGATTTCCCCTGTACAACAATAACTATAGTTCTCTAACAAAAGATGATGAAGAAAGTGATAGTGATAAAATTCCCAATAAGGAATTAAAAGAATGATTGCAAAGAAGCTCAGCGAAATTAAAGATAACACAGATAAACTGTTGAATGAAATTAGGAAAGCGATTCATAGCAAAAAATGAGAAATACAGGCTGGCAAGATGGCTTAGTGATTAAGGTGCTTGTTTGCAAAGCCTAAGAACCCATGTTTGACTCTCCAGGTCCCACATAAGTCAGACTCAAAAGGTGATGCAAGTACACAAGGTTGCACATGCACACAAGGTGACACATGCATCTGGACTGTGATTGCAGCGGCTGAAGGCCCTGGTGAGCCAATCCCCCCCCTCTCTCTCTCTCATAAAAAATGTACAAAAATGAGAAATACAGCTGAGATGGAGTTCTTGACAAAGCATCAGATAGGCATCTTCGTCATAAAGAGTTCAATGAGTCAAATTAAAAATGCAGACGAAACTTCATAAAGAACAGACTGAATAAAACAGAGGAAAGGCTATTTGAACTTGAAGGCAAGTCTTTTGAAATATCCCAGTCAGACCTAAGTAAAAGAAAGCAAGCAATAGAGGGAAGGAGGAAGAGGGGAATGGAAGGAGGAAAAGAAGAGAAAGAATTAAACAGCTTCTGAGACCTGTGGGGCATTATTAAATACATACATAATTCATTTTTGGAAATAAAAGGGAAAGGTTGAACATCCATTTGTCAAAATCCAGCTGACTACTTAATGGGGAAGGCGATGGACATCTAGGTGCAGGGAGCAAATGACACCTCAGCATGGGTGAGAAATGACCAGAAAAGATCTTTATCACTACTAAGCTTTCAAAGTAGAAGACAAAGAGAAACCCCAGCCTGTGGAGATGGTGCAGTCAGTAAAGTACTGGCCATGCAAGTATGGGGACCTGAGTTCAAATCCCCACCACCCACTTAAATGCTGGTTTGGCAGTGCACACCTGCAATCCCAGAGCTTGGGAGTTGAGTATCTGGGGAAAGCTGGCTAGCTAGGCTAGCTGAATCCATAGGCTGTAGGTTCAGTAAGTGGTCTTGTTTCATAAATAAGGAAGTGAGTGAGAGAGGGAGAGAGACAGCTTGTATCAGCCTCTGTCCTCCTAATGCACTCACACACATGATTACGTGCACCCCACTCCCAAACACAGGTGCACCTACATACATAGGCACACACATGAATACACACATGCATACCATGCACACATACACATACCAAAATAAAAGAGAGAGAGAGAGAGAGAGAGAGATAATGGTAAAACTGCAAGAGGAAAGTGCCAAATCATATTTAAGAAAACTTTTATTAAGGGAACAGATTTCTCAGTAAAATAATTTACAGGCCATGAGGGAACAGAATGATGTAGTCTAAATTCTCATATAAAATAGCTGTCAAGAGTACTATGCCAGGTAATGCTATAGAAAGGAAGGACAAGAAAGATCTTCTAAGCAGCAACTGAGGGCAAACATCACACATGAAGCTTTACAAAGCAAACAACTCTCAAAGAAGTCCTACACAAGATGAACAGTAGAGAAACAGAAAGACAAGCAAACTTTGTGAGTAAATCAAGCCCAAAGATGACAAGCAAGCAACAATAAAACAAAGGGTGTTTTAAACAAACATAAGAAGTGTACTAAAACAGAAAGATTAAGACTTCATTATAAATAACCACCTTGAATACAAATAGATAAAAACACAGGTAGACTGCATGGAAGCAAATAGAAGATCCAGTGCAGGACACTCTTCATCACTTGTAACACCGAATGAATGTGAAAGGATGGAGACATCCCACACAAACACCAAGTAAAAAGCAAGCAGGAATAGCTATATCATCCATCAGACAATAGGTACTTAAAAACAAAAGATGTATGCAGTGAAAAAAAAATCACTTTATAATAAACAAGGGTTCAACTCAACAAGTAGATGAAATAATTGTAAATGGATGTGCACCTAATGACAGAGCAGTCTATGACAATGCCACCCTGAATGCATCTGACCTCAGCTAGTAATAGGGCCTCAAATTTACAAAACAGTCAACATTATCAAAAAATAAATAAATAAATAGGGGCTGGAGAGATGGCCTAGCAGTTATGGATCTTGCCTGCAAACCTGCCAAGGACCCAGGCTTGAATTCCTGGTACCCATGTAAAACCAGATGCACAAAATGGCAGATTTCTCTTAATGTTCATACCTGCATCCTTGGGTTTTACAGGCAAGAGCCTTAATTGCTAAGCCATCTCTCCAGCCCCTATTCCTTTTTTGATAGTGTTGATTGTTTTATAAATTTGATGCTCTATCAAAAGCAGTTTGGTGAGCACAATATATTCATTTAGCTATACACCAGCAAGCATTACACCCCTAGGGCTCATGACTTCCCACATCATAGGTTGTCAGTATCAGGCATGTATTCTCATCTATGGAGCAGGCCTCCAGCCCATTTAGAAAGCAGTTGGTTTGTCCCATAAAAGATATGCCTCTATTGCACCCATTGGCTCACTTGGCCTGGATGGACAGAGTTAAAGCTGGTAGAGTCTACTGTTATTTATCTCCACTGATGACTTCTCTCTCTCCCATGTATCTGCATGCAGTGTAGCTTATTCTGGATTTCTGTCAGCTGGTCTACATGGAGGTGGTTTTCAGTTCAGCTCCAGCAAGATGACCTTGCAGCCCAAGCATGTGGGGTCATTAGCAATACGGTCTCACCATCTATTCTTGGTGGAAACCCAAGAACCTCAGCAATGGTCTATAATGTTTTAGAGGCATCAGGGACTTTCCTGGCCAACAACTAACTGGAAAGTATTCCATCCCTAGCACTGAAAATTTTATAGTAACAATCTATGGCTTCTGGGTGTGCCACAGTCCAAAAAGTAGATTTCCATATGAATTATTCATACCTTGTTAGATTTTGATTAACCCTCTTCCCACCCTTCCTTTACACAATCTTTTCCTCTAACCTCACTTAGTCCTTTCCACCTCAGTAATCTGTTCTTCTACTTACATATATACAATACCATCCCCTTAAGTCCTCTCCTCTCTTCCTTCCCTTATAGCCACTTTTTAGGTTACTGGTCTCTGCCACTGAGTTTTATTCCAACTCATATACAAGTCCAAACATTTGTAGCTAGGATACACATATGAGAGTGAACACGTGGTTCTTGGCTTTCTGGGCCTGGGTTACCTCACTAAGTATAATCCTTTCCAGGTCCATTCATTTCCCTGCAAATTTCATAATTTCATTTTTCTTTCCCACTGAATAGAACTCCATCGTATAAATATCACATTTTTATTATTCACTCATAAGTTGAGGGTCATCTAGGCTGATTCCATTTCCTAGCTATTGTGAATAGAGCAGCAGTAAACATGGATGTGTTTGTATCTCTATGGTAGTGCAATAAGTCCCTAGGATATATGCCTAGGAGTGGTATAGCTGGGTCATACAGTAAATCTATTTTTAGCTATCTCAGTAATCTCCACACTGATTTCCACAATGGCTGTACCAGATTACATTCCCACCAACAGTGTAGAAGGGTTCTTCTTTTTCTACATCCTCACCAACATTTATTTTAATTTGTTTTCTGATAATGGCCATTCTGACAGGAGTGAGATGGAATCTCAAAGTAGTTTTAATTTGCATTTCCCTGATGGCTAAGGATGTAGAACATTTTTTTCATGTTTATATGAAATCTATATTTCTGCTTTTGGGAACTCTCTATTAAGTTCCATACTCTGTTTTTTTTTTTTTTTATTAGTTTTGTACTCAGTGTGTCCATTCAAGTTGGTACCATCATTAGCCTCCTCCATGTTCTCCCCTCTCCTCTGGTGTCAGACTTGGGCAGGGTCCTGGGTTAAAACAAACCTAAGCTGTCTGACATAAAGGCCCCAGGCTATGGAGAGTTCATAGCAGCCTGAACCACCTGTCATATCTTGGTGACCAGACTGGCAGGGAAGCTCCTCCCCCCATTCTCAGGGGTTGCAGTAAGCCTGGACCCCAGAAAAAATCTCAGATCCTGAGATCGGCAGGAAGTAAGGCCACTCCCTCTACAAGCACGTGATACCTGGACAGGAAGTCTTATATCACCACTTTTATTTAATATAGTAGTGGAAGTCTTAGCCATAGCAATAAGGTAAGAGACACACATAAAAGGGATACAAATTGGAAAGGCAGAGATCAATTTATCATTATTTGCAGATGACATGATTCTATACATAAAGGACCCTAAAGACTCTAACAGCAAACTGTTAGAGCTGATAAACACCTGCAGCTCAGAATACACAGAAAATAAAATAAAAGTGGATATAGTGGACACCCTTGTCTGTTCCTGATTTTGGAGGAAAAGATTCATGTTTTTCCCATTTAGTATTATGTTGGCTGTGGGTTTGTCATAAATAGCCTTTATTAAGTTGAGATATGTTCCTTCTATTCTCAGTTTTTGTAGGACTTTTATAATGAAGGGATATTGGATTTTGTCAAATGCCTTTTCTGCATCTATTGAGATGATCATATGACTTTTGTCCTTTAGTCCATTTATCAATTTGCATTTGTTGACCCATCCCTGCTTCTCTGTGATAAAGCCTACTTGGTTGGGGTGAATTATCTTCCTGATATATTCTTGTATATTCTTGTATTCTGTTTGCCAATATTTTGTTGAGAATTTTTGCATATATGTTCATGAGGCATATTGCTCTGTAATTTTCTTTTTCTTTTTTTATTTCTGTCTTTGTCTGTGTTTGATATCAGGATGATGCTGGATTTATAGAAGGAGCTTGGTAGAATTCCTTCCTTTTCTATTTTATGGAAAAGTTTGAGAAGCAGTGGTATTATTTCTTCCATGAAGGTCTGGTAGAATTCAGCAGTGAATCCATCTAGGCCTGGATTTTTTTAGTTCGGAGATTTTTTTTATAACTGCTTGGATTGCAGTACTTGCTATAGTTCTACTTAAGTGGTTACTGTCACCTTAATTTAATTTTTCTAGGTCATATGAATCAAGAAAATCATCTATTTCTTTCAGATTTCTAAATGTAGTAGAGTAGATATTTTTAAAGTATATTCTTATGATTTTCTGAATTTCTTTGATATCCATTGTGATGGTACCTTTTTAATGTCTAATTTTATTAATTTGTGTCTCTCTTCTCTATTTTTGGTCAGATTTGCTAAGGGTTTATTAATCTTGTTTATCCTTTCAAAGAACTGAGTTTTTGTTTTATTGAGTCTTTGCAATTTTTTTGTTTCTTTTTCATTAATTTCTGCCCTAATCTTTATTATTTCTGCCCACCTACGGATTTTGATTTGCCTTTTTTTTCCCCCAAGGCCTTAAGGTGAAGCATTTCATTGTTTATTTATGATCTTTCTAATTTCTTAATATAGGCATAAGTCTCCCAAAGGTTTTGATGCTTTGTGTTTTCCTTATCATTTGATTCTATGCATTTTTATTTCCTTTGTGATGCTTTCATTGACCCAATCATCATTTAGTATAATGTTGTTTAGTTTCCTTGATTTTGTGTATGCCCTATAGCTTTTCTTGCTGTTTATTTGTAGTTTAATCCCATTGTGATCAAATAGAGTGCAAGGAATTATTAGTTTTCCTGTATTTTGTCAAGATTTTCTTTTGTCCTAATATATGGTCCATTTTAGAGAATGTTTCATGTGCTGCTAAAATTAATATGTATTCTTCAGCATTTGAATAAAATGTTTGGTAGATATCTATTAGGTTCATTGGTTCTATGACTTCATTTAATCCAGATGCTTCTCTGTTTATTTTTTGCAAGGATGACCTGTCAATTGATTAGAGAGGGGTATTGAATTCACCCACTACAACTCTACAACTGTGATTTGTGTTAATTGTGACCTAAATTCTAATAGTGATTGTTTGATGAAATTGGGAGCCCCCATGTTAGGTGCATATATGTTTAGAATTGTAACATCCTTCTGTTGGAGTGTTTCTTAAATCAATATAAAAATGATCTTCCTTATCATTGGTTTGAAGTCTATTCTGTCAGGCATTAGGATAGCAAAACCTGCTTCATTTCTAGGCCCATTTACTTGAAATATCATTTTTCCATCCTTTCACACTGAGATAGTATCTGTCATTTATGGAAAAGTGAGTTTGTTGGAGGCAGCAAATAGAAAGATCTTACTTCTTACTTAACGCTATCTGCAAACCTGTGACTGAGTGCAATGAGACAATTCCTTGAAACAAATAAAAATTGGGACACAACACACCAAAACTTAAAGGCTACACCAAAAAGCAACACTAAGGATATATTTTTTCTTTGTCTAAATATATTTTATTTATTTATTTATTTATTTATTTATTTATTTATTTATTTATTTGAGAGAGAGAAAGGGGGAGAGAGAGGAATGGAGAGAGAAAGAGAAGGACAGAGAAAGTGGGTGCGCCAGAGCATCCAGCCCCTGAAAATGAACTCCAGATTCATGTGCGCCCTTGTGCATCTGGCTTATGTGGGTCCTGGAGAATTGAACTGGGATCCTTTGGTTTTGCAGGCAAGAGCCTTAGCTGCTAGGACATCTCTCTAGCCCATTGATGATATTTTGATAGCAATGAATGCCCACATTAAGAAAATAACATGATTTTTTAATGGGAAAAGAAAACAATTGTTTACCTCAAGGAACCAGAAAATCAAGTGCAAAACAAACTTAAATTTACTAGAGAGAAAGAAACAAATGGATTGGGAAGCTGAAGAGATGGTTTAGCTGTCAAGGTGGTGCTTGCCTGCAAAGATTAAAGACCTTGGTTCATTACACCAGTACTGGCATGAAGTCAGATACACAAAGTGGTGCATGCATCTGGAGTTTGTTCCACTGGCTGGAGGTCCTGGTGCACCAATTATGTTTCTCTCTATCCCCCTCTCTAATTGCACATAAATAATTTTTTAAAATTTTTTGTTTATTTATTTGAAAGAGATAAACAGAAACAGAGAGACAAAGAGGCAGAGAGAGAGAATGGGCGTGCCAGGGCCTCCAGCCACTGCAAACGAACACCAGATGCATGCACCCCTTGTGTGTCTGGCTAATGTGGGTTCTGGGGAATCGAGCCTCGAACCAGGGTCCTTAGGATTCACATGCAAGCGCTTAACTGCTAAGCCATCTCTCCAGCCCATAAATAATTTTTTTAATGTCAAAATTTTTAAAAGAAATAAAAAATTTGAGCACAAAAATAAAAGAAAGTTTAAAATAAATTACAAAAGATAAATGAAAAGCAGAGGTTTACTTTTTGGTACAGAAAACCCCAGGACAATGTCAGCTATCCCAACCAGGTGAAGAAGACAGAAGATCCTGTAAACCATAAACTGAGATGAAAGGAGTTAACGCAATAGGCACTACAGAAATGTAAAGGACCACCAGAGACCAAAGCACACAACTACATGCCAACAAAGTTGAAATCTAGAAGAAAGGAGGAAGTTTCCAGGCTCATATAACCACAGAAATTGAACTGTAAAGACAGAAAACCTAAAGAGATGCTAATGAAAAATGTGATAAGACAAGCATTAAAGCGTCCTCTTCCCTGACCATGCCCAGGCCTGAATGAGTTCATTGAATTCTATAATGTTTCAGGCAAAGTTTATACCAGTTCTTCATAAACTATTTCAAAACCACCAAAAGGGAAAGAATTCAAAACTCATTCTATGAGGTCAGTGTGACCCAAATACTGCAATCTAACTAGGATCATACTTCAACAACAAAAGCATAGTTGAATGTTTCTAATGAACAGAGGTGCTTAATAAAATAGCAACAAATTGAACTCATCAGTGTATAAAAATTAATCCCAGAGATACATGGACACAAACTCATATCAACATAAGATTAAAATATTATGATTATCTTCATAGATATAATACATGCATTTTACCAAATTCAAAATATTTTAGTTATAAAAGCCCTGCACAAATTATATTTAGAAGGAACATATCTCAGTGCAATATACATATATATATCAAACCCACAACAATTCATTCTGCTTTCAGCTAGAGCTAGGCAAGGATGTTCATTATTACTGTTTCTATTCAACAAAGAGCTGGAAGTATTGGACAGACCAATTAGGAAGAGAGAAAAGTAAAACACGTATAAATAGCAAGGACAGGCGTCAAATTATCACTATTTGCAGCTGATATGATTCTATGTAGAGTAAAGTCTAACAATTCCATTAAAAAACTATTAAAATGAATAAATTCAGTGAAATTAGCCTATGAAAATCAGTAGCATTCTTATACAGTAATTATAAGACTAGTAAAATAATCCTAAAAAGAATTGCATTCATGAAGGATTAAGAAGTGTAACAAAACCCCTAGGAATAAATTTTATCCAGCAAGCTATAGACTTGTATGATGGAAATTACAAAACACTGAAGAAAGAAATTAACCACCCCCTACACACAGATGAAAAGACCTCCTATGTTCATAGATTGGAAGAATTAATATTGCTAAAATATCCAAGTAATCTAAACTACTTTACAGTTTCAATGAAATCAACTCAAAATAGCAAATACATTCTTCACAGAACTGGTGAAGAAGTGCTAGAGTATATGTAGTCCTTAAAAATATCATATGACATCTATGGTATGTTGCAGGTTTTTGGTTTGGCTACTTTCAATAAAGTTCCTTTAGCACTGAAAACTTATTAGGTTTGAACATACATTTAAATGTTCCAGTTATTCACATACTTTGAAAATTCCTTAAGAATATAAGAAATAAACAACTGATCCAAAGTTCTTCCATTGGAGGCAAAATGTTTTCAGCACTACATAGAGACATTAGTTAACATCACTAAGTAAATATTCTGAGAGGCTAGTCAATCCAGGGTTCTGAGATATTTTTAAAAGGTATTAGGATACAGGCCCTAAAATAGTACCAGTTAGTTGTAACTCTGTACCAAAATATTTCAAATTTATATCTGCTATGATAGCAACATGGGGGAAGATTACCTTTATTATTTTAAATCCAGTTAATAATAGGAATGTTACCTATAGTTATCATTCTAGTGACTATTATAAAGAGCTTTTTATTTTATTTTAATTTTTAATGGGAGGTATACCACCCTGTTTTTTTAATGAGACGCCAAGAAAGAGCAAGAGAGAAAAAGAAAGAAAAAATTAAGTACAGGGCCTCCAGCCACTGCAACTGAACTATAGACGAGTGCAGCATCTTGTGCGCATGTGTGACCTTGTGCTTGCGTCACCTTGTGTGTCTGGCTTATGTAGGAACTGGGAAGTCAAACATGGGTCCTCAGGCTTTGCAAGCAAGTGCCTTAATTGCTAAGCCATCTCTCCAGCCCAAGAGCTTTTTTTTTTTTAAAATAATCTCATATTTAGCCCAAGTTCTGGAGAATTTACCACAATGATGGAATATAATGTGATACAATCTAAAGATACATAAAGAAAAGATTTTGCTAATAGCTCTGCATCTCTGTCTTCTTTCCAGGTCATGTGTTCAGAAACAAGTATGGTAAATATATGGATACTTGAAAGCCAGTAAATTATTTATTTTTATTTTTATTTTTATTTGAGAGTGACAGACACAGAGAGAAAGACAGGTAGAGGGAGAGAGAGAGAATGGGCGCGCCAGGGCTTCCAGCCTCTGCAAACGAACTCCAGACGCGTGCGCCCTCTTGTGCATCTGGCTAACGTGGGACCTGGGGAACCGAGCCTCGAACCGGGGTCCTTAGGCTTCACAGGCAAGCGCTTAACCGCTACGCCATCTCTCCAGCCCCAGTAAATTATTTTTAAATAAAAGGGCCCACAAAATGTAGAAAAAGGGGCTGGAAAGATAGCTCAGTTGTTCAAGGTGTTTGCTTGCAAATCCTGCCAGCCTGGGTTCAATTCCTCAGCCAGCTGTGTAAGCTGGTATTTTTTGGCAGCAGCAAGAAGCCCTGGTACACTCACACACACATACTTACATGTGCAAATAAATAAAAACCAAAAAAGAATTTCTTAAAACTTAGAAATCATTATTTTCATTCTTTGACCCATACACAACATACATCTACTCACATCCATAGTAGATACAAATTTATAATGAGTTGATAAATGTTTTCCACTAGAGCCAGGCAATTTAATCGCAAAAGAAGGGTGCCCTATTTTCCTTGTTGAAACAATTCACATGGAATTCAACATCCTTAGGAAACAAGCAAGAGATAAATCAGTGCAATCAAAACACTTTCAAATTATCAAATGTCTTTCAGAGCACTGCCTCCCTGGGGACCCCAGCAGAGTGGAATTGATGGCTTTCCCCTGCCACCTTGTCATAGTGCTCTGATACTTCAAAAGCTTATCCTAGTAACTTAAGTAACTTTTTTTTTCCAGGCAGGGTCTTGCTCCAGCCCAGGCTGACATGGAATTCACTATGGAGTCTCAGGGTGGCCTCGAACTCATGGCGATCCTCCTATTTTGCCTCCCGAGTGCACCACCACACCTGGCTCTGTAACTTAAGTTTTTGAAAAATCGTTTCTTATCCTGCTACAAGGTAGCATATGAAGCAAAATTATCATGAAGTTTGTGGTGAAAGGTAAACCCAAGTGAGAAGCTCCAATCTGATCTTTTACGAGTAGCTCAGACCACAAGTTGCAAGGCTGCATGTACTGGTGGTGTGTGAGCAATTTCATACATGGGAATTTTACACTTTGGCTCAGTGTGTATTTCTTTTCCTTGCTTTTTAAAAACATTTATATATATGTATATTTGTGATAGACAGAGAGAGAAAGAGGCAGACAGAGAGAGAGGGAAAATGGGTGTGCCAGGGCCAACTCCAGATGCATGTGTCTCCTCATGTATCTGGCTAACGTGGGTCCTGGGGAGAGGAGCCTTGAACCAGGGTCCTTAGGCTTCACAGGCAAGCACTTAACCACTAAGCCATCTCTCCAGCCCTCAGTGTGTATTTCTGAGTGATGGGTCTTCAGCTTATTTTGCTGATGTCATTCACAGTTTCTTGCAGGGATAATGAAGGGGAAAAAGAATCCTGCTAGCTTCCACCTAAACATCAAAGCATGGTATTGGACTATTTTGATTTCCACACTGGAATATCATCATTTGTAAGTATCTGGGGCCATTGAATAAAGCACATCTCCAAAGTTTGGAAAAGCTCAAATCTCTTAAATAAAATGACATTCTATTTTTATATAGCCCACATATATTTTCCCATTATTTAAAAATCATCTCCATGTTACTGACAATGTGTGATACAATATAAATGATATGTAAATCGTTGTGTTCCTGTGCAATTTAAGGAAACCATAGTAATGATAAGAAAAAAAAGCTTACACATATTAAGTACATGTGAAAGTTTTTAAAATAATTTTTATCTTCAGTTGATTATGTCCATGTATGTAGAATCCACAGGTATGTATGTAAAACCAAAAGAAATCCATTGGTAACAAATCTTAAAAGGCAAAGGAAAAAAGGGAAGGAGAAAATAGGAGAGAGGGAGGGAGGAAAGAAAGGAAAGAAGAAGGGAAGAGAGAGGTGGATACCATACAAACCTATGAGTTTATCTAGATAACAGATTGATACATCATCATGTTTATTACACACACATTTTCATACACTGTTGCCCATCTTAAAGAAGAAAACATTTAGTCACATGTTCTTAGTTAAAATTAGATAATTTTTTAAATGCTGTAGATTTTGTGAATTCTTACCTGTCCACATAATTTTAAGTCCTTTTGGAAAAAATATAAAATTCTTAACTTGAGAGAGCTTTGAGCTACTAATGCTGAGAAGGACCCTGGATGAAAAGCTTCACCACAGGATCAGAGACACTGTGGACAAAATTGAAGATGGGGTCATATTATGCAGGCAAAATGTTGCAGATAGTCTCTCCTTGTTTGACTTAGGTGAATGACCTTTCAAAACAATTTTGTGTGAATGCTCTATTTCTCATGAAGCTAATTCAACATCACTTCTTTTTATCAGTTTCATACAAGATGCCCATAGACTGACATAATTTTAGCACTATTCATATTTGCACGTGTTTTTCTTCCATTTTATGTCACACACAAAAATAAAAGCCTACCTATATAGGATATGGAAATGGCCTTTAAGATTAATATAATTACTAAAAGCAAAGGATTTCCACCTTATAAATATCTAAGACTTGTCTTATTCATTCTTGAAAGGAACTTCTGCCTATATAGATGTCTTCCTTTTGTTTGCAGCTCAAAACTCCCCATCTTATCATGTCTCAATAATAGTCTCCATTTTAGTTTTGTTTTTAAATAAAGCACTTTAGACAAATGCAAAGAAGACTCATGGAATAATCAATTTTATGAGGATAACATTTTAGAATATGGATGGTAGAAAGCAAAAGTTAATTGACATTTTCTTATTTGTTAACATAAAAAACAAAAAAAATAATTAGAAAAAAATAATCCCCTGGACTTGAATGAAAGCAAGAAACACATTATCAGGAAACATTCCACTTTGATGTGTCAGATCCAATTCAGAAAAATGAAAAAAGACTAAGTTCTAGACTGGAATTATTTGGCCAATGTGGCAGTGTGAATTAAATGTCCCCCATAAACTCATGTATCCTGAATGTTTGATCTCCAACTGATGACAGTTTGGGATGTGGAGCTTTGCTGCAGGAGATGTGTTGCTGTGGGTGGACCATAGTGGTTTGTTAGCCCTAGCTTGCCTATGTTAGTTCAGCTCACTCTCCTGTTACTGGTGTCCACCTGCAGTGGCAGAGGTGATGTGCAGCCTCTGCTCTAACCAAATTTTCCCCTTCCATCATGTAGCGTCCTCTAGAGACTGGAAGCAAAATGTACAACTTTATACAACTTCCTTCCAAATATCAGCTGCTTTTGATTGAGTTCTTTCTGCCAGCAATGTGAAGATAACTACAACACCCAACATAAAAAAAGACTTTTTTGGGGCTGGAGGAATGGCTTAGCAGTTAAGGCATTTACCTGCAAAGTCAAAGAATCCAGGTTTGATTCCCCAGGACACACATTAGCCAGATGCACAAGGAGGCACACACATTTGGAGTTTGTTTGCAGTGGCTGGAGGCCCTGGCATGACCATTATCTCTCTCTCTCTCTCTCTTTCCCTCCCTCTTCTTCTGTCAAATAAATCAATAAAACTAAATTAAAAAAAAGACATGTTGGGGCTGGAGAGATGACTTAGCGGATAAGTGCTTGCCTGTGAAGCCTAAGGACCCAGGTTCAAGGCTCGGTTCCCCAGGTCCCACGTTAGCCAGATGCACAAGGGGCGCACGCATCTGGAGTTCGTTTGCAGAGGCTGGAAGCCCTGGCGCACCCATCCTCTCTCTCTCCCTCTATCTGTCTTTCTCTCTGTGTCTGTCACTCTCAAATAAATAAATAAATAAATAATTTTTTTAAAAAAGACATTTTGGCTTAAAAAATGTGGAAGGTTGCATACTGAGGATGCAGTCTAAAAGGACACACATGATCTTCCTCACCTCAGTGGCTTATGACTCTGGGATGTGGATTCTCTTATGTGACAGAATGGATGGAGCAGAATTTCCCATCTAAAAATCACTGAGAACGTCTTGTTCCCTGTTTGGTAATTCTTTAAGATAACTACTTTGTTTTCTTACCACAAAACATTCTCTTTGACTTCTTCATTGGAAGCTTATTAAGACTTCTTTAGCATGTTTAGTGAGGGAAAACATTGCAAAAAGTGATTCAGGCCACTGTTTGGAAACTTGGAATATGAGGATGACACATTTTTATACCCATATAAATGCAATGTGGTTGACCATAAAAACAGCTATGCTGAGTGTCAGACAAGTCCTAGGATTAGACTATGAGCTACTACCACACCCTACAGAAGATCTGTTCCCATTTCTCTACACAGCTTGGACTATTTGTTGAAAATTCTGTTCCTTTTACCAAGAACATTCAATGCTTAGTATCTATACCATTTCTGTAGGATGAATTTGTACTGGTATAAAGAGAAAAGAATACTATTCCTGTTTAGCTTAAGACCATATGTTTCCTTTCAAAATCTTTAATTTTTAACTAAGTTAATATTTTTTTCTGATTTCTTATGAAATGATGTGATGTTTACTGGGCCTGTTTCCAACAGAGCAGGCATCAGCCCACTGTGACTAGTATGGTTTATAGTTTGACAATCTAGTAGAAGAAATAGCCCTGCAGCCATGAAGCAACCAGAAAAACCACAAGGATATTGCTCAAGGTTTTTGTACCCCCTTGTTTCTGCTAATTTCAAGTATGATGATCAGTACAAGGGTTAACTCTCCCAAAAAGTCAGACATGACACTCAGCTTGGGGTCTCAGCTCTGCTCTTGGGTTATGGCATGTTGGTCACTCTTTGTTTACATCACAAAGAGTCAATGTGTCTCAGCCCCTCGCGATCATGGTAGACACACTTCCCATCACTGGCAGGAAGCATAGGTAAGACACAGAGGGCTTGCCAGAATTACATGTCTTTGCCCTAAAGCTGTTTGGTACTCCAACATTCCTGTCATTGGAATCTAGTTCATACTTATGAAGAAAACAAATAGGGAAACATGGATTCCGCAAGGCATGGCATCATGTCAAAACCACCTCAGTCTTGCAATGAATGTCTTGATTCAATTTATGTTTAGACTTTCATTAAAGACATGAGAGTTCAGGGATTCAAACCCCTCTTCCTTAATAATCCCTCAACAGTTATTAGACATCAGTTTAATAGATCTAAAAGTCTAAACATCAAAATTGTAGAATAGTGAACTGAAATAATTATTACACATTGTAAAATTATAATGACTTTATATAATTTTTCCAACTGATTGTTTTGTTTCTGTATTGCTATTCATTGTTATTTGTATTCTTATAAATCTAGTACTTGTACCTATTTAAAATAAATCCATAAGGAAACAAAATCACATATAATGTTTATGATTCTTCTATTTCTTTTCTTCTCAATATGTCTTAGGACCATTTCATGTATGTTTATAATTCAGTCCTTACCATAACCCTTAGATTTTAATTACTGCTTTAAAAAATGTTTATTTACTTGCAAGCAGAGATATACAGAGAGGAGAGAGAGGAGAGGGAGAAGGAGAGAGAGAGAGAGAGAGAGAGAGAGAGAGAGAGAGAGAGAGAATGGGCATGCCAGGGCCTCTAGCCATTGCAGATGAACTCTAGATACATGTGCCACATTGTGCATCTGGTTTTAAATAGGTACTGGAGAATTGGACTGGTATCCTTAGGCTTTTCAGGCAAGTGCTTTAACCACTGAGCCACCTCTCCAGCCCAAATTCCTGCTTCTTAGTTTAATTCAATTTAGTAAGTATCTATTGAATATGTAGCATAGATGAAATACTGTAAAGTGTCTCGTGCATTGTACAATTGTTTATTCTTCGGAGTTTACAAAGCCAGTGAAGGACAAAGAGTGACCATTTTGATGGAGGCAATGTGTGAGGGAAGCAGAGTGGAGAAACAGCACATGAATAACAGCTTTCACCATGGTATTTTGACAAATGTGTGAGTATAACTGTTCTTTACTCATGTTCATCCTTTCATTATTATCCATCCCTTGTCTTTCCTTCCCCCTAATACTGGTTTTTTGCTTCCCCCCAAAAGTCTCCTTGCTCCCTTTCAAGCTTAGATTTCACATGTGAGAGAAAAAAATGTAGTAGTGTCCTTATTTTCTACCATTTCCCTCTCTTGTTTCCCCTCTGCTAAAAGTCTCTCCCTGCCCTATCAGGATCCCCTTTCTAGTTTCATAACCTACGTACATGTTCTCATTTTAAATGTGAAATATTTCAAATATGAGTATTCAAAACAGTGGTATCTTATTTTAATTTCCATTTCTGATTTCTTTCTGTATCTTGTTCTGTTTTTAATGAATTAAATTTACGTTACCTCTTTTGACACATAACAATCTCAAAACCAGTTGTATGGGATTATTCCTTTTCTTGTCATCCTCTCTAATTCAGTAGAAAGCTATGAATAATGTCTTGGTGACTTTGAACATATATGTTAATTAACATATATATTAATTAAAGTTAGAAATGTGAAGGAAAGAATAGCTCTGAGAATTTTTTAATTTTTTCTTTTATAGTTTTCATACATGCATATAATATATTTTGATCATAATCCCCTCTTCTTACTTTCTCTCATCTTCTCATCCAACCCCCATTCACTACACTCCTTCTTCTTTCCAACTACTCCCTCTTCTATTTTGATGTCTTTTTATGTATGTGTGTCTTTTCATCCACTATCCACAATGGAATGTTGATAGGCCCAATATTGTACTTGTCTTGAACAGGTAATGACACAGTTGTGAGGCCATGAATGCAGCATTCACTTCATGTCCAAAAGACAGTGTTCTAAAGCACTCCTCCTTATCCTGTGGCTCTCATGTCCTTTCTGTGCCCTATCCCATTATGTTTCGTGAGTCTTGGGGAATGGGAATGATATATATGTCTCATTTAACTCTTAAGGCTTATCTTTTCTCAGAACTTGCAATTTTTGAGCATCCCCCAAGGTCACCACCAACTGAAAAAAAGAAGCTTAGTTCTAACAATTTTCAATGTGGCTCTTGTTATTCCTTCTGTATGATCACTTGTTAAAAATCTAGCATTAGACTAGATGCTGCTCATGTGCAGAGGCCTGGTGGCCATACACTCTCTAAGACAAAAACATAGAAGGTACAAGTATCAGTTAACATTGGGCAATAATATTTAACACATTTGATTCCAGAAGATACTTCTAAAGCAGTTTCAAATCTTAATATTTTAATAATATTTTCACTTATTTGCAAATGAGAGAGAAAATGGGCATGGCAGGACCTCTTGTCACTGCAAATGAACTTCAGATATATGCACCATTTTGTACATCTGGCTTTATGTGTGTTCTGGGGAATCAAATCATGGGCCAACAGGTTTTGCAAGCAAGCACCTTGAAGTATGGAGATATCTCCACAGCCCTGAAATCTTAGTTTTAACCAAGAAAATCAACCTTACTTAGATAATCTGGATGCTTTTTCATCTGGGATGGCTGAAAATATGAGGTCCTTATCAATGTAGGAAGCTATTTACTGGCATGCCACTCAGGAGACTGTTCCCCCATTGTGCATTGTTCCTCATTGTCCTCATGGTCTTGGAACCTGCACTGAAGAAAAGACTTTTGAAGCACCAGCTAATCATATGTAAATACAAAAACATACTGGATGGAGTGATAGAGAAGAAACTGTCAACTACTTATGCTATCACTTGCCAGGTGATTGAGCGTATTTTCTGATTGAGTGACGTAGTCCACTTTACTAGCAGATGTTTAAACCATGGACTCTTTCTACTGAAGTAAATTTCAATCTTTTTGGAATCATGTATGAGGCTGATTTGGAATTATGGGGAAAGGATGAGGATATTCCATCCACATACCTCAAGTACAGAGACTGGGAAGGAAAAAAGAAGCCACAAGAAGCCCTTCTTCCTGCCCAGACCACAAAGTTCTACCATAGAATTAGAAAGTCTATATAATGGATATGTCACACTGAAGGCCAGCCACATTGGCTCACCTCATCCAACTCCTTATGTCTCATACTTGCATATTTTCAGTACCTCATTATAGAAATATTACAAATAGTATGTATGAAATGTAGATGCTAAGACATAGTGGCCTGTGTTTTAAACCTACAAACAACAGATGACAAGGACAGCAATCTGGAAAGTCAAGGAAAAGATAGAACTGATCTAGTTCTGCGACTCGGTGTCAGACCTTCTCTGCTAGACAGCATTCATGGGAAGATGTTTATTATTATAGCTAAACAAAGTATTTAACTGTCATTCCAAGGAATTTTTATTATCATACTGACAAATGAGGACCAATCCTTATGATTACTTTCTTTTTCTCATTAAGTTTATGCTTTTGGGGGAGGGAATTGAGATAGGGTCTCACTCTAGCCCAGGCTGACCTGGAATTCCCTATGTAGTATTAGGGTGGCCTTAAACTCACAGAGATCCTCCTACCTCTGCCTTCTAAATGCTGGGATTAAAGGTTTGCACCACCATGCCTGTCTGATGAAATTTGTGCTTTTCAAAAAAATTTTTGAGAGAGAGAGAGAGAGAGAAAAAGGAAAATACCTAGAGAGAGAGAATGGTCATGGCTTCTAGCCACTGAAAATAAACTCCAGATGCATTTGCCACCTTGTGCATCTGGCTTACTTGGGTACTAGAGAATTGAACCTGGGTCCTTAGGATTCATAGGCAAGCACCTTAACTGCTAAGCCATCTCCCCAGCCCAGTTTATGCTTTTTGTTAGCATATCAAAAGCATTTTTACAACAATGGTCTTTTCATGAGGCTCCAGTGAGAGATTTCATGACACCAGAGTAGGACTCTTCTGGCTGAAAAGAGTAATCTTCTACTATAAGGGCTAACAGAAGCTCTTTGCTACCTTTTCTTCTGTAGTGACACCCAAGTCGTGTTCATCCTTCAAGGTCTAGTGTTGGTTTGAATTGTTCACTTAAGCCACTTATGTCACTTTCTTGGGGCAAAAATAAATAAATAAATAAATAACCTAAGTCTATATGGAGGATTATTTCATTCCCTATTGTAAAACACATTTTTATTTACTTATTAATTAATGGAGAGAGTATAGGCACACTAGGGCCTCTTGCCATAGTACACATGCTCTGGATGCATTCAATATTTTGTTAATCTGATTTTTATATAGTTACTATAAAATTGAATCCATGGTGGCAGGCTTTGCAAGCAAGCACCTTTAAATACTGAGCCATCTCCCCAGACCTCTCTCTTTCTCTATTTAGCTAAAGATTTCTTACTCAATTTATATAGGAACAACAATTTTGATATTAATTATAAATGTTTAAAATAGAAATAAATATTAAAATGTCATATACCAACTTATTTCTATTATAATTTCAAGCATAAAAGTATACATTTTTCTCAATATTTTGTTAAAGCAGAATGTTCCTTGGTGACTTATTCCCTAGCTAGAATATATGTTCTTTCTTATGGAAACTAAATTTGTATTATATCTCTTGAAAATTCTAGCATTGTCTTCTTTAAGGTAGAGCTATGATGTAATATCCTTTCCAAATGATTCTAAACTTTTCTAATTGACTTGGTCATACCAAATTGAAAAGCAATATGTTCACAATGGCTTTTCATTATCAGTTTAAAAATTAACATGTATATAATTAATATTTTTAACTTTGTTAATTTCTTTTTCTCCCCATATTTCACTCATTGATGTAATGCTCAGTTATGTGCAATAATTAAAACAAGTTCAACTTATGTAAGTACATTTGGACACAATGCCAAGAATTCTTGTAACCTTATAATATATACTTGAAACAGATGCTTGTGGGGCTGGATACATATCTCAGTGGTAGAATGTTTGACTAGAATGCCTAAGGCTCTGGGTTTGATCCTTAACATTGCCAAATGATCACTGACTGTGGTTCCAGAGAGAGCCTTGCTACTTATGAATGCTCCATGTTTTATTTTTTTCCCCAATTTCAATTAGGAAGTAGGTTTACTGTGCACTGGTTATCAGCTTGTCTGAGTCTGCTTGGAGGAGATATTTATGTATATTAAGAAGTTATATGAAGTGGATTTCTACTTTCTGAGAGGCAGCATAGGACAACAGAAGCCTAAGGTTCGCTAACAACTAGTGCCCAAGGCTCAAAAAAAAAAAAAAAAAAAAAAAAAAAAAAAAAAAAAAAAACCTAAACAAATAAAAACTTCTCAGATGGATGTGGTTGTACATACATGACAAGTAAGGGATCCTAGAAAAAAGCTCATTCTGGACGTGATGCTACAGAGTAATGGGAATCATGCCAAAGCACTGATGGATAAGGTATTCTCGTTACCACTCCCATCTCAGGTACAGGATGGTGCATCCCTCACTAAGTCTATTGCTGCTAGTGAGAACTGTAAATGACAAAAAAAAAGGGAAAATTGATTGGTGCACCTAAAGAACAGTTCTTCAAGTATGCCAGGGAGAGCACACAACAGATCCTCCATTAGGACTTCCCAACAAAGATGAGCTGATTGTTTGACCAGGAAAGAGCACATGGGGTACGGAGTGCATTGCACTTACTCGGCAGAAACTGTGGGTTGACTGAGTGATCCCCTCTGCATCTCAGTTTCCCCCTTTGTAAACTGTAATGTAAGAGGTAATATGTGTAAGGATTTCTGAGTGTTATACTTAGGGGCTGGAGAAGTGGTTCAACAGTAAAAGGTGCTCATGAAGCATGTAAAGTGAAACACTGAGTAGCACATGAGTCAGGAGTTAATTTTCTGTAGCAGGAGGCTCTCTGGTGTGCACATACTCACTCCCCCTCTCTTAAATACTAATAAAAGATTAAATGAGTGGTACATATCTGTCCAGCTCACTTAGTGGATGCACTAGAGCTCAGTATAATCTAATGGTAATAAAACTAATTTTCAATGTGATCATATGATAAAATTTCAACAAAACATATATATAAATACTACATTGAAGTAATTGAAGGAAAAGCATAATATAACATCTCTCATCTATATTGGGGCAATTAGACTTCAGAGACCCCTTGGTTTGGCCATAAATGCTTTAGACATCCTTATGAACCTATATAGATACTCAAATACAAACATTCGCCCCGCCCATATCACAGGCTCTAAACCAAGAAGCAGTCTAGGAGAAAAGAGGCCACTTAGACACAACAATAGTTTTGGATTTCTATAACGTAGCCTAGTCATGCACATGTTTAAAGATTCATTTTGAGATTCTTGTGGGAAAGTATACAATCCAATAGTCACTGGATATTCTGCTCAAATACCATATGAACAACAATTCCCTGTGGGCAGTGCTATTGACCTCACAGTCAGGCATACTAACAAGCAGTCAATACAGCTCAGGGAACCAAACATTATCTGTAGTCCCTTACTTTCCCACCACAGCATCAGGAAAGAAGTGATCCTTCTTCCCTCAAAACCAGAGCTGTGCTTCCTGTCTCATGCAGATAACACCCATAGTTTCCCCAGGCGTCAAATCTCAGAGTCATACTTAACTTATCCTACCCTTCTCCTCACTCAGAAATCTTGGACTTGACCACCACAGGGTTTCTGGCATCTTTTCTTCCTTCCCCAGTGACTCACAATCAGTGTCCTTAACAGTGTCCACCCAGAATTCTGCAGCATCCCCTAAACAGGCACCCCAACACTTCACTCTATACATTTCATCCTTCTCATACCAGATGAAATCTTGTACATTATCTTTGGCCAAACTATGAGCACTTTGTAAAAACTTGTCATTGTTGCTACATATATATTATACATGCTATGTCTTTGGCCTTTCTTTGTTTTAAGATTAATTTATATAAAACACATTCCATGTTTATAATTTATTTCTATATTTGCCATCATATATAGCAAAGCATTTATTTTGTCTAGAACCTCCCAAGTCAGCTTGGTAAATCTCACTTCATTATGTAACTTAACATTTTTAACCACATGATTATAAATGCAAAATTCACTTTGTGGGAGATTACAGCGGGCATTTACAGAAGAGAAGCAGAATTTCTTCTGAGTAACATCAGGATATGACTTTGCCAGCAAACAAGTCTGGTCTGAATGTTCCTGGATAAGCAGGGCAGTAGTTTATAACATTACTAATAATTACTCATTCTTCTAAGCTCTGAAGTCCTGTTAGCTAGACTGAGAAAGCTATACAATCTCTGCCAATTTGTTTATGCATCTTTAAAAGGGGAACAAACTCCTCAACTGTGAACATATGGTCATTTTTAGCACTTAGCTCATATATCTCATGCTCTGTGAAGCTTGCCTTTAGTCTGCTCTTCACCAGTTTCTTTTCATGAATAAAGTCTCTCTTCATGTATCTGAACTTATCTTCTTTACCATCTGTTCTTTGACCACAGCATACTTGGATGTCAGGGTTTTCAATGATTCTGATTTGTTCCCTCTCTGTGGGAATGTAGGCTTCTTGTTAGCAGGATTCTTGCCTTGTTAGTCTCAGTACCTGGCCTTGAATCGACAAGTCAGTACATATTTGAGTAACTAAATATCTAACTTAGTATTTCTTTTTCCATTACTAGGTCATGTGGAAAAAAATCTTAAATATTTTGCTTAGTTAGGTACTGCAATATGATCTTTTATTTGGATGCTTAAAAGTAAATAATTGCATTAAAATGTGCAAATGCCATAAAACAGAAGCATAGTAAAGTAGGGTATAGATGTGATTTTATCTTATCAGTAAAAGATGACAAATATTTATAAACATAAATATGTGCTTAATATATGATTGCTTATTGTATATATACACAGGACTTTGCATTTCTACAAGTGGTTTGTTTATATCCATGGAGAAACATATATGCTTTTTTGGTGCAAAGCAATCAGTTTGGCTTTAAAAGTGATGAAAATAATTGATCATTTTCAGCTCACATTGGAATTGGTTAAAAAGAAATAGCATGAATGCCATATAGTTAATCAATTGGTTCAACTTTTAAGAAAATGAACCCAAAACTTATCATTGTTTATCATTGCACATTGAATTAATTTTAAGTTCTGTGACATGAGTACCCTGAGCTTCCCTCCAATCTGGCCTTATCCTTACTTACACACTGTAGGCTTTAGTTATGCTAAAGTTATTTCCATCCTGAAATGTACTACATGCACTTTTGGTACTTTCTGCTCTAGACATTCCTTTGCTATTGATATCCTACCCAGCTATATAGACTTGACTCAAATGCTTTCTACAACTGTATATAAACTGCATTCTTTGACATGGCCCCTGGGAAACTCTGTGGTAGGGAACCTTTGGGAAATGCTAAAAATGTCTATTTGAGCCATTTGTGTAAATCTCATCACTCACTTGACTCATGTCAGTGTCTTATTTATTTTCTTTTTAATCTTCTAGCATATTACATTCACTGTTTTTAAAACAGCTAGAAAGAAAAAAAATTATCTGCTTAAACTCAAAATTGCTGAGGTATCCATTTTGTATGTACCTAAAATCCTACAACAAAAGAACAGAAAGCAACATTGAAGACATATTCTGGCAAGTCAGATATCATGTGTCGTTTGAGAGATGTGTGATGAGTTTCAAGAACACAAGGGCCAGGGATCAGCTTCCAGGTCTGAGTTACTAGATAATGATTAAAACTCTTTGGTTTCTTATCTTTAAAATTGGGGTGACACCTTGATACCTTCTATGCCAACAAATACAACAGTGCATATGAAGTCTAAAATCATATACAAATTAGCTGTTCGTACAGAAGCAAATGTCTTTGAGAAATTTATGAATTTGAGCCGTTGGATAATTAATGCACTTAGGGAATAATTTTTACCAAATGAAATGAAGTTAAATGAGATCTATAAGCTGATTAGATTTGAACATCAATCTTTCTTATCTTGCAGGAATCTCACCAAATTCAAGACATTTCTGAGAGGTGTGATGTCTACTACTTGAAAACTAGAATATGCCTATACCTATCTAGTCAATTACTTTACAAGATATTGGTCCAACTTTTCTAAACCAACATTTGAAATTTTGAAAGATAACTTCCAAATCATGCTTTTTTTCCCCTGATCCTTACAAAACAAATATTTGGACATAGTTTATCATACTATAGACTGGAGTGGCTAAATGTGTTAGCATTTTTAAGCCTATTAAAAGTTGCTATGAGGGAAAGATGGAAAGGGTTTTGAATTCTCAACACAGAGTAATGAAAGTCCAAGGCCTGAAACACACAGAAGAGTGTCAGACTTTAACTTAAATATTTATTGGTAGTGGTGTTTAAGCAATACCACCACATGCATTTATTCTCTGAAAGAAATAATGCTGGGGAGCAGAGTGACTAAAGTGAACGATGTAGTTGAGTAAGTTTGACTTCAGGGGAAAAGGTTGTGTGTGTCTGCCAAGACTGTGAAGAGGACACTGGGCAGGAGCAGTCACGTGATAGGTAGTGCACATGTTGCATTGGGCAGGAGCAGTCACGTGATAGGTATTGCACATGTTGCATTGGGCAGGAGCAGTCACGTGATAGGTATTGCACATGTTGCATTGGGCAGGAGCAGTCATGTGATAGGTATTGCACATGTTGCAGTGACCCAGAAAGGGGTGATTTTCATTCAAGCATCTTGTTTAATATGAGACTCTGCTTGCTGTGCCAGGTAAAGTCAGATAGATCACTGCACTTTTTTTGTGGTAGAGACTGGTAGTGATTCAGTATTAGGAAATGTAGAAAAGGAATCAAAACAAACAAAACCCTGGGACAATGGGAGGGTTTCCAATAGAACTCAAATCCTTAAGGTCCTTGATGTTGGTCCTATCTTACTCAGAAGTTACTCAGTAACTTCAAGGGTGGTGTGGAAGGATCCTTGCACCTGGTGATGGTGACAAACATTGGCCTTCAGATAGGCAGAATTTACTGATTCCAGATGACGTGAACAGATCTGCATGTGGTGGTACACATCTAGAATCTCAGTACTGAGGCAGGAGGATCATGAGTTCAAGGACAGCCTGGAAGACATAGTGATAGTCTGTCTTAAAAAGGAAACAAAACAGAAAGTGCCATAAGATATGCTAGTATTCTAGGAGGTCTAATTAATTTTTAAATTTAAAAATAATTGACGTGACATTCACATAATATAAAATAACATTTTAAGTTCCATTTTAGTGCCCTTTAGTTAATTTACAATATTATATATCACTGTTCTTAATGAATAATATTTTTTCTCATGTCAAAGAAAACCCCATACCCATTTAACAGGCACTCTTCCTTTACTTGCCACTGTCAACCTCTGATCTGTTTTCCTGTCTCTGATTTGTATGTTCTGAATATGTGACAAGAATGAAATTGTACAATATGTGACCATTTAGGCCTGGTTAATTTCATCTAGTTAAATGTTTTAAAGATTCATGAATGTAGTACCGTATACCACACAGGCATCATTGCAATCATGGCTGAACACTGTTTCAATTTGCTTATCTATTCATCTGTGGATGGGTATTTGCTAGTTTCCACATTTTTTGATATTCTGAATGGGGTTATGATCATTTTTGTACATTGTTTTGTTTGATCACATCATTTCTAAAAATATCTTGGTTATAGGCTTAGGAGTAAAATTGCTAGGGCAAATGTTAATTCTATTTTTAACTTTTTGAGAAACCATCAAATTGTCTTCTACAGTGCGTACATTACTTTATATTTACAGTGGCTTTGTATGAGGTTTTCCAGTTTCTCTACTTCTCCACTCCTTTTTTCTCTTTCTTTTTAAAATTGTTTTGTTAATCATTATTCTAATGAGTGTAAACTATTATCCAATTGGGGTTTTGATTTTCATTTCCCTAATGATTAATGACAGCATGTTATTGTTGGACATTTGTATATCCATTTTGTAGAAATTTCTGTTCAAGACAATTACCATTTTTAATTGAGTTGTTCTTCTTTTTGTGGACACACTGAGCTTTCTATGCTTTCTAGATACTGAAGGCTTATTAAATATATGAGTTACAAATGTTTTATCCATCTCTGGAGGTTTTCTTTGCATTTTATAGATATATAAATTTCAAAATTTTGATTGAATTTATTATAGAGAAAATAATACTTTATACATAATATATGTGTACATGCACATAGCAAATATATAATATATATTAATACCTTTAGTATCATATCTAAGAACTCATTAATATATTAGTTATTTTTCTTGTTGCTATGACCAAGCACCTGAAATAAAACAACTTAAAGGAAGAAGGGGTTATTTTGATTCACAGTTTAAGGGTTTAAAGTCCATGAAGAGGGAGAGGTAATGACAGCAAGACTGTGAGGTGCTTCATCTGGAGTCAGAAAGCAGTCAAGTAAGGTGTTTCCATGGGGAGAGACAAATTCCTATCCATGTTGCCATACATGCATGAAAGGCTGAGCCCTGGGATACCATAAAGTCCTGAGGAAGTGAAGAAATGGAGTACAAATAGTGGTAACATCTGCTATTTGATCAGCTTAATTTATTCTAGACAGCATATGAAAATTTTATTTCACTTAATGTTTAACACAACTGTCTGATATGGCAGCACCTTCATACAACATTTACAAAGACAGAAATAAAAGTAATCTTCTTTCTTCCCTCAGTTAAATTTTTCCAAGATCACAGAATGAAGGGCATCTATGAGTCTTGAACCTGGGTTTTTCCGTCACCAGTGTCTGTCTTTTCTTCTAGCTGACTACCCACAATTCACAGAAGGAAAAACATTTTAGTCATAGTGGTTTCCTCTGGTTCCCAGAGAACTGAGAACTTATCATATATTAAAAAGCCAATTTGGGGGGTTAGAGAGATAATTTAAGTGTTTAAGGCACTTGTCTACAAAGTCTAATGACCTGAGTTCAGTTTCCCAGTACCCACTTAAAGCCAGATGCACAAGGGGGTGCATGTGTCTGAAGTTTGTTTGCAACAGCTAGAGGTCCGGGTGCTCCCATTCTCTCTTCTTTCTTTCTCAATGTTTCCAGTGTATACAAATTTGAATTGCAATTAGTTTCTGCTTAAAAAAACAGTGAAGTCACAGAATGTTCCTTATTGACATACTAGAGACATACTAGGAAGAGGTGAAACTACTTTATAGCTAATGCTTTAGTTATTCACGAGGTAAAAACAAAGCATATGAAGTTCTAAGATCTTCAGTGTAGCACAGTTCATAAGGTCAAATTGTGGAAAAGAAATAAGGCAAAGTTCAGCTTTAATAACCCACCCAGTATAGAGTGGAGTTGCTTAGCTGAATAAATCCAATAATCTGTCTAAAAGACTCTTTTGTTTTCCTCTTATAGCTAATCAAAGTAATAAACTTCTAAAGATGATAGCAGAGCTTGAATAGATGCTGAGACTCACCATGTTCAAAATTGCCAGATGTCGTTCTGTAAATTACATAAAAATAATTTTTGATATGTTTGGTTGTAGGGATGGCAGAGTTTTAAGTTTTGAAACTAAAATGTTTATTAGATAAGACACTTGGACCTCACAATTGTTCTTCTTTAAGTCTAGAACCATGAAGACTTGGATCATCAAGTATGTAACTTCAAGTATTGCTTATCATTCAAAGGCCAACTTATGAAGCACATTTAAAATGATAATGAAATAACTGTAAGTAACAAATATGAAAGCAAAGCCAGAGCTAACAATAACTTGAAAACAAGCATAAGAAAAATGCAAAAAAAAAAAATACTCCCGTATAATCTTAGCCTTTATAATTCAACACTTAATGAGGTTTCTTTCTTAGAGCAGACGGAAGACAATTACATTTAAATGGAATATATAAAACTTCTATGATTGTCTTCCAACTATTTCTGAACCTAATTATAAATAGAGAAAAATTGATCTAGGCAGATATTGATAAAGATGTAACTTTGTTCTAGTCACTAATGTGGAGGTGTGGTGGTTTGATTCAGGTGTCCCCCATAAGCTTAGGTGTTTTGAATGCTAGGTTCCCAGATGATGGAGATTTGGGAATTAATGCCTCCTGGAAGCAGTGTATTGTTGGGGGCAGGCTTTGGGGTGTTATAGCCAGTTCCCCTTGCCAGTGTTTGGGACACTCTTCTGTTGCTATTGTCCACCTTATCTTAGCCAGGGGGTGATGTCCACCCTCTGCTCATGCCATCGTTTTCCCTGCCATCATGGAGCTTCCCCTTCAAGCCTGTAAGACAAAAGAAACCTCTTTTTCCCACAAGCTGCTTTTGGTTGGGTGATTTTTACCAGCAATGCAAACCTGACTGCAACAGGGGGAAACACACTGACTTTAAGAACATTGTCACTGTACTTTCTTTATGTTAATTATTCCCAATTTCGTGCATTCCCTCAGAAATCAGAGAACATGCATTCATGCTAAAAGAAAGTAGAATTATTTTCCAGGCATTCTTCATGACTTCTTTGTTCTTAACATTATTGAGAACACATGCATATTCTCAGAGTATAGCATAATTTAATCAGAGTTAAAACAGTGACTTTAAATTCACAATGTCCAGTCATTGCTGCCTGTCATTGCTACTAGATATGATTTAACCACTTTCTTTTTTTTCTCATCTGTAAAAGAAACAACAATAGAGTCATTGGTGGGCTTGAATAAACTTAACTTTTTTAAAAAAATTTTTTTTTGTTCATTTTTTATTTATTTGAGAGTGACAGACAGAGAGAAAGACAGATAGAGGGAGAGAAAGAGAATGGGCGAGCCAGGGCTTCCAGCCACTGCAAACGAACTCCAGACGCGTGCGCCCCCTTGTGCATCTGGCTAACGTGGGACCTGGGGAACCGAGCCTCGAACTGGGGTCCTTCGGCTTCACAGGCAAGCGCGTAACCGCTAAGCCATCTCTCCAGCCCATAAACTTAACTTTTGATGCTTGCTTGCCCGGTCTTCAGAATCTGCCTGATGCTCACAGACAACTTTCCATTTTGTTTCCTGGAACCAGAGTTCTGACTCTTGACTAATACATATTAGTCTGTTCTTTAGTTTGCACTATAAACAGCAATATATAATTATGCTGCCAGACACCTAAATAAAGAATATGTAAATTAATATATAGATGATCAAGAGTTCGACATCAACTGTTGGACATATGCTACTTAAAATCATAATGAGATAATATTGACTACTAAATATATCATTATTAGGAACTATGACATTAAAAAGCCTAACCATAGCAAATCCTGGTGAGGATGTAGAACAACTGGAGGTCTCACACAATGAGGAGTGCAAAGGAGAAATTGTACAGAAAAACAAAACAAAATAAAAAGCAAAGTACATTAAGTGCAAGGTCACTGTGAAAAGGGTGTATAACAGTATGTTGGTCACTTCTCTGTGAGATGAGAGAAACAAGTAATGTATGTTTTCTTCATAATTTTGAATTTCTTATCTCATCTGCCCTCCACAAATGTACACCCCCACAATTGAACATGCCTATATTCAGACACACAAACACACACCAGTCAATTCATCCATCTAACAAGTCCATGTTATTCCTGTAATAATTCCACAATTTCCTACTTCAGTATAGCACAGAATAAAGAGTTTGGGAAGAAGTTACTTTGAAATAATGAGGGTGAAAGAGAAAATAAAGATAGAAGCAAAGAGTATTAATAACTTCTTATTTCTGTGCCCACATATCCTACAAGAAGCACAATAGAGGAGCAAGGACTTACTTCAGCTTATAGTTTTAGGGTATTCCATCTACTGTGGTGGGGAAAGCATCGTAGCCAGAGCTGATGTGATAATCACAGTGAATCTGTGGTCAGGAAGCAGAGAAAGACTAGAAAGTAGATGTAGGCTCAGAATATCTGCCCCAAGAATTCATTTCTTCTAGGAAGTCTTCACTTCCTAAAGACTCAAAAAATCTTCCAAAATAGTGACAACAGCTAGGGATCAAGTGTTCAAACACTTGTGCACATGGGGGACATTTCATATTCAGACCGCTACATTAGGTAAAAAGAGGTCAGACTTAGCCCGATCAAATGCCTGCCCCAGTAGGTTTTCCTCCCACTGCAGTGCCATGGTGGGCTGGCATAGCGAGGAAATGAGAGTCATTACAATATCACCGTGGGCTGATTGCCTTCTTCTCAGTTATTACTGCTCATGCTGAAACCAATCTTGTGTGAGAGGACCCAACTTTTCATAAATCTTTGTATATCCCAGGCAACTGTGACCCTGGAGATTTAAACATGACATACTACAGAAGCCCAATAGTTAACTTAATCTTAACTTGTTCATGAGTAAAAAGCAAAACCCACATGTACATATACAAACCCCACACTCAATGTTAGAATTATACTTGTATTTTATAGTTTTGAATAATTTCAACCTCTAAACTCCTGAGACTTCTCATCTGTCAATCCTTATTAAATCATTTGGTCTGTAAGTATTTTTGTGGTTATTTCTTTGTCTTTGGTCTCTTTCTCTTCTCTTTTCTCATGTAAAGCAACAAAAATTTCTTTTATTTTCTCAAGTAGAATGCTTCAGCCATCTCTGTTAGTTTCTTGGCCACATACTAACAGACCTGCCTTCAGGATCTCATTCTTTACTGAAAGTATTTGTTTAAAATGCTTTCTTGAGCCATATAGTTTAACCTATATTAGTTAATAGTATCTATTACACCCCAAATACCAGTCAAAAACTGTAAATATATTGTTTATTCTTAGTTTCTGTTGGCAGCAATTCATGTGTAAAATGTATGGGCATTTTGGCTCCAACCATTCAGGCAGTTTCTCCCTGGCACTAAGTCTGAAGTCACCCTGTGAGTTAACCATCCAGTCTACATACTGCCAAGATGAATACAGAGGCTTCATTTTTGGGTTGGCTTTTGACAGCATGCTTCAGATATCCCACCAAGGTTGTTTAAGATCCTCAACATGTGGCAGCTTATGCCCCAGAGGGTAGTAATTCAGAAAGACCAAGGAGGAAAGCAAGTGCCCTTAATGTCCTGTTCTTGGACATTCCATATCATTACCATTGTTTTATCTTATTTGTCAGAAGCAAGTCATTATGCCTGGCACCATCTCAGTGAGCAAGGGATTAATGTCCACTTGTTCAAAGCAAGAGTTTCAAGGAATTTGAGGATATATTCTAACACAATAAGCCATCTTAAAAGAAATTCTTATAGAAGAATGCATTTTAATCTCACATATAAAATAGTTTATTTTAACTAAGTATAAATGTTTATAGAATTGTTTATCATTACACAGAGCAAACTAAGTGGATAATGTTCTGATTATCACTAAAAGACTACCCCTCTACACACACACTAACTAAACTATTCCAAGTTAAATTTATACTGTATATTCTAGTTTTTAATAATGTTTACCTCTAAGTTCCTAGTGTCTACAATAGGGCTTTTTAAAAGTAGGTTACATCCCTTTTTATATCTCCTTTCTTGCTTACTGGCCTATGCTACTGAGTTTTCTTCCTACCAAGAGGTCTTAGGTCCTGCTGCAGTTAGGTTCACATTCCTGGTAGAAATCACGCAACCAAAAGCAGCTTGTGGGAAACAAAGAGGTTTATTTTGGCTTACATGCTCAAGAGAGAAGCTCCATGATGGCAGGGAAAACAATGGCATGAGTAGAGGGTGGACATCACCCCTGACCAACATAAGGTGGACAACATCAACAGCAGAGTGTGCCAAACACTGGCAAGGGAAAACTGGCTATAACACCCATAAGCCTGCCCCCAACAATACACTCCTTCCAGGATGTGTTAATTCTCTAATCTCCCTCAGCTGGGAACCTAGAATTCAGAACACCTAAATTTATGGGGGACACCTGAATCAAACCATCACAGGACTGTAAACATTTTTACTAAAAAGCAGAGATGCTAAGTAGTTATTAGGTGATTATTTTGAGTAAGAACCATAGCAAGTGGTATATGTGACAATAATGATTTTCTAATTTGATACCTTATTCAGTAAAATATTCACTTCTTCAATCTTTTCTCAAATATTGGCAAAAATTTTTTTGGTAGAAGAAACAGAAATGCTGGAGACCTATTGCATGACTGAATATTTCATTTATAAATTGCTGGTTTTGCTTTAAGGTGAGAAAAAATTTAAATCTGTTTCAAGTTTAATTTAAAGATCAGACAGTTATTTAAAGCTAGATGATATGCTAGTCACACTTCTTTTATTGGCCATAGTACCACCTGTTGTTCAAAAGATTCAAAAGTAAAAAGACCTACTAATTAGTTATTATGCAGCAAAAAATTTTCTTTTTCTTTCTTTAAAAGAAAATGACTCAATGTTTTGACATCCCACTTATGTTTTATTAGCTGTCCTGAGTGAAACCAATATTAAGAACACTTTGTTTTAGAAGTTTTAAAGAGTCTATGGTAGAGGAAGGTGCTTCTAGGGAGAAGAGTGGGCAAGATGATACATTGAATTGATAGGAATGTCCAAGAGGTGGGGGCAGTAAGATGGGGCAGTGGAAGAAGACGTTAAATACACTAAGTATGTGTATTAATAAAACATAAAAATTATAACCAGAAAACATTCATGTTTCCTTTATTACAAATAAATAAAAACCTGTCAGAGAGTCAAGCACCATGCCCACAGAAGCATGGTCTCTGAACTGTGTGGTCACTGTGGGACATGGTCAACTGACCACTTATGAGCCAAGGGCTGGAAGTGAAAATGGACTACCCTTTGGCCAAATGATGAGCCCAGACAGAGCTGAGCTCCCGATTTTGACTCTTGTTTGCTGATTATATTTTTTACACATTTCTTTGTGTAAGTTGGGAAAGTCTCTCTTATGTGGCCAATGAATGATCTAAGAAATTCCTCTCTGAGGATGGGTTCCATCATGGGTGCCTGCCAACCTTCTTAGTTTGTTCTGTGGGATTGCTAAAGACATGCAGAACACCTCCATAATCCTCCTACATACCACATGAGAGTCTCCCCAATATTACAAAGCCACAACATTTAACTCGTCGGTAAGAACAGTTTGGATTTAGAATACAGTTGCATTGTTTAAACAACATAATTGTAGCCAGTCACAGTAAAGCATAATTACCAAGTTTTAATCTTCCAAACAAATTTCTGCAGGTTGGGCTGCCAGTGTACACCTAATGATTTTTGTCTTACTGTGTGAGGGTCAGGGGTCATATGTTGGTGTACATGCATGCATAGATGTGTAAATGAGCAAGCGTTGATAATTTTCAAAGGGCAGTTTGTATTTTCTGGTTATTGGCATCTTTTTCTCCAGTGACAGAGAAAGCTAATGAAATGGGACTTTAAGGCCAATTGGAACTTAAAGTAACTCAACAAAGAAACAAAGCACTGGGAAACAACTCAACTGAAGATGCTTCTGAGTTGCCTGGGTTTCATTTCCCAATGCCCACGTAGACCATGTGCAAAAAGTGGTACAATTATTTGGGATTTGTTTGTAGCAGCAACAGGCTCGGATATGCAACCTCAACACATAAAAAAAAAAAATTAATAAAAGTTATATTTTAAAATATTTCAGGGATTAGATAGGTAGAGATTTAGGAAAAGTGGTCATAAAAGTTTCTTTGGGTTGTTTCTAGCTTCCCAGCAAAAAAGGAATAAGGGTTGTATCAACTTATATTGGATATTATAGGAAAATTGTGAGAGATAAGCCTCTTTGTTTCTTATGTAGTATATAACATTTTATTTATTTATTATTTATTTATTTATTTATTTGAGAGTGGCAGACAGACAGAGAAAGGCAGAGAGAGAGAGAGAGAGAGAGAGAGAGAGAGAGAGAGGGAAAGAGAGAGAGAGAGAGGGAGAAAATGGACATGCCAGGGCCTCCAGCCACCGCAAATATACTGCAGACATATGTACCCCCATGTTCATCTGGCTAACGTGGGTCCTGGGGAATCAAGCCTCAAACTTGGGTCCTTAGGCTTCACAGGCAAGCGCTTAACCCCTAAGCCATTGTTGCAGTCCGGTCGCATTGCTGGTCGAAATCACCCAAGCAAAAGCAGCTTCTGGGAAAAAGAGATTTATTTTGGCTTACAGGCTCGAGGGGAAGCTCCACAATGGCAGGGAAAAACGATGGCATGAGCAGAGGGTGGACATTACCCCCTGGCCAACATAAGGTGGACTACAGCAACAGGAGGGTGTGCCAAACACTGGCAAGGGGAAACTGGCTTTAATACCCATAAGCCCGCCCCCAACAATACACTCCCTCCAGGAGGCATTAATTCCCAGATATCCATCAGCTGGGAACCTAGCATTTAGAACACCTAAGTTTATGGGGGACACCTGAATCAAACCACCACAGCCATCTCTCCAGTCCTAGTGTATAACATTTTTGAAGTTGTTTTTTTTTTTTTTTCTGAGCAGTTTGTTCCTCTGTTATAACACATATTTGTATCTTGTTTCTAACCTATATGCTGGTGTGAGTATCATATCTTTCCTTATAGATCAGGTGTGAGTTCTATGCCTTGGCCATTCTAGATGATCACTGAAAACTTAAGAGTCAAACTTTTCAAAACCTAAATTGAAATGTACTTTTATTAAGTGGAAATAAGAAGGAAACAAAAGTACTCTTTGCTCTCACTCATTTGTAAAAACTAAAATATTGTTCTTATAGATGAATATAGTGGCATAGTCACAGACTACAAATGGTACAGAAGGGTTATGAAAATATGTTACAGAATGTGGTTTGATTGTAAAGGCCTCCATAGCCTCAGGTATTTCTTTATTATTTATTTTGAGAGAAACAGTGACAGATAAATAAAGCAGCAGAGAAAGAGAGAGAGAGCATGCCAGGGCCTTCAGCCTGGGTGACTGAACTCCAGACACATGTGCCCCTTGTGTGCATGTGCGACATTGTGCACTTGCATCACTGTGTTATCTGGCTACATGGGACGTGGAGATTCAAATATGAGTTCTTAGGCTTCACAGAGAAGTGTACTTAACTGATAAGCCTCCAGACCAGCTTCAAGTATTTTTGATTAAGACTAAACTTCCTACTTAATTCTCCAGCAGATAGAGGCATGTTGGAGGAGGAGTGTCACTGGGGGTGGATTTTGAGTCCAGTCCTAAGGCGTGTGCTCAGGGTCAGCTCATATTTGCTAGTGTTGGTTGTTGTCTCTCTGCTGTGGTTGTATGATAAAATGAGCCAGATTCTTGTGCCTTGATGAAATTCCTCCAAGAATCTGCAATCCTGAAATCAACCCTTTTGTTCCAGAAGTTTCTTCTGGTTGGGTGTTCACACCAGCAACAGGAAGGTAGCCACAATAAACAAGAAACACTAAGATGTGGTTAGAGGAGGAATTCATTCTAGCCTATGGTGACTATTGGTTATATCCATGATTGAATATTCCAAAATGACTAGAAGAGTATAAAAGATCTCACTGTAGGGCTGGAGAGATGGCTTAGCAGTTAAGTGCTTGCCTGGGAAGCCTAAGTACCCCGGTTTGAGGCTCAGTTCCCCAGGTCCCACGTTAGCCAGATGCACAAGGGGGCACACGCGTCTGGAGTTCGTTTGCAGAGGCTGGAAGCCCTGGCGCGCCCATTCTCTCTCTCTCCCTCTACCTGTCTTTCTCTCTGTGTCTGTCACTCTCAAATAAATAAATAAAAAATTTTTTAAAAAAAAAGATCTCACTGTATTTATATATATTTAAGGCTATGGAAGCACTTACTATCCTGATTTGATCATTATAATCTGCACATGTACCAATTATCATATTGTACAAAACATAGACATGTAATACTATATCTCAATAAAAGTTAAAATAAAATATATTATGATCCCAAGAAACTATTTTATTTAAAGTAAAATTACTACTCATTTTTTTGAAAATCCACATATATTGTTGAAAATTCTAATAACTGTGATCTCACAATTAGAGTGTGTATTATATAAAGCACTGCATGAAACATATTAGCAATGGATACTGAACCAAGCAAATTCTTTAATGTGCATCCTGTTGTTGCATGAGCTGATCAATTACACTTCAAAGTTGAAAGGCAGATTCTTGAAACAGAGCTTCATAGATTCCACACAGTGAGCAATGTTATTTCCCATTGAACTTCAAATCCAATTTAATAATAAGGATTTAAAAAATGTTTCCAATAATGTTTTCCAAAATATTAACAAAATTAAATTATGTAGGTATTTTCAAAAGGGTAGGAAAATATAAACAATTATTTTATAGAATTCTTAATAGACTTTTGTCTAGAAAGGGGTTGATATACTAACATATTTACAAATAAAATGATAGATGGTTATGGTTCATGAAAATATAAGGTATTAACTTCAAAAGTGTATGTAATTATGGTTTGGGCTTATTTTAGAGTATAGATGTAACCACACAAAATGCCAATAAAAAGATATTATATTCAGTGTTTATGCAGTTGTGTAGTATTTCCTCTAAAATTATAGTGAAAATATCTATAATTAAATAAATGCTCCCTTCAATTACTGCAAAGTCTCATAATCTTTTGGCTTCTGTACATAAAATCTGATTGCAACATCATCATGAGAGAGCTACTCACAGAAATGACATACATTCTCCACTGTCTCTCAGGAGGAAGACATAACAATTAACTCTGCAAATGTGACAGCACCTCACTAAACTATTCTCCAGTGATTAGAAATAACACCAGTGCTTGCATACAGTATTAAACATGTCCATATCCCACTTAAATTTTTTGTTTATATTTATTTATTTATTTGAGAGCAACAGACAGAGGGAGAAAGGGGCAAAGAGAGAGAGAAAGAGAATGGGTGCTCCAGGGCCTCCAGCCACTCCAAACCTATCTCCAGATGCATGCGCCCCATTGTGCATCTGGCTAATGTAGGTCCTGGGGAACAGAGCCTCAAACCAGGGTCCTTAGGCTTCACAGGCAAGCGCTTAACCACTAAGCCATCTCTCCAGCTCCCATATCCCACTTTTGATGCTGAAACAGTTTCAGATAGTTCCAAACATAAAACAGATTCTTAGTTATTTTTATAATCAAATAATCTATCTTCCATTTGCTCACACAGCCCCAATAATGTCAGAGGAGGAACTGCATCTGGATTTATTTTCACACTGTTTGATGTAACAATTTTCAAAATAAAAACTACTTGAATAAAATAATTAATCAATTTAAAGCCCAAGCTTATTATAAACAGCTGACTTGCAAACACATCTGACTTGCAAACACGTGACTTGAAAATTATTGTTTCTGTTCATTTTGTTCATTTTATTTACAAATGCATTCTTTTGCCTTCCAGAAAAGAATGTTGCCTTATTTACTTTTTATAATTGAGGACAATTTGACTTCATTCATTCTTGCTAGTATTACCCTGAAATATCACATTTCAATAAATTCCACATCAATTATCTATAAAATTCCAACATCTGAAATATCCTCAACCCACTGAGTTTTCTGGAGCTGAGGTGGGGGAATATCACTGCTCCATGGATGCCTCCTTTCTTGCTGAATTATAGAGGTGACCACTACTTTGCCTTCTCTGACTGTGACTTCAAAACTGGCATTGTGCAATGACTCACATATGGCCATAGATCTAGAACACTTCTGGGATCTAGAAAAATTTTCCTTTCTCCTATCTTTCTTCTGCTCAGGTCCTTAGATTCAGTGCCCTGAAGAAAAACAAGCAGTTATTTCATTGTTGTCCAAAGCTGCATTGAAGGTAGCCAGAATGCTATTTTGACTTCCTTAAACTCCCTTTTCTACATCAATTCAGGACCTGCAACATTAGAAAAACATCAAGCCAGAATGAAATAGCAAGGGCACTGGTGGCAGATGTCAATATTCTGAGAAGTGTTATGTTCACCAGTGTGGTAATATAAGTAGAAAGAGCCATCACAGCAGGCTAGAAGGAACATTCAATGGGAATCAACACTTCCTCTGTGCATCCACTTTTCAGAATCCCCGATGACCAGGTAGAGAACAGAGAAAAAGATCCTAATTGGGCTTGGCAAGACATTTTCTATGCTGAGAATCAGCAGGGCCATTTTTGTCAACCTACCATCTAGCTGAAGAAAGTCATACCTCATGCCTTCTTTTTAAAATTTTTTTGTTTATTTTTATTTATTTATTTGAAAGTGACAGACAGAGAAAGAGGCAGATAGAGAGAATGGGTGCACCAGGGCTTCCAGCCACTGCAAATGAACTCCAGCCACGTGCACCCCCTTGTGCATCTGGCTAATGTGGGTCCTTGGAGAATCGAGCCTCGAACTGGGGTCCTTAGGCTTCACGGGCAAGCGCTTAACCACTAAGCCATCTCTCCAGCCCCCTCATGCATTCTTAAAGGCTCAGAGAAAGTTGGATTTCCTGACATGGGACTAGCATGGAAAACTGTCTTGAAGGAACTGGTCTTGTGTTCTTATGACAATTTAAAATACCTCAGAGTCAGGCAGCTTGTTTTGGCTGTACGATTTTAGGATGCTTGCTGCCTTGCTGGATGCTCAGTCTCTTCACCTACAAAAGAAAAAATACACTCACACTTAGGTGAAGAAACCCAAAACAACCTTGATCTCTCTCCCCCATGCCAGCTGTAGAAATGTAGAATATTTTAAGGTTGGTATTTTTTATTTAAACAAATAGTTCGAATACTCGCTCCATTTTACACATAGGCAAACGGGTCCACAGTCATATAGAAAGGTCATTAGATATCTGAGATCTGAGCCAAAGTAGTGTGTATCAATGCCCATGACAAGTTCAATAAGCAGTGATGAAGGCAGTATGAGTGAGGTAACAGGCGTCAGTCACAGAAGTACAATCTTAGCACTTGGCTCTAGGAATTATAGCAGTGAAATCAATTACCTGGCATAGTTTTGAGGCTTCTCAGAAATCATGAGTAAGGAAACAGCTAAGTGGGACATACCTCAGTTGTGGTTTGGTTCTTAGTTTATTCTAATTGCCTACATTTTCACTTTAAAGCAAATTTACTTACTAGGTTTCTCTTTCTCCACCTTAAAAATAAGTAACATGGACAATTGGTTATTTCACAGTGAGTGTGGGATTAAGAGTTAAGTGTCTGCTCCCATGTTCTAGGGCTCATTTTGAAGTGAAATATCATTATATGTCAGTAGTTTTTATAAGCTAACCTGAAGGAAAGTGGTATTAAAAGGGTCAGAGCTGGTATAATTTAAAAATATCATGAGCCAGGTGTGGTGGCACATGCCCTTGTCCTTAATCACAGCACTCAGGAGGCAGAAGTAGGAGGATCACCATGAGTTTAAGGCCACCCTGAGACTACATGGTAAAGTCCAGGTCAGCCTGAGCTAGAGTGAGACCCTATCTCAAAAAACAAATGAACAAAGCAAGGCATGGTGGCTCACTTCTTTAATCCCAGCACTAGGGAGGCAGAGGTAGGAGGATTGTGGGTGTTGTACTGTGGAGGTGACCATCAGTTATGGGGGAGAGGCAATGTCTCTGTGCATAATGACCCAACTTATGGCTCTAACAATCTTTCTGCCCCCTCTTCCATGAATTTCCCCGAGCCATGTTGGGTTCATTTTAGGTGTATTTCAGTGGCGAGGTCTTGGGAGTCTCTGTGTCTCTGGATATCTGATTTGGTAGGAGTTGAGTGTTCCCTGTGTCTATCTACTTTACCCTTGTGTTGATACCAGGTTCACCAAGAAAGTAGCTCTTGCTCATTACCCCACTAACTTCAGGGCTTCAGCTGGTGACCTGGTAAAGTGAGATGGGCTGATTCTCTCCTCAGGTTCTGTGTCCATCTGAAAAAGAGAAGCAAAAACTCTCCAGTGGAGAGTGAGGTCAGTGCAAGATACATGGATACACGTTATTATTTTAAAGAGAATTTAGTAGGTTTAGGTCCCCTTGTAGCCCACTATTAGTGGGAGCTTGATATTGGAGAGTGGGTTCTTTTTTGGATAGGGTTCTGATTCATTTCCCCATTCCACATATGGATTCCATTCCAATGAGCAGATCTGTTAACCAAATCAAGAGCAGCTGTTAACCCACCATGGCTGTTTGTCACTATTGCACTTGTGTGAGCATCACGTCAAGTTGATTGTTGCTAAGTAGCTTAGACCACAAGTTGCTTAGACAGAGGTTGGTCATTTTTACCCAGTCGCTCATGTAATACCTTCTGGAACAAGACAGGCTAACTGTCTGAGGATTGACTCTCATCCAATTTCCAGCCAGGTTGCTCCATGTTCCATTCCACCAGAATATGGTGTCTTTGGCAATAGGGTTTTACCATTAACCTTTGGTGGGTCATCAAGTACTTTGACAGAATTCTGTCTTCTTTTGGGAAAGCCTTGTAGGTCTCTCTGATAAACAGCTCATTGTGGATGTTACCCACATGCTGGTACTGGAAGTTACAGGTCAGTGCCAAGGGTGAAAAAGGAAGAAAAATATACTTATATAAAAGAGAAAGAGAGGGGACTTCCAGTTAAGATGGCAGTGTAGGTACCTCGCCAAGGCAGCGTAGGTGGGAAAAGCCAAAAAAAAAACCAGCAAAACACACACTTTTACTAAAAAATGAGGTGTGTAGGAAATTGAAACAGCAGCAGAGAAGTAGGAGAGATCCAGAGCATCCAGAGCCCGCATGGGCTGGCAGAAGTGCCTCCAGTGGTCGGGTCCACGCATCCAACAGTGGCGGCCATGGCACTCAGCTTGAGCAGCAGGAAAAGCCAGAGGAGGGGATTTTCCAATCACACTGGAGCTCTTCTCAAACTCAAGAAATGTGGTAAACCATGGTGAACAATGGAGGAGCAGATCATAAGGTAGAAGAACATGTGGAACAGCAGGCAAAGGAGCAGCATCGGCTCCCTCCCCTTCCGACCACCAGAGCCCAGCCCTCAGGAACAGCGCAGCAGTCCAGGAACCAGCCACACCTACTGAACTGACAGAGCACCAAAGAGAGCCAAGTCAAGAGCTCAGCAGAGACCAAAATCATCCCAAAAGGTAACTGGGATTACACCAGGTCAGTACCCACCTAATAAACCTGGTATATATGCCTGAACCAGAAGTGCTAATTGCACCTTCCATATCAGGATAAATTATATGTCAAATCGGATGGATGGTCAAATTTGCCATTCTTAAATAAGCTGTAGTTTGGGCTTGTTATTTGTTGCTTCTTGAATTATAGTGGCTTTGCTTACTCTTCTGTTATACATTAGGGAAGGGACTCACCTGGTCACAAGCTGACTTGGAACCCTCTACAGACCAGAAATATTAACTACCTTGTTGTCAGGATTAAGGGAGTGGGTGAGGCACCACACAGTCTAAGGGACAGAGGATCTGGTTGTCATAAAACCTACTCTTGGATAAATACTCTAAGCTGTCTTTCCTTGACAGTGTACATTGTTTAGTTAAATTTTAGAATCTGCCTGTATTTTGTTCCTCTTAGCCTACTTGAATACTTTCATAGCAGGCACACCCAACACCTAGAGTCACTTTTGTACATATTCTGAGAGTCTTCAGAACCACACCTAGTGCCTTAAGCTCCTACCCTGAAAATATATAACAACAGATTGATTGATACATCTCATAATACCCAGCCAACTGGAAAATCCAATCATTAAATAATCCAAGATGCAAAAATATATACATTATAGAACAAGAAACACCAAAAATCAAGACAATATAAATCCACCAAAAGTTACTAATGCAACAGAAATGACCTCTAGTGAGAATGAGTTAGAGGAAATGCCTGAGAAAGATTTCAAAAGATTGATTATAAATATGCTCAAAGAACTCAAAGAAGAATTCAAAGGAAGCAAAGAAAACACAGAACGCCAATTTAATGAAATAAGGAGGTCAATACTAGACATAAATAAGGAAATAGAAATAATAAAGAAAAACCAGTTAGAATTACTAGCAATAAAGAACACAGTTAATGAAATAAAAAAAACCTCTGTAGAAAATCTCACCAGTAGAATGGATGAAGGAGAGGACAGAATATCTAAGCGAGAAGACCAGGTGGCAGAACTAATACAGTCCAACAGAGAGAAAGACAAACTAATAGAAAAGTATGAGTGGGAATTTCAAGATATTCAGGACACTATGAAAAGATCAAACATAAGAATTCAGGGCATACTAGAAGGAGAAGAATTTCACTCCAAAGGCATAGTTGGTGTCTTCAACAAAATCATAGAAGAAAACTTCCCCCAAATTGGGAAAGAGGTGCCAATGCAGATACAGGAATCCTTTAGGACACCAGCCAGACAAAACATGGAAAGAACCTCTCCTTGCCATATTATAATCAAACTACCAAACATACAAACCAAAGAAAAAATATTTAAAAGAGAAAGGGAGAATAGAGAGAGAGAGAGAGAGAGAAACATGAGAAGATTGAAGACAGTTTTTACCATATCCTCTCCAGGCCCCTGTGATTCAGGAATTCTCTCTAAGCACCTGATGAAGGTTCTACTTTTTAGTATGTCTTTCAGGATGTAGGATTTTATGATACCATTTCCATTTGGGTCCAGTTTTTTGTCTCCTCTCCCACCCTTGCCCTCCCCTACTTCCCTACCATCCTGATTGTCCAGTCCTTGCAATGTGTTTTATGTATGTCAGCATGAAGGGGAGATTCATGTTTGGAGCCACAGATGAGTGAGACCATGCTACAATTATCTTTCTGTTATTGGGTGAGTTTACTGAGAATGATCTGTTCCAAGTGTGGCCATTATTCTTCAGATTTCATTGTATCATTTTTTTCCTTACTGCTGTGTAGAATTCCATCATATAGATATATGACAACTTAGTTATCCATTCATCTAATGATGGACATCTGGGTTGATTCCAGCTCTTAGCTATTATGAATGAGCAGCTATAAACATGGTTGAGCAAGCATCTCTGAGCTGAGGTTTGGAGCTTTTAGGGTAAATTCCCAGTAAGGGGATAAATGGGTCTGCTGGTACTTCTATAGTCATCCTTTTAAGGAGTCTCCATATTGCTTTCCATAGTGGTTGTACCAGATTATATTCCAATCAACAGTGAATGAGGGTTCCTATTTCTCCACAACCTCACCAGCATTTGTTGTCATTAGATTTTTTTTTTTAATGTTTGCTATCCTTACTGGGGTAAAGTAGAATCTCATAGTTGTTTTAATTTGCATTTCCCTGATGATTAGGGATATTGAACATTTTCTTAAGTGTGTGTTTACCACTTGTATTTCTTCCCCTGAGAACTCTCTGTGCAGTTCTCTGCCCCATTTTTTGAGTGGATTGTTTGACTTTTTATTGTTTAGGTTTTTGAGTTCTTTGTAGATTCTAGAAATTAGGCCTCTGTCTGATGTGTCTCTGGCAAAAATTTTCTCCCATTCTGTGGGTGATCTATTGGCTCTGCTTATTGTATGTTTGTCTGTGAAAAGCTTTTCACCTTCCTGAGATCCCAATGGTTGAGTGATTGTTTAATTTCCTGAGCTACTGGGATTTTGTTCAGTAAGTCTTTTCCCTATCCTATATCATGGAAAGTTCCTCTAATTTTGTCTTCCAGTAGTAGCCAAGTTTCTGGTCTTATATTGAGGACTTTGGGCCATTTGAACTTGATTTTTGTGCTTGGTGAATGTGTGGATCGAGTTTCATTTTTCTGCATATGGTTATCCAGTTTGTCCAGCACCATTGGTTGATGATGCTGTTAGACAATATTTTTATGTTCTGTGATAATTTTCATGTTCTTGTAACTGCCATGTGCAGTCAGATATAGGGCATTCCACTTGAGGCATTGTGGGCATTTGAATGTATCCCCCATAGACCCAGATAAAACTTGTAACTTGGATCTCCAGCTGCCTGGCTGGAGGTGGTGTCACTGGGGGCAGCTCTGATTTCCAGCCCAAAGAAAGGTATGCAGAGCAGTCTGAGCTCTGGCTGGTGTCTTGCAGTGTGCTGCCTGTTTCATGCTTGCCTCTTCTGGTCTTTACTAGCTAGTCATAGTTTCTCCCTCTGCTTGGGTTTATGAATGGGATACAGCTTCCTCTTCTATTATGGAAATCCCCTGGGTCTATAAGCTTGAATTAAGTCCCTTCCTCCCATCAGCTGGGCTTAGTTTGTATATTCATCCCAACAAGGTAAAACTATCTACAACAGGCATATTTGCCCATACAAATATTTCGAATTTAGAGCATTTTAGGCTTCAGATTTTCACACTTGAGATATCCAATCTGTACTTACTAAATATAAAATAAAGCCTTTATATTCATTTCCCAACTGAACATACATACCGATTCATGTTCCTATCCTTTCTTCCATATTTATAAAAACATTTTCCTCTAAAACTATCTCTTGAAAATGTAAATAGACATCATGTGAATTTTTAAAAAATATTTCTCAGCAGCTCTAGAACTTAATGCAGTGACTACTAGCTGTTATGGAAACTCAAGGCACTAATATGCTTTCAAAAGATCTTCAACTCTATCAAAAATTACTAGAAATAAAATAGTATTCATCACTCAAAATAGTCATTTTCATAGCATGGTTCAAAGAAAAGAATTATCTGAACGGATGTTAAAATATGTACTTCTGATCCTCAACCCCATTTGTATTAGTCAGGGTTCTCTAGAGGAACAGAATTACTAGAATGAATTATTTTATAAAGGGAATTTATTGGATTAGCTTACAGTAGTCCAATAGCAGTTGCAGGCCTGAGAATCACCGAACCTGGTAGCTGCTCAGTCCACGTGGCCAGATGCCTCAGCAGTCCCGACCGGCACTGCAGATGGTGCCGGAAAATCTGGAGGCCTCCTGAGGAGCCGGAAAGCCTGGAGGCTTCCTGAGGAGCCGCTGGGTTTCGATCCACATGGGTCTTCAGTTGATGTTGGTCTTTAGTCCGCACTGGTCTTCAATCCACTCTAGAAGGTAGGGAGCAGCTCTGGCAGCCAAGTGGAAGGAAGGAAGGAAAAAAGGGAATTCTTCTACCCAGAGCTTCCTTATATCAAGTCCCTCTCTGAGCGGGACCACCCACTCTGGGGGAAGGGCTCACCCTGGGAGAAAGACCTCCTCCTTTAGTTGATCCTTCCTAGAAGCAGCCTGTGGATTACTAAACAGATCAAGTTGACAACACCTTAACTATCACAAGTCCACCCCTTGTCAACTTGGCATCAAATCATGTCTCCTTACATCATACTTAATTTCCAAATGAAAACAGTAACAAGCTCATAATTCCGCCTAACATCGCATAACTATCCCACGTACAACCGGAACCGCAAAATCTTCCCCCCAACACAAGCTTAGTCTCTAATACAATGGGTCTAATATAAATTCAACAGTTTAGCTAATGATACAATCTTAATATTGGTGTAGATATAACACTCTGTTATCAAGGCAGGACAGAAACATTGCAATCACAGTCCTCGTTTCTGTAACTGATCACGTGGCCTTAGCTGATATTTGTACCTGGCTTCTTCTACTACCCATTCTGTATTCCCTCCACCTTCAGCAAGCACCTCAGCAGGTCTTGGTTCTTTACCTGGAGGGGTAACCCATACCTTCATTCCTGAAGGATCTGGGCCATTTATCACACTACTTCTATTGGGTTGTTGCAGTCGTCCATTGACTTTGACAACAGGACATGGTAACACTAACAGACGCCCTAAAGGATCTCCTGCACTCCAGGCATACTCTTCCTTACCGCCATTGTGGAGGAGCAGCCCAATTTCCCCCTGGTAATCTGGATCAGTCACCCCTGCAATCACTGTAACTCCTTTCTCAGCCTGTTCACTCAAGGGCATTAGGAGCCCAAAGTGACCAGGGGGAAGTCTTAGCTTCCAGTTCAATAGAATGTTCTTTGTGTCTCCTGGCAAAAGCACTCCCCCCTCTGGGACCAAGACTTGTAGTCCAGCAGAGCGTAAGGTTGCGGGAACAGGAAGCAAAAATCTAGCTAATGGGTCACTTGGGGTGATGGCAAGTGGGACCATTCCCATTTCCACCCCTTGATTCCTGGACCCGTGAATCCGGGCTATAGGAGAAACAGTACCATATATAGGACGCTGATTCAGAGCATATACAGCCTGCTGGAGGACACTCCCCCAGCCCTCCAAGCTGTTGCCACCCAGTTGGCGCTGTAGCTGTTTCTTCAAAAGGCCGTTCCACCGTTCTATCAAGCCAGCTGCTTCAGGATGGTGGGGCACATGGTAAGACCAGTGAATTCCATGATCATGAGCCCACTGCCGTACTTCCTTGGCGGTGAAGTGAGTTCCTTGGTCAGAAGCAATGCTGTGTGGAATGCCATGACGGTGGATAAGGCATTCTGTAAGCCCACGGATGGTAGTTTTGGCAGAAGCGCTATGTGCAGGAAAGGCAAATGCATATCCAGAATAAGTGTCTATTCCAGTAAGGACAAAACGCTGCCCTTTCCATGATGGAAGAGGTCCAATGTAGTCAACCTGCCACCAGGTTGCTGGCTGGTCACCCCGAGGAATACTACCATATCGGGGGCTCAGAGTCGGCCTCTGCTGTTGGCAAATTTGGCACTCAGCAGTAGCCGTAGCCAGGTCAGCCTTAGTTAGTGGAAGTCCATGTTGTTGGGCCCATGCATAGCCTGCATCTCTGCCACCATGGCCACTTTGTTCATGGGCCCATTGGGCAATGACAGGGGTGGCTGAGGAAGGAGGTTGACCACTATCCACAGAACGGGTTAGCTTGTCTACTTGATTATTAAAGTCATCCTCCAGTGAGGTCACCTTCTGATGAGCACTGACATGGGACACAAGTATCCTTATATCCTTTGCCCATTCAGAGAGGTCTATCCACATACACCTTCCCCAAATGTCCTTTTCACCAATTTTCCAACTGTGCTCCTTCCAAGTCCCAGACCATCCAGCCAAACCATTGGCCACAGCCCATGAGTCAGTGTATAACCGCACATCTGGCCATTTTTTCTTCCAAGCAAAATGCACAACCATATGCACTGCCCGAAGTTCTGCCCATTGTGAAGACTTCCCTTCACCACAGTCCTTCAGAGTTGTCCCAGAAAGGGGCTGTAATGCTGCAGCTGTCCACTTCTGGGCAGTGCCAACATAACGTGCTGAACCATCTGTAAACCATGCCCTAGATCTCTCCTCCTCAGTCAGTTGATCATAGGGCACGCCCCATGATGCCATAGGTGCATGCTTGGGGACAGAAGGCATTTCAACAGGAGTAGCAACCATAGGCATTTGGACAACTTCCTCATGTAACTTACTTGTACCTTCAGGGCCTGCTCGAGCCCGATCACGTATATACCACTTCCACTTGATGATGGACTGCTGCTGTGCACGTCCAACTTTATGGCCTGGTGGGTCAGACAACACCCAGCTCATAATGGGCAGCTCGGGTCGCATAGTAACTTGATGGCCCATTGTCAAACGTTCAGTTTCCACTAAGGCCCAATAGCAGGCCAAGAGCTGTCTCTCAAAGGGAGAATAATTGTCTGCAGATGATGGCAGGGCCTTGCTCCAAAATCCTAAGGGCCTCTTCTGTGATTCACCTATGGGGGCCTGCCAAAGGCTCCAAACAGCGTCCCTGTCTGCCACTGAAACCTCAAGTACCATCGGATCTGCTGGATCATATGGCCCAAGGAGCAGAGCAGCCTGCACAGCAGCCTGCACCTGTTGAAGAGCCTTCTCTTGTTCTGGGCCCCAATGAAAACTAGAAGCTTTCCGAGTCACTTGGTACATGGGACGGAGTAAGACACCCAAGTGAGGAATGTGCTGTCTCCAAAATCCAAATAGGCCCACTAGACGTTGTGCTTCTTTCTTAGTGGTAGGAGGGGCCAAATGCAACAACTTGTCCTTCACCTTAGAAGGAATATCCCTGCATGCCCCACACCACTGAACTCCTAGAAATTTCACTGAGGTGGAAGGTCCTTGAATTTTGGATGGATTTATTTCCCATCCCCTGATGCGCATATGCTGTACCAGCAACTCCAGAGTGGTTGCCACCTCCTGCTCATTTGATCCAATTAGCATTATGTCATCAATATAATGGACCAATGTGACACCCTGTGGAAGGGACAGGCGATCAAGGTCCCTGCGAACTAAGCTATGACACAGGGCTGGAGAGTTAATATAACCTTGAGGTAAAACAGTAAAGGTGTACTGCTGACCTTGCCAGCTGAAGGCAAATTGCTTCTGGTGGTCCTTATGGACAGGTATGGAGAAGAAAGCATTTGCAAGATCAATAGCTGCATACCAGGTACCAGGAGATGTGTTAATCTGCTCAAGTAAAGAAACCACATCTGGTACAGCAGCTGCAATTGGAGTCACCACCTGATTAAGTTTCCGATAATCCACTGTCATTCTCCAGGATCCATCTGTCTTCTGAACAGGCCAAATAGGAGAGTTAAAGGGAGATGTGGTGGGAACCACCACCCCTGCATCCTTCAAGTCCTTTATAGTGGCACTAATTTCCGAAATCCCTCCAGGGATGCGATACTGTTTTTGATTCACTATTTTCCCTGGTGGTGGGAGCCTCAATGGCTTCCATTTGGCCTTTCCAACCATAATAGCCCTTACTCCACAAGTCAGGGAACCAATGTGGGGGTTCTGCCAACTGCTAAGTATATCTATCCCAATTATGCATTCTGGGACAGGGGAAATAACCACAGGATGCGTTCGGGGACCCAGTGGACCCACTGTCAGTCTAACATTCGCCAAAACTCCATTGATCACCTGACCTCCGTAAGCACCTACCTTAACTGAAGGGCCATGGTGCTTTTTGGGGTCTCCTGGAATCAATGTCAATTCAGAGCCAGTGTCCAGTAAGCCCCGAAAGGTCTGATTATTTCCTTTCCCCCAGTGTACAGTTACCCTAGCAAAAGGCCTCAGGTCCCTCTGAGGAAGGATAGGTGTAAGTTTAATATTGAAACTTTTGGCAATTGTAGGGGGGTCCTTCCCCGAGGGAACCTGGCCAACCCTTCAATCAAGGGGCTCAGGATCTGTAAACTGGCTCAAGTCTGGAAACTGATTAAGAGGCCTTGATTCTCTGTTGCTATAATTCAAAGTGGCTTTATGTCCCCTTGCTGTGGAACTTTTCTGCTTATACAGATCAAGAAGAAACTCAGTAGGCTTCTTATCTATTTGACTTCTGGGAACACCATGATTAATCAGCCAACGCCAAAGGTCCATATGAGTCATACCTTTATGTGCATAATTTTGCCTATGCTGTCTATTATGAAAAACATGTTCACCCCGCCTTTGGCGATTCAGCGCTGCCACTTGGCCCTTGTTACCCCGAGATCCAGTTATGCCCATTGCATCTAAATCACCTAATGCAGCAACTGCAGCTCCCACTGTGAGGTCTTTTTTACATAAAAGAGCAATGATAGAGGACTTTAAGTATGCTGGCGCTCCCCTCACAAATCTGTTTCTTATGGTCTTAGTGAAGGGCACATCTTCTGGTCGCTCCCATTGTGGGGGCAAAGATGAGTTTACATGGCAAATCCACTCCAGCATTCCAAGTTCTCTGAGCTTTTTAATCCCTTCATCGACATTAAGCCAAGGGATATCAGGCAGCTCAAGCTCATTCACAGTAGGCCATCTTTGGAGCCATACTTCAGTCAACCAATCAAATAAACTCTTGGCACCCCTTCCAACTGCACGAGCTGCATTATTAAATCTAAAATCTCTGCTCAATGGGCCCATTTCAGTAAATTCAGCCTGATCTAATCTTATGTTCCTTCCTCCATCATCCCACACCCTTAAAATCCATTCCCACACATATTCCCCATGCTTCTGCCTGTACAAGTTAGAAAACTCCTGAAGTTCTTTAGGAGTGTACCTCACCTCCTCCTGTGTCACACTTTCTATCTCACCTTTAGGAGCCTGCCTAGCCTTTCGTCTGGTTATAGGCCTAGAGGCAAAGATGGGTGGGAACTGAGAATCACCAGCATTTTCTGCTGATTCCTCAGACAAAGAGGGATGAATTCCCCCAGGCAAGGGTGGGGAGGATAATCCTTCAGGATGTGGGGGTGGGGATAAAACTGGTGCTAAGGGAGGGCAGGTCATATTTTCATCCAAAACATCTTCTTCAGAATCTAACACTTCAATGTCCCCAGGTTCTTCAGGGTCTTCCCACACATCACCATCCCAAGTCACAGGATCCCACTCTTTTCCAATCAGTGCCCTCACTTTAACTTCTGATAGTTGGTGAGGCTGGGATTTAAGCTTACGTTGCAAGTTAGCTAATCTCACAATGAGAGTTTGGGTTTGGTTTTCTGCAATTTGAGCCCTGTTCTGGCTAGAGAGGAGACTCTCCTCCAGGGCACCTTTAGAAACCTTGAGATCATGTATGTGGGTCTTAAGCTTGGAATTTTCCTTTTTGAGCTTCTGCTGTTCCTTAAGTACTTTGTCTAGAGATGCTAAAAGCAACCAACCAGCCTCATCATTGGTCTTACTTTTCCACAAATATTCAAATGTTTTAAATACAGAGTCACTAAATTCCTTGCTCCTCACAAGACATGAGTCAGGGTCACCAAATACATCTATCTCATGGAGTTCTTTAAAAAGTTCACACCATGGATTATTAGTGCCCTCTTTATTTCCAGTACAGGCACTCTCCTTATCACCAGTAGGGCCTTTGGTAGCACTGAAATTGGAGAACCAACCCCAGATAGCACTAAGCCCATTAGAGAAATCCATCCTTACAATTCTGTTTCTCTAGAACCACTTCTGGTACCAAAATCTGTATTAGTCAGGGTTCTCTAGAGGAACAGAATTACTAGAATGAATTATTTTATAAAGGGAATTTATTGGATTAGCTTACAGTAGTCCAATAGCAGTTGCAGGCCTGAGAATCACCGAACCTGGTAGCTGCTCAGTCCACGTGGCCAGATGCCTCAGCAGTCCCGACCGGCACTGCAGATGGTGCCGGAAAACCTGGAGGCCTCCTGAGGAGCCGGAAAGCCTGGAGGCTTCCTGAGGAGCCTCTGGGTTTCGATCCACGTGGGTCTTCAGTTGATGTTGGTCTTTAGTCCGCACTGGTCTTCAATCCACGCTAGAAGGTAGGGAGCAGCTCTGGCAGCCAAGTGGAAGGAAGGAAGGAAAAAAGGGAATTCTTCTACCCAGAGCTTCCTTATATCAAGTCCCTCTCTGAGTGGGACCGCCCACTCTGGGGGAAGGGCTCACCCTGGGAGAAAGACCTCCTCCTTTAGTTGATCCTTCCTAGAAGCAGCCTGTGGATTACTAAACAGATCAAGTTGACAACACCTTAACTATCACACCATTCTTCTGATATTTCCTGAGAATAAATTCACAGCTATATGGCGATGTTGGAAAGGCACCTTGATCTAGAAGAACACTAAACTGAGAAGTTTGAAAAATGAATTCTGATTATGACTGTATCATAAGCTAGCTATATCACCAAGGTAAATCATTCATTCTACACAGGGCAATAATGGGCTTGTTTCTGAAGGAAGGCCTCAAAGCCATCTTGTTGGTATCCTTCCTACACTCTGATTCTGGAACCTTCTAATGAAATACATTTTTCAGCTAGTCAATTGTGTCTTGTGCTTTCTACACTCATGGCATCAATTATCCAGGGTCTTTTGAATATAAACTAATTATTCTACTCATCTTCCCAACCCCATCTTCAGGATATGTAAGGATACTTGTTGTTGGGACATTTAACCTGACTTCAATTCTTACTATGTCCCAGCTGAGGGTTTAGTTGAAACTCTCCACAAGTTTGAAAGACAATTTAACGTAATTCCTATTGTTAATAAAAACACAAACTCATACCAAATGCTCACTCACACAAGCAAGTGGCTTATAGTGTTTCCCTTTAACCCAAACCTTTCCGTACATGGTGAAATCTCACTGTCTTTTTTTCATGTAGATGAAAATGCTAAACCATGGAAATTAGCTGGCCCCAGAAAGAAGTGGGTTTTCTATTAGTACAGCCATTCTTAGTAGTAGGCCTAATGAAATGAAGAGATATAGAGTCCTATACACCAACCTGAATTAAAAGTATATAACATTGCCTTCTCTTTCAAAAGTAAATCACCTTGAAATGTTAAAGTTAAGATTTAAGCTACTCTGTATTAATAACAGTTTTTGTTAAGTGAATTAGATGTAAAATATAGATTTAAGGTGCATCATTAGTGCAGTAGGTAGCATGTCAGTATCATAAAATATAGATTTAAAAACTGCATTTAGAGTATGTATTTTACCATTCACTGAAAATGTCACAGTGTAATGAGAAAAAAGTAAAGATAGCCATATTAGTGATGTTAACAATGAAAAAAAAATATATTCTAGCTAATATAAATTCAGCAGGACACAAACCCTAAAGATATCATGAATATTATAAAGAATAATAACACTGCAAAAGAGACTTTAAAATCGTCTATATCTCCATTCTTAATGGTTCATGCAGTATGGAATATATATATATATATATATATATATATATATATATATATATATATATATATAACTGAAAATGAGGTAATTATTAAAAATGGTCACAGTAAGCTCTTACATTTGAGATTACTTAAAATTTCTTATGCATTATTGTCCAAAGTATTCACTATAAAATGTGTTTTATAGTCTGGAAAAGCCATAAAGAAACTTCATGAATAAGAAACTTTGCTTCTCAGAAAGTAGCTGGAAATCAAGTTACTAGTAGTTGGTATGTTAGAAATATATGTTAAAAGCATCAGTGAGCAATGGTGACATATTCACAACATTGCAAAAAACTAAAGAGAGACATGCCCTTTCTTGATGGGAATGTCACAGGATTTCCACATTGTCGTATGGTATAAAGTGGAGAAGAAAGAACCCTGAATCTTTTAAGGGCATTTTGGAACTAGCATAAAAGAGACACCATGACTCTTATTAGAACTCTGTTTTAAAGCATTGGCAAGTGGACACAATGAGGCTAGAGCAGTGTGTCATTGTTGTGTTAGCACTTTAGCAAGGCTAACCAAGAGATGTGGTTCTACACCCAACTCAGCTTTCTTACACATCCATTTTCCTTCCGACTACAGTATACTTTGTTCCCAGATCCTTGACGCCTGAGAGTGACTTTCTTGTTAACATGAAATAATTGAGCTATGTGGCTGTCTCAAAATATTTGACTAATGAAATAGGACTAAAACTGTCTTGGCAAGTATAAGTTATAATGATTTTTGCCTATTGGGAGCTGTTCATCTGAATGTTGTCTTTATCATTTCAGATGGTGTTTGTGGAAGGAGAATGTGATTACTGGCCAAAATCTACATTATGTCATCTACCCTATTCTATAAATGCATACCACACAGGCATAAACTGTAGACTGTGGTCAGCTAATTATGTTCAATGCAAATACACATGCATGTACAATTCATTTTAAAGGGATTAATTGTTAAGTGCTATATTTTAGTTACAAAGGCTTTTGGAAATATCTCATTGTATCCATGTACTATGGTCAATGAACAGTTTTATTTATTTTTAGATAAACACAACCCATTTGGAATATTGGATGTAAAGCTAAATTTGAGATTTCACTAACTGCATTATGTACTGTAAGATAGCTTGGCAAAAGTGCTAATCTATATTATAAATAAGTGTGGTCCAGTTGCATTTGTTGCCAAAGTAAATATTTTTATTTCAAGCAAACTCCTTTAACTACTGAGCTATTCCCCTAGCCCCCTTACATCATATATGACATTAAAATCTGTTTCCAAAACACTCATTTGACTAATAAAGATGAATAACAAAACATAGGATTAATTCTGCCAGCCAAGTAATTAGGTTAAAATTTAATGATAAAAGATATTTGTCCTTTTTAGAGAGAGTTAAAAAGAAGATCAGAGTGTCAGAGAGTTGAAACATTTACATTGCTTATTCAAACTCTTGTTTACTACAACACACATGTCTACTGGCTTACACAAAGTCTATTCTCCCTTACTCCTTTTGTAATGTAACCTAATTTTCACTGAGGTAGCATATAATTAGGAGAAACTTATATTTCTTAGCATCCTGTTTAGTCACAGGTGGCCAGGTATTAATTTAGGCCAGTGAAATTAAGCTAGAAGATTCCAAGAGGGAACTCTCAAACAGAAATTGATTAAGTTGATTCATAAGTTTTATATCTCCACCTTTTTCATCTGAAATGTTGGATTTACAGGACCCTTTTTGTGATTGGGAGGCAACGAGCATGCATGTGCATAGGTATAGGATACAATAATGGCTGCCAAGAAGTACTTATGGTTTCTACATGACTGCTGGAATTACAGAGTCACCTATACTAAGCCTCAACTGGCCTCACTCTGGGAGTCTCATTGCACCAGAAAAAAAAAAATGCTGAAATTTATTCAATGAGAAAATTTTAGGATATTTTTAATATAAAATGAGGCTAGAATGCATTTTAAGTGACAGTACATTATGGCTATTAGCTCAAGTTTATTGTTTGTTAGATGTTAAAGTTATTTAAAAATTGTCCATTCTCATTATGAAGATGTGATACATATATATACAATGGAATTTTATTCAGCTGTAAAGGAAAATCAAGTTAGAAAATTGGCAGTAAAATGAAAAGAACATGAACAGGGCACATTGAGTGAGGTCAACCAGGCTCAAAAACACAAATGCCACATGTGCTCTCATATGCGTATCCTAACTTCAAATTTAAGATAAGTGGCTCTGAGCCAGAGTGTGTATACAGGTCTAGAAGCTGGAAAGCAGCCACAGAGGTTTAACAAAAGACACAAGAGTGTGATGGGGTTTAAAGGAGAAAAAGGTGCTAAGGGAGAGTAATCAAAGGGAATATGGTCAAAATGCACTATATACATGTATGAAAATATCAACAATGGAAAACCTAAAAAGATATGAAATAATTAGTACAGAGATCATTAAAAAATTAAAGCCATTCAGGAGCTGTTTCTGAATGTGGAAAAAACACCAAATGAACCAAACTCTCAGAGTGCAAACCTGTAGCTGATGGTCTCTGTTTGGAAAAGATTGTCAATGTCAACAGCTATGCTGTGGTGTATTTTAAGCAAAAAGTAGAAAACATACATTTGCCTTGTATTATATATGTTTGTTGCTCCCATGCCATTTTAAATATGTTAAGATATGTATTTAACTTTGAATAGGTAATACATATTCACATACTAAGCTTAGAGGCAGTAAAGGATTTACAGTTTAAAGTAACTCCCCTCTTATAACTCTGTCCCAGGGAAAAGTTGCTTTTTAATTTCACATGGTTCCTTTTGTTGACTCTTGGGACTATTTCCTATGCTTCTGGAGTACTATTTAGAGAGGGCTTCCTAAACCTATAACTTCCAATGCAGTGCCCATGATTTCCTTTACTATTGTCAGCACTTAGGCTCTATATAAAGGTCTTAGTTCCATTTTGGATTTATCTTTGTGCAGGGTGAGAGGTGTGGGTCTAATTTCATTTTCTGTAGGTGGATATCCAGTTTTGCCAGTAACATCTATTGGATAGACTGTCTTTTTTCTAGCATATGATTTGACACCCTTGCCAAGATCAGGTGACCATCACTGTATAGACCTTCTCTTCTATCCCATTGGTCCAAACCCTGTTTTGGTGCCAGTACTATGATACATTTTCATTATTGCTGTATAATATAATTTTAGGTCAAGAATTTGCACACCTCCAGCAGTGTTTTTTCTGCTTAGGTTTGCTTTGGCTATTGTGGCCTTTTGTGTTTCCACTTGAATTATTCATCTAGTTCTGAGAAGAGTGTTATTGAAAATTTGATGGAAATTGCATTTAATCTATAGACTACATTTATTAATTTCTATTTTCAAAATATTGATTCTACCAATCCAGGAATATGGAAGGACCCTCCAATGTCTGGTATTTTCTTTGTTTCTTTAGGGTCTTAAAATTATGTTTTTAGCAATTTTTCACATCTCTGGTAAGGTTAATTCTTAGATACTGTATTTTTATTTCTGGGTCTTAGAATATTATTTTAATGTTAAAGCTTTATCTATGTTATAAACCATGGTTTCTTCATGTAGATACTTATTAGGGCTTTGTGTATTCTAACTTTGTGTACTTTTACAGTATTTTAAGAAATGTGTACATGATAAATTGTATTAAAAATGAGAGTATGGGAAAATGTAATTTTGAAAAGGAGATGTCCGTGTTAACCATGGCCACTGGTACATTCTTATCCAAAAAAGTCTTGCAAAGATTTAAATGAATTTCAGTCCTAATATGAAATCAATTTCTGATTTCTCATATTGAATTCATGATTCATTTACAAAAGCCTAGGAGTTAATGAAGTCATGTATCAAGTGAATGCTCATGTATGGTTCTACATTAAACTACTTTGTTCAGTGTCTCCTTTGAAAATTCACTGCATGTTCAAAATAGGGAGAAAAACCTTCATCCTACCTTGTCATAATTATTCCATGTGTTTCATGCTTAAACTACACATGGGTGAATGTTACAAACTTAATGAACTTTCAATATTTCTCTCTAAATTTAAAAGCTTTTATTTCTTTTTCATTATGGCTACCCTCAATATAGGGCATCTAATATACTTTCTATTGCTCTTTTCTTATGATTTCTATAACTTGGCTAGAATTGTGCTGATTTTATATTTCAATGAGAATCACACTAAATTATTTGAAATAAAATTGTTATTGTTACTTTCTAGTTGCTGGACAAAATATCTGACCAGTAACAGCTTATGGGAGGAGAGGGTTTATTTCAACAGTTTTGAGGTCCTGGGAGCTTTACTGTGGTGAAAGATGCTGGCTCACTTCATCATACATCCACAGCAGTAAATATAAAACATCCAGAGCTCAAGCTGGCTCAGAACGAACTATAAGGCTAGTTTCAATACCAGTGCCTGCCACTTGTGACACACTTCCTCCAGCAGGGCTCCACCTCCCAAATTCTCTGCTGGATGAGGGACTAAGTACAAAGCCCAATCACAAACACCTGAGGCTATGGGAACAGTGACATTCAAACCACCTCAAAAGCCATAAACTTGAATGCTGAGCTCGTGTAGACATGATTATAAGTGAGACCCCCTCCAGGAACGAAATATACTTAAATAGGTATAATTCTGCCTAATTATATTTTTATAATGACCTGAAACTTATACTTTATTATCATTTTCTTTATTTTCATGTGGAAATTCTCAAACCATCCTTATCCTTCTCTTGATGCTACCTGTCCCTAAGGTGCCAGGGAACCTAAGATGGGATGTTGGGAACAGGCTTAGATTGCATGGTGAAGCAGGATTTAGCAATATCTGAGAGAGGAATTCCAACCCCAGTTAAAAGCCACACTGTTAGAGCCTACTGTTCATCCAGTACTCAAAACAAAGTACCTGCCCTTTAATGGGAATTTATACTGTGAAATGTTTCACATTGATGTAGTATTTTTCCTTATGGACTTTCAGATCATATTTTCAATCAGTTTTCTTGATTGTTGCATCCATATTTGATGTAAAGATTAATGAGCTTTGGCATACATATCCAGTTATAGAACTCCCATGTCCATCATGATGTAAAATACCTCCATCACTCTGAAATATTTTCTTGAGTCTCTGTATCCTCACCTCTTGTGCCAGGTAACCTCTGATCTGCTCTGTCACTGCAAACTTATGTTGTCTTTTGGGAAACTTTATATAAATAAAATCAGGCAGGCATTCTTTTGTCATTTTCCTTCCTTCTAATTGTGATTATGAGACTTATCCACATTGTTGCATATTCCAATAGTTTGCTTCTTCCAACTACATTCTATCATATGGATACACAATAATATGTTTATGCATTTGTGTGCTGATGACATTTAGATGTGTTTCATCTTGGCAGTCGTGAATAAAGCTATTATAAGTATTCTTAGGCTCATTGTGATCTAGGTCGACCCTTTTCATTTATCTAAGGTAAATTTCTTAGGAAGGAAATGTTAGATCATGTGGTATTTAATCATAAAAAAAGATAAAGCTGGCCTGGAGAGATGGCATAATAGTTGGAGGCACTTTCTTGAAAGGCTTGATGACCTGGGTTTGATTCCCAAGTACACACATGAAGCCAGAGGCACAAAGGAGCAGACATATGTGGAGCTTGTTTGCAGAGGCAAGAGGCTCCGGCATGCCCATACACACACTCTCTCTCATAAGTAAATTATATAATTTTACTTTTCCACCTATAATGTAAAGACACTGAAGTTTCTCAATATCCTCATCAGCTGTTTGTGTTGTCAAACATCTAAATTTTAGCCATTGTAATGGTAGAAACTGAGATAGCATTATAGTTATAATTTGAATTTCCCTCATGGGTACCAATACTGAGAGCCTTTTATGTCTTTATTCAACATATTATGCCTTGCTTTAAGAAATGTTTTTCTTTTCTGCACACAAGAATATTGAGAGATTTATATGCATCAGAACATTTTATTAAACAATCATTGGCTTACCTTTTTTATGTTGCCCATTAAGGGTCATATTTTTAACTTTGTCAAAGTCAAATTTCTATATTTCTTCTTTTATGACATATTACGAATATACTATGCAAAAAGTAATTATTTCTATATTTACTTCCAGAAATTGTATAACTTTTGCTTTTATAACTAGGCTATGGCAATTCTTTTATGAAAATATTTTACTTGTCATTTCTCTCTTTCCTCTCTTCCTCATTATCTAATTATAAATTTGTTATACTGCTTGGTATCATTCTGCTTGTCCACTGATCTTATTCATTTCATATGTATCTGTTTGAGTGTGTGTGTGTGTGTGTGTGTGTGTGCGTGTGTCTCTAAACATCAATTTAAATAGTTTCCTTTTTTTATAGCTGGTAGCTTCTTTTATAGTTTGCTTTCATCAGTCTTTTGGTTCTCAGTAAAATTATGTTTTATGTCAATCCATGATTTTTTTTTCTTAGATATTTTGGTAGCTTGAATGTATGTCCCCACAGACTCAAGTGTTTTAAGAAAATTTGAAATTTGGATCTCCAGCTGCCTCACTAGAGAATGTGTCACTTGGGGTAGATCCTATGGTCAATCTCAAAGATGTCTTTGGAGGCAGATATGAATTCCCCCAAAGGCAGTCAGAACAGTCTGAGCTCTGGTGTGGGATGAATCCCTGTTTGCTGCCATTGTTTTGGATTTTCCTGGCTATTTGGTTGTTTCTCTCTGCTTGGATGTATGGAAGAAGCTTCATATATCATTGATTGAACTTCTCCCTAGATTTGTAAGCTTGAAATAAATCCTTTCTTTCCTCTCCCTCTCCTAAGTGTTCCTGATTTGGATGTTCATCCCACAACATTGAAACTGTCTACAGCAGAACATATATATGAAATTCTATTTCTATTCTTTCCCATCTCCTGCCTCTATTGTTATTTTTTGTAGTTTTCTAAATAATTGGTCCTGCATTTTATAGTTAAAATAACTTTTAAAGTTTTTGTTTCTTTTTTCTAATTTCTTCATCTTTTTTGACCATTAAATTCTCTCATGGGAAAAGAACAAAAGTTGATACTTTCTTTCTATTCTTTTTTTTTTGTTTTTTTTTTTTTACATTTCTGGAAGTTTGTGACTCAATGGTCCATATCACATATATTAAATTGTTGAATATCTAATTTATTTCCTTGCTAAAAGAGTGTTGAAGTTTCCCAGGGAATACAAGAAATACTTTGCTTACTATTGTTACTGTTGGTGCTGAGATATATTAAGAATTACCATAATCTTTCTCTATATGTAGCTAACCCTTACTATCATCTCTACTGAATGCTGTGTTTAGTGGTATCTCTTTCCCCCATGTGGCTAGAATTCAGACATTTCCCACGATTATGTGACCTTTGGAAATTTCCCATCTTATACTTCTCTGTTGCATGTGCTACTGTTTTTTGATATTCTGGGTACCTCCCACACCCATCAAACATGCACAGATTAGATTTTAACCAGTAGCTCAATGGAACATCTTGAAGATTCCTGGAAGTTTTCCTCTGTGGAAGTCAACGATTCTAATACTATGCCCTGCAAATTCTAGTAATCTCTGACTTCCCAAAATTCATTCTGTTTCTCATTAGTTTGGGCCCCTCCAATCTTGTCTGAGTTCTCTACTTGCATTATAACCTAAAAATTGGAGAATGTTTAAAAGAGAGGAAACCTTGGCAATTTTATGACCCTACTCCCTAACCAGGATCTTCTAAAGCATCATAATTCTGAACCAATCCTGATTCCTGAAAGTAATTGCACCATATACATGATCCATCTTCTGCTGAGTGTCATAAGAGGCCATTTCATTCAAGCTACTTCTTCAGAGCTGGAAAATATTGTTTCAATTTTACAGGTTTATGGCCACAATCAATTACTTTAACCTAATAGATCAAGTGTATATAAATAAAAATACATATATATCAAGTACAAAACCAAATACTACATTTGTCAAATTGTATAGCAAACAGCAATTTATTCATCTAACCCCACAACAGGACTACTGTGTTCTATACATAACTGCATCCCTGAAATATGACCTGGTAGCTATCAAGAGGACAGATTAAAATTATGTTGTCATCATAGCCAAAGCATTAATTAATATCCTTCTCATTTATCCTTTGCCTTTTTCATGGCCATTGCCATTGGCTAGAAGGAAAAATAAACCATTTTTCCTCTTGTATTATGTGTGTGTGTGTTATACTGTACTAAACTGTGAGCAGGGTCACTTAGTTATTTAATTCTGTATTTCAAATAGATTCTTAGATATTAGAGATGGTCAATAAATATTTGATGAACGAATGAAATAATTTAAGAATGAACAAATAAAAATGCAAACTAATAATTTTCTTGCAAGATCTATAAGTAAAATCAAGTAAAGCAAAATAAGATAATTTCAGAGACACAAGATCTTAAATATTTAAAAATAATTGTTTATATACTTTCAGATATAAACAAATTTGGGTTCAGATTTTTCCATTAAAAGGAAAAGCTTGAGTTAGCACTGCATGCAAGGAACTGATAAGTCCTGTGGAACGTAAGAGGTCACAGGAAACTATGTACGTAAGTGTCAGGAGCTGCTTGTTACTTTGAATTGATGGGATCTTGGAGTTCCTTCTATTTTTTAATGCTGTATACAGAATTTTTTATAAAACCCTCCAATTTCTGAATCACAAGGACTCTAATAACAAAAAATGGTCATGTAAGAAATAATATAAACTAGAGGTCTTTTAAATTATCCTAAAACAAAAAGAGAAAGCCTGCCTGTAGACAGAAACCTTCAGACAATTTGAAAGGTGTCTTATGTAGAAGAATTTACCATGTGGCAGTAAGATATTAGATCCACAAGTATGAGAGTTTTAAAAATTTGAAAGAAGAATTTTAAAAAGAATGATATTGTTCCAATCTTTTGGCAATTAGGTTCTTTTGCCTTTTTATTCAAATTTATCTAGAGAATGAAGATAGAGTCAAGCTAAGACACAAAGTGCCACAGAAGACCTATAAGATAATATAATAGCAAAATTAAGCATGAACATGTCTCTGTTTCATAATAATATTTACATTTCTATTATTTTTTATGATAGATGTTTGGAAATATATGTGTGTGTGTGTGTGTATCTATATCTATATATCTATATATCTATATATCTATATATCTATATATCTATATATCTATATCTATATCTATATCTATATCTATATCTATATCTATATCTATATCTATATCTATATATATATATACACATATGTTAGTATTGAAATGTGGTAACTATTCTGATATATAATTTCTTATTGTATTTTGACACATAATTTGTTCCATATTTTTGTCTTTCCTATATAATAGAACATATAACCGCAATCACAGATCTACTGGGGCTGGAGAGATGGCTTGGTGGTTAAAGTGCTTGCTTATGAACTCTAAGGACCCATGTTCTGCTTTGCAGATTCCACATTAGCCACATGCACAAGGTGAGGCAACCACAAGATTGTACATGTCCACTAGGTGGTGCAAGCATCAGGAGTTCGATTTCAGTGGTTGAGGACCTGGTGTACCAACTCTCTCTCTCCTCTCTTCTCTCTTTCTAAAATAAAATAAGACTGCAGTACTTTATTTTAAGTACACCAGGACAATAGATAAAAGTATGTTTAAAGCTTAAATATTGTTGCAGTATGTTTTATAAATTACAAATGAGAAAGGTATACATTTGGAGTATTGGAATATTCCCTTATTTGTTTTTAGTATACATTAAATTAATTACTAGTAAGTTAATTGTAGAGTCTTTAACTGTGATCATTAAGAAGAAATGCGATGTTCATTATTTCTGATAGGAGACACAGTCATTAATGCTTCATGTGATTAATTTGAAGTAATTATCAAGAAAGTTACTATAAACATTTCTATATAAGTGAGAAAAAAGGAGCCCTTTTCTCTCTCTTCTGTTATCCTCTTCAACACCATTCCTTTAATTTCTAGATCTGTAAACAGACTATACCATACATATATTATATATGCGCAGAATGTGTGTGTGAGTGCATATGTGTGTGCATGTGTGCATGCATGGATGTGTGTTCTACTGACTTCTTGGAATAGAGAGAGAGAAGGAACCATGTCACATGAGAGACAAGGAAACTTTAATGTTGTAAAACAGAATGGACTAGCCTACATCCCTAGTCTAGCCATCAACACATGACTTCACGGCCATAGAATTTGATGTGATATAATAATATGGGTGTATTATCTCACTAGGTAACTTATACATGCTCTCTGCTGGACCAACAATCCCAACACTAGGATTCAGAGCCACTGCTTTGTAGTTTAGTAACTCACAGGCTGCGCTATGATACTCTGTTATCTATTCTGCTTTCACAACACCTTACTTTTAGAGAAGTCCATTAGGAGGACTATGAAGGAAGACACATGAAATAAGTAATCCCCACTCCAAGTTGCCCTTCCTGGAGAAGTTTGAAAGAGCCTTTTTTACCTTTACAAACTAAGTTTTGTGTCAAGGGAAGGGAATATCTGCTTCATGAAGGCATGTCTCTGCCATGTTGGTTCATATTTTTAGGAAATCAGAATCTAAAATAATAGTTTACAAAGCTAAATATAGAGTCTCCATGAGACAAGCATGGGCTTCTGTAAACATTTGCCAAATGAGTTCACTTTAAGCTCTGTGCCCAACAGGCACATTCTGGCTATTCAAAAATAAATGTTATTTCTAGTCTTCAGACTTTCTCTCTTCTATGATAATTTGATTGCTTTTGCATCATATATAACTGGGACAAATGTATTCTCTAAGTGGTTTAGCTTTGAGGTGAGCAAGACGGGAAAAAGAAATCTATGTTTTGTTTGTTTAAATCATATTTCTGTGAATTATAACTATTTTGTTGGCAAAATGCATTTTCATTAGCCTATCATTAATTTATACTATGTGCATATATGTTCAAACATATGCTATGTTTGAAAATCATCAGTGAAAAGCTTTTCAAAAAGTCAATAAAAGTTAGCCCACTAGGTAAACATGACTTATTCTTGATTCCTATAACTAGGAAAATTATCTATATTTCAGCTCTATTTTAACATCTGACTATATGTCATTTTTTTAACATCTGACTACATGTAGTCTTAAGTGACTTAGGAAATGACTATTCTGGAGGTCAAGCAAACTTCTGATGATACATTGCTCAGAGGTACATGTCAGACATGTCTTAGGTTTGGAAATTCATGAATAATGACATCTTGGAAAGAAATGTCTGGAGGAAACTAGCGAGCTATATCTAAGTAGTCCCTGTAGTCCGTACGACTTCACCTGTGCAAACATCACATTGTACACAGCTTGCAGGACTGTTAGCCTTTCTGTTTCTTAGCATGACTTTACTAGAATAAATACCTCTCAGAGCAATTGCATCAAGGATAATCGAGATCCCCATCCCTGAAGTAAATATGGAATTTACCTAAAACTTAAGAATTTATTACACTATCTTAATCCATCAGTGATAGCACTAGATCTTCTTCCATGAGTGGTATTTTAAGCTAATCAAACCATGCTTTGCTATGTATAGTATATGAACTACTGGGTCTAAATTTTCAGCACAAATATGAACTATTACTAATTTCTTTCAGTAGCTAAAAAGTAAAGGTGAATATTTGTTATTATCAATTCTGTTACCACCAAAAGACTGAACTGTGCAATGAAAGTGGGTATCATTGACAAGGCACCCTATTACTACAAAGAGACTGCATGTAAAGAAAGGTTCAAGGGTCTGGAGAGATGGTTTAGTGGTTAAGGCATTTGCCTGCAAAGCCAAAGGACCTTGGTTTGACTCCCAAGGACCCATGTAAGCCAGATGCACAAGGTGGCACATGTGTCTGGAGTTTGTATGCAGTGGCTGGTGGCCCTGGCACACCCATTCTCTCTCTCTATCTCTCTCCCTCTTTCTCTCTCAAATAATTTTTTTTTTTAAAAAAGACAGGTTCAAAAGTAACAGCTTGTTTGTAGGCTGATTTACCCTAGTTGGTAATCACTTAACTTCAGTGGATGTTCAGTCTTGCTGCTATACTTGAAAATTGTTAATGTCTCTTCTTCTGTTTTGAATGTGATGTGGATTTTGAAAGATGAAATTTAATTTAGAAGTTTGTTACAATGTTCCAAAGATATGTAATGGACAATATGCTCATGATAGCATATTCAGATGTAATCATTTGAAAAAGATAAATTGAAATCAGAATGAGATAATTCTTCACACTCACTAATGCAGTTACAATAATAGAAATATAAACAGATACAATTACCAGTGAAGACATAGAGATGTTGAAGCCCTAATAAATTACTAGTGAGCCAGGCATGGTGGCATACATCTTTAATCCCATCACTCAGGAGGCAGAGGTAGGAAAAGCATCGTGAGATCAAGGCCACCCTGAGACTACATAGTGAACTCCAGGTCAGCCTGAGCTAGAGTAAGACACAAACTTGGGGGGATTGGTAGGGGGGAAAGATAGTGAAATATAAAATAGTACAGCAACCTTGGAAAAGAATTTGCCAATCCCTGTTTGAAAGATAAGGTTGTTATATCATCAAGTAGTTTCATTCCTGAGTCTACATACTCAAAAGAAATTAAATTATGTTTCTATGCAAACCTGTTCATGACCTTATTATTATTTTTTTGGTGTTGAAGTAGGATCTCATTCTAGCCCAGGCTGACCTGAAATTCACTATATAGTTTTAGCTGTCCTTGAACTCACAGCAGTACTATCTCTGCCTCCTGACTGCTGGGATCCAGGGTGTGCACCACCATGCCAGGCTCATGCCATTATTATTCACAAGAGCCAAAAAAAAAAAAAGTAGAAACAATTAAAACTTCTGTCAGCTGAGCCAGGTGTGGTGGCTCACAACTTTAATCCCAGCACTCAGTAAGCAGAGGTAGGAGGATTGCCATGAGTTCGAGGCCACCCTGAGCCTACATAGTGAGTTCCAGGCCAGCCTGGAAAAGCCACCCCCCCCCAAAAAAAAAAATCTGTCAGCTAATAAATGGGTAAAGCAGTGCAGTGTAGCCTTAAGAGGGACCATTATTAGACAATCAAAAGGAATTAAGAATCAGTACTTACTTCAACATGAGTGAACTTTGAAAATACTGTTTTAAGAATAAGCCAGACATGGCTGTGAACTATATGATTCCATTCATATGAAATGTCCAGCACAGGCAACGCCATAAGAATATAACTAGATTAGTTCAGTACAGTGGCCATAGAGGAGAACGTTATATAGGTGTTTTTAAAAGAATCATTTGAGAATAGCTTAGAGGCATAAAAATGTCAATGATATATTTAAGAGGAATGTTGGCACAAAATTTTACAGACAGCAAAACCAATATTAGAAAGCAAGCTGTATATTTAAAAGATAACAGAGATAGCTGAAGTTCTGTTTTCATGTGCTTTCAAGCTTTTATTAGATGCCAACTAAATGCAATTTAATGTCCTTATCTTGATCTGAGGAAAAAAAATCCTTCCAGAATGAGGCTAATCTCACTATCTTTCAGACATTTTAATAACATGTACAAGGAAATTTGAAATTATGAGCAGTCTGTAATGAGTGAGAAACCTTTATCTTTGAATTGAGACACAGTTGCAGGGTCAGTAGTTCTATCTGGAAATATCAGATATATATATATATATATATATATATATATATATATATATATATATGTATGTATGTATGTATATATATATATATATATGCATGGAACTGATGAAATCAAAACTGCATGTCAGCACCTTCTTTATTGGTTACTCACCTATGCCTTTCTGTGGACTGCGGAGTCCTTTGAACATGCAGAGCCGAATCACTGCCTGTGAGTACTGAAGACCCGTCAGGGCGTGAGCCATGCCGTGACGTAAGCTGCGTAGCTCCAGAAGTGTGAAACGAGAAGAAGCAACGGATGAGGCCTAGAGGGGATCACTGATGACAGCTTCTGAGGGGAAGTGCTGTATAAGCAGGATATTTAAAAAATAAGCAGCAACTCTAAAACGCAAACGAAGAAGAGTAGGGCTGTGGGGCTCAAAGGAAATCCCATGAAGAGAAGCAGTGAGATTTGAAGTCATCCTGAGATGTGAGGCTGGCCTGCAGTCCAGTGGGGAAAGGATGGAACATGAAACTCCAAAGGTAGGCAAGACTGGAAGTAAAAGATGTGACAAAAATAAATAATATAGAGTTTGGCTTAATGTGTCAGAAATGATTCTGGCTTACACAAGACGAGAAGTCCCCCCACCCCCACCCACACGCACACACTTCCGAACTTCTGCATTCACCGTGCGTTCACATCTCCTCTAGTGCTCCAGGGCCCTTTGCGCTTCACTGCACCAGTTCAGGGTGCAAATCTAGAGTTCCGCCTCATATGTATGATTCAACTGTCAGGAAAAAAGGGGAGGGGGATCAAGAGGACCTTCTCCCACCTTGTCATTCAGCCTAAGCTGTCATAACAAGTACTACAGGCTGGTGGCTTCTAAATAAAAGAAATTAATTTCCCCACAGTCAAGCACAGTCATAGTCGTGTCATTACGTGGAGGGAAAAGGAATTCCCCTGCTTTCTTTTACAGGAGCATCAATTCATGAGGACTCCGCCACCAGATCACTTCCGAAAGAGTCCTAGGAATAATGCCCTCACATTCAGATCTGGGTTCCAACCTGTGAATTTGGAAAGGAGCACAAGCCGTCTATGGAACTCATTTTTTGTAGTGGTGCGCTTGTGTGTTTACATGTGTGAGTGTGGACATACATGTGCCATGGCACACTGTGGAGGTCAGAGGATCACACCAGATGTCTGTCTTTACCTTCCACCTTGTTTGAAGCAGGGTCTGTCATTCTTGTTGCTCACTGATCTATTCACTAAGCTAGCTTCCAGAAAATTCTTCTGTCTCTGCCTCCCTTCTCATCACTGGTGCAATGGGATTATTGCTGCCTGACATAGTGCTTGGCTTTTATTTAGGTTCTGGGGCTACAAATGAGGCACTGACATTTGTGAGACAAGAACATATCCATTGAGCCATCTCCCCAAACCAGAACTCTGTGGACCTTCATAGAAGTGGTCTGTGATGTTCCTGCTACATCTCAGTGACCAGAGAAGACTGTATATATGCACAGTGAACTATAAGAAAAACTGAGAAATTGAGCCTTCATAATTAGCAGCTAAATGTTTTATGAAAATGGCAGGGAATGTGGTTTTATTATTAAAGAAAAAGAAAAGATGGCACCCTCTAAGAGGACAGACCAAACTGTGAAGCAGATGATAAATCTTGGGAGGCATAGTGAGTGCTGTGCAACCCAGGAGCAAAATGGATTTGTTTTGTCAAAATGTCAAGATGCAAAGGATGGGTGAGAAATGGTGAGTAGAAAACGGCAACCACAGGAACCGTTGGCTCTGGCTCGGACACTTTTGTAACAGCCCAGACAAGGAATGACATTAAGACAACTGGAATAGAGGAGAAAGGATGGGTTTCCAAGGTAATCAGAACAGAATTTGAAGGAGTTAATAGCTGGTGCTAAAAGGGTGAGGGAAAGAGAAGAAGGCACAATGTTACCAGAAAATGAGGAAACATGGATTGACAAAAAAACATCGCAACCAGCCAGGCATGGGGGCACACACCTTTAATCTGAACACTTGGGAGGCAGTGGTAAGAGGTTTGACATCAGTTCAAAGCCAACCTGAGACTACAAAGTGAATCTTAGGCCATCCTGGGCTTGAGTGAGACCCTATCTTGAAAATAAAATTCACAAACCTGGGAGAAGTAACCTCTATACCTAAAGATCATGGCTGCTGTCCTTCAATTTTTTTTTTTTTTTTTGCATGTGGATGTATGCTCATATGCACATGGATACACACGTGAGCAATTGCACATGCATGTGTATGGGCATGTGTGTGGTGGCCAGAGGTAAATATCAGATGTCTTCCTCAGTCCTCTCCACCTTATTGTTTTGAGACAAGATCTCACTGAACCTGGAGCTCACTATTAGGTTAGAATAGCTGTCCCGCCCAGCAAGCTCCAGGGATGCTCCAGTCACATTTCCCCGCTTTAGGATTGCAGAAGTGTGCTTCCATAGATGGTTTTGACATGAATGTTGGGATCCAAACATACATCCTCATGTTTACATGGTAAGCACTGTACTGACAGAACCATCACATCAGCCCCATTGTTATGTTATGAATTTGGGCATTTCCAGCTTTTTAAAAAAAGCATATTGATAGCTATGCTTAGAAGCATCTTTTGACTGTAAGTATAGAATAAAAATGTAAAGAGGAGACTTCAAAGTATATTACTTCAAAATATATATTCAAAGGTCCATGAATTCATACAACTTAAGCTATTTTTGTCTCAGTGGAGCAAATCTTTGATTTTTGTATTGATAATGTAAAAGTATAGTCTAAATTCATCAGCTCTTTCCCGACAGAGAAAAAGAGAAAATATTAACAACATTGCCAATAATAATTTGTTGTATGCCATTTAACTTGTATATTTTATGTGTTCAATAATCTTAATTTCTAAAATTTGTCATTATCCACATTTTAAAAATGAGACACAGGCTTCAGAGAAATGGTTCTTGTCTGAGATCACACTGCTTAGTAAGAATCAGAGCTGGATATTGATCCTGGGTACAACCATGCTATTAAATACTCCATCACAAGCCCACTCCATGCTTTCAGGTAGCTATTTTGACAGGAAAGGGGGAAAAAGTACAGAAATGACCTTTGAAAGTGTGATAGCACACTAACAAGTAGTATGTTTTGTAAAGAAAACAGGGACAATGAGACATCGATAAAATATTTATCTCCTTATTTACAATGGCATAAGTAAAGCTAAATAGATTATTCTTTTACAATTAATATCATGGTATAAGAAACAAGGACAATAAGAAAACAAATAGGAGAGTGGAGAAGTCAATTTTCTAAATATTGATCAGCATCACCCCGCCGGCAAACTGTGCCTTCCCCCCTCAGTTTTTCATTTTCTCAGCCAGTCACTGAGTGGAAGTACTTTCTTCTCAAGATGTGCCTATTAAGTCTTTTTCATTTTTTTAAACAAATAGTGACAACTTTTAGTGTGTGTATTTGGGGAGTACAAAGTGACATTATGATACATTCGCATACTGCATAACAGGGCTTTAATGAATGATGGACTATATGGGGTTGAAATATTTCTGGGTCAGCTATTAAGGGCTGGCATGGATTTAATTACCATCACACCATATCTATGTGGCATTTGTTTGCAGTAGCAAGAGATCCTGGTGTCCCCACAAACACGCATGCAAATAAATAAATAAATAAATAATATGCTTAAAAATTCTTTTTGGCTAGTGACTGCAATGCCTGAAAGAAAGGATTTACTGTTAGGTATATAAAGCACAGCTCTAATAAGTATTATAGTGCATAATAATGAAATACTTTTTATGGTCTACACACTTACTATATTGTGCTTCTTATTGTCATTTCAGAGTATGTTCATTGATACCTTGAGGAAAAAATTGACATAAGCAATGACATCTTTTCATGCTATACTCAACCTTATTTTAAGATGTCCTTAAAGCCCCCAAATACTTAAGCTATTACTACTCTATTGGATGCATTCCAGAAATAAATGGAAAAACACAAGGGCTCAAGACAGAACATATTCCTATCATTAAGGGCCACCCAGCCGTATATACACACAAACATTCTGATGTGTCAAGGTAATTATCTTACTTGTGTTCTTTAAAACTGGGAAAGAAAAAAAGAAAGTCTATTTAAAAAAAAAAGATAAAGTACTTAAAGAATGGGTCCACCAAGAAAATCCCTTTACCCTGCCTTGCACCTGGAAGCCATGCAGGAAATATGGTTTTAGAGGATGTGGTCTTTCCCAACACTCAGAGAGTGTTTCACTTGGCCAGTTAACACTGGGTTATGCAGCACCAACCACACTTCCTTATTTCTAGAAATGCGCAGCATGGCCTTCGCAATCAAGAGAAATCATTACCAGAGGTATATTTTCTATTAAGTGATATCTTAGCATTAATCCTACCTTATACTTAAAACTCATATTCCAGGGCTGGAGAGATGGCTTAGCGGTTAAGCGCTTGCCTGTGAAGCCTAAGGACCCCGGTTCCAGGCTCGGTTCCCCAGGTCCCACGTTAGCCAGATGCACAAGGGGGCGCACGCGTCTGGAGTTCGTTTGCAGTGGCTGGAAGCCCTGGCGCGCCCATTCTCTCTCTCTCCCTCTATCTGTCTTTCTCTCTATGTCTGTCGCTCTCAAATAAATAAATAAAAAATGAACAACAAAAAAAAAAAAAACAAAAAAAACCCCTCATATTCCAAATCTTTGAAATGCTCTCTTACCTAGCCTGCATTAAGTTTAAGTATTTTGTCCTGAACATTCTGAGTACTGTTTACTATGATTTGGATAAATATTCCCCCAAAGAACCATGGGCCTTTTCCCTAACCCATGGCACATACATAGATGGTGGGACATTTTAAAAGTCCAGCCTGCTTGTAAGAAGCTTTTACCAGTTTGTTCTTTTTTTTCTGGTCTACTGCCATCTTTTTTTTTTTTTTTTCTTTAGAGTTTTAGCTGTCTTTCTTCTACTCTAGGGGAGGAAGAAAGGCCACTGGGGCATGTTCTCAAAGGATATGCTGATACCCCAGCACTTTCCCTATCTCTCTCTCTCTCTCTACTCCAGCCACCACAATGTAGGCATGCCACTTCTTCCATGCACTACTGCCACAATGTACTAGGCAAAATAAACACAAAGTAACAGTGACAACTGTGTTCTGACAACACTTACACTGTGAGCCAAAGTAAACCTTCTGCCATCTCTGAGGTATTTTGACACAATGATGGAGAGCTGACTAATGACAGTAGGCAATTGGAAATTTATTGCAATACACTAGATTCCATCATTCTGAATTACAGCCCCATGTCTCAACTCATATTAAATAATCTTTTAAAAATGAATGTCTTCCCTTACTTAACTCACAATATACATTCTTGAATCTAGAAAAATCTCATTCATATTTGTAAGTGGTAAAACAAATAACTTATGATACACATGATGCTGATGCATTTAAAAATATATTCTTATTTTTGCTGACAATAGATAACCTTAAACAGATAACAACAATGTTTCCGTTTTATACCTGACTGAGGATTTTAGCTGATGAAATAGGCTTGGAGTTAGAGTGCTATAAGCCATCTGGGACGGAGATTAAGCTCTGTGCATTATCCTTCACTGATTCCCTGATATCTAACTATGTAGACCCTGGAGATTGGAATTTAAATATTATAGATAGGCTGTATATTAGCAACCATGTTTTTTTAAATTCTAAAATGATTAGAAAGGCATCTTTATTTTATATTTTCTTCATCTTTTAAAACATACATTTTTTTCAAACAATAGGTAAAATTATTCATTGTCAACTACCCACACAAAATATTTTGCAACATATCTAAGAAGTATTTGAAATTATGAATATGTAAAAGTGTAAATTTGGGGGCACTAAATGATAACAATATTAGTACCATAATTGGGTGAGAATGTGGCAGGGAAAAATTATTATGGTATGGTTTGGGAGATGTACCCACTCAAAAATATCAGATGTAACCAGTTTCTCTAAAATGAGTACCTTGTCATCAGTACATCATAGGTTTACCAGAAGTTACTGACATTTTGCCATTTTAATGATGCATGCACCTTCAGTTCCAGAAATGTGACCATAGATATTAAGTAGTAAAAGTGAGTGAGTTCTTAGTACAATATGATAATTTATGTTTCAAAATTACCTTAAATGCTTCACTAGATCTCCTATAAGACAACCAAAGATACAAAACTATACATGAAAATATAACTGAGTAGCAAAAGCAAATTTTCAGAAATTCAGTGGAAGCTCTCAAGAAAATGGCCCCAATATTTTGTGACATTTCCTTCATTTCCCCAGCTGAAGAAGCTATCCATGAGAGAGAGCTTGTCTCTTTCATATCACTTTTCCAAAGCCTGCAGACAAATCCTCTTTATGGAAGAGCTCAGCACACACTAATCTACACTGTGAACATATGGAAAATTGAGCCTGTCTAACACTGACAGGGTTTAGAAGAAGGAGTTGTTTATTCTTAATAACAAGATAAAATTTATCAAGAAGTATTCCATGACCTCAGAAACCATCCCACATACATCTTTGGCATTTACACAGTTCTGTATCCTTTCAAAGATTTAAAAGCCATACACACACAAACACACACACACACACACACACACACACACACACACACACACACGACATTCAATTATATGATTCACATGATTCTGCTACATATAGGTTTTAAACAAAAACAAATGTGAATCTTAACAAAAGTTAGGTATAATACATAAACAAAATCAAAACACATGAGGAATTTCTTTGTAGAGGAGACAAATCATTACCTCTTCTCTTTTTGTGGTCTCTGGCTAGGCCTGAGAGACTGACCTGAAACAGATTAACAGGAGCAAAGTAACTAGGTGCTTACATGCATGTGGGAAACCCTGAGGCAGGAGGATGAATACACAAAGAAGTGACAAAATCTAGTGTCCAGGTACCAGAATGAGCAAAGAGAAATAATTCTGCAAATACAACTACAATGCAAATGCAATGAGAGGTACAGGGGAAGACCGGAGCTATTTGAACAAGCCTTGTTTGTAGATTGCTCTACGCTTGACTCTCCGCCTTTCTTCCTTTCTCCCTTTTTCGGGGAGTGAATCTTTAATATGTAAGTTTTATCTCTTTATTTTCCTTGATTTTTTTTCAAATTTCTTTACTCAAACCATCCTTGTGGCAAAGTGGCACATTCTGGAATGGCACACATTGTCACCCTCATCTTTCTTCTCTCTCTCTCTCTCTTTTTAGTTTTTAGTTTTGAGGAACTTTCATCTTTCCTAGGCAAGCTTTGTGAAAAAAAATATGTAAGGAATTATTTTTCACCAGAGCTTTATTATTACTGATCACATAATACGGGGTAAAGATGCAGACTTGGAAATCATGGGGATTGAATCTCTTTTAATCCCAGTTTGTGAAGTTCTGTTCACACCTGAGTGCATCAATCTTTTCAAATATAAAAATGTTACATATTATAATCTCCAGGCATTGTTATTCTCTGCTATCCCAAGATATCAATATTTGCTAAGCTCTTTTTTATCGGACATCACTATCTGGTACATTATAGTCCTTGTACATTGCTTTGTATAAATCAATAGTTTAGCTTTAAATACTGCATGCTGGTCTCTGAACAATTTCTCTTACATTTTCTAAGATAAAAACTGTTTGACCTTTATATAAAACTTTCTTGTATTTACTTTTGAATAAAACTTACCAAATTTTCCCTGGGGAGGTAGTAAAATGGATTATTTAATAAATAAATCATCTTGCATAAATTAACATATGGCCAATTTCATAGTAAATTTGCCTTGATAACAAAGACCAATTAATCCAATGTAAAGCCTACATTAAGAAGAAGAAATATGTTTTTAATTTCAGACACAGAGAAAATGGGGGGAAACTGAAGATGCCTTCATCAGCTGTCTCATCATTCTCCTTGATGCTTCCTGGAAATGGGGCTCCATTCCTCAGCTGTTGTACCAGCTTACTTGTTGAATATATTGTTAGTGTGCTTCTCCACTGTCTTGTGCTCATCTGTGTTGTGCAGGAATTGTGTAAATGTGACAGCAAGGAACAGATTCCCACAGAACACATCTGAGAGCCAATAAATTTTGACTGACCTTTAATAAATTTTAGTTGTCCTAGGTTTACTTTTCTGTGCAAAAATATATAACATACAGAATTTATGTGATATAAATCATATAATTCTGGGAATTTAGTCCTGTAATATATATCAATTTCTAATGATTTTTGAAAAGATGAGAAGAATATCATTGTCTATAAAAATTTCTTTTACAGGATTAAAGTTCTTTTTTTAAAAAAGGCTGATTAAATATGTATTAAGTAAATCTTATTCAAGTTCAAATGTGAAAAGAGAAACTAGAGACCTAAACAGTGGAGGAAAAGTAGAAGTCTAAAAATATTAACCAAGAAAGTTCATTGTAAAGGGCAACTAAAATTTATAACAGAAAATATTTTTATATTTATGCAAAAATGCACAACTTCCCTAGGGTAGGCTCTAAATTAGTTGTCTTTTTCTCTCTGCTGCAGTTTCACATTGTTGGCAAAAAAACAAAACAACAAAATAAAAAAAAATCAAAATAAAACAAGAAAAACACCTGGCCAAGAACAGCTTGTGGGAGGAAAAGGTTTATTTTGGCTTACAGATTCAAGGAGAAACTCCTTGATGGTAGGGGAAAACAACTGCATGAGCTCCTTCTGGTCCCCCAAGACTGATAACCATGCATGATGCAATGCATTCAGGCCAACTTTAAAAGTCCCTACAATTTTTATTAATCCCAATGATGTTCAGACATCCCCTTAGTCCAAGATCTTTTAACTGTGCTATAATACAAAAAATAATAATAATAAAATAATAATAATGGCATAGAATGAACATTCACACTGCAAAAGGTGGCATTGGGCATAGCAAAGAAATATTCAGCCAACACAAGATTTAAAACAAACAGGGAAAACTTCAAACTCTGTAGCTCCAAGTCTTACAACTCTAGTCAGTGATAAGTCTCCAAATCCAATAAATCTGACCCGTGAAGAGTCTGTGGTTCCAATTCCACCCCTCCAGCTAGGCTATTCACAGTCCCAGAAAAGTTAATCAGACATCAGAAGCTCTCCTTGGCAGCTATTCCATAGTCTTGGTGTCTCCACTGTACTCTACACTACTCTACACTCTACTGTAACTTACCCTTCCTTTGGCTCTTACATTCCTTACTTGTATGTGCTTACATGTATATTTTTGTGTGTATATGGGCATGCACATGCCACAGTACACATGTGGAGGCCAGAAGACAACTGCCACATGTCTGTGCTCTTCTTCCATATTCTTGTGAGACAGGGTCTGCTGACCCTGTGAACAAATGCCTGTCTAGTGCATCTTGCTTTACATGGGTGCTGGGGAGTACTGAGCTCACTAGCAAGGATCAAACTAGGTTTTGCAAGCATACCCTTTCAAACTTTGAACCATCTTATCATCTTCCACTATATTCTTTATTCTTCAAGCACAATGCCAACATTCTTTGTCTTACTTGTTATAGTAATCATAATTACTTTTCATTTTATTTCCTTTTAGCAAAGAAATAAAAAAAAAATCACATTTCCATGCACCTTATTTCACATATCTAAGTGGAATAAAAGTACTAACTTCAAAGGGCAGACAAACCTGACATGATATATATTAAAATATTGAAAATATAGAGAGATAAATGCATGTAAATGATTTCAGATAATATATTGCCCTGGCCAGCCGGTTGAACAAGGACTCGAGGAAAAGCTAACCTGGGTGAAAGAAGGCAAACAGACACAAGAAGGAGACCATGCTAGATGTTTGTCAAGGCCTCGAGAGTTTATTCTTACATGTAGGTTTACATAGAGTTGTAGGAGGAAGAGGACATGGTCAGGGCAAGGAGTTGTTGGGGGGAAGGGAACATAGTTAGGGCAAAGATCACAAAGTTATTGGTTAAACCGCAATACCTTTGTTTCTTCATCAGCTACCAGCAGGATGGGGGAGTGTTTAGCCAGGTGTATGATCCCATTGTTTCTGGTAGTTGAATATTAGGTGAGGAAGTAGAAAGTTAACTTGCTATATGGCAGTCTTTGTTTCTGGTAGTTGAGTATTAGGTGAGGAAGTAAAAACTTAACTTGCTATATGGCAGTCTCTGTTAACATGGCCAAGGTTTGGTTCATAGCTCCCAACAATATATTAATAGTGGAACATGAATAAAACAGTTCCAAATTCAAAGGCCCAAAGGTAATCTCAAATCAACATTATCCTTAGAATGTTTACTTAAAACATTTCCAATTTTGATGTGATATCCACAGAGATGATTATGAACATTACAGAGAAGGACATCAGAACCTGAATGAACAAACTTAAATACATTATTAACTTGGGAAATAAGCTAGTGAATTCAGAAACATGAGCCTGTGGAAATCTCTTGGGGTGTTGAGACCCCACAGGCTTCTAAAACACTGAAATCCTTGGTTCTTCTTGTCAACACAATGATATACTTTGAGTTTCCAGAAATGACTCCCCCAAACTGTCGTTGCCTTTTGTTGGGCCCCATTTATATTTTCTTGAGAGGATATCATGTGGTCCTAAGCTTTTGTCCATCATTCATGAGCAGATGACTTATAAATTTATATCTCTGCTTCTATCCTCTTATTCAATGTCAGAAGAATATGGTCAACCACTGTCTTTGAGTGGCCACATAAATATATACTTGCTATATTTAGTGCAAAATAAGCCTTGATTTTTTTCCATGCCAAGTTTCCATAAGCTCAACAATCAATAAACCATGCTACAATCTATTTAGCTATATTAAGCAGAAACCTGTAGATCACTCAGCAAATCATATCAATTTTATTTTAAACCAATTTACTTCTCTCTGCTATTTCTGTCACTAACCTTGTTCAAACCACAGTTGTTTCCCTCAGAGACTGCTCTCTACACTTCTCATTCAGTTCTTGATTTCTAAATTTGGCCTACATAAATAATTCACTACTTAAAATCCACTCCTACTCTAAAACCACTTTAAGGACTTCACATTGTACTTGTAATAAAAAGCAAATGCATTGGCATGGCCCATTGGCCTATATAAATCACCCTGCATAGCTCCCATGCTGCACTTCTCCCTAGTATATATATCTCTTTCTAGTCACACTGACCTGATTTTCTAAGCTTGCAACATCCCCAGAGGTTTCTCCCAACTTCTCACATAACTAGTTCATTCTAGTCTTTTAGTCTACTGCTTTGATGTCACCATTTCATGGACATTCATGAATACTATATCTGTAGTGTTAATCTGAGTAACTTATTTTATTCATCATATACACTTTACTGTTTTCTTTACTGAGTTGTTCACAATCTTAAAGGAGCTTACAAGTTGAGATGTATCTCTTTTCTTTCGTATATAGTCCTTCTGGAGTTAATGCTTCTTTCTATAGCCATCTCTTCTATCCTATAGAAAGATTTCCAATATAATAAGTATGGAATAATGTGTTAATTCCTTTAATATATCTATCTGTGAGAACAATTTGTGAAGGAAAGACTCATTGCATGTGGTTTTAGGGATTTAAGTACATCTTCCTTGATTCTGGGTCCATAATGAGGCATAACACCATGTCAAGGGTACATACAGAAGAGCATCTATGTCCCTACAGCAGACAGGAAGAAGAATAAGACATGGGGACTGGGAACAAGGTTAATCTTCAAAGGCACACCCTAATTGACTTGCTTCTTCAAACCAATCCTACTTCCCTAAATTTCCACCACCTCCCAAATTAGCACCACCAGCTAGAAACCAAGCATTTAACACATGAGCTTCTGGGACACATTTCATATTCAAATCACAGCCTGTAAATATTTACTCAGCCATTTTATTGTTAATTTATTTATCAGCTCAGAAAAAGAAATGTCTATCATGCAGTAGTATAGAGAAACTTAAACAGTGATATAAATATTACAAGGAAACACCTTTAACAACTGAGCCACCTTCCCAGCCCCAATGTAGATATGACCACAGGATCTGGAACAAGTCAAATACTCCAGAAATATGACAAACCCAAGAGCAAACAACCATTATTAACACCAAATACACATGAGCCTTTATATCATGGGGCTCTTCCATGATGGTGTTGATCACTGCTTGGCATAGAAAATATTTCAAGACACAAAATTATAAAAAATTCAAATTTCAGTGCTCACAAATTTTGAAGACCATAGATACATTTATATAGTTTTTATTTACATATTATCTATGTTTATTTTCTTGTTTATAACAACACAATAAAAATGACAAAACCCTATGACTAAGACTAAGTTGTCATGTAAAAATAGGTTATATCTGTTGGAAAAGAGGATAAGGGAAACAGAAAACACAATTTGAAAAAAACAGGAATAAAATCTAATGTTTAAATGCTAACAAAAAATAGAAAGAGAGATTATGCAACACCATGCCTATTTGCCTATAATAGACATTGCTTGAATTGCCCTTAATTAATACATAAATTCAACTTAGCAAATGAAATATGAATATTATTATTAAAATGCACAATATATACATATAGCATTTAATTTAATTTTCAATACAACCATAGGCGATAACAATATTAAAAGATCTCACAGCTTTCAAAGAACCTTAGCTCAACTTATCTATTAAACTCTAAAATTTGTTACAACTTCCCTTTTCATGATTACTTATTGTGTGCTCATTCAGTTTACTTTTCCTCTTCACAATTAGATAAATTACCTACCTGTCAGTAACTTAACAAAGCTTCTGATATTAGTGACAAAATGTCTTACAAATATTAAAACAACCTCAAAATGCTATATAAAATTCAAATGATTTAGATAACACATCTGGAAATACATAAAGAATGTCCTAAAAGCATCCTTAGGACAAAATTTTCATGACAGAATATAGCCTGCAGTGATGAGGCCTTATCAGGTAAACTGTTTGCTGATTTACAAGATGAACATATTACATCTATGTCCTACAGGGCAGCACAAGTTCTGAATGGTTTTATGAATAAGCAGCCCCAAGTGGTTCCTTCTAGATGCTGGGGCGTGGGAATACTTAACTCTTCTGCCTCTTCCTTCCCAACAGATTTAAATCAATTCCAGGAACCTTTTCTTATTCTTCAAATGCCCCAGGGAACCATAAGTGCTATGTCTTAGATACTCTTAAGGATCCTCCCAAGTACATGTAATATATGTCATGCAGTCATATGGATTTTTATATGCATTTCCTCTGCTCATTTCAATAAAGATTAATCTTTCTTTTTTTGCATCTCTAAGTTGTCCTGAATTTATAAGATAAATTATGATGTTTCTTAAAAACATTCAACTTTTCTAAATGTATCTTTTGTTTCTTCACCTTTACTCACACTAGTAGTGATGTCATCCAACAATGTTTTTCATAACAGAACAAATCACAACAGATTGATTAAAACTGCATATTCACTGAAGACTACCATAAATATAGACAGACTGAAAGGCACTTTTAAATGATGACAGGCTGGCATGTGGATTTAAAACAAAGAAAAAAACCCACTCAGCATATGTGTGTGTGTGTGTGTGTGTGTGTCCAGGTGTTGGTTGATCATCACCTCCCTACCTTCCATCTCATCTTAGAGGCAGAGTCTTCATTTGTTTGCCCTGGCCAGAGGGGAGTTGAACAAGGACTCAAGGAGAAGCTAACCTGAATGGGGAAGGCAAACAGACACAAAAAGGAGACCAAGCTAGGTATTTGTCAAGGTCTTGAAGTTTATTTTTACACATAGGTTTTTATAGGGTTGTTGTAGGGGGAAGGAGTCATAATCAGGCCAGAGATCACAGGGTTTCTGGCTAAATGTTATTTCTTTATTTCTTTATCAATTACCAGCAGCACCAGGAAGGGCTATCACCCAGGCTTAACGGCTTCTTCATTTCTGGTCATAGGTCATTAGATGAGGAAATAGAAACTTAACTTGTTATATAGCAGTTTCTGTCAACATGGCCAAGGTTTGGTTCATAGCTCCCAACATCTCCTCCCTTCTTTTATACAAAAAGAGGGGGAGGCCCACTTTGCAGCTGTGGGCATTAACCAACTGGGGTAGTAGGGATCCAACTCCTCCCATGGGATGTGTTTTTCCCACAATCTTTGGCCCTTGGTACCTTTTGGGGAGGGGAGGCAGAGCCTATGTGGCCAGAGAGTGAGGCACGGCCTTAGTGATAACAGTTGTGGTACCAACCTCCATGTAAGTCAGGTTTTTCTCTCAGGGGATTCAGAAGCAGTCAGAAAGAGACCTTCCCTTGTGGTGCTTTGCCTTGCACCCATGTTGGTGCCCATATTGCACTCACTTTATTGTGAGCTGATATGCACAGGTCTGAATCCTATGCCCCTCCCATAGGAGGGGTAGCTATTTGGCCATGACAGACAGACCACAGCAATAGCCGAGGTATAGAGGACAGCAGTATAGTAAATGAGTACAGCATATACATAGTGTAGTAAATGAGTACAGAAGGTAAGATCAAGGGAGACTGGCAGTTGCAGGTGATAGGTCTTCAGTGGCAATGCCTCAATCACCAGCTCCAGTCTGTGATAATGAACTGCAAAGTCTGGATCATAATAGCATCAATCTGTTGATGTAGAAAAGACATGATTTTATTTATAATAATGGGTCCGATTGTGAGTAAGAGGATTAAAATAAGTAGAGGTCCTTCCAGCTTTGTCCTGTTAGGAAAAAAGGACAGTTTCTCAGGGAAATGTTTCTTCCCTGGATATGTGAGATGTCATTGGAGGATCATCAGCCTGTTTTACAAGTCTCTCTGGCAGCCATCTCGCAGCATTTTCTTTGGTGTCAAACAAGCATACTGATCCTCGGCCCCAAATGAGTACTGGGTCTGGTCCATTCCATTTTAAGGTTAAAGGATCTTTCCACATGGCTTTAGAAAAGGTATTTTTTGTGTTTGTGTGCCAAAAGTGATCAGCAGCTGACTTTCCTTGAGCGTCAAGGGTTAAAAAGTTTAGGACAAACAGGGCATGATGAAGAATGGTTTTTGTGGAGTCTTTTATGGGATATAAATCCCCCATTTTTAACTTCTGGAGGGTATGTTTAATAGTTTGATGGGCTCACTCAACAATTTCTTGACCCTGGGGGTTGTATGGTATGCCTGTAATATGTTTAATTTGTAATTGATGACAAAAATTTTGGAATTTTTTTCCCAGTATATCCAGGACCATTATCAGTTTTAATAATTTGGGGCTTTTCCATGACACCAAGGCAATTGAGTACATGAGCAATGACATTTTTTGAAGCTTCTCCAGCACGGAGACTAGCAAAAATGAATCCACTAAAGGTATCCACAGTAACATGGAGGTACTTAAGATTATCAAATGAGGGAACATGTGTTACATCCATTTGCCAGATCTTATTGGGAATTAAACCTCTAGGATTCATGCCTAAGTGGGGAACAGGTAGGAGGGTGACACAGATTGTGTATTGTTTGGCTATCTGGTGAGCTTGTTCCCTAGTGATTTTAAAAAGAAGACACAAGGTTTGAGCATTAAGGTGATGTACAGAGTGAGCGTCTTTGGCCTGGGCCACAGGAGAAAGTCCCCTCATGTCAGGACAGCCTTTGTAAGCATTTTCCAATTATTTACTGAAAGCCAATTATCACTAAGGGCCTCTAGTAGGGTCATGGTAAAGGGAGCAGTAGGTCCATAAGAGGAAACAGCACTTTTTAATTCCTTGATATGTTTAAATTTTAAATGGTGACACTATTGGGGCTTAATAACAATAGTTTTGTTCCTGTCTGGCTCACTTTCATCATCTGAATCAGTGGATTGTTTAGAGTGTTTATCTCCTTCAGAGCCTTCCTACTACTCTGCTTATGCTTTCTGAGGAATTCTCCTGTCTCTGCCTCCCTTCTAACTGCAGCAGCACTAGATAAACCTGTTGCATCTTCTAGCTTTTATGTGGGATTTGGGGATCCAAACTCAGGTACTCAGATTGTGTGGCAAGTGTTCATCACATTGAGCCATTTCCACAACCCAGTGTACTGATTTTCACAATTTAATGTTGAGCCATTTTCAACCCAGGAACTCTCTGTGTTAAATATTTCACTCCTACTATCTCAGAATATGTCTTACTCATAACAGGGTTGCTGCAAATACACATAATTTAGTCAGGGCTTTACTCGATTAGTTTCTGCCCCTGCTTCATCACAGATGCCCTAATGGCAACAGAGACACAGAAGGGGTCATCATGTAACAGAGACAGAGGTGGGAAGAACTTAGCATGGCCTTTCCTGTGTCTTAAATTCAGAGATAGATGCATCTATTCTAACTTCCACCAGCCCATTTATTCAAGTGAATCTATATGTCAATAGAAATGGTGTGACTATGAATACATTTTTAGGTTAAGTGTCAAGAGCCCCTACCGTACTCTCTAAGTAAACTTTTTCAAGCATCATATAATTTATGGTGTGACCACTGTTCCTTGGCTGACCATTGAGCCTACACCTCAGGGAGAAAGTATTCTGCTGGCTGATAAACTTCACTTTCTGCTGCTGTTTCAGACGGTGGCATCAAAAAAAAACTTATTGTAACTTAGTGGTTGTGGTTCACGAGGTACAGAGAAAGAGAAATGAAAGAAGAGAAAGAGAGAGAGAGAAAGGAGATAACTATTTGTTGTATTCTGCTTTTAGCTAGTACAGCAAAGTACTCCAGATACATTTATAAGGAACAGTAATTTATTTCTCACAGTTCTTAAGGCTGACAAGTTCAAAATCAAGGTGCAGGCTTTCAGTCTGCTGAGGGCCTTCTTGCTATATCTCCACATGGCAGAAAACACAAGGGCAATGAGAACTAGAGATGAAGCTTCTCTGAAAATGACCTTAACCCCTAATGAGGAGGTAACTGTCTTGGCCTGTCAATCTCTTAAAGGCCCCACCTATTCCACTTTTATTTTTTTTTCATGAGACTGAACTGAAATTTGCCTTGTGGATTGAACATCCTCTGAGTTCTGGGATTCTAGACATTCCCCACCATACTCAGCTTAAAGCCCACTTCCTAGTACATTGAAAACACCTGGATTTCGAAGAGAATATATTCAAACCACAGCAGTTGCTCCAATTATTAGGATGTTTTGGCTGTCTATCGCTATGCTTTGTTTCTACTTGTAATAATGAAAATAATATAGGTACATAGGAGATCCACATATGTGATTTCATAGATTTCTCTAGTTCAGCTGGGAGTCATCAGGAAGCCAAAAAAGAATCCACAAATTGTTGAGAGAACAAATGGATTAAAAATTTGCTTTAATAGATAACAGGAACAAATCCCTGGCTTCAAAAAATACAAATTTCTGACTTCTGGCAACAGAGATTAAGATCTCTGAGCTGTCAGGGACAATTAGAGGGAGAAAAGGAACTTTAACTATATGACTGTCAAAACGAGAAGGTTAAGCAAGGTTCACAGGTTGACTATAGTTTGTACAAAGATCAAATGTCAAGGCCCCCAATCAGTGTGAGAAATGAGTAAAACATAATAGCATGAGTCATCCATTACTGAAAATATGAACCAATTCAATCACTGCTTTTGAAGCAAGCCTGTGCTCAGGGACCAATGAAGATAAACAGTGGCCATGGGACCCACAGACAATGCCATTCTCCCTTTCACAGATGCTCTAGAACACTCATTCACTTCTCTCAAGTCTTTTATTCTAGTCCTCTGAAGTGTCATTATATGCAGGTTTTTGTTGGATTTTTCATTGTTTTCCATCCCTTCCCACTTAGGAGTTTCATCCCTTTGAATTTGAAGCTCAAAATTCCTATAGAACCATGCATCTTGACAGGAATACATCATTCCTATAGTCATCATGTAGATAATGAAAACATCATGCTGACCTTTTTGTTGATAATATACATATACATATACATATATGTTTTTTTTTCCTAGAATGCTGATACGATACAATTTGGAAAGCCCGAAATTTTGTTTTATCTTATTATGTTCTTATCAACAACTTATGTGACAAATGCATTGTCTTTCAATTTTACTAATAAGCTAAAGCTGATGTTCTTAAAACACTCTGCATTAATTGTTCCATTATTGGTAGCAATATTTGGACATCATTTTCATTATTTATCTATTTTTCGTTTGCTGAAGATTGAACCCTGGGCTGTTCACAAGTTAGACAAGCTCTCTACTAGTAAGGTAATTCCCCAACCTGTTGGGGATAATTTCAAAAAGCTTTGACTCTGGAGTCAAGTAATGAGTCTACTCTGTACTAGCATATGACCTGGAATGGGTTAAACCTCTATACTTCATCATTATCATCTCTAAAATATGGATAAGCACCTAGCTCATGGCTATTATAGCTAAGAAGAATAGCATATGTAAAAACTCTGAACATACAGATACAGGACATTATTTATACATACTACTATGTTCCAAATTAAGAATTTCACATTTCTCCTTATGGTACATTTTCCCTCTTTCTAGTTGCTTGGCAAAATGGGACTTCTTCCTTATCAGTACCCTGTCAGTTTCTTGAAGAACTGAACACAGTATTTGAGAAAAGTCAAATAGTGTTCTGCTCAACAATACAGAGAAGACTAAAAGGGGAGCCAGAGAGACCTACTCACTTGAACCCTTTGCAACAATTCCCCCAACTCTTCCTCAGTTTTCTAATTGAGGTGAGGCATCAGGAGCCATTCAACCCTTCTTATTTTTCCCAAATAAGCAGTTCTTTTGTATTTGGTTAGATGTATAAACAGATAGCTGTCAAATAACATCACCATATCAAGTAGCAAGGTGCACTAGGGCCATAAAGGGAGAACAATTAGCCTTTGTCTCAAATGCCCAGGTTGCCACTGCAGATTAAGCTGGCTCCAAAGGCTCATGGATCAGGGGGATTAGTTCATTCAGAGCTGAAGTCTTTGGTTGCCACGAAAGCACCTGGAAATGTATTGCATTTCTTAGAATGTTATGAAATGCTTAGTGGCTGGTGTCTGTGCATGAGTAAGCTCTGGCCCACCCAGGAAAAGCATCTCTGGGTCTAAGGAGGGGCCTCCTGGGTCAAACTTGAAGTGGCTTTGGGGTTAACCCATATACCTCTGAAAAGAGGCCAAGTTTTATTCATACACAAAAGAAATGTCTGTGGATAACAGAGGGGGTGGTATGAGAAGATAGGAGAACGAATGTTGGAAAGATGACATATAACTGAAAAGCTTTTACTGAAAGGCTGTGGTATTCCATGGCCTGCATTAGGAGACAATATCTGCACAGACATCCTGTTACCAGGACTCATGCCTTTGATACTGATGTCATCTCAACTTGAAGCCAGGTCTTGATTTGCTCTCTCAGATGTACCCAGCTTGTGTTGTCCCTTCCAGGAACCCTGCTTGCATTTTGCTTTTTAACTCAAGGATCTGTTATTCTATTCTCTTTTCTAGGATCACCCCCATATGAACTGTAAACTCTCACTGGAAGTTTGTCCAGAGTGCATTTGAACAGTGCAGTTCAGCTGTCTTCAAGTTATGATCAATCCACTTCTGCCAGGAATTCATGTGCTTTCACAATCATCCTTAGCCTCGGGCCACATGGTAAAGACTATGTGTATAATAGTATTTTATCTTTTGCTTTTGTTTGAGGTACTTTAAATGCTCCTTGCAAACCCATATTTGGGTAAATAAACATCACAGATGCACTCTTCAATTGACTCTTACTCTCAATTAAAGATATCTTTTAGAGGATACTATATTACATAAAACAATGTTTCCAGAAAGGTCATTGCAGTATGTGAAAATTCCCTTGGTCTTCCTGGTCTATTAATCATAATTACCTTCATTAGTTTAAAAGATTATCTGTAAAGACACTCAATTTAAATGAGTTATAGCTTCTCAGATGTTCATTTTTATTGGCAAATACTATTTTTCATCAATACAGAGTGTGTGAAACTTACAAAGAACCAATTGTTTCTTTTCTGGCTCATTTACTTTAGAGTAGCCAAAGCTGATGTGGGTATATCTCTATGTAGTTAATTGGGCTATTTTCATAGCACCTAGCTATATAAATGTGCTAGCTTTTGAGTGCCATCACTTACATGACAATATACCTTTTTAAACATTTTACTGAGTTAAGGCAATAGAGAAATATAAATTTAGGTAATTTCAAGCAATTTTATTTCTCCAAAAAGTGATGACTCGTGGTTTTTCAAAAGCTACCCACACCAGCGATTTAAATATTGAAATATAGGTTACAAACATGCAAGTTGGGTGTAGTGGTACATAGTTTTAATCATGTACTTACTTGGAAGACTAAGGCAAGAAGATGGTGAGTTCAAAGCCAGGGTGTGCTACTAGTGAACTCTTGTGTCAAAAACCAAAACAAAAAACAAGGAAGAGAAAGAAGAAAGAAAAGGGAAAAAAATGCCAAGTGTGTGTGTGTGTGTGTGTGTGTGTGTGTGTGTGTGTGTAGGGGGGCAGCCTTTGAATTCAGCACTTGTGAAGTGGAGGTAGGAAGATCACCATGAGTTAGAGGCCATCCTGAGACTACATAGTGAATTCCAGATCAGCCTGAGGTAGAGTGATAAACTGCCTCAAAAAAAAAAAGTCAAAGAAAAGAAAATGCACTTAAATTTATATTTATTTGTGCCTGTTATATATGTGTGAGTGTGAAGGCTTTGCAAATAAGCAGTTTTAACCAGCAAATAATTGCTACAGCCCTGAAAATGCACTTTTATGCAGGGGAATAATCTGCATGTAAAAACTTAAGTATGATAAATTAGGTATTTGTTATCATTAATAGGCAACTATATATATATATCTATCATGAGGTGTTGTCTTGTGAGTGTTAGGTAGGGAATGGGGATAAGAAACATATCTTGGGAGTAAATTCATAGGTCTCAAGTAGGACTATAAATTAAAATTACAAGGGAGTTTATAAATCACCTCAAGTTCCCACCTTCACCTCCAGAGCCTCAATCCTTAGGTCCTATGTGCATGAAGGTCTGGTCTAGATGACTAAATGTGAAAAGACCTTGGCATGGTGGCAAATGCCTTTAATCTTAGCCCTTGGTAGGCAGAGGTAGGAGGATCACTGTGAGTTCAAGGCCACCCTGAGACTACTTGACTACGTAGTAAATTCCAGGTCAGCCTGAACTAGAATGAGACCCTACCTTGAAAATCAAACCAAAAAAGAAAAAAAAAAATGCCAATGGCCAATTTGTCAGTGGTCTGAGAAACCACTGCTATGTTTAAGAACTGTCTGTCAGAGTCTTCCAGCTCAATTGCCAATTTATCCAGGAGGTTGAGAGCCACCTTCTAAATTCGAACCAATACCTCATTCATTCATCATAACCAACTCCAAACTTTTTGTAGCTTCTGATAGTAGAGAGGACAAAACCAAGAAGGCAAGCAACCACCAATTACTGAATATAATTTTGTCTTTGCCACTTTGGTATTTTAATCTTGAAGTTGCCCCCTGGGAGAAGGATAGAAACATTGCATTGGATAAAAACTGAAAAGATCTTACTAAGATGGCACTATCACAAATGATTAAGCAACTGTGACACAAAGAAATCAAAAGGCCAAAAATATGTTTGAAATTTCATTTATAGGAAAATTTGATCCCTGAGATTTTAGGCCTGAGTCATTCATTTACTCTTTGCTTTCATTAAACACAGAGCAAACAAAGTCCTTATTTTGGTCTTGAATAGGACCTTACCAAGGATCTTCTAGGTGTTTACTGAGAAATGAGATTTTTTTTTGAGAAATGATACTTTTGTCCCACCTAATAAGCAAATCTGTTCATAGTAGAACCTGATGTTGGCTATATCAAAGTCAGCATATTATTCAATAAAACTTTAAGGAAATTCCCTAATCATCGTAGGGATAATGGAAGTCAAAAGAATCCTAACTTACTGAGGAAAAAGATAGCCACTTTGATAAATAAAATAGATACCAAGGGTCCAAAAATATAAACAAATAACAACTGAATACATATGAGGGCTGGTCTTGACAGAACACTGCTCATCTGCTTTCTTCTTAGTTCAGAAGGTTCTAGCTGGGCTGTAGGTAAAAAGGATGATTTCCCAACAGACACTGGTTAACTGGTATTATTATTTTGGCCAAAAGTAGTTTGACTGGACTGCAGAGATTTCTCAGTAATTATGAGTGCTTACATAAATTCAAGCAAGAGGATTGGGAGAGCCTGAGACCATTAAAGTGCAATTTCCCTACCACCAATGTAAAAACCTAGGTATGGCCACATACAACTCTAACCCTAGTCTATACAAGGTGGAGACTATAGAATGTTTGAGATGCATTGACTAGAAATGACAGGTCCAGGCTGGCAGAGAGTCCTCATGTCAAGGAAGCACAGTGTTGTATGTTAGAGAGTAACACCCAAAATTATCTTCTGGCTGCTGCACCCACCTACAAAGGTACACATCTACACACATAGGAACATACACCACGCATAACACACCACACCATATCAGACCACAATACTACACACACAAACACACAAACTAGTTTAATTATAGAATTTTGAAATAAGAGAAGTTCATTTTCAATTTTTAAAAAATAACTTTTATTTTATTTTACTCATGGCAAGCCCATATAATTTTTCCCTTCTGTCATTTAAGGAGTTTATTTTGATTTTTCATTTCTGTCCTCAGTGAGGCTATTCAAAGGTCTCTGGAATTCCTGAGTTGGAGAAAGCAACCATTATAGAATGGGATGGAACCCAGAGTCACGCCATAGGCAATTACAAATGATGGGTTCATTTTTTAAAGCTAAAATCTAGAGACGTCCGGGAAATTAGATTATCATATTGCTCAAAATCTTTCTATTTCTTTGAGTGGAGAAAGATGAGATGGACTCAGAAATGGCAGAAAAATCATTCCAAAAAATAGACAAGAGTGGTTTTCCTGTCCAAGGCTACAGATTTCTTTCAGTCTTCCGGCATGACACGGTGAATTATGATTCGAGGGGTTAATGAATGGTAGCAGCTGAAACATCTGTGAAGGATGTGCAGCAGAGTTGGAAAAGGAAACTGACCACCAGCAGTTTGGTTAAACAATACCCTTTTCTCACCCAGTACCCTAAATAGAAATCTATGTCCCAAGAACCTGTTTGTTTTCTGGAATTTGAACTATTTCTTCTTAATCCCCAGGGACTCTACATTATTATTATTGTATTAACATTATTTACATTCATGATTGCATTTTTGGTTCCCTTGAAGCTCAAGGTGATTTAGTAACTTTAAAATAACCAAAGCTACAAATTCAAAATGCCAACATGAAGACATGGTAATACTGCTGTTTCTAAATCCTGAAGAAATATATGTGTGCATGACCATTCACTTTTCTTTCTATCTTTCTTCCTTTTTTTTTTTTATTCCAGGAAGTGTGGCTATGTTATGGTAAATTATAAGGACCCTTTTCAATATTTTTTTCTGGTTTTAGAAATATCTGTGTTCTCATCAACTTTAGTAAGTGTCGATACCTACCTTCCTCTCAGAGACTTTGTGAGCAGAACATTCATTCTCTGCTTTCTGATGAGACAAGATTATCATTCTTGTTTCTTTCCACTGGGAGAGCTGTCAGTGATATATAGAGTGCTTGTGTCAAAAAAAAAAAAAAAGTCAGAGTATGGCAGTAGATACAATAGTAAAAGCAGCTTTCATTCACAAACTATTGCAATCAGGAAAAAAAAAAAAGACCTGTGGAAAAAAATAGGCCCAATTACAAAGACAACATGGACAAGTGGGAGTTGATATCTAGAGGTGAAAGTCAGTGGGTAGAGAAGAAGCATTTCTTGCTGAACTGTGTAAGCACAGTTCTTGCTGAAGGCAGATTTGGGTGATGGCATGTCACTGGAAGACTGTGATGAGTGATAAATCTAATCACGTATCTGGAGTATCAGATGTGGACCATAGGGAATTCTCTCTAAATAGACTTAGGCAGAGCCTTGCCAACACTAGGAGAGGTCCAGTGAGGATAGGTAGCAATGTCCAGGGTCCAGGCCTAGGTGAAATGAAGACACAGAACTAAAGTTTGGTAAAAGAAATAGACCTTGTGGTAGAAAGGAGGCAGAAGGGCCCAAAGCAATAAGGTTATTCTTTCCATTGGTGAAATGACCAAACTGGATAAAAACCATCCAGCTTTGCAGTGATTGTAATGCTACTCTAAGCAAAATATTCCCAGGATGTTCTGTCACCCTGCCTCCTTGCCACCATGACTAATGTTTTCCCATAAAATGTCTTCAGTTTTCATAGACCTTTTATTTTATTCACCTAATATGCCATGCTGGGGCCACAAGACAGAAAATCTCACCAACATAGTGTACTTGGAATGAAAACTTTGCCCAAGTGTAACTGTGATCTTGCTTTGAACTCCCCTTGACTCACAGGTCCTTATGTCTCTGTCAAGAAGAAAGAAAGAAAGAAAGAAAGAAAGAAAGAAAGAAAGAAAGAAAGAAAGAAAGAAAGAAAGAAAGAAAGAAAGAAGAAAGAAAGAAAGAAAGAAAGAAAGAAAGAAAGAAAGAAAGAAAGAAAGAAAGAAAGAAAGAAAGAAAGGAAGGGAGAGAGAAAGAAAAAAATTCCTATGTGACTCATAGAGTGCAGTGTAGATGACAGATAGACTTAATCAAAGAAAAGTGGAGCACTCCTTAAAGGGGCAAAAAAGGACACTGGCCAAAAGACTGTTTTCCCAATACACCTTTTATGAAGAACTTATATTATTTCTAAAGTCTGCAAAGCAGGGGTTTGTTCCTGTCCCAGTGATTGACACGCTCAGCTGGACTGGCTCTTATAGGAAGGGATTATAATAGATCCTTGTGCTTTATTGGAAAGCCTACTGATATGCAGCAACTTTATCAGGTTAAGGGCTTCTAGAACACAATTTTAATAGTTATCTACTAATATACTAATAACCTTGTGGCAAGTCCAGGGGGTCATTTCTCCTCCCAGTGTGAAAGAGAAAACTTGGGTCCCAAACCTAGTAGTTAAGAGTCCTAAAGTTCTAAAGAGTCCTTGGTGTTTTTTGTTGTTGTTGTTGTTTGTTTGTTTAATGTTTTTATTCACTTATTTGCAGAGAGAGAATGGGCACATCAGGGCCTCTAGCCATTGCAGGTGCCTCTTTGTACATCTCACTTTACATGGGTACTGGGAAATTAAACCAGGATTGTTAGGCCTTGTAGGCAAACAAGCATGTTCTTCACTGAGCCTGCTCTCCAGCCCTAGTTCTTGGTTTTTTATGGGATTATGAAGTGAGGGGCAGTCCAGCACCAATGTTCCTCAACCCTGCTAATATTTAACTAACTACTTGACAAAATGAAGTAGTGACAGACTTTATTCCTTGGTGATAAACCTTGCTCTCTAATCTAGATGTACAAATCTTTGAATCACAATTTAGTCCTTTGAGTATATCTCAAGTTACTCAGACTATGTAGACAATAATATGTACAATTACTTACAACTCCAAAACCAAATATGGAGCTGGAGAGATGGCTTAGCAGTTAAGGTGCTTGCCTGTGAAGCCTAAGGGCCTATGTTCAACTCTCCAGATCCCATATGAGCCAGATGCACAAAGATGAGGCAAGCGCAAGATCACACACACAAACCAGATGGTGCAAGCATCTGGAGTTCGATTTCAGGGGCTCAGGCCCTGGCCTGCCAATTCTCTCTCTCTCACTCTCTCTATCTGTCTCTTCCTCTCTCTAAAAAATAATAAAAATTTTAAAAATGATCACAGAATTTTTCCTAAACTACTTAAACAAACAAACAAACAAATAACTCTGCTATTTTTTCTCTGTGGACGATAGAACCCACGTCTCCAATAGTATTTTGACAGATGTTGCATGGATCCAAACAGGAGTTGGGCTCAATCAATGCAGTAGAGCAAATGTATCAACTGCCCGACTCAGGACCACCTGTATGTGTTTCCCATGGGTGAGTCTACCTTGCTGTTTTCACATATGGAGAAAAGTTGGCTAGAGACATATAGCAGTCTAGGACATGCTCCAAGAATTAAGGCACTTTTCAAATCTGGGGTTGTCTAATAATAGTATTAAAAATCTTCATTCTTTTTATTTCACTATAAGTGAAGAAATTCATGTGACCACCCACTAGGTTAATGTATATATTTACATACAATTAACATATTAACATACTTCTCTGCTGTGAAAGGTTTTCTTAGAGGACAGAACTCAACTTTATTTTGAAAATCCTCTTTTGTATTATTACCTTTTTCTTTATTTTATATAGTCAAACCACTAATGGTAACAGAAATGTTTCATAAGTGACCTAAAAGAACTAGCCAGGGAAATTCCAATTCCTAGAAAAAAATAGCTCTCAAAAAATACAACAAGATTTTTTGTGTTAGGTTTTAGAAATGTTTTAACTTGTCTCAAATAATTTTAATTATTTCCCATTGATGATTAAATCTTTGCTTCTTTTTTGTGATTAAATACGTGGAAATAAAAAATAAAAATGGAAAATAAAATTTTTCCTTTAGAAGGAAAAATTTCAACTGCAGCAGAGGAACCTCATAGAATGTCTTTTGCACCAACTTAGCTTTATGCAGTGCTACGCAGATTAGTAAGGCATTTCTGTTACTCTGAAGGTTTTGCACTTGCAAACTTCAAGAAGAAAAGAAAACTTTTTCTTATTTTTTATTTTTTTGTGGAGTTTAGCATGTTAACAGGAAGCAGGAGTTCAGTCACTAGAAAGGCACTTTTTTTCGGCCAACACCAAATTTGCCTTTGTACCTTGATTGACAGCCATCTCACTGTCTATAAACAATCCACCCGTTGCCCCAAATCACCATTCAGTTCCTGCCTCCAACATTTAAACATTGAGTGGCTTTGCGCTCAATAAAATTCCTTTTCATTTCGCCCTAGGTTGCCATGTCTCTTCAAACAGAGACAGAAAAGCAGTGGTCTGTGTCAGACAGATTTTAATTTTCAGTCCTCATCTATTTGGGGGGGACTAGACACAGGCAAACAGGCTCTACCCCAAAGCCTAGCAACCTGTGGTTTAAACAGCCAATGCATATGAGCCCCAGGATGGGGGCCTGGACCTGTTCACACACGAATAAAGAAGATTAAGATTTCCTTTCAAAGACCTGAAGCCTTTTTGACAGCCAGTGTCAACAGCGCTGTCTGCCTTCAATGTGAACCGGTTGTCTAGCACAGATTCCCACAGGGAGGTCCTGCCGATTAGCATGCACCACGCTACCATTCCATGTCGGTATTTAATTGAAGAATAAGGGTGTAAAGTTTTGCAAACTCTTACTTGCTCACAAAGAAAGGATAACTTACAGGAATTGTTGTAAGAAAATAGCAGTGAACATGAACACCTACAGGGAGCATTTAAAAAGTGGGGAATAGAGAAGGCAAGTGAAGAATAGTGGGGATTTCTATTATCTAATTGAGGAGATGTTAACACAAGCTTTGTAGTCAAGATACATGTTTTGAAATGCCCTCAAAAATAAACTCTACCCTGAGAGGAAAACCTGAGGTATAACTTTTCTTTCCATATAGGATTTTACAATTGTATTAACCTGACAATAATTCTCAACACATTTAACATATACTCATCTTTACAAATCAGGAAGAAATCTTTAAAGAAAATTTAAAATGTTCCTTAATATTTACTAAGGCAAATTTAAATATTGCTACTTAGCATCTAGGTAGTTGGCAATGTTAAATGAGTGGACTAGGGCTTTATTGAACTGAGTGTTATAGCACACTGCATGGCTTTAGCAAGTGCTACAAAGGGAAAGATAATATCATATCTACAAATGCCTGTGCCTCCAATTTAATTATCCCACATCAATTTTTAAGTTCCAAGGGTTATTTCTGCTTTGAAATGAAACCCTCCTATTAATTCACATGTACTAATTTATTTTTGCATAACTTAGAATAACTGAGTTACACCAATTTACCAAACCATGACTGTTTCTGATTATGTGACCAGTGTTTACATAATTTGATGTCAACTGTTTATTCCTTAAGGCTGAATGTGAGCCAAAATGTGAAACTTGCAGAGATGAATGCCTTGTTTCCCCACTAACGGTGCATAGACCTCAGTTGTTACAGCAGAGCTGGAGAAAGGTTCCCAGTGTTCTATTTTCATTCCTAGAAAATATTATATATAATAATATTATACATTATGTATCATAATTATATATAATTACACTATATTTCATAAGTATAATATCATATATATATATATATATATATATATATATATATATATATGTAACTTATACTGAGCAAGCACCTGTTCTATGTCAGGAATTTGGATAGAGCCTCTACTCCTCTAAATCCAGTTCCTATAGACTTGAAAGAACCAATTACACACAACTTTTCCCAGTGCAGATTGTGTTTGTTGTGAGGTGCAGACCACCTGAGATCAGCTATGATGGGAGGATTTATACCACAGCATCAGCAAACAGGGTTTTTATTTTTGTTTTTTTTTTTTAAGTTATTGTCAAATATTCACTAGCACCTCACTGGCTGGAGATGAGTAAGTAAAACAGTTATGGTTCCTCCCTCCTTTGGAGATTTAGACAAGTGTTGCCTAGATAACTTTTCAAAGCATATGGAAAGAGAAAACGGTGGGTTATAGTAACAGGGCAGGAAGAAACTTCAAAGTAATTAATTATATTACTTTGCTCCCTGGGATTTGATCAACTTGGGCATAAGAAAAGGCTATCTATACATTAATATTCAGCTAGATAAGATGGCAGGAACTGGGATCAAAAATCAGACTCCTCGTTGTTGCCCAAAGTGTGACCTTAAGGATCATGAAGAGAGATTAAGAGCACCAGAGACATCAGAAAATGTAGCACTTAAAAGCTAAACTGTAAACTTGCATCAGGACAATGCTCCCTGGCCCTTTGCATAGCTGACAAATAGACTGGCCACAAGTTAATTGCCTGCTCTCCTTTTCCTGATGGCAAGTGGGGTTGGCATGCAGTGGACCTCAAAATTCAGCATGAAATACAGTTACCTGGAGGGCTTATTTAACCACAGATGGAAGCATCTGAGCCGAAGAGATTTGTAATCAGCTCTCTGGGATGTGTCCTAAGTTGCTAGGTGACAATAATGTCTCCGGAGTCCCACCAGGGAGAATGAATAGCCTTACTTACTCATGCGGGGAGCCCTGCTTGGCTACACAAACCCTCTCCAGCTGCATGGGAGCCTCAGAAATATGTAGAAGTTGCAAATGAACATGTTCTCCTCCATTACCACATGATCTTTATGGGAAATGCTATTTTTGGAAAGCACCTAAAGCTTCCTTTGATCATTACCTACAACATAAATAAATACTTGTATGTGATATGCAATAACTCTTCACACACAGCATACGTGTAATTGCAGAAACAGTAACCACAACCAACATTCTTATGCATGCACATCACCAATTATGCTCTGCAGGAAGGAAAGCACACGTAAAACCTGTCCCTCGGACCTCAGCTTCCTAGCGCTGTACTTAATGTACGACACATAAGCACATACTCCGTTTTTGTCAGTCATTGAAACATAGATCAAAAAGTGCATTGAAGCCCAGTGTGGTGGCACACGCCTTTAATCCCAGCCCTTTGGAGGCAGAGGTAGGCAGATCACTGTGAATTCAAGGCCACCCTGAGACTACAGAGTGAATTCCAAGTCAGCCTGGGCTAGAGGAAGACCCTACCTTGAAAAACAAAAACAACAACAACAACAAAAAAAAAAAACAACAAAAAAAGTGCATTGCTAGCTGGAAAAACAAACTATAAAATATTCATTTCATGATCCAGCAAAATATCAGAGCAATCTACTAATATGCTCTTTTTCTTTATTTTTCTTTCTACATGTGCCTTTGTGTGATATGCATGTGTGCTTTGCATTGTGTGGACAGACATGTGTGCAAGTGCATGTGTGCATGAAGAGGTGAGAAGTCGATGTTGGCCATCTTCCGTGATTGCTTCCCACTTCATTTGCTGAGTCAGGGTTTCTCACTGAACCCAGAGCTCACCAATTTGGCTAGTCTAGCTAGCCAGCGAGATTGAGGATCCACTTTTCTCCCCCTCCAGAGTCCTGAGATTGCAGTTGTGTGTTGCCATGCCTGCCCAGCATTCATGTGGTGGTGAGAACCTGCACTCAGTCCTCACATTTGCCCAGCAAACACTATACTCAGTGAGCCATGTCCTCAGCCCTGTTCATTCACTTTTAGTATCCCTCTCCTACTTACTCCTTACCTTTTCAGCCAGCACAGTTCAGTGGTCACTCACGGAACAGGCTATAAGATGAGTGTGAGCTCATCTGTAGAAGGAGGAAAATAATATTAACACTGTTTGATATAAGTGGACATCACTGGGGCCCCATTATCAAAATAGTAGTCCCACTGCTTCTCGCTCTACATTATAACTGGTTCTTTTGGGGTTTGTGTGATCGATTTCTCTTAGGAGCTGTCTCTGCTTTGAGATGTAAATGGCCTCTGAGAGATCACAGCCTACAATACAACAGTAGTGAATGTAAACCTAACCTGCCTCACACAGCTGGAACATTCTGTACCCAGCCTTAGTACCTGTAGGGATTTATGCCAGCAAATTATCCACCATCAGTGGAATTTTCTTTTTCAATGTAAATGCCCTTCTACTTTAGTTAACTGAAAATTTAACTGAAGAGGTGACATAACCTCTGAATAGGTCTGATTTTTGCTAATGTTTTATAAAAAAATGAATGTATCTCAGATGTTATGGAAATTTCAGCAAGTAGACTGAAGGAAGAAAGAGGAAATTCTGTTAACTAGATATGAACAAAAACAGAGAAGGGTAGCTGGGATGACAAGAATCAACAACGATCATCAAAGAACTTCCTCTGCAGAGGGACTGTGTGCAGTATTGTGCTGCCTAACATTCAGAAATATCTGCAGGGCGGATGCTGCTGGGGAACCCTCTAAGTCAGGACCTACTGTGTCCATTCGAATTTAATCCTCTGCTCTATGTATAAATTACATGATAAAATATTCTACAACCTCAGCTTTTCTGGGATTCATTTTAATTTAGGTCAAGTCGAGAAAATTCAAACAAGCAGCTATTTATGTTGTGAACATGTTGTATAGAATTTCATGAATGAAATTTTAATTGAGAACACATTTCTCATCCATTTCACGTCATTTCACATGCTTCACAAATACAAGTCACCTTATATTCGAATTTACTGAAGTAAATATGTCTAGACGCTGAAAGATTATAAGGAAACAGAAAGATAAGCAGAACAGATCCACACACTCTGACACTGGCTCTCGTCTCTCAGGTTTCAGCTATTTACAGGAGCCCATTTTGAGACTTAGGAGTGGGCTCTGGGACTAGTCAGAGACTTGTCAGTTTTAAATGAAATTTCTACCACAAATCAAAGTGCTTTTTATTCATTTCAATAATTTGGTCCAGTGAATTCAAGCCAACTCAGAGAACCATGTGTTTTATTTCTACAATTCACACACCTTATAAAACATTACTCCTTCAATGTGGTTTGTGAATGACCTCTGCCTTATGTTTCTGGGAGAAATCAAAACAATCAGAATCAAGGAAAGCATTTCTTTTTCCCATCAAAACTGAAACTCACATGGCTAAATTTCTATTTTATTTTTCACTCTGGAAACCCTCCCTTTCTTCCGAGGCAGCATTTTGGTTCTTTCTAGACTATGGGTGCTCTTTCTGCCAGGCATCTCCTCCCTCATCCTCAGGAGAGGGACTAGGTGATCTCTAGAGAGGTGAGTGTGCAGCTTCCTGGGTCTGTGAAAGGGGCTCCTTAAGCACAGCATCTTCAAAAGTAAAATTATAAAGACTGACATATGAGTAATGTGAACTCATCACTTTGTAGTTGGCATTTTCATGAGATTCTAAGGCATTACCGCATATCCCCAAGTTGAAGGGGGACTATTTTCCCCCAGTTTAGTAACAGTTTGTGATTTCTTTCTTACACAGTATTTATACATGGTCCATGTGATATGTAGGCATGCTAGTTTTTAATCCTTCTTTATACAATATCTACTGAAGAAATTTTTCAGTGGTTGTTATGACATGACTAAGTCCATCACACAGGAGGCTGAGGCAGAAGGATGATGAGTTCCTAGCCACCCTAGGTTACATAACAAGACCGTGTCTCAAATTTATTTTACAAAGTTAAAGAAGAAATATTTTTTGCAGCCTTAAATGTGGATGGGACAGAAAGATATTCAAGATTCCTTAGTCAGGGGAAAAAAAAAAAAAACAAAACCCAAACTGGCTTTCTTCTGTTTCAAGCTGCAAGAGAATCTGCACTTGGGTTCGATGGGAGATGCTGCCGTGGGTCAAGAGAGCGCAGGGGCACTCAGCACACCTGTCTCACACCCTGGATTGGTTCGTCTCACCATGACAGGCAGATGGGAAAACTCCATGTTTTCACTTACAGATATTCGGAAGTCCAAAAGAACCTTTGTCCCATCTTTGGCCAGTGGAAGGAGGTTCTCAGCGCCTGCAGTGTATTCAGGGTCATCCTGCTGCAGTGAAATCAAGGCGTTGTGTACTCAACAGCTCTACCACACTTATATTAATCTCTCTCAAACGACATTTCATTGCAAAATTTAACTTAAGAAACAGAAAAGCAGCTTTTTAGACATCTTCACCAGTCATATTCAAAGGCTTAAAGTTTAGAGCTCAACTTTGACTTCCAACTTACCTATTCTCCAGTTCAAAAATTAAATGGACTATTTTCCTTTGTTCAGTGGTTATCATCGCCATGTCAAATGTCACCTACACTTCCTGTATTCCAACAAGATCTCTCAGGAAAATATTGCACGTTTGTCAATATCACAGATTCTTGAAATCCCAAAATGCTTCCACCAGTTGACCTGAAACTTCCTCCCTTCTCAAATTCCTACCTCTAAATGCAATACAAACAAACGGTGGCTTAAATGAGCCCTTGTGTAAGTTATTTGAGTCATTTGTTTGAGATCCACAAAGACTTCAGGTTTCTTTTCTAAATTTTGATTCAGTCACAGCCAGATGATAGCCTGAACTCTCTCACCTATGGCAATCCCTGGTCTCAGTAGATTTGATTGATTGATTCTGTATTTTGAATTCTGTGTGCTAACCACTTATCCTTTTATAAGTATAGGGATAATATTTTAGTTGAATGTTATTCTGAAAATAGCTGTTAACCTGTACCACTTATAAGAATATGAAACCACTTGTCCTTGAACCAACATTTACAGAGGACTAATTGGTCATGGCGTCTGTGTGATGAGACATGCTAGTTCATGTTTGCCTGCTGCTGGTTTTCAAGGTTCAGATTTCATTTTGATCAGATAAACTTTGCTACAACTTATCAAGTAGTAAAGAATAATACAGCTATTGTTTGCTTGTTTGTTTGTTTGTTTGTTTTGATTTGCTAGGGCAAGCACAGTATTTTCTGTTATAATTTCCAGAGCTTCCCTAGAGATAGTCTTCTCTTCCTTCCTACAATCATGAATACATGTCCTCCTCGCAATTTTCTTGCCCCATTCACACCCTATCATGCTCTGGATGTTTGTTTGTTTTCTCTTTCAAAAAAAAAATAATGAATGATTTTGAATCATCCAAATAAAACCATACAGCCAAGCTGCAAGACATGGTCCTTGAGTCCCATAGGTCACATTTTTGGCAAATGACTGTTCTATAGACTCACTGTCTAGTGCATGAATGACTCTTCTAGGCTCTGGAATGCTCCATCTCACCATAATGGAGAGGAAACGCAGTTATCTTTCTACAGTACAAGTGGGAAAAAATTCATATTATGGAGGCTAGAGAAGAAAGAAATTGCCATCTTTATTGGGTTCTCTTGGGAAAGATAGCTAGCCTAGGATGGAAAGAAGTCAGGATTAAAGCTGTAATCTTCCTTCCTACGTTATATTTCATAGCTGGGAAAACTCATTGAAACCCTTTTTGTCTTCCAATAAAGCCACCCTAATGTGTTAAAAAAAAAAAAAAAACCTTTATGAAATGATATTCTGAAATAAAGGAAGGGAACTTGAATTATAAATGAATTTATATTTTGATAATATGGACAATTATCCTTCATGCTTCTTAGGAAAATGCCATTTGAAGCACATTTTTAAATCATCCAGACTTATGGATGAAAGACTAAAAGGTGGAACCCTAGATCTGTGAGTATCTAGAGCAAATCTCGGTGAGCCTGAGATTTTGATTCTCCAGTCAGGGCTGTCACAAAGGTGGCCCACAATCTCCATTCCCTGCTGTGGGCTGCTGCAGGCTCAGGACCACAGTGGCTTTTCAAGACTGCACACTTTGTCCTACTCACCTGACCTTCACATAGACAATGTTATAAATACTATTTTTGCAATATTAGGCCCAGACTTTATAAGAATCAATCAATCCTCATACTTGCATTTTTTTTCCTTAAATAAATCCAAGAACTACATCCAGAGTATCCATAGAGCACATTGTAGAATATCATTGAAAATTCATGTCATAAAATGACAAAAATGAGTCATTGTAAAGGTATTATCATGCAGCTCATATTTTATAAATGTCAGATGTTGTGCTGGTAATTAAAATGAATTGTGGCTATAATACAAGATGAGCTGTGATATGATAACTGAAAATTTTGCAATTGAAAGATCTGTAATCCTAAAACAGACAAACATTTCAATACAAATACACAGACATCAGAAATAATAATAATAAAAACAAAACCCTCTCTAGACCAGCATGCAAACATCAAAGAGAAAAAAATAAAAGGGAAAAGGCAAGCAAACAAGTCAATGACACACCATTTAAATTCATATTTTCTAATTAAAAACAGGCCATTTTGCTCTGCTGTTTGTGGGAGGAAAGTTTTCAGTATTTCTCTAGAAACACTAAATCATAAATAATATATTCCCATTATAAAAATGTTATTATGTTATAAATACCTTACTCATAACACAGATCCACTATTAATCCTGAAACTGCCCTTGTAATGTGTGAAGGGTCCTCATTAATACATATACTTAAGCATTTCAAACATTCAGTGTTTCATGACCTAAGGCATAGGGATTCTTACACTTTGGTAAAATAAATTACCTAAAATTGCTTTGTTAGTTGGTATATATCTGGGACTGCTTCACACTTCATTTGACAGAAATATTATGAAGTTTGAGTTGTTATTTGTGGACTGCTTTCTCTATTTTTCTCATGGAAAAGCCAACAATAATTTTTGTCTACCACTTTTTATTTAGCTCCCTGGAAAACTACTTGCCAAAATTATCTTGGTGGAAGTCTAATCTTAGATGTCTAATCAAAGAACATATATTGTGGGCAAAATGTGAGGTAGACAGTTAAAATACTAAGGTAATTTAATACAGGAGGAAGTATTAAAGACAAAGTCAAGATCATGGGTCTTTTCATGCCAAAGCAATAGAATTCTGTGTACATAGCAAGGTTGAAATAAGGAATAGAACAGAACCAAGAGAAGACAAGTAATTATAGTCTAACAAAAATTCAGACTAAATATCAACAAATGGTATGTTCATAAGATGGGAATATGCAGGGAAAGCTTGTAGGAATGTAGGTGAATTAAGATTGGTAAAACAGGATTTTAAACTGAGACAGTTGATAACTTGCGTAAGGGAACTCACATGGAATTTATTAATTGATGTGCCTAATTTCAGTCTCTTGTGTTGAATTCCCTCTGGGTCTCCAAATAAAGATCTTACCTGGAGGTGCTGAAATAAGCAGGCTTCATAGGACACTCTTCATGAAACTTCTTTGATTTTCAAGGCTCCATCAATCCTAACTAACCCCAATCATTTCTGCTCCTGCCTTCCTGTCTCTTTTCTTTGATTTCTCTTTCTAGTGCCAGATCTAGTGAGAGGCCTGACCTCAGCACCAATATGTGCTGAACATTGACCTAAGAGAATGGCTTTTAGCCAAGTTTGGTGTGTAAGAATTTAATAGCGCTAAGATACATCTTTATAAATACATTGAAAGAGCACAATCAGGGGTTTAAACCAATAGGCTTTGTCTCCACTGCCATTTGGCTCAGAGGCATTTATACTTTCTTGAGGCAGTATTATTGGATTATTTGGCTTCTGGTCTGGTCATCTACATGGGCTTCCCTTGTACTTAACCAAACATGAGATGAGACCACATCATCTTTCAAAATCTAAGACAGGAATATTTATTTTCTATTTCCAAACAGGCTAAAATGTGTTATGAAAAATTTCCCATAAAGTTTTCCCTTGGGATTGAAAGATTGACTATGTAGGTATCTTCTGCTTTATGTAATTTATAAATTTCTGCACATAGCTATGGTGTCCATTATTTTTCTCATCATTGTGATAAAATTCCTAATGAGATCAACTGAAGGAAAGAGAGACTTGAGTCACAGTTTGATGGCACAATGTGTAAAGAAGGCATGGTGACGGGTGTGTGATGCGGCTGGACACCTCACACCTAGTCAGGAACCCAGAAGAAATGGGTTCTGATCTCAGCTTGTTCCTTCAGACAATGACCTTAAACCATGAAATGATAACCCCCACTTTCACTGTCTTGCCTCTCTTTAAACTTCCTTAAAGAATCACCCTGAAATGTGTCTCCCAGTTGATTCCAATTCCAGTCATGTTGACAATGAAGATAAACCATCATAAAACATAATGAAATGGGATTTGAACTTTCCTAAATCTGACTTTTGCAATAATAAGATATCCATCTGTATCAATCTTACAGATAGATATCTTATTATCTCAAAAGTCAGATACAGGAGATACATAAATTTGTTAAGTATGTATTTTCAAGCATTAAGTAAAAAAATTCCAAACAATTTGTAGAAAGGTATTTATATCTAAATTTATAAATAATATGAAATATAATATACGCTATAATTATCAGTCTTATGGAAATATAATAGCATTTAATTAGTCTTTGGAACAATATCAAGATATTTCAACATGTGACTTGTGCTTTATTCAAGTTTCCTTTTGTCTGTTCATTAAAGTATTATATATAAAGCTATCTATGTGCCCATTTATAATCTCTTTTCACATATTTTTGAAACATGAAATATATACTAATATCTATATTTTCCAGCACAGCCTTTCTTGCATAAATATGTGTTGTGTATGTGGTTATGTACATGTGGGGCTTTCAGGAGTTTTGTTTCACTCATAGGCCTAACAAAATAGCCTACCACCATTTCTTGGATGGTGGATAAGAAAGAACATGAGTCTCCTGATGCAAATTCTGTTGATATTTTACTCCTCACAGCAGCTGTAGCCACCAGTGTACTAGCATTTGTATTTGTTCTTTGAGCCCAGTTCCCACGTGGTAATGCAAACCGTGTAAAGCCAGCTGATGCCTGTGTGCAGTGGCCATGTCATAGAGAACAACTTGAGTTGAGGGAACCCTAGTCTTTTAGAAAGGACAGGAACAAGACTTGACTGACCTTTACCTTCAAGGGAGACATTAACTCATTGAATTGTAAACAAACCACCTTTTGCTCTGTAGTGTAAGGCTTTTGTTATACAACTATCTGTGAAAATGCAGTCGAGAACAAAAGCAACCAGGTACTGCTCATCAGGGTGGCACTGAGAAGCAATGTGGCCAACTCAGACCCAGGGAAATCTGTTTCCTCGTTTGTCTAATCGCAGTGTAACCTGGGAGTCTTGGAAGTCACGATGTGTTCAGGCTAGTGTCTAGCCAGTAATCGCTCTCCTGCCATAGTCCTTTTTGAGGGCCGGTGATGCAGGTGTGTGCAACCTTGCTGGGTAGATTGCTATTTTTAAAGTGAGGTATGTAGGCAAGGGTAGCAACATATGAAAGAGCTTCAAAACCGAATTTCTTTCAGTGTCACCTAAAGTGCTTTCTTTTCAAATTAGAATGGAGCCTACACTACTCAAAGCAAAGAATCTCATTGTAAGTAATGCAAACATTTTCAAGAAAGTTTCTAAAGAACCCTTTTTGCCGCGGACTGACTCTCGGGGAGATCAGGACCGAGGGAGAACAAGGGCGAAGGCTCAGGGAGAACTCGGGATTCGGCGAGGAAATGACAGACAGACACACTCAAGTTGAATATGCTGCTGCAATTTACTGAAGGTTTCATGAAGATTTTATACAGATTGAACAGAGAAACTTAGCAAGCCAACAAGTGATCTCAGAAATCATTAATCTAAACAATCTTGAGTATTGTTCTATTGTAAGCATACATGTAATGTTGATCAGGCAGGAACTGTACCCATTTTTTAAGAAGGGCGTCTTGTATCATTGACCACAACATTATACAAACAGAAACTAGGTGTAAGGTGAATAACAGGTTACTTATTTCTTATACCCCAAGGACTGTATAAACACCAAGGCTTACGCTTCCTTGTTAAGCGTTCCCGTAAATGGAAGAGAATGCCATAGCCTCCTTTTTACTTCATAATTCACCCATCTATTACCGAATTCATCATATCCTCCCTCATAGGGGAGTGGAACTAAGTAGATTCCAGCTCTAGGAGTCCACCATCTGCCCTGATCAAGTACTGAACATATCCCCCAGGAAGTTTCCTGGTGGGAATGTCTAAGTTTTGTAACTCCTTTTCTGCAGAACTGTTATGTTTCTTATGAACACTACCGATCAACATTTCTACTTTCATATTCTCAGGCTCAGTATCGTTCTCAAACATCATAAGCTGTTTTTACTTTACACCATCTAAAAACTGTTCTAGAGTTAATTTTTTATTCCTAGTAGAGTTATACATTCCCTCCATTGCCCTAATCATAGGAGGGGCACATTCAATACTTAGATTGTTTCTTGTACTCTGATTGCGTGTATGATTACTAATAAGTGTTGAATTAGCTGTTCTTAGACAAACAGCTAGAAGAAAGCAGGAAAGAAACAGCATTGGCGCCAGCAATTAGGTCGTCGTGACTTCATGGGCAGCAGGAACCTTTACAGTAACTGACTGCCAAGGGGTCACTGGGGGCATCCCTCCGAGGAGTGCTGGCCCTCTGTCCTCAGCTCTCTTCCAGTGCAGAAGCATTTCTGCTTGCTACACAGGCGAGGTCGCCGTGGACGTAGCACCTTTTCACATTCTTTCTAAGTGATTTAAATGACCGAACATAAGAAAACACCTATAATATGTCTAGCATACTAAATACTATAATTGTACTGGCCAATAATCGAGACCTTTCCACGAAACAGTATGTTTTTGCAGCACATTAATAAATGTTTTAAATCTTAAGTTACTACAACCATAGAATTTAATTAAGCATGACAGACTTTAATAGAAATTTGATTCCATGTTTCAACAGTTACTTTTGTTCAGGTTTCATGGTAATCTTGTGCCCTAAATATTACCCTGGCCTCAATTGTTCTCCCAATAATCCTTTACACACTGTGCTGCCAATAGACTTGCAGATATTGTCCCCAAGACATTAAAATGGCAACCAATTATCACTGCATTTTAAAAATAAATTCAAAGAAAATAATTTTATCTAAGAATGGACTGGCATTTATAGGTCACCAAAGACTTTTAGAAACTGTAAATGAGTTTCTAATGGGAAGAAATTGCCTTGCATAGACTCATAGGCTAAATACTTATCTTGAGAATTAGTAGTAAGGTGAATTTGCTTGACAATATCAAAGCAATGCAATCTCAGAAACTACTTAGAAGTCATAAAAGTGTTAATTTAGAATACTGAGCAAGGAAGAGACTGGGTGGATAGAGTTAGGTGACATGATCTCAGTCAACAGATTCAATGAGTTTTTACCACTCCGAGATCTCTCAGTAAAATGGTATAGCATACATTCCCAATTGAGAGCATGCCTACCAAGTCGATTTCTGGACTGTTTTTACAGTAATGGTTTGGTCTAGGGATATGGCTCAGTGGATAAATGTAATTTATATACTTGCTTGATATGCCAGCTTGATTCAATCATAAGGACCTGAATTCGCCTCCCAGCACCTATAGAAGAGCATGGTATGGTGGCTCCTTAAGCCATGGTAGTTACACTAGCCGAATCAGTGAACTTTAGGATCAGTTTGAGATTCTGTCAAAAAATATGGGTGGTGGAGAGTGACTGAGGAAAACATCCAACATCAAACTTTGGTCTTCACATGCATGTACACACATACACATTAGCTAACACACTTGTACACTCACATCCATGCACACGGCACACATCTTTACTTGCAAAATAATAATATGAAGGACAATTAAGAAAGGCACTGCTATTGATCTGTGACATTTACCCCAAATTCCATATTCCAACATATTAACAATTTCATGAAGGTATTATAGTTACAGAACAAAAGAAAGTCATAAATTAAGGTACTTTTCGAATACAATGCCTGACCATCAGGTAGGTGGGTTATAGCAAAGTGGGGAGATCTCCACCATAGGCTTCAGGTGCTATCTGATGACATTCTTAGTCCTTGGGTTGGTGGAAGCTGGGGTCTGTCAGTGCATTCCAAAAACGTCACACCTTTTCAACTGATAGTCATGTAGATGTTAGGTCAGACACACAGGTGGGAAATAAATGGCTATTGAGGGGCTAAAGATAGCCCAATGTAATTAGACTTTGGTCTTACAATTAGACGTTGGTCTTACAATATCCCATTTCTCTGTGATCACAGTAGCTTTATCAGTTCATTCAGCCTTGCTAGAAGTAGGTGCAGCAGATATAGTGTTTTTCTGGGAACTTTATGTCACACCCACATATACTGACGAGCAAAAAGAAGTGATTTCTGGGCACATATGATACTCATTTGTTTACTGTGAACTGCCACCTTGTTACAATGGCAAAGCTCAACAAATGCTGCAGTCATGCAGACTGAGTAGCAAACATGTTTACCTTTCATGGGAAAAGCTTCCTAAGTCTTGCAATGGAGGAAATAATGTACTCTAAAGGTTGAAGTAACTTTCTGAGATTTTTGACTTATTTCAACAAAACAGAAATATGTTGATGTCTATGGAGTGGCTTACAGACTGATGGAAGAATTGGATAGATGATTAAGTCTACTCACCCCAGGAATGCTGTCTAAAGTCATGTTGTGAACTAACAGAGTAAAAGCTATTGCCAGTGCCAGCACTAAGCATTAAATATTGCAGTTTACATCCTAACAACATTAGCTGTAGTGACTAAAGCTCAACTTATCATCACCTCATCTCCCCAAGACTCAATCGTCGTGTGACCCCTGCCTTTGCCAAAAGCTCTCTGCAGGGGTGGGTTTGGTTCAGGACAGTTAGTTCATAGGTTTGTTTCTCACATTCAGAAGAGTCTCAGGCATTTAGTGCATTTCAGTTTCCTCTTTCTACAACCAAAAATGGGATATTATATGAAGAGAGACTCAGACACACCATTGTCTAACCCAATGACTTCATAGTTTCAGCTCACTTGAAGCTGATGAGGAGTGCTATAACACTGAGTCAACTGGTTAAAAAAATGTTACCTATTACTATATAAAACAAAGCATGATCATATAAAATGACTCAAAAAGGAAGAGCCAAATATGGGAGATAAGTCACTGAGATTTGGTAAAACTGGGACATGTGGGTGGCAGAGAAGCACAAAAGGACATGAAATCAGCTAAGGAGACCTAATTGCAATTAAATTTTGCACAAAACTCCTTTGTATTTTGTTGTTGCTGCTGTTGAAATAAGCTATGCAATATGATTAGAATTTCCAGTATAAGTTGGTAATATACAATCACTGTCACATGACTTATAGTATCTTAAGACTTTGTTTTTGTTACTATAGCTGCACAATGAAATGGAAAGGTTGCTAAAATTGAAGAAATTACTTAGTGTGACTACTTTCCTTTGGTCATTAAGAACCATAAAGTATGAGAGCTTATATTGAATGGATTTATTTGATCTATTGGAAAGAAGCAAAATAATATTAGAATAATAGAGTTACTGAATACCTAGAAAGGGGCTATGGACTTTCCTAATTTTATCCACGAGGCATGTAATTAAAAATGAAAAACATGGGCTGGAGAGATGGCTTAGCGGTTAAGCGCTTGCCTGTGAAGCCTAAGGACCCCGGTTCGAGGCTCGGTTCCCCAGGTCCCACGTTAGCCAGATGCACAAGGGGGCGCACAAGTCTGGAATTCGTTTGCAGAGGCTGGAAGCCCTGGAGCTCCCATTCTCTCTCTCTCCCTCTATCTGTCTTTCTCTCTGTGTCTGTCGCTCTCAAATAAATAAATAAATAAATAATTTTAAAAAAATGAAAAACATGAACATTAAATGCTCTATATAATGCATGTATTTCCATGGTCTAAAATGAAGTGTCCTTCAGTGCAGCTTTTGTAGGTTTCTTTCTCTATGAAGCCAGTGGGTCAGATTGCATCCCTAATGACTTCAGCCTGATCATAGCATATAAGGAAATCAACTATCTATCTCAAAGCAAACAAATAATCATTTCTCAAATTTATGATATAAAGTTGACAAGTACTTTGAGAACATAAATAACATGAAATCTGATCTAAAAATAAAATTGATGATAGAATAAAATGTAGTGCCAAAACATCAACTGAAAAGAGATAAGTTTAGATCTGTGACCTTAAAAGGTATATATGACACAGAACATTAGGCAAAACATACCAATGTACAGCATACACCATATATGCATATATCATCTATGTTTACATTTTGAGCAATGACAATTACAAATTTCTTCTTTCTCAAGTAGTATCCACAACCTGGCTGCAAGTTACAACTCCATACTGCAATTTGGATTCCATAAGAGTTATCTGTGCAAGGCAAATGGCTCAAAAATACTTTTAAAAAGTGTTTTTGGAAATATTAGTTAGGGTAAGACCAATCTGTATGACAACCACTTCTCTCTTAGAATTTGTAACTACTACCATGCTTCAGTGGCACATGGTGCTTACACCAAAATCAAAACTGCTAATTGAAAGATGAAGTGGAAGTGGTACATGCCACCAAAAGTTTTGCAACCCGTAATAGTGCTGTGCTCCTTTTCCTAATAAGCACTCAGTTAAAATTCTCCTCTTTAGCAGCAAAACTGTCTAACATGTGATCAATTAATAAATCATTCCTGGAATATGAATTAGAACACTGTTGGAGTCATTAGAAGTTTTGTCTTTTAGGCACGTATTTTTGACTATTTTTTTTTGGCACAAAGTTGTGCCGTGCTGGCTCATAGTGTTTGGAGTTAAATGTGCCCAAGTGAATTGCTTTGACCAATGAAATCCAGTGTAAAGAGCTTCCCTTTTTTCCTTTCCGTCCTGCCATCTCTTCTCATTCTTCTTTCTTTCCCTTCCCTTCCTTTCCCTTCCCTTCCCTTCCCTTCCCTTATTTCATTTCCTCCCCTTTCTGTTCTTGAATTGCAAAGACCACATCCAAAGCTGCATGTATGGTAGCACTCTACCCAGGTACAGTCCCAGCTCACATGCAAATATTTAAGAGCCAAGTTGAAACCTGCCACCACCTTCCCATTGCTGGAGAACAGTAATAAAGGCTTTGTGTTTCTGGGTCACTGACTAACCAAGATGAATGCCAATACACAAATTTGTTTACTTTCTTACTCTGCTATAATTTAATGCATGTTGACTGACACAACAACCAAGTAAGATACCCTTGTTTCAATTCCAACACCTATTTCTGCTTCATACTTTTCATTCTGTTTCTCTCTTTTTTTTTAATTTATAGCATTTACCTAGGTCACATCAAGGAAGACACAATACCTTTGTGAATTCATGAATGTAAGAGCATCATAAAGATTTTATCTCTAGAAGGATGAGCTCCAACCACAGTAAGACATATTTGAAAAGTTTTCACTATATGAAGTAGTGTGCCTTGAAGAAAACAGACACCACATACCTTTTAAAAAAGTCTCTCCTAATATACTTTGCAAACCCTATAACTCCAGCTCCTTCAATTTATGTGTATGAATATGTTCCTGGCAAAATTGAAAAATCCAACTCCATAATTCTTTTCAAAAAGTCTACCTTTGGGAAAAATATAGAATCAACAAGAAAGAATAAAACCCAGGCTTAAAAACATCATTTCTATCTCGAGCATGTGCAAAGCAATTACCAGCTTTCCTTAGATTTCAGACCATTAGACTCTAATGTTGAATCTACTTGCCAAAGTATTTTTGCTGTCAGCTTAGAGAAAGTAATAAAATACTGAAGAAGAATATGCAGGATAGCCACAATCTGCTGGTAGTTATGTTTTAAAGACCAAAAAGGAAGCATAGATGGAGCCAGAAAATGTATATAATATCCTATATCGCCTCACCACTGATCTTTCACCGAGGGGCTTTCCAATGTCTGTGTTATAAGGTTACACTTTGCACTTTTCCTACAGCTTTCTCAACTTCATGGAAAAAAAGGTTTATTATTCATTAGGTAGTTTTAAGACTATAAATAATTCCAAATGTCTTGATCTTAATAGTTATATCTTTACTGCAGCCACAAAATCTGCTATCTTACATAACAGGTGGTTTTGAAAGTAAAAGTTATGCTTTTCCTAGAAGCTAATTACATGAAACTGCAAAATTACCTTTCCTTTCTTTTGACATTATAAACATCAACCACAGACAGATTCTAATTTTCAGGACATAAAGATACATTTCAGTCAGGTATTGAGTGGGAATATTTTTGGTGGGAATTAAATATTTTTGTTCTTAAAACTATTTAAACTTACCTTTCTGCAACATGGAATAATTTATTTTTGATTTTAAGACTTTTGAAGTACAATTAAATATGTAGTATAGGCAAGCTAGCTGATTTATAAACCCTCTAGAAGAATACAATAGGAAAAAATGGAAAACAAATTGATTAATTTAGACTATGAATGGCAGGCCAAGATTTTGTTGACCTGCATGCTTAATGAAATTCTTCGTATGTTGACAGTAAAAATCAGCTAGTTTGATTTACTAAAAAAAAAATGGACTGGAGAACCATAGATAAATCATACAAAACTTGGAAGTCATAGGATTATTATTCTGTGCTTCTCAGCACTATGAGAGCTTATCTCAGGAGTCTAAAATGGCCCCTAAGAAATATGAAATTTATGTCAATGACTACTGGGAACACTCAAAAGTCATCACAATGCTATGACGAAGTGACTCTTGAGGCTCAGCACTAAATGAGACATCTATTTTCACCCCCTCTGAGGCTCAGGTAGCATTGTGAAAAGTGTAAAGAGAGAATGTAAGAGCCAAAAGCTTGGGAGGAGTGCTGTGGAATGCTGTCTTCCATACATAAAGTGGCCATTGCTTTCATGACCTCATAGCCCAAAGCTTGTACAAATTGGGCTCATCAACATTCTGCCATGGGGGGACAGAGGAGGGCAAAAATAAAAGGCATCAAAGTAGAAGGGGAACTAGTTGGAAAGAACAAGTGCTTACTGGAAAGGGCTCAGCAGAGAGGCGACAAGAGGAGATAACCGAGTGGATTATCATCAAAATATATTACATACATATATGAAAGTTATCAACAAATTTAAAGGAAATATGGAATTGCAGTAGTCAAGTCTTTATTAATAGTTAAGAAATGTAGTCACGCACTAAGTTTACCTGCGATGTGGAGATTTCTTTTTTTTTTTTTTTTTAATTTTTTTAAAATTTTTTAGTTTTTTGAGGCAGGGTCTCGCTTTGTCCCAGACTGACCTGGAATTCACTATGTAGTCTCAGGGTGGCCTTAGACTCACAGCAATCCTCCTACCACTGCCTCCCAAATGCTGGGCTTAAAGGTGTGCACCACTATGCCTGACTCTGGTATGGAGATTTCTAAGTACATGATAATGATACAAACATACTTTTGCTGGTGACTTGATTGCTTTATGTTCAAAGTTGTATATCCTCATTGAAAATGAGAATCAAAAGCAAGTAACTTTCATGAAGGTGTTTTAGCCTCAGGACTTTTCTTTGGAGCAGTATAGTCATTTCACAATTAATTTTGCACAGCTTTTAACATGATTATGGAAATACTAAACCTGATAACATGAAAATCACACAGGATTATCTCTCCTAGTCTTGATCCTAAGCATGCAGACATTCCCAGTAAAGCAATCTCCACTTTCTTCTAAAAAGTACACTCAATATTATCCAGTCACTTGTGGGCACTCTAGGACATAGTTTTTAATGTGACAACTCCCTAGTGTGAGGCTTTAGTAAGCAGTCTTTGGATTTGAGGATCCATGAGCTTAATCCTGCAACCTCTGCCATTTTCCTCTGGTATTATCTATAAACAGAAACCTTCTTATAAGGAAACTACCATTTTCATGTAGAAAATAGTTCATAGGCAATGGAGTCACAGATGCTGCCTCTACCCTTACATATCACCTTTCTTCTCCATGAGCAATGAATTTCACTAAACCTTGGCTAGTTGAAACCAAATGAAAGAGAGTGGAAAGGATATTTGATGGAGGGTATGTCAAAACAGGGGACTGGTATTTGAAATGGACACAATCTTTTTTAGTGAATAAAGACAGCCAAATGGGAGCCAAGTATGGTGGTGCATGCCTTTAATTCCAGCACTTAGGAGGCAGAGATAGGAGGATTGCTGTGAGTTCAAGGCTACCCTGAGACTCCAAAGTGAATTCAGGTCAGCCTGGGCTAGAGCAAGACTCTACTTCAAGAAACCAAAAAAAAAAAAAAAAAAAAAAAAGATAGCCAAATAAAGCAACATTTCAGGAGAGATATTCAAATACAAATAAACTATATTCTTTATTATTCAACATTGCCCAACAGCCCCTTCTCTTTCTTGGCACCTACTTTGATAGCTGCTCAACGAGGAAGAGGCAAAACACAATGGAGCACAAGAGGGTAAAAATGCTTTTTTAAAATGAGCTTGATATTTAGTTTGGGTTTGTTATTTTTAAAACAATGGTTTCTCCTGATTGGTCCTTTCTAGTTATCATTCAAGATTTATTAATAATTTATGTTTAATTAACCCTTTAAAAAGGGTTTTTGACAGATGAAAATAATCCCTATTAGGTTCTAAAAAGAAAGTAAGAAGGCTGATTAATCTTGTAAGTGTTTGGTTTATTGTATGAACTAAAAAGATATTAGGATAGGCACAATGTTCCTTGCATTTATTTTATCTGAAAATCTTCCAATGAGACTCACTGCCTCTATAAAGGCACAGTGACAATCTCAGCCTTTTAAATAACTTTTACTGTCAAAGTAAATCTCTAACCTTTTTCTATAAATGTATACTAATAGACATCAATGTTTGTTTATCCTTAAAACTACAAAAAACCCTCACAATCCACTTACTTTAATATTCTTCATATCTTATTAGGGAGTAACTTGCTTACAAAAATATAATATAACAGTTAGTGACTTTCACTAAGTTTACGCTAGTGTACAGACACGACCACAACACAAATTGAGAACATTTTTATCATTCCAAAGTTTCAATTATGTGGACTTTCAGTAAATATTGCTCCTATCACTAGCCTTGGGCAATTACTGGTCCGCTTTCTGTCCCTAGTAGCTTTGGTCTTCATATAAATAAATGTATGTAATATGTTTATAGGAATAACTACTTCCACTTAGTGTCATGTTTTTAGAAATTTTACCTGGATTATTTCATTCTTCTTTATTAAGAAATAATATTGCACGTGACAGTCCACATTTCATGCATCTGTTCATTAGCTGACACATAGTAACTAATTCCATTTGGGTGTGGCTATATAAAGGGCGCAAGAAACATCTGCATATGTGCCTTAGTGTAGACCTATTTCTTCTCAATGTCTTGGAATATGTGGTGGTTTGAATTAGGTATCTCACATAAGCTCATGTGTTTTGAATGCTTGGTCCTCAGCTGGTAGCATTTTGGGAGGTAGAGCCTGGCTGGAGGAGGTGTGTTGTTGAGGGCCAGCTTATGGATGGTATAGCCATCTCCCCGTGTCAGTTTTTGACTCACTCTCATGCTATGGTATTCCACCTAGTGTGGCAGAGTTGATGGTTAGCCTCTGCTCATGCTATCCTGTTTCCTACCATCACAGACTGTTTTTGTGCTTGGACCACTCCTGTATGAGCTAGTGTGTATTCTTAAATAACAAATAGTGCCCAAATGGGACTTGAGGCTTTCTCAAATTGTGACTATTATTGGTCCCATTTTTAAATATTTTCTTAAGAATTTTAATATTTGTAAGTTTATAGTATTAATTCTTAGGTAATTCTTAGTATAGATTGTTTTGAGTTTTATCTTCTGTCAATTTAAAATGTGTATGTAAAAATACCTCTTTAGTTGTATCTTTTGTGTTTTCATATGTATGTAAGCAGTTTAAAGTATTTAAAACATGCCACTAGAATTTATTTACCTCCAGGATTCTGAACTTATATTTATTCTGAGCTGAACACATGCCTGGCACATAGCATTCACTTGTATGAAAACTGTGTTAGGATACTGGCAACATCTGTCCAGGCTGGCCCTGCCCACAGCAAAGCAGGGAACAGACAAATAATGCTTAGGAGCAGGGTTGAAGGAGAGCTTATAACATCTCAATGCAACCAAACCAGGGACTCTTCTAATTGATAAGGTGCAACCACATGTACAGTATTTCTAGTCTGTGTGGTGGGGGGCGGTTGTTGGATCTTGATGATTCTTGATTCCCCAGTACCCATGCAGAACCAGATGCACAAAGTGGCACATGTGTCTGGAGTTCATTTGCAGGGGTTAGAGGCCCTGGCTCACCCATTCTCTCCCTTTTTCTCTCTCTGTCTCTCTGTATGTTAGGTGGTGAACACCTTTAATCCCAGTGGTTATAAGGCAGAGGTAAGAGGATCACTGTGAGTTTGAGGCCAGCCTGAGACAACAGAGTGAATTCCAGGTCAGCCTGGCCTAGAGCAAAACCCTAACTTGAAAAAACAATATAAATAAATAGTAATAATGTAAAGGCAAGAGTGCTCCTATATGAGGCATATCAAAACTCCTTGGAAACATGCCCTAGTGTCTCTGTCCTGTCTTTGGTGCTGCAGGAAGGATGACAGAGCACCGGCAAAATAGCATTTCACCAAGGTCTTCACTCGACACAGTGGCCTACTTGAAATTGTTTAAGACAGTACTAATGTCCTTGGAAGCTCTGCTAATATGTCTTTCTTCTTTAAGGTTCTAAGTTCAGAACTATTACTAGTTTATGTCTCAGGATAAGTAATGGGTAGAGTAAATTCTATAGGAATATTTAAACAAGGATGACTTGTTTCCATCTACTCTTGATTTTTGACAGATCTTTTTAGGCTTCTCATGGAAAGGTCATTTATTGCCAATTCTTCTTAGATTTTTCCCACTTACAACCAATTTCCATCTAAGAAATATTTTACTCAAATGTAGGTACATAGGTATATAAAATTAGTATACTACTCAAAAATTTCTGCTAATAAGCCAAAAAAAATTAATTTTAAAATAATTTTGGTACACATATTTTTATCATTTATTAAAGATTAAAGAAAATTTGTATAATAATGATACAGAATGTTCTGCTTTATTTTTACGTAAAGAATTAAATATTGACTGAAAATTTGATCCTGTAAACCTAGAGCATTTTCAATATTTTTCAGAGTCAATCAAACTTTCAAATTTATATTCATCAGCAATGAAAATGTTATTTTGAATAAATATATAGTACAAAATGACCGATTTTTAGAGCAATTTCGGAAACTGTTGGGAATTCTATCCTAATTTTAATCCAAAATTCATTTCACAATTTTTTTATAAAAGTCATCAATTCAAACACTAATTGTTAAAATCAGACATACTAACCCACTTCAATCCAAATACTAATTTGATACTTACACACTAAATCATAATGGTAAGAAAAAAAATTTATAGTTTTTATTTTCCTATTTTCCAAAATTAAGGCATCAAATTTCTATGAGCAGAAAACTTTGTATTTACAGTAAACACATTGCAGTTCATAATATGCAGTAGCCATGACTCTGAGCCCTAGTGTTCCAGGCAGCTTTCACTCGATGCATGTGTGACATGACGTGAGAGCAGCAGTTGTGCAATTGCATAGGTTTTGCTCAGAATTAAGGCTGCAGTGAAGTCATGCCATCCAACACTGAAGAGCAAGGGCAGAAACACCTCTGATTTCTTATTTACTTGGTTTTTGAGTTAGTGTTTGATATTGTTGTACACTTAGAAACCTTTTATTGTTGCCAAATTTTTCACAACCCTTTCTTTCAGTTACATGATTCCGTATGGAGTTACAGCCCACTGTTTAAGAGGCAGGCTATCTGCAACATGTGGGATATGATCACTTTTGCTTCAATCACTTTACAAATATGTTTCCTGCACCTAGAATACAGCTTAAAGACAACATATGCTTTTTCACAGTGGACTGAATAGGTTAAATTAATTCCTTTCTCAGTCAAAATAACCTTCCTCTTTGATTCAACACATAGTTTTCCCAGCACAAAAATTGAAAATCTTGTGGTGTTAGTGACATTGTGTATTATTTCTTTCTATTACTCACAAGTGTCTGAGACAATCATCTTATAAAAATGAGAATAAAAAGGTTTGTCTTGGCTCACAGTTTTGGATGCTAGTCCATAATTTGTTGACCCTGTTGCTATTGGGCCTCTGACAGCATATCATGGCAGAAATACAAGATAAGACCATTCACCTTATAGCCAAGAAGTGAAGGCAAAGAAAGAAAAGGTAGCTGGGGCCTCAGTATTCCCCAAGGGCTAACACCAAAGACTGGAAACCTTCCAACTAGGCTCTATGTCCTAAGGTTTGTACTGCTTCCAGTAGCACCACAAGCTGGACCAAGCCTTCAATGCTCAAAGGACACTTTCCAAGCTACAGCAGACACCAATATGGATGTGGAGTTCTCCTATTATTATGGAGCTATTAAGACATAGGTAAGAGTTGCGTTACCAGCCAAGTTGTATTCCAATTCTCAAATCAGTTTAAGGGCTCCTCAAAACAATCTTAAGGGCTGGAACTGGTCCCAAACATAGCCATTTAGACACACTAGATAACTGAGCTCCTCCTTTTTATTTGGAATATATTTTGGCTGGAAGTTGAGGACATTCCGGCTAAAAAATGTTTTGATACCGATACAGTCTCGCAGACTTCCTGAGATTTAACCTAGATAGCTGGGAACCAGACAAGCATCTCAATTTTACTATGATTATGATTACTAAACTTTGTTTCTTTGGCAAATCTTAGAGTAATGTCACAACTGAGCAAAAGCAGCTGAGTGAGAATGCTGGTTTATGTTTCCAACACTTCAGCCCTAATGCTCATGAAGAACAAAGTCTGTGTTCAGTGAGAAAGTGATGTTCACTTATACTATGTCTATATATAATGGATACTAAATAGAAACAGAACGATTTAAAGGAGCCTTTTTTAAATTCCAAATCTGCTCAGGACTATAATGTTTTTCAAGTTAGCTGTCAACTGTTTTGTTAGTATTTTCTGAAAGAAAGACCATTAAGAGATAACTGGGATATCGTTTAGCTTCCAACACTGACAAAAGTCCACTTTGGAACTTGGAAGATGGTTTAGAGGTTAAAGGTACTTGCTTGCAAAACCTGCTGGCCCCAGTTTGATTCATCAAAACCCATGTAAAGCCAAACATTGCAAGAGATCTTCTCTTGAATTTTTTTCTGTCCCTCAAATATACAAATAAAAATAGTATTTTTCAAAATTTACTTTTTAAAAGTTAACTTGGCCATTATTTCTAGAGCTATCAGAAGATATTTGTCAATGCCAAAACTAAAAAGATGATTTTACAATATATTATTATATTATCATAGCATACAAATGATTAATAGAAATAAATATTAATAACTATTAACAAAGATAAATACCATACCTTTTATTTCTAGTACATTCACTCAAATATTATGCAAGAACCATACCATTAGAATGAAATAATAAAATTTGTGACAATCTCTTACAACTTAATAAAGACTGTGGGGTGTTATTTCATTGCTGAGTTTGATTGTTGGGTATAACTTTAACTGCACATGAATATAATAAGAATTGTGGTACACACACACACACACACACACACACACACACACACACACAGATACCTGTGTGTGTCTGTGGATCACCCACTGTGGCTTCCAGTATAGTAAAGGATGCATACAATAAAAACATGAGTACCCATTTAAAGCACACTGTAGTTGTTGTGATCTTTACTTAAAGAAAACCCCCATAAAAAGATATCTGGTTATCACATAAAGAAATACAGACCACATTCCTTTACAAAAGTAAATCTAAAAGAATGCAATGAGGCAAGGTACTGCATCACTGGCTATCAGCTTGCCACCTAGACCAACATTATGTAAAATAATAAAATAAAATAAAAAGCTTTCCTGGAAGAGACACTAGATATCTTATCATTGTCATCATAAGAGTAAGGGGCCTAAAAAGCAGTGGGCAGTTGCAGCACTCTCATTATCAGGCAATGTGCACAAAGTTGTCTTATTCTTCCCCACTTGTCCTCTACACATTGCAAGAGGTGACATTTTAAAGCCATGTTTTGCTTTAAGAACAGTCTGAAGTGCCTTGGAAGTTTCCACTACAGAAACAGCAGCTGTTTCACTGAACATCCACAGGGTAAATGATCCACCATGGAGACTGGATTGTTGGGGTACTATGGCCAGTCAGAGTAAGTAAAAAACTGTGAGCTTCAGGTTCAGTGAGAGATATTGTCTCAAGAAAATAACAGAAGGGAAAAGTCCAGCAGCAATCAATGTTGGTAAGGGTGTGGGGAAAGGGAACCTCGTCCACTGTTGACTTGTTCAACCACTGTAGAAATCAATATGGAGACTTTTTAATAACATGAAACTAGAGCTACCAATCATCCCAGCTATTCCTCTACTGGGCATCTTCTCTAAAGGCTCCACTCCTAATTGGAGAGATATTTTCTCAACTGTGTTTATAGCTGCTCTATTCACAATAGCTAAGAAATGGAATCAACCCATATGCCTATTGTTTGACGAATGAAGATGTAGTGCATATATACAATGGAATTCTACTCAGCAGTAAGGAAAAATGAAATAATGAAATTTTTAGGGAAATGGACAGACTTGGAACATATCATCCTAAATGAACTCACAGAAACACAAAAAGACAAACACCACATGTTCTACCTCATTTGTGGTTCCTGACATGGAACAGCTTCAGTGGCAGGTATACCTAACAGGTAACTCGAGGGGTAGATAACAGGGATGGAAGGGTTCGTGTGGAGGGGCATGGCAGGGTAGAGGGGGGAGATACACAAAACTAAAGCCAAAATGAATTGGTATCATTGGAAGGTTTATACCTTCCTCCTGGCTAGCAGACTAAAATATGTAGCCCTCAATAGGAGTATGGGGGTAAGAATTCTTACCATCTGGTAAGAAGAGCCTGGAGATGGTGGGATAAAGCCTAACCCCGAAACAATTGCCTCTGGTTTAAAATTCCCACAAATTGCTTACAACACACATTGAGCTGTTGGTTGGTGAGACCTATGAGGTGCCCCAAACAAGACAGGCTTCTGTCAAAGCACTTGATTACCCACCTAAGGTAAAAGGTAAGACCATATTGCTGAAGACACCTCATGTTGCTGACACAGAACATTGAGAGATCTAGCTAGAATCTGTAAGTAAGCCAGTTCCAAGATGGTTAGCCCAGATAGTGCCAGTAAGCATTACTTGAGCTGCTGGGGGAAAATGGCCCATAGTGTTGTGATCAAGCAGGGAACACTGCTGTATGAAAGCAACTACCCTGACAACAAGTACACATCTCCGCAATGGTGGCGCCCAGCCCTGGAGGGTAACCAGTGGCTCCCTGGCTGGCTAAGAGTTCTGCTCAATGGAGAGGAACCCATAGCTGGAACTGGGAACTGAGTCAGAATTCTATGAAAGTCATGATTATGGATTCCAATGAGAAGCTCTCAGTAGGTTATGGCCAAAAGAGAGGCTACACCTCCCAAATTCTCTATAAGTTGACATTATTTATCTCATTGATCTCGTTCTTTGTTGGAGATTCTGTTTTTCTTTTTCAGAAGGCAGGGAAAACCAAGGACAACCAAAATCTATAAATAAGACAAGAAAAGATAGTGGATTCCCTGTCGGGAGGTGAACCACCCTTAGCACATCAGCTAGCACCCAGGTGAAACCAAAGAGGAATTGAAAAGATGAGCAAAAGTGCTGCTTCCATGGTAAGCCTGACAATGTGCATCAGGGTGATGGAGATAGACACTGAGGATACACAAAATGCACCGGAGCAGAAATCTAGAAGCTGCTGAGAACTCAACACTAAAGTGGACTGAAAACGCATCCACCACAACTCAGGGTATTTTGCTGAGTAAGGGATGGAAAGAATGTAAGAGCCACAGGGCAGGTTGAAATGTCCAGAGGCATTGTCGTCACCCACAATGACTGACTGCTATTCTCACAATTCATAACCTACAACCCTATGGTTGAATACCAGCAATCCTACTGAAAAGGGCCCTCAGTGGAGTAGTAGCAGGGAGAAGGGAGGGAAATTATGGTACCAACACATTATGTGCCCATACAAAGATTCTATGTGATTTAAAAACAAAAAGAAGAGAGATTAGATGATACCTGATAGCCTATTCTGGCCTCCACACACATGTCCACAGAGCACATGCATCTGCAAACACATGTAGACAAACACCTAGGAATATACCATAAATACTAAAACACAGCCCCCACTATAAAAAGTTGAAAAAACAGCACTAAGAATTATTCATTTAATAAGTATCTATAACTGATGCATCAAAAATTTCACTAACTTAAAAGTAGCTATCTTTTTTATATGCTTGCATTTATATTGACATCATTGTTCAAATTATAATCTGCAATGCATCATGGTTTTTGAAGCATGCTCTATTTAAAAATATATTATTTATGTACTTTATTTGAGAGAGGAGAGAGAGAAAGAGAGAAAATGGACATGCCAGGGCCTCTAGCCACTGCAGATATACTCCAGATGCATGCAACACCTTGTGCACTGGGAAATTGAACCCAGTAAATTAGGTTTCGCAGGCAAGTGCCTTAACCACTAAGCCATCTCTATAACAGAAATAAGAGTTCTATATAATTACCAATGAATACATAAAAACAATGAGTATTAGATAATTTTATGGAATGTATAACATGTATACTCATCAATGTGTATGCATATACGGATGTATATATTTATATACTTATACATGCATGCATATATACACAAACACAAATTCTCCTTTATTATATTAATCTATGCTTTTTTGTGAAATGACAGTGGGAAAAGCTTTCAACTAATGCAATAAAAAAGGTTTCATAACACATTATATCCAAGATGATCTGTCAATTAAATTATCAGTGACTTTGAAATTATCAGGATTTTGTAAAGAGGTTTTGGTACAAGACAGAAAGTCCATTAAAAGATACTTTATATAGTTTCAAAAGTAGGGGCTTTATATGTTAAGGTAGATTATCCAGTATAGAAATTTATGTCCTCCTTCACATGATATCATCAGGAAACAGCTGTATGGAATTAAACTTTTACATGATTTTGAAAAAGTAAGGGAGAAAATTTTAAGTTTTGGACATATTTTCATAAGTGTGAAGCTGTTTTGCTTATAATTTCTTCAAACTGCCAATAATTCCATGGTTCCATGTAAATAAATATTGATTACACTCACTCTCACTTTTGTTGTTGAAGGAAATCCTTGTAAATGTGTTTCATAGATTTGTTTGTGGCAAATTTTCAATGACTTTTGTATATGACTACAGTAGTTTAGTTACCATTGTACTATTATTTTATTTTATTTATTTGTATTTATTCCGAGTTCTATAAACTGCTTCAAATAATTTTGTAAATCAGTAGTAGCCTATAGAAGTGAGGTAAAAATTAACTACTTGTTTGTTTATCATTCACTAACTCACTTTGTTTGTTTTTTCTGACAGTGACAATATAGCCCAGAAGAAACTTCAAGCATTTAGCCCCCTCTCCCTACTCATCAAATGATTCACTTTCATTAAGGAACACTTTGAAACCACAGTGCAGAATGATGGAGTCATGATCGTCTATGAATGAACAAACACAAACACAGAATTTGCTATTCAGTGTTCAAATTGACTACTCTCATCAAACCTAAAGGATAAGGTCTTGTGAGTATTGGACACTCATCTTGTAAGTTGTCTATTTTAGATTCTGTGTCAAACAGGCACAGACAATAACCCAAATGACATTTGCTAAGATCTTATAGGTAACAACTCTACCTGGGTTTTGAATAACTACAAAACTTTTAGTATATCCTTTTGAGTGCCATGACAATGTCAAGTGCAAATTTCCTAGACCTTAAGAGTTTATATCAAAGAACAGTCACAAATAAATAGGCCATTTTATCCTCTGATAATTTGTACTTGTTTCAGGCCAGGAAACATGCTCACCTATTAAGTCAGTAAAAAGTGCCATTATCTTCCAAGGAAAATTTCAGGCCATTGTATCACTAAATGTCCACTGTGTTCTATTAATCCAAAAATAAGACATGGACAAAAAAAACTTTGAAGAATTGGATGCCTTTATGAAATAAACTAAGGCAATGTATATACAAAAGAAAATGAGGATGAATTTATTATTATTTATTAATGAGGATATATTTTCTTACAGATAATAAATTTCAAACATTTTGGAAACAAAAATCTGTGGCTAAGTTTTATGAACAGCTGCCATTAGTTAACATTACCTTTAAGAAGACATTTATATAATAGAAACCTAAGTCCAATTATTTATATCTCTCAGATACTGGAAGGCAAACTACAATGAGCAAACAACTGAATGTGCCAAGTTTCCACAGAAGGGAAGCTTAATCCATGTATACTTATTGAAGAAATCCAGCGAGTTATATCATTAAGAATTTAATTTGCACATGGCAAACATTCAGTATCATGTAATATATTTATTTCAGATATGTTTTTCCATTCTGCAAAACCCAATCCAGATATTCTTGTATGCCCCATGTTTTATTTTTTGAGGAGGGGGAATAAGTGCTCTAAGTAAAATAGGCACCCTTTGTCATTATAATAACTGGAAACACACTGCACACAGATTTCCACGTGTACTTATTGTCTGTGCATATCCATTACTTCAGAAGTCTTCATGAGCTTTTAGAAAGAAACACAAACCACTGACAATCACAGGTCTGTATTAGTGTTCAACATTTTATCACAGAACTTCAGAAACTGTCCCAACAGTAGATCAAAATAAAAACTGGTAGGTCCATTACATGATGCTGCTTTAAAACCACTCAGAATGGCGCAGCGCAGCACAGGCCACTGGCCCAGCAACAGAAACCAAGGACGACATGACTGAGAGGTGCACCTTGCCTTACACGTCACCCCAGTGAAAATTTATCTTTACAGGAAGCAGATTCATGCCCTTGAGAATGCACGTCAGAATGCGAAGTTAAACAATGTCTCATATAAGGGTGTAAGGGTAATTTGTACAGCACTTAAGTACATTTTAAAATTATTTTTTATTTATTTATTTGAGACAGACAGAAGCAAATAGAGAGAGACTGAGAGAATGGGCACACCAGGATCCCCAGCCACTGCGAACAAATTCCAGATGCCTGCGCCACTATGTGCATCTGGCTTACGTGGGTACTAGGGAATTGAATCTGGGATCTTAGGCTTCACAGATAAGTGCTTTAATCACTAAACCATCTCTCTAGCCCCACATTTAAATACTTTTATACAATGAAAATTTTAATAATACAGAATTTTCCACATTAGGAACCATGTTAGTACTCCAAAAAAAATTTAGATTTTGGATTTTTAGAGTAGAAATGTTTGCTCAATCTGTAGTTTGGTCAATAATTACAATTTACCACATTTAGAGATTTTTCAGTTTGTCTTACAAACTGTGAACTTGTCATTTAGTTTTATATCTAAACAATATAGAACACATTTTATAAATGAGTGGTTGCTGCTTTCCTTACACATACTCATTGGTGTTCTCAAACAGTTGTACAGGGATGAAAATTAAATGCATCTATAAAAATCTTGATTAGTGTGGAAAATAAACAACTTAAATAGCTTTAACATGCATCTTTTTATTACAGTAATAATAAAATTATTTAATACATGAATGTGTGCAGTTTTGACTGATAATATTTTCAATGGAAACAATAGAGATTTGAAGACCCAAGAAGGCTGTTTGGTATCCTATTACTAAAAGGGAAGTAGATGTTGATAATAATGTCTATTTTCCTCCCACTGACACAGTGTATCCCATGGAGAAATGCCATTGTTTATGTTCTCTGTCACTGCAATTAAGACAGATGACCATAGCAGTGCATGGTGTCTTCTTTCAGTAATTAAATTTTTAGGGGCATAATTCTTATATAGCAACATATTTTGAAATCAAGAAATTATATGTAATATTTGGATTTCAATGAAAATATCCAGACTATAAAATGCTCCTTTATTTCCCCTTGAGATAGAAGCAAAGAAAAAAGAAGAAGAAGTATATTACCTGTATGCCAATCAGCTGAATGATTTCTTCACATGTGTTTACTGTAAAATTCTTCTCATGGGCTGAAAGATTAGCTTAAAAGGTTCTCTGGACTATTTCCAGTTATTTGAAATATCACAACTAGTTTTTAAACAACTTTGAAATAGTCCTCTTATGAAAACTTCTTCGTGCAAGCCCGGTGTGGTGGCTCTCGCCTATAATCTCAGCACTTGGGACATAGAGGTGGGACGGTGGGAGTCTGAGGCCAGTCTGGAATACAGAGAGAGTTCTAGATGAGCCTGGGCTAGAATAAGACCCTGCCTCAAAAACAAATCTATATTCAAGCAAAATTTTCTTTCTGCTTACTTCTTGGATGTTAAAATTATAATAATCATTAGATAATTATTTTTACTGTGTTGATAATTTTGTACTCTTCTAATGAGCTGAAATGTATCATAGATTGAGTCAGCCAACAGTCCCCAAGCTCTGTGGAACACTATTTCACCCTGTCCTTTGTTCTTTGAATTCAAATGTTTAGTCTTCACAAAGAGGTGAGAATCTTGTAGTGTTTGTTTATGTCTGGCTTACGTGTTTCATTTGAAATAATCGCTCCCAGATCCATTCACATTGCTGTGGATGGAATGATTTTGTTCTTTTGAATGGCTAGGTAATATTATATGGTGAGTTCATCATATTTTTATTCATTTATCCATGGATAGACATCCAAGTTGATTCTTTATTTTGTTATTGTGAATATGTTGCAAGAAATATGGAGTACAAGTATCTTTTTGTCCAATAAATTCATCTCTTTTTGATATATACCAACCGCAATTCTATCTTTTTAATTTATTGTTTTTATAAAAGTGTTGCATACATAGACTCCCCTTCCCCCTGCCCCAGTTCTGCTAGGGATCTTCTTCGGTGGTGCTATTGGCATTCACTGGGGACCAAGAGGCCTCCATCAGTCTCTGTATGAATGGGGGAGACATGGTATCTTAGGCTATTCTACCCACCCTGAGGTTCTTATAATCTTTCTGCCCCCTCTTACATGGTGTTCCCTTTGGGAAATCTCTCTGCTAATTTTCATAACAGATATACTAATTTATGTTTCTACCAACAGTGTACAAGTCCTTTTTTATCTTCATATTCAACAGCATTTGTGGGATGCTATAGTTTTGGCTTGCAATTCCCTGGTGATTAATATGTATTTATTGGCCATTGTGTGTTTTCTTTGACCAAGCTATCTCCTCAGATTTTACCTGATATTTTAATTGCATTATTTAGGGCATTGGTGTAAGATTTTTTTTGCATATCTTTAGATACTCTATATTAGTTCTATATCAGATAGATAGGTTAAAAATATTTTATATCATTCTGAAGGTGTCTTTTAATTCTGTAGATTGTTTCCTTTGCTGTATAGACATTTTTTAGTTTGAAATAATTTTCATTTCTCTATTCTTTATTTTGAGGTCCATGACTTTAGACTATAGGTTCCCAGTTGAATCATTGACTATACCAAGTGTTATTTCTATGCCTTAAAGTAGCTTAATAGTTTCATGTTTTGCATTTTTTTCTTCTTTTTTATTTTCACAATTTTTATTAACATTTTCCATAATTATAAAAAATATCCCATGGTAATACCTCCCCCCCGCACTTTCCCCTTTGAAATTCCATTCTTCATCATATTACCTCCCCATCTCAATCATTGTACTTACATATATACAATACCAACCTATTAAGTACCCTCCTCCCTTCCTTTCTCTTCCCTTTATATCTCCTTTTTAACTTACTGGCCTCTGCTACTAAGTATTTTCCTTCTCACACAGAAGCCCATTCATCTGTAGCTAGGCAGAGTTTGAGTTGATTTTGGCATACACTAATGGAAGGGTTCTAGATTCGGTCTTGTCTATATATATATATTGGAGATATATATTATCATCCGATGAAAAGATTTTTTTTACTACTATATATTCTCAATATCTTTGTAAAAGAAATGGTTAGCTATAGATTTGTGGGTTTATTTCTGGATTCTTTGTGCCATTAGTCTACCTGTCAGTTTTTATGTGAGTACCATGTCATTTAATTCACTGCATGTCATTGTATGATTAGAAGACAAGTATTGTAATTCCTACACTTTTTTCATTGCTTAAAATTTTGTTGGGTATCCTAGATCTTCTGAGCTTCTATATGAATGTTAGAATAGAATTAGATTTTCTTTTAATTTCAGTAAAAAAAGTCATTAGTATTTTTAAAGGGTTTTTTTTGAAATTATTTATTTATTTGTAAGTAGACACAGAGAAGAAAGCAAGAGAGAAGGGGGGTGTGTACCAGGGCCTCTAGTTGCTGCAAATAAACTCCAGATGCATGTGCCACTTTGTTCATCCTGCTTTACATGGGTACTAGGGAGTCAAATCTGGTCATTAAGCTTCGATGGCAAGCACCTTAACCTCTGAGCCATCTCTCCAACCCCAGTCATTGGTATTTTGATGGAAATGACATTGAATTTATTCATCATTTTGAATAGTATTCAAAAACATAAATTATTTTACCTGTCACTAGCATTTTATTTAATGAATAAGAAGCATAAAACATCATAAGCAAACATTATTTTAATGCCTTGACAGTATTTCAATGTCATTGGTTTCTGTTATACTTTCGTATATCTCACTTTGGTCATTTAGCAACTTAATTCTAGAAAGATCTTGTAGTTTTCACCAGACTGCCTAAATGGACCATGCCAAAAGACTGTACTTCCCAAATGAGAGTCACTGAAAAGAAAAATGTTGGAGGCAGAATTGGGAGGATTTCCAGTGTGATGTTCTTTTTAATTCAACAAAAGTTTAATTAGCAAAATACTGTGATTGGTGTTACAAGAATACTAAAATACTCTCAAAAAGAACATTTCCCTGCTTTCTAGAATAAGATATTCAGAAGACTTGATAAAATAATGGATTTGTTGTGTTGGGCACATTGAGTTATAGCATATGTGTCAGGTCCAAGATCATGTATCAACTTAGAGAAACTTACACACACTGAAGATTTTAATAGAATACAGACATACACAGAGTCCTTTTATGCTGCTGGCAAACAGGAGTTCCAGCCCATATATAGTGTCTTATAAACCTGCCACACTGTCTGTATTGCCCCACACATGCTTGGGTCTCCATTCCTCTAACAACAATCATATGTTAAAAACAACACTGCACATATATTCTAATCTGAAGGCAGGTAAGCCACAACAATGACATTGTAAAATTCCTGTCTTTAATCAGGTTTTCAGTGGCATCTTTTGCTTTAAGGTATTCACTGAATAGGTACTCTAATTGCAAGTGACAAAGGCAAAGATTTTATATTTAGTTATATTTCAATAAGTTATATATCTACTAAGTGCAACCATTCCTTTGTGTCCCCAGTGAGTAGTACCAGGTCTTCCTATAGCTGACATATCTACATATGTTCAAACCCTTTACATCAAAGCTCTTTATGTAAAATGCATTTGCACAGAACTTAAAAATATCTTCTTATTCTTTAAATCCCCCCACATATGTATAATACCTAATACTATGTAAATTCTATGTAAGTTGCTAACTTAATTGTTAAGAAGTAGTTTTATTTATTTATTTGTGAGAAAAGGGACATGAGAATGGGTATGCTCTGGCCTTCAGCCACTGCAAACAGACTCCAGATGCATGCTCCACTTTGTGTAACTAGCTTCATGTGGGTCCTAGGGAATTGAACCAAGCAGGCAAGTGCCTTAACTTCTGAGTAGTCTTTCTATCCCTGTAAACTTATTTTAATTGGTGAATAATGGCAAGAAAAATGTCTGTACAAGTTTAGCATACATGCAGCCATCATAGACCTAAATATATTATTGTTTCATGGTTTGTGGAATGCATAGGTGTGGAATCTGAGGTTATCAAGGGTCAATTGTATATAAATAGAAAGAATACACACACACACATACAACACATACATAGATACACACATACACATACATACATCTGTGTTGTCCAAGTGAAGAAGTGGATTTCATCTGCCTATGTTGCATATCTGGACCATGGAAGAAGAATTTGTAACTTCTAATAAAATTAAGTACAGTATTAATCATATCAATTACCATACATAGAATGGATTGTCTCATGCATTTTAAAAATAATGCTATAATAATTGGGGTATATAATTATCCACATGAAATAAAAATAGGATCATATCTAAAAGGAGAAATGCCTAATTCTTTGTGCTTCTCCCATATGAAGATACACAGTTTGACTAATTTCCTATCTGGAGACCCTGAGAAAGATTTTTCTCCCTGTTTGCTGGTGGACAGAAGAATTCATTTCATTGGGATTAGGTCAAGGCCACTCTGACCTTTTTTCTTTTTCTTTTTGCATGTGTATGTGTGTGTGACATGCATGTGTGTATATGTATGCTCATATGTGTATGGGTGCATGTGTTTGTTGGGGGGTACACATGTATGTGGGCTTGCATGGGTGTGGAAATCACGGAAAAATCTTGTACCTTCAGGAACATTGCTGGGACAAAGTACCAAATCAAAGCAGATGAAGGAATAAAAGGCTTCATTTTGGTGTACAGTTCCAGAAGATAGAATCTATCATGGTAGGGATATCTTAGCAGGAGTAAGAAACAAGCATCACATCCTTGTGTCAGTAGGGAGGAGATACAGAGAAAGAGAACAGCAAGTGGTACCCAGCTGTAGGGCTATAACAACTTAAGGCCCACTCTCCAATCCCTTCCCTCACAGTGACACAGTACGTCCAAGAAGTCTTCACCTTCTATAGGTTCCACAATCTTCCAGAAGAGCACCACCAGCTGGGGATTAAAGTATTTCACCACAGGAGTTTATGGGGGTTATTTTATATTCAAACCACTACATCTTCTATTCTCAAATTGCATGCTTCAAACAGGCAGGAACAGTGTCTGGTTTTATTCACCACTGAATCCTACACTAAGCAAAGTGTCTATGATGTAGCCCACTCTCCACAAATACTTACTGTCAGATTGTTTGTACTTGTAATTTAAGCAAAGCGCCTATGATGCAGCACACTCTACATAAATACTTACTGCCAAAGCATTTACACTTGTAATTCAAGCAGTGTCTATGATGCAGCCCACTCTATATAAATACTTACTGCCAGAGCATTCACACTTGTAATTCAAGTTGCTTTTTGTCTTTGTCTATATAATCAGCAGCTATTAGTCTACTAGGAGTGTATATCACTATGTTGTCTATTGTTTGCATCAGTAAGTCGACAGGGATCTTACAAATTTAAAACATTGTCCACCAGTGATTTTGCTCATATGCAAAACACTGAGTTTATAAAATTAATCCCACAAATTCAACTTTCTATTAGATTTGAGAAACCAAAAACTTGAAGGTCAATTAAATTAGAGTTTTAAAAAGAGCTGCTGAAAGAATGAGTCATGGGTTTTAAGCTGGAAAAAAGACAATAGTGGAGACAGGAGAGAGGTAAAGGATTCAGAATAAATGAGGACTTTTCAGATGGAATTCCCAGTAGCCCACTAAGGTTAGTCCATGGCTGTTACAAAACCTCAGTTGAGTTTTCATCATGGAACTTGAGACCTGTGAGTATGGGGATGTTGGCTAGTATGATGAAGTTAATTGAACCAAGACTAAGGCTCCTGTGTAGGGCATTTATCCCCATGCCAGTGTTTGGCACATTCTCCGGTTTCTATGGTCCACATTATGTTGTCCAGGGGTTGATGTCTACCCTCTGCTCATGCCAACACTTTCCCCTGGCATCATGGAGTCTGTAAGCCAAAATAAATCTGTTTTTCCCAGAAGCAGTTCTTGGTTGGGCGATTTCTACCCGATTGCAACAGTAAAGTGGAACTGGGAGTGGGGTTGCTGCTATGACTGTGTGGCTTTGGCCTTTTGGAGCTGATTTTCAAGAGGAATGTGGGAGGATTTGAAATATTGGCCTAAGATGCCTTATAGTGCTGTAAGTACAGCTTGATGGACTATTCTGGTCTGAGCTGCAAGACCTGGATGCAATAAGAATTATGGACTGTGAGGTTTGACTTTGAGGATGAGAAAGAGCTTTGCTCAGATTGGGCTAGCAGTTTGTGTGAGAAGCTTACTCTTATTCCCATGTCCTGAGAAGTTGTGCAGGGCTGCTTTGCATAGAAATGAACTTGTGTGAGCAGAGGGATATGGCACAGAAAGAAAAATCTTTGGGTGAACTGTTGCCTGTTCAGCTGTAATTGAGAGATTATAACCTTTGAGACTGGGCCAGCTGACCTGTGCTGGGGCAACAGAAAGAATGTAGACTCTTTTCAAGGGAGCTGAGTGCTCAAGGAATGTCCTGTTCTTCAAATTCTGCTTTATTTCCTCCTGGATTAACGAATTGGCACCCTACCTGGTATTGTGGAGTATAAAAAATGCAGAATAAGAGAGGGTCATTGAGTTTGCAACACGCTCTTGCATTTTGGAAATGGCCATGAGCAGTGTGAAACAGGTTTGCTGGATGCCTACATGGAGACCCCATACGGCCATGAGGATGAACCATGGCTTGCAGTGGAGACCCAGTGGAGATGCTGGGACCACGAAATGGCTGTCAAGGAGAACTGCTGGCCCTGATGAAGTTTTCCAGGACTGTGAGTCTCCTAGCTGGAGGGGTGGAATTGAAATGCCAGAGACTTGTTTCTGGTTAGAATTATCGGACTTAGAGATTTGTCACTGCATGGAGTTGTTGGACTTGAAGCTAGAGAGTTTGATGTTTGCCCTAGTTATTTTAAATCATGTATTTAGAGCTGGGCGTGGTGGCGCACACCTTTAATCCCAGCACTTGGGAGACAGAGGTAGGAGGATCACCGTGAGTTCAAGGCCACCCTGAGACTCCATAGTGAATTCCAGGTCAGCCTGGGCTAGAGTTAAACTTTACCTCGAAAAAACAAAAAAGAAAAAAAAAAAAAAAAAAAAAGTTAAATCATGTATTGGTTGAATGTTTCTTTGCTATGCCCAATGCCATCTTTTGTGGTATGGATATTTATTCTGTGCCATTATGGGTTTCTTGAGGTTATTTTTGGCTATTATGGCTCAATTAAAATATTTTGGAATATGGGGATGTATGAATATCATTGGAATTGGTAAAAACTATGAAACTTTTAAAGTTAAATGAATGCATTGCATTTTACATCATATATGGTTATCAATTTATGGGGGCCAGGGACAGAATGTGGTGGTTTGATTCAGGTGTCCCCCATAAACTTAGGTGTTCTGAAGTCTAGGTTCCCAGCTGATGAATATTTGGAAATTAATGCCTCCTGGAGGGAGTGTGTTGTTGAGGGCGGGCTTTTGAGTGTTATAGCCAGTTTCCCCATGCCAGTGCTTGGCATACTCTCCTGTTGCTATGGTCCACCTTATGTTTGCCAGAGGGTAATGTCCACCCTCTGCTCATGCCATCACTTTCCCCTGCCATCGTGGAGCTTCCCCTCGAGCCCATTAGCCAAAATAAATTTCTTTTTCCCAGAAGCTCCTCTTGGTTGGGTGATTTTTACCAGCAATGCGAACCGGACTGCAACATGGGTGGTCATGGTTGGTACTTTCTCAGTGCCCTTGAATGGCCAGATGAGGAGGCTATGTTCTGTAATAGGCTTGTGCACCTGGACTCTGGAAGGGAAGGGCAGAGAAGCATCTGAGCTCCTCATACTATGCTTGGCCTCCTGGGAAGCCCCAATCTCAAAGGACTGCAAGAGATACTGGATTTCTGCAGAAAATAAAATGACTTGACACATTTTCAAAGTCTAGAATTATCTAAGCATGAAAATCCCAAGTCAATATGTCTAAAAGTTCTATGGACAGCCAATTTAGTGATGGGCTCTTAGGAGCCTCTGGATCTCTGCTTTGGTGTTGAATGTCCTCAGTGTCTGTCTCCTTCACCCTTGTGCTGATGTCAGGTTCAATGAGAATGTAGCACTCTTGCTCGTTTTCCCAATTCCTCTGTGGTTTCAGCTGGAGCAGGGGTGAAGTGGTCTGGGTTGTTTGTCTCCTTAGATACTGCTCCCATCTTAAAAAGAGAAGCAGGATTTCCAATGTAGAATGAAGTCAACACCAGTTAAATGGAATGACCACTATTAATTTAGAAAGAATTTAGGTGTGGGCCCTCTTATATTAGTGGGATTAGTGGGAGCTTGACATTGGGAACAAAATCATTATCTGGATATGATTCTGACTTATTTCCCAGTTCCAGATGTAGTTTCCTTTCCACTGAGCAGATCTGTTAGCCAATCCAAGAGAGTTGGTTACTGTGATAGTTAAGGTGTTGTCAACTTTACCTGTTTAGTAATCCACAGGTTGCTTCTAGGAAGGATCAACTAAAGGAGGAGTTCTTTCCCCCAGGATGAACCCTTCCCCCAGAGTGGGTGGCCCCACTCAGAGGGGGACTTGATATAAGGAAGCTCTGGGTAAAAGAGTTCCTTTTTTCCTTCCTTCCACTTGGCTGCTGGAGCTGCTCACTACCTTCCAGTGTGGATTGAAGACCAGTGTGGACTAAAGACCAGCCTCAATTGAAGACCCAAGTGGATCGAAACCCAGTGGCTCCTCAAGAAGCCTCCAGGCTTTCTGGCACCATCTGCAATGCCGGATCGGGACTGCTGAGGCATTTGGCCATGTGGACTGAGCAGCTACCAGATTCTGTGATTCTCGGGCGTGCAACTGCTACTGGACTACTGTAAGCTAATCCAATAAATTACCTTTTTAAAATAATTCATTCTAGCAGTTCTGTTCCTCTAGAGAACCATGACTAATACAATTACCCACCATGGCTGTGTGCCACTATTGCACTTGTGTGAGCATCATGTCAGGTTGTTTGCTTCTGTGTCACTTTGATATTGAGGTGCTTGGACAGATGTTGACCATTTTCCTCTGGTAGCTCATGTGGCATGTTCCAGCACTTGATGGGCTAATTGTTTGGGGACTGACTCTCTCCTGGATTCCAAACAGGTCTCTTCATGGTCAATGCTGATAGTGTATGGTGTCTTCAGCAGTATGGTCTTAACATTAACCTCTGATGGGTAATCAAGTGCTCTGACTAAAGTCTGTCTTGTATGTTTTTGGAGATCCAGCTCATTGTGGATGTAAACCACATTCTGGTACAGAGAATTACAGGCCAACACCAAGGGAAAATTAAAAAAAAAAAATAGAAAGACAGAGAAGAAAGAGAAATAGGAGAAATTTAAGGTTAGGCTTCATCTCACCCTCTCCAGGGTCCTTCGATTCAGGTGCTCCCCCTAAGGTCCTAATGAGGGTTCAACCTTTTAGTCTAACTTCCAGGATATAAGATTCGATGGCACCAGTTCAATTTGGGTTCAGTTTTGTGCCTCCCCTCCCACACTTTTCCCCTTCCCCCAATCCCTACCCTCTCTATTGTCCAAGCCTCAAGATGCAATTCAGGTATCAGCATCTCAGGCTGAACCAGATTAAGAACCACAGATGAGTGAGACCATGTGATGATTGTATTTCTGTGATTGGGTGAGTTCACTTACAATGATCTGTTCCATTTTTCTAGAAATTACATTGCATCATTTTTTTCTTACTGCTGAGTAGAATTCCATCATGTAGAAATATCATATCTTGGTTATCCATTCATACAATGATGGGCACCTGGGTTGATTCCAGTTCTTAGCTATTATGAATTGAGCAGCTATAAACATGTTGAGCATATATCTTGGAACTGAGATGGGGAGCTTTTAGGGTGAATGCTCAGTAAGGTAATTACAGGGTCTGTTGGTAACTCTATATCCATCCTTGCAGGAGTCTCCCTATTTGTTTCCATAGTAGTTGTACCAGCTTACATTTCCACCAACACTGAATGAGTGTTCCTATTTCCCCACACCCTTGCCAACATTTGTTGTCATTTGATTTTTTTTTTTTAATGTTTGCTATCCTTACTGGGGTAAAGTAGAATCTCATAGTTGTTTTAATTTGCAATTTCCTAAAGGGTAGGGATTTTGAAGATTTTCTTTTTTTTTTTCTGTTGTGCCTTTTTTTTAATTTTTATTAACATTTTCCATGATTATAAAATATATCCCATGGTAATTCCCTCCCTCCCCACCCCCACACTTTCCCATTTGAAATTCCATTCTCCATCATATTACCTCCCCATTACAATCATTGTAATTACATATATACAATATCAACCTATTAAGTATCCTCCCCTCTTCCTTTCTCTACCCTTTATGTCTCCTTTTTAACTTACTGGCCTCTGCTACTAAGTATTTTCATTCTCACGCAGAAGCCCAGTCATCTGTAGCTAGTATCCACATATGAGAGCGAACATGTGGCGCTTGGCTTTCTGGGTCTGGGTTACCTCACTTAGTATAATACTTTCCAGGTCCATCCATTTTTCTGCAAATTTCATAACTTCATTTTTCTTTACTGCTGAGTAGAACTCCATTGTATAAATGTGCCACATCTTCATTATCCACTCATCTGTTGATGAACATCTAGGCTGGTTCCATTTCCCAGCTATTATCAATTGAGCAGCAATAAACGTGGTTGAGCACGTACTTCTAAGGAAATGTGATGAGACTTTTGGATATATGCCTAGGAGTGCTATAGCTGGGTCATATGGTAGATCAATCTCTAGCTGTGTTAGGAACCTCCATACTGTTTTCCACAATGGCTGGACCAGATTGCATTCCCACCAGCAGTGCAGAAGGGTTCCTTTTTTTCCACATCCCCGCCAACATTTATGATCATTTGTTTTCATGATGATAGCCAATCTGACAGGAGTGAGATGGAATCTCAATGTAGTTTTAATCTGCATTTCCCTGGTGACTAGTGACGTAGAACATTTTTTTAGATGCTTATATGCCATTCGTATTTCTTCCTTTGAGAACTCTCTATTTAGCTCCATAGCCCATTTTTTGATTGGCTTGTTTGATTCCTAATTATTTAACTTTTTGAGTTCTTTGTATATCCTAAATATTAATCCTTTATCAGATATATAGCTGGTGAAGATTTTTTCCCATTCTGTAGGTTGCCTCTTTGCTTTTTTCACTGTGTCCTTTGTGGTGCAAAATCTTTGTAATTTCATTAGGTCCCAGTGGTTAATCTGTGGTTTTATTGCCTGAGCAATTGGGGTTGTATTCAGAAAGTCTTTGCCAAGACCAATATGTTGAAGGGTTTCCCCTACTTTTTCCTCTAGCAGTTTCAGAGTTTCAGGTCTGATGTTAAGGTCTTTAATCCATTTGGACTTAATTCTTGGGCATGGTGAGAGAGAAGAATCTATTTTCATCCTTCTGCAGATATATATCTAGTTTTCAAAACACCATTTGCTGAAGAGGCTGTCTCTTCTCCAATTAGTATTTTTGGCATTTTTATTGAATATCAGGTGGCTATAGCTACTTGGGCTTACATCTGGGTCCTCTATTCTGTTCCACTGATCTACATGTCTGTTTTTGTGCCAGTACCATGCCGTTTTTGTTACTATGGCTCTGTAGTATAGGTTAAAATCAGGTATGGTGATACCACCAGCCTCTTTTTTGTTGCTCAGTATTATTTTAGATATTCAAGGTTTTTTGTGATTCCAAATGAATTTTTGGATTGTTTTTTCTATTTCCATGAAGAAAGCCTTTGGAATTTTGATAGGGATTGCATTAAATGTGTAGATTGCTTTAGGTAAGATTGCCATTTTCACAATATTGATTCTTCCAATCCAGGAACAAGGGATGTTTCTCCACTTTCTAGTGTCTTCTGCAATTTCTCACTTAAGTGTTTTAAAGTTCTCATTGTAGAGATTCTTTACTTCCTTGGTTAGGTTTATTCCAAGGTACTTTATTTTTTTTGATGCAATTGTGAATGGGAGTGATTTTCTGATTTCATCCTCTGTGTGTTTGTTGTTAGCATATATGAAGGCTACTGATTTCTGTGTATTTATTTTGTATCCTGCTACATTGCTGTAGGTTTTGATAAGCTCTAACAGCTTGCTAGTAGAGTCTTTAGGGTCCTTTATGTATAGAATCATGTCATCTGCAAATAATGATAACTTGATTTCTTCCTTTCCAATTTGTATCCCTTTTATGTGTGTCTCTTACCTTATTGCTATGGCTAAGACTTCCAAAACTATATTAAATAAAAGTGGGGACAGTGGACACCCTAAGGGATTTTGAAGATTTTCTTAAGCGTGTGTTTGCTATTTGTAATTCTTCCTCTGAGAACTCCCTATTCAGTTCTCTGCCCCATTTTGGGGGTGGGTTTTTTTTTTAATTGTTTATTTTTTTGAGTTCTTTGCAGATTCTAGATATTAGGCTTCTGTCAATGGTATAGCTGGTGAAGATTTTCTCATTCAGTGGATAATCTATTGGTTTTCCTTATGGTATGTTTGTGCAAAAGCTTTTTAGCTTCCTGAGGTACCATTGGTTGAGTTCTTGCTTAATTTCCTTGGCTACTGTTTTTTTTTTTCCAGGAAGTTACTTCCCACTCCTCTATCATGAAGAGTGCCTCCTATTTTTTTCTTCTAGTAGTTAAAGAGTTTCAAGTCTTATATTGAGGTTTTAATCCATTTGGACTTGATTTTTGTATATGGTGAAATGAGTGGGCATAATTTTATTTTTCTACATATGATCATCCAATTTTTCCAATAACATTTATTAAAGATGCCGTCTTTTCTCCAGTGTACATTATTAAGGCCTTTGTCAAAGATCAAGCAGCTGTAGTTATTTGACCTAAGGTCTGGGTCTTCAATTCTGTTCCACTGGTCTGTTTCTGTTTTTAATTATAGTACCATGCTGTTTTGTCACTATGGCTTTGTGATATAGCATTACATCAGGTATGATGATACTGCCAGAGGTTGGTTTTTTTTGTTTTTGTTTTTGTTTTTCCCCTTAGGATACATTTGGATATCTAAGGTCATCTGTGGTTACATATGAATTTTAAGATCATTTTTCAATCTCTGTGAAAAATGATGCTAGTATTTTTATTGGTATCATATTAAATCTGTATATTGCTTTTGGTAGAATTGTCATTTTCACAATATTAAATCTACCTATCCCAGAGCATGGGAGGTCTTTCAATCTTCTCAAGTCCTTCTCAATTTCTTTCTTGAGTTTTTTTTAATGTTTTCATTATGTAGGTTTTTCACATCCTTGGTTAGTGTTATTTCAAAGTATTTAATTTTTTTTGTTGCTATTGAAATTAGAACAGCCTCATTGATTTCTTTCTCTGTATGTTTGTCCTTTGCATATAGAAAAGCTGCCGATTTTTGTGCATTGATTTTGTATTCTTCCACTTTGCTGAAGGAATTCACCACCTTTAGAAGTCTTGTGATGGAGATTTTTGGGTCACTTACATATAGGATCATGTCATCTGCAAACAGGCCTAATTTGACTTCTTCCTTACCAATTTAAATTCCTTTATTTCTTTGTCTTGTCTTATTGCTTTGGTTAGGACTTCTAGTACTATGCTGAAGAGCAGTGGTGAGAGTGGGCACCCCTGTCTTGTTCCTGATCTCAGTGGGAACTCTTTGAGTTTTTCCCCATTAACTAATATTTGGGCTTTATGAGCTTTATATATGGCCTTTATTGTGTTCAGATATAAAGACTTCATGCCTATTATTTCCAGTGTTTTGATCATTAAATGGTGTTATATTTTAGTCAAAGGTCTTCTCCGTATAAATTGAGATGATCATGTAGTTCTTATGGTTCAGTATATTTTATGTGGTGTATTACGTTAACTGATTTCCATATGTCAAACCATACCTGAAACCCTGGTAGGAAGCCTTCTTGATCAAGGTGGATAATGCTTTTGATGTGTTGCTGAATTCAGTTTGCAAGGATTTTGTTCAGGATCTTTGCATCTAAGTTCATCAGGAATATAGGCTTATAGTTTCCTTGTTGCATATCTGTCTGGTTTTGGTATTAAGGTGATGCTAGTTTCATAAAAGGGGTCAGGGAGGATTCCCTGGACTCTGATTATGCAGAACATTTTGAAAAAAATTGGTTTCCATTCTTCCATGAAGGTTTGATAGAATTCAGCTGAGAAGACATATGGTCCTGGACTGTTCTTTTTGTGGAGGCTTTTGATTACCTTCTTAATATCCATGGATGTGACAGGTTTGTTTAAAAGATTAATCTGCTCTGAGTTTAGTTTTGATAGGTGGTATATGTCTAGGAATTCATCCATTTTTTCTAGATTATTTAATTTGGTAGAGTAGAGGTTTTGGAAGTATGTCCTGATGATTCTTCCAATTTCATTGATGCCTGTTGTGATCTCTCCTTTTTCATTTTTGATTTTATTCATTTGAGACTTTTTGTTTGTTTGTTTGGTCAATTTGGCCAGGGGGTTGTCAATCTTGCTTACTTTTTCAAATAACCAGCTGCTCATTTGATCAGTTTTTAAAATTGTTTTCTTAGTTTCTGATTCATTAATTTCTGCTCAATTTTGATTATTTCTTTCCATTTGGAGCTCTTTGGGGTGGATTCTTTTTGTTTGTCCAGTGCTTTTAGGTGGACAGTAAGGCTATTTATTTGGGATCTCATTGTATTTTTAATGATGCCATTAAGCACTATGAATTTCCCCCTTATGACTGCCTTCAGTGTGTCCCATAAGTTTTGATAGACTGTGTTTTCATTGTCATTCAATTCTAGGAATTTTACTATTTCTTTTTTGATTTCTTCCATGACCTTTTCATTGTTTAAAAGTGTGTTGTTTATTCTCCAGGAGCTGGTGGAGTTCTTGATGTGTCTATTATTAATTTCTAGCTTTAAAGCATTATGACATGAGCTGGGAAGTTACTCCAAGTTTCCCAACCTTTATTGCCTAATATATGGTCAATTTTGGAGAAGGTTCTGTGGGCTGCTGAGAAGAATGTGTATTATGTCATGTTATGGTGGAATGTTCTGCAAATGTCTATTTGGTCTAGTTGATCTATGATGTTGCTGAACTCTAGTATTTCCCTGCTTATTTTCTGCTTGGACAGTCTGTCTATTGATGATAGTAGAGCATTGACGTCCCCAATTAGGATGGTGTTGGTGTTTATTTTTGTTTTATTGTTGAGTAGATTTTATTCTATAAATTGTGGAACACCTGTGTTTGGTGAACATATATTTATGATTGTAATATGCTCTTGTTGGATCATTCCTTGATTAATAAGAACTGGCCTTCTTTGTCCTTTTTTGATTATATTTGGTTTTAAGTCTATTTTATCAGATATTAATATAAAAATATCCACTTATTTTTTTATTTCCGTTTGCTTAGAATATCATTTTCCAGCCTTTCCCCCTGAAGAGGTGTCTATCTTTAGTGGTGAGGTGGGTTTCTTGAAGACAGCAGATAGAAAGGTCCAGTTTTTTGATCTACCCTTATAACCTGTGTCTTTTGATGAGTGAGTTAAGATGAATATTATTTAAGATGATTACTGTGATGTTTGAATTAATCCCTGCCATGATGAAGTGTTTTATGGGGTTTGGTGCTTTCTTGTGTTTTGTACTGTTTTGACTATAGTCAATTTTGGTTATTGTGATTTTTTTTCTTGTTAGCTTTTGAGATTGGTTGTTTGACTGTTCTCCTTGCAGTATTCCTTCAAGTATTCTCTGTAGGATTGACTTTGTGCTTGTGTAATCATAGAGTTGAATTTTTTCATGGAAATTTTCCTTTCACCATCTATTATGAGGGATGCTTTTGCTGGGTAGAGTAGTTTGGGTTAGATACCATAGTTTTTTAAGACTTTGAAGTGTTCCATTCCAGGCCCTTTTGGCTTTCAGGATTTCCATTGAGAAATCTGATGTAATTCTGATGGAATTGCCTTTGTATGTTGTGAGTTGTTTCTCTCTTGCTTCTTTCTACACTCTCTCTTTTTTTCAGTGTTAAAAGTTTTAACTATGATGTGTCTTGGAGAATTTCTTCTTTGATCCTGTCTGTTTGGTGTTCTGTGGGCTTCTTATATTTAAATGTGCCTCTCATTTGAGAGATTTGAAAATTTTTTCTGCAATAATTTTGCTGAATATGTTTGCTGTTCTTCTGGCCTGGAGTTGCTCTCCTTCTAGTATACCCATGATTTGAATGTTTGGTCATTGTAACATATCCCACAGTTCCTTTATATTCTGGTCACTTTTTTTTTTTTTTAACTTAGCAAAGTTTTTGGCCTCCTAATCAATTTCTTCTGTCTTGTCTTCCACGTCAGAGGTTCTGTGTTGCACATGAGTAACTCTGTTGGTGAGGGGTTCTATAGAGGTTTTCATAATTTTTATTTGATTTTTGTTTTCTGTTGTGCTGTTGTGCATAGTGTCCAACTCTTTTTTGAGGTACAATTTCAATTTGAGTTCTGATTTTCTTGATGCTCCCTGGAATTCATTCTTGCATTTGATCAAGCCTTTACTAAGCTTAATCAACCAGTTGTTGATATCTTTGATTTCTTGACTCACTTTCAATTTATTCCATTTATTCAGTTTATCTCTTTGGAAGGTTCTAACATTTTCTTCAAACAAGTAAAGCCTACTGTTAAAAGCTGAATGCTCTAGCAGATGATTCTGTTCAATTTCATTTATATGATTATTGGTTCTATGATGGTTTGCTTCCAGTTCAGAGATTTCTGTTGTTGATCAGGGTCTCATTAGCTATTGTGCATTCATTTTGGGAATGAATTTCTATTGATTTTTCTGTGATTTCACTGGAGGCTTCTGTTGGAGGTATAGCTATCTTTGGTGGAGATCTCTCAGTTTTCTGACTTTTGTTGGCCTTTTTGTGTGTGTTGTTATCTACCCATTTTAGGAAGACTTTTATTTTATTGAGGAGGAAGCAAGTTTTGTACTTTGGCCAGTGTACCTCCTGATTCAGGTGAACAGGGATGTTGGTACCCAGTGGCCAGTTGGGATACCAGAGCAAAAGGCCTTATTTCACACCTCACACAGAGACCAGGCCTCCCCAAGCAAGGCACAATGGGACCTTACAAGACCACCAGGGGACCGGGAGGAGTCAGAGAACAGGGATCAGGCCTACTCACTCTGCCTCATGCCTGTCTGCAAACAGACCAAACAGACTGGTGCAGGGAACCCAGACCAGGGAGCTGGGAGGAGACAGAAGACACAGAGTCTGGCCTACCTGCTCCATACCACCGCACCTGCCCACACACAGACCAGGGCAGGGAACTGTTTTTAAACACTTAAATAAGGAATTTTGATCATCATGTCCTCTTGTTACTTTCTTTTATTCCCCTTCTGTTGAACCCCTTCTTCTTTATGATTAGTTTCTCTTCTACTTTGATGTTACTATCTTGCCTTCATCACAGTACATGATGGAATGCAGATGGGCCCAACATTTTGTGGTGTCTTGGGCAGGTAATGACATCTACTCATGGATGCATGACCAATTCAAGTCCAGAATAAAGCATTCCACAACATTCCTTGGTATCCTCTGACTCTTACATTTTTTTCTTCCACCTCATCCACAATGTTCCTTGAGCCTTAGACAGGGTGACATAGATGCCTCCTTTAGCAATGAACACTCAACAATGACTTATTCTCTGCATTTTGAAAAGTTTTGAGTCTCCCCAGTAGTCACTGTCAATTGCACAAAGAAGCCTCTGTAATCAAAAGTCAGAGCCACACTAATCAATGGACACCATCATTAACTTTTAGAGGGTAAATGGATGGGCATTATATATCCATTTGTATGAATAACTGCAGTAACTGCCCTCCTAGTAATGTCTTATGAAGCATTCATGGCTTTTCTGGCTACAGGTTGAACACTCTTGAATATGACTGCAGCCTTTACACTACACTTAGAGCTCTGTAACACATTCTTGATGCTTATTCAACACTTGTGTTTATTTAGTTTAGCATGTCTATATTTCTGTACATTGCTCTCATTGCAGAAGGTTGTTCATACCAAGAATCATATCTTATAATTATTTTGCAATCTGTAGTGGCATCTCACTCAGTGCTGGAAACATACTCAAAGTTAATGTAAAAGTTACCAAGTCCCAGGTTAGAAAAGCAATGCTCACATTTACTTCATATGTTTAGGACTCCCAGACTTATTTAGCTTACATTGGTGCTCCTGTTCTCTTGCAAGGGCTGCCTATCAAGCTATCCAAACACATAAAGGCACCCCATTATTCACAGCAAGATTTTCCATTCCCTAATTAAATCAACCCTACTCTTTCAAGAGTGCCCTGTGAGTAGCCCTATTGAGTCCAAATGACTTAAGTGGTTGGCTCTCACAACAAGGCATTTTACAAACTGACTATGAACTCGAAGCAGTGATAAAACATTACCTGTCCCTTTTGCTCTATTTGCCCTACAGCTATTATTGGGGATTGACTAACACTGTCTAAATATCATTCACACAGGACTAGGTTAAATCAGGAGGACTTTTCACAATGCCAGCCAACCTGTTAGGTGGGAGAAGAGCAGTGAAGTTCTAAAGAAAGTAGAACTAAAATAACCACAATGCCCCTTCAACGCACACACACACACACACACACACACAAATACAACCACAAGGAAATGATCCCATATCCAGATCAATCTAGGACCTCTTCAAGAAGCCACTCTTATGTAGCAGTAAGGCAGCAAGTAAAAGTTGAATAACTGGTCTCAATTTATTTTGGCTCAGTTTAGGAACGGGGATTGTAGAACATAGTTATACATAAGGCACTACATTCAACTACTACATTTTCTACTTTTGTAAGGAAAAAATTGTGAAATTCCTCCTTCTCTTATTCTAACCCTAGTTCATTTTATTGGCTCTGCATGCTCTTCGCTCTCTCACCTGGTTGCCCCACAACACCGTGTGTGAGTCCCACTCTGCTGCTCCTCAGACATCTTCCTGCTGCACATGCCCTTCTCTCTCTCACCCCACATCCCACACCCTTGCATGGATACCACCACTCTGCAGGCACTCTCCTGTCCTGCACACCATCTCACTCCACACAGCATCACACAGCACAGTTGCCACAAGTGAGTCTATAACTCCATGTATCCTTCCCTCACCTGCTCATGAGCCCCATATTTGCAAGGAGGAGTCCCCTCTCTGGCCTAGGCATGTTGACAATGACTATATATATATAATTTATTTATTTATTTATTTATTTTTTGGTTTTTCAAGGTAGGGTCTCACTATAGCTCAGGCTGACCTGGAATTCACTATGTAGTCTCAGGGTGGCCTTGAACTCATGGTGATCCTCCTACCTCTGCCTTCCGAGTGCTTGGATTAAAGGCATGTGCCACCACGCCTGGCTGACAATGACATTTTTAAATCATTATCATCCTACTGCATTAGCCTTCCTCTGCTTTTTCTGGCCAACCTCCTCTGTGACACCACACCCTCCACCTCATTGGTTCCTCCTCTGCCACCCATGTGCACTGCAGGTAAGCCTATCCTCTGGCTCCATGCATCCCTCCTATGCCCTTGCTCCTACCATGTGAGTCCCAGATTTGTTGACAGACAGAATACCTCCAGATGGGCAAATCCCCATGTGAAACAAGTGACATAAAACATCAAGGCAAGGTATTTATGCCAACAATGACCATTCCTATAGTAGAGGTGTCCCATGGGAACAATAGAGAAGAAATTCCAGACTAAGAATTCCAAAGCATGATTATGATAAAAATGCACAAAGAACTTAAAGAATACATGCATAGTAGAATGAATGAAGTCCAGAACAGAGGCTAGGGAGATGGCACAGCAGTTAAACTTCTTGCAAAGCCTGCCAGTCAGGGTTTAATTTACCATTAAGCACATAAAACCAGATGCACACAAGTGGTGTATGTGTCTGGAATTCATCTCCCTCACAAATACATACATGAAAATTAGAAAAAATTAAATCCAAGATGACACAAACAAACAACTGAAAGAACTAAATAGCTATCTGAATAAATACAAAGAAGATACAATATAAAGAAAAAACAAAGACAACAAATGCTGGTGAGGCTGTGGTGAAAGAGGAACCCTTCTGTAGTACTGGAAGAAATATAAGAAGGTGTAGCCTTCATGGAAATCAGTGTGGAGGTCTTTCCAGGGCTAAAAATGAGGTCATTTATGACCCAGCTCTACCAATTCTGGGCATATACTCTCTAAGGAGTCTACTTTCTTTTCAGAGACACTTGTACAGCATGTTTATTTCTGCTCTACTCACAATAGCTTGGAAATGTAATCAACTTAGGTGCACAAATAATGATGATGAATGGATTCTGAAGATGGGGCACATATACATGGTGAAGTTTTGTCTAGTTATAAAGAAAAATAAAACCATGAAATATATAGGATGATAGACTGAACTAGGGAAGATCATAGTAATGTACATAACCCAGGCTCAGTAATACAGATGCCACATGTTCTCTCATATATAGGTCCTAGCTTCTAATTTCCAAATTAATGGGAATAAGTCAGAATGAGTGCCTATAAAGACCAAGAAGCTAAAAAGGGGGCATGGAGGAGCGATGTGGGGGATAGATGAGCACATGAAAGCAGAAGTGCAAAATATGGGAGGAAAAGGGTTAAGCAGGAATGCACAACGGATAAGAAAGAATGAAGGGGTGAAACAGGAGAATAGAAGTTGCCTTCTTGTTGTTGCTGGAACAAAACACCCTACCAGAAGCAGCTTATGGAAGGGAAAGTTTTATTTCCAGTTTACAGTTTCAAAAGATGTTTCCTTATGGTGGGGAAAGTATGGCAGGGCCAAATAGCTGGTTGTCACATCTTCACATATCGCACATCAACAGGAAGGAAGAAGCAGGAGTGAACTCAATGCAGCAAGTGAGGCTAGGCAATGCCAGCGCTAGTCCTTCTCCCAGCGACACCCTTCTTGATCAAAGCTCCACGTAACTAGGGAGTAAGTATGAGAGTGAATCACAAACACAGGAGGTTATGGGGGACATTTTAGAGTCAAACCACCACATGGAGAGAAGGGAGTGGTAGAAAGAGGATCCGAAATGAAGGCTATATGAATAAGCCATATAGAAACCTACTATTTGGTAAATTAATTTTTTTAAGTATTTAAATGAAAGACCCTGTAATGGTCAAGTTCTGTTGTCTACCTGACCAGATTAGGAATTAATTAAGTACATGTCTCTTAGGTGGGCCTCTTGAGTGGACTTGTGAAGACAGTCCCAGGAAGATTACTGAGGGTAGAAGTCCTTCCTCCAAAATGAGTGGCCCTTGAAGTAGCTGAGCATCCATAAAGAAGTTCCAAGAAAACACAAAACCATTGCCTGGTTGCTCCTGATCCTCACTGGTGCATGCATTTTTGCTGGTTTTCATATCCTCTGTGGATACTGAAACATAGCTTCATCAGTCTTCCAGACTGATAGCCCGTGGCTCTCCATAAATCCCCTAGGCACTCTGTGCCAGCTTGGCACTGCTGCATTACCAGGTGCTCCAACTCTGCTGCCTACAGGCAGTTATTATTGGACTTCCCGGCCCACATTCTGTAAGGTAATCTAATAACTCTATAATATATTTTCATTCTATTGGTTCTTTTCCTAAGAGAACACTGGCTAATGCAATCCCTGTACACAAGTGGCTAAAGCTGTTCCTAGAGGCCATAATGTATTAATAGTAAATTTCAGTGCCAGGAGCAAGATGCCTCCCAATAAGTTGTTAGTCATTAGAGACTAACAAGTCACCTGAAACAGTTTTAGCTATATCATTGCTCTTGGTTGCCTACTAAAACTATATGGTAAGTGCTGAATAATAGCTTAAAAAAAACATGTATTGGTTTCAAGATACAACATTCTAGAACTGAACTGCAAGCTTCCTCCATTCTGGCTGGCTTTTTTAATGATAGAAGGTGCTAGGCAAGCTGCTAGAGGATAAGAGTTACACATTGGTATACCCTTTGTCCTTCCACATAGAATTTCAGTGTGTGGTAATTTGAAGAGATGGCCCCAATATATTCAGTGTTTTATTACTTTGTAGTTTGCATCTGCAGCCACCTGGTTGAAGGCAGTTTCACTGGGCCGATCTTAAGGTATGGTGGTGGGTTTGAGATTTCAATCTAAAGATATGCAAAGTGTGCCTAGTTGGAGTTCCTGGAGTGTGCTGTGCTGTGTGGCTTTTGGCTTTTGGTTTGTGCTTCTCTCTTTACCTGGTCCTGTTAGAGCAGGCCAGCTTCTTCTGCCATTATGGAACTTCCCCTGGATCTGTCAGCTTCAATAAATCCCTTCCTCCATAACTGTGCCTGGTCTGGAAGTTCATCTCAGTGGACCTGAAGCTGTCTGCTACACAAGGTAAGAGGTGAATACTGGTACAATAGTGGCATTAAAGCAATGGAGTAACCGACTCCTCTCCAGCTGGATTTGAGACCTGCAACACAGAGGGGAAAATCATGTCTGCTACTATAAATCCAGCCAAAGCCCTGTGACTAGGAACTTAGACCCCCAAGTGTAATCCAATATGAGGTTATGCTAAATCAAGTTGTCTTCTAAGTACTGTGTTCCCATAGATTTAAAATGCTTGTAGCCTCAAATATGGAGCATTCTTTAAGCAAAGGGCAGAGCTTACATACAGCAGAGATGCATAGCTGGCAAAGTTACGAAGAATCAGCAACAAGTGTGTGCCCAGCCCTGAGTAAGTCATCTAAACCACACCCTCTAAGGTTTAGAAGACCTTGCAGATTATGGGATAAAAGAATGTAAAGAGCAGGAGGAGGGGAGAAGGGACTGCAGAATATTGTCTTTTGTATATGACATGACCAGTACACTCACAGTCTCACAGTGGATGTGATTTCCTGCACAAGATCAAGCCTGGCAATATTTCCTCATGGGTGGAGGAAGGAATCATGACACCCCACACCTCCCTTAGTACAATGTGGCAACTGTTGATTGATGGGAGAAGTGGAGTCATAGCCTTCAGTGGCATGGCCACTGGTGGGCTGCCCATTCTCCAGTAAACAACCTTCCACCTGAAATCACATAAGCAACCCTCATTGAGTTCAGTGTGGCAAAATCCTAAGCCAATGGAAGTATGAAAATAGGATGAGGTTTAAATGGGAAGACTAGTTTTAATTGAATGGTGGTGGTGGGGGTGGTTGAGAGAGTATAATTGGAGAAAATGGGATCAAACTGTATTGTGTTCATGTGTAAAAGTGTAAAAAAATTTAAATCAAATTTACTAAAGCAAAACTTAATATAAATGGCATTTATTCAAAATGTATAATGTAATAAATTCTGACAGATCCACACATCACAGCCAAAACACAAAATATCAACATTCATCACCTCTTAATGGTTTCTCATGGTACCTTGCTAGACAACCCTTTTGCCACTGTGGCTCTGATTAATCTCTGATTTGATTTTGTAATTATAGTTGACTTTGTATTTTTGGTGTTTTATACTAATGTAATTGTGCACCATGTACAAATTTTCATCTACATTTTTGCATATATGCCTACTTTGATCATTTCTTATGGCTGAATAATATTCCTCTAAAACCATGAGCTAAAATAAACCCTTTTTATATTATGTCATTCTGTCAGATATTTTTGTCTACTGTTGGAAAAGGTAACTTCTACCCTGAATTTGATAATTTAATATCTTATTTATTTGAGTTATGTGTTTTGGCATATATATCTACTAATGTCAGAGAACTCTAGAATTCCTAAGGGTAATAAATGGTCCATAGAAAACTGCTGAACCAAAAGTTATAACTCTGATATATCTATTTTTTTCTGTTCATTTTTGTGTTATCTCTGAACGCAGATGTTTCATCCACAGAACATAAGCTGAGAAGGAGGCTAAGAGATTTCTTACTCTCATTGCCTTCATTTTATGCAGGAAAAGTGAAGTTTCCAAAGGCTTTCTGATTTTTCTCATGAGGTCATGATTCATTCCTTATACTTTCTAAATATGAACTTCCTTCTTTAAGCAATGGCGGGAGCTTTCACATAAAATTCTGACGTAGGAATCCCAGTATCTCATGAAATCTTTCTATTCCACTGAAAATATGCTTTAAATTACAGTCTAAATTATGCCTCACAAGAACTAGATTTCCAATGTAAATAGAGAATTTAACTAACACCTCACACCCCTGGTTTCACCTTTCCCTAAATGATAATATATCAGGAAAAGCCTCCCTTCTCCAAATATTCCCTATCACCTGCTGGATTAGTTATCTGTTGAAACATTATAAAATATCCCCAAATCTTCCAATCATAGTATGGTGGCATATACCATAATCACAGCTTGGAGGAGCCTAAGGTAAGAAGGTCATGAGTTTGAAGCCATCCTGGGCTACAAAGCTAAAATGTCTCAAAAAACAAAACAGAAAGGCCCAAACAGAAAGAAACAATAGTAGTGGAAGCATTGATGCTTTATCTCATGATTTCTTGGGCAAGCCATCCAGACAGGGCTTAGCAGATTCCTCTGAATAAGGCTCTCCCACGAGTCTGCAGACAAGGCCTTGGCCAGGTCTGTGGTTGATGTCAGGATCAACTTCCAGGCTTACTCAGTAAGCCAATGGTGGGATTCAGGGCCTTGGAGGCTGGGGGAGTGACAATTTTAGTTCTGTGTTGGCTGATGGCCCAAGCAGTCCTTGCCTCCTTGCTAGAGGTTCACTGCATGAGGCAAACACAAATCAAGCCCAGGAAAATGTCAGCCTTTAGTGACCTAATCTTGGAAGGCGCAGACCATCATTCTTGTTGCACTCTGTGTATGGGAAATAAGTCTCTAGGTCCAGCCCACAACTGAGGAGAAAGGAAGGCTGATGCAAAGTAGCACTAACCAGAGGCAGGATCAGCGAGCCTTGACACAAGCTGCCCACCACCCCATCCCTAAAAGAGTGATATTTTCTCAGTAGAGATAAAGTTTCTTAGGTTATGCTCTAAGTATTACAAGCTGGCATTATCCAAAATGATCTCTCCTTGGAAACAATAACATCTTACTTGCAGTCACCTGCCAGCCCTTTTATGTGGATTTACTGATGGTTAGCAAAGTGGGATGCCAGTTTCTACTACAGAAGGCAATAAAGATCTTGTCTTGCCACAAGGCAATGAAAAGTCCAGATTAGTATTCCTAACCAGAGAGTGAAATTAATATAGTTAGAAGGCTAGCAAGGAAGTGCCCAGGGGTGGCCAAAATGAGATGATAAAACTGTTAGGCAGTCTTTGAATTAAAGGAACCTCCCTGTAAACTCTCTGCAATTAGAATAAAAAAGAACAAATGCATCAACTTTGTCCACTATGTCTGGGTATTATATTGCATTATTGGTTAAAATTGCCAAATTCTATATATGGGTAGCTCCATACCCACTGTCACTTCTTCCTTGTAGTATTCTAAATAACACTAATGCAAATCTAGTTTACCAGCCTGTGTCAGAGACTTTCTCATTTTGGGGCAAAATACTCAATCAGAAGCAGCTCAAGGAAGAAAAGGGTATATTTCCAGCTTGTAGTTTTGAAGGGAAATGTCCATTTTAGCAGGGAAGACATGGCATGCCTGAGTGGGAAGCCCATGTCCCCTTATTACATTAGCAGGGAGGAAGTAGAGAGAACAAGTTGGTCTGGGGTTTACCACCTCAAGGTCCATCTCCAGGGACATACTTCCTCCAGCAAGGCTCTACCTCTTAAAGGTTCTACAACCTTCCCAAATTGTGCCACCAACTGGGAAATAAGTATTCAAACACATGAATGACTGAATCACCACACAGCCTTTTTAGTGTAATAAATAATTCCACCCTTTTGGGGGGAAAACAGAAGCCTCTGGGTTCATAGATGTGACAAAATATATTTTTTTAAGATTTGTGTTTATTCAATGTCATGTGTGTGTTTGCATGTGTAATGTAGTATATGTGTGTGGAGAGGTGTTGTGTTGGTGGGGTGCATGCATGTGTTTGTGCCCATGCACTGGCCTGTGGTGAGGTATGCTTACTACAGTGTTCAGAGTGGAACACTGGGTGTCCTCTATAACTCTTCCTTGCACTCTTATTTAAGCCAGAGTCTCTTACTGATCCTGGAGCTTGCCTTGGTTTTTGTGATCTCTGGTGCTTCCAGGTCTCTGCTTCCCTGCAGGACTGGGATTACAGACATGTATGGATATACCCAGCTCCTTAATGTCAGTTCTGGAGGTTCAAACTCAGGTGGTCTCAATCCCCCAGGCATTCATGTTTGTGCGAGAAGTGCACTAACACCGAGCTATCTCTTCAGTGCAGAGGCCACATTTTTAAGAGAAATGGTCACTTTATTTTTGGTTGGCATAGTTCTCTGGCACCTGGTTTGCAAGGAGAAGTGTCCTGTGCAGTGTTCATTCATCAGGGTGGGTTTGTAGAAGTTCATTTCAGCATTCTCCTTTACCTTCAGTCAGAAGTTGAAGCTGAGAGTTAGAAAAACCTGTTATGGTTAAGTATTGCTATTTACTTTGATAGTGACCTAGGGCGAACACCTCCTAAAGCTTCATTTTCCTTTCCTTAGATGAGGTTCTACATGGCAAATGAGAATCTCTATGACATAGTCCTTATGGTAATTAAGAGGAATGGTGTTTGGACATTTTATAAGGGGTACTCATCAGTGGCAGAGCTATTTTTATTATCTTTATGATGAGCCTGTGCTATGAAATGTTTACCTAGAGTGACAGAGGCATAAAGGGAGAGAGAGAAACAGAATTATCAGCTCATGTACTAAAACTATGGACCTAAAGATTTTCTTCCCGATAGCTAGCTGCTGTCCACGTAGATGTCCATTATCATAAATCTTCTGACAAGTTTAAAGTCCCCAGAGATCACAATGAGGTCTATCTTTCCCATACATCAGGAAATACTATTTTTTTAAATAATGGAGAAGGAAGCAAAAATCATAAATGAAAATTCAAAGCATTATTGAAAATCATATGCAATTCATCTCTGCATAAAAATTTACAAGTCCTAAAAAGCAAGAGGTACACTAACAAAAGTGTAAAGAGTTTAGGGGGAACATTAAATAGCATGACTCCCCCCAGTCTTACTTGTCTCACTTAAATGAGTGTGCACTCTTGTTGTCTTAGTTATTTCCTGTTACTCCCTCCCCAAGACTCACTATCTCTATGGTTTAAAGAATATTCAGAAGGCCAAGGGCGAGGACAAGAACAAGCTATGCATTGCATGTAGGACAACCACACAACGAGGCAACCTGTCATAAGGAACTACATGACTGCAAGACAAGATTAATTATTCACATATTGAAAATCTTGGCCCTCTGTGAGCCTCAAGAAATCCATAAGCTAAATATCAGGAAACAAAGAAAAGAAGTGCAAGATTCATAATTTTTACATGCAGGAGTGTGGGTGTAAGGAAGTCACTCAGACAGCAGGGCTTTAGGCCTGACTCTAAAAGAACCTCCCCTCACTCAGGTCAGAACCTTCCAGAGAGGCCTTGTAAGTAAAACAGCTGATCATTGGGGCAATGATCTTCCTAGCTATTTGGAAAGACTTCAGATATCAACCCATTATAGCCACGAGAAGATTAAGACATAAAAAAGGTAAAATCAAGCAAAATTAAACCCCGCAAATGCTTGCCACAACCTCATCCCAAAAGGCAATGTGCGTGAGACGATGGAGGAAATGCTAAAGTTTGATAGAGAACAGGCATACTTTATGTGGGAAAAAGACAATTCTTCCCTTTCTCTGATGGTGTCCCTTAGGATGGCTTCTCAGAAGTAGCTAGAAGAGTATGCCATGAGAACAGGCATAGTCCCTGGTGCTCTTCAGTCCTAAGTCTCTCAGGCAGTGGGCATTGTAAGCTTTAAATTGTTGGAGTCTTATAGCTTGAGGATTCTCAGGATTGAGGATAACCATTAAAATGAAAACAAAAAAGCATTAAAATGTATCTGCTATTGGATCTCAGTTGAAGTACTTAGCAACTAGATAGTATTTATCCAGTTGTTAATTATTCAGAATCCAAGGAGATTATCATGCAGTCTTCAACATTTCCATAAGTACATTTCTCTAACCACATTTCCTTCTCTATATTTACAAATGATAACAAATAGAGATTTATATTATACTTGGCTTATTTTTCAGTCAAGAATTTAAAGTCTACCTCTATTTACAAAATATTCCTCAATTCCTTCCTTTCTTTTCATTTTCACTTTTGGTTTTATGATTAAATACATTTATTAAAACCATACCCAATCTTGAATCCTGAGAAAGGTTGGATGCCATTACTTACAGACTCTGGAGGGTCTCCATCTATTTATTTCCAGATGCTCTGGAGAGCAGTCACCATATATCTGAACCCCACCTCCAAACTCATAGAAATGCTATAAAGACATGGCAAGTCATTTTTAAGTAGTTAAGAAGGTTTAAAAGAAAGAATGTAAATTCCCTTTGATACAAATCTGAAGGGTAGAAGCAAACCTAAAGGTATAGCTGCAGAGGTATAGTCTGGACAAAGATCTTGGAAGAGCACAGTTTTAGGTCTTAAGCAGGAACAGAAAAGCTCCCAGGCTTGTATGAAATGGACTAGGACAAACCACAGAGTACCTTGAATAAAGCTGACTGACTTGAAGGAATGCACCTTCTCTGTGTCTAGAGATAGAAAATTCTACTTTGTAGCTAAGCACTGTGATTGAACTGAGAGTCAGAGAAGGAAATTAAAAGCTATGATCTATAATGAAAGCAGAAATCAGTTATTGCTTGACATCCTAAAATAGGGATGTGATAGCTAGTTCAGGTCTTAGGCACCATGCAGAGGTAAATGCAAGAAAGAAATAGAAAATAGCCACAGTCCAGAGGCAAGACCAAGACCAAAACCCAACAGGACAAATACCAAATTCTACAGTTCCATGTTAGACATGTGAGGATTTTCACAAAATCATCTAGACTGCAAAGGGTTTGAGTAGCCCTACCTCTCCAGCTGTTTCCTGTAGGACTCAGTTTCTTTTCTTAGGCCAGCTCCATTCAAAGCCTGAAGTTCTTAACTCTGCAGATGCCTCATGGTCCTAGCATCACTAACATCCTGGGGCTTCCATTGCAGTTTTCATATCTTCAAGCAATGATGTGGTAGAGTCTCCTTATAGGAATGCCAACCCTGCCACACATTCCTGGCATCAGCAGCCCTTTGGAGTTGTGATAGAAGACTCCATGATCCCTTCAGTCCTACATCTTCCATGCTTACAACATCTCTACCAGATGGATGCTGCTACTAAATTCTGCTGCCACCTTGAAATATAGCCTGGCTCCCCAGAACTATAGTTACATTGTTCCCTGTTTTCTTTTCAGGCTGACAACTGAAGAAACACTTGCATCAGCCATTGTTTTTGAGCACGAAATTCCATCATTGGCATTCTCAGTTGAGGGTCTCTCCTTTTAAATATATTGGGATTTTCACAAGATAATGTCAATAGGTGGAGTCTTCCCTCACGGTACCTTTGCTACTGTCCCAGCAAACAATACTGGGTTTGTCTCTAGTGGTGTTAATCTCACTAATAATTACAGTTACTTTGGAAGCTTCTTTCTTTATATGGATAATTTGATCATGATAACTTGTCAAACTGCACACTTTGTATCTTTTTGTTCCACTGCTCTCTTTTGCTACAGAGCAGATTAAGAGCAGTGAGCAGAAACCATAACAACAATCTGAATGCTATCCTGCCTTGGGATTTACTTCACCATGTTCTAAGGACTTGAGCAGAATGCAGCCAGATTCTTTGCCAGAATATTATACAAATGTCCTCTAGCCCAGTTCCTGATAGAATCTCTGCTCCTTTCAGAAACCTCATGAGCTGGGCCACCACTGTCTACATTTCTCTCAGTCTTCTTGTCTAACAGGTACCTACCTGAGCAGTCCAGTACCTCTACTTACAGTAGCATTCTAGGGCTTTCTGCAGCCTGGTTCCAAAGGCCTCTGATCAGGTTCACCATAGCAGCAATTTTATTTTAGGGTACCAAATTTCTGATGAGATTTGGAACGCAAGGTTTGAGGAGGAAAACCATGGAGAAGAAGTGCTATGTTACTTCTAGTAAAATAAGCATGGCATGAGTATGGACACTGTTGTGACAAAATATCTGATAAGAAACAATTTAATGGATAAGAGGCAGTTTTGGGGGGATAATAGTTTGAGGGGATACAATCCATTATGGTGGGAAAGACATGGTAGCAAGCACCTGGCCACATTGTATCCACAGTCAGAAACTAGAGATGCAGTCTGGTGATCAGCTAGCTTTCTCCTTTTAATTTTCTGGGACCCCTGCTAATGGCCATAGTTAGGATGGGTGTTCTCACCTAAATTAACTTGATCTAGAAGCAGCTGTCTCTTAATGACACTTGTCTCCTAGGTGATTTTAGAGCCAATAAAGTTGACACTATAGATTAATCATCACACCTTGTTTTAATTTGAGAAGTTTCTTCTGTTTACAAGAAGTTTAACAGCTACTTCTATAACTATAATTTAACATATTTAATCTGCTCATGTAGACAATATCCACTGACTCATCTGTGTGAGGACATAGTTTCATTTATCTTTTCAGTTCTTTCTTTTCACCAACACAAAATAGTAGTCATTAAGTCATTTTCTTGTTCCTTATAACATTTACCTTTGTGAACTGATCCTTCCACTTTCAATATATTTCATTCACTATAATTTAATGAATCTATTTTATCAATTTTAGGTACACTTCAAATACTTTAAGTATACTTGTGTCATGCATACATATGTTTTTCTCACTGTCTTAATTTTATACATAGTCTTTAAGAAAAACTCTAAAGGTGAATGTTAATTCAAATGGAGAGTTGTCTGTATATCTACTCCTAAAATTAGAAATCCAATGTTGAAGTTACCTGGTTGCTGGCACAAAACACCAGAAGCAGCAGATGGAAGGAAAGGGTTTATTTCAGTTTACAGATTTGAGGGGAGATTTCTTCATGGTGGGAAAAGCACGTTATTTTACCCCCAGGGAACAAATAGTTCACAGGCCACAGTTATCTTTGATAGTCTTTGAATGTAGCAAAGTGACATGGGCTGGGAGATAGCAGTAAGAGTGAGCTAGCTCTGGACCCCATGTGAGCTAGACTAATCAACCTCAAGGTCTGCCCTCAGCGATGCACCCCCTCCAGCCACCCCATGGGAAATATTTCTTGCAAACGTCCACAACCTATTACGTTTTCAGCACTCTCAAAAACAAATACATCTACATTGATTAGTGCCTCTGGTCTCATAAAGAGATTTAACCCAGGATTTGGAGAAACGAGCCAGACAAAATAAAGGCATGAGCAGCATAGAAAATAGTGGTAAAAGAGTAGTTTACCTCAACAATTTTTACAGAATATTGTCAGTGTATAGATATAAATTCTGTCATAGGAGGATTATGCATGTAATGGTGTTGCAAGAAAATATTACAAGACAGAGATAATATTTGTGGAACAAACTAAGCATGGGTCTTCTTAGCTTTACCTGTACAGTGTCTTTATGTAAACATACTCTGTTCACTCACGAGGAAGAATTCCTTGAGGACATATTCTCAGGACAGCTTGACACATAGTCAAGATGTACAGGCTGCATTACTTGTCTAGTGAGGCAAAACTTTTCAGTGCAAGGTAAGTAAAAGAGACAGTTTTCAATGGGTTTCTCTTTTGCTTGAGACCCTCTTCACATCTTATGTACCCTCTTGAGAAATCCTCCTAATTTTCCTTGGATAGGAATTAGGACCACCCCAATGCAATTGGAGTTTTATTTGCTATGTCAGGGAAAACTTCAATGTATGATGGGTAACCGTGGCTAGCTCAGAGAGAGTTCAGGCTTAGTGGCTTAGAAGTCACATATGGACAGGCCTAGAATTAACTTTTCAATGCACTTACTCAATTGTGTTTACCTTGCATCTCCCCCTGGGGAACACACAGATCATAGACAAAGGCTATCTTCTATGATATTTGAATGTAGCTGTCATCTTTTTAATACATCACTCCATTACTCCTTCTTATATTACCATAAGATTTCCTGCTGGCTTTATTATGACCTAGATATGACACATCTCAGGATTCTTTTTAGTTCTGCTTAAAAAGATTGTTAGACATTTCGGAATGTTTGATAATCCTGTGTGCCTATGACCAGAGTGATATGTCTAGTGGCTATAACATGTAGCAATTCATAAGATGTCAGCTACTTCGCATGAAATATTGTCAATACTAACTATGTTTACCAACTCAGCCTCCTAATACTATCTCCTTTTTACTGGTTAGAACAGAACTCATTGCCTCCAACCTAGAGATTTTTTTTTTTTTAATCAATATATCCATTGTGTTAGAGTAAATGCAAGTTGGCATTTGGCCAAGGCTATGCCCCAGACATTAGTCCTGTGTTCCCTGAGTGAATTCAGCCTTTCTTACAGGATTCAGGTACTTAATCACTTCATGTCCACACAATATCACTGTGAGCCCTGGGAAGCATTACCACATTGCAGTTTTTATTTTGTCACTCACTCTTCTGACTGGTTTGTTTTTAGAGGTTTAACTGAGCCCTGAGCCCAAAGGCTGCTTCCTTTACATGTGTTGTACAGAAGTATGTAGGAATTTTGCCAAGAGGCAATATAATGAGTGCTGGAAATGGGACAGATTTTAGGGTCAGGTGGACTTACATTTGAGATCTGGCTTTGTCACTCACTTAGTGAAAAACCTGAGAAAGTCTACTTCTTAAAATCTATTTTTCATCTATCATGCTGTACTTACACAATATTTATAAAAATTAGGAATAAAACCAAGTAATTAGACAAGTTTTGAAAAATAATTCTTGCCTATGAATATATGTATAAAAGAAAGGTTTTAAGAAAAATATATAATTTCTGTACTTTTTAAAAAAATCTGCTATAACCATTAAAAATAAGGTATTCAATCCCAGCACTCGGGAGGCAGAGGTAGGAGAATCACCGTGAGTTTGAGGCTACCCTGAGGTTCCGTAGTGAATTCCAGGTCAGCCTGGGCTAGAGTGAGACCCTACCTCGAAAAACAAAACAAAACAAAAAGGTATTCATGGATTTTTAAAGTTTTAACATTTAAGTTAATAAACTTCATGTGAAACCTCACACAAACTTTGAATTTCAGATAGATCAATCCGTTAATTACCACCTAGTCAAGGTGAAGATTATGGTAAGTTTACTGCTAGAAACAGAACAGGTAGGAAGCTTGTGCTCCATAGTCACATGATCTAGTGCAATTGAAGTCACAGCCAGAAGTGTCTGGTGCTCCATGACAATTGATCTGGTACAGGTGAGGTCTGCACAGGTGAAGTCTCTGGTGCTCCATGATCACATGATCTGAAGTCAGCACAGGCGAAGTTCCTGTGCTTCATGTCACATGATCTCAAGTCAGCACAGACGAAGTGTCTGGTACTCAATGATCACATGATCTGAAGTCAAGACAGGCCAAGTGTCTGGTGCTCCATGATCACATGATCTGAAGTCAGGACAGGCAAAGTGTCTGGTGCTCCATGATCAGGTGAGCTAATGCTAATATATTGAGTTCCTCTTAAGGAAAATTTGCCTGTAAGATTGAAGGAATACAATTAAAAAAACACAATATATGGATTTCCTACATGTGTGTTAAAAACTGTGTATGTCTGAAATATCTGTATATTTTTCCTTGCTCCTCAACAAAATAAATAATGTCTCAATTATGAAAGGGAAAAAAGGCTGCTGCCAGTTGTTGACATCACTATGTGGGTCAGATATGTTCATAATTAGCTTAAGCATGTCTCTTAATTCTTAAAATATTCGTGTAGGAATTATAACCATGTAACAATATTGAAAGCCAAGTCTCAGAAAGATGTGGTTGTTTAGATAAGGTGAAGCACCTAAGTAAGAACTGCTGTCTTCCTGTTTGAAGTGAGATCTGTGTGATTCTGAAGTCACTCTCATAAATGAAATACTGCATTTCCCATAGAAGGGCATGCAGTGTTTCTAGACATTCAGTGCTGGCTAAGTTTCAAGTTATAGCTGGATAGGTGTCAAAAGATATAAGTACCTTTTTGACTAAAATAAAATAGAAGGTATTTTTTAAAGAACATTTTTGGAAGGGCAGTGAAACAATTGAAAATTTGCTTTAAATTTTCATGTGATCAGAATAGGAATAATGGTGAAAATTAAAGTAAAGCAAATTAAAGAAAAGTAAATAATGGAAACAATTATATTTGGAAGCTCTTAAGGAGAGACAATTATCTTGGAAGCAGTTTCTGGGTACTAAGTGATGTGTAGTGTCTTCTTCTCTAGCTCTCAAGTAATAAATATGACTCAAAATCATTTGATGAGACAAGAAGAGTTTGGATATGAGAGTGCATTGTTTGACAAAAATGGGGATAAAGTCAAAGTTTGCTGTTGTTAATAGAGAATTTGATTGACACTTGTCCTTGTTTCCTAAACAGGAAATAAAATTTTTAGAATTTCTTAAGTAATAGAAATGTTATTGTTTTTTCATGAGGCGTCACTCATACCTACAGTGGGCTACAGTGAGACCCTACCTCAAAATATATATATATAGTAGGTCAGTCTTATTGGATTTTAAGTCCTCCAATGTCATGGCTCAAGATCCGCAGGGCAATGGCTGCAGGGCTCCTGTAGATACCAGAATCCATGAATGGAGAAGTCTGCATAAAATGATATAGCATGTGTGGAAAACTTGTGTACTTCATCTATCACACTTTAAGTCATCAGGAGGTTACTTATAATGCATAGTACAATGTAAATGCTATCCCCATAGTGGTAGTATGGTGTTGGTTAGGAAACGATAACAAAAACAAAACTTATCATATCCTTTCCTTTTGTGAACTTTATAAATTTGCTGTTTGTTGAATCTGAAGATATAGGACCCACAGATACAGAGGTGGTGTAAAGTTTCTTTGGATAGTAATGAGTAAAACCAAAGAAAACTCTTTCTCTCTCCCTCTCTCCCTCTCTCTCTCCTCTTTCTCTCTCTCTTTCTCTCTCTACTTCTAGAACTGGCGTTAGGGGCCAGGCTTTAGGAGAAGTAGGACACAAGCCCATACCTTTGGGATCCTAGGCAGCTGGCCTCGTTTGAAGGGCATCTGAGGAGAATTATTAGTTCTTTAATACCATCATGTCCTGAACTTTCCCACAAGTGTGGACAAAGGGAGATTTCCCAAGGAGTTCTGCTCTAAGTATTTATATACATCTGATTTCCAAGGAAAAGCCAAGAAATAGACATAGAAATAAAGAATGCCCTAAAGGCACTTAGAGATGCTCTGAATCACAGTGTTGCACATATCTTATGACAACATAATATATCAGAGAAGAGTAGGCTCACTTGGATAAGAGTCAGAAGTTTGGGGAAATAATGGCTTTGTTAGCATAGGCAGCCTTCACCCTCCCAAGGAGCCTTGCTTTTCTTAGCACACAGTGGATTTAAAGTTATGGCCTGAGTGGATATTCCCAGCTCAGTTGATTTCTCCTGAGCCACATATATTCACATGCCCCAGACAAGATCATTTCCAGTTTTCAGCACTTGTAGTTCTGGGAAGAGAGAACTAAATGATGTGAGAGCACTCCCAGTGGGGAGACACATAGAGATAGTTGTTCTAGAAGCAATAAAACTAGGGCAATAAAGGGAATTGAAGGTTAGGCAAGTTTGAGGCCTCAGACATTGTGTTCAATTAATTACAGCAGAATGGCCTGAGCATCAGTTCCAACTGAAATCCTCAGCAGAAAGCAGCTGGATTCAGTTCATCGGAGAAAACAGTTGTTTCTCAGCTGCATAAGATGACAAACTGCTTAGAAAGCTCTTATTTTCTTAGAAAATACTTCTTATCACCACAGTAAACATTCTTACGTCTCTGTGGGCCACAGGAATATGAAATTGAGTGTGGGGACACTTCTCTCAAAGGATTCTAAGTCTTTTCACAAATTTCTTATGAGTCTGACAACAGAAACAAGAGAATATTTACCACTGTAATTGATAAATTAACTCAGCCTGTCAAAGGAAAAAGAATATCTAAAGTATACAAAATATTTTCAATAATGCACAAATTATGACATATTTAATCAATCTTCAATTGCAGAAAATACTTTCCTCAACACTTTCAAACTGTGAGCTGCCCTTGTTTTATCATTTGGCTTATAGAATTTGTGAAGTGAATCCTAACATTTAATTCACTGTGCAAGTGGGGCTGTTGGATTTTCTTCAATGGCAACACTCCCTGTTTTATATAGGAATCATTTCTAGTTTACTATTGTCAGTCTTCACATTTGCAAAGTGGATATAACAATTCTTTACCCTAACAGATTGGTATAGTATGTATAACATAGTATAATCATCTAAGAGTACCCAAGGGAAGTGGTAATGAGCCGTCTTCTTGTGTCACGATTGACAGATGCTCAAATTCCTTACATAAATGGTGTAAAATTTGCATAAAGCCTCCACACACTCTCCCAAACACTTGAAATTATCTCTAGACTACTGCAATACCCATACAATGTGAGTGCTCTATAGATACTGGCTATACTGTATTGTTCAGGGAATGGTGACCCAGGGAAAAGTCTATATACGTTTGGTATAATTGCTTTTTCACATAGTTTTGATTGGCTTTTGGTTGAAACCACAGAAGATGAACTTGCAAATACAGTGGGACAACTGTATATATACACATAAAGTCCCAGGAAGAGTAGCTTCACCATAGTAGACTATTATTAAAGGTCAGAAGTTATTATTATTGATTTTTTTCTGCACCTTTTGGTTCCCAAAGTGGATGTTTCTAGATTCTTCCTCCTACTCCCTTTATTCTTTCTTCTCCTGTCTCACTAGGAGAAGGAAGAGATATAGATGAGTGAGTCTGCTATGTGAATTGAAATGTTCACATGGTAGAGAAGCTAGGGAACAGAGTGTTTTCTTTCCCACATTTGCTATCATCACATTTTTCAGACTGGTGGAACATGGAGCAAGGAGCAGGCAGAGGGAAAAGGGTGATTTCTGTTTGGTCCCTTCAAACTTCCACTATCATTAGCCATATCTGTAGCACTACCGATGCTAAAAAGTGAGCAAGGATCGGAAGCATTCCCATCTGTCAGTCGTCATTATACAAAAAGTGGTAAAATTCTGGTGCCATGAGAATCTTTCTCTAGCTGTCCTGTGTCCTAGTTCCCATCGGGTCACTTAGGACTCACCCCTAAATAGGTGTTACTTGCTGTTATTTGGATCTTGAATGTGTCCTCAAGATTATGCATTGAATGATTGGTCACAAACCTGTGGCAATATCGAGAGGAGACAAAATCTAACACGGAAAGTTAGGTCATAGGGAGCAGGTCCATGAAAGAGATCTGGAGGCCCTTGGCCCTCCTCTTCCTCCTTTCCTGTGCCTCCCAGCTGCAGCAGAGGAGTAAGGAGGCCTGCCTAGTTTTACACTCCCAGCTTGCTGCGCCATAAAGCCTTAGCAGGGCTGCCTACTCTTAGTCACCTGGCCTCTTGGTTACTATGAAATGATTCTCTTTACCACTGAAGAGTTTCTTTATTTTGGAAGCTCTTTGATCTTACATTGATCAAAACTCCAGCATTTATTTTCTGAAGTAGTGTCAGCATAACATGTTTTTTAAACCTTTATTTTAAGTTTCACCTATTTTATTTCTATTTTAAATGCTCATTTGTAAGGAATATTTAAATAGATGATGCTATTTGTTAATCTAAATGTAACACTGTTCAATCTGTTGTCAGACAATGGCATGCATCTGCTGTGATTTCAAAGTGATTTATTTTGAATCTACAATCTTCATACTTAAGACCATTTTCCATGTGTTATCCACTGTCCTCCTTGGCTGTACCTTCTTCCCGATGGACTGCCTGCAGTGGCTCCATTTTATACTCTTTCTTGGTTTAGTAGTTGTAAATCTTTGTTGTTTTACTGTATCTTCTTAGGATTATAAGTAGCATCTTTAATTTACTGTATTGATTGATTGATTGATTGATTGATTGATTGATTGATTTGAGACAGGGAGAGAAAGAGAGACAGAGGGAGAGAGAGAGAATAGGTGCACCAGGGCCTCTAACCACTGTAAATGAACTCCAGATGCATGCACCACCTTGTGCATCTGTACTCATTTACATGAGTACAGTGGAATAGAACTTGAGTCCTCTGGCTTTGCAGGGAAGCACCTTAACCACTAAGCCATCACTACAGCCAATTAAAAAATCTTTTAGTATTTTATTTATTTATTATTCATTTGAAAGAGAAACAAGCAGATAGAGCAAGAGAACCACAGTATATATTCAAACACTAATATTTACATGCAGTATAAGAATGCTATGATTGTCTTTATCTTTTCTTTCCCCCATAACTTTGTGACCTAAGGATTTTACAATTTTAGATTTATTTACAGAAACATGAAGAATACAGAGTTCCTACACACCCCTTTCAGCTTCCTGTATCATTATGATAATTGATACCAATGCTACAGATTCAACCCAGGATTTCCCACATTCTAGGTGTGCTCTCTAAGATGAGTGTAAACCGCTAGCCCTTTTCCCTATTCACATCTTCAGCTAGTACAGTACATTTCTTAGCATAGTGAGCCAGTGGTGATATGTCATTCTAGCTATAGTTTGTAGTTTATACTTGTTCAGTTTTTATTGCACGTTTTTCTGTTCTAGGAGCCTATCAAATTCTACATCACCTTAGCCATCACGTTTGTTTACACATCTCTCAGCAGTGGCTGTTTCCTGGATTTTCTTTCTTTTTAATGGTCTTGACAATTATATGGTGTACTGGTGACATATTTTGCATGATAGTCCACTATTATACTTCATCTAATATTTTGGGCATGATGAGATTTGGAATACAGAATTTGAAGAGGAAAACCATGGAGAAGAAGCACCATTTGTCCTTAAGACAAATTAGCATGGCATGAGTGTGGACATTGCTCTTGATCACCTTGTTGATGTAGTAGTTGTCAAGTGGATTCACTGTTATGTATTTCCCTGTATTCTCTACACAGTACATTTTAGAAGGGAGTCACTCTGCTTGACCCATATTTGAGTACCAGGAAACTCTGCTCCTCTTCTTAAAGATGGAATATTTCCATAAATCATTTTGAATTCATCCTTATGGGAGGTATGTCTCTTCTCCCCCATTTGTCCCTATGTTTGCTAATTAACTTGCATTAGTGGACTCCTGGGTATTTCTTTAATTATTTTAGCTACTACAACATTTATTATTCATTTTATTGTTCAAATTGTTCTAGCTTTGGCCATTAGGATCCTATGATATGGCCTATCAATGCATGTGACTGTCATCATCATTATTAGTTATTCCTGGTATTTCCTTATTATCTGGCACTCCATACATAATGACAAATCTCATCTTGTGTATTTTTCTGCTCAGTCTGGGAAGTTCTGGTTCCTTTTGTAAAATATGGTTTTAGAAACCAAGTTAAATCATCTCCTCATTGCTTTTGGAATTATATTTCTTTTAAGTACTCTGAGTTGACAAAGTAAAAATGTATAGTAATAAATCTTTTACATGGATGCATCCTTATAAATATTTCCTAATGGTATGGTTAGCCAAACATGAGCTTGTACTGCTATCATCAACTCCAATCCACTACCATACCACTTGGCACAATTAGCCACTCCTCTTGCTTACCTGTAACTTTCTTCTGCAATAATGAGAAACCAGGATTTCAGCTTCTGTATCTATATCAGGATTATTAACCCATCCTCCTGGGAAACAGTGTAACAACCACTTTTCAGTATGTAGGATAGCATCTTTTGCCTTGGAATTACAGACATTATTAATTTTTAAGGATACTTGCATCCACTTTTACCCTCTTCCTCTTCAATGAATTTTTGTCTTATATTGTAAAACATTTCTTGTTGTCAGAGTTTGTATTCTCCTTGGAATCCTCCAATCTCTTAAAAGATATTTTTAAGTTCAGTTTGAGAGATTGCTCAGTGGATAAAGTTGCTTGCCTGCAAAGCCTGATGGCCCAGGTTCAGTTCCCCAATACCCACATAAAGCCAGGTACACAATGCAGTATAGGCATCTGGAGTTTGTTTGCAGTGGCAGAAGGCTCTGGCATATCCATAATCATTTTCTTTCTCTCTGCCTCTTTTTCTCTGTCTCTCTCTTTCTCAAATAAAAATAAAATGAAAGGTGTTTTTGAATCTGCCTATCTTAAAGGTGTAATAGTTATAGGTGAAGAAAAATAAGCAGTGTCCCACCCATATATATATATATCATATAGGATAATTACACTATCCTCAATCCTGGGCTTCCATCATATTTCCTTTACTCATTTTTTCCTAACTCTTTGGAAACCTAATACCATTTTTCTGTCTCTGTAATTTTCTGTTTTTCAGAGTATCATATGTGTCACATACTGCAATCATACAATTTATAGCCTTTTCACACAGGTGTTTCTTTACTTATCAATTGGCATTTTTGAAAAACATACATGCATATGTAAACTTTAAACTAGACACCACATAGGAGAGATCCCATACAACATTTGATTTTCTGAATCTGGCTTATTTCACTTAACAGAATAATATCCATTTCCATCCATTTTCCTGCAAATGTCATTATTTTATTTTTTCTTACAGCTGAATAAAGTCCCATTGTGTATCTGTACCATACATTCTTTTTAAAAAATTTATTTAAGAGAGAGAAAGAGGCATGGAAGGAGAGAGAGAGAAAGAGAGAGTGAGAGAGTGAGAGAGAGAGAGACTGAGAATGGGCACATTATCTCCAAACTTTGCAAATGAACTCAAGAAGCATGCACCACCTGGCTTACATGGGTCCTGGGGAATTAAAGCTGAGCCCTTTGGCAAACGCCTTAACCACTAAGCCATCTCTCCAACCCTGTATCTTACATTCTTGATCTATTCAGTAGTATGCATTTAAGATTTCTTCACGTCTCTACTTGGCTGGATAGCTCATTTCTTTTGATCTGAATTATATCTCATTGTGTGCAAAGCAACACTCCATTTATCCATAACCAATTTCAAGGACACCTTGGTGGCCCCAGTTTTTGTGTGAGCATAGGTTTCCAAATCAGTTGGGCCAACATCTTGGAATATAATTTTTCTTATCTTTGTGAGAGATGTAGATGTCTTCCAAGGCATCTGGATCACTTCTTATCCCCTTCAGCCATTACCAGCCTTCCTGCTGCTCAGCATCCTTGCCAGCATCTATTGTGGTCAGCTTTTGCATCTCAGTTATCTGTCAGAATCTCTTCATTGTTTCAACTCCATTTGTATCTGCATGTGCTATTAACACACTATGTTATTTTTAGTTTGCCTTAGATAGTTGGCTATCTTTTAAAGTGAACTAAAATAATATATATGATTTTATGTATATTATATATAAATATATATAATTTGCATTTATTTAAATATATAGTACATATATTATATATGATGCATATTATGTATACACATATATATGCATATATATGTATGTATGTGTATGTATGCATGTATGTATATGTGTATATATATATATATATATATATATATATATATATATATATATATACATGATATATACCTGTGGTAGAGAAACTAGACCCAGATGATTCTCTAAAGACCCCTTGTCCCAAGGCCATACCCTGCCTTATATTTTCTACTGTGCAAGCCTGTAACATGGAAACAGCATGACCCTGAGTTTCATCTCAATCTTTATAGGTGCATCCTGCTTATAATACGTTATCTTGTTACTGCAACCATAAGCAAATTCCCCTGAGTTTCTGCAATTTTCTGCTTGTGGTTCCTAGTCACGTATACCAGATGTTTAATCCACAAATAATGTGAAGAACTCCAGGTGATGTCAAATTGTCTGCCATGCACACTACAAAAACTCTGAATCATCAACTCTCAGGGTTCAGGTGTTGGAAGAGATTCCATTGGGCCTACACTGGGATGATAATAAACATTGATTGTGGTTCTCCATGCCATCTCTGGTGCCAGTTATGTGTGCCTTAGTTTCCCATAATATAATTACACAAATATACATATATATACATATATATTTATATTTATATATTTATATATATACATATATATACATATATACATATATACATATATACATATACATATACATATACATCTACATATACATACATACATACATATATATATATATATATATATATATATATATATATATATGTAAGTATATTCCCATTGGTTATCCTCTTGGCTATAGTTTCTTTAAAAATTTTAAACTTATTTGAGAGAGAGATAATTGGCATTCCAGGGCCATTAGCCACTGTAAATGAACTCCAGATGTATGTACCTTGTGCATCTGGCTTATGTACGTCCTGGGGAATTGAACTTGGATCCTTAAGATTTTCAGGTAAGTGCATTAAACACCACTAAGCCATTTCACCAGCCTGCTATACTTTATTTATTACATTTAAATGTGTTGAATTACAGATTTAACTATATAATCATTACACCTCTGTTTATAGGACTTTAATGTTTGTTGTAAGTATTTAGTATAAGTTTCTGGCATTGAGCCATTTCAATCTTTTTCTTTTCTTTCTTTCTTTCTTTCTTTTTTTTTTTGTGATTTTTCAAGTTAAGGGCTTGCTATAGGCCGGGTTGACCTGGAATTCACTATGTAGTCTCAGGGTGGCCTGTCACTCATGGTGATCCTCCCTCCTCTCCCTCCTTAGTACTGGGATTAACATATATTAGTAGAGTTGTATATCATATAATAGAAGAAATATAATGTTATAAAAATATAACCATTTTATCATATACTATTTTCCTCTCTATGAAAAGGAGATGGTAATGTAGGAGGAGTTAGTGAGCTCCAGAGGAGAACAAATTATAAGTTTAAATGTGTTGGTCAAAATAGGCCTTAATGAAAAGAACACCTAAGCTAATATTTGTGCCTCCATTTCATATTGTAAGCCAATATGAACATTCTTTGTAAAGAGGAAGGGTATTGGAAAATTGAAACCAGATTATATGGAGCCTGGGTTTTTAGGCTTTGCAAGCAAGCATTAAGTGCTAAGCCATTTCTCCAGATCTTGATATTTAATTTTTTAATATAGGATATAAAAATATAACAGGGCCAACTTAGAGGAAGGGCAGACCAGCACTGAGGGGAGATGGACAAGACAAGATGAAAGAGGGTGTAAATATGATTGAAGTATAGTTTCTGTAAGTGTTAAAACATCATGATGAAACCCATATTTTGTACAAATAATATATGTAATTTTTTCAAAAGCAAAAGCTCCTTTTAAAAATCAGTTTATATATCACTCGAGTTGTTTGTATTGTTATGAATTACTATGGAAACTGTCACAGGCACTCATTGGGTAATTATATACTACTGTTTGTCATTTCTAGTGTATGTATACATATTATTTACCACTTCACTTATTTAATTTTGAAAGTACTTATATCCTTTCATTATAACTAAATCGTTAGGTTTTTGATGTTAGAAACTATGTATTTCCTCAAGCATGTAGCGTGTATACAATAAATCCATACCAATTTATTTTGTTTCATAGCTATCAATAATATAAAACACATGAATGTATAATAACTAAGTATATTGCCTTCATAGGTAATGAGGATCTTATTTTAAGATGAAATTGAAATTAAAATTCACACAAGCAATGTCACTTCTCCAAGTTGACCCAGCAGTGACAGCACAGTGTGTAAGCACCAAGGTTGATTTCTTTTTCTTTTACAAAACTTTATTTATTTATTTGAGGGAGAGAGAGAGAGAAAGAGGCAACCCATAGAAAGAGAATGGACGTGTCAAGGCTTCTAGCCACTGCAAATGAACTCCAGATGTATATTCCATATGTGCATCTGGCTTACATGGGTATTATGGAATCTAACTTGGTTCTGTAGGCTTTGCAGGCAAGTATCATAACTGCTAAGCCATCTCTCAAGTCCCAAGGTTAATTTCTTATTCACATCTCTCTCAAATAAAATTCAACACATTATTACATTATTTTCAGTTGGAAAAGTTTCTTTAGCTGTCCCTGAAGCCCTGCCCCACAAAGCAAGCTCTTCTTCCCACTCCAGGTTGACTGATATGTAATCACTGTCAAGGGAACAAATGACACTGCCAAGGGAACAAATGACAGGGCAAAAGTCATAATTGCTGCTCTTTACATAATGTCTGTCATCAGCCAACACAGTGTTCGTACTTGCAGTTCTCATATAGATCCTCAGCCACTCCACAAGCTGGTGTGCTTCTCCCAGGGCAGATGACACACAGCAGCCTGCTGTTCTGTGCAAGTGAAGTGTGATGAATCCAGATGCCTGCTTTTCTACATTTCGTAAACACTGAACCTGATTGTGGATTGATGATGTAGCATCCTCCTCGCAAAACTGACTGTGACAATAAAATCCAGATCATGGAGAATATCAGGGGTAGGTGCCACCCTCCAGGACTCTTTAAGAGAGAGGCTCTGTGTAAGTTTCTATGAGCAAGAGCCCTAAATGTACAGCCTCCATGACTAAACCCTCTGAGTACCTCTCCTCTAGACTTGATCAATCTGAACAAGGGTGCAACAGCAAAGATTGTTGTCTTTATTCCTGTCCCAGAATTTGGCCTAAAGGAGTGCTTGACACATACATACATATATGTACCATATATATTTATATATTAAAGGATATATGTCATATAGCTAGCTTTGCAATAGTCCCCCAAAGAGAGACATAGACATGTATATCTTGATTGCCATGGTGGATGGAATATAAAATGTCCCCCATAACCTCATATTTTTGTGATTAAGTCTCATACCTAATTCCTGGCCAGATACTGGGATGTAGGGGTCTTGCTGGAGGAAGTATGTCACTTGGAGTGGGCCTTGGAGTGTTATACCCTAGACCCTCTCACTGAACAGTTATTCTTTCTACAACCCCTGTTGCTGTGAACATGTGATGCCAAGATTTCTGTTCTTATTATGCTTTTCCTACCATGATGAAATGATGGAACTTCCCCTGTATATATAAGCCTGATCTAAATCCCACTCTCTCAATAAACTATGTCTGGTTTGAATGTTCATCCCAGCACTGTGGAGCTGCATACTACAGGCTGCTTCTGATCAGGCATTCTGCTCCAGCATTGAGAAGGCACTTGCTGTAATTGCCCTTTAACTTTCCAAAAGTTGTAAGTATGATACTAAAAAACTATTGTATTTCCAAGTGATCTCACAATTAAAACGTAGAGCCAGGATGCTTCTCTTCCAGTCCCAACTCTCCCAATTTTTCTGGTGAAATGGTTATTTAACTGAGTTTATCTGTGTGTCATCTACACAAAGCAGGAGCAAGGGGAACACAGTGATAGTACTGCTCTCAGAACCTGGAGAGAACCATTCTCCTGTCCATCTTTATCCAGGTCTGCAATGAATGATGAGATGTTGGTAGCTCAGAATGAGGCCTCATGAGGAACAGGTATACCACAGGAATGAATATACACCACAGAGCAGGGCATTTTATTAGGGAACACTAGGCTGTCATTTATGAACACATCATCAAAAATGACTTTAGCATGATCTTATGTTTCTACTTGTACTATACTGAGAGTGCTTAACAAATACAGTCAAATGATGACCAGGACTAAACTTTGATATGCAGTAGAGGGTGAAAATTAGCATATTATCTCACACCCTGTAATGTTATATATTTTGGACTTTTGGAAATATACTTAATAGTTCTGAAAAAAATATTAAGTTGAAAAGTCCATGCCACTGGCATAAGAATGAAATAATAAACACAAACTGAGCAAAAGTTCATGCTGGGGAGGCCCACACATCACTCTAAATTGGAGCGATTGGTCAGCCTATCAGGCTGGAAATCTCACACACTTGAGCTATAATGGAGATTTCAAGTGTGTCTTGGGTTTGGCTCAGTTAGGAACACCACAAACTGGGTTCACTTTCTTCTGTGGTAATGCTTTCCTTCCGAGTCTACAAGAACCACACGGTGAAAGAAAAAAATCAGGGAAACAAAACAAAGAGCCTGACAAGAAAAACTTCAAGAGAATTGGACCAATGGCTACAACCCGCAGCAAAAATCTGGTTTGACTTTCATGGCACTTCTTACAGTGGCACTCAAACCAGCTGAACTTACCTGGTTTCTTCTCATCATTTCACATTCCACTCAGCAAGAATTCAACACACAGATGTAAAGTTGGTGCCATGGATTTACTATATTGGCTTATGTCAGTTCATATGAGGAAGGCTGGCAAGAGACCATGAACCTGCATTTGGTACCAGTCAACTTGGCAGAAAAAGACCTTCCACGTTAGAGAAAGCAAGGTTGGTATATTATGTTGAAATAAACTTTGAAAAAAGATCCAGGGACAACCCTGGGAGTTCATTCTGTTTGCTGAAGATGCTTATCCCAGCACAGGCACAACATACAACAAAGCAGAATGGTAGGCATCAATACTGATGTAGGAGTCCATGCCCATTTTCTCCCAGGCAAAGATCCTTTCTAACATGGAATGGAAACAAAAAGTCATGAGCATTTTACCACAATACTCAAGAAAAAAAAATGAAGTGTGACTGGGTCAAGGCAGCCAGGAATGTTGGGGAATGAGGTACCAAGTTGGGAGATGTGCCAAGCCCAGCCACAATCACTCTCTAGACCCGTCAAAGCTCAAAGCTGCCCTGCTGAGGCTCTATATAGTAATCCTTTTGCTTTCATCACATAGCAGAGTTTTGGTCTGCTACCCTCCACTGAGGAACCTGCTTCAACCTTTTATCCACAGCCTGCCTTCGAGCAGCGTACAACTTTGGCTCATGTGAAACTATCTATATTCAAGGTCTGTTGAGACATCTGAATTAAATAAATGGCAGGGATAAGGAAGTCCCTTTCCATAGGCCAAAAATGGTATTATAAATAGTTACTCTGTGTCCTTCACTACACAGACTCTGCTGATCACAGGGAAAAGAATCTTAGTGGGCTCTGATAGGAGGGGTCAGAAGCAAGGCCAGTGCAGACAGCTAGTCACTTACACTTGTACCTACTAAGGAAGCCATGTATTACTAAGGAAAATTATAATGACTATTCCCTGGGATTCACACATCAGCTAATTGGGATTCAAATCCTGGCTCCACCACTCATTGAATTGTATAATTACTTAGAGAATTAAGTTTCACCTTCATCCTTTATCAGATGATAATAGTGACAACAAGTGAATTTGTATTTGCTGTCAGTACATATGCTCTCAGTACTAGAGTAATCACATGTATTTGCCTTTATCATAACTAAATATAACAAATTAAAGTTAATATATTTTTATTTAAAAATACCCCAAGCTAGTAGTTTACAATCAGTGGAGGCCCTCACTCTTTCCTCAGTGTCCTGTTGTCATTTCATCCCACTTTCAATGAAGGGTATTATGTAGACATTAGTGCCACTTTCAGCTCAGACCCCTTGGTTTAATGCCCAGCATATCTATTGATATTATTTTGTTTGTTCTGGCTGCCAACTGGGTCTCCTAACATCAGAGGTCAGGGTGTTGCCTGGTACCCAGTTGCTCGGTGTTCAAGGTGGGAGGAAGTGACAACTTCCCTTCTTGGTTGCTTACCCAGAAAAGTGCTGGAGTTAAGAAAAAGCACCATAGGCCACTCGTTCTGTTTACCATATGCTGCTGATATTTGCTGATACTTGATAGAGCCTACCTAGTATATGCAAATGCAGGCCCTTGATATAGAAAAGTCAGACACCATCTCTGAAGCAGTTTCTCAGAGGTACACAGCTGAGACTCTGACTCAAGGCAGTGTCCTTGAGCAGGAGTCATCTCCAGCATGAAGAGCAGCAGTGTGTCTTCCTCATGAGTTATGGATCTAAATTATCAATCATCGTCTTCCTAAGACTACACTTCATTAAGGTAGTCTGAAGTCAGGTCCCATCAGAGTGGAGATAAGGACAATTGCAACCTCCCAGAATTCTAAGTTCATGACCTGTTGTTGTAGTCAGTTCCATGTTGCTAGATTTCACATCCAAACCAGGCGCAGTTTAGAAGAGGAAGGGATTTATTTCAAGTTTACACATCCAGGGTAAGTTCACAGATGGTAGAAGAAACTGGCTTCATTTCACAGATCCAAACAGAGAGAAAAACTGCAACAGGCAAAATACCAGCATCAAGACACACACACACACACACACACACACACACACACACACACACACACAAACAAATAAAACAGTAAGTAGCAGGGTCTCCCCACAGTGTTCATACCTCTGTACATAGTATTGGTCTAGAAATCAGATCTGCCCCTAAAACACACCTTAGGGCTAGATACTAAGATCTGCTCCCAGTGATATCTCTTCCAGATGGGTGCCTGGAGACCCAAGTTACAAGGTATATACTTCCAAAATACAAGGAGAGATGGGATCAATGCAAAATCAATAACCATCAAGTAACATCAAATATCTATATTTTAAGTCTGACATCCATAACCAGTGATAACAATCTCTGGATTTTTAATTTTCATCCCTCCAGCTGGGCTGAGTATCACCAGCACCAACACACACACACACACACACACACACACACACCAAAAAGGCAGAATTCACAGACCTGTAGCAAGCAGGTCCCTGCCAGAGCTCAGACTGGTCTGTGTACTTTCGGACTGGAAATCTGATCCAACCCTGAATACATGTAGGGCAGGATTACAGGATCCACCCCACTAGTGACACCTCCGCCAGCCAGGTGACTGGAGACCCAAGTTATAAGATGTAATAAAACACTTGAGGGGGTGGAGAGATGGCTTAGTGGTTAAGCACTTGTCTGCGAAGCCTAAGGATCCTGGTTTGAGGCTTGATTCCCCATTACCCATATAAGCCAGATGCACAAGGTGGTACATACATCTGGAGTTCATTTGCAGCATCTGGATGCCCTGATTCACCCATTCTTCCTCTCTGTCTCTTTCTGGCTCTGTCTGTTGCTCCCAAATAAATTTAAAAAAAATTAAATTAAAAAAACACTTGAGTTTGTGGGGGTCATACATTCAAACTGCCACACCTGCCTAAACCTACTTCATCATCTTAGATCTGTTTACTCATGTCTCTCTCAACTCAGTTCTCTCATCTATAATATGGGTGTGGTGGTTTCATTCAGGTGTATCCCATAAACTTAGGTGTTCTGAATACTGGATCTTGGTGATCCTCCTACCTCTGCCTCCTGAGTGCTGAGATTAAAGGCATGTACCTCCACACCCGGCTTGCACTGGTTGTTCTAAAATCTTGTACTGGCTGAACATTTCTTTGCTCTGCCCAATGCCATATCTTACAGTGTCAATGTTTATTCAGTGCCACTATGGGTTTTCTGGGGGACTTTTTGGTATTATGGCTCAGTTAAAAGATCTTGGACTATGGGGATGTATGAACATCACTGGAATTGACTAAAAAAAACTATGGGGACTCTTAAAGTTGTATATCAGTTTATGGGGGTCAGGGGCAGAATGTGGTGGTTTGTTTCAGGTGTCCCCCATAAACTTAGGTCTTCTGGATCGTAGGTTCCCAGCTGATGGAGATTTGGGAATTCACACCTGCTAGAGGCAGTGTATTGTTGGGGGAGGGCTTATGGGTGTTATAGCCAGTTTCCTCATGCCAGTGTCTGGGACACTCTTCTGTTGCTATTGTCCACCTTATGTTGGCCAGGGGGTGATGTCCACCCTCTGCTCATGCCATCATTTTTCCTTGCCATTGTGGAGCTTTCCCCTCGAGCCTGTAAGCCAAAATAAACCTCTTTTATTCCCCACAAGCTTCTCTTGGTTGGGTGATTTCTACCAGCAATGCAAACCAGACTGCCACAATGGGGATAATCAGTGTTACTTGTGGCCTCTGTCTGAGTGTTTCCAGGTCATTGACAAATTACTCAAAGAATTGAACAAATTATATACCAGTATTGAAACAGTAAGAAACTTTGTTAGTATCAAAGCAATAGTAAAGGCTTGAATACTTTGCCAAAGTAACAGTGGACCATTTAAGCAGATAGTACTCAAGGAATCCAGCAAGTGGTTGGGAACATCGCTCTGTACAGGACTCTTAGGGGAGGATAGGCCAGTTGCTAGGGGCATCGTTTGGATGGTTCTCTAGTTTGATAAATAACTTGAATTATATGACTATGAATATCAAACTAAGTGGCAATAGGTTAATCTTTGCACAGGCTATCCTGAAGACATGGAAAACTGTGAGCCTTGGGTGGAGTTCCTGCACAAAGAATTCATTAGCTTTTCCAAAAATTTCCTGATAAGAAAATCAGGAGTGTTTTGACTCATGACCTGAATTGTTGCTAAGTCTGAGCTGATGTGAACTCTTGATCCGGCTTGTGCTCAGACAGTTCATATGTTGACTGCCTAAAACTGAATAAAAGCTGTGAGCTCAGTCAGTACGGAGCTTACTGCAGTGTGTCTCCCTAACCCTCCGTTAAATCATATTTTGTGTGTTGAATGTTCATTTCACCTGGAAGGTGGCAGCATAGGACATTTTCCCTTCAGTGCATGTTCCTTCCCATGGTACATCATGTTTTAAACATATATATGCCTAGCTATACAGAGACATAAGATGAAAAATAGGGGTTCCTCCCTAAAAGTTCACTTTGAAGACACAGTTTGTCTTATTGTGCATGCACCCAAACCCAGTCCAGGCTGAAATGGCCTTCTACTGCTCTGATCTGGATTTGTGAATAAGGATAACTAAGGGGAGAAGTATTGTTCACTGTGAGGAGTGAGGTATGCATAGCTCAGTGCAAGTGGGGTTCCCAAGTTGCCAACAGACTGTTAGGCACATTATTTAGCAAAAATGATTGTTTTTATTGCTCCAGCAAACGAGTGTCCTGGGTGGTTAAACTATGTTCCTATTCTTGTAAGGTTCAAAAATTCTAACTTTTAGGGTCATGGTAAAAATTAGATGAGGTAGCCAGGCGTGGTGGCACACGCCTTTAATCCCAGCTCTTGGGAGGCAGAGGTAGGAGGATTGCCATGAGTTCAAGGCCACCCTGAGATGACAGAGTTAATTCCAGGTCAGCCTGGACCAGAGTGAGACCCTACCTCGAAAAAAAAAAAAATTAGATGAGGTAATGTATAAAGAGTGTTTAGGGAGGAAGCTGTTATAGGAAATCCCTTGACAAATTTTACTAAATTTCAAGTTTTATAAAAAGGTTATTTAAAATCTGTACCTATAAGTCAATCTAGCATTAAAAATGTGTATTTGTCTTTTGCTTACAAACCAAATGAAAGTTTTTATTGATTTTATTTCTAAGCAGGATATAAGGCTGGCTTTCAACTAGCTATCTAGCTGAGGCTATATACGTTGATCCTCCTGCCCCCACCTCCCATGTGCTGTGTTCCAACAGGCTTGGTTTTATGCAGAGCTGGTGATGGAAGCCAGGGGCTTTTGCCTATTAGGTAAGCCCTTTACCACCTGAGTTACTCCCCTAGTCCTAACATGCTGTATCACCATTACCTGTATGTTAAGTTGTGGTGCTGAGCCCCAGTTACATGTCAGAACTGCCCAAGGAGAATCACAAGCCCTCAGGCTTCTGCTTCACCTCTGGCTACTCTGACTCTCCAAGACATTTGATGGTAAAGTAAGTCTAGAGAACTACTTGAGTTAGAGTAACCAGTTAAATATGATCCTTATTAAGCTATACAGATATAAGGTCAAAGGTGGGTAATAATACCACGGTTACTGATAGTAAGGAGAACGGTCATTGGGTCATTCAGTTAGCACTTACTGTCACTTAGGTGTTGCATGTTAGTGACCTCTGGAGGTATTGTGTTACTGCAGGCAGACTCTGAGTCCAGCCTTGAGATACGTTCAGAATCAGCTCGTGCTTGCTGCCTATGTAGAGAGCCACCTTCTGCCATGATGAAACTTTCCCCTGAAAGTGTGAGCCTGAAATAAATCCTTTCCTCCCTAAGCTGCTTTTTGTTGGGTGTTTGTCCCAGCACTCCCTAAAATTGCTCCTTGTCAGGTATTTGGTCACAGAAATGAGAAAGTAACTAATATAACTGATATGGTTTCTCTGAACTCAGGACTAGCATTTTTGACACTATCATTTTCACAAGGGAGAAAATTTGATGTAGTATTTCAAAACATAAACAATACTGTCATAGCGATAAACAAACCCCAACCTTAGTGGTGAATAAAAGTTTATTTCTCAATTCATGCTACCTGTCCAATTCTGGTCAGGAGAATGGTACTCCACTCAGCCATGAACCTAGACATCTTTAGACATGGCCATCTCAACTTGTAATACACAGGATCACTGCAACATAGATGAAAGGTACAGATATTACACCTCTCCTAAATGCCTTGTATGGAAAGAATATATGTCACATTTCCTGGTGACTGGTTGGCCAGAAGTAGTCACACATAACCTATGTAAGTGCAGAAGCAGGGAATTTTCTAAGTGCCCAGGAAGAAAAGAATGAGATAGGGCAAATAAATGTGCTCTGTCTGGGACCTAAAGAATTCAAGTGCTAAAACCTTGTCATGCTGCTCTCAGAACACATGCATGTGTGTTTCTCAGAATGAAATACACATTTCCAAACACCAACTTAAATATCTGCTCTGCATTCTTGTTTACATGCTAAGAAAGATTTCTTATGCTTGTGCAATAGCTTTTCATTTGTATTGACAATTTTGATATATGTATATAATGTATTTTGATAACAATCCTCTCTCATTACCTTCTCTTGACCTCCTCCCCATTATCCTTTCATTTAACCCTTTTGTCTTTCCAACTAGCCTCTCTTTTGCTTTGATTCCTTTTTTTTTTTTTTATTTTTCTTGTGGCTTGTGTAAGACCCACTTTTGTCTTAAGAACTACAAGATCAGTAATAAAGTTTCTAAATCCACCAGAGCCCTCTTTCGCTGAGAATCCATGTGGTGATGTAAGGCTCATAGAAGCCATTAATCAAATTATCTGCTGCTTATCAAGGGCACTTCATACACAGCTGAATTCTGCAAGCTTAATACTTCATTGCAGACTCTTTCTGAATCTACATTTGTTAACCATAGCTGATCATTTCTCCTAAGCAGCCATACCCACTCCAAAATTTCAAAACTGTGCACTCCCTTTCCATGGACCAGGCAATATCTGAGATAAAGCTGTTGTGTGCTTTCTGTATTATTCAGACAATGGGTCAGTTCCTCCCATCAGGCAGCAGGAAGTACTTAGAGTTCATCATACACAGTGTAATGGTCATGACAGTGCGAAGAATGGCCAAAGCCCAGCTCCACCAATATTCAAATCCACTCATGTTGGCTTTCCAGGTGGGTTCTGCAAACATTGAAGACCAGACAGAGAAGAACAAGAATGGTGAGATGGTAATAAAAAGCCAGCCAATCTCAGTGTATGCACCACTATGAACTGCAAGAAAGACTGGCTCCATGCCAAGCATGAAGACATATGGTAGATGTGCCTTCCTGCTCCTCAAAGGAGTATTGTGAGGATGCTGAGTCTATAAGCCAATGATGGTTATTCTCCTCAAGAGGACAGGTAATTTAATTAGTTTTAGATACAAGAAGAGTAAGTAAAAGCATTGCAAATTAAAAACTATGTAAGGATAAACCAGGAGGGCTAATTCTTAAGCCTTTTAAAGCTATTCATTGTCCCTTCATTGCTATGAGTCAAAAAAAAAGTATCTAGAATTCACTGAGGGCTGGGAAGATTGCTCAGTAAGTAAGTGAGGTAAGCATGAGGAACTGAGTTCAGATCGCATAACCCATGTAAAAAAGCCAGGCATGGTGCCATGTACCTGCAATATCAGCATAGGGCAGGCTGAGACAGGAGTATCCTCAGGCCTTGTTGGCTGACTTACCTAGATGAATCCATGAGCTCCACATTCAGTAAAATACTCTTTCTAAGATATATATATATATATATATATATATATATATCATACATAATACATATATAGTACACACACACATATGTATTTATGTATGTATGTATGTATGTATGTATATATATATGTGTATATATATATATATATATATATATATAGTGGAGTGTGGTTAGGAAGGACATGACATCAACCTTCCACATTTGTATGGACACATGTCCAGACACATACTAACGCATATACACCATGCACACAAAATAGAAAAAAAAGAGAAAGAAAGAGATTGTCAAAGCAGATGTGCCAGCACATACTGACTGACAGGACTTCAATTGTGTAATGCTTCATTTAAGAAGCAAATGAGGGTAAATCTAAGTTCCCTCCCTGTCCCTCCTGTTCCCATGTAGTTGTTTGATTCAACCCACCCAATGGAAATTTATGCAACCTCATTAAGCTACTGAGGGTTGTTCAATAATTGAGCCCCCACTTATCTCGCCCCCAAAATGCAGCTGTGCTTACAGGAACCAGAGACCTTGAAGTACAAGGGTACTGACCTTCTGTTTCCCAGAAACAGTGTGTGGGCCACCCACACTATGAAGTGCACATAAAATATTTACTTCTTGAAATCACTTTTTCAATCTCAAGTGCTGGTGTGGTCTTGAGACGTCTGTCCTCTTTCCACTGCACAGACTCTCATCAGGTGATGTCACCTATTACCTCGACTTCTATTATGCTCTGTTTGATCATCTGTAGGTTGATGACACTTAAAATTTTGGATATGATCCAAACTGAACTGAACATCTGCACAATGTTTTAAACATATTTCACCACCAAGTGTCCTGGCCAGAAATTTGACCTTTATCTACAACCCTTTTTTCCCATCTTTAATCAATTAGCTGTCTAAATTCCTCCCCTATCTATGCAGTTTCATCTCCAGTGTTGATTCGGCAAGTGTCTTAATCATTCCTCCTGCCTGCTCTCCTGTCCCCTTATGACCATTTTCCACATTGCTGCCAAAAACGGTCTTCCTATGATACAAATCTCAGGTCTGTGCTTGCTCAAACTCTTCCCTATGCTTCTCTTGACCTCTGAATGTAATATATCTTCCAGCTGCCTTATGGTTGTTACTAACTTCTCACCAGTACCACTAGGCACACGCCCTTTGTTCCAGCCTCACTAAAATGCCCATTTCAGCTAGTTGATGGGTCATTCTGGTTGCTGAATCTTGACACATGCTAGTCTCTCGAGATATTCTTAGGTATCTTTGTCATTACTGTCTGTAACTCCATTCAATTTCCCTCAATTTCACTCTAATGATCCTCTTCATGTTTTAGGATGTAGATGAACCAAAGCCCACGATTCTTTACGTGATATAGATTACATGTTCCTCAGGTGTGGAGATGTGGCCCCTTAGAATCTTGCTATTTGTTCTTAAGATTTATTGTAGCTGTCAGGGTTATACCTACACTAGCCACCAGCTCATGAATGCAAGGACTGCATGAGTTCTCAGACTCGAGCATTACATTAGACCCACAAGCAATGTTCAAGAAGAATTTGTTTAATGAATGTTAAATAAAGTAGGGGAAAGGGATTGATATTCTCAGAATCCTGTGGGAGAGGTACCCAATTTTTCTAAGTTTTTATAGAAGAAAAACATAAAAACAGACAAGTTATCAGACCTTTCTCTCTCCTGTGGACTCCAAGGTGATAGCATATAAATACAGCAGCACTCTCCCCACCTATGGTGAACAATTTGGGGCCAACCAGTTAAAACAACAACCTAAAGTGGGGTGCGGTGGTGCCTTTAATCCCAGCATTCAGTAGACAGAGATAGGAAGATCACCATGAGTTCAAGGCTACCCTATGACTACACAGTAAATTCCAGGTTAGCTTGGGCTAGAGTGAAACCCTACATCGAAAAACTAAACCAAACCAAACTAAACTAAACTAAATTCAACTAAAAACAGCCTATCATTTAAATATATTCCAGGAACTAGGAACTTTATAGTATAATCTCATATCACTCCCTTTCTCTGCAGCCTTTTTATTAGCATGTGGTCTTCTCTTGTTCCAATTGCCTAAACCCAGGCATGTTTAGAAAGCATCACTAATGCCAGAGGCTCTCTGTAGATACTGGGCTCTATATCAACATTTGGAAAACCCCTAATATGCACATACATGGTAAATGAATGTGTTCATCTCTGCATTTTAACCCTAGTACCTGTTGGACATCTCTAATCAAATGTCCAGTAGGCAGCTCGCCTCACTGCACATCTTTAACAAATTTATCGCCAGCAGTAATCCTCCCTCTTTCCTTCTGTTAACCTCTCTTTATGCACAGGCCCAAGCCATGGACCCAGGATGTACTCAACAGTCACCTTGCCTTTGCCCTCATAAACACACTTCGATTTACGATATTTTCACAACCATCCTTCACATAGACTTTGGCTCTGTCTGGTGTCCTGCTTTCAGAGTACCCCTGGTACAGACAGATCTTTAGTAGCTTTTGCCTCAATAAACTAAAGCAGAACTTTATGATTTTTGTCTTAACTTCTGCAATGGCTTCTTAACTACTTCACCCATTTATAGTTCTTCCCCTTTGCTATGTACTGCGACATTTTCTTCATAACTGCCTGAGTAACCTGACCAGACAGTGTTATCCTCTTCTTCCCTGATGGCTACCTTTCACTGCTCTAAAACATGGCTGTCATCTTTGGATATGTGATGGTTAAGGAAATGTCAACTTGATCTGTTTAGGAATCCCCAGAAATCCCTTTTGAGTGGGTCTCCACGGCTGCTTCCAGGAAGGATTTACTAAAGGAGGAAGTCCTTTCCCCAGGATGTGCCCTTCCCCCAGAGCAGGCGGACCCTCACAGAGGGGAACTTTATATAAGGAAGCTCTGGGTGACAAGAATCCCCCCTTCCTTCCACTTGGCAGCCTTCTACCATGAACGGAAGACCAGCACGGATCGAAAACCAGTGGCTCCTCAGCAAGCCTCCAGGCCTTCGGTGCCAGATCAGGACTGCCAGGGCATCTGGCCACATGGACTGAACAGCTACCAGGTTCCTTTATTCTCAGGCCTACAACTGCTATTGGACTACCTTACTACTCCAACAAATTCTCTTTTAATATAATTCATTCCATCAGTTCTATTCCTGTAGAGAACCCTAATATAGGATTTTAATACCACATACAAAGATTTTAACTGGTATCCACTTCAGTCTAAATTAACCTTAATCTCAGAGGCAAGGTCTAAGTATCTATGACAGATGAACTCAGAGCTAAGGACCACAGAATGGCATGTGATTCTCTTCCTAGTCCCGCCCCTGTCCACACCTCCACACAAACAACTGTTTCATTATCTCACCCTCTGTGGGCTTCAAGGGTAATCACCCTCTACTCACTGTACTCATTCTCATGCATACTCCATGCCCTCAGAACTCCACATGGGAGCCACTCATTTGCTCTCTCTCAGACTCTCCTAGCTGCTATCATTGATCACTTCATGCCATCTTTAGAGGACCAGCTGAAGTAACCTATCTTATAGAAAGTTTTAGTTGACTTCCTACCCACCCATAGTTCACCCATTCCAGGTCCATATCTTCAAAGAGTGCACAGCTGTTATTTGGTGCTCCCAACATAGCTCAGACTATAAATAATTACATGTCAATGCAACACATTTTTAAATGTGCTCAAATAAATGTTTTTCTTTCTAGATTGTGGTGCTCCTGGGGAAAGGAGTCTGGGCCCCATATCCAGAAGGAGAGAGACATACAGAGACCATGGAGCCCATAGGGTCCAAAGCCATCTGCCCACAAAAGTGCTTTAGATGGACAATCCGAGGAGCTTCTCAAGAATCCCACTGCTTGGTAGGTTTTCAAGCACTCCCAGTGCAAACTCTACAGCCGTGTTAAAAAACCCAGACGATGTCAGATGAGTAATAGAAGTCAAAATGTATGCCAAGAGCTCTGGAGAGATGGCTTAGTAGCCAAGGTGCTTATCTGCAAAGCCTCAGGACCTGTGTTTGACTCTCCAGGTCCCATCCCATCGAAGCCAAATACACAAGGTGACACAAGCACACAGGGTGGCACGAGATGACGCACGTTTCTGGAGTTCCAATACACTGGCTGGAGGCCTGCGGTACGGGGTCTCTCCCCCGCGCCCCCTCTCTCTCTGATAAAAAATAATGATGTATGCCCAGAAACTTGAGCTCCATGAGTGAGAGTTGGAAGTGGAAATTGGTTACTGGGCTTAGCCTCTGCAAGTAGTTAAAGGCATTGACCAAGAGTAGAGGGCACTGCGTGGGGTGGGAGGGGAGAAAGGGAAAGATGAGACAGAGACTTCTTAGCTGGCATAAACAAAAAAATCAAGATTCTTTCCTTATCCAAACTCTAGTCAGTCTCCTATGAGTACTCATTTCAACTAAGTCTCAGTCTCTAACAACTGAAGAATCTCAGCACACATGATGTTACAAACCCACATGTTAAAAAGCCTTAACAGGGCTGGAGAGCTGTCTTAACAGTTAAGGTGCTTGCCTGCAAAACCAAAGACCCAGCTTCAATTCCCTAGGACCCAAGTAAACCAAATGTAGAGGGTGGCACATGTCTGGAGTTCGTTTGCAGTGCCTAGAGGCCCTAGTGCATACATTTTTTCTCTCTCTCTCAAATAAATTAATTAATTAAATATTTTAAAAATGTACAGCATTGACAGATTTTAATTTAATTTCTAACGACAGGTTACAACCTTAGGAATATAACTCTAGCCTATGGGTGTGCCTGGGCATCCTCTTGCCACTGCAAATGACTCCAGATACATGCAATACTTTGTATGTCTGGCCTTAAATGGGTTCTAGGAAATCAAACCTAGAGAGAGAGCCTTTGCAAGCAAGTGCCTGTAACTGCTGAGCCATCTTCCCAGCTCTCTAGACTAGTTTTCTACATGAGAGATCTCAAAGCTGCCAAAAGAATGTGTTGTTCTAGGCAACACCTGTTCTGTGTCTTCCAGATTCTTCTAGAAGGCAGAAATCTAACTGATGAGCAAACCTAGGTGAGTTTTACATGAAGCAACCACCTGTTCTCTGTCCTGATATTTGTGAATTTCTGCTTCTGTGATTCTGCTCAGACTCCCAGCATTCACCTTCCTAACTGTTCTCCAATTAAATTGTCTAGTCATCTCTGCAAATTAGAATTAAATTTAGTCCACACTAAAACCTCCTCCCTTTTGCATTTGGTTGGTTCCTGATTAAAATCAGTCCTTACCTGTTCATTATGGGTTAGATTTGCTCACCTTTGTCCATGCTTTCAGAAGAACATATTTTGACATCCCAGTGCACCTCATTCTTGAGGTCCATGCTGCATTTAGTGGGGTGACAGTCCTCAGGAAAAAGTCAGTAGACAAGGGAAGGACCAAGGCTGATCAAGTCATGGTTGAAAATGGAAAATATGGATCACATGAAGACATTATGAATGACATGTCTTAAAGAAAGAAAAAAAGTTTTTTGGTTTTTAGAGGTAGGGTTTCATTCTAGCTCAGGCTAACCTGGAATTCATTATGTAGTCTCAGGGTGCCCTTGGACTCATGGCAATCCTCCTACCTCTTCCTCCCTAGTGCTGGGACTAAAGGTGTGCACCACCACACCCAGCTAAGAAAGAAAATTTTTAATAAGGAAAATATTTTAAATTCTCAGTTGAATTCTTCAAAGCTATATTTTGTGATGAGAATTTTAAATGTGAAATGTTCTTGTTTGGTAAACTTACTCTTTTACCTTTTGACTTTTCTGCTCAAAATGCCCTGTTATAAAAAGTATTATGGTTTGGATAGGAAGTGCCCCCACACACATACACACTTGAGTCTTGAAAGCTTGGTTCCCAATGCTAACTTCAGAGGTGAAGTTTTGAGACCTAATAGGATCACAAAATACTTGGTTAAAATCAACAGATAGCCTGTTAATGAATTCACAGTTGAATGTCCTATTGAGGAATGATGGGAATTGTGGAAGATAGGGCCTAACTGGAGAAAGTAAATCAGTGAAGATATATCTTGCCCCATCCTGTTTCTCTCTGCTTCTAGCCCTCCATGACATGAGCAGCCTACTGTCATATACTTCTCCCGTGCCTCCCTATAGGCTCATTTCAAAGGAACCAGACCATGTTCTGAAACTGTGATCCAAAATAAACCTTTCCATCTTTAAGTTGACTTACTTGGGTATTTGTAATAGCATTGAAAAGTAACTAATAAATAAATCTTTAAATTACTTCTACATATAAAGAAACAAAGAGCTTTGAGGGAAATTAGCTTTGTAAGTTTGTACAGACAAGAAAATGGTAATGTAAGAAAATTTATTGTATTATTTATAATATATATTTATATTTGTGAATATGACAATTCATTAATCAAAATTTCTTAGTTTATTCTTTAGCTGATATCTGGACTTTAACATTTGTTTCTTTAGTAGTTACACAAGATTGATAATTTTATCTTAATCCTTAAGAACCCCCAAAAGAAACTTAGATTAGAACAAATAAAAGACAACAGATATATTCAATAGATTTACTTAAATTCATTCACTTAGAATCAATACATTGGACATTTCAAAAGCAAGCATACATCAAATTTAAATTGGATAATCTTAACTGGGCTCAATAATTGCATAAGAGGTCAAATAATTTTCTTTGTATATGCTCAGGGCCATGCACTTCATTCTGTAATGTTTGGTTTTATTGATTTAACATATCATTTATGTCTAATAGGAATATAATAATGTCAGGATCAGTGGTGTGAAATGCACCCATTACTGTTGCACACAACACATATCTCAGGGGATGATGGCACGTAACTCCTGCCGCCCTCATGGACCATCTTTGCTCATGTGGTAAGTATGTTTATTAATCTACAAATGAGACTATATTATAAAAATAGAAGTAAAAAAACCCCTACATAAGTTAAAATACAGAAAATTCAAGTAAAGTATTTGAATCAGGCAATATTTAATATATCAAATATTAATTTTAATAACTATATATAAATTAACCTAAGCCCAGGACATGAGTCAGGTCAAAGGCAGCAGCCATCTTGCCCATCCAAAGTTCATTTCCAGCCAGTGTTCTCTGGTTAGACACAGGGCAATTCTTATTACCGTAGTACTTATTTATTATTAATATTATAAAAATAACCATTCTCTAATGATTACATACAATAAATAAAATAAAGACCATATATAGGATTACATTAGTAACAATCTCTTTAGGGACCACTTGCAGCTTTTTTTTTTTTTTTGCCAGTCTCACAGACCTGTAGAGGAGAGATGAAATAGAAGATGTGTTCAATAATACATCAATAGAACTATACATCAGAAATCATGTTGGAATTTAAAGGTTGTCTTCTACTCTGAATGAACCATTTCCATAGCATTGATCTTGGAGCATTATCCCTATTACCCACATTTTTTCTGATAGCATATTAATTTCTGATAGCTTTATAAAATTCTAACCATATTGGGATGGCAAAGGAAATACCCATGCTTCTTGTGTTTTTCCTTCTTTGTATCCTAATTATATATATATATAATATAATCATATGATTATATATGATTATATATATGATTATTATTATTTTTTTTGCTTTTTTGAGGTAGGGTCTTACTCTGGTCCAGGTTGACCTGGAATTAACTCTGTAGTCTCAGAGTGGCCTTGAATTCATGGCGATCCTCCTACCTCTACCTCCTGAGTGCTGGGATTAAAGGCGTGTGCCACCACGCCCGGCTCTAGTTATATTTTTGATTCACCAATTAAACTGTAAACATTTTGGAGGAAGACTATAATTGCTACATTATATTCAGGGCCTGAGAGAACACTTGCATATAAAAATTTGCTCAATAAATATTAATTTTATGGAAAAGAAGGATCAAAAGAAGGAGGAGGAGAGAGAAGGGGGAAGAAGGGGATCCAATTGATGTTTCACACTTCTCCATCATTTGGAACGCATTATTTATCCCAACCAGCCCCAGCTAACTCCAGTGTCTGACTAAGTCACTAATTCTTAACTTTCACTTTCTCTTAGGCTTTGATTATTAGTCAGGGTAGAATTTTCTGCTGCATGAACTTCTCTTACCCTAATGACTTTTAACAGTAATCATCAACATTTTGTTCATACAATTGTTCATTATATATCCTAACCATATTTTAATAAGTTTTGTGAAGGTAAGAACCATAGTATTTCAAATACACCTATAATAGTGATGTGCTATTTTCTGGTATATTTCCAACTCTATTAAAGGTCTTTATTAAATATGAATTTCTTCAATGAAAGAGTGGTTGAGAACCCTGGCTTGAAGAGATGTATTTTCATGTGAAAAGGAAAGAACGTTTAAAAAACTGAAGAAGAGAACTGTATGATGGTTGTGTAGTCTTTATGTGGAGGACAGATACAAATAATGTGCATGACCCAAAAGGACAGAACCATAAAGCATGCAGCTAGAAGGGTTCATAATTTGAAGCAAAATAAGACAGCACATTCTTTTAACATATTTTTAGATAAAAGTTATAATTTATATAACACATGTTCAATATGGAAATATAGGTGAGAAAAGAGGTGTGATCACACTACATTAAGACAATCATAGATAGCATTTTGTTTAAACCATAAAGATAGTACTCTATAAATATGGATTTATGATTGTGCATGTATTTGTGAAGTGCACATAACAAAAATTAGTTACATTTAATACTCTTGTGACTTGCTGCTTTTGTAAAATTGAGAAAAAATATTCTGATCATAAATATAAATATATTCTGATGTTAAACTGTCATGTTAATGTAAGTATATATTCATATAAATGTATATAAGATTATATATGAATATACACAATTAATACATATACATGTGAAACATATATATATATATATATATATATATATATATATATATATATATATATACACTTTACTTGGAGGTATATATATATAATCCCAATGGGATTGTAGTACTTTATCATATAAGTTGTGTAATTTTTAATTAACTTTTTTGATAGCCAGATTGTTCTATTTTTATATTTTAATATATATTTCATGTTTTATTATAAAAGGTTTCCATGTTTTATTAAAAACACATGGCCATGGACAGATGATTTTGAAAGTTACATCCTAGTGTATTGCAGAAATTGTTTCTTTAGATGGTTTCCTAATATAGTATTATCAGATCAAGGAGTGTGTAGAGCAGAAGAAAATCAAATGAACATCCAATGGAGACAGTGTCCACCTATTACTAGGGATCCACATGTACTCTGGATGACACATGGGAAGTTTACTAATAAAAGAAATCATCACTGGGTTAGAACAGAAGTAGGTGTTCAAAAGTGCTTTCTAGTTTTGATCCTGTAATTTTGTCAGTATCAAGGACACACTCAACATGTGCACTTCTCTCTGTGACATGTGGAGAGAAGAAACCTCTGAACTTTTTATGACTGTGTATGTGATGCAGAGGTAACTTCATGTATGTGAGATTGTTCTGAGATACTGTAACTCCAGGAGACATCTGGTATCAAGGGTTTTCTGCCCTGGGGGATATGTTTTCCCCTCTTATTTATCTAGAAGTTTTTACTTTGTCAAGGATAAGGGATCTAGCAGTTTCTCACAGAGAACAGACTCTGGGAGGACATGAGACCTAGAAAACATTAAGTAGAGAGGAAGAGAGGGAGAGAGAGAAAGAAAGGAAAGAAAGAAAGGGAAGAAAAGGGGAATGGAAAGGAGGCAAGGGGGGAAGGAAGATAATTCAGGGTACTTGGCACAAAATCTTTTCTTATGATGTCATGAGTAATTAAATATAGAGATATAGATATATAAACTCTGAGCTTTTTGCAGACTATCCCCATAATACTGGCCATAGATATTACATGCCTTGAATAAACATACCAGAGTAGACCAGAGTAGGACAAGAAGAGCATGGGACACAAAGAAGAAGTTCAGCAGAACCTGCACAATTGAAAGAAAAAGGGAGAATACACTGGACATGGAAAAGTAAATATTAAATACAATGTCCTGTTGGCTTAGTCAATTTCTTAAGAAAACAAACAAAAATTAATATCAAAACTTATATAGTTTTCTGCAGTTGCATAAAAGCTAACTGTTCAAAAGTGTAAATGTGTTCAATCCATAATTCAGTCATGTTCAGTTCAAATTAATTTTTTTCACAGAGGATAGCAATACTCAAGACACTTTTTAATAGCAAGTGTGTGTGCATGTTCATGAGTGTGTGTTCACATGTGAGTGGTGTGGAACATGATGTGTGCACCTCCAATGTAGAGGCCAGAAGACAACCTTGAATATTGTTCCAGGAACATGTTAGGAGCAATCGTTCTAAGTAAAAATGAGGCACTCACCCAGCAGTGACAACATCATCATGGCAACCCGGAGCCATGACCAGAGACCAGCTTTGCATGAGCTAACCCTAAGGTACAAGTAGCCAGGGTGACTGAGAAAAACTGACTTTAAAAACCCCAGCAAAAGCTCAGAACACTGTCACTGAACTCAGAGAGAAAGACTCCATGTGCCTCTCTGTGTTGATACCCGCTGCTAGAAGGAGCAGCCCGTGGGACCACCCATGGGCAGCCTGGCATGGAGTGGAACAGACAGAGCAGAACTGAGACACCACCCCCAGCAGGCCAAGTGAGTGCCTCTGGGGTTTAGCCTAGTTGAGAGGATAAAGACAAAGGACCAGGCTTAACATGTGTGAAGAGTGAATAAAGTGTGGCCATTGGATTAACATTATCCCCCTTTTGACTACTGAATTTAGCTTCAGGACACTATCCACATTTTTTTTTTTTTTTTTTGAGACACTGTCTCTCATCAGCCTAGAACTCACGAAGTACATTACACTAGCTGGCCAGCAAGTCCCAGGAATTCTCCTGTCCCAGTGCTCAGATTCCAGATGCGTTCTATCACACTCAGCCTTTTGTGGTGGGCTGGGGGAATTCGACTCTGGATCTCATGCTTTCCAGGCAAGAACTTTACCCACTGAACTATCTCTCCAGCCCAACCCAGCACTTTTGGAAGTATCCCTAAAAAATGGACAGTTAGTAGTTTTATGGTATTCAAATTTAGCAGACCATGAGCTGTAGAAAAAACAGGACAGATTTATGGCGAGGGCTGTATATGGAAGGCAGATGGTAGTCAGAGATGGAACATAATACATTTTAAGAAAAATTCCATATTGTAGGACTTAGAATAATATAATATATTCATTTTTGAGTTTTCATTATCATGTACCTTTATTAAAGATGCTAAGAAGAAAGAGGTAGAATTAACCCTCTACATTGGTGATTCTCAAAAGTCAGTGTGTAATAGAACCACCTAGAGGCTTTCGGAAAAAAACAAAAAAACAATTTGGAAGGCTCCAACATCATACTTTCTGACTCGGGAGATGTGGGAAGGAGCTCAAGAAAAACTGTGTTTCTTATAAAAGAGATTCTGATGTTGATCTTTCTAGTTTTGGATATCACAATTCTCATGCGGACTTCAGAATGAAGGATTGTGATGCACTTGGAGGAAAAGAACAGTCAATCATCTGGTTATCAAAGAAAAATCAAAATACTGGCTTAGCAGGAGACATGGAAGTTTAAGGGCAAGATATTTGAGGCAGAGCATAGATGAGCACTATTTAACATTTTAATTAGATGCTATGTCACATTTCATAAGGACAAAAAAGGCATCACCTCAAAGGATCACCTAATATGTGAAAACATTGGAAAAAAAACACACAGTAGAAAATTTGTGAAAAGAATTACAATGGCAAAATAGTGAGTAAGTGATACAAGTAGGAGCTAAAATTTCCTGATGATAGTTGTGACCTAGAGAAAACACTGAACCAGTTGTACGTCCTTCATGTGAATGAAGAGAAGTGTTTGGTAAAATGACAACAAGCAAAAAGCATGACAGTATGAAAAATGGCAAAGCTTAAGGAGGAAGATGAATTTCAGAGCTTCCTCACTGCCTTTGATGTGGGGCACTGGATGAAGCAATAGTTTCCCTTAGGGGAGAGGGGTGGGGCTATGAGAGAAGCCAGATCTAGAAGAACCCAGTTTAAATTACAAGAAAAGGTCTGGAGAAGACTCTTGGAACAGAATTTAGGGACAATCAGCTGGAAAATCCAATAGGGCACAGTGCAAAGGGCTGGGAAATACATTAGCATTGTTAATGATGCAAAAGCATGAGATAATTTTATTTTAATAAGGTTAGCTGGGCAAGGTAGAATGGCCAAGAACAGCAGAGAGAAAAGAGAATAAAATGCTCTCATTTCTGAAGTGAGCTTTGGCATAAAATGCTGTTCCTATCTGGATGAGGGGTCCATCTTGACATTTCTATCTTCTGTAAAGTTGTATTACCTATATACCAGGGATATACCATGTGTTCCCAAACTTATGGGAATGTGAGAAGCAAAGCCCATTTGGTGGAGGAAGGAAAATAATAAACAAAAGAATAGCTGTCAGGTATACAGATTATAGGCAGTTTAGAACACTCCTTTCCTATTGAGGGATAGGTTCTAGTGAAAAACAGAGACACAGATTGCCTGAGTTAGTGCATCACAATTGCATGTGCAGGGATTGGCACCAAGTTGGACTCAATGTACCATGTTCCTTGAATGCACATTGCTAAAGAGGAACAACAGTTTTATCACACGCTACATTGTTGAACACGTCCCGCTTTGCAGTATGTGCCATAAAGTTCTTACTGCAAGATGACTCCATCTGCAGAGGAATGGTCAGCCTCAGCACTCAACCGGCAGAGGTGGACCTCAAAGTCCATCACTTCTTGAGTGGTTTTCAGAAGTCATTCAACCCATTTGAACTAAATTTGTCCACTCATTAAATTAGTTAAATATTAATATTCTTTAGTCAATGCATACATACTTATTGAATAAATATTTACTGGACATTTACATTTTTCCAAGCAGGTATTTTTAAAAAAATAAATGGAAGTAATACATGAGTTATACAGCTACATATACATGGTAGAAACTTCTTAAAAATAATTTTAAATGTTAACAAACAATAATTTTCTGTGTCCTGGTATGAAGGAAGATGTCATATGCAATTTATGTTTCAGAATATAAAGACAAGCTATGTTTTTGGTCTTAACAATGTTTAATTATACTAAAGATGATATATAGTTCTGAGATATTTAGTCAACATTTCAAAACAACTCATTTTGAAGAAATTTGGCAGCATGTTTTGAACAGTTGTTCTACTTTTAATGGCTTACTCTGGGCTTGCAAACATGCTTAATGTAATTACTAAATGATATTTATTTTATTCTGTCAAAATTTTAATTTTTATGTTTATATTATATGCCTCCCTTAATTTTCTGGATGACTTTGCTTATAGATAATAATTTGTAAGACAGTGTAAATATAACTAAATCAAGTTGAAGTTTCTATTAAAAGCAGATTTCTTGCCTGAATGTATTAGTGTTTCAGTTTCTTAATATATCACTTTCCTTTATTTCCTTTTTTTGGAATGTTTTTTTGTGTGTGTGAAACAAACAAGGCATAGTGAAATAACTTCTCTCTTTATGTGCTTTATGTATTTTTTCTTCCCCTATTTAGTTTTTTTTTTTTTTTTAACTTCTGTTACAGTTTGAATGTGAAAGGTCTTCCATCAGCTAGTGTGATTGAATACTTGGTCTAGCTGATAGGACTGTTTTTAGAGGTTGTAGAGCTTTTACGAGGTAGAACCTCATTGGTGGAAGTGTGCTTGTATTTTCTCCTTAAAAAAAAAAAAAAGTTTCTCTAAAAAAGCTTTAAAATGACAAAGGCTCATAACAGGCTTTAAGGAAGACTGGAGTGCTATAATGCTAAATATTTTCTTTAAATATACTTTATGGGTACATTATGTAAGGTTTTGTGGAATTCTACTACATCCTAACACAATGACAGAGATTTATCATATGTTTGGGAGTTCTGTGCCTAAAACTCTTATTCTTCTTTCATATAGCCTTTATATTTTCATTACACATGTGGTTAGTTTCTTCAGCCACAAGGTCTATCTTCAGACTACAGTTTCTTGCCAGTTCCTAATAAGAACTATTTGCCCATTTGTTTTAATGTTAGCTGATATAACTTCTACTAGAGAAATAGTGTGATAAAAACAATACACCTAAGGAGGGAGGAGAAAGGAGAATTAGGTGATTTGGGATAGATGACAGCATGTATGTAGGAATACCAAGTGCAGCATGACATGTCTACATGAGGAAAACCCCAAACTCTTACATGGAAGGCATCTAAGAGCATTTTATATGATGAAAGCAGCACCAATGAAAATGAAATGAATCTCTAGAATTTTTAAAAAGAACTACAAACTAAAACTGAACCAAATACAAATGTTTCAATAAAAATTAAAATAAATTCAGCTGGGTGTGGTGGCACACGCCTTTAATCCCAGCACTTGGGAGGCAGAGGTGGGATGATCGGATAGTGGCCATGAGTTCAAGGCCATCCTGAGACTACATAGTGAATTCCAGGTCAGCCTGAGCTAGAGTGAGACCCTACCTCAAAAACAAAAACTAAAACTAAAACTAAATTAACATAAATTCCACAAATTAATGTGAAAATGAAACAACACATTTGGTAGAATTCAAAAAGAAACAATAAGTGATTTAAATCAGAATAAAATGTCCAAATTATACTTAGCACAATGTATGTTCAAATGCAAGTGAGGTGGGGAAAGTATTTTGCATGCAGCTGAAATAGATAAAATATGTTTTGCTTAGTGGAGACCATGATGATTTTATAACACAACACTCAAATCCTTTTATACTTATTGTAAGTGGTAGAACCATGTTCATTGACTTATGATCTGTGACTGCTTGAGCAATTAAGATGGCCCAAGTGACACTATGAATTATCAGAAAATTGGGTTTTCCATTTCTTGTCTTTTGTGACATTCATTCTTATTCTTATTCATTCTTATTAGCTACAATAATAATGTGAGAATGCCTAAACTGGCCATGGAGAACTGCAGGAGCAGAGCTCTACATGGAAAAAGAATGTCCTTAGCATTCATCCCAGAATGAAGTTCTAGCCCATAGCAGCTACTAACTTGCTGGTCATGTGACTTAACCATCATGGCAGCATATCTTCAAGCCAGTTAAGCTGTCCTAGCTGACGGTTCGAGCAAAGCAGATGAACCTTCCTTGCTGAAGCCTTCCCAGGCAGCAAGTAATTTTCACTTTAAGTAATTAATGATTCAGGTTCTTATTGTACAACAATAGCTGAATGAAAGAGAAGTCAGAAATGAAACGGGAAAAGAGAGAAAGAGGGAAATAGAAAACCATAGAAAGCTTCCAAGGTATTAGCTATGGATTCAGAACTGTTCTGACCATCCAAGTTTTATGCAAAGAACCACAGAGCCTATGCTTACATAAACTAAAGTTAATGACATGTAAGCACATCACAATAGAGCTATAAAATGAAAAATTAAGAATCTTTAAAGTATTTCTGGCTAGAGGGTTGGCTTAGCAGGTCAAGGCATTGCAGGTAAAGCCTAAGGGTCCAGGTTCAATCCCCCAGGTGGTGCATATGTCTGGAGTTTGTTTGCAGTGGTTAGAGGCCCTGGCATTCCAATTCCTCTTTATCTGCCTCTGTCTCTACCCTCTTTAAAATAAATAAATTAAATTAAATTAACATATTTTTAAAGAGTTAAAGTATTTGAAGAAATAATAATGTCATAAGTGACCTCTCACCAAGGTAAACTGATAACTGCAGTATGCTAAAACTGAGGGGTAAAGTTGTGATATTTATACACAATGAAAATACCCTGCATAAATAAAAGAAAAAATAAGAAAACTCAAAGATAATTGACCACCTGATATTAAAACTATAAAAGTAATAATTTGTGTTCTTTAGGCAGAGGAAAGATGATCCAAAACACAATCTCAAAGATATGGAGAGAAAATGAGTAGTAAAATATAGACTGAGCCAAGGGAATAGTATAAATGAATATTGACAGTATAGTCAATAGCAACAAACCTAAATAAGGCTTAACACACAAAGTAAATTTAATGGGCAACAATAATTTATAACTGAGCTAGAGATCTGAAGAGTTAAAGCTTTCTAAGGGAAAAAGCACCCAAGGGTCAATTTGCATGAAAGATTTTTTGATAAACAACACTTGAAATCTCAAGAACAACCATTTTAAAAATAACAAAAGAGTATATACCCTTCATGATAATGAAGCATAAATAGAAATAATACCAAGATAGCATCAAGACAGGAGAGATATGGGAACATTGCATAGTAAGGAAGAGGAAACATAAAATAAGATGGTAAAGTTAAGTATACTTTGCTATAATGTATCACCAATGACCATATATTAAAATTTTGGCCCCCAGGGTAGCACTATTGGAAGGCTGTAGAATCTCTGAGAGGCAAAGCTATGTGGGAAGTCTGTATGTCATTGGAGGCATGTCAACACAGTGGGTTATGGGAACTCAGTCTTGCTTTTCCCTCTTTGACTTCCTGGCCACAAGATAAGTAGGGTTCCTCCATCCATGATGGTGCCCTGTTGTGATGCCTTATAATTGACCCAACAGTAACAGAGCCTATTGGCCAGTGGTCAGAAGCTTCCAAAGCTGTGAGCCAAACAAATCTAAGTACATTATCTCAGGTATTTTGTAATGATGGAAAATTGACTAAGCTACTATAAAATGTCTATAAGGCGTAAAATCTCAGTAAATAAGCTACATTTAAAAATGTTGCTAAAAATAACTAAAAAAATTAGATAGATGCTGTTTAGAACAGACTTATCTTTATGTGTGCATATGAAAATGTTGAAAAGGTAGAATATAGAAAAACATATCCACACAAATTCCAAAGAAAAATTGCAATAACAACATCACATAATGTGGGAAAATGATGCAGACTTAATTGCAAAAAACGAGTTGTACTTCCCAATGATTAAAGTAGCAATTCACCAGGAAAATATCTACTAGATTTGCATGCACTGCATGGAATCAAAACTCAAGTAAACTAGAATGAGATCAGGTGAAAGGGGAGATAGGGAAGGTGGAGAGGAGGATGTACTTGCCAGGCTAAGCAAGGGACAGGGTAGAGGAGGTAGGAAGGTCTTGGCGGGGTAGTGGGTAGGGAGGTTGGGAGGAGAATTGCACAAAACTTAAGACAACATGAATCAGTTCCATAGAAACCCCTCTGGCTAGCATTCTACATGACACAACCACCAAATAAGGGAGAGTGGATGGTTCAGTCAGAAGCACCCTGCAGAAGGTAGTAAAAGCTCAACCTTAAACCATGGACACTGCCAGATAAATCCAAGGCAAAAAATTGGTGTGGTGGTTTGATTCAGGTGTCCCCCATAAACTTAGGTGTTCTGAATGCTAGGTTCCCAGCTGATGGAGATTGGGGAATTAATGCCTCTTGGAGGGAGTGTATTGTTGGGGGTGGGCTTATGGGCTTTATAGCCAGTTTCCCCATGCCAGTGTTTGGCACACCCTTCTGTTGCTGTGGTCCACCTTCTGTGGGCCAGGGGGTGATGTCCACCCTCTGCTCATGCCATCGTTTTCCCTGCCATCGTGGAGCTTCCCCTCGAGCCTGTAAGCCAAAATAAATCTCTTTTTCCCAGAAGCTACTCTTGGTTGGGTGATTTCTACCAGCAATGTGAACAGGACTGCAACAATTGGGTTACCCCCACAGTGAGCTGTGGGCCAGGGAGGCCCATAAGGCTATTTAATGCCTAAACACTTCATTGCTGCAGACACCACAGGTGGTGGTCACAAGACAGGGAAACACCATGCTGGAACTGAGAGGGAAACCAGCTCACTCCTGTCTCGCCCTCATAGTGTTGGAAAAGTGCTATGGGAGTTGCTGTAGGACAATGGTCTCCAATGGTGTGAATAAGCAGGGGATCCTGCAAGCTACTAAATCAAACAGTGAAGCAAGAAGTGCATGCTTATGCAATAGTTTTTTAGTAACTAATTCTTCTCCAATTGGACAAGAGGCTCGCTCAGTAGGAGAGAACTCTTATCTGGTATTAGGAACCCAGCCAGAATCCCATGGGCAGGAAACTCACACTCTAGGGAGAAGCACTTACTGCCCTCTGGATAAGAAGGGGGACCTAACACACCCCAAAGCCTCTCAAATAGCTCTGCTTATCTTCTTTAATTCAAGCTGCTCTCACTCTCATTTGGAGAATCTGTTTTATTTTACAGATGGTAGAGAAAACTGCAGAGATCCAAGATCCGTCAATATGGCAACAAAAGAGCCAACTGCCTATCATGAGATGTGTCACCTCTACCACGTCTGCCCGGGCCCAGAAGAAATTGTAGCAGTAGCAGCAACATGAATGCTGCTGTCATCGGTAGCCTGACAACCAGCTGTAGGGCTTTTGGTAACAGACAAGTCAAAACCAATTAAAGCAGAAATCCAGAGGCTACAGAGAACTCACTTCATCAGACGGCTAACAGCCAGACCATGGCTCACAGAACATTGCAGAAGAGGGGATGGAAAGATTGCAAGAGCCACAGAGTGGGTAGGAGTATCCTCAGGCAGTTCTTTCTTCCCTCCAGAGACTGCTGACTGAGGCCTTCATGACCTCACAGTGAATACCAATATCCCCACTGAAGAGGGCCCCCAGGGAAATGGGAAGTGATAAAAGGGTATTATATCTATATTTATAGCATCTATATCTATATCTATCTATATAACATATAACATATATATAATACTCTTTTATTACCACCCATTTCCCTGGGAGACATATATATAATTAAGAACATACTTTGTATGGATACATCATATGTTGGTGCCATCCTTTCCCTTTTTCCTCTCCTTCCTGTCCCCATTCTACAGGGGCTCCTCCTCAGTGGGGTTACTGGTATTCCCCATGGGGTTGTGAGTTATGGGTTGTGGGATCAACAGTTATTGAGGGGAGGGAATGCATCTGGGCATGACATCCCAACCTGTGGCTCTTACAATCTTTCCACCAAACCAATGGCTTTCTGATTGGTTAAGAGATCTGCTCAATGGAAAGGAACCTATATCTGGAACTATGAACCAGGTCTAAACCCTATATGGAGACAAAGATTATGCTCACCAATGTCAGGCTCCCACTAGTCTTTGGCTAAAAGTGGGCATACATCCATAAAAATCCTCCTAAATTAATAGTGCTTATCCAATTTAACCTATGCTGACTTCACTCTCCAGTGGAGAATCTATTTTGCTTTTTCAGAAGGTAGCAAGGCCTGAGGAGATAAGCCACATCTTGCATCTCAGCAAAGGCTCAAGTGAAACCAAAGAGGAAATGGAGAGATAAGAAAGAGTGCTGCTTCCATGGTGATCCTGACAATCAGCACCAGGGTGAAGAAGTCAGACTCTGAGGATACTCAGCCCATACAAAAGCAGAAATCCAGAGGCTCCTGAGAGTTCATCACTGAAGCAGACTTACAACATACCCACAAGAGTTCAGGGAATTTTTCAGAAGAGTGTAACCTTTTATGAAATAAAATTTTAAAAGACTTCAAAATATAATCAACAAGCAAAAAGAAAAAAATTAATAAGCAAGAATGAACATATATTTGAAAGCAAACAAACCCATAACCACTACAGGAAGTTTTAACACACATCTCTAAATATGAAAACACCACCATCACTCAAAATATTCGGCAGTGAAATGAAATAGTTGAGCAAGATTAGCAGCCAAGAAAACTATATTCAACAAAAGTATTATTTCCTCATTTTTTCCAAAAGTCTGCTGCTTCTAAATATTTGTCCAAACTAATCACATACTGAGTTATGCAGGAAGTCTCAGCACATTTCAAATGATTTAAAGCAGTTTGTTCTGTGCACAAAATAAATACAAGATGAAAGTAGAGTCAGATATGATGGAGAATGGAGTTTCAAAGGGGAAAGTAGGGGGAGGGAGCATATTACCATGGGATTTTTTTATATAATCATGGAAGTTGTTAATAAAAATTTGAAAAGGAAAAAGAAAGAAAATGGAGTCAGATGTAGAAGAAACATTTAAACTGAACTGCAGAAGGTCTAAAATTCAATAAGGCACACATCTGTTGCCAGATGTCATAATCTATCTATGACAAAGAGACCCAGATAAAAAGAAGCAGACAATGAGAGAGAGATAGTATGGGTCATGCCAGGGCCTCTGGCCACTTCAAACAAACTCCAGATGCATATAGCACTTTGTGCATCTGGCTTTTTGTGGGTACTGGGAATCAAACCCAGGCTGTCAGACTTTGCAAGTAAGCCCTTTAACCACTAAACCATTTCTTCAGCCCCTAGATATGCTCTGTGTCATCAATACTCTGCTTTCTGCCACAGAAGCTGGGATTCACGGTCCTGAGATCTCTGTTAATGTGCAAGTTTGGCTGCCGAGTGTCCGTTATGAGCTATGAAAGCAAGGGGTAAATTCTGAGCTTCATTTTGACTGGCCCCTTCCCTTATCTTAATTTGGGTTGGCTCTCAATTGAAGGATATTGTTACAGTTTGTTAACCAAATTGCCTCAATTCAACCACATTTTTATCTTGAATCTTGGTACAATGAATTTAAGGTGCAATTTTAGCTTCAATACATTGACTGGTGACAATATTATTGTACCTCCTCAAAACTGTTTGTAAAGGTCTTACTTTGGATTTAATTTATAATATTATATTAAGTAAGGCTTAAGTATTAAATTCCAGCTGAGATACTATGAAAAGCAAAGAAAAGTAAGATTTGGTATCAGTCATTGAGGATGCATTATTTTTTTATATTTTTAAAATTTTATTTTATATATGACAGGTTATGCACTATTATCCCCTCACCCCAACTCCCATTCCTCAGTGGGGTTATAGTAATGTGGGGTCATGAAGGCCTCAGTCAGTCCCTATGTGGGGTAGAAAGGGACCATGCCTCCGGGTAGTTCTACCCACTCTGTGGCTCTTACAATCTTTCACCCCCTTCTTCCTCAGTATTCTCTGAGCTATGACAGACCTGTTGGCAGTCTGATTTAGTGTTGTGTTATTTGTAGTCTCTGGATTTTTGCTTTCATAGGTTTGAATTATTCTACATGTCAATCATCATCAACCTGGGGCTGGTTGTCAGGCTACCAGTAAGATAAGTATTCATAACATCGCTTCCGGCCCTGACAGATGTGATAGAGATGGAAAGTCTCATGGTGGGCAGTTAGCTGTCTTCTTGTCTTATCAATGGTTCTAGGCTCTCCTCCATTTTCTCTGCCATTTATAAAATTTAAAAAAAAAAATCCCCTACCAAGCATGAAAGCAATTTGGGTTAAAGGGGTTGTATAAAGTTGTTTGGGAGATTTTTGATGTGCCTGCCCACTATGTCCTGACCATGGAATTCTTTTTATTTTAATTGAAGGAAAGAACATATATGAAACATTGCTAAAGCTTGAAGGAGAGAATTTCATTCCTGGGAAACTGCTTTGCAGTGGAGAATACTTTGTTATGTTGTAGTTAGTTCAAAAACAAGATTCAGTGCTTCTGCAGATACACTGAAGATTTTATTGATAGTTTTCAGGAAAATAATTACCAGTTGACAGAATCACCCTTCATGAACAAAACTCTGCATAGAAATTATATAATCCTTGCTCATAATCAAAATAAAATATGTTTAAGCTATAGGAGTCAAAAACATTTCAAAACTGATTTTTGAATTCTAAGTATAATATATATGCAGAGAAATATCTAATTTGGTTTTTGAAAAAGGGATGACATGCTGCTTAAAGCTGAGCATATAATAGTCACTTATTCTCAGCAATTATGCAAGCTCTTCATCTCTGCATAGACCACTGCCCATTTTAGGAAGAAACTTCTGGGAATGAGGCTTCAGACAGTACTAAGCAGTATTTTATTCTATAGGGACAAAAACATGTGTGTGTGTGCATATGTATATGCATGAATGTAGGTATATCTATGTATATACACACATGTACCAATACATGCATATATATACATACATATATATGAAAGGCATACACACACATACACATAATATATATATATATATATATATATATATATATGTGGAAGGCAGTCAATTTGGCATAACCACAGTAGTTAGGGACCATGTCTTTAGCCATAAGATTTTGGCCAGGTTTGCATCACCAGGTATGAAATCCATCCTGTTAAGTCAACCTCATATCCAATTAGAAAGAAGACCATTTATGCCACTATTACACCAGTGAGCAAATCTTGCCCAAGGCTTGTGGGAACCTGAGAAGGAGGAGACAGAAAGTATGTAAGAGAAGGAGGATGGAGTGGGGTGCTGTGAAACACTGTATTCTGGACACAGGATGGCAATTACACTCATAAACTCATAGTAGCTGTGGTTTCCAGGACAGGACTAAGCCTGCCAATATATCACCATTTATAGGGAAAGGATACATGAGTATCCTTTCACCCAAGAACAGCTAGTAGCAGCTAATGGTTTGGGGAAGATGGGGAGACAGGTTCATCAGTGTTGTAGGTACTGGCAAGTTACCCATTCATCAGTAAATAATCTTCCACCCATGACCATGCAGGTGATCCTGATTTAACTCAATGAGTCAAAAGAGAGAGAGATGGAATTACAATGGGGATTAACGAGGAAGAAGAAAGTTGTTAATGGGAGACAGAGTGGGAAAAAAGAGAGCATAAGATCAAAATATATATGTATGAAAATGGAAAGAAACACATATTTTAAATGATGAAATAAACAACCACTCACCACCATGCAGGATGAGAATTTGAACACTGCAGCACTTGAAGCTTCTATTTTTTTTCTCATTGGCACCTTTAGAATAAATACCACTATCTTCTACATAAGCACTCCTATAATTTTTAGGTATATTACAAGATATGAATGTATATGTAACAGTGTAATACTTTGTTTTTCTAGATATGATGCAAAGTTTTGTCTCATTCCTAATCTAAAAGAAAAGTTTCAAGCTGTAGTAAATGTGACATCTTCTGAAGAATTTTTTAAAAATAAGTTTTTTTTTAACTAACAGGTTTTTCTTACATTTGAAACTCATTGCTTTTGAATTACAATTTTTGTCAACTTTTTATATCAAAAATTTTTAAATATTTTTATTTGATTATTTGAGAGTGACAGGAGGAAAGAGTGAGACAGAGAGAGGAGAGAGAGAGAATGGGTGTGCCAGAGACTCCAGCCACTGCAAATGAACTCCAGATGCATGTACCCCCTTGTGCATCTGGCTAACATGGGTCCTGGGGAATTGAGCCTTGAACCAGGCTCACAGGCAGGCACTTAACCATTAAGCCATGTCTCCAGCCCTTTATATCAAATTTTATGCATCATTGATATTTTTCTTATATATTGTATTACTATGATTAATTTTATTAATTATCTTTTCAAAAGTTAATGCAGTATTGCATTTCTTCAATACATCAATATTTTAAGATATTGAAATTTTATACAACAGGATTTAGATTGACACTAATTTTTTTAGAATTTTTATATCTATATTCATATGTCAATAGCTTATTTTTCAAAAATTTCTTTCTTGCAATGCCTGCATTACCTAGTAGAATCAAGATTAGTATGTTAACAGGGGTTAGGGCATATTTAGTTTTTATTCTCTTGGAATGTTTATGTAATGTTGGAACTTTCAACAGTCAGAGAGAATTCACGGGTAGAACAATGTAGTCCTAACAACTTTTCAATATAAAGGCTTTTAGATATGGATTCAATTTTTTAAATAGTGAAATTACTACTCACATCTTCAATTTTCCTCTTGGACTGACTTTGATAAATTGTATCATTCTAGAGATTTTTGTATTTCATTTGAATTTTCAACTTTTATGTGTTAAGCTTAAAACTATGTGTCATGGGCTGGTGGTAAAGCTCACATGTTGAGTGCGTTTCTATCACCCAAGAGACTCTGGGTGGTGTCCCCGGCACTACACAAACTGGGAGTGCTGTGGCTTGCCTGTAGATCTCAGCACACTGGAGGTGGAGGCAGGATGCTCAGGAGTTCAAGGTCATTCTCAGCTTCACAGCAAACTGGAGGCCAGCGTGAAATACATGAGACCCTGTCTCAGAAGAGTTAGAGATCATGAGCCTCATGTGGTGGTTCACACTGTAAACCCAGCACTCACAGATAAAGGCAAGCAGCTGCAAATTGAGACATATCTCTCTCCCTTTCTCTCTACATATAGATATATGTATATATGTATGTATGTGTGTGTATGTGTATGTATATGTATGTGTATGTATGCATATATGTATGGGTAGTGAATATGTACAAGATACTCTTCCCAAATCATCTAAAATAATTTTAAATATAAATCATGAGGTATAGAATCATAACTCATTAAAACTTGGTATACTTACATGACCAAATAATATGCACTTGATTTTTAATTATGTCAAATAAGTGAATATATGACAACATGGAAATTATTTAATATATTTTGGAAAATACAACCTTATGGAGAATATATATTATTATTGCTAAGCAAATGATTATATAAATGATCCTGAGTATGTACATGTATCCCATACACACTCTGAGTGAGAACAAATGGAACAAATGGCAGATTTAACACCAGTAATAAAAAGCCAGGCATGGTGGTGCACGCCTTTAATCCCAGCACTTGGGAGGCAGAGGTAGGAGGATCACCGTGAGTTTGAGGCCACTTTGAGACTACATAATGAATTCCAGGTCAGTCTGGGCCAGAGTGAGACCCTACCTTGAAAAGCAAAAAAAACAAAAAGGAAAATAAAAATAAAAATAAAAAAACAAAACCAGTAATAATAGATAATGTTTTTGTTTTATATCATGTCTTCTCCAAATGAAATTAGCTCCTCTTTCCATTAGATAGATTCTAACTGAATATTAAGTAAATGCAAATGGACAAGCTACCTGAAGTTCTTAATCAGAATTTTGTGTGTTTAACTTATTTAACACTGTAGAACGTACTTGAAAAAGAGAACTTGTGAAAAAGGAGTTGTTTACTTGTATCTTGGTAGTATGACATGAACTGAAAAACAAAGAGGTAATTTTGGCAAGTAAGGAAGACTCATGACTTAGATCAGAAAGAAGAGAAGTAGGAATCTTCTATCCTGGCCAGGAAGGAAGTGGAAGGCAGAAAGCTGAAGCAAAGTGGATGGGGAAGATGAGAAAGGCAAAAGAGCTGTAGCTCACTGGACCACATGGTCACTTCTATGCTGGTTCTCAGCTCACACTGAGTGTGCCTGTAAGGGACTGCAAGCCTAACTTTGTCACCTTTCCTGTTTCCCAACGAGAAGAAAATCTGGGCTTTTTGCTTGGGATCGCCAAATATTTACATGTTAAGTTGAATCTTATGTTGAAATATTGTTCTAACAAAGTATATATGCAGATCCAATTGGCTTCTTGTTCATAATCTCTTGCCTTTAAATGTCTCTACACAGAGATGCAAACCCTTGGTGTCCTTTAAAACATCAGCCTTTATTGGGAAAGATTACCTAGAAATAGGCTTTTAACAAAAGTAGTAAGCCATACCAAAACAACAAGGTGTGTTATTTCCCCAAAAATTATACTTAAATTAAGAAACATTAAGCAGGGAGAAAGTGTATTAACATTGCTTCAGTGCAAATAAAGTTCTTGCATATCCATACTTCTCTGCATACATAATCCATTTTTCAAGCCAGAGGCCTAATTTGAATTCTGCATTTCAGATCTAGAGTATGAACACTACTCCAAACCAATGTGAGAAGAAAGGAGAGGGTGCTAACTTCTGTAGAACTTGCTTTGCACTGCCCTCGGACAGCTAGCTGAAAAACTATGCAGAGCCACTGCCCCTCCTGCGGGCTTCAGTCTCTTCTCTTATAAGTTAAGAAACTGGGCAAATGCTTCCCACCTTTTGTTTTATTAGTCCCAGAGACTACCTATATAGTGAGAGGAAATACACAAAATTTGTGATGGCTTCATAGGCAATAGTTATATATGTTTGGGGACTTAAGGGTGGCTAACTCTAAGGTTGATTATATTTTATAGATGGAAAAATATAAGCTGAAAACATATATTAGTGATTTTTCAACTAATAGATTACATCACTAAATATCAAGGTTTTCAAAAGGACATTCAGTCATTAATTTTTCCTCCTATAAGCAACAGTCTCTTCTGTTGGTCCATCTTCACTCTCTTGGCCTTATAGAAATAGCTTTAAAGTTTTTTTTTTTCTTCTGTACTCTTTCTGCAAATAGCATGTCTTAAATACACATCACTGCTTGAACTATCTAGTGATAGAATATCCTCTCTGAAATTCACATTGAAATTGTCACTATGATGATCCTAAGAGGTAGATCCCTTCAGAGGTGGTTATTTCATGGGTGGTGTATCTTCATGAACGAATTACTACCTTTTTTGTGGAAGTACATTAGTAATACAGGAGGGCCTTTGTTATAAAAATGAGTTTTCTTTGGTACGTATGACCTTTGTCTTTTTGCCTTGCTGTGATACAGACTGAAGACCTTTCACCAGATGCCAAGACCATCATTCTTGGATTCCCTATCTTCTAGAATGATAAGAATTGAAGCATTTTTTAAAATTTTTGAAAAAAATACTTTTGAGAGAGAGAATGGGCACAACAGAGCCTTCCAGCCACTGCGAACAAACTCCAGACATGTGCACCCTCTTGGGTGCATGTACAACATTGCATGATTGTGTCACTCTGTGTCTGGCTAAATGGGACCTGGAGTTATGAGCATGTGTTCTTAAGCTTTTCAGGCAAGTGCCTTAAATGCTAAGCCATCACTCCAGCCCCAAAGTTCTTTTCTTTATAAGTTATGCCACCTGTGGTATTCTATATGCACAGCAGAAAATGACCAAAGAAAAACTAATATGGCTAAAGTTTGAAACCCAGTTTGCTTCTAATCAATATAAGACATCAAAAGGGCCAAATGTGATTTATTAATCGAATCCACATTATTTAAATCCATACCTGCAGATAGGAATGCTCTCATCAGAGTAATTTACTATGCAAAGACTTCCCTACAATCTACTTTATCTCATTCTCTACTTGGAATTTCTCTGTAATTTTTGTGATTGATCCTTCCAAACTTTATTTCCCCTAATGCTTTGTCAGTATCTGATATTTCCCCAAAGAGTATCAGTGCTATGTTCCCTGGGCATGAAGCCTGGCCTGGTCTTTGTGTCTCTGCACAATGGCCCATGTTATTATTCTTCATGGTGTGAACATCTTGTTCATCTCTGCAACTCAAAATCCTGCTCAGTTCAAGCACCATGTTCTTCATCAAGGTTTTTCTAATTCCATGTTTCTCATGCCCACTCAAATTAGTTATCACCTAAGGAACAGTATAACTCATGTTACAGCGACCTATACAGTGTTCTTCATGTGGAAGGGCAAAGAAACAGTAAATATCCAACTTCACTCTGACATTCTGTGCCATAGAGCCCAACAGAAGGAAGCTTTTTGTTGTATGTGTGTTGAATTTCAAGATTCACATTGTTCTGAGGTGAGGGCAACTAGTATTTATGTTGGGAAGCCTTGAGTAAGTTTCTGATTTGAGACAAAATGTCCAAGGCTGTATAATTTCTGAAAGTCAAGTAGGTTAATACTGCATGAAGAGCCAAAGAAAATGATGAAACAGTCCAGCTGCAGTGAACACACTCAAAGTTTTTCAATAACTGCAAACATATAGAAAAAAGTCCATGGAGACAAACAGATAGACTTTTCTCAAAGCCAGCCAAGACATTCTTCACATTTGTGAAAGAAATACTCCATCTGATAAATAACTCCCCAAACTATATTCATCAAACTAAGAGTGAGCAAGATTTTCTTTCATTTTATTTTCACTATTTTATTTTTTAGTTTTAGACCACACCTAATATAAAAATTAAAATATTCCAAGAAAAACAAAAAGTGTTTAGTAAAAGGATTAAAAACATATGTTATCATTTATAACTTTGATTTCTTAATAAAAACAAAGATTGGACCATGTATCTTTTTTATATTTGAAGAAATCAACTCCATACCATAATCTAATGACCCCAAAGAATTTTTCATCACAAGATAACATTTCAACTGTCTTGTTTAAATGAAGCCATTTCTGAGGCTCATTGTGAAACTGAACACTATATATAGGTTTGAATTAGCAAGGCAGGCGGTCTGAAGCAAGTAACTTCATCTATTGCTGAGCTAGTTGACTCATTTTTCCCTTACATTTAATAATAGTTTATTTGGTGAGATGAAGTTTTATATGTTATTAAACGTTACTCTTAAATATTTTCTAGGGCCTTAGGAATCAACTTAACCTTTCATAATATCAGAGTTTTACCACAATCATCCATGTAAGAATACCACATGAATGATTCACAGGCATTTGTCCTCTGGGAATCACATAACCTTTTCATGTAACCAAAAATAATTCTCAACAATAAATACTATAATAGAAAATTTCCATTTGCCACAGGAATATCTTGCTTTTAGCAGGTAATTGGCAGTAATTATTTGACTTACTTTTATTTTTATTGGTTAGAGATCACTTATAAAATATTGATTATAATTACAAATGTTGAATACTTAAGTGTCTGATATAATAAATTTAGATGATTTCTATATGGTTCAGATGCTGTTAACTGTTTAGAAGAAGCTGTAGAATTCTCTAACAGTCATAGAAAACAGAAGTAAAAGTCAGAGTAACTGACACCTTTTTTCATCTTCAAAAACAAACTTACTATAATTTGCTCTAAGTTTTGTGTTTTTCCACTGTGCAAGTTCATTTTTAACTTATTTCTGTTGTTTTTATTTTATTGCTATGCATGATATATTCAGTGTAAATGCTTTTTCATTTATAAACACTTGAATTGCACATATGACCCAGATGACCCTTGTGGTGGTTTGATTCGGGTGTCACCCATAAACTTAGGTGCTCTGAATGTTAGGTTCCCAGCTGATGGTCATTGGGTATTGACACTTCTTGGGGGCAGTGTATTATTGAAGGTAGGCTTATGGGTATCATAGCCAGTTTTCCCATGCCAGTGTTTGCCACACTCTCCCATTGCTGTTGTCCATCTGATGTTGGCTAGGAGGTAATGTCCACCTTCTGCTCATGCCATAATTTTCCCTATTATCATAGAGCTTCCTTTTGAGTTTGTAAGACAAAATAAACCTATTTTCCTACAAGCTGCTCTTGGTCAGCAATGTGAACCTGGCTGTTACAATACAGTTGGCACCAGATGAGTGGGATTGCTGCTGTTAAAAACCTGACTATGTGGCTTTGGCCTTTTGAAGCTGACTTTTAAGAAGAATATGGAATGATTTGAAACCTTGGCCAAAGAGATTCCTTGCAGTGCTGAAAGTTTGGCTTGATGGACTATTCTGGTCAGAGTTTAAAGACATGAATGCAGTAGGAACTATGAATTGCAAGGTTTGGCTTGTGAAGGTGAGAAAGAGCTTTGCCTGGACTGGACTAGAAGCAGTTTGTGTGAGAGGCTTGCTGTTATGCCTCTGTCCTGAGAATTTGTGCAGGGTTGCATTGCGTAGAAATGGACTGGTGTGAGCAGAGGGATATGGCACAGAAAGAAATCTTTAGGCTAAGATTTATGCCTGTTAGCTGCCTACAATTTTATGAGAGATTATAACCATTGAGATTGGGCTACCTGATTTGCATTGGGACAACAGAAATAATGCAGAGTCTTTTGAAGAAGCCTGAATGCTGAAGGTGTGCCCTGTTTTACAAAGTCTGCTTTACCCCCATCCCCCCCCACACACACATACCTGGTATTATGGAATATAAGAAATGCAGGAAAGAGTGGGTCATTGAATTTACAATATAGTCTTGTGTTTTGGAAATGGCCATGGGCAGTGTAAAGCAGGATTGCTGGATACCTGCATAGAGACCCAATGGAGCTGTGGGGAAGGACTGTGGGTTGCAGTGGAGACCCAATGGAGATGCCGGGACCACAAGATGGCTGCTTAAGAAAGATGCCAGCCCCAGATGAAGTTTTCCAGGACTGTGAGTAACCTAGCTGGAGAGGCAGAATTGGAACTCCAGAGACTTGTTGCTTGTTAGAATTATCGCACTTGGTGACTTTTCACTGACTATAGTTGTTAGAGCTACAGAGTTTAATGTTTTCACTGTTTAAATCTTATATGGTTGAATATTTCTTTTCTATGCCCAATGTCATCTTTTGCAGTGTGAGTGTTTATTCTGTTCCATCTTGGGTTTTTCAGGGACTTTTTAGTATTATGGCTCAGTTAAAAAAATCTCAGACTCTGGGAATGTTTGAACATAATTCAGACTGATAAAAAACTATGGGGACTTTTAAAGTTAGACTGAATGTATTGCATTTTATATCATGCATGATTATCAGTTGAAGGGGACTGGGACAGAATGTGGTAGTTTGATTCAGGTGTCCCCCATAGACTTCTGAATGCCAAGTCCCCAGCTTCTGGCTATTTGGAAATTAACACCACCTGAGGGCAGTGTTTGTTGGGGACCAGTTTCCCCTTTGCAGTGTTTGGCATACTCTCCTATTGCTGTTGTCCATCTGATGTTGGCGAGGAGGTGTTGTCCATCTTCTGCTCATACCATCATTTTCCCTGCCAACATGAAGCTTCTCCTTGCGCCTGTAAACCAAAATAAACTCTCTTTTCCCACAAGCTGCTCTTGGTCGGATGATTTCTGCCAGCAATGTGATCCCAACTGCAACAACCTTTAAATTAGTGTACAGTACCAAAGTCCTACCTCACTGATCTCCTGTGGCATGCACAGCCTATTTCCTGGTCCTTGTTTGTGATGCCATAGTTCCAATACTATCCTAATGTTGAGAGGTACATGTCTCATGGAACTCTAATACCTATCTGACCTAATGTGCCATTAGCACATTCTTGTTCTTGGGTCCTATACAATGCTCTCTCACAACACCTCTTACCCTTTCTTGTTTTTGTAATAGTTACTTATTTATGATAGAGAGAGAGAACACTATGGCCTCTTGCCCAATGCAAACACAAACTCCAGATGCATGCACTACTTTGTTTATCTGACTTTACATTGATACCAGGGGATTGAACTCAGGGCTTCAGGCATTGTAATCAAGCATCTTTAAATGCTGAGTCATCTCTCTAGCCCTCTTTTACATTTTAGATCAATGAATTCCTTATCTTATCCATGGTGATGTAAGGCATGGTACCCTAATACTATGATCTCACACATACCTCAATTACAAATCTTGGGAGACTATCTGGAAAGAAATAGTTTGAGGGGAGGTTAGAGGTAGGATTTTTTTCTTTAAGGTGAAAGGCATAGCCACAGTCTAGTATACAATGGGATATTCGTGTTTCTGCTCTCGAGTCACATTATAATCATGTCACCTCTCAGCCTTAGCAATGGGGGTGAAGGGAGGTAATGAATGAAGTATGGAACAAAAGGATGACAACACTAGACCCAATCAGAAGATCTTGACTCTCGTCTTGTATCTGCTACTAATGAGGTGACATGAACTAGCCAACTATCTTGAAGCCTTAATTTCCCAACCTCAATTGAGAGAATTAAGATGGAGAGAGTTAGATTAGATTAACAATTCCTAAAAGTAGGAGAATTTATTATTCTGGAAGATAGAAGGCGATCTTAACATAGACATACTGAAATAGAAGTTATTAGGCATTTGTCAAGAACAATTCAAATAGGTGAAAACATTGTGATGATATAGTCAAGCATATGTTGTAGTATTCACTATTATATTATGTTATTGTGTGTTATATTATATAAGTACTTGTGAAGACTCTCAGTGGCATTCCCTGAAGTCTCATACTGGGCAGTACTTTGCCCTGATGGGACAGTATGATGATTACACTTGTCTATTCATTTAACATTACAGAGTTGCTTTTTTTTTTAAAATCAATTCCCATATCAATAACAATATCTTATAAGTGGCAGTCTGAAACATGGTAATGAGTAGGACTTTCCCAAACTCAGATGGCTTTTAACACTTTGTCGTGAAGCTAGGACACACTGAAACAGATAGTGTTTGACTATGACCCAAGGGGAAATTTTACATCCCTGCTCCTCAGAGGGCAAATGAGGGTGACAGACAAATGGGAAATAGAACAAGAGGAACATTTCCTGGAATACTGGTGCAAGGAGCTCCCAAAGATCAGTTTCTGCATAAAAACAATCAAATTACTGGGGAAACAAATCATTAAAACTTATTTTATTTTCACAGCCCTGAAAATTATCCAAAGGCTTCCCACACCCATAAAACATTAGGTCAAGAAAATCAGATGAATTTCAACAGGAACACTGAGTTACGTGCAACTTTCCTGCCCTGGTTCAGTCTACTTCTCTGTAGCTCACTACCACCCTTGAAAGCATCTCCAGAGTGTCACTGGTGCTTTCAGTGTCCTGTATCAGTCTACTTCCCTCTAGCTCAGCAGCATCCTTAAAAATGAGCACCTCTGTGCTAGTGATAGTTGTGGCAAAGCTACACAGCAATGCAGAGTGGCAGAATGGACTTGGAATTCCTAAATGCACATTCACAGAATCACCACAGTTTATCTCTTCTAGTTAAGACACTCCCTACCACCACAATTACCCCCGCCCCCCCCCCACACACACTTAAAGATCTTTTCTTTGTTTTACTAAATTGTAGTTCATTCTGTGAGGAAAATCTGCCCATAGGACATTTATTAGAAACTATCGGGCAGCAGTGTGTGTACCTGCTACCTGAGATGATTATACCACTTGGAGCGGACAGGAAGCTCACAGAAAAGAAGCAAATAAAGGAGATGAAAAACAGAAGCCAATCCCGTAAGTGTGGTCTCCATATGAAACTCCGCAGATATGCAGTATATGCCCTTGCTGGGAAAGCCCCTGTAAGGCCCTACTTCTCTCCTCTACCTGACCTATAGGCCCTGTGTTAGCAGAATGGAAAGTGCTGAAATGTCCATGGCTTTGTGCTGGGTTATGGTTTGGATCTGAAATGCCCACCATAAACTCATGTTTTGAATGTTTATTCCCCAAATAATGGCATCAGTTTTGGAGGATCTGGAACCTAACTGGGAGAAAAGGTGACTGGGCTTGTGTTAGTGACATAATACCCATCCCTGGGCTCTTACCATGCTCTCTGCTTCCTGTCTTCCTGTCTGCCATGCTGGGAACAGCTGTCCTCTGCCACACGTTCCTGCCTCCATGGTGTCCTGCACAAGCACATGAGGCCAAGTAACTGTGAGCCAGAACCTTCAGGAACCGTAAGCTAAAAGAAAACCTTTCATCCCTTAAGATGTTTCCAGAACAAATGCTGACTGTGGTGATTGAAAAGGAACTCATGCAGCAAGTACCAATGCCTTGACCAGGTGTCAGCTGATCACTAAGTTGCCAGCAGGACCTCAGTGGCCAACTCTAAAAGTTATATTAAAAAAAAAAAAAACTAATTAATGGCATGTTAAGAAACAAGAAGTTGGGCTGTACAAAAAGGAATAAAGAAACTGTCCTAGAAAAAGACCAGATGACAGACTTAGTAGGAAAAGACTTTTAACCACCAATAACAAATATATTTGGATAATTACAGAAATGATGTTTAAAAAATTAAAGGAGAACCGGGCATGGTGGCGGCGCACACCTTTAATCCCAGCACTTGGGAGGCAGAGGTATGAGGATTGTCGTGAGTTTGAGGACACCCTGAGACTATGTAGTGAATTCCAGGTCATCCTGGGCTACAGTGAGACCCTACCTTGAAAAATAAATAAATAAATAAAGGAAAGGAGGTGAACAATGCCTCACCAAATGTAAACCATTAACAAAGAGATATAAATTGTAAGTGGAACAATATAAAAGTGATGAAACTGAAATAAAAAGTTGCTATGGTAGAGCTCAAAAAAGAAAGTCTGAAGATAGATCAATTAAGATAATTCATCCTGAGGAAGAGGAAGGAAGAAAAAAAAGTACCAGTAACTGAGATTATCCATTCTAAGGGAAAAATAAAGAAAAAAATTAAGAGTAACCTAGAAAGCTGACAGAGACAGCTATCAAGAATTTACATATTTTTGCAACCCAAAGGGAGACATAAGAAAGAAGGGGTAGACAGAAGATTTGATGAAAACTAATATTTCATAGAAACATTAATCTATATGACCAAGTAGCTCAAGAAACCCCAATTATGCTTCTAGTTAGAAATCACAAGGACCAGAAGAAAGTGGGGTGGCAGAGTCTTTGAGAGCAGGATAGACTGGTGGCTTGGTTACAGAGCAGAGAGGACAGAACATAGTAAGCTCAGTTAACAGTAACTCTACAGTGGTGGAATGAACAAACACTACCCTATTCATAGCATAAGTGACACATCCTGCTGACAGCATGCATCCATTCCTATGAAATAAAGATCTTCACTTCCTTTGCCTTACTTCAAAACCATAAAAACAATCGAATTATGAGAAACTTATCACATGAATTTCAATGCAGAGGCATTATACAAAATTCCTGACCTATACTCCTCAAAACTGTCAGAGTCACAGAGAATAATTAAATGCTGAGAAAGTTATAGAAAATGGAGACTAGGCACAGTAAGCACATATAATCTAATGTTTAACAAAATATTGTAATTTCTTATTTAATTAGTGTACTATGGTAGTAGGGGTGTTTATCAGAATGGAAAATTGTGTGAGGAAAATGGAAACCTCCAGGATTATCTTTGCAACATTCTGTGCATATAAATTTTAAACTTAAAAAATATGATTGGTTTTGAAAAAAGTACTTCCAAAGCAGGGTAAAAAAATAATATGAGTCCTGTGTTATGATTTCTGTAGTAGGTAAGTAAACATTCCCCAGGAAATTTTGAGTAAACATTCAAAATGAAAAGTACAGGGGAAAGCATATTGATGTATAACATACTATTGTAAGTGTTGGAACAAAGTTGAAAACTTTAGCCTTTAACACTTCTATTAATTCAAACTGTATCTGTAAGTGAAATAGGAATCTCGAGTTTTAATGTTCCTAGGTTCCAGGAATTTTCACTGTAATTTCAATTCAGTCATTAATGTTATAAAACATTTATAATTTAAAAATTTTTATTTATATAAATATGTAAAATATAATAAAAGCTTAATAGATTAGAATTTCTAGATTAAATAATTTGATAAATATCCATATAACTAGAATCAGATCTTACTTTAATTCATTCTGCTGAAAAAAATAGTAAAATGTATTTTTCTATATTTCCATTTTTGTATATATTTGGACTGATGTTAAGGCATCTCTAATGATGAGTCCCAGGCAATGGCATGTCTAACGGATCCTTGAGAAGGCTACTCCAATGGTTAGCCAAGGCAATAGTGTCTGGACCAATAAAAATTAGGTTTTATTACATAACTTTTATTATATGAATAAACTATATTTGATTAGGCAGCATTTTCATATCAATGTTTATTTTAGCTTTTTTGAATTTATGTAGTATTTGGTCTTATGCAATCACACACATGTACATTAATATTTTCCATCACTTCAGTTTTCCTTTCTTTTGTCTCTCTTTGTAGCTCAGGCTGTCCTAGAACTCACAATCCTCCTACCTCTGCCTCCTGAGTGCTAGGATATGAGCTCCACTCCACTTGACTACTTTTCTTCGACAATGGTGATTATAATTATTATTTTAGATAATTTTTAAACTTTTGCTAAATTTTTTTGTTTGTTTTTTGTAGTAGGGTCTCACTCTAGCCTAAGCTGACCTGGAATTAACTATGTAGTCTCAGGGTGGAATTGAACTCACAACGATCCTCCTACCTCTGCCTCCCAAGTGCTGGGATTAAAGGCATATACCACCACACCCAGAACATTTGCTAATTTTAAAATCATTATTTATTTAGTGTTTGTGTGTGTGTGTGTGTGTGTGTGTGTGTGTGTGTGTGTGTGTATTGGCTTGCTATGGTTTCTTACTACAGTAAACATAAGCCAGATGCCTGTACCACTTTGTATCCTGTTTATATAGGTGCTAAGGAATTGAACCAAGGTCAACAAGGTTTGTAAGCAATTGCCTTTGACTGCTAAGCCATCTCCCCCCGCTGCCCCTAATATTTGTTGATATGTTTTACTCATTTTCCCTCAACCTATGACTTCTTAGCTACTGTGTGTGTGTGTGTGTGTGTGTGTGTGTGTGTGTTTGTGTGTGCGTGCGCGCGTGCGCGCGTGCCTTCATATGTTTGGAACATATGTCTAAGAATCTCTTCTTGTTTTCCCTGTCTGTTTCCATTCTGACCACACCGCCCTACTGCTCACCTCAGGGCTGACTTGATCTTGACTTGCCATAACTTTTTGTTTAGCTTTTATATTCTTACAGAGCCTTTGAGCAAGTTGATTTTCAAATCTTGAGGATTTATAAGTGAATTTTAATAATAATGGCCAACTTTTAATCTTTCTATAGGATCCCTAACAATATAGGGAGTTTCTGTTTACACTCAACAATGCAAGTACAAGCTTGAGTCTGTTTGCTTGGATAACTGTTTTTCATGTAAAGCCCACTACTGATAGCTAAATTTCCTGGCTTTTCCCACAGCAGGAAAGCAGAGGTTCTTTTCTTCTCACAGCTGATGCAGCCGCCTCCCCAAATCAAACTTTATGTAATCCTGATGGCCTTAAGCAGACCCAGGGCCAAACCTTCCAGTGTTTTATACTATGGTACCTCCTCCCCTCAGGGTCTAGGATTTAAAGCCATGTCTCAATACATTACAACATGATTAGATTCTCCATACCATGCTGATTTTTTTTTTTTTTTCTTTTGAGACAGGGTCTGGTTCTGTAGCTTTGGTAGCTCAGACTCATGATTGTGCTTCGTCAGCCTCCTGAGTACTGGGAGAATGAATGTGTGTGGTCATGCCCAGGTGACGGTAGTTTCTCTGTTTGGGCATCTGTATTTTATTGATTTGATTTGTTTTGCATTCTACCTGTTTTGAGTTTTTGTTTGTGGTACTGAAGATGAACTCAGAGCCTTGTGTGTATTAGGCAAGCATGCTACACAGAGCTGTCTCACTCTTTGCCCTTTTTTTTTTTTCTTGGTTCTTTTTCAATACAAGATGTGGTTGAGAATTCTGACTAGATTGATTCTAGTTGCTTTATGTACCTTGGACTTGGTGACCACTGAACCTACAGTCTGGAGGATCTGTTCTTCATGTTAGCCCTTGACATTGCATTCTCCTCTCATCTCCAACTCCATATGAAATTTGAATATTTCATATTTATATTTCAATTTATAGGTGAGAAAAAAGTCCAGAAAAAGAAGCTCCATAGTCTAACAGATATATAGAGTCAATTCTAAACAAACACAACCTTTTCGTTCACTGAACTTTTCTAACTATCCGCTTTTAGAATAAGCAAAATCAACAGAAGAATGATTTGAAGTGTAGACCTCAGAGGCCCACACACAGAAATTCTGAATTGCTATGCCTAAAGTATAGTCCCAGGCTATGGCCATACCACCATGAGCATGCCACATCTCCTCTGAAGTACATCCCAAGAACACGAAGAACCCAGGATATCCAGATATCTATACTTAAATGTGTCTAGTGACTTTGGATTATGATCTCAAAAATAAACACACAGACATAAACTGTAGACATGAAGTCATTTATGCTGTGGTATAAAACTTGCTATTTAAACAGAGAGAAGAAAAAATCTACTTAACCAAATATTCTGCTCACCTGTAGTAAGAATTTACAAAGCTTTCCATTCAATTGTTCAAAGGCACATTTTCTTAAATGGAGCTCATTTATAAAAGTTATTTGAGCTAAATATTATAACAATTTAGTAAGAAATGTACATGACAACAAAGATCCTGATGTTATACTTGGAAACATTCTGCCATTATGATTTTGTCTCAGGAGAAATGAAAGAATTCTATAAAGTTACCTAAGTATTATTTATAGGAAGCTGAGCCAAGAACCAGGTGTTACTTTGAAGAGATGAACTTGTCCTCTTCCTCACTCAATAAATTCCTAGCATGTGAGTCTGTAAACTCAAAATCAGATGCTGGGTCCACAGAGATTTATGCCATTTATTTCCTTTCACTGAGAAAATACACATAGATGATCTAGATGTATCTTGCCAGCTGACGCACAAACTATGTACACTGAGCACAGGAAGGAGCTGGATGCCAGCACTTTCACAGCGCTGCGACACACACATCCCAGCACCTGGCGGTTGGAAGCCACTCTTGACAAATATTTGCATTTTTTTGCTGTGAGCCCAGCAACAATGCAAGCTAACATTCCATTTTCAGATGGTTCTTATTAACACCTAGTTATTTTAAACCCTGATTTTATTTCCAACAATTTACCTTTTATCTAGGGTCACCTCCCAGGACAGCATTTCTGAGATCAACTATTTTTGGTTCTAGGTCTGTGGTTACAGAAATTCAAGAATGAACTTCTTTAGAGTGATTGATAGACTATTCAGCAAAATCTAGAAATAAAACTATGTATCTAATATTAAAATTATAATAAAGCTATAAATAATACTTAAAACAATATTACAGTCACAAATTTTCTTTAATTTCAGATTTTCCTATTCAAACACTCTGGAAAACATCCATTCACCCTTTGTTGACTCACATTCCTGATACTTATGAGAGGTTTGTCAGGTGTCTCAATAAACTTAAGAAAACACCTGGATTCCATTCAAATATTTTGTGCCCTCCTGGAAGAAGGAAAAGTCCAACTAATTGTCAAAATCTCATGACAATATGCAGGCAATGTCAGGAGTTAAACAAAGTAGGGAATTTTTTTTTTTTTTATCTCATTTACAGTATTGGGTGTTTTCTAGTCTTAGTACTAATTGAAGACATGAAGCTATTAAAGGAAGGAAAGAAGTCCAGACTTTGAAATGGACACAATTGACTGTTCTCATCGCTTATTTTCTTATATTTAAGGGCTTTCCTTATTTATTTATTTATTTATTTATATTTATTTTATTTTATTTTATTTCTTTTATTTTATTTGTGGGCTCTGCAACAAAGCCTCTTGCCACTGCAAACAAACACCAGATGCTTGTACCACTTTTTGTGTGTGGCCTATGTGGGTGGCTTGAGAATTGAACCCAAGCTGGCAGGCTTTGCAAGCAAGTGCCTTTAACAGCTGATTCATATTCCCAGCCACCTGTATTTAAGTCTTAGTTCATTATAAGATATAGCACAAATGTATTTAACAGACTACATCCAAAAGGAGATTATTTGTCTGGTTTTGACAATTTCAAGCACCTGTGTTTTGAATCAAATAGTATTTAACTAGCTGTGTTTATATAATGTATGCAAACAATTACTGGGGTTTTCAGTACAAGATTTAAAAGAATTTGATGAAAGTAACAACCTAAATGATGCCATATCATCTTATGTATATGTAAGGGTACTGGAGAGGAACGGGTTTATGATCACATTTCTTTTTGTTTTCCCCCTTCTGGTGTGTACATGATGTGTGCCTATGTACACTCAAACCTGTTGCCCTGTACACATGCATGCAGAGGACATTGAGTGTCTTCTGTCACTCTTCTGTTTTATTTCCCCAAGAAAGTCTCTCACTGAACCTGGAGCTTGCCATTTTTCAGCTAGATTGGCTTAAGTAGGGAGTCCTGTGAAACCTCTTGTCTCCACTGCCTTACTGGTAGGGTGCTTGGTATGTGTGGCAATATCCATCATTCTATATGGGTGATGGGAATTGAACTCAGGTCCTCATTTTTACATAGCAAGCGCTCTTACCTGCTGAGCTATTACTTGATTCATATTTGGAAAATTTCTTCTTTGTATCCTATGTTGATTATTCCTAAACCACTTTACTTATTTTTTCTTGCTTAAGGACCTTCTAAAATATTATCTGTGCTTTACCATTTAAAGTACGTCTACTTATCGAAAGAAAAGTTTTGTGGCATGTATTGTTTTGCTCCAATAGACTGTAGAATGTCACCATGCTTCTCACTGTACTTCTGAGTATGTCAGCTAGGGGCCCAGGATCATTACCTCCTTTTCAGAACCTTAATACTCAGACTCCCATGGCCCTCTCGCCTGTGCCCTTTTTGGACATATAAGCAAGAAACTATGGATGTTAAATTAGGTCATACAATTACTTTTATTTTGGAAGAATAACTTCCTAAAACCCCATTGTATAGAACCATATATATATTAGGTATTATACAATCAGTGGTTGTGGCTCAAGAGAGTTATTAATAATATTACATCAGTAACACAAAAGGCTTTGTTATCACATACAACTATTACTTTCTCTTTTCAGGTACTATTAGTGTAAAAATGGCATTTTATCATTTTAATAGTGATATTTCTAAGCAATCCAAACACAGACTTGTCAACTAGATTGATAAACCCATGGGCCTGACAATGTCATGGGACTTTGAAAAGCATGACATGAACCACACCATAGCAGTGACCCATTGTGCAATGATCTTCCTCTAGTACCTCAAATCAAAAGCCATATTTACCTGAAGTTCCATATAATTTATTTTGTTGACATAGAAGTCTACATACATAAATTTATTCTTTAACTAACAAGGATACCTGATCATAATAATCGACTTATTACAACATAGTTCGGAATTTTTAATTGATCTGAAGTTGTCACAAATATAATTATATAATTCGGTATTTATAGAACATTTTAGCTGCACCATCCTATGGTAGTGTTCAAAAAGCATAACTTCTCTGTGGAAAGCTTGACCTCTGTGCTATAATTATGATATCATTGAATCAAGTTTTGTAACCTTGAGGTAGAGCTAATCTTTTATCTAATAAAATCTGCTAGTTGTTTTACAAGCAACTGTTTAATGCTATGCTACTAAGTGCACTATAGACGTTTGGGTAAGAGAACTGTCGCTCTACAGGAGCGCATACTCACGCTGGTCCTCCAGTCCTTCGCTCTCTGTGTCGCTTGGCAGGAGCCAGGGCTGGTGCACCACCTGCAGCTGCTTTAAGGACTCGTCCTGCCAGAGAACGCAAAGGCGTCGGTTAAACGCTGGACTGCTGTCATGAGCACCAGTAGTGCTGAACACTTCAGGTTCTAGAAATTGCAAGTTCAAAAACAAGAAAACTTCCCCCACGGTAGAAACATACTCTAAATTTAAACTCATGTCATAGATATGAGTCATAAAACCAAATACATTTCTATAGTCTTCTTTTAATAAGATTTGTGAACAGAAGAAGAAGAAAATCTAAATCTAAGCAGTGATCCTTCTGAACTCATATTTTACATAAATATTGATACACAGGCTTAGAATTACAATCATGAGGCATTCAGTATGAGATTGCAGAAGATGGGCCTTTCTTCCATCAAGGTTGAACTTTCTGTAGTGAGAATGAAGATTAGATTGAATGACAACCAATTTCTCCCAACCATTCCATCAACATTACTTCACTGTCTTTGCCTTGTCTTCCTGCTTTCTTTTTCTTTTTCTTTTTTTTTTTTTTAAGTAGGGTCTCACTCTAGCCCAGGCTGACCTGGAATTCACTCTGTATTCTCAGGGTGGCCTCGAACTCATGGTGATCCTCCTACCTCTGCCTGTTTTCTTATTTAGCTGCTTGTTTTGTCTCTAACATCTTGGCTTAAGATTTCCATCTGGTTCTGTCTCCCAAGAAGCTGAGAATACACATGCACTGCCCCTCGCATACTCAGCTTCAATCCCATATTCTGGTAAAATTTTTTCTCATATATTTCTTTGCTGCTCTTTGCCTTCTGTCATTGGCTGGAAATAGCCCATCATTTACATTCAAAACTGTAGTAATATCATCTATGAAGGTTTAAGGACCAAATTTTGTACCCTCCCTAGTTTTCCTCATCATTTCCATCAGAATGAGTTCTTAAAGAAGTTATCTGATGTCACCACCTTCTTCATAGTCTTTCAATGGTTCTCTCATTATGCTGAGGATAAAATCTAACTCAAAACTCTTCATCAGCCACACTGATTTCCCTCCCACTCTCTAGCTAAAATTTATTAGTAACTCTTCAATCTTGTCACCCCCTGTATTCTAACAGGATGTTTTGCACTGTATTTCCTTAACACTCCTCCTCTGGGGCTCAGGTGCCTCCAGAACTGCAAGTTTCCCTGACCCTCCAAGGCAAAATCACTTCTCTATTGCTTTACGTGCTGATTGCACCCACATAGCAATGGCTGCATAGTGATTGTCCATCTATATTTTCTAGCTCCAATAATAAACATGGATAGTTTTTGAAGCTATGGATAGCTTTTTGTTTCACCTACAGATCCCTGGCATCTAGTAGAGTGGATGCCCCAAAATAGGGACTCACAAAGTCACCATTTGTGTGGGACAAAATCAGCCTGAGGAGGAACATTACAAAAAAGAGTTAGAGAGGATAGGTTTTCCCCTTAAAGCAATGTAACAAAAAATTTAAATTAGAAAATCTTTCCAGGTATATTTTGGAAATTAAAAAAAACATGAAATTCATATGATCTTTCAGTTTACCCACTTGACTTTTCAATTTATCATTTTCTTCTATTTCAGTGACTGTTCTCTAGCTTGAAATAAAATATTTTGCATTATTTTATTCAGAAAAAATGATAACATTAGTGGCCATAGTTCTGAATCTAAGAAATATGACATAATAGACACTACATGTCTACTTTGCTTAAAATGGATCCTTTATAAGAGAAGGATGCTGTCTGCTAACCCTTGATTTTGATGGCAAATTCTGAAATGATTCAGTCCCAATGTAGAGTTAAACAAGCGGTTTGATAGGAGTGGAGAAGAGCTGAATAGGTGAAGGAAAGGAGACATTTCAGGACAGTAAAATGACTCTGCATGGGATTATAATAGTAAATAAAAAAATTTAAATACATGTTGAAACCCATCTAACTTTATTCCACAATGTAACCTTTAATGTGTGCCAATAAAAAGATCAATTACGAGACGCGAGAATCCAGGACACATGGACAACTATTCAGAAAGGATATGTATGCATTAAATTTCATTGAAAGGAATCTCACAGAAGGGCATGTGGAACAAGATGCTGCCTAAATCAATTGTGCAGGACACTGGAGTCTGTACATCCAAAGATCAAAGGAACTATATGTAAGAATGGTACTTTAACTGACATGTTAGTCATGGATTTGCAGGTTATAATTCTGAAGCCAAAAGGCATGTAATCTGGAATCAGATAATGAAGTGGGTGAATGGTAGTTGGTGGCAACCAGAATTCTTCCTGTTGGAAGAATGTGTAGGTACATAAGGAGGAAGCAAGAATGATAGATGTGTACTGTATTAGACAGCAAGATACACTAATGTTAGCTTTCTCTCAATACAAATGGTTATATATAAAGGTATTTACAGATTCTAATTGATGTATTAGTGATTAGATACATATATAACTTATTGCCTCTGAATCAGGGAGGATTTACAGCAATGGCAATCAGTTAAAAAACATGTCTATCACCCAGATCTTGGTCGTGTGTGTGTGTGTGTGTGTGTGTGTGTACACACATGAGTGCACCAGACAGAGAAGCAAGGTCTCTCACTGAACATACAATTTACCAATTTTTCTAGTCTAGACATTCACTGAGCCCAAGGGAGTCCCTATTTATGCTTTTCCAGTGCTAGGTTTATAGGTGCACACTACCACACCTGGAATTTTATGTGGATCCTAAGGATCTTATCCCAGGTCCTTCCTCATCCTTGTTCAGCAGGCACTTTACCCACAGAGTGATGTCCCCAGCTCCAGAACTTGCTTTCTGATGTCATCCTCCAAATACAAAATCAGAGCTCTTGGGCTGGGGAGATGACTTAGCAGTTAAAGAACTTGCCTGTAAAGCCAAAGGACCCAGGTTCGATTCCCCAGTAGCCACATAAAGCCAGATGCACAAGGAGGTGCATGCATCTGGAATTGTTTGTAGTAGCTGAAGGCCCTGGAATGCCCATATTCATTCATTCAATCTCTCTCTTTCTCTCATCTGCCTCTCAAAGAAATAAATAAAAACTTAAAAAATTTAAAAAAAAGAAATCAGAGTTCTTGGAAATTTTACTGATTCTAGGACTGAAGTAGGAAATATAAAAGCAAACCTGTATAAGTATTTTGTAGTGCTGGAAAAGAAAAGTGCTCAAACATCCCTAACACACACACACATTGATGAGAAGATAGAAAAGGAGGGCTGGAGAGATGGCTTAGCAGTGAAGGCACTTGCATGTGAAGCCTAAGGACCCAGGTTTGATCCCCCAGTACCTGGGTAAACTAGATGCACATGGTGGCGCATGCATCTGTAGTTTGTTAGCAATTACTGGAAGTCTTGCATCCCATATTTTCTCTCTCTGACTCTATTTTTTCCTCTTTATCTCTGAAGTAAATAATAGTTTTAAAGAAAGATGGCAAAGGGATATAAGACAGCCAACTAAAAATGGTATTTGTAGCCAAAACTAGAACAGTTTGAGCAAATTAATGACAATAATGATGAAGACACCAATGGGTTATTACCTAAAATATGAAATAAATATGTATAAGTCTGTGGTAGTTTTAATAGATGTCCCCCAATATGTTCAGTGCTTTATTAGTTTGTGGTTTGTATCTGCAGCTACCTGGATCGATGAGGTGTCAGTGGGTGGATCTGAAGTGGTGGTAGGTTTGAAATTCCAATCTAAAGGTATGCAAAGTATGCCTAGATGGAGTTCCTGAAGTGTACTGTGTGATGTGGCTTTTGGCTTTTCTCTCTCTCTGCCTGGACCTGTGCAAGCAGGCCAGCTTCTTCTACCATTATGGAACTTCCCGTAGATCTGTAAGCTTCAATAAATATCCCTTCCTCCATAATTGTGCCTGGTCAGGAAGTTCATCTCAGTGAACCTGAAGCGGTCTGCTACGAAATCCATGCTAATAAAATGAATGAGTCAATAACTTAATGAATGATTATTGACGAATACACTTCAGAAGAAATTCAAATAACTTAAGTGTGTAGTGGCTCTCTTAAAAAGAAAATGACAGGGGCTGGAGAAATGGCTTAGCAGTTAAGGCACTTGCCTGCAAAGCCTACAGACCAAGATTTGATTCTGCAGGTCATACGTAAGCCTGATGCACATTGTGGCACATGCATCTGGAGTTCATTTGCAGTGGCTGGAGGCCTTGGTGTGCCCACTCTCTCTCTCTCTCTCTCTCTCCCACTTACCCCTCCCACTGTCTCTAATAAATAAATATAAATAAATAAATAATTCTTTTATAAAAAAATAAAAGAGAGAGGCTAAAGAAAAGAATAACTTTGCAACTGAGAATCATGACAAGAACATCCTGAGGCCAGGTTGTGGAGGCTGGCATGAACAGCATTTGGGGATGTGGAGAACAGAGTCCCTTGAAAGAAGATACCTAGCCTTGCTGAAAGAAATTTTCTCTCCATGTTGTTCTTTTTAAGAGCACATCGTGTCAGTCTACTTACAAGGAAAATATCAAACAAATATAAATTGAAAGACAACCTAAAATATATTTGTCTGGTACTTCTTAAAACTGTTGCAGACCTGAAACACAAAGAAATCCTGAGAAATGGTCATAGCCCAGATAAACCCCAGGACCTTGAGCCACACATAAAGTAGATTCCTGCATGGGACACTGGGACTGAGACTGAGGAGAAATCTGTGGAAAGCTGACTAAAATACAGACTTCATTACTTCCAATTGTGACAAATGTCCTACATGAATATAAGATATTAGTAATTGTTAACAATGGCTCGGAGACATAATGGAGATGTTTTGTCTTTGCAAAGTGTTTTCTGAATCTAAACCTATTCTAAAATAACATTTTAGAAATTCAAATAAAGCAAAGCAAGATTTTGGAAATAACTTTTATTTTAAAAGTAAATATACACATTATATTCCAGAATTATTTTTGAGGCAAGCCCAGCAGACTGGCCTTCTATTTTTATAAGAGCAAAAGTGACACAGACAGAGAGAGAGAGAGAGAGAGAGAGAGAGAGAGAAACAGAAACAGAATTGGCACCCCAGGTCCTCCAGCTATTATAATCAAAATCCAGATGCATGTACCACCTTGTGCGCATATACAACCTTATGTGGTTTTGTCACCTCATGCTTCTGGCTTACATGGTGTCTGGAGAGTCAAGCATGGGTCCTTAGTCATCTCAGGCAAGTGCCTTAACTGCTAAGCCATTTTTCCAGCCCCTGAAATTCTTAAAAATAGTTTGCAATTTATATTGAAATATGAGCTCTTATCAAGAGAGACTAGGCACCACAGTGAAAAATCCTTACCTCAGGAAGAGCATCAGAAAATATAGCTTTTATCCTGACTGGTCCAAGGATAGTAACTTCCCCTCAATACTAGCTACTTATTTTTGTTTCTTTAACAAAATAACCTGACAGAAGATATCTAAGGGGGTAATCTTTACTTTGAACCATGGTTTCAGTCCCACATCATGGCCAAGGTGCAGCAGAGAGGCTCCATCTGTGGCAGTGGGAGCCTGGGGTATTGAATGTTCACAGAGTGGTTGCCCAAGAAGCAGCAAGGGCACACTGAAATGACAGACATGTCCAACTTTCAAAAATCTGCCACCAGTGACCAACATCTAGCCCAGCCTAACATCCTAAACACTCCACAGCCTGTAAAATAGCCACCAGCTTTGAAGTGGTCATTTGTCCCGTGTGCCTGTGGGGGCATTTCAGATTCAAACCACATCACACTCTTGGAGTAGGATGAAGGGGATAAAGGATGTGGATTAGATAATGTCTCCTCATTCACATGTATCACATGTATAAACCTCAATCCTTTTAGACAGCTGAATGTGATAGGTACTAATTAGGCAATGGAAGAAAAAATTAATAAGAAAAAAATCAATTTTGGAATATACTACTTACAGAGAATCCATGCTTATTTTGAGATTTAAGGGCTTTTTTAAAAATCATCAAATATTAAATTGGTCCCTGGAGGCTTATCTGAAGAAGCAACATAAATGTGGAAGATGTCGGGTTTAAAATTCACAATGGTCAGGTGTGGTGGCACATGCCTTTAACCCCAGTACTCAGGAGGCAGAGGTAGGAGGATAGCCGTGAGTTTGAGACCACCCTGAGACTCCATAATGAATTCCAGGTCAGCCTGGGCTAGAGTGAGACCCTACCTCGAAAAACCAAAAATAAAATAAAATAAAATTCACAACAATCAAAAATGGCAGAAATATAGTTTTAAAATTTTTCTGGTGATAAAGAGGATAAAATCACATTCCCTAAATTTTCAGACTGGACTGTGCAGTCTGCAATTTAAACAAGAAAAATGAAAAGTGATGGATTTTGTTTTTAAAGGTGAAATCAAATGGCTGAAGGTCCTCATCTAAAAGAGAAAAGTTTAAAACAATCAAGAAAGCAATACTCAAAATTAAAATATCTTGGTTATTTCAATTTTTCTACCAAACTTTAAAATCTGTTCTCATAAGAAAGAAGATGACTAATAAGGCAGTTTTGTTATATGTTTTCTCCACAATGGTTCAGCAGACTGATTGGATGACAGTTCCTATGGCTTTGCTCCTGAATAGATAAGAGGCATTCAACTACTCTTTGTTTCTCGCAATTTACATGAAGTGCAAATGGAACATTAGCTGAGTGTAGTTTGGGAAGAACTTTTAAATGCTGACTTACTATACTCATAAAGATAGAACAAACATTACTGTTGATAGATGACTTAAAAGTTTTACTTTGCTTTTCCTGGAATAGAACTGGTAATAAAATGCACCTGCTTGCCTTATCCATATCAACAGGCAGTAACATATGTCCAAAGCTCAGCCCATCATCCTACATATAATTCTTTCTGATGGGGTCAAGGAGCTCAAATCTTGAGTATTTCTTAAAATAAGAGCTGATGTGTTCTTCTTGCTATGTTTATTCAAAAAAATATGCAGGAATATTAAACTATGTCTCAGTGTAGTACAAACCCTTTCATACTCCCAAGAGTAAGTACTCTGCACTGATTTGAGAAGAAATGTCACTCATTCTTTCCTTCCAAAACATTTTTGCTGTAAATATAGTGAATATCCAGGGACTAGGAGTGGTGGGCAGGAGTGCCATGGATCATATGGAAAACAGTTACCAGCTCTGAACCAACATATCGCTCTATCTACTAATAGAATAAGTGCTTTATAAACTTGAAGTATTGTTATTCCACAGGGATAACTTATTTTTGGATTCTCTACATGCAATAAATCAGTGATGCATGTCATATGTGGCCATAGAAGTTCAGTATATTTAAAGAAATAAAATGTTCTTCTGTTGAACTCTTCACCATGGGACATTTAAATTCTGTATTAACTATTTCTTTCTCTTTGGTGTGAATATGTAAATAATGTACTGAAAATCAGTTTCTATTTCTTAGACAGGCTTGATAACTTTGATTTTATGTCTATAGTGATAGAATTCCCTAAAAAATAAGTATTGATGAAGCATGATGCATATAAAATAAAATAGAACCAGACTACTCCAGATATATTTCATAGATTGTTTCTAACTAACAATTCATTAAAACTATACTTCTGTTAAAATAGAATTATCTATAGACCATTTATATAGCTAACAAAATTTTTAAATACCTTTTAGGGTATGTTAATGATGTAGGTCACAGGATTAAGCTAAAATCCAAAATTATTTTAGTGAATTGTGATTCTGTAACCCAGTTATTTGGAAATTACAAAAGAAACTATTAAAATAAGAGGAGAATTTACTAAATATGGAGCTCTATGAAATTTAACTAATAGATTCTGGTAAGAGAAAAGAAAATTGACAAAATTATAAAAATATGATAAATTGTGAAAAATAATGCAAAATAAATGTAAACAAATTCAATAAATGTCAAGATTTGCTACTCTGTACCACACATTGAAATGGCACTCCATCTCACTTTCCAGCACACTCACCCTGATGGCTTTTCTCTCCAAATAAATTATAGGTTTGAGCTGGGGAGAGGGTTTAGTTATCAAAGGCACTTGCTTACAAAGCTTGCTGGCCTGGGTTCCATTCCCTGGTAACTACAGAAAGCAAGATGCACAAATCATATACAACAGTAAGAGGTTCTGGTACATCCCATCTGGACATGCTCATTCTCTTTCTCACCCACCCTCTCCCTCTCTCTCCTCCTCTTTTTCGCACTCTCTCTCAAATAAATTAATTAATTAAATATTTTAAGAAAATGATAATTGCAAATGATTCTTATCTATATAGATGCAAATAGCATCCATTATAAAGCAACTGATATTTAGCATATGGAAATTGATTTAATTTTGCCAGGTTTCACATCTATTCATAACCTCATTTTGACATTCCTTATGTCTATATATATATGAAAGTTTGAATTGTTATTTGCATTATCAAAACCTCTTTCCCAGTCATTAGTTGATCAGGCTTACATAAATAATATTTGTTCTTTTTGTATCTGTGTGACAGTTGATTAAATCCTTTTAAAAGTTGATATGAAGCCGGGCATGGTGGCACATGCCTTTAATCCCAGCACTCGGAGGCAGAGGTAGGAGAATTACTATGAGTTCAAGGCCACCCTGAGACTACAGAGTGAGTTCCAGGTCAGTTGGGGCTATGGTGAGATCCTACCTTGAAAAACAAAACAAATAAATATAAAAATTGTCATTTCACATGTATCTATTCTTAACCAATCCTGATAACCAAATAAGATTTTCTTGGAATAAAATCCAGTTGCCTAGTTTTCTAAATTGAATGTAACTTTAATAGTAAATAATATTTATTTAAGCTTTCAAAATTTAAATATATCTGAGGGATAAAAGATAAATTAATTATTGTAGGTGACAATGTTATGCACTCTCCCTCAGCAACATAGTGGGGACCTCACTACATGGAAAGCAGTGACAGACTACATACAACACAGGAGAAACAAGGCCAGAATTATGAGAAGTAACTGTTAGATATTTTGTTGCATAGAATCAATCCTTTTTCCAGTTCAGATGACACATTTGGAAAACCAAAACTTGATAGATTTAAAAAGGAAAAAAAAACAACTTTCATATAAGCTTCCTGTCTGACACCTTCAGAGATTTTCAAAGCTGTCACTTGACACCTTTGGTGAGTTCCCGCTGTATGCTGGCCTTGACAATAACTTCCTGAAGATGTGAGAGGCTGTTCTAAACTGCTTTCTAAAAATGTTTTAAAATTCACTGCCTTCATCCTCTAGTTCTTCATAGCTTCTTGACTCTTTAAGCTGACAATTCTTAACAGATATTTTGTATTTAAAGCACTAAATTTCACTAACAACCAGAGGATATTAATCCAGTTTGTTACACTGATTTCCAGTTATTCTGCTAGGTAATGTGGTATTTTTAAATACACTAGTTTCTTTGCAAATTGTGTGGCAATGAATATTTGGACTTACTTGAACTTGATAAGTTGATTTTAATTCACATTTGTTTGGTAAGCATTAATATTATGATTATAAATAATAAAGTTTCTACATTTTGAAACTAATCCTACTTTGAGTTAGCAGATGCCTCACATGTAAAAAAAAATATGAAATTTCTAAAAATATCAGAATCATTTGGATATTAGGAAAGAACTACCATACTATTTGGAACATATCTATCATTGCTTAAATAGTAGGAGGAAAAACTTATATTTTAATTTGGTCAAAATTCAAATGATAGTCTGAAAATAATAAATAATATATTAAAAGTAGAAAATATGGAATGGCTCACATTTTAGCTTTATTTTGAAAGAAGACCAGATTGCTTCTCTTTTTAACATATGTCTAAACAAAATTGTCTAATGCCATGTGGTTATGATTCTGTCTCATTATAAAATTAGATACAAAATGAAAACCAAAATAAAACCTAGAGACGTTTATCTGCAAAGAGTTGCTCACATGTTGATATATTAAAATGTAAACACCATGGTTTATTTGAGTTTTAGTGTGCACTAAATAAAAGCAAATGTTTGCTAACTCAGCTTTAATGTCAGTGCTTCTAACATTTAAAAATATTGTTTTTTGATTGCTCATTCTACTAATATAAAAAAGTGAAACAAGTGGAATAAAGACATAAGTGGGACAAACCGAAACAATGTCATTTTGGCTCACATTCTAAACATGTTCCCAACAGAGAAGAGTTTCAATGTATATTCCCTAGGAGCAAATGAACAAAAGTCTGAAAAATGAAATGATTACTTAGTTAATAACTTGCTAATTAAGGTCAGGAAACTTTACTATGATGATTATAATTTAGTGATTTAAGACAAAGCTGAAATAGGGCTGGAGAAATGGCTTGGTGGTTAAGGCACTTGCCTGCAAAGCCAAAGGACCCAAGTTCAATTCCCCAGGACCCACGTAAGCCAGATGCACAAGGTGGTGCATGCGTCTGGAGTTCATTTGCAGGAGCAGGAGGCCCTGGTGCACCCCTTCTCTCTCTCTCTCTACCTCTTCTATCTCTCATAAATAAATAAAAATAAAATATAAACAACGTGTACAAAAAAGAAAAAGCTGCAATATACATATCAACCAATACTAGATAAAATAGTATGTGATACTGAGCCACTAAGAGGTGAGGTTTACACTGGGCATTGACATAAACTTGCAGAATACAAAATGAAATTCTATAATGAATATCATAAAGAGATTTTATATTCCCCAGTAAACCAGGAAAAGTACTGAAAATAGATGAGTTAAAAAACTTAGAATTGGGCATGTTCCATGATACATGGCACCGATCTCTTGCATTATTAGCAGGGCTTCTCAGTGCCTAGGGGCTTTGTGGAGACCTTACCAGAATGAAGGCTGCATTTTTCATCTCAGATTTCATGCTGTGTCCAAGCTTTTGGGTGATACTGATGTAATCAGAGGCCTTCCTTCAAGAGAAATGCTTTCCAAAGCTCTTCCACGGAGAGGCACAAATACATTATAATAAATCTTTTTCCTACATTCCTATCCTTAGTATGCAGCCCATTTCCTATGCTGGCCTGATCCCTTCTTCCATAACACTACACTGAAAGCAAGAGGCATCAGACAGCATTCTTGTGGGAGCATCTCACAATCTCCAGCCCCAGCAACAAGTGACCAGTGCTGAGGCAAGGGCTTAAGTGACCACAGAATCCCCAAAGGAGATTCCACTGGTGTACATGTTAAAAAAAAAAAAAAGTCTCCCCTGGGGCAACTTAATTGCTTGAATATATTCTACTTTACATCAAAACTCATTAAATTAAAACTTAGGGTTGATCATACAACTGTATATTTTTTTTTTGCCCAATTTACTTTGATGTTTAGAAGCTAAATCCTAACATCTATCCAGTTATCCCCCCACCCTGTTTTCTTAATCATTTTTCCATGCGCTTTTGGAAAAGCTTCAACTACCTCTGGGTAAGTATGCAAACCTTTTGTAGATGCTATTCAATTCAATTTCCTTTCCAAGTGGTATTTGGAAGCAAATGAGAATGTAATATCTGCACACCACTCTGAATAGGCATAAACTACACAGCATGTCCCGAGCACATGTGTCTTCTGAATGGACCTCTAAATGCAAGAACAGGAACAGGTAGAGAAACACTCTTTCCTGTTGACAAGTAACATTCTAACCAAGAGTTTGGTGCCATCACCAAAATACGTTCAGCTCCCTCTGCCTGCAGCAGAGTCAGATGGCTTATGTAGTGACCACTGTGGTTTGGCTCTAGGACACATCTTAGGGACTCTGAACATCCACTCTTCTGAGAGTTTCCAAATGCTTTCTAGTCAGTCCACGCTCTGTGACACAGAACATTCTTCAAGATTTACAAACGTAAATCCAGGAATTCAACCAGTCTTTAAGAAAGTTCTGCCTTGTGTATAAATTACTGACACAGCAAATTGATGCGTGTTTGCCACATGAATGAATGTTGCCTAACAAGTGTTAGGTTTTTTAGTTTTTTCAGGAAGAACAGTGGCCCTTTCTTTCTTTCTTTCTTTCTTTCTTTCTTTCTTTCTTTCTTTCTTTCTTTCTTTCTTTTTACTTTCTTTTTACTTTCTTTTTACTTTTTTTGTTTGTTTGTTTGTTTTAAGCAAGCCCAACAGACTACCTTTTTTTTAAAAATGTGAGAGTAAGAAAATGTGTGTGTGTGAGAGAGAACTGGTATGCCAGGGCCTCCAGCCACTGCAATTAAATACCAGATGTGTGTGCCCCCTTGTGTGTGTGTGTGACCTTGTGCTTTCATCACTGTGTATATGGTTTATGTGGGACCTGGAGAGATGAACATGAGTCCTTAGGCTTCGCAGGTAGGCACCTTAACCAATATGCCATCTCTTCAGCCCTTTTAAAACTTTTTTTGTTCATGCTCACTATACAACATACACTTCTAATTTATTAGGATTTCAACAAATGTTTATGAATGAAAACATATGATAATACTAAGTTCATACACTTTCCTATGCATGTGTAAAATGACAATATTCATAAAGCATCTCTTTACCAATGAGGATCCAAAACAGTTTTGATAACATATGATTTGTTATCCTTTTAAGCATGACCAATGCTGTATGTGGATTAAGGGCCCAGCAAGTAGATGGAGAAAGCCCAAGTGTGTATCTCATTCCAAAGGATAGACTGATTGCAGGCTATTTTTGTGAGGCCATCTTAAAACTCACTTCTTCCATGTAGGTTTTCAAAGACTGTCCTCCACTGGAGGCTTCTTCCTAGAAGCAAAGAGGAAGAGAGGTTGAAAAAGAAATGATAAGGGGGCAGAAAGAATGAAAGTATCATGAGGGGAGTGAAATTGAGAGCCACAGGGACTCTTCCCTCTTCCTTGCCTTCTCATGATACCTGTGACACTGCCAGCTTAACAACTTATTACTCTTCAAAATATTTCTAAAAAAATCTTTCTAAATAAAGACTCATCTTATAAGTGGATTTTTGGTTCATGCAAATAAATAGCCAGTTTGGGAACCTAACTAAATCTTAGAGCAGAATGCTAAGTCAGTTTGTAAAATTTTCTATTATAAACTTTCTAAATATGTCCTTAAAATTAGATAAGTCATTAGTTCTGTGAACTATGCATCTGTATGAAGATCTAACACTTAGAAGTTTCTTATGGGAAGAGAACACATCCCTAACTTTTCAATTTTGCCTTTATATTTAGCCTATTTTACCTTATGAAAATGCATTTAGTAAATCCTAAATTATTTGTTGTCTTTGACTAGTATTTTACTGAACACTAATAATAAATGAGACTGAAATTTAAGGTATAAAATTAAGCATATATTCTAAGTTGTCAAACAAGTTGCTGGTTTGAGCACATTGCATCTTATACTTCATAATCAGAAACATTTGGAGACAAATTCTATGACATCATCAGTTGATAAATTCCAGGATATCATATATGTTTAAAAATAACCTAATAAATGTGAACAAAGCTTATATGTGCTAACACAGAATCATTTTTAACTTTTCAAGGACATTTACATATATTATCTTATTGGATTGTTTTTTGGCAATAATTTGAGAATAAGACATCCTTTAGCCAATTTGATTATTAGAGAAACTAAGGAGTAATGAAGAGAAATGATTTCAGCCGGGAGCTAAATGAAGCACTTCTGGAGTTAAATCAAGCTTTGATGTGGCCTGACAACAAAGCTCACAACCATGGATCTAACTCACATGGGAAAAAATAAAAAGAAATAAGTTCGCTTTTATTAAAATTTTGGGTTTTGTAATTGTTTTGTAGGCTCTACAACACCTACGAAGGAGGGAGGAGGTGGCATATGCTTATGTCAGAACATTCAGCTAAGAGCAAAATGCTGATACTCCTAAAATCAAGAAGTTACAGGTCAAACCACCAAGGTGGTGATATTTCTTCCAAAATCTTTCCACTGGCAAATATAAAATCAGTTATTTTGCAGTTTAAAAGTTTCCAAATGCTTTCAAGCCTGTAGGGTTTTCAACGGACAAAGTAGCAAAAGAGATAAGATGATTCTGTGTTAAGTTAAACCATAAACTATTTGGAGAAATCAAATCCAAGTATGTCTCCTACACAGAGAGGAATTTAACTCAAAGTGCATAGATTGGGAGCTACTTCCCCACAATTGAACTGCAGTCCAAGAGTGCTGAGGCTTCTGCTTTGGCTCCTTATAGGACAAAACCAGTTCTTTGACTGTGAATCATCTTTTCCCTTCTGCCTCTGTCACTAGGGAGAAGAGGACAAGGTGGAGAACTGCCTCAAAGATGGAGGTGCATAGAAAGTCTACCTGGCTGGCCTATAAATACCAAAGGGCTAGAAATGAGGTGTCAGTGAACAGTTCCCAAAAGCTCCCTGGAGAGAAGGTTTGTTTCTTTAGAGCTAAAACAACTTTCCTATTTTGTCTGGGCGATTAGATTCTTTTACTAAGACTTAGTGATGGCTGAGAGTTTGCTAGGTGATTCAATGTTAGTGAATTACAAAGCAGGCTTTATCATCCTTGTTTCTCCCCGGTGTACCAGGTCTTTTGACCAGAGACAGGAACTGTGAAAATGGATGAAATCATCCTTATCAGACTCACACAAAATTAGGATCAGAGATTAGGAAGGTAAAAGACTCATGCCTTATTTCTAAAGACTTTCCAAAGATCCAGAAGAGATCTTTCATTCTACATACATTGTTCTTTCACACATATGCATGCATGTGCAGATTTATGTAACAAAGTTTATCTGTTCAGACAAGATGACTTCCACAGAACACTTGCCCAGCATCACCTCCACCAGTGAGGTCAGACCAACAGTGGGTCACCAAGACTAATGAAATGTGTATCTAAGTAGCTTCCATAAATTTCTCTCTTTTGTCTTTAAAAGCTTCCCATTGCCTTCTCCTGGGTGACTCTGACATATGTATTTCCATTATAATATTCTGTCATTCCCAAGTAAATGCCATTATCCTTCAAAACTCTCTTTCTAATTGTGAGTTGAACTGACAGGAGAAAGGTACACAGAACCATTTGTTTTTAACAAACTGGGACCTAAGGGCAACTGCCATTCGGAACTCATCGATGGTGGCACCTGTGAGTGCGGAGCATAAAACAAAAGTCTCTGGAGGAAAAAACAGAGGAGAGCACCACTCTGCAGAGAGGCTACAAGTGTGGCAGAAGATCTCAGGATCTCTGATTTTAAGGTCAGCAGAGATGAGCCCAGTCAAGGGACACGGTGAAGGTGTCTGTGTCAGATGTCTCATTACAACATGGGACTGCTGAAATGCTCGCAGATCCCCGCTGCCACCACCACCACCGGAGGTGCGTAACGGACTAAAATGCTTCAAAACACAAACCTATCAATTTCAGCTCGCCTTATTTACCCTTAAAGAAAGGCTATGTTAAATATCAAGTCATTCTAACAGCATAATATTTTGGAAATCAACTGGAAAAGGATCAAAAAATACCGAAATGTAATTTCCCTTGACAAACGCAGAGGGTAAAGGGGATAGAAAGGGGAAGGAAAGGGCATGTGAAAGAGGGAAAGGGCAGAATACGTGGAAACTATGCCTTTTTAAAAAAGCAAGAAAAGGTATTTCCTGAAAGATGGTTTCACTTACCACGAATTTCTAATATAATCACAGTTGAGGTAAAAATGTTTTAGAAGCAAAGTAGAAAATATTGTAAACTCAAAGGAAGTTGAGAAGAGAGAGGCTGAAAAGATTGCTGCTTACCATATCACACAGTGTCAGCTGTCAGAGAAGGCTTTGTGTCTCCCTTGGTTGTTTTGTATGTAAGGAAACATTCTCAGTGAGATAAATATTCCAGTGGAAGAATAAGATCCACCCTTTCCTCAGCCCATTGGTTTTCTTTTTCACTATCATGTACATCTATTGCTTCAATCAATGAATATTTTTTATTCATCTTAGTACTTTTATAGACAAAATACAAACAGACTGGCACTTTTGTTAAGGTGTACCTATTCACAAACACTGCATATCAAAGATCTCTGCTATTAATTTCCTTCAATTACAATTCATGAGAACCCCAGTTGACTGAAATGATCTTGCTTTCCACCTCCTTCCAAGCAAAACCAAACAATAATGCTATTTATAAAGCACTTTCTTAAGAAGTTCCTGCATTATTTGACACCTACCGAAGGATGGGAGTTCGATGTGATTGGAAATGTCATTTCTGAACATGATGGAAGGATAAAACATCACCCATCATGTATTCTACAAGCATGTATCAAACACCTATTGGGGTCCATGTATTGTTCTAGGTGTTGGGAAAAAGTTGAGCAAGAATTAGTACCTACTATAAAATGTTTACCCTGTAAGAACAGATATCCATATAATCAGAATCCGGAACAAAAGTTCTTCAGCCCAGGAGTGACAAAAGTGTCAAAGAGCACAAGGCATTGGCCTCTCGTTGATTTAACACACATGGATTGAGAGTGCTGAAACTCCCGTAGTCACTGCAGAGGGCAGAGACGCACAGGGGAAGTTTCTGCTCATTTTAGTTCATATCAAGTCTTGTGATGAAGGAGCTAAATAAAGAGGAGGACACATTAGCAATAGTTAGAGAAGTGTTTTGTGCCAGAGTTCAGATACTACAGAATGAACCTATGGAAACACAAGATTTACAAGGTGTTTTTCCAGAAATGGGGCCAACAGCCCAGTGCCTTGTCTGAATTTCATGTAGCTTTGTGTCATGTAGCTGTTGATATGTGATTACACACTCTGTTCTGCTTTCTAACTTCATCATCACACAGAGGTCAGTGAACTTATGATAGATGAAAAAGAAACTGAAACTCAGCTGTCAGAACTTGAACAGTTCTTTAGGTCATCCAAGATACAAAGCAAAGATATCTAGTGACCTCTGTGGTTATGTTAAGTTATATTAAGTTATATTCAGTGACTTGTCTGTGTTTGTGTTTAATTCTGTAATAAAATGATATTTAAAATAAAAATACCTATTTCTAGTATTCAACTATATTTTGTCGGCATCATTGTAGTGAGATACTGTAATATTCTACCAATTTATGTTATTAGCTCCATGATCATGTCTCTAACTCTTCCTGAACCACAACTTTTTTATCCATGTAAAGTGCTAATTATAGGTCATCTATCAGAGACATAAAAGATACTCTTACTTTTCTAATTTAATCTTATAATAATCTATTTGTAACACTGGCCTCATAACAATCAGTTGGTAATTTTTACTTTTACCTTTTGAAATGCCTAGGCCTTTAAATTGTATTCCATTAAGCTTAAAAAAAAAAAAATGCTTGTCATGTTGGAGTCTGAAAAGTACCTGGTTAAATTTTCCAAGGTCAGGAGAATATGAATGTGAACCTCATAATTTTAACCAAATACACAATGCATCCTTTTAATATTAAATTAACTTCTCTATGTTTGTAAAATGACTAAATGGCTAATTGGACCACCTTCTTGAATTGACTTGGATGGGGACATGGAAGAAAAGATATGTGAGGTTGTGGCATACCTTAGGTTTACATGTCATATGCTTTTGGCCTATATTGCCTTAATTTTGAAATGTGATTGCTATTTCAGGTAAATAATGGTATTCCACATTTCTCTACATTGAAGGAAATATTATTTTTTCCAACAGATTCACAAAACAAATAATTTTATTTTTTTAAAAATATATGTAATTTGTTTTTCATCCAACTGCAAAAAGATCAATTTCATATTTCATATAATTCTGCATTATGTAGTACAAAATAAAGAGCCATAGAATAATCAAAACTGCAAGAAAAATTATTTTTACTGTCTTGTAAACAAATGGTAGTCATACAACACAAGAGTGGCTTATGCATCTGTTTGTGATTGTTTGTTTTGTAATACAGTCTGATATGTAACCCAGGTTGGCCTCAAACTCATGATCCTCCTGCCTTAGACTTTACACGTGTAGGAATTATAGGCCTTTGTCACAGGCATACATTGATAGTCCATGTGTACATTTAATCCTTAACATACTGACTTGAAATGGGATATCTTTTATGTTATCGTTGGCCTGAAGAGAATCAGTAGAATTAAGCTCAGAAATGAATAAACAAGATGCATGAATGATATTACTTTTCAAAAATTTGACAGCAGGGCTAGAGAGATGGCTTAGCCATTAAGTGCTTGCCTGTGAAGCCTAAGGACCCCAGTTCAAGGCTCGGTTCCCCAGGTCCCACCTTAGCCAGATGCACAAGGGGGCGCACGCATCTGGAGTTCATTTGCAGAGGCTGGAAGCCTGGCACACCCATTCTCTCTCTCTCCCTCTATCTGTCTTTCTCTCTGTGTCTGTCACTCTCAAAATAAATAAATAAAAAATTTTTTTAAATATTAAAAATAATTTGACAGCATATAGCATATACAAGTCACTGGCAAAGTTGTGGCTTACTGGTGGAAATGCACAGCAACAATGAAGAACTGTCTGGGAAAATGAAGTGATCTCCACATGAATAAGAAAAGCAGACCTGGAGAAATGGCTTAGAGATTAAGGTGCTTGTCCACAAAGCCTAAGGACCCAGGTTCCAGTACAAACATAAGCCAGATGTACAAGGTTATGCATGGGTCTGGAGTTAGTTCATTTGCAGTTGCTAGAAGCCTTGATGCACCCATTCTCCTTCTCTCTTTCTCAAATAAATAAATTAAATTAGATATATATATTTTTAAAAAGTAACTAGAAGTGGGAAACCAGAGTGTTCATTACACATGCCAGCTGTGAAGTTTTACTTAGAGTTTTTAGTGTACTCTGGAAAGGCAATTCCCTATGAGGGGTCTATGCCTGTCCCCCTGTTCCTCAGTTTTTTGTATGCTATGAGCTGTCATCAGAGTAAAGGTGAGCCTCTCTGGAAGCTGTACTTGCAGGTTGTGAATAGGGTAAAGAAGCAGGCTTTAAGGTTAAAGAAATATGTGTTCAGACCCATTCTGCCACAAATACACATGGGCATTGTGTAAGCAACCTAACCTAGCTCCCAGACCTGTTTGTTTACCTGTAAATGGTAATAGTACCATTACCTCAGAGTCATTGAGAGAAATAACATCCATAAAACATATGACAAGGACAAGATGCTGCCTTTCATCATGTTAATCACTTTTAAAAATATTAGAACTTATATTTAAGAAGTTTATGTGAAAGAGATAAATCTAGTTTAATAGTATGAAATGAATGAAAATTGACTTATGCTTAATTGTGAGAACTGTGACCTACATGCGAGGAGAAAAAATTCCCTATGTTATTTTTATTTCTATGGCATTTCCATTAGAAGAATCTTGAAATTTTCATAACAGGCAGTTATTAATGAGTTTAATGGGTAAGTTTTCAGCAGTAAATAAATTCAAGGTTAAGTGGAAGGCTGATAAAGAATGAAGTGGAAAATTTAAAAGTGTGGATATCAGAAGAGGGAAGAGGCACTGATAATGCAAGGGGTATTCGTTGATGACACAAGGGAGTAAGGGAGCATCTTCAACAAGACAATTTTTCCTGACCTTCTCTCCATCTTCATCTCAAGGACCTCCCATCCTCTCAGTCACACGGAACCTTCATATTCCCAGAAGTGTGGATCTCTTCTCCCTGTCCCCTTCGCCCTGCCTTTAATGTCACTTCCCTACTCAAGCTACTCATTTGACCATTCCATGCCCTCCTGAGGCCACCCAGTAATACTTCGCTCTTCTCAGGTCTTAATTCTAGCCCAGTTTGTTCTAGAATGGCTCCCTGACCCACGCTTTGTGTGGCCTCAACCCAACCCTGTTGTGTACTGTATGATTCCTCTGCCCTATTCATCATGTGCTCTGGTAGAAAATATTTCCACTGGTCTCACTGGACTAAGGAAATCTCTGATACATTGTTGTTGGCTCCTGCAGTAGTTTGTATGTCTCCTAATGGCTTTGGTGTGGTATTAAAGCTTTTAAGTTGGGTTTTCTGCCCCCTGACTAGAGGAGGGAATCATTGGAGGTGGATCCTGGGGTTCAACCCAATGGTGTGACTGGGGGTAGATTTGAATTCCAGCCCAAAGGTATGCTCAGAGGTTTGAGCTCTGGGGCTTCTGTTTGCTGCAGGCTTATGCTTGCTGATTTTGGTGTCTGGTAGTGGTTTTTCTCTCTGCTTGGTTGTATCTAAGCAGCTTCTTCTACCATCACTGAAACGTCCCCAGATCAGTCAGCTTGAAATAAATCCCTTACTCCCCTTAACTGCTGGGTTTGGATGTTCATCCCAGCAATATGAAGTTGACTACTACAGCAACTGAAGAGTCACTGGAGCCTGGGGCAATATGCAATGTTATATAAAACACATTCTGACCGTCTGTCCTCTAAGAAGGCCAGCTTCACATTTACAGTTATTGGAGTACTTAAAGTTCTAAATCATAACCTGGTAGAAAAGACAGATCATCTAAGAGTGGAGACCCCACCCTATGTCCCTGCTCCTTTCACAATACCCCACAATGCACCAAAAGCTCAGTGGCTGTCTTACTTGCCCAAGCAAACACTCATCTACACACCCTACAGACTGATTCATACACACTTTCTGGGCCTAGAGCTAAGCTGTATAAAATAATGAACTAAACACAGAGGCCCATGGAGGTCTCCCAGTCAAGCTTGGGATTCTGGTATGCAGCACATATACAAACTCCAGGTGGCTGTGTCTTCTTGGTCCATGGATTCCTGAGGCTATGGGAACAGACACAGCCTTGGACTCATTGGAGGTCACTAATAAAGCTCACTGGAGATGGTCATGCTCATCTATTAGCCATTAACAGAATTTGGCCCAGAGCTTGGCATTTTAGAGCTACTTCACAATCATTATTGAATGATCCAGGACTACCCTAGCACCCATTCCTAAATTATGAGCAAAGCACAGTAGGAAACGTGGACAGAAAATTTAAAAAGACTAAGGCTTTAATAATATTGATGTATTAAAAATGGCAGAATCAGGGCACTTCTAATAGAAAAATATAGGAGGCAACATCATATGTCTAGATCTATGTAAGATCAACAGAAAATTACATCTGAAAACAAAGTAGACAAAGAAAAATTAAAAATAAATTACATTCAGCTGGGGCATGGATTGCCAAGCAATTGTGAGGACCTGAGTTCTGCTCCCCAGCACCCATGCAAATGCCAGGTTTGGTGGTGGTCACCTGTAATCCCAGGGCTCTGGTAGTGGCGACAGTAGGATCTCTGAGATGAACTAGCTAGCTCAACTAGCTGAATTGATAAGCTCTGAGCTCAGCGAGTGATCCTGTCTTAATAAATAAGGTGGAGAGTCATTGATAAAGGTATCCAGTGTCAACGTCTGGCCTCCACATGTAGATGCCTACTTATACACGTGCACCTCATGCACACATACACACATATGAACGTGCATAAATACACATGCACACCACATACACACATGCCTACATACATATGAACATGCATACACTAACTATCAAAAAAGAGCTACACATTTGTTTTGAGTTGGATAATGGCCCCCAAATCTGGAGTAAAAAACAATACTCTGAAGATAGGATATAAGGAAGGACGATTCAGCTGAAATTGTATACCAAAACAGCCCTTCAGATCCACCAGCTATAATGATCTTATTGAGAAGAGATCAAGGTCAAAAGCTTTCCCTAGAACAGGCAGTGTACGTTAAGTCCTTAGCAGGGAGGCTGCATCAAACTTAGAAAGGAAAGGATACAGAGGGAACTGTTTACAGAAAGTATCTCTATCATCATATTCCTCTAGATATAGGTCTATTATTGTCTGGAGTCTTGGCCCTATCAGCTAAACCTTAAAATTTTTTATATATATTTACAACTTCATCTACAGTAAGTTTAGCTCAAGAAAACTGTAGCATAAACTGAAGGTATAAATCCAGTAGGATTTTTTTTTTCCACTGGGGCAAAGGACAGATTTACAGACAAATCAGTAGAGTAAACATGTTAAGGACCAAACCACAAAGTGATGCCAGACCCAACAACCTAACGAGCCACCGTCTGAGAGCTTCATTACACCTAAGGTGGGCACTGAGGGTGGGCCCAATGACGATGTGCCAAGTTGCTTTGAAGCAGCACAATGTTTCCTTCGTGGTCTGAAGCTCTTACCCCTTTGAGGATTAGGCCGCAGGATGTTCTACAGGAAGAAATATTTCTGTTCATTCTTAGCCCAAAAGTGAGTTGAGTGTGCTATGCAGAACAAAACCTACTTTGGGACCCTGAAAAGGGCCAAACCACATCACAGAGTAAGAAGATATCTTCCAGTCTCAAGAAGGTATGCCCATCTTTAGAACCAATTTCAAAGCAAACATTATTTGAGGTCTTGCTAAACACTGAGGTTTATTACAATGTTTTTGCATGTGTTTGCATTTATGAAAACAGCTAGGATCAGAAATAAAGGAGCCAGAAAAAGATTTTCTGCCAGGTCTTGGAGTCTAAAACCCATACATTTCCAGAAAGAAGACTAGTGCTTGCATTATATGGATTCTTTTTTTTTTTTTTTTTTTTTTTTTTGCCCTCTCAATATTAATTGAGATGAATGCTTGATCCTTCAGTGCTTTTTGATAATGTACTTCAGACAAGACTGTTCGCACTGTCTGAAACTCACACCAGTATGGCAATACACTCATCTATGGTCACTGCCAGTTATCCAAACATCTTAATATAACAAAGCCAAGTCATGAAAAGCTGAACCTCAGTATTTTAAAGGGTTACCACGTCCTGGAAGGAGTTCTCTTAACTCTGATAGTATGCCATTTGAAGCCCACAGACAATACAAATTAAACTTTTCAAGGAGTTTGCCACAGAGTTTTGCCTAAGGATAGTGGAAAGAAATTTTAATTATCCACTTGTCCATGTACCAGACATATATATATGGCTGCCCCCAAAATAATGCTAAGTATGCTCCAGCCAACAGGGTGGGCGAGAGCAATGTTGGCAACTTTTGTAGAGGAGAAAGAATTTTGACAGTACAGTGAGCTAAAAGAAAACAAAAATGCATTACAATAAATTTTCATATTTATCAAGTAGCTGAAAGTAACCCAGTGAATTTAACTGTAAAACACACTTCTATGCTTTTTACCTTTAAATTTTGCATAAACATAGAATTATCAAGCCATGGCAATTCATATTAAAAAATTGTAAAGAGGGCTAGAGAGATGGTTTAGCAGTTAAGGTGCATGCCCGAGAAGCCTAAGGACCTGCTCCTCAAGTGAGCCAAATGCACAGTGACACATGTGCGCAAGGCCACACACGTCTGGAGTTCAAGTGCAGTAGCTTGAGACCCTGGCACACCAATTATTTCTTTCTTTCTCTCTCACTATCACTCTCTATCTTATAAAATCATAAAATGAAATAAATAAAAAACTGTAAAGAGTGAAATCTTAGTTAACTACACTTTTGGATGTGAACCACAAGCATAGTGGAAGCTTCTAGAACAGAAATAAAAGTACACAGTACACTGCAAACTGTTGATGGTGGAATTGCAGTTTGCTGATTAGGAGAGAACAGTGTGCTTGGTTTGGCATGTTGGACAGAGAAGCCACAAAAATAGAGAAATAAGACCTTAGGCGATGATTGAGTAAAATATCTTTTTTTTTGTTATTTTTATTTATTTATTTGAGATCAACAGACAGAAAAAGAGGCAGAGAGAGAAAGAGAATGGGCATGCCAGGGCTTCCAGCCACTGCAAGTGAACTCCAGACATGTGTGGTATGCCCCCTTGTGCATCTGGCTAATGAGGGTCCTGGGGAATGGAGCCTCGAACCAGGGTCCTTAGGCAAGAGCTTAACCACTAAGCCATCTATCCAGCCCAAAATATCAATTTTTATGTTAAAGACAGAAGACCTAAGAAAGAATGAATATGATATTTAAGTAACTGAAGATTTAAAAGATGGAGAAAGGAATTGGGGTATTCTCTTATTTCAGACAGTGAAATTAAGGTTTATGAGTGAAAGGTTCAGGGAGACATAAATTTCAAAATGAGGAGACCTGTCAAAGAAACAAAAACATTCAGGTAAGAAAAGAAAGTTCAGGAAAGAGCTAGTACCTGAAATCTTTAGGACAAGATCAGGCAGTAAGAAGATCTTCTCACCGAAGAAAACTGTGCTCGATGTTGTAACAATAAACAGGTGTTGTTTCCATAGTGTAGTTTTATTGCATTCGCCTAACAATAAACATGTATAAAAATTTCTCTAGCCGGGTGTGGTGGCACATGCCTTTAATCCCAGCACTTGGGAGGCAGAGGTAGGAGGATCACCATGAGTTCAAGGCCAGCCTAAGACTACATAGTGAATTCAAGGCCAGCCTGGACTAGCATGAGATCCTACCTCGAAAAAAAAAACCTAAAAAATAATTACTCTGTTCAGCAACAGAGTCTTTAGTCCTTGCTTCAGGTTCCAAAGTTGGGCTTATAAAATGAATACATTGCTACTGAGCAGATAAGATGAGTTTTATTTTTGCCTCATATGCCAAATTTAATTGGGGAAAATGAGGAAGAAAAGTCTTAAGACAGCCTTGAATTTGATGAAAGAAAAATGGTATTTTTGCCAGTACCTGCCACACATCAAACCTCTGTCTTGCTATACTCCATGCTCTCAATCTTCTGGAGAAAGTTCTCTCTACTTTATAGCTGAAAAATCTAAGAAGATACTATGGCTGTCTCTTCTTCCACAGAACTGCTAGACAAGAGAAGGAAGTCAACCATGATGAATCAGTCAAAGCAAATGTTTATCATAAGAAGGAGTTTGATCTAATCCTATACTTACACTCCTAATTCATTCTTCTTTAAATTATGTTATGCTGCTTTGTACATTTTTTCATTTTTCTTACTTAGGGATGAAATAACAAATTATTGGTGTTATACGTGGAGATAAATTATTTTCATTATTTTTATTACTATCAAATGAAGCCACTGCAAGTAATATATGTAAAGTCCCTTCCAGGCAGGGGATAGGGAGGGGGAAGCTACTGTAAGCCTCAAATGTAATGTCTTAGAAATTAATAAATAGGAGAGATGGCTTAGTGGTTAAGCACTTGCCTGTGAAGCCTAAGGACCCTCATTCGAGGTTCAATTCCCCAGGACCCACATTAGCCAGATGCACAAGGGAGCATACCACACGTGTCTGGAGTTCACTTGCAGTGGCTGGAGGCCCTGGCGTGCCCATTCTCTCTCTCTCTTTCTCCCTCTTTCTCTCTCTGTCCATCTGTTGCTATCAGATAAATAAATAAATAAACAAACATTTAAAGAAAATTAAAAAGAAATTAAATAATGCTGCAAAAACTTCATGCCTCAATAAATTAGGTAATCTATGCCTGGGGAAGGAAGTAAAATCAACCATTGGGATCATTTAGTATGACTTCCAAATGAGGATAAAAACATATCATTCATCACTTCTGGGAAGCATGCCCTCAAATAGGTGGAAAGAACATTGGTATAGGAGACAGGACAAGGTCTGGGTACATTTTCTATCACCCAATAGGTATGTGACATCTGAGGCAAATCACTTAGACTGCCCAAGTATCTTAGTTTGGTGTTGAAAAGAGAGAACAAAAATAAGAATGAATTCAACTCTATTCTCTGTAGACCACAGTGTTGGCCACGGGACAATTGACTCCCAATTTGATTATGATCAGTCACTCCAACATCACTCTCTCTTGTCAGCATGTCGGTGCCAGCAAGATATCCTTGGCCCCTGCAGGAATAATTCTTAGCAGCTCCTCAGCCACTAACACACAGAGACCATCTATTCTGTGTTGCTGTCTTGGCTCACTTTCCATCATGATGGCTACATGGGACCTTTCCCTTTTCATATGGGTGCTGGGCAAACATCTGTAACAGTAATTTTGTGCTGTCACAAACATGTGTTCACACACTGCCCTTCCCATGACAATGTCATCTTCAGTGAAAAGAAGCCCATCCTTCATTTCCAGGTCCCCAACATCTCACAAAGTTCTCCTCAATAGAAGGCGTTTAATAGATGACTGATGAATGAATGAATACATTAAGCCTAGAAAGTTGGTGTTAGGATGGAGAGGTTGCATAGTGGTTAAGGTGCTTGCCTGTGAAGGCTAAGGGCCCAGGTTTGATTCCCTAGTACCCACATAATCCAGGTGAACAAGGTGGCATGTATGTCTGGAGTTTGTTTGCAGTGGCTAGAGGCCATGGCATGCCCATTCTCTCTATCTTATAAATAAATAAATAAGTTGGTATCCTATAGGCTTTCAATTCTGTAGTCTTTTTGTAAAAGAATAGATTCATCTGCCAGTCCACTCAAAATGAAGAATTCAATGTATTTTTTTAATATTTCACTTTTTATTCATTTATTTGGGAGAGAGAGAGAGAAAGAGAGACAGGGAAGGAGGGAGAGAATGAGAATGCCAGGGCTTCTAGCCACTGCAAACGAACTGAGGATGCCTGTGCCACCTTGTGCATCTGGCTTATGTGGGTCCCGGAGAATTGAACCTAGGTCCTTTGGCTTTTCAGGCCAGCATCTTAATTGTTAAACCATTCCTCTAGCTCTCAATGTATTTCTAACACATGTGCATTTGTAAGGTAATCTAATGGGCATTATAAATACTCAAAGTTAATTTTCTCTACATTTTTCACTAATATACAAGATACCAGTAGCTCATTTCTAAAATCTTGTGTTCATTTAATAGGCTCACCCAGAGCAGCCATATAGGCCCACTAATTTTTTCACAGCTAAGAATTCTCTATAGGGGGAATTCACTATGTTTTGGCAGGCAGGTTATCTAAGACCCACAGAAGGAGGAAACCTGGTCTAAAACAATCAGTTTGGTCAGATGTGTATATGGAAGAAGAAAATATATATGATGCTTTCTTGATTTCACTTCTTCAGCCTCATGGAAGTCTATCTACTTCCTCCATCAATGTGTACATCTCATAAAAGTGGGGGAAAAAACATGCCACTGAATGTTACCTTCATATTAGGTGAATTTTGTCTTTCCTTAAGTAAAATGGACATGCCATAATGGGTTATAATGTGGTTTTATTATGCATGTACAAACAGATCTTTAAAATGATTAAGAAAAATAGAGCTTGTGGTGTGGGTTATGTGCATGTGTATGGTGCAGCACGTGCACCTATGGACCAGGTTTTAAGAATGATTAAGATCTCTTCTTTTATAAACACAAAGAGATAAAGGTAAGGAAACTGCCTTTATTCTTGTTCCAGTTGTTACGAATGAGAGTAAGGTCACAATCATGCCAGTGTTGCCAAGAGGAGTCAGAGGAAAAATGAGTTGAATTGCTTTTATTGCTGTATTGAGAACAATTTCCATCCACTGACTAAGGAAGTCTGCCTATTGAGAGATGAGCCTAGAAGAAAATAAAGTCCAAGGTAATATTTTGCATTTTCTATGTGATCTGTGCTTGGGGTGAAAAGAAGAGCAGTAGTAAAAGACCCCCGTTTCCCACGGTGAAAGCAAACCACCACAATCACTTACTGCTCTGCCTGCCAGCATCGGGAAGAAAGTGAGCAGACTTGCAAAACTTAGCTAAAGATGGATTGTCTTTAGTGATGGTCCTACACTCCCTGATTTCTCAGAACTAATGCAAATATGTTCATATATCACTCGTTTTGGAGAGGATATTCCTGCCTTATACTCCCAGCCAACTCAACTGCTGATTAAGGAGTATGGCTTAAATTCAACTTCAGGAAAGAACCATCCCGTTTTCTTTACAGTTTCTAAGACAGCTTGGGAATTTGCTGTTACAAAACAATGGGCTAGATGACCAAACCCCACTGAGCCCCAGGAAGAAAACACAAGTAAGTCCACATGGAATAATAGGAAAGGGGTATCCAATTTTATTGCTTGTGTAGAAGGGAAAGTGGGGGGTGGGGTGGGGGGGTTTTACCTATGGCAACCTTGCCTTCTTTACTGCTGCTATTACAGTGGGACTTATGCTGGCCAACTTGCACGTTCATTTTGTTATCAAGACCTCCACGTGCTGCCGAAGCTCCTTACAGGCAGAAATGGAGCCTCCTCACAGTTCGGTCCCCCATGCTATCAGAACGCCAGGTACTTAGCAGGCCCACTACTAATGTTTACTGAGCACCCGAATGCCTACTTGGAATATATCGTCAAGAATATATCTTGAGGAAGTGTGAATAATTTAATTACTCATCCTCAAACTTTTAAAAAAAATTCTTTGTTCATTTTTATTTATTTATTTGAGAGTGACAGAGTGAGAGAGAAAGAGGCAGATAGAGAGAAGGAGAAAGAATGGGCACTCCAGGGCCTCCAGCCACTGCAAATGAACTGCAGATGTGTGTGCGCCCCCTTGTGCAACTGGCTAACATGGGTCCTGGGGAATCGAGCCTCGAACCGGGGTCCTTAGGCTGCACAGGCAAGTGCTTAACCACTAAGCCATCTCTCTAGCCCTCATCCTCGAACTTTATGTATAACTTTTCCCAGTCCATTCTAACTAAAACTGTATAGAGTAGGAGTTACAATGTTTTATGAGTGAACATAGTGATAGAGGATGCAACATGCCCAATATCCAAGAACTAAACAAACACCAAAACTATGCTGGAGAAACGGTTTAGTGGCTAAGACACCTGTTCACAAAGCCAAAAGACCCAGGTTCAATTCCCCAGTATCCACATAAAGCTGGATACACAAGTTGGTTCATGAGTCTGGAATTTAGTGCAATGGTTAGAGGCCCTGGCATGCCAATTCTCTCTTCCTTTCTCTCTCTCTCTCTCTTCTTCTCCATCTGCCATTCTCCCTTCCTCCCTCCCTCCTTCTTGTTTTTCTCTCTCTCAAATAAGTTTTTTTTTTTGTTTGTTTGTTTGTTTTTTTACAAAACCACCAAAGCTACATTGGATCCTGAGTTTCTAGAACATAGTTCACATTCTAGTCATGTTACATTGTATTTACTTCCTAGAAGAGAATTGATATTTAGCTTAGCTTAAGTGATCCTGCACTTCCAGAGCCTTCTATTAGATAATGGGGGAGGAAGATAGAATCTTCAGGGCTTTCCTGTTGAAAGCCCAGAATGCAGACTTCATTTTAAATGTCAGCTTAAAGAATTTAAAGATAAGAATGAAAGCAAAAATGATATATCACAAATGCATATTGAAAATGTTTTCTGTTTTTCTCAGTTGCACAAGGAAGACTAAAATTGAACCAAATTTATGTTCGCACTATCACACTTGACTCTCAAACACAAGCGTTCTGATAAGCTGCCTTTCTTGGCTAGGGAGGAGGAACGTTTCCATTTGTGAATAGTATGCACAGTACGTGTCTCCTCGCCCTATGTGCCAATCATCTATTAAACTGCCTGTCAACTGATTTTGACCAAATGTGACTTCTCTTTCGTTTTTACAAAGAAATGCCTATATGTGAAGCCTCCAGATTCTCACAGAGAAAAGAGCTAGCCACACTTAAAATTAAACCAATCCTCACCATCTCAATTATTCCAGAGTTCATCAGGATATTTATTCATTGACACTATTTTTGCAATGTTTGGAGCTCAGGTTTACCTTCAGACCAGGCTCTTTTGATGACCATGGTTCAATTTGCTTCCAAATGGTACATGAGTAAGTATTAAAAATTCAGCCAAAAAATGTATAAGCATTTATCTAAGAAGTTAAATAACATCTTATTTTTTCCCCATTATTTTATTTTCTTTTGAGACAAGCCCAGCAGACTGGCCTTTTTTTTTTTTTTTTTTTTGGTTTTTAATTACAGCAAGGGCTAGAGAAAGAGAAAGAGAAAGAGGAACTGGAGAGATGGCTTAGCAGTTAAGCTCTTGCCTGCGAAGCCTAAGGATACCAGTTCAAGGCTCAATTCCCCAGGACCCACATAAGCCAGATGTACAAGGTGGCACATGTATCTGGAGTTTGTTTACAGTGGTTGGAGGCCCTGGTGCACCCATTCTCTCTCTCTCTTTCTCTCTCTTTCTGTCTGTTCTCAAATAAATAAATAAAATTTAAAAAAAAATAAAAAGACAGAATTGACACTACAGGGCCACAGCCACTATAATCAAACTCCAGTTGCATGTGCTACCTTGTGGGCATGTGCCACCTTGTGCATACATCACCTTGTGCTCTGGCTTATGTGGGATCTGAGAAGTTGAACATGGGTCCTTAGGTTTTGCAGGCAAGTGCCTTAAGTGCTAAGCCATCTTTCCAGCCCCAATTACTTCCTTTTTAAGCCTAGATGATTTCTTTTCATTAATACTGACTCAACGTAGGGTCAAGATTGTCTGCTTACCCATTAACATCACCTTAGAAGGAAGCCCCAGATAGTGCTAAAATACTAGCTTGGTGAATAAGTGATTAAGTTATTGTCATTATAATTTTTAACAAGAAAAGTAACAAGGTGTTTTTTTTGTTTTTTTGGTTTTTTTTTTTTACATTTTAAGATGAATTTGCAAGGTCAAAGAGTTCAGTAAAGCTATACTGTTCAGAATTGAATAAGTTGGTTTCTAACTGAATTAATTGTGCACATGTGGGCCATAGCATCAGAGTACTAATGTCTCTTTCAGGTTACAAATGTCAGAACGATCAAGTCTCCCAGGTGTTTCCCTCACTCAAGTACCCAACTATTTGTGTCAAAGTGCTAAACTCAACGAGATGGATGCCAGAGGAGAGAAGGGAAAGCATGAACCTACTGAAGCTCTTATGTGCATATGGACAGCACTGACTTATTTTTAAATATTGTATTTACTTGCATGCAGAGAGGGACAGAGAGAAAAAAGACAGACAAAGAATGGGTGTGCCAGGGCTTCCAGCCTCTGTAAACAAACTCCAAGTGCCTGCACCAATTTGTACATCTGGCATCATGTGGATACTGGGGAATCAAACATGGGTAGTTAGGCTTTGCAATCAAGTGCCTTAATCATTGAGCAATCTCTCCAGCCCTTGACAGCATTGATTTTCAAGTCACAAATACACATGTGCATGGACTGACTTCTTAGAGTTAGAAGAATTTATGTCCTTGAGGTAACCCAGGAAGCTTGGGCAGTTGTGTCTGGTTAGATTTCCCTGCAAAAGGCATCACTTTAGAGTTCAGAGTGTGCGCCATCAGCCACATAGACATATGTCAAAGGAGAGCTCTGCTCTTCAGCTCGGTAACCTTGAAGAAATCCTGGCCCTCTTTCATCTTTTCTACCATGGTAACCTTCAAAATCTGCTTGTCCTCCCCGTAGCAGTGTTGGCAGTTGTAACATTGGAAGAGGAATTCCTACTGCATAGGATAAGTGTGCAGCTTTTCTAAGAAGATGGTATATTCATGAGGGACTTGTAAATTTTCAATATTTAAAAGGTAATTGTTTGTGACACTTGCTTATTATTCCATTACTGGTATTATGGAAATTGCAATTGTATCTTTTTCTTCTGCTACAGTCAGACATAACATCTTCAGTGTCAGAATAATTCTCAGAGGCATATCACACAAAATCTGGAATAAAACTCTTCCTTGACAGTTAGTTCTTCCAAGGGTCTTCATGTAATGCAGGGGAGTGGTCCTGCTATCTTTTAGAAATATCTCTTAGGGCTGGAGAGATGGCTTAGTGGTTAAGCGCTTGCCTGTGAAGCTAAAGAACCCTGGTTTGAGGCTCGATTCCCCAGAACCCATGTTAGCCAGATGCACAAGGGTGCGCATGCATCTGGAGTTCGTTTGCAGTGGAGGCCCTGGCACACCCATTTTATCTCTCTCTCTGCCTATTTCTCACTCTGTCTGTCACTCTCAAATAAATAAAAATAAACTAAAAAAAGTTTAAAAAAAATAGAAATATCTTTTATATATGTCTATATGGTCAGCTTTCCATTGCTTTAACAAAATATCCGAGAGGAAACAGTTTCAAAGGAGGAAAGGTGTATTTTGTCTCACCTTTTCTTTTTTCTTTTTTTTAAGGTTACAATGTTTTATTATTATTATTATTAATTTATTTATTTGACAGAGAAAGAGGGAGAGAGAGACATAGAGAATGAGCACACCAGGGCCTCCAGCCACTGCAAATGAACAGCAGATGCATGCTCCACCTTGTGCATCTGGCTTACGTGGATCCCGGAGAATCAAACCTGGGTCCTATGGCTTTGTAGGAAAACTCCTTAACCTCTAAGCCATCCTCCAGCCCACAATGTTTTTTTTTTTCTTTTCACAATTTTTATTAACATTTTCTATGATTATAAAAAATATCCCATGATAACACTCTCCCTCCCCCCACACTTTCCCCTTTGAAATTCCATTCTCCATCATATTACCTCCCCATCTCAATAATTGTAGTTACATATATACAATACCAACTTATTAAGTGCCCTCCTCCCTTCCTTTCTCTTCCCTTTATATCTCCTTTAACTTACTGGCCTCTGCTACTAAGTATTTTCCTTCTCACACAGAAGCTCAATCATCTGTAGCAAGGACACACCTATTAGAGAGAACATGTGGTGCTTGGCTTTCTGGGCCTGGGTTACCTCACTTAGTATAATCCTTTCCAGATCCATCCATTTTTCTGCAAATTTCATAACTTCATTTTCTTTACTGCTGAGTAGGGCTCCATTGTATAAATGTGCCACATCTTCATTATCCACTCATCAGTTAAGGGACATCTAGGCTGGTTCCATTTCCCAGCTATTATAAATTGAGCCGCAATAAACATGGTTGTGCATGTACTTCTAAGGAAATGAGATGAGTCCTTAGGATATATGCCTAGGAGCACTATAGCTGGGTCATATGGTAGATCAATCTTTAGCTGTTTTAGGAACCTCCACACTGATTTCCACAATGGCTTGACCAGATTGCATTCCCACCAGCAGTGTAGAAGGGTTCCTCTTTTTCCACATCTCTGCCAACATTTATGATCATTTGTTTTCATGATGGTAGCCAATCTGACAGGAGTGTTGTCTCACCTTTTCTGAGATTCCATTCTATCCTCACTTGGCTCTGTTGCCTCTGGGCCCATTGTAAAGCAGAACTTCTTTTTATAACTCTTTTTTTTAATTAATTTATTTATTTGAGAGCAACAAACAGAGAGAGAAAGACAGATAGAGGGAGAGAGAGAGAATGGACGCGCCAGGGCCTCCAGCCACTGCGAACGAACTCCAGATGCGTTTGCCCCCTTGTGCATCTGGCTAACGTGGATCCTGGGGAATCGAGCCTCGAACCGGGGTCCTTAGGCTTCACAGGCAAGCTCTTAACCACTAAGCCATCTCTCCAGCCCAAGCAGAACTTCTTGATGAGGAGCAAAGAGGTCTATGCTTTGGTGGCTCAGGCGGGAGAAAGGGAGAGAGGCAGAAAGAGGACAGGTGGCAAGGGGCCAGGAACAAAGTCCTTTGAAGTCATGGACCCAGAGACATTTCCTCCATCTAGGCCCTTGCTCTAACTGGCCTACTACAGTATGAGCTCAATACATGACTCCATAATAAGGTGAGAGTCCTCATACTTCAATCATTTCTCAATAGCCCTGCCTCTGAACATAATGGTCTGGGGACCAAGAATCCAACAAATAAGACCCTGGGGGTGGGGCATTACAAATCCAAACTACAATGCCTGATATCAAATGTTAGCTGGCTCTGACCTAAGACCAAAATGATTCCTATTTCTTTCTTACTTCCTAGAGAGACTTGTCATTTAAAATATGTTCCCCCATATGCCCCTGATCAACTGAATAAAAATAAATTAACAGTAAAAAAATACATTTGCTGGAAGTTGGAAGGATGAAATTGGAAAAAAATTATTAATATTTATAATGACATAGGATATACTATTTCATCAGAGTAAGTAACCAAAAATGAAAATGTTTCCCCAAGTATGCTATAAAAGTTTTAGTGTTACAGGTTCTGGGAATTTCCAGTGAGGCAAAATATTTCATATATGACTCTAATATAGAAAAGTGTATTGATATACTATCTATTAATTTAAAAATATATACATAGCCATTAAAAATGTTCTAACGCAGGCTGGGGAAATAGCTTAGCAGTTAAGGCATTTTCCTGTGAAACCTAATGGCCCCAGTTCAATTCCCCAGGACCCACGTTAGCCAGATACACAAGGTGGTGCACACGTCTGGAGTTCTTTTGCAGTGGCTGGAGGCCCTAGCGTACCCATTCTCTGTATCTACTTCTCTCTCACACACTGTCTCTCTTTCTCTCTCTCTCTCTCTTTTTCTCTCTCTCTCAAATAAATAAATATTTATTTTTTAAATGTTCTAATGCATCTATCCTATGGTTAGCCAGAGTGGTAAACATGTACAGTTATTTCTCTGAGAAATCTGCCTTGCACTAGCTTTTCCTATAGAGGCAGACATTTCACGTAACCATTACTAAGTGTACTTTTCCTGTGATTGGTGGATTCTTTCAGCAGGGGAATAGGGCCTGGAGAGAGAGGCATCGGGATTAGCATATGAAAGAAGCCAGTTGTCAGAGGCTGAACTCCCTCTCCTACCAGGACTGCATAGAACAGAACAACACAGCATGCACAGGCAAAGCAGGTATGACGTAAATGACCTTCAAATAGCTGTGAGGCTGGTGGCCTAGTGTTTTGGAGTGGATGCTTTCCCTTAGCTCACTAGCCTACTCTCATTCTTTGGGAGTGCCTTTTTCCTTTTTTATTGAACTGTCGCTATTTCTATTACCTTACCATGTGTCCCTGGTGCATGTCATTGGCCTGGAAAACAAGAACCTGGAAATTACAGTAGGTCCTCCCTACTCAAACTTACATCTATACTATCATGTCGTCTATGTTATCTTAAAATTTCATGTAGAATTGCAAAGGAAGAATCTTGAGTGTTTTCTGCATTTCTCTCTCTTAAACATTCTAGAAATTCTCTGGGCAAATAGTTCAGCTTCATTTAACTGCACCATTGATTTCCTGTGGCCTGGAGAGTCTGCAGGATTCTGTGCCATGCTATATAGACTTATTCAAGTCTCAGGGCAATTTGGGTGGGTTGAGTTTACTTAAAATCTTCTTTGGCCTTAAGGACCCAATAACACCTGCTGTTCAACATTCCTATCCAGATTCTTAAAAGCCCTGTTTACATCAAAAAGCAATTTTATGCCTTAATACAACGTAATCATGAAAGACCACACTTGTCAACTTTACTCCCTGTTAGCAGGTTTGGGCTTATTTTCTACACTTTGAACTAAGGTAGCAATTTACTATAGATTTAGAAAAAACAAATGTCAAAGTAACACTTTTAGGATATACTCTTTCATTTCTAAGGTCAATGGGATGTTTTATTAGTTTACAGTATAATTTATGAGTTTGGTTTCTCTCATACCAAACTGTAATCCATGTACCTCTATAATTTTTAATCAGTTTGTTTAACCAAATTGCTGATGGCATTTGTGAAGTGACTGTTTTTTTTCAGTTAATGCATGCATAAAATTGCTTGAAAGAACATGGTACCCAAATGCTAGACATCAATCACAGGAATGGGAATGTGCACAGAATGTGGGAGGCTCATTCACAGAGCTTCCTGCTCCTGCACACCGCATAGCTTGACCTCCAGCAGCCACAGAAAAGCTTTGGCACCACTGACTGTGACGCTGTTCCTGGCTGGGACAGAACACACATCAGGAATGTCACGTGGGGGCCATGCATGACAGATCAAAGTTATTAGTCAATTTCTACAATATGGAACATGTTACACACACATCAGAATCCTCTTTATCATGTTAGAAGACATTCCATAAAGTAAGAATGTTTTGGAAACATCATTTCTATGACAGGGCCTCTCTGAGTCATAGGTAAAGTTCATCATCGGATTTGTAGAAGGACACATGAAACTTACCTGAGGCCTCTGGTTTTCTGTCTCCCACAGCTTTTACTTGGCAGGGATAGCAAGAGGCATGATGGCAATTAGTAACACGAAGTATCAGAATGGCTTCTCTGACACAAGGGTCTAACTCAGTCCTCCCTTGTAATCATATTAAACTGTTCTGACCTAAGGAGAGCTCTGCTCTTCTCTTGGGAAATTCATGTAAAAAGTCCATACTAAATAGTTTACATAATGGTTCTCATCTGAGAGAACCAAAACATATGTAGGGCTAAAATGATTTTACTCTCCAGTTCTTTTCTATGAGGCTTCATTTAGGAAATATGTGGGATGGGAGGGACATCTCAGGAACTTCGTTTATACTGCCTCTGGTGACTCATAGGGCACAGAGCATGTTCTCTCTAATGTGCTGAGCTTGCTATCCAGCACCCAGTGACCCAAAGGTGTCCTGCTTTGACAGAACAGCAATCACTCACTTTATCTAAGGGAATGTGTTTTTAATATCAAAGCACTGTGACCATAAAATACGCACTTTGTCATTTTCCTTTAAGCATTCCATCAAGAAGAAAATAACATGCAGAAGGACAGAGCTTTGCCAGATAGCATCATTTTTTAAATATCAACATTCTCTGGTGGATTGGGAGGAAATTAGATCCATACTATTTACAAAAAAAAAAAATATTACCTACAAATTTATGGACAGTTTCCTGATAATAAAAAAAAGCCCACAGTCTGATCTGAGGACTAAAGAGAAAGGCTGAGCTAAGCATATCACATAAAGTTAAAATTTAAAAACATTTTTTGTAGCTAGTTTGTCTCTCATCCATAGAGCATGGCATCCCACTGACATTTTATGTAAGATTGGAAAATCTTAGCGGCATATTACATGTGCAACTCTGTGGAAAACGCTCTGAGGACAGATGCTCCTGAGACAACCTTGTATCTTCCAGCCACGTCTCCACAGCTAAGTTTGCCAGGGATGCCAAAGTTGCCACTCATCAGCGTTTGCGGCATCACTCTCATTCTAACGTGGACTCTGATTATCAGTTGGGATGATGGTAAAAAGCACAACAACTAATCCTCTGGGGGAAAAAAAAAACTTAAGGCTCTTATTTGTAACTTTATTTTCTGATTTCTGTCATGTAACTATGTCTGCGTGATATCATTAAACAGAATTGGAGGTGGAAAGGCAAAACCACGTCCAGCACACTTCAAATGCCTTTTCTAACAATCAGAGCCAAGGACGTGATAAGGAATTAGTATAGAAGTGTAAGTTTTGCCAGGGGGACTAGTTAGGATGGCTTCAAAGAATTGGTGCTTCATGGAATTCTGAATGTAATAAACCATCAACATAAACACTCTATGGAAGGTCAGAGGAAGCAATTTTGATCACTAAAATAAAAAAATAAAAGAACTCTAAGAACTTTTGTATAGTTATATTTTTCCTCCAGAGAGCTTATTGGTTTCCTTCCCTCGGGAAGTTAGGAAAGACCAGAAGACTATTCACTGTTACCTGTCTGAAATGCCCATGAAGGTGGGGTTCCTCCTGTGAATCTATAAGGCAAGAACTGCAAGCACACTACAACATAAGAAACCTTAACCCTTTCATACTGTGATCTGAATGAAGCCTGTGCCATTGGTATATATCCGAAATTATATGAGGAATTAGGACATGATTATTTGTAGCATAACAAACTTTTAAATTCAAAGATAACAACACATATTTGTAAAATATTAACCCAGTTTAAGTTTTTCCAATTACTTCAGGAACAATCCTATAATGAAATAATTCATATATGTCCTTCAACCTCTATGATTTATTCAGACTTGGAAATGTGATGGTTAATTGGTTTTGTTTATTTCTTTCAGTATGGCCAAATAGTTCCAAGACTAACTTCATATTTTTCTGACAACTCTTGGTAAATCTAAATTCTACATAAAACCCAAGCTTAAGGGGCTGATTGGAATACTAGCCTCTAACCTGTCAATGTAATATGTAGTGTGTGCGAGACTTTTAACTTTTGGCTAAGGCCCTGCAGTAAACCACCTTATACAAACTACGTTGCTCTGTTAAGACTCAGCAAGTATTAAGTCCTTTGGCCTTTACTGTGTTTGCAGGTCCAAGGGTGAGCTCATCCATTCGGTCTTAATGTAAAGACAATAAGCCTCCTCTGGACTTCATTGCTGTCCTGGCAGTCATTTCTAATCCCTCCCTCCCATATTAAGACATGGTTCTACTTGAATCACCATGTAATTCAAATTACAGGCTCTGTGTTCTCTCTGGTCATAAGCCAAAGTATGTGGACTATGCTTATAGTAAGTATATACTGCTCGAGGAATTGTCATGTTACAATATGGGATAAATTATGATCATTGTTCCAGTTTGCTCAGGGGTCCACTAGCATTAAACACAATGTGAACGTCCAAAACACCAGCCATCCAATAAGTCTTCACAGTTGCTTCTGCCTTCTCTAATAACAGTTTGCTTTACTCTTCTTTTCTCCATGATGCCTGTCAGTGTGTGCTCAGGCAATTCTGGAGTAACAAGCTATAGCATAAATCCATAGGCTTTAAAGTACAAGAGAATGTATCTCGACTCTCAGGCCATCAATAACCAGCTCAGTGACTCTGGATGTGCTAACTTCTTGGGCTTCTATTTCTAATCTGAAGAAAATTGTGGGGGGGGGGGAATACACGTCTAGTTAGAAGACTATGAAAACCAGAGATAATGGCAATAAAGCTCCTAAATAATGCTTCAACACAAGAGGCACTGAATTCATAGACGTTAATGACAGTGACATAAGTAATGAACTCTGAGCAAAGGATCATACCCCAGGCCCTTCTGAATCTCCAAGAAAAGTGAGCCAAAACATACCAATCCACCCTAGTCATGTGACTTTTAGTACTTTTATGACTATGCATCACAAGCAGCCTCAAATGCTTTACGCTGATAGACTATACACAACACAAATTGTGTGGATAACCAAATTAAATGGTACAATTCAATGACACTAAGCACATTTACAATGATGGTACAATTATTGCCACTATCTTATTACTATATTTTTATTTCCTCCAAAGAAAACCTCAAACCCAGAAAGAAGTCACTCTCCTTTTTCCTTCCTCTGACCTTTAGCAACACCTCAGATGCTTTTTGTCTCTAAAAATTTTCATTTTCTAGATATTTGATAAAATGGGATTATAAAATATGTGACCTTTTGAGTGTGGCTCCTTTAACTTAATCTAGTGTTATGTTGACTTCAGGCTGAAGCATGTTTCAAGATGTCATTTCTCATTCATGAGTAATATTAGTTGTGTAGATATACCACCTTCTGCTTATCCTTTCATTTGCTCAAGACTATTGAGGTGTTTCTCTCTTTTAGATGTTATGAATATTGTTTGTTTTAACAATCCAATGAAAGTTTCCATTTGAACATCTATTATGTAATTCTTTTGAGTATATATCTGGGAATGGAAATGGTGATGATATGATAATTTTGTGCTTCACAGCTTTTTATCACTAAAATTTTCAAAGGAGAAATTTTAGAAACAAACTAGGAAATTACCACACAACTCAGGAATCTTCATAAGAAATGAAAATCCATGTCCACTGAAGGTCTTCCTTATAAATCCTCATAGCAACATTATTCAAAACAGCCATGTAGGGCTGGACAGATGGCTTAGTGATTAAGGCACTTCCTTGCAAAGGCAAAGGATCTGGGTTTGATTCCTCATGGCCTAGGTAAACCAGATGCACAAGGTGGTGTGTGTATCTGGAGCTTGTTTGAGGTGGCTGGAGGCCCTAGCCTGCCCATTCTTTCTCTCTCTTTCTCTCTCCCTGCTTCTTTCCTCTCTCATGCTACCTCTCTTAAATAAATAAATAAATATGTTTTTTAAAAAGCCAGGTACTAGAAACAATCTAAATATCCACCAACACATGCATGAACTCTGATGTAGCCAACATTGGAAGACCGCTGTCCATCACTTAATAGGATTGAACTACTGATGGCATGACAATACAGAACCTCCACAACATTAACATCTAAGGTTAAAAAAAAAAAAAAAAAGATCTCATGCTGTGTCACTCCACTTTCATGAAATGTCCAGAACAGGCACATCTATACAGACAATCAGTGGAGAAGTAAAAGCCTGGGGTTGGGAGTAGAAATGGCTAATAACTATAAAATGTCACTGGCCTGGTGAAAATGTCTTAAAACCAGATGATGAGGCTGATTTCACAATGTCCCTAACAGTTAAGGCTCCACACTATTGTCCCTTTATGGCCACCTTACCCAGCCATGCATCTTATCAGTGTTTTGCCCATTCAGCCGTTCATTGCTGCTAACTGCCAGTTTTAATCTCCCAATATTTCAGTCTATCTCATCCCAATTACTTCAAACATGGTCTTAGCTTCCAACTTGATTCAGTACAAAATTTGCCCAATACAAAATTGAGCCCCTTAGGCTTGAAGTTCTTTAACATCATGTAAGCCTGTCTTCATTTGTGTGAGCAGCCCCCATATTTTCTTCTCAGCCAATCTCAAGAGGTTTGAGTTATTCTGTCCAAAATGTTGTTGACATCATCCTTTCTGTCCATGTTTAGAATTTTCTTTCTTTGGCTATATCTCAAATGTTTCAATCCCTTTCTTCCTTCAGATTGTCTACACTGCAAGCAGGTTCCAATGGGAAACAAATACATGAATGATTTCACATTCTACCTTCACAAATCCCCTACCATACTCTTTCCTGACTTTTATACTAGACCCTGGAAAGAAGACACTTATCTTATGCTATGCTCTGAAGGTGTTCCCCCAAATCATATGATGCAACTCAATCACCATTGTGATAGTATTAAGAGGTGGACCCTTACAGGGCAAACAAATCATGGGAATGGAAAACTTATGGAAAAGAACCAAGGCACTTATAGAAGGGCATGAGTGAGTAAACTTTACCTTTCCATGTCTTCATGTATGGATGCAGTGGTCATCCTCCCTGGAGCATGGAATAGAAGACACCATGTGGAAGCATTTGAAACTAAGACCCTAACCATACATTCCTGCCGGTGTCTTGATCTTGGACATCTCACCCTCCAACTATGTGAAGAAATAAATGTATGCTTTAAATAAATTACACAGTCTTGAGTACCTTCTTGTAACAGCAGAAACAAAGTAAATGGACTCCTTTTTCACTCATTAATTCTTTAATGTATTGGAAACGTGATTATTTTTCCACATAAGTGTTGGGAAGTTTGTCTTTTTAGTCTACTAAGAGAAGAGGCAGTATAAACGAGAGAAAGACTTGTGAGTAAGTCTTGAAGTTAGGAATGCAGGATCAGTTACAACAGCCACATAGAATCCAGTGTGATTGTGGCAGATGGCTTGCATTGCAGAACATCTCAGTCTTCTATAAAAATCAGCCCCAAGGTACCATGAGATTCAAACAAAACAAACAAACAAAAAAAATGCAGGCAAATCGAGAATTGCAGAAGGTAATTTATTGGTGGAGTTACTGACAGAAGTGCAGTACTTGATGGCAGCAAGACCAGTGCCTGCAGCATAGGCCAGAGAGAGGTTTGTACTTATGGGTTTAGAACAAATGTGACATCATTCTGGTTGTAATGCACTTAGTTTATCTTGTCCTACTGAAGCCAGGCACATCTGCAGAGTCCGAGTCAGAGTCTGATTGCAAAACCCCATATGTGACTCTAGTGTTTTGTATGCTTATGGATGCCTGGGAAAGTATGTAAGAAAAAGCAGCTAGGATTCCTCTGGGATCACCATGGTGGTTATATCTGAAGATAGATGTAGCCACAGCAAATTGTGTCCACATAGTTAGTTATTTTAATGGTGGTATGGGGGCCTTAAACATTAGGCTGAGGGTGGCAAGGGTCTCCTGCATGACTCTGAGTATGACCCCATCATTTGCAATAGAGAAGAAACCAGCTGATCTGCTGATGACGTTGGGGACTTGATGGGCTTAAATTTGAATGGAGAACAATTTTAAGATTGGCATACACTAACCAGGGACCTTTGTTATTCTTGAGTAGGATGATGGTCTATAGAATAAGAGTCGTGAATAGCATGGAGAAATTGGTTGTTTTTGTTGTTGTTGTTTGGTTGTTTTTGTTTGTTTTTCTTTTGTTATTTTTGTTGTTGTTGTTGTTTTGTTTTTTGAGGTAGGGACTCACTCTTGCTCAGGCTGACCTGGAATTCACTCTGTATTCATAGGGTGGCCTTGAACTCATGGTGATCCTCCTACCTCTGCCTCCTGAGTGCTGGGATTAAAGGCATGCACCACCACACCTGGCTATTTTTTTTAATCATGTATTTTCCCAAGTGCAATTGCTTTTATAACCTTACTGAGATACAACTTAGAGATTATAATTCTGACCCATTTCAAGTATACGATTCACTGGGTTTGATAAATATCCTCAGTTGTGTAAACATTATCTTTATCTGGCCTAAATATATTTCATCACCCCAACACCCCTACATAGTTATCCATTGTCACTCCACACCCTGGCAGTGTCTTTTCTACTGAAAGTCTCTATAACTTTTCCTATTCTGGACATGTAGAATTGAAAATAAATGGCCAGAAAGGTACATGAAAATTTAGCATAAACATAGTACTTCCTCTTACAACTGTGTCACTAAATAATATTGAGTATTTACATAAAAGAATAAGTGATAAAAGTCAGGGAGAATATGAATTTTCCATTAAGAACAGAAAATGGAGGCTAGGTAAAGGGGTTGAAGATATGAGCATTGTGTTTTCCCTCAAGTAAGAGCTCCAAATAAGAAAGTTTAAAGTGCTTTCTGCCATGCAAGAGCTTTTGAAATTTGTTTTAGAAGCCCATTTTTTTTCCCTGCCTGTTCTGGAAGCACGTTTTAGATGTGCCTTATAAGTGCTAGGGCCACTTGATTTCTAGTATTATTTAAGCAAACTAAACCCCACTTTTATTTCTTTTTCTTTTTCTTTTTAGAGAGAGAGAGAGAAAAAAAATTGGCACACCAGGGTTCCAACCTCTGCACTCGAACTCCAGAATCTTGTGCCACCTAGTGGACGTCTGCAAACTTGCGCTTACCTCACCTTTTGTACATCTGCCTTAGGTGGGATCTGGGGAGTCAAACATGGGTCCTTGGGCTTCACAAACAAGTGCCTTAACTGCTAAGCCATCTCTCTATCCATAAACCTCATTTTTATACCAATGCAACACCATGGTGATGATGACACCATATCACATCTAAAACGTTAGCTTTGGAACTTCTTTTACTTAATTAGAAAATAAAATAAAAAATATCTAAAAATATTAAAACCAAAAAGTAAGGCATGGTGGAGCACAACTATAATCTTAGCTACTTAAAAGGATGAAACAGGAGTATCATAAGTTTGAAGCCATCCTGGGCAACTTAATGAAATGCTGTCTCAAAGCAAAAGTTACAAAATGGCTAGGAATCTTGCTCAGTGTCAGAATTCTTCTTGAGCATGTCCAAGGCTCTGAATTTGTTGCTTAGAATTGAAAAATTAAGTCCACAAATACATACAAAATGGAATTATTCAGGCCCACATCATCCTATAACCCCTAGCTATAAACAGACTTCAAATCTGGGAGGTCCCTAAGACACTGGCATAGCAGCTTTGAATTGCTGCTACAGGAGTTTTCATGCCGTGTTTGAGAGAGACAATTCTATTCCCGCTAGGATAATAGCAGTCTAGGGAAAATGCCTAAGGAAAAGCAACCAGACTACAGAGTCTGAGTGATTTTTCTTCCTTTGCTTCAATCTAACATTTCTTGAATATCTCCTCTTCTTGGCACTGGGAAAAGTGCTGAATATCATGAATTGAAGATGACTCATTATAACAGAAATCTATATTATATTTTATTATATTATTGGTTAAAATATCCTAGTGTTGATAATCACATCATAGATACTTCTGGACTTGTATCACACTGGAGAAAGATAATTCAGTTGATGATTTTACAAGCTACACTGCCATCTATTTGCTAAGATTCTAAAGACATTCAGAGAAAGTCTAAGGGAACTGCATAAAAGTCCATGACATATTCTCTCTGAATTTCTTCTCACATGCTTGAAATGAAGAAAACAATAATTCTAATGCATTGCTTGAAATAATATAAAAGCATTTTTAAACTGAAATGCTCATAGAATATGAATTACTGGCTTGAGAAACATGTTTAGAGATGTGGAAATTTTGCTTTGAAACTCACTGTTTTTACTGACTGTATGCAAACACATCAGAAGTCAACTATTTATTTGACATTTCTATGTGATGGCTCAGCAAACTTAGGAAACCACAGATAAAATGAGTACATTGTGTTTGAATTTCCAATGTACAAAATATAGTTCATTATGTTTCTTCCTTCCTTTTATGTCAACAGTTGTATGAACAAGCAGCTGGCCTAAAAAATGGATGACATTGGCCCCCTGTTGTCTCAGAGAGGTCAATAGTAAAGGGGATCTAAGTGTTGTGGCATAGTTGAGTATAAAATCTTAAATTAATTCCATTGTGTGAATAACCAATCCTCCAAGACAGAATTTCTTGCAGTTTCACAAAAAGTGAAATTGGTGTTTTATAAACCTTGATTAGGAGCAATATAGTTAAAATTTAATGTTCATTAAAAATTAAAGATGGGGGCTGGAGAGATGGCTTAGCCGTTAAAGTGTCTGCCTATGAACCTAAGGACTCATGTAAGCAGGAAGCACAAAGGTGAGGCAAGCACAAGGTCGCACATGTCCACTAGGTGGCACAAGTGTTTGGAGTTCCATTGCTGTGGCTGTGGCCCTGGCATACCAATTCTCTCTTTCTCAAAAAAAAAAAAAAAATTAACAATTAAAACTGGGCTGGGGAGCACTTGGGAGGCAGAGGTAGTAGGATCACCATGAGTTGGAGGCCACTATGATACTACATATTGAATTTCAGGTCATCCTGAGCTAGACTGAAACCCTACCTCACACAAAACAAAAAAGATAGGCTGGGCAGATGGTTCAGTGGTTAAAGGTGCTTGCCAGTCTGTGTTTTTCCAAGCATCTATGTGAAGCTAGATGCGCAAAGTGGTGTATGTCTAAGTTTGTTTGCAGTAGTAAGAAGTCCTTGTGTACCCAAATTTATTCTCTCTCTCTCTCCCTCTTTTCCTTTCTCTACTTATAAGTAAGCATATTTATTTTAAAAATTAAAATAACAAGGACTGGGTAGGTGACTCTGCAGGTTGTAGCAGTGGCCATAAGCATTGGGGCTTATGTACCTGAGATTTCCTGAGTTACATTCTGCAGGACTTACACATAAACACCTGGGTGTGGCCATGCACATTTGTAAACCCAATCCAGTGGGAAGCGGAGATCAGAATAGCCCTGGGGCTCACACAAAAGGCAAGCTCCCGAATCAGTGAAAGATTCAATATCAAAGAAACACGCTGATGAGCAGTGGAGGAGGAACACTCAATGTTCTCCTCTGGCCTCTGTGTTCACACACCCGTACGTGTACACATCTGCACATACACATATATAACGTCCACACACCAAATACTATACATGCAAACAAAAGAATTAAGGTACTAAAACTAGCTAAAGTCTATCCTTAAGTATAATAGACTTAAGAATTTCTAACAATTGTTTCTTCATAATATATTGCACTAAGGTTTTCTTTTTTTCTCTTAAGTTGAAGAGTAACTGAATGTTGTAGTCAGATATTTAATTAAATTCATAAGGGCTGAATTTATCCGATTTACTTGCAAATTATTTAAAGTATAAGAAATTGTAACTATAGCCTCTTTGTCTAATCTTACCAGTTTTCAAAAAAAGTTAATGGGCTTTTGTTTAATGTAATTGGATGTGTTTAATCCTTACATGAATTTTTCAGACTTTTAGAAAGCATTCAAAATTCCCAAGATGAATTTCCCTATAAAGAAAACTGTTTTATAGATCTCCAAATTAATGAGCCCTAAAAGTAGTTAACAAAATGACAAAGTAATCACATGATACAAAAGGAACAAAAAGTTGAACAGTTTGCTAGAAATCTATAAGAAAATAATTATTCAATTTCAGAATAACCCAAAAGGTATTAAGTTCAAATTTTGTATACAGAGAGATAAACCCTGTTTTCAAAGTAAATCACATGCATAAGTGTTGTGGCGGTGACAGAACACCAGAACTGCTGTGGGGAGGGGCAGCGGTGCTAAGACTGCATTTCCCAGGCACAAGCACATACCACTGGGCATGTGGAAGATGAATGATTAGAATCTCAGTAGTTACCTATGGCTTTGGAGGGTGATGATGTACCAATAACACTGTACCATTAGCTGATGTTATTTCTGAAAGGATTTCTCCATCTGAAAATGGAGGTAAATCTACCTCACATTGAAACTGAGCAATTTTAAATATGCTCTTTTAAGTACCACTATTAAAGTGACATACTCCAAAAGCTATGAGCCATTATCAGTTAATTTCTCCTTCTGCATACCTTTCAAGATATCCAGTAGTGGCCCTTATGCATAAAATGTACCTTGTCCCCAGATGGGAATATCTGGGACAGCAGTTTGTGGAGAAATATATTCCAGTGCAGTATGCACAGAGATGCCCAAGTGGCGCATGTGACTGCCTTGACCTTAAGTTAAAGCAGGGGGAATGAGGGTGGTTCCAGCTTCTTGGATTAGTTGACTTGGAGATCTGTGGTACTATTCTATGAGAGGAGTTTCAGGAGTAGGGAAAAATCCTCCTCCAGAAGAAAGGGGTGGAGAGACAAAGAAATTTGGGGCTTGGAAGCTATGTTGGGCATGAGAAAGACTTAAAACAGAACCAGAGGCAATCAAAGCATTATTGACTCCCAGCGCAGACTTAGCCTCAGAGGGCTCGGCAGCAGGAAGTCAGAATAGAATGAAATGGCATTCCTGGTACTGAGCAATGACTTGTACTTCCAAGAGCTGTGTACGATTTGCTCTCATTTTAGAGACCTCTTGTGGTAGGTCACCTAGATTGGGACATTTGTGTTATTTCCTTCTTGAAGGAAACTATTTCTCAAATTTGCCTACTAAATTTTGATTATATTTTCTTGTCATTATTTGACATTTGTCTCCTGAGGCATTAAAGGTTTTACATTTCCATGACAAAGTGATTTTTCCAGAAATGCCTTACTATTGGAATACAAATACTTTCTTAATAAACACTTTAAAACCATCTGTGAAAATTAAAGAGGATATGAAGAAGTTCCAAATTCAGATTTAACTAAGATAAATACAGACACTTGATTCACAATTCTTATGAAATACAGCTTTGTTCTACTTGTGACATCATGGAAAGATATTCATTTACAAAGTACTCACCTTCCTTTTTACAAAGAAGTTTGTGTTATTTCTGGGTCAACATACTGAACAAGATTACTGGAAGTTAAGACTTCATTGTGACTCTAACTTAGGAAATTCTTCTAAATAGTACTTAAGTTTTATTGCTGAAATAAAAATAACTAGATAAAATGCTTTTATATAAATGAACCAAGTTATGTTCCAAAGCTGATGAATACTTTCCGGTATTCTGGTAAAAAAAAAAAAAAAAAAAAAAAAAAAAAAACAACTTGACACACATCTCTTGGCAGATCAAAATGTTGAACTTTGCCTGGAGCAGTAGCACATGCCTTTAATCCCAGAACCTGGGAGGTAGAGGTAAAAGGATTGCTGTGTATTTGAGGCTAACATGAGACTACATAGTGAATTCCAGGTCAGCCTGGGCTACAGTGAGACACTACAGGGACGAAGCAAAAGAACAATGTTGAACTCTGCCTGGCATGGTGGCATATACCTGCAATCCCAGAACTCAAGGAACAAGTAAAGGAGGATTATGAGTTTAAAGCCAACCTGAGCAGCACAGTTAGACACTGCCTCAATACAGCAAAAACAAACAAACAAAAAACAGCAAATGAAAAAAAAAAAAACAAAAAACTAAACCTATACTGAAATGTACAATATATAAGAAGTCATGTTTCAAGACTGAGACAAAGAACAGCTAGCTATTGATAGTTTCTTTGACTTTGCAAGGTAAGGTTGAATTGGAGGATTTGTTTTCTACATATTAAAATGAAAAATCTATAATGACTAAAGCAGAAATAACGCAGTGCTTCTCAGAAGTCAATTATCCAGTGTTCAGATGACAAGAGTGCATGAATTAGCAGAACCCAGAATTGGGTCATCTTGAGACAGGGGGCTGGCTGTCTGATCTGGCTTTTTGATGTTCAGAGAGGCTCATGAAAATTCATCACATCACATTGAATTTTGGCTTTTTTCATCTATAAATTGTGTAACAATGTTTAATGCCCAGCAAAAGTGTTATAAGTCATTATAAGTTATCTATCAAAAATGAAGATTGGGCTGGATAGATGGCTTCATGATTAAGGCGCTTGCCTGTGAATCCTTAGAACTCATCTTCAAATCTCCAGGTCCCTTGTAGCATTCACAGAGGCTGAAAGCCCTGGCACACCAACGCTTGTCTCTCCTCCCTCTCTCTCTCTCTCTCTCTCTCTCTCTTAAAATAAAAAAAAAAAATTTAAAAAAAGAAGAAGATTGTCAGATTGGCTTAGCGGTTAAGGAGCTTGTCTGTGAAGCCTCAGAACTCACGTTAAACTCTCCAGGTCCCAGGTAAGCCAGACACACAGTGAAGCAAGCATGCAAGGTTACACGTGCACACAAGGGGATGCACACATCTGGAGTTTCATTGCAGTGGCTGAAGGCCCTGGCACTCGAATTCTCTCTCTCCCTCTCCCTCTTGCTTTCTTACTCTAGAGTTAAGAAAAAAAAAAAAAAAAGAAAGAAGGAAAGATTGAGGGGCTGCAGAGATGGCTCAGCAGCTAAGGCACAGGCCTGAAAATCCTAAGGACTTTGGTAGGATGCCCCCATACCCAGGCAAAAGCCAGATGCACAAGGTGGAATGTGTGTCTGGAGTTCATTTGCAGTGGCCCATTCTCATTCTCTCTCTCTCTTCCTCTCTCTCTCTCTCTCTCTCTCTCCCTCTCTAAAATAATAAATAAAATGTAAAAAACAAAGATTGAATAAATAAAAGTTATGACATTATTTTAGGAGTAAATTAGAATGGAAAGAAAAACTCTCAGATAGCTTGTATTTTGATTGTTTCATAAAAGCATGTGTGTTGAGTTGAGTAGGCCTCCTCCTCCAAACACTCTAACATGCCAAGCCATGTTGCTCCAGGGCCAAAGCCACCAAACCAAGTGACCTGGCCTGAAACCATTAAAACTGTGAGCAGAATAACAACTGATTCATCTTGAAGTTGGTTTATCTCAAGTATTTGTTATTGTGACCAAAATCTATTTAACATAGATGTACTCTCCAAAACAAAGGGCACAATAAATTTTATATGAAAACACATTATTACTTCCTTATCTCACAGCAAATAGTGTAATTAAACTCAAAATTGATTGAAGAGTTCATAAGAAAAATGCAGGGCTGGGGAGTTGGCTCAGTGTACAAAGTGCTCACCACGCATGCTTGACCACCTGGATTCAGGTGCTCAGAGCCCAGGCTCAAAAGCTGGACATGAAGCAGGCAGTAGGCAGGCGGGCGGGTGGCCAGCAGGCAAGCGGGGAGGGAATGGCCAAGCAGAGAGAAAGCCAACGAGGGTGGCCAGGTCCCAAGGGCAGCGGAGATTCCTCAGGTCCCTTCGAACCCCTCCCTGGAGCTCACAGCACCTGCAGCATCCAACTCCAAGGGAGTACCATGGCCTTGTTGCTGAAGGTGGATCAATAAATGAAGCTTAAGAGATGACGTTTGGAGGAGAGGACCAAACAGAATGCTTTCTATCCCACGTCTTATGCAGGAGAGCCCCAGAGAGACCTCTGAGGACACATTAGTTCACTGACAGCTGGAAGTCCCCTCAACCCAGCAACGTCCCCACCCCTGGATGGACGCTGCTGCTGAGCCTGTCCTTATTGATTCTTTCAGGGAGTGGATCACAAGTGAGGCAGAAGACTTGGTAGCAATTTATTTTTCCCAAAAAAGCTGTTAGAAGTTTATAGCTTTAAAAAAATATATATTTATTTATTTGAGAGCAACAGACAGAGAGAGAAAGAGGCAGATAGAGAGAGAGAGAGAATGGGTGCGGCAGGGCCTCCAGCCACTGCAAACGAACTCCAGATGCGTGCATCCCCTTGTGCATCTGGCTAACATGGGTCCTAGGGAATCAAGCCTCGAACCGGGATCCTTAGGCTGCACAGGGAAGCGCTTAACAGCTAAGCCAATTCCCCAGCCCAGAACCTGATAGCTTTTTGAAGGAACCAATTCTAAACATCCATGACTGAACTCACATCCACTCAGACATGAATCTTCCAGGCCCCGACCCCACCCTTCTCATCAAGAGTCACGATGGATCGATGGTCCCACTTACAAGAAGCACAGGTTGCATAAGAGGGAGGAAGCCTTCCAGGGAACTGAGGGGTTTGTGATGGCCAGCGAGGTGCTGAAGAGCACCAGCAGTTGGTGGACATCGTTGAGAACGTGAAACCTAAGATCAGGCTGCTGATTGAGAAGTGTAACAGGGTCAGAATGTGGGTACAGCCCTTGACTCCCAGTATAGAAGATGGGAACAACTTTGGGGTGTCTATTCAGGAAGAAACAGTTGCCGAGCTAAGAACTGTTGAGAGGGAAGCTGCATCTTCTCTGGACCAGATTTCTAGATATTATATTTAAAAAGCCAAATTGGTTTCTAAAATAGCTAAATATCCCCATATGGAGGGCTACTGCTGCACTGTAACAGAGACTGATGAGAAATACATCAGCCTCTGGGTCATCATATCAGAGCTGGGGAATCAATATTTCACTCTACATGACATGATCCTGAAAAATATTGAGATCAAACGGCCTCGGAGCAGCAATGCAGAGACACCCTACTGAGGTCAGAGCCAGGGCCAGGGCCAGGGGACTCTGCAAGTGGCTCAAGACCCACATTGCCTTGGTTTGCTTCCTGACCATGGTGGTGGGGAAACTGACCAGAAATAGTAATCACACCCCCCTTTTTTAGTTAGAGCCTAATGAAACTCTCATCTACTTCTGTAACGTGTTTACCTCTTTTTTCAGGACTCAGGAACTCTTCTGCTTCCTTCCCTAATACCCCACACCAAGCCTGTCCTAATTTCTGGAGAACTCCAGGTTTGTGCAAGATACTGGCACAAGAATATTCATGTTTCCTCTTCCCGCCTCTCCTCCTTCCTGTGACATAGGTCTTGTGTTTGTTTTGTTTTTCGTTTTGATGACCAGCTGTTTTAAAGCTGGGGAAACAGGGCTGGAGACATGGCTTAGCGGTTAAGCGCTTGCCTGTGAAGCCTAAGGACCCAGGTTGAGGTTCGATTCCCCAGGACCCAGGTTAGCCAGATGCACAAGGGGGCGCACGTGTCTGGAGTTCGTTTGCAGTGGCTGGAGAACCTGGCTAGCCCATTCTCCCTTTCTCTGTCTGTTGTTCTCAAATAAATATAAATAAAAATAATTTTTTTTTTTTAGAAAGCTGGGGAAACAGAGAAATTTCTAGGTGTTTGTTAGGAGCTGGAGTAGCAGGGGTGGAGGGAACATAACTCTGTTGCCAGGCTAGTGTCTCTTGCTTCTGTGGGACATTGTACTCTCCCTGCCACAGTTGCCCTAGGGAATGACTTAGGACTTCCCGTCTACATACATCCCATCTTGAACTCGATCATGACAAGGAAACTTTAGACCTTCAGCCAAGTCCCTAGCTCCTTAGAATGTTTTTATAATTTGGATTTTCACATACATATGTGTAACACATGTACATACATATAAGGACATACATGCCTCCTGACCCAAACATAACCCTCCTTTCCTTTGTCCCCTTTCCCCAGGCCCTGCCTCTCTCTCTGCCACACACACACACACACACACACACACACACACACACACACACACACCTTTCAGCTGTTGATAGTTATCTTAGACATCATCCTCCCAGGCAAAAATCCCAGGTTCATCCTCCTTTCTGATAATGTAGCCGCTTGGTGCCCAGGATAAGTTGGAGGAGAACCAGGAGCCAAGAAGCAGAGAACTGACAAAGGCGTCCTCCTCTGGTACTCAGGTTCTTCGTGGTGGGTTGCGAAAGCTGGTTCTCTGACTCCTGCTTGCCTCCTCCCAGGCCAGTGGCTTTGAGGTGGGTTATGGGAAGCCGTGAGCTCCAGATGCTGCTGCTCCTTGTTATGCTTTCCCCTTGGGAAATGGTTTTTTTTTTTGTTTTTGTTTTCGTTTTTGTTTTTTTTTTAATTTATAGTATTGTGCTTCCAGGGAAAGCAGTAATTTGTGTATGCGTGTGTGTGTAAATACGGTGCACAAGTCAAACCCGTAGAAGAGTTGCCTCTCGAATCTTTCAGAGATATCACTTGTTATAGCTTTTGTTTAAACCCTTACCGACCCCTAGCTTTCTATATTTGTCCTCTAAGGAGAGTTCATGTCTGCAGTCTACCTGCTAGTGACTCTCAGTGTCTATTTCTGACTTTTATTCTCCTCTTGTCTCTGTCTTCCAATCATATTTCCACCTGGGATGCATCCTTTTTATTTCCAGTGTTCTACGAAAAGGAGTCAGGCTACTCTCTTGCCATGAAGAGTACTCAGTAACAAACCAGTGGCATTTCACTTGGGTAGCACTCCTACCCACTCCTCAGATCCCTTCCAGCTAAAGTGCTTCCCTCCTACCACCATGTGTTTCTGTTTTCATTTTTGTTTGATAGTCCTACCACCCTTGGTAAATATAAATGTAATGTAAAATTCCTTACCATATCAAGAAATTATTAAAATACAGGTACTTTGACCTCTTTTTAAAGCCCTCCCACAAAAAAATGCTGGACACTATAATGAGTGCATGCAATCCCAACATGCATACTGTGAGAAGGGAAGCAGAGAGAGCAGAATCCATTGGAAGTTCATGGATCAGCTTTCCTGGAACACAGAGCAATGGATAAAGAAGGACCCAGATTCAAATGAAATAGAAGGTGAGCACCAACACCAAAGTTGTTTTCTGACCTTCATATTGCCTACCTGCCCCCACTCCCATACAAGAACACACTTGCACACACACCCCCTACACACACATGCACACACACATGCACAAACACCTCATACCTATATGTATTCATACACACACATGAACACATAAATCATACCCATACACACATGCACACACACATACACATACCTCCTACTCATACACACACATACATGCACCAAAAAGGAAAAATGCAAAAACAATATTAGATGAATGTTTACCTCACATTAGATGGGGAAAAGTATGTGTAAAAAGAACAAAAAGGGCTGGAGGGCTGGCTTAGCAGTTAAGGCATTTGCTCGTAAAGCCAAATGACCCAGGTTCAATTCCTTGGGACCCACATTAGCCAGATACACAAGAGGGCGCATGCGTCTAGAGTTTGTTTACAGTGGTTGGAGGCCTGGTACACCCATTCTCTCTCTCTCTTTCTCTCTCTCTCTCTCCCTCTTTATCTGTCAAATAAATAAATAAAAATATTTTTAAAAGAACAAAAAAAATGGGCTGGAGAGATGGCTTAGCAGTTAAGTGCTTGCCTGTGAAGCCTAAGGACCCCGGTTCGAGGCTCGGTTCCCCAGGTCCCACGTTAGCCAGATGCACAAGGGGGCGCACGCGTCTGGAGTTCCTTTGCAGAGGCTGGAAGCCCTGGCGCGCCCATTCTCTCTCTCTCCCTCTCTCTCCTTCTCTCTCCCTCTATATGTCTTTCTCTTGTGTCTGTCGCTCTCAAATAAATAAATAAAAAATTTAAAAAAAAGAACAAAAAAATCATAAAAGTACAGCATCTGTATAATAAATTTTTTTATTATAGTAAACACCAAAAGAAGAGTTACTAACAATACACAGATGACCAGCAGTACAGAAAAAAATTATAAAAAAGAAATACACAAGTCTAATAAATATATATTAAGAAGTATTTATTAGTAATCAAAGAAATAGAAAGCCAAAAATTAAATATTCCATTTTTGACTTATGTATGTGACCAAAAATTCTGGGAGGTCTTAAGTTGTTACTTTGACTTACACATTTGAAGGGAATACTTAATCCTGCTAAGAGTTGGGGTTCCTGGCAGACATGTCCAACAGACGTCTTCCACAGAATAGTACTTTGAAGTAGTTGTGGGCTTTGACATTCTGGGGTAGTGCTGGGGCACCATCGATAATTTTTCTGTGCAATTGTTCTCTCAAAAATTCCTTCCAAACCCCAAATCTCAAGCCAACTAAGTCAGTGTTTTCCATCCATCCCTTTTCACATCAAAATAAACATAGAAAATTAATACTTGTACAACACATCACGGAGCCTGGAATGAACCCTTTCCATGGAGGTTACCCAAAGGGCTGCAAAGCCACGGCCTCCACACTACGGCCATCAGGTCCTGATCATTAGCATCCTGGGACAAACTACTTGGGATTTTAAGAAGTCCATAAATGTGTATGCTTCCGAAGGAAAAACAGCCTGCATACAGCCTTTTATATAATACAAAATCATTTTCTAAGCTGAAGAAAAAGATAACTATGTAAGCAAAACTGTTTCATGAGAATTTAGTGCTATTTCATCCTTGCTAAGGGACTCAATATTAATTGAATATGTTTGCTGGGGCGTGTCCTGAACAACGTGTAATAGCATTTACTTCATAGCACAAACCCATATGCATTGCTCTCTTCCTCTTCAACTTTTTATAAACCAATCAAATAAAAATGTGCATCAGCTAACTCCAGCTTCATAGAGAATTAGCCAGAACTTTAAAATGTTTAAAATGTCAAAATACATTTTGTTTGTCACTTGTCTGTATGTGTGTATATATATGTATATATATATATATATATATATATATATATATATATATATATGCATATATATGCTAATGGACTCATAGTGGGGATTACAGGGCATCATACATTTCTTGAGTATTACCTACCTAGAAATCAATTCATACATATTTGATCATTCCCCTATTACATTACCTTAAAAACAAAGGGAAAAATTTAACTGAGCTCAAGAAATAAGGTCATACTTTTACTAAGGTAGAAATGATAAAATTATATAAAAAGACTGAATTAATTAGCAAAGCCATAACCAATATTAAAGTATTTACTAGGCTATATTTCACCATCTTAGGCCATTTTGTCCTGTGCAGATTTGACATTTAGAAATTACATTTTCAAAATTTATACTTGTTTTAAAAATAATATTTGCATAGGTATGGGCTAATATTTCCTCTTCAATGTTTTAGAAATCAACAGACCTGAAATGTCAAAATGAAAAATTCCACCAATCCTAAAATTTGGTTAGATAGCTTGCTTACTATAGCACCTAGTTTCAAGCAGTTTTATTGGCATACTGGATCTGAGTCATAATAGCCAAGCAAATTCCACAGGCTAAAAGGCCGGGGGAGGAGTGTTTACTTTTAGAAAAATTGAATAAAAAAACCCTTTAGGGTTGAACAAAATGGCTATAAGTGACCCTACTTAGCATATAATTTATCCCTACAATTCCCTGACAGAAATGTTTCAGCACTATGTTTCTAAAGAAAAAATTCACCATAATTTATTACTTCTATTTAGTGATGTGATAATGAACTTTCATTCCTTTTGTTTTTCACTTTGTGACAACACAAATTGAAATATGCTTAAATTCTATAAATGCTAACTATCTATCTTTCCACACTAGAAAAAGCTATTATAAGAAAAAATGTAGCCTTTTCATTAAGCTATTTGGTCAACAACTACTTAAACCAATACACAGAATTATAGGCCCTCTAAAATATGTACAGCAATTTACTTGCCATTATATAATATTTGATTGTGTAACAGGCATTTGGAAGATGTGACACTATAAACAAAAACTAGAAAGTGAAGATGATAAAACAGCCTAATTTTTGTGGTCTAGAATTGTGTGTGTTAAGTTTTAGTAGGAAACAAGGAATGAAAGAGGAGAATCAAAGTCAAAGTTAAAAAAAAAAAAACTAGCATATTGGTCTGCTATTCATATTTTTATGTTGAAAATCCATAGGTACATTTATTATATTGCTTTCAACTCTTAAATTATCATCTTCAAATGTTTCATTCTTTCTATGAATGACTTGCAAAAAGGGTTAAAGATCTAGGAAAGAGAAAATGAGAGAAAGAGAAAAAGGGAGAAGAATGAATCTCCGAGGCATACATACTATCTGACCTGAAAGTAATATACAGGCTTCTGGAGAACAGATCTAAAGACTCTTATATGTAACGTGAATATTATTTTTTTTACTCATATGATTTCAGCAGATTGCAGAACTTTCCTTAAGTCTCTTAAGTCCTAGCAATCAATGTTCATTGTATGTAGTGGAATTCCTCTTTAATATAATTCCCCAAGGCAACCAGGATTTAACATAAGAGGATTCTACTCTACTAATTAACATTCACATGGGGAAAAGAAACAGAGAGACTCTCTGCTGACCTATGCACTGCATTTGATGAATAATTTTTTAATTAATAAAAAAATAGTTCATCAGATTCCTTCCTGTATAAAGAAATTTAATTTAGGAACAATGTCCTTCCTATTCAAACTCTCTCAACTATAGAGCAGTTGTATGTGTTATAGGAGATATGAACACTACTGTTTCTTTATGTTCAAGTCTTCTTATTAGAGCTACTAGATAAAGACTAGTATATTTAGGTCTTACCCAAATTCATTCACTTTTAAGTCTCTATGCATAGAACTGTAAGAAAATGTTTGGAAAATTCCAATTCCAGAGAGGTCCAAATCTGAATACTTATGAATAGAAGAGACAGGACTTAGGAAAGGGTGAAAAATAAAACATCCATTTTTCCTTAGTGTATCAAAAAACGAGATGCTTCATTTACTATTGGATGATGCACAATAACCATTAGTGGGCAGACATAACACTAATCAAACTTGGCTTCCAATCCAGATCATTCCAGAGTCACCATACTCTCCAGCACCTGGATGAAGTTGGACACAGCAAACGTGTTTGGCATGCATTGCTTTCCTTTTGTGATTATGGACAGCCAACAAGAAGCTTGTCAGTACAGACCATTAAATAAAACAAATACATTAGCAAAAATAAAAATGTCAGTAAGACAATGAAGATAAAATGGTTTTCGATTTATCTTTTTATCTTTGCCCTTTATCCATACATTTACCTAATAACTTTAAAACAAAATATAAGATTTAAGACGAAAAGATCTGTGAGGTTTGCTTAGCTTTCTTGATCTTCTCTCTCTCTCTCTCTTTCTCTCTCTCTCTCTCTCTCTCTCTCTCTCTCTCTCTTCAAGTTATAATAAAATCTTAAGCTGGAAAGAAAGAGAGAGAAAGAAGGAAGGAAGGAAGGAAAGAAAGAAAGAAAGAAAGAAAGAAAGAAAGAAAGAAAGAAAGAAAGAAAGAAAGAAAGAGGAAAAGAAAGAAGGAAAGAAGAAAAAGCAAGCTGTGGGCATTCTGAAAGTTAAACAATCATTTTTATTCAAACCTTAGCAATTATTGGTCTTAAGCATGTGTCTATTATATATGGGCGGCTAACCAGTCAGGGTGAATACTTGCTACTTAATATTTCCTCCTGAAGATTATTTCTTCTTAGCTCATTTTTAATAAAGGGAATTCACCTGACAAATCCAGTTTTAATCACATGGATTATGTGTATGCTAAGAGGCTTTCAAGACTATAGGAAAATTCTAGAATAATGACTTTTCTTTTTCAGGAGGGGATAAAAATATAAATCTAATCATTGTCTTTACCCCACTAAAATTTTCCAAGCATAGATTAAACCACTAGGTAAGTGTACAACATTCTGTCACCTATCTATCAATGTGCAATACCCAAGAGGGAATGTAGCAGAGACAATATATGTGGAAACTGCCCTAAGTAGATTTCAGTAATTGTAGTGTAAGTCTAGTTTGCAGGTTATGACAAAATTTGTTGTGATGTATTTTCAGTTTTTACAGTAATAAAGAGAATATTTTGTATTCATTCTCTATTATTATGTTCCAAAAAGTCATAAAATTCTAAGGTTAACATACATTAATACTACAGAAATACTTTCAGGGAAATTATATACAAAATATCATAATATAATTATCTTTCAAAATCTCTATTTTCATCATCATCAATGCATCTATAATCTAGAAATTACCAATTTTATGATATTAATTATTTATCCATTTATTATTTTTAACCCTTTGTTAGCTAAGATTTCAATGAGTTAGTTGGCTTTAAACAGAACTGAAAAATTTTTAAGACTAAATTAAAACAAATAAAATTGACCTACAACAGAATTTTGCACTGAGAAAGCAATATGCAAGCATTATGGGAAGCAGGCAAAAAAAACTCTTAAGCCCCAGTTTAAAATCATTCACAAAATATTTGCTGAAATGCAGGTAACTTATTTGGGGAGGATAGTAGGAAATATTAAGCAAGCCAAATTACTGTCAAGAGAATGTAGCTTGATTTGGGAAAGGGAATACAAAAAAGAAACTAAATTTATACCTTGAATTGTTTCTTTTCAGATAGGATCTTATGTAGTCAAATCTGTCCTTCCACTGGCTACATACACTTAAAGGTCTGATCATCCCATCTCTGCCACCCAAGTACTGGAATTAGAGAGATGAGCCACCATGCAAGGTTTAGTAGCATCTTTTCAGACATGAAAGTGAAACAAAAACTTTAGTAGGCTTCACAACTGATAAAATAAGACTTTGTGCCGTGATAACTGACAATCATCAGAATCTAAATGACAGCATTTTATCATTATGGGATTATGGATGTGTATTAAAATTTGTAAATGGGAAATTTTCCTTTTCTAAAAAGAAAGTCAATGCAATACTGAGTTGTAATCCAAAAATAATATTTGTTCCAAGCCAATATCCCACTGTCCTCTGATTGAGGTAGGAACATTATTTTAAGTCCTGGATTTGGCTGTGCCATGACTCATAGTTTACTGGGGACTCGTCAAATAAGAATACATTCAGAGAAAGTATAGAAGGTACTAAAATCTTTGGAAACTATACAGTGTAGAAACTAGTTGAAATGTCAGATTGTATTTGGAGTGAATAAACCAATTCTCAGGTGGGTTATGCTGGCCCTGTCTAATATCTGAAGATCAGTTAAGAGGAAGAATGGTTAGCTGGAAGCTATCACGTCAGTAGCAGAACTAGGACTAGTAGCTACAATGCAGTTATAACAAATAAAAGAAAATATCTAATAAATAGGAATAAACTGTTTCAGGGGGAAAAAATCAGCAGAGAGGGGAACAGATAAGAAGGCACTGAAAATATCCAGCATGTGTAGTAGAGAGGGAGTTGCCCAATGTTCCAGTCATGACCTCATCACTGTTGTAGCTCTGAGGCTTGGTGTGATGACCCTTTCCCCATCTGTGAGATGGCTCTGTCCTTGGGGTAGAGGTGAAATGGCATCTCGGAAGGTGGAGGCAAGGGAAAGAAATGCTGAACCACACTCATGGTGGCTCTTCCCATTTTTAAATTCTTAATATTTTCACTCAATTGCAGAATTATTGTGGAACTGTGACATTTATGCAACAGAGATGTATTGGGGACCTACTAAGTATAGGTACTCATTTAAGGTTACAGAAGTGAAAATGGCCAAAATTTCTTGCCTTGTAGACCTTATATCATTGTAGAAGAAGGCAAAAAACAAACCATACAAACAGGTAAATTTTCTGTCATTAGATCAAGGTGGCTACAGTGAGAAAGCAGATGACCAATGAGACATTTACCTTCATTGGCAATGTTGTAAATTTATTATGGCATCCAGCAAAAAACATGGCACCCCTAATCAAATTCTATAATCCAAATAATGTTACAAATGATGCAATTTCACGACAGAGTATAAAGACTAAACTGTATGCACCCACAATGCAGATGTTGAAGTCCTAGTCTTGGGATCTCAAAAAATGTTTGCAAATAGTCTGTTATCAGTGTGGGTTAAACCTAGTGTCCTTGTTGATTCTGGTGATGAATACTGACTGATAAGAAGAGATCAGGAGTCCAGCAAATAAGAAGGGAAGAAAATGTGAAGACACGGGAAAACTACCATCATCTCCAAATGCCTCAGAGGAAAGGAATCTCACCTACAAGTTATCTCAGACTTCTGCCTCTGGAATCATGACAAATGATGATAAATTCCTATTGCTTAAACTGCCCAGTCTGTGTTACTGTGTTATGTCAGCCCGAGCAAGCTAGGACAAAAAATACACAAGTACCATATGAGCACAATCTAAATATTATGTGTAAGCTAATACAAGATTGTTTATTGTAGCTATTAATAATCTTTAACAAACCTTATATTTATAACTTATATAGAGATTTCAGTTTTTCTGATTTATTATCTTGGCCTTGAGTTTAATTAGAAGTCAGAAACTTAATAGGTTTCTCCCATTACACTCTATTGATGAGATATAGCTTAATAAAAGTATCACAGGGCCATGACAACTAAAAACAGCATGCTTAAGCAATATGTAAACTTTCAAGATATGTGAAACATTTACTTTTCTATTAAGCTTATGTACATACACATTATATACATTCAATTCTTTGAAGTTTAAGATCATAGCTCTTAAGATTTCAGAATGTTCCTATGCACTAGGGAGTGGTTAAACACACAAAAATGAAACTTTTCCATCTACAGTTGCTGACAGACCTCACATCAACCTTGCTGAATAGTACAAAGTGGGCCACCTACTATACAAACAACTGAGGGCCACTATATAAAGAGCGTCCATGCTCATGTTACCCATTTTCTCCTCCAGTCAGCCCCTGACAATAACCATTCTACTCCCTACTTCTTTACATTGACTACTGTAGAGTCTACACAGAAGTGAAAACTTGATGTATTTCTATCTTACTTAACTTAGCATAATATACTGTAGATTCATTCATATTGTCAAAAGTGACAAATTTCCTTCAATTTTAAGGCAGAATCATTTTCCATTGTGTGTGTGCATATAAATATGAATGTGTATACATGTTCCACATTTGTATATAAGTCACACACATGTATGTGGCTATATATATATGTATGTATATATATTTATACATATATATATATATATATATGTACATGGCACTTATATGTATATGTAATACATAAGATGTGTATATATGAACATGTAAGTATATATACACATATACCATATTTTCTTTGTACATTTACCAGATGATGGTCAGGTAGCTTTCAACATTTGGAAATTAGTAAATAGTGCATACAATAAATGTATGTACCAAACCCACACTTTTTGTTTCTTAAAAAAGTATTCTTTATGTCAGGAATGCTATTTTCTATATGTTGTAGATGTTTCCATTAGTAATATATATGTTTTAGAAATTTAAAGGAAATAAGTAAATGAATATACTTACAGGTCCTATTAATCTAGATGTTTTCTCAAGTTCTTCACCCTCCTCCATCAGTGCTTCTTCAGTCACAGGTAAAGAATCTGTTTTAAAATTTAAAAAAAATAGTCACATATTATCTATATACATATGACATATATGAATAAGTATGGTATTAGAAACCTAGTGGTTAAAAAATATTAATATGGTTGAACCAGTTGTTCAAAAATCATAGTATTTGTGAGTTCAAATGGAATACAGAAATGTGTTATTATTTATTTTAAGAAAACTTTGCAAATGTCTATAATTATAAATCAGAAGTATACAATAGGGGCCCAGTGGTTAAAGGCTTTTGCTTGAAAAACCTGACAGCCTGGATTCAATTCCCCGGTATACATTAAATCCAGATATACACTCAAACAAATAAAATACTTTTATTAAGAAGTACACAATAACATCATGAAAATGTAAGAGCTGCAATTATCTAAATTATACATATAAAGCAACATTTCTTTGGCATATTATTTAGCTAGTTACTGGTATCTTCAATGCCATTTTTCTGTTTTCTAACTTTATATTTAAATATTTGTTTCCACCATCAACTGTTTTATTTTGAAGAGAAAGGCTACACAATTTAAGTCTTATTTTATGTTCTCTCCTGTGAATGGGATGAAAAATTTTGAAGAGTTCAGTACAGGGTGCATACTATTAAGAAGTGGTATTTTTCCCATCTTCACATATATCAAAAAGGAAGTTGTCATGGTTTAGCCTAAATCTTCGAGAAATAGAGAGTAGTAATTTTCAATTATGTGAATAAGATGATGGTTAGCTCTTCATATATCTTCTTAGTTAAATTCATGAGGGCAACATAGATTTCTATGGGCTCTAACTACAAGGAAGGGCTGGAGAAGATGGCTTAGTGCTTAAGCACTTGCCTGTGAAGCCTAAGGACCCCAGTTCAAGGCTCAATTCCCCAGGACCCACGTTAGCCAGATGCATAAGGGGGCAAATGCGTCTGGAGTTCGTTCACAGTGGCTGAAAACCCTGGCACGCCCATTCTCTCTTTCTTTATCGGCCTCTTTCTCTCTCTCTCTCTCTCTGTCACTCTCAAATAAATAAAAATGAACAAAAAATTTTTTTTTAATTTTTTTTAATTTTAAAAAAATAATTCTACAAGGAAGATAGTTATATGAAACATCTATAAATAATCTATGCCAGATCCTGTCAACCTCCCTAGCTGAGTTTTAACTCCTATTGATATAAAAAAATAGTATAGAAGAGGATATGTTAAACCAAATAGGCTTTAAGTGATTTTTAAAAATTTATTCATATTAAGAGAGCCATATGAATCCTTAGAGAAAAAAAATTCCTTTAGAGTCTTGTGCAACTGGACACAAGTTTTCCATTGCATGAAATGTGCTTTGGGAAGATATGAGAACATTAAATCCTTCTAGCTGTTATTGGCCACCAAGGGGCAGGGAGACAATGGAAACTTGGCACAGATCTGTAATCACAGCTTTGAATCCTGTATCTCTCTTTATCTCTGATAATTCAGAATTTTACATTGAGAAAGAAATTCAGCAAATCTCAGGGCACAAGTTTATGTAGATAAAAACACAGATTTCTTTGTAGAACACAGAATGCTTCCATTATAAAACTAACTCTAAGAGAACCATAAATTTACAATTTTAACTTACTATCATTCAAAAGAGAGCACAGACATTAAAGAGAAACAAAGTGTAGTTGGTAACATCAGATTAGTAGAGACTATTAAAGATTATACCAAGTTTCTACTTAGTTAAAAAAAAAAAAACAAAAAAAACTAACAAGCCCCAAACTGGTAATTCACATGCAACTACTTAAAACCTATATATTAAAACCAATTAGACATCGTTTTATTCCTCTAAAGTTAAATCACACTCCAAAAAACTATATGTAAATTCTAGTGTAATTTTATAACTCAGTAATTTTCTTGTGTGCACTGAAATTCTTAAGTAGAAGTCACTTAAGTAATATTAAAATAGTTTTTTTCACATTACAAAAATTATATATGTATGGATGCATGTATGTATAAATGACAAGAAACCCCAAGCTTTCATGAATTATCTGATTTTGTAACTTAGAAATATTGAGTGTTCTCAGGTTTTTTTCAGTGAGTAGGTAAAAAGTTGTAGGCATGTTTTCATTCTGTTTGATTATTTCTTTACTAATTTATTCATCCATCCATTTATTTATGCTTTTCTGTCTTTATTTATTCAACCAGCATTATAGGCCAGGTACATACTATTCAGTTTGAAAATATATTGTGTAAAATAAGTTTCTTTTTCTATCTTATTGAATTCACCTGAACATATCCATAGTATTATTATTTTTAAAAACAAACATGAATAGTGACAAAAGGAAGACATTGACAACTTTGTGTGGTTTCACATTCTGTTCTGCTCTTTGCTGGGTTGAATACTTCCATTATTAGCACAATATCTGGTAAGATCAGTAAGCTGGAAATGCCACTAAGCTTAGCAAAGAAGGACAATGTTGTAAGATTGAGAATTAACATATCTGACATTATTGGGAGCTACAAAGGTGAAAGGACACCCCCTCCATAAACTGAAGTTAGTGATAGAACATCACTTTAATACACTAAGTTGGATAAATAGACATCATGAAAAGAACCCAGTGTTTTGCATTTGAAGGGGCAGTTTCATATGTTCTGAGGATATGACTTTACTAGGAATAATTAATGTATGCAGATGTAGAAATGTATTTTTCTACTCCAGAGCAATTTATTTTGTAAATACACATAATTTTCAAGGTATCAGTTATTAATTATTTGAAGGGTTTTTTTAACCACATGTTGTTGGTGGGAAATGACTGACTAAATTTGACAAATGCTACAGTTTATCTTTTCTCCTCACTTAAGAAAAGACTAAACTGAAAAAATAGAATAATAAAGTGATTTTGGAAAAGATTCTATCTCTTTTAGTGCTTAGACTAGAAAGTTAGAGCATGTTAATAGAAACCTAGTAATCTTCAACGTTTATTACAACATTTAGCTCCATTCAACTTCTACCTCACATAATTTTCTCTATTGTTGCTTATGCTACAAGAACTTTAATGCATAGAAATTGGACATAGACATAGAAATAATGGGTCTTGAGTTAAATGCAACATGCACAGTTGACATAAAAGTCACATTAAAGTTTTTGGATAATAGCAATAATGCTCAACATTGGGATCTAGTAATTTAACTAACTAAAGTACAAAGGATTGTACTAAAGTAGAAAGTTCTATTTTGCAGTTTGCTATGTAAGTGTACTAATATGTGAGTGCAAAGAAAGCAAGATATAAACATTTCAAGAAATGAGTTCAGACAATGCATTCTAATAAACATTTTATATATGATTATTCAACATATCACTAGATATATTATCTAATTTTCTATGATATTTAAATCTCTATAACTCTCCACAACTGTGAAAATGTGATTGCTGAAGTGTATATATCTACAGATGGATGGCTTGAACTAACTTTGATGGAATTATTAATGCCAAATCATTGAACAGCATCAGTGTTGTGTTAGTTTTGCATTGGATGTGTTAAGGAACACAAGGCAACCTCAAGAAGCATAAATGTGAGAAAAAATATTCAGAGTGATTAAAAAAGCAGTGTAGAACCAGGCGTGGTGGCGCACACCTTTAATCCCAGCACTCGGGAGGCAATGGTAGGAGGATCACCATGAGTTCAAGGCCACCCTGAGACTACATAGTGAATTCCAGGTCAGCCTGGGCTAGAATGAGACCCTACCTTGAAAAACAAAACAGACAAACAACAACAACAAAAGAAAAACAGTGTAGGGCTGAGAAATGTCAAACACTCCTGTGAAGTGGATAGCAGGGAGCCTTCACACAGCCTCAGAGAGGACTATCTGAATATGCATAGGGACAAAAAAGAAAGTGTGACAAGTCAGGAAAGTCTGCCCTATATAAAGGGGATCACACATGACTTATCTTTTATCTTAGATTATATAAAAGGGATCACACATGACTTATCTTCTATCTTAGATTATATAAAAGGGATCACACATGACTTATCTTCTATCTTAGATTATATAAAAGGGATCACACATGATTTATCTTCTATCTTAGATTATATAAAGGGGATCACACTTAATAAATTAAATTGTGCTGAATATTTGGTATGGCAGGATGTACATATCTTCACCAGTTTAAAAAATTATTCAATTTATTCTCTTATTTCTTGGTGCATTCTTCTCCTCTGTTCCTCTCTCCTTTCCCCTCTCCATATACCTTCCACCACTACCCCCACTTTAATGTCACTTGCATTCTATTATACTCTCTTCCTCTTCTTTAAAGTTTCATTATTTTTTAGGAGTCTATCACATCCTTCTTTTAATAGTTAATCATTTCCGGCATGGTGGTGCATAGCATTAATCGCAGCGCTTGGGAGACCAAGGTAGGAGGGTCAGTGAGTTCAAAATCCTACCTCTAAAACACAAAGCAATACTAATATTTAATCATTTATATTTTCCTAAAGAATTTTTTTTTTTTTTTTTTTTTGGTTTTTCAAGGTAGGGTCTCACTCTAGCCCAGGCTAACCTGGAATTCACTGTGTAGTCTCAGGGTGGCCTTGAAATCATGGTGATCCTCCTACCTCTGCCTCCTGAATGCTGGGATTAAAGGCAAGTGCCACCACACCCAGCAAGAATATACTTTTTAAATTTCCTCATTTTAAGCTTTATGAAAATGGCACTCTATGACTTGCTTTTGTTCAAATCCTTATGCTTTTAAGACACAATTAGTGTTGAGTTTTAACTTGCTTAGAGAACCGAGCAAGCTATTTCAGTTTGTCTGCTGGAAGTCAATCTCACAGTATATTTAGGCCATGAAAGCCATCAGTTCCACAAAATGTATTTGCTAAGCATTTAGTACCATGCCACTAACATGATCCATCCTATATATATAGTTTAAATGAATTCAGTCCCCACAGTGTAACAAACTCACAATTCACTAGTTTCCTAGTCCATGAACATACTAACAAGGCTTGTTCACTGTTCATGCTATACAAGACTTGTTTATCTTAGATATAAGCTAGAAATGGAATTCTGTGTTTTAGATTATATAAATGCTCAAGATTTTAATAGGAGCCTTTCTCAAATAACACACCTGTTTGGGGTGGCTCCGTTCCTGCCTTCACCAGAGCTTGGTTTTCTGGCCTTCTTTATTATGTCAAACTAATGTCATAAAACCATCTTATAGTCACCTGCAATTAAACTTCCCTTATGACTATGATCATGAAGCACATTTCATACATTCATTAGCCACTAGTATTTCCTTTTCTATGAAATGCCTCTCATTTGTTGATGATTTGTGGATCTTTACTAAATGATAGGTGTTCTTCATGTTGGAATACTGATATGGTCAGTGTAAACTACATTGAAAATTCATTTTCTCATTTTCTGGCTTATTTTTCTGGCCTTTTGTATGAACACTTTTTAGTTCTCTATAGTTGAACTTTTCATTAATGTTATTTAAAGCTTAATTATAATGATTAATTAAAACACAATAAAATGAATATCAATGCTGTACCTAAGAATGTTTTGATAGGACTGGAGAGATGGCTTAGAAGTTAAGGTGCTTGTCTGCAAAGCCTAAGAACCCATGTTCAACTCTCCAGGTCCCGCTAAGTCAGACGTACAAGGCAACACAAGCATACAAGGTTGCACATGCACACAAGATGGCACACGCATCTCAAGTACGAATACAGTGGCTAGAGGCCCTGGCATGCTAATTCTCTCTCTGTCTTGCTCTTGCTCTCACTGTTGCTCTCTCTCTCATTAAGAAAACAAAAACAAAAACAAAAACATGTTTTGATAGATGTGTATAATTTATACTGCTAACATCAGGTTAAATATATCAGTCTCTGTAAACATTTATCATGTGCTTATAATAAAAAATGTCCCAAGTCCTTATACCTTTTTGAAATACATAGTATATTTTTGTTGCATTATATATAACATATATTTATATGCATACTATATATAATATATAAAATTTTTGTGCCTGATGTTAGATGTCCTTCTCTATCAAGGTATAAATGAATTTTCTGATAGTTTCTCTTCTAACTACCCTGAATTGACATGCTAACTAGATCCTGCTAGAACACTGACAGTGAAAGGAGGAACGCATTTTAGATGACACTGGAGTAGCATTTACATATGCATCTTTATTTGTTAGCCAATCATTTTGAAATGCTTTGACATTAACTTTATAAGGTAAATTATGGAGTTTGGATTGCAGTCTATAAAAAATGTCACAAATAAATACCTTTCTTTTTGGAATATAATGCATAGCTTTGAGATACTTTAAGCTGGCAAAGGAAGCCGTTACACTAGATGGAGGAAGGGGAGGAGCAGACTGGGTCAGAGAAAAAAAAAAAAAAACGCTTAAATACCACTAGCAGACTGAAAGCCAATTTCACAGAGAAGTTGTGAGGTATTTTCAAGTATGATACTGACATTTTCCCCCAGGAAGATTGAGTGGATCAAGGATGTGATCATTGGGAATAGGAGACATGTCAAAGAACAGATAATGACCTATTTTCTACAGAGTCAGTTAAGTTCAGAAAAATCAGAATTAACGACAAAATTTTGGCAATAGCCAACAGAGAGTTCCCATTCCTCAAAATCCACACTTTCAGCCAGTGGAATGAGATAGGCACATTACTCACAGTTACAGGAACATGGCACACAGAAGACTTTTTTTTTTTTTGTAAATTATTAAATGCTACTAAAACTGAACAAATAGTGTTCGGTTTAAAACTTACCCAATGAGTCTGGGATTATTTCATTTGGGGAGTGAAGTATTTGTGATGTGTCCTCTGCTGTTTCTGCCAGGTTGTCTCCTTGAAGCCTAAAAATAAAAAAAAAGGGGGACCAACACATGATGTATCCATATGAAATATATTGTTAATAATAATAATAATAATAATAATAGTAACATTTATAAAGGAATTAAAACTTCTTATTGAAAATGTTCATACATTAAAATTGTGAAATATGTGTTATATGCTATGAGAAGCATGTATTTGAACTTTAAACACTGAAATCAAGCATTCTTCTTCCAAGTAGAAATAAAAGTTTACTGAACCCATCTTAATAAAGGGATTTTGCTTCCCATTAAAGTGCCTTTGCTCTTATATACATAGTGTAATGGGTCTAGGTCCAATCTTCTTCACTTCCCAGCCTTATAAGAAAATATTTTCACTGAAACTACAATAGGGTAATTAAGTGGAAGAAAAATAAGATTTCAACACAGGGTGCTCAGCTAACAAGTCAACCATAGTGAAGGCCAGTGAGAAAGAAGATAGCTGATGCCCACAGTGACCCAGAGCTCTCAGAGTCACTGACTCCTCTGCAGGAGAGAAAAGCTTTTAAAATGATGGATTTCTATTTTTTAATTTTTTTATTAACAACTTCCATGACTATAAAAAATAGCCCATGGTGATACCCTCCCTCTCCCCACTTACCCCTTTGAAACTCCACTTTCCATCATACCCCCTCACCATCTCAATCAGTCTCTCTTTTACTTTTGATGTCTTTATCTTTTCGTCCTCTTATGATGGTCTTGTGTAGGTAGTGTCAGGCACTGTGAGGCCATGGATATCCAGGCTATTTTGTGTCTGGAGGAACATGTTGTATGGAGTCCTACCCTTCCTTTAGCTCTTTCATTCTTTCCACCACCTCTTCCGCATTTGACCCTGAGCCTTGGAAGGTGTGATACAGATATTGCAGTACTGAGCACTGCAAAGTGATGGATTTCTTGACTGCTATGTCCACAGTCTACAATGAGAAACATGCCCTGCAACATGTAATTGAACTCCACATTTCCAGTTTACAGGACAGTGGACAGCAGGAATGTATTCTGAATCTCAATCCCAATTATGCACAGCTCTGTGGTTTTCTGAGGGATTATGAAATATTCCTGTGACTATCAGTGTCTTTACCTTTTTTTTATACTGTACTATGGACAAGTGCCTTCATAGGGAACTAGTAATACACACATAACATATAACATTAAACTATCAGAGGCAAAGACAAAAAAAATCTCTAAAGCTCACTGACCAAAAACAGCTTTTCCATGTTAAGGTAGACAACCTGTCTCAGCAAAATACACACATGAGTCATAGAGAAGGGCACCTCAAGTCTTCCTCTGGCCTCCACAAGCACATGTGTGACACATACATCTGCCAACATGCATGCACATACCTCACATGGCATACCACATACCATAAGCCTCAGCACATACAGTCTACAGACACACATACACACATGCCAAAAGAAAAATATACAAATGCAGTTGATAACTTTACTGGGCTCCAGAGTTATAATTCTTAAGAAAATCTTTGCTTGTCTATACAACACTGGAATCTTTCTTTCTGTAGGGTCTCAATCTAGCCCAGGCTGATCTGGAACTCACTCTGTAGTCCCAAACGGGCCCCGAACTCACAGTGACCCTTATGCTCTTCCTCTTGAGTGCTGGGATTAAAGATGTTGTCCACTACACTCAGCTTAATTTAAAAATATTACTGTTAAAATGCTAATTAAAATGATAAATGAAAGCTGGATGTAATGATGCACACCCTAATCCCAGCACTGGAGAGTCAGAGGTAGGATTGCCATGAGTTTCAGGCCAACCTGAAACTACATAGTGAATCCTAGGTCAGTGTGGGCTAGAGCAAGACCCTACCTCAAAAAAAAAAAAAAAAAAAAAACTTTCACATAAAATAATAAATGAGCTATGCTTTTAATAAATCATTTCTTATGTTTTCCCTAATTTTATTCACTTACATTAATTATGAAAATTACTTATATAATCTTCACTATCAAATATTCTTTTTGAGTTCTTTCTCCATGGCCATTCTATCAAAATTATATGAGAGGGTTGTGGAAATATCTCAGTGGTAAAAGCCTGCCACCCTGGGATTGATTCCCCAGCACCCTATGTAAAGCCAGATACATAAAGTAGTGCATGCATCTGGAGTTCAGCTGCAGAAGCTAGAGGCCCTGGCATGCCAATTCATAGTCTCTATAGTCTCTATATATGCCTTTTTGCTTATAAATAAAAATATATAATCAGAGAAAAGTACATGGCACCTGACATATTGAAAGGCATAAAAATTCACATTTTAATTTATATATTAACACATTTATGTATTTGGTATTTGGATAAAATAATAAAAAGAAAATGAATTATTAACAAAGATCAAAAGAATCAAGACATGAAAACTATGTTGTATGCTCCCTTAGAAGCATATATATTAAAACCAGAACAGTACAGAGATTAGCATGTTTCCTGCATAAGGATATTAGGCAAACTCATTAGGCATTCCATATTTTTCAAATCAATAAACATAATTCACCATATAAATAAACTGAAGAACAAAAATCATGTGGCCATCTCAGTACATGTGGAAAAGGCACTTAGAGAAGTTCAACATGACTTCATGATGAAAGTTCTGGAGAAAAAATGGAATGGATGGAATGTACCTCAAAATAATGAAGTTATGTATGACAAAGCCATACCTAACATTATACTGAGTAGGGAAAATATGCAAACATTTCCTCTAAAATCTGGAATGAGACAAGAATGCCCATTATCACTATTCTTATTTAATATACTTCTCAAAGTCTTAGCTAGAGTAATAAGAGAAAGATATAAAAGGGAGGAAAATAAGAAAGGAAGAAACCAAACTCTCCTATTTGCAGATGACAGTATTCTAAACTTAAGTGATTATATAGGCTCTACCAGAAAATTTTTAGATTCAATGAACACTTTAGCAAAGATTCAGGATACAAAATTAATATATAAAGATTAGTAATTTTCATATATTCTAACAAGGAACTTGCTGAGGAAGAGATTAGGAAAAATATCCCATTCACAATAACTCTAAAAAAATTTTAAAAATTTTAGGAATATGCCTTACAAAGGATGTGAAAGACCTCTAGAACTAAAACTTTAAGAAATGAAAACAAAATGAATAAAAGATATCAGACATTAGAGAGACTTTCCATCTTTCTGGATTGGTAGAATAAATATTATAAAAATGGCTGTACTACCAAAACAAACTTATAGATAATTACAATTTTCAGCTCAAATTCCAATCACATTATTCTCAGAACTAGAAAAAAGCAGTCCAACAGTGCACATGGAAACACAAATAACCACACATAGCCAAGTAACAATGCTAAATGTGTCACAATTCTTAACCTAACATTACATGACAAAGCAATAAGGGCAAAGACAGACTGGTACTGACACAAAAACACATAGACCTATGAAATAGAAGAGAGGAGCCCAAAATAAACCCCTATATCTACAGTCACCTAATTTTCAACAAAGGTGCCAAAAAAACACACTGAAAAAAAGATAGCACATTCAACAGCTGGTGCTAGCATATACCTGTATGCATGAAAATTAAATTCGAACCACATTTCTCATTCTGTACAAAGACCTCTTCAAAATGGATCAAACACTTGTTCAATATTTTAATTATTTATTTGAAAGAGGAACAGAGTAGGGGCAGATAGAGAGTGCTGCAGTCAGGTTCACATGGCTGATGGAAATCACCCAACCAAGAGCAGCTTATGGGAAAATAGAGATTTATTTTGGTTTACAGGCTCAAGGGAACACTCCACAATGGCAGGGAAAATGATGGCATGAGCAGAGGTGGACATCATCCCCTGGTCAACATAAGGTGGACAATAGCAACAAGAGAGTGTGCCAAAAACTGGCTTGGTTTAACTGGCTATAATACCCATAAGCTCACCCCCAACAATTCACTCCCTCCAGGAAGCTTTAATTTCCAGTTACCATCAACTGGGAGAACTAGTATCTAGAACATCTAAATTTATGGAGGACACCTTAATCAAACCTCCACATACTGCCCCTAGCCCCCATAAACTGATATCCATACATGTTGTAAAATACAATACATTCAGTCCAGCTTTAAAAGTCCCCATAGTTTTTATCAATTCCGATGATGTTCATGCTTTTGCATAGTCGAAGATCTTTTAACTAAGCCATAGTACCAAAAAATCCCCCCAAGCTCCAAAATGGCACAGAATAAACATTCACGCTGCCAAAGATGGCATTGGGCATAGCAAAGAAATATTCAAGCAATACATGATTTAAACAGGACAAACATCTAATTCTAGTTTCAAGTCCAAGAACTCAGTCAACTAAGTCAGTGAAAAGTCTCCAAGTCCAATAATTCTAACCAGCAACAAGTCTCTGGGAGTTTCAATTCCACCCCTCCATCTAGGCTACTCACAGTCCTGAAAAACTTCATCTGGGTGGAGGCTGACAGCTTTCCTTAGCAGACATCTCATGGTCCCAACATCTCCACTGGGTCTTCACTGCAATCAACAGTTCATTCTCATGGCTCCATTGGGTCTCCATGCAGGCATTGAGCAAACCTGACTGACACTGCCCATCACCATTTCCAAAACACAAAACTGTGTTGCAGACTTAATGACCCTCTCTTTCTTGCATTTCTTATACTCCACAATTCCAGGTAGGGTGCCAATTTGTTAATCCAGGGGAAAATGAAGCAGACTTTGAAAAACAGGACACTATTTAAGGACTCAGGCCCCGTCAAAAGAGTCTACATTCGGGGCTAATGGCTATTATGTCCAGTGTCCCCTTGTCAGTGTTTGACACACTCTCCTGTTCCTATTGTCCACCTTATGTTGGCCAGGGGGTGATGTCTACCTTTGCTTATAGCATCGTTTTCCTGACATCATGGAGCTTCCCCTCGAGCCTATAAGCCAAAATAAGCCTTTTCCCCCACAAGCTTCTCTTGGTTGTGTGATTTCTACAAGCAATGAAAACCTGACTGCAACAATAAAATGGTACCAGGAGTAAGGTTGCTACTAGACAAATGATTATGTGGCTTTGGCTTTTTGGAGTTGATTTTCAAAAGGAATGTGGAAGGATTTGAAACCTTTTCCAAAGAGACACCTTACAGTGCTGTAAGTAGACCTTGATGGACTATTCTGGTCAGAGTTGAAAGACCTGAATGCAGTAAGAACTATGGACCATGAGGTTTGGCTTATGAGGGTGAGAAAGAGCTTTGCTTGGACTGGGCTAGCTGTTTGTGTGAGAAGTTTGCTGTTATGCCTGTATCCTAGGAAGTTGCAGGGTTGTTTTACATAGAAATGAACTGGTATGAGCAAAGGGATATGGCACAGAAAAAATATATATATTTGGGTGAACTGCTGCCTGTTCAGCTGCAATTGAGAGAATGCAACCTTTGATATTGGGCAAGCTGACCTGCACTGGAGCAACAGGAAGAATGTAACTCTTTTGAAGGAGCCTGAGTGCTCAAGGAGTGTCCTGTACTTCAATGTCTGCTTTACCCACCCCCCTACCCAAGATTAACAAATTGGCACCCTATCTCGCATTACAGAGAAGAAGAAATGCAGGGAAGAGAGGGTCATTCAGTTTGCAATGCAGTCTTCTGTTTTGGAAATGGTCATGGACAGTATGAAGCAAGTTTGATGGATGCCTGCATGGAGACCCTATAGGGCCATGAGGATGAACGGTGGGTTGCAGTGGAGACCCAGTGGAGAAGTTGGGACCATGAGATGGCTGTCAAGGAGAGCTGCTAGGCCCAGATGAAACTTTCCAGGACTGAGAGTAGCCTAGCTGGAGAGGCAGAATTGGAACTACAGAGACTTCTTGCTGGTTAGAATAATCACACTTAGAAACTTGTCACTGACTAGAGTTGATGGACTTGAAGCTACATATATGTTTCTCCTGGTTGCTTTAAATCCTATATTGGTTGAATATTTCTTTGCTATTCCCAGTGCCATCTTTTGCAGTGTGAATGTTTATTCTGTGCCATTTTGGGTCTGGGGGTGGATTTTTTGGTATAATGGCTCAGTTAAAAGATCTTAGGCTACAGGAATGTTTGAATATCATTGGGATTGAATAAAAACTATGGGGACTTTGAAAGTTAGACTGAATGCATTGTATATTACATCACATATGGATATCAGTTTATGGGGCCCAGGGGTGGAATGTGGTGATTTGATTCAGGTATCCCCCGTAAACTTAGGTGTTCTGAATGCTAGGTTCCCAGCTAATGAATATTTGAAAAATAATGCCTCTGGAGTGGGTATATTGTTGGGGGTAGGCTATGGGTATTATAGCCAGTGTGCCCTTGTTCATGTTTGGCACACTCTCCCATTGCTATTGTCTACCTTATGTTGGCCACAGGGTGATGTCCACCCTCTGTTCATGCCATTGTTTTCCCCTGCCATGATGGAGCTTCTCCTCCAGCCTGTAAGCCAAAATAAACCTCTTTTTCCCACAAGCTGCTCTTGGTTGTGTGATTTCTACCAGCAATGAGAACTTGGCTGCAACAGAAAGAGGGAAAATGGGCATGCCAGGGCCTCCAGTCACTGCATATGAACTCCAGACACATGCACTACCTTGTGCATCTGGCTTACATGGGTCCTGGGAATCAAACCTGGGTCCTTAGGCTTTGCAGGCAAGCAACTTCACCGTTATGCCATCTCTTCAGCCCATGTATCACATACTAAAACATAAAATGAGAAATACTGAAAATATTAGAGAAAAACATAGGCAACACACTGGAAGTTATAAATGTAGGTAATAACTCTGCAAACAAAACTCTAGTAGTAGCACAGGAAATAGTTTCAGAAATCAACACATTGGGAAAAATGAAATTATAAAGTTTCTTCCCAACAAAGGAAATTATCAGCATAGTAAACAGAAGGGCTACAGAATGGGAGGAAATCTTCACCAGCTATTCCTCACATAGGGGCTGATATCTAGAATATGTACAGAACTACAAAAATTAAGCACCAAGCAAAACCTCAAACTGCCAATAATTAAATGGGCCACTGAAACAAGAGACAGTTCAGAAAAGAAGCAGCATAAAAGGTGAATAAATACTACAAATGTTCAATATCCTCAGCAAGCAGGGAAATGCAAATTCAAACTACTTCATGATTTCATCTCACCCAGTCACCCCATCAAGAATACCAATGACAACAAATGCTGGCCAGGAGCAAGGTGAATCCTTAGTAGTCATTGTCGGTGGGAGTGTAAGCTGGTGCAGCTATGATGGAAATAACTGAGATAGCTAACAGTGAACTACCAGATGACCCAGCTATAGTGCTCCTGGGCATGTTTCCAAAGGATTCGATATCCTACCACAGAGATACCGGCATGTTCTCTGCTGCTATACACACAATAGCTAGGAAACAGAATGAATTTCGATGCAGATCAACTGAGGACTGGATAATGAAAATGGGGTACCTAAACCCAATGGAATTCCATTCAGCTCTAAAGAAAAAAGAAACTTGCAGAGGAAAAACTAGATGGCATTGGAAAAGATTCCAAGTGAGATAATCCAGAAAGACAGAAATCACATGTTTTCTCTCAAAGGTAGATATTAAGTTTTAATGTTTTCTATAAGTACACAAGAGGACAAGAGAGTGAGTTCAGACAATGAGTTGAGAGTGGAGACTACAAGGGAGGAAGAGGTGACAAGATGGGGCAAAGGAGGGAGGACACTAGGAAACTTGTACCATGGAAGTGGAAAGGAGGCTATTGGGGGAAGCATAAAAGAAAGGGGGGATGGAAACAAAATGAAATGTGTTTGATTACAACATAATGAAACTTAATTCTTTGTATACTAATAATTAAAAAAAAAAAACTGTCACATTGAAGTAAGTGCATGTCTGTAATCCCAGCACTTTGAATGTAGACATAAGACAATTATATAAATCCAAGACCAATCTGGGCTTCATAGTAATACCATGTCTCAAAAAACTTTTTTAAAATATATCTTATTTATTTATTTATTTGAGAGAAAGAAAAAGGCAGAGAGAAAGAGAGAGAGAGAGAGAGAATGGGCATGCCAGGGCCTCCAGCCACTGCAAACAAACTCCAGATGCATGTGCCCCCTTGTGCATCTGGCTAATGTGGGTCCTAGAATCGAACTGGGATCCTTTGGCTTTGCAGGCCAACACTTTAACCACTAAGTCATCTTTCCAACCCTCAAAAAACTGTTTGTTTTTTTTAAAAAAAAGGTCTGTTGTAATTTTTTTCTCATTGCATAAATCAGTAGAGAAAATTATTTATTTAGCATTTAATATGATCAAGTAGTAGGCCAAATGTATGTATGAAAAGTAATTATAATTATCCTTGATCTCAGAGTTCTCAATCTTGCTGTGTTGAAAACAGAAATGGCCATGAGTAAATCCCAGCAAACTGGGTATCCTTGAGACTGGCTCATCTTTGTCCAAATACTGTCACTCAGATACCCAAGAGTTGTATTTACCGTGACTTGGCACTAATTCCATTGGGGAATGCTATCCTTGACTGTTCTGCCAATATTTTCCAACCTATAATCCACACAGAACTACTTCTGTAGAGGTTAATCGGTGCTACATAAACAAGGGTTGTGTGGGGAAGTCCGGGAAACATAGTCATTAAAAAGTTAATTTTTTTAAACCACAAGACTTACTCATACCCCAACCTTTTGCTATTTGCTTTCTAAAGGCACTCTTCCATATTAAACACATTTTCTTATATTTTCAACCTCTCAATAGGATCCTTACTGCACTCCCTTTTCATAGTGAAATTCTTCTTGAAGAATATGCTTGTCCTGGGGCAGGCCTTAAAGCCAATGGCAGAGCACATGTTTAGCATGCACAAGGCCGCATGTTTAATAGCCAATACCAAAAAGAAGAGAAAAAAATACTTATTACATCACTCCTCTCTAAAGTAAGTTTTGGTTCCCTCAGTCCAGATAACCCAGAATTATATGTATCAACCTTTCTTTTCTCGGAATATAAAGGTTTCTCTAGGTCCACAGTTCCCTTCTACCCTGGGGTCACCATTATCTGAAGTGTGGTAGTGTTCATGTGCATATTACTTGTTAACCTCAACATGTCTTCTTTCCTCACAGCTGGAAGTCTGCTCTTCTGCTTCATCTGCCTAACCCAAGAACAGAAAACTCATAAGAAAATAATGCAATAGGAATACGATCAACTTGTAAGATGCTCATATATTCAAGTTCCCACTAAAACTCAGAAACAATCCTTGGCAGAAATCAACAAGTCCAGTATTTTAAACCAACTTACATACTTGGGGCTCTTTAACAATCCCAATCTTAACTCTTTCTTTTCAACCAATTTAATTATAATCCAAGTCCTCTGTTCCCTCGGAGGAATTCAGCTTTTCCTGACGCTCATGCTTCCATACTCAGCCAGGACTCACTGTATGCTCAGCTCCTTAGCACTGTCTCATCATTTCTGTGCACCAGACCCCAAGTCCACACTCATTAGTGTTTTGTACATGTGTTATAGCTAATCAATATGGAAGATGTCAAGACACTGTACATTCTTGTAAACACAAATCAATATCTTACAAATTTAAACTTGGGCTTCTTGGTTTTCTCTCTTCCACATCTTTCAAGGTCTTTTCAAAATTTCCACCTCTTTTGTATATCATCACTCAAAAAAAAAAAAAAAAAAAAAAAAACCAGGACTAAAGACCTTCAATTTTCCCTTGTGTACCAGCCTCATAATTATCTTCACTCTGACTGTATTTTCCACTTTTCTGACTCACAGAGTGTGAGTCTATCCACTGGGCTGGGGATTGGGTCCATTGTGTCACCTCTGTCTTGGTCCTCAATCTATCTTCTCCATTTCCATCTCACCATTGTCCTTATTCTATGCAATCTTGCTATCATTTTCTACAAGGTATAAACAGCCTTATTTTTCTTTTAGCATTAAACACACTTACACACCACACACACACACACACACATTCCCATAATTATCTGAAGCATAGCTGCTGCCCTTTCTTATGCATTCTCCTTCTAGCCAAACTCCTGAAATATTCTTCATTCAAAAACCATACTTAGCTGGGTGTGGTGGCTCACGCCTTTAATCCCAGCACTCGGGAGGCAGAGGTGGAAGGATTGCCATGAATTCGAGGCCACCCTGAGACTCCATAGTGAATTCCAGGTCAGCCTGGGTTACAGTGAGACCCTACCTCAAAAAAAAAAAAAAAAAAAAAAAAAACCATACTTAGAAACTTGCACTCTGAAATTCTACTTTGCATATGGCTACCAGTGGAACCTTAATGTTAGCATTTTTATGGTTCTGTGGACAGACTTTATGTAAATTATGATAATTCATAATGAATAAGATGAAAAGTTTTGAATGTTTGTGACTTTCTTTTTGGAAAGACAGAGAAAGAGAGAGAGAATAATTTTAGCTAGTTTCTCAAAATAATCTTTGATTCAAAGGATTTCAGAACACTCATTTGTATTGGCTTCTCATGCCGGCAAGATGAATGATGTTTCCTTAGCAAGTCATATGAGTCCCTGTACTGGACAATACTTACCTCTGTCTGAAAACTCATTTTCTTGGATATTCCACTGGGGATTTTATAGTCCAGATCCCCAAACTGTTTTACCTTTGGGAAGATATTTTGTTTTAAGCTTCTGTGTCACTCTACTATTATCTCTGGCAGCAAGTACCTCCTCTTTAATTGTACAGCCAACTTCTAGTTTTTCTTCCCCTCTCTTAAAAGCTTTTCTTCTAATAGTCTCCACATCTGTGTAAATCTTAACTATAGTTCTTATATTACTGTAGTTTAGGTGTTTATTTAGATGACTCTGTTTGTCAACAAAGGAAATTATTCTGTTCCTAAACTCTGGCTTACATTGAATTTGATACATTGTGTGCTCTAAAAGACATTTCTAAGATATTTTTTTTCACTTTGGAGATGAAGGAAAGATATGTGTAGCTGACATGTGGGGATCTTTCTACAGACTACTAGAGTGTAGTTATAATATTCCCTTGAGAAATGTTAAAATCATGTGACATCTATTTAGAGTTAAGTCATTCTTTGCCTCGTTCACCCTAATGCAGGGGATGAGACAAAGGCTCTTGTAAAGTGCTCATATATTCTAAAAGACAGCAAATAAAAAGTGAAAGAATGAAAACCAATGCAATGATGGATTTCTGAGTCAACCCCTATATAAATGGTGTCTATTCAATCCCACAGAAACATCTGAGATGTCTCATGAGACGTGCCTACTTGAGTGAGGAAAGGACAAAGTATTAGTTCACAGATACTTGGTCACAGGTGACTCTTGGGCACCAACACTGATTTGCACAGACACTATTATTGAATGGTCCTCATTTGTTGTCCTTGGACAAGAAATATGATGTGCCAGGTACCAGAATGGAGCGAGGTGCTGAAAGTTGAGCCCTCATAAAGCTAGTTGCCGCCACTTGTAGCAGATCAACAAGAGGTTAGACAAGCAATGTTCACAATGGGTCAGATGAAGGTGGTAACTATGTTTGCATTTACAACAATGAGTCAGATCTAATTTTATAGTAACCAATGAGACCCAGCAAGATGAAAGAATATTATAAATATTAGAAAATAAGCATCCCAATTGTGCTGCCTGTTCACAGACTCAGTCTTGATAAAGAACAAGGCAATGGATGACACGTCAACTGGAATGACTGTGCCCATGACAGAGGTGTGATAGTGACTGGCACCTTCCAAGATCATCCTTCCCTGGGTTTTGTGAGACATAGACATGAGCAATGAAGAGCAGACAAGGAAAGGCCAGAGCCCACTTAGGGAGTTGGTAATTATGCCCATGTTTGAAGGCTTGGTAATGTCCCCAAATCTGCTAGACCACACTGGAAAAGATAAGGAAATGGAAACAGGGCTGAGGAGAAGCCAAGCACTCATCAAAAAGGATCAATGAAACCCAGTACTGGCAGCTACTGTGAGGAAGGGGTGTGGAAGAGTGGGAGAATAGTGAGGGTGATTTGGCTTTCTCCTTGAAAAAAAGAATCCAGAACATCTAACAAAGTATCATATTATATTTATTTTTCTTAAATTCCTGGTATTGGCTGGTTGGTGGTTTAGCTTTGCGATAGGGTGCTTGCCCAACATGCACACACCTTGGTTATGATACTTACCATAGAAACAACAATCTACAGTATTGAGTGTCAATCCCACTAAACCATGTAATGTGGCAAAGAAGATTCAAGCAAACAAATTATTGTTTTTAATGTTATTTTAGAAAGGTTAAGAATCTACAATAATAAATGATCACCTTTCTGTATGTTATCATATAAATGTTATGTATTTTTTTAATCTTGCCTAAATATTCTGTAGAAGGGAGCAGTATCTAACAAGAGTATATCAACCAAGTGTTTCTTTGGAATTTAATAACTTAAAACTGTCTAATACAAAAATAAGATTTCTAACCCATATGAAAATTCATAGAAATATCAACGCAGATAAAAATCAACTCCTACCAAATCAGAGAGCCAGAGCCTCAGAGGCCCCCAACACCTCAGCACTGAAGCAGACCAAAAATGAACCCAACATGGCTCAGGGAAAGTTTGCGGAAGAGGGGGCGGAAGGAATGTCAGAGTCACATGTTGGGTCATGATTTGCCGACACATTTAGCATACCAATAACTGTGGACTAACTCCACAATGCACGACCCATTTACATCAACAAGGAGGGTCTAATGGGAGGGGGTAGATCATAGATGAGCCTAAACAATGGTACCAAACTGCCTGTATTTGATGAAAAGAAAACTAATAAATCAAATTAAATAAATAAATAAATAAATAAAAGAAATGTATTATGATCTGCTACTAGAGAAGCTTTAATGGAATAGATAGGGTTTGAATAGGGTTTTCAATAATCCAAAGATTTCAGAAGGTAAAGGAAAAGAGAGTTTCCAAGAAGAAGAGCAAAATCATAGACAGGACTCGGGCTAGAAAAAGAAGCCTCTTTGAAGGGAAGAGAAAGGTAGAGGAGGGGAGGAGAAGGGAAGGGAGGGGAGGGGAGGGAAGAGAATGAAAGGGGAGGGAAGGGAAGGGAAGAGGGAAGGAAGGGAAAATTGAAAGCAATGGAGAAGAGAGAAAAGTGGAAGGGAGGGGAAAAGGAAAGAGAAAAGAGAAAAGGGGGAAAGGAAAGGGTTACTAAGCATATGTGATGTCTTCAGCGAGATCAAGGAATAATAGATCTGATAAAATGAGGTCTTATAAACCCAACAAGAGAAACTGAACTTAATATAGGAGGAAGCTCTGAATGTTTTTGGTTTATATATGTAATATGATAAAAAAAAAACTCTGTAAAACACCCCCATCCCCCCCCACACACACACACACTGTTTTATCATTGAAGTGGTGAAATCTATGAGACTATCTGGAAATATTCAGCAGTAACCCAGAAGTAGAAGAGTAAAAGCATTGCATGAGGGGCTTGTGGGGTGTGCCTGTGCTATCCACAATGTTCTGGGAGCTGGAGACAGGGAGCAGGCAAAGCTGAAGTAATTCCCATCATTAAGGAGAGCATATGAACAGGAGAGGATGACTAAGCAAACAAGAGAAATACACATGGGGGAAAATCTATCACCATTCTTTGGCCTGAGTCACTGAATTGACCACATGGCCATTTCCAAGATAAGGTAAACCAAGAGAAATTTGATGAGGATTCAGCAGAATTTAGTTTAGGACATGGCAAGACTAACATGCATTATAGACACGTAGGCAGAGAGGTTCAGAGAAGCAGCTGGATACCCATGTGGGGATGATGAACAATTCTTCGGAGTTGTTGGGTATAGTTGCCCTCTTTGGATTCCAAAATCTTAGCAAAGAACAACACCAGGATATAAAACACAATTTAATTCATCTATTTTGTATATTATAATTCTCTCATCTATTGAAAAATCATTCCAGATAAATGTAAATTAAGCCAAGGGATGTAAATTAAATCAAATCACATTAAGTAGCTTTAGTTTCAAAAATGTTTGAACCATTTTCTTCTGAGTTAGAAGACTGCATTTCCTTCTCTTCAAAGGCTTACTTTAAATTCACAAAGCCTCTTTCATGACAGCTGCCATTGGATTATCTCTAAATCTCGCTCTAAATGTTAATCTGCCCTTGTAGGATTCCAGCAAACTTCTCCAGATCTATTTTTTGGAGGAAAATTAAGAACTTTTCTTTATACAATCTTGAAGTAATTTAAAAAATTAAAATTGCTATCAAGATTAAAAAAAAAAATGCTTAGCACAGCCCTACCCCATGTCCTGAGCTGATAAGCTAGCATGCAGTCTATGTGCACTTGCAACATCAGCCCAATGATCACACTAGACTCCTGAAGCCAGAAACCAGCATGAGATTCTCCAGACCAACCAGTTCTTGCATATTAACTAAATCTGTGACTTTACAGTAACTACCAAATTCACATGACATATAGCCAAACTCATCCTGTCCTACCCTATTAAAAAATATCACTGCTGCTATATGGAACTTTGCCTCTCTCCTCTATGTCACAGTTCTCCATGGATTCATGGATATTCTTCTTCCCAATCTCTTTTCCTAACCTATGCCTCCATCTTGGAGCTTTCCTTTCTCCTTGCTCATGTCAGCCTCACACTTCTGGGAATGCTTTGCTTGGTTTCACTTGACTGGGGCCTGTTGGTTGGTACTGTCTCTCTGATCCTCTTAGTCACTTTTTTTTTGGGGGGGGGGTTTCGAGGTAGGGTCTTTAGCCTAGGCTGACCTGGAATTCACTATGGAGTCTCAGGGTGCCCTCGAACTCACGGCAATCCTCCTACCTCTGCCTCCCGAGTGCTGGGATTAAAGGCATGCACCACCACGCTCAGCAAGTTGCATTCTTATACTCTATACATAGTTCTACTCCCATGATCTCCTTGGCCAAAGAATATTTCCCAACAGCAAGTAGTTTCCATTTCTTGCTTTTGTACATTTACTTTAAAATCTTCCTCAAGAGTCCATCTGTGGACACTGTTGCTGTGACTCAATTCTTGTCCTTGGTCAATTGCATCAAAATAAAGCACTTTCAAGCCTGGCACCATGGCACATGCCTTTATTCCCAGCACTTGGGAGGCAGAGGTAGGAGGATCACCATGAGTTCAAGGACACCCTGAGACTACAGAGTGAATTCCAGGTCAGCCGGAGCTACAGTGAGCCCCTACCTCAACACCCCCCCCAAAAAAAGCACTTTCCCTGGAAGCAGAATGCAGCTACCTACAGAGCTCTCCTTCAAATCTGCTTATAAAATTTGCAAGAACCTCAGAATGTTAACCTCTAAAACAAAGTGATTAATGGTAACACAGAGATAAAACCCATGCTTTTTCCTGTTACATTTTCCTTTTAACTTCCTATCTCCTCACAATGAGATATGGGTCTGTAACTGTCCAACCAAATTTATAGGTTTCTCATATACATAAGATGGCAAGTACTTAGTTGCCATGGACACCTCTTATCTGAGCTGCTAATTATTTTCCTGATGGAGGCTTAAGAAATTTAAAATCAATTCTGAGGAAAAAAAAATATGTGGGTAATGAATGTTAGTGTCTTCTGCGTTACCTCAAATCAAATCAAAACATATGTCAACATGAAACAAGGTTCCGAAGATGAGCCTTGGATCAGGACTTCTGCTCAGCAGACATTTCAGGAAGATAGGACCAGTGTGTGGGCCACAGACGGAGGCACATACAAAAGACAACCCTGGAGATAGTCCAAACTTCCTGAAACCTGAGGCAACCATGAGAAAAGATTGTCACAGAATGGCAAGATGCTCTGACCCCCAGGAACCCAGGGAGAAAGCAGCAAGCAGAGACAGTCAGGACTGTGGAATTAGAATGCATTCTTGAAAAACATTCATTCACCTGCATTTTCAACCATATTTCACATCGTTAGAAGTTTCTATCAAAGTGAGCCTATGTATGTGCATTGCAGTCATCCCTGGAGTGGAACTTAGTGTGCAATGATGATTTTCAAATTTGGGTGTGCCTTGGAATCTCCTGGAGGATACTCACTCTCTTTCTCTCTCTCTCCCCCTCTCTGTCTGTCTGTCTGTCCGTCTCTCTGTCTGTCTCTCTTTCTTGCTGTCTGTCACTCTCAAATAAATAAAGAAAAACAAACAAAAAACAATTTTTAAAGATGATAGATTGATGATAAATAAAAGATAGAAAAAAACACCAGTCTGCTTATACTAGCTTCAGAGTGAAGTATAAACTCAGAGAAAATATGTTAATTCTGGTTGCACAATATATGGTTGTCATCTAACCAAGAAATCTGTGCTATTGTCCGAATGCACAGTGCTGCATAATACTCTACATGTGGTAGTGGAATAGACGAACAATTGGGCCTATTTTTCTCCTGTGTTTAAACAGCACTGATGAACTCATGCAGGAAACAGACATTTACTATTCACAGAAATCTTATTTTAGCATTAATCTTGAGTTTCACATAAATTTTCTAGGCTTTAGCTTTGTTGTAGAGTAAGAAGCTTGACCTATTTAAGTTGGTGTGTAACATAACCCTGCACAGTAAATGCAAACTTGGATAAGAAATCATTTTTAATGACAATATTAAATTGCCTTACTTATGAGCATTTGGACAGAATCCTGAATTTTCCTAAGTTGATGATCTGGAAAGAAGATGGGTTTAGGGAAAGTTCAGCATGTGGAGTCCTGGAAGAGGCTCTAATGGCTTGACTAAGGTTTGTCTCCTAACAACAATACTTTCAACATTCTTCATAGAAGTGTCTGTGTAATTGGACAAGCAAGAGCCCATCAGACATACAGATATTAGGGTGACTCATCTTTTGGCATGGTCTTTTAGAAGAAATACATCCCATGAACATAAATACTAGTGTCTTAACGTTTAACTATCATAGTCTAGACTACTTTTGCTGAAGAACGCCTCAGTTGGCATCTTGAAATGGTCGTACAACTTGTTTATAGTTAAACAGTTTTCTCTGTCTTCTACCATGGGAAACTAAAAATGGTTTGTAATGGAAACCAAACATGACTGATCAGTAAGCATTTCCAAGTGGTCTAAAATATTCCTTAATTTTAGTTTTATTCACATTTCAAGTCATGGGTTATTTTGTCCTAATTTTCATCATGTATTCCAACTTATACATGTTATGATTCAGATGTAACAGAATTTCTGATTATGAAATGATAGACAATTGTGTTAAAAATTCTGAAAAAAATTACTAATAAAAGCAAAAGTACCAATGACTTCTCTGAAAATACAGGCTTATTAAAGTATAATGCATTGTGGTATTGATATCAACGTTACTTTTTTCACTTATTTCATAATCCATTTTAACACCCAATTTTGTTATTGAAAATGCATCCTGAGAATACTGGTTCTTATTCAGTAATGCAATTTAAAATTGAAACTTTCTTATATACTGATTTTGAAATATTTCCTTGTTTTAGCAAAGCTAATTATCTATCCATGAGTTATGGGGATAGTTAATAAGAGATAAGTACAGATAAACAAAAGCTTTTGTTTGATAAAGTCTTATACAGATCCTTAAAGAACTATGATTCAATTATAAGTGCAATTCCCATAATAAGTAATTAAAAGTGATCTAAAATTCAATTTTACTACAAAGTATACCAAGAAAAATACAGAATGTCAAAAATGAATATTAATATGAAGTCAACAAATGTAGACAAAAACAAGAAATATACTTTTTTTCTTTTAGGTTTTTCTACTTTTCAAGATAGGGTCTTATTTTATTCCAGGGTGACCTGAAATTCACTCTGTAGTCTCAGGATGGCCTCAAATTTACAGCAATCTTCCTATCTCAACCTCTTGAGTGCTAAGATTAAGGTGTGTGTGTGACACCACGCCCATATTAGATATATTTTTTTTTGAAATCCAAGAATTTTATTAGTACATACAACAACTCCAAAATTCCTTGTTCATCATTAAGAAAATTAAGTGGCAGAGTGGTTAAATATCTCAATTCACAAAAGCAAAATGTGATTGAGGGGCTAGGGAAACGGCTCAGCAATTAAAGTACTTGCCTGCAAAGCTCAAGGAACTAGGTTTGAGTCCCCAGTACCCATGTAAAGCCAGGTGTACAAAATGCAAATGTGTATGGAGTTTCTTCGCAGTGGCTGGAGGCCTTGGCACACCAATTCCACCCCCCCCCTTTCTCTCTCAAATAAATAAATAAATGTAACAGAAATGAAGTTCTGAGCAAGATATAGTTCATGATTATTTGTGTTCCTGGAAAGATGACTGGTATTTTAAAGTTAATTTAAGAGAACACACTATATGGAAAGAGAAAAAAAATATATAAGATCTTAGAAAATGAAGGAGGTAAGTGCTCTGGGTTGGTTTAGGCAGAAGGGAAGACCTTTCTCACTATGACAGAAGGAGCAACCAGGTGTAAATTAACCAAACAGGTAAGAAATGGGTTTGGGAAGCTAGCAGACCTGGATTATATGCAGCTATGAACCTTTACTAGGTAATAGCTCCAGGAATGTGTCATTTCCTTAATTTCCTTGGTGTTAGTTCCTCCATCTCTAAAGTAGATTTCTCAGCATGTTGTCCATGAAAGAGACAGGATACAGAAACTCTAGACAGATTTGAGGTAATGGTGGACATAGAACTATAGTACTGATAATATTGATCCATGTTTGCTTCTCTTCTCTTCTGTCTCGATAATGAGATAAGATTGTTTTCAAGTAAAGCACTGTGAGTAATATCAAATGACAGGCTCCATAGCCAACTCATCTCAGTCTCCTTTCATTATAACCCTCCCTTCTTCCTATTATAAAGTAATAATCAGAATAACAATAATTGCACTTATTTAATGGTATGGATTTGAATACACGTCTACTTGTCTTTTCCCATAACAATTTTCAAAAGAAACTCTAAATGACATCCCATTAAAGATACAAAGCTGTATATTTGAGCTTGTATCATTAAAATATCTCATTAAATTAAGATGATGTTGTATATCTTAATTTTCCAAAATACCAAATTATAATTATTAATTATCTGATAAGGTTCTGCAAGCATCATCCCCTTCTCAATTATACATTGTAAGCTAAATCAGTCAACAATGCATAGCGGCACACTTCTGTCATCCCAGCGCCCATGAAATTGAGGTGGGAGGATGCCAAACTGGAACCCTTCTGGGCTACATAATGAGACTTTGACTCATAGAAAACAAAAATATATACATATTTAGCCAATTATTTGGTGATAAATTTGATTTCTTATGCAGTTTTCTTATTATTATTATTAACAACATGTTTTGTATAGATGCATCATGTGTTGGTACCCTCTTTTCCTTAGTCCCTGCCCCCATTCCACTGGGGAACCTCCTCAGTGGGGTTGCAAGTATTCTTTATGGGGTTACGGTTTATGCATTGTGGGAGCAGCAGTCAGTTATTTTGGAGGGAGGGAATACCTCTGGGCATGATGACTCAACCTGTAACTCTTACAGTATTTCCACCTCCTCTTCCACATAAAATATAATTTTTTATTTTGTTTTTCCTTCTCACCATGTATTTCTCAAAATACCTTATGCCACTCATTTAAGACAATTCCCCCATATCATGACATCAAAAAAAGTAAAGTAAAGCAATAATATTATTGCTATTATCTTGCTTAAAAGGGTATTTAAACAAAATGGTATATATATATATATATATATATATATATATATATATATATATATACACACATACATATGCATATCATATATATACATATATATGAGGTAGAACACTTTCAAAAATATTTTACATCATGATTGATTTTTCTACAAAACTTATAAACTCATTTTTCTAACTTGACTATTCCTATAATTCTTTATACATAGAAATATCATATAAAGAAAAAAGTTCCTTTCTCAATTAACTTGTCATCCCCCACATCACGTATATAACATGTTTTCATTGTATGTCATTCTGACAGATACCTTATTGTAACATCCCTAGAGCAGAGATTTAAAAAAAAAAATTTAAGGTTTATTGTTCTTATGTTCATAAGGCTGTTGAAGGCAGCTTTTTTTTTTCTTAAATAATTAATTCACTTACAGACCTATTGCCCTCCTACTTTGAAAAGCATGGAAAACATTGCACAAAAATTTTAATTACTGATGCTCAAAGAAAAGAGCTTATCAGAAATAGAATTTCAGGAGTACCTCAGAGCAGTTAGTAGACATTCAGTGAGGTTGGTTGTGTTGAAGAGCACTCATTTGGGGATGGGAAAGGTAATGGCTTGTTCATTGCAAGATTCCTCACATGTTCATGAGCTGCACCCACCTCTTAGCTCATTATTAGAGCCATCCACAATAGCATGACACCTGCAAGAGGGTCAGGAGTTCCTGTTGTACCAGACACCAGTGGATTAACCTACCTTCCAGAAAAGCCCTTGGCTGGGGAAAAGCAAGCATGGCGCACAGTCAGACACTGAAGTTCAAATTCCCCACCATCCTGATGTGCTTGCACTTGGAGACAGACATTTCCACAGGGCCGATTATCAAATCCCATCAGGTAAATTTGAAAGTATGTCCCAGTTATCAAACTAATGACTCCGTACTTGCTTTCAGCCCTCAGTGTGCCTAAAATTTCTGGAGCAAGACACTGCTTCAGGAAAGTGTCGTGCTTTTGACACACCTTGCACTCTTAGGCTGAACCTCCGCATCTCACCCACCGCACTTCATCTTCCAGAGAAACGTTTTCAGATGTAAAAAGCAGAAACAGGGGAAGCCAAGAGTTTTGTGTTTTTTTTTTCTCCCCAGAGTTACATAAATAATAAGCAGTAAACCCAGAAATGCAAATATGCCTTTTGACTTTAGAACTACTAACTCCTCCATAGCATCTCCTCTGCCAGCTTGCACCAGCAGAGGTCTCCAAGGGAGCCTGTGTTAGTCATTATCCAGGAGGACCACCACCCAACTCCACACACTCGTCTCCTGGATCTGGAGGCCCACAGCCTTCATTTCCATGCACAGGGGTGCTTCGGCTCCTCAGCAGGCACTCAATCCTTGTGTTATAATACAAGATTTCTTAATCAGAAGTGGAGAAACTGAATGCATAATTTATGGAAAACGTGGGAATGTAAGACATGAAAACAACTACAAAGTCCATAGTATTATGTTTTGATTTTAAGTTGGGGGTGGGGAGTTAGCTCCTTTATTTAGATAAAGTTTTAGATAAAAAGGTTTCTCTTGGTTTCCTTCCCAACTTTTTTCAAGGTATCTGGCTCAGTCTGAGAGCTCTTTATCTTTATTTGCTGATAGTTTTATAGTGTAAAGAAACATTCTCCCTTCACCCATTGTGGGGGGCTGGAATATGTTATCAGCAGAAATGCCTGACTATTGAGTTGAAGATAATTAGGAAGAAGGGGAGGCAAGACGCTCTCCAACCTCCTGCTGTCTGCCTAGAAGCAGAACATGCATTTTCAAAGACCCAAAGCAACTCCCAAGCACTCCTCCCCCTTCCACCTGGGGGAAACAGAAGGTTAACCACTGAAGACAATTTTAGACCCCGACCATCTGGAATTGAGACCGGAAAAATCAATATTACTGGCTTTATTGGCTAACCTTCATCTGCCATTTATTTGTTTTCCTACAAATTGCTTACCCTGCAGTCCTTCTATCCTTCTACTTCTCTAAAAGCATGCTGTTCTTTGTTACAGAGGCTATAAACTGAAATTCAAAACCACCTTTTTTCATTTGCAAGCAGGAAGAGACAGAGACAGAAAGAGAGAGAGAGAGAGAGAGAGAAAGAATGAGAATGGGCAAGTCGGATCCTCTGCCACCACAAATTAACTCCAGATGCATACGCCACTTTGTGCAGCTGGCTTCACATGGGTACTGGGTGGTCAGGCTTTGCAGGCATTGTCTTAACCATTCAGTCATCTCTCCAGCCCCCAAACCATCTTTTTGAGAGCTACTCACCCTGTACATTACGCCATATATATGACAAACATACATGCTAATCAACTGCTATTTGTTTTTCTCTTGTTAATCTGTCTTTAGTTGCATAGATTTATTTCAATGGAGAACTCATTGTTGAAAAAGAAAATACTAGTCTTCCCCTATACCACCATGTTAGATGTTAGTTTTAGGTCACTATGACAAAATACCTTAGATATTATTTGGCCCACAGTGTTAGAGACTGCGACACATGGTTGGTCAGTTTTGTTACTTTGGACTATAGCACAAAAGTACGTCATGGGGTGGGGGGATGCAGCAGGAGGAGCCTCTAAGAGCACACTGCCAATGACAGAACTTCTTCTCAGTAGACCTCTTAAAGTTCCCTCCCCTCCCCATCATAGGACAGTAACTACACTCTGGTTGGAGGACACCTAACCCAACCCCGGGAATCTCCGTCTCCTTGTTGCTCATGTTTGCTTCCTGTACTTAATGAGTATCTTGAGCCCATCTACTATTCTGCTGTACAAGCCAGTGCACATGTACAAGGAAAGTTTCTCTGGCTTATTCTAGTACTTTCTCTACTAAACTTCATATATTCAGCCTTTCCAGGTGGACAGCGCATCCACTATTGGCCAGTTCATCCTACTTCTGGGCCTAGTTTCGACACACACTTTGAACATCCCTTGTGTTGCTGCTAGTATCTCAGACCTGAATGTTACTTTCCCATTTTGCTAGCTGATCTTCCTCTAACATTTTTAATATTTTAATATCCTGTTACATTGTTTCTCTGAATCCCTATGAAAATAAAAAGATCTCCCATATATATATATATATATATATATATATGTATATATATATATATATATATATACATACACATATATCTGTATATATAGTTTTGTTTGTTTTTTTTTTTTCAAGGTAAGGTCTCACTCTAGCTCAGGCTGACCTGGAATTCACTATGTAGTCTCAGGGTGGCCTAGAACTCATGGCAAACCTCCTACCTCTGCCTCCCCTGTGCTGGGATTAAAGACCTGCACCACCATGCCCGGCTTTCCCTTATATTTTTATTTTCAGGGTTTCTTGGCTTCTTCTCATATAATTATTAACACAAACATAGAACACAAATTGTCATCATCATGATTTTTGCAGAAACCCAGTGGCTCAGAAAATGTATATTTATTTTATATGGTGACTGGTTATGAAGGAATAAGTAAAAGGCATGCATTTACCATAAAATAGAAAATGAGGAATAAAATTTATCTTTTACCTCAAAGCTTTGATACGAGGTAATACTACTAAGACCCTGGCTGAATAGAATTTTAATTTTATACAAACTCATTAAAAATTACAAGGGCATTTTTCCACCTTGAATTACCCCAATAGCTACAATTAAAGTATTTTTAAAATATTCTTAATATTTATAAAATTTTCTTTCAAAAAGGTAAATAAATAATTTTACATTATAACATAGTTTGCAAAAACTAAAGATATTTACTTAAATAACTGACTTCTCAGTTTAAAGTAGTTTGTTATAACTACATTATGAAAAATAGTAAAATATGGGGCTGGACGGATGGCTTAGCAGTTCTGGTATTTGGCTGCAAAGCCAAAAGGACCAAGGTTCGATTCCCCAGGACCCTTGTTAGCTAGATGCACAAGGGGGAGCACATGTCTGGAGTTTATGTACAGTGGCTGGAGGCCCTGGCACACCCATTCTCTCTCACTTTTTCTCTCTCTCTCCTCCCTCTTTCTCTGTCAAATAAATAAATAAATATTTTTAAAAATAGTAAAATATATGGTTTCATAAATTTAGCCACTTTGGCATAAGGATTATTTTGAACTAAAGACACTTAGCAACATCCCCAGTCCCTCTGGCTTTCTGAAAGCAAAAATTAAAAGGCCTATGTGGTGGTTTGTAGCCAATGTTCTCCCTATGCCAGCAGGATAAGACTATTCTTTTCATCAAGGATAAGAATTTACCACCAAGAGAATTTCTTACTAACAGAACTTGCTAAAGTAACTCTTATCTTCTCTTAGCTTTCCCACAAAGTAAAGTACTTCCCCACAACTGTCTTTCTTTGTTCACCCTACTATGAAAGCATTGAAGTTTTGTCACTGCTTTGGCTCTCCATGTCCTCATGAGTGCCCTGGATCATATGAAGTTACAATAGGGGCTGAAGAGATGGCTCAGCAGTTAAGGTGTTTGCCTACAAAGCATGATGACATGAGCTCAATTCCCAGTATCCTTGTAAAGCCAGATGCACAAAGTGCTGCATGTGTCTGGAGTTCATTTGCAGCAGCGGGAGGCCCTAGAGCGTCCATCTTCTCTCCCCCAATCCCTCTCTCTCCTTCAAAATAAGTAAATGTTTTTTTTTAAGTTACAGTAAATAAATCTGGATGCAACAACAAAGGCTGATGTCACCATATCAACCTTTTGTCCCCCAAATCCAGTAGACACTGCAAGCTATTTGGAAGCAAGTGTCAACTTTCAAAACAGGATTTGCAATTTAATTGCTTTTAAAACAGAAATAAGCATAGCATTGTAGCAACAATTGGGACTCTAGAATCAGACTAAGTTCACATGACCATAAGAAGCCTATTGGTATCCTGAGCCTTGTTATACCTCTGCAAAATAAGACTAAAAGATGCCAAATATGGGCTAGAGAGATGGCTTAGTGGTTAAGCGCTTGCCTGTGAAGCCGAAGGACCCTGGTTTGAGGCTCGGTTCCCCAGGTCCCACGTTATCCAGGTGCACAAGGGGGCGCACGCATCTGGAGTTCGTTTGCAGAGGCTGGAAGCCCTGGCGCGCCCATTCTCTCTCTCTCTCCCTCTATCTGTCTTTCTCTCTGTGTCTGTCGCTCTCAAATAAATAAATAAATAATTTTTTAAAAAAGATGCCAAATATGAGACTAGGAGAAAGCGGAAATAGGGAGGGCTGAAAGGAGGAAATGCTTGGCAGGTCGGGAGAGGTGCAGAATTCAGAGAGTGCAGGGTCTGCGGAGGCGGGAAGGAGGAAGGGAGGGGAGAGTTACACAAACTAATACAGCATGAGTTGGTACGATAGAAGCCATCTTCATGGAAAGTGTTATGGGAGCTGCTGGGGGATAATGGTCACCAACATTGTGAATAAGCAGGAGATCCTGCAAACTACAAAACCAAACAGCTGGGCAAGAGGTACACACGCCTGTGCTAAAGGGGCACCAAATTTATGTGGGTAACCAACTGTTCTAAATAGGATCTGAGACCCACCTAGTGGGAGAAACAATGCAGAACCCTAGGGAGAGGAAATTCATAGGCTCCAGAGAAAAGCCTCCACTGTCTTTTGGCTAGGAAGAATGGGTATATGCCGTGCTTGTCCCCTTTAATCCAAGTTGCTCTCAATCTTGGTTGTAGACCCTGGTTTTGTTTTTTGGATTTTATTTTTTTAAAGATGGCAGAGAATACTGGGGAGATCCAAGATCCATCAATATGACATAGCCAACTGCCTACTGCAAGGCATGTCAACTCTACATCTGCTGGGGCCCAGGAGACATAGGACTGCTGCTCTCACTGATAGCCAGACACCCAGCTCCAGGGAGATAGTAACAGACACTATGGTCACCAAAACGCATCAAACAGCAATCCAAAGTCTACAGGGAACTCAACACTAAATCAAACTTTTTATTTATTTATTTATTTTTTTTTTTCTTTTGCTAAGTAGGATCTCACTCAAGCTCAGGCTGATCTGGACTTCACTATGTAGTCTCAGGGTGGCCTTGAACTCATGATAATCCTCCTACCTCTACCTCCTGAGTGCTGGGATTAAAGGGGTGTGCCACCATGCCTGGCCTAAATCAGACTTCTAACATGCCTGGAGAGGCTCAGGGAACATTGAAGAAGAGGGGGTAGAAAGATTGCAAAAGCCTCAGAGTGGACAGGAATGTCCAGAGGTATGGGTCTCCCTCCCCCAACTCCCACACACAGATACACTGCCCAGGAGACTGACTGAGGCCTTCCTGACCCCACAGTGAATAATAATAACCCCACAGAGGAGGGCTCTCAGTGGAATGGAGCAGTTTGTTTTTAATCTAGAAAACTATATGAAATAAAACGTCTAGTTATAAAAGGTAATTTTGATGTGCATTTTTATTAACATTCTTATGGCTATTGAGTCTAGAATAGTAAAGGTAAAATATTATGCTAATTTTATATATAGTTCTCACAAATCCCAGAATCTCAGAGATTAAAGTTATGCAATTTATCAATTAGAGTCAATAATGAATTTAGAATGACTTAAGAATGAGGGGCTAGGGCTCAGTTTAAAGGTGCTTGATACACAACAAGCCTGCCAAACTGCATTTGGATCCCCAGCACATTTATAAAGCAGGATGTGTAGTGGTACGTGAATCTGTAAACCCCAGGGGTCTTCTGCAATGCAGAGTCATAGTCTAGCTACTCTGGCCTTCCCCAAGGCGAACAATGAGAGGGTCTCATTCAAACAAGGTGGAAGAAGGGGACCAACACCCCGAGGCTGTTCTATGACCTCCACATGTGCACAGTGGTTGGCACATGGGCACCCATATACACACACCCATGGCTATACAGACACAAACACAACTAATAAAAGTATAGACACATGACAGCTAGTGACTTTGGAGAAAAGACAATAGCTAGCTTTCTTAGTGGCTTTTATCATGTTGAAAGCAACATGTTTCTTACCAAATATATGAATATTCCCTACAAGTATGAATTTTTCTGACCCCACTGTTCATTTAAACTGGCTCCAGAAAACCAGGTTTTTACACTGTTAAAAATCTTCCATCGGATGTGGAGACATGTCACTTAGAATTTTTTTTTTTTTTTTAACCTGGAAGCAGGCACACTCAGAGTCAACAGTGACACACATGGGTGTCACAGGAAAGCCCCCATCCTACTGGGTAATTTTATGAGTTCATGGAACATTTAAAAATAAACAGGGTCCAGCTGGTCATACAGGGCTTCATTCAGCTGGTGAAAGAAAAGGGAAGCAGGACAAGTGAAACGGAGATGAAAGAAACAGAAAGGAAAATAAGCAAGCTTAATCCCCTTCTGTTGGTACCTGGAGACATTGCTGTTTTAACTGGTTCTTCATCTTAAATAAAAGCACCAGCCAGTCTTCAAAACAGTTGGAAGGGAAGTTCACCATGCCAATCTTCTCTACCCTAATGGTTGGTATTCTCATATTCTGACTATGAAAACTTCCCCAAATCCCAGTATCAAAAAAATAGTAAGCCTAACTGTTTGCATTGTTTCTAACCACCTGTTTTTTTGGTTTTACTTTTATTTTTACTTTTTGTAATGTTGTAAAGTCTATGTAATAATTCCTTTTTCCCTCCAAATAAATGTTTAAAAGCTACTGGAATATACTTTTCCTTCTGAAACTCAGACCTCGTGCAGGGTTTTCATATTTGTCATTTAAACTTCGACCAATGTTTTAAAGGTATGTGTGTCACGTTGTTTATCTCCCTGTTTGGTATCAGATAAAATAAATGATGACATCACCCTCAAAATCCTTCCTGTTACTTTTCCTCCAAGCACTTAAAAACTAAGTACTGACCAGAAAGAGATCAATAGCCCACGAGAGGTCAAGATGGGGTCTTTGTCCTCTTCACACAAGTCTGTCTTAAACTCCTTCCCATCTAATGAAATCTGAGTACTGGGTTTCTTAAAGTCTTAACAGTGAGCAAGACTAGTGCTCTCAAGTCAATTTTAAGCCATACTTTTGCCTGAATCTCAAAAATGTCCCTTTAACCAAAGTCTCATTCTCCACAACAATATTGTACATGGCTAAAATCAACTGTTTGACAGTGGTCATCTATGAATGCTGAGGCCTAGGGGTTCTTTCTGTTCAGTATGACTAGGACACGAAAGATTATTTGATTGTTAAATCACTGCTGAGTTTCAGCTGTAGTACCTGGCATTCCTTTTCATTGCTTTCAGTTAGTACATGAAATTGCAATGGCTGTCTTATTTTCATCCTTAGCTCAATGCCACTTATGATTTTAGAGACTAAACCCTTTGTGGCTTTAAAAATAGTGACTACATTTTGTAAAGGCTCAGCATAATTATCTGGTTTGTTGCTTACAGCATTATTGTGCTCCGAACATGTGTATGATAGCTATGCTAACTATGAGAGGCTGAGAGAGCATGAGCAGCTCCGCCTCGTTGTCACGCCGACGCCACTGAGGTCAGAGGATCGCCAGGCAGTGGGCCCCACAGCTGACTCGTCATACTCCTAGGTGCCATTAGAGAAAGCCCAATTTAGCTTGGCAATTTCCCTTAGGAAATTGTGGGGACAAAGCAGAGAAGAGAGTTGCTGACAAAGACAGAAAACTATTTAACCACAAGCTCCACTTTAGCCAAAGTTCTAAGCCAAATCTGTACCCAGGAAGCACAGCTGCTGGGGGGGGGGGGGGGCGCTGAGGGAGCCCGACAGTGAAGCTCATGATAATCCCTCAACTGTGAAAGGCATCATTCTCATCGTTTCCTCAGAAAACCATTATCCCATCCCAGAATTGGAAAAAAAGACTTCCTAATACCTTCTGTCTGTCAACACACACACACACACACAGAGAGAGAGACACACACAAACACACACACCCTTCCCCACGACCTATAGCAACCATCAAAGTGGTACATTTGTTATTAATGAAGAACCTATGTTGACACATCATTATCACCCAAAACAGGATGGAAATTTTACAATTTCAGATGTGAAATGTATATTTAAGGTAAGTTTTTAAAAATTGGTTTTCTATATGTATCTAACAAATATAGGTGTGTAGATGCCAGAAAACTAGGAAAGGGCCCATGAGAGGAGGAAACCTGTGGCTTCAAGGAAGGAAATAGCACTTACATGACAGGAAAGTTAGAGACAAGAGGTCACAGGTGGGGATGGGAGCAGGGGCATGGGAAAGAGGAAGGGACAAGGTCAACCAAAAGTAGTTTGTGCAAGAAAAACTTTAAAAAAAAATAATGAAAAAGAAAATAACAAGAGAGAAAATAATCACTACAAAATTACTGGTTTAAATACACCACCCACTTATTATCTTCTAAGTCAGAAGTCTGGGTGAACTTGGCTAGATTCTCTGATGAGAGTCCCACAGAGCTAAACTTAATCAGCTGGGTGGGCCTCTCATCTGAAGACTGAGAAAGAATTCCCTTCCAAGTTCATTAAAGTTATTAACCTAATCCAGCTCCTCCTGATTATAGGTCTGAGGACCCTTTCCTGGCAGACTGTCACTCAAGAGCTACCTAGAGAATGTACCTAAGCCCCTCTCCAGGCTTTGTGCCATCATCAAAGCCAGCAATAGCGTGTTGGAACCTTTTCTTGCCTGGTCTTCTTTCATCAATAGGAGAAGGAAGGACCTGCTTTCAAGGACTTATGGATTGGGTCTTGTCCTCATGGACACTCCCTTCTTTATGACTGCTGTGACATATAATATGACATATATTGAGGAGTACTTTTAGAAAGGATGCTTGTGTGTCATCTTGTCCAATTTCTTACTCAAGGCCAAGGCTATCCCACAATATTATTTAGCAAATGCATAAATATGCCAAGTTACAAAGCCTGCACTCTTGTAGGACATCCACCTTTCCATTTCTCTACCTCCTCACTGGTCCCACCATCCTTTCTTAAGCAGAGTAAAGCCTGGGTATCTCCAAATGCCAATACTGCTTTTCAAAGCAACCAAAATAAGATTATTTTTTCTTCCATGGGTTTGCCCTTCAAATATGCATAGCTCTATTTATTCTTTTCCAATATAAACTTGCAAATCCTCCTATTTTTTTGAATCATCGAGCTAAAGGAAAATTTTATATTTCTCCTGTGTTACACAATGTGGTTCTGAGACCCACAGGCAATGTTTAATGGAGGTTCTCATTTTCTTTTAATAAATTACACTTTAAGGCTAAATACGTACATTTGGCAACTATGTATTCACTCTTGCAGAAAAAGTTGACATATATTTCATATAATTTTATACTTTATTTTTAAGGGGTTTCCCTTGATTATTTAATACCTTAGATATTTTCATGGTCATCCGAGCTGCAAATTATTTTTAAGTGACTTGGTATCTTCCACCTTAACTGTTCTACTTTGCATTGCTTTATGTCTCAAAGGACCATTTTATTTCCTCCTTTGGGTTCGTTTTATGGAATGAAGCTGTCAGAAAGTGATTCCATTTCATAGTTGCATGCAATGCCTTTCAAAGTGTGCTGATTAGCTGTGATTGAGAGCTTGGGTCCCTTCATCCCAAGCAGAAATACCAGCACCATATAGTTTTATTTTTAGTGACCCAATTAACTCTCTAGTGACTAGAAAATTGGCTCACATATAAGCACCTATTCACTTCTTTGGAAAAATGAGTAAAATATTGGTATAAAATGTTTAAAGTGGGCCAAGCCCATGTAGAGCAGTTTTTGAACCAGAGTCATGAGTGGCTACATCACATCGAACCTATGGATACAGCCTGCATGGCATCTTGTTTTCCACTCCGGTGACTTAGAGCCACAGCTCTTTACAGGTGGTGGGGTGGGGTGGAGAATTCCAGAAGGACTGGATTGTGCCAAGTCTCTGTAACAACACCTGCTGCTGGCCATACTCAGCAGGAAAATCTGGTAGGGGAGAGAAAAAAAAGCAGCCAACCACTGAGAAAGGAACCACTGCTGACATGATGCTCTTGAGCAACCATTTATAAAACTGAAACACAATATTCAGAAATCAGGGAAAAGGTGTCTAATTTGGAATGTTTTGATTCTTTTTTGAGTTGCTTCATTTAAAGAGGTGAGATATAAAACATCTTCATGAGATTGTTTTAATGTTTTAGTAATAGAGACATGTATGACCATTAAATTATAACTATATTTTAATGGATCAAAGAAGTATAGTCTTTGACTTTAATTTTGACTTAATATGTGTATATATGTATATGCATGTACACACACATATATGTGTGCATGCGTGTGTGTGTGTGTGTGTGTGTGTGTGTGTGTGTGAAAAAGAGAGAGAGAGAGAGAGACCCCTATGAAAGCACAGAGTCCTCCACAGTGTTTTCTCTGGTCATATCCAGTCCATTCTTGAGGGTGCTCTACATTCTCATTAAGAAATTTTGTCTGCTTGTCTTCTATGGTACACTTCCTATGTCATATCTGAATGATTTGGATGGAGATCATTAGGATTGGGACATCAAGGGTAGGCCAGGGCAGGTTTAAGACAGCAAGGTGACCTTTGGAACTGTCATTTCTTCCCAATCATCCTTATTTTGAATCTTCATTAACTAAAGTAAATGTCACTAAAGTTTATGATTCCTATAACATTATCATCCATGTTGGGCAGATACAAACAATATTTTCCTTAAAATATAATAGGAAGGGCCTAGAGAGATGGTGCAGTTGGTAAATTGCTTGCCACAAGAATTTTACCAACTAAGTCATCTCTCTGTCCCACCTCTCTTAGTCCTACTTACTGCTTCTTCCTAGATAAATCATACTTTCTTTTATCAGCATATTTATCTAATGACCTCATACATTTATTCTTATGAGTATCTAGATACATGGGATTCAGTATATTTAAGCAATGTAGTGACTTCAAGTCAAGGTAACAGAGTAAATTCATGTAGAAATCTAAAGACACACACACACACACACCATGCTCAGTTTAAGAGAAAATACTATCGTGGACTGGATGAAATGAAATCCAAATGACTTACAGATATGAAACTAAAATGATAGCATCCCCATTGAGCTTTTAGCATCAAGAAGAGGTAAAAGTAAGATAGGAAAGTAAATATTCCCTATCCTATTTTTTTAAATCTGTGTGACAAGCTCTTTCTATGTAGTGTAGTGTGGCCTTAAATTCACTATGTAGCCCACACTAGCCTCTAATTGTGATCCTCCTATTTAGGCCTCTCTGATATTGGGATTATAAGTCAGAGACACCATATACTGCCAAAAGGCCCTATTCTTGAATTCAGAGGTCACTGTGTGAGATAAGTCTAATTGAGGAGCTCCACCAAGGTTGAACAGGAACATAACCACTACACCTCTGTAAACATAAGGTTGACTCAAGGATGTAAACATAGCCATCAACTGGAAATCCAACCAATCTACCTACTAATTGAGAGTGCTGAGTCACAAAGATGAGATTCAGTATTATACTTGGCACCAAATAGAAGAGAAGGGTAAGGAAATCAAAAAGTCACTAGTCAGAGGTGAGGCAGGGAGGGAGTGGGAAGAGCAGGTGTTGTGATCAGTTTCACATTGCTGGGATGAACATCCAAACTAGACACAGTTTATGGGAGGAAGGAGTTTATTTCAAACTTACAGATCCAGGGGGGATTTTTATCAGTGTTGGCAGAAGCTGCTTCCATACACTCAAGTAGAAAGAAAAAACCATCACCAGCCAGCCAACACCAAAAGCAACAAGCACAATCCATCACCAAGCAGCAGGGACCTGCAGTAAATAGGACCCCAGAGCTCACACTGCTCCCCACACCTTTGGGCTGGATTTCAGCCCCACTGCTAAACACATCTTTGGACTGGATCCCAGGATCTGCCTCCAGCCAGGAGGCTGGAGATCCAACTTATAAGCTTAATAAAACATTTGAGTCTATGAGGGACATACATTCCAACTACCACAGCAGGAAGGATGTCCTCTCCAAATGAGTCTACAAAGACTAAGTTTCACTGCATGAAGTGTATGCCATGGAAGACAGCCAACCAGCTGGAATGAAAAGGTAAGATTCCCCTTATAGAGTGTTTACTCATGAGCCAGCTATAAGAAAAGGATTTTAAAGAAGAATTTTTTAAAATTTCAAAGATAATAAGAGCAGATTTTTAAACAAGAATAGGAATTCTGGGGAAGAGTTTACATGAGGAAATTAAATCAAAACCAAACTCTGATAATTATTCAGGAGGTAGATCTGACACAGAAAAGGGAAAGCCCAGGGTGGCATCAATTTTCAAAGGGAGAAGAGCTGATTCTAGAGTGGAAAACACCTATTTTTCTGGGGGTTCCAGTAAGATGGAATTTAAGAGCTGAATATCAAGAAATTAGAAGGGACCTTAAAAGTTTCAGAGAGAAAAAAATGACCACCTACAAAAGGATAATGACATAGACTTTGGGAAATCTCAACAGTATTGACAGTGGACAAATCTCCCCTGAGAAAATAAGAACAAAAAGTAAACTAAGTGTAATGAAGCCACAATGACTGGGTTGGAGAGAGGATTCAAGATATTTCTACCCATGGAAAATATAGCTGATCTATCTTTGAAAGACTAAGAAAGTTTTGATTTATATATTTTAGCAAAAAGTTGTATAAAAATGTGAGCTTTCAATAGTGTTCCTTTTGAAATGATAAATATCTTAGCTAGGCGTGGTGGCACACACCCTTAATCCCAGCACTCAGAAGGCAGAGGAAGGAGGATTGCCAAGAGTTGATGCTACTCTGAAACTATATAGTGAATGCCATGTCAGCCTGGGCTACAGCAAGACCCTACCTCAAAAAAAAAAAAAAAGAAGTAAAAATAATCAAAAGGCAAATATCCTAAATCACTGTGATCATTAAAAAGGTTCTTGGATATAACTGCCATAGAAAAATTGTATGAGGCAGAGAAGGAGGGTCAGGTGGATAACGTGGTGAAAGTACCACATGTTTTATACAGCAAAACTGCTGGAAGCACGGGCTGGGGAGATGGCTTAGTGGTTAAGGTGCTTGCCTACAAAGCCAAAGGACCCAGGTTCAATTCTCCAGATCCCACATAAGCCAGATACACATGGTGGCACATGAATCTGGAGTTTGTTTGTTGTGGCTGGAGGCCTTGACATGCCCATTTTCTCTCTCTCTCTCCCTCCCTCTCCCTCTCTCTGTCTCAAATAAATAAATAAATAAAAATATTTTAAAAACTTCTGAAAGCAGGCAAATAAGACTAACAAGTTATAAATACTGAAACCATAATAAAAACAATTTCAAACAGTTAGAAGGAAAATGTTCTTACTACATCTCCCAGGATGGAATAATACTTAGCCTTAAGAATTCATCACTAATTTCCTTTTTGCCCTCCAACTAGCCCTCCACTAGCATCTGTCCTTACCCCCTTATTAACCTCCTGGGGAGTTTTAGAGATCCAGCCTTGCCTCACTCTATGTTACTCCACATTGTATGCAATAATAGTTTTCATGTTTTCTCTGTCAAACTACATCAGATGCATATGGATACATGGGCATGTCAAAACCATACCAGAAAAGTCACACACAGAAAATGACCTAATATACTAGACCAATGAATATTGCAGCTCCCTCAGCTGGATCATCTAATGCTGTAGTATACTACCTACCACCAGTCATCAGACCATCCACTAATGTCACAAGATTAATAGGCAATGAACTTCAACTCAGTATGACTTCCAATTTGAAGTGGCCCACTCAAATTGCCATTAACTTAGAGCCAATAAACCTTGAGTCAGCCCTGTGTCCTGAACCAGCTCCATACTTTAACTAGCCCTGTGTCCCAAGTCAGCCCTGTGTCCCAACTAGTCCTGTGCCCTGAACCAGTGTTGTGTGCCTGCGGTGGTTTGAATATAAAATGTCCCTCAAAGACTCGAGTGTTTGAGTACTTAATCCTCAATGGGTGGCACTGTTTGGGAAGATTGTGGAACTGACTGGAACTAGAGCCTTGCTAAAGGAAATGTAGCATCAAGTGATACAATCTAGCCCCATTCATTGTTTGCCACTTCCTCCTGCTAATGTGACAATGTGACTAGCTGCTCCTGCCAAGATGGACTCTACCCTCAAAACTGTAAGCTGAATTAAACTCCCTTTTTCTTTCTTTTTTTTTAAAGTTGTTTCTTGTTGGCTATTTTGTCTGAGAAACTAGAAAGTCACTGATGCAGCCCTGAACCAACAATGACATGGTTTGTTATATTAACACTTTTGTCAGGTATTATTCCATCCTGGAATAATACTGGGAGCCTTAGTAAGAACCTTTTTTCTCCTAATTGTTTGTATTTTTTATGGCATCAGATATTGATGACTTGTTAGTCTTATTTGCCTGCTTCCAGCAGTTTTTTAAAAAAGATTTTTATTTATTTATTTGAGACAGAGAGATTATGATTCTTGATGCATGTGTAGTCTCTATGATTTTGCATTTGGGAAGGCTCCTTTGAACCCTGTGGCCCTTTGACATTTTCATAGAAATTCTACCATCATGACCTAATTTCCTCCCAAAGGTCCTACCTTCTAATAAAATTAAGAATCAGATTTTAACATGTGCATTAGGGAGGGTCACAAATATTCACACTCTAGCAAGAACTTTGGATGGAAGGCAGAAGATATGAGTTGTGACCTCCAAATATCACATATATGCCTATGTATGAAAGACTTGGTCTTAAAGGTGGTATTATTGTAGGTGGTACAACCTTTAGGATGTGGGGTCTAGTGACTCATCTAATATCACTGAGAAGATATTCTTCAAGGGGATTCTGTGACCCTCTCTTTTTCTAAATGGACAATAGGGTATCAGTTCTGGTTTGCAACATACTCCCCACAATGATACTATGCTTCACCAAGGCCCAAAGTCACAGGGAGGATTAAGTATGCACTGAGCCTTCTAAAAGTATGAATTTAGAAATTAGATGCTTCTTATATTTTAATACAGGTGTGAAAAGTTTAAAAACACAGTGACTTCTCAACACAGTATGCTATGACTGAAAGATCAATGGATTTTAATCAAGAACACTGGGTTCACACCTATACCTACGGTCTATTAGCTGAATGTACAACATAAATTACATGGCTCCAGTTTCTTCATCAGCATAGCTTGGATAAAATTATGGTGACCATATTTATATGAAGTAATATTTTTTTAAAATACTTTCTATAGTTTAAAGTGTTAATAAATAAAAAAAATGCTTAACTTTCATAACTGTAACAAAATACCTGAAAACATCAGTTTAAATTCAGGAACATTTTATTTTCGTGTGTAGCTTCAGAGATATAAACCCAGTGTCAGTCCTGCTGCTTCCTGTCTGCAGCAGGGAGCGACTCAGTGGAAGTCTGCGGGAGAGAAGCTCTCCTTGTGGCAGCTGGAAAGCAAACAGAAAATCAGGAAGCAGCCAAGTCTGATGTCCCAAGTGAGAGCACACTCACAATGACAGAGATGGCTTAGCAGTTTAGGCACTTGCCTGCAAAGCCTAAGGACCCATGTTTGACTCTCAAGATCCCACATTAGCCAGAGGCACAAAGGTTAGGCAAGCACAAAATCTCACACCCCCACTAGGTGGTGCAAGTGTCTGGGGGTGGATTGAAGTGGATGAAGCCCTAGTGCACCAATTCTCTCTCTCTCTGTCTCTCACACTCTCTCTACAATAATAATAATAATAATAAGTAAAACTAAAAAGAAATAACTTATTTTCACCAATTTCCACTTCCCAAAGGTTCCGCTACCTCCCGGTAGCACCACAGGGTGGTAACCAATCCATGGGACTTTGCTTTCATTTAGGATACAAACCATAGCAGTGCTCACTCATGCTGCTTTAGTCTGCATGTGATCTCTTTTGCTAAATACTGTTCTCCAGGTCCCCATAATTCTGGTGAAACTGACACTGAAGAGTAGCTCTTTTCCTATATTGGGGTGAGTATAGGACTGAATTCTAACTAGAAATCTCATCACCACTTTGGAGTGGCTGATTTGGAAGGAATAAGAAAGATCTGGAAAGAAATCAGTGCCATCCTTAAATTAACCTAAGACCTCTAAAAGAGAAAGGCCTGTGTGCCACAGATGTCTTATAACAGAATGGTATAAAGCTATATGGCCCATCATTTTTACCATATGGGAGACGCTTATCCAAATATAGACTCAAGAGAGAGATGAAGATACAAAGAGAGGGAGAATAGAAGAAAAGAACAGAGATTCCAGATGAAAGTCCCCTAGTCTTTTATCTGCACATGTATTGAGTATCTCATGTGCACTTACATATTCATGTGTATTCTCCTGTCTGTGTCTACTTATCTTCAGTGGTCTTTCTGGAGAGTCACAAGCTAAGAAATTGATAATCAATTTATATCTGGAACTCAGAGCCATAAGTGTGAGTGTTTGCATGTCTGCCAATGCTGAGATTCTAGAAAGATGGGTACAGGGTATAAACCTCATATTTGATTATCAGTTTTAAACCTTATGGTTATAGTTTTTCCTCCTAAGCATATTCAAAATCACAGATTTTACATGAAATGCTTTGTAATTCACAATAGGATAAAATAAATAAAATAAAATAAAATAAATCTTACATAACAATAATGGATTTATTACCTTACTTAAAAATAATTGTTTTTTAACTTCTTAATTTACTGTGTTCTTATAGCTAAATATAATACTAAGAATTAGGCCTTGGTTATTTGATTCCACGCAAGAGAATAGATTTCTGTACTGAAATTAAGTGTGAAGCTAAAGTTTCCTATACCTATGATGAAGAAATGTGAAGAATGTTTGAGAAGAAATGTGTTATACTAAAATGTGTTTAAAAAAAAAAAAAGCAACCTAATAAAAACATCACTGTGCTTCCAGAAAAATCAGACAATTGGGAAACATAGATATTGATAATTTTTCATATAAACTTTTTGAGATATGTTCTAAAGGAATATCATAACTAATATATTTTCCTGTTATATTTCAAAGCTGTAATTGTATTCTAGTTTATAAATTCTACTTGCAGGGCCAGGAAGACATCTGAGCAGTTAAAGGCACATGCTTGTAAAGCCTAATGGCCTGGGTTCAATTCTCCAGTACCCGTGTAAAGCCGGGTGCACAAAGTGGTGCTTGTATCTGGAGTTCATTTGCAGTGAAATGAAGCCCTGTTTCACCAATTCTCTCTCCCTCCCTCTCTCTCTTTCGGTCTATTCACAAATAAATAAGTTTTACTTGCTTATTACATTACATTCTTAGCTGACATTAGGATACTCAAATTTATATTTACATTAAAAAAATCAAATGTGGGATTTTGGTCAAGATGATATCCATCTAACCATGCTTCACCTTGAAGGGAAGTAAAGGCACGATCTCTGGGGGCTCTTAGGGGTTGTAGATCCTAATACACCTCCGGTGGGAGGACCTGGAGGAGCATAGTAGGGAATCCACAAACTCCTCCAGAAGCTGACCCAGCCGCTATCCCAGCAGGCCCTGCCAGGTTCCTCCTGCACTATTGGCAGGCTACCAGGACTCAAACCAGCAGGCTAGCATTCCCCCTCCTTCCCGGGCCTTTCCTGCCACCCAGATCTCCTTGCACCGTCCCAGCCACCATCCCGCCATGCGTGGACTAGTTTCCTCCTGCACTACCAACAGGCTACCCGGAACCAGGCCAGCAGGCTAGCGTGCTCCTCCCTCCCTGGGCTTTCTTGCCAGAGCGGTCTCCCTACAGCCATTGCACCATGAGCACACCATGTCCTCCTGTACTTCCTACAGGCTACTCAGACACACGCCAGCAGGCTAGCATTCCTCCTCCCCCTCAGTTTTGCTGTCCCCAAGATCTCCCTGAGACCTGCGTGGACCAGTTCCTCCTGCACTTCCTGCAGGCGACTGGAACCCAGACCAGTAGGCAAGCTCCACCCTTCCTCCTTGAGTTTTCCCCCTACTGAGATAATCCTGTGACAACAGTCCAAGCCACCAGCATGGAGCAGGTCTTCCTGCACTTCCTTCAGCCTACTCGGACCCAGGCCATCAGGATAGCATCCGACCTACTTCCCTCAGTTTTCCCTCCTTCCCCCCAGCAGGACCATTGACCAACCACCCCCCCCCCCATCGCCTGACCCACAGCAGTCCCATCTCCCTGCCCCACTATGTCACAGGACACAACAGTCCCATTCATCCCGGGCTACACTGTCTCAATGGACCCCTCTGTCTCAAACCCTCACCCCTCAGAATCACAAGTCCACACAATCCCATCCTCCCCCATCCGCCACCCTGCACACCACCACTCTGCTTTGTCCCATCCCCCCACCTCCTGTCCCCTCAGGCCATCTGACCACACACTTCCATACCCCAACCACCCACCAGTAGGCCCCTTCATCAGGTCCTTGAGCCCCACCAGAGCCTTGCAGTCTCCTTCCATATGAGCTGTCAGGGCCCATTGCCATCAGAAGCCTAATTGAGGCAAACATAAAATGGAATAATCACTGAAGACGCTTCAAGGGCAAACTACAGCTTTCTCCTAAATTAAATAAGACTCCTACAATGTGATGGGCAGACCACAGCACCAAAGGAATAACATGAAAAATCAAAGGCAAGTAAATCCAACAAGGTCAACCAGTCCCACAATGGAAGTCTCTAATCAAAACATAGAAGAGACATTAGGACCAAAACCCCAAAATGATGATACAAGCTATGCAACCCTGGCCAAGCAATTAGCAGAACTTGCAGACAATCAACAAAGGTCTCATAGTTGTATGAATGCTGTCTTCGCTAGATTAGACCAAATAGAAATGAACAAGGAAGGGTTCCAAAGACAGTTAAATGATCTGAAGGAGAGGAAAAAAAAAAAAAGGAGTACCTCAAAAAATCCACTGGCCAAGCTCAGTGAAGACATAAATAAATGCAAGGATGAATTCCAAGAGCTATTAAGAAAATCAGAAAATGACATGAAAAGGGAACTCGACAGAGGGATGGATACTATACATAAAAAGGCAGTAGAAAATACAAAACAAACTGAACAAGTAAAAACTCTATAGAAGCTCTCAAGAATAGAGTCAGCCATGTAGAGGACAGGAACTCAGAACTGGAAGACAAAACAGAAGGAACAGTTTGTGAGTTCAAAAGTTTGAATAAGTTCAAAAAATTTTTTGTGGGGCTGGAGAGATGGCTTAGCGGTTAAGTGCTTGCCTGTGAAGCCTAAGGACCCCGGTTCGAGGCTCGGTTCCCCGGGTCCCACGTTAGCCAGATACACAAGGGGGCGCACGCATCTGGAGTTCGTTTGCAGAGGCTGGAAGCCCTGGCACGCCCATTCTCTCTCTCTCCCTCTATCTGTCTTTCTCTCTGTGTCTGTCTCTCTCAAATAAATAAATTAAAAAAAATTTTTTTTGTGAATAGAACATGAGGGAACTTTGTGATACCCTTAAATGTCCCAACATTTGGATCAAGGGAATACCAGAAAGGGAAGAAATTCAGATGAAGGCATCAAGAACTTATTCAATAAAATCATCAAAGAAAAGTTTCCCACTCTCTCAAAAGAAATTCCCATCAAGTTACAAGAAGTTACCAGAACTCCAAACAGACTATACCAAAGGAGAAATTAAGACTGTAAACATTAAAAACAAAGAGAAAGTCCTAAAAGCAGCTAGGGAAAAACAGCACATCACATTTAAAGGTAACCCCATCAGAATCACTTCAGACTTTTCAATGGAAACTCTGAAAGCCAGAAGGGCCCAGAATGGAACACTGCAAACTCTAAGAACTTATGACTTGCAACCCAAACTACTCTACCCAGCAAAAGTATCCCTCATAATAGATGGTGAAAGAAAAACTCTCCCCGATAAAAGCCAGCTTTACAACAATATGAACACAAAGCCAAACCTACAAAGAGTACTTCAGGGAATTCTTCACACCGAAGACTCAAATAACCAACCTTAAGTGCCTACAGGAAGCAGATCACAATAACCAAACTCAGAGAAGGCACAAAAAACTACAAAGTCCAAGAAAACACCAAACCACATAAACCACCACAATATGGCAGGGATTAAATCAAACCTCACAGTTATTACTTTAAGCATTAATGGCCTTAATTCACCCATCATGAGATATGAGATAACAGAGCATATCAGAAAATTAGACCCCTCAATCTGCTAACTTCAAGAAATCTACCTCACCACTAAAGACATACACCACCTCAAGGTGAAAGGGTAGAAAATGATATTTCAAGCAAATGGAAATAAGAAACAAGCAGGCATTGCTATACTGATATCAGATAAAATAGACTCCAAACCAAAAGTATTCAAAAAAGACAAAGAAGGGCACTTTTTACTTGTCAAGGGAATGACACAACAAGAGGATATCACAATTACCAACCTTTATACAGCAAACACAGGTGCACCACAATTCATAAAACAAAACCTACTTGAAAATAAAACAGAAATAACCACCAACACCACCATGGTCAGGGACTTCAATACTACACTATCAGCAATAGACAGATCATCCAAACAGAAAACTAACAGGGAAGTAAGAGAGCTCAACAAAACCACAGATCAATTAGTCTAACAGACAACTGAAAAACATCCCACCCAAAATCCACAGAATACACATTTTTCTCAGCAGCCTTTGGAAACTTCACTAAATATACTGGGCTATATACTGCCTCCATATTTTTACAAAATTTGACATAATTTCCTGCATGATATCAGGTCACAATGCTGTAATTCTAGAAATTAACAACAAAAGATACCTCAAGAAACCCTCCAGCTCCTAGAAACTGAACACTGTTAAACACGAAATGGGTAGTGGATGAAATTGCAAAATTTATAGAATTGGATGACAATGAAAACACACTATACCAAAACTTATGGGACACAATGAAGACAGTCCTTAGGGGATAGTTCATAGCACTCAATGCCTTCATAGCAAAGGCAGAGAGAGCCCAATGTAACCATTCACCTAAAGGGATTGGAAAATACAAGAAGAAACCAACCCCAAAAGCTCCAGACTGAAAGAAATAATTAAGATCAGAGTATAAATTAATGAACTGGAAACTAAGACAAAAATCAAGAAAATTGATGAAAGAAAGAGCTGGTTCTTTGAAAAAATAAATAAGTTTGATAAACCCCTGGCCAATTTGATCAAGCCAAAAAAAAAAAGAGAGAGAGAGAGAGACTTCAAGTTAACAAAATTATAAATGAAAAGGGAGAGATGACAACAGACATAAGTGAAGTTAGAAGAATCATCAGGACTTATTTCAAAAGCCTCTACTTCAAAAAACTTGATAATCTAGAGGAAATGGATAAATTCCTGGACACATATCACCTACCAGAGCAGATTAATCTCCTAAACAAACCTATCACATGCAGTCAAATTGAAAAGGTAATCAAAAACCTCCCCAAAAAGAAGATCCCAGATGGCTTCTCAGCTGAGTTCTATCAAGCCTTTACGGAAGAAATGAAAACAATTTTTCTTAAACTGTGACACATAATTTAAAAACAGGGAAAGCTCCTCAACTCTTTTTATGAACCTAGTATCACTCTAATACCAAACCAGGCAGAGATGCCACAAGAAAAGGAAACTATAGGCCTATTTCCCTGATGAACTTAGACACAAAGATAATGAACAAAATCCTCACAAACTGAATTCAACAACACATCAAAAGCACTATCCACGTTGATCAAGTAAGCTTTATCCCAGGAATGCAGGGTTGGTTCAACACATGGGAATCTGTCAGTGTAATACACCACAGAAATAAGCTTAAACACAAAATACACATGATAATTTCAACAGATGCAAAAAGGCCTTTCACAAAATACAACATTACTTCATGGTCAAAACACAGAGAGAGGGCTGGAGAGATGGCATAGTGGTTAAGCGCTTGCCTGTGAAGCCTAAGGACCCCGGTTCGAGGCTCGGTTCCCCAGGTCCCACGTTAGCCAGATGCACGAGGGGCGCACGCGTCTGGAGTTCGTTTGCAGAGGCTGGAAGCCCTGGCGCGCCCATTCTCTCTCTCTCCCTCTATCTGCCTTTCTCTCTGTGTCTGTCGCTCTCAAATAAGTAAATAAAAATTAAAAAAAAAAAAACAGAGAGAATAGGCATGGACAGTTTATCTCAACATAATGAAGGCTATATATAAAGCTGCTAAAGCACAAATAATACCAATATAGAGAAACTGGAGGATTCCCATTGAGATCAGGAACAAGACAGGGGTGTCTACTCTCACCTCTCTTCAATATAGTACCGGAAGTACTAGCTCAAGCAATAAGATAGGATAAAGAAATAAAAGGGATACAAATTGGAAAGGAAGAAGTTACATTAGCCCTATTTGCAGACAACATGATTCTATACATAAGTGACCTGAGAATCTCCATCTCAAAATTGTTAAAGGTGATTAGTTCCTTCAGCAAAGTAGCAGGATACAAAATCAACACACAAACATCAGTAGCCTTTCTATATGCAAAAGACAAAGATACAAAGAAAGAAATTAGTGACACTGTCCCATTTTCTTTTTTTTTTTTTTTTTAATTTTTATTTATTTATTTGAGAGCGACAGAAACAGAGAGAAAGACAGATAGAGGGGAGAGAGAGAATGGGCACGCCAGGGCTTCCAGCCTCTGCAAACGAACTCCAGACGCGTGCGCCCCCTTGTGCATCTGGCTAACATGGGATCTGGGGAACCGAGCCTCGAACCGGGGTCCTTAGGCTTCACAGGCAAGCACTTAACCGCTAAGCCATCTCTCCAGCCCACACTGTCCCATCTTCAATAGCAACAACAACAACAACAAATACCTTGAAATAACATTAACCAGTGATTTGAAAGACTTATATAATGAAAATATAAAAACACTCAAGAGAGAAATTAAGAGGATTTGTAAAATGGAAAGACCTCCAAAGCTCCTGAATAGGCAGAATTAACATTGTGAAAATGGCAGTCTTACAAAAGCAATATACAGATTCAATGCATTACCAATAAAAATCCAAGCATTGGGCTGGAGAGATAGCTTAGTGATTAAGAGCTTGCCTGTGAAACCTAAGAACCCCAGTTCAAGGCTCGACTCCCCAGGACCCACGTTAGCCAGATGCACAAAGTGGAGCACATGTCTGGAGTTCATTTGCAGTGGCTGGAGACTATTTATCTCTATTTGCCTTTCTCTCTCTCTCTCTCTGTCTGTCACTCTCAAATAAATAAATAATTAAAAAATTTTTAATCCCAGCATTTTTCTTCACATAGGAAAAATGATCTCAAAATTCATATGGAATGGCAGAAGGCCTCAGATATCCAAGCACATCCTCAGCAAAAGAAACAGCTATGGAGGAATCACCATACCTGATCTAAAGATATATTACAAAGCCATAGTAACAAAAACAACATGGTACTGGCATAAAAGCAGGATTATAGACCAATGGAACAGAATAGAGGACCTGGACTTTGGGTCAAGTAACTATAGGTACTTGATATTTGACAAAGGCCCTATTAATGTAGACCGGAGGAAAAAAAAAAAAAACATCTTCAACAAATGGTGGTGGACAACCTGGAACCTGGATAACCATTTTCAGTGAAATGAAACTGGATCCACACATCTTGGCACTTACAGAAATCAAGTCCAATTGGATCAAAGACCTCAATATAAAACCAGAAACTCTGCTGGTAGTGGAAGAAAAAATAGGAGGAACTTTCCATGATATAGGAGTGGGAAAAGACTTTCTGAACAAAACCCCAGTAGCTCAGGTAGTTAGACAATCACTCAACCATTGAGCTCTCATGAAGCTCATAAGTTTTTTCACAGACAAACATGCAATAAGCAGAGCCAATAGATTACCCACAGAATGGGAGAAAATTTTTGCTGGCTATCCAATTGACAGAGGCCTAATTTCTAGAATCTACAAAGAACTCAAAAATCTAAACAATAAAAAGTCAGACAACCCACTCACAAAATGGTATAGAGAACTGAACAGGAAATTCTCAAAGGAAGAATTATAAATGTCAAACACACACTTAAGAAAATGTTCATCATCCCTAATCATCAGGGAAATGCAAATTAAAACATCTATGACCTGGGCATGGTGGCACACAGCTTTAATTACAGCAATTGGGAGGCAGAGGTAGGAGGATTGCCATGAGTTTGAGGCCACCATGAGACTCTATAGTGAATTCCAGGTCAGCCTGGGCTAGAGAAAGACCCTACCTTGAAAAGCCAAAAATAAAAAAAATTTAAAAAAAAAGAGATTTCACCTTATGCCAGAAAGGATAGCAAACATTAAAAAAATCAAATGAAATCAAATACTGGTGAGGATATGGGGAAATAGTAACCCTCATTCACTGTTGGTGGGAATGTAAGATGGTACAACCACTATGGAAAACAATATGGAGACTCCTACAAAGGTTGACTATAGAGTTACCAACAGACCCAGCTATTCCCTTGCTTGGCAAGCTCCATGCCTCAGTTCAGAGAGATTTGCTCACCCATGTTTATAGCTCAATTCATTATAGCTAAGAACTGGAATCAACCCAGATGCCCATCATTAGACGAATGAATAAGCAAGATGTGGCATATCTGCATGCCAGAATTCTGCACAGCAGTAAGGAAAACTAACACAATGAAATTTGAAGAAAAATGGTCAAACTTGGAACAGATCATTCTCAATGAACTCACCCAATCACACAAAAGCAGCCATTGCCTGGTCTCACTTATCTGTGGCTACTAACCTGGATCTGCCCAAGATGATGACATACCTAATAGGCATCTGAAGAACTGGACAATAGGTAGGGTGGGGCAGGAGGGGAAGGTAAGGGTGGGGGGAGTGTCACAAAACTGGACCCAAATGGAACTGGTACCATAAAATCCTATATTTTGAAAAACAGACTAAAAGCTTGAACCTTCATCAGGTTCTGAGAGGGAACACCTGAATCAAAGGGCCCTAGCGAGAGTATGATGAAGACTATACTTAATTTTCTCCTGTTTCTCTATCTCTCTTTCTCTTTTACATTACCTATCTTTTTCTTCCTTCTTTTCCTTTGGCACTTGCCTGTAACTCCCAATACCAGGATGTAGTTAACATTCACAATGAGCTGTTGATCAGAGAGACCTACAATGTTTCCCATAAGAAGACAGATTTCTGTTAGAGCACTCAGTTACCCACCAAAGGTTAATGGTTAGACCCTACTGCTGAAGACACCATATGCTGTTGGTACAGAACATGGAGTGACCTGGCTGGAATCTGGAAGAGAAACAGTTCCCAGACTGTTAGCTTGTCTAGTGCCAGAAGGTGCTACATGAGCTACTGTGGGTAAATGGCCAACATCTGTCCAAGCAACTCATTGTCTAAGCTACTCAGCAGCAAACAACAAACTGATGTGACGCTCACCCAAGTACAATAGTGGCACACAGCCATGGTGGATAACCAATTGCTCTTGAATTGACTAACAGATCCACTAAGTGGAATGGAACCCATAGCTGGAACTGTTAAACAGGTCAGAATCCTATCCTAAAAATGAGTTCACTCTCCAATATCAAGCTCTCACCAATCTTTCCTACAAGTGGGCCCACGCCTATTAAATTCTCTCTAAACTAAGGAGAGAATCAGTCCATTACACTTCACCAGGGCCCCAGCTGAAACCATAGAGTATTTGGGGAAATGAGTAAGAGTGCTGTTTTCCTGGTGAACCTGGTATCAACACAACAGTGAAGGATATAGACAGAGAGAACAATCAACTCCTACCAAACTAGATATCCAGAGACACAGTGGCTTCCAAGGCCTCATCACTGAAGTAGAACTAACATGAACCCAACATGACTCAGGGAAATTTGTGGAAGAGGGGGCAGAAAGATTGTTAGAGCCATAGTTGGGACATTGTGCACAGAGAGAGTTGCCTCTTCCCCATAACTAATTGCTACCCCCAGAAAGCACAATAAACAATCCCCATGGGGATGACTGGCAACCCCAATAATGAGGGTCCCTTCAGAGGGGAGAGAACAGGGACAAGGCTAAGGATGGTACCAACATGTGCTGTTTACAAACTGAGTATGTACCTATCTAATAAAAGAAATGATCAAATGAAAATTTTGCCTGAAGTACCAAAAGAATTTTTTAGTCAAAGTTTCAACTGCAGGCTCTGGATATAGCCCAATGGTAGAGAGTACTTGCTTAACATGTACGAGTCCCTGAGTTTTATCCCCAATAATAAACACAAAAACAAAAATATATTTTTAAATGTTTAAGCACATTTCATTTTATTCTTTTGTACTTATATTTATACCTCTATATTATATAGAGATCAAAGTATGTCTTATATGTTTTCTCACAGAAAAAGATTTTGATAGGCATTGGGGAAAAATGAAACACACATTTAAAATTATGTAATATATATATATATATATATATATATACATACATACATATGTATAATATAATTCAATATGTTTTATTATAATATATTGTGGATCAAAAAGAGACTTAAAGTCATTGATTTTTAAGATAACACCAGGGCTTAATAAACCTAAAAGTTCTAGTGAGTAAATAAAGGTATATGAGGTCTAAATTGCTAGAAATTAAATAATATGAATAATATGGAGCAAAATTCTTACATTCAGGCAAAGTCATGTATATAAACCTTATAAGTGTATATTAGTAAATTATATAAGAAACACTTGCAAGTCAACAATGAAGAGACAAATGACATAATTTCTTTTTTTTTTTTTTAATTTATTTATGTGAGAGTGACAGACATAGAGAGAAGGACAGATAGAGGGAGAGAGAGAGAATGGGCGTGCCAGGGCCTCCAGCCTCTGCAAACGAACTCCAGACACGTGCACCCCCTTGTGCATCTGGCTAACATGGGACCTGGGGAATCGAGCCTCGAACCGGGGTCCTTAGGCTTCACAGGCAAGCATTTAACCGCTAAGCCATCTCTCCAGCCCGACATAATTTCTTTAAAGTGAGTAAGAATTGGGCTGGAGAGATGGCTTAGTAGTTAATGTGCTTGCCTACTGCACCTAAGGATCCAGGTCAGATTCCCCACTACCTACAAAACCAGATGTGCATGTGCATCTGGTGTTCATTTTCAGTGGCTAGAGGATCTGTTGTGGCCAGTCTTTCTCTACCTGCCTTCCTCTCTCACTCTCTCTCTTTCTCTTTCTCTCAAATAAAAAAAGAAAATATTTTTTAAAAATCAGTAAGAGTTGAAGTAAATATTTCTCTACACTCAACAGACCAATGTTCAGTAAGTGTATTTCATAAAAATCCCAAGGTTGAAACAACCCAGATGTTGAGCTACTGGTAAGTGACTCAGGAAAAATTACTACTCCCTTCTGGTACAAGCTTCACACTCAGGGACATTGTTCCTAAATGCAACAATATAATCCTTCCTCATTGTGCGTGCCACACTGTTGTGTCTGCTACTATGCAGAGAAGCCAGCTATAGATGCCATTTAGTACTTTACTGGAATCTTGGGATACTTCACCAAACAGAAAATTGGTTCGACTGACTTTCTCACATGGTGTATTACAATCTCCAATTGCAAAATGTTTATTCTCTGAGTGGCCTGACACTTTCCCTACATGTCTTTTCCACATTCCACAGGCACCTTCTCAGAAACCGATAGCCTGGGCTGTGGGAAGAAGCAGGGATGAAGTAAGTTGTGAATGAGGAAGATGAGCAAAGTCTTGAGGAACAAAATGAAGATTGAAGGGGTGGGAAAAGCTTATAAATACCTCCACTCTGTTGGTGTGTACAGGAAAAGTAGTGGGCTAGGGCCAACTGACAGTCTTTTCTTACTGGTATTTGAGATTGCTATAGCTTAGCCAAGAACATCTTTCCATACCTTTCGCATAATTTGTTCTACACAACTCTTCCCTGGAAACAATGTTTATGGTATAGATTGATGATGATAGAAAACAAACAGACACACACACACACACACACACACACACACACACACACACACACACACACACATACACACACACACATGCATACATAGGGTTTTAAAAATATTTTTAAACATATTTTATTTATTTATTTGAGAGAGAATAGCCACATCAGGCTCTCCCGCCACTGCAAACAAACTCCAGATGCTTGCACCACCCCCCCTGTGCATCTGGCTTATGTGGGGCATGGAGAGTCAAACCAAGATCCTTTGGCTTTATAGGCAAATTCCTTAACTGCTAAGCCATCTCTCCAGCCCCATACCTAAGTTTTTATATCTACAAAGAACAAAAGAATCCCCTGGAACTGAGAAAAGAGCTCAGCAGGTAAAATTGCCATCTGTGAAAACATGAGGCCCCAAGTTTGATCCCCAGCACCTGCATTAAAATCCAGGGATAACTAGGTATGTATGTCAGTCCAGTATTTAGGAGACAGAGACAGAAGGGTCACAGACTAATCAAAAAATTGAGAGCTTCAGAATCAGTAAGAGTCTCTATCTTGGGAAAACAAGGCAGAAAAGCAGGAGGAGGACATCCAATGTCTGCCTCTGGCCTCTGCAGTCATGCACCTTGGGCATGCCCAGACCCACCATGTGTGTGTGTGTTTGTGCATATGCACACATGCATGCGTGTATGCATGTGTATATGTGTGTGTAGACATAGAGACAGAGAGAGAAGAAAAAGAAAGAGAAAAGAAACTCAGCCTGTCCATAACCAATGTACTTTTATCTATCTTGCTAAAAATCAACTAGAATTACCTTTACCACCCTTAAACAATCCCAGGGTTTTATGGTGGTGAGGGGAGGTGGAGGAGGTCCCTGTGACTTATTCATAGACCATCAGTTCAATACTCCCTTTGTTTTTCTTGCCATATGTACCATATGGTGTTTTTGCCCTGGGCTTAATGGTATATTTGTTTGCTATTGAGGAGCACTTGTTAGAAACTGAGGTGACAGCTCCATTCCCTGCATCTCTGTAGGCAGAAACGGCTATGTCCACCATTCCCTACATCTCTGTAGGCAACAATGACTATGTCTATGTGCATATGAGAAGTTGAGGTTTACAGAGATTATCTGATTTCCACATTTCCAAACTGAGATTTCACCATGTGTCCTGCCTTAAGGAATGAGCTTTTTGAGATATAGCAAGAAAAAAAAAAATTGGGGGGCTCTCTGTATTGTGTGTATGTATACACACATGTTTGTACAAGGTCCTCCACCTACTGAGAATCAAAAACAGTTACCAGAGCTAGGGAGGTTCTTGCATTGACTTTTACAACTAAAGGAACTATGAAATCGATTTAAGAATGGAAGTGAAAACTGGGTGTGGTGGCGCATGCCTTTAATCCCAGCACTCATGAGGCAGAGGTAGGAGGATCATCATGAGTTCAAGGCCACCCTGAGACGACAGAGTGTATTCCAGGTCAGCCTGGACCAGAGTGAGACACTACCTCGAAAAACCAAAAAAAAAAAAAAAAAAAAAGAATGGAAGTAAAACTCCTGCCTGGTGTTTGTTCCTCTCATGAAGATCTTAAATGAACAATGAAAACTACAGAACCATATTTCTGAGGGTGTGGACTTGTTTCCATAGCAATAGCCTCCATAAAATTGCAATCAATCACATCCAGCATAGAGGAGTCATCCCAGCATGTTCTGTATTTTTGTCCACGGCATTATTACCATCACTCCACCTCAGATCTTGAATGTGCTCTAAGGGCCCATCTATGAAAGTCTTGGTTCCCAAGGGGAACTCAACCTTTGATAGGTGGGACTCAATGGGTGTGGCTTAGGTTCTTGGGGATGCAAAGGGATAGTGGGACTCAGATGACCTTCATTGTCCTCATTTTCACTTCCTTGACCATGAAGTGAGCATCTTTGATCCACCATGTCACTTTCCACAGGCCCAAAGCAAGGGGTGCCAATATCTCATGGACTGAAATCTCACAGAGTGAATTTTCTCTTTACAAGTGGATAGTCTATGATGTTTAGCTGTAGTCTGGAACATTAACTAGTATATCTTCAACCTTTAAGGTTGTCCTGACTGTTTTATGTCTGATTCCATCTAAAAGATAGGTTACTAGGAGTCATGGGTATTAATCTTTACTTTTAGAGCTTGTCTGATAGATTTGTGCTAAATAAATAAATTATTCAAAATCAAATATTATTGTCATTTAAATAATGACAGTAGGTAGCTCACTGTGCCTTAAGTGGCATCCCTTTCATCTCTCAGCTTAGGAGGTCAATTTTATGACAAGAGAAGGAAGAAAGAAAGGAAATAATGAAAGGAAGGGAGAAAAGAAAGGAAAGGAAGGAAGGGAAGAAGAGAAAAAAGAAATATAAACCAGTGACGTGTAATCCCCCTTTTTTTTTGCCCTTTTTCCTTCATGTTTATTTGATTTACCATTCCTTCCACTATAAATTTGCTGGATCAAAACCTTATAAAATTATTTGGAAACAACATGCACACAAGTAAGCTGAATATAATGGATAAGTCATTATGTAGACGCTCTCCAGTTACATTCAACTTTTCTTCAGGGTGCTGCCACCAAAAATAATTTATTCCAGCTTTATCAATCTAACTTACAACTAGACTTTCTCTATGACATTAATGATAAATGATAATTAATTTTAGTTAGATGACAAACATATCAATTTTAAAATCAGCAGGCTATTTGGTAACAAATTTCTGCTTGAATTCTCATGCTATAGTTTCTGAGCCAATTTCACTGTTTGTTCTGTATAATCCAATTTCTTTTAAGATGGCTCTCAGCTCCCCCTACCCTTGCGCACTATTGATGTAAGGCATGAAAGAATGCAAACACTTGCACCATCAAAAGCAAATAGCATCTTACCACCCGGAATGCCCTGGCATGAGTTCACAAAAACAAGACTTAATTCCTGAGAATGGCAGTGCAGAGACACAACTAATGGATGGTCTTTCTACAAAAATGTTTCAGAAGCTTCCCTGAAATAATAATTTGGTGCCTTGGCATCAGGATTCCTCTGTTTATTGTTGACATCTTGGATTTTAACTGTTATATTAAAACAAAAATTCACAACATGTAATGAAAAATTTGAAGTAGCAATGTGAATTACCATTCTACCAAGACTTTACATTTGGGTGGATAGGAGTTAGTGTAAAACTTTGGTGTGACTTCTTGTCTTGTTCAAGGATTTGCAGTTGTGTTGACAGGATCCACTAAAGGTCAGGTCAAGGCCCCCAACGTCTGTATTAAATATCTTCTTTTAAACAAACAATAGCAACAATTATAAGGACACCGCTACATGCCACATGGAAAATGTTTTATTTGCTAAAAATTGTTTTGGAATTGCTTCTTTCCCTTATGATCTGGGAGGGGGATGAGATGTTTTGTATTAGACTCTTTCTATATCTTGGTGGTCATGTCATATAATTATTCATCATTGTCACATGATATTATCTCTCTGTGTAAATCACCAAATTATGGCAATGTTCACACTAGATTAAGGTAGTCCACAGATATGACCTAGCATGAATTCTGGACTGAAAGCAAATGTCATCTTCCAATTACACTTTCTTGGACATACATAAAATATTTATGGGGGAAAATACCCTAAAATCATTTTGAATGATTTTGTAATTATGCTAATCAACATTTTTCTTTAAATATTTGAACTTTTAAATACTTTTTACAGATAAAACTCTTAGGATCACCTAGTAGGAGATGGATTCTTTCCTTCCAGATGTCTGGCAAAGGGAAAGTACCCCCAAGTGGTTAGATGTCTCTCAGATGCCTCAGCCCCATTACTGATCATGGCTTCCAGTCAGTTCAGAATGGAAGGGTTCTATGCAGATATCTCTTTTACACAATGATTTCAGTTCTTTGGATACATCCCCAGAAGGGTGATTGCTGGAAGATTAGAGTGTTTCTAGATTTAGGTGTCACATTGTTTCCCATAAAGGCTATATTAGTTTACATTCTCACTAACAAGGTAACAAGGGTTCCACACTTTCACCACCATCTGTTAACTGTTGTTTTTTCCAAACAAGGATTTCACGCTAGCTCAGGCTGTCCTAAAATTCACTGCATAGTCTCAGGCTGGCCTCAAACTCAGGGCAATCCTCCTACCTCTGCCTCCTGAGTGCTGGGATTAAAGACATGTGCCACCACGCCCGGGTTACCTTTCCTCTTTTTGATAATAGCCACTGGAAGAGACCTGAGCTGATACCATGCTATGAGTTGAATTAGCATTTCTCTAAGGGTTTCTGTTGATAAGCATTCTTTCTATGTTGAGCATTTACATATCTTATTGTAAGAAATGTCTATTTACTTTTCTTCATGTTTTTTTTTTTTCTTTCAATAGGCTTCTTTGTTTCCTTAACATTAAAGATGATATATTTTGCCTTCCTAACTCTATGGGAAAATTGATCTTAGGACCATGAAAACTCTCATAAACAGCAAAACAGAAACAGACTGTTTTATTGCACACATAATTTCAGAAGAGGGATCATAATTTTCTCCCCTGGTTAGTCGAGATAAATGAGACATACAGATTCCCCTGACGTAAGGAAGACACAACTCTTCAATATCTTAGCATTTTAAAGTAAGTTTCTCAAAAAAAAAAAAAAAAAAGATGGAAAAAGAAAAACAAGCATTTTAAACTGTTCGAGTGTTTGCATGTTAATGATCCCAGTGAGTGACAGAAAGACCAGAGAAAATCCTGTCCCTTGACAACTCTGCTCTGAGCCCTTTGTCAGCTATTTTAGCTTTCTCATTCGCCCTTAGGAGTCACCTCAAGATTGCGTGAACTCCATTTCACAGATTAGGTTGCCAATTTTCTGAAGTTCTACATTATTTCCTGAATGACTGACACACGAGGTCATTTAGTGTGGAAATAAGATCCCTGCTGTCACACTTCAAAACAAGTTGCTTTTGTAGTCTAATTTTGTTGCAAAGTCTGTAAAAGTATGGCTAAAGTGATACTATTCAACAATGATGAGTTTGAACCTTATCCATCAGCACTATACTGTCTCCAATCTAATCAGATTTGAAATTAAATCCTGATGCCATGTGCCCTTTCCCTAAGAGGACAAGTGCCCACAAAAATGATCAGTGGGAACAGACATTAGTGTCCTAGGGACATAGTCAATTTTTCTCCATGTTTGTCTACTCTGTGGCACTGGATTTCTGACTTGTTCGCTCCATCTGTGTTGATAAGCAGTACCAACCATCACACTTGGTATTCTCACATATTGGGATATTTATTTTCTTGACCCTGGACACTTCTCCAGGTAGCATGGCCAAGATCCTTTTCCTATCGCCCACCAGTCCAGATTCTTAACAACATATTGTAGTTAAGCTGACGAAACCCAGGCTATATCATCCAAGACCCTTAACTCTTACTCTGCACAACAATAAACTCTGAATATATCAAGAATTTCAATGTAAGACTTGAAAATCTTAACAACTAGAGGAAAAATTAGGGAGAACATGTCAAGATTCAGACAAGTAGAATTTTCTGAACAGAACATTGGTTGCCCAGGAAATAATGCAAACCTTCAACAAAATGAACCACAGGAAATATAAAGGCTGTTGTGTAGCTAACAAAACCATCAACCAAGGAGGGGGAACAACAGAATGGGAGAGACTCTTTGCTGGCTGCACATCTAGAGAGGGATATCTATAACAAAGAACACAAAAAATGAAACAATGAAATATCAAATAATCCAATCCAAAAGTGGGTATGGAACTGAAGATAGAGTTCTCAAAAGAAGAAACCCAAATGGCGAATACCTTTACCCATCAAGGAAATGCAAATCTTTAACAGTTTTGTAAGGCATCATTTTCATAGGATTCCATTCAGAGAAAAACAAAAATTTGGACCCAACATTCCTAACATTGTTATTGAAACATTATAGGAGACTGACAATTCCCTTGGCTAAGCAGACAGAATGGGAAAAGGGCCCTTGGTAAGTGCTATCTATCTTTTAACCCAAGATGGCAAAGAGGGTGACCCCCCCCCCCTTTCTTACTACATCTTGGTTTAAGTGAATTTTCCCGCCAGTGGGCTGGCTTGGTTGACTGGCTTCATGAGCTTTTTGGAACTGATAGGCAATAGAAGTTGGTTAGGTAGTTTAGCGACAAGAACCCAATGTATATAGCTTTCTCTTGGCTAAAAAGTGAGAAATGTTGTTGGGCCTATGGGAGAAAGTCTACACCACTGTACTTAGAATGTGAAAGTCAGAGATGTGAAAAGGGTATGACTTTTCCTTCTCTCTAGCCCCCTGGGGTATACTTCCACTCTTCTGGGAAGACCTGTCCTAGAAAATTAAGATTTTAAGAAGGTTGTCCTTTCCCAGAGATCCTGAATCCAGATACCTGTCATCAGGACTAAACAGATTAAACCAGCTGCCCATCCATGGGGCTCATATAAAAATTCCTACCCTGAGTCTCAAACCTGCTCTTGCCTCCCTGAGCAAGAGCTTTCCTTCTCCTACACCATCTCAGACCAGTGCTTGTAGTACTGGGCAAGAGCTCCATCTTGCTTCCTTTTCTGTTCTGAACTTAATGCCCCCTTCTCATCTGCCTCTTGAAGCTTTAAGCTATAATAAAATCTATCTATCTCCACTGTATCCCTTTGGTCTGTGATACTCATTCTTCAAATTCATAAGACAAGGATCTAGAAACACCTCAAATTATTGGTGGGTTGGCATATATTGTTACATGGGCCGAGGAACCCCCAAATTCCTGTCAGGACCTACACAGTCCAGATGCATGATGGGCCAACCAGCACCATCATCTTCATTTAAGCTGACTAATCATGGGCAGCCTTCTCTCATTTGATAAAAGCCCTGCTCCCACTGGAGTAGTGGATTTTCTTATTCTGGAGCCCTCTCCTCCCTGAAAAGCTGTGCTTTCTTTCTTTACCTCCTACTTTGAATTAAAACCCTTTCTTGCCCTTTAGTTCTTAATCAGCAGAGAAAATGAATCCAACATTCCTCAACAGAATCATTGTGAAGGGCCAACCTTCACTCTTTCTCCAGGCTAACTGTAAATGTTCCCCACATACTGTAACATTTAAAACAAAATTCCAAATACCTCTTCCATAGATGACCTGCATAATAAGGATGTCTAAATATCACTACATAAATATTAGTAGTTTTCTTCACAGCCCTAATTAAAAATAAAGAAAGCCAATTAACTAAGTATAATCTGCCTGAAGTAATGTTTCTATTGGTGTTTTCACTGTGCTTTGGCAGTTTTGTTAATAGCCTTGGAGGGGAAAAAAAAATCCCTTGATTTTTCTGAATGCTCTCCTTTCTATTTTTCTAAGCCAATGACAATTAAAATAAAAATCCCAAGGGGGTAGAGCAAAAGAGGAAAAGCTACAAAAATTTGATTTGATTTTCCTAGACTTTCCTCCTCCTCATTACCACACAGCTAATCCCCTCTCAAACAGTACAATAGACCAGCTAGATTTTAAAAAAGGGAGATAAAATTGGCCAGCCAGTACATTGTTCCTGCTAATCTGAGCCATTTACATAAGGGTTAGAAGGCTTGTTTTATCATTTAAAGGGACTTAAAAGCCTCTTTGCAAATGAGATTTAGTTCCGACCAAAGAATGAATTGGAACTGTGTGGTGAGTTTCTGCTAGGCCAGCCCTGGGAGCTGACTTGGCACAAACCAGAAGCTACTTCTTTGGCCACATACAGTATATGCAAAGATCACTTCCAGCTGCCAAGACTGGAATGCATGAAGCTGATTGAATTCTTTCCAGGCGGTGAACAGGGTGAGGGGCAGTCTAGCAGGCCATTAATATGAGACCTTAAAATCTACCTGGGCAAACATTTATTTATTTATTTATTTTTAGGCAGGTGCTTAAATAGTGGCATTGAATGTTCAGAACCCCCTTGAGTCTTCTTTTAAAAAGGAACTGAAGGGCAAGAAGCAAATGAAATTTGGAGACAGAAAATACAAAATGGTCCCCATCTGTGGAGTGAAAACAATCTAAACTTTGATGTATTGTTGGTCTAAGTAGCATTGGGCATAAGAGTAAACCACAAAACTAACTCTTTTGCCAAAGTTAACTTAAGGTTAATAGGAGGAAAAGGTTTTCTTACCACAGACTAGTACACTCTTTGCACCAAATTCTTAGATTTTAAAATTCTTGACCATGTATATTAATACTATACCTATTATGCATTTTACCTGGCACACCTTGAACAGATATTCAGTGTGACCTTGGCCTGAGGTTCAGCAGGGTGAGTGGCACGACCTTGGTTAAATTTGCTCCCAGAAGGTACCAGGGTTGTTACTCCCTCCATTCTTAAGTCATCAAGATCCTCTGCAACAACACAAACAATTACAGAGAAAAATTAAACCTAGCCAAACTAAGGAAATAGCTGCAGGTTTCAGGTATCTGTCAGTAATTTGTGAAACAAGATATTATTTTGTATTTCCCCCTTGCAAAAACCTAATCCTACACCTTAGTGGTTTGACCAGTCATTTATAGGTATAATTGTGCCAACAACAGCAGGGAAGGTACAGCCTGACCTGCCACTTGCAGCCTGAGAAATTGCCCCAACTTGTTCCAGGGTGATGCAGACAGACACTGAGGATACTCAAAAGTTCCAAAGCAGAAATCCAGAAGCTGCCAAGAGCTCCACACTACAGTAAACTTAAAACACACTCGCCATGACTCAGGGAGTCTTGCGGGACAGGGGGTGAAAAGATTGTAAGAGCCATGTGATGGGAGAAAATATCTAAAGGCATTGCCCACCATCCCTCCTCCATGACTGGCTGCTGCTCTCACAACTCATAACCCACCAACCCATGGAGAATACCAGCAATTCCACTGAGAAGGGCTCTCAGTGGAATAGGGGCAGAGAGGAGGGAAATAAGGGTGTCCACTGTCCCCGCTTTTATTTAATATAGTTTTGGAAGTCTTAGCCATAGCAATAAGGTAAGAGACACATATAAAAGGGATACAAATTGGAAAGGAAGAGATCAAGTTATCAGTATTTGCAGATGACATGATTCTATATATAAAGGACCCTAAAAAGACTCTACTAGCAAACTGTTAGAGCTGATCAAAACCTACAGCAATGTAGCAGGATACAAAATAAATACACAGAAATCAGTAGCCTTCATATATGCTAACAACAAACACACAGAGGCTGAAATCAGAGAATCACTCCCATTCACAATTGCATCAAAATAAATAAATAAATAAAGTACCTTGGAATAAACCTAACCAAGGAAGTAAAGAATCTCTACAATGAGAACTTTAAAACACTCAAGCAAGAAATTGCAGAAGACACTAGAAAGTGGAGAAACATCCCTTGTTCCTGGATTGGAAGAATCAATATTGTGAAAATGGAAATCTTACCAAAAAGCAATCTACACATTTGATGCAATCCCTATCAAAATTCCAAAGGCATTCTTCATGGAAATAGAAAAAACAACCCAAAAATTCATTTGGAATCACAAAAAACCTAGAGTATCTAAAATAATACTGAGCAACAAAAATAAGGCTGGTGGTATCACCATACCTGACTTCAACCTATACTACAGAGCCATAGTAACAAAAACAGTGTGGTACTGGCACAAAAACAGACATGTAGATCAGTGGAACAGAATAGAGGACCCAGATATAAGTCCAGGTAGCTATAGCCACCTGATATTCGATAAAAATGCCAAAAATACTCATTGGAGAAAAGACAGCCTCTTCAGCAAGTGGTGTTGGGAAAACTGGATATATATCTGTAGAACAATGAAAATAGATTCTTCTCTCTCTCCATGCACAAGAATTAAGTCCAAATGGATTAAAGACCTTAACATCAGACCTGAAACTCTGAAACTGCTAGAGGAAAAAGTAGGGGAAACCCTTCAACATATTGGTCTTGGCAAAGACTTTCTGAATACAACCCCAATCGCTCAGGCAATAAAACCACAGATTAATCACTGGGACCTCATGAAATTACAAAGATTTTGCACTGCAAAGGACACAGTGAAAAAAGCAAAGAGGCATTCTACAGAATGGGAAAAAAATCTTTGCCAGCTATACATCTGATAGAGGATTCATATCTAGGATATACAAAAAACTCAAAAAGTTAAATAAGGAATCAAACAAGGCAATCAGAAAATGGGCTATGGAACTAAATAGAGAGTTCTCAAAGGAAGAAATACGAATGGCATATAAGCATCTAAAAAAATGTTCTACATCAGGGAAATGCAGATTAAAACTACATTGAGATTCCATCTCATTCCTGTCAGATTTGCTACCATCATGAAAACAAATGATCATAAATATTGGTGGGGATGTGGAAAAAGAGGAACCCTCCTACACTGCTGGTGGGAATGCAATCGGATCCAGCCATTGTGGAAATCAATGTGGAGGTTCCTAAAACAGCTAAAGATTGATCTACCATATGACCCAGCTATAGAACTCCTAGGCATGTATCCTAAGGACTCATCTCATTTGCTTAGAAGTACGTGCTCTACCATGTTTATTGCTGCTCAAATTATAATAGCTGGGAAATGGAACCAGCCTAGATGTCCCTCAACTGGTGAGTGGATAATGAAGATGTGGCACATTTATACAATGGAGTACTACTCAGCGGTAAAGAAAAATGAAGTTATGAAATTTGCAGAAAAAATGGATGGATCTGGAAAGGATTATACTAAATGAGGTAACCCAGGCCCAGAAAGCCAAGCACCACATGTTCTCCCTCATATGTGGATCCTAGCTACAGATGATTGGGCTTCTGCGTGAGAAGGAAAATACTTAGTAGCAGCAGCTAGTAAGTTAAAAAGGAGATATAAAGAGAAGAGAAAGGAAGGGAGGAGGGTACTTAATAGGTTGGTATTGTATATATGTAAGTACAATGATTGAGGTAATATGATGGAGAATGGAATTTCAAAGGGGAAAGTGTGGGTGGGGGAGGGAGGGTATTACCATGGGATTTTTTTTATAATCATGGAAAATGTTAATAAAAATTGTGAAAAGAAAAAAAGCATAAAATTAAAATTGAAAAAAAACTCACTCTCCATGACTCAGGGAATTTTGCAGGAGAGGGGGTGAAAAGACTGTAAAAGCCATATGATGAGAGAAAATATCTAAAGACATTGCCCCCATCCCTCCCTCCATGACTGGCTGCTGCTCTCACAACTCATAACCCACCAACCCATGGAGAATACCAGCAATCCCACTGAGAAGGGCCCTCAGTGGAATAGGGGCAAAGAGGAGGGAAATGATGGTACCAACACATGATATGTCTAGTTTCTACTTAACAAAAAAAGAAAAAAAAAAAAAGAAGAAGAAGAAGAACAGAAAGGAAAAGAAAAGAGAAAAGGCTGCAAGGCACCTTCCAGTTATCCAAACAATATGGAGAACGAGGAGAGGATCACAGATGAGTAGAGGCCATCTTGAGCTATACATTGAGTTCTAGGCCAGCCTGGCTTGCAGTTAAGAGCTGGTCTTTAAAAACAGATATCGAGAGGCCATCTGAGTACTTTCATGTTATCCTCCATTCATAACACTAAGCTCTACTTGTTTCTCCAGAACCTGGAACCTGATAGTGATTAGAAAAGACTGACTAGCCAGTGAAAAAATGTGGTGGGATGCTTCACTTGTTGAAATGAGATCAGTCAAATTGACTTTCTAGTGATGCTATTATAAATTATTATAAATGGTCTTTTTGCCCCATCCACCTCCAAAAAAAAGAAATTCCCCCCTTAAGGAGCTCCACTCAAGTGAAGCCCAGACCTCAACTACACTGCAGAAAAGAACTTCAGGATGAGTCAGCATTTAGCAGAGTTAAGTCCATTAAATAGAGATAAAAGAGAGCATGTACTTTAGATTTAAGCACAGGGAAAAAGAGAAATGTGCTTATCTGTCTCTATATATATGTGGTGACTTTTGAAGTTACAATGCTCAAAGAATGGAATTTACAACCAGGTTCAAAGATCAAGCAAAGTTTAAAATTAAACTTTAAGGATTAATTTAAAAGTGTGCAGATTTGCATATTTACCTTACTTTAATTTCCTCTTGTAAATGAATTTTGCTTTAAGAGGTACGCTGATCAGGATGGGGATAGGAGAGGAGTATTGATATGATTAAAATCAACGATGCTATACATCTGGCCCAAGGTAAGCACAGTATTGAAATCATACTGTGCCCTGCTCTAAGTGATTCCATATTGTGTAAAATGTTGGTTTACCAGACTGTATCTTACCCTAAGGGACTGTTTTACAGCAACTTTTGACTCCATTTTGAGTGCAAACACAGAGACAGGATGACTCTGCACCTCGGTGACCATAGCACTATTCCTGAAGAATACACAAATGCATGACCTGTTCCTGAAAGTAGTGATACGGGAATCTGGGGAGTGTTCTAGATCAATGAATCTCTTGTCAGATCGTGGATGGGCTGTAGCTCAGGAGTTAGGGTGCTAGAAATTCATGGGTACACAAAATGTCTACTGAGTCAGTGACCTCTATGTTGTTGTCTTATCAATTTCAGCAAATGAAGTCCACAGATCATCAAGAGTGAAGTTTAGAAAGAGATTAATATGCAGCTTAAGAGAAGGAACAAGGGCAGAGCCCCCATACAGCATGAGGGGTCCTCAGAAATAGAAAATCCCATCTAGTGCCTCTGATTGGGGTACTTTGTAGGTATTTACTAGATGGGGCCCAAGCTGGTCATTCCAGTATCCATACCAGGTGTCCAAGCACCATTAGGTTTCCATGAAACTAATAAACCCACTTACATTCCTTGGGAAATAAATAATCCTCCCTCAAAGGGTTGTTTCCAGTAAATTAAGAGATAAAGAAATACCAGATCCCATGCCTTATGTTCAGGGACCTAGTAATCTTATCCACATCCTTCAGTCAGGTTGTAGAGGAAAAGAACCAGCACTCAGGAGGCAGAAGTAGGAGGAATGCTGTGAGTTTGAGGCCAGCCTGAGACTACACAGTGAATTTTAGGTCAGCCTGGGCTAGAGTGAGATCCTTCCTTGAAAAACAAAAAACAGACCCAGTGGTGGTTTGATCCAGGTGTTCCCCATAAACTTAGGTGTTCTGAATGCTAGGTTCTCAGCTAATGGAGATTTGGGAATTAATGCCTCCTGGAGGGGGTGAATTGTTGGGGGCGGGCTTATGGGTATTAAAGCCAGTTTCCCCATGCCAGTGTTGCACACACTCTCCTGTTGCTATTGTCTTTCTGATGTTGGCCAGAGGGTGATGTCCATCCTCAGCTCATGCCATCATTTTCTCTGTCATCATAGAGCTTCCCCCTCAAGCTTATAAGCCAAAATAAACCTCTTTTTTCTCCCACAAGCTGCTCTTTGTTGGGTGAATCCTACCAGCAGTGAGAACCTGACTGTAACAGATCCCCTCAAGGACTCTGGATGTGTCACGAACTCTAGGATGTGTCTCCCTTATTTTATTTTGGGAGGCTCTGCTGCCCCTAAACCACCTCAACAGAGTGCCACTCTATAAATTTATTAATATAAAGTGTTGCTGTCAGAACACATGGATGTATTTATATCTTATTCAGAAATTAGGCCCAAGAACATGGCAAAAGAAAGGGTACATCCTCCTCAACTGGACCCCATCAGAAGAGGATCATTGAAGTGGTGATGATCTAATTAACCTGTCATCTATCAACTCTGGGTGTATTCATGTGTGTGCACATGCAGGAACATGCACATGAGCACCTGTGTGCAAAGAGACCAAGAAGCAGGGAACTCTGCACAGTCATGGGGCTTGGTCCTCCTTGTAGATGCCATAGATGCTGTCTACTTTAACTGTGATCTGCCATCATCCACTTTTCCATCCGGACCTGCCATCCATCTGTCTGCATGTTCATCAGTCCGGACATGATCTTTCACTCTACCACCTCCACAGTCCTGCACATCACATTTTCAGCTCAATAACCCCAAAGCTTAGCTCGTACCTATTGCCCTGACTCTGCAGCAGTGCCTCTGGAAGGTCCCTAGCAGGGCTCCAGCAGGGTCCATTATCTTAGTCCTATAGAGGTTCCTTGCATCCCTGTTGCCTTTTTGCTTCTGCCTCTTAGTTAGGCCTATTTAAACTCCTTACACGCTAATGTAGCCCCTTTAACCCTCTGTAGCCATTCTGAAGTGCACGTGCATACACACACACACACACACACACACACACACACACACACGCTCACTGTGTGATATGTAAGGTGTGATTTGAGACTTAATATTTGTAGTTATGATTGAGATTTAAGGAACCCATATTTACTTGGTCTGGCTATCAAAGGAATGAGGGTTACCGCTGTACTTTTTGAATTCATAGTTAGTCAATAAGTTGACATGTTTGTCAGTGTTTCTCACATGGTGTGCTCAGAACACCTATTTGACTTTTCATTTTAACTCTTGTGTTTCAGTTAACTCTTCATATTCATTACTTTGCACTGTGCTGGGAGCAAACGCCTGACCTCAAACAACTTAAGGAAGAGAGGGTTCATGTCAGCTTACAGGTCTCAGGATAGAGTCCCATCATTGTAAGAAAGGCCTGGCAGTAGGAGTGTGAAACCACTGGTCACATTCAACCCACAGCCAGGAAGTAGAGAGTGAAGGATGCTGTGTTCGGCTACCATTCTCCTTTATATTCAGTCTTGGACCCCAGCACATGGGATGATACCGCTCAGAGTGGTTTATCCCACCTCAATTAACTTAATCTAGAAACTCCCTCATAACATGCCTAGAGATTTGTCTCCCAAGTCACTATAGATCTATAAACTTGGCGACTGAGATGATTTGTCACGCTTTGAGAAAAAGGAAATATGGTTTCTGTAGGTCAACCTGGTTTTATTCATTGTGTTCAAGTTCTTGATTGTCAGCCAGCAAGAAACATAAGCTAGATCCTGAGGTTTGGAACTCCTTTCCTCTCCCATTCACACTTACTTTAAACTGTCTTTCTATCTTGCCTCAGTTGGAGGCAAATTATATGAGAGAGTTTATGGGTGACAAAATAGTGAAAGAATTGTGGCCCAAACAGACAAAGAATAGAACATATATAAGGCCAGAACAGAGAACCACAGCTTCTGCTTTATCCATCCAGAAAAGCCAAACCATATCCTCAGAGCAACCAGTTCCAAAAGGTCAGGATCATGCCAACAGTTACCTGCTTCCATGTCTTGCCTTTGTTTCCAATGCAGAGCCACCCAGACGAAGCCAAATATACTCCAAAATCAATTCTACTTCCAGGTAGCTGGTGTCCAGCTTCCCCACTCAAAAGAGTCTAGCCAGCACAAACCTGAAGGTATCACTTCTTGCACTCTCAAGCTTTCCTTTAGTCTGGCTAAGAACAATGGCATACATGGTAACCATGCACCATGGGGGAGCCTCCGAAGCCCACTCTTAATGTTCAGAGATCTTCAGTAAAAACTTAAAAGTTGTTGGGCGTGGTGTCACAAGCCTTTAATCCCAGCACTTGGGAGGCAGAGATAGGAGGATTGCCGTGAGTTCGAGGCCACCCTGAGACTCCATAGTGAATTCTAGGTTAGCCTGGGCTAGAGTGAGACCCTACCTCAAAAAACAAAAAGCAACAACAACCACAAAAAAAAACTTAAAAGTTCTAAAATTCCCTAGTGATTCAGTTCTAATAAAATATGAATGTTGCCTTCTCATAGCTAGGATAAAGCACTCAACCAAAGCAGCTGGTGGGAATAAAGTATTTATTTTGGCTTACAGTCTTGTCTTGATGGGAAGTTTCATGATGGCAGAGGAAAAAGCATGGTAGAGTAGAGGCTGTGTATCACCTCTTTGCCAATAGAAGGTAAAAAACAGCAGCAGGAGAGTGAACAGAACTCAGGCTAGGGGGCTCTGGCTGTAATATCCTTAATTCTATACCCCACAGTATACCTCCTCCAGCAAGACTCCATCTACCAAATTGTCATCAGCTGGGGACAAGAATTCAGAACCCAAGAATTTATGGAGACATGATTCAAACCAACACATTCCTCCCCTGACCCCCCTCAAAAAATAACATATGACCACCCATTATGTAAAATGCAATGCATTCTGTCCAACTTTAAAACTTTCCACAGAGTTTATCAATCCTAACACCATTCAAGCATCCCCAAAGCAGTCCAAATCTCTTAACTGTGAACCTGTAAAACTAAATACACACAAAGGCACAGGGTAAACATTCACACTGCAAAGATGGCACAAGGAAAGACTGAACCAATGCAAGACCTGAAACAAACAGGGCAAACATCAAATCTTGCAGTCCCACGTCCACCTGAGACCCACGATAAAGTCTCCGGGGTTCTCATTACGCACATCCTTGGCAGCCATCCCATAGTCTTGGCATCTCGACTGGGTCTCTACTGCAACCCACAGCCATCCTAATGGCTCTATTGGGCTCCACACAGGGACTCCAACAACCATGCCTCACATTACCCAGTGGCCATTTCCAAGAACCACGTTCCAAATCCAGTGACTCTTTCTTCCTGCAAATTTGTTAATCTACTGAGGAATAAAGCTGATTTGGAAAAGAAGGACACCCTTTCAGCATCCAGGCCTCCTACTTTCAATAAAAAATGGGCATTCTTTCTGTTGTCCTAATGCAGAGCAGCTGGTCCAATAACAATAGTGGTAAAAAAAAAAAAAAGAAAAAACAATAAAACAATCACATCAAAGGGTAATTGTAATTGTCTTTAGCCTGAATTTTATTACTTTCTGTGCCATATCCTTCTGTTTACACCATCCCATTTCTTGTAAATTCAACCATGCTCAAGTTTTCAGGACACAGGCGGAGTGAGTGTAGCTAGCCTCTTGCACAAAGCCCAGTCTGGCCAAAGCTCTTTGTTCCCTACAAGCCAAACCCCACGGTTCATAGTTCTTTCTGCATTTAGGTCTCTCAATTATGACCAAAATGCTTCATCACACTCTGTCTTCAGCACTGCAAGGCATCTCGTAGGCCAAGGTTTCAAATCCTTCCACATGCCTCAGCAAATTAGTTCCAAAGGCCAAAAGCCACAAGTGTGGTTTCTAGCAGTAACCAGCACACTTCCTGTGCAATGTTTTATGGCAGTGACCTTCTCATTGCTAGGACAAAGCACCTGACCCAAAGCAGGTGATAGAAGGAAAAGTTTTTATTTTGGTGTACAGTCTCAAGAGAAAGCTTCATGAGGGCAAGGAAAAGTATGGTATGAACAGAGACTGGACATTAACAGCAGGTGGAAAACAGCTCCAAGAGCAAAACCTGAACTCTAGCAAAGAGAAGCTGGCTATATCACCCCTAAGCCCTCTTCCAACAACACACCTTCTCCAGCAAGGCTCCATCTCCCAAATTGCCAACAGATGGCAAACAAATATTTACAAGACATGAGTTTATGGGGAACATCTTATTCAAACCACCTCAATGAGCATAATTTTTTTTACTTCTTTGTCTCACCATCATAAAAGCTTCTCCAAAGGAATTCCACTGATTTGTTTTCAGCCTCAGCAAAGACATCAAGTTCTTAAACATTTTGCCAAGATATAATCTGTTACTAATGACACAATTCTTCATGAGGAAGCAAATAATTATCTTTTGATAGACTAAAGACTGTGATTCATCCCAGACAGTACAAAATATTTCTAGGGTTATCTGGATATTAGAAATAATGTATGTTAACTTTTCCATAATGGTGACAACTCAATTTAGAACATGAATTCTCCTTCTGTAATGTGTAATGTGAAAGCTGGTAAACAGACTCCCTCCACAGTCAACCCGATGTCAGAGTGTTACTAGAGCTTCTGCAAAGAGCTCCAGCTTCCGGAGTCCTTTGAGAGTAGACGTGACCATACATCCCAAAGAGAGGAGGAGTGAGAAGCAGAGAAGGAGAGCTAATCAGTGTAGCACATTGAGGAAAGGAAGGTGAAGGAGTCCACTGACCTCAAGTCTGTCACAGATCTAGGCACTTACATGGACTTTAGAGTTAAATAGATGAATTTGGGCAGAGGAACAGAAGCCCGTGTAATTAAGCAGTCATAGTCCACTTGAAGTTTGGTTGATCATTTGTCCAGCTCTGGCTCAGCAAGGTGGTTTTAAGAAGTCCTTATTGCCTGAGGAGAACCATCTGGTTTTCATAAGGTGATGTCCTCTTTCATGGTATAGCTATCACCATCACAGATAATTATCCTCATTTGAGAGGTGGGTTGTTTGATCACTAATGGTTACTTTGCATCTTGTACCATATATTTAATAGCAATCCCATTATTTCTGGAATAAAAGGTCACTGACAAGTTTAGCCAACTTTTGGAGCCATGGAACAGGGTGCTGTCAAAGTGAACATAAGATGCTTGAAGGGGATGATAGAGATAGGTAGGTAGGTAGGTAAGTAGATAGGTACGTAGATAATTGATAGATGAATAGACAATCAGGGGAAAATGAAGGCAGTGATGCCAAGCTTTGCTTGTTCAATTTTTCATTACCTTATGGACCCAAAAAGGAATTTTTCAACAAAGCCAGCTTCAAAATGCTTATTATAATTGCCCCTTTGTCCACTTGTACATAAGCCATCTGGAGAAGCTCTTAAAGATATAACTGAGCAAAACCTCATCACCTAACCCTGGTTGCAGAGTTGGTCCTGGCACTTCACAACGTGACGTTTCTGCTGATTGCTTCCTGATCTCATGGTTGCTGAGGTATACATGGCTACTGCCTGAAACATGAGCCCTGTCCTCAGCATGTAAACTCTCATGAATTACCCGTAACTTTTATTGCACGTTCTGCCCTCAAAAGGAAGGAACCTCATGATCATTTTACCTTAAAGAACTTTCTGTTTACTATAAGGACTCCTACAGAAAACCTCAATCCAGGCTTATGTGTTCAGGATTCATATTTTGCTCTTTTTTTTCTTTCTTTTGAGGTGGGTTCTCACTTCAGACCAGGCTGACCTAGAATTCACTATGTAGTCTCAGGCTGGCCTCAAACTCAAAGTGATACTCCTACCTCTGCCTCCTGAGTGCTGGAATTAAAGGAGTGTACCACCATGTTCAGCAAGGATTCATATTTCAAAATTTGAAACTGAGAGATGGCTCAACCACTAAGATGTTTGTAGGCAAAGCCAAAAGACCCAGGTTCAATCCCCAGGACCCACATAAAGCCAGTTGCACAAAATGGCACATGTGCCTGGAGTTTGTTTGTAGCAGCGAGAGGTCCTGGTGCACCCATTCTTTATCTCGGTCTCTCTCCCTCCCTGTCTATATCTCTGTGTTTGCATATAAATAAAGAAATTAGAGCTGGGCATGGTGGTACACACATTTAATCCCAGCCCTCTGGCGGTAGAGAGATAGGAGGATCTCTATGAGTTCAAGGCTACCCTGAGACTACATAGTAAATTCCAGGTCATCCTGAGCTAGACTGAGAACCTATCTCAAAAAACCTAAAAGAACCAACCAAACAAACAAACAAACAATAACAACAACAAAAAAGAAATTAATTTAAAAAAATTGAAACTGCAAGTTATCAAGCAGGATGTACTGTCATTGGGGTTCAGAAAGTGGTACTCCAATGTCCAGTGTTTTTACATTGCCAAGCTAAAGACATCACCTCTCTAGCTGGGCGCAGTGGCACATGCCTTTAATCCCAGTACTCAGGAGGCAGAGGTAGGAGGATCACCGCAAGATCGAGGCCAGCTTGACACTACATAGTGAATTCCAGGTCAGCCTGGACCAGAGTGAGACCCTACCTCGAAAAACCAAAAAATAAAAAAGAAATAAAGAAATCATCTCTCCTTGTGCCACTTTTCCTCTCGTCTCGTGATCTGCTTTGACACCCCCACCCCCATTCCTGCCGCTCCCTCACAAGCACAAGGAGGGGCTTATCTGACCATAGCTCTGTTCACAGAAGGAAATGTGCCTTTGGATTTTGAGAAAACTCCTGCAAGGGAGATAATGATCACAGCAGGAAATTAAGACAATCTACAATATGCACTTTGACAATGGGTAGAACATGTGTGACATTAGAGCACAGACCCACAACTTCCCCAGCAAGTGACCCCAAACATTCAGGATTGGGCTAATAAAGACCACTTTGCCTCCTTTTACCCCATTTTCCCACTTATAGCTATCCAGAAAGAGAAAACTGTGCCCTCTGAATCAGTCACAGATAGCCATCTGTTTCTATTTTGCCTGCATCTAGGCTCCCCATGCCAACAACTTCCAATCCCAACACACTTGAAATACCCACTCTCCTACTTTCCACTGTAAGCTTGCTCATTCCATTTCCTGTCTGTGAGGGTCTGAAAAACCCACATGACAGTGTGTAACTTCCTTGGGAGTCTGAATAAATTGAAAAATATTGGTTGTTTTTCTATAAGTGGTTCTCATTATTTCCACAGGGGAAACCCTCAAATATCTTAAGGCTGTCATATGACACAATGCTAGAGGTCCCTCCTTGACTCCAGCAAGGGAATAGGAGGTAGGAAAGGGATATATATTTATGGGTCACAACTCCACAGTACTTATATCAAAAGCATATTTGATACTGTGAAGTAGATGTGAGCACTGCATTAGTGGAAATATTTAAGGTTGAATAACTGTTTTTGTCTGATGATCCAGAGTATTGCAGAAGTATTATACTACATATTTCAAATCTGTTTCTAAGAGGTCTTCTGTTGGCAGAGACTAGTGTTAAAGTATCCTTTCTAGCTTCTAAGACTCCAGGTCCCAACACTTGACAGCATTCTGGAACTCTTCTGACCATCATAGCCTATATGTTCTGTTCTCTACTCTGTCCTTACAGCTTCGTATCCTTCTTTAGCCTAAGTTCTCCTCTCCCTCCTCTTTCTCTCTTTACCGATTCTTTTGTTCCTTCCCTGGTCACTCGCCACCACTTCAGCTCTTCCTTCACTCCTTCAAAAAGATGGCTCTCTGTCTCCTTCCACAACTTGGCCACCAAGCAGGACTACTCAGTGGTACCTACCACTGCTGGATTGCACTTTGAAGCTGGGGTGCTTGGGATTAGGGGTCAGGGCCATTGGGAAGACGGGCACCTACCAGGCCATTCAGGAGGATCCAGGGTCTTGGTACCCTTTGCTGCTAGCAGGATAGTTGAGGCACAGGGTATCCGCTGCTGCTGTCAAAACTATAGCCTAGTCACTTTTCCCAGTTAGGCAGCTCACTGCCTCACTGCTTTCAGTCTGCCCTGCCTCCGGCCATCTGCCCAGCTGCCACTGCTACTCTACTGTCTCTGCTGCTTCCGGTTTATTTTACTGCCTCAGCCCACACTACTGAATGTAAGCAAGAACAGACCACTTAAGAGAAGCTTTTTATTGAGCCTAATGCTACAACATAAAGGGAGGCAGCAAGAGAGCATCTTCCTGCCCACTCTTTGGGAGAACCTGAGCAATCTGGAACCTAAGAAAGGACAGTTGGACCAATCACTGTTTAAAGTCATTGAGCCTTGTGTTTTGGACCAATCACAGCCTTGTCTCTTAGCATCATTCATAGTGGTCCCTTTGTTAAACCATCAGGGGAAGTGGTCCCCTCTGACCAAGGTAGAAGTGGCTTCATGGTCATGGAGAGTCCATTGAGGCTTGTATTAGCAAACAATCTGATTCAAACTTTTTCCAACAGGCCTAGGTGAGACTCCTTCAGGATCCAGGGCAACCAGCAGTAGTCTTTGTCTAGTTGTCTAACTACATCCATGGAGTGTTCAAGAAGGCTGGTGCTGGCAAACCGTGCTCTCTGGATGTTGGATTGAGAGCCCATAAGCAAGTAGGGTAGCAAGAAAGAATCCAGTACCAGCCAAATAAGGAGTCAAACTGCTCCATCCCCAACACCTTTGTTTATATACTGGACAATGAACATCAGAAGACTTCCAAATATGCATTTAACAAACTTGTCAATACTAACAGAGACTGGAACAGATTTTAAACAGTGTTTTAGGGAGGTAGATCTCCATATTTCTCTCATTTTAGTGCTTTAGAACTGAACTGTCTAGTGAATTAGGGAAGGGTGCTAAGAAGATAAATATCATGTAAATGTTATCAGTCATATCCTAGAAAAAAAGAAATGATTTAAATGCCATAAGAAACATATGGAAAATCAAAAAATAAAGCTCTTTTTAAAATGCTAGCTATTATCTCTTGGCATTTTCTATGCTTCCCTGCTTTCCTGGGGTTACACAGCCAAGAACCACATTGTCCATGCTCTTCAGACCAGGTTCTTGGTGAGGGGTTTAGGCTGCATCAAAGTTCTACTTTCACTGGAAGACTCAGAAGGTAGAACCATTAATTTTCTGCAGAAACAGTGGCAATTGGATAGGCCACAGGAGCTATGAGCATTGTCCATTGCATTTTTAATGCTCTACTCTAGAGGATCTGAAGAAATTTCCTAACTTCTGAGCAGCCATAACCAACTCCAAGCCACAGCTACAGCAAGAATCTAAGAGTTGGTAGCCAGAAATGACACTTACTTTCAACCTACCAAGATATCTAATGCTTTCAGTTAAAAATGTTTTGTTTTAGTTACGCAGAATAGTTTCATTTTTTCTGAATGAAACTGGTGATAAATCATCAGGAGGGATGGTTGTTAGGTAATAGGACAGTAGAAGTATATAAGCCAAGACAGGTATAAAAAACCTTGCAGCAGGACACCATAGAGGAATTAGGAAAATGAGCAAGAGTACTGCTTCCTTGGTAAACCTGCTATCAGCACAAGAGTGAAGGAGATAGGCACTGAGGACACTCAACACCTACCAAACGAGAGATCGAAAGATCCCCAGGCTCCTAAGAGCCCATCACTGAAGTAGACTTAAAACGAACCCAACATGGCTCAGGGAATTTCATGGAAGAGGGAATGGAAAGATTGTTAGAGCCACGAGTTGGGACATTATGCACAGAAACATTGCCTCTTCCCCATAACTGATGGCTGCCCCCACAATGCACTACTCACAATCCCCATGGGATGATTGGCATCCCCAGGGAGTAGGGTCCCTTTGGAGGGGGACAGGGATAAGGGTAAGGATGGTAGCAACTGGTAGTGCTGTTTACATACTGGGTATGTAAATAAATGTAAATAAATAATTAATAAAAAAGAAAAAAAGACCTCGAAGCAGGATGGAAGAACATAAAAGCACAGTGATATGGACGTGTATAATACTCTGGGGAAATTGCACAGCTAATGTGATTGTAATCTGAGACGTGTGAAGCTAACCAATCTACTTTAGAAAACAGTTTGATTTCAGATCATGAAGGAAGATAATGTGATCCATTTTGTTTAGAAACATAACTTCAGGGTTTTGAAAATTAAAAATCAACTTACCAAATAAATAATTTTCTAAATTAATTTAAAAAATTTAAGAATATACTTTTGAACATAAAACTATGAATGATATGATCTGTAAAATGTTCATCATTGAAACATATTAAATTGATATATTCAATAAATGAGCTTAAGCATTTCTAATTAATGTATTTTTGCTTATGAATATACAATTATACATTCATCCAAATATTCAAAATATATGTAACATGGTCAATCCATTCAATATTGTATAGAATTGTTATCATGGCCAAGCACTTTAAATATGACTAATTCAAATGGAGAAATGCTTTAAAAAGTAAAATACATAAAAGATTTTAAATATTTATACAAATTAAATAGATGTAAAATATAAAATTTAAAATTTATATGTTCTGTAGATATAATAATATAGATACATTGGTTATTGGATTATTGAAATTAATTTTACTTTCTCCTTCCTTTTTCTAATATAATCACTACAAAATTTAAAATTAAATGTTGCTGCAATTTGTGGGTAATATTTGATTTCATTTAGTCAGTACTGTATAGATATGTATTTCACAAATACATTAATAGCTATATTATACACTAAACTGACTTGTGTTCCTAAAATATGTTCAAAGAAATTACTAAATATATTCAAGAATGGTTTTCATGAAGTAAATATATTTATATTAGTTGACTCCATTACAAAGAGCATTTACTTCAGTCACTGTCATCCAATGTGGATTTATTTTTTTTTTCTAAAACCATCATCATTACTAGTGTAAACGCACATACATTTATACTTAAACATAAATACGCCAGGCATGGTGGGGCACACCTTTAATCCCAGCACTTGGGAGGCAGAGGTAGGAGGCCCACCGTGAGTTCAAGGCCACCCTGAGACTACATAGTGTATTCCAGGTCAGCCTGTGCTAGAGTGAGACCCTACCTCAACAAACCAAAAAATAAAAATAAAATAAAATAAACATAAATACAAGTATAAAGCACAGATGCACATGTGTTGTTTTCCTTTTAATTTATTTCCTTTCTGCTCTTCAAATATCAATGTTGTCTTTCTCATTTAGTTCTGTGATCCGTGTCTTAGAGGAGTGTTCAGCACAGAATAGGCATTCACTGGCATATGCTGGCTATAGGACTTTGTAGGATTCATCAGTTAATTGTTTGCAAAATTGATTTTTTACAGGACTCTTCGCAGACTGGTTTTCGAAAGAATAATTTTGTTGCACTTACACTTAGACACTAGGAAATAAAAGAAGAGACAGAGAGATAGAAGGAAAAGTCAGTGTCAGCAGTGCATACATGAACTTCGAGAAACTGGAAGAAAGGAAAGAAATACATCCAAAAGTAATTTCAGAGGAGATCCAACAGGAAGTAGAGAATGACTGTGAAATCTGAGTAAGTTTCTCCACATTATCACTTCTCAGAAATACACGAAAGGGTAACATCTCTGGTTTCACACTTGCTATCTTTAAGATACCCTTACAGATGTCTGGTAGACAGAGGGAATGAGGGAAGGTGTTTAGAATGGAGCTATAGACCAGCTGGCTGAGAAAACCTTACATAATTGTCATCCTAGCACTTGAACTCAAGCAGTGATACTTTCTGTACTTAACTTTCACCATAAGAAAAAAAGAAGTGAGTGGGTTCCGTGAATATTACATTTTGAACTTTTAAAGGAAAGAACACTACCTCTTTTCTATTCACAATAGAAAGCTCAAAGAAATGATTTATTTTAAATATAACAAGTAAAACTATAAAACCATGAGACATCTTTTGACTCACAAGAACACTAATAAGAAAAAGGAACTAATTTATGACTAAAGATGTGAGCATTTTATCTTTATACAATGGCAAATAACCAAGAACTAACCACGGAAAGACATGTTTTGATTTCAGAAAGTAACAGCTGCCTAGATAAAATAATCCCAGCACTTTCATTTCATTCAAGTGTAATCCATGAAATAATTTACAGCTGTTTGAACTAGACAATGTGGGAGATGAGTGAATTTTCACATCTGTTTCAAGGAACTTTACAAGAAAAATTAAAAGCTTTCCAGACATAAGTCCCTTCACAGTGATTCAGTGATGGGTTACACAAGAATTATATTGTACTTTTTTTCCCGAATTGTAATTGCTTTCTTGATTAATATTGATAAAACTTATTTGGTCCAATGTTTTAAGCAGATGTTATATATTCTGAGTGATCTATTAAAAATAAAGCAAATGTAAAGAAAATATATCAGAAATTAAGCAAGGTCAAATAAAATATCTATGTTTTTATTTTCTATTTTGTGAGGCAACTATATTCCCAAAAGGGAAAGAAAGAAAAGAAGAATAAAATATAACTCAATTTCCTGGGACACAGGGTGATTGAGAGATGGAGGAAAGAGGCTGGGTTATGGAGACGTCTACTATTTCTCTACTTTTATAATCATAGTGCAAATCTGAGTTCAAACATTTTAGTGCATCAAAGTAGTACAACTTCAAGTCCACAAATTATAAAGTTTATAAAAATATGAAAGTTTATAAATAGCAGGAGGAAATTAGTAACTAAAAAACTTACAGGTTTCATTTTTCTTTAGATTAATGTTGGATGAAAAATGGATTTTATTTGGGAAAAAACATCTTGTGTATTTTAAAGACTGTGCTGAAGTTTCCTCTTTTAATTATAAAAGAAACAATGGATTTCAGAATATTTTATTTCATTGATTGCATGAGGTCAATAAACAAAGGAAAGTAGAGATGTTTATATAGATTTAAATTTACATATAGCTGTAAATTTAATTTCTTGGGACTTAATTTCCTGAGATGGCAAATGTCAGTTACCAGTACCTGTATAATTTCTATGAGTATTGCCATGCACATAGAGACCAAAATTTTACGTTTTATAGCTCAAAATTGCTTTGTTTAGATTACAAATGAATCATATGACTTGTGTTAACTGACCCCAACCACTGAAGAAACTGCAAAGATCTTTTTGTTAGAAAGAAAAATTAAGTCACATGGGAATAGTTTTCTTTTTCCTATAGAAGATGCTAGTCTTAGCAAACTGAACCCTAAACACTACTCAAAATCAGTTTCTGGATCATAAAGTACATTAACAATTCTTAAACTTCACCAACTACAAAGTCCAAACTATGCTTCATGCACCAAAAGACTGACTTCCTGACAAATTTGTTACTTTCTGAGATCTGACAGATAGCTATCACAGATTGTGCTGAATAAGGATAACTGGCATTATCAGTGTGGATTTAGCTCATATAGGTGTTATAAACAAACAAACCTCTATAAACCTAGTTACAACCTAGTTACAATACAATTGATGATACACTGTGACCAACACAGAAATCTAGAGACTAAGAGATGTCAGGGACTTCCTGGTAATATGGCTGCATAGGAGTCACATCAAGCCAGCCTAGGGAGGGATTTAAGGAAAATTACAGCAAAATACACTTTTGTTCTGAAAAGTGAAGGGGTATAAGGTTATTATCAGCCACAGCAAAGAAGCAGAAGAGACCAAGATCTACCAGGAAGGGGAATCCCGCCAGAATCCCCTGGAGGCACTTAGGGCCTGCATGGATCCTCACACCTGCCTCACCTGGCCTGGTGTCCAGCTGCAGGAGCACAGAACAAACAAGGGAATTTTCCAACCTCATCAACCTGAAAGGGACACATGGGACCAGCTGATCAGTTCCAGTACAACTCCAGGCTTCCCACACTCTCTCATTCCCCAACTCTCAGAACCACAAATCTCCAGAGAAAGCACTCAGTCCCCAGCAGCAGAGCATCCTGCACACTTGATTAGAACACCAGCTCCACACACAGCATAACATACAGGGATTGAGGTGGGCACTCAGTATTGGTGAGTTTGGAAGCCACCCTAAAAGATAATGAGGCTGAATGACAAAAAAGCAGGTACATAGGCCTGCACTGGAAGTGCTTATCTCTCTTTCCATGTCAGGTCAGGTTATGGGTTCATGGATGGCTTTAACATTTTCAATTAAGCTGTATTTGGGGGTAACCTATTGTTGCCTTTGTTGCTTTCAGATTCATAGGCCCTTTGTCTTTTTCTTCTGTTATTACTGGGGAAAGAGTCTGATTGAGACCCAGACTGACCTGGAACCCATTTCAGAACAGAAATCTCAACCTCCCAGCAGACAGGATTAAGGGTGCAGAGCAACACACACCCTTAGGGATTTAGGTTTTATAAGGTTATCCATTGTTTCAATCCCCACATTTGCATACTCTCTGCTGGTTTTTATTAAATGTGTATACTGCTTAGTTGAATTTTAGAATTTTGCTAGTAAATTGCTCCACCCAGCCTACTAGAATACCCAAATAGCAGGCAAACTCAACACCTAAGATTAGTTTTCTAGTTGGATTGGAGTATACAAGCTACACTTGACACCTTAAACTCCTATTCTGAAGGTACATAAAGTTGGATTTCCAAGTCTAAGAGCACCACAGGTAATTAAAAAACCCAAGCATCGAATCAATTCAGGATGGAAAAATCACTACATTATAATATGAGAAACAAAAAGAATCAAAACAATACAACCCGACCAAAAATTATAAATCCACCAGCAATGACCCCCCAAAGAGACTGATTTTGATGAAATGCCTGAAAAAGGTTTTAAAAAATATTTTATTTATGCTCAAAGAACTCAAAGAAGAAATCAAAGGAATTAAAAAAGAAAACAAACTCTTGAAGGAAATAGAAATACTAAAGAAAAACCAGGCAAAATTTCTAGCACTGAAAAACACAGTCAGTCAATAAAAGCTCTGTAGAAAGTTTCACCAGTAGAATGGATGAAGGAAAGAACAAAATATCTAAACTGGAAGACCAGGTAGAAGATCTAATACAGTCCAAAATAAAGAAAGATAAGCTAATAGGAAGGTATGAATTGGAATTTCAAGATATCTGGGAAACTATGAAAAGATCAAAAATAAAAATTCATCATATAGTAGAAGGAGAAAATTTCAATCCAGAGGCTTAGTAGACATTTTCAACAAAATAATAGAAGAAAAATTTCCCCAAATGGGGAAAGAAATGCCAATTCAAATACAGGAAGCTTTTAGAACACCAAACAGAAAAAAACCTGGAAAGAATCTCTCCTCTCCATGTTATAGTTAAACTGCTAAACACAAAAACCAAAGCAAATATATTGAAAGTAATTAGGGAGATAAAAGTAACTCACATATAAAGGCAAGCCCGTCAGGATCACAGCAGATTACTCAACACAAACATTAAAAGCCAGAAGGGCTTGGAATGATATATTCCAAGTACTGAAAGATAACAACTGTCAAACAACATTACTTTACCCCACAAAGCTATCTAAGAAAATTGAAGGAGAAATAAACATATTCCACAACAACAACAGGCTAAAGGAACCTATGGCAACTAAGCCAGCTCTACAGAAAACACTGGAAGGAATTTTTCACACTGAAGAGAAAGAAAAGCACACATATGAGGAAACAGGAAAAAGTTAACCATACTTAAATACAGTTAAAACAAGCAAGTAAAGGAAAATCAGGGAGAACTAGTAAACAAGAAGAATGTGGAGAATAGACACATACCTTTCAAAAATAATTCTTAATATCAGTGGCCTCAATGCCCCAACCAAAAGACACAGGCTTGCAGATTGGATTAAAAGGCAGGATCCTGTTTGTTGCCTCCAGGAAACTCATCTCTCAATAAAAGACATTATCTTAGTGTAAAGGGGTGGAAAATGGTATTTCAAGCAAATGGGACTTGGAAACAAGTCAGGCTTACTCTCCTAATATCTAACAGGATAGACTTCAAACCAATATTAGTGAGGAAAGATAAAGAAGGTCACTTTATGCTGATTAAAGGAACACTCCAACAGGAGGACATTACAATCCTAAACGTATATTCACCTAACATGTGGGCTCCCAATTTCATGAAAAAAAAAAAAAAAACACTATTAGACTTAAAGTCACAGCTAACACCAAACACAATTGTAGAGGGTGACTTCAACACCCCACTGTCATCAATTGACAGGTTATACTGGCAAAAAATAGAGAGACATCTGGATTAAATGATGTCATGTAAAAACTGGACATAACAGATATCTACAGAATATCCCATCCAAATACTGCAGAATATACATTTTTCTCAGCAGCTCATGGAACATTCTCCAAAGTAGACCATATATTAAGACACAAAGCAAAATTTAAATAATCTTAAATAATCTACTTTATCTGACCACAGTGGGATTAAACTACAAATCACCAACAAGAAAAACTACACAGCATACATAAATTCCTAGAGACTTAAACAGAACACTGTTGAATGATGAATGGATAATTGAATAAATCAAAAAGGAAATCAATAAATTCATAGAATCAAATGATGATCAGAATACAACATACCAAAACTTTTGGGACACAATGAAGGCAGTCTATATTAAGAAATTAGAGAATTCACAAGTAAACAATTTAATGCTTCACCTTAAGGCCTTAGAAAAAGAAGACCAAACCAAACCAAAAAGCAGTCAATGGGAAAAAATAATAAAGATCAGGGCAGAATTTAATGAAATAGAAACCAAAAGAAAATAATCCAAAAAAATCATGGAAACAAAGAGTTGGTTCTTGGAAAGAATAAACAAGATTGATAAACCCTTACCAAATCTGACCAGAACAGAGAAGAGACAATTAATAAAATTAGAGATGAAAAAGAGAGCATTACAACAGATACCAAAGAAATTCTGAAAATCATAAGGACATGTTTTAAGAATATACATGCCCCTAAGTTTGAAAATCTGAAAGAAATGGATGATTTCCTTGATTCACATCACCTATGACCTATCAAAATTAAATCAAGATGAGATAAACCATTTGTAGACCTATAACAAGTATTGAGATCCAAGCATTTATAAAAAGTCTCCCAACTAAAAAATGTGCAGACCCAGATGGATTCACTAGTGAATTTTACCAGACCTTCATGGAAGAACTAACACAACTGCTTCTTAAATTTTTTCATAAGATAGAAAAGGTAAGAATTCTACTGAACTCCTTCTGCGAGGCCAGCATCACCCTGATACCAAAACAAGTCAAAGATAGAACAAGAAAAGAAAATTGCAGACCAATCTGCCTCATGAACATAGATTCAAAAATTCTCAACAAAATATTGGCAAACAGAATACAAGAATATACCAGAAAGATTATTCATCTTGACCAAGTAGGCTTTATCCCAGAGATGCAGGGATGTTCAACATACATAAATCAATGTAATACACTATATAAATTGAATGAAGGACAAAAATCACATGATCATCTTAATACATGCAGAAAAGGTATTTGACAAAATCCAGCATCCCTTCATAGTAAAAGTCCTATAGACACTGGGAATCAAAGGAGTATATTTCAACATAATAGAAGCTATTTATGACAAACTTATAGCCAACATAATACTAAATGGGGAAAATCTTGAAGCTTTTCCACTAAATTCAGGAACAAGACAATATAGTATTGAAAGTCTTAGCTGAAGCAATAAGGAAAGATACTCATGAAAGGAATACAAATTGGAAAGGAAGAGATCAAATTATCATTATTGGTAAATGATATGATTTTATACATAAAGGACTCTAAAGACTCTACCTGCAAACTGTTATAGCTGAGAAGCACTTTTAGCAATGTAGAATTATACAAAATAAGCACACAGAAATCAGTAGATTTCCTATATACTAACAACAAACATGCAGAGAATGAAATCAGGGAATCTCTCCCAATCACAAATGCCTCAAAGTAAAATAAAATAAAATAAAGTACCTTGGAGTAAACCTAACCAAGGAAGTGAAGGATCTCTACAATAAGAACTTGAAAACACTCAAGTGAGCAATTGTAGAAGGCACTCGAAAATGGAAAGACATCCAATGTTCTTGGATTGAAATACTAAATATTGTGAAAATGTCAATCATACCAAAAGCAATCTACACATTTAATGCAATCCCCATTAAAACTCCAATGGTATGTGGATCCTAGCTACAGATGATTGGGCTTCTGCGTGAGAATGAAAATACTTAGTAGCAGAGGCCAGTAAGGTAAAAAGGAGACATAAAGGGTAGAGAAAGGAAGGGAGGAGGATACTTAATAGGTTGATATTGTATATATGTAATTACAATGATTGTAATGGGGAGGTAATATGATGGAGAATGGAATTTCAAATGGGAAAGTTTGGGGGTGGGGAGGGAGGGAATTACCATGGGATATACTTTATAATCATGGAAAATGTTAATAAAAATTTTTTAAAAAAGTGAGAAAAAGAAAAATAAAGAAATAGATGTAGACTTAAGTTTAGAGAGTGAGAACCACATGTGTAAACATCACCAACTGCCATTCTTTTAATGACTGAAAGATGTTCCTTGTTCTGTCTTCGTTTCCTCTGGAAAGCCCATTTCTTTTGGGAAAGCTGTAACTTACATTGTTTTCACCTTTATGAGTGAAAGGCATTCACCTCAGTATATTTTAACTCAGCCACAAATCACGCATGATTGATGATTGATAAAAACTGCTTGACCTAAAAAAAAAAAAAAAAACCCCTCCAATGGCATTTTTCATGGAAATAGAAAAAAAAAAATCCTAAAATACATTTGGAAGCACAAAAAACTCTGAATAGCCAAAACAATTCTGAGAAACAAAAATAAGGCTGGTGGCATCATCATACCCAATTTTAAGCTATATTACAAAGCCATAGTAACAAAAACAGCATGGTACTGGCACGAAGACAGACATGTAGATCAATGGAACAGAACACAGGACCCAGGGGTTAATCCAAGAAGCTATAGCCATCTATAGCTCTTGTTGAAGACAGCCACTTCAACAAGAGGTGCTCGGAAAACTAGGTATCTATATGTAGAAGGATGAAAATAGATCCTTGTCTTTCTCAATGCACACAAATAAAGTCCAAATGGATCAGGGACCTTAACATCAGACCTGAAACTCTAAAACTGATAGAGAAAAAAGTAGGGGAAACCTTTCAACATATTTGCTTAGGCAATGATTTTCTGAATATAATGCCAATTGTTCAGGAAATAAAACTACTAATCAACCAGTGGGACCTCATGAAATTACAAAGTTTTTGTATGGAAAAGGACACTGAGTTGAGCAAAGAGACAACCTATAGAATGGGAGAAAATCTTTGCCAGGTATACACCTGACACAGGATTAATATCCAGAATATAAAAATAACTCAAAAAAACAAAGAAATAAGAAATCAAACAACCCAATTAAAAAATGGGCTATGGAGCCAGGCATGGTGGTGCACATCTTTAATCCCAGTACTTGGGAGGCAGAAGAAGGAGGATTTCCATGACTTCAAGGCCACCCTGAGACTACATAGTGAATTCCAAGTCAGCCAGGGCTAGAGTAAAACCCTACCTCAGAAAATCAAAAAGAAAAAGAAAAGGGTGGTAGGGGTGGGGGTATGGAACTAAATAGAGAGTTCTCAAAGGAAGAAATACAGGTGGCATATAAACATCGAAAAAGTGTACTACATCCTTAGCCATCAGGTAAATGTAAATTAAAACCACTTTGAGATTCCATCTCACTCCTGTCAGAATGGCTACCATCAAGAAAACAAATGATGATAAATGCTGGTGAGGATGCAGAAAAAGAATGAACCCTTCTACCCTGTTGGTGGGAATATAGTCTGGAACAACCTTTGTGGAAGTCCGTGTGGAGGTTCTTGAGACAGCTAAAAATAGATTTATGATATGATCCAGCTATACCACTCCTAGGCATATATCCTAAGGACTTAACCTCACTACCTTATAGATACTTGCAAAACCATGTTTATTGCTGCTCTAATTACAATAGCTAGAAAATGGAACCAGCCTAGATGTCCCTCAACAGATGAATGGATAATAAGATGTGGTATATTTACACAATGGAGTTCTATTCAGTGGTAAAGGAAAATTAAATAATGAAATTTGCAGGGAAATGGATGGATCTGGAAAGGACTAGTGTAAGTGAGGTAACCCAGGCTCAGAATGTCAAATGTCACATGTTCTCTCTCATATGTGGATCCTAGCTGCAAATGTGTATACTTGTGCATGAGCTGGAACCAAAAATTAGTAGCAGAGGCCAGTAAGCTATAAAAAGGCTATAAGGGAGGGAGGGAGGAGAGGGAAGGACTTAAGGGGATGGTATTGTATATATGTAAGTAGAAGAACCGATTACAAGGAGTGGAATGGCCTAAGTGAGGACAGGGGAAGAGACTGAGTAAAACAAGGGTGGGGGATGGTCAATCACAATTCAAGATATTCTGAATAAGACTTATGAAATCTACTTTTTTGAATAATGGCACATCCAGAAGACATAGATTGTTACCAGAAAATTTTCAGTGCCAGAGATGGGATACCTTCGAGTGAGTTATTGGCAGCAAGGTCCCTATTGCCTCCAAAACATTACAGGCTATTGCCAAGGACCTTGGTTTCCCAAGAGTAATAGATGGTAAGACCCTATTGCTGAAGACTTCACATGCCTGTGTGGCAAGGTCACTGAGAAATCAAGCTGGTGATGAGCTGAAAATCTCCTACCTGTACACCAGCCAACGGAAATCTGGAAAAAGCTGCACTGCATGCAGCCCTATGGGAGAAAGAAGTCATTAGCAGTGAAAACAACGGACACTGGAAGCCTCAAGTTTGGCCAGACAGGTGAAATGACCAAACAGGTGCAATAGTGGCATGTCTGCTCTAGGAGAAACCAATTTCTCTGTAATTGGGCTACAGGCCTACTCTGTGGGAGGGAATACATGCCTGGTACTGGAAATCTAATCAAAAGCCTATGGCTGGGGAGGTCATGAGCCTTAAGGGTATAAAGCCTGCTCTTGTCTGGTTAAATGCATATATTATGCTGACCAAACTGCCCAGTAAGCACTACATTTTATGTTCACATTCATATATTATTGCTACTCTCACTTTTGGTTAGAGAAGCTTCTCTTTTCAGATGGCAATGACCACTGAGATGACCCAAAAGGCAACACAGTGCTAAGAAGAAGTGATAGAGGAGTGTCCAACACTGAAACATCTCTATCACACCATCCAAGGCTCAGGGTCCATTGTGGAAGAGGAGCCAGAAAGAATGTAAGAGCCTAAGGAAGGGTACAGCACCTTAAAATGCAACTCTTCACACAGAAATTGGCCTTGATATCCATGACCTCACAGTGCCTAGCTACCTTCACAAGACCCACATAATGGGGTTATGTCAAAAAGACAGTGACATCACAATAAAAGAGAGTCTAATACAGAGAGGGAGGGGATATGATGGAGAGTGGCATTGTGAAGGTTGGAAAGTGGAGAAGGGGAGGGAATTATCATGGTTTATTGTCTATAAAGATAGAAATTGTCAAGAATAAAATTATACATTAAAAAATAAAAATGTGACCTGGAAAAAAACATGATGTCAGGGACATTCATAGATATGGAGGGAGCCTACAGATAAGAGAGTTGAGAATAAAGTGCTTGAGAATAAAACTGGAAAACAGAGTAAGAAGCATTGGGCAGAATGTTCAGACCCTGTAAATAAGACAAGAATAATTTCTAGCGAGTAAAAGAGGATAAATTGGTTAATCAAGCTTAGTATTTTTTTAGGCTAGTGGGTAAAAATGTGTTATTTTCAAAAAAATATAAACTCATAGCAAAATCTTGAAGAGAACTTGTTAGTTTTAATTATTATCTTAAATGGCATTTACTCAATTTCCATTCTCCCAGGGATAATGTAGAAACTGTTAAGACTAGGGGGCTCTTGGAGACGGGCTGAATGTACTTTGCATCAGTGTTTCCTACACTTGACTGAATTTAGAATCATCTAGAAGATGGACAGGCACACCTCTGAGTGTGTCTATCTGGGCTTTTTCAGAGGTAATAACCAGAGGGAAATAAAGTCCATCATGAAGGTGGGCAGGAACATCACATGGGCTTTGGCGCCTGGGAGGGGAAAGAAGAAAAAGGAAGTAGAATGCTGACATTCTCTCTCTGGCCTGTTATGCCATGAGCTGGGTTTCTTTGGCCCTCCTTCCCAACTTTGATGCACTGAAGCCCCTGAATCTGACAGTCAAAAGAATCTTCCCTCTATTAAGTTGTTTTTGTCAGGCATTTTGTCACAGTGGCCTCAACATGCCTAATACAATTCCTATGCTGGGAAATTCCTATATGCACTCTATTAATTTGTGAATATTGACCACCAACTTAATAAATTTACTCTGTGCCTTTTTGTTTGTTTGTTTGTTTGTTTGTTTTTCGAGGTAGGGTCTCATTCTGGCTCAGGCTGACCTGGAATTCACTATGTAGTCTCAGGGTGGCCTCGAACTCACGGCAATCCTCCTATCTCTGCCTCCCGAGTGCTGGGATTAAAGGCATGTGCCACCACACCTGGCGACTCTGTGCCATATTTAATGTAGATAACAGGCTGATTTTGATGATTTTTTTTTTCCTGCATCGAATTATATAATATGCTGTCTTAAGACCTGTGATTTGGGGAGAGTATGATAAATTCATATACTAATTTCTACAGTTTTGCTCTTAGCAGTTAATTTGCTTTTGTGCTCTACAATTGTCCTCAATGAAGTAGACTGAAGGAAGCTCACTTCTTTATACATGACCTCAGTCCACAAAACAAGGAGTGGGGCTAAGCTCAGAAGTTGGTGATCATATATTTTTTTCTCGGATTTGAAGTTTAGTAAGACTTGGTGGTATCACCAAGCATGTTCCTATTCTTCTGTCTTGTCTTGGAGCCAATCTTAACATCTGCTGAGTCCTAGGTTTGACATTGCTCTCTCTTCACTCAGATCTTCACTCTGTAGACTTCTTTTCTTTCAACTTCCCTTCACTTTCATCTTTCTACTCTCTTTCATCTTCGTGTGGCTTTTTAATTACTGCTTCTTCATGAAAATTTTAAGCAAATATCTGGAAAAGATATATCTGAGTTTGTGCTATTGCTATGCAATATTCTCAGTGAAGCAAAGTTTAACAGTGTCCATAAAAAGTTAAAAAAAATATCATTATGCAAGTCACATTTGTTGGGATTCTAAATTCAATATGGTTAATTTAAAAATGACATTTAAGTATTATAACTATCTCTTTCCTCTTCCCTTCAAGCTCCCTTCCTTTTTGTCATGTGTTTAGCAGCTCTTTGGGGCAAAAAAAAAAAAAAAAAAAAAAAAAAATCAAATTTGGAGAAAAATAAAAGAAATCCTGGCTTTCTTTCTCCTAAAATTACTGTCGATGTATTTTAGTCATGGAAGCCAACTCATTCTCTCTTGTGGTGCGCCACAGGCGAGAATCGGCGTTGGACATACCTTTCCCATCACTGAGATGCAAGCCACATGCCGCAAGATGCTGCCACCCTGTCTGACACACTGTAAATCCATTTTCCATTCTGTGCTACTTTCTCGGAACCCACATGCTGTTCTCATCCCTTACACTTCAAGCCACCCCAATGAAATCTTACAACACTATTTCCAATTTTGTTCCATTTTCTTGGACAGTTGCCTCCTAAGCAACTGTTTTTTTTTTTTTTTTTTAACAATATGTCATAAGGCATGATATCACCTAAGGATATTATCTCACTTCCTACAGTAGATACATTTTTGGGCCTTAAAAAAAATGGATACTTTTTTGGGGTTTAAAAGAAGGAAAATGCACTGATTAACTGTATGATTTACTTTTTGTATAAAATATATAGTCTTTATATACTAGCCCCAGATTCACTCTATATTAGGTTAAGAGAGTTCATATTCTTTCATATTCTCAGGTTTCCACACTTACTCACACTTAATCTGGGGCATTCTTCCCCAGACACTCCATACTATGCTTTCCTTTCATTCAAGTCTTTGCTCAACTATTGCCTTTGAAGAGGGATTTTCCTTGGGTTTCGTTAGAGAGCATCTTCTGTTTCTCTTTATTCTTTCAACCCCTTTCCACTGTCATAATATTTATTATTTCCTTGTATCACATTCTGTATCTACTGCTCAGTATTTACATTCTTTTCAAAAATATTTTTATTTATTAGCATCAGAGAGAGAAAAAAGAAAGAGGAAGAGAAGAGGTAATGAGCAAGATAGGGCCCCTGCCACTGCAAAGGAATTCCAGATCTGTGTGCCTTTTTTTGCATCTGGTTTTACATGGGTACTAGAAAATTGAACCTGGGCTGTCAGGTTTTGCAAGGAAGTGCCTTTAGCCACTGAGCCAATTCCTATATTCTTTACTAATAAATTATTAGGAGGGCATAATGTTTCATATTCATTGCTATGTCCTTTTTTTCTGGAACTGTCTATAGAATAAGTGTTAACTAGTTAGATACTAGAGGAACAAATGAATGAGTAATCCAAACACCATGACATACATGCTATTTTTGATCTCCATTTTATGGACAATGTGTATAATAAAGAACCACAGAAAGTCTAAGGGGTTTCTCCAAAGCAAATAAAAAAATGGAAGACATATGAATTGCAATTGGATGAATTTGATTTATCTGACTTTGGAGGTGAGGGTCAACTTTTATATACCTAGTCAAATACCTTCAATAAAGATTTCTCACATCTATGGTAACATAAAGTAATGTACTGTTAGTGTTCTGCATTGCAATAAATTTGTTTTTAGTTAACTCTATAAAGGAGATACCACTTTTCAATGTTAAGTTTTTAGAAAAAAAAAAAAACCTGTCATTTGCTCACTCTCTATTATATTTTAATCAAGTGATGAAACTCACAGCTAGGAGTTCAGTCCCATAGCCCAACAATCCTTGAAGAAATAAATTTTGACAGCCACTCAGCCTTGGGTGAAGATGTTGTCCCATGTGAGCTTTACAAGAGGTCCCCAAAATCTTGGATAACCCTTTGACTATACTCATGTGAAGTAGAAAACTTCCCTAGGTGACATCTAGAGCCTTTACCCATAAAAACTATGAGGTAGTAATGGCAAGTTGCTTTCAGCTGCTAAGTACATAGTAACTTGTCATTTAGTTATAGCCAACAAATACAATAGTTGAGCAGTTTTTCTTTAGTCAGAATTACTTGGAAAAAAATTCATAGTGACAAGAATTATTTTAGTAAGTAAATTTGTATTGAGTATTCCAAGTTGAAGGTCAGTTGAAACCTACCAATGTACACAAAAGATAAATCAGCTAAACTCCAAAGCATCTTATCTGCAGACATTTGGCCAGTCCAGTTATTCCTTAATTTGCCTTGATTTCCAAATGGCAGGAAAAATTATACATTAAAATTAATCGGCAGAGGGTATGTACCTCAATAGTAGGTAGTAAAGTTCCATTCCAGTACCATAGACAAAAAAAAAAAAAAAAAGTTTGCCAAAATTTAATGTTTGGTTAAATTTTTGATATAGTCAATTCATCCACAGGGAATTTTATAGAGAATCTATAATTTTTATACAAGTTCATGAGAGTTAGATTTTGTGTTGCACTGTCAGTTCTATCTATGATTTACACGGTTGAAATTGTGTCTAAATTCTAACCATAATTATAACATAATTTGGGTAAAGGAAAGTATGATTTACTTTATGAATTTCATATTCAGTATGTGGCTTGTGACAACACACAGTCTGATATAAAGTAGAGTCATCCAGCAGCAGCTCACACAAACATGCTGGTAGTGTATCAACGCAACATGTGGCTCAAGTTGTCCCGCACTGTCCTAGCTCACATCCTGCAGACCTGTTCTAATTACAGCTAGGACATTTCGTATCAAACACTGACTGTTGTTCCAGACCCAATGTCAGCACATCAGTGTGGCCCACATGCAGAAAAAGATTTATGTATTTCCAGTTCTATGGATTACTTTTCCTGAACATAAATGCCTCCTTAGAAGATTTGACTAATTCATGATCCCAAGCACTTGCAGCATGTCCTAAGGCCAGGTAAAATTATGATGAGCAGTATTGAAGTATCCTTTATCATCAATGCATGATCTGAGTGGTCTCACATCTCCATCCACTGTATAAGAGAAACTCATTAGGAAACTGAACTAGAGCTGGGGAGGTGACTCAGTGGACAAACTGACTGCTGCACAGGCCTGAATACCAAGTTCACATCCCCAAACCCACATAAAGGCTCAAAGTCTTGGCAGGAGTCTATAATTCCAGGAGTCCCATTGTGAGCAGAGACAGAGACAGGAGAATTTCCTGGGAGCTCTCAGACCAGCTGGCCTGGTGATGGTGAACAATAAGAATGAGAGATCCTGCCTCAAAACAGGTGGCAAGTGAAGACCAACCCTTGATAGTTGCCCTGTGACTTCTACATATATACTGTGGCAGGCACACACTTGAATGCACACACATGAAAATGCATATGCATACACACATACATACACACACATACACCATACATTAACCATAATTATAACATAATTTGGGTAAAGGAAAGTATGATTTACTTTATGAATTTCATAGTCAGAATGTCAAACCTGAGCAAACTAATAATTATATCTTCTATTTATGGATATTTTGTCCCCTGGACTAAACTTTTTCTTTCAACAATTTCTGTTTGACAGAAATGAAGTTGAAATGCTGTTCTTCAAAATTTTGTTTTCTCTCCTGTGCTCCTGAAGGTTATGTGTAAGCAGAAGAGGAAGCTATGTGTCCTCAAGACAAAGACAGCAGGACAGCTGTCCTTCTGGGCCTCTTGGCTTGGTCAGAAGCCTTGTCTTCTCCCTCTTTGTCACTCATTCAACTTCACTCTCCTTTCTTTGAGTCCCCACCATCACCACCTGAACTCTGGTCCAGACAGGGGCAGGAATTTTCTGTTGTGGCTCTCTTTGTCCCTCACTACAACAGTGCCATTACTCTCAATACCCTGTGATGTTCCGTGGCTCCCATAGGGCACACGGGGGCTTCTGGGCCCCCTCCATGTCACACGGGAGCACAGGGAGCTTAGAAGTGCTCTCCAGGCCACTGGTCTCTCCCTCTGTTCTAAGCTTCTGTCCTGTGGACTGGAAACCCAATGCTTCAGAGGTCTTTTATGCAATCTACATTGAGGCTTTCTAGGAAAGATTGTCACATCATCTTTACACTAATCCACCTGGGCATTTCTATATCTCACCCAAACCAAGATTTCTCCACTGTGGAAATTTGATTCTGAAATGACTTGGCTACCTCTTTTCTGACTATCCATGAGTACTGGGGCTTCTCTCTTCACTGGTTAACTAACAACCATAGACTTTTCTTACAACTCTTTTTCACTATGATTGCAATCTGTGATTAAAACTCTGAGGATCTTTGTTTTAGAGACCTAAAAGTAGAGCTTCTGGGATTTAGGGAATACTAATTTCTCTTCATAGGTCTTGTTTTAAGGTGGCTATATTGTTTTCTCCTCAAAGCCGTAAGCTTTGGAAAATAAAGCTGATGAATATATAACCTATTTATTTTAGGAATTGACTCTCGTCTCAGGATGTGATAACCTCATTGTAGTCAAAAGCAGCAGTGAACTATAACATAAAATTTAAACATAATTGTTGAGGTTCAAATACAAAAAAAAAAAAAAATCCTTTGTGTCTGAAAAGTTGGTTCCCAGCTAGTACTACTATTTTGGACAGCTGTGGAGCCATTAGAAGGTGAGTCCTTGTCAATGTACGTGAGTCAGGAGGAGGACCTCGAGGTTGCACAGCATGGCCCCACTTCCTGTCCTCTGTCAACCTCATGACCGTGGATGTTGTGTGACCAGCCACGTCATGCCTTCCCCACCACGATGGACTGTATCTCCTCAAATGTAAGGCAAAAATAAGCCCTCCTCCCTTAAGATACTGTCATCAGATATTTGGTCATAGCAATAACTAATCTAAAAATTTTATTTTATTTTATTTTAGACTGTATTTCTTTTTTTTTAATTTGATTTATTAGTTTTCTTTTCATCAAATACAGGCAGTTTGGTACCATTGTTTAGGCTCATCTATGATCTACCCCCTCCCATTAGACCCTCCTTGTTGATGTAAACAGGTCATGCACTGTGGGGTTAGTCCCCAGTTATTGGTATATAAAAAACATTGGTTTGACATATGTATACTCTCCATGATGAACTTGCTGTTGAAATGTCAATTTTATAATCTGCATGGTTTTATTCAGGTTTTCTTGTTACCTTCTTATGATTTCTTCAATAAAAATGCAGTACGTCCTTCCCAGTTTAATCAAACTCATTGTTCCTGAAAACTTGTTCACCACTTTTATTTGTGGTGGTTGAAACATGACCATGATTTAAGCCTAAGTGCTTATGACCTTACATCAATATATGATTTTAAATATTTATAGTCACTCATTGACCTCTATTACTGGAGAAATCCCACATTATGTGGATATCATCTTGTCTCTTCCCCATACGTCCCTTTAACTACTACAAGTTTGACATGAAGTATTCAGTCTATAGGCTGATAGTTTAGTTCTTAATTTTCATGTACTCTGATGTAGATTGGATATGAAACATCCTCCACAGACTCCTGTGAAGCAGACAGCTTCAGTTGCTGGGATGGACCTCCAGACCAGACACAGTTATGGGAATAAAGGAATTTATGAAGCTTACAGATCCTGGGGAAGTTCTATAATGGTGGAAGAAGTTGGCCTCTTTTCACAGATCCACACAGAGAGAAAAAAGGAACCACCACCGAAAGTAAGCACACTCCAGGAACCCCATCAAGGCAGAGCTCAAGCACTGTGCCGATCTTTAGACTGCAATTCCGAACCACCCCACACCTTAGGGCTGGAACCATAGAACCTGCCCATAGTGCCACCTCCTCTAGCCAGGCAGCTGGAAATCTAAATTACAGGCTTTAATAAATGTCTCGATCTACTGGGTGACATCCACTCAAACCACCACACCATGTATTGAAGCTTTATTCCCAATGCAACAGTCTTCAGCAGTGAGGCTCTGGGGAGGTGGTCATGGGGGCTCTGACCTCAGCAATGTGTTATCCATTGATGATCATTGATGATCATATGGTTGATTGGATTACTGGAGACAGGGCTGGCTAGAGAAAATAGCTTACCAGAAGCATACATTTGAAGGGTCTATCTTAGCCCTAAGCCCTTTCTGACATCTCTCTTTCTGTGTTTCCTGGCTAACAAGAGGTGAGCAGTTTACTTGAACAATGCTTTTAGCCATTTTTGCCTTGCCACAGGCTTAAAAGCAATGTCCAGATGACCATAGATTGAAACCAAAATAATTATTTCCTCCTTAAGTTCTTTTTCTTGGGCATTTTAACATAGCGAGGGGAAAGTCAACTAACAGATGCATTTCAAACTTTGAAATGCAGCATTAGAAGTTCACTCTTTGGTAAAGGTAAGTACCTGCATCTAGTAAAGAAATGGAATAGAGGGAAAAATCTAATGAAGAAACAAAACATATCCCTATAATGGAATTAAGGTCCTTAGGTATTTATGTAAATGATATGGTTTTGATCATTACTTGCTACTTTATTTTAAAAAGAGAAAATAGGGCTGGGGAGATGGCTTGGTGGTTAAGGTGCTTGCTTGCAAAGCTTAACAACCAAGATATTATCCCTAGTTCCCACATAAAGCCAGACGCACAAAGTGGCACATGCGTATCTGGAGTTCGTTTGCAGCAGCCACAGGCCCTGGTGTTTCCATTCTTTCTCTGCAGGGCGTGATGGCACACACCTTTACTCCCAGCACTTGGAAGACTAAAGTACAAGGATTGCTGTGAATTTGAGGCCAGCCTGAGTCTAATTCCAGGCCAGTTTGAGTTAGAGTGAGACCCTACCTCGAAAATCCAAAAAAGAGAGAGGGAGAGAGAGAGAGAGAAATGCATTAAAGCCAATATTCATTTGGGATTCTGATTATGACAAGATCACAGTATGTTGTGAAAACTGATGTTTAAATTGGGATAAAGGAAAGAATAGGGGTCTAAACCTGAAAATAACATAAAGCAGCATAAAAATGGAAATAATCATAGACCTATTCTATGTAAGAAACAGGCCATAGTTGTGATTCTATGTAATCTTGTACTTTTCAGTTTAATTCTGTTTCCTTCAAACTTAAGCCACTTCTTTAGCAATTATCCCACTAACGAGCTGCATCCCATAATATTACATTTTAAATATTTTAGGTGTTTATCTTTGTATGTGTGGTGTGTGCACCTATTATCTGTGTGTGTGCATGTGTATGTATGGGTATTGTGAGCATGTCTATGTGTGTGGAGACTAGAGGTCAACGTCAGCTGTTTTCCTTAATTGTCCTCCATCTTGTTTCTGAGACAAAGTCTCTCACTGAACTTGCAGCTTACCAAGTTGGCTTGATTAGCTGGTCATCCCCGCAGATACTCCTGTCTCTGCTTCCCCAGTGCTAAAACTATAGGCATGGTTCTCTTCTCTGGACCCTGATTTTCTTTTTTTTAAATATTTTATTCTCTTTTATTTGCAAATGAGCAGAGGGAAAAGAGAGACAGACACACACAGAGAAAGGATGAACCAGCTAGTCCTCTAGCTATTGCAAATGAACTCCAGACACATGTAGCACTTTGTGTGTCTGGCTTTATGTGGATACTGGGATATTGAACCTTGGTCATTAGTCTTTGCAGGCAAGCACCTTAACCACAGAGCCATCTCTCTAGCCCTGCACCTAAATTTTTATTTAGGTGCTGGGACATCTAAACTTAGGTCCTCATGGGTCTAAAGTAATTGCTATAGTGACAGAATCATCTCCCCAGCCTCTGTAATTTTAAAAGATTAACAAAACCAATAATCAGTAGTAGTTTAGCTCTCGTCTGGCTTAAATAAGGCTAAATATGGACTTCCATGATATGAATACAGTAGTTTAAAACCTTGAAATTGATTCTAAATGTTTAAAGATATTTGCTTAACATCTCCAGATACTTTACCCTAAACAGAGGAGTTTCTTTCAACTTCCAGTTCTTTTTAATTGAAAAAAATGCATCTGAGCTGCGTTGACATGGAAGAGCAAATACAGCAGTCAGTTCTTCCCATACACATGATGCAGGGGTTCTACCACAGAGCTGTATCCCTGTCCCACCCCCTAGCTGTCAGTTCTTACTTTGAAAAACCTCAGGACCCTTCATGCCTCCACCAAACATTTCTTTCCTTCTTTTTTAAATCTTATGCCTTAACTCATGTGATTTCCATGGTCTCTCTGAATTAGTCACTCCCCTGGAAATCCAACTAGTATGGATTGCATCTAATGTTTCCCCTAATAGATTATGTGTTAGAAGCATGGCTGCCAGCTGATGGGGCTTTATTGGGAAGTGGATCTTGGTTCTCCCATTTCACTGAATGAATCCATTGACAGAAACGTAATTTGCTGTCCTTATAGAGAGGTGATGCAAGCTAAGGCCAGGTTGGAGGAAGTAAGTTGCTGGAGGTATGACTTTAAAGGGTCTATTTTGTCCCTGGCTTTTCTCCATGTGCCTGTTTTGCCTTCTGGGATGCCATTAGGTGAGCATCATTCACTTCTCCATGTCCCCACCACAATGGTATCCTGCCTTAGCACAGGCCCACAGCAATGGAGTCCACCACCCGTGGAATGAAACCTTAGAATATGGGAGTCAAGTTAAGCCTCCCTTGAATTGGTTTTCATAGGTATTTTCTCCAAACAACACAGGGTGGCTAACAAAGAATCTGATTCACTAAAATGTAAATACCAGCCTAATGCATTTCTATTTATCCTTCATTTTTCTTCACTAAAAAACATTAAATAAAATATGCATAATACTAGCATGACCTTACTAGAAGGCTTTACTTAACCCTTATAGATTTTATAATAGTTTTCAACTATCCTCAACTAAAGTTAAAATTTGAAGAACAATAATAATTTCCTCCTATAACCACTTCCTTGTAAAGATTATTAGAATCTCCAAGACTTGCTAGGTATGTAAGTCAAGACAATAAGGAATACATGTCTGCCTATTTGTAATGGTCTTACTTCAACCATGATTGCATTAGGCTTTAATATCACAGATATTCCTGATGTCTTAATATAGATTTGCTCTAATAACCTGCATTTGATTATCCCCTAAGAGATACCAGAGAACTTTTAGACAGCACTTTATTCAAAGAGAATGACTACATAAACAATATAACCATTGTTTATATAGAAATGTCAACACCAGCTCTTGGTACATACAGTGTCACAGACAGTATATTCTTCAATGAATTGCCTCACATAATTAGTTCCATGAATAATCTCTTCCTGCTCAAATCCCTTTCTGATAGGTCCCTTGTCCCAGAACTCCTAGAAGAAATTGAACTATGTATCACAAACTCATGCAAGAATTTGTTGAGAGAATTATTTCTGTTAATTAAAAAAACCTGTGCTGCATAGGCATCAAACACTAAATAATTATACAACACTCAGACATGAGACATCCATGTGTGACTCTGGAATTCCATTTTTTGTTCACTCTTTTTTTTTCTGAGTGGATGTGAGAAAGCACAGCACACTGGATCAGCCCTCAGTTCTTGTCTTTCACGTTGCATTGGAAGAATATGGGAAATGGCAGAACTATTTCTTCCACTTTTCTTCCATCACAGTTCTTTGCCTCCATCTGACGCCACTTTTCTCTTCTCCTCCTCCTCCTCCTCCTTCTTCTTCTTTTTGTTGTTCTTATTTATTTGCATTTGATCTCATCACCTCACCCATCTTCCAGGAAACAAATGGTTTGACCCAAACTGGTGCTCTTCAGCTTGCTTTTATTATTTTCTAATTTTTGTTAATATTTATTTTATTCAGTTTCAAGCAGTCATGCAAAAATGTGGAAGTGATGTGGGCTCACCTGTGTGTACCTGTCCCCAGCGAGCAGGCTTTCTCCTGAGGGGCCCTGCCCTCAGTGAGCACTTCCCCAGCAGCTACCTGTTCCCAGGCAGCAGGCTTTCGCCCTTTATTAATTCTTTTTGTAAGGGTAGATCACACTCAAAATTGGGGTTCATTAGTTCGGGAGCAATCTCCTGAACCCTAAATACTGCATCAACAACACATATGGGGATCCAGTGGTTTCCTACTTGCCCCACAGGGGAATGGGAAGCCTGGGCCTCCGCTTGATACACACACTCATGTAGGACCCCAGCCACTCCACAGCAGAGAACCAGGAGCCAGGGAGCCAGCGGACCGGGTTTGCTTGCCCTGCAAGAGTGCAGGGTCCAACCAGCTCCACACCACTGGCAGGGTAACTGGTAGTCAGGGAACCAGGAGCTGGGAAATCGCTGGGCAACCAGACTGTATTAATATTCTGAAAAAAAAAAGGTTTACTGAGTGTTGCATTCAGGTTCACATTGCTGGCAGAAACCATCCAACCAAGAGCAGCTTGTGGGGCAAAAGAGGTTCTTCTTGGCTAACAGGCTCTAGGGGGAAGCTCCATGATGGCAGGGGAAAACAATGGCATGAGCAGAGAGTGGACATCAACCCCCTCAACATCAGGTGAACAATAGCAACAGGAGAGTGTGCCAAATACTGGCAAGGGGAAACTAGCCATAGCACCCATAAAGCCCGCCCCCAACAACACACTCCCTCCAGGAGGCGTTAATTCCAAATCTCCCATCAGCTGGGAAGCCAGAATTCCGAACACCTAAGTTTATGGAGGACACCTGAATCAAACCACCACACTGAGTATAGGAGATTTTTTTACACTATTTCATATCCCAATGCCTTGAATAATGTATCTAACAAACATTTGTTTGTGGAAAGATAATTTATAATCAATCCTCACTAGATATGGAGAGAACACAAATTAAATATTTATGGAAGGCCGGGCATGGTGGCACACACCTTTAATCCCAGCACTCAGGAGGCAGAGGTAGGAGGATAGCTGTGAGTTTGAGGCCACCCTGAGACTCCATAGTGAATTCCAGGTCAGCCTGGGTTAGAGTGAGACCCTACCTCGAAAAATCAATCAATCAATCAAACAATATTTGTGGATAAAAGGTGAGCCACAAGTTACAGGCAGGTAAGAGAAGAAAGGACTTTGGAATCCACTAATTAGGTTTTTAATGATCTAGAAATGGTGAACTTTTGGAGCTTTAATGTCACATTTTACCCCCAATTGCAAACTTTTGGAGGAAACTAAATTATGTTTTTTGCTACTTAGTTTGGATCTAATGAGATTAATATCATCCAATAAATCCGTAACTAGGTCACTATAGCCCAAGTGATGACCTCCTGTCTTTTAAAAATTTTCTCTGAAAATGTAAAGATGGAAAGGCAAAATTATTGAATTTATTTTAAGATGGAGGATAAAATAAGGGTGGTGTGGGAGCACATAATTGAAGATCAAGCATAAAATCTATTAATCTAAAAACATCTTGGGGATGATGGTGTTTAATTTCTACTACTAAGGTAGGTCTTTGCTTGCATTTTATTTGTTTTTTGCATATTTTGAAATACAAATATTCTAGTAGAACTAATTTAAGATCTCCATGTGTGTACCCTCAAAGCACTTTTGGCCAGAGGAATAAAGGTTTGCATAGTGGCATCTTTCAGGAAACGTTCACCCACACTCTATGTATCTCCAGATGTTTACCATTTGTGAATGTTTTTAAAAATGGAAATTACCATCTGTGTTTCCTACCCTCAATCAAAGTGTGTCACCAACAGCTGAAGGTATTCTGAAGCTATTCCTAAAGCTTTGTTCATCAAAAGAATAAAAAATACAAGCAAAGAAGAAAGGAGATTAATTTTTTCTGCCTTGCTTCATTGACAGTAAGATTTGATTTTCTGCAATGAATCTTCTTTGCTATTATAAAATATTCAAGGTTAACATTATTGCTTATTGGATTTGTCCATTCACACTGAGGCCTAAAAATGCAGATTTTATTGAAAATTAGGAATCATTCCTCATGTACTATAAAGTGCCTAAGAGTCTACTGGATATTATAATCTTTAGAATCTCTGTTCTGTTACTTCTTACTTACTCTTGTGTAAAAATGAGTAGTGAGTGATATCAGTTGTAGGCTTGCTTATGCATTTACTCTTAATCACAGTTCGACAGAAGTCACAACAATGAGATAAAACTGCAGGATAGAGTTTTATTGTTAACAAGCTTGTAGTTAAGATGAATTATAGACCAACTTTGGACTTCTGGGTAAGATGATGGCATAAGAGCCACACCAAACAAGCCTAGGGAGGGATTTAGAATAACATTGAAAGTATATGTAGTCAGAGAAGGCAGCAAAAGAACAGAAATGTGCATAAAATTTTCTGTACATGAAAGTAAACCAGTGGTGGGGAAATGTACAATAGTTTTTCCTACACTGCATTCATTCTCTCATTCAATAAGGCTATGATATGTCCTTGGCAATAATGTGGACACTGAGTACATAAAGAATTACAAAACATGACATATGTTCTCAAGTTTTGTACTACTTGTGGAAAAAAGAGAAAGTTAGGGCTGGAGAGATGGCTTAGCAGGTTAAGTACTTGCCTGTGAAGCCTAAGGACCCTGGTTTGAGGCTCCATTTCCCAGAACCCACGTTAGCCAGATGCACAAGGGGCCATATGTGTCTGGAGTTCATTTGCAGTGGCTGGAAGCCCTGGTGCACCCATTCTCTCTCTCTCTCTCTCTCTCTCTTTCTCTTGGTCTGCCTCTTTCTCTGTCTGTCACTCTCAAATAAATAAATAAAAATAAACCAAAAACAATTTAAAAAGAAAATGTAATCAAAAACCTCCCCAATGGGCTGGAGAGATGGCTTAGTGGTTAAGCACTTGCCTGTGAAGCCCAAGGACCCTGGTTTGAGGCTCAATTCCCCAGGACCCACATTAGCCAGATGTACAAGGGGCTGCTCTCTGTCTGTTGCTCTCAAAAAAAAAAAAAAAAAACTCCCCAAAAGGAACAGTCTAGGACTTGATGGATTCTCACCTGAATTCTACTGAACCTTGATCAAAGAACTGAAGCTACTTTTTCTCAAACTATTCCATATAATCAGAGAACTTGTAATCCCCCTAACTCCTTCTATGAAGTCTTATATCACCATAGTGACAAAATCAGACAGAGACACAATGAAAGAAAACTATATTCCTATATCCCAAATGAACTGAGACATGAAAACTCTGACCAAAATCTTTTGCAAATTAGGCTAGAGAGAGATGGCTCAGCAGTTAAGGCACTTGCCTGTGAAGCCTAAGAACTCATGTTCAACTCTCTAGGTCCCACATAAGCCAGACTCACGGTGACACAGCATACAAGGTAACACAGGTGCACAAGGGGGTGCATGCTGCTGAAGTTCATTCACATATGCTGAAGGCCCTTATGTGCCAATTCTCTCTCTCTCTTGCACAAAAAAATGGCAGTGTTGAGCTTGTCTCAAAAAAAAAAATCCACTCATCATCAACACTTCAAAAGCACTAACTACCTTGATCAAGCAGGCTTCATCCCAGGCATGCAGGGATGGTTCAACATACAGAAATCAATTAACATAGTATACCACATAAATAAACTTAAACATAAGAAATACATGATCATTTCGATAGATGCAGAGAAGACCTTTGACAAAATACAACACCACTTCATGATCAAAACACTGGAGACACTAGGCATGCATGGACTATGTCTCAACATAATAAAGGCTATATACAAAGCACCTAAAACCCAAATCATACTTAATGGGGCAAGAGTCAAAGAGTTCCCAGCAAGATCAGGAACAAGGCTGGGGTACCCACTCTCACCACTGCTTTTCAACCTGGTACTAAAGTCCTAGGCCAACCAACAAGACAGGACAAAGACATAAAACAGATACAAATTAAAAAGGAAGAAGTCAAACTAGCCTTGTTTGTAAACAACATGATCCTGTACAAAAATGACCCAAACAACTCTTCCATAAAACTTCTACAGGTGATATACTCCTTCAAGAAAATGCCAGGATACAAAATTCAACAATAAAAATCAGAAAGTTTCCCATACACAAAAGATAAATATAAAGATAAAGAAATCAGCAAGACTGTCCAATTTTATGTAGCTACAATAAAAAAATCTATACCCTGGAAACCCACTAGCCAAGGAGGTAAAAGACATCTCCACTGAAAATATAAAAACAGTCAAGAAAGAAATACAGAGGTATGGGAGAAAATGGGAAGACCTTCCATGTTCCTGGATAGGTAGAATATATATTGTAAAAATGGCAATCCTACCAACCTTTCTCCTGGATAGCAGACTATATTATACAGCTCTCAGCAATAATATGCAGGGATTATCTAGAAAGAAGAGCCCTGGAGAGGGTTGGATGCATCCTAATTCTGAGTAGTTGGCTGTAGCTTATAATTCCTAGTACCAGAAATTGGTTACAACCCACAATGAGCTGTTGATGAGAGAGATGCATGAGGTCACCAGAACAAGAAAGGCTTCTGCCAAAATACTTAATTATCCAACTGAGGTAAAAGACTCTATTACTGAAGACACCACATGCTGTCAACACAGAGCATACAGAGATCTGGCTGGAATCTGGAAGGAAGCCATTTCCCAGATGGTCTGCCCATATAGTGCTGCAATTACTACATGAGCTGATGGGGAGAAATGGCCAACAATCTTCTGTACTAGACGGGGACACTGCTATATAAAAGCAACCAGCCTGACAAGACAGTCAGACCCGTGCAATTGTGGCATCCAGCCTATGTGGCTCTATGGCTATGAGGTCCACTCAGTGGCAAGAAACACAGAACTGGAACTGGGAACTGAGTCGGAATCCAATGGAGACCAATATCATGGACTTCAATGAGAAGCTCCCGCTAGCCTTTAGCCAAGAGAGGCTACACCCATCAAAATCTCTCTTAACTAATTTTTATCCCATTGAACCAATGCTGACATCATTCTCCATTGGCAAATCTACTTTTCTTTTTCAGAAGACAGTGAGAACTGAGGAAATAAAACTATTTGGCCTCTTCAGTAATATAGCTGGTGAAGCTGTAGAGGAATTGGTAGGATGAATCACTGTGCTGCCTTGACGAAGAACCTGTCAACCAGTGCCAGGGGCGTGGACAGACACCGAGGATACTAAAAATGCATAGAAGCTGAAATCCAGCACCTACTCAGAGAACAACAGAATTAAAACACACCCACCAAGGTTCAGGGAATTTTGTGAAAGAGGAGGCAGAAAAATTGTAAGAGCCACAGAGTGGAAGGGTATGTCCAGAGGCACACCCCCTGCCCTCATGATGACTGACTGATGCTGCACATCTCGTAGCCCACAATCCTAGGGGGAAATACCAGCAATCCCATTGAGAGGGCTCCTAGTGGAATGGGGCCAGAGAGGAGGGAAATGATGGTACCAACACATGATGTGTCCATACTAAGTTTCTACTAAATAAAAACTATAAAAAAAAAATACAAGCCATGCCACCAAGTAGTAATTTTATATATATATATTTTTGGGTTTTTTTTTTTTTTTTTTTTTTTTTTTTTTGGTTTTCTGAGGTAGGGTTTCGCTCTAGCTCAGGCTGACCTAGAATTCACTTTGTAGTCTCAGGGTGGCCTCAAACTCACAGCAATTCTCCTACCTCTGCCTCCCAAGTGCTGGGATTGAAGGTGTGTGCCAACACTCCCAGCTCCAAGTACTAATTCTTTTAGTTTCTTCATAATTTTACCTTTTCCCAGCACATATTATAGTTGGAATCCAGCAATAGGTGTCCTAGTGAGATGGTTTATTTTACTTAATAAAATGCAACAAAGATTCCTATATTTCTTCTTGTGACTTGATGGCATGTTTCTTTTTTTTATTTTTAAAATTATTTATTTATTTATTTGAGAGCAACAGACACAGAGAGAAAGACAGATAGAGGGAGAAAAAGAGAATGGGCGCGCCAGGGCTTCCAGCCTCTGCAAACGAACTCCAGACGTGTGCGCCCCCTTGTGCATCTGGCTAAGGTGAGACCTGGGGAACCGAGCCTCGAACTGGGGTCCTTAGGCTTCACAGGCAAGCACTTAACCGCTAAGCCATCTCTCCAGCCCGGCATGTTTCTTTTTATTGTTGAATAATATACCACAGTCTGGATGAATCACAGTTCCTTCACCAGCACCAACTACTGAAAGAGCATGGTGCTTGCTTTACAGTTTTAGCAATTATGAGTAAATATAAGTAAAGCCCCTACAAACATCCTTGTGCAGGTTTTGCAGACATAAGGTTTTTATCTCATTTGCGTAAATAACAAGGAGTGAATACCTTGGAGCATATGATGAGAGTATGGCAAGAACTACTGTAAGGAACTCCTAAACTTAGCATTCCATTAGCCGTGAGTGAGCATTCCGGTTGCTCCACCCTCTCACCAGCCCTTAGCATGGTCCGGGCTCTAGATGTGGCTATTCTGCTAAGCACAGAGAAGTAATAACTTGTTTTAATTGGCAACAATTCTATGATGATATGAAACATGGAGCACATTTCCAAATGTTTATTTTCTATTTCTACATCTCCCTAAGTGAGGTATCTGCTAAGGTCTTTGGCTGATTTATTCTTTGCTTATTGTTGAATTTTAAGATTTCTTGTATATTTTGGATAATCCTACTTTATTAGATGTGTTTTACAAATTATTTTCATCTAGGCTGCGCCTTGCCTTTTCATTCTCTTAATAGTTGATACCTGAATGCCAGGGTGTCTTTGAGAGTGTCAGAACCTTATCTTGACTCTTGTGTAGGCAGTAACTCAGAAGCTAAGGCCCTGGAAAACTCATCATTCAGCCAATGCTCTCCCTTTGTCTGTGGCTTTGGGAGTCTTGTATTGTGAGTTCAAAGAACTGAAATCCATGGTATAAGGGTTAGATAGATTTTCTTAAGTTATAGGTAGAACTTAAGAAAATGAAGGAAGGTAGAGTTCTTACACATGTAAGCAAGAGGAGGTGTCCAGAAATGAAAAAGACCACTGTGAGACATAAGGTAGGGCCTTTTATCTGAGTCCGTGGGTGGGTGGCTGGACAAATCAGTCTAGTCCTGATGTGTGTGGGGTCAGGTTTTCTGGGAAAGGGACCAATACTTTTGTATTCCTTCCTCATCCAGAAAAGGAGGAGATAAGGACAGAGGCACATATTCATGTCCTTTGGTGAGGTTTTAGGCGATAGTAAAAGAACCAGATTCTTACTTCTAACCTGTAGCAAAGTTGAATTAAGTACATTTTCCCCATTCCGGCTCAGAGTCATTCCTTCCTTTTACTTTTGCGACCCTGCCACCCCTAAACTGCTTCAATCGTACTTTGTGCAGATTAGGATATGATTTTAATGAACGTCTAGTCTTTCAATTACATAATAAATCGTGCCTTTGATAATGAATCAAAATATCATTACTATCCCATTATATTAGTCAACTTCTCACTAATAGGAAAAAAAACACCTGAAAAACAAAAATCAGCTTAAGACAGAAAGGGTTTACTTTAGCTTTAAGTTTCAGGTTACAGTTCATCACGGTGGAGAAGACATGGTGGCAGTATCTTGAGGCAGTTGGTCACATTGAGTCCACAGCGAGGAAGCAGAGCAGAGTCCAGGAACCCAGTCATGGAATGGTACTGCCCACAGGCTGGGTGTTCCCACCTTCATTAATGTAAACTAGAAAATCCTTCAGAGACAAAACCAAAGATACATTTCTATGGTAATTCTAAATCCTGTTGTGGACAACCAGAAATTAACCATGACATCCATGCTCATTTATATTCTTCTCCTGTTTATTCTAGGAGATTTACATTTAGGTTCATGATTTTTTAAATATATTTTTGTTAAGGGTATAAGATCTATGCCTAAATTCTATTCTCATGTTGTATGTGAATGTTCAGTTGTTCTAGCATATTCTTTTGAGAAACTATCATAATTTCATTTTATCACCTTTAATCCTTTGTCAAAATCAGTCACCCATGTGAGGGAACTCCAGTTGTTGCTAAAGATTTCTATGTTCATAGCTGACCATTCCTTAATCCAGAATTGATTAGTACTTCATTCTTGTGTATAGTTCCTCACAGAACAATTCAATATCCTTGGCTAGTAAAGCTACATCATGTATATATATACATACATACATACATACATATATATATATATATATATATATATATATATATATATATACACACACACACACATACATATTCAATTCAATTTATTCATGATTTTGGTTTTTTTTTGAAGTAAGATCTCACTCTCCAGCCCAGGCTGATGTGGAATTCATTATGTAGTCTCAGGGCTGCCTTGAACTCACAGTGAATATTGTTAATCTTACACTATTACAATCCTTCATTTCTGAGATTAAAAAAAATATGAATCTTTAATTTTTGGTTAGCTTTATCTATTTATTTGTGAGAGAGAGAAAGAGAGAGGAGAGAGAGAATGGGTGAGTATGTGCCACAGTGCATATGTGGAGGTCATTGAGTGTCTATTCTTGACTTCCACCTTATTTGAACCAGAGTCTGTTGCTACTATTGTTATAGATATGCATGACCACACTGCTTTCCTGTAATTTGTGGGGATTTGAACTCAGGTCTTTGCCTTTTCCTTCAAGCGCTTTTACCCACAGAGTAATTGCCTCAGATCCCTGTTGACATTTTTATGTTAATCAATGTTCCATTGTCTCTGCAGATTATTCCAGAATGCTTGGACCTTTGGCTCTTACTCTGCTCATATTGTTTCTAGTATCTTCTTCATGTCACATGCCTAATACCTTTCATTCAAAATTGGCATCAGCTTCTCCACCATACTCAGTTATTTTCCCTCTCCTCTGCGCTTTGTGAAATGCTTTGGAAAAACATCTTCCTTACAATAATTTGAATTGTTTTGGTGGTTTTGCATTTATCTCTGTTCAATAAATACTATTGTAAAGATGTGCTTTTTGGGCTGAAGAAGGCTTAGCAGTTAAAGTGTTTGCCTGCAAAACCTAAGGACCCTGGTTTGATTCCCCAGAACCCACGTAAGCCAGATGCACAGGGGGACACATGTGTCTGGAGTTCGTTTGCAGTGGCTAGAGGGCCCATTCTCTTTCTCTCTACCTCTTCCTTTTCTTCTCTGTCAAATAAATAAAAGAAATAATTTTTTAAAAAAAGGTATACTGTTCAGTTTTCTTAAATTCTTTACTAGTTCTAGTTAATCTTCAACCTCATGATTCAATTAGTAAGAGGAGAGAAATCTCTTTTTGTAAAATTTAGAATATGTGTATTCTTATTTTGCCACTTCTTTAGACAAAATAAAATTTATTTGCATTGAGTCAGGCATGGTGGCACATGCCTTTAACCCCAGCACTTGGGAGGAAGAAGTAGAAGGATTGCTGTGAGTTCGAGGCCACTCAGAGACTACATAGTGAATTCCAGGTTATTCTAGGCTAGAGTGAGACCTTACCTCAAAAAAACAAACAAAAAAAAATTATTTGCATGGAAGTGTATAATGTGACTTGAAATAGCACAGAACTTTTCTACTCTTGAAAATTTTTACCCTTCTAAGCAGTACTTAATCTCTCATCCCACTTCTGATGTTTTGCACCATAAATTACCTTGACTTGTTTTTGAAATCTGTATAAATCAAATCACACAATATAATTTTTTTGTAGTTTCATGTAACTATCCACTGTTAAGTAGATACTTTTAATTGGCAAGTAATATTCCATATATTAGTCTACCACAATTTTATCACTTCTCTCTTTATTTTTTACTAAGGCCCTGGAGTGGGTACAATGAAAACATTTGGGTTATTTTGAATTTGAAACTATTATTAAAATGTTATGACTATCATCTGGAACACATAAGTTATTTTGGTTAGGGAATATACTGAGGAGAGGAATAATACCATAAGTGTAGGTTCAATTTCTGAAATGATAATATGAATATATTCAACTTTATGAGGAAGTGTTACACTCTTTTCTCCACAGGTTTTACTTTTCGCTGTCATGATATTACCTCAGGTTCCAGCCAAGATGGACTAACTGCTTGCTTTCTAAGGGATCCCTCTCCCAAGCACCACAAAAACAACAACAAGCTGGGCAGACTATAATAAACAAACATTGGAAGATTTTGGGAAACTGAAAAAGAAAGGAATCTCAGAACTTGAAGATGACAAGGCAATGATCTCCTTGCATTTCAGTCTATGCTGGATAGGGTAACACAGTTGCTTTGACCCTCAAACTGGCAGTGAGTAGAAATAAAATAGCTCCACGAAAACTTGTTCACTGTCTGCAAAAGCACATGAAATGGATGACCTAACAGACAGAGCAATTTTGGGAGAGCAACTGGCTGCCCCTGGCCAAATGCAACAGAAAATCTTTACCCAATATTTCAGAGTGACAAAGGAGAAATGGTCATCTATTTACTAATCAGTGCTAATCCAGTCCAGTCCTCTAATGATGAGCTGAGCCTTCACTCCCAACCAGAAGCAATGAGTCTTGAGGAGGGGTGTAATACAGTACCTACTTCCATTTTTCCTTACTCTCCACCAGTGTTTCGGTTGGGCCCAGCAGGAAGCTGAATGTCCACTTTGCCTACTGTTAATAATTAAAGGAAGGAAGTACAAAGTGTGTGTTCGTGTATGTGTGTGTGATAATGTGTATACACACGTGTGGTATTTTCACTTCTTATAAATGGCTTTTAAACACTGATCAATTTTGAGATTTGTTAAAATTGAGAACTTTTACGCAGGAACATATCGCAAATTGGTCATATGCCCCTCAGGTTATATGGTTATGTCCCCTCTTCCCCACCCCCATTCCACCTTCTCAGTGGGGTTACTGGTATTCACTGTGGGATCATGAATGCACCAGTCAGTCCCTATGTGGAAGGGGAAAATGGCTCAGGGTACACTCACCCTGTAGCTCTTGGGTTTTTCTGCCCCTCTTCCACAATGTCCTCAGAGCTGTTTTTTTTAATTTATTTATCTGAGAGCGACAGACAGAGAAAAAGGGAGAGAGAGAGAGAAAGAAAATGGGCACTCCAGGGCTTCCAGCCACTGCAGACGAATTCCAGATGCGTGCGCCCCCTTGTGCATCTGGCTAACGTGGGTTCTGGGGAACTGAGCCTCGAACCAGGGTCCTTAGGCTTCACGGGCAAGCGCTTAACTGCTAAGCCATCTCTCCAGCCCCAAGGAATCATATTTTTATCTAGCTTCCAGTTTTTCTGTGTAATTGGTTGATAATCTACAATGAAGATCCAGACTACAGTGCCTATACCAACAAGTCTCACTTGGCCATAGCATTTTCCAGCTGATATACTTCAGTAATTGAGAGGTTTGCCATACCACATCAGGCATAACACATAAACTTTGGGTCCCAAAGGAACTTTAGTAGTCATTGCTTTTGATCTCAAGTAGAGAAAACTATCCCAGATGTTATATCACTAGAAAATCCCACATTTCATATCCTCCAATATTCGATGGACCTTCAGGAAATAGTGTGTTACTAGTGGAGAGCTGAAAATGCTCTGTGGATCCTTCTTGATCTCCCCACAATGTATGTGCAGAAACATTCCAAGGATTATGGAAATTGCCTGCCCATCATAATTCATCATTCACTTCAAGTATTATAAGTTTGCATCAGCAATGCATAAAAAAAGGCCAGATGGTCACTTATTTAACATTAATTTTTGAGCTTTTTTTTAAATAGTGACTAACGTTTTGATGTTGTAAATTATCATTCTTATCAAATTATTGCTTTTTTTTTTTTTTTTTTTTTTGGTTTTTCGAGGTAGGGTTTCACTCTGGTCCAGGCTGACCTGGAATTAACTATGTAGTCTCAGGGTGGCCTTGAACTCATGACGATCCTCCTACCTCTGCCTCCCGAGTGCTGGGATTAAAGGCGTGTGCCACCACACCCAGCTAAATTATTGCTTTTCTTGAATGGAGTAAGAAAAATAAGAAAAATATAATTCAAAGTTCTTAAATCTTGCTGAATGTGAGAAGACAAAACACTCTGCGTTTAAAGTGTTCACCACCTCCATTAAAAAAAAAAAAATCAACACAAACAAAATTAGAAATAAGATACCTGTGCTACTGGCTGTCAGACTATGACAAGAAACAGGGGAAAAAAATATTCTTTCTTAATAGTTATATTGCTTTAAGGCTTAAAGTGGATTTAAAAGTATTATCTGAAACATGAGCAAAGCTGCTGTTACTGTTTCAGTTTTCTGCAAAGAAAGTCCCTTTGGGGGTTCTTTGTATGCCAAAATAACGAGGGAAATAGCCCTTTAAATTTCCTTCATCTGGAGAGAGAGACTTTGCATGTATGTTATTTGATCTAAAGGATGAATTTATTTAAGTTTCTCTTAATTCCTGGGATTTATACTTACAAAAATAGACAAATGAGTCTTCACTATAAAGTTCATGACCTTATAACTTGATCAGTCTTGCAAGGCAACACAGAAGAGATTTAAAAAATGAAGATATCCCCTATAATATTATTTAAAAATAAGCAGCCTCTTACTTCACACACGACAAACTTCTAGTCATCAGAGTTCAGAGAGAAAGCTGGTCTGTAGGCATATGAGAGAAAGCACGCGAGCTTCTGCCTCACATCTGAAACACAGAGGCTGTCACTCCTCAGACACAATGCCTCTGTGTCCTGCTGGCTCCATGCTCCCTGGGGGTCAGACCTGTGGAGCATAATCTTAAGAGTAGGTTCTAACATCCTGCTCAGGGATAGCTTCCAGTATCTTCAGTTTCCTGAGATTAGAATCTTAATGTGAGAGCTGTGCTGGAGTTGTTTTCAGTTTTTTGAAAGCAAAAGTACATTCTGAAATTACATTTTATTGTTTACATTTGGCTTTTTAAATAATGACATTTTTCAGATTGTCACACTATAGATATATATTTCAGTCTAGTTAAAAGTACTTATCAAAATCAACAATACCATGGGAAGGGTACCTTTGAAAGGCTACATGTTTCCAAGGAGCAATATGACTGTAGAAGCGTTTCAATAAAAAATGATATCAAATTGTAACCCTCAACTACCCAGTAGAAAAATGTTAACAGCCTAAATGATTGATAGCAACCCTATATATCGAGCATCACTAACTGCACATACTTTGGAAAGTTTTTAAACTTGATCATTCAAAGAGTTCATTCAGCTACATTAGGCATCAGCTCTCCATAGACTTCTCATGTTCCAGCATGCTCTGATGGCTTTTTGTGCTAGGCTATCACTTTAGAGGGGTTTGTACAGTGGAAAGCCCAGGCACATGGAAGAATTCAGTAGAGATCAGAAAGCAGGACTGTTTGCACATATTGTTTCCCTCTGGAAAAATGTTAGGAATAATTTATTGATGTTTCTTTTAAATGATTGGAGCTTCCAAAGTTTGGGATTGATTTCCTCTACAAAACCCACATGTGTGCAGGCATCACCTCATCTTACCACAGGACTGGAGTATGAGGAACCAACCTATGAAAATGCAGATACTCTTGCTGTTGGTGATGCTATAGTAATATTACTTTTGTCTCCACTCCAAGGTGATCCTATCTTCCACCAGCATCTGTGTGATCATAGGTAGTGTCTTACTGGCTTGCAAATGGAGTACAATAAGCTTAGGTCTTTTAAAATCATTGATTTGCATGAATGCATTTTAAGATAGCATATGTTAATTTCTAAAACTATAAGTATTCAGAGTGAAGATAATTTTATTTAAACACAATTTAAAGAAAACCCTAGGGCCCTAGAAAATGAAGAATTTGAGGAATATAATTAACTAATGTAAATAGGAGAGTAAAGGCTGTTGTTGAACTCACATGGCAACATCAAAGTTTCTTTACCTCATCTGCATCCACAGCCCCCTAAACATACCTGGACATGGGAAATAGGCTTTGCCCTTTGCCCAGGTAGCAATCAAGTAAACCAAACAGCAAATACATAGATACCAAAGGAAATCTTAGAGCATTAAGAACTGTAAAGCATAATAAAAAATAAGCTGAATAAGTAATCAATGGAATTAGCTGAAAGCCCAGAAGGAGCAGTATTCATAAGATGCATGATATATGTATTCAAAAAGATAGAGTGGTTCTGGAGAGGAAGGAGGATCACTGTGAGCTTAAGGTCATCCTGAGGCTACCTAATGAATTCTAGGCCAGCCTGGGCTGGAGTAAGACCCTACCTTGAGAAAAAACAAAAGAACTGATACTGGAAATTTATAGAAAAATCAGTACTATAAGAAAAACAGGGGATGGAGAAATGACTTAGTGATTAAGGCACTTGCCTGCAAAGCCTAAGAACCCATGTTTAATTCCCCAGTACCCAAGTAAGCCAGATGCACAAGGTGGTACATGTGTCTGAAGTTTGTTTGCAGAGGCTAGAGGTATACCAATTCTCTCTATATATGCCTTTCTTTCTTTCTCACTCACTCACTCAATAAATAAAATATTAAAAAAAAACTCCTTATAAGAAAAAAGACTGAAGATATTGGATAAGAAATCATGTCATATGTAAACAACTGAAATTGCTAAATAACAGCATGGACACAAGCCAAAAATAAATCAATATTGGCATAGAAAATAATTTTAAATATGTCTGCCCAAATATTTAAGAGTGATGATGACATTTGAAAATAATTTTCTTTTAAAATCAAGAGGCATAGAATTTTAACATATTCATGATGGGAATAAAAATAGAATAAGGAAGAAAACAAATATTTGATAAAATTATTCCTGAAATATCTCTTGAGTTATAGTCCCTTAAATTCAAATGATTTATAAAACAAATATTTACAGAAAAAAGAAAAAAAAATTAAAGAGATGGGATAGAGAGGTGGCTCAGCAGTGAAGACATTTATCTTCAAAGTTTAGTGACCCTGACTCAATTCCCCAGGGCCCACATAAAGCCAGATGTATGGTGGGCATGTGTCTGGAGTTTGTTTTTAGTGGCTGGAGTCCCTAGTGTGCCAATTCTCTCTCTCTCTCTCCTCTCTATCTATGCTTGCAAATAAATAAATAAAAATATGCTTTAAAAAAGAATTGATAAAAAAGAAATAACTGAGCCTGGCATGGTGGCCCACACCTTTAATCCCAGCACTCAGGAGGCAGAGGTACGAGGATTGCCATGAGCTCAAGGCTGCCCTGAGATGACAGAGTTAATTCCAGGTCAGCCTGGACCAGAATGAGACCCTACCTCAAGAAACCAAAATAATAATAATAATAATAATAATAATAATAATAATAATAAATAAACGTTCACAAATGGAACCATTGTAAGGAAATGTAAAGATTTATATGCAGAAAATTCTGAAAGCAAAAATAATAAAATAGTTGGGAAGGCTGGCACATGCCTTTAATCCCAGCACTTGGGAGGCAGAGGTGAGAGGATCACCATGAGTTCAAGGCCACTCTGAGACTACATAGTGAATTCCAAGTCAGCCTGGACTAGAATGAGACCCAACCTTGAAAAATCAAAAGAAAAAAAAAGAAAAGAAAAGAAAAGAAAAGAAAAAGAAAATTCTGAAAGCTCCAAGAAGTGAAATGTAGATTACCTAAGGGAAATAATCCAAACAACAACAGATATATCAACTTCAACAATATTTAAATATGTTGGAAGAAAAGCATTTCAAACCAGAGTTTTATGTATCACTGATTTCATGAAAAGACAAAAAGTGTAAATGTCTTATTATTATCTGCATCATTAAGTTCACAGGGGCAGATTAAAATATATACTGACTTTCTTAAAGTAGGAAAACAGTTAAACATATTATTTGAGCAGGAATAAAATGGATCAATTTTGTTGAAGGTCTTCATGCACAAAGAAAAATAGAGCAATGATCAATAAAAAATGTAAAAAAAAAAAAGATAGCAAAAATATTCCCTTGAATGGAGAGTTAATTCCCTCAAAGTTGCACAGGCTAAGTTGTCTGCTCAAACCATCAACACTCTCATCTTGAATTTTCTAGAGTGAATTTCTAGACCTAAAATGATGTTTCCAAACTGAGAATGCAAAACCAAAATATGCAGGAAAGTAGAACATAATGAAATAGCACTAATGAATTATAAAGATATAAGCCATGAACTCATACAATGAGCACCTATTTTAGTATGTATAGAAAAGAGTTAATATGGAAAACCACCCAAGAGAAATAGTGGATCATTTCAACAAGTGGACCATTAGGACTAGATGACATAATTATCATTTCCACATATGGTTCTCACACAGTCTTTAAAATAGAACTCAGCATCTGATAAGTATTGTAGGAAGTACACATAAATATAGACATACATGGGTTAACAGGAACAAAAAGAAGCAGAGTGTTTGAGAGCACATTACACTACACTCAGTATACATCAATTAAATAAATCAGTATTAAATAGCCCCAGAGTCATAAGGGGCATTTTGCAATTAAAAAAATCTCTAGCATAAGGGCTGGAGAGATAGCTTAACGGTTAAGTGCTTGCCTGTGAAGCCTAAGGACACTGGTTGGAGGCTTAATTCGCCAGAACCCACATTAGCCAGATGTACAAGGGGGCACATGCATCTGGAGTTTGTTTGCAGTGGCTGGAAGCCCTGGTGTACCCATTCTCTCTCTCTCTCTCTCTGTCTGCCTCTTTCTCTTTCTGTCTGTTGCTCTCAAGTAAATAAATAAAAGTAAACATAAAAATTAAAAAATCTCTAGCATAAATTAAAATATTGGTATTTTGTATCAACATCTATAAAACAATCAATCAGTCCTTAAAGAATGGTAGAGTCAGGCGTGCCACTGAAAAACAAGAAGGAACCAAAACATGTGAAACTAGAAAATGATAAACCCAAGTATACTACAAGAATTAAAATGAGGAAGTTAATCCAGAAATCAATGAAATCAAAATCAAATGAAAAATAATGAGTTAATTAATGAAACTGAAAGCTTTTTCTTTCAAAAAACTAATAAAACATAAATCTTTAACAAGATGGTAGAAGAAAGAATAAAATTATAAGTAAATAATATATAAATAAAACTATAGCAGAGCCTGAGGTTTACTGGCAACTATATGCCAACAGTAAGCACATTAAAAATGTAAGCAAAAAAGCAAGCAACATAAAAATATTACCAGGCTTTAAAAGCATAATAATACACTAGAAATTACCCTCCATCCAAGTAGGAATCAGACACCCCAGGCCATGGCAATTTCACAGGTGGTTCCACCACATTTAATGGATCCAATGCACAAAGTCTGTATTATAGAATTTTCTCTGAAAATTGAACAAATATGCCTTCCCATTTCATTGTTTAAATTTTATTTATTTATTTATTTGAAAGCAGAAAGATACACAGAGAGAGAGAGAGAATGGGTATACCAGGGCCTCTAGCCATTGCAATGGAACTCCAGATGCATGCACTATTTTGTGCATTTGGCTTATGTGTACTGGGGAATTGAACAGCAGTCCTTAGGCTCCAGAGGCAAGCATTTTAACCACTAAGCCATCTCTCTAGCCCCCGTTTTTGCCTTTAATTTTTTTTTCTTTTCTTTTTCTTTCTTTTTTTTCTTTTTTTTGTGAGGTAGGGTCTCACTTTAACCTAGGCTGACCTGGAATTCACTATGCAGTCTCAGGCTGGCCTTGAACTCACAGCAATCCTCCTACCTCTGCTTCCGAGTGCTGGGATTAAAGGCGTGCACAACCATGTCGAGCTTTCCATTTCATTTCAAAACTATCACATTCACTGTCAAATTTACAACCTTAATCTCACATATAGACACAAAAATGCTAGATGTGAGTCGATTGATTACAATATTATACTGATAACAATGAATACATGTTCAAGTAAGGGTTAATATCAAAACTCATGACAAAGTTCTTATAATGCAATTGATTACCTTATTAAACTAATTAGAAAATGATAATCAAAACTGACATAACAAAAGAATTTATTTAAGACATATTAAAATTAATTCATTTGAAGAAAGATCACAGGAAAGGGAATTTGTAACTTAACGAGTAAACAGTGAAAACAGAGCAATAGATAAGGACAGGAGATAAGGAGTTGCCTTTCCTTTGAGATCCAGAACATCCACCATCACAGGCACAACCCAACATTCAAAATATGACAAAAGAAAGAACACATATGTAAGGGTTTAAGAAGAGATATGAAAGCGAAATCATGGATTTGAAATGTACTGAGAGAGCCTCATAGAATTAATTAGCGGGCAACTATCATAAGTGAGAAGCCCAACGCCTTGTAAACTGAAAGTTGACCTTTTAGTTAAACTCCACACCATCTAACCATGCTAGCAGTAACCAACTAAAAATTAGAAAATACAATCCAATCACAAAACAATGTACTTCATAGGACTTAGCCTGTTGAAAAAAAAAAACAAACAAGATTTTTTTTGTCATAGATGTTAAATTATCAAAGTCATAAAAAGAGGTTAAATTAATAGAGATGTATACTAAACTGATCAGCAGTGAGCATAATTCCCATCAAACCCTTATAAGAAAATGCATGTAAAGTTGAAAAATTAATTACAATTTAGATATACTGAAATATATTTCTATGGATTTCATTGTGGAAAGCATAGAGAAAGAAATGTAAATAGAGGATGAAGGGGCAAAATAGCCATAAAAGTAAGGGAGAAGGACATTGCTGGAACCAGTGTAAAAGTACACTATGATCTGGGACAGATGGGCAGTGCTTGAGTCTACCCTTAAAGTTAAATTAAATGCAATCTTACTCTTAAAAATGTCATCTTCTTTCAGAAGTTTTTTTTTTTTTTAAATAGTGCTCACATTCAAGGCATTTTGACATATAATTCAACTTAATATGCAAAATGTGAAAAGGAGCTCTAATCATGACCATAGGCAACTCACTCAGTTCTAGTTTTGTAAACCATGCTGAGACCCTGGTTTCTTTGGTAGGTAGCCAAGCTTATCCCAAAAAATTCCCACCTTATAGCATCTTATCTGGGCCTGTGTCAGTCCACTGAGCTTGTCATTTGCTCGAAGGCTCATCCCTTATGTGAGGAGTTCAAGGCTACTTCTGGCCTCTCACGACACTCTCCTTTGTCACCAGAGCTGCATGGTTCCCACAGTATGTTGATACAGCTTGGAGAATCTCCCAGAAGTCTGGTTTTGCCATGATTTATATAATATATTCAAGCTTAGATCATGGGGAGCTTCCATATGTAGTTGGGTGTTTTTAATGATTTCCATTTTAATGGTATGATGGTTTCAATCCCTTAGGGCTGGCTTTACGAGGGAATAAAAGTTAAAACTTTCACCTACCTGTCCTCTTTTCACGGTTTGCACTGCCAAAGGTGTTGTTATCTCATATCCACCTATTCTCATACATCAGGAATTAATTAAGATCCTGAATTTTCTCTATGTTGAGCTCATTATAAAACCATGTGAACTACTTTACAGGCTAGACTCTGTTGGTTAATGAAAATGAGAGGAAAGAGAGAGAAACACATCTTTCTTTATATTTTTCTGAGAACATGAAAAGTCATACTCGAGGCTTTTTTTTTTTTTTTTTTTTTTTAGAGAGAGAGAGAGAGTGGGGACTAGGGCCTTTCAGCCGCTGTGAACAAACTTCAGATGCGTCCACCCCCTTGAGGTAAAAGTGCAGCATTACATGCTTGCATCACTATGCATCTGTCTTACTGGGATCCCAAGAGTCCAACATGCATTCTTCACAGGCAAGGACCTTAACAGCTAAGCCATCTATCCAGCCCCATAGTCTGGATGTTAAAAGACCCTTCCTTCCTTCCTTCCTTCCTTCCTTCCTTCCTTCCTCCCTTCCTTCCTTCCTTCCTTCCTTCCTTCCTTCCTTCCTTCCTTCCTTCCTTCTTTCTTCCCTCCCTCCCTCTTTCCTTTCCTTTCCTTTTCTTTCCATTCCTCCTCCCTCCATCTGTTCCTCTTCCTTTCTCCTTACATCATGCTTCCATTTCTCTATTCCTCCCACCCTTTTATTCTCCCTCCCATTCTCCCCTCTCTCTATGTGGATTTAGGAGTCTCTTGCTCTTTCTTGTATTCCTTTTGCCGCTTTGAAAACCGTCATTCTATTCAGATAGTTCTTTTCCATGTAGTCACGTCACACAGTAGTTATTTGTTGTCACATGAACAGCTCAGTTAAACTGAATAACCCAGTTCTGCACTTCTGAAGTTCTTAAAGTCATTTTGGGCTTTTTATTTAGATCAGTAACATCTGATTTGCTTAGTTTTATTGAATCCATATTTTATATAGTTTTGTTTTTCTCTTTGTTAGTGTTTTTTTTTTGTTGTTTCAGACAAAGCGTTACTATTCAGTACAGACTAGCCTTAAACTTGCAATCCTCCTGCCTCAGCCTCCTGAATGCTGGGATTAAAGATATTAACTACCATGTCCAGCTACACAATGCTTATTTATCTTTTTGACCCCTTTCTCACTCGTAAAAATAGTAAGCTTGTCATCTTTCAAGTCTTGAATAAATATTCAAAACAGGCCGAAGGCCTTCATAAACTTCACTTGAGGTCTAGGCTGCAGTCAATGTACTAAAAATGATTCTATAGAACAATGACTTAAAATAATGAAAAGTAAAGTTAAATGTACATGTTCACAGGGATATTCAGTGAGTTTGTCTATTTCTGTCATGAATTGAGCATTGTCCAATAATGTGTATTCAAATTTTGCCCTTCCTAAATGCATGAATGCTGCATTGAATCAAGCACATTTGATATATAATAGTTCATCCTCAAAAATTCCTATGGGTCTGGAGAGATGACTCAGCAGTTAGGCACTTTCCTGCAAAGTCTAACAACCCGTTTGATTCCCCAGTACCCATGTAAAGCCACATGCCCAAAGTGGCACATGCATCTTAAGTTTGTTTGCAGTGGCTGGAGGCCCTGGCATGCCCATTTTCTCTGTCTCTCTCCTCTCTCTCTCTTTGCCTCTCTTTGCTTACAAATATGTAAAACAAAACATTTAAGAATATTTTAAAAATGCTTATGGTAGATAGTATGACTCTAAGAAATTAACATAAACATTCCAGAATCCCAAGGTCAGAGAGGGTGCAAGCTGGTTTGAACTGAAATATGATTAATCCACCTAGAACAGGGGCCAACGAGTTCTTCCCCAAAGGGAACACAAAGAAATTGGTTTTGTCCTTACAGCCACCGAGATTCCACAACGACTCCCTCACTCCAATACTATAGCACAGAAGTAGTCACAGAACACCTGCGAGTGAACAAGTATCTGTGGCTAAGCTATGGGAAAGAAACCTTATGTGCAGAGGCAAGGAACTAGGTGTTGGCTCCCAGGCCTTGGTTTAGTGTCCTATCCCTTTGTTCATCAAAGTCACATTGAGAAATTCTGTAGTTATAAAATAGAGTCAAGAAGGTATGCAGAAACCATGGAGCATGCTGCACTTTTTCAAAGGCAAAAGGAGCCCATCATCTCTTTTGTTATGGACCAACCATATTGTGCTTTCACTTTTGAACCTGTGTGGTTCCTTTCAGGGGGAGAACATGAGGTGCCTTGGGATGGGAATCAGGCTTTCTTCAGCATACAGCAGGCAGCTGTATCTCGGTCCATCTATTCTCAGTGAGTTGAAAGACATAATAGTCCATGTAGACTGGTTAATGGATGGATGGATGTTATTATCCAGTTTAACTAACTAGTCCCTTGCAAAGTTCAGAAACGGTTTCATAGTTAAATGAATACAAAAGTGACGGTAAGCTGCTTTTTACACTAGCTCATAGCACGGACATTATAGCATCTCTTTCTTTTCCTTCTTTTTCTCCTCTTGTTCCATTTCCTTTTCCTTCATCCTCTATTCTCTCTCCTTCATTAGTCTTCTCTCCCTCTCTCTATCATTCTTCCTGACCTCCTAGTTTTGAGAGTTAACTGACATGTCATGAGCATACCTCAACAGCTTATGGAGGCTCATGCAGTGAGGAGCTGAGAACTCCTTTAACAGGTACGTGGGTGAGCCTTCTTCTAAACAAACTTTCCAGGCTCATACTGACAAAGGGACTATAATGTCTTAAAATTGTCTGAGCCAAAACCACCCAGCTGTGCTGTTCTCAAAGTCTTGACCCACACAAACTATGACATAATAAATGTTTATTGTTTAAGCCACTAGATTGAGGATAGTTTGTTATGCAACACAGAAAACTAATATAATATTGTAACTCGTGGAGGCTAAATAAAATACAAGCTACCACAGTTAGTAGGCTGTAGACAAAGTGTCTCCTCTGTATTTGATTTAATATACTCATTTTATACAACATAGAAATTCAGTTTTTATGCAACCATATACCAGAACTGTCATTTGCCTCATTCATGATCAAAGTATATTCACAAATCATCCCATAAAATTATTTAAAATTCTTTGAATGATCTTTCTCTGGTTCCTTTACTCCCAGGAAAGAACACTGTGATTTTCTTTCTCATCTCTGGATTTGCTCACCACACTGTTATTTTTCTCCATCTTTCCCAGTGAATTGAAGTGTAAGCATCCTTAGGGCAATCAAAGTTCACTTCTCATGATTTTGGTCTCTGCATACTGTTGATGCCAATCCTGATGCTATGTTGACAAAGCCCAATATGACAACCTTGGAGCCACAGATTTTCTCTGATCTTCTATTCTCTTGTCTGTCAAGCCTCACACTCCTACCCCTCTAAGCAACCCACAGACAATAAATTCTTCTCCCTAACACAGAACAAAAAAGAACCATTTTTTACAAAAATCCAGGTTTAAAACTAAAATCTAAAATACTCTTGTTTTTCCTTCTCCTTTCTCTGTAAAAGCTAATAATAAAAGAAATTATCTGGCAGACCTTGGTGCATTGTAAACCACTTTATCCCCCTTTCCAAAAAGCATCCTCCTACTATTCCAGAAGACAAAAATCTTAAACCTGGTACCAAGCAGAATCAGAACAGACTTTCCTGGGCTTTGCCCTCAGCCACACCATTTTTGTCCAATCACATTTCTATATAGCTGTCCATGTTTCAACCAATTTAAGCATTAAAAGGGAGCAACTCAGCCTGGGTCTTGGTTGGTCTTTCAGGTTATATAAAGCTATGATTATATGTACTTTACAATAAACAGAAAAGGGATCATATTCTTTTTTGTTCCTCAGTATGAATCTTACAACAATAAAAAATAAAAAGGCAAGTCATTGGTGGACACCTTTAATCCCCAGCATTCAAGAGGCAGAGGTAGGAGGATCTTGCTGTGAGTTCAAGGCTATCCTGGAATTACAGGATGAGTTCCAGTTCAGCCTGGGGTACAATAAGACTCCACCCTGAAAAATCAACCCCACCGATCAAAAAAAGTCCACTTTAGAAGTGTCAATATCTTAGACCTAAAGCAAGTAACTAGCCTCCTTAAACCCACAAAGTGGCAAGACTGCATTAGATTCTAGGAATTTTCCCTATCCATCTAGTCCTATTTCCACAACCCCACTTTGAAACAAACCAATTAAGATGATGTTGATACCACTGTCAGCAGGCGACCGAGCCAGAGCAAAAAGGATTGTATCTAACTCTTTATGGAATCCTTGAAGTTCTATCACAATTTAGTTCATGTTTGTTATTCTTAACATCCCAAATATTCCATTTTGAGCAGTAAGAGCTAGATTTAAACAAAAGAGAAAGAAAAGAAAGAGCAAGACTAGATGAAATTTCAGTCGTGATTTATTTGAAGAGCTATGTTTTAATCTATGTTTTTCTTTCCACATTTCTGGGCAATTTTGTCTCAGAGAACACTCCCGCTGTGGTGGCCAGCCCCTTGATCCTGGTGGTGATTGTAAGTAATGGTTCCCAATTGTTCTGTTTGTCATGCATTTGCTACCTAAGAGATGGGGCACAGAAGATATGGATTTGTGCCTATGTGTATATTCCAAATATACATATGGAAATATGTGTTTACATGCATATTTCCAGAGATAGAGATAAATCTTAGTCGGTGGGATAAAACAGCACCTGTCCTGAGGAAAGAAGATAATGCTATGGTATATTTTGCTCATCTCTCCTTGTTTGTCTTCTTTCTATGATCCAAACAGCACTTTTTTTTTTTTTTTTGGTCCAAATTCAGTCAGGATGGCAAAGAGGTGGGGAGGTCTTTGCAACAGTCTTGGTTGACTTTGTGGGACAAAATGGAGCAGATCTATCTAAAGGCATCATTTGAGGATTTGAGACAGAGCTTCTAATTTTATCTATGCAAGATGCAAATAGTAGGCACATAATGATAAATATTTCTTGAAAAGAACTAGGATGGAGAGATGGCTTAACAGTTGAGGTGCTTGACTATGAAGCCTAGGGACTCAAGTTTGACTCACTAGGTCCCACATAAGCCAAATGCACAGCTATGCAAGTCCATGGGGTCGCACAAGCACACAAGGGGGTCCACATGTCTGGAGTTCCATTGCAGTGGCTAGAGGCCAAGGCAGGCCAATTCTCTCTCTCTTTCTCTCTCAGTCACTCCCTTACTCTCATATAGGAAAAAAAAAAAAAAAAAAAAAAAAAGGTAGTCTGTTGGGCTTGCCTCAAAAAAAAAAAAATAGCTAATGTATCAAGTGATAACCCATGGATCCACAATTAGAAAAAAAAATCACAGAACATTCTATAATCATTGATTTTCAAGCACTTTTTATTCCATCATAAAATATCACATTCACAATACAGGTAGCATATATGGGTATAGCCATAATTTGTTCTGGAATGTATTAACATTAACTAAATTTTTTGACATTAATTAAATTTTTTTGGCCTTCAGATTCATACGCACTATTATAAGCCACTTCCAGTGACTATGGAGTTGGTTAAGAAGATGACAGGCAGTTAAGCAGCATTCCCCAAAGGTCCATTTTAACCACTCTCTGTCAAGAATGCAAATGGAGATGAAAATGACAAGTGTAATGATATTGGTTTAGGACAACTCTGAATTTAATCTAACTTGAAAAACAACATTTGTCATCTTTGTACTTTAAATATTAGTCATTACAAACTAAAAAAGACTGAGTTGCTGGAGACCTGAACAAAGATGCATACCTCCAGTAAGAACTATTCCCCTGCTGGAGACCTGGGCAGAGATATATACCTCTGGTAAGAACTATTCCCCTGCATAACCTATTGAGTTGTACAGACATGGTATTGAAGTGCAACACTGACAACACGTCTCTGGAAAATTTGAAAAGAAAAAGCAGTAAACAGTGGCCACTCCTTTCTGAGTTGTCTTTTGCAGAGACCCTTCCCCTCTCTTTCTTCAGTATTCTAAAGTCTAAAGAAAAGCCATTACTTAAATGATTAAGGTGTTAAGTAGTAAACTATGGCCACATTTACAGCACCCAGAGTATCTGCTAACATTCATTATTATGTCATAATGCATTAGATGGTGCATAACATGCAGAAAATCAATATACTTATCTAAAGAACTAGCACCTGGACTTCAAGGTCAAGGTGATATTCCATTCCGTTCCAGCCAAAACAGGGAAAATCATGCCTTGGATGACAAAGACCATGTCCTACTAGCAGCCTGCCTAGCTGCTATCCACTGTACTTCCTTTCCCTATAAAAGCTCTTTAACACACCTGAGTTCCCCAGCATGGCCATTTGGGGAGTTTGAAGCCTACTGACATCTTCTCTGGTTGCTGGCCCTTGAGTAAATATGATTTGTTTCCCATCAATACTCATCTTTCACATGGTGAGTAGACAGACAACAGATATCAGGAGATATCTGGACCACTATTTGCCTGAGGAATTCACTGAGTTTATCACTATACAGTGAGTAGGAGTGACATTTAGATTAAGAAAAGAACTGGATGAAAATATTACTAGTGATATGAAGTTGGACAAGTCACTTAAATTATTTCCTCTTTCCTTCTGAGTAGGAAAAAATTAAACAGTTGTTAGAAATGCTAAATTATGAGTTTGGGGAGGTGGCTAAGAGCATAAAGTGCTTAAGCATAAAGACCTGAGTTACTATCCCCAGTTCCTATTTAAAAAGGTGAGCACAGTGATGTGTGCCTGTAGCCCATGGCCAGGGAGACAGAGACTCCCTGGGGCTCAGTGAATAGCTAGCCTAGTTGAATCAGCAAACACTAGGTTTAACTTGAGATGCCATCTCAAAGAATGAGGAGGGGAGCAAATTCCTGATGTCAACTTCTTGCCTCTGCATGCATGAACACACATGTGAACTCCCACACACTAACATGCGTACACATGTGTACACACCACATATATACCCATGCAAAAATGTTAAATTAGGCAATTCATATAAAGTCCTTTCCACTCTCTCATGAAGGTAGTATCCAGTCATCCCTGCTGTATCTGTAAGTTCTACATCCAGGGATTCAGCCAACTGCTCACTGTAAGAATTTAGGAAAAATTTTATCTATACCAAACATAGGCAGATTCTAATTTTGTCATTATTCCTAAACAAGCATTTATAGCATTTCAGGTAAAAATATTCTAGAGATACTTTAAACAGAAGATGCGTCTAGGTTATGTGCCAATACTACACCATTTTACATAATTGATTCCAACTTCTGTGGGGTTTTGTATGTAGGGGATTCCTGAAATCAATCCCCTATAGAGACTGAGTGACAGCTATTCTCTTCCTGTAAATCATTCCTTTCTCCCACACATCTTGGTTATTGTCTATTCCTAACAAACATCCCACTGTAAAATATGACTAGGTGGCTATTATATGCCACTCTCAGTCTATCTCATGGACTTGGAATAATTATTTCTGATTGATATGAGAAACAGAAGACACAGGAAAGGCTTTACAAACAGTATAAGTTACCCTCTTGTTAAGTAAATTTACCACTATAAAAGAAATATCCATTTGTAAGGGTTATTTCTGTATGTGCATGGAAGAGAAAAAAAAAATTTCAAAACTCATCAAAGGAAAAAGGACTGAAATGGGCTGACTTATATCTACTGTTTCAGTCAACTTCTCCTTGCTGACAGAAAAACACCCAACCAAGAGCACCTTGTGGGAGGAAAGAGTTTATGTTGGCTTACAGACTGTAGGGAAAACTCCATGATGGCAGGGGGAAACAATGGCATCTGAGCATAGGGTGGACATCACCTCCTGGCCAACATCAGATGAACAACAGCAGCAAGAGAGTGTGCCAAACACTGGAAAGAGGAAGCTGACTGTAACACCCATAAGCCCACTCCCAAAATTACATCACTTCCAGGAGAATGCTCCAATTCTCAAATTGCCACCAGCTGGAGACCTAGCATTCTGAAGACACATAAGTTTATGGGGGACACCTGAATCAAACCACAACACCTACATATAAGCACCTTCCCATAACTTGCCTCTTCCACACCCTTCGTCCATTGTTTTAGTTGAAAGTGTGACATACACCAGAATTCAAATTTCTAAGCCATTTTTGATATTTGTTCATATCACTGGATGTCTGTTCCATGTCTATAATGATATACTTGCAACACCTGTCCATAAAATTCTCCTGGTTCTTCTTATCAAACTGACTTTTGTTAAAGGGGCCCCACCACAGAACTTAGAAGGGAATGGAGGAAATGATGCTTTCCTCCCCTATACATCTTAGGGCTGACTCCTGGCTGTTTATTCCTCCCTCTGCTTCCTCAAATCTCATTGGAGTTGAAAAGAGTAGAAATTACTCGGCTGAGAGTCTCTTGCAAGTGTGAGTCTGGATAAAATTTGGTCTTGCCAAGGAAAAGCTCTGGCAAACAACTGGACATTGAAGATGATAAGGGCATTTCCCTTTGACACGTCATCAAAACAGGCCTTAGGACCATGAACTTCGGCCATGGATGGTACTCGCTCTATTCCTTGTTGTCCTCCAGCATGTTGGCTGCTGCAAGACATTCCTCACCAAATGCTGGTGTTTCCCAAAGGTGCTTGATCTTCAGGTGGAAGTGGTACATTCAGGGACCATGCCTCACAGAAGCATAAGCCAAAGTATGACACAACAAAAATCTTGCTTTTACTCCATCTTTTCCAATATTTATGAAAACATCAGATGGAGTTCAGGATACACTGTGGCATCTTGGAATTGGAGGAGACAGCTGAAGTAGGAAGGCCACTGTTGGCTTCTATTCACTATTACCTCCTCAAACAAATCATGAAACCTGGACAGGTCTTCTGGATTTCCCAGACACTAGGTCATAAGACCCCCATTCTAGGAGAGCCAGCCCTGTAACCCGAGGAAAGGATCACCTTTATCCCCGAGAACATTGTGATGCATCTGTGAAAGGCTTTGATATGTTACTCCTGGTTCATTCCCATCAGGTCATTCTCCACACTTCTTTGCAACTTCCCAAATCTTTATCCAACCAAGCCAAAGAAATATAGTGGTTATATTAGTTTCTTCAGGTCTTCATTTCCTTATGAAGGCTCCATCCCATGTGAAATATATTGAGTAGATTTCTGTGCTTTACATAAAGCTTTCTCTGTCAGATTTCCTTTCAGGCCCAGCCAGAGTTTCCGAGAGGGTTGAGGAAAATACTTTCTTCCTCTTTACACTTGATTCTCTGTGTTAAACCATTCTGCACTTAAAAATACCTAGGGAGCTTTTTGCATCCAACTGTAAGTACCCTACCATGTTAGGTTCTAAGCGCATTCTGGATATTGAGAACCTAAAATAGAAAAAGCTTTTTAATTTTTTTAATAAACATTTAAAATAATATCAAATATTAATATCAAATAATAGGAAAATCTATCAGGAGATCAGTATCTTCAGTTTTTAAATTTATTTTTATTTATTTAAGAAAGAGAGCGAGTGGCAGATAAAGAGAGAGAGATAGGTAGAGAGAGAGAATGGGTACCCCAAGGCCTTTAGCCACTGCAAATGACCACCAGACACATGCACCACCTTGTGCATCTGGCTTACATGGGTACTGGGGAAGTGAATCTTGATCCTTCGGCTTCACAGGCAAGTGACTTAAGCCCCTCTTCATTTGTCTTTAAGAAATTTTTAAGCTATCTCCAGGGGCATTCTATGCTGATTCAAATTATTTAGTGCCTTATTTTCTCAAAAGTAGTTAAGACTATCTTCTCATTATTTATCAGTAATAAGTGTTAAGTGTACTGGGAGACATGAACCAACCTTAAAATCCTGTACCACTTGACATTTTTGGAACTACTGTTCTTTTGTGCTTTTTCATCATTAAACTATAACACACTTAAACTTGAATCACATTACAATTGTATTATTAGCAATTGTATTATTGGTATATTGTTAGCATTGACTATATAAATTCCTCGACTTTTCATTACTTACAATAAAATAACTATTAACAAATCCTTACTAAATCTATTAAACATTATCTTAATATAACATGGATGACCAACTGTTAATAAGTAGGTTGAACACTTTAAGTCTCTTTTCTGTTTTCCCTCTCTTATTCCCCATTTCTTTCCCTCTGAATTTTCTCCTTCACCTCCTCCTTCTCTCCCTTCCTTTTCTCTTCTTCTTGCCTTTTCTTTTTATATTTTTAAAAGACAAAAAGACAAGGCATTAGCCCAACATGATAGTTAATAGTTGTAATACCAGCACTAAGAACGTGGAAGCAAGAGGATCAAGAATTCAAGGCCAACCTTGGCTACCTGATAAGATGGGGCCCAGCTGGAGCTGCATGAAACACTCTTAGGAAAAAAAACAAGAAGACAGCCCCTGGATAAGTGAAAATAAAATAAAATCTAGGATATTGATTCCCGATATCTCTGAAAAGCTTGACAATCTGTTTTACTATTTAAGAAAACAGTGAGAACTTGTTTTGCAGAGTTTTTGTCTGAAATAATCCTCCTAGTTTGTGGAAGGAATGATCCCCTGGCACTGAACATATGTATTTCTTTGTTGCTGTGTGTGTTTGTTCTAGCTTCTATGCTAACCCCTATTAAACAGCCATCTGTAAAATAATTTGTATTAGTTTTGTCTCAGGATGGACATAAGTGGCAACCTGAGCCTCAATGGCTTAAATAAGGTATGCTGAATAGACTGAGTCTGAAATCATTTTAGGAGCAGTATAGAGTTTGATTCAGGTGTTCCTATAAACTTAAGTGTTCTGAATTCTAGGTCCCAAGCTGGTGGCGATTTGGGAAATAGAGCCTTCTGGAGGTGGTGTATTGCTGGGGGTGGTCTTATGAGTGTTTAGCCAGCTTCCCCTTGCCACTGTTTGGCACACTCTCCTACTGCAGTTGCCCACCTCATGTTGACCAGGAGGCAATGTCCATCCTCTACTCATGCCACCATTTTCTCTGCCACCATGGAGTTTCTCCTCCAGTCTGTAAGCCAAAATAGGCCCCTTCCCCCTAAAAGCTGCTTTTGGCCCAGTTATTTGTGCCAACAATGTGACCCTTACTGCAACAAGCTCCTTGGGGAGTAGGTTGGGATTTTTTTTTTTCTGAGGCAAATCTAGGATCAAGGAGGCAAACTTCATGTTCACTTAATGGTGACTATTTTAACCTTAAGTCCCAGTAGAGAAAAGTACAGGCACATGCACCATGTGCTTGTCATCTCAGCCTGAAATTCATACATGGAGCCAGTTCAGTCCTCAGAAGTAGTGATAGCCAGGCCTGGCCTTCAGACCTTGAGTAGTGATGGGAGTCAGGTGTGCAGATCCCAAGTTGTGCTGCTGCTGGGGGTGGCCTATATAGCACTCTAGAGATATCACGATAGAAGACACTTGGCTTAATTAATGAATAAGAAAAATATGTCTTCGCAACTTGTTTTTACAAGGGTAGGATAAAACGGCAGACTAGTTCTTAATGGCAAGGAAAGCCACGCAACCGTAGTCAGAACCCAGCTGAGGAGAAGCAGAGGTATTGTCTGGGGTGGGGCTGGGAAGGTCAAAACTAAGAGGAATGAATTTAAAATACAACCAGGTCTTTTGGACAAATGTCTCTTTACATTTAAAAAGTTATATCGGGGCTGGAGAGATGGCTTAGTGGTTAAGCACTTGCTTGTGAAGCCTGAGGACCCTGATTCGAGGCTTGATTCCCCAGGACCCAAGTTAGCCAGGTGCACAAGGGGGCGCATGCCTCTGGAGTTCATTTGCAGTAGCTGGAGGCCCTGGCATGCCCATTCTCTCTCTCTCTCTCTCTCTCTCTCTCTCTCTCTTTCTCTCCCTGTTTCTCACTCTGTTTATTGCTCTAAAATAAATAAATAAAAATAAACAACAAAAAAATTAAATAGGCTATATCAGTGTTCATTGTTTCTAATTATGTTTTTCAGGATTTTAAAAAGCAAAATTTAAAATTTTGTTTCCATGAAGTTATTTTTATTTTCTTCTCCCAAGGAATTTGGTAGCCTTTCCCTCTTGGTCAAGATGAATTAAGGACAAGCAGTTCTTGCCCCTGAAAAGAGCATGCCTGGTCATGGCCAGAGGGGAAAAAAAAATAGAGGGCCAAACACATAGGGGGCACAGTCCATTAAAACAGATAATTAGGGCTGGAGAGATGGCTTAGCAGTGCTTGCCTGTGAAGCCTAAGGACCCCAGTTCTAGGCTCGATTCCCCAGGACCCACGTTAGCCAGATGCACAAGGGGGTGCACGCGTCTGGAGTTCGTATGCAGTGGCTCGAGGCCCTGCACACCCATTCTCTCTATCTCTGCCTCTTTCTCTCTGTCTGTCGCTCTAAAGTAAATAAAATAATTACAAAAAAAATTTTAAAAAAGAAAAAACAACAGATAATTAAATATGAGCCAGTGTTTAATGCTCATTCAGACTCTTGTCTTGATGCTTTCAAATAAATTAAACATAATTAAGACAGTGTGTGTGTGTGTGTGTGTGTGTGTGTGTGTGTGGTTTGTTTTTGAGGTAGGCAGAAGACTCGGTGTGCATGAGAACTCTACCCTTTAACAAAGAAAAGGACTTAGTTACTTTTCCTGTTCATTACCTGAGGTTTGATCAGGAGAATGCTCTAAACAGGGAAGTAAAAGCAGGATTCTTAGTAACTGTGGCTGTTTGTGGACTTTTAACTGTTAAACAATGTAGGGTCTACTTTCTTTAAGCAAAGTCCTATGTCATAATAAGAAGAGGAAGAGATCAACTTTGGACGTGACTGAGTTGAATTTAAGTATACTTGTATCACTCAAGTTAATAATATGTTGATAGCAAAATGATGGTCAAACAAAATTGCGCCAGTGAGTTAAGTTTTTCAGACTGTTGATCATGTGTGCATGTTTGTGTATTTGCACATCGTATCTTATCGATGACAAACTACAAATATCTTTCTCTAGATATTGTGCTCTACCTCCACCCCCTTTCTGGGCCTCGACTTCTCATGAGCCAAAGAAAGTTGCCTCTATAGCAACCAAGTTAGCTATAGATGTGTTAAAAAAAAAAAAAAAAGCCACAGCAACGACAATTCTATGACTTACAAGAACTAGTGGCACCTGTCACATTTGAAGTGATATAGACTTAACCTCAACCACTAAGTTCCTACAGAGGTAATGGCCAGTGATAGACTGACATACGTTGGAATCTGAAATTAAGCTATGTCGTTTGCAACCTTTTAAAGTCTCACTTAATGACAGGGCAGGTTAGGATGAATCTTGACACTGCAAGTAGTATTTATTCCTAGGCACAAGTTTCCAAATGCTTTGTTTCTTGTGTCCTAAATATGATTTAAATTTTCTCCTTGGGCTAGAGAAATGGCTTAGTGATTTAGGCATTTGCCTGCAAAGCCAAAGGACCCAGGTTCAATTCCCCAGGGCCCATGTAAACCAGATGCACAAGGTGTTCATTTGTAGCAGCTGGAGGCCCTGGTGCACCGATTCTCTCTCACTCATTGCTCTCTCTACCTCTTTCTCTTTCTTAAATGAATAAATAAAAACAAATAAAAAATTGCAATTCTCAAGTAAAAGTTGAGTTTAAAACCAAAATATCTTGGCATATGAGCAACAGTTTCTCCCCTTTCTCCCTTCTTCCCTTTTTGTCTTTCTTCATCCTCTTCTTCCTCCCTTTTGAGAGTAATTTTTAAGCTGATTATACTTGGAATCTCCCCATGGCCATGTTGGAAAAGGAAATGGAAGACACCTGTGAGTATATAGACAAAAGTAACCGTCTCTTATGATGTTTGCCTCATAAGAGAACAATGAACATATTTTCCTTCATGTTTCCTTAATGTTTGATTTTCTTTCAACCTTACAGAAAGTTAAAAAAAAAAAAGCAGTTTGCAGAAAGTTTTAAAAATTATTCTTCTATGTAAGTTCATATTGTGTATCACATTTTCTTTATAATCTAAGTTTTTATTTAGTAGTCATATCATTTTTTTTCCATGTGGGACTTATATCTTACACATATTCATTCTTTTGAAAACTAAATTTTGGAATTGCAAATCAAAAGCATTGGCACCCTCTAGTGGCTTAACAAATTTAAGCATGAAGAAATTTGAGTAATGAATATATAATTTTTAAATGCCTTCTATGTACTGCGCTAGTTAAATATGCTTTTGTTATTTCAAAGTGAAACAAAGTCACAAGACAGTTAGAAGGACTGGAGAGATCTCTTAGTGGTTAAGGTGCTTGCCTATGAAGTTTAAAGACCCAAGACGCACATAGCGGCCCATGTGTCTGGAATTCATTTACAGTGGTCAGAGGCCCTGCTCCACCCATTATCCCTCTCTCTCATAAATAAATAAATACAAACAATATTTTTTAAAACTCTAGAAAACATAATATGACTTATAGGGAAGTTTAATATGTTGTTATTCTATTATGATATTCAATTTCCCTATCTCATTGTATGATAATAGCTTATGCTTAAATTAGTTAAACATAAAAATAATGATAATATTGGTATTACTATGTTTTTGAGCTGTTAGTCCTGAACTTGTGAACTTCTTGACCTAGATATTCAGCATTACAATGAGTTTTAAATTTACTCTTTCAATTAGATTTCTGCATTCACTTTTGTATTGTTTATTGTATGAATCAGCTGTAGTTTTAATAGAAGGAAAATTGTGATTCAATAATTATGTATGGAGCTCTAGGTTTTTTATTTCTAATAAATTTCTTAAAGCTGTTGATGTTGGCAGATCTAAACAGCTTTTGAGGATGAAGTACATAAGAAAGTATTTAAATTTTATATAAAGCATTTAAAACATGTTACAAATATTTCATATGACTAGCAAAATAAACATAAATATATAATATTTTAGGAAATAATTGCATTTTCACCCAGACTAGCTTCAAACACGAGATCTTCCTGGCTCAGCCCCTCCCAGGTATTGGGATTGCCTCAGGCCTATGCCACCAATTCTTGCAAATAACTACATTGTAAGGGTAAAAATGTTTTCAGAAATGATTTAATTTGTGTGCATTTTAAAGTACTTTTTGTGCTGGAGATATTGCCTAGTGGTTAGAGTGCTTGCCTGCAAAGCTTACTCATGTTCAAATCTCCAAGTCCCTCATAGCCAGATGCATAGTGACACAAGCATGCAATGTCACACATGCACACAAGGGGGCGTACATGTCTGGAGTTCATTCACAGCAGGCTGAAGGTCTCTCTCAAAAAAAAAAAAGATATCAAATGTACTTTTTTTAAATATCAACAGTTCACAGGAGATTTCATAGTTTTATTTCAGTGTGTCTTTTAAGCCTTCTTAATTCCAAATACAAAAATAGTTTTTTTTTTTTTCAGGCTTTCTCTTCATTGGTGTATGTACTTACTTTTAAATGCTTCCCACCTATTAGATTTTCACAGCAATTTTTCTTAAGTTAAAAAAAAATCAACTGGAAGAATGAATTTTGACCACAGGGCTTTTATCAATACCAATTGTCAAGAAAAGCACCCATGTGTCACAGTGGTTGAGCACAACAACTCTATGAATTTCAGCTATGCTTTCATTCCATCAAATCCAATATTTTTTAAAAGTCCCGAATCACTCTAGAATTATTAGTAAATCTGAGGAGCATTTTATTAAAATAATTGTAACTAAAAGCTAACTAGGAAGAAGCATTTCCTACTCCTGAGGAGGGGTGCTCTTTCTATGATCTATGACCTTAATAAAACTAATATTTTGCTTTTCGTTCCTAAGATTGGGGTATATTTATCAAAAGAAAAATAAACTTGAGTATTGAATGGATATATTTTGCTGTTTGGGTCTTATTCCTTCCCATAGAGTATAGAAAGTCTTACATCTTCAGGAAAAGGTTACTGTTTCTTTTTAAAATATATCCATATAAATATAGTATTAGCAACCATAGTGATTAATGGGCTGAAATAAGTTGCAGATCATTCACATATCATATAGTATTATCTTAATTATAATTACTTCTAGAGGAACAAGCATAACAGCACAAGGTTATGTGTTTCATGTTTGCCGATATAGAAAGAACATTTCTAGAATCTGAGTAAATGAAATAATACCTTGATTAACAAACTAAAAAGTAAAACAAGATTATTGGACAAATCCTAGGAAAGACAACCAGTTTGGATGTACACACAAATTTATTAAATTAAAAAAATCTAGTAACATTGTGTTAGTGCACTATCCAAAAAGAAAGCAGGTGTTATCATCAGACTTGTTCACATTAAGAAACTGAAGTTTAAAGAGGTGAGCAACTGATGTTGTCACTAGAAACCAGTGACAAAACATAATGTGGTGCCCACCAAAGTGGTCATTTCCTCAAACCCTGGAAGTTCAGCTCTTTGACTCAGGTAGATCCACTGAGGGAAATAACTTATAGAAAAAAAAAAAATCACAGTTCCTCTGCTCACTCTTAATGCAGGACTCAATTACAAGATTAGTGACCACTGGGAAGTCAGTGTCTTTATTAGGGCAGGACGTTTCAACGTCCATACTGATTTGTGCATCATTATGCACGAGTTCTAGATATTGCGCACTTCTACCTTAACAAAATCTCTTTTTAATTTCCAATTTAGTTACTTCATAAGATAACAAGCCAGCATCCATTGCTCATGTGGTTGTGGATCTCAAGCTCTTAGCTGTGTGCAGCACAGCACATGTGAGCTGGAAACATAGGGAGGGAGTCGTATAACATGAGTAATTCTGGAAATGACAGTATGAAGGATTAGAAAACTACTGTGTTTATAGTGACAGAAGTAGCAATATAAACTAAGCAGTAACAGCGTGACAAGGAGAATATTTAGAAAGTAGCTAGTATAAATTGCTTTTAGCTGTAGATATTTATTTTACACTGACTTAGGTGTCTACCAATTATATTGGCATGCTAATATAATTCACCAAGAATGTGAATGCATCACATTAGCTGACTAAATATAAGGCATATTTATAAATAAAAAATTAGAAACTTACGACACTCTTGTTCCTTTCTCCTAATGACGTTTGATATTCAGAATGGTTTACATTTCTTCCTTTGTAGACAATTATAATTAATATACAATGTCATTTTGAGTTTAGATTTTACATAAACTTGTTACATTACCTAAAATAGCTTCCAGCTGTGGGGTTAATATTTATTAAATTTTCTATATATATAAAAGTAAATATTTTACTCTCTCTCTCTCTCTGTGTGTGTGTGTGTGTGTGTGTGTGTGTGTGTGTTTCAAGAAACCATTCACTGAGGAAACCCAAGCAAGGGCAGAAGATCTTCTAAAATGGACGAATTTGGAACACTTTCTATTTTTGAAGGAATGACCACTACTGTTCGATCTTTTAACAAGTAGAATTATAAATCTGAGGCTGAGAATACTTGCCTGGCATGTATGACAGCTTGAGCTTTTTCTGCCAATACAGGAAAAAAATACACTTGCTATAAAGTTGAGTAGAATTATAAATCAAATATTCTAGTAGGTGGAATGGTAGCTTCTTATGCATGTGTTCTGAGTTTACATGAAATAGAAAACAAATACATGCACAAAGTTCTCACATGCAAGGCAAAAACAGTAAACCACTCGGTGACTCTGGCTTCTATGGGTAGGATACTACCTAACTAAATTTATATGGTCTACAGGTTACTTTTTGTGCATATTTTCAGAGGTTTTAATCTAGGGTCAGTTTGCTTTGTTGCTTTGGGGCTGGTTGCAAGTGCGTGGTGGAACAGACCTACACATTCCATGGTGGTTGAGAAGTAAAGGGAGGAAGAGACAAGGGTGCCAACATCTCCATCAAAGCCATCCTCCAATGGCATAACATCTTTCTACTAGGCTCACCTCCTAAAGGTTTTACCACCTGGGGACAAAACCTTAAAGACCTGGTCCTCTGAGGGGAAATCAAGGTGAAAACTATAGCAGTCCAGAAGAAGAATGATCTAGTCTATAGTCAAAAAGTTTACAGCAGAATGATTCACAACAGAGATGGCCTTTGGTGTATGTTGCATTAAAATACAAATTGAGGAAATCTGTTCATTGTCAAGCGCTATATGTAGAACTCTTATTCTACTCTTGTAAGCCAAGTGAAGTAGTGTAGGTGGATGATGTGTCAGCCAGGAGAATACTTTCTGATTGAACAATGACAGAGAATGTCATAACTGGAATACATAATAAGCTGAAGATTTCTAGTAATTTGCCATAACATCAATTTTCACCTTACCCCCATTATCCTGGATGAAGATAAATACCTCAGCTATTTACACATATATGCAAATGTGGGGATATATGCTATTAGGGAAAAATTGAATTTTGTAAAAAAATACTTTGATAGCCTTATGTTAACTATTCACAAAACATATAAAGAAGAATACCAGTTTTATAGAATGTCACTAGTGTTACTAAAAAAAAAAAAAAAAAAAAAAAAAAAAATTCACTGATCCTAAAAATCATCTGGGAAATATTTCAGAAACTTTCAATCACCTTGTGTTTTTTGAAAATCTATAGGATATAAATACAATGTAAATACTTTAAAATACTAATTTGTCAATAGGCTTTTGTTTTTCTTTTTAGGAACATCACATAAGACTATTTCCTGAGATGAGCATTTGATGATCTACCATAAGTGGCCTAATAAGTTAACCAAAGTTTAATGGGGATCAATGTGAAAATATATATTTAGATGCTATTTTAAAAGATCAACCAAGTGAATAAATGATAAGATCAGCCATAAGAATTCCACGTGAGGCAGACTATTTGTAATTCAAACATATAAAAAAGCAAATAAAATACCAAACAGTATACCAACTGAACATTCTACATCCTGCATTGCTGCACTGCACAGTGGGAGGAAGTGCCATTCGCATCCCCACAGTCTCTGTGGAAGCACGCCCAAGGATGTCGTGTGCACAGGAGTATACACAATGCAGTCCAGAGTGTCCAATAGGAAAAGGAAGATGCACTGCACCAACTAAGACATTGCATTCTGTCCCAGATATCACATTTAATGATAAAAGCTGTACCACTCAGCGAATGCTAACAAGCAGCTACAAGATCTAAACATGTCTCATGTACCTGCATGCTATTTGGGACAACTACGTGATCCCAGTTGGGCCCAGATGGGAACCTGGATCTACGCCACATATGAGCTCTGTGTGGGTTTCATGTATTTCTCATTATTCCTTGGGCCAGCAATCTAGCCAGTGCACATTCTGCCTGTGGGCATGAATGAAATGCAAGAGGCAGGTGTGAGTGTACCACCTTATGACAGCTTAGTGCAGAACCAACACATGTCATTTCCACCCACATTTCATGACCTACGAAAGTGACAAGCAGTCTACACCCAAGAGTTGGACAGAGCCGTATATTCTGCATTTAGTAGAAAGAATGATATAACACAGTAAAGGGTATGAGTAGAGAAAGAAGAACACATTTAATATTAAAACACATTTAATTAAACTCGATCATGAAGACAGGCTTGGGACAGAACAAGTTCTATAAAGCTGGGCAGTGGGGAGCAGTTGCAGAAAGCCAGAATGCTTAGCAGAAGGAAAGGAGACTTGAAGGAGCCATGACCACCGTGCTCCAGTACCTGAGGGGTTGAGTTGAAAAGTGAGCCTACAGTGATTGAGGGCTGCCTCAGAAGAGTGAAATAATAGAAAGCTCTCTATGGAAACAAGCCGGGCCATGCATTATCATTACCCAGGATCAAAGAAATGATCACTGCTCTACACACTGGCTGAGCCAAGCTCTTTGAGGAAGCAGACGGCAGGCAGAAAGCCCAAGCATACTGTAGATGGTACACTAAAGCACAGTCATCAAATCCGGGCCAAGAAGAGTAAGATACTTTTAATTGTACCCAGAAGTATAGTTTCAAGCAATGTAATATTTCTGTGAATTGATAAAACACCACACACAGTGATCAAAATGTAGATTAGGTGAGTGGAGGGATTTTTCCCTCTTGGTTTTTCAGTGTTAGCATTACATTTTTCTGGGAATCACATTATGAATTATTTTAAAAGATGCTTTCTGTGTGGGAGGGGACATTTTTCTGGAACTAGTTAGTGATTACAATAACACTACAATCCCAGTTCTATAAATCCAACTACCTTTTATACTTATGGGGTGAAGATGCCAGATGCATACTATTATGTGCACAGGTGGTACACAATTTTAATGCCATAAGTGAAAATATTAAATTGATAAATCATCTCATTTATGAACATCAATTACTATTGAAAAGTATCACTTAATCATTTGTTTCAACTAATGTATCATATATATACAGCATTGAACTGAATATTGTCAATATTCAAAAATCCATGGGGCTGAGGATATCACTTAATGGGTAAAGTCCCCACCCTCAAGTATGAGAACATGAGTTCAGATCCCAAGCATACATACACATATTCACACACTCACACCCAACACATCCAGAATGTATCTTGTCAAATAATTTGTGATCAAGTACCAACAAAAAATACAGTCCTGGGCTGGAGAGATGGCTTAGTGATTAAGGCATTTGCCTATGAAGCCCGAGGACCCAGGTTCCATTCTCCAGGTCCCACGTAAGCCAGATGCACAAGGGAACACACACGTCTGGAGTATGTTTGCAGTGGCTACAGGCCCTGGTATACCCATTCTCTCTCCCTCTCTCTCTCTCTGTCCCTCTGTCCCTTTGTATCTAATAAATAAATAAATAAAATGACTTAAAAAAATACAATCCTAACATTGTTCATCCAGGGAAAAATTCTATGCTTCATTAACCTCCATTTTGATTACTGTATATGGGACTTTACCAGTGTATTAAAAGAGCTCAGTGTGGTGGTGTGTGCTTCAAATTCCAGCGCGATGGAAGTTAAGACAGGAGAATCCCTAGGGCTTGTTTGATAGCTAGTTTAGTCAGATTCATGAGCTCAAGTTCAGCACTAGACTCTGTCACAAAAAATGAGATGAAGAGCGAGTGAGGAAGTCACCAGATGTTGACCCCTGGCAACTCTAAGCACATGCACCCACACATACTACCCACTCATCTATGAACTTGTACACATCCATACGTGCACACAACACACACATATACAGTCATCCACATTGTTTTTCTTTTAGTCAATATATTTATGCACTGAAACTGATGGGTAACATACATGAATTCCTAGGTACCCTTAACATCAAGATATAAAAGATGCTAGTTGGTCAACTGCATCTGAATCTTACTGTTATAGGAGGGTTATTAATCAACCACAGTATATGAGCTTGTATAATTTTTTGTTTCTCTTTTTTCATACTCATTCTCACACATACAGGTTAAGCTCACAGTTGCTCAATACTAATTATTAGCTGAAAGGACAAAGAGCTAGTTTTCCCTAGCCATCTTCTGCTTCAGGGCAAGGAGCAAGAAATGGACTCCATTTTGACTAAAAAAGATAATTTTCTTCTTAAGATTTCCCTAGAAACAAAAAAGTGCAGAACCTTCAAAAATGCCTCATCATGATGAAAGGAGATCATCCTGTGCCTGGGGCTGAGAGATCTGGGCCTAGCCTAGGGCACAGGGCACAGGGCACTCCTGCCTCATGAAGGTGAGGTATGCAGGCACTGAGAGCTTTCTGGGCAGTGCTGAGGTTGACTGACTGAAAAACGCTCTCAGTGTGGGGCAATTCCCTTGCACAGTCAAAGCTTCTTCCTTCCATCAACCTTCATGACCAGTTGGAGAGCAGCAAAAGCCAGATACAGAGCATTCTCTTGCAGTCAAATGTTCTCCCACTGAGATATGCCCCAAGCATTCTCTTTGGTAGAGGGAACTCTTCAGCCCCAGGCATCTGGCAAGATACTTAGCACCAATTATCTCATTTAATGCTTCTGGCCATTGAGGATAACAAGTTCCAACTGAATAAGAAGACTATAGAATTAAATAGGCACCTCTGATGCCTCAATGTACACATACATGTGAAAAGAAGCTTGTTGAAATGTAGGTTTTAACTTGGCAGTTCTGAAGTTGGTATCACTTGAGATTCCTTGCCAGCTCTCAAATAATTGTGCTGCTAGTTCAGGTACATTCTTTGTGGCAGTGAGAAGTTAATGACCTACTTCATCAGGCTTATGTGTAACAGGGGAAAAATCTGAACCAACGTGATACTTATGAAATCTGCATTGTGGGTCAGTTTTTCATTACAGTGACAGAATGCCTAAAAAAAATCTACTTAAAAGAAAACACAGTTTTCGTAGCTAGCAGTTTCAGAAACTTCTTTTGTGTCTGATTGTGTCCACTGATGTTCAGCTTGTGGCTAAGCAGGAACATCATGGCGGGAGGGCAAGAAGACGAAAATTACGCACTTGTGATGGCCACGAAGCAAGAGGAAAGGTCAGAAGTGTCCCAAGACAAGATATATCACGGCAAAGCATAAGGTACCTGCTTCATCTATGTCCTCTTTAAGTATTAACTGACCAGTGAGTTACTCAGGAGATTCAGCCTTTGATGAGGTTGGGGATCCTATGATATAGCACTTGTCAATAACAAGTATCGTGAGCCTTGGGGAGGAGGGACACCTCATATCCAAACCATAACATGTTAAAGTTTATTCCAAGCTGTGTGCAAGTTAGATAAGCAAACTGTATGAATGCAGTACAAATATGCATACAGAGTTTGGTTTTCACTATTGCATTAACATGAGGCTCACCCTCCTAACCGGAAGAGGGACTGGACACTACACTGCCAATCGTTGCATTCTTTTGTCCAGGTGGGACTGGAGTCTCCTGTTATCATTTTCGTCGTTGAGTGTCAAGAGTCATGACAACATGGCAAAGAAGCATGTGTCCAATGGAAACTTTTTAGAGCGGAGCAGAATACAGAAAATGCAAGAAAAGATGAATAAAGAAACTCAGGCCAACCATGAAGATTATCCCCAAACACAAAATTGTAAGCCCTATAAATAGGCTAAAGCATCACAACTATATTCACCAGCCATACTCCGTGGCTGTGTTTCAGTCACATTTGTATTTGTCTGATGTTACTGCTTCTAATACTTCTAAGAGAAAGTTGTCCTCAACATAAACAAGTGGAGGCTTTGTGCCAATTTCTTGGTGACTACACGAAACTGTGAATGGAACAGCAGAGGTGAGCGATGGGAGGAAGCATCAGGGGGAGAGGTAAAAGCCTGACCAGGAACACCCAGGGGCGTCAGCCCCGTGATCACGGCCTTGGCACTTCTTCACCCGAGCTCCCTGCAACTCTCCAGGGCTGCAAGCTAGGAGAGAAGGTGGGTCTTCCAGAAGCTGCAGCTGTTCGGAATCTGGAGGACGGGTTTTATGTTTAACCTTTGCTGACAATTCCTTGCAGATACAGAAGTCAGCGCTAGAGGTGGTACCGTGCCCATTCAGTTGAGCTGAAAACTGCCCCTGGCTCCCCTTCCAGGAGAGATCAAAGCTACAACCAGCTACATGGACCTTACTGGGGTGGGGCAGCTGGACCAGCAGCCTCGCGCTCCCCTGTGGGTCCTTGACCCAGGCATGGGCCTCTTCTGGGAATCTCCTGCATCTCCAGAGGTGGGGCGGAATTCCAGCGGCTCTTCATAGGTTCCAGTTTGTCTTCACTGTGTCCTTGTTCTCTCTCACGTGGTCATGCCGCATCTGTAGACTTTGGCCGAACACCAGAAGTTCAAGCAGCAGCCTCACACATACTCAGTCCTCCCCTACTCATGTGGGGCCACATCCTATGAGTAAACTTATTTATGTCACTGTGTGTGCGTGTATGCATGTGTGTAAATTCACGTTCAGGTATCCATGCATGTATATGCATGTAGGGGGGAGGCCAGAATACCACCTAAAATGTTATTTCTCAAGCACCTCCCACTTGTTTTGACATATAGCCTTTTGCTGGCCTATAGCTCACCAAGTAGGCCAGAGCAGCTAGCCAGAGAGTCCCAATGATTGTCTTGTTACTCTCTCCCCAGAGCTGATATGCCTGACATTTTTGCATGGGTTCTGGGGATTGAACTCAGCTCCTCGTGCTTGCATGGCAAATCTCTCTCTCTTCTCTCTCTCTCTCTCTCTCTCTCTCTCTCTCTATATATATATATATATATATATATATATATATATAATTGTATATGTATATATATACATATATATTCTTTATATATAATATATATATAAAATTGTATATGTATATATACATATATATTCTTTATATATATATTCTTTAAAAATATGTATGTATATGAAAGAGAGAGGCAGATAGAAAGAATGGGCACATGGCATGCCAGGGCCTCCAGCCACTGCAAACAAGCTCCAGATGAATGCACTTGTGCATCTGGCTTACGTGGGTCCTGGGGAATTAAAACCCGGTCCTTAGGTTTCCTAGGAAAGCACATTAACTGCACGGTAGCCCAACATGGCAAGTTCTTTATTGAATGAGATATCATCCAGATCCCTACTTAGGATTCTTTAAGAAAACGTTAAGTGGTGCAGGGTTAATTCTGGATTTTCTTTCTTTAGGCAGAGTAGGTAGTAAAGGCTGAAAACCTTGACATAGAACCTGTTCATTATTTTCTAGATTAAATAAATCTGGAGGCTATCTGAAAAGATAACTGGATAAAGGGAAGAAAAAGCAAGCAATCTATAAAAGGACTTGACATAGTCCACAGGCCAGTTTTGACTAACTGTGACTTTTAAACAAAGCTTTATTGGAACATGGACATGTTCCTTTGTTTATCTGTTATCCACAACTCATGCCCCACTGTAATGACAGAGTTACATAGTGAAAGTGGGATTGCACGGCCTACTAAGCTTAAAATCTTGTATGTGGCTCTTTACATGAAACCCCTTTCCTGTCCTCATTCTATAATGTAAGGGCAGAATCCTACCAAGTTCAATATTAAAACATTATCAGTTTTATTTTAAGGAGTCTGATGCTATTAAAATTTCTTATGTAAAGATGTGGCAACAACAGTTTATGAAAAGCTGTCCCCTTATAAAATTTCTGATGTAGCTCTACAGTAATTGCTATATATTAGTCAAAAAATTGTTGGCAAATATGGTAAAACACAAATAAACTATTTCAGTTGCTCTAGAGAGCAATATATTTTGCAGATTAATAATAATTATCAAGCAACTAAGGTGGCTGAACCAACATTAAAATCCAAACTTCAAGGTAGATGTGGTATCTCAAACCTATAACCTCAACTTTCAGGAGAGAGAGAAAAGAGATTGAGACAAGAAAATTGCCATGAATTTGAGATCAACTAAGCTATAAAGGGAGCTCTAGGACAGCTTGGACTACAGAGTGAGATCCAATCTCAAAAAATGAAAAAAATAATATCCAAAGTCTTGTCTAATCTTTCACCTTACAATTTCCCTTGGTAAGATTTATATGAACTACCTATGAGGTTCTCACTGTTAAGTAAAGCTCTCTAAGCTAATACCTCACAAAATGAGAGAAGTAGTAGGGTAAATAATTGTACACAAAAGTTAAAAACACAATCTTGCAAATAACTAACCATATATGTAAAGACAGAAAAAAACAAAAACCCTAATCAATGGCCAGATTACTACTAATAGCATTTACAACATGTTATACTAATAACAAATTTACTAACAAAATCTTGGATATACTATTTAGCCAACTTCAGCCTTACCTATTTATTCATGTCTCATTAAAACATTCTTACAGGGGCTAGAGAGATGGCTCAGCAGTTAAGGCGCTTGCCTGCAAAGCCTACCAACCTGAGTTCAAGTCTCGAGTACTTATGTAAAGCCAGATGCACAAAGTAGCACATGCATCTGGAATTTGTTTATAGTGTCTAAAGGCCCTCGTGTGCCCATTCTCTCTCTCTCTTTCTATGTGTGTGTGTGTGTGTGTGTGTTTATGTCTATATCTCTTCTCTTGCTCTCTCTCTCTCTGTCTCTCTCTACTTGCAAATAAATAAAGAGAAGTATAAACTTTCTTCCAAGCTACTACTGTTTCTCACAGGACTGTGGGTCATGGATATGTCTAACAGTCCACTGGAAAAAAAGTCCTCATAGGGCTGGAGAGATGGGTCAAGGGTTAAAGGTGCTTGCTTGTAAAACTTGTTGGCCTCAGTTCAATTCTCCAGCATCCACATAAAAAAAATAGTGCATACAGTTAGCAACATACACACAAACAAACAAACAAACACACACACACAAACACATGCAAATAAGTAAATTAATTTCAAAAATTCTTCTAGCTATACATATATATGTAAAGCCTTGTAACCTATGTAAAAGTAATCTTATAACAAGACCTAAATCTGTTTTTGAGTAGTTATTTTAATGGTGAAAAAGCAAATCTGAGACTATGCTTCCAGAAGACATTATAGCTTAAGCATTACCATGATTTTGTATAATCCATTACTGTCATTCAGGGAGTTTAGAAAACTCAACCTTATGCAATATGACCAGTACTTTTAGCTTCTAAAATGTACACTGTTTCCATTTTGTCACTTTAGTACTCTCTGTTTCTTCCTGTCTTACCTCTCACTTCTCTTCTCTCACCTTCCTCTCCTTTCCTGGCCACTTCTGTCTTTTGTTTCTCCTCTCTCTTAATAAGAGTTCAAGACAGTCTGTCTTGTCAGGTATATTCAGGAGCTATTGGGGGACCAAGAGACACAGACCACGGGGAGAGTGGCCTTGTCTTTGCAGGAATTGATTTGATTGCTAAAATGGAGTGAGAATAAATGATCCAAGTTGGCTCTGAACTCACTGGGACTTAATAAAAAAGATGGGGATGTGAAAATGTATTTTAATTAAGTTTATTGTTTCCTAAGACTTTTCTGCCTACTTGAGAAGGTTAGCTGGTTTCTCAGAAATGTTTAGATTGATTAAGGTTTGAAAGATGGGGCTATGTTAGCAACACTAGGCAATCAATGGGGTTAGGAAGAGTAAGAATCCTTGTAGACTAAATTAATTTATTTCTGTGTAGATTAATGGTCCAACCAAGCAATAGTTTCATACCTCACTGAAAAATATTACTTTACTAACAGACCAGAACTCAAAATGTAGAGTGCCATTTGAAAAAATGTAACTCTTTAAATTATAGTAATATGCCATGAAATATGGTTATTGATAGATGTTTAGAGATAATGTATATCTATGAAGGCTGAGATATGAATAGCAACCCACATTATTTAAGGAAAGATTGATTATTTCCACATTTGACAGGTCTTAGGCCAACACTATTTTAGGTACCATGCCAAGTTACTGGGTATAAAGAGAGTAAAAATGGGGCTGGAAAGAAGGCTTAGTGGTTAAGCACTTGCTTGTGAAGCCTAATGACCCCGGTTCAAGGCTTGATTCCCCAGGACCCATGTTAGCCAGATGCACAAGTGGGCGTGTGCATCTGGAGTTCATTTGCACTGGATGGAAGCCATGGAGTGCCCATTCTCTCTCTCTCTCTCCATCTGTTGATCTCAAATAAATAAATAAAATAAACAAAAAAGAGAGTAAAAATGAAGTCTTAGCACTCAAGGACCTCTGATCTCCTGAAGAACCACACACAGGACCGAGTTAGAGGAGACAGCTGTGCCTCCAGACTTCTCTGTGAAATATTCTCACTATCTTCCCTTTCCCCTTCACCAAGTAAAGCTATTCACAATCAGCTGCACACATGCTGTCCCTAGCAGTGCAGCATATACAGTCCTGGCCTCCCCTCTCAGTGTTCTCTGGGCCACCAGTGTTCACAGGAAGTATGTGTGTTGGAACTTACACATTTACCCTTCCGCTGCCAAATAACCTGAAGTTCGGACCTTGAGAAATAGTGCCTCCCACAATATCTGCCACAGAGTAAGGTGGAAGAAATGACTGAGTGATGGTTGGGAAATAATTTCTTTGTTGGCTTAAAAGGGCATCTGAGGCATGAAGAAAAGTCACAAGAGAGAATGGCCTGCCCAAGAGGCTGGTTCATTTTAGTATAATGTTTTCTCTCTTAATAATCAAGAGAAGGTAACTTAGTTGTGTTAATGTATTGTTTAATATAGTATAGTACAATGTTTCTCTCTCATCAATCAAGTGAAGGTAAATTGGTTGTACTAATTTAGGTCCTGGGCTCAGAGTTAAAAACAAAATAGCACAAGACAGAGACAAGCAAATACTTGAGCAAAATGTTCACAATGTGAAACTATAAGCTTAATGCATTTTTATGTATAGAACTACATAATATAAAAAGGTAAGCAGGGCTGGAGAGACTTAGCAGGTAAGCGCTTGCCTGTGAAGCCTAAGGACCCCTGTTCGAGGCTGGATTCCCCAGAACCCACGTTAGCTAGATGCACAAGGGGACACACATGCCTGGAGTTCATCTGCAGTGGCTGGAAGCCCTGGCATGCCCATTCTGTCTCTCTCTCTGTGTCACTCTCAAATAAATAAATAAAAATAAACAAAAAAAATTTTAAAGGTAAGCAGGCTGGAGAGATGGTTTAGCAGTTAAGTGCTTGCATGTGAAGCCTAGGGAACCCGGTTCAAGGTTCAAATCCCTAGGACCCACGTTAGCCAGATGCACAAGGAGGCACACGTGTCTGGAGTTTGTATACAGTGGCTAGAGGCCCTGGCATATCCATTCTCTCTCTCTTATTTGCTTCTTTCTCTCTCTGTCACTTTCAACTAAATAAAAATAAACAAAAAAATTAAAAAAATTCAACAAGGTAAGCATGAAGTATTTCATGTATAGTTATGCAGTTCCATGATTCTCCCTACCTCTAGGCATAGCATTGTCCAGCTTGGCTCTATTACATTTCATATATGAAAAATTAAAAAATGAAATAAACACTCTGAACCCCTCCCCTCACTCTCTTCTTGGAGGAAAGCTCTTCCCTATCATTCAAAACCCTCCTGACGTGACACTGCTTCTGTGAAAATTTCCATTCTTTCCTTTGGATGTCTCATAAATACTAATTTTTTTATATCATGAGTTTGTATTTTCTTGTTTTACCTTTTTATTCACTTAATAGTATCTTATTTTATAAACTATTTTATTCATATTTAATATTCATTACGTGGATATTCAGTAGTGGCCTGGGAAACATTTCCCTGTGAGATGCATATACACATCTATTCATCCTAGATAGGGCTCAGAAGACAGATCAAAGTACAGTTGCAACAAAACCAGGTTTAGTGAGCCAGTGAGTTCATTGGGGTTCCTTACAGAGCAGGCTGAGGCGCTGCTTACAGGAACAATAGATGATTCAAAGGCAATTGCATCACTGAAAAGCCCAGAATGCGTGATGACTCCCAGAAGCTTCATCTTTGGAGCACACTGCAGGCAGCTTTGGCTAGTCAGATAGTCGCTCCCCAAGCACTTGTTTCCCCTTTAATATAGCCTCAGGGAGGGGTCTTGCAACCTTTTTCCCAGAATTGTTTACCTCCTGAGTCTTCTGAGCTTCTGTCTTCCCCATCAGGACAGAATGCTTCTTTTCTTTTCTTTAGCTTTAGTTTTCAAGGTAGGAACTCACTCCAGCATAGCTTGACCTGGAATTCACTATGTAGTCTCAGGCTGGCCTTGAACTCACAGCAAAAAGTCTGCCTTTCAACAGCTGCTTACCATTCCTATAATCTTGGTCTTGTGACCTTGTAAGTTTTAACTCTCGTGCTTGTTTTGGTGACGTATATACAAAAATTAAGTTTCGGGTTGGAGAGATGGCTTAGTGGTTAAGGCGCTTGCTTGCAAAGCCTAAGGACCCAGATTTGACTCTCCAGATTCCACATAAGCCAGATGCACAAAGGTGAGGCAAGCACAAGATCACACATGTCCACTAGGTGGTGCAAGTGTCTGGTGTTTGATTGCACTGGCTGAGGCCCTGATGCACAAATTCTCTCTCTCTCTCTCTCTAAAATAGAAAAAAAAAAATAAGTTTCAACTCTCTTAGACTTGACCTCCTGAACCTCTTGAGCTTCCCTCCTCCTTTCAGGGGAGAATTATTTCAATTGGGAAGAATTTGCTACAAAACAAGTAGCATCTCATTTAGCTTTACATTTCAGTACCTAGCACAAGGAAGAGCACAATCAATGAATTTAACAGCAAATTATAAATAAAACCATAAACCTCCAGTGGCACTGTTATCCAATTACAATAATTTTTATGAGTAATGCTAGATCAAAAGTCCCTGCCTCCCCTTATTCTATTTCCACATCTTTTTTAATTATCCCCTAATTGTATCTTATAATTATAAAAAATTTCGCCCCATTAAATTATCTATTTTGGCACAGTCTATGAGGAGAAAAAAATAGAGGCTATTTGGTTAGAGATTTTCTTTTTGTTTATTTGGTAGAAACAATGGAATTTATTCCAACATTCTAAGAGGCATTTTACTTTTTTAGTATTGAATTCAACCTACATTTCTTTCCAATTTTGTCTATACTTAAATCTAGTCACCAAAGTTAAATTCATAGCTCCAAATCAACTGGAGAACACACAGTCAGTTACTAGTCCTGAATTTGATGTTATGTAAATATGTCCACTGAGCAGTGGACAGCTTCACCCTGCTTTGTGAGGACTCAAAAATAAGTGTTCAGAGTTAATGTATAATTTCCATCTGTTCTCTTCTGACTCTTTTATCTCCACAAAGTACAGAATTCAAAGATGAGGACAAGTAGATGACAGCCAGATCCATAAACCAGCCACTTCTGAACCACAGGCATTTTAGCATCTGTTCATATTCTCAGTAGAAAGTTTCCACTTTTTCTTTCTTTAGTTACAAGGACATTTTTATTCAAGTAGCCAAAAATCAAGGCTAAGAATATTCTAAAACATTTTATTGCCAAGTCACATCTGTTCTCAATTCTTAGCCTCCCATGCCTGAATGCCAAGGGCCATGCCTGCTCATATTGTGCTGCTGAGACCACAGGCACCTGGTTTAGAAAGAACCATCATCTTACCCCTTCGCATAAAACAGCTCATAGGAAAATGGATTTGCTATTGTGGACCAAATACCAAGGAGAAAGCATAATAAGGGCCAAAGCATTCCCTGACTCCCAAGGCCTCCCCACTGCTCTTTGGGAAGCACACTGGGGAAGTCACACTTACTGTTGTATGTCTGTTGTGTTCTAGGAAGTGTGTGAACAGTGAAGAACACCCCCATGCAAGGTTGAGGTTTTGCTACTTACCTGTAGCAGCTGGGTGGGCTCGAAGCAAGTAAACACCAAGAAAACAAAGAAACAGTATTGTCTCGATGAGTCATTTGTTTCCTGGGACAAGCAGCCTTATTCTTGTCTAATAATCAGTAATTTAAGTGGGGAAACTTCATGAAGAAATCTGCAATTAGTTTGTTTTAAATGTAGAACGAATTTGGTATAGCTTCTGGGAATCCAGCTTAGAAGTTTTGCAAATGATCAGGTAATCAAGGAACTTAATTTGCAAGAAAGTGACTTCCCTCACCTAGAAGGTAGATGAATTTTTCATTGTAAAGTTATTTGCCTAGGACTAAGTACTAAGATGCCAAATGTAAATAGGTTACAAGTTAATTACAAAACACAAAAGCTAACAAACTTTATTTTTCCTTTCAGGGAAATAAAGTACTCTAAGGTAATGTTCAATCACTATGTAGATTGGGCAAGACTTTTCACCATAGATTTATCAATATACTGAAATTCAATAAAATATACATTTTGTTGCTAATGTAGATAGCTTATGTAATATTGAGACATGATCTAAAAGTACAGTCAAAATAAGGTAGCAAGCTTAAGTTCAAGAAAATTTATTATAAGCATTCTAATGAGAAATCAAACAGAATATTTGGATAATTAATATGAATGGACTATTTAAGTAGTTCATATTTTAAATACATACTTATGGCTAATATAATTAAAGTTATGGATGTCTACCACAATTGAAGTTGGAATGGGGAAATTCAATTGGTGGATGAGATCCATTGTACTTAACAACTTAACATTACAATACATGCTTTAAAACCCACAGAACTTGTGGTCCTCTGTGACAAACAGAAATACCATAGGTTGGCCATCAGAGAGAACAGATGCTGACCACTAACATGACTCAAAAACCCTTGTGATCGTGGTCTTCTTGATGTTGGACTCATCTCCAGTGAGCTTCAGAAATGTGGTCTGGTCTTCCTTCACTCCAGCACTTGCTCCAGCCCCGGATTTTGGGTTGTATATATAGGCACAATATGCTATGTCTTCGGACTCCCTGGCAACAGTCAAGCTACAAAACAAGCTCACAAGCTTCCTTAAAAGTTCAAAGAGCTTTCACTATGAGAGACTAGCAAGATGCTAACCAGAGGAGTATAACAGAACACTTCCTATTAAAATTATCAGTAGCTCTACTGTTGTTTTCTAGTTTGAAATGGTTTGTGTACAAAAACAGTAAGGAAGTATGTAACATAGAAAGTGAAAGGTCCATCCCAACTTACATTCTCCATAATTAGCTATAGATTATAGTTTTGCTTAATACACAGAAAGATAAAGATAGATATTTACATGTTTATTCCTATATTTCTATATTATGTAAGTTTACATAAATTTTCACTGAATGATTTTTCAAAAATTAGACCCTGATATATGTTTGCCAATTATTTTTAAAAGGTAATAATTTGAATGTAATTCCACATATATTTATCCTGTTACACTCTTTTACTAGTATTTGCTATTTATCTGAATTAGACTATAAGAGCTCCCACTATTATGGGTAAATAACTATACCAGGCTGACTGATATTTCTTTTAAATACATAAATGCTAAAGTATAATAAGAAAAAAATTACTTCAAATATTTGAAAAAGAAAAGAAGTTTTCATATAATATAAAACAAATCTCGAACTTTAAATTTTACTATTAACCTACTGGGACATACACGAACTTTGGGTCAGGGGTAGGAACCGGGATGGAGTCTAGTCAACAAACCCAGAAATCCCCAAAAAGTTGAAATTACATTAAACTTTGAGTGGAGACTGGAGCCAGAAATAATTTCCTTAGTGTGACAGAAAAGGAAGCTTGCTTTATACTGGTGAACCTCACTGGGCAAGAAATCATAAGATATATTATGTGAACCAATTTATGTCACCTGGAGATATAAAGTGTGGGTGGAAAAACATAATTGTAAAATTAATATCAGACTAAACCAGAGCCCCTGAACCCTACAAGAGGCCAATAGAAAGCTCCTTGGGTGCCTCTTCAGCACAGGACAAGTGAAGCCCACTTTCCACCAAGTTAGACCAAAGTTAAAATTACCAACTACTTTAAAAATAAATTACCATGAGAGTGTCTAAACAAATACAACAGAAGAAGAATTAAAACCCAAGATAAGGAGAGGAGACTAAACACGAATTTATGTAAAATATTAAAAGATAAAAAAGACATTCTTAAAACATAATGGACAATCATTGAATATGGCAGTAATCAGTGGAAAATATAATTACAATTGTAGGGAGAACCAGAGAATAACAAAATATTTAAATAAATCATCTACAATTTATAGAATGGAAAAGATGATCATTCAACTCAAGTTCTAGAAATGAAACAATTTTAAAGTATCATCAAATTGCTAGAATTTTTTTTTTTTTAAATATGGTACCATGGCTCCAGAGTCACAAGGTTACACAAAGGCAGAAATGCTTGTAAATTGCTGGCATGAATGCAATGGTGCAATCACTTTAGCAAATAATTTGAGTGATATTTGAATACTTCTATACTGTGGTGAGTCAGCAATTTCACTTCTAGGTATATTCCCTGTGGGAATGTGTGATAACAAGGACATCATTGGCAATTTAAGTAGGAAAGTCATTAAATAACAAAGATAATCTTGCACAATAATGGACTCTTAAATTACATGCACTTGGGCTGAGGGCACTCTCACTGGTTATGAAATATTATACAGATACTTGTGAAACTTACATATGCAGAGACCAACAAGAGAAATTGTCAGACTTATAAAGTTGTATATATACACACATCCACAACAGAGCATCCCAGTGAAGGGCATGTGTCAAAAAGAAATTCCAGCCCTGGTGCTGGAAGGAAAAAAAAAAAACAAAAACAGGAATATTCGTAGTACACTGAGATAGCTGTATAAATATGGAAATTGATGATATGGAAGTGGAAAAAGTGTTTTTGAAATATACTGTTAAGTAGCAGCTAAGTTGAATGATCAAGATGTGTACTCTTCTATGTGGACACATTCCAACACACAAAATTAATTGAGAAAATCTAATTATGTGTAAAATATGATACCATGTATGTAAATTTTACAATATGTACATCCTTCACCATCTGAAGCCATGGAATGAAATTCAGAAATTAATAGCATTAAGTATTTTAAAATCTTAGCTTTGTTAAGGAAAAAAGTTACATCTTCTGATTAAACTTAAATTTTGTTAAGGCAAAAATGCATGTTACAAACTTTAAAGACTATAATTAAAGAAACGAGTTCCAAGGCTGGGCAAGGTGGCACACACCTTTAATCCCAGCACTTGGGAGGCAGAGGTAGGAGGATCATCTTGAGTTCGAGGCTACCCTGAGAGTACATATTGAATTCCAGGTCAGCCTGAGCTACAGTGAGACTCTACCTTGTTAAAAAAAACATGAGTTCCATAGTAAAAGTTAAAAGGAAAAAAGATGTTAGTGTCCTATACTACTAGTGTTATAGTACCTGGATCTTAAATTTATGGTTGTAGATTTTCTACATCATACAAACACTATCTTTCTCACTTTCTTTTTCCCTTTTACTTTGTCACTATTTATGGATATATTGTGTTTGTTTTATAGTTATACCACAAATCTTATATTATAATTATATCTTATATTATAATTTATCTTTCATTCTTTATTTCCTACTTGTTTTTCTATACACATACATTGCTCAGATGTACTTCCTCAACAATGCTAAGCTTACCAAGGAAACCATCAGAAGCATTCATTTCTCTTACAATATTTGATATCCAGCATTTTGCTCGGTTCTTGGAATTTCTATTTCTTCTTATATTGACTGTCTCTTCTTGAATGTTAGCTAAATTAAAGCCCTTTGTGTCACAATCATAGATATCTTGGTGGTTAAAATATGTGATATGTATGTATGTAATATGTGATATGTCCCGTGGACTCAGGCAGTTTTAATTTAGATTGATCTTGCAACTTGAGTCTCTAGCTAGAAGAGCCTGGTCAGAAAGAGGATCTCTTTGTCCAGCCCTATTAGGTGTGGACAGAATAGTTTAAGCTCTGGTTGTTTGGTGCTTACTGGCTTGATGGGGTCTCTCTGCTTGGATCTATGGAAGTGAGACAGCTTGGATTCTGTATGCCCACAATAAACCCTTTCCTCTCATAATCCACTTCTGGTTGGGTGTTTGTCCAGGAACATGAGGTACCTGCAAGAGATCTAAAAAATTCCTAGTCAGTAATTCTAGCATCCCTGTCACATCAGAAACCTAGGTTCTGATTTGTATTGTGTTTAAATTGAGTCCTTAGATTTTTGTTTGCTTATTTGTTTTTGTTTGCCTTTTTATTTGCTATGTGATGTTCTTTTCAAAGCCTGCCATGCTGTACTAGATACAAGAAACTGTGGTAAACAGGCCTTTCTGAACTCAGTGGCAGATAATGGAGGAGGGAGTATTTTACAACCCTGTGGTTGGGTCTCCCCCTTTTAGTGACCTGTGCTTCTGTGCTTTTAGCTTCACAAGCGCTTCCCACCACCTAGTCCTTGGGTACAACTGGGCAGCTAAAGATGAACTCATTTTTATTGCTAAGAGTTTACTCTGGACACTTGATTTTATTCCATTGATCTGTTTTTCTTTATAGTAATACTACACCATCTTGATTGCATTAGCTTTGTAGTAAGATTTGAAAACAGGAGGCAAAAGTCCTCTAATCCTGTTCTTTTGCAAATATATTTTTACTGAATTACTAAATGCATTTTAGAATTAATTTAATTTCTACCAAAAAAATCAACTCTGTTTTAATAGAGATTTTATTTAACCAATTTGAAAAGTATTGAATATAGTACATATTGTGCCCCATTGGGGTAGCTATACAATGCCTAAAGTTTTTAATTTTTTTAATCAGAATTTTGAAGTTGAACAGAGTACAAAATTCATACTTCTTCAGTTAAACTTATTCTTAAGTATTTTTTTTTTAATATTGTGGTTAGTATAATTGTTTGCCCTTTTCTTCATTATTGAGAGTATATTTATAGACTATTGATCATTATCAATAGTGAGTCCTAGACACTGATTTCTTTAATTCTGAATTCTTTTTGAACTATTTTGTTTTGGGTTTATTTTTTATTTTATTTTGATTTTCTAATGATTCTTTAGGATTTTCTATGTCAAAGAACATGACAACTACAACTATTTTTTTCTCTTTCTTTACAATCTAGATTCCATTGTAGATTCTTTTCGTACTGAACTACTCTGGATAGAACTGTCAGTAAAATGTCAAATGGAAGTGACTCCAGTGAATATCTGTGTGGTTTTTGTTTCAATTCTTAGCAAACAACTATTTTGTATTTTACTGTCAAGTATGGTAGATATAGATATTTTTGCAAATTCCTTTTATTGTATTGAAGATGTACTCTTATTTGCTATTCTATAATGGGGTATGATAGTTTATATTTCTTGCTAACTTGATAGGTCCTAGAATCCCCTAGGAAAACAAGCCTGTGGGCAAGGCTGTGATGGATTAACTTGATTAGAGTAATTGAGGTGGGAAGACCCACCCTATCTATGAGTGCTATTCCATAGGATGAAGCTCCTGAACTGAGTGCGAAGGAGAAAGTGAGTTTAGCAGCAGCATTCATCACTCTCAGTTTCCTGACTATAGATGCACTGTGACCAGCCAGTCTCCCTCTTCTGCCACCACACCTTCCCCTGACATGACGGGGATATACTCTGAATGTATGCCAACACTTTGTATGGCCAAAATAAACCCTTCCTTCATTAAGTGGATTTTTGTCAGGCATTTGCTCACAGCAACAAGTAATGTAACTATTACTTGAAGGGTGTTACAATGTTGTCAGCTTCTTTTTTTTTTTTTCTGTCTATTCAGATGAGCAAGTGAATTTAATGTTCTATGATATTAGTATGTCACATTACCTGGACATTTATGTTATACTGACTTAATATTCTTGGGACAAATCTCCCTTTGTCCTGCCTATAATCTTCTTATATATTACTGAATTCATATTCTTAGTAGCCTGTTGAAGTTTTATGCTTCTTTCCATTATAGAAGTCAATCTTATTTTAATGTCCTTATCTGACTTTAGAGTTGGTGTGTATTTTCTCCACTCCTATTTTAGAAGAGTTTACGGAGCACTTTACGGAGTACTTTAAATGTTTGTCAGAATTATTCAACAAAGACATTTACACTTAGATTTCTAAATTGCTAAATCAATCTCTTATTTATAAATCTGTTCAGTTTCTTCTTGAGCTAGTTGGTAATGTGTGTGTGTGTGTGTATTTATATAGTTCAATATAGTTGTTGGCACAGGGTTGTCCAGAATACTCCTTTTTAAAAAGCTTTTTGAAAAATTTCTCTAATGGTAGCAATTATTTTCCATTATTCATTTCTGATCATAATAATTGAAGCTTCCATAATTTTTTCTTTGTTAGGATAGCTAAAGATTTGTCATTTTTACAAAAATACCTTTTTGCCTTAAATGGATTTCATCCACTCATATTCTCATATGAGGTAATAAATATGTTGATACCATATGCTATAACAAAAGCTTTATGGGAAAGATAAGGAGAACAAACAAAAATTTTATGAAATTATTTTGGGTTTGACTTTGGAGAAGCTGAAATAATCTGAGTAATTTAACTTCAAAAAAACAGATTATATATTTAGTAACATATATTTTAAGTAATACTTAAAAATATTCCTTATCTGTGTGCCTCAAGACAAATATGTTGAAGAATTAGAAAATGGCTATAAAATTTCTATAGGTTTATGGTATAAAATTTTATATATTAAGTTTTTATAATGTAAACATAAAACACTTGTCTTAGAAATTTAAAGTATTTTACATATTTAAATTCAGGTTAGTTACTATATTAAATGTTTTATATGGATCATCACATTTAACATTCATAAAATCCCAGTATGATACATCATATTACCTGCATTATACAGACAAGGCAGCTGAGGCTGAGAGAGATTTAACATCCAGGACCAGTCATATATCTAATCATTGACACACACAAGATCCAAATGCTATGTCACAAAACATACCATAGAATTGTGTATGCATACACACACACACACACACACACACACACACACACGTTCATACACATCTTTTTTGCTCATCTGCAAAATGAGAGTACCACTAGAGACCATGGGGAAAGAGAAAGTAGAAATAAAATTTGAAACAACACTCATTGAGAAGTTCCCACAAGCTAATCTAAGATAGACCTAAGCATTCCAGAAACACCAGGCAGGATGAATATCAACAAAACTACACTTATGTATATTCAAACTGCACAAAATCAAATGAAACGGATAATCCTAAGGGAAACCAGGGGATAAAACTTATAATTACCTTTAACTTCTCAGAAACCATGTAAGCAACAAGAGACCTATGTAAGATATTCAATGTATTGAGGCAGAATCTGCCCACACAATCCTAAAATCCTATTACAGGATAATCGTGTATTAGACACAATTAATTTGTAGTAATACTCTAATTGAATGAATACAAAGATCTTCCCTAAAAAGGAAAGGATAAAACTTTCTCAGAAAGGTAAAATTGAGCAAGTTTGTAACCAGTTATATGTTTTTTGAAAAATATTAAAAGAAGTGATGTAGGTCAGAATCATGAATCTGTGTAAGGAGAAGATCAACACTGGAAAATAAATAATTAAAGGGAAAATAAAAATACATACTTTTTTCTTAGTATTAATTTAGCAGATAAATCTGTTCAACATAATGGGAACAGTGTATTCAAGTTTATGTTTATATAAATGTCTGTACAAATACATATATTGTGTTATGTATATATGTAATTGTTACAGACAGCTTTATGATGCTGTGTCAAATAGTTAAACAAACAGAGTTTATGGGAAAAAGGGACTTATTTCAGCTGACCAATCCAAGGGAAATTTCATCAGTGGCAGAAGAAGCTGACTCCCATTCATAAATCCAAGCAGAGATAGAAACTACCTGCAACCAACAAACACCAAAAAGCAGCAAGCACAAATATTCACCAGACCTCAGCCCTCTCTACACACTTTGGCGTTGGAATTCAGACATGCCCCAAACACACCATTGGCCTGGATTCCAAGATCTGCCCTGAATAATACTTCCTCTTCCTCCAGCCAGGCAGCCGGAGACCCAAGTTACAGGCTCTAATAAAACACCTGAGTCTTTGGGGAGGCATATGTTCAAACCAACACAATAATGAATAGTAACAATTAAGGCTGTTAAGAATTCCAATAAACTACAATCACTTTATATTATAAAGTATAGGCACTAGGTATAATGGGGAATAGTATAACTTCACAGTGACATGGTTGACTGTAAATGTGTATTACAGGCTCCAATGTAAATAACGAATACACTAAGTAAGAAGAGAAACTGAATTGCATAAATGCTCAATTAAATCAAGACGCAAAAAGGACATGGTAGAACATACTTGCAAACCTAGACAAGAAGATTAAGAGATGGAGGCCAGTTGGGGCTACATAGCAAGTCCGAGGCCAGCCTGGATTATGTACTGAGACCCTAGCTCAAAAAACCAAAAAGACTAAAACAACACCAAAGCCAAAACTAAAACCAACCAACCAACAAACCCAAGAGTCAAAACAAAGAACAAAAACATTTAGTGAAAATCAAAAATAAAATTTAACTCTCAGTGGTTTAAATGATACATAATGAAAAAAAAAACAAAACGTAACCAAAGATTGACCTATATTCTCTATAATAATCTCTTTCTAATTATAAGAGTACATAGATTCTATTACAACTAGATGGTAAGTCTTTATTGGGAAGACACCACATATTTCTTTTGTAGGACACAAAGAAACTAAGCTAGACTTGAATTATATAGGATTTTTTTTTTTTTTTTTGTACCAGAAGTTGGTATGCAAGATGCCAGGGGAGAGAAGACATCAACATATCAGTCCAGCTGTGCAGCCAACCTGCCAGATAAAATATGCCCCCTGGTGCAATAGTGCCACGAATGTTACAGAGGCAACCAACTGCCTCTTGATTTCATCTGAGGCCTGTTACACAGGAAGGAAGTCAAGCTTGGTATTATAAACCTGGCCATAAGCATGACTCTTGAAAACATAGACAGTAATTGCTAGGCCGTAGGGTGAGTACTGAAACTGAGAAATGGTCAGATGTCTCCTCCAAACTCAACACGGTGTGAGGATTCCACGCCTGTCCCATCCTGAGCAACATTTACTGTAGTGTCTTTAATTTCCACCATTCTGCTTGGTGAAAGGAGTGCCCCATTTTTGGTTCATTTCCTGCTTCTCTGGTGGCTGATGATGTGGAACACTCTTCATATGTTTCTTATCTATTTGTTTATCTTGCTTTATGACGTGTCTACTGAGACTTTCCCCAACTTTTATTAGGTTATTTATGCTTTTAAAAATGCATTAATAAAGCTGGGTATGGTGGCACACGCCTTAATCCCAGTACTTGGGAGGCAGAGGTGGGAGGATCACCGTGAGTTCGAGACCACCCTGAGGGACTACATAGTGAGTTCCAGATCAGCCTGGGCCAGAGTGAGACCCTACCTCGAAAAACCAAACAAAGAAAAAAAGCATTAACATTAGTTTTGTATATGCTCTTAAAGTCGAGGTTTTGCCAGAAAAATTATACATATTTTCTTCTAGGCACTAGGTCTCAAGCCTTTAGACCATTTACTTTTTTATTTTTATTTTTTAATTAGAGACAAAGAGAGGGAGAGAAAGTGAGAAAGAATGGGCACACTAGGACCTCTAGCCACTGCAAACAAACTCCAGACAAATGCACCTCCATGTGTATCTGGCTTATGTGGGACCTGGAGAATTAAAGCTGGGTCCATATGCTTTGCACACAAGCACCTTAACTGCTAAGCCATCTCTCCAGTCCAGAGTCTGTAATTTTTATTTTCTTTTTAGTTTTGTATGAAGAAATTTATAAATTTTAATGAGCTCCAGTTATCAAATTTCTATTTTCTTATTAATATTGGTATCTCTAGGAAAATTTTGCCTACAGCAAAGTTAGAAATTTGACATTTTCTTATATGAATTTTATACTCTTTGCTTTTATGGTTGGGCCCATAATTTATGTGAAATTAATTTTGTTAAGGGCATGAAACAGATGTTCATGCAGACCTACTATTCCAAAAGCAATGGTAGGAAGTAGTCCCTTTCTCTATCAAATTTCCTTTCTTGAAAAGAAATTGGGCACACATGAGTGTAGGTCTCTGTCTAGACTGAAACCCACCCGCTGATCTGACTATCCTTATGTCTACTTTTTTTAATTAATTAATTAATTTATTTATTTGAGAGCGACAGACACAGAGAGAAAGACAGATAGAGGGGGAGAGAGAGAATGGGCGCACCAGGGCTTCCAGCCTCTGCAAACGAACTCTAGATGCGTGCGCCCCCTTGTGCATCTGGCTAACGTGGGATCTGGGGAACTGAGCCTCGAACCGGGGTCCTTAGGCTTCACAGGCAAGTGCTCAACTGCTAAGCCATCTCTCCAGCCCCTTATGTCTACTTTTAACATACAGAATCTTTTCCTATTATTTTATTCCCAGCCTATCTGGTTTTTAAACTGTTAATTTTATAATTACCATGGAATTTAATGTTTATCCAGGCTCACAAACTGTTCATTTTAATGCCACCTATTTAATACTTACTGTAATATGCTTTAGGTGTTGGATTATTATCTTTCTACTTTGTTTTCCCCAATTGATTGGAGTTTCTTAATCCCTTCCTCTCTGGAGGGGTTTGAAGTTTTTCAAAAATATTTTTATTTATTTTATTTATTTAAAAGGGAAAGAGACAGAGAAAGGCAGAGACAGATAAGGGAGAGAATGGGTGTTTCAGGGCCTCCACCGCTGGTTTTATGTAGGTACTGGGGAATCAAAACTAGGTCCTTTGACTTTGCTGGCAAGCAGCTTAACCACTAAGCAATCTCTCCAGCCCTTTTTTACATTCATTATTAACTTGTGTCACTTTGACTATAATATGGCTAGGTATAGTTAATAAGCCTCACATTTTTGGAACTTTCTATAATATAGGTTCATGATCTTTACCAAATTTGAAAAAATGGTCATTGTTTCCTAAAATATTTTTCTTGCTCATTGGTTACACTCCATTTGTGGAATTCTGATAAACTATCTTATTTTATATTGCTCCACTAGCCATTAAGGTACTTTGCATTTTCTTTTCCTTTTTACAAACAATCTTTGCTGTTTAATTTTGACAATATCAACTGACCTGTCAGTTCAGGTGTTAGTCATCTAGCTCCTTGGTCCTTCCTTTTACATTTTTAAAAATGGCATTAATTCTGTGTGTTGATTTTTTAAAATTATTTTGTTCATTTTTATTTATTTATTTGAGAGAGAAAGGGCACGCCAGGGCTTCCAGCCACTGCAAATGAACTCCAGATGCGTGTGTCCCCTTGTGCATCTGGCTAAGGGGGATTGAGCCACAAACCCAGGTCCTTAGGCTTCACAGGCAAGTGCTTAACCACTAAGCCATCTCTCCAGCCCGTGTGTTGATTTTTAAATGTTGGTGCTTTCCCTAGGCATTTCAGGCAAACACCTTAACCGCTGAACCATTCTCCAGCACTAAAGTCTGCTTTTATTGGACGCTCATGTACCTTGATTTTGTGTTGTCTTTTCCTTCCTCTTTCTCTCAGTATTACTTCTATTATTTTGAATTATGGTAGGCACTGTGCCATGAGGTGAGGCCTATTTGCATTGCTTTCTCTAAAGCATGTTGAATATTGTCTGACATCATATTATATTATTGAGTTATTGGTGATCTCCTTCCCTTTCTATCTGTAGAAATGGCTTTTCTTTGTTTTGTTTTTCAAGACAGACTTTTGCTATGTATCCCAGACTTCAATCTTCCTGTGGTTGTGTCCAGAGGGAGGGCTGTAAGCACAGGTATGCCTTACCACATCCAGATCCACAGCTTTCCTTGCATTTCATCTACCTAGGCCTTTTAAACATTTTACCTCATCCCTAAGAGTGGCTCTCAGTTCAGGTAGTAGTCATCATTCCTAATGTCTGCTGTCTTTCCCCCCCCCAAATCTCCTCTTAGTGCCCAAGGAGCTCAGGGAAATGCATTTGTTACTCTATTCACATTTCAGACATACAACACAGACCCTTTCATGGACTGAAGAGCCTTTTCTCTGGGCAAGAACAACCTTATTTTCAGACACAGGACCCCGACGAATGCAATGCTCCTTAGCTCTGCCAACACCATCTTCTTAGAGTCTTTTTTTTTTTTTTAATATACATACTACTCCGCACATCCCACCTGTTAGAAACAGGATTCTCAATAAAATACTAAACAGAAACTCTTTTATATGTAAATAAGGGAAGGGGAGAGGGAAGGAAGGGGAGGAGCAGGAGGGGAGGGAAAAGCAATGCAGTCACATACGCAGTCCCCACATTTGGACACTGAAGTGGCAGGGTAACTAGGCATGTCAAGATCATAGAGCTACTGTGCAGAAGGAGCAGGTATGGCTGATCTTGTGCTGCTGTGTTTCTTTGGCTTTTTTAAACTGAGAAGCTATTTTAATCCCTGGTTATAAAAGAAATCAGTGATATAATCAAGAAAGTAGTATTAAATTTATAAATGTGTATATTATGGTAGCATTATCCTTTATGGTGAGAACATCTGTTTTAAGCAAAGGCAGCATTTCTTTTTTTGTTTTGCCTGTATATATGTGTGTGGTGAGTGTGAATAACTATGTTCACGTGTGTCTGCATAAATGTGTATACATGTATGTGTGCATGTGTGTGCAGGCCAGAGGTTGACACTGGGTAAAAGACAGCATTTTAAAAAGAAAACTTATGTTTGTCTCTTGACAGGAAAAGGAATATGCCCATAAAAAATAACCTGAACTTCATTGTAAAAGGAATACTGCTTTCTGGATTTTGAGGGTTTTAAAATAATATTTTTATTTTATTTATGAGAGAAAAAGAGAGGGTGAGAGAGAGAGAGAGAGAGAGAGAGAGAGAGAGAGAGAGAGAGAGAGAGAGAATGGGCATGCTAGGGCCTCTAGCTAGTGTAAATGAACTTCAAACACACATGTCACTTTGTGCATTGGGCTTAATTGGGTACTGGGGAATCAAACCTGGGTTCTAGGGCTTTGCAGGCAACTGCCTTAACAGCTAAGCCATCTTTTTCCAGGACTTCTGTGTTTTTATTTCCTTTTTTTTTTTAATGTATGGTCTTAGGATTCTTTTTTTTAATCTCAGTTAAGAGCTTTAATGGTGAAGAGTACTGTTGCAGTCAAGTTCACATTGCTGGCCGAAATCACCTGACCAAGATCAGCTTTTGGGGGGGAAAAAAAGATTTACTTTGGCTTATAGACTTGAGGAGAAGATCCAGGATGGCAGGGGAAATGATGGCATGAGCAGAGAGTATACATCACCCCCCTGGCCAACATAACGTGGACAATACCAACAGGAGAGTGTGCCAAACACTGGCATGGGGAAAATGGCTATAATAACCATAAGCCCGCCCCCAACAATACGTTGCCTCCAAGAGGCATTCATTTCCAAATCTCCATCAGCTGGGAACCTAGCAATCAGCACATATAAATTTATGGAGGACATGTGAATCAAACCACCACAAGTACCTCCTCACATTCTCAATTTTCCTCATCAGAATAGAAATAAAGGTCACTCAGAATTTCTATCTTAAACAATTTTCTATAGAATATGTCCACAGACTGGAGAGAAAGCTCAGTGGTTAAAGGGCATTTCCTGTGTAAGCATAAGGGCCTCAGGAGGTCTGAGAAATCTCTTGGGTTCCATCATCAGTACATACATAAACAGCTGAGAGTGACCACACACATCTGTATCCCCAGCCCTGTAAGGATCAGAGAACAATCACTTGTGCTTCTGACCCCAAAACAGTAAGGTCTAAGATTAATATAGTGGTTTGACTCAGGTGTCCCCCATAAACTTAGGTGTTCTGAATAGGTTCCTAGCTGATGTAGATTTGGGAATTAACCTCCTGGAGGCAGTGTATTGTTGGGGACAGGCTTATGGGTATTGTAGCCAGTTTCCCCTTGCCAGTGTTTGGGACACTGTCCTCTCACTGTTGTCCATCTGATGTTGGCCAGCAGGTCACGTCCACCCTCTGCTCATGCTATCATTTTCCTCTGCCATCATGTCTGTAAGACAAAATCAACCTTTTTTCCCACAAGCTGTTCTTGGTTGGGTATTTTCTGCCAACAATGCATATCTGACAACAACAATTGGAAAGCGACTTCTGCTCACTTAAGAGTGGGAAGAAGAGCAACGGAACAGGACACCTGAAATGCCCCTCCGGCCACTGCAGATGGGCAACTGCAGGGTGTGCCACATGGACACACACACACACACACACACACTCACACATCACATACACCCCACATATTACACACACATACCCACAGTCGCCCTTAACTTGGCTGCCAAGATACATAACTAATATGGTGTTGAAATATTAACAATGTTATTTGAGGAAGTTTCAGACCATAAATGTTGGATATCCATAAAGAGAAATGCCCAGGATTGGAACATGGATAAAGGTTCTATCTCTTTCATCTCTTCATAAGTTGGATTATATTATGGGTTACAGAGTTGCTGTACTGTGAAAGGATAAGAGAATGCCATGCAGTAGGAAAAGGAATACAGCATGTATAAGCTTTAAAAACTGTTGACCTCTTTGAGCCAGTCTTACATGGCTGAATCCTCTATTTCCATCATAGATTGAGGTTCATGGGGCCCATGATTCTATGTCCATGGTTCTACAAACCAGAGAACTTCTGTAGGCTACAGAACCCCAATCATCCATGACTACGAATCATGGAAGCAAGTAACCTAGTAACAAAAGCAAATGCACATAAACATTATTAATAATTTTTTAAAAAGTTTGAGTATTTCACATTACTAAAACAGAATGTTCAATCAAATTGTTAGAAAAAAAACAAGCATAATAATGCTTTTTTATAATAAAGGCAACGTTTTTGAATGGAAGAACAGGTCAGTATATTGAGAGTGACAGACACAGAGAGAAAGACAGATAAAGGGAGAGAGAGAGAATGGGCATGCCAGAGCCTCCAGCCACTGCAAACAAACTCCAGATGCATGCGCCCCCTTATGCATCTGGCTAACGTGGGTCCTAGGGAATCGAACCTGGGTCCTTTGGCTTTGCAAGCAAATGCCTTAACTGCTAAGCCATCCCTCCAGCCCTTGGCTCAGTTATTAAAACCAGTTGTTTGGAAAACCAGCCAGCCCACGTTCACTTCCCCAGCACCCACATACAGCCAGATACAAAATTGGTGAGAACATCTAGAATTGATTTGTGGCAGCAAGAGACTCTGGCATGTTCATCAACACAGAAACACACACACACACACACACATAAAGAGAGCGAGTGAAAGGAAGGCAAATAAGCGCTTAAGTGCTTGCCTGTGAAGCCTAAGGACCCCGGTTCGAGGCTCGGTTCCCCAGGTCCCATGGTAGCCAGATGCACAAGGGGGTGCATGCGTCTGGAGTTCATTTGCAGAGGCTGGAAGCCCTGGTGCGCCCATTCTCTCTCTCTCCCTTTATCTGTCTTTCTCTCTGTGTCTGTCGCTCTCAAATAAATAAATAAAATTTTTTTTAAAAAAAGTAAATATGCTAGCACTTAAGAGATGGAAAAAAAAGCTGGCCATTAAACCCCATTCTACAATTCTTGGAAAAGCAAGTTTTCAAGATCTCGACCATTCTAATATAAATTAATTTAGCTATATAAACATAAAGCATTTAACTAGTTTTTACACAAAGATATTAAAAAATTGAGAAATATAGCTGGGCACACACCTTTAATCTCATCACTAGGGGGGTAGAGGTAGGAGGATCTCTGTGATTTCAAGGCCATCCTGAGACTACATAGTGAATTCCAGGACATCCTAGGCTAGTGCAAGACCCTACTTCATAACATCAAAATAAATAATAAATTAATTTAGAAATTGAGAAATACAATAAAATCATTGGATGTAACTGATCTCCTGGGGTATTTTTCCCACTGTATTTCTTAATGCTTTTTTATTTGAAAAGCTTTATAGTAATAAATGGATATATTTATTATAGGTTAGCATATTTTCTGTCTGAAATTACAGAGTACAAGAAATTTGAGATAAAGTCATACTTTCATTCTAAAAGACATATATATGATCCACTTAAATATTTAGTATTTCAAAAATGTTTATAAAATATTAGTTGAAAGTTTTGTTTTTAATGAAGAAAGCTTTATTTCAAAATCACAATTGTTTCTCAGATGATAGACATAATTAGCAAGATTTGTGATATTGTCAGTGATGTGGTATATAGATATCTAAACAGATTCCCATAGCTACACAATCAGGTCTGAAGAATTCAGTAAAAAAGAATTGTAATGCAACTTTGATATCTATTCATTTTAATGTTAAGATGCAAATAATTGCTAAATTATTTGCACATTTCAAATCAACAAAAAATAAAGTTGTGAGTAAGCACTACTTTCAAATAGATTTTACATAGAGCCAAAAATATCAAACTATATAAAAATGACCATCATAGCTAAACACATCATCTTGAAGTATGACATCACCATGTACTAAGTATTTCAAAAGGGCAAGTTTATTTCAAAAGCAACAAATTCCTAATAATATTTAACACTGCTATTGAATTTGGTTCAGATTTGATCATACAATGAATATTGTATTATCCAAATATTTTCATACTTATCAATAGAAAAAAAGGACTTTTAAAACATGTATATATTCAACACATTTATGATTTTATTTTTACAGAAGCATGCAAGCATGATACAAATGTTAAGTTTTCCTATATCTACTCTTGTTCCACCTTGCTATTCTTTTCCCAGGTTGTACCCTTGCTAGCAACGATATATATTTTTTTTTCATTTTTTTCTTTATAGGAAGTATAAATTTATATGAGATTTAAAGATGATGGAATAATTTTCTCTACATCCTACACCAAATGTGATACACTCTGGATTACAAAGCTACTGGTAACTTTTAAGGTTAGTAGTCAATGAATGTTTTATTATTGCCTCCTCACCATGTCTGGTGTAGATCATATGGTGCTGTGAGCATTTTGAAGTAATTACATACAGCTCAGGGGTTAGCAACAACTACAAAGTAACACAACTTGCCAGAGGCAGCACGAGAATGGACTTGGCTCTTGAAATATTAGCACTGCTTTTCAACTATATGAGGCATATGCCACATCATACTGTGGCTACAGTGTTTGAAAAATACACACTGAAAAGCTATCACATATATATATAAAAGATTTCAATTTCTGACATGGTTATGCATAAAACATTTTGTAATTTATTCAAAATGATAAATACATATTAGGCAAACCTGCACACATATACTTGGAAATAACTCTCATACAAATAGATGCACATTCAGGTGGCATACAACTGACATGAAGGTCAGCTATCAATAATTTGTGCATGTGTTTAGAATTGGCTTGCAAAGTATTGGCTTTATTGTGCTAGGTTAATATGTTTTACAGAAAGAAAAGTGACACTTATCTTGTTACACAACGTAAGTGTAAACCATGTGAGATTATATGTGTGGCATATTATATTATATTGTATTTTAGTTATTTAAGAGTAATATCTGCATTGCTATCTTGGTTCTCATTTGCAAATGATCTGATATTATGTTGCAGGATAAAATAAAGAAGGAAAATAATGAAAAATGAATACAATAGCAAATACAAAACAAATAAGTCTATATGGCAATGAAGAGGGCTAGGAGTCACTTTTAACAAAAAGAAAGTAAAAATCCTAAATAAAGTTTAATATGATAAAGTCAAATCAGAAAGAAATGCTTCTTGAAGTCAGTGCTTGTTCTAATTCATGATATGTAACTTTCCCTCCTAAGTAGCTCATATTTCAACTGCTCCTGTAAAATTTATCAGGAATGAAGACAGAAAATAAGGTAATACAAACTGCATTAGCCAAAATTTGTTAGCAAGACTTTTGTTTTCAGAAAATACACTGGTTAACTCAGAAACCTCTATTTCATGACCACCTCCAGTAAAACTTAGACTCATTTTATTCAACCTGCTTCTAGAAAATATTGTATCTAAGCCAAAGGTTCACTGAAGACAGCTCCTTATGTCGGCATTCTTGTGTGTTCTACAGACCACTTGCAGTGGAAAGTAGTGATGATGGCATGGCTACTGATGGTCTCTGTCCAAATTTTATGAACCAAAAGCTGAGGGCAGGGAACCCAGGAATCTGCATTTCAACCCCCTCCCCTGCCCCAGGTAACTCATCAGCAAATCCTGAGGCTCACACCCCACAGTCAAATTATCTGTATTTGTTTAGAGTTGAACTCCTAAAACCATGCAGTCACTTGTAAATGACAGATGCACAACTGTGAAATTAAAATCTTACAAATGAATAGATGGACTGAGAGTGGAAGCCCTGCCTCTTCCACAGCCTATCCTCTCCATATTCACCTTCAATCCCAAGCTCTAAAAGGTCAATATAATTTAGAAGCGTAAGATGCACTGTTTATCAGGTTGCATATTAATCTGAACTAGTACTGTTTGGCTGGCAGGCCCATGATACTTGCTGCATGAAAGATGGGACAGGCAAGTGCTTCTGACACCACACATGTGGCATTTGCATGGGCAGTGATGGCATGGAAGCCAACTGAGGTTAGAATTCAGAAACATGGGTGCAAACACTGGAACATGTCACAGGGCTTCTGTTATAACCAAACAGCATGTGAAGGTATTTTCATGTGGTCCTAGCTTTTAGTCACACTGATTGCTTTGGTAAATATTTAAAAGCACATCTGTAGATTTTCTATGTTTGTTTAAGTGTGGTCATCAAATACCGATATAATTAATAAGTTTTTTAGAATACCATAAATTTGAAGATGAGACCTACTTAGATTGAGGTTGGTTGGAAATAATCTTATTAAGTATCTGTGAGATCTAGAATAATAACTTTAGTAGTTCTTAAAACTCCTATATCTTGGGCTGGGGAAATGGATTAGTGGTTAAGGCATTTGCCTGAGAAGCCTAAGGACCCCAGTTCAATTCCCCAGGATCCACGTAAGCCAGATGCACAGGTGGCACATATATCTGGAGTTTGTTTGCAGTGGCTAGAGGTCCTGGCATACCCATTCTCTCTCCCTATCTGCCTCCCTCTTTCTCAAACAAATAAATAAGTGAATAAATAAAATATTTTTTATTAGTTTTCTATTCTGCAAGCACAGGCAGTTTGGTACCATTATTAGGCTCATCCGTGACCTACCCCCTCCCCATTGGCCCCTCCTTGTTGAGGTATATGGGTCGTGCATTGTGAAGTTAGCCCACTGTTATTGGTACGATAAATGTCTCTGTATATCATGACGCAACATGTGGCTCTGACATTCTTTCCGCCCCTCTTCTGCAAAATTTCCCTGAGCCATATTGGGTTCATTTTTGGTCTGCTTCAGTGATGAGGTGTTGGGGGCCTCTAAAAGCAAAATTGCTATATCTTAATATGTCACGAAATTGGGCATTTAATCCTTAATAGTAACTAATTCTTTATTAGTTGACTTTCTATTGTGCTTAATAAATTTAAAAGTAGAATTTTAAGCAACTTATAGGCAATATTGATGAATTCATATGTTTAACTTTTGCAAGTTCTCAGCATTTTTACAAACAACCATTTTGTGAAGAGTCCTCATTGACCGACAATTTACACGTTGCTCTGTTACTTTTACTGATCAGTGCTATAAAGATGTGAAAGAAGAAAACGTTTGTATTCATGATTCTCAGTGTTTCAGACTGGCTTCCTGTATAAGTTAAATTATTTAAATATAGGTACATAGATAGATAGGAATTTAAAAAAAACTACTGGCCCCTTCCTGTCTTTTAACTTTTTACATCATTGAGTGACAGCATCTAGATTGCAGGTGGAATCCATATGCTTTTTTTCCAGTATGGGAGCTCACTGTTTGAAGAAGTGCCGAACTCAAGAAACAACAGGCAGGGAGTGTTTACCTTATGGCATCTTAATCACAATATAAACAGAGTTGCCAAGAGTTGCTTATTGCAAAGAGTCCTTCTAGTATATTATATTTGCATTTTATAAAAAACTGGTAAGATATTTTGATGTGACAAACTGCATTCAGCAATGTCACTATATGTATACTTCTAGATTAGTAATTTAAAAATAAGTACACTTCATTTGCACAAGCTTATTTGTTTTGGACAATGTAATTTTGATTTGAATTTTTAATTCATATAACTATGATATAATGCTAGAAATTATAAAATATGACTAATGCTTTTCTTAGCATATATAGATGATATTTTTTAGAATACTTCCCTCAGTAATAACTCTTAAGAAAGCCTGAAAGTTTTTTTTTAAACAAGTAACATAACATTACACAATAAAATCTGTTAAAAAGCAGTCCTCCCTTTTAAATAATCCCAATGAGTATTGTTATTATAAATCATGAAGAAAATGAGTGTAAACCAGAATAAATAATTAGAAAATAATCAAAAACATTAAAATATGAGTTTTAACAACAATAAGATGATAAATGCATACAATATAGTGAATAAGAACACATTTATAGGTCTCACTGTAGCTCACTATGTGACCTTGAACTCATGGTGATCCTCCTACCTCTGCTTCCCAATTGCTGGGATTAAAGGCATGTGCCACCACACCTGGCTATAAAATGAAATATCTTTTAAACTGACAATTTCTCGAATTTTATCTGACAATAAAGGAGCACAATATATGACTTTATAAATCTACTCTTCTAAAATATCAAGTCTCGGGCTGGAGAGATGGCTTAGCGGTTAAGCACTTGCCTGTGAAGCCTAAGGACCCTGGTTCGAGGCTTGATTCCCCAGGACCCACTATAGCCAGATGCATAAGGGGGCACACGTGTCTGGAGTTCGTTTGCAGTGGCTGGAAGCCCTGGCGCGCCCATTCTCTCTCTTTCTCTCTCTTACTCTTTCTCTCTCTGTCACTCTCAAATAAATAAAAATAAACAAAAAATAATAAAATAAAATATCAAGTCTCTTTATTTCCAAAATTATTTACTTTAATGAAGTTTTAAGAAGTGTGGTGCTTCTTTTTAAAGATCCTTTACTCACTGTGGTCATTATTTATAGGCATATTTACTAGAATATTTAAAATGCCATTTACATTTACAGTTGAGACTTACTATGGGTGGTCAAGCAGATATGTTATTGAAGATTTTGATTAACTAGCAAATTTCAGAGGTGCTTAAAATTTTGAGTCTTTGTTTTAATCCACAAATTTGTATATTTTATTATCTCATAATAGTTACTTCATAATAAGTTACTTTCATGCTATGTATCTGTGTACAATATTAAAAATAATCTTATAAAAATTAATCTACTAGAAATTATGGATGTGGAATTCTATTTTCACATGCTTAATTCAAAGTTGCATGATTACACAATTCAATGGTTTTCTATTGAGCCACACATATTATAAATGCTAGATTTAATAAACAAAACAAGAATCTGAGTCATTAGTTTTATTTACATGAACTAGTTCAACTAAAAGATTTTCCCTTAAATTAATCAATCATATTGATGAATAATCATGTTCTTATAATAATGTTGGCTAATCATATCTTATCAATTCACAAAATTTACAAAATGCTTCCCATGCATTGTTTTTAAGATAGTTCTATCACAGAATAGATATTTTGATAAGTTAAACTCTTAAAGACACTGTTGTAATAGTAAACACTTTCTATACCATACTGTATATTCAAAGAACTATTTTAAATACAAAATGTTCAGTTACATCTTACCATGATTCTCTATACTAAAATTCAACTTCTCACAATTTTTCATGATACTAACATTTGCATATTAGTCAAACAGACACAATCATATATTCCTCTGGAACAAGCTGCCAATAAAGGAAATTGTGTGTGACATTATTTTAGAGTATCTCACAGTATGCTTGGAACATTCTGTCTTATCATAGGGAAATTTCATAACTTAGATATCAACATTATTATAGTATCAGCCACCTGTATTGAGATAAGTGGGATTACACAGAAAAAGTCCAAACCCTCAATGTTTTATTAAGACATCTAAAATGAAAGATGGAAGTGGCAAGAGTAGGTTAATAATTGCTCATCATAGGTAGAGTCCAAAACCCAACCCTCTGGACCTCAGCTAGGAAGATAAGAAACAGAGCAGATAAAGTCTAGGAAGATCACATAGTAGACACTTGAGTCTGCTTAAAGAATCTCTTGTTGGCCCTTTCACTGCTAGTGACCAAAAGAGATGAACAGTATATAGGCACAGTTGCAAAAGACCCCATACCTGCGCAGGCAATCCTCCAGGGGTAATGACGTTGACACTTCACCTCGTAACTGGTACATTTTGTTCTTCAGGACTTCCCAGAATAATCACTTTCCTCACTTCTGTACTGGGAGTGACCTGTGTATGTTACTGAGTGCTAATCCAATTGTCATAGGTTTAGAACACCATGGATATGATGTTTTAACATGTTGCCTTGGAATACTAGACTCTCAAGTTCCTACAAATAGAGACCATTGTTATTTAACTTTATGTCCCTAGGATAAATCCCTGAGCCTAGCACATAAGTGTTTAGTAAATAGAAGCTGGGTGACAGTACCATGAACCCATCTCTCACCTGTGCCATACTAGTAATGTGGAAATGTAGAAATAAGACTCAATTGCTTAATTGTTTTCATTAAAAAAGATGAATAGCATGGAGAAAATTAGGTCATGATATAGCCTCTTGAATGCTAGAATCAAGCTAGTCATTACAGCATTAGAAGACATCTTTGAATGTTCCATCACTGGCTCATTAACACCCTTGTAGCTGTATGCATGGAGACCTATATCATTTATTATAATGAATAATGGAAGTGATTTACGGCCATCAACACTTAAACTAAGAAATCCAGTTTTGAAAACTTTTTCTTTTTGTTTTGTTTTAAATAGCTATTTTTTTTAGGTGGGGGCAGATTCCATATTCTATATGTACATTTTGAAATTTCCAAATTGTTATACTATGCATTTTCTTTCCAGCTAAATACAATGGAGATTGTATTAATCATCCATAAAAGAATAGTTGGAATAATTTAATTAAAATATCATTTTATATGTGGATTGCTCTAAAATGTTTTCATTTCCTTCCTTTAGGAAGAATAAACTTACAAAAGTTAAGTTCAACTAAAAAGCACATGAAGAGATTTCTATTGGAACAGAAGCACACATTTGCTTCACTAAAAACGAGTAAAAGTAGAGCTACATTATGTATTAGTGAAGGATTTATGGAAGGCATGAGCTTATAGACTTTGAGATCTCTGTAAATGTGCCTATCATTTATGAAAAACATAAACATTAATTTTCTATCTATATCTTTCAATTAATTTTACTTTTTAAAGCATTCTTAAAGTAAGAGGGACGTCTTGGCATAAGAGTATATCACATAGACAATAAGTGAAATCAAGGCAATTATAGTCAGAAAATAAAGCAGACAGATTTGAATATTTATCACAATTGTGCACAGAATAAAGCTTGATTAAGCAGCCATGTGATAGAGTGCTGCATGTACAAAGCACAAAATAGAGTCTAATGAGCATGTCATGCTTTCAACTTAGTCCTTACATGCAACTTCGTTGAAGTCTAATATCTAGAAAGTGTATGTTAAATGGTTTCTTTTCCTTAAGACAAAAACTATTCAAAACTTTTAAAATCCCTTAATATCTGCACACTTTTACAATGCCAGAAAAGAGGAAAAAGAGAAATGATTAATTTTTAAAATTACCCAGCAACTCCATTGCATCATCTTCATTATCAATGTCTTCTTCCGTTACAGACGGTGTAGGACTGTGGATGGACTCGAAGGAATCCTGCGAAAGCATGGCTGCCAGGAGTTTCTTATGCTGCTGCTGTTGCTGCTTTAGTCCTTTGGTCTTGGGCTCCACCTTTATGCTAAAGAAAGATGTATATGTTATTTAGCCACAATCAGTAGAGAAAATCTACAAATGAATTCCCGTCTTGTTATTTTGTTACGTAACTTCATGAATGTATTACTTCAATTTTCACAAAGACAATGGGAATAGAAGCCTTCTGAGTCTTCCTTTGGTACTCACTGACAAATTTGCTAAACCACAGTAGAGATGAAAACTCCTGCCTCACTTACAACAGGAAGTACTTATCTGTTCCTTGTAGCTGTTGCCATGTTGGGTGGAATTTAAACCACATTATCAAGTCTTTCTGATTTTGCAACAAGAGCTAGAAAGTACAGATTATAAGTTTCTGATTTCCCCAACAAATGCATGTCAAGTAAAACACACACACACACACACACACACACACACAATACATATATATGTAACCATACTTAATTTCTTAAAAATTAGTTTCTTTTGCATGCTTGCATACAGCTGTCCCAGAACTATTTGAGAAAGACTTTTCATGATCACCATTGAATTGTCATGTGATATTTACAGTGCTTTAAATTATTTTTGTCAATTTTCATATATGATCATACTGTAATTTGGCCATAATTCTTTCCCATTACCTTCTTTTGTCCCCACTTCCCTGCTCACTTTCATTGAACCTTTCCTCTTTCCAACTACAGCCTCTTCCATTTGATGTCTTTTGTTGCCTTCCTCCATCACCCATGTGGAAGGGAAGAGGGCTCACTATTGTGTGGGTGTTATAGAGCAAAGGCAGATGCTATGATGTCATAAATGCAGTGCCTACTTCATGACCAGAGGATAGTGTCCCAAAGTTTTCCTCCACATAATCTGGTTCTTACAATCTTGAAACCCACTCTGCCAAAACATTCCATGAGCCCTTGAAGACGTGATAGAAAAGACTTATTTAATGCCCTTTGACAATTTTTGAGTCTCCCTGGCACTCCCTACCATCTGTCAAAGAAACCTTCTCTGACCAAAAGAGAGCAGTGCTATCTACTGGCGTAAACATAAACCTTCAGAGGGCAATTTGATGGACAAAGCATAAATATTTAGTAAAATAACAGCAGCAGCTTCTCCCTAGAACCTATGAACTTCATAGCTATACATTTTAGGCTAGGTTGTCAGCACCAGGCATGAATTCCCTCCCAGGGAGCAAACAGATATGTCACTATTGTGTCTATAGGTAGATCTTGGAATAGTTAGTGGGGCAGTGATGTTGCATACAAGGTGGATCCATCATTAGATAAGATTATTGATGGTTGTTTTCCCCCAGCCAGACACATTGCTCTTTCCAACTCTGTGACAGCTAGTCAGTGGAGAGAAGACTTCCAACTCACTTCCAGTGTCCTGTAACTTACAATGGAGTACCTTCAGCAATGGGATTTTGCAATATACTTCTGGTACATTAGAGTCTATCTCTGCATAATTTTCTTAGTGACTGCTCTTTATGTCATAATATACATGTGTGACCTAATATCAAGACTGTATCCAAGGATCCAAATTTGCTGCTTTGTCTGAAACCTTTATTTTCTCTCCCTATTTTTAGATATGTCTTTCAGTATCAGGTGTCATTTCAATAATCAATTGTAATTTTTAAAAAGCTCATAAAGACAATTCATTGCAGACACCCAATTTTTGTAGGTGTTTCTTCCTTCCTCCCTGGTGTACCAAGGTTCTCTCTTCTATTGTTTCTTTTGTTCAATGGTCATTCTTTCATTCTTCTTTAGGCGAACATCTGGTGACGTCTCCTTCTTCCAGTTTTCCACTGCTTAAGAACATCTCAGGCTGGAGAGAGTGCTCAGTGGTTAAGGCACTTGCCTGCAGAGCTTAGTGACCCATGTTCAATTCCCCAGTACCACATAACTTCAGAGGCACCAAGTAGCCCAAGCATCTGGAATTCATCTGCAGTAGCTAGGGTTCCTGATGTGCCCATTCTCTATCTGTTTGTCTGTCTCTCCACCTCTCTCTGCTTTCAAATAAATGAATAAAATGTTTTTGAAAAGAGAATATTGATTTTAATTGATTTAATTAATTGTCAATAAATTGTCTCTGCATAATTTTCTTAGTGACTGCTCTTTATGTCATAATATACACTATTGATTTTTTTATTCAAAAATGTAGTTTTGCTAGAGAATTTATAGTTAACAGGTTTTTTTTTTCAATTTTTTTTTTTTTTTTTTTTTTTTTTTTGAGGTAGGGTCTCACTGTAACTCGGGCTGACCTGGAATTCACTAAGGAGTCTCAGGTGGCCTCAAACTCATGGAGATCCTCCTACCTCTGCTTCCCAAGTGCTGGAATTAAAGGCATGTGCCACCATGCCCAGCTTTTTTTCACTGTTGATACTTCCTTCTAGCTTACATATTTTCAAATAAGAAATGCAGGTCAGGGCTAGGAAGATAGCTCAGTGGATAAACTTAATTTTTCAAGCATGAGGCTCTGAGTATGGTTCTCAGCAGGCATGTATACAACCAAACCAACCAACCAAACAAGAAACCAGTCAGGCCTGGTAGTATATGCTCATAATCCCAGTGCTGAGGAGGCAGAGACAGGCAGATCCCTGGGACTCAATGGCTAGCAATTCTAGCCTACTCATCCAAGTTTAAGAGTCTCTTTCTTGAAAAACCAAAAACATGTGGGCAACACCTATAGAATTGATCCCAACTTATGTGTACACCCCCTTCCCACCCCCTACACACAGAGATCCATGATCATTCAGTGACTATACCTCTACATACAGTTCGAAATTTATCCCTTGAAGCCTTTAATATTTCCTCTTTCTTTGATGTTGGTTTCCAGAAGTTTAGATATGCTATACCTTGATGTAAAATTCATTAAGGTTATCTCATGTGGGGTTTTCTCTGGTTGTTGAATCTATAAATTATATTTCGCCATATTTGAAAAGTTTCCAGCTGTTATTCTTTCTAATTTTCTTTCAACATACTTTATTTTCATCTTGAGATTTAATGAAAGCAGTGTTGAACCCTTGTTTACCCATAAGTCCTCCAAGCTGTGTTGTATTTTTTTTTCACTTTTCCTTCTGTTCAGAACATGTCAGTTTTATTGCTCTGTCCTCAGATTCAATGATTCTGGCTTTTTCTGTCTCTGCAAAATTTGTTTATGCAAATTTTCACATCTAATTTCTTTGCCACTCTATATATTTTGCACTTGTTTCTTCATAATTTTTATTTGTTATGATTTTCATTGTTTTCTCCTAATTTTTATTTGTTTGTTATAGTTTTACCTTGTCCTTCATAATTTCTATTTATTTGTTGATATTTTGTACATTTATTAATTACAAGGTATTTTTTTGAGGTAGGGTCTCACTTTAGCCCAGGCTGATCTAGAATTTACTATGTCATCTCAGGGTGGCCTCAAACTCATGGCAATCCTCCAACCTCTGCCTCCTAAGTGTTGGGATTAAAGGCATGAAGCACCACACCTTGCTCACAAGGCAATTTTTAATTGCCAATTGAAGCCTTTTTATGTTTGATATAAATTTATTACCAGTTATTCTACCATCTGTCTCAATGCACTTATCAGTTGACTATTTTTTATTATTAAAATTATAGATATTTTGGTTCTGGGTATTAATTGTGCTTTATAAAACTCTGTCTTGATGAATTTCTCTGATACTTTAGGACTCTCTGTGTCATATGTAAATCTTTTCTTTACAAGGTAGGTAGCCACCTGCAGTTACTAGCCATTTTTTAGTTGCAATAACAGTTTTATTGTCAGAACTCTTACTATCTGGTTTCAACCTTCTTGGTTTATTGGTGGTGTTGTGACTCTTGCTAGTGTTGTATGAGGGGACACAAAGTACAATCCAACACTGATAATCTAACGCCTCAAAACAGATGAAAAAGTATGGGACCAAAAAGTTTCCCCATGCCCATGTTGCATCATTAAGAGATCCCTCTTAGTGATGCCTGAAGTTCCACCATCCATTTATGCTGATGGGGCAGAAGTAAGAGCGGGATCAGTGCAACAAGCACAGAGAACTGATAAGTGTGCATAAGGACATGAGATTGAAGATCTAGGGCTGAGTGAGGGATGTGCCTTTGGCAGCTCACCCACTGTCACAGGTGAAAGCAGAGGGCTTGGACTCGGAGGAGCCAGGTGCCCAGATATTGTTGGTTTTCTCTGTGAAATGAGAAGCAGTCATCACTTTAGACTAAGATGGAACAAGGGTTAGAGGTTTGAGGAGGGCGGAAAGTCACAGTTGAGGAGAACAGGCATGTGAATCCAGCAGTCAAAGGCAGCCACTTCACAGGCAGAACTACTGTCCACGGGTCATGAGTAAGAGACATACCAGCCAGTGTGTACAACATTTTCCGGCCTTTGTACATCCCATCTCAGAAGAGAGAAAACTTCCTTTGGGAAGAGCTTTATCAGTAAAGGACAACAGAGGAAATAATGGTAAAGGAGTTGAGGTTGTAACCGAGACGGATCACACTGGTGTGTCATGGACCTGAGGTGAAAAAGGAGAAAAATGAGGAACAAAGTGCATGAAGGTCATTAACCCATTCATAGAATCAGTGCCCCTCGGGTCCTACTAATAGGTGGGTGTCAACAGGATTGAACCAGTAGGACAAGAAATGATAACAAGTGAGATGCCTGGATGACATTCCAGTTTGAAGATTATAATATTGAGGACTAACATATAGTAGAGGGAAAGAGTGGGTGAGGTGAGGCAAATTCAAGACCAGTGGAAAAGTAGATGGAGGAAGCAAATTGGTAGGCTTGGGGCATTATCATGCACATGGACTCTTTTCACAAGATGTGGAGGCTGCTGGGGAGACGGTATATTCAGGGAAAGGGAAATAACTTGAGGGCTGGCAAATGATTGCTGTGAGACAATGTGGAAAGTGGAGTGAAGACTCAATATTCAGAAGTCCTGTTTTGAAAAATGAATGATTAGGAAGAAGGAGGAGAGGACATGTGCTGCTTGGCAGGGGGTGGGAGCAGCAAGCAAGGCCTATATACTACCTCCTTCTCTCCATTACCGTAGTTTGAGGATGGAAGGTGTGGACACAAAACCCTCATGAAGGCGAGAGAGAGAGAGAGAGCGGGAGGGAGGGAGAGGAGAGGAGAGAGAGCAGGGCCATTCTAAGTATATTTAAGGTTCTATGTGCTTTCATCTGGATCCCCTCTTTTCCAGAGATGAAACAAAATCTTAATGATCACAGGTTTTTCAGAGCAAATGGAACAGCCTCTAAGCAGTAATCAATTTCATTCTGTGCTGAGAGAATTTAAGGCAACTTTCTGGAGATTTGTCCCTTTTGTGAGCTATGATAACCCACCCTAAGAGAAAGGGAACCAAACAGAACTTATGAAAAAGAAGAACAGGGACTTGGGAGAAGGTTAACCTGGTGAAGCGCTTGCAGCACATGCCTCAGTACCTGAGTTCAGATCACCAGCACCCACATACACACAGGGCCACTATAGGTAGCCCACCTATAATCCCAGTGTTCAGGAGGAGGAGAAGGGGATCCCCAGGGTAAGCTGGCTAGCTAGACTAGCTAAATTGGTGAGCTCAAAAAGTAAAAGACTGATTCAATAAATAAGGTGGAAAGCAATTGAGGGAGACATCCAATTGCAATTTTGGCCTCTACTCACATGCACATATGTGTGCCTACACACATACAAAAACATGTACACACTCTCCACACACACACACACACACACACACACACACACACACACACACACGCACACAAAATAAAGAACAGTCAATAGTAGAGCTTGGTGACAAAATACACCTAAGGCATTCATTTTGCATGATTATCATGGGTAATTTCAAAAAGGTCACATAGAAAGAGACAGTTTGATGCTCTCCAGCCTAGGCCGGCCTTCATGGGATGCCTGTGCAGGTGGAGAAAGGCTCAGATTTACTCTCTGCCTCCTATCCTATCTTCTTTGTATTCTTTATCTCACCCCATTCTGTTTCCCACTGAGTTTTGAGCACCGGTCAGTCAACATTTGTTTGATATGACCCATGTGCTGTCTATGGTGGAAAACTGAATGAGCTGTATAATACACTCTCAGAGCTTGTACGGTACACTTTCAGAGCTCTGTCGGCAGAATCTCTGCTCCTCTCTTGATCCTGCATTCTTTGTACTAAAGCTCCAGGAGAAGATATGAAAAGTTTCCTGCTCAGTTCTTGCATTTACATTTTTTTCCTTTAAAAATGTGGAATGCTTCATGAATTTGCATGTTATCCTTGCACAGGGGCCATGCTAATCTCTGTATCGTTCCACTTTTAGCATATGTGATGCTGAACGGAGAACTTCATTTAGATTTTCATGTATAAGAGCCCTTTTTGAAAATGTCTAAATGTGGAGCTGAAGAGATGTCCTAGCAATTAAGGCACCTATGTGTGAAGCCTAGGGGCCCAGGTTCAATTCCACAGAACCCACATACTCCTGTTATTCCGTGCACAGTAACCAAGAAATTAATATACATGTATCTGTTGTCTTTAAAATAAACTTGGGATTGGGGAGCTGGGTTCATGTATAAAACTTGACACTCAAGAAACAGACAGAGTATCTTTGTTCTTTAATATCAGTTATAAAAGAGTATCCCCTATTTTAATCCTCTCATCCTGATGTTCTTCCCAAGGTGTCACCTAACAACCCCCAAATTTTTGCACATTTGTGTATCTAGCTGCTAATAGTATCTCTGACATATCAAAAGCAATTATAGCTTTAATGGAAGGGGAAAAAGTCCTTAATAGGAACATAGTTTAGCTTTTGCTTTAATATTCATCTCTAAATTATAAGATTTCAATTAATTTTATGACATATTTACAGTCTAATGATAATGCTTGGTTAGAAACTCAGTTGCAGGATCTAGATTTACAGATATTATTAATATCTTAATTAGGTGCCTTAATTAGGTGGTTCAGCTTTAAAGGAAGCGCATCAGGTTTTCAAGGTTGATGAACCTATTTGCAAACTCACATTAACTTCTAACAATCAACTTTAGGAACTCCATTACACAGCTACTGCAAACACTAATTAAGATGGCCTAAACTAAATGGGATAGGCTTATTAACCACACTTTTTGTTTGCATTCATATTAAAAGTGTGTGACTATCTTTCATAACTGTATATGTGGAGTGGATGTGTAAGCTTTCCCACAAGCTATCTAACAAAGTTATATTACTAATATTAACTAGTCTCTGACAAACTTGGGACATCTTATGATTAATGGGAAATCATTCAGCATGCTCATCTCTCTTTTATGAAACTTTCTTCCTTTCCTTGCACAAATGCTTTCATTTATTTTTTAGACTGTCTTAATTCTGTAGAATCAAAGGAGGATGTGGCAGGAAAATGTCTGTCAACACACACGTTACATCTGGCATGCAATGCCAAGAGATTCATATGTCTTGAGATCCACAAAAGACTATCTAAGGTTCATAGTCTTAATGTTCAATATCATGTGTTATTCTACTGACTTCTACATATTACCCTCACTACTGCGTTCGCTTGAACCATAACTTAGCCCATTAGGTGTGAGTTATGCATACCAATTCATTGACCATCTTTATGTAATGTTGCATTTAAGATGCAGAAGGGGAAAAGTTAAGCTAAGCTATTTTAAAATAAGTTTCTATACACAAGAGTCTGAAAGTGAAAGTCCAGCCTATCATGAATCTATTATTCAGCATGAAAATTTGGCTGTGTACAACAACAAAGTGTTATAACAGTAAAATTCAAGTAAGATGTATAATAAATACCAAGTTAGGGCAAAGGCAAAAGTAAATATATAGATGATATACATCCCTCTTATCAATAAGCTTTATTTAGCATGTGTCTGATGACAGCTCACACCTGCTACACTCATGTAACAGGCATTTAGTCACAACAGCCAATGTAGTAGGCTCTGTGGGGGAAAGAAAAAATATACTTTGGGGGCTGCAGGGATTGCTGAATGGTTAAGGCACTTGCCTGCCAAGCCTAACTCTACAGGTTCAGGTCCCCAGTACCTACATAAGCCAGATGCACAAGGTGACACGTGCATCTTGGAGTTTGTCTGCAGTAGCTGGTGGCCCTGGTATACCCATTTTTTCTTTCTCTTTCACTGTTACCTCTCTCTCTCTTCTCTCTTTCTCTCTCTCTCTCTCTCTCTCTCTCTCTCTCTCTCTCTCTCTCTCTGTCTCATTGAAAATAAATAAAAATATAAAAATAAAATACTACATTCTGAAAGACATACTAAAAAGTTGAACCTTCATCAAGTGCTTAGAGAGAATACCTTAATCACAGGGCCTGGAAAGGGTATAATAAAGACTACCTTCAATCTTCTCCTGTTTCTCTCTTTTCTGTCTTTCTCTTTTATGTTACCTATATTTTTCTTCCTTCTTCTCTATTGACACTGACCTGTAACTCCCAGTACCAGCATATGGGTAATAACATCCACAATAAGCTATTGGTCAGAGAGACCTACAAGGTTTCCCAAAAGAAATCAGAATTCTGTCAGAGTACTTGATGAGCCAACTAAGGTTAATGGTAAGACCCTATTGCTGAAGACCACCATATGCTGTTGGAAACGAACATGGAGTGACCTGGCTGGAAATTCGAAGACAGTCAATCCCCAGACAGTTAGCTTGTCTAGTGCCAGAAATTGACATGAGGGACTGAGGGAAAATGACCAACCTCTGTCTAAGCAACTAATGTAGCTACTCAGTAGCAATCAACCTGACATGATACTCATATAAGTGCAATAGTGGCACACAGCCATGGTGGGTAACCAACTGCTCTATTTGGCTAATGGATCTGCTCAGTGGAATGGAACCAATAGCTGGAATGGGGAAACAAGTCAGAACCATATCCAAAAACAAGCCTGCTCTCCAATATCAAGTTCCTACCAAAAGTGGGCTACAAGAAGGTCTACACCTACTAAATTCTCTCTCAAATAATAATAGGTATCCATGTACCTTGCAATGACCTCCCTCTCCATTGAAGAATTTGCTTCTCCTTTTCAGATGGATGCAGAACCTGAGGAGAGAATCAGCCCATCGTACCCTACCATGGCACCAACTGAAGCATAGAGTTTGTGGGGAAATGAGCAAGAGCTCCTTTCTTGGTGCACCTGGTATCAGCACAAGAGTGAAGGAGACAGACACAGAGAATACTCAAGTCCTACCAAATCAGATATCCAGAGAAACAGAGACCCCCAAGACCTCATCACTGAAATAGACCTCAAATGAACCCAACATTGTTCAGGAAATTTGTGGAAGAGTGGGTGGAAAGATTGTTAGAGCCATAAGTTGGGTCATTATACACAGAGACATTGCCTCTCCCTCATAAGTGATGGCCACCCCCACAATGCAACACTCACAATCCTAACGGGGGGCATGACAGGGAGAAGGCTAACATTGGGGCCATCGTGGCTGTATACACACTATATACATAACTAATAAAAAAAAAGAACAATAAAGTAAACTTTCTTTGAGGAGTCTAGAATCTCATTCTGTTTCTTAGGCATTTAAGGTTGTTAAATTATAGTACTTGTCCACTATTTGTAACAAAGCATAATTCTATAGAAATAAGAATCAATAAACTTTCTCTACAATCCTTCTCTATTCATCTAAATAAAAAATGCTACTGAGTGATTCCTGGTATAAATTCAAGAATCCTGTTTTGTACTTGAAAATAGAAATATAGTTTCCAACTCATAGTTTATCATTTTTTCTATTTGATACCAACACATATCTTTTTCTCAACTAACCAGGATTTAGGCAAGATTTAACCTCTCTTATTTCATTGATACTTAACAACTCATCTCAGAATTCAAAAACAATGAGAAATGAAGCTAAAATTCAATTTCAAAGGCACCTATTTTAAAGAGTCCTTTGTGGACTGAGAAGTCTGAATAAGGGATTCAACCAGGATGGCAGAAAGGATTGCCCTTCATTGAGTATCTCAAGGGAATACAAGCATACTGAACTGAGCAAGGAAACAGAAACACTAACAGTTGAAATAAATGGTTCTGGTTATTATTATGAATAAATGAAAGCAAGATGGAATTTGACATTTCTCTATTTTACATTTAAAACTAACCATCTACCAATGAATAAAGATAAAGGTCTATTGAGTTCCATAAGTCTGGTATTAAAAATAAAATTGACCCAGAAAGCCAAGCGCCACATCTCATATGTGGATCCTAGCTACAGATGACTGGACTTCTGCGTGAGAAGGAAAATACTTAGTAGCAGAGGCCAGTAAGTTAAAAAGGGTATATAAAGGGAAGATGAAGGAAGGGAGGAGGGTACTTAATAGGTTGATATTGTATATATATAAGTACAATGATTGAGATGGGGAGGTAATATGATGGAGAATGGAATTTCAAAGAGAAAAGTTGGGGGGGGGGAGGGAGGGAATTACCATGAGATTTTTTTTTTATAATCATGGACAATGCTAATAAAAATTTTAAAAATACAGGGAAAAAAATAAAATAAAAATAAAATTACCCTAATTGGCAAGTGAAATTTTTCTGGCATTTCACAAAAGAAGATAAATGGATTTTTAAAAATCCATTTATACTGGACACTTCAACTATTTAAGTAATTTAAGATTTATTTCTCATGGAAATAGAATTAATTTTCCCTAAACCTGAAGTACATTAATGAGTATTCTTAGTTTCTTTCCCTCAAGCCAAGGGGTAAGTCAAATCAAAGGACCCTTGAAAGCTGTTACATTATATAAAGTAGTTTTCTTCTGGAGAAAAAAAAAGTAGTTATTGGTTGCTTCTAAATCTAATACAGGTTCCTACAGCTATGCTGTGCATAAGTGAAAGTATTCTGAGATGGTCAGCTAACAAAAGCCACAGGAAGCTTATGTCCCTGCTCCATTCTAATTCATGAGTATTTGAAACAGTTATCTTCATCTTGTGCTTTTCAGTATAGCTTTCTGGATGTTTTTATTTTTGTTTCAAGTTTCACTCATTGCAGTTGATATGACCACCGCCCCCCCCCCCCAAGATGGTAATGGGAAATATGCCTTTCCCACTAAACATGATCTCACATTAGTCCATCTATGAGGGTAGATGTATGGTGGTTTGATTCAGGTGTCCCCCATAAATTTAGGTGTTCTGAATGCTAGTATCCCCAGCTGATGGCAATTGGAAATTAAAACCTCCTGGAGGTGTTATATTGTTGGGGGTGTGCTTATGGGTATTATGGCCAATTTCCCCATACCACTGTTTGGCACACTCTCCTGTTGCTATTGTCTACTGTATGTTGGCCATAAAGTGATGTCTACCCTCTGATCATGCCATCGTTTTCCCCTGCCAACTTAGAGCTTCCTCTCAAGGCTGTCAGCCAAAATAACCCCCGTTTTTTGTTTTTGTTTTTGTTTTTTTTCCTAGAAGCTGCTCTTGGTTGGATGATTTCTGCCAGCAATGCGAAACTGATGGCAACAACATAAGTCAACCCCTCCTACCAGCACGTTGAACATCAAGATTCAAAGTGAAATGAGAGTTTTATGATGTACTTTGAAGTTCGTAAACCATTATAGTTAAAAAAAAAAAAACACTAAGAAAATAGAAATTATTATATTCAACCATAGTTACCAACTATAAACTTAACTGATTCTAAACTAACACATTTCTCTTTATAGTCTACATTAAGAAGATCTAATTATTACACATTGAGCAGTTCCCTCTTCTTTTGATGAGTAATCAATCTGCTTAGTACCTCAGTCTCCATAGTTTAATTCCTGCTGCCAGCCACTCACTACCCAATACTAAAAGCAGGTGTTGACTCACAGCTAATAACCTTAAAATTACTTCTCTATTTGGTTTTAGTAGCAAAGATATGGTATTTAAAAAAAAATTAAAATGAATCCCAAATCCAAGGGCAATTCTAATTATGCTAATTTTAAAACCAAGTAATTCATTAGTTTTACACTCGTGTAAAACTGTATGTGTTTGAAATATAACATTGTAGAGTGATTAGATTTAATTCATTCATTTTTCAATCAAATTCAGTCTAAGAGTCTTATACCATGAAATTGTTATGCAAATCATTCACTTGTCCTGTTACTGACTGATAACAGAAAATCTTAAAAGACATCAGCCTCACCTTCCTGCAGGGCTACAGCCACTATCTTCATTTTCCCACTGGTCATTTTTAGTGCGGGGAACTGGGGGCTGCAGCATTTCCGCAGCCAGGGGATCAGCATCATTTTCTTCCCTGCCAATCCATTCTCCAATCACTCGAGGTCTCAGAAGAGAAGAACTGAAAGCCACTGTTTCCTGTGAGAAGCAAAGAATGCACTGCCTTAACGTATAAGTCAACAGGAAAATAAACTTGATCAGAAATCAGACTCCTCACTTAAACCAAAATATTCCAAGCATTTGTCTTTCTGAATTAACATAAATGTTAGTTCTCCCTATCTCTGCTCAATGACTTGTTCTTGGAATTGTACTGAGTCTGTCCTCAAGAACACCATGATAAAGGTTATAGCAGTGAGAACTGGGGTTTGAACTCCTAAGCCTGTGTGAAATGTGCCGTGTGTTCTCAGAAAGGAGAAATAAGGCCAGAATTTGTGGTGGAAGGAAGAGAGTGTAGCGCTTGCAGAGTGAAAGGTATGGTCCTCCTGCTAGGAGTTGTGCATAATCTGGAGGAGAGTGAGCTAGAATGTGGGCACAAAGGGCCAGAGATGCGCTCCTCCCACCGTGCAGCATTCTGGACATTAAGAGATCCAGGCAAAGTATAGAAATCCCGACAGCATCAATGCCAGGTGCATCATGCTAACCCAAAACAGATTAATCTCTTTTCACATACTTGAAATGAGGTGACTCATTCAATTGGACCAATGTGCTATGGTGCAGCCATGGAAATGGTATTGCTTGAGAACAGTGAATACATGTCATTAGTAGAAATAAATTAAGTGAAAAAGGAAGCACTAAACAGAAATATTTAAAATATGCTCTAATTTTGTTTCAAATTTTATATGTTTTATGTAGATCATGCAAGTGTAATTTATTCAATATATTTATTAAAGAAAAATGTACAAAACATTGTTTAATATGCTGGGGAAAATGGTAAGAGAACAAACCTTAATGAAAGTTCCATCTGAATAAAAGTACTTACAGGGTTTGTTTTGATTTGGTATTTTTATAACTTTTTAATTTCCTATACTAACTATATGCTAGTCCAGTTGTTTTTTAAATATCGCAACTTGATAAACACATGTTTAGCTTAAATTTTGGTCACATAAAGTTTTAGGGGCTGGAGAGATGGCTTAGCGGTTAAGCGCTTGCCTGTGAAGCCTCAGGACCCTGGTTCGAGGCTCAGTTCCCCAGGACCCACATTAGCCAGATGCACAAGGGGGCGCATGTGTCTGGAGTTCGTCTGCAGTGGCTGGAGGCCCTGGCGCACCCATTCTCTCTCTCTAATTGCCTCTTTCTCTCTGTCTGTCACTCTTAAATAAATAAATAAACAAAAAAAAATTTAGAGTTTTAGTATTATAATCTTGAATTATTTCTTAAAAAATTAGATCTAGTGCTCTACTTTACAAAAATATTATGCAAATCCAATACAGATCACAATATACATAATATTTCAGCATACAAATGTAATATATAGTTAACATATGAATATAATATTAAAAGCAACACATTTCTATGCTAACTTTAAAAATCAATTTTAAAATGTGTAAAATGTGACAGAATATATTTGACATTCCTCCAAATGATAGAAGAAAGGTTGGATGTTTAATTCATTGCTATTAATTTCATTTCATTGGGGCAGAATGGGCATGGAGATTTGTTTGGCTTTAGACGTTGACAACAGTACAAGGAAAAGAACCATTACAATAACAGAAAAGTGTGGTTGAGGCAAAGGAACTGGGAAGATGAAACAGTATATCAGAGGTCAGTGCAGCCCAGAACTGCCCAGATTCAGAAACAGCTCCTCCTCTGCTACTTATTGGGAAACTAAATGAAACGACAGACCATTCCTCGTGGAAAGTGGGGTACAGAGAGTGAATGGATGGATTAATGTTCAGGATGTTTAACTCTGGTTGGCAGCAGAAATGTAGTGAGAAACAGAAGACAAGCAAGGAGATAAGGAGAGTTGCAAACAGGAAAGACATGGGAAGTGACCTTTTTTTTTTTTTTTTTTTTTTTTTAGGCAAGCCCAACAGACTGGCTTTTTTTTTTTTTTTTTTTTTTTTGGCATGCTAGGGCTTCCAGCCAGTGCAATAGAACTCCAGAAGCATGCACTCCCTTGTGCACATGTGCAATATCAGTGCTTGTGTCACTGTTAAGTGTGGTTTATATGGGACCTAGAGAGTTGAACATGAGGATTTAGGCTTCACAGGCAAGCACCTAAATGCTATGCCATTTTTCCAGCCCAGAAGTGACTATGTTATAGGATAGAAAGTAGTAGTACTTTACTGGTTTTACTTTTCTTAATACACAAAGGTTTTCCCACATTGGTGTTCATGTAAAGATGGATGAGAAGAGTTCTACCTCCATTAAAAATAAATATATCTCTGATTTCTTAACTTAAATATTTCTACTTACTTATATATAAACAGGGAGAGAAGAGAGATAGCACAGAGAGAATGAATGTTCCAGGGCCTTCATCTACTGCAAACAAACTCCAAATGCATGTGCCACTTTCTGAATCTGGGTTTACATGGATACAGAGGAATTGAATGTGTCTTTTGCTTTGCAGGTAAGTGCTGAGACAACTATCCATCTCATTAGCAAGAAAAGGACGCTGCTATATGAAATCAAGCAGCCTGACAAGATGTACAAACCTCTGCGATAGCAGCACACAGCCTAGGTGAGTAAGTGAGTAACCAATGGCTCTCCAATTGGCTAACAGAACCCTTCAGTGGAAAGGAACCCATAGCTGGAACTGAGAACTGAGTCAGAATCCTATGGAGACCAAGATCATGGACTCCAATAAGAAACTCCCCCTAGTCTTTGGCCAAAAGTGAGGCTACACCCATCAAAATCTCTATAAATTAACAATGCTTATCCCATTTAACCTATCCTGATCTCACTCTCCATTGGGTTGGAGAAACTGTTTTTCTTTTTCAGGAAGCAGTGAGAACTAAAGACAACCAAAATCTTTCAACAACGAAAGAATGAATTGATTGCTGACTCCCTGGAAGGAGATGAACCATCCTAACCATCCTTATCACAGCAGATATGGCCCAGGTGAAATACAGAGGAATTGTCAAGATGAGCAAGAGTGTGCTTCTGTACTGAGCCTGACAATCTGCACCAGGGTGGAGACAGACACTGAGGATACGCAAAATGTATCAACGCAGAAGTCCAGAAGCTGCTGAGAGCTCAACACGAAAGTAGACTTAGAGCACACCCACCAAGGCTCAGAGGATTTTGTGGAAGAGGGGGCAGAAAGAATGTAAGAATCACAGGGTGGAATGGAGTATCCAGAGGCATTGCCTCCCTTCCACAATGACTGACTGCTGCTCTCATAAATCATAACCCACAACTGCATGGTGAAGACCAGAAGTCTCACTAAGGAGGGCCCTCAATGGAGTAGGGGCAAGGAGGAGAAAAATGATGTCACCAACAGAAGATGTATCCATACATACAAAGTTTCTACTTGATAAAAAAAATTATACCTAGCTAAAATAGCTTTCAAAACCAAAAATGAAATAGTATTTTTATGTGTGAAGTATTTAAAATAATTCTTCAGGGCTGGAGAAATGGCTTAGTGTTTAAGCGCTTGCCTGTGAAGCCTAAGGACCCCGGTTCAAGGCTCAGTTCCCCAGGTCCCACGTTAGCCAGATGCACAAGGGGGTCCACACATCTGGAGTTCGTTGGCAGTGGCTGGAGACCCTGGCATGCCCGTTCTTTCTCTTCTCTCTCTCTACCTCTTCCTCTCTCTGTCTGTTGCTCTCAAAATAAATAAATAAAAATAAACAAAAAAATAAAAAAAATTCTTCACTGCACAAAGTATAAGTAAAGAAGATTATGTGATAAAAATATAAGTTTAAAAACTTTTAGTTTTCTTACATTTAACATCAAAATAGTAAAATCCCCTTTTGTGTATTTCAGTTTCAATTAAGTTAAGTAAGCATCTTTTCATATACATATTTTTCTGAAAACATTTTAGTGAAGAGAACAATTGTGTCACTAACTACAAATGTTAGCACATAGCAAAGAGTATTTTAGTATATATAATATATATTAATTACATTAATATATAGTAATTAAACATATTAATTAATATATATTACACATAATACTATATAATATAAAATATATATAGTATATATATATTGAATGACACAATATGTTTTTAAAAATATTTTAAGTCCACAAATAAATCAAACCTCTTAAAAATCAAAGAAAAATCTTTGAAAATCTAACTAAATTCCTTAGAAATGCAAAAAGTACATCTTCCTTTGCCTTTTCCAGACATGATCCCTGAATATTGAGTTCTTAAGCAAGCATGCATAAATCAATTACCAAAAGCACTCTTTTTTAAATTTTTTTTTTTGTTTATTTATTTGAGAGCAACAGAGAGAAGGAGGGAGGGAGAGAGAGTGAGGGAGAGAGAGAGAGAGAATGGGCACACCAGAGCTTCCAGCCTCTGTAAATGAACTCCAGATGCATGCACCCCCATGTGCATCTGGATAACGTGGGTCCTTGGGAATTGAGCCTCAAATCAGGGTCCTTAGACTTCACAGGCAAGTGCTTAACCACTAAACCATCTCTCCAGCCCCCCAAAGCACTCTTATTCAAAATTTCTCCAGCAGGTCACATATGTAATTAGTTTGACCCATGAGCAAGAAGCTTACATACCCAGGAACTAAGTGCTTTATCCCAGACCTGCTGTTGTAGGTCTGCACCCAAAAGCTGACACACAATTATAGGGCTGCTGTCAAAGGCTGACCTATAATTAATTGAACTGCTCTTCTCACAAGCTAGACTCTAATATGCTTTGGATGTTAGATGTCCTCAAAAGGCCATGTGTTGATGGCTTGTCCCCAGCCTGTTAGGTTACCTTTGGAAAGGAGCCTATTGGAAGGAAATTGGGTCTTCGGAATGTGCCCTTGGGAGCTATTGGCATCCTCATCATGTCCTCTCTGACTCTTGCTTCCCAGCTGGCTAACAGTGAGGAGCTAACAGTGAGGAGATCTGCTCTGCTATGCTTTCTCTACTAAGAAGCTTCGCCTGGCCACAGGCTCAAAGTATTGGGGTCAAGTGACCATGGGTTATAATTCTCCTGAACCCACAGCCAAAACAAAAGTTCTTCTTATGTGTTGTTCAACTCAAATATTCTGTCACAGTGACAGAAACTTGAGTACTATAGTCCATGTTGTATGATCTAATTACTCTTCATGAAACTGGCTGTAGAAAGATAATATCATGTTTTAAACTCTTTTGTTTCTTCCATATTAACTAGTGTAATTCTGTAAAATGCACACAAAAGTTGTGACAATTTAAAAGCAATTCATAGGCTAGGAAGAAGCCTCAGTGGTTAAAGGCACTTGCTTGCAAAGTCTGCCAGTTCCAGTGCAATTTCTCAGCACCCACATAAAGCCAGATACAAAGTGGCATAAGCATCTGTGATCCCAGTGAGCCTACAACACTGAGAAGTGGAGCCAGAACAATCTAAAGGTGGAGGCTCAGCTAATTATACTACAGAAAAGAAAGAAAAGATTATAAAAAACTAAAATTATTCTACACGTTTTCCACAGCGAATTAATTCCCACATTGAACTTGAGCTGGAGATTAAAGAAGCACTTAGCTAAAGGCTATTCCACAGTAGCTTTTATTATCATTTAATAACTAGCATAAACTGGTAATGGCCAGGTTCTCAACCTACTGGTACCACATCAATCCAAAATATATACTGAACAGCTGATTTAATGTCTATGTACTTATTCTAGCTCATGTCTAGTCCATTCTCTCTGTTCATTTTGTTTATGGTACTAGCAGTTACTGCCTCATTTAAAGTGATGTCCTATTACAAAATTTAATTCCATTTTCTTATGAACTTCTGATGTCATATATATGTTTTCTTTTGCAGTTTCTGCCCAATTCATGAATTCTCTAATTCCAACCAATTCGATATGTGTTATACTGCTGAATGAAAATAAACTTTATCATTAAAATATTTTATGGGGCTGGAGAGATGGCTTAGCAGTTAAGGCACCTGCCTGCAAAGCCTAAGAATGCATGCTTGACTCTCCAGGTCTCACATAACTACATGCGTGGTGGTGTAAGCATGCCATGTTGCACATGTGCGCAAGGGAGTGCATGCGTCTGGCTAAAAGACCCCGGGACACCCATTTTCTCTCTCTCTCTTTCTCTCTCAAAAATAAAATAATAAAAAAAAATATTCTGAGGACTATGGAGACCCAGCTTAGGATGACTCTACGGGCAAGATAAGTAAATCCTGTGGTATTTTAATAAATGTTTATGCACTACAACTTCTATCTATATTACAGACTAAGTTTCCTCCAAACTCTTCCTTTTCCAAGTATCTATTAATACTAGATGAAATAGATTAAGGTATCTTTAAATGCCACACTCAGAGAAAGGAGCTTTGAGAAAACCTGAAAAGGTTGTCTAATGAAAAAGTCACATTATCACAGCAAAGTGGGCGCTGATGAATCAGTCACCTCAAGGGTTTAAATTGCTCCCAAGTAACCCACAGCCTTTGTCTTTAATGACCATTTCATCAGTGTGTGGGAGATCAGTCGATTAAATTCGTGATCCTGACTCTATCTCCCCATGTCATGCTTTCTGCATGTGACTATCAAGTTCCTCTTACAAAGGGGAACTATTGTACTCGCTTCAGCAGCACATATACTAAATTGGAATGATACAAAGAAGACTAGCATGGCCCCTGCACATGGATAAAGGCAGGCTATACTTCCCTCCATATATGGTTTGCTTTACCTAACAGTGAGGACAGATGCTACTATAAGTCACTTACAAATTTGGGCCTCAAAAGTCATGCATGTTTCATTTTCTTCTTACCTGTCTGTCAGCGCCATGAGAACAATGTGCTGTGATACTCACCTTGCTCTGAAGGAGGACGGGAAACCCTGACTAGCTCATATTTACCTCAGGAAAACACAGTTTATGTCACATGACAGTGACCTTCTAGATATACAGCAGAACATTCAACTGCAATCTGCCAGGGCTCATCAGCCAGGAATCAGAATAAACCAGTTGAATTCCAGAAAAGTAAGAGAAATGAAATATTTTATTAAACCATTGAGTTTTGGTGTAGATTTTTAGCCTGTAACCAACTGAAATATGTTACTGCTTTACAAAAAAAAAAAAAAAAAAAAGGAAAACTGACAAAATTACCTGCCTTTGGGATAGAGTGACAGGTGGAGGCTGTGGTAGGGGAATTATTATGGGAGAAAAGTGGAGACCCGTGTAATGTGGTGTTCAAATATTTAGTAAAACTGTCAGCTTCAGTATAGAAATTTTACTAAGTAGATTTTTAAAAACTGAGTATTTAGAACACTCTAGGCAAAAATACAGGGGCTAAGAAGACAGCTCTGCAGGTAAAGTGCTCACAGATTAAGCCTGAGTATCTGAGTTTAATCCTCAGACCTACAGTACAAAGGCAGAAGCTGTGGTGTGTTTCTGTAATTCCAGCACAGAGCCCTGGACTGGGAAGTGGACGGGAGGCAGAGACAGGACAGCTTCCCAGAAAATGACGGAGAAAATAAAAACCACAGAGCGAGATCCAGAGAACCCCTCCCTCAAAGGAGCTGGATCTGCAAGGAGGAACCCCAAAGTTGTCTTCTGACCTCCACATATACACTAGGGAGCAAATGTATGTCTGCACCCCCCCCCCACAAACACATATACACATGCACACATGAACACTTAAATAAGAATAAATAAATAAATGTTAAAATGCCAATTCTCTCACATTGACCTAAAACACAACACACAACCAAACCCAGAACTTCAGAAAGAATTAGCTAGGACATTGGAAGAAAGCAGAAGGTCCAAAAATGAACTTTTGATAATTAGCTCTAGGAAAGTTATTACCCATATTGGGGAATATATGGCATTTTTATCATAAAAATGATCATTTAATGTGAGTTAAGAGATTCAAATGAAAAATAAAATTTTCAGAAGAAAATTAGAAAACCAATAATTTTTCTGACTCCAAACATCTTAAGACACAAAATATTTCAGAAAAAGTAAAAATCTTCCAGGCCTGGTAGCACATGCCTTTAGTCCTAGCACTTGGGAGTTTGAGTCTGAGGCCAGCCTGGGTCTACAGAGTGAAATCCACGTCAGAGAGGACTAAAGTAAGGTCCCATCTCAAACAAATAATAATAATAATAATAAAAAGATAAAAAAGAAAGACAGAAAAGTAACTAAAACACTACTTAAATAATTATGACATGATCAAAATTAAAAAAAAATATTTGGGGCCATAGAAATGGCTCAATGGTTAAAGAAGCTTGCTTGTAAAGCCTGATGACTTGGGTTTGATTTCCCAGTACCCACATAAAGCCAGATGCATAAAGTGGCATATGCATCTGGAATTAGTCTACAGTGACAAGAGATCCTAGCATGTCCATTCTCTCCCTTTCTCATTTTCCCTACCTATTTTTCTCTCTTTCTTCCCCCTGCTTACAAAAAAGATTTTTAAACAACATAATTGAAACACACATAACCAACAAAAACTGAAATCTAGAATTTGTAATAAACTCACAGGGAAAACAACTGGATAATAAAAATTGACAAAAGAAACAAGTAGGAAGTCATCCTCATTAAAATTTATTACATTTGGGCTGGACAGTTGACTTAGCAGTTAAGGTGCTTGCTTGTAAAGCCTAAGGACCCATGTTCAACTCTATAGGTCTCACGTTGTCAGATGCATAATGACACAAGCTTTCAAGGTCACACTTGCACACAAGGTGGTGCATGTGTCTGGAATTCAACTGCAGTGGCTAGAGGCCCTGGTGTGCCAATTCTCTCTCCCTTCCCCCTCCCCACACAGACACACACACACATAAAAAAAGCCATTCTGTTGAACTTGTTTCAAAAAAATAGATATGATTTTGACTTAAATCCTTAAGTAGAGAATTTCATTCAAATATTTAAAGCAGATAATTGGCAAGAATTAGAAGATACAGGAATATTATAAACTGCAAGTAAGAATATAAATTTATACCAACCGTTTAAAGAAAAAAATGTATTATCCAGTAAAGATAAATATGCTTGTGAGGCATATGCCAAGAGTCCAGCCCTAAATCTGTACATGAGGGAAACTATTGCTTACATAGGTAAATAACTAGGCATACCAATGACTGTAGAGTATTTTATCCTATATGCAAACTGAAGAAAAATGTTAGCAATAAGACCCCATTTGCATAAAATTTAAAATGATATAAAACTAACATATGTGTTCTAAGAAATGTGTGTGAGTAGATGATCAAGAAGAATAAGATAATAAAATTTAAATCTCTGACAGCACAAAGCTGGCCACCATCATGTAGAATTTCACAAGGCTTTCAGCTCCATCAGTAATGTATTACTCTTCAGCTACACAGTGGATGCCCATCTATTCATTATGTTGCCTTTTATATACTGTGATGCATGGCATTTTCATAATTTTCAACAGTAAAAAGATAATGCTATATTAATTGAAGTTTAATTAGCTGTGACTTTTTTCTTTTGATTCAGATATTATTTTCATTTCTTTTTCAAACTTTATTTATTTATTTATTTGAGAGAGCAAAAGAAAGAGAGAGAGATTGGGGGGGGGGAGAGAGAGAGGGCGCACCAATATCTTCAGCCACTGTAAATGATCACATGAGCCACCTTGTGCATCTGGCTTATGTGTGTCCTGAGGAGTCGAACACAGGTCCTTTGACTTTGCAGGCAAATGCCTTAAACACTAAGCCATCTCTCCAGCCCTATATTTTCATTTCTACGTTAACTTCAATTCCTTTGCTATCCAGTAGATATTACTTATTATTTATTTCAGTAGTCAAATGAAAACAATGAGAAATTTTTTTTTCCTTTTCCCTCTATAAACCCACCAGCAACTACAATGGAAGAACGCCTTTTCTCCAGGTCTGGCATATAGAAGATAGTGATAAAGGGTTATTGAGTGAAAGAATGACATAACATAAATTAAGGTAAAAGTGATTCAATAATGCATTAACATCACGAGGCACTGATGAAATGAAATCAAAATAAAACTACACACCCACGAGGATGGCTACTTTTCAAAGGCAGATGCCAATGTATGATGGTGAATACATGGAGAAAGTGGAGCCCTCACATCGGTGGGAATGAAAACATGTACAACCACTGTCAAAAATGCTTCAGCAGTTGTCAAAAGGTTATACAGTTATTATATAACCTGTCATTTCCTTTCCTATGGAGAATGAAAACATGTATCTGATGAATTTTGTACATGTGTGTTCATAAAACATTATTTATAAAATCTAAAAATTTAGAAACTCAGACATCTACATGTATAGGCATATGTATATAAAAATATCATTTAGCAATGAAAATGAGTGAAATACTAATGCTTATAGAACACTGATCTACCACGAAGACATTATTCCAAGTGAGATAAGATAGACTCACAAGAGTGCATATGATATGTTTGCATTTATCTTAAACTTACAGAACAAGCAAATCTATAGAGACAGTAGATCAGTGGCTGTCTAGTGCTGAAGGGTTAGAGGATGGAGAAGTAGCTGAATGGGAAGAGTGCTTCTTTTTGGGATGTGCAATGTGTTCTAAACATAGTAGTTCTAATGGGTGCACAGCTCTGTGAACATAATAAAAACCATTAAGATACACTTTTAAAGAAGCTTATTGGGACTGGTGAGATAGCTTAACTGTTTAGGTGCTTGTTAAGGTGAAGCTGTGAAGATGAACAAATGACTTGCATGCAGATCCAAAGATGCTTTGGGGGCACCAGGGCTGTGGAATGGCTGCCAGCTGGAGGGACAGAATGGGAATACAGAGACATTTGTCACTGGTTATGGATGTCAGACTGCAGACATTTGATGTTTACCTGCTTATTGTTATACCTGTTTATTTGCATTGGTCTAGTATCTCCTTGTTATGCCTTTATGCAATGGAAATGTTTATGCAATTATGTGTTCAAAGTATGTAATTTATGTTTGACTTATACAGGGCTTACAATTAAGAGACAGACTTAAGTCTCAGATAATACTTGGAAATTTTGAACAATCAATGTGACAGTTGATAAAGGTGAGAGGGATTTTGGAAGTTGGTCTTAATGCAATTTACACTGTGAGATGGTTATGAGTCTATAGGGGCCAGGGAAAGAATGTGATGGTTTGAATGAATGTCCACATAGACACAGGTATTTATTATTAAGATTTATTAGATGCAACCTGATTCTACAGTGGACAGAGCCCTTGTGGGGCAGAGATGTCACTGGAGATGGATCTAGCAGTCCATCCCTACGGTGTGTTCAGAGAACTTTGGAGCTTTGGCTATTGTTTTTTTCTGGCTATTTTATGATGTCTCTCTGCTTGGATCTATGGGCATGAGCCAGTTTCTTCTGTCATTTATGGTGTTTCCCATGGATCTGTAAGCCTGAAATATACCCTTTTCTCCCATTAACTGCTTCTGGTCGGATGTTTGTCCCAGCAACAAGAAGCTGACTATGACATACTTGCACACATTTTCATCAATTATCAACTCACAAGTAAACTCATTTATGTTCCCTTATATCCTTTCCACAGCCACCTTTCTTTTACTATGTTAAATTCCACTTATCATATGTAAATATCTCAATGTATATTTCAAAAAGAATCACAATGACTGTAAATAAATACCATTATCTTACCTAACCATAAGTTAGTAATAATTCTTTAATACCACCCCATATTTAGTTTCAAATTTCCTGGATTCCCTCATGGAGATTGTTTGTTTGTACAAGGCAGGCCCTAAGCAGTACCCAATATGTTGCAGCTGTCTTTATATTGCTTTCAATCTGCATTTTTCCTTCTGTATTTAATTTTTATCTTGTAATTTTTTATTTATTGTTTTACAACACTGACTTTGGGCAATTGTCCTGTAAATATCTCACAATCTGTATTTATCCCATTATATCTCTGTGGTGTTGTTTGTAATGCTCATCTCCTCTTGTCATGTTTGAAAATCAGTAGTGAGATCTTCATAAAAGATTACTGTTACTTTTGTCTTTGCCAGCACTGCTTTAGCGAGAATGCATCTCATTTCCTCTTAAAGTCCATAATGCCCCAAGGACTTCTCATCAGTGAGGTTGGCAGCCTCAGTCAATTTACATGGAACCATTAATTCACCATCATAAATTTCCAAATGGTGATTGCCTAGTTTTATAATTCAATAGTTATTTATTTACCCAAATACTTCCATAGAAAGAGCCTTCCTATCATCAAATATTGAATTGTGCCCAAGTACAATTTGTAAAGCTTTATTTTTCTTTTGACTTCAATAGTTATTTTAAATAATAATTGTGGGTCCCTAATATTTTTCAAAGATTACTAATGAAGATGTTGGTGAGTATATAGATTTGTCACATTTTATATTACTCACTGCATTGCAGCTATTATTCTTACTCATGTTCCTACTTTTCCCAGTGGGAGATGGCTTTAGTTGGCTACTGAGCTCTTTTCATACACTGCTAGTAGTCTTTGATTTTCCACCAAGGTAAGACACAAGATGTGTGTTTCATTTTGCACATTCTCTGATCCAGGCCTAGAGGCAGCCACTATTCCAAAGGATGCTGATTGCTTTTAATGTGAAATATTTAAAGACATACAACATTTAAAATATCTGATGTAACTTAGATTTACAGAAAAGTTGCTAGAAGGCATGAAGTTACAAAAAAAAAAAAAAAATGAATTCCTGTATATCCTATACCCAAACAGCTCAACTGTTTCTAGTTAAAGTGTTAGTGCTAGTAAGTGCTGTTTGACATTCTGATTTATTATTTTGGCTAACAGTCTGCATTATCATTTACTTATGTAAGGGAATATATATGACAATATATAATTTTTTAAATTACATTTATTTATTTATGTGAGGGAGACAGAGAGAGAGAGAAAATTGGTGTGCAGTGCAAACAAACTCCAGATGCATGTCCTACCTTGTGCATCTGGTTTACGTGGGTCCTAGGGAATTGAACCAAGGTCCTTTAAGGCAAATGCCTTAAACACTAAGGGAACTTTCCATCCAAGAACATATATAAATTTTAACATAGCCAAAATGTCCTCCAAACCACTTCTAATGAGACATTTCTTCGTCCCTAAACTCTTTAAAATACAGAAAATGTGCTCATATGGCTCCAGGATGAACTTCAAAATGAGTAACGTTAACACACTGTTGATTGTCAATTTGTTTAAATTTCCCCAATTACTTGAATAACATTGGTCATGGAAAGAGGCATATGTGGCATTCAATCATTAGTTTTTAATTTACTTCTATCTAAAATAGTTTCCAGTCTTTCATGTTCACAATCTCCACATTTTTTAAAAGTTCAGGTTATTTATTTTTTGGACCCCCACATGACAGCTGACATATTTAATGGTTTTTTGTGCAGTTATGTTCAAGTAGTGCATGTTTGGAAAGAAAAGTGACAAAGTATTGCACACTTACCCAGCAAAAGGGCTGGGACTGTGTTCTCTCTTTCACATCTATAGATATATTAACTGTGGTCACCAGTGGTATCATCCAGTTTCCTCCAATGTGGATAGACCACTTTTCTCTTATCCATGAGTCTTCTTGTGAGGATAATGTGAGACATTTAGTAATACTGTAATTCATCAACATTTCTTACATTAATTTTAACATTCTTTGTTGAGCCTTATCTGAATCAATTGTTATATTTGTCAATATTTTAGTTTCTTGTTATATTCAATATTTAGTTCTTTTTATATTTAACTTAATTTATTTATTTGAGAAAGAGAAAGAGGTAGATAGGTAGAGAATGAGCATGCCAACTCCAAACTGCAAACTCCAGACGCATGTGCCACCTTGTGCATCTGGCTTACATGGCTACTGAGGAATTGACCCTGGGTCCTTATGTTTCACAGGCAAGTGCCTTAATGGCTAAGACATCTCTCCAGTCACAATATTTAGTTATTAATGATATCCCCAATTTAAAAACAGTATTACTGAATTTTCACTTAAAGGCATTGATCTTATATTTATATTTTATTTATCCATGCTAAAAGTTCAAGTCCTTAAGACAAACCAACATAATTACTTCTTTGGCATATCATGCACAAAGGTCTCAATATAATCACAGCATTGCTATCATTAACATGATTGCTAAAAACAGTATAAATGTGCTTTGCTGTTCTTTATCCTTAGAACACATGTCCTCTGAGATAATCAAGTCACTGCTTATAAGGACTTGGAGAAGCTCATAACAGCGTGTTTCATGCCATCAAACTAAATGCTTATGTTAACTTGTTTCATTTTGCCATTGTTCATTCGAAATTGTGATTCTAACTTTTAACAATACCAATATTCAACTAACTCCATAGTGAAATATTCAAACTTCTAACACGTTAATATTTTGTCCTTGTCATCTTCCTTTATGCATTTTCTTACCTTTACACTCTATTCTTTCCCCTTCTGCCACAGGTAACTTAGTGAAGAAACTAATGTTACAGGTGTGCATGTTTTATTTATATCAGGTTTTGCTACTGTTATTTGGTTTTAATGTGAGCAAATATGTGTGTATACTCTTATTACACTTACTTAGACAAATGCTAGTATGCTGTAAAGTTACTTATCACACTTGCCCTTTTCATTTACTAATATGTCCTTGCCTAAGTCTATAATACAAAGATATAAAGGTACTACTTTTCCACATATGTATTCTGTATTTTAGAGATGTACTAAAATTTATTCACTTCTTATTTTGAATGGGTTCTTGGCTGTTTCTACTCTTTTGATTCTAAAATAGTATGACAATGTATAACTGCATGTATTATTCTTTTCATTTTTTTTTCCAGATTGTCCCTCGCACAGACTCATAGGAACAGAATCATTTGGTCAATGGATAATTATGTGTATATTTAAGACATTACAATATGTCCTTTCATATTGTTTGTAGTACTCTACACTTCACCACCCCAACAGTATTTTAACCAACTTGGAGTTCTTTGTAAATCTAATAGAAACACAAGGATGTTTATTTTGGATCTCTCATAGTATAAGACAAGGCTGAGCATCATTTCATATACAGATGAATATTTTTCTTTCTGAGCAATCTCCTCACACTGCTCATTCTTGTTAGAACTGATGTCTTTGTCTTTTTTTCAGAAGCTCTCTAGAAGAGATATTAAACTTTGAGAGTTAAATTACACAAAATTTTCTCTGTCATTTTGAGATGTAGGTTTTTAAAGATAAACATGGACAAGGGCCACAATGCCAGAACATATAAAAATATAGATAGGTCTATATCCCCTAATACTCAACCTGCTAAAAATTAAAAATATTCCAGCATAACATATGAGACAGTTCTATAGGCTTAAAATACCACAGGTGCATGGCTCTGCCAAACATGAGTGCACAAGAGATTCTGGTACACAAAAGAGAAGCAAAACAAATGGATCATGCCAAATTAAATATGCCCTGTGATACACAGGAAATCCAGAAGCCACTGACAAAAAAAAAAAAAAAAAGTACCAGAATCCAAATATGTTTTCCTGGAGAAAAATTAACAGAAATAGAAACAATTTGTAAAACAAGGCTATCTGGTAAAAAGACATCCTCATTTCTCATTTCAAAGATACCACGTCAGCCCTCAGAGGTGCATTGCATGAAGCAACCATCAGGTGGCCCACGGCAGATGAGATCTGCATTACATTACAAAGGAACCGAGCCAGTTTGGAAAAAAAAAAAAAGCTCTTAGAAATTCTTAATTTTGTAGGAAGCAAGGCAATATAGTAGAAAAGCAAATGGTTCTGGAGTTAAGTTGCTGCCCAAATCTGATTTTTTGAATGTATTATACATATTTGTACATTTTCTCTTCACTGCCATAGTCAGCTTCACATTGCTGGGATGAATATCCAAACTGGACACAGTTTATTGGAGAAATGGGATTTACTTCAGGCTTACAGATCCAGGAGGAGTTCCCTAATCCCAGAAGAAGCTGATCCCTCTTCACAGATGCACCCCCCCCACCAAAGATAAAAAACAACAACAAAGGCCAGCACCACCAACAGGCACAGAAAGGACGGGGTCCGGCAGGGCAGGGCAGAGCTCACTCTGGATACCTTTGGCTGGAATTCAGATCCACCCCAGGGACACCTTCCAGCTGGACCCCAGGTAGTGAGTGACACCTCTTCTAGCCAGGCGGCTGGAAATCGAATTTACAAGCATTAATAAAACATCTGAGTCTTGGGGCTGGAGAGGTGGCTCAGCTGTAAAGGTGCTTGCCGGCAAAGCCTGAGGACCTGGGTTTAACTACCCAGTACTCATGTAAAGCCAGATGCACAAAGTGGCACATTCATCTGGAGTTTGTTAGCAGTGGCAGAGGCCCTGGCATGCCCATTACCTCCCTCCCTTCCCACTTCTCTGCATGCAAATATATAATAAAACAATTTTTAAAAACTGAGTCTCTTGGGGAAATATACATTCAAACTATCACAGCCACTATGTGCAGGATGGGGATATTCAGAATATTTTCTTAGAGACATTGTGAGTGTGAGTGAAACTATGTATTTGAAAGCCCATCACTTTACATGTTTGTCAATGTTTGTCAAATAACTGTCTGCCTATGTAGCCTTTGCCCTGACTACATGTCTATTTAACTTCATGTTGAAGCATTACTAGTGAGCAAGAACACAACACCATATTAACTCTGTTTCTGGATTACTACTGTATGAAAACAAGTGTGAATTTCTGCTACACTAAAATTACTGAAAGCAGCTGTCTTCATGGTGAGAAGAATAGAAAAAGGTCACAAAAAGCAGAATCACAAATAAAGAAATAGGTTCTTATTAAGTATTGGTTAGCATATACTCAGCTATTTACCAAAAAACGTACTGTAAGATCTACAATAGTAAGCCCTGGGAATAAAGCATTTCCAATAACAAAATAGGAATTACTAACTGAACAATTACTCTGCACAAGGCTCTTTGTTCTGACCCCTACAAAGGTTGAGCACCAACTCTCAAAGAGTAACTAAGGTTTAGTTGTAGTGCTTATTATGGGACCAAGGAGACCTTATGAATGTTCACCTATGAAAATGGTGAATGATAGTGCCAGGCTCCCAAACGATTGTGAACAGCACAGGCTCTGTAGTAATCTGCCTTGCTAAGTGTTCCACTTATATTTTCTACTTATATAGGCCCTAGTCTGTTTATCAGTCTTTCTGTGCTCCAATATCTCATTGGTCAAATATAGACACCACTCTGTACTTCACTAGGAACTTTTAGTGAAATTTAAAGGACCCAATACAAGTGTACAATTTAGACCATAATCTGGCACATAACAAGTTCTCAATAAATGTTAGCATTTTCATCATGACAAAACAGCAGTCTACATGAAGTAGCTAATGCACAGTCTAGAATATAGTTTGCACTACCCAGAACATTATTACTCATTATGCTCATCACTATTGCACATATGTTTAAAAGATTTAAGGGACAGGAGCCCAAGTTTGACATGTCACAAGGTCTGCAGCAGCTGTGATGAGATTTTTTTTTTTTTTTTGAGAGTGACAGAGAGGGAGAGAATGGGTGCACCCAGGCCTTCAGCCTCTGCGAATGAACTCCAGGTGTGTGCATCCCTCCTACACATGTGCAACATTTTACAGTTGCATCCCTGTGCATCTGCATTTGGCTATGTGGGACCTGGAGATTCAAATATGAGTTCTTAGGCTTCACAGACAAGCAACTTAACTGCTTAGCCATATCTCCAGCCCTCTGACGGGTTTTTCTGAAAGCTCTACCCACTGCTTTAGGACTGAAATGTTGTTTCCCTTGAACTGAAACATGAGGGCTTGTCCTCCGCTATACTGTTGAGAACGCCAGTGGAAGGGCTCTAGCTCAAGAGCAGGACTCCCAAGTAGTGATCATGCATCTAGAGTTTGTTTGCAGTGGCCAAAGGCCCTGGCATGCCCATTCTCTCTTTCTCTCTCTCTTTCTCTCTCACACATTAATAAATAAACATTAAAGTATTTAAAAAATATGTAGTTACGGGGGACATCTAATTCAAATCACCATACCCCTTACCAGTTATATGACTTGCCACTTTCTTCCACTCTCTAATCAGCCTTTTTACTAGCCAACCATTCGTTTTGATGCAAGGAAGTTCAAGAATAGTTTTGAGAGGATTGTTGAATGCATTGTAGAGCATCTGCTTCGAAAGAATGAATGGAAGATAATACTCTAGAAGTTGGTATCAGGAATGGTCTGTTTCCCTGTTATCTCTTGGACTTCTGTGATCTTGTAGGTGGTAAAGGCAGCGAGGCCAAAAGCTCAGGTGTAGCAGCAGTGCAGTGACATACCAGATGTCAGCACTATAGCCAGGGCAGAAGTTCATGTTGTCCCTATGTTCTGTTCCCTTAAGAATGATTTCCCACACACTTCCTGAAATGTTTCATAATTTAGTTATTATGACTATGTGCATAAAATAATGTTATAGTAATAGTTTTTAGAATGTTCTTGATGTTACAGAGATAGAAAATAAACCTTAGCATTTGTAAATAATTTTATGGGGGCTGGAAAGATGGCATAGTGGTTAAGGTGCTTGCCTGTGAAGACTAAGGACCAGGTTTGATTCCCCAGTATCTACAGAAGCCAGATGCACAAGGGGACATGTGTCTGGAGTTCATTTGCAGGGCCTAGATGCCCTGGCATGCCAATTCTCTCTCCCAACCCCTCTCTTTCTCTCTGTCTCTCAAATAAATAAATAAAATAAAATTTAATAAGAAAAAAATAGTTTCATGGGGCCACATATTTAATAGATATCAGAGGCCAAGATTCAATCCAATGCTGATCTGTGGGTATTCCACAATACCAGGCCATTTCTTCAATCAGTGACCATAAATACCCATAACAAGAAACCAGAGGGCCATTTGGGATGTGATCATTGAGTCCTTCAAGAGGTCATCGGAGGTAAAATCCCTGTCTACCATGGTGGCCAGGGAAAGCTGGAACTTAAAAGATAGGAAATAGAGGACAGAGTAAATAATATGGACAAAAATGTGGATATGAATAAAAACTATGACCCAGAAAGTAGTGTCTTACCAACTGTCATACCCTATCCCTTGCTGAGAATAGTACAGCATCTGTATAATGAAGAGGAAAAGAAAGCCTAAATTGCAGCTGTGAGCCACAAGATGGAGACTTCATTCTAGCCTCAGGAATCTGGGCTTAATTTAGTAGGTAACATCCAACAGGATGCTGCATTAGGAAGATCGCAGTGGTGGCTCCTCTCAGGTGGAGTGGCCTGAAACGAGAGGCTGAGACAGCAAGTTACCAACAGTGTTCTCCCTAGTAGGCAGGAGAAGAAGCCAGGCAAAGCTGCTGCTTCAGCATAAGGATGATTCCAGAGCTCTGGAATGTGAACAGTTTCTCACAGCTGAATTCAGTGAAGCTTTGGTTGAGGACCAGCCCAGGGTCATGACATTTTGAAGAGTGAATTAGACTCTGAAAAGCCTAAAGAATTGATATTCATACATACCTTTTACTGCACACACACACACATCTACCATCTACTTAGGTAGTGACGGTATAGGCAGAATGATAACTTCTGAAGGATGGTCACATCCTAACCCTTAAAATCATTTACTGTATTACATTACATGACAAGAAGAATACTGAAAGATTAAAGGTAAAGACCTTGAAATAGGAAGTTTATCTGGATTCGTCAGCTGGCCCCAGCATACTGTGATCCCATAAAAGTAACATACCTTGCTGCTGAAATTGAAGAGACAAGATGTTGTTACTTTTAAAGGCTTAGCAAGGGCACCTGGCACTGATATTACTTGAAATTGTTACAGCACCATGGAAAACCAATGTATTGGCTAAAAAAACACAAAGTGGCTAGTGGATAAGGAATGATAGTATTCCCACAACTTTTTCACTTAAAGAGGCATTAACAACTTTTCAGAATTTATTAACTTTAAAAGGCCAAAGGGAAAAACAATTTCAATAAACTGACAGTTAAACTACAATAAAACAGCAAAAGGTCACAGTTTTATAAATGGTAAGGAGATTACGTCTCCAGTGAACCATTACAACCGGTAAGGGTTTCAAAAGAGTCTGTATTTACTCTTGTTACTGCGCTGGATACACAGGGCTCAGCCCACCACACGCTGTAAATCATCTGGCTGGCTAGTTTTCAGCTCATGCTTTGCTTTTTTCTTAGTCAGGAAAATTCAGGCCTGTGGGCTTATGGCCACAAGGGGGTGTAAATGGGACAGGCTCTCCTGGCAGGCAAAGAAGCGACGTTTCAATCTAGGATTTTTCTGTAATATCTAGTACACTTGAAAATCAGATGTGAGTGGGATTCGTTTTCTTCTCCACTCACATAATTTTTTAAATATAAAGGTTTTGATGACTGCTGACCTTTTTCTTAATAAAAGTGGGCAGCAATAAATTTCAGTCATTTCCATACTCTTCACAAACAGAAATATAAATAACCAAAGTAAATACAAATCAGCAGTGTCGTGCAGTTTTGTTGAGTGAATACTGCTTCTGACAGCAGTGGGGAGAACAGGGTGTGCGGGAAGGATAATTTACTGAGGAAGGCACCTGACCAAGTGTCAAGGCAACTGCAATTTACCCAGTGAGAGAGAAATCCATTTCAGTACAAAGAAGACAGTTCTTGAGCTCAGCAGAAAAAGTGCAGACAACAATGTTACTGCCAATCAGTGCACAGGAGAAAGGGGAGGTGGGAGTCAACCCAGGAGCAGGAACATGCCAGCTAATATATTGCTAAGTGGTAAGAATTTTGTAGAACGTATTTGAAAAATGTACAGATCTAGACGTGGTGATGATTGCATCTATGTATGCGGTAGTTTGTTGGACTCCCCAACAGACTCAGGTGTTATTAAAATTGAGTTTGCAGCTTCTGCCTCTAGCAGGCAGACAACAGGTACAGGAGGGCATGTCACTGGGGGACAGACCTGAATTCCAGCCTAAGGTATGTAGGGAAGTGTGTGCTCTGGAGGCTCTGCTGCTGCAGGGTAGTGCTTGCTTGTTTGTGATGCTGGCTGCTTGATGATCTCTATGCTTGGATCTGTGAAAGGAAGCCAACTTCTTCCACCATTATGGAACTTCCCTTGGATCAGTAAACTGAAATCAGTCCCATTCCTTCCATAAACTGCGTTTCAAAGTTCATCTCAGAAACATGGAGTTTGCTACAACAGAAGTGTACTTAAAATGAAAACAGACCATACTTGTAAGAGATGAGATTAGTTACTTTTTGCACACTTCAGGAGGCTCACAGAATAAGAAAGAGAAAAGGTGGAGAAGACAGTTCTGGAAGCAGAATTATAAAGACCAAAGGCAGGAGACCTGGCTCCCATCATTCTCGTTATTCCTCAATCAAGAGCTAGACTTCACACGGACATAGAGAGTGATTAACTAGCTTCAAAATATTAGCACGGTTTACTGAAGGACATTCATAGTTAAGAACATACCCATAGCCAGGCGTGGTGGCGCATGCCTTTAGTCCCAGCATTTGGAAGGCAGAGGTAGGAGGATCACTGTAAGTTCGAGGCCACCCTGAGACTCCATAGTGAATTTCAGGTCAGCCTGGGCTAGAGTGAGACCCCACCTCGAAAAACCAAAAAAGAAAAAAGAATATACCCATAAACTTTTCATGATTTGATATGCATTTTACAGTGAAAGTAAAAAAATTATATTTCTATTTCAGGTATAATACTTTGTCTTTGTAAAAATAATACAAGTTTACATTACCCTTTGTGATTTTAAAAGTCACAATTTATAAGATCCCAATTTTGTACAATACTTTATCATTTTCTATTTATAAATCTAGCCAGCAAGCAAGACACATTCCAATATATTTTTTAGAGAGATATCTAGGCTGATATTCAACAAATACTGATGATGCTGGCTATTTCTAAGTGTGTCACCCTTTTCTAATGACATTTCTGATGCCCAGTTTCTTTTATCCAAAGAATATTGAAGCAGACTGAATGAAGAAGCAGACCTGAAAATATGACCGAAATGTACAGTCGAGCTAAGCATAAAAGAGGCCTTCAAAAATGTGAACAGGGCGCTTCCTCAGTAATGATATTTTCCCTCTAACAAATAATGAATTTTTCATTAATATGCTATTTTGCCAGTGTTATGATGCTACTTACTGCTATTTTAAAATAATAAGCATGTGAAATTTTATTGTTTTAATTTCCAACATGGCAAGTGTGCTTAGCTATAATCCGCATGAATTAAGTCTGGAGTTCTTTGTAATTTCGAGGCATTAAAAAGGGTCCTGGGACTAAAACTACTGGAAACTTCTATCCTAAGGATTCCCAAGTGTATAACTCTGAATCCAATCTCCATTGTGATCATCAACCCTCTCCAACATGTTTACAGGCAACTGAAAATAAATAAGCCCAGAGCTCCCTCCATGTTATCTCCGACATGATTTATTTGCGGTTTTTCCAACTGTAGTGTCACCACAGTTCAACCCGTTATTATGATCCAAGCCTAGGGATCATCATGGCCTGATTTCCACAATTCCCACAGCCAAGCTGTTAGGACTTCGACTGATGCTGCAATTGAAATATAACCCTAACTAACCCCTCTCACCACAGTACCACTGTCACCTGAGTTCAGATCACCCGCATATTCTCTCGGTACCTTGTGTGTATGTGTGTGTGTTTATATGTGTCCATGTGTATGTGCATGAGCACATATGTGTGTAGGTGTACATGCATACATGTGTGTGTGGAGGACCTAGGATGACATTGGGGATCATTCACCACCCTGGTTTTGAGACGCAGTCTCTCACTGAGCCTGGAGTTGACCAATTCAGCAGGACTGCCTAGCCCACAAGCCTGAGGGAGCCCTTGACCAGCTGTGTCTGCCTCCTTGCACCGAGGTTACAGGTATACGAGGCCAGGCCCTGTTTTAACATGAGTTCCAGGGATACAAACTCAGGTTGTCATGACTGCATAGCAAGCACTTTATCAACTAATCCATCTTCCCACCCCGCTGTTGGCATCTTGGAAACCTAAACTGTGCAAACAGAAGTCTTAACATGTAAAGTTTTACAATGGGTAGAAAATAACAAATGCTATCTGTATAATCACCTCCATCATCATCAACATCACCATTATACCATCATCATTATCATCACCATAGCCAACTCCAAATAATATTCATAGCATAGTGTTAAGACTTTTCAATTTTAACATAGTGATTTAATGATCATAGGTGATAATCTTCATTAAGTAATCTAAGAATATATTTTTGAAAGTGTTAAAGTATTCACACTAAACAAATTGGATCTGAGCATTTTTATACTTCAGAAAACTTTTAATTTAGCTCATGGAATAAAATATAATTCCATATTTGTTTAATTATATATATAGTTCAGCTTACCTTATCCAGTTCATCTGAGATTGCAATACCTGGGATTCAAAAGAGATTTAAAGAACAGTTTTAGAAGCAATCTTTAATTACCTCATGCTAAAAAATAACAAAAGCAAAAGTTGTTTGGAAATCTAGTATATTTCATGCTCCTTTTCTATTATTTATTTAGAATAATTAGATACCTCCTTTCTAATAATGAAAACAAATTAGGAATTTAAATTAACTATGATAGCCACAAGATACTGGAACAGTGTCAATGGAGCAAGGAAAATGAAACAAGCAGGAAGACCCTTCAGGTTTTTAGAGGCACAACTAATATGCAAGAACAATTGGGAAGCTGTCTTGTCTGTGCCACTGTATAAAAATTTGTCTTATGTTGTCCTCCCTTTCTCCTTGTCCCCCTCTCTTTCTCTTTCTCTCCTTCCCAGGACTTCTCTTTTATGAGGGTTTACAAATACCATATTGCTGCAATGTTTGATGTCTTTTCTTCTCACAGAGTACCTTTCACTTCATAACCTAATTCATGTCACTAGCATAGCTGATTTCTCTACATGATGAATCCCTATTGGCCTTTCAATCTCAGTGCCAGACTAGAGACCTCATTCTCCAGCTCCTTTTTCTTCGTTGAACCATGCGCAGCGCCTGGTGCACTGAGCATGAGCACTGTGGCTGGGCCTCGCAGCAGGTCATCAGTCAGATTTGAGGCACAGAGTAAAAGTGAGCTGGCTTCAAACAGCAGAGGAGAACAGACCAGGACACAAGAAGAGGTAGAAGGTTGGGAGAGCGAGGGAATCAGAGAGTATAAGAAGATGAAGTGAAGTGGAAGTTCAACAGATATAAAGGGCAAGAAAGAATCAGCTGCAATGGAGGAGAGAATCAGAAAATAAACCTGCGTCAAGGGGCTGTCCCAGCATTCAGGTCTTTTCCCCTGCTCAGATTCAGAATGCCTACAGAAGGTGTAGTGGGTACTATACTGGCTCCTGTAATAACCCTACAGCACAACAAGCCCATGAATCAATTGTATACAAGGAGGAGGAAACACTCCCTACTTCTTCCCAGTAAATGGCACCATTCTTACAGATAAACTGAAATTGCAGACATATCTGAAATGCATGCATTCTTTTTAAAAATATTTTTTTGAATTTATTTATTTTTAATCAGAGAAAGAAAGTCAGAGACAGAGAGAGACATTGGAAGGGAGAGACAGAATTGGCCAGGACCTCTAACCACTGCGGACAAACTCCAGGTGCCACCTTGTGCAACTGGCTTGGTAACATGGATACGGGAGAATCAAATTTGGGTCTTTTGTCTTTGTCAGAAAGTGCCTTAAGACATCTCTCCAGTCCCAAAATGCATTCTTTATAGCAATACTCTATGAAATTCATTTTGACCAAAGTTTTGGGTAGTTTATAATTTGATACTTCACTAAAATAGCCACTATTTCAGGGACTGGGTGTGTGTGACCTAACCTTAATGACTAGTCAAGACCTTGTTGCATTGTAAAGGAGAAAAAGCAGTGGAATTGGATCACATCAGGTTGGTATGCCCCAATAGAGAACTCTGTGATGTATTTTACAGGCAGGAGGAGATATGAGACATAGACATTGAGCTTTCTGGGAAATTATAAACATTTCTGCAGTCCTAAAGGAATTCACACATTTGTGAATTCAGGGACTTTAGAAATGTGTGAAATTACAAATGGTTACTCCAAATAACTCAGGTTTTAAGAATGAAGGAATTCTGGCCTTCCAAGTGGACTATATTACAGTCCACAGTAGATTTAAAATACATTATTCCAGTTTACAAAAGTCAAACATGTTTGAAATGCTTAGATTTACATTTATATGATAATGCAGAAATGTTTCATTCCAATTTGAATTCAAGATTAAGAGCAGATATTTTAAACATAAATATTCAAAAGACTGAATCTATATTAACATGGAGTAGATAGTATGAAATAAAGTTTCCTGTTTCATTCAATGTCAGTATGCTTAGATACCTAGAATTAAATCACCTAGGGTTCAGTTGTCTGGGATTCTTGAAGCTCTCTTGATTTGTTTCTTAAGTTTCTACTCTAATACCTTGAACCGGAAAAAAAAAATAAGTTTCTCACTCAATTTTGAGATAGTAATAGGTGATCTTTAAGTTTCTTCTACAGCTCAGAGTTTGAATCCATTATTCCTAAAGATATCAGTAATGCATCACTTCTCTAAAATGTAGCCATGGAGTGTCATGTAAGTACAAAAACAGTGAGCAGTCAATATGAATATAATAGTGCTAGTGCCTCTCGATCCTATCTTGCTTCAGGAGCTATTTTTCAGGGTTGGAAAACGTCACAGTAGAGAATGGAGATGAAGCTCAATTCTGCTTTGAAGACATGCACCACTAAAGAAGTGATGATCCCAGAACAAAACTCAAAGTCATAAAATGAAAACTTGGTTTAGAGAAATAATTATCCTTCTAATTATTCCACATGCTTGGACTGACCATGCTATGGTGAAATGCCCATTATCATGTTGTCATATTTTGATGACTTTGCCTAAGAAATTGTCCAAATGAGTCTCATTCTACTGGGTACAATTCCCTCAACTTTCTATTATCAATGTCATATTACCTAGGGTATTTCTCATTTCATTTTCAATTAAAATAGTTGAAAGAATTTTAATTAAACCCTTATTCAGAGGATCAGGAAGCACTAGGGAACTCTGTCAAATAGTCAGGACAATCATCGAGGGCCTACCAGAATGTTCCCTCCTGTCCTCTGAGAAGGGGTTAATGACAGCAAGGCATTTTACTGACTCTTCAAAATTCTTTAAATTATAACCTGGTATTTTAAAACTAAGAGAGCCTAAGGATCTGTAAATCCAAGAGCAAACGTAGTGAGAAACTATGAAACTTTATTCAGAAGGCTCCTAAGAAAACTTGGAGTAGCCAAGGAGGTGTGGTTTAGAGTAGTGTTGGGTCCCTGGCCTAATACTGGGGAAACAAGAGTTCCTTCTTGGTAAGGAAGCAATGACAGGCTGGGAATGTAGCATTCAAAAGGCCTAGGTATGATGACTCTGGGTCCCAGCACTACCAACTACAACAATAAGCCACTTGCATGTCTGAGGTGGTGGATCCTAATTCTGCTATAGTGTGAATGGAGCTTGATGGTTGTGGCTTCTCTTTGTATCCCCCACTTCTGGGCCTTCCCGTTTCTTCTAATCTCCCAAAAGGAGTAAGGGACATCAAGACTATTCTAGAACAGAATTTTCAGCTTCCCAGCTTTCAGGCGACTTCTGTCAAGGAAAGAAGAGCTGGATGCTTCACCTAAATGTGCATCTTCTAGCCGTCAACTCCGCCTAGAATCAGGGCTGGACTGCAACTACTGGAAATGAAAGCAGTGCCTTTTCACAGTTCTTTACAGCTGAGTTAGTGTAATTCATCTCCTGAAAGTAGGTCAGGACATTCATAGGGCATGAAATGATACTAGCCACTTCCCAAAAATCTAGCTCCCTGATGGGTAAAGGAAAACCATAATGATAAAATATACAGACTTACACACCTCCAACTCTTTCTCTTTAGAAAGCTTTAAAAAATGCTGAGGTAAAATACATAGTCAGAAATAGAGAACATAACATGGAAATACTGGTTTTCTACTGAACTGACCTACATCAGCTTATATGAACCAAATGCACATATTCCTTCCCCATTGGTTATGAGCAGGTGTCACATTGAAAGCTTGAAATTAGCTATTGTCCAAGTATAGGCACCAGGGAAATCAGTAAATGCTGCAAATCTGGGCTCATTGTTAGAATCACCTTACACCACAGAGTATGCTCAGTAAGTAGAAAGCAGATACCTGCATAAGAACCACCCGTATCAACAAGCAGTTAGCCAACCTACCCCTGAACACTTGCCAATTAAAATCCTCTCTAGAAAGGCTGCTATTGTTAGAGCAGAAAATTCCTGTTAGGAATGGGAGGATTTTTTGGGTTTATTTTCTGAAATACAGCCAGATAAGCCTGAATTGCACCATATAGCCCAGGCTGGTCTCAGACTTCAGCAATCCTCCTGAGAATGGAAATAACAGGTAGTGAGCCAGCATGCCCAGTAGACTCAAGGGATTCCACTCTCAGTTGGTTACTGTTACAAACAAGCAATTTCTTTTTCTATAACAGGCTGAATAATAAATAATTTTGGTTTTAAAATCACATATGAACTTTCATTTATAGATTGTAATTGTCCCTAAATATATATTTGCTTTGTTTGTTTTTATTCTCTGAAACAAGTTCTCACTATGTTGTCCAGATTGGCCTTGAATTTGCAGTCTTCCTGCCTCTGCTTCCTGTTTGCTGGGATTACATAAATTATCACTATGCCTGGCTCCTGTTCTCCTTCTTAAAATGACTTATTGATAATGCAGAAATCATACTTAGAACATGGGTCAAAACATGCCACACACTGAATTTAGCTCATGCCCAGAGTTTACTGCTTTGCTCTAAATGTACACAGCAATTTTTAACCTTGGGTATTTGGATTGCCCATTTTTCCTATGACAGCTGCAAATCTAGGTTTTCATCAGGCCCCCTCCACCACCTCTGCCTTTTACTCACTGTAAAGGGCTTTAATTTTTGCTATTCTAAAAAGATTGGAATGATCTAATCTGAATTCCTTGAACTTCCTCACCCCTTCTCCCCATCACAGAACCACTGGTGTGGCCTCTTGTCTCAGAGATAGTGTTCTTTCTGCTAGAAAATACAATTTCCATGTTGTTTTTCTTGGCTCCATTCAGACCTTCTCTGGTACTGCACCATAAATACAATGCAACTGCAAGTCTAGCAAGAGAGGAGTCAAAGGTACAGATATTATGCCCCACAAATTTTTAAGAAAGCTGTGGTCCTCATCTTTTCTTTCTTTTAATATTTTATCTATTTATTTGCAAGCTGAGAGATATTGATTGAGAGAAGATAGATAGAAAGAATAGCCACACCAGGGCCTCCAGCCACTGCAAATGAACTCCAGATGCATGTTCAACTTTGTGTACCTGGCTTTACATGGGTACTGGGGAATCCGACCCAAGTCATTAGGCTTTGCAGATATGTGCTAAGCCACTGAGTGATCTCACTAGCCCCCTCACCTTTTCTTCCTTACCTGAATCTTCAAGTTCTTTATTTTTCAGTTCCCTTATACCTTCATAACCACTACGCAGACCCATACAAGTTCTCTCTCACACCCTCCTCATACACATACAAGACCCAATAGCCCCAAAACTCTATAAACACCTTTTATGTTCTTACTTTCTTCTTTCACAGCATTTCTTCTTTTTTCCTTTCTTCTTTCTTTCATTTGGTCTTTTGAAACAGTGTCCCACGTATCCTAGGTTGGCCTCAAATGGCTAAGTTGTTGAGGATGGCCTTGAAATCTTGACTCTCCTGCCTCTACCTCCTTAGTGCTGAGATTGCAAGTGCAAACCACCACTCCCAGCATGCATGGACTCATACACACATACATACATACATACATACATGCATACATACATACATACGAACATTCATGCATGCATACACACATACATATGAGATGGCACTGCCCACCACTCTCCCTCTTGTTCACTGACTCTTCTTCCTTCTGCATACTGGCTTCTACCATCTCTCTCTCTCTTTTTAAAGCTACATTCAAATGAATAATGTTATTCCTCCCAACTATAAATCCAAACTTAAAATTTCCTATTGCAAAAAGATAACAGCTTTATGCTTATATTTTTCAACTCCATACATGTTCATCACAGAAAAATGTAGAAAATAGGTTGTGATAGTTTGAATTCAAAACATCTCCCTCCCAAAGCCTCATGTAGTGAATGTTTGGTCCCCAGATGTTTTGGGAAGTGGTAAAAACTTCGGAAGGTGGGGTCCAGCTGGAGAAAGCAGGTCATGAAGGCTGTACATGGCCGTTCCTTGCTGCTGTGCTCTGTGTCTGCCACAAGGTGAGGAGTGTCCCCCCCCCCCCCGCTGCAATGCAATGATGTTCTGCCCAGGCCACAAGGCCACTCAAGAATGAACTGGATCTCTGGAACTGTGGGCCATAGCAAATGCTCCATCCCTTAGGTTGTTTGGTCAGGTGTTCTGGTCACAGCAATACAAAAGTAACTAACAACAAATGGGAACAGAAAAATAACCTCCAGTCACAAAGGTGATGAGAACAGCAGATGAATTGTTCTACATCATACTGTGTGATGACAAAAGCATAGAGAAATCTTATATGACTAAGTATGCATATATCTAAAATGAAACTAAGATAAAACACACATGTATTTTGTTGTCTACTTTTTATACAATACAAAATAAGGGTACATATATAAACATATATCAAAATGTAGCTTCACTTTTTATTAAAAATACTTCTATATTATTTAATGACAAGATAGGCACCAGGATTTCTTTATCCATTTTTTTCTAAAATAATTGCATAGTTTCCAACTTTCCACTACAATAAACAATGGGAGAACAGCTTGGGAATAGCTGCACACACCATACATATATTTCCATTTCCTTCTTAGAGAATTTATCTGACAGTTTCAATACTATGATTTTCTGGAATATTTTCCCTCTTTGATTTTCATGAAAACCTTCTATTTTTCTTTTTACCCAATCTCTCTTGTAATTCCTATTCATTCTCATTTTCCTATCTGTATCTGAAGTGTTGATATTATCTATGAGTGCCACATCTGTCTGAATATTCTGAGGACCATTTGAATTCTTATCTGAGGTACAGATAGCATTCAATTTTCCTGTTTATAAACAAAACCCCAAACAGAAGAAACTACATACATTCTTACCTCTGTTCTCATCCTTCCCTCATGACAATCAGTACACCCTGGTTTACATTTTAACACTCCCATCCTAGGGCTGCTGCTTTATTTCCAGTTGTCTTCATATCTGTCCTTGCCCTTACCTTACCCAGGGGCCAAGTCAACTCTACACTCATGTTTCCTCAATATGATGGTTAGTACAATGCAACCCTTGGAGGTAGGAAGAGTCCAAAGAATACAGAGTTTACTGTCTGGTACCTACATAAATGCTAAGTGGGCATGGTAGTCACCTGTAATCCCATCACTTGAGAGGCAGAGGCAGGGGACACCTGGAGCAAGATGGCTAACTAGAGTAGCCTAATCTGTAAGCTCTGGTTCAAGTGAGATATCCTGCCTCAGTGAATAGTGATTAAGGAAGACACCCAATGTCAACCTCTGGTCTCCACACATACATGCGCACCAACATGAATATGAACACATACACATGCACATAAACACACACACACACACACACACACACACACACACACACACCCTGCCATGTGCAAACCTCACAATGTGACTCAGGAGAGAAGCCCTGTAATCTTGCCACCCCCTGACTCTTCTCTATCTCAACATTCAGCTTCACTGTCCATATCTACTTACTTGATCCTCTAGACATCAATAGTAAAAAGAAAATAAGAAAGTAAAAACAGTAAAAAGTCCTTTTCCTTTTAAGGTCTTCTTACACACATTTATCTTTCTCTTTCCTAATTTTCTCAGGCCTTTATATACCTTCACACCACCTTTGCCCCTTCCCTTCACCTTTGAAACAACCCAGATGCATTCTCTGTTAGGCTGTCATTCAATCCACTCGGAGGTTCTCGCGTACCGTCATAGCTCTCTTGAACCACATCTTAACAGGTGTTGAAATGATGCTTTTCATACCTACGTCTTCTACTATAAGGTGACCATGAAGTCCAGATCCACATGTCCATCACCTTTGTTATTCCTGCACACTATTAGTGAATGTGAGAATGAATGAGCACACTTTTGACATATGATCAGCCTCCACTTTTTCTCATGGTTTCTTAGCCTCTATCTCCTCAGGTGATTATGTCCAGGACTTTTTAGTACACTCATGACTGACTGACAACAAAAGTCCTTTGTGTTTTTTTGTTGACTGTGTCCAGGTTGACATTATCAGACATGAAGCATAAATGTCTGTCTTCTGCTCCACAACAGCTGGGCTCGTTTCCCTGGAAAAGCTCCAGTCAGTCTTTTCACATGAACTGTGATAAACAGACTAATGTCTAGATGGGCTGAAGACACTCATCCTGGCATTGCCTCTTCAGAGAAAGCTGGCAGACACAGTGAAAGGATTAGGCTCAGAAAACACTGGAAGCCGTGACACTCTGGGAAGAACACTTCACCAAGCTACTGGTTCTGTTGCCCAAGTACACAAACTAAAGTAACTGAAGCATTTTGATCTTGTCTGTCTGTTTACCTACATAGCTCTGCATTTTTAAGCATGACTCTCCAATATATAACTCACAATCACATCCCCAAGTCCCAGAAAACACCCCAAATGTGCAAACACCACAACTCATGTCATCTTGAGTCAAAGGCTCACACTTAGACACAAACCAAAGGGAGATCAAAAGTAAAGAAAAGCAGAGTAGGGAAGGGGTCCCTAGGAAGGTGGATCAGGATGAAGTGAAGTAGCACTCATCAGCAAGCTACCAACTGTGTCCTTTGATAATCACTGCCAAGTCCTGAGACATTGGAAAGAAAAGGAACTTGGACTTCAGAAACCTCCACGTCCAAAGGACACATGGAAAATGAATGGTAGCAGGTAAGTAGAGTCAGAGGAATGTACAGAAGCTCCAAAGGAGGTTCCACACTCTGTCCAGAGATGGCAGTAAGACATAAGTCATCCTAAACGATACGCTGGATCTAAGGCTAAAAAGAAGAGTAGATTCAGTTTGCTGGAAAGGGAAACTGTGCACAGAAGTGAGGTGAGAGTGGTGGCTTTGGCATGAGCAATTGCATGCCAGGGAAGGATATTAAGAGAAGGTGCTACGTTTGCGAGCCCAGAGATGATGCTGGAGACACAGTAAAGGACCAGATGCTGAAGTACTTTCTCTGAGCTTTTAAATGGAGCTGAAACAAGCATCATGTTTTCTCTTGAGACCCACTACTCCTGTAGAATAGGCTTACTGGAGAAAATGTTGCAGGTATGAACAACTCATTCCTAAATCATCTCCAGACTTCACCTGGGCACACATGCTAGCCTAGGTTGCTCAGCTGCTTTGCAGCTAGGTGTAGAAGTTTTGTAAACATGATGCATGCCACTTCCACACTCCTAGGCAATGAAACCTTCTGCTATAATGCACCATAGGCTCTTCCTGCTTCCACAGCAACCTTGAATGGCACGTGTTGAAGATGGTGGAATAACAGGATTGATAGCATGCATCCCAGACACACAACATCAAGCCATTATCCTTGAGAGAAAATACTTACCTTATACCAAGCCACAGATTCTGGCTGTAGGATTCCCCTAAGATAATATTATGGCAATCTGGCCATTCGTAAACTCAGTAAGAGCAGGAATGGTAACCTGTAATTTTCTTGCACAGGATATGAATGAAATGGAAGGTGTCAAACTGACAAACATATGAGCGCATCATGAATGTTGAGTGTATGAGCTACAAAATACTGATGGGGTAGAGAAAAGAATCAAATTCAATACATGTTCTAGAGGAAAAATTAATAAGATTTGGCAACTATTACTTGCAGGGAGGAAGAGAGAAGGGAGGGAGGGAAAAAGAAAGAAACAGAGGCAGAGACAAAGACATAAAATAGTTAAGTAAGATTCATTACCATGACCTAAGACAGCATGCTGAAGTGTCCTGTTGAAGTAGAAGATGTGCGGGTGTGATCCACTCATATATATTGAGTTCATAGTACTAGGTTATATAAATAGAGATATGCCCCAGGCATTTAGTATGTAGTTTAAAAGGGTCCGAATGGGAAATAAGCATATTCGAGTTAGCTATGTAGGAATGATGATTAAATAATGAGAGTAAGATGAATTGAAAATAAACATCACTTAAAATAACTGGGGAAATGATTGACCATAGTGTGATAGTTAATTTCTGCTTGTCAGTTTGACAGGATATAGAGTCATTATGGAAACAGATCTCTTGTTATGACTGTGATATATTTTCTAGATTATATTATTTGAGGTAGGAGGACCCACCCTATCTGGGCAGCTTCATCACATGGGCTGGGTTCCTGGAATATGTAAAAAGTGTAAAGCTAGATGAACACTCAGCATTCATCAATCTACTCTATTTTTTCCTTGCTGATGTGATGATATGGGCCAGTTTCCTACTCCTGCCATGCTTTCTCTGCCATGATGAACTCTATCCTGTGGAACAGACAGCTAAACTAAACCCTTCTTTGCTTAAAAAGATTTTTTTTTCTGGTAATTTGTCCCAGGAATGAGAATGCAACTAATAAAGAAAATACTAATAAAGAAAAAAAACTAATAAAGAAAATTGGGAGGCAGAGATAGGAGGATTTCTATGAATTCAAGGCCTGCTTGGAACTACAAAGTGAGTTCCAGATCAGCATGGGCTACAACAATACCCTAACTTGAAATAAAACAACAATAACAAAAACTTGGTACCAAGAAGTAGGGACATTTCCTTAACAAACCTGACCATGTGGTTCCTAGAATTCTGGAACTTGTTCACAGAGGAATGTGGAAGAATTTAGAACTTGGTAGTAGAGAAATATTACCAGGCTGTAGCCAGAGCTTAATGGGACATCATGGTAGAAATTTGAATGACCAGAAAGGTGAGAGAATGTGGAATGTAAAGGCACAGATTATGATGTTTCAACGTGGAAGAAAGTCTTTATTGAGAACTGGGCTTGATGCAGTTACTGTGATATTCTGGCAAGGAAATTGGCTCTGAGAACCTGAAAAAAGTTCAATTTAAAAATAATGGAATAATGTGTTTTTCAGAGAAAATTTCAAGCGAGCAAGTCTTGGGTTTGTGGTTTGGCTTCTTTTGGCTGCTTTTATGAAATTATCTAATGGAAGAAAGAAAAAATACAGAACATAAGATATAAAAAATATAGTTTGACACAGAAAGAAATGCAAGGAACTTCAAAGTCCCAGGCCCATAGATAGCAATTCCTTCAGCTGTACTTGTTAAGATGATTGCTACCATTAAAGAGAAATCCACTCCTCTGAATTTTGATAGTAGTAAAGATGCCCTGGAAGCAAGACCCAACCCATTAAAGGCTCAATATAGAAAGAATGGAAATTCTTTTAAAAGCAACAGGTCTTAAGGAGGAACAGTGCAGAGAGGTGTCTGCTTCTTGAAGGTCAGCCTATAGAGACTACTACAGCTGGAGTCCAAATCCAATTATTATTATTATTATGTGTTGTTATTATTATTATTGAGACAGAGAGAGAGAGAAAGAGGCACAGAGAAACAGAGAGGGAATGGGCATGTCAGAGCCTTTCAATCAATATGAACGAACTACTGATGCATGCACCTTCTTGTGTGCATGTGAAACATTGCACGCTTGTGTCACTTTTGCATCTGGCTACTATGTGGGACCTGGAGATTTGAACAAGCATTCTTAGGCTATGTAGGCAAGTGCCTTAACTGCTAAGCCATCTCTCCAGCTCCCAACCCCTATTTTTATCTCAAGAACTTAGCAGTATCTTTCATCCTTTTTTTTTTTTTTAAGGTAGGGTCTTACTTTGGCCTAGGCTGACCTGAAATTCACTATGTAGTCTCAGGGTGTCCTCGAACTCATGGAAATCCTCCTACCTCTGCCTCCAGAGTACTTGGATTAACGGTGTATGCCACCACAACTGGCAAGAGCTTAGCAATATCTTTCACATAGCACTGGTTTGGAAAAAAAAATGAAAGAACTAAGATTAAGAAGGTCATGGAATAGTTCACCATGGCTCCAGAGGTCAGTGTGGTTAAACCGGGTAAGCAGGGCCAGGATACCTGCTAAAGGCCCTATAAGGCCAGTTTTTGAATCTGTGAAGGAAGGTGAACCCTAAGTTCAGATGGAGACTCCAGGATATTCAAGATTCCAGAACCAGAGGATATTATAAAGCTGTAGATCTGGAGCAGACTTACCACAAGAGAGATACCACTGGAGGCATGGAATTATCCAATATCTTTGGAGCCCAGATCATCCCATCCCACGCTCCAGATGACAGACAAAAAGCTTCAAGATGTGGAGTCTGCCTTGCTGAGTTTTAATCTAGCTTTTTGTCTGATAATTCCTTGATATGTCTCCATTCACCTCTTTTGGATTGGGACTGTTTCCTTTGTGTCAGTATATACTGAAAGTAGGTAACTTGTTTTTATTGATGTTAACAGGAGTTCACAGTCTCTCAGACTGTCTTCAGTCTCACACAAGACTTTAGACTTTTTAGCAGTGTTGGAACTGATAAAGGCTATGGGGACTTTTGAAGTTGGTCTAAATGCATTTCCATGAGCCTCTAGGGACAAGAGATGGAAGTTTATGATTTAAGTGTATTATGTTTGAATATCAGACATCATATAAAAAGGGTAGCTTGTGATGTTTAATCTCTCGTTGTCAACTTGACAGGATTTCAAATAACCATAGAAACAACTCTCTGGTCATGTCTTTGAGGGATTTTCTACATTAGATTAGTTGAGATGGAGGACTACCCTAACTGTGGGCAGCACTGTCCCATGGGCTGGGTTCTTGAACTGAATATAAAGGAGAAATCTAGTTGAGGACAGAAAGAACTCTTGAGGAAGACCTATAAGAAGTGGTATGAGGGCATCCAGAGAAGACCCAGAAGATCCAGGAGATCCGCCTCCCAGAAAGTTGGAGGTTAGAGAGTATGAAGAAAGACTATCAACTGTGTGAAGAAAACTACTAGAGCAATTTTGTATTATAAGGACTAAAAAATTGTTTATTCTGTTTGGTAATTTGGAATCAACTATTAACCACAGTAAAAAGAGTATCAGGGGCTGGAGAGATGGCTTAGTAGATAAAGGTGCTTGCCTACGAAGCATAAGGACCCAGGTTCAATTCCCCAGTACCCATGTAAGCCAGATGTACAAGGTGGCACATGCATCTGGAGTTCATGTGCAGTGGCTACAGGCCCTAACATGTTCATTATCTCTTTTTCTCTCAAATAAATAAATATATTAAAAAGTTTCAGTACAAAAATTGGTACAATAACAATCCCTTTGCAGAGCAAAAGGAGTGAAAAAAAATGGACACTTCTTTTGACATCTTTAGTACAAAAAGGAAACCTGACTCTCTCTGAAGTTATTTCAAACTCAAGAGGAGTGTTTGTTTATAACTTGGGCTCCCCAGTATGGCAGCCACCTCTTCTGTGGTGATACAATATTTGAAGTATGGGGCTCCAACTAAGATGTGCTATAAATTGAAGTTCATTAGAATTAGAAGATTTAGCCATCTAAAAGGAATGGGACATATCTTAGTCATTTTATAGGGAAAATAAATGAAACATGATTTAGATGCAGTAGGTTAAATCAAATATTTAATTAAAATTCATTTCAGATGGTATTTTAACTATTCTTCAATGGGTGTAGAAAACAGGAAATTGTACATGTGACTAGTGTGACATTTTTATTGCACTGTGTGCAGCTGGGGCATGTTATAATCTGATATGTAGCAATAATAGTTGTGATAGGCAGAATTCTAAAGTGGTCTCCAGGACCCACATCTGTAGAGCCCTATCTCTGTATGTCTGAGTGGGACTACTGAGTGTGAAAGCATTTCATTCTCTAGTCTAGAATACTACCCAAAAGAGGCTGAGCAACTGTGAAGGAGATGAACCTGTATGACCATGACCTAATGAGGTATAGTCTTTAAAAGAAGGTGAAACTTTTCAGAAATGCACCATTGTGGCCTGTAAGAAACTACTGTCAATGGTTACCTTTCTTCCACTTGCTAAAGATTTCCCCTAGTCGTTTCTGCAGACTGCCCTGAATACTAAAGAGGATCACCTTGGCTTTTGGTCACAGAAATCAGCTGTGAGACAGTCTGTATATTTGTGTCCCCTACTTCCCAAATTCCTATATTAAAACCCAAACCCCAATGTGACAATGATTGGAGGTGTAGCCTGGGAAATGACTAGGTCTCAAGAGTCTCCCCACTCCTGAATTAAATTAATGCTGATATAGAAAGAGTTCACAGGACTTCCTTGCCCCTTCCACTATGTGGGGGTACAGAAAGAGGAGGCACTTCCTATAAATAAAGCAAGGGGCCTTCCCTAAACGAGGACCAGCCAGTGCCCTGATCTTGGCATTTCTAACCTCCAAAAACTGTGAGAAGCAAATTTCAATTGTTTCAAAGGCCACTTGGTCTATGGTTTTTATTATCCAAACCTAAATGGATGAATACAGCCTATAGTTAACTGAGAAAAATCACAGCCTGAACTGTGCCCCCTTGGTTACAAATTGGGTTAGTACATAATAAAAATACAGTCATAGTTCTTTAAAAAGTGTTGGGAATGGGCTTCTGTAACATCTTGTAATTAATGACAGTAATTAGCAAGTGTTTTCAAGGCTGATGTCACATTTAAAATGACAAAATTTGATGGACATTGTATTCAAACATTTGTGTAATGGTCAGACTGCTCTTCCATGTGATAAAACAAACTGAAAGGTACCAGGTCAGCCTCAAAGGACAGATAAGATGTATTCAAAAAAAGTAGATGAGATGTAAAAATATTAACACACACCCTTGTCATATTAATAGGATTCAATTCCTTTGATGAAAATAACATAATGACATGTTACTTTTTTATTATTTGCTTGAAAAGTAAATCTAGCCCAAACTTGGCTGTCTTAAATCCCAGCAACTGGGTTTTTATTTATGTAGGAAGACTATTATTTAAACAAATTATAGAGATATGTTTTTTCAGAATCAATAATATTCCATAATATCAAAAGAAAATTCTTTCCAGGCCATGACATTAATATGCTTCTCAATCTGTCTAATGTTTAAAATGGAAAATATTTAACCAGAGAAAGATCAGAATACTGTGAACTCATTACTAAAATTATAAAGTACACATGCATGTCTACATATACAGTGTGTATAATCAAATCAAAATGCTTGCTAGATTGCCTGTCCTCATGACAATAACATTGATTTAGATGATTTCACTTGACATGTGTCATATCTTAGACCATTTACCCACCACAGGGAAGCACACTCTCATCTTCTTGTTTGGGAGAATTAGGTTAATGGAGGTTAAATAATTTGCTTCAGGTACTCCCCTTCTAGATGGCACAAAACACCCTCACCCATGCCCTCAGATTAAAGTTGCTACATTTGTAAAAAATGAAGTTACATGACACCATGCCAGGCTCTGAAAGGCTCATAAGAAGAATCTGGCCCTGTTGCCACCCTTGAAAAATTAATAGATATGCAAAAGTCATAAAGGCAAAGGAAAGATTATTAATGAAAATGGCATAGAGATTTTCAAAGGAGAAGAATAACGAAGATGCCACGAGGTGAACTAGGCAATGGGAACCATGAAGAGGGACTAGAATCAAGCAGCTCCAAGGGGTCCCACAATTCCTGGCATATAGTCTATTCAGTCTGCCCACAGCCAAACACCCTGAGAACTCAGCCTTCAGTAGAATTATAATGAGGATGGGAAATGGGCTATTTCTGATAGTAATGAATGTTTCTATTTGAATATTGGCTCTGAGTTTCAATTATAATCAAGGAAATGAACTTACTTCGAGAGAGATTCTCAAGGGCTTTCCCCAGCTTCTTGCTCTCTTGAAGGATGTGGTTCAATTCATCAAAATCACGGCTTTCTGGTTTAGTCCTCCAGTCCCACTTAGGATGCTCTACTGACCTTGGCACTATGTTTAAAAAAAATGGTTATTTCATGAGCATGCCTTACAATGATATAAACTCACCATTCATTGTATGTGAAAGATTGAACCAAGATCAATGTACAAAATGCACAATGCACAAAAAAATGTGGACAAGGATTTTTCATGATAAACAAATGGAAGATTTAAAGTTGGGTTTGAAGAAAATGGTTTAACTCTATAAATAAAAAAGTATGGCAGCATCTATGAAACATGGAAGTTCAGATACTGAATTAAAACTAATCATTACTATAACTTGGGGGAGGGACAAAGAGGCAAGGTTTATTCTGTGTCATGCTACAAGCTTAAAATAGTTACTGACTTGTTTATCAGCAACTAACAAATATGTTTAAGGATCCTCTTGCTAGGTCTTCTAAAAACAGAAAAGTAAATGCGCGTGGATATTTCCACTCATTCCAAGTTTGCACTAAAATTGCATTATAGTTTAGGGACCTTTTTCTCCTCAAAAAGTAAATTTAAAAAGGAGAAAAGGCCTTATTAGCCAACATTATTATTGAAAGCTGAAAAGCAGGCTGGTAAGTGGTAAGGAGATTTATCAAGATAAACTGAAACTCATATCCCTGAAGATAGTAAGCATTCCACAGTACTTAAGTACTAAAGCAGCAATTCAAGAGAACAGTGTCAAAGCAGTACTTATATAAGAACTTGTTTTCCAAATCTGAAGAGTCCATGAATTTCTAAAAAAATTAAGGTCTGTTATTTTAAAATATTAATCAATGATAATTAAAATTAGAAAAACTGGGCTGGAGAGATGGCTTAATGGTTAATCACTTGCCTGTGAAGCCTAAGGACCTCAGTTCAAGGCTCGATTTCCCAGGATCCACATAAGCCATACGCACAAGATGGCACATGCATCTGGAGTTTGTATGCAGTGGCGGGAGGCCCTGGCTTGCCCATTTTCTATCTATCTGCCTCTTTCTCTCTCTGTCTGTCTGTCATTCTCAAATAAATAAGTAAAAATAAGCAAAACAATTAGAAAATTTTTCAGGAACAAAAATAACAAATTATACTACTGTCAGATTTCTCAAAAGCAATCTTTGCCCTAAAAGACAGCAGGACAAATCCTTCAATATTTTAACAAAAGATGATTTCTAACTCGGAATTTTTAAAATAGTAGTTAATGAGCCAAACAAGATACTTAAAATTCTTCATAATTTTTCACACAAGCATTTTTTCTTAGAAAGCTGCTAAAGAGAGTGTTCCAGTATAATGAACAAATAATGACAAGAAATTAAGAGTAAGTGACTTTTGAAGAGAAAAATGAAAAGGGAAAATTTCAGGAAGATAAGGAAAGATGGTCTCAAAAGACAGCTGAGAACATATCTAGACTAAGGGATCCAGTGTGAAGCTATAGAACAGAGGGATGGAGGAGAGAGGTGTCAGATAGAATCAAACAAGAAAGCATATTATATTTTGATTCTTTGATGCATTTGATTCTATTAAGAAATTGATGGCATTGGTGATAGATACATAAACACAAAGTAAATGAGAAAGAAAACTATTTATCCTAGAAAAAAAACTAATAGTTGGACAGTATAGGTCAATGATAAAAATGTCAATATATATAGTCATAATACTTAACATTGATGGCAAATATATATTTAACCAAAATTTGAAATAGCTCCATTAGCCTACTATCAGGATGAGAAAGGAGTTGATATATATGCAGTTAAAAAGGATGGGGAAGGTCAAACAGTGATGCTTCAAGTTTAAAAATAGCTAGGGCTGGAGAGATAGCTTAGTGATTAAGGCACTTGCCTAAAAAGCCTAAGGACTTATGTGTGACTCTCCATGTCCCACATAAGTCAGACACACAAGGTGGTGAAAGTGTACATGTCTGGAGTTTGATTGCATTGGCTAGAGGCCCTGGTGTACCAATATTCTTTCTCTCTCTCTCTCTCTCTCTCTCTCTCTCTCTCTCTCTCTCCCTCCCTCTCTTTCTTTCTCTCTCTCTCTTGCATATAAAAAGGTCAGTCTGTTGGGTTTGCCTCAAAAAAAAAAAAAAAAAAGTAAAAATATAAATAAGTTAAAGAGCCAGATTCAAGAGATGGTTTAGCAGTTAATGTGCTTGCTGGCCAAACCAAAGGACTCAGGTTTTTATTCCCCAGTACCTATGTTGAGCCAATTGCACAAGGGGGCGCATGCATCTGGAGTTCGTTTGCAGTGGCTAGAGGCCCTGGTGGTCCCATTCTCTTGATGATAGATAGATAGATAGATAGATAGATAGATAGATAGATAGATAGATAGATAAATAGATAGATAGATAGATGATAGGTAGACTGATATCTGCCTCTTTCTCTCTCTAAAATTAATTAATTAATTTAATTAAATATTTTTAAAGTAGAAATCCTAGTTAGTACCATTGCAGATTTATCACCCTGTTCAGTTCTTTGTCTAAAGCCTGCATATGATGAGGCATGAGTAAAGCAATTGAAATTTATTGAAAAAATGTGTGGCATTTCCCCACAGTTTCAGGGCAAGCATGCTTAGGGTTTCAGCCAACATACAAAGATGAGAAAGAAAGGAAAATACACCCTCTCTGAGTTAGAACTCAGAAAAGCAGGCAGGTTCAGCAGTGAGAATCTGAGCAATTGTAGGTCTTATGGCGGTTTAAGTGCATTGTCTCTTTAAGAGGAGAAACATTCCTCTCACCTCTTTAGCATGTCAATGGATGAGAGATGGTCTCTTGACCAGGTGACAAATAGGGTCTGTTGGATTAACTCATAAGGGAGGAAACCATAATCTTATGTTTTGGGTCACCTAAAATGTCATGTCTTCATCCAGGGCCAGAGGCAAAAAGCAAAGTAGCTTTCCCTCAACTATACCCCTGATATTTCCACTCTCCTTCCTCTCATAGGGCATTTTAAATACTATGGAGGAACAATTGGGATGTTTCAGTTTCTAATGTTACCAAGGGAACAGGAAGTTGGGTCTGCCCTTCAATGACTTCCACGACTAATGGCTACCTAGATACCTACCAATACCTTCCATGAGGCCCTGGTGTGCCAATTCTCTCTCTCTCAAACTAAAAAAGAAAAAATGATAAGTATGTAGACTTTCAAACTAATTCAAAGGAGTTGAAAATGTTTCCATGTACAGTGCTGAGGAAAAATGGAACAATACTGATAGATTAGGAACAAGGTAGCTTTTTATTTTTTAAATATGTAGTCAGTCAAAAGACCGAGGTCCAGGGCTGGACAGGTGGCTTAGCGGTTAAGCTTTTGCCTGTGAAGCCTAAGGACTTCCTTTGAGGCTCGATTTTCCCCAGGACCCACGTTAACCAGATGCACAAGGGGGCGCATGGTTCTAGAGTTCATTTGCAGTGGCTGGAGGCCCTGGCGCGCCCATTCTCTCTCTCTCTCCCTCCCTCCTTCTGTCTCTTTGTCACTGTCAAATATATAAATAGAAATTAAAAAAAATAAAAGACCGAGGTCCAAAGGAACAGGGATGTCACCCTACCCTGGAGAGACTAGAATTTCAATCTGATTCAGTCTCATCCAAGATGGCAATACTGAGCAGCAAGATCCTTCTTGATTTGAACTTGGCATTGAGGATCATCTGAGTTGGCTACTTAATTTACATAAATGAATGTACTCAATGTCTCTGTGTGAGATTTTTCCCTTTCTTTCCCTCTCCTGTCCCAACTGGGATGGGAAGAGAACTCCTCTTGGCTCACAAGCTTTTCTGGTTTTCCTTTTCTCCTGTTTTCCCTCTCTCTTAAAATAAATCTTTCATGACTTTCCCTTCTCTGCATATACATTTCTCAATTCTTTGTTAATTGTGGGCAAGATCTCAGAAGCCACTGCCTTGGTGGCTTGGCAGATTTGTTGATTCACAGGCTTGGGGATTTCTAATCGCACAACAATACTATGCTGTAATATTGCTTTACTTTTAAATCATGTACATTTTGTTCTGATAAAAATCAAACTAAATAACATTCTAAATATTTGTATACACTAAATATAATAAATACTCTTAAACTGTTGAAATATATCATTACAATAGCTTCTTAGAAAGTGATCTGGCCATATACGTTACAATGAACAAAGGCACAGACCCCTTGACTCTGCCCCTTATGTCCAGTGAGCCTTCATGAAGAACATGAAAACATCCGTATTGTGCATATGTAAAATCATTCAAACCTGAATGAAGGGCAAGATTTTTATTAGTTTATTTCAGCAGTGAGTCTGTGTTGCAAAGCCCTGAAAGTAATATATATGCCATTCAACATGGAATGTCTGAATAAATTGTGGTGCACTCACACTGTGCTATAGTTTGTGGTTATTAAAAAGTCTAGTTTGTGCAGTGAAGATGGTTCAGGACATAATGCACTTGCTATACAAACATGAGTATTTGAGTTCAGATCTCCAGAACACATGTATAGCTTGATGCTGTACTGTTAGCACCCATAATCGCAGCATGCCTAGGACAAGAAGAGATGTAGAAACAGGAGAATTGCCTGGAAGCTTGCTGATCAGCTAGCCTCTGTGTGTGTGTGTGTGTGTATTAGCAATTTATATAGATATATATTCATATATATGGTACATTTGTGCATGAAGTGACAGATACACAATCTAAAGCCATTTCTAGAACTGAGTAAAAATAAGCAAATATTACTTCCAATATTTAATTAAGCCTAAAAACTTTAAAAACCCTAGGAAGAAGCCTCATCTGTGCTTCACTCTATAAAGGATGCTGGGCATAGAGGCATCACTAACAAGAGCACAATGATATTCAAACAGCAGAAGTTGAACACAGAAATTGTTACCCAGCTAGAAACAGTTGCAGGCACAGAGGACATTTCCAATGGTGAGCCCCTCTGGAAGAGAGAGAGGCTCAACTGAGAGAATAAGTATAGGGATATGTGTAGCATATTTCTCCTAACATAACATGACACTTTTGTCAGAATTCTTTGTGCGATTTCTCTGCTCTGCAGTATTTATTATTGCATCACTTCATTCCTTGGAAAAAGCCATGTATCATCAATCTCTCTGCTTTATCTTTTAATTTATAAAATAGAAGAATAGAATTTTAAAAAAACCCAAGTCTAAACTTCCAGATACCCACTGGCCATGGGTCAGCTGCCCAGCATCCTAGCTCAGCCTGGTGCCTACAGGCCCTCCCCACCACAAATACACCAGTGTTGACAAGACCAGGTGAGACCAACAGAGCTTGCCTGTGAACACCAACTCATGAAGACTGAAGACCTATGAACCTGGTTCAAGCCATAGAGTTCCAGGGAAGTCATACACAGGACAGCAGAGACCTGGTACAACTTCTAGAAGATTACCTCAGCAACTTAGAGAAACTAAGATCAATCCCTTTTCTTGCTTGTAGCTTGTGATAGTCCATAGACAGCATGGCAACCCAATTCGGTACAGCCAAGGGCACCACTGATCATGGTGTGAACAGACATGCTGGTGCTCTCTGAAGCTGTTTTGGTAAGTAACAGGAGACCTGGGAGTCCCTCAGTCTGGTATGACGGGGTCTGGAACTCTGAAGCCTTACTTGGGTTCTACTTGGTTTTAAAACTCAGGGCTACAGTCAAAATTTTGAAAATTATCCTCAAGGTTAATGGAATGCAGTAGAAAAGCATCCTGAGATAATATGAGCTAATGACTTAATTTGAGGCCACGAAGGAAAATGTCATCCAGCCTAGGAGATGCCTTGCCTCAGTGTTTTTCAGAAAGACATTTCCCTGTTCTTCATGGGGCTACTATGCCACACAATAGCCTGTTATAGATCAAACAGGGGTAAATTTTGAATAATTCCTTCTATATAAGTCAAATTTTGACTCACTGTGACTTCTATAAATTGTTTTTGTTTATGGGTTAAAAAATAAATTTACTGTCTCCCCACCTGATTTTTTTTAGATATTATCTATCAATAACTTTTTATCAGAACTCCATGTTACTAATGAGAAATGTAAAACTGTGCAATGTGTGGCAAAGAGGAACTCAGCATTGTCTGAGAGCACAGTCCCGATCCTGACTTTCTTTGGTTCTTCCTCTTCAACTGATACATAAAACAGGAAAATTACATGTATTTGTGGGGAGCCACATTATCTTCCCTACTTAGACACAGTACACATAGGAATAAATCAGAATAAATGTGACTTTCTCTTATCTCTATCATTTTTGATGGTGAAAAGATTCAGCATCCTTTCATCCAGGTTTTTGAAACACACTTTATATTGTTATTAGCTTCAGTCACTATACTGCAAAGTAACATACAAGTTTCTTGTTCTTAACCAGAACTTAGTACAACTGACAAACAGTTTCTTTTGAACCAAAATAATTTCAATTATTTGTAATTTTTAATCCTACATTTTAAAACCTAATTAATGTTCTCATATTCAAGTTTCCACCAGACTCTATTGTTATTTTAAACATGTTAGGCAAGATCCCAGTACTATCATGATGACAAACTGAAAACTGGCCACAATAAGGTCATGGTCTCTGTCTTCTGCATTACTAGCTTAAGATGTGTGAGACATTATTCTGCTATCTCTATTCTTTTACCTGTATATGATATGTACAAAGATACATATGCACTGTCCTTTCCTTTTATCTTAACTTTGTAGTGGTAATCCATAAATATCACACTAATTGTCTGTATATAGCCTATAATTAAACAAAAAGGAAACAGAAATATTATTTCAAATGCAAAAATATGACATTAACAAAACTATTGACATTTGTTTTCACTTTTTAAAGATCTATTTTTATTAATTAATTTATTTATTAGACACAGAGAGAGAATAAGAATGACAGTGCCAGGGCCTCTAGCCACTGCAAACCAACTCCAGATGCATGCACCACCATGTGCATCTGGTTTACATGAAACCTGGAGAATTGAACCTGGGTTCTTAGGCTTTGTAGGCATGTGCTTTAACTACTAAGCCATCTCTCAAGTCCAGTTTCAGGTTTTGATTGAACTGAAACCAATATTCTTCTCTCAATTTTCTTAGCTGGATCATAGATATGAAATGGCTGTAAAAAAATTACCCTCTATAGGGCTGGAGAGATGGCTTAGCGGTTAAGCACTTGCCTGTGAAGCCTAAGGAACCTAGTTCCAGACTCGATTCCCCAGGATCCACGTTAGCCAGATGCACAAGGGAGTGCAGGCATCTGGAGTTCGTTTGCAGTGGCTGGAGGCCCTGGCGCGCCCATTCTCTCTCTCTCTGTCTCTTTCTCTCTCTCACTCTGTTTCTGTCATTCTCAAATAAATTAAAAAAAAAAACTTTAAGAAAAATTACCCACTATATACAAAAAGATGATAAAATTTATTTTTCTTGTCATTTCTGGCAAAATTCATTCACTGTGTGCAACCCCTCTGAATACTGGGTTATTGGAGAAGTATTTAACACCACATAGCAAAATTTCCTCAACCCCCATCACTAAGCTACACAGCAGCTGCTCACATTGATTCCTGCCTATCTTACCTATCACAGGAAACTTGAAAATTGAAAACATAATATTGCCTTATAGATTTTTTGGTTTCTATCAGCTTGCATCACACAACTGCTACATTTTTGGTTATCTGAAAATGTACAACTTCTAACCTGATAACTTATGAACATTAGAATATATTTTAGCATGAATAAATTCATGAATTATCTATTTATACATTCAAAATTTGTTCACTTATTCATACACTACACCTATGTGTCTGCTGTGAACTACATCTATACCTAGTACATAATCTACTGGATAGGTTAGAGCTGTTTTGTTTCTCATACAACTGTTCAGATTAATAGTGTCTCTTTACTCAGTGTGTTTTGGGGAGGATGAGAGGTGTGCAGACAGGGACTACGGATCCCAGGTTGGCCTTAACTTTACAGTTCTCCTGCCTATACCTTCCAAGTACTGGATCACAAGTGTGAGCCAAGACATTTGACTAGACAAAAAATGTTTTAAAAAAGGAACTGAAAGGTTCATAAGTTTGAGGACACCCTAAGGAGAAGAGAGGGAAGGAAAGGAAAGAGAAGGTAATGGAAGGGAAAGGAAAGGGAAGAGAAGGGATAAGACAGGGAACGGGAGAGGGGAGAGGAGGAAGAGCAGGGAAGAAGGGAGGAAGATAATTCCATTATGGAATGGAATTACAACTACATAGTAGCAGGCTTGCCTTGATGTATAAGACTCAAATTTGATTTCAAGAAACACACATACACACCACACACAGCTTATAGTATTTTATCTGTGTTTAAAAGCTAAGATATTTGGAACCCCTTTTTCCTTTTAAAAATATGTAGAATCATTTGGAACTTTTTTAAATAGTGGAAAGCAGGAAGGAAAATTTTGTTCAGTCAGTCGACATTAGGAAGAAGAGCAAAGGAGTCCAGTGAGCCCTTCCTAAAATTTGCCTTTTAATCTCAACATGAGGTTTGAGTTTAAATAAAAGACAAGAAATATCTAAGCTGTCACAGTTTATTCCACAAGTATTATTTCAAGTTATATCTTAGTTAAGAATATATCTTTCTATTCCTAATATAGTTTTTATTTCATTTTATACACACACACACACACACACACACACACACACACACACACATTGTTGTTGTTTTTTCGAGGTAGGTTCTCACTCTAGCCCAGGCTGACCTGGAATTCACCATGGAGTCTCAGGGAGGCCTCAAATTCACAGCGATCCTCCTACCTCTGCCTCCCGAGGGCTGGGATTAAAGGTGTGCACCACCACGCCCAGCTTTATTTCATTATATTTTAAGGTAAGAAAGATATATAAATTTATATAAACTGCCACTTAGTTAATACTGCATTGTACATTTGCTTTATCCATATGTATAGAATATTAACATAAATGGCAATCCCAAAAGGAGAGAGGACTAGAACAAATATTAGAAGAAATGATCTTCACAAGATAATGATGAGTGGAAAGAGATCTGAAATGGATAAAATAATGTTAAACAAAATGGATTTTATGAAAAAACTTACAAATGACCAAGAATGACATTGTATGTTAGTTAATGGGTCAAACCATCATAAGATTATAATATGTTATAATATTTATGTTTATGTATATACATTATATAATTAGCCTCACAGTACAAAAAACATTGGAAGCAAATCTAATGTAATCAAAAAGAAGAGTACTAAAATAAATTTTGGATCACTTAATAGTCATACAAAAAATATACAGAATACTAGAGAGAAAAATCAATTAGAACATGAAGAACTTATACACTATACACTAATTAGATCTACCAAATATATTCACTACACTATACTGATTACAGCAGAATACACACTCATGTCTAGGTCACATGAGACATTCTCTAGGAGAGATCACATACTATACAGTAGAGTAAATCTCAATCTCAATGACTTTAATAGAATTGAAACCACACTGAAGTATGTTCTCTGAACATAACAGAAAAATTAGAAATCAAATACATAACAAAATCACAAAATATGAGGAAGTGAAATATATATTTCATGCAATATTTTATGGAATGTATATATGTTGGTTTTTCGAGGTAGGGTATCACTCTAGTTCAGCATGACCTGGAATTCACTGTATAGTCTCAGGGTGGCCTCAAACTCACAGTGGTCCTCCTACCTCTGCCTCCCAAGTGTTGGGATTAAAGGCGTGCACCATCATGTTCAGCTAAAATAAGTTTTTTAGGAATACATAAGTCACTAAAACTTACTCAGGAAGAAACAGAAAATCAATTATATAAAATCATGAATTTTTAAAAAGACATGGATTAGCAATAAAAGTGTTTGCAGAAAAGATAAGCCCAGAATAAATTCTGTCAAGAATTTATCTAAGCATTAACATAAACTTTTCTCAAATTTGTCCAAAAATTGAAGAGAAATAAACCCATTATAACTCAATTTATCACCCCAGCAATAATTTCATAGCAGAGATATGACATGAAACAAAACCTATAGAGAAATATCCTTTATGAATGTAGTTACAAAAGTACCCAATAAAATTATATCAAAACAGACCCATAAGTACACCAAAAAAAAATCTATACTTCATTACCAAGAAGATTTATTCTAGAGTTTCAAGGATTATTTATACAACAAAAATTTATCAATATGAAATATCATACTCATAGAATACAGGGAAATTGCACAATCATCTCAAATAGTGACTGAAAAAATTGAATACATTTTAATTTAATTTTATTTATTTGAGAGAAAGAGAGATAGAATGGTATGCCAGGGCCTCCAGCCACTGCAAACAAACTCCAGATGCATGTACCTCCTTGTTCATCTGGCTTATGTAGGTCCTGGGAATCAAACCTGGGTCGTTAGTCTTTGTAGGCAAGCGCCTTAACTTCTAAGTCATCTCTCCAGCCCATGAATATATTTTTTAAAATATACAAAAGTATCCAACAAACTAGAAAGAACTTCATCAATATAATAAAAGGCACTTTGGAAAATCTCAGTGAAAGAGGTACTCAATGGCATAAGACTGGAAGCTTTTCTTCTAAGATGGGCACCAATGTCTGCCTTCAGATTTCAGAGTAGCCTTGCTTCAGAAGTTCTAGCTAGAGAAATCAGCATAAGAAGAGAAATGAAAGACATCCAAAATGGAAAGGGATAAACAAAACTACATCTATTTGCATATGGTATGTGCTTATATTTTTAAAGTCCTAAAGAATTCACACATGCACAAAACACTAACACTAGTAAACTTATTCAGCCAAGTTTCAAAAATAAGATGAACATATAAAATTCAGTTTTGTTTCTACATATTAACATAGCAATCTGATATGGATAATAGGAAAATAAAAAATAATTCTAGTTGTGATAATATGTAAATGAATAAAATATAGGAATATATTTAATTACAAATGTACTAATCCTGTCACTGAAACCCACAGAATGTCAATAGAAGAAATTAAAGAGGACCTAAAAATTGAAAAAAAGACAAAACATGTATATGGATTAGAAACTTTCTTCTTAGAATTAAACTATTTCTCATATTAATATAGTCATTAAATGCTTATTTCAATGAAAAATTGATTTTCAAAGCCATACAGATTTCAAGGTACCCATAGTACTTCAAGTCATCCACAAAGTTCAAGGACTCACACCTCCTAATTTCAAAACATAGTTGAAATCTACCACAATCAAAATAAGGTGGTTTTCACATCATGATAAACATGCAGGCTGATGAAACAGAACTGAGAATACAGAAAAAGAGCTCTCATATTATCGGTCAAAAAAAACCTGATTTTCAATAAGGCACTAAGATTATTCACTGAGGAAAGAATAATAATTTCAACAAATAATGCTGAAACAATTAAGTATCTATTCAAAAGATGAGGTTTGTGGCTGGAGAGATGTCTTAGCAGGAGCTTGCCTGAAAACCCTAAGGACCCATGTACAACTCTTCAGATCCCCTATCACCAAGATGTGCAAGGCGACACAAGTGCACAGGGTCACACCTGTGCACAAGGTGCCACATACGTCTAGAGTTTGATCCCAGTGGCTAGGGGTCCTGGCATGACAATTTTCTCTCTCTCACACACATATAAAAGGCCAGTCTGCATTGATCTCCTTCCCCTTTGTGCTGGTATCCAGTTCACAGGAAAACATCACCCTTGCTTATTTCGCCAGTTGTCCTTAGTTTCAGTTGGGCCCCATCTGAGGTATGTTGGGGCAGCTCTCTACTTAGGATCTGCATCTATCTGGAAAAGGAGATCAATGCAGAGAAAAATCAACTCCTACCAAATCAGAGACCCAGAGCCTCAGAGGCCCCCAACACCTCAGCACTGAAGCAGACCAAAAATGAACCCAACATGGCTCAGGGAAATCTTGCGGAAGAGGGGGCGGAAAGAATGTCAGAGTTACATGTTGGGTCATGATTTTCAGAGACATTTATCATACTAATAACTGGGGGCTAACTCCACAATGCATGACCCATTTTCAATAATAAGGAGGGTCTAATGGGAGGGGGTAGATCACAGATGAGCCTAAATAATGGTACCAAACTGCCTGTATTTACTGAAAAGAAAACTAATAAATTAAATTTAAAAAAAAAAAAAAAAGGCCAGTCTGTTGGGCTTTCCTCAAAAAAAAAAAAAAAAAGAGATGAAGTTGGAATTCTACTTTCCAACATATATAAAAACACTCACAATGTGAAAACACTGCATTAAAGTGCTAATACTTTAAAAGAAAAAAAGAAAATACATGGATAATCCCTATGCTCTTGGGTTTAGCAAGAGTTTTTTTTGATAGAACACTAAAAGCACAATCAGAAAAAGAAAGCAAAAGTGATCTGCTTATAAATTTTTTTAATGTGCATCAATAAACACCATCAAGAAAGTAAAAAGAAGGCTGTAGAGATGACTCAGTGGTTAAGGTGCTTGCCTACAATGTCTAATGACCTAGGTTCAATTCCTCAGTTCTCATGTAAAACCAAATGCACAAAGTGGCACGTGTGTCTGGAGTTCACTTGAAAATGCTAGAACCTCTGGTGTTCTATCTCTTTCTCTCTCTTTTTGCAAATAAATAAACAAAGATTTTTTAAATGAAAGTAAAAAGATAACCTACAAGATGGGATATAATGCTAAGGAATCATATAACTGACAAAAATCTCTGTCCAGAACAAAGAACACTTACAACTCAGAAGCAAGAAAAAAAGAGTAACAACAAACTTAAAATTAAACTAAAACTTGAACAGACAATTTTCCTCAGAAGATATTCAAATGGACAAGAAGTCCTGGAAAAAAGTTCTCAACATCATTATTCACTAGGGAAATGAAAATAGCAATGAAACATTATGTTTATAGCCATTTGATTGGCTACACCTTCTTAATGAAAATGACAAGTCTTGGTGAGTATGTGGCGCATCGAGGCCCTGATCCACCACTGTCAGGAATGTAAGATGGCATAGTTCTATACAAAAGAATTGGTGGCTTCTCAAAAATTATGCTGGCAATTGTCTTATGATCCACCAATTACACTATAGCATATTACCCAATAAATGCATGTATGTGAATGACCATAGCTGCACAATTCACAATGACCAAAACGTAGCAAGAACTAAAACATGTATCAAGAGACAGACAGATAAACAAATGTGTTATAGCTACATAATGGAGTATTGTTTGCCTACAAAGGAATAAGGTTATGTACTTGCTGAAATGTAGATGACCTGCAAAAGCTGGCTGATTGAAATTAGCCATACATACCGGGGTCAAATCCATGATTCCATTCACACAACATACCCACAGATAAATTAACAGAGATAGAGCCAGTAGCCAGGGGCTGTTGAAGATTTTAGGGTACAGTGACTGCTTAGCAGATACAGAATTTCCCTTTGGGGATGACGAAAACATGTAGGTAGAAGGGCAGGCTGTAGCATCATATTTTTGAATGCTCTAAGCTGACATTTTAAAACAATTACTCTTTTGATGACAGGTTAAAAAAAAGCATTTGGATTGATTTGTTATACAGCCTAGTAACTGTAATACTTATAAATTATATTCTCTTCATAGATGACTAAGGGATCAATATTATATATATATAATATTATGTATATTATATAATTATACATATTATATAATATATTATAGAAATATATTATTATGCATATATATTATATCATATTATACTAAGGGATCAATATTACATATATTATATAATTATATAATATATTTTATAAAATATATTATTATGAGTATATTATATATTATATATAATTATATGATATATGAAATATAGATATATAATATTGATCCCTTATATATATAATTTTGATCCCTTAGTCAAAAATTATGCATATATATATGCATATATAATTTGTTTTTTATACAGATGTTTAATGTTGAAAAGACTTTTCTTGCTCCATTGTATTATCTGCCTTTTTGTTATAAATTTTGTATTCTTTATTATGGTTTTTATATTTTGTTGAATTGATCTATTTGTCCTTCCTTTCACTAAGATCCAGATCAAATTATATTGATAACTGTAGCTTTATATAACTTGGGAGTCAAATGGTATAAACTCCCCTGCCCACCTCATATATGTCAGAATTGCTTTAATTAATCACCATGTTAGGAATTTACAGATAAAGTTGTAAATATTTCATTTCCTTGGGCATGAACCTTGTTGGTGATTAGGTATAGGTTTTATTTAATTTGTTCACCCATTCTCAGCATACCAAAATCTTTTTTTTTTTTTATATAGGTTTTGTCTTTTTAATAATTTTTTTTTAATTTTTATTTATTTATTTATTTGAGAGCGACAGACACAGAGAGAAAGACAGATAGAGGGAGAGAGAGAGAATGGGCGCGCCAGGGCTTCCAGCCTCTGCAAACGAACTCCAGACGCGTGCACCCCCTTGTGCATCTGGCTAACATGGGACCTGGGGAACCGAGCCTCGAACCAGGGTCCTTAGGCTTCACAGGCAAGTGCTTAACTGCTAAGCCATCTCTCCAGCCCACATACCAAAATCTTATCAATATACAATAGGAACAGGGTGTATTTGTCCAACTTTATTCAGTTCTTGCTTTCAACAATGTCATAATTTTCTGCATAGACAATTTACACATTTTCTGATCGAATTTGATGCTATTTATAAATACTATTTTAACATTTTCTTCATGGTTAGTACAGTACATAAACCTGATGTTTGTATATAATTATATACAGTGGACTTACTGATTTTAGTTGCTAATTTTAATGTTTTCATAATTTTTTGCATTTTATGTTTATACTGATGATATCCATGAATAAACACCTTGTAAATTTTCATTTGCAATTGTGAATTTTTTCTGCTGTCTAATTTCATTGGCTTTCATTGGCTATGACTTATACTATAATTTTGGGAGAGAAATTTACATACTTAATTTAGGTTGCAAAAGATAGGTATTTAATATTTCAGTGTAAAGAAGTTGGCTCTTAAAGTTTTGGTTTTGCACTTTCTTAAATTGGGAATATTTTCCTGTTGTCCTAACTTAATAGTGGGTTTTATCAAATATGTTATGTTTTGTCAAATGTTATCTTTCCTATTTTGAAATGACTTTCTTTCTAAATCTTTTGATGAAGTGAATTACACTGATTAATTTTGTTCATTAAATGAACCTTGCATTTCCTGTATCTGACAATTTTGATCAATATATTTCTGCTATTAATGTTATAATATTTAGGAAAAAAGAATTTGTTGCTACAATGGTTAATCATGATTGTCAACTGGATGTAACTGAACGTGCCTAGGAGATTATTAAGCATGGCTGAGTATGTTTATGATTGCATTTCCAGAGATGATTACATCAGTTTTATCATCCGATGATTAAGTCCTTCAATGGATTCATAGCATGATAGCATTATTGGGAAATTGTTTAAAAGTATATATGGTCCTAGTCAATGGGGAGTGCCTCCAGGGATCTGCATCTTTCCCTGGCTCTTTCATCTATTGCTTTCTATCTGCCTCTGGGCCACCATGATGTGGCCCACCATGATGGACTGACATCTCTGAAATCAAAAGCTAAAATTAATCCTCCCTTCTTTGCACTGTTGATGTCAGAAATTTTGTCACATTATTAAAATAATAACTAATAAGTTGCCTGAAGTCATTGAGATACTCAATTTTAGATTTATTTCTTGGAATATCCTCATTTTATTTCAGTATCAGGATGATAGTCTCCTAAAATAATTTGAAATGAAAACAGTAAGTACTATATTAAAGGAGTGTGATTTGGGAAGTTCTTTTTTTCAAACACAGTCACTGTTTGTGATATCAGAGTAGCATACTTACATAGCAGAAAATGTAAGAAGGGCAAAGGGCCATGGACAAATACACATTTTCAATTTTGCATTAAATATTGATAATATTAATATTCTGAGTAATCACAGTATTTTTAAATTATCATAATAAGTGAGATTTCAGCTTTTTTCCAAGGCAATTGCATTCTTTATGACATGATAGTTATCTTCCTTATTTAACTTAATTGCACATGAAAATGATCAATGACGTTATGACAACAGTATTCGTAGAGCTGGCCAATATTATTTCTTTACCTCCTCAAATGTTTTGATGCTGTGGTGAAACTATTTTGACTTCAAGTTTGTTTGTTATGTAGGAAACTGTTTAATGATGAATTGAATTTCTTTCATTGATGGAGGAAATCTATATATTTCCTTCAAAGAATTTGAGTACTATTTTGTACATGGAATTTATATCATTTATAAAATGTGTCAATCTTATTGACATAAAATTATTCAGAGTATCTTCTAAATATCTTCACAATCTGTTATAATGCTTACTTTTTCACTCCAGGTAGTAATAGTTTGTATTTGATAAGTTTTTCTCAGTGTTTTTAAAATTAATTTTCTCAAACAACCAACTTCTGACTTTATTGATTTTTCTGTATTGTTTTGTTCTTTTCTATTCAAATTCCATTTACTCTATTAATTAATTCTATTAATATTTTATCTATGCTATTAAGATGAAAACTGAGATCACTGTATATATGCTAATTTTCTTTTCTGATACAAGAATATTTAAAATTTGTATATTGGTGGTAGAAATTTCTTCCTGGTTATTGATGTAGTTTCATCCAATCAATTTATATGTTTAATTTATCAAAATGTTGTATTACTTTCCTCTGAGACTTTTTGCTTAATTCATAGGTTATCTATAAATATGTGTTTTGAATTTCAGTTCAAAATGTAGGGATCAAGGAAAATTTCTAGGCTGTTTTAAATTTATTCCTAAGAAAATATTTTTTCTTGTTAGAAAACAATTTATATCATTTCATTTATTGTGATATTGTTTACCTTTCTGAATATTCTACCTGTAATAGAAAATTATATATATTTTTTAAATTAATTGGACATAGCATTGTGTAAATATCAAATAATGTAAAGTACTTAATGAAGCCATTCATACATTCATATAATAATTTATTTTTCTTGTGTAGCTATTCTTTCTGTTTCTCCATTTAGTTCTTTAAATTTTGTATCATGTACTTAGAAACTTTCTTCTTGGGTCCACATCTCTCTAGTATGTTTTATTTAATAATCTTCAGTCATTAATGTGATAATCTCTTTTTATCTTTGGTACTACCCCTCAACATCAATTGTATTTGATTTGATGCTACTTTAGACAAAAAACCTTTTTATGCTCAGTTGTTAATTTTTGGTTGTATGTTTCTTCTTCTTAAGAAATTGGTCCTCTATTTATCTAGCAAAATACTTAATTTTAAATTGGAATGTTTGTCCATTTACAGTAAGTGTAATTATTGAGATGATTATATTCATGCCTACAATCTTGGTATTTTATTTCTATTTAATATTATTTTTCTTTCTTGTCTTTGTTTTGGGAAATTAATGATTTTTATATCTCACTTCATATATCTACTAACTTTTTATTCATGCAGTTTGTGTTATTTAAGTAATGCTTTAAAGATTATAATATGGCTTTAATATATCACAATTTATGTTTAAAATGCATGCTTCAGAAAATTAATATGTTTAATAATATATTTCTATTGAATAATCCTACATCTATTATATTATTATTATTATCATATATAGTACCTATACAAATTCTACAAATGTGTTTTGGTATTTTTTGAGACATTAAGGTTTCTTGCTATATTCTGATAGAAGTAAAAGTTATAAGTAGCCACACTGTGGGTAGGTGACATCCTTTTGCTAGCATAGAGCCTATATAGATATGTGGACTCCTGTAACTCCACTCAGCAGCAAATACATATTATAAAGTGAGTAATTATGATTATAAAATATCTGATATTATATTAGAAGTCCCCTAAATATATGAGCTTAATATTGGATAAGAGAAAGAAACAGTGAGCTAGAGATCAATTCCTGATAGAAGGGGTGGCTAGAGAACTGATTCATTTTTTTCTGTAGTCATTTTGCTTTCCATCTGGCCCTTCATGACTGAGTCTGACTATGTCAGGAGTGTTGAGCAGCCTATAAGTAAGACCTGAAAATTTTAAACTTGCATTTAATTTTAGACTTGAAGTTAATTTTCTATAATAAACTAGTGAAGCAGGATAATCTGATTACAACTATAATTTGCTATGAACATTTGAAGTTATTTAATTTAATCCTTACCACCTTTTGTTGTGGGCTTTTTGAGTACCATTATGTAGATGAAATGCAGAATTAATTTCAGTTCTTTTACAGATGACCCAGATTCAGATTCCAGCTAGTCCTTTTTTTCTAAATATTTTAAAAATAAAAAAAATACTTTCAACCTACTTCTTTCTGTGTTGAAATTAAAATCAAACATCTTACAAAAAACACAAAGAGCTGATATATAGTAACAGCTTTCAAGCTCTTTTGTAGGCCAAGATTAAATGGGATTTGGTATGGAAGAATTTAACACACTTCCATACATGTGAGAGTAACAGAGCACTGGATAAATGCAGTGGCTATCAAGGCATAGGGGAAGGAGGGCTACTTAGGGTAATGGGACAGAGAATAAGTACAGAGACTTCAATCACAAGTAAGAATGAGTAGGAGCTCAGGGAGATGTCAGGTGAAGGCATATTTTTATTTTTGAAATTGAGTTAAGTGTTTGGAATATAGATCTTCTTCCATTCTACTCTAAAGATTTAATTTGCTTTTATGTACTTCAGTAAATGTAGGTTTGGTCTGCTTTGAATGAAATTTAATGTTGCAGCTGGCCAGGGGAGGAAAGGGACCTGCTCCATGGAACTGACATTCTTCACATATGCATACATACTTATACAAAGTTATATTTTAAACATCCAGAAATGCATAAGAAAAGTTTGTCTTAAATTGCTACTTTTCCTTCATTTTCAGAACACAGACTTACAAATTCAAAAACTCTTAATAACAGACTTACATGACTTGGAATCTGGTGATGGAGGAGAAATATTAGACACAGCAAGGTCACTTTTTGATTTTTTAGGCTTCTTTGCATTTAATTGCCAAGGTTTATCATAGCTTCTAAAATCCCTTCTTGTTCCTTTAGGTTCTCCTGAAACAAACAAAATGTACATTAAAAAATAGCAATCAGATTGATACCATCCTGGTATGAAATAGGGCATCTCGTGATTTTAAAAAGGGCTACAAAGAGAAGCAAACTACAATGAGATACTGGGTTTGTAGATTTGTTTTTTCTGTCCTTCTGTCCCACCCAAAAAAGATCATGTTAAACAATCTAGCAAATATATCATTCTTATCCTTTGGCTAAATAAACATAAGAGACAGTAACTCCACCCAGCAGTTTAGTAAAGATCATAGAACTTGAAAAAATACTAGAAATTTCAATAAAAAGCATGATTATATATTACATGGCACTGGCACACAGACTGCCTACACTATCTATTGACAATTCTGAAACTAGAAAAAATTTAATGAACAGCAAAAATATTCCAGCAAAATGTTAATAGAACACATAAAAAGAATAGAGCATTCAAGGTACAGAGGAAATCATAATTTAAATGTTGGAAACTGCTTTGTTTTCCAAATACAGATAAAAGAGGATAGACTCTATGAAACCAAACAAAATCAAGGATATGAGATAGGCTGACCAAGATCTGATTAAAACATAAAGAAGAACTGACAAGAAACAAATGTACAGCCCACCGGGCTTGGTGGTGCACACCTTTAATCCCAACACTAGGGAGGCAGAGGAAGGAGGATCACCAGGAGTTCGAAGCCACCCTGAGACTACATAGTGAATAGCAGGTCAGCCTGGACTAGAGTGAAACCCTACCTGGAAAAAACAAAGAAAAGAAACAAATGCACTATCACATTTGAATCTGTGATCATTGCCAGAAAGAAAAAAAAAAAAAATGATTCTGCTAAAAATTGAATCAGAGACAGAGAGCACACTTCACTCAATAAACCTCCCGAGAAGAGTCAATACAATAATAATGGCACTGTCAGATGAAAAGTGAGAAATGAGGTGCAGTAAAGGAAACTCAATGTGCAAAGAAATTGTGTTCCTAAAAGAATCTGCGAGAGTTTTGGATGTAAAAAGTAAAGACAAGTATCTGCATGTATTCAGGAAAAGGAATTACTTTTCACTCCTAAGTGGGAAGAATAAGGCTATTTTGAGCTTGCTCCTTCACAATATTGAATGATAGCTGTGTAAACTTGTTATGTCCAGAAGAGTATCATCTATGTTTTCAGAAAGTAGTATACCTTTATTGTTGGATGGTTGAGACATTTCCTAACTAATTAGAAACTGCACAAACTCGCAATTGCAATCAAGGTTAAAGAGGGCATCATTGACCACCTTCGAAACCATCTTCTCTTTGGTTATGCTCATGTCAAATAACTATCTGCTTTCCCTGTTCTTCCTGCTACATCTTCCCTCTAAAATGTTTCCTCTTCTCTGGGCCAAACTTTCACATAAACAAACGTTTCCCCATTTCTGACCACTTCTATTGCTTGTGTTAACATGCACCTCATTTTATTTTTCTTTCAGAGATCTCACACGTAACCAAAACTCTCTACTGTGGGAAATGCTCCTCTTTACACTGATCACTACTCCTTTTTATTACTGTATTTCTGCCTCTAATTTCTCCCACTCCTGGTTTAGACTTTTCCACAGTCTCTCCTATACTGACAGCCTGAATGAAACTCTAGTGAGCTGTAGAAATTTACACAAACCATATTCCTCAGACTTTCTTGCCCTCTTCAACCTTGAGGCGTTTCAGTTCTCTGAAATAGCAGACACCCCCCTACCCAATCTTTACATTCTTTAGATTTTTTTTGCCTCCAATGCCTTAATGTCAAATATTTACCAGCTCCCAGCCCTAATGGATATCTCTTGTTTTTGCTGCATTGGCCTCTTCCGGGCACTTGGTTGTCTGATTGGGGTCCCATGTCTAAGTCTCTTTTGAACTCCCTCATTGTCCGTCATAACCAGGTCTGGGATTTCATGCCCTGCAGTTTACTAAATAGTAATACTTACTGTTTTACAAAATTCACCTTCCATTCCCCACTTTTGCCCTAGTAGCACAACCATATTCTCAAACAGTCCCTAAAGCTTTTTTTTTTTTTCTTTCTATACAGTAGTTCTAGGCTCTTCTAGAGAAAATCACTTACTTGATGTGGTTTATTGTGAGTTTTTTTTAATTATTTTATTTTTGAGAGACACAGAGAGAGAAAGAGACAGAGAGAGAGAGAGAATGGGGGAGCCAGGGCCTTTCAGCCGCTGTGACTGAATTCCAGACATGTCTGCACCGTGCTACCTTGCATGTTTCCATCACTGCATCTGGCCACATGGTACCTGGAAATTTGAACTTGCATTCTTAGATTTGCAGGCAAGGACCTTAACCACTAACCATCTCCCCAGCCCCATTTTACCATGATTTTTAATAATTAACTCATGGCCTTTTATGCCTTGGAACTACTTAACAATCTCTTGTACTATTTCTCTTGCCAACTCTTATTTCTTGTCTCTTGGTGATTTTTCAGAATTGGATTCACTTCCCTTATTTGATCCCCATTCTTCTTAAGCAGTCTCACCTCTTAATAAACAAGTAAATTCAGAACACCTGGAGTAATTTTATATACCCTTTAATACTCCCTCCCTTGAATGACAGAATTTTTTATTTGCTTCTGTATAATAAAATATGACAAAATTACAGGCCTATCAAGGTCATGATTACATTATATCATATAAATTCTATTTCATCATATTTCCTGGATTTTAAATAGTGAATCAAGCTGCCATGAGGCAATAAACTCTAGTTGCATGTAGCAGCCAAGAACCAACCCTTGATGAACACCAGATAAGAACACAACCCAGATATCTCATTGTATTTAGGCTTGTGAAACTGAACAGCTAAGCTGCACTTGACTTTTAACACAGACACATTGAGATGCTAAATATATGCCAATAAACAATGCAAAGTTTAATAAACTATTACCCTTCCAGAACAGATGATTTATAAAATATGGGATCACAATTACTTCAGGAAGCTCAGCGATGCCATCTGATCTGTTGCCGATAGACCCACCTGACTTATAAAGCAAAGAAAGTAAGGCCAAGAGAAAAAAAAAAAAAAAGTCTTTCTTTTGCATGACTAAAGTTCTTATTTTAGTTACCTGTCTGATATAACTAATATTTGTTAAATATAGACACCAGAGAGATCTGCATTCTTCCCTTGACCTCCTTGAGTGTTGTCTTGAGATAGTGTCTCAAGAATGTACTACAATAAGAATATAATGCAGTACAATAATAAAAGATCATTTCCTGAGATCCCATTGAGCATGAAGAGGCAGAACAATGTCCTAGGAAAGCAGCTGGAGTCTAGCCGGTCAAATTTCCAAGAAAATTAGGCAAAGAACACTGACCCATACAACAAGCAAATACCAAACCAGAAGACCAATGCATAGGAAAGGTGATGTCATGTCTACCCAGTTGTTTTCCTTCTGTTTAGTGGAGAACTGAGGCTACTGTAGATTTGGAAGGCTGGTTTTCCAATGTTCTACTCATCCTAAAGTTGAATTTGCTGTGTAGGATAATATTGGAAGTGGGGGAAATAAAGAATAATTGGTTTTGGAGACAAGAAAAATAACTTGTAGACATTTTATTACTTTGACATAAAGATGAACTCTAAGCTTTTAATTTCGATTCTTCATTAAAAAAACAAGTTTAGAATAATTTCTTTGAGTTCATACAGAATGGAATCCTTTTATGAAATTCTAAATCATTTCTATTAAAATGAAACACACTGATTTTCACACATTGAATCATAATACATTACATTACAAAATATTAAAATTCATGAGTATTTTTTGTAAAAGTGGAATCCAGCTAACGTTCTGCATGAATACATGAAAACCTCAGTTTTTCCATGCTTGTCATATAATCAAAAAAGACTTATGAAATTCCATTTGATGTGCCCCAAAGGTATTGGAAAAAGCATACATATGTATAGGTTTACCTGCTACTTCACTGTCTGCCCACAGGGCTGCAGATCCAGACAAAGTTCTTTGCAGCTGTCCACGGTTCCCTTGTTTAGACTGAAGATGGTCAATGAGAAATGGAATTGGTTGGTCAGGGGTCTCAGTTATTAACTTGGTCATTAATTCCTAAAGACAGAACATAACAAATATTTACTTCTAATACCACAGCAATGACAGCAGCAAATACTTAGCTTAACATATTCTATTGTCAGGCACCGCTCTGTCTGCGCACAGCAACTACTGTAAATCCTCTATGAACCCTTCAAGCAGGTGTAAGTTAGGCACTGTCCTTATCCTGAGGAAATGGAAGTGATGGGGAATAAGTTGCCTATGGGTGTCAGGAAAAACAGGATAAACCCCAGAAATATGTGACCAAAACACAAAAATTTTATCTAAATTTTTATAGCTTCAGGATTTTTTAATTTTAGATTACTATTTTGACACATGCTGTTGTAGACAGCCTCACATTGACAGGATGAACATCCAACGGACCCACAGTTATAAGGGAGAAAGGGATTTAGTTCATGCTGACAGATACGGGGGGGGGTGGCGGGGAGTCCCATCAATGGAGGAAGCTGTTAACTTCTATAGATCCAAGCAGAGAGAGGGAAAGAAACCAACCACCACCAGCTAGCAAACATCAAAAAGCCGCAAGCACAAAGGGCACTAATTCAGATCTGTCCCAAACACACCTTTAGGCTGAACCCCAGGATCTGCCCCACCCTGAGTCTATGGGGGGCAGACATTCCTACCACACATGCCATTATAAACTAAGCTTTAGCTAAAAGAAATCACATTCCTTATATAGTAATTCAATTTCCCCCTTTTAATCCCAAAACAAAGAAAATCAAAGAATGAAAACAAAATAAGCCACAGCTCAGTCTCCAAACAAGAGAGTATTTTGTTTTATTTTTTATGAAACACGCCCTCCTCTTGTCTCTCTTTCTCAGCAATGCAGCAATGGCTGTGTCTGTACCTGCAACACAGGCTCTTCTGTTTACAGATACTCTTATGATAACTTAAATTGGGCCAAAATCTGCCCAAGGGTGATATCTACACATTGTCCTTTGCAGTCAGGAAAAGCAAAGAACAATCTCCAATTTGTGGTCAATTAGAATCCCCAGATTGTCCGAACATCAACAGCTGTCACACACACACACCATGTGGACAGCGTTTTGTGCTGTGTGATTGGGTCTATGAACACACATGCCCCCTTTTATGCCCCTATCAGTCATGTTTCATCCTGCTTGATTTAGCCCATAATTCTAGTTTGTAAATTTTCATTTGAACTTCAGAATCTGTGCATGGCAATCACTGTAGTGAGAAGGCCAGAAAAACCAGATATTAGAAGTCATTACAGAAGCAGTACTGAGAATTCTCCTTTCTCTTGTACATTTTGCATTGCTGTTGTTGTTTTTTTGTTATTGATATTGGGGTGTTTGTACTCCGCAGAATGCTGTTCCCCAAGTGTTAGATGGCTTGCTCATCACCATTCTGTCTCCAGTGATACATTTCAGAGAGGTTGTCCTAACCCATGCTCATAAGTCTTTCTTCTGTAACAAGAGTCCTAGATCAGAGGCCCAAAGAAAGCAACATGAACTTCATGATGAAAATTCTGGGGAAAGATTTTACTTGAAGCAGCTATGCTGAGTGAAGAAACCAAGCATTTTAGGACATGCATTTTAGGTTTCAAAAAAGGATGGATTGGGGCAAGGGAAAGAGGTATGCATAATAAATTAGTCTTGGTCAAACTGATGTCTGGTTTGCCACAGTATCAACTCTGGTTCTGCCTCAGCCCCAGAGAAGTCCTTATGCTTAGGAAGATAAACTAATTCCATGAGATGATGGTTCCTGCTTGGGTATGATGTCATCATAGGCTCTGCTATTCCTAGAACCCAAGATTAGGACAATGACTGGAGAATTTAAGTGCATTTTCAGAAATCTGGAATAGGATGTTGTTAAAAGCTGATGGGAAAACACCTTAGCTACTTTTTTTGTTAGCTACTTTTATCTTAGCGAGGTGGTCATTGAACACTTTACATGCAGAGTTAAATAGGCATTTGACAGCTATAAAATGAAGGCGGCGATATTAAGTCCAGGCTTTATCCAGCTTTTATTTATCTTGTGGGCTTAATTAGAGAATCGGAGCTTTTAGTAAAAGCAGTTAAATGTCTGTTCTATCAATACTTTGTTTCTTTACAGTACTACATACTATCTAGAGACATTTTGTTTTATATTTGTTCAATTATTTACCCATTCCTCCTTGTTTACTCCAGTACTAGGAGCAAGTGCCTGCCTAGTTGGATTTCAACTTTTGACTTAGAGCCTCTGGACAGATAATAGCTGGTGCCAGTCAATAATGGATGAAGGAGCGATTGCTTGGCTGATGACAAGAGGAAGATAATTAGTAACTAAAATTCAATATCATACCAATAAAAATTAAATCTTGCATAAATTTCAGAAAGCAATGTATAATCTTTTGATCACCTATGTAAAAAACTATTGTGATTAAAACTGACATATTTACTCAAATTTATAAAAACATAGGAACATATGGATTTATCTGAATAGAAGCTAAATGAATTTTGTAGATGACAACACTCCATGTTGTTCTTAGGGATATAGACAGAAAAATTCAGAGCATCTGGAAAATGTGTGGATTCAAAACAGAGTTTGAAATCAAAAGAGCAAAACAATTTCTATCATGAACACATTGTGAAGCAAATATTGATCAGACAAATGTAACAGCTTCTATGTTCTGAAAATCAGCTAATCAAATAAATAGTAGGCATCTCTTATTTATTATTCCATTTGAAGACCTTAATTACTATTACCATAACTAAGTAGAACATTTCTAGACTGTTCTAATGGTAGTCAAAAAGCAATGCAGAGTTCAATTAAATCTCAATTATATATCAGTGTATTACAACTTAAAACATGTCAGCATTCACATCCTATGATTGATAATTGATACATGAGTTGTATATAAACTTCTTGTCCCTTGCACTTTCCTAGTGTGACTACTAGAAAGGGAAAAGGAAAGTAAGTATTAGGACCATCTAGAATAATCTTGTCACAGAAACTCAGGGTACTTATATAAAGCTAAATTAGATTATACAAAGAGGCTCCCAGGTCTTAGAAATTCTTTCCTGAGACCTCAGAACATCTCATGTGGGTTTGGTTTTTTTTTTTTTTTTTTTTTTTGTAATGTTTTAAATTTATTTTCACAGAAAGAGAAGAGAGGGTAGAGAAAGAAAGGGGAGGGAATGAAAAGGTAGGACAGGGCCTCTAGCCATTGCAAATGAATTCCAGATGCATGCACCACTTTGTGCATCTGGCTTTACATGGGTACTAGGAAATCAAACTTGGGTTGTTAGGTTTTTCAGCTAAGCACCTTAACTGGTGAGCAATCTCTCAATCCCATTTATTTTTTAATTTTACCTTTCAACTTGGATGGTGTTTTTGTTGTTCTTGTTTGTTTGTTTGTCTGTTTGTTGAGGTAGGGTGTCACTCTATCCCAGGCTGACCTAGAATTTACTATGTAGTCTTATTCTAGCCTCAAACTCTCCTCCTACCTCTGCTTCCCAAGCACTGGGGTTAGGTGTGCACCACCATGTCGAGCTTTTTAAAAAGTATTTCATTTATTTATTTACTTATTTATTTGAGGGAGAGAGAGAGAGAAAGAGAGAGAGGCTGATAGAATGGATGAGTCAGTGCCTCTAGCCACTGTAAACAAACTCCAGACGCATGCACCACCTTGTGCATCTGGCTTATGTGGGGACTGGGGAATTGAACCTGGGTCCTTAGGCTTTACAGGTTAGTGTCTTCACAACTAAGCCACTCTCTAGTCCATTTAAATGTATAGCTCAGGCTAGCCACTAACTCCTGATCCTCCTGCCTCTGCCACTTCAGCAATATCCTACCCATGTGTGCCACCACAAATGGCAAGTTTCTTAATTCCTTTTAAAATAAACTGAATAACCATAATCTCTTTATAAGATGGATTATATATAAACCAAATAAAATTAATTTCTTAAAATAGTATAAGTCTAGTGCCATTTTAGGTACATTTCTCTTCTGTTTATACATATCAGAATAGGTTTGTAACAAGAATCTTGGGGTTACTTGCCAATTCACCAATATATTCAATGCACCAATAAAATTTGAGGTATCCTTGGGTTCTTCTTTTATGAATTCAAAGAATTAAAATCCACAGATGAGAGGGTAAGGTTTAGAGAGATTAAGAGAAGGAAGCACAGAAAGTTCCTACCATGCAAAAGGCAGAAGGGGTTAAATCCCATGTGGAAAGATTTCCAAAGAAACTGGAAAAGGGCCAGAGCTTTAAGAAATGCACACACACACTCACACACACATACACACACACGGGAAGTGTAACAACAGGATTGCACCTTCACATTAGGAACAAGTTAAGAGGTCAGATAGTAAAGGTCTCCCTCCACCCCCCATTGCCTGCCCCATGGCCATCCCAGATGGGATGGCTGGGGATGGGGTTTAGCAGAAGGACTTGGGAATTCAGGCAACAGGAGACATGAACATCCAAGAAGAGGTCTTGCCTACCTGGTAAGCATTTATTTACAATCTATTCCAGTGGGCTTCACTCACAGGCTCAGGTGAGTTAGGAGAAAGCTTCTTGACCTAGACTCAGAGGGCTGCTCAGGAAGAGGCAGACACATCTGAGTAGAGGGTGCTTGCACTTAGGGATCGGACTGGAGCAGACACTGAGTTCTAGTTGTGCTGAAGCAGGTGGTGTAGCATCTCTTTTGGTTCTATCTATGGGCCTGCCCCTAGCTGACTACCTGAAAATAAAGCTACCTGATAATTCCCCAGCAGGTTCAGTCATGAACATAATGAAAACAGCTAATAATGTTTTAAATAAGGTATGTATCTTGCTTAGGAACAGCCTAGTTTTAGGTGATTCTGTGCACAAATCACATTCTCCTGCCTTCTCACTTGCTGTAAGCATCTGTTGGCATTAGGACTTAAATGATTTTGAGGACTTGAACTTACAGAAATCCCTCTTTCAGACATGAAAACTTAAATCCTTGAATTTTCAAAGACACTCTTAGCAATAGAAAGATTCCTCTCTTTCTACAATGAGAATGTAAAGACACAGAAATAGAACCAAGGGGCTGGTAGATCTGAAGGGTGAGAATAGCATTAGTTAGGCAGGTTGAATGTCAACCTGGAGATAGAAGTTAATTGCAGGAAGTTTTACAGGGATCATTCATAAGAAAAAATGCCTTTCAGGGCTGGAGAGATGGTTAAGTGGTTAAGGCACTTGCTTTCAAATCCTGAGGACCCATGTTCAACTCTCCAGGTCCCACATAAGGTAGACACACAAAGTGATGCAAGCATGCAAGGTTGCACATACACACAAGGAGGCACATGCATCTGGAGTGCTACTGCAATAACCAGAGGCCCTTGTGTGACAATTCTCTCTCTCTCCCTCGCTTTTGCTCATGTGTTCTCTTATTACAAAGAAAGGAAGGAAGGAAGGGAGGGAGGGAGGGAGGAAGAGAGGGAAAGGAAGGGGAGGGAAAGGAAGGAAGCGGAAGGGAGGGGAGGGGAGGGGAGGGGAGGGGAGGGGAGGGAAGGGAAGGGAAGGGAAGGGAAGGGAAGGGAAGGGAAGGGAAGGGAAGGGAAGGGAAGGGAAGGGAAGGGAAGGGAAGGGAAGGGAAGGGAAGGGAAGGTAAAGGAAGGGAAGGTAAAGGAAGGGAAGGTAAAGGAAGGGAAGGTAAAGGAAGGGAAGGGAAGGGAAGGTAAAGGAAGGGAAGGTAAAGGAAGGGAAGGTAAAGGAAGGGAAGGGAAGGGAAGGGAAGGGAAGGGAAGGGAAGGGAAGGGAAGGGAAGGGAAGGGAAGGGAAGGGAAGGGAAGGGAAGGGAAGGGAAGAGAAGGGAAGGGAAGGTAAAGGAAGGGAAGGTAAAGGAAGGGAAGGTAAAGGAAGGGAAGGGAAGGAAAGGGAAGGGAAGGGAAGGGAAGGGAAGGGAAGGGAAGGGAAGGGAAGGGAAGGGAAGGGAAGGGAAGGGAAGGGAAGGGAAGGGAAGGGAAGGGAAGGGAAGGGAAGGGAAGGGAAGGGAAGGGAAGGGAAGGGAAGGGAAGGGAAGGGAAGGGAAGGGAAGGGAAGGGAAGAAAAATCCTTTCAGAGCATTACACAGTCTCAAGTAGTGAACTCACCATCTTAGAGAACAGTGTCTCCAATGAGGGATAAGGGCTCATAAACAATCTTTATCATTACTGTAAAGTTGCTGTAAAGATTTGGCTATTGGCGTTTATAAACACAAGGAACATAGACATAATGATACCACTCATTCCCTGAAATAAAACATTCCTACATACTTTAGGCTAAGAACTTGGGGATTAATAATGTGAAATTATCAACCTAAATGTGACTTTATTCGCATTCATGGGCTAAATAAACTTGGAACAATAAAGTTCCAAAGTACATATGCTAGTAATTGTCACTAACAGAAGGCTCAATCCATAAATGCTAATAGCAGTAACATTGCTGATATAAACAAAAAGCCATACTGATTAAATACCCAGGTTTTTCAAACTAAACAGACATTTTAGTGCACAATCACCTCTTATTTGCTAGCTAGGTGAGTTTGGGTAAGGCACCTCCTCACTTTACTCTCCAGTACTCCATTAACTAATATGGGTGATAAGGTTACTACATCACAGAGTTGCCATGGAGATTAAAAGATGATGACTAGAAAATGCTCACAAAGTGTCTGAGTATCTGTAGAAGGCTGGGGCAGATTGTCTAACACTTCCTTTTAAGAGTTGGAGCTGTTTCCCAGAATTATCTCTTTCATGTGATCTGGGTTGTTGTTTCCCAGGGAAAGGAATTTGTAGAGGAAAAAGCAGAGAGTAGTAGGAGAAACTATTTTTCAGGGATGACTGCTGGAAGAAAAGAGGACACATGGAGATTCACACAGTTTTCCAGAGTGCTTGTAGAAACTCACTGCAGATCAGACAGCAAGGAAACTCTAAAAGCCTGGAGGAACTGTGACACCTCCAGGCACACATGTAGGAGCTGTTTGCCTCTTGGGCTGCTGGCTGAGATTCTCAGCATCAGGGACTCTGATACTGTGACACTGCCCACCCCTGACTCAGCAGCATTTTCCTGCCCAATGCTCTCCCTCTTCTTCTTCTCTCTCTCTCTCTCTCTCTCTCATTTTTATGAATCCCAGATACATAAAGTAATTCTTTCTGACTATAGCCCTCTTAGTTGATGGTACTCTCCCAAAAGCGTCAGGTAATATCTTAATATTTATTGTACCTTTCATACATTTATGTGTTTTTATAATGTATGTTATACGTGCATGTTCTTTATTTATATTTTATTACTGTCATAATAATTTTTTAAATGTATATTCTGAGAGTTGAACTTAGTTGCACATTCTTGCAAAGCAAGCAGATTATTGACTGAGCAATCTCCCTACCCCTAATGTTCAATGAAGACGACTCACCATAATCTGTATAATATATTATACAGATAATTTCATAATATTTTCATAATATATTATATAATGAGATAGCCCTCTGTTTTAATACCTGTTTTCAAATCCATTAATTTATAATCACTAGTACCAAGCAAATATATTCATTTTTTAAATTCTATAATACACAAAAGTTATTTTAAAATAAAATAAAAAAAACAGCCTAGAAAGCATTTCTTGCTAAGTAATAACAAAAGTCAAATTTGTATTATGCAACAGATATGGACTACTAGAATACAGGGCTATTACAAACAGTAGCAGCAGATAACTTTGTGCTGTATGGAAACTGGCATGATGAATGACCTGCAAAATGAATACTGATAATGATCATGGTGTCAAAATGCATTTTAGTTTTAATGTCCACTAGACAAAACCCCTCAAATGAGGTGGTAGGTTATCATAGAGTTCCTTATTATTAAAACCATGACAAGTTGCCAAGCGTGGTGGTGCACACCTTTAATCCCAGCACTCGGGAGGCAGTAGCAGCAGATAACTTTGTGCTGTATGGAAACTGGCATGATGAATGACCTGCAAAATGAATACTGATAATGATCATGGTGTCAAAATGCATTTTAGTTTTAATGTCCACTAGACAAAACCCCTCAAATGAGGTGGTAGGTTATCATAGAGTTCCTTATTATTAAAACCATGACAAGTTGCCAAGCGTGGTGGTGCACACCTTTAATCCCAGCACTCGGGAGGCAGAGGTTGGAGGATTGCTGTGAGTTCAAGGCCATCCTGAGACTTCATAGGAATTCAAGGTCAGCCTGGACTAGAGTGAGACCCTGCCTAGAAAAACCAAAAAAAGAAAAACCAAAAATAATAACAACAAAACAAAACACTGACAAGCGATGGTAGAAACCATTCAGTAAAAGATCCACTTCATTTTATGGAAGCTATGGAATCCTGGGCAACACACACACACAAAGTACATGAGAACATGTCAAAACCAAATAATGCATAAAGTTCCTGGGTATTTCCTGACCCATGGATAGAACTTCTGGAGTCTTGCTGTCTCTGGGTATCACAGCATGTGACACCATGACATTCTGTGTAAAATTTTTGATTTTGAGCTGGATAGAATGTTCAGTGGTTAAGAGCACTTCCTATGAAAGCATAGGGGCCTGAAGTGGCCTGAGTGTCCAGTGTGAGTTAGATTCCCAAGACCTACATAAACAGCTGGGTCTTGCCAACCATCCTGCTGGGAGTAGCATTTTAGGTGATGTGGTAGCTTGAATGGATGCCCCACCAATTGATTCAGAAGTTTTATTAAAGTTTGTAACTTGGTATAATTGTGGGTGAATCCTAGATCCAGCCTTAAGGTGTGGGAGTGGACCTTAAATTCCAATATAAAGACATGCAAAGTGCTTGAGTTCTAGCTAGGTTCCTGAAATGTGCTTACTTATGGTATTGGTGGTGAATTTCTCTGTGTGGACCTGTGAAAGTGTGCCACCTTCTTCAGTCATTATGGAACTTCCCCTGAATTCTTAAGCTTTAAGAAATCCCTTCCTCCCATAACTGTATCTGGTCTGGATTCATCCCAGCAAGGTGAAGCTATCTAAGATAGAATTGGTACCAGAACCTGGGCTGTTAGTACATGATGAATCTGACCATGTGGATTTTGATCTTTTGGAACTTTTGTTTTGGAGAAATGGGCATAGACTTGGTACTTATAACTAAAGATCCCTTCTGCAGCACTAAGCCAAGCAATTATGGACTATTCTCATCATAATTTGATAATGCTAAGTGCGGAGAGAATTATATTTGGAGGCTTGGCTTAGAACTTGGAGGCTTAGCTTATGGACTTTCTAAGGGGAAGGAAAAATGGCAGAAAACTTGTTGAAACTGGACTACTGGAATGAGGGCTGAGTTCTACTGCCCATGCCCAGAGAGTTTGGTCAAGCTTAAATTTGTAATGTGCTTATGTGCTTGAATAAAGATATGGGCTGAGAGATTTAAGATTTAAAGTTGGAAAAGCTCAAGCAAGTTTAAAATTACTGGCACAGAGACTGGCTACTGAAGCTGCTACTGTCAAATACATTAGCATTTGCAAGTAAGATGGCCCAACTGCTTTACATTAAAGCAATGGAAAGAATGCCTGAGGTGATTCCGCCCCAGGAAGACTGAATGGTAGGAAAGCCCTTATTTGAAAGGAAGGAACCTGCTTCTCAAGGTCATGATTTATTTCATCCCTGAATTAAGAATATGGCTATTTCCTGCATACTGGGTATTGGTTTCAGAGGGAAGAAAAATGTGTGGAGTTGGTCATGAAGTTCACACAGTTCCAGGAGCCACTGCTGACATCGGGCATACAGGAAGGATGTGATTATTAGACTGACCATGGTTTGCATGGAGACCCAAAGATGTTTGGGATGTATGAGGACTTGAATGGGCAACCATGAAGCTCTGTAGCCTCTGAAAGAAGTTTTCCCTGGCTATTCAGTCCAGCTGGAGGGGTGGAGACTGCCAGTCACTGGTTATGATATCAGAATTGAACTGCAGATGTTTGATGTTTGTTTGATGGTGACTGAGTTTCACTGTTCTAGTCTTTATTTGTTATGCCTTATAGTAATTGGAAATGCTTACTCTTTGCCTCCATATTTTAAAAGTATTTAACTTCTTTCGATTTTACAGGACTCACACAGTTAAGAGACCATCTTAAATCTCAGATAAGACTTGGGACTTTAGAACTACCTTAAATTGGTAAAGACTATGGGGAATACAATTTACAACGTAAGATGGTTATAAATGTATTAAGGACCAGGGTTGGAATGTGGTAGTTTGAATAAATATCCCCCATTAAATTCAGGAGTTTTATTAAAGCTTGTAACTTGGTGTCCCTGTGGGCAGATCCTAGGTCCAGCCCTAAGATCTGTGGGCAGACTTGGGATTCCAATCTAAAAATGTGGAAAGTTCTTGTGTTATGCCTAGATTCCTGGTGTGTGCTTGCTGGTTGTGGTATTTCTCTCTGTATAGGCCTGTGAAAGTGGGCCAGCTTCTTCTGCCATTATGGAACATCCCCTGAATCTTTAAGCTTCAAAAGATCCCTTCATCCCATAATTGTGTCTGATCTGGAGGATCATCCCAGCAAAGTGAAACTGCCTAATGCTGGTAGGCATAGCAAGTTCTGTGATCAGTAAGAGATCTTGGACTAAAAAAGAAAACACGTGGAAGAGCAACAGACTAGACACCCAACATTCCCCTATGATTACAGCAGGTACGCAAGCACATGAGGCACCATAGGGTCACATGCACTTGTATAAGCCACATACACAGACACACAAGGAAGTTAAGGATGGGCTGGAGAGATGGCTTAGCAGTTAAGCTCTTGCCTGTGAAGCCTAAGGACCCCAGTTCGAGGTTCGATTCCCCAGGACCCATGTTGGCCAGATGCTCAAGGAGGTGCATGCATCTGGAGTTCATTTGCAGTGGCTGGAGGCCCTGGCATGCCCATTCTCTCCCTCCCTCTCTCTCTCTCTCTCTCTCTCTCTCTCTCTCTCTCTCTCTCTTGCATGCTCATGCACTCTCACATAAATAAATAAAACAACAACAACAACAAAAAAAAAAGAAATTTAAGGAGAAGGAGAGAGGTGGAGAGGGGGATCTTCTTGCCATTGCAAATGATCTCCAGACATATGGGCTACTCTGTGAGTCGAGATTCTATATGGGACTAGTGAATCAAATCTAGGTTGTCAGGCTTTGTAAGCAAATATCTTTAACTGTTGAACCAAAGCCCAGCCCTGACTTTCTATTTTTAATTATTTCTCTTAAAATTTGTGCTTGTGATCATAACCTTCTAAATACTGACTTCCCACATCACCACCAAATTATACGTCACAATGAGGCAAGGAATAGACACTGAATTGTCAACTAAAAATGTGGGAATGTCCACTTAATATTTAATTCTTTGCAAAACTATCTTTGATTCGGAAACAGCCCTAGTTTAAATGATGTTGCCATCCGAATGGATAGAACTCTACTTAGGTTCTCCCTGCACCATAACACAGGCCTGCATTTACCAATTGCCCCTAAGCACTTGCTTACTTTATTCCTTTATTTATTTTTTTTTTTGATTAGAAAAAAATGTAGAACAGAGATTTTTTTTTTTTCCCTGCTTCATAGTTTCTCTAAGCTTGATTATGAGATTTGTGTTTGGCAAGAAATAGGTTCAAATGCAAAACCTAGGTTTCCATAGAAACAGGACAAATATAAATTTGATGTTTTCTGTCAGACCCTTCTAGACCAGAGAATTCAGATTGCTTTATACCAGGATCACACACAGGTTTGCACAAAACCAACTTATGTCATTCCCAATGAACAATGAGATTTCATGGGAAGACTAAAGTCAAAAGGAATGAAAACAGTATGGACAGTAATGATCAAAGATAATAGCCTAAAAAGTACCGAAACCAAGTATTTTACATGAACTTACTTATTCATTATGCATCAAAGAACTAAACAAATGATTCACAACACAGCCAACCTATAGACACTTCCACTGAGGTGTCTGTTATTTATATATTTACTCATGACACATGGTTTTCACCAACAATCAGTGTCGTTAGAGTCACAAACACACCTATAGGCATGCAGGCTTAGGGGACGGCAAAAATACTGCACCCTGACCTGTAAATCTATTGGTCCTTCTTAAATATAATCTCAAAATAAAATTATCTACATGATAATCACTTGTATTAAAAAATGCATCTAGATCTAGAGAGATTGCTTAGTGGTTAAGGAGCTTGCCTGCAAAGACAAAGAATCCAGGTTCTATTCCCGAAGACCCACATATGCCAGAGGCATAACGGTACACACATCTATAGTTTGTTTGCAGTGGCCAAAGGCCCTGGCACACTCATTCTCTCTCGTTTACACTACTTGCCTATTTCCCTCTCTCGCTCTCTCTCTCTCTCTTTCTCTCTCTCTCTCAAATAAATAAACCAAAAATTTAAAAAAATGAGAGGCTATATGCTTTAAAAAATGCATCTAATTAGCCTGGTTAGGTACTGTGGTATATAATTCATGATGCAAAAACAAGGAAAATTAGATGAACGAATGAAATAATGGAAATAACACACAAGAAAGCTTAGTCTTTCTATATACTAAGGCTGAATTATAGATGCCAGTTCTCAGAACTCTGAGTCATATGAGAAAATAATGCAATTTTTCAGAAGAGGTTAGCTGAAGGCAAATGATATGATAAAATTTGTCTCATGCCTATGCATCTTTCTTTAAGTACAGAGATGTCTTCTAGACTAGATTTTTTAATATTTAGTATGCACATTGAGACCATCTGCTTATAAAAAAGTACAAGCTTTTAGCTAAATTTTTAGGCAAACAATAAGATCTCTTGTGAGAAATACTGGCACACCATATGGAAACACTTTCAGTTAGGAAATTATTTCATTCAACAAAATACTCTATCAAAGCAGCCCACTTATTTTCAGATAGATTTTCCACAATATTATTTGAAAATATCTCTATAGGATTATACCATAGGTCATTCTTAGTAGAAATAGTGAAGGAATTCAAAACACGCAAATTTGTTACCTAAGTCCATGATGGATGGAAGTATCTATGCAGGTATCACACAGAGAAAACTTCCTTTCAGTTGTGAAAATACTTCAAGAGTTTTATTATCTATTCTTAAAATATAACAAAAAGGGGATATTCAACATGGCACAAAATGACAAAATGTTTCTTGCACACTCAGCATATCCTCTTAGAAATGTTGATCTAAGAAAAAGATATACTTTTCTGTTTCTATGGCAACTATAGCTTCACATTGGTGGAGGAAGCAGTGGACCACATTAGTAAACCTTCCTACATAGCAAATCTCATTCCACATACTATAAAAGAAAATTTAGAAAGATAGTGTGGTTTTAACAGGGAGATATACAGATTGGGGTTTTTGCCTGACCTGAATTTATATCCTGTCTCTATACCTGCTGTATACATTTCAGGTAGTTAGATCTCCATGCCTTAGTTGTCTAATCTTTAAAATGGCAGGAAAATATCAACTCTATCCATTTATTGTCAAGAGTAGAGAGCACATTTATAACAGGCCATATGGAGTATTGGGGTCATAGTTTACAACAGTGCGACTTCCCATTTCTTTTTATACAAGAAAAGAATATATAAAGTAGAGTGCTTGCCTGTTTGTCACTCTAGATGTTATATTTCTTAAGATAATTAAGCAGTCTGTCAAGTTGTGTTATAAATTGTTCTTCAAGAGAAGTCAGCTGCACACACAAGAGTAAATTTTAGAATTGCTACGCTGGAAATAGTAAGCCCTTCCTTTGAACAATCACAATTTCAGTCTTCTAAATTAACCAAAGTCCCTTTGATGATACATTTATCACCTGAACAAGAACATTCCTGAGATGCTTTATAACACCAAAAATCAATAACTGAGTGCCCAATAAATTCAATTCAATTTGACACTACCTACCTACAGGTAGCATCAGATCCACAGGTTAAAGTACTCAGTTCCACAGCCCTGTCCTCACTTAAGATGGCAATGGCAAGTACCAAGCCACTCATGTTTCTAACTGGTTACAAATAAAGGTTACATGGAGACACTGAATCACCATCAATAAGAGTTTTAAAAGTGTGGTGCATTCACATGTTGAAAAACTAAGCAGCAATGAAAATGAAGACTACTACACTATGTTAGCTACTCACATTGTTGCAGAGACAAAAATATCTAGCTAAGGCACCTTAAGGAAGGATGAATTTATTTTGGTTCCCAGTTGAGTTACAATCTACTCTAGGAGGGAAAGCTTGACATCAGGATCTTGAAACAGATGGGCATGTTGCTTCAGAGTCAGGAAGCACAGAGATATGCTCATCATTTAGGTTGTCATTCACCTCCTCCCCTTATCCTAATCTAGAAACTTCATTACAGACAAGCCCAAGGTTTGTTTCCATTATAATTCTAAATCCCATCAAGTAAACAAGATTAAAATGCTACAAATACATCGGTGTTGTAGACAGTTTTACAATGCCGGGATCAACATCTAAACCAGACCCAGTTATGGGAGGAATGGAATTTGTTTCAAGGTTACAGATCCATCAAAGGGGAAGTTCCATCTATAACAGAGGATGATGGCTCCATACAAAAAAATAAGCAGAGAGAAAGAAACCACCACCAGCCAGGAAACACCAAAAAGCAGCAAGCAGGAACCCCACTAGAGCTCAGACTAGTTTCCACACTTCTAGGCTGGATCCAGATCTGCCTCCAAACATACTTTTGGCTACATTCCAGGATCTGTCCCCAATGACACCTCCTCCAGCCAGGCAACTTAAGATCCAAGTTACAGGTTTCATTGTAACACCTGAGTCTATGGAGGCTATACATTCAAACTACCACAATTAGTAGACTCAAAAACAAGAATGAGCAAGAGAAGCAAATCTTAAATACTGTCTGTACCTGTCTACAGTAATGGCCAAAACAGACAAAAATGGTCTAGAGTGCAAAGAGGAACAGTAACATAGAAAAAATTGGGTTTTAATCCCTAGCTCCCAGTATGGAACTTTGGAATATCCTCAGCATTAACGGTGGTAGAGGCATCTTTTGGTTTAGTGAAATAAGATATGTGGTGAATTGTTGTGATGATCTGGAAGACTTGATTTACATTAGTATATGTATGTTTTGTATTATAATCCTCTATATACTTTAAAGCTCCACAAAATTTTTTATTTTTCTTATATTCCTAGCACTGATTTAGACACGACCACAATACTTAAGATTTTATTGTTTTAATTTCTTCTTTGATTTCCAGTCATTCACAGAATGATCGTTCTCAGCAGCATAAACAAAGCCTCTTATTTTAGTGATGACAAATCTGTTTCATTTTGCACATCAATTTCTTATTTGCTTTATAAAATTGACAGTGTTTTTGTTGGATCTATTATATACTGAAATTACTTTGTTTTTCGTTCTTTATTTCCACTATTATTTTTAATTAGGTGTGATGGTATACAAATCAACTACCAGCACTTTGTGCTCTTCAGTATAAATATTTTGTTGGACTTTTCTCAATTTTTCTACCCGAGTACATCATGTACGGTACAAAAGTCTTTGGTGGAATGAACTTTGAGAATGAAATCTGAGAAAGAACTGTGAGAATATCTCTTATGGGTCTTGCAAGTAACTTTTCTGAGAACATTTCTATGGGATGCTTTTTCTGCTCAATTCCTGTCTTGTAACTTGCCCTGAAGTTAATGTTACAACCATGAATCAGCCTGCCTAGAACAATGTAATCAGATTTACTTTGACTGACTTTACCCTGAATAGCACATGGTCAATATTGATAAGGAATTCTGGACAGGACCTTTGCCCTACTTCTTCAATGACCTGATCTACTCCTGACCAAGAACAACGTAACAATGTGTGTGTGTGTGCATGAGTGATATTAGCTACCACTGAAAACAATGGGTATCAAAAAGTAACAAATTCCCCACATAAATATTGAAATCAATAAGCTGGTTGCAGTGATAGCATCAGTGAAGGGTGCATGGATCAGGGGAGTTCAAACATGCCCCTAAGTCCCTTCCTTTGACAAATGTTTAAAGAATTTTTCGGAGGTTAGAAGGATGGCTAGTAGATAAGGTGCTTGCTTGCAAAGCCAAAAGACCCAGGTTTGAGTCCCCAGGACACACATAAGCCAGATGCACAAGGTGTCATATGCATCTGGAGTTCATCTGCAGTGGCTGGAGGCCCTGGTGTGCCCATTCTCTCCCCCCATCTCTCTCTGTCTCTGCCTCTTTCCCTGTCAAATAAATAAATAAAAATTAAAAAGAATATTTTTTCAGTATCAAAAGTCTCTTATCACTTACTCAAATTTCTCATTTTGACACAACACAGCTATTTTGATGTTCAATGAAAACATTAATAATGGGGCTGGAGAGATGGCTCAGTAGTTAAAGATGCTTGCTTGCAAAGCCTAGTGGCCTAAATTTAATTCACCAGTACTCCCAAAAAGCCAGATGCACAAAAGTGGCACATTCATCTAGACTTTTTTTGTGATGTCAAGAGGTCCTGGCATGGCCTTCTCCTTGTAGATAAATAAATAAATAAATATTGATAAGTGCCTGTCAGCAGAAAGCAGTAGCCACAAGAACATGAGAGGCGACAGCAGTGGCAGTAGCAGTGAGTCCACTCTTGGTTAAACGACTCCATGAGTTAGGTTTCTTTCTTTTAGACTCTGCTCAAAGGAGCAGTGGGACCCCTCTTGGGTAAATGAATCCACTTGATCTAGCCAAAAAGCCGAGAAGCAAGAGGTAAATTAATTAAGAGTTATTACGTATAGTTCCAGGACAGTGACACAATTGGGCAAAGGTACTTTAAGAAGAGACTTCCAGTCTTGAGACACAGCTTAGAAGTTAATGAATTTGCTTGTGAAGCCTAAGGACCCAGGTTCGATTCCCCACAACCCACATGAGCCAAATGCACATGGTGGCACATGTTTCTGTAGTTTGCAGTGACTAGAGGTCCTGGTGCACTCTCTTGCGCTCTCTCTCTCTCTTTTTCTCTCTCTCTCTCTCTGTCTCATCAGATGAAAATTCAAAGAGACTTCTTCAAAAATCAGGGGTAGGGGTACGTGTGAGTGTGTGAGTGTGTGTGAGTGTGTGTTGCTGCTCCAAAGGGGCCAGCAGACAGATAAGTGTCTTTTACCTCTTAGCCATCTTTCTGACCCAAAGGATAGAAATATTAAAATTCCAAGATCAAATGAAAATAAAAACATATCAAAGTCAATGGAATATCATGAAAATTGCCCCTACATCAAAGCTTATAGCTATGAATGTATCACAAGGCCTCAATAAATAGTCTAGTTATACCATGAGTTCCCAGAAAAACAAGAACAAGCGAAGTGCAAACAAGTATAAGATAGGTAGAAGGAAAGAAAAATAAAAACCAGAGCTAAAGATGATAAAGTAGAACTTAAAGAACAAGTAATGAATGAAACTAAGGGTTCGGTTTTTGAAAGGTCAACAAAATTGACACTCTTACGAAAACTGACCAAGAGAAGACCCAAACTAATAAAAAACACATGAAAATGTGGAGATGGTTTTTAAAAGAGGTATTACAAATTTCAGAGGTTCACAAGAGAATATTTTAAAAGCTTGTACTCCAGTAAATTGGAAGCTTTGGAAGAAATGAATACATTTCTATAGCCATATTACCACCACAATTGAACCAAGATGATATAAGCAACCAAACAAATATAATGAACAATAAAATAGAAACAAACTACCACACAGGGGTTCAAGGATGGTTAAATATATACAAATCTATAATGTGAGTTCAGGTAAAGCCTTTGACAAAATTCAACATTCTTTCATGATAAAAAGCTCTGAAGAAAATATAGAAAGACCATACCTCAACACAATAAAGGCCATGCCATGAACCTATAGCCAGCATTATGCTAAATACGAAAGACTGAAAGCATTTTCTCTGAAGTGATGATTGATATAAGGTCAAAGTTCAATATTCTTAATTCATATAGTGCCAGTAATATTAACTAGCACAATAAGGCAAGAAAATAAATAAAACAGTATAAGCAGGAAAGTACGAAGTCAAATTCTCCTTATTTGTAGATGAGATTATCCTATATCAAAAGATCCAAAAGACTCCTAGATTTGCTAGACACTTTCAACAAAGTAGGATACAAAATCAACATGCAAAAATCAATGGCTTTTCTACGTGCCAACAGCAAACTTGATGAGAAAGAAACCAGGACAGCAATCACATTCACAACAGCCACTTCCAAAACAGGAGAGGCTGTTGTGGTTAGGAAAATAAATTAGGAAAAACCTAACCCAAGATATGAAGGTCCTCTACAATAGAAATTATAAAATACTCAAGAAATGGAGAAAGACATCAGAAGATTAGAAAACATTTCATGTTCATTTATTAGTAGAATTAATTATTATAAAATGTCTACATTACCACGAATCATCTATAGATTAAATGTCATCTCCATCAAATTTCCAAGGACTTTTTTTGTTGTTGTTGTTTTTTGGTTTTCTGAGGTAGGGTCTCACTCTAGCTCAAGCTGACCTGGAATTCACTATGTAGTCTCAGGATAGCCTTGAACTCAAGGTAATTCTCCTACCTCTGCTTCCTGAGTGCTGGGATTAAAAGCATAAGCTACCACACCCAGCTTCCAATGACATTTTTACACAGAATTGGAAAAATGATCCTAAAAATTCATATGAAACCATAAAAGACACTGATGAACCAGCTCTGTTTTGAGGAAATAAAGCACTGCTGGAGGCATAACAACATCCAACCTCAAACTATACTGTAAAGCCATGGTGGCCAAACCAGCATGGTAAAATTAGAACAAAAGCAGATACATAAGCCACACAGACCAAGAGAATCAAATGGGAGATGCAGAAATAAACCCACATGGCTGCAATCATCTGAGGTTTGAAAATGGAACCAAGCCAAATGTGGTGACACACACCTTTAATCCCAGCACTCGGGAGGCAGAGGTCAGAGGATCACCGTGAGTTCTAGGCCACCATGAGACTGCATAGCAAATTCCAGGTCAACCTGGACTAGAGTGAAAAAACCAAAACAAAACAAAACAACAACAAAAAAGAAAGGAACAAAAGCACACATTGGAACAAGGAGAGCATCTTTAACAAGTGGTGTCAAGAAAACTGGATATCCACCCTCACTCTACAAAACTCAAATTAAAATTGAGCTCAATGCAAGACCAGAAACTCTGAAGCTGTTGGAGAAAAGCATAGCAGAAACCCTTTAACACATGCACATAGGGGCTGTAGAGATTGCTCAGTGGCTAAAAGGTGCTTGCCTATAAAGCCTAATGTCACCAGTGCCCACATAAAGCCAGATTCACAGTGATACATCTAGAGTTCATTTGTAGTGGCTAGAGGCCCTTGCGGTGCCATTCTCTCTCTGCATCTTTCCACCTGGCCCCACTCTCCAGGGCATGGAGTCACACACCTTTAATCCCAGCACTCATGGAAGACATAGGAAAGAAGATCACTCTGAGTTTGAGGACAGGCTGAGACTACATCGTGAATTCCAGGTCAGCCCTAGCTACAACCAGACCCTACCTCAAAAAGCCAAAGAAAAAAGAAAATAAAGATAGGCACAGCCTTTCTGAGTAAAATTTCAATTGTCCAGTAGATAATAAAAATAACTGACAAACAGGATAGTATCAAACCAAAAACAGCCTCTCATAGCTGTGCAAACAATAATTATTAATACAAACTGAAGCCTACATAATGGGATAAAATCTTTGCCAGCATCAACTTGACAGATAATTCATCGTCAGAATAAATAAATAGAAAAATAAGTGCAAAAAAAGAATAAGCCAACCATCCTATAGGTAAAACAACCACAGAAATAAAAAAAAATAATAAATACATGAAGAAAATGATATCCTTAGTCACAAGGAAAATTCAAAGAAATACTGGACTGAGATTCTATCTAATTCATTAGGATAGCCAGCATTAAGAAAAAAAAATATATGCTAGTTGCATTCAGGGAATCAGGAGCACTTATTGACTGCTGGTGGGAATGCCAACCAGCATAACCACTCTGGAAATCAGTACAGAGGCTCCTTAAGAAAAGAAAAATAGGCCTGGAGAGGTGGTTTAGCATTTAAGGCACTTGCCTGCAAAGTCTAAGAACCCATGCTCAACTCCAGGTCCCACATAAGCCAGACACACAAAGTGATGCAATCCCACAAGGTCGTACGTGCATGCAAGATGGCACAGGCGTCTGGAGTTTATGTGTGTTTGAATGCATGTACAAAGGTCACAGGTCAATGCTGATTGTCTTCCTTAATTGCCAGCCACCTCAGTTTTGGGGAACAGGTCTCTCACTGAACCTAAGTGCTCATCAACTGGGCTATATTATCTCGCAAGTTATCCCTAAGGATCCTCCTATGTCTGGCTCTATCTAGTGCTGAGATTCCTACAGGCATGCACTACCCCAACCCCCAGCTTTTCTGTGTGTGCTAAGTATCTGGATTCAGGTTCCCATGCTTGCATGGTAAGCACTTTACCAAATGAACCATTTCCCTAGCCCCTAAAACCAGTTTGTGAGGGAGAAAAGTTTGACTTGATGCTATACTCATAAGCTATAAACTTGCCAGTACCATTGTACAATCGAAGATTCAATTTCATCATGAAGCAGGCTGTTTCATTCCTTAAGGTTTGGGCTTGCTGTCCTATGATCAGTGGCTGTTCTTGAAATTTTACAATGGTTGGATGGGGTTCCTTATAGACTAGAAGGTTGGCAGTGGATGTGAAAATTTCTGGAGGTAATTTCATGATCATATCATTTTTAAAAAATGTAAGTACATGTTGTTGTGCATATATGGGGTGATAAAGGTTATAATGAGTAAATTAAAACTTAAAGTTAAAATTTCAGAAAATTCTTGGGCTAATGGACATCACTAAGACCATGCTAGGAATGATAATATTGTTGAAATTAGAAAATGCTCAAATAAAGGTTTACAGCAATTTCAACACACACTTTCACATGAAAGAGCTGAAAGATTTATTAATAGAAAATGCAAGTTTATTAGTCATTTTAAACTTAGTTTAAGACAAATAAAAATATAAATACTTAGAAAATAAATGGTAGCCTAGCAGAAAATATTAAAAACCATGAGAAAGATATAAAACCTGAAGCAGTGTCAGTCACTGAGAAAGTGGAATGCACATGTAGTCAAGGTCCCAGAAGGCACAGACAGCAGGAATAGATTGTTAAGAGATGACAGCTGAAGCTGACTATTTTCCAAAACTGTAAAAGACATTAATATGCAGGTTAAGACTAATAAGCCATAAGACATTTTAAAAGAAAATCCACATATAAACACATCACAGTAATATAGTAATAGTGTACATTAGAAAAGAACAAAACTAGTCTTCAGGTTCTGAAGTAAGAGCAGCCATTGTGTTCCTGCTGTTCCCTTTTAAGTACAATTAAAACCTTGGGCATTATTCAAGAAGATAAAAGAAAAGGAAGGCTGAAATTTAGATGTAAGGAAGAACAAATGACAATATCATAATTTCCCTTACTTTTTAAAATATCCTACATACTCTGAATCTGGGTTAAAAAAGATCTACAGTTTGCAATAGGCAAAACAAAACAAAGCAAAAACAAAAATGAACACTTACTCGCTTTGGACAAAAGAACCAAGAACCAACAAGAACCCTCTGGGAAGCCCCACATAGATGACAGCCTCATTGGAAATCCCACAGATGGATGGTCAGTAACATCTGCCAGTCACACACCGCTGAAAACCGATGCAGTTCAACACCTATACAAAGTAGGGAATTGTGGGCCATAGACTCAGGGATGTTAGTGAAAGCTGAGTTTACAGTTTCAACCCTTAGCATGCAGAGTCCAGTACGGTCATTGGAAACGGACCTGAATGTCAGCCCAGAGGTGTGGAAAGCACTGGGGATCATGCTTGCTGCTAATTCTTGCTGGCTGGTTTTTGGTGTTTGTTGGCTAGTGTTGGTTTTTCTCTCTGATTGGATTTATGAATGGGCACCAGTTTCTTCTGCCATTGATGGAACTTCCCCTGGATCTGTAATCTTGAAATAAATGTCTTCCTCCTGTAAACCTGTGTCTGGTTTGGATGTTCATCCCAGAATCATGTTGTCTACTACAACACCTAACTTCCAGAGCCATAGACAAAGTGGATGAGGGTGGGGGTAGATATATTTAACTCAGGGAGAACCCCTGTAAACTTCCTATTAACAATACTCATAGGTTTGAACAGGCAACCAGAAACTACCAGAAATACTGTACAAGTGTGGACACCAAGAGAACACTGGAGCCAAGAAGAAACAGAGCTATTTCAAAAAAATGTGGAACTGGAGGTGGCTTGGTCAGAAAAGGGACTGTTAGACAAACAGGAGAAAAAAACCTGAATTAGGCTCCCCAGCACTCACAGGCAAGCCAGACATGACATCGAGCGTCTTCAATTCCAGTGCTGGGGAGACAGAGACAGACCAATCCCTTGGGCTTGCTGGCCAGCTACTCTAGTTGAATCAGGTAGCTCTGGATTCAGTGAAAGATTCATCTTTAAAAAAAATAAGGTGGAGGGGCTGAAGAGATGGCTTAGCAATTAAAGCATTTGCCTGCAAAGCCAAAGGACTTCTGTTCAATTCCCCAGGACCCATGTTAGCCAGATGCACAAGGGGGCGCATTCGCAGTGGCTGGAGGCCTAACGTGTCCATTCTCTCTCTCTCTCTCTCTCTCTCTCTCTCAAATAAATAATAAAATAGTTTAAAAAAAACTAAGGCAGAGAGCTATTGAGGATGACCCTCAACATCAACCTTTGGCTTCCATATACACCTACACACAGGTGTACCCATATACATATACACACCCACACAAGAAGCTATATGCCGGCAGGAAAGATGAAAAAGATAGATGAACTATAAAATCTATACGTTTTAAAATTTTGCTAACATTATAGTTTAAATGTATTAGCTGACTAATAATTCCAAGGCCATGTCAATGACCTAAAATATAAATAAATCAAATGAGAAATGGAAGAAAACACAAATATACTGAGATAATAGAAATTAAAGGAAGTAGATATGAGGTATGGAGGCCTCTGAGGAAAGACCATGACAGTGCAAATGAGAAACTCATGAGAAACAGAAAGGATTCCCTAACTGAAGAGATGCTCAGAGCATCAGGCTGAGAAGTCAGAATTACAAAAATGCCCATGGCCAAACACATCCCTATAAGATGCTGTGACCTCAACGATGAACATAAAACCATGAAATGTTTCAAAAGGAAGAGAGTAAAAGAAGAATCTGGCTGATTTCAAACTCTCATCTGAACACTGATGTTAAAACCAGTGAGGCACCGCTTTCAGCTATGCAGCCAAGCGAGTGGAAAACTGCTCTCAGAGCTGTAGAAACCTGTCCTGTTGGACATCAGAGGTTGGGAAAAGAAATCAAAGAGCTCATCTTCCTCACACACTACTTGAATAAAAGAGGTTTCTTTGTGGCAGTCATACTCTTTAAAGATTAAAAAAAAAAGAAGAAGAAGAATCAGATACAAATACAATGAGAATCTTAAAATCAAAGGAAAAAGTCAGTCAAGTGCTGGCTGCACAGGCTTTTAATCCCAGTGCTGGGGGAGGTGGAGGAAGGAAGACCCCGGAGTCTACTGGCCTGAATGGGTTTAGTGAAAGACCTTGTCTCAAAAAAATAAGATGACAAGCAACTGAGTAAGACACACAGTGCTAACCTCTGGCCTGTATATGCAAGCACATACCTACATGCTCATGTGAACCTGCACAAATATGCACACAAACACACACGCACAAACACACTGTCTCAGAATAAAAAGGCAACAGCATATGGATCCACACATCATATATATAATAGACTTACCTTAGTAGGAGTTGTGATTACTTTTCAGGTTCTATAGAGGTAACAGCTTGTGTACTTTCCAGCCAGGAAGGAGGAGCAGTACTTTCATGGGCACCCCTGATCTGGCCTGCAGGGCTTCCTACTCTGGAACAGCTCTGGCTTCTGGCTCCTGCTTGATCTTACAATACCTGACTGACCCTCATCATGTTGCACCCCAGAAGGCCTCTATACACATCACCCCACATTCCAGTCCACCGAGCAAAGTGGTCCTTTGGAAGGGTGCCACCATCATAATAACCATGTTAAGAGCATTGTGTCCCAGCAGAGCCACTGACAGAGTGGGAGCTGATAACTTCCCAGGCCCCATATTCACTCCTTTGACTCCTAAGAGGGTATCACGCCTTCTATCTCTGCCAGTGTGAAGGCAAGGCAACAGACACAAAAGCACCATGTTCATTTCTCACAGGGCCAAGTCTATAGCTGTCAATAATGGGCAACCTCATTCAGAGGCTTCGGGTCTGATGTGTCTTCCTGACTGTGAGCATACACTCGCTGTATGTCTGCTTTCTCCACAGCCTCTGTGTACTAAAGGGTCCATTTTTTTTCAAGATTCACTGGGCACTAATTAAAAAAAAAAAAAAAAAGAACTATTCCTATTGACTTTGTTGAAAATTTTCACTGTCATTAGAGTGGATCAAGATTGACCTTGGGGACTCATTCTAATGCATATAGTCTCTAGCACTGTAATTCGTAGGAACTCTTGCTCCAAACAGTGATGAGAAGTTACAGGACAGCAATAGCAGAGCACCCCATCAGGAGTGGGGACTCTGGGGTGGGAGGGACCCTGAGGGAGTGGACAGCTGGGAGGTTGAGGAAGATGGACCTGGCTGAAGGACTGCTAAGAGCCAAGTCAGAGTCTGCCCAGCATCAGCCAATTCCCTGTGGAGAAACTGCCTTTTATAGCAAAAGAATTCAAATACAGGGTGACTATTTCAAGAGTATCTGAAACTCTTCCAAAGAAATATGAAATTTCTTGGATAAGAAAACTGGGTTTTGTAGATGAAATCTCATGGCCCAGAAAAAAAAAAAAAAACTTTATTATTATTTGAGAAAGTTAATGCATACAACATGAGATTTGAGGTATTTATGTGTGATGAAATGGCTACTACAAGCCAAGTAAATGTCCACCATCTCAATGAGTTACCTTTGTTATATGTGCAGTTCTTATCAACAAATAAAAAACAGGGAATGGAGAGATGCCTTGGCAGTTAAGGTGGTTATCTCTAAAGCCCGAGGACCCATGTTCAGTTCCCCAGTATCCATCTAAGCCAGATGCACAAGATGGCACATGCATCTGGAGTTCATTTGCACTCGCTACAGGCTCTGATGTGCCCATTTCTCCCCCTCCCTCTTTTTCAAATAAATAAAATATTAAAATAAACAAAACAATATTTTATGATAACATCACTGAGTTTTCAAAATATTATTTCCATATACAATAGCTTGGTTTTTTATCACTGTGCAATTACACATTCCTTCCAAGCTTAATTAGCCTACATATATCAGAAATGTAAATGGGATAGTACTAACTTATATTATTCATCACTTTGACCCTGAGAACTTTAATAAGCTTTATTTATGAATATCTGGTGGGCTCCAAAATGAGCTAAAGATTATAAGTTAAAGTGACTATAGAATAATCATCAAACATAATGTTGTATTTTATCATCCTGCTTCACATTTGTTAAATTGCTTTAGTTGTGATACATAGATTTTACTGAGAAGAGACATCATGAATTAAAAAAATAAGCTAACAGAAACCAATACAAAAAAATATACAGGAAGAGTTAACAGGAGAAAATGGCTCTGAAACAATGAGCATAATTTGGCAATACATTTCAAAAATTCAAAAGTGCATTATGATTCACTATTCTAAAATTATAACATAAAAGAACATTTATTGAATGGCATTATCATTAAGATTAGAAACAACCTAAGGGTCTATTGAAGATTTTAGCTAAAAATCTCACTATATCTGCATATTTGTAATATTTTATTAGGCTTTATTATTCTTACATAAATCTTTCTACAAGTTAAGTTGTAAAATAAAATAAAACACTAGAACTGAGAAAATGGCTTAATGGATAAAACATTTGTCATGAAAACTTGAGGATCTGAGTTCAAAACCCCAGTATGCACATAAGATGTCAGGCATTGTGATTTGTGCCTGTAATGCCCAGCCCTGTGGAGGTAGAGATAGAAGGATCTCTGGAGCTTGCTAGCTAGCTTGCCTAGCCACATCAGTGAGCTCTGGGTTCAGTGAGAGATCATGTCTCAGATAAGGTGGACAGTGAGAAAAACATCTGATATCCTCCTATGGCTGTCACACATATATGGACACACACGTATGTGTAAATGTATACACATACACATTCATGTACAACACACACACACACACAGAGACAAGAAAAAAGTCCTTCACTTTTTATTCTTTAGGTTTGTGATTTTTTTTTTTTTTTTGAGAATTGTGCAACAAAGTGGAAGTTGGGAGCCAAGTTAGAGAAATATTTCTAAACCTCTAAGTATTGGAAGAAGAAATGTTTGGCACCAAAAGGGAGATAGTTTCAATGCAAAAGCATTAGTGATAGGAACAAGGGGGTCACTAGGCTGAGTGACCCTAAAAATGATCTTCTCCCACTTTTCTACTTAACAAATAAGGAGACTGAAGGTACTGAACATAAATAGACTCACCTGTGTTTCCAAATTGTTGAGTTGTGCTACATTGGTAAAAAGCAAGATCCACTGTTGATTCCTTATGATGGGTGATTACTGGTGACTAGTTAATTCATCAGTAAGAGTTTTGGAAATGTGACTTAAAAGCATGATGTCAAATTCAGTCACTAGGCCTTCAAATGTCTTAAAAATTATTTGCTGAGACGGGTGTGGTAGCGCACGCCTTTAATCCCAGCACTCGGGAGGCAGAGGTAGGAGGATTGCCATGAATTTGAGGCCACCCTGAGACTCTATAGTGAATTCCAGGTCAGCCTGGGCCAGAGTGAGATGCTACCACGAAAAACAAAAAAACAAAACAAAACAATCATTTGCTGAGCCATGAGAAAGAATGATCAACGGGCACAGGGCTTGAGGAAAAAATATACTAAAAAAGGCTTTAAGTAAAGTGATTTGCTTGCTTAAATGTTACAAAATATCCCAAGGTATGGGTACAGTTATGGATAAGCACAATAGCTGCTTAACTTTTGATTGACTCCTTAGGAAAAGATTCAGGATAAAACATGATGCTCTTTTACATGAAAGATACCCTGAAGTGTAACTGGTACTCTTTTATGCCATCCTCCAGGTTCTGAAAGAACTTGTCCTATCATTAAACACTTGGGATAGAATGTGGCTGTAAGGTTTATATCTCACATCAAACTCTATTACAGACCCTTGAAGATGCTCCAGTTTCTCACTTGATCTTTACTAACCCTTCTTTGCCTCCATTATATAATTATATTGTTAGCCTAATGAGCTGGGAAAACAGATGTTATTGTTAACTACTGTTCCTCTAACAGACCATAAGCTTTTATACCACCAGGACTTGGGCTCATATATGCCACTATATTCTTCACAGCTCATACTGATGATTCACATACTGATCATATCAGAATCTAATTTTATTTTTTCCTAAGAAAGCATGGGACAGAACATGCCTTTCGTCATCAAGGATTTTGCAGTCAGTATTTTGCCAATGGTTTTCAATAGTAACATAATATCTCCATCCCAACTCTTCAGAATCTTAAATTACCAGCCAGAACATGGGTAGGAAACAGGTTGGATTCAGAGGACAACAGACATGAACACAGTATTTTGCTACCTTCCCACAGTAAAGTTACATGTCAGGGAAAATGCTATGTTCTGTTTTTCATTTGTACCTGAGAATGTTCCAGTGCTGACTCCTGAGCTCACACTAAAGTAACTGAACTCTGTGCTGAGTTACAAAAGCCTCCATACCTTTTCAGCATACTTGCCACCAAGGGACATTCTACTCCTTGACACGATATGCATAAATTCACATTGTTGATTAACTTTTGATATTTTCCCCTAAATCTCCCTGACTCTGCTCAAATATGTTATTTCAAGTCCAAAAGTATTTGACTTTCAAAAGTTGAGTAGCAGGCTGGAGAGTTAGCTTAGTGTTAAGGCACTTGCCTGCAAAGCCAAAGGACCCAGGTTCGATTCCCCAGCACCCATGTAAAGCCAGATCACAAGCTGGTGCATGTGTCTGAAGTTCCTTTGCAGTAGCTAATGGCCCTGACATGTCCATTATCTCTATTCTTACCCCCATCTCATTAAAAAAAAAAAAAAAAAAAAAGTTGAATAATGCTTGGAGGGATGACTCAGCGGTTAAGGTGCTCACTACAACCTACAGTTACTTGGGTTCAATTCTTCAATATCTATGTAAAGCCAGATGCATAAAGTGTAACATGCATCTGCAGTTCATTTGTAGTGGCTGGTGGCCTGGCACACCCATTCTCTCTGCATATCTATCTCTGTGTCTCCCAACTTGCAAATAAATTTTAAAATATATATATTTTTTTAAAAAAAATAAGTATACAAAATATGATAAGTAGTCCCAGGATTGTTGAATTTTCAAAAATATTTTTAATATAGTTAATATGTCCTTCTGCATAGTAACAACCGACTTCTCTTTTAGCACTTACAATCAAAGAAATGCAGGCTTGAGCAGTTGTATGAAAGGCACCATAACTACTACAGGCCACTAGGTGGCAATAGCAGAGATGCCAGTTTTTTTTGGGTTTTTTTTTTTTTTTTTTTTTGGTTTTTGTTTTAGTACTAAATTGAGATAATTGCCATAATTTAAAATGAGAAAAAAAGGCTTATTGTGAAGCACATGCATTTACCATTAATTATGAGGTTATAAGCTCAGAAACAAAGTTACTTTGGACCACACTTTACCCTTAGAAAATCAGACAATAGGGGCTGGGGAGACAGCTCAGGCAATTAAGAATATTTCCCACTCAAGCTTGATGGCTTGAGAGGCCCCCAGACCAGTAAGTTCCATTTCCCAGCACACACACAAACAGCTGAGTGTGGCCCCACATGTTAGCGACCCCAGTTCTGTGGAGAGCAGAGACCATAGACACTGAGCTCACCAAAACCCAAAACAGCAAGTTCAGGAATCACAGGGAAACTGTCCTGAAAAAACAGGTGCATAAATGATGAAGGGAGAACACCTGAGATCCGCCTCTAGACTACACACATACACAGCACACATGCATCTGTATATACATGTGCATGCACCACACACACCACACCATACCACACATTCTACACACATGCATATGCAAGAAAAGCAAGCAATACTTGCCAGAAATACCATATCTCTCCTCTCAACTTTTCTACCCATAGCATTAGTCTATTTTTTTTTTAGCTGAGACATTATTATTTGAACATATTTACAGACTACAATACAATAATTCAACAATATATATAAGGTATATTGTCAAGTTAGTGCAATTAACACTTCAATCTTCTCAAATGGCTATCATTACTCTGGGTTGAGAAACTCTGCATTCTTTTCCCACTTATTCAATATGATTAATTAATACAGATTATATTACTCTTTTGTAAATTAGAAGGCTAGAATGAATTGATCCAACTAACTATATTTTGGTAACTTTATCTGACATCTCTATTCCTTCTGCCCTCTTTTTAATATATAAATATATATATATGGAAATTTATTTATTTATTTGACAGAAAGAGAGAAAGAATGGGCCATGCTAGGGCCTCCAGCCATTGCAAATGAATTCCAGATGTGTGTGCCCCTTATGCATCTGGCTAACATGGGTCCTAGGGAATCAAACCTGGGTCCTTTGGCTTTGTAGGCAAATAAATGCCTTAACAACTAAGCCATCCCTCCAGCCCTCTGCTCATTTTATACTTTATACGTTTTAGTCTATATTTTAGTCTATAACATGTGAGATCAACTATTTTTAGCTTTGATAAATGAGTGAGAACAAATGATACTTGTTTTTTTCTGTCTGATTTATTTCACTTAACATTAGGCCCTGCAGTTCTATCCATATACTCAAATTTTATTCTTTTTCATGGCATGTATACATACATACACACACACACACACACACACACACACACACACACATAGGGTGTGTCACATTTTCTTTATGTTTTTCCATAGATAGGCTGTTTCCTTATCTTTTCTATTGTAGATAGTATTGCAATACACATGGGAGTTTGGGTATGACTTGATATGATAGTTCATTTTATTGCATATATATTCAGTTTTGAAGTAGTTGGATCATATTGTAGGTATATTCCCAGGATTGTTTTCAATGCCCATACTCTTTCCCCTAATGACAGCGCCAATTTGTATTCCCATAGTATATGAAAGTGCCCCTTTCGCTGTATCCTCAACAGCATTGATGTCTGACTTTTTGTAACAGGTATTCTAACTAGAGTGAAATGATATTCTGTCTTTGTTTTAATGTGCATTTCCTTATTTTTAGCAATATTAAGAATTTCTCACACACGGGGTGGCCCATGGCATATCCTTGACTGTTCTGTGATCAGATCCCATGGAAGATATGGAACACATTTCATAACTCAGGCAGAAAGTTAGTCAGTCCTCCAGAGTCAGTCTGCACCAGCATCTGTCCCCTAGACTGCTGTAGTGACCTCCTGATAGGTGTCATTACTTGTTGCCTGTCAGTCCAGTTTTCAGAAAGACAAGAGTATACTTCTGACAATCTTTGTTTCCTTTTTCATTTCCCTCCATTTGCTTCAGAATAAAGTCCAAGTTCCTAGAGACAACTGGATGAACCTGGATGGGCCCTTTGTTAAATCCTCAAATTTCATCTCTTGTCTCTTCTCATGCTCAAGCTATACAGTGAGATAGCTAATTTCTTTTGGAAAACCTTGTTCCAAGGTGACCTTTTCTTTGCCTTTGTCAAAATGAGCATTCTTGCCCCCATGTCAGGCTTACACAGCCTGGCCATGGGTTACAGCTTCCCACTGTTACTGCAGTCCAGAGAGTATTTCCTTGGGTGCAAAAGTCCCTCTCCAATTCCCAATGGTTCACTAATGTGAACACGGTCCCATGCTTTATCCCATAAAAATATGGAAAATTGGTGTGATGTTATTATTTCACACTTATCTCCTGCAACCATGATCATGTCTACAGGTGGAATGCACCCATTCTCCAAGTTTTTATATTTTATCAAGTCATCTCAGCATAGCCAACATCTCCTGTGACATAAGGAATGAGATGCAAACTGTGTCTAATTTTAGACAATCTAGACTTGACTAACCACCTCTGGAACACTGGGATTCAACTCATGTTATTCCCAAAAAACTGTCCAGATTCATGACATGCACTAAATGCTGAGGTATGCATTCATTTCAATATCACCAGCCCCAAATAGTTGGCTAAAAACATGAATGACAACATATTACAAGTGAAATGAAGTCCTCACTGATGAAATAAACAAAATAAGAAAGCGATGTGGTTCTTAAATACATTCACTGATAGGATATTCTTGAGCTTTTCCCAAAACTTATTAGCTTATTTCCTAAAGCCAAGAACATGATGTTACCACTTTTCATAATCATAATAACCCACAAAAGAACATAAGACTAAAATCTCTATAATACATATACTTCTAAAACCAAGAATCAACTAAGAATGACCTGGGTCATTTTCCTTTCAGGTGGACACCCAGGCTGACTTTTTTTTTTAGGTCAGGTCTCACTCTGGTCCAGGCTGATCTGGAATTCACTATATAGTCTCACGGTGGCCTCAAACTCATGGCGATCCTCCCACCTCTGCCTCCCGAGTACTGGGATTAAAGGTGCATACACCACACCTGACTTCATGCTAACAATTTTTATACATTTAGTTTGGATATTCTGGTATCAAGCATAAGTGGGATAGAATGTAATCTGAAAGAAAAATCCTTTGCAATATATGCAAATAGGTTGAAAAGTAAGAAAGTAATTGTGGTAAAACATTACTTCTCATACTTGGGGAAAATATATAGAAACTTACAAAGAAAAAGGTAGTGAACATTATTACATACATAAGTCAATATTAATGTACATTATTTTTAGTTTTTTAACCATAAACAAAGTAGAACATTTGCTAAAGAACGTATCTTCCATGCTTTCAAGTAAAAATGAGAACTTGTGAAAAATAGGATATAAAGAAAAAGATAGAATACTTTATAATATTTAATGTTACAGGGATAAGTTGTTTTCTATATATAAATTAGAAAAATAAATACAAGATGTATTAAAAAGCCTAGAGTAAAGGGGCTATTTATGGAAAATACCAAAGAAAATCTTTATGACCTCACAAAAAGAAAATATTTTATAGATTAGAAACCAAAATCTTGTCAAAAGACAATAAAAAAAAAAAAAAACTGGGGCTGGGGAGATAGTTCGGAACTATGAACTGTGCATGCACGAGGACCTGTGTTTGATCCCCAAAACCTCCATCAAAAGCTTGTTATAGCCACTGCTCTTACTGCTAGCCTGACAGCCAGATCCAGGATGATAGTGGCAGACATGGGGATCAATCAAAACCTATCAAAGCAGAAATCCAGAGGCTATAAAGGTCTCAACACTAAATGATTGTCAACAGATGTGCTATGGTCCAGGGAACATTGCAGAAAAGGGAGCGGAAAGATTGTAAGAGCCACAGAGAGGGTAAGAATACCCTGAAACACGCTTCCCCCACACCACTCCATAGGGACCGACTGAGGCCTTCATGACCTCACAGTGAATCCCATAATTCCACTGAGGAGAGCCCTAGGGAACCGGGAGCAGGTGCAAGGGCATACAAAGAGTCTAATCTTTTAACAATAAATTTTCAAGCTAGTTATGTAGCTGGAGAGATGGCTCGGTGACTCAAGGCAGTTGCATGCAAAGCTTGACAGCCCAGGTTCAATTCCCTAGTATCCACATAAAGCCTGTCGCATAAAGTGTCACATGCATCTGGAGTCTCCCCCCACAACCCCTCCCCAGTGGCAAGAGGCCCATATTCTCTTTATTCTCTCATTCCTTATTCTTCCTCCCTCTCTCAAATGACCATATAAAACAATTTTTTATTAACAAAGCTAGTTATGGCCACATATACCTGCGACCCCAGTATTGAAGGGTGTGCAAATAGGATGATCAGCAGGAATCCCTGGTTGGCCAGCCAGCTGAAAAACAGAGATATCTAGGTTCAATGAGAGACACCATCTCAGAAAGTAAGGTGGAAGAGTAACAGCGAAAGACACTCAATGGTTTTGTCTGTCCTCCATGTGTGTGCATGGGGTGTACACATATGCACATACACATGCATACACCACACACACATACACAAAAGAATAAAAAATAAAGTTGGAAAAACCCTCACCTTGATGTTATATGGTATTTTTTCTTTTTCCTCTGGCATTATATGAAGCCATCTTGAGGTAAAGAATGCTTTATCCCTAGTTATGGCAACTTTGGAGAGGAACAGTACAGTGATGCACAGTCTATAGTAATAATAATAGAGCTATATTGACAACTCCCTAGTAGATGGAGAAGTGGAGGGTCACAAACCCTCACCTGGGATTGCAGAAAGTGTTATCACCTTCCCTTCCCCACCCCCATCTGCAAGTAATCTTGGGAAAAGGTAGGTTATACAAAGGGTAGAAGCTTAACTGGGACCGGGACTCCATGATGCACTTTCCATGAGGTCACCACCCAGGATGGGATGGTGACAAGAGATAGAAATTGGTTAGGCAGTATAGGGGGTGGCAATACCCCAAAATGAATAGGTTTCTCTTGGCTTAATGTGGGAATTGTCCTTGGGCCTGTAGAAGAAAATCTAAGTATTTTCACTTTGTATAGGTCAGAAATGTCAGAAGATCTGGCCTTTCCTTATCCCTCTCCCTTAAGAAGTACTTCCACTCCCTCTAAGAAGGCCCTTCCTAATGAATTAAGATTCTGAGATTTCTCTTTTCTAAATTCCTGACCCAGATGCATAGCATCAGAATTAGACTGGCTAAACCAGTTGCCCCATCCACGGGGCTCATGAAAACCCCCAACGTGAACCTCAAGATGGACTTCTCAAACACCTCTTGCCTCTCTGGGAAGGACCTCTAGCCATTTCCTCTTATGTTCTGGGTTACTCAAACCCCCCTTGCCTCCTTGGGCAAGAGCCATGCCTTCCTTCCTTTCCCTTAAGCTCCCTTTTTCTTAAAGCTCTCCCTCCTTAAATCTATAAGCTACAATAAAATCTTTCTGAACCTTATCCTCTGCTCTGTGGATTATACTCTTCGAATTCAAAAGACAAGAATCTGGGACGCCCCCTCCCCCCCCCACAAACTATTGGTGCACTGGTGTATATTGGTACACTGGCAGAGGGACCACGAAATTCCTGTATCAGTGGGACATTTTGCTGATGTAGCTGCCCCTGAGTCATCCAAGCTCCTGTAAGTAACCCCTCTCCCAATAAACTCATTAGTTCTCCAAAGCTGAATTGTGGTGCAATCATACTTGGCTATGTCATCTGAGCTCTATCTTGGGTGAATAGACATGTGCTTATGTCTTCCTAGGAAGTTTCCTGTGACACTGAAAAGGATTTAATTTTCAGGATTTAATTTCCCTTAGAGTCTTTTTTTTTTTTTTTTTTTACCAATGAAAACATCTAAAATTTCATGAGTGAAAATATGCATAAGCCATTTAGTATTGAACCATGTTTTTCATTAATTTTTCCTAGTTTTCTTTGTTTGGCATGTGGTAGGAGTATACTTTTCTGGCTCTTTAAACTGGTTTCTACACCATTTGCTTTGTCTAATGAAATGTTTGTAGAAATGATGACGTCGTTCTTGCCACAGCCTGTAATATTGGTATATTCTTGATTCTCTGCCATGGGGGCTGGATTTGCTTCAGAATATGAAGAGTTCGGAGTGAAGATGTTAGAGACCAGACCTTTCCCCTGACCCAGATGTATGTGGAGTATGACAAACTTTGCGGCTTAAATTGTTAAGACTTTATGGTAGGTTTTTACCTGTCCCTTGGATAACAAAATGAGCATCAAACTAAATCTTCATAACAAGTGACAGAAACCTAACTCAAAGCTAATTAGGAAAAAAAGAGAAAATTATTCAATAGGGCCAAATGGTATAAGAAGAAAGACCTTTCATTAATGGTTACCTCTCTGAGTACGATGGACTTTGTGTTTGTAAACAAGGCAGAAGATCCGGACACCAGTATTAGAGTTCAACCTTGGGCTTCAAGATGGTAAAGAAAACATTCCTGTTTGTAATATGAAATTGAAAATTTTTGTCACAGGACTCTGGTTGTCCCAAGCTCAAGCTGGCTTCCTGTTTATAAGTTATTGTGGTACAATCTTTCTATAGCTATAATAATACCTGTTACTTTGGTTTTCAAAAGAGCTAATGAAATAACCCACGTGAACACTGACTTCATTCTATACATAAGTTACATCTCTCAGTAGTCTGGTCGGTGGTAAAGTTTTCTGTATATACATGAACATGACATAGTACCCAGTTATTTAATCAAACATCAAGCTATGATGAACACAAACAGTTGGTTGATTTTAGGTAAAGTGTATTACCATTTATAATGCAAGTGAACCTCACCAATCAGTCAAAGGCCTGAAGAGTAAAAATTAAGAAGAAATTTTGTTCCCAGAAAGCAGCACTACAGCCTTTCTATAGATCTGGTCTACAAACTTGCACTTAAGACTTCTGACTGTTTCCCAATCACATGAGATACCTTCTTTGTTAAATCTCTATTTAAATTATATTTTTAATAATTTAAATTATAAATTATGTTTACTATTAGCCAATCTTTATTTCTCATGCCATTAGGACAAATGTTTTTCATGTTTTTTCTGTACTGCTTGCTTTTCATGTGTGTGCATAGTGTGTATACACATCTATGCATACTTATATTTGTGTGGATACATGTGTGTGGGTGGGTATGCTGGTTCAGGTATGCATGAATGGGGATGCTGTATGTACAAAACCTAGAGATCCAGGTCTGGTATCTTCCTCAATCACTCTCCTTAGTTTTTGGTTTTTAATTCAGGATCCTTTACTAAACATGGAACTCACCAACTCAGTAGACTGGCTAGCCAGGAAGCCCAGGAATCCTCTATCTCTGCCTCCCCAGGACTGAGATTACAGTTTTCTCAAGAGAGCTCTGGGGCTGGAGGGATGACTAAGCAGTTAAGGCATTTGCCTACAAAGCCGAAGGACCCAGGTTTGATTCCCCAGGACCCACGTTAGCCAGATGCACAAAGGGGCACACATGTCTGGAGTTGGTGTACAGTGGCTGGAGGCCCTCTCTCTTTCTGAAATGAATAAATAAATAATATATAATATAAAAAAGAGCTCTGAGACAGATTCCATGTACCCTCTCTAAGGTAACTGTTTTACCACTTTTCAATAGCAAAGCCAGGTTGAAAATAGTAGAGCTTGAATTCAAGGTCAGACCTGGTTATAAAACCTGAAGCCTAGATAATAGCCACACCTGCATAAGCAGAACCTGATAGAAGCCTGGAGATGAGACTCCGAGGTAGAGCATTACCTAGCATACTCAGGGTTCTAGGTTAATCCCCAATACTACCCTCAGAAAACAGCAACAATAAATTAAAAAAAAAAAACTTTATAAAAGTCCCACAGCAGAGGAAAGTAACGGCATGGATGCAGAGAGTAAAATGATCTATCTTTGCTTTTAAGAGCTTCACACAGTGCTGCCACCTTTCATAATCCTCTTGAGATGTGTCCACATGCACCAACGGAGCAATCGCTGGTGCCCATATTATCTTATGGCTTTCTGCCTCTTCTTAACGCATCTAAATTTTCCGTACAAAGCAAGTAGCTCTCTCCTCCTCTTACATCTAAAAGAAGTCATAGATTAAATTTAAGTTTGGTAACCACTCTGACCACTCCAAGAAGAGGCACAGTTCATGGTCCTCAACTCCAGAAATGCCATCCAAGGTGCTAACATGGTATGGAACTGGTCCAAGGGACAGACTGCCCAAATGAGAAGCAGCCTCCACATTCCTCACCTCATCAAGTGCATGTTTCTTTGCATTACTACCATAGCAAAATATCCTTCCCATACCAAAAGGAAAAATACAAGTGAGGCAAAAGGAAAAACACATTCAAATTTGAAATAGGACGCATAAATCTAAACTAATGGTGGAGTCACCTTTATACTTCTAATGGTGGGGAGGCTGAATTCTTGAAGAGAACCTATAGCTCACCAAAATGCTTACTCACATATCTGAATATAAAAGCACCTTGCAAACGACACTAAAACAGAAAATGGTCATCACTGGCATTATGTAAGTGTAAAAACAATTTACATCTAAGGACTTCAACCCTGAGTCAGATTTTGTGTGAAAATGAATATATTTATCTTCACATAAATTTGTCAGGTCTTTTGGAAAATAAACAGAAAATACATCATCAAACCTGCTTATACAGATCAAAAGATTACATTTTTTACTCTTTCACACCTTCAGATCTTTAATATATATCTGCTTGTATGAATGAGTGAGTCTTCAGTGTCTGATAAATTCAGAGTGTCTAAGCAACAACTGGAAAATATAGTTACTCACATCCTTCAAAATAAAATAATTGCAAAATAGATTCATACCTCTTAATAAGTGAGGCTTGAGTTTCATGTGTACATAAGTATATACAAAAAAATTAGGCATTGGATATGTTTAAAGCATTCCTATTTTATGTCTACCATGGCTTCATCAGGTATCAGTAACACAGCTTTTGCTGTTGTTGTTTTTGTGTTGTTTAGTTTGTATTACACATCCGAGTAGCACTTGATAGTACAAGGCACTTATAAATGCAATATTTCACTTATTTCATGACAGTCATGGAAGTGTTATTCTCATAACTATAGCACAGATGTGGAAAGTGTGGAGCATGCCCAAGATCACAGACCATGCGGCACAAGACTCAAGTGAGGGAGATAAAATGGACCAACTTGCCACAAAGGCATTGGCTAATTCAAAACACTGATATACAGCTGTTTCCAGAAGGCATTATTTTAGACATGTTTTCCAACAGTGTGAGTGGGTTATTTGTGCCTTCAGAATTCTCAGGGAATTCTTGCAGCTATTTTTACTCAGCCCAGAAAGGTAGTACTTCCCCCGGGGGCTCAGCACAATGTTACTGGTGTGAACACAAAAGGACTGTGTCATGACTAGTGTGAACATGGTCCTCCAATAGCACAAGAGAATATTCTGTGATTGGTGCATACACTTTTTCCATAACCCTGTTTTGTCTATGTAAGCAAGCTGATCCATTCACATTTACAGTAAACCAGGATTTCCATCCCAGGAGAGCCAAAGAACCACAGCCAGGTTGTTGGTGACACAGCTGAGATGGAAAACCATGACTTTGGACTTCATAATTATCTACTTACTCTTATCTTTCCTTGATGTATTACAGGCTCCTTGAAGACACTATTCACCACACTAGTTCTGTTTTGTGACAAAGACTGGGAATTGAAAAACATCTTGACATAATGAAGCATAGAGAAACATGGATGCCAGATCTCATTAGCAATGACAAAGCTTCAGCTCACAGACTACTGCTGGGTAGCACACCTGGTAATTGGTAGTTTCACCTGCATTCTTTATCAACTGATAATGTAGAAGAACTGTGTTGCAGTTACTTGACAGACCCGGCTAATGAGAAACTTACACCATTCATCCAAAGTGCAGTTTAGGGCAGTGGTTCCCCAACTAGCATCAGTATAATTGACAACTAGAAGTCAACTTCTAGGCTATTACCTTGTGAGAATGAAATTAAAAACTCTGAGAATGGGATACAGCAATCTACTGTAATAAGCCCTCCAGCTGATTCTGATTCACACTGAAGTTTTGACAACTGCTAGCTTATTAAGTCAATATCCATGGAAGATAGTTGGAAGGATGGGTATGAGGTCCTGTCATTCCTCTGCATAGTCTTCAAAATACGGATCATGTCACTTTTGTCCTGCGAGGCAGGGCTTTGCCTGCATTGTAAATTAGCATCGATAACTGGCCTGTAGGAAGAAAGAACAATATAAAAATGGCCTCCTCAACTTACCCATTCATTCAGTTTCCATTGGATTCACTATCACAGCACTATTTGCCTTAGCTTGTGTAAACTGCCCTGTGGGGCAGGTCCTTAAACTTCCATGGTAGAAACTTTTTTTTTTTCATTTAAAACTGTAGGTGATGACAACAAAGGTAGAAACTGGCCACAGATGCTGTGTGCCTCTAAAGAGATGTGATTTGAAGGTAGCCAAGGCAAAGCATGAGTCACTTCCTTCAACTCTAGAGGGATGCTGACAGAAACTCCACTTGGGTTCTGGGATGAAAGGCTAAAGACTATCAGGCTTAATGGCTGATGTTGACAAATCCAAAACATAAGGAATTTTGGGTGAGTCCAAAATTCTTCATACAGGCTGCGTGAAAATTCTTCTCCATGGAATAATGAGGATAGAAAACAGTAAATTGCATAGTTTATACTGAAAAGTATTCTTAGGAAACAATCTGGAAACAATTGTCCTAGAGTTTGTGATTAGAAATGATCAGTGGAAAATACCATGACGGCAGAAGGCAATCAGCATTGCAGTGACAGGAGATGGCCCATCTCCACTAATCAAAGCTGTTCCAAGAACAGCAGAGGTTCTGCTACTACGGCAGGAAGTTTACATTTGCTCTAACTCAAGCTCCGTGTATTAGCCTTGAATTAGGAGAAATGACAGTTTTCTTTATCAAAAAGAAAACCTAGACAGAGACATAGCATTCCTTCTCAATTGGCTGTTTTATGAATGTCATTAAATAAGGATATACATATCAAAAAGAATGACCTATATTGATAATTTTTATTTTCCCCAAATATTAAGAGTAGCTTTCTTCTTTCTTACAACAGTTCACAATAGTGTTCTGAAGGAAACCATTTTTATTGTTTTTTAAATGTATTTTTGACACGTAATAGATACTTAATATTGATCATAATGCCCTCCCCAATATCTTCTTTTCCCCCTGCCCATCCTCCTTCCACTGAACCCAGAAGGAAGCAATTAGTATGGCAAATCTCCATGTATGCCTATCTTTCTGCTTAAGAACTCAGGGTTTTCCCAGCACTTTCTTTGCTAGACTTCCCACAACCATGGCTGCCATCCTTCCTCTGCTTTGAATGAAAGTAAAAACACCTTTTTATCTACATTTGAAACTTCAGAATCATCTGTGTCCAACTCACATACACTGTAAATATTCAGTTAACTTCCTCCCCCAAGGTTTTACTTCCTTTCCCAGTTCCACTTAACCCTCATTCATATTCTCATTCATTTTTCTAGCCATGAACAATAGTACCCCTCTTCCACACACATCTCTGTATGATGCATCCTCCTCAAAGAGTACTTTGATGAGCACCATCTTGCATGAATATTACCACTGTCAGCCTCTTACTACTTGACACAGAAACTTCTTTGTGTACAAAACCAGCCCGTTTGTCCATCACCATTTCCCACCTCTACCTACTACCCCTGTAGCGTGAGTGAAGCACAAAAGTTCCATTTGACTCTTTCATGATCATTTTTGCATCATGCTTCCTTTCAACCTAGAATACATCAATCAGTCCCCAAGACTCTTATGACCCTACTAAAATCTTTCTATAAGTCAAGGTTCAGTCATCATCCAGGTAGCTGTGCACTTCTTTCAACAGCCATTTTCTGGACTATCTATTGACAAAGCACTGTTGAGAAGCTATAAGCAAGAACAGGGAAGTGGAAGACATTTTGGCTACATGGACAACTTCTACCAATAAACTAGCAATGTCATGTGGACTAAGAAAATTCACAAAGAAAATATTTCTAGCACTGAGAAAAAGTACAAAGTAAAAGCATGTGTGCTAGAAAGAGAGTTCACACTATTAGGATCAAAAGCAAAGATCACATTTTTGTAATCTTCATTCTTTCATTTGCTGCATGGCCTGTGTGATACATGCTAAACAAGAAAATCAAATGTTAGGCTGGAGAGAAGGCTTAGCAGTTAAGGCACTTGCCTGAAAGCCTAAGGACCCATGTTCAACTTTCCACATCCCACGTTAGCCAGACACACAAATGTGAGGCAAGAAAAGGTTGCACATGCCCATAGGTTCCACAAGCATCTAGAGTTTGATTGTGGTGGCTGAGGCACTGGCACACCATTTCTTCTCTCTTTCGTCTTGCTCTCTCTAATTTTCTTTTTTTTAAAAAACAAAATGAAGTGTTTCACTCCTTCACTTGAAGAAAATACTTATTGGTTATTTCACCTTAACTTGCATTCCTCTAAAACACTTTATATACCTAGCTATCAGAGATGGACTATTTGTGTCTTCAACAAAATCTCATTTGTTGAAACCTGATACCCACTGTAATAGTATTCACAGAAGAGTCTTTGAGAGGTAACTATGTCCTGATGGCACCCTCTTAAATGGGACTAGTGACATTAGAGAGATCTCTTGCCCTTTTGTCATGTGAGCATTCAGTGAGAAGACTGCCATTTATGAGAAAGTAATTCCTCAGACACAAAACTTGCCAGCACATTGATCTTAGACTTCACAGCCTCCAGAACCATGAGAAATACACTTACATGTTGACAAGCCACTAACTTTATGGTATTTCTTTATGGTATTTCTGTTACAAACAGATTAAGAAAGCAGATTTAGTCATCCTTATCATATCATAATCCTAAAATTTACCCAGCTCTTCCCAGTTATAAATAACAGGAACAAGTAAAACTAGGCCAGTTTGATAAGTGACCAGTAATTAAATATCTCCTACTCACAGATGTATGAATCTTGTCTATGAGCCCATCTATCCTACCAGAAAGAAAGATTTAGTACAGAATGATTTACTTTCAATGAGCCCATCACAGCTTCAACACAGCATATGTCTCACATTATATATCAACTATACCAAAATTTATAATTTTACCACAGATCAATTAATCTCATCTCCTGTGGATTCCAGAACATATTAGTCTATTCTCAAGAAAATTAATAATTTTCTTCCCACCTCCAGTGCCCTGGCACTTCCAAGTATTAGCAAGTATAGCATGAGGACTGAGACACAGATGTGTGTGTCAAAGCGACTGGCTTTGATAAGCCTCCATTTGTTTGATGTGTGACCTTAGCAGCTCACTCAACTTCTCTGTGCTTCAATGTTCTTATGTATGAAATGGGACTAACAAGTTTACATTGGCGTTGTGAGCATTACATTTTTTTTTTTCTTAATGCTTGGGAAGTGGCTGGCACAATGTTATAAGAAGGGGTGGCTTGTAATTCAAGAGGATATATATGGTTCTGTTATCTCAAATCCATTTTCTTAAATCCATGAGGGCATTAGTTTCTCTGGCCAATGGTCTTTAAACTCCTTTGAAGCACATTGCATTATTTTCTCCCTTTTCTTGGCTTTCAGCTTCTTTTAAGTCAAAAACATCCCATTTTGTTACATTTAAAGACAATCCTTTTGATAGAAAATATATCAACAAAATCAATGTTGAATTCTTCCAATCTCTCATGTCATCTGTTAAAATTTTCCCATCTGGTCCCAACATGAGCTTTGTTTCATCCTGTTATCCTGAGACCTTATACTTCTAATCTTTCAAAACATATAGAAAGATAGAAGAAAGAATACCTTCAGCTAAATGAAAATAAACCTTAAATCTACCCATCACAGCTTAATCGTTTTCCTTATCAAAATGTTCTTATGAATTTAAATGACCAATTTAGCATATTAATTTGACAGTGAAAAGCAACAGCAGAGGGCAACTTGTTCTTTCATCCAAGGCAATGATAAGAGGGTCTGAGAGATGACTAGATTGATGTTGTGCTTACTGTACAAACATGGGGTCCTGAATTCAGACCCTTAGAACCCAAGTAAAGAAGGAAGGCAGGAACAGCAGCATGCCTTTAATTCCAGTGCTGGAGAGGCAGAGACAGAAAGATATTGAGGGCACATTGCTGAACTATTCTACTTAAATCTGTGAGCTACAACTTCAGTGAGAGACTATCTCAAAAAAAATAATGTGGATGGTTGGGAAAATGAGTTAGCTGTTAATGCATTTGCCTAGGAAGCCTAAGGACTCTGGTTCAATTCCCCAGGACCCACATAAGCCAGATGCACCACAAGGGGGCGCATGCATCTAGAGTTCATTTGCAGTGGCTGGAGGCCCTGGCACACCCATTCTCTCTTTCGTACTCTCTCTCACTCCCTCAAATAAATGAATACCATAAAATATTTTTTATAAAAACATTAAAAAATAATGTGGAGAGCAACTGAGGGAGACATCTGATGTGAACCTCTGGCCTGTACACGCACATGCACAAACATGAACATGCACCTCCTTATCTACACACAAGCATGCACATGTGCATTCACACACACACACACACACACACACACACACACACACACACACTCACATGCACACACCCCCAAATATAAACACACAATACAAAATAAAATATAAACTTATATTTGGTAACTTTTCTCTCCTTAAACACATAATGTTATGCAACCTTTAATAATACATCCCAGTCTTGCTGTAAATGAATTTATTTTGTCTTGTTTTTAATAAGTAAAGCAATCTATTGGCGATACAAGCATAGAGCTACCTCCATATATCACACTGACTGCCCTTCATTCCAAACAGTAAAACATTTGTACTTTGAACACTAATCTGGCAAAAGCCACTAAACACATTCTTTGACTCATCATTTTTGCTATGCTTGTATTTTTCCTCTATAATTAAGGAACCCACTGAAATTTCCAAGAAGAGGGTTGAAAAATCTATATTACACTCACTCCAAAAGCTAACAAACTTTTAAACTAATAGTTTCAGAAAACAGAGCTGGAACAAGCCACACTGGTATCTCTCGAGCATTCAGTGTTGAAACTCCCCCTCCTGTGACATCTGCTGAGAAAAGGTAGGGAGGTCAAGCACCACCTCCTAACTAGTCACACATCTGCACGGCAAGCTGCTGAAGGTGCACCCATCTATCTCTGTTGTATACCTGCAGCCTGAGGGGAGCGCACACACTCCTCCATCCACGCCACCAGGGAGACTACAGTCTTCTTTGCACTGTTTCCTGACGTAAATGTGGTTTCTTTCATTCAACAACTATTTTCTCACCATCTCGTACCACGGTCTTCTCCTGGGCACAATGGCACAGGAAATCCATGAAGACATCAGAGACCATAGAAAATATGTGGGCAATTTTTAGTAGAAATTAAAATAAGAATAAGGAGTTGGGACGACGGTTTTGTTTGTTACCAAAGTGCTTGCTACATAAGCATGAGGACTTGATTTCAATGCCTGTGAAAAAAAGCCAGGCATAATGATATGGGCGGGTAAGACCAGCAGTAGGGAAGGGCAGGATATGAGGAGTTACTAGATCTCAATTTTCAATAGTTTTTCTAAGATGGTATATTCTTTGATGGTTTCCATGTAATTGACTTAACTGCAGGGGTTTCCTACCAGAGATCTACATCTTTTATTATGAAAAGCTTTATGCTAGTTCAGAATTAATGAAAATCCCACAGATATATCAGTACAGAAGATAATCTCCATGGAATGGGAGGTAGCTCAGTGGTACAGTACTTGCCTAGCACAAACTGGTTCTAATTCCAGCATTGCTAAGTGGAAGAAGGAGAAAGTAAAATGACAAAGATGAAGAAAAGAAAATTTTCATTAGAAAGGCCCGTGGAGGCACCCCTTAGAAACATGTGTGGAGTCTTACAGAAGGCTAAAACAGGCATAGAGAATGACCTCTCTCAAAGAAAAGGTTCATGGCCCATTTATCAAGACCTTTGTGTGAGTTCATGGTCTATAACTCAAGATCTCTGAAAGTAGAGTACATAAACAAATGGCCTGACTCTTCCTCCTCCTTCAGATTGCATAAACCCCTAAGTTTTCTTGCACCTTACACAGAGAAGAGTAGAAAAGTCAATCAAGGTGGGGGCAGAGGGAAGATGTGCAATAAGGTGTTTTAAACTTTAAGGATTAAGCAGATGAAATATGATTGCATAAACTGGATGAATGGGTCACAAAAACATCCTTTCAATCTCTTTTCTCTTTTTCTCTTTTATTTTTATAATTAGTTTTTGTTAGCATACAAAAAACTGAGTTTCATTTATTGTATTTCAAACAAATTTATTTCTTTATTTTATCAATTAGAAGCTTTGTATGGAGACATCATGTGTTCAAACTATCATTTCCCTCTTCTCTACCTCCATTCCACTGAGTAACTTCCTCAGCAGGATTATTAGTGTTTACCAGGGGCTGTCTTATTAGCACTAAATGTAAAATGTTTGGTCTGCTGCTTAAGACCTCAGGAATAGAATGAGAGGGACTGAACCAATCAAGGACCACAGAAGGTGCTAAGAAAGCCACGTAAGTAGACAAAGAGTTGCAGGCCACCAGAGAAAATCTTGTTAAGAAGGAACTCAGACCTTCAACTTTCTATTTTATATGAAACATTTTCACACATCATTGCAATAAATTTCCCTAAACAAGTACAGAAAAAAGAATAATACAGTAACTTATTGCTATTATTCCTGTTTTACAAATGTGAAAACTGGAGCACAAATATGGAGAAAGAATAATTTATGGCACTGTTAGGAATATAAAGTATAAAAATATCTCTTCAGAGAACAATGAGGCAATGTATATGCAATTGATTAAACTGTGCACATCTTTCTTGACAGCGTTTTTCAATAAGAAATCATCCTAGAAAGTAATTGATGTGCCTATGTGTTGCTACGCCAATGGTTAAAGTTGCAAAAAATAGGAATAGAAATATATAATATATATTAAATGGGTTAAATATATTCTGATGTGTTTATACAATGTCATATCATTATATCTATCAATGGAATTTGATATGGAAGATATGTTTCTAACGAAATTTTAAAGTGGTAATACAACAGTCTGTCTTGTATAGGTCAAGTGTGTTAGATAACAATATTCATGCACAGAGGTCTCAAAAATATGCATTAAAACTTTAACAAATTTTATTTCTAATGCCAGAGCTAGGGAGGGCTTTTTCTTTTGATTATATTTACCTTCTATATTTAATTAACATTTAAATCATTTCAAAACAACATGAAGCAAATATACTATGTGAATTTTTCACCCACTTAATGTGTCAGTTTTAAGTGTTTGAGAATTTTAATCATAAGACATAAATGAAGACTATAGATTGTTTATTTTCCCCTCTTTATAGGGAATAGTAGTTAGTATATGACAAACCAGTTACTATGGTCAAAGTTCTTATAAAAAGTTAAGAAAAATATTGAAAGCTCTTTCATTACTTTTTTTTTTTCTCATACACATAGAGCAAAGTCCTTCATGGTTTACTTCACGACAATTTCCTCCAGTATTCTCAATGTAATCCTACCCCTTCAAAGCCTTCTTCTCCCTGGGACAAACTATCTCCCTCTCTTCTTCTCTCCCTTCTGCCTTCCCTTCCTGTTTTTTCCTTTCTTGTTTTCTCCCTGCATTCCTTTCATTTCATTATCTAGTATATTACTATGTGCCACCAGCCAACTTAGAGCCACAGGGCCTAATCTGACATATAAAAATGAATTAATGTTTGCTAACAGAATCTTTCAAGGCAAATGCATGTGCTGTAAATTTTGATTGCCTTGAACTGAATGTAATACATGGGTACATAAGCTCTTCTAAGCCCTAGCTTGCTTCCCAAGTTTCTTTCCAAATTGTCTGCACACATAAACTATTTGCTGAGCTCATCACTGCACTATAACTGAATTCAGTTAGTGTGGCATACATACAGTTGTTTTTATGTCAATGAAATATGGATGCATTCAAAAAACTGCAGCTACAACTAAGGCATCTTGGGCCTGCACTCACCCAATCAAAAAATTCTCTCCACAGTTTTGCTGGCATGACAACCAGAGAGCCAAATACTGACAAAAAAACAACTATGTCGGAAGCAGGAAATTATCCTAATCAAAATGTCACTTCTGAAAATATCTTTTTTAAAATGACAATACTATAAACAGTAATTTCCATAGTGACGATTAAACATAATTAAATGCCAGACTCCTTGTCAAGTTTCTTTCATCCTCTACAACTTGTTTTTTTTTTGGGGGGGGGGGGGTTGAACTCAATGCCTCACTCAAGTACATCTTGTTCCTGTCAGGGCAAAATAAAGCAACCATCAATAAAATTGTTAGATAAATCTGAAGACATATTCAGCCATATTATGAATCTTGATGACTCTGGAGATATTTTCTCTAGTAAGAAACAGAGCCTGGGCATAACATCCAACATGGAAAACTACGGTGACATGTAATGATATATAAAATCCACATGTGACAGTAAGGAACACAAGGGTGTCCTGGCACATCTGCTTTTGAGACAGTGATATGATTCTGAATTCTTCCTGTTCTGCAGAGTGGCCAATACTAGTCAAATTTTGCTTTATTTGTACTTGGAATGTGTGTGTGTGACCATGAATCAGTAATGTGTACTAGGAATCTGGACACATTGAAAAGGGACGTAAGGGACAGTCAAGGTCATGGGAGCAATGGGAGAAGACTGTTGTTACTGTTGATATTCTGGAAACATGATTCCCAAGTTCACATGCTGATGGTATTTGGAGATCAAGTCTTTGAAAAGGGTTAGGATTAGATGACATCATGGGGATGAAACTCTTAGGGTGGCATCTGTGGCTTTTAAGAAGAGGAAAAAGGAGACCTGAGCTAGCAGTTGCCCTGTCTTGAGATGTGATGGTCCTCTGCCAGATTCTGGTGGAGAAGGAAGGCCCTTGTCAGTAGCTCACACGATACTCTAGGACAGTCTAGCTTCCAGAACTGTGAGATGTAAACTTCTAGTCATTATCAATTACTCATCCTCAAGTACTTATTATAGCAACATAAAACAGACTTCTTGTATTAACAAGAACTGATGCACTTGTAGGGAGAACAGGAATGGGACTATTGTAATAGTAACAGTGGTTAAAGTGATTTTTTTCCATAATTTTATGTAACTCATTCTGCTGTGGGGTGGGGCAGACAGAGGTAGAGGTAGATAAACTTTTTATTTTGTTAATTTGGCTTTCAGAGGTGAAAACTCAGATTTTTGTCTGTGGAAAGGGGTATAGATTCTTCCTGGAGTATTGCTAAGAGGTTTGATTCTTGTCATTAGGAACAGAGTGGACCTGGAAACTAACAACTGAAGTAAATGGAATATTTCAGAGGTGCAAAATCTTTAATTCTAAAGCAACTAAAATATTAATTATCTTTTTCTTTATTCAGATAGCAAGGTTGTAGGTTATTTACAAATCTGTGTAATGTACACTTTTAGTTTGTTCATATAACTCATGTGCTTTGTCAATATAAAAATGTACATGTAGAGCTAGAGAGATGGCTTAGTGGATAAAAGCACTTCCTTTGAAAGCATGAGAGAGTCTGAGAGGGTCTAAGATAACTGAGTTGCAATCTCCAGAACTCATGTAAAAATAACAGGGTATGGCCACATTCATTAGTAATTCCAGCATTGTAGCAAACAAAAATCAGAGAATCACTAGAGCTCATGCAAAGAGCTGGCTTCAGAATCAGTAAGAGACTCCATCTCAAGGAAACCAATGGGTAAGCAATGAACACCTGATGTTCTCCTCTGGCCTCCCTATGTGCGCAGGATGCCACAACTGTACACATATGTGCATATGCAACACATATACAGAGTACACCTATACAACATATCATACCAACTACACATACACACACAGAGAGAGAGAGAGAGAGAGAGAGAGAGAGGTAGAGAAGTCCCATGTAAGTTTACTCATTTTATTCATAGCAAGTCCTCTTTCATCCAAACTTTGAAGGATTTTCTTAGAAAAGCACTTAATATACAAAGAATTCATACACATGGTTGATACTTCATTTTCCCCATTCATCTCAAAGATATTCCCCTCACTGTTTTAAAATTATGTTAGATTTGAATTTTTAGTTGGATGTTCTTGACAGTGGCCTTCATACATAGTGAAAACTTTGAACTTCAAAAAGAAATTTCTTACACTGGGAAGATCTCTCAGTGGATAAAGTACTTAATCACTTAAGCATAATAACCAGAATCTGGATCTCTGGGCACTTATATAAATTAAGGTGGGTGTGATGACCCGCCTGTAGTCTCAGCAGTCTAGTAGTGTTAGAGCTGGAATCCTCGGTGCAAACCGATTAGCAAAATTACCTAAATCAGAGAGCTTTAAGTTCAAATGAGAAATCCTCTCTTAGTAAGTAGACAGAGAGCTACTGAGGAAGACCCGTCAGCCCCCACACACACATGGACACATGTGAACACACATATACAAGTAGGTATATGGACACATCATACCACAGACACATAACACATATATACAAACAAAAGTAATAAATAAGTAAATGAATAAATAAATAAAATACATTTATTCATCACACAAGCATCCTACCCTTCTGATTATTTATCTCCTAACTTGCCTATCCTACACAAGTATTACCTAAACATACTTTGGGTTGAAAACAAAACAGAAAACCCAATTCAAAGTAGCATATATAATAAAACAAAAAAAGTAATTGGCTTATTTTGCTATGAAGTCCTCAATTTGGACCCACTTCAGGCTAGCTGACGGGCTCATCATCATTTGGATGTTTCCTGTTTGGATGATGGAATATGACTGCATTTCATCCTGAAACATGTTTCCTACATTGTTATGGAGGAAACTTAAACTGAACCCTACCAACAATTAACACCTAAGCCTGGAAACAATTCTGAGTATTATTACCATTCAATCACTGAACACGAACAACAACGTTTTCTGTAAATACTTCTGAACAAAGTAAAACAGAAAAGACCTTGAAAGAGATAAAACAAAAACCCCACAAGATTTCAAAGCTTTAAAAAATAATATCAAAAGTATTCATGTTGATTTAGGGTCCCAAATACAGTATAGTCACTAACTAGTAAGGCTCAAGGTAGTTGATATATCTGAGAGGAGCATAAACCTGCATTTCATTTGTAGTAAGATATCACTAACATTTTTACTAACCTTCATTCACGGGCTTACAAAACCTTGCCCCAGACCACTTCCCTTCTCCCATGGGCATCTGTAACAGTTCCTCATTCTGCATTTTAGGTGAATATTTTAACCAAGAAAGACACAAATCAAGTGTGCTCCTTGTATCTCTTGCCTGTTCCACTGGGAAATTTGAAATTCAGATTGAAATCTCCAGGCTATAGACCACTTTTCCACTGGGCCTCTGCCCTTAAGGGCATGGTTCTTTGGTTACTGTCTCCTGAAAGTTGGAAATAGGAACCCCTGTTTAAAATGTCATGGGCCAGTTTGATCTCATTCTAAATCAAAGATACTTCTCATTCACAGAGGGTTCAATCTCAATGGTACATACAAAAGTAACAAAGAATTCAGGAAAATTCTCCTGTGAAAGATGTACAATCTATTATATGGCATGTCTTGCTTTTCCTTTGGATCTTTTGTGGTAAAATACTATTCAGTAAGCAGGGACGAAGAGCAGAAATAAAACCTTCAGAGCAAAGGGAAAAGATGCACAGCACATAAAGAAAAGTCAGAGGAAGCAACCATTGATAAAATGACCCCACAGCTTTTGAATGTTCCGGCCCCAGACTACTGTCCAACCATATTCATTTGTTTTATATAACAGTCTGTTTCCAAAGCACAATCGCCTTTGGAATCATTAGGCCAAATATCTCCCAACATCAGGGCATTTTTCCACCATGTTAGGGTTATTCCTCTGTCCAGTTCTACTTTCACCCTTTAATTGACCTAAACTACTTGTACTCATGATCTGCCCTCCCTCCACTACCCAGTAAATGCTTTCACTACCCTAGGAGGTGTGCGGTATCCCTATTTATAAGATTTTACAAGAGTCCTACTTTTTATTTCTCTTTTCAATATAATAAAAGATAATTTTAGTCTAACTTTATTCCATTTGTTATCTGCTTTTTCTGAGAGAACAGTATGATCTTTCCTTCCTTTATACACTCACGCCACAAATTGATAAATTAAACTACATCCATTTATTCTACACCTGTGAACTAAACAGAAAGGTTCAGGGATCTTGGCCCTCCCTCACTCAGTACCTTAGTGCTGACCACAATCAACGGTAATGGTATATTGTAGATACTCCATAGCAACTATAGAAAAGTATTTGGATTGATATATAGGAATCAGAGGTACAGTCCAATCTCTGGGCTTGAGTCAAACCTTGACAAGCCTGATTTAAACTCATTCTCTTAACTACTTCACTATACTGATAAATGAACCTACATTATTTGTAATAGATAATGTGTTCATGTCTACTACTTTTGGTGCTATATAATGCCAGGTTGATTGCTAGACATATAGGTACTCATTAAATAAATGCTGAGTACTGGTTAAAGTGCCATGGATCAAGGTAGGACAGAGTTAAGTAAGGTTTTTGTTTGTTTGTTTGTTTCTCTAAAGAAACTAATATTCCTAAGGAACCACTGTCTAATAAACACTTCATGAATCACTCTTTTTTACTTAAAAAGACCATCATCTGGCTTTGGACAACCTCTTTTCTTTTCTGGGAATTGACAAAATTGTGAAAATGAATGTAAGCAGAAAAAACCTTTGAGCACCCTTTATAATGAGGTTCTATCACCACAGTGATTATACATATACAGTTAAGTGGTTTCTCAATGGAATGTTCATGACCATGTGTTAGAGAATAGGAAAAAATAATAACAAAACTAAAAAAAAAACAGAATTTGTATTCAGATTCATTGTTTATGTAATACTTTGAAAATATTGTTCTTTACTGTTACAATATATATAAATTATTAATTTTACATTCATATAGTTCGTACATTTATATAGATGTTGTGCTTTCATGAATAACTGTTTTTATGGATAAGTTTTAATGATCAATCAAAATATTTGGAAAGCTACTGAGTTATAACATGATGTAGTTTAGTAAAGCTCAAGTCCAAAACTCAATTTTCTTTTTAAAAATATTTTATTTAGTTATTTGAGAAAGAGAGAAAGTATAGGCTTGCCAGGGCCTCTTGCCTCTGCAAACAAACTCCAGATGCATGTGCCATTTTGTGCATCTGGCTTTATGTGGGTACTGGGGAATCAAACCCAGACTGGCAAGCTTTATAAGCAAGTGCCTTTAACCACAGAGTCATCTCTACCTCCCGAAAACTCAATTTTCTATTGCACATGAATAAAGTATATTGTACAACATATTAAATTGAGTTCAATTAAGAAGTAGGCAAGTCATCACAAGTGCATCTCTGCTATAAAGCCAGGACAGCATCTCAAAGACTATTCCAGTTGATGTTGAGTCTACAGCATCATTTCCTACATGGAGAGAGAATATGATGTGGATCTGGTTTTGTACTAGTACCTACACGGAAACATAGGCCCTTATTGAATATTCACAGAAACCCAAACAAAGGAGGACATATTCATTTCTTATGAATCTAAATGGAAATTCAGAATGTTAAGGAATGTCTTAATATTACAATCCTAATTAAAAAAGAAACTGACATTTAGAAAATCCCAATAACAATGTCCAGGATTTTTCTCCCCCAGATGGAATCCTGATTTTAGCACTTGGAAGTGACTTGAGCCAATTATTAACACTCTTTAAATGTAGAGCCTTTATGTTCTAGCAGAAATGTTGATGATGACTACTTTCAGCCAGTTTTCTCCTTTACTCAAAGATGTTTTTGTAGTACTGAGAGAATAATGCTAGTGTATTTATCAGTTATATATGTCCTTGAAGGGTCACACTAACATTCTCAAAACTCAGTGAACAATTACATAGAAGTCAAAACATCTTCATCTGGGTTTAACATACAGCTGAGGTTTTAGCCACCCAAATCTGCTGCATTTTACAATTAAGTCTCTGTAATATAAACAATCCAACTGTTTTGTAAGTATTATGCTTCAGTCAGCAATGGGGCCAAATCCTTCCTTTTGAATTGGATTTCATGAGAAAATAAGCTGAGTATCAAACACTAGGATTTCCCACTCTGTTCATTGTAGATTCGTCCAAAACATGCCGGAAAACAAAAATAAATTTTTAATGTAAAATTCAAATAAAACATTCTAAAAAACAGAGCTGGAGAGATTGGTTAGTGGTTAAGGCACTTGCCTGCGAAGCCAAAGAACTCATGTTCAAATCTCCAGATCCCAAGTAGCAAGATGGAGTGGCAAAAGTACACAATGTCACACCTGTACCACAAGGGGGTGCACTGAAGTTTATTTGCAGCAGGCTGAAGGTCCTGGCACACCCATTCTCTCTCTCCTTCTCAATATTAAAAAAAAAATTGTAAAAAGTATTAGAATTATTTTATTTAAGAGAGAATTATACCTCTTATTTTCACTAATAATAATGTCCCATAGGATGCCATGGATTTTTTAACTAAAGAACTCTAGCTGAGAGCAAAGAATGAGAAGCAACTCCCCAGAAACCTGAGGCTCTCCATACATGTGCATGGTGTTTGCTGTGAAGATCCACATTGGGTCCATTACTATCACAGCAGCCATGCTTTGGAGAGAACTGGATTATATTCACTTCCACCCTTCCCCTCATTGATCTCCAAACCCAGGAGGGCTGGTGTCTTTATTCCAATAAGCTTTGATTTCTCTCTTTTATTGAAGAGAAGTTTTATTTATGAAAGTGCAATTTCAGAATGTAATAGAAACACACGACATGTTAAAACAATATCTTTGCATTGACTGGTCTTCTCATTCCAGATCCAGGAGCTTCATAACAAATGGTTGATATTTTGCAGATGTTATCATCTCCAAAAAGGTTTTGTCTTTATAAATAACAGGGCTGGAAAGCTGAATGAATCATAGTTTTCCTTTACTTTTTTTTTTTTCTTTTCTTGAGCACAGGAAAAATCTTGATAAAACTGTTTAAATTAGATAAGAAATCCATGAAATGCTTAAGACATTGCTTTCAGAGTTCACTATATTTTGTTTGTAGTTGTCTCAGCTGCTGTCTAACTCACTCAGTTCATCTTGGATGTTATTAAGCACTGCCATTTCCTTTCAATAGTGGAAATAGTTGATCAACATGGGAAATTTTCAAGCACTTTGATGAGTTATCCTTTAATAGTAACATAAACTTTGTTGATGTCGTCATTGCAAGTTCTAGAACATGTTCTTTCCACATCTATGATGCCACTGATTCTCCTTCCTTCTAGACACTAAATATGCATACTTCCAGAAATACGTGAATCTGTCTTCCATTTCTGATCTCTTTTCTTTTTGTTCTGAGTTTTCAGTTGCCTTTGTGTTGCTGGAGTCTCTTTTACACTGGGAAACCTGTTCTCTCAGGTGCATCCAGCTGGCTTTTCTGAGTGCCCTGAAGATGCCACCGTGGAAATGGCTTTGAGTCATTGTAATCTTATTTTCTCTTCTGTCCATACTCTTCATATGCTTTCAGTGCTTTCGGACTCACTGCTAATGGGCATACGTTTTCTTCTTGGCTTTGTTGCGCTGAATTTTACAGATTCATTTTCACTTGCTTCATTTTTCGAAGAGTTCAAAACTGGTTTCCATTCTTTTTCTTTAGACTTGAAGGGACTGACGACCTTCAGGGCTAGGGGAGTTCTTTGGCAGCAGTGGAAGCAGTGCTGTGGAACAGACGACCATCATTTCCCAGGATTCTTCCTACTCCTCACTCGGTTCCATTCTCACTGTGCTCGGCACATCAATATTAACAGGATAGTCAAGTGCATTGATGGGCTTGTGCTTTTGCCCAATTTATGTTTCATGGAAAGTGTTGTCTTAAACCAGGCATGGTGTCACACACCTTTAATCCAAGCACTTGGGAGGCAGATGTAGGAGGGTCTTCATGAGTTCGAGGCCACCCTGAGACTACATAATGAATTCCAGGTCAGCCTGGGTTAAAGTGAGACCCTACCTTGAAAAAAAAAAAACCAGGAAGTTGTTCTCTTAATGTTGAAACCACACCTACCACCACACTGCCCTCCCTCAATCTATGATTTCTTAATCATCTCATAGTTCCAGATGCTTTGTTTTCTAAAGAAGACACCAGGTCTCTGCACATCATTCCCTTAGGATGAGTTCGTGTCACACACATAGAAGGAACTCAAGTTAAACTGGAAAATAGGGAAGAGATGAGAAATGTTCTCTCCATTCTAAAGGTAGTTATTCCTACCCATACAGTCCCTGAGCCAGCCATATCCTCACTGCTAGTTTCTTTCAGAAGTTGAGGAACCAGTCTTATTGCATGTCCTCCCAGGTACCAGCACCACATGGACACGTTTTTTTCTCAGCAGAAGGAGCCCTTTCGCTGAGGTTCGATGTTGTGATAAGCCCAGTTTCTCTTTGTTTCCTCAGGCTCTAGACTCACAGAGCCACTGTCTCCTGAAGTTATTAATTGTGCTATGCCATTTTCTCCCTATTGGCTCAGTCCAATGCTCCATAATAAATTTTTACCTTTGAAATAGCAAACATAATGGCTCTCCAATGACACAGCACTTAGGATCAAGACCTTTGGAGATGGAACTTTTAATTGAGCCTTGAGCTCTCTGTCAATGGAAATTTGAATGTTAACCATATGTGACATGCAGAGGCACAGAGGCATCAGGACTGAAGACACTATCATCTGTATTTGATTGTGGTAGAGTGCTGACGAAAACCAATGCCTCAGGGAACCAAGTGGCTGCCATAATTGACCACTGCTATAGGAATGGTGATTGTTCCAAAATGAGGGCTTCCAACTGAATAATAGCTTATACACTTAAACGGTAAGCTCAGAACTTTAAACACCCATCTCAAGTCACAGGGAGAGAAGCACCAAGTTCCAACAGCAGTCATAAAGTAATCATTAGCTGCTTGTCACTATGGAGTTGACTTGGAAAATTCAAGTCCAATTTTTAAATTGTAAAATAAAATTTTACTGTGGTTCTACAATTTATCATACTGAATTTGTGAATTCAAATTACATTATAAATTTAAAACTTAGTTTTCTGATTATAATGTAACTAAGTTCATAGACTTCCCAAATAGGAAAGTTAGGGCATTGAGTGAGAAGGAATGGGAAACTAAGATTTGAATGGAGAAATCTGATGCAAAAGAGTCTAAAATCATGGACCCCTGAGTTTCTCTTGCCTTAGAAAATAGCTTTTTATCAATTAACAGCTCAGATAAAATAACTAATCTGAACAATGGCAAGGGGACAGATTTTATTCTTACACCCACTCAACTGCTACTTTATTTTATACAGCCAGATATTAGATTACTCCTCAGATACAGGAAAGAAGTATGAGCCTACCGGAGACAACTTTTTCTCCATAAGATATCCCTAATGTATTTTGGCAGAAATCTGAGAAAATGTATGTAGACTTTAATTCTAAGGATGTTAGATAAAATGAATACAATATAAAATTTGATTGTGCTGAACTAATATGAGAGAATGTAGAGATTCTTTTCATAAAATATTGTCTCTCAAGTTATAACCATTAACTGGGTTAGATGACCGATACCTAGCCTTGAGACAGTCCTGCAGTCAATGAGGTCAATATTCCCCAGAATCCTGTGCTACAAAGGAAAGCATCCAAAGGCATAAGAACAGGGGTATGAATGTATCGTGTCCAAACTTCATAGCTCACAACACTCCAACTCTAGACAGGTTCAGAGGACATTTTATGATGGCATTAAGAAATGGGTCTATGAGGAGAACAAGACGGTATACTTTCATTTATAAAGGTCTGTACCATCTGAATGCTGAAGGCCAAGATGACAAGGGTGCTGCCCTCAGGCTCCTAATTCAGCTGGGATGAGGGGTTCCAGCACACCACAGTCAAGCAGGGAATACAACAGTGCGAAATGGTAAGCAAAAAAACATATCTGCCAGCAGGAATATTTTCCTACTGTCTAATATCAGTCAGGGTGTCCCTAGAAATGGAATAGAGTGTCAGCCTATAGAAATACAATTTTATGTAACAGGAAAAAGCAAGATCTGAGCTGGTCATAGGGTTGCACACCTTTAATCCCAGCACTTGGGAGGCAGAGGTACGAGGATCGCTGTGAGTTCAAGGCCAGGCTGAGACTACATAGTGAATTCCAGGTCAGCCTGGGCTAGAGCAAGATAGGAGATCCTACCTTGAAAACCCAAAACCAAAACAAACAAACAAAAAGACTTGAGTTAGCATGATGGAATGAGGGTAAGTCCTCTCCATTGACAATTAGGAGTCAATAAAGCTGATAAAGTTCATGAGAGCAGCCAGGATAATGATAGGTTTTTATACTTATACATCTGACACAACACAGTGTATTTTCATCAGCGCATACTGAGCATGGCACAAAGCTGTCACTTCAAGTGGAGTCCAGAGCCTGAGGAGACTCAGCAGCTGGTGCAGCTGCAGTGGTGAATCTTGAATCCGTGGGACGGCTAGTAGAACTCAAAATGCCTGTGCTCATGAGGATGCAGCACTGAGAGCTCCAAGTATGCGCAGGAAACGTGGGAGGAGTTTTAGAGAAGTCTGCTTCACCAGATGACTGATTTCTTTCTAAGGCCCAGGCACTGACAGAAAACCTATAGGAAATCAGTTGCCATGATTCTCTGGATGCCCATGCTGATCTTGGTTTTCACAGACTCATCAAATTTTAAGATTGGATATGTAAAGCCACTCTCAAGCTGTGCAAGTTGTATATACAAAGAGCTCAAGCTCTTTCAATGTTCTAATGTTTTCAATGTTCTAATGTTGCTTCCTTTCCCTCTATGCGTATGCATGTATCCTAATGGAAAGTTCGTGTGCCTCAGTGAAAGAAAGAAAAAAAAAAAAAAACAGAAGGAAAAGAAGGAGGAAGAAATTGAGGCCAGTTTCTATCTACACCTGCCATAAAATGAGAGTGGACTACAAAATTATCACAAGTCCACTCAGAAGTCTGCTGGAAAGACAGGCTGAAAAGCTCCCAAGAAGCAAAATGTTGACCCTACCCGGAGGTCCACTTGACTGGTCTGTTGCCAGAAGTAGAATTCGGATCTAAAAAGCAAAGAATTCGAATCTAGGTTTCAAGGATATCTAAGGAGAGATGAATGAAAAATATACTTAAAATGTAGATGGAGAATGGAAATAGCTGCTACTTGTCATATCACAAGTTTGTAACAAAAATATAATAAAAATAATAAAGAGTAACATACAAATGGGAAAATTGTTTGGCCAGAGCCACACACTATGAAGTCTTTGTTTTATTCTGGAGAAATGTAAAATTACTGCTCATTTTTGGATTTTAAATTATAAATATCCTATTGTTTCTGAAGTAGCCACACAAGAAAGAAATTAGAAAACATTTCTTAGAGAAACCAGAAGTTCTTTTAATATTTAAAACTCCAGTAATGAAAATTCTTCCTACTAGCAGAATAAAGGAGAAAAACCATTATAATCCCAATCATAAAGGACTTGAAATGCTATTGAATTCCATTTTAATTTAAAAACCTTATCAAACTTTAAGATAAGGAAACTTATAGAACTTGATATAGGTACATATCAAAAAAGCTGCTATTATTATAGTGGGATTTTGAAAAATCAGGACACACAAAATAAAAGTATTGTGTAATACTTCTATTCAACATTGAATTAATAGTCTAGCCAGCAGACTAAGACTTGAAAAAAAATGCTATAGATTGAATTAAAGCAAAACTGCCATTTTTCATATTTTTCATTAATAATAGTCACCATAATGAGACAAAAAATGAAATAAAAATTATGACATCTAGAAAAAAGAAACACCTTTGGTTTCCCAAATAGGCTACTATACATAGATCATGCAGCATAATTTCTATCTAAAGAATAGAAAAATGACACATGCTTGTAGATGTCCATTTGAATCCCAATAGAGGGATTCCTTCTGTCATAATTACATCTCCTTTACGGTTCAATTTTAGTGATCCAGAGCTGTAAGCCTGGATGCTGAAAACAGAGTAAAAATGATATAACTGCAGCATGAAAACTCTCTAAAGTCTTATTGGGTCTTAAATTTACATGAACTTTCAGCTTTTTATGCAGTCTGTGGCATGGGTTCCGCTAATGCACAGACCGTGGCTCAGAAAGCACAGCCGCAGGGAGTGAAGAAACAGCATGGGCTTATTTTTTGGAACAGAAGTGACATGATAAATATCACCATTTGGAATGGCCAATGTATCAGCCACAAGGAAAATAAACTGGAGAGGACAAGTTGATGGGAACTGTCTAGGTGCCATTTCTAAACCAACAACTATGAGGAAAGCAGGGGTTGACACAAAGGGAAATTCAAAAAACTGCTCGAAAGGATATGATAATGTATCAGAATTTCCATTTAAGAAGAAAGATGAGAATACTGGACCTTGAAGTAAAAAGGAAGGGAAGTGGATCAACATTTTATTTTGGGTTTCCTGTTTCTGGCAGACTGAATGAAAGACACATGATGATTTAGCTGAAACATTATTCTCTCAAAAATATTATTATTTTTGCATGCAGAATTAACAGTTGTGGACATAGTGTTATTGGTGTAGATTCCAGCTTGGCCTTTCACATGTCCAAATGAGACTCTTGTAAAGGAAAATAAGTTACAAGAAGGCTTCAGATGCCTCACTGAAGTTGCCTCCATTTTAATTTCCCTTCCTACTCACAATAGTTCAATGTCAAGTATTTTTATAAAGCTACAAAGTACAGAATGAAATACTGAAAAACCTAGTGAAGCCAGGGAGCATGCACCATCATGACACTCAATGTGTTTTCATCTCTTCAAAGGAGAGCTAGCTTTAAAGATGGGGGTATAGTGGGAAAGGAGGGTGGTCTGAAAATTCTGACTCACTCACTCCACCTCCAGGCTGACAGCATTCCTCCTCACCTGATGTTCACTCCCATCCTACCCACTTCCAGACTCGTCACCATCACTTTTGATTTGTCTCACTCAATTAGTTACCTCCTAAGTCTCTGCCCAAAGTCCTCATTAATGTTTCAATTGACAAGGAATAAGGATTAATATGCAACTGCAGTACCTGTGTGGTAGTCAGTAAGTGACCTCTTAAAGAACAAGTAATCTAGAACAGTGACATAACAATATGGAAAGCAACAGTGCAATAATTGAGAGAGCATGGAAAATGGGATCGGTAGCACAGAATATAAAACAGCACACTAACCCAGAGCATCACATCGAATAAATGAAAATCACAGTTTTCATTCTTTTTGCATATTTTCACAGTAGTGATAATCTTACAATGTAATTTTGAATATTTTTTTTTCCAAAATGATAAAGACTCCATTATATCCTCTCTGAGGAAAAGTTTATTTTATCCATTTAAATATGAAGAATTAGTAGCTATGCAATTTTATTTTCATTTTTATTTATTTATTTGAGAGTGACACACAGAGAGAGAAAGAGGAAGAGAGAGAAAATATGTGCACCAGGGCCTCCAGACACTACAAATGAACTCCAGACACATGCACCCTGTTGTGCTTCTGGCTAATGTGGGTCCTGAGGAATGAAGCCTCGACCTGGGGTCCTTAGGTTTCACAAGCAAGTGCTTAACCACTAAGCCATCTCTCCAGGCCACTATGCAATTTTTGAATGTTTAGAAATACATAAATCACTCTTCCCAAAAGCATAAATATATAATTGCAAGAATATATCAGAGAAAAGGGCTGATAAGTGCTTGCCTTGTAGAGATCTGTTTAAGAGGAAACGAGACACTGATCAAATAAATATGGAAATAACAGTGATTGTTGAATGGTGTGGTGAAAATCAATCCATAGGCCACAATGGAAAGCATTTTGGAAGCTGAGGAGGCTGAGCTGTGGAGGCCTCTCTGTTGATGTTTAAGCCAATACTGCATCTAAATAGAGACTGCCACACTATAGGGGATGAGTGTTGCTCTACGGATTTAACATGTTTATATCCATTCTCAGTTCAAAAATAATTTAAGGAATGTCCAAGATGTATAAATTATGATAAAGCAGCAAAAACAAAAGCAGAACGATCAAGATAAACTAAAAAAAAACAGCAATCTTGGGGGAAATGCTCAAGATAAGGGTCAATGTTTTGGCTATGGCACACTTTAAAATATTTAGCTACTTTCTACATCAGAAAATCACACACTTCTCACATATGACTGCTTTCTAACATAATGAAAGTGCCCCTCGGTAATATACTTCAATGAATTAAACTGTCTTTGCTGGTCTGATTCTCACAACAACTTTCAGTAAGTAGATTGTTTCGTGGTCATTTCGCTGTGCAGCTCAATGACAGTAATTACTCAGTAGGGCAGCCTTACATAGGGAATGCATGTCCAGGTCATTGTTCAACGCACTTCATCCAAAAATACGTCTTTCAACAATTTAGAAGTTAATATATACATGAACCTCATGGATTGTTCTCTGAATATCATTTTTTAAAACTCAACTATTGTGAAATGTAAAGATAGTGACATGTTTTATATTCCTTCATAATCTGTGGGAACAGAATGTTGCCAACTCTTTACAGACTTTAAGGTCATGGCTGTATGTTCTATGAGGGTTCAAGTTAAATAAGTCTGTAAAACTATAAACAAGCTTCCATACAGAGTGTTTAACATCTGTATAAAGTCAATAGTATTGTTCAATGTATCACTGCTGTAACACTGAGAGAAAGAAATGGGGGAAAGGATCAACAAACAATTTAGAATAAAAAAAAATATTTACTTGGCTTCAATAATCATTTAGTATGTTACCAAGATTATAATAATGCCTTAAATAAAAAATAATAAAAATAGAAGCTAGGAGACTACTATCATTTCTAGGGACAATTTATAAAGGTAAAAGAGCATAAATTACAGACAATGTCTCAACAATACAGCTGCAATACATCTTATACAAAACATCTTATCCAGTGTATAGACAAATGAAATGTTCTCTCAATGCAGTACAGTGTGTAATTAGGAATTTTGATCAGTGACATAATCACAGGAGTTATATCTTCCAGTGTGTTCTGAGCTACAATTCAGAAAGACACTTTTCTATTTTATGTTAAAGAACAACTTTCAACTTAAAACTATCAATACAGTTCATATAGAACACCACTTATGCCAATAAGAAACAAATATACCAAGTGGCCATGGACTGAAACCATGGGCCAGAACCAATCCTTTCTTCTTTAAGATGATCTGCCCAGGCATTCTGTGGTAGCATCAGAAAGCTAACATAGGGTGACACCATGTTTATTAAAGTTTCTATTTTTGTAGACTTGCATGCAATTTTAGTAGTGAGTATAAAGAAATATAATGTCCTCATGTTATTCCAAAGGTAGTATATTGTAAACCAAGCACTATCAATAACAATACACTGATGTTGACAGCCAAATACATAGATCATCACTACCATCACAAAATACACAACTCACTTTTCTTATTCCTCTGTGTCACCCTGGACACCTAAAAATTAAATCTGTTTTCCATTTTATAAATTTTTTCACTATTATATAAATGGAATCTCACAGTATATAAACTTTTTAATGGCTTTGTTCACTCAGTATAATTATTTAGAAATTCATTTATATTATATGCATCAATGATTGATATTTTATTTAATAATACTATGCACACAATGTGTTTTTCCATTAATACATCAATGTGCATAATCAAGTATCTTATATTTTTCTTCCTATCAGAAACAAAGCTGCCATGTCCTACAGAGAGCCCTATGCATCCATGTTCATTGAAATACTACTTTCAACAGACAACCGAAGAAATCAGCACAGAGAACCCTTACCAGATGAATTAACAAAAATATATGGTATATCTTTCTGCAGCCATAACAAACAAAATTATGTCATTTGCAGGAAAAGGGATCCACCTGGAGATCATCAAATTAAGCTAAATAAACCATGTTCAGAAGTGTTTTCTCTTATGTGTAGGATGTACACACACACACACACATACACACGCACTCACATGCACATACATACACACACACCAAAGAGCAGGTGATATCTGGGGGAAAAGAAGGTGTGGTGGCTTGAATGTGTCACCTGTAGCCTCAGGGGTTTTTGATCAGGCTTCCTACTTAGCCTCCAGCAGGTGGAGCACTGCTGGAAGAGGTGTGTCCCTGGGCAACATGAGTCTAGCCTACTGTGTGTTCAGAGCCAGCTTGAGCTCTGGTTCTCTGTTATGGATGCCTGATGCAGTGAGTCAGCTTTCTCAGCCATGATGAAGTCTCCCCTCAAAACTGTAAGCCTAGGTAGGTGTGGTGGTGCATGCCTGTAATTTCAGCACTTGCGAAGCCAAGGTAGGAGAATTACTGTGAGTTTGAAGCCAACCTGAGGCTACATAGTGAAGTCCAGGTCATCCAGGGCTACAATAAGACCCTATACTTTGAAAAACCAAAACAGAAAAAAAAAAAAAAAAACCCTGCAAGAATAAAAATAAACCCTTTTCTCTCATAACCTGCTTTTGGTCAAGTGAGAAGGTAACTGCCACGGACAGTGGAAGGAGAGGGTAATGGGTGGTGAATCTGGTCAAAGGACACCGTACTTGAATGAAAACATCATTATAAAATCTGTCACTTTATTCAACTCATTTATACTAATGAATATTTTTTTAATAACAAATAAAGTGGCCAAATTTTTTGCAAAGTGGTCACACTATTTTGCAGGATTTCAAAGTTTCAGTTGCTACATGTCTTCACCAATGCCCACTGTGTTCAGTTGAACTTCAACCACTAGAAAGTAGTGGGCCAGTTTGCATTTTCCTAATGATACTGGGCCACTGCTCATTCACTTAGTTTGCCAGCTGCATTCACCATCTTAGGGAATGTGGTTATTCACTTATTTCATCTACTCTTTAACTGAGTTGTCTTCTCATTACAGTTTCCATACACAAGTTCTTTATATATCAAAGACAAAAGTCCTCTTTCAGATATACTATCACCCTGCCTTTGCCATTTTGTTTTTTGAGACAGGGTCCCCTGTAGATGAAATTGGCCACAAACTTGATATGAAGCTGAGGATGACCTCAAACTGTTGATCTTTTTGCCTTCATCTCAGAAGTGCTAGGATCACAGGCATGAACTACCATACCTGGTTTATGCAGTGCTAAAGATTAAACCCAGGGCTTCACAATGCTACCTAAGCACTCTACCAACTGAGCCATACACCCACATCCATTTTCTTAATAGTGAATTCTAAAGAGCAAACAGTTAATTTTGAATGTCTACACCTTGACTGTTCATTAATATTTAATATGTTTACATTATAACTAAGAGATATCTGTCTAAAGGAGAGGCCACCAGAATTATCTCCAATATTCTTTTGGCAGTTAAATGTATAATAACCCATTTAATAATGTATATGATTCATGTAAATTTTATTTAATGTTTCCATGGAGATTGAAGTACTTTATGAAACATGTTTATTTGGTTGTTTCACATGGTTGGTTGTATTACTGTAACTTCTGTGTTCAGATGACCATATACTATAATTTGGGGTTCATGTTGGTTACTTTTCACATTGATGCCACAAAATGCCTGACAGAAGCAACTGTAGGAAGGAAGGTTTATTTTGGTCCACAGTTGGAGTTTACAGTGCATCACAGCAGCTGGTCACATTTAGTCTGTAGTGGGGAAGCAGGAAGCAATGACACCATAAGCTCAGTAGAACAATTACTGTTAATAAGACTACCTATACCAGGGTTTGGTAAGAAAGTAGAGCAACTGACCCTTTCTTACACTGCTTGCAAGAAAGCAAAATTGTACCCTGGCATGTCGGACTGGCTGCCTATGTTTCTTGAAAAATTTATAAGATCCATCCAATACATGTCCTGTATTTACACAAGAGAAATGAAAGCATGTATCTCTATGGAACATAATGTAGCATAAAATAAACTATTGATTCATGCTGCAATGTGGATGAATAATGAAGCAATTATATCGAATGGAAGAAAACAGATCACCAACATCCACCACCCAAAACATAGTGCGCAAAATATTACTCTAGCTACACAAAACTTTAGAAAATGAAAATAAATCCACAGTGGTAAAAAGGAAGTAGGGGAAATAAAAAGGTTAAGCATGGGAAGGATTATAGAGGATCATGATAGACAGTAGAAACAAGACAGGGCATGTGGGATTTGTCCCAACAGACCTGAGACATTTTAAAACATCTGAAGAAAGTTCAAGCATTACTCCCACAGGTGCTCTTTGAGTGTGACCTGCCCAAACCAGGTGTTGCTAATGTGACAGTATGGAGAGGTGGAGCCTCTACAAGGATGATCAGGTCCCAGAGACTGGCCCCTCAGTAATAAGATTTAGCCTCTTCTACAAGAGGCTTTAGGCAGCATTTAGATTGCTTGTCATTCTGCCTTATAAAGCAGGACACGGGAAGATGGCTCTCACCAGAACAAATGTTGGCACCTTGACCTTGGATTCCCCAGCTTCCAGAACTATGAGAAATGAATTGATGTTCCTCATACGTTGACCTGTCTCAACTATTCTGTTGTAAGCACACAATGGAGTCACCTGACTACATGCAGATTCAAGGAAGATGCTACCACTCAAAATAAAGAAGTTACGTTAGTAAGAAAGAAAAGTTTGGCATGGTGGCACATACCTTTAATCCAAGCACTTTGGAGGCAGAGGTATGAGGATTACTGTGAGTTCAAGGCCAGCCTGAGACTACATAGTAAATTCCAAGTCAGCCCTAGCTAAAGCAAGACCCTGCATCAAAAGAAAGAAAGAGGGCTGGAGAGATGGCTTAGCGGTTAAGCGCTTGCCTGTGAAGCCTACAGACCCTGGTTCAAGGCTCAATTCCCCAGGACTCACGTTAGCCAGATGCACAAGGGGGCACATGCATCTGGAATTCATTTTCAGTGGCTGGAGGCCCTGGCACGCCCATTTTCTCCCTCTCTCTCTCTCGCTCTCTCGCTCTCTCGCTCTGTCTGTCGCTCTCAAATAAATAAATAAAAATGAACCCAAAGTATTTTTAAAAAAGAAAGAGAGTTAGAGAGAGAGAAAGGAAGGAAGGAAGGAAGGTAGGTTACCTCTGACCTTTCCTTGTGTTCCAGAAGTTTTAGGCATTTATTTCTTTATTTTTTAGACATTTCAACAAAATTTAAGAACAAGAAAAATTTTAAGGGGGGGAAGTTAACCAGAATTATAAATTTTCTTTGCTCACTTATTATTATTGTTGAATAAAACATTTCCATGCATAAACATTGACAAAATTTAAATTCTTTTATTTATGATTTTTAAAATCCTGTGAATGAACTGTTTTGTAAATACTAATTTCCTGAAATTTTTATTTTAATATTTATTGTGAAATAATTATATATTATGTATACATAAATACATCTATATACAAATTATATATTAACAGTACAAATAATTTCACATATTTTATTTAGTGATATTTTGTGTGTGTATTCAGGTGTATGAATGCAGGAGCCTGTGCACCATGGTGCATGTGGCAGTCAGGGGCCACTCATGCATCCTGTGTTCTCCACCTCCTTTCAGGCAGGGTTTCTCTTGGTCTCACTGTTGTTCTTTGCTGTGAGTTTCTGAGCTTCTAGGAAATGCTGTCTCCACCTCCCAACTCTTGTCAGTGTGCTGGGCCTACAGAAGCCCACAAGAGCTTCCAGTAGCAACTTAATCCACTGGGCCATCTCCCCAGCCATAAGTCCAAATATTCCTCCCCTAGGGACTCCATTTAAATTTTAGCTTTCCCACGAACATCATCCATGGAAGAAGGATCTAGAAATCTAGAGCACAGCTATGTTGTCACATCCTTTCAATGTGAAATCTCCTTTACTTTATGAACTGTGCATTTAAGATTCCAAAGACATCTCTTTGTAGAATGTCCCTATTAGATTTCTTAGAAATTTTTGAATTCTTCCACTGAATTCTACACAATATGTAGGAATGTTACAGACACAATACTGTGCTGCTTCAGTGGAATCTTCTCAGTGGCTCAAGATTTGTCCCTTTAAGACAAGTAATAAAGACCTACTTCTCCTTTGGGCACTGGATAAATTATAGGTAGGCATTATGAAAATGACTATTCGTGCTAATGGACCAAGTATGTTCTTTTGTAACTTTTTAAAAAAATATTTTATTTATTTATTTATTTATTTGAGAGAGAGAGAGAGAGAGAGGCAGAGAGAAAGAAAGAATGGACACGCCAGGGCCTCCAGCCACTGCAAACGAACTCCAGTCGCACGCTCCCCCATCTTGTGCATCTGGCATATGTGGGTCCTGGGGAACTGAACCAAGGTCCTTAGGCTTTACAGGCAAATGCCTTAATCCATAAGCCATTTCCCCAGCCCATAAATTATGTTTTATTATAAGCACTCCAAATGTTTATTTTCCTATTAATAAGCAAAGACACTGGAGAGCAAATAAGTTTAACTGCCTGGCTTGCAGCTGATGGACTCTCCCTTGCTAACCTGGCTCCAGCGAAACGACTGTCACACAGACAACATATACTAACTTAAACCAGCACTGGCTGGTTTGAACAACTCACAGATGCCTTGGGGGAACGACACAATGCTCATGGACAATGGTCTCAGCTCCTAAAGGTGCAGCATCAGCCAGAGTTACTTCAAACATTTATCTCAAATATTTTGCTATTATCAGCCTACATAAACTCCAGATGATCCTCCAGCCTTTCCCACCTAGGCCACACCACAGCTGTGACCAATGCTCAAGAGGCAAGGCTGTGATGGCGCCAACATAAACCTCCGTTTATACGCGAGGTGTGTGTTGCACCGTCTCCGTCCGCCTCCTCTGGCTCAGGTGGCCCAGGATCACTTAGGAAGTGCCTGGAGGACACCCTCTGGCGCTCCCTTCTCTTGTGTAACAACACTACACCCCACAAGTTTCCTTTCAAAGTGGCTTGTCCTTACCTACTTTTAGCAGCGAGCGAGTAGGTGAGTTGGTGTATCAGTTACTTTCTCATCACTGGGGCAAAACACCCCAACAGAAGCAGCTTAAGGAAGGAATGGATTTAGTCTGAATTACAGTTCCACAGGGTAGAGTCCATCCTGATGTGGAAAGTCTATCAGAAAGCCATTATCACATTGCAACACCACAGACAGCAAGCAGAGAAAGATGAATCCAAGTGGGGCCAGACTGTAAAACTTCACGACCTGTCCCTGGGGCCACACTTCCTGCAGCCAGACTCTACCACTGAAAGGTTCCACAACCTTCCAGAACAGCGCCAGCGTTGTCTAAGGATCAAGTATTCAAGCACACGAGTCCCTCGGCGCTATTTTAAATTCAAACCACCACAGCAGGTGCAGCGGAGGTCATGGAGTGGTGGCAGCACCAGACATGGGGTGGCTGTCAGGTCACGCTGCAAAGTGCCCAAGGCAGCCAGCGGCTTGTCAGCTAAAGAAGTGGCCAGGAGGCTGAGTCACCAAAAAAAAAAAAGGAAGGAGGATGGCGGGATTGACAGGACAGAAAGCTGAGGCTAAAGAATGGTAGAGAGCTGTAAGCAGCCAGAGAAACCACAGGCCCTGGCCACTGGAACAGGTCCAAAGAGCCAAGGGGCGCAGATGCCCCAGACCCAGGAGCTGTAACGTCATACTGGTCACTATCAAGGCTAAGGAACCTGGAAATCTCAGCCTGTCCAGAAGCAGCAGGGGAAGCGGCTGGCAAAGGGATATGCAATCCCTGTCTTGCTGATGAAATTCTAACCCTTGGACAGATCAGGGTCTGGGTGCCCGAGGCCTGCGTGAGAGCGCAGGATGTGCCCCACGCTGCCGCACCCCAATGCCTGCTGCCACCTTTGCTGCCACCAGATACTGGGGGCACAAACATTGTCTAAGACCAGCCCTTGAAATGCTTCTCTGCATACACATGATGATTTCCATCCAGATACAGCAGAAGTCTCCACCAGCTGGTTGGTAACATAATCATTTGAGGAAAACAATGCCGAACAGGCTCCTTTATTACATGGCTATGTTCCCGTTTTGTAATTAACAAATATTTTATGGGAAGATTATGTGCAAATCCTCATTGTTCATCCAACAAACGCTCCTTAGCTTTAGCTCTCATTGATTAATGTTTCTTGCCTGAGTTATCATGCAGATAGTGGCCAAGAAGTGGCTTTCGAATTCTATCATCTCTTCTAATTTTACTTGCTGGCATTCTACTGTAAAGTAACACTTTCTCTTTTCTCCTGAACTGAACACATTCTGTATTCCATGATACCTCAGTGAAATAAAGTATTCATACTTTAATCAGTAAGGTAACCAGTTACCCTCATTATTTTTATTTTCTGCTTCTCTTGGGGTGAAGAGTCTCTGTCCTTTTGACAATCCAGATCACACTTTTAACACATCTGACACAGATATTCCAAGTTAATTCATTTCATACTTTTATAGCCACAACCCTAGGATCAACCAGTTCTTCAGAGATTTAGACATCAAAACTTGGCGCTACTTAGATATTGTCATTCCCAGATTCTCAGAGAGGACACTGAAAGAAGAGAAATGTGGGTACGGGCACTTTAGTATAAACAGCTACAAACCTCTCTATTCATTTCTAGCACATCTATACATACTATTATGGAACTAGGTCATGAGATCATATCCATGCCTCCAATTGCACAGTGACAGTAACTAGCTTTTCCCCTTTAATCTTCGTGGCTGCCATCTCAACCAGGGAGGAAACCTGCCTGCACAATTCTCAATAAACGCTATTGTTTTCTCAATGCCCTATTCTATCCTCTACCTCATATATAAAACATATGCTGACCCTGCCAGGCCTTTGCACTACTTAGCTCCTTTTAGTCCTTCCTGACAGTCAAGACCAGCTGCCCACTTAGCAATCCATTGATCACAGTCTCTTAGAAGAGACCTGTAGGCACTAAAGCATTGCATCTTCAGATATATTGATAACATTTTTGATATGCTTATCTTTTTGTTTCCAAGGTAGGGTTTCACTTTAGCTTAGGCTGACCTGGAATTCACTATGTAGTCTCAGGGTGGCCTTGAACTCATGGTGATCCTCCTACGTCTGCCTCCCGAGTGCTGGGATTAAAGGCGTGCGCCACCATGCCTGGCCCCCGATATGCTTATCTTTCATCATCACAAGTTGCATATTGAGCTATTTATTTATTTTTGTTTATTTGTTTGTTGAGTTGGGGTATCACTCTAGCCCAGACTGACCTGGAACTCACTCTGTAGTTCTAGGCTGGCCTAAAACTCAAGAATTCTCCTATCTCTGCCTCCTGAGTGCTAAGATTAAGGTATGTGACACCATGTCCAGCAGAGAGCTATTTATTGTGTTTGCATTTTTTTTTTGTCATGTTTGGGATTGAACCTAGGGCCTTGTGCAAAGCAGGGAAATGTTATACCATGGAGCTATAGTCCAAGCTCTGTTTTTGTTTTTGTTTTTGTTTTTTAATTTAATTTATTAGTTTTCTTTTCAGCAAATACAGGCTGTTTGGTACTTTGTTTAGGCTCATCCATGATCTACCCCCTCCCAATGGACCCTCCTTGTTGATGTAAATGGGTCGTGCATTGTGGGGTTAGCCCACAGTTATTGGTACGATAACTATCTCTGCATATCATGACCCAACATGTGACTCTGACATTCTTTCCGCCCCCTCTTCCATAAAATTTCCCTGAGCCATGTTGAGTTCATTTTTGGTCTGCTTCAGTGCTGAGGTGTTGGGGGCCTCTGAGGCTCTGGCTCTCTGATTTGGTAGGAGTTGATTTTTCTCTGTGTTGGTCTCCTTCCCCTTTGTGCTGGTATCCGGTTCATCAGGAAAACATCACCCTTACTTGTTTCGCCAATTATCCTTAGTTTTAATCGGGCCCCTTTTCAGCTCTTTTTTTTAAATTTAATTTTATTTAATTTTATTTATTCGAGAGTGAGAAAGAGAGGGAAGGAGGGAGAGAGAAAATGTGCACACCAGGGTCTCTAGCCACTGCAAATGAATTCCAGACGCATGTGCCACATTGTGCATCTGGGTTACATGGAACCTGAAGAGTCAAGCATGGGTCCTTAGGCTTCACAGGCAAGCGCCTTAACTGCTAAGCTATCTCTCCAGTCTGGTAGCCAGTATTCTTAATCCTACACACCTGGCTAAAATAAACAGGACATTTGTTTTCAGACACTGTAGGACAGCCTATGAGGCTAGTTGTATATACTAAGGCTCCAAGATGAGAGGGTGAGCAAAGGAAAAGTGAGGGGCTTGGTTGTGAAGGATGGAAGCAGATGGAGATGAGGCAGACAGCCATGGCAAGTACCAGAGATGAGCACCTCCTGCAGCTGCAAAGTGCATACGGGACAGGGATGCCCAGGTGCAGACGGCGCGTCCAGCTCATACACCAGGCGCCTCGAGTTTAACCCACCTGAGTAAAGAACTTTGCAACGAGGTTGAGAATGTGATTACATTCTAGTTGGAGTAGGTCAGACCACATTTGGAGAAAGATAGTGAGTTGCTTTGCAATATCCTCAGTAGACAAAGACTTAAAAATTCTGTGGAAATGTATGAAGGTCTCCATTATTGTACTTTGTAAAGTGCTTAGCATTTCATATTTTTATGGATGCAATCAAGCCCGAACCACAATAAGCAACTTCCCTGAGCACTCTAACAACCAATAACCTTCAATGAATTATTCTATATACTTAATGAGAATGGAAGAATCTAATAATTGTATGCTGTCTATTGCATGGAACATGAGGAACTGCCATGCTCCATGTCATTGAGTCTCTCAGGCTCGAAACGAAACTATTTGTGGTATAGACAAGACAGGCCACATAACTCCCTATATTCAGGTACAGATGGTCTGACTGTCAACTTCTTTAGCTAGTATCTGATTGGCCTCAGGGTTTGAGAGAGACACGTCTTATGTTTTACACCATGCATTTTGTTTATGTATGTTACAAAAACACTCCACCTTGGTAGAAACAGAACCATGTTACACCTTGCCAGTTAAGAGCTTATTTGTGAACTTAAAGTAGAGTCATAGTTCTCTTTAATCACTGAAACAGGAAATACTCTTTCTTAAATTTATTTATTTATTTATTTGAGCGAGAGATAGAGAAAGAGGTGGATAAAAAGTGAAAGAGTAGAGCTGGAGAGATGGCTTAGTGTTTAAGGCATCTGCCTGCAAAATCAAAAGACCTTGGTTCAATTCCTCAGGACCCACGTAAGCCAGATGCACAAGGTGGTGCCTGTGTCTGGAGTTTGTTTGAAGTGGCTGGATGCCCTGGCACAGCCATTTTCTCCCTCTCTCTCGTCTGTCTGTCTATCTATCCATCTCAAATAAGTAAATATTTTTTAAGTAAAAGAGTAAGTGCACCAGGACCTCTAGCCACTGCAAATGAACTCCAGATGGAAGTGCCACCTTGAACATTTGGTGTTATGTGGGTACTTGGAACTGGAACTCAGGTCTTTAGGCATCACCAGCAAGTACCTTAATGGCTGAGCCATTTCTCCAGCCCATGAAATGTTCTTTATTATAGACTTATGCCCACATTGTGCCTTGTTTGCCTGCCACTAATAAGTCAATAAGAAACTGAAATTATTATGTCTTAGAAAAAAATTTAAAGAGTTTGTGGAATGTAAGTCATCTTTATCCTACATGTTCATATTTTCAATAAAATAATCACTTCTCAAGACTCTCATACAATGATTTATAAATACGATTTTATAATGTCGTAAACCTTGTTTGAAATCATTAATACAACTTAAATAAAGACAGTATAATTTTATGGTCCCAAATCACTTGGAATCAAGTTGATTTCAATTTATTTTGGTGTGCCATGTTGTATGCAACACTTTGTAAACATCACAAATGATAAAATATTAAATAAACTGAGTAAGAAATTCAGCACACAAGTAGTAAGTAAACTTTACAGATGAAAAGATACAGGTATTCTCAATTCTGATGTGGAGGTAATCTTCATTATTATTTTATATCACCTTGATAAGCTTTCTGAAATGTCTCACTCTTCTGAAAGGTTTTCTTACAACCTTTCTACCACAAACCCCATGAGGGAGACACACTGACAGATACTGTCTGCTCTCACAAGCAAAGCAAGTCTATGTCACCAAATGAAGCACCTACAGATTTGGATTTATCGAAGGAGAACTTAGCTTATTTATTTCATTTTATCCAACATGGTACAAGAATTGCAATTGTCAGCTATCAGCTGCACTGGCTCTTCATCACTTCAGATTCCCAGGAACCTTCTCTGAGTGTCCTCATTTCTTAGGAGAGCCAATGTAATGTGACTGTTCCTGCAGACCTGTTCCAAATTTCAGACCAACAGCATCCATTTCATGGATGGCACTCCTTTACTGGTTTGCCTTTTATATTAGTATGTTGTTTAGTGGTTGTATTGGGGGGGCAGGTCTCAGTCTGTAGCACAAACTGGCCTTAAGCCATTGATAATGGTGATCCTCCTGCCTCCGCCGCTCTAGGGGATTACAAGTGTGAACCACTACAACTGGCTTCAGCACCTGGCTTTTCACTTGAGGAGATCTGGGTTGCAAGTTAGCAAGAGTCCCCAACTTTGTAGAGCACATTTGATGCTACTCTCCAAACAGTGCTTTGTTAAAGTGGCACCTGTATTCCATCCTCCTTGGCAGAGGATAACTTATTGTGCATTATCTCCCCTCATTACAGGAAGTGCTTAACAACCCTTAAGAACGGACCACTCCAACCCCAGCAAACAGGGATTATGTAATATGTATTCAATAGGATACAAAGCATAGAATTTTGCTTTGCTAACAAGGAAATCCAGAGCACTGATAAAACAATTTCACCGTCACTTACAGGTCTTCAGTGCGGAATGAACTGGTGAGCATTAAGAAGGAGGTGACCAATCGAGCACAGCTTATTTCCTACTTTCCTACTTCTCAGGTGTATTCAAAGCTCCATCATTACCACTGGGGCGGAAACTTGAGTTTTAAAATAAGTTAAATAAGAACAACAGCTACTGGAAGCAATTTCCTCACTTTCCTCTGGCTACCCCAGTAAGGCGGTCAGCACGGGAACGCCCTAAATGGTTTCATTCTATTGTTCTGACGCAATCAGTCGCAGAGGGACATCAGGCTTCTGGCCGTTTATTTTAGTTACATGAGGTAATGTATAGTCTACAATCGTCAAACTAAAGGCTAGGAGAACTCAGGTAACTCAAGCAACTCTGTGCCACCGACTTGACAGAAACAAGACTTCCTTTGCTAACATTTGGTAGAAACAAATAAAACTGCGGGGCTTCGTGACACTCTTGGTAGAGTACCAGTGACACAATGGTCCTACTTTTCCAGAGAGTTCACTCTTAACTTACAGTTGCTCAGAAAATCTTCAGGGCTCGCACAAACCTTACTTATTTGAAAACCTGACCTGTCCAGGAAAAAGACCTGTTTACCCACGTTTTTGTCCATCTCTCCCTTTTTGTTGAGGAGGCTTTAATTTGCAATGCTTTCTTGGTGGTGGCTTTTTTTTTTTTTTTCCTCTGCAGATCTCCGTTGCTCCTTTTGAGTCTTCAAGAGGCTGCTCCATTCCCTGCGATCTCCAAGGGCGCCTTTCTACCTTACTCTTTCTCCTAGGAGACGAAATCCGCCCCCGCCCCCGGGACCGCTACAGGGGCTTGGGGGGACCAGGGGGAGACCCTTTCCCATGGGAACTCCCCCCCCCCCCCCCCCGGGTCTTGCCTCCTCTGAGCCCAGCTGAAGTGCTGCAGCAGAAGGGAGACCTGCAGCGCCCCTCCCTCCAGCGGGCGCCACCATCTGACTACCTGCCCCGCGCGCCCCGCCCCGCCCCGGCCCGGCCCCGCGCCCTGGCAACCCGCAGGACGCCTGCCTAGCCCGAGCCAGGTCTCCGCCGGTCGCCCGCCTTCTCGTTTCTCCTCCCGCTCTTTTTCCTCCTGCTGTATTTTTGTCATGAATTGTTTGATGGAGAAAGAAAACAACTCAATAATATAGTCTCCTCCCCATAAAACACGCGTGCGCTTTCCCACAACATTTGTCTTCCCCTAACACAGGTGGTGGGGGGGGGTCTGGTTTCAGCCAAAGATCAATGCTGGTCACCCAGTTTATCCATTCCATACAACATGCCTGCAACCAGCTGAAGCCCCCACACTTTGCCCATACCGCCTTCGTCTACTTGTTCGTATTCTGTTTCCCTGCTAAATACCTCCTCCACCTTTCCGGATCACACTACTGCCCACATTAAAAAAAAAAAAAAAAAAAAAAAAAGCAACACGCAAGCTCCGGTGAATTCCTGGAAGAAAGTGTGAGTGTCGGATAGTCTCAGTGTGTGCACCTGGGCGCATCGCCTGTCTCAGCCTGCCCAAGTCCCGGCCATGTGGCTATCGGATGGACAGTCGGATGGCTCCACCTGGCTTGGCCAGCTGAGGCCGCCCTCCTTCGCTCACCTGCCGCGTCCAGGTAACTGGCTAAGTGCCTGGGTACCAGGATACCTGGCCAGCACAGGGCGCCCTCTCCCGCACGCTGGCCCACGGTCCTTCCATCCCTCCGAGTGCATTCTGCTCATCCCCCACCCCTTAGCCAGCGGAGGACCGTCCCCAGTAGGTTTCCTCACCTCAAACAGAGGACCGATCTTGTTCTTCTCCAGGTAAGCCTGGATTCGGGTTTGTTGTCGAAACGCCATGGAGAGAGAGAGATGGGGCCTCAGGGTGGAAGATGCCGCTCGATCTGGAGTCCACACGGGGTCCACCCTCTTCTACCCCCGGACCGGGGCCGGGACCGAAGCTCCGGAGCTCGTCTGCCGGCGAGGCTTGGGCAGCGGCTAGGTGGAGGAGCGCCGAGAGCCAGGGGAACCCGGGCGAGGCGCCGCCAACTCAGCCAACTCGGCGGAGGCGCGGGGAGAACTCATTCACCGCGTCCCTGCCCGCGCCTCGCTCTCTATCCGCAGCGCCGCCGAGGGGACGCCGCCGGCACAGGCTCGTCCGCCCTCCGCGCGGCGGCCGCCCGCCAGCACCCGAGGCCCGCCGCCCTGCAGCTCCGCCGGGGGCGCACTCGGACGGCCGGGGCGCACGCAGGACGCGCCACACTGCTTCCCCGAGCCTCCCCGACGCGGTGCCCGCTCCCCAGCGACAGCGCCGCCCGAAGAAGCCAATGGTGAGAGTGCTTCTACCAGAGCGCACATCAATCTGGGGCTCGTTGGCCACTCCTTGACAGCCAGACCGCAGTTCCAGCAGGGTTACGGTCCCCCTCCGCCAGGGGTCCTCTCCCCACCTGATCCTCCCGGTACCCGAGCTCAGGGTGCGAGGCGGGAAGGACAGAGGTGCCAGTAAATGCGTGGATTTAAAGAGCTGCCGGGAAAATAAAGTTGCCTTTCTTAAAGGAAAGAAAGGACACCCCCCCCCCAAAAAAAAAATCTAGCTTGGCCTGGAGCAAGTTGACTGGCGATTGCAGGCTGAAAACCGATTGAAAATTCCCCCAAGTGCAGGCATCTGATAGAGGGAGAGTCTGCTTCCAAGTTTTGTCTTTCTGCCCACACCCTACGAGATGTCTCCAGACCTCCAGCCACAGCTCCGCGACCGGACTTCTCAGCAACGCTGCCTTCAGGGCCCTCCACGTGCCTCAGTTTCTCCCAGTTCATTGCTAGGCAGATAATTTCGCGTTAGAGCCCCCACAGTCAGCACGAGTTTCTTCACAATTTTTTTTCCTTATAGAATAAAACACCCTGAGGCCCCAGTGAAGAATTCCCTGCCTCCTAACCATTATGTGTGGCCCAAATCTAAAGGTTTATCCTAATAAATATGGATGGCTACGATATTAGGCGCTGGTTTCCTTGAAGGAGACCACTGTGGAATAGATTTCTGCTTGCTTTTTCTTTTTTTCAAAAACTGTGTTCTGATTTCTGTTAACTCATCGTGTCTTTAATCAACATCCAGGCCTTTCATGTATATTTTAAATAATCTTAGGAACACCCAGTACTTACGATGAGAGTGGAATGTTCCAGAAAGTGTTAACTGTATTTAAATGTAGAGAGAAAAGCTAGTAGCTTAACCATCACTAATAACCTCAAATGGACATGATATGGGTGGAAAGATGTCCAAGATGTTACTTTTATTATCAGCCTCAGACGACTTGCCAGGAGAGATAAAGTGAACAAGTGACATTGCCAGGGCTGTCATATGTTTTCCATTGTGGTTCAAAGGTAACCTAGTTATATACGTTTTTAAACATATTTATTTATCTATTTATTTGAGAGAAAGAAAGAGGGAGCGAGAGAGAGAGAATATGAGTGTGCCAGGGCCTCCAGCCACTGGAAAGGAACTCCAGATGCATGTGCCCCTTGTGCATCTGGTTAATGTGGGCCCTGGAGAGTCGAACCAGGATCCTTTGGCTTTTAGGCAAATGCCTTAACAGCTTATCCATCTCTCCAGCCCTATATGTTTTTACATTTCATCATAGCCAAAAGGCCATGAAGCAGTTTTTAATCATAGTTTGTTTTGTTTTGTTTTGTTTTGTTTTGTTTTGTTTTGTTTTGTTTTGTTTTGTTTGGTATGTTCAGGAGAAATTGAACATACAGAGTCTGGTGGTTTGAATGTAAAGTGTCCCCCATATCCTCTTGTATTTGTGATGAAGCTTCATATTTAGCCCCCAGCTGATAGAACTTTTGGGAGGAGGCACCTTGCTGGAGGTGACTCACTGGGCATCAGTCTTGAGGTTTATCAGTTTAGCTCCACTGGGTGTTCAAGGTACCTTTCTCTTGTACTTCCTCCTTGCTGATTGTGAAAATGTGACACCCAGCTGGCTGCTCCCCACCATGAGGAAACCTCTCTTTGAAACTGTAAGCTGGAAATAAACCCTTTCCTTTGATAAGTGGCTTCTCGTGGGTGTTTTGTCCCAGCAATGAGAAGGAAAGAGCTAGACAGAATCAATACCAACACAGAGTCAAAAGGAAGTCCTCGATAACCCAGCTAAAGACATGCATCATTCTGACATCAAATCTTCCTTCTAAAAGGATGTTTCTGAAATCAAATCTTCCTTCTCAAAAGACATTTCTGAAATCAAATATTCTTCCTCAAAGGAGGACCGTTCTTTTAATAAATCACATAATTATGTGGTTAGGAAATCTTCATTATGGCCTTTATCCGAAGTCAAAGCAAAGTGCTTATGGTTAAAGAATAATCATGAAAAATATACATGCCAACCTAAGTGTGTCAAACCACAGGTCATCCCAACCTTACATATTTAAAAATCCCGAAACAGTTTCAAAGCCTTTCAAGTCTTACATCAAATGCAACCCCTACGCCAACGCACTTAGGCGATTCCGTCTACTTATCCTCAACTTTGACATCACTTGTAAAGAAGTGTTCATTGTACAGCTCCACCAGAGCAGACATTAAGAGTGAGAATTCACAGACAAAAGGCTTTGTCTTTTCCCCCAGGTGTTACTCATGTTGAAGTAATTGGCACCCTACACAAAAGATGTCGAGGCAATATTAGTATGCAAGGCAGGCTGTGAATGTGTTGGTGATGTAATGTTCATCTGTGCCTGGTGTCCTTAAGGTGTGTTTTATAATGGAGATGGTGTTTGTGGGCAATATTGAAGAAAGAGTAACATTTCAGTTTTCCAAATAGAGCTGGTGGATGAATTTGGGGATGAAGTTTCAAACTTTGGCATTAAAAAATAGGACTCAGCCGGCAAGTGGTTGGAGAGGCATGGGGTAAATATGGATGAGATGATCGTGTGAGGCTAAACATAAGCAGGGCCAGTTCACTGAAAGTCTTGAACGCCTTGTTTATAAATGGCATGTCTTTTGCATGATGAGAAATGACTATCTGGGCTATACCATCCACAACAAATTACAAGAAGGTACAAATTGCAAGGGTTAGAAATATAAGGATGAAAAGAATAGGAATTGGAGGTATTAAGACATACTTGGGAAATAATCTGTTTATTAGTATGTGGAATAGGCTAGAAAGGGGAATCAACATTGGCTCTGGTTTCTGGAAAGAAGCTAAGAGATGACAATTGTTTGCTTTGGTTGCATCAGGTTTTATTTTATATATATATATATATATATATATATGTTTATATTTGTTTATATGTATGAATGGAGGCATGGACATACCAGTGTACATGTGCAGGTCAGAGGACAACTTTCATGGGTCAGTTCTCCCCTCCGCCTTCTTCGAGGCAGAGTCTCTTATAGCTCCGATACTGCTGTGTTTACCACGCCAGGTGGTCTGTGAGCTTCCAGGAAATTCTCTTGTCTCCGCCTTCCGTCTCACTGCCAGAGTGCTGGAATTACAGAGCATGGCATTTGGAGTTATGAATTCAGGACTTCAGACTTGTGCAGCAAGCACTTTATCTACTGAGCCAACTCCCAAGTTCTTGTCATCCCTAAACCAGGGTTTTCATTCAGGCTTTTCTCTTAAATTGCAAGTACTTTCACCACATACACTATAACCTGGAAAACAGTCAAGAATGATTTCAAAGATATCAGCATTCCTTATGGAAGGGGCTACATTTCAGGACATGGCACCCCCTAATAAGTATTATAAGTGAGTTAAATTTTCGTAGATCACTTCACTCTACGTTCTTTTAGGTTAAACTCAATCTCTGACTCATGGCCTTTGTAGTCTATTTTACTTCCTTTAGGTAATTGTATGAACATTTTGGTCTCTTAAGTTTCTAATATTTCAAACCATGAATTATATTTTAATAATTTTCTTATAATTTATTACATATAATATATTTTCATATAGTTGGCTCTTCATGATCATATCATTAATTTGGACCCTCTTGCTGTGCATATGAATAGTTTGTACTATTTTGTCCCTTGCAGATTAAGTGAAACATGGCATGGTCTGTGTTTGAATTTAATTGTCTTTATTTGCCCACGTAAATTGGTACTTTTATGAACATTTCCTTTTAAAAAAAGTTATTTTGGCTTGGGTACAGTATAAAAGGCCATTTATAGTGAGATTGTTTTGACCTCATTGTGTTATAGGAATGCATGTCAGCATAATTTACAAGTATAGAGAATTCAATTTATAGACTGTACTAAAGCCCTTGTCTAACTCCATTTGTAAGACAGCTTGCATAGCTCCTTAAACAAATGATTTTCAATGAGCAACAGAGAAGAATGGTGAAGTCCAATTGACCCCTTAAAATTAATTCAGTTTGGAGATGAGAGAGCAGTTTCTTGCCTTAAGACCGTTAGCCCTGAGTCATACTAGTGCCCCTCCCCCCATGACTTTAACCTTTCCATTTTGCAACAAGCACAAAGGTCTTTCCAAAAAGCACAGGACATGTGAGTAATCAAGTCATTCAGAGGAAGTGAGTGGAAAGGATTTTTTCTTCATTTCTGCCTGGAAAGCAAACCCAGGACTTCCCATGTACTAAGCATGTTCTACATTCAAAACAGTATCAATGTCATGAAGAAGGTACTACCATTTTGCTCATTTTTTTTTTCCAAATGAACAAGCCGAGTCATCATTTTGTTCAGTGTTTCAGGTAAGTAGTGGAGTTTGGGTAGGAACCCCAGACTATTATCTAGCATTTGCCTCCAAACAGAAACATTTCTTCCTGGAGGGAGGCTCTTAAGATTTGGGAAGCTTATTAAGACTCAGGAACCGTTCAGATTCCTTAAGATTTAGGAAGTAAACAAGGCTGAGGACCTCTCAAGTCTCAGGAAGTTCCTGAAACTTACAAGATTCACAAGGTCATGCCTCCAAAAATTGCATAAAGAGTAAGAAAAGCAAGAGATATAAACAATAAGAAGAGAAAGAGAAACAGAGTCAGAGCCTCTCCACCAGCAGAGTGTTGAACACAAAGGTGTTCCGGAGAGGCAGCTACCGTGAGTCATTATCACCTGTGCTGGGGTGGGCATTTGGGCGTGCCTTTGAGTCATCCGTGCTCTTATAAGAAACTCCACAAAACTCATTGGTTCACTAAGTTGGAATTGGTTGTAATTGTTTCATTGGTTTGTTGTCAGTGTCATATTTGCGGGTGAATACATGTTTGTTTCACTTCCCCAGGAAAAGTTGAATGCAACAATATGTACCACCAAAGGTCTAATTGCCAATACCCCAAGTATACCACTTCCCTTTGCTTTGTTATTGCTCAGGCCAAGAGTTATTTTGATGACTAATTGCAAGTCCTCAGTGTGCAGATATGGGAGACGATAGTCTGGATGCCAGAGACCAGTGCTAATTTTCGGGCCACATGCAAAGTGAAGACACTATCTCTTGTAAGTTTGAATAGCAGCTAATCAACCACATTAGGACTAACTGCTCAAACTGCTAGTAACACCAACCTCTGGACCTATGAACTTCCAAACTCCAGTGATGCTCCAGCTCATAAAAGTCTTCCAGCCAGCCTTGTCCAATGATGGTCTTATCTTTAATTTCCACATTTAAATATTAGATTTTAGTATTTAATTTTTAATTTGTGAGGTTTTTATAAGCAAATCTCCATCTCAAATTATTTAACTTATGTGAAAAGTGATTTACATCTTTATTTGTATTTAATCATTTTTTTTTAAACAAACTGTAGACATCCTTAAGATTGTCGGTAAATTCTCTTAGCCATAAAAGGATTTTGGCTGATAATTTCTACAATGACATTGTCTTGATTTTTCATTCTGTTAATTGAAAGTTGTGAAATGTTGCATGCTACTAAATTTATTGAAAGGAAGGAGAGAACTAAAAGCATCTGAGCAAATAAAAAGATGTTGTGCTGAGGCGAAACATTCCACTTGGTTTGCACCCTGGGGAACCAGGCTCCCTGCCTAGGACGGCATGTACTCTTGCTCCAGTCTGACCATCAAGAAACAAGCAATATGAGCCCCACTGCTCAAACACACATCTCTGTAAATGCCAGCTCATTTGCAGCGATAATGAAGTGTATCACAACAACAATGCTAGCATAAAAGGTTAAAGGTTCTTTTCAGGAAAATGAGTGGAACTGCCATTGCCTAAGGGGAATTGCAACTTATATAAAGTAAAAGGATGAATTAGCTTTCAAAAAAAAAAAAGAAAAAAGAAAACATTCTGAATACCATAGAAGCCAAAGTAATCAGCAAATTTTCTCTTTCCAAAACAGATAGTGCCCCACACTCTATGGTCAACACATTCCAATGGTCAGGGGATTTAGTAGACAGAGAATACTGGGATACCTAAGGATAATCTATTTCCACTAGCCTCATAGAATCACACCAATTTAAATAACCACTGAGAAAGATTTATAAATGGGTATCAGGGAGCGGCAACTAATCTTAGTGTCTTTGCCTAGGAAAATTAGAAAACAGAAACAGAGGGGCTGGAGATATGGCTTAGCAGTTAAGGCACTTGTCTGCGAAGGCTAACTACCCAGATTCAATTTCCCAGAACCCACATAAGCCAGATGCACATGTGGCACATACCAATGGAGTTTGTTTGCAGCAACTAGAGGCCTTAGTGCACCCATGCTCTCTCCCCCCATCTCTCTTGCTCTCTCCCTCAAATAAATAAATAATAAAAACACAAAATTTAAAAAAGAAAATAGTAATAGAGTGAATAAATGTATAAATAGGATGATGGAAATACAAATGAATTAGAAAGAATTAATAAAACTGTTGATAATTGATGAAATAAGGCTCAGGTATAAGCCATAATCAGGTTCTGGGTCATTTGTGCTTAAATCATGAGTAATAAATATTTATAATAGGAGCCGGGCGTAGTGGCACACGCCTTTAATCCCAGCACTCAGGAGGCAGAGGTAGGAGGATCGCCATGAGTTTGAGGCCACCCTGAGACTACAGAGTTAATTCCAGGTCAGCCTGTGCTAGAGTGAGACCCTACCTCAAATTTACATACATACATACATATATATATATATATAAAGTCCAATTGATGTAGCTCAGCACAAAACAATCTTCTTAGTATTTTTAGTAAGTAATATAACTTGAATATGTCTTGTCTTCTCTGAAATCCATGCACATATGTCACTGCCCACAGAGCAGTGTTAAAGGCATTGCCTAATAAGCAGTATGTGTGTGTGTGTGTGTGTCAAAGGGATGAGGTCTTCATGAATGGAGCAATGTGTTTTTCCTGTGTGTGAGTTCTTACGGGCTTGGTGGGTAGTTATGAATCAAGGCTGTCCCTCACATTTTGCCTGTTTCATAGACATGAGCCAATATAAATGCATTCCCTTCTAAATTATTCAGTCTCAAACATTATGACAGCAGCAGAAAATGTACCACTGAGACATTGATTATTAGTTTCTCTTTGCCTCTTCTATTCAATTAGTCTTCTCACAATTCATGAGCTAAATCTCCCAGCTTCGAGGCTGGATTCTTTGATGTTACCTTGTTAAAAAGTGTTATCTCGCTGGGCGTGGTGGTGCATGCCTTTAATCCCAGCACTCGGAGGGCAGAGGTAGGAGGATCGCCGTGAGTTCGAGGCCACCCTGAGACTCCATAGTGAATTTCAGGTCAGCCTGGGCTAGAGTGAGACCCTACCTCGAAAAACAAACAAACAAACAGAAAAAGTGTTATCTCTATGTCCCAGAATAAATGGACTTCTATTTCTTAAGTACAGTATGTTTCTTGATACCACCACAGATAAGTGCCCTTTGAGAACTATATCTCTTTCAAAGTATAATTTTCTCAAAGATAGTTAGACTTGCTTTGGTGTCAATCCCTAGATAGCTACAGCTGTGCTATTGAGTGACAGCTTTGTAACTGACAATAACACATCATAATCATTCTCCATTTAGAGTTGAATGACCTGGGGGCAATAGCTGTCAACAATATGCCACACTAACTGGTAGAAAAAATGAAAATTCTTATCTGTTTTTCTGATAAGAATATGTTCCAAACATACATATATTTCTTTCATTTTAGCATTCAGTACTAATTTTAATTCAAGAGTTCTTTTAATTCTTTTTAAAAAACAATTTAATTTATTTATTTGAGAAAGGGGGAAAGAGGTAGAGAGAAAAAGAAGGAGGAGGAGGAGGAGGCGAGAGAGAATGGGCACACCCAGAGCCTCCTGTCACGCAAATGAACTCCAGATGCATGTGCCACCTTGTGCATCTGGCTTGGATGGGTACTGGGGAATTGAACATAGGTCCTTAGGCTTCATAGGCAAGCATTTTAACCAATGAGCCAACTATCTAGCCCCCAATTTTAATTCTAATTGTTTTGAATAATGCTAAAGAATATTGTATCTGACACATGTTAAAGCTTATAAAAGACTTTATCTAAGACCATTGTGATGGGTGTAGGGACTAATAAATTAAAACAGGATATAAGATCAATAGATATAAAATAATTGTATGTTTATGCATTTTCAGTGAACAACCCAAATAAAAAATTAATAAAACAATTCTATTTATATCATCAGAACAAACAAAATGTTTAGAAATATATTTAATGAAGTAAGTACAAAATTTATTCTTTAAAAATTTTAAACCATTGATGAAAAAAGTAAAGGAATGGCTAAATAAATGGAAAGAATGTGTTCATACAATGGAAGACTTAATATTGTTAAGTTAAACCTATAGTTTGGGTATAAAACCCTGAAATCTTAGTGCTTAGAACTCAATATTACAATGTTAGAAGATATCTTTAAGAGGTAAGGTCTAGTGAAAGGTCCTTATAACACTGAGTATATTACCCTAGGAAGGGATAAGATCGTCCTCATGAGAATTTAAGCAAATTGTTATAAAACAGTCAATCTCTTTATTCTCTGGCTTCCTGTCTTGTGGTATGATCCCTGGAACCTGTTCACATCCCTTCCATTTTGACACTGTCTGCCATGTGGTTTCCCACACTGTAAATTGTATTCAGTCCAATTTCAAAAGTCCCCATACACTTTACCAATTTAAGATAGTTCTAAAGTCCCATGTCTCATCTAAGATTTAAGATGGTCACTTATCTGTGAGTCCTGTAAAATCAAAACAACTTACATACTTTCAACATATAAAGGCACAGAGTAAACATTTTCAATTGCCAAAAGGGATAGCAAGGAGAAACTAGAACAATGCAGACTCAATAACCATTACACAAACATCAACCATCTTCAGTTCAAGTCCAATCCCATAACCAATGACTGACAGACTCCAGAATTTCCAATTCTACTCCTCCAACTGGGATGAATAGCCAGGGAAATTTCAATCCCAAGCCAACAGCACTTCATAGTAGCTCTTGTACAGTCCTGGTATATTTTAAACTTCTTCAGCTCTCCACCGTCCATCTTCCAATGGCTTGGCCAGCCTCTTCTAAAGGGTCATCATGCCCTGCTTATGCCACATCTCAGCACCAGCTCCTGTGACCATGTGCACTTCATGACTGACTCCATGCATTTTGTTCATGCTTCAGAAATCAATTCCAGGTGTGCAGGGTCAAAATAAATCAGTGACTTTGAAGAGTGGGTTTCTTCTTTTCAGACCTTCTTTCAAAAGAGTACATTCCTACCATTTCTGGGGAGGGATCACCTTACACATCTTTCTGTTGTTTCAGTGGAAAGTACTTGGGACATCTTCCTTCCAAATGCTAATGTATTTCACAAAAACAGCTTTAGTAACCTAAAACTAGTCTCTGTGCCAGTAAACTTTAAACTTGTTTGAGTTTTTCCAATTTTATTTTATTTTATGTTTGTTTTTTTTTAATTTCTTACATTTGTTTATTTATTTAAAAGTGATAGACAGAGAAAGAGGCACAGTGAGAGAGAGGGAGAGGGAGAGAAAGGGCATGCCAGGGTCTCCAGCAACTGCAAACGAACTCCAGACGCATGTGCCCCCGTGTACATCTGGCTAATGTGGGTCCCAGGGAATCGAACCTTGAACCGAGGTCATTAGGCTTCACAGGCAAGCACTTAACTGCTAAGCCATCTCTCCAGCCCAGTTTTTCCAATTTTAAATCTTGTATCTCTCAACCTCATATCATTAGCCAAGCACATCAGTCTATTACAAATTTAACCTTGACCAAACTCTCTGAGGACAAGCAGAATAATGCAGCCAGCCATTATGCCATTAGCCCAGTCCCAACAATGTCCTCAGCAATATTTCCTTACCCTTAGAAAGTTCATAAACCAAGCCTACATATACAATTCTCTCTGCACATAGCATTTTAAAACTCTCATCAGAATAGTCCATAAAATCTGCCTTATCACTCCAGAAAGTGCTTTAGCTAAAATAACCAATTTCCCCATTCCTCTAGCACACAAGTTCCAAAAGACCAAAATCTACATGCTCAGATGCATCTCATAGCACCCCACTCCTGGTATCAATTATGTCACCATCAACCTCAGTACTGGGATGAACTACAAAACAAGGCACAGGTATGGAGGAATGGACTTATTGAAGCTTACGGATAAAGGGGAAGTTCCATAATGGCAGAAGAAGCTGGCCTACTTTCACAGGTCCATGCCAAAAGAGCAAAGCAACTGCCACCAACATAAGCAATCTCACTTCAGGAAACCCAGGCAAAGCTCAAGCACTTTGCATATATTTAGACTGGAATTCCAGATCTCCCCCAGTAATAAATACATTAGGGCTGGACACCATGATCTACCCAGTGACAACTCCTCTAGCCAGGTGGCTAGAGATCTAAATTACAAGTTTTAATAAACTCCTGAATGCCTTGTGTGTTGGGGGGGGGCATCCATTCAAACTCCCACACATAGTTATGAGAGAATTGAACCCAGGCTAGAAGGCTTTGCAAACAAATGCCTTTAGCCACTGAGCAACCTCTCCAGCCCTGAAACTCTTAAAGGGAAAGCACTTCAAGATAAAGATATAAGTGATGATTTTCTGAAAGAATCCAATAGCTTAGGAGATACAGCTCAACAAATGACCAATAGGTTTGTATGAAATTCAAAAGCTTACATAGCAAAATAAATAATCAACAGTGAAGAATCAGCCTAGAAAGTGGAGAAATCTTTGCTGGTTGTTGCTTAAACATGGAATTATTATCTCAAAAAAACTATGTTCTCCAAAACTAAGCAACCTAATAAATAAATGTACTAATGAACAGGTAATTTGCAAAAGATGAATTACAAAATGACTAGTAAATATATGAAAAAATATTTAACATTCCAAGCCATCAGGGAAATACAGAGTAAAACTGCATTGAGATTTCATCCCAACCCAGTCAGAATGGCTATCACTAAGAAAACAGATGACAGTAAACATTGGCTAGGATGTAGGATACCATTATATACCACTGTGGAAATTTAAATGTATACAGAACCTATGGACATCAATTTGGAGCTTCTTCAAAACAACTAAAATCAAAGCTGGGCATGGTAGCACATGCCTTTAATTCCAGCACTTGGGAGGTAGAATCAGGAGGATCGTCACGAGTTCAAGGCCACCGAGAGACTACATAGTTAATTCCAGGTCAGCCTGGACCAAAGTGAGACCCTACCTCGAAAAAAAAAAAAAAAAAACAACAAAAAACAAAAACTAAAATCAGATCTACCACATGACCCAGCTGTACCACTTCTGGTGTATACCAGAGGACTACAATATATACTGCAGAGGACTACAATATATACCAGAGGACTACAATATATACTGCAGAAGACTACAATATATACTTCAGAGGACTACAATATATACCAGAGGACTACAAGATATACCAGAGGACTACAACATATGCTGCAGAGGACTACAATATGTACCAGAGGACTACAATATATACTGCAGAGGACTACAATATATACCAGAGGACTACAAGATATACCCCAAGGACTACAATATATACCCGAAGACTGCAATATACACTACAGAAATACTTCTACATCCAAGTTTATTGCTGCTGTGTGAATACCGGCCGATTTGCATAATCAGCCTAGGTGTCCATCCATGAATGCATAAAAATAATGTATATATTATAGATTAAATGGACTATAGAGGAGAACTAAATTATGTCATTTTCTGTAAAATGATACAAGATCGTCATATTATGTTAAAACATCAGACTTATGTTTTCTCTCATTTGTGGATAATAGATACCTGGCATAGATGGTGTATAAAGTAATTTTATGACATGAAAGCAGAAGCTAGATTGTGTAAAGGAAAAGAAGAGGACAAGCAGGAATGGAGAGAAAGGGGAATCTGGTCAAACTATATAACATACTGTGTGAATGTGTCTTTATGAAACTCATTATTATGTATGAGTATACATGAATACATTTTTTAAAATTTTTTGTTCATTTATATTTATTTATTTGAGAGTGACAGAGGCAGAAAGAGGCAAAAAGAAAGAGAGAGAGAGAGAGAGAGAGAGAGAATGGGCACGCCAGGGCCTCCAGCCACTGTAAACGAACTCCAGACTTGTGCGCTCCCTTGTGCATCTGGCTAACATGGGTCCTGGGGAATGGAGCCTTGAACCAGGGTCCTTAGGCTTCACAGGCAAGTGCTTAACAGCTAAGCCATCTCTCCAGCCCCATGAATACATTTTTAATTAACTCAAAAACATCCAATAAGTAGAAATAATCAAAAAAACCAAATATCTATCACCTGATGAAGGCATAATGACATATATTCATATGATATAATACTATTTTTGGTGATAAAACAGATATAGTACTGATATATTTTACAATATAGTTGAATATTGAAAATATTAGGCCAGGTAGGAGAAGCTAGTCAGAAAATGCAACATACTGTAAGCTTCCTTTGATAGTAAATATCCATGGACAGCAAGGCTCTAGAAATAGAAAGTAGATTAATGGCTTCCAGGGAAGAGTTAGGGGAGACTTTGATAGATGGTGGAAACTGAGTGTAAAAATGGGGAATGACTGCTAATAGGTCTGCAGTTTCTTTTGGTGGCAATGAAAATGGTGTGAAATATTGCTCTACTGCTTACACAACCATGAATGTAGTCAAATTCAATTTCACACTTTAAACAGGTAACTTCTTGGTATGTGAAATATAACCAGTAAAAAGTTATTTTAAGAGTTCACATTAATTGTTAAAGTTTGTTGATTCCAAGTTTCTTTTGGAATATACTTATTTTATCATAGAGAATAAGTATTGTTACAAAACACAAATATACTCACAGAATTACAGGTCCTAAAAATGAGCTTTTATTTGGTGAGCAGAATGATAAACTAAATATGCAAATCTGAGAGCCCAGAGGAATCAAATGGCATTGCATTCTTTTGACTGCATGGGCCTATGTGCCTTCTGGGCGGGGCCAGAAAGGTACAAAGACACGCAAAGCATGGAGAGATTTACAGGAATAGGGAGTGGATTTTAATTTTGGTGAAATCAACAAGACATATAAGCACAATTGTATATAAGATTGTTTTATATTACTTTCTCCTCTGCTTGGGAAATGCTGGGTAAAATCTTCATTCCATTGTTTAGCTATACTATGGACCCAGTTTGGAAGGGATGGCTGTAACACAGTGCCACCACAAGGTAAGCCACTTGTGCAAGGCTAGTGTGGTCATCAGTTTTGAAAGGGAGTACTAAAAGTCTCTCTCTAGTTTCTATAATTTTCCTGATCCCTTGCATCTCAGCACTTGGGTTTAATGCAGCAAATACTCTGCACCTTCTTCTTCTTTTTTTTTTTTTTTTTTCATGAAAGTTAAAGCTTTAGAGGATGATCCCTGGTGACCCATGTCCATGGTCAATTGATTTTCATTGCTCTTCAAAGCCCATTGTAGGATTCAGCACAATTTATGTACCAACTCTGCTCTTCCAGGTTTACTAATGCAAACTAGGTTTGATGCTGCAAAACAATGCTTGTCGTGCCTGATGTTCCCCAGCCTAGGTTTAGAGTTCTTCCATCATCTGAAACCAGCAAAGCCATTGATTGCTTCCTCACAAGCACACTTACATTCAGATTTGTGAGGCTGTCACATTACTCTCTAAAGTGGTTGTACAAATTTATCATCCTTCCCAAAGCTATAGATTCTTTTGCCAGAATCTTCACTCACATGAAGCAGCAATACCATAAACTGTGAATTTCCGTCCAGATTCTACCTGTCACTATACTGGTATGAAATGCAGGCCTGTGTTATTCAAGGTGATAAATGCCCCAGGGCAGATACATTGTCAGCTCTGTAGTCCATTGTCCTGATTTTCAGTTCTTTCTTCATTTCTGGCCCAAGGCAATTTCCCTGACTTTCTTAGCAGTTCAGCCATGCATTTATAAGGATGTTAGTTATAATTTATTGAGCAATTCTCCGTGTTTGTAGCTGGAGTATTTCCAAGTTATCTATGCTACCAGCCTCTTCAATATCTGACAGGGTTTTCAGCGCCTGACCAATCTTTAAACACTCCCAGATGTTGGACACTATAAAGAAAGTAAATGAAATCAAATTAGCAACTATAATGAGCTATTAAATTCTTTTCCCATGCTTTCATTAGTCAACATTAAGGCAGCATAACATAGTAATTAATGCTAGCAACTCCACGGGCAGTTACATGGGTTAAAATCCAAACCCTGCATTTCACTTCATGTAAAATGAGCACGAGAGTAATAGTGCCTGTCCTGGAGAGTTGCTATATGGATTCAAGGAGTCATGTATAAAAATTCCTATATATGGGCTGTAGGGGTGGCTTAGCAGTTAAGGCACTTGCCTGCAAAGCCAAAGGACCCAGGTTCCATTCTTCAGGATCCATTTAGCCAGACACACAAGGGTGTGCACGGTCTGGAGATGATTTGCAGTGGCTGGAAGTCCTAGCGTGCCCATTCTCACTCCCTCTCTCTCCTTCTCTCTCTCTGACTCTAATAAATAAATACAAATAAATTTTAAAAATGCCTATATCTGAATCTGGCAAATAGCATGTGCTGTGCAATCATTTGACAAATGAATTAGCTGGAATAATTAATATTAAACACAGGTTTTCAGATTACCTCCTCATATTCTACTAATGATCATTCCATCTCCACTATGGACAATCTAACCTGGGTCGTATTCCAGCTTTACTTCTCAAGTTTCACAATTCTGATGATCAGTGCTTTTACCTGAAAGCATCTTTCTGCCTCAGCATACAAGTTAAAAGGTTGTTCAGCATTGTGGCCTAGACAAAAAGAATTGTCTGCTCAAATTATCAGTTACATGGGATTGGGAGCCAGTGTGTTATGAGGTGGTGAGGTAGAGAGAGAATAAATCTGATAAAGGACAAGAAAAATGCATATACATTATTCTTCTTGGTCTGGAAGGTAGCCAGAGCCCCCCATCAGTGCTCTCTTCCATCTGTTCTTCCTTCCTCTCTCTGAATGTCAACCACACTACCTTTTTCCCCACACACTGGCCCTTCAGCATTTTTACAGTTGCAAAAGTCAAGTGGGAAAAATACTTAAAAAGATGTATTTCAGTCTAAAATGTCCAGTGCCCATGTCTGAAGATGCTTGGGTTGTAAGGAACCTATATCTAGACATCTGACCGTTTGCAAGAATGGAGCTTTAAAATATCTGGTGATGCTTACTCTACTAATGTGTCACATGATATTATGATCCTCCTATCTCCTATTAAAAATCAAACAAAATCATCTAGTTGACATTTATCAAGTATATGAATTGTACAGCATCCTGCCAATGAAACAGAAAGTAGCTCCAAGGAACTGAGCCAAGGACTGGCTTTTTAGGCAGAAAAGGGCTGAAGAAAGTAGCAAGTAGGAGCCAAATGGATTGGTGATTTTAAACTTATTTCTTTACAGGATTAAAACAGAGAGGCCTTCATTATGCTCATCTAAGTAGGTTGGGCCCTCTTCTGAATGGTTCCTGTGACTCTCCTTTTCTTGAAATTAAAAAAAAAAAAAATCTAGCAGGCATTATTCCACTGGGATTTGGTCTGTGCTGTGGGGTTGTACTAGTGCAGGAGCAATGCCCAAACTAGAGGCTTCACAAATTTTATTTAACATAGTTTCTCATACTGTACATACATTGCAATAGTTTTACTAAGGCGGTACCTAATGCATTTTATTTAAGTAGTAGTAATTTAACTAAGGCACAGGACACAGTGGATACAGTATGACAATTCCTCACAGTAATGTGAATTGGGATCTTATAGTCATCTAGTGGCTTCAGCTGCATGTGCCCATTCTCACACAAAGATGACCAACTTACTTTCTCTTCTGTGGTCAGAGGGAGAAAGTGATTACTCATGACAGCGTTGATTTTTTTTTTTTTTGTATTTTCTTATGCATAGAAAGATGTCCACTTTGCTAATAATGTGCAACTAACTTCTTAAACAACTAATAAAAGTGCTTTTTATTCACACTATAACTAGAAGATCTACTGAAATTTCTATGCTTATATGAGTTCACTTAGTATGTTACTACTATTCTGGAGTAAGTTCTTTGAGAAGAATCCTCTAAAAGTATCATTGTCCCTATATGGAAAAAAAATCACTGATAGTTGAAAACAATGCATATACTATACAATGTACATTTTGACCTAACTTTGTGCTTACGAGTTTCTGTATTGCACAGGTGTGTACATCTTGTCGGGATTGGTGATTGCAGGTAGCAGGGTCCCCTGCTTGCCTGTAGCACCCAGCATCTCATGCTGCAGTTTCCAACACTATACAGGGTAATCATCTGGGAGCTGACTTCCAGATTCATCCAACTGCCTTGATGTTCTGCATCGGCAGCATGTGTTGTCTTCAGTAACAAGGTCTTACTTTTCACTTCAGGCACGTAATCAAGTACTTTGACAGAGTCTGTCTGGTTTGGGGGATCTCATCGGTCTCTCTGATCACCACCATTTCTGGTGCTGGGATTTATAGCCAGGGCCAAATATATTTTAGTGTTAGGCTTCATTCCACCCTCTCTAGGGCCCATCTTACCTGACAATCCCTTCATGATTTTATTGAGAGTTCTATCTTTTAGTGTGTTATCCAGGAGGAAAATTTCTATGTTACCAGTTCATTTGGCTTTGGTTTTGTGTGTATCTACCCTTCTCTGCCTTCCCGTTCCCCTCCAGCAAAGACTTCCATCCTTCTCATCTGGCCCTGGAGTTGAGTGTCATGTATGACTGCAATACAAAGCTGTTCCAGTTTAGGACCCACAGATGAGAGAGACCATGTGTCATTTACCTTTCTATGCTTGTGTGAGTTCACTTCATGTATGTGTATGTGTATATGTATATGTATATGTATATGTATGTGTGTGTGTGTGTGTGTGTGTATATATATATATATATAGAGAGAGAGAGAGAGAGAGAGTACTACTATTCTGGAATAAGTTCCTTGGGAAGAATCCTCCAAAATATCATTATTCCTATATGAAAAAAATAACTCATCCTAGAAAATAATGTATATACTAGAAAATGTACATTTTGACATAATTTTGTGCTTACAAGTTTCTGAATAATATGCTTAATTTTTCCATAGCACATCCCAAGGATTAAAATGTTAAGATTACTATACTGTATGATATGAACTATATGCATAGGGGAATTGATCTTTTTCAACAAATGGTTATCTATATGAGAACAATCTTTAATATCACTGTCCAATGTTTTACTTTCTACTTCCATATTTACAGATTTTTCTCAATATTAACATTTATGAACTTTATACTATAAAAGGTGTAGACCATTGTCTTACATACCTTCCATCTGCTCAATTAATGTAGCTCTCTTTCATTTTTTGGTTATACTTACTTTGACACTAACATTAGCATAAAATCACCCATATCTGAACTATATTCTCATTAGCAATAGAACAATGTCATTTTATAACTTTTGGTTGCCATATTCTTGGCTTTAATCTAGGCCTATTGTTTGATTCCTTTATTATGTACTTTGCACTGGTTCATGCCATCCTTCTCTTCCTAGTACAAATAAAACTCTCCTCAACACATTCTTCAACCACAGGCTGATAGGATTATTTTCAATTCTTAGGATGATACTCCTGGAGAACGCAGAGTCCCTTGCTGTAATGCACCCTGCACCTCTAACTACACTAACCCTTAGGGTTCCCCTTCACCATTGTGTCAGGAGTCCTTGCTATGACTTGTCCTTACAGTCACTTTCCTAGCCCCAGGTCCCATATCCTTTCCTTCTTGGTTTGCAGGTTTTCACTGGTCAGCATCCAATAAATTCTCAACAAAGGAAACATAGATTTTTGAAACATTTCCATCTTTTAAAATATTTTACTCTAAGTCGGCATTAGATCATAAAAAATATTAGTTTGGAAATGATTCAGGATTTGGAAGGCTCTATCCCATCATCTTTACTGAACACAGTGTGGTGGTTGAGAAAATGCCATTCTGACCCCAGTCTTTTGTTGACAACTTGCACCACTGTCTTTGCACCCCATTTTCCCTACCCCCAGGCTACAGCAGCTTTCCAAATCATATCTTTATTTGTCAAGAAACTGGAGGTGTTGAAAGCCTTTCAAATTTTAGTCATTCTTGTGTAGATGTTCTGATTTTAAATGTTAAACATATTTTCAAGTTGTTTCATGTGTTTATTAATATGTCAATTCTTTGGGTCATATTATTGACTAGATTTTTAATACTAAATTGTACAGCTTTTTTATATACCTTATACATCTCTCAGATATCTGTTTTACCAGATGTATTATCTTCAGATTTGGGCATGCCTTTTAAATTTGTTAATTTTTTAAAGAAATATAATTTATTAATATTCCTTTTTAAAAATACTTTATTTTTATTTACTTACTTGAGAGAGAGAGAGAGAGAGAGAGAGAGAGAGAGATACAGAAATAGTCAGGTAGAGAGAGAGGGAAAGAGAATGGGCACAGCGCCAGCACCTTATCTGCTGCAAAGAAACTTCAGATGCATGCACCCTGTTGTGCATCTGGCTTATGTGGGTCCTGGGGAGTCGAACCATGTTGGGCTCCTCCAGTAGGTAGTGCTGAGGAAGGACCAGGCCTGCTGGTTCCTCCTAAGGGGTTTAGGAGGAGGGTGAGTGTCAATGGCCAGGAACACACCACCAAGCCAGGAGTCTCCTCAAAGCAGGAACTCACTTTACTGTTACAGGCGGTTGCCTATATAGTGTTGAGAAGGAGAGTGGGGATTCTAGGATGGGGGGAGAGCTAAGGGCCAATAGTATACCGTGACTTTTGAAAGGATTGGTTCTAAGCACGCACGCGTGCCGGTGCTCACGCATGAACTCCACTCCTACACAGAAGTAGCAGGCCAGAGGCCATTAGGCATCCTGCTGAGTCCTAGCTGGCCAGAGGCAAGTCGCCAAACTTTAGCTAGACTCAGGAAGTTCCACTAGGCCTCATGTCCAGGCCTCTCAAGGCCCAACAGAACCTGGGTCCTTTGGCTTTGCAGACAAATGCTTTAACTGCTAGGCCATCTCTCCAGCCCTATTAATATTTTCTGTATAATCATTGTTTAGATTTCAGGTCTTAGGGCTCTACCACAGGTTTCAAAGATATTATCCTGTTTCCCAAATGTTTTTACACTTATTACTAAATTCAAAACAATTAATAGTTTCTCTCACGATTTCTTCAGGAAAGAAATCAGAGGGTATTTCTGTATTTCAAATAGTTTTCTAGATTCCATGATGCTTTCTATTTCAAATTTAATTCTGTGAAGCTCAGAGAACATATTCTATATTCTTTTGACCTTGTGAAATTACTTAAGATTTATTGGAAGGACTAGCATGTGATCTATCCTGACAAATCTATCATACTAGAATTGGAGTGTGCATTCCACAATTGTTGAGTATCGTTTGCTAACATTTTGATTTAAGTTAGGGTAAAAGTTTGTTCAGAATGTTCTACTCTTATTGATTTCTTACTAGTTATGTTAGTTTCTGAGATAATGGTGTTAAAAAGGCTCCAACTCCAATTGCACAATCATTTCTCATCTTCTGTTCTAATGTTTCATGAATCTGGAAATTGTTAACATAGAAAACATAATTATAGCTAGGCTTCTTGGTGAACTGACCCTTTGAGTATGAAATATTTGTCTTTATTTCAGGTGTCTCTGACTCTGTCCTGGTGATCTGAATTTTGATATGAAATTTTTTCCCCACAACCTGAAGCCTTCTCATTAGCATTTCTCCAGGAGCCTGTCTGCTGGTAACAAACTCTATTCCTTCTCTACAGTGGCTTTTACTTTACCCTCTTCAGTCTGCTGGATACAGAATTCTGAGTTGAATTTTTTTTTCTGTTATGACAGTCAGCGTGTCTAGTGCCAGAAGGCGCTACATAGGCGACTGGGGGAAATGACCAAGATCTGTCCAAGCAACACATTGTTTAACCTAATTAGCAACAAATAACCGGATGTGATGCCCACACAAGTGCAATAGTGGTACACAGCCATGGTGAGGAATCAATTGCTCTTGATTTGGCTAACTGATCCACTCAGTGGTACTAGACCCTTGGCTGGAGCTGGGAAACAAGTCAGAACCATACCCAAACACAAGCCCACTCTACAATATCAAGCTACCATCAATCACGGGGTATAAGAGGGCCTACACCTATCAAACTGTCTATCAAAAAAGTAAGTGTTATTTCAGAATTCCAAATACATTGTGCTATCTTGTTCTTCTTTAGAATGCATGATTTTTCACTTGATGCTTTCACTATTTTCTTTTATTTATTTATTTATTTTGGTTTTATAAGGAAGAGTCTTGCTGTAGCTCAGGCTGACCTGGAATTCACTATGTAGTTTCAGGGTGGCCTTGAACTCCTGGTGATCCTCCTACCTCTGCCTCCCAAGTGCCAGCCACCACAACCGGGTTGTTCTTTCTTTTGAATATCACTACTTTTATTATATTGATCCAATTTGGAATTCACTAATTTTTTTTAAATGGCCTAGAGCTAGAAAGATGGCTCTGAGCTTAAGGTGCTAGCCTATAATACCTAATGACCAATGTTCAATTCCTCAGTACACATGTAAAGACAGATGCACAAAGGGGAGCATGCATCTGGAGCTCATTTGTAGCAACTGACGGCCCTGGTGGACCCATTCTCTCTGTCACTCTTTCTTCTCTCTACCTGTCTTTCTGATTGCTAATAAATAGAACAAAAATGGTCTATCTTAAAACATTTGACATAAAATTAACCAGTGTAAACTTGGTTACATTTTGATATGATTAACTGCTTTTGCAGCACTGTAAACAAAACGCCTGAGACTCCATAGTCTCAGCCTGGGCTACAGCCAGACCCTACCATGAAAACAAAAAAAAAAAAAAAAAAAACAAAGAAAAAAAAAAGAAAAAAAGAAAAAGAAAAGGAACCAGCCTGACAGAAACAATATAAGGGAAGAGAAAGTGTATTCATTTTGGTTCATGGTTTCATAAGGTTTTAATCCTTTGCTGCTTGGTTTATATGTGCAGACACCATGATAATAGGCAGCAATAATGTGGAGGACAGCTAGTCCCATTTTGGCAGACAGGAAGTAAGAGGAGCATGGCAGGAAGCAGAGGCTGTGGATAGCTGTCAAATACTCATCCCCAGTGTTATTATTTCTGCCAGCTGGGCCTAACCTCTGAAAGGTCCTACCGCTTCCCCATATTGTGCCTCCACCTGGGCAACAACTGTTCAAAAAATGAGCCCATAGGAGATATTACAACCTCAAGCCACAACAAAATATATTCAATAACTCTTCACTAAACCAAAACATCACATACATATATTACCCCAGAAATATTCCTTTTGCTTCTTAATATTTCCTAACATCTACTCAGTCTGCATAGGCTTCTTGCTGATGCTATATGTTTTCCCTTCCTAGAAGTTTATACAAGTGTGCTCATATACTTTTTTGTCTAACACCTTTAAATTAGCAAAATTACTTTGACATCCATACCACTAGTTCTTTCTTTTTCATTGATGAGTAACATTCTGTTTTATGATAATCTGCTCATTTATTTGTTTGTCCTAATCTGGTTTTATTACAGAAAGATTTGCTATGAGAAATCATGAGCACTTTTTAAAATCCATTTTGAGCTAATACCTGAATTGTAATGGTACATGTTTAACTTTTTAATGAATAACCAAAATGTTTCCAAGCAAAATTTACTGTAGGATATTCTCTCCAGAAGGGTCTTAAGAGTTCCAATGGCTCCACGTTCTCACCTACCTTTATTCACTTAAATAATGAAAACATAGCAATATATTGAGCTTAATAATTCCATGTAATTTTTATCACCAGCATATTTTCATTTATCAAAATGGTGTTTTAAACTGAATTTTGAGATTAAAAATGACAGTTAGTATAAGCAATATTAGAATTACAGAACTGTGAACGACACAAAGTTAAAAAACATTTATTTTTGTTTATTTTTATTTATTTATTTATTTGAGAGTAACAGTGAGAGAAAGAGGCAGAGAGAGAGAGAGAGAATAGGTAGAATAGATGTGCCAGGGCCTCCAGCCACTGCAAAGGAACTCCAGATCCATGCACCCCCTTGTGCATCTGGTTTATGTGGGTCCTGGGGAATCAAGCCTCGAACCAGGGTCCTTAGGCTTCACAGGCAAATGCTTAACCACTAAGATATCTCTCCAGCTCCCCAAAGTAAAAATTTTGTCATCTGCACATAATGTTTGTTAATATTCTAATCATCTATTCATTATTTAGATACATGTTTTGAAAATGAAATATAGTTTGCATAATTTTTAATTTTTGTCTTAATACTAAATCGTGAGCTCATGAATTTTTCAATATATTTCTGTAGTACCTCATCTTTAGGAACTATATTGCATTTTCTTTTTTTCAATATTTTATTGGCTTATATGCAAGCACAGGCAGAGACAGAAAGAAAGAGAGAAAGAGACAGGGCCTCCAGTCACTGCAACCAAAATCCATATGCATGCACCATCTTGTGTATCTGGCTCTATGTGGGTACTAGGGAATGTAACCCAGGTGGTAAGACTTTGCAGGCAAGTGTCTTAACCCCTGAGCAGTCTTGTCAGCCCCTATGTCACATTTTCTATCATATGACAATGACATACTTTATAATTGTGGGAATTCATTTTTTTAAATTATGGTAAAATGAATATACACAACCTTCAGAACTTTTTTGTGTTACAAAATTGAAGCTTCATACCCCTTAAACAACACCTAATTTCTCCCTCTCATTAGTCTTTATAAACTGCCATTCAACTTGCTGATAGAGTTTTATAGATTTTGTCTTGGGGGTCATCTAGGAAATATTTGTCCTCAGACACTTTTTTTCTTAAGTTTTATAATTTTAAAATTTTATATTTAGCTTATAATTTAACTGAACCAATCTATTTGGATAAAAGTGAATTTGCTATTTTGAAATTATAAGCTTTTATCCTTAATTGACACATAATCTTTGTGCATCTTTATGGGGTTCATTACAATAATATGATACATATATCCAATGTGTAATTATCAAATTGGTGTATTAACATTTCCATGTCCTCATACATTTACCCTATCTACATGTTGGGGATACTATAAAAAATACTTGTTTTTATTCTAGATGTCCATATTTGTCCCATTACCATGTTAAAAAATTATCTTTTTTCCATTGAATGGCCTTTGTATCTTTATGGGAAAAGTTGTCCTGATAGGGTATGGTGGCACATGCTTTTAATCCCAGAACCTGGAAGACAGAGGTAGGAGGATTGCCATGAGTTCAAGGCCACCATGAGATTACATAGAGAATTTCAGGTCATCCTGGGCCAGAGCAAGACCATACTTCAAAAACAAAACAAAACAAAAAAAAAAAAAGAAGAAAGGAAGAAAGAAAAAGAAAAGAAAAGAAAAAGAAAAAAAAAGTGGCCCATGTGCTGTACATATTGTTGAAACTAACTTATCAATAGATAGTACTTACCACCAAGGAGATCCACACCAATAATATTCAACACTATTTATAGAACCAGTAAGAATCTTTCAGCTAAAAGCTTGCAATTTATGATGGAATAGCACTTACTTAGAAAACATGTGTGTCTCCTCATTGACATCTTGGGCAAGTACTAGAGAAAGCTATTCTGTTTTCAAGTATTTGAAATTCTGCTAGGGAAGTATACTCACATGCCCTCTGTGCTAAAATAATTTCTGTTGTGAAATTTAATATGAAGTTAGTGTCTGCAAGGGATTTATAAATATGTGCCTCTATTTTGAAAAGTAGTACATGCACAAGAATCATCTTGATAAGTACATGCAACAGCTTGTGAAGTATTATAGATTTTACTCAATGGTGAGGGTGGAATGACTGCTTACACTGTATAGATGCTGAGCTTGATGCACAAATGAGATGACTTTTTTTTATATCTTCATGTTAGTAAACTATTCAGAAAGTCTAGCAACTGTTAGACAAATCTGCTGAAGTTTAGAAGGAAAAATATCCTCCAATTAAACTTAGTCTAACATTCTGTAGAATTTGTCAGGGTTTGTAAATAGATGCAGTGTGTCATTGTCATCAGGAACTTGACATGACAAAGATGTACTGTTACGAATATCATCATAAGATTGCACTTTGCAGCAACTTCAGAGACAGGAAACATGGATGTGAGATTTCAAGGGAGTCTATCTTCATTGCATTGTGTCTAGTGTAAATTTCATTACACTTAAATGAAATACATCTCCGAAAATAAGATTGCCACCCATTTCTTAAAAATTTAACTGTGAGAGCATTTGTTTAAATCAGATGGATTGCAGGAAAAAGAACCAGGAAAGATAACAAACAATTGTATTACTTTAAAAGAATGCTATAACAAAACAGTTGATAGAATCAGCTTAACAAAGGACAGATTTACTTTGGCTATGAGTTTTAAAGTGCCACGTGCCATCCGTTGTGGAGGCATGGTGACAGAAGTATGTAAGCTTCTTCTACACCTGGCAAAGAGCTCATGCTGAAAACAGAAGCAGATACAAATTCAACGCCTATTTCTACTGATGTGCTTTCTTTAGCTTGGTTCTATGGTTCCAGAATTCCACAACTTTCAAGAACAATGTCACTAGCTCAAAACCAAGTGTTCAATCATGTGAGACTGTGTGGCCAGTTCACATTCAAGTAACACTCATAATCAAAGCAACTATCATGTTAAGGTTTGCTCTAGTTAACTTAAGAAATTTTACCACAATTTAGTGAAATAAAATAAATGTTAGGATGCATACCATAATGCATGCTTATTAAATGCATTACATTTTCAGACATTTAATAGTTAAAATAGGTCATCCAGTTTCAAATGTGTGGCTTTCAATATCTGATTGTTATTTGAATCTATTAAACTATTATCTTCCAACCATAGTCTATAAAATTCATTAGGATATCTTGAAAAATTCAGTGTAGATAGGTTGACATGTAGGTAGATGTGTGGGTAGATAGTAGAAAGACAATTGAAAGGAATTAAAGAGCTGGAGAGATGGCTTAGGGGTTGTGGCACTTGCCTGCAAAGCCAGAGGACCCAGGTTCAATTCCCCAATACCCACATAAAGCCAGATGCACAAGATGACACATGTGTCTGGAGTTTGTTTGTAGTAGATAGAGACCCTGGCATGCTCATTCTCACTCTCTGCCTCTCTTTCTCTCTCTCTCTCTCTCTCTCTCTCTCTATCCACCCCCTTTCTCTCTCAAATAAGTAAAATTTTAATTGAAAAATAAAGAATGAAAGACTTGTGTTAGTTACATTTGCATTACTATGACCAAAATACCTAAGGGAACATCTTAGTTATTTATTTTGACTTATGGCTTCAAAGTATTCAGGCAATCATGAAGGGGAGAATATGGAAGAAGAAATAAATTCACATGATCATAGTGAGGAAGCAGGGAAGGGTGATTGTAGGAGGAGGCCAGAACAAGTGTCCCCTAAAGTACTTACTCCAAGTCTACCACCTATCTTTCTCCACTTCCCAATAATAATTCAAAACATAGTAAGATTTTGAATGCATCAATGAATTAATACCTTCATTAAATACGAAACTCTTAAAAAACAAAAAGAAACTTTTATGATCTATTTATGTCTGGATATTCCACCAGACTTTCCCAAGCATCCTCCATTCCAGTGAGGTTGGTAATGAAGGTTAACCATTGTGGTGGTTTGATTCAGGTGTCCCCCCAAACTTAGGTGTTCTGAATGCTAGGTTCCCAGCTGATGGAGATTTGGGAATTAATGCCTCCTGGAGGGAGTGTATTGTTGGGGGTGGGCTTATGGGCTTTATAGCCAGTTTCCCCATGCCAGTGTTTGGCACACCCTCCTGTTGCTGTGTCCACCTTATGTTGGCCAGAGGGTGATGTCCACCCTCTGCTCATGCCATCGTTTTCCCCTGCCATCGTGGAGCTTCCCCTCGAGCCTGTAAACCAAAATAAATCTCTTTTCCCCAGAAGCGGCTCGTGGTTGGGTGATTTCTACCAGCAATGCGAACCGGACTGCAACAACCATCATGTGAATTCATTTAATTGCCAGGAAATAACTACCATAAATGTTGTTACAGAGCTGTGGGTATCAAGGTAGTCCACTAAAGCAAAGAACCAAAGCAAAAGCAACAATGACGACTTTATTCACCTTCTGGGGCAGCTTAAGGAAGAGACCTAAAATTACTTCCTTGGTATTCCATCCTCCCCTGTGGAACAGCACAAGTAGAAGCTCCGATGGGGAGAACGGGTGAGGGATCTCACTGACAAGGAGGCAATGGTAGATCCCGAGAGGGGAAAGGACCAAAAGAAAATCAGGGAAGAGGAGAATGTTTTCAAAGCTTTTCCACATCACCATTATCCATCCATCAGTTGATGGGAATCTAGGCTGATTCCATTTCCTACCTATCCTGAACAGAGAAGTAATAAGCATGGAATGAGCAAGTGTCTCTATAGTAATGTGTAGAGTCATTGGGATATAGGCCCAGGAGTAATATAGCTGAGACATATGGTAGATATATTTATAGATTTTCAATAAACTTCTACACTAATTTCCATAATGGTTGCACCAGTTCATATTCCTATCAACAGCAAATGAAGGTGCTTTCCCCACACGCTTGCTAGCACTTGTTGTCAATTGATTTTTTAAAATGTATTTTATTTATATATTTGATATATATAGAGAGAGATAGAGAGAGAGAATGGGCACACCAGGGTCTCCAGCCACTGCAAAAGAACTCCAGATGCATACGCCCCCTTGTACATCTGGCTTATGTGGGTCCTGGAGATTTGAACCAGGATCCTTCGGCTTTTCAGGCAAATGCCTTAACCACTAAGCCATTTCTCCAGCCCGAATTTGATTTTTTGATGACAGAAATTCTGAATCTCAAACTAGTTTTATTTCACATTTCCTTATGGCTAAAGATAGTGAATTTTTTTTTTAACATTTTAAACCACTTGAATTTTCCCTTTGAGAACTGTCCACTTCCATAGGCCATTTTTTAAATTGAGATGTTTGCTTTCTTATTTAGTTTTTTAAGTCCTTTATAAATTCTAGATATTAAAACTGTGTCAGATGTATAACTGACACAGATTTTCTCCCATCCAGTAGGATGTCTATTGTCTGGGCTGACAATCTCCTTAGCTGTACAATAGTGCTTTAGTTTCATGGGGTCCCATTTGTTGGTTGTCATATTCCCTGGCGTCCACCTATTCAGAAAGTCTCCCATGTCTACAACTGGAAGTATTAGAGCTATTTTTTCCTGTAGGCTTTTATTTCACATTCTACATAGAGATCCTTGATCAATTTTGAGTTCATTTTTGTGCAGAGTGAGAGCTAAGGGACTAGATTGATTCTGCTATATGTAGATATCCAGTTTCCCTAGCACCATTTCTTGAAAATGCTATATTTTCTCTGGTAAAATTTTTAACTGGATACTCTGTTCTAATCTATTTGTCTACACATCTGCTTTATATAAGTTAATTGCATTTTTTGTTGCCATGTCTCTGAATTATAACTTGAAATGAGCTATGGTGATACCTCTTTTTGTTCAAGATTACTTTGGCTACCTGGGGTCTCTTGTGCTTCCAAATGAATTTTAAGTTTATTTTTCAATTTCTGTGAAAAATGATACTGGGACTTTGATTGGAATTGAGTTGAATTTATATATTACTTTTGGTAGAATGGCCTTTTTCTCAATATTCATTCTTCTAGGCCATGAACATGAGTTTTTTCTCCCCATCTTTTCCTATCTTCTTCAACTTCTCTCTTCTGTGTTTTAAACTTTTTTCATTGCAGAGGTCTTTCACTTCCTTGCTTAGGGATATTCCAAAGTATGTAACTTATATGGTTATTGTGAATGAAACAGTTTCTTTGATTTCCTTCCCAGTATGTTTGTCATTGGCATATAAGAAGGCTGTTGATTTTTGCATGTTAATGTTGTATCCTGACACTTTACATAAAGTACAGCAGAACTAATTTTTTGTTGAGGTCTTTGTGGTCTCCTATGTACAGAATCATGTTTGAGAATATAGGGCTAGTTTTCTTCCTTTTCCATTTGTATTCCTTTTATTTATTTCTCCTTTCTTACCACTCTGACTAAGATTTCACCCACTACATTAAATAGAAGTGGAGAGAGTGGATACCCCTGTCTTGTTCCACATCATAGTGAGAATGCTTCAGGTTTTTCTCCACTTAGTATGATGATGGCTATAAGTTTGCTATATAGAATCTGCATTGTGCTGACATATGTTCCCTCTATTCCTAATAGCTTCATTGTTTTTAACTTGAAAGTTGCTGATTTTTGTCTTATGCCTTATCTGCATCTATTGAGATGATCATGTTATTTCTGTGCTTGAGTCTGTATTTGATTTATTAATTTATGTGCCTTAAACCATCCCTTCATTGCTTGAATAAATCCAACTTGATTTAAGTGAATGTTTTTTTTTAACTTTTAATTCTACTTTATGTGTGTTTGATATTTGCACAAGTATAAGCCCTTGCGTTGCTCACTTGTAGCAAGGAAGTGATCCCCTGTGGTAGCCAAAGTGGAGTGTTGGGAGTCCCGCTCTGTTGCTCTTGTTTTTGAGCCAGTCTTTTTACTGATTCAGTAGCTGCAAGCTCTGATAATTCTCAGGTCTGTGCTCTCCTGTTGGGGTGGGATTACAGGTTCACGTAGCCACACCCAGCTCTTTTAGGTGGGAAGTAGAGATTGAATTTACACAGTCTCAGGCTCCCTCAGGCCCTCATGCTTGCTCAGGAAGTGCACTAAACTGCTGAGCTATCTCTCCAGCCCTCAATGAACTTTTTGATATGTTTTAAAATTTGATTTTCAAGCATTTTTTGAGGACTTTTTTTTTCATCTACATTCATGGGGGATATTGGTCTATAGTTTTTTTTTTTTTTAATCTTCTCTCTAGTTTTGGCATTAGTGTAGTGCTGGCTTCATAGAAGGAGTAAGGGAGCTTTCCTTCCTTTTCTATTTTATAAAATATTGTGAGAAGCAGTGCTTTAAATTCTTCTTTAAAGATTTGTTAGAAATCTGCAATGAATGGATCTGGACCTAAACTTTCACTTGGAGATTAGAACTACTGCTTCAGTCTTGGTGCTCGTTAAAGATCGATTTAAGTTCTTCATCACATGTCAGTTTAAATTGGGTAGGTCATACATGCATTTCTTTTAGATTTTCCAATTTACTCTCCAGGTATGGTGGCACATGGCTTTAATCTCAGAACTTTTGAGGAAGAGATAAGAGAATTTCTGTGAGTTTGAGGCCAGCCTGACACTACATAGTGAATTTCTTGGGCTAGAGTGAGACCCTACCTCAAGAAAACAAAAACAACAACAAATTTCTGTGTTTGTTGAGACTTGCTTTGTGTCCTGTTTCAGAGACAGTCTTATGTGCTTCTGAGAAGAATGTGTATTCTGTTGTGTTTAGATAGGACCTTCTGTCAAAGTCTCCTAGTTCCAAATTACAGTGTTATTTAACTCCAGTATTTGTTTGCTTAACTTTTGCCAAGAAAAGTTGTCTATTGGTGAGAATAGAGTGTTGAAGTCACCCACTAGTACTGTGTTTGGGTCCAGCATTCAAGAGTATTAAGTAAGATTACTGCTGTGAGTTCAAGGCCAGCCTGTGCTACAGAATGAGTTCTACATCAACCACTGCAATACAAACAAAAAAAAACAAACAAAAACAAAAGATGTATCTATATTTTTGTGCATATATGCCTAGAATTGTAATGCCTTCTTGATGGGTTGTCTCCTTCATCGTTACAAAGTACGCTTGTTTACTAACTTCTTTGATTAATTTTTGTTTGAACTCCATTTTGTTAGATATTAAGATGGCGAAACCTGCTCGTTTCTTCATTCTGTTGACTTGGGATATCTCTATTTCCATCCCTTCACTGTCAGATAGTATCTGTTGTCAGTGGTGAGGAGAGTACCTTGAAAACAGGAAAACAATGGATCATGTTTATGGATCCAGTCTGTTAGTTTGTGTCTTTTAAGTAGGGAATAAAGACCATTAATATTCATACTGATTATTGAGAAGTGTGAGTTAATCCCTGTCATGTTGACACATTTTAATGTTTGGTGTTTCTGTCTTCATTTGGTTACTGCTCTAGCCCTGGTTATCACTTTTCCCTCCCATAGCCTCTTGTTTATCTTCAATGTGAAATATTCTAGTTCCCCTGTAAATCTAGTTTAATGCTCATAAATTCCTTTAGCCAGCTTTTATCATGGGAATTTTTTTTTTTTTTTTTTTTTTTTGTCCTTCTATGATGAGAGATACTTTTTTCTGGGTATAGTAGAGTGGTTTGGAAGCTGTGGTCTTTCAATACTTGAAATATGACATTCCATGCCCTTCAGGTTTTTACATTTTCCACTGACATATTAGCTGTTATTCTGTCAGGTCTGCCTTTATATGTGACTTTTTCTTGCATCTTTCAGCACCCTACTTTTTTAATTTGTTTTCAATGTTTACACTGAATATGAAGTTGGGGATTTCTTTTCTGGCCCACTCTCTTATACCTAGATGAGCATCTCTTTCTTTAGATTTGTGAAATTTTATTCTATAATTTCATTCAAAATATTATCCCTGCCATTGGCCTGGTGCTCATCTCTTCCTGTTCTCATTATTCAAACCTTTGGCATTTTGTCATGTCCCAGCTATCTGTAATGTTCTGTTCATATATTTTTTGAACTTCTAATAAGTTTTGACTAATAATCTATTTCCTCTGCCTTCTCATCAAGGCTTGATGTTCTATCTTCTACTTGCTATGTCCTGTTGGTGTAGCTTTCCATGAAGCTTTTTCTTTGACTTATTGTATCTATAATTTCCAGCTTCATTTCAGTTTGATTTTTTTTTTTTATTTTAGGATATATATGTCTTGAGTTTTGTTTTCATATCCTGGTTTGACCTTTTCATTTCTTCCAGCTATGTTCTCTTGAATTGATTTAGGCATTTATTTTCATTGTCTTTGTATTCAGTATTGCATTCATATGTTTATCCATATCTTCCTTGAATTACGTGTACATATTTATAATAACTCTTTTTAGGTTTTTTTCTGGAGTTTCTCCTATGTACCTCTCATGGGTGTCCTCTACAATACAATTGGTAGTTCTTGTAGAATATATGCTGGCTTGGCTTCTCATGTAATATATTTTGTGTTGAGATATCCCCCTAGCCTAATGTATTTGTGATTAATACTTATACTCAATTCCCAGCTAGTGGGTCCTTTGGAAAAATGGAGCCTTGTTTGAGAAGGTGTGTAGTTGGGGATGGGTACTTGTCAGGTTTCTCTGGCACATCTGTGTTAAGTGAGTGTTTGAGACAATGCTTGGCGTGTGTGTGTGTGTGTGTGTGTGTGTGTGTGTGTGTGTGTGTTCACTTGACTTTGCTGTTTGCTTTGTGCTACTTAGTGTTATGTCTAGGACATGCTTAGCTGGTGCTTCATGGATGAACAGATGAGGTAATCTAAGTTTGGATGCAGCTGTGACCTTATTCATGCAGGAGTCCTCATCTCAGAGACAGATCATGAGTGGCCCTGAGGGAATAGAGAGTGAGGGTAGAGAAAAACTGGTACCTGAGCACACTTATCGCTGATCAGTGGAAGGCTCAGGACTGGAGTAGATGTCATAGAAAAGCCTGCACTATAACACACCAATGGCTAATCTGTAGGAGCCTGGAAACAAACGGGCTCCCCCCCAAAAAATGGCCTTATAACCCACCAATCTAGAGAGTCTGGGGGAACCTGGGGAGCAGACAGGGTACTGATAGTGGTTTGAATATAAAATATCCACCATAGCCTGATGTATTTGTGATTAACCTTTGTACTCAATCTACAGCTGGCAGATCACTGGAAATATGGAGCCTTGCTTGAGGAAGTGTGTAGCTAGAAGCAGGTTTTGGGGTAAATATATCCCAGGTATTCAAGTCTAGCACTTAGACTACTTTCTTCTTGCTGATGTGGAGATGTAAGCCATGAATTCTGCTCATTCTTGTCATGCTCTCTCACCATGATAAAACTACCCCTCAAAACAGAAAACCAAGCTGGGTGTGGCGGCACACGCCTTTAATCCCAGCTCTTACGAGGCAGAGGTAGGAGGATCGCTGTGAGTTTGAGGCCACCCTGAGACTCCATAGTGAATTCCAGGTCAGCCTGGGCTAGAGTGAGACCCTACGTTAAAAAACAACAACAACAAAAACAAAACAAAACAAAACAAAAAAACAGAAAACCAAAATAAACCCTGTCCTCCCATAGGCTGCTGTTGGTTGGGCATTTTTTTTTTCCAGTATTAAGAAGGTATGTGTTATATACCAGAGAAAAATGAGCACCTGAACTCAGGTCAGATCACAAGTGCCCAAGCCAACAGAGAATATGAGAGAACAGCCAGCACTTGAATTCACCAAGAACTGATGTACAAGATCCTGGAGAACAGAGGGGGTACTGAAGAAAAGCCCTAGTTAACTGACTTTTGATAAAACTGAAAAAGCAATCTAATAGTAAAATATAGACTTTTCAATAATGGATGCTTTTACAATTCCATGCTTATGAACAGGCAAACACACATATATCAAATAACCTCATGTTCATCACAAACATTTACCCAAAAAGAATCTTAGACCAAAATATAAAAATGCAAAACTCATAAAGTAAACAGGAGAAAATCTTGGAGATATTGTGTATTAGCAAACCAAAGCTAGCATAACAAAATACTGGGTAGCTTAAACACCAGACATTTCTTTTTGCACAGTCTGAAAGTCCTAGATAAAAGTATCAGCAGGTTTAGTTTCTTTTGAGGCTTTCCTCCTTGCCTCACATATAGCAGACTTTCTGGTGGTCCTTTCTCAATGCACAAAAATACCAATAACCTTGAATTAGAACTCCTCCCTAAAATGCCAAAACAACCCTGTCAGCTGCAGAACATCAGAGCAGTGGGAGCTCTCATTCAGTTTTTCTGGAACAGAAAATGGTGGAACTACTTGAAAGATCACTTGGCAGTTCTTACATAATTAAACATTGCCTTACAATATTATGCAGCCAATAGTGCCCTTAGATATTTACCCAACTGATTTGAAAACTTATGTCTACACAAAACCTACATGCAACTGTTTATATTATCTTTATTCATAATTTTCCCAAATTAAAAGCAATCAAGATGTTCTTTTTAAATATTTTTTACTTATTTGCAAGCAGAAAGAGATAGAAAAGACACACACACACACACACTCACACACACACACAGAGAGAGAGAGAGAGAGAGAGAGAGAGAGAGAGAGAGAATGGAGATGCTAGGGCCTCCAGGCATTGCAAACTAGATGTATACACTACTTAGTGCAACTGGCTTTCCATAGGTATTGGGGAGTCAAACCCTGGTCCTTGGTCTTTGCAGGCAAGTGCCTTAACCACTGAACCATTGCTTCAGCCCCAAAAATGTCCTATAAAAAATGAAATTATAAACAAATAGTGGTAAAACCAAACAATGAAATATTACTTGGTTATTAAAAGAAATCAAAATTCAAGGAACAAACGACATGGATGTTCATGACTGAACCTGAAGGACATGTATTAAGTGAAATATTCACCAGTAGCAACACTGTTAGAATTGACTCGAAGCAGAAACATCTGAAATATTTAAAAATTAAAATAAATATTTTCAGTGGCTGAGTGTAAGAGCAAACTGGTCCATTCTTGCAGTAAGACACATCCTAGTAATAATTAAAATGTTTTATAGGACTTAAGTTTAATTAGTATAAACTAATATTGGTTTCCACTTTTTAGAAAACAATGTATGTTTGGAATAGCTTGGATCCTCAGCATTCCTTCTCATCTGTAACACTTATAAAGTCTAAACATAAGTCACGCATGCCTAATAAAATTTAACTTTCAAATTAAGATGTGCTGTAAGTGTAAAATTGTATTCCAGATTTTGAAGACTCAGCAAGAATACAAAATATCTTCTTTATCATTTTTGTATGGATTACAGTTTTAAATAACAATAATATGGATATGTTTGGTTTAAGAAAATATTTTAATTTTCAAAAGACATGAAAGGCTTCTTTGGTGGTTTGAGTCAGGTGTCCTCCATAAACTTAGGTGTTCTGAATGCTGGTTACCCAGATGATGGAGATTTGGGAATTAACATCGCCTGGAGGCAGTGTATTGTTGGGGTGGGCTTATGGGTGTTATAGCCAGTATTCCATTGCCACTGTTTGGAACACTCTCCTGTTGCTATTGTCAACCTTATGTTGGTCAGAGGGTGATGTCCACCTTCTGCTCATGCCATCAGTTTCCCCTGCCATGATGGAGCTTCCCCTCCAGCCTATAAGCCAAAATAACCTCTTTTTCCCCAAAAGCTGTTCTTGGTCTGGTGATTTCTGCCAGTAATGCAAACCTGACTGCAACAGCTTCATAAGTTATCATTTATCAGGTATAAAGATGAATAGAAGAATGGCACAGTAGAGAAAAATGGTCAGGATGCTGGATAGCTTTGGGAAAATATAGAAGCCAAATAAAAGATTTATATTTGAAAATAATTCTGATTAGTCAGATTCCACAGTTATTGTGCTGTACTGATTAACAGGGCTCTAAAATTTTACTCACCAAGTATTAAACTGAGTTTTATTTTTAACAAATTGGCCTGTGGAGATCAATGAGATTTGCATCTTTGAAAAACTAGTGAAGAGGAAGAATCAAAATATTTCTTTGAGCTCCTTTAATAATGTTATTTCTTTTCCTTCAGGAGAAGTTGCATTCATTAGGAGATGACCAAATAACACTTTAGAGGATAAAACTAATTCTTTTTTTTTTTTAAATTTAATTTATTAGTTTTCTTTTCAGTAAATACAGGCAGTTTGGTACCATTATTTAGGCTCATCTGTGATCTACCCCCTCCCATTAGACCCTCCTTATTATTGAAAATGGGTCGTGCATTGTGGAGTTAGCCCCCAGTTATTAGTATGATAAATGTCTCTGAAAATCATGACCCAACATGTAACTCTGACATTCTTTCCGCCCCCTCTTCCGCAAGATTTCCCTGAGCCATGTTGGGTTCATTTTTGGTCTGCTTCAGTGCTGAGGTGTTGGGGGCCTCTGAGGCTCTGGCTCTCTGATTTGGTAGGAGTTGATTTTTCTCTGAATTGATCTCCTTCCCCTTTGTGCTGGTATCCAGTTCGCAGGAAAACATCACCCTTGCTTATTTCGCCAGTTGTCCTTAGTTTCAGTTTGGCCCCTTCTGAGGTATGTTGGGGCAGCTCTCTTCTTAGGATCTGCATCTATCTGGAAAAGAGAAGCATATTCTCCAACGGAGAGTGAGTTAGCACCCAGAAAATTGAGATAACACTTACTTTTTTGATAGACAGTTTGATAGGTGTAGGCCCTCTTATACCCCGTGATTGATGGTAGCTTGATATTGTAGAGTGGGCTTGTGTTTGGGTATGGTTCTGACTTGTTTCCCAGCTTCAGCTAAGGGTCTAGTACCACTGAGTGGATCAGTTAGCCAAATCAAGAGCAATTGATTCCTCACCATGGCTGTGTACCACTATTGCACTTGTATGGGTATCACATCCGGTTAATTGTTGCTACTTAGGTTAAACAATGTGTTGCTTGGACAGATCTTGGTCACTTCCCCCAGTCGCCTATGTAGCGCCTTCTGGCACTAGACACGCTGACTAAACTAATTCTTATAGCCAATGTTTTATGTTATATTGTTGCTCACTTTGCCAACTTAAAGAAAAAGGAACTTGGGCTACTCCAATAAAAGAACATCACAGTTTAGTTCCTTCATCCTACATAGGCATCCATTTACCTTCTTTCTAAATAAAACTGTTTGTACTATTTGGTGGGACAACACACTAAACCTGAAGCTCTTTCTGGGTATATCCAAATGGCAACTGACAACTCATTTATTATAGGCGCTTTTCACAAGCTCACATAGTATATGAAATCAAGTAATAGAACGGTTTATTTTAATTTCTGTAACACTAAAAATAATTGTTTTTTTCAGATAGTGTCTAAAGCAGGACTTAAATCTCTAGCTCTTCCAGTTTTTGGTTTAATTGTTTGTTTTGGCCTTATTTTGTTGAATATAGGGTCTTGCTTTGTGGCATGTGCTGGTATCAACTTTGAGATTTTGCAGTTGTCCTGCCTCCAGTGAGATTACAGACATGTGCCACCATACCCAGCTTTTCCAGGTTCTCACAGAAGACAACAGTGACCCAATGGCTAGAGATAGAAAAATAGGAAGAAGAGATAGGAAAGAAGAGAGGCCAAGCCCTCAATGCAACATCACTAGCTTCTCCTTGTATATAACTAAGTAATTCTCATAAAAGATTTGCTATTGTTTTAGTTTCTTCTGTAAAGAGATCATCAAGGATGCAAATTTCAAGGGCAATATGTAATAAGATACAACATTTGGTTTCATTCATTCTTACAATAGGAACAATATATGTCATGTGATTTCTTGAAACTATTTAAATATTGTATCAATGCATGAAATAATTACTCAATAAATGCTATTTGTTAAGGTTTAATGATTTCTTTCATTTTTCTTTCTTCATATTTGATTATTTTAGCTACCAAATAATAAGTTTCATTTATGATATTATAATATCTTTTATTATTGCTCTTTGCTCATATTTGTACCTCATGATATGTGTGTGTGTGTGTGTGTGTGTGTGTGTGTGCATGATATCATACATATATTATACTGCTACATCTAGATTATGCTATTGCCCCTCTGGTTTATGTCACTTAACATGATGATCTGTAGTTCCATCTATTTTCCTGCAGATCACATAGTTTTGCTTTTCTTTATGGTCAAGTAAAACCTCCATGTTTGTATATAACACATTTTCCTTGTCCATTCATCTTGTGGTGAATGTTTTGGCTGATGATCTATTTGCTTTTAAAGTTAAACTTCTCAAACTTAAGTTAAACTGACTTAAACTTAACAGTAATGAAAAAAGGAAACTTATCTTTAAGGTTTTATTTTACTGTCATTTTAGATCCATAAAAAAAATGCAGTAGTAGGCAAGGTTACAAACTGAAGAGAATAAAAAATACAATACAATAAAATAAAAACTTCTAATATCAGACTCTGCAACATCAGAATTGTAGCATCAGTATTCTATGGCCCTTTTAAAAGTTATTTGCCCTAGCTCTCCAATTTATCCAGAATGTTTTGGTGCCACTTCTCCAAAATCCTCCCTTCTGTGCTCCAGTTCATGTTATTTCTTCTGATTAAATCCCTTCCTCTTCCCTCACCCCCACCTGAAATCCATAAATCATTTAAAGGTAGCTCAAATGTCTCCTTTGAGGCCACTCCCTCCCTCCTTGCATTGGGCTGAAGCCTCACATTCAGTGGCAGACACTGGCATTCATCAGCCGGTGTGATTGGCTGCCTATACTTTCCCAAGGATAGCAACTCATATTAGATAGGACTTTAAACTTTTTGCTTCTGTCATTAATGAATTCAGTGAGTATGCAGTGATATTATGTCTGTACAATAAAGGTAAACTAGTGTGTAAAAACCAATCAGTGTTTTCCATCCTAAAGGGCATAGTCTTTAAAGCTTTTGTTTATATATTTGACCACAATTTTTTTTGTTTTTTATTAGTTTTCTATTCTGCAAGTACAGGCAGTTTGGTACCATTATTAGGCTCATCCATGACCTATCCCCTCCCCATTGGCCCCTCCTTGTTGAGGAATATGGGTCGTACATTGTGGGGTTAGCCCACAGTTATTGGTATGATAAATGTCTCTGCATATCAGGACCCAACATGTGGCTCTGACATTCTTTCTGCCCCTCTTCCGCAAAATTTCCCTGAGCCATGTTGGGTTCATTTTTGGTCTGCTTCAGTGCTGAGGTGTTGGGAGCCTCTGGGGCTCTGGCTCTCTGATTTGGTAGGCGTTGATTTTTCTCTGTGTTGGTCTCCTTCCCCCTTGTGCTGGTATCCGGTTCATCAGGAAAACAGCGCCCTTGCTTGTTTCGCCAATTTTCCTTAGCTTCAGTCAGGGCCCTTTTGAAGTATGATAGGGTGGCTCTCTCCTTAGGATCTGCATCTATCTGAAAAAGAGAAGCAGATTCTCCAACAGAGAGTAAGTTAGCACCAGGTCAAATGAGATAACCCTTACTTTTTTTTTTTATAGAGAGTTTAATAGGTGTAGGTCCTCTTGTGCTCCATGATTGATGGTAACTTGATATTGGAGAGTGGGCTTATGTTTGGATATGGTTCTGACTTGTCTCCCAGTTCCAGCTATGGGTCTTGTACCACTGAGAGGATCAGTTAGCCAAATCAAGAGAAGTTGGTTCCCCACCATGGCTGTGCGCCAATTTGCACTTGTGTGGGCATCACAACAGGTTAATTGCTGCTAAGTAGGTTGGACCATGAGTTGCTTGGACAGATATTGGTCGTTTCCCCCAGTTGCCCATGTAGCACCTTCTGGCGCTAGACACACTAACTCTCTGAGGACAGACCCTCTCCTTGCTTCCAGCCATGCTGTTCCATTTTACATGTCAGCTGCATATGGTGTCTTCAGCAATAGGGTCTTACCACTAACCTTTGGTGGGTCATCAAGTACTCTGACAGAAATCTGTCATTCTTTGAGAAAACATTGTAGGTTTCTCTGATCAAAAGCTCATTGTGGGTGATAGCCCCATGCTGGTACTGGGAGTTACAGGTTAGTGCCCCCTAAGAAAATGAGGGTAAAAGGTAACTAATACATAGGAGTTAGAGAGGTGAGAGAGAGGGAGAGGGAGGGAGGGAAGATGTAGAGGATTTAGGTTAGACTTGATCCTACCCTCTCCAGTGTCTTGTGTTTCAGGTGTTTCCTGTAAGGGCCTGGTGAAGGTTCAGCCATTTGGTCTACCTTTCAGGAAGTAGAATTTTATGGTATCCTTGCTGTTTGGGTCTAGATTAGTGTTTCCCACCGCTTCGATGCCCTCTCCTCCCTCCCCATCCCTCCTAGTGTCTAGTCCATGAAATGCTTGCTGGGTATGTAAGGTATCTTGGGTACATTCAAGTTAGGTGCTGCAGATGAGTGAGACTATGTGGTGATTTTTTTTTTTTTCTGTGATTGGGTAAGTTCACTGAGAATGATCTGTTCCAGGTTCAACCATTTTTCCTCGAATTTCTTTGTGTCATTTTTTTTCTTACTGCTGTATAGAATTCCATTGTGTAGATATACCACATCTTAGTTATCCATTCTTCTAGTGATGGACATCTGGGTTGATTCCAGCTCTTAGCTATTACGAATTGAGCTGCTACAAACATGGTTGAGCAAATCTCTCTGGCCTGTGGTTTGAAGGTTTTAGGGTAGATGCCCAGTAAGGGAATAGCTGGGTCTGTTGGTATCTCTACAGTCAGCTTTTTCATATTGCTTTCCAAACTGGTTGTACCATCCTACATTCCCACCAACAGTGGATGAGTGCTCCTGCTTCTCCACATCCTCGCCAGAATTTATTCTAGTGATATGCTTTGTATTATTACACTTGTACATTCATATATGCTGATCTTATGTCTAAACTCTATTTTGAACATTTGTTTGCATCCAGTACAATGGCCAGAAGAGAGCTCACAATGCACAGCTTTCAATAAAAAAACCTTAAAGAGCACTAGAGAACCAGAAAAAAATGTTGATTTACAGAACTGAAAATTGCCAGGGAGAACAGAAGAGATTGCTTAATGGGTATGGTTTTTGCCTGCAAAGCCTACGAATCCATGTCAACTCTCCAGGTCCTACATGAGCCAGATGCACCAAGTGACACAAGTGCCCAAGGTCGCATATGCACACAAGGTGGTACATGCATCTAAAATTTGATTACGATGGCTGGGAGAAAACTGAAGGGTCAAATCTAAAGTCATAAGGGGGATACTCCAATACCTTCCAGATTTTATGAACTTGAATAAATCTTTGATTCAAAATCTCAGCATAATCTTTGTCAAACTATCTCCTTCATTTGCTAGTTTACATTTTTAATGTCACCAGTGGTTTATTTAGATACATACATCACAGACAGATTTTCAATGACTATTTCTATTTTTACAGATGAGAAAATGCACCAGAAGACAATTTAATTTGTTCAGGCACATATCAGCTAAATGCAGACATGTAAAAGTGACAGTAGCAGCAAAAATATAATTAGACTATAGCTTGTTATTACATGAAGCAGAATAGAGGTCCATCTTACAGCGATGAAGATCAGAGGTAACTAATTAATCAAAACACAGTCAGAAGGCAGAACAGAATCCAGAAATTAAAGCATACATAATAATGCATCTGATTTTGAAGTAAAATATACTCCTTACAATACAAAAATCATGCTTTTAATTGGCATAGGTCTTCTATACCAAGCAGATGGCGAAGACATTATTTCTCTGTGTTTACCCTGGGTAAATACAGTCATGAAATAGGCTACGATAGGAGAATTCTGATAGTCAAACAGAGGAAGAACTGGTTTGTGACCCAAAGATTAAGAGAACAACACAGCTATAGGCATTCTATTATCTCTAACTCTGAACCTGAACCAAAGGAAATCCAGACCCAGACAGACAACCAGCAACAGCACACACGACAACTTTAAAATATTTTATTTTAAGTCCCCATAGTCTTTCACAGTCCAGAACACTTCAAAAGCCCAGTGCTCCATATGAGTTTCAAGACAGTTTCTTAACTGTAAGCCCTATAAAATCAAAATGCAAGTTACACACTTCCAACACATAATCAGGCAGATTACACATTCCAATTTCAAAATGGAAGAATTAGGAACAGCAAGGAAAGACTGGTCTGATTCATGATCAAAAATCAGCAGGACAAATATCAAGTCAAGCAGCTCCATGCCTGGCATCCTGGACCCATGGTGAAACCATCTGGGTTCTAAAAACTTAGATAACTCCACTTCTCCAGCTGTGCTGCCCCAGCTGTTCCTGAGCCAGCAACCCTCTTTGGTGGGTGTCCTATAGTACTGGAATCTACAAAATCTGGGGTCTCTACTGAAACCCACAGTTCGTCTTCATAGCACCACACAATGGCCTTACAGGGTCTCCTTGCAGGGACCTCAATCAACCCTGCTTTCACAACCAACCATGTGGACTTCATGACTCCCTCCTTCTAGCATCTTGCCAGTACTAGGCAAAAGACACTGTTAAGACTTGTTATCCTAGGAAGATACATCTTTGAGGAAAAGAAAACTGCTTCAGCATTCTTCCTTCATGCCTCTTCCTTTCAAAAGAATAAACTCTCTTCCTATTGTCCCAATGCAGGGCAGCTGGCCCATCCCCTGTGATAGCAATCTCTTGAACAATCAATTGTATCTGAAGTGATTGGAGTCTCTAACCTGGGACTAGAGACTTACCATTTACTATCATTTCTTTCTGTCCAAAACTTTACACATTTCATATCCTTCTGCTTGATACCATTCTCTCCCTAAGGCACCAGTCCACTACTTCAATATTCTACTTGGCTATAATTCTCAGGACATAGAAAGCACAAAGCCCAATTATGACATGAGATGCTCCTAGCCCCATTTGCAGCAAGGTTCTTTCTTTCCCCTGTGAAACATCATAACAGAAGCCTTCACAGTACACAATTACCTCTACTTGTAAGTTTTTCAAACTCTCACCAGAATAACTCATCAAGCTCCGCTTATAGCACTGAAGATTTCTCTAGGTCAAAGTTCCAAATGCTTCCATATTCCTCCTACAGGCCAATTCCCCCACCCCTCAAAAAAGGGGTGGAGAGATGGCTCAGCGGTAAAGTGCTTGCCTGTGAAGCCTAAGGACCAAAGTTAGCCAGAAACACAAGGTGGTGCATGCATCTGGAGTTTGTTTGCAGTGGCTGGAGGCCCTGGCACACCCATTATCTCTATCTATCTGCCTCTTTCTCTCTCTGTCTGTCACTCTCAAATAAATAAAATAAAATAAATAAATAACCTAAAGATTATAAGTTCAGTTTCACTGCAGCTAACACTCCACTCCTGGTATACATATTCTGCAGTAGTTACTGCCTCACTGCTGGACAAAACACTAAACCAGAAGCAGCTCATTGTGCAAAGAATTTATTTAAGCTTACAGATTTTTAGGAGAAGACTCATCATGGTAGGAAAAGGAAGCTAGAGTGGGCAGGCAGGGTGTTATATTTTGTCATATCAATTGAAAGGAAGTGGTCCATCCACTGGCCTTGGAGCTGGGCTGTATGACTCCAAAGCCCACCCCCAGCAACAAAACTCCTCCAGCAAGCTTCCACCTTGCCACACCCCACGATTTCTCCAAATTTACACAAGCTGAGGACCCAAGCACCCAAAACACATCAGGTTACTAGTGAAATGTCATTCAAATTACCCCCTTCCACCAGGGAAATGCAACATATTTAAGATATTTAGGAAGAAGCTACTCCAATTTTAGAGGAAAAGTTAAAGCATAAAATTTACAAATAAGAAGTAAACAATGATTCAAGCAGATAACTTAAATTGCAGATTCAGAAATTAAATGATGAGGAGGAAACTAAACCCAAATCCACTAAAAAGAAGGAAATGATAAAATATGAGCTGGGGGTGGAGAGATGTCTTAGCAGTTAAGGTGCTTGCCAGCAAAGCCAAAAGACCCAGGTTTGATTTCCCAGTACCTAATTAAGCTAGATGCACAATGTGGTGTATGTGGCTGGAGTTTATTTGCAGTGCCTAGAGGCCCTGACATGCCCATTATCTCTCTATCTGCCTCTCTCTTTTTAAAATATAAGCCAGGCATGCTGAGGAACATCTTTCATCCCAACACTCATGAGGCAGAGGTAGGAGGATCACCATGAGTTCAAGGCAACCTTGAGACTACATAGTGAATTCCAGATCAGCCTGGACTAGGGTGAGGCCCTACCTTGAAAAAACAAAGCAAACAAACAAAGGAACAAAAACTAGTAATAATGATGATAAAATAGTAGGAAATATCATATTAAAATACCAAAATAGTGCTGAAGGGATGGCTCAGCAGTTAAGACGCTTGTCTACAAACCTAAGAACCCATTTTTGAATCTTCAGGTCCTATGTAAGCCTGATGCAGTGACACAAGTGTGCAGTGTCACACATGCACACAAAGGAGCACACGCATCTGGAGTTGGTTTGCAGTGGCTGAAGGCCCTGGCATACCCATTCTCATTCTCTCTACTTCTCTCTCTTAATAAATAAAAAATCAAAAGTAATCACTAAGATTTATGAACCTCATGCAAGAGTCTTTTAAAGAGCGAAAAGATACAAATCACCAATGTCAATAATTAAGTGGAGATTATCACTAAAGGTCCTACAGATATGGAACTAATAATAAGCAAATACTTCAAGCCAACAAGTCAATTTATACTTTTATTATAATTTATATATAAGTACAACATATTAGAAAAATGAATTATCCTTCAAAAACCATAAATTACCTATGACATAAGGTTTTAAATTAAGGTCTAGTATGTGCTTGGAAGATCTTGATTGGCCCTCTTACCCCATAGATAAGATCCTCTGTACAAACAACCTTCTTCATTAAGATCACCAGGCACAGATCCCTGAGCTACAGGTCCCAAATTTTCTGTCATATTCACATAAGCTAGTTGCACCCTCCATTAAAGAAAATAAGTTACACGGATACATGTTAAAAGCAGTATGACATACTTTACTTAGTATCCTTGCAATAAAGATAGAGACTACTATAATTGAGTCCTAAAGCAAAGCAAGTGTAAGGAAAGTGTAGGAGAAAAGTAAGAAAGAACACCGGAATTGATCTCTACAGACAGAGAGATACAGCGAGGGGCAGCAGCCTGCCCACAGGATGAAGGCTGAAGCCCTGAGTCAGGCTGCGGTTCAAACTTAAAAGGAGGATCCTAAGGCAAACAGACTGAATCGGCTGCAGATCCAAGGGAAGCAGATAATGCATCAAAGTTATTTGCTCAGGATAAGCTCTTTAGTAGAGTTCACTAGGGAGGACTGGATGTCTCCAATTTTTATGGCCTTCTCATCTTAAAGCTAGTAATTAACTCTTTATTTCCCTCTAGTTTTTAAGGAAGGCTATTAACCCTTCAGTAAAAGATTGAAATTAACTTTAAAAGTGGAGTGGGAAATTAAAAAATTATAGTCAGATATGATGGTGGGGATGACGAGGTGGAAAATGACTAAAAGGAAACCAGCAGTAAGGGAAACTCGGGCTAAAGTAATTGTATTAATCACTTCCATGTCTCTATGACCAAAATACCTGACAGGCTCAACTTGAAGGGAAAAATTTGTTTTGGTTTATTATTTTAGAGAACTGATGGTTTTAGAGCTCAATGGTCATTTGGCCCTGGGCACTTGGTAGAACACCTCAGAGATAGGAATGTGTAAAGGAAGTTTTGCATTCCAGAGTGGACAGGAAACAGGGAAAAAAGGGGGGGGCTATAATAACATAGAGAGCCCAGGAACACACAAAAAGGACCCACCTCCTCAATGAGGCCCCTCCCTATCTTTTACCATCTCCCCCAAATGCTATGATATTTTGAATTCCTCGAGGGATTCAACGTTCATCCATCCATCCGTCCATCGTGTCAGGATCTAATCATCTCTGGAAATGTAACACAGACAAAGAAGGCATGAATCACTAACGTGGGCATTTCTCAGGCCAGTCAAGTTGACAATAAGAACCACAACACCACATCAAAGGATTCTTCCCAAAGTCACATCAAAGTGATGAGGCAAGAACCTGATTAGATGTCAAGGCTAATTGGATAGCAGAGATTGGATGGTTCTTGCTAAAATAATATAACAGTTTTTTGCTTCAACTTGACAAAGAAGTACACACATGAGCTTGGGAGAAGACTTAGAATTTCACTGAAGTTTGGTCAGGGAAAGAATCTTTGTCAGCACGCATGGAACCCAGGTGTATCTCAATCTGTTCATACTACACATCCTGTGCCTTTTCACTCTGTCCCTGAGTCCCGTCTTTCTCTGACATGTAATGTCTTCTCATTGAACAAGACATCAAAATATAGCCCTCCCCTCAAAACAAGTACACATGCTACTTCTTAGCACTTCACAGTTATAAAAGAATGAGATTGTTAAACTAAAAAAAAAAAAAACTTTAAATAATGTAAATAAATTTCCCAAAATGTTAATGAAAAGAAACCTTATCAATTAATTGCTCAGGAAATTAAATAGACCAATCTACTGTGTAATTTAAGTAATATTGTTCATTCTTATAATTGCAGCCTTTGGGAAAGTCAAAAAATCCTCTGCATATTGAACATTCCAATAAGTGGGAATGAAAATTTTACTCTAGTAAATAAGCAAGAGGATCTTATTCAGTTTAACTTTCAGTCAAATTTTCTAAGAAATGTCATCTAAATTTAATACTGAACAAGATGGTTTGATTTGATTTCACTGCTGGTTGCTTGTAACTGGTTGAGATCTCATGATGTACAGAAACAAAGTTTGAAGAGTAGACTGAAAAGAAAATGATTAGCATTAACAACAAGCTGAATTGTTTTATATTAAAATATAATTCATAAGTTTTGGTATTTAATAAGATAAAAACAATTTGAAAACCCCCTGAAACACTAATAAATTTTATGTACTAGCTAAAAGTAAAATTAACATGATCTAACTTTATTACAAAATTTCTGTGGAATTCCAACTGACGAGTGATGTCATGAACCATACATTTCAGTTCAAATGATGACACCTACACTTCTTTTTAAACCTTCAATTCTAACTCAGTACACCTACATTTTTTATTGACTCCCAGCTCTTCCCCATAGCCAGCTATACATCAGACAGAGGTTTAGACACCACAAAGTAGGTGGCAATGCCTTAACCGTATGTGTGTTGTAAGGCCCAAGGGCCTCTTCCATCCTTGTCAAGGGGAGTAATAACCTTTTCTCCTTTCATACAACACTGGACAGCGGTTTTGTATATCAATATAAGAAGAGGTAAAAAAAAATTTTTTTTAAATCTAAGCATCAAAAATCAATCAACCCAGTAAAAATTGTGACAGGGAACTAAACAGAATTTTCCAAGGAAGAAATACAAATGATATCTAAAAAAATGCTCAACATCTTTAACCATCAGGTACATTAAAATTAAAACTACTTTGAAATTCTATCTCACTGCAATCAGAATGGCTACCATCAAAACAAGTAACAACAAATGCACATGACTGTGGGAAATGAGGAACCTTTACTTCTGGTGGAAGTAAAAACTTGTTCAGTCATTTTGAAAATCATTATAGAGATTTCTCAAAAACATCAAAATTGATCTGCCATATGACCCAGCTCTACTATTCCTGAACATATACCTAAAGAATCTACACCTTAGAGACACTTGCTCAGCCAGCCATGTTAGTTGCTGCCCTATTCATAATAGCTTAGGAATGGAATCAACCCAGACACCCACCAACTGATAAATGAATAATACTATACATGCATACAATGGAGTCCTATTCTGCTGTAACAAAAAACTGAACTAATAAAATTTGTGGGAAGATGGATAGATCTGGAAAGAATCGTACTAATAATAGGCTCAGAAAGGCAAATAGCAGTGTTCTCCCCCATATGTGGATCCTTAGAATAGCTAGATGTATTTGTAAACTGTAGTAAGCATCACTGGTATCAGGCTTGAAGGTAGAATGAGGCTTAGGGAAATGAGAAGTGGGAGAGATTAAGGTCAGAGATAAGAGATAGGCAAGTGGAGGGGCAGAATAGAGAGAGTATGAAAGTCTCAGGGGAGACAGAGTAAAGAGAGGAGAACAAGCAAAACCAAAGATGGTATGAACTAATATCATAGAAACCTAATCATTATGAGCTAGCTAAAAGATATAACTTTCTTAACATGGTTTGAGACATGGTTTGGATAGATGTATGCTGCTGGGATGAAGAGCCTTACCCTGAAGTCATTGGATGTTGTAGGTAAATCCCAGGGCTGGAGATGTGTCAATTCCACTACAGTAAGGTGTTGGTCAAGGAGGCCTATGAAGCTTCCAAAACAATGCAGGCTATTTCCAAAGCCCTTGATTATCCACCAAAACTAGAAGGCAAGTCCCTGATGCTAAAGCAGCATAAGTGGCAAGTCGCAGGAAACTGAGAGCCCATTCTGAAGCTGAGATGAGAACAATCTCCTTGCTAGCTGGCTGTCATGGGGCTGGGAAGCACTATGCAAGCTGCTGCTAGGGGATAAAAGTCATAAATAGTGGATACTACAAGCTACCTAATCAACCAACCTGGCACCTACACGTGACACTTAAGTTGTGGAGGTAATAAACTGCTCTCTGATTGGATATGAGGCCTACTTAGTGGGAGGAAATTCATGCCTGATATTGAGAACCAAGCCAACAACCTTTAGCTTAGAAGGTCATAGACCTTACAGGGAAGCTCCCTATGTTCTTCGACTAAATGGAGAGATAATGCCCATCAAAATGCTTTCTAAATGTATATGTTTATCCCCTTTGATTTATGCTGCTCTCACTTTTGCTTACAGAGCCTACTTTTTATAGATGGTGATGAATACCTTGGAGATCCAAGACTTATCAAACTGATAAGAAGAGAAAGCCAAGTGTCTAACACTAGATGATTCATCTCTGTCACACCCACCAGAGCCCAGGGAACACTGTGGAGGAAGTGGCAGATTGATTATAAGTGCTGCTCTCACTATTAGCCAGAGAACTGTCTCTGTGGAGATGGGGGTAGACAGTAAGAAGACTCAAATCATATCAAAGAGGCTCTTGAAATCTCAACAGTATAAAAGATTTCTAACATGCCTCTCAAGGCTCTGGGAGCATTGTGAAAGAGGAGAGAGAAAGAATGCGACAGCCACAGAGTAGGAAGACAGATTGTGGGCACTGTCCTCCCTACATGAACCAACTGGTTCATTCAAGGCTCCACAGTAATTGATACACTCACAAGACTTTGCTGTTTCAAACCCATAAACATTTTGGCATAGCAGACACAGAAGGATTAAAAAAAAAAAGATACAACAAAACAAAAGATGGACTACCTTGAAAAAGAAAGGTTCTTGGTGAGTGAGGAGAGGGATCAAAAGAGGAAAATATGATAGGAATGTAACCAAATCTCAGTATGTTTACATATTAAAGTTTCCAATAAAAATATTTTAAATGGCTGGGCATGTGATCCCAGCACTAGCACCTGGGAGGCAGAAGTAGGAGGATCACCATAAGTTTAAGGTCATCCTGAGATTATATAATGAATTCCAGGTCAGCCTAAACTAGAGTGAGACCCTACCTTGAAACACAAAACAAAACAACAAAAAAAGTTTTAAATGTTTAAGTACTTTTAAAAGATTTCTAGACAACACAATTGCACATGTCAAAACATCATTGTAAATCACTAATAATTCAACCAGAGTTGTTACCTCTAATTAGAAAAACAGATAATATGACACAGTTTCTTTATAAAAGAGAGTAGCAAATAAAGATCATTGATGAGGAAAAATGGAAGGATAAAACATGGTTCTTGGTGCGTCACATATCCTAGTGGTAAGAAAGTCAACCAAACTCAAAAAATTATTTAGCAATGTATTTTAAAGTCCTATAATCAGGATTCCTTAGTGCGATGGTAAGCTTTTATTGTCAACTTGACCAGATATACAATGACCTAAGGCTCAGATCTGTCCTATCGTTAACCCAGAATTTGCGAGAGTAAAGACCACCTACCACAAGTTATGGCCAAATTGAAACAAGCATTTTTATTTTCTTTATTTTTATTTTTATTTTTATAGGGCAAAACCATAAAAGTCTCACAGGGCAGGGTGTTTTGGAGGCAAGCAAGCAGAGTGACAGAGCAGACCAGCCGTTAGAGTTACACTACTTCCTGGAACGTTATGAAAACACAGTCCTGGGAATGGTAACCAGGGAACAGTTTGTGGCCCCAGCTCAGGCATAGAAACTTAGAGAAACAGAAATTTAACCCAATCATTCTTTCAAAATGGCTCTTGCTGTTAAAATGGGTTCAGGTAGGCTCTTTAATATGTATTATGACATATAAAGCTCTAAAAAAGTATTTCCTTATGAACTTACATGTTACTTTATAATACATGTTGTTTGAAAAATAAACATGCAAAACAGTAATATCTATTTTTAAATTTTCCAGAGTCATAAAAGATATTTGACAAGGCATGTGTTCATAGCAACTAATCTCATTTACATCATGTGTCATAGCATTTGTGCATTAAATATTAAACCTATGACTTGATATCAATTACACCATAACATTTAAATGTTAAACATATAACTTGATATTAATTATGCTACAGTGTTTAAACATCAACTGAAATGACCTAAGTTGCTACTCAATGAAATTTCTCCATATTTCTTTGTGGTACTGTTATATGCTACCCAATATTTATAGAAAATTACTAGATTGAATATTGTGCTGGTTTTTACTATGATGCTGGCAGCATAATTATTACATCAATCACAACTTACAAATTGGCCTCATAAACCTCCAAACTCTTTTTGAACCTGTTAAACTTTAGTGCATAAAACCAAGGGAAATTGAGGCTGTGATTGAAGACAATAGCAGGAATTCTTCTCAACAAATATTAGATTATAGGTGCTATTCAGTTAATGTGTGAAACTAAGTTGTAAAATTTTGCTGTATGTAGATGCATTTCTATTAATTTAGAACACTAGTCCTTAGCCTTAATTTTAATATAGTATCTTATATCATAAATGATATCTTTACATAAAGTAGCCCGAGGAATTCAAATTTATCTTTTGTTTGTGTGTCTCCTGACTTTACAATCAAAAGCAAGAAGTAAGCATAGGAGAAAAATTCTAGAGCCTGACAGATACTGCCTGAGGATACTTGAGAACTAAGTGATCACTTTCGCAGAAGTCATGTGAATTGTCTCCTCTGTCCTCTGAGTCACCTGTGCACTCGGTTTCCTCTGGAAGTGATAGCTAGTATTTTCCCACATCAAGTCATAAAGAAATGTTGTCCTTGATTACCTATTCACATAAATCTGTGGCCAAAACAAAATATTATAAACAAAATTTCTTCAAATAAAAGGATTATTTTTTTTCCCTTCAACTACAAGAATTTAGAGAACTGGGCAGAGGTGAGGAAATCTGGAGTTACTTTAAGGATTTGTGATACTTGATTTGAAATTCAAATTTCAGCCTCAACATTGTGCATTACACAGACATTAAAGTGAAGGGAAGTAAATAAATTGACTAGGAGCTAGAAGTGATTTTATTTACCAGTTCTAATGAGTGGGAAGATAAAAATGTTGAAAATAATATTCAAAACAGAAATAGCTATAGTAATAATGAGGCTTGAAATTTATCAAGGTTTTATGAAATTGTATCTTTAATTAATACTTTGCAAGTTTTTAAAGAGGTTGAATGCATTACTTGAGTCATTAACTTCTAAAGACAGTTATTTCCACAAACTTGATTAACTGTCTCTCAAGGTATGCAATTTGGCTTCAAGATATTTTGCTTTTTATTGGGATACTATTTCAAGATTATGTACCAAAATTTGTATTTTTTATAGAAAATCACATATTTATTTGATAATTATACCACAAACCTATTTTATGGTTGATTAAAAAGTCATAGTTACTACCTTACAAAGTAAATAAGTAAGGTACCTTACTTATTTAGAAGAATTATTATATAAGTAATAATCATATAGAGGTGTTAAAACTATGAATTTTATAGAATGTGCTCAAGGACTTCTATACATGTGGTGAAATTGTATTTTAACCTAAAGAACTGCCTAACCTTGAATTCATTCTTACACTGAAAATGTGATTCTCTATCCCCTGTACTGAAATCCGTAATGATTGATAACCTTACAGCTATGTTTATATTATTCATTCAGCTTCTCATATATGCCAGTCATTTGGTAGGTATATTGTCTAAGCTTAAAGAAGGTATAATTTGATTACTGGACAGTTCTAATGATCAGAGCAAACTATGCAACAGAGGTGAAAATTAAAATGAGCCAATAACAGGTGATATGAATTGGTAGTGAGAGGAGACAGCAATATGAATGTCAATTACATTCATGCTTCAGCTGTGGTTTCCTTTTGGCTTTTTGTTTGTTTGGTTAGTCGGTTTTCTTGTTTTGTTTTGGTGTTTGAGGTAGGGTCTCGCTGTAGCCCAGACTGACGTAGAATTCACTATGTAGTCTCAGGGTGGCCTCAATTTCATAGTGATCCTCTTATCTCAACCTCCCAATTGGTGGGATTAAAGGTGAGGGCCACCATGCCCAGCCTTCCTTTGGGCTTTTGGGCTTTTGATTAGTTATAAGGGAGGAGTTTCTTCTGTCTTCTGAGACCAGGGGAAGGTAGGAGGTCAAATAGGCTTCATCAACCTTGTTCACAAGCTTGGTAAATGAGACATCATGCATGAGAACACTTAGTTTGTACAACTCCAGCACATTTTTTTTCCTCACTCTGTTAATGAAAAAGAAGCAGAGCTGAAGGAATTTACCTACAAGAGACTCAGAGTTAATAAAGTCCCTCCTAAAATATTTTGTAATACCAGCCATTGGGGAAGATTGAAAATTCCATTAAAAATTATTGGAGAAATGGCTTAGTGGTCAAGGCACATGCCTGCAAAGCTGAAGGACCCATGTTCTACTCTCCAGACTACACATTAGCCAGATGTACAAAGATGAGGCAAGCGCAAGGCTGCACATGCCCACATGGTAACCCAAGTGTCTGGAGTTCCATTTCAGTGGCTGAGGACAAATCTGTTTCTCTCTCCCTCCCTCCCTCTACCTTTCTCTCTCTCTAGAAGTAACTTTTTTAAAAGTATTTATTGTCTAATGAATCCCAGACACGTATGTTAGGTTCTGAATAATAAGATAATGGAACAGAGAAGATATAAACAACAAATTAATAAGACGCAGTAGTAACATAACTGAATGACTTAAGAGCAATGAAGGGTGGGTCAGAAAGCAGAGGGGAACAAGAACCTTAGGAAGAGCTTTTGTTGAGGTTGCCATGGGAAGGAACAGGCAAAGCCTGGTAAGCATACAGAGCTGGCTAGTTTGGAGGTTTCTGGCAGACTCAGGTAAAAGGCTTATCCACAGGTGTCTGGTCTCTAGTTGAGCAGTGATTAGGGCAAATGGAGAGTGGCCTGGATTGTCAGAGCTTGATAAAGCAGGTGGTTGGTATGTGGGCTTTGGAATGATTGGTTTGATTTTGAAAAGTGCACTTATTGGCAGATTTTTACTGATTCTTAAGAATGGCCCAGATCTGAGAGGGGCAATGCTTCTGTGATCAGCAAAGTACTATAACACCACAGAATTGCAGAAAGTGAAAGACATACCCAATACTTTATTATATCCTACATTTATTAAATGAATTTGATCTCTAATGTATATTTCAATATATACATGTCCATTTATGTGTACCCAGGATGCAGCAATGTAGTCATATCTTTGAGAATAGATGCAATACTATAAATATAACACAAGAGAAGACATGGGTTCTGGCTGGTGGAATTTTGATCCAATATCTCACCTCACCTTTGTCTGTGACTTTGAATATCTTTATTATCATTATCACTAGGAAACTGCCTTCCCTAAGTGGTGAGCAATTTTGTTACAGAAATAATAATCCTCTCTTGATTTACATAGTAATGACATTTCTTGAAAAATTCAAAATATATTTAAATTTAAAACATTCAAAAATATTTTGAGCTATACAGAAAATTAAGTTAAAATATAGGCTTAGTAATAGTAAATAGGTCTCATCTACATTTATACCAACGGGAATACTGGTAAGCTATTTTTAACACAAGACAATCCTTGGTTTTTCTCACACTCAGCTCTGGCTAGCAGTCTTGGCTGAAGCCCCTTAGAGACTAGTAGTATGGTCAGCTCTGCTCTAATGTGATATGTACACTCCTAAAACATCATTCCTGTGATGCTGTGATGCAAACTTGTGCAATTAGAAAATACAGGACAGGCTAAGGTTATAGCTCATTGGTTGTGGATTTGCCTGATATATGCGGGCCATGAAAATGATAATCAGTGCTTGGAGGGGCTGGAGAGTGGTTAAGATGCTTGCCTGCAAAACCTGATGACCTGGGTTCATTTCCCCAGTATCCCCGTGAGGCAGATGCACAAAGTGGCACAAGTATCTTCTGCACTGGCAGAGGCCCTGGCACACCCATACTCTGTCTCTCTCTCTTTTCTGTCAATATCTCTCTGTTTATAAATAAATATTTAAAAATATAATCAGCTTGAGAATGGGGAAATGAGTTTACAGGAACAACACTTAAATCTTCAAGCATGTGTTTTTCTCCTCTGAGACAGCTTATAGAAGCACATGTTTATGATAAAAGTCTCTTGCTTTCAGTCACTGTAACAAATATCAAACAAAGGTTTATTTGTACTCAGTTTTCAGGTTTCATCCCATGATCAACTGTCCTCATTGCTTTGGGCCTCTGGTGGCAGAACAAATTACTTAACACATGTCAATAGAAGAAAATAAGGCAAGGAGGGTCCAAGGCCAAAGTCCTATGGGAAAATGAGTCACATAGAGACGGTACCAGAGGCAGAATAGTGAATCATAAATTTTAGTCATGTCTACATGGACTCAGGGGAATCACTTCCAAAAACCTGAATACTGAACTCTGGTAGCGCTTCACACTATTGGTGGGTGACAAGTTTCTAAGGTTACATGTTTTAGGGGCACAAACAGAAACTTCCTTAGCAACAAATTAGTGACAAGAAAGTACAAATGTAGAACAGAAAGCTTTTTATTCTGGGTGTTTGTGTCTATGGCTGCACTGACCAGACAACATACAAGCAGGGTTCAGCTGCATAGGTAGAGAGGAGCCTCAGGGTCACGCTGTCTCCCGGGTAAGGCTTGGACAATAGAAACTGTGTTTTAGAGTAGCATAGGGGCCTGGTTTTTAAAATTTTCTTCTGTTCCCTTCAGTTCAATACAAGGACTTGTACTCAGTGCCCCACATCTCTGAGGCTCACCTCCTCCCAGTGGAACCTCTCTGGGGCCCAAACCTTCCATGTACTATCATCTGGAAGACATGAAAGATCAAAATAATGAAATCCTATTTTGTAGAAATTGAAAATTTGATCCAATGGATAGATTTTTGTTTTCTTCAGTTAACTTATTTCCCGCTTTCCCTTCCTTCATTGAGAGCTTCACTAGTAGCTGAGAACTTTGAGAGTAGTAATGATGTTGAAAGCTGAAAAACCTGACACAGCAAACACCCAAAGGACACTAAAAGGATGGGTTGATTTTTCTCTTTGTCACTGACAAAGCCTGTTGAGACACAGCCAGGCACAGGCTGGAGCCTGCAGGAGATGGGCCTGAGCTGCCGGGCATGGCTAAGGACCCCAGGCTATAGGAGGCCACTCCCTCTCCAAGCCCAGCACACCTGATCTTAGGCTCTGCCCTGTGACCTTTGGCCAGTTGTATAGGAAACTCCTCATATGGTATCAGCCAGCAGCCTTTGCACAGTCCACCCCTGTACCCTACCATCGCTTACCTGCTGGAATGTATGTCCCCACATGCTAATTAGGCACCAGCAAGCAACCTTGTACATCCAATCTCTTGAGGACCCTCAACAACTTATAAATCCATTTCCCTATTGATTAAACCTAGCTGTTCACAGAGACTATCTCCCAAAAGTAATTCTTCCATCATTGTTTTCACCACAGTCGCCTGGATGCCTTCAGGGGGACCGTAGCCAGCCCCAAGGACCCAGAGACCCACAAATGCTTTCCTCTTTCCAAACAGTACTTGGTGTTTTGAACCACTATACTTTAAATAGGCTTGAGATATTGAGACTGTTTTGTGTAAACACAAAATTTGACAATGCAAAAGAATCGTAAGACACAACCTTACAGGGTAATGCTCTCCTGCTCTCTGCTCCGAGTTTGAAGTGGATGCACCACGATATGCCTTTGTGACTTCCTAACACCTGGGATTATCCGGGGCCTTTTTTTTTTTTTTTTTTTGCACTCATATTAATTGTTGTCATTGAAAAAGTTTTGGAAATAAACAAGTTCAAATGTGCTTATATTTAAATTACCCTGTAATAGTGATGGAGACATGGCTTAACGATTAAGGTGCTTGCCTACAAAACCAAAGGACCCTGGTTCAATTCCCCAGGACCCACAAGGGGGTGCATGCTTCTGGAGTTTGTTTGCAGTGGCTAGAGACCCTGGCGTGCCCATTCTCTTTCTGTGTGTGTGTGTGTGTGTTTTTTCTGTCTCTCTCTCTCTCTGAAATAAATAAATAAATAAATAAATAAATAAATAAATAAATAAGAACATTAAAAATTAAATAAGTATCCTGTAATCTATTCACTGCCTAGGAAGAATTTCACAGTTTTAAAACCAGCATTAAGGCAGAAGTGACTGAAAGAACCTTCAGGAAGTTTATAACAAAAAACCTCACATTTGTTATTTTTTTCAAGTGCCCTTTTTAGGATAACAAATGTTACTGCTTGTATGTTGCAATTCTTCCAGATTTGGGTTGTCTGATTTAGGTTGTCTGATATGTTGATTTCATTTACTTGTTTAACCCTCAAGGTATTCATTTCCCTTGCTTACACTTAACAAGTTATATGGGAGTATAGAAAGGGGAACAATGAACTGTATTGTGAAAGACCATAAAAAGCTAAGCAATGCTGGCAGGATAGTCTCAAAGCAAGTGGGAGTACTTCAGGCAGCCTGAGCTGAGACACCAAAACATGACTGCAGTGAATAGATTCTGGACAGTGAGCTTACACAGACCATTGTAGGACTTGCAAGGAAGGATATAGGTAATTCTATGACAGGTGTCATGATATGTGTTGTGTCATCATATGACTTCTATTAATCTAAGTAAATTGGTATTTTAGTTATGATTACAGTGACTCTTCCTTGACAATGTTGACACCATTTTAAACTTTGTATTGCAACACATGATGCAAACTGAGCCAAGTGGCTGACCTATAATCCCCGTTGACTATACCAACATGAAAATAAGATGTTACATGTCCTGGAATTTTCCCTTTAAAATTGACACGTGAAAGGTATTTCTTCGGAATGTAAATACAGGTGCCTTCAGATTGATGGCTGGGAAACATGTGACTGTGACTCCACTCTTACAAGGAAGACATTCTCCTCTGCAATGGCATTGGCCACCACAGGATCAACCTGAACCAAGAGTCCTTTGCTTAACTGATGTATTTGTTCATTCTATCAGTACGTGTGTTCTACCTCCAAACCATTTGAACAATTTCTTCAGCAGATGCATAGCATTTTCTTTTCTTTCTTTTTTTTTTTTTGCTGCTACTCTGTGTTTGAATGATTTTTTTTACTTATTTTGCCTACAATTTCATATGTTACTTTTGCTTAATTTTACTTACGCTGCTTCTGCATATATTACAGTAAAACAATTAACTTGGCAATTATCTTTATTTCACCTGATTTGTCAGTTGATGAGTGAATAACAAATGTACCACTCTTGGAGGAATGATAATCTTTGAGGTTAAATTATAATCATGTATCAAGGGAAACATACTACTTTATCTGATCAGTATGAAACCATGCTAGTCAGTTTGAAATTTATTTTTGAGGGACAGCAAACCTGTGAATATTTGCAGGAGGGGAATGACATCTTCCATATGCATTTAAAAGGATTTAGCTGGAAGTACAGACTGAAGGCTCTTCCACCAAACCAGGGTTGGATAATATCTCTCAATCTGTGAATATTAGGTGGTTCTCAAAAGTGCAAAGAATAGGCTTGAACCAAAGTGAGCATCTGATCATGAGAAAGTCATGGGAAAGGTTGATTAGGACCCTTTGTTGAGGGGCTAACATATGCCAGGCAGTGTTTTGTGCCCTGTAGCATGGTAAGCTCCGAGGACTAAGTGAGAAAATTTGTAAGACACAAATAGGTTTCCATCTAGCTAGAAGTCCACTTTGAACTTTGAGCTCACAGACTTTTAGAATCTGAGTCTCTAATAAATCCAACACAAAAATGATGCCTCAGGATAGAGAGATGGCTTAGCAGTTAAGGTGCTTGCCTGGGAAGTCTGGGAAGTCATGTTCGACTCTCCAGGTCCCATGTAGCCAGAGATACAGTGACACAAGTGTGCAATGTTGCGCATGCACCACAAGGGAACACATGTATCTGGAGTTGGTTCCCAGTGACTGAAGGCCCTGGCACATTTGCTTTCTCTCAATATAAGGAAGTTATACATACAAAATTAAGATACAATGAAATGTTTTTGTTAAATATCTCAAAGTGGAAATGTAAGCTTCATATTCAGAAGCATTTTTTCTCAAACATTATATTGTTCAAACATTTTACAATTTAAATGCACAAACATTTCTGGTCATATCTTCACACAGTGCATCTTAACAGTTCTTACTGAAACTGTTTTCACAAGAAAACATAAAATAATGAGCAGTTTATTCAATCTAGTTTACAGCCACACCATTAAACACATAAAAGGATTTTACACTTCCTTAACAATAAGGAATTTATGCTTTCATAGAAAACATCATTATCTCCTTGACATTTAATTTTCCATGATTCATTTTATAAACAATAAAAGATAATTGAATTACAATTCAGAAAATATTTTAATGCAAATTACATTTTAAACCATTCAGTTTAAAATCATTAAAAAATTCATGGCTGGTACATATAAGTTGCTAAAATTTATCTACATATTTTATATTAATTAAATGATCTTAGTCATGAATTTTTGTGTTTCTTGGGTAAAATAATATTGTTAATTTTTAAAAAGCTTTATATTAATCAATAAAAGTTAGAAATCAGAGAATGAAATCATTTTTCTTCTAAAGCTTCTCTTTCACATGGCATAGCCACAAAGCAAACATACTAAGAATATCTTCAAGCCAGATTATTCTTGGGTGGTCTATCATAAAGCCTGCCCCACCACCCACTAAACTAGTGCTTATTACCAAGTACTGGTCTTTGGTTAGGCTTTCTACAGTAAAAATGTGTGAGACATTCCTTCACTCCAGAGAATTTAAGAATGTTACTTCATTTTCTGTTTGGAAATGGTTTTTCACAGCAAAGTCAAAGGAAGGGCTATAAGTACTTCTTGAACACAGAGACTACCTTTAATAGTGACTGTTTGGAAAGTCTGTATTTTTCACTGGTGGCTAGCTATAGATTAATTGTCATTGTGCTTTATCCACTCCACTTCTTAGTGCTGAGCAGAGCACACTCATCTGTGAGTCCCCCTGTACTTTGGGCTATCTCTCTTCGAAGTTGTTTTCCAGACCCTCAGCTCCACACCCCATTAACTCCTTAATCTCCCTGAGATTCAGTTTCATTATCTATAAGATGGAAAAGTAATGCTGATTGCACCGAAAATTGCAAAGATCAAATACAATGCTCTACCTAAAATACCCAGTGGAGATCTGAACATGGCACATAGAAGAGAATCAATAAAAAAAAAACACAAGACTTATTTTGTGAAAAGATTGTATTAGGAATGTCTATATGGCTCAGGGCTCCCCAAAATCAAACTAGCCACTGCAGCTCTTTCTCTGTGAGCAAGTAAAATGGAAGTACCTTTGCCAGGGAGAGGGTCCTCTATTTCCTCTGATGAGACCTGGTTCCTTCACTCTTGAGGTTATAATTGGGGATAGAAGAGTGTGATGCCTTTCCTCATTCTGCATGATGGTCACAGCCAACACCCCTATAATGAAAAGATGTGTCAATGAAAGTAAAGCACAACATGCTTATTTATGCAATGTTTTATGTGGCAGGAGCTTTAGAGCAAAGATCCAGGGGCCAGAGAAAACTACTTTTATGCTTAAGTTTTATGATTATGAAAAAAAAGTTTAGCCTAATATAAAGGGAAAGCCTTCAGTAAGGCCAGTCCATGCTGATTCTTCTAGATTTCTCTTGGTAGCCTCCCTTTCAGGTATGAAGAAGGACACCTTTTTGATTTGAGAAGGTCCTATGAACTACAATTACTCAAGTAGTCTGGTAGGTCAGACAGTTTCTTCATGGTCAGCTCTTCCACAGAAGTCCAGAAAGAAGAAAAAGTAATGTTTTTTTTTTTTTAAAGTATTGATGGATTGTTTGTGGAAAGACTTCTGTCTTTGGAATTTTGATTTCTATGGCTTGCTTTAAGGAAGAATGGGGGTTGAGAGGCAGATAGTGGGTGCAGAGGCTTCTCACCAACCCTTTTGATCCTTAGTTGAAAGAAAAAAGTGCCAAATTTCCAAACATAGGGTCTTATTTTCTGAGCCCCAATTTATCCAAGTTAAGTCTTTTGTTGTTGTTGTTCGTTTTTACTTATTTATTTGAGAACAACAGACAGAGAGAGAAAGAGGCAGATATATATATAGAGAGAGACACAGAATGGGCACACCAGGGCCTCCAGCCACTGCAAACAAACTCCAGACGCTTGTGCTCCCTTGTGCATCTGGCTAACGTAGGTCCTAGGGAATCAAGCCTCAAACCGGGATCCTCAGGCTTCACAGGCAACTGCTTAACCGCTAAGCCATCTCTCCAGCCCCCAAGTTAAGTCTTAAATCTAACTCCGTGGCCTCACTTAGTGATACATTACTAAGCCCTTCTTTCCTATAGTCAGAGTCACAGCATCAAAACAGTGCTTGGCTTTCAGTTTGATCCTGAGATGTTCACATGCCTCCACTAACCTGTGGCTTATGTCTACGAAATGCCAAGTGCTCCGTTCTCTCTACTTTAGTTTCCTTATGGAACTTGTGCCCTCCTGAAGTGAATAGCTGGAATCCTTTTCCTATGCATAACAAACAAGTTATTGTTTCACATATATAAATAAAGTCAAATTAAGCCTCAATAGTTACTACTCAACAGAGTGAAGGAAGGTGCGTGTCACTGATGATTGTTCAAAGTGGTAGCTCCAGAAAGCTGTGGAAGAAGCAGCATTCGTGGAATAGAGCTTAGAGCACATGGTAGTGTTAGGAGCACTACAGAAAGTATGCTGATCCCCCAGGGTTTACCGTGGAGTGATGTGAATGGTGTGCATGCGCTGAACCATCTAATAGAGTAGCACACTTTGTACCATGGGTCTCAGGCCTGAGCCATTAGGATTAAGAAGAGGGAAAAATTTAAATTTAAATTTAAGACAATAAGAAGGCACTGTGGAGACTGTATCATTGGACAGTGATGTAGTCAAGTAACAAGAGAATGAGGATGGGGAATCATAGAGCCTTTCCACCAAACAATAGTTGACTTTGATTTGGACATAGAATATTAGTAGGGAAGCAAGAATTAAATCAAAGTAAAAGTAATTGAAGGTTAGACAGTAGATGCTAGGAGCTGGCAGTGATGCTCTGCCAGAGTTGGTTGCCTAGCATGCATGGGCTGGTAATGGATCTCTAGCACTGCCAAAAAAAAAAAAAAAGAAAGGAAAACAAGCAAGAAGAAGAAAGGAAGTAAGGAAGAAAACAATGAAGGTTGGAAGGGAGGGACAGAAAAGAAGAAAGGGGAAAGAAAAAGAAATGCCTTGAATACGAAAAGAAATAGTTTGATTAATATATGAGACATGACAATGGAGATCCATTAAAAATGTTTCCTGGAGAACTTGCACGCAACTCTGTGTTTTATGAAGATTATTTAGAATGAGTTTGGAAAACTAAATGACTTAATATTTGATATCTTAGCTTCTCAGACTGAGACCATGAGATAATGCATATGGAACCAGAAAGGGTGTTACAAAATACATAGCTAGTTGTATTCTACCTGATATCTTTTTTTTAAAAAAATATTTATTTTCAAGCAAAGGGAAAGAGCGAGAGCATGGGTGCAACAGGGCCTCTAGCCACTGCAAATGAACTCCAGGTCCAGGTACCATTTTGTGCATCTGGCTTTATGTGGGTGCTGGGGAATTGAAGCCAGTCCTTAGGCTTTTCAGACAAGTGCCGCAACCACTGAACCATCTGTCCAGCCCATTTTTTTAAAGTTTTATTTATTTTCAAGCAGAGAGAAAGGAAAAAGAAAGAGATCTTGAAGGTTTGTTCTTCCAAGATGTTATGCCTTGGTGACTGGGAGAAAGGTGACCTCTATAGTCTTGGAAATGTAGACACATAGCTGGTTCTTATCTTGTAAGAAGTATGTAAGTACCTGGTACAATAGGCTCCCCTTATCCATGAAGGATGTGTTCTAAGACTTCTCATAGAGAGTATCAAACCTTATACATGCTGTGCTTTCCAAACATGTGTACCTATAGTGATATTTATTTTATAAATTAATCATAGTGAGAGATTAATAATAGAATCCTTTTTTTAAATTTTTTTTATTTATTTATTTGAGAGCGATAGACACAGAGAGAAAGACAGGTAGAGGGAGAGAGAGAATGGGTGCGCCAGGGCTTCCAGCCTCTGCAAACGAACTCCAGACGCATGTGCCCCCTTGTGCATCTGGCTAACGTGGGACCTGGGGAACCGAGCCTCGAACCGGGGTCCTTAGGCTTCACAGGCAAGCGCTTAACCGCTAAGCCATCTCTCCAGCCCTAGAATACTTTTCATAACAACATATTGTAATAAAAGTTGTATGAATAGCAATCAAAATATGTAGTTCTCACCCTGCTTGTTAAGACAGCATACAAAGCCTACGTGATCAAGTGAAGTGAGGTGAATGATGTAGGCATTGTGACATAATGATGGGTTATTGCATGAGGAGTAATTGAACTAGGCACAGTGGCACTGTGACAGGCTACCTCATAACCAAATAGTTGTATGTGACCTGGAAAAAAGGGGATAATTTGCCTCCTAGAAGGCAGATAGTCCCCTAGAGTGGGACTGAATAAGATTTCATCTTGCTACTTAGAACAGTGAACAGTTTAAAACTTATGAATTATATATTTCTAGATTTCATATTTAATATTTTCAGAGGATGGTTCACTATACATAACTAAAACCACAAAACAAATCTGCAGATATAGGGATACTCCTAGTTCTGTTTTTGTTCCAGTGGTGTTTGACTTGGTAAGTAAGGGAAGCAATTTGATTGAATATTAGGAAAGAATTGGCTCCACTAATTGATTTTGAAATCTTCTCTTGGGCCAAAGTTGGAACCATGTACTTAGCAACATTAGTGATAAATTCATTTCAATAAAAGAGCTCACTCCACAATGACCTATCCCAGAGAAACCAGGAAAACAAAGACCCAGAAAGGCTGATGTAAAGACAAGGACTGTGTGAGACACCTCAGAGAAGGGAACCAGAGGCCATGGTAGAAGAAAACTGTCTCTTGAGAAATGGAGTTGAACATTGCTTTGTTTGGTTGGTGACACTAGGCCCTGTCTCCAGGCTTCTCCTGAAGGTCATAGTGCTCCTTGTTATTTCATTCTCGGCTGAGAGCAACACGGAACATTTTAAAGCCTGAAAAACAGCAATCAGTGGCTGTTCTTCACTTGCTGAAGACAGAAAGCCTCTGCAAGACACCAGGACGCATCAAATTACCCAGACTGAAAAATAAAGGAATAGAACACTCAACAGCAATGATGAGAGCAAACTACAATTGAACATAATTTCAAAATAATTATGGAAAATTTCCACCTGTTACTATATTTTTATTATGAAAAACAAGTAGCATTTTATCTTGGTCATTGCTTAGAGGTAAAAACATATGTGAGTTAGCAATGATTTGTAAAATAAAATCAAACTGACTTGTGTGGAGACAATCACCAAATTCATTTCCTAGCTGAGCATGCCTAAGGAACGTTTCTCAGTTTATGCCTCTTCATTTTAAACAAACAAGGGCATTTCCAAATATTTCAAAATTAAATATTTGAATAATACATCTAATATAAGTCTTATGGTTGTATTTAAAGAAAACCACTTAAAAGACAATTAAACAAGACTTCAATTTTTTTTTCCATCAAAAAAAAAAATCCTTCATAAAAAATTGGGTCAAGGTCTAACTAAGTAGCTCTGAAGGGCTTAGAACTTGCAGTCCTGCTTCAGCTTCCTGGTTACTTAAGATTCTAGGCCTGTCCTGTACTACCAGTCCCAGGTAGATTTGAAACATTTGAATAGAGGAAATCATTTAAAGGCTGAAAACAAACATTCTATCATTATAGCATTACCAAATATTTTTAGTAAAGCTGAAATTCCTTCCTTATGTGTTTCTGAATGATTATTTTTAGGAGTAAAGAGAAATAACTTTTAGAGATGTCTAACTTGTACATCACAGAAGATGTGAGAAGTAGGTCCTTTATGCGGAGCAAGAGGCAAACATCCCATGCTGGGTTGATTATTTGAACCACAAATGCTGACATTCTTCGTGGTTTCTATCACTTTCATGTAAACATTTATTGATTCTTACATTAACATATATGCCTGCTTCTGTTGCTGGCTCTTTAAGAGAAGAGAACTGATTCTCTGGTGCCAGTCTTTCTAGTGCTACTGCAGCTCAGAAGTTCTACTACCAGAAGCAGAGAGGGTGGTGCCGTGTGTGGGGTGTGGTCCTGTGTGGGAGTGAGGACACACACATGCCGTAGTGCACACGTGCACGTGAAAGTTGGGGAAACCTTGAGTTTTGGTCCTTGCCTTATGCCTTGTCCCTCCTTGTGCGCCAAGTGTTCTCCAAACTAACTGGCTTGCAAGCTTCCAGGAGATTCTCTTGTCTCCATCGCCCATCTTGCTACAGGAGTGCTGGATTCCAGAGGTTTACACTACTCTGTCCAGCCTTACATGAGTCCTGGATCTGAACTCAGGTACTCACACTTGTCTAGCAAGTGCTTTATCCGTTAAATCATGTCTCCAACCCAAAAGTTTGTTGTTGTTCTTGTTGTTTACTGGCCCCTAGACATATGTGCTTCTTTGTGCATTTGGCTCTACGTGGGTACTAGGAACCAAACCTTGGTCATTTGCCTTTGCAGGCATGCACCTTGACTGCTGAGCCATCTCTCCAGCTCAACCCAAGAGCTTTTGACAAATTCCAATTCTATATGATAGGGCAGACATCAATTCATTTTCTGTTCTTCACTTTGCAAAATGGACAAATGCGCTTGAAATAATATACCCTTAATAAAGAAATCTCTTATTTTGAAAAATCATATAAAAATCTTATAGTTACACATATAAAGGAAAGATGTGATCATGACTGGGTGAAGAGAATCCAATCAGAAAACATCAATGCTAAGACCGTGACATGACATGACATGTTGCAGGGCTGAAAGGAGTGGATAATTAACATGCCTCTCCTTCCTCTCCCTCCCTAACAAGAATCCAGGGCAACCCTTCTAATCCTCCTCCAGGGCTGCCACAACCTCACAGGCATTAGAAAACTGTATATCCTCCACCCCTTCACCCAGACACCAGCAAGCGAAGACACACTTGGCATTGGCTACATCCTCATGGGACTCAGAAAAGCCTCCCTCCTCCATCCCATCACCCACATAATAGTGACTAGAGGCATGTTCAGCTGACATGCTACAGAGAAGAGAAGAATGGGTAACAGTATTCATTCTTTATTTTAACCTCCCCTCCAGCAGAATCCTTACAAACCTCCTCTAGCACAGTCCTTGTAGACCTTGGGAAATTCTCCTTCCTCTATCCCCCAGCCACATACTGGTGTGTACAAAGGCACATTTGACAAAAATCAGGGCAAACATTTGGTTAAGGTGAGACCAAGCTCCAGCAAAAGCTTTGGTTTTGCTGAGGAGACACTCAGCTTGCTGTACCTGTGCCAAGTCCCCACCATGTACCACAGTAGGAGACTAGTAATTAGTCTTGCCCAGTGGCTGTACCTGTCTATAATCTGGGTGCTGCCCTTGGACTTGATAGTGGCAATGGTAGCTTTGAAATCTTTGGAAACCATGTTACTAAGATACAGAGGCCATGTAGTTACCATGGTGAGGACTCTATTACATCTTCTGTTTGGCTGGCTCAGAGCAGGCACTGGTGAGCCCTGCTACAGAAAGCTGCTTATAGTAGGTTTTCTTAGAAGAGATAATAGGTAAAAATATTTTTTAAAAAGAAAGAAAGGAAAAAAAGGGATGGATGGATGGCTTGACAGTTAAGGCATTTGCCTGCAAAGCCAAAAGACCCAGGTTCAATTACCTAGGACCAACGTTAGCCAGATGGATGCACAAGAGGATGCATGTGTCTGGAGTTCATTTGCAGTGGCTGTTGCAGTGGCTGAGGCCCTGGCATGCCCATTCATTGTCTCTCTTTTTCTCTGTCAAATGAATAAATAAAAATATTTTTTTAAAAAGAAGAGATAACAGGGACATATGGGACCAGAGGGGCATGGATGGGCACCAGATTGGTCTTGAATTCTGTCTGGTCAACATTCATGGCTTTATCACATCTGAGGAAAATAGCCATGGAAAACAAGATCCGGCTAATAAGGCAGCTAAGTTAGTGTAGGTTGGGCATTCAATACCAAGGTTTCCATGATAGAGGTCTACAATGAAGGCACAATCCACGTGCTCTGGGGTGCTGTAAGCAGAGGATGGAGTTATCAGGATCAATCATGCCAGTGGAAACCTAGGGCCTGGGTAAATGAAGAACTCCTGGTTGGACTTCTTGCCATAATCAACAGAGATACCAGCGAGGTGAGCCCAGAGCCAGTTCTATCAGAGATTCAGGAAACAAAGAAGCTCTGAACACCTGAGCACTGGTCAGAAAATTTATGAATTCAGTCTGAGATGGGGCCAGTGATCTCCTTGCCAATGGTGCAATGCCCACAGGCATCCTTATCGGCAGCATCTTCCTTGCCCATGATGAACTGCTCAGGGTACAAGAGCTGGTGGTACATCCCAGTGTGAATTTCATGAGTGACTTTGGGTTCCAGATCTACAAACTCTGCCCCGGGCACATGTCTGGCAGAACTCATCTCACTGAAGAAGGTGTTGAACAAGTCATCTCCTCCCCCAATAGTCTTGTCAGTTAGCACCTGGCCATTAGGCTGGACGTCATGTTCCAGGCAGTACAGCTCCCAGCATGCATTGCCTATCTGGATAGTAGCCTGACTAATGTGAATGCAGATGCACTCTCACATCTGACTACAAATTAGAAGAGACAGAAGTAACACAGGTCGTTATCTTTTAGGAGGAGCTAAGCATCAACATAAGCCCTCTATGTTTCCATAGTGAAACTTGAGACTACAAACTACACAGAAATGAGTCATGAATGTACATGCTTGGGGAATGTACCACACTCCCATCAAATTGCTGTGTAAGCATGAGGACCTGTTGAGGACCCTAGCACCTCATAAGATGCTTGGGCATGATAGTATGTACCTATAATACCAGGATAGGGGAGAAGAAGCCTGGGAATACCTAACCTTCACTGACTAGTGAGTCTACCAGAATCAGTGAGCTTCAGTTTAGTGAGACAGATCAAGAATGGGCACACCAGGGTCTCTAGCCACTGCAAAGCAACTCCAGACGCATCTTCCCCTTGTACATCTGGCTTACGTGGGTCCTGGAGAATCAATCCTAGGTCTTTTGGCTTTGCAGGCAAATGCCTTAACTGCTAAGCCATCTCTCCAGCCCGACCCCCTCTGACCTTAATGTTACCCTTCCTAATTGTGCTTATCTAAGAGGGCCAGAATTGTCCTTTGCAACTAGTTGCACTGGACCTGCAGTATTGTCCCGAGACACAAGCATATTTTCTTTCTCTTTGGAAATAAAGATAATGGAAGTGAAAACCTGCTGTGGTTCAGCACCAAGAATACATATTGTCATAGCAATCCCTTCTACCAAGGCTCTATTTGCCTTCCAATGCCAAGACAGTTGTGGGTGGCTTTCTCAAGTCTCCTATTGTTAGGGGGAAAGCCAGCTCCCTGCATTATTACCCTTGAGGACCAGCAATGTGGAGTCCACTTCCCTATGAAGCAGGAGATGCTTGTCTTTGATTTAATTTGACACTCCAAATCTAAATCCAATGACATCTGCTGAACTATTGCAAATAAAGTCAGAATCCTTTCTGAGTGCAGTAGTAGACTATATGGATGAGAAAGGGGAGGGATGAAGCTGATAAGGAGACAGATCTTTGGAGGTTTAAATGGAGGCAAAACTCTACAGAAATGGAATGGAAATGACTCTATCCCTCAGGAGGGAAAGCCCCAGAGAGAGGTAGGGAAAAGATGGAAATGATGAGAAAATGAAACTAAGATCCCATTTTGCTCACAGCATCAGAAATCAGCAAAGGCCTCATGTGGTGTGTTAAAGTATTGGAACTGCTACTCTGAAGTCAATTAGAAATTGTGCAGCTGTGGGATCAGAGCCCTAAGAATACGAAAAGCAATAAAGTTGAAGGAGCTGAAGGCTAATCAGAAATCCCTTATAGCCACCCTGCTTCCAAGGGAAAAATACTTAGTTTCTCCTACTCTTCCCCTTCTATATTGACTTCTCTAAGTCAAGCTTTCATTCCTCCCTTGAATTATTTTTCTAACTAATCAAGGTTGACCTAAAAGCAAGCCTATACCTTACTGCCAGATGAGTTCTTCTGACAATCTCATCTTTTGTCCTAATCAAACTTATTTTGTTTGCATACTCCAAATGCCATCCAATTGCAATGGAGTAATACCCTAATTCTTTAGTGCCTAATTTTAATACAGAGAAGTATTCCTACATGCTATGCAGTTAGTTTATAAGAGAGAGAGAAATCAAGGTGTTTTTCAGTCTACTAATAGAGTGAACTTGCTGGTTTCTGACTGACTTTGCTCACTCCCACATTCCTCATGCTCAGAAAGGCTAATGGGAGAGTTGTGGAAAAGTTTTGAAATACCTGCCAAAGCCAATCTGCATTTCTAGCTTCCATAGTGCCCGTTCCAAGCTCTTGAATCCACACGGTTGCATCAAGTCCCTGTCACCACAGAAAAGCAAATCTTGTGATATTATAAATTCAGAAACTTCTAGCTGTTCTACAATCTTCATTGATCAATTGTACATCCATCCCTCCACAGTTTTTGTCCACTTTATCAGACACTTCTTATTATATCCCAATGTTCTTGGCATAAGAGATTTTAAACATTGTAAAATATGGGCTATATGTTGGAATATGTCCATCACTAACTATGCTAATATACAATACAGTCACCTTATTGCTATACTTTAGATGTTAACTGTTCTCAAAAGCCCAGTTGTTAAAGACTTGGTGCCCCGGTGGCACTGCTGGGAGGCAGTAAGAACTTTCGGAGGTGGGGCTTAGTGCCAGGTCTTTTGTGCCCTAGGTGCATGTCTCAAACAAGACTGGGAGACTCTGACCTCTTCAGCTTTCTTTTGTTTCCCGGCCATGAAGTAAGCAGTTTGCTCTACCACACATGCCCCACCATTGCAAACTGGCTGCCTCACCAGAGGACTTCTTAGAAACAATGGGTCCAGCCTGAGATAGACTGAAATCTCTAGACCTATGAACCAAAATGAACCTTTTCTTTTGGTAAGCTTATTACCATAGGTCTTTTGTTATACTAGCAGGATGCTTCCTGATGGTCTCAGTCATGGTCAAATGTAGTGTGTAATAAAATACATAGCTGGTAATATTCTATTATTTACATTTTTAATTTCAGGCTTAGCTTTCCTACCCTATTTTCATTTATAAAATTCATACTGAACTGTGCTATTTTTATAAATGAAACAAAAGGAAAAAAAAAAAAAGAAACAGGATTATGTTGCAACTAGAGAGTAGCAAGTACCATCTGAGGTAGAGTTGATATCCTAGAAGGGTCACTGTGCTGCTGCTCTGAGTGTTAAACAAACCTGGATCCACAAGGACTTTATGGTCCCAATAAATCTACATTATAGGTTTCCCTCCTCAAACCCATTGGGTGCCCAATTTCTGGATGAAGGATGCAGTGGTCACCTTCTCATGGATGGAACAAAATACTCAAACTGAAGCAGCTTATGGGAGGGCAGGGTTCATTTCAGGATTACACTTTTGAGGATGTTTTATCATAGTAGAGAAAGCAGAGCAGAGCAGGCAGCTGGGGCATCACATCTCCAAACAGAGTGGGAAGGAAATTATCTGAGTGAAGTAGCTCAACCCCAAGGTCTGCCCCTCAGCAACACCCTCCTCCAGCAAGGCTCCACCTCTGAAGAACTCCACCAGCCAAGTAGGAAGCTTAACCACTGTGGGGGACATTTACATTTGAACCACCACAGCGGGAGGTAAAGATAAGTAAGTGAAAGCAGAGATTCACACATCATAAATGAGAAACCCACTCTCTTCATATTCATATTCATATTCATATTCACATTTAGTCATTTGCATAGTCATTTTTAAGTCCAGAGGAGGAAATATGTTTTATCATAGCTAGGTCCATCTCTTCAGAAAATAGGTTAAATGGAGATGGTCTTTTACTGGACTTAAATGGTATTTTTCTGTAGTAATAAGTCATTTTAAAGCTCCTGATGCATTACTGAAGGATTTAAATTGGTAAAAGTATTTAATGGTTTAATTGGGAAAGGTATTTTTAGATAAAATAATTTTTGAATGAAAACTACAGTTTAAATAGGTGCTCAGAAGGCAGAGAGGTAGGCGCATCACTGTGAGTTCCAGGGCGGACTGAGCCTACATGATGACTTTCAGGTCAGTCTGGGCTAGAGCAAGATCTAGAGCAAAACAAACCCAAAATCTACAGTTTAGAAATCAATTGTTAATCTTCAAAAGACACATCAACCCCAATGCATACCTTAGCTTTAGGACTTGAAAAACAGATGGCCTGGGGTCTCTGAAGAATTCAAGATAAATGGCAGTGTAAGAGACAGAGGGAAAAGGAGACTGTAAATTTTTCTTTCTGGTATTAAAATCGTTTATGAAAATCAACTACATTTGACTTTGTGTTGTCTGTCTACTACATTCAGTGGACAATGAAACTGTTAACATGGCTCAGAGCTAGCTGATAGAAATTAAACTGAATTTTATTATAAAGTTCCAAAGGTATATAAAGTTTTAAAAATAGAGGCTGAGTAATGCTTAATATTCCACATATCCGATAATATACAGCATAATATTCCATATTTGCTGAGTTCCTCATTTTAGTTTCTATCCATATTACTAAAAAGCAAGTAACAACTGAAAGATGCAAACCCTATGATGGAAATATGGCATTCTTTTTGTTTATTGATTTTTGCTGATTTCCAAAGTAGAACAGTTTTAATTACATCTGAAAGGATTATATTAAAATGATTAATAATGTTTGTTATGGGGAAAACCATCCACTCTCTAATTAGACTGGGTGCCCACTCCACAGGAGGGAATACATGCCTGATACTGAAAACTTATGACAGGGGAGCCCTAAGGGTTTAACGTCTGCTGGTGTCTAGCTAGATGTACATACTGTGCTCACCAAACTGCCCAGTAAGCACTTCTTATAATGTTCATACCCTTTTGGGTAGAGGAGCTTCTTTTTCCAGATGGTGGTGACCTTGGGATGACTCAGAAGGCAACATAGTGCTGAGAAGTGACATAGGAGAGCTCAGCACTGAAACATCTCTATCACATCTTCCAAGGCTCAGGGTCCATTGCAAAAGAGGTGGCAGAAAGAATGTAAGAGCCAAAGGAATGGTAGGACTCCTTACAATGTGCTCCTCCAAACATAAAATGGCCTGGATATCCATGACCTCGTAGTGCCTGACACTACCTACACAAGGGCATAATAATAGGAGGAAAAGATGATGACATCAAAATAAAAGAGACACTGATTGATGGGGAAGGGGATATGATGGAGAATGGAGTTGTGGAGAGGAAAGTGGGGGGAAGGGAATTACCATGGTTTATTGTCTATAATTATGGAAGTTGTCAATAAAATGAATTTTTAAGAATAAAATAAAATTATTAATAATAGGGGGAATATATAAATTAAACATAAAGCAAGATTTCTGTCCAAACATTTCCATAGGAATACTTTGTTGTTTTGTTTTTGCTTTTCATTTGCTTGTTTATTTTTGTTTCTGGAAGTAAGGTTTCACTGTAGTCCAGGCTGACCTGGAATTTGCCATGTAAGATAAGGGTGGCTTTGAACTCACAAAGATCCCCCTACATTCGTCTACTGAGTTCTGGAGTTAAAGGTGTGTGCAATCATGCCCAGCTTCATAGAAATTCAATTAATTAATTAATTAATTTCAAAGAAGAGAGAGGGGTAGGGAGAGAGAATGGGCATGCTAGGGCCTTTAGCCACTGCAAATAAAATCCACATGCATGCACCATCTTTTACATCTGGCTTAGTATGACCTGGGGAATTGAACCTGGGTCTTTTGGTTTTGTAGGCAAGCACCTCTACTGCTAAGCAATCTCTCCAGACCATAGAAATATTTTAAACCAGTTGAGAACATTGGTTTCTGCTATTGTTTGGAAGAGATTTGTCCTCCTAGCATTTCTACTTGAAAACTTGGTTCTGTGTGGCCATGTTAAGTTAACATCTAACTTTTAAGGGGCAGGAAGAATTAAGAGACTGTTAGATTGGGATATTGCCTTCTGAAGATATTGAGGTAGTGATTATGAGACTGGTTAGTTCCCACTAGAGTAAGCTAGACACAAGTAATCCCTTTCCACTCTGTTTTTTTTTTTTTGTTGTTTGTTTGTTTGTTTGTCTTTCCATGTGATCTCCCTCCCATATGATTTCTCTGGCACATTCTCACTGTGATGCCATCCATCATGAAATATGCAAAGAGAAACTCAACAGAAGCTACATCTGTGGGGATTCCTAATTTGGGACCCTGAGTTTCTGAAGCTGAGCTAAATAAACCTTTTCCCCTTATAGGTTCTTTACCTTAAGTATTTTTTATTATCAATGGGAAAATAATATTGTTACCATGTTTATGGTTGATTTGCTATCTTATTTTTTCTTGGGTAAATTTGAAACATTTCATGAGGGCAAATATCCATTTTATTTGGTGGCCAAGGACCTTTCTTGATCCAAATCTTCATTTTACTTCACTAAAACTGTAGTTTGACTTAAAGGCAGGGGAGAAAAAGTGTTGATTACCTAGCATGAAGAGAGGACTAGGAAAATAATAAAATTTCTTCCTGTGTGTGTGTGTGTGTGTGTGTGTGTGTGTGTGTGTGTGCAGCCACACACATGCAAACACAAGTTCATGAATGTGATGGTACCCAAGTGTATACATGCATGTGGAGATATGAGGACCACTGTAGGTGTGGTTCCTCAGGTGCCATCCACCTTTCTTTGAGAGATGGTGTTTTATTGGCCTGAAACTCACCAATTAGGCTAGACTGACTGCCCAGTAACAGGTGTCCATCTCCCCGGTACTGGGATTATGAACACACACCTCTACAAGTGGCTTTTTTATTTTGGTTCTGGGGATCAATCTCAGATCCTCATACTTGCAAGTCAAGCACTTCACTGACTGAGCTGTGTCCCTGGCTACTACTTCTTAGGAATTGTCCTTGACCTTCAACCTTTGAGCACTACTTAGATAAATAAAACACAATATACTCTATATACTTTCATTATTGTTTGAACAAAAATGCTTCATACAACTATAACTTGAATTGAACATGACATGCTACAGAGATACACTTAAATGGGGAAAATTAACCTTATTCTGACATCAAGTATTGGAACTTTATGGTCATATTTCCCCTTCCTCTTACTTTAAGAATTGGTACACTGAGAAAAGCCTGAAAAGGTCATCAGACTAAATAATTCAGGCAGAAAAGCTGCCATTGAGAAATAATTACAAGTTCATCTTTCATGAAGTTAGCCAAGAGAAAATCACTTGCCACAAAGAAAACCTGACCTATGTTCCCAGTCTGCTATATATATTATTAATGTCATGGGGCCATTGTCCTCTCAAGAGTAACATTTGGTTGCTATTTGTATCATCATCATTTAGCCTTTATTTAGCACATTCATCTTTTATTGGGTTTAAAAGGTCAGTTGTGATCTAAGGTTTTTCCATGTTCCTCTTCTCTTTTCTTGAATTCATTGAAGATATTTGTTGGATTTATTTTACACTGGAAGATTAAGTTATGAAAAATTACTCTGTGGAAAATACCCCAATGCATACCCTTTTGGGTGCTGACTTACATCTTGAAGACAGGTAACATTTCCATGTGTTCATCTCCTTTAGGACATAGCTGCCATCTGACTCTATTCACAATGGGATCCAAGAAGAACAGGTAGTGTTATAGCTCTGGATGCATTTTCCACCAGAGGCAAACTAGCTGTCCCTGAAACACATATACTGGTTAGTAATTTTTATTTAAACACAGGCTCCCAGTGGCTTTGGTTCTCAGGGTAGTCATAGCCACAAATGTACTCATGTTTCTCTTTATCCTGTTCACATTCAAAGAGAGCTAGATTATTAAAAGTTTTGGCAATTCTTGCCAAAAGTGACAGAGATCTGTTTTCAGTATTATGACCATCCTTGACTAGAAAGTGTTCAAGTGGCTGTGTATACAGCCGTAGGTAGGACCATTTATATGCCATTTTTACATGTCTCCAACACTCCCTTACCAGTGACTGGCCCATTTGGAGTTCCTTCTAGCTCCATGCTAAGAATGGAATCAGTCCTGAATCCTAGCCCAGATAAGTCTATTGCACATGTGTTAAAGAATTACTTGACAACATGTAGTGTGGGGGCAGTTAGTGGAACCATTAAGAGGTGGAGCCTATTGGAATGAAATTAGTTTGCTATAGACATGCCCTTGAAAAGTATATTATAATGCTACCTTCTTTCTGGCCACTATGAGGTGAGCTGCTTCCTTTGCAACCTGATGTATTGTCTCACCATGGGCCCAGAAGTAATTGGGGCCATGCTACTATGGAATGAAACCTCCAAAACTGTTGGTCTAAATAGGAAATAGGCATTCCCATGTGGAGGTAGATTATCTCAGGTTTTTGTCATAGTGATGGAAACCTGACTGTTGCAGTCAGCCTCCCATTACTGACAGAAAACACCCGACCAAGAGCAGCTTGTAAGAGGAAAGGGCTTATTTTGGCTTACAGACTCAAAGGGAAACTTCATGGTGGCAAGGAAAATTGGTATGAGTATAGGGTGGACATTACCTCCTGGCCAACATTAGGTGGATAATAGCAACAGGAGTGTACCAAACTCTGGCAAGGGGAAGCTGCTCATAACATCATAAGCCTGCCCCCAACTGCCTCCAGGAGTCTCCAGTTCCCAAATTGCCACCAGCTGGGGACCTAGCATTCAAAACACATAGGTTCATGTGGAATGGCTGAATCAAACTACCACACTGAGCAACACACCCATGAGTTCCAATACATTTGATTATTGCCAATACAGGCCCTGCCTGGCAGTCCTTAAGTAAGGTGACACTCCTGTGCCCGCAGCTTGTTTATGTCTCCATAGAGAGCTCTGAGTGTGTCACCATGACTCCTATCTGGCTCTGAACGCTGTCCCCATAAGTGATCTCATCTTTCAAGAGAGAAAGTGGGCCACTGGGCAGAGACTCTTGCTTGGCTTCACACATTACTAAGTGTGCCTGACAGCATCAATGGGGGAATGGCTTTACATCCAAGTTCCAAAAACAGTTTGAAATGAACGAACACCAGGACCTTTTCCCCTATCATTCATCACCCCTTCCATTAGCCAAGGCCAGTGCAGTCCTTTGTCATTTCTGTGTCATCATCCCAGTCCCTGGCTTTCCAAATCTACTCTTGGTCTCTTCAGCCCTTAGTCATTTGTCTCCATTCTGTTCCACTGCACTCTGCCTCACATTCTCATGCCCTTCAACTCATTTTTGCTAAACCTGGCCTTCAATGTGGCCACCTCTTCCCCCTGATCGACTCACTGCATTACTCCTCACACTCTCTGCCGTTGCTATCGCTCCTCCTCCCTGGGGGAATTAGAGAATGGTGAATACAACAGATCCTTACATTTTTTCTTCTTCTGAGATGTCTTCCCAAATTTATACCTTCTACCTCCAAACATGTGCCATATATTATGTGTTAAACTAATCAAGTTTATCAAAAGCTGGCTAAGCTTGAATGAGCAATTTTGTTGCTGGTGCTCCATGTGTTTACTTTCATACATACTGTTAGAAGGACATTTGCATGTATATGTGTATATGTGTCATGCATATATATGTGGGGGGCACATATGTGTATGAGAGCATGAGGAGGCCAGATGGTAACAGAGGGTGTCTTCCTCAGTCATTCCCCTCTTTCTTTACTGAGGCAGGGTCTCTCGCTTGAGCCTGCAGCTGATGATGCTGGTCTAGTTAGCCAGTTTGACTGAGGCCTCGTTGCCTTGTAAATGCTTTATCCCCTGAGCCATCTCAGCAGCTGGAAAACTTTTTTTAAATCACTAGGCATTTTATTTTTTGTGCTTAAAAATGAAGACCTTGCATTATCTGGCATAGCATCTACTAGATCAGGAATGAAAAATACATCTCTTTTCCATGCCAATTTCAATTGCTTAGAGTACTGTTCATAAAGATTACTGGGTGCAGAATACATACTTAGGTTAACAAGATTTGTACAAAAAGGGTTGGAGAAAGCAGACCCTTGGAACTGCTTTTCTGGTGATATCTGGTTGACAAATATTCAACCTTCAGATTTCAACAGAAGAATTTTTTCATAGACCACCAGATTCTAAGCCTGCTTGGCTATTCTTACTCTATGCTCCTTAGCTACTAACTAGCCTCTCTGTCCATTAAAAATGTCACTTGTGGTGTACAATATTTTACACCACACAAAGTGCTTAATAAATATTAGCCAAACTTGATTGCCTCATATTCTTTATCTCTAGACAAACTAGGTCACTTGTTCTTCCCTATAAGGGTCTCACATAACCAAGTTTTCATTCTTGTATTCTTATAATGAACTGCTCCCCTACAGCCCGAAGCCAACAGGCTACGTATGTGTCCTCTGACACCTATTTACAATTCTATTTTCTCTAAAAAGTATTTCTCTACCTTCTTTTTCATCTGGAACTAGACATTTTCATTGCTCCTTCTCACGTATTTTTTGCAAATGACTTGATTTGGTCCAAAATCTCTAATATAACATATGAAAAGTTGGACCCTCAATGCTTCCAAGGTTCTCACAAAGAGATGCTTCTCAGTGGAGGACATGAGGCTAGAAATCATATCTTGGCATTCTTCCAAGGCACAATCTCTCCTTCCTAAGGTGGAAGGCTAAGTTCACCAACACCAGCTGATGAGTATGCAGACAGGCTACTATATAACTGAGCAATCTCAGGAGTGGCGCTTACAATGTTAAAAATGCTATACAGCTTTCAGGAAAAACTTCTTTATTCTTGTGCAATGTATATTTGGTTGGTTAGGACACTTTTATATATCAGATGTGTTCACAGTGGGACTCATTTGTACTAATGACTATAACACATGAAGATGTCTTACTCTCTTAAATATGAGCTGAATATATTTATCTAGATTCTAGACATTTTTTTTCCAAAAGCACTAGATTGTGGAACAAAAGTCATCTTCTAAACTAAACCTTTCTAAAACTAAAGATTTCAGCTTTTGTAATGGAAGTACTTACCAAGGGCTGGAGGTATCCCTGTAGCAGAGCATTTTCTCCCTGACCCGGCAGTGATTTGTTATTTCCATTCCCATCCTGCTGCCTGTCCATCTTTGTCAGTAACCTGTTAATATTTTTAATTGTCAGTGGACCCATGAGCAGCCAAATCAATGCAGAGCACCTGATACACGAGAATGTGACAGCAATGGTCACGACGGTGTTATTCTAGCAAGGCTTGATTGTGTGTCTTCTGTCTGCTCTTCCTCATTAATTCCATCTAGCAGACTCATACTCATCTTCCCAGGCCCAGCCAAGTTCATGGCTAGAGCAGGAGTCGTTTTCATACCTGTCAGCAGTGATTTCTCCATCTGTTCAATGCAAAGAGATGGGTGGACCTTCACAGGGTGAATACTCAGATACATTTTGAGAGTTGTGCAGTCCCTGAGATGAGTGAGACCTACTTTTTCCTCTGTATACTTGACTGAAACAATGATAGGAAAAATAAAAAGAAAAAGAAAACTTTTTACTGCTGTGTAGCCAATATTCAATGGTAGGAGTGATTAATAATCTGGAGATTCCTATCCTACATGAAGGTGGTAACTAGCTGATCCTAAAACAAACCTGGGCTAAGAAGACTTAAAAGCTGTATTTCAAAAACAGGGAAAACCCATTCCTGTTATGTAGAAAAGCAGTGGTGTAAGTTGTTTTTCTAGAAGTTGACAGGAAAATTGAATTATTATGGAAAAAGAGAAAAGGAATGTTGATAAAAGAAAATTGCATATATTAAATGCTACTGTGTGCTGAGAGTTATTTTGATCTCTTCATGTCATTTTATTTAATTCACACTGTAAAAGCATGTGAGTTGGTCAAAGTACCTAGTTACCTGGTGTGCACCCAGATGCTGGCCACCAGTCCTTGTTGAGGCATGCGTACTTATTCTCCACACAGCCTGCATGGAGATCCAAGCATACTACTCCTAGAGAACCCACAAGCAGGCAGCATGAACACTATTATGTGGTTATCCCTAAACAAAAATAATGACCACTACATACGTGTGGTAGTTTGAATCAGATGTTCCCCCCTTATTCATGTGTTCTGAATGCTTGGTCCCCGGCTGGCAGCAACTTGGGAGGGGTAGCCTTACTGGAGGAGATGTATTTCTGGGGTATGAGCTCAAGGGTGCTAAGGCCAGCTTCCCATTGCTAGAGATTTGCTCACTCTCCTGTTGTTGTTTTCCACCTACTGTGACAGAGGTGATGGCCAGCCTCTGCCCATGCCATGCTGTCTCCTACCATCATGAAGCTCTCCCCCATGCCAGCCTATAAATCAAAATAAACCCTTTCCTCACATTGGCTGCTTTTCCCAGGTATTTTGTCCAGGCAACCAGAAGGTAATTGCTACAATAAGCATACAACATAGCTAGAAAGTGTTAGAAATGCACAAATTTTTCGTTTAGTGTGGTAATAATAATGACTTGTCTTTGATATTGCTTGTAATTCCAACATTATTATTAAGCTTTTATAAATATAAAAATTATAATTTATTCTAATAGTAAACATAAGAACCTAATAACATTGCACCAATGTTCTTTTGTGTGATGGGATTATAATGTAATGAGGCATGAAAATTATCACATATGAGTTGGGACTAATGGACATTCAGCAAAACTAAAAAGTATAGCCCTATGAAGAAATTTAGCCATTGAGTAAATTCATCTTTCAATTATGGGAACATAATTTAAATGTAATCCAATAAATCTTTCCCCTGGGTTATCAAAATCTCTAACAGATAACATATTTCCTTGGCATAGTGTGGGTCTACTTGATAAAATGCTAGAAATGGATCCAGCAATCCCACTTCTAAGAACTTACTCAATTATTTGGTATTAGTCTGTTGAAGAGATATCTATACTCCTACATTTGCTAATTTTTTTTATAATAGCCAAGTTATAAAATGTCAATCAAATGCTTAATAAATGAAGACAATTTGGTATACATGCCCACTGAACTAGTACTCATAATAAAAAGAAAGGAATTATATTATTTGTAACAACATGGGTGGAACTGGTGAACATTACATTAATTAAATTCAGTTACAAATGAGTAAGTCTAGGAGACCTAATGCACAACATTATAACTATATGAATAATAATGTGCTGTTTACTTGAAATTTACTAATGGAGTAGTTCTTGTGTTTTCTCACCACAAAAAATTAAAAATATGAAGTGACAAATATAATGGCATCCTAATGAGTATCAAAACATTACACTGTGCACCATAAAAATATAACATCTTTTGTCAATTAAGCCTAAATAAATCTAGGGCTGGGAGATGATGAGGCAGAGATTAGAGTTACACAGCAACTAGCCAGGAACTCCTGTGGCCACCAGAAACTCCTCTTTAGGAAGAGACACATTCATGCCTGCCTTCATTTCCAACTTCTGTCCTCCAGTCAGTGAATTTGTTTATGTAGCGTTTAGTGCCAAGCTCGTCCTTCTTTGTTACAGCATCCACTCGCACTTAAGACGGAAAAGCAGAATGGATTAGGAGGGGTTTGGTGTTTATTGTGGAGCGGGTACCCAAATAAACCAGAATAATGACACATTATAGATACTGGATTCCCCATTCCTTGTCTGCACCCAAATGGACTACAGCACCAAGCGAGACTGCGTCTTCATCACTTTAGAGCTGAATGCAAGTGGAGGGAGATCACTCTATACCCGACTTTGTCATTTGGTGGAATTCTGAGTCACCTAGGAGACACACCTGAAGCGAGGGCGTTGCCTGTGAGGATTACCTAGCGTCAGAAGCATGCCAGCTCTCAAAGCGGGCAGCAACTTCCAACTGCCAGGCCAGAAGAAAGTCCTCGGAACAAGCAACATTACCTGCCTACATCAGTTCCTCCTGAGAAAGTGCGTCTGCCACCGCGGCTGGTGTCACCCTCTTCTGGTGTCAGAGCAAGCTTCCTCTGTGTTCCAATATGGACCAGCAACTCTCCAAGGAACTCCCAGGCTTTCAGCACCAGATCGGGACAACTGAGGCAGCTGACTTTGTGGACTGAGCCAAGACTTTCTGGGTGCTGGCAGGCAGCCATTGTAGGACTACTCAGTCCTTTTTATGTTTCTAATTTTTCAAAGTAGGGTCTCACTCTATCCCAGGCTGACCCGGAATTGACTATGTACTCTCAGGGTGGCCTTGAACTCACAGTGAACCTCCTACCTCTGCCTCCCGAGCGTTGGGAATAAAGGCATGCGCCTTCATGCCAGGCTTACTCAGCCCTTTCATGCAAGCCAATGTAGTAAATCCTCTAGAGTCTCGCCTAGTACAACCAAAGGAAAGCCTTTCCATACTCTATACATTTCTATCAGTTCTGAGGCACTAAGGAAGCCCCGCCTAGTAAAACCAGACACAGCTCCACAGATGGGCTCAGCTCTCTGAGCTTCCACAGTCCCTGTTCTGCTGCAGGCTTCCACCTCCCAGCAGCAGAGAATAACAAGGGGGTAAATGCACTGCAAATGCTCAAACATCATGGGGGTTTAGAACATTGCCGAAGTGTGAACACTTTGTTGAAATGATAAAACATTTTCAAGTCTTTTATTGTAAGAGAAACGGTTTTGTTTTTAATTCAAAAATATTATGAGGCTGGAGCCCTTCAAAGTGCTTGCTTGCAACGCCTCCTGGCTTGGCTCAGTTTGGTAACCAGCCACATAAAGCCAGATGAGCATTAGTTTGCTGCAGTGAAACCCTGACACACACATGTGTGAGCATGCCCCCCCCCCCACATGAGCGTGCCCACACATGCAGGGACATGCATATATACTCAAATAAATACATGTGAAAAGAAAATGTTATTGTAAATCAGCAATTTATAATTGTATGTGTTGATTATTATAACAATGTATGAGCACAATGTGAAATAAAGACTTAACATCCATTAATTCAAATATATATTTTATTTTGGGAAGTAGTGTTCTGTTTTGTTTTTGTTTTTCAAATACTGAGGTTAGAGTCTGGTGCCTTGCACCTGTTGGGCAAGTGTCCCTGGTGTTTTGAGACAGTCTTCTAGACAGTCCAAACTGGCCTTGGATTTTCAGTCCTCTTGCTTCTGCCTCCTGAGTGCTCAGTTGCAGGAGTGTCCCACCAGACCTAGAAAATGCCAGGGTTGTGTGCATGTTTGTTTTTGTTTGAAGATCACACCCTGGGTCTTTTGTGTGCTAGGCAAGTGCTTTCCCACTGAGTTACATGCTTCACAAATGAATCTTTAAATATTTTAGATTTGAACATTTGAAATGTATTCCCACTAGTGTTGAATTTTACAATATTGTATTTACTAATGATATTCACTGCAGTGTACAATAGAATCTCATACACAGTTTTACTCCTCCAACGATTTTATAGCCATGGGCAGGTGGTATTGGCCTAGGAGGAGGGAATCATGAGGATTTATATAGAGTTAGCGCTTCAAGAAGAGCATTGCTACTACAAAAGTGTGAATGCACTTAACATGCCTAGTTTGTATACTTAAAAATGGCTAAGGTGGTAAACATGATGTTACGTGCATCTTACCACTACTGAAGATATCTGTGTTATGAAAGCTCTCTAAGCCTCGGTTGTTCACCAATGCAATGAAGATGATAGTGGGTGCATCAGTATTTGATATGAATACACAGACCATCCATGTGAAGCAACTCTGACTCCTGGCTTGTAAAACTGTCTGTCATATGCTAATGGCCTTTGTTATCACGGCCTCAGTACTTGCTATGACTGTACTCCACAGGAATTCCTGAGGTTGCTATCTCCTTACCCTGCTTTTATTTTCAGCGCCAACCTCTGTGGAATTATTTTCTCCATTGTAACATTTGCTATTTTATTTTCTTGTCACCCACATGAAAGGAAGCATTTCTGGTGTCATTTATCATGGTGGCCCATACATAGCCTGGAACAATGCTGGCATCGAGTAGATGCTAATATATAATGTATGAATAATTTAGTTCTGTTATTGTTATTATTTGCATTATCATATGACATGCAGATATTTTTTCCGCAGGCTGGTAGATTTTAAAAGCTTGCCTAATTACAAAATTATCTGGAATGATTCCCAGGTCCAGCCCACCCTGCTAAATCAGAATCTGCAGGCAAATTCCCAGGAAGCTTCAGTTTTAAACAAGGCCCTCAGGTGATTTGTGTGCAGGGCTTGCTGTGTAAAATGTGAATATTGCATCAGAGAGCTTGCTAGAGGTGCAGAACCCTTGAGAGGGAGCAAACATCCTGGGGATCCCTAGGTACATCAAAGCTGTAGAAGGACTGGCCTAAGCTACATCCCCTCAGAATTTCCAACCTGTCAGATCACTGCAATCGTTTAACAAAGTTGGCGCCAAGCCAGAGAGAAGGTGCACTGGTTTCCTCTGATTTGGAGTGATTCTGATTAAGCCACACTGGGTTGTGATTTCCTAGATTAAACTATCTTCGGATATGATTTAAAGAAGTGAGTCCCTCTCAGAAATAAAATAATAATAATAACAAAACCAAAACACATCCAATCCTGTGTTCCAAGCTTAGCTTTATTATCATCAAACTAACAATACACCAGAGTAGAAATCGCTACCTAACCAGCCCATTCAATAAAGGCCTCTGGTGTCTCAGCAATGACATTGGTGAACCGGGGTGAGTCCTGTGGAGGTATCTTCAAAGAGAACTATTACTAAATGGCTTAAGGGACAATTAACCATACAATATAATTTTATGTCATATTCCTAGATATTCTAAGAAAGAAATTGATCTCTGCCCCTCAATCTTCTATTCTTGCTTTAAAATAGATTATATTATTATTCAGTTATAGGGAACTCAAGGGATTAGGAAATGCAGGTCATTAAAGATCCAGGTCCTTATTTATACTCATAGATCTTAAGAGCAAGGAGCACCTCCCACCATGAAGGGCCACCTGGGGCACAGGCAGTCAAGAGGAAAGGGAAGGGGCTGAAATGGAGTTATTATCTTTCTTGTGGGTTTTGTGAAAAGTAATGGGCAAGTCAGGGAAAGCAAGCTTAAGATGTGCTCTGGGGCACTGAACTGTCAGTTGTTATCTGGTCCCTGGCTCAGGGGTGACTAGAGTAGGTGATGGTAGGTGGAGTGTGGAGTCCTATAGAGAGGTTGCCTCCCAGTGCAGACCTACTTCGTTTCCATAAGAAGAGACCTACTTCGTTTTCATATGTGAGTGATTTCCTACCTCTATGAACTTACTAGTTCTAGAAGCAGCATTTCCCCCAAGCTTAGCTGTGACTAGATAACAAAGCATGAAAAGCATCAGAGACAAAACCAGGATGGTGGCTCATATCTTTAATCCTAGGATTAGAGAGGTTAAATTAGTTAGATGGCTTGTGTTTGAGGCCAGTCAGGGAAGCGAGTCATTTCTAGGTTGGTCTTGCTAATGTGAAGACTGTAAAACAAACAAACAAAAAATAAAAACAGAAAATAAACAATATGGTTAATATAACCATTTCAGGTTCATAGCACTTAATCTGATTGAATCAGAAGTACCTCTTTTGCCCATCCTTGAATTTTCCTGCTTCATATGTAGAAACTATATCTCCTCGCTAACATCACCCTCTTCCTCTCTGTCATACCAGGATCCGCCACCACGCACTTCACATTTAACATACTGGTAATTATGATTTTGACCATGGAGATTCAACTGTGGCATTTCAGATGCTGTAGTTCCCTGAGTATTGGCTGGAGGTTACATTCAGGGTTGGGCCTTTCAAGTTTTCTCAATCTATTGTCACTAATATCAATATAAATGTCAATTTACACAGGGATTTCAGATCACTTTCACTCTACCTCTGTCAAATCTGGCATCTCTTATCATCCAGGACAGGCTGCTGACCTGGGCCCAGGCATGAAACATTGTGTGTGAACACCAGCTTTGATGACATGGTCATGAGTAAAATGAAACAATCCTAGTCCCACTCCTTTCTCTTCTGTTTAAGAAAGAAAGTTGCAGTCATTCAAGGCACTCTAGAGGACAAAGTGTTCAAGGAGATCCAGAAAAGACACAGGTAATGCCTATTACAAGTCTCTCATGATATAAATGAAAACATTGCTTAAGAACCCATGTTTAATGTCTTTTACTCATAAATGCACATTTCATTTTGGACTTTGATTTTGAAGTTTAAGTTGAAAGTCATGTTCACCTTGTAATTACTGTCCCGGTAATAATCATCTGGCTCTTCTACTTCACATTTTTCATTTTATCTCAGGAAGAATAACCACGGCAGAGGTCAGCAGTTTATCCATTGTTTAATTCTAAATTCAACTGTACATCTGAAAACTCCATTATGCTTATTTATTTATTTATTTGGTTTTTGAAGGTAGGGTCACACTCTAGCTCAGGCTGACCTGGAATTCACCATGTGGTCTCAGTGGCCTCGAAATCACAGTGATCCTCCTACCTCTGCCTCCTAAATGCTAGGATTAAAGGTGTGAGCCACCACACCCAGATTTTCATTATGCTTATTTTCTAGGAGTACTTTCCTGATACGGAAAACTATCACCTTTCAGAGTGTTTGCTTTTCAACTCTTGGTAAATATCTTATGTAAAATCTGAGGCTTGTGTTTGGCTCATCAGTCTGCCAAGTATGTATTGGGACTCTTAGGCCCATTTTCTCACAAAACATGATCTCTACCAAGGGTTAGCATCACATTGGAAGCCTACATTTGAGTAATGGGTCTCCTAGGGCTAAGGGCTATGGGCAGGAAAAGACATTCAACACATGAATATTTATGTATCCTTACCATGAGAAGCATTCTCTTTTGTACTTACATGGGAAATGAGTATTTTGATTCCTCACAGAGAAATAAATCTTAATTGAGCCTTGCCTCCTAGCTAAAAGAAAAAAACGTGTTTTTGTTTTTTTTTTTACACTGCCTGCTGCTCAAACTATGGCTCCAGCTCTGTCACTCTTTTCTTTATCCAGCACCCTTATAAGAAAAGTGACCCATGGGCTGGAGAGATGGCTTAGCGGTTAAGCGCTTGCCTGTGAAGTCTAAGGACCCCGGTTTGAGGCTCGGTTCCCCAGGTCCCACGTTAGCCAGATGCACAAGGGGGCGCATGCGTCTGGAGTTCGTTTGCAGAGGCTGGAAGCCCTGGCGCGCCCATTCTCTCTCTCCCTCTATCTGTCTTTCTCTCTGTGTCTATTGCTCTCAAATAAATAAATAAAAAATATTAAAAAAAAAAGAAAGAAAGAAAAGTGACCTATATTTTCCTTGCCTTTCTCTTTTGCTTGCCATATAAGCTACTGTGACCTGGCTTTTCTACCATGTATCTATGTAAAGACAACTACTTTTATGTTCAAGTTTTTTAAAGATCAAGAAATTTGTATCTTTGCAGTTAATTTTACATGACTGATTGGCACATCAATGCAAGAGAAGGCACATAATTAAGACTGGCACAGGAATACTCTAGCATTACTTCTCCAACCATCTGTTGTTTATGCCTGCCCACAATTGATCCATGCTTCTGGTAAGAACGTCAGTTTTCTTTGGAGAACGTCTGACAGCTGTACTATTAATCAGGAGATGATTGGTGTAGCCTGGGTCCAGCCAAAACAATACAGCCTGACCTTAGTGACAGATTTAGGTGAAGTCATGTGATTCAGTATAGACCAAGTATAAGCACTGCAGGGCTCTTTGTGGCAGTTTGGGGGATGTTATACACTATTAAGTTGTTCTGTGAAATATAAACTTAGTAATAATGGTGACCAATTCACTGTCATTGAAGGAAAGCTGGTCTAAAAGAGCAATAAGATTGAGAGAAGCGCCATAGAGAGATGAAGAGAACTTCCTGATCACATCATTTTACCCATGCAGCTGGGCTCGCCCAGCTGAGCCACCTGCTGCATGGCATCGTTTGAAACATTCTCCTTTGGTCCTTTGGCTGCTAAAGACAGTCCGACTGACTTCTTTCTGTCACTGATACTGCAAGAACTGGACTAATATGGATAATATTCGATGTTGCAAAATAATGTTAGTCAGTAGAAACACTGTTATGAGATCAAGAATTGCTGTGAAGTTTTTGAAAGGCAAATTTCCTTCAGTATGGGGTGAGAGACAGATCTAGTTCCATTTGGCTCCATGTGGATATCCAGTTCTGCCAGCTTCAGTTGGAAAGGCTGTCTTTTTTTCCAATGTATAGTTTTGGTATCTCCCTGGGGGTGGGGGGAACAGATGGATATAGCTCCACGGATTTATCTGTGTTCTTTATTTCATTGATCAATATGTCTGTTCTTTAGCCAGTACAATGCTGTTTTCAGAACTATGGCTCTGTACTATAACTTGAAATCAAGGTATGGTGATACCTTCAGCATTACTCTTGTTGCTCAGTATTGAAGTCTTTTGGACTTTCATATGAAATTTAAGTTTTTTTTTTTCTATTTCTGTGAGGAATGGCATTGGAAATTTGATGGAGGTGCACTGAATCTGTAGATTGCTTTGGGTAATATAGACATTTTCCACAATATTAACTCTTCCAGTACATGAACATATGTGGTCTTTCCACGTCTAGTGGATTCTAGTCTTCAATTTCTTGAGTATTTCAAAGCTTTTATTTTATACATTTTCATTTATTTGGTTAGGTTTATTCCAAGATATTTTTTTTTTAATTTATTTGTAAGGAAAAAGAGCGAGGGAGAGAGAAAGAAGGAGCACACCAGGCCCTCTAGCAACTGCAAACTTCACATAAATGTTCCACTTTGTGCATCTGGCTTTACATGGGCACTGGGGGAATCAAAAACCCATGCCATTAGGCTTTGAAGGCAAGTGCTTTAACTGCTGAAATATTTGTTCAGCCCTATATTTCATTAAAAAATATTATGATTAGATATGGATATATTTTATATGTAAACATAACATGTTGATACCATCCTTTCCCTCCTCCCTGCCCCTTTTCTGAAGAGGCCTTCCTCATTGTGGATGCAGGTCAACCCCATGGATACTGTGTGTCATGCATTATGGAACAGCAGCCAGTTATGGGGCAGAGGTAATGTCTCTTTGAAAAATGTCCCAATGTGTGGTTCTAACAATGTTTCTACTCCCTCTTCTGCAAAACATCCTGAGCCATGCTGGGAGCATTTTAAGGCTACTTCAGTGATGGGAGCTTAGGAGTATCTAAATGTCTGATTTGGTAGGTATTGAGTGTCCTCAGTATCTTTCTCCATCACCTTTGTGCTGATATCAGTTTACCTAAGAGAGCAACATTCTTGCTCATTTCTCCAATTCCTCTGTGGTTTCAGATGGGGCTAGGGTGGAGGGCGCTGGGTCATTTATCTCCTGAAGTCCAGTTACCATCTGAAAAAGAGAAACAAATTCTCCAACGGAGAATGAAGTCAGGGTCAGTTAAATGGGATAACCCTTATTAATTTAGAGAGAATTATAAGGGTTTAGACACTTTTATAGTATACGGTTAGTGGGAGCTTGACAATGGACAACAGAATCAATATCTGGATATGATTCTGAGTGGATCTGTTAGCCAATCCAAGAGAACTTGGTTACCCACCATGGCTGTGTGTCACTATTGCACTTGTGTGAGCATCACATCAGGTTGTTTGCTTCTGAGTCACTTAGACTGATTTGCTCAGACAGATGTTGGCCACTTTCCCCTGGTAGCTCATATGGCCCCTAGATGGGCTGAATTTCTGAGGACTGGCTCTTCTCTGGATTTCAATCAAGTCTCTCCATGGTCCAAGCTGACAGTGATTGGTATCTTCAGCAGTAGGGTCTTACCATTAACCTCTGGTTGGTAATCAAATGCTCTGACAGAAGTTTGTCTTATTTGTTTTGGGAGATCTAGTAGGTCTCTCAGATCAACAACTCAATGTGGATGTAGACCACATACTGGTACAGGGAATTACAGGCCAGTGCCAAGGGAAAAGAAAAATCCAAAGAAGAAAGAGAAACAGGAGACATTTGAGGTTAGGTTTCATTTCACTCTCTCCAGGTCCCTTTGATTCAGGTGCTCCCTCAAAGATTTGCTTGAGGGTTCCAGCTTTTATTCTGATTTCCAGGATAAAGGATTCTATGGTACCAGTTCAATATCTTGTGTCCCCCAGCCCCTTCCCTTCTCTCAGCCCTACCCTCCCTATTGCCCAAGCCTCAAGATGCTATTCAGTAATGTCAGGAACTTGGGTTGATCCATTGTAGGAACTGCAAATGAGTGAGAATATGCAACAATTGTGTTTCTGTGATTGTGTGAGTTCACTTAAAATGATTTGTTCCAAGTTCAACCATTTTTCTACAAATTTCAATATGTCATCTTTTCATGCTGCTGAGTAGAATTCCATCATGTAGATATAACACATCTTGGTTATTCATTCATCCAATGATGGACACCTGGGTTGATTCCAGTTTTTAGCTATTATGAATTGAGCAGTTATAAACACGATTGAGCAAATATTTCTGAACTGAGATGTAAAGCTTTTCAGGTAAATGCCCAGTAAGGGAATAACAGGGTCTGCTGGAAACTTTATATTCGTCCTTTTCAGGAGCCTCCAAATTGATATCTACAGTGGTTGTACCAGCTTACATTCCCACCAACACTGAATGAGTGCTCCTATTTCTCCACAGCCTCTCCAACATTTGTTTCCATTTGATTTTTAATGTTTTATATCCTTACTGGGGTAAGGTGGAATCTCATAGTTGTTTTAAGTTGCATTTTCTTTTTTTATTTAAATTAATATTTTAAAAAATTTTTTATTTATTTATTTGAGAGCGACAGACACAGAGAGAAAGACAGATAGAGGGAGAGAGAGAGAATGGGCGTGCCAGGGCCTCCAGCCACTGCAAACGCACTCCAGACACGTGCGCCCCCTTGTGCATCTGGCTAACGTGGGACCTGGGGAACCGAGCCTCAAACCGGGGTCCTTAGGCTTCACAGGCAAGTGCTTAACTGCTAAGCCATCTCTCCAGCCCTAAGTTGCATTTTCTTAATGGTTAGGGATGCTGAACATTTTCTCAAGTGTGTGTTAGCCATTTGTAATTCTTCCCCTGAGAACTCCCTGTTTAGTTCTCTGCCCCACTTATGGAGTGAGTTGTTTGATTTTTTATGGTTCAGTTTATTTCAGTTCTTTGTAGTTTCTAGATACTAGGCTTCTGTCAGTGTTATAGCTGGCAAATATTTTCTCCCATTCAGTGGGTAATCTATTGACTTTGCTTATGGTATGCTTGTCTTTGCAAAAGGTTTTAGCTTCATTAGATCCCACTGGTTGAGTGCTTGTTTAATTTCCTTGGCTACTGGGCTTTTGTTCAGGAAGTCTTTTCCCAGTCCTATATTGTGGAGCATACTTATTACTTTTTTATTCCAGTAGTTGAAGTGTTTTGGACCTTATATTGAAGTCTTTACTTTTGGACTTGATTTTTGTGTATGGCAAAATGAATTTTCTACATATGGTCATCCAATTTGTCCAACACCATTTGTTGAAGATGCTGTCTTTTCTCCAGTCTATATTATTGGCACCTTTGTCAAAGATCAAGCAGCTGTAGTTGCTTGCCTAAAGTCTGGGTCTTCAGTTCTGTTCCATTGGTTTAACTTTCTGTTTTTATTCCATTACCATGCTGTTTTTGTGAATGTGGCTTTGTAATATAGCTTTAGATCAGTTATGGCGATACCACCAGAAGTGTTTCTTTTGCTGAGGATAGGTTTGGATATCTGAGGCCTTTTTCCATTTCATATGAATTTTGAGATCATTTTTTCAGTCTCAGTGAAGAATGATGCTGGTATTTTTATTGGTATCCCATTAAATCTGTATTGCTTCTGGTAGAATTGCCATTTTCACAATATTATTTCTACCTATCCTGGAACATGGGAGGTTCTTCCATCCTCTCAAGTCCTCCTCTATTTCTTTCTTGAGTGTTTTTAAGTTTTCATTTTTTAGTTCCTTCACATCCTTTTTTATTGTTATTCCTTGATATTTAATTTTTTTGTTGTTATTGAAAATGGGACAGTCTCATTAATTTCTTTCTCTGCATATTTCTTGTTTGCATATAGAAAAACTACTGATTTTTGTGCATTGATATTGTATTCTGCCACTTTGCTGAAGGAATCTATCACCTTTAGAAGTTTGGGAATGGACACTTTTGGGCCACTTATATATACAATCATGTCATCTGAAAATAGGGCTAACTTGACTTCTTCTTTTCGAATTTGAATTCCTTTTATTTCCTTCTCCTATCTTATTGCTTGGGCTAGTACTTCTAGCACTATGTTGAAGAGCAGTGGTGAGAATGGGCACCCCTGTCTTGTTCCAGATCTCAGTGAGAACTCCTTGAGTTTTTCCCCATTAAGAATTATTTGGGCTTTATATATAGCCTTTACTGTGTTGAGATATAAACCCTCCATGCCTATTCTTCCCAGTGTTTTGGCCATGAAGTGGTGTTATAGTTTGTCAGAGGCCTTGTCTGCATCAGTTGAGATGATTATGTGGTTCTTATGGTTCAGTTTATTTATGTGGTGTGTTACATTGACTGATTTCCATATCTTAAACCATTCCTGCATCCCTGGGATGATGCCTACTTGATCAAAGTGGATAATGCTTTTGATGTGTTGTTGAATTTGGTTTGCAAGGATCTTTGCATCTAAGTTCATTATGTACATAGGCCTATATTTTTCTTTCCTTGTTGCATTTGTTTCTGGTTTTGATATTAGGATGATTCTAGCTTCATAAAAGGAGTCAGGGAGGATTCCCTGTTCTCCACATATGTGGAATAGTTTGAGAAAAATTGGTTTCAGTTCTTCTATGAAGGTTTGATAGAATTCAACTGAGAAGCCACCCAGTCCTGGACTTTTCTTTCTGGGGAGATTTTAATTACCTTTTTAATTTCTGTGGATGTCATAAGTTTGTTTAGGAGATTAATCTGCCTTGAGTTTAATTTTGGTATGTGGTATGTATCTAGGAATTCATCCATTTCTTCCAGATTACTTAAATTTGTAGAGCAAAGGTTTTGGAAGTATGCACTGATGATTGTTCCAGTGTCATTGATGTCTATAGTGATATCTCCTTTTTCATTTCTAATTTTTTTTTAATTTGAGACTTCGCTTTCTTGTGCTTGATCATTTGGGGCAGGGGTTCATCAATCTTGTTTATTTATTTATTTATTGAAGAGCCAGCTCTTCATTTCATTGATTTTTAAAAAATTTTTTGTTGGTTTCCAATTCATTAATTTCTGCTCTAATATTGATTATTTCTTTCTGTCTGGAGTTCTTTGGGTTGGATACTTCTTGTTTTTCCAGTACCTTTAGGTAAACATTTAGTTTATTGATTTTTAATCTCTCTGTCTTTCTAATGAAGACATTAAGGGCTATGAATTTTCACCTTATGACTACCTTCATTGAGTTCCATAAGTTTTGGTTGGTTGTGTTGTCATTATCATTCAAATCTAGGAATTTTACAATTTCTTTTTTTTTAATTTCTTCCATGACCCATTCATTGTTTAAAAGTGTGTTGTTTAGGCTATAGGTGTTGGTGGCGTTTTTGACGATTTTTTTTTTTTTGTTGTTGTTGTTGTTGTTAAATTCTAACTTTAAAGCATTGTGATCTGACATATTACAGGAATTTACTTCAATTTTCCTTACTTTATTAATGCATGCTTTATGGCATGATATATGGTCAATTTTGGAGAAGGTTCCATGGGCTGCTGAGAAGGATATGTATTCTGTAGAGTTGGGGTGTAAAGTTCTATAAATATCCTTTAGGTCTATTTGATGTATGATGTTGTTGAGCTCTATTATTTCCCTGTTGATTTTCTGCTTGGATGATCTGTCTGTTGAAGACAGTGGAGTATGGAAGTCTCTGACTGTGATGGTGTTTGTGTTTATTTCTGTTTTATTGTCAAGTACATTTTGTTTTACAAACTGTCGTTCCCCTGTGTTTGGGGCATATGTATTTAGTATTGTGATGTGCTCATGTTAGATAATTGCCTTGATGAGTAAGAAGTGGCCTTCTTTGTCCTTTTTCATTACTTTTGGTTTGAAGTTTTTTTTATAAGATATTAATATAACAACACCTGCCTGGTTTTTATTTCCATTTGCTTAGAATATCATTTTCCAAACTTTCACCATGAGGAGGTGTCCATCTTTAGTGGTGAGGTGGGTTTCTTGAAAACAGCAGATAGAAGGGTCCATTTTTTTGACCAATAGTTCACTTTTAAAGGCAATTGTGAATGGCATTGTTTCCCTAAATTCTTTCTTAGCATGTTTACTACTTGTATTTACTAGTTTTGTATGTTTGATATGATCTGCAAATAAGCACGTCTTTCTTTTCTCATTATCCCTTTTTGATTTTATTTTCTTGTCTTATTGCTCTAAGCTAACATTTCAAGTACTATATTGATTAAGGATGGACAGAATGGACACCCTTGTCTTGCTTCTGATATTAGTGAATTTTCCCCCCATTTAATAACTTCTTGGCTATGTTTGTCATATATAGTCTTTATTTTTTAAATTTAGTTTTATTTATTATTCTTTTTAGAGAGAGAGAGAACAGGTATACTAGGGATCCTAGCCACTGCAAACAAACTCCAGATGCATGCTCAACCTCATGAATCTGGCTTACATGGGTCCTGGAGAGCTGAACCTAGGTCCTTTGGCTTTGCAGTAAGTACCTTACCACTAAGCCATCTTTAGCCCATATATAGTCTATATTATGTTGAGATATATTCCTTCTACTCCCATTTTCTTCACAGATGTTAATAAAATGTCCTTTTATTGCATCTGTTGAGATTATCATGTGACTTATGTCCTTGAGTCCTTTTATGGGATATATTAAATTTAATGATTTGTGTATGCCAAACTATCCCTGAATCTCTGGGATGAAAACAGAATTCATGTTAGAGAATGATCTTTCTTATGTGTTCATAAATTCAGTTTGAAAATATTTCATTGAAATTTTTGCATGTATATTATTCAGGGAGATTTGTCTATAATTTTCTTTCATTGTGTGTCTTTAGCTGACTTAGTTATCAGGATAATAGTGACTTCATAAAAATTATTGATAGCATTCCTAATTTTTATACTTGATGGAAAATATTGAGAAGAATCTGTTTTAATTCCTCTTTAAAGGTCTAGGAATCTATCTGGACCCAGAGGGTTTTATTATCATTATTATTATTATTATTATTATTATTATTATTATTATTATTGCTTCAGTGTTATTGTCTGTTATAGACCTGTTTAAGTTGTTTATCTAATCTTGGTTTTATTTTGTTGTTACATGTATCCAGGAATTCATCAGTTATATTGGCTAAGAGTTTGTCAATCTTCATGTCAAATAACCAACTCTGTGTTTTATTGATTCTGTTTTTAGTTGCAAGAGAGTGAAACAGACAGATAGAGCTTATGACATTGCCAGGGCCCAATGCCCCTGGAAATGCACTCCAGATTCATGTGCTACTTTGAGCATCTCAGTGTACAGAGGCAATGGAGAATTGAATGAAGGCCAGCTGCTTTGCAAGAAAATAGCTTATCCACTGAACCATCACCCTAGGACTCACTGACTCTTTTGTCAACTGCAAATGGGTCAACGACCTTAATTTAAGTGCAGAAAATAATAGAGGAAAAATAATTTAGATATAAGTATATGTAGGTACTTTTGAATAGGACTCCAGTCACTCAATATATAATGGCAATAATGGTCAAATGTGAACTTGTGAAATTAAAAACCTTCTGAACAGCAAAGGAAATAAATAGTCACCGGAATGAAGAAACAGCCTACAGAATTGCAGAAAATCTTTACAGCTATAAAAATGCCAAAGTTTAACCCCACACTATATAAAGCATTAGAAAACTAAATAACAACAAATCAGAAAAAACAATAAACAAATGAGGAAATAGCCAATAAACATAAAAATGTCAACTTTACTAGCCATCAGAGAAATGCAAATCAAAACACTGAATGTCATCACACTCTAGTCAAAATGCATGCCATTAAGATAATAAATCATAACACATACTGGCAACGATGTGGACAGAAATGAAGTCATACACATTGCTGGTGGGAATGTGAATGAGGCTTGCCATTATGGAAATCAGCAAAGACGGTTCTCAAAAAACTAAAATATATGTAGTGTATGGTGCATCTGTACCTACTGGGTCACATCACGTCAGCACATCACAGAGATATTTGCATGTAGAATCTATTGCAGCAGTATACACAGCATATATGGTATACAACCACCATAGATGTTCAGTTAAAGAAGAATAAAGACAATGTGGTATATATACATAAAGGATTATTTTAGCCATAAAGAGGAATGGAGTTTTGTCATATATAGAAGATAGATAGAGCTGAAGAAAACATATAAGGTGAATTATACTAGTCTTGGAAAGAAAAAAAATACATATTCTCTCATTTATGATTCTTAGATTTTATATAGATAACACCAAATCATGATAGTAGAAATAAAGCTGTCTAAGGGAATAGGGGTGTTACAGTCAGGTTCACATTGCTGGTAGAAATCACCCAACCAAGAGCAAGCAGTTTTGGGGAAAAAAAGGTTATTTTGGCTTACAGACTTCAGGGGAAGCTCCAGGATGGCAGGGGAAAACGATGGCATGAGCAGAGGGTGGACATCACCCCTAGCCAATATAAGGTGGACAATACCAACAGGAGAGTGTGCCAAACACTGGTAAGGGGACGCTGGCTATAACACCCATAAGCCAGCCAACAATACAGGAGGCATTAATTCCCAAATCCCTATCAGCTGGGAACCTAGCATTCATAACACCTAAACTCATGGGAGACACCTGACTCAAACCACCACAAGGGAGAGCTACTGAAGAAGGGAAGGTGAGAAAGGGGAGAATAAAGAGTGTGCAGCAAAATGTGATCAGTACATACTTGAAGGAAAATGTCCTATGTAACAGTGCTACATACAATGTCCTCATGCAACACAGTGCCATGTACAGTGTCGCCATGCAACACGGTGTCATGTACATTGTCCTCATGCAACACGGTGCCATGTACAATGTCCTCATGCAACACGGTGTCATGTACAATGTTCTAGTGTAACACGATGCCATGTACGATGTCCTCATGTAACACAGTGCCATGTACAATGTCCTCATGTAACACGGTGTCATGTACAATGTTCTAGTGCAACACAGTGCCATGTACCATATCCTCATGTAACACGGTGCCATGTACAATGTCCTCATGTGACATGGTGTCCTGTACAATATTCTCATGTAACACAGTGCCATCTACAAAGTTCTCATGCAACACGGTGCCATGTACAATGTCCTCATGTAACACGGTGCCATGTACAATGTCCTCATGCAACACGGTGCCATGTACAATGTCCTCATGCAACACGGTGTCATGTACAATGTTCTAGTGTAACACGATGCCATGTACAATGTCCTCATGTAACACGGTGCCATGTACAATGTCCTCATGCAACACGATGCCATGTACAATGTCCTTATGTAACACGGTGCCATGTACAATGTTCTAGTGCAACACAGTGCCATGTACCATGTCCTCATGTGACATAGTGTCCTGTACAATATTCTCATGTAACACAGTGCCATCTACAAAGTTCTCATGCAACAAGGTGCCATGTACAATTTCCTCATGCAACATAGTATCATGTACAATGTCCTAATGTAATGCAGTGTCATGTATAATGTGCTGATGTGACACAGTGCAAGGTACAAAGTCCTAACATGACACAGTGTTATGTATAATGTTCTCATTTTAACCTAAAACCAAGGTGAGTTTTTCTACTGGTTTTCTTCACATTAACCAATAGGTATGTTTTGTTTTTTTCCTCATCTGCTAGAAGCTTATGGGACCAATTATCCAAGCTAAACATGTTGGCAATATCCTCATTCCTATAATTTACTTTTTGCACCCTATGGGTTGATAGACCTTGTTAATTTATCTTCTAATTCTTTGTCAAAACATCCCCTCATCCATGTTTTATGAGATGCCCTTTTATTAATTGTTGTAACATTTCCCTTACAGATAAGCAATGCATAAATTAAAGCAAGTGATGAGAACCACCTGAGAAACTTATTAAATGAAACCCCCAAGGGTAATTCTCTACAGGGTTTTAATAGACTTGATCTGAGAATCCATCTAAGAAACACCATTTAGTTTCTTGCAGTGGTCTTCTCACTCACTGCTGTGGATGTAAATGTTCTGATTGCTGGGTTTCTGCCCCTACCTAAAATTTCCAAAGTTGCATACCTGCCTCCAAGATATGCTATGGCTACTTGCTATGATGTAGCATGCTCCCAAATTGTAACAAACACTTCCTATTCTCTCAGTTCCCCCAAATAAGGCATCTCTCCATAGAAAATGCCACTGGAGAATATTTTTTTCCATTTGGCAATAGCAGATCATATTGTATTACCAAATAAACATCATATTATACAACAAGCTTCCAGGATAGTACTAAATTCTTATCCCTATTATCTCATTCAATATGTTTTAGCTCTATGAGATAAGAGACAGTATCAATGGGATTTTGTAGCTTATGGATTCTAAGAATTAAACTGCTGATGGTCATGGAGCTACTATGCCCTGAATTGGAACTCTTTATACTACTATATTGACATGCGAGTTTCCAAGGATCTTATGTCTCCACCTCTCATCTAGGGGAGGTGTGCAAGGATTAAAGATGCTCAAGATACTGTGTCTGGCCTTATATAGGTTATTGGGTTCCAAACTTAGGTACTCACACTTACATATCCAGCTTTTTATCTTCTCAGCCATCTCTTTAGTCGCCAAAGCTTTCAACTTTGGCTAAGATCCAATTTATCAACATTTCCTTTCATGGGCCATGATTTTATGTCATGTATAAAATCTCTGCCCAAAGATATTGAAGAGTTTATTTGCTATTTTTTCTGAAAGTTTTATGCTATGCTTTTAATTTAATTCCACCATTATCTTTGAGTTCTCTGTTGTTTACAATGCAATATTTAGATCTTGGATCATTTCTCTGTCGGTGGACAGCTAATTATTCCATCATCACCATTTGCTAGGAAGGCAAGTTTTATTCCATTGCATTATTTTTGCACCATTGCCAAAAGTGTGAATATACAATTGCTTGAAAATAAACTTATATTGAAAATTGAGCTGAAGAGATTGCTTAGTGGTTAAGGCACTTGTCTGCAAGCCTAAGGACCCAGGTTTGATTCCCAAGTACCCATGTAAGCCTGGTGCACAAGATGGCACATGCGTCTGGAGTTAGTTTGAAGTGGCTAGAGGTCTTGGTGTGCCCATTCTCTCTCTCTCAAGTAAATAAATAAAATATTGTAAAATATATTAAAAATTGTTTAGCATGATGGCTTGTTATAAAAAGGTAATTGTGGCACAATGCTGTGTATATTGATGGGCATGTTATAAAATGGTTGGTTTTATGTTGTTTCATCTTAATAAAAGCACCACGAAAAGTTTATCCTAGCTAAGCTTCCAATTACTGTTTCATATAATTTAGTTAAGATTTGCAAGGATTATATAAAAACCCTCTCTTCATCTCCCAAGATATTCTTTTCAAAGTTATTTGCCTCCAGCTTCCAGATCTTTGTTGCTAAAGTCAGGTAATGGTAATGTTATCATATCTAACCTCTGGGTAAACATTTTCAACGGCGAAGCAATATGTGGGCAGTGATAGAGGCAGCTGTTCATAACAGACATAATATTTCCTGGCCATCAACCCCCACAGCCCTTAGTCATTCTGTGCCCGTTACTTATCTCTGCCCTGTCTTCATCCCTCAGGATTAAAGTGTCCACAACAGAACACTCCATTATATCATGAGGTGATCACTGCCTTTTCTGGGAACACACAGCTCCAGAACCACATATTTTATCACTTTTCTGGCAAGGAGTTCACAGCTTTCTTCTAAATAACAGCAACACCGAGTCAAGGATGAAGAGTGTGAGGGAGTCCTGACTTGCTGGCATTCCAGAAGGTCTGGTCCAGACACTTCCTCCCATGTAGCTGCTTTTATTAACAGTGAAAGGGTTCACATTTAGATCTTTTGGTAAGTTCTTGTTGCTAAGAAATCTTGAGGCATGCAGGTGAGACCAATAACCACCTTTCCAGGCCTGAGGTTAATATTGTCTTAGCAGGACATGTCTTCAAGAAATCTGTGAGATGTTAGTGTCATTGCTGATCTTCAAATGACAACTGATGTCAGGTTAGAGAACCTCACACTTTGTGTATGTCTTTCTAATGCATATGAAAAGGGAAAACTCATCTTCTATCTTCAAGTAGTCTAACTCATAGCACTCTGGTCATGGGCCCCAAACATTTTATGCTTGGTCCAGAGATCATGGCAAAAATGAGCTACATTTTTATACACAGAAGTGTCCTCTACTAACACAAAGTGGAGTGATGAGAGGAGAGATTTTTGCATTTCTCCTGGAATATGCTATGCTCTTCCTGACATCATGCCCTGCACAAAGATGGAGGGTGAGACAATGAGAAGATCACAATCTGCTTTCCATCTTAATGCAATGTTACTGATCACTTCTGCAAATATGTGTCATTTCTTTCTTAGAGCCTGAATGACGTCCCAATCAGGTGCCGAAGCTGCCATTTCCTGCTAATGTATTATTTTCTCTTTCATTTTATGAAGTTTCCAGAACATTTTGTAACGTGCTATGCTTCAATAACTATTGTATTCCATGGAGATATTGACAGACCTTCCATGGAACATACCCTATGTGCTATTGAGTTTTGAGAACACCTTTCTCTTTCCAAAGTCACAGTTGCTGTTAGCAAATTAGAAACCTTGAGAAAATTCTATAAGAACACAAACTTTACATTGTGTTTCTTTTCTTTTTTATTGACTTTCCTTTCCCCTTTGTCAAGGGAATCTGTTTGACATTCATTTTCTTTTGCTTTTTGTGGTTTTGAGCCAGTGTCACAATACAGAGCCCAAGTTGGCCTCAGACATGTTCTCTTCCTGTCTCATCCTACCAAGCGCTAGGGTTACACCCTATGCACCACCATACTGAGAAATTTAGTGTTCCTTAAACTTATTATTCTACAAAATCTGACAATGTGTGTATATATGCCTGAGAGAGAGAGAGAGAGAGAGAGAGAGAGAGAGAGAGAGAGAGAGAGAGGGAGAGGGAGAGGGAGAGGGAGAGGGAGAGGGAGAGGGAGAGGGAGAGGGAGAGGGAGAGGGAGAGGGAGAGGGAGAGGGCGAGGGAGACGGAGAGGGAGAGGGAGAGGGAGAGGGAGAGGGAGAGGGAGAGGGAGAGGGAGAGGGAGACGGAGAGGGAGAGGGAGACGGAGAGGGAGAGGGAGAGGGAGAGGGAGAGGGAGAGGGAGAAGAATGGAAGAATGAGGGGCCACACAAGGGAAGAAGGGAGAAGGGCAAGGAGTCAAGAGGCAAGTTTGCTAATAGCACTTCTGGAGCTGGGTTTCAAGACAAGCAGCCTCTGCTTTCTGTTTCTATTTTCTCACTCCTGAAGCTGTATTAAATTTGCCACCTCAGGGAATACCTGCAATCTCTAAACAGTAAAATCAGCTATTGGCTCGTTTCCTCCAATTATTTTGGCTTTGATGTTTCTGAGCTAGCTGACACAATCAACAGCACACTCATTCTTCACGCTTGCCACTTAGAATTCTTAATTTGTTATCACTGTCACCAACTACTTCTCTTGGTTTCCTGACTGCCCAGGACTTGCAGCATGGCACTCATACCCAGACTCAGCCTTCCTTTCCGTCTACACCTCTTTCTGACCACATCCACAAACACTTTATGCTCCATCCAGTCTAGCCACTCACTGGCCCTTTCCTCACCTCCTGATCCAGGGCATCTGGTCACATCTGTCACAGTGGTCTGCTACTGCCTTTCCTGCTGCTCAGGGTTCCCCTTTCTTTACCTTGCCTTGTCTCATTATAGTTTGCTTTGTTTAACTTCAACTTTCTCCTCCACTAGACTGAAAACTTTGTAAGGTCAATAGTCATTTATGTTCCTAGTTACTAAATACCCACCTTTGTTTATATATCCAATAAATGGATATTAATGAATCTAAATTCTATGAATTCTATGCTTCTCATTGCTTCAGCATTCATTTTGTATTATTGTGCATCTTCTTTTGTTGGTAATTACCATTTTTTAGCCTGTGTACTTTATTAATTACCTTACATGTACTAAGTTTCCTCACCTCACATTTGGGAATCATGTATGTTTTAAAGCCCTTTAGGAACTAAGGAAACTTGGGCTCACACATATTATGACACATATGATTGAGACTGGATGGTTAATACAAAGAATGGAGTTTCTTATTTCCCAGAGAGCGTCACTACATTGTGGCCCATATTCAACTTCTGTTTCTGACTCCTTCCTACCAGTTACCACCTTTCTAGCTCTACAAGCATCTGTTTCATGCATGTATTAAGTTTGTTCTCTTGCACCAGTAAACTTCTGAAGAACATAAATTTCTGTTTCAGAGTTTTTGTCTTCCAAGAACGTAACACTAATATGAATTAGCTAAATATGAGTAGAAGAAAGCTGGCCATACTATATATTTAACTTTATTAATATTGACATTTATCATACAAAATTACTATTTAAATCTTTTATGTGGGCAAAAATAAATGATATAAAATACATAATGTACCTTGATAATTTTAACTGCATATAAAACATGGAGTGATTGAAACTATGTCACATAAATATTTTACAAAGAGACAAAGACATTCAGACAAAATTTATCATTACATTTTGGATATTATATAATGTTAGAAAGAGGCAGATCCAAAATAATTACTATTTAGAGAATCAATCTGATATTTTGATATTTAAAATGAGAACTGTGTAAATGAGCACTTATAAAAATATTTTTAAGCAAAAGCTATGATCTACTCATTTACTTGGCAGTTACAAAAATATATATTAATCTAAAACTACACGAATTTGCTTGAGGCATTAAGCATTCAAATTCAAATGTATGTTTTCTAAAGCATTCACCAGCTTCATATTCTTGGCTACAGGGTCTAAAATGTATAATATGCACATAGTATTAGAGTAGACTTGTGTTAGGAATAATGTCATTGGAAGTATGAGACACTTGGGACAAACAAGGAGACACGGAAGCATTTGGAATTGAACACATCAAACACAGCAGAATCACTGGGTGTGTCTAATTTTACGTGACATGAATTCTTACGGTCCTTTGTTGAGTGAATACACGAGAGGATGGCGTTGATTATTACTTGCAATTAAAACTAGCCAACCAAAGCCTGTTATTGCTAGCAAAATATCACTTAAAATCGAATAGTTTTATTCTTAATCAGTTATGTCTCAACGGCAAAGTCAGGTCAACTGACTTCAGGTTGAACAGAAGAGCATTACAGTTTGGGTCTTAAATGTCCCCCAAAGGCCCATGGATTAAAGGTTTGATCCCCAAGACCGTGCTACTGTGAAGTGGCAAAACAATTTGGAAGTGAGAGTCAATGGGAGGTCCTTATGGCTTTAGATTGTGAGGCCCAGGTTTCTTCCTCTCCTTTGTTTTCTATCTGATGAGCTCACCAACTTTGTTCAATCACACTCTCTTGCCATCATACTGTGCTGCCTCAACACAGGCCCAGTAGATCATGGACTTGAACCTGTAAGACCATGAGCCAAAATAAACCCAACTTATTTATTTACTTATTTTTGTGGCAGTTTTACTTTAGCCAGGGCTTATACCTAACTTACTCTGCAGGCTGTCCTTGAACATCCTCCTACCTCAGCTTCCCTAGTCCTGGGATTAAAGACATGCACCACCACACTGGCCTGGCCTAAACCTGTTTTGTTTATAAATGGATTATCTCATATATTTTATTATAGTGATAGAAAGGTTCCTCACACAAATGGCAAACTAACAATGATTTAAAAAAACAAACATGTACACCTACACTACATACATAGCTCTGATGTCCTCAGTACAAACAGTCAAGACACTGATCACCTCCAGTATTCCTAAGTTCACAAAAAACATCAGAATCTATTTCTTATAATGTCTTGTCATATAAAGAAGCAAATATAGAATACATGAGGACATATGCATACACACATATATATTGATTTAGTAGACTTAGTACTCATTTAGTAGACACAGTTCCTGCAAGAATCTATCCCAGTAAGAGAAGAAAGCTGCCCCAAGTGAAGTTGCCTTACTGCCTAGGCAAGGATTGCTGAGATGTACATGTCAAACCTGAAGAGTCTTTCACACATGTGAGTTGATGCTTTAGAACATGAATAGTGACATCACTGTTAATGGAAATTAGTAAAGTAGTACAATTTTCTGAATCCAGAGCTTATCACTATGACTTGTGTGGAAATGCACCATCTACGATGATGGTGGCCATATTTATAAAATGAATATACGGGGCCATTCTTGGCACAAATGTCTTTGCTGTTCCCCCCACTTGTTATTTAGTGATAAAGATTTTCTAAGGTTGATGAGTAAACTTCCAATTAATCAAAAGTGCAGAGGATATTTATCTTAATTGAAATTTGGGTCATCCTCAACCATTTCAGAATCTTTGTCCTAAACTTATTTAAGAAAACCAAAATTTAGTTTAGAAAATTGGTTAATACATAGTATATGTGTACATATATATGTATTTTTATATATATACACATGTTTATGAACTTATTACTACTATGGAGGAATTATTAAGCTAAGCTTAGCAAGATCATTCACATAATAAGTCTTTAAAATTAAACATGGCTTCCCAAAAGTCAGATTCAAGTCAAATACTAAAGGTTAGTTTTAAAATCACTCATGTAGAAAGTGCAGAAATGACATTTAAAGTAAAATAAAACATATGAATTACTTAAAGAATACTATTTATTTTAAAATTTAATATGATTTTATAAAAATACAAGCAAATTAAAATACGCCCACTAAGCTGTATTAAATTTTGCCATATAGGAACAGAGCTAATTAAAATATTCCAAGAATTTTTTAGTATTTTAAATAGAAATGCTTTGTTTTAGATACACAGAGTGATTTACTCTCAACTCAATGCTTCCAAATCAATAAATACTAATCTTGCCTATCACATATACATATCCACAGGACTGGAAACTTTTGGTTTGCTTCAATTAGTTAATATTTATCTTGCAGTTTATTTTCTGCATTAATTGTTTTGCCTATTACAATTAGTATCAAAGTCAACTTCATTTCATTCTGAATTTAATGTTTACAAAGTTGAAATTAATAAAGCCAGAACAAGGCCATTTCAATGTCACATGCATTGTCATATCCTAAGAAATTAACTTCATTTTGGGGCTTTTTGAGACAAGGTCTCACATTGCAGCTGAGAATGAACTAAATAAAACTCGCTATTGGCCTCCAACTTGTGCAATCCTACTGCCTCATCCTCTTTCCAAGTTCTGGGATTATAGGTATGAGTGAGCTGCAATGCTGGGCTTAATGTTACCTTTCTCCCCTTTCTCAGTACTAGGGGCTGAATGTGGGGCTTTACATATGTTAAGCAAGTGTTCTACTTCCAGGCCACATCCCCAGCCCCATCTTCATTGTAAACTGAACACCACCGCTACTTGCAGATGGAGGGGCAGGGATCCACACTGAGGAGCTTAGCAGGCTTTAGTCCACAGCATTTGAAGGCCTGCTGGTTATAGAGAAGCACACAAGTACATTTGAAAATTCAAAGGCCAGTTAAAAGTTCACTGTCAGGCTGGGGAAATTGCTTAGTGGTTTAGGCATTTGCCTGCGAAGCCTAAGGAGCCTGGTTCGATTCCCCAGGACCCATGTGAATCAGATGCACAAGGGACACAAGTTTGTTTGCAGTGGCTGGAGGCCCTGGTGCGCTCATTCTCTCTGCATCTTCCCCCCTCTCTCTCTCTTTCTCAAATAAACAAAGAAATACAATATGTTTTTAAAGTTCACTGTCATTAGGAAGTAGATTATGGTATTGAAAACTATCATTAATGGACAATTGATTTGGAATTATAGTGAAGTGACTTGGAATACACATGTATATCTAATCCTATTCAACTATAGTGAAGAGTAGGTCAAAATGTCCAGGAAATCCTACAACTTTCATACACTATAGGCATATGACATAGTCCCATTCACCTTTTCCAACATAATTTGTGTAATTAAATGGCAACACATGTCCTATAACTCCAACTTTAGTAAAAGGTAACTGGTAACATTATGATAGTTCCTATAAAAGATGGACTTCTCAGGTTCCAATTTTGGTTCTGCCCTTAGTCACATGAACTTGAGTAGGGCTATTCTTTGCTTCAGCTTAATTGTGAAGTGGGTGTAATAAAAATAAAAAAAATAATAATAATGCCATCTCTTGTTGCTGTTGCAAAGCTTATGTCATGCAGGAACAACAAAATACCAGCTAAGCAATCAGAGGTTTTACTTGGCATATAGTAAAGCTCACTAGTTCTGAAGTTATGGTGATTAAAAGGTACAGCAGCTGATGGAAATGTAAACCTGTTCAACATTAGTCAGCACCATGCACATGCATAGCAGGCTTATGTTTAACACTACCAATAATACAGAGCACACTTAGCTATATAGAGAGTATCTCCTTAAAATACATTAATTTATAAACATTACAATGACAAGTACTATGCTCCGTGATGTGACAAGTTAAGTGTTGGCCCTTCCCTACCTCTAAGGAGAATAACTGCTATGTTGGCAACTAGAAACAGGGATGGCAACATGAAGAACACTGCCTACTCAAGCTCTCCAGTCTTTTCTTGGGAAACAGACATAGACTCTACATGTGATTGACTGCAAGTCTCAGGTGCTCTGTGCCACATGACAATTATGATGAGCTTCACTAGTAGTCTATAGGCATCGCACACAAATGGATCGCAGTATCGTTGCTATTCACTACACAAGCACTAGTGAAGAAGTCTCCCAATGAGAGTCTGAAAGCCACTATTGGATCTGTGAAGTAAAATTTAATAATGGTTTACCTAAACTGTAGTCACAGAACGGGTTACACGCACTTAGCTTCTCTTCATACGCAGCCATGTGCTATGCAGTAAAAATTCTGGTAAGTGATGGGCAACAGCATATGCGAGGGTATTTATGTAAGATCGTATTTGTCTGATGAGATCAGTGCCATCTTAGCTTGTGTAAATACACACTGTGATGCTTGCACAATGACATTGTCTAATGGCAGAATGGATCCCTGTTATTAAGCAATGAATGACTCTAATCATTACAACCACAGTAATAGTATTTTAATTATTTTAAAAAGTATGTATTACAAACCAACATTAATGCATTCATGGTGCTAAAAACAATGTTATTATATCAACACAGAAATGATAAGCTTTAGAATGAAGACAGCTTTTACCTTGTGTCCATAAATTATCAAAGTTCCTAATGGTCCTTTAAAATACAACAAATAAAGCTTTATTTTCACATCGTATACATATATCTTGATAGAAAAATACTCATATAGCATTCTTTTAAGGTCTGCACTTTTATAAGACGCCATAAAATTAAGAGTTTATCTATATTCCTAGGTTAAAGGTTGAATCCTTCTCTTCACTTACACCCCTTCCTACCACTTTCCCAGTTCTGGACACTCCCTACCCATGACCACCAATGGTACAGCACCCAGCGGGATGGCATGGCCCAATGCAGAGGCCAAGGAGAGCACCTGTTTGTCAGAACTGTCCATAGGGGGAAGTGTTCCTGAAAGCAGTGAAGAAATTCCTGCTGGGGACCTCCTCCACATATACATCACTCTCTTTTGCAGGTGGAGAATGGAATGCCTATGACACCCAATCTATTCTGTACTGTCCTAAACATTTCTACATGGTGGCTACAGAGTGTGCTCATCTTTATTGACTGATAGACTGCTTTAAACAAAACTAGCCATTAAAACAAGTGTCCATTTGGGGAACTTGAAAACAAACACAGTACAATTAATGAACGAGAAAGAGGTCCCAATAGTTAATGTTTTATCTCTGACATTTTCCTATACATCCCAGAGTTGAATTTAGCCCTAAAATGAATACTCGGTATCAATATGTAGAGAAATCAGTTTGTGAGGCTGAATTGTCTGAAAAAAATGAACTATTTCCATATAAATATCCAAGTACACATTGAATATTAGTTATTTATGTGGTGGTGAATGGTTTAAATTCTAAAATTGCTTGTCTTTAACTTCAGTGGAGAGTGTTGAACCTGTAGCTACTTTGTTTTGGACAGTGTCTGAACGCCCCTGCCAGCCTTGCTCCTTGGGAATCCTCTTCATTCCTCACCAGCTGGAGGAGGTGGCTCACATAGCTTGTACAGCCTAGAGAAAACACAGGGGAGTGTGTCAGTCACCTTCCATATTGCTCCTATGGAAATGTCTCTACTGTAGAACAAATACATTGACAATAACTTCTTACTTTCATGAGTTATGACAACATTGTTTCACCAAATCTCCATCTCCACATCTCTAGCAAGCTTTAAAATTTTGGACCTGTGATTTAGGAAATACGTATTTCCTTTCAAATCTAGACAGCTACTCATGAAGCAACGTTTGTACTTAAAGCCATTGTGTGCACCCTTCTGTTGATTTACCTTGCTGGTAGTGAAGTCTAGCCTCTAGCTTGTATTTGTACAATCACTATCCTATTGATCAGGCCAATCTTATTGTAAGATGGTCTGTATCTTATAGCTCTCTACTGTTTGTTTATACGTTTTACAAGTTTACTCTCTTCTGTCCTGTCCCTGTGGTGTTAGAAACTTGAGTTATACAAGATGTAGTCCATATTGTCTTGAATTGTTAAATCCTATTACCAGGAATGACTACCTGATAATCCTAGTGATCTAAAGGCCAGAAGCATCACAGTGAATCCTGAGATAAGAAAGGCTGAACTGAATGAAGTGTTTGATATTGAACTACCCTGTGCTTTTTAACAGAGACAAAGGACACACTGGTCCTACTATACAGGTTTCAACTTTGAAAGGTGTTTGGAGAGGAGGGGGCTGAGGAATGAACCCAAGGTCTTCACACTGGCTAAGCTGTGCTCTACCACTGAGCAACACTTACAGCCCCAACACCAAGCCTTTCAGTTGTTTTGCATTCTTCTCTTTTTAATGCAAGTCCATATATTATATGTATATGAACATGAATATGTATTTTTAATGTGGGCACTGGAGATTGGACTCTGGTCCTAATGCTTGCAAGCAAGCCCTTTACCAGCTGAGCTGTCTCTCTGGCCCTGGTTGTTTTTTAAACGCAGTACATGGACTGAAGAGATGGTATAGCAGTTTAAGGTATTTGCTTGAAAAGCCTGCCATCCCAGGTTCAATTCCCCAATACCCATGGAAAGCCATAAGCACAAAGTAGCTCATGTGTCTCAAGTTCATTTGCAGTAGCAACAGGCCCTGGCAAGCCCATTGTTTATTTCTCTCTCTCTCTGCTTGCAAGTAAAAATAAATGACTAAATAAATAATTTAATTAATTAATAAAAGCAGTCTAATCCCCAGGGATAGCTGAGATGATTCTCTCCCTTTTGCGGAATGAACACAGCTTAAATGAGTTGTTAGCCAATTTAGCAAATTGTAAATCTCCTTGGCTTTTGACATTTAATCCCATGCTAATTCTAAGTCAACAGAGAGAAATGAGAGAGATTCGATACTCATTTATAAATCTGGCTAATAAAGTGAATTTACTTAGTTTGGAAATACAGAAGATAAAGTCTTTGGAAATTTGCAAAATGTACTTCAAGTCTGGAAGGCGGTTTATTCTCTGTATGTTATCTCCACAGCTGAAGTGAACACTGAGCTAGGGACATGTCACCTCAGAAAAACTTATTTTATCCTTGCTGGAGAAAAGAATGTATTAAATTGAGCTGATGGGCTTGAAAGGTTCTTGTGCACTTGAACTTGGTATTGCTTCTAACTGCCTTCCCAGGGGTGGAAAACTGGAATTATCAGAAAGCTCTTTTCCTTCTCAATTTCTATAGTATCATTTCCATGACATGATGCCTAGTGAGTGAAAAGGCACAAAGGCTGAATCAGGTAGAACAGAACTTGGAGGGTGGCTGGTAAATGTTCTTCCCATCACATTCTATTACCTTGCTCTGCACGTTTGCAACCAATGTGACTAGTGCCGGCAGGTAGATGGGGTCTGAAATATCTGCCTTGCACACTTAAGCAGAGGCTACTACCCGTGATCACCTAATGAAATAATGACTCTGGCTACAGCAGAGCTGGGTAGCTTCTGAGAGGCTTCTTGGAAACAAGTCAGGGTTATTTGAGTTCAGACACATTTGTAATGGAAATTGTGGAGCCCTGGGAGCTGAGCACAGGCAGGTAAAGTTTGGAAGAGAAATGTATTAGGTAAAGAGTTAGACTCTAACTGTAGTGAGCCTTCTGTGTTTTGGCAGCTAAAGTTGTTGGGAAGCAGAAGGCCTTTGCTAGAGGCCTTGCTATGTTCTTGTCCCACTCATGCACTCTACTGGCCCTATGTGAGCGAGGGTTGTCCCTGGCTCTACTTTCTCCTATTCCTTGTTGGGCTTGGACAGCCATTTTGGTGCTGGTATTTCAACCTCAACCCAAATTTGCAGAGAGCAGAACTTTCAAACTTCATTGTAAACCTCATGCCCTTCATTTTCCTACAGGGCAAAAAGTGAAAGTTATGTTAAAGGAGACCATAGATGAAATGCTTTTCAAGGTTGAATGATCAGTGAAGCCATGTCTGTATCAAGTCAATTCTCCCTACCCTACAGATTTCTTAGAGGGGAGAACAAACAGCACCTTACTAAGGACACATGGAGAATAGGATCTGGAACTCAGATCTTTAAGTACTGGTGTATGTGGCCTCTTAATTAAAATAAGTCAACCTTTCAGAGAACAATAGTTTCAGATTTTATGGCTGAACAGAGAATGAAGACAGGTAATCAGTTAGTTCTCTGACATCTGGAATGCCATATTTGGCTCTTGGTGAAGATTTTGATTTTTGCTTTAATGAGCCAAGGCATATATGGAAGCCAGAACCCCACCTCATTCACCCCTATCACACATATTTAACTGTCTACATTTCTCCATCCTTCTACCCTGTTAGGGTGTGAGATCCTTGGGCACAATGTCAATTTTTATCTGTCTTGATACCTCCATGTCAAAGGCAGTCCCAACACATATTTCCCAGATACAGTGCTAAGGGGAGTGCCCAATATGTGACATGGGACAGGATGTCCAAGAAAACCACCTCTAAAAGCAAGCTTTACCCCGCCACTAACAACAACCAATCTATATCAAAGTATGAAACTCCAATGTATTCTCTAGCATTTGGACTCTCTAAATTACTGAATTCACTCTTTCTATGGGGTGACTATAGACATTTGCTCCTTAGTGGATTCTAGAACAATCTTCGCTTTCCTTCAAATTCTCCAGAGGATCATCTTCAATGGTTGTCTTGTTCTTCTGCTTTTTCTTCACAGTTGGAACACTCAACCTTCACAACCATCAAGATAATCAAAGGTCATTTGTAGATCTTCACTGACCTCCTAAATACTGGTGAATTGTAGGACTGTAGCTCCATCTCTCTGTTTTCCTCTCCTTAACTTCAGTGCTGTATATTGAGCTGCCCACAAAGGCGTGGATGTCTATTGTTCTCAGTATTGCCAAGCTGAGCTCATCGTTTTTGCCCAGTACATTTCCTGCCTGTACTATCTCAGAAACAAGCCATGGATTTCAGGTCTCTCTGGAATCTTTGCTTTCCTTTGTTGTCACTTAATATGTGAGCATTACTTCTGCCTGCTCAGTATGTCTTTACACCATCTTCTCATCTTGGATCTTAATGTTATTCTTTCCTTTCAAGCTCCTCTTTTCAACCTTAGCAATCTCCCCATGGTCCATCCACATATGGTCCAAGACAAGTTCAAATTCAAGCCTTCCAGATAGGAAGATGAGTAATGCCTCTATACTCTCAAGTTAAAATCAAAACTTTGTGGGCTGGAGAGATGGCTTGGAAATTAAGGCGTTTGCATGAAAAGCCTAAGGACTAGTGTTTGACTCTCCAGATCCCATGTAAGCCAGATGCACAAAGGTGAGGCAAGTGCAAGGTTGCACATATCCACTAGTTGGCACAAGTGTCTGGAGTTCGATTGTTGTGGCTGAGGCCCTGGTGTGCCAATTTTCAATCTCGCTCTCCCTTTGTATTTCGTGCCCTCCCTCTTAACAACAACAACAACAAAAATGAATAAATAAAAACTTCGTGTTGTTATTAGTATTGGCCTTGTCTGGACTCTACATATGGTCCAGCCTCATTTTGGTCATCCTTAATCACAGACAGCCACTGGGAATAGATGCTGAAGGGCCTTTTCACCTTACCATTACCAAAGAGCCTGCTACTCATACACACATAGCAAAAAGTCGATAAATGTCAACGTGTGTGTGCTGAGTGATTTTTTTTTAAAGAAAAATTATGTTAGTAAAACTAAAAATAGATGTTGGATGGAAAATTTGAACCAAATATGATCTCTGATAGAGGCACATCACTGGACTGCCGAGGATGAACCTTGTAGAAACACTTTGCTAGCTTTGCCCATAGGGGGCTTGGCCTTGAGAACCAAGTGTGTCCTTCAACATGCTGTCTTTGTGGTAGGAGCTGACTTTGGCTGGGAAGTATCCAATCTCTATGTATTCCTCAGCATTCTCTCTGCCCTTCACAGTCTGTTTCTCACATTTTACCTACTCTTACAGGGAGGTTTCCCCTCCTTCTCTCTATGAGGTAGAACAAACCCAGGTCCCCTGTGCATGCTAGCAAATCCATGATCACTGAGCTATATCTCAAGCCCCACACCTCATGCACTTCATCTCTACCTGAAAGCTCCTTTCAGGCCCTGGCTACCCAGTCTCAGGCTTATACGCCCCCCATCACTGGGGTAAAGAGAATGTGATATATTTCCTCAATAAATATGTGCAGGATGATTAAGAGTAAGTAAAACATAGTTAGAAATCATCCTTATTTCTCTCTTAAAGTGACTATTCCCTTATAAAAAGTATCAGCTTTACAACTGGTTGCTTTTATTGGTTTTAATATTAACACAACCCAACAATGAAAATAACTCTGTTCATCAGTTACTTCTCTTGTGTTCAGCTGGCCCGTTGGTTCATTGATCAGGATGTTGAAGACTTATCCCAACCCCGTTGTTTATTAGTGTTTACAGGAAGAAGCACCTTGAAGAACCATTACCTTGTTTACTTATTGGAATTTTAACACTTTACTCTGTGTGTTATGCAAATATAACATGTCTGTTTAAGGGGCTGGAGAGAGAATGTGTATGTCAATGATGGTTTAGCAACAGAAAGTCTGAGACTCCATGAAAGATAACATTAACAAGCCTGGAGGATTAAGTGGAGTTTGGAATCAGTACTAAAAATAAATGCAACCAGAACATGAGAGCTCCATCCATTTTCAAGGGGAAAATACATTTTCCTTTTTGAAAGCACTTTCACTGCCCATGTAGTTTTTCAGAATGAAATATAATTTCATAAATGCTGCAGTCGTTGTCCTCACTCTGGTAATGGCCTCATAAATAGGAAGTAAGAGTGTCTTATCTCTGACAGTGCTTGGAGAAGCCTACTGTTTGGTAAAATGCAAATGTACAAAAGTGATCAAGTGGAAAAGGAATTATTTAATAGTGCCCTACTTCAAGACACATGACTGTCTATCCTAATCGCCAAGGAAATCAAATGGAAAAACACCTCTCTGGCTGTTATTATGTTCATTTATTTTGAAGGTGGTTGAGGTACTTTACTATGATAGACCAACTGTGACTATTCAATACAACCAACAAAGAGCTCACTAATTCATTCATTCATTTATTCATTTATTCACACATACAGTCTTGAAATCAGTTCAGGTATCTAATGTCTACTATGTAGATACTCTGATATGCAATAAATAAAATCCAAAAAAAAATAGACCCTTAACTCTGCTTCTTGAGACTTTATGTTTAGATTAGCCAAAGGAATTTACAGCAATGTGGGACAAAACAATGTAGTTGGGGCTTCATAAAGCAATATGCAGGGCACTAAGAAAATCCTAAGAAGAAATAATTCCTATATGACTTAAAGCAAAAAAGGACACCTAAGCTGGGTTTCCTGGGTTACTTAGAAGTTTCCAATCATGGCAGAGGAAAGAGCATGCCTGTGGTGGTTTGAATAGCTGGCCCCCAATATATTCAGTTTTTTGTTTGTCTGTAGTTTGCATCTGCAGCCACCTGGCTGGAGGCAGTGTCACTGGGCAGATCTTAAGGAGTGGTGGTGGGTCCAACCACAAGGGCTATAGGCAAGAGCATCATAGAAGGTGACGGACAAGGATAGACATTCTTCGCTGTACTAATGTACAGTTTTGTTTCTGAATTCATGATGGAACTTTCAAAATAGAATAATGTCATTTAGTTCTGAGAGCATTCATTCATGCCTAACATACCTGATCCACTCAATTGTTTATGAGGGTGACCCCACAATTAAGACCAGTATGACACTGGACATGCCCTACAGAAGGTGAATTGGCCACAAATGATATCGCCCGGGATCCATAGAACAGCCCAAGGGAAGGAACAGCAGGATACACTTACCTTGGAGCCGATGGAGGCGTTCGGTCCCTGACCCCCAAGTTCTTTGCAGTGTTCTGAACTCTTGCTCCCTGAAAGTCAGGAAAATCACTTTTAGCTCCATAATGTATTAGTAAGTATTTAACATGCCATTAAAATCTCAGTGAAGAATCTCTACTCCAACAACTTATTTAATGCTAAGACATATCGGATGAGGAATAAATCAGAAATTACCCATGAGAACATTTTCAAAATTAATGCTTTTAAGACTCAAAATATATTATGCTGTTTCAAATTGTTAATATTCATTTTGATAGCCATTGAACTTATCAAGAAGTACATTTACCAGCTTCTTATCACTACCTCATGTTATATCTTTACTTGCAGAACCAGTTATAACTTCATATGCTGAGAAGAGCAAAGGGACAGGCTGAAAGCCCAGGCCAGGTCTCTACTCTCATGGCGCAGGTCTCACAGCTGTCTAAGCACACCCACTTTTCTTTAGTTAGGCAGTTACTTTAAAATTAAAAGTATTTAGCAAAAATTCCTCAATTATTCTAAAACAATTTCTAGACAAGCAATGTCCTTATGGACTCATCCCTGTAGCCTATAAAGTTCGTGAATGAACTTTTCAGTTCCTAATGAAAATGGGTTACACAGAAACAAACACCAGTGCTTGTGGCTGGGAACAGGTGATAGAGAACTGCTTAACAAACTTCAAAAAAACTCCAAATGCCAAATATTACTGGCCTAAATAAATTGAAAAGAGCAAAGGAGATCTAGAGAGATGACTTAGTGGCTGAGACCCTTGCCTGCAAAGCCTAAGGACACAGGTTCAATTCTCCAGGTCCCATGTAAGCCATGAATAAGTTGGTGCATGTGTCTGAAGTTCATTTGCAGTGGCTAGAGGCCCTGGCAATTCTAATCTCTTTCTTTCTCTTTCTCCCTCAAATAAATAAAAAAAAGAGAACAGAAGAAAAAAACCAAAGAATATTATGTCTCAAGATGGAACTAATACATGAAAGAAAATAACAAAAGACAGCCTGGCAAAAAGACAAATAAGAAGGAATTTAGGTATCACAATTAATGAAAGCTTTTTACCTTGGAGAATTCAGAAAAAAAAAAAAAAACTTTTACATATTTCAACTAGCTTCCCCTCAAATTAACCCTTCATTTAACCACAGTTGACCAAAGCCAAAAATTAGCATTAGCACAGTGCTATTAATTACATTGTATAACTTATTCGAGTACCATCATCCCCCTCCCCAATGAATGCTCCTTTGTTATTCCAGGATTCAATACAGGGCCTCACATTGCATTTTATTATCATGACTCCTTAATTTTCTGCCACAAATGCTCACCTACTCTGTCTTTCATACCTTAACACTTTTGATGAGTACTGGATGTTATTTTGTAGAATATTTCAAGCTGAGTTTGTCTGAAGTGCTATTTTGATTAGGGACAGGAAATACATTTTTGACAAGAAACTCACAGAAGTGACATTGGGTCCTTCTCTGTGCCTTACATCAAGAGATACATCATGCCCTTACATCTTATCACTGGTGATATTAACTTTGATCATCTCCTGACTAAAGTGATGTCTGCCAGGTTTTTCTACTGCAAAGTAACCACCTTTCTTTTTGGAGGCTTAACAGAGATGCTGGGGACTATGAGACTACATATATTGATCCACCCTTCAAAATTTAGCTCACCATTTCAGTCTCCAGTGATGTAACAATGCTGTGATCTTTATGTGATGGAATTCTATAAAAAAGAATTATCCATTTTCTCCAAGTAATATACTTAATTACATACTAACTTACCATGGACTCATAAATATTGATTTTATTCTATGGGATATAATCAACATATTTAAAAATATTTTATTTTTATTTATTTATTTATGAGTGAGAATGGGTGCACAAGGACTTTTAGCCCCTGCAAATGAACATGGTGACACGTGCATTTGGATTACATGGGTTCTGGGGAATTGAACCTGGGTCCTTGGGTCCTTAAGCTTCAAAGGCAAGCACCTTAATCACTAAGCTATCTTTTTCACCTATAATCAAAATCTTTGTTAATATTTCTTTCCACTGAAATCACTCCAGTTTTGGACTCTGGAAGTCCTTTCTGCCTGCTTCTGTGTCCTTTGAGATGTTTCATTCTGCTTCAATACTTCTTTATTTTATTTTTGTGTGTAGTATGTGCAGCGTGCATGATAGTGGCATATGCATGTGTGTGCAGAGATACACGTGGGGTGTATGTGTGTGGTGGACACTGGGTGTCCACCTTTATTACTCTGCTGCTTTATGTATTCTGAAACAGAGTTTCTCACTGAACCTTGAGCTTTCATTGTTTTTTAGTTAGACTGACTGACTAGGGAGCTCCAGTGATTCTCCTGTCTCCACCCACCTCAGAACTAGGGTTACAGACATACATGGCTATGCCCAGCTAAGTGGGTCAAACTCAGGTCCTCACATGCTCACACAGTAAACACTTATCCACTGAGCAATCTGCTCATCCCTGTTCTAATTTTGTTTTTGAATAGGTAGAGGAAATGCATTTTTGACAAGAACCTCAGAAATGACCTTGGATCCTTCTCTGCCTTATATCCAGAGTTACACCAGTGATGACATTACCAGTGGTGACATTAACTTTGATAGTCTCCTGACTAAAGTGATGTCTGCCAGCTTTTCTACTGCAAAGTAACCACCTTTCTTTAACAGAGAGCACCTAAGGCTCATCTTCTTCTCAAATGTCAATCACCACTTCTCATTTCTTCCTCCTTCTTTCCCTTCTTTTCCTCCAAATGTTATTTAAGAACAAAGATTTGGATACTGGGTGTGCTCATTACTAATTACATATAACTGCTTCTAGGCCTTTGTAGCAGACAGGATTAGTTTGCAGATGCAAACATGCTTATACATCTCTATTTCTATTTCTACATATATCCATATCATGTGTGTTTGTATGCATAAGTTTATGCTGGTACAGTAAAGCACCACAGGTTACCTTAGAGGTTCCAGCCTTTTCCCTTCCTTATTTCTTAATCTGTCTTCCCATTCTTACATACTCGTTACTTATTTGTTCAAACATTGTGTGTACCCAAATGGGTTTTAGAATTTCTAAGTCATACCTGTATGGAAAAAATAATTTTACTTACTGAACAATTAGAACTCAGTATTTTTATATAATTCTCTTTGTCTACTGACATAATATTCCATTAAGCAACTAACAGAAAGATTTTCACTTTCTTGAAACCTGATGCTTGCCATGCTGAACACATCTGTTGGCATATTCTCGCTTGATTTATCTATATAATTCTTTTTATACTTCTCATGCCAGATACTTTTTTTTAAATTTTTTTTGTTCATTATTTATTTATTTATTTGAGAACAACAGACATAGAGAGAAAGACAGATGGAGGGAGAGAGAGAGAATGGGTGCGCCAGGGCTTCCAGCCACTGCAAATGAACTCCAGATGCGTGCGCCCCCTTGTGCATCTGGCTAACGTGGGACCTGGGGAACTGAGCCTCGAACCAGGGTCCTTAGGCTTCACAGGCAAGTGCTTAAACACTAAGCCATCTCTCCAGCCCCAGATACTTTTATTTTTACTGAATTTTTCACATATCTCCTTCTACTTAAACATCCTCCTTGTCTCCATTGGCTGCTTGTATTGTCTATTCTCCAAAGCTCTGATAAAATATCAGTTTGCAAATAACTGATTGGTCATTAGGTATATCAGATACTGTTTTATGTGAGTTAAGTACTTGAATTTCTATACCACTCACAATAACACTATCAAGAAAATATTGCTATTATCACTGTCACATTAGTGAGGAAATTCAGAAACAGAGAAACAAACAAACAAAAAAATCTTTCCCTGAATCATACAGATAATGTGATTCTGTAAGGACTGGAACAGGGATTCAAATGGAGACCTCTTGTTCCAGAGTCTAAGCTCTTAGTCATCATGAAGTAATTTCCCTTGTGTATTGGGCCCTTTCTCGTTATCCTAGTAAGTTCTAATATATGAATCAAACATCATCTAGTATTTTCTTATACTTGGTATTATTCTGGAAACTGTAACCAAATAAAGAAAGCTCACACACTGTTCACATGCTCCCTGTCCTGTGTCTGATGTCTTGATGAGGGGTTCCCCTAGACAACTAGCTTGCTTGCCAATGTCTGAATCATGACAAAGTGCCTCATGTGTCCATCATGAGACTGGACCATGACCACCCTCTCCTCAGATCTTTGTTCTTTGTGAGTAGGATGATACATTGACATTGAAGGTAAGGAGCTGGCAAACAATGTAATCACAGTGTTTTTTGTTTTTTTTTTTTTTTCTTATTGAGGTAGGGTCTCACACTAGCCCAGGCTGACCTGGAATTCACTATGTAATCTCAGGGTGGCCTCAAACTCACGGTGATCCTCCTACCTCTGCCTCCCAAGTGCTGGGATTAAAGGCATGCACCACCACTCCCGGATTAATCCCAGTTTTTATACAAAAGATCAAAAGGAAAATTTTGCATAAGATTTCACCAAAGAACACATAGACTATGCAACTTATATCATGGAAGCTTTTAAGTTTATAAGACAAGGGGCAATTTCTATCTCAAGCCTTGTATTAATCATGTTGTTAACTAATCTTGTAAGTCAGAGTATTGCCTATGGTTATTACAGTCATCATCAAAGTTGCTAAGGATATGGTATCCTTATGTCATCTCTGATCTTCAAATGCAAGGAGTGAGTTAAGACAACTCCTCGATGACAAGTCCATACATAATCTGTCCAGAAAAATAATGCTAAATTTATAAATATGAACAAAAAATCACGGCAACACTTTCTTGTTGCCCCAAAAGAGACAAAAGATTTTAGTTAGTTCAATATATTATTCCTTATTTGTGGCAAAACATTAATATGCGTTTTAAATAACATACATGCATAATTTATAATAATTCAATAATGTGAACCAAATGCGGTGGCTCTTGCCTGTAACTCTCGCACTTTTAGGGAGCCTGAGGCAAGATATTAGCACAAGTTTGAGGTCAGCCTGAGCTATAATATGAGTTCCCCAGAGAGATAACATGACTCAAAAATCATAAAGAAGAAACAAGGCATAGGGAGATGCCTTGAGTTCAGATCCCTAAAACCCATGCAAATGGCAGGTATGATGGCACATGCCTGTAATTCTGGTGCTTCGGAGGCAGACAGGGAATACTGTGGGAAAAGCAGCTAGCCAAATTGCTGAGCTCTGGTTTTGGTGAGAAACCTTGTCTCAATGAACAAGTGCCACGTGGCCATGAAAGACACATGATGCCATCCTCTGGCCATCACACACACAAAACATGCAAACATAAGTGAGTCCACTCATACATGTTCCCACAATCCACACACACACAAACAGCATAGGCCAGAGCTGGAGAGATTGCTTGGTGGTTAAGGTGTGCAAAGCCTAATGACCTGAGTTCGATTCCCTAGTACTTAGGTAGAACCAAATGCACAAACAACAACAACAAATTCAACATAGAAATCACTGAAAAACTTTGAAACATAGTAAAGATGGAAAGTATTCTAATCTCCTTTTTTCTGTAAAAGCTGAGTCAAGGGCCAGACTGAGAGTTGTAAAGAGAGGGAGAGCTAAGCTGGAGCTTTGATACAGATTTGTGTTCCACCACTCAAATTCTCAAGACTGGGCTGCAGCCTACCCATTCAGTTTTTTGCTAGGCTTGGTGCTGGAAAGGAGGGTGTTGCAGAAGGAGCAATGCAGCCTGAGGGGCTGGACACAGGTCTGCTCAGTTCCCTGAGAGGTGGCCGCTAACTCCACGCAGGGTAAAGCATGGCAAAGCAGAGCTGGGTGTCACATTCTGCCACAGTAGCTGAAAGGTGGCTGCAAGAGTGAGCTAGCGCACATATCTGCATGGAAGTAGTCTAAGTACTAGCCTTATTCTGGGCTAATAAATCTCAAGGTTCGCCCCCCAGTGACATACCTAATTCAGCATAACTCCAACTCAAAAAAAAAAAAAAAACAAAAACAAAAACTCATAAAAACCTTTCACTCAAAAGATAAATCATGTATTTGCATCTCTCAGCTCTTAAAATGCCAAACTTGGTACGGAGGAACCAGAAACAAAGGGAACAAAGCTCCTTGTTCTAAATCAATTTATTTAAACAACAACAACAACAGGCAGAAGAGTGAATGAGGAAATAAATACTGCAATGAGGAATGGCCTGACTTTTTATAGTCTTTCTGATTAAACTTTACGTATCTTGTGCTAATGTTATGTAAGTATATCCTGCTTTAAAGAGCATCACAGCATATGAATTCAGCATGAAGGAATATGTAATATCATTTTTTCTTCATTTTCTGGGTTTTTATTTTTGCTTTAAATAAATTGAAGATACTATATAGAATTATGACTATGTCCATAGGGAAGGAATGTGTATGTAGGCAACATATAACAAGCTCCTTGTTGCAATGTTCTAAAGCAGACTAATCCAGACAGCTTTTCATGCCTTCAGGCATAATTTTGAGGTGACTTTTCCAAGGTTTCTGGCATAAAGAGCAATAAGGAAGACCAGTGGGCATAGCATCTTTCTGAGCTAAGGCCTTAGCATCCAAAATCCTTGATTTGATGGAAAAAAATAATCAGTTTGCTTTGGTTTGCTTTGTAAAGCAGAACTTGTATGGCCCTCCCCACCTCATCAAATCCTTTTTAAATGTCTGGTAACTTACACCTGTGTTTGTCATTCACCAGCTGGACAAGAATATGTCATAGTCTTCTGGTGGGTCCAACCTTTACTCAGCAAATCTCTCTTTGACCTCCTAACATCTTCCTTGCCAACGTTTTGCTCCTAGATCCCTAAGGAATAGTGCCTGATGCATCCTCCCTCACTGAGCCTTGAGCCTACACTGTACATGCTGGCTGGGTGTTAGCCTCTTCAGTCCATTGTCACGAGCTTGCTTGACATTCTAAAGAGTAATCGTGGAAGTAAACTCAAGTGAATTAACTTGTTTGCCTGAGAGTTATAAATAAGTCTTGGATAAATAAAGTACTCATAAGTACTAAAGCATATCTACAAAGGTAAATCATACACCATTGTTGATCAACAAAAACCAAGTCAGCAAACGAGATTCATTATTGGAGCAGTCCAAATAAGCGGTGACAGAAAGCCTGTCATCTTTCATTTTTGTCATTTCTTTGGTCAAGTGTCTTTTCTACTAGATTAAGACCATTTCCTAACCAGTACATTGGAATTTAGTTCAGCTTAAAATAAAAATTTTAAAGATTTAAAACTAATTATCCCTTTCCAAGTGCTACTGGGTTACAGTATAAGACATTCAGTCTATTTAAAGAGTATATTGTTATCTGTAAGTATCCTAGTGACCTAAGGACACTCCAAAGGCTGCTATTCAGCCTCTAATGGGAAATTTGAGATCGGGAGTTTATACACACGATCATACAACACCTTCTTGGCACAGGGTAGAAGACCCTTGGAGAACACCAGAATCCATAGAGACCCTTGATTCTTCCCTCTTCTTCATTAACCCTGTCCCTCTCCCAATCTACCTCACACTAAACCACCAGAATGCTCATGAAGAGCCACGCACCCTTTACTGTACCTCAGTCCCAACCCACTCCTGTCTGAGTTTGTGTGGCTGGTTCCCTTTATCCTTCCAGGTGATTATGTAAGCATTTTTTTCCTAAGTTTTCCAGGATGCCTGTAGAGAGATTTCTGCACCATGTTTTCATCAAGGATTCTTCTCCTTTGTGATTTTCCCTGACTTCATGTGCTGGGTAAGTAGTCCATCACTTCTAGGCATGTGTCACACACCTGATAATAAGCAAAGGAGTCTTCAAATCCAGGTCCTGGAGAGTAATATCCCTGAAATATGCACCAGAGACTTACCTGCTTCCGCATCACATCTGTAGCCTGCATAATGTAGCGAGGAGGCAGCCCGTGGCTTCTGGCTAGAATGATGGCCTGCTCCAGGGTCACACTCAGGGTGCACCTGTGGGCAAGAGAATGGCAAATCCAAATCAGGCCCACTGATACGGGTCTACTCTTCAAGCAATCAGGACGGTTAACTTCAACAGCAGAAAGCAGCCAAATCAAAGTGGCTGAGAAACTAACCACCGAGTTTTCTACACTGAACACCTCTGTATAAAAAGCCAAATAAAGCCGTAAAGGAAATATATTATGTCCACCGAACTGCATTTTAAACACTTATGTTTGTGCCCATATACTAATCCCAGTCTCACTTTTGGTTAGAGATACTTCTCTTTTCAGACAGTGGTGACCACTAGGGTAACTAAAACCTCAGTGCTAAGAAGAAGTGACAGAAAGGAGGGTTCAGCACTAAGTGAGACATCTCGAGCACACCCTCCAAAGCTCAGGGTCCACTGTGGAAGAGGGGGTGGAAATGCAAAAGCCAAAGGAAGGGTAGTACTGCTTACATTTCTTCCTTCCAGACACAAAATAACCTTGATATTCATGACCTCACAGTGCCTGATATGACCTACCTAGACCTTCATAATAGGAGGAAAAATGATGACATCAAAATGGGAGAGGGACTAACTGGAAAGATGAAGGGATTCAATGGCAAGTGGATTTGGCAGGGGGAAAGGTGGTGGTGGGTGAGAATTATCATGGTGTATTGTCTATACTTAGGAAGTTGTCAATAAAGTTTTTTATAAAAAAAGAAAAGAGCAGGGCATGGTGGCGCATGCCTTTAATCCCAGCAGTTGGGAGGCAGAGGTCCAGAGGTAGGTGGATCGCCGTGAGTTCGAGGCCGCCCTGAGACTACACAGTGCGTTTCAGGTCAGCCTGGACTAGAGTGAGACCCTACCTCAACACACCAATACAAAACAAAAAAAAGAAAAAAGAAAAAGAAAAAAGAAAGAAGCTGTAAGGTATATTACTGGCATCATAACTTAAAGGATTTACATTTAAAATAAACATAATGAGCTATATGTAAAGGAGAGTTTTATCATAGAAAATTAAATGACCATATTTACATGTTTTTCTTAAATATTCTTTATAAAAAAGTTCATATAATTTAGAAAGGTAACTTATTTATTCACTTCTATCTATTGATAGTCAACACATGTTTCTTTGGAGACATAATCTCATTATGTAACCCAGGGTGCCCTCAAACTCATGATCCTCCTTGACTCAACCTTCTCAGTGGGGTCTGTAAATGTGTGCCTCCATGCCCAGCTGTTAGACTTTATATTTATACATAAATATATTAGAAAGATAATTTAATAAATAAATTATGAAAATTAATATTCATAAGGCTAGTCTATTTCATATATATTTCTCAAACCCAGAGTAAAAGATACTGTGAAGGTTTCAAAGGCAACTGGGATTAGTTTTACAGGAATGTGGTGCCCAGAGCATTCTGATAACCAGTTCTTTTTTAAAAATTTATTTCAGAGAGAGAGAAAGAGAGAGAGACAGAGACAGAGACAAAGACAGAGATAGAGACAGACACAGAGACAGAGACAGAGAGACAGAGAATTGGTGCTCCAGGGCCTCAGCCACTCCAATCAAACCCCAGACGTTTGCTCCATCTAGTGGGCATGTGCAACTTTGTGCTTGCCTCATCTTTGTGCATATGGCTTACATGGGATCTGGAGAGCCAAACGTGAGTCGTCAGGCTTCACAGGCAAGTGCCTTAACTGCTAAGCCATCTATCTAGCCCATAACCAGAAATTCTAACCAGAAGTCAGGGCCTGGCGATTCCTTGGTCATTCCCTATTTTTATGTCATTTCTCATTTTTATTTTATTTTTGTACATTTCCTCAGAGCATCCTATAATCCCCAAATACCCTCAGTTGGGGTATTTTCAGGTGACTGTGAGGGATGCCTCTGGCATATGTGGTAGCTTGAATGTATGGCCCAAAGACTTGAACATTTTTGATGAAACTTCCCACTTGAGCCCCTCACAGGCAGATTCCAGCTACAGGCTCTATGGGGTGTTTCCCTGGGAAGCATATCTTGGAATCCAGCCCCACTAGGTGTGTGCAGAGAAGCTTGAGCTCTGGCAGTTCCTGCTTGCTTGCATCGTGTTGACTGGTGACGTCTCTCTGCTTGGATCTATGGAAGGGGCCAGCTTCTTCCGCCACTGATGGTGCTCCCCTGGGCTCTGAAAGCCTGAAATAAACCCTGTTCCTCCTATAAGCTGTCTGTGGTCTGGTGTCTGTCTAGCAATGCGAACTTGACTACAACAGTACACATTTCATTAAAATGCTGCTGACTTTAGATGGTTTCCATAAAATTTATATTTGTGGAGTTTTTAAAGTTCCTCTTTGATTTATTGATAGTTAAAATATCCTTCTTCCCCATTATTGCATGGTCCACCCTACAGTTTGGTTTTATGTTCATGTATTTTTCTAGATGTATCCAATATTTCCCTCCACAAAGAGCAGTAGGAAATAATAAATAAAGCCAGGTGAGGTGGCACATGCCTTTAATCCCAGCACTTAGGAGGCCGAGGTAGGAGGCTTACTGTGAGTTTGAGGCCAACCTGAGACTGACTACTCTCAGTGAACCCCAGCCTGGCCTAGAGCAAGATCTTACCTTGAAAAACAAAACAAAAACACAAACAAAACAATGAAATAATAAATTACAATGCAATTACTTCTCCACTTCTCCTTGAGGGCTCTCTAACCTAATATTCTCAGACGTCCAGTATATCTGGGTGACTTTTGGTACTGATGAGGTAAAAGAGAAGAGGACTCAAATACCACTCTTGTATTATTACAAAGACCCTGACCAATAACTGACCAAGCAGACTATATTAGCATGCCTAAATGTAATGCATGGAGGAACAAGCCTAGTTCCATTGCCTGCTAGGTGAATTCTGAAGTGTTCCTGTTAGGCTGGGCTGCAGCTGCATAATTAGCATCTTTAATTGTACATGAAGCTCACAAACACAGTGTCTGTGTTTGATAACAATGCCCATTATTTTATATGAACATTTATGCCAGAGAAGGCCACCCGTGTAATTGACAGTTCATGTTTAAAACATCTTTTCTTCTATGAAGCATTTAATTGCCAGCCTAACCTACTCAACAGACTATAACCTTTTTCCCTCAGTAAGTTCTCCCCTTCTTCAATGTTAAACCTATTGATTCTACCTTTTAATAAGTAATGCTTACTACACCAGCTGAACAAAGTGAAAGAAATACTTTTATTTTCCAAATTGTCATAAAACATGTCTGCTCTTTACTAATAAAGCTTGTGTGGCTTGGGATGGACAGATGGCTTAGCAATTAAGGTTAAGCCTAATGACCCAGGTTTGATACCCCAGAACCCACAAAAGCCAGATGCGTGAGTCTGGAATCCATTTGCAGTGGCTTAAGGCCCTGGTGTGCCCATTCTCTCTCTATCTCTATCTCTCCAATAACTAAACACACACACACGCACACACACACACACACACACACACACACACAGTTTTTCAAGGTATATATATATATATATATATATATATATATATATATATATATATATATATAGTTTTTCAAGGTAGCACCTCACTCTTGCTCAGGCTGACCTGGAATTCACTAAGTAGTCACAGAGTGGCCTTGAACTCATGGCAATCCTCCTACCTCTGTCTTCCAAATGCTGGGATTAAAGGTGTGTGCCACCACTCTTGGACTAAATAACTTTTTTTTTTTTTTTTTTTAATTTGAGAGCGACAGACACAGAAAGACAGATAGAGGGAGAGAGAGAGAATGGGCGCGCCAGGGCTTCCAGCCTCTGCAAACGAACTCCAGACGCATGCGCCCCCTTGTGCATCTGGCTAACGTGGGACCTGGGGAACCGAGCCTCGAACCGGGGTCCTTAGGCTTCATAGGCAAGCGCTTAACCGCTAAGCCATCTCTCCAGCCCTAAATAACTTTTTTAAAGTGAGTTTGGCTTGCATACTTTCCATAAACACTCACTGTGAGGGGGTTTGAACATACAACTTCCAATGTCCTCTGATTTCATAATCTTTTTAAACCAGCACACTTCCTGATGTTGTCCTAAATAGCAACAACAGCAACTGATCTGTCAGAGCCTTTGCAAGGTTTTGCTGTACCCAGATATTGATGTGGCCTATAACAAATTCTCAGAAAGGGACTTCAAAGTAGCACCTCATTTTATTTTGTTTCTTCGAGATTAAGTCTTAATACATAGCACTTACCGCTCTGGTACTATTCACTATGTAGTCCATGCTGGTCTTGAATTTGCAACAATCCTTCTGCCTCAGCCTCCCAAGTGCTGAGATTTTAAGTTTGACCCTGGCTAGGTATCACCTCTTAATGCTACACCACTTAACAGAACCATGTACCCTCAAGTGGGTATGCATGTGTTCACATCCAAAAACGTTGGGCGCTCCTTTGTCTTTCTTTTCATACTAACCAGGTGTAGATTCTAATGACAGCTTAAGGTATATTGAAAGGTTTTAAAGAGTGGCATATTTTTTGAAAGAAACAATCATACAAACTGGGGAATACTGCTGGTTTACAATTTAGGGTTCCCTAACCCTTGGAAGCCTCATGTTTTCACTTACCCGGATTAGGATTCCACATGCATGAGACACATGCAAGAATGCTAGCAATGAGACTGCAATGGTGCAGTGGAAATGGCATTATCTGCCTCATAGCTTTTTATCTTTTCTCAACTTAGTCTGAATGTCAAGTGGTAAAACTCAGTACTGGAAGACGCATTTGCTTCTGGTGTTCTCTGAAAGATGCTACCTCACAAGAGCAGCACATGACTTCTCAGTAGGGCATAAATGCACACCTAGAGTCAGGCTCCACAAGACAGCATTCGATTTTATAGTTGTTTCATTACCAGAGATACTGAGCTCATAACAGTGGACAAGAATTAAAAAGGAGCATTGGAGAGGCTAGGAACTAAGGAAGTCCTATGCCATATGGTTTCTTGCCTAACTATCCAATCACTTTTCTAGAATGATATCTCCCTTCAAAAGATTAATTATAATTAAAAATCATTTTATCCTATCTTGGGAAAATATGGACTTTCAAAATTGCTCCTTCTGGCTGGTATGTCATTTAAAAATATTCAAACAACTTCACTAGGGGCCACAAATCAGTAAGGCAATGTCACAATGAAGTGTTAGTCCTTCATGAATGGCAAATGTGTGTGGTGAAGAAAGTCTCTCAATAGTTTCAGTATTAAGACATTCCAAATGCCGATTCTGCCCTCTATTTGTGAGGATGTACAATTGTTGTATGATAAAACCTATAGGATTTGTTAACTTGCCCATGGAGACAACAAAAAGAGTAAAAGTATCTGTGCTTATGATCAATAAACATTCTTGACATATTTTGTACTGGGAACAGACCCCCAAATCACTCATATTTAGCCTACATTAAAATGTTAATAATAAACCTTCCCTAATGGGTCTAACTTAATGTGCAAGATGCTTTCATTCATTTAGCAGTCTGATGGAATAAATGTAGAGAAATACTTTTGGATTCATTCATTCATTTTATGGCTATTTTTGTAGCTACTCTGCACCTATAAATCCCATTAGTGGTGGGCAGAAACAGGTGTTTTACTGGGAAGTTGGACAAGGTCTGGGTCAGGGCTGGCTGCCTGTATACATCTTCTCGAGGTTCTAGGAGGAGTCCTGGTAGTGTTGACAGTCATATGTTTTCATTTACAAATGGGCATGAGTAAAATGTTTAAACTGCCAGAGGTTCAGGGATGCTATTCTCTTTACATCCTAGCTTCCTGCTATTGTGACACACAGCCTTTTCATGGATGCTGAATGTTTCTAGAATCTAGATAAAGGGAGCTGAGTGAACAATGCACTCTAGAGAGCTTGCCTGGGATCTATTTATTCAATTCATAGTTGATTTCACTTACATTGGTTTACCCACATAAAGCAATGGCTTCCAGAGCATTCTCCCCACCGCCCCTGCCAACTGCACAAAGGCATCCCTGGATGAAAGCAGAATCTTGGCTAGTGGCTGCGATAGAATGTCCCCACAGTCTGCTCCTTGCTGACTGGAAGTGTGTGGTGGAGAGGAAGCAGGCTAGAAACGCACAAAGCCAGAAGCTATCTGTGGAACAACCTTCCACTACCACAGTTCAAGTGATTTCACTTTATAATTTGCTCTTTTTTCTGTTAAATTCAACAACTTAAAACTTTCCAAGGCAGACTATATTTTGTAATTGAAAGACTTTTTTTAAAATTTTTTATTTTTATTTTTTATTTTATTTAATTGAGAGCGACAGACACAGAAAGAAAGACAGATAGAGGGAGAGAGAGAGAATGGGTGCGCCAGGGCTTCCAGCCTCTGCAAACGAACTCCAGACGCGTGCGCCCCCTTGTGCATCTGGCTAACATGGGGCCTGGGGAACCGAGCCTTGAACCGGGATTCTCAGGCTTCACAGGCAAGCGCTTAACCGCTAAGCCATCTCTCCAGCCCATGCCATCTCTCCAGCCCGAAAGACTTTTTAAAACTCTTAGGACTTTAAATTCGATCAATTAGGGTAGAAGCTAAAGTATGTTTCTTACTCTCTGTATAGGAAATTATATTACAAAATTATAATTCAACAAGGAAAACAAAGACAATGTTGCCAAAATTTGTAGTGCAAAAGGACAGAGCTAAGTTACACAGCGGTACTTCTTTTCTGGTTTTGGAGTACTTGTGTTTACGAGCTTTGCCTTTTGTGTTTATCCTGGTGACTGGCTAATTGTTAACCGTCACTTCCCTTTTGTCATATTATTTTCCTATTTTGCATGTACATGTGTGTGGTATATGTGATCATGTGTATTCCACATGATGACATACTGTGTATGAAGAGGCCAGAGATTGATGTCGGGTGTCATCCTCTATCATTGTCCACATTAATTTTTGAGACAGTGCCTCTCCCTGAACCTAGAACTCATCAATTTTAGCAGCCAGTGTCAGGAAGCTCCTGTCTTCCCTTCCTTCCTCAGCACTGGGATTACAGGGGCAGGCTCCACGCCCTTACATTTTACTTGGGTGTTAGGGGGTCCAAATTCAGGTCCTTATACTTCTGTGGTAAGCAATTTATGTACTGAGCCATCTATCTTCCCAACATGTCTATCACTTTTTTGTTGTTGTTGTTGTTTTTTTTTTTTTTTTAAGGTAGGGTCTTTGCTCTAGACCAGACTGAACTGGAATTTAGTATGTGGCATCAGTCTGGCCTCCAACTCACAATGATCCCCCCACCCTGCCTCCTGAATGCTGGTATTAAAGGTGTGCACCACTATTCCATGCCACTCTCTTTCCTAAAGAGTACACTTAACTTCAGGTTTAAAAGTCACCACTAAAGACAGATACCTCCTCAGGGTGAAAGGGTAGAAAACAATATTCCAAGCAAACGGGAATAAGAAACAAGCAGGCATAGCTATATTAATATCAAATACCAAAAACAATCAAAAAAGACAAAGAAGGCCACTTCCTACTTATCAAGGGGACGATCCATCAAGAGGATATTACAATCATACATCTGTATGCACCAAACACAGGTGCATCACAGTTCATAAAACAAAAACTACTTGACAATAAAACAGAAATAACCACCAACATCATCATGGTTGGGGACTTCAATACACCTTTATCAGTAATAAACAGATCATCCAAACAAAAACTCAACAGGGAAGTAAGAGAGCTCAACAAAACCATAGGTCACTTAGATCTATATGGACATCTAAAGAACTTTCCATCCCAAATCCACAGGCTACATATTCTTCTTAGCAGCCCATGGAGCATTCTCTAAAACAGACCATATGCTGGGTCACAAAGCCTGCTTCCACATATTTAGGAAGAGTGACATAATTCGCTATATGATATCAGATCACAATGCTATATTGCTAGAAATCAACAAAAGACCCACCAAGAATCCCAATGGCACCTGGAAACTGAACAGCACACTTTTAAACAATAAATGGATAGTGGATGAAATAAAAACTGAAATTGTGAAATTGCTAGAATTGAATGACAATGAGAACACATCTTATCAAAACTTATGGGACACAATGAAAGTGGTCCTCACGGGAAAATTCATAGCATTCAATGCCTTCATAAAAAAGACAGAGAGACCCCAAATCAATAACCTAACCATCCACCTAAAGGCACTGGAAAAGGAAGAAAAATCCAACCCAAAGCACTCCAGAAGGAAAGAAATAATTAAAATCAGAGCAGAAACTAATGAATTGGAAACCAAGGAAATAATTAAGACAATTGACAAATCAAAGAGCTGGTTCTTTGAAAAAATAAAAAAGATTGACAAACCCCTGGCCAATTTGATCAAGCAATAAAAAAAGAGAAGCTTTAAATTAACAAAATTCAAAATAAAAAAGGAGATATCACAACAGACATAAGTGAAATTGGGAGAATCATCAGGACTTATTTCAAAAATGTCTACGCCACAAAACTGGATAATGTGGAGGAGATGGATAAATTCCTGGAGGCTTGCCATCTATCAAAGCTAAACTCAGAGCAGATTAATCTCTCCAATGTTTTGATCATGGAGATTGAAAAAGTATCAAAACTCCCCCCAAAAGAGGAGTCCAGGACCAGATGGCTTCTCAGCTGAATTCTATCAAGCCTTCATGGAAGAACTCAAACCAATCTTCCTCAAACTGTGCCACACAATTGGAGAACAGGGAAAACTACCCAACTCCTTTTATGAAGCTAGTATCACCTTAATTCCAAAACTAGGTAGAGATGTTACAAGAAAAGAAAACTACCAGCCTATTTCCCTGATGAACATTGATATAAAGATCCTGAACAAAATCCTTGCAAACCAAATCCAACAACACATCAAAAGCATTATCCACCTTGACCAAGTGGGATTCATCCCAGGAATACAGGAGTGGTTCAACATACGGAAATCTGTTAATGTAATACACCACATAAACAAGGTTAAACACAAAAACTACATGATCATTTCGATTGATGCTGAAAAGGCCTTTGACAAGATACAACATCCATCACTTCATGATTAAAACATCAGAGAGAATTGGCATGGTTGGTTCATATCTTAACATAATAAAGGCAATATACAAAGCTCCTAAGGCCCAAATAATACTTAATGAAGAGAGAATGCAGGAATTCCCTTAGAGGGAACACCTGAACCACAAGACACTGGAGAGGGTATGATGAAGACTGACCTTAATCTTCTACAGCTTCCCTCCCTCCCCCCCTTTCTCTTCTCTATAACTCTTGTATATTAATTATCTTTTTCTTCCTTTTCTTAATGGGCACTGACCTGTAACTCCCAGTACCAGCATATGGCTATCATCCACAATGAGCTTTTTTTTTAAAAAATTTTATTTATTTATTTGAGAGCGACAGACACAGAGAGAAAGACAGATAGAGGGAGAGAGAGAGAATGGGCGCACCAGGGCTTCCAGCCTCTGCAAACGAACTCCAGATGTGTGTGCCCCCTTGTGCATCTGGCTAACGTGGGACCTGGAGAACCGAGCCTCGAATCGGGGTCCTTAGGCTTCACAGGCAAGCGATTAACCTCTAAGCCATTTCTCCAGCCCCATCCACAATGAGCTTTTGATCAGAGACCTACAAGGTTTCCTAAAAGAAAGACAGATTTCTGTCCGAGTACTTGATGACCCACCAAAGGTTAGTGGTAAGACCCTACTGCTGAAGACACCATATACTGATGACACTTAAATGGAATGGCATACCTGGAAGCTGGAAGAGAGTCATTCCCCAGACAGTCAGTGTGTTTGGTGCCAGAAGGTGCTACATGGGCGATTGGGAGAAAATGACCAATATCTGTCCAAGCAACTCATGGTCTAACCTACTTAGCAGCAAAGAACCTGATGTAATGCCCACACAAATGAAATAGTGGCACACAGCCATGGTGGGGAACCAACTGCTCTTGATTTGGCTAACTGATCCCCTCAGTGGTACGGGACCCATAGCTGAAGCTGGGAAACAAGTCCGAACCATATCCAAACATAAGTACACTCTCCATTATCAAGCTACAATCAATCATTGGCTACAAGAGGGCCTTCACCTATTAAATTTGCTATAAAAAAGGTAAGGGTTATCTCATTTGTCCTGGTGCTAACTTACTCTCCATTGGAGAATCTGCTTCTCTTTTTCAGATAGATGTAGCTCCTAAGGAGAGAGCCACCCTATCATATCTCAAAAGGGCCCTGGATGAAACTAAGAAAAATTAGTGCAACAAGCAAAGGTGCTGTTTTCCTGATGAACTGGATACAAGCACAAGGGTGAAGGAGATCAACACAGAGAAAAATCAACTCCTACCAAATCAGAGAGCCAGTGACCCAGAGGCCCCCAACAACTCATCACTGAAGCAGACCAAAAATGAACCCAACTTGGCTCAGGGAAATTTTGCAGAAGAGGTGGCAGGAAGAATGTTAAAGCCACATATTGGGTCATGTTATGCAGAGACATTTATCCTACCCATAATTGTGGGCTAACTGTACAATGCATGACCCATATTCCTCAACAAGGAGGGCCCAACGGGATGAGTTAGATCCTAGATGAGCCTAATAATGGTACCAAATTGACTGTATTTGCTGAATACAAAACTAATTAATAAAAATCTATAGAGAAACAAACAAACAAAAAAAGTGTCCATCAATCCAGTGAGTTGCGAGTGCTTTAGTGAACAAAGCCAAGTCTCACCCCTTTTGATAGTCAATTTTTTAGTGAGAAAACAAAAAGAAAATAAGCAACTATATAACATCAAGGGAGCATAAGTTAGCTAGAGAAATTAATTTTGTAACAGGAATATAAAGCAAACTGGTACTGACAGAAGGGAGAATGGCAGAAAGAGATACTGTTTTGGGAGAAAAAACATTTCAGGAAGAGCAAATGAAAGGCACTGAGGTCAATGCTTATCTATCTGTCTGCTCACAAACACGAGTGGCACTCAACATGTCAGCACATCAACATGCTGGTGCACACACAGGGTGGAAGTGATGAGAGGTTACAGAAGTCCTGGTCCCAAACATGCAGAACCTTGGGGATCAAAGTTCAGGAGTAAGCAGGCTTCTTAACTATTTCTTTTGTTGACATGAAAGTAGTTTCAACATAATATGAATTAGGAGGTTTTTAAAAATCATTTTATTTGAGAAAGAACGAGAGTGCACATCGGCACATGAAGGCTTCTTGTTAATGCCAATTAACTCCAGATACACAGACTCCTTTGTGCATCTAGTTTTATGTAGGTACTGAGAAATAAAACCCAGGGTAGCAGGCTTTGCTGACCATCTCCCAGCCTGAATAGGCAGTATTTTTAAAGCATATTATCACAATATTAGGTACTCAATCAGAACCTTATCAATAATATATTCAAAACATATTCCAATCCTTCCTAATGGCAATATTAGAAAAAACAAGCTCTTTATCCTGTTTCCATGTCCATTTTTTTTTTTTTTTTAGTTATTGTTGTTTATTTGAGATGTGATTTCATGTAGCCCAGACTGGCCTTGAACTCCCTAGGCAGCCAAAGCAGATGACATTGATATCTTGATCCCCCGGTCTCTGCCTCCAGAGTCCTAGGATTACAGTCATAAGAAACCATGACCAGCAATAAATGCTTTTCCAAAGTTTTCTTTTTCAGTGCCAGGGATTGGGTCCAAGGCCTTGTGCACGCTAAAAAAGCACTCTACTGATGTACGTCCTCAGCAGGCATCTTGGTTTTTAAGGTTTCCTACCACACCTCCCTCAGCTGCTACGTCATCTTTCCAGTACTCCCTATTAATCCCACCAACTTCCTGCTGCCGCCATTATCTTCGTATCATTACACCAGACTCTCTCCAAAATGGAATGCATGTCACATACAAATTTGATCCTTCGCAACTTTCCAAGTATCTCAGGACCTCTTCCTTGAATGTAGAATGGCAGGTGGCAGTGGGAGTCTCACAACCAGTCAGAGACAATTTTGTGGGGACTTAACTGGGCACATTCTCCCTCCACCTCTATTCCTTGATGTAAGATGAAGAAAGGTGACACACGGTCATCATAATGTGCCACAAGAATGACCTGAAGTGAGGTGTCTGCCTGCTCAACCATGCCTATGGTAATACCATTTTTATTACTCTTTGATAGCAAATCCATACTTTGAATATGGAATGTCCCCACAAAAAGCCATTTTCCTAAAGGCTTTGTTCCAAGCGGGTGGTGCTGAGAGGTGAGTGGCTCGTGACGGCACTAATTTCATCAGTGGATTAAGTCATTGAGGAGTTCATTGTGGAATGGATTTTTAAGAGTCAAGGCACAGTTGGAGGAAACAGGTCATTGGAGACATGCCTTTGAGGGGAATATCTTGTCCTTGACCTCCTCTTGTGTTTCTTTGCCTCTTGCCCACTATGAGTGGAACCACCTTTCTCACCACACACAGGCTCAGAAGCAATGGAGTCAGTTGACCACAAGCTGAAACCTCTGAAACCAAAGAAATCCTTCTTTAAGGTGTTTTCTCACACATTTTGTCAGAGTGACGAAACGTGACAAACTACAGTGAAGTACGTTTTCACACGTGCTTCCTCGTTATGAGCAATAGATTATTTGGAAAAATCTGACATGCATGAGCTTTTCTAGATTCCACGTTCTTAAATATCATCACATTTTAACTATTTAACAAGAGTTGACAGTTTACACACCTTTTTCTTTTCTTTTCTTTTTTTTCAAAAAAGGTGCTCATTTAAATTTAATGTAGGAAATATGGCATCCTAACAATGTAATAATTACATGAAGTACAAACCTTCCGCCAATCTCTTTGTTCTAAGTTGTGGCTAAAGTGCATTTTATCTTATGATAACTCCATTTAGGCTGATATAAGTCTTTTACATGTTTCTCCGACTTCACCTCAGATATCAGTTTTCAACTTTGTATGCAAGCTACAGAACCAAGGGTCAGAAGAAGCATGTAACATACTGGCCTTTTTTGCCAGTTCTATTTCTAGGTGCTACAGGTTCCAGATAATTCTGACAAAACACCCCAACCCCACAACTGAGTCTTCCTGCAGAGAATGCTCAGCTTTCTAAAAGGCTCATATGCAAAAGCTGTATTTCAACCACATATCAACCTTTACCTAGAACATTTAAGACTCTGAGACCTTTTTTTTTTTAAATACTTTATTTATTTATTTGAGAGCGACAGAGACAGAGAGAAAGCTAGATAGAAGGAGAGAGAGAGAGAATGGGCGCGCCAGGGCTTCCAGCCTCTGCAAACGAACTCCAGATGCGTGCGCCCCCTTGTGCATCTGGCTAACGTGGGACCTGGGGAACCAAGCCTCGAACTGGGGTCCTTAGGCTTCACAGGCGAGCGCTTAACCGCTAAGCCATCTCTCCAGCCCTCTCTGAGACCTTTTGAAGCAGCTTTTTCTCCATGCTAAATCCTCACTTTAAGATGGTTCGTGACATTTCCAAAACAAATTAGATAAGACTACTAAAACCTAAGGGTCTGGCTGGAGAAATGGCTTCACAGTTAAGCGTTTGCCTAAGAAGCCTAAGGACCCCAGTTCGAGGCTCGATTCCCCAGGACCCACATCCAGGACCCACGTTAGCCAGAAGCACAAGGGAGCGCGCACGCCTGGAGTTCGTTTGCAGTGGCTGGAGGCCCTGGCATGCCCATTCTCTCTCTCTCTCTCTCTCTTGGCCTCTTTCTCTCTCTGTCACTCTCAAATAAATAAATAAAAATTTAAAAAAATACCTAAGGGCCTTCTACATATTTGGTCATTCACCAATATCATAGACAAGAACATCAGCTTCATTCCAATTACATTTCCAATCCTTCAGCGGTTTCCTGACTCATTTCACATTGATTCAAGTTTTTCCAAACAAGGACATCAGTTTCCCAAGGGCAGACAGAATGCATTAAATTCAACTCCTGGGGAGATGTAGCACCTCTTTGGGGCCACAAGCGTGAGGCAGAATGCAGAATAAGACTGATGTAGGAACCAACGTGAGGCTTGGAGCTCTGGTCCTTTCCTAGGATTTATTTGCTCTCAGCATCTACACGGTCAGGGACACTGATGCTTTGTTTAGTAGGTAATCATTGCATGCAATCTCTCAGGAGCAATCTCAAAGGCTTTTATTACTAGTGCAGGAGGGGCATCCAGACTCTAGCTATTTATTTTCCTACATTTCAAAAGACAAGGGTGGCATTGAACATTACAACATTCTATTCTCTTTCTTAATAATGCTATTCATACCCTGTCAAAACTAAAAGCTTTGATTTTTTAAAAAAAAATCTATGTAAACACTGAGTTTAGGAAAACGTGTTCATAATTCAAGTTATGTTGAACATTAGTAATAAAATTGAATCCCCTGCATAAATATCATCTTATTGGTGTGCTGTTTATAGTTAGCATACTAATTAACTATTATAAAAGTAGGGGATTTGGTAAGTACACATCTGAAACCTCAAGGCTTATGTTGAGACCTTCTGAATTTAAGGAATCACTTGTTAATAGTTATGACTAGAAATCTGTGCTGCAGGCACGACCCCTTAATTCTCTACAAACTGGCCAATCATTGAAATTCATGGTTTTTTGCACTGATATGGATATTTTATAATAATTGAATATAAAGGGAAATAGGTATTTGTTAATTTGGAATCCTTGAATTTTGGCTGGATGTAGAGTTCTGTCGATTGGGCACTGTGTGATTTTGTCTTAGTCATCCTCTGTAGCTCTGCTGCTGCCTTCAGTCATGGAAATAAGAGGAAGAAAGTTCCCCAAGGGGCACAACACCCTCCAGGACTCTGACAAGGAAATCCTGGGAAAACATCATGTTGATAACATTCTTCATACAAATTATGTCTTTGTATAGTTATAGACATATTTAGAACCTTATAGTTTTAAACCTTGCAACATGAAATTTTCCCCATTCACTGAAAGCCTTCTTAATTTCTTCTTTAATTAAAAGCCAGGTCACATTTTCAAGAGACTAGTGTGAACAGTTATTAGGAACCTACTTGAGTGTGGTTATTGGTGATGGTTTATGAAGGTGTAGATATCTGTGAAGCAATCAAATTCTGGCAAAGAGCAAGGACCATTGTTTTACCTCCAGAGTAATGACAGAGGCGCAGAAAGCTGGAACATCAGCTGCTCTACCTTTCTCTGCATGTTACCCTCAGACACACAACAACTTCTGATGACTTTACAAGACACTGCCTATGGCCTGACTTCACACATTCCAGAACACTGTCTGAACTGTCCTGAGATGCCTGGGGCACTTTCATTTCAACAATTTTTGAACTAAAGATACAGTTCTTCCCCTGAGAAAGATGTACACGATTCAGCTCAGTGTCTAAATGCATTTACTTTCTCCAGGAGCATTTTTGGGGCCCCATTTTATTCAACTATAATTAAAAAACAAAGTATCTGAAACAGATGTGTCAAAGATTCACTGTCCTGATGAGAAAGCAGTGAGGTACCTTATTAAAGAATGTTTTAAAAATGATCTCAGCATTTCCAGTTTTACCAAACCACCCCAGAGCAGATGAGGTCCATATAAACATGACTTTTTTTCCCCCAAAAAACCTTTGTATAGTGATTTACAGTGGCTAGTATACTTCACAGCTAGAGTGATGAATTTTATTAACCCCCAAGATACCAAGTCAAACTTGTCCCTTACAAGAGATCAATGCACATGTGCACTATGTGGATGCATCTTCCACAACACATTCCATTTATACTCATTGCATGTTATTTTTTTTACTATTTCTCAAATCTCCTCTCTAGCTGTGCTGCTTGTATCTTATCTTTCTGAGGTTGGTGCAGCTTCCCTCTGATTTTCTTGTCTGGCTTTCTTCTACTGGTCTTCCTGCACAGAGAAGGTGATCTGCTCAAAGTGCAGATGACAATGCAAGTATCTAAACAGCTTCTATTTGCTCACATCAGATGCAAGCTCTTTACAATACTGCCTTTGCTTTTGCTTTGACTTAAATCCCACTTCAACTATGCTGTTCACATTACCTTCCATCACTGACTCCCTAGTTCTCATATGTTCCCCCTCATTTATATGTCTGTATGCACCCTGGTTTAAGCCATGTGCCATACCTTTAATACTATATCTTACTCATCAGAAAGGGGTTCACATAAGAAAATGGACATTGGTGGGAAGTTACTGAGTAGGATTCTGGCTTTGCTAAGAGCTATGTGACCTTGAGCAAGTTCTTAATGCTCTGTGTCTTCCTTTGTCAATTTAATAATAGTATACATTGCAAGGTACAGCTTTGAGGGTAATGAAATAACTCATGCTTAGAACATAGCACAGAACAGCAAGTATGCAGCACACTCTCAGTGACTATTACCAATGTCCATTAGTCTTACTACCACCACATGACCACTAGGCTAGATGGCTGTCTGAATTGACTGTAGTATTTCTAGACCCCAGTGTACTTCCTGGTGGTCAGTAAGCATTATTATACCCTACTCTAAATTGGTGCACATTACACACTTACTGAAAAATTATATGAACCGCTACATTCAGTTCTTTGCCATCTGGATTTGCCATCCATTTTATCAAAAAGTGCTCACTTATTAAATAAATTCAGAAATATGGCAAGTACTTTGAAGTGAAAATAAATATTAGCAAAAAATCAATTACGGGTTCCTTTATTGTACATTAATGAAATATGATTTTAAAGTCTTTTAAAATATACTCTTTTATTTATTTGCAAGCAGAGAGATACAGAAAGAGAGGGAAAAAGAAAGAGTGAGGAAATGGGCATACCTGGGTATACCAGGGCCTCCATTCACTGTAAATGAACTCCAGATGCATGTGGTGCTCTGTGCATCTGGCTTGCATGGTTACTGGGGAATTGAACTCTGGTGACTAGGCTTGACAGGCAAGCACCTTAACCATCGAGCCATCTCTCCAGCACATGATGTTTTCCTTAATCACTAATTTTCATTTCCCTTTATCTGGATACAGGTATTATTTCTACCACATCTGTTGGTTAACAATTCTGGATGAGCTTTTAGTAATACTTGGAACACGTATTTGACAGTATGCACATTGTACAGTACATTTATTTGTCTTTCAATAACACTATTAGGGACAAATTTCAAGTAGAAATAATTATGCCTCAGATAAATATCATTGTCTATAACATTGATAAATATCACTGGCTACACAAAGATGTTACTTCTGGTAATGACTGATCATAGCATCATAACTGCCCACTTATTATGACCCAGTATTGCCTGAATCCAAAGCATACATCTGAAACTGCAATAGAATCAATTCTTCCACATTGTCAAAATGACAAGCCACAGCTTTTCTCTTTGAGTCATTTTACTTAAAAACCCAAACTTATGGCTTTGTCCCATTCACATAATTAAGCTGGCCAGTTTGGCTTCCAGAGTGGATATGTGCAGGGAGGATGGAGACTTTCAAGTCTCCCTGGCTGGTGGAGCTCAGGGCAGAGACATAGCAATGTGCCACGATGGGTTTTAGTCCCATAAATAAATGAACAAATGCTGGCTATTGACTTATAAAGTCCTAAATTTGTGTCTTTACTCTAACACATGCTCTTGGCTGTTCTCTCTGGGAAAGAACAAATCCTCTACTTGAATTCAAGGGGAGCTGTTTGTTGCTCTTGAACGACTTTCTCCAAGGTATAAAGGTAGGATGCTAAAAATAATCACCAGTAAGACCTGGCATTTGGTATACCATTTCTTATGCTATTGTGTAGTAAATTCCTCCAAACTGAAATATTCCCTATTAAAGAAAGGAAGGAAGCTCTGGGATTCATGAAGCCAAGTTCGGGAGACCTGAAATTTAAAAGGTCACACAAGCATTCCTCAAGGTTATAGGAATGATTAAGGGCAAACTGACCAATGTTAATTAGAAATTCAAACATTCCTTCCAGGGGGAGGAAAGAAGCTCAGAGACTTAGGAAGTCTGGGAAAGTGTTGCAGGACAGTATAAAGGGAAAACAAGTGCTTGGGAATGAGAAACCAGCTGAGCTGCGGGTCGTGTAGTGATGTTCCAGAGAAGCAGCTTCCGTGGTCTGATGAGTTGAAGTGGCTACGGGGACATTGCCATCCGGGACAGGATGGGATTTCTCAACAGCCAGTTGTTTGGGCGTTTCCATGCTCTGTGGGTAAGCCCTCATCTTGCGGCTGAGGGAAGAGCATCCATGGTGGTAATACTGGCGTAAGGAGCTCCACCTAAGTGGCTGTGGGCAGGTCGCCACCCAGAATGAGGTGAGGCTTCTCCATGGCGTGGCTGCTTTGAGTCATCCAGACTCCTATAAGCAACCCTCACTATGCTCAGTAAGTAACCCCCAGAGGACACATTGGTTCCTGGGGGTAAACATACTTTGGTCAGTGCCTTATAATGACCCCTTACTATGATTTGAAATAATCCATACAGGGTTTCCATTATTTTAGTAGCTATGGTCTAATTATTTTAAGCAGCTGCTCTGTGGGCTTGGGCTACTGTTCGATGATAGACTACTTATGTCACGTGAATAAGGCCCTGGGTTATATCTCCAGCACTGAGAAATGAAAAAAAAAAAAAAAAAAAAAAACCAAACCAAAAAAACAGTCAGCTGTCTGACTCTGCAATGAGAGGAGGGATTCGCTGTCAAAAACACAGATGTCCATTGAACACCCAGAGTGCTCACGATGCTAGACATTGAGTAGATGTGCTTATGCTCATTGCTCACTTAATGCTTGTGCCAGCTTCGTGATAAAGAATCATTCCTGCTTCTCCCATGAGGCTCTAAGAGATCAGGTTATACCATCATTTACTTACTTAAGTAGCAAGTAACAGAATTCTAAGCCATTTTCTGATTCAAACCCCAGACCCCTCTTGCATTACAAGAAATTCATATCACAGAGATTAATAAATTTGAGGAATCTGAACTCTCACGTCCATGATTCAACCATCACAATCTTGGGCTCAGCATTTGTTCATTAAATGTATTGTTTTGGTAGAGTTGAATTTAGGCAGCTTCAATTGCTTCTCTATGGATGCAGACCTCGTACAAACATGCACTAATGATTAAAAAGGAACTAGTTTTGAAACACACGAAGTTAAGTGTATCACTTATAAAGCAATCAAGTAGTGAACATAAATTGAAGGAGAATGTGCTTCTTCACCATAGACTTGCATTTCCCTCTATAAATGTGCTATTATGTGCGAAACATGTTTATTCCTGCAACGAACACGTTTATTCTGGATTCTAATTATTTTTAACTGCGAAGCACAGAGCAATACTGTGAAAAGCCTATTTGACAACAAGAATAAAGCACCTGACTGAAGAAACCATTTATTCTTGTTGCACAGTCATATTTTCCTGCTCTCCTTTATTACCTTACACTGACAAAATTGTACACTGGAGGACTACTGCAGTGTGTTAAGTACTAAGCCATCCCCAAGTGGCTGCTGAGGTTCTCCTGCAAAATTAATATGGAAAGGCCAGCTGCTGGCCTATTGATCTCTCACACCCCATTCACTTTTAGAAATGCTTTTGTGACAAATGAAAAGCTTGAGAAAATTGCCACAAGTCAATGTAGGAATTCAGAAACCCAACACTAATGTAACAGAGATGTCCTTTCCTGAATGAAACACATAAATACTTTATTTAAAAAATATTTTATTTATTTATTTAAGAGAGAGGGGGAAGCAGACAGAGAGGAAGAAGGAGAATGTGCATGTCAGGGCCTCCAGCCAGCGCAAACGAACTGCACATCTGTACCACCTTGTGCATCTGGCTTACGTGGGTACTGGGGAATCAAACCTGAGTCATTAGGCCTTGCAGACAAGTGCCTTAACTGCTAAGCCATCTCTCCAGCCCCCACACATAAGTACATTTTTGTAAAAATAAATAAATAAATAAATAACTCCAAAAGCCAGTAATCACAAAGCATTTCTTTCAGGAATGTCGCGTTAGGTATATACTTTTATTTTCAGTATTATTATTTGACTCTTCTCTAATAGCTAGTGGTGGCTAAGTCTTTCAATGATGTCTAGATTTGATCATCTCAGAGCAGAAAGGCAAAGGGTTAATTGGTGTTTGGAAAGAAAGCAAGGACAAGGCAGGGAGAGAGGAGCCCTGTGTACGACAGAGAAGAGTGCCAAAGTGATGGGAGAAGGCTGGGGTGGGATCCTGGCAGCAGACGCAGAGCTAAATTGAATACTCTACTCTCTCCATCTATCTTAAAGCAAAAACACGATTGAGTTTAAGGGGGCACATTTGTAGCACTGCACACAGGGAATTAGCCATGAAATTCTCATTAAAGATAATAGGACTTTATATTACAACTTTCAATGTAGTCTCTTGAAGTTCTTGGTATATTGCTTTAAATCTAGGCTTAAAAACCAAGCACGGAGCAAAAAACATTTCACAGCCCTCCTTTCCTTTTATCTGGGCACAGGGCTGGGTGCTCTTCTCTGAGATGGCTCCAGTAGGCAGAGAGGCACTCACTGACCTTTCAGGGTTGTTACTGAGGCCTTAGGTACTTGGGAGGGGGGTGGAGGAGGGATGTTCCAACATGTGCAACGCAGAACCTTCAGTACAATATGGTGAATCTGCTTTTCCATATTTCACCATGCACTTCATGGTTCTATTTTTGTTGTTGTTGTTGTTTCATTTCAGGATTTCACCAAATAGGTTAGTGCCTACCTCAGCTACCTGAAGTTCTTCAACACCACCTTCTGTGCCTGCGTTCTTTGATTTGCCATCTGACTTCTGTTTTTACTGATGTCATGGATATGTAAGGCGCTGTTTAATTCATGGTTTCCTTCTGCCTCATCACAAACGGATTTTCCCTAACTTGTTCATCCAAGGACTTGAGAGTCTTTGTTTCCACACATTTTTAGCGGGTTCTTCTGAGAAGTCTCCTCCCCATAGCACACAGGGCGGAAATGAAACGTCAGAGGGCATCACTGCACCACATGGGCTGCTGGCAATCTGTCCATCTATCACCTCTTCCCAGCTCTACCATGGGGAGCTCTGTACTTTTGTCCCACACTGTCTTCTCTTAGAACATCTTTCTTGCTCCCAATACCCAGAAAATTCTTAGTGATGTATCTCTGTGAAGCCTTCTCTCTCTATTTTAATCAGCTCCACGTCTGTTTTACAATTTCTCTGTGACTTATTGCTTATGTAATACCTTTAATACCTGCTGACTGAATCCATCCACCAAAGGACATGTAAAATTCAAAGTCACATTAATTTAACAACCTTCTATATAGTTGCCTCGAGAAAACTACGTATCATCTTCCTGGAGCAGTTCCCACCATGCCTCTTTCTAAGATGGTCAGTTACAATTGTCAGTTCTCCTGTGTTGGCTGACCTGGGGTATCAACTTGACTGAATTAAGAAGTATGCAGGAAGCTGGAAAAGGAGTGCCTAATCTTAGTTTTTGCATTCATTATCTCTAATGTTTCAGTAGGCATCAAGTTAATACCTCTTGGCTGAAAGGCACAGCTAGGTACTTTGGATCATTGCCTAGCATGGTTGGACCTTACCAGGTGGAAATGGAAGTGTTGTTTCTGGAGGGGACTGGCATTGGTGGCTGGAATGGGGTGAGCAGGTACTATCCAATCAGCTGAGGGTCTGAAGAAAAGAACCTCTTGTCTTCTTGCACATCAGACACATCAGAACTCCAGGCTTTCCACCATTGGCCTCCATGATTTCCATGGGTGGCTTCCAGGTTTTTGAACCTTTATCCTTGGGCTTGAAATTATCCTTCCTTGTTTCCCAGGCCTTTAGACCTAGACTGACCCGTGTTTTTTTTTTTTTTTTTTTTTTTTTTTTTTTTCCCAGTTTGCAGGTGAGGTGGCCTATTATAGGACTACTCAGATTGCATAATTCAGTGAGCTGATTCCTCTTCCTCTTCAGATTCTCCCATATAGCCCCTTGTCTCTACTTCTCTAGAGAAACCTCAGTGAACCACCCTTAGTTCTCACCAAATATCAAATCCTATTTACTACAGTATAACACCGTTGATGTCTGCCCTTTATCTTCTATCTTCTATGCCAGTGCCTTAGTTTGGATCTTATTTCTTGTACTTATTGTAAAATCTTACTGTTCCCCAGCCTCCATCCCTATCCTACTATTGACCATGATAGTGACCAAGTGACCATCTTCTTTTGTTTTGTTTTGTTTTTATTTTTTTAAGTAGGGTCTCACTCTAGCTCAGGCTGACCTGGAAGTCACTATGTGGTCTCAGGGTGGCCTCAAACTCACGGTGATCCACCTACCTCTGCCTCCCAAGTGCTGGGATTAAAGGTGTGTGCCACCACGCCCAGCTACCATCTTCATTTTTAAGACATCTCAAAAATATCTAATCATGTTCTCCTTTCTCTAAAACTCCATCATTGGCTTTCTATAGCCCCAGGAATCCTGAACACTTAACCTTGCAAACAGGGCCTTCCATTCTCTAGACCTTGCCTACATTGCAATCGCTCCTGCTTCTCTTCTGCCTGACAGTAATAGTGACTGCCTGTGAGCCCCCAGGCACATGCCTTTTCATACTTTGCACTAAAACAAATCTTCTCCATGTTCATCACCTGGTGATTCATGCTTTGAAACCTACAGTGGCCACTATCTTACTCACTTACTGACTGATGAAGCTTAAATCTTATTCCTACTGGATATGGCACATGACCTGTTAATAACTTATAGTTAACATGGAGAGCCAGTGCCGGTGGCAGACAACTACAATCTCAACACTCTCTGGAGGCTAAGGTAGGAGTATTTCAAGTTCAAAGCCAATGTGAGCCACTTGGAGAATTCCAGACCAGCCTGGGCTACATAGCAAAACCTTGTCTCAACCCCCACTTTTCTCACACAGATTAAATCAAGAAACATTTGCACTGGGGAGTCATTCATATTTCTTCCCTCTGTTGGAAGTTGGGAAATTTGGCCTACGTGATTTTTAAGAATGCCATGCTGTTATTAATCTGGAAGCTTTTAGAAGTAATTTATAGCAAAATGGCTGGAATTATGCTTTGTGTTTAATATAATTTTGTAGACTTGGGAAAAATACAATTTCTTTTGCTTTAAAATAAACAGTGAGGGGCTAAAGAGATGGGTGAGTTAAGTGTGCTTCCTGCACAAGCACAGGGGCCTGAGATTACTTGATATTGAAGCTCCAGAAACCATGTAAACAGCTGGATATGGCTATACACACTTGTAACCCTAGTCCTGTAGGGAGGAGAGAGTATAGAATTACTTGGGCTCCATAAAGGGCATGTTTTAGAATCAATAAGAGACACCATCATAAAAAGGTTAAAAAAAAAGGCAGGTGAGCAATGGAGAGGGACCTCTGGCTGCAACAGGTGAGTGCATGGGTCATCATTTCAGCATGTATGTGTGCATAAAGCACATATACTGTACACACAAAGAAAACCAAATAAACGTTGAATATATTTAGTATTTTTTTAAAGTATATTATATATTTATCAAAGCTAAATAGCTAAACACAAATTTGGTTATGTAAATCTCTACTATTTTACTAATATATTCAAAGAATAAAATTAGGTTTGGCAAATACAGATGAGGTATAACAAATACTTATGTGTTCATATTACCTTAAGGGGATATGTGAGTCCTGTCACAATTACTTAGGCTTTTCCCATTTTTGATGGAAAGCAATACTCATATTCAGATGACCACTTTTATCTTATGTGTACTAAACTTTAAGGCGTGCCTGGCCAACATAACATAAGTTCTGATGTCCAACTAAAGACAAGTAAGATGTCACTCTCAGAAATCTCTATTCATCTTTGTTCACAGTATATCTAATTTTAAGAACCCAGTAGGCACCAAAATCAAATAACCTCAAGTACTAAGTCATCAAGAATCATATCAAGAAACAAAGTAATATTTAGGTGATAAAATGGTTAAAGTGGAACCACACTATCTTTTATAAAAGAAAACTGCTATCATGTTTAAAATATTTGATTTTCCATATTACTCTAAAAGAATACACACCTCTATTATTCATCTGATCTGATTATCAAAGCCAGTATAAATTTTGATGTTTACTTGCCTATTTTAATTTCAGTAAAATTGAAATTTAGTGTTTCCTTCTAAGAAAGAGAGCTGATAGAACTGAGATCTACAGTTATTGTACCAATATTGTTACCAACCTACCATGAGTAAAATATATTTTATCCTTCAGAGCCCCATTGCTGAACAATGTCAATTAGAAGAACAATTCTTTTATTTCTTTGTTTTTTAATTTTTTTTATTTTTTATATAGGGTCTTACTCTTCTAATCCAGGCTGTCCTGGAATTCACTATGTAGTCTCAGGCTGACCTCCAACTCATAGCAATTCTCCTACCCTGGCCTCCTGAGCTTGCACCACCACCATGTCTGGCAGGAATGGAATGGGCACACCAGTGCAAATGAAATCTAGATGCATGTACCACTTTGTGCATCGGGCTTTACAGGGGCACTGGGGAATTGAACTCAAGTCTTCAGGCTTTGCAGGCAAGTATTCTCAACATTAAGTGATTGCTCTAGTCCTAAAGGAGCAATTCTAAAATGATTTCTTACTGGGAATAAACAAAATCTTTGTACTAGTTTCTAGCAAAAACATTTGTTGTGTTTCATTTAATCACCTAAAAGTGGCTAAATAAAATATATTTATTATGTTTTTTTAAAAATTCAAATGTCTGCTCTAATCTTGTTATTACAGCTCTTAAAACTTTTTTGCACATTATGCCTACATTTCAAAGTTTGAGTACAGAGGCAATTTATTATTTCCTGCTCCACACCTAGACTCTAACCTACATAAAGAAACTCCCCAGAGTAAACCAAGTCCGCTTACTTAATAGTTTTGCACACAGTGAAAAGATACAGCTTTTCTGCCTATCCTGTAGGGATTCTGGTTACCTAAGTCAGGTTACCTTGAATGCTCTACTTTATGAGGCTCTGCATTACCTAATCTGAGCCTATTTGTCAACTTGTCCTTTGATGTCATGGTAATGACAGGGTAAAATACACTAAGGAAGAGTCCTATAAAAGTTCAAAGTAGTTTTCAAAATTGTTAGTTGACATTACCAGAGTAAGATTTTTATATGAACCAAGAGTTAGTACACTGTTTATCTTTGTTGGAAATAAAAACTATTCCATTAGCAACACTCACCATACAAATTTCTTATTAGCTGTTTTATATTTCTACTTCTGGATTTAATTTCTTTAAAAAAAGATCTTGTTTAAAATTTATTTTCAAGCAGAGATGGAGGGATTCAGGCCTCAAGCCACAAACACCACTGTGTTCATCTGGCTTTACGTGGGTACTGGAGAATCAAACCCATGTTTTTAGGCTTTTCAGGAAAACATCTTAACTGCTGAGCCATCTCTCCAGCCTCATTAAAAAGTTCTTGTAGTCATACATCGGGTCCTGTACTATGATTACATGCTGGGTTACCTAGGCTACTATTGGTGGGTATAGGGTAGGGAATGAACCTGGGAAGCCACTACTCTTTTAATATCAAATATGAAAATACTTCTCAACTTCCTAATAACTTACTAGTAAGTGCATTTTGGAAATTGAACCCCTTTAACTTGATTCCTAAAACGGTATACACATAAAGGCTAATTTCTACAACTTAAGGAAAATAGCCTTACATTAGATAATGTATGCAGATAACAGCTAACCAAACATTCATTAGGTTCATCGCTATGTGTTTTAACAGTGGCATTAGGTTGATCCGGTGTATACTGTGTCCTTTCCCACAACTGTGTCAGTTCTTCACGAAGAGAGTTATGATGCAGCTGGAAAGGGTGCTGCTGAAACCCCGACGCAGTGAGGTCCAAGTGATGGTGCCACTAACCTACTGCTGGGTGACAGAAAGCCAGATCTTTTAGTTAAAAATGGAGGACCTCCTGAAGAGATTTAATATCACCAGAAGTCACGAAGACAAAAAGAAATGCTTATGTCCAAAGTAATCTGATGAACACCACAGGCTCTTCAGAGTCATAAAACTTGCATTCAAATTACCTACTGTCTGCTCACATAGCCACACCAAAGCTGTGAATCATAGACAACCTACCAGTAAAAAACTACAGTGAAAAGAATATGAAGACAGGCTGGAGAGATGGCGTAGCAGTTAAGGTACTTACCTGTGCAGCCTAAGAAGCCAGATTCAATTCCCCAGAACCCATGTAAGCCAGATGCACACGGTAGCACATGAATCTGGAGTTCATTTGCAGTGGCTAGAGGCCCTGCTGTACCCATTCTCTATCTCTCTCCCTCTCTAATAAAGAAATAACATTTTAAAAAAGAGCAAGAAGACAATAGCTCATTGGAACAAGTTCTTAGAAAACCTATGATACCAAATATCTTTCCTTCACTAGGAATTTTCTAACATATACTGCATGTATCCATTTAGAGATACCCTAAAACTTCCTTTACCCTAGTTCCCAATGAGCAAGAGAGCAGATACCAAGGCAAAGGAAGTGAAGTCTTTGTTTTTGTACTAAGTGACACATATTTTGGGGGGTTTTATAACCTCTGGAGGATGTTGATTTATACTGGTCAAAGGAAAATCATTTGGCTATTAAGCAGGGCTAAGAATAAAGAACCTAAACAGATAAAATGCCACACTGAATAGAAGGATACTGCAAAAAGAAATGAAAGGGAACTTCAGAAATCCCCATAGTGAGCTTCTTAACTGCCTGCAAGAAATAACCGGCACAGACACAAACAAGCTTGAAAAGCCACGGGGTTGATTCAATACCTTTAGCAGGTTTTAGTTGGAAAAAAGAAAACAAACATGAAGCAAAAATAACTATGTCTATAAGGCATGCATATACATAATAAAAACCTATGTGTCTGTTGGTAAATGAATTCAATAGACACCAAGTGCTTTCATTTGCTAATGAAGAAGTATAAATTAAAACATTACAGAAATATAATTGTAAGGAAGCACAGGGTAGAATGAGCCAAAGAACACAGATGGATTCCACTTTCCTGTGCACACCAGGGAAGGACTGCCACACGGCTCTCCACATTACTGGTTCTATTATACTTGAGAGCAATTCTTTTGGGAACCCAAATGACAATGTTTTAATCAAGAATATTTAAATTATGCAGCACAGTAATTCTAACTAGATGTATTTTAACTTTCTTTTAGCCTAAGAAACAGCAACAGAAAACACTTCTGCTCCAGTGTTATGTGCAGTGGAACGAGAGGAGCAGTCAGTAAACTAAGTGTTCAGAAAATGGAGGTAGGCTCGGTGGTTGCAATATGATATAGAAAACTTATAATAACTGGGTGCAGCACACAGTGTAGCATGCAGCTGCTCAAGGAAAGTAGTTCTGTCTTCTTGTTCTGAAAAGCCAATCTGATTAAAGTGACTTCAAATTTTAAAAAAGGAAAATATAATATAAAAATATTACATAGTGAATATATATAACAACAAAATCAATCTCATTCCCTTTTGTGCTTCTATGACAGAATACCCAAGATAGGGTAAGTGTTAAAGAACAGAAATTTATTTGTTAAAACTGAGACTCAGAAATTCAAGGCCAAGAAGCCCTCATGTGGTAAGCACCATTCTTGCTATCTTATCTCATACTGAAAAGTAGATGGGAAAACAGACCAGAGCACAAAAGGGCCCAAGCTCATTATTATAACAACCCATGCTGATGATAGCTAAGCCATTCACATGATAATTCACAAGGGCAGAGCTCCTATGAGATTTAATCACAACTTAGCAAGACATTATATGTACTTATAAAGCAATGTACAAATGTGTATTATTTGACAGAAATTATGAGATGATGTAAAATGGAAATGAAAGGGAGGTAGGACAGAAGAAAATTTTAGAAAAGTAATTCTATTATGAAACCACCTTTAAATCATGTTTATTCTTCTTAAAAGGCGGAAGCTTGATCTTAACAGGAGACTATCGTTCTCCTCCACTACTCAAGGGCAGTGAAGATCTTAAACATCAGTGAATGGATGAGAGCATAGATTAAAGTTGAGCATGAAATAGAAATGATTACCTTGGGAAAAAAATTTAATAAAAACAAAGCCAGGCTAAGTGATGGAAGATCTAAATAATTCATCTTGATTTTTTTCTCATAATATTATATTCACTATTGGATGCAGCTGTGACATCTGATTCAGGAAGGCATTAAAATATTCACAGATGAATGATAAGTAAATATGCCTTTCCTTTAAAAATCTACATACTCATTTTTGTTGTTGTTTTGAGGAAGGGTCTCACTGTAGTCCAGGCTCACCTGGAATTCACTATATAGTCTCAGGCTGGCCTTGAATTCACAGCGATCCTCCTACCTCTGCCCCCTCCCACGTGCTAGAATTAAAGGCATGTGCCACCACACTGGTTCTCATTCTTATTCTTACAAATATTTTAGACTTTACAAATATTTTAGATCTTGTTTTCTCAATGAAATCATAAAGTACAGTAAATTTAAGAATGTGGATATTAAACACTATTGACCATTTCTCATATTGATTTCAAAAATAAACGATAAAGGTAACATGCAAAAGATTTGATCAACACTGATATTTTTGCTTCTCTTTTGGAACCTGAGGGTAAGACTTCTTGTTTAATGTTTCACACAGGTGTGGATCTGCTTGGCTCCCTCTGTGACAGTATGAATTAGAATTACTAAAGTATTATTTTAGGAACAGCCTTCTGCAGAATTTTAGATTCCAAGGTAAATTAGCACACATTTTATCGTCATGAAAAAAATAAAGCCTTCACTGAAAAATTAAAGATTATGTGACATTCCCGTGTTATTCTTCATAATATAAAAATGAAATTTGACTGTCAAGTAGTTTTAACTTTAAATTCAATACACATCATAGGGCATTTGTTGCCTATAATTTCTATTTATGAGAGAAAGAGAGAGAGAGAGAGAGAGAGAGAGAGAGAGAGAGAGAGAGAATGTGTGCTCTAGAGCCTTCAGCCACTGCAAACAAACTACAGACATGTGTACCCCATGTGGGCATGTGCAACTTTGCATGCTTGCATCAATGTGTGTCTGGCTTAGGTGGGACCTGAAGATTTAACATGAGTTCTTAGGCTTTGCAGGCAGGCATCTAAACCACTAAGCCATTTTTCCCAGCCCTGTTGCCTATATTTTTAAATGTCTTCTTAAGTGAATTACCCAAGCCTCTATGTATTGCGAATTATAGAAATGGAGAAAGTCACACTATTTTAAAATTTCAGAGTTACTTATGATGCTATCACAGGACCAGTGGATACAGTAACTATACAGTAGTTGTGTAATGTTGACCCGTATCTCATACAATGCTTATCAAATTCTAGAATTGTTCATAGAATGCTTGTGAAAGCAATTTGGGCAATTAGGTCCTGGTTTCTTTCTTTTTTTTTTTTTTTTTTTTTTTTTGGTTTTTCAAGGTAGGGTCTCACTCTAGCCCCGGCTGACGTGGAATTCACTATGAAGACTCAGGGTGGCCTTGAACTCACAGCAATCCTCCTATCTCTGCCTCCCAAGTGCTGGGATTAAAGGCATGCGCCCTACGCCTGGCCTGGTTTCTAATTTTGAATAGCAGAGTCCATGTAATTAATTTTCAATAAATTGAAATAGAGGTAAGAGTATATGTTTGTAGGTTCAAAGGTGGAAATGTCCATTTGTTATAGTATATCTAATCTTTAAAACAATTTTTTGAGAGAGAAAGAGAGGGAAAGAGGCAGGCAGGCAGGCAGACAGACATACAGACAGACACACAAACACACGCACACACAAACACACAGAGAGAGAGAGAGAGAGAGGAGGAATGGGGGCATCTGGGTCTCCAGCCAATGCAAACAAACTCCAGATGCATGCATTACCTTGTGCATCTGGCTTACATGAGTCCTAGGGAATCAAACTGAGGTACTTTGGCTTTGCAGGCAAATGCCTTAACTGCTAAGCCATCTCTCCAGCCCATATCTAATCTTTTGATAACTATAATTGTGACCTAAAGTAAAACAAGGATGCATATAATCAAGGTGAGGGCATCTCATTGGAGCCACCATGGAAATCTTGCTATTCCTTCACTGCAGTAGGAACATTACCACTGGAGGCTATTCCGCTTCTCCTGATAGTTGGAAGGCTTGCTTTCTGAGACAAGTAGACAAATCACTCATTCACTCCATATAGGTCTCAGTGAAATTTCTCCAGCCTCTCAGAAAGTGTACCTTCCTTCTCATTGCTTCTGTAATTTGTATACTCTGACAGCCACATAACATGTTCACTTATTTAGTTCATCATCTTTTGCTCCCCAGTGTCATATAAAACATATGAAATGGGGAGTTTATTTCATCAACGCAGTAACCCCAACACCAATAGCAATGCAATCACATACTTAGTGCTCAGTGAACATCAGCAGAATGATTAATGAATGGGAGCAGACAATGAACAACAGGTTATCAAAAGGTAGAAGAACAGGTTATCAAAAGGTAGAAAACATGTCCATGTCTCTGTTAGTAAAAAGATCACAAACATTTCATCCATTCAGTTTCACATAATATTGTCAATGAAATTCATTATTAAGTTGACAATAAAGTGAAATGTACCCAGTCATGAAAATGGAAAAAATTTTTTTTTCTTTCACAGAAATAGTCTTGTGATGATCCTTCAGCATGATCTCACTACACAGAGCTTCAAAACTACAGGGTGGTCATAACAAGTCAAATAGAATACCACAGATGTCACCCTGAATGGTCTTTCTCCTCTTTCTATATGTACAACCTCATACATTGCACCCAATTCAAGCATCACCTCCACAGAGTGGTCCAGATCTAACCACCTGAAAGTTCTGTTTCCCTCTAAAACTTCTTTTAGTCTTACTTCTCATAAATTTGTGTGTGTGTGTGTGTGTGTGTGTGTGTGTGTGTGTGACTTTTATCATTATTACTTTCATGATTACTGTTGTGTTGGATTTTTTTGTTTGTGCTTCATGCTTTATCTCCAGCATGAACATCCACTCTGCACTGACTACAATTTCCATTGTGGATTGAGCACCAAATAAATAAGCAACCACATGCCCTAGTACCAAGAAGAATTAAGTCCAATAACAGAGACCAGCTCCCTGGTTAAAATGGCATAAAAATGACATTAAATTCTACCCTTTTATTTCCATCTGTAAGATTTCGCTTCCTCAAGGACTCAAGAGGCGAGAGAAAAGGACCAGGTGACTGTGAAGAGAACTGCAATGGGATTTCCCTCTGGAGTCCAAGTCTGAGGGAGCTCAGGGATCATCCACCTGCCATGGCTGCCCCAGACAGCTCAGCTGTTAAGACAGACTGCCTGAACGGAGCCATTCAAAATTTCTCCCTGCATACTCATGAATAGTGTCTCGTTTAAATGCCTTGACCATCATTATGCTCACTGTACGAGGAAGGCAGAACCAACCCCAAGGAGGAGCTGGCTCATAGCATATGGGCTCTGGGGATGCTAAGCCATGGAACAAAGAAACGTCTGTTAGGCACCCTGAGAAGTGTCATTGGACTAGTGGAGTTCAGCTCCTGCTAAGAAAGTTCCCACAGTGAACAAAAAAGAAGTACAGTTTGTACCTAAAACACCAATATAGCACTAAGAATGCAAAAGCAGTAAGGATACGGCCACCATGGCATAACCATACAACTGCATTCGTTGATTTAACCGAAGTCACTAGCAACAGATGGATCCGAGCAAGTAGAAAACCCAATTTACACTCCAAATGCACCTGAGTCCTTGGAATGTTTCTAGCTTTAAATCCATCTAGACAAAATACACAAAAGAACCAGCACACAGAGTGTGACACAAGAAAGGCTTGAGCTGGATGGGAGGTTCACATACCGATGCACACCACTGCTGCACATGATGACGTGGCAGGCGCCCAGCCTGTCGCACAGCTCAGAGGAAACAGACAGCAGTCCAACTCCAGAGGCACTGCAAGCTGTGTTGGCACAGGCAGCTGTGCGTTTGGATCTGATGAACGAGGCCACCAGCCGGTAAAGTTCATCCAAAGCATTGAGAGGTCTCATTAGCTATAGAAGAAAGGGAGGAGCAGAAAATTCAGCACATTTAAGTGTCTTATAACTCACAGTTGTCACAGCTTCCAAATGAATGGAACAAGATGTCATTTCCTCACAGAGGTGACAGTGCTGGATGTGACAATAATCATAGTAGCCACTGTTGAAGAACAGGGCTGGAGAGATTGTTCAGTGGTTAAAGCACTTGCCTGCAAAGTCAAAGGATCCTGGTTCAATTCCACAGGACACACATAAGCTGGATGCACAAGGTGGCACGTGCATCTGAAGTTTGTTTGCAGTGGCTGGAGACCCTGGAGTGACCAGTGACCATTCTCCTTCTATCTGCCCCCTCTCTCTCTTTCAAATAAATAAATAAATAAATAAATAAATAAATAAACAAACAAATAAAAAAAATATTTTTTTCTGAAAAGAAAAAAATAAGAAGAGCAGGGAAACTGAGGGAGGCATGCAGCAACACAATCAAATGTAATCTACTTGTTGTCTTACCTTATCTATATAAGCAGCTTTGGATGTAGAGTTAGGTGGGGAGTTTGACTTGTCCAAATACAATGCCCTGTAATAATTCAAGAAAATTATCATTTGATGCCTGAAAAAAAGAAGTTTAACATGCATGAAAATATTCAACTGCCACAAACTTAAAAAATAATTATTTATTTCTTTGAGAGAAAGACAGAGAGAGAAAGAGAGAGAGCTGGCACACCAGGGCCTCCAGCCACTGCAAATGAATTCCAGACTACTTTGTGTATCTGGCTTACACGGGTTGTGGGGAACTGAGCATGTATTTTTAGGCTTTGTAGGCAAGGGCCTTAGCCACTAAACCATCTCTCCAGTTCTGTCACCCACTTACGTTTAATGAAAAGTGAATTTAAAAAGGCACCGAATGCCAGATATAGTCGCATATGCCTTTAATCTCAGCACTTAGGAGGCAGAGGTAGGAGAACTGCTGTGAATTCAAGGCTACCCTGAGACTACATAGTGAATTCCAGGTCATCCTGGGCTAAAGAGAGACTCTATCTTGAAAAACAAAACAAACAAACAGACAAACAAGCACTGAACAGTAGGGTGGCTATGACTGCCATCATATGCCACCAACAGCTCCAAGCTCCCTCACATAGCATGTGGCCTTAGTGAAGTCATTCAACTTTTCTATGCTCAATTATATAATTTGGGCATATACAGATATCTACTTCATAAGTCTGCAAAGAAGAAGAAATGAGTTCATGAAGAAAAAAAAGCTTAGAACAGTACAAAGAAAGCAATGATTGTTTTTATTTATTCCTTTTATTTTAGAGAGAGAGAGAGAAAAAAAAAAAAAACAGAGAGAGAAAATGGGCATGCCAGGGTCTCAGCCAATGCAATCAAACTCAGATACTTGTGCCACCTAATGGGCAAGTGCGACCGTGCACTTGCCTCACCTTTGTGCATCTGGCTTACGTAGGATCTGGGGAGTCAAATATGGGGCCTTAGGCTTCGCAGGCAAGCACCTTAACCACTAAGCCATTCTCCACCCTTATTATTTTTTTTAATATTTGCAATAATATTATATTAGGAATGGAAGAAATACATTGTGGCTAATGTAGAACATTATTGAGATTTGACTTACTGTGAAAATGTAATATGACACTAATATTTTTATTTTAAATCAAATTGAGCTGCCCATTTAGGAACAAAGTTATGCTCAGACTGGAAGTTGAAACTTGTCACTAGGATGCACGATGCTAGCACCTACTCTGATGTGCTTAGTCATACGCGAGGGGACTGTAACAATCTACAGAAGGTGTTACTGCTGGACTTTGTTTACAGCCCACAACTAAACAAAAATTCTATGAAGTCACTTATGAACTTATAATACATTTAAGTTTTTGATATAGAATATACTTTGGTAAACACCTATTACATAAAATTTACCATTTTAAGCCAAACAATCAGCCCACTTATCTGAATGTGTTTCTGCAGAAATGTAGAGAAAGCCGGTAATAGTGATGCCATGTAATGAGCCTTAAGGAAAACTGAGATCATTAAGGTCCCTAAAAATGGCTAGAATACCGTAATGTTGAAGCATTTTCACAAGACTTAATTGAAATTTTAATGTAACTTGTTCTAAGTTTAATGAAAACTGAGTTAATAAATTGCAAAGAAAATTACCATTTAATCAATTCTTGGTGTATATTTCAATGGCAATAAAAACATCTGCACTAACCATCTGATTATCTATTTTTGTTGAAGTGAAAAAATTTACAAGATGTGAACATTTAGTATTAACATAACAAAACCTTTACAGTCATGGCATGGCCATTCAACTCATGAACTTGCATTATGTAGTCATCTGCACATGATTGGGTCCAACAACATTCTACAGCGGGTGGAGGAGGGGCTCATAAGGTACCTCTCAGGAGCTATTGGCTGTAAGTGGTTGCTGGGGAAGGGGGAAAGAGTCTCTTCAGTGGTGTAGCCACTTGTAAGTTGTTCATGCTCCAGTAAATGATCCCATACATATGCTCACAGAAGTCACAATTAAACACACACACACACACACACACACACACACACACACACACGTGACATCAAAGTAGATGGACCAGCTGGGAAAAAGGAGTCCAGAAGGAGTAGATGCAGGGAACATGCTAGATAATATGGAGATAATTGTGATCAAAATACATTATATACATGTAGTAAATGTGTCCAGTAATAAATGAATTAACTTTTACAAAGTAAGTCTCATGGTATCAGATGAGTTTTCATATTAAATATTCTAATACAAGCTGATTAGATTGATTTTTCAAAGGAAATTTCAGGATCAGTACTGGCTAAGTGTTATCATATTAATGGGCAGTTATGGGAAAATGAGGGAGAGAGAACTCTGTGTTCACTGTCCTTTTTTATCCCATTTAACACAGACACAGACACACACACACACACACAAACACACACACACACACACACATGCATTCATGGATGGTGGCATTTCCCATCATTATTAGTAGTGCTGTTTGTTTCTTTGTCTTTTTAAGGTAAGATGACATGAATGAATGAGGCTTAACAGCTAGATTAGAAAAGAGCTGTGGTGGTTAATCTCTGCTTGTCAACTTGACAGGAAACAAATATTTTCTGTAAGGAGCTTTCGAGATTATATTAGTTGAATGGGGAGGAACCACCTTAACTGTGGGCAGGATCATCACTTGGTCTGGATGCCTGGACTTCACATAAAGGAGAAAACCAGCTGGGCATTCAGCATTCATCACTCTGCTCCTTCCTCCCTGCTGAAAAGATAATGTGATGCCCGTCCCCAGCTCCTGCCATCCTTTCCCCACTGTGCTGGACTACCTCTCAGAATTGTACACTGATATAACTGCTTCCTTCCTTAAGCTGCTTGCAGCCAGGTAGCTTATCCCAGTAACGAGAAAGTAACTGATTCAAGTATTAACTTTATGAGTTTTCACAGTGAAAATTATGTTTACCTTATTGAGATTGTATTTCTTATTCTCTAAAATACAGAATATTCTCCTCTTTCAAAGAAATTATCAGTAATTCAGCATTCAAGTTTGGTTCTGCAGTCTGACCTACTTAGATTGACTTCTAGGTACCACCTGTAATTTCCTCAGACTGAATCTCATAGTCCTCATTGCCCTGGGCACATATGTTGCCAGGTGTATGGGTGTGACCCAGTGCCAGAAGACTTCTGGTTCCCGATGATTGGGTTACAGTAATATGAACCACAAACATCTATCAAAATGCCAGGAAAATACATTGTGGTTTACATGGAGAATAATTACCTATGATAACCACTAGATCAAAAGTTAAGTCAAAGGAGTTTGTACAGTTATTTTTTCCAACATTTTCTTCCTTATCAGAAAGAGATAACAATAATTAAAAAGGAATGCTATTCTCAAAAAAAGGAAATAAAGCATGAATCATGTGATGTACAAAACCTGCATTTGAACTGAATAAGGTGAGAGTGAATGAGCAACTGAGGACATATTTTCAGTTACTTTTTAAAAATATTTTTGTTTATTTATTTTTATTTATTTATTTGACAGCAACAGAGAGAGAGAGAGAGAGAGAGAGAGAGAGGGAGGATGGGTGCGCCAGGGCCTCCAGCCACTGCAAACGAACTCTAGACATGTGTGCCCCCTTGTGCATTTGGCTAACGTGGGTCCTGGGGAATCGAACCTGGTTCCTTTGGTTTTGCAGGCAAACACCTTAACCACTAAGCCATCCCTCCAGCCCCAGCACCTGCTTTTAATTTGAAGGGCAAGCGTGTGTGTGCGCTTGTGTGTGTTTTCTGATAGTTAAGGTTTTCTTTTAACTTTCTGTTCTCAAGTTTAACAACAATGCTTAGGCACAGATCCAGATAACCAGATAGGTTCCCAGATTATATTTGTAACATGAGAAATTTTGTTCATAATTCTAAAAAAAAATTCCAGGTATTAATTTCAGTCCACGATTGTTCCTATTTTCTTTTTCTTCTGGAACTTGCATTAGACATATGCTCACATCTCTTCTAGTATTCTCTCCTTTTCTCCCTCCTCTCTCTCTCTCAAATATCTTCTTTTCTTATATTAATTTTGGGCGTTTTTTTCAGTAATAACTTTCAAATGTGTAACTCTATCTTCATATCAACTGTGAAACTTAACATTTATTAGAATTTTAGTCCAATAATTATCCTTTTATTTCCAAGATTTCTGTCTATTCTTATTTTATTTCTGCCATTAGAAGATTGACATACCACTAGAATGCAACATATCTTTTAGCCTGCATGGCTGATGAGTTTATGTTTGCTCATTGCTGTATGGCTAGCACTTGTGATAATGTCATCTCAACAAATACTTAAAAATAAATAATAGTTGGATAATTATTTTTGTTTTTGTCTTTATGGCTGGCATTCATTTCTTTATACTTTAAAAACCCATGTATGTATGTATGTATGTATGTATGTGTATATATATATATATATATATATATATATATATATATATATATATATAGACACACAGATATATTTTCTAGGTTGTTTCACTATATCAAATTCTTCTAGGACATGTTTATTTCCAATGGGCAGTTTGGCTGTCTTTTGTATATTAGGTTTTCTCATGGGTCCAGGGTTCTGTTTTGTAAGCTCACTTGAAGTGAGAACTTTTTAATTTTATTTTACTTATTTTTTATACAATTCCATTATTAACTACATTCTCATTTTCTCTTGAACATGGCTTTTAACTCATTTTGTGCCAAGAACTATACAGCTACCTTCTTTCACATCCAACTTCTGAGTATGACATTGTGTGGACATCCAGATAATAAGTCACATGCTGACACTGGCCCAGTTCCTAGCTTACAGGGCCTGCGGGCGTCCTCCTGCCATCTTCATACCTGAGTATCACAAAAGTCACTCTCTCAAACACTAGTGTGCAGCAGATTTTTCTTTATGTCACAGTTTCAGCTGGTGGGCTAGCTCTGGATTTCTACACAGTGTAGCTTCTCTCTGATCTCCGAGTGCCCTACAGAAACTTCCCCAGCCCCTTCTGCTTATCTCTTGAGCCCAGCAGGTCCAGTTCAGCCTTTCTCATCACTTGTCCCTCAAATCTATTTGTGGGCCACAGAGATGAAGAGAGCAACACTGTGACTTGTATATGATCTGTCCACATTAGGAAAGAATTTTAAGCTCTTGGAGTCTCTTTTTGATCATTCTAATGGCTATTAAAATGATTTTATGTGTAGATGGCATGTTGATAAGTAAATCAATATGTAGGATGAGCTCAGTACAATAAGAAATTGAACTCATCCAATAGACAATAATCACAGTAAGAGGACACAGTGGCACAAATGATTTGGAGAAATGGTATTAAAGAAAAAACACTCATATTTCATAAAGAAAAAGAAGTTACAGAAACAACATAGAGTGAAAGAATGAGTCCACATCAAAAGAGACTGTTTAGAAACCATCTTATTTTTGTTAATTGCTATACAGTAATACTGAAATAAAAAAATAGTGGATGACAGAAATTCACCCAAAATATTCTTAGAAGATACCACCAATCGAGTTAAATATTTCACATATTTCTTGTGCCAAATATTAGCAATTCTTAATTCATGATGGATAGCAAGTGAATAATTAATTATCAAAAATCATCAATTGGTAATTATGGCAGCTAATAAAACTATTTAACTAATATTAGCAATATATTATGCAATATCACAATACACTAGTAAAATCCAAAGAAAGTATAGCTAATTTAGTATTCCTATATACATAGTCCACATATTTGTAATCCCAATGATGTGTTAAAATTAGAATTTTAGACTTAATGCAAAAACTAATTTTAGAAATTCCTCATGAGATAAAAGATTGTTCAGCCAGATATTTTACTGGTTGTAAGGTTAACAGGTATCCACTGAATCTCAAAATCATTCAGAAGATGACAAGGCGTGTATAAGAAATAAGTTCCTAATGCACTCTCCTTAATTATGGAAGTCCTGCAATGCCCCTTAATCAAATTTTATGAGAAAAGTTAATGGGAAAATTGGATTAATGCCAAGACTGATGGCAGTTTCTGATGCTTCCGAGGTCAGGAAGAATGAAGTCATGGTCCTGCGTCTGAATATAGATCATTGTCTTAAGAATATTTTGAAAGTGCTGTTGCTGTTTCTTGAGGGCTGAACAGCGAATTACCTTTCCTCCTGGCATATATCAGCATTCAACAGCTCGGCTTTGTAAATCAACTATGTCAGATAAAATGAATAGATTTTGACATTATTCTTTTGCTTAATCCTTACAGGATAAAATACTAATGAAAGAGGTGGCAGTAAGGTTGGATAAGTAGTGACATAAATATATCTAAGTCAAAGAGCTGCAGTAACAGTAATGCCGGCATGTCCTGCTTACCATCTAATAGTGAAGGCAAGTACTTGAGCGTTTGTAATGCCAGGGAGGTTATTAGAAGTGCAGATTCCTAACAGAAGGAAAGTCACAAAGTAAAGCCTAAGAATTGGACTTGGATGTGATTCCAAAAGGTCAAAAATGGTAAGCAACATTTAAAGTGAAAGCTTCATTGACAACAACAGGACAGACATGCAAGAGATATAATAATCAAGTTGTCCAGAGTGGGCTCTTGGACGGGTATGAGAGAGAATGATGAGTAGATTTGTGTCCTGAAGAAATTAAACTCTAACGTAAATAAATTGTAATTAATCTGTTGAGTGGTGAAAAGGGCTACAAACAAATACTGTCTAAAAGCTGCAGCAAAAACAAAAAGGAAGAAATACTAGACTGATAAAATATGGAAATTTACAGCTGCAAATGATCCTAGAAATGAAAAGAATCATTCTGTATTCACAAGTCTGCTTATTTGTAAGCTGCAATAGTGGAAAGATGAAATAATTTTTTGCCATGAGGGGAGGAAAACAAGTTTGGACACAATGAGATTTATTCATGCCATTACACAAGTTCATGTACCAATTTAGGAATGACTTGGAAGAGAGGGCGGAAAGAATGTCAGAGTCACATGTTGGGTCATGATAGGCAGAGACATTTATTGTACCAATAACTGTGGCAAACTCCACAATGCACAACCCATTTACATCAACAAGGAGGGGCCATTGGGAGGGGTAGGTCATGGATGAGCCTTAAAAATGGTACCAAACTGCCTGTATTTGCTGAAAAGAAAACTAATAAATTTTTTAAAAAGTGAATTCCCAAGTAGGTTAACAGTCAGTATTTGAACTCAGTAAGACCAGGATTGTGTTTGAGAGATTACCAGTTTAACAATAAGGGAAGACATTACAACTCTTTTCCTCATTGGAAAGAGTTAAATCAATTTATTATTATTATTTGTCTTGAGAGGTACACAGAAGTTAAATCAGTGACAAAATTGGCATTCTTTTCATTTGTCCAACTTTCTTCATCTGTTCTTTAGGATGTTGGAGGAGACGCAACTTCTAGGAGAGATGAATGAGATAAGAGCATCTGCTGTTTTATAAATTAAAAGGAAGGAGCGTTTCCATCCAGCTCTGTGCTATTTTCTGGCTTCTCTGGGTCACTGCTTATGATATCATCACTGTATTTGCAGAAATTTTTCACGTGATCAAACATATATATACCTTTCCTATCTGATTCCAGAATATTCTGAACTGCAACAAGGTTCTTTTGTGCATTTTAAAAGTATTTTGCAATTTTGTAATTAATCTGTACTTTAAAAAAGAATTGTAATGATAGTTGGACAATTATAGGTAACACCTATATATATATATTATTAAATACGCCACTGTTACAGTGGCCAACCAGTTGAGTTTAGAAGTGAGTATTTTAGGATTATCATTTTCAAATTGTATTTGACTGTCATAGCACTTAAATTAGGGGAAGTTTTTTCTAGAACATCTTATTAAAAGATACTGGTCAATTATATAAATTAAAATTACCAGACAGATTCAGCCTATGGCCATAGATTGTTAAAGAATCTATGTAAACTGGGAGAGTGGAATGCTAAGTTTGTTCCCATCTGCCTTCCATGTCTGTAAGCACAGTGTGGCCTTCTCTGCAACAGATCTTGCTTAAAGTTATACGAACAGAAATTATGAAGTTGACATAAACTTGAAAGCTTCTTGATGCTTTTTGTTTGTCATAGATAGAAACCCGAAAGTCGTAATTGTCACAGAATTGCCTAGGACCAATTTTCACTTCAGTTCTACTTGAAGTTCACTGGAAAATAAACTGCTAGAAGGTAAGAAGACAGAGAGAAGGTGTGACCGCCGAGAAAACTTCCATGTATGTTTGGGTAGACAATGTTTATCTGTCTTCTTTTGTGTCCTGGAAATGTAAGTATACTATCCCCAGTAATGGAGACATACTTCACTATTTCCTACTATGGTGAATAATCTCCTTTCATATGTCTCCTTTCTTATTTCAACATTTTATTTTTGTTTATTTATTTGGGAGAGAGAGAGATATAGAAATAGGCAGAGAGAGAGAAAGGGAGAGAATGGGTGCACCAGGGCCTCCAGCCACTGCAAATGAACTCAAGATGCATGCACCCCCTTGTGCATCTGGCTTACGTGGGTCCTGGGGAGTAGAACCTGGGTCCTTTGGCTTTGTAGGCAAGTGCTTTAGCCACTAAGCAATCTCTCCAGCCCCATATGTCTCCTTTCTGAGAATCTAAAGCGATGACCTAATGGGAGTCATATCTCACCATATGCTTTCCTAATCCTACTTTACCCCACTTTGAGCTTTGTACTTCTTTTCATGAATGTGCTGGGTGTTAGACCTTCTCCCTGCTCCTGCAACATGTGCACATAACCACGGACACCCTCTGCTCTTAGAGTAGTCATGTCATTACTTTCCAATGCATAGCATATCCGCACATTACAGAAGAGAATCTCTGTGGAAATGGAGAGAAAAAGGAGCAAAATCTTTTAAAGTAGCAAAGCCTTTATAAATAATGTTTAACTGCATCACATGAAAACATCTCACAGTGGCCTTCATGGCCCCATATTCAGCCGCATAACCATACTGAGGAGGGCCCCAAGGGAAACAAGAGCTGGGGCGAGGGGTAAAATTGTATAACTTGTTATAATATATACATTTATAATAAAATTTGGAAGCAGGGGACATTCCTACATGATAACAACCAGTCCAACATGATGTACACACATGTGCAATAGTGGCACAAAGCCTAGGTGGGTAACCAATGGCTCTCAGATTGGCTGTGATATCTGCTCAGCAGAATAATACCCATAACTGGAAGTGAGAACCAAGTCAGTATCCTGTGGAGACCAAAATCGTGATCTTCAATAATAAGCTCACACTAGTCTTTGATCAAAAGTGAGGCTATTCCCATCAAAATCTGTCTAGATTCACAATGTTTATCCCCTTTAACCTGTGCTGATCTTACTCACTATTGGAGAATCCCTTTTTCTTTTTCAGAAAGCAACAAGAACTGAGGACAACCAAAATCTGACAACAAGAAGGGAACAGATAGCTGACTCCCTGGCAAGAGAGAGACCACCCCTCGCATAGCAGCCAAGGCCCAGGTGAAACCACAGAGGAATTGGTGTAATGGGGAAGAGTGCTGCTTCCATGGCAAGCCTTACAGTGCCAGGGGGATGAAGATGGACACCAGGATACTTACAACGTACCAAAGCGGAAATCCACAAGCTGCTTAAATCTCAACACTAGAGTTAAAACACACCCACCAAGGCTCGGGGAATTTTATGGAAAAAGGGGAAGAAAGAATGTAAGAAGCACAGGTGGGAGTGAATATCCAGAGGCATTGAGCCTCTTACAATGACTGTCTGCTACTCTCACAACTCATAACCCACAACTCTAGGGCAAATTCTAGCAACCCCACTAAGAAGGGCCCTCAGTGGAGTGTAGGCAGGGAAGAGGGAAATGATGGTCACAACACATGATGTATCCATACAAAGTTTCTACTTAATTAAAAAAAAAAACTCAAAATTACCTCATAATACCCAGGAAAAGCATTTTCAGTGGTAGAAGTATTTGTAAAATAATTCTACTGAATTTAATAATTATGTTGGATTATTGTGTATGATAGCTTTATACTTCTCTATCAAACAATAACTTTTGAGGTTTAAAGTATGCCAGTCTTTAAAAAATATGGTTTTCTTATAATACCATAAATAGCAAGGTGGTGGATCTACTATTATTTTCTACCAATTCCTTCTGGGTACCCTTGTTAACTATAGGGTGTTTATGGAACAACTTATGTAATGTCTAGATACGGTTATTTCATTGTCTTTAGTTCCCAAAGTCCAAACTGAAGTTCAACCTCCTCCATCCTATCTCTCTGCACCACACCCTGCTTATTCAGATGCCCCCAAATATTTTCCATGTAAACAAAATTCCCTTCTTTTGGTGAATTTACTCTCACCTTCTGCCTAGAAATTTCTACTGGTACTATGGAACATCTACAGAACATTTACTCTGAAACAAAGTTCTCTAACTCCATCACACTGAGTTTCATACAGTCCACTACTTGCGTTAAATTAAGCATTCTAGGTAGACAGAAAACTTTTCTTACTTTTTAAAAATATATTCATTTTTATTAATTTATTTAAGAGAGAGAGAGGGAGAAGGAGATAGATGGACAGAGAGAGAGAGAGAGAGAGAGAGAGAGAGAGAGAGAGAGAGAGAGAGAGGATGGGTGTGTCACCAGGGCATCTAACCACTGCAAATGAACTCCAGAGGCATGCCAATCTGGCTTACATGGGTACTTGGGGAATCAAATTTGGGTCCTTAGGCTTCATAGGCAAGTGCCTTAACCACTAAGAAATACCTCTAGCCCACCTTTCTTAAATTTCTAATGAGGTGTTTTTGTTTTTTTTTTTTTAAAGTCAGGGTCTTATTCTGTAGCTCAGGCTATCCTAGAACTCACTATGTAACCCAGGCTGGCCACAAACTCACAGCACTCTTTCCATCTCCACCTCCTCACAAATACTTGCATTATCGATGTGAGCTATCATACGTGGTTGAACTTAACTTTATTTCATAAGACCTAGAAATAGAGAACTGGAGTTACCGTACTATGAAATAACTAAATGCATATGATACACTGCAGAGGAAGATGATACTAAATTAGTTAAGATTATAATAATTCTTATTTTTAAAAAAGATTATTAATATGAAGGAGGAATTCTTGCCAATATTGGGCAACTCAACATTGAAATATAATACTTATAGGAAAGCATTTAATCCTAATCAAAACTTAGAATCAGGCTCAAAATGTTTGATAATCTCCGTAACTGACAGCTAAGATCAGGAGAAACAAACAAATAAACAAAATCACAGAATCCATCGTAACATACAGTAGGCACTGTTTCACTACTATTCTACCAGGAAAGGATTAAAAAACAAGATTTTGTTCAGTTCTAAAGAAGAGATTGAAATAAACATGGTTATAAACTATTATACTGAGATTTTAAGGGTCTAATTCTTGTTTTGCACACTTCTACACTAGAAACTATAAAAGCTAAGTTCTCCTTTATCTGAAAAATCTTTGTATTTTCCAGGTAGCACGTCACTCATCTATGGTACAGTGTATTATTTTCATTCTCCACCATAACCTCATTTCTCCAGATTCTCTGTATGTTTAGTCAGTAGCTCTTCCACATATCCCAAGACCCTAGGTATCTCTTTGTTTTGGAATCTACTGTTTTCATCTTAGGGATTTGTTCAGATTCTTCCCTTCATTACCTTGAAATCACCTTGAAGAGAAAGGCAATTTATACAGCTTATCTTGTCACACCATCACTATTCACAACCTGGTGCATAGTCAGTATATTTTATTTGAGCAAATAAATTGATAAACAAACAAATAAATAAATGAGTGAATAATTTCTCAATTACACCAGTTAATGGAAGCTCTAAACCATGTACAAGGATAAAATTCTTTTTTCAAGTAGTATTCTGTAGAAACAAGTATTGAAAATCCTGAATGGTAACTATATTGGTCAAGAAAACAAAACTAAGCATAACCAATTATCTCCTGCTAAAAGGATGTATATATTTTCATTATTTCTTTTATAAGCTATGCTAATAAAAAGACAATAAAATAACTGATGGGGAAAGACAATTTGTCCTATCTTACATTTTCAAAGAGTTTTATTAAAGTTAGCTAAAACAGCATGGTTTTGTCATCATCTTCCAAAGTAGTAAGGCAGGAACAATTCAGAAATGAGTCCACAAATAACTGCAGACATCTGCTTCCTTGAGAAGGGCAGGAGGAAGATAATATGGTCAGAATTAAAGGCACACAGGAACGGGAAGGATGTTCCTAAGAGAATTTGGAGACTGGAAATACAATGAGATCTGTATTAAGCAATTTAAGGCCTACAAACTCCTTTTCGGTAACTTTATTCATGGGAACAGATGTCTAACTAAGGCCAGTCTCACAGCAATATCCAGAAGCAAACATAATCTCCATTGTCAAATTCAACACCACATGCTCAATACCTAGAAAGTTGCTCAGAACAGCTACTTGGGAAGTACATGTGAAACCAAAGATACAGTTCAAGGGCAAAGCAAAAGTCAATAATGACTAGTAATGAACAACCACATGCAACACCACATCTTTTTTTGCAAAGAACTGCAAGTATCAAGTTCATTCTAACTGAAAACAAACAAATCTCCACTGGCCATCCCTACACTCTTCCAAATGTGGTCCAATAACTTCCTCCCTTTGTCAATCAAAATTTCTCTCGAGGAAGCCAACTTGCCAGTCCTACCTTCAACCCTTCACTTATGCCCCTGCCAACCACAGATCTGCTGCTAGACCCATTCTTATCATGGATAATGGTGAGTATTTTGACCAAAGGCAGTGTATTATTTTCTGATTCTCTTGTACCTGATACCCACTTCTTCAAGTTTTCTACTTCCTTAGCTTTTTGGCACTGACCTGGTGCCAAGCATCACTGATGTCCTATTTTCTTGCTGTCTCCCTTCTAGGATTCTGTTTATTATTTTACCCCTCAAACACCTGGTTTCAGAGGTCAGTAGTCTCACTCAGTATTCATCCAAGCCATCTTCATTTCCTCAAAAAGACACAGATATCTTTCCACACCAGGCCTGTGTATTCAGTTACTGTTCATACACATATAGTTCCTAAGTCACACACAATTCCAGGTTATTGGAAAAATAAAATAAGAAATAAAACGGGCCTGAAGAGATTGCTTAGTAGTTAAGGTATTTGCCTGTGAATCCAAAGGACCCAGGCTCAGTTCCCCAGGACCCATGTAAGCCAGATGCACAAGGTAGTGCATGCATCTGGAGTTCATTTGCAGTGGTTGAAGATGCGGCATGCCCATTCTATCTAGCTGCCTTTCTCTCTCTCTCAAATAAATAAAATAAATAAATAAAAATATTTAAAGAAAAAATGGTATTTACTTGCTAAGTGCCAACTGTAATTTGGGAAAGAAAAATAGATAATTATCTTCTTGTGTGAAGAATGATCTACAGCCAGGCACAGTGGCACATGCCTTTAATCCTAGTACTCAGGAGACTGAGATAGAAGGATCACTGTGAGTTCAAGGCCAGCCTGAGATTACCTAGTGAGTTCCAGGTCCAGCTGAGGCTCAACCTAGACAATATATACATATTATTATATATCATATATTATATGATATAAATATTTATATTATGATTATATTAGATATATATGCATATATATACATATATACATATATATATATACATACATATATATATCTACAAAAGTTGAGTAGATTGCTGGAAAACATACTAGTTAGCATGCTGGGTCAAGAAGGTATCAGTTAGCAAAGGAGATTAAAGGCCCTTAAGGCATGAGAAGAATTTAAGAGTGAAAAACAATCTCATTAAGATCATTTAACTAATGTTTGAATAGTTACCTAATTTTCTACAGAGAGCAGAGTAACACAGTAGATATGAACTATGAACAATATTTGAATATACACAGACATATAGATTGATGAAATAAAATGAAAGAGAGGATAAAGAAGACAGACAAGGTGAGGAGGCAGGCACTTTTGAGATAAACTTATCACATATTTCTCATAAATTCTGCTGTGTTGTATTAGGGCAAAGTTAAGTACTAAATGATGTTAAACATAAGAGAATTTTGGTTTTGGGTTTTTTGTTTGTTTGTTTGTTTGTTTTGGTGTTTCAAGATAGGGTCTTACTCTAGCCCAAGCTTCCTGGAATTCACTATGTAGTATCAGGGTGGCCTCAAACTCTTAGTGACTCTGGGATATATTTTCTACACACCCTCCTACTTCATCTCTGCTGCTCCTTACCTCTCCTGGTTCCAGAGTGCCCCTTCTCTACTTCATCTGACACACTGCATCATTTGTCAGTATTGTTTCCAGTTCTTACCTCCCTAGCCTTCCCTCCTCAGTTCATCTCTACCGAGCTTCCTGAGCATCAAGGTACCTATTCTATGGTGGTCACTAAACTTGTTGCTGTAATTATTCTTCTTTAAGATTCAGAACCATCACTGCATCCCCAAGGCTATGTTGTGTCTGCACTTGCACAGAAGTGAATAATAAATGTTCAAGAATCATATGAGGTAGTTCTCCAAGCATGAGAGGAGTGGCTAACAACTTCCCTTCAACACTCACAGGTAGTCTGTGGTAGTTTGAATGGATGCCTCTCAATATATTCAGGATTTCATTAAAGTTTGCAGTTTACATTTCCAGCTACCTGGCTGGAAGAGGTGTCACAGTGGGTGGATTGGATTCTAGGGTCCAGCACTAGGATGTGGGGGTGAATTTGGAATTCCATTCTAAAAATATGCAAATGGTCTGAGCTTTGCCTGGAGGTCCTGAAGTGTGCATGTTTGCTTGTGGTGGCTTTTGGTTTTTCTCTCTACTTGGTTCTGTGAAAGGGGGCCCAGCTTCTTCTGTCATGAAACTTCCCCTGGATCTGTAAGCTTCATTAAATTTTCTTCCTCCCATAAACTATCTGGTCTGGAGGTTCATCCCATCAACCTGAAGCTGACTGCCACAGTCCATACCTTTCTTTAAGGAGTCGAAGTCATACTGAGGCCAGTCAGGAACCTCTTATTTATATCTTGTATCCTGGTTTGCTTGTCCTAATGTTAGACATGTCTAGTCATACAAACATGTGTTAATCATTCATGAGTAGATATTTGGTCAGCAATGTATATACAAAAAAAAATAGATGAAAAGAAGCAAATAAAGACACAGTAAAGCACAAAATGACAGAGCTGTCATAGAGATTCATAAGGAAACAGGAAGAAAAACAGTAATTGACAGGAGGTAAAAAGACCTCACAGGAGTGTGAGGTGAAACTTGAGGTTAAGTAGGAAGTGTCCAGGAGAAAAAGAAAAAAAAAAAAAAGAGTTATTCTGGCTATACATACCAAAAGGGAGACATAATTTGTGCTTGTTTTTCTCCTAATTCACAGACAGAATTTCACAAACTTGAATACACTTCTGATGGAACCTTTCCCTCAGGTGAAGTTAGTTGGTTTTGATAGCCAGGCAGTTCATTTTATTAACACAGTGCTGCATGATCTACCCCAATCATGAGTTTCACTTTCACTATACCCATAGAAACTACCTCCAAGTTAGTGTCATGTCGCTCTCAGCAGCAGCTCTGGGCTCAAGGTAAGTCCTATGACTGGTGTAGAGGTAAAGCTTTGAGAAAATAAGCAGTGTCATCATGCCCCTTCCATGGTACATGCACAAAACCGAAAGCCTGAAATGCCAGCAATAAAGAAACTGAACACAAACAATAGGAAAATCACTCAAAAGAAAAGCTTGACTAAGATGCTTTGACTGTATGTTTTAGACTGATTGTCCTTGCAATCATATTGAAAAGTCAGCAGAATTAAAAATAAAAATTGATCTTGCTTCTCTGTAAGTGTTGAAGTTTTTTTCTCACATAGTTTATTTCCTTAACTGATTCATTGTAGTATGCTTATTTTCTCCTTTACACTTCCAGATCTCATTTATTCTAAAAGAAATTGAACACAAAGTGCTTTGATCTTCTTTACGCTTTAGTGAAAACAAAACATCTTTTCTTCGCTTAACAACAGCATTTCTTAGCATCTGCATAGAAATGATTTGCTTTAATGGATGGCTGAAATATTGGGTAAATTTTTATCTCTTATACTTGTCAGTTCATTCTTATTAACACTTTCACAAAGCAGGGCTTAGCACAAGAATGCCATCATTTATAGTATAGTCATACCAACCTCATGTACTCCCTCTTAACTAAAAAAACTGTATTAAGAATTTCTTAAGGTAAAAGTAAAACAAATTTCAAAATTATAATTTCTCAAGGGCAAATGAATTGCTCTGGATTCAAGCAAGCATGGTCCAGGTGAATAAAATAAGATTACATGCATAAATGTATGTGCAGCTATATTCCAGTCTCAGTAAAGCAATGATGTCAAGAGTTAATAGAATTACAGTACTTTTCAAATAAAAAAGAGATATGGTGCTCTTAGAATGTCACTACAGCTTCAACTTTATCTGATCTCATCTCATGTGGAATTTATGAACCTTGACTATACTGATAAATTTTCTAGAGAGATCTCCAACAGAGTCAGCATCTGTACCCTTCAAGTAGTCTGAAAGTTTCTGAATACAAAGCAAAGTAGACTGGATACTGGAATCAATCCAATAGAATAATAATATCACAAAAGTGTGGGCACGTATTACAATTAGTATTATTTCCAATTAGCAAAACTGTATTTGTGATGCTATGTACCAAACACAGTGGGAGACTAGGACCTGGTTGTCCTTATACTACTGAAGAAGGCTTAAAAATCATCCACGAGCCAAAACAAAACAGGTGTCAAAAAGGAAGCTGCCTAGCCTTAAAGAAACATTAATTACAGCTGGAGCTATAATTGAAGGTATCCTGCAGGAAGATAACTTGCAGATGAAGCCTAAGTAATTACAAAATAATTGCACTCTTGCAAGGTACTGCAGCTGAAGTGTGTCCTGCATGAGGTCTGAGCTACTGAGTTTTGGAGAAACTGAAGGATAAAAGCATGTGAAAAGTCACATATGAATTCTGTTTACAAACCTGTCTCATGCCTATTCTCTTGAATGAACTCAAGCCACCATAATGCCTCACAATATCTCCTTCACCTTTGGATATTATTACATATTCTGCTATGCCTCCTGGAAAATCATTCCTTTCTCTGCATGTTTATCTCCAGCACCTTTCTCCTAACCACTGTCATCCTCACACTGCTTTCAGTTCACAGCTTAGAGGTCTCTTACTCAATTCTTTCTTGAAGCCCTCTGCCATCATCCTAGGGCCATTATGATGAGTTCCCTTTCTGCATGCATGCACAGCACCTTATGCTGTCTCTACACCATTTACCTCATGTGGTTTTATCAATTATTAGTGAGAATTCTAATATTACCAGAACCCACAGACAAAATGCTCTTGGCAGGCAGAATCTTTTTTCATCTGCAGCAATGCTTGGGACATGTAGCGCTGTCCTTGGTACTTTGTAGGCATGCAGAGGCTGTTAAATAAATGTTAATTTCCTACAATTTTACTTTGGTGGAGAATTTTTATTTGTGTGTAATAAATATTTTGTAAGTGGTAGATTATTTCTATGTTTCACGTGTAAGGCAGAAGGCTAGAGAATGCGTAAGCATTACAAATTAATTTGAGCTCTTTATAGACTTGGTTTATTCCCCTGCCATGAGAGAATCACTTCTCATATAACACAAAATTTATAAACCTGAAAATTCTGCATTCTTAGTCTGAAAACAGGAAAATACTGAATGTACACACGTGGTTTACAGTAGTCTTACAGATGTAAAAGTATGGGCACATCTTAAACAAATAAAAACGCCAAAACCAAATTTACTGAAAGAAAAAAATATATAACACTGACTGCTACAGAGAAAGTAAACATGAATCTACAAGGGTTTGCTTAATTTAAAAATGAATCATTCTATCATTTAATTCTATAAGCTTCAGCTTTTATAGATAAATAATAAGAATGAACAGTATTTCTATGATAATATTCTCTCAAATGCACTCAAATATTCTTCCTATTTTGTCCATAGTTTCATTGATTTAATAAGGGTCTCACATATACTCATCAATTGAATGCAAGAGTTTCATGTTAAATGGGATATGGTGTTAGATACATAGCAAAAGAATGGGACTGTGTCTGTGACTTGTGGACAAGGAGGGGAGAAAGAGAAGGGATAAGCCAAAGCCTGCAGCCCTGTACTTTCTCCTGCTGTTCCATAGTGGAACCTAAGATTGTGAACTGCCAGTAATCCATGTCACCTTTCAGAACCCTCTCATGCCAGGACTGCATACTCACTGACATTTTTCCCCCTGTGGAAGTATAGAGGTGATATGTTTCATGAAAATGCTATCCTGAAAATCATCAAAACACACGCTTGTTCTGGCTGTCATTTTTTTAGTTGAAGAAACTATCAAAACTATATGGATCTGGAATGGGTACTTTGTAGTATTTTTAATGTAAAATCTCTACCATGATTCTATTTATAGAAAATATACCTGAGTTTTTACATGCCTTTTTTTTTTTAAGGGAAATGCACCATTATTTACCCACAAAGACATATCTTGAGAAAGTATTTGATTTGAATAAGTTTCTTATTGTCTTCTTGCAATAATAATGGATTTTTACATTTGGATATCCAAGATAATCAATGACCAAAATTTAGTGAAGCTGTCATTTCATGTAAATAATAAATTAACTCAGTAGCTAATACAAAATTTCTTTTTGATTTTTACCTTTGCATTTATACTGAAAATAACATTTGAAAATAATAGCACAGTTCTTGAAAGGGAAATGACTTCTTAGATGTAGGGAAGAATATTCACATTTACATTTTATCTCCTTAGTCACCACATAATGGTGCTTTTGCCAATAAAGAGAATGCACTAAAATGAAACATTCAGTAATGACAAATTACCTTTAAGTAGAGCAGGAAAAAATGAGGCTGATGGAAAAGATGGTTCATGGCCAGAGAGAATAAAAAGAAGAGAATAAATGGAGAATGGCAAAGGAGAAGAAACCAGGAGATAACATCATCCCTACTCAAACTCCTAAATTTGTCAGAATTTCAGAGTCAAACCCCATTTTGTGTTCTAAGAATGCTACCTAAATTGGTCCAGGAGTTTGATGATATTCTAGAAACAGCTTAGAAATATTTCTGCCGGCTCATCTTTGTTCCTAGAGCAAACAAGTAAACCTGGTGTCTACAGGAAAGCAGGGTTAGGGCCATGGAGCCAGTGGCATTCTCTATTGGTATTTCCAAAGAAAGCTGAAGGAGAATGGTAAGATTAGCTCTCTGGTCTCAGTTTCCTCACCACTGTCCTGTGGCACTGCAGCTGCCACTGGTACTAGTGGTTTGGGAAGCATTCTTTGAGAGCTTCTGATCTGGAATGTGGCCTTCAACTCCAGCCATGCATTAGACTCTCTGGGACAGCTCCAAAAATGTCTAGTGCAGTGGTTTGCTTGAGTTCCAAAATAAAAGAATACAAAGAAGACTACTACAGAGGATCATAGACATGGCTTTATCAATATTTGGCGATGGAGGAGGCAGGTGTTAATGAAGAATGAGGAGTCAGCCGGGCATGGAGGCACACACCTTTAATCCCAGCACTCAGGAGCAGAGGTAGGAGGATCATCATGAGTTTGAGGCCACCCTGCCTCAAGAAAACAAACAAAAACAAACAGACAAACAAAAAAGAATGAGGAGTCATGAAGAAGGCCAATATGGAGTATAATTAGGAATAAGAACACACCAATACAGGGAAGAAAAACCGTGTGGAGGTAGGTTAACAAGAACTTCAGTGCCATGTAAAGGAATGAAAATCCCTTTTTGAGGCAAGACATCATAAAATTCCTTTGATCGGGTGAGTGGCATTGTCTGGAAGCAAATATTCTGAGCAGAAAAATACAGTGCCTATGCTTGGGGATAAAGATTGACTAGTGGGTGTCAGCAATGGTCTGTTATCTCAAAACGAGGTTAGGGAATGATGTGCAGGACTGTGTGTTCACTATAAATGGTTTAATTTCATATTTTACTCAAAGATAACCTAGGAATTTATTTCATCAGTTATAAAGGCAAACTTTACTGTAACCGCAGCCAATGGAAAGATTTTCTCAAGGCAGAATTTAAAGTTCCTAAGCTAACATTTCTTTGTCAGGTGACATACTTTTTAAGAATTTAAGATTAAATTTCTTCTTTCCAAGGAGAGAATTCAGTGCTTTATATACTTTGAAAAACAGTCACCTAGAGAAAAAAGTAAAGTTGGTGCAGACAATGAGACTTCATTCTGAGTCATAAAGATCTCAAGCTACATTTCAAGAGGGAGAGAAAAAGAATAATCCAAAGTTCACAGGGACACAGAGCTTCTGAAAAAGTATAAAATGACAGACAAAGCAGAGGACACAGAATTGTTTTATACAGCATGTGAAGTAGAGGTAAAGAGACAAGATTTCTACCTATTGCTTTGGACCACCAGAACCAAGGCTTACCTTTCAGCTTTTTTTTAAAAAAAATTTTTTTGTTGTTGTTTATTTATTTGAGAGCGACAGAGAGAGAAAGAGTGAGAGAGAGAGAGAACGGGCACGCCAGGGCTGCCAGCCACTGCAAACGAACTCCAGATGCGTGCGCCCCCTTGTGCATCTGGCTAACGTGGGACCTGGGGAACCGAGCCTCGAACCAGGGTCCTTAGGCTTCACAGGCAAGCGCTTAACCGCTAAGCCATCTCTCCAGCCCCCTTTCAGCTTTTTAGAAATTAATGTTATCTATACAATACAGTCACAAGGTGGAAAAAAATCAAAAAAAAAATGCCACATGGGCTGGAGAGATGGCTTAGTGGTTAAGCGCTTGCCTGTGAAGCCTAAGGACCCCGGTTCGAGGCTCGGTTCCCCAGGTCCCACGTTAGCCAGATGCACAAGGGGGCACATGCATCTGGAGTTCGTTTGCAGAGGATGGAAGCCCAGGCGCGCCCATTCTCTCTCTCTCCCTCTATCTGTCTTTCTCTCTGTGTCTGTCTCTCTCAAATAAATAAATAAATAATTTTAAAAAATGCCACAATAGCAATTTTGAATTACAAAGACTTAAAGTAGAATATTTTTTTTCTTTGAGAATCTGTTTTTCTTTATCACAAGGTAGGGAGACCCAAGGAGATAAATCACTCCTCGCATTTCAGCCAAGGCCCAGATGAAACCACAGAGGAAGTGGGGAGACCAGCAAGAGTGCTGCTTCCAAGGTGAGCCAGAAAATCAGCACCCAGGTGAAAGACACAGATGCTGAGGACACTCAACCCATACCAAAGCAGAAATCCAGAGGCTCTTAAGATTTCATCACCGAAGTAGACTTAAAACACACCCACCAAGGCTTAGGGAATTTGGCAGAAGAGGGGGGCATAAAGAATGTTAAGAGTCACAGGTTAAAACATTATGACCACTGTTATTGCCTCCTCTCAATAACTTATTTCTGCTCCCAGAATGCATAACACACAACCCCATGGGAATTAAAAGCAACCCCACTGAGGAGGGCCTCTTGCAGAATGTGGGCAGGGAGGAGGGAAAAGGTGGTACTAACACATGATGTATGCATACAAAGCATGTTCTTAATAAAAATAAATAAATAGGGCTGGAGAGATGGCTTATTGTTTAAGGCAAAGCCAAAGGACCTGGTTCAATTCCCCAGGACCCATGTAAGCCAGATGCACAAGGTGGCTCATGTATCTGCAGTTTCTTTACAGCAGCTGGAGGCATAGACACTCTCTCCCTTTTTCTCTCTCTCAAATAAATAAAAAAAAATTAATACATAAGTAATAAATGACAAGCAAAATAAAACACACAGAGAAACCAAAATATATCTTCTGCCATATACTCTAGTTTTAAATTTGCATGTGGAGAGAAAGAGAGAGAGAGAGAGAGAGAGAGAGAGAGAGAGAGAGAGAGAAAGGGAGAGAGAAAGCAGAAAGGTCATGGAAAGTAAAAGAGTTTAAGGTACAGATAGAGGAAAAATGAGACAGTAATGGAATACATGTGACATAAAAGCAGGAAGGACTGTTTAGAAGAAGGGAGAAGAAAGAGGCGGCAGGGAGGATAGGGACATGGGTGAAGGAGGGGATGCATAAGAAGAACGTATAGTGGCGCGCACACACGAAAAAGCTATAATTATACGCATTACTTTGCATGCTAGCTTTAAAAACGATTGGGAAAATAGCTGTCTGTAAAGTGTATGTCTTGCAAGCCTAAGGACCTGTGTTTGATTTCCAGAACCCATGGAGTAAACAAATAAACTGGAAAGAATGGCATGTACAGACAGACAGGCTCTGGTCTACTTGGCAAGCTCCAGGACAATGATAGATTCCGTCTCAAAAAAAAAAAAAAAAAAAAAAAAGTGGATGCTTATCTTCAAATACCACCTCACATTGTCCTCTGACAATGTGAACATGACATGCACATGAACATGACTACACACACCACACACACACACACACACACACACACACACACTAAAAAATATAAATAAAACAAGACAAAGTATATAAAATAAATAAAAGGCTTAATTTGTCAAGTAGTCTTTTTTTAAAACATCTGTCCATAAGCTAATTTATGAGAGGAGGATACATATGCTAAAAATTGTTCAAAATGAATGCTTCTAAATTACAGTTCATTTCCTTTCCATTAACTGTAGTTAATTTTCCCTGTCATTAATCATTGCACCAGTTGCACTATTTTTAGAGGGAAATAACATTAAAATGTAAGCACTAAAGTATCTATTTGAATGAGTATATTTTTTCTCATGGCAAGCACAGGGCTCCCACATTTCCTGTGGAACATACTGCTTCCTGTGTGGGGTCTCAGCAGTTTCATGGTACATGCAGGAACCTACTGTCCCTGCAATTCAATGCCCTTCCTGTGGACTCCATGTAAAATAAACCAATACCATTGTATCCTGGAAATAGTGACTGTGTCATCTATTTGTCTTCTTCAGAAATGAACAATCTTACAACAAACACTTCAACACACATTTTTATAATGATTTTTCATTTGAAAAAGCATAGCCATTAGGCTGTTTGAAACATTAAACACTGTAGATGATTATTTCATATGCAAAGAAATACCATCATTAATAATCTAACCTGATGAAAATGTCACAAGTCTTATTTGTGTATGGCACACACCTTTAACCACACAGCACTTTAGGGAGACAGAGGTGGGAGGATCACTGTGTGTTCAATGCTACCCTGAGACTACAAAGTGAATTCCAAGACAGCCTGGGCTACAGTGAGACCCTACCTCAAAAAGAGAGAGAGAGAGAGAGAGAGAGATTGTTAAGAAACAAACTAAGGAAACAAAAGTGGACGGTCACATACCTGAGCCTCTGGTTGTACTGTTTGACCTTTTCTAGTGAGGCTGCATTTATCTGGGCTTGAAATTCTTCCACTGAAACATTGTCTCTATAGTAATATCCTTCCATGCTCTCCAATGCTGCAAACACAAGTTAATTAATATGCTTTACATGCAATATTAGAACTTATTTTCTGCAGTTTAATACCACTGATTACAAATACATATGATAAACAACATCAATTATGAACATATAGACAACAGAAGATCCCCAAAATGTAAACAAACAAACAAAATCTCTTCTTGTGCTCTCAAAATATGTAACAGACATTTGGTGATTTTTTTTTTGTTGTTAAGTAGGCAAAAGAAATTTCTAGTTTAAACTGTCCTCTATTTTTAAAACATTTTGGATGCATTGTAGAAGACTAAAATATGCCACCCCAAAATATGCCTTTTTGGCATGAGGATTATTTTGAGCTGATTATTTTGAGAAACTGCAGACATACGAGCTTGGAAAACAAAGTACATGCTAAGTGTTTTCTAAGGGAAGTTTATATCCAAAAAGGAAATTTGCATTTATTTATTGGGGGGGGGTTGGAAATCTCAATTTGTATGGGTGTATCCCTTTCTGTTCCATGAGGAGAAAGAGGACAAAATCATAGGAGCCTCTGATGCACAGAGAAGGCACTGGCTGAATTCATCACAAGTCATCCTAGCTTACCTGGTGCTCTTCTTAATCACCTCCCCAGACCTTCCATCGTAGTTTCAATAGAAATTGATACAATAGCCCTCCTCTCATTTTTGAGAACACTTTCCAACACCTACAGTAACTGCCTGAAACCAGCGATAGTACTGAAGTGTGTGTTATCCACACACACACAGGAGAGGGAGGGAGGGGGAGAGAGAGAGAGAGAGAGAGAAAGAGAGAGAGGGAGGGAGAGAGAGAGAAAGTAATGCCTTCTCCATCTTCACTTAGTACTTGCTAGGCACCATGGCTGTAGTTTTAGCTTTCAGTATTCCAGTAGAAGCAACATGATTTTCTGTTTCTTTACCATTTCACAGGTAGATATGGTCTCACTATACATCTTATTAAGTCAAGAACATTCATCTTTTCATGGGAAAGAGGGATTTTATGCACCTCCTTTTTATACCTCAGTTGCCAGCATCACTAGTTTTGTACTTTGAGGCCAAAAGAAGGGCTACTTGCACATGATCACTGAAGGTTGTGATGGATAATGACATAATATATCCAGGTGACTAGTGGCCAGGTGAACTACACAAGTACGGATATGGTACTCAGAATGGTATGCAATTTAAACCTGAATTTCTTATTTCCAGAAGTTTCCATTTAATCTTTTTAGGCTGTGGTTGTTTGCAGGTATCTGAAAACATAAAAAAAGCAATACCAAGGATAAGGGCAGACTACTGTATTTTAAGCCTAAGCTCAAGGCTCCACATTGTGCTCCTCTGCTCTACTTCGTCTCTTGTACTTTTTTCCTCCTGACTCATTCTCTTCTAGTTACTGTATATTCCAGGAGCAACAGAACCAATCAATAAATATCTGTATGACAAAGAACCCAAACTATCTCCAAGTAACGGAGAGCTTTGAAGGACAGATGGCCACATGATAAGTTCACCTCCCCCCTCAGTGGGGGGAGTCAGTTATCCATGCTGGTGAGTAATCACCACATGGAAACCAGAATGTTTCCCTTAATTAAGTGACAGCAGTGATAGCATCTCTGGAACTCCTTAGAGTACCAGAGCAGAGATAATGATTAATTAGACCTCTGTCCACGATTACCTATGCATCCTCCAACCATTTCCTTTCTCTCCCTCTCCTACAAGATTTCAAAGTTCCTGTCAGCACATGAAACACAGACTTGGGGGTCATGGTCTCCTGCATTTGTATGTTCCAACATGGTCACATTAATGGAAGCTCCTGTATCTGCCCTTAACCACTGCTTGTGTCTTTGATGATGAATTAAGGCAGGTGAATAACATCAGACCATTGGCACCCTTGGAGGTGGGGCTTTTATTCTAAAACTCACATACATGTGAACTTCACATGGCTTTTGCTTCTGTTTGTTTTTATTTTCTTGCTAACCTATTTTTGTTGCTGTGAACTATTCCAATGAACAATTATAAAGAGTAGAGAGAGAATTCTTTTCTTTCCTTATGACATTGTGAAATTAAATGCGAATATCATTTATGTAATATATACACAGAAAACATTTGTATACTACATGATTATATATATGTACATTTATATATATGTATATATATATAATTCATGCATATTAACAATATGTACAGAAGAGGCAGAACTGTGCACTGACATGCATCACAATAAAAAGAGCCTGGTCCTAGAAAGCCAAGCGCCACATGTTCTCTCTCATATGTGGATCCTAGCTACAGATGACTGGGCTTCTGCGAGAGAAGAAAAATACTTATTAGCAGAGGCCAGTAAGTTAAAAAGGAGATATAAAGGGAAGAGAAAGGAAGGGAGGAGGGTACTTAATAGGTTGATATTGTATATATGTAAGTACAATGATTGTAATGGGGAGGTAATATGATGGAGAATGGAATTTCAAATGGGAAAGTGTGGGGTGGGAGGGAGGGAATTACCATGGGATATTTTTTTATAATCATGGAAAATGTTAATAAAAATTTAAAAATAAAAAATAAAAAAAAGAAATTTAACCCTGAAAAAAAAAAAAGAGCCTGGGGTAGTGGTGCAGAGGCAGGACAGAAAGACAGGGAAAATTAAGGGGACAGGAGAAGGGAAAGGAGACTCTTGCCAGCTGAGAATCAAGACTTATAGAACAATTAGCCAATTTTGCTGTCAAGGTTGGCTACACAGAGACAATATTCTTTTTATACAGAGTTATTCCAAATAAGAATGTTAAAATAGCAATGAGCCATGCTTTAAGCCTAAGTGTAAATGTCCTTTGAGTCTGACCTTGCTCCTTCCCAGCTGTAAGCCTGCAATTTTCTGAACATCTTTCATGTAGAAACATAAACACTATTTACAGTAAAAGACATGGCTTCACCACCCCCCCCCCCAAGGGTAGAAATTTTGTGACCCATGGTTTTACCTTATCAGAGTGTAACCCTACTCAAGGCATCTCAGGAACTACCCTAAGATCTCATTTAACCAAGGTGGGTATTTCTTTGGAGGTCCTTTGAGATGTAACTTCAGAAACCAGAAGAATCCTACACATGACTATTTCTAAGACACCCCTGTGCAACTCTCTGGAGGAATCTACACCCAAAGTTCATCACTTTCTATTATTGCCCATACTTAAATAAAAATCTCTCTTTAATTGACTCCAACTCTGCTTCATACCAACTCATCTTCAATTCTTTTCTGCAGTATAGTCAAGAATCCCAGCTCCACCAGAGGAGAGGTCTCTGCCAAAGAACTTCTTTGTCTACTATAGGTAGCAGAGTAAGACTGTGTTCCCTGCCCATGCTCCATTGGCACTGACACATTTGCCAGAGACCATGAAGTGACAATTTCTGAAGTGGTGTAGGTAAGTTTGCTTGACTGCCACTAAGGTCCTCCACTCGATTCTTCTGGCTCCCACGTATTTTATCTTGGTTTCTTTGCTACTGTTTTCTGGCCAAAGCCTTGAATGGTGTTTAATGGCTGACTTCCTTTTTCCTCAATACCCTATTGCTAGGTTGCTTTCACAACCTCAACTTTTATGTCTTGTAAGACTCTGATTTTCTGTTTGCCTTTTTGAATCCTCACCAGGTATTGTTTTAAAGAAAGGGCCTCCAAAACTTTATAAAATAGGCCAAAATAGGCAAATTTCCGTAGAGATGGCGCTTCCAGAGCAGGCAGATCTGGCTAGGAAGGCAGGGCTTTAAGAGAGAGATCTTAGGATGATCTTACATCACAACCCTGCCACTCCTATCCCAGCTGGCCCCACCTATCTCAGTTTGCCCTGCCTCCTTCAGTTGCAGGATTCAGAGTTTGCCTGTCTCACCTAATCATCTCTCTCTGGCACACCCAGCTCAGGTGTGGGTGGAGTCCTCCTCTGAGCCCAGGCTGATTGGCTGGGACACCTGGTGTAGGTGTGTCCAGGTGTGGTGGCTCAAATTCTAAAGCTATCTTCTCTGACCCAAGAGAGATGCCTTCTCTGTGCTCTCTCTTCAGCGCTCACACTCTCAGCACATTTTTTTTTTTTTTTTTTTTTTTTTTTGGTTTTTTGAGGTAGGGTCTCACTCTGGCCCAGGCTGACCTGGAATTCACTATGTAGTCTCAGGGTGGCCTCAAACTCACGGCGATCCTCCTACCTCTGCCTCCCGAGTGCTGGGATTAAAGGCGTGCGCCACCACGCCCGGCTCAGCACACTTTTATCTATTCGCATAGTGTTAAGATTTTCCCCTCCCACCCCAGCATGGCGGCCAGGGTGGGAAGGGACATATTTATGGCTTTTAATCTTTTTTCAGGAGTTCCTAACAGTTGGAAAGGCTTGTGATGTCTAGTCCCGTTTGAGAACCCACTGTTTTCAAAATTCACAAGGCAGCCTAGCAATGACAAATTCAGGTTGCTAGGAGTAGTACTGGTTATTTTCTTCTCCCCACCCCCTCTTTTACATACACAGAAAATAGTTTACCTTCAGTCTTTTAACAAGTGGAGGAGTTGAATGCAAAATATGACGTTACAGAAAAAAAAAAATTCTATCTGTAAATAAAGGGGTAAATCTCTGTTATTTACCTCTTAAAATGGGAAAAGATGTTGCTTTAAGTCTGCATAGGAAGCTTAGTATTTTGACCTCTTTTGCTTTTACTTCTCATCTACTTGGTCCTTATCATTAATCATGTTAGACTTTATGTCTTCAAGATATACAATGTTTACAACTTTTATTGAGTCCTACCTTTAGAAGCACACATTTTAGATTAAAGATTTTAATGCAGTGGAAGAAAGAATCAGTTCAACAGTCCAGCTTAAAACTGACAAAAAATCATCTAAATAAAAGCTACAAAATCATTGTTTTTTAAAAAAAAAATTCTATGATCTTGGGCTGGAGAGATGGCTCAGCAGTTAAGATGCTCACCTGCAAAGCTTAACCACTTGGGTTTGATTCCCCAATACCCATGAAAAGCCAGAGGTATAAAATGGCACATGAATCTGGAGTTCATTTGCAGAGGCTAGAAGCCCTGGCCTGCCCATTCTCTCTCTCCTTGGAAATAAATACACATTTTTGAAAGTCTATATTTATGTATGATAATATGTAATGTATACATATTGTCCTCATGTGTACTTGTGTTTATATATTGTTTTTAAAGTACTAAATTAGTTTTATAATGAGTAAATATTTACATAGATTTAAAATGTTAAACTAGTTCTTAATATATGTGGAGTTTAAAGGCAAAAAGTCCTAGTTCGGGCTGCCCTCACAGGCTAGGCTCTGACATCAGTCCCAGTTCGTTAAAGAAACAAGTAATGGTGAGGGACAGAAGAAGAGATTTTATCAGTGTGCACATATTGGTGGGGAGGTGGGCACATAAAGGCATCCAATGTCCTCAAGCCCATTTTTGGGATAGTGACATGAACTTTAGATTTCAATGTAGGAGAAATTGGAACAAAGAACAAGATGTACATATATTTGCATAGGGTATGGTCTACTTGAAGCTGTCTGAGTTCTGATTCTGAAAGGTGGTCCACAGATGCCTAAGGTACTTCAACGTACAAGCTACTTCTCTGGAGATGATTGTTGGTGGTCTTGACTGTAGCCTCACGTACATGGCTGAATGATCTCATCTGCTATTGGACCTGATAGATACTGCTATTCTTAGAAGCCAAGATTTGGGGCAAGGACTTATCTCTGTGCCTTCAGGTTTAATGAAGGATGAAATAATTCAGGTAATTACTCTTAGATGATTAACATGCTCACATGCAGAGGTAAGCAGGGAACCCAAAGGAAAGGTTCTGAAGGCAGACATGTCAGACTTATACACTGCTTTGAACCATGGTGCAGGTCCTAATAAAAAGCTTCTAAGGATAATAAAACTTAATCTAGAACAGGTTGGTTAATTTTAATTTGCTGGTAAGAAAAAATAAAAATGTTTTTAGGATTACTAACATGTTTTGCCTATGTTTCAGACATAACTTCATGAGTTTTATCTTTATAAAAAATATTTATTTATTTATTTATATTTGTAAGCACAGATAGATAGAAAGAAAGAAAAGGAAAGAAAGAAAGAAAACTGGTTTTACCAGGCCCTCTTGCCATTGCAAGCATACTCCTAGTGCATGCTCTACTTTCTGCTTCTGGCTTTACATGGGTACTGGGGAACTGAACCCAAGCCAGAAGGCTTTGCAAAGAATGCCTTTAACAGCTAAGCTATCTCATAGCCCAGCTTCAAGGGTTTTCAATGAGAAATTACTTTAGGTAATTTTTTTTCCTAAAATTTATAAAGAAAAATGACAGAAAGGACCCATCAAAAAATATATAAATTTATAGATACTTAACATTATTTTTGGTAAAGAATATTCAAAAGGAAATGCTTCTAGATTTACAAAAATAGGATTAAATATTTGAATAGTAAAATACAGTTTTATCCTAAAAGTAAAGGAATGTTCCAAAATGAAAGAGAAAGAAGTGGAACACAAAACCAGAAGGCTTAACCATGAAGGTCAAATTCATAAAAATGGTTTATAAAAGATAAAACTTTTAGAAAGATAGCATGTGTGTGATTAAATTTACTATAATTAAAGGCGATTTCAAATATTCCTAAGGTTACATTGTGCTTGGCATTATTTCACCAATCTGCTTCCAGACATTATGAAGAAGATTAAAAGAAAAAAAAAAAAAACTAAGCAAATAGTATGACCCCCAGCTACCTCAAGTCAACTTTCAAATTTGACTTTTAGGGTTTTCAACAACAGCAATTAAAAAAAAAAAAAAAAGACAGTCCAAAGCAACCCAGAAGTGATTAGAAACACAGGAACAAGCCCAATTCACTAGCCCTTAGCCCTGGGAAATAATACATTTCCTGAGGCAGGTAAGAGTATGTTCTTTCTGAAAAACCTGAGACTGAAAAGAGTTCTAAAGGAGTCCCAGCTGTGAGAAACAGGATTACTGTACGAAAGACTGTCTACAACAGGGCTCTGAGAAACCAGAGCTATGCCCTGCCCTCTGTACATAGAGGGGAACACTGGAAGCAAGAGTACCCCACTACACAAAGGAAGGATGGGTCTATAGCCCAGGTAGCTGCCCTTGAAGACTGGAGCTGCCTCAGTGAAGGCCCACTCAAGAAACTATAAATAATAACCACTGAGGAAGTTTGAGTAACTCTTGGCATGGTAAGCAAAATTTTTCTTCCCTTTTGGGTTCAGAGACATTCTTCTCTGCCTTAATTGATGACAAGGATCCTTTTCTAAATAGACTTGTGCGATATCCTATACTAATGGGCAACCCCAAACCAAAAGATTCAGTGAGCATTTAATACCAGACTAGGGGACCTGATTTTCTCCCAGGTTTTGTTAGTCTTTCCTTAATGTCCTAAGTCTTTGTTTGGAAGAGACATTTTTACCTTGCCCAGGAGGAATCTTTCCAGTTCACCCCACCCCCATTCCGAGCAAATGTTTTCTTTTAGAGGAATACAAAGTAAAACAATAATGAAGAAATAACTTAAAACATTATTTTCTTTAGAAACACAAATAAATCCTCAAGCCTGGGATGGAATAATGCCAAGGAGTATAATTAATATGTGCCAACTGTTGTCATCTCTCTAAAGGAACTCGTCATTATTCTCACGTGTTATATCATCCTATAAAGCCAGAAGCAAGCCAAAGACATCAACATCCATTCTAGATTTAAAACCTAATAGATAATACTGAACAGTCCAAGAACTAGAAGCAATTGATAAAACAATAATCCAATACTTCCAAGTCCCTAAACTATTTTAACTCAGATTTCAAGTTAAACTGTTGGTTTATTGATATTGACTTGAATGCTTTCTTTTGTATCTCAATACATCATTAATTACAATATCTTGTGTTCTTGAATAGATTCATTCCCATAATATACAGATTCACTATATATGAGAATAGTGGTATCATGAGGATTGAGATAGCCCTCAACTCTGGTAGCAAAAGAATCAAGGTCCTATTTGAAAAAAAAAAAAAAAAGGTAGCTTTCTACTGAATATAGATGATCTTCCTGTGGCTTTATGAAATTGGACTCTGGTAACAACATTATGAAAATCTAAATACTAAGAATTTCAGGATACTGAATATCCTTACAGAAGACTTAAATCTCCCCAAACAAGGTGAAAATTTAAAGACACATTTTAAAGCCTAGGATAACAGGCTTTGGACCCTTCCTAAGTGGCATTCTTCAGGGAAGGAACACCAAAACCTAAAAGACAGTGTCTGTTTAGGCATGGGTGGATTCTCTTAAATTGGGTACTAAATGTTGGCCTTATAGCTTAGCCACTTTATGAGGCTACCCTAAAATTTTCTATAATGGACAGGTGAACATCACAAGATTTTCCCAAAGCTGAAGGAGTTATTATTAGCCTCAGCCTTGGGAACTCTTTAGAAAAACCCTTTGCCTTATATGTAGTAGAAAAACAAGGTATGGCATTAGAAGTCCTTATACAAAATCCAGGACCTAGAGTTTACTTTTCTAAACAGCCGCCCCTCCTAGCATGTGGGTAGCCAGTATGTTTACGAGCTGTAATAGCAATACCAATTCTATTAGATGATAAAGATAAATTAATTTGGGGACACCCTGTAGAGTTCCTAAGTCCTCACCAAGTTCACAGCATTCTTCCTATCAAAGGGTACAAATGGTTAAGCAGAAAACTGTCTAAACACTGAAATTGTTTTTACTGGAATCATCAGAATATGCTCAACAAAACAACTTCACTCCTATTTTCTTACATTCATGAATTATCCCACTCCCAAATGGAACTCATATGAAATGCCCATTCCAGTATGTCTGACTTAAAATATAAATTCTTCAGAACCCCTGATGTAGAATGGTTTAGATGGGAGCGGCCAGCAATGAAGGGAAACCAAAAGTCAGGTTATGTGATAGTTTCTAAGAGACAACAGAGACTAAGAGACCAAGCCTCTTCAACATCTCAGCTCAGAAAGACAAACTTATGCCTTAACCACAGCTTCACAATTTAGAAAAGATTGAATGTGGTCTTGAAATTTTCTCTCTCCTACAGGGTATCTGGTGACACATATAGGTAGTTGTGATGGCCTTAAGTGACACCAGAAAAACAATTCTGTATTATACAGGGAAATAAACAGGGAGATATACATGTGTGGTGGTTTGATTCAGGTGTCCCCTGTAAACTTAGGTGTTCTGAATGTCATGTCCCCAGGTGATGGAGATTTGGGAATTAATACCTCCTGGAGGCAGTGTATTGTTAGGAGCCTCTGCTCATGCCATTGTTTGCCCCTGACATCATGGAGCTTCCCCTCAAGTCTATAGGCCAAAACAAACCCTTTTATCCTCACAAGCTGCTCTTGGTAGGGTGTTTTCTGCCAGCAATATGAACAATGCAATAGGATCTGCTGTTGTACACCCAATGTTGGTGAGGTGATGACCAACCTCTGCTCATTTTCCCCTGACATTATGGAGCTTCCCCTCAAGTCTGTAAGCTAAAATAAACCCTTTTCCCTCCACAAGCTACTCTTGGTCATGTGTTTTCTGCCAGCAATGTGAAACTGACGGCAACAGTAAAATCGGTACCAGAGGAGTGGGATTGTTGATGCTAGAAGCCTGCCTGTGTGACTTTGGCCTTTTGGAACTACAGGAGGAAGAGATGCCTTGCAGTTCTGTAAGTACAGCTTGATGGATTATTCTGGTCATGGTTGAAAGACATGAATGAATGCAGTAAGAACTACTGACTGAGGTTTGGCTTATGAGGGTGAGAAAGAGCTTTGCTTGGACTGGGCTAGAAGCAGTTTGTGTGAGAGGCTTACTCCTATCCCCATTATCCTGATAACTTGTGCAGGGTTGCAGTGTGTAAAAATGGACTGGTGTAAGCAGAGGGATAGGGCACAGAAAGAAATCACTGGGCCAAAATTTCTGCTTGTTCAGCTGCAATTGTATGAGAGATTATAACCATTGAGATTGGGCCAGCTGATCTGCATTGGGACAACAAGAAGAATACAGAGTCTTTTGAAGGGGCCTGAATGCTCAAGGAGTGTCCTGTTCTTCAAAGTCTGTTTTATTCCCCCCTAGATTAACAAATTGGTAGTGTACCTGGCACTATGGAGTATTACAAATGCAAGAAAGAGAGGGTCATTGAATTTGCAACACAGTCTTGTATTTTGGAAATGGCCATAGACAATGTGAAGCAGGCTTGTTGGATTACCTGCTTGGAGACCTGATGGAGCTATGAGGATGAATCATGGGTTGCAGTGGAGACCCAATGGAGATGCCATGACTATGGAATGCCTGCCAAGGAAAGCTGCCAGTACTGGATGAAGTTTCCTGGGACTGTGAGTAGCTGAGCTGCAGGGGTGGAATTGGAACTCCAGAGATTTGTTGCTGAATTATTAGACTTGGACTCTCGTCACTAGTTAGAGTTGATGACATGGAGCTAAATAGTTTGATGATTTCCCTGGTCATTTTAAATCTTCCTTGCTTGAATTACTTTTTTGCTATACCCAATGCTATCTTTTGCAATATGAATATTTATTCTGTTTTTTTTTTTTAAAAAGGTTTTTTGTTTTGTTTTGCTTTGTTTCATGGCTCAGTTAAAAGACAATGGGACTATTTGAACAAACTATGGGGACTTTTAAAGTTGCATAAATGTACTGCATTTTACATCATGCATGGTTATTAGTTCATGGGGTCCAGGAGTGGAATGTAATGGTTTGATTCAGGTTTTCCCCATAAACTTAGGTATTCTGAATGCCATGTACCCAGCTGATGGCAATTTGGGAATTAAACCCTCCTGGAGGTGGTGTATTGTTTGGAGCAGGTTTATTGGTGTTATAGCCAGCTTCCTTTTGCCAGTGTTTTGTACATTCTCCTGATGTTATTCACCCTCTGTTCATGCCATCATTTCCCCCTGCTTTCATGGAGCATCCCTTCAAGTTCAAGTCTGTAAGCTAAAATAAACCCTTTTCCCACAAGCTGCTCTTGGTTGGATGTTTTAAGCCAGCACTGCAAATGTGACTGTAACAGTAAAGTGCAGTTATATGTAAGAGTAGGTAGCACTCCAGGGGTAACAGACTGAAATTTAAGCCCATTTTAACCAGAATTAAAAGAGTAATGGGCTTCCCTATGAGGAAATAAACTGATGGAAAGTGGCTGATGGGCTCAGGGGAATGTATGATTTTGTTGCTTCAAGCTAATTACGGTAAAATTATTAAAGGATTTTATGTCACCTGGGAAGAGAAGCTCTAATTACTCTAACCACTAATGCCTTTTGGAAGAAATCAGAGAATTCATGTGGGCCTGTCCTCTGACTTCATAATAAGCCACCACCCTTACAAAACTCCATTCAGAGGAGAGGGAAGTTCCAAGGAAAAGATTGACAGATTTTACACAGACGCCTCTTTGTCAGGGATACAAAAACATTCTGATATTTGCTGCAATATTCTCAAGATAGATGGATGCCTGACCCATTAATATATAAAGAAAAAAATTTAAATGGCAGGATCTTATTCTCTAGAATAAAACTTTCACTTCCTAAGTCTCAAAGGCCTCCAGAGCATCATGAAGATGAGAGTCCCTATATCTATAAATCATTAGCAGACTAATGTGTGTGTCGAAGAAAAGAAGAGGTTTTACCATTAGAAGAAACAGGTGTGTTTGTCAGAGACGAGGTCCAAACTTCTTAAATGAAAAGACAAGTACCATTTGTACCTCTGTCAATAGTTTTGGTTTGCTTCTTTATTTTTTTCTTTTAATTTTCGGTCCAGTCGGTATAATATGTACTAAATGATTATAATCTCACAATGTTTTCCTTTTAATCTATCCCATCACTGGATTAATTCTAAGAATCATTCTTCTGTATTTTTGTGACATTCTCAATATATAACCATTAGTATTGTTTTACAGTCCAAGAAGCCTCATTCCTACTGTCAGAAGTTGAGATAATGTGGACAGCTTCACTACAGGACCTGATGACCCTTGATATTCTTTGTCAGGAGCACAGGGGAAAGTATGCCATTATTAAAGTACTGTTATGTGTCCTCTGTTCTCCAAGGTTTACATATTCAGACTTATGTAAGATTCTACCTTAAGATTTAAGGATTTACTGGCATTATTTTTATAAGGTACCACATGATAAAAAGGCCTGGCTATTTATCAGTGCTAATCTAAGACATAACAATCTGCTTGTTAGGCATTGTGTATGTGGTTTTGTGTTCTAGCAACGACCTCCTGTCTTCCTGATTCTTATCTGGTGAAGATCCTCCAATTTGCCAGTACCTTCACCTCCTCATGTCCCTCTTACCAGGTCAGATTTTCTATACCTAGATAGGTGAGGTCTACAGCCCTACAGAGCCTCATGAAGCACCAACAAATGGAACCTTGACCATCATCAACCCTGAATATTAAGGAGCCAGAATCTCAGAAGGAAAAATTGAGGCAGTATATAACAAGAAAGTTTAGAAAACGTGAGAGGGAAGTAAGGGAGCTCCTTTCTTCAGAGTCTAGTTGAAGTCTTTCTAGTTGAGAATCAATACTCAATTCTCCTATCTTTGCTAAAAAGACTGCCTAGATAGACATAACTTTCCTCTTATGTAGAGCTATTCCAATAGGAATTTTAAACTAGCAAAGAGACATGCTGAATGCTTAAATGCCTATGACCTTTGAGTATGACTTTTCTTTTCCCAGCTGTAAATCTGTAATTTTCTGAAATAAGCAAGAATATGGTAGCTTCCCTTTATAGGTAAAGATATGACTTAACCTCCTTATGAAACCTTTGTCACCTATAGTTTTACCTTATCAAAATCCCAGAACCTCTGGGAACTGCCTTGTGATCACACTGACTGCAACTCATTTTTTTTTTACTGCTTTCTGCCAACTGCTGTGGCAAGGAATGATATCCAACTTCTGGTCTACTATCTTTTCCCTGACATCATTAAGCATCCCCTTGAGACTATAAGCCAACATAAACCCTTTCCTCCTGTCAGCTGCTTTTGGTTGGGTATTTTGTTCCAAGCAACAAGAAGGTAACTGCAACAGAAACTCTTTGAGATGTAACTTTATAGAAAGCTCCAAAATTCCCTGTTAGGACTATGGTTATGACACCTAGGAATGACTTTTGAGGAACACTGACCCTTACTCAGCTATGTACTATATTTTCCCTAGCAACTTCTCTTTCTATTAATGGCCATGTTTATGTTTACAAAAAATGGAGCTCACCAATTACGCAGGCCAGTGTGCTCCAGGAACACACCTATCTCCACCTCCCAAGCACTGGGCTTCCAGAGGTGTGCTGCTATGCCTGGCATTTCAGGTGGGTACTAGAGAAGCAAGCTCAGGTCGTCATGCTTACAAGGCACTATGCACTATGCACTATGTCTCCCGGGCCCCTTATTAACTGCAAATGTCTTTTGATTAACACAATTTTATTTTTTAGTAATATTTTTATTAAGTGATTACTTTTCCTTTAACCTTTATGAAGTAACATGTTAAAGATTCTGGAGAAATGTGTCAGACAACAGGCCCAGAAATACAAACTTTATAGAAAGGCAGCCAGTAGTTGGGAATAAAGAGAGATGATTCCACATGAATCAGTGGAAGAGATTACCTATCATGAGTTTTGATTTTCAATGGGCTATTTCAAAAACTCATCTTCTTTAAAAATGAATAAATACAATAGCTTCTAAATGCAATCACAATATTCCACAAATTAACAGAGTTACTACTTTTCATATATTTTTCAACAACAACAGAAAAACAGTTACTAATTTGAATTACATATTCTAAACTAGTCGATCTGGTACACTTTAGAAATGATGGAAATTTGAATTTTTTTAATTTGAATTTTTTAAAAACTTATTAGTCATTTATAATCGAAATTGTAAAAAACTAAAGAGGAAGCATATTACATGTACTTCAGCACAGAAACCAAATTTGTGGTCTTCTTTTAAGAGTTTGATGACTGGTTTTCCTCCTAGCTTTAATATTGGTTAGAATAGTCACAAAGGTTCAGCAAAGTCCAGATTCTGAATACTGACAGAAGTAAAACGAAGCCTCCTAATGAAACAGCCTCATACCATCAGTGTTCACTCCTGCTAAAGACTGTTAATTGTTTTCCTGTTAACAATCTGTTATCTTAAGAGGCATAGTCTATTAACAGCCATACTTTAAAGTAAATTACTTCTCCTACTTGGAAACTAAGCTAATGTTGAGAGTCCCTGCATCGACATGGAACCCCAGTTTCTCCTTAGAAGCTGTGCAACTTTGTGCCAATTAATTAGTATCTGAGACCCTCAGGTTCCCTATTGTGCATATGGAAAACAAGAGCAGCTACTAATGATGGCTTTCAGGAAATATTTAATTATATAATAGTGTTAACAGAGACCATTCCTATTTTTATTTACTGAAGGAGTTTTACGTTCCAGGCAACATCCCAGATATCCCACAGGCATTGTTTAATTCAATTTCCATGAGATATGGATTGTGCTTGAGTGTGCTTAGCTAAACAAAAAGTTTGGAGAACTAAGGAGGAAGTTCATGCAAGGACACTCCAATTTGTGCCTTAAGACCAGAAATACTGGAAGGAGACCTGAGAAGGAGCAACCATGTGTCTGATTGTCTGGAATCTAAGTTTATAATGTCCAGATTGATTAGTCCTGCTATAAAATCTTGCTACAATATAAGGACAATTACATAAACATCACTGAATATAATTTTAATGAAGACTTACACATCTCAAGACTTGCTATTTTCATACCATATGACATTTACAAATTAAAAGGCTGTTAAAATTCATAAATCCATAAAAAAATTAAAACAATAAAAATGTCTAAAAAATTGCCATATGATTTAGTAAGAATTTTATGGCTCAATATAGTCTTGGAAAATGAACAAAATGATAAGTTTTGTATTTAAAAATCAAATTTAAGGGCTGGAGAGATGGTTTAGCAGTTAAGCGCTTGCCTAAGGACCCTGGTTCAAGGCTCGATTTCTCAGGACCCACGCAAGCCAGATACACAAGGTGACACATGCATCTGGTGTTCAGTTGCAGTGACTGGAGGCTGTGGCATACCCATTCTCCCTCCCTCCCTCTCTCTCTCTCTCTCTCTCTCTCTCTTTCTCTCTCTCTCCCTTTGCCTCTTTCTCTGTTGTTCCCAAATAAATAAATAAAAAATAAACAAGAAATCAAATTTATATGGTCAAGGAAGGAGTCATCATTCCATATTTTAGCTACTAGATTGCTTATTAATTGTTTTTTAAAAGAAAAATAGTGATGCTCTACAAAATTTAATTTCTAGTTTCAAGAAAAATAGACTCAATTTATGTCATGATAGCTCAAACCTTGGCATCTCTTTGGCATTTTCACATATAATTTCCTACTTCTCATCCATATGTTACAGTTCTCTAAAGTAAAATTAAAATGTTTGTTTAATAGCATATTTAATTTCTTCAATAGAATTTAAATAAAAACAGTATCTAAAATCCAACTTGAATTTGTTTGTTTTATTCCTACCACTTTTAGAGGGGGAAAATCATTCCACTATATTTGTGTAACAAATAAAACAAGGAAAACTTAATGAATGTTAGAGAAAATTAAATATGAAGTTGTTCTAAGTCTCAAACTAAGACACAATTCTACGTACATAGAAAACATTTCATAGCTTTTCCCATAAACAGATTACCTATGGAAAGCACATGATTTACACCCCATATGTCATGAAGCAGAAGGGGGAATGGAGAAAAGGAGAGAAGCAGAAGGTGTATCAGGAGGAAGTGGAAAGGGAAGAGTATGAGGGTGAATACAGTCAAAATTGCTGCTAAGTTTGAAATAATCTTTATAAAAACCCAACATTATGTATCACGAGTATATACCAATTGAAAAAAAAATCTAGTACACTTTTTTGATAGCATAAAATAATGTTTGTTAACTAAGATATTGTGTATGCACTGTTACCCTTCCTCAGAATTGGTCAAATTTTGCCAGAATTCCCCAGAATTGGTTGAAATTTGTCAGGAAAGCAAACTCTATCTCTCTTGTTACAGCAACAGGGAGGGGATATTCTATCTTCAGATATAATTTCTGAACTTTTGCATATATATCCTAGGAATAATTTCTTCCTTTAAAAATGCTATTTATTGTTTAAATTATAAACACTGTGTAAAGCCCAAAGAGAAAACTAAGATTCATCTTTTGAGGAACCTTTAACAAAAATTTTAGAGGAAAACAAAGTTGAGTGAAAGTAAGCAAAAAAAAAAAAAAAAAAAAAGGCAATGTTTAAAAACAAATTCTGCCATGAAAAGGGGTAAAGCATTCCATGGTCTAGGCAATTTAAGTTGTTCTGTGTGCACACTATGTCCTAAACACATAAGAGGGGAGCGATAGTGTTCAGTGGAACGTCTTTCAGGAGGAAGGAAGCCAAAAGAATCCACAAATGTGACTGTGGAGAAAGTCCAGCACTACACAGTCCTACAGAAAAGCAGCTTCCAGAGAGCAGGAAACATGTTTCATAACAGTTCACAAGAAGGGATGCCTCATCTTTTCATCACAGGCCTTTATTTGAAGCCACATCACCAAGAGGTAGAATGCATGGATTCAGGAACTAAGTGGGGAAGGGTGCAGCTAAAATGACTGTGCTTGACATCGACTGAGAGTTGAATTGTACACCTGAAAAGATAGAATAAACCCCATCCCCTGGTACTTGCAAAATGCAAATACAACTTTATTATGAATTAGGGCCTTTGCAGAGGTCATCAAATTAAAATGAGGTCATATTGGATTAGGGAAGGTTCAAATCCAGAGAGTGGTGTCTGTAAGAAGAGAGAATTTGTATGCAAAGTCAGAGACAGACACACAAGATGAGAAAAGGATGACTGGAGGTGGAAGCAGAGTCTGTTGAACCAAGCCTCCCCAAGCCAGGGAACATGAGGAAGAGCTGGCAGCTACTGGTGCCACAGGGAGGCAGGGAAGAGTTCTTCCTTAGTGTCTTAAGCAGACTCCCTGGGACAGCACTCTCTGACAGCAGTGTTTTATAATACACGTTCTGTTCAATCTTCATCATTTTGCTTTATCTCCCTCACTAAGGGCCCAGGGATCACAGCACTGTTAATTCCCTGGCATGTAGGAAGTGTGCACGAATATTAGGTAGATCATCTTAATGTGATCTGCACAGTGTAAAATGCTGGATATGCTTTGTACCAACTTCCATGTGTGAACATTTTTTAATGTGCCTTACCTTGGAAATCTGCATCATTTTCATCTGCTTACATTGCTGTTCTCATAACGCTGTGGCTTTCAGTAGCAATATACAATCACCTTCAACCCTGCTCACCTCCAACCCTCCCTAAGATTGCTCATCGGATCTGTAGGATTCCTACCCATAACTGTGCCCAGATGCTCCTGATGCTCTAGTGAGGCAAGACAAATGGAAGAGAATAATACACTTGCTTCTGCCACTCTAAGAAGATGATACCACAGAGCAAATGAGGAGCGCTTGGGTTGGAGAATCAAGTCAGCTCAATGGATGAGCACTTGGCTAGCTGATGTAAGGCTCTTGGGCTCAGACCTCAACCACATAAATATTACAGAACAAAAAACAAGCAAACCAACAAAATGGGGGGCTGACTTGCATGGATTTCCCAGGAAACGTTCACACTTACCCACTTGTCTCTATAATTTCACTTGCCAACAAAGAGTCAGGTGCATATAAAAGCAATGTTCTTCAGATAAATGTTCATCTCAGGAACACAGATTGGAGGTCTCCTCCATTGAGTGCCACTTTCAGTCGCCAGGTGGTAATGTCTACTCACACTAGGTCTGACTCCCTGTGCTGAGGAACCTGGAGAGCTACTGATGACTCCTCAGGGGAGTTTTATGGCTACAGAGGAAGCTGAACACTGAATAATTTTATCATAAGAAGATTTAATGAGACAAACTGTTTCCCAGTCTTCGTTACTTATGACTCCAGCTACAGACATATTTTCAAGTTGGCCCACTTAAATCTCTTTTTATTTCCTATTTCACTGCTTTAAAAGTGGTATTATTTTCATTAAAATAGCATATATTTAGGATTATTTTTCAATTGGTTTTTGCCAGAGTTATAAATTAGAGGTTGCCTGCAAAATAATCTTTTTCCTTCACACATTTGCTCTTCAGTAATTATTCACTTATGAAAGGTGTGTGTATCTACAAATGAATTCTTTTAAAAAATAGTTGCCATTTGTCATATCACTAATGATTTCAATGACATTATTTTTAAAAATTAAGAAGAAAAATACACAAAGAGGTTTGAAGAATAATAAGCCCCGACTAAACCTATTTCTCTGTCTGACCCAACTCTAGAGGGACTTCTGACATATTTTAGGTTAAGCTAATGTCCTCATGTAGCTCCAAAGGTCTGATTTTGCTCATTGCTTTTTTTCATTTTTATGCCTTTTCTTACAGATTCTTTATTACCTAGACTAGTCCTCCCTGTAAATCACAGACCTCCAAAGAGAAATTAAAATGCTTCCTAACGGCTCCTAAAACCTTTCTTCACCGAAACGTCCCTTTCAGGGAATGTACTCTTGCAAGGCTGTTTCAGCTTTACAACTATGGCAACTGAAGGAAGGTGATCTATCTTTTAGAAATCAGACTTTCCATTTAGTGTGTATGTGGTACAAAGCAAAATTTCCACTTGGCAGTGAATTTAGATTTCACATGCCTGTCCATTGTTTAGTGACATTGGCTGATTCTATTTCACTAGTCATCTTATTTTTATTAGACTATTAAAATTCATAGCAAAGCCAGCACAGGTCCTGAAAATGCAAAAGAAGAAAAGTAGAATTCTTCATGGGTTCACTCACTGAAGCTGGCATAATCTTGTGAGCACAGCATGCATATTTTAGGAGTTGGGAGAGACCTAAACTTAAAAGAGACCTCACAATAACCTTGATATCTGATCTTTTCTGAGCAGCCTTTTATGATCTCCAAAATAAAGATCCAGTATCTTCCTTTGGAAATCTAGTTCATGGTAAAAATCTTTTTACTGACACTATTCCTAATTTCTTTATTTTATTTTATTTATTTGCAAACTGAGAGAGGCAGAGAGAGGGAGAAAGAGGAGAGAGGTAGATAAAGAGTGGGAGAGAAAGGGAGAGAGAAAGAAAATGTGTACCCCAGGGACCCTAGCCACTGCAAACGAACACCAGATACATGTGCCACTTTGTATATCTGACTTTAAGTGGGTACTGGTGAATTTAACCCAGGTCCTTAGGCTTTGCAGGCAAATGCCTTAATGGCTGAGTCATCTCTCCAGCTCCTCAATTTTTACTTCAGGTGACATTAAATTTTTATTTACAAATAAGAATGTTTACTCAACATGCATATAAATTTATATATACATAAGTAATCTAGAATAAAATGCATACATAAGTGTATTTGTGAAACAAATTCTCACTATATAGCTGACTGGTCTCAAAGTCACAATCTCCTACCTCAGTCCACTAAATTTGGGATTCAAGGAAGCCAAAATTAAAATTTAAATATAATATGCCATTGTCAAACATTTTCTTGTCATAGTTTAACATATAATTTTTTTTTTTTTTTTTGAGGTAGGGTTTCACTCTAGCTCAGGCTCTCCTGGAATTCACTATGTAGTCTCAGGGTGGCCTCAAACTCACGGTGATCCTCCTACCTCTGCCTTCCGAGTGCTGGGATTAAAGGCGTGTGCCACCACGCCCAGCTCTAACATATAATTTTAATTGCTCTATCAGAATTTAGCTCATTTATGGCATTTAGTCTGGTTTATTTGCATTTATTTATTTAAATTCGTCTTAATTTTTCTATTAGAGAAAATGTTCCAATCCTATTTAATAAATTTTTCAGTCACATGTGATTTTTTTCTTAATAAATATTACCAAAAGCAATTAAATTTCTGAAGTACTATGAAGAAAATTTCAAATTATTAAAAACTTTGTTTTTGAAATTAAATTTATTTAAATTATTTATATAGCTAAAATAACTTAAATACGTAAAGAATAAAAAGAAGAGCAGCTCACCTTGTGCAAAGAGAACAGGGTGAATTTTAAATCCTCCTCCATTCCTTAAGCGTTGCGGTAGTTGTTCAAAATGATAATTATCAATGTAGAAATAAACTTTCAGAGCTTGCCGGCTTCCTTCAGCTTGATACGTGAGAGGAACGTCTATGATGACATGAAACACTGCATTACTTCCTGACAGCAAGGATGTGCCAGAGATTATACTTGGATTTTTTGGACTAATATTTTTACCTTTTCCCAAAGCATCCTGAAAATTGCTACCAGTTACTACATTAAACATGGTCATGTACATCAAATCCAGGTTAAGAACCAAGTGCTATACGTTTACTCAACTCCTCATTAGTGAAAGAAACAGATTTATTATAAAACAATATAAAATTCTGTAACAGGAAACTTCATTACACTTTGACATGCCAGATGTTTTACTTAACAAAATGATGAGTTTGGCTATACATAATTTGGATTCAAAACCTGTCGTGGCAGCTGCTTCATTCATATTTTAGTCAGAACAAGCACTCGGGGTACACTTAAGTACTGTATGAGAAACTGAGTCCACAGCAATCATTAACAAAATGGGTGTGAGCTTTGGAAGCTCTATTCTTTGAGCATGGATAAAAATGCACCATCTTCCACTGAGATGCCCTTTGGTCATTAGAAATTACCTTTCCAAATTTTAATCACTGTTTTCAAAGATACTAAATTTAATGACTTTTTAAAAAGCAACTGACTTGAAAAACAGTAGGAATATTTTGTAATGTCCTCACAATTACTCTTCTTTTTGTACTTATCCATGACAAACATTTCTACTTCACTAAAACAGAATGTAAACACCTTCCTAATGTATTCAAACTAAAGTGCTCACACTGACTAGTTAAAAGTTAAGACCAGCATGTATCAGGTATTTAATACAACTTCTTGACTCACTATGGATTATTTAGACTTGCTGGTTTGAAATAAAACAGTGAAGTTCAAGGTTCAGTGCCATTTATAATCACATTAAAAGCTCCATAAGTCTGCATATTTATAAAGATGATAATGCATCAACATCTACAAATCTCTTTAATGCCATGTCATAATGTTTCTTCCATTCTTTTCATTATATTTTTTAAAAGACAACATTAAAAGTTCGGTTTAGGAAATAGAAATGTGTAGGTTTTTCAAAGGGTTGCAAATGAATGGTATATTCATGATTTGGAAAATCTGTTTCTGCTTTTTGAAATAAAGGGGAAACTACCAGGCATGGGGTTCATGCTAGCATTGGGAAGTGGGATGGAGGCAAAACTATTCTGAGTTCAAGGCTATTATGGAGTACACTGAGTGTTTTCATTTATATTGGGTTGCAAAAGAGATGCTACTCCATTTGCAGTGGCTAGAAGCTCTGGCATACCTATTTTCTTTCTTTCTTTCTCTCTCTCTCTAATAAATAAATAAAATTTTTAAAGAAAGTAAAACAATAAGGCACCAAGCAGACTCAAAGATCTAACATCACATAAAAGAATGTGGGAATTAAAAAACTAAAACACACACAAAAAATAGGTATCGATTTTAAAAGTAAGTGAAAAGTATGAGTCCTATATCAAAAGCTGAGAAGTCTGTTCTGGAGAAATGGCTCAACAGTTAAGAACGCTTACATGCCAGCATGAGGGCGTGAGAGGACCTGATTCACCCTAAATTTGGTTTACCAGCACCCATGTAAACAGTTCTCTCTCTCTCTAATAAATAAATCTAATTTAAAAAGAAAGTAAAACAATAAGGCACCAAGCAGACTCAAAGATCTAGCATCACATAAAATAAGATAATGTGGGAATTAAAAAACTAAAACACACAAAAAAATAGGTATAGACTTTAAAAGTAAGTGAAAACTATGAGTGCTATGTCAAAAGCGGAAAAGTCTGGCCTGGAGAAATGGCTCAACAGTTAAGAACGCTTACATGCATGAGGGCGTGAGGGGACCTGATTTGCCCTAAATTTGGTTTACCAGCACCCATGTAAATACTTGGGCATGGTCATGCATTCCTGTAACCCTAGTCCTGTGGGGAACAGAAAATGAAGAATTATTAGGGCTCAAGGGCCATTATCAGGAAATAAAAACAGAGGAGTGATAGAGGAGGGTACCAGATTTTCTCCTCTGGCCTCTACATGTACATGCACAAGACTCACACATTTGAACACACACCCTCCTGTGCAGACTGCACAACTCACACATGCATGCAAAGAAAAACAAATGAAAAATTCTCCCTCAACATATATGTAAAAACGCACAATAATTCTCATAAACAATCGTCAAAAAATATAAATAAGCCTGGTAAAGCCTATCTAACAGTACATAAAAAAATAGACCATGATTAAGTAGGATTTATCCTAGGTTTTCAAGACTGTTTTAATATTTGAAAATTAATGTAATCCATCAAGCATGGTGAAAAGGAAGAAAACCATCTTTGTTTATAGACAAGACAATGATTTATGGTAAAAAAAATCTCAAAAATTAAAAACAAATATCTTGGAACTAATAAGTAATCATAGTAAGGTCAAAAAATATAAAGTTAGTGTGCAAAAGCTCATTAATTTCCTTTATGTCAGCAATGAACAAGAAAAATGTATTATTAAAAACATAATTTTGGGGCTGGAGAGATGGATTAGTGGTTACATGCTTGCCTGTGAAACCCAAGGACCCCGGTTCAAGGCTCGATTCCCCAGGACCCATGTAAGCCATATACACAAAGTTGTGCATGCATCTGGAGTTCACTTGCAATGGCTGGAGGCTCTGACATACCCATTCACTCTCTATCTGACTCTTTCTCTCTCTGTCTTTTGCTCTCAAATAAATAAATAAATATAATAAATAATAAAAATATACCTTTTTAAAACAAAAAACATACTTCTTTATATCAGCACCCTCTAAAGTGAAAAACTTTCATGTAAATCTATTAAAATATGTACAAGATCAATATGAGGGAAATTAAAAAATGAATGAAGGAAATCAAAATAAAAACTAAATAAATGGAGAGCTACCCTATGTTTACATAGGAAGAGTCAATGTTGTCAAGATGTTACTTATTCCCAATCTGATGAAGCTTTAATGCAATTACTGTTAAAATTCCAAGTTATTTCAGGGAGGCAAACAAAATGATCCCAACGCTCATATAATGAAGGGGAAAAAAATCTCAGTATAAGAACAGAACAGAATGAGTATCTAACTCCAAAGATTACTATAATACTGTAGCAATTAAGATAACTCACCAAAAAATTGGCAAATATGTCAACAGAACCCAGAAGTAACAAGAAATAAATCAGAAATACAATGTAGCCAGTATATGACCAAGGAGCAAAGGCAATATGATGAAGCTAGCATGGCATTTCAGTAAATAGTTCTGGAGTAAATAAATACACACCTACAAAAAGTAAACCTAGACACTGAACTTACATCCTACACAACCAACTCAAACCTGATTAAAAACCTAACTGTAAAGTGTGCAGCTGTGTAAAGCCTGGGAGATAGCACAGGAGAAAGCCTAGATAATCTCCCATAATAACATTTTAGAAATAACACCACAGGCAAAAATCAATAAAAGGAAATTGATATGCTCAATTTTGTCAAGATTTAAATCTCATGTGATCTAAAAGATAAAACAGAATGAGAGGGCAAACACCACACTGGGAAAATATTTGTCAAAAGTATCTGATAATCGACTGCCACCCAAATTGTCCAAAGAACTCTCAACTCTCCATAGTAAGGAAACTTGCAAGGGTGTTTTCAAATGTGGAGAATAATGTGGACTTGAAAATTATTTTATTGTTTTTGAGGACTTTATCTGCTGTGAGAAAACAAATTTTATAGAAGAACTATGTAAATGATCAAAAGCCTCAGCTCCGTCCCTGAGTGAGGGGAGGGCCTGTGGAGAGACTGACCCGAGGCAGAAGCCTGGCAGGTCCGTCCCATCCTGCAGACACAGCACCAGGCCAATGGGTTTGAGTTGAGCATTGTTAGTGATTGCCCTTTTTTAAAAACCCTTTGCAGGGTGGGGTACTTTTTGTCCTCCAAATGTCAGTTTGAGAGCTACTACTGGTAGGTGTCTTCCCTGGTCACACTATTAAAGGGCCACCTCACCCTTTTTCTTTATGTGTATGCCTATTTTGCCTAGGACTCATCACAGACCCATCTTTATAGCTGACCCATTACTGTCGCTCACATAGGCAGTGAGCACCAAAAAGACAGGGACCATGTCTATATCACTCATTTTGGCAGCCACAGCCTCAGACACACACTTGACTCATAAGGGGTTGTGAGGTTTAGAAGTATTTATTTTCCTAATCATTTATTACTATAAAATTTAAAAAGGAGGGCTGGAGAGATGGCTTAGCAGCTCAGGTACTTGCCTGCAAAGCTAAGGGGCCCAGGTTCAATTCACCAGTACCCACGTAAAGTCAGGTGCATGTGTCTAGAGTTCATGTGCAGTGGCTGGAGGCCCTGGTGCACCAATTCCCTCTCTCTTTCTCTCTCTCTCTCTCTCCCTCTCTCTCCTTCTCTCTTGCTAAAATAAATAAATAAATAAAATATTTTTTAGAAAGTTGAAAGGAGAAAACTTGCTGTCATATTATTCTCCAAAAAGTTCACACTTCATACAAAATAAACTTAGTTCTATATAATCTCCTGGTTAAGCTAGTTCATTTCTCTTTCAATCCAGACACTTAAATTCTGTGTGTTTGGCATGTCATCATTCTTCAGAATGTTACTGTTCTCCAATACAAAAGTAAGACTGTTGGTGATAATAATACAGACATAGCTTTTAAGACAGAGAAAGGGGACAAGTTCAAACACTGAACACTGTGTGCCACATATGAGACTTGAGGATTTCAAATACTTCTTAAACTCCTCAACTGTGAGTTACGAGAAGTTAATGTTGGAATGTTGAATGAGAATAGGGCTGGGGTTTGAGCTCAGGTTCAAGGTCAAAGCCTACAGTCTGCTTCCATTTGAGGCTTTCTCCCTTCTGCACTGTGCCCTCTCCCATAGGCATGCAGCCCACTAGTCAACATCTAGCGACGCAGAATCTATCATCCAACCTGACTGCTCTGCTCCGTGTAAAAGACAATCCCTGTCATGAATAAAGAATCTCTAGCCTTCATAAACACCTTAACAACACTGCATAATAGCCCCATTCATGTCATATTTTTTTAATTTTCTTAGAATGTCTAGTTATGAAGTGTTGAAACTGGTCCTTTTTTAGAGAATTATCTAAGTCTAGGCTATGCTTCTAAGTGTTGCCCAATATATATCACGATGCTATATTTGTGACCAGCATGGCTAAGTTTAAATACTAACAGTATTTTCATGATCACAGTTATCTTTAATATTGAGTATGTGTTATGTCACTATAAATATTAATAGTGAATATGAAAAACACAAATACTGTATCAACCTTATACTTGTTCTCCTATTTATTTTACAAACCATTCCCAAGTGTCATAATGGAACCACAGAGAGCAAAATTCAAGTGAGCATAGAGATTTTCATGCTATACTGTAAGGAACGACTGTTTGGTTATATTACATACTAGTTTCCTCTGCATTCTTCAAACTGTGCCTACATTCTTCAAGTACATGAACATATATCCTATTTTATAAATATACATAGCCGACCACATTTGTCTGAATATTATCTAGGTCAAATAATACCCACTACCAGAAAATAAAACTCTTTCTTGAAAATAACCTGTATTTTCAATTGAACTTCATGTTCTTGCTCTTTCTTATTCATTAGTGACAATGAAAATTCAATACCATTCTATCCTCTTGACCTTTAAAAAATAATATAAACAGTTTTGGCATTTTCTGTTTTATCATCCTGCAGCTCTCCAAAAGTCCAGGTCACTGTGATCTCTCATTTGAGTTAGTTAGCCCCTTTCCTAATGGCACTCTGGGCTTCTGTTCTTATCCCCAAAATGGTCTAGTAACCTAGCACCTGGGGACAGCCTTTTGTTATGTAAACCACATCATGTTGGTCCTCTGCCCAACAGCCTGCTTAGGAAAGAGTAGCACTCTCTATGGACCACATAGTCTAATGGACTGACCTCCTCTTTGCTCTCTCACATTTTTTCTCATTCACCTAACCACAGCCACACAGCCTGGCTTGCTATCCTGAGAGCACGCAACACATGGTCCCATCTAGGAGCTAAAGGAATCTGAGACAACCATCTTTAAAAATCTGTGTGATTCACCCCCTTGACCCATTCAATGACCCTGATCTCTAGGGTAGCTTCCCTCCCTGCCCTGTTATTGGCAAGTTTTCATATGCCTCTTTATTCTTTCTTCTCTCTTCTGATCACTTTTACTTAGTATCAAATTAACTTGTTAGTCTGTCTGGCTCCTTGTTTCTCTCCTGTCAATACAAGACACATTCCAGTCAGTTTAGTTCTTTGAAGCAGACACCTAGGATAGTGTTGGCAAGATTTTAAGCATTTAAAAAGGATTTGATGGAGAAATTAAGGAGTGAATATCATGATCTAATGAAAGCAACAATTAAGATAGCATTTATTGAAAAAAAAATATATATAGAAGTTGGGATGGTAAAATAGAGCCTCTCCTATTCCTGAAGACACTCACATGAACTACAACACAAAGGATCCACATACTCATGAAAAACAGGAGGAAAATAAAAATGGCCAAAAAAAACCTCACTGAAGACTCTTTGACTGATAGAAAATTATAACAATGTTAAAACAAGGGATTGATAACTTGGAGAAACCTAAAAACAGGGACTTGAAACCAAAGGTAGGTACTCCATATAGTACTTTAAAATGCTGCCTTTATCAGGATAAATATTGAAAAGCTTCTTCTTCATAGGAATGTTTATCAATCACTCAATTCACAGAATTACATATAAAAGATACTAACATCAAATGTATGCCATGTTATTATCTTACGGCAAAGATGATCTGTAAACACATAGTGACTCACTTGCAACCAATGGTTCCTCTTCTGATGGTTTAAAATAAAAGGAAACCTTTTCCAAATCAAATAGTGCAACCAGGGTATCTTCGAGCATGGCTTGCTCATCAGTCTACATGGGAGAAAAACAGTATGTAGCAAAGCATGACCTAATGTGATGGAAGAAGCATGGCATAATGTAGATGAAGAGAGCTTTGCCTATGCTTTATTTCACATACAATACTGTCAGTACATCCTTAAGGATTTCCTACCTAAAATGGAATTAGGAAGTCCCACACAGCTCCACATTCTTTACACAGTTTTATAATTCCCCCTTTCCTATTGCTTAAATGGTAATACACACAATTTTAAGCCTATTTTGTAGCTAGACTACAATCATATTGATTGCATTTCCAAATATACCAGAACCATGATGTTTGGCCTACCACCTAAATAAGTAACAAGTGAAAAGCAAAAAAAATTAGCAAAGATCTTATTTTAGTTTAAAGCCACATGAAGTTACAGCCATCCTATTTCACAATAAGACAATTTATTCACTGTTTAATTTGGTATTTGTTAGAACTGTGATAAAAGCAGTTTCCATGTATGAATATATTTGTCGTCCAAAGAGGTTAGGAACAAGAATTATTTTCACTTCAGCTGTCTTTATGGGGCCTTAGTCTAGAATTTTGTGAATATAGAATCCAATTTGTTTCAACAATTTATTCGTTTTCCTGACACGCAATTTTCTAGACATGGTAACAAAGTCAACATTCATCTCAGCAATACTATCTTTCTGGTACTAGTTCCTGTCTTTCCTCTTAGCAGCTAAAGCCTGCTCTACAGAATATTTACTAATCTCATAAGGAAAGCACAGTTAACCTCACCATACATGACTAATCTCTTCAGGATAACATGAGCTTCCTTAATAATATGGATTATCCTTTACGCAAATACAAAACGTATCACACAACACTTTGGCAGTGGCTCTAATCTTGTGCTATACTATGGGGCACCATGAGTAGTGGGAAGGAGGTGGTAAAAGATTTTGTGAACAAAATGGAGCTGGAGAGATGACTCAGCAGTTAAGGCGCTAGCCTAAAAACTCCCAAGGACTCAGGTTCGCCTCTGTACTAGCCACATTGAGCCAGATACACAAGGTGGCACATGCAGCAGCATGTTTTCTGATGGTGAGGAGCACAGTTAGGAGATGTGCCCAACAGCCTGGCCTCTGAGTACACAGTGCAGTGCAAGTCAGACGTGTGTGCGTGTGTGCATGTGTGTGTGCGTGTGTGTGTGTGTGTGTGTGTGTGTGTGTGTGTGTGTGTGTTTGAGGTGTGACCAAAGTGATCCCAAGCAACAATTCGTGGGGCTAGGAACTCACAGACACACAAGCCCTGGAGAGCACAGCTTCCAGGAGACATCTTCCTAGGTGGGTTTTAATATGTGGATACAGAGACTTCTTTGGTCTTTTCTTTTTTCTAGCAACAAAGTAGAAAGGGTGTAAAAGGAATAAATTGTTGAAATAAATTTAAAGATTTCATAAGGCCGGGCTTCTTTTTCTTTGTAAAGAACTGTTTCACTGAGATGTAGTTCACATGAGTCAGCCTTTTGCAATGTACAATGCAGTGTCTTGAGAGGATTCACAGACCTGGGAAGCTAGCTACATCCTTTAATCATTTAATTTAGCATATTTTTTTATCAGTCCCCCCCTTGTGGTAGTCTGAATATTTGGCCCTGTAGACTTCCTGCTTGAGTCCCTAGCGCGCAGATTTCTACCACAAGGGGTCGTGTCACTGGAGGCAGATCTGAGTCCAGCCTGAAGGTGTGTTTGGGGGCAGATCTTCATCCTAGCCCAAAGGTGTGTGAAGAGCAGTTTTGAACTCTGGCTGTGCTTGCTTGCTTGCTGCTTTTGGTGTTTGCTGGCTGTTTGCATGCTTCTCTCTGCTTCACTCTATGAATACGAGCCAGCTACTTTCACCACTACTGGAACTTTCCCCGGATCTGTAAGCTTAAAGCATATCTCTGCCTCCCCTAAACTGTGTATGATTGGATGTTCATCCCAGCACTGTGCGGCTGACTACAACACCCCTGTACGACAGAATTTACCAGTGATTAGCATGCCCTTCCTATCATCTCAGCCCTAAGGAAACAGTGGCCACTTTCAGATTCTAAATTTTATGTATTCAGCATTGATGATAATGAAATCAAATAGTCTGTGGTCTTTTAGGCCAGGAAAATTTCCTGAGCACAGTGTTTCTAAGATTCAGATATGTTCTCGTATATAGCAACACATCATTTCTATCTCTGTATTTATTACATTCTATGTAACCAGTCATCAGTTGATAGGTATTTGGGCTGCATGTAGATATTAGCTATGATGAATCACCTTGCTAGGAATATTTTGTGCAAAAGCTTTTATGAAAATATAAAATTGGGCTTCTCTTGGTTATACGTAAGGAACAGAATTTCTAATTAATATGGAAATATGTTTAATATTTTGAATAACTTCCAAGCTCTTTTACAAAATGGTTGTACTGTATAACAGTCCCTTGACTCATTTCTGAGAATTATGATTTCTACACCTCCTCACCAACGCTTGTTGTTACACATCTTTTGGATGACAGTCATCCATGCTGGCTGTGATGTGGGCTTTTTCTAGTCTGAGTTGCATTTCCATGACAGCTACTGATATTGACTATCTTTCATGTGCTTATTAGCCACTGTTACATCTTTCCTTGAGAAATATTGATCATCATCCTTTGCCTACTTTTAAATTTGGTCAGCTTTTGCTATGAAAGCTTAAAGATTCTTTATATATTCTAGGCATATGCCACTTATTAGTTATCTAATTTCCAAACAGTTTCTCTTATCCTTTGAAAATTCAAGAAAAATTAAGTTTAAAGTACAGCAGCTCCTGACTAGACAATGGAAACTTTACAGGATGGAGAACAGAACAGAAAACAAATCTCACTCATGTATTCACCAGTCCAAAAGTTCTACTGTGTGCTCAGGGCTTAGTGGATTGCCCAGAGATGTGGTTTGGGTTAAGACCTATTTCCTAACAAAGGCTTTGCTCACTCTCTCTGGGAAGGACTACATCCTGTTATTTTATACGCTCCTATGACAGCACAAGTGGCAGAATGAGACTCATGGATACATCACACTTGCCTCCAGACGTAGACTCCTCCAAAACCCCCTCACTTTCCATAGCAAAAAGCTAAAGGCCCCGACTACACATGTGGACCTCAGGAGGCCCTTAAGCTGCTCTTCAGACAGAAGCTGGCTCAAACCTAAGGTGTTTCTGCCTCAAGTACGAAGAGGTAAGAGCAGTCGTTAACACTACCACCACCACTTAGGGTGGCTTCTGAGCAGGGAAATAAGGCACTATACAGGAGCAACACCGTTTCCTTTGCTAGGCAGACATACAGGGAAAAAGAACCTTTGGTAAGTTGCTATGTTCAATAGTGCTCCAAGATCGTGACCAAAGATGGCAGTGAGAGTGGCTCATGTCTCACTTCTTTTCTGCATATGTCAATTTTCCCACTCACAGGCTCACTTCATGAGTGTTCTGAGACCTGCACAGTGCTGGACACATCATAGACCAACCAGCATCTTCGTCTGTATTTAAGCTGACCTAACATGGACTCCAGACAGGAGGGTTTCTCTCATCCCATAAAAGCCTGGCTCCCACTGGACGAGTGAATGTCCAGTTTTGGAGTCCCCTCCTCCATGAGGAGTCTGTTCTCTCTGCTCTCTTTATGTTTTACTTTAAAATAAATTTTGCTATTTTCAACCCTTTCCTGCCTTTTAAATCTTTAATCAGCAAAGAAAACAAAGCCCAAAACCATAGATGGTAACAATATGTTGGTTATCATTGACTAATTTGTGTTGTGTTTTTAAACATTTTCCCAAAAAATGTCTCATTTCAAATTAACCAAGAAAGACACTGATCATCCATCTGCATCTATATTTCCAGAATTTTCTGTGGAAGCATAACATAATAATAATAATCACTTCCTGAACCTCAACATCACGAAGAAAAACACTAGCTGGACATAAAAACTCATACAAATTTGTGTAAAAACTATGTTATGTAGTAACTATATTTTCTAAACATACTTCAGCAGATGAAATAGGCACTTATGTTTAAAGTAATAATTCCAGTTAATAAGCATCTGGAATATGCAGGTAAAGGTGGATATTCATGACTTCAGAGACTATAAAAACTGCCAACTACAGAACGTAAAAAAAAAAGGTTTTATTTTCCAAATCTTTTAAAATACTTTCTCCAAATTCACTGTAGGCTCATTACTTGTCATATTCTGCTGAACTTAATAATACATTGTTTTTACACTCAATAGGACAAACATCCAGACAAAGGACAGAAATAAAATTATTTAGCACAGGCAAGTTTTAAACACATGTCACCCAGTGGCTTGTATGTGAAGCTCACTGTAATCATGAACCTCAGTGGGAGCTCAGGGTCATGGGTGTTGCTACGTGTGCACTGAGGTGAGGGAGAACAAGATATGGAAAACCTACTTTTCTGATGAGCTTTCCCACTTAGTGCTCAGAGATCCAAGATGTGCTAACACATGAGGTTTTCCTAGCTTTGAGCAACACTAGAGAAGAGATAAAAATCAGGAAAGAAGGGCTGGAGGGATGGTTTAGCAGTTAAAGTGCTTGCCTGCAAAGCCAAAGGGCACAGGTTCAATTCCTCGGGACCCAAGTAAGCAGATGCACAAGGTGGTGCATGCATCTGGAGTTCATTCACAGTGGCTGGAGACCCTGGTGCACCCATTCTCTCTCTCACTCTCTCTCTCAAATAAATAAACAAAAATAAATAAAAAATTTAAATCAGGTAAGAAGAAATAATATGTTGTACCTATTTGTTAAACCAGAATGACCATGGAAAACTAGCTCCTTTTAAAGTGGCTGAATGATGATTCTAAAATAATAAAGGAAGTAATGAGGGGAAATGTCCCACCATTCAGTCATATTTAGGAACACAAAGCAACGCGTATTATAGCTGACATAGACAGCAAGAGTTATGGAACTCCTTACCAAGTTTGGTGACAGAAGAGACTGAAAGTGGAAAAGGACACCTGCATTAGCTATCTGGTCCAGCCACCTTCGGCTGGCTTCCCAAGTTTCCATCTCATTTTCCTTGCTGTTGTCAAACATCTGGTTTAAGGCCGCCATGAGCTGCTCGGAAAAGGCACAGACAGTGGCCACGAGACTTTGGCAGAAAACCATGTCTCTCCGGAGCTGTGTTTCACTGTCTGTGATTGAAGAGAACACAAGGCTGCTTTCAGAAAGGTTTCAGAGGGTGAAAACCAATTATTAAGCACTTACCATCATTGGTATTTCATCTTCTCACCAAACCCAAGCCAAGTGGAAAATGTGCATTTGTGCTTCAATTCTGCATTCCCACATTCTATCTACCACATATGCTTTCATCAGTCATTAAGCACTGTGAAATGTGAGCAATATTAAAATAATTCTCCTTAATTTATGCTGCAAATCTATTCTGTAACCATGAAATTGTTTTATAAAACATAAGGCTTTGTTTATTTATATGGTTTTTACCTGATGGCACAAAACTTAAATTTGCTGTAAAGACTGAAAGTCCAATTCTTAAATTTGTGTTGGGAAATGAGATAATATTATAGATATTAAAAATAACCATCTTTCAAACATACCCAAATATTAATGTACATGCGGAAAGAATATTTGCCATGCAATTGTTTGTAATAAGCAAATCTGCATTTCATAAATTGAGTTGCTCAATTTAATGAAGAGCAAATATGTCCAAATTTATAGGATTGTGAATTCCTATAGTTCATTAACATAAGTACTGAATTTTTATAGTTTTGCCATAAATTATTTTTTTATGTTTACTAAAAGTATTAATCCTACACCTGATTGGACTTTTGGTTAACTAACTTTAAAGATAGGTTTACCCTGCGCGCTGCCACTCCCAAGCCAGAGTTTTTTCTAGATGAGTAAACACCCAGGGTTTACTTCCTATGGAGGCATAATGCAAACTCCACAACTGACATAGGAACCAGACCACACCTTCTGCACCCTGAAAAACATCATGTGTACTTGAAAAACACAGGGAAAAATAATCTCCAAAAACTGAACTGAATATTTTGAGGGCTTAAATAACCTTCCAGGATATATACAGATTACCAATATTAGTGTAAGACATGGAAAAAGATGCATTAAGTTGTTTTATTGGCAGAGGCATAATTTTTAAGATGTTTGCCAAGAACACTGAACACGTGCTTTTAATAATCATGAAAAGCATGTTTTCATGTAATGTAATTACAGTGTGTTACTTCCACTTATAGAAACATCAACCCTGGATAACTTCATTATGCAATATATTAAATATTATAAAATATTAATTTTTTATTGAAAGTAGTCCTTTACTATATTAAGCTATATGAGCATTCTGCTTTTGTAGGTCTAAATAGTTGAATACAGTAATTCCTAATGGTTCAACTTACTAATTAACCAACATGTGTTACACATTTCCCTTAATCATTCTATACCATCTTCCCCATGCTACTAGACATAAAAGAACGTTTTACAGGTAAGTATACAACATGAAAGCTAGAGTAAACTTTAACCAATTCTCCATTGACAAAAGCAAAGCACGCATTTGGGTGCTTGCAAATTCTAACAATGAGTAAGCATTTGATAAATGTTTACTGACTGAGTGAATGAAAATAAAAAACCAGAGCCCCTCACAAACATGAAAATACATGAACATTCTCTGGCTGCTCAAAATCTGAGGACTTAATTTGATTTAAGAGGTTAATTCACAGAGGTTGTTAACTCAAATATGCAGCCAGATTATGAAGGTTTAAGAGAAACTAATTGAAAATGGCCCTGTGACGGTTAAGTTTTGTGTCAACCTGATCTGTTTAGGAATCCACAGACATTCCTCATAAGTGGGTCTCTAAGGTTGCTTCCAGGAAGGATTAACTAAAAGAGATAGTCCTTCCCCCAGAGTGGGAGCCCCTCAGAGGGAGGGGGGGCTTTATCTATGGAAGCTCTGTGAAGGAAAGTATCCCCCCCCCCCCCCAGCTGCTGGTGCTGCTTGCTGCATTCCACATTGAGGCCTTCAGTGATGAATTGGGACTGCGGAGGCATCCAGCCTCATGGACTGAGCAGCTACCGGGTTCCTTGACTCAGGTCTACAAACTGCTGCTGTTGGACTGCCATAAGGTAATCCAATAAATCCCCTTTTATTATAATTCATTCTATCATTTCTGTTTCTCTAAAGAACCCTAATTAGTACAGGCCCTATCTGCTCCTTTGGCATTTTTTGATTGATTGACTGATTGGTGTGTGTGTGTGTGTGTGTGTGTGTGTGTAGCTCAGAGGACAACCTTCAGGAGTCTGCACTCTTTCCCCCTTCTTAGAGACAGGATCTCTTTTGCTGCTGCCTAGAATGCCACTCTAACCTGCCAGGAACTTCGCCTTGGATTCAAGGCCTTGATGCTGGTGCTGGGAAGAATTGAGCTTGGGTTGTCAAGCTTTGTATGCAAGCTCCTTTATGAGCCAAGCCACCTCCCAAGCACCATTCCTTTGACATTCATGCTTTGCTTTTCAGTTGTCTTAGAGAAAATAAATTACCTGGGTGAGCTTGTGAAGGTACTTCAGTAGCTTTCCTAGGAATGTTCCCACCTGTCCCTGAGAATAACTTGATAAAATCATGTTTAAAATAAATTTCTGATGTCAAGAGGCCTCTGGTAAGAAGGTGTTGATTTTGTTGTCAGTAGCAGTGTGCTTCATAAGGGTTAGCCACTTTGCTGCTGTTAGAAATAATCTCCTCCACATTGCTTTTGGAAGGAAATTTTCAAAACCTTTACCACTCCCAAAAATATTTAGACATCTAATCTACTCTCTGCAATTATATTCTGTATGCATGAAGTCAGACTGAGATTTTCATTCAACTTCTCTCTTAAATCAGAATTAGACAAAATTAACATTGATTAAGTTTCATATCGAGAAATGCTAACTGCCAAAGTTGCACTTGTTAATTAACTAGCTTTGAATATAACATAGATATTAAACCTTACATAAATTACTAGATGTATATAGCAGTTCATGTTGGAGCATGGCCATGTCTTTGCTCACAATAAAGTGAAAGAGGTAGATATGCAAGATGCCCCGGATCCTGGGGTCACTTCAACTTTAAAGGAGTATAGTTTTGAACATTAAACATTTGATAAATGATTACTGTTTCATGAGGAAATATTCTGTTGCCACCTTGATTTTTTCACCAGAGAACAGAGGACTTGTTTGTGTAGACTTCAAAATAAACGTAATACATATTGTATGCTAAAAGCTTTTCAAAAGACTTTTAACAAGTTATCGTTTCAAAGTCAGAAAGCTCAGTGACAACAAAGGGTCCTGATCACATATCCCCCACTGATACTTACAGCTTCTCAACCAAGGGCTGTTACTTCCCTAGCATTCATCTCACAGTCTGGCAAGAATGTCCCTGTGAGAGCACAGTGAAGAGCGATGTACAGCATGCAGAAGCCTCCTCTGTGCACTGCCCCAACGTCAGCATCCCTCAAACCTTAGATGCCCTTAGGATTGCTTCTGGGTTCCCCTGGTCAGCAGACTATCCCTTCCACTCTACTTCTAACTTTAACTCATTCTTTAACGGTCAATTCACTGAACTACTGGGCCTGTTTGAACTATTAAAATATTCTATCTTCCCTTGTGAATAGTTTTCTTTCTTCCAGAGAGTACAGCAAACTTCCTCTGTCACTATAGAACTGGGACATCCCCCTCTCACATAGATAATATAATTGTGAGAATCTGTTTATCTGCTTGGGTTCCCTAAGGTCAATACATTAAGGCCATAGGAAACGGTGTATGTATATCATGAGTAAGGCTCATAGGCTTTAGAGGCAAATAATGTGATTAAATTATCTATTTTAAACCATGTGACCTTGGGTTGGGTATGTAGCTCAAAGATAGAGTGCTTGCTTAGCATGAACAAGGCTTGAGGTCAGCTCCCAGTGCTGCAAGAAGATAAATCGTGATCTTAAATACAGGATACCTATATGTAAGATGTGATCTATTCTTATTTTTTAGGTCTATAATAAAGATAAATAAAAATTTAAAATGCAACAGTTAAGCACATATTAACAAAGTGAAATCTAGAATGCTCATTGTGATTCCTGTTTCTTAGATCCTAGCATTTTGACACTGAATGGGTGCTTAGTTGTATTACTGAGTGGAGAAGGAACAATGTGATAAAGAAATGAACCAAAATCTGTTGAGCCCTGGCAAAAATAAATAGTTGGGTTCTATTTTTCCTTTCAACTATGCAGTTATTCAAAATCCCCTAGGCCCATCTTTACCAAAGTTCTTCTCATTCCTTATTTTTATCAAAAACAAACAAACAAAATCTTCACCAAGATTATAGCTGATTGCAGCTTCAGGAAGAAAAAAAAAAAAAGAATGTACTTTGTGACAGCTTGCTAATTAATTCTGTAGAGTATAAATTTTTGCAGGTGCGTGCACCCTGCCCCCTTTCCCCTTTATATTCCTTCTCTCTCCCTCCTTATGTCAATTCCTCTTTTTTTAAAAAAAAAAAAAATTATTTATTTATTTATTTGAGAGCGACAGACACAGAGAGAAAGACAGATAGAGAGAGAGAGAGAGAATGGGCGCGCCAGGGCCTCCAGCCTCTGCAAACGAACTCCAGACGCGTGCGCCCCCTTGTGCATCTGGCTAACGTGGGACCTGGGGAACCGAGCCTTGAACCGGGGTCCTTAGGCTTCACAGGCAAGCGCTTAACCGCTAAGCCATCTCTCCAGCCCATATCAATTCCTCTTGATGCCTCTCTCCCTCTCATTCTTTCTCCTTCCCTCTCCCCCACTGTTTCCCTCTCCCTATCTCTTTCTGTCTTTTTCTCTCTGTACTCTTCTCCCTCTTCCCTATTACAATAAAGTGTTGGATTTCTCCCACACCCCTCCCACAAAAAAAAAGAATTGCCTTTTATTGAGAATATATTGCAACAAAAAAGGTTTTAGCTCCTATCACAGCCTTAAGCTTCATTTCATTATCTAAGAACACAGTAACCTCACTTTTTACAACTATTTAACAATTAACTCTTAAACTCAGCCATTTAAAAGTTCAAGTTCTATAATTTGCTAGGTGTTCAAAAAAGAATGACATGGTATCTAGACAGATATTAACTATTGACAGGAATTATCTGACATAAAAAATAAAAATAAATAAAAAAACAAACACAGATAAACAACAAAATAGTCTTCTAAAATGACACTGTTAATATTAAAAATAATGCTGTGTACTCTAGGATCACTTGTGGGATAGCAAAACTAAGCCTGAGTTTCATAAATGCCATGCCATCTACTATTTTAATTCATCTACTCAGTAAAACCTAATCCTCCCTAATTTTCATGATGCTCGGAAATATGACTTGAATGAATTCTAGTCTCTAGCTATTATTAATCTACCAGAATATCATTTTGTCCACCTTTAAAATTGCGGATATAGTATTAGTCCCCAAAATGGTTCTGAGAACCCAATGAAAGTCATAAAAATGAGGTTTAGGAAATGTGTCATTATTAGCACAGTCCCAGAAAGTAAAATATTTTGCCTATTATAATTAGTCAAAAAACAAGGCAAAACGTTGCTTAATTATGGCAAAGCCAAACTAAGCAACAGAAAAACTGTCTTGCTTATTGATTCATTTTTAACCGTAATTTTGAGAATCTTGTCTTGGAAAGAAGAGTTACATACCAAGTGCAATGGCTTGTGACTTTAGTCCTAGCTGCTCTAGAGGTTGAGACATGCATGTGCTACCATGCTCAGCTTTATCAGTTTCCTTTTTAATAACTGAAACATGTTTATGCATATTTTCACATTTCACTCATAATCAAAAATAAGCATATGTTTTTGTGTTTTAATATAAATTACCCAAGTACTTAAAAAACCTTTCCAAGGCTTTAAGAGAAAGCAAGAGTCATATTTCCATGTACTTTTTTTTTTTTTTTTTTTTGTAAAGGAATGAAGGCATTCCCTCCTATTATAAGAATTACAAGATCCTGGGACATATTGCTTCAAGTAGTAAAAATAATGCAACCATTACCTGAATATTCCAAAAGAGCCAGAAGTATCCTGCACTTTACTTCTGTAATAGAAAGAGAGCACACCAGTTAATTTTCACTCTGCTTCTGCCATAAACATCAAATTTTGACTTGGTAACAAAAATTAGCAGGATCTTATTAAATTAGAGGTAATAAAAATATATTTACTTGACATGCCCATCTGCTTAGATACTTACAATCTATTACTTGAGGCCCTAAAATGTCATCGAGTTCTAAATTATATGAGCATAATGAACCCCATTCAAATCAGAAGGTCGTCCTTAGCTGCGTTGGTCTGTTTTTTAAAGTGCATGTTGTAGTATGCGTCAATAAACTATAAAAATTTTGTTGCTGTCATTTAAACATAAAAATTGAATATACATACATTTATGTGTGTATGTATTTCCATGGTTTAACCATAATCAAAATGAGCATGGTTTATTAACATATAAACACACATACTTCTTTCCACTCCATACAACACAGGGTCAATCACAGATAGTTGTCAAATGTGTACTAGCTTCAGACTCATTGCCTTGTTTCCCTCTGATTCCAACTGGTAAATAGTTCACTTGAATAAACTGAATTTTAAAGCTTAGAGAATTCCTTGTAGGTAGTCAGGATTTTGCATGTTTCCAACAAAGTCAGAGACCGAATTAACTAAGGAATCCAGAAAATGCTCTCAAAGACATTAAAACTTACAAGGAGTCTGGAGAGATGGCTCAGCAGATAAGCGCTTGCCTGTGAAGCCTAAGGAACCCAGTTCAAGGGTAAATTCTCCAAGATCCACATTAGCCAGATGCACAAGGGGGCGCACACGTCTGGAGTTTGCTTGCAGTGGCTGGAGGCCCTGGCGCACCCATTTTCTCTCTCTCTCTCTCTATCTGCCTCTTTCTCTCTATAAGATACCCAACCTTACTGGCTAAAGAAGCTAGGCTTATACAGGATCCTTTCTCTGGCCTGTTGTGGTCCTATCTAGACTAAAGGTGTTTCCATATATTTCCTCCAGAAAAGTCATGAAATGTAAAATTAACTTGAATTTAATGGGGTGATGGTTATCAAGTAAGTATGTCTTAATTTATCTTACAATGTGAGATCGTAACTAAATGGAAAGATTAAGCAAGAGACAGTTACCATCTTTGTGACATCTTAAAATTTATCAGCTCCCCCTGAGTTGGCCAGCTTCCCTGCTCTCTCCTCCCTACTCCCAATTCAACAGACTGTGAGGGGATGAGTGTACAATTATGCAATTTTTGAATGCAGCTGTAATAATCCTTCTTAAATAAATGCCATGGAATTGTGAAATTTGGTATCATGTTTGGTATACATTTCAAATACCAGAAATAAGATCATCCCATCTACACATATAAAACCCATAAATCTGGTTGGGAGGCATTGTGTTAAATTGCCACCCAAATCCTTAGCATCTACTAAGTCACTCCTCATAGAGACAATTTGGAAAGCAGAATAAAAAATAGTTCAAATGGAACAAAACAAAGTGGTGCTGAACAGATGAGGTTCCTTGAGGTTAAACCACATCATGAACAAGGATGTCTGCATTGTTCCTGACGTATGGAAAACAGGATCGGACAACACACAGATCCCCAGGGAATGGCTGCTTACCCATCCCTGGGTTAGTCCGTAGAACTGAAGCAGTGATTATGAATTAATCATCTTTTAAAGATTCATTTAATATTCTGGTAATCAGAATTCTCACCCCAAATTTTTTAGTATTAACAATAAAATCTCGGGGCTGGAGAGATGGTTTAGCAGTTAAGGTGTTTGCCTGCGAAGGCTAAGAACTCATGTTCGAATCTCCAGGTCTCACACAGCCACACACGCAGTGATGCAAGTGCACAATGTCGCACGTGCACACAAGGGATGCACGTGTCTGCAGTTCATTTGCAGCAGCTGAAGGCATTCTCTCTCAAAATAAAATTTAAAAATCTCAAAGATGACAAGAGCAACCGCAGACTCACAATTTCAGGGAATATTGTCATCCTGACAACTATTCTGAGAAAATACACCTTCTCAAGAAAGCATCGATTCTCCAAAAAGGCTTTTAAAAACACATTTAGCATTTCTATTATTCATTATGTTGGGTGGTTTTAATTCAGACTTTTCATTAAGTATAATGTTAAAAAGTATCACAAGGTATCACGTAACAGAAATGTTGTAATTTACTTTGGGGGAGGGGTGTTCTTTCACATCTATAAAACTACTCTCAACTGATTCCAGTACTGAAGATGCTACAGGTGAATGTACTCCTATTCAGAAGACTTGTTACTCAGAGCATAAGATTTGCAAGATAGGGACGCTGAGACACAGAAGAGGTAAGTGACTAGATTTGACTCTATCAGATATAAGGAGCTGTTTCTTCATCAGTGAAGAATCACCTTTCTTATTTAAGCCTAACATTGTAATGATTGGGATTATGCTGGAATTCTGCTGAGTATTATTTCACCCCATCCAATTGAGGGATAAACTGTGGGATAATGCTGTTCATGTTTATCATCCTTGGCAATATCTACATTCTGGGCCAAATAGATCTTTTTTGTCCTCTGCTCTGCAGGGCGTTCCAAGGCATCCCTTGCCTCTACCCACTAGGTACCTGTAAACACACAAGTGTGACATTCAAAAACATCTTCAGGGGCTGGAGAGATGTTAGCAGTCACGGTACTTGTCTGCACAGCCTAAGGACCCACGTTCAACTCTACAGAACCCACATAAGCCAGATGCACAAGGTGACACAGGTACAAGATTACACATGTGCACAAGGTGGTGCACATGTCTGGAGTTTTATTGTAATGGATGGAAGCCCTGGCATACCAATTTTCTGTCTCTTCTCTCCTCTCTCTCTCTCAATTCTTTTTCTCATTAAAAAAAAAAAAATCTTCAGACATTGCTAACTATCAGGCTCAAAGGAAGAGCTGGATTATGTAACTTTAAAATCAGAGTTCTCAGTTCATGCTTTCCATCATATTCATTTTAGAAACACTCAAATGATTCTACTCAATTTAACCCTACCACTTGGAAAGCAGAGTGAGTTCAAAGCTACCCTGAGACTACTGAGTGAATTCCAGGTCAACCTGGGCTAGTGGAGACCCTTCCTCAAAAAACAAAACTAACTAACAACAACAAAAAACAAAACAAAACAAAAAAAAAAAAAAACAAACAATGGGGGCTCGAGAAATGGCTTAGCAATTAAGTGCTTGCCTGTGAAGCCTGAGGACCCCAGATCAAGGCTCCATTCTCCAGGACCCACATTAGCCAGAAGCACAAGGTGGCACATGTGTCTGGAGTTCGTTTGCAGTGGCTGGAGGCCCTGGTGCACCCATTCTCTCTATATATATCTGCCTCTTTCTCTCTCTGTCTGTCACTCTCAAACAAATGAATAAAATTTTTAAAAATATGACCTGAACAATATACAATTAAACTCAGCAGAACTGTCTCTGTTTGACATCACTAATTTACAGGTTACACCAACTATAGAGCATCACATAAACAACCAAGCAATCCAGAAAAGGCAACCAAAACCAAATGATGCAATTTAGTTGAATTTTAAGACTTTCTATAAAACCCTGCTTCATGTACATATTGTTAATTCTCTAGTATTGTTCCTATCATTCTTCAACTTATAAACTATTGAACTCAGTCCATGTTTCATAAGTCTGCATATGAGCCTTATTTTATTCCCTCATAACATTCTCTATGATACAGTCTATATGTTTAGATCACTGGGACAGAAGGTTCGGCAATCTTGCCTTAATTTCTGTCTCCCGCTTCACCTGCTTTATTCCTTTGCATTTTCCCCTGAATAGGAAACATTGCAAAAAGTAATGAGGCATTACAAGACTTTTGGTTTTACTGGTTTTCTAAATGGTTATCGCTAATATCATGCAATGTTCTTTGCTTTTTATGCTGACCTTCAACAAATTTTCTGATGTTCTGAGCAAGAGACCGGACACTGCTGGGAAGATTCCAAGGATCTTGCTTGAGGTGAAGCCTTAACCTTTTTGGACAACTCAGCTTTGCTTCCATTTCCTGTTGAAATTCTAAAGAAAAGAAAAGAAAAGAAAAACTACATAAAATCTCTCTTAAGTCTCAACCAATTCTCAGTTAATCCTACCAGCTTCAGAATTTTATTTCCTTAATCACTGCTATCTTACAATAACTACTAAATCATGGCAGACACTTTGTTAAAGCAAAAAAATAAATAAGCCAAAACTTGATATTTTCTTACAAATGTTCCAACAAAGAAACAAATCTAGATGAAACTCAACTCAAGATGTCCTAAATGAGATGTGAGAAAGTAGCAGTCACATATCCTGTTTAGTTTGGCTCCTCTTCTCACCAGTTCTCATTCCCAAGCCCCCGTCCATGCCACTGGGATATAACCCGACAGACATGATGCTCAGCTTCAGCAAAAAAAAAAAAAAAAAAAAAAAAAAAAAAAAAATTGAGACTCGTGTATCATTAACATATTTTTCCTTGGCCTGGGACCATATAGGTATCAAATAGTCTAAGCTTTCAAAGCAACCCAGGCAAGAAAGCCAAACGTCACATCTTTTCTCTCATATGTGGATCCTAGCTATAAATAATTGGACTTCTATGTGAGTAGGAATAAAACTCAATAGCAAATGCCAGTAAGCTAGAAAGGGGACATAAAGGAAATAGAAAGGGAGGGAGGGAGGTACTTAATAAGATGGTATTGTATACATGTAAGTAGAAGAACAGATTAATGGGTGAAAAGGCCTAAGTGAGGTCAGGGAAAGAGATTGAGTAAAGGAAAGGTGGAGGGAAGAGTTAATCAAAATCTAAAAGGATGTAAATAACTCATAAGGAAACCTACTTTTATGTACAATGGAACACTTAGAAGCCATAGAATGTTACTAGACAATTTTCAGTGCCAGGGATGGGATACCTTCCAGTGAGTTGTTGGCCAGGAAGATCACTGATACCCCCAAGACATTACAGGCCATTACCAAGGCCCTTGGCTTCTCACCAGGAGTAGATGGTAAGACCCTATTGCTGAAGACTCTACACACTTGGGCTGCAAGGTCACTGAGAAATCCTGATGGAGCTGAGCTGAAAACCTCCTCCGTGTAGATCAGCTGACAGAAAGCTAGAAAAAGCCATGCTACATGCAGTTCAATGGGACAGACAGAAATCACCAGTGGAGATACTCAACAGTGGACACTGCAAGCCTTATATTTAGCTAGCCAGGCCAAATGAGCCAACATGTGTTTGTTATGAGGGAAACCAACCACTATCTAATTGGACTAGAAGCCCACCCCATGGGAGGGAATACATCTCTGATACTGAAAACCTATACAACAGGGGTAGTCAAGAGCCCTAGGGGTGTAATGTCTGCTGTTGTCTGGCTATATGTATATACTATGCTCACCAAACTGTACAGTAAGCATTTCTCTTAATTTTCATACCCCCATATTGATGCTATGCTCACTTTTGGTTACAGAAGCTTTTCTTTTCAGGTTCCAGTGACCTTGGGATAACTCAGAAGGCACCATGGTGCTGAAAAGAAGTGACAGAGGAGTGCTCAGCACTGCAATATATCTATCTCACCTTCCAAGGCTGAGGATCCATTGCAGAAGAGGTGGTAGAAAGACTATAAGAGCCAAAGTAAGGGAAGGACTCCTTACAACATGCTCCTCCAGACTTAAAATGGCCTGGATATCCATAACCTCACAGTGCCTGACACTACCTACACAAGACCATCATAATAGGAGGAAAAGATCATGATATCAAAATAAAAGAGAGACTGATTGAGAGGGAAAGAGCATATGATGGAGAGTGGAGTTTCAAAGGGAAAGTGGAGGGAGGAAGGGAGGAAATTACCATGGGTTATTGTCTACAATTATGGAAGTTGCCAATAAAAAAATAAATTGGGGGCTGGAGGGATGGCTTAGTGGTTAAGCGCTTGCCTGTGAAGCCTAAGGACCCCGGTTCAAGGCTTGACTCCTCAGGACCCATGTTAGCCAGATGCACAAGGGGGCGCATGCATCTGGAGTTCATTTGCAGTGGCTGGAAGCCCTGGCGTGCCCATTCTCTCTCTCTCTCTCTCTCTCTCTCTCTCTCTTCTCTCTCTGTCTCTCTCTCTCTCTTCTCGCACATAAATAAATTAAAAACAAACAAATTAAAAAATAAATTGGAAAAAATAAAAACAAAAGCAAAACACTTCAAAAAAAGTTTATGAAAAAGTATTGTGACTTTCAACATTTTCAAAAATGATAAGGCAGGGCTGGAGAGATGGCTTAGCGTTAACACTTGCCTGTGAAGCCTAAGTTTGAAGCTCCATTCCCCAGGACCCACATAAGCAAGTTGCACAAGGGAGCATACACATCTGGAGTTCGTATGCAATGGCTGGAGGCCCTGGCGCACCCATTCTCTCCCTCCCTTTCTCTCTCTCTCTTTCTCTCTGCCTTCTTCTCTCTGTCTGTCACTCTCAAATAAAAATAAACAATTAAAAAAAAAAAACAATTAAGGTGCTGAAGAGGTGGCTCTGTAGTTAAAGGCACTTGCCTGCAAAGCCTGGCAGCCCAGGTTTAAATCCCCTAACCCCCTAAAGCCAGATGCACAAAGCAGTGCATGCATCTGGAGTTCATTTGCAGTGGCAGGAGACCCTGATGTGCTCATTCTTTATTCCTTCTCTCATGTGCCCCTCTGCTTGCAATTAAACAGATAATTTATTTTAAAAAATGATGAAAATAGAAGTAATATTTGGTGAATTATAAAGCATAAGCAGTCCCATTGTTTCTTCTTATTATTTGTTTTGTGACTGTCTGTTACCCTTTGTATTCTGATATCTCTTAATTGTTATTTTCTAACATACCTTGCAGTCCTCGGCCTGGTGTGAGATACTTGGTTTGCTCGAATGCTCTCACAACAGCTTGTCCTTTTAGAAGGTTGGTAATTGAATCCACCTATTAAGAGTATATTTTTGAGAATTAAAAACTTATAATGCATAATACATATGCATATATGTAAAATTAAACCTTGTGAAATACTTTTTCTTAAACAATTATTTTGAAACCCTACAGTGCTTTGGAAGCCTATTTTTAAGTAAAATATTGTACTCAACTCATATTTTGATAACACTGCCAGTATTTCTCATTACCTTATCATATACTAATAGAAACTCTTTTGTACTTCAAGAAACTGAAAGTTTGGAATTTATTTTTTAAAAGTTATCCTAGGAGATCCAGTTGTTTGGGAACCTACTTCATCATGGAAAGCTTTCCTTTCAATTTCAATAAAATCTTGTTTTTTAATCAATTACAAAATAAATACTAAAAGTTTCCACAGTGGTAAAAATTTCTATAAAACAAATCTTGATTATGGTTATAATTTTTTTAAATGTTAAATACTAATATGAAAATTAAGTTAATCCTGAAATCTATAAATTCTATGAAGCATTTTGACAATCTACAGATAACCAAAATCAAAGACAATACAGATAATTCTTGTCACTTTTCCCAAGAGTATAACGTTCTTGATATTCACAATACCCTTGAGGCTGGATGCTAAAGGATTCTCTCTCTAGAACAAAGGAGGCAGAAGTCCAGTGGAAGTCTTTCTAATACCCTTCCAAGCTCTTTTTCTTGCATCTGGAAAATTTATGTAAGTTTACTCTGGAAAAAAAAAGACCAACAACTGCCCAATCATACCTGGCTGAATAGATGCTCCAGGCAAGTGTGTATCTTGTCCTGATTATCATGAGAAATGCGGACACTTACAGGAAGTTCATCACCTAGTTGAAAAAACACTTAAAATTCTTCAAGTAATATTTAACATACCAAAATATTTTCATATTTGGTAAAAATTATTTTATTATCAAATTAAATATTATTAAATATTATTATTAAAGTATTATTTATTTATTATTATCTTATTTCATATTATTTGTCGTGTTCAGAAAAAGGTTTTCCAATGCTCATATCAGTCATATCACCCCTCCTAAAATTGGCAGAAGCAGTAGTGCACCTGTCAGTAAGGATGCTGCTATAAAAGATCTACTTTTCCACTGGCTGAAAAATTGAAATAAACTGCATCTTAAAAATTAAAATTTGGGGCTGGATACATGGCTTAGCTTTAAGATGCCTGCCTGCAAAGCCTAATGACCTGAGTCCAATTCCTCAGTATCCACATAATACCAGATGTACAAAGTGGTACATGCGTCTGGAGTTCACTTGTAGTAGCTTGACACCCTGGTGCACCCATTCTCTTTCTGTCTGCTCCCCTGCTCTCTGTATCAAATAAATAAAATACTTTAAAAAAATTAAGATTTGTCTTCAATAGGTAAAAGTCTTCACACACAAATGAAGATATTTCCAAACTGATCACATTATTTGTGTTTTCCTTACATTACTCCCCTTACCTCCCAAATGTAAGGCTTACTCAGTTGTGCACATGCTGACATCAAAAGAAATCTTCAGTCTGAAATTCTTTCTTACATCTCTACCCCAAACAACCATGCCTAATGATTTTAGTAAAACATGTTCCCTGTGTACATATAATCATTCATGATTAAAAAATACATTAAACGAATATTAATTTGCTTCCTTCGCTTTTAAAAATTCACTCTCTTTGAAATTAATATGGGGAAATTTACTTTATCAATCAACATATGTCATGTGGGTGGCCCCTGGGAATGACTGATAAAAGCAAAAACGATGGTGGATATAACATTAATCTTTTAGAGGTATCTCTAATAGGACTAACACTGAAAAGCATAAGCACCTGGCCCCGAACTCACCTGAGTCCATTTCGTCACTGTGGAAGTAGGAGCTGCACTGACTACTGCAGATGCTCGTGAAGGAGGCGATAGAGTTCCTGTTGCTGTTGCAGTCACTGGGAAGAAGGAGTTGTATGTGACTTTAGGAGCGCGTTTGCCACATTTGTCTTGCAGTGGGTGACAAGAGAATGTCTTGTGGGCAAAGTGTATGATGAGCAAAGTCCAGGAATATACATAGGCTAGGATAACAAACCCACTGTCTTGTATGTTAATTGAAAGAAAGTAATAGTCTGGGGAGATGGCTCATCAGGTAAGAGCATTTGCTGCTTAAGCATGGGGACCACCAAGTTTTAGTCCCTAAAGGCTATATGAAAACCTGGGCATGCCCACAAACATTAAAAATCCCAGTATAAGGAGGGACTGGAGTATCCCCAGGGCTTGCTAATGGGCAACGGCTCCAGGTTGAGAGAGCATCCCTGGCTCAGGAAAATATGTGGATGAGCAAAAAGAGAAAACCACCCAAAATTCTCCTCTGGCTTCCACATGCACAGGCATGGGACATGGGCATCTACATATACATACACCATACATAACACATGCCACACCATACACATACAAAATATGAAATTAATAAAAAAGATTGTTAGCCTATGTCCTCCTAGTGTTCATTGCATAAATATCTGTCAGTTATATTTATCATTATATTTTAAGCAAAACTTATCTAATTCTGCTTATCTCACTTTTAAAAAATACGTATTTCATGCTAAAGCAATTTTCAAATTTTCTTACCATGTAATTGAATTTTTAAAATGTGTGATTATAGAACTAATAGATAGGTATAGTATAAAATTCTTCATAATTTATTTAGTAACAGTGATTTGATAATTTTCTAGTAGAGACAAAGTCCTGCTTTATGACTATTGACTTTCAGAGCTTTCTTGCAGTTTAAGTCATAACTTAATGGCAACATTTGGAGCTCCACAGGCAGGGACCTTGTCGGTCTCTATGGATAGCACAGAACAGGTAAATGCTCAAAAATGATGAATGTCCATGAGGAAAATGTTTTAAATGTGATATGTAGATATGATCACAAGTCAGATCCCAGAAACAGTATAGGAAATAATTTCTTTTTACCTCTCTGTACAAGGATAAAGGATTTACTTAACTTTAAATTTGCATTTAAAAATTCTATCTTAGCCTAGAGGGAGACTATGAGGGTAATTTTAATTATCTGATAACTAGGATGTAAGGTAAAAGTATTTTTAGACATGTAATTTCCCACTGGAGAGAAACGACAGGTTCTTATGCTGGTATCTTTAGAAACTAAAAGTAAATGAAATAGTAAATGTGGTTAATGCATTATTAAATCTCTAGGAATAATTACATATGTTCATAATTTCATATATTTTTAAAAGTCCTTTCTGACAACAAATTGAGATGACAAAGTGATAAGAGAGAAAATATGGATCCAGGTCAATTATATAAACTTAATGGACCCAGATTCCTTCTATGTAAAATGCATTAAATATTAGAATTTGCCACATTGCTTGTGGTGGGGAATTACATAAAAATCTTCCTACTAAAAGTATGTTTTTAATGTTATTTATTAATTTGGAATTCAAACTAGCTGATGAGGAAAAGCTTTGGTTTAATTAATATTTAAAACAGTGCCTTTACATTGTATATCAATAAGTAAGAGTGAACAAAGTGATTTTTGCCTCTAATTAACATGAATTAAATGGGAGATGCCCCAGCTGCACACATGTGGCTGGTCAGGACAGTGCCCAGGGAGGGAAGGGATACACAGATGCAGGGAGGAAAAACAGCTCCATTGATGGAGCTCACTGGACAAGCCTCTCTGCAAGTCCAGAAGGAAGAAAACAAGAGAGTTCAGGGGGAAAGTGTTGTGTTGGATTATGTCTCCCCCAAATTCGTAATTTGAAATCTAACATTCACTACCTCAAATTGTGACCCTAAAGATAGGGTATTGTGTGTGTGTGTGTGTGTGTGTGTGTGTGTGTGTGTGTGTGTGTGTGTGTGTGTGGTGTGGTGTGGTTAGTTTGAAGTAACAATGACCAAAACCAAACCATCACATTTAACTTTGAGGAGAGAGGCTGAGAATTACTGACTCACCTGTAAGAGTCTCTGTTGCTGACAGTGTCATGGCCTGAATCTTCTTGTTCATCTCCGGCTACGTTAAAACAGACTCTCTTGCTGTTTCTTTCTCCCTTCTCATTATCACTGTCGGTTGGTATTGCACACTCTGATGTCTTACGCTCCAATTTAGGAGAATATGTTATCGATGACAGGAGGCTGCAGTGTGATATTTTTAAAATAATAAGTACATGTTTTGTTTTCAAACTGTCTAAAACAAGTAACTATCTTTTTAATTGGCTTCTACAGGCTTACAAATATTTTAGAGTGTTTCCATGTTTCACATCAAATAACTATTCCCTTGAACAATAAACATGCAATAGTAACTTTTATTGCTCAGAATACATAAGAGAAAACACCACACAACTAAGAAAATAAAGCCTCCAATTCCTGGTGCTGCCACTTATAAATCTTGTTATTAGAACAAATTAGTGGTTTTCTCTTAACAGCGAAGGTGAGGGTCATGAAAAACAAGGCTCCCTGGATGTCGTGGGAATGAGATGGAGGTCATATCCCTAGTGCATAAAGTTGCCACCGATCTCTGCTTGTCATTATCACCATAAGTCCAACCATATAAAACTATGGGGTCATCTTCAAAGTATTAACAACCATGCTGGGGAGTTATTACCTCAGAATTAAAACATTCTTGCCTTGATGGAGGAGGGAAGCACGTAAGGCTCAGACAGTTAATGAACCTTAACAAGGCTCAGAATGGTCATGAAACATACAAGATTCACAACCCCCCCCATCATAAAGTTATTTAAAAAAAGTGAACATTGTAAGGGAGAGGAGACTCTTCAGGGAGAGTCCCTCAAGCCAGATGGGGAGCTGCAGGGACGCAGCAGCAGCAGCACCCATGCCAGTGGGGGCTTTCGGGCTGCCTGTGCCATCTGTGCTCTTGGAAGTGACCCCTCACCCATCCTTCTGTGGTAAATCCTCGACTTCACCGAGCGAGATTTGGGTGGAATCATCTCTTTAGTCTATCACTGGTGTCCTTCCTAAGATGAAGAGATGTTTATTCAAGGTTCCTATGCTTTTAACCCCAGGAAAAGTCATGGAACAAAATGTTCAATGTAATTGCTAACCATGTCTTACTATCTTACTGGCTCACCCTCATGTATTAAAACCCAATCTCCTAGTGACCCTTTCTCCAGGGTCACGCTCTTGACGGGGAGAATATCATGTTGTGAATCTCCTCCCATTGCTCAAATGAGCAGGAGCCCTGGGATTGCTAGAAGATGCAAAGCAGAGTGACAGTCAGCGTGAGGATAATAGGAGGCAGGGGCGATTCCAATTGAACTTACAATCCAGCCAGGATGAAATGTCATGAATCTGTCCAAATGCTATAACACTTTAAAAGATGGGGCTGGGTAGATGTCTCAGCTGTTAAAGAAGCTTACTTGCAAAGCCTGACGGCCTGCATTTGATGGCTAGTAAACACACAGTCAGATGTACAAAGTGGTGCATGCATCTGGAGTTAATTTATAACGGCAGGAAACCCTGGTAACCCCATGTCCATTCTAATTTATTCATTCTCTCTCTTTTCTCAAATGAATAAATCAATATTTTAAAAACATTGCAAAGTGAATTAAGCCATATCTGAACCAGGAGCCTATGAGTGTTTTTTCTAGCCAACAGCCTAAAATTGCATTTATTAAATATCAATGACATTCAATTCCAACCAGTGGCACCTATCTTGACACTCATTTGTCATAGCAATGTAGTGTTTGCTTTCTTTCAAGGCAATGATAATAGCCAATACATCCTACACACATCAACCCCAGTGCTAACCAGTGAGCAAATCCTTGATAAGGGAATGAGGAACTACACATATTTACTTTTTTCCTTGGTGTTGTAAATGCAACAGTTTACAAATCATACAAAATTCCCTGACTACTTGGGGTGAAAATTTCATTATGTTGAAACAGTAAGTAAGTAACTAAAATGTATCAAATGGTGACAAATTTTAGGGAGTAACATGAAGAAGAGAAATATGGGGTCAGGACTGGGGATGTGGCTCAGACATAGAGCTCCTGCTGGACTTGCAGGTGCAAGGTTCTTTGGGTTCAATCCAAAGCTCCAATTTCCAATAGAAGAGTCAAGCAAAGTCTCACTGTGAGGCAATACTTGAGTAATATTTTGACATTTTATCATTTTTAGACGCCACTGAAAATTGGAGGAGTTATGTTACATTGCTCAAGGCTCTGTGAACATTTTAAATAACTGAAAGCTATGAATGATTTTAAACAGTTTTTCTATTTGGAAAGATATTTTTATATCTTGTAAGATAGATTATTTATTCACATTTTCCACCCAAAAGATTAAAACATTAGTCTGACTCCAATTACCTAAGCTCCATTCCACAGAGCGATGAACTCTGAATACCAAGGAGGAAAGAAATGCAGGGGTTTTCATTCTGCAAGGAGTCCTCTGTGCTTGTGTGTACTTTAAATTAGAAGTCATGGGGCTGAGCAGAAGCAGTTTTCTCAAAGTTATAAGAATTGCATTCACATTTAAACTGTTGCAATCATGTTTGCACTGACCCAGTGGGAACAAGTGTCTAGCCTTACAAATAAAATAAATGACAGAAAAATGCAAGCATAAATTTTCTAGAATCTGAAAAGCAACAAGAAAGTATATAGTAGTAATTTGTGCATGCAAAATATTTCCTTTGATTTTTCTTATTTAGAATATTTACCTACTAATGAACTGTCCAATTAATTAAAATACTGAGCAGCATCCTATTCCAGATCAATATCCTCTGAATAAAACACTGGTTCATAAAGATTTTGTGCATTTATTTTTGCTTTTAAATATCATCATCTTCATAATCATCACAGCCAGTATGCTAAGTACTGAATAGAAATGTCTTCATGTCATCTTAAAAACCACCTTATGAAGCAGGCATCATCATTGTCTCCATTTTAACAATGAGATGAGGGAAAGACACATGTGTTTTGCAAATTAAGCTGAATATATGTTATACATTGGGCAGGTCAATCCTTAGTGTGCATGTGTCACTTGTGGGGGTTACCTCTAACTCACTGAGAATGGGCATAGCTATGTGGCTTGCTTCACCCAATGCAAGGTGATTGGATATAACTTGGGTCACTTCTGGTAGAATCCCCTATGCCAGTCCAATACCGCCTCATTCGTTTCTCCTGAAATGACAGACATGTTCCACTTAAAGAACAGGTGTCTGATATTCTAACCAAGGACATGTAGAGCAGTAGCTCTGTGTCCCAAGGTGACCTGGAGAGTGAGGAAAAAGGAAACCTTTGTTGTTTTAAGTCTTTGAGACTTTTGGAATTTTTGCAAACAATGAAGGTGATAAAACACACAGGTTTTTTGTAGAGTCTAAAGAGAAGAAATGTCTGAGTATCTTGGAAGGATGAGCATCTATTCAGATTAAGCACAGTCTCTATAATTTTAGCTTGACAGCTGAATGTCTGTGTGGCTGGCCAGCCACACAGACCTCCACAGAAGCAGAGCCCACCAGATAGACCAGCTTCAGGTGAGATTGGTATTGTCATTTTTCAAGGACAGAAAAGGGCTAGTGGAACTAGATCTCAGTGACTGAGTTTAGGACAGATCACTCAGGATCTTGCAGACCACACATGATACTGCAATTGGCCCTCTGCATTTGTGGTTCCCACATCCGTGGACTCAAACACATACGAATCAAAAATATTTATAAAAATGTACCTGCCATTTATGTGTACAATCTTCCTTGTTTCTATTCCCTAAACAATGCAGCATAACAACTATGTGCTTAGCATTTACATTGTACTAGGTTGTATAAGTAATTTAGAGATGATATCATATATACAGAAGGATGGAAATACTATAGTATTTTATGTAAGGGAGTTGAGCATCCTGAGATCTTGGCATCTGCAGGGGATCCTGGGAGTACTCTCCTAAGGATAACAAGGGACAGGTATAACTTAACAACATAATACTGTTTAGTGAGTCAAACCAGATCCCTCTTGGATCTGTTGAATGCTGAATGGATCAGAGAAAGAAGACACAGCTCTTATCATGACACTAATGAGGGGTGATGCTGAGCCAGCCCACAGTGACAGACAGGAGCACATTCTGAGGAATAACTGACAGATACTGATGAGGTGCTAGAAGTGGAGAAGGATACAGAAAAAGGTCAATACTGATTCTTTCTTGATGAAGGTGGGAAGTGGGAAACATATTATTGAGCAGGGAAAGCTCTTGGTGGGTGAAAGGCTGAAACAGATTTGGGTATAAGGAAATTATAATTTAGTTTTGAAAGCACATTTAAATTAGAGGCTATTTCATGACAACCCCCGTCATAACAATCATAACAGAGGGACTTTAGGAGTGCAATAAGTTACTGCATATAAAAGTGTGACCCTGCCTCTCACTGGACCACTTGAAATAGATATTAGTCTTTAGGAAGCTGTGCCTGTTTGCACATTTACCTACAAAATATTCAAGATAACCAACATCCAAGGTAATTCCATCACCAGCATTTCCATTCTCATCGGTAACCTCAGATTATGAACTGTTCTACAATGCAGTTTTCTTATCACTCAATCCTTTGACACTTGCAAAATGAAACTCATTCTCAAATTTCCTACCTTCACTCCCAGATACTCCCCATTTGTTTCTTCCTGAGAAGATTAAAACATTATATTTTAAACTCCCATAAATATTTTGGACTACTAAGTGTTGCTCATTTTATGTATCCTACTATCTAAGTGTCATCACAAAATAACCCATTTAAGGGCAAAAATATTCAGCTCCTCAAAGTGAAGCAAAAATCACAAAGCCTTGATTAAATCAATAACATCCCCTTATTTCTTGTCAGTGTACATAAAATTCATCTCTAATTCCATCTGTGGACTTGAAACAAAGTAGGAGATTTAGAAAAATGCTTGTGTGTTAAAAGAAATTTTATTTCTAGTCATATTCCCACGTAGCCAGGTAGCCAAATAACAAAATAAAACTGTGTTGATCCCAGGCACTTTATAGAAATCAAGACTTCCAGAAAGGCTACCAATGAGATCTTATGAGGCAATTTCTCTGCAAACTGGCATCTGGGATCTGCTTCTCCCCTCTGACCAAGAATAACTACTACATGGTGAGAAAACTGCCTGCTAACTAGCCTTTGAAAAAATTGTTTAAGCTTGACTGCATCACCAAATCTCTTAACACCAAGGCAAAGGAGAATCCAAGCATTTGGACAATTGTATTGTTTTTAAAAGATCATATTACACATTTAATTATGTGGAACATGTTTAAATTTAGAATTAAATTATATGGTTACATGGAGAAGACTTAAGTTTGTTTCTCAATTCATTTGTTCATTTCATGCCTTTTTTCTTAGACACATACAGAGCTGGGTGGATACAGTTTTTCAGAATAACAGAACAGGAATATCTTAATGAAAAATCATCAATCATTTAAAGAAGTTTTAGTTAACCAGACACAGAACTCTTTCTAAAACCAGTTCTTTAAATATAAATATTTTGAAGTCAAATAGAGGTAACTCCTTGGCTCAAGATTTTCCATGAAAATATACCTACATGACCTGAACATTACCAAAAAAAATAAAAATAAAAGCCAATAAAATAATGAAGTCTGGATGAATGCCAAACAGATCTGGATACCAATGCTTCCAAGGCCTGATTTCTAAGCACATAAATAACCTTGACTTTAACAAAGGAAAGTGGGAACTATAATTCTAGGCCTAAATGGGCATGTGAGACTGGTCCAGATGTTCTCTTAAAATCTTTTTGAGAGCTAGAATCTATGACTCAACACACCATAATAAAGATTCCTCTTCTCTACACTTCCTAAATATCTCAGGGGGAAAGGAACCAGTTACTAAAATAGAACATATCATGTAGTGAAATCCCATTTATTAAATTAAAGCAAATACAATATGCTAAAGTATGAACTTCTTTGTCACAGGGCCTCCAAATTCGAATATGATGCCATTGCTTAAAAATAGTCTCCTGTTGTCTTAGCAACCTTGGTTTATTTAATTCATCTGTAAATGTGGGAGCTGAAGTTTAATATTTAAAATTCTGTAAGGAATTTTTAAAATCTTCTTCATTTGACATAGGAAAATAGAATTCTAATTCAATACTTGTGAAACCTTGAAAGGGAACATGCTTGAAGATAAGTTTTAAAATATAATAAAATATATTTTTTAAAGTTTTTAATATGGTCCATGTCTAAATAGTTTTACTTTTGATCTCTAAATATTCAATATATGCAAAATTTGAGATCATGTCAACTATTAACACCATCAGTGTAATGTCTACTATACCAAAGTGTGGGACAAGTTCTAAGTATTTTTACCTAAACAAAATTATGCATGTGTGATAGAAACAAAACACATCCATTAGCAATTTAAATCAACAACCTGACAAAGAGAGGACAATAAATATTAGATAAGGTGTCTATACCATTTTTTAAGTCAGTCAGGCCTAAATATATTCAAGAATTCACATTCATTTTTAAAATATTTATTTACTTATTTATTTGAGAGAGAATGAAAGAATGAGGGACAGAAAGCAACAGAGAGAGAGAAAAGGCACACCAGGGCCTCTAGCCACTGCAAACAAACTCCAGATGCATATGCTATTTTGTGCATCTGGATTTACTTGGATACTGAGGAATCAAACCCAGGTTCTTAGGCTTTGCAAGCAAGTACCTTAACCACTGAGCAATCTCTCCAGCCCAAGAAATACCCTTTATATGGGTGAGCAAGCAGATTTGGCAATACGCTGATTGCCTCTGTATTAATTTCTATACTTTTCACCACAAACTTGAAACTCATTATCATTATTCATCCACTTCTATAGATGCTCTCTTCATTATACTGAACTGTATTGACTAGACATGATACATAATCACCTCACAGAGCTCAGCAGTTCTGCCACCATAAAAGTCTGCAATTGAAGTTGGGGGAAGAAGAGGGCACAGGTTAACCAAAATCATAGCTGTATTTAAAAGCCAAATGAAAAGCCTATTTCTTGATTACCTAATTAGAAATCTAATTTTTAAGAGTTTCAGTAGAAGACCTGTCTGTGGGATCATAAAGCTGCTTGCAGAAGCTACAGGTTATTAAATGAAAATCCCAGTGCCAGGGTGCACCAGAGGTTCCCAAGACTCCCAAAACAATACAGTCTATTGACACTGTTCTTGATGGCCCACCACAGGAGATGGTAAGAACCTGTTGCTGAAGATACCACATGTTTTGATTGCAGGACACAAAAAAATCCAAGCTGGAACTTATCTGGAAATTTCCTCCCTGATGACCCGTTTGCATAGTGCTGGAAGGTGACATGTGAGCTGCTGTTGAAGAAAAAGTCAAGGACAGTCTTACCCAACAGTGAGATGTGGGCTACAAAACTGACTGGCCAGGCAAGATGAGCTCACGGGTGTAACAGTGGAATGACACTTATGGGGGAAACCAACTCTTTCTGATTGGTTCTGAGGCCTGCTCCATGGGAGGGAATTTATGCCTGGTACTACGAACCAAGTCAAAAGCCTATAACTGGGGATATCATGAGCCCTAGAGAAAGTACTTCGTTTTGCTAAATGGACATGTTGTGATCATCAAACTACCTTATAAATATTTATGTTTATTCCTGGAAATTAGTGCTACTATCAGCTTTGGTCAGAGGAGCTTTTTTTTTTTTGTAGTGGGTAGAGATTACTGGAGAGATTCAAAACTAGTCAAATTGCGGAGAATAAATGACTATTGAGTGCTCAGTCCTAAAGGAAACATCTGGATCTCTCCCTCTATGGCTCAGGAAACATTGTGGATAAGGAGCTACAAAGAATATAAGAGCCAGAGAATGATTAAAAAAAAAAAAAGTGCTGTAGAACATAACATAGTCTTTCAGATATGATATGGCTGCTGTACTGAGTATAATGAGTATGAATGTACCAATGTAATGTAATTAGGAAAGTAAAACACTAATGTACTAATGGTTAGCTGCAAAAAAAAAAAAAACAAACAAACCAAAATCTGCGTAAGATCAGGCCTATGAACAGTTTGTCATGGATGGGAGAGGAGCTCACAGGCCCACGTCTCTCTAAGGGACTATTGGCAGTTACTGGTCAAGGGAAAGGAGAGTCATTTCTTTTAGTGGTATAGCACTGATACACTGCCCATGCTCTGGTAAAATAGCTCTCACTCATGTACCCCTAACTAAACTCAGTGGATCACAAATAAAAAGACATCAAAGTAGAAGTGGAACTAGTTGAGGGGTTCAGTGGGAGGGAGAAGGGAGACAAGAGAGAACAGTGGGGGTGAATGCAATCAAAGTACATTACATAAATGTATAAATTTCTCAAAAATAAAATAAGTTCAAAGGAGTTTATAGGCTTGCAAAAGTGTTCATGAACTATCTCCATCTTGCCTTGGTTAAAACTTTCATTTTACTGGCCCAGATACTGGGGATACAGCTTAGTAAGCTTTTAATTCAGTCAGAACAGTAAAATGAATTGGTTCTGAGAATGCAGACTTTTGTCTTAACTCTTTCAATAGATGTTAACATTAGTCATACTCTGCATCTTTCATAAATATTTCTTTATTTCATATACTCAAATACTGTTCCCTGGACTATAAAATATAATACGAAAATCTCCACATACATAAAACATTTTTTTTTCTTTTGTTCTATAAGGGGGACTCAACACAGGGCTTCAAATACGTTATACAAATGCTCTACTTCTAAGTATCCTCAGCCCTTTCCTCACTTTTCATTTTGAGACAGAGGTACTGTAGTGCTAAATTCCAAGGCTAGCCTTAAACTCACTAGGTAGCTCAGGTGGACCTCACACCTGTGAGTCTTCTGCTTCAGCCTCTTGAGTAGCTGGGATTAAGACACATGCTATTAGCAGTGACTTTAAACATATTTTGAAACATGCTATTTTCTATCTTCAATAAAATAGACTTTTATCATTCTTTGTCCTGAAATGATGACTTAAATTTTCTATCCGTATGTATTCTCAAGTGTTAAGGTGCTGGAATAAAGAAGTTCTATGTGATTAGAACAAAATTCCTACAACTAATGAAAGCATGAATGTGGTTTTTCAAAAGTGACACTTACTACAACTATTTTAATGGGAAATTTTACAAACTTAACATACTTACTCATCTATTTGACAAACACACATCTCCACCTCTTTTAGTGCAGTCTGGAGCTTGCCCAGAAGCTTCTGATAGATGTCTTGAGTTTCTAAATCTTCTTCTCTCAACAAATATCGGAGACCATGGCCATCTTGCTGTCCCAAAGACAGGCCTGACGGGGCAGCCATGGTCGTGATTGTATGCTGAATGTACACCATAGGGCTTAGTTTCCCTGAGAAGTTAAAATAATTCCACAGTAATATTTATTACCCTTCACTTGAACTATCTGTTCCAGCACAGTTTAGAGGTCCAAGCTTATATAAAATTAAATACCAATCCAATGCTGAATTTAATTCAGGAGTTAAAGCTTCTGAGGAGTTGAAGCTAAAAGCCACACTCAATTCACTTGTTTGTCCCATTACAGTGGTACAAATAGCCTTGAACATACTTCTCTTGTACCTCTGGGATTTATCACAACAACAGTCATTTTAGATAACTGGTCCTAGAAAGATGAACTGCACCCATCATGCATATAAGGAAAGCAGGAGCAGCTATCTTTCCTATAAGGAAACAACAAAAGTGCCTGACCCTGTTTTTACTCTGCAAATATTTATGCACAATTACCTGAGTAACTATAGTGAGGACTCTTTTGTCAGGTGTCGGCTCCCTAGGATGCCAGACATCTACCAAACTTTATGATGCAGGAGTACCTACAAACTGCACAAATTACTTACTACTCAGGGGTTGATAAAACCTCAAAAGCCAACATACCGTGCTCCGAAGATTTATTTTCTTTATCATGAGAATGATGTTTCCTGCTATCCAGCTGAACACCAAAGGCACTCCCAAGGGAGGTTGATGTTTTGGGATAAGAAACTTCCATCACGTTGACATGGCAGTTGGTAGGGCAGAAATCACTGCTGTGCAGTGGGGAGATCTTTGATTTGGCTTGTTTAAAGGTAGGCCACGCTCTATTCTTCAACACACGGGAAAACTGCAAATTTAAAGAAACAATGGGAAAAAAAAAAACACACCAAAACAGTTAGACACACAGTAATGACTTAAAATTTTCACTTGCATAACAAAATCCCAAGAAAATTTAGTCATGTTAACTGGAATGAGTGAAATAAATTACAAGTTGTTATAATTGAATGGTTATTTTAAAGCTTGAATTCTTTATAAAGCAAGGCTATGTAGGCAGCAGACAGCAGATTGCAATTTTGGTGCTAAAAGATGACCCCCAGTGAATAACGCAACTCCCCAACACCCAATGCCACAGGTTCCCAACAGATGACAGAGTCCAGCAGAGAAACTGGCGTTACAGGATAGGAAGTAGATCTTTAAAACTGACAAAATGCTATAGCTGCAAGGTGGTCACGTGAGCTAGAATATAGAATTACATCAATCAACATCAGAAAGCTTCCCAAAGCAGCATGTGTGTGAGCAGACCAAACAGTATGGTGCAGTAGCATTGATCCAGACTGGCTGGACAGCTGTACTTCCTACGCCTCCTGCTAGGCTCTGTTGAATTTTGGGGTCAGAATCAGATTGAAGACTGGCATGCATTCAGATTTCATGCCACAGAGAATAAAGTGATGCTGGAATGATTTATTACTCCCAAGTGTGGCCATGTTCCTGCCCCAAATCTTGCAGTGACTTTCCAACCAACTCAATATGCTCCTTCCATGGTCTGGAAATCTGACCACAGATTGGTCTCCATTAAGCTTATTGTGTCCCTAAAAGCTCTCTTTCTCCTTCTGTGACCCAAGCTCCTCTGGCTTCAATGTGGTTCTTCTCATACATTACCCACTCACTCTAGGTCTTTGTAACAGCTATTTAGTGTCTAGACTTTTATTCTTCACTGACAAGCATTTTCCTATGCATCTTCAGATTCTAGCAAATTGCCGGTAACCTTTCTAAAGTCCTAGGGCAGAGTCCATTTTCCTAGCTACAAACTAGAGGACAGCACAATATGAACCTTCTTTTAATATGAAAAATTGCTTACTCCTATCTCAACTGGTAGGAAGGCCATGGGGTAAAAGCTAAATTTGTTTTGTACACCAGAAATAGGTATCTATACAGCTGAACTCAACTGTGGTCTCACTGACTACCTCAGTGCTAGTTATGACTGTCACAATAACTGGTGCAATGTTGGGCAAGTCACAGTCCTATCACTCTTAGTAAAACAAAGAATTTGAGTTATATAACCTCTATGTTCTCTTTTTTAGAATTACAGGGTTGAGGAGATGACTCTTCACTCCCTGTGGCAACATGAAGGCCGCAGACTCCCTGACTTTGCTTCCCCACCTAAGCATTTGGGCATGGACACTTATATGTGCAAACCCAGTCTTGTGGCGACCAGAAGTCAGAGAATCCCTGGGGTATGTGTAAAAAGCACCTTCAAAATAAGTAAGAGACTCCTGCAAGGCCACTGAGAAATCTCGCTGGAACTGAGCTGATAACCTCCTGCATGTAGACCAGTTGACAGAAAGCTGGAAGAAGCCATTCTGCATGCAGTTCAATGGGAGAAAGATAAATCACCAGTGAAGATACTCATAAGTGGACACTGCAAGCCTTATAATTGGCCAGCCAGGCCAAATGAGCCAACAGGTGCAATAGTGGCACATCTGTTATGGGGGAAACCAACTGTCCTCTAATTGGACTGGAGGCCTGCTCCATGGGAAGTGAATACATCCCTGATACTGAAAACTTAAAACAGGGGTAGTCATTAGGGGTGTAACATCTGCTGTTGTCTGGCCAAATGTATATACTATGCTTATCAAACTGCCCAGAAAACACTTCTCTTAATGTTCACACCCTTATATTAATGCTACTTTCACTTTTGGTTGAGAATCTTCTCTTCAGATGGCAGTGACCTTGGGATGACTCAGAAGGTATCATGGTGATGGAAAGAAATGACTGCAGTGCTCAGTACTGCAATATCTGTATCACACCTTCCAAGGCTCAGGGTCTAATGCGGAAGTTGTGGCAAAAAGAATATACAAGCCAAAGGAAGGGTAGGACTCCTTACAACATGCTACTCTCCAGACATAAAATGGCCTGGATATCCATGGCCTCACACTGCCTGATACTACCTGCATAAGACCTTCATAAGAGGAGGAAAAGATCAAGACATCAAAAGTAAAAGAGAGACTGATTAAGATGGGGAGGGGGTATGATGGTGAGTGAAGTTTCAAAGGGTAAGTGGGGGGAGGGAGAGGAATACCATGGAGTATTTTTTATAATCATACAAGTTGTTAATAAAAAAAACAAAAAAATTAAAAAAAATAAGTAAGAGACTCCAAGAAAAAAAAAAATACCAAGCATGAGAGTGATGGAGAAGGAGCACCTGATATTCTGCTCTGGCCTACACATACACATACACAGGCACTGAATATGCATATTCCACACCACTCCCCCCACCCCACACCACATACACATACACGGGCTCTGAATATGCATATTCCACACCACTCCCCAACATCAACCCCACCACATACACATACACGGGGCTCTGAATAAGCATATTCCACACCACTCCCCCCACATCAACACCACCACATACACATCCACCACATACACATACACGGGCTCTGAATATGCATATTCCACACCACTCCCCCCACAACCGCTCCCCCAAACCTCCACCACCCACATATACATACATGGGCTGAATATACATCTTGCACACCACTCCCCACACACCACCCCACCACCATAATACTATAAACATGCATAAAAGCTAGAATCATGTCCCAGCTTTTTTATGTTACTATCAAACTAAGCATTTTGACAGTGGAAAGAATATAAGTTAAAAGTACTACTGTTCACTGTCTAACTGTTCTGTTAGATACGATGATAAATTTTAAAATCATTACCCATAAATATTAGATTGCTACTAGAAAATGTATATACAAATTGCCTGTGTACATATAATACATATGTTAAACTGTATTTAAGTCATGTGTCAAGCAGCATAACTCAGTAAAGTAACACATTAAGGATCTAAATGGAATCATACTATAATGTAGGATTATTATTAAGGGGGTTTATTAACAAATTTGTTGATCATATACAATGAAAATATTGCAAACACTGAAAGAAAGGAATTCAGAGAATTCCTAATCTATGCCCTCACTTTAGTAATTAAGAATCCGCAGCTCAGAATGGATCCAGAATTTTAGAAAGGCTAAATGCAAAATTTCATTCACAACTCTTTTCTATTATCACAGATGGATTAGAGTCTCAGCTAAAGGCCCCATGATACATGTCAAGCTTTAGAAATATATTTTATTATGTCATAGAAGACAGCAAAAAGCATGCTTCTCTTGGCACCATCCCCTTCGGCTAATTATCCATCCACTAAAAATGGAGATGGGAATAATAGCTCCTCAAGATCCTGAGCTAAATGCTTCTAATACAACCCCTGTGCCATAAGTACACATTCTAGGAATACAAGTTCTAGGTAAAAGTGATGCAATATTATTGTTATATATATAAAACAACCGTCAAGCATGGTGGCACACTCTTTTAATCCCAGCACTCAGGAGGCATCGGAAAGAAAATTGCTGTGAGTTCAAGGCCAGCCTGGAGCTATAGATGGAGATGCTGGTCACCCTAGGCTAGAGTGAGACCCTACCTCCAAAACAAAACTTATGTAATAACCATATCATTAAAATTATATGTTCCATGAATATAAATGTATGCAACAACACTAAATACTTTAAATACATACTAGATACAAAAGTCAAGTAATTAGAAATATTTATAGGTGCTGAGAAGGCAATGAGCAGAGTAAGATAATGAAGTTATAATGAAGTGATCAGGGATAGTGTGAACACCAGATTGTAGATCCATATCCCAACTCAAATTTCTGTGAACACAGTTTTCTCCACTCTAATATCTGAACATGCCTAAAGTAGCTCAAGCACGAGACTTATGGAGGAAGCTTCACTGTGGAGCCTCTCTTGAGAAATAACTTCAGGAAAATAGCACTGTCTACCAACCTGGGTGGGTTTATTAGAGTATTGATCTGTCCCCCAAATCCATGCTGGAAACTTGATGTTAAGATCTGGATGTGGGGCTGGAGAAATTGCTTAGTGGTTAAAGCGCTTGTCTGCAAAGCCAAAGGAACCAGGTTTGATTCCCCAAGGCCCATGTAAATTCAGATGTACAAGGTGGCACATGCGTCTGGAGTTCATTTGCAGTGGCTGGAGGCCCTGATGTGCCCATTCTCTTTCATTCTATCTGCTTCTTTCTCTCACTCACTCTCTCAAATAAATAAATAAAAATGTTTAAAAAATAATATTTAGCCAGGCATGGTGGCACATGTCTTTTATCTCAGCACTCGTGAGGCAGAGGTAGGAGGATCGCCATGAGTTTGAGGCTACCTTGAGACTACAGAGTGAATTCCAGGTCAGCCTGGACTAGAGTTAAACCCTACCTCGAAAAACTAATAATAATAATAACAACAACAACAATAACAATAACAATAATATTTGAGGACTGGAGAGATGTCTTAGCAGTTAAGGTGCTTGCCTGAGAAGCCTAAGGACTCATGTTCTACTCCCCAGATCCCACAGCCAGATGCACACAGGTGAGGAAAGTACAAGGTAGGGGGGACCTTTGAGTGGTGGAGCCTATCCTTATGAAGAGACCTGTGGCTTCTCTCTCTCTCTCTCTTTCTCTCTCCTTCCTATTTCCTGACATAAGCTCTTCCACATGGTTAATGTATTAACGGATTCACGGGTTCTCATGGAGTGGCTTCATTAAAAAAAATATATGTTTTTTTCAACACATTTGCTCCATCTCACAATATGATGTCCTTCACTATGTTGTGTGTGACCTGGCAGGAAGGCCCTCACTGGATGCTCACCAATGTGGCTACCCAATTGTTAGCTTTCCAGAACTATTCCTTATGTCGCCCAGTATATAGTGCCTAATCACATCATCAGAACTCTATGACAATCACCCTTAGAAGAGGAAGAGGCAGCATAGGTGCTTTCCCACCATGATGAGACAGTAACCTAAGATAAACCCTTTCCTTCCATCAGCTGCTTCAAGTTGAGTGTTCTGTCTCAGCAACAGAATGGTAACTGCTACAAGGTGAAACCTTGAACAGCTAATTCACATATTGATCCAGGCAATACATTTAAAACCTGATAGTCACTGTGCTAAAGTCCTGGAATAATACAAGCTAAATTACAACAGTGAAGATAGTCTCCAATTGCAATTAAGTGGATTTTTTTTTTTTTTTTTTTTTTTTTTGAGTAGAGTCTCACTGTAGCCCTGGCTGACCTGGAATTCACTATGAAGTCTCAAAGTGACCTCGAACTCACAGTGATCCACCTACTTCTGTCTGCCAAGTGTAAGGATTAAAGGTATGAAGCACCATGCCCTGCAAGTGTACATTTTTGACTATGCAGCTACAAAGCTTTGTATTAAAGTGTCCTCTTGAGAAAGGAAGGCATGAGGCAGAATCTTATACACAACAGCCCAGATCCATGTATCAGTTTGAGGATTCTATGGCAACGATAAGCAAAGGTGCTAGGGATGCTCAAAGTAAGATTTCCAATTCTTCCGGTGTAAATATTTTTATGTGAATTGTAACCCTCTTGGATGCTTACAAACGATCCCCAGTGCCCAGACTAAGTCCAAAGCCTTTTTATTTTGAGGTAGAATGATGAGAGAACCAAGAAGGGTTTTCATCACAGGTGAAGAGGAGTTTCCCCAACCAGGGCAATTGTACACCTACATGAAACACACATTCTGTTCCAAGGAGAATGAAAGCCTATTTGGAATTCGTTCAGCTCTTGAGAACCACCCAACCTTGTCTTATGCATGGACTAAAACACACCTATGACCTGCACCACTGACTGACTATGAAATCAGAGATGAGCTCAGGAGGCTGGATGAAAAAGCTCTCAGAATCAGTGGCTCTCTGTTTCTTAAAACCTAAAAAGGCTTTAAAGTCAAAATGAAGTAAAGCCTGCCTATGACTTTAGTTTCTGGGGCGTCATTATATTTCACAAAAGGGAGTTTTTAAGCTTTCCCTTGGAAGAAAAAACATACTGCTGATAACAGTTTAAAAATAAAACACATGGAAATTAAAAGTCTATATTCACAAAAGCTATGGTTTCTGTTGACATTCATTGGATACATAAATGGAACTAATCTTATATAACCTACTAGGGTTATTACCTTAGGTATTTATATCTCATTCAAAATGAAAGGATCCTTGAAATATTTTTGTGCTAACCATGCATCTCTGACTAATGAAAAAGAAAACCAGTTATCTAAAATATGTTTAAGGTCGAATGGGATGCTGGCAAAGATGATTTTTAAAGCACTTAGGCCCTAGTTGACTAGATTTTTCATTCTTTACTTCTAAATTAAAAATAAAACTGAGTGAGGCTTCATGCCATGGGACTAATATCTGATTTACTACTTCCCAACTAAATGACCAGAGGCAAAGTTCTGTCACCTGTGAGCAGAAATAGGGTGAATGAGCACACAGAGCAATTGTGAAACTCAATCAACCCTATTTAGAAGTACTCTCTGTAATTCAATGACACTGCTTTATAACTCATATCATTCTATAATTCATCAGTATCATTTATATCATGGAAAAACACTGCCCGTTAACCTGATCCTCTCTACCTTAAAAAGTCCCCGAATAGATTTCTTATGAGAAAATGGATTATTGTTCTCAATCACTAGGATTATGCTTTTGAGAATCTCCAACATTTAGGGGGAATTCCTGTAGTATCTTGTAATTTCATGTGCATACAATCCTTGCTTATTGCAAACCTTATTTCTGGTAGAAACCAGGAAATGATAACATCTTTATCCTCCACAACCAAACATTCCTGTCTCCGTATATATTTAGCCCTCAACACTTAGTAAGGGGTGATCATTTTCATTTTCTCTCCATCTCCAACATACCTACAGCAGTCTATGTCATCACCTTGCACTGCAGCAAGCAGAGAAGAGCATTAGCCTGTCTACTGTGACCTTTCCCTGTCACTCTACCACTTCAGACAACTGGAAAATTTTTTATTTGCCCAATTTCTTTATTTTTATTTTTTAAAATTTTTTTCTCCTTATTATTATTATTATTAACAACATAATTTGTATGGATACATCTTTTCCTTCATTCTTGGCCCTATTCCATTGGCATCGCTCCTCAGTGGGGTTGTAGGTATTCCCTGTGGGGCTGTGATTTATGTGTTGTGGAAGCAGCAGTGAGTTATTTTTGAGGGGAAAGGAATGCCTCTGGGCACAATGTATCAACCTGTGGCTCTCACAATCTTTCCGCACCCTCTTCCCCCAAATTCCCAGAGCCATGGTGGGTGAGTTTTTAGTCTACTTCAGTGACGAGCTCTTAGGAGCCTCTGGATCTCTGCTTTGGTAGGTGTTGAGTATCCTCAGGGTCTGTCTCCTGCATCCTGGTGCTGCTTAGCAGGTTTAGCATAGAAGCAGCACTCTTGTTAGTCTCCTCAATTCCTCTTTGGTTTCAGTTGTGGCTTGGCTAAAGTGTGAGGGGTAGTTTATATTCTCTGGTCTTGCTGCCTACTTCAATTTTTTAATTGAGACATAATTGAACAATTTGCAGGATATAATATGATGTGTTAAAATACATGTGTTCAAGGTCTAATGTTCAGAACAAGGTAACTGCTGCATCTATCCCCTCTCTTCTGGATTGCCATTTTATCTTCTATACTTAAAACTCCAATTCACCCCTACTCTTTCAATGTACGGTCTCACTCTAGATCCCAGGCTGATCTGGAATTTACTACGGAGTCTCAGGCTGGCCCTGAACTCACAGTGATCCTCATACATCTGCCTCTCCCAAATGCTGGGATTAAAGGCCAGGCTCCAATTTCTTTTCTTTCTTTCTTTCCTTTTTTTTTTTTCTTTTTTTGTTTTGTTTTGTTTTTCAAGGTAGAGTGTCACTCTAGCCCAGGCTGACCTGGAATTCACTATGGAGTCTCAGGGTGGCCTTCAATGATCCTCCTACCTCTGCCTCCTGAGTGCTGGGATTAAAGTGTGCACCACCACATCTGGCACCAATTTCTTTTTTAATCACAACCAAATCCAACCTTCCTTTCCAATCCAGGAAGACAATTCCTCATATATAAGTTCAGTCTTAGTTTTACCTTGCATGAGTGACATTTCCTTTCCCCATCTGCCCTACCATTTGAACACTGACTATTCAATCTACAGAGATTTTCCCTTTCCTGGAATTCCCCCTGCTCTCTTAATAACAGCACATAAGCTTTATGAGACAATGTGAGATGGAGGTAAATAAACAAAAACCAGTGTTAGAATAAAAGAGAGCAAGCATCAAATCCCAGTACTGTGGCCAGATGGGCGCCACTGTGAAAGTTCCTTTACCACTCTGAACTTCAGTCACTTCATCAGTGAAGCAGGCACTATGAATCTCATATTTCTTTTAGTAAATACAGACTATGGGTAACTTTAAACTAGCACATGCGATGCCTGATACCTGGCAGCAGGCAGCCACAAACTGCTGTGTTTCACAAAACTCTAGGAAGCACCCTCACACTAGAGTGTGCAGTGTCAGCATGCTCAGCCAGCCTCTGTGGGACTTCGGACAAGCAATTCAAGCATTATTATTGCTTACTTCATGCAATTGGGCCTGACTTTAAAAAATGAAAAATTGTTCTTTTTTATTTATTTATTTGAGAGTGACAGAGAAAGAGGCAGATAGAGAGAGAGAGAATGGGCACACCAGGGCCTCCAGTCACTGCAAATGAACTCCAGATGCGTGCGCCCCCTTGTGCATCTGGCTAACATGGGTCCTGGGGAATCGAGCCTCGAACCAGGGTCCTTAGGCTTCACAGGCAAGCACTTAAGCTATGCCATCTCTCCAGTCTGGGCATGACTTTTTGATTAGATTCTAAGTGTGACAGGGCTGGCATCCGGAAGTGACTCTTCTTTATGCCTCTCTTGTCTACATGAGAAGTACACATCAGTAAATATTTCTGTGTTCTTCCTTCCCCATCCTACAACAAATTCACTTTCATGGAATTGAGTCTATGAAATGTGCATTAAAAGTGTCTGCTACACAAAATGCACCTGTGTTTCTCTTACCATTCCTTGCAGGGGTGTGTATGGGCACTACTTATGACACTTCTTGGCATTACCCCTATTACACCATGAGTGAGAGTTCCCGGAGAACTCATCCCAGGAAAAGCTCTCATAAGAAAAGTATATATTCCACAGGTAATGTGATAAATAAGTAATAGATAATTTCCCTTTTTATTTAAGCTGTCATGAAACAAAAGGGATAATATTCAATTTAAGCAAATGCCCAGAATCCTGGAATCTGCTTACATGTGACCTTTCCCACAGTAACTACTGTAATATAGCTTAACCATACAGTAGACACTGGCCCCTTTCCTTCAATATACATTCTCATTTTCTTAATTATAGTAATAAACCTCTTTGTATTTCAGCTGGGTACACAGATATCAGCTTTAGGTATCATTTTCCAGACTCCCTTTGTCTCAGTAACTAATGGGTATGAACAGGAGTGATATGAATATGTCCGGATCATGTCCTCAAAGGAAACTCTGGCTAAATAACTACTGGGTATGAACAGGAGCAATGTGAATATGTCAGGATCACACCCTCAAAGGAAACTGTGTACTTTGGACATTTACTCCCATGTTCCCCTTCTGAGGAGTTATAACCTAGACATGATGGTGAGCCAGTTTTGACCTTGCAGAAGTGGGCAAATATCCTGGAAGAAAGGATAGGAAGGGGTCGAGGCAAGAGTTTTTGTGATACATCATGAGACCTGAGATTGATTCCCAATACTCATGTAAAACGCAGGCTTGGTAGGGAACACCTGTGCTCCTAGTTCTGGGGAGGGGGTCAGAGACAGGGGGATCTGACTGCACTAATTGGTGAACTCAAGGCCAATGATGTCTCAAAGGAGACAGACTGTGATCCTAAGAATGACAACTGGTATTTTTTTTTTCTGGCCTCCACATACACACATATTGATGGGCATCCACACACAAATAAACATGTGTACATGCACAAATATACATGTATGATAAGTACATATGTACACAAATGTGCATAAAAATAATAAAATATGAATAGTTGAATAGTCCTAAGACTTTTAATCCCTGCCCCCACTGGATGCCTATCAGTTGGTCTTGTATGTGATTAAGCAGTAAACATGCATTGTTCAAGCCTGTTGTTTCCATCTTTATCAGGTAGCTGAATTTATTCCATACCTAATTCTTACTATTTTAATGTTGTTGTTATATATAGTTTTCCTTTTCTGTGTATATCTATTTAAGCTATTTCTAGTGTTTATGTGGTAGGAAAATAGGGACAAATGAAATTAATAAGAAAAAAAACACAACAAAGAAAAATTAGCAAGACCTCAATGCCCAGAATCTGAGGGAACCCCAGCCACACCTTACACAGATCCATCTTTGTAGTTGAAATGAGTCAGTTTTTCAAAATGTGCTTGGAAGGAAAATTAAAGTAACTTGCATTATTTAGTCTTTATATTTTACTTCAAAGTAATGTCAATCCTATAGATAAAGAATAATGAAGAGACGAGTTTATATCCTTCACCTCTAATGGGGCATAATGATGGATTCTGCCAAAACTCAAATAGGTGAACTGAGCTCAACCAACACAGAAAGAGGATTATTTGACGTTTCAGGTAAGCAGTTACCTTGAGTACTCTATGAGATTGGACTTAGAAATAAAACACACAACTATAATACACATTCAACTTAACCAGGAAAGCAAGAATTACAGGAAATTCCTAAAGAAAAAAAAAAAGATAACGCTCGTTTCCTCTTGTCTTACTCTAGGTGATGCAGCCAATTTTGACCATTTTTCTGGGTACTCATTCACCCACATCCTTATTCTTATTCAGACATATGTAGGTACATATGGGTTTATTTTCATTTACAATATCTAGATTTTAAAACACATATAGTTAACTAACATTCATATATTGAGATAAACAATATATCATAGTAAGGATGTTCTAGATTTTCAGCATCCACTTGGACCTTGTGGGAAATAACTTATTAATCTTTTACTGATGTGCAAAGAAAAATAAATAAAACCTATTATGTAATATGCTTTGGAGATCAATTCCCACAAATTATCCCTCTAAAATACATCCAGAAATCTGTCACATTTTCTTTCTCCTTCACCTTCATGGTGGTCAAAGCTATCATCACCTCCAACTAGACCACTGACATCACACCCACTTGGCTACATGTGGTGGTTTGAATGTGAACGTATGGCCCCCGTAGCCTCAGGGATTTTTGACTTAGATTGAACTTGCAACTTAAGTCTCTAGTGGCTAGAACCCTGATGGAAAAGGGAGGTGTCAATGGGGTGCACCTTGTAGTCCAGTCCTATTAGCTTTATAAAAATCAGTCTGAGCTCTGGCTGTTGGATTTTTTTGCTTGCTGCAGTTGTTTCTGCTCAGGATCTATGGAAGTGAGCCAGCTGCTTATGCCATGATGAAGCTTCCCCCGGACCTGTAATGCTGAAAAAAACCTTTTCCCCCTAAGCTGCTCCTGGTCATGTGTTTGTCCCAGCAATGAAAGCGATTACAACACCATGGTTTTTCCATTCTCAACCACTTGCAATTCATTCCTACAAAAGAATGATCTTTCCAAACCTTAAATTAGATGGACTCATTCCCCTTCATAAAATCTTCCAAAGCTCCAAATGGATAAAGCATTCCTAGTACTCAACAACCACCTGCCAGAGCTTCTCTTCTGCTTGACTGGCCACTGCCCAGCTACCTGGCTTTCTTTCTGTTTTGGAGTCTTTTCTTCTGTCTCCACCTGGATGGGCCTGTTTTTACTCACATGGAGTTCTCAGCTGCTACTACTCACCAGATACAATCTTTCACAAAAAGATAATCTCTTGGGCTGGAGATATGGCTCAGTGGTTAAGGCACTTACCAGTAAAGCCTAAACACCTGAGTTTGATTTCCTAGTACCCACATAAAGCCAGATGCACAAAGTGACAAATGCATCTTGAGTTTGTTGGCAGTGGCTCAACACCCTGGTACACCCATTCTCTCTGTATGTGTCCCTCTTCTCTCTGTGCTCACACATAAATAAAATATTTTTTAAATAGACACTCTCCAGTCTTCCCCAATCTAGTGGTAAAAGTATCACCACGTCTCCTCCCTTCCTGATTTCCTCATGACTGTGTTTCAGTGTTTAAATGGTCTCTTTGTAGGGATTTATACATTGGTCTGCTCTCTCTCCCCTTCTTGGCTATGAGAACATTAAAGAAGAGATCTTGTCTGTCTCATTCTCGTTGCCTCCTATACTTTTGGCACCTAGAACAATGTTTGGTACTATGTTGTCCATGGTCTTGGCTAGGCCAAGTGTTTCCAATGTCTTAGCATCTTATTGAAAGAACAGAAAAAGTACACATATATAGAAAGGAACAAGGTTTGTGATTACAGGTATACTCTATCATCATCCTTCACCACCCTGTGTTATATCAGTTAGACCTGTATAAGTGTCTAGGATTTTTATATTGGGCTTTCCATAAGATTCTATTCTTTTTTTAATTTGAGAGAAAGAAAGGGGGGTATAGAGAATTGGCATGCCAGGGCCTCAGCAACTGCAATTGAACTCCAGATGCTTTCCCTTCCTAGTACATATGTGCAACCTTTCACTTGCCTTACCTCTGTGTGTACCTCACCTTTGTGCATCAGGCTAACGTTAGATCTGGAGTATAGAACAAGGGTCCTTAGGCTTCACAGGCAAGTGCCTTAACCACTAAGCCATCTCTTCAGCCCAAAATTATATTCTTTATCATATTTTTAGTCTCAAGGATTTTGTTATAACAACAGGAAACACATCAGAAAAATAATATAAATGTTTTCATCATTTCAATAAGTTAGTTCAGGGCTGGAGAGATGGGTCAATGGTTAAGGGGCTTGTCTGCTGAAACTAACAAGTCAAGTTCAATTCCCCAGTACCCATGTAAAGCCAAATGCACAAAGTGGCACATGTATCTGGAGTTGATTTGGTGCTGCTAGATGTCCTGGTGCACCCATTCCTTCTCCCTCCTTGCAAATAAATAAAATATTTTTAAAATTCATTCATAGCTAATACTTAAAGAAGATATCAAGAAGTGATTGAATTTTGACACTCAAAATAATAACTTCCATAATAATTACATGTAAATGTATAGAATCTTTACCTTTTTATAACTGGATATTCTCTGACATATATGTTCAATTCTTTCACTGCAAATGGCACTAAATTTATTCTGAAGGTCAGTAGGAATCACCTCACTTAAAGAATTCAGGTTGGCACAGTTTTGTACAAAATGATCATCACTTTTTGCCAGGGCTTCAAGAATCTGTAGTGATAAATGAACACAAAACATTTAACTTCAAAAGCAAGCATATCATATTTTCATAAGTTAACATGCAGGAAGACTTTCCTGGATTGCTCTTCTCTTCTAAGTTTCCCAGCATAGACATGTTAGGCCAGGCACTGCCTGTGAAGAGATTTGACCTGCCTGTTTGGAATCTCAGGTTTTGCCCGAGGCTGAATTGGTGATGCAAGCTGACTTCAAAGGTTCCCTGCTGGATACATCAGTACCCTCTGATGTTCACCTATGTCTCCTGAATTTTAGTCGAAAACATTCATTCGTTATCTTCCTTTCTCAATTTTGTTGTAAACCACAAAGAAAAAAATAAGCTAAAAAAAAAAAAAAGGCATCTTTACTTATTACCTAGAGCCTGACAGACAGGGTCAACAAATGACTGATCAAAGAACAAATGATTGAATAACAATTGAAAAGTATCTTAGTACTGTATAAATTAATGATTATTTAGTGTTTAAGCTCAACCTGATAAAAGCATCCAAACGATGTTTTCAATACCAAATACTTTTGCATATAAATTGCAACTCTGTGTGCGTGTATGTGTGTGTGCGCGCACATGTGCACTCACATGTGTATGTAATCTGGATCAGTGAGGATTTCTAATGGTTGGAAATTAATATGGTATATTTGTTCATAGCACTTCTAACTGTTCAAATCACAAAGACTGATTATTTCCTTAACCAATATTTTCATAACAATGTATTGGACATAAACTGCTAGTGCATCAATTTTCTATTTATTTCAGTGTTTTATTTATCACCAGCTCTACTTTTCCCATTGCACTGGATATGGACAATGAGTTTGTGTTTGATCACTGGTCTAGAACGGAGTGGCTTTCTCATTAACAGTGTGTACTTCTGGCTGGCTCTCATCATGTGTATAATGGAAATAATATTTGCCATACAGTTCTATGTACCTTACACAGTTATATATGAGCCATATGTAGTAATGTTTTCTAAAACTGAAATAGCTGAAAAATGAGGTAAGATTAATAAAATCACCTGAATGCAAACTTCTTCATGGGTTCCATTGAATGGTATGCCAGTTGTAAACAGGCTGCTTTTGGAAAATGTTTATCTCCTATCAATAGACACCTACACTGTACAACATCAGAATTGTAAGTATTTTAAGTAAAATTTAAGAACATAAAGTAAAAATATTATTTCTAAAGACAAATTTAGATCTTTATGTTTCTTTCTCCCACACACATTTTTAAATGAATGCTATAAAGGATAGCTTGCTCAACTACACACATTTGAAATAAGAATTAAAATGAACAAAGGTAAGAAAGCCATGTCTCATTTCTCCAACTTGTAATATCTGAATTTTCACAGCAAGCCAAAAAAGCCAAATGAAACACTAAAGCCTCAGTGTGTGGAGGTCTTAGGAATCTGATTAACTGATCTTCTAGAAAGGCCAGAAAAAGGAAAACAGTCACCTCTTTCACAAAACTTTTTTTTCTCCACTTGGATATAAACTCTTGCCCTCCTCACTTTGCTTTCCCCTGAGGGCCATATAGTGATGTCGTTCTCAAACAAGACTACACAAATGTCACTGGATCTATTTTTAAACTGGATCCTAAGTGTCCAAAAGCTGACATCTGAAGAATTTTATATTTCCTATAAGGTATTTCTTGACATGAGTCATCAGATGACAATGCATATTAGTAAAAATCTGCACCAGTCATAGTGATGCACACCTTTAATCCCAGAACTTGGGAGGTTGAGGTACGAAGATTGCAGTGAGTTCAACACCAGCCTAAGACACAGTGCATTCCAGGTCAGCCTGGGTTAAAGTGAGACCCTACCTCAAAAAAAAAAAACTGTTATGAAAATTCTCTGAAATGTACTCATTAGCCTGAATTAATAGTGCAGCTGATGTAATAGACACACCTGGCCTGGCTAAGAGTCCCATCTAACTCAATACTACTACAGAAGGATCAATAAAAGGCAAATTACACACACTTGAAAATGGGGGAAGTGAATGGACAGACATGTGCTATGTGCACAACCACAAGCACGCTTATTAAAGTGGTGGGAGAGACGCAGTTGCTTCATGCGGAAGCACGAACCTTGCTGTCACATGGTCACACACACCTTGGCAGTTAAGGTGAAGAACCCTTTGGGTTCAATCATCTTCTCCACCACGTTGCACTTGATGCCAGCCGTGCTGTCATACTCATACACGACGCCGTACTCCAGGTGCACGTTGTCCACCGTTAGGCTCACGTGCTCCTTCTTGCCGTCAATTATGGCCATGGTGTTGAACTTGTCTATTACCTCTTGAATACAGGAAATATTAATGGTTTCTTCATAGCAACAAGTAACTTTGACAATGAGTATTTTTTAAAAGTTCTTTTCAAACATTTTAAAAAGAGTTCTCTACAGGACAGCTAAAACAGGTGCGCTAAATGGTACATCTATTCTTGTTAACATAGGAAAAACGAAAATAGAACTGCTGATAGTCCAAATCTTCTCACTTATATAACTACTTTTTGACTATAAATCTACTGTTATTGGTGAACTACATGCACAGTTGTTTATACCAATTTACAGATGTTGATTCTGTGTTTTTATAAAAGCATGCATAAGCTAAATTCATAATTTTTAAAACTATGTAAAGTATGGGATGTATATTTTCTCAAAGAAGAAAAAAGTACAAAGAAATTCATATTGAAGAGGCAGAAAGAGCATGCAAGAATCATATTTTTAAGTAGAGAAGAGGTCTGAAGTTTCTCGAATAGCATCTTACAGAGAGAACTCATTGAGAAAATCCATCATTGTTCACTCAACTAAAAAATTCTATCTGGAATGTCTGCTGTAGTTATTTAGCCAACAGTGAGTTAGCTAGGGAATAAACACTGAAAATCGCCTAAGAAACTGTTGTGAGATCAAAGAGTAAATATCAAACAAGCAAAAATAAAACATGAGTTTATATAAAACACCAACATCCTCCAAAAGGGAAAGAAACTGTAAATATCAAATATTTTACCACTAAGTCGCACAGTGCGAACTGCAGTTTCTGTCACATTAATCTACCTTTGGATTGGCACCAATGCTGACTTGTTCTGAATAAGAAATCCAAGCCTCAGGACCTTGTCCTATTTTGAATAAATATAACACTATAACTTATCAGAACAGAGTTAAGGCTCCACTTAACTTGAGACACTTTTAATACTGTCTAGGGGTTAGATAAATCAAACTAAGGCACGGAGAAAAAACAGTTTTTCCTAAGTATCATACCCTCATGTTACCAGTGTCACACAGTAAAGAATATACATAGTTGGTCTTTGGACTCAGTTACCAACAAGGAACTTCTAAATCATTAGAACTACTTGGTGATGGAGGCTTCATGCAAATACTGTATTAACTGAGCTCCATCCTTAGCCCTCTTTTTACTCAGAACCAGCTTGTTGAAGCCAAACCCAAGTATATATTTGTGAGGTGATTGCTGGTGAACCCTGAGATCAATTTGAAATGGCAGGCGGTTGTCTGAGAAATCAACCATGTAATCTGAGATTCAAGCTTTTGGCTCCTTCCCAGACTAAGGTAAGGAGCAAGATGTTAAGTTCAAACACCAACAGCCAGTAAGTTAGTGAATCACATTACATCATGAAACTGCCACGAAAGCTTTATAAAGGACAAGGTCTGGTGTGTTTCTAAGGTGATGAGTACATAAGCATCCCAGGAGAGAGGTACACCCCGACTTCATGGGATAGAGCTCCCATGCCTGGGACCCTGGCAAGCCTCAGCAGGTGCATCTGTTCATTCTGCTGCTCATTTTGTATCATTCATAATAAATCTATGATAGCAAGTGAAGTGTGTTAATGAATTCCATGTATCCTTCTTGAAAATTATTAGATACAAAGAGTGGGCATGCGGGATCCACTTAACTCAGAGTCTATTGGCCAGAAACAGAAGTAAAAAGCTGAGACTTAGAACAGGCAACTGCAGTGAGGGCAGCTGCGGGAGTGAGCCCTCGACTTAGAGTGTCTGTGCTAACACCCAGATGGGAGAACTGAGTTGTAGGGCACACAGGTGCTGTCTGGAGAACAAGGAAAAATCCCTACACATAATGTGTCTGGAGTGTTGTTACCAGAAGAAAAATTTCCAGCTGCAGTGGTTTGAAAGAAACTAATGGCATAATAAAAGTATCCAAGGACACAAAATGGCCTGGATATCCATGACCTCACAGTGCCTGACACTACCTCCACAAGACCCTCATAATAGGAGGAAAAGATCATGACATCAAAATAAAAGAGAGACTGATTGAGAGGGGAGGGCATATGATGGAGAATGGAGTTTCAAAGGGGAAAGTGGGCCGGAGGGAATTACCATGGGATATTGTTTATAATTATGGAAGTTTCAATAAAAAGTGTATTTAAGGGCTGGAGAGATGGCTTAGCGGTTAAGCGCTTGCCTGTGAAGCCTAAGGACCCCGGTTCGAGGCTCGGTTCCCCAGGTCCCACGTTAGCCAGATGCACAAGGGGGCGCACGCGTCTAGAGTTCGTTTGCAGAGGCTGGAAGCCCTGGCGCGCCCATTCTCTCTCTCCCTCTATCTGTCTTTCTCTCTGTGTCTGTTGCTCTCAAATAAATAAAAAAAATATTTAAAAAAAAAGTGTATTTAAAAAATTTTTTAAAAAGTATCCAAGGATACCACCAAAAAATATGTTGGAAGGACACACCAAAATATAAAAGTGAGCTCAAGGACTACTGGGGAAAGTTCTCAAACAACAATTGATAGCATTTGGCAAATGTAAGCATAAATATAAGTGACTTAGTTGTCCTTGACAAAGAAGCCACTGAATAGAGCCATCTGTACGTCTGTTCCATAGAGAAAACAAGGCATAGTACATCCATATCCAAAGGTTTTTGCCTCTCTCTTTCTCTCTTTGATGAAGTACAGTAGAAGGTAAGTTACTTACATAAAGATTGTATTTTTTTAAAAAAATATTTATTCATTTGTAAGCAAAGAGATAGAGAAGAGACAGAGAGTATGGGCATGCCAAGGCCTCCAGCTTCTGAAAACAAACTCCAGACACATGCACCATTTTGTGCACCTGGCTTTATGAATCAAATTTGGACCATTAGGTTTTGCAGGCAAGTTCCTTAAGTGCTGAGCCATCTCTCTCAAGCCCAAGAGCATTTTTTAAAGAAGTTCTGGACATTCTGGCCAAGGGCTCCCATTTTGACAAGCATACAGATGAGATCTTGTCATAATGAGGGTCCTGAGCCAATGGAGGTACAGACTCTGTCTAGCTTCCAATGAAGTAAATACTGTGGGTTTGTTAGTCACACCAGAATGGAACAGTCTAAATAACATCCATCTCAAAACAAGGAGACACAGCTTGAGCTAGAATCCTTACTCTATGACTTAACTAGCTTAGGAAAGACCCTTAATCTACAAAGGTCTCAATTTCTCCTCTCCCAAGGAGGATGGTGACAATGCTATCCAACTGATGAGATTTTATTAGTGAATGACTAAATAAGAAAAATCTAGTAAAACACTTTGTAAAAGTGCCTGCCACTAGGCATAATGGTAAATGCTGTAATCCCAGCACTCAGGAGGCAGAAGCAAGAACATTATCATGAGTTCAAAGCCAGCCTGGGCTACAGTATGAATTCCATGTAAGCCTTCATTACATTGTGAGATATTGTTTCAAAAAGATTTTTAAAAGTGCCTAACAAATAGAGTATGGTTTTTACATGTTAGCTGTTAGCTATTACATGCTAGTTGTTTACACTACTATGAGTTATTGGTTTGAAATGATATGTTTAATAATGTTAGACCTTCAATATTTGAGACTAGGTACAGGCAACATGAAGAACACTATAAGAAAATGAGGGGAGAAAAAGTAACCTACCTTCTACTTTGCAGTCAAAAGCATCCCCTCCCTCATCTCCAGAAGGTTTGGAATGGGATTTCTGGAGGTCCTCTTGAGCACTTTCAATGCTATTATAAACCCACTGTATGGAATCTTGCTAGAAATGAGGGAAGGAAAGAAAAACCTCAGAGATTCTGGAATACATAGTTGAATACATCTCCACTGCATGAGCCTGCTTTAGAAAGATGACTATTGTTATTTATTTCTTCAGTTTGTTAAACAATAATACAATTTGAAATTAAAAGAAAATCAACATCAGTAGGGAAAGTCACTGACAATTCAGCACACTTTTCTGTAGCTTAAATAATCCTCCAAATATATGATTTATGTAAATGTATCTTCCACAGATGTACGTTTTAAAAAGGGGTGCATTTCTCAAAGTTTTTATTGAAATGCCTAAATACTGTATAAAAGTGAGCAGTGGGAGGGAATTCATGCCTTGCACTAAAAACTGAGTCAAAAGCCTGTGGCTTAGAAGTACATGGGCTCTAGAGCAAAGCTACCACTGCTACCAGCCTAAATGGATATGTTGAGCCCAAAAACCTGTCCCCTAAGTGTGTATACTTATGCTCATTGATTAATGCTCTTTTCACTTTGGATCCCATAAGCTTCTTTGTTCAGATAGTGGTTAATACTGGGAAGACCCAACACTCATCAAGGTGATGAGAAGAGAAAGAAACACTGCACAGGAAGTGGTGGAGTGACCATGAGTGCTGGGTGCAGTTCTCACTGACAAGCAGAAAAGCTTCTCTATGGAACTGCAGTAGACATCGAGGAGGCTCAAAATCCATCAAAGCTGAAAACAATAAGCTTGAGAGAGGTCAACACTAAATGAAACCTCTGTATCACACCTCTGAGATTCAGGAAACATTGTGGAAGACGGAGCAGAAGGAACGTAAAAGCCACAGGGTGGGAAAGAGTACTTTTGGGCGCTGTTCTCCAAACATGAAATGACTGGTATATTCAGGACTTTACAGTGGTGGTCATTATCCCCACCACACCTGCGCAATTCTGAGCTCATCAATATTTTAACACAGAAAATAGAGGTGTTCAAAAAGAAGAGAACAACAGAAGACATATACCTTGAAAAGAGGAGGGTATTAGATGGAATGTAGTCGGGGGAGGGGGAGAAGGTAATGGAATTAGAAGAAAATTACAGTATGTTCATATATTAAAATTCTTGATAAAATGTTTAAAAATAAATTAAATTAAATAAGTGCTAATTGATAGTATTTTAATGAATCAATTATCCATAATTATACAAATCATTTAAATGCCCTAATGTTGTATACATTTTAATACATTAATGTTTTGAATTAAACCATTAAAATTGGAATATATTCTTTTATATTATTGCATTTTAAGTCATATGACTATATTTTAATTCTTTAATGTCATAAAGGATGCTTACATCTTAATCAAAACAGCAGTTCCAAACTTACCTAGGGAAACAAGGGAAATAAACTGGTTACTTAATAAATGCTTAATGGGTGATGTTATTTTGAGGTCTATAGTTTTCTTAACTAAGATAATAAATTGGATTGTAAGTAACTGAAGTATAAAATAATAGATAGTGTTAATTTTTCCAAAATCATTTTCACAACTGTGTTTAAATAACTATGCTATTATAAATTACTAAAATGATAGTTTAGGGTTGCAGATGCAGCTCAGCCCACTGGTAAGGGGTCAATCTCTAGCATACATCACCACACCCATACACCATATCCCCCCTTCTCTCTCTCGTGTGCGCACTACTTAACTTGGCCACTTCTTGTGGCTGCCAAGTATGCATACATTATTGTAGCTACTTCTCGCTAGAGCTCTGGGCTCAGCCTTATTATTCAATTTGTCCAAGGGCATATTGGCAAGCACAGTGCAGGTAAAAGATTTATGGCTGGTAATATTCCCTCCTGACAACCAGAGATGCACAAAAGAAAATCCTGAAACGGAACCAAGGAGGGATATGAGAAGTCCAGAGGAGGTACACAGGTGCCTAGTAAAGTCCCTGCAGAACACAGTCACATCAGTAAACTTCTAGGAACTACCAACTATCCAAATTAAGAGTCACTGTTGGGACTGGAGAGGTAGTTTTACTATTAAGGCATTTGCCTGCAAAACAAAGAGACTCTGGCTCAATTCCCCAGGATCTATGTAAGCCAGCTGCTCAAGGCGGTACATATGTCTGGAGTTCTTTTGCAGCAGCTAGAGGTCCTGGCATACCCATTCCCCCCCCCCCCCTCACACACACACACACACATACACACACACACACACTCTCTCAAATAAATAAAATGTTTAAAAGAAAAAGTCGTTGTTGGCTCAGCCAATGGGTTTTGGAGTGGCCCATTTCATAGCAAGGGCTACCTGAGAGTATAGGTTCCTCAGGGAATTTATTGCCCTTCTTAAATATTTCTCCCATTAACACCTTTCTAAGATAGTCAGCATGGAAAGTGAAAAGAATTGAAACTCAAAGAAACCAATTTGGATACTTAAAAAATTCTTATAGAAGGGGAAAAGATGTTCATTTCAGAAGAGGCTTAAAAAAAAACTCAATCTTATAGTCCAACAAATATCTGTGGTGCTACCATCAACCAGTTTAGCCTATGAATTGTGAACAATTTCCAATTTGCTATGCCAACTCTGACCTTATTAGTAAGCAAGATTGCTCAGTTCTTGTGCAGTAGAATCAGTATTTTTCAGAATACCACCCTTGGCCTTTGTGAAAATTACCATTTATCTTTACAGTTTGGGCACAAAGTCATACCACAAATCTTGAAGAATACTTCACCAAACACACGAGGGAAGCTGTAAGGCCCCACTTGTAGAGTTCCCTCTACTTCTAGTTAGTTACCTGAGAGAATTTTCTCTTACAGGATTATGCATGTAATAGTTATGCTTCAGAAGATAATTCACTTTGCTTATGACCTCCAAGGTAAGTACTTACTCAACATGCATGAGGGCCTGAGTTCAACACTCAGCACCAAGGGGAAGATGGAGGATACTATAGTACACAAATAAAATGCAACAGTTTAAACAATTCTAATGAGTCATTCAGTTGAAGCAGTAATTGTGAGGTGTATAATACTGCGTATAAACTGGAACTTAGAGTAAGAAACCACAAGTATCTCTAGTGCTAGCCTGCCCCAACCCCATGCCTTCCTGCAAGTGCGATGAGACTCAGGGGCGTACCTTCGTGGGTCGCCTGTATTTCCGGCAGGCAGTGACATGTGCAATGACACTGGCATGCGTCTCTTTGCTGACATTGATTCCGTTTACTTTGATGATACATTGTCCGGGGTGAAGACCAGCTGCTGCGGCCACTGTCCCTTTAAATGCAAAAGAAATTGCCAAAAAGGAAAAAAAAAAAAAAAAAAACCCACTTGTCAGAAATAAGATTCATCTGTATCATATGAAAAACCATGGGAGGAATTTTAAACGCTAACAAAGGCCTAAAAAGGATATTCCTGATAAATCTAGTCTGGATAGCAATGCCCTCTCAATAATTTTCTGTTGTCTTAACTCATTCAAACTGTGATTAACAGAGAATCCCCCTCCCCCCTCCCATTGCCTCCCCGCTCCTTGAGAATTAGTTTGAGGAAAATATTGCAGAGAAACCTTTATAATGTTAATCAGTTACTTTCCCTTTCAAATGCCTAGTCAATCTAATTTCCTAAATATATATAACAGGAAAGTGTGAAAGCCAGAAACATAAGCTTTATTATCTTTGTTTACAATGTCCCTGAATACTGAAACAACATTGTGACTGTTATTAACAATGATGATACTGGGCTGGGGAGATGGCTTAATGGTTAGGCAGTTGCCTGCAAAGTCAAAGGACCCAGATTCAGTTCTCCAAGACCCATGTTAGCCAGATGCACAAGGTGGTGCATGTATCTGGAAACTGTTTGTAGCAGCTGGAGGCCCTGGTGTGCCCATTCTTTCTCCCTCAATCTGCTCCTCTCTCAATCCCCATTCTCTCTCTCTCTCTCATAATATATTTTTAAATGATGATATTGTAATGTGCATACAGAAGAGAAATTTTGGGGCTGGGGGGGTATCTTTGGCCACAGGAGGAGAATTCGAGACAAAGGTCCAGGAAGAGAGAGTGAGGAGGTTCTGATGCCAGAGCCAGGGCAGGCTGCCTTGCTGTATTTCCCCAGCTACTCCAGGGAAGAGCAAAGACAGTGGTTAAGTGGACCCAAGGCTGAAATCCAGTGGCCTGGATGCAGCTGGGCATAAGATAATGAGGCTCCCCCCGTCATTTCATTCAATGTGCATCTGAGAAGAAAGGTGAAAAGACATGTTTGACTTGATTCCTTTATTTGGGGGGCGGGGGTGCCGGAGACGGCAAGCATGCCATTTCAGGATCACGAGGAATCGAGCGCTGAAGAGCAGCTTGACACAGTTCCAGCCCAGCTGTCTCTTCCTCGAAGTCCAATGTGGCCCCTCTAGAGAAACATCTTTGGCTCTCTACACTATAGAAATAAGTGGTTTTCTGTATAATGTTTGTCTTTCTCTGTCTTTCACTTAGTGTCCCAATCTCTAAGTTTACTTTTCCAGTAAAAATTGGTGTTGGTGAAGTGATGGTCAATGTATCTGAAAGAGGCTCTGGCACAGAATTGGAAAAACAAGAAAATGGGTTGGAGATCATTGTTTTCCTTAAAGGCCTTAAAGAAAGTCAGGCATGGAGTACAGTACACTTAGGAGGAAACAATGAACCTCCTGGAACAATGTAAAATTTGCTCTGTGACTAATTTTTCTAAATGGTGGCAATTGCAACAAATTATGACTCTTTACCAAGAACCCTTACAGAAAAACAACTGAAGTCAGAAAGAGTTCAATTGGGGGGACCAAAGTCTAAGTATTGGAGGGACATGAAAAGGAAAATTCAAAATAAATAATTAAAGAATAAATGAATCTACTGGATCAGTGATTAATGATGGGAAGCCCCATTTGTGGTTGTTTTGCCTCTCACCTTTAATATAGTAATTGAAAGTAGAAGTTCAGGAAATCACAAGTGCTTGACCGCACATACATGGGGGAAAATGTAAAATCAGTTAATCATTACAGGGGCCTGATGACTTTACTTGAGGTGAATAATTATGGGATTGTTTGATGAAAAGGAATAACAAAATGTTTCTATGAATTCTGTGAAATTGTACCTTTCTTGAAGTTTGTTCTTGCATGATGTGATCAGAAAATAAAAGACTGAGGCTAAGAGCTGTGGCAGCAGAGAAGCAGAGAAATATAGAAGCATGGAAGCATAGAAACAGGGAAAAACAGAAAATAGAAAAAAAGACAAAAAAAAAAAGAAAAAGAAAAAAATAGAAAAATAGAAAGAGAAAAATAAAAAAAAATAGAGAGAAGGAGGCAGAGAGAAGAAGATAGAAAAACTCAGCTGCCTTCAGCATTAGCCTGTCACCTTCACCAGAACTTGACTTCGAGTCATTATTTCACCACTCCCTTTCACACCTCTCTTTGGGGACCCTCCTTCAAGCCAGGGCTGGACCCTGACTGGGGGGTGGAGGGGAAGGTAAGCTCTCACTCTAGCCCAGGCTGACATGGAATTCACTATGTAGTCTCAAGCTGGCCTTGAACTCACAGTGATCCTCCTACCTCTGTTGGGATGAAAGGTGTGAGCCACCATGCCTGGCTGACATAATTCATTTCTGTCATTCATGTAACAGTTAGCTTGTAATCTAAACTTTATTCTGCTAGCACTACTCTTTCTTAACATTTCTGCCTAATTTTTGAGTGACTATATTAAGATGTTTCACACTTATTAAGAATAAAAGCAGTAATCCCCTCGTTGCTATGTAAGCACTTGGCTTCCTGGGCTCAGCAGCTAGCGCCTTACTCTTACTATGTGCAGAACTGTGAGATCTGTGATGCCCTTCAATTATTATGAGGAGCAATATAAAACAAAAGGTACATATCACAAGAGCTGTTAGTAATGTATTTGCCTTTAAAATAGAATTTAAAATATAACAAGATTTGATTTAAGTTATTTAATTTAAAGAGAATTCTATAGTGAGATGATTTATCTAGTGCTCAGAGGACTATTCGAAGGAACTCTATAACAACAGGCTATACAGGCCCACAGATTATGATGAAGCCAGAGAAGTCACATTTTTTAGCTACTCACCCCCCCCCAAAAAAAAACACATTTGCTATCACAAAGTTATAGGTAGGCAAGCTTAAATTCATTGTATTTTTAGTTTAAATGGAAGCATATAGAAACAGGGGCACCATTCTTATGTGTGTGGTGTGTGTGAATGTGTGAATGTCCTAAGAATGTGGCTTTTCCCATGGGTGCACATGAGTGTGGAAGCCAGAGGTGCAGCCTCATTGGTGAGCTCTAAGTAAGTGAGAGACTCTGTCTCAAAAAATGAGGTGGGGGGGCTGGAGAGATGGCTTAGCGGTTAAGCGCTTGCCTGTGAAGCCTAAGGACCCCGGTTCGAGGCTCGGTTCCCCAGGTCCCACGTTAGCCAGATGCACAAGGGGGCGCACGCGTCTGGAGTTCGTTTGCAGAGGCTGGAAGCCCTGGCATGCCTATTCTCTCTTTCTCCCTCTATCTGTCTTTCTCTCTGTGTCTGTCGCTCTAAAATAAATAAATAAAAATAAATAAATAAATAAAAATAAAAAATAAAAAAAATGAGGTGGGGCTGGAGAGATGGCTTAGTGGTTAAGCACTTGCCTGTGAAGCCTAAGGACCCCCCGTTCAAGGCTCCATTCTCCAGGACCCACGTTACCCAGATGCACAAGGGGGAGCACACGTCTGGAGTTCATTTGCAGTGGCTGGAAGCCCTGGCGCACCCATTCTCTCCCTCCCTCTCTCTCTCTCTCTCTCCCTATCTGCCTCTTTCTCTTTCTGTCACTCTCAAATAAATAAATAAAAATGAACAATTTTTTTTTTTTAATGAGGTGGAGAGCAATAAAGGAAGGCATCCAATGTTTACCTCTGGCCTACCCAGCATTGAGATTACAGATGTATGCCATCCCATCCTGGATTATTTTTAATATTTTATTTATTAATGTACTTGAGGAAGATAGAGAGAAAGAGAATGGGCACCCCAAGCCCTCTAGCCACTGCAAACAAACTCCAAACGCATGTGCTTCCTTGTAGAGCTGGCTAACATGGGTACTGGGAAATCGAACCTGTGTCCTTTTGCTTTGCAGAGAAGTGCTTTTAACTGCTAACTCATCTCTCCAGTCCACAGGGCTTTTTTTTTTTTTTTTTTTTTTTTTTTTTTTTTTTTTTTTCTTTTTTGAAGCAAGCCCAACAGACTGACCTTTGTTTTAATATGATAAAGTAAGCAAGAAAAGAGAAAATTGATATGCCAGGGCCTCCAACCACCACAGTTGAACTCCAGACACATATGCCCCTTGTGCACATATGCAACCTTATGGGCCTGTGTTACTGTGTGTGGCTAGATTACATGGGACCTAGAGAGTCGAACATAAGTCCTTAGGCTTTGCAGGCAAGTGCCTTAACCTCTGAGCAATCTTTCCAGCCCACTCCCAGGCTTATCTTTGAAACAGGGTGCTGGATATCTCAACTTAGGCCTCCTACTTGCATAGCAAGCAAGTTGCCAACTTAACTATCCCTTCAGCCCCCAAGAGAGTTGTTTATTAATCAAAGTTTTAACAGCGATAAATATGCTTTAGAGTGTTTTACTTTAGATGTTTTGAGAAAAAGTCTCATTCTTGAACTCACAGTAATCTTCCTGCCTCAACCTCCTGAATATTAGACTCACAGAAATGAGCCACCACAACAGTGAATTTTTTTCTTTTGTTTTGGTTTATTTATTTATTTACTTATTCATTCATTCATTCATGACAGAGAGACAGAGACAGAGGGAGAGAGAGAGACAGAATGGGCATGCCAGGGCCTCCAGGCACTGCAAATGAACTCCAGACACATGCGCCACCTTGTGCATCTGGCTTATGTGGGTTCTGGGGAATCTAACTGAGGCCCTTTGGCTTTGCAGGCAAGAGCCTTAACCGTTAAGCCATCTCTCCAGAACTTGTTTTGGTTTTTTGAGGTAGGGTCTCACTCTAGCCCAGGATGACCTGGAATTCACTATGTAGTCTCAGGGTGGCCTCAAACTCACGGTGATCCTCCTACCTCTGTCTCCTGAGTGCTGGGATTAAAGGAGTGTACCGCCACACCAGGCAACAGTTGGAATTTTTTAATTTTTTAAAAAATTAATGTTTGTAGATTTTGCCAAATTAATACAGTAAATGGAAAAAATCCATAACAGCATGCTCCTGCATATTTTAAGCGCGACTCTATTTACAAAAACAGATAAAGCAAGCTGGAACAGTTTCCCATGCACATGGGCTTCTTACCTCTCCCCACTGCATGCACAACAGAAGGTCCAAATCCTCGGATCTGAAAGCCAAGCCCATCAGCTGAATCTGGGATTTTCACTGTCCTATAAAACAATCCGAAATGAAGGCAAGAAGAATTTTAAATGCTACAGTTGTTAAAATGTTAATCATCTATGCCTTCGCTCATCCTGGCAATATATACATACTGACGGGCTACCAAGGAAAGGACAGTGAGCTGGACGCCCTTAGAGACAACATGGTCCTTACCCTCACACAGGCACAGAGCAGGCATGCATTATAGTTTCTAAATTGGACACAGTCATTACACAACATATTCTGGAAGAGGAACTGGCAATAGGCACAGCTATACTGGCTGTGAATTCTCATTCAGCTGTTTTCTAAGCAGATAGTGTCCCAGAAACTGCCACAGAATGATGGCACCATGTAGACTCCTTTCTCACAGTGTGGATGTGGATTAAAGGAAAAGCTTCTGGTACACTGCCCTCTATGGTACCAAGCCAGGATCTTCTCTAAAATGGAAGCTCCTCTCTTTAGTTCACTACCACAGAAAAAAAATGGTTACCTTGTGAAATTTCATTGTAAAGAACGATACTAAATATGAGCCCATGCATTTCTACATGGTGGAAACTTCATCAAAGAACAAATTATAAAGGACAGAGTTGTCAAACACTCCATCAAAATAGTGTAAGAATATGATTAACTATAGGGTTTATGTAAATACAATTCAAAAAGAATCATACATCAAAAGGTAAGCCTGAATAAGAAAAGAAGTATTTCCAGTGAATCCACACAGAATGGAATGAGAACATAAGTCAGCTGCCATGGCAAACTAATGAAGGACATTCAAGTTGTCACTGCAACATAACAAAGAACACTATATAGACTGGAACATCATAACCATAAAATAAGTATAACAAATTGCAATTACAAATAAAATGAAATGAACACAGTGCAATCAATTTTGATGGAGAGCACCTGATACCCAAGAAACATTTTTTTTTTTTACAAAGGAAGAATTAATTATAAAATACACATCAACAGCCATTGAAAGGCATGCTGGACAGACTATGAAGTTATACCCAGCTGCTGGAGGCCACTTGAGAAAGACTGTGTAACTAGAACACTCCAGAAAGCCCCAGGCTACATTCAGGCTTGAGGGCAGAGCCTGGCACTGTAGCCTCCAACACTCTCTAGGCAGGCATTCAGCTTAAAAATGTGAGTTGTCTGGGGCTGGAGAGATGGTTAAGCGCTTGCCTGTGAAGCCTAAGGACCCCGGTTCGAGGCTTGGTTCCCCAGGTCCCACGTTAGCCAGATGCACAAGGGGGCGCACGCGTCTGGAGTTCGTTTGCAGAGGCTGGAAGCCCTGGCACTCCCATTCTCTCTCTCTCCCTCTATCTGTCTTTCTCTCTGTTTCTGTCGCTCTCAAATAAATAAATAAAAAATTAAAAAAAAAATGTGAGTTGTCTGTTCTGGGGAAGCTTGAACTTGCTATTGCAAAGTAGTTATACATCTTAGAGTGATTTGCATATATGTAGAACAGAGGTCAAAGAACCACTATATACTTTATCCTTAATGACATAATTCTTTGGTGTACAGGGCTGTGTTTACTTCCTTTGAAAGGAATACAGTTACAGTGTCCAGTGTCCATCAAAGACGTATAAGCATTCAGTAACAACGAGAGATGGGGGTGGGGAAGAAGAAGTAATTACACATTCTAGTGTCCGTGAAACAGGAGGCCGACCCTGCTTCTGCTTAGGAATGAGAGGCCACTGTGGCTGAGCTAGCCCTAGCTTCCAGGCATGGTGAGTTACGGTCACTTCGACATGAGCAACAAGAGCAGCTTCTCAACCTTTCTGAGCAAGGTCTTCCTATCTGTCTAATATTGCTATGTGAGGCTGACCCCTCTGTAATCTTTAAAATTATTATTTTATCTTAGCAAAATATTTTTATTTGTTTATTTGCTTGTATGTGCAGGGGGAAGAAGGAATCTCAGTAATTTGCTATTCTACATGAACACCAGACACATCACCAATTCTATTTTTTGTGTCTTTGCTTACATGGGGAATCAAACCCAGGTAGGCAGGTTTTATAAGCAAGCACCTCTAGCCTTTGAGCAATCTTCCCATCCCTTAGCAAAATTTCTTAACAAAATACAGCACCATGAGATCCATTTTAGTGTAAACAGTGGAATTCTTTTAATAAAATTATCTTTTGAGAACAAGTTTTCCTGGTGGAATAAAAGGGCACATTGTTTATTAAAATAAGAGTTAAACTCATACAAGAGGAATGACCTATGTCCAGGAGAAAATAAGTATCTTAACAAATCTATGAAATAGCCTTTTGGAAAATTCCTTGATGTTATCAAGTGGAACATACAGCTAGACTCAAAAGAAAATTCTGTTTTGTTTACCTCTCATATGTTAGCCTTTTCTCCCAAACAGGATGCTGCTAATGTTACAAGACAGTCTTTTAAAAACCATGAGCACCCTGACAGAAACTTCCATACAGTTCTTCCTGAGGCCTCATGCCCTATGAGTCTGCCTACAGATGGTCCCCAGATGGTGCTAGGTACCTGGGCTAGAGAAGGTCGGTGCTATTTAAGACAAAATGAATTGGAGAGAGCAGAGATGGCCTTCCAAGATGCTAACACCTACTCTGCCAAACCTGCACAATGAACAGCCCACTGTAGCCAATGCACTTTATGAAGTTTATGAGAAATGTTGCCTTACTTAGAATAGCAAGAATCCACCCAGGAGAAAGCCCTGTGTCATCACTTCTTACTTTCAGGTCAATTTCTGGTGGGGAGGAACCAAAGCTATCACAAAGACTGAAAATGCCTTCCTGATGGCTTCAACATGACATGGACCCACAGGCTCATGCAGACGCAGTGGCTAGCTGATGGGTTTGCGGGAAGTGGTTTGTGAGAGCGCTCATCTAAATGGATCCATATGGTGTGGTAATTGCAAGGTAATGCCTGATTGAAGGAGGGACCTAGTTTGAGGAAGGTCACTGAGGGTATGTTGTCAGGGACTGTATCTTCCATGACTGAGTGAAGTATTGACTGATCTCTGTTTTTCATCTTCCAAGAGGTGATGAAGACAGTCTGAGCCATGTGCTTCTCCCATCGTGACGTTCTGCATGAGCACACGGGGCCAAATAGCAGCGGTTGGGAAACACAGAAATCATGTCAGGTGTTTTGCCACAGTGACAAAGGAAAAAGTAACAAATTCAGCCTTATTAGGCAGTGATGTGTCAGCAAATGCTGAGAATAAAGTAAGTCTTTACAATATCTTTATGTGTCAAAGTGTTCAATGAAACTTCCGATGTTTTATACATCAGAAATATGTGATGAAAGAAAAACTATCCATTGATGTCAATTTAGATATTAACTTTTCAATGTAAATGCTGAGGTTGAAAGTGCTTTCATCATACTTACTATAAGCTAACCGATAAGCATGAGTGATAATACTGACTGCCTGCCAGGGTACTAGCTCTAAGGACATGTTTGCTCTTCATCACTGATGTTGGGAGTGTCCACTAGCACTCAGCAGGTAGAGGCTAATGATGCTGGCTAATACCAGACAGTGCACAAGAAACTCTGCCAAGTATGTACTTACAAATATGAGAGTTCTATTTGATGAGAATTGTTCTTTAATGGGTACCAACTGAATTGTAGAGAAAAATCCACATGGAATAACAAATGTGATTTACAATTTCCCAAATTAAAAACGTTACTATCCTATTTATATCTTGTGAAATTATTAAAGTATTATACTCCATACTTGCTCTTTATTCTTAGTGTAGGTAGATTTTTGTGACCATTATCACCAAACAGCCTCTTAAACAAAAAGACATGTGTGTGTTGTAATGAATTCATAATACTGGGAAAACATAAGGGGAAAGTTACACATTTAAAGTACATTAAAATAAAAAAATAGTATTCTATATTTATAAAAGTTTTTAAAATATTTTAGTCATTATTATTGACAAGGAGAGAGAGATAAGGAGAGTTACAATGAGTGTGACAAGACCTCTAGTCACTGCAAAAGGACTCTAGACACTGTGCATCTGGCTTTACATGAGTACTAGGGAATTGAACCCGGACCATCAGGCTTGGCAAGCAAGTGCCTTTAACTGCTGAGCCACCTCCCCAGCTCCATAAAGAAGACAAATTCTCTAATGCAATAAGGAAGTGATAGAATGAAATGAAATGAGAAGGCAGTCAAGAGCACCAACACCACCAATGAGTACTAACCATGTGTTAACTGCCTTCCCAACTAACAAATCAAGACTTAGATCAAGACCTAAGAGCTCTGTGGCACAGCACTGTTGTGCCATCTCATGGATGAGAACTGAGAAGTGACAAATTACTTGGTAAGTGGAGGAAAGGGGCTTGAACTTCAGGTTCCAGGCACTGAGCAGCAAGGACTGGAGCAGTGTCAGAAGACACGGGGTCCAGCTCTGAAGCTTGGAAATGTCCCTTCTACATTTAGTGTTGACATTGTTCTCATAATAGTCTTTTCAATTTTTATTTGTTTATTTATATATCTGAGAGAGGGTCAGAAAAAGAGAGAGGAAATGGGCATACACGGGGTCCAGCTCTGAAGCTTGGAAATGTCCCTTCTACATTTAGTGTTGACATTGTTCTCATAATAGTCTTTTCAATTTTATTTGTTTATTTATATATCTGAGAGAGGGTCAGAAAAAGAGAGAGGAAATGGGCATACACGGGGTCCAGCTCTGAAGCTTGGAAATGTCCCTTCTACATTTAGTGTTGACATTGTTCTCATAATAGTCTTTTCAATTTTATTTGTTTATTTATATATCAGAGAGGGTCAGAAAAAGAGAGAGGAAATGGGCATTCCAGGGACTCCAGCCACTGCAAACAAACTCCAGATGCATGCACCACCTTGTACATCTGGCTTACATGGGTCCTGGGGAATCGAACCTGGGTCATTTGGCTTTGCAGGCAAGCACTTTAACCACTAAGCCATCCCTCCAGCCCCATCACAGTGTTTTAACTGTTGAATGTCTGTGTCAGCAGACCATTTGCTGTGGGGTCAAACCAGGGGTTATTTGGAGGGCATGATTTCTAATGGTTGCATTGGAAGGCTACTTTACATTCCTTTCAGAGTATCCTCAAAGTGGAGCTAGGCAGCTGAGATAGCCTTTATCTATGCAGGATGGGATAAAGATGTAGGAACGGATCTTATTTCATTTAGAGGGAAGACCGTGCTGTGGTTCTTTGCTGCCCTCTAGCCTGGTGTTTATGAATTAGTAACTTTATTAATGAGTCACTCATTCTTTCAGGTCACTTGGTAAATGGCTGGTACAAGTTAAAGCATCCATCCATCTTAAGGATTTAATATTGTCACAAAGGGAAGTACTGGGGACAATCTATCCAATTACACTGCATTCTGACTCAAACTATGCATAGTGCACCTAACTATTTCTGAATGCATAGTATTTATATAATAAATGTACATAGAGTATATACTTCATGCAATACATATGTATATATAGTATTTATATATAAAATACTTTTAAGTCAAATAATACTACACATATATTCATTTATGATATATAATTAAAATTTCAAATCTTGTCTGTGAAACAATAGCTTTCATTTATCTTAAAATGAATTAAGTTAAAGTAAGTTGCTTACTGTTACAGAAAAATAATACAAGTAAATTTTAAAGAACTATTCTGATATAGTACATTCACATGTTCTGTTGGTTGGTGAAATAATTCATGGCAAATACCACACAGCCATATTAAAACTAGTGACAATGAATTACAGAAAAAAAAGACAGTGACTGTCAAGTTCATTACAATATGTTTTAAGTTTACACAAGTATATAGAGCATGGTTGTGTTCTATATGTAACAGTGGTTTACAAACAGAAGTGGCTATGTCTGTGTGGTAACATTAAAAGAAAATGTCTTCCTTCAGAAAATATCTTTCTTGTTTTTCCATAATAAGTATTATTATGATTCAAGTATGAAGTGTTCCCCCAAAAGGCTAATGTGTTGAAGAGAGTGGAACTATCATGAGGTTCCTAGTTGAATAACCCATTGACGAGAACATAGCTGTTAGGCTATTGGGGATAATGCCCAGTTGTAAGTAGTAGGTGAATGGAGCAATCCTTTGAAGGATATACCTTATCCTTAGATTCCATCTTGTTCCCTCTCTCTGCTTCCTGACTGTTGTTAGGTGAGAAACTTATGTTCTCCTACCTCCATGATGAACAGAAACGTCTAAAACCATGAAACAAAAAAAGAAACAAACTGCTACTCTTTGAAGTTTTTCTCAGACAATCTCTCATAATGATGTAGGGCTGAATAACACAAGCACACATATTTTTATTATCTTAGGTAGACAGATGAAAGATCAAGAGGTTTTTTGTTTGTTTGTTTGTTTCCTTTATTTAAAAGCATGGGTATCTTGCCAAGTATGTACAATCATGGAGTATCTTTTAGACTTCGTCTCATGTCATATGAACACTAAATTGTATGCTGAAGTGTGTCTAATCACACTTTTGCACCAAAAATTCTTATAGCTAAACAGGTATCGCTTTATTCTTTAGTATCAAGTGTTCTGCTAGCTTATTCACTAATAGTAAAACTCGATCTAACACAGGACAGAAAAATTTGGACTGGAAGAGGAGAACATTATTTCTTCTTTCTTATTTATTTATTTATTTTGGGTTTTTCAAGGTAAGGTCTCACTCTACCTCAGGCTGACTTGGAATTCACTATATAGTCTCAGGGTGGTCTCCAACTCACAGCAATCCTCCTGCCTTTGCTTTCCAAGTGCTTGGATTAAAAGCGTGCACCACCACACCTGGCTGAGAACATTATTTCTAATGATCCATGGAATTTAGGCAGCCAACACTTACCACCAGAAGCAGCACAGTTTTCCCTATCATCTGAAGCACTGTATTAGTAATTTTTTGAAGTTTCAGTGTTATGGATTTTAAGTGCTATAGATATGGAGTGCTTAATTCTAAATGGTTACTTTGTAGTTTGTATTTTCTATTTTGCTTATCTATGGAACATATTTTAGATCTCACAAAAATAAATCCACTTACTCCCTTGGTTTTGTGCTCACAAGAACCCTTAGAGGCTTTCTGCTGTTTAAGCATGATTTCAGGAAACAGTCCACTTCATGGAAAGGTCTCATAAAAACTAGGTCACCATTAATAGAAAAAATCTTCTTCCCAACTTCCATACCAGCCATCTGTGAGAAAAGTGACAAAAAAATAATTTCATATGATAATTTAATAGAGATTTTAGGTTCTTATAAAAGATGAATCTGTAAAGGTTCAATGCTTATAGGTTCTGACATTTTAAAGACATGTGCAATAGTTTTACACAAATTCAAATAACAGAACACTGCATGAAACAATATTCTCTTTGGATTAGTATGAATTTGATTATACAGCTTTGTTGAAATTCTCCCTCTTTCCTTCTTGGCATTTCACTCTCCCAGACGCTCTCTTGTTACTGTTAACTTTTGCTCTTTAAAGTAGGGTTAAACACCTGTTTATTACCCTTTACTGTGTTTTCAAGCTATATACTTTTAACTCAGAGAGTTTCAACCCTTTGTGTGTGTATTTAGTCTATATTACATTTAGTGTAAAGAATGCCAAGTTTATTTGCATGAATTTTTATGGTAAAAAGATGCTGTGCATTAGCAGAAGTTACTAATAACTAAAAGTAGATTCAAATGTAAATTCTACTTGTGTACATTAATTCCATTTCTGTAATTCTAATATTCTTTATTAGAGCTTAGAATACCAAGATGTTTGCTTAAATATTAATATCTTGGGCTGGAGAGATAGCTTAGCAGTCAAGGCATTTCCTTGCAAAGCCTGAGAACTCATGTTCAAATCTCTAGGTCCCACACAAGCCAGATGCAGCGAGGCAAGAGTACAATGCTGCACATGCCCACAAGGGAGTGATGCATCTGGAGTAAGTCTGCAGTGGCTGAAGGCCCTGGTATGTCCATTCTTTCTTTCTATCTCTCTCTCTCAAATAAATAAATAAATATGATAAAATATCAAGTATCTTTCAAGCCCAGTAGCAAAGTGAAGAGACTTGAGGCCTGAAATACCTGGGCTGGAAAGTAGGCTTCATAAGGATGGGGGACTTTTGGCCTTTGTCTATTGCTGTGCCCAATCCTTAGAACACTGCCTAGCATATAACTATTATTAAATAAATATTTCCTAAGGAAGGAGTGATCAGAAGATTTCTCTGTGTAAAAGCCTTGTGAAATCGAATAATGTCAATCAGCCCCATAGAGCCCCAGGTTGGAAACAATGATAATGGAAATTCCAGGGCAGGGACACAGAATGTGCTACTTGCCTCCTAGGAACTCAAGATGATCAGAGCTGTAGTTCTCTGAAGTACTATGACTGTCCCAGCCCCAATTATCACTGACACACTGCCAGAAATCCCAAAGCTACCTTAAAAAAAAAAAATGCAGATACCCTGCCAGCAACTGATTGCAATCTGAGACTTTTATATTCACAAAACATAACAAAATATCTGAATGATAATGCTAATTTACATTACCTCAGCATTAGACCCCCTTTCTACCAACTTTATTATTGGAACTTTATTTTTGTCTTCCAGCCCAAAGCCATAACTTCCTTCATTAGATTTAATCTGGAATATGAAACATGAATATTATTGATAATGCAATGATGAATATTACAAATAAAACAGAATGAAGTCATCAATCATGCTAATGCAGGTCTCCTGCCTTTGCCTAACCAAGAAAAGTTAGATAATCATCAACTTACCAACAGTGACTTGGCTATAACATTTTCTACAACTTTTAAATCATGTTTCATAAGTCGGTGTTTCATATTTGATCCTTCCATTTCCTCATCAGCAAAAAAGCGGAAAAGAAGAGGCTCGTCTTTGAATTCACTTTTTTCAAGGACTACAAAAACAGAAAGGTTTAAATTATTTCATTTAATCCAAAATACAAACTTCTTTTCCTTACCAGTGTATATTCAGTAAATAAACACCTGCCCACAAGTTAAATTCTCTTGTATCTCTTACTCTAAACCAAATCCAATTTCTTGAGTTACTGTTATTTAAAGGATTTTTGGATTTTTAAAATAAGTACTATTTTCCAGTATCAACTTCTTTGTATTTAACTAAGCCCTCCATTGTCCAAATTAAAAATCTAAATTTAAAGAAAAGAATACAATGAATCCAAAAATATGTAATCCAACATGGAAAATTATAGTGCTTTCCACTTTCAGAAAACATTTTAGCACGTCTTTAATACACTAAACAATTATAAGAAAATTTAAAATGGACTGTGTTTAACCTTCATGTGTGACCAATTCCCATTGAGATCACATTTGTTCTAACACTTCAAACCAGAAATATGTCATATGAGTGAAATGTGACTTTTAACTTCCAAATTTATAGTTCTTTTCTGTTTCAAAGCAATATTCTCAAATAAAATTCTATAAAGGTCAGTCTTTCCCTTTTATCTGAATATTAATATTTTCCCCCAAAGCCTCTATGGTCCCTGGGTATAAACTGATGGCATATGTTTTATGTCCTGTTAGCTTTGTTCAAACTAAGGGTAAATATGTACAGCAAGAATGTATTGAATGACATCTTGACTGCTGTCAAAATGCTTTAAAATAGAAAATTTTGGTTCCATTCTCCATCCTTAGCACCCTGATGCATACTACTTAGGACAGGGTGACTCATGGTCATGGGAAAGCAATGGGGCCCAGGTCTGGGACTAATTCTGAGTATGAAAAGTTTTAAAACATAGTTTTTTAAACTTTCTTGATTTTATTTTTCTTGTCTATAAAGCAAAGGCAATAAAATAAATCTTCACAAAGCTGCCTTAACTAAAATGAGATGACGCATGTAAACAACTTGGACTGTACTATGCAATACAAAGAGATGACTATTGTATTTCATTATTTTTATAAAGTTTCTATAAATACCTGCAGAGCAGATGGGCACATGGGTTATTTTTTATGAATGGGTTATCTTTGGAATGAATGCTGGCTGGCCACATGAATGAACAAATGAAACTATCAACCTCACAATAAAAGGTAACATGAGCCATAACAGACAATGGGAGACAGAAATATTTTGGATTAAGCTGTTTTGCCTTGATGATATAAACATTTTTCTGAAGATCACATGATGTTTCTACTACAGCTGTTTTCCCTCAACCAAACAGTCCATCAAGAGGCCAACGGAAGTACCAAGAGTGCCAGGCATATTAGGCCAATATGCTTTCAAACTGACACAACAATTCTGTAGGCGTACCTAGTGTTATAATTCAGTATTTTATTATAAGTGCTTAGCTGAAATCATTACTTCTTGTTGTGTGATAAGAAGAATAATTGAAGGTTTTAAGTTTGATATTATAGCTTTAGCTTCCCAAAATGTCATGAGGGTTTTTCTCCCATTCAATAGCTTGCTCTTCAGGGACCAGTATTTTTTTTTATCATAATTCATACAGTGATCTAAACCAAATGAAATGGGATAAAATTCCTAAACATATACATGACAATCAATACATCTCAAAATTGCTATAACTTTTGCCAGAATTCTTTCTTCAAATAAATATTAACATCCCTGTGAAATTAGCTGGCAGACACAAACACTAACAAATATGTATTTAGAGGCCTATTATTTCAGTTTTAGTAGCTTGGTAAGATAGTATGCATGCAGAGGATAAATTCTCATTACCATGGAGAAATCCATAGGTTTCATTGGGGGAAAATGACTCTTGTTCAATGACCTGTTTGCAATCATCAAACAAAAATAGACTAGAAAGACACATTTCCCCCCAGAGATTTAGTTATCCAAAGTAATCTTGAATATAATTTCTTAAAAGTAATAATAAATATGAAACCTCATGTTCTCATTTAATCAATCTACTATATGCTGTCATTTAAATGAATATAATCTGAAATCAATCCAGATAAATAAGGGATTATTTTTGTTAAGATCACAAACTTTCAATTTCAAATTTTGCTCTTCTTGAATGACCACGGTCTAGAAAAACAGAAGAGAAGTCACAGACACTAGTACATAATAGCAAGTTGACATAGGAATAGCCCCAGCAGTGACACTGACTGCAGATGTGGTGACTCAACAGGAACCCATGGCAAGACCCAGACAGTGTAGCTGATTCATCTCGCCCTCACTGAGCACTGAGACACTCCCAATGTTCCAAGAGAAGCCAAACAAAGAAACACATGTGTAAGTGCGCAGGGCGGAACTCCCTACCATGGTGCATAAATCCATTGTCACAGAGTCCGACAGCAAATATCATCGCCTCTTCTCTGGTGCGGCAATCGCCCTGTTAACCAGAAAAAGCACTGTTCATGTCAACCAACAGGCCATTGAAGGCTTTAGTGCATCTGATTTACAGTCCAAGAAACACTCCCCACACACTATGTAATGTTTATTAGTCCTCTTTCATAGCATGTAAGTACTCTACCAATGTATTCTCACTTCTATTACATTTCTATTGTTACTGCTCTAATCAGATGTTTCTGTATACCTTATCTAAATTACGATACTTTTTCTGCTCTCTCTCTAGCATAAGCTACTATAGAATTCAAGTTTATTACCCAGGAATTTCATATTCCAAAACTTTAAAGAGGTCCTATTTTTTAATATTTATGTACAAGAGAGAAAGAGATAGTGTGAGAGAGAAGGGGCACGCCTGGGCCTCCAGCCACTGCAAATGAACTCCAGAAGCATGCACCACTTTGTGCATCTGGCTTACATGGGTCCTGGGGAATTGAGCCTGGGTCCTTGGACTTTGCATTCAAGCACCTTAGTACCTAAGCCATCTATCCAGCCCAGTTCCTATTTTTTTAATAATAAAATCCAAAATACTGTTGAGCTTTCCAGATGTTTCAATCCTAGTTTTCTTCTTCCTCTCCAGCCTCCCTTTTCAAAGATTAATACTTGTTCTTGTCATTCTGATCAGGCTAGCTGCCTGGACTCTATCCCACCTCATTCTAACCTTCATGCAAATGCTAGCAGTTGTTTTCCTCGCTAGCTATCTTTAAATGCCCTACACACACTTCACCTCATGCTGTGACAACTGTAACTGTCAACTACAAAGGCAGTTGTATAATCTGAAATTCCAGACTATGCAACAGGTCTTCCTAAAAATCAGGGTGATTTGTAAGTCTTACATGTTGGCTTAAAATGTATCGATTCTTTTCCTACAAACCATAACAAATGGTTCACATTCACACCTTAAAATATAATCAGTCCTTCTTTTGCCTTCTAGGTATTAAAATCCAGTGAAGAAAAGAGCTAGGGCTGCTGAGATGGCTTAGCAGTTAAGGTGTTTGCCTATGAAGCCTAAGAAGCCATGTTCAAACCCCCCAGACCCCATGTAAGCCAGAAGCACAAAGGTGAGGCTGGTGCAAAGTTGTACATGCTCACTCGATGGTGCAAGCAATGGGAACTGGATTTCAGTGATTAAGGCTCTGGAGCATCAATTCTCTCTCTCTCTCTCTCTCTCTCTCTCTCTCTCTCTCTCTCTCTCCCCCCCCCCCCCTCTCTCTCTCTCTCTCTCAACATTAAAATTAAAATTCAAAAAAGAAATAAAGAAAAGAGCTAATACGGGCTGCAGAGATAGCCCAGTGGTTACAGACACTTGTTGCAAAGTTTGATGGCCCAGGTTCAATTCCCAGCACCCATGTAAAACCAGATGCACAAAGGGGCATATGCATTTAGAGTTTGTTTGAACTGGTAAAAGGTCATGGCAAACTCATGTTCATTCATTCATTCATTCTCTCTATCCTTACAAATTAATAAATAAAAATATCCTTTAAGCTTAGCATGGTGGCACATGCCTTAAACCTAGCACCTGGGAGGCAGAGGTAGGAGGATTTCTATGAATTTGAGGCCACCCTGAAACTACATAGTGAATTCCAGATCAGCCTTGGCTAGAGTGAGACCCTGCCTCGAAAAAAACAAAAAATCTTTAAAAACAGTTAATATGCCAACCAATCAGATACATATAGCCAGGAAACTAGGAACATAGAAAACACCCCAAGCCTACTAAAGTGCTTAATAAGGCCTCCTGTGGGAGATGATGCTAGAGAAGATTTTTAATAAATATGTAGAAATCACAGTAAATAACCATCAGATCTTGAAGGCAGAAACCATGCCTATTTCTTGTCTTGTTGGTTTGTTTTATGTTAGTAATATGCTTAACTTTAAGCTTATGGGGGGGGGGTGGCTCAGCAATTAAAGGCACTTGCTTGAAAAGCTGCCATCCAGGGTTCCACACCCCAGCTACCCATGTAAATATGGATGGGCATTCATTTACACTAACAAGAGTCCCTGCTATGTGTGCCTATGTATACACACACACACTAACAAATTTTTAACATACATAAGTATTTTTGGAATAAAGTTAAGCTTATGATAGCAGCTTTGATTGTTTTATTTGATGGTATGTTATAGAACATAACCATTCATATTTGCATTAACAAATCTGTGCACCATTATTATTCTTCCTCTTTAATCCTTTTGTTTTGTTTTATTTTTTTAACTGACAAATTCCTTAATTGTAAAGAATATCTCATGGTAATTCCCTCCCCCCTCCCCACTGTCCCTTTGAAACTCCACTCTCCATCATATCCCCTCCCCCTCTCAATCAGTCTCTCTTTTGTTTTGATGTCATCATCTTCTATTCCTATTATGATGCTCTTGTGTAGGTAGTGTCAGGCACTGTGAGATCATGGCTATCCAGGCCATTTTGTGTCTGGAGGAGCATGTTGTAAGGAGTCCTACCCTTCCTTTGGCTCTTACATTCTTTCTGCCACCTCTTCCACCATGGACCTTGGAAGGTATGATAGAGATATTGCAGTGCTGAGCACTGCTCTGTCACTTCTTCTCAGCACCATTATGCCTTCTGAGTCATAAAGAGAGAGAGAAAAAAAATAGAAAGAGATATAGGAAGAGAGAGAATTGGCATGCCAGGACCTCAGCCACTGTAATTGAACTCTAAAAGCTTGTGCCACCTAGTGGTCATGTGCAATCTTGAACTTGCCTCACCTTTGTGTGGTTTATGCAGGATTTGGAGAGTAGAATATGGGTCTTTAGGCTTTGCAGGCAAGTGCCTTAACCACTAACCATCTCTCCAGCCATTTTTTCTTAATTATTTTTTAAAATTATTTTTAGAAAACATAGTTTTAAAAACCCCTATGGGGGCCAGAGAGATATCTTATCTTACCTGCAAAGCCTAAGGACCCAGTTGGATTCTCTAGGTCCCACATAAGCCACATGCACATGGTAGTGCATGTGTCTGGAGTTCAAGTTCGTTTGCAGTGGCTGGAGACCCTGGCAAACCCATTCTCACTCTCTCTGTCTCCCTCTCTCTGTCTCAAATAAATAAAATAGATAAATAAAATGTTCTTTTAAGGGCTGGAGAGATGGCTTAGCGGTTAAGTGCTTGCCTGTGAAGCCTAAGGACCCCGATTCAAGGCTTGATTCCCCAGGAACCACTTTAGCCAGATGCATAAGGGGGCACATGCATCTGGACTTCCTTTGCAGTGGCTGGAGGCCCTGGTGCACCCATTCTCTTTCTCTATCTGCCTCTTTCTCTGTCTGTCACTCTCAAATAAATAAATAAATAAAGTAACAAAGTGTTCTTTTTAAAAAATACCCGGGCTGGAGAGATGGCTTAGCGGTTAAGCGCTTGCCTGTGAAGCCTAAGGACCCCGGTTCGAGGCTCGGTTCCCCAGGTCCCACGTTAGCCAGATGCACAAGGGGGCGCACGCGTCTGGAGTTCGTTTGCAGAGGCTGGAAGCCCTGGCGTGCCCATTCTCTCTCTCTCCCTCTATCTGTCTTTCTCTCTGTGTCTGTCGCTCTCAAATAAATAAATAAATAATTAAAAAAAAAATACCCTATGGAGGCCCACTTACATCTAGGGAGCATAAAAGAAAGCCATTGCCTGGATGTGATGAAACAGCATTGTTTAAATAAGACATATGAGTGATCCATACAGAGATCAAAACTTAAATTACAAAATGTTTTACAAATATATTAATGCACTTATCCACTAAGGAGTTAACTCAATATCATGCTATTTTTTTATAAACCACTACACTAAAAGCAGCTAAGTAGGAAGTGAAAAGTGTTTAATAAGAGAAGTCATTACATTTTCAAAGAGGGTATCACAGCAAAACTCTGTGGGATCTTGAGCAGTCCACAAAGAGCATAAGGACTACTGTCTTGCCGCCAGCTCTTCACTCTCATTAAGCTGTCTAAATCAATTCAGTCAATACTGGTCAATCACAGTCTTTGTGGACAGAGGGCCACTTCACAATAAATTAAGCATTTAATTTGCCCTCTTATCATTCCACAGCTACATCCTTCTCCTCCTTTTCTAAGGCAATCCACGCTGTTCTAATTAATCTGAAGCTCTGTAATAAGGTTTGACTATGCCTGAAACTCAAATTTGGGGGCTATATACCATTAGAATTAAAAAGCTGCTGCGACAGATAAGAAAATGGCATGTGCAGTTATTCCAGGAAGTAGACAGCAGCTGTGCAGACTACAGCGCAAACGTGAAGAGATATGCACAGAGTTGGCTAAGTAAATTATCATGAGAACTGGGATCAGATACCATACATGTTGCTGGAACAGAGTACTGAAAAAAACTAAGAAAAGAATTGTTTCAACATGGTCTAGAATTTTGGAAACTAACCCTTAGAGAGTGAAAGTTTCAGTGTTTTCTAAAGTTGATAACTGACTCATTGAGTTCAAATTTCAATGTTTATTTGGAATTAGTCTTTGCTTCAAATAAATTTTCTGCAGTTTTCTCACATAACCCAATATCGTATAAGTTCGTGTGAATTCTACAACAGTGTAGCGTTAGGTGGAATTGTAACTATGTTACTGAATATAAAACTGATTCCGATTGTACATGGCAAGCAGCATTTAAAAATGATTGCTATTGGGGCTGAAGAGATGGCACAGCAGTTAAAAGTACTTGCTTGAAAGCCTGAAAGCCTGGGTTCAACACCCCAGTAACCACATAAAGCCAGATGCACAAAGTGGCACATGTGTGTGCAGCTTATTTGCAGGTCTGTACTTTGTTTGTAGGAGGCTCTGACACTGTCATTCTTTCTCTCTCTTTTTCCTTCTCTCTAAAATAAATACGTAAATGCATGCATCTGAACTTTATATTGTAGTAGCAAAAGCACTGCTGTGCCCCTATCCGGTTTTATCCCCTTATAAATTAATTAATTAATTAACTTAATAACAGACAAGCATACTGGGAAAGCCACTGGTCACATTGTTTAAGGTTTTATTCGAAAACCATTATTTGGCTTCATCCACAATATGAGCTTCTCATTGAAAAAGTTTATGCCCATTGAAATGCACGAGAATGCAGTCTTAAGAAGTGTAGAAATTGGGCTGGAGAGATGGCTTAGCGGTTAAGCGCTTGCCTGTGAAGCCTAAGGACCCCGGTTCGAGGCTCGGTTCCCCAGGTCTCACGTTAGCCAGATGCACAAGGGGGCACACGCGTCTGGAGTTCGTTTGCAGAGGCTGGAAGCCCTGGCACGCCCATTCTCTCTCTCTCCCTCTATCTGTCTTTCTCTCTGTGTCTGTCGCTCTCAAATCAATAAATAAAAAATTTAAAAAAAAAAAGAAGTGTAGAAATTAACATAAAATAACAAAAATCTTAAATTGCATGTGTAAAGAATAAAACAGGATTTAAATATTAACAGATAAAAAAAAGTATACATTTAACAGATAAACAGCAAGTTTTGTTATCTGCTTAACAAAATGGTTTTGTTACAAATAAAAGTGAGGCTTCTTAGGTAACTGACTTAAAGTTATGCGTAATGACTGAATTTCAACCAAGCATTTTCTCCTCCCTGAACAGTAAATTCAGTTCTAGTATATATTAGCTTTCTTAGTTTTTTTCTTTAATGAGCAGAACATACTTAATCTTTTAGTAGGTGGCCTATTAAAAAATTCCTAAGTATAATTATATTTGATAGTCTATTATGATGGGCTAAAAGTCTTAATTTTTTTTTTTTTTTACTCATAACATTTCACATTTTCTCAATACCAGCTGGCATCTTCTACCTACAAAAAAGAGAAATAATAATAGTAATAGGTCTGTACTTTGCAATTTTAAAATGTAAACAGACATAATATAAATCTTTCATTGTCAAAGTTCAACTGGTATCTAACAGAGAACATGACACAAGGAGATCAGAACCATTTGTTAGCACTAACAAACATTTAAAACAAATGAGCAAAAAGTGCTGCTTCCATGGCGAGTCTGACAACCTGAGCCAAGATGGCGTAGACAAACACTGAGGATACTTAAAACGTACAAAAACAGAAGAAGGTGCAGAAAGGTTTTAAGAACCAAAGGACGGAAGGGAATATGCAGAGGCATTGCTTCCCTGGCACAACTGAAGGCTGTTCTCACAACTCATAACATACAACCACATGGTGATTACCAGCAATCTCACCAAGAAAGATCCTCAATGGAGTGGGGACAAGGAGAAAGGAAATAATTGTACTAATACATGATGGACCCATACAAACTTCCTACTTAATACAAAATAAAAATATGTGAAAATGCAAAAAAAAAGTGTTGGAACATAGTTATTCAGTGATGTGCAAATTGTGCTATGCTGTGCTTTTGGTGAATTTCAGCTTGATATTTTAAAAACAGAATCTTTTTATATTTGCAAGAAAAAATAGCACAAAATTGTATGTCATTTATATTTAAGAACTGAGAAGCAGGACTGGTGAGGTGGCTCAGTGGTGAAAGGCATTCAAGCAAAGCCCACTGATCCTGATCTGCCTGCAGCAATGGAAGGTGGAGCCACAAAATGCCGAAACTAACTTCTTCTGTTGCAGGCACAAACAACCCTATCTCTATGAAGGAGGAGCTGAAGGAGAGCCAGAGCCCCTCTAGGTTGTTCTCTGACTTCCACACTGACACCATCACACCTATCAGTGCCAACACAAACAAATTAAAAACAGTAACTCAGGGACTGGAGAGATGGATTAGCAGTTAAGGTGCTTGTTTGCAAAGACAAAGGACCCTGGTTCAATTCCCCAGGACCCACATCAGCCAGATGCACAAGGTGGCACATGTATCTGGAGTTCGACTCCAGTGGCATGCCCATTGTCTCTCTCCCTCCTTTTCTCCCTTTCTCCCTCTTTCAAATAAGAAAAATACTTTAAAAAATAACTTGAAAGACTACCTAGATTCATATCCTAATCCAGCTTCATAATAATTATATAAAGTTAATTTACTGTGCCTCTTCTGAAAGCAGGTAGTAATTTTCTTAAGTACTCAGTTCCTATGCATAAAAGCAGCAAAGAACAAAACTCAGAAATTTCTGAATTTTTATTTACCTGAGCAATTAACCAGTCTATCAGTTTGTTGGCCATGACAACAGATTTGTAGGTCCTCAAATGGTAATCTTTATCTCTGTAAGGAAAACATGAGTGGAAAACATTAAACAAGGGGAGATGTGATTACAGGGTGATATCTTCTTTCAGAATGAGTATACAGAAGAAAAACTTACCAATGTAATCTGAACCAAATAACCAAAATATGTGCAAGTAAAAAACTATCATTGCATAAAAGAGGAGGAAGATCCATAGTAACATCAAAACAGCCATTTCTTTGTTCACATTTTCCTATATAAAACCTGATTATTGCTGTTATAATATTTGGTGATAATTTAGCTAGAAACATAGCACCTTAGTAATTTAGGAATAACAGAATTTCTCCCTTTTTAATATTTTTATTTATTTGACAGAGAAAGAGAAAGGGAGAGAGCAGGGGAGGGAGGGAGAGAGAGAAAATGGGCACACCAGGGCCTCCAACCTCTACATACAAACTCCAGACACATGTGCCCCCTTGTGCATCAGGCTAACGTGGGTCCTGGGGAATCAAACCTGGGTCATGTGGCTTTGCTGGTAAATGCCTTAACAGCTAAGTCATCTCTCCAGCCCAGAATTTCTCCCGTTAAGTCATGGTAGAATCTTCTACAAGTCTCTTCAGGGTATGAAGAATAGAGGAATAGCCTTTACTCTTGATACTATGTTCTCCAGGAAGACTAGATTTGCACTGGAAGATTATTCACTGGGCTCTGTGCTCTTATAAGCCCTCAAGTCTGACCTGAATTAGACACAGGGAAAACCACACAGAGTATGGGCAACAAAACTACACCCTTGCCCCAGGGAACAAGGGATTAACTGGCTGGCCACATCAGACTCCCAGTTCAGTAGACTTCTAGAACTAAGAAGTTACTCAAAGTTTTTAGAAACCCAAACATCTCATGATCAGTTCTGTGCCCAAGGGCAAAAATCTATAATTCATTTCATTTTTCAGGTCCAGATAAAAAGGGAATGAGAAAATGACAGTCCTTGTAAAATTTCAAAACATACAGACTACTAAAAGCTTAAAGTAACTAATAATTACTAGCTGTTTTTACTATTCTTTAGCTTCTGTCAGTAATTTGTTTACCAACTTGCATAAAAAGCTTTTGAGTGAACTAGGTTACTCAATAATCAAATGTTTCTTTCTGTATTTTGAATCTATTTCCATGTTTCAAATATCTTATCCCCTTGATTTTCCTAAGCATCAATAAGAAAAGAAAACAAGGGGTAGTCTCAGACCTCTCTTACAACTCTGATTCTTCACAGTCATTAATCTTTCTGTGTAAAATGAATTCACTTGTAGCAAATGCATACACTATCACATTCCATCTGCTTTGTTTTCTGTTGGTTTTCTCTTTTTTTTTTTTTTTTTTTTTAAACTTTTATTTATTTATTTGAGAGCGACAGACAGAGAGAGAAAGACAGATAGAGGGAGAGAGAGAGAATGGGCGCGCCAGGGCTTCCAGCCTCTGCAAACGAACTCCAGACGCGTGCGCCCCCTTGTGCATCTGGCTAACGTGGGACCTGGGGAACCGAGCCTCGAACCGGGGTCCTTAGGCTTCACAGGCAAGCGCTTAACCGCTAAGCCATCTCTCCAGCCCTGTTGGTTTTCTCTTTACAACACATAAACAATGGTAATTTATAGAAAAAGAATATTTCCTCTTTATCAGTTCTTAAGGAATTTCTTGATATGAAATGTCATATGGTGAAATGTATTTGGAGAACATATTTTTATACATATAAAGTCTATATAGTCACATATGACTTTGAAAATTTAATGTTTACTCCCTTCTATTTTCTTTAACAGGGTGAAAAATCTTTTAAAGTATTTTGTATTGTTATCCAAAATATTAGAAAGATATCTAACAGGATTATAACATAAAGTCAACAATACTTATAGTTTTTCAACTCTTTTTACATTGTGTGCCTGGAAACAGGCAAGACCCTATAGGTCCCTGCAGGACCTGCCTATAATGTGCACACACAGTATAAGAGCACATTCCAATACCCTGAGATACTAACTTCTAGAATCCTCCTAATTCCCCCTTGTCTTAAGCTTTACAATCCCTTAGAACTGAAAACTAGTTCTACACTACACTACACACATACAAACATTTGAAGTCTATAGCAAAAGTTGAAAAATGTCTTTATATTAATTTGAACATTTTTCATGCATTCTTTGAAAGTATGATTTAGTGAATATATTCCAAACAATATCTTATGACCATGTTCAATTTAGTTTATCATTATCACTTAATATAATCTACATGTAATACAAAAGTACAATAATATTCCTGATTATTTACTGTTAGTAATTCTACTACAAAAATCAAAATATTCCACCATCTTTATAGCTATGTATAAATTATTTCTGATTTTCTTCTAATATGAAAACATTGTAGGAAATAAAATTATGAAGTTATGTTAATAAATCCAACAGAATCCATAATTTCAAATACAAAATGTTGCCTTTGAATAGAGCCTATTCAAAGGAAATACTGTAATACATATTTGATGTGTGATTATACAGTTTAATTTAAAAAGGTAAATATTACTGTAAATATTTTGAGTAAACAGGATTTATAAACCTTTTTCTAATCATTCAACTGATCCTTATTAAATATTAACTGCATCTGGATGATTTCATTTTCAATTCTGTAACATGCTATGGATTAGTAGCAAAAATAATTTTAGAATGCATAATAAAGGAGTACACTGCATAAATAGAGTTTTGGAAAATTTTAGGAATATTTGAAGGTAAAGAACTGCTTTAAAAATGTGATTGAAAGTAAAATTTTCACTTTAGGAAGACAGGTAAAATAAACCAAGTTCTAACATGCAATTCAAACATGTCCATTTATGATTCTCAGAACTTAGAAATAAGACTCACCTTATTACTGGGGTAAATAGACTGTGAAGACGACAATATAATCTTACACCCTGTGTGAAATAAAGGCATGTCAAAAGCAAGTAGAATCAAGAGACATCTTAGCAAAACTTCAAACTAACAAATGAATTCCTATCAGCCTCCTAAAGTCATTATGCAATCTCATCTAATTTTAAAATATTACTCATATGTTTTAACACATAATAACTATTCAATGTTAATGTCAAATGTTAAATCCACAAATGTCTAACTTTAAACACATAAAATAGGATTTAAGTCACTAAAAATAGAATTAAACTGTACTGTGAATTTGTTGTATACATATTAGATTGAATGTTCTAAATTGTTTCTTAAGACTTACTTCAAACAGAAAGAGAATCCAAACATTAATAAATATATATAAATATAAATATAAATATATATATATAAATATATGTTCATTTAATATCAAATAAACATTGTAAAGTATATAACAAAAACAGGTATTACCTTGATTTTTGGACTTATAATCTTTAAGTCTATACAAATATGACCATAGCCTGCTACATTTGAAATAGTTTTCAAAGACTAGAACCTTCTGAGCGAAGCAATAGCACTCTTACTTTCATTTAGACGAGGGAAGAGAAGAAATTATCTAATACTAGAATTTTGAATAGAAAAGGTAATGGTGATTTAAAATTTTTCTACAGTAGAAGAATTTTTTTGTCACTCATCAGCTTCATGTCTTGCTTGTATGGCAACCAGAATTCCGTTATTATAAAGAATGAGGGGGCTGGAGAGATGGCTTATTGGTTAAGGCACTTGCCTGTGAAGCCTAAGGACCCATATTCAAGTCTAAAGACCCTGCAGGAGCCAGATGCAGTGAGTCAAGTGCAAGGTCGCTTTATATGTACACAAGGTGGTTCATGTGTCTGTAGTTCAATTACAGTAGCTGAGGCCCTGGCATGCCAATTCCCCACACACACACTCTTATTCTCACACTTGCTCTCTCTCATAAAACAAAAACAAAAACACAAAAAAGGCCAGTCTGTTGGGCTTGCCTCAAAAAAGAATGAGGAAGAGGTAATTACCTTAGAAATCACATCCTGCATCTCATTTCTTGGGTAAAATGTACCATCGTCATAGCGAAATCTATACAACATCTGCTCAGGCTTGAATTGGTGTTTATCAGTAACTGGGAACATAGAGACATTAATATTAATAGTGACTATCTAAAAAGCTACAGATAAGCATGTTTATGAAATACATATTCCCAAGTACTCAAACTTTTAGTTTAATGTAAGGCTTTATTTTCTCACATAGTCATGCCAATCCAATATTTTCACAGTCACATGTGAAGGTTTTTGATATTGAATATATTTAAAAATTACATAAATTGATGAGGAACAAATTGAAGTTATAAATATATACATGTGTAAGTATGAATAATTTATATATTTATACATATGTAACACACAAGATGTAATTTTGTATTTCTTCAGAGTACCCAAAACCTGAATAAAAATTATTCTTCAAAAATCAGATACTCAGCCACACTCTCAGCACTGGGGAGGTTGAGGCAAGAGGACTGCTTTGAGATCAAGAACAGTCTGAGCTACAGAATGAGCTCCAAGTCAACATTGGTAACAGAGCAAGACCCTGGCTTTTAAAACCAAAAAAAATATAAAAAGAGCAGATACTCCAGTGAGTTGTTTGATTTTTTTGATTCTCAGCCCTGGAAGTGAATTTTCACAACTATCTAGTCTATCACATGGTGATCAGGCCAAGACCACACATAAACCAATGCAAGACATTTATCTCATGTTTAGACCTTCAGAGGAGATTGTATAATTTCACTATGTAATGGATTCCAAAATTTTAACAGTCCTTATACTGATAAATGTGCTTTTTTACATGTCACTAAGATTTTCCCTCAGTGGAAAATGAGAATGGCCATCCCACATTGTCATCTTTGGGGTAAGATTTTCATATTCCCCATACTTCCTATCTGTAGTGCCTAATGGTTTCACTGGTGAATTCTAACAAATTCCTATATATGAATTGATGAAAATCCTTCTAGAATCCCCCCCTCAAAAAAGAAAAAAAACAGAAGAGAAATGAACACTTCAAACTCAGTTTATGAGGCCAGATAAGTATGTTACAAGAAAATACAATTATAGGCCAATATCCTTAATGAATATAGAGGAAAAAGTCCTCACTAAAAGAATATGAATCAAATTCAATACAAATAATAATCAAATTGCTCATGTGGGATTTCTCCCTAAAGTTAAAGATGGTTAAACTTTGACAGACCAGTAAGTATGATACACTAAGCTAACAGAAAAAGGAAAACAGCCATAGGACGAGCTCAACAAATGCAGAAAAAGCAGTTGACTAAAGCTAAAATCTCTGAACAAATTTAGTATAGAAAGAACAGACCTCAGTATAGCAAAGACTATATGTGATAACCTGAGAGTTACCATTATTACACTTAACTGGTAAAAGCAGAAAAGTTTTGCATCAAAGACCAGGAAAAAGACAAGAATGCTCATACAGACCAATTATGTTAGCTGCTGCCTCTTTCAGTTAGTATTAGAGCTTTTTAAAACTCTTGGTTTGTTTCATAAAGAAACACAAAGAACACGTTTCCTAGGTGACAGTGGTTCTCATTTTAACATTATCATAATGCTGAACTCTCCCCTGAGGGCTATTACCACTGGCCATTTTTTCAAAACATATGTTGTGTAAAGAAGGATAATCTAGAACTTCATGAGCAAGAGGAATGCACAGGCCTCTGTATGTAGTGACAAATCCTTCTTATGTGAATATGAAAGATTACAATAAATTCCTCTTGCTGTCTGTGTTCAGAGAGCACTGTGTTGTGAAGCCCCTCTCCCCAGGACCTAGTAGAAAAGCCAATGCATTCAGTTACATTTCTATTCAACTTAAGGCTGGAAATGCTAACCACAGCAACTAGACAGGAAAAAGAAATAAAAAGATCTCTAATTTGAAAAGAGGAACATTTACCTCTGCAGATAGCATGATGATATAGAAAATCTTAAAGAAACCATTAAATCTAACAACTGAGTTTATAAAAGTACAATCTGCACACAAGAATAAAAACTCAACACACAAGAACTGGCAGCATTTCCATATGTGAGCAAGAAACTATGCAAAAAGATTAAGTGGGGGCTGGATAGGTAGCCCAGTGGTTGAGGTACTGTTTCCAAACTAAGAAATAAAAATTATCAAAAAATTATCAAATTTGTAATGCCATCAAAAATCTGATATACTCCTTAGGAATAAACTTGGTCAAGGAGATTAAATGGTTGAAAACTATAAACATTGGTGAAATAAATTTAAAGTTATAAAAATATTCTGTGTTCAAGAACTGGAAAAATTAACATTATTTGAAAGTTTAGAACATTTAGAGTAACCTACAAATTGAAGTCAATTCCTGTCAATATTTTAATGCCGCTTTTTGCAGAAACATTAAAAAAAAAATCTAAAATCTGTATGGAATCACAAGTCACAAAACAGCCAAAACAATTTTGAGCAAAAGGAACCGAGTTATGGACAATTAATACATACTATGTAACATCCAAACATACTGCAAAGGAAATCAAAACACCACAGTACTAGCATAAATACAGGTATATAGACCATAGGAGCATAATAGAGAAAAAAATAGAAGAAAGCTCAAGAATATTCCCATGCATTTCTGGTTGACTGGTTATTGACATAGCTGCCTGGGAACACAAAATAGGAAGTTTCTTCAATAAATAGTACTGGAAAAAAGTGAGTATGTACAAGAAGATCGAAAAGGGACTCTTCACACAATTTGTAAAAATCAATTCAAAGTGAACTAAAGACTTAAATGTAAGATCTGTAAGGCTACTAGGAAAAAAGAATAGGGGAAAACTTGATTTGTCTGTTTTTTTACTTTTTTTCCATTTTTTTAAATGTATACTCTTTTTAAAAAAAATTGTTAATTTTATTTATTTATTTGAGAGCAACAAACAGGGAGAGAAAGAGGGAGAGAGAGAGAGAGAGAGAGAGAGAGAGAGAGAGAGAGAGAGAGAGAATGGGCACACCAGGGTCTCCAGCTACTGCAAACTCCAGATGTATGCACCACCTACCTTGTGCATCTGGCTTACGTGGGTCCTGGGGAATTGAGCCTCAAACCAGGGTCCTTAGGCTTCACAGGCAAGCGCTTAACCACAAAGCCATCTCTCTGGCCCTCAATGTATACTCTTATTCTAGCCCAGTCTGACCTGGATCTTACTCTGTAGTCTAAGGCTGGCCTTGAACTCATACTAATCCTCCTACCTCTGCCTTCCAAGTGCTGGGATTAAAGGCATTGTCACCATGCCCAGCTAATGTTTATTTTTATTATTTTAGGTTATATTTTGTTTGGGGGATTGTGTGGTGTGGATATGTGCAGTATCTCATATGGGCATGCAGATATGAGCACTCTGTGTGCACACAGGTGAAAGTCAAACTACAATTCTATCATTCTTCTATGTTGTTTCCTTGAGAGGAAGTCTCTCACTGAACCTGGAGCTGTTTATTTTTATTTTATTTTATTTTTATTTTTTCCTCGAAGGCTAGATAGCAAGCATGCCCCATTGAATCTCCTAATTCTGCTTTACTCAGCACTGGAGTTACAGGTATGTGTGACCACACCTGGCTTTTCACATGATGCTAGGGTTGAATTAGGTACTTGTGCTAACACAGTAAGCGTGCTTACCCACTGAGCCGCCTCTCCACATCCAAACCCTGGGTAAACCTTCCTGAAATTGATCTGGCAATGAACTTTTAAATTTGGTCCTAAACATGTAGTCGACCGAAGCAAAAACTGACCAGTGGAACTGCATATAACCAAAAAACTTTTTCTAGCAAATAAATAATAAAATGAAAAACCCTATGGAATAAAAAAAATGGGAAGTATGTATCCAATATAGATTAAAATCTAAGTATGCATGGAATACATTAAACTCAATATCCAAAATACAAATGACCCAATCAAAACTAGACAAAGAATCTAGAAAGATACTTTTAAAAAAATTCATTTATTTGAAAGTGACAGAGAGAGAAAGAGGCAGATACAGAAAGAGAGAGAATGGGCATGCCAGGGCTTCCAGCCACTGCAAATGAACTCCAGACACATGCGCCCCCTTGTGCATCTGGGTAAGGTGGGCCTCTAACTGGATTCCTTAGGCCTCACTGGCAAGCGCTTAACCACTAAGCCATCTCTCCAGCCCTAGGAAGACACTTTTAAGATAAAAGAATAAATTCAAGTGATGAGAGAGTATATGAAAATGTGCTTTGGTTATCTTACACACAGAACAAAAAATAAATGCTTTGGGAAGAAAAAACTGAAAATAAACAGAATTGGTAGTTGAAAGAGCACTTGCCTAGCATGTGCAAACCTCTGCACCTCACTGCACCTCATAAACCAGGTGTAGCAGTTGCCACTCATAATCCCAGCACTGGAGAGTGGCAGACAGGAAAATCAGAAGTTAACGGCCATCTTCCTCAGCTACATATACAGTGAGTTCAAGGCCAACCCGGGCTACATGACACCTTGATCTTGAAAAACAAAAGGCAACAAATAAACCACAAAAAAATCTCAGTCTAAACTTAAATATTTTATTTAGAGAGAATGCTACATTCCCAGAAGCCCAGAAGAGATAATTGTTGCTATGAGCTATGTCTTCATGATTGGAAAGAAAACTTTAACTCTATACTAAAAATGTTGAAACAGGAGAAAGCACTGTCATAATTAGCTATATGTGGTGGATGCAGAAGCATTTCCAAAGGCTTGGAAATACACATATGCCCATGAATGGACACACACACACACACACACACACACACACACACACACTTAAAGTTTCTGCTCTTTGATCCAGTTCTGATCCAGTTCATGAGAACCCAGTATATGAATTAAGGCTATAAAATTGAGTCAAGACTGTCCCACCACCAAAAAAATATAAAAGAAAAAAAAAGAATTGGGACTGGAGAGATGGCTTAGCAGTAAAGGTACTTGCCTGCAAAGCCAAAGGATCCAGGTTTGATTCTCCAGAATCCATGTAAAGCCAGAAGCACAAGGTGGCACATGCACCTGGCGTTCATTTACAGTGGGCTGAGGGCCCTGGTGCACCCACTTTCTCTCTCTTTCTCTCTCTCTCAAATAAAATTTAAAAAAATTTTAAAATACAAACACTGACAATACAGCCTTTATATTTATAGAGTAACCTATAAATTTAAAAAGGCATGTATAAAAAGTGTAATAAAGAGAAATACTATGCTTAAAAATCCATGACTTATTTCTCTTATTCTACCTATACCATTTTTATTCTTCAGTATTCATCAAAATAAATTCTCTTGATGTTCAAGAATTCAAAGAAACTGGGCCCAAATGTCTCTCACCACAATACAACAGGTGATAGACTGATGACTCACAAGCCTGTGCTAAGCTCTTAGGCACCCATGGGGCTTGAGGTATCACAGCCTTGGGCTAATGTTCAGCTCTTAACTGTTGTCTTGGGGAAAACACAGCTAACAGAAGAGGTCTGAATTCAAATCTAACCTCCTGACAGGGGCTTTTTCTAGCAGAAAAATGGATTTACTAACCAACTACAGTTAGGGTCATCTTGAAAATAAAGATGCCTGGAGCAATCTTTTAGACAACTGCAAGGGAACAGGAATGTGCAGCAACCATGACCTTCTAGACAGTGGAGGGGAGTGCAAGTGAGGAAGAAGTACAGAGTGTGGTTTGCTAAGTTATTCAGCATAAACACTCCCAGGCTCTGGCCAATATCAAGCCTCCCACTGAGAAGCACTGAACATGGAGCTCACTGTGCACACCACTACACAGTATTTCTACTGCACAGGAATAGACACAAATGATCTCAAGTGCTTAGGTACCAGCAAAATGATATGAAATAATTAAGAGGTGCCAGTTTCATAAATATGTTACCCTTTTTCATTATATAAGTATATCCTCATGCAATGTCAATGTTGACAATAACTGTGCTTAGCAACCGGCCAATTTGCAAAATGTTTTTAATTTAATTATCAGCTCTCAGGTGCTTATACAAGCAACTTTAGCACACTACAGAATATAACAAATGAGGTCTCTCAAATCTGAATGAAGCATTTTTACTGTTAGTAGCAGAGTTTGGCAAGGTGAATATTAACAGCATGCTATGGTGAAAATTTATATTACTTCAGTCCAAGAATCCTTACCACTGCCTCAGATGTGGTTGTCAAAAACATAGGCAATGTCAGCCTATGGTGGTGCACGCCTTTAATCCCAGCACTCGGGAGGCAAAGGTAGGAGACTTGCCGTGAATTTAAGGCCGCCCTGAGACTACATAGTGAATTCCAGGTCAGCCTGGACTAGAGTGAAACCCTATCTCAAAAAAACAAAAAGAAAAAAAAGGCAAGGTGAGAAAGACAAGTAACACTTAACTTTTCTTTCTTTTTCCTCTTATTCTCTTTTAAACAAATGGTTCATTCAACTTTATTTTAAGAATTCTGTTTTCACAAAAATGCAGCTGGAACCCACACATGTTCAGTCACTAACACACTTGGCTCATAATTCTTCATTCTAATGGGATTACTTTCTTAATATGAAATTGCTCTCAGCTTAGGGGAAATCAGAGACACTCAAAATCAATTTTTCATAAAAATTCTACATGCCAAATCTGATATATTGTCACTAAACAAATCCTGATTATAATATAGCCTAGACCAGCAGAGTCAAATGGTAACAGAAGAACAGTATTAATAGAAAGTATGATTTTCACAGAGATTGAAAAAAAGAAACATCTCAAAATTCATATGGAATGGCAGGAGACCTCAGATATCCAAACATGTCCACAGCAAAAAAACACCTCTGGCAGTATCACTCTACCTGACCTAAAGATATTATAAAGCCATAGTGACAAAAATAGCATGGTAGTGGAATAAAAACAGAAACATAGATGAGTGTAACAGAATTGAAGACCCAGGCCTTAGGCCAAGTAACTACAGCTGCTAGATCTTTGACAAAGGTGCCAATAATGTGGACTGGAGAAAAGATAGCATCTTCAACAAATGTGTTGGAAAAAGTGGATGACTATATGTAGAAAAACGAAAATATATCCACTCATTTTACCATACACAAAAATCAAGTCCAAAAGTATTAAAGACCTCAATATAAGACCTGAAACTTCAACAACTGGAAGAAAAAATAGGAGGCACTCTCTATGATGTATCACTGGGAAAAAACTTCCTGAACAAAACCCCAGTAGCCCAGGAAATTAAACAAGCACACAACCAATAGGATCTCATGAAACTAAAAAACTTTTGCACAGACAAATATGCCATAAACAGAGCCAATAGATTACCCACTGAATGGGAGAAAATATTTGCCAGCTATACCTCTGACAGAAGCCCAATATCTAATATCTTCAAAGAACTCAAAAACTAAACCATAAGAAAAACAAACAACTCACTCCAAAAGTGGGACAGAGAAATAAATAGGAAGTTCTTAGAGGAAGAATTACAAATGGCTAACACACATTTAAGAAAATATTTAACATCCTTAACCATTAGGGAAATGCAAATTAAAACCACTATGAGACTCTACCTTAACCCAGTAAGGATAGCAAAAATTAAAAAATCAAATGAAAACAAACGTTGGTGAGGCTGTGCAGAAATAGGAACACTCATTCACTGTTGGTGGGAATGTAAGCTGGTACAACCACTATGGACATCAATACAGAAATCAAGACTCCTGTAAAGGATGAATACGTGGTTACCAACAGACCCTATTATTCCCTTACTGGGCATTTACCCTCAAAGCTCCACACCTCAGTTCAGAGGTATCTGCTCAACCATGTTTACAGCTGTTCAATTCATGATAGCTAAAAAATGGAATCAATCCAGGTGTCCATCATTGGATGAATGGATAACCAAGATGTGATGGAATCTACTCAGCGTAAGAAAAAAAAATGACACATTGAAATTTGTAGAAAAATTGTCAAACTTAGAACAGATCATTCTAAGTGAACTCACACAATCACAGAAAGACAACCGTCATGAGGTCTCACTCATCTGCAGTTCCTAACCTGGATCAGCCCGAGTTGCTGACATACCTGAACAGTATCTCGAGGCTTGGACAATAGGAAGGGGAGGGCTTGGGGAAAGGGGAAAAGTGGGGGAGGAGGACACAAAACTGAAATCAAATTGAACTGGTACCATAGAATCCTATATCCTGGAAGTGAGACTAAAAGGTGGAACCCTCAAAAGGACCTTAGGGGGAGCACCAGAACCGACAGTCCCTTAAATTTCTCCTGTTTCTCTTTCTTCCCTTTTTCTTCTATATTTTCCCTTGGCAGTGGGTGGTAATTCTTTGTACCAGGATGTGGATTATATCTACAATGGGCTATTGATTAGAGAAACCTGCTAGACTTACCAAAACAAACAAGACAGACTTCTGTCAGAGCTCTTGTTTATCCATCAGAGATTAATGGTAAGACCCTACTGCTGAAGACACCACACACTGTCAGCATGGACCATGGAGGAACCTGGTTGGATTCCAGAGAAGAGCCAGTCCCCAGAAAATTAGCCCATCTAGTGCTGGAAGGTGCTACGTGAGCTACCAGGGGAAAGTGGCCAACATCTTGTCAAGCAACTCAAAGTCTAAGTGACTCAGGAGCAAACAACCTGTTGTGATGCTCACACAAGTGCAATAGTGGCACACAGCCATGGTGGGTAACCAACTGCTCTTGCACTGGCTAACAGATCTGGTCAGTGGAAATGAAACCATATCTGAAACTGGGAAACAAGTAAGAATCATATCCAGATAATGATTCTGCTTTCCATTGTCAAGCTCCTACTAACTTTGGTCATTAAGAGGGTCTACATCCTTTAAATTCTGTCTAAATTAATAATGGTTATCCCATTTAACTAGTGCTAACTTCATTCTCCACTGGATAATCTGCTTCTTTTTTACAGACAGAAGCTGGACCTGAGGAGACCAATGACCCAGTGTACTCCACCCCAGATGAATCCAGAGGAGTTGGGGAAATGAGTAAGAGTGCTGCTTTCTTAGTGAATCTGGTATCAGCACAAGGGTGATGGAGATACACACTGAGGACACCAACACCTACCAAGCCAGAGATTCAGAGGCTTCTAAGCGTCCATCACTGAAATAGACTTTAAATGCTCCCAGCATGGCTCAGGGAATTTTGTGGAGGGGGGGGGATTATTAGAGCCACACGTTGGGACATTTTGCCCAGAGACATTGCCTCTTCCTGCACAATAATGCATGATCCACAATCCTCATGGCACTGACCTGCATCCCTAACAAGGAAGGCCTCTTTTGAAAAGGGACAGGGAAGAAGGAAAGGATGGTACCAACATGTGTTGTTTACATACTAAATATGTCCACATCTAATAAAAAAAATAGATCATTTGCAGAAGTCTTTATCCAGTTTTCAAATTCATTGTTTTCAAAAATTTGTATTTTCATTTTTGTTTAAATCATTATTTAATAGGTATTATTTACCTTGTTCTTATGGCTCCATAGGCAATGAGTTTAAGTAACTATACTATTTAGTTTAAAAACACTTTATTCATTGTGTTTCAGTTGCAATCTAGAATGTCCCTCTCAGGTTCATGTTATGGTCCTTAGTTAGTGACACTGTATTGTGAGGTTCTGTAAACTTTGAGATAATGAAGCCTAAATGGAGGAATCACATGGGTGTGTGCGGGGGGGGGGGTGGGGGGTACATTATATTATGCCTGGCTACTTCCTGGCTTGCTCTCTCTGATTCCTGGCCCTCTGTGCTGTGAATAGCAATCCTGTGTCACAGGCTCTCACTGCCCAAGCATGAGTTCAAACCCCTGGCAATCAAACCCTCTGATTGTGAGTTATCTGCATGGTTCTTGTCAGGTATTTGATCACAACTACAGAAAAATAATCAAGGTAAAAATTGATAAAAGAGAAGTAAGATTGTTTCTGCAAGCAAACTTGACCATGTGGTTCTTAAGGTTTTGGATGTTTCTTTTATTCTTTTTTTTTTTGCAGTTAGAATCAACTTTTATTTTCAGTAGCCCTGATTCCATTTTTTCTCACAAAATACACCTAATATGTTGTTTGTTTGTTTTTTTAAATTAGTTTTCTATTCAGCAAATACAGGCAGTTTGGTACCATTATTAGACTCATCTGTGACCTACCCCATCCCCATTGGCCCCTCCTTGTTGAGGTATATGGGTCATGCCTTGTGGAGTTAGCCCACAGTGATTGGTACGATAAATGTCTCTGCATATCATGACCCAACATGTGGCTCTGACATTCTTTCCACCCCCTCTTCCGCAAAATTTCTCTGAGCCACGTTGGATTCATTTTTGTTCTGCTTCAGTGATGAGGTGTTGGGGGCCTCTGAGGCTCTGGCTCTCTGATTTGGTAGGAGTTGATTTTTCTCTGTATTGGTCTCCTTCCCCCTTGTGCTGGTATCCGGTTCATCAGGAAAACAGCACCCTTGCTTGTTTCGCTAATTTTCCTTTCACCAGGGCCCTTTTGAGGTATGATGGATCTTTCAGAGAAGGAATGCAGAAGTTTGGAAATGTAGGTCACTGAGTTTCTAGAATGCTTTATGTAGAGTTTGTCTGAAGATTCTGGAGGGAGTGTAGCAGACTAGAACACTGGTAGAAATGTGGCTAGTAAAGACCATGTTCTTGAGCTTTCGGATGGGAAAAGCATTCTTGTGGTAATTATTGCAGAGGCCATTTATTATATTCTGACAATGAAATTATAATTTAAAAGTAATGGATTAATTAAATAGCAAAGAAAATGTCAAGCATGTGAGCTATGGTAAGTACTTGCATGCTGGTTTTAGTCATATTTATAGTGACAGCTGGGAATAAAAGGCAGTGGCGAGAGGGAAAATGCATAGTTTGGCCAGGAAAAAAGAAGTGCGGTAAAGCACATATCCTGTAGTAGAACAATAGAAAGGGTTTCGAGAATCAGAAATCCCCTTCTTTCCCCACCCCAGACTAAAGAGTGTAAAGTCTTTGACAGGTTTATTTTTCCCCCTCCATAAGAAAGTGTCTTTAGTGTATGCTGTTCTCACTATGTGAAATGGAGAAATATTTTCCTGTGATCTGATGCCCAGTAACATAGGCTGCTACAGCCATGCTATAACAAAAGGGTCCCCAGCACTCCTTCAGTTGGCCAAAGAACTTGGTGCCATTTTATGTGATGCTGGTTTTTCAGGCCTGAAAAATGCCAAGCACTTCAAGATAATGGAGTCTTGCTGACATTGCCTGTCTCATTCCTCTGTCACACCTGTCAACTATTTATACCATTATAAGTACTGGGAGTAAATATTCATTGTTCATGAAAAAAAAAGAAAAACAGAAAGTACTGTGTGCTATATTTCTCAGGAAAAATAAAAAGATAATTAGTTGTAAATATCACTGTTTGAAACTATTTTAAATTCTTATAATGTAAATATTTGAAGGGTTCTTGCATTTAAAATTATAAAATAATTTTTAATCTGAACTGTATTTAGTAATTTCAAATCAAAACCTTATTACTGGATAAAGTAGTGCCTATGGATGAGGGGATAAACTGACTAGAATTACCATATTCTTGTGACAATAAAAACTATTATATTTGATTTATGTTTACCATCGTGGGAAGAAACTAAAAGTACTATAAGAAACACATTAACAGAACAGCCAAGGGTGGGACTCTCTTTGAAACTCTTGTGTCCTGATCTGTCAATAGTCATGAAATTAAGAATAGATCCATGAAGATAATTAATAAATATTATTCCAACTACACTTTTCTCTAATTTGAAATTTATTTAATTGTATTTGACTAGCTATTCTGGACTTTAAGAAAAGTAAAAATGCAGTTCTGTTGTTGTTGTTACATAAATGAAATTCCACCATAATCACTGTCATTCTCATTGATACAAACCAATTTCAGCTGAAAAACTGAGAAATGACCTATGAAAATTCCCATTGCAAACAAAATTGTGTTAAAGGCTAGTTTTGTGGGTTGGAAAGATAGGTTAGTGTTTACTTGCCCACAAAGCCTAAGGACCCAAGTTCAACTCCCCAGATCCCACATAAGCTAGATGCACTTGGTGATGCATGTGCAAAGTCGTCCATGTGCACAAGGTGGCACACACATCTGGAATTTGATTGCAGTAGCTGGAATTGGTGTCAATTCTTTCTCCCTTGTTCTCTCATAAAAAATTTAAATCTCATTTTGTGGTGAAGATATGCTAATGCCACTATGCAACATACATGTGTAGTGTTATGTATATGGAAGCTAATACACACACATAATGATTGCTCTGTCATTAGTATCATTCCACAGATCTGTGGGACTTAGAACTATGCCTTCCCTGGCAACAACTGGGTCAGTCTTTATCAAACTGGTTTGCTTTTCTTTTTCATGTTTCCCAGTTTCTCTTGCAGGTCAAGGGTGACCATGTAGGTGAGTGGTAGAAAGAATATGTGCACAGAATTGATTCACAAGTGATAAGCACAAGTAGACTGAAGTAGGCTGGGCCTGCATTAAACACAGCCTACGCGAGGCAGAGCACCACAGCCTACGCTCCATCATGGACTTCTCGTGAGTAAAAATAAGCTTCCAGACTGGAAGCTATTGTCTATCTTATGGATGCTTGTTACAGGAGATAATGTAAAACAATTCAGATTTTTTTTTCAAAAATCTCAAAATCTTTCCACCAAAGAGGATATTCCAAAGGAAATATATCAGTAGCTGAATTTCTTGATAGATAGTATAAAAAGAAAGATCATTAAAATACTGTGTACATGTTAAGAAGTAAGAAAGTTTGCTAGTTCAGGTCTACACACTTTAAAGTGTTTAACATATACAATAACATTAGTAGAGAAAAGACTTTTAGAAGACCTCAATAAACATATCTTTGTTTTTTGCATTTAGCTAGATTGATAATACATGACCTAAATGGGAAAGACATCACCATTTCTGAAGGTTGTTTGATTGAACTTTTCTCCATGCTCCCTACTTCAGTTCAATTTTAACCAAGGCAAAGAAAACTGTTTGAGGAAATAGAACTTAATCACCCCTACTATAAACGTCACATTATGCTCAATAAATATGTGTAATTATTATGAGTCAATCAAAAATGTTCAATAAGTTAAAAAATAAGAAGGTAACACATTTTTGTTCCCAAGGGGCCAAGGGGAAATGAGAGAGTAAAACTATCTAGCTCAACATCTCCTTTAAGTAATTATCATGTTATCATGCTTTGAGAATGGAAAGTCCACCATAGGCTCATGATCTGAATTCTTGGTCCCCAAACAGCATTATTCTTTGGGCAGTTCTGAACCATTAGGCGATAGTAAGGAGGTAGAGGAAGTAGGTGCCGGGAGGTAAGTCCTTGTGGTTACAGGATCCCTGGTCACTTCCTGTGCGACCTTCTCTGTTTTCTGCTTGGCTCAGACATGAGCAGCTCTCCTGTTTCACAGGCTTCTCTTATCATGATGTTCGTACCAAGTACATGGACCAGCTTATGATGTGACCCTCTGAAACTGAGTCAAAATAAATCTTTCTTGCTTTAAGTTGTTACATCAGGCATTTATTTTAGTCCCAGTGGACGAAAATATAGTTCATACAATTGTTGGCTAATGCTTTCTATCAAATCTATTGCTAAAAGCACCAGAGTAGGAAGTACATAAAGAAATATTGAAAGTTCATAAATTAACATATTAGAATGATGAAACTGAAAGGAGAGCTTCTAGGTTAGAGGGTCGTCAAAAGTATGGGTCAGGAGCACAGGGATTTTGATTGCATTTATTACAGTACAGTATCTCCAGCATTTTGAAAGATTCCTCACTTCTATGAGGAACTGATAAACAACTGTTGAATGAGAATCCGAAGAGTAAAATCTTCAACAGGGTGAAATCCTCAGAGCCGAAATCATATCCTACCAGGGAGTTTTGCAGGCCATGGTGAAAGGTCTGGAAGGTGATGGAAAGAGGTCTAGCTGTAAATGTGACAAGGAGCCAGGAAAAAAGAAAGAGGTAACAGAAGAATGTTTACTTACATTTTGTATCTGTTTTAAAAAGAATCTACAACTGTTACCTGGAGACAGGGAGCAAAGACAGAAGAGAAGAACTGGAAATTGAAAAGAAGGTGGGCATGGAGGGCGAGAGAAAATGACATGGGGTGGTGATTCCTAACAGAATAAATGGGATGCCAGCCATGGAAGAAACACTCAGAGTCAAAGAGAAAAAAAAAAAATCGCAGGGATTGTCTTTACTTTAATCTTACTATGTTTTAGAAAGAGTGTGAGAAGGAAATTACATAGTCATATATCCCCATTTTAAAATAATTCTATATGTTCTTATCCTCCTCCACATTTCACATTTTCCATCATTTATTCTTAGTCTTATGATCACTGTCATTTTGTTTCCGTGTTTGTTGTCAATGTTCCCAGGGATCTGGTACTCTTTCCAAATATGTCTCTCATTTTATTTCCTTCCTGAATTGTGAGCCCTTTCAACCTCTTGCCTGTGGGAGTCTCACATCCTCTCCACTGCAAATGCTCCATCTCCCAAGCCTCTTCTCCTCCTGAGCTCATGACAGTCACGCAGATGAGAAAACTTGGCTTAGTCCACCCTCTTCATTCTGCATCCACCACATCCAAACACTTATCAGATATGCTGCTTCGGCTTCTCCAGATTCTCATGTGGCTGGACCTAGGACCACACAGGACCTTGTCCCATCAGAGCCAAGACAGGCAGGGCCATCAGATAGAATGGTGCCAGAGTCTTCAACCTTTCCTATCCTCTGCAGGCTGTACAAAGCTACACTGAACAACATCTTGGGAAGCAAGCTCTCATTACACTTTGTATACAGAAGCTGCTGGCCTTCTTCAGAATGTGGCCAGCCAGTCAGATCTGCTGGGATCAGGCACTGCCCACCTTTCTCACTGCATGCCCCACCAAGAACACTGATCCAGATGTGAGAGTGTGTGCCAGTTCCCGAAGAGGCCACCACGAACCCTCCACCTCCTGTGCCTTAGTGAGGGGTGCCCTTCTAGCTTCTGTCCAAACGCCACTTACCCAACAATGCACAGCACAAACACAGCTGTCCCCAGATGCCCTTTCACATCCTTTACACGGAGCTAGGCTTCTCTCCCTCCACAGTACCACAGCACTTCTCTGTATTATAATGTTTCCCTGGATTTTAAGGAGTACAGCTGTGTCACCATGAATCCATGCTCCCTCATATGCTCTTTTACATATACTAGGTGCTGAAAATGCATAACTATCCTATAGTGCAGAGAAATTATAATCTAAACAATTGGTAGGACTCAGATACAGCCACTTGCCAACATGAAACTAAGCAAATAAAATCATTACCATGGTGGATAATCCCATTTTCCAATAATGCTTGTCCCAAGTGAACACCTTCTTCAGGCTTGTGAATCTCTCCAATTTCCAATAGCCATGACACAAATTCACTGCAAATAAAAGATAAACTTAATTTCTTTACCAGGACATCTATTTTCAATGTAGTCATGAAACAACTATGAAAGGAATCTAAAAATATAAATAAATATTTTCAGCTCATTTCAGTAGGTATTTTTCTTACATACAGATTACACTCATAGCAATTAAATTCGAGCCCAAAATTCCCACATCTGTACATTAAGATTCTCTTAACCTATGTGTACTAACCTACTCCACTTGTAGAGACCTCTTAGAATCCAAAGTGAATATTTTAGAGTAGCATTAATTAAAAGGGAATACTCCATGTAAATGGAAATAGCCATATAGTATCACTGAAATGACACTAAATTCAGGCATTTTACAAATAGAAACGTTCTCTTGCTCTGGTTTTACAACTCTAATAATTGAACTTTTACAAAACTGATGAATTTGTTTCAGACTCATTTTCTTTGTGGCATAGTAGCCAAAGTTACAGCAAGCACCATGGAAGAGCTTTTCCATTGACTCCACAGGAGCCACAAATGCCTAATGCCAAATAATCAAGGGGCATGACGTTCCGAAAATGGATTATCTAGTGTAAGAAACACACTTTAGAGCAGAAAATTAAAGATAAAGGCTTTCAATACTTTCATTCAAAAGGAAAATAAAGAGTAAGAGAAAGAATACGAGAAACAAAAGAGTAAGATGACATAAAAGATAAAAAGTTTGGGAATATTATGGTAAGGCACAAGGGATAACATCATATGCTTTGCAATAAGTCAGCCTAGACTGAAACCCTGTGCATTCTGTTGGGTATGTGCCCTCTTTCTCAAGCTGATTATTAATAGTTCATGGATATATTATCAATAATGCACATATAGTAACAGTAATATTAATGTCACAGTGTTCTCACAGGATTAAATGGGATGAGATATGTCAGGAACCCAGCACAGAGCCTGACACACAAGGCCATCTTATTAAATACCAGTGACCGACACACAGGTTGAGCAGGATGATAGGTAGTTAAAGCATCATTCTTGATTATGATTTTTAAAATTCCTAAAGATTCCAGATTCAAATAAGTTAAAGAATCAATTTAAGTGTTACTGTAAAAAGCATAGTATGTTTTAAAGTGGAAGAGGCAATGGGAAAGGGAGTTTTTGAGTGGTTTTATCATAGGACCTACTCAAGAAGCAAGAAGGTTCCTGAAGCACTCAGACATGATTGTCACCTGGACTGCAATGCAGCAGTGCATGGTGTTAAGGAAAAAGTACAGGTAACATTTGCTGTCTACCCTATGCTTCAGATGTGCTGGGAGATGCTTTATTCATCACCACGAGCTCTAACAGGCACTACAACCATATCAGATCCCAGATACATGGACACAATGTTAACAAAAGCCTTCCATGTGCAATAAGGACAATTCTTACCTGAGCTAATTTCATAGCTTTGTTCTCTAAACACCCAATCTCATGAAAGAGTGCCAGGACTATAGTGCAAATGATCCTCAAGGGCTAGGATGTAACTCACTTGGTAGAGTGCTTGCCTAGCATGCATAAAACTTTGGTTCAATCCCCAGCACTATCTAAGGTAGGTATGGTGGTGTATGCCTATAAATCCCAGAAAGGCCCTTGTGAGATGGAGGCAGCAAGAGCAGAAGTTCAAGATCATCTTCAGCTACGTACTAAGCTCAAGGCCTCGAAACTAGCCTAGGACACATGAGACCTTGTCTGAGGTAAAGACAAACAAGAGAGGTTGGAGAAGGGAGAGAGGAAAAAAGGGTCTTTGATACCATAGTTTGAAGTGGCTCTCTTGAAAGTGAGGACCCTTAGGAGTTATACCCATGAACTCTTACAAAATGAAAATGAATGATCCTTGTGGTGCATGGGGCTTCTATGCCAAGATGGATCCTTATCTGCTCTGTTCTCTGCCAAGACCTATCATCTGGTGAGGGGCGGGCGTAGCAGAGCACACAGCTGCCAGGTGCTGGACCCCTGTTGCTTGGCAGCTGTGTGCCCCACTATGTGGACTTTTCCCCCTGAAGAAAAACCCAATGCCAGCTTGCCACGTAACACACTCCTGGCTATGGTTTTCTGAGTCAGGAATGGAGGCAGATTTGACCTGTGCTTGCACTGTATGTCCCTGTAGCTTAACGACTTCCTAACAAGCATTGCTAGTAAGCATTACCATCATTTGTTTCAAAAGGAGACAAAAACTTAACTTTCAGAATATAAAACTCCCCAATGGTTCCAGGATGTGAACAGAGGTGGTTTAATTTCAGGTTGTGCTTTCAACTAAAATAACTGTCTACTTTGTGGAACTGATGCCAGAATTCCCAAATATAAACTTGTTAAGCTTCCTGATCCATAGTTTCTGTACCTCTAAGAATGTACAAAGCTATTAAACTCCTAAGTATGCATTACTGAAGGTGCCAGCACAGAGATAGACCTAAGACATGCTTCTTGAAGCAGCTTCCCTTCTCCTTCAATGAATCCCACTTAACTGTCTACAGAAACCAATCAAAAAAAGTCACTGGCGCTGGTCTCTCAGGTGACACACTCTTTCTGACTCTTTATCTATACCTTTTCACCCTGAGTCCACCTGCTGGAGTTCTGAACTTACTAATAGTTTAGACTGTCTGCCCTCAGCTCTCCAGTATTCCCTCATTTTCTGGATCCATGGTCAGCTATGACTCTCAGACGTGGGAGGCATTTCCATACCACATTCATCAATTCTTGAATGGCCACACTGGCCTGCTTGCCACTCGTTGCCTGGCCCCAGCCTCTGTGTTGCCCTGAGAAAATGGCATATCACAACTGTGGAGGTCAAGGATGGGTGATGAGGGCCTTAAGTTATCTGGTCATGACCCTGGCTCTCTGTCCATTGCCTCACCTCACTATCACCCAGGAAATATAAACCATAAAGAAGTATGAAGACTCAGTTAGGAGAATATATTTTAACCAGAAAGAACTCATTAAAGGAAAGCTAGAATATGAATGAAATACATACACTCAGAGAACATGCCTACCTTCCAAGAAAGCACTTAGGGAATGTAGTTAGTTTTCTTTTTCTGTCTTTGATCAGATTTCCTTGATTGCACATCATTTTATATAGTTTCTCACCCTGCTCCGAGATCATCACCCAGGTGTCTTGCTCCATTCCCAATTTCAAACCTACCCAAAAACAAGAGAAAAAGTATCATCTAACTGAAAAACTCTTAATTCATTTGCTCATGTCCTTATTAAACAAGCACTTATTGCCATGTCTTTAACAAAATTTTCTTTCCTGCAATATCATACCTTCCTCACTTTCTGGTTAAAACATTTAGATGTATCTGCAGGACCTAAGAAATGAAGTGGAGGCTGCGGGTACAGAGCTCAGTTTCCAAGAAGTTCAAAGGACTCTAGGGAGCTTGTCAAGGCAAGATTCCCCGAAGCAGAAGGCCTCTGTATAACCCAGGACATGAGTTAGTCAGTGGAGGAAAAAAGAGGAGCAGCAGATAAGACTAGTACAACTGGGCCTGTGGTCTGCCCTTGGGTTGGGATGGGGGGCTGTGATACAGTGGAGGCACATGTAGCATGCCTCACTTCTGTGTGGGAAATGCTAAGAAATCTTTCACAGCACGGCCATGCTTAAACATGCAGTTATGAATACACAGCCAAAGCAACAAAGCCCCGGGTCTGAGGTGAGAGCACATGCTCTGGTGGGTTTGGCAGGGTTCTCCCAGTGTTTACTCACTTCATTCCTTAAGTGCTAGAGACACATCTAAGTGAGAAACACAGGATACTGCATGAATGAAAGCTTTGTTCATTTGGAAACAAAGCTGAGAGGACAGCATGAGGAGCAAACTGAGGAGGGAGATGCTTCAAAGGAGGAAGAAACGGGCAAAAGTTCAAGCAAGTCCACGTCCCTATAAAGGAAGAAGTTCCAGGTGAGGAGAAAAATGCTGAGAAATAAGCAAGAAGGAGTTGGGACAAGACTCAGCAAAGATCCAAATGTAGGTGAGGGAGAGAGATCGGGATGGTTAACCAGGGTTTCACGAGACATAGGGAACAGAAGTACAAACACTTAGCGGGCAAAGACATCCAAGTAGCAAGGAGTCCATGAGGACTGGCAGTGTCAAGGAGAACCCAGGCGTCAGTACACCAGGTGGGGATGGCACCCACCAGAGGAGGAGACAAGGAGGGACACGATGACTGAGACAGCATGGTGCAGGAGCACACGTCATCTACTGAGAATGGAAAAGCCAAACGAGGAACCTAGTTGGTGGAAATCCTGTGAACACAGTCAGTGCATGGAACTCGGAGAAAATTGTTGCAAAAGCGAAATATTTAAATTATGTTTGAACCACAAATTTCCTTGCTAAAATTTTGTGATTTTACAGTGCAAGAGCCATTCATACTTATCAGTGATAATGAATAATTAAACTAGAATAGTCAGAGTCTGATAAAGATAAATATCATTACACATTTTATAAAATTAATTTTCTGTTGACTTTCAGATATTTTTTTTTCTTAGAAAGATTATAACCATTCTGGGGTGGTAACATTCAATGAATTGAAATATTCAATTTGTCTTTTATTTGCTTTACTATTTAAACTGATGAGTAGATGCACCAAATCCAAATCATTTATGTGTTTATAACCTTTGTTTCAAATTTTCAATCTGATTCTTCATCCCAGATAGAATCAAAGGAATTTTTGAAAATGTTTTAGAAATTCTTATACAAATGTGTGAATACATCAATTAACACAGAAACTCTTCAATGGATAACATCCAAAGAGGGAAGAAAGGACTGTCAGCATTCTGTAATGCCAGTGCCAACACAAAGTTTTATATCTCAGTCTCAGGAACAGTAATCAACAGTGCCATGCTTCCTGCTGATTGAAAATCAATTGCTAAAGAAATACAAGCAATTACATTTCTGAGCCACACTACAGAAATGTGTGTTCTTGCAGATAAACATTATACTACTGAGTTTTGTCAGACCAAATAGCTTTTGAAAATCTTTCCGAAATCATGAAGCAAATTTTGACTAGGACTCCTCATGAGTAAGCTACTCATTGGTTACATTACATTGTAGTCAGTGACATTCAAACCATATGAAAGTTAACATGTAGATATACAAATGCACTTATCTGTAATTAGGAAGCCAACCTACCTGGTCTAGCAATTTTTAGTGTGCTACAGAAGTATGAAGAGTCAGTGGTGGAGGTCCTATGACACTGTGGTGAATTACTGGACCTCATCTCTTTTTAAAAAATTTTTTTGAATATTATTTATTTATTTGAGAGTGACAGACAGAGAAAGATGGGGGGAAGAGAGAGACAAAGAATGGGCGTGACAGGGCTTCCAGTCATTGCAAATGAACTCCAGATGTGTGCACCCCCTTGTGCATCTGGCTAACGTGGGTCCTGGGGAATAAAGCCTCAAACCAAGGTCCTTAGGCTTCACAGGCAAGTGCTTAACCACTAAGCCATCTCCCCAGCCCTGGACCTCATCTTTTAAAGACAACTATGATAACTGCTTTAGAGGTAGCAATAGTAATGTGCTAAGAAAAGATATTGCCTATATTGCCAAATTTACAATAATTTTATTTTTAATAATAATTATGTAAGTAATCAAAATTATTTTAGTATAGAGCTTAGCACACATACTAAGTCAAAGTCAACATCCTTTACCAATCCATTTGCTCACAACTTCCCAGGTATCTGCTGTAATATTGTTAGAATTTTCACAACTCTTAGCTAGCAACTCAAACACCCACCTTTCCGTCGTTCTCTTTCTTTCAAAATAGCTTCAAACCATTCATGCTTTTCTTCAGGTGTTTTTGCCATGCACACAAACCACTTATTTTTTGCTGTGTTGTGTATCTTCCACCCATTCACAACAATGTGCCCACTGCTGTGGAAATCAGCTGAAAACCAGTAAGTAAAGTCCAGTGAGTAAAATATGATATAAAATACTACATCAATAAGATCACTCAATTTACAGAAGTTCCAAAGCCACTGAATTCAAAACATTGTTGTTGTAGCATGTACATATTACAAAACATCAGAAAATTAAAGCAATGTTTTATGTTGGATACAATTAGTGCTCAATAATAATTGTGAAAGATATCTAGTTCATGCCAGTCATATAGTAGGTACAATTAAATCCCACAAACTAAAATTCATTTGAACTATGTTCAAAGTGCTGGCCAAGTTTCTCCTGCAAAAAAAAAAAAGGTTTTAAGGTATTTTCTTCATAATAATCCAACACTGATGGTATTAAATCCATTTTGTCATTCTAATATCCCTAAAATTAATCTTTTATATTTTAAAGACAGCATTCACCTCACTAAATCACTTTTTCTTGTTATGGCACAATAATCATAAATCATTGGAATGTTCTAAGAGTGTGCACACCTAAGCCACAACAAACACAGGCATGTAAACATCAAACTTCTGCTGCTCCACCAGGCTGAAATGTACTCCCAATGCCACATCATTCCATGTAGTAAAAGGAGGCAGAGAATAGTGACATAACTTGTAAGGAATCTCTACAGGCAGAACAATATCTGCCAAGCAAAGATCTCAAGATGGAAAATGGATGTCAGAGGCCAGAATCAGTATCAGCATCAACTAAAAGTGACACCTGTCATCTGTCTGGCCGGCAAGTCACTAAGCAGCATAAGTCAGTTCATAGGAGGTAAACATAAAAATGTTAAAGGTGGCCGAGAAAATGCCCTGAGTGGCATTTTACATGGTTCAGTGTTTTTTCTCACCAATGATTTATTTTATTAGTAAGTTATGAGTGGAAGGGAGGCAGATGCCCTTGGCACTATTTATCTGGTTCCTGAACTCTTTTCCATTAAAGCCCACACCACCATATATTTACTTCTGTTAGACTATTATTCTCCAAAATGCATTATAAAATGACACTGTATAGCTGTAGGGGTCTTTAAAACTTCTTATTCTCATTTACATAAGAATTGAATTACATTTGATATTAGTCTGTATTAGATATGTGCTATGAACACACAAATAATAAATAATAATATTGGATCATAATACAGATTCAAACTCTGAGATGGAACCTTTGTGCTTTTCACATTTTACGTATTTAACTCATGTTCCCATTCAATATCAAGCAGCAGGACTTCATAATAGTGTAAGATTAAGAATTGTGGGCTGGAGAGATGGGTTAGCGGTTAAGGCATTTGCCTGCAAAGCCAAAGGACCCCAGTTCGATTCCCCAGAACCAACATAAGCCAGATGCACAAGGGGGCACAGGCATCTGGAGTTCGTTTGCAGTGGGCAGTGGCTGGAGGCCCTGGCATGCCAATTCTCTCTCTCCCCCTCTCTGCCTCTTTCTCTCTCTCAAATAAATAAATAAATAAAACTTTTAAAAACTAAAAATAATAATAATTGGATGGCACTGGGGAGAATACAAAAATTATTCCCTATTTACACTATGCTCTCCTTAATAGCTACAAAAAAAATAACTTAGAAATTTTGGTAAAACAGCAGAAAAAAATTTAATTAAAATTGTAAATGTTTATAACTCCCCTCTCAAATGTGTCTCTAAACAGGACTATTATTCATGGTTAGCTAAGTGAACCCTGAAGTACCATTTAAAAGACCCCACATTGCCACTAATTCCATTACACTTTTAACCATACTCTTAAGAAAACCACAGGAGTTACATAAAGCCTACATGACAGATAGCGGGACGTGCTGTAAAACCCACCCAGGGCACACAGAGGAACACAGGTTTGTGTGCCAATGTGATCCCAACAGTGGCCCCACGGGAGCCCTGCCACAACCACACTGGAACTCAGGTCTTTGCTGCTGCCCTTCCTGGATTACTGGAGTTTGGCCACTGCCCTTTTCAAACAAAACTGAGTCTTCCCTTCAGTATTTTTCATCAACTCATCTCTTAGCTCAAAAGGCTTGGGTGTGGTGACAGTTATTGTCTGTTATCAACATGACTGAATCAGGAATGAAGTAAGGAACGAATGAAGGATGAACTGAGGAAAGAAAAGCCCTCCCTCAGAGAGAGCATCCCTTCTGGTGGCTGGCTATATATAAAGAGGTTCCGGGAGAAAGTGGCCTCGCCTGCCTTTGTCCCTCACTGATGAGTGCATCCACCCTGCTGCTACCATCCTTCACTGACCTTGGCACCCAGCTTTGTCAACCTTCCTGCGTTAAGACAGGCAGCTCTCTAGAACCCTCCAGGCCTCAGAAGGAGATTGGGACTGCTGTGGGATCCAGCCTTGTGAACTGAGCGTCCATGGGGCTCTCAGACTTTCCAGCCTGCAGCCATTCCCAGCCATTGTTGGGCTGCCCAGCCTGAGTCATGTATACGGTAAGTTCCCTTTATAATAGGGTGGTGGATAATACTGATTGTCTAGTTGATGGGACACAGAATAATTCAAGAAACAGTCTCTGGGCATGCCTATTGCACAGATAATATATTCATCCTTTTGGCTCCATTCCTCTGAGAACTCTGACTAATACAAGTGTGTCTTGCCACTGAAGCAAGTCCCAGTGTATAGACCTTGTTTTAATAGATTTTCTTTTCCTCCGCACACTGTTAAAGCTTAGGGTGGAAGCTGGTCTTGGTATTGTGAACTTTTGAATGCTGGGTGTGTGCTATAACAATGGCGGGGGTTTTGCTAACTCCAGTAGAGCTAGGCTATATGCCTAGACTTTGGTAGTAGTTACTGCCACATATATTTGAGAGAAAAATGTTCCCTGACACCTCCAGGTCAAGTTTAAAAAGCCACGGGGAGGAGAAAGTGAATGTATCTCAGTGCTGGGAGTGTGTGCTTAGTGTACCCTACATTCAGTCCCCAGCATCTAAAATCCCTAAAAAAAATGTGCTAATGCATTCTCACCACCCTGTCCTTGTCTGCTTCTCTCCCACCTGTCCTGAAAATGCCAGGTGTTTTCCTGGCTGGAGTTCTCTTCCAATTAACCCTATTCTTCTGTACATGGACTGGTTTGCCTTTTAAATTATGCTCATCTTCCATGCAGCCCAGCCTGACTGCTCCAGCCTATGCAGTCAAACTTCCTTTAGAAATCGTACAGCTGGACTCAGAACCAGACATGTGATCTTAGAGTGACTACATGTGACCACAATTTCAATGTCCAAAACAGAAATCATTAGATGATTTGGAAAAAAAAAAATCTACCTTCTCAAGTAACATGTTCATTACTGTATCCAAATAGCATTTTGGAAAATGAAACAGTTTATAATATGATTTTAAATGGAAGGACAAAGGGAACGACATAGCATGAAAGCTGAAATTAGGTTGTGAGGTTCAGGTACAAGAGGGAAGGAGAATGGAGGAACGAAGGGGGGAAAAGAAACAAGAGACAAAATTTGTTTGAAAATCACCACAGTAAAACATGATTCATTGTATGCTAAAAGTATCAATTAATTGATTACTTTCACAAAGAATAAAATGCTCCACTTAAAATTCCATTCAAAATGGACATAAAAAATAATAAAATACCAAAGGACAAACCAAACAAAAAGTAAAAGCTCTCAACAATAAAATATAAAACACTGAAAAACAACCTGAAGAAGACACTAGGAGACAGAAAATCTTCTGTGAGGGTTGGATTCTGTTGTCAACTCGGTCAGATCAGGAATCAAATAAGAGACCTGCCTTTTGGGTATGTCTGTGAGGGCATTTCCACGAAGGATTAGAGGGAGGAAGTCCTTCCTCCAGACCGGGTGGCCATTCAGGTGGTGGACTACACATGAAGATCTCCAAGGGAACTCAATGCCCTCTCTGTCTGGCTGCCTCTACTATTCCTCACGCATGCATCTAGCCTGGTTTGACTATCCTTCATGGACATGGAAACTGAGTTTCATCAACCTCCCAACTTGAACTGAAGACCGTGGATCTCCAGGAATCTTTCACACATTCAGTACTGCAGCACCCAGCACTGTGGACTGAGCAGTTACTGGGTTGTCCAACTCTCCAGCATGTAGCCAGTTTCACAGGCTGAGTAGCAGACAGCTATTGCTGGATTGCCCACTTCCTATCCTGTAAACAATCCAATAAATCCCCTGTACAATACATATTCAGTCTTTCTGTGCTATTCCTCTATGGAAGCCTGACTAGTACAACTTCCCATGTTCAAATACAAGGAGAAAATGGCAATATGTAATAGTCAGTTTCACATTGCTAGGATGAACATCCAAGCCAGGCACAGTTTAGAGGAGGAAGTGATTTATTTCAAGCTTACAGATCCAGGAGGGAAGTTCCATAAATGGCCGAGGAAGCTACTCCCGTACATCCAAGCAGAGAGAAACCACCAAACAGCCTATAAAAGCCAAAAGTAGCAAACACAAACAGGCAGCAAGCAGCAGGGACCCTGCCAGAGCTGAGTGTTCCGTATGTCTTTGGGTTGGAAATCAGATCTGCTCCAGTGATACCTAAAGACCAAACACCAACCAGGGCCTACCCCAGTGATACCTCATCCAGCCAAGAAACTGAAGACCCAAGTTATAAGCTTTATTAAAACACCTGAGTTGAAATTTGTGGAAGGGGGGGGGGAAGATTGTTAGAGCCATAAGCTGGGTCATTATGCACAGAGACATTGCCTCTCCCCAATAACTGATGGCCACCCCCACAATGCAATACCCACAATCCTCATGGGGGAGGAAGGACAGAGAGAAGGCTAACGATGGTACCATCATGGCTGTATACATACTATATACATAACAAATTAAAAAAAACACCTGAGTCTCTGGGGGACATTAAAACTACCACACCATTCTACTGAAAGTGCAATGCCAATCACAATTCCAACTGTATTCTTCATAGAATTAGAAAATAATCCAAAAACTCATTTGAAATCTAAATACCTTAACTATCCACAGCAAACCTGAGCAACCAAGAGAATTGTTGGACATATCAAAATATGTTATAGAGCCACAGTAACAAAAAACCATGATACTGGCATAACACCCCCCCACACACACACTAATGAATAGAATATAAGACCCTGAAATAAACCTACTCATCTATAGACAACATCTTTTTGATAAATAAGTCAAGAATACCCTTTTGAGAAAAAAAAATTTTATTTTAATAATAATGCTATTTCCTAGCGCTGACAATCCACAGGTAGAAGACTAAAAGCACTTTTCTATCTCTAACTCTGCACCAAAAAAAAGTCACTCAATGGGGGACAAATACTTTAATGTAAAACCCAAATTTTCTTTAAAAGAATCTTCTAGAAAAATGTAAGGGAAATACACAGGCAATCCAATACTGTATATGGCCTCAGTAATTCATCAGTGTTGAAGAACTACAAATGTGAATCTATCAAATTAATGAGACGACTGAGCAAAGACAACCTACAGAACAGAAGAAAGTCCTCTGCCAGCCATTCAGATGTTGAAGGGTTAATATACAGAATATACAGAATACTAAGATATTAACAAAAGAATCAATAATCCATGTAGGTGTAGTGGCGCACCTCTGTACTCCTAGCACTAGGGAGGAGGATATAAGCAGATCATGAATTTGAGGTCAGTCTAGGCTAGGGCTATATAGACTATTTCAGGCCAAGAGGATGGAAGCTGTGGAATACTGTCTTTAGAACATGACATGGTTATTCCATTCATGACCTCACAACATCTGCTATTACATACACAAGACCTGAACAATACATACTGGGCCTATCAACAGTCTGTCATGGATAATGGAGGAGGTCATCCTAGCTTCCATCCCTCTTTGAGGTGTCATTGGCTGTGAATGGTTGCTGGAGGAGAAGGAGACATTGTTTTGAGTGGTATAGCCACTGGTAAACTGCATGCGTTTTTGTAAATACCCACACTAATGCAGGCAGCCCTAGTTAAACTCAGTGGATCACATGAATACACAAGGAAAAAAGACATCAAAGCAAAAGAAGGACTAGTTAAGAATGGGTTTAGTGGAGACATTGGATAGGGAAGAGAAAATATAGATAACGGGAAATGGGAAAGGATTGTGATTAAAATATATTAAATAATATATGAAACTTATAAGTAAAAAAGAATCCTGGGCTTGAGAGATGGCTAAGTGGTTAAGGTGCTTTCCTGCAAAGCCAAAGGACCGAGGTTCAATTTCTCAGTACCCATGTAAACCAGATACACATGGTAACGCAAGTGTCTGGAGTTAATTTGCAGCAGCTGAAGGCCCTGGCATGCCCATTTTCTCTCTCTCTCAAATAAAATAAATACTTTAAAAAAAAAGAACAGCAGAGAGGAAGGGAGGGAGGAAGAGAGGTAGTTTAAGGCCAGCCTATCCTACACAGTGATACCATGTCTCAAAAAATAAAAATAATTAAAAACAATAAAACAAAAGGTTAAATAAATTAATAAATGGGAAAAAATATCTAAATAGATAATCCTCAAAAGAAGAAGGATAAGTAACAAATGGCCAATAAACATATGAAGAACTGCTTACACGTTTATCTATCATGGAAATTAACATCAAAACTTCATTGATATTCTAACGAACCCTAATCAGAATGGTTGTTAAAAAAAAAAAAAAACAGAAATATTGGGACTGGAGAGATGTCTTAGTGGTTAAGGTTCTTGCCTGCAAAGCTTAAGGACCCAAGTTCAATTTCTCAGTACCCACTTAAGCCAGATTTACAAGGCTGTAGATGTGTCTGGAGTTCATTTGCAATGGCTTGGAGGCCTTGGAGCCCATTCTCATCCTCTGTCTTTCTCTTTTTTCTCTCTATCCTTTTCTCTCTCTTTCTCTCTCTCAAATAAATAAAAATAAAATATTTTTTTTGAATACTGACAAAGATATGTGGGGAAAATCCTTATACACTGCCTAGATGCCAATCAACAAATGCAAATGATTGGATAAAGTAAGTAAATTATATATGTATATATACACACACACTGAATGTATGGTATTATTCAGCCACAAAGAAGAAAATCTGTAATTTGCAGAAAAACATATGGAACTAGAGTTTATTATCTTAAGAAAGTACAGAAAATAAGCCAGACAAAGAAAAACAAGGGTTAAATGTTTTCTTACCTATGTAGGAGCTAAAACCAAGGAGAATGAGAACAGGAAAGAAGAAGGAAGAGGCAAGAAAAGGAGTGAACAGGATGAAGGAGAGAAGTGGCACACAGGCAGACCTGCAACGGCAGAAGGAATGGCTGTGAGAAGCGGGCAAAGGAACTGGTGGAGACAAGCGAGGGTGTTGGCAGGGAGGATATGTGACTGAACGTAAGTATGGAAAAGTCACAGCAAGGACTCATCATGAACTCATATATAAAGAACACCAAAAAATTACCAAAAGAACAAATAAGCCATGTGGGGACGGTGGTGTCCCCTGTTACCTCAGTACAAACAATATGCTTTAGTAATTATAGTAAATTAAAAACAAATGTTGGGGCTGGGGAGATGGCTCAGTGGTTAAGGTTCATGCCTGCAAAGCTTAAACCAGAGTTTAATTCCCCAGTACCCATGTAAGCCCAGATGCAGAAAATGATGCATGCATCTGGAGTCTACCTGCAGTGACTGGAGTGCCTGGTATGCCCATTCCTCTCTATCTTTCTCTTCTGTATCTCTTTGCTTGCAAATAAATAAAGAAAGAATTTTTAATGTGCATAAAAAACTGGGCTAGGTATACAAGGAAAATCTGAAGCTCCACATTTGTGACAGATGTGATGTCAGGACCCCAGAATCACAATACAGGGGCTGCTGAATGGAGTGTGACTCAATCCCAGCTACATTAATAGTACAAGAGCATTTCTCTAAATACCTTTGAAATGAAAGCCATGTAGCAAGTACTAATATATTTTATGTCATGTCATTATTTTCCTGGTATACCTTTGAAACTATCATTGAAATCATTGGAGAAACTGTGATTCAATCTATATACTTTTCAGTTCATAGAAAGCTTTTATCAAATGAAAAAATAAAATTTATTTTAGCTTCATTTTACTTTATGCTTATGACAAATCATAACTTCATGATCTTGCTTGTAAAAGTCCAATATCCAAAGTAACAATTTACGACCCTTTAGTAATAAGCATTTTAAAATGGACACCTAAAATTACACAAATAACTTTCATCCACAATTTCCTTCTACTAACCAACTGATTATCCATATGTAATAAATTTATGACTAAAATAAATTTGCAATCTTTAATAGTCTATGGTGAAATGTTATAATATTAAATATAATACATATAAAACAAAACTTAAAAAGAGCCCATTCATGGGCATGCACACATACACATCTTGGGAATTGTGAATGTCCTATGATATTAAAACCGAACAGACATTCTAGAAGAGAGCACCACAGATCTCTTTTTCAGTACTGTTCCTTTAACATTAGTGTGTTTCAGCCATACTCAATTTTCCTGTTTTACTTTTCTCAAGTCTGTTACTAGCCATACTACCTATAGAAATACTTCGAAGCTCCAATGCATTGCCGCTGAGTTATGCAACTGAGACTTCTGACTTCTGAGGAGTTACTGTGGGCGTTCTGCTTTAAGCTCAGAACCACTGACCTGTGCCATCATCCACATTCTCCACTTCCATCACCTCAGTATTGATCCGGCCTCGAAAAAGGTACCGATGTCCATCGGTGGATGCCTTGCTATTCTTCAATCGTCTTGAAAATGAAGAAAATCACAGAGATGTTACTAGCTTAATGCAAAACAATATAAATTAATTAACTTTGTTTCTTTGAAAAAGAAAAAGAGACCCTACCAATTCATTCAATATTCCAAGTCTTTTGTGGCTTGGTGATTTCATTTGAGACTTCTCATTCATAATGGCACTGATTACAAGTGCTATTATGATAAACAATTTGTGTGTTTATGAGAGAGGGAGAAAGAGAGAGTTATGCCTCATGTATCCCAAGCTGGCCTTAAATCACAAAGTAACCAAAGATGACCTTAAATTTCCTTTCTGCCTCTACCTCCTGAGTGTAGGAATTAGCCTCTACTAACCACTTTTATACCAGGGCCTCCTACAGGTTAGGCAAGCACTCTTTATCAACATGAGCTACATCTCCAGCCCCCGACATATGAGTTTTGTAAGTAAACTGAAGCCTTGAACTAAAGACAGGTCAGGGTGTAGGTACACATGACTCCTCAATTTTAGACAACAACACTGCCTAAACAAACACTCAAGGTTGGCTCTTTGATGTTATAACTGAGATTCTTTCACCTTCACTTCGCATTTTTCAGGAGCTGCAATTCTCATTTTTTAAATCCTGGTAAACAGCTAATTAGCTCTTCTGATTCCTGTTCAAAGAAACTGCTGTGCAGGAGGCTCTCAGGTGGAGGGGTGGTCAATTGTAAAGTTATTTCCCTTGCATCACTTTTATGATATGATCCCTATAGATAGAGGTGCTGAACAAATCTCAGCTCATTTATAATCATCCTAAATTCTTGTTTATTTTTAAAATAAGCTAAACTATTTTTAAACTGTGCATGGTATGTCTAGTGTCAGCTGTGAATCTTACAAGTATGAGCATTTGTAACAATGGATTCCGCAATTACGTGTTAGAGAAACCAAACAGGGGAAGGTGTTTCCTTTTAAATGGAAGTAACAATTCTCAGAAATTATGCAATATTAAAAGTTTCTAGTCCCTCAAGAAACTTTAACTGAAATACTCCTCAAGTTAACTCCCTAACATGTCCGGCTGGTAATTTAACACATGGAAACGATGATGAACTTACCATCCTACACAGACGTATGTAGCACATGTATGTTGAGCCATGCCTGTCCACTGCCTGCCGTGCCCTCTCCTCTCACCTGCAGCACATGCCTGACTGAAGTGGAGGAGTGGCACTGAGGGGTGTCTCCAGATCCTGTCACCCTCCCACAGCTCCTCCCACGGCTCCTCCTTCCCTTAAGAAGCACTGTCATCTGGCTAACCTGTCCCGACCTCTCATCTCAATTTATCAGTCTCTATCACTTAAAGAAAACCAACTACAGCCTCACACATTCGCCACCGTGTTCTCCCCCTGTTTACACTGACATCGATCTCCAAGTGTTCTTTGTTAAAACTCCTCAATAAATGCTGTAGCTCAAGAATTCATGAATTCAAGCCAGGTATCTATGAACTTTGAAATCATAGGCCAGATACCTATGTTCATACTTGGTTCACATTACACATATATTATAGATAGATATTTTCTAATATTTGCAGAAAATGACTGTACAAAAATGTCCCTGCTGTTTTGCTTAGTTTCTGAAGCCATATCATTTTATCATTTGTATACTTATGCTGAGTAGATTAATATCCAGGTAATTATATGTTCAACAAGATAGAAATGGTATCACAGGATTTCAAAATCAATCATATGTAAGAGGTTCAGTATCTTTCTTTAGTGCTGGTAGTATTGAGTATTGAACCCAATGTTTCACATATGCCAAGCAATCATTCTACCAATTAAGCTGTAATACCAGCCTCAATACCATTGGTAACAGTTTTAGTCACAGGCAAAATAATCACAGGTACCTCTACACACACACACACACACACACACACACACACACACACACACACACAAGGAATCCATCACTGAGGCCTCGTTTTCAAAGTATTAATTTTCTTTGGGACCCTGCATTGAACTTTGAACAGGCTTTATAGATATATATTGACCTGAAGATGTCGGTATCCAATTATAAAATTCTCAGTGTCTTATCAGTACTATAGCACATATCTTGAATTGAGATATCTGTGATTCCTTAATAAAATGATCTCCTAAACTATGAGGATCAAGAAGCCTATAGTTTGAAAACAATGTTGCTGATACTGCATATTTTCATATCTTCATTCTAACATTTCTCTCCTAATTGGTGCTTCATGATGGTAAGGATACTTGTACAACATCAAAAAGCTAGAAACAATCACGAAGTCCAGTGACAGGAGAAGAAATGCTTATATTGTAGTAATCAAATGGGAGATATTAAATTATGGGATATTCTGCCTCATTTAAAATGAGTAAGTTATTGTTATATACAAAATGAATATAGATTTAAACAATTATTGAATATAAAATATAAATTGCAGAAATCTAAATATACTATGATACTATCTTTGAAATGTTAAGGTGATGTTTACCAAGGACACTAAGTATTCTAGTGGAAGGAACAGATGATTCACTCCCAGGGCTTCTCCCATTCTCAGCAGAAATGGTCACATCGATCTAGTTATTTCCATCCCTAGCCTCTATGAGGTCCATGTTGTGCCTATTTAACCTACTTAAAACAATTTTGGCCCTAAAGCCAGACCATATCAGGGTTTGTGCTGAAACTAATATTATAGAGACTCTGGATGTGGTGCCAGGCATATAAATAAGGATACAATGACTTTAGTGGGAAAAGACCTTATTATCAAACAGAAGCTTTTAATCCTTCCATCAAAACATCTTGATTTTATACTAGAATATCTTTTTTTTTTTAATTTATTTATTTGAGAGCGACAGACAGAGAGAGAAAGACAGATGGAGGGAGAGAGAGAGAATGGGCACGCCAGGGCTTCCAGCCTCTGCAAACGAACTCCAGATGCGTGTGCCCCCTTGTGCATCTGGCTAACGTGGGACCTGGGGAACCGAGCCTCGAACCGGGGTCCTTAGGCTTCACAGGCAAGCGCTTAACCGCTAAGCCATCTCTCCAGCCCTATACTAGAATATCTTAATAGCATCTACTAACTTTTAATGGGCTCCTCTATATCTTCATAACTCTCTTCAATCTTATTATTAAACACCAAGAATATATATATTTCAAGAGAATGAAGCCCATGGATAAGTGGCATCTCACTCAAAGCAGTGCATTCCAGATACAGGTGATATCCTGAGAGTACTCAAACTAAATTCTGCTAAGAAAGCAACTAAAACCTTAAAGAGTAGAATCATGACCACTGGATTAGAAAGGACAGTAGTTCCTCAACATCAGCAGCTTCATGGACTAGACTAAAACCTAAAACTGAATGTAGTTGGAAGTAAAAGAATTGAGGAAATAGAAACAGCAATCTCACTCAAAAAAAAAAAAAAAGTCTGCTGCTAAGGAGAGAAGCGGTCGAGTGACACAAGCAAGGGAGAGCTCTCAGGATATAGCAGACAACGGAGCCAGAGTGGTAGGGTCAGTACATAAAGAACAGCATGAGTGGGAATGCCAGAAAAGGCAAGCTAAGGGATGGGGGGATGATATTTAGGTTGGAATACTTAAACTGTAACTTCCAATTTCATAACAGCTGGTGCTAACATGCTACCCACACGACCATAGGACTGGTGGTTCAAATGGAATAGAAGGAAAGATCACTGAAGGAAAAAAAAAAAAGACTGTGAGATCAAAACTCGAGCAACTATGTGAATTTTAAATACCACCCCCCCACCACCACCACCACTGACCAAGCAGTGATAGGAGCAGAAGAGAAAGTGACCCAGAAGCAGAAGCAGGAAGTGAATCTGTGGGCAGCAGGCAGGCACTGTGTTCTGGAAAGGGGAGCCAGCAGCGACAGTCAGTGAGCAGCAGAGTAATGAGCCAGACTCCATGCCGAGGGGAGTCCTGGGAGCAGAGGAGGAATTGAATCAGGAGCAGAATTAGAAAATGGGGAAACACATCAGCCTCCCCCAGTGGATATGCTGGCTCGGAAAAAGTGCCCGAGAAGACCTGGAAGGAGAGTGTCACAAGCTCAGAGTGGCATGTCAGTCAGGGCTCACCAGCAGGTTGAGGCTGTGAAGTGAGAGGACAGGATCTAGGGTACCCAAAGAAAAATGGGGACCTGTGAGATGGAAAGACCCACTTCTGAAGTGTGACCTGTCCATGACCTTACCTGTGTTTTCTTTTGCAGTACACCAAAAGATTATCGAAAAGAAAAAACACCCGTTCTTGAATATTTCCTGAAGAAATTTTCAGTAAGACGCCACACATTAGCATTTCAGTGCAGGTATCAGTAATGTTGGACCCCTGGGTCAGAAAGAGAGAGAAGGAAATGCCTGATTATTGGATCATTTCTGTGTGTGTGTGTGTGTGTGTGTGTGTGTGTGTGTGTGTGTGTGTACTCCACCACTGAACCATCCTTGCAGCCTGTGTGGAAGCCTTGTGTGCCGTTGCTTTCCTTCACGTGATACTATTCACCCAAAAGCCGCATGTGCACCAGATCAAGTTCAAACAGCGTAAGCAGTTGCACTGAATGGAGTTTCCTTCCCCTTCTGGTCTCTCTGCACAGACTGTGGGTCTGCCTGAAGACCATTAGTGAAATATCTCTTCAACTTCATTTAAAGTAGACAACTTCATACCAATTCATTACATTAATGTAAATATTTCCCCTTTCTTCTTTGCATTCCCCATTTGGAAAAAAAAGTTCTATGGATACATATCAAAGTATATGAGACTGTCTAACTTGTTAGTAGCTCTCAATTTCCAGATCTACTCCAAGTATGGAGATGAAGAGAAGAGAAATTTAACAAACACTAAAAGGTAAGGCACTTGGAGAGAGTTTCTGTTTCCTAAAGGAAACCATGGGTAAATTTATTGCTAAATGCACCTTTTGGAGTGTCCACAAAGACCCCATGCTTACTGACAAAGCTAACTGTTATCCCAGAGCTCTCATTAGAGAAGAGAAGACTCACAGAAGAGAAGCAGCCTGGCCCCATCATTTGCAGACAGCCTGGGAGCACAAAGCTCAGGACACAGGCACAGACTCCAGCATGAGCCGAGTGCAAGTGTCCCCCTTAGCTGCCATCAGTCCTGCAGCCCATCTGCTCAAACCTAACCCATCATAACCGATGCTTCGAGATGGATAAACAAAAAAGAGAGGTGGGTTTTGTTTTGATTTTGCTTTGGGTTAGGGGGTGTTCTCTTTTGCCGTGTGAATGTCGTGTGTATGTGGGGGGGGGGGGTGCATGCGTGCCACAGCACTCACGTGGAAATCAGGGCCACTTCGATTGTTGGTCCTCACCTGCCATCTGGTATGAAGTAGCATTCCTTGTTCACCACTGTGTTTGCCAGTCTGGCTGGCCCACAAGCCCCTGGGAGAGTCTGCTGTCTCCAGCTCCCTCCTGGCTCCAGGTGCCCCAGGACTACACAGACCTGTGCTTCAGCACTGGGCAGTATGTTGGCACTGGAGAGCTGAACTCAGGCGTTCATGCTCGCATGGCAAGCAGCTTATCCCATAAAGCATCGCCCCAGTCCTCTGGACACTTAAAAGTTGTTACCTTTTGTTATTTGAAACTTAGAATATCAATTTCAAATTTCCTATTTCTCCTGGTATAAATTCTGTCCCAGCTGGCCTCCCTGAAATATGAAACTATTTATTATTTAATCATCTACCTTTAAAAATGGACTCTGTTATCCCATGTCCTATTGGATATCAGTCAGGAAAAAAGAAAAACTTCAGGGAAAATACAATCTAGAAAAGATGTAAGTGGACAGGAAACCTGGAAGATGATCTCACAAAGACAGTACCACTCAGAGGTGAAGAAAACTGACAAGAATGACAAAACAGGTATTTGAAAAGAGAATCATTTTTCAAAATCATGGAAATCTCTTGAGAAACTGATAAAACACTTGAATATTTTTACAAAGAAAAATCTTTAAAAATATGCAGTCAAACACAGTTCAATTATGCAGTTTTGTCATAAATGTATATCATGCACATAAAATGCAATTGATTCTTGTTGAGGTTCAAATTAATAGTTAAAGTTATAACTTCAATTCTGTTTTATGTGATAATATTAATATTCTTTTTACCAAGAAAAGTCCCAAGATTTCCCCCTCTCCCATTGAATTAAATTGTATTTATCTGTTTAAGTAGACTTATTTTCAGTGGCCTTTCCCAAAACCACTTATCCTGAAGTAAGACAGACTACCTGTATCTCAATTCCATCTCAAGGTAGAATATGTTTTATGTACCAAGTAACCTAACACAGAGGACAAAAAGAACAAACTCATTGCCAATTTTGAGAAGATTCAAAGTCAGGAATTAGGAGGAAAACATGACTTGGAATCAATACACTATCAATCACAAACTAATTCCTTGTAGGCAGAAAGAGATTCTAACACCACTGAGAAGTGATTTTAAATGGTCATGTAGAGCCAGACATTGTGGCACATACCTTGTAATCCAACACTTGAGAGGCAAAGCCAGGAAGAAGCCACAAGTTCAGGGCCAGTATGGTCTACTTGGTGAGCTCCATATCAGCCTGCATTATAGAGAGAGACCCTATGTGCAAACAAAATCATTCTGAAGCACTGTATTTAACCATATGAAAAAGGAGTCAAGAAGTGTCAAATTTCTCTTCTCCATCTCTTTGCTTTTTAAGACAATAAATATCTTGAATTTCATTCCCCCAATAATTTAAATACTAGTAATTTATACTCATCTTTTGTTTTTTTGCACATATAATGGACCTAATTCCAAATAGACATATCAAGGACTTAAAGCTGAATTACTAAGCATCAGAGTATTATCAGTACTCCTTTATCAAAACACTTCAGTATGAATCCAGAAGCTATTGGTAGTACTATGCTGCAATTGATTGACCAAAAAGCAGGCAGAAACTGGGAAGAATCCTGTCCTATGAAATAAAACAACTCGGTTTAAGCAACTAATAAACTTCCCGAATAAAGCATATTATCCAATGAAATAAAGTTCAGTATAATATCTTTTGGACTGTTCTAAATATTATTAGTTCAGATATATATTTGAGATACAATAAACTGTATTAATAAGAGGCATGACTTCAAATATAAGCAATTAAAACACAGACCTTGGGCTGGAGAGATGGCTTAGCAGTTAAGCTGTTTGCCTGAGAGCCTAAGAACCCATGTTCTACTCTCAAAATTTAACCAGACACATAAAGGTGAGGCAAGTTCAAGGGTGCACATGCCCACTAGGAGGCACAAGTGTCTGGAGTTCGACTGCAGTGGCTGAGACTCTGGCATGCCAATTCTATTTTGCTCACTTGCTTGCTCTCTTTAAAATAAATAAATAAATAAAAATAAATAAATGAAACACAGGCCTTACATCTATGCCACAGTCATTCATCCTGTAGACTTGGTGACTAGTATGGTGGTGTTGAGGTGTTTTAATCTTTAAGAGGTGGAGAATAGTGGAAGGTCATTAGACCATAGGACACTACTGCCCTCATAAGGTATTAAGGCAGAACTCATGTGACTGGATTATCACATGTACTATTCCTTCCTTAAGTTTTTTATGTCAGTATTTTGTCACTGTAACAAGTAACTAATAAAGTAGCAAAACACCTTCAGTTAATGCATGTATGTATATGGAAAAAAACTCTACATTTTTAGACATATATATGCATATAATATGCACATATATATTCTCTACTCAAATGATGTTCTGTATTATTGAATGACTTATATGAAAGAATTTCTACCTAAAATAGAAATAGAAAAAATTTGTGGTATATAGGATTTTGATGCTGTTCAAGGGAATTTTAGTGACAGAAGCATGGGTGCCACCTCTATGAAGGAGTACTGAAAGATCTGCAGGTACTTATAGAAGGAGCTTGACAAGGACCTCGTTCTCAGAATATGCTCCAGGAATGTAACCTTGCAAGCTCTTCAAGAAACTCTGGCTTCCATAAATATCATCACTCCACTTTCATCTGAACTTGGCCTGTCCTAATTCTGGCTATCAATTCAAACCCACCTCTATGACTTCTTTCTGTTCCATCTTAGGGTCAATTTCATCCTGCCTGCTGCTGCTGCTTCTTTGTTTTTTTGTGTTTTTCAAGGTAGGGTTTCACTATAGCCCAGGCTGTCCTAGAATTCACTATGTAATCTCAGTGTGGCCTTGCACTCATGGTGATCCTCCTACCTCTGCCTCCCAAGTGCTGGGATTAAAGACGTGTGCCATCATGTCCAGTCGAGCTGCCTACTTCCGTGGCTCTACTACTTCCTCTCCATCTAGCAGACTCCTAAGACCCTCCTCTCCTGCCATGAACTGACAGCTTCTCTCATCTCCATAGTGGTGGGGATAATCAGGCTTGGTAACAAGTTGCTAATGAGCTGTCTATGCCCTACTCCAAGCTGCATGTTCAGTGTTCAAAACTTTAAACTCTGCGTGGCCATGCCTTATTTATTTGTTATCAAAATCTACTCATTCTCCTTAAAATGTGTTATTCAAACCACCTGCCCTATCCCTAGTGGAGTCGAGTTTTTTCCTGATTTCCTCAATATTTCACAGAATTCCCTAAACTCCACTAACTTCTGCTTTGATGCACCATTTTTCTTCAGTACCCTATATCTGTGTCTATACCAAATGCCTGAGGTGAGTCAACATGGATAAAGAAAAGCCTTATTTTGGTTCATGTATTCTAAGCGTTTAGTCCTAGGTCACTTGTCACTGTTGCTTTTGGGTCTGTAATAGCACAATTCATTAGGCTATGCTGGCAGTGTATCAAAGAAGGCTTCTCAACTCATGGTGCCCAGGAAATAAAATAGAGGAACAGGAAAGGGCCAACATATCATCTCCCTTTCAAAGGCTCATCCCAAGCTATTGAACTTATTTCCATTTAGCCTGGTCTTCCAACAGAACCTTAATTGGGGGCCCAACCCTTCCGCCTATGAGCCTTTGGGGGACATTCAAGGTCCAAACAGTAGCTGGTAAACCTGAGCCAGCCTCTGCTATGAACTGTGTGAAATCACATGACCACATACATTTTCCCTTTAAGTATCTGGTGTAATAGTATGCATATAATATCAATAGTGTTTAATCAAGCTCCCATTTCTATACTAGAATTAAGTTTTTTAGGATATGCACAAGAAGAAAATAAAATTATAGTGGATTCCATTTCCCTAGAGTACTAAAAAGAGACTGGAATTCTTGTAGCAAAAGACTTGGCAGATTTTACTGACAAATCCTGCAATTTAAAGAGAGTTTGGTTTTTCTTCCAGTATTTGTCTTACAACAGAACTGCAAAAGCAAACTTCACTCCATTTTTCTCATCCCAGCAGGCCCACTGCTCCCCAGGAAAGGAATTATCATCATGAATCAATTGGTAAAACACACAGCCATTCTAAGTGACTGAAAGAGGCGGCATTCATACTGAAATGAGGGTCACCCTGGACACTTGAAAGAATACAAAAAGGAAGCTAAGTCAGGTCCCAGGGAGCATTTTAAAAGATTCATAACTGGAGGTAAACAGAGGTGAATTCCCTCAGAGCAGTGTTTGAGACTTCCTTGCATATCCATCTAGATAAAATTTTATGTCTAAATGAAAATCATCAAAATGAAAATAAGAAAAAAAATTAGTAAAGGACAGGATCTAAATTAACGCACTTGGATTTACGACATATTATATTTGGCTGGTGACATTTATTGGTTACTTATCACATGGTAAAAAAAATGTTTACTACCCAAAGGTCATACTCATTTAAATTAAGTCAATTTATATACAAGATTTTCATTTACTTTATATAGCAGCAATATAAGACTTCAACCCCATGAAATTACTGAGCTTCAGAATTCCCATAGATGAAAACATCTTATAGATTCTCAACCAGTCTCAGCATTTTGCTTTCTTGTCTTAAAAAAATATATCTCCTTAATGACTCATAACACTCATAGCATTCTTTATTCTAAATGACCTTTAAAAAAAAAAGTCAGGGGACTGGAGAGATGGCTTAGCGGTTAAGGCATTAGCCTGCAAAGCCAAAGGATCCCACTTTTATTCTCCAGGGCCCCCGTAAGCAAGATGCACAACGGAGAGCATCTGGAATTCATTTGCAGTGGCTAGGGGTCCTGGCATGCCCATCCCCCCCAGCACCTGTTTCCCTCTCTCTCTCAAATAAATAAATTAATTAAATGATAGGGCTGGAGAGATAGCTTAGTGGTTAAGGCAGTTGCCTGTGAAACCTAAGGACCCATTTTCAACTCTGCAGATCCCACATAAGACAGATGTACAAGGTCACATAAGCATCAAGGTTGAACATACACACAAGGTGGACCACATATCTGGAGTTTAACTGCAGTGGCTGGAGGCTCTGGCACACCAATTCTCTCCTCTCCCTCTCTCTCTCATAAAAAAATATCATAATAACTGCTTTATTTTCAAAATGAACACATCTGAGCTGAAGAAGTTTGCTTAGTGGTTAGGCATTTGCCTGCAATGCCAAAAGACCCTGCTTCGATTCACCAGGTCCCACGTAAGCCAAATGCACAAGGTGACAAGGTGGGAATCTGGAGTTTGTTTGCAGTGGCTGGAGGCCCTAGTACACCCATTCTTTGTCTCTCTGTCTCTCTTTCTCAAATAAATAAATAAAATACATTAAGCAGATGAAAACATCCAAATTTTGATTAAACTTCAAACGAAATTTAAAATCAAACCCTTGGAGAATCTGAAAATAAAATCACCACACACATTTTTTTGCTTTACTCTCATTCTTTATTCCCTCATGGATTCAGATATCCAAAGTCAAGCTAGGTAACAGGATAATTAGAGTGCACAGATTCTGAACTATCAAAGTTTGGAGGCACATGGTGTCTACTGGCTCCATCATAAACTTCTCAGGTTAAGAACAGACCAGATACCTTCCATATACTAAACATATACTAAAAGAACAATGAAAGTCACCCTTTCCAGAATAGACAATGGTCCATTAGCAGTACTAATTAGCAGTACAGTTTTATCCAATGGCAGGAATCCTAGCGTGTGACCTGAACAACTACTTGAAGCTCAGGAACAGAGCACAATGCACGTACCTCCCATCCTTCAATGTGTGACTGCCATTCCTCTAGAACTTCCAGCTTCTCCATCTGTCTCTTGGCCTCATTGATGTTGGAACAGACAGCTTTCATGGCTTGCAGAGCCTCCATCACTGCTGCATAGTCACTGTGTTTCCGTGGAGTCCGCTTCAATAACTCCTGTTTATACATACACATAAACACAAATCACCCTTTGATCTTCAGTTCTCTGGTAAAACAGGCTCATAATGTCCAGAAAATTACAAAGATCATGAGAGCTACTTTGCTAAGTGACACAAACTCAACCAAGATTGAGATCAAAAGCACAACATCAAACCAATGAGTAAGTGTTATTCCAATGTACATTTTCACAGTCACTTTAGTGTTTTATATTGTGTTTTTTTCCCTCAAACATACTTTGTTTTAAAATAGACTTGGGGACTAAAGAGGTGGCTTAGTGGGTAAAGGAGGATACTTGCAAAGCCTGACAGACTGGTTTTGATTCACTAGTATCCACGTAAAGCCAGCTGCACAAGTGGTACATGTGTCTGGAGTTCATCTGCAGTGGCTGGAGGCCCTGGTGTATCCTTACCTACTCTTTTCTTTCTCAACTTGCTCTCTCTCTCAAATAAAAATATAGTTAGTTTTTAGTTTTCTTCTAATTTATCATATATGTACCTGGAAGATATATTTTTAAATGTAAACTTGGTGTTTGTGTTATCAAAACTATATCTATATGTTCATTTCATGTTTTTAATTCCTTAAAAGAACACATGTTCAAAGAAATATATATTATAATGTCAAAAATAAGTTAATTTTCCGGCTGGAGGGATGGCTTAGCAGTTAAGGCATTTGTCTGCAAAGCCAAAGGACCCAGCTTCAATTCTCCAGGGGCCACACGTGTCTGGAGTTCATTTGCAGTGGCTGCAGCCCTGGTGTGCCCTCTCTGTCTCTCATTCTCTCTCTCTCTCTCCCTCCCTCTCTCTTCCTCTTTCTCTCTGTTAAATAAATAAATAAAAACAAAATATTAAAAAATAAATAAATGTTAATTTCCTATCCTAAAATTTTTGAGAAACTATGAAACTAGGTAACAAACAAAGAGAAAATTGTCTTAAACTTCAGCAAAAAAATTATTTACAAATTCCACAGTAATCATTAAAAGAACAATTTATTTCATTTGCACTGATGACTGTAGATAATTCTGTGATGAATGTGCTTTCATGCTTCCAATAACTTCCTTATTTTGTTTTTAATTTTTTAGATTTGGAAAAATATTTATTTTTTTTCTATTCCAGATATCAAAAGTAATCTTTAATCACTTAAATATATTAAAAGGCCTTGTTAGCTGTTGTTTAGAAGCATAAAATCAAACTTCTTCACTGTCTAGACAGTTGTGACCGCACTGCTTTTTAATTAGTCATTTGTTTCTTTACAACAGTTGTCAACATCATGAAGCTAACACAATTACAGAAACCCTGAGGCACAACTTCTAAAAGATGTTCCTGTTTCTCAATATTCACAGGGAATGTGGGCTGGTCCTATATTCTCATAAACTCTTGTGGTCAAAATGGTGCCATAAACATTGACCCTGGTTTTGGCCTGTTGACCCTGTTTTGACCCTATGAAGTTATATTCTTCCTACCAAGCTAATAGCAGGAGAATGCACATTATGCTATTCTCAAGATGTGATGGAAAAACTTATGTTGGACCCCAAGTCAAATCTGCAACAGGGCCACAGCAGCCTTCTTCCAAATTCTAAGGAGCAGAAGCACTTTTGAATTACGTAAAGAGGAAAAGTCAATCCACAGGACATGATGTGGGGGTCCTGGAATGGTACCAAAGGGGATGTGTGGAATCCAGGAGTGAATTTAAGTAATAGGAATAGAAAAACAAAAACAACCAGTAATGGGTAATGATATTCTCATAATTACTTGCTATGAACCTCATGTTAACTGGACAAGTAAATAATGTCACGTTCTAAAAGTAAAATCAATGTATGCTTACAGCCTAATTTTTTATTTTTATTTTCTTATTTTTTATTTTAGAGAGAACAAGAGACAGACAGTGAGAGACAGTGAGACAGAGAGAGGGGGAGAGAATTAGCACACTAGGGCCACAGCCACTCCAATCGAACTCCAGATGCTTGCACCACCTAGTGGGTATGTGCGACCTTGTGATTGCCTCACCTTTCTGCGTCTGGCTTATGTGGGATCTGAAGAATCAAACATGGGTCCTTAGGCTTTGCATGCAAGCACCTTAAATGCTAAGCCACATCTTTAGCTCCAGCCCAATATTTTAATATTTTCGTCTGAGTAAATGAAACCTCTCAAAATTATAGAGAATCTAAGCAATAATTTTTGAGCACTGTCATACCTGCTTTCCATTCTGAGTGTATGAAAATAATTTTACCCAAAGAAGAAGAATTTTACCTCTCTGCTTAAAGGACCTCTGAACTGATATTCTTGTGAGGCAAGGATGGTCCATGATGCTATCTTTTGAGACATAAGTTCAAGTATCTGAGGCCATCCTTCATCAAAATGAATGATGCAGGGCTAGAGAGATGGCTTAGAAATTAAGATGCTTGCCTGCAAAGCCTAAGGATCCATATTCGACTATTGAGATCCCACATAATCCAGACACACAAGGTGATGCAAGCATGCAAGGTCACACATGTGCACCAGGTGGCAGACGGAACTTGATCGCAGTGGCTAGAGGCCCTGGTAAACCAATTCTACCTCTCCCTCCAACCTCCACATAAAAAAGGCCAGCCTGTTGGGTTTGCCTAAGAAAAGAAGAGGAAAGGAGAGGGGAGGGGAGGGGAGGGGAGGGGAGGGGAGGGGAGGGGAGGGGAGGGGAGGGGAGGGGAGGGGAAGGGGAAGGGAGGGGAGGGGAAGGGAAGGGAAGGGGAAGGGGAAGGGGAAGGGGAAGGGGAAGGGGAAGGGGAAGGGGAAGGGGAAGGGGAAGGGAAGGGAAGGGAAGGGAAGGGAAGGGAAGGGAAGGGAAGGGAAGGGAAGGGAAGGGAAGGGAAGGGAAGGGAAGGGAAGGGAAGGGAAGGGAAGGGAAGGGAAGGGAAGAGAGAATGATGTAGAGAAACCACTTGCTCATGATGTGTTCAGCACAGTATCTCCCTATTCTTGAAGTAAGTTAGACATGTCTCCAAAAAGGAATCATGAATAACTGCAGTTCTAAGTAACATATAAACTGAGTCCCTGAGTGGAGATATGCAGGGATTCTCACAAAGAACAGAGCCATGCTGGTACTGACACTTTTGTGTCTATATTCCAGACATTGTCCAAAGTCAGCCCTCAAGTTGGAGGCCCATTCTTTTACTTATTCATAAGGCTTTTTGTGGTGTAACCAAGCAATTCTAGACTTGCTCTTTAATAAGAAGTATTTCTCCTCAAAAAAAATTTTATAAGATAGTCAATATATACAGTTGACAAATATTGCAACAAAGATTTCCAGTTAATATTCATAACATTTATACAAAGTTAAATCAATAAAATCAGTAAGCATGTCTACAGAATTCCATAGTATTTTTTTGGCTCTAACATTCTTTTTTTAATTTTAATTTTAATTTTTTTCTTTTCACAATTTTTATTAACATTTTCCATGATTATATAAAATATCCCATGGTAATACCATCCCTCCCCCCAACACACTTTTCCCTTTGAAGGTAGTCAATATATACAGTTGACAAATATTGTAACAAAGATTTCCAGTTAATATTCAAAACATTTATAAAAAGTTAAATCAATAAAACCAGTAAGCATGTCCACAGAATTCCATAGTATTTTTAAATTAGATGTCAACCAGTAGTTAGCATATTAAAATAAATCAGAATAGGTTTATTCATATCTATTAAAAATAAACAATAATGGCTAAAGTGTAGAAGTCATATGATGCTAAATGATGTATGAAATAACTAAATCAATCATTGTAAAATCCCATGTATAGGAATACAAATGTATATTTATGTGAAAATGTATATATCCATACATGTATATATTTCTGTAGATACATGTTATAAGATCATCACCATCTCTGTTTTAAAAATGATAAACCAAAGCTTAAAGAGGTTAGGTTATATACTGCAATTAGAGGGCTGGCAGGGAGAATACTTGTAATTTGAACCCAAAGTTCATGTGCCCAACCCTGTCCCCAACTCCTTTTGTAGATGTGACAGTTTCAAAAGTATGATTTCAAAAATTGCTGTTACTCTAAGACACTACATTGTCATAATAAAAAATACTGGTGACTGTCATAAGATAATAGACCTACAACTATTAGTGGGATATTCCTTATCTTTAAAAGGTAGTGCTTTCTGGCTGGAAAGATTGTGAAGTGGTTAAACCCTCTGCCTGCAAAGCCTAATGACTCTGGTTTGATTTCCCAGTTCCTACATAAAGCCAGATACATAATATGGTGTATGCATCTGGAGCTCTCTTACAGTGGCTAAAGGCCCTGACATGCCCATATTCATTCTCTCTTTCTCTCTCTCTTTCCTTTGCCTCTTTCTGCTTAAATAAAAATGTCTTTAAAAGGCAGTGTTGTCATTCCATGTTCTATCATTTGCTTAATATCACTCCCTTATAATCTTTTAAAAAGTGCTATCAAAATTATAAGATTTTGACCTTAACTTCATTAGCATCATGAAGTCACCAAAGGGGAATTTAAAAAATATACCAAGAGCATCTAGCAGAGTGGTGTGGCAGAAGTGTAGAGGGCTCCCCAAAAAATGCACCAAGAGTGTATGTATTTAAAATAAGAGTTCTATAGTTAAAGCATTATATAAGCTAGTCAAAATAGCCTTAATGGGTCCTTTTTGAAAGGATGGTGGCATTTACTCTAAATGAAACTCAGACACGTATGTTTGCTACAAAAAAAAGCCACTAAAAGCCTCCTTTAATGGCTTTTCCACCAAAGATTTGCTCCCTGTTTTATATGTAAATTTATGCCAAAATAGCCATTTTTCCAAAAATTATACTCTTCCTTAGTTTTAGAATGTTGCATGCTTTAAATGATAATTTAAAACTATCAGCAAAATATGAAGGCACAAAGAATGTGGCAATGAGGTAACAGTTAAAATACCTTCAAAATCAGAGGGTACTTGCATATCCTTTGTATTGGTGTCACTAAATATCCTTCCAGGGGGACATCTGTGCTCTTCCGCCCTCCAAGCAGCATGCAGTTCTGGGGGGGGGGGGGGGAGAGAATAAACGTAATTCAGTACATTTTTCAAACCTGAGGTTGTGAAACTGTTCTGTCACAAAACTTTATGATTAAAAGTTATGAAAGCGGGCTGGAGAGATGGCTTAGCGGTTAAGCGCTTGCCTGTGAAGCCTAAGGACCCCAGTTGGAGGCTCGGTTCCCCAGGTCCCATGTTAGCCAGATGCACAAGGGGGCGCACGCGTCTGGAGTTCGTTTGCAGTGGCTGGAAGCCCTGGCGCACCCATTCTCTCTCTCTCCCTCTATCTGTCTTTCTCTGTGTCTGTCGCTCTCAAATAAATTTTAAAAAAAATTTTAAAAAAAGTTATGAAAGCATGTGTCCTTATACACATCTCTTTTTCTTTAACAGGTGCATAGTATTCAATTGCCAATGACAGAGACAAGGAAATGTAGGCGAGACTATTCTTCATTAAGGAATACAATGAACTTACAGCTCAGCAATTAGTTCACATCTATTCATATCCTGAAAGAAAGGTGGAAATGGAGACGGAGATGCAGAGCGGGGGAGGAGGACAGACAGAGACGGAAAGGCACATGCGGTCACATAGAGGGATGCGCTGCGTAGTACAGAAGCAGGCAAAAAGACTACTGGTTTCTAACTCTAAGCCATAATGCAACCAGAACTGATTTCAGAGCTCTTTTTACTTCTCTGGACAACTGTCAGGCTTTAGCCAGGTGATTTCTAAGTAACTTTTAATTATCATGTTTCAAGGATTCTGTCACAGGCAGTCTCAGAGACAAGGCAAACAAAGAAATCTCAAAATCAGCAATCACAGTGAGATGAAAATGAAGCAGCTTCCACCCACCATAAAGTGGCCTGAAGAGAAAATCCACCGCTAAGGAACCTTCCACCTCCTGAGCAACGCAAAGACAAACACTGGAGACTTGTCCGTCAGAGGGACCAGCACAAAAGGTGTGTGTAAGAAATAACTAACAAAGGAAAGAGGTGGCCTTTGAGATGCTGAGGTCTTCTGTTAAGTCTGTTTCATATCAACATTATACAATGCTGTTCATTATGCACTGAGAGGAGAGGCTACATGTGAGAGGAAAGGATGCGAAAGGAAGACTGATGGTACCCGACCCCCCCCCCCCCATGAACCAGGCAGCAAGACTTCAGCCCCAGTTGGTGTTTCCAAGGCAGAAAAACTAGACTCTGGTGGTAACTTCCCCCAAACACCTCAGGAAACAGAGCAGCTGCTGCATGATTTTATATAACATGGTCCTAGGGAGTTCCATCCCTAATGCACCTCCAGGTTATAACAGTATTATTTCATTATATTATTTATAAGAGCATTATTATGTATGGCATTCTCTCCAGAGAAATCCTTACAAACACAGTCACTGACATCCCATGATATGTCATGATGTTCTGTACCACAGCATGAGTTGGCATCCTCACTTGCATGGCTACTCTTTTTCTTAGCTCTGGGCTGAAGGGTCCTAAAAGTTCTTACACAGATTCTAACACACTTCAGTTACACGTACTATTTAACAATGAATTCTCTTCATGGTCACATGGATATCATGGAAGGAGAGGGGAAGAGGGTCTCCTTAGGACTATGCTGTGTAAGAACATGCATTGGCCACTCTGTCTCCTGAGGTGTCTGGGGGAAGTTAGGATCAGAATTTTACACTGGCGTAGGGCAGTGAGCTCTCTTCTTATGTATACATAAAACTGCTTCAGGGGCTGGAGACATGGCTTAATGGTTAAGGCACTTGCCTGTGAAGCCTAAGGACACATGTTTGACTCCCCAGATCCCATGTAAGCCATACGCTCAAGGTGATATGTGCAAGGTCACACATGTGCACATGATGGTGCACATGTCTGGAGTTTAATTACAGGGGCTAGAGGCCCTGACATGCCAATTTATATTCTCTCTCTCTCTCTCTCTCTCTCTCTCTCTCTCTCTCTCTCTCTCTCTCTCTCTCTCCCCTTGCTCTCTCATTTAAAAAAGGCCAGTCTACACTTGGGAGGCAGAGGAAGGAGGATTGCTGTGAGTTTGAGGCCATTCTGAGACTCCATAGTGAATTCCAGGTCAGGGATAGAGTGAGACCCTACCTCAAAAAACAAACAAAACAAAACAAACAAACAAAAAAAAATGGCAGTCTATTGGGTTTGCTTCAAAAAAAAAAAAAAAGCTTCAAAAGTACAAGGATCATAAAATCTTACTGAGGTGGCAACATAAGCAAGGTCCTAAAATAATACTATTGTGACCCAACCCCACAACTAGAAACTGAAATGTTTTTCAAAGGGTAATTGTTACTATCCAATTGTGTAAAGAGTAAGGAAAATGAGGACTAGAGATGGCTTAGAGATTAAGGCACTTGCCTGCAAAACCTAAGGACCCAGGCTTGATTCCCCAGCACCCACATAAAGGCAGAGGCACAAAGTGGTGCATGCATCTGGAGTTCATTTGCAATGGCTGGAGGCCCTATCATGCCCATTCTCATCTTCATTCTCATTCTTTCTTTCTCTCTCTCACTCTCTCTCTCTTCCTCTTTCCTTCCCTCTCTCCTTCTTTCTCCTTCTTCCTTTCCCTCTCCCTTTCTCTCCTATCTCTCTCTGTTTGCAAATAAATAAGTAAATAATTTAAAAGAGTTGCAAATAAAAGAATAAGTTAAAGGAAAATGACACTAGAAATAAAATGAGTGCCCTAAAAGTCATCCAGCTAATCTGTGACTACTTTTTGTCAGGGCAGGAGCCATAGAGGAAGATTCTATTAGAATGTGCTGTGGGTCCCCTTAATTTACATTCTTTTTTTAACAGGAACCCAAGTTTTAATAATGACATTCAACTATTATGTACTTCATTCATGTTTCTTGGCTATTGTAAAATGATAGTTTGTTTTTACCCTTACAAGTAGCCTACAAATATTTTTTTACTTCTTTTTTTCTATTATTATTATTATTATTATCAACATATTTCACATGGGTACATCATGTGTTGGTGGCCTCTTTTCTCGCTTCCCTGCCCCCATTCCACTGGGGACCTTCCTCAGTGGGGATGCAGGTATTCCCTATGGGGCTGTGGGTTATGTGTTGTGGGAGCAGCAGTCAGTTGTTTTGGGGGGTGAGGGAATGCCTCTGGGCATGATGTTTCTACCTGTGGCTCTTCTTTCTATACCCTCTTCTGCCAAATTCCCTGAGCTGTGATGGGTTTAAATGATGAGTTTAAATCTACTTCAGTGATGAATTTTTAGAAGTCTCTGGATCGCTATTGTAGCAGGTGCTGAGTATCCTCAGGGTCTGTCTCCTTTACCCTGGTGCTGATTTTCAGGTTCACCATTGAAGCAGCACTCATGCTCATCTCCACAATTCCTTTGTGGAAGTCTTTAATTTATATTCCTGACTTGTGACATTTTCAGTGAGACCTCACACAAGTCACTAGGCAAACTAAAATGAGGAGTCCCCCAAGTTATTGCTGATGGAGCCAGGACGCGTTCAATAACACAGCAGAGTTCTTCATAAAGAGCCCCAACATTTCAATGGAAAACAAGTTCCTTCCGGCCTTGGCAGAAATAGATAGCAACAAATCCCTTTCCTGAAACATTGGCAAAAACTACTCCAAAATACCAATTTCACAACTTTTGAAGTCAAATAACAAACTGAGAAGTGTTTACTCATGAAAACCTACAGAAGTTGAGGCTTGAGCTGTGGGCGTCTGTGACATCCTAACCTGGGTTCTTCTTATTCCCCATGACCCATCTACTGGCTCATTCATCTTTCACTTGGATGCTCTCAAAGTAACACCATCACAGTGGCACTGACGCTGGAAACGTGCTGCTAAAAGATACAGTTGGAAGCTTGTGATGCTAAGGAGTGTTGTAAAGAAAGTTAACACCTTCCATAAGAAAGGCAAAAGTATGCACACAGTGTCAGCCCAAGATTATAGCCATGCTTGAGAAAATCCAGCAGAACTGCTAACAATTTAACAGAGAGTTGCATATGACATAGAGAGACTGTATTCATCTTTGGCTAACTGTAAGGCTTTACAGTGCATGAAAAACCAGAGCAGGTTCCCTGGAAAGAGAAGTCTGAATTGACCTGAAAACCACCTGGCCTTTGAGTAGGCCCACACCCCAGGAAGATCCATGGTTAAGATAGATAACTGTATTTGAGTTACCCCTGGCAAATTAAAGCCATCACAAGAGGGACATCAAAAAAGCAAGGCTAACCCTATTACTGAAGACAGCACATGCTGCCAACACATAACAAGAGATCCTGATAGAATCTGGAAGGAATCTAGTTCCCAGATTGTCTGCCCATATAGTACTGGAAAGCGCTGCATAAGCTGCTGGGAGAAAACAGCCAAAAAACACTGTGTGCTAACAAGGGACACTGCTATATAAGAGCAACCAGCCTACTACATGGACACACCTGTGCAATAGTGGCACCTAGAGGTGGGTAACCAGTGGCTTTCTGATTGGCTAAGAGATCTGCTCAGTGGAAAGGAACTCTTAGCTGGAACCGGCAACGGAGTCAGAATCCTATGGAGACCAAAATGTGGACTCCAACAAGAAGATCCCCCTAGTCTTTAGCCAAAAGGCTACACCCACCAAAATCTCTCTTAACAATGCTTATCTCATTGAACCTATGCTGTCCTCAGCCTCCTTTTGGACAATCTGATTTTTGTTTCCAAAAGGAAGCTAGAACATCAGATAAACCACCCCTCACACATCAGCCAAGACCCTGGTGAGCCACAGAGGAATTGGCAAGATGAGAAAGAGTGATGCTTCAATGGCAAGCCTGTCAACCAGTGCCAGGGTCATGGAGACAGACACTAAGGTTACCCAAAGTGCACCAAAGCAAAGCTGAGAACACAACACTAAAGTAGACTTCATACACACCCACACGCACCACAGCCGAGGGAATTCTGCAAAAGATGAGGCAGAAAGAATTTAAGAATCACAGAGTGGAAGGGAATGTCCAGAGGCACTGCCCCCCACCCTTACAATGACTGCTTAATACTCTCACATCTCATAGCCTGCAACCCCAGGGGAGTATCAGCAATCCCACTGAGGATGGCCCTCAGCAGAATGGGGTAAAGAGGAGGGAAAAGATGGTACTAACATATGATGTGTCCATACAACTTTCTACTAAATGAAAAACAAAGTCCGTGTACCTGGCATGCATAAAAAAGCAAGCCTGCACTGGAGATATGGCTTAGCAGTTGAGGCATTTGCCTGCAAAGCCAAAAGAATGAGGTTTGATTCCCCAGGACCCAAGTAAGCCATATGCACAAGGTGGCACATGCATCTGGAGTTAGATTGCAGCAGACGAAGATCCTGGCGTGCCCATTCTCTCTCTCTCTCTCTCTCTCTCTCAAATAAATAAAGTAAAAGATTTTTTTTTAAAGCAAAGCTAAATTATGAAAATAAATTGAGTAGAAGCATCATCCTCTTCACAAATATGAAAGACAGGCTCAAAGTAAGTCTGGACAAGTTACTAAAACAACAGAACACCACATGCAGAAAAGGAAAATAGTAACCAATCTCTGAAAAAAAAAAAAAAAAACACAAAAACCTGCAGATTCCAGAGTTACTATAATAAGTTACTTAAAATGTCAAGTTTTTCATTTAAAAATTATGACATATAAAGGAACAGGAAAACGTGACTCAAACACAGTCAGTAAAATTCTTGACGGTACCCAGATGTTGCACTTAACAAAGACTTCAAAATAGCTATCAGAAGTATGTTCAAAGAATGTTCCACCCTGCTACAGGAACTGAAGGATAATATGCTGACAGTGAAAAAGCAAATGGGAAATCTCAATTGAGAAAAACTATAAAGTCAAATCAAATAGACATGAGTGACATAAATAATTCAGTAGGTAAAATAAATAGCAGATTTGATGAAATAGAAAAAAAAACACATAAAGATAAATCAATGGAATTCATTCCACCTAAGGAACAGGAAAGAAAAATAGATTGCAGAAAAATGAGTGATAATGAGGGACCAAGAAAAAGCATTCCATTAGAAGACATGTATGTAAGGGTCACTAGAGAAGAGAACAATAGGATTTGATAAATAGCCTGATAACAGCTCAAGACCTCCCAAACTAAATTTTGCTGTTTTAAAATGGATATTGGAGTCTCAGTGTATTGCCCCGTCTCGTGGGCTCAAGTGGTCCTTCCATCTCATCCTTAAAGAATCTGGAAACACAGCCATATGCTACTGTGCCCAGCTAACCTACTCAAATTTCATTTTTAACAAAGCTCGTCTTTAAGTTATCAAAGTAAAATCATACCCATATCTAATCACACCACATTTGAATGACTGAAAGATAAAGACAACAAGAAGGTATTGAACGTAGCAGCAAGGGCTGGAGAGATGGCTTGGTGGGTAAGGGTGAGAAAGAATGAGGACTTGAGGTCACTGCCTATTAACCACATAAAAAGTCAGGTATGGTTGCACTCAGTTATAATCCTGGCACTGAGGGGAACAGAGACAGGAGGGTCACGAGGGCCCACTGGTCAGCCATTCTAACCTAAAAAATAGAGAATTCCAGGTTCAGTGAAAGACTCTGTCTCGAGGAAATAAAGCAGAAGAATGATAGAGGAACAGACTCAATGGAGCACACCCATCTGCACACATACACACACCACGCACCACAAAGAAGTACAAGCATAAAATAAAGCATCATGTTAAATACGGATATATAAGCAACATAACAGATACATACAGTCTCATCAGAAATCACTGGAAAGATAGCTTTAGATTTTTAAAAGGAAAACAAATGCAACCAAGAGTTTTATCATTAAAACTATCCTTCAGAAATGAAGGCAAAGTAAGATATCCCCATATAAATGAACACAATATGAAATTATTGCTAGGAGACATGACTTAAAATAAATATTGGGAGGCTGGAGTGATGGTTTAGCAATAAAGGCACTTGCCTGCAAAGCCTGAAGACCCAGGTTCAACTCCCCAGAACACCCACATAAGCCAGGTATACAAAGTGGCACATGCTTTTGGAGTTTGTTTGCAGTGGCTGGAGGCCCTGGCTTAACCATTCTCTCCCTCCCTCTCTCTCTCTCTCTCTCTCTATCTCTCTCTCTCTCTCTCTCTCTCTCTCTCTCTCAGTAAGCAAAAATAAAATAAATATTTTTAAAAAAGAAATATTGGGACTGTTATTCAGATTAACAAGCTATCACAGTCAATTTCATGGGAACAAATAAGTGGCAAGAAATTTTAAGTAAATAGGCAATGTAAAACACTATAGAAAATGCAAAATTGCAGCACACTACTGCAGTTTTCATCACGTTTAGAATGGGATGTAGGAGGCTACAATAGTAAAATGAAGGAGAGAGGGTGTGGAACTTTTTCCATGTTCACCCAGGAAACAGTGCAGCAAAATTCTGATATATTTTACTGGAACTAAATCAGTATTAGCCTAAAATGAACTTGAATATATATGCTGCTGTTTTTTGAGTAATTTAAGCAAAAGAAGCTAACAATGATAGTTTACAAAATAAAAATAAGAATCAAACCGATACATTAAAAATACGTGTTTGGCACAAAAGTGGGCAGAATGAGAGCAGAAGAACAAGACAACAGGTGGGCAGGAGACCGGCAAGACGATGCATGCAGGGCACCCTGTCGACCGTCACAGTAAAGCTACACTACTCCAAGCGAAAGACAAAAGTTGTCAGTGGATGATGCATTTGCTGATCTGCGAGGCTGAGTACCTGAGTTCAATCCCCAAACCTCAAGTAAAAGGCCTGAAGTCATGGAATCCCAGCAGGCTGACTGCAAGGTGGTAGGCAGAGACAGAATTTTCTGGAAGCTGGTGGTGAGCACATCAAAAAGCAGTAACAGCAGCAGAGCAAGATCCAGAGAGAAATCCTTCCTCGAATGAGGCGGGAAGGGCACAGACCAACCTGAAAATTGCCTTCTAACCTCCACACTTATGCTATATACCACGTGTGTGCATGTGCTCTTACGTGCTTGAACACATGCACATGCATGCACACACAGAAAAAAAAAAGTTTCTAAGTAAAAAGTAATAATAGAATTGAAACAGTAAGAGTACTATACTTACCATAATAGTATAAGGAAATACAGACCCTATCAGAAGAAATACCACACAAGATAAAGAATGGCATTTCATAATGTCATTAGAAGTATGAATATAATAAACATGACTTCCTACGTATCTAACAGAGCCCCCAAAAATACATACAGCCAAAATGAACAAAATTGAAAGTGTAAAAGACAATTAATCATACATGAACATAATCTCCTACTTCCTAACTCAATAATTTGTTTATTTTTATTTATTTATTTGAGAGCAACAGACAGAGAGAAAAAGAGGCAGATAGAGAGAGAGAGAGAGAGAATGGGCGCACCAGGGCCTCCAGCCACTGCAAATGAACCCCAGATGCATGCGCCCTCTTGAGCATCTGACTAACGTGGGTCCTGGGGAACCGAGCCTCGAACCGGGATTCTTAGGCTTCACAGGCAAGCACTTAACCGCTAAGCCATCTCTCCAGCCCCTAACTCAATAATTTAATAATATGAATGATTTTTATTTTTCTATGTGAATCATATTCATGTCCTATCATATGAATAAGCCATAGCTTTCAACACATTGTAAAAGAAGGGCTTGGGATGTAGCTCAGTGATAGAAAAATTACAAAGCATGCACAAGGTTCTGAGTTTAATTTCCAGTACAAAACAAAAGAAGAAAGGTAGGGAGGAACAAGGGAAAGAAGGATGGAGGGGGGAAGAAAGAAAAACTGAGGGACAGTAAAAGAAAGAAAAGAAAATATAGTCACCATGAAATCTCATGATGAACTAGCAGTGCATAAAAACTTCAAAAAGAACATCTACAAAAAATAACAGCTTATAAAGACTGGATATGTCTTAACACTTATATTCAGCAATTTTCTGATGATTCCAGTACAGTAAGAGAAAAAAAGGGAAGAAGTAAATCTACCTTCATTTAGATAGTGAAAGAACGTAGAGAGGAAATACTGGAACTAATGCATGAATTTAAAATACAGGATAGAAGATAAACATTCAAAAATCTATTAATTTTTGTATATTAGCAATGGCCCCCAAAATGACATTAAGATATTCCCAATCACAAAAGCTCCAAAAGAATAAACTGTTTAGAAAAAAACTTAAAATGAGATTAAAACTTGAGTAAAGGTTTCTAAATATGACAAGAAAATCATGGTCATTAAAAAACATTAGTAAGTTGGATTTTATCAAAATTCAAAGCTTTGAAAAGCATTAATTAAAAAAATTAATAGCTGGGTGTGGTGGCACACGCCTTTAATCCCAGCACTTGGGAGGCAGTGGTAGGAAGATCACTGTGAGTTCGAGGCCATCCTGAGACTACATAGTGAATTCCGGGTCAGCCTGGGCTAGAGTCAGACCCTACCTCGAAAAACCAAAAACATTAATTAATTAATTAATATACAAAGCACATTGGGAATAATTAAAAGTAATATATTTAATATAGGACTTGCATATAAAACAAGAACACTTACAAATCTATGATAAACATTCCAACATAAAATACAAATATTTGAATAAACATATCATGAGAGAAGCCATATGTATGATTAAAATGTACATGAAAGCATGTTGAATATCACTTTAGTTACTAGAAAACTGCAAAGTCAGACCACAGTAAGATCTTACTATACCCTAATTGGCATCACTATAATCAGAAAGACCAGTAAATGCCAAGTGATGGCAAAATTCAAAGAACCTGGAGTCTCAAGACAGAAAAGGTGGCTATGGTGCAGCCATTCTGGCAATTATGCTGGTCGTGCCTTCAATTAGTTAATGCTATAGTGACCCACCAATTTCAGATTTAGCATTTATTTAAGAGAAGCTTTACAAACCTTTTTTAATTTTTTTGTTTTTATTTATTTATTTGAGAGCAACAGAGAGATAAAGAGGCAGATAGAGAGAGAGAGGGAGAATGGGCGCGCCAGGGTCTCCAGCCACTGCAAACGAACTCCAGATGCATGTGCCCCTTGTGCATCTGGCTAATGTGGGTCCTGGGGAATCGAGCCTCGAACCGGGGTCTTTATGCTTCACAGGCAAGTGCTTAACCACTAAGCTATCTCTCCAGCCCTACAATCTTATTTGCACTAAACATTACAATCTACAGCCATATCTAATGTGGTAAAAATTGGTAAAAAGATGAACTAACTATGGTGATCCCATACAACAGAACACTATTCAGTAATGATGAATGTAACATGGATACATGACGTATCAGAAATTCTTTACTAAGTAACAGAGGACAGGCCCAAACAATTACATTGTATTTTTCATTTGTATAAAACCTGTATGAGCCTGTAATGTGGTCACCTATAATCCCAACACTCAGGAGGCAGAAGCAGGAGTGATGGGAGTGTGAGGCCAGCCTGAGCTACAACAGGAAGCTCACACAGGGCAGTAGTGGCACACAGCCATGGTGGGTAACCAACTGCTCTTGGATTGGCGAACAAATCCACTCAGTGGGAAGGAACCCATATTATGGAAGTGGGAAACAAGTCAGAATCATATCCAGATGAGTTTGATTTCCAGTAACAAGCACCCACTAATTTGGACTACATGAGGGTCTACACCCTTCAAGTTCTCTTGAAACTAATAACGCTTATCCCATTTAACCTATGCTGACCATCTCAAAAAAATTCCCTAGAAAAGGCCACCCTACTGAGATAGTCAATCAGCTTAGAGCAAGTGGGGAGGAATAATGGACTGTAAAGAGGCATGAGGGATTTTGTTTTAAAGAAGTTGTGGGAATGCTATACAACAGCATTTGGGGGATGGCTGTGCAATTCCACAACTGCCTCACAACCACTTACATAAAGCTTTACAAGAGATCCTGTATGCATTTAAGTGTGCTGCCGTAAAGAATTCAACATTTAATTTTGCTGGTTTCCTGAAAGTAAGGAATGGGGGGGGGGCAGTCAGCCTTGGCATTCATTTTCTACCAGACCTATGATCCGCTCCTTCCGGTGATTGCCCTACTTTCGTTTCTCAGAGTAGAAGTAAATGAAACCCCAGGGACCTAGGATGTAAAGCAAAGGTGAACTGTGGCATGAGATCTTTGAGAACCAGGAACCTGTGAAGTCTCCCATGCAATTCTCAGTTGACCAGAAGAGGGCATTAGCAGTGCTTCCCAGACAACACTCTTAGCCCAGTTCTCACGCTTGTTTACCAAGGACCCCAGGTGCCCAGCTGGGCTGTGCAGACAGGTAGCTCACTAACAGGTTTTTACAAAGAATGCAAAGCCTGCTTCTGACCCAGCCTGTCAACAAAAGCCAGCATAACACATGAACATACACTTACCAAAAGAAATGTCCGGATTGTTCTTATTTTATTAAGTTCAAGAAGTAATTTTTGTGCCTTTTCATGGTTACTGCAATATTCATCATAGATACGAAACTTGTCTTTCTGTAAATTCAAGATAGAATAAATAAGAATAATTTTAATTACCACTTTGAAATTTTAACCTATGTGATATGTATAAATAAACTATGTCATAAGAGGTATAATATTGTATGTGGATATATTTTATTTATTTTCCATAGTTCAAAATATGACTTAGAACAGGAGACAGACATATATTAATTATACCCCAACATGACCAATGCATTGACACTAGTAAGCCAACTGATGGTGAAGCTCAGAGAAGAGAGATCTTAGATTCACTATGGCAATTGTGACACAACTTTCAAAAATGTGCTGGTTCTGAGCAGATCCATGCTGCACAGGGCCGACGAAGGAAGAAAAGGAATCGTGAAATTCAGTATCTTGCAGTTCACGCACACTAATCTGGGCAGTTGTGTATAAGAAGAATGTTGGTCAACAGAGAACTATCCAGCAACAAGTCACTAAGACAATGGTGGAACCCGAAGACACACCGTCTGAGTGGTCATTTCACAAAGAGATGTAGCTAGGGCAGAAAAGTCAGGAAATAGTGCTTTCAAATAGCTGTCATACATGGACAGTTCTGTGAGCTCCAAACAAAATGGTAGATCTATTATGTAGAAATGGCTGGAGCAATGATGGACAGATATATGATCAATACAGAAATATTAAGCAATTAATGCTACTGCTTAAAAGTGACCAATAGACAAAACATAAATGATCTTCATAGATGGATACAGGTGAGTCTTTCAAAACAGGAGGATTATTTTACTATCAAGATCTCTGAACTTCCTTCTACCTGTAAGACTTTCTATCAAGGCAGACCAATGAAAAGACAGATAAGTTATTAATCAAATACTAGAGCAGAAGTGTGTCTTTTGAAATTTCAGAGGCATACATCTAGAAACATTAAACACTGCCTTATGTAGCTAGTAGAGAATGTATTGAATTACTTATCTCAAGAGATGGTATGAGCCAGGAAAAGAGTCAAGTTCAGAACTAGTTGAGCTAAATTCAAAGATGAGAGATTCATAATGTGTTTCTACGGAAATGACTGTGAGAGGACAAAGTTCCCATGTGAGCCCTGGACTGAGATAACAGCCCTTCCAGCTGGCAGGAAAATCCGTGGAAGGAAACAGGCTTAAGTGCATACAAACCCCACAGCTCCCAGCCATGACCAAGAAATTCACAGTTTAATTAGCCCACTCCTAAGGAGCATCATTCCTCCACTGAATTATCTTTATAAAATACAGATTACAAAAGAGCATCTGCAAAGGCTGCTCATCGTGTGTGTGTGTGTGTGTGTGTGTGTGTGTCAAGAAACTGCATATAAACGACTAAGTGAAAAAAAAATTACAGGTTAATTTCCATGACATATTACTGTCACTCATTCCATTTTTTAAATATTTTATTTATTTACTTACTTGAGGGGAAAAGAAATGAATGAATGGGCTCTCCAGAGCCTCCAGCCACTGTAAATGAACTCCAGATGCATGTGCAACCTTTTACAACTGGCTTACATGTATACTGGGGAATTGAACCTGGGGCCTTAGGCTCTGCAGGCAAGGGCCTTAAACACTAAGCCATCTCTTCAATCCCATTTCCATTTTTTAAGTAAAAACATCACTGGGTAACAGTTTAATAAGTACATGAAATAAAATAGGCATTCTGAAAATTAACATCAATATGTTGGTATATATAATAGCATTTTTACATGTGAATGTGTGTGTGGCATGTGTGTTCACCTGTGTATGAATGCATATGTGAAGAGATCAAAAGTTGATATCAGGTGTTTTCTTCAACCATGCTTCACCTTATTTACTGATGCAAGGCCTCTTACTTGATCCCAGAGTTCACCAATTCGGCTACTCTACCTAGGCATCTTGCCCAAAGGTGCCCTTGTCTCTAACTTCTGACTGCAGTGCTGGGTGCTGGAGATCTGATCTTTGGGCCTCACACTTTTGTTGCAAATGTTTTATCCACTAAGCCATCTCCCCAGCCCTGCAGCATTCTTACTTATTTTCTGTTTCAAAATATGAATACCCCTACGTTATAAAAACAATTTTCACTAAGCAGGTGACTTTTACTTTGAAAATCAATTGTATGGATAATTATGTTTATCCTGGATAAAGACATAACATGAATGACACAGATATAGGATGTATATCTGTGTCCCGTGTTCCTTCCATAGTGCTCAGAATATACACCTGAGAAATCACCTTAGAGGAAAATTCAATCACAAGCAACAAGGTTTGCTCACCTCCAGGTTTGTCTCAAGCCAATTAACTAAGAAACATTCTGTAATAAAAGGCTCATCGTGCCATTGTAAGAGTGAAGATTTTCTTCCTCAAAAGGAAAACACTCTATGTTTGAGAGAAACATAAAAATCTAATGATTATGAACAGGATGAATATTCATTAGAATTCAAAGCTACAGAGGATGCGAAGAGCTAGCTTGCTGAGGAAAGAAAAAGGCTGTTTATTCATCTCTAAGTAAAATGGATAGTGCTAGACACCTCCCCATTTCAGGCTCCAAGGGAAAGATTTCACTGGCCTTAAGAGACCCCCAAACTTGTGATGCCAGATTTAATGCATATTACAGTGCCAAAACGCAACCCTTAAAGTCAAAATCGAAAGGCATTTTTAAAAAGAAGAGTGAAATAAAAAATATTATCCTACAAAGTGAAGAAAGCAAGTTCCCACTTCTTGTTGAGCATTAGGTTCAGGGTGTAAGCATTCTTCCACGACTTTTAGGAATTCTTGATGGACAGCAAGGATATCTTCAATGTTCGAGAACAATATCTGAAAATAAATAAATAAATAAGTACATACAAACATACATAGTAGGTGCAGTCATGAGAAAGTTTTAAAAACTAAAAATAAATAAATAAATAAAAATAAAATTGGGCTGGAAAGAAGGCTCAGCATTTAAAGGCCTTTGCTTGTAAGGACTGATGGCCTGAGTTTGATTCCCTAGTAACCACATGAAGCCAGATGCACAAAGTGACATATGCATCTAGAGTTTGTTTGCAGTATCAGGAGGCCCTGGTGTGCCCATAATCTCTCTGACTCTCTGTCTATGTCTTTGTCCCCTCTCTCTGTCAAATAAATTAATTAAAACACTAAAAAGTCCATGAGAGTCCAACATTCCCAGTGCATGGATAGCCACTCCACACCTATTCCTTACTCGCAACTGACAGGCAGAACCTAGTTTTGTCTAAACTTCTCCTCCATTCCCACACAACTTTGGGCACCAGAACACTCAGCCTGCAATTCAGGCCAAAGCCTGAGAGGTCAGATCCAAACCTGACCATTCCACTCACACCCCAGGATGGACTGTGGACTGAATGGTAAGCATATTTGCTGGCAGGTTTTGGAAAGAAGAGTGTGTATTCCTGTGAAGAGCATTCTGGAATGAGCCATCCTTTCTCTCTCTCTCTAGCAGGTGCCTTGGGTGTACAATGTTTCAGTTAGCAAGCTTTAGTTGCAAGCAAAAGCAACCCATTATTGACATGGACTCAGATACTTGAAGATCCTCACAAGTTAGAGACTCCCAATGGAAGAGGGATTCTGCAGTGGAGTCAGGGTTGACAATAAGTTGCCAGATACTCGCTAGCAACACTCTGCCACGGTGGTTATCAGATTTCTCTTTCCTCAGCAGCACAGTGGACTCAGAACAGCCTCAGAGCCTCACTCACTCCCAATGGGCCACTTGTCCCAGCCTCCTCAACATTTCACAGGAAATGCTTATACACTCAATTCTGTGTTAAAGACATTATGCACACTTTCTTTTCTGCACCCCAGTAAACCATCCAAATCTTGTCCTTCTGTGGTCAGAACTAGACTTTAATTTCCTCATATTCTGCCTTCATAAACCACCTCACCAACTGTCTCATACTCACCCAGCTTCCTCCCTCTCATAGGCACTAAAGACATCAGTCTGATTTCTTAAGTTTGTTTTTTCTTCCTCTTAGCAAATGGTTTTATTGTTTTGGTTTAAAAAAATTCTTGGCTGGAGATATGGCTTAGCAGTTAAGGCATTTGCCTACAAAGCCAAAGGACCCAGGTTTGATTCCCCAGGACCCATGTTAGCCAGATGCACAAGAGGGTGCATGCATCTAGAGCTCATTTGATGTGGCTGGAGGCCCCAGTGCACCCATTCTCCCCCCTTCTTTCTCTGTCAAATAAAGAAAGAAATAAAAACAAAATGTTTTTTTTAAAAAAAATGTTCTGTGGCATGAAGGCCATCCTCTTATCCATTTTTTGTTTACACACAGCCTAGCTATTGTCTTTTATTAATTACCCACACAGGTGAATGCTACTGGATCTCATAGTGGACCTAAGGTTAAACTGGGGGATCCTGAAGGAGCACTCCACAGACAAAATGTCATCTGTGGAGAATTGGAGCATGGGCCAAGGGTTAATTATGCATTCTCACCTTCACTGTCTCCTCAGTTACATTTTTGTCAACTTTTGCTGCTGCACACTGGTTCATTCGGTGTAAGAATGCCTATGGGAAATAAGAAAGATACCATGAGGGTAATGTTAGCTTAATAAAATGACAAAGCATTGATCAGAATGAAATTAAACAACTTACAAGAAATCAAAGTTTAATACTTAGTATGGCAGCACACAAAAAAGACAGAGAGGCTAATGGCTAGCCACAAGTTCAAAACCAGCCTAGTCTACAAAGCAAGTTCTGGGCCAACAATGGCTATCTAAAGACCCTATCTTGGAACAAAGAACTAACAAAAAAGAAATCAAAATTTAAAATTCCAATAGCTATAAAGGAGGGAGGAGAGGAGAGGACTTAAGGGGATGGTATTGTATACATGTAAGTAGAAAAACAGATTACTGGGGGTAGAAAGCCCTAAGTGAGGTCAGGGGAAGATATTGAGTAAAGGAAGGATGGAGGGAGGGATCAAAATCTAAGAGGCTATGAATAAGTTTTTTTTTTGGACAATGGCACACACAGACGCCATAAACTGTTACTGGAAAAATTTTCAGTGCCAGAGATGGGATACCTTCCAGTGAGTTGTTGGCCAGGGAGGTCTCTGTTGCCTCCAAAGCATTACAGACGATTGCCAAGGATCTTGGTTTCCCACCAGAAATAGATGGCAAGACCCTACTGCTGAAGGTTCCACATGCTTGGGCTACAAGGTAACTGAAAAATCTTGCTGGAGCTGAGCTGAAAACCTCCTCCAAGTAGACCAGCTGACAGAAAGCTGGAAAAGCTACACTGCATGCAGTTCAATGGGAGAGAGAGAAGTCATCAGTGTAGAAAAAGAGCTGTGGACACTGTAAGACTTAAGTTTGGCCAGCCAGGCCAAATGAGCCAAGAGATGCAACAGTGGCATATCTGTTACAGGGAAAACCAACCACTCTCTAATTGGACTAGAGGCCCACTCCACAGTAGGGAATACACGCCTGATACTGAAAACTTAGGACTGGGGAAGTCATGAGTTATAGGGGTGTAACACCTAATGGTGTCTGGCTAAATCCATGTATTATGCTCACCAAACTGACCAGTAAGCACTTCTCTTAATGCTCATACTCATATATTAATGCTACTCTCACTTTGGTTAGAGAAGCTTCTCTTTTCAGATAGTGGTGACCTCTGGGATGAATCAAAAGGCACCATAGTCCTAAGAAGTGACATAAGAGTGCTCAGCACTGAAACATCTCTATCACACCTTCCAAGGCTCAGGGTTCATTGCAAAAAAGCTGGTGAGATGAATGTAAGAACCAAAGGAAGAATAGGATTCTTTACAATGCACTGTTCCAGACACAAAATGGCTTGGATGTCCATGGCCTCACAATGCCTGGCACTACCTACACAAGACCATCATAATAGGAGGAGGAAAACATGACATCAGTATAAAATAGGATGATTGAGAGGGGGAGGTAATATGATGGAGGGTGGAGTTGTGAAGGCGAAAATGAGAGGCGAGGGAATTATCATGGTTTATTGTTTATAATTATGGAAGTTGTCAATAATAAAAAATTAAAATAAATAAAAACAGAAGTGGGAGGGGGCCTGGAGAGATGGCTTAGCAGTTAAGGTGTTTGCCTGCAAAGCCAAAGGATCCTGGTTCGACGCTGTAGGACCCATAAGTCAGATGCACAATGGGGCACATGAATCTGGAGTTCATTTGCAGTGGCTGGAAACCCTGGGATGCCCATTCTCTATTCTCTCTATCTTTGTCTGTATCTATCTATCTATCTATCTATCTATCTATCTATCTATCAATCTATCTCTCTATCTCTCTCCCATTTTTTTCTCTCTCAAATAAATAAATAAAATATATTTCAAAAAAGAAGTGGGAGGGGATTCTGAAGTGACTCCCTTAGAACTACAAGAGCCAGAGAAAGCTAGAGAGATGCATTTCCTCCTGTGTTTTTCCTCTCTCTTTCTCTCTGACACACACACACACACACACACACACACACACACACACACACACAATTTCTACTAACTGCTTTCAAGAAGGATCCTTCAAAAATGGGATGAAGGAATTTCCCTTTGCCCACTCCTACCTCACCACACACAAAAGCCAAAATTCCAATTTCTGAATTTGAGGCAGGGTTCCATGGAAGGCAGATGAGCACATTTAAAACTTCTGGAAATGGAGCCTCAAGCTAGCATGTGTTACTTGGTGTTACAGCAATTGTCTGACGAATCCTTGGGTTCAATAACTATCACCACAAAACAATTCCTTCTTTCAAAGGTGCCACAAATAGGGCTGGAGGGATAGATCAGAGGTTAAAGATGCTTGCTTACAAAGCCTGATGGCCAAGCCCCATTGTCCAGTACCCATTTAATGTCAGATGCACAAAATGACACGTGTCTGAAGTTTGTATGCAGTGACAAGAGGACCTGAGGTTCTCATTCTCTCTCTCTCTCTCACACTCTTGTTCTCCCTCTCCCTTTCCCTCCCTCCCTCTCCTTACAAATAAATAAATAATTATTTTAAGTGCCACAAGGGGACTGGAGAGATGGTTCAGCAGTTGAGGCATTTGCTTTCATAACCTGATAGCCTGGACCCACATAAAGCCAGATGCACATGATGGAGCATGTGTCTGCAGTGTGTTTGCAGTAGCAAGAGGCCCTGGCACACCCATCTCTTCCCCCTCTCTCTTCTCAATCTCTCTTTGCAAATAAATATTGTTTTTTAAATACCACAAGTGCTTTATCTGATAGAATAACAATTGTTAATTACAATTTTAAACACTAGATGCAACTTGAATTTTTTTTCAGTCAAATATTAGCAAATGCTGTATAAATACTATGCAAGAGGCCTAATTTAATTAAAATTGTACTAGTATGACAAATTCCTACAAAAGTACAAGTTCTGTCAGTTTCTTGAAAACTGTTTCCCACTACGCACTTGGAGAAATAGGAACCCTCATCCACTGTTGGTGGGAATGTAAGAAATGTCAAAATCAGATGCAGCAGTCAGCACCAGAGCCAAGCAAAGAAACAGAAACGAATGGCAAACAGCATGGACTACAAGCCAGCAGGGCCTGAAGACAACCTCACACTTAAGCTCAAATTGTTCAAAGCATTTTTATTTTACCAGTAGTTCTACTTTTAGGAATGTATCCTAAGAATATAGTCCGATAGGAATTCATGGATTAAAAATTTTGAAACAACCTAAAGTCCTAAAATAAGGATGCATGAAATACACTGTAGTAATTCATATTATAGACTGTGGTGGCAAAAGTAGCCATGTGTGAAATGTGACTGAAACTATGTACATATAAATGTATACATATATGTAAATATGATAGATACTTGGGAAATATTGTTTGGTGAAAATAATTTACTGATAGCATCCTTAATATCTACACATATACATATGCACATATATGTGTGTGTATACACACACAGACACACATACACACACACACACGTGTCAGTGTGTTCACACCAAATCTACAAACAGCAATTACTTTGATCTAGGGGCAGGAAGGAAGAAGATCTCTGTATACCCTGTTTTCTGTATATGTAGTTGTGAGAACACTTCAATTTTTTAACATGAAGTATCTATTTAATAATCATTTATTTGAGAGAAAGAGAGAGGCAGACAGGGAGAATCAGAGGGAATGGGCACCCCAGGGCCTCCTGCCACTGCAAAAGAACTCCAGACACGTGTGCCACTTGTGCATCAGGCTTTATGTGGGTAATAAGGAATTGAACCCCAGCCACTGTGCTTTGCAAGCAGGTGCCTTTAACCGCTGAGCTATCTCTCCAGCTCCATAAATTTTATTTAAAAAAAAAAAAAAAACTATTCAAACAAAAGCAAACAAATGAGCCCCCAGATTTGGCCACGAGTAAGGACTTCCACATCATCTTCACTTACCCAGCCCATGGTTCAGATTCCACTCGAACAATGTGGGTGAGGAAGTGCCCAAACACCAGGCCAGGCTCTGCGCCAGGGGGGTGAGGAAGTGCCTGCTGCAGGGTGTTCTCCGGGGCCAGGGCCAGGTAAGGAATTGCATGGAAAATGGATGGACTTGGAAAAACTCATGCTAAGCATGGTTACACAGACTCAGAAGGACAAATGTTACACATTCACTCTTGTACGTAGTTCCTAACCTGGATCAGCTGCTGTTAATTGTATGCCATCATAAGTGTCAACACTATGGGCACAGTACTAGAATGAAGCTAGGAATAAGGGGAAGTAGGGAAGGAAGGGAGGAAGGACTACTCAACAAGTTGAGGGCCCCAAAAAGAAAGAAAAAGAAAGGATGGAGGGCAGAAAGGAGGGGAAAGTCTAGGTGGTAGGGAAAGGGAAGATCAGAGTGGGAAATACACAAAACTAATGGCGACATAAATCATCTCCAGAGAAAACTTCCTCCTAGATACCATTCTACAAGTCCTTATCCTCAACAAGGCAGAGGGGAGACCCAGACAGAACAGCCCCATAGAAAGTGGAGAAATCAAAACCCTAAACCCATGGGCCCTGGCTAGTAATTCCAGGGCCAGAATTGGGTTATCTCCCTCCCCCACACACAGTGAGCTGTTGGTCAAGGAGACACATAAGGTCCCAAATTAATATAGACCACTGCCAAAGCAATTGGCTACCGGCAAGTGCTAAAAGGTAAGACCCTATTGCTGAAGACACCACAGCCTGTGGACACAGGATATCAAATGCTGGAACTGAGAAGGCATCCTGCTCCCTCCTGGCTAGTCCACATGGTGCTAGAATGTGCTATGACAGCGGCTGGAGATAACAGTTGCCAACAGAGTGAATAAGCAGGAGATCCTGCCAGATATGAAATCAACCAGCAGAGCAAGAAGCACACACTTGTGCAACAGTGGCAGCACACAGCTGAGGGTAACCAACTACTCATGGATTGGACATGGCCCAATCAGTGGGGGAGAACGCATATCTGGCTCTGAGAACCAAGCCACATCCCCTAGGGCAGGAAACCAATAGCCTCCAGCGAGATCGTCCACTGCTCTTTAACTGCGATGAGTGGATATATACATCAGTATATCTCTCTAATAACTAGGCTTATCTCCTTTAATTCAAAACTGCTCTGACTTTTAGTTGAAGAATTGGTTCTATCTTCCAGATGTTGGAGAATCCTGGGGGGAACCAGGATTTATCAACACATCAAGAACAGCTGGCTGTCTACCATGACATGGGGAACCTCTGCCTCATCTGCCTGGGCCCAGAAGTCATTACAGGGGAAATCAGTGACACACATACTGCTCTCATGGCTAGCATGAAAACCAGGTCCAGATGGTGACAGACACTATATCGTCACTGAAACCTCATCAAAACAAAAATCCAGAGGCCACAGAGAACTCAACACCAAATCAGATCTCTATCTTGCCTGCCAAGGCTCAGGGAACACAGGAAGAGGGGGCGATGGAAAGACTGTAAGAACCTCAGGGTGGGTGGAAATAGCCTGAGTCACCATGCCCCCCGACACATACACTGCAGAGACTGACTGATATTGCATGGTCCCCCCAACAAATACCAATAGCCCCATCAAAGAAGACTCTCAGCAGAATTGAGGGAGAGGGGATAAAAAGAGTACAACCTTTTTATTAAAATAAAATCAATTTAAAAGAAAAACAAAAACTGAATAACCTGGGCTAGGATCATAGCTCAATGGTTAAAGGTATTTGATTAGTCAGCCCACTGACCCAGGTTCAATTCTGCAGCAACACGCAAAACTGGATGCACAAAATAGTATGTGCATCTGGAGTTGTTTTCAGAGGCAAAAGGCCCTGATGTACTCATTCCTATTTATTCTGTTTCTCTTTCAAACAGATGTTAACAAAAACTAATAACCCTAACTGTTACATTCACTGAATTGAATGAAAAAAAAACACAAAGTATCAATTATGGCCTCATGTGCCATTTTATTAAAAATGTGGTAAATATTAGCTGAAATTATGTCCAGTTGATCACAGAAAAGAGATTTTGAGTCTTCTAATTTTAAGTTTCATTTTAATTATTAAGTCCCATTTAATTATTCTTTCTTTTTCTTAATTTCAAACTTGTTTTTCTTGAATAGTTTCCAAATGCTAGTACTAGAAATGATCTTTATCTCTTTCTATTTAGTTTTAAAATAGCAAGAATAGTTTACTTGCCTAGTTTACATTTCATGTTGACCACATAGTAAACAGGTAACCTCTCTGGACAAGCAAATCTTAAGCTTTGCCTCTGCAGTTATAAACCTTCTCTTCATAGACAGAACTCAGCCACCTTCTGAAACCAACACATGAAAGCAAGGAGGAAGGTCATAAAACCAAATCAAAATAGGAGTTGGAAGGGAAAATGCAAACTAATAAAGTACTCTGTCTCTTTAGTCTCTTTATGTGGCTCTTTTATCTCCCACTCTTCCATGACAGCATGGACCTTGTTTAACAAAAGGATACCCCCAGGGGGCCGGAAGCATGTCTCTGAACAAGCAATCCCCCTGCCTCACTCCTACCTTATTCTACTCAACAGTGAAGGCAGGCTTTAGATAATTTGCTGGAATATGCAATCATAAAACTGACTTTTTTTCAAAAATTTTAAGTCTTACTTCCTAAAGATAATAATAAATGTCTACAGAATATCTTTTTACAATCAGTATATACAGAGTCCCTTCAGACTGATATCTGGACATTAAATCCTTCTCATTCCAACCAAAGTATGAGTAAGCCAGTCACAAATATACATGTGAAGCATCGGACACATTTTGATCTCTGTATTTATTCATTCTCACCAGTCCACAGTTTCGTCCGAATTAGATCATTTTCACCACAGCACAAACATATTTAGAAATAATCCCTGGAAAACAGCTTTTAATGGCAGTGATTGCCAAACATTGTATTGTGCTTAGGACCAGCAGTATCTAAATGCAGCATAGGCCTATTCCTGGAAGTTTTACTTCAACAAATTAATTTAGGGCTCAGAAATTTGCACTAGGAGCAGGACCTCTCAGTGACTCTGCTAACACTGGTCAGGAGACCACCTTCTGATGGACATACTCTTCTTCATCCTTCCTATGACTAAGAGAAAAGTCAGACTGAAAGAAACCAGTAAGGGAATTGGAATGGGAAGTACAAGTTCACTTTTTAATTTCAACTTAACATGAAATAATGGTAATCTCTGTACATCAGCTTCCTACAAAGCCACTTGGAGTTCTAAGTACACTGCCAGGATGGCTCTCTCCCATATGAGTCACAGGACACTGCAGACAGATGGTCAGATAAGGGAGGCTACCTCACATTTGCAGAAGGTAGGGCTTTTGGATGCCTCTCCAAGGCTCTGGAAGTGCAAAGGTGTATCAGCACATGCTCAGTTCCCCTTCATTCTCTAACATTGGTTCTAAATAACATTTTCAGAAATATTACTCCATATAGGGGTTATATTTTTTCCCCACTCTGAGAAATTGCTTCATTGGCTCTTTAACTAGCTCCATATTGTCTTTCTCTTACTAAATATTAGGTAAAATTATATGTTAAATGTCAAATGCTAAGTAAGGTTTAATGCCAATAAAAATGCCATAAATCTGCAACAAAGAGTTCAAAAGAAAATGAAGAAATTCACTAAGACGTAAGGGAAAGATTGTAAAACAATCTCTCCTTCCCTCGTTTGCTCATCTGTCTGACTATAGGCAAAGTAAACATAAGTTTCACTCTCAGAATACATTGCTTTTTTTATAATTTTAATGTTTTGAATGGTTTTATTCAACTATTTTTTTGTACCAATCAGACACATATGGCTCACTCTGACAAGTTGTACAAGTGTTAACAGTATACACTTGTGGTTGTAAGCACTTGACATCGACCTGTATTAAATATCATATACGCGCTAAGCCTTATTGCTGCCATAAATATTCCATGGTTCAAATAATCGTGGCATCATACTGTTATCCTGAAAATGGGTACAGGTGTATGTATTTTATATGTAAAGGTGAAAAGAGAAAATTTCAAGAGCCTGTGCTATTGTAGAAAAAAGATACAAGATATACTCATTCTATAAACAAATTAAAATTAAAAAGGGTATATCTTTTGCCCTTTAGAACTTGAAACTATATCATGTTACAATATTTGGAAGATCAGTACATGTTTGTTTGTTTTTTTTTCTGGGAAGGCAGGGCATGGGGAATGAAGTTTAGGAAATGAAAAAAGTGTCTCATTTGTGTCTGCCTTGAACATTAAGTTGATAATGGGACCTTTTGTAGTAACAGATGAAATACAAAGATGATAAGAAGTAGGTTTAGAGGATGGAGAGGCATTTGCTGTGGTCTTATAGAGTTTGATTACCAATGTGGAGATCCTGAGTAGGGGGCAGCAACCAACTTGAAGTTTCGAAGGAAAATTGAGGTTAAATGTCTTCCCTGAGTTTCCTGAGGGGAGATGGGAGCTGAATGTCATTGGAATGAAGATGTGACTCTAGAACCAGCTAAGAACCTTCATTAGAAAAAGCATCTATATAAAGAAAACAAAGAGCCCCAGAACCACTTGAGTCAGGAGAAACAACAGTTTTTCAAGATCAAGAAAGTGGTGAATTGCTTTGACTAAACTGAAACATCAAGAAAGATAAAACAGGGGGCTGGTTTAGCAGTTAAGGCATTTGCCTACAAAGCCAAAGAACCCAGGTTCAATTCCCCAGGACCTACGCTCTTCAGATGCACAAGGGGGCGCACGCATCTGGAGTTCATTTGCAGTGGCTGGATGCCCTGGCACGCCCAGTCTCACTTTCTCTCTCTCTCTTTCTCTGTCAAATAAATTAATTACAATAAATTAAAAACAAAAAGAAAGATAAAACAGGGATGGAGAGACAATTTAGAAATTAAGGTGCTTGCCTAAAGACCCAGCATTCATTGCCCAGAACCCACATAAACCAGATGCACATGGTGGCATGTGCATCTGTAGTTTGTTTGCAATGGTTAGAGGCCCTGCCATGCCTATTTCCTCCCTCTCCCTCATAAATAAATACATAAATAAAATATTTTTTAAAAGAAAGATAAACCAGGAACATGATTTGAGAATTTTAAGTCTGGTCCCTAGTGAACCTGACCAGTGAAATAGGCTTGGAGAAAAACAAAGCAGGAAGAAAAAACGCCAGTAAACAGAGGAAAATTCTGAAGACGTATTATCAAACACAGAAGCACACTTAGACAGTAGATTTGGAGTTACTGTCTTACTGCTATGAACAAATACTTGACCCGAAGTCAATAATGTAAGCAAAGGGCTTTAATTTGCCTTGCAGTCTCCCCCAGGGAAGTTTCAAGCATTTCTGAGTGGGAAGCCAGCATCACATTGCACCACAGTCAGAGAGCACTCAGAAAGAACAGGACGTGGAGGATGGTTCTAACACCTCAAGGCGCACCATCCCAAGTGACACGCTTCCTTCAGCAAGGCTTCACCTCCTAGAGGTGCTACAACTTTAGCAAACTGCATCACAAGTTGAGAATTAAGTATTCAGACACATGAGCCTATGGGGGGGGAGGCATTTAGTTTCAAAACACCACATTCTGTCCCTGACCTCCATAGGCACCATGACTACCTCATGATGCAAAAAGCATTCTCTTAAACTTTTGAGAGTCTCTATAGTCTTCAAAAGTCCCCAAACTGTTACAAAGTCCAAAGCAACATTCAAGACTCAAGGTAGTCTCTTATCCCTGTAAAATCAAAACAAGTTACTCACTCCCCACATGCAATAGCACACAATAAATGTTCCCATTCTGAGAGGGAAGAATGGGGTACAGCAAGGAAAGATTGGACCAAGGCATAGTCAAAACCCAGCAGACATAATACTAAATCCTATAGCTCCATGACCAGTATCTAAATTTATGAGCTCCAAAATTCATGGGCTCCAAAACGCTAAGGCAGCTTTGCCCCTCTAGCAGTGTTCCCTGTAGCCTCTTATGTGGGCTGGATCTGTGCTTCACCCACTTTGCTTGGCTCATGTCCCATGATTCTGGCATCTCTGACATCCTGGAGTCTCCAGTGCAACTCTGGGTTTACCTTCACATGGGGCACACAGTGGCCTCTCGTGGCCTACTTTCAGGGATTCCAAGCCAGCCATACAACGTTTATCCTCACACAGTCCATGACCCCTTCTAGCTTGCATTCTGCATGCCCCAAATTATTACCCCATGTTACCACCTTCTGCTGCCCACCGGGGATGAAGCCTGCCACCCACAGAACTAGCTATAGAAGCCTCTGTATGCTGACCTTGGGGGGCAGAGAACTTCCTCAGTATCCTTTCTTCAGACCTTTTACTTTCAAAATAATTCAATTCTTACCCTTCTGGGACTTCAGTGGGGTGAATATTGCCCTAAGAGCATCCTTCCTATTGTCCAAAGGAAGGACCATAGGCTTATCTTTAAAGATGAGAATCTCTGTAATAATTGTAGCCCAAGTGTTATACTCTCCATGCCTGGGACTTCTACTCACATAAGTTCTCTTCCTGGAGACAACCACAATAGTTGGGTGTGCAGGAGAAGTGGTTGTATATACACAGAATATTTAAAAAAGAAATCTGTGGGTCAAAATTTAAGAAAACAATTTTTACTGTTTTATCAAGAATATTCTTAAATGAAAATGTCACTCATCCCCTTGATCCCTGTGAGTTAGTTTCACTGAAGTATATATTATCATCTTTTTTAAAAAAATTTATTTTTGGTTTATTTTTATTTATTTATTTGAGAGTGACAGACAGAGAAAGAGGCAGAGAGAGAGAGAGAGAGAGAATGGGCGCGCCAGGGCCTCCAGCCACTGCAGACGAATTCCAGATGCGTGTGCCCCCTTGTGCATCTGGCTAACGTGGGTCCTGGGGGATTGAGCCTCGAACCGGGGTCCTTAGACTTCACAGGCAAGAGCTTAACCACTAAACCATCTCTCCAGCCCTACTATCATCTTTTGGAGCCAAAACTTTGACTCAGTCTCAAGCATCAGCAAATGCATGCACTATTCCCTTTGTGCCACCATTACAAATGTCACCACAGCACAAAGAGAGCAGTCAGAGTAACTATGAAAACAGTTTTATCTCCATATGCGTGAACAGCTTACATAAAACAGATTACACCTTGAGAAGCATTGTTCTGGGTATGTGGAATATCACAATAAAATGAGCAGTCAAATGTCTCTCCTTATATGCCAGTGGAGAGAGACATAAAATCAACAATAAATAGAGCTAATCAATTACTTATTCTATGAGAAAATAAGGAGCTGAGGGGGCAACTGAACAGTATAGCACATGTCTAGTATTGCAAGGCCCTATATGTAATTCTTGGCATCTCAAAAAATAAAATAAAAAGATAAAGACTAAACATGATATACTTGTGAAATAATTTATAAAAATATAAAATATTGGCTGGAGAGATGTCTTAGCAGTTAAGGCACTTGCCTACAAAGCCTAAGGACCCAGGTTTGATTCCCAAGAACCCACAAAAGCCAGATGCACAAGGGGACGCATGTGTGCACATGCATAAGGTGGAGCATGACTCTGGAGTTCAATTGCAGTGGCTAGAGGCCCTGGTACACTAATTCTCTCATGAACATGCATGAGCAAATTGGTGCGCTCCCCCCCCCCTCTCTCTCTCTCTCTCTCTCTCTCTCTCTCATAAAATAAATAAATGAGAAGAAATATTTGAAAGCCTATGTGATACCTTGTGATTATTCCCAGAGTTCTCCATAGACCCAAGGCCAAAGATCTATCATAAAACTATACCACACAGGGCTGTTACTTGATTAATCTTGATCTTTCACTTGTCACAGTCCCCAGTATTATCAGTTCTTCTAAGTACTCAACATCATTTGCTCTCCTTCCCTTCCCTCAGTATCTCTCCTAGTCTTGACATCCATTCTATATGCAAGACTCAGAGTGGGATAGCGCATACAAGGCTTACGTGCACCTCAGCATGGTTGACTCCCCCCCCCCTTTTTTTTTAACTAATCAGATATTCTCACCTGGCTGTCTTCTGCTATCATTTGGTTCTCAGCTAATTCCATTTTCTCAGGTAGGTGCCTTAATACCAGGCAGGCTGACATGTTCCCTTACCCAGGCCTCATCCCACACTATCTACAATATCCCTACAGTTTTTCCAACTCCTCAGAGTTCTATTGTCTGTTTACTAAGTGCGCCATACACTATGATGGGAGTTTGACAAAGACAGCAACCAGCCATCTTAGTCTCTGATGTTTCCCAGCACCTACAGCAACACTTGGCACTTGTTTGGTGAAATGTGATAGCTGGAGGGAGCTCAGCAATTAAAGGCACTTGCTTACAATGCCTACTGGTTTGGGTCCAATTCCCCAGTAAACACATAAAGCCAGATGCACAAAGTGATGCATGTATCTGGAGTTTGTTTACAGTGGCTAGAGGCCCTGAAGCACCCATACTTGTGTGCTCTCTCCCTCTCTCTCTCTCTGTTTCTCTCTCCCTCTCTCTCTCTCTCACATGCACACTCTTTATCACTCTCAAATAAATAAATAGGTAATTTTTAGCTGACATGTGGCACAAAGCAAGCACACAGAGCTCTACTAAATATTAGCTGGTATTTCTGCTACTACTACTGGTACCTATATCCACTGTGGCTACATCCACAGCTATAGTACCATTACTTCGATTGGTTATGATTATTACTCTTATGGTTTGAGTGTGTAGTGAGCTGTAGTCGGTCCAGTCCATTCAGAGGGCTCTGCTTCCTGGTTGGTCACCAAGGTGTGTACAAGCTGCCTCACTCTCCCACCTCCAAGGACAAGAACCCCTCCCACTGCCATGAGTACTCTCATGCTTTCTGTGCCATGCCAACTACGAGCCAAGTTAAATCCTTCTCCTCCATCGCTTCTGTCAGGTATGTTCTTCTACAACAAGAGAAGTAATGAACACAATTACTACCCCTCAGAACAGAACTCAAGGGTGAGTGAGGTTCCTGCTTCCTCCTCTTTGAGCCTCTGTTAACAGTACATCAACCCCACTGACTCTGACTTTTAGATAGCTTCTTAATATTACTACAAACATAATTTAGGCCTTCCAAGAAAAGTCATATTATTTATACATGTTTCTTAACCAAGGTTGAGATTATATATTGACAAGCCCACTGTAAACTGAAAATATACTAAGTAAAAAATGAATTTAAAGCCGGATGTGGTGGCGTATGCCTTTAATCTCACCACTCAGGAGGCAGAGGTAGGAGTAGGAGAATCACTGTGAGTTCAAAGCCACCCTGAGACTACAGAGTAAGTTCCATATCAGCCTGGCAAGACCTTACCTTGAAAAAAAAAAAAAAAAAAAAGAATTTAGTCTACCCAACCTGCAAAGTGTCCCAGCTTAGCCACACAGTCTGCTGTAGGTAATCAGGTGTCTCCTCTTACACAAGCTCACATGGCTCACAGCAACTAAGCCTCACCACCATTGGCCAGTATGGTGATAGAGTCCTATCCTAGACATAACTACCCCAACACATGAACCAAATCCAAGTGAGGTTTCCACTTAATGTATATGGCTTTCACATTAATGTCAAATTTAAAACTGGTAAATCAGACCATAAATAAGTTGGGGCATCAGTATTTTTTAAATATCCTATCTTTCATACACATTGGATCTTTCTGTTCAAGATTTCAGCCTGACACCCAAGTTTATGTGTGTGTGTGCGTGTGTGTGTGTATATATATATATATTTTATATAATATGTATAAAATATATATTACATATTATATAATATATATATAATTACATATATAATTTATTTAGCTATATTTATATTTTATAAACATTGAATATTTATATGTAAATGTATATACATATGCATTTAATTTTTTAATATTCTAGAAGCCTAGAAATTTACCAAGAGTAAAAGGTAGAAAAAAAGTCACTCAGGTTCAAGCTATGAATCTAAGAAATATTAACTATCCCTTCAATCCTTAATAGAGTCAAGAGTGTACAGTACTAACAAAACCTGGACAATGTATGTGAAACATGGCCAGAGCAGACCTTTGATTTCAATAAAATGGCACAGATCTGAGTACGGATGTAAATCACACAGGCTGATGAAGTACAATGGCAAGCCAATGTGACTTGTTCTCTTCAAAAATATCATAGGATGAATGCTCTCTCTGCTACCAACTTTTTAGAACACCAATAAACCATTAATGATAATTTATCATGCTGACTTACAAAAATTAAATAAAAATGCAATTGCTTATATATGACATATCATTATTTTAATTTAATATCAGAAAAAATAATGAATTTTAATGAAGTTAAAGTACCAAAGCAGGAAAATATTTTTAAAAAATAAAGAAAAAAGATGTTTAGACTATTCCACGGTTTTTTCTGGAGGCATGTCACATGAAAGTTTGTTTCAGAGTGTTAAAAGGGCAATCGCTGGAAAAATGGATTTATAATAGCAGCTCATGTGCTCACATGAACATATTTATGAATTTTTCCTTAGTAAGAAATTGTCTAAATTGCTGTATTTTTTAATATTCTACAAATATTTATACTGAAATGTCAGTAGACTATTGTGTCTTTGATATAATACTTAACATTGTGCTGGTCAGGAATTTACATTGATAGCAGATAACTCAAGTTACACAGCACAGTGAAAGAAAAGGCGAGGCATTACAAAGTGCGTTATATAGATAATATTCCCAAGCACAGCCTTTTCTCTGGCACAGGAAGCTGGTCATTTCCCGAATTTAAAGTGCAAACCCCTATTCCTGTTTAAGTCGTTATTCAAGAATTCAGTTCCCATGAAAAGGAAATGTAAGCAGTGGGGGGAGGAAACGTTTCTGATGCTGGAAAACAACCCGAAGAAACAGGATCCTATGTAATGCTGTGATTCTCTACTCTTTTCTTTTCTTTTTTCTTTTCTTTTCTCTCTCCCTCTCCTCTCCTCTCCCACCCCTCCTGACATTCATAGCCCTCTTTTTTTTACTCTATGACCTAACTCAGTGCCCAATTCTAAGAGCTATAAAGTAATACAAATTGACTTCAGGACGGTTAATTGGTTCAACTAGTATAAAGACCTTTTCATGTAGTTTTGAAATTTATTAATCTCACTTCCAAGTTTTATATGTAAGAAACTTAAGTGCATATCTGAGTTCAAATCCAGTACTACCAACTACCACTCTGCCAATCTTTCCACAGTGAAGCAATTTCTGTATTTATGCAATAGAACTCATAACAGTATCTTTCCTTGAACTAAATACATTAACACGTGTCAGATAAGGATCATATCTTAGATGAACGTATTTTTTTCTGATATTAATTTTTTGGTGACTTGTGCACAGAAGTGTAAAGGCCAGAGAAAGATCAGGTGTTCTCCTCTGTTGTTCTGCCTTATGTCTCCCTTCTCGGTCCCTCTCTGCACTGTGCAGACACGCAGGACCAGGCCTGGCTTTTAAGACTGAAGAGAGGCTCTCATGCTTGTGTAGCAAGCACTCTTTCCCACCAGCCATTTCCTCAGCTTTGTTATTACTTTTTGTGTTACATTCTTATCACCAAATGCATTTAATAGATTCAACAGTCATTATTCTCAGTAATACAGCAACCTCTGAAGGAGGAATTTTAAAGAGAATAATCAGGGCTAGAAAGATTTCCCAGTGGTTAAGGTGCTTGCCTGCAAAGCCTAATGCCCCAGGTTCAATTGTTCAGTACCCATGTCAACCCAGATGCACTGGGTGGCACATGCACCTAGAGTTCATTTGCAGTGGCTAGTGGACGTAGCACGTCCATATTCTCACTCTTGTTCTCTCTCTCTCTCTCTCTCTCTCTCTCTCTCTCTCTCTCTCTCTCTCTTTCCTTGAAAATAAATAAATAAAATATTTTTTAAAAAGAGGAGGGACACTCTATAGCAATTTCACCATGTTATAATTGATAGCATCAACCACTGAGTAGGAAAAATATGTAAAAATTTTAAAATTTGACAAGACATTCATGATTTTTATTCATAATTTGCTTTGTAAAATTATTCTAATAAGCTATACAAGGGTACTTAACTATCCACTCAAGAAGTATGAGTAAGGGCTGGAGATACGGCTTAGTGGCTAAGGTGCTTGCCTGCATAGCCAAAGGACCAAAGTATGATTCCCAGGACCCACATAAGCCAAATGCTTAAGGTGGCACATGCATCTGGAGTTTGTTTTCACTGGATGGAGGCCCTGGTGCACCCATTCTTTCTCTCTCTCTCCCCCTTTTTTTCTCTCTCTCAAATAAATAAGTAAAAATAAAAAATGTAAAAAGGAAATATGAGTAAAATACTAAATATAAACTGAAAACTGGACTGGCAAGAAAGCTCCACCAGTAAGTTCTTGCCTCTCAAGCATGAGGACCTGAAGTTCATCCTCAGTACCCACATCAATGCCAGACACAGTCCCGAATGCCTGCAATCCCAGTGCTGGCGAGAAAGAGACGGGGATCCCTGGAGCTCAATGGCCAGCCAGTCCAGCCTAACCAGTGAGCTCCAGGCCAAAGAGAGACCCTGTCTCAGTACGAGATGGACATCGTTCCTGAGTATGATACCTGAAGCTGTCCTCTGGCCTCTGCACACATGTGCACATACATGCATGTGCACTTGTATCTAAACATGTGTGACCAGATACAATATGAACGTGTATACATGCATGCACACATACCGTGCATACATACATACATATGAAAAAAAAACCTTGAAAATCTGGGGTAGCATGATTATTATTAACAATCCTATGATGTTGCAAAAAAATCAAGAAACTAAAAAATGAAATACCAAAAAAAAAAATGTCTACATACTTCATTTAAAAAATAGGAGTCCGGAAATGTTACCAAGAGTCCATTTCCATAGACACTGGCTTGCAGCCCTGTCAGCAGCTGGATATTTATGAGGTAAGTTGGATGTGTAAGTAAACAAGAAAGCGTTCCATCTGGAGGCAGGCAAAACAACTGTGATTACTGAAAAATACTTTATGCATTTTCTCTGACCTGGATTTCTTGCAACAATAAACAAAAAAGAAACCTAACTTTTGAATAATTCAAATTTTATCTCTTAATTTTGTTAGTGACCACAAAGATACAACAGCCTTGTTCAGTGACTACAACAGGGAAATCACCTCCTAACGTGCATATTGTTGACTACCTCAAAAACAGAAATAGGGCTGGAGAGATGGCTTAGCGGTTAAACACTTGCCTGTGAAGCCTAAGGACCCCAGTTCGAGGCTCAATTCCCCAGGACCCACGTTAGCCAGATGCACAAGGGGGCACATGGAGTTCGTTTGCAGCGGCTAAAGGCCCTGGCATGCCCATTCTCTCCCTCTCTCTCTCTCTCTCTTCCTCTTCCTCTGCTGTCACTTTCAAATAAATAAATAAACATAAAACAAAAAAATTAAAAAACAGAAATGTCTGCTTGTTTCTTGCTTCAGGAGCATCTGTATCATCACAAGTCTTAAGAAGCAGCCTTTGAGGAAACACAGAATGGAACAGTAGTCCTGAGATGAGATGGGGTCAGTAAACTGGTTTACAGCAACTGTGAAAAGCTGAAAGCCTGGAAGGGGAAAACATATGAAGAAAAGTAAAAGCAGCTCCTGGGGAGGAAGGGAAGACTGTCAGCTGGAGAAGGCTTTCCTCAGGAGGTGTCACTTCAGGGGAAGCCTTAAGGAGGCACAGGACTAGCTGGCAAAGGGCAGGGCAGAGGCCCCACCATGGCGGTGAAGAAGCAGGGGTGTGCACACACACAGAAGGGCAGCGTGCATCTGCAGCCTTATTGCTGGAAGACAGAAAATAGAAGCAGCAGCCCGTCGGGACCAGGACAGTCATGCAGGGCTGGCCTGAGGGCTGATGGTGAGGACTCGGTGTTTTCATCTCAGAGTGAAGCTGTAAGCCTAAAACTTACTCCCCCTGCTATATGGGAGAACTGGATCCGGAGAAGGCCAGCTGAGTTTCTACCGAATAAAGTCAGGTAAAAACCACTGGGCTGAGCTAAGGAAGAGAGAAGTGCCCAGAACCCATACATGTGTAGAAGCTAGTGTTGGCAGGATTTTCTGGTGGATTCTGTAGCAAAGGGAGAGGTCATGACAGACAGGAAGGAGAGACACAGAGTGAAAGACTTTGGTCAGGGACCAGAGAGAGCCTTCAAAGGCATGCATGTCCCCAGCAACCCATGACCTCCAATCAGGCTCCATCTTCCACAATCCACCACCTCCCAGATAAGGCAAGAAAGGCAGCTACAGAGCAATGAAGGTCACCATTCCAGCTTCTCTTTCATAATTAGTCACATCAAAGAACACAGTTCATTGTTTTCATCAGATACACAAATTATCTCAATGCTTCAGTAGTCCTGTGTAATCTTGGCTCCATTTTAGCAATGAAGAAACTAAGCATCAGACAGGTTAAGAAACTTCCCCACAGAGGAACATCCAGGCAGTGAGTGAAGGAAACTGGATTCATCTTCTGCTTGGTACAGCACCAGCTCTCTCATTCCTACACAGGGTTATCTGAGAGCCACACTTGAGAAGGCTGAGATAGAAACTAAGTATGCTCCATTTCTAGATTGAGTTTCCCAATTCCCTGTCCTCACCTTGGAGAAAGAATGGAAAAGGCTGTCACTATTTTCCTTTTTCAGCAGAAAAATTCAACCAGTTCTCAAAGTGGATTGTACTGACTATCCTTCACTCAATGAAAAATCACAGAATTTGAGCATCTTTGTATTTCTCAAACAGAATATTGCTTATAGAAGAAATATTTCCAGAAACTCTTTCCTCTCACCCTAATTGCAGCATATAAGCTAAGGAGACCACATCACACAGCACAGAGCCATGGAGTGCCGACTTCCAGTTAACACGCTCCAGCTGTTAGCAGGAGCTGACTAATGTTTTCCTGGGCGGCATACTACTAACTAGTTCCACCGAGGAAAGGTGTCCCCTCCCACTTCAATGATCTTTTGCCATGTGAAGAATTTAGATACTTAGAGTCACATTGTTTTAATCAGAAGTTACATAGTGAGCAGCGATTGTACAAGAGTATAGCAGGCTTATTATAAGGTTTAGGATGTACTTAGGATAAAAGTCAAACTTTGGAAAAGTTTTCAAGAATCTTAAGAACAGCATACAGTTGATTAACAATAACATAAAAATCTCTTTGCCATGCAGCAATGAAGTCAATGATGAAAGCTAACTGTAATTATTACATGATGTATCCATTCTCCAAGAGAACTACTTGTACTCCCTGGACAATGTGACTTCCTTACCCAACACACTCCATCTGCTAGCAATGCCCTGAAGTTTATAATTCAAACAGTCATATAACTAAATTAACCAGTCAAACTATAGTGTCTATTACTTTTCTTAAGCCAGTAGGTCAACAAATTGTTTTCCACCATGCAATTGGTTTTATAATTTCAAATGTACTGGTGGCATTTTCCAAGTCTCTTATATTTGAGGCACTTCGTGCACATGTGCACACACACACACACACATACCTTTCAACCCATTTTTAGGAAGTGCTCCTCTAAAAGATTCAATAAAAATGGAAATCAACAGCAATGTAAGTGCACATGTTTGTTTGTTTTGAAAGACATGAAAGCAGAAAGGAGACCCTTTGGAAAGAGGAAGAGGACCAGGAAGAGGGAACAGGATGGAAAGAGAAGGGAAGGGAGATATGCGCATGATTAAAGTACATATGTATGTGTATGAAAATGTCACAATGGATGCCATTAATTGTATAATTAATTAAAAGAAAAAATTACTGCTTTTTCATAAATGAAATAATCCCCAGCACTGTCCAGAAATATCAATGGAGCTGTGACAGTTTAAAAATCCATTTAAGGATACTGTCTGGATTTCCTAAGACTACACAGTATAAATATATGACATATTACAAGCAATGTATCAATTGCTTCTATGAAGAAAAAGAACCACAAGGACAATCACATTAATAAAGACAGTCTCTTCTCCATGCATCTTAAGTGAGTACTTAAAAAAAAATGCAAGGGACCTCTGCTCCAGCTCTAACAAGCAGAAACTACATAAGCTAAAAATCATGCTTCATCCGAGCTAATGTTGCAGAAAACCTGAAAGCGCCTTTGTAAGTGAGCAAGGAGCAACAGCTGCTCGCGTCGCATCACTGGAGGACCAGCAGCGGGAGTGTGACCACGCTGTCAATCAGAATCTTTGAAGCTGCATCTCAAATGAGAACCCCAAGGAGTCCCAGCCACAGGGCAAATTCACATGTACCCATCAGTTCACCAAGTGACGGAGAGTGCTTGAGCCAGGGCAGGAAAGCTGAGAAAGATGTCCCAGCTTTCCTGAGCGCATGGCAGAGGCCCACTGAAAGCTGAGGTCTGGGCAGATGAGCACAGAGAAGGCCTGCTGAGGTCCCTGGCCCTCCACACGGTATTCCACAGCAGCACTCTGGCAGAGCTGGGGACACAGAGCACTGCTAGGTGCAGAAGGTGGGTGCAGCACTGAGGCCCGAGCAGAAAGACAGTAGGGCTGCGAGGCACAGTGAAGCCCCCCAGCACCAGCCGCTGGGCTGTACACTACAGAGAGAGCTGATCCTCAGAAGGACTCCAATTCCACCCACACAGAAGAAATCCTCCTCCATATTCAAGGCCTGTGAAGCTTACAGAGAACAAATGAACAGAGATCCCAACTTTTAAATATATCACCGCTTGGCTGGAGAGGTGACTCAGTGGTTAAAGGCACTTGCTTCCAAAACCTAATGACTTGGGCTGGATTTCCCAGTATCCACATAAAGCCACATGTACAAGGTGGTACATGTATCTGGAGTTTGTTTGCAGCAAGTAGCAAGAGGCCCTGGCATGCCCAAGTGTGCATGCTCGCTCACTCGCTCACTCGCTCGCTCTCTCAAAGGATAAAACTTAAAATAAAAAAACGACTACTAAGGAGACTTAAATAATGCTTTATTTATAATAGTATCAAAATCAGAATATTAGGAATGAGGAAGAGCTAAAAGATGTCAGCATTGAAATACACATGGCTGAGAAACAGAGAGAAGATCCAAACAAATGGAGAGATAAAGCATGTTCATGGATTAGATAGTTCAGTTTGTTTAAGACATCCCTCCCATAATCAATCTATATGTTCACCACAAACTTAACCAAAACATCAGTAAGTTCCATTGAAGTAGTTAGTAGGCTGATGGTAAAATTTATATGGAAAAATATCATGAATAGCCAAAATAATCTTTGAAAAATAGTTAGAAAACCCATGTTCCCTGATTTCAAGACTTACTATATAACTGGAGTAGTAAAAACAAGATGGCATGGATATAAACTAGGGAAAGAAATCTATGGAACAGAATAGAGATAAATCTGTAAAACAAAATATGTGATGCCTGTAGGATGACTCTTCAGCCAGAGTAATACACATTTTCTTTTACCTGTTATTAAACAGTAGTATATTGTTTAATGTAATATAGTAAATTTAATAAAATATTAACATGTGAACAACTCAGTACAGAAATAGACTCAAACATAAAACTTAACCAATATTTTATCAATTGAATTCAATGGAGAAAGTCATTTAGTCACCAGAATTTTATCATATAAAAAATCAACTACTATTAAGCTTACATGGACATAAAAGTTTTGTCACAGAACTAAATGTATAAGTTGGAAGTGTATAGTCTGTGGAAATAATAATAACAAAATATAATATGATTTTGGGACAAGCAAATATTTTCAGAAAAAATATACACTGGACTTGATAATGGAAAACTTTTGCCCTCACAGAAATATGACTGATTAAGAAAACTACTGGGAAACCATCTAAAATACATAATATATGATAGCCCACATGTAGGATGTATATTAAAATACCTAATACTAGGGCTGGAGAAAAAAAAAAAAAAGAAAAAAGCCTAAGAATCCAGGTTTGATTCCCCAGGACCCATGTAAGCCAAATGCACAAGGTGCACATGCATCTGGAGTTCATTTGCAGTGGCTAGAGGCCCTGGTGCACCCACTCATATGCGCTCTCTCTCTCTCTCTCTCTCTCTCTCTCTCTCTCTCTCTCTCTCTCTCTCAAATAAATAAGTAAATAAATAAAATATTTTAAAAATTAAAATACCTAATCCTAGAAAAATTATCCATTTTTAAATAAGTAAAAGCTTAAGAAACATACATAAATGCATGAAAAGGCATTACATATTTTAGTTACCAGGAAAATCCTATTTAAATTAGAATAAAACATCACTAACTAAATGCCATGATCTAAAATTACAAATACTGACAACACCAATGGTTGACAAGAATATGGAACAGCTCTTAGGCATTGCTGGTGATGATGTGCAAATGTGAACACAACCACATTCAAAACGGCTTCTTACAAACATACAGTGGCCATGTGACCCATGAATCTCACCCCTGGAATCCGCCCAAGAAAGCTGGAAGTATGTATCAACTCAAAGATGCATGAGGGAACATTCATGGCTCCTTTCTTTTTAATACACAAACTAGAAACAATCTTAATGTCTACCCAGCAGTGAATGGAAAAACAAATTATATTCTCATTGTGTGACATAAACACAAGTGAACATATCAATTTTTAACATAAGCACCATCCATTAAAAAGTATGTTATAACTAAAATAAATATTTACACAGTCAATGGAACAACTCAATATTTTTTCACTCATGTTGACAACATGCTAGTTTGCAGCATAAATATACTTTTCTCAAAATAAATAGATTCCAGTGGTATGGAATCTTGACTATTAAAGCTCAGTCAAAGGACAAACTAGCTAATTCTCTGTGTTGCACAAAGATAATTATTTTCAAATCACTGAATTGCATAATCAAGCACATATGGATGGCTTTATTTGGGACTAAAAATGAAGTGTCAATCATTAATGGTTTTCAAAGTAAGAGCTAAACCCATATTCTGATTGTGATACATATTAATGGAAACAAAAGTTTCAAACAAGTAACAAATGGGCTTATAAGAAAGTGTTATGCATTATATTCATCATAAAATGTCTAATCACAAAAATCGTGTAAATTCTGTCTTGCAACTCTTTGTATACTATTCATGATGCACAAACCATTCTTGTGTTGTTGTTGTTGTTGTTGTTGTTTTTCCAGGTAGGGTCTCACTGTGGACCAGGCTGACCTGGAATTCACTAAGGAGTCTCAGAGTGGCCTCGAACTCACGGCAATCCTCCTACCTCGGCCTCCCAAGTGCTAGGATTAAAGGCGTGCGCCACCACGCCCGGCTTGCACAAACCATTCTTAAGTACAACTATGTAAGGAGAGAAGCAGAGACAAAGGCTGACACAAAAATGAGTCTTAAACAATACAAGAACAGGAAGATTATGGTAGACAGCAAGGGGAGTGTAAAAAGAAAGAAGAAAAAGAATGGAAACAGAATTCCTCCCCTTAAAAGATTTAAATTTAGTATAGTTATACACATAGTACTTTACACTAAAACTTTATAGAAATATTTAGCATAAACTATGGCTCGAATGCCTGCCTTATCGCAACATAGTCTGGTTAGCCGTTATCATCTTCCAGAATTTTACACTACCTGGCCCATAGCACAGGCTCCATAAAGAAGTGGGAGTTCATTGTCTGGACTTCACAGTGAGGTTGTTCTCCTATTACTGTAGCCAGAAAGGAGATTATTGTACAATTCTTTTCTTTGTTTGTTTGGTTTTGGTGTTTTGATGTAGGGTCTCACTCTACCTCAGGCAGACCTGGAACTCACTATGCAGTGTCAGGGTGACCTTGAACTCATGGCCATCCTGCTACCTCTGCCTCCAGTGTGCTGGGATTAAAGGCATGCGCTACCACACTTAGCTATTGTACAATTCTTTTTTTTTTTAATTTTTTTATTTATTTATTTGAGAGCGATAGACACAGAGGGAAAGACAGAGAGAATGGGCGCGCCAGGGCTTCCAGCCACTGCAAATGAACTCCAGATGCGTGCGCCCCCTTGTGCATCTGGCTAACGTGGGACCTGGGGAACTGAGCCTTGAACCGGGGTCCTTAGGCTTCACAGGCAAGCGCTTAACCACTAAGCCATCTCTCCAGCCCGCTATTGTACAATTCTTGAAGAACAAGATCAAGTCTGTTTCTCTGATTATCTCAGACAACCCAGCATATCAGAACACAACAGATGCTTAACTTAGGCATGTTAAAGTCATACTGTGCAATGATTTTCTTTCTTTACTATTCTTTTTTAACTCATTTTTTCCAAACAATTGTTTAATATACTACAAGGGTGAAAATAGCTCAAAATCAATGTATAATGCACCCACTAAGCCCCATAGGCTCATATATTTGAATATTTGGTCCCTGGCTTATGGCACTGTTCTGGAAGGTTGCAGAACCAATAAACGAGTATACCCTAGCTGGAGGAAATGGGTTATCTATGGTGGGCCTTAAGATGTCTTAAGCCCAGTCCTATGTCCTGTTTGCCCTCTGCTTCCTGACTGTGGATGCAATGTGGACAAGCCAGTCTCCTACACCTGCTCCCATGTCTTCTCCACCATAATGGATGGTATCTGCTTGCCTTCCTTAAGATGCTTCATGTCAGGTATTTGGTCACAGTCCTGAGTAAAATGACCACTACAATCAACTTTAGTATGTTCTTCAGCATAAGGAAACATCGCATTCAAGACACAAGAAAACCAGCAGCAGTTGATGAAAGTATCTTCTCGGGCTGGAGAGATGGCTTAGCGGTTAAGCGCTTGCCTGTGAAGCCTAAGGACCCCGGTTTGAGGCTCGGTTCCCCAGGTCCCACGTTAGCCAGATGCACAAGGGGGCGCACGTGTCTGGAGTTCGTTTGCAGAGGCTGGAAGCCCTGGCGCGCCCATTCTCTCTCTCTCCTTCTATCTGTCTTTCTCTCTGTGTCTGTCACTCTCAAATAAATAAAAATAAAAATAAAAAAAGAAAGTATCTTCTCTTTTCTTTACTCCCAAATCTATTTAAATATATTCAATAGCAATGCTAATGTTACTCCAACAAGTGATTTTTTTTCATTGTTCTGTCAAAGCCAGTGTGGAATACCTGTCAAATGGAAACAACATGGTTCCTGGGATAGATGCACGTAGGCCTTCCACTCTTCTTTGTTAGTGGTGATCTTAGGCACTCCACCTAAGGACCAATGGGATATGTTTCTGAGACAGTAAAAACTGTGTGGGACAGTCCCAGAGCAAAACATTGCCTGGCTTCCATTAGATATATGTTTAGTCAATGAAGCCCCCCAAGCAAGATGACAATAGATGAACAATATTCATGGTCAAGATGTATGTACACAATTGCTACGCATGATTCCCACCATATTAAAGTTACCATTTTGAATGCAACCTAATTTAATACAACATTTAATATTGCCATCCTATACTAACTTCACTCACAATCTGCTTCAATCACTGCTCTCTTCAGTCCTCCTCCAGGTTATTTTATTAATTTAAAGTAAAGAGTGCACACACACATGCACTAGTATTAATTGCTACTAAAAACAAACTCCAGACTCTTAAGTTACTTCCATATTCAGTTTATGTGAGTAGCTTGGAAACAAATGAGAATGATAGGATTTGCAAGCAAGTGCCTTTACAAGTGAGCCGTCTTCTCAGCCACTGTGTTGTTATTGAAAAGAACTGCATCTACCTCTTTTTATGTATTTAAACCATCCTTCAAATCCTGCCACAGAGCCTACTTTCTCCATTACCATTTAATCTTATATTTGGGTATGCCAATGGTGATTAGTTCTGTATAAAATAATACATACCTTCAGTAACTGAAGAAATGTTCTAACATGTCAACAAGTAGTTGCAAAATGTAGACTCTTTCTATGAAACTGGACCTACAAGTTAAACATCTGAGCCCCTAAGCATCACATGATTCCAAGTGTACGTTACCATTCAGAAAAAGGACAGTCCAGTAATTGTGTATGTATATATATATATATATATATATATATATATATATATATATATATATACACACATATATATACATATATATATATCTTTGTCAAATATAATTAAACAAGATAGCCAAAGTAAACCTTTCATTTATACTTTGAAGAATTATACACAGACTATGCAGATATTGAACTAGAAACACTTAAAAATATAGAAATATTTTGATAACTGCTTCCTGACCATTTGAAACAGTGAAGACATCCTGAAATTTGCTTCTAATCATATCCAAACATAGTTTAAAATGGTTCAGGTTCTGAAATAAAGTTCAAATACCAATTTTTTCAAATAAGCACTGATTTCTTTCAACAGTCTTAGAATTTCCAATGGAAATGTGTTTAGCAGAAGTTTTTCCCTAAGAAAAACTAATTGCACTGCCCTGCTTGGTACGGTACCAGTTATGAGTCTCTGTAGCCTCTGAAAGAAGAAAGTTTGGTTCCTCTAACAAGAGGACAGCTCCTATTATGTTCAGATGAATGACCCAAAGAAAAGGAATCTGGACCGTTGCTATGGTGGCTCTGGAAAATAAGCTTTTGTCTGCTTCTCAACTAAAGTTCATATTACCATTAACCATGATGGGTCCTGTAATATTACTACAAGACTTTTAAGAATGCCTAATGCATTTATACTGTATAAAAACACTGCAGGAGAAATCCATATCTTAAAAGTTGCATTTAATACTCCAGCTCTGAAATGCTTTTTTTTTTTTTTTAAGTTTTTGGTTATTTGTATTTGTTTATTTGAGAATGACAGACAGGGAGGAGGAGGAGAGAGAGAATGGGTGCGCCAGGGCTTCTAGACACTGTAAATGAACTCCAAACGCATGTGTCCCCATGTGCATCTGGCTAACGTGGGTCCTGGGGAATTGAGCCTCGAACCGGGGTCCTTAGGTTTCACAGGCAAGCGCTTAACCCCTAAGCCATCTCTCCAGCCCTGAAATTTTTTTTTTTAATAAGCCCAATATCTGATCAAGTCAGATTTTAAGCAATGCCTCACAAAATACAAAATGTTGGATTCCCCCAAATTCTAAAATGCTTCTCCGTCAAAATGATTATTGAGTGAATAAGTACTAAACAAACCTAAATCATTCTTGTGGACCAAGACTAATTAATAGATACAAATTAGCAAGTAGCCCATGAAAACAGAGCCACACCAGGATGGTAACTGGATTAGTGGGTCCTATTTTAGCAGTGTGAGATGACACTGCCTTCATTCTTGCTCAAACAAAGACAGCAATGGAACTGGGAAAATGTGTCTTTGAAATAACCTTCAGACCAATATAGTATTCGGCACTCACAGACTGGCTTTAGTTACCAAAACATCAGTCTAGTACAGTTCCAGCAAAAGTAAGATAAAGACCAAAGGGCCCCAGTCCGTGTGTACCCTTTTCAGAGCTCAGAGCATTGCTCTTCAGCTGCCTTCTCAGTGCCATTGTCTTGTCTCAGGATGTTGTCACAGTCACCTTGCTGGAAGAAAACACCCAATCAAAAGCCGCTGATGGAAGGAAAGGATTTCTTTTGGCTTACAGTCTTTAAGGGAAGCTTCATGATGGCAGGGGAAAGCATGGCATGAGAAGAGGCTGGATATTGCTTCTTGCTGCAACATGTAGAAGATAGCAGCAAGAAAGTGAGCTGAGCACTGGCAAGGGAGATCTGGCTACAAGCCCTCCCCCAGCAACACACTGCTTCCGGCAAGGTTCCACCTTCCCAACTGCCACCAGTGTGGGATCAAGCACTCAAAACACATGAGTTGGGCTGGAGAGATGGATTAGCGGTTAAGCGCTTGCCTGTGAAGCCTGAGGACCCCGGTTCGAGGCTCGAATCCCCAGGACCCACGTTAGCCAGATGCACAAGGGGGCGCATGCATCTGGAGTTCATTTGCAGTGACTAGAGGCCCTGGTGTGCCCATTCTCTCTCTCTCTATCTGCCTCTTTCTCTGTCACTCTCAAATAAATAAAAATAAAACAAAAAAATTAAAAAAAAAAAAACACATGAGTGTATGGAGGACATCGGATTGTAACTACTACAGCTGTCCTTGGCAAGCAGGAAAAAACAAAAAGTATAACCTACAACAAAGGCTAAGTGCTCTCCTTGTTTCGCATAGGAAAGATTCATGTTTAAAATTTCCGACTTGGGCTGGAAAGATGGCTTTAGCAGTTAAGGCACTTGCCTGTGAAGCCTAAGGGCCCAGGTTTGTTTCTTCAGGTCCCACGTAAGACAGATGCACAAGGTGGCACATATGTCTGGAGTTTGTTTGTAGTGGCTAGAGGCCGTGACACATCCATTCATATTCTCTCTCTCTCTCTCTCTCTCTCTGGCTCAAATAAAAATAAAAATAATTAAAAATAAAATTTCAGATGCTTTGAAATATAGCTTAGAAAGCAAAGGTCCTGATTTCAAGGGATTGCCCATTCCTGCTGGAGACGAAGCTCTGAGGTTGAGTGGGAGTGCTCTTTGTGCTCCAGCCCCCAGCGTCCCGAGCAGCTTTGCTCAGTTACGTTCCCTGTCTTGGGTCGTCTGGTGTAAAGACACAGCATATGAGCACTGCCTTCGGACTGGTCTATCACCTGCTATCTACGGGAGCTATGTACAACTTTCCTCCCTCTTGAACTCTTTTCTTCCTCTTTATAAACTTAAAATAATTATAACTACTTATTAGGGTGTTGGGAAAACAAGACAGAGTTCAGAACTGCTCATATATTGTCACACAACCACCAGAAATACCGGTATCTGCAAGACTCACTGCAGAAGTGCACATTTTTGCAGATAAGCAGTTTAGGAAGCTTTAAAATTCAGAATATATTAGCATACCACATTGAGTGATGAAGGGATGGCAGATAACGCTGTTTGTACTTAATAAGATAACTTTCTACTGCTATGGCAAAGTCTTCAATAGCTTTGCATGAAAGGCTGAATATTATTAACCATGCTTCTGATATTAAGCACAGAAACCTGCTCCTCCCTAAAAAAGAAAACACTGAGCTGAAGATGAAGTTATAGATGGCATTGTCTCCAGTGGCTGGCACTGAGGGGATGGGCTATAACCTCTGGGGGAATTTAGGCCCAGGTGGATGATCTAGGCCCTCACAGCATGGTCTAGGTATGTTGCTAGGGCCTTGGGGAAGGTTGACTGAGAGCTGAGATTCAGTGATATCACATCAGTTATGTCTGCCATTCGCCACTAAGACCCATAATGGCTCATATCCTTGGCTGAACATTCAAGCCATCAAAGGAAGGCTTGGGGGGAAAAAAAGTACTCAGGCCCTACCTGGAATCTGTTAGCATGGGTATAAATGTTTTAAAGAGCTCAACTCATGCACAGATAGGCTTCAGAACAACTCCCACATGGCCAGAGAGCAGCCGGCAATGGTAGCATTCTCAAGATTCACATTTGTTTGCAGATAAGCATCTTCGGAAGCTTTAAAACTCGGGATTTATTATTATCTAGCAGAAAATATTCAGTTTATAAACATGCATCCACTTTGGTTATGTCAGTTGCATATTTAGGAAAGCATGGAGAGAACTGTTTATGGAATGTTCTTAAATGTTCTGAAAGAGTGTCCCCCACAGAGGTTATTTTTAACATGACTATTGAGGCACACTTCCACAACTTTAGGAATGGTTTTCAAACTGCAGAATGTCACTTTAGCATTGGACATCTAGTGATGAAGGAATGAGTGGCAGAAAAAGCTATTTGCAGCTAATACCGAGACAAAAACACTCTGCAGTGGCAGAGTCATTGCATGAAATGCAGAGCAACATTATTAAGCAGCTCGGACGTGTGTTGACCTCTGTGCTAGTTTGGCTAACCAGTACAAGGACTTATCAACAGAGTGGTCAGGACTGTCATTCCAATGACTAAGTTTTATAAACTAAAACATTCATTAGCAATCTAATATCCACTTTGGCCATTCGCCACTGTATCTGGAAACTGTAAATCTTTACGCATTTAATGTTTTGATGTTTTTAAAACACATTTTAAAACTATTCTTAAAATTCAGATACAAAGGTAACTAATTTGGGGGAAAGAACTATTTTAAGGGAATCTAGCATTCTTTCAAATCACTAAATTGGAATTCTATTTGTATTTAAAAGTAAACACAGTGGCTTGAGGGATGGCTTAGTGGTTAAGGTGTTTGCTTGCAAAGTCAAAGGACCCAGGTTCGATTCCCCAGGACCAATATAAACCAGATGCACAAGATGGCGCAGGTATCCGCTGTTCATTTGCAGTGGCTGAAGGCCCTGGCATGCTCATTATCTCTATCTGCCTCTTTCTATCTCTCTTTCTTTCTCTCAAATAAATAAAATGAATAAATAAATAAATAACTTTTAAAGGTAAACTTAGATGTGCTCTACTGTCTTTATGAAGTTTTAGCTCTCTTTTCTCATCTTTTTTTTTTTCCATATCTATTTACCATACCCCTAAACCAGAAGCTGTATATTCAGCTGCCCACAGGCAGGCAGACCAGGCCACAAGAATAAAGTTAGGTTTAAAATCGCGAGGTCACACAATATTGAACAATGAACCTAGCCCAAAAGACATGCCTGGTTCCCTTGCTCTGATTGTAAAACTTAGAAATGTCAGATGCCAATCCAGAATTCTAATTTACTCTTGGAAAGAAGACTCTTTAGAAGGCTGGGGCCACGCTGCCTGCTAAGGATTGCTGACTGACATGGGGAAGCAAGATGGGAAATGAACCTGGAAATGTACATGGAGAGGAATTATGGATGTCTCTTAATGCCAGGCTATAGTTTCATTCATAATGCACTGTGTGAATCATCTGTCCTGTCACTGTAACAAAATACCTGAGGCTTCCATTTATAAAGGGGGAAAAAAGCCTTATAAGCTTTCAGGTTTGGAGACTGAAAAGTTCAAAACTGAATATGCTAGTTGAATCAGTCTCTGGTTAGGGCTTCCTTGGCTGTATCATAGCAGAGCATTGCGTCATGGCAGGAATGTGAGTGTTCAGAGATCACAAGGTGACAGAGGAAGCCAGAGATTAGGGAGGAGACTTGCTCCTTTTTAACAATAATTTGAAAGAACTACATTATTTTTTCCCCTAAGGGCAGAGTCCTCAGTGGCCCAGTACCAGTTCCACCTCTTAAAGGTTCCAGCATTCTTCACATTGCCATGCTGAGGATATTTCCAACAAGAACCCTTGGTGGAGAAGCCATATCCAAACATAGCACTTGGTAACTGAAACTTCGCCTGTGTGCCGAACACTCCTCACCAAAAGATAACTCCAAGCACAAATCTAGAGGAGAAATAAAGGTTACAAAGATGCCAAGATAATACAAGGAAAAGATCTGAGCTTAAATTGTGGATGCAAGTTGACTGATTGTGGCATTGCTAATGAATGGCCTTGCTGGCTTAAATTTTAGGGGCAGATGACTGGCTTTACATAGTGGGGCTTGTTGTATTTGTATGTGTGTGTTGTGTATGTGTGTAGGTGATTGGACACAAGTATGTGTAAGTATAAGGGCATATGCACATATGTGTGCATTCATGTGGAGGTCACAGGTCAACATTAAGTATCTTTGTCAATCACTCACTACCTTTTTTTCCCTTATTTATTTGAAAGACAGAGAAAGAGAGAAAGAGGCAAATAGAGAGAGAATGGATACACCAGGGCCTCCAGCCACTGTAAACTCCAGATAAATGTATCACCCTGTGCGTCTGGCTTACACGCATTCTGAGGAATCAAACCTGGGTTCTTAGGCTTCGCAGACAAGCACCTTAACCACTAAGCCATCTCTGTAGCCTTAGTTAACAGGGTCTCTTGCTGAACCTAGAGCATACCAATTCAGCCTAGCTAGTGGATAAGCCCAGGGATTCCATGTCTCTGTCCCAGTGCTAGGATTAGAGGTACACTACCACGCCTGGCATTTTGCAAAATTCAGGTCCTCAAAGCTGGCACTCCAAGCACTGTATATACTGAGCCAATCTATCTCCCCTTTACATAGTTTTGAAATGATGGAAATATCAATAATAAGAAAGGAAAGACGGAGATATAGTTCAATGGTTAAGACACTTGGCTGCAAAATCCAATGATCTGGGTTCCATTCTCCATTACCCACTTAAAGCCAGATACACAAACTGAGGCATGCATCTGGAGTTCTTTTGCAGCAGCTAAAGACCCTGAAATGCCTGTATATTCATCCTCCCTCTCTCTCTCTCCTTCTCTCCCTCTCTCCCTCTCCCTCCCTCCCTCCCTCCCTCTCTCTCTCTCTCTCTCTCTCTCTCTCTCCCTCCCTCCCTCCCTCCCTCCCTCCCTCCCTCCCTCCCTCCCTCCCTGTAAATAAATAGATAAAAATTTTAAAAGAGAGGAAAGACACATCAGAAATGAGTGATTTTGTTATTCTAATCCTCCTTAGCTTTTGTTGCATTACATTTTAAACTAAGACATGGGCATATTCTCTCTTCATATTGACAAGAAAAAAAAAAAAAGTGTCACAGAGCCCATTTGAAGCATTCCACCATTCTGTTCCTGTCTTCTCCAGGTTACTCACACTGTGTTTTACAAGTCGATAAAGTTGCTAAATGCCAGGTACCATGCTTTGTGGCAGGGACACAAAATCAACCCATGGTCTTTAGAAGTTCACAGTAAGATGGAAGTGATTCAAATGAAAATGGATGACTTGAACACAACCCAATGGGAGACAGATGCTTCATGTAAGTGTTGAAGAGCTGAGGAACCAAGCCAACTATACTGACCATGCTCATGCTGCCTGTCCAGGCAAGACAAAGCACAGGCCACAAATTGGGGCTCTAAGATAAGACTCCTTCCATTCAAAGCCCAACTCTGCTGCTTATCATCTGGGTGATCCTGGGCAGCATTATGGTCTCTCAACACCTCTGTTCCCCATCAATAATGGGGAGAATCATGGTGCCTACCTTCTGGGGACATGTAAAAACATTCAAGGGCTGGAGACATGGGTTAGTGAGTGCTTAAGGTGCTTGTCTGCAAAGTCTAAGAACTCATGTTCAAGTCTCCAGGTCCCACATAAGCCAAAAACACAGTGACACAAGCGTATAATGTCACACATGTGCACAGGGGATGCATGTGTCTGGAGTTTCTTTGCAGAGGCTAAAGGCCCTGGAACATCTAACCCTGTGCCTGGCATGCCAAATCATTTTTACTAGTATAAACTGACAGCTCAAAAGGCACAGCAGAAAAGCATGTTCATCTTTTCCTTGTTCTTCCTGTCTCTAGGCAAAAGAAACATTGCAAAACTGAACTTTTTCCTCAAAACTTTTTTTGTCAACTAAGTGAAACTAACCTTGAACTTCCATCTCCAAAGTGACAGTTGGCCTAACATCTGTCCACCATTCCATGTTGCATCTTGCAAAGTTTTCTTGAAGCTTCTATCAGAGGTGTGTGTTCTGCTAGAAACATCATTAACCTGACAACAGTATTAAAAATATTATCCTGGGTAGCTCTGGTGGGTATGCCTGATTTTCTGCATGGAGGGAACTGTCCCACCACCCACAGATACAAATCTGCCCCAGACCCATTCAAGATGAATGTCCCACCCAAATATCGCCATCAAACCATTCCCAGTAGTCTGTTTGGCCAACCAAGGGAAGAGAGCCTGTCCTAAATCCCCTTTACATCCCCGACTCAATAGACCTTTTGGGCATCTTCACTCTGGCCTTAAGATGCACAGGCTGTCCTCTAGCAGTGAGCTTCGTGGTATCCCAGAGAGGGCTTTGCTGCTAATGTTTACATCCAAAGATTTTTACCTGTTTAAAAATACATCAGATTTTTAAAAAGAGAACTTGGGTATGGTCCACTGCAGCTAGTGAGTATGGATGTTAAATATAATCAAAAACTGCCAGGGTTAGGATGGCCAGTGAAGCAGAATTAATATTTGTAACACTCTATCACATGATTAGAAATAATGTTTAAGTAAGGAAAAATCTAATTTCCCATGAATCCATTTCTTGACCAAAAGTATCTTATTTTCATCCCTCTAAATTGTAATTCGTTAATTAGCTTGGCAGGAAAGCGTATCAAATGCTGGGAAGCGGTCACAATGCTATTGTGTTTGGCTTTGAAAACAAGTCATGATTAGGAAATCAACATGGGAAGCACACTTCAAACATCCGAGGCGTTTGCTCTGCCTAGCAACTAGTGGGAACTTGGTGTGTTTTGTCTGCTTCTAGGTCATTGTTGTTCTAGTCACTGGAACAATGCAGTCGCTACACAAGGAAATGCTTTTGTATTTCAGTACTCACTGAAAGCCTGAGTGGAGACCTAGCACACTAGATGGGCATCTGTCCTGTTACTCACCGGGGAAAGGAGAAGCAGTGAGGACCTCTCTCCCTTCCCATCTTCAGTGCCCCCTCACCCCCACATGGCAGCCAGAGGCCTTCAGCATTTCCTTTTCAGGGAAGGCTTGGAACTGGCTGTTTTTATGAAATGGACATGACCTAGAAATGCATTAGGCATGATCACAGCTTGTGCACTTGAAAGCATCCTCGGCTGGACTTTCCATCACACAGTGTTTGAGCTCCTGTTTATTAAAGCACAGCTTGAACCAGAGGACATGCAACCTTCCAGGCTAACAGCAACAGACCTTTGGCACCAAATCACCACAGTCCTGGCTTATACTTCTACATAGGAAGTCAGGGAAATCCATGTCTTTTTAAAAATACTTTTTGTTTATTTTTAATTATTTATTTGAGAGTGACAGAGAAAGAAAGAGGTAGAGAGAGAGAAAATGGGCATACCAGCCTCGGCAAAGGAGCTCCAAATGTGTGTGCCCCCTTGTGCATCTGGCTAATGTGGGTCCTGGGGAATCAAGCCTCAAACCAGGGTCCTTAGGCTTCACTGGCAAGTGCTTAACTGCTAAGCCACCTCGCCAGCCCGAGAAATTCATTTCTAATAAACTACCAGAAAAGAAGTCTTGAATAAATTAATAATACACTATTTGTTAAATCAGGCATATTTAGATCAATGATACATATACACATACAAGCAACACACATATATGTGTATGGAAATACATGTATATATTCTTATCAGCATAGCATAGCAGTGAAGCATTTTGTACCTAGTCCTGAAACTGGGCTTAAAAGTCTAGACGTACTTTACTGTTCAATTCAAAAAACATTTTTCGGGCTGGAGGGATGTCTTAGCAGTTAAGGTGCTTGCCTGCAAGGCCAAAGGACCCATGTTCAATTCCCCAGGACCCACATAAGCCAGATGCACAAGGTGCCACATTATGTCTGGAGTTTGTTTGCAGTGGCTGGAGGCTCTGGCATACCCATTCTCTCCCCCCCCCCCCGTGTGTGTGTGTGTGTGTGTGTGTGTGTGTGTGTGTGTCAAATAAATAACATAATATATTTTAAAAAGCATTTTTCAGCAATTACTAGATACTAAGATACCTTCCGAGATATTAATGAGGAATAAGTAGTAACCTTTGTGCACCTAAGTGTGTGATGCATCAGCACCCTAGGTTGTACAAACCACTTTCAATGAACTGTGCTGCACGTGCATTTATTTTCAAGGCCCAGCAGCAGGACAAGAGATGGAGGGAATGATTAGTCCTTTCTGAGGATGAAACATATAATAAGGAAAGATGTTATGATAGTCCCTCAGAAAGAGTCTCAAAAACATTTAGATGTTTTCCAAGTTAACAGAGGGAAATGGCCCTCAACACTGGGAGAACCCAGGAAGAAAGTGAAGGTATGAATTCCCACAGCAGAGCTGAGAGCAGAGTGAAAGGATGGTCATTTAGCGTACGCAAGGCACCCTGCCCTTTCCAAGTACCAGCCCAATCTTCACCGATGTTGGCATCAATACTATTCCCGTATTACAGATGTGAACACTGAAGGAGACACAGAGTAAAAACCTCCTCATGACCAGACAGCTTTTTGATCCATATCACAGGATACAAACAGAGAAATCAAAGAATGGCTAAACAAATGAAAGCACTTGTTTATAAGTCAAGACCAAAATGTGTGAGGAATTTGGCAGAAGTGAAAGAGCAAGAGGATGCTGTGGGGAGCTCACCAGAAGGTGGATGGGGGAGGGCCATCAGGACCAGCTGCACTGCCCGGAACTTCTTCTCCTATGACCATTCTAAGCAAGCAAACATGGGCATCCACCTGCATGGAAAGTTCACTAGAAATGCACAGTGGAGTGGGGGGAAATTCTCTGATACAAAAACACAGACAGTTGGAATTATAGTTCAGAGGCAAAGTGCTTACCCAGCATGCATTAGCCCTGGGTTCAATTCCCAGCACTAGAAATGATGTTATATAGGGAGGAACCTGAAGCATGGACTACTGGTATAACTGGGAGAAAATCAGGAATACAAACTAAGTAAAAGAGAAGATGGAGAGACTCTAGATACGACAAGGCACCTGTACATACAAACATCACCAGGACAGCACACTTGGGCCCACATCTGCCAACCTTCATGAAAGCCCTTTGGGGTAGGACCAGAATGAAATCAAATCCTTACAGTCATCAGTGTGCAGATACCAGAGATTCAGCCTCTGTTTTCATTAAAGGTAATGTTTGTTTTGAGGAAGGACACAAACCTAATCAGTGTATCTGTTTAGAAGAAACACCACCGGGGTGGAGAGGTGGCTTAGCAGTTAAGTGCTTGCCTGTGAAGCCTAAGGACCCCATTTCAAGGCTTGATTCCTCAGGACCCATGTTAGCCAGATGCACAAGCGGGCTCACGCATCTGGAGTTCGTTTGCAGTGGCTGGAGGCCCTGGCACGCCCATTCTCTCTTTCTCTCTCTGTCTGTCACTCTGAAATAAATAAATAAATAAATTATTTTTTTAAAAAAAGAAGAAACACCACCACCACCATAGCCTACCCATCTGGAGAAGGTAATTGTTCTCCAGATGTCTTTCAATATTGTCTAAAGGGCTCAGGAGAAAGGATAAAATTCAATGCTTAATAATGAGGCTTGATTCAATCATAAAGATTTGGAACCCAGCACAGTTAAACTAAGGCATTCTAAGAAAGTCTACAAAGAGCACTTTGAACTAACATTGAACTTCAGGTCCATTCAGAAGAATAATGCAACTATACAAGTTATGCTGGAAGGCAGGAAATAATTTCCGAAGTTAAGTAAGAACATTCTATGACTTAAAGAAAAGAAAAACTACATTCCATTCTGAGGGTCAGGAAAAAAAGTATATACAATAGGTAAATTTTTTATTTGTTTTATTTATTTTGGTCTTTAGACACAGGGTCTCATTCTAGGTCAGACTGACCTAGAATTCACTATGTAGTCTCAGGGTGGTCTTGAACTTAGGATCCTCCTACCTCTGCCTTCAAGTACTGGGATTAAAAGTGTGAGCCACCACCCCCAGCTGATTTTTTGTTTGTTGTTTGTTTGTTTTTTTGTTTTTTTTTTACAAGGTAGGGTCTCACTCGAGCCCAGGCTGACCTGGAGTTCACTATGGAGTCTCAGGGTGGCCTCAAACTCATGAGGATCCTCCTACCTCTGCACCCCTAGTGCTGGGATTAAAGGCATGCACCACCACGCCCAGCTTCTGATGTTGTTTTGTTTGGTTTGGTCATGTTTTAAACTGGCTTTCAAAGGTTGACTACATGAGGAAGAAGATACAAAAGCAAAATACAGTAATCTATTCTTCATATAAAAATTCATATAAAAGTTCGCCATTGGGTTTATCAGCTTCAAAAGAATCTCTACCCAATTCCTGAAGGCAATGCACACACTTTTAAATAATTTCCCTATAAAGAAGGAAGGTCCAGGCTGGAGGGATAACTTAGCAGTTAAGGTGCCTGCCTACAAAGCCAAAGGACCCAGGTCTGATTTCCCAGATCCCACATAAGCCAGATGCACCAGATGGCACATGTGTCTGCAGTTGCTAGAGGCCCTGGCGCACCCAACCATTCTCTTTGTCTGCCTCAGTCATTCTCTCTCTCTCTCTCTTTCAAATTAATAACATTTTTGAAGTTTTAAAAAAATGAAGTTTCTAATATTTACTAACAATTGTTGACAAATAATCATATTCATTTCTATTATCCACTATAAATTATTATACCAAAAACAAAACGACCGTGAAGTCATAATAAAAATTTAAATGTGATACACTTTTCTTAAGTATTTGTTATGTACCAAACACATTTAAATACCACAGCGTGCCTATGCGGTAAACATTACTATTCACATTTCTGAATGGGTGACGAGAGGGATAAAGCCATTGAATATCTTACTCTTAGTTACAAAGCTAGTAAATGTCATAGCAGGCCGCAAGTTATTTATCTTCTATTTATTTAGTGGCAAAAGGAGAAGTGGAAGTTTTTTAAATCCTACCATCCAAATTTGCTGTAATGTTTAAAACAGATGACATGTATAGAGTATCCAGCTGAGCATCAGGCACAAACAGCATTCAATCCAATCTCTAGTAGCTGTGATTCTTATAGCAGCATCAGCGTTTAGCAACCAAGCTGCTTCTCACCCATAAAACCTCCAATAAACCTCTCAGCACATGGCCTACCTCATGCCCAGGCTTCCTGGCTGCGAGACTCCTGAGTGCATCCAGCTGAAGCCGCCTCCTTCATACACATCTCCAAGAGTGTATTTTACACTTCGAGACATCTGGTAGCATTGACAGTGGTCTAGGTGAAAGTGTCACAGCCGACAGCATCCCAGAGAAGCTGGCTGCCATCCTCATGCAGAGCACTCCCAGTCACAGGAGATCTCTAAGACTGGAATAATGGATCCCAATGCCACCTACTTTCCTGCTCACAATGAACTACAGCAGAAATACCATCACGTCATAGAGCGAAACCTCTCTCCCTGGGCTTATGTTTAGTGGAGGCTGGTTCCCCTCTGGACAATCCTTGCCCTTGGCCAATTATCTGACTGTTTTAACACAATGGGTAAATAGCCTCTTTCATTATTGGATTTGCCTGCAATTAAAGTTCCAGACCTTTCCGTACCCTGCTTCCCTTCCACTGCCCATTCCCTTCTTAGTAACTGTTACTTTTAAAATATAGCCTCCTGATTCCTATGAGTTCGAGGCCACCCAGAGACTCCATAGTGAATTCCAGGTCAGCCTGGGCTAGAGGGAGGCCCTACCTCAAAAAAACAAAAATAAATAAATAAATTAATTAATTAAATAAAATAAAATATAGCCTCCAAAGCCGGGTGTGGTGGCACACACCTTTAAACCCAGCACTCAGGAGGCAGAGGTAGGAGGATTACCATAGTTCGAGGCCACCCTGAGACTCCCTAGTGAATTCCAGGTCAGCCTGGGCTAGAGTGAGACCCTACCTTGAAAAACCAAAAGATAAAAATAAAATAAAATATAGCCTCCAAAGGATGAAAAGATGGCTCAGTTGATAAACTGCTTGCTGAGCAAGCACAAGGGACCAGAGCTTGGATCAGCATTCACATAAATGCAGGCAGACATGGCAGCCCACCTATACTCCCAGTGCTAAGGAGGCAGAGACAGAGGCTCCCTGGACCAAGTGGGCTAAGTACAACAGCAAGATCAGAGAACTCGGGGTTCAGGTGACAGACCCTATCTCATTAAATACAATGGACAGAAATCAATGAAGATGCATGGCATCAAGCTCTAGCCTCCCAATATCTGAATACACATAAACACGTGCACGTACATGTCCCCCATGTGCCCACATGCATACAAGATTACCTACATACATGCACACATACTATACACACACACAGAGTCAAATTAAAAAAAAAAAAACAACGATGGCATCAGAACTAGATTATGCGCTTTGATGGAGAGCACAGAGGTGTCACTATCATCTTGTACATGGGTCTCCTGGTGAGACAATATTCAATATCCTGTCACCTTAGGCGAGCCACGAGATGAATAAACCCAGCAAACAGGGACTATAAACTATACAACTTCAAAATTTATGTGTTTAATTTTATGATCCCTTCATTTGGAGTTGGTTGAAACAGGTCTCCACATACAGCTCTGCCTGGCCTCAAATTCGAAGCAATCATCCTGCCTCTTCCTCGGCCCTCTGGCCTCTGGCCTCTGCCTCTGCCTCTGCCTCTGCCTCTGCCTCTTGAGTACAGGGATCATAGACCTGTTTCACCATAGCCATCATAGTTCCACCCAGGTCATGGAATTGAGAGAAACACATGAAGAAAGCTATATGTAATGTTGAGTAGTCTACTTATTGCTAAAAACATGCTGGATTTTTTTTCTCTTTACTTTTGAAGTACTCAACCCTATTTTTTTTTTTTAATGAGAAAGACAGAGAGAGAGAGAATTGGTGCATCAGGCCTCTAGCCATTGCAAATGAACTACAGATGCATCTGGCTTACATGGGTTCTAAGGAGTAGAACCTGGATCTTTAGGTTTTGCAGGCAAGAGCCTTAAGTGCTAAACCATCTCTCCAGTCCTCAACCCCATTTTTTTTTTTTTTTTGCTACTCCAGAGTCTACCTTTCCTTCAACTCTTGACAATTCCAAAAAAGAGCTACCAATTCCCAGATTATCATAACACTTCGAATTTTGAAAATAGGCTATAAACCCTAGAGAAAGGCTGAGTTCTTAGTTCCTGGCAGGAAGAATAATAAACCTATCTCATTGCTGTCTCTTTGACCCCATAGTCAAACAAACACAAATGACGTCTGCTCTGAGCATACAAAGCCTTTCTCAGCAATGTGTTTTGTGTTGGGCATAGTCTGGTGACAGCTACAATGATCCAGGTGAATCTGTGACAGCTGAGAGCATCCCCAACAAGTTGTCCTTCCCCCTCAGCAGGTATCACTCCTGCTGTGTTGTGTCATACTATTTCTTTAAGTTCCTAGACTTCCTTCCTTAAAGTCTCAACTCACATTCTTTCTACACTGGAAAACCCCCTAGATATCCTTATGCAGAATGAGCTGCTGTGACGCTACTTCTTGCATACATCTAACAGATTGTGTATCATAACAACCTGTTCCATTATGGTTTTCCCAATAAGCAATGATCTCTTCCATGAAAAAAAAAGCCATGTCCACAAACCTGGAGGACTCAAAGTGATGATCATCCCATAGAAGACACTCAATAAGTGTGCACTGGATAAACACTTGAATGGGAAGGAGCTGGGAAAATGGTTAAGCAGTTAAAGGCATTTGTTTGTAAAGCCTATTGGCCTGGGTTCAATTCCCCAGCTACCAACATAAAGCTGGATGGGCAATCTCTTTGCAGCTACAAGGGACTATAGCATTCATACAGGCAGAAAGACAGAACACACACACACACACACACACACACACACACACACACACACACACACACCATGTGCAAATATATATAATTAAAACCCAGGGGGAAATGCAAGACATATCATATTTTTCTTAATATACTAACAACTAGAGGAGGAAGGATCAAGGAACATAGAATGTGCATCGCATTTTTTGTGAACATACATATTTTAAGCATGGTAAATAGAAAGACCCTTTCTATATAACCTGAGTTAATGACCACAAACACAAGCCACAAGCTATAATACCATCTGTCATTAATTTGAATCTCTAAATCACTAATTTTTTTTTTAGCCACAGATACACATTACCAAGAAAGAAAATAAAAATAAAGAAAAAGTATGGAACTTTAGAGTCAAACTTTTCCATATGGCATTGGTGTGTAATTAAATGTGCAGGGATTAAAAATAATCAAACCTGTTTTTTTTGAAATAGCTTTGTTATTACAATATTTTTAAGTAAATATTCTAACTGTTACACCAAAGAAGCAAAGAACAAGGAAATTCCTCTAGTTGGTTAGATGTGATAAAAATGTAATTTTAATACTCATCAATTTTTCTTGCAGTAAATGATATGATGTAACTCTAAACAGAAGAGTTCATCAAAATAGAGAACATATACCTTAAGACTTTTTTTCTGTTAAACACACCAATGCAACTTATTAGTTCTAGCCTAACAAGTGATTCACTGAAGCTTAAAATCTTCAAGTATGATCAAGAGCACAAACTTCAATGGCTCATTAGTGTCCTTTCTTTTATCATTATAAGAAACAAAGTGATTTTCTTTCTCACGCTATATGCAAAACAAAAAAACAATAGCTCTGAGCAGATGAAATACTTTCCAATAAGCTGGTATTAATTTTAAAAGGCTGTCTAATTAAAAGGACATTTCCTTTTATTTTCTTCTTGGACTTAAATACTGAAGTATAAACCCCATGATTAGTTCAGGACTTTTGGAGGGAGCCAAGCATATGTGCTTTAAATTTTCTCAAGTATCAATCAATTTATATTTCTTCAATAACCACTCTAAGCTATGAACTTGGCTAACAAACTGTACTGATGAAAATACAGATGGAAAAGAAAATATACATAGCCTAGAATTATACCGTAGATAGGATTATTGGCTACTTTAGGAAATAAATGCAACAAGTACAAATTTTTAATAAACATTTAAAACACTCAGAAAGATGTGCACATCTTTACCAAAATGCAAAAATAAAAATGTTAAAAATATGATATTCAAAATAGTCAACAATTATAATTAGTCAAATATCCATCAACAGAGTGGAAAAATTATATCACACTCATAAAATGTTGGTAGCATACAGCAATGAGTGTATCAGTTACTTTCTCATAGCTGTGAACACATACCTGACAGGAACTTTCTTGGTAGGGAATGTGTTATGGCAGATGAAGAGCTGGTCACACTGTCAGGCAGGGAACAGAGTAACAGGACATGGAGCCAAACTAACACCTCAAGCTCTAACCTCCCTATCTACTTCCTCCAGAAGGGTCCCACCTCATAAAGGTTCTACAACCTTCCCAAAGAGCACCATCTTAAAGGTCATTAGCATTCAAACAACAACTGGTTACACTCAATATTACAGAAAAAAAAGATCTCACAAACAGTAAGTGAAAAGAGGGATATGCTGGGTTAGAACTGTAGCTCAAAGGTAGAGTTCCTCCTTGCCGTGGGCAAGGCTCTGGGTTCCATTCCCAGAGTGGGAAAACATGTTTATAACTGATAACTTCATAAAATTCAAGACAGTCAAACCCAATATGTGAGTTACATTGGCATGGCTATTAACTTTGGGGTTCACTGGAAGAGGACATGAGAGTGGCTTCTGAGATAATTATACCATTGTGCTCCATTTGTGAGGTGTATTAACAATTTTTACTTGCAATGTTTTGTGACCTGTTAACTGCATACCTTTGTTCCAGTTGCTATAACAAATTACCATAAATTACAATACATAAAAATCTATGCCAAATATTTATTCTGTTACTGAAACGGGTTAGCAATTTGTGAAGGGCTCAGTTAGACTCCCCCATCCTCCCCCCCTCTCAAGTGTGATAGCAATTGAGATGGCTGGAGAATCCACTTCTAAGGTGGTCTTATCTCTTCCCTCACACGACTGGTATCCTGAAACCTCCACACACATACTCAATGGGTTTCATGCCTTGGACTCACCTCCTCTAGTGAGGCTAACCTGTTACCACCTGTTGATCTGTGGACACTCACACTGCTTAGGGCTGAATCCAAAAATAGAACATTCTGAAGCAATATGCCAAACACCTAGGCAGAAGCAACAAGGATTCCTATGACCAACCTTAGGAATCTTTGGTCAACTATAAGTTATATGGTCAGCCTAGAATAAAGGAATAGCTGCTGAAGCAAACGGAGTGGGTTTACTGGAAACATAACTCTAGAGAGCAAATGCAAGTGTATTACAATTTAATCAAAAGCATGAAAATAAAGGGCTAATAAATGTAGCTCAGAGGAAGAGCACTTGTCTAGTATATACAAGGCCCTAGGTTCAAACCCCAGCACCACAGGAAAATAAAACTTTAAATGTATGTGAGAAGGCTGGGGGAATGGCTCAGTTAGTCAAGTGCTTGCTATATAAGCATGAGGACCTGAGTTCAGATCCACAGCACCCATGGAAGAGGCTAGGCGTGAGAGCATGCCTGCAACCCCAGAGCAGAGGAGTTAGAGACAGAAGATTCCTGTGGCATGCTGGCTAACTAGTCTAGACCAATCAGTGAGCTGCAGCTTCAGTAAGAGACCCTGCATCAAAGAAGAAGGTCAAGTGATTGAGTAAGACATCCAATGTGGACCCCTGGTTTTCATAGGCATGCACACACACATGCACACCCATGTGTACATGCATGCACACACAAACACCAATATAACACACACACACACACACACTAAATAAGCAAATGTAAGAAAGAATTCACACACTTGCATAATAAAAGGCCAATTTCTGAATTCCTGATAGATACTAAGTGTAGTTGATACATATGATATCATTAAAAAGATATAATCATATAATGAAATATAACATGTACATCTTTCCTACCATGTTACCTGGTCACAATAACATCCATATAACCATTCATCTCTGTCACTCTCACTATCTCCTATATTCAATTCATAAAGAGAACTATGTGCTTTGAAAGGTAGGCGATAGAACAGGTAACATTTACTAGTTTCATTTTAAAAAGAGCCTACTCACTCACCCTCCGTTCACCTCGGACATTGCATTAGCAGTTCATTCTAGAGAATCAAATTGAGAGCTTCTCAGTTCCTGTCCTTGTGAAAAATGGAACATAAATGTACGGACCATGTGCAGGTCACAGCAAGCAGACCCTCTGGTTCCTTTGTCTAGAATGTCGAAAGATGGGAGGCCTTGCAGAGGGAAGGCTGAGTCTAGTCATGGCAGCCCTGGCAAGGTTCAGAGAAAGGGAGGGATAAAATCAAAGCATCACCAAGGTCTTTGCAATACATGAAAGCCTGAGCAAACAGCCTGAAGACCGAAGTCAGCTCACCAGAGACTGAGGAGGCCTGAGAAATACAGAGCAGTGCGGGGTCAGGAGCTGCTTCCCAGTCACTGCTGTCAGAGAGCAGCAGATCCTATGTGCTAAAAAACGATGCATTTTCCCACTTATTTTTACAACTACTTAACATGCAGTTGTTTACATGCTGACATGAAATAAAAATTCACAAAACTGAAAGCAATCTTACTGGATTAATTTTTCAAAGGATACCCTTTATCCATGTTGGTCAAAAAAACCACCCCCCGTGAGGATTCACTGCAGTAAAAGTTAAGTAACTTCTTCTGGGGATTAGCTCTGCACAATCAGTCCCAAACTAATTCTCAGAATTTTCATGATAAATAGTAGGAATCTTTCTCATACTCATATTTGGCCGAACCACACTATTTTAGTCTACCAAAACAATGAAAATGTCAACTCCCTTTCATTTATCCTTTTGTTATCCCTTCTATGAGAAAATTAACATCAAAATATAATAAGCTATTTCTACACCCAACTTTAGCTAAGCAGTATCATGACATGCTATATTTTTATAAAAAATATTCACTGAACTATATTTTCACAGCATGAAATATGATTATAAATTCTAGCTTTTAGAATCAACCTTAGAAAATTGGCATTATGGGCTAGAGAGATCACTTAGTGATTAAGTCACTTGCCTGCGAAGACTAAGAACTCAAGTTCAAATCTCCAGGTCCCACATGGCCAGGTGCACAATGCCGCAATCACACAGTATCACACATACACCACATGTACTCTAGCATTAACATGAAACAGAAATAAAAGGGAAAGGAAAGAGAGAAAGAGAGAAGGGAGGGCCAGGCGTCGTGGCGCACACCTTTAATCTCAGCATTTAGGAGGCAGAGGTAGTAAGATCACCATGAGTTGGAGGATACCCTGTGACGACATAGTGAATTCCAGGTCAGCCTGGACTAGAGTGAAACCCTACCTCGAAAAAACAACAAAAAAGAGAGAGAGAGATAAGGGAAGGAGGTAGGAAGATAGGGATAGAGAAAGAGAGAGAGAGAGAGAGAAGAAAATAGGGAAAGGAAAGGAGAGAAAGGAAGGAAGGAAGGAGGGAGGGAGGAAGGAAGGGAAGGAAAGAGGGAAGGAAGGAAGGAGAAAGAAGAAATAAATAGAGAAAAGAAGAAAGGGAAAGAGAGAGAGATGAGACATAAACATAAAAGAAAAGAAACAATAAAACTGCAGCTCTAGAGGTTTTCTCTTTCCTTTTGTCTTTTCTATTCCTTATTCAATTGCACAATTATGCTCTTTATTATTATTTTTATTTTTTTAAGAGATAGAGGGGAGAGGCAGAGAATTGGCATGCCAGGACCTCAGCCACTACAATTGAAAAGTTGTGCCACCTAGTGGACATGTGCAACCTTGCACTTCAGTCATCTTTGTGCATCTGGCTAACATGGGATCTGGAGAGTAGAACATGGGTCCTTAGGCTCCACAGGCAAGTGCCTTAACTGCTAAACCATCTCTCCAGCCCTTCTCTTTATTCTTAATCAAGATCCTGGAAAAATTATATTTTATTAGTTAAATCCAGAGTACTATCACCAAAACAGCACAAAGAGAGGAAATTTTTATGAGATATCTATAATTTAAATTACCTTCAGAAAATATTTTCAACACATCAGATCAATTTTTCTTCATATTTTATTTATTGATTTGAGACAGGCAAAGAGAGAGACAGAGAGAGAATGGGCTAGGGCCCCCAGCCACTGCAAAATAACTCCAAATGCATGCACCACTTGTGTACATAAGTACTGGAGAATTGAGCCTGGGTCCTTAGGATTCACAGTCAAGTGCCTTAAACACTGAGCCATGCCCCTAATTTTTCTTTTTTTAATTTTTTAATTTTATTTATTTATTTATTTGAGAGCGACAGAGAGAGAAAGAGGGAAAGAGAGACAGAGAGAATGGGCGCACCAGGGCCTCCAGCCACTGCAAATGAACTCCAGATGCGTGTGCCCCCTTGTGCATCTGGCTAACGTGGGTCCTGGGGAATTGAACCTCAAACCGGAGTCCTTAGGCTTCACAGGAAAGCGCTTAACCACTAAGCCATCTTTCCAGACCCAATTTTTCTTAATAATTCACTTTTTCTCCAATTTCAATCAGTTTTCAATACATAAATGTAAATGGGAGAACAGTATCAAAACAGAAAATAGTTGTTTGGTTATTTCTAGAATATACTATTCTAAATGTTCCATGCTGTCAACAAGACCCTTCACATTGCTTCATAAAATAAAAATGCTAGGTTAGGGGCTGGAGAGATGGCTTAGTGGTTAAGCACTTGCCTGTGAAGCCTCAGGACCCTGGTTTAAGACTCAATTCCCCAGGACCCACGTAAGCCAGATGTACAAGGTGGCACACGCATCTGGAGTTCATTTGCAGTGGCTGGAGGCCCTGGCATGCCCATTCTGTCCTTCTTGCTCTCTCTCTCCCTCTCTGTCTCTCTCTCCCTCTCCCTCCCCCTACTTCTCTCTGTGTCTGTCTGTTGCTCTCAAATAAATAAAAATCAACAAAATAATTTTTTTTAAATTCTAGGTTATGGGAAAGTACCAACTAAAAAAGTGTGAACTAAGTTGCACAACAATAAATGGAAGTGTATTGACAAGATGAATAACTGAAACATCACTTCTGTATATTAATTTGGGTTCTAATTTCACATTTTATATTAACACTAATATTTATGTGTTCTAATTACAAATACTCCTAATAATAGAATGTCTGGCTTTATTTATTAGCCAAAATTTTATGATGTTTTATAAATTGTGATGTCCTCCACATATTGTCACAAAAAAAAATATAAACAGTAATGTGAAATTACTAACAAGAAAATTCTAAAATACATGTTACCAACAATAAAAACTATGGTATAGGTTTAGTATGGGACATCATTTATGGAAGGATGGTATTTGCATTGGATCATACAAGGCATGTGAAATGGGCATGTGAAATGTGGATCTTCATGAAGAAGAGAAAGGTTATCAGAGGCAGAAACAGTAGCAAGCTATTTCACTGTATTATTTGCAAACCAAACTAATCCTCCAGAAGGGATTCTTTAAGGATAGATACTGCCAGCAAGTGTGAACAAATGCAGTAACAGTTTTATCATAAAGGCTCCATAATGTAAAACTGAAAATCAGAATGTGTGAGTTGAACATGGAGGAACAGGGTGGGTGGAGCAGGAGGGGAGGGTAAAGGAGGGGATGAGGGACACAAAACTGGACCCAAATGGCAATGGTACCATAAAATTCTACACCCTAAAAGACAGACTGAATGTCTGAACCTTCATCAGGCCCTTAGGGGGAAGAATCACAAGGCCCTGGACAAAGTATGATAAAGACTAACCTTAATCTTCTCCTGTTTCTCTCTCTCTTTCTCCCTCCCTCCCTCCCTCCCTCCCTCCCTCCCTCTTCTCTCTATCTCTTTTATATTACTTGTCTTTTTCTTCCTTCTCAGACACTGACCTGAAACTTCCAGTATCAGCAGGTGGCTAACATCCACAGTGAACTTTTGGTCGGAGAGACCTACAAGGTTTCCCAAAAGAAGACAGATTTCTATCAGAGTACTTGATGACCCACCAAAGGTTACTGGTAACACCCTACTGCTGAAGACACCATATGTTGTTGGTATGTAACATGGAGTGACCTGGCTAGAATCTGGAAGAGAGTCAGTCTCCAGCTAGTTAGCTCATCTAGTGCCAGAAGGTGTACGTGAGCAATGGGGAGGAAAAGGACCAACATTTGTCCAAGAAACTCGTGGTCTGATATGATTCTCACACAAGTGCAATAGTGGCGCACAGCCATGGTGGGAAACCAACTGCTCTTGATTTGGCCAACTGATCTGCTCAGTGGAACGGAATTCATAGCTAGAGCTGGGAATCAAGTCAGAACCATATCCAAAAATGAGCCCACTCTCCATTATCAAGCTCCCACCAATTGTGGGCTACAAGAGGGCCTATACATATTAAATTCTCTCTCAAAAAAAAAAAAACTCACAAAGGTTATCCGATTTATCTGGCCCTAACTTCACTCTCCATTGGAGAATTTGCTTCTCTTTTTCAGACAGAAGCAGATTCTAAGCAAAGAACCAGCCCATCACACCTCAAAAGGGCCCCAGCTGAAACTAAGAGTATTTGGGGAAATGAGCAAGAGTGCTGCTTCCTTGGAGAGCCTGGTGCCAGCACAGGGTAAAGGAGAAAGACACAGAGAATATCCACCTCCTACCAACCAGATATCCAGAGACACAGGGGCTCCCAAGACCTCATCACTGAAGCAGACCTAAAATGAACCCAACATGGCTCAGGGAAATTTGTGGAAGAGGGGATGGAAAGAATGTTAGAGCCACACATTGGGTCATTATGCACAGAGACATTGCCACTTACCCATAACTGATGGCTAAACCCACAATGCACGACCCACACTTCCCAAGGAGGAGGGTCCCTGCAGAGGACAGGGAGGAGGCTAACAATGGTACAAACATGACTATAAACACTGTGTATATAACTAATTAAAAAAAGAAAAAGAAATAAAATGAGAAAATAGGGCTAAAGAGATGGCTTAGCACTTAAGGCACTTGCCTGCAAAGCCTAAGGATGCATGTTCAACTCTTCAGATCCCATGTAAGCCAGACACACAATGGTGAGGCAAGTGCAAGGTTGCACATGCCCACGAAGTGGTGCACACATCTGGAGTTCAATTGCAATGGCTGAGGCCCTGGTGTGCCAATTCTCTCTCTTTCTCTGTTTCTCTCTTTCTCTGTCTGTCTCTCTCTCTAAAATAACAATAATAAAAATTAAAACAGGAGAAAATAATATAGCACCTCCCCCCTTTTCCACAGAGGGGACACATTATAAGACCATCCATGAATTCCTGATCCCCCAGATAATACCAAACCCTATATTGTTGGCCTTTTATATCTACAGGTTTTACATCTGTGTGTGCAACCACTTGCAAATTAAAAACATTGAAAAATAAAACTATCTGTGCTGAACAGGTATAGACTTCTTTCCTGTCATTATCTCCTAACATAGCACAACAACTCTATAATGCCATTTACTTTGTATTAGGTATCATAAGTATTCTAGAAGTGAATTCAGGTAGACAGGAGGACATGTATAGGTTATATGCATTTTACTCAAAGTCCTCGAACAACTATGGATTTGGGCTTCCACGGGGAGCACTAGAACCATGCCACCATGGACACTAAAGGACAGTTTGTGCACTGCACTTCTTCTTGTACGCCCTGCACTGTTGCCACACAGGACTTCAGGGCACATCTGGCCTTCCATGCTTTGTGTCCAGGTGCCTCCTTTCGGTAACTCTGTTTATACTTTGAGCCATCACTAACTGCAGCAAGGTTTACTTACGCACATGCACTGCAATACCATAACAAGATATCTGACCAGCGAGATGGCCACTGAGACAGGTAGCATGAACAACATGGACACCCTGGACACAGGGATAATTCAGGTCCTAAACGGGATGGTGCCCAACAGTGTATGAATTCATCTTGCTACTCAGAATAGCGGGCGGTGCAAAACTTAATATTGATGTGTGCATTTTCCAGTTAACATTTTCAGAGACCACTACACATCACTACACCCATTGGAAGCAAAGCCATGAATATGAAGAAACTCCAGGAAGTTGAATCCAGGTAAGTTTGGGGAATATCACTCTTCTTCCATACCACATAAGTGGTAGAGCCTTAGGGAAAGGGGTCAATCTAGGAATGTTTAGACAAGGGAATCAATAGAGCAGAAACTGGCTGGATAGGGGATGAAAGATAAGGAGGTAATGATAACATGAAACCTTGCAGTCCAGGGAAACTGAATTAGAGAAGTGAAGTAAGGAGTGAAACAGGCTGAGTGTTTTGTAAGGGAAAGTATGAGTTCAGTTTGCACAAACTGAGTTAGAAACCAAGAGAAGACAGACAATGCAATGTCCGTGGACAGAAGCCATGACTGAGAGATTGAAGATCTTAGCCAGGGGGTGATAAAATTGAATTTTACTTAGGTTAAAAGTAATTGTGGATGCTGTGATGTGTCGATAAGCTCACAAGAAAGATTAAAAGTCATATAAAAGGGGAAGCTAAGATATGAGGGCTGGAAGTTAAGGGCAAGTTCCATCAATGAACCCAAAGGTGATCCTACAAGGAGGGCATTTCCGAAAGTAACACTGAAGAACCAAGTCCAACACAGGGGAAGCAAGGAGCTGAACATGCCATTAAGTTAAGAAACATGGTTAAGGGCTGGAGAAATGGCAGTTAAGCGCTTGCCTGTGAAGCCTAAGGACCCTGGTTCAAGGCTCGGTTCCCCAGGTCCCACGTTAGCCAGATGCACAAGGGGGCGCACGCGTCTGGAGTTCGTTTGCAGAGGCTAGAAGCCCTGGTGAGCCCATTCTCTCTCCCTCTATCTGTCTTTCTCTCTGTGTCTGTCGCTCTCAAATAAATTAATTAATTAATTTAAAAAAAAATAAGAAACATGGTTAAAAGAGAGTCACATAAAAACCTCAGGAGCTTCCTTTCTAAAGAGAAGAGTCAGGAAGCCAGACAGCGTAGCGGCGGCAACTGGGTGATGGGGCCATAAAGAAACATCATGGCTGGAGAGATGGATTAGCAGTTAAGCACTTGCTTGTGAATCCTAAGGACCCCGGTTTGTGGCTCCATTCCCCAGTACCCACGTTAGCCAGATGCACAAGGGGGCGCATGCATCTGGAGTTCATTTGCAGTGGCTGGAGACCCTGGCATGTCCATTCTCTCTTCCTCTGTCTGCCCCTCTCTCTCTCTCTCTCTCTCTCTCTGTCACTTTCTCTGTATGTGTCTGTCACTCTCAAATAAATAAACAAAAAAGAAAAACAAGGAAAAAAAAGAAAAGATTGTGACCAAGGAGTTCAAGTCTGTGAGTAAGGTTTTCTTCCACAGATACAAAAGCAGGCAGCAAGACTCAGAAGCAGTTTTACTCACACTTTTTCATACAAAACCCTCAAGTATCTGATGACATAATGAGGAATAAATTCTAGCCATGCTTGTGCTCCTTACTCAAGTACAAGGGCATGAGTTCTGTAGAGATCACCAATGCAATCAATTCCTTTATTACAGGAATTATAGAAACCAAAAGGCAGAGTTCTATTACTGTTATAAGCCAAGGTGAAGATTTCCAGCAGGGAGCTTTAATTATACCTGTAGACATAAGGGATAAGGCTGAACAAAACAAAGCCATTAAACATACCAAATCCAACAAAGGGTTGCATACAAATCAGTTTCTTGTATTTTAAATCTCCTTTGGTATGCACACTGGTCTTAGAGCACAACTTCCATAACTCATCACACACGCATGCACACACACACACACACACACACACACACACACACACACACACAAAACCTTTTGGAAAATACATCAGCCCTTGTGGGAATCCTCAGAATGCTTTCAGACATTATTTTCTCCATCCTCCGTATTTCCCAAGGCAACTGACTTCCTTTCCCAGGTCAACAGCCCTTTCTACTAATCACCATTGCCTTACTGCTTTGCACAGATCCATCAAAAATAATGTGTGGACTTCTAAGTTGTATCAAAACCTTAATATGAGGGCTGGAGAGATGGCTTGGTAGTTAAAGGCACTTGCTTGCAAAGCAAGCAGCCCAGGTTCAATTTTCAATTCCTCAGTACCCACGTAAAGTCAGATGCCCAAAGTGGCACATGCATCCAGAGTTTGTTTGCAGTGGCTAGAGGCTCTGGCATACCTGACACCCCTCCTTCTCTCAAAATGTTTTCCACTACAATTTCTCATTACTATTGAAAATTATTCCTACATATTCACTGGATTCAAATCTTCCTTAAAAATGCAGTCTCCTAGCTAATTTCATTTTTCTTTAGCTTTTTTTCCCTATATTTAGTTTTTATAGTTTTATATGTAATTTTTGTTATTTATTCAATTAACAATATCACATACTTTGTTAAATAACATTTGTGAACCTGACTCATTTATAATCTTTTGCTAGGTTTTCAAATCTTTCTAATATATGGTGAGTGTTTCTAGCATTTTCCTAAACAAAGGGCTCTTTAAAAAAATATTAAAGGGCTGGGAAGAGGTGGCTCAACAGATAAAAATGTTTGCCTGCAAAACCTGCCAGCTCAGGTTTGATTCCCTGGTACCCTCATAAAGCCAGATGCACAATGTAGTACATGTGTCTGGAGTTTGTCTAAAGCAGCAAGAGGTTCTAGTATGCCTCCCCCCCAACACACACACACACAGTCTCCCTCCTGAACTGAAAAAATAAAAGTATTGTGTTATTTCCTTACCATTCTATGAGGTTGAATACTTCTCACATGGAGTCATTTAAGCAACACTTACTGATCACCTATTAGGTCTGAGGAGAAGAACTAGGGCCTAAGAAAAGAATCATCAAACACAAGGCCCTTCCCTAGTGAACCAAAGAAACTAAATGATTAAGGCAATTAGTATATCCCCAAGTGCTGCATAAAAATTCAAGTGCGAAAATGGTGGGAGTGTTGGGCTGAAAATGGTGTGGCTGCTACTTGGCAGGGAATGGTTCCCCAAGGCTTCACTGAGAGGTGACATCACCAAAGACTTGACAGAAACAAAGGATCGAATAGGGTAGCTGGGCAAGCACAGGGAGCAAGCTAAGGCCCTGAGTCATAGGCATGCCCATCACCTACACACGGGGCCCAGCAAATGACGAGTGTATTATAAGACGAGGGGAAGGACAGGACGTGAAATCAGAAAGGTAAGGAGCAGGGGAGCCAATAAAACACTCACAGGCCACTAGGCTTTAGTTTTCAATCTGCTAGAAACAAGAAGAGCTGCCAGCGCTCCCTATCTGAGGTGCTGCATCTGAGAATTCAGTAACTGTCGGGTAGAGTGAAAATATCCAAAGAATACTGTATCTGGACTGCACACATTTTTATCATTATTCTCCTAGCAATGCAGTGTAATACTATTTACAAAGCATTTATACTCTGTTAGGTATTAAAAGTAATCTATACCTGGGAGGCAGAGGTAGAAAGATTGCCACGAGTTCCTCGTCACCCTGAAACTACACAGTGTATTCCAGGTCAGCCTGGGCTAGAGTGAGACCCTTCCTTGAAAAAAACAAAACGAAAAGTAATCTAGAGATGACTGAAGAAAGTAGGAAAAGTTCCTTAAATGACATACAAATATTACACTATTTAATGAGACTTGGACGTCTGGATTTATTTTTGTCATCTGCGAGAAATCCTGGAACCAATCCCTTAGGGGCATCAAGTGACAAGTGTACTGGGAGAGTTTACAGCAAAGTGAAGTGCCCTGACACAGTTAGCAATCAAGCTACGAAACAAATACGTAGCTACAAGAACGCAAGAAAAGACACTAAAAAATAGGTGGACATTGAGTTCAGGCGAGCTAACATATTGAGTTCAATCCCAGCTTGGACTGCAGTGTAAGATCCACTCTCTCTTTTAAAAGATGATTCATAGATAGAAAGACAGATATCTAGATAGATAGATAGATAGATAGATAGATAGATAGATAGATAGATAGACAGACAGACAGACAGATGATATAGATTATAGATAGATCAGGGATGGAAAGATGCTAAAAAGAAGTGATTACAGTCTGGGTATATTTTGAGATAGAGTTAGAGCTTTCTACTATTAAATAGGAAGTGAAGAAAAGATCAAGTTGTTTATTGGCCCAGGTTAAGACCTCAGGAAGAGGTAGTTTGGCAGGGAAAGCACAGAGAGGGGTGAGGAAAAGAGGTCACAAGTTGTCACAAGTGTCAGGCCTTATCTTCCACGGCCCTGATAAGGCTAAGCTGCCAATTAGACCTCCAGGGGAGAGGCCGACAGACCAGACAGAATCTTTGTGTGGACACCAAGGGAGTCAGTGTGGGTAGGGAAGAGTGTGAGGAATGAATCCCACAGCATGGGAGAATGATCAGAAAGAAATCACAGTAAAAACATACGAGAAGAGGATCACAAATGTCCCTCCTGGAAAGAAGTGTCACAGGAAGTGAGAGCCAGAAACTCGAATGGGTCAAGTAATCCAGGGTTAAGACAACCACCACTACATATAGTAATAATATAAACATTCAGGCTAGAGAGATGGATTCATGGTTAAGCGCTTGCCTGTAAAGCCTAAGGACCCTAGTTCGAGGCTCGATTCTCCAGGACCCACGTTCTCTATCTCTCTTTCTATCTCTCTATCTCTCTATCTCTCTATCTCTCTATCTATCTCTCTATCTATCTATCTATCTATCTATCTATCTATCTATCTACCTACCTACCTCTTTCTCTATCTGTTGCTCCCAAATAAATACATAAAAATAAACAAAAAAGTTTAAAATAATATGAACATCGTTGTATTTTGACAAAGATACTATTTCCTTATTTTTATTTGACAGAGAGAGAGAGAGAGAGAATGGACACACCATGGCCACCAGCCACTGCAAATGATCTCCAGATGCATGTGCCCCCTTGTGCATCTGGCTAACATGGGTCCTGGGGAATTGAACCTGGGTCCTTTGGCTTTGCAGACAGATGCCTTAACTGCTAAGCCATCCCTCCAGCCGACAAAGGTACTATTGAAAGTGGCAGATTAAAAGCCAGTGACTCAAAAGACAATGTGAGGACACTAAACAGAGTTTGGCAAGAGTAACTCAACTGTCCCATGAACATCTCCTTTGTCACTTACCTTTGTGGTAACTGAGTGTGTCATCCACCTAGAAATTGTCCATAATCCGTAATTACAGCAGTAATAGTCTCTACTCTCCTTTGTCAGCTGGCTCTACATCTACCTCTGCTGTGTCTCATCTATATCAATCAAGACAGGCTTTCGTGCAACGTCTTTGGAGCAGATGTGTGATCTTTTGAAATTCAGAGGACCTCTTTGAGTCCCCTATGATGTCCTAGAAAACTAGAGGGAGGAGAGTAGTTTTTCCATCCCAGGACAACTGTGCAGAGTAAAGGTAATGTATGTACATGCCAACCATATAACATTCCAGACCAGTTCCTTCCTCCCTTGTTCTAGTAAGCAGTGGAAGAACTGGAAATGGTATTTCACTGTGAAAGTAGTCAAGTTGACTCACATTGCAGACTACTTAAAAAAAAAAGAGAGAAGGAAACAAGAGGCAGACCTTTTCCATGAATTTATCTTGAGAGCGAGACTAAACTGTGGACAGGGAGAATCAACAATGCTCGAAGGGGGTTGAGGTGACGGCTCTGGGGTAGTGTTTGCTGCATAACCCTAATGACCCAAGACCAGATCCCGGAACCCATCCAGAGCCAGACACACAGGGTGAGTGTCTGTATTGCCAATGAGCCTAGACCAAGAAGGGAAGAGACAGGAGAATTCAAAATGTTGGCCCCACATGCCTGTAAGTGAATAGGGAAAAAAGAGACCTTGCCTCAAACAAGGTGGAAGGTGAGGACCAGCCCTGAACATTGTCCTCTGACTTCCACATACACTGTGACATGTGCATGCCCACACTCACACCCAAATACATACACACACACACACACACACACACACACACACACACTTAAAAAATGCTCCAAGCATTGCCAGGCGTGGTTATGCACGCCTTTAATCCCAGCACTTGGGAGGCAGAGGTAGAGGATCGCCATGAGTTCGAGGTCACCCTGAGACTACAGGTTAGCCTGGGCTAGAGTGAGACTCTACCTCATAAAACAAAAACAAAAACAAAAAAATGCTCTAAGTACATTCCACGTTTTGTGCACAGACGTGGCTGGGATTACAAATGTCTGTCACAGCGTCCAGGCTTTTCCACGGGTGCTGGTGTTCCAAACGCAGCTACGCACGCTTGTGCAGCAAGTGCTTAACCCACCGAGCCACCTTCCCACCTGCAGGAAGAGGGTTTTTCCTTGTCACTTTTTTAGTTTTATTTTTATTTATTTACTTATTTATGTGCAAGGAGGGGCAGGGCCTCCTGCCACTGCAAACAAACTCCAGACATAGGTACTAGAGAATGGAACCCAGACTATCAGACTTTGCAAGCAAGCACCTTAGTCGCTAAATCATCCGTCCAGCCCAAGGAAGAGGGTTTTTTTTTTTTTTTTTTTTTTTTTTGAGAGAGAAAGACAGACAGAGGGGGAGAGAGAGAATGGGCACGCCAGGGCTTCCAGCCTCTGCAAACGAACTCCAGACGCGTGTGCCCCCTTGTGCATCTGGCTAACGTGGGACCTGGGGAACCGAGCCTCGAACCGGGGTCCTTAGGCTTCACAGGCAAGCGCTTAACCGCTAAGCCATCTCTCCAGCCCAAGGAAGAGGTTTTTAACAGTATAAACTGTACTTCTGTAAGAGGAACTATGTTCTGTAGCACAGTATGGTATATAACGTGAACACAGATTTATTGTATATTTAAAACTAGAAAATTCTGCCAGGTATGGTGGCGCACGCACACATTTAATTGCAGCACTCAGGAGCAAAGGTAGGAGGATCATTGTGAGTTCGAGGCCACCGTGAGAATAGAATGAATTCCAGGTCAGCCTGGGCTAGAATGAGATCCTACCTCAAAAAACAAAAAACAAAAATAAAATAAAGAAGATTCTGGATATGGTCTCCACAGAAAAACAGATTAACGTGTAAGGTGATCGACAGCCAATCATCTCAATTTGGTCACCACAGATTTATTATATATATGGGTATGCTCCAAAATATAGACTACTATTTTATCAATTAAAATATGTGTTGTTGTTTTTTTCATTTTTCGAGGTTGAGTTTCATTCTATCTCAGACTGACCTGGAATTCACTATGTAGTCTCAGGGTGGCCTCAAATTCATGGTGATCCTCCTACCTCTGCCTCCCAAATGCTGGGATTAAAGACATGAGTCACCACACCGAGAAAGTATGTTTTTTAAAAAAATATGTATTACTCTGTCTCCTTTTATTCTAAGACTCTGGTTGAAGTGGCCCAGGGACACCCAGGTGTCAGTCTTTCCCCACTGCATTGGTCTTTCTCACATTTCCTGAACACCATGGGTGGACTTCTCTCCAGTCTCAGCTGGTCACACAGAGCCATTCTATACTCTTGTGCTGAAAACCTCCATAAAGGAAGATTCCTCCTGAATCAAGGCACAATTCTGTAACTCCCTTGTGCAAAACATTTCCTACCACCCCACTATCTACTAAATTAGTTCTCAATTACTACTAATAGTACCCCAGGCCATGCATCCACTAGCCACAAGAAACCGTGGTTCACCCCATCCCACTCTTCGCCCCTTCATTCTTCTCCACCAACATTTAGTCACACCACCTGAATCCGCATTCTACAAGTCCAAAACCACTGGATGCGACATTTTTTCCAACAATTCCTATCAAAAACATAATCGACTCAAAACATAGGTCTTCCCTCCATATTATAGGCAATGGATGATCTTTTGATATTAATTTCATAAGGATGAGAATAATTATAAGATTGCTGGAAATAGTGCAGGTAGGTCCTGATGTGTCCTCGGAAGAAGGACATGACTCCTGCACTCCAGCTTCTGTCCTAACCCTGGAGATCCCAGTAGGGTCATGGTTGACAATAATTGCATCATGTTCTCACACAGGGGAGAATGATTTTATCCTGAGTTATTTCACATTATATTCTGGAGTCAAAAGATTACCTTTGGGCCAAGAAAACACAAATTTGTAGCAAAACTTCTGTGAGAACTCAAACTCCAAGAATGTTTGGTATATTTTCCCAAACTGGTAGCCCAGCCCCATCTCTGTAGGAGGTTGGTGGGGCTGAGAACTGCAAAGTAAAATATCAGCCTTTATGTGTAAATTGGTTCCATCAGAGACACACAACCATGAAAATAGATTAGCGTATTGTTATTTTTGTGGGATAATGAATCCCATGTCTTGAAAGGCTGATTGTCATTACAGTATTTCTCCCTATGAATAGGAAAAGCACTCACTGGAGTTTGGGATTTTCTATTCATTTCTGGTTTGGGGTGTGGTGTGGAAGTTTAATGACTACTCTGTATCTGGACCTTATACTGCTTTCCATGAAACTTACAGGCTCCACAGAGCAGACAGTAACCTACCTAGCAAACAACTCAAATCAAATCCACACAGTAGGTTAATTCAAACCTCAGGCTACTTTGGACTTTGGTATTCCAGAAACAGGGTAACTGGCTATCTTCTTACTGGTTTCCCATAGTCCCAAAAATTGCTAGACAAATCAAATAGACAAGATAAAAAAAAATCAAAAAGACAAGATGAAGAAATATTTAAGGTGGGAATTTGAACAAATCAGGTGATGGAAATTTCAGTCATAGGGTAAGACATGCAAATAACAAGCAAAAGATTCTCTCATTCTTTTTGTTTGGAACCCCTTCTACCTGTGCAGGCCTTACTGGAGCTAAAAAGGGTCCTTCCTGGGTGCAAAAGATAGGAAGTGAAAGTAAACAGCCCACTTTAATAAAGCTGTCAGGAAGCCCCCAACTCCTCCTAAGGGCTCCTCTCCAGATGGAACCAACTTGATTTCAGTCTTCTAAATTATGCAATAATCATAAAACATTAATAGACTAGGAAGAGTAAGAAAATGGACTTAGGCGGATCACTAAAAATGGCTGACTCGAGGATTTTTAAGCACCCATGGAAGTAAGTTTAACAAGACTAGTCAAAGTCTACCTCTATTTGGGTCACAATTGTTAGTTCTAATCCTTATCATGAGATCATCTATATCCTGGAATTTAGCACAATCCTAAACCCTGACTCCAAGGTACTTGGTAAGGCCAGGAAAAGGATGTCCACTGGAGGTTTCTGCAAGGGACCAAAAAAAAAAAAGGGTGACAACAGCACTGCAAGTGAGTGTACACACACACACGCACACACACACACACACACGCACACACGCACACACGCACACACACGCTGAGCAACGGGAGCCACACTTTCCAGGCCTTAATGGCGGCAGTGTTTCCACTAATCTGTCTTTTTGTCTCTGGAAGTCATAAACCACAAACCTCAGCTGGGTTAACCACTGATCCTCATTCCTTTCCTGATGCTTGGCCCCGCCCAGCTACGATCTTACACCAGCCTAACTTCCCAGCGATAACCCCCAGCACATCCACTGTGCTGCTGATTAATGCGCCAGTCCCCACTCACTCACAGCCTTCTTATCAGACTTTGAACAAGGGCGACCCCAAGCCACACCAGTCAGTCTGATGACCAGGATGAGCAATAAGACACTGAGCAGAACAAAGCCGAAAATCCCAAAGCCTGCAAGTCAGAGCTGCGGATGGGCTCAGAGCACTTAAAAGATGTTGTACTTCTTATTTCTCGCCTAGGCACCACCTTCTGCATGATTTCATTAGACAAATCTTGCCTAACTAAACAGTTATTCACATCTTGTGGTTAGGTTGATACAATGGCTGTTAGCACTGGGGCTGAATTTTGTCCCCATTTTGTCAGATTCACACCACAGGCCAAATCAGTTCTACTAATAGAGTATAGATAAGGAGCACAAGTTGAAACACAATCAGGCACAAAAGAGAACTGACTGGAAGAGATTGCGACTTTCTGGGGTAATTGTGTTCGCACTTCCTTTTAACTTTTATGATGTATTAGCCATAGAAAGGTCTCCTCAGAGGAAAAAAAAAAAAAAACGGAAGAGGAAAACACAAAACCTTATCAAAAAAATACAGACAGCTAAATTCCTTTCCTGCAGCGATTTTTTTTAAAGCCTAATGTAAGTAGAATTATTCACTAATTTCTATTCTGAAGTTGGTAGTGACAATCGTGGCAAGTCTATTTCCCTTCCTCTGTGCTGGGAATTCAGTGAGCTGAAGCACAAAGCTTCGGGGCTGTTCAAAAACAAATAAATAAAAAATAAAAAAAAAAAAACCTATCATTTACAAAAACAGCCCTGAAAGAACTTCAGCCCCAGAATCCAAGCTCCCAGTCTCTAGGAACAATTAGGCAAGAATCAAGGCCCCAGGATGCAAAGGAGAAAGGGAATATTTTCCACAGTCCTTAAGTGGCCTTTCCCCTCTACACAGCTTCTGGCAGGGGCTCTCAGTGACACTTTATAGGTCCCAGCAGGGCTGCATCCAGCTGTCCACAGTCCCAAGGGAATGGCTTCTATAGGACCGTCAGCAGACAAGAGCATAGGAAGAAAGGGGTAGGGAGCATTTATAAGAACTGTTTTTTTCCCCCTGCCCTCTTATAGAAGAGACATGTACAAAAGCACTTTGTACCCTGACTTCACAATCGCACCAGGGGTAATCTTAGGCAGTGGTCACAAAACCTCCTTTTAGATTCTTCTGCACAAGATCAGCCTCTAACCACAACCTCCTTGTTCAAGGCTGCGTGTCCCCACACTGCCCTTCCAGCAGAAGACTGTCAGTCAAGTGTGTGCATTTACTACTCAGCATGCTGGGTTCCCACTAGTAGGCAATATGAATAGTGATTTCAGTTCCCATTAGGCCAGAGATGCTGGGGTATGAAAACTTGTTAGCCAAACCTCTACAAAACGAGCTCCTGAACGGAATAAACATAAGACAGAATGAGAGGCCTGGGAAAGATTCAACCAGGCAAAGCCTCAGCACCATGGGGCCAGTCTCTTTGGTCAACTCTGCTAACAGATGTCTAGGTTTACTCTCACCTCAGACATAATCAGAGTAAAGACTTAAACAAGCCACATAACACATCCTCCCTCGTGGACATGGCTAACAGCGAAAATACAAGTTATTTTCAGACACTTTGTGGGACTTACCAAAAGGATCATGGCAAAAAATAATGACTGTGTGCCTCTTCATCCTACATGAACTATCACACACATCCTCTGATTTCTCCTCTGTAAGTCTTGTCTTCCCTTGGGCATCTAGAGTAGCTAATCAATAGACAATTTACTCATTTATCTTGTACCTCTCAGATTAGAATCAAACTCCATGAAAGGTAATTTTAAAAATTTATTTTTAATTAATTTTATAGGTTAGAATACAAAGTAATGTAATAGTTAGGGATTTGTAATCCTTGTCAATCCTATGCTCTCTAAGTCTAGAACAGTAATTGACACACACATATACAGAAGGTGCTCAATACCTATGTCCCAGCACACAAAGAATGGGAACATCTTAATGGGGTTGCACACACCTAGAATCCCAGCCCTGCAGAAGCTGAGGTAAGGACAGGGAGGCAAAAGCCATTCTGGGCTACATACTCAAAAAACTGGGGTCCCTCTCATTTTTGAAAATAATTCTTAGGATAAATAATTCTGTAAACCTATCAGAGGCAGTATACCAACTGCTTTGACCATAAGCTACACAATGCTTTATACGATTTTTCACCAAATATTGAAATTGGTTTGGAGATGAACAAAAACAGAAATCACTTTGATTCTATTTTGTACTTAATTTTTACAAGATTTTTTAGTCCTATATTATTTGTTTAGTAAATGACTTTGAATTTAACTGACATATTAGCTACTAAAGAAAAATACTATCTTATAGGAAGAACCTTAAATTCTGATAGGAGAGAAAAGAAATAATTTGTAGGGAAGGTAATTACTACAAAATAGGAATCCCATATGCAATTTATTCTTTCAATCTAATAAGCAGACTTTGTCTTTCTAATAAATGTATCCAAATAGTCTGGCTGAATTTCTAGCTCTCTCAGCAAGGGTTTGATTATATTTTTACAAATCCCATTAAACTTGAATCTGAACCAAATGCTCAAGTATAAAAATGTACATGTTTTAAATTGAGGATCCATGAAAGTACTAAGGTCTCAAGTTTTTGACTACCCCTACAGTCACGATCTTTATGACTTATGCATGAGCAAAACTTAACAGAATCTTCAATCCAAGAGCTAGGGTGCCTTTCAGTGACATTTGTTAGCATGTGTTCCAGGACCAGCACCATTTAAAAAAATCCAATACCTCAAAGGATTATTTCTTTTATATATATATATATATATATATATATATATATATATATATATATATACTTTACATTTAAAAAATCCTATTCAGGTACAGAATAAATAACAACTTTAGCCAGGTGTAGTGGTGCATGCCTTTAATCCTAGAATTTGGGAGGCCAAGGTAGAAGGATCGTTGTGAGTTTGACACCACCCTGACACTACATAGTGAATTTCAGGTCAGCCTGGACTACAGCCAAACCCTATCCCAGGGGGGGAGAAAAAAGAAATACCAACTTTTATCTTCTCAGACTTTAGCTGAGAGCTCTGCAAGCCTGTCTTCTATGAATGCCTTTCAGACACCACGACTACATGTTGGTGCTCCTTCTGGTAGAAACTGAAAAAGCGTCCTTACTAGTACTCTATGGCCTATTTTTCAAACTTCATTCATACTCTCCCTGATCCATCCTATCAAAAGGATTGGCAAAGAGATCACTCTTGGGAATAATGGTCACTTCAACCATGGATTTATCTAATTTTGTTTCAATTCCAGCAATGTTCGTTGCCAAAGCAAAGTATAGAATCTCGTCGAGTGAAGAATAGTAGACACATTTGTCAGCACCTATAGATATACTGTTTTTATCTTACAACTTAATCAGGGACAGGACACACATGTGAGCTATGTTAAAAAAAAAAAAAAGATTCAACCCTGTTATGACTTACTAAGTATACAGAAATCCAAAAAATCCAAGAAGAATTCAATCAAATTGAACCCAGCAGCTATAATGATGTATATTAACAGATACTCCAGTGGGAGCACAAAGGACATCTATTTTTAAAAAGTTCACCGTGCTTTCTTATTGCCATGGGAGCACTGGATCCCGACTCCTGGGTAATTACTGGCCCCTGAGTGCCTGCCTGGCTCTAACCCATCATGGGCTAACCATGAGCTACTGCTGCTCATTTGCTCTTGAAGGTTTGCCTGAAATGAACTACTGTTCCTTCCTGACTTCAAGCTTTTGTGTACTCCCGGAGTCAAGTTCCGCGTCCTCATTCCAACATCTGCCTTGGTTTTCCTAATCTTGATTAATCTTGGCATTTCCTCAATCCTGAAAAACCTGGACCAGTGAATCATCAGCAGAACATTCTGGAATGGCCACTAGTACATCTACTTAGTATCCCCATTCTCCCCCTAAGATGTTCTGAGGAGTGAGTTGTGAATCACAATATAATATGATACTGTGGTGAGGTATAACAAACACATGATACCTGATGATTATTATTTAAGAGCATTTTTTCATAAGATTTTTAAAAGTACATAAAATCTCCAAATTGTCCTAGGTATTACAGCAGTACAAACCAATGAAAACAAAAGAGGTAGTTACATATGAAAATAAATAAATGAATATGAGATGGATGTCTATGTTTGTGATAATATAAGAGATCAAAACAGTAAGATTTTAGAGTAAAGAAATCCAAACATTAGCATAAATACTTTTCTGAGAACATAAAACTAAAGCATCACTGGATACAAATGTACCAGGCAGTATATTTAACTCTCAATATTTACTCTCCACTTCTTTCTTTAGTGAAGAACCCACCAGGTTCCAGCCGGGCACATGGCTAGCTGACTAGTCAGCATATTTCCCAGTCTCCCTGAGAGCTGGCCTGGCTGTGTTACAAAGATCTGGCTACATGGATGACAGACAAAATGATGTGTGTAATTTCTGGGTCACGTCCTTCAAGGGAGTGCTTGCCCTCCACTGTCTCTAACCTTCCATCCCCCCAGGGTTGGGACTTGAAAAGGGTCCTGGCAGGCCAGCTTCAGCCATGCAGACACAACCAAAGCCCTCCTGTGTTGACACCCCCATCTTTTCTGCACATTGGAACCACCTGGAGAAACTATGTAAAATCCAATGTGTGTCACACACCCCCACTGACTGACTTAGTTTTAGGGGATGGCAGTACATGCAGTAAGAGAGAAGGAAGCAAAAATCTCCCAATTGATCTGATTCAGGTACATGCCCACCGCAAGTAGGCAATAATGTCAAAAAGTGAACTAGCCAGACATGGTTGCTCTGGAGGCCGAGATAAGAGGATCACTGTGAGTTTGATGCCAGCCTGAAACATGGTGAATTCCAGGTCAGCCTGGGATAGAATGAGACCCTACCTTGAGAAACTAATTTATCTATATACACGTGTGCACGCACGCGCACGCGCGCGCACACACACACACACACACACACACACATACATACATATACAAATACAACAAAAGTGAAATAATCAAATTTCTTGAAGAGGATGCAGAAAGGCCATGATGATTACCTTTGCCTTTCCTAGTAACAAAAATTCTTGCCATGTTAAATCTGTCATTATGTGGTTTCAGTAAGACACTTAAACACACACACACACACACACACACACACACACACACACAAATTCTAGTCTTCAGCCAAAAAGAATGTGTAGGTACAGGTAAAAAACATACCTTGTTCTTTTTCTAAAGAAAATACTGGAGTAAACTTATTACTAAGAAAAGAAAAAAATCTTTTGCATAATCCAAGGAAATCATGACTGCACTAAAGATTACTAAAGTTAAAAATAAACTAAAAATAGTAATATGCTAAAAATATTCAATTTGACAAGGATAGAAAAATATATTAAGTTGTCCAATTCACTAATGATTCACATAACTCAATGACTACTCAAAATCAAATGGAATGATTTCACAATAGCTACAAAAGTCTTGAATGATCTCAGGCCAATTTTTACTAGGACATAAATGTCCTGCTTTGTTTAGAAATGGTCTCATTTTATTTTCTTGCTGCATCACTATCAACTTATCTTTAATGGTCCAAAGTGACTGCCCCAGTGTCTACCATTATTTTCTTGTGTCAGCCCAGAAGAAGGTGGAAAAGAAAATGGGGGGAAGACTTCATATAATTTCATTAGAATGGGACACATTAGAAGCTTCCCATTGCCACTTCTGGTCATATATCCATAACAAGAATCTAAAAGTGTACCCACACTGATCTTCAAGGAGTGCTGAAAAATGAAATGTTACCTTAACCTGTATAATCTTATACAGAGCTAAATAGCTTAGCACTATTTGGGGGGACAATTAAAAGTCTTTGTGGAAGATTTCCTTACTAATAGGTACAAGAAAAAAAAAAAAACGGAGGCGAAGTTGTGTCTATATAGTCAAAATAAGCTGTAAAAATAGCTAGGAGCAAGGCTCAGTGGTAGTGTTTACCTAGCATGCATGAAGCCCTGAGTTCGATCACCAGTTCTTCAAGATATATTTTTTTTAAAAAACTACATTGATACATAAATTATAAAAATACATTAAAGTTACACAAATTCAAGCATGACATGAATATACCATGAAAGCCTTCCTCATTCCTGGGACAATAATAAATTGTTACAGTAACTTTGAAATATATTAGAGGGAGGGTCAGCATTTAGCTGGATTCACAGAATATATTGATGTCCCCTGTGATACTAACAAAAATGAAACTCTGAAACAGAGGTGCCATTTCTGGAATCCCAAGAACTCTCTTTAGGGCAACAGTCACAAATAAGAAAAAGCTGGAATTCCAAGGGAGCACGAAAACAAGGCCAAGTTGAGGCATGACAAGGCATTAAAGAAAACATCAACATTTCTTGCACAATTTCTGAAAATGTGTCACCATCTATAAAGCCTCTCCCACTGGCAAGAAGACAACTTAACTAGATAATTGAAATAGCCAAAGTCAGGACTCAGCCCTTATTTGACCCAGGGAAACTGAATTTTAAAGTGAACAAAAATGTGTACCAAGCAGCATTCCATGTTGCTATACTTTTGACATAAACCCGGAGAATATTTTTTTTATCAGCATTCTAAATTTACCCAACTGGAATCATGTCTTAAGTATTGTACAATTTAACCTTTACAAATGAAGGGCTTGCCTTCTAATGGAAAGAATGTATTTCACATTAATGAGAGAATGCAATGTCCTTGGCTTAGGCACTATCCAGCAAAATAGGACCTTTTTTGTACATTATGCTGAGTTATGTAGTAAGGCTAGATGGCAAATTTGTGCAGATAATAAAATTTTGAAATCATTGATTACCTAGAATTGATTGTTTAAAAATCATAGATGCTGCTAAACTTTCTCAAAATCACAATCGTTGAAGTTTTAGATTAAAAAGCAATAGTTTTGGCTGAAAGTATGGCTCAGTGGTCAAGTGTACTTCCTGTGCAAGCATGATGGTCTGGAACTGCTAGAGTTCAAATCTCCAGATCCCACGTAAAAAGTTGGACATACCCACACCAGTAACCCCAGTCCTGCAGGGAGGGGTGCAGAGATGTGAGAATCGCTGGAGCCCCACAAGCTTCAGAATGTGCTCTGGTCACCTTAAGCCACCTGTCACAGGCAAGTAAGTGGGCATCACACCACACACACACACACACACACACTCACAAATCACATTACATATAAAAAAATGTGAAGCACAATAGCTCATGAGAATGAGAAAATAATTATGCTCTATACCATGAGGAAAGTGACCCAACAACATTTTTGAGCCTTAAAACGTCTCCTAAGGGATAATTTCATTTAATTACAACAACAATGTTTTAAATCAAAGATGATGGGTTTCGGGGCAAAACTGTAGTGAAAAAAATCATCTGTTATAAAAATGCATGATCATAATATATATATATAAATGTATGCATACTGCAAGAATTTTTTAGAGTAAACGAATGTATCAACACACAGACATGTGGTTTTATTTTATATTAATACCAAGTATGTAGAAAAGAACCTTCCACAAAACATTGTTAACGTACCAAGAATAAAATGTAATCATGCCAAAATCTTGTCAAATAAATGTTTCATTTTTTAGTGTTTACAATGATTGATGTATCTGTTAAATATAAGATGGCTGTTCTATTCAATCCATTGCTCAGAACCTTGATTATCGGGGCTGGAGAAATGGCTTAGTGGTTAAGGTGTTTGCCTACAAAGCCAAAGGACCCAGGTTTGATTCCCCAGGACCCATGTAAGCCAGATGCACATGGGGGTGCACGCATCTGAAGTTTGTTTGCAGCAGCTGGTGGCCCTGGTGCACCCATATCCTCCCTCCCTCCGCCCCCCCTCAGCTATGCACTTCATTTCAGTGGGACAGCACAGAGGCTGAGCCTCTGGGGGTACACAGGCTTCCCTGACAGTTACTATTATAGACTAGAGAAGAAAAGGCATTAAACGCAAAAGAGATAGCCTGCATATCCACAGTACCTGTAAGGATGCTTGACAAAGGACACGTTTCATGGCAGGATGGCTTGGGAACTCTTGCCCATTGGCTACTTCATCTCTCAGTGCCTCAGAGGCCCTCACCATGGCTTTCCTTGAAGAGGCCGTTTGCCTTCTGCCATGTTCTGCTGTAGCTGCTTCAGATACCATCTCCCCTCCTTTCCCTTGGTTGTATTCGGCGTCCTTAAACCAACATCCCTGGACAAAATCATTTCATTACATGACTACAGCGGTTTGAATGTGAAATATCTCCCACATGCCCATGTGTCTGAACACGTGGACCCCAACTGGTGGTGCCATTTGGATGGTGGGAGAACCTTTAGGAGGTGGAGCCTCGCTGGAAGGGGTGGAGCCTCATTGCAGGGGACAGGCCTTGAGGATTTACAGTCTACCCCAATTTCATGTCTACTCTCTGCTTCCTGACTGCCGACACAATGTGACCAGCCACTGCACGCTCTTCCCTCATGCACTACCACGGTTATTTTCCATGATGGACTGTGTTACCCCACACTGTAAGCCAAGACAACTCCTGCCTCCCTGAGGACAAGTAATCTCTCAGAGCGACAAAAAAAGTGACTAATTCAGTTACTAACCATTTTTGCCTTGTATTTGCCAAGAAACTCCTTTAGTAGTTTCCTTAGCTTCTAGTATGTTCAGCTCATACCCACAGTTTGAATCCTGCTCACACATTACCACAAGACCAAACCACAAAGAGACTCTAACTGCCAAAGAGATCTTACCATCTCTTCAATCTTCACATTTTTATGTCTCTGACCACTGGACATCTAAAAGAGATGTTTCTACTAGAAATCAGGTTGCATCTTGCATTAGAACTTTTTTTTTTAACTTTCATTGGTTTGGTTCAAAGTCACGGGTGCATTCCATAACTCCCTTTGATTATTGGTTCCCCCACACACCACCTCTTGTTTGTGGGTTCTCTTATTCTAATTGCTCCCCTGATCCACCTGATGGCTTCACCATACAACTAATTTCTAGTTTTCTCATTTTTAGTCCAAATTCCTTCTGTTTCACATTCCTGTCTTCGTAAACTAAAGTGGAATTTGCAGCTCAGTTCAACATATCCAAAACCAAATTCATTTCCTTTCTCTCCTCATGCTGCTATCCCCTGCCTTCTACTTTTCAGTTAATGGCTTAACCAACCAGTCATCCCACGTGGGGACTTAACATCATCCTAAATTCACCAGTGTACTTCTCCACTTCTTAGGGAACACACAGTACAGCTGCCCCAGAATTGTTCCGTAGCTGCTGAGTGCTTGTGTTTTGTGATTTTGCTTGTGGTTTTTGTTTTTATCTTCTCCATTCCTTCCACCTCAAATCAGACATTCCACATCTATTACCTGGACCAACACACTTACATGAAACTGCTAGCGGGAAACTACATACCAGTCTTTTTCTCAACTCTACCATAAAAATTCTTTCTAAGACACAATCTAACTTCAATAGACAGTATCTTTGTATTAATGGCATATATTATGCTAGGGCTTAATTATACAAATGAAAGCAAAATACAAAATTAGCATCCTCTACATAAGGAACAGTCTCTAATCATATGATTAATACCCCAAACTCGAGATTCATAAAGCATTCCACTTATGGTATGTTGACTATAGAATAACCATCTCATGCACACAGCCAGGCAAAGAACAAGTAAAAAAAAAAGCATGGGGAATCAGTAAGTAGTGCTCAAGCAGAGAGATGGAAGGAGACCTACCTCTAAGCTTACAGGTAAAACCCAGTGGATCTGTAGCTCCTGAGAGCACAATCACCTTGTGTGAGCCAGCACCTGCCTTACATGGGCAAGACCCTTTACATTTTGTATTTCTAGGAGTACTCACCTTTGCTAACCTTTAGCAAACAGTGCCAACTTCTCCCAGTCCATAGCCTATGACAGATTATGAGAGTAAGGGTAAGGTTTATCTGTGTACCATGTGATGAGGCTAGCAACGAAGAGAAAACAGTAGAGGAGAAGGAATCAAATCCCCTAGGAACATCAGAACCCTTCTCAATGCCAACCTTCAAGCCCTCAGACTTACAGATTATTAAGCATTAAGATTAATTAAGATTATTAAAAACTGATGCCCTACTGCCCACAGTTAAAGTGAGACTCCTAGGGCTGGAAAGGGAGCTCAGTCAAGGAAATTGCTCGCCTCACAAGTGTGGGGGGCCTGAGTTTGACTCCTAACGCCCATGTAAAAATGCCAGACAGGGTAGTCTGCATCTGTCATCGTGCACTGGGGAAGCAGACACTGAAGGGTCCCCGGGGCTCACTACCAGCCAATCTAGGCTAAGTGGTGAGCTCTGAGCCAATGAGAAATGCTGTCTCAGGCAAGGTGGTTAGCATTCCCTAGGATGCCACCTGAGATGGCCCTCTGGCTTCCATAGACATGTGTACACACAAGTATAAGTGTACATAAATAAATACATACATGTTTTCAAGAATAACTAAAGTCAGATTCTTCAGTATTCAAAAGGCACACACACAGGACTTTGTATCTCTAGTCATAAAAAATGTTTTGATATCCCGAGTGCCAAGCTAGTCTCACACTGTGCATGCTGCTCTTTACAGACAGACAGCTCTACTCACGGGCTAGCACATTCTTCCTCATCTTTTAAGTCACCTTTCTGAGGACAGATTTGTCATCACCCCCTCTGAAAAATCCCCCTTGCTCACATATCCAGGGTGTCTTTCAAGGCCTCCATGCAATTTTGCATGTGGCTTGCATGTTGCACCTCCCACAGAGAACTGTAATTATTTGTCTGTTTTTCTCTTTCCTACAATAAATTACTACCTTATTATGGATAACACCATGTTTACTTTTTCTTTGTATCTCCTGGCTGCACAGGTTTTCATAACAAAATGCCACAGCATTTATTCCCTCACATTTCTGAAGTGCAAGACCAAGGCATTAACAAGTCTGATTTCCCCTGAGATCTTTCCATGGCTATTAATGACCCCCTTCTCTCTGGACCTCTCTTGGTTATGCTTCTATAGATGAGTATTGCTGGTATCTGTATATTCAAACCTCTTCTTTTAAAGACACCAGTCATGTTAATTAGGGCCCAACCGACAGCCTCACTTTAACTTAATCACCTTTTTAAATACCCTATCTGTAAATTCACTCCACTTTGGTTACGAAGGTTAGAACTTCACCATATAATTCCTGTGGAAGAGGGGGCAAAACTCAGTCCATAACACAGTCTTTGGGGACAATGTGTTTAATCCACTCATCTTTGCCTGAATGAGCCAGCTGGGACTAGAGATGGTGTGCAAATCCATTCAACGTCTGTTTGTTTGCCTCTTTGCTTTCATGAGCACCTGCAACTCACAAGGCACCATGTGAAGGCCAAGAAAAGCTCACAAGGAAGTAAATGCAGCTTCCACATGCCCTGGGAATCAATCACCGGGGTAAGTGGCTACTTCTCTAGCTGCTTTTGTAAAAGAAAACACATTTTAGTAGAATCCAGGGCAGAGAGCCTATAGCCATAAAGTCCAGTGCCCTAAAGGCCTTTCCAAGGACATCTAGAGCCCCAGGGACCACCACAGGCAAAAGCAGGGACCAAATCAGATGGTAGATATATAATGCTCTATGAGAAGTATGAGGCACCACATGAGCTATGATGATTGTTACACAGAATGCAAAGTTTGCTCCCTGTGTTGAAGTCGCTGGAGCATAAAAAATACCATGGAAAAGACTACACTGACAGAAGGGAAATACAAGATCTAAAAACCCAGAAAAAGTGTAAAGGAAATTATATCTATCTAACGATGACCTACATGTCTGGTTCTTTTTAATAGCAGAGGAAGTAACAGTAAATGCTTACAAGGTCTTCCTGTGAGCCAAACCAGGGCCAAGTCCAATGCACATATCATGGCATCCGTAAAGCAACCTTGAGTGAGCAATGCTGTTCTTTTACCTTTTTCCCAAGGAAGTAGAAGGAGCCTGAGAAGCTTTAGAATGACTAAGGTTACAGAGACAGTACTGATACTGTAGAGTATTTAAGGTCAAAGCCTGGACAGGCAACCCATTTCAAAATCGTTTATTTCCACAGGACACAGAGCTCAAGTGTTTGCCTGATGTCAAAGCACGGCCTATGCCTTACGGCGTGCCAGGAACAACTCGGGTGCACATCTGGTTCCCAGTACAATTAGCACTCCTTTCTGCTCTCTCAAGTGTCCCAGTTTAGACTAATGATATGGTCCCCCTGCTATCGTGCCACCAGCCCAGCATGAGGCATCTGCACAATCTTCCAGGCCCAGTGAACAAGAAAAGTATGAGAGCCTTGATTGCAAATTCAGGGGAGAAGGGCTACAAAGACTACTCAAATAAAATCAGCTTTTCTTTATGCCCCATTCTCCCATCTGACTTCGCATGCAAAACCCAAGTTGAAAAATACAACTGGTATGAATTTCAAGATGGTTGTAGGCAATTATTAAACCTGGTGAGGGACTCTTCTAAGCTCAAAGCCTGGAGCCCCTGCATTGGGCACACATGTTTTATAAAGGGCCCTAGGTATACTCTTTCTCAAGTCATTCAAATGGGTCTACGATGTTGTCATGTTCTGTCACCAGTCTGCCAACAGGAAGCAAGCAGCAACCTACTACTGTCCAAACCTGGATGTTAAACACTGGATATTAGGTTGATAAAATCATTTCTTTAGAAGAAATGTTTTACGGTATTTCTAATGAGGCACAAATTTTCACTTCACAGGCAAGCCAAGGATATAAATTCAAGCAAATTAGGTCACTCTACCACTTTTATCTATGATCTAAAATGAATTCATCTAGATAATGTAACCTACCTATGATTTCAAATAAAAATTCAGAATATACAAGATGAAATAGCACATTATAAACAAAATTCAAAATTTAAGGATAATTGGGGAGCTGTCATTAAAAATGAGGTGGGGAGAAATAGGATGGGTCAATTCCTTGATTCTACCATTAATTCATTCAATCAGCATTACTGAGCAGCTGCATTAACAAAATCCTGGGGGTGAACAGGCAAGCAAGATCTGCTCTGCTCCTCTACAACCTTATGGTCAATTCAGTAGCATGAGACTAATGAGTGAATCAACTAGTTTAGCTATGAGAAGAAGTCAAGGCCTTGACACCAAGTAGAATCGCCAGTTACATAAGGGAAGCAGTCCAGGTATGGAGGCACAGTCATGCAACCTCACCACTAGGAAAGATAACACAAGAGGTTCATGAGCTAAAGGCCAGCCTGGGCTACCTAATAAGCCCTACTCTCTAAAAATAACAAAGGTCACAGAAGCCCAAGCAAGAATGGTATAACAGGGGAAAGGCAAATCACTGTAAAGGACAGTCACATCAAAGCACAAAGCTTGCTCAAACAGTTAAGTGTGTTCTTGAGTTGCAACTAGAAAAGAAGTTGCAGATAGAAGGATCCCATGGCACACATAAAAAAAAAGGGGGTGATGGTCATGTGGTCATGGGCTGCTGATGATGGGGAAGTATTGTCCCAGTTTTATCATATCCTTAGGATAGGGAGAAAAACATTGGGCCAAACAATGTGAATATCTTTAAAGCTTTCAGTACATATAAGCATATGCTAATATGAAAGCTAGATGGACTACATCAATTCCAGATGACCAAGTAAAACTTTAAGGGGGTTAAGAGCCATTACAAATAATTCCCAAAGAAGAAAACTAAACAATGTACTGTAAATAATTCCCACAAGACAACTGACTAATGTATTTAAATAAATTTTAGACTCTGAATGGTTACAACCCCCCCCCCAAAAAAAAAGAAGCCAGAGTTGATCTTTAAGATGATGTGGGAGATGGCATGGGGCTGCAGGCAAGAGGACTGCCATGAGTTTAAGGCCAGCCTAAGCTACAGAGGGAGACCCTTTCTCAGAGAATTTAAAAATTCAGACCAGAAACCACATTTGTGCATTTGTATAAAAGCATATGCAAGCACAAATAATGGGCAAAGAAAAGGGAAAGCAAAAGCTCATCATTTCTAAATAATGCGCAAAATCATAAGATGATGCTCTGTTAAAAGGAAGAAACCTTTTATTTCATACCTCCTATACTCTCTTGCCTCATTCTACGAATAGTAATAACGAGTTTGCAATTCTAGTAATGAGGTGTACAGATTGGAGGAAAACCTGACACTTTAAATAAAGATCAACAAGTTGATGTCTAAGACAGATTTGATTAGCTGTCTATTTCTGCGACTTGGCATTTACACAGTACTCTTTTCATCTATTTTCAGAAAGCACTGACTCTTTAAGAAATGACTCAGATTCTCCAAGTCAGAAGGCTGACACCAAGAAAGTTTCATCAAACTGAAAAATGGTTAAAAGTTGAATCCCCTTTAAAAACATGTTCTTTTCACCTGTTTACAGTCATTGCCACAAGAGAGCGTTCCATATTCCTGTGTCAGCCATGGCCAGCGTGTTCTCTAACCCCTGCACCTTTTCAGTGCACCTATACTGATTTTGAAACACCCACTCGGAAGTCAACCTGTGCGGTTTATATCGCTTGAGACATTGTTCTTTCCTTCTTGCCACAACCAAGTGAGTTTCCTCCTCCAGCATGAATATAAGCAGAAACTTCAAACTCCATGAAAAGGAAGTTTGGCATCTGAAACATTTCCCTTCGGGCCAGAAGGGTTTGGAGCATTGCATGAATGGGCAAGATTGGAGGGTTTGAATGCAGTTGAGGAGGTTAGCTCTAAGGTTCTCAGAAGGATGCTGTCACGGGCATCCAGATGCTCAGGAGCCAACTTCAAATTCAAAAATTCCACTGATCTATCAGGAATAAACTTTCCCACAATTTTGCCCCTCCAACCCGAAAATGAATGAAATTTGTTTTTCTTTCTTTCTTTTTTTTTTTTTTTTTTTTTTTTTGGAGCAGACTTGTAGTGAGTCAGCTGTGAAACCTGGAAATAGAGTTCCTGCCCAGTTCTACGAAATCCCGAAGTTGTCAGACACGACTTTTATGACGGGGCTCTCCAGGGCTCAGTGTGCTCTGGGGACCGGGACCGAGCAGAGGAGGAAGGAGATGGTGGGCCAGCGAGGGAGGGAGCACACATGTGGCTTTAATATGCAACAGCTGCTGGAGATCGCGACCCGCGGCTCCTGCTGGACTGCGCCTCCCCGCAGGAACCCCGAGTTTCAAAGATCATCACCAGGCACTTCGGCGTCCTTAATCTGGACCACAGAGTCCAGCTGCACCAGATTTCAGGGTTGCTTCACAAAAGGCCATGCACCTGAACGTAGGAGATTTAAGCCGGACGCCTCCGCTCTGAAACCAAGTGTCAGGGGACAGGGGGAGAGAGAGAGAGAGAGAGAGAGAGAGAGGGAGGGAGGGAGGGAGGGAGAGAGATGGCCGTGGGGGGCCCCCATGAAGTGAGCCCGGGAGAGGGATAAAGAAAGGTGAAGGACGGGGGGCGCTCTCGCTCGGAGCTGGCTTCTGCAAGCCCTGGAGCTCGGGGGCGCGTGTGCAGGGAGCGGCGTCCCGGGGCCCCGCGGGCGGCACTCACCGACACCAGGAACTCCAGCGTGCCCACGTAGTCGCGCTCGGTCTTCTGCAGCTCGCTGAGCACGCACACGCGCAGGCGGAGCTGCTTCTCCGCGTCCCGGGCGCTCTCGTCGCTCATGGTGCGGGGCCGGTGGGCTGCGGACCGACGGACGGACGGACGCGGGAACTGCGAGGCGCCCCGGGCGAGCTAAGTTGCCGCCTCCTCCACCGAGTCCGAGCGGGGACGCGGGGCGCGGCCGGGCGCGGGGCGGAGGCGCGGGCGCGCGGGGCTCGGCTGGGGCTCCCGGGAGAGCGGGCGCACCGCCCGGCCCGCCGCTTCGGCCTCACGCGGCCCCGGCCCGAGGGGAGGCGGCTCCGGCAGCCCCGGCGGTGACTTGGACATCAATCAAATGCTTTCTGTCCATGTGACTCCGACCCTTTACCCTTCGCCAAATCTCAGGAAAAAGGAAACACAACCCTGGGGAAGTGGGTCTTGCCAGCTAACCAAACACACACACACACACACACACACACACACACACACACACACACGCCTGCCTCTGAGATGGAACTAATCGGAGGCTCCCAAATCGAGGAGGACACACTCCCAAGACAGCTCCAAGGCTATTGTTTAAGCTTTAATGTGTTTTGCACAAATCCTGAAAGCAAAGAAACAAGTCCCCACGGTTACATAACTTCATGGGAACAAAAAAACAACCACGGTATTGACCCTCCCGCTTTGGCAAAGGAACACATTGATTTTTGGTTTTATTCGAGTACAAAACAGGTTTGCATGAGAAAAAAAGAAGAAGAAAAAGAAAGACATCCTGAGAATATTTCACAGGGCAGACAACCTTCTGTCAGCACTTAGAGAGCCCATTAGCATAATGAATGAAGATGCCCTAGGACAGTGACAGCCCATACTTTAAACTCCAGATACCAGAGGCATCGCCCCTGCTAGATGCCTTTTAGACATCTTTGTGCGTCTATAACGTTTTTCAGCAACAACATAGTATGTAAATTAAAGGAGAAGGAAGGATATTTGTTGCTGGTTTTGTTTCCAAGAGCAACTTTGATTTTTAAAAAAGTTATTATTGAATAGTCATCAAAAGGTAGGTAGGTCGAGACATGATACATACATACTAGATTATAATGTTCAGTTTTGAACGTGGAAAGACAGAGCATTGGACTTGCGTGCTTAAGTTTAGTGCCTTTTCGTACTTGCAAATAGAGTCAAGACCTGTAAGCACTGTTTGTTTCCGATCAATTTAACAAATTTTACAACCCCCGTACATATTTCTCTAGCTATTACACATACATATTTTCCAAGGTGTTTTTTAACTTAGAATAAGTTTAACCATTTATAACTAATGACGTTGAGATAAACTAAGTCAATGCTTTTGATGCAATGGGGCATGTTTACTTGATCAAAGAATGGAAAGCATTAACAAATTAAATTTTTTTAAAAAAACAACTTTCTGGATATTTGCGCTAAAAAAAAAAAAAAAAAAAAAAAAAAAAAAGAATTTCCAGGGCTGGAGAGGTGGCTTAGCAGTTAAGCGCTTGCCTGTGAAGCCTAAGGACCCCGGTTCAAAGCTCAATTCCCCAGGACCCACGTTAGCCAGATGCACAAGGGGGCACATGCATCTGGAGTTAGTTTGCAGTGGCTGGTGGTCCTGGCGTGCTCCCCCCCAACATCTATCTTTCTCTCTCCCTCTTTCTCTCTGTCGCTCTCAAATAAATAAATAAAAATAAACAAAAAAATTTTAAAGAAAGAATTTCCAATATTGATAATTTTTTTCAAGGCATGGTTGTGACTATGTCTCATGAATCAGACATGGGCAGTAAGTTTCTTTTTATATTAAAGACACAATTTTTGAATGGTGAGTGCAGAGCTCATGGAAAGATGTGGCCTTCCTCTTTCTTTTGCATCTGGCTATTTAGAGGCAAAGGTAAATAATGTGGATGGCTTCACACCTAGTGGCAGATAAACAAAGGGCAAGGAACATTAAAAGCAGACCTCACAGCACCTGTAAACAATAAACAAAAGAAACCAGAAGACACCAGAAGCACAAATCCAATAACCACTGGGAAACTCAAACACCACCAGATCTTCTCTCTACTACTGACAGCAAGGAATGAATGCATTTCTTCTTCCCCAGGTCGGCTTCCTCTCCAGGGACTAAAAAAAAAAAAAAAAAAAAAAACAAGTAAACAAAACAGCTTTCCATCTGGTGTTCTAGATTTAATAGAATGTTTCTCTTGCCAGTTGCTCCCAGTTAGAAAATTGCATGTGGAATTTCTTTGATCAAAGCAGTCTGTGGTCATCTCACCTCTGAGAGCAATAGACTTTAGTTTGAATCACCAATGATGTTTTAATCATCCAAAACATTTGTCTCTGCTCTGCAGACATGCCTGGGGACCTCTGCGCACACTGAATACTGCTGTGATCTGACGACCAAGCAATTGCAAGCTCTGGGAAAATATTGCTGAAGATGGATCGCAGACCATTGCATTACAATCACGTGAAGTTTTGTTAAAATGAACCTTCCCTAGACCACTCTAAACTTGTGTATCATGTCAGACATTACACCTGCATTCTTTTTTTAGGTACACTAGCACTAGAGTCACTTTCTAAAGGTTTTAAATTAAGTCAAGGTCAGAGTCAGAAGCATAAATAACTCCATTACAATGAATACTTTGGGGGGCAGGGGATTGATACAGTGAAACCTAGTGGAGGTATTCATCTTAATTGTGCAGATTCAGCTTTCTCTCAGAAGTGCCTGTGTGGAAATTGTTATGATATTTGTAGTTCCTGTCCACCCTCCTAGAACTCTCCTCAATACCATTCGTAATTAATGAACAACTCCGGGACACCGTGTAGTGCGTTCTGCCAGGCACCTCTCAGAGCCTTGGAGCCCTGGCTAGGTTTCTTAATTCCTCATCAAAGACATAAGAGCATAAGAAAACAGGGCTGGAGTATCTGGAAACTTTCACTTTGATGGTAAATAAGGTCTTTCATAAACTCTGAATGTGCTGTGTCCCTTCCCACTTCCTCTATTGAAACTTGGGCTGTGCCTGCCAGGAAAAGGAAAGCAACAAGCAGATGATGGACAAGATCCAGTTTTTTTCCTGAAATACTAATGAGGTTGCAGCCTTCAATAAAAATGAGATGGGAGAAAAGGAGATAGAAGTGGCTGAGCTGAACTAGCTCAGGCATTAAATTTATTTCGTATGCATGAACTTGTGGGTAGAATCCATTATGGTAAGGTTCAAAGAGCCCGAGTGCACAGCACAGTGGGTTTCCATTGGTCAGGCTCAGAGAAGGCCAACTCTGGCCCACAACACTGAACAATCCAAGACTGCCTCTTTGCAAGAGAACTTGCTACACCTAATGCAGAGAAAGGTCATTTTTAGCCATTTTATCATTTCAGTACTTCCATACGCTCAAGTAGCATAACAGATTAAATTTGATGCCAATTCAGTAAAAGGTATGATAACTTTGGGGAAAAAAAAAGGGAAAGATTGCTGTGTCCTGTGACTATTTTGTCAATAAAGATTGTACATTTCCTTTATTGCTGTGGTCTATGATATATCATATCAGTACACAAAAATATTACACACACATTGGAGCTGCGTGAATGTACACTTAAGAGACTTAAACAAGTAATTCTAAGACTATTTATTTAATTCATAATTCAGCCTAACCACTCAGTTATTGGAACTTAAGATTTTTGCAACTTAGTCCTAACAGGTACAGCATGTTCTGTAACATGCAATTCTGTCTTACTAATATTAGGATTTCAGAATTTTATTTAAATCAATAGGATACAGTTTTCATGAATCATATTTTAATTTCTGACATATTAACGTGTGGCATAGCAAACTAAATAAGTGTCTTGATAACATTCGTTCAGCAACCCTCTAGAGTTCTTTCTAGAGTAACCTGAAGAGACCAAATTACTCTAGCCACAATCTAACATGCAATGGGTAATTACTTTCTCATAGTGAAGGCTTTAACCCACAACCATCTCAGGAAAATATGCATCCAGTTTGGGCCTATTAGTAATCTCAGAACAATGTTATCCTTGCATTGTCCCTCTACCTGCTGAGCCTGCCACCACCCCCACACCCCAACTTCTTCAAGACAGTCCTCTGTGAGCTCATACATTGTAAAACTCTACCCTATTTCTCTCCTCCTTGGGGGAGGGGAGAGAGCTGCTAAAGAGTTGTGTACACCACCTGTGGTAGGCAGAACAAACAAACACATCCTTACCCTAATCTCCAGGAGTATGAATGTGTCATTTACATGGTAAAAGGTAATTATGTGTACATGTGATGAAGATAAGGACCTTGAGATAAAAAGGCATCTCCTGAGCTCTGGACAGAGCAGAGGGCAGTACAGCCTAAAGACGTGAAGTCTGTTTATAGTTATTTAGCTAGTTTGATTGTTTTGAACAAGCTTTTGCTATATAGCTCAGTCCAGCTTCAGCTTCACCATGGAGCCCAGACTGGACACAAACTTGTAATACTCCTACTTTACCTCACAAATGCTCAGATTACAGATAAGCATGCCCTCAGAAGTATGTAAATTTGGGTTTGTACTAATTTGTTATTCATCAATGAAGATATAATGTAATTTCCTCACTATTTTACCTACCAATCATGTCTCCAAACCTTCTAATGGAAGCCACTCTCCCATTACTGTGATGACTGATCATGGAAAGGCCACCGGTGTCTTTGTTTCTAATTCCAATGAAGGCATTTCATGCTTGTCTTATTGGGCAGTGTTGATTTCTCATCTAGGCAAATATCTCCTGCTCTGCTTCCTTCGGTGTCATGCTTCTGATTTTTCTTTGGCGTTTGTGGCCTTCCCATGCTAAAGTTCTCTTTCATGGCCCAATTCTGAACTCGAATGCTCTTTGGAGTTTAGTCCAAAGATTTTCTTTTCTTCTTATTCTTCTTCCCTCCATCATTTCACTACCAACCTTTATCCCCAGTTGGTCAATGATTGCCCCACCAGGAATTAATTGGTCCCTATACTTCTGTTTCTCATGCACATGCACATAGAGGTTTTATCATGCACACAAAAAAAAAAAAAAAAAAAAAGATCTCTCAGACTACTTCTGTAGGAAGTTGATATGAGGATTTGTAAAACTAATTCAGGGGCCACCAAAAGTAAGGTACTAGGTCAAGAGGGGTTTTCCTGGAATAGAAGAAAGGTCTGACCTTTTCTCCCAGTCCTTAAGAATGAAGGCAAATCTCACTTATGACCCTGCCTCATTGGCTTCCTCTACTACTCCCACTTTGCAATATGGGCCTGTGTTAGTTACCTTCTCATTTCTGGGACAAAAGACCTTACCAGAAGCAGGTTTAAGGCATGAAGGGGCTTTCCAGCTTACGGTTTTGAGGGGAAGTCCATCATGGCAGAAGGAGGAGTGAGAGACCCATTGTCACCTCAGCAGGGAGGAAGTATGAGGGCTGAGCTATAAAACCTCAAGGCCCAGCCCCTGGGACATACCTCCTCTAGCAAAGGTCTTCTCTTCTCACTAAAGGGTTCACAATTTCCCAGAACAGTGTCACCAGTTAGGGATTCAATATTCACACTCGTGAGTCTGTGGGGGACGTTTTGCATTCCAACCAGCACCGAGCCCAGCCCGACTAGAGTACATTCAGTACTCTTCAAAGGCCAAGCTCCAGAGCCAAGTACAGGTCTTCTTCCTATCATAACACTGATCACTTTATCGTAGTTGTATCTCAACTGATGAGATTCATTAAAAATTTGTCACTAGTGTCTGGAAGGACAAGACATAGCCTTCCTAGAATCTGGCATGCAATTCTAATTTGACAACAACTTGCTGGCAGCATATATGACGCAATGGATGGAAGACTGACTAGGATTGTTCTGTTTTCCCAGAGCTTGTCAGTATGTCTTTAAATAAGGATTGGTCCAACTTAGTCCAACCTGATGTGTTTATTTTTACATTTCCTTTATGCATTCTTCAACAGGAGAAGCCAATATAAGTACATATTAGCTTCTTAAGGTATCTTCATGGTAGACTGTGAGCCTTCTTCCCCCCACCTTGGGGGACAAGAAGAAATGCGAATTATGCTGACTTCATTGCTTTCTCAAGATGTGTCCTTTAGCTCACCCTAAAGGTTCTGACCAATCAGATCCCTCTATTCTGTTCATAGGCCAACAGTGAAAAACAATGAGAGAAACACCTGATGATGAGTTCAGGAAAGAAGTCATAATTACTAAAACAAATATAAGTTTATTGCAAATAGATAGTGAATGTGCTAGGCATCCCTTAGATATGAAATAATAGATACTGAATGTACTAGGCTTCCCTTAGACATTAAATAGTAAATAGATATAGAATGTGCTAGGCTTCTCTTACACATGAAGCAGTCTGTCTTTACCACAGCACTTCAGGAGCTATGTGATTCCAAATTAAAATCCTGTGAAACAGCTTTCTTGTAATCCGTTAGCATCATTAATATCATTAGATTCTGTTGTATTTGGTGTTTGCCGAACAAATCAGAGACAAACCTCCTGACCAGAAGCAGCTTTTAGCAGGAAAGGGTTTATTGCAGGTTAGAGTTTTGAGGGGATGTTTCATCTGGCAGGGAAAACATGGCAAGAATAGACAGGAAGTAGTCACATCTTGTCACATCAGTGGAAATATGGCTAGCTAGTACTGGCAAGAGGGCCTGTATTATAAAACCCCAGTGTCTGCCCCCAGTGACATACCTCTTCCAGCAAGATTCCACAGGCTGGGGTTCAAGTATGAGGATTGATCCCAAGTACATGAGGCGATGGGGGACATTTTACATTCAAACCATCACATAAGAAGAAGATATAAACTACATATATTATCTTTCCATCCCCTCTAGTCCCATTATTAATATTTTACATTGGCATGGTACACATCAGCTTTGCACTGATGTAACAAAATACTAAGGCAAGTGAATTTATATTTTTAAAGGCTTATTTTGGCTCTTAATTTTGGAGACTGGAAGTCCAAAAGGCATGATGCAGGCCCTTCTAAAGTCCCCTTCTTGTATCTTGTATCTCTGTGTATGTGGTATCTCCCTCTCTTATAGTGTCACCAGGTTTTAATCATGGAGGTTCAAATTTAATGCTGTATCCTAATCTATTTCCTCAAGGCCGCACCTCTAAACACTATAGTTGAAAAAAGTTTCCACCCTTTTGATAGCATTAAAATGACACTTCGGGTGCTAAACTCCTGAGTTCAGGGAAAATAAACTATGTTTAAAATGTAACAATGGACAGAATAGTGATACAATGTTAATATCAACTAACATTCATGGTTTATATTGGGATCCACTCTTGGGATTATATGCATTGGGTTTAAACAGCTGTGTAATGACATTTATCTCCAACTATAGCATCATTTTTTGCATGTGTATGTGGTGTGCATGCATTGGATATATGCATCTTTGCATGTTTGTGAGCACACAGGTGTTTGGGTATATGAAGGCCACAGGTTGGCATTGGGGATCTTCTTCAATTGCTCTCCACCTTCTTTACCAAGCAGGATCTCTCACTTGACCCTAGATGCTCAGATTCATCTAGCCTATTTACCCAATATGTCCTAGCAATCTCCTGTATCTGTATCCTGACAGTTAGGATTTCAGGATGCCAGAATATCTGTCTAGCATTTACATGGGTGTTGATAATCCAAATTCAGACCATAATACTTGCCTCACAGGCCCTGACCCATCTCCTCAACCCTCCGTTACATTACAGTATCATTATGCTACATACATGTCCCCTGTGCATGAGCTATTCACTCCTCTCTGCCTCATTCCCTCCAAGCTCTTTTCAAGTGCACATTATTCCCTACTTTTGATTACTCTAGAGTGTCATGTAGTCAGGCTCATACTAATGTGATGCCATATATGTGGCTTTGATTTTCTTTCTCTCCTTGCATGTAGATATAGAGTTGTCCAGCACTGTTTCTCTCTTAACTACATTAAGTGGGTTTATTTCTGGCTTGCTGGTAATCATCACATTCTTGATGTCTTTGTCACAGTAGGTCATGAGTACTCTCAGTTTGTTCTCCTTCCATGTTTTATGGACCATAAGTCTTGGCCTCACATATAAACTTTAGAATCATCTACAAAATCACTTGCTAGATTCTGATTGGGATTTCAGTGACTCTGTAAATCAGCCAGGGAAAGATGAGTACCTTGACAATATTGCATCTTCCTATTTTATCCATATGTGGAATGCTTATCTATGTACTTCCACTTACAGATTTTTATACATATCTTTTCGGATGTATACCTAAAGAAATATGTATTTTATTTTTATGCTTATAAATGTTTTTGTGTTTTTTTAAGTCTAGTTGCTCACTGCTAATATAGAAAAAGAAATTCACATTGCATCCTGCAAGCTTACTCAACTCATTTATTAGTTCCAGTGGTGTTATTTTGTTTTTGATTGTTTTGGATTTCATATGTGGATAATGTCATGTATTAATGGAACCATTTTGTTTTCTTTTTCTCCATCTCAAATGTATACCTTTTACTTCATTTTCGTGTCATATTTATTTAGCGAGGGTTCCCAGTAGATACTGAATAGACATGGAGAGTGCAAACATAGCTGCCTTCCTCCTGATCTTTCTGGGAAAGCACCTAATTTCTCACTATTTGGTAAATCCTAGATGTGGGTATCTTAGAAATATTGTTTAGTAAGTTGAAAAATGTTGTATCATCCATTTCCTTTAGTTATAATTTTGGTCCTTGCATTGGCAGCCTTGAATTACTCACTCAAGTAACTAAAGTAACTCACTTAAGTTACTGTTTCTTATGTTTGAAAAGGTAACAATGTTTCTAAACTCTTCTTTTCTGTTTTTCACACCTACTTTGTATCCCCTGAGCTACATTTTTATTCATTTTGTATTGTCAGGCTTGATAATATTTAGCTTGCTTTATGTAATGACATGTAAGTCTATTATTTGTTAAGGGTTAAAAGTAATAAATAAGAATGTATGTTATGTGACTATTTTAATAATGCTTAATGTGATGACACATATGTTAGTATTACATCTCATTTTCTCTAGGCCTGTTTTATAGCATTTCCCTCTGAATTGAAACATTTCATCCTGGAGGAAGGCTCTTAAGACTCAGGAAATTCATTAAGACTCAGGAAGCTCATTAAGACTCAGGAAGTAAATAAGGCTGAATGGGAAGTTACTGAAACTTACACGATTCACAGGGGCCTTCTCAAGGCTATTTAAGAGTAAGGACTGCCTGAGAGAGGAGATTCTTTTGCAAGTCAAGCTGCCTGCAAATTGAACATTGTGTACCAGAGTTTCTATGAGTGGTGCTGAGTTGATGTTGACATGAATAAATGTTTTGATTCTCCACTCTAGTGCCATCTCTGTGTGACTCAGTTTCCATAACATGAGTAGTCACCTGTGCCAGGGTAGGCCTTTGATGATGTAGCTGCGTTTGATTCATCCATGTTCCTGTAAGTAATTTCAATAACCTCACTGGTTCACTAAGCTAGACTTTTTTGGTATCATTTCTTTGGTCTGTTGTCAGTGCCCTATATGGGGGTGAATAGACATGTTCATATCTCCCCTGGAAAATCTTTCTGCAACAAATGGTGCTTGAGTGCTGAGATATGCAACAGAAGCTGATCAAGGGGAGGTTGGGGACGACCTTTCCCTGTGAGGAATGGGATGGTGTGTTTTCTTGCTGTAGTGGTGGGCACATGCTCCCAGCATGGGTGATAGCCTCTGCAATGAGAGCCAAGCAGCCTGTGAGTGAAGGGTCTGTGTGGGGAATCTCAGGATGGTTGACTTCCTCTAAGTACTATGGGGCGGCGTGCCTGCTTGATGAGTAGGGTCTACCTCAGGAATGTGGAAGCATTCTGAACATGGCTAAAGCTCTAGAACAAATGTTCACATCCCCGAGTCTAGCACATAAGAAGCAAGAGTGTCAGCAAGCTGCCACAGAGGTAACATGACTGGTGTTATGGGTAATAGGATATCTGTCTAGGGCTGAGGTGGCTGCTCAGAAGGAACTTGGTTCGTGTCAGAGGAATTGCAAAGGATAGAGGGAGGGGGGTATGTAGCTGTCTTCCTCTGAATGAGCCTCTACTTTGGCAGGTAAATTAGATAAAAGAGAAGGTGAGATGGATGTCTTGACTTGCCATTTCTCACAGGATGAGAAAGAGAATTCTAGTAAGATCAGTACTAAATAGCCTTTCTTGGGATCCAAAATTTTGTAACAATGTAAAGGTGATAGAAGAACCCCTTCAGATCCCATGTTTAATAGACAGGAAGGGACAATCCATGATTCCAGTCCTACACAGAGGGAGGACTTAAGGATGGCCCAGTTCAAGAGCCCAGGATGGCCATGTAGCATTCTGTCTCTGAACTGCTTGACTTTGAAAAGACTTTTAAGCAAGAAATGAAAGAAACTGTGACATCCTGGCTTGCGAGACTGAGCTATAATGGCAGACGGGATCAGTCTGAACGCTAAGGAAGATGAAAAGCTGAGCACCGTGACTACACATCTCTTCTCAAAACAAAGGCTGCATAGCCACAGGCCATGTGGGGGAAATCAGTCCCAGATGGGCTGGCTCATACTAGTCATTAGCGACACTTGTGTATCATAAGCTGAGGTCCCAATGAATACCAGGGAACGAAAGACAACAGAAGGACAGGTTTTACTGAGGGAACTAGGAATGAGAGAAGCCGTGTTTGATGCCCAGTTTGCTGGTCCCAACAGGGCTATGTTCACAAGAGAGTTAAGAAGTTAAGCAAACAGGAACCTTAACACTAGTATGGGGCTTTAGTAACTACTGAGCCCCATGGTGGCGCATGAGCTCTACAAGGTAGGAGGCGGCTGTGTTGATCGGGATGACTTACACCAACATGTCCCTAACATGGTGAAGCAATCTAGAAGACAGGAGAGAAAGGAAAAGAAGGCCAGGTCTCTCTGAACCATTTTAAGGCAAATGTGGCAAAATTTGTGTCGAGCTAAAGTTCCTAGAGAAATTAACCGAAAGCCAAATGCTGTGATAGTCAGTTCCTAGTTCCTGACCTGAGGGCTGGAAGAGATGGCTGACCTGTTAAGGCTCTTGCTTAAGGACTCATGTTTGACTCTCCAGATCCCACATAAGCCAGACACACAAAGGTGAGGCAAGAGCAAGGTCGCACATGCCCACTAGGTGGCACAAGCATCTGGAGTTTGATTACAGTGACTGAGGCCCTAGCCCATCAACCCTCTCTCTTCCTTGCACTCTCTCTCTCTCTAAAGAAAAAACAAAAATCAGCCTGACTACAAGTTCACAAAAGGCATCATAGAGCAGTATAGCATTAAGCTTGACTTAGGGGAAGGCAATTATTCCTCCAGAATATATGATATAAAATGTGCTGGAGGTGGAGATTATTTGCCTATACCAGCGCCTTTCCACAAGCCAAATGTGGCTAAAATAAAATGACAAGGGCCACAGTGTCATCAGAACAGAGGAGTGGCTCCAGTAGCGCTCAGGACAGGCTAGAGAACAGTCCTTGCGCCTGAGCCACCTGAGTAGCACAAGTCAACTCCACCGAGGCCATTGGGTTGAGGAGATGCACAGAGGCCACATGGAACCACCTAAGAACAAGGAAGCAGCAGGGCAGCTCAGGGAAAAAACCTTAGATTGTGTAGGGCTGCTTAAAGTGATGTCACCCCATCCACGCTGTTGTCCCCAACATTACTGGTGTGAACAAGCAGTTGATACAAATGTTGGAATCTTTTCATGCTGTATTGAACCTTTTAAAAATCTTTCTTGAGGGCTGGAGAGATGGCTTAGCAGTTAAGCTCTTGCTTGTGAATCCTAATAACCCCGGTTTGAGGCTCCATTTTCCAGGACCCACATTAGCCAGATGCACAAGGGGGCACACGTGTCTGGAGTTCGTTTGCAGTGGCTGGAGGCCCTGGCACGCCCATTCTCTCTCTATATCTGCCTCTTTCTCTCTCTGTCTGTTGCTGTCAAATAAGTAAATAAAATAAACAACAAAAAAAATTTTTTTAAGTCTTTCTTGAGTATCCCCTTAGCTGTTAACTCCTGAGACCAACAGGTGCCTTCTTGAATAGATGGCATGAACCTTCAGAGATTCTGTCCACCTTCTGTAAAAAGGTTTCATTACATGAGTACTTTAACGCTAATCTCTAAATGTTTGAAACAGAAAAAAAAAATCTGAAAAAGTATTAAAGAAAGAATTAACAGCTTATAAGAAGGTATCCTATGTTGATGGAAAAAAGGCACTCCCAGAAATCATAAGGTTGTGATGAGAAAATCCGGTTCCAGGGATGGCTTTCTTCTCAAGGGTCGTTGGCCAGTGTGGGTTTCTAACATAAAACTAACATAAAAGCTGTTGTCACTGCTATTGGGTACAGGGTAGAACTACACTGTAAGACCCATTGTAAGACCACACATGCTTTGGTGGTAGGACATGAGAAATCAGGCGGGGACTAAACTGGAGGCTTCCTCACTGCTGGGTTTTCATAGTGACGGAAGGAAGCACGTGAAGGCTGCTGAGGGAGAATGCTCACCAACAGCCCTGCTCATTCATGAGCTATGGGCCCTGTGTGCTACAGTACAGCGTTCCAGGCATAAGCTGCCCACTGGTATGGCTCTTTTGGGTGCAATCAGTTACTTTGGAATTGGATGTAAAGCCCTCTCTACTGAAGAGAATGCACGTCCGGTATCATTTGCCAGGGCAAAAGCCTGTGATTGGTAAAATCAGTCATAGGTCCCAGTAGGAAAAGAAGTGTTGTTCCATTAAATGGATGGGATGTTCCTGTCAAATTACCTTCCAAGTATAAGTGTTCATACCCATAGAGAACTGCTCCTGTCCCTGCTGCTGTCAGCCTCACTCCGTCATGGGAAAGAAACTGCTTTTTTGCAATGGGAGGTATACTACAGAGACGCAACCAAGGGACACTTGTCGTATAATATACTGAACATCCTCATCGCCTCCTCCAAGGCACAGGTAACATTTAGAAGAAGGGGAGGAAAGAATGTGAGAGCCTGAGGAAGGAATGAAGTGTGTGGCATTCTCCTCCAGATTGAAGCGTTGCATCCTGGAGGGAGGATCTTAGGACTCGGGAAATTTGTTAGTAAACAAGGGTAAAGGACCTCGCCAGTCTCAGGAAGTTCGTGATACTAAAAAGACTCACAAGGCGCCTCCTCAAGGTCAGAACTGTTTTGAAGAGGAGACTCCCACCAGCCAAGCTGCCTGCAAATTGTGCAGTGTGCTCCAAAGATGCAGCAGTCCTGAGCTGTCACCTATGCTGGGATGGCTTTTCAGTGACGAGCTGCTTTTAAGTCACTCATGATCCTTTAAGTAACCTTTCACCCATATTCCCCCAAGAAATCCCATTTAACTCACTGGTACCCTAAGCTAGACCTTGTGGGATTTTTTTTTCTTTGTTCTGTTTTTGGTGCCCTGCCTAGGGGTGGATAGACATCTGTTCACATCTCCTAGGAACAGTTTAATGCAACGTCATAACCATCATGGCCCAGCAGGCACCATTCTAGGTTAACTGGATTCTCTTTAATAACACATCACAGATTGTTGAAAGTCATGCATATCTCTTTCTTTCAGGATTTCTTCTGTTATTTAAAACTTGAATTAATTACGCAGTTAATTTTCTATTGTTTTCTATTTGGGGTGGAATCCTAAATGGAAAGGAGAAATGTATCCACTGCTCATAAAAATCACTAAGTTTATCTAGTCCCTCAGGCTAGATTTTTTTTGTTTTGTTTCTATTGTGTTCTTCATTCTTCTCAGAGCTTTCGAGTCCATTCCTAATTGCTTCAGGGTCTCATAGATAACGATCATCTTGGCATCATTTTTTCAAAGGCCCCTGGGCAAATTCCATCATTTTTTGTACCAGAGATCTTTTGTCTTCTTGCCCTGGGTGCCCATGGCCGCCAGAGCAATGTACCAGTGCCTCACAGGCCTGGACTTTACAAGTTCAAGATCAAGGAGTTTGTGGTATTCATGTCTGAAGAGTTTATGCCATATTTGTTTTGCTCAATGCCTCTGCTGGTTTTTTCATCTATGTTATGAGGAACTTAGTTTATATTCTATTTTTCAATTTTTGGTCTTATGTTGCATGTATAATAAATACTTTAATTCAGTCATTACAATAGATTGGATTTGGTTAAAGGGCTGTGCCCTTGTAGGGACCTGTAGACCCTGGGGCTTTCCTTCTTCTCTTTCAGTTTCTGACCATAAACGGAGCAGATTTTCTTTGTCATGTGCTGCTTCACCTCATGATGTGCTGCCTCACCACAGGCTGAAATCAACAGAGCCAAGGATTGTGAACTGGAACCTCTCAAACAGTGAGCCAAAAGACAAGGTGTTACAGGAATGGTTGCCAGCAGGGGTCTTTTGGGAAGTAATCGGATCATAATGACTCTGACCTAATAATGAATTAATCCACGGATGGATTCATCATTTCACAGCAGTACTGAGAAGGGGTAGAAACTATAGTAGACGAGACCTAGTTAAAGGAAAAATTTGGGAGTGCCTCTGAAGAGCTCATCTTGTCTGGCCTTTTGTCTGTCTGACTCTGCTCTCTGGCTGCCAGGAGGTGAGCAGCCTCCCCTGCCATGATCTCTCCACCAGGATGTACTGTCTCACCACAGGCCCAGAGGACCCAAGAGAAATGGACTGAAACCTCTGACACGGTAGCTCAAAGGAAATTAGTTAAAAATGACTCCTCTAAAGTCATTTGTATCAGATATTTTGTCACTGTGGCAAATGCCAACCAGCATGGTTTCCTGTGTTACTGTGTGTGGATCTGTTTTCCTACTTGGGCTCTCTCGTGAACAGGAATATTGTAACAATGTAATAGGTGTGCATCTTGCTCAGGTGCAAAGCCAGCAACCACAACCAAGAGATAAGAAGAGTGGCGAAAACTTTATTGCTTGCAGCAAATACAAAGGATTATTTGAAGAGCAGTGATCTCCCCGAACAAGTACAGCATGGAGATTTCATTGAGGAGCCTCTACAGACTAACGTAGGAAAGCACATGTAGAGATGGGCACATTTTTGAACATGCTCAGTTTAATCGTGTTTAGAACATGAAAGATGATGAAAGCAGGCACTTCTAAGCATGCTCAGTTCATTATGATAAGTTGCCCAGTTTAGTATACATCATCTTTGTTAGTCATTTTTTCCATTGCTGTAACAGCAGCATACCTGACAACAACAATAGCAAACTTAAGGGAGAAAGAATTTATTTTAGCTCACAATGTCATGACCACATTCACAGCGACAGGAGCAGCTCCTTTCTGTGGCAGTGGGGATGTGAGGCAGCTTATTCACGTAGTGGCTGACCAGGAAGCAGAGAACTCGGGTTAAGTTATAACCCATAAAGTCCAGCATTAGCAACCCACTTCCTCTACTAAGGATGACCTCCTAAATGACCCACAACCTCCCCAAACAGCACCATCAGCTAGGAATCAAGTGCTTAAACACAGGAGCCTATGGGTAGAAATTTCATACCCAAACAGCAATAAAAGAATGAATCACAGTGACTCGGTGTCCTTCTTTGGTTCCCTCTAAGTATCTCCAAAGAGATTTAGGTGAATCAAAGAGAATAACGGTTACTTCAAAAGATTGTAGCTTTCATCCTAGAGAGATGGCTTAGCAGTTAAGGTACTTGCCTGCAAAGCCCAGAGACCCAGGTTCAATTCCCTAGTACCCATGTAAGCCAGATGCACAAGGTGGCACATGCATCTGGAGTTCGTTTGCAGTGGCTAGAGGCCCTGACACACCCATTCTCTCTATCTGTCTCTCTCTCTTTCTCTGCCTACCTCTATCTCAAAATGAAATAAATAAATCTTTTTTTTTTAAGAAATGTGGCGTCTTTCTCTTTGCACAGGAGTATCCCTCTAAATATGCCTGCCTCACTTAACAGCTAGCAGGAAGTTGAGTGGAATTTCATGTATACTCTAGAGCTGGCCTAAAGGAAAGAAAATGAGCCTTCAGGAGATGGAAGCTACTGCAGGGAAGGACCTCAACATGGAGATGCTGGCATCCAAAGTTCTAAGTGTGCCTATGTAGCTATTTGGATTTTCTTGGAGATGAATTCTTGAGTATTTTTAGAGGCTAAGGATTCATTCCTGCCCTGAACATCAGGGAACGCCAGAAGAAAGGCGCGAGCCAGGAGCAATGCACTGCTCTGCAGACATACTTCTAAGTCTTGTCACCTTGATGTCCCCAACTCTCCCTTGCTGGTGCCCACTCTGTCTCTCAATTTAACCATTTCCTTCTCTTTTCCTTATCAGCAACCTTCCACTGAGCTGGAGAGATGGCTTAGCAATTAAGGTGCTTGCCTGCAATGCCTAAGGAACCATGTTCAACTCTCCAGGTCCCACGTAAGCCACACATAAAGTGACAAGTTCGCATATGCACGCTGGGTGGCACATGTGTCTAGAGTTCAATTACAGTGGCTGGAGGCTCTAACACTCCAATTATCTCCCTCCCTCTCTCTCTCTCTCTCTGTCTTGCTGCCCATCTCCCTCTCTCACATAAGAAGAATAAAAAACTCCCAACTTCTTTTTAGATTATAAAAATTAGCTGAAGTTTTTCTTTCATTCTCTTCATGAAAATAGTTTGGTTTGCTTATTTTCTACATAGGTATTAAGGGAAAACACAGATCTTCAGCCAACTTTTCTTCAGTTATCTTAAACTAGAGTTTGTAAATGCAATGTAATATGCTGCTGATGGAACATTTGTGTAAAAGCATTGATGATAGGGAAAGCCCACACTAAAAGGGTCATAATATTGGTTAATGGTATGTGAACGTTTATTTCCAGATGTGAACATATGCACACATGCAACAGGAAAACTATGGATAAATCTCTACATAACAGAGTCCCTGTGATAATCTTTAAAGAGAATAAAGGACCATTATGCAACATACATTATCGTCACTACATAACTGTCTCAATCATTTTTAAAATTATTTATTTATTTGAGAGAGAGAGAGAAAATGGGTATGCCAGGGCCTCTAGCCACTGTAAGTACACTCCAGTTACATGCACTACTTTGCCCATCTGGCTTTATGTGGGTTCTGGGGAATCGATCCTGGGTCCTTAGGCTTTGCAGGCAAGTGCCTTAGCCTTGACCACTGACAAATCTCTTCAGCCCTGCTCAGCCATTTCTGAAAGACAGTATTCCTCAATAACTTGTGGGGTTTTGTGTCTACACCTCTTTGTGATTTAATAATTTGTTTGTTCCTATGATAAAACAAGAGGCAGGCTAGGGTGGTGGCTTAATCAGTATAGCACTTACTATACAAGCCTAACAACCTGAGTTCAGATCCCCCAGGACTCATGTAAATGCCAGGTAGGCTTGGTGGCCCACTTGTAATCCCAGCACTTGGGAGGCAGAGAAAGGGGAATCCCAGGGCAAACTAAATCTGTATTCAAGTATGAGACCTTATTTCAAAGAATAAGGTGTGAGCACTTAAGAAAGACAGCCAACATCAACTTCTCATAATCACATACATGCATCATGTGCATGTGTGTCTATACACATGCATATTCACCTACATGCAAACATGCATACACATAAGTACACACAAAATAATAGAAGAGAGAGCCAGCTGTGGTAGCACACGCCTTTAATTCCAGAACTCGGGATGCAGGGGTAGGAGGATCACTGTGAGTTCAAGGCCACCCTGAGACTACATAGTGAATTCCAGGTCAGCCTAAGTGAGAGCGAGACCCTACCTTGAAAAAAAAAATAGAAGAGAAGAGCTCTATCTTTTCCACCTTCTTAAATTTTAGATGGCCTTGGTAGTTTTGTTTACCAATATAATGGAAGAGATGATGTACAAGGTTCAGAGTAAAAGTCTTAAAAGAGCTTGTAACTTCTATCTTGTGTTAGGCAAAAGCCCAGAGTGGCATTTATGGGAGGAGAGTTCACATAGAGGACTGCCAAGACATACCAACCAGCAGTTGCCAGATGTGGGAATGTGGTCACCTGGGAGTGTGGTCCTGCAAATGACTGTAGAATCTTGAATGGCCTCTAGCTGGACCAGAAGAACCAGCCACATGACCAACTCATAGAACCAGAACTGAGAGAAATAACAAATCATCCATGTTTAAAGACAGTAGGTTTATAGGCTGAAGAGATGGCTTAGTGGTTAAGGCACTTGCCTGCAAAGCCAAAGGACCCAGGTTCAATTTCTCAGAACCCATGTAAACCAGATGCACATAAGGTGAAGCATACACCTGGAGTTTGTTTGCAGTGGCTGGAGGCCCTGGCACGCTCATATTCTTTCTCTCCCTCCTTCTCTCTCTCTCTGTCTCTCTTTTTCCTCTCTTTCTCTGAAATAAATAAATAAAAATATTTTTTAAAAAGACACTAAGTTTAAGAACAGTTTTTCCTTGAGCAATGGTTTGCTGAAACAACAGCTAACAGAAGTTCTGATTTTTGTTGTTGTTGTTGCTGCTGCTGTCATTCTAATGGATCATTTCAATGGTATTTGTCTACCCCTTCCTCTGTTCCTGAGGTTAAAAGAACTCTAGGCATTGGTTGAGTATCAGCCCTAAGTTTTAATTTCTCCTTGGTTTATTGCAGCAAGAAACTACCCTTATGACCTTAGGTCCACTCTAGTCTTATTCCTAGAGCTGAGGTTGAATGTAGTCTCCCCATTGTATGGATGGGAAATGGATGCTAGAAAGGCAATGCTTATGATAAGCATGGCTCGGGGGAGGTAGGATAGGTAGCAATTGAGCATGGAAAAGTCCATTGCCCTGACCATAATTTATCTCCTGCTTCTCCGGAAGCCAGTATTGTCACCATGGAAACAGCTGCCACCCTTGCTCCTTGCCTGTCATATCAGAATTGCCATTTTTGTGTAGACTGTAGTCCGGCTGTAACAGAGTTTGGGGGTTCAAGAAAAGTCCCTAAACTCCAAATCCTGAGTTCGTGTTTGTTTTTCCCAAAGAATTGGGATAAAACAAGACTGAGAAGGATAAATTTATAAGACATTACATCTTTATTAAAGAATATCAAGGATATGGGTGAAAGAGGGAGTCCACAAACCAAGGAAAGGAAAGTAGATACTCCTAACATGGTCCAAGGACCCATGTGGGAGATTGTGGGCCTAAAAAAAAAAAAAGAAGAAGAAAAAAACAAACATGAAAAGGGATTTTTTAAAAAAATGTCTTGTGCTCCCAAAGAAATAAAAAAAGACGTAAAAATAGTAACAAAGAAATATCCCCACCCACCCTGACAGATTGGCTATCAAAAGCCTGGAAGGACATAATCTTATCGAACTAAGACCCAGATTTAGAGATATGAATAGCCAAAGAGCCAGAAAGAAAATCTCTCTCCCTCCTGAGCACAGGTAAGACTATTTATTTGGGGTCAGAGGCTTTTTCCTGATTAGGTTGGCACATCTGCATGCAATGGGACAGATGATTGACTTAAACTCAGAGAACAGGTACACACACACACACACACGCACACGCACACACACCTGGGTGCGGGGTGCACTTGTGTGAGAGGTGTAGACTCTGGAACCCAGTTCCGCTGCAGTGGCTGGCAGGGCAAACTGTGTGATGGAGGAAAAAGGACGGAGGAGAAGCTTGAGTTCCAAGCCACAGGCAGACATAAATTCCTCTTAGGAGCCTTCATGGCTATGTGCTTGGTTGTCATGCGATCTATCTAGTTCCCTCTCATTGCCAGTACTTGATGCCCACTGCTGCCAACATTATGAGACTCCCCCACATTTGGGTGACTATAGTATTTGAAGTGAGCTCCAGCTACTGTCAAGTAGCCAAGCAGTGCAGTATGGCCATCATGTCTAACCTAAGCTGTCAGTATGAAGATCTAGAAAAGGCACTCAAAGTTCCAAACCCAAAACATGATGAGAAATGTTAGTTATCCTGATTTGGTAATATACTAAAATATAATGGTGATTACTATTTACAACTAATACATGGTAATATAAAATGGGGTGCTGGTAGTGTGCTTTCCCAACATACACAAAGCATGCACAAAGTTCTATCTCCAGAACAGAAAATGAATAAACCACTTAATTTAAATCCATATTCAATTGGAATGTATCAATTTATTATAAGCCACTTGAGTGAAGAAAGAGTATTTTCCTTTTCTTACTTTCTCAGCAAAGAATTAACATCCAGTTAAAACTGGCTTACAGCTTGCCTGCAAACCCTAAGGACCCAGATTTGATTCCTCAGAACCCATGCAAGCCAGATGCACATGGTGACACAATGTGTTTGGAATTTGTTTTCAATGGCTAGAAGTACTGGTGTGCCCATTCTCTCTCTCTCTCTCTCTCTCTCTCTCTCTCTCTCTCTGTCTCACTTATTAATAAATAAATAAAAACTCAGAAAGGAAAAAGGAGTTGTGTTATATATTTAGACTAAAAGTAAAGTTTGTAGAGGTTGTAACAGTGCACACAGGCAGGAAGATCAGGAGTTGCTACATACAGAGTTCAAGACCAGCCTGAACTGTTTGCCCTTGTCTCAAAAAGCAAAACAGGGCTGGAGGGATAGCTTAGTGTTTAAGGAATTTGCCTGCCATGCCAAAGGACCCAAGTTGGATTCCCCAGGACCCATGTTAGCCAGATGTACAAGAGGGTGCACATGTCTGGAGTTCGTTTGCAGTAGCTGGAGGCCCTGGAGTGCCCATTCTCTCCCTCCCCCCCCTTCCCTCTTTCTATGTCACATAAATAAATATATTTTTTTCTAAAAAAGCAAAACAAAAAATGGGTGAGCAGTGGTAGTTATAGGAATGGAAGTTTAAAAGATTGAAGGTACTAGATCAAGACAATCTAATAAAAAGTTCCTGAAAGGGAATGAGGCCAGGGGTTCAAAGCACCAACAGGATTAACAGAACATGAACACGAACTCATTCGCACTTGAATCAGGAGAAAGCGGTGTGTGCACAAGCATGATGCAGGGGGTTGGACATGTGTGAATGAGAAAGGAGTTTCTCCTAGTGCCTGCATTATGCATACAACAGGGTGCGGATTCTCTTCTTGGTACAGAGTCAGAGGCTAAAGAAGACAAAAACTGAGGGTCAAGATGAGATTGGAAATCCTGCTGTCAGACACCTCCAGTCTGCTGTGCGTGGTTGCCTCCAGCAACACTCTGCAGAGTCTCAAAACAAGTGAACCCCAGAAACAACATCAGGAGTCACAATGGCAGCGGCTTCTCACGTGCTCAAGTCCTTCTGCTTGTTTTCTTGCTTGCTTCCTTGAGACAAGGTCTTGATATGTTGCTTAGCCAGCGTTGAACCTGCAGCAATCTTAGCAGCTCCAACTGCCCATTTATTATTTAAAATTACCTAAGAAGCAAAATCAGAAGCCACTCAGCGTAGTGGAAAATGAGGCCACATGTTATCGTTCTAAAACCATAACTGGTGAAGTTAAGTAAGAAAATGTCAAACAAGATAAAACAAGCTGATTTGGAATCTGGCTGGTGCCAGCTGCATTTCCTTACACCACCTGTCAACTCTCTCTTTCAGTGTCAAGCTGCACTAATTCTCAAGTTTTTGCATGCAAAAGAACCACAGATATCAACTAGCGGTGCATGCCTTTAATCCCAGCACTCAGCAGGCGGTGGTAGGAGGATCACTGTGAGCTTGAGGCCATCCTGGGACTACAGAGTGAGTTATAGATGAGCCTGGGCTAGATAGAGTGAGACCTTACCTCAACTCCTCAACACAAGAAAAAGAATCATGGATATATTTACCAAGGTGGTGGGTGGTCCTGACTCTGGATGCCTGCTGGCTTTTTACTCATTCATCCCTCTTTCATGGAGAAATAAATTCATTCATTCATTCATTTGCAAAACGGGTGATCACATCCAATGTCCCGGGATATCCTACAGGGAGCACTCTTCCCCAGAGCTGCATCCCCACTGTGACATCAGATTTATTCAACTACGTGGATCCTTTTTGAGCATGGTAATTTGCTACTATTGGTTACATGATATAGTACTTTCTCCCTTTGATGCATTTGCAAACGAATATATATATATATATATATATATATCTTTTATAACATTTGGTATGCTCCTAAGCACAATAGTTAATGTATTTTCTAGAACCACATCTCAGAGCATGACTCATAGAAAGATTTGTATGACTTACTGAGCAGAATCAAATGCAATGATTATTATCGACTTCTTCAAAGCTTCTGTTTCACAGGAGCATTAGGCAGCAAGCAGGTTGCTAAGGAAACTTAAAGAAATAACCCAAGCTCTGTTTCTCTGGGCTTCTCACAGGATTAGTGAAACCAAAGGAAAATAGATCATCCAGAAGGGGTAGATATTTCTTTCACCTCTAGTGATTCGCATTTGATTTTCAAACTGACAAAGAGATTCAAATAGGACTAGAAAACTGAATTCATCAGAGAAGAGGCAAGTTGGAAAAGAATTCACATATTTCTGTGTTGCAAACATTTTTGTTATATTAACTAAATATTCTGAGGACTGTGGGTATAGCTTAATGGTAAAACAGCACCTGCCTAACATTTGTGAGAACCTAAATTCAATTCCCAGCACCACCCACAAAAATAAATAGCTGTAGTCAAATGACTGTAGCCTCTCAGGTCTATTTTATTTTAAATTCTTAAAAAAGAACAGTCAGAGGTTATTTGGGTCAATGGATAAAGAAAAAACTTTTTCATTTTCTTTAAATCAGAGCTGATAAGTAAGGGAATGGAAAACAAGAATATTTGAAATAGGAACAATTCTGAAAAAAATTCTACATAGTTTGGACTCTCAATCACTTGGGAACAAATGTGGCCATATTCCACCCATATCACTGAAAACCTTTGAAAATTCTATGAAATCTTTAAGGTCCACTATGCCTGATTAACAAATTTGAGAACTCTTATTGGATCTAACTTATAATTTTTCTAATTGAAAACATTAATATATTTAGATTCGTCCCAAAAGAACTTCCAAGTTGGCTTTCCCACTAAGAACATTCTCAAGAGAATGGAAATACTACATCTTATTTGCATGGTGGAAGATAAGAAAGGAAGTCACTGATTTGAAAAGTGATCATTCAAAAGTTCATGGCTAGCAGTCTTTAAAGGAATAGATCTTATCTACTAACAACTTTTCCTCAAGATACTCTTTTATAGGAAAGTATTATGTTTATCCAACATTTAAAGGAGTTCAGATTTCTAGTGTGTGTAGAACAGTGTTTGGTACAAACTTTAGCCCTAAGTGTCAAGGAAAGGAAAAGAAAAAAGAAAGGAAAGTCAATTTATTTGATCAGAGCTGACTACCATTTGGCCTTATTCCTACACATCTTCAGTCACAGATTCTTCACTAATTGGCATCCTAAATAAAATATTGTTCCAGTGCTTTAAAAATCACAGTATGTTTTAGCACAAGACAGATACCTCTTTATACTCACCCAAGTCCTAAACTTGATGTGTACAGAAAAGTATCATACTTTAAATTTCTATCCTGGCATTCAAATCAATGTGCTAAAAAGGCAAGGACTTTTATGTGATTGTTGTGGTTTTTGAAAATTTAAAGTATTAAAGAACATATCTGAAAGCATATTTTTGAGATGCCTTTGAGGTATAAATAACACTTAATGCCAGCTTTTCTTTCTTTTAGAACTATAGAGAAAACATAGTCAAATCAAGTGTCATGGAAAATTTGTCCTTGGTTTTGATAAGGAATTTTTAGTATACCAGTTTTCATAGGAACTACTGTGGATGTCACACAAAGATTTTTCAAATGTTCCTTTTAAAAGAAATATTAGTTTTTGAGCTAGGCATGATGGTGCACACCTTTAGTCCCAGCATTCAGAAAGCTGAAGTAGTAGGATTGCTGTGAGTTCAAGGCCAACATGAGACTGCATTAGTGAATTCCAGGTCAGCCTGGGGTAGAGCAAGATCCTACCTCAAAAAAAAAAAAAAAACCATATACATACATACATATGTGTGTGTGTGTATACATATGTGTGTGTGTGTATATATATATACACACACACACATATGTATACACATATATATATATGTTGGCTAAATCAAGTTTGGATTTCCCAGAGTGTGCTTGTTGGTTTTAAAGGTGACATAAGAAGCTGCCCAGGGCTGTGTCCGTATCCTAGACTTCTCACTAATGCAGAAATGAAAGTGTACCTGGGAGTCCAGATCATGATTATATCTCAAAATTTGAGCAGCTTAGTCAGGTTTGGTGGTGCACACCTTTAATCCCAGCCCTCGGGAAGCAGAGGTAGGAGGATTGCTGTGAGTTTGAGGCCACCCTGAGACTACATAGTGAATTCCAGGTCAGTCTGGACTAGAATGAGACGCTACCTTGAAAACCCAACCAACCAAACAAACAAACAAAAAAGTTTGAGCAGCTTGGCCAGTCTCCTCTCTAAAAGAAGAGAGTAAAGCTCCTCATACTCAAATTTTCCACTTTAGGTCTATCTCTCCCCCTCCCCCTGTGTCATCTTTAGCTAACCGTAATCTCATCCTCCCAGTCACATCTCCCCACCTACTTCCTTGGTACATGCAGCTGACTTTTCCTTTTATGTGACAAGAAATCACAGATTTCAGACATGCCCCCAAATTGTTCTTTTCCTGATCCATTCACATTTAGTAAGCAGGCCAGCTTGGGTTACAATGTGAGACCCTGTATTAAAACAAAACAAAATCACAGCAACAACAAATAAAGAAGTAATAAATAAAAATACTAAAGAAATCAATATCAGTGGTAATATAGATATCACTAGAGTCAAAACTGGACAAAACAGGCAACCTAAAAATTAAATTTTCCATTCAATTTTGAAAGATGCTAGAACAAGATGTTCAGTAATATATATATAATATATATATATGTATGTATACATATATATAATAACATATATATACATACACATACATAGACCATGTATTAATGTACTTAATAATATGGTAAGTACTTCATTTAGGCTAGGTCAATCACATTAATATATCTATTGACAAATAGGGATTGTGTCTTAAATACAGTGAGCGATATTAAAAATATTTAGGAAATATAGCTAATGAGAAGTGTGTTGTTTCCTCATGAGCATCATTTTATTTGGGATTCCATGGTTTTGTGTATGTGTAAGTATAGATCTGTGTTTATATGTCATATATAAAACTATGACCAAGGGCTGTAGGAATTGCTTGGTGGTTAAGATGATTGCCTGAGAAGCCTAACAACCCACTTTTGGCTCTCTAGGTCCCACGTAAGCCAGGTGCACGAAGTAACACAGGCACACAAGGCTGCACATGTACACAAGGCGGCACACACATCTGGAGTTCAATTGCAGTGGCTGGAGGCCCTGGCTTGTCAATTCTCTCTCTCTCTCTCCTCATTCTCACTTTTGCTATCTGGAATAAAAAGAAAAAAGGCCAGTCTGTTGGGCTTGCCTCAAAAAACAAAAGTCTATGACTAAGATACATACATTTCAAACTTACGTTGAAAGACATATAGATAGATTACTTAGGAATGTGAAGCCAGACCAACTTTACCTCTTAATTGGGATAAATAATAAGACATCGAGCAGGAGAAATGGCTTAGTTACTAAAGAAGCTTGCTTGCAAAGCCCGGCAGCCTGGGTTTGATTCTTCAGTATATAAAGTCAGATGCACAAAGTGGCACATGCATCTGGAATTTGTTTCCAGTGGCAAGAGGCCCTGGCATGCCCATTTCCTGTCTCATTCTCTCTGTTTGCACATAAATAAAATATTTAAAAAAATCAAAGATTCGTGATAATATATTTTTCATAAACATTGGACATTAGCTCTCTCATGTCACAAATGATGACAAATGTCTTCCCCCTTGTGTCAGCATTTCATGATAATCAAATCTTTATTTTAATATGCCTCAACCTTACTTAAGCCTCCAGTGAAGAGACTTACTTAGAAAAACTGAATTTAGAAGTAAAGCCTTTTTTCCTCCAGACTGATGAGTTTGGACCCAGGGTTAACCTTGATGGGAACTCTGGGACATTTCCAGTAGGAAACGCCCTCCTGCAGAGATGGTAAGAGGATAAAACCAAAACATCTCAGTCAGAGCAACTTTACCTTGTTTTCTCCAATTATAGGCTAAAATTGCATCTCTAAAACAATGACTGCTGGGAATCAGCTCTCAAACCCTAGCAAGTCACCTAATTTACAGAATGTAATAAATAGGACAAAGAATAAAGCTGATCATTTCTGGGTACCTGTAATGTAAAGGAACTAAATGCATTAAAATTAGAGTATCAGTTCAGAGAAATGAAGTTCTCGGAACTGGCAAGTGTGTTGTTCAAAGAAAATATTTCAAAGGCATGTTTCCTAAGTGATTAAGATTCTTTACAATTAAAAAAAAAAAACTTCTGTTTTAAAATATACTTCAACTTCAAAGGCATTGCTAGCCAGAAAATCCCCCTGGACTCCTTGGTGACACATCTCTCTCTCTCTCTCTTTTTCAGTCTTAGGAAATTACAATGCCAAAATGCAACATAACCCACACATGTGTGAGCCCTGTTGCAAAAAGTCCTCAATTGATGCAAGATGTGCCTATGGAGACATGGGGGAGGGGACATAACAAAAGAAGGTAGTCTGCCACTGAAGCCTCAACCAGAGACAAAACTGGCAGAAGGGAAGAAATGTGAAACAGCTGTTTTATTCACTTCAAGCTTCTGTGTACATGTGAGTGTCGCTACAAGTATATCTTGTCTGGAAAGGCACTCAATTGGTTCACCAATATTTATTTTGCATGATATGGATCCCTCTTGAGAGACAGAATTAAAAGTCACTTCTCACTAAAAAAAAAAAAAAAAAAAAAACAGCTTCCCTATTGATCACTACCTATTAATGTACTCAGGATCAATAATATGTTCGTTATCAAACATTCCAAATAGCATCTAGTTGCACTTTATTAGATATATACTCCCTTTCAGACAATGTGGCAAGCACTTAGCACTTGCTGGGATTCTAGCAACTGCACCACTTATTAGCCAGTATTCCGTAAGAGTTATTGTTCTGTTTTACAAATGAAAATATTGAGGGACTAGCCAACTTCCTTGTTCAGGTGTGTCTGGCCTGAATGTGTATTTCTTCATCTAAAAAAGTACATTTCTGTATAACCCTCTTACCAGAGGCAGCAAGCACATCTCTGGGAGATGGTGAGATACACACATTTTCAGTGTTTGTCTTAGATCTACTGAATTAAAAATCTGAGGGGAGGGACTAATGATCTCACTTCTTTAATGGCTTTTATGACATTTTAATCTTTTTAGTATATTTTATTTATTTATTTGAGAGAGAGAAAGAGGTGGGGTGGGGAGAAATGGGCCAGCCAGGGTCTCCAGCCACTGAGAGTGAATTCTGGATGCATGCCCGCCCCCTTACTTACATGGGTTCTGGAGAATCTAACTGGGATCCTTTTGCTTTACAGGCAAACACTTTAATTGCTAAGCCATCTCTCCAGCCCTAATCTTATTTTTTTGGTTGTTGTTCATTTATTTATTTATTTAGTTGAGAGCGACAGAGAGAGAGCGAGAGAGAAAAAGAGAGAGAGAGAATGGGCACGTCAGGGTCTCCAGCCACTGAAAACGAACTCCAGACTCGTGCGCCCCCTTGTGCATCTGGCTAACGTGGGTCCTGGGGAATCAAGCCTTCAACCGGGGTCCTTAGGCTTCACAGGCAAGCGCTTAACCACCAAGCCATCTCTCCAGCCCCCTAATCTTATTTTTATATATAGAGAGAGCGAGAGGGAGGGAGGGAAAGAGAGAGAGAGAAAAAATTGGCATGTCAGGGCTTCAACCACTGATATTGAAATCCAAATGCTTGTGCCACCCAGTGCACATGTGCGACCTTGCGCCTGCATCACCTTTGGCATCTGGCTTACGTGGGATCTGGAGAGAAATTGAACATCGGTTCTTAGATTTCGCAGGCAAGCACCTTAACTCCTAAGCCATCTCTCCATCCCAATCTCACTTTAAAAAAAATATTTAATTTTATTTATTTGACAGAAAAAGAGGGGGAGAGAGAGACAGAAAGAGAATGGGTGCTCCAGGGCTTCCAGCCTCTGCACACAAACTCCAGACATGTGTGCCCGCCCTTGTACATCTGGCTAATGTGAGTCCTGGGGAATAGAACCTGGGTCCTTTGGCTTTGCAGGCAAACTCCTTAACTGCTAAGCCATTCCTCCAGCCTCCAATCTCACTTTTTAATAAGCCCTTTGGGCAATTCTGTTGTTCAAGCAAACTTAAGACTCACTGCTTAGTCTATACAACTTCTAAAATATGTTATGTTACAATTAATTGAATATACACATATCAATTAAGCCTGACTCAAAATCTTTACTTAATCATGTCTTTAATAACATCATAAATATCCTCATAGTTACTATTGCAATAATTTTAATAATATCAAATCAAAAATAATTCCAGACTTCCTGCCAAGATGGCGCCTGCCTACCTGAGCCGCTCATCCCTGAGAAAGAAAGGCAAGACATTAAGGGTTCACTGGGTCTTTTAGGAGAGAGCAGTCTCCAATAGATTGCCAGTGGTAGGGCACAGAGGGGATAAAAGCAGGTGGTCAGTGATTCCCTTGCTGGCTGGTAGCACACCCCTTCCCCCAAGCAGCCGCCCTACCCACAGTCTCAGCTTCAGGAAATTCCCGCACTTACTATAGGAAAAGGGTCCCAGTCCAACATAGTTCTGCTTGCCTCACTGCACAGGGCTGATTGCCCTGCTACCCCTGCCCACGAGTGACCTTGGTCAGGCTACACCTGCTGGCCCATTCGAGCTCAGGCTCCCTTGATCAATTTTCCTGCCAAATGTGCATGGCTGCCAATCCCTGCTTGTGCAAGCTTAGCTTGCTCCACCCATCTTCTCACTTACTGCTCTAGCCACTGCACATTCATAGGCGAGCCCAGGCCCATTGCAACGCCCCACATGAGCTCAGACTCTCTCTGTTTGTCACTTGTGCTAGTTCAGGTGCCATCCCTTCCCTGTCTGGTGCACTGGCCAACCGCCATTGTCCTGTTGCAGGGGAGCGCAGACTGCTTCTGGGTCCCAGTGTTCCCCTGCCAGAGTCTGGGCTGCTTCAGTGCTTGGTGCCTCAGTGTCCCTCCTAGCATGAGCGCAGGCAGGTTTGGTGCATTACCATGTGAGACATCAGGCAGCTTTGGTGCCCCAGCCAGGCAGGAGCTCAGAAGGCTTTGGCAAGTGAGAGCCAAAGCCCAGGCTGCTTGGCAACTGCCTGAGGCTGCTTCAGATTCCCATAGTGCTTGAGCCCAGGCTGACCCACCCACCTACATGCCCATACAGGGCGATGGGCAGACCACAGTGCAAAAGAAATAACATGAAAAATCAAATGCAAGAAAATCCAGTTAGATCACCCAGTCCTACAATGAACATCTCTAATCAATACATAGAAGAGTCATTAGTATCAGAACACCAAAATGAAGCTATGAGCAATGCAATCCTGACAAAGCTACTGGTAGAACTTGCAGAAAAGCAACAAAGGACTGATAATCGTGTGGATGCTGCCATCACTAGACTAGACCTAATAGATAAGAAAAAGGAAGGAGTTCAAAGATAGTTAAGAGATATGAGGGAGAGTGAAAAAAAGAGGACATCAAAAACCAGCTGGTGATGCTAAATGAAGACATAAAGAAATGCAAGGATGAATTTCAAGAAGCATCAAGAAAATCAGAAAATGATGTGAAAAGGGAACTTGACAGAGGGATGGAAATTATACACAGAAAAGTAATAGAAAATGCAAACCTAATTGAACAAGTCCAAAACTCTCTAGAAGCTCTCAAGAAAAGAGTAAGCCATGTGGAGGATAGAAACTCTAATCTGGAAGACAAGATGGAAGATACAGTTTGAGAGTTCAAAAATTTCAGTAAGTTCAAAAGTTTGTGAACAGAACATGAGGGAATTGTGGGATATGCTTAAATGTTCTAATATCAGGATCATTGGAATACCAGAAGGAGAAGAATTTCAGACCAAAGGCATGGAGAACATATTTAACAAAATAATTGAAGAAAATTTCCCCAGTCTCTTAACAGAAAGGCCCATCAAGATATAAGACACTAAGAGAACTCTAAACAAACTGGACCAAAGGAGAAACTCTCCAAGACTTATTGTCATTAAGACTCTGAACACTGACATCAAAGAGAAAATCCTAAAAGCAGCTAGGGAAAAACAGCACACCACTTTTAAAGGTAACCCCATCAGAATTACTCCAGAATTCTCAATGGAAACCCTGAAAGCTAGAAGGGCCTAGAAAGAAACACTGCAAAGTCTAAGAACCTATGGCTTCCAGCCCAAACTACTCTACCCAGCAAAAGTATCCCTCATAATAGATGGTAAAAGAAAAACTTTCCATGACAAAAGTCAGCTTTACAATTATATGAACACAAAACCAAACTTACAGAGGGTATTTCAGGAAATTTTTTTACAGAGAAGAAACAAATAACCAACCTCAAATGCCTACAAGAAGCAGATCACAATAACCAAACTCAGAGTAGGCACAAAAATCTTCAAAGTCCATGAAAACACCAAACCACATATGCCATCACAATATGGTAGGGATCAAATCAAATCTCACAGTCAATATCCTAAATATTAATGGCCTTAATTCACCCATCAAGAGACACAGCTAACAGGATGGATCAAAAAATTAGACCTCTCAATCTGTTGTCTTCGAGAAACCCACCTCAGCACTAAAGACAGATACCTCCTCAGGGTGAAAGGGTGGAAAACAATATTCCAAGCAAATGGGAATAAGAAACAAGCAGGTGTCGCTATATTAATATCGGATAAAATAGACTTCAAGCCAAAAATAATCAAAAAAGACAGGGCTAGAGAGATGGCTTAGCGGTTAAGCGCTTGCCTGTGAAGCCTAAGGACCCCGGTTCGAGGCACGGTTCCCCAGGTCCCACATTAGCCAGATGCACAAGGGGGCGCACGCGTCTGGAGTTCGTTTGCAGAGGCTGGAAGCCCTGGCGCGCCCATTCTCTCTCTCTCCCTCTATCTGTCTTTCTCTCTGTGTCTGTTGCTCTCAAATAAATAAATAAATAAATTTTTTTTAAAAAAAGACAAAGATAGCCACTTCCTACTTATCAAGGGAATGATCCATCAAGAGGATATTACAATCATAAATCTGTATGCACCAAATTCAGGGGCACCACAGTTCATAAACCAAAACCTACTTGACATTAAAACAGAAATAACCACCAACACCATCATAGTTATGTACTTCAACACACCATTATCTGTAATAGACAGATCATCCAAACAGAAACTCAATAGGGAAGTAAGAGCTCAACAAAGCCATAGATCACTTAGACCTAATGGACATCTACAGAACTTTCCATCCCAAATCCACAGATTACATATTCTTCTCAGCAGCCCACGGAACATTCTCTAAAATAGACCATATACTGGGTCACAAAGACTGCCTCCACATATTTAGGATGATTGACATAATTCCCTGCATGATATCAGATCACAATGCTATATTGCTAGAAATTAACAACAAAAGACCTACCAAGAATCTCAACACTACCTGGAAACTGAATAGCACACTTTTAAATAATAAATGGATAGTAGATGAAATAAAAAATGAAATTGCAAAATTTCTAAAAATGAATGACGATGAGAACACATCATAACAAAACTTATGGGACACAATGAAGGTGGTCCTCAGGGGAAAGTTAATAGCACTCAACACCTTCATAACAAAGACAGAAAGATCCCAAATCAATAACCTAACCATCCACCTAAAGGCACTGGAAAAGCAAGAAAAATCCAACCCAAAGAGCTCCAGAAGGAAAGAAATAATTAAAATCAGAGCAAAAATTAATGAATTGAAAACTAAGAACACAATTAAGTCGATTGACAAAACAAAGAGCTGTTTTTTTTTTAAATAAACAAAATTGACAGACCCCTGCCCAATTTGATCAAGCAAAAAAAGAGATGCTTCAAATTAACAAAATTCAAAATGAAAAAGGAGAGGTCACAACAGACATAAATGAAATTGGGAGAATCATCAGGAGTTATTTCAAAAACCTCTACTCCACAAAACTGGATAATGTGGAGGAGATGGATAAATTCCTAGATGCATACCATCAATCAAAGCTAAATTCAGAGAAATTAATCTCCTAAACAAACCTATCACACTCATTGAGATTAAAAAAGTAATAAAAAAAAAGCTCCCTAAAAAGAAGAGTCCCGGATCAGATGGCTTATCAGCTGAATTCTAACAAACCCTCATGAAAGAATTCAAACGAATGTTCCTCAAACTGTGCCACACAATTGGAGATCAGGGAAAGCTACCCAACTCCTTTTATGAAGCTAGTGTCACCCTGATTCCAAAACCAGGCAGAGATGCCACAAGAAAAGAAAACTACCACCCTACTTCCCTAATGAACTTAGATGCAAAGATCCTGAACAAAATCCTAGCAAACTGAATCCAACAACTCATCAAAAGCATATCCACCTTTACTAAGTGGGATTCATCCCAGGAACACAGGGGTGGTTCATCATACAGAAATCTGTCAATGTAATACACCACATAAACAAGGTTAAACACAAAAACTACATGATCATTTTGATTGATGCAAAAAAGGCCTTTGACAAGATACAACATCCATCACTTCATGATTAAAACATTAGCGAGAATTGGCATGGTTGGTTCATATCTTAATATAATAAAGGCAATATACAAAGCTCCTAAGGCCCAAATAATACTTAGTGGAGAGAGACTGGGGGAATTCCCATTAAGATCAGGAACAAGATAGGGTTGTCCACTCTCACCTCTGCTCTTCAATATAGTACTGGAAGTCCTAGCTCAAGCAATAAGACAGCAGAAGGAAATAAAAGGGCTACAGTTTTGAAAGGAAGAAGTTAATTTAGCTCTATTTGCTGATGACATGATTGTATATATAAGAGACCCAAGAGACTGCATCCCAAAACTCCTGAAGGTGATTTACTCCTATAGCAAAGTAGCAGGATACAAAATCAGTAGCCTTTCTATATGCAAATGACAAAGATACAGAGAAAGAAATAAGGGATATGGTCCCATTTTCAATAGCACCAAAAAATAAAATAAAATACATTGGAATAATGTTAACCAAGGAAGTGAAAGATCTATACAATGAAAACATAAAAACACTCAAAAAAGAAATTGAGGACTTGAGAAATGGAAAGACCTCCCATGCTCCTGGATAGGCAGAATTAACATTGTGAAGATGGCAATCCTACCAAAGGCACTATACAGATTTAATGCATTTCCAATTAAAATCCCAGCAGTGTTCTTCACAGAGATAGATAAAATGATCTCAAATTTCATATAGAAAGACAGAAGGCCTTGCATATCCAAACATATTCTCAGCAAAAGAGATACCTCTGGAGACATCACCATACCTGATCTAAAGCTATATTACAAAGCCATAGTAATAAAAACAGCATGGTACTGGCATAAAAACAGGAGTATAGACAATGGAATACAGTTGAGTACCCAGACTTTGGGTCAAGCAATTATAACTACTTGATATTTGACAAAGGCCCTAACAATATAGGCTGGAAAAAAGATAGCATCTTCAACAAATGCTGCGCAACAAACTGGATAACCATATGCAGGAAACTGAAACTTGATCCACACATTTCGCTATGCACTACACTCAAGTCCAAATGGATCAAAGACCTCAATATAAGACCAGAAACTCAACTACTACTGGAAGAAAATATAGGAAGTACTTTCCATGATATAGGAATGGAAAAAGACTTCTTGCACAAAACCCCAGTAGCTCACGATCTTAAACAGTCACTCAACCAATGCGATCACATGAAGCTGAAGAGTTTCTTTACAGACAAGCACACAATAAGCAAAGCCAATAGATTCCCCACAGAATGGGAGAAAATATTTGCTGGTTATCCAACTGACAGAGGCCTAATCTCTAGAATCTACAAAGAACTCAAAAATCTAAACTGTAAAAAATCAAATACCCCACTCACAAAATGAGGCAAAGAGCTGAACAGGCAGTTCACAGAGGAAGAAATACAAATGGCAAACACACTTAAGAAAATGTTCATCATCCCTAATCATCAGGAAAATGCAAATTAAAACAACTATGAGATCCCACCTTACCCCAGTAAAGATAGCAAACATCAAAAAGTCAAATGAAAATAAATGCTGGCATGGATGTGGAGAAGTAGGAACACTCATTCACTGTTGGTGGGATTGTAAGATGGTACAACAACTTTGGGAAGCAATATGGAGGCTCCTGAAAAAGCTGACTATATAGTTACCAACAGACCCAGTTACTCCCTTACTGGGCATCTACCCTAAAACCTTGAAACCACAGGCCAGAGAGATTTGCTCAACCATGTTTGTAGTAGCTCAATTTGTAATAGCAAAGAGCTGGAATCAACCCAGATGTCCATCACTAGAAGAATGGATAACTAAGATGTGGTATATGGACACAATGGAATTCTATACATCAGTAAGAAAAAATAACACAATAAAATTTGAGGAAAAATGGTTGTACCCCGAACAGATCATTATCAGTGAACTTACCCAATCACGGAAAAAAAAAAACAAAAAAACAAAAAAACAAAAAAACAAAAAAAAAACACGCCACATAGTCTCACTCATCTACAGCACCTAACCTGAATCTACCAAAGATGCCTTACATACCCAGCAAGCACCTCGTGGACTAGACAATAGGATGGGTGGAGAGGGAGGGGAGGGCAACGGAGGGGGTGAGAATCACAAATCTAGACCCAAATGGCAATGGTACCATAAAATTCCACTTCCTAAAAGGCAGACCAAATGGCTAAACCTCCACAAGGCCCTTAGAGGGAACACATAAACCACAAGACACTGGAGAGGGTATGATGAAGACTGACCTTAATCTTCTACAGCCTCTCTCTCTTTCTTCTCTCTAACTCTTTTATATTAGTTATCTTTTTCTTCTTTTTCTTAGTGGGCACTGACCTGTACCTCCCAGTACCAGCATGTGGCTATCATCCACAATGAGCTTTTGATCAGAGAGACCTCCAAGGTTTCCTAAAAGAAAGACAGATTTCTGTCAGAGCACTTGATAACCTACGAAAGGCTAGTGGTAAGACCTTACTGCTAAAGACACTTTATGTGGTTGACACGTAAAATGGAATGGCATGGCTAGAAGCTGGAAGAGAGTCAGTCCCCAGACAGTCAGCACATCTAGTGCCAGAAGGTGCTATATGGGCGACTGGGGGAAAATGACCAATATCTGTCCAAGCAACTCATGGTCTAACCTACTTAACAGCAAAGAACCTGTTGTGATGCCCACACAAGTGCAATAGTGGCGTACAGCCATGGTGGGAAACCAACTGCTCTTGATTCAGCTAACTGATCCCCTTAGTGGTATGGTACCCATAGCTGGATCTGGGAATCAAGTCAGAAACATATCCAAACATAAGCCCACTCTCCATTAACAAGTTACCACCAATCGTAGGCTGTAAGAGAACCTACACCTATTAAATTCTCTATAAAAAAGTAAGGGTTATCTCATTTGTCTGGTGCTTACTCTCCATTAGAGAATCTGCTTCTCTTTTTCAGATAGATGTAGATCCTAAGGTGAGAGCCACCCCATCATACCTCAAAAGGGCCCCTACTGAAACTAAGAACAATTGGCGAAACAAGCAAGGGTACTGTTTTCTGGTGAACCAGGTACCAGCACAAGGGTGAAGGAGATCAACACAGAAAAAAATCAACTCCTACCAAATCAGAGATCCAGAGACCCAGAGGCCCCCAACACCTCATCACTGAAACAGACCAAATATGAACCCAACATGGCTTAGGAAAATTTTGTGGAAGAGGGGGCGGAAAGAATGTCAGAGCCACATGTTGGGTTATGATACGCAGAGACATTTATCCTACCCATAACTGTGGGCTAACTTCAGAATTCATGACCATATACCTCAACAAGGAGGGGCTAGGGGAAGAGGGGCAGGACATGGATGAGCTTAACAATGGTACCAAATTGACTATATTCGCTGAGTACAAAACTAATTAATAAAAAATAATAATTCTAGTCAATTAACTAGCATTTTAAAAAGTGAAGAGGGCTGGAATGATGGCTTATCACTTAAGACACTGGCCTGTGAAGCCTAAGGACGCAGGTTTGATTCCCTAGTACCCACTTAAGCAATTTGCAAAAAGTAGCATATGCATCTGGAGTCTGTTTGCAGTGGCTGGAGGCCCTAGTGCCTCTTCCCTACTCTTTCTCTTCAGTAAATAAATAAATAATTTCTTAAAGTAAAGAGATAATAGTAGGAATTAGGAGCAAGGTAGTCTCACTTATAGACAGGTAGTCAGGGTAGAAGCCCAGAAAGGATCGAGTATCTCTGTGCCCTGCTGTAACCAGTAGCCAAATAAGAGAACTGAGAAGTTTTATAAGGAATTCTGTACCCTTACTGACAAGCTGAAAGAAAAGAAAGCTCAGAAACTGAAAATCCACAAAGGTCCTGATGCATCAAGATGTTGCCAGATTACCGGCTTTGTTCTCACTTCCCAGTTCTTCTTCTCTCTTGAATCTTTTTAGTGAGCTTTTTTCTATCACCAGGTTTTTTTCTGAGTCTGTGCCATTCTACCTGACCCATCAGCCAATCAGAATCCTCTACATACGTTTAAACTCAACCAATAAAATGTATCTCAGTTTAATATCTAATTTATATATGGGCCATGACCTGGAATTCACTATGTGGTCTCAGGATGGACTTGAACTCACAGCAGTCCTCCTACCTCTGCCTCCTGAGTGCTGGGATTAAAGGTGTGTGCCACCACACCTGGCTTTCTTTTTCTTCTGATCAGGTTTTTTCCAATGGTTTATCAGTATTTTTTTTTAACTTTATCTCATTAACTTTTGCCTTCTAAAAAGTTTGCACTCTTATTTTATTGTTTTAAAAATACTTATCATGTGAAAGCTACCATCTGACCAGATTTTTATCAGAGTTTTTTCTTTTTTTTTCCTTTTTATTGACAGCTTCCATACTTAAGAAAATAAATTACAATAATTCCCTCCCCCCCACTTTTCCCTTCACAAATCTATACTCCATCACATCCCCTCCATCTCTCCATTAGTCTCTCTTTTATTTTATTTTATTTTTAATTTTTTGTTATTTTTATTTATTTATTTGAGAGTGACAGACATAGATAAGAAGAGGCAGATAGAGAGAGATATGGAGAGCTCAGAGCAAGCGCGGTGCAGCCTGAGCGGCGCTCAGGGGGAGGGGGGAGTGGGCGAAAAAGCAATAGGATCTTATCATCTATTCCTGGTGGGAAACCAAGAGCCTTGGCAATAGTCTATAATGTTTTAGGGGGCATCAGGGACCTCCCTGGCCAATAACTCATTGGATGATATCCCATCCCTAGCACTGAAATTTTTCTAGTAACAGTCTATGGATTCTGGGTGTGTCATTATCCAAAAAGGTAGGTTATTGTTGTAGTCAGGTTCACATTGTTGACATAAATCACCTGACCAAGAGCAGCTTGTGGGAAAAAAAAGGTTTATTTTGGCTTACAGACTCAAGAGAAAGCTCCATTATGGAAGGGGGAAACAACAGCAAGAGTAGAGGATGGACATGACCTCCTGGCCATCAAGTGGGCAACAGGAACAGGAGAGTGTGCTAAATACTAGCAAGGTAGAGCTGACAATAACACCCATAGCCTGTCTCCAACAATACACTACCTCCTGGAGGTGTTAATTCCCAAATCTCCATCAGCTGGGAACCTAGCATCTAGCACACCTAAATTTATGGTGGACACCTGAATCAAACCACTACAGTTATCATATGGCTTATTCACAATATCCTGAGGGGTTTTTTTAAAAGTATTTTGTTTTTATTTATTTATTTATTTGACAGAGAAAGAGGGAGGGAAGGAGGGAGGGAGAGAGAGAGAAAAATATGGGAGTGCCAGGGCCTCCAGCCACCGCAAACAAACTCCAGATGCATGTGCCCCCTTGTGCATATGGCTAACGTGGGTCCTGGGGAATAGGACCTGGGTCTTTTGGCTTTTCAGGCAAATGCTTTAACCACTAAGCAATCCGCCATCCCCACAATATCCTGAATTGTGATTAACCCTTACCCCACACTCCTTTTACTCAATCTCTTCCCTGACCTCGCTTAAGCCATTCCACCCACAGTATTCTGTCCATCTACTTACTATCTCCTTAAGTCTACACCCCTCTCTATTTTTACTGTAATTCACAGACAAGTCTGTACATTTGTAACTAGGATCCACATATGAGAGAAAACATGTGACATTTAGCTTTCTGGGCCTGGGTTACCTCATTTAGTGCAATCTGTTCCAGATCCATCCATTTCACTGAAAAATTTCATAGTTTCATTATTCTTTACCACTGAACAAAAATTTCATTGCATAAATCTACCACATTTTCATTATCCATTCATCAGTTGAGTGGCATCTAGGCTGGTTCCATTTCCTAGCTACTATGAATAGAGCAGCAATAAACATGGTTGTACAAGTATCTCTAAGGTAGTGAAATGAGTCCTTGGGATATATGCATAGGAGTAGTGTAGCTGGGTCATATGGTAAATCTATTTGTAGCTGTTTCAGAAACCTCCACACTGATTTCCACCATAGTTGTACTATATTACATTCTCACAAACAGTGTAGAAGGGTTCCTTTTTCTCTGCATCCTCACCAACATTTTTTGCCATTTGTTTTTTTGACAATACCCATTCTGACAGGAGCGATATGAAATCTCAAAGAAGTTTCAATTTGCATTTCCCTTCTGGCTAAGGATGTAGAACAGTTTTTTTAATTTTTTTTTGTTTTTTATTTTTTATTTTTATTTATTTGAGAGCGACAGAGAGAGAGAGAGAGAGAGAGAGAGAGGCAGAGAGTGAGAGAGAGAATGGGTGCACCAGGGCTTCCAGCCACTGCAAATGAACTCCAGATGCATGCGCCCCCTTGTGCATCTAGCTAACGTGGGTCCTGGGAAATTGAGCCTCGAACTGGGGTCCTTAGGCTTCACAGGCAAGTGCTTAACCACTAAGCAATCTCTCCAGCCCTGATGTAGAACATTTTGATTTTGTTGTTTAAATGTCATCTGTATTTCTGTGTTTGAGAACTCTCTATTTAATTACTTAGCGCATTTTAATTGGGTTATTTGATTTCTTATTGATTAGTTTTCTGAGTTCTTTGTATATCTTAGATATTAATCCTCTGTAAGATGCATAGCTGGCAAAGATTTTCTGCCATGCTGTAGGTTGCCTCTTTGCTCTATTCAGTGTCCTTTATTGTAAGAAAGCTTGGAAATTTCATGAGATCCCATTGCTTGATTAGTGGTTTTACGTCTTGAGCAACTGGGGCTATATTCAAAAGATATTACCTATACCAATGTGTTGAAGGGTTTCCCCTTACTTTTTCCTCTAGCAGTTTCAGATCTGTTATGAAGGTCTTTGATCCATTTGGACTTGATTCTTGTGCAAAGAGAGAGATAAGGATCTATTCCTTCTATATATAGATATCCAGTTTTCCCAGCACCATTTGTTAAAGAGGCTGCCTTTTCTCCGATGCATGTTTTATCCATTTTTGTCAAAATCACATGGCTGTAGCTGCCTGGGTTAACATCTAGGTCCTCTATTCTGGTCCATTGATCTACATGTCTTTATGCCAGTACCATGCTATTTTTGTTACTATGGCTTTATAGTATAGCTTAAAATTGGGGATGGTGATACTGCCAGCCTTATTTTTGTTGCTCAAAATTGTTTTAGATATTCAAGGTTTTTTGTACTTCCAAATGAATTTTAGGATTTTTTTCTATTTCCATGAGGAATGGCATTGGGATTTTGATGGGGATTGCATTAAATGTGTAGATTGCTTTGATAAGATTGACATTTTATAAATATTGGTTCTTCCAATCCAAGAAAATGGGATATCTTTCCATTTCCTCATGTCTTCTACAATATCTCACTTGAGTGTTTTAAAGCTTTCATTGTAGAGATTCTTTACATCTGTGGTTAGGTTTATTCCAAGTTGGTTGTTTTTTTTTTTTTTTTTTCTGAAGCAATTGTGAATGGGAGTGATTCCCGGATTTCATCCTCTGTGTGTTTGTTGTTAGTATTTAGAGAAGGTACTGATTTCTATGTATTGATTTTGTACCCTGCTACATGGTTAAAATTGTTTATTACCTTTAACAGTTTGCTGGTAGAATCTTTAGGGTACTTTATGTACAGGATCATATCATCTGCAAATAATGATAATTTGACCTCTTCCCTTCTAATATTTATCCCTTTTATGAGTGTCTCTTGTCTTTTTGCTATAGTTAAGACTTCCAGTACTATATTAAATAAGAGTGGGGACAGTGGACACCTTTGTCTTATTCCTGATTTTAGTGGAAAGCTTCAAGGTTTTCCCCATTTAGTATTATATTGGCTGTAAGTTTGTCACAAATAGCCTTAGTTATGTAGAGACATGTTCCTTCTAATTCCAGATTCTGTAGGACTTTTACCATGAAGGGATGATTGAGTTTGTCAAATACCTTTGCTGTACCTATTGAGATGATCATGTGATTTTTGTCTTTCAGCCCATTTGATTAGTGTATTACATTTATTGATTTGCTTATGTTGAACCATCCCTGCATCTCTGGGATGAAGCCTACTTATTTCATTAAGCTGGTTTCCTGTGTTCTCTTTCAGGAGTTTGTTTCTTCCTTAATTCCTTTATTTTCTTTTTGGATTCCTTTGATTTCTTCTTCAATTTCTTTGGGTATAGATAAAAGCATTTATTTGAAATATTCATTAGGCTGTTCATCTGAAACAGTGCCATTGGGGGGGGTCATTTCTGATGGAGTTACAATTTTTTGTTCATTTTTATTATTTATCTATTTGAGAGTGACACAGAGAAAGAGGCAGATAGATAGAGAGAGAGGGAGAGGGAGAAAATGGGCACGCCAGGGCTTCCAGCCACTGCAAACGAACTCTAGAGGTGTGCACTCCTTATGCATCTGGCTAACGTGGGTCCTGGGGAATCAAGCCTTGAACCGGATTCCTTAGGCTTCACAGGCAAGCACTTAACCGCTAAGCCATCTCTCCAGCCCAGGATTTACAATTTTTGGTGGGACTGTATTGTCTTGATTCTTTGTGTTTCTTGTATTATAATGTAGTGCTTTTTGCATCCTGAGTTATTTGATGCTTGGGTTTTCTAATTATCTGCTGTGTTCCTCGACATGGAAACCCAACTTTATATACCTTAGAGGTAGGAGTGCCAAGTATAGCTCTTGGACTCCAATCTAGCCTTGGAAGTAAGCCTAGATGTTGAGTTTGCCTGCCATTCAAGTATACTAGTGAGTTGGGTGGAATAATTTACTGGCAAATTCTAAAATTCAACTAAGTAGTATACACATTCAACAAAAACCAGCACAGAGTATGCAAGTGTGGTGATTAAAACTAACAGATAACCTTATAAAGTTAAAATCCCTATGGGTGTGTGCTGCTCTACATCCTTATTCCTGTCAACTTGGAGGTTGAGATTTCTGTTCTGAAATGGGTTCCAGGTCAGCCTGGGTCTGAATCAGACCGTGGCCCCAATAATGACAGAAGAAAAAGACAAAGGCTCTATTAATCTTAAAGTACCAAAGGCAACAATAGTCAACCCCCAAATACAGCTTAACTGAGAATGGTAAAGCCAACCAAGAATTTGTGACCCCAAACCTGCCCTAACATGGAAAGAGAGATTAGCACTTCTAGTGCAGGCCTGTGTACCTGCTTTTTTATCAGTCAGCCTTGTTACCTTTTTGGGTGGCCTCCAATCTCACCAATACTGAGTGCCCACCTCTATCCCTCTCTGTTGGGCTATGGATCTGGTGTTCTGACCAGCTGTGCTGGATGCTGAATGAGTTCTCTGGAGGTTTGCAGTTCTGATGGCTGGGGGATGGGAGAGTGCAGGAAGCCTGGAGTTGTCCTGGAACTGCTCAGCTGGTCCAGCCTCTATTATCCTCCGCAGCTCCTCAGCTGATCTCTGCTGTCTCCCCTTCAAGTTTATTGACTTTGGAAGGATGCTGGTGTGATTGGAAAATCCCCTCATTTGGTCTCTGCTCCTGCAGCTTGGTGCTGGGCCAGACAGGCATGCAGATTCAAGCCTCAGGCACCTCGGCAAGATCCTGTCAGGTTTGCTTAAATCCCTCCCTAAGCCCGTTTGGTGTGACTCCTATGCCGCCATCTTACCTGAAAGTCTTTGCTCATTAATTTTTAAAATTGTTTTTATTTCTAATTTATTAGTTTCTCCCCTAATCTGATTTCTTTCCATCTAGTAATTTTGGGCTTGAATTTTTTTTTATTTTACCAAAGTCTTCAGATAGTTACTTACTTGAGATCTCTCCATTTTTATAATGTAAGCAGTTAAAATTATAAACTTCCCTCCTAGGACTGCCTTCATTGTGTCCCATAAATTTTGGTATACTGTGTTTTTATTGTCTTTCAGCTCCAGAATTTTAAAAAATTTCCTCAATAACCTATTCATTATTTAGTAGTGAATTGTTCAGACTCCAAGAGCTGGCATATTTTCTGTTGTTTCTCTAGTTCTGGATTTCTAGCTTTATTGCATTATGGTCAGATATAATACAGGAAGTTTTGTCACTTTTCCTGGTCCTAATATATGATCTATTTTATAGAAGGCTCAATAGGCTCCTGAGAATGTGTATTATATAGTTTGGGTGAAATGTTGTGTAAATGTCTGCTAAGTCTATCTGACCTATGGTATTATTTGGCTCCATTATTTCTCTGTTTTTTTTCTACTTAGATGATGTATTTATTCATAATAGTAGGTTATTAATGTCTCCTATTATCATGTTGTGTTGGAATTTCTGATTAAATGTCGAGTAGATTATGCTTTATAAAATTTGGTGCACCTGTGTCTGGTGCATATAAACTTATGATTATAATATCCTCTTGTCAGACTGTACCCTTAATGAGTATAAAGTGGCTTTCTTTATCTCTTTTGAACATTTTTGGTTCAAAGTCTCTTTTTTCAGTTATTAATATAGTTATGCCTACTTGTTTCCAGTCCCCATTTGCTTAAAATAACTTTTTTCCATACTTTCACCCTAAGATGGCATCCATTTTTAATGGTAAGGTGGGTTACTTGTAGACAGCAAATGGATAAATCCAGTTTTCTGATTTAGCCTGTTAACCTGTCTTTGGATTAGGGAATTGAGTCCATTGACGTTCAGAGTTAAAATTGATAGGTGTTAGTTTACCCCTGTCAAGCTGAAATTGTGTGGACTTTGGTGTTTCCTTGGTCTTCATATGCATTCACATCTGTTATACTTTGGATTAGTGATTTTTTTCCTCCTTTGCCTCTTCAGTAAGTTTGTTCATCTCTTCAGTATGGAGTATTCCATACAGTATTCTATGTAGGACTGGCTTAGTGCTCATATTTTCATTAACCTAGCTTTTATAATGGAAAGTTTTGAGTTCACTTTCTATTATGAGGGATAATTTTGCTGGGTATAGTATTTTGGGCTGGTCTTTCAAAATCTGACATATTCTCTTTTAAGTCCTTCTGGATCTTAGTGTTTCTAGTGAAAAATCCAAAGTAATTCAATAAGTGTACCTTTGTAATGTACATGCTATTTTTCTCTTACAGCTTTTGGTTTTCTCACTCTCTTTTTTTTTTTTTTTCTGTGTTTAGTGTTTTAACTATAACGTCAGATGGGTAATTCCTTCTGGTCCTGTCTACTTGGTGCTCTATTTGCTTCTTAAACCTTTATTATCTTTCCAGACAGATTTTTCTTGTAATTTTAGATATCTCCTCAAGATTTTGTTGTATAAGATACTAGATGCCAAAGAAAATAATGTTTGAAATGCACAGATGAGCATTCCTATTTCATGCTATGCTTCTAGGCTAGGAATTGGTGTTAGTCTGGTCAAAAACTAGGCTGTGTTTGAAGTTTGTTGTGGTTACAATTATCCTTGGTGAACTGTTTCAAATTCCTTAGTAATATCATGTATTGTGGGCTTTAATGCCTGTTTATTGCATAGCTTTGAGTTTTCTTTTTGCCTTTATATATGACACTGGTAGTTGTACTCAATACCTGGTATGGACAGGAATGAGATCATTTTTTTTTATTGTCCCGATTAAGGCTCAGGCTTAGGCAGCACTGTGAACATGGGTCTCAGACCTCTTCCCTGTGTAGATGTAGTGCATATTTCTGACCTCTCTTGGAGTAAGCTTTTACTTTCTTTTTACCTTTTATCTTTCCCAAGTTATAACAAGTTTATACCATATCTGAAGGTAGTACCTATTGTTCATTTCTCTGAAGATAAGAATTTATGTCCCATATGAAAATAGAAAAATTTCTTGCCAGATCTGTAGCAGTAGGTAATATTCCCTACCTTAAAAATGCCTTGGGAAGTTTTGTCAGGAGTCTCCCTGTTGGAATCCTTGGAGGGAGAGCCTTCTGTCTCTTGCAGTACAGCTTGAAGCAGCTTGGTTTGTGCTTATACTCTAGCCCAACCCTGGCCATTAGTAGTTCATTAAAAGTTGCCTGCTAAAGATTCTTATTCTATCACATGGTATTTGTGACATGTGTCCTCAGCAAGCAGATGCTTAGATTAAGTTTTCCCCTGTGGGTACCTATTTATTTCCAGACTTCAATTATTTACTTTCCCAGTTACCTTGTTTGCTTTACAGATTCACAAAATACCACTGGTTTTCAATCTGTTATTCTTTGTCTTAAAAGTGTGGAAGTGATATCTCATTCAGCTCTAATCCCAAAGTGAAAGCTTTCTTTCTGTCCTTTAAAAACTTTAAAAAGATAATGCTGGCGTGGTGATGGATGCCTTTAATCCCAGCACTCGGGAGGCAGAGGTAGGAGGATCTCTGAGAGTTCGAGGCCACCCTGAGAGTACATAGTGAATTACAGGTCAGTCTAGACTAGAGTGAGACCCTACCTTGAAAAACAAACAAAAAAAACAAAACAAAAAAAAAAAACTTTAAAAAATTGGACTATATGGTGACTAGAATTGACCTATAGAGCATATTAGAAGTGATGTCCTGATCCATTATTTGAATCATATTTAATGAGCAGCATCCTCTATTAGCTGCCTCTTGGAACTCAGAACCACTGTGGAAGAAATCTACCTATCCCAATAGAGAGAGAGGCTGATGTGGTAGCCCAATATGTGAATGAAGAAGCCATCCATGGTTGTACAGCCTAATCAGCCTGATGTGTGACTTCAGGCAATGCCAGCAGAACAACCATCCACCTGAACCCTAGCCAACCCACAAAACTCTAAGAAATTGTAAAATTACCATCCTGAGACATTAAGTTTTATGGTGACTTTAGATGTAAGTAATAACTAAATTTATGGCCAATCAATATTTGTGATAAATAAGTGAAAATGTGGGACATACTACCATATAATTTTATAAATAGCATAACATTCTTCTAAGAGCATCAGCTTGCCAAGAATATAAGGCAAAGAACCTGGAGAGGAAAGAATCTACCCAGAAGATATTGAAAATGAAAACAGATATAATTTTCCACTTCTGTATCTATATGAAGCTCTGGAGACAGATTAGAAACACAAGAATTAGTGAATTATCTCAATCAAAATGTGTACTTGACAGATACTGACACATGAAGATCAGAATTTGTTTACATGAAACAGAGAAGCAGCTCTATGTGAATACAATAGAATAAAAATGAAATTGTGTTAGAATATAAGCTTTTTAAAGCTAGTCTTCATAGAACATGATTAAAATAAGATGCAGGGGCTGGAGATATGGCTTAGTGGTTAAGCACTTGCCTGTGAAGCCTAAGGACCTCAGTCTGAGGCTCAGTTCCCTGGGACTCATGTTAGCCAGATGCACATGGTGGCATATGAGTCTGGAGTTCATTTGCAGTGTCTGGAGGCCCTGATGCTTCCATTCTCTCCCTCTCCCTCTCCCTCTCCCTCTCCCTCTCCCTCTCCCTCTCTCTCCCCCTCTTTCTCTCTGTCTGTTGCTCTAAAATAAATAAAAATAAATAAAAAATAAAATAAGATGTAAATAAATATTATTATTTCAAATCACCTTTAAAGTATGTGTCACAGACAAGATATTTCCACATTTCATACAATTGTGAAAGTTTCCTATTTACTTAAAAAAGTACATACTTGCTTAAAGTTTTATGCTCTCCAATGACAGTCAGATAATGAACAAAAGTGATCAAAACAAAGGCATTTTTACCACCTCAGGAAACAAATCATACCATGCTATAATTAGTGCCATTCCCTAACCATGGCCTTTCTTAAAGCTTAATTAAATTTTAACAAAGAAGGTCTAATGAGATAAATGAGTCAACTGTTGCCCAGCACAAAACAAAAATAAATTCCAGGAATTTGGATAAATAGGCCAAGGACATAATTGTGGTAAATTTAGGGATCTCTCTGAAGTGTATATAGTTCTCTTATCAAAATTTTCTTAAAGCAATTCTTCTTTCAAAACTTCTCTTCCTGGTAAGAAGAAAAATCATGGTCATAATGCTGTCAAGTTTATAAGATGATAGTCGCCTGGTCCCGGGCTTACATAGATTGAAGTTAATGAAGCATGCCTTCCTACAAGGACTGATGAATTTCTTGGCCTATGAATGAAAAAAAAAATCATTCAAAATTTTATTATTAAGTTCCTAGTTTCTCTAACTGGATTCAGCCTGAGTGTCTAAAACAAATATCAAGACTTGCATGCAGTGAGGGCATATTGTTTTAAGGAGGTAAAAATACCGTGACATGTATACCTCTGTCTGAGCCGCAGTTAAAACAATGGTCAAAGTAACAACAGAGAACATAATCAACTGTGAGAACTGTGAGAATTTGTGCTTGGAATTTCCTGTGGAAGTGGTAGGGTTGTGTTGTTCCTTTTCTCCTTGTTGATGGTAGTCAATGATTAAGACTTGTTTATGTGGTAGAATACTTCCTACACAGGTGGAGCTTTAAGTTCAGGCAGGAACCTGAAGAGAATATGACTCTCCGGTTTGTTTTATTGATACAGTAGAGAATGTGCTATGGCTGAGATTTTGAATTCTTAATTGACTAGAACAATCTAAATGTAATTTGATTCATACAAGTCATTTATGGGCTAGAAGTCATTTTAAAAGAAGAGAAAATATAGCATGCAATCCTAATTAAAGTTTTTAATTTCTGTTGGACACTATGTATAATTTAACTCTTTTCCCAAATAAATCTCTCAAAAATAATACTGCTTCTATTCAAAGATGTAAAGAATGACATCCAGAAAAATGCCGAATTTATTTAAATTTCTGAAACAAGATGGCCAAGTTATATAACAAGATACCAATTGGTGCAAGCATGATGTTTCATTCTAGGATGCTCTGGAATAACTAGGAGGCTGACATAACTCATTATTTGTAAAACAAATGTTAATGGCATGCCCCCTGAAGTCCAGGTACTTTGTAAAACTCTGAGCAAGCACCAGAGAATTGTTTAATTAGTATTTTCTTTGGAGAACTCAGACTCTATAACTTACAGTTACTTGTTCTTGTGCTTCATTCATTCAAGGAAAATATGAAATAGGCCATGTCTGGTTTTAAATATATATAAGTACAGAATAAAACAAATTAAAAGAAAAACTTGTCCTCCTATAACTCGCAAAGTAGGCAACAAACAAGAAAAAAGTAAAATATATTATATGTTACTTGACAACAATTACTAGTAGAAATAAATGAGGGCTGAGAAACAAATGGGAAAGTTTCAACAACAAAATGGCAGCAGGAGAAGACCCCAGTGAGGGGATGACGGTCTTAAGGAAGACCTGAAGAAAGTGTGAAGATGTCTGGGCAGAAGGTCTGAAGCCAGGGTCACGGTCTTGAGGAAATGGTTTTGGGAAAACAATCCGTAGATGAAGTCAGAGGTCGAGGTCGCAGGGGCCCTGTGCAGGCTCTGTAGGCAGGAGTAAGGACTTGAGTAAGATGGGTAAGGGCTTGAATGATATGGGATGCTGTTGGGAGGGTGGCAACACTGGGATACGACCGTCTGACTTGAGTTTTCTAGTTGATCAAACAGCATATGCTTCCTTAATGTCCAACACAGAGACAATATATTCCTTTTCACACAAAATCCAACCAATGCAGTGTGATACCAAGTCCTTTATGGGTGATTTCAATTTAGCATAGATGGGAATGCCTAAAGAAAAGATAAATTATCTTATATTGAATATGGTATTTCCTGTATTGTTTTCAGTCTGCCCATTGAAACTTGAAGGCTCTGGGCCAAGGCATATAACCCCAAGTACCATATTTAGCAACTTCTTTTTATAGAATTGTGTGCAGAAGTATGAAACTAAGTCTTTTTTTAAACTTTGTGAAAATGAATCCTTTCAGTCCTTCCCTCTTTCCCCAGGCAACCCATTTTTAAATAGTGAATTACTCAAAAAACAAAAGCCATGGAATATTTATCCCCAACTGTGGGACCCTGGTTTCGCAGGGGTGCATTGTACACTGGCTCCCCGGAAGTGTCCAGGCAATGTGGAGCAGGGTCTTGAGTGGACATGAGTACATCAGGAAAAAAGACCGTGGAGGCAACATCAGAGAGCAGCTCAATTTGTCAGAGGAATGGGTTTAAAGCATCTGTGAAAGAGTGGAGAGAGGAACAGGTCATAAGGAGATTGGTTAGTTCAAAGGTCCCGTTGATGTCTAATTGGCATGTAGTGACTGCACAGGTGAGTGGGAAAGGGTTACAGGGTCTAAGTTGTGGCAGGAAAAGGTATGGGGTACCAGTGGTAGGGGCAATGGCTGTGTGAAGGCGTGAAGGCTGTTGGCTGATACCTCATTAATATACAGGGAGATGTGCTGGGCAAGCGGCAAGAGGACACAAGGCTCTGGCGAAAGCAAAACTTAAGTCATATCAGGACATCCAAGTGCCCTGGGCTGGGGGAAGGGAGCAGCCTCACTCTAGGCTTGCCGCCACCTGCTGTAGCCTGGGGCCCTTGGCTGTGCCTGACAGCTCAGGCCTGCTTTAACCTTCAGTGGCCCAGGGCCCTTACCTGTGCCTGACACCCAACTATAAGCCAGCCTGAGAATGTTTTATATCCTCACCTAAAGGTACTTTCCATCTGCTGAGAGTTCCACCACTGGGGTTACTTGAAAGACTTTGGACTCATTTGATTGGGGATGAGAGGTCACTTCCTCAGTGGCATCCTAAGTTCAACATTGTAGATGGCAGAGGTAAAGCTGTGCCTGTCAATGACACCTTGGAGAAGGAGCATCCTCACTATGCTAGGTATGGTGGCGAGTCTTCAACTATGGCAAGAAGCTTGTCCCCACTAAGATCAGAAAGCACAACCGCCCCTTGTGCTCCTTTGTCTTTGTGCTCTGTTTGGGTTCTCAATAAACTGGATGGCGACTACCCACACTGGGGACAGTAGAACTTTATCTGGTCTACTGACTTAAATACTGATTTCTTCTAGAAAAACCTAACAAACACACATAGGAATGCCAATTTGTCAGCAACATGCACATCACTAAGCCCAGTCAAATGAACAAAGAAAATGAACCATTACACTGTCTGTGAAGTTGAAGTTAAGAAGCTATTGCATAAGATGGGGCTCTGACTGGAGTCTTCCACTGACTTTCCTGTTCCTAGACCTGGTGTCAGGGAAAGCTTTCCCTCAGGGCAATGCGAATGCATCTTAACCCAGACAGGGCACAGAGAACATACCAAAGTACTATTTCAGCAAAACCAGTTTTGGAGAATAGATGAGATTATTAGAGTTACTTACACAGCGAGGTGAAATACTGCTAACAGGAGCAATGGTGACACAAAAGCCTCCATACCACTGAGAAGTCTTATCCTATCCTGAGCGACAAGTTCCCCATTGCTACTTAGGTGAAGCTCCCTATGTTGGGATTACCCTGTGATGCTCTTCCCTCAGCCTCTGGTTGAGGGCTTATGTACAGAGCACAGAGACCTCAAAGCAGCCACACCATTGACAAGTCTCAACCCATCCTGGATTATGACCTCCCCATAGTTGCTTCTATTTAAAGGTAGCTGTATCACTAAAAAGTCCACCCCAGCATAGGCAACTGCTCATGGAAATTATGTCTCTGGAGTACACTGCATAGCCTGCAGGCAGCTCAGTTTTCCCAGACAGCCTTGAGCACTCTGTAAGACTTGGTGGCAGCTACATGGGAGAGTTTCATCCTCAAGCACGTCTTTTCCCTTTGTATAACTTTAGGGCAATCTTGAATCCTTTTACTAGACTTGTTGACTTCCTGGTCTTCTGAGCTTCCTTCCTCCACCTAGGAGGGGATGTTTCAATTTCTAATTAACATTGGTCAAAGTCTACCCTTACTTATTCCTATAACCTTGAGGTGTGGTCATGTGACCTCTTAAATTTCAGGTCTCCCAGAGTTGACTTCCTGAATTCCCATAACCTAATTCTCTTCAGGAGGCAATATTTTAATTCAGAGGAATTTGCTACTCAGCACCTGGACACCATTAAGATATACCTTCAAAGATTTTCTATTTGTTTTTCAGTTACCCATGCATATGATATTTGGAGTTTTTGGAAGAGCTCATACTCTGATTTGAGGAAATTCACTGCACCTTATCAGGATTTTTCCTGGGGGAAAAATACTTTCAATTACATGAAAAGACTAGGAAGCAGTCAATGGGAGAACATGCTTTAAACTTCTAGAGAGATAATCTACTTTTGCAGGCAAACTCCAAAATATTTTGTATACTGTCCATCATTCTGGATCATAGCAATGAATCTCCAGCTTGAACCTACCCCACAATCCACAGAGGGCTTGTTAAAATGTAGAGCCATGGGCTCTATCCCAAGGTTTCCAATTCAGGCCTGGAGTAGGGCCTTGGAACACTCATCAGAATGGCATCCCCTCTCTGCTCATGCCACATTTTCCTCTGCCATCATAGAGTTTCCCCTTGAGTCTCTAAGCCTTTTCCTCCCACAAACTGCTTTTGGTCAAGTACTTTATGTCAGGAACAAGAAGTTAACTGCAACATTTAACCAAAGTTAGAACATTTGACCAAAAATTGGGAGCTAAGTGTGGTCTTAGACTAACAGGATATAGTTATTAAGAATCTCAAGGAACTGCTGTTCTCATTAATCATGCAAAAATAATTAGAGCCTCTAAAAATGTAACAATGGATAAGGAACCTTTCCATTTGAAGAATTTCTAGTAGGTACAGGAAATATGCCTTGCTATTCTGAGTTGATTCCAACAAGAACAATTATAATTTATCCTAATATAATCTCATGACTCTAAAATAGACACAGGAAAACATATCACACACATGAACACTAAAGAAGTTCTTAATGAAGGATAGATTAAACATCCCATTAAAGTAAACAAACTCTATTTTTCTTGTGTGTGTGTGTGTATGTGTGTGTGTGTGTGTGTGTGTTTATGTTATGTGCTGTGCTGTGCTGTGCATGCAGAGGCAGGGATTCCTGTTCTCACCTTCTTCCATTTACTTAAGGTAAGGTCTCCTTGTTATTTTCCACTGCTTATAGCAGGATGAAGGTTCTGAGAGTTTCAGCAATTCTCCTGTCTCTATAGCCCACTTCACTATGGAAGTGCTGTGATTATAGATATGCGCGACATGCATACTGGGGATCCAAACTCAAGTCCTACACTTGTGTGGTGAGTGCTTTGTCTCCTAATCCACCTACCTGTGCGGGGCTCCTTCCCGCACAGGTAGTGCCGAGGGAAGGACCAGGCCTGCTGGTTCTTCCCTAGGGGTTGAGGGGATGATGAGCATCGGATGACCCAGAAACCTCTCCTGGCCACCGGAGACAAACCACACTGAGTCGGGAGTCTTTGCAATGCAGGAACAACTCGCTTTATTACTCTGAGCAGTTGCTTATATCATGTTGGGGACGAAGGCGGGGATTTTAGGGTGGGAGAAGAGGTAAGGGCCAATAGTAAACTTTAACTATTGAAATGGTAATTACAATTACCACGAAGAAATAGCAGGCCAGAAGCCCTTAGGCATCCTGCTGAGTCATAGCTGGCCAGAGACAGGTCGCCAAACTTTAGCTAGGCTCAGGAAGTTCCACTAGGCCTCACGCCTAGGCCTTTCAGGGCCCAACATACCTGGTCTATAATTCAATTCTTGACTTTTAAAAATCACTTATTTATAGCTGGAGAGATGGTTTGGTGGCTAAGGTGCTTTCTTGGGAAGCCTAAGGACCCAGTACTCATGTAAGCCAATTTCACAAGGTGGTACATACGTCTGGAGTTTGTCTGCAGTGGCTAGAGGCACTGGTATGCCCATTTTATCTCTGTCTCCCTCTTTCTCTCTCTCAAATAAATAAAGAAAAATCACTCAATTACTCTCATCTGTGCACTAAGACAAAATCTGCACATACTTGGAAGCTATAAACAAAGATGTAGGCACTAAAATATATGTAAAACCCACTAAGTGTTTAAGGGTAGAGGAGTTTTGTGAGAGATATAAAGAAAATACTCATTTTCCAAAAGGAAAAAAAAAAAAAAAGACAGGAAAGACAGGTGGCAATTTGAGAGATGACCAGTGGAATTGTCATGAAGCCTAGTGAGAGTTGCTTTCACATCAAGTGCAAAACATAAACTCATCAGAGGCTATGAGCTAAACTATCCCATGAACTACCCCAATATGCTGATTATGATGAGAAACAAATACTTTTAAAAGCCTTCAAAAATGAAAACACCAATATTCCTCAAATAACAGTGATATTCTCCATTTTCCTTTTTCTCTACTCTTTCCATGTATTTTCCTTCCACATGGTATGCAGTTGTAAACGTCTTCTAGGAAGGTTTTTCTGCCACCAGCAAGTGTTCTTGGTGTGGAAAGGCCTCTTCGCTATGTGAACTGATCCATTCATTAATGCTTGTTCTAATCAAATTGCTGTTATTTTGCTGAGCTTCAGGGTGAGTTTGTTACCAGCAGTGATCAAGGTGGAAATTACAATTTCTTCCCACTTTCACTTCCTTTCCAAGACCTGATCAGTACCTAATTCAGAGATCAATTGGACACAAATTTGAACTGACCTGAAAAATTTGTAGAATCATTAAATTAAAAGATATACTTAGAAATATTAAATTTTAATGAGTTTGTTTGATCAGATAGTAACCAATTAATGAGTTTATTTGAGCTGATATTAATCTATGAACTGGGAAGCCCCATCAGACCAAAAGGTGTTCAAGTCTCCACAAAGAGAAGGATCCAGAGAAAGAGGTGTTTTAATAAGGTGAAACCATGCCAAATAAAATATATTTTATTGACTAAAGTGGAAAGTTTCTCATTAGAGAATAGCTAATGTTTTGTTAAACTTCTTCACTTTACTGTTTACATTGAGCTGGCTTTACTTGGAACCCAAAGCAGTGGTGTTGTCTCAGCCTAGTGGCTTCCCAATTATTATTTTTCCTTTGAGACAGAGTCTTACTCTGTAGCTCAGGGTGACCACAAATTCATTGATCTTCTTGTCTCACTTTTCTGAGTGAGTTCCGGGATGACAAGTGTGTACCAACACACCCAGCATAACTAATTTATAATAACATGTTAGGTTTGAAATGTGTTCCACAGGCTCATGTGTTTGAGCACTTGGCCCCTGCTGCTGGTGCTGTTTGGGGAAGGTTGTGGAACCTTGCTGGAGGCACTGGGTCATTGGTTGGGGGAAGAAGTGGCTGAGGTTTTTCTTTTCTCAATTTTAATTAATATTTTCCATGATTATAAAAAGTATCCCATGGTAATACCCTCTCCCCCCTCCCCCGCCACTTTCCCCTTTGAGATTCCATTATCCACCATATCCCCTCCCCATCTCAATCAGTCTCTCTTTTATTTTGATGTCATAGTATTTTCCTTATGATGGTCTTTTCCTTTATGATGGTCTTGTGTAGGTAGTGTCAGGCACTATGAGGTCATGGATATGCAGGCCATTTTATGTCTGGAGGGAGCATGTTGTAAGGAGTCCTGCCCTTCCTTTGGCTCTTTCTGCCACCTCTTCCGCATTAGACCCTGAGCCTTGGAAGGTGTGATTGAGATGTTACTCAGTACTCCAGTCACTTCTTTCCAGCACTATGAACCATCTGAAAGGAGAAGATTCTCTATCCAAAGTGAGAGTAGCAATAATATAAGGGTATAAATATTAAGAGAAGTGCTTACTGGGCAGTTTGATAAGCATAGTATATACATTTTTCCAGACATCATCAGATGTTACACCCCTAGGGCTCATGACTACCCCTGTTTTAAGTTTTCAGTGTCAGGAATGTGTTTCCCTCCATGGAGCGGGCCTCCAGTCCAATTGGAGGGCAGTTGGTTTCCACCATGACAGATGTGCCACTATTGTACCCGTTGGCTCATTTGGGCTGGCTGGCCAATTATAAGGCTTGCAGTGTCCACTGTTGAGTATCTTCACTGGTGATATCTCTTTCTCCCATTGAACTACATGTAGAATAGCTTCTTCCTGCTTTCTGTCAGCTGGACTACATGGAGGAGGTTATCAGTTCAGTTCCAGCAGGATTTTTCAGTGGACTTGCAGCCCAAGTATGTGGAGTCTTCAGCAATTGGGTCTAACCATCTATTCCTGGTGGGAAACCAAGGGCCTCGGCAATGGCCTATAATGTTTTGGGGGCATCAGGACCCTCCCTGGCCAACAACTCACTGGAGATATCCCATCCCTGGCACTGAAAATTTTCTAACAACAATCTATGGCTCCTGAGTGTTCCATTGTCCAAAACTGGAGGATTCCATATGATTTATTTGCATCCTCTTAGATTTTGATTAGCCCTCCCTCCACATTTTCCTTTACTTAATCTCTTCCCCTGACCTCACTTTGGGCCTTTTCACCCCTGTTAATCTATTCTTCTACTTACATATATATAATACCAACCTATTAAGTACCCTCCTCCTTTCCTTTCTCTTCCTTTTACATCTCCCTTTTAACTTACTGGCCTCTGCTACTGAGTTTTTTCCTTCTCACACAGAAGCCCAGTCATCTGTAGCTAGGATCCACATTTGAGGAAGAACATGCAGCGCTTGGCTTTCTGGGTCTGGGTTACCTCACTTAGTATAATCCTTTCGAGATCCATCCATTTTCCTGCAAATTTCATAACTTCATTTTTCTTTACTGCTGAATAGAACCCCATTGTATAAATGTGGCACATCTTCATTATCCACTCATTAGTTGAGGGACATCTAGGCTGGTTCCATTTCCCAGCTATTGTAAACTGAGCAGCAATAAACATGGTAGAGCATGTACTTCTAAGGAAATGGGGTGAGTCCTTAGGATATATGCCTAGGAGTTCTATAGCTGGGTCATATGGTAGATCAATTTTTAGCTGTCTAAGGAAACTCCACACTGATTTCCATAATGGCTGGACCAGATTGCATTCCCACCAACAGTGTAGAAGGGTTCCTCTTTCTCCGCATCCCCACCAGCATTTAGGATCATTTGTTTTCATGATGGTAGCCAATATGACAGCAGTGAGATGGAATCTCAGTGTAGTTTTAACCTGCATTTCTCTGATGACTAGGGATGTAGAACATTTTTTTAGATGCTTATATGCCATCCATATTTCTTCTTTTGAGAATTCTCTATTTAGCTCCATAGCCCATTTTTAAAAAATTTTTAAAAAGTTTTTATTTATTTATTTATTTATTTATTTATTTATTTATTTGAGACAGACAGAGAGAAAGAGGCAGAGAGAGAGAGAATGGGCGTGCCAGGGCCTCTAGCCACTGCAAACTCCAGACGTGTGCACCCCCTTGTGCATCTGGCTAATGTGGGTCCTGGGGAATCGAGCCTCAAACCGGGGTCCTTAGGCTTCACAGGCAAGCGCTTAACCACTAAGCCATCTCTCCAGCCCCATAGCCCATTTTTTAATTGGCTTGTTTGACTTCTTATTATTTAACTTTTTGAGTTCTTCATATAACCTAGATATTAATCCTCTATCAGATATATAGCTGGCAAAGATTTTTTTCCCATTCTGTAGGTTGCCTCTTTGCTTTATTTACAGTGTCCTTTGCAGCACAAAATCTTTGTAATTTCATGAGGTCCCAGTGGTTAATCTGTGGTTTTATTGCCTGAGCAATTGGGGTTATATTCAGAAAGTCTTTGTCAAGACTAATATGTTGAAGGGTTTCCCTACGTTTTCCTCTAGCAATTTCAGAGTTTCAGGTCTAATGTTAAGGTCTTTAGTCCATTTGGATTTAATTCTTGTGCATGGAGAGAGAAAAGAATCTATTTTCATCCTTCTACAGATACATATCCAGTTTTCCCAGCACCATTTGCTGAAGAGGCTGTCTTTTCTCCAATGTGTATTTTTGGCTTTTTTATTGAATATCAGGTGGCTATAGCTACCTGAACTTATATCTGGGTCCCCTATTCTGTTCCATTGATCTACATGTCTGTTTTTGTGCCAGTACCATGCTGTTTTTGTTACTATGGCTCTGCAGTATAGGTTAAAATAGGTATGGTGATATCTCCCGACTTATTTTTGTTGCTCAGTATTATTTTAGATATTTGAGGTTTTTTTTTGTGATTCCAAATGAATTTTTGGATTGTATTATCTATTTTCGTGAATAATGCCTTTGGAATTTTGAAGGGGATTGCATTAAATGTGTAGATGGCTTTTGGTAAGATTGCCATTTTCACAATATTGATTCTTCCAATCCAGGAACAAGGGATGTTTTGCCATTTCCTAGTGTCTTCTGCAATTTCTCATTTGAATGTTTTATAGTTTTCATTAGAGATCCTTTATTTCCTTAGTTAGGTTTATTCCAAGGTGCTTTATTTTCTTTGATGCAATTGTGAATGGGAGTGATTCTCTGATTTCATCCTCTGTATGTTTGTTGTTAGCATATATGAAGGCTACTGATTTCTGTGTATTTATTTTGTATCCCACTACATGACGGTAGGTGTTTGTCAGCTCTAACAGTTTTCTGGTAGAGTCTTTAGGATCCTTTATATATAGAATCATATCATCTGCAAATAATGATAAGTTGATTTCTTCCTTTCCAATTTGTATCCCTTTCATGTGTGTCTCTTGCCTTATTGCTATGGCTAAGGCTTCCAGTGTTATATTAAATAAAAGTGGGGACAGTGGACACCCTTGTCTTGTTCCTGATTTTAGTGGAAAAGCTTCCAGTTTTTCCCCATTTAGTAATATGTTGGCTGTAGGCTTGTGATAAATAGCCTTTATTATATTGAGATATGTTCTATCTTTGCCTGGTTTTGGTATCAGGGTGATGCTGGCTTCATAGAAGGAATTTGGTTGAGAGTTGTTATCTTTCAGGACTTGGAATACATCACTCCACGCCCTTCTGGCTTTTAAAGTTTGTGTTGAGTAATCTGCTGTAGTTCTGATAGGCTTGCCTTTGTAGGTAACTTGATTTTTCTCTCTAATTTTTTCTTTGGATTGTGTTTTAGGTAGTTTGATTATAATATGGTGGGGAGAGGTTCTTTCCAGGTTTTGTCTGGCTGGTGTTCTAAAGGCTTCCTGTATCTGCATTGGCACCTCTTTCCCAATTTGGGGGAAGTTTTCTTCTATGATTTTGTTGAAGACGCCTACTATGCCTTTGGAGTAAAATTCTTCTCTTTCTACTATGCTCTGAATTTTTATGTTTGATCTTTTCATAGTGACCTGAACATCTTGAAATTCCCACACATACTTTTCTATAAGTTTGTCTCTCTCTTTGTTGGACTGTATTAGATCTGCCACCTGGTCTTCTAGCTTAGATATTCTGTCCTCTCATCCATTCTACTGGTGCGATTTTCTACAGAGTTTTTTATTTCATTAACTGTGTTCTTCATTGCTAGTAATTCTGACTGTCTTTTCTTTATTATTTCTATTTCCTTATTTTTGTCTAGTATTGATCTCTTTATTTCATTAAATTGGTGTCCTATGTTTTCTTTGATTCCTTTGATTTCCTCTTTGATTTCTTCTTTGACTTCTTTGAACATATTTATAATCATTCTTTTGAAATCTTTCTCAGGCATTTCTTCTAACTCTTTCTCACTGGAGGTCATTTCTGATGTATTAATACTTTTTGGTGGATTTATATTGTCTTGATTTTTGGTGTTTCTTGTGTTATATAATGTATATATTTTTGCATCCTGGATTATTTAATGATTATATTTTCTAGTTAGCTGGTATTATTAGATGTATCAGATAATCTGATGTCATATAACTTCAGGGTAGGAGCTTAAGGCATTAGGTGTGGCTCTCAAGACTCAGAGTATTTATCCACGAGTAGGTATTATGACAACCAAATCCTCTAACTGTCCCTTAGGGTGTGTGGTGCTCCCCACTCTGCCCTTAATCCTGACAACAAGGAGATTAAAATTTCTAAGCTGTTGAGGGTTCCAAGTCAGCTTGTGACCAGGTGAGGCCCTTCCCTGGTGTAATCCCAGTTATCTCTGCTCCTGCTTGGTTCTCATTGTTGGTTCAACTTGGCGTGGCTGGGTCCTTGGACCACAGCTCTGTTCGCTGGAGCTGGGCACTGGCGGTGGGGGAGGGGAGGCTGCCAATGCTGCTCTAGTTCTCTCGCTGTTCTGTTCTTCTACCTTGTGATCTGCTCCTCTGTTGTTCACTGCCACTCTCCCTTCACGTTTCTTGAGTTTGCGGGAAGCTCTGGTGTGAGTGGAAGCTCCCCTCACCTGGCTTTTCCTGTGGCTCAAGCCGAGCCTTGTAGCTTTCTGGTGCGCCTCTGCTGCTGCCAAGGTCAGTGGACCTGCCGGAGCTGCTTCTGCTGGCCTATGTGGGCTCTGGATGCTCTGGATCTCTTCTACTTCTCCGCTGCCATTTCAATTTCCTATACACCTCACTTTTTAGTAAAAGTGTGTATTTTGCTGAGGTTTTTTTGGCTATTTCCCCACTAAGCTGCTTTGGCGTGTTACCTATGCGGACATCTTAACCGGAAGTCCCTGGCCTGAGGTTTTATATCCTGTCACCATTTCCTGTTCACACTCTGCTTTCTCTGAATAGTGTGACAAGCCAGCCTCCTATCCCTGCTACCATAACTTCTCTGACATCATGTTTTGTAACCTCATCATTAAACTGTGTCTTGTCAGGTATTTGGTCACAGCAATAAGTTCAGTAACTAATATGCAAAAGATTTGGAAGAAAACTTAGAGGATTTTTGGTCTTTATCATTCATTACTTATTCCATGGCCTTTTCACCTTCTTTGACGTTACCACATGCACATTTTCTTGAGTCAATTCATAATTCTAAAAATCTTTTTATTTTTCTTATTTTTTCTTCTTCTTTTGGATTTTCAAGGTAGTGTCTCACTCTACTCCAGGCTAACCTGGAATTCACTATGTAGTCTTGGGATGGCCTCAAATACACACTGATTTTCCTGCCTCTGCCTCCCAACTGCTGAGATTAAAGATGTGCACCATGATGGCCAGATCTATAAATCTTTTTGACATTGAAGTTTTCTCTTTAGGAGTAAACAACTATTTTCATCTCAGTATTCACAAGCTAATTTCTTCCTGCCCCACCATCTTCTACAAGTAGAGAAAATTAAGTGCTTCAGTAGGAAGCCTTGTAATATTTAGAGCTTTAGCCACGAACCCTCAGAGTTACTGGAGTCTGGCTGGAAAGTTGGCTCAGCAGCTTAAGGTGTTTGCTTGCAAATGCTGACAGTCTGCATTCCATTCCTCCCAGTACTCACATAAAGCCAGACCCAGAAAGTGGCATGTGTGTCTGGAATTTCTCTGTGTGTGTCTCTCACAAACAAATGTTTTTTAAAAATTTAGAGAATTGTTGGAGTTTCAGTCCATGAGGACACTGTAGTCCTTATTGTCTTTGAGGTATTTTAAGGTGCATTGTAGGATAGCAGTAGCCATGAAACAATTCTTCCTTTTTTAATTGAAACCAGGGCCTTTCATATGCTAGGTAAGCACTCTACTGCTCAGCTATATTCCCAGCTCTTGTTTATCTTTTTATTTTGAATCAACAGCTCACTTATTTGTCTAGGTTAGCCTTGAACATGAGATATTCATGCCCTAGTCTCCCAAATATTTAGAATTACAGACCTGGCTAGCACTATAATAATTCTTATCTGTAAATATACAGATACATTCTCTCCAACAGAGAAAACCCCTCCTCAGTTCCCATACAAGCCGGAGGAGACAAAGGGACAAAAGGCTATGTTGCATCTTTCCCCATTTTCCATGATTTCTCATCTATAAAGGACTATTTTCTGACATCTTCGAACAGACTATGACATCTTTTATTTTGTTTTGTTTTTATTAAGTAAATTAAATATATAAAATGTTTTGCATGTGATCATTTTATATTTGCATAAGAATCATGCCTCTATCTTTAAAAATTGTTTAAACATAACCTTGTATAACTCCAAATTATAGTAACTGAAACTAATCAAGTCCATTTTTTTCAGCAATTGTGTTATTGTCTTCATAGTGTAATAATCTGGTAAAAAAGAATAAATATCTAATTAGTCAAAAACTTTTAATTTTAGCTATGTTCTCATGTGGTATATGTATTGAAAATTGTTTAAGGTATCACCGAGGAGGATGATGAGAAATTGAGCTATGTGTGATGTTGTTATTGTTGTTGCTCTTGGGGCTAAAAGGGAAAAGAAATAGATTATATACTGGATATTAAAAATACTAATGCAGGGGCTGGAGAGATGGATTAATGTTTAAGCACTTGCCTGCAAAGCCTAAGGACCCTGGTTTGAGGCTCGATTCCCCAGGACCCACGTTAGTCATATGCACAAGGAGGCACATGCATCTGGAGTTCGTTTGCAGTGGCTGGAAGCCCTGGCTTGCCCTTTCTCTCCCTGTGCCTCTTTCCTCTGTCTGTAACTCTAAAATAAATAAATAAAAATAAACAAACAAAAATACCAATGCAGGAATAGGATATGAATTTGGAATTCTGAAATGTTCAAAAACCTAAAATGAAAGTACCCAAAAAGGGCAGGTGAATGGCTTAGTGGGTAAGGCACTTGCCTGTGAAGCCTAAGGACCCATGTCTGATCTCTCTCCAGATCCCACAGAAGCTAAATGCACAAAGGTGAGGAGAGTGCAAGATCACACATACCCACTAGGTGGTGCAAGCATCTGAAGTTCAATTGCAGTGGCTAATGCCCTGGTGTCCCAATTCTCTCTCTCACTATCACTCTTGCTTTCTGTTACTAAAAAAGAAAGAAAGAAAGAAAGAAAGAAAGAAAGAAAGAAAGAAAGAAAGAAAGAAAGAAAGAAAGAAGGAAAGAAGGAAAGAAGGAAAGAAGGAAAGAAGGAAAGAAGGAAAGTAAGAAAGAAGTTCCAGAAAAATGGAAATTAGATGAAAGCACATATCATGAGAAAATATTAAACTTGTTTAGTAATCCTTAAAGAAGGAATTTCAAACTCTATTAAAGATGATTTAGCTCCATAAGTATGTTTCCATTTTCCTTTAATTTATACTCCAAATAGATTTGGTAATTAATTATTTTGAGTATCATGAATAAAATGTAAAAGAAGCATTAAGCTTATGCCACACGTACTAATATCTTTAGGTGGACTCATTCATTTCACAAATAGAAGATTTATTATGTGTAAAGCATCAGGCTGAATATTATTGTCACTGATGTAAGGTTCATTTCAATCTTCATGGACCTGGCCCATCTCATCCACTATAATAGTGCAAAACCTTTGGTATTCATGGTGATCCTCCTACTTTTGCCTCCCAATTATTTGGATTAAAACTCTTGAGGCTAAAATTAGCATTAAAAAAAACCGTGTGGGGGAAGAGATGGCTTAGCTGTTAAGCGCTTGCCTGTGAAGCCTAAGAACACGGGTTTGAGGCTCGATTCCCCGGGACCATGTTAGCCAGATGCACAAGGGAGCACACGTGTCTGGAGTTCGTTTGCAGTGGCTGGAAGCCCTGGTGTGCCCATTCTCTCTCTAAATATATATCTGCCTCTTTCTCTCTGTCTGTTGCTCTCAAATAAATAAATAAAAATAAACAAAAATAAAAATAAAAATAAAAATAAAACCCTGAAGATAGGAAAGTGTCATTCCATGGGATTATGAGGAAAGACAAAATCATAATCTCAAAATCCTTCCTTTTAATAGCTCATGGGTTGTTAAAGTCCTTGATACTTTTTGATTATTCACCTTTGTGGACATGGCATGATATCAGCTCTTCTCCATGATCATTTCCTTGAAAAGTAAAATTATCCTGAAAATGGAGATACCAGAACCTTCCTTCTATTCATTCACATGTAAACTAATAATTTAGGGAATGATATCCAATAAATCCTCTGTAAATCTGTAAATGCATGAACAAGAGAATGAAAAATATGGTCAGAGGATGGACCCAGCCTTGAGCAACTGTCATGCATAATTTTAGCTGAAAGTAGGAGAAAGATAAGGTTGTGAGGATGGCTCAGTGGATAAAGAACCTTACCAACAGAAATGGAGTTCACATCCCCAGGACTGCATCAGTGCCAGGCGTCACAGCCTAGCTGTCATCTCACCCACCGCTGCACTGAAGGGGCAGACACAGGATCCCAAGGGCAAGCTGACTAGCTAGTTGTTGCAGTCCGGTTCACATTGCTGGTAGAAATCACCCAACCAGGAGCAGCTTCTGGGAAAAAGAGATTTATTTTGGCTTACAGGCTCGAGGGGAAGCTCCACGATGGCAGGGGAAAATGATGGCATGAGCAGAGGGTGGACATCACCCCCTGGCCAACATAAGGTGGACTACAGCAACAGGAGGGTGTGCCAAACACTGGCATGGGGAAACTGGCTATAAAGCCCATAAGCCCACCCCCAACAATACACTCCCTCCAGGAGGCATTAATTCCCAAATCTCCATCAGCTGGGAACCTAGTATTCAGAACACCTAAGTTTATGGGGGACACCTGTATCAAATCACCCCACTAGTCTAGCCAAACTGGTTAGCTCTGGGTTCAAAGAGACTCTGTGGAGAAAGAACACCTGACACACATGTGTGTCCACAGGCAAACAAAATTGTAGAAAGGTCCAAAACAGTCTGGGAAAAAGCAACCAGAGAAGTGGGGGTGCTGAAGCCATGGGCGCTGTGCCTTACACAGGAAAGTATGGCACCGGAGCAACTATGAGCCAGCAGGTAAGCACGGAAGTGGAAGTGACATGTATCTTGACAAAGATCACAAGTGACCTCAGAAAGAAACTTTTTGGTGGAATCTTCTAGATGGGGGGTATAAGAGAGGCCCTCGACACAGAGAACCTTTTGGTCCTTTGGTAAGTTTGGGTGTACGTCTGGCTGTAAAACATAGGAAGACTCCAGGACAGGAGTCTTGCTGGTTTATTAGTTTATGATTTGTTTTTGTTTGCTTGAGATAGGTTGTCGTTCTTTAGCTCAGGCCAGCCTGAAACTCACTGAGTAGCCCAAGTTCATATCCAATTAGAGCAATCCTCTACCTCAGCCTCCCGAGTGCTGCAATTACAGCAGTTAGTGACTAGGCCCAGAGAGGTTCTGGTCTTAAGAAAGAAAGATAGATTTGTGCATACTCAAGTGCTGATGGAATGGGTCAAAGCTGAAAAAAAAGGAGGAAACAATGGGTGGGATATATATATACATACACATATACATACATACATACATACACACACACACACATACATACATACATACACATATATATTTGGTGAGAAAAGATAGGATTTTAGGTATGCATGGGGGCATTGGGCCTTGGTGGGAAGAGGAATATTCCTGGGCACTGGAGAAATCTGGGGATAAAAGCTGGCAAATCACACAGCTGTAGAAGAAAAGGAGACAGGTTCTTCTTTCATGTTTTTTTTTTTTTTTTTTTTTTTTTTTTTTTGCTTTGCTTCACTTTGCCTTTAAGGCAGGAAAGTGGAGAATAAATACATCTGTAGAGGATGCAATATCAGGGAAGTAACAGTATTATTTTTCCTTTGTCATTGATCATCCTATGTAGATTCCTTGTGGGAGGTGATAGGTGTACATGTGTAGACGTGTGCGCATGTATGTAGAGACCAAAAGACATAGGGTGTCATTCCTCAGGAATACCATCTACCTTTTTTTAAAAAAATTTTTACAAAATATTTATGTATTTATTTGACAGAGAGAAAGAAAGGGAGAGAAAGAGAGAGAGAATGGGCGTGCCAGGGCCTCCAGCCTCTGCAAATGAACTCCAGATGTGTGTGCCACCTTGTGCATCTGGCTAATTTGGGTCCTGGGTAATTGAACCTGGGTCATTTGGCTTTGCAGGCAAATGCCTTAACTGCTAAGCCATCCCTCCAGCCCAGTTTTATTTATTTGCAAGGAGAGAAAGAGGAGAGGAGAGGAGAGGAGAGGAGAGGAGAGGAGAGGAGAGGAGAGGAGAGGAGAGGAGAGGAGAGGAGAGGGGAGGAAAGGGGAGGAGAAGAGAAGAGAAGAGAAGAGAGGAGAGAGGAGAGAGAGGAGAGAAGGGAGACAGGAGCGAGAAAGAGAGGAGTGAGAAAAAGAGGAGAGGAGAGGAGAGGAGAGGAGGGGAGGGGAGGGAGGGGAGGGGAGGGAGGGGAGGGGAGGGGAGGGCAGGGCAGGGCAGGGCAGGGCAGGGCAGGGCAGGGCAGGGCAGAGCAGGGCCAGAAAAGACACAGACAGAATGTGCATGCCAGGGCCTAAAACCACTGCAAACTAACTCCAGACACATGTGCCCCTCATGCATCTGGCTTATGTAGGTCCTGGGGAATTGAACCTGAGTCCTTAGGCGTTGCAGGCAAATGCCTTAACTGCTAAGCCTTCTCTCTAGTCCCCATCTACTTTTTTTTTGAGACAGGGTCACTCTGGCCTGGAGATTACCAGTTAGACTAATTTGGCTGACCATTGAAGCTCAGGGATCCATCTGTCCCCACTTCCCCAGCTTGGGATTACAACTGCATACCACCACTGGCATTTTTATATAGGTTCCTGGAATTGAACTTAGATCCTCATGTTTGCAAGGCAAGCAATTTGCTGACTGTGGTAGCTCCCTAGCCCTGATATACATTCCAATAACTGACTATATTACTTAGCATTAACAAAATGGGAATTTTATATTCCTTTTTGCAAATGAATTAAGTCCTAAAATAGAAAGACTAGAAATTATCTCAAAAACAAGATGGGAGCTGGAGATATGGCTTAGCAGTTAAGGTGCTTGCCTGTGAAGCCGAAGGACCCATGTTTTACTCCACAGATCCCACATAAGCCACGCATTCAAGGTGGCGCTCTCATATGGAGTTCAATTGCAGTGGCTGGAAGCCCTGGTATGCCAATTCTCTTTCATTCTCTCTCTCATAGAAAATACCTCATTCTGCTTTGGGAATAGGTATTTATCTTTATTCTTTTTCATTTATTTGAAAGAGAGACAGACAGACAGACACAGAGAGACAGAGAGAATGGGCGCACCAGGGCCTCCAACCACTTCAAATGAACTCCAGATGCAAGTGCCACCTTGGGCATCTGGATTGTGAGGGTTCTCGGAAATCAAACCTGGGTCCTTTGGCTTTCCAGGCAAGTGTCTTGTCCACTATGCCGTCCCTCCAACCCAGAAATAGGTATTTAGCTTCCAAGCCAAGAAGTCATAGCTGGATCTTCAAAATGAGATGATGAGTTAGATCAGAAAGAGGATACTTGCTACCACAGGCATGTTCCGTCCAATAAATAAAAGGAGATCAACTGGGCCATTAAAAAAAAGATCCCTGACATGGATGACACAAACAAAAGATGGAAGTGTATCTTTCTGGCATTTTTAAATAAATATTAACAGAAAGGAGTTCCCTTGTTAAGGTGAATTATTCCAGAAGCACAGAGAAGCAATGTTAACTATAGAATATATTTGAACTAGCACAGAGGAACCACTTGAATTACTCTGACAGAAGAAAAAAATAGCCTAATTAAGAAAAAAAGTGAACAACAAGAAGCAAGAAAGAAAAGCAGTCAGCTAATTTTGCTTCTCTGTTGTGGGGGATGGATAAAATGTGCAGATGTGAAGGAGAAAAACAGAAAATGAGCATGTTACAAGAAAATATCTATGCAAATGTCTGTGTGAATGATAAAATACAAAAATAAATATGTGATGGACTATAAAGCATGCGTATGTAGTAGTGAGTGGACAGAGGAACAAAGCTAGCAAATGGTTGGTAGTAAGAGAGGACTTTTGAACATTAGTCCCATCACAGGCAGGAAGAAAGCAACTAGTGCATAACAGAAGCAGATGCTTCAAGTGTTTAATAAGAAACTGGTCTCTCTCTCTCTCTCTCTCTTTTCTTTTCTTTCTTTCTTTTTTTTTTTTTTTGAAGCATGGGAAACACACACAAATACTGCTCATTAGATGTAATTAACTTCTCAGAGTTTTCTGACAATAACTAAGCGAAAATGGAGTTGTGACTCATACTGAAAAAAACTTTATGTTAAAATAATGAGAGGAATATTGGATGTGGTAGTACATCCCTATGATCTTAGGAGGTGGAGGCAGGGGGATCACAAGTTTGGGGGCAGCCTGCACTACATAGGAAGTCTCTTTCTCAAATATATAAGCAAACAATGAAATAAGCAGAGGAAAATCGTAGTGCACCTCCACCCTGGAAAGAAAAAGTTGCACCAAACATTTTGCCATACCAGGGATGTGTTGTTTGAAGTGTAATCTGCACAGTAGTCAGGCCTTAATATCCCAAGAAAGTCTAGACTTGAATCCTGACTTTTATTTTAAAGTGTGAATGTCCAAACCCTCTTAAGGAATAACCTTCTTAAAGTACAATGTGTTCTTGGTTCTTACTTCTAGGCCTGTTCTCTCACTGAAGTTAAAACAAAAATCCCATTTTTCTTGGAGCTAGCTTGCTAACTCACTCATGACTGTGTACACCTTGGGACTTTGTGTGAGAAAGGCTGACAGAAAAGTGCCTCACCTCATGCTGTCGGTGATGTGAGCAGCTTTTGTAGTATCTCCAAAAGTTCTCTTGGAAGATTCTTCTGATCAGACTCTTTTCCCTACCAGTTCGCTTACCTCCCACCACTCAGAAGATCATGATTTCATTTTCCTAAATGATTTCCTAAAGCGTGATTTCCTGCTTTCCTGGCTCCCATTTTGGTTTTCCTGTCTTCCCCTCTCCTGGGGAGGGGGTATTCCTGTACAGTTCTCGTAAAGGACATTCTAACCATCATTTTTATTTTTTTTGGAAGGGGGGTGCTTGGCCTGGTTGCACATCCTACCCCACAAGCCACCACCTTCTAAGCAGCAGCTAATCAAGGCATTTCCTCAAACTAGTTCATCTCCCAAAGGCATTCTGGAATCTATTGCTCAGAAAAGAAATTCAATGCCTAAATTACACCAGTACATCAAAAGGCTGGATTATCAGAAAGGCAATTGCTTGAAAAGCCCATGTCATGTAATAGTTATATATAATGTTGCCTATAATTATTGAGACTAAGATCCTTTATAGAATAGGCTATACATATGAGATATTTTTCTGCTTTAAAATTTCTCAAATTGTCCATTATATACAAGAAAACTTTTAAAAAATTTTATTTATTTACTTGAGACATAAAGAGGCAGATAGAATGACTGCACCAGGGCCTCCAGCCACTGCAAAAGACTTCAGGCACATGTGCCCCCCTGTGTATCTGGCTTTATATGGGTACTGGGAAATGGAACCTAGGTCCTTTGGTTTTGCAGGCAAGCACTTTTATGGTTAAGTGATCTCCTCAACCCCAACTGTTCTTCTTTTCAATTGTTGGACTTCCTACATTGATCTTTTAAAAACACTTTAAAATATAAAAAGTTAATATACTTAAAATATTTTAAAGTATTTATTGTTCATCCATGTTTATGAAATTTTCTGGTTTCATTATCTACTCCTTATTCCCTTAGTTCTCCTATATGTGTTTAATATCAACTAATCTTTTCTTGTACTTATATGGTTTACTTATTGTTATTTTGCTCTGTTTGTGGAGGCAATTGGATTTCTTATGTGTTTTAAAATGTTGCAATTTTTTTAACTTCTTGATTCTTCTAGTACTTTGAGCTTTACTAATATAGTACAAATGAGACTGGAGATGTTCTCTATATTGTTTGGTTAAACATCCAACCTTTCTAGGGCTGGAGAGATGGCTTAGCACTTAGGCGCTTGCCTGTGAAGCCTAAGGACCCCATTTGGTTTGAGGCTTGATTCCCCAGGACCCATGTTAGCCTGATGCACAAGGGAGCACGCACGTCTGGAGCTCGTTTGCAGTGGCTGGAAGCCCTGGAGCACCCATTCTTTCTCCGTCTATCTGTCTCTCTATCTATCTGCCTTTTTCTCTCTCTGTCTGTCTCAAATAAAAAAATAAAAATGAACAAAATATATTTTTTTAGAAATCCAAGCTTTCTAGAGAGTGAAATTCTAGCCTTTAGCTGATGTAAGGATACCCACTGACTAAAGAAAGGAGGATAAAGTGCAAAGATGTATGTGGTGGTTTGATTCAGGTGTCCCCAATAAACTTAGGTGTTCTGAATGCTAGGTTCCCAGCTGATGGATATTTGGGAATTAATGCCTCCTGGAGGGAGTGTATTGTTGGGGGTGGGCTTATGGGCTTTATAGTCAGTTTCCCCATGCCAATGTTTGGCACACCTTCCTGTTGCTGTGGTCCATCTTATGTTGTGCAGGGGGTTATGTCCACCCTCTGCTCATGCCATCGTTTTCCTCTGCCATCATGGAGCTTCCCCTCAAGCCTGTAAGCCAAAATAAATCTCTTTTTCCCAGAAGCTGCTCTTGGTTGGGTGATTTCTACCAGCAATGTGAACCAGGCTGCAACAATGGGTATGATAGGCAAATTTTCAGCTTGTAATTCCTGGGTCCCTCATATCTTCATATTTCAAGTCCTTCTAAGGTTCAGAAACTTGAATCAACTTAGTTTTCATCCATATGTCCCTTACACTATTGCATTCACTTTTACATCTTTTTAGTTACCATTTGTCCATTCATTTTCTATCTTCTAAAAGTTTGCTGACATCTCTCATTGGCTACTGCAGTCCTTTGAGTCCTTGCGGTCTGCTAACTTCCAAATCATTGTTACAAAGCCTGGGTAACTGCCTTTTTAATGGCATTATGAAAAAAGCATTGGAAGTAATCACTTGTTTGATATGTTTATTAATAAGAAATTGGATTCTCTTCAATCCTTATAATCTGGCTTCTATTCTTACCCCTCCAGATACATTAGTCCCATCAAGGTCACACCAAATTTCTTATTGTTAATGGCCCTGAGCTTATCCTTCTTGGTGTGTTACAAGGGATGCATTTGATCAGCTGATCACTGGCAAACTTCTGCTTTCAGGCTGGCTGATATCACACACTTCTTTTCCTGATTTCTTCGGATCACAAGTCTTCTTTGATTGATAGATCTTCCTCTTGCTATGTCCTAAATGTTCAAGTTCACAGGACCTGTTCTTGGATTCCCATCACATGTTCCCTCTACATTCTCTCCTTTAAAGATCTCATGTAAACCCTTTCAGCACCATTGCAAGCTTGTGATTTTCATTAGGCTCAGGCCTCCTTCCGAGGTTCCACTTCATAAACATACAATAGACACATTAACTACCATCTACTGTGTTTACCTTTATGTCAAACACTGCTGTCAGATTTTTAGATACTATTTCAGTTAATTCTACAGATAACATGATTTTGAAGCCATTATTAATATAAAAAATTTTAATAACCTTTGGTTTGTCCATTTATTTGCAACCTTCACCTTGATTCTCACCCATTTACACTGCTGCCTCAGCTTTCCAATTAGTTTCATCTCCCACACATTTCTTTGTAGGTGGTGCTGCAACAATGCTTCTTTAATACATTCTCTATGTGTCCTCCAGAAAGATGTTTAGAACTCTAAGTCAAGTCATACCTCATTCTTGGTTCATTCACAGTGCTTAGAATGAAACCCAAACCCCTTGCCTGACCTACAAGGTTGACATGATGTGATTCCTGCCTAGATTTAACCTTACTGGTACAACTCTCCTTTTTTTTATTTTAGAGAGAGCAAAAGAGAGAGAGAGAGAGAGAGAGAGAGAGAGAGAGAGAGAGAATTGGTGTGCCAGGGCCTCAGCCATCACAATTGAACTCCAGACGCTTGTGCCACCTAGTGGGCATGTGCAACCTTGTGCTTGCCTCACCTTTGTGCTTCTGGCTAACATGGGATCTGGAGAATAGAACATGGGCCCTTAGGCTTCACAGGCGAGCACATTAACCGCTAAGCCATCTCTCCAGCCCACAACTCTCCTTCTTGAATCTCATGTCAGTTACATATATATTCCTCAAATAAGCTGATGCCTTTGTATGTAACTTCATAACCCTGATGAAAGTTGTCTCAATCACCCAGACACTCTGTGTCTCTCTCCCTTTTACCTTTTTTTTTTTTTTTTTTTTTTTTTGGTTTTTCAAAGTAGGCTCTTACTTTAGCCCAGGCTGACCTGGAATTCACTATGTAGTCTCAGGGTAGCCTCAAACTCCTGATGATCCTCCTACCTCTGGCTCCCAACTTCTGGAATTAAAGCTGTGCACCACCATGCCTGTTCCCCTTTTTATTTTTTTAAATTCTTATTGCAAATAATAAATTATTTTATATGTTTGTATGTTTGTTTGTCTGTCTTTCACACTAGACTTTACATGCTGTGTTAAGAGTCTGGTCTAGTGTCTAAGAATGGCAAAGATCATTATGAAATAGATTCAGTGGATTCAAAAGAAGTTGGTTTAGCAAATATGAATTTGCCAGTCTAGTAGGCATCATAAAGGTTTACAAAGAAACAGATGAGGGCTGAAGAGATGGTTTAGCGGTTACGTGCTTGCCTGTGAAGCCTAAGCACCCTGGTTCGAGGCTCAACTCCCCAGGACCCACGTTAGCCAGATGCACAAGGGGACGTACATGTCTGGAGTTCGTTTGCAGTGGTTGGAGGGTCTGGCGTGCCCATTCTCTCTCTCTCTCTCTCTCTGTTGCTCTCAAATAAATAAATAAAAATAAAAAATATTTTAAAAAGAAAGTGGGATGATCTCTGTCCTTAAAAAAAAAAAAAAAGAAACAGATGAGGGCTGGAGAGATGGCTTAGCAGTTAAAGCATTTGCATGCAAAGCCTATGGATCTGAGTTCTATTTCCCAGCACTCACATAAAGCCAGATGCGCAAAGTGGCCTATGCATCTGGAGATTGTGTGTGGTGGTTAGAGGCCCTGGAGTGCCCAATCTCCTTCTCTTTCTCTCTCCCCTTGCAAATAAATAAAGATTTTTTTTTTTAAATGCCAAAGAAAGGTTGGAAAGATGGCTTAGTGGATAAGGTGCTTGCCTGCAAAGCCAAAGGACTCAAGTTTGTTTTCCCAGGACCCACATAAGCCAGATGCACAAGGTGTCTCATGTATCTTGAATTTGTTTCAGCACCTACAGGCCCTAGCACACCCATTCTCTCTCTCTCTTTCTCTCTCTCTCTCTTAATAAATAATAAGTAAATAAAAATAAAAATTTTTTAAATGCCAAAAAACAGATGCGTACATATTATATGCTTATATAAGTAGAGACTCATTCTAAAGGATAAACCCAGAGTTTCAAGATTGGTGGGCAGCCAGCTACACATCCACGATAACTGATAATATGATTCCAGAGCAAAATCCATCAGACTCAAAACCCCAAAAGAATACTGCTTCAATTCAGGTTCAAAGGCAGGAAAACATTGGCTTCTCAACTCAGACAAACAGGGTAAATGCCTTCTTACAGGAGGGAAAACATTTTTCTTTTGTTTGGGTTTTGGAAAGGCCACATACTCTCCTTGTGTACAGATTCAAAAATTCATCTCATCAAAAATCAAACTCATAGAAATACTGGGAAAAAATATCTGAACAAATATTTTGGCACACTGTGGCACAACCCAGTCAAATTAACATAGTTAACTATTACAGCTAGCTAATCAAAAAAAAAAAAAGTTAATCAAATGAAATAACCATGATCTAGGTTTTACAAATATGTTAATTTATATTCATTTATTGTAGGGGACAGAGCTTTTTCATTGAGGATGAATCTAGTGATTGACATTCCGGATGGTGTTGCCCACAAAGCCTCGCTCATAATTCATCTTTTGCATTTTCCTGTTTGTTTCCTTAAGTGTGAAAAAACAATTACAGACACTAGAGTGCAATTTAAGAACACAATTTTTTCTGGCCTGTTAGAAAGCTTTACTTTTTCAATTCATGTATAGTTGTTTCTTTTGATCTCATATTTTCAAAGCAACTTGATTTTTGAAGTATTTCATTTCATTGTCACATTTTTCTTTTAACTCTTGTCATCTGTCTCACTGGGTGATGGGAAGTTGTGAGATTATTACAATGACAAGGTTCGAGATCACTATGACTGTCCAGGGAAACAAACAACCTAACCAGTGGGAGCATGCTGCCTGTGTAGAAGGTTCAGTTTGCTATGATCACTAGGGTGATTCACAGATAAGAGATAGTCCATTCAACAGGAAAGCCAGAGCAGTAGATGCCTGGTTAGAATCACTCCCAAAATACCAGTGCTAAAGGACATTAAACACTAACATCTGTCTGCTACAAATTAATTCAACAGGCCCCAAAGGACACTGATGACCATAAAAATCAAAATAAACAAGAGGAAGAGGAGCTCCTCTGGAAATCTGTGGATTCCTTTTAGCTGCATTTGTCACTTCCTGTATCCCATGGCCATCATTAAGATGTAATTTAAGTTTTCAATTCTCACTTTAGTCTCTTTGAGACATGCCCTGTGTCATCCCATGAATTAAATAGTATCTATTTTATTAAAATGTCTCCTTTTTAATCTAACGCCTTTAAAAAAACAGTAAACAAATTGCAAAGGGGCCCTTTAGTTAATAAAGACATACCAAGGCTGGTAGCATTTTTTACTTTTCAGAAATGATAAAATGCAATTCATCATTTTTATGTCATAAGTATGATACTATAAAGAAATTTTTTTACTTTTCCAAATTATCTCTATAATGTATTTGTAAATGCAGGTGATGACAAAATGTTAAGCTTCAATAGAGTTTTTAAAAGTCTCTATTTAGTCACTTTATTTCTAAATAGTTCTTAATCCATCTAAGACTAAATTCTCTATTAATCAAGCAGTAGCATCACCTTTTTCCTTTGAAGTCATAGTTCATTTGAAGCAAAATATAGTGCTGTCTGTGAGATGCGAGTGCTCCATGCAGACTCCCTGGGTTTGAATCTCAGAAGGTTCTCACCTCAGTACTTGGTGGCAGCTCCTCCTGAGTTCTTGTTGAGTGCTGGATCCTTGAAACCCCAGCAGAATACTCAGTTTCTAAAGTAAATCTGTTATTTGCTCCAGCAAGAAAGTACACTACTTTAACAATGAATTACTAGTCTCTTGGAAAGAGGAGAACAAAGTTGAGTTAAGAGGTTTGGGAGTTTGTTTTATAGCAGGGCTTTCAATACAAGTTCCCAGACACATTGCAATTTGGTTAAAAATGGTGATAGAAAAACCTCTAATCCCAACACCTCATCACTGAAGCAGAACAAAAATGAACCCAACATGGCTCAGGGAAATTTTGCGGAAGAGCGGGTGGAAAGAATGTCAGAGCCACACACTGGGTCATGATATGCAGAGTCGTTTCTCCTACCCATAACTGTGGGCATGACCCATATACCTCAACAAGGAGGGGCCAGGGGAGGGGGTAGGACATGGATGAGCCTAACAATGGTACCAACTTGACTGTATTCACTGAGTACAAAACTAATTAATAAAAAATAAATAAATTTAAAAAAAGGAAGAAAAACCTCTAGGACATGGGGACAGCAAACAGGGCTTTGAGCTGAGGGTATGGAAGTCGTAAGAGAGAACAAAGGGAAGTTTGACGCTATCTACTGAAAAGTCAATCTTGAGTTTATTAAAAATGAATTTTCTGGAAGTTCCTGAAAGGAACATTAAAGTTATTTTTAAACTTTATCTCCTGAGGCAAAAATTTCCTGGAATACTAAAGTCACGGTGATAAAGGCAGTTATCAAATAAAACCATGATAATATAGACAATTCTGTTTTGCGGTATGAGGGGAAGGGGACAATAGTTTTGATTCTATTTGTCATTTGCAGAATAGGGATAGGAATAGAAATTTTGGGATGATTATCCTAACTATTGGTAAACCTAGAAAAGAAAAAATGTTTTACACAGAAAGGAGCAGGGACTTAAGTCAAAAGTTAACTTGGAGTTAAATTTAAATTTGAAATACAAGTTTCTGACAATGGTCTTACTTTGCAAACTCTCTAGAGTGGTGGTAAATATCTCCCAAAGGCCTTGTAAAAAATTAAAATAGTATACGAAGAAATAATGTATAGAATATATGTATTTCAGACAGAAGAATGAGAGCTCATTCTTTTAAAAAATTATTTATTTATTTATTTGAAAGCAGAGAGACAGAGATCAAGAGATTAAAAGATTCAGAGAGAGAGAGAATGGGCGCACCAGGGCCTCTAGCGGCTGCAAAGGAACTCCAAATGCATGTGCCATCTTGTGTATCTGACTTTACATGGGTACTGGGGAAATTGAACCCCAGCCGTTACGTATTACTAGCAAGCACCTTAACCACTGAGCCATATCTCCAGCCCGAAAGCTCATTCTTAAGGGAAGAGTGCAAAGGGCCTGATGAAGGTCTAATTGCAGAAGTTGAAGAGCCACAACAGGTTGTTGAAGCTGGTATCCAAATCCTGAAGGAAGGAGACCCGGCGCTTGACAAGAGTAGAGGCCCTAGGATGCTGTCTTCTCACACAGAAAGTAAGCCAGGAGCACAGCCATAGAATCACTTGTTTTCCTCCATCTCCTTCTTGTATCCAATCTGCTGCTGTGCTGGTGAAACCCAAATAGAGGCCAGAAGCAGATGGGGCTACAAGATGCAATCCTTCTGTCACCATGAGCTTTTTGCAGGCTACTGGTCTCACAGAAAAAAGAACATAAAAACAGACACAGAAAGGAAATCAAGGATGATTTATTAGTTAGAGAAAGAAAACAACAGGACAGGCAAGCTGGGGATCTGGGCAGCTTCAGGGAGGAGGGAGGGAGAGGAGGGAGAAAGGACATTATGGTGTCTGAGTTACAAGTCAGAAAGCAGGTAGGTTCAGCAATGAGCATGTGATTAGCCATGTCGAGTGGGGAGTCTTTGCTATATATAACTATGTATCTCGTGAGGGACAGTTACTACTCTTATTTCCTAATGTCATTCTGTGGCGTGACATATCCATATTCACTTCATGGCTATAGGATGATCTTTAGCTTGTAAAACAAGATTTTCTCTTTAATTCTAGAGAAGTCTCAACACAAAAGGTACCCAGCATAGTCCAGACACAAAAATGTTTACATTTGTAATGCTACTTGAAAAGGCACTATTGACCACTGACCATACAATCTGAAGAGGGTACTGTGGCCATTGGCCATGCCATTTGTGCCAGAGAATGCCAACATATTGATAATCCATATGTCCCAAATGGTGCCTGGGAAGCCACTAGCTGCAGAAGACCCAATTTTTTTTATCTTTTCCTTTCTGCCTGGCATCCTCTCTCACTTGCAGGTTGGCCTCATTGAGCACGGAGGAGGGGAAGAAGAGCAAGAGAGTGTCATAAACACATACACACAGTACCTTGGTTCTTTTTGCATGGATAACTCAGGAACCATGACTCAGGTGAAATTCAATTTATTGGGTGGTAGAATGAGAAATTTTAAGCACTGATCCTATACAGTATTTGTTGCAATCAAATTAGTTTTCATAAAGTTATAAGAAAAGATTTTAAATGTTTTCACCATATAAAATGATAGATGTTTGATAAGGCAAATGTTTACCCTGATTTAACCATCACACAATGTGTACAAGTACTGAAGTATCATGTTATGACATAAATACATATCTAACCTTTTATTATTTTATATATTAGTTTAAAACAATTTAATGACAGCCAGTTTACTCTATAAGGGTACAAATATAATATCTATTTACTGGAAATCAGAATATAAGAATATACAATATTTGTTAACTGCATAAATAGAATTTTTATTTCACATGACCATTCACTTCTAGAACCTTCTTTTTAATATTTCTAGGATTTTTTTGGTTTTAACTTGGATAAAAATTGAATTGAGGGCTGGAGAGATGGCTTAGCAGTTAAGCGCTTGCCTGTGAAGCCTAAGGACCCTGGTTCGAGGCTCGGTTCCCCAGGTCCCACGTTAGCCAGATACACAAGGGGGCGCACGCGTCTGGAGTTCGTTTGCAGAGGCTGGAAGCCCTGGCGCGCCCATTCTCTCTCTCTCCCTCTACCTGTCTTTCTCTCTGTGTCTGTCGCTCTCAAATAAATAAAAATTTTAAAAAAAAATGAATAAAAAAAATTGAATTGATTCAGTGGAAGTGAACTCACATTGTGAGATAAGCCATACACACACACACACAAACACATGTGTACCGGTGCAAACTTAAGTAAGATAAATATGAGTATTTCTTAGGACAGTGATGTTAGCTACCTACCAGTTCACCATCACAGGACCTGCTGAAGTGCTCAGCTGGAAAGGATTGCCCAATGATTTTCTGGAAGCTCATTTTGTATCATAGTTCTGTTATCCACAGCTTCTTCCATTCTGAATCTTGACCAGGTCCAAATTGGTTGGTTGTTTACTTACAAGGATGTATTTACTGGGTTTCAGACCTCTCTCAAACTTCACAGAATTTATATAATTGGTCTCCTTTCTCTTGCTGTCTAAACTCTATTTGTGTGCCAATAATGCCTATGAGTGGTCTTCAAAAAGGCTTGTTTCTGCCTCTTCTATTAGAGCCAGTGATGGTGGCACACACCTTTTATCCCCGCTCTGAGGAGGCAGAGGTAGGAGGATCACTGTGAGTTCAAGGCCACCCTGAGTCTCCATAGTAAATTCCAGGTCAGCCTGGGCTAGAGTGAGACCCTACCTCGAAAAATAAAACAAAACAACAACAACAAACCAACAAACAAAAACAGTATTAGATAACCACTCACTTTCACCATCCCTTACCAGTCTGAGTAGGGAAAGAAATACGTAGAATGAGTCCTATGGCAGCCTTTCCCCTGCTGATCAGCTATATCCTTTTGTTTTTGGTTATTTCTCATTGCAAAAATATCCATATTCTGCAAGCTGGTCTTGACCTGACCTCCTGCACCCAGGCCTCCATAATTGAATGTTCCTCTTGTAACAGCTTTTCTTGACCTTGTTTCTGTCTCATGTAGAAATGCTAATGGGAGGATATTCTCCATTAAGTAGATAATGGAAAGTCTTCCTCATGGATCATCACCCTTTGGAGAAGGTGACACTATTCACATTACATTAGCATCACCATTCACTTTTAGTCAAATAAGGTTTTGAGATATGATGGGATTTAGTTTCAAAGTTTCCAGGAACCTTTTTTTTTTCCTTTTGCTTTGTTTTGTTTTGTTTTTCATAGTGCTGCACTACACCCCAGGTTGACCTGGAATTCACTGCATAGTCTGGTGTTGAACTCATGGCAATCCTCCTATCTCTGCCACCCATGTGCTAGGATTAAAGACCTGGGACACCATGCCTGGCTTTTTCTAGGATCCTTTTTTAAAAGATAATGCCAAAGTTAGGATATGACCTCATATATGTTTATTTAAAAATAGGTTATAGTAATCTGCCGGGTGTGGTGGCACACGTTTTTAATCCCAGCACTCGGGAGACAGAGGTAGGAGGAGGATCGCAGTGAGTTTGAGGCAACGCTGAGACTCCATAGTGAATTCCAGGTCAGCCTGAGCTAGAGTGAGACCCTACCTCACACAAAGAAACAAACAAACAACAAAAAAGAAAGAAAGAAAGAACGAAAGAAAAAGGTTATAGTTATACTCATCATCTTTAAAAGATAGTTAACCTTGCACTATAACTTACCCTGGGACTATAACTTACCCACTCCTTTTATTTCACTCCTTTATGTATCCCTTGGCTTAAAAAAGTAATTCAATTGAGAAGCCCTGCCACCAAGAATCATTAAATGAAAAACATATCCCATACAAGTTAATGGTAAAAATTATGACTCCTTCCATCAATGCCTAATTACCTAAAAAGATTTCTTAAATAGATTTATTTTTAAATAGAAAAAAATATATGAATTAAACAATAAAAACAACTTGAAATAAGTAAATGTTTTAATGTAAATAAATACAGTTTGTACTTCAATAACATAATGACCACTTATTTATTTGACAAAGAATAAAAGACTTATACTGGGTGGTAGGTGCTGGAGGGGTGTGAGAAAAATGTGGTTTGGAGGTCCTATTCTTTTTGCATCATTTTCCTCACTAATTTCCCAGCTTTCTAGGCACATAATTGTCTTGCACAAATTTACACTCAGAGTAACAGCACAAAAATATATCTTTAGGGCAAAATAGAGGTTAAATAGCTGTGAGAATGCTTCGGAACACTTCCCAGTAGTCCATGTGAACAGCAGGCTAAAAACACAGTCTTTCCATCTCTTGCTGAAGTTCACATAGGAAAACAGTCTGGGTGCATCTACCATGGTATACAATTTGAATTTATTCCACATGCTATTCTCTTGCCTAAATCTTGTTTTCAGTGAATGATGTGTCTATGACTGAACTTATGATGCTGATTTACTACTCATAGCATACTTTATTCAGTGATTTTTAGGGTAAAAAATCTTACCTTGGGATAAAATGTCACTGATAAATAGAATGCCTTGTAAAGATATCACTCATTGTGTGTGGCAAACCATAGTATATTATACACATGAAATAAAATCATGGAATGAGTGGATTAATAATAAGACACCAATTTTAGGGTGTATCAGCTCTCTTCCTTGTTCTCTGCTTCCAACAAGATAGTACTAAAACCAACCTTAAAGGATAGATAAGAAGTGAGGAAGAACAGGAAAGAAGAAAATGGAAGAATATTGCAGGCAAATAATCGCTGAATAAATGAGCAAACTGACAGAAAACCAAGGATGTATTCTAGTACATGTAACGGGATTTAGAATAAAAGATTAGGGCTTTAAAGATGGTTTAGTGGTTAAGCACTTGCCTGTGAAGCCTGAGGACCCCGGTTTTAGGCTCAATTCCCCAAGACCCTCGTTAGCCAGATGCACAAGGGGGCGCACATGTCTGGAGTTCGTTTGTAGTTGCTGGAGGCCCTGGTGTGCTCATTCTCTCTATATATACATCTGCCTTTTTCTCTCTGCTTGTCTGTCGCTCTCAAATAAATAAATAAAAATAAACAAAAAATTTTAAAAAATAGAATAAAAGATTGAAATAAAGCTACTAAAATATTTACTATGTAGTATATATGACACTTTGAAATTCCTGGGAGTCTCAAGATTTTATTAAATTATAAATTTTATAAATTAGCATTAGATTGATTATTTAAAATAGCATATGCTCTTCTCAAACTTCTATACTATATTGGTTAATTCAAAGTAGATTGCATTGCTCAAAGGTCATTCATAAAGCAGACAGGGCTGGAGAGATGATTTAGTGGTTAAAGCATTTGCCTGTGAAGCCTAAGGTTTGATTCCCCAGTATCCACGTTAGCCAGATGCACAAGGTGGCATATGCCTCTGGAGTTCATTTGCAATGGCAAGGGTCCCTGGTTTGCTCATTCTCACTTTCTGTTTTTCCCTCTACATCTCTCATATATAAATAAAATAAAACATGTAAAAAGACAGGCAAAAAGATAGCATTAAACATTATATGTTTATTAGGGCTAAATCATCAGAAAAATAAAGATGAGACTAGAAGAGGCCAGCAGAGACATTAAATCACAATTTAAGTCTCCCCCCACATGTAGAATACAAAGAAGAAAGAGAAATGAAGTGAAGCATTCTAGACAAGTGCACTTGAAGGGAAGGTCCGTAGACTGCTGAGGAATTCTCAACCAAAATAACCCATCATAAGAGTCTGAAACCTCTATTCCTGCCACCGTGAGCTAACAAACTAAGAGCTGCATGGGCTCGGTGCACATGTGGTAGGGATGGGCTTCAGAGCCAAGGAACAAAACTCCTGACCAGTGATGCTCCTTGTGCCAAATGACATACTTCTTCAGTGGCCACAACAGTGAGTCAGCTCCTTGGGCATGTCCTATTTATAGAATCAGTATAATGTCCATATGTCTACCATTTACCATTTGGGATGGTTCAAGTTGTCAGCTTGACAGAATTTAGAATAACCAAGGAATCAAGTCTTTGATTATGTCTGTGAGGGATTTTCATCATTAGGTTAGCTGACATGGGAAAAGCCACCCTAACTGTGGGTGGTACCATCTCATAGGCTAGATTCCTGGGCTGTATTCAAAGAACAAAGCTAGCTGAGCATTTGGCACTCATCTCTCTATTTCTTCCCTGCTGATGTTATGTCAGCTTCCTGCACTCGCCATGGCATGTATGCAATCGTTGACTTTTACCCTTGGAACTATAAGCTAAAATAGATCCTTCCTTCCTTAAGCTGCTTTTGTTCAGGTGTTTTGTTCCAGCAACAAGAAGGTGACGAACTCATAAACTTGGTACTGAGAAATGAAACTGCTGCTCTGATAAACCTGACTGGTGGCTCTTTGTCTTTGGGAACTTTTACAGGATAAATGCAGGAGCATCTGAAGCTTTGGACTAGAGGAACCCCACAATGCCATAGGAGAACTTAGTGGGCAAGTCTACTGGAAACTGAATGTTTCACAACAAAGTCAAGATAAATGTAAATAGTGGAGTCCAGGTTTATGTGTTTTGACAGGCTAAGAAAGATTCCATAAGAAACTAGGCTAGAAAAGATTCACATGCTATGATGGCAGGGGTTGGGGAGGGTGGGAACACTGGCTATATTCTGCCTAAGTCCTGAGAACTTGAGTTGAATCAAATTTAAAAGTAATGGACTAGTGTATTACATAGGAGAAATTTCAAAGCAGAGAAACACTGAATCTGTGTGAGTTCCTGGACCCTGGGCCTACTGCAGTCCCCCAAGGCATCCCAGGCAACTGTGGTGGTGAGTGCACGAACCGTTTCCATGAACAGGTCTCAGTTTATTATTAGGGAAGTTGATGTATAAGCAGTAGAGAGTCCTAAGGGGATTGGATGTACCAAGTTGCTGGCTGTTGCCTAATTAGCATATGGGGACATCCATTCCAGCAAGTAGGCAAAGGCAGGGGGAGGGCCTGTGCAAAGGCACTGGCTGACACCATGTAAGGAGTTTCCTAGGCAACTGGCCAAAGGCCACATGGTTATGGGCAAAGCCTAAGTCTTATCTGAATGTCCAGGTATCCCATGCTTGTAGAGGGAGTGGCCTTACTTCCTGCCGATCTCTGCTTGGAGATTTTGTCCAGGGTCCAGGCTCTCTGCAACCTCCAAGACTAGTGAGAGGATTCTAGCTCACTGAAACCCCTGAGAATGGGGGGAGGAGCTCTCCTGCAGGTCAGTCCCAATATATGACCAGTGGTTCAGGCTGCTGCAACCCCTCCATAGCCTGGGGCCTTCATGTTAGAGAGCTTAGGTTTGCTTTAACCCAGGGCTCTGCCTATGTCCAACAAGCCTGAGGTATGGCCTCCCTTAGTTGCTCTTTTTCAGATTTGTAATGAAAGAGAGCACAATGTAGAGGAGAAATATAAAAACAAAACAAAACTGTGGTTTGGCACAGAAAGATACATAAGATAGTTGAAAACCCCAGACCCAGAAACTTCTGTTGCTTTGTCTGTAATTGTTGAAGAGACACCACCATTAAATATAACTGCACTGAACTAGGACAAGAGTAATGATGTCCTGAAGACAAGGCTCAACCCATTGAAGGATTAAGACAGAAAGAATGAAAGGTTTTGTTTTTTTGGGAAAAGTCCTGAAGGAAGAATGCTGAAGGTGGTCACTGCTCCCCAAGGTCAGCATACAAAGACTACTACAGCTGTGTCTCATGGGCATCAGGCTTCACCCCAGTCTGACAGCAGAATTTGTTAGCATTACCCATGTGGTACTGGCTATGGAAGAATGAAAGATGCAAGATGGAGGTGGTCATGGATGTTGCACCACAATTCCAGAGAGCTGGCAAACCAATCAGTATGTGACAGGACTGAAGTCCCTGCAAGAAGACACTGTGAGGCCACTGCCCGAAACTGTGAAGGCGAACCCTAAGTTGCACTTGAGTCTTCAGGATGTTAGAGATGTCAAGACTATGGGCCATTTGCCAAAAAATAAAACAAACAAAACAAAAAAACCAATGCTGCAGGTTCAGGGCAGACCTGGCCCACAAGACAGCTAGAGGGGCGGAGTGGAGCTACTCCAGCCTTTTGGAGCCTAGAAGATTTCATCTGGAACTGCAGATAGGAGACACAGAACTACAAGACTGAAAGTTTCCCTTTTAGAGTTCTATCTTGTTTGTTTCTGATAGTTCTTTGCCATGATAAAGATAAAGTCTTCCCTTTCAAATTGAGAATGCTTTATTCTGTGCCATTCAATGCAGGAAATATATAACTTATTTTTTTGTTTTTTTGTTTTGGTTTTTCGAGGTAGGGTCTTCTCTAGCCCAGGCTGACCTGGAATTCACTATGTAGTCTCAAGGTGGTCTTGAACTTACAGCAATCCTCCCACCTCTACCTCTTAAGTGCTGGGATTAAAGGTGTGTGCCATGATGCCCAGTTTGAAACTTGGTTTTGATGTTACAGAATGGCACAGTTAAGAGATTGCCTGAGTCTCAGAAGAGACAGCACTTACACTTTTGAATTGACCTGTAATTGTTAAAGACTATGGGGATTTTGAAGTTGAAATGAATTCATTCTGCATTGTGAAATGCCCATGAAATGGTGGAGACAAAGGGTAGAAGGTTATGGATTAAAACTTTGTTTGAGGGCTGGAGAGATGGCTTGTCACTTAAGGTACTTGCCTGTGAAGTTAAAGGACCCAGGTTTGATTCTCCAGGACCCACATAAGCCAGAAGCACAATGTGGTGCATTCATCTGGAGTTCATTTACAACAGCTAGAGGCCCTGGCACATCTATATTCTTCCTCTCTACCTCTCCCTTTCAAATAAATAAATAAATAAAATATTTAAATTTTTTTGTTTGCATAGCAACACTTAGACTTGTGATGATTAATTCCTGGTTGTCAACTTAAAAGGACTTAGAATCACCACGGAAAAATCTCTAGACACATCTGTGATATTTTCTAGATTAGGTTAGCTGAGGTGGGGGGACCTACTCTAACTCTAAATTGTAACCATCCCATGGGCTGGTGATTTTTGTATAAAAAGAAGAAAACTGAGAATTCAGCATCCATTTCTAGTTCTCTCCTGTTGATGTGACAACATGATGCCAGATTCCTGCTTCTGACATCCTTTTCTTACCATGAGAAATAGGAGCAATATAATTCTTTTTGAATAGGAAGTCAGGGACAAAGGTCCAAAGAGGGAGAATGAGGAAATGTCACCTCACTTTTCCTGGTAAAACTGGCCACGCTGGAACCTAGCATTTGATCTAGTCTCACCCCTCAGCTACAGCATCTCCTCCTTCTCCCCCAATCCAACATACCTTAGTTTGTTGGAACAGACAAGAATCTAAAAATAATTAGGATTCACAGGCCAGAGGAAAAAACACTGTCCCCAAAATCCCGTAACAGGAAGACTCGCCCTAACTGTGGGTTGCTATTATCCCATGGGCTGGTGGTCTTTGTGTAAAAGGAGAAAAACAACTGAGCAATTAGCATTCTTCTCTCTAGTTCATCTCTGCTGATGTCGCAGGGTGATGCCAGCTTCCTGCCCCTGCCATGCTTTCTCTGCTAGGATTGACTTTGGCACTCTGGAAATATAAGATGAAATAAATCCTTCCACCCTTAAACTGATTTTCTGTCAGGTATTTTGTCCCAGCAACAAGAAGTTGACTAATACACCATTATAAGTGGGTTTGTTTAAATGAAAATGAAATCGTACATATATTTAATTGATTGAGAAAGGAATGTGTTTCAAAGAGATAATGTTGTACTCACAGGATATTTTTCACCTGCTTGGCTCCTTTAAAAGTTACTAGATGGCTTTTAATTTAAAAAATAGTTGCCAGTTTACTCTCAGTAAGTGATAAAGAGGAGAGAAGTGAGTGCTACCGCATTTATACACCCCTGGGAAATAGCAGCTCTGTTTACTTTTTCCTCTGAATTCAGCTTTTCTTCTTTATGGCAAATGATTTCTCTGTCTGAGGTTGTTTCTCATTAGCATGGTGACAAAAGGGTAGATTAACCACGTCTGAAATATTCTCAGCATTTCTTTATTATATGCTAATTCATTACATGTGTCTTCTGCAGAAAGTCCTCTCTTTAACACAATATCATCTATTTCACAAGTTGAGTAAGTGAGCAAGAAATGCCATTCTGTTATGATTTCGCAAGTTGCCACATAATTTCCTTGTCTTAATATCAAAATTTCTTACCATCATAGCACAAGTTGATCTAATCATCATGGCCTGTGAACAGTAATAGGATATTTTATTATGTTTATCAGTGAGAATGAAAAAGGGCCTATGTCTTTGATGTCAATGAGCTTATGACTTATTGAGGGATATATGCATATAAAAGCATCCAAAGGGTTAGAGAGATGGCTCAGTTTGTAAAGTACTTACAACACAAACGTAAGGACCTGGGTTCATATCCCTAGCACCTATGTAAAAACTGGTCTGGGAGTTGTGTGCCTGTAATGCCAGTACTGGGGAGGTAGAGACAGGCTAGGCCTGGGCCACAGGGTCCTGAGATTTGGGCACACATGCTCAGCAAGACATGGAGAAATTTATGAAGCTCAGCAAGGCCTGTCTTCCAGCTCAAGAAGAAAGTTACCAAAATTTGGAGGGCAGCAATGATGGGACTCTGAGGACTTGGGTAGGAGTTAATGATTTTTATATATATGGCTACAAAAAGGAAAAAGAGATAGATTAGTGGCTATAGTAACATGTCCATTACATTGATCTCAGTAGCCAGCAGTGTTGTTTGCTTAAAAAGAAAGAAAAGGGCTGGAGAGATGGCTTAGTGGTTAAGGTGTTTGTCTGCAAAGCCCAAGGACCCAGGTTTGATTGCCCAGGACACATGTAAGCCAGATGCACAGGGTGGCAGATACATCTGGAGTTCATTTGCAGTGGCTGGATGCTCTGGTGTGCCCATTCTACCCCTCTCTTTCTCTGTCTCTCTCTCTTAAATAAATAGATAAACAAATAAAAGCTATTTTTAAAAACTGAAAGAAAAGTTAGCAGCAACAATAAACACAGGGGTAGAAAAGACTGGATAAATGACATAAAGAAATACAATGCAAAGCTATAATTCTGGCCATTAGTCATGAATGATTTGAAGAAAAGCATGCAGGAAACTGATTACCATTAAGTGAGTTAAAATACATCCATAGCCATGTATTTCTACATATTGTCTGTTAAATATTTTCCTAAATCATCATAGACTCAGCATGGACAATGCCATTAACTGTGCAGTGGTTAGTGGGTGTTTGGGGATTTAAAACCCTTTGTGCTTCCTTGAGAAGAAAGTCTGTGACGGGTAAGTCATAGTACTCATCAGCGGCTCAGTGGAGCCCCACACCCATGTCTGCTTCCCTGCGCTCCAGAGCCACACAAGAGGTTGGGGCCCCTACTGACCTTTTGTACAGGAAATTGGGTTTCCTCCACTTGATTCCAGAGGACACTGTGATTGACCTTGAAGCAGTTTGTGATTGTGTTGTGAGGCCAACAGTAATGAAGCAGCAACATTTCCTGGAACAAAAGTAGATGAGCTCGGGCGATACAAGGCTGACAGTTAAAAACCAAGATGGTACAAATCAGGTCTAGAAAGGAGAAATGGAGCCATCCTTGCAGCTACTGCCTTTCTAAGCTTCTCAATATATAGAAAACAACGTTCAAAAGCAGATTTCTTTTGCTAGTACAAAATTTGATATAGAAATAGAGTCAATGTTTATTCCCAAAAGTAAAGCTTATTACTTTCTTATTCATAGGACAAATGCAGACTTTGATAATGCAGGAAGTTCTGTGCTTGCCTGTATGCACACGTGCACACATCCACGTGTGCCTGTATCAGAGACTGTCGAATCCACTTGTACATTTTCAAATTGAAATTCCAATTTAGGAATAAGAAACTAAGACTTCATCTGCATTTTGGAGAAAAGAGCTATAGGAGATTTGTCACTTGAAGTGCTGTGTTCCTTCATCTACCCTGAAGCTGCCTGGTTCCCCTCCCAATTTGTCTCTATTATACTTCCTACATCCAGCCTGCTCTATCTCACCTGAATACCTGAATGTTCTTTTCTTCAGCTATGTTCAAGTACATAATGTAGAGACTAAGCAAAAATCTCACCCACTGAAGGCTCACCAGAATGAATGACCACTAGATTAGACAGGAAAAAATACATTAATTGACTAACATGTATAGGAGGAAAGTCTTAGTGTGAGAGTCACGTACAAAATATGGTCACTCCTGAAGGGCCGGATTCTCAACACTTAACTTCCTAGGCTGCTGAGAGGAACGGGGGTTTGAAGAAGGATGTTTAAGGGGAGGCACACATGGGAACAGGGGCTATCTGATTCTGTTGCAAACGTTTCTTGAGAAGTTTCTTGGTGCTGCCCTCAGAAGAGGTAAAAAGTTTGTGCAGATGAGTGTCCTGAAAAAGGACACCTTTCGTGTTTTATTCCCTTGTGGTTAATCTTCCCTGCTAGTGAAATTTCATAATGTTGGTATTACTTCCAGGAAGAGAGCTTCAGAGGAGTCTCCTTGTGTTTTGGAAGGAAAATAGAGGATTAAGAGCCAGCTACGAGTGTCAGAGGAGGGCAGTAAGAAAGAAAATGTGAGGTTGTTTTGCCCATTAAAAGTCACATACTTTGAGCCTTGAAATATTGTTTTTAAACCTCACCAATAATGAAAAGCACTGTGACCTCCCTCGGCTACAGTTTCAGTTTGAGGAAATATTTTTATTTCAAAAATGAAAAGATCTGTTACTGGCAGTTGACTTTTAGAGGATATCTTTGTGCCAGAGTAATTTCCTTCTCTGCTATAAAACACAAGTGTCTCCTATCCACTTCACCAAATAGATGTTTCTATGCCCAAACTCAGATAAGCTCCTTAGACTTGGGCCTGTTTGAGGAGGACCACAGATAATGAACAGTCTCACATTCCAGCAATCAACTAGCTGTTTTGTCTGATCTCAAGCATCCAGATTTTATTTGAGAACACATAGATGTTTGGTTGAATTCTTCATCTGTCATCTGGATTTTTGGCACTAAGTACACATAATTTTTAGAAATCACAGAAGGAATTCTTTCTCTCAGCAGTTCATGTATCTGCCTCACAATGTTGTCTTTCTGTTCTGAAAGAAAGTTGCTCTGTGCATTGAGAACGGCAGCAATGTGGCTGTCTGTCCTCATAGAGGAACTGGGTATTTAGGAGGCTTTTTTTTTCTGTTTTGTTTTGCTCTTTGAGGAAGCCAGAGTGAGTAGGGAGCTGGAGTTGCTTGCTGTGTAGTTAGAGCTGGAATTCTACTGGGTAGACATAAATGCTGCAGATCCCAGCGGCTTACACACAGCAGAGACGTATTGTTCGGTTACACTGTGTGCTCAGCATGGGGCTGCAAGGCAGGCGGTTGGAGGGATGGCAGTCTTCACTCATTAGTTACTCTGGGACCCGAAGAAAAAGATTCATCCCAGCACATGTTCATTCTGCATTTGCCCCACAGGGAAGGACATAGCTAGGAAGTCTTCTGGTGGCATTTTGTAAAATCACAATCTAGAAAGCGAGGATCCTCAGCTTTTGGTTCCAAAAAGCATTTGAAAAACGTGGACACATAGATATATAGACTTGACTAGAAAAGAATCTAGTTATAGGGACAGTCAAGACAGCATCGTTGCCCATAGGGTGCCACACAAGTGGAATTGTGACTAAGTTGCCCATGTAGGAGTAACACTGGTCACATACTCCCTCAGCTCTCAGAGGAACAATTTACCAAAATGGAATTTCTGTGAAACTGGGTATCCCCCTAGGGCAAAATCCAACATTCATTGGTTCCCTCAGATAAAAAATAAGGGAATAATTTATTAATGTATTATTATGTAGATGGGATGGCTAGGAGTAGGTTTTACTTGGAACTTAAATGTTGATACCCACTTTGTCTTTGAGAAAAAAGCAATTATTTTAAATTAAGGTATTCTTTAAACATGTAAAATAGGTAGACCTTGGGCTGGAGCGATGGTTCAGAGGTTAAAGGCACTTGTTTTCAAAGCCTGATGGCCTGGGTTCAATTCCCTAGTACCCACATAGAGCCAGATGCACAAAGTGGCACATGTGTCTGGAGTTCATTTGCAGTGGCTGGAGGCCCTGGTGTGCCCATGCCCACTAACTCGTTCGCACTCTGTCTATGCCTTTCTCTCTGTCAGTCTCTATCTGTCTCTATCTCAAATAAATAAATAAAAATTTAAAAATACATACTTATAAGAAACATGCGTTTATAAACTCCACTAGGAAAAGGCATTTTATTCACCTTCATTATCTGATACCTGATGATGCCCACCCATCACTACCACTCACTAAGCACATGCCTGTAACTTGTATGTAATGAATAATTGTTATATGTGAATAATACACATTAAAAATTAAACATAGACCTGAAATGAGCAATTATTGTGGTCATGGGACACTAGATAAAAGATAAGTTCAACATTTACAGCATATGATTTGAGGAGTGACAATTTCATTATCTTTTAGAACAAATATGTAATGACAGCATACATTTTTTTCTTAAACCTAAAATTATCACCTTTAAACTATTTCTGTGAATTCGATAGCAAAAGTGGGAGGAAATCATCTGCATTCTAGATTGTCTTAAAAATATCTTACTAGGCAAGGTATGGTGACACACGCCTTTAATCCCAGCACTCGGGAAGCAGAGGTAGGAGTATTGCCGTGAGTTTGAGGCCACTCTGAGACTCCATAGTGAATTCCAGGTCAGCCTAACCCAGAGTGAGACCCTACCTCGAATATATATATATATATATATATATATATATATATATATATATATATATATTATATATATATATCTTACTAGTTCAGAATATACTTAAAACTTAGCTACATGCATATCAAAATATCCACCTTTAATTTATATGGTGCTTATTTGTGCCCTCTACTGTTCTGGATGCTTATTGAAATATCAAAGTATTTTGAGATATGACTACCTATTGAGGTAAATTTTGTATTATCTCCATTTTGAAGATGAATAGGCAAGACAAGAGAATGAAAGTAACCTGTCCAGGGTGACAAGGCTAGTTTGTGATGCTGTGATGCAGCTAGGAACCCAGACAGGCTAACATCAAAGTGTAACCTTGTACCAGGTACTATGTAGTAGCAATCAAGGAGAGTGACTCGCAGTAAAGGCATAAGGTACAAGAACAAGACAAGGGTGTCTGCCTCCTCCACATCCATTCAACACAATATTGGCAGTTTGAGAGATTAAGCACCACATTGTCTCCAAGTCACCCCCATACTGATCCCACATTTTCCCCTTTACTACAACCTGCTATATCTCACAAATGTTCCCCCTTTCATCACCTGCACTGTTCTCTACTTAGTCATACCTTCCCTCACATCATTTTTCATTCCTTTCCCCACAGTGATATTCCACGTTGTCAGCTCTACTGTCCCCACATTCTACCCTAGACTTCCACTTACACAGTCTGCTCTCTTCTGAAATGGGTCGCCAGAAGTCCTTTCAACTCGCAAGTATAAAAATCACTATCTACTTTTCTATTTTTCTAATTTTCATTTCTTGGTGGATGTTTTCATTAGTCATTACAGTACTTTCCTTTACCCCACGAACCACTTTATAACAGTTGTTTTATAAGTTTGTCTGTTAACTACAACACCTTGCGCCTCCTGAGGTTGGCTTCTGCTGTGCCATTATGTATGACATGTTTCATCATGCATCTCATTTTCCCTAGTTAAAGTCATACGTGATCTAGCCTTTCCAGGTCTGTGTCAGTATTGAGGAGTATGGGTGCCACGTCATCTGCTGAACGTACACTTACGTCTGTGATGGTGACACCGTTCCCGTACTCCCAGTGAGACAGGAGAGCTCCACTTCTCCCATATCCTGGCCAAAACTTAGCATTGCTAGCACTTTGCATTGTTCTCATTTTAATAGGTATGTGGTTTGATCTCATTGTTTAAATTTGCAACTCTATCGTGGCTTATGATGTGGAGCATTTTCATATATGTGTGAGCAAGTTTATAGATATAGACAAGGTGGGTACAAAGAATGCAGCTGTAAATGTCAGATCAATAACCTTAAAGAAAAAACTCAAGCTCTTCACTGGAAAAAATAGGAAAGATAACTAACCAACTTGTAAAAGTTGGAAGGATCCAATTTGTAAAAATGCAATTTCAGGGTCTGGAGAGATGATCAATGATTAAAGGCATTTGTTTACAAAGTCTGACAGTGGCAGGTGTCAATTCCCCAGGACCCATATAAAGGCAGGTGCACAAAGTGGTACATGTGTATGGAGTTCATTTGTAGTGGCTGGATGCCCCAGTGTGCCCATTCTTTCTCTCTCTCTCTCAAATAAATAAAATATATATATATATATATATTTTTTTTTTAAAAATTCAAATTCATTTGAAAGGAGAGAGTCTGGCTTGAGAATGCTGCTGAAGGGGTTCCCTGTTTGAAAACAGCCACAAAGTGTTTTCCTAGATTCAACCACTGAGGAACAACAGAGGCCATTAATATGCCGTAGAAGGGGCAGACTACTACATATCCTAGCTGACAGAAAAACTTGGTAGCATTGTCTATGTGGTGCTGGTTTTTTTTTTTACATATATATGTTCTGGAGATTGAACTTGGGTCCTCATTTTTGCACAAGCATACCTACTGGTGAGCCATCTCTTCAGCCCCAAGATTTAAAAAAAAATAATTAGAAACCTTCTTGTATGGACTAATCATGTGTTGGCCCCACTCCCTCCTCCCTGCCCCCACTCCATTGAGGGCCCTTCTTAGTGGGGTTACTGGTATTCACCTGGGGTTATGGGTTATGAGTCTTCAGGAATTCAACTTCAAGAGTCACAGTGTCATGCAGACTTTTATTTAAGTTCCAGAAAGCTGCAGAAGACAGGTACTATATGGCAAGGTCAGATTCTCTTTAAGGAGACCCTTACTGTCAGAGCAATGAGAAAATGATTAATGTTTAGGATTTGTAAATAAGGGGACATGAAAGTGAGTATAGGTTATGAAACAAAATAGGAGGACAGAAGACCAGGAGAAAGATGGTGAGAAAGGTGGGGGAAGGGCAAAAGGACACATGTGACAAGAAAGCGGAAAAGAGGCTGTGGTAGTGGGGCACACAGGGGAATGGAAGAGGGGAGGCCAGTAGGGGAAAGGGAAACAAAATAAATTCTGTTTGAGAACTGTCATAATAAAACCTAATTCATTGTATGCTAATAAAAATAATTAATTCAGGCCCATCTCCTGACAAGATCACAGTGAAATTAAGAATTTCATCATATGAATTGGGGAAAACAAAACATTTAATCCTAACATTGCACATGTAGTCCCTCAAAATTCATGTTCTTCTCACATGCAAAAATACATTAGTTCCATCTCAACAACCAAAAAATTCACTTTATTATCAACCCAATCCAATGTTTCATGTAAATGTCATCTTAAGCTAGATATATGAGAGTCAAGATGAATTTATCCTAAGGCAAAATTCCTGTCCAGATGTGAATCTGTGAATACAATTAAGTTATATGCTTTCAAAATACAACAATGAAGGCTGCAGATATATCTCAGTAGTAGAGCATTTCCATAATATACAAAAGTCTCAGATCCAATCCCAGCACCATAAAATCAAATTAACAACAAAAATAACTATAGTATAGTGGGGTAGGCATGGAATCAATATCCTCCTACAAAAGGGATCAATTGGAAAGATGGGGGAGGTTATGGGTCCTAAGAAAACATCAAACATATCATAATAATTATCATGAAATTATAACATTTGGGAAGAATCTTCTTTTTATGCTCTGTCATTCAGGACTATAACAATGGTCTGAATCCCAGGACCCACTAGAGCAGTGGTCATGTCTCTCACGGCTCTGCGCGCGGATTTCATGTCTGTTGGATGGTTGCCCAATCTGTGAAACCAAGGTTTCAAACCAGCCCTTGGCCACACGCTGTGACGCAGTGGTGGGGAGGCAGTTCTGGTGTTCTCTGAATCACCTGTAGGCTTCTTGCACACGTCCTCATCTTTCCTCCATTCTACCCCACTTTCTGAATTCTTTCAGTCTTAGCTGGAAATGGTATAAAACCACCTCTATTTCTAGCTTCTTTTCTATATTTTTTATTTGTCTATTGATTTGTCTGAGAAAGACAGAAAGAGGCAAATACAGAGAGAAAGATGGGGGCGGGGAGAGAGAGAGAATGGGCATGCCAGAGCATCCAACCACTGCAAATGAATTCCAGATGCATGTGTCACCTTGGGCATCTGGCTTATGTGTGTACTGGGAAATAAAACCTAGGTCTTAGGCTGGAGAGATGGCTTGGCAGTTAAGCGCTTACCTGTGAACACTAAGGACCCCAGTTTGAGGCTCGATTCCCCAGGACCCACGTTAGCCAGATGCACAGGGGGCACACGCTTTTGGAGTTAATTTGCAGTGGCTAGAGGCCCTGGCACGTCCATTCTCTCTCTCTCTCTCTGTTGTTCTCAAATAAAAATAAACCAAAAACAAAAACAAAAAAACCAAAAATACCTAGGTCTTTAGGCTTCCTAGGCGAGAGCCTTAGCCACTAAGCAATCACTCCAGGCCCATTTCTAGCTTCTAAACAGGCACCTAAATCCAGGTTTACACACACACATACATATCCAATACCTCATTAGTCAACTTGGTGTTCATTTCCCACATTTTCTCATTTTTCCATTAGGGACTATATATCTATTTTCCAAAATTTTTATTTTCTGGTTTCCTTTGGTTTAACAATTCTCTACCCATTCTTCTCTGCTGAAATCTTAGAAGCAATCAAAAGAAACCAATCCTTTAACATTTCTCTTATAAATCTCTTCAGGTAAGTATCACCCAAAAGTTCTACTTTCCTCAAAATAATATGACACAAACCCAGGTCACCAAACCTTTGCTACTTCATAGCAGGGATGCCATTTTCTTCATTGTCCAGTAACTTGTACCTCATCTGAGACTTTACAACATTCACAAACTTACATATGTCTAACACATTCCCTGTGATTACTTATGTACTAGCAGTTACTTTCTCATTAATATCAACTAAAGTAATGTTTCTTTGATTTTTAGTTGGAAGAACATTTTATTATGGATGGGTGTTGTATTTTGTCAAATACTTAAAAAAATATTTATTTTGTTCATGAGGGGAGGGGGAGAGAATTGGCAAGCCAGGACTTCTAGCCACTGCAAATGAACTCCAAATACATATGCCTCCATGTGCATCTGGTTTGCATGAATACTAGGAAATTGAGCCTGGGTCCCTAGGCTTCACAGACAAATAAATGCCTTAACCACTAAGACATCTTTCCAACCCTCAAATACATTTTTACATCTATTGATAACATAATTGTTTTTCATTCTTTAGTTTGCTAAAGTGATGAATTAGATAAATTAATTTTTGAATGCTAACCTGTCTTGTAGTCCTGGGATAAACCCCACTTGCTTGTGGTGTGTTATTATTTTTATGCTTATGCTAGTAGTTTGCTGTTGGGATTAGGATTTCAACACATGCATTTGAAGAAACATAGCATTTAACCCATAGCATCACAACAGTCCATATCAAGATCATTTACTATAATGTCTTATCTTTATGTCTATGGTTATTGCATAGATGAAGTTAGGAAATAGGCACTGTGCTTTAATTTAATTTCCTCTGCATTAGTCAGATAATTTCCTTCTGAAATGTCTGGTATAACTCTCCAGTGAACTCTCTTGGTCTATGCTTTCTGCTGTGGAAGACTATAATTGACTGAATTACTTAAATGGATATGGTCCTATTCAGGTTATTTATTTCTTCTTGTGTGAGCCTTGGGAGATCATGTCTTTCAAGGAACTAGTCTATTTCTTCTATATTATCAAATTTGGGGACATAGAGTTGCTCAAAATACTAGTTTATTACATTTTAATTCCATGGGAAAAATGGTGATGATCTCATTTTCATTTCTGATGTTAGCATTTTTGTCTCTTTTTTCTTTTTTAGATATCCTGGTTGAAGTTTTATAAACCACATTAATATTTCCAAATAATCACCCTTTGTTCTCATTAATTTTATTTATTGATTTCTGTTTTTAAGTTTCCTTGATTTCTGTTCTGATGTATTACCTTTCTTTTATTATGTTGGTTTCCACTTTCTCTTCTTTAAATTTATTTATTTATTTATTTGAGAGCGACAGACACAGAAAGAGATAGTGGGAGAGAGAGAGAATGGGCGCGCCAGGGCTTCCAGCCTCTGCAAACGAACTCCAGACACGTGCGCCCCCTTGTGCATCTGGCTAACGTGGGACCTGGGGAACCGAGCCTCGAACCTGTGTTCTTAGGCTTCACAGGCAAGGCTTAACCGCTAAGCCATCTCTCCAGCCCATCCACTTTCTCTTCTTTTACTACTTTCATGAGGTCCAATTTAGGTGATAGATTCTATACTTTTCCTTTTTTCTAATATAATAATTCAATGTTATATACTTTCATTTTCACTTAGCTTGAAAGACTCTTGTTTACAGTGGAAAAATACTTTTAGGTTTCTGTTTAGACTTTGATCTGTGTGTTGTTTAGTAGTATAATGTTTGATATACAGGTGTTCATATGTGGAGAGTTACTGGTACTTTCTCACACACACACACACTCTCTATCTCTATCTCTATCTCTCTCTGCGGTCAATTTCTACTTCAATCTCACTGAAGTCTGAGCATATACTTTGCTTAATTTATTCTTGTTTTATAGTTCAGAATATGGCATCTCTTTTTAAATATTCTATACACTCTTGAGAAGATATACTCTGCTTTTTTTGGGTGAAGCGCTGTATAATATTCTGTTCTGTTCAACTATATCCTTACTGATCTGCTGCCTGATAATAGAGAAGTACTCAGCTTAGAATTATAATAGTAGATTCATCTTTTTCCCCCCTTATAATTCTGTCAGCTTTGGCCTTGAGCATTTTGATGCCATTTTGTTAAGTGCATATGCATTAAGAGTTGTTTTAATCTTCTTGGGAAATTGAGCCTTTCAACACCATGTAATGTCACTGGTGACCCAGCTTGAAAAGATCACCTCTTGTTTTGTTGTATAAACTGCAATAAATGGTGTGCCCAGTGCAGAAGCTATCCATGGTACGTTTTTGGCCACCATTGGACATAAAACATAATTCAGGATATAAAATTTAAAAAGAAATCAGCAGGCCAAGATAGTACTTAATCCAGTAGGTCCTATAGAATCTATTGGAGTCCCAAGAGGGGGAAATCACAAAAAGAAGAAAGTGAGAATTTCAGGATGAATAAACTATTGGAGAGGACATTACAGCCCCCCAACTATGGCAGGATATGGGAGACAATGTTCATGTTAGGTATCATGCATAGTCATAATTTGAAGATCATTCTGACATTGATAGACACTGAGATACGAGAGAGGCCATTTTTATTGAAAATGTCAGCATGATGCAATAACTTTAAAATACTATACTCAGGGCTAGGCATGGTGGGGCATGCCTGTAATCACAGCCCTTCGAGGTCTGAGGAAGGAGGGTTATCATGAATTTGAGGCCAGCCTGGGCTACAAATTGAGTTCCAGGTCTGGGACTACAGTGAAATCCTACCTCAAACCAAAACAAACAAACAAAACACAACATTATACTAGGCAGTCTACTCTAAATTATAAGAGAATTACCTTCTATCAACTTGTTTATAGATTGTCTGGAAGCCATATATATTTCATATAGAACCAAAGTTAATCAGAGTGTTTGGGAGTCTAGGTCAGAACAAATAAGCATATCAGGCTACAGTGTAACTCAACCAAACAGCCTACCCATTTCACAGAAACCACAAGACTAGTTTCAAAAAGTGTGTTCTGATCTTGGAGTCCTGACAGCAACAACAGAGAGTTTCCTTCACTTTTACTCCTCAGCCAGAGCAATCCCTATGGAGAAATTCACCAATACACTAGCATCTTGGGCATCACCATTATGGATTGATTCGCAAGGCTGTACACCTAGGGATAACTGTAAACAAGGGATTCACCTTTCATACCTTCTTACTGAAATAACATTCTAATCTCCTTCTATACTACAATACCTTGAAAGCCAACCAAGACAAAGTCACAAGGGTACCATAAATTCACCACCACCAAATATGACTTAAAAGAATATAAATGCTAGTGCAAATAAAAACATTAACAAAATACGTAAAGCAAACTATATCAGAGATGTGATGAACTCGAGGAGTCATCTTGGGAAGGGGAGGCAGTGATTGCCTTTGTATCTGGGAACTACAGGGGACAAGTCTCTTAAATCTTGAGCTGTCAATCATTGATGACATTATATTGCCAATGAGGAAGCTGCTTTGAGGTCCCCAGAGCCTTATAAAAAGGGAGCCCCTATTCTTATACCACTTAAGATCAAAGTCCATAGGCAGGTTACACTGCTCTGCAAGACTCTACAATTGCTTCCTTAATTGTGCACATAGTACATTGGGATGGGAAGAAAAGTTGAGATTGATGGAAGAATTCTAGCTACTGCAACTGAATGTTTGTGTCCCTCTACAATTCATCTGTTGAATCTCTAAGCCCAACTGTAGGTGTGTTTAGAGATTGAAATAAAGTTAAATGAGGTCATAAAGGTTGTACCTAGTGGTATGGGGTTTATATTGGGTAGGAGGAATAGAATACACAGCTTGTCACTGTGGAATAATGAACACTGAAGCTTTGTTTTTCTTTTTTATCTTTATTTTAGAGATGGAGAGAGAGAATTGGCCTGCCAGGTCCTCAGCCATTGAAATGGAACTCCAGACACTTGCACCACCTAGTGGGCATGTGTGATCTTGTGCTTGCCTCACCTTTGTGTGTCTGGCCTATATGGGATCTAGAGAGTTGGACATGGGTCCTTAGGATTTACAGGCAAGTGACTTAACTGCTAAGCCATCTCTCCAGCCCTGAAGGCTTTGATTAATGACAAAAGAGTTTAATCCAACACCCAGGAGTATTAACTTGGAAATCAAATGCCTATCAAATCCCTGGAAATATTTCTCAAAATTTCCCTTTGGGCACAAGTTTTTAATCTTCAAAAATGACAGACAAAATAAAGCAAACAGCAGAGAAAGATTAATTTTGACAGGCACTTAAAAGGATTTAGTGCCTATATCTCACATCTCTTAGAACCCTATTATGAAGACTTTCATCAAGACCTTTCAACAAAAGGATCCTCAGGGCCCTCAACCTTATTCCTCACCCCATCAAAACCAAAGATGAAGAATAAATGCTAAAATTTTAGTTTCTCATTTAAGGTATGCAAATTGCCTAATTTTACATGCAAACACTGGAAAAGCAACTCTACTCGCCTTCTAGCAAAACAAACAAAAGCTTCTGAAAACGTGCTATGGGTGTCAGAATCTCTTCACAGGCAGTAACCTCTGCTTAATGTGACAGGCAGTCAACTTTGCTATGCATAAGTAAACATGAATTAGCTTAAATAAAAGTAAACTTATATTCTATACTTATGTATCCTGCATTTTAATCAATATTGTTATAAACAAAAGTTATTTGCAGTAATTTTACTAGGTACAGAATATTAAATCAGAAGACTGTAGTTAATCTCAACATTTTTCCTTTTGGACATTTAAGTGTGCCCATGTAAATTTATGTTTTCACATAATTATATTGTGAATGTTTGCTTGCCTTACCAGATTATAAGCTCTGGTATTCAGTTTTAGTAAACACTGGATGCTTATCCAATAGCTAAAGAGATGGCTCAGCAGTTAAGGCACTTACCAGCAAACCCTAAGAACTCAAAATTGATTCCCCAGTACCCACATAAGGCCAGATACATAAGGTGGTGCATGTGTTTGAAGTTCATTTTCAGTGGCTGGAGGCCCTGGCATGCCAGTTCTCACTCGCTCACTCACACTATCTATCTATCTATCTATCTATCTATCTATCTATCTATCTATCATCTCTCTATATCTTTCTCTTACTCTCACTTAAATAAAAAGAGTATTTTTTTAAAAAAGAAAGCAAGCATGGTGGCAAGACTATCCATAGTCATAATCAAAAAGCAGTCAGGAATGAATGCTGGTACACCACTTACTTCCTCCTTAATTTTCCAAGACATGGGATAGTTTCACCACCAGTTAGGGTGAGCCCTTCTACTCAGTCAATGTCTCTGGAAAAGCCCCCACAGACACTCCCAGAAGCAGGTCTCCCAGGTAATGTCAAATCCTATTAAGTAACCATCACAAATACCAAGTATTATTTGAAAACAGTGAAGACCGTTTTCTTTGTTCACATTATAATTGTGAGTAACTTTGCTTTTTGTGTCATAACACAATGTGTAAGCAGTTGAACAAGCATCTAACCAATCTTCCCTAATGATAGCTGGAAAATGCTGCTTCACTTTCTAAGGATGTGTCGGCATATGGGAGGGAGAAAGAACAAGGACAGTAGCTACAGGTTCCAACTTTCAACCAGATTTTGGTTTAGAGGCACTATAATCTTTCAAAAGTTAATCAATTTATATGCTAAGTTCACACATGGACAAACATTATAACAGGTTTAAACTAAACATGGCAGAAACATAGCCATATGAGGTGAGGTACAATAGCACAAATCTCATCACAAAATTCAATTCTTCGTACATTTCAATATTTGGGCATTCTCACCTCATCTCTTATAAGAACAAAGTCCATGGTCAATTATGATAATATACAAAGATTACCATAAAAGAGACTCTCCTCAACACACCCCATAGCCAACCCCATCTCTCTGCTCATACTGTTTCTTCCCACAGGCCTTGTCCAAGGTCATCCATTATTGTAGATGAACCTTAAATGCTACCTTTACAGACAGTAAAAGAACACAATCCATACACACACACACACACACACACACACACACACATATTCCTGTACATGATTTATAAAGAATAGTCTGTATATAAAATTATTAAACTCTATAATACCATAAAAATATTAATCAAGCAGCTGACAATAGCACTTGGAAGATACTATCATCAAGAGTAACTGGGGCAATGATCACTTTCACAGGCCACCCAAGAGCAGAAGTTCTATGCAATCATGAGAAATTTTTTCTTCTCTTTTTTTCATGTTCAAGTGTTCAAGAGTAGGACACATCCTTTCGGAAAGACCATCCTTCACTGATAACCTTGACATGCTGTGGGTAGCTTCCATTAAAAAAAAAATAACAACATAAAATTCCAATGGCAAAAAAAAAAAAAAAAAAAAAAAATTCCAATGGCATGTTTCACAGAAACTGAAAAATACAATTCTAAAATTCATTTGAAAGCACAAAAAACTTTGAATAGCCAAAACAATTTTGAGCAACAAAAATAAGGCTGGTAGTATCACCATACCTGAATTTAAGCTATATAACAAAGCCATAGTAACAAAAGCAGCATGGTACTGGCACAAGGACAAACATGTAGATCAGTGGAACAGAATAGAGGACCCAGATGTTAATCCAGGCAGCTACAGCCATTTGATTTTTGTCAAAAACACCAAGAACATTCACTGGAGAAAAGACAACCACTTCAACAAGTGGTGCTGAGAAAACTGGATATCTATATGTAGAAATATGAAAATAGATCCTTGTCCTTCTCCATGCATAAGAATCAAGTACAAATGAATCCTGGACCTTAATATCAGACCTGAAAATCTGAAATTGTTAGGGGAAAAGGTAGGGGAAACCCTTCAATATATTGGCATAGGTAATGACTTTCTGAATATAACCCAAGTTGCTCAAGAAATAAATCCACTAATCAACCACTGAGATCTCATGAAATTATAAAGCTTTTACACAGCAAAAGACACTGTGAATAGAGCAAAGAGACAAACTACAGAATGGGAGAAAATCTTTGCCAGTGATACATCTGACAGAGGATTGATATCCAGAATATAAAAAGAACTCAAAAAACAAGACAATAAGAAATCAAACAACCCAATTAAAAAGTGGGATAGGAACTAAATAGAGAGTTTTCATAGGAAGAAATACAAATGGCATATAAACATCTAAAAAGATGGTCTACATCATTACCCATCAGAGAAATGCAAATGGAACTACTTTGAGATTCCATCTCACTCCTGTCAGAATGGCTACCATCAAGAAAACAAATGACAATAAACATTAGCAAGGATGTGGAGAAAGGGGAACCCGTCTACACTGTTGGTGTTGGGAATGTAATTTGATACAGCCATTGTGGAAATCAGTGTGGAGGTTCTTGAGACAGATAAAAATATATTTACCATATGACCCTACTATAGCATTCCTAGGCATATATCCTAATAACTCTTCTCACTACCTTAGAGATACTTGCATGTTTATTGCTGCACTATTCACAATAGCTAGGAAATTGAACCAGCCTAGATGTCCCTCAACAGATGAATAGATAATAAAGATGTGGTGCATTTACACAATGGATTTCTATTTAGCAGTAAAGAAAAATGAAATTATGAAATTTTATGGAAAATGGATGGGTCTGGAAAGGATTATACTAAGTGAGGTAACCCATGCCCAGAAAGCCAAATGTCACATGTTCTCTCTCATATGTGGATCCTAGCTACATTTGTTTAGACTTGTGTGTGTAGCAGAGGCCAGTAAGCTGGAAACAAGGAGGGAGGAGAAGGAAGGACTTTAGGGGATGGTATTGTATATATGTAAGTACAAAAACAGGTTACAGGGAGTGGCATGGCCTAAGTGAGGCCAGGGGAAGAGATTGCGTAAGAGAAGAGTGGTGGCAGGGTCAATCAAAACTCAAGATATTCTGAATAAGACATTTGAACACTTACTTCTTTGGATAATGACACATCCAAAAGCCATAGATAGTTACTAGAAAACTTTCAGTGCCAGGAAGATACATACCAGTGAGTTATTGGCCAGGAAGGTTCCCTGCTTCCTCTAAAACATTACAGGCTTTTGCCAAGGCCCTTGGTTTTCCACAAGTAACAGAGGGCAAGACTCTATTGCTGAAGACTTCACATACTTGGGCAGCAAGATCATTCAAAACTCAAAGTGGTGCTGAGCTGAAGACCAGCCAACTGTAGGCTGGAAAAAGCTGCACTGCATGCAGCCCTATGGGAAACAGCAGTGGAAACAGTGGACACTGGATGCCTCAAGTTTGGCCAGATAGGCCAAATGACTGAGTGGGTGTAACAGTTGCATGTCTGCTCTAGGAAAAACCAACTGCTCTCTAATTGGATTGAAGGCCCACTCTATGGGAAGGAATATATGCCTAGTACTGAAAACCTAATCAAATGCCTATGGCAGGGGAGGTCATGTGCCTTAGGGGTAAAAAGCCTGCTTCACCAAACTGCCCTGAAAGCACTACACTTAATGTTCATATTAATATATTAATGCTACTCTCACTTTTGGTTAGAGAATCTTCTCTTTTCAGATGGCAGTGACCGCTGGGATGACCCAAAGGCAACACAGTGCTGAGAAGAAATGATGGAAGAGTGCTTAGCACTGAAACATCTCTATCATACCCTCCAAAGCTCAGGGTCCATTACAGAAGAGGTAGCAGAAAGAATGTAAGAGCCAAAGGAAAGGTACCACACCTTACAAGGCAACTGCCCAGACAGAAATTGGATTTGATATCCATGACCTCACAGTGCCTAGCAATACCTTCACAAGACCCTCATAATAGGAGAAAAAGACGATGACATCAAAATAAAAGAGAGACTAATGGAGAGAGGGAGGGGATACAATGGAGAGCAGAGTTGTGAAGGGGAAAATGGTTTATTGTAAGTATAGAAGTTGTCAGTAAAATTTTTTTTTAAATAACAACAAAACTTAACTATAGTTTTTGACTTTTGAAACCAAATTGATAGACTATTGGGTGGTTAATATTGATTGCCAAGTTGATTTGGTTAATAATTACCTAAGATGGGGCCGGAGAGATGGTTTAGTCATTAAGACACTTGCCTGCAAAGCCAAAAGACCCAGGTTCAATTCCCCAGGACCCACGTAAGCCAGATGCACAAGGTGGTGCATGTACCTGGAGTTGTCTGTAGAGGCTGGAAGACCTAGTGTGCCCATTCTCTCCCCCCCCCCTCTCTCTCTCTCTCTCTCTCTCTGTCTTCCTCTCAAATAAATAAATAAATAAAAATATTTAAAAAAATAATTACCTAAGGAATGAATGAAGCACACCTCTGTCCTCTGTCATGGCATTTTCAGATACCATGTGATCATGAGAACATTGACCTAATATATGGTTTAATCTACTATTGGGTTAAAAAAATTGAATAGTCTATTTAGATGTGGCTAAACTATATAAGACAGGGTATGGCTGCAATAACTGGGCTACTAGGGGTGTGTCTTTGAATGACTAAGTTATTCTACCTTCTTCCTGACTTTTTCTATGCTTTTTGTCCACCATGAAACATCCCCAGCCATGATCTCCTGCCACCACAACATTCTAACCAAGCACCAAGGCCACACAAACCCAAAATGAATGCCCTGAAATGATGAGTATGTGGCGATTTGAATTAGATGCCTCCACTAACTCATGTGTTCTGAATGCTTGGTCCCCATCTTGTGGCAATTTGGGAGGTGGAGTCTTTGTAGATGAAATGTGTTTCTGAAGGTGGACCTTGAGGTCTATTAGCCTTAGCTTGCCAGTAATGGTTTGGCACACTCTTCTGCTGTTATTGTCCACCTGATGTTGGCTCATGCCATGCTTTCCCCTGCCATTGTGAAGCTTCCCCATGAGACTAAGTCAAAACCAAAACTCTCCTTCCATTAGCTTCTTTTGGTTGGGTGCTTTGTCCCAGCAACCAGACGGTAACTTCAGCAGTGAGCCAGAATAAATCCTTCCTTCTTTAACTTGTTTACTCCAGGCATTTTACCACAGCAAGAAACTAGTGCCATAATTTTCTGAAGTGTCAAGAGACCAAGATGATCAGATTACTTCCCAACCAACCTCTCCAACCCCTATCACGAGTTCATATTTTGTGACCAGGAGAATGGCACACATCTATAATCCCAGCACTGGGGAAGCTAAGGCAAGGATTATGAGTTCAAGGCCAACCTGAGCTATATAGCAAGCAAGACCCTGCCTCATAATAAGAAATAAATAATAATAAATTTATTAATATTCATATTTTGTCACATGTAATCTTTAAGCTATTAATTTTAATATTCATGCAACTCTTTTCACTGCTTTACGAGGAAAAAAGAGCAAAAAAAATAAGAGAAGAAATTAAAAGCTGGCAGTTTGGAGTGATGAAAGGTTTGCAATATTTTTTACAGAATAGTGGGGGACTTCTTACTCTTTCCTATTTTGTGCCTTTCTATGGTTAACACACCTGCCACCTTCTCCCTTCAGCCTGTTTCTAGTGTATGTTGGCAGTGAGTCAGCATGTCTGCAGAAAGAATTCGACTTCTTACACTATTCACCTAGCAGCCACACTCCATAGGCAGCAAGTAAAAGGTAAAGGGCTATCTCTTTACTTTTATTCAGTTTTTTTAAAAAATGTTATTTATTTATTTATTTGAGAGAAAGAGAGAGGGTGAAAGAGGCAGAGAGAGAGAGTGAGAGAGATGGACACGCCAGGGCCTCTAGGCACTGCAAACAAACTTCAGACACATAACCACCTCTCCAGCCCTGCACTTTTTTCTTTTTTCTGTTTTTTTTTTTTTTGGTTTTTCAAGGTAGGGTCTCACTCTGGTCCAGGCTGACCTGGAATTAACTCTGTAGTCTCAGGGTGGCCTTGAACTCACGGCAATCCTCCTACCTCTGCCTCCCGAGTGCTGGGAATAAAGGCGTGCACCACCACGCCCGGCTTATGCTCTTATTCTTTTGAATGCCCAATAAGTATAGAGGAATGACAATGCAGGGTTTTTCCCCATTTTTCTTTTTACTTTTCATTTCAGGAAGTTTCCACTGCCATATGTCTGAGATTGCTGATTTTATTTTTCTTGGTTGTATCCACTGTATTTATGAGCCCATCAAATGCATTCTTCATTTGTTACAGTGGTTTTTTTTATTTCTACCATTTCCTTTCCACTTTATTAGAACTTCTATCCCACTATTTGTTTTTCTAATTAACATTTTAGTTAGTGGGCAAATAGGGAAATTCATTATGACATTTTTATATACATATCATCATAACTTATTCATAGTTGCTCCATACTGCCCTCCCCACCCCTCGTTCCTTCCTCCTCCCCTACTTCTTTCCCTCAAACAATTCCCTTTCTGTTTTCATGTGATATACATTTGTAGATAGATGGATAGATAGATAGATAGTTGATAGATAGATATAGATTCAGCATAAGAGAGAAAACATGATATTTATTTGTCTTTTGGAATCTTATTAAAAATAATGTGATTATCTTCAGATCCACCCATTTTCCTATAAATGGCATAATTCCATTCCTTTCTATAGTACATTAAAATTACATTGTGTGTATAACCTACAATTTTCTTTATCCATCCATCTGTAGCAGGGTGCTCAGGGTCCAGGAAATTCTTTGAACCCTAAACCCAAGGTTCATGCCTAATTTTAATCAGAGAATTGGATAAAATAAGGTTGAGAAGGATAATTATTAAATTATTATATTATTATATTTATTGAGGGAAGTACAGAGCCAAGGGAAGGAACCCATGTAGCTAGAGATCCCACATGGAGGGCCTGGGAAACCCTGCAAAGAAAAGAGAAAAAAGAATGTTCAAAGAGCTTCTGCCATGTAGGAAGCTAGAGGGGGTGAAGAGCCCATGGAGAGAGTAAGGGCTGCGGGTGGAGGCTCTCTCCCCTCCGTTCAGCCAGGTTGGGCCTGGGCTGAGCCAAGGAGAATCTCACCAGCATCTGGAAGTTCCCAGGTGATAAGGAAGCTCACAGTCCCTGCTATCCCCTGGCAAATGTATTTACAACTTCATAATGGTGGGCTCTACCTTTCCAGCTCAGGTGAAGCAGAAGGATAGCTAATTGGTTTGAGCTAGGGGCTGTCTCTGGAAGAGGCTAGCCAAGTTTGTGGTCTAAGCTTGACCAACCACCATGTTAGGTTTAGATTTAAATCCTAGGACATCCCTCCCAAGAGAGGCCCAGGTTGTTTATGGAAAAACAGATCCAGGGAACTAGGCAATAGGTAAGAAGTCAGGTCATTTTTGATTTCTACCAAGTGCAGACTTTCCTATCTTTTTACTGTTTAGGGGCCGAGTCACCCTAACTGCCTACTCCCTCTCACATTTATTGATGCCATGCATCTATTTATTTTTAAATTTATTTTTATTTTGAGAGAGAGAGAAGCAGATAGAGAGAATGGGTGTGCCAGGGCCTCCAGCCACTGCAAACAAACTCCAGATGCATGCACCACCTTGTGCATACGTGGCTTACGTGGGTACTGGGGAATCGAACCTGTATGCTTAGCCTTCCCAGGCAAGTGCCCAACAGCTAAGCCATTTCTCCAGCCCATGCGTCTATTTAGATTACTTAGCTATTTTTATATATCCACTTCCCCTTTCAGTGACTATAGTCTATTAAACATTTTAAATTCCCAATATGATAACTCTGAAGTCTGATTGCTGTGTCTCTTCAAGTTGTGTTTCTACAATTCGGAGCACATTGTGTATTTTTGTTAAATGCCGGATATGACATCCTGATGTAAATAAGCCTACAGGGTGACATTTTGTCCTTATTTAGGTACAAATTTAACTGTATTTGTCCTTTATTTTAGCTTTGGAGGTTAAAGGCTAACATTTCTTCTGATAACCTTGCCTTTTTTCTCCCCCAGTGTCTGGGTTTTTTCTTCAGACTCTAAAAGACTGAGGATTTAAGTTCTTAAGCCTATTAACATGGCTGTGGGGTCTTCTAGGGAGTTCCTTTTTAGTCTGTGACCTTCACAAGGGCTTCTTAGTCTCTACTCCCATCCCTGCTTAGATGAGAAAGAAAGGCTAGTGGCACATTAGGAGTTCCTCTCTCCCCAGGTCTATTTGGCTCTGACAAAACCCAAGGTGGTTAGCTCTGGTGAAATTTCCCACAAGAGTAAGCTTTTGTTAAAGAGAACACAGCGTTACTTCTCCTCTGCCCTTGCATGGGGCAAGGAGGTATTTTCTTCAAGTTCATCCTGATCACTTGGTGAGGTTCATCGTAAAGCTCATGAACATGTGGGTTCTTGGCTCCCAACCCCAATTTTAAATCTCAAGCTTAGAGTGTGCCTTGATAATGCTTTGAGAAAAGTTTAAATTTTCCAACCTGATGCTGTTTACAACAGTGGCTTCAACTCCTGGGCTCAACAGTAAGATGGCAGTAATAAAAGTTATTGTTTTTAATTTTTTGTTTATTTATTTATTTGAGAATGTCAGAGAAAGAGTGAGAGAGAGAGAGAGAGAATGGGCGCACCAGGACCTCCAGCCACTGCAGACAAACTTCAGACTCATGCACTTCCTCCCCTTGTGCATTTGGCTAACGTGGGTCCTGGGGAATCGAGCCTCGAACCAGGGTCCTTAGGCTTCACAGGCAAGTGCTTAACCACTAAGCCATCTCTCCAGCCTAAGTTATTGTTTTTGTGTCTGGATTAATGGAGGTACTGGAGAATCAAACCTGGGACAGAAAGCTTTGTAAGCAAGCATCCTTAATTTCTGAGGTATCTCTCTAGCTTGTATGCTTATGGATTTTTTTGTTTGTGTTTATTTAAATTATTAACTTATTTATTGATTTGAGTGAGAGATTAAGGGGCAAATAGAGAAAGAGAGAGCGAGCGACAGGTCTCTAGCCACTGCAAATGAACTCCAGACACATGTATCACCATATGCATCTGGCTTACCTGGGTATTGGAGAATAGAACCTGGGTCCTTAGGCTTCATGGGCAAGTTCCTTAACTGTTTAGCCAGTTCTCAAACCCTGCTTTATGTTTAAAGATGAGATCTAAGCCAGAAACCTGAAATGATTTTTCAAGATTTTTTTTCTTAATATCAGCCCAGTGATTAAGATACTAATTGCATTATTTTTTGAGACATTTTCTTAGGTCTTGTTTGTTTGTTAGTTTTTTGTTCTTTTTAATGAATGGAAATGACAGTGGTGGGAGAAAGGAAAGGAAAAAACCCTGATGGGAAACAGGCTCTTAATTATTACACACATTATCCTGATGCTCAGCTTGTCTGTTTCAGGGGCTCAAATGACACTTTTTGCATTCAAACTGCTACTTTGTCTGCATATAGCCTTTCTTTTACTGTTCAATCTGAAAAAAAAAAAAAATCGATGCAAGTCTTCAGGCCTTAGTTTTGACCCTTGTTCCTACCCTTGTCCTATTCTTTGTTGTTTTAGAAACATGGGAAGCAGAATTGACTAAATTACACATATACATATATTAAGATCCATGAGGACAGAAACTATGCCTGAGCTTCGTACAATGTATGGCATAGTTGGTTCTCAATAAAGGTCAGTCGGACAAATTTCTGTTTGCTATATTTCGTCACTCAAGCTTCTAAAACAAAGCAACACTCGTGACAGCTAAGTTGTAGTGGCCTGAGCTAAGCTTCATACCACTTTCCCTTGGAGTGTCACATATTTATGTATAAACAGCAAATGGCCGATTTGAAGTAAGGTTAACAAATGAAAGTACACAACGTGCTGTGAGCCTACTTAGGCAGTTTTACAGTCCATTTAGGCATCCTTATGTTTCAGATTGTGAATTATTTTGACAAAAGGCACATTGCAGCATATTCTTATATTTCACAAACAAGATATATCTGGTGATCCATCCTGTAGCGTTTTAACAAAGCCATCAGAAGAAAGAAGGAAATAAGGGAAACAGGCAAGGTTTGTCACTATGTGGGAGATGATGTGTTTAGTAAGCAAGACAGGAGTGGACTTGGAAAGCACGTTCCTTGGAATGATGCAGCAGACCTTGCAAGACGTTAGATTCTTCCTTTACTCAATCAGGGGGCTCCCAGGGGATGACGAGAGCCCACTCGGCGCACACAGGCCCTCTGGGAAAGCACACCTTGTTTTCTCAACATACATACAGGCCCAAAGAGGGTGTGCAGCCCCCAAGAGCCGCTTATTTTGGGAGGAATGTTACCATTTTACGATGACAGATCTCGGCCTGTCGGGAAGGGTTATAACTGTGAGACATGCTCAGAGCCTTTATCTGAATTTGAGACACGCGGAGACCACCGGGAGTGTAGGACAGGCGGACAGAGGAGTGGTAAGGACACCCGTTCCAGACCAGCGTGGAGCAAGTGCGTCTACATGACTGCCGCTTCTGCTGCTGGAGCCGCGCGTTCCCATTCACACCCAAGGTCACGGCCGGGAGCTGTGCAGTCACACTGCTGTCAGGAAACTGGCCCCAGAGTTGTCCTCAAATGCCCTTCCTCTCAAGCCCCAGAGGGCCTGGCGAGGGCTGTTTGTGTCCCTTTGCCCTCCTATCTCTTTAGCTAACCTGCAATTGCATGATTAATACATGTGTAGGGTAAGCTCTCCTCTGGCTTCAATGCCCTAGAATTACACCGAGCATGGCAAAAACTCATTAATTCAGATCATACAGTCCCTTTGCCTAGTGAGTTTATTTAGGCTCAGAACAAGTTTATTTTTGCTCAGGAAAATTTTATTATACATAATTCGAATGGCAAAGAAATGGAGTAGAGAAGGTGTTTAAAAATTTAGGAAGACAGGGTGTGTCAATATGTTAACTTAAAACTGTTTTATTGTTATTAAAAATTGATGACCCAAGCAACTACAATTGGGTAGAATATCAATATTTTTCACCTTCATATCTTTTGCCAGCAAATATTCACAAGCTTCCCTATGGCTCAGACAGTGTGTTAAGTTACAGAACAGAGAAACAGAATTACCTAAAAGTGACATAGGTGCAACAAAAGAAATATCTTACAATTCTGGTTTGGGGTGCTCACTGTGTAAGAGTGAGTATGGTGTGTGTGTGTGTTGGGGGGGTGTAATGGGCTCCAAGCAGCTTTGAGACTCGTAGGCCAACAAGTTAATAATGACATTAGAGTGAGTGATACAAAGCACAGACCAGCAATACCTTAGTCCCTCTAGTGGTGCCTGTCCAGAGAAATTCCTTTGGCTTGACTGGAGCTGAGATTTGAAAAGTGAGTCTAGGAGGTTAGTTGAAGAAAATGTACTGCAGCGCTTACATAATACTTACTAGAACTTTGTATCTCAGACCTTCAAAAAAAAAAAAAAAAAAGACCAAACATGCCTGGAGAGATGGCTTAGTGGTTAAGACACTTGCCAGCAAAGCCAAAGGACCCAGGTTTGACTCCCTAGTACTCATGTAGAACTGGATGCACAAGGTGGTGCATGCATCTGGAATTTGTTTGCAGTGGCTAGAGGTCCTGGCATGTCTGTTCTCACTCTCTCTCTCTCAAATAAAGAAAGAAACTTTTAAATTAAAAAAAAAATAAGGGCTGGAGAGATGGCTTAGCGGTTAAGCACTTGCCTGTGAAGCCTAAGGACCCCGGTTCGAGGCTCGGTTCCCCAGGTCCCACGTTAGCCAGATGCACAAGGGGGCGCACGTGTCTGGAGTTCATTTACAGAGGCTGGAAGCCCTGGCGCACCCATTCTCTCTCTCTCCCTCTATCTGTCTTTCTCTCTGTGTCTGTCGCTCTCAAATAAATAAATTTAAAAAAAAATAAGGGCTGGAGAGATGGCTCAGTGGCTAAGGAGCTTGCTTGCAAAGCCAAAGAACCTAGGTTTGATTCCCCACGACCCATGTAAAGCCAGATGCCCAAGGTGACACACATATCTGGAGTTAATTTGCAGTGGCTGAAGAAGGTGGCACACCCATTCTCTCTTCCTGTAACTGTCTCTTTCTCACTCAAATAAATAAAAATATTTTTAAAAAAAACATTCTACTTGCCACAGTGCTAGAAGTGTTAACCTGAGCAATTATGCAAGAAAAAGAACTGAAACAATGCAAATTGGAAAGAAGTTAAATTATTTATATTCACAGATGTCATTATATTATATATGTAGAAAAATCTGAGTTTTCTAACACATAGATGCATGCACATGCAAAATAATTAATAAACAAACTCAGCTAAGTTGTAAGGTAAAAAAAAATCCATACACAAAATCAATTGCATTTCTACACACTAACAATACATGATCCCAAAAGGAAAATTTAAAAATTATTTTACTTACAATAACATTGTAATAATAAAATATTTAGATATAAGACTTAGAAATAGAGACAAAATATGTATATACTGAAAACTATAAAATGTTATTTCCTCCCCTAAAAAAAATATATTCATGGAGACAAAGAAAAGTACCCTATGTTCATGGATAGGAAGGCTTACTATTTTTAAGATGTCTGTAGTGCTCAAAGATATCTTCAAATTTAATGTAATCTTTTCAAATCCCAATTACACTTTTCAAGGATAGAAAAATATATTCTAAATTCATGTAGAATTCCAAAGGACCCTGAATAGCAAAAAATAATCGTATAAAGTAACAAAATAAGAGGTCTCAACTTTCTTAATTTTAAAATTTATTAAAATACTGAAATGTAAAATTAAAAATGCTGGTGTTCTGTCATAAAGATAGACATATCAACCAAAGAAGTAGAACAGAGAACTCAGAAATAAGTATGGTCATTTGCAGTCATGTATTCAGCACTATTTCATGGGAAACACAGATGTTACAATTTGGATTTTAAAAGGTATTTCCAGGCTCATGTGGTCCCCAGCTATTGGCACTATATAAGGAGAATACTGTATTGGGAGGTTGTAGAATCTTAATGAATTAGGCCCTGTCTTGAGGAAGTGGGTTTGCTGGAGTGTGGGCATTGAGGGTTGTAACTCAGCCGTGGGTCAGAACCCAATTTCCTTCCTGGTTTGCTGATATGTGAGCAAGCTTACCATGGGCTCCCAACACTAAGGAGCCACCTGCTTCCATTCATTTCTCAGTATGATGGACAGACTATTTCTTCTTAAACCATAAGCCCAGATAAATACTTCCTTTCTTGTTGCAGACAGCTTCAGGTTCGCTGAGATGAACTTCCAGACCAGGCACAGTTATGGGAAAGGGATATTTTTGAAGCTTACAGATCCAGGGGAAGTTCCACGATGGCAGAAGCTGGCCTGTTCTTACAGAACCAGGCAGAGAGAGAGAAGCCACATGCCAAAAGCCGCATAGCATACTTCAGGATCTCCAGGAGGAACTCAGGCACTTTGCTATCTTCAACCACAAAACATTAGGACAATTTTTTAAATACCTTGCCAACTCAATAAAACCTGTTTGTAGATGTCTAAATAGATCTCGCATTCATTGGGAAAGGAAAAATCAATACAACTTTACTTCCTCCTGCTAGATCCAGAATTGAAATTCATTTTCTTTTTCTCTAATATGATAGAATATTCTCACTAGCACATAAGCTATAATAGAAGACCATTGAAATGGTTGCCCCCCTAAAATATCATAATATAAAGTAAATTTTAACTCAACTAAAAACTTAAATATCCTAAAGTCATGCTAAAATCTCATTCTAAACCCTAACTCTGATGGCATATATGTTCTTATTTTGATGTTCTTTATTGCTATTTTTTATCCTGTGATAGGTTTTGTTTTTCCTTCTCCCACACAGACCAATTTCCAGTGACATTTCTAACCCAAAGACTAACTCTTAAGTTATGAAAACTAACTTGGCAATCACTTCTTTGAATTAGTTATATTGAGTTGTATTTGATTGGCTATTGAAATAACAAGTGCCAAGGGCCAGCAGTACAGAGGAAATCATCTCTTCGTGCAGTTTAAATGTTTGAGTGAGGGGATGTGATGTCTGAGTTTGGTTGTCAACCTGGTGGGCTTTAGAAACACCCTAGAGGAACCCAGCTCCAGGTGTGTGCTTAATTGATGGGGAAAAACTCACCCTCTGATTCGATGGCATCTGGATTAGGGCTCTTCTCATCTTTGATACAAAAAGCTTCTTTTTGCAGGGAGCAGTGAATCCTGAGACACTCAAGACTCACCAAGGTGATGAGAAGAAGAGACTGCTCATTGCCTAGCACTGGGAAAGTTCTCCCTGTCACACCTGCCAGGTCACAAGGAACATAACAAAGGCAGTGGTGGAAAGAAAATCAGGTCTGCTCTCACTGCTAGCCAGAGAAGCTTCTCCATGGAGATGGTAGTAGGTACAGAGAAGACTAAAATCTCATCAACGTGTGAAAATAAGAAGCTGTTGGGAGCTCAGAGCTAAATGAGACATCCATCTCCTTCACACCCTCCAAGGCTCAGGGAACACTGCAGAAGAGGAGGCAGGAAGAATGTAAGAGCCAAAGAGTGGGAGGGAGTACTCTGAGTTACTATCCTCCTGACATGAACTGATGGTGCATTCGTGACCTCACAATAGAGGATGGTACTCCCACAAAACCTGCCCAATACATGGCCCATCAGCAATTTAACATAGAGGATGTAAGAGGACAAAAAGAATGTGAAAATAGAAGGAAGATGAAATGGGAAGAGAGGGAGGGACTCAGTGGAATAAAGGCAGGATGAATGAGGGTAATAGGAGGGGCATATGATCAAATTTTAATAATTAGCTCAGGTATTAAAATCCTCAAATTAAAGAAAGGATTTTTTTTAAAAGGGTTCAATGACTGGAGGGATGGCTTAGCAGTAGGGTGCTTGCCTGCAAAGCAAAAGGATCTAGGTTCAATTCCCCAGAACCCAAATAAGCCAGATGCACAAGGTGGCACATGTGACTGGAGTTTGTTTGCGGTGGATGGAGACCCCGGCACACTCATTCTCACTCTCTATCTGCCTCTTTCTCTCTCAAATAAATAAAATAAGTTTTAAAAATGCCACTAAACAAAACGGTTCAAGGCAAAAGTAGTGTTATCTGCCTGCCTTTGCTTTCCTGTACTATACCCCAGCTCTTGGAGCAAGAAGAAACAACTTTTTTGTTCTATCTGGGCTCCCAGCTGATTGGATGGCACTGTCCACATTAAAGGCCATTGTTCTGTCCTCAGTTCCATTAACTTATACTCCAGTCTGTGCTGGAAACACCAGGAATAATCTTTTACCAGTTCTCCCTAGGTATTCTTTTATCCTGTTAAGGTGACATCTACAATTATCATTGAGCAACTGCACAACACCCTGCTTAGCATTTGCAACCCAAGAATCTTGCCTGTGGTAGTCCTGTAAATGGTGTTGGGAACTCTGTGGTAAGCAAGACAAAGCCTCCTCCTCAAAGTGCTTACTACTTTCATTGAAATAATGTGAAATAAATTATCAAACAGGTGAAGGAGATCCTTGTAGAGAAATAAGGGCTGTGAAGAAAAGAATATGGGAACATTTTAAATAGTAAATGGTACTACGGATGTGTTACTTTTTGATTTTTAAGTCATATAGGAGGAAATATTTGGGCATAAAGCTGGAGAACAAAAAAACAGCCAGGACTAGTTGCTGTCATACCTGATAGGCAACTCAAGGCCCAGACAATAGGGATGAAAGGTTTTGGAAGGATGGGAGGGGAAAGGAGGGTAACAAACACAAAATTAAACCCAAAATGTGCTGATACCATAGAAACCTTTATCCTTGGAGATAGCCTAAAAGATATAATCCTCAGAAGAAGTAAGGGGGAACACCTGAAAAATAGGGCTCTGGTGAGAGTGGGATAAATCCCAAGCTTAAAGAAAATTATTTTTCACTATTTCTGCCCTATAACTCCCAATAACAGAGATTGGTTGCTACTCACATTGAGCTGTAGATCAGAGAGACCTATGAGGCCACCAGATCAAGACAGCTTTCTGTCAAAGCACTGGATTACCTGACTGAGGCAAAAGATAAGACCCTATTGTGGAAGATACCATATGCTGCTGGCATAGAGCATGGAGAGACCTGGCTAGAATTCAGAGGAAAGCCAGTCCCCAGACAGTTAGTCTGTCTACTACTGGAAAGCACTTCATGAACTACTGGGGGAAAATGGCCAACAATGGTCTGAGTAACCCAAGGTCTAAGCTACTCAGAAGTAAACACCCTGACACAATGTAAATGCCAATGTAATAGTGGCACACAGCCTCAGTGGGTAAACCAATACCTTTCTGATTGGCTAAGAGATCCTTTCAGTGTAAAAGAACTCATATCTGGAATTGGGAACCAGATCAGAATCCTATGGAGACAAAGATTATGTTCTCCAGTGTCAAGTTCTCACTAGTCTTTGGCTAAGAGGGTTACATCAAATTATCCCTAAATTAATAATGCTTATACCATTTAAACTATACTGACTTCAGTCTCCATTGTAGAATCTGCCTTTTTTTTTAATTTCAGAAGGTAGTGAGACCAGAGGAGATAAACTACCCCTCACACTTCAGCCAAGCCCCAACTGAATCCACAGAGGAATGGGGAGAGGAGCAAGAGTCCTGTCCATTCTGTTCCTGATAATCAGAGTGTAGGAGAGAGACCCTGAGGATACTCAACATCTACCAAAGGAGAGATCCAGAGGCTCCTAAGAACTCCCCAGTGGAATGGTGAAGGGACAGGGAAAAGAAGATACTACTAACACATAATGTATCCATAGGAAACATATTGTTAATAATAATAAACATTAAAAAATAAAGAAGTTTTGGGAGGCAGAGGTAGGAGGATCGCTGAGAGTTCGAGCCCACCCTGAGACTACAGAGTGAATTTCAGGTCAGCCTCACCCAGAGTGAGACCCTACCTTGAAAAACCAAAAAAAAAAAAAAAAAAAAGAAAGAAAAAGAAAAAAGAAAAAAAAAGAAGTTTGATTTAAAAAAAAAAAAAACAGCCAGGAAGACTGCAAGAGCAGAGACATTATAGTATTTAATTTTTATTTATTTATTTTTTTTTTTAGGGCTTGAGGGATTGGCTTAGCAGTTAAGGCATTTGCTGGCAAAGCCAAAGAACCCAAGTTCAATTCCCCAGGACCCAAGTTAGCCAATTGCACAAGGGGTGCACATATCTGAAGTTTGTTTGCAGTGGCTGGAGATCCTGGTATGTCCATTCTGTCTCTCTGTTTCTCCCTCTTTCTCTGTCAAATAAATAAAAACAAAATATTTTTTAAAAAATTAAAGCAATTAGAAGAAAATGTCAAATATGCCCATGTGACCTTGAAGTTGGAAAGGATTTTTCAGACTAAGTCATAAGTAATTCAAAGAACCCACAAAAATTTACTTCATTAGATGTTATAAAACCTGTACTATCAAATGTATTAAAGGGGCTATAGAGAAGGCTCATGGAAAAGGTGCTTGCTTTTAAAACCTGACTGTCTGGGTTAGATTCCCCATTATTCACATGGAGCCATATGCACAAGATTGGCATACATCTGGAGTTTGTCTGCAGTGGCAAGAGGCCTGATGTGCCCATTTCCGCTCTTTCTCATTCTCTCTCTCTCCATTTCTTTCTCTTCTTTCAAAATATTAATTAAAAGTGTATAAAATATACCAAGCTTAGATCATTTTTGTCAAGAATACCATGACTTGATATTGTTTCCTCCTCAGTATAAGAGATCAAAGAGTTCATAGTGTCAGTTACAGCTGATATAAACTTTGATCACTTGATTAAAGCAGTGTCTTAAGGTTTCACTCCTGTACTGTGCTGATACAATGGAATGCCACTTAGCAACTAAAGATAACTATGAAATTATTTTTCTACTTTATAATCAATACATATATTTTGAGAGGATATTTTGACCTTATGCAAATACCGTTTCACCTCAAAATTTTGTTTGCTAATTTTAATATCTACCATTGTATATATCTTATAGAATTTTTAATTGTGGCATTTGTTTGGTGATAATCTTTCTTTTCTCCCATCTCCATTTTTTTCCATTGTAACTCATCTGTAATGATGAGGTTCTCTGACTAAACAACCAAGATTATTTATTGATTTACATGTTTATCAAATTCTATAATGGTCATTTTTAGACAAACATGTAAAGTTATAAACCATTGCCATAAAGAACCACCTACTTGTGACAATATTCATGACGATTTTAGTTGTGGCTTCAGTAACTGCTCACAATCTAAATAACTGGAGAGAGTATTCTTTATAAGAACTATTGCATGTCTGTGCCTTCAGCTGACTCACTGGAGGCAGAGAATGAGTACATATGCTTTATTGAAAGACTGTTCCCATTGGAGAGAGTATTCTTTATAAGAACTATTGCATGTCCATGCCTTCAGCTGACTCACTGGAGGCAGAGAATGAGTATACATGCTTTATTGAAAGACTGTTCCCATTGGAGAGAGTATTTTCTATAAGAACTATTGCATGTCCATGCCTTCAGCTGACTCACTGGAGGCAGAGAATGAGTATACATGCTTTATTGAAAGACTGTTCCCAGGACAACTGTGAAAAGAGCACATGGAAGACAGGAAAGAACCAGGGACCAGGCCAGGGAAGAGTGAGATCACTTTAGTGCTCGCCTCTTCTGATTCCATGGGGTTTCTGTAGCTTAAGAGAATGTCAGAACCAAGAAGATAGATCTTTCATGCTCTTGTAAGTTAAGCACTGGTTTTAGGCCACCCCAGTGCATTGGAAACAAGAAGTTATAATCTTCTAGATGCTTCAAATCAGAGAAGTTCCCACAATTTAGGGGAAATTCTTAGGAGAGAGTGCAGCCATGACTTGCTAGGCAGGAGTGATGCACAGTGCACAGACCATGTAAAATTGAACAGGATAAATCCAATTGCAATTACTAAGGTCCATATAAAGAAACAATGTCTGAAGCCAGGCGATGTGGCACACACCTTTAATCCCAGCACTTGGGAGGCAGAGGTAGGAGGATCGTCATGAGTTTGAGGCCACCCTGAGACTACAGAGTGAACTCCAGGTCAGCCTAGGCTAAAGCAATACCCTACCTTGGTAAACCAAAAAAAAAAAAAAAAAAAAGAAAAGAAAAAAAGAAAGAAAGAAAGAAAAAGAAAAAGAAAAAGAAAAAAGAAATAATGTCTGGTCATTTAAAAGTAAAAGGGTCTGGGGGTCTGGGGATGGCTCCATAGGTAAAGTGCTTGCCAAAGAAGGAGGAAGACCTGAGTTCTGAATCCAGCATCCACCTAAAATACCAGGGGTGGGTGCTGTGTGTCTTCAATCCCAGCACTGGAGATGTGGAGACCAGGATGGACTCACTGGCTAGACAGACTAGCTAAAGCAGTAAGCGATAGGCCCAGTGAGAGATCCTGTCTCAAGGAATCAGGTAGAGAGAAAATGAAGAAGAACTCCCCTTCCAATGTCATCTTCTGGCCTCCACACATATGTACACACACACGTGTGTGTGCACACACACACACTTGCATATGAACATGCATATATATGTACATGTACACTACATGCATATGCATACAATAAAACTAGATACACACAAATACATTTATATAGTAGAAAGCCAGGCTATAGCATATAATCCCAGCACTCAAAGAGTCTCAGCAAGAGACCCAGCCTGGACTACATGGAAAGACTGTCTCGAAGTCCCATGCCAAAACAGATCACATACGTACATTTAGTACTCTATAAGATGTTTTCCCAAAATTGTATCACAAAACAAAAAAGATGGCCCCAGTTATATAGATACCCAAATAGATACCTATGTTACCAACATTATCTCTGTCATTTCTTCATAAAGTTAAGAAACAACTGTTTCAAATGCACTGGGGTGGCCTAAATATCTATACTGAGATATATGGCCTAGAGAAGATGTAACTACAAAAGACTTGCCTTTTAAAATTATAAATGTATTAGAGGAAAATAATTGCAATTTTTAATATGTTGGATATATTTAGAGATTTGTAAATATGCCACTTGTTTTCTACACACTTTTTTTTTGGGGGGGGGGCACCTGCCATGTGCCAGGCATAATGAACTCATGTCTATGAACCTGGTGTCAAGGATTTCAACATGTTCCAAGGCACCTATGTGTGGCTGCTACGCAGCCAGTGCCAATGTGACTATTCTAAGAACTTTGAAATCCATCAAAGAAGACAAAAGCCTTGTACATGTATGCCTTGGGAATCACTGAATTAATTTTTAATGATGTTGTAATATAATATAGCAGAAATGGAACATGTCTTTTAATTCCCTAATTCTACATCAAGAATTTAAAGTATAGTGCATCTCTAAAAATTATTGTTGATCTGCTTGTATTGGTTTTCAACAAGCCATAAGAAGACACACATGTTGCGAAGTGAAAGAAGGTAATATGAAAAAGCCGCCACCTCATTCCAGTTACACTCTTTGACCCTAGGTGTGAGAGCTGCACATACAGTGTTGCTCAGTTGAGACAGACTGGCTGTTGGGTGGTAGAGGCATTTGAATATTGATCATAATGCTACTGAATATAAGCAGGGAGCCAGCAGTAATGGAGACAAAGCCTGTCCCAATGAGTATGTCCATGCCATGTGCCACACCTGGGATCTGAAAAATCATCAAGATTACTCAAGTCCAGCAACAATCTAACTGTGGAGCCATACCTTCCTGTCTAACTCTAGTCAAGCCTCAAGCCTCAAACCTCAATGTGTAAGAAAGCTTCAGCTCCTAAAACATCCAATATAAACCATGATTCAGCTATATGAATGTCTAGAGAAAAAAATTCCTTGAAAATAATTTTTCATTTTTTCATGACATTCCCCCCTTCTCTCTCCCTCTCTCTCTCTCTCTCTCTCTCTCTCTCTCTCTCTCTCTCTCTCTCTCTCTCTCTGTGTGTGTGTGTGTGTGTGTGTTCACGTGAAGGGGTGTATGCATGCTACAGTGCACATGTGGAGGTCAGAGGTCAACTTTCAGCTTGGTCCCAGCCTGTGCACCTTATTTGAGGCAGTGTTACTCACTCTGGATTCTCTTTATGCTGTTCTTCGCTGGGCTTGCCTTGAGATTTGGAAATTCTCCTGTGTCTGCCTCCCATCTTGCCAATCCAAGGCAGCCAGCTAGGAATATAAAAACCCACCACAGCTCTTTACATAGGATCTAGGGATCAAGCTGAGGTATGCCAGCTAGAGCTGTGAGAGCCTTATCACTGAGCCATTTCTCTATCCCCTGCATGATTCTTTTAAGAGTAAAATAAGCATATCACTAGGAAGAATTAAGGCACTATATGACAATCTCATAATAATTTTAAGTATACAATGTGTTTCTTATTATTTAGTGCTTGTCATTTAAATGTTAATATATTTCTCTGCTTAGCACTAAAAATAGAAACTTCCTTCTACAGTCTCTGTGGACAGATCTGTTAGAGCCACTTTGTCATTCTGATATAATTCAATTCATTTGTTGAAATTGAAATGGCTTCCAGATGACATTATCATTTCCCTATTTCAACTTTTATACACAGCTCACAGAATGCTAATTAAGTTCTATTTATAATTTACATATTTGCTGCATTGAATGATAAAGGCTTATCATTTTTATTTGACTAAATAGCTAGGCAGACATAAAGGATAACAATGTGTAACAAATGTTTAAATGAAAATTATGCTATATTATGAGAGGACTTTATTTCTGTAAATTGCAGAGGTTTTATACCAGTAAGGTTTGAAATGAATTATCTGTGTGAGGAGTGGAGACATTTGAGCAACCAAATTTTATTCCTACATCTAAGTCCTAATAGAATGTAGTTAGCAGTATAGTTTAGAACTCCTTGTCTATTTCATTTTTATGACTTCAGTTTTGTGGTAAACCAGAATTGATAATTTATCAAGACAAGACACCAATCTGCTACGGTCTCAATGTCTATGTCCAAAATTCATACTCCTAATGTCACTTTAAGGAAGTACCAATGTTTCTTATCTATACTTAATTCTAATTGCAGTCAGGTTCGCATTGCTGGTAGACATCACCCAACCAAGAGCAGTTTGTGAGAAAAACAGGTTTATTTTGTCTTACAACCTCGAGGGGAAGCTCCATGATGGCAGGGGGAAACAATGGCATGAGCAGAGATTAGATATCACCCCCTGGCCAACACAAGGTGTACATTAGCAACAGGAGAGTGTGCCAAACACTGGCAAGGGAGAGGTGGCTATAACACCTGTAAGCCAGCCCCCAACAATACACTGCCTCCAGGAGATGTTAATTCCCAAATCTTCAACAGCTTGGAACCTAGCATTCAGAACACCCAAGTTTATGAGGGACACCTGAATCAAACCACCACAATGCCTAAAATAACTTCCTCAAAATATATTTTTTTCTTTTTGCACAGATGTGTATCTAAGCTTCTATCTTCTCAATAACACTTATTACCACCAGCATCCTTCCAACAGGCTTCAGTTTTCAGAAATTCACCAAACCACAGCAAATATCATGATCAAAATTACCCCATGCATGATTACATAGGTTATTTTTAGTTGTTTTCTTTGTTGCTTAGGCTGGCCTTGAACTCCTGGGTTCAAAGAATCCTCCTATTTGAGCCTCATAGGTAGCTCAAATTACAGACATGTGTCAGCTAGTCCAGCTGGTCTTTTTATTTATAAAATTCCTACCAACTAATTACAAGAGACTGTTCTTATTAAAAAAAAAGGTATAATTTCTCTTCTGCTAGCAGAGAAATCTACATTGTCTATTTTATTTATTTATTTAATATTTATTTTATTTATACAGGCATAGCAAGTCCTTCTAAGCTAAGTTACCTTCAAAGGAAATAGGAGGATTATCCTAAAACCATCCTGGCTCTTGTCAGTTACCGAAACAATTTGAGCAAGATTTAGAAATAAATTCTTTCTTCAAAGAAATACGTTGTACATGTTCAAAGTGAAAAAAGTTAGGATGCAATACTAAGAGACTTTTCAAGACCAGAAATAAGGGTAAAAATTGTTAACACTATTTTGGAGAACTTGAAAATAATTTTGTAATATTTATTATAGAAGTTATTCTGTTTAGTCATTATGTTCATCATAGAAAATGGAAAACAGAAACATAAATAAAATATTATCTTTAATTCTTTTAAAGTATTTTACTGTAAGTAACAGTAAAACCTAATCCAAACTGCCTAAGCAAGGAGGAAATCCACTGGTTCCTAAAACTAGAAAGAGCAGGAGATGAATGAACTAACTTTGGTGTCACTACATCTGATGTCTCCAGGAACAAATCTTGTCTTACCATCTAAAGGAAGACTCACCCTGAATGTAGCACCACCCTATGAGCTGGGATCCCAGATAGAATAAACATGGAAAAAGGAAGAAGGTAGCCGAGCATGAGTGTTTAACTTCTATGTTTGTGGACTGTGGACTCAATGGGAACAGCTGCCTCATTCTTCGCTGCCATCATTGCAGCCATCCTCCCCACAACATCCCTGACGAACTGTGAGCCAAAGTGCACTCTTCCTTCCTTAGCTTTCTTATGTCAGGTATTCTGTCATACCAACTATAAAAATCACTAGCCCAAGATCTCTGGCTCTGCACCATAAGCCTGTGGCTTTATTCTCATGGCTGTACCACTGCAAGGGGTAGTGGAAAAGGAGTCCAGAGGTTCCAGCCCTTCTGCACTGTTAATTCCAAATCTGATAGGAACAAAGGCTCTGTATCTCTAGTGGCTGGCACCAATGCACCAGAACTGAATTACAATAACATGAGCTGTGAATGTGTCTATCATTGAATTCCAGTCTGATAAGTGTTTCCCACTGAGATGTTGAGAGCCAGGGATGGACCTCACCTCTAAAAACACAAAGGTTCTTGATCCTGTTCTGAGAGCTGAGGACTATAGCTTGCAGGAGAAGGAATGAAGATGGGAGACAAATCATAAATATCTGCTACCAAACCACCACCAAAAGATAAAACTTCTGAACTCGTGTGTGTGTGTGTGTGTGTGTGTGTGTGTGTGTGTGTGTGTGTGTAAAATTAGAGTATTTTTAAAACCTGGTCTATAGGTTTCTATTTTTATTTTATTATGTACATTACATTTTTTTCCTATGGGAAGAAAACATCTTCAATCTAACAATTAGCTCATAATCCAAAAAGTATAGACTTAATAGAACAAAATTAAAACTTCAAAATCAACCAATAATACACAGGAAAGACTAAGAAGAAGAGTAAGCTTCCAGATTCATGAATTTTGCATCTGAGAATCAGACCTAATAACCTGCCTATCAAATACTTAGTATATAGTATCTGGACAAATCACTCATGACTAATTTTAACAAATTTTCATAGCACATTCAAGGATAAGTATAATGGAAAGTAGTGCAATGATCCCTGTAGGCCCAGAATCAAAAAGAGAGTAGCCATGATGAGTCATTATCATTCACTTTACATTACTTATTCAAAGATGAGTTCAATAATAATAATAATATGATGGTCTGAGACCATGGTAACTGATACTAAGTATAGCAGGAACAGATTTTGGTTATGAAAATCATGTTCACATTAAAGTGACAACGTAGCAAATATGTATGCATCTTATAAAGATTTATCAAAAATAAACCATCCAGCATATGAGAAAAGTCCTACTTCTGCTGTTAGCCATGCATAGTTTATTTCTTTAATGTCACATCTGTCACACTATATTTATAACTTGGAGGGCTTCATTACTTTTCCCATAGTCCCCTCTTTTAATTGGATTTTGTGATCTTGTAACCCATGGTATGCAGTGTTCCTGGTACACTGCAGTGATTTGTGCAAATTATACAAACAGACAAAACTGTGATCAAAGCGTTGCAAGATCTGCCATCTTCCACATATTGTACTGAAGGTCATTTCTCAACTACTTCTCCTTGGGAATGGGGATGAGTTTATTACTGGTATTACTAAATATTTATGTGACACTTGAGATGACTAAACATTTCCAAACAACTTTTACATGCTATCATTTTCAATTGGTTATCTTTATAAAATGGCATTGCCATCTGCTGTTCACAGATGAAGGGCCAAGGTCAGTGGCAGTGGGAATACCAACCCACCAGTGAGTACAGTAAGTCATGATAGCTTCCAAGAAATCGAAAAACAGGAAGGACTATGAAATGTACAAGGTGTGACAAAAAACACAGTCATTTCAGATGTATAATTTTGCCCGAGTAACATGGGGAGTTGTTGGGATGGTTTGGAGCATGAGAAGGCAAGGGAGAAGCAGGTGGACATGCACTGGCTAGGAGATTGAGTTGATGAGGGCTAGAACAAAGGCTCAGCATTTTCAAGGGTGGATGTAAAGCAGAATGGTGATGAGACTCTTGTCTACAGGCATCAAGATGGAGAAATGTTCTGTCCTCTTCTTCCCACACAGTGAGCCAGCACACAAGTCACAGTTGAAGTGGGAGAAAGCCATGCCATCAACCTTGAAAGACAGAGTTCCATAATGAAACAGGAAACAGAAATAGAGAGAAGGAACATGTTCTTTCTGAACACTGGATGGAATAGAATGTTCAAGTTCTGAAATGAGAAAAACCAATTTAATGGCCCTATCTATTTTACAAATCAAAGGTATCAGGATTGCCCAAGGAAGTCAAACAATGTTGTGAACACAGGACAGATCCAAAGCATGAATGTGAAAACCAGCGATCCATAGAGACCAGGTAGCACTGGGACAGGTCTGATCACTGAGTGGAACTTGACAGGGCTATGATGTAAGCTAGGCCAGGTGAGCAGCATTACCAAAGTTATCTGGCACAGACAGGACCCAGGGCTGCTAGAATTAGAGGGAAAATTCAGTTAGATTTTGAACATCAACTGCTAAACTTCAGACCAAAGTCAGAGTGAGATGGACTGAATGCTGTAGCATTTGAGCACTGAGAAATAATGGATACTACTATCAGCCAGAGTTAGACTCGGTGGTCACAGGGTCCTTTTCATGGAGTGAAGGACTAACAAGAAACTGAAGAGCTTTTTGGAGTATTTGAAGCAGTAGGTGACATCATATGATACTTTGTTCAAGACAGACTTTAGCTCCCAATGCACACTGAAAGGAATTTGGTGTAACAGCTACTGTGTAGAGACTAACTTGAGAAGAAAATACAGATCCAAGGAAATATTCCTTCTTAATTCTTAATTTGTAACAAGCAGAATTATAGAAGGAAAAGAAGGAAGATGAAAGGAATAGATCCTATAAGCAATAGATTCTGAGAATTCTGTTTTTGGCATCACACAGTTATAATTATTTGTGGCATTGTGGTGCCATTGGAGTTCTATGACTTCTTATCATTTAGCTTTTTATCCACACAAAATTTTTTAGATATTTTATTTGTTTATCTACGAGAGGGAGAGAGAGAGAGAGAGAATGGACATGTCAGGGTCTCTAGCCATTGCAAACGAACTCCAGATGCATGTGCTCCCTTGTGCATCTGGCTAACATGATTCCTGGGGAATCGAGCCTCGAACTGGGGTCCTTAGACTTCATGGGCAAGGGCTTAACCACTAAGCAATCTCTCTAGCCCTTAATTATGTTTTATATAAGCTCTTTTCTATTATAGTGTTATTGCTTGGCCATATATATAAAATCACTCTATATCAACCCATAGAGATCATTCTGTTTGTTAATATAGTTGCAGCAGTATTGTAGTCAATGTCTCATATTTGTAAATTAAGCTACTTCCAGTATTTGTTAGAATTTGCTTACTTATCCACTTGTGTATAATTTGAAATTCATAATATCCTATATCACATATTAATGCTGAATGTATGATTTTTGTATGGCTTTTACTTTTATTACTCATTATTGATTTTTTTTTGAGGTAGGGTCTTCCTATAACTCAGGCTGATGTGGAATCCACTGTGTTGTCTCAGGATGGCCTGGAACTTACAGGATCCTCCTATATTCTGCCTGTTCAATTCTGGAATTAAAGTTGTGCACCACCACACCAAGTGATTTTTTTGTCCTTCTGGAAATTAAGGAACCAGTGCCCACAATAACCTCCAGGTTATCAGTTGCCACTCTGTACTGAGGACATGATGATAATGAGGGGTAGGTAGCCCAAGTTCAAAGCTAATACAGAGAAACTCTCGCAGATACCTCACTGCACATTTACTAGTTCTTGTCCTGTTTTCTAGTTTTTAATCTGTACTCATTCCATAGCTGTCACCAGTTTCTACCTCCACTGTCCTGTTAATTTGTTTTGACTTTAATGACTACTCTAATTTAATCTTTCAATATTAATCCTTCATCAAGAAAGTGGTTTCAATCTGTGCTCTTCCATTGCTCTCTCCTGTCATTCTTAGGGCTGCAATGAATTAATTATGCTTTGAATTTCTTTATATTGTTTGTCATTTGAGGAGGGAGGAGAGGTCAATGTGAATGAATATTCACTTAGACAAACTTCTTCAAGAGTGTATTATGACACCATAGACTGTGCACAGATGGTATGGGGTAAGTCTGAGGTGTATGGCAGGGCTTTGTGCATGTTCCTTAGGCAGTAAATGAAATGTACTGGAACCACGTGTGTTTTGCTTCAGGCTTGTAGCACATATCACTCAAGGTAGAAGAATTGATGGAGCAAGAGAAGAATGTTTTAAAAATCAATAGGTTCACCCCAGTGGATAGCAGGGCCATTTAATTCTGGCATGCTAGAACATACAGGGGCTTTATACAGAGACAAAACCATAAATACATCCTAGGAATTTTCCCCTGTCTTTCCATGTTCTCAAGCTTTCACATGTAGAGAACACCTTAAAGCTCCAGTTACCTCGCTGAGTTAATTACATCCACCCATCATACATGATGCTTCAGATGCTGATTCTCCTGAATGGTGCAGCTTTAGCAGTCTCATGCCAGGAAATAAATGATTTCTTTTCTTATTCACATATTATTTCTACACAGTTATACACTCTGCAAATGAGTAATATTTCATTTTAAGTGTGCTTACTAGACTAAAGAGAAGGTTGAACATTTCTGAAATCATGGCAGAAGGATCCTGCTTATTTATTTATTTATTTATTTTAGAAAGAGAGACATAGAGAGAGACACTGAGAGAGAATTGGCCCACCAGAGTCACTAAAATTGAACTCTAGATGTTTGAGCCACCTGGTGGGCATTTGCAACCTTGCACTTGCCTCACCTTTGTGTGTCTGGCTAAGGTAGGATCTGGAGAGTTGAACATGGGTCCTTAGTCTACTCAGGCAAGTGCCTTAACCACTAAGTCATCTCTCCATCCCCTTTAGTGCTTTTCTGATGTGTACTTTGAAGATTTCTTGGAGACTTACTTCAATATTTCAACATTAATGATAAAAATGCAAAGATACTAGGAGATGTATTTCTTAGCAGGCACAGTAAGAGAAGGCATTTTAGCATTGGATAATGAGCTGAGTTCATGTAATTGCTGAATTTCTGCATTCATTACAACATGGGCTAGAGAACCCGCTCCCTCATCTTCAGGTTTTTCTGAGTTTTTTGACTGCATATCTTAGTGTCTACTACAGTGATTAGCAACAAACAGTGTCTGTTCTCTTTCATAGTTCCTTTTTTAAATTCCTGTATGAAATTCCTGACTATTCATTTCCTAATTTTATGATTTCTTATGGAAGCTAGCCTTCCACTTTTTTGCAGATTTCTCACTAACTCTCACACATGAAAAGTTTGCCAATCTCAAATTAGATCAGGAATGAATTTCTACCTCAGAAATCAGATTCATATTTTTCTTACCCATAAATTCCATTTGATCTGCAGTGTTCCATGTATTAACTTGAATTCACATCCACAGGAAAATGAGTTGTTGCTGTAATAGTCACATTTCCAAAAATACACGAAGAGGGTCTCAAACATGGGTTTCTAATGCCATTTAAAATTCCGTTTGGCTTGTCAGTTTTCTTTTCTTGCATGTCTTCAAAACGACTGAAAGAACATATCTGAAGGTATAGTTGATGGCAGCTTACAAAGTTTTTACAATAAGTAGAATTTTAAAAATAATAGGTAAGGATATTTAGAATTTTCAACTGTAAAGTCTTGTCATTATGTATCTTAAAATAAAGCCAAAGATTGAAAATGTAGTAGCCTGTGGCTCACCACTATGAAGATGGCATTAAGATCACTTTAATGAGCCTAGAATCACCTACCTATTTTATTTGTATTAATTTTATAAGAGTGATTGAAAAAATATACATTATATTGAGATATCAGGTTTCAAATATACCTCTGGCACTCATTGTTTATATGTTTGAGAGTACATTACTTCATATTACTGGGTATCATTTTCCAAATGTATGAAATGGAGGTATAGTGGGCAGACGAATACACCCAATTGGTGATGTGTTAAGCTTAGTCACACATGCTGCCAACAAAGAACAACAAGTGACCACTGGAATCTGGAAGGGAGCCAGTTCCCAGGTGGTTAGCCCATGTAGTGCTTTACAACACTACATGATCTACTGGGGGAAAGTGGCCTACAATGTCATGTGTAAACAGGGATCATAGCTACTCAAAAGCAACTAGCCTAACAAGATGTATGCACCTGTGCAATGGTGGCACACAGCCTTGGTGGGTAACCAATGGATTTCTGACTAGCTATTAGATCATCTCAGTGGAAAGAAATCCATGGGAGGAACTGGTCAGAATCCTATGAAGACCAAGACTATGGTCTCCAATGACAAGCTCCCACTAGTCTTTGGCCAAAAGAGGGCATACACCCATCAAAACCTCTCTAAATTAACAATGCTTTTCCCATTTAGCTATGCTGACTTCATTCTCCATTGGAGAATCTATTCTTTTGCAGAAGGTAGCAAGACAAGAGGAGATAAGCCACCCCTCACACTTCAGCCAAGGCCCAGATGAAACCACAGAGGATTTGGTGAGATGAACAAGAGTGCTGCTTCCATGACAAGCTGACAAGCACCAGGGTGAAGGAGATAGACATTGAGAGAATACTCAACATATACCAAAGCAAAAATCCAGAAGCTCCTGAGAGCTTAACACTGAAGTGGACTTAAAACACACTCATCATGGCTCAGGGAATTTTGTGAAAGAGGGGGAAGAAAGATGGTTAAGAGCCATAGGTCGGCGGGGGGCAGGGGTACATACTCAGAGGAATTCCCCTAGAAATGACTGACTTCTGCTCTCACAGCACATAACCCACATCCACCATGGGGAATACCAGCAACACCACTGAGGAGGGCCATTGTGGATTGGGGCCAGGGAGGAGGAAAATGATGGTATCAAGACATGATGTGTCCATACAAGAGAGAGAGAGAAACAGAGAATTGGCATGTCTGGGCCTCCAACCACTGCAATTGAACTGTAGACACTTGTACCCCCTTAGGTACATGTGTGATCTTGTATCACCTGTGTGTCTGACTTACATGGGATCTGAAGAGTTGAACATGAGCCCTTAGGCTTTGCAGGCAAGCCCCTTAAGTGCTAAGCCATCTTTCCAGCTCACAAAGCATATACTTATTTAAAAAAAAAAAAAAGGCTTGATCACAAGCTTGTGGTGCTATTGCAGATTGTGGATCCTTGAGTAGGTGAGGTCAAAGGGAAGGAAGTTAGGTCATTGGAGATATGCACTTATGAGGATATTGAGATCTTAGCCTGTCCCCTCTTTGTGTTTCCTAGCCACTATATGATGATCAGCTTCCTCTGCCATAAGCTCCCTTCTGTAACATATTGTCTTGTCACAGGTCCAAGGACAATGGGGATTGATTACAACAAACTGAAACTTCCCAAATGATGAGTTCAAATAAACCATTCCTTTTTTTCCCCCCAAAAGTTGAATATCAGGTATTTTTTCACAGTGACAGAAATCTGGCTGAAACAGGAAGTACACATCTTTCATGGAGTAACTGCAATGTTTGAGTTACACGACATATGGAAATTGTTCAACAGGGGGTGCGACACATAGCAACTAGAGGAAAATGTTAGCAAGGGCAAAACAATATTGTTAAACAGGACTTTTGTACCATTCTAAAAGACAACTTGTGAAATTTATTTACTATTTCAGTGAATGGAATTTGTACCCTCCTACAGTGCAACTTCTAAAATAAATGCTTAATAAAATGCATGCTTAAACCTAATTGAAAGATTGAAAATGTCTCTACAAAAGTAGAGAAAAAAATGCACTAAGAAGAAAAGTATAGCAGAGTTTCCATCACCCTGATGCTAGAAACTTCAGCTAACAAGTGGAGTCTTTGAAGAGAATGGGGCTGGGCAGAGAGACAGAATCTGGGGAAACTTGTTCTCAGGAACAGGACAAAGCAGGGGGGAAATGACCTTTCCACAAAAGCAGCTATAGGCACCAACAAAAAGGGAAGTCATATACATGGATATATTAATATCTACACTATTCTGAAAGGGACTAAAAACTGTTGAAATTTTCTATAAAATGGTAGAACTTTTCATGTGGAAGTCAGGATTCCACTATATGCAAAGGATAAGAGACCCATCAGTTCCCCTCTTAAAAGATTGAAAATAAAAGAACAGAAATAGTTATATAAGGATAATGCCAACCAAAATAAAATCGGGGCATATTATATGAGCATCCAGAAAAATAGAACTTAAAAGAAATACTCTACTATGTTATAATAAATATTTCAGCTCCCAAAAGGGTTGAAACAATTCAAATTTCATTATGCATATAATAGCATAATTTCAAAAACATAAGCAAAACGTGAGAGAAGAAGCTATGGAAATAGCCCAGTCAGTACAGTGCTTGCCTTGCAAACATGAGAAGCTATGTTCAATCCTTAGTACCTATGTAAAATTGCTGGACTTGGTAGCATGCTCCTGTAATTCCAGTTCCAGGAAGGCAGAGAAAGCAAGATCCCTCAACATAGCTGGTCAGCCAGTCTGGACCAACTGGTGAGCTTCAAGATGAGAGAGACCTTGTGTTGCAGTCCAGTTCACATTGCTGGTAGAAATCACCCAACCAAAAGCAGCTTCTGGGAAAAAGAGATTTATTTTGGCTTACAGGCTCGAGGGGAGCTCCACGATGGCAGGGGAAAATGATGGCATGAGCAGAGGGTGGACATCACCCCCTGGCCAACATAAGGTGGACCACAGCAACAGGAGAATGTGCCAAACACTGGCATGAGGAAACTGGCTATAAAGCCCATCAGCCCGCCCCCAACAATACACTCCCTCCAGGAGGCATTAATTCCCAAATCTCCATCAGCTGGGAACCTAGCATTCAGAACACCTAAGTTTATGGGGGACACCTGAATCAAACCACCACACCTGTCTCAAAAAAAAAAAAAAGAAAGAAAGAAAGAAAAAGAAAACACACAACAACAACAACCAAACCAAACCAAACAAAAATCCCAGGTGGTCATTCTTCCTGAGTGATGACACCCAAAGCTGTCCTCTGGCCTCCACACACAAGCACCCCCACACACACATACACACCCCCATACATGCACACATTCCACACACATGCATTAAAATAAAAGGGAGATGGGAATTGGTAGATTTCATCATCACAGGGACATCTCTCATAATGGATAGAACAATTGATTTTTAAAAGACAGATAAAATAATCACAATTAGCAAGTGCAAGCTGGTTAAGTGCATATAGAACCCTAAATTGATAGTTATAGGTCATCCACCTTCTTTGAACACGTGAAATATTTCCAAAACCTCCTATTCATGTCAAACTCCTGCTGCAACAGAAAGTCAGCACTCCCAGGGTCATGTGGACTCCATCTGCTTGCCGTGCTGCACTGCCACTTTGCAGGTGGAAATGTCAGTGTCACCTTCTGAAACCGTCATTCATAGTATCTAAACCCCGGAGCTCCTGGTATTCTCCCAGGTGCAAAATGAAGTCTGCCTCTGCCCTTGCTTCCCAAAGAGCCCCTTCAGAGGAAGTTATTCTGGCCTACATAAGAGAAGCTCAGGAAATCCTGGCCAATAAGCTTCTCTCTGCCATAACAGGTGCAGCTATACTAAGTTTACCTGTCTTTAAAATCACTTAGATTCCTTACCTTGAAAGCTCAGTAGAAAATAAGTTTAAACTGCTCTTCTGCTTATTAACTTACTTTTCTACTGTCCCTAATAAATGTTGATAGGCAACACATATTTCTGTTTAAAAACATGAATCAATACTAGAAGGTCATGCAGTAAAATAAAAAGCTATTCTGAAAGATACAAAAATTTCCACATAGCACCCGATGTTCCAGGGAACAGAAAGGCTTCTCCAGTATAATATTATCTGTCTGTGTACGTCAGGGTTCTGTGGACAAGGAAGTAACAAAGTAAAGTGTCATCATAGGGTTATAATGTTAAGTCAGGTGAAGTGACTCATTCCTGTTATCCCAGAACTCAGAAATCTGAAGCAGAGAATTACCATGAGTTTGATGCCTCCCTGGGCTTTGTGGAGAGTTACAGACAAGCATGGACTATAGTGTGAAACCCTGTCTCAAAAACCTACAAAATAAATAAATGAATAGAGTGAGGATATTAAATTTTATCTGATCCCTCTGTTCATGGACAGAAGTGACAACTGATAAATCACTAATTATTTTGTGGCAATTGTATATTGTGATAAATGACAAAATCAATAACCAGCAACACTGAACTACAAAGTGATACCATCTCCTCATATATTACAACCCAAGACCTGGCCCTACCCTTCCTCAATGACTTCTTGATTGCATGAAACCCCAAGTTTTCTCATTCTTCTTTGAGAGACTCACCATCACTGAAAGTCCTCCCTGTTGTAATAGCCTGAATAAATAATTGCCTGTTACACTATATTGCCTTCCACAGTTTGTTGCCATGATACAGATGCTATGGGTCCTTGCCTTCAAATCCATGTTTATTCCTACCAGACAGCAAGGTACCAGGGTCACTCATTCATTAAGCACAAGGAGATCCAGAGGCTCATGTGTAATCTCAGCTCCCAACTTGTGTTTTGGACTCTTGTCCATCTGTGGCAAAATAAAGAAAAGTCCTTTTAAGTACTTGCTTTATGTGTTGCCCTGGTTTTGCTTTCATAATATTATTTCTAGGTAATTTATGTACATGTATTAGCTTTTTCTAGCAATCTTGTGTCTCTTGGTTGAAAGACAAGTGAGATTTATACTCCTTTGTTTACACATGAGTAAAGGAAGAAACCTTTTAAGTGGAGGTGCAAATTTTCTATTTGTGTTTGTTCATCTATATATATCTGTAATTCAGAATGGTTTTTGCATTTCACTATGTATGTATGCAATTCTTTCTCTGATGGTATTAGTAAATTAGATTATAAAGTCTCTTAAAATAACCTTATTCAGATTGCCTTGGAAATAACAACATAAATGAGTATTTCTAAATTTCTCATGAACTAAGGAAAATCAACTGGTATAAGAAAAGAGATATCTTCGTGGAAAGGAATTCATAAATGTAAGAATTCAAGTTCACAAAGTCTACATAAATCTTTGACAAACAAGACTAGGTTAATAATTCTGGTTTCATTAAAAATATCTATGTATTCTTTACTAGATCATTGTTAACATAATATACCTGTAGAGATTTTTCTACATGGATGCATTTATTTCTAAACACATATAGGCTTCCTGTTTGGACAAGCTAAGATCACTTTCACCATGATCTTCAAGATTATTTATTTATTTAATTTGGTTTTTTTTTTTGAGGTAGGGTTTCACTCTAGTCCAGGCTGATCTGGAATTCACTCTGTAGTGTCAGGGTAGCCTTGAACCCATGGTGATCCTCCTACCTCTGCCTCCTGAGTGCTGGAATTAAAGGCATGCGCCACCATGCCCAGTTAGGATTAGTTGATTTTTAAATGTGTTTCATTAACTGAGTTACTATTTTGACAAATTCATTTCAACAGAGTTGTGGGTTTTCTTTAAAGAGAAGACAAACACCCACCCAAAATGTTGTACACAATGAAGACCCATGATGCTACACAAATACAAGAAGGTGCCACAAGTTTTATTACTCACACAAGAGAGCTGTCTGGAAGGAGCAGGGAAGACCTCCAAGATAAGTCTGAAATGGCTTGGAAGAGGGCAAGTAAAGAAAGGACTAGCTGGGAATTTTATAGTGGGTCCAGGATGGCATTAGAATGAAGTTTTCCACATGCAGACAGGATATTGTATGGTGTGCACGTCCCACCTGGACCAAAGGAAGAAACACCAGAACTGTCTCATCACTTTGTCCTGATATGGGACAGTGCATGACGAAGGAGATAGAGAATATTTAAAATCTGGGCTCATTATTTCAGTCCATCATAGTGAGGAAGGCATGACGAATGGAGCTGCTCTGTCCATGGCCGCAAGTGCATGAGGCAGTATATGTTCTCATGGAGGTAGCCGGAAAAAACTGAGAAAGGCCAGATCTAGAGGCCAGGCTTTAACATTCATAGGTCTAAAGGCTCACTGTCCCTGAAAATAGTGTCCTCTCTTGGGGAATAAGCATTCAAATGATGACTTAGTGGAGGAACTTCAGAATGAAACCATGACATTGTCTTCCAAAACTCCCACCAAAATGGCTCTGCTTAAAGCATTCTAGGACATCTTTAGCTTGTATTTGCTAATTTTTATAAACTCCTTCCACAAATCAGTTCCAAATGCCTAAAAAGTACATGGTAATGTTTAGTATAGATATGACCCCATTTCCCTTGTACCATATTTTCTTATTGGCGTTTGTATTGCTGTGACAAAAATACCTGACAGAAACAACTCAAGAGAGGAATATTTATTTTGTCTCATGACTAGGGTTTTTAACCAATCATACCAGAGAAGTCATGGCAGACTAGCTCTATCTGTGACAGTAGGACTGTGAGGCAGAAGCTGTTCACATGGTGCTAAGCCATGGAGCAGAGTGGGTATTGCTAGAAGCTTGGCCATAATCTTCAAACACATGACCCTAATGATCTACTTTTTAACACCTAAACCTCACCTCCAAAAAAAAAAAGGCCCCCAAAGTAGCAGTTCAGCTGGAGAAGCATTCAAATTATGAGCCTTCAGGGGACATCAAAGACTCAAACTACAACAGTTATCTACTCAGCATTCATTGGACAACAAGGTCTTTATAAGTAAAATGCTGACATGCCAATAACTTAATAATCTGCTTAAGCATTTGTATGTTTATAATCTGGAGAAGATGTATCAATGGGCATGGTTATTAGTATCTATTATTCCGGCTACTCAGGAGGCTGACAGAGGAGGATCACGAGCCTAAGACCTGGGCAGCTTGGCAAGCACCTGTCTCATAATATAAAGTGAGGGCTGGAAAGATGACTTAATAGTTAAGGCACTTGCTTGCAAAGCCCAAGGACCCAGGTTCGATTCCCCAAAACCCATGTAAACCAGAGGCACAAGGTGCAGCATGTGTCTGGAGTACATTTGTAGCAGCTGAAAGTCCTGATATGCCCATCCCCACCAAATAAATAAAATAAATTAAAAAATTTTAAAGTATACAAAGTGCAAAAAACAACAAAACAAGAAAGCAATGAGGACATAGTTGTAGGTACACAAAGCCCAAGTTCAATCCCTAGCAAAAGAAAAAGGTTATTTTTGCCATTTAGAAAAAAAAAATCATTGTGAAGAATATGTCTGCACAAAGATCATATGAACAGTTTTGTCCTGAAGTGCAATGACTGTTCAGAATGAGAAAATGAAAATAAGACAAAACTCTAACAAATAGAGAAAGATGTGGAAAGTAGCAAGAAGACTTTTAGTCTTGTCATTATTGAAGTTGGCAAATTAGTTTGATGATTGTATTCATCAACAGTTGTTGCTGCAACACCTTGCCTAAATTTAATAGCTTAATCCAAATAAATAAATAAGTTTAAATTTATTCTTATAGATCTGAAGTCCAAAATCGGTCTCTGAGCTAAAATGAGGATTCAACAGGCTGCATTCCTTCTATCTGTTATAGAAAAGGACTAGCTTCCTTGCATTTTCAAAAGGATGAGCAGGGGGTGCCAGGTATCACCACCATGTGGCCGTGTTCCATCTCCCACACCAGTGTTGACCCAGCCAGCTTCTTCACATGGCATGGTTCTTACATGTACTTTTCTATCATCTTTTCCACCTCAAATGACCATGGCGGTAGTTAGGTAGATAATCCTCGCCTAGCTTGTTACTCTAAAGTCAAATAATTAGCAGGCTTCATGCCATTAATTCTCTCATGCTATTCATTTAGATATTTCAGAGGTTAGGGCACAGATATGATGAGGGAACATGACATTTTTCTGCCTACCACAGCGAATTTCTTCGTAAGACTTTCAAAGGGAGATTGCATGTCAAATATTCTGGTACCAAAATATAATTTGGTCTTGTTTCTGGTAAAATGGTGAAATTTTCAAAGAATTGGTAGTAAATGATTCTTCTTATCTTGTATGTATTCTCCATTGATCACAACCCTTCTCAGTATTGGGACTCTAGCATGCCCAGCAACTGACCCCTTTCTCCCTAATCTGAAATCTAAACATTTGCAAACTGAGGACTTGATAAAACTTAAAGAATTCAGCATTATTACAGACCATTCATAGGGTAGATTTGTCTCTAGAAAGTAAGGAGAATCTGCCTAGAGCACTATAGATGTCTGGCGAAATACGTGAATGATGTTCTTACAAGAAAGGCTATCATGACTGTAGAAAGCATCATCAAAAATACTGGCACTGTAGCTCTATAGTGTCAAGAAACTGAGTGGTACAGCACTCTCTGAAGATTATTCACCAATCTTTCAGAATCTACTGGCCTCTTTAATTTTATATTTAAATCTTGACTTTTCAAATTTCAGTTAATCTATATTAATATTTCTCTTTTTCGTTTCAGTAATTCCCTCCCTTAAGATGCATGATCCCCAGTATCCTAAGACAACCAGTTTTGTTATTAGCTTTCCAAAGTTCAGCTAATTTTTCAGAAACAGCAACAATTAGAAATAGCAAAAATAGCTGGGCATGGTGGTGCACACCTTTAATCCCAGCACTTGGGAGACAGAGGTAGGAGAATCACCGTGAGTTTGAGGCCCCCCTGAGACTACATAGTGAATTCCAGGTTAGCCTGGGCCAGAGTGAGACCCTCCCTCAAAGACAAAAAAAAAAAGGAAAAAATAAACTTTTTCTTTTGCTAAGGATTGAACCCAGGCTTTTAAAATGCTAGTTAAGAGTTCTGCCACTGAGCTGTATCTCCAATAATATCCTTGATGCTTTCTTGAATTGTTTTTCCACTTTATATTTTCATATAGGTTCTTGCCAAACCTATTCTAGTCTTGTTTGTCCTATTCAGGAGGTCCACATCTGGTATACATTGCTCAACAAGGAATGAAGCATATCTTCAACAAATGTGGGGTGTTCTCAAATGTTTAATGGTATTAGAACCCTATGATCCTGGAGATTAGCTACTTGGATTTTAAAAAAAGTCTCCCATAGCTTGTGACCCTTTAACATCCAAAAAAGAAAAAAAAAAAAAACGGCCAGCTAACTAAGAGCAAAATATCAATTTGCCTATGCAGAGGCTGATCTATAGTCTCCCTCCACATTTCCTCAATGACTCACTTGTTTAATAAAATTTTAATTTCCCTCTTAATTTCTTTGAGGTGTTCATCAGCGCAAATGAGTTATTGTCTTAATCATCTGGCGTAGTTTATCTTTCAAATGATCAAAAAGTCAGGCATAAGCTTTTGACTTTCCAAGCTAAATTTGGAACCCCGGCTCTTGGGAAGCATACCTTGCTAGCAGTTTAGAGCAAGAAGTCTGGAACTAGTTTCAAGCTCTGGCTCTACCACTCCTGCTATTTAACAAAGCACAAGGGCCTTGACCACCCTGTGCCTTGATGTGCACATTTATTTATTAAAAAAAATAATAGGATGATGAGGACAACAGTGAGGGTTTCATAGCAGGAAGGTTATATAAACAGCTCAGGATTAATGTAACAGGGAACTATATGTTCACTGATATAGGGTATATGTTCACATGAAGTCCTGATATCCTGAGTGGAGTTCATCTCCTATTTTATACTTCTGAACTGAAATTTTATATTCACCTTTTGACCACAAGGTTGTACCGTTTTGAACAACAAGTATTGGAAAAAGTAATGGATGGATGGATGGATGGATGGATGGATGGATGGATGGAACTACAGGTGAGCAATCAAGCATCATTTTAAGAAAAAGATGACTGTTTTAAACCAAATAAAGTACTTTTCCACAGTTAAATGAACAAGTTAAATTCCAAGCTCCATCTCACTTATATGTCATTTATGTTCAGAAATGAAATCAGATACATTTCACTAGGGGCAGAAGGCAAAACCTGCCAGTGAAGAGATCCAGAACCATGTCCTCAGTGTTCCGGAGTCAAATGTGAGGCAGTGTGCCATAACTTAAATTAATGATTGCTTCCCCCCACCCCGGAAACCTGGTTTTTTTTTTTTCTTTAGGAAAATGGAGGATGAAGTGTAGCCAGATTGAAACGGACCCCTGTTTAATTGGGTATAGAAACTTGAATTTACGTTTCTTGATTTGTCAGTAAGACAGAAATACTTTCAGCACATAATCAGCTCCATCATTCTTCACACTAAGTGGAAACACCCGGACTCGTCCAGGGACTAGATATGGGAAATCTTTAAACTTACAAACAGACAGAATTGTATGTCATTAAAAAAAAAAAAAACTCAAACTGCAATGTGATACTTGATTTTTGTTCTGAAACACATCAATATTTCAGGCAACCAGCCATAATTCTAACTGTATACTGCCCTCCAGTGGATTCCTTACACATGTAACCTCAAAAAAATATTGTAAATGGTTTATATATAAACTGTAAACTGTCTTGTCGACATGATGGTCAATCTTTGACATAAATTTTCAAAATATTCTTGCAAATAATAAAAATTTTCATAAATAGTCTTATATTTAGATGACCTAATGTCAAGTAAAGTATCTCACCTCACTCAGCCTCCTCAGTGGCTTGCCTCTCCCTCAGGAGCTTGGCATGGCTTCAGTGTATTTCAGGCCCCTTTAATCATTGTGATGGATCCCACTCATACTTCAACAAAATTCACTCAGTGTAAGAGAAGAATGACTTTGTACTGGCTGTGGCTTTCATTTCAGAAGAAGTTCAAGTAGCTTCTTTAAACACAGCCTTGACATTTCTGGACTAAACAAATGATAGACAGCTATGTATCCTCATTTGACAGCAAAACTCACAGATCAATGGTAAAGTTTACAGTGAAAGTTTATTTCTATGAGTCCTGGATGTGTTAGTTTCTTCTAATGGCAAGATATTTTAAGATACCATCAACCCAGGGGCTGGAGGAATAGATGGCTTTGCTGTTAATGGCACCTGCTTGCCAAGCCTGACAGCCTGGGTTCAATTCCCCGGTACCCACCTAAACTATTTTAAGATACCATCATTCTAACTTGTTTAATTCTGAATTTGGTTTGGTGAATTTTTTTTCCCTGTCTTTCAGTACCTGCCTCCTTTCTGATCCCCTCCATTTCTTCCTAGACACAATATTTGCAATTGTTTTGAATAATACTTTAGGTGAGGAGTTATTCCTTCCCAGCTCATTTTCTTCTCCATTTTGCTTTGATAGATGTTATATAACAAACTTCCAGGTAGGAATTGATAATTTAACACATGAGATATGCTTTCAGGGTAGACACCTATGACCAATTTTTACCAAAAAGCAAAGAGTCTCATAGGTTAACTACTTAGAGGGACAAGAAAATGACCAGAAGAACATTTCTGGGAGAATATCCTTTAAAATAAGTGAGACAGAATTTAAGCTTAATGTACTCTTCTTAAACCTATGCATAAAATTTTGAATCATTCAGCAAAGATTGGCCTCTTTCCAGGTGGCATTTTAAAAATTCTGATCTATCTAGTGCCAATTCACCACAAGATTATTGGATGCTGAAAATGTATTTGCTTCGAATAGTAATTTGAAATAACACATCACTTTGAGTCATGCCTTTTGAGTTGATTATGAATGCATTTTTATGATGTTTGATTATCAAAATATCCCCTCAATACTCACAAGCATGGAAAATGTTTAACTTAGGATAATAGCCTCAATTAAATTTCAAATGTGCTACAAGGAAACAGATAAGTCACTTTATGGAATACATTAACAAAAAATACTAAGAGGAGTTCTTGAAAGTGACTGACATTTGACCTTTTGTAATTTGTATTTATTCAACATGTATTCATTCTCTTGTACTAAAATATTCACTGAGAATTTACAATATACCCGAGTATTTATATTATGTGGAAGATTCAAGCATGAACACTAAGTCCTGCTGAGTACGAGCCCAGCATTTAGTGAGAAAATTGGATGAATAAGTAAATATTTAAAATACATTGTCATTAAGTGTAGCAATAGTTATAGTGGAGGTGGTATTATGAAACCATGACTGAGCACAGGGTGGCTTCATGGAAACAACATTATTTGTGTTTTAAAAGATAAGTGTGGACTGAAGAGATGGCTCAGCTGTTAAGGTACTTGCCTGCAAAGCCAACGGACTTGGTTCAATTCCTCAGTATCCACATTAGCTAGAGGCACAAGGGGGCGCATGCATCTGGAGTCCATTTGCAGTGGCTGGAAGCCCTGGTGTGCCCATTCTGTCTCTCTGTCTCTCTGTATGCCTCTTACCCTCTCTCAAATAAGTAAATAAAAAGAAAATATTTAAAACAAGATAAATGTGAGACCCTGTTTCAAAAAATAAGGTTGACAGTGATTGAGGAAGACAGCTGATGTTGAACTCTGGCCTGTGTGTGAGTGCATACGTGCCCATGCACTCACGCAGACACACACCACATACACATGCAATTAAAAAACAAACAACAACAAAAAGAAACACAAATGAGTACTGGAACATAGTTTAGTCAGTAAAGTGCTTGCCTTGCAAGCATAAGGACCTAGTTCGATTCCCAGAATCCGTGTAAAAAATATATGCAATGCAATCCCAAGCCTGGGAAGACAGAGAGACAGGCAGATTCCTGGGGTTTGCTACTCATCTAGTCTAATTAGGTTATCTCCAAACCAATGAGAGGCTCTGTCTCAAAAATGGTAGGCAGTATTTAAAGGATGATACCCAGTGTTGCTCACTGGCCTCCACATGCTTGTGCACACATGAGCACTCATGCCCACAACATACACATATGCATCCATACACATGTGCCCACACATACAATTTTATGTGAGTGTGGGTGTGTATGTGTGTTCATGTGATAAGCGAGTCTATTACATACACAAGCTGCAACAGTGAGGGTTGTTTCAATGCAGATGCAACCAGCCATCAAAAGTTTGCAGAGGGCCAGGCGCAGTGGCATACTCTTTAATCCCAGCACTCAGGAGGCAGAGGTAGGAGGATTGCCAGGAGTTCAAGAACATCCTAAGACTACATAGTGATTTCCAGGTCAGCCTGAGCTAGAGTGAGACCCTACCTCAAACAAACAAACAAACAAACAAACAAAAAGTTTGCTGAGCTTGGGTCTTGCAGGTGGTTGAGGCCAGAGCATGAAAAGACTACTGTGTTTCCACAGAGCCTTAGGAAAAGTCACGGAAAGGGTGAATAATCTGAAGCAGTACCATGGCCAGATCAGCTATAAATGTTTAGAAGGTGTACTCTGCTGACAGCATGGAGAAAACTGGGGGAACATTTCATCAGTAGCAGAGAGGTCAGGGGAGGTAACCCAAGTCACAGATGATGGGAAGGCAAAACCAACACAACTATAAATGCACAGAGCTATCCTAAACACCCAGACATTAAATCGGTCCCCACATTTATTTTCCCTAAGTGTATAAGTCATATGAGATTTTTTTCTCAGATGAAAAATTATGCGAAAGGTAATTTCTAATCAGAAGTATGTCCATGAATAGCTAATATCAGCAGTTGTTACTACTTCTTGCTTTTTTTTCCCCCTCTTAAAGTCTCAGCCTGTACACCTATTTGTTCCTGTCCATGTTTCTGCCTTTCAAACATGTAGCATGAAAGCAGAAAGAAGGCTGTGGTGGGGTGGAGAAGAGTGCAAGGGAGGGAAACAGATGGGGGAGAACAGAAATAAAAATAAATCTGTACAACGTCATAATGAAACCTAATTCTTTGCATGCTAATAAAAATTTTAAAAAAAGAGCCAGGCATGTTGGTACACACCTTTAATCTTAGCACTTGGAATACAGAAGTAGGAGGATCACCATCAGTTTGAGGCCACCCTGAGACTACAAGGTGAATTCCAGGTCAGCATGGGCTAGAGCAAGACCCTACCTAAAAAAAAAAAAGAAAAAAAAAAAGAATTTAAATAAAGCATATTCTTAGTGACCAATAAACTCCCATTGAATTAAAAAATTATATAACCAAATTGGAATCTTGCCCTCTCAAGTATATATTGTTCCTTCCCAGTTCATTTAAAAGCATTATCCATGAGCCAAAAGAAATCTCTGTCAAAGCATTACTGGAGGAAGGACTTGATAGAAAAAGGGGTGAGATGACACAATGACACATGGGTACTTTCACAGTGACATTCTAGACCACAATGTCCTTGTCCTTAGCGATACCAACCTCCTCTTAGAAGCATTTACAAAAGCACCGCCCATCTTGGATCAAAAATAAAATGGAAATGAGCCCAATTTCAATGCTCACATAGAATTGAACTGAAAAAATAAATCTAAGATCTGTGTGCTCTATTTTGCAATTGAAATCAATTTTATAGTAGGGCAAAAGTAAATCAGAATACTTTTTTTTAAAGGCAAGCCCGATTGTGTTGAAATATCCTGGGTATAACTTTGGTCCCTTGTAGAGGATGGGTGAGGGTGAAATTCCTGGGCACACAGGGCTACTTCAGTCATTTGCTGGCTTTGAGACCTCTGGCAAGTTAATTGACTAGGGCTAGTTTCCTTATCCACTTCCTCCACAGTACAGAGGTTCTGAACCTCAGTGTGATTGTCATTTGCAGCTGGATAACTTTTTTTTTTTAATTTAATTTATTAGTTTTCATTTCAGTGAATACAGGCAGTTTGGTACCATTATTTAGGCTCATCTGTGATCTACCCCCTCACATTAGACCCTCCTTGTTAATGAAAATGGGTCGTGCATTGTGGAGATAGCCCCCAGTTATTAGTATGATAAATGTCTCTGCAAATCATGATAACTTTTTATTGTGGGGGCTATCTGGAACATTAGACCAAGGGAAATTTAGGCCAGGGATGCTTAAGGCACACACGTGTCAACCATACATCCTGGTGGGAAACTTTGCATGCATCTGCTCAGGAAACTAGCCACACACTGTAGTCCATCTGCACCCAAGCTTAGTCTTCTCAGAGCAGCAAGAGTGATCTTGCTAGCACCGACAAAGGTGCTAGATTATGAAATCTTAAAGCCTAGCCCCAGTGAAGTACCTCCTCCATTAAGGCCCCACCTCCCAAATGATCAACCTCCCAAATGCTCCACCAGGTGGTGATTAAATATGAAGCTGATTCACAAACACATGAGACTATGGGGGACATTTTACATTCAAACCACAAGGAGTCACAATTAAAAGATTGCCTTGACTCTCAGAAGAGGCATTGGATTTTTAATAGTGTCACAACTATTGAAGACTATGGAGCCTTAAAGTTGGACTACATGCATTTTGCGCCATGAGCTGACATGAGTCTATAGGGTAGGAGTAAAATATGGTGGTATGAATATAAAATATTCCTCATAGATATAAAATATCCCATGTGGCTGAACACTTGATTCCCAGTGGGTGGTCTTGTTTCCAAAGGTTTAGAAGGTAGAAACTTGCTGAAGGAAATGGTCACTGGGTGCAGGCATTGAGGATTTATAGCCTGGCTCCATTTCCTGTTCACTCTCTGCTTCCTGATTGCAAATGCAATGTGACCAACTCATGCCGTCATGCCTTCCCTGCCACTGAAACTTTATCTCAAAACTATAAGCTAAATTAAAACCTTTCCTTCCTTAAGTTGCTTCTGGTTCACACCAAAGAGAAAATAACTAGTACATTAACCATTTGTGTTTCTTTTAAAGCATTTTTTAAAAAAAAAATTTTTTATTTATTTGAGAGCGACAGACACAGAGAGAAAGACAGATAGAGGGAGAGAGAGAGAATGGGCACGCCAGGGCTTCCAGCCTCTGCAAAGGAACTCCAGACGCGTGTGCCCCCTTGTGCATCTGGCTAACCTGGGACCTGGGGAACCGAGCCTCGAACCAGGGTCCTTAGGCTTCACAGGCAAGCACTTAACCGCTAAGCCATCTCTCCAGCCCCATTTGTGTTTCTTTTAAGAACTGTCTGTCCAATTCATTTGACCATTTATAATTAGAATTTGATTTGGAGGAAGGTATTTAATTTTTAACAAATAAAAAATATTTGGTAATCACTATATAACCCAGAACTTGTGACAAATCTCATGTCTTCACCTACCAAGTACCAGGACTATAGGCAAGAGCTGCCACACCTGGTGTAAATTTTTTTTAATTGTTTTTGTTTATTTATTTATTTGAGAGAGACACAGAGAGAGAGAGAGAGAGAGAGAGAGAGAGAGAGAGAGACAGACAAACAGAGAGAGAATGGGTGTGCCAGGTCCTCCAGCCATTGCAAACAAACTCCAGACGCGTGTGCCCCTTGTGCATCTGGCTAACATGGGTCCTGGGGAATTGAGCCTCAAACCAGGGTCCTTAGGCTTCACAGGCAAGCGCTTAACTGCTAAGCCATCTCTCCAGCCCGTAATGTAAATTTTTTGAGCTCTTTAAATTGCCTAGGTATCAATATCCTGTGAGATGGAGGGCTAGCAAAGATTTTTGTCCCATTTTGTAGACTTTTTTTTCAGTCTTCTGATTGTTCCTTTGCTGTGCAGAACTTTTCAATTCATGCAGTCTCCTGTGCCAATTCTCCTAGATGTTTCCTGACCTATTGTGGTCTATTTCAAAGAGTCTTTTTAACTATGCCCATATCTTTAAGAGTTTCCCCTAGCAGTTCTGGGTCTTGCATTAATATCTCTGATTCTTTCTGAACTGATTTTTGTGAAAGGTGGGAGATACAAATGTAGTTATTCTTTTGCATATAGGTCTCATTTTTCCAGCACCATTTGCTGAAGAGGCTATTTTTTATTATAGTGTATGGTTTTGGCCCCGTTATGAGAAGTCAGTTGGCTATATTGTATGGGCATATTTTTGTGTCTTCTATTCTGTTGGTCTGTATCTATTTTTGTGCTAGTGCCTCTAGCAGTTTTATGGGCTCAACCTTAATCTATTTTGAGTTAATTGTTATGTATTATAAAAGGAAGAGGTCTAGATTTATTATTTTGCATGTGGATATCAAATTTTCCAAGAACAGTTCACTGATGGACATTTTAACAATATAGGCCTTCAAATCCACCAACATAGAACGTATTTCCATTTTATTATGTTTGTTTTAATTGATTTCATTAATGTTTTTAAATATTTTTATTTATTAATTTATTTGCAAAGAGTGAAAAGAAAAGACAACAGAGAAAGAGAGAGTGTGTTTGTGTGTATGGATATACCAGGGCATCCTGCCACTGCATACAACTCCAGACACATGTGCCACTTTATGCATCTGGCTTTATGTGGGTGCTGGGGAATTGAGCTCAAGCAATCAGGCTTTGCCAACAAGTATTTAACCACTGAGCCATCTCCCCAGCTCAATTTCATACATGATTTAGAGCTTTTTAGTTTTAATTGTAGAGATTTATTTTATTTCTATGTTTGTTTACTTGCTTGTTTGTTTTGGGAGTTCTTGTTAGTGAGATTATGTCCCTGGTTTATTTTTCATATTGCTATAATGGCATATTAAAATGTTACTGATTTTTAAATGTTAATTTATATCCCATAACTTTGCTGGATTCATTTATTCTCATAGTTTTGTGGAGGTATTTGGGGTTTTCTATATGTAAGAACATGTTATCTGAAAGCAATGACAATTTTATTTCCTCCCTTCTAACGTATCTCTTTGTCTAATGCCTTATTGCTCTGGCTAGAACTTCCAGTAGTATGCTGAGTAAAACTGGTAAAACTAAGCATCCCCGTTGAATTCCAAATGTGAGAGACAGCTTTAATCTTTTCTCCACTGAGTATGATGTTATCTGGGATCATGTAATATATGTCTTTCATTATATTGAGATATGTTACTTCTATACCTAATTTTTTCAAAACTTTTATAAGGAAGGGATATTGAATCAAAGCCTCTTCTTTATCAATAGAGATGATCATACAGTTCTCATCCTTCATTCCGTTAATGTCAAAAATAGAAAATTCTACACCTGACTTCCATCATATTTCACAGTGAAAATGCACATACTCTAAAAATATTGTATAAAATTACCTCAGGCTGTGTGCAACAAGGTATATATGAAACAAGTGAATTTAATATTTAATGTTTAATTCTACCCCTCAGACATCTTATATATAGATAGAAGAAATATTCTCAAATCCAAAAAAAATTCAAAACCTGAAACTTCTATTCCCAAACATTTTGTTAACACACACTCAGCCTATATATCCATCTATGTCTATTTCCTATTACAATTATTGTCATAATCATTAGCCCCTTTTTTAATTCCAAAAAAACTCTAGTATTTGTTTTCTAGTGAGTCCAAAAGGTTAAAACAGGTGATCTGCTTCAAACAACTTGAGCTAAAAGTATCAGTATGAGAGCCACGGGTTAGTTGAGGAATTGTAAGCACTGTCATTGACATCTTCTAATGTTAGCTGTATAGGAAATCTATATCATTTTAGGGGAATGCCATGATTTCTCTCTCCTCTACTTATTTAGTTTCAAATGCTGAGATTTTAAATATCCTCTTTGATAGAAATCATTCATGCTCTTGGTTAGTTTTAAGAAAGTCACTGGCAAAGGCTAAGTTTTTAAGCAAACCAATCTCTCTTTCCTCCCTAGTTCTTCCTAGGGTTGGATTCCTTCTGGATTTCTGAATTTTGAAGCAATAAGCTCCCCTCCCTAGCCCTTCCTAGTGGCAGGTTCCTCCAGGATTTTAGGTTCCATACACATGGCTATCTAGAAAAAAAAAAATTCCATCTCATTTGTATATAAGATGAATATGTGATTAAGTTCTGGCTGAGGGCGTGAGGGGTACAAAGAAGTGTCAGAAACTGGTACCTTTTTGCCTTCTCCTGTCAGTGGTATATATGTTGCAGCCCAGTAAAACTTCCTCAGAGATGACAAATGGTAAGTTTCAAAAATTTTACACGGCAGCTGAGAAGTATGTAGTCATTTCATCCATATAAGCCATATTAGGACTAATTACAAGATAAAGATATTTGTAAGTCTGGACCATGTGGAAAGAAGGGTAAAATTCATGAGTCTTCATGATTAAGGAAGACCCTACAGATTGCAAAGGCAGCAAGAGTGGTTCCTAATGCAGCATGGACTCTACAGGTGAGATGTAAATCTCTCCCAAGGATAGTGGTTCTCAACAAAGTACAAGGTTTGCCTCCAAGAGACAACTAGCCATGCCAAGAAACATTTTTGGTTTATTACAACTAGAAGGTCTAGCTGCTTTGGGAGCCTGGGACAGAGACCAGGAATGGTAATAGATGTCCTATAATACACAGGATAATTCCATGGGCAAGAGCCATCAGGCTTGAGAATCAGTGGTGCTTTGGTTGATCAAGCCTTCTCTAGTGATCTCCAGTGTTGTGTCAGATTTCTAATTAGAGCAGGAAAATCTGCAGGTAATAGTATGTCACAATAAACTCCCTCATATTCTTTTCCACATATTCTTCTATGTAAACATGAATCATATATCCTCTCAGACATGTATGTACATGCATACTTATAATGAGCTGTATTTTAAAGTATAATTTCAAGGAGACCATTTATATACTGGCATTTCTTAGCATTTTTCTACTTGTAAAGTATTTTTCCTTGAAAGCTCTCAGGCTCTCTTCTGGATAATGGAAGAGATAATTTACCAAGTGGCCATGGGGTCCAAAAGACTTAATACTGTTTCAGAAATTGAGTGTCTCACTCTTACCTAGGACCTAATATAGTGAGCAAAAGGTGAAGGTGGTAATATTTTCCCTCCAAGAAAGTGACAGACCTAAATTCCTCCCTATAATTTCCTCCTGAGGATGTTATTGAACTTGGTCAACAGAGTTCCTTTGGTCATGTGGAAATAAAAATGGATTCTGTAGAAATGTCCACTGGGGAAATAAAAATGATGGCAAAGATAAAGAAGCAGCAATTCAAGCTACCTATGAAAATTATTAAGATAAAAATGGAAATGCATATTTTGTGAAATCAGATTGAGACTGAGGAAGAATACAAAGCAATAAAATCTTTTCAGGCATTTGTAAGGGGAAAATGGAGAGAATTATCATTCTCTAAGGAAGTGAATTATCTGAGCATAAAACTCTAGTTTTATTTTCTCTCTCAATCTTTTATGCAATATGTAACATGAATACTATCTGTACAGTGTAAATTATACATATACCTATGCAAATGTTATGTGTGCATATAAACAGTACTGAATTTAAAAATTTTAAACATAGCTATAAAACATTTAACCTGATTTTACATAATATTTACCTGATCAAACAAGCACATTTTGTCAAATTACAGTAACCTTTCTATCATTCCATATTTTCCTTATGATTTCTATTAAATCTATCACATTTTTCTCCTTTTCACACTCTAAAATCAGTCTATGATTTTATCCACCCCTTGCCTGTTAACAAAACTTGTTCCTCAAACTTTTCTCTTTGACTCTTCTGACTTTATTTTGAGGGGGTGGTGGGGATTCAAGGTAGAGTCTCACTCTAGCCCAGGCTGACATGGAATTCACTCTGTAGTCTCAGGGTGGCCTCGAACTCATAGCAATCCTCCTACCTCTGCCTCCCGAGTGCTGAGATTAAAGGCATGCACCACCATGCCCGGCTCTCTTCTGACATTTAAAAATATTTCTATTTATTTGCTAGGAGAGAGAGAGAAAAAAAAAAGGGAGAGACAGAGAATGGATGTAACAGGGCCTCTTGCCACTGCAAACAAACTGTACGTGTATGTGCCACTTTGTGCAGCTAGTTTTGTGTGGGTACCGGAGAATCAAACCCAAGCTGTCAGGCTTTGCAAGTGAGTGCCTTAAGCAATGAGCCATCCCTCTAGCCTTTGTCGGAAGTTTTATATATATCTGTTATTTGTTTTCTGCCAGTTGTTCAAAATTATCAAGTATACTTCACTGCTCAAAATGCCTTTCATCAAAGTCATTTTAACCAGGAATTTTCTTACTAGCCCCTCAAGTCAAATGTTTTATAACGTTATCATTTTAAAGCTTTTATCAATCTCTTTGTACAAAACATACATTGACTGAATCTGTTCCACATGTTAATATTTTGTAGAAAACAAAAAATAAATCAAATAGGTCTTTTTCTAGAGAAATTTAATAGGGAAATTTGGACACTTTGAAGAAATCATACATTATATCATACTTCAAGATTGTTGTGTGGCTTAGAGAAGCAGATAATATTGAAGCAACTCATAGTGACTCTATTGTCAATGTCATATCAAGGACAGCAGATTAATAGATGCTTTTTCATCATTTATTGAGGAGTAATTTATTTCTCATCTGTGTACTGGCTTTAGCTACAAGCTGACTGCCTCCATTCACTAGCAGGAAATTTCTATACTTGATTTTACTCAAAAGTCTGAAAAGCATACTACCATGAAATATCTAAATGTGGACACTGCTCTGACATCTTGAACACAATGAATGTAATTGGGAATGAATGCCTGAGCCACTCAGAATCTTTCATGAAAATATAGATGGGGGATTATTAGCAGGAACAAAGTCACCCTGAGAAGAGCCAGCATTTCAGAAGACAGCGCCTCTCCAAACACTCTGACACATTTTCCCAAGAGTGCCAGCTTTTCAAGCACCCTTTTTACTCTCTTACTCCTACCTGCACCACCTCCAGAATGTCCAGATGCTTCCAGAACTCATCAGTCCATATTTGTATCTATCCTCCCTGAGCTTTCTCAGGTAGCTTTGTCCTTCTCTGAGTGAAAGTTCCTTTCCTTCCTAGTTGTATACATGAGAAAACATATAACTAGGCATGGAAATTTTCAAAAGACATTAGAAAGGTGTATAAAGTGACTTATATCATTTGATAAGTATTATGACTGTTTTGCAGTATGTGTATGCACTTGAGCATATGAGATTAATAAAATTGGTTTATAGGTATTTCCTGTAAATTTGCCTCAGATAAACATGTCTCTTCCCTTTACTCTCTGAGTTGAAATTTTCCTTTATAATCTTCAGGAGTGTGACAGTCATATGAACCTAAGCCCTATCCTGAAGGTCTTGCATTTCTGAATTAAGAAATTGAAGACCTTAGTCACAGTAGCCTTTCTCAGTAAAGAATGAAATAAATATTACAGCAGTCCCCTTTAACTGTTATAAGACATTTGCCAAACACCCAGTGGATTCCTGAAACCATATAGTACCTGAATCATATATATCTACTATATTTTTCTTTGGTACATTATATCTATGATAGTCTAATTCATAAATTAAGCACAAGAAGAAATCAATGACAATAAAAATACCATAATAAAAGTTATTTAAAACATAATTTTTTTACTGGAAATTTCCACTTAGTGTTTTAAGACTGCCATGAACTGAAGGTACTGAACCTGTAGGATGGGGCACAGGTGAGCTTCTTCTTCCCCAGCAGTAACCCCTGCCCCATAACCACCAAAACATTCACACTAATTTATAGCCCAAAATTTGCCTATAAAACAATTCCTTCCTGTTATTATAGAATGAAAGCCCTTGGGGTTTGCTTCTCTATCACCTCTATGTAAAAAACTTTAATTGAGGGTTGGAGAGATTGCTTAGTGGTTAAGGCATTTGCCTGAGAGTGACCTATGTTCTCCTCTCCAGGTCTCACGTAAGCCAGACACACAAAGTGACACAAGCACATAAGGTCGAACATGCACACACGTTTAGCATATGCACCTGGAGTTCAACTTCAGTGGTTGGAGGCCCAGGTGAATTGATTCTCTCTCATTCTCCTTGGTGGTGGGCCCCTGAAACTTATGTGTTCTGAATGTTAGGTTCCCCAGCATATGGAGATTTGGGAATTAATACCTCCTGGAGGCAGTGTATTGTTGGGGGTGGGCTTATGATTATTATAGCCAGTTTCCCCTTGCCAGTGTTTGGCACACTCTCCTGTTGCTATTGTCCATCTGATTTTGGCCACGATGTTATGTCCACCTTCTACTCATGCTGTTGTTTTCCTTTGCCATCACAGAGCCTCCCCATTGAGTCTGTAAGCTAAAATAACCCATTTTATTCCCCCAAAGCTTCTCATGGTCAGGTGATTTCTGCCAGCAATGCGAAACTGACTGCAACAGCAATGTTGGTACCAAGGAGTGGGATTACTGCTAGACACCTGACTTGTGTAGCTTTGGCCTTTTGGAGCTGATTTTCAAGAGGAATGTGGAAGTATTTGAAACACTGGCCTAAGATATGCCTTGCAGTGCTGTAAGTATAGCTTGATGGACTATTCTGCTCAGAGTTGAAAGACCTGAATGCAGTAAGAACTATGGACTGGGAGGTTTGGCTTATGAGGGTGAGAAGAAGCTTTGCATGGACTGAGCTAGAAGCAGTTTGTGTGAGAGGCTTGCTGTTATGCACAGGTCCTGAGTATTTGTTCAGGGTTCCTTTGTATAGAAATGTACTGGTGTGAGCAGAGGTATATGGCAAAGAAATTAAATGTTTGGGCTGAAACTCTGCTTATTCAGTTACAATTGTATGAGAGATTACAACCATTGAGATGTGCCAGCTAACCTGCATTGGAGCAACAAGAAGAATGTAGACTCCTTTGAAGGGGCCTGAGTGCTCAAGGAGTGTCCTGTTCTTCTAAGTCTGCTTTATTCACTCCTGGATTAACAAATTGGCACCCTATGTGGTATTGTGGAGTATAAGAAATGCAGGAAAGAAAGGGTCATTGAGTTTGAAACATGGTCTTGTGTTTTGGAAATGGCCATGGGCAGTGTGTTCAGGTTTGCTGGATGCCTGCATGGAGATCCTATGGGGCCATGAGGATGGACCGTGGGTTGAAGTGGAGACCCAATGGAGATGCAGGGACCACGAGATGACTGCTAAGAAAAGCTGTTGGTTAGGGATAAAGTTTCCCAGGACTGTGAGTAGCCTAGCTTGAGGGGCAGAATTGGAACTCTAGAGACTTGATGATTAGAATTATTGAACTTGGTGATTTGTCACTGACTAGGGCTGTTGAAGTTGGAGCTACAGAGTTTGATGTTTGCCCTGGTTGTTTTAATCTGGGATTGGTTGAATATTTTATTTGTTATGCCCAGTGCCACCTTTTGTAGTGTGAATGTTTATTCTGTGCCATTATGAGGGTTTTGGGTGTAGTTTTTGGTGTTATGACTCAGTTAAAAGATCTTGGACTATGGGAATGTTTGAACATCACTGGGGTTGATAAAAATTATGAGGACATTTAAAGTTTGGCTGAATGCATTGCATTTTTCATCATGAAGGGCTATCAGTTTAAGAGGGCCAGGGGCAGAATGTGGTGGTTTGATTCAGGTGACCCCCATAAACTTAAGTGTTCTGAATGCTAGTTAACCCAGCTAATGGAAATTTGGGAATTAATGCCTCCTGAAGGCAGTGTATTGTTGGGGGTGGGCTTATGGGTGTTATAGCCAGTTTCCCCTTGCCCGTGTTTGTCACACACTCTTGTTGCTATTGTCCAGGGGGTAATATCCATCCTCTACTCATTCCATTGCTTTCTCCTGCCATCATGGAGCTTCCCCTTGCATCTGTAAGCCAAAATAAACCATTTTCCCCCAAAAAGCTGCTCTTGGTCAGGTGATTTCTGCCAGCAATGCAAACCTGACTGCAACACACACTCTCTCTTACTTTTGCTCTTGCTCTTTCACATTAAAAAAAAAAAAAAAGCCAGTCTGTAGGGGTTGCTTAAGAAAAACAAAAACCTAAGATGTCACAAAACAGTTTCTAGTCTGATGTTAACTATGACACCTGAGAAGTCAAGAAGACCCTTGAGGGGCTGGAGAGATTGCTTAGTGTTTAAGCACTTGCCTGTGAAGCCTAAGGATCCTAGTTCAAGACTTGATTCCCCAGGACCCATGTAAACCAGATGAACAAGGTGGCGCATGCATCAGGAGTTCATTTGCAGTGGCTGGAGACTCTGATGCTCTCTCTCTCTCTATCTATCTATCTATCTCTCTCTCTGTCACTCTCAAATAAATAAATAAACATAAACAACAAAAACAAAAACAGAAGGTATTTGGATGCCAAGGAAGGAGAATTCTTCAGAATGACTGACATCAGGGGGTACTGAATTTTTTGTGCTCAGTGTTTGTTGCAAATTCTCCACACTAAGATATGATTTGGATTCCATCCAAATATTGCATCTGTCGCAACTTCAATAGTAAGTCATATATCTATGTGCTTGCAGGAATAACATTACAATGATCACAAAAAACTTATTCAATGGTGACTCTGATGCACTTTCTCAGCCTAAATTATAAACATGGCAAATACCTGAATGACTAAAAACATCAAGGTATGGGTTGGAGAGATTGCTTAGTGGTTAAGGTACTTGCTGAGAAGCCTAAGGACTCATGTTCGATTCTCCAGGTTCCACATAAGCCAGATGCACAGTGATGCAAGTGTTCAAGGTTGCACATGTGCACAAGGGGGCGCACACATCTAGAGTTCTATTGCAATGGCTAGAGGCCCTAGCACAACAATTCTTTCTCTCTCTCTCTCTCTTGCTCTCACTCTCACATAAAAAATGGCAGTCTATAAAAAACATAAAAACATCAAAGTATTTAATTTATACCATGTGCCCTTCTAATTCCCCTTCCCAATAAATGGCACACAACACCCTTAACTATTATTGTTTAATAATTTTTCAAGACTAATGTATTTATTAAATGTAATATATTGAATAGATAATTCAAAGAGTAAAAGGTTTCAAAGGCATTCTCACAAACATAATGATGTCTATTTCTCTCCGTTCAAATAATTTTTTAAAAATACTCTTGCCAGATGATTCAGAAATTTATTTAGATATTACAGGTTTGTTAATATATAGGTTTGTAACTGCATATAATTCTGAACTTGTATTTTTATTACAGAAAAAAACTGCTAATAAACATATCAAAGTCATCTTAAGATAATCTTTTTTTTTTTTTTAAATTTATGTATTTGAGAGTGACAGACACAGAGAGAAAGACAGATAGAGGGAGAGAGAGAGAATGGGCACGCCAGGGCTTCCAGCCTCTGAAAATGAACTCCAGATGCGTGCGCCCCCTTGTGCATCTGGCTAACGTGGGACCTGGGGAACTGAGCCTTGAACCGGAGTCCTTAGGCTTCACAGGCAAGCGCTTAACTGCTAAGCCATCTCTCCAGCCCAAGATAATCTTTAAGTTATCAAGTTATGTTGTATTTTTCCACTAAGTACTATGTACTTTCTATTCATCTTTTATTCCAAAATAGTGTTCACTTTTATCAATGTCTAGTAGTTTTTACTAAGTATTTCAATATTTTTTAGAGAGAGAGTGAAAGACAGAGACAGAGAGAGAGAGAGTGGGGGTGGGGGATAATTGGTATGCCAGGGCCTCAACCAATGCAAGCAATTTCCAAAGACACAAACATAATAAAGGACTCATTTCAATGGACTGGCATAAATACATTAATAAAGATAGCATATATTCCTAGATATTAATAAGTCTTCTACTGTTATGGCTTGAATGTGAAGTATCCCTAGAGACATACAAGTTTGAACACTTGGCCATCATCTTGTGTTGCTGTTTGGGGAGTTTGTGGGACGTTTAAGAGGTGAGGCCTGGCTAACGATGGGGCCTGGCTAGCACTAGAAATGGGTTTCTGGGGTATAGCCTGTTTATGACTTGAGTCTGTCTGTTCTTCATGCTGGTCACCAAGATGTTACCAGCTTCAAGCTCCCATGCCAAGACCAGAACCTCAGTCACCATGACTTCTCAACCATTTAAATTGTGAGCCAAATTAACTCCTCATCAAATCTGCTTTGTGTCAAGTATTTGGTCACAGCCATGGTAAAAATAACTAGTACACCCATGATCACTGATTTTCTAAAACTTACTTCAGTTATATCTCCATTCCTGGACACTGCTGTAACTAGTCTCCTTGGATGTGCTGAAAAAGATTTTTATATTATTTCCAGAAGCTTCTGAAATGGCTAAAGATATTACTTCTACCTCTCTCTCCCCCCACACCAAAAAGAAAGCCAGTGTTTTCAAACAGAATCATCAAGAGAGCTGTGAAACAGGTTCATCTTAACATGCTCTGACACAGTAAAATCAAGAAGGAGACCCATCGTCTGTTTTGTCTCAAATGATTAATGCTGAGAACAGAAGACATTAACCAGAGGTGCATATAACTACACTGTGATGGCACTATGAGGGGAGCCTATGGAATCAGCCGTTTACTCCAAGGCCGTGTTTCAAACAGTTCAGTGAAAGGTGACAGCCTATGAATGAGCCATCTAAAGATACATCACCACATATGCTAAAGTCTACTTCCTTAACAGGTTTTGGAATTACAGCAAATCCATTTCCCAATTTACATGAGCAGCCAATATTTAATGCCTCCATTCTTCTCTTATTCTCCTTGAGCCTTTTTCCATCAAGTGTTTGTCCCATATTCCCATTAACCTTTCTCTCATCAGACCCTTTGACTTTCTCATCTCAAGAAACCTGTTTATCACCTAGCACAGAGCTGATCATTTCTTCTGTTCACATGGCATCTCGTTCTCTCCCTTCTGCCTCACTGGTTTTCTCCTCGTTCTCTGTTGCTCATTCTCTCTCTCCCTCTCTCTCCTCTTCACTCTCTTCTCCTTTATATTTCAGTAGAGCAATGCTTCATCTTTGATCTTCTTTTCTCCTTGATCTATGGTTTTTGCCTTGGAGATTTCATTCAGTACATGACTGCAAATACTGTCTGTATGCTGACAGCTCCCACATTGATATTCTTGATCAGATTCCTAAACCCACATGTACAATGGCTTATGGGCATCTCCACTTGGATATCTATTAGCTATCTCAACTCAATGTATACCATATGGACTTATGATCTTCATTCTCAAGTCTCTCATAGCATTCCCTGACACACTGGATGGGAATTCCATTCTTCCAGATAATGTAGGTGATGTTCTTGAAGTATCTCTGATGTCTCCTTTATTTTGTGCTCAGTTGGATCCATGAAGAACTCATATTTGCTCTGTCTTCAAACATACCTAAAAGCTACCCCTTTCTCTACCTATTCTATTCCTGGTATGATGAGAATCACCATAATCATTTGCTCCTAACTAATCAGTAGCCTTCTAACTGGTTGCCCCATTTTAACTCTTCTACTCCTTAATGCATCCTCAGTATTCCACCCAGAAAGTGATCAGTATTCTTCAATGTGTTCTCATTTCAAAAACTCTTCACAATGCCCTATATGCCTCCAAATACCTGCTACCCCATTTCCAGCACTTCTTCTTTCTTTCTACTACTTTTCATTTCACATGCTCTATTGTCTGACTCTTTAATATTTCTTTTTAATTTTTTTTTTGTTTATTGTATTTATTTATTTGAGAGCAACAGACAGAAAGGAGGAGGGAGAGAGAGAGAGGATGGGTGTGCCAGGGCTTCCAGCCACTGCAAAAAAACTCCAGATGCGTGTGTCCCCTTGTGCATCTGGCTAACGTGGGTCCTGGGGAATTGAGCCTTGAACCAGGGTCCTTAGGCTTCAAAGGCAAGCACTTAACCACTAGGCCATCTCCCCAGCCCTGATGTTTCTTGAATAAACCAGGCACACTGCCTGAAGGCCTTAGAAACAGTTGTTTCCTCTGCCTGAAATACACTTCCTCAGCATCTGTTTGGTACTCCTCTATTGATGTTGCTCATATCTACATCCCCCATGAGTGCTACCCTGAATATTCAATATTAATGATACAAACTGTGTTCCTGCATCTTGCTCTATTTTTCTATACCATTTATTTTCCCTCAACTATATCATTGAACCCACTTATTTTTACATGCATAAGGATATAACTTTAAGAATGGAAAATATTGCCCATTTTATTCACTAACATATTCCATATACTAAAAATGTTCCTGACTTCTGATTGCTGTAAATATTTTCTTAATGACTAAATCTTAGTCTTTGGGGGCCAGTATCTCAGCAGTTAGTTTAGTTGTCTGATGCCTATTTGGGAAAACCTATTTCATGTTACCAAATATCACCATCACCAAAATTCAATGTCATCTCTATCAATTACTTTCTTGTTGCTGGGAAAAATATCTGTGCTGAGAAGCTTATAAAAGGAAAGGGTTTATTTAGGCTCACAGTTTAAAGGGAAGTTGCCATCATGGCAGAGAAAGCACAGGAGCAGACAGCCAGCATCACATCTTCACAGCAGCATGGAGGAAGTAGAAATGGCAAAAGTACCAAATGAGGCTGTATGACAATCCCTGAAGGCCTGCTCCCAGCAGCAAACCCCTCCAGTAGGGCTTCACCTCCTAAACCCTCCACAGTCCTCCCAAACATCACTGCTAACTACAGATTAAGCATATAAACACATGAGTCTATGGGGGACATTTAATATTCAAACCACCATACCATCCTTTACTTATTAACATGAGGGCTCTGAGTTTCTCAGTTTTTCGTTTGCTTTAGGAGTTGGTGGTATCCCATAGTTTTCTCTGCTATAGGCATCATAGTGTTGTGGTTTGTGATGTCTCTTCTATTCTCATATGTCTCTGCAGTCTTAACTCTATAAGCCCAATGTAGTGATGCATCTCCAGCTCCCTTGGGACTGTCCGACTTATAATGAAGGCATCATTTTTATGTGGGATATTTTTCAATCACTTCTCGTATTCAAGAATGGCAAGTGGGGAGCAGGTAGCCCAGAAACAAAGATATGTACTACAACCCTAAACTATACCTGCTGTAAGGAAAAAAATCAGCTGGTTCATAAGCACCAAGTTGGCCTGATCCTGCAAAAGGTTTAGGGTCCAGCACTTCAGTAAAAAGTAAAATGTGCTCCCATGCATATCTTCCTTTATGTACCCAGAAGGGATGGCAGAAGCACTCTCTTTCAAGGGTGGAAATGGAATAAAAATGAGAATAGAAATTCATTGCCAAAATGAATATGTTCACTGACATGCTCTTCTCTCTCAGCACCTCCCCACACCCAATTGGTCTTTGCTATATTTAGTTACTATAGTTCCAAAAATGTTTGTGTTAGACTGGTAAAAGGATAGAGAAATGTTAACCATAAAAATATTCATAGTTTGATGCCAGGTTTGAAACAAACTTCAAAGGCTTTCTAGTCCTACCTGGTGTGGTCTATCTGTTGTGAATGCTGGTTAGCTCCACAGCTGGGGTTGGCGTTGGCAATATTTGTGCTTGCTTCCCTGAAAACCCACCTGTTTCCATTACGTACTTAAACCAGATCCCAGAAACACATGACCTGAAAGCCAAGCACTTCCCCTTCCAAACTCTTCCTAGTCACTAACAATCCAAATTAACTGTTCAATGATAAAGATCTAAACAGACTACCATGGGTTGCACAAGGCACTCACTTCAAAAGGCTTTATGCAGTATCAGTACATAAAAAGCATAAAACTGAGCCAGGTGTGGTGGTGCACACCTTTAATCCCAGCACTCAAGAGGCAGAGGTAGGAGGATCACCCTGAGTTTGAGGCCACCCTGAGACTACACAGAGAATTCCAAGTAAGCCTGGGGTAGAGGGAGACACTACCTCACCAAGGCTCCTTTATGAAGCCTTGAATGAGGAGACCTGGTATCAAAAGTATCCCTAGACACCCCATGTAGCCAAGTTTAGGAAATATTTTTCAATGTATAGTTGGTATACAGAAGCATTAAAGCATGAATCTCTTATTATAATGCTCAACAGCTGGAGCAGTAACGTTCCGTGTGCTCATATGGAGCTGTGCTTATAATTGACTCATTGGGAAAGGATCCCTCCAACTTCTTTAATTAGGAATAAAAGGCTCCGAGGACCCACAAGAGAGTCAAGAGAGACCTTTTGTTTTAGTCATTATCATTTCTCTCAGACAAGATCACCTTTCAGAAAAAGATGTTTAGACTTTCTAATCTTCACGAAGAGAAGGCCAGCCTATTAAAGCTAATTGCCCTCATTTCTTACAATATCTGAAAATGACTTCAAGGCAGCAAGCTTTCAGCAGTGTGGTGATTGTTCATTGTTCCACTACAAAAGAATGCTGGAATACAGAGTGGCTTTGGGCATTTGTGACAATAATAAAAGCATACTTTTTTAGGAAAGTCAGATACAGGAACCCAAGAAGGAAGAGTAACAGGACACTTTAATGAGATGATGTTCCCCCAAAACTTCCCTGAGTCAAAGTAATTATGTAAATTAATGTGTAAGGAAAACTTGAAGGTAATCAGCAAAAGAGATGCCAGAAATCAAGAATGCAAGTAAAAGCAGAATTTGTAAAAGGAAAAGACACATATGTTCTGCCCATCAAATTACTCTTTATAATACTTAGGTTTATTCCTATAGATAGTGCTGCTTTCACTTTTGACCAAACAAACTTTATTTTTCAGATGTTGGTGACCACTGGGGAGACTCAAAACTCATCAGGGAATAAAGAAGTGGCAATTAAGGACTTAGCACTAGATGAGATATCTCTGTCACACTTACCAAGGCTCAGGAAACATTTTGGAAGAGGTAGTAGAAAGAATGTATGAGCTAGGGGATAGGGAGAAAAGCTATGGAATACTTACTATCTTCTAGATATGAAGTGACTATTGCATTCATGACTACACAGTGGCTGTTGTCACTACCACAATATTGGGCCCCTCAACATGTTGTTATGGATAATGGATGAAGACAAAGAACAAAGATATCAAAATAAACAGGGCCTAGTTGGAAAGCATGGGTTTAAATAGGGGAAGGAAACGAGATAAAGTAATGGCAGTAATTATGATTAAAATATATTGTGTATATGTGTGAAAATTGTGATTAAAAAAAAAAAAGGAGAGTGGAATAGTTATCACTAGGGCCTGGGGAATAAATGGGGAGGAAGATAGAGATTTGATATGAGGAAGAGAGGTTAGTCTTCTTCTATGACTTAGTAGGTTAATTACAGTCTATAACAATATTTTATATACTCCAAAATAACTAGAAAAAAATATTTCAAATTAACTAGGAAAAAAGAGTCTGCAGTTTCATGACATGTGGAAATGAGTAATATTTGAGAAGAAGGAAATATGAATTATTCTGGCTTACTATACACTGTGTACATTTATCAAATTGTACTGTGCCACACAAGTTAGGAAAAATATTAGGTATAAACTATAAATACCTTTCTTAAGTTCTTTATTTTTTTATTAATTTTAGATTTAGAGAGAGACAATTGGTGTGCCAGGGTTCCAGCCACTGCAATCAAACCCCAGATGCTTGTGCTACCTGGTGAAATTTGCAACCTTGCACTTGCCTCACATTTGTGCATCTGGCTTAAGTGGGATCTGGAGAGTCAAAAATGGGTCCTTAGGCTTCATAGGTAAGCACCTTAATCACTAAGTCATATCTCCAGCCCTAAACTAAAAATACTTTTAAAGGCAAAGAACAGATAGTTAACAAAAGAAAAAAAAAAGAAAATATAACAAAAAGTGTAAAGACAATTAAATCAATTCAAATTAAAGCAGGCAAAGATGAGTTTGCACTTACTGTAGTTACCTTCATATTTCTGACACAAAGCACCTAGCTGAAAGCAGCTTATAGAAAATATTTACAAAGAAACACTGTGTATGTCTTCATATGCTACTGACTATTCCTACATTAAATGTGGGAGTCAAAAATTTCATTAACATGCTGGGAAGATGGTTCAATGGTTAACAGCAAATGATGCTTAAGATGAAGCCAGGAAACCAGTAAGTTCAACTCCCCAAACTCACCTAAAAGGCTGGATATGGCTACACAAATCTGTACCTCAGGCCACACGGGGTGAAACTGAAGAATCACTCGGGCTTGTTGATTGTTAAGGGACAGTAGCTCTGGGTTGACGGAGAGCCCCCAACACTAGGAAAAAAATACATGGATGAGCAATAACAGCCGGATAGTTAACGTTCTCCTCTGGCTTCTATCTTCACACACATGGTACATGAAACTTTACACATTTATACACACATGTATATACACCACTCATCATTCATACCACACAAACTCTACACACATACACACACACACACACACACACACACACACACACACACACACGCAAAAAAATATTACCATGGCATGTTACCAAACATATAAATATTGTGCCCTTTTGCCTCAGCACTCAAGAAAAATTGCCTCTGATAGTGAACTTTTTAAAATATTTTATTTATTTTATGAGAGAGAGGAGTGAGCATGCCAGGGCCTCTAGCCACTACATATGAACTCCAGGTACATGTGCCACCATGTGCATCCATCTTGCACCTTCAACTGAATTTGAGTAGGTAAGTTCACAAGAATATCTTTTCACCCTCCATCTACAAAGATCTCACTTGCTTTCCTCTATTATGTCTATTTATTAGAAATTATACCTCACCTGAATTATATATGTTAAGTTAGATGAAATAGCATTTATCCTGCCACAAGTATGTGTGTGCATATTTGACTCACACAAAGAGAAGCCAACTGGAAAACTGAAGTTTTAGGTCCTTCAGATTTTTTTTTTTTTTAACAGAGAGAGAGAAAGAGAGAGAGAGAACCTGTGTGCCAGGGCCTCAGCCAGTGCAAATCAAACTCCAGATGTTTGTGCCACCTAGTAAGCATGTGCAATATTGTGCTTGCCTTACCACCTTTGTGTGCCTGGCTTATGTGGGATCAGGAGAGTCAAACATGGGTCCTTAGGCTTTGCAGCAAATACCTTAACAGCTAAGCCATCTCTCTAGCCCTCCTTCAGATTTTAAATGCCCTCCTATAGTGAGCATCTGATTCAGGAGTAGCTCACACTGGATCAACATGTTCTGTTATTTCTTCCTCACAACTATCTTGTAGTCATCCTTCAATCTTCTAGCTACTACTCCATCTACTTCAGCATCTATTCATTCACATGATTTTGAGATCATTCCTGAAATGTATTCTTGGGCATTTAGTGTCAATTCCGCACTGATGTATATGGTTAGGTCCAGCCTAATTAGATGTGATCTCCTGGCAATGAAAAGCTTCCATACGTCTTTTATTTTTGAGGACTTAGTAATCAAAAGGCAGAAAAACAAATAGTCCTTGGGTCCTAGACCCACAGTTGTAGCTGAATGACATTTGTTAATGGACCCCTCGGTCACATTTGCATATGCTATAGTCTTAGGTGTCCTGGCTGCCCATCAAGGTACTTTCTTTGCTTAGAGGTGAGAAGATCGCACATTTAATAAGAACTGAAATAGTTTCCCAAAGGTGCTAACACCAGACTGATATAACTGTGAGCTGCTGAAGTCTGCTTTTATGAAATGAATGTCATACACTCTTGGCAATCAGACACACAGGAGAACGAATTTATCCATGAGGGATTTCGCTTCCCTTCTGACAGCATTCTATCCAGAAAGCAATATCCAGCTAAGCCCCACAGCAGGTTGCAAGAGATGACAAAACTCATGCTGTGGACCACAGGGGCACCCTGCCCTTAGCAAGGAGCACACTGTTTCTTTGGCATGGCAAGGACGACTTTCTTTATAATCTAGGAGCAAAGCCTCTCACTCTGTGTGCTTCCCACCCCAGACCACGAAAACTAAGGCACAGAACTGCTTTGGAAACCCTCTATTATAGAAAGGGCAAAAACATTTAGAGAAAATTACTCTACATAAACGCTTGGTTTACAATCATAAAGTGCGATTTTGAATCATTGTTTGAATAATATAATCAATTTCCATCACTGGCTAAAGGAGCACAGCCGACAGGACAGCCAAAACGATGGAGGACCAGTGACTTCCATTGCTACCTGTCATCATGAAGTGCTTAAGCTACTATGTCCACCCAAAGTGTTGGAACTTAAGGCTTTTGTCTCCTGTTCCCAACTCCTACCTGCCCAATCTCTCCAACTGTCCAGTTACATCTTCCACAGTCTGAACTTTAATGGAATGATGCCCCAATCTCCACAAGCGTCAGTGGTGAAATTCCACTATTGGGAATTTCACTGGGAGGCATGACAGAAGTCAGGGCTTGTTCACTTGTAACTGAAACACCTGGTAATTTTCAGTAGGACTAATACGCAGGTTACACCCACCCTCCTGCCCAGTGTATAGTCACATGCTGTGATGGTTAATGTTGTTTGGCTCTGGAATCCACTAAGATCTGCCTCTAGGTTGGTCTGTGAAGGCATTTACAGGAAGGAATAACTAAGGAGAGAAGATTCTCCCCCAGACTGGGCAGCACATGTGGGCGGCAGTTCAGAGATAAAAAGGGCTGACATAGAACTGGGAAGATTATGGGAAGCACTTGCCATACAGAGTTTGGACTTCCAGCATCCAAATAAATGTTTGGTGAGTATGGTGGACACTTTTAATCCCAATGTGCAAGAGGTGGAGGCAGGGGAATCCCTTCGACAAGCTGGCTACCTAGACTGGCTGAATCAGCAACCTCTGGGCTTAAGTGAGACCCTGCCTCAGTAAATAAAGAGGAGAGTGAAGGAGGAAGACATCTGAACTCCACATGTGCACACATGAGCTCATGCACCACCATATGTGTGGGATCACATGGATACCCACACATGCATGTGCATACACACACATACACATACATGCACGCACACACACACACATGCATGCATGCCCACACATCTGAGGGAAGCTGAGAGCTCTTCTCTGCCTGCCTGCTTTACTTCTTGTTGGTGGGTTCATCAGTCCTGTTGTGGATGCTGTCTTCACTACTTGTACTGCTGTCCCTTATTGATATCAGAACTCAGCCTCCTGAGCCTTCCAGCATGGACAGAAGACCAGCAGATCTCCAGAAATCCTTCACTCGGTCCATCAACACCAGACTGGGATTACTGAGACATGTAGCCTTGTGGACCCAGCAGCCTTTCTAACCTACACATACCTATTGTGGGAGTATCCAACCCATATTGTATAAGCCCATCTAATAAAGCCCCTTTCTGATATATATATTCTTATTATCGGTTCTGTTCCTCTAGAGTTCCCTGAGTACAACACATACAAATTTATATACCTGCTCGGAGGACATAAATACACAAAGAGGCATGCTAAGAATTCCCATGCCCCCATATGATCCAAGCCTATATCTTCCTTATGTTTAAAGTATGTAAGTTTCAGCATTCTCCATTTTCTGGGGTATCATTAGACCCCTATTTACAATCCATTCTTAAGCATCCATCATGACTAAGTTTCCTACCTTTTTCTCACCACGATAAGCATGCAAGTGTGCCTGGAGCAACATGAGGTTCAGGAGGGCAAGCTCACTTCCTCAGTCAGACAAGGTCCAGCCATCTCTCCTGCCATTTTACTTCCACCTCCAGTAGCTTTATATGAACATATAACCAAGGGCAGGCACCAGCTGGCTTCATCTTCTACAGTTTTCTAACCAGCTATATCCTCATATAAAATTTGGCAGACAAAAAAAGCACAGGCTCCAAAGAGAGCAGGACCAAATTGAGATAAAATTGTAAGGTTGACAAGATCTCCCTTGGCTGCTTCCTGTTTAGCATATCAGAACCCTCCTGCCAGCCGGCTGCCCACACTCGCCAGCCAGCCCTCGAGCTTTTCTCTGGTACCTTCCCAGGTCCAGCATAGGCTTTTCTTTCCAAAAAGCTGCTGGTTATCTGAATCTCTCTTGGTAAACAAAAACCTCATAAACTCTCTCTTCATAAGTGCAATCAAACATTACACATTCAGTTTCATTCTTATCCCTGAGAGCCCTGGTATTGCCTAACTTCTCTGAAAGGTATAATACAGCTGATAGGTTTCAATGAGTTACTGTTAGCTCCCTGTGGAGAACAGTTCATCTCTTTTTATATTGCGCTCAGTTAACTAACATCTAGCAGGTACCTACAGAGAATGAGGCCTCATGTTGTCAAAATGCCAACCAAACACTATTTAAACAAAAAAATTTGTTATATGAATTCATATTATAACAGAATGGTGTTGTATCAGTTACTTTCTTACTGGGACAAAATGGCAAACAAGAAGCAGTCTAAAGAAGGAATTGGGTTTACTTCATCGTAGTTTTGAAGGGGAAGTTTCATCATGGCAGAGAAAGCCTAACAGGAGCAGAGAGCATCACATGATCACACCAGCAGGGAGGAAGAGAAGACAGAGAAAGAGAGAGATGGAGAGAATAGGGCTGAGCGGCCACAACTTAAGACCCACCCCCAGTAGCATACATCCTCCAGCAAGTCTCCACCTCCTATAGGTTCCATAATCTCCCCAAAGCCACCACCAACCGGAGATTAAATATTCAAACACATGACCTTATGGGGGACATTTTGCACTCAAACCATTATTTTTCTTTGTTCCTTCTTTCTTTACTTTCTCTTTCAGATTTAAAAATGAAAATATATTAAATTTATATAGAAGACATATCGCCATTCATTAGAGTTGTTAAAAGAAGGCCAAATTAATATTTCATATAAAGAATTTTTACACTATGGGAGGTTCTATCCTATTCTGAATTGGAGAATATATATATATATATATATATATATATATATATATATATATATACTTTTTAATGAACATTATTAAGGTGAAAAAACTTGATACTGAAACATTGGACAGGAAAATGAATGAAGCTAGTGGATAAGTCTATCTGGAAGTGAAGCTTTAAAAAAAATGTAGCTGAAGGCCAGTTGCGAAAAACTGTGTCTCTTTCTAATGAGCAAGACTTTTTCTCTGTGCAAGGGGAAAAGATAAATCGGGGCTCTTTGAGATTAACTTGGCCCAAGGGGGTGCCTCCTCTGAGGAGGAGGATTTTGTTATATCCCTGGTAGAGGATGTGTTGAGGGGCAGAAGTTCTTGCAGAGACCTGACCTTGATCCTTACTGTCCTCACGTTATGTTTAGTAAGCAGGATTGATTGTTGGTTTCTTTCTGGTTTTTTTTTTTTTTTTTTTTTGAGATGCCATTTTAAGACACAATTCAGTCTTTGTGACCCTGTTTTCTGAACTAATTTTAGGGAACAGGCCAAGTATTATTCTAAAAGAATGAAAGGCAATGTTATGTAAAGGAAATTATTTTGAAATATGACATTTACTCATTTGGAAACATCAAAATTTCACCAATAATAGTACTCTAAGAAACAACTAAAATGAAGTTTTAAAGTCTAAAGTTTTATAGAAGTTTAGAAGTCTAAAATTAACTTGACACATGATTAATAGTCTTCAGATGAAAAAGAATGAAGATGCATATTATTAAAGATTTAAATTTACTATGTAGCTCAGGTTTGACTCTTTTAAAAAATATTCTTGAGTGTATGGAGAGATGGCTTAGTGGTTAAGGAGTTTGCCTGCAAAGCCAAAGGACCTCAGTTCCATCCTCCAGGACCCACATAAGCCAGATGCACAAGGGTGCGCATGTGTCTGGAATTCACTTGCATTGGCTAGAGGCACTTGTGCGCTCTCTCTCTCTCTCTCTCTCTCTCTCTCTCTCTCTCTCAAATAAATAAATAAAATATATTTCAAAAAATATTCTTGGATGCTCGACACATATCAAAGCAGAAATCCAGAAGCTCCTGAGAGCTCAACACTAAAGTAGACTTAAAACACACCCACCATGGCTCAGGGAATTCTGTGGAAGAAGGGGCAGAAAGATTGTAAGAGCCACAGGTTAGGAGGCAATATCTAGAGGCATTGCCCCTCACACATACACATACAATGACTGACTGCTGCTTTCACAACTCATAACCTACAATCCAATAGGGAATACCAGTGATCCCGGTGAGGAGGGACTTCAGTTGAATGGAGGCAGGGAAGAGAGAAGTGATGGTATGAACACATGTCCATACAAAATATATTCTTAATAAGAAAGAAGAATGGAGGCTGGAGAGATGGCTTAGTGGTTAAGCACTTGCCAGTGAAGCCTAAGGACCCCGATTCGAGGCTTGATTCCCAAGGTCTCACGTAAGCCAGATGCACAAGTTGGTGCACGCATCTGGAGTTTGTTTTCAGTGGCTGGAGGCCCTGGCATACCCATTCTCTCTCTCTCTCTCTCTCTCTCTCTCTCTCTCTCTCTCTCTCTCTCTCTCAAATAAATAAAAACAAAATTTTAAAAAAGAAAGAAGAATGAATGAAAGAAAGAAAGAAAGGAGGGAGGGAGGGAAGGAGAGAAGAAGGAAGGGAAGAAGGAAGAAAGGAAAAAAGGAAGGAAGGGAGGAAGGAAGGAAACATTTACAAGGGCATCCCCATTTTCTGTAATCTTCTTGTCATCTCTTGGGCAAGAACTCTGCATTCCTTTCTTAAGTTCTAGGCACCCCCATTGCTGGGAACTCCACTTATGCCCCTTGGGTATGAGCTCTGTTTTCCTTCTTTTAAGTTCTATCTATAATCTAATAAAACCTGTAAACTTTAAAACTATATTCTTGAAAGCTCAACATGTTGGCAAAATAAATAAAACTTTTAATATCATGAATTTTCTTGTGAATTCTTTGTACCAGTACACATATTTTTCACAACCAGTTATGAATTATGAGGCATTCTAAGCCAACCCATATAGAAATGTGAGTCAATAGGTCAGGGAATTGATACATATTTTTAAATTTATTTTCATTTGAGACAGAGAGAGAGCGAGAGAGGGAGGGAGAAAGAGAATGGGCGTGACAGGGCCTCTAGCCACTGCAAATGAACTCCAGATGAAGGCGCCACCATGTGCATCTGACTTATTTGGGACTGGAGAAATGAATCTGGGTCCTTGGGCTTCACAGGCAAGTGCCTTAACCACTAAGCTATCTCTCTAGCCCATGATAAATGTTAAACTTATGAAGAAACATAATTGGGCATTTCCTCAAAATATAGAATGAAATTCATTCTTATAGCCACATAAGGAAAGTCTTCAAAGAATTAGGTGTGCCATTCAGTATTCAGAAGTTATGTGACATCTCAACACTATTTCACATTGAATTAGTTCCCTCTAACCATTGACCAGAAAAACCAGCCCCGACCAAAGTCTTCTGTATCCCAAATTTTGATAAAGATTATAGCAGTTTTTAATATACACAGATTTCAAATTTTTGCTGAGTGATTTCTTAAAATGCATTCTAAATAGGATTATATGCATTGACACACAGGAATGCTAGTACACAGCCACAGGCAGTTTCCAATTTAAAACTTGATTGCATTCCAAAAATGAATGTGGAAGTTGGTTAAATGGAAGGAGTCCTCTCATAAGAATATTTTCCCAGACAGCAAGGCTGGGGCACCTTAGTTTCAGTAGCGCAGCCTAAATTCTGGGTCCAGACAAGAAGGCCTGTTTAGTAGAGTAGGAGGCAAGGGTTGCTTCTCTTTTCTTGTGTTTTAGTCCCTTTGGGCTATAACAATAAATAAATAAATAAACAAATAAATAAAAACCCTTAAACTCAATGGCTTACAAAAACAAATTTATTTATGAGACTTCTGGAGCCTGGAAGTCCAAGATCCAAGTGCAGGCAGATCAGTATCAAGTGAAGGCCAACTTTCACATAAGCAGCTACCTACTCTCACATATTTATTTATTTTTGGAGACAGGGTCATGTTATGTAGCCCAGGCTGGCTTTAAACTCATAGTCGTCTTGCCTCAGATTTTGGAGACCAAAGTGTTCAGATTGCAGGTGAGCTGTTGCAGTCCGGGTCACATTGCTGGTAGAAATCACCCAACCAAGAGCAGTTTCTGGGAAAAAGAGATTTATTTTGGCTTACAGGCTCGAGGGGAAGCTCCATGATGGCAGGGGAAAATGATGGCATGAGCAGAGGGTGGACATCACCCCCTGACCAACATAAGGTGGACCACAGCAACAGGAGGGTGTGCCAAACACTGGCATGGGGAAACTGGCTATAAAGCCCATAATCCCACCCCCAACAATACACTCCCTCCAGAAGGCATTAATTCCCAAATATCCATCAGCTGGGAACCTACTATTCAGAACACCTAAGTTTATGGGGGACACCTGACTCAAACTACCACATGAGCCTACCTCATCAATTACAACACAATACTATTAACTCTAGTCCTTATCCTGTCATTTAATCTATAGATCTATTCATGCTGCCTGCCTATACATTGGTACCCTTTGATCTAATCCCTGTTTCCTTCCCCAGTAACCATGTTTCTACTTATTTGACTTTTTAAAATTTTTTTATTTTGGGGTTTTCTAAGGTAGGGTCTTGCTCTATCCCAGGCTAGTGTGGTCTCACTATGTGGTCTCAGGATGACCTGAGACTCACACTGATCCTCCTACCTCTGCCTCCTGAGTGCTGGGATTAAAGGTGTGCGCCACCATGTGTGGCATTTATTTGATTTTTTTAAAAAATGATTTCACATTGAGTGAGATCATAAAGCATTTTCCTTCTGCCCCCTAATATATTATTTCACCTAACACAATGTCCTCCAGGTTTATCTGTGTTATTCACAAATAGGTCTTCTTTGCTAAGGCTGAATAATATTTTGTTATACATATCTACCACAATTTATTTATGTGGGCACTTGGGCTGATTCCATGTCTTGGTTCTTATGAATACTGATGAAATGGATATGTGAGTATCAACGTCTCTCTGATGTACTGATTTCAGTATTGTTGAATAGATACTCCATACTGCTGGGTCTCATAGCTCTATTTTTGATTTCTTGAGGAATTCCACTGTTCTCTATAATTGTTGCATATGTTTCTCCATACCCTGACACTTTTGATATTGTGACTTTTGAGTAATATTCATTCTATCTCATTAGAGTTCTGTTTGTAACTGACATAATGCAACACCTTTTTATGTACCTGATGGCTACTTTTATTTCCTATTCAGAAAAGTATTTATTTAAGCCCAGTGCCCACGTTTTAAGTTAGCATGACCTTATCACACCCCTATCTCCCAATTCTGACATCTTGGGAATGAGGATTTCAGCATGTACATTTTGAAGGAACACAAACATTCAAATGATAGCATCTAGGATTAGAATCATTGTATTAAAAATATGAGTGTTCTAGTCATTCTCTTGCCTGCCTTTTGTTATTCTCAACACCTTGCTGGGGGCTCCTCTCCACATGTTTCTGTGGCACAGGTTACCCTTGCCCCCTATCAAAAAAAAAAAAAAGTTCCAAGCCTCAAAATAACTTCATCACCTCTATCTCGGTCCCATTCTCTGTCTCAATGTCAGGAACCCAGCAGAAGTGGAGGGAGCTTGCAGGGGTCACTTGCAGTCAGCAATTTCCATACTGGCCCATGATTATAACCAATGGCAGCCATTTCCCTAATTGTTCCTCCTTCTGCCTTTGAAAGATCACACTGTCATTAAGGAAACGAAGTCAATAAACTATTAGATGACATGTGTGGCAATTAAAAAGTGCTCTGGCCAGTGTGTGAATGTCTAAAGTCCTTGTTGCTATTATTTCTTGCTCCTATGACAGTTTTCAGTCTGCTTATAAAAATCTGTCCATGATTTTTCTCTGTCCCTTCATCTTCCCTTGAACGCTCTGTAACATATTCTCTCCAAATACTCAGTGTGCTCTCCTCCTTAAATTTCTTTCTTTTGAAGAAATTGTTTTGTTTGTCATTAAGTCTAGTACATGGGATTATGTGGCCCTCCTTTTGTGTAGTCCAAATTTGGGTCATACAGCAGGTGAGGAGCAGGGATGGGACGGTAAGAAGGTTCTGCTCAGGACAAAGCCTAAGGATTGTGGATCCTGGCTCAGCTTGAAGACTGCTGTAATCCACTCACCCCATACTCTGTATCCAGAAGAGTAAAGATAGACAGACAGACATGAAGTCCAAAAGAGCTTTTGCAGTTACTCACTGAGTGACCTCTGGCAAGTTACTTTAAGTTTCTCTATTGAAAACTGAGATAAAATGTGTACGAAGGAATCCTTGTGACAAAATTAACATTTGTAAAGTTATCAGAATGCTGAAAGAGAAAGGGGGGAGTGGGTGTGCCAGGGCCTCCAGCCACTAAAATAACTAACTAACTAACTAAATAAATACATATAAAAATTATGCTTCTGGCTCAACAGGGGTACTGAGGAATAGAACCTGGGTCCTTAGGCTTTGTAGGCAAGTGTCTTAACCACTGAGCCATCTCTTCCAGCCTTTAAAAATATTTTATTTATTTACTTGAGACTGAAAGGAAGGAAGCAGAAAGAGGGAGAGAGAGGAGAGAGAGAGAGAGAGGGAGAATAGCTAATAGTAACAATGCTTACCACTGACCATTAATTAGCTGAGTCTATAAATATTGATCCAAACACTCTTTTCTGTTATTTTATTTTGATTTAGTAATATGTTTATTATTTAATTTTTAGATAAATATCATTTTTCGAGGAATATTTTTTCTTTCACTTAAAAAATAGTACCAGTTGTAAGATATCTTAAATAAGGTTCATATAAGAAGCTTTTTGATGGGGACAACTGGACATACATTTATATAAGTACCACACACTAACCAATTGCATTGCTAGAGCACCTAAGGACAGGTATTCAGATCAACTGCATATATCAACCATAAGTTAAAATTTTCTCACTTTCAGAGAGGCTAAAATTTTTAAAAATTTGAGTAAGTGAGATAGTTTCTGCTAATTTGTTGCCTATCAAAAGACAATTTATATAGAGTAGTGCAATGTTATCAAGTTCTTTGTTCTTCAAAAGTTTACATACATAGGGCATAGATTTTCCTCATTTGATTTCTATTTATTCCCAAGTACACACTTTCTTTGGTTGCTGCCTGGGTCTTCTGATCTGCCTAGACTATAGGCACCTCTTTTTCTCTGATGTGAACATTACATAGCTTAAAAGCCCAAAGAATTCCAATTCCTAAAACGTTCGTGAGCAACTTCAACTCACCAGTGCTCCCCTAGAGGAGAAATAATGTCAACAAACACCCTAGGCCCTGATGCCAGTCTGGTTGGAGTTACCACAAAAATGCCTAAGGCTAGTCACTTTATAAAGAAAAAGGTTTGTTTTGCCTCACAGTTTTGGAAGCTGGAAAGTTCAAGATCATAGCACGAGCTTCTGCTCAGCTTCTGGTGAGGTGCTCTTGCTACCCACTGCGGGGTGGAGAGCTGAGGGAAAGCAAACCTGTGTAAAGAAGAGGCATATTTGAAAGCTAGAGTGGAGACGGACCATCATTGTCATGATCATTTCTTCAGTAACTGTTCAATTCCCAAGAGAACTAATTCACTCTTGTAAAACCTAATCCAGTCTAGAGAGAACTGACCCAGACTCTTGATGAGGGCATTAATCCATATGAGGGTGCTGGTCCCATGACCTAATCACCTCCCACTAGGCCTCACCTCTGGAAGGTCCCACCACTTCTCAGTATTCTCTTGTTCTTATTCTTCCTATCTCTCCCTGTGATAGTTAAGGTGTTGTCAATTTGATCTGTTTAGTAATCCACAGGTTGCTTCTAGGAAGGCTCAAATAAAGGAAGAAGTTTTTCCCCCAGGGTGAGCCCTTGCCCCAGAGTGGGCAGCCCACTCAGAAGGGGACTTGATATAAGGAAGCTCTGGGTAAAAGAGTTCCTTCCTGCCTGCCTCCCTTCCACTTGGCTGCTGGAGCTGCTCGCTACCTTCCAGTGTGGATTGAAGACCATTGTGGACTGAAGACCAGCATCGACTGAAGACCCGGGTGGATTAAAACCCAGTGGCTAGCCGCCAGGATTCCCCACACCATCTGCAGTGTCGGGTTGGGACTGCTGAGGTTTCTGGACACGAGGACTGAGCAGCTACCAGGTTCGGTGATTCTCAGGCCTGCAACTGCTATTGGACTACTGTAAGCTAATCCAACAAATCCCCTTTTTAAATGATTCCTTCTAGCAGTTTTGTTCCTCTAGAGAACCCTCACTAATACACTCCCCAGTTAATCAGTAGAATTCTCACCAGGTCTATGCTGTCCTGTGTAGCATTGGTTCTGCCCTTACTGGGGCTGTTCTCTATCCTCAGTTTTTATTAAGACCATCTAAGTAAAATAACATCCTTCCTAAAATAAATAAATAGATAAAACAAATGCACGCAATGAAATCCACCATTTTTCTCTTGAAGATGAGAATCAGTGACCCACTCCACACCGCACCTGAACAACTGACAGAGCCCACCCCAGGATGCAGGAAGCCAGAGCGCTCTGTGTTGGATGAGTCCCTCCCCGCTTTGAATTCCATGTTGTTTGGCACCAGCATAGCATCTAGCACAGAGCCGACAGTCATTGGTTGATGATAAATTAATGGTATAAGTACCACATACTTCTAATTGTAGCCCAGGAACTCAAAACGTCCTGAAAGTTGAAGCAGTGGTGCAGTTTGTAATTAGAAATGCCGAATACTTTAATCTCACACTTCCTCACATCTAGAAATTCTACCTCATTGAAAGTATTACAGTAATCAACCCCATTGCTTATTTGTATGTCTGAACAAAACTACCAACACAGCTACCCAGCAAGCCATTATCTACACTTAGGTCATTTTTGAATTAGTAATTTTCCTTTAGTTCTAACATTTAATTTAGACTGAAGATATTAAAATGATTGCTTCCTGATTATTATCAGCATTTCTTATGATATATATTCTTTAATTATAAAGATATAGACTACACATAGCCAAGTGAGTGCTGGGGGCAAAACACTGACTTTTAATTAAGTACCACTTTTAAAGTCATTGCATCAGACTCTGGATAAAAACAGTTTTACCTAATGAAAACTGTGCATGCCATACTAATGTTTAGAGAGTTAATGATAGTCATGCTTTCTCATATTGTCTGTCTCTAAATTCTATAATGTTATTTTATTTGCTGATGCTAAAGCATGCAGAATTATTTATTCAATATAAATGTGTGAGTACATTATTTTTGTCACTAGAGGGCAGGAAATTAAAGTACATTATTTCCAAAAAACCCTAAAAGATAAAATTGCTATATTTAGGGAATCATAATGATTTCTTAAAAGAAATAATTCAGCAAATAAGTATCCTAGTGAATAATTCATGAGCATTAATAAATGTAACAAATGACTAACTCAATTGTTTTGCTTTAATAGTATTTATAGAAAAAATATGAATTTTTATTGGATGACAATTTTACAAATGAACATTTCTCCTAGCACAAAATATATCTCTTTTAGAAATAGTTTTACTGGCTTTCAAAGAAAATATCTTCTTGCTTTTATTCTGTGGCTACTTATCATGCTTTGGGTTTCTTTCCTCCAAAGTTTATTTAAGCTGTTAACTCTTTATTTAAATTTTAAACAATGGAACTCCTACTGATTTTTCACGACCCTGTAAATGGTTTTTCAGGCTGACCTTGAATTTACTATGTAGTCTCAGACTGTCCTCAGACTCACGGTGATCCTCCTACCTCTGCCTCCTGAGTGCTGGGATTAATCACATGCACTACCACGCCAGGCCATGTTAGAGATTTCTGTGCACCTAAAATTGCTGGAAATACTCACTAGAAGATCCAAAGAAGACTCAGTCTCTTCCTATACCTTTTGGATTCAAAACACAGTGACAAGATTAAAATGTTTAAATAAAAGAAATATAAGAAAAATGATAAGGTATGAATTATGTGAATAAAGAATTCCAATCAAATGATTTCAGACATCAACTGTCCATTTGTGCCAACCCTAGTGTGGTCAGCACAACAATGGCCTCACCTAAACCCATGAATAATACCTTACATGGCAATGGGACTTCAGGAGATAATTAAGGTTAATGACATCCAGGTGGGGAAAGGTGTCTGACCACCCAGGTGGAAGTAATTTTATCACAAGCAGTCATAAAAATCACAAGAAAACAGCAAGGCAGAGTGGACAGATGAGATGGAATGAGGAAAGGAGAGATGGGGAGAGAGAGGGAACTGAAGATATGGGAAGGAGTCACAATCAAGCACCTTGGTGGCTTTCTAGAACCTGAAAAGGTATGATAGCTGTCAGACACAAGGAAGTGAGGACCACAGTCCTGTAGCCACAAGAAACAGGATTCTGGCAATCACATGAATGAGTGAGGAAAGAGATCATCTCTTGGAGACTAGAAAAGAGCAAGGCCTCTTGACAGCTGGTTTTCATCCACTGAGAGGGACCACTGTTGCACTTTGGACCTCCAGAAGCATAAGACAGCATAAGTATCTGAAATGCTTGGAACCAGAAGTATTTAAAATTTAATGGATTTTTTTTTTGTTTTCAATATTTGCATATATATAATGAGTTCTCTCAGGGTTGGGACTCAATTTGAAACATAAGATTTGATTATATTTTATACATATTTAATCACATAGCCTAAAGGTAACATCATACCGTACAATATTTTAAATAATTTTGTGTATGAGATGCAACATTGTGTATTTGGCATTTTCCACTCATGAAATCCTGTTAGTACTCAAAAAAATCATATTTTGGAGTTTTTTTGGTTTTAGATTTTTGGATTAGGGAAGCTGCTTGTGATCAATTTATATTGTTTAAGCCTTTTAATTTTTGATAATTTATCATGGCATTTTAGGAAACTAATGCATCTGGCCACTACTGAAGAGATAGATGAGTGAGTGCCCCTTCCCAGGGTCTCTTAGCATTGCATGCTGTTTCAGCTTCTGGAACATGCCTTTAAGATTGTTTTTTTTTTTTTTTTCATTTTACTCATAACTTTGCAAAGCTCTATAAGAAGTTGTACATGAGCTGACTCTTGGAGGAGGAGTTAGGCAAAAGCAATAGGAGCTGTCTTAGAAGGGTCAGTGTGAATAAAGGTACAGAAATGTAAATTGTATGGTATGGGGAAGAACTGAAACTTGTTCTATGTGTTGAACATAAAGTGAGTTGGGAGAAAAAAGAATGAGGGTGAATAGTTAGCCCAGACCAAACCAAGGAAACAAATTCCATGCCAAACATCGCCTGAACTTGCAGGTAATACAGACCCCCTTTGTAGGTTAGGGGGCAGAGTTAAAAGTGGTCTAAACAAGTAAATGATAATAGATAACCATTCTTGGAGCCATGAATGAAAAGTATCCTAGGAAAATGAGGCACTAGGATTCATTTATCAAAGGCCAAGGAAGATCTGATTCCAGATGTAAGACATTAGCAAGTTCACCTAGTAAAGAACAGCTGTTTCCGGATGATCTGTCTAGTTCATGAAATGAGCAGAAAGTAGTCATTGATGCATATTGGGGTTAAACAAGAGGAACAGAGTCTTTACCAACTTCTGGCATCTTACAAATGTTGATGCCTCCAAAATAGGTAGAAATATCCAAAAGCCAGGACAACTGTTTCTAGGAAAAGCAGGTAACATGCTAGTTTGGTTATATGCTAAGCAATTGGAGATGACTACAGAATATCAAGGATGAGCTATCTTGCACTCAGCTGGCTACTTACACTTGAAACTCCAGGGATAGTGTCTAGATTTCAAAGATAAATATAGAAGTCATTAGCATAGGGCACCTGAGGAGACATGAAGACTATGCACATGGCCGTGATTCCCAGAAAGAATACAACGAATGAAATGAACTGAGAATCTCAAGTTAAACCCTTAAGCAAACAATGTTAGAGCATGGCAGCAAAAAAGAGGAATCCATAAAGGGACCAGCATGGAGAAGTCAGTGAGGCCGGAGGAGAAACAGCTGAGTGTGGTGTAACGAAAGTAAACAGAGAACAGAGATTCCAGAAAGAGTAGCCAGCAGTCAGGTGTGCCTAAATTCACAGTGTTCGTGAAGCTGCCGCTGGTCTGATGGCCATGGAAGCAGCACAGGTGGGCTGGGGAGCATGCCGCACCCGTGAGGAAGCAAGGACAGTGCATCATCCCTCCCTACTGATGCATTGACTCCTCTTGCTGTCTTTCTGGGTCTCGGGATCTTGCATACAAACCATAGTTTAGTAACACCAGATCAATGCAGTGCTATGGGTTAAGGTATTGAAAGAGACAGAAATACAGAAAATGTCTTCAACAAACCTACAGTTGAAGTGTTAAGAAAAGGGCTGGAGAGATTGCTCAGAGGTAAAGAGCACTTCCTGTGCAATCATGAGGACCTGAGGAGGCCTGATAAACCTCTTAAGTTTGATCCAGGACCCACATACATATCTGGGAATGGCCATCTCCATCTGTAAGCCCAGTCCTATGGGGAACAAAGACCTAAGAATGACCAGAGTTTGAAAAAAATGAAAAAGAAAGAAAGAAGAAAAAATAGTAAGAGACTCCAGCTTAACTAAGACAGAATAGGACACATGATGTTCTGCTCTGGCCCCTGCAGTGAGCACACCCTGCCTTAGGCCAGCCCATGGGGCACTGTATGGGCACATACACATGTATACACCACACACACACACACACACACACACACACACACACACACACATGGAAAAAATGTTAGATGATACATAATAAAATGAATAATTGATCTTTCTTAGGCACTTTAAATGTGCTACACATTGATTTCACTAACAATTTTAATCTTTGTAGAAAACCACTCAGTGACTTTTAGGCAGTGTTTTAAACAACACTTAGGCATAAAAACGATCATAGAAGAACATTCTTGTAGCTGTGAGGGGCCAGAGCAAAGGGAGAAATGAGACCAAATATTCCAGTAGAAGACCAGGTAAGAAATACTATCTAACATAATGATGGAAGAAGAGAGATGGCTCTTTGAGGATGAACCAACACTATTTAGTTCATGAAATCAGCAAGATGTTTGGTCACTATTATGATCCCCCATTTTTTCAGTGAAGAAAATTAACTATTAAATACAAAAAAGTTATATAACTTTCCCAAGGTCACCCAACTAGTGAACATTCACATGAAAATTCAAATTCAGAAAGTCTAGCTTCAGACTGTATGCATTTAACTATGGCATAAAACTACAAAGAAAGGTTGATTGGAATAGGGCTTGAGACAGAGGAATATGAAGTTCTTCTAGCATTAAAAGGAGAGGGACAGTGACTTCTGCTGTTTTAGTGTCTAGTGGCAAGTATAGCAAAATATAGTAGACTTTGTAGCCTACAACAAATAAATTGATTCTCTTGTAAGGATCTGGTATCTAACAAGGACCACTTTCTGGTTTATATATGGCATTGTCTCACTGTATCCTCACAACTTTTGTAGTGGCATTAATCCCATTCACGAGGCCTGCACTCTCATGATCTAACCACCTCCCAAAAGTCCTGCTTCCTAATATCATGGGTGCTTCTGCTGCCTGGCTTCTGCTGCACACGGGATTTCTCTAGAGACAGGTTTAATTACACTGGGTTCCCATGAAGCAAGGAAAGGTTGACTCAAAACTGAGGTCAGCACAGATGAACCATGAACCATGAAGCTCTTCCGGCATTCAGAGGAGGAAAAAATGACTTCTGCTGATGGAATCAGGAAATGATGTTCATAACATGAATTAATCCCAGAATTGCAAAGGGGATTATACAGCTTAGAAGCACAATGATCTTGCTAGAAGGGTGTCTTCATAGGCAATATTTCCATCAAAGACCTGGGGGAAAAAGAAAAAGCAGATGGCACCCCACCTGGAACTTTGATGATCTTGGTGAAAGGAATGTCTGCAGTGCAGTGAAGGAAACTCCTGGAGGTGTCGCAGCATGCCCCAGGGGTGTCGACAGCTGACAGGCCCAAGGCAATATGGGAGAGAGCATCGCTGGAAACTTGGAGGGTCGAGGTCTTGAGAAGGACAGAGACAACTGATCACACTGTCCATTCACATTCATTCCAGAAAAACTGGAGACTCGACTAAAATGTAAGCAGCTCTGTCCCTTTGCCCACTACTCCTGATATACGATGTCCTGATGTGAGTTCTCAGAGTTGATCTAACCCTAAACACGGCTAAGTTTCCTGTAGGTTACCTTGGAAGCATGTGGGCACTAGACTCTCAGCTTAGTCAGAGGCTTCACTAAAAGGGCCTCTTATAGCTTCACATTGCCAGAGTAGAGCAGATGGAAGGAGTCACTGTTCTCCCCTGTGAGCACTTCTATCAGATTCAAACTCTTACATTGTCCTTAGCAGTGCTTCTCACTTATTTCTCATTGGTATGCCCTAATACCATGAGACTTCAGTGGTAAAGCACACCAGTAAAGGGAGCCTTGAATGCAAAGTCAGAGGGAGTCTGGTGGTTCCCTGGGCCAGCAAGCCATTCCTGCGGGACTTGGTCTCCTACGAGATACCCCTGGGAGTTGGCAGAAAAATCTTAACCAGGAAACACCTTTGCAAAAGGGCTCTGTACATTCTAAATAAGAAATGCAAAGGCTAACAAATTATTTCTTTAGTCACTCTTACAACTTGGGCTGAAACTCATATAAGCAAATGATCACATATGGACAATTTTTTTCTGGCTTTTCAATTTCTCTGCCAGGCTCAAAATAGGTAATTACAGAGGCAAATGAAACCTTTTCTATGAGCCCAAGGTTTTGAGGGAGCCATAGCCACCTACACATTGGACAGCGGGTCCTCTAGGAGGCATTCAGCATGAGCCATATCTGAATGAAGTGGAAACCAAACAGCTTTCTTTCTGGCTTTGGAGCATATGGTGTGACAAATTATCAGCATGCAGTCTATAATTAAGGCCACAGTTTCTCAATAATAATGCCTAAATGTGCATGTATTTGGCTGCATATTACCTTCTGGAATAGAACTGGGAGATGGTCAGGCTCTGGTCTGTTGTAACGGATGCTCCAATGACTGTAATGAGCCAGGCTCTGATTTATAATTGTCTCCCTCACCCACTCACCCCCAGCCTCCAAGCTGCCAGCAGTACTTTCATGCTGATAAGTTTCATATTTTATATTCCAGGACCCCATTATCATGACCACAAGCAAAGAGGATCAGGAATTGAGGTCTCAGTCAGTGGCTATGAGATGAGGGGCTGAGGTCTGAATCCATAGCCTATGAAGCTGTTCAGCCTGAGAATCCCGCAGAGCAGTCTGCACCAGACAGTGTGAACCCAGTGTAATTAAACCTGTCTCTAGAGAAATCCCATGTGCAGCAGAAGCCAGGCAGCAGAAGCACCCAGGGGTAGGCACAAGCCCTGATACAAGGTGAAGGAGAATAGCAGAGGAGGCAGTGGGAAGTGGCAGAGAAGCTGTGGCTTGGCATCAAGTACTGCAATATGAGCTAAGGCTCAGGAATCATGATGTAATCAGAACAGAGATCTACAGTGATGGATGCAGGATGCTGACTCAGCCCCTGCAGCAAGCACCCTGGGCAGCTGTGAATGACTCTTCAACTCCTAGGGCTTGGCTATGAAACAGCAGTCCCCTATGCATCTCTAAAACCTCCTATTACTGTGACTTACAACCGGAAAAAAATATATGAATAGAGCTGGGCATGGTGGTACACACCTTTAATCCCAGCACTCGGGAGGCAGAGGTACAGGTGGGAGGATCACTGTGAGTTCTCAGCCACCCTGAGACTACACAGTGAATTCCAGGTCAGCCTGGACTAGAGTGAAACCCTACCTTGAAAAATCAACAAGAAAAAAGAAGAAAAATATGAATACAGAAGAATTTGGGTCAAACCCCTGTTTGTCCACGAGGTCACTGCTTTCTTTTATAGCACATAGACAATCTTTTACCACCAAGCAGCAAGCACTTTATTTCAGCTCTGCCAAACCACCTGCATGCCTGCTATATAACTGCTGGGACTCAATTGGTTATTGGAAGAAACACGAACTGTTGTAATGTTAATTTCTCCTTTTAAAAATATTATTTTTATTTGAGAGAGTGAGAAAGAGGGAAAGAGAGAGAGAAAGAGAATGGGTGCACCAGGGCCTCCTGCCACTGCAAATGAACTCCAGACGCGTGTGCCACCGGTGCATTTGGCTTATGTGGGTCCTGGAGAGTTGAACCAAGGTCCTTTGGCTTTGCAAGCAAATGCCTTAACTGCTACACCATCTCTCCAGCCCCCATAATGTCAATTTCTACTGAGAATAATATTGCATTACGTATACTAACACAACTATATCGTTGGTTCCTTATGTTTCAGTGCCTCTTAGCGTTCTTTGCACCTGTGCATGACCTCACAAGCACATTAGAATGTGCTGTCACTGTTGAAGAGATAGATGCAGCCACGGCATGGGCGTGGCTTGGACTTGTGGCTGTGGGAATTTTTCCCACTTGTGATTCACTGAAAATACCAATAGTAATTTCATTTTTTGTGTGTGCATGCGTGTATGGCATATAAGTTTGTATGTGCAAATGTGCACACCCCATGCACACATGTGTGGGGACAAGAAGAGAATGTTGAGTGTTTTCCTCTATCACTTTTCCACTTTATTTTCTTGACGGTGAGTCCCTCACTAAGCCTGTTTCTTGTTTAGACCAGCTGGCCACCAAGCCCCAGTGATCTGCCTGTCTCTACCTGGCCCTCTGCCTGCCCACAGCGTTGGGGTTACAGGTGTGCACAGTCACACCTGGCTTTTTACATGGATGCTAGGAATCAAACTCAGGTCCTCATGCTTGCACAGCAAACATTCTTACCCACTGAGCCATCCCCCAAGCCCCAGTGATCTCTTTTCATTGTGATTGTTAACATATCAGGAAGGGCAACAAAAGATAACATCCACCCATGTCTTGGGTAGAAACAGAATTAGGGCTGGGGAGATGTGTCAGCAGGTAAAGGTGCTTGCTTGCAAATCCTGCCAGCCCAGTTTCAATTTCCCCAGTATCCACACAAAACCACATGCACAAAGTGGCACATGAATCTGGAGTTCATTTACAGCTGGAGCTGGGTACTCATTTTTCCTCTCTCTCTCTCTCTCTCTCTCTGTCTCTCTCTCTCTCTGTCTCTGTCTCTCAAATAAATAAATAATAAAAATGAAGTTTAAAAAGTCATTTGAAAACAAAACAAAAAAGAGGGGCTGGGGCGATGGCTCAGCATTTGCTTGCAAAGCCTGACGGCCTTGGTTAGATTCCCCAGTACCCACTTAAAGCCAGACATACAAAGTGGTACGTGCTTCCAGAGTTTGCAGCAGCAAGAGGTCCTGGTACACTCATACTGCCTCTCAAATAAATAAAAATATAAAAGAAATAAAAACAAATGGCGTCAGGTTTTGCACTGGCTGCATTTGTCATTTCTCAGAAGAAAAGCTGCATGCTTCAGGCTCTGCATGGGCTGCAGTTCTCACTTCTCAGAAAAAAAGGCTGCATGTTTGACTGACCACTTCCAAAATGGCAGTGCATTCTGGTGAAGTCCCCAACAGCTCAAGTTCTCATCCTTGGCTTTGCAGAGCACATAAATGGACGCCTAGAAACCCGAGGGCCAATTTATCAGTTTACATTGACAATATGACCACTAGGTGGCAGATGTGCACGTGGGCCTGAGCAGCTTCTTCAGCAGGAGAGGCGCGCAGAGAGCCCTATTCCAGGTGACAGCTTAGTTGGAACAGACTGAAGTCGTGTATACGCTTAGTGCCCTCCGTTTTATGGACATACCCCATCTATCCCTACAATGGGCATGTTTATGCCAGGTATAAGGTCTCTCACACTGGCCCCACGATACACTCTTCCAAGAGAGTTTAGAAAGCACTATTACCCAGATCTGGCCTTTCCAGACCACTTTATAATGTAACAGGGCTCAGAGTGATTTCATTTTTTTTATTTTTAAAAAGTATTTATTTTTATTTATTTACTTATGAGAGAGAGAGAAAAAAAAATGGGCATGCCAGGGCCTGTAGCCACTGCAAACGAACTCCGCATGCATGCACTACCATGTGCAACTGGCTTACTTGGGACCTGGAGAAGCAAAAATAGATCCTTAGACTTTGAAGGCAAGTACCTCAACTGCTAAGCGATTTCTCCATCCCCAGAATGATTTCTTTTATTGCGAACTTTAATGTCTGAACATACTGTAAATTGCTCATATTCCCATCTGGTTATACTCTTATGTTCCCTCTCCCTGCCCCCATTCTACTGAGGACCCTTCTTAGTGGGGTTATAGGTAATCACTGTGGGGTCATGAATGCACCAGTCAGTCTGTCTCTGGGGGGAGGGGTCAATGCCTCAGCTTATGCCTTCTTACCCTGTGCCTCTTACAGCCTTTCTTCTCTTCCACAATGTTCCCTGAGCCTTGGAGGACAAGGGTATATGATGTCTCCCGTAGTGTTGAGCTCTCAGCATCCTTTGATTTTCTGCTTTGAAGAGTTTTGAGTCTCCTCAGTGTCTACTGATATCTCTCTGGAGGAGATTTCCAGGCCACCAGTGAGATCAGCACTCACACTTTTTTATTTTATTTTTTTTCATTTATGAAAGTGGGGGGAGGGAGGGAGAGAACTGCCCTGCCAGAGCCTTAGTCACTGCAAAAGAACTCCAGATACAGGGGCCACCTTGTGAGCATGCACCACCTTGCAGCACTCATATTTTATCCACCACGTGTTCTGTACTGTTTCTAGGTCCAGAATTATTAATATTGTTGGCACTAACCCATTAGAAGTCTATTGAAACTCAGAGTCCCTGCTCCAAGTGCTATTTTTTATTTTTACATATTTATTTATTTGTTGTTTTTTTTCAAGGTAGGGTCTTGCTGTAGCCCAGGCTGACCTAGAATTCACTATGTAGTCTCAGGGTGGCCTCGAACTCATGTTAATCTTCTTACCTCTGCCTCCCAATGGCTGGGATAAAAGGCGTGTGACACCATGCCCGGCTGAGTGCTGTTTTTTAATGTTGTGATAGTAGGAATTCAAGTGAAACAGTTATAGTAACAATTCTACCCACTACCTTAAGATCCCCAGCAACCTAACCTGGTTATACAATCTTTTATCATGTCAATATAATAAAATTTATTAGGCTTCTCCTTACTAAATTAAGCTCATAGTTTTGCATAATTTAGATTGACTTGATGAGGGGTAAATTTCCAATTATTCTGTCATACAATCATTATCTCCTGATCACACCAATTTATGGCTCATACCAATACATGTGTGGCAATCATTGTTTCCATTTATAAGGCTTTGAAAGGTTCCCTACTAGTGTTCTTCAAGACTATATGCTATACAGACAGAACCATTAAGAAACAACGCAGTAGTGAAGAGAGCCTAGGTGGTGGAACCCCTTTGCTTTAGCTTGCCTAGTATTTGCTAAACACTATGTATTGAACAACACTACATAGGCACCCACCCCCTGCTCTCTCTCTTGTCTGCAGTCATGGAGCTGCTTTGCAATTCAATCTCACATCCCAAGAGAGTCTAAGCAAATCGCCTTGCCCTTTGGGCTTCAATTTCCTCCTATGTAAAATATGTAAATAACAGCCTACCTCTGGAGATTGCTGTGAATGAGATAATCAAAGAATGCGTGTGAGAAAGGGCTGTGTGTCAGCAAATAGAGCCTTGAGAAATAGAAACACCTAGTTAATTTGCAGAACATTTATCATACCTCAAGCCATCTCTTATTAATTAATCTTGAATGGACTCAGCATTCTCCTCAATAGTTTTCAAGGTCAGAAGCACCATGATCTTGTCCCACAGAGTATCTTTCAAGTCATTGTACTATAAATATTAAAATTCATAATTAAAATAACAATGTCTTAAAATATTAGTCTTGTTAGAAATTCAGCCCAGAAAACCACTGTGAGTGTCTGTCTTCCAGGATTTAAACTCCCTGCTACTGACTTCAGAAACAAAGCTCGCGTTCATAGAGGTGGTCGAGTGGAAGGTGGAGAAGAGCCAGTCACATTTCCTGGGAACATTTGGCCTGCATGACCAGCATTTGAGGAAGACAAAAGCCCACACTCTTGCTTTAGAGACCTCCTAACCAGGACTTCTGGAACTATTTGCCCACCATCTCTCCATAGTGCTGGCGGTAGACATCCCCCTCTTAGTCAGATTGCCTCCTTACTCAATCTGCTGATGTCTTGGATGGGTTACAAGCTACACCCACATGTAAAGTGACAGGAAAAATTGTCCAGCAGCGTGCAGATTCACTGAAATCTAAATCCTGAGGATTCAGAGAAGATTCTCAGTTTCTTACCATGACCTCATGATTACAGGCAGTCATTCAATAGAAAAGGCTGTTTTGGCTTTGTCCCTTTCTCCAATCATAGGAGAAAACTTAAGTTTATCCTTCAGAAAGATACGGGGATCTTAACACAATCCTCATCACTATGTTGCGATCAGTAAGGAAAATTCCTCTGGTTATCCTCTGGCCCTGGATGCTACTGCTGAGCTAGTTCTGTCAGTTTCATAAGCTCTACCTCTCCAGAAGGTGTGTCTTGAGAGGGCCATAAAGGATAAGTAAGACACTGGGCTTACTCTCAGAAAACTTACTATTTCTTTCTTTTTTTTTTTTAATTTAATTTATTAGTTTTCATTTCAGTGAATACAGGCAGTTTGGTACCATTATTTAGGCTCATCTGTGATCTACCCCCTCCCATTAGACCCTCCTTGTTAATGAAAATGGGTCGTGCATTGTGGAGATAGCCCCCAGTTATTAGTATGATAAATGTCTCTGCAAATCATGACCCAACATGTAACTCTGACATTCTTTCCGCCCCCTCTTCCGCAAGATTTCCCTGAGCCACGTTGGGTTCATTTTTGGTCTGCTTCAGTGCTGAGGTGTTGGGGACCTCTGAGGCTTTGGCTCTCTGCTTTGGTAGGAGTTGATTTTTCTCTGCGTTGATCTCCTTCCCCTTTGTGCTGGTATCCAGTTCACAGGAAAACATCACCCTTGCTTATTTCACCAGTTGTCCTTAGTTTCAGTTGGGCCCCTTTTGAGGTATGTTGGGGCAGCTCTCTTCTTAGGATCTGCATCTATCTGGAAAAGAGAAGCAGATTCTCCAACGGAGAGTAAGTTAGCACACGGAAAATTGAGATAACACTTACATTTTTGATAGACAGTTTGATAGGTGTAGGCCCTCTTATACCCCGTGATTGATGGTACACAGCCATGGTGAGGAATCAATTGCTCTTGATTTGGCTAACTGATCCACTCAGTGGTACTAGACCCTTAGCTAGAGCTGGGAAACAAGTCAGAACCATACCCAAACACAAGCCCACTCTACAAAACTTACTATTTCTATTGCCCTCTACACTGGCATTACCAGTAGCACACCAGTTATGAAGTAATTTTTTAGCATCTGTAGGACCATCACTGACCTACTGAAATTAGTCAGTGATTCGGCTTTCTCACATTATAAATTATCCCTGTGGTGCATGTGGACATATGATTTGCTTCCTTGAGGGGAATAAAATGGGTGGAGTCACAATGAACCCTGATTTTGCATAATGGACATGTGAACTCATCTGTCATGAATATTCCCAAAAGATCAGGATGAGTTGAGACCAGCTAGTCACAATTCCAACACAACTCTGGACCTTTACACAAACTGATCCCTCTATATGGCCTGTACCACTCTGAATTACTCCCCATATCTCATCTGCCACCAACCCAGTTCCTTTGGCCAAATTCATCATTTAAAAACCTCAAGCCTGGGCTGGAGAGATGGCTTAGCGGTTAAGCGCATGCCTGTGAAGCCTAAGGACCCCAGTTTGAGGCTCAATTCCTCAGGTCCCACGTTAGCCAGATGCACAAGGGGGCACACGCGTCTGGAGTTCATTTGCAGAGGCTGGAAGCCCTGGCGCGCCCATTCTCTCTCTCCCCCTCTATCTGTCTTTCTCTCTGTGTCTGTTGCTCTCAAATAAATAAATAAAAAAATTAAAAAAAAAAAAAAAAACCTCAAGCCTCAGTCTCCTTCTTGTAGATTTTCACTGGGTCATTGTCCTGCAGCTGATACCTGATAGTAAATTGTAATTTCCTCCAGGGCATAAACAATGCCTCATCCAGAATCTTGTCCCTAATGCTTAGAACAGTGTTTGGTATGTATTTGTTGCATGCATGAATGAATGCATGTATGAAAAAGTAAATGAATAATAAGGAAAGGCAAGACCATGTTTGAGAGGAAAATCAGGTGGAAAACTTGGGACTCTTAAATAAATAACATGTAGCCTTTACATATTCTTCAGGGAAAAAATTATCCTTGTAGAAGAATGGCTGAAAAGTTTTATTGAGGGCTGGAGAGATGGCTTAGCGATTAAGCGCTTGCCTGTGAAGCCTAAGGACCCTGGTTCGAGGCTCGGTTCCCCAGGTCCCACGTTAGCCAGATGCACAAGGGGGCGCACGCGTCTGGAGTTCATTTGCAGAGGCTGGAAGCCCTGGCACGCCCATTCTCTCTCTCTCCCTCTATCTGTCTTTCTCTCTGTGTCTGTCGCTCTCAAATAAATAAATAAATAAATAAAGTTTTATTGAAGAGTAGATAGATAAGGTGAGCACCTAAGACAGCATCCAAGTAAAGCCATATTGATATAGTAATATTAGGATGTAAGACAGTAACAACCAAGGATGAGGAGGATGGCTCAGCAGCTACAGGCATTTGCTTGCAAAAATTGCTGGTCTGCCTTCAATTACCCAGCACCCACATAAAGCTAGAGTCAAAGTGGTACATGCATGTGTGATCCTAAAGTGCTTATGACAATAGGAGGTGGAACCAGAAGAACCCAAAGCTTATGGACCAGCTAGTCTGAAGGTCATTTGCATGGCAAGAAATCCTGTCTTCCAGATAGTGGAGCATAGACACCTTGAAGTTGTCCTATGATCTCCACATATACACACATCCACACATCCAGACACACATAAATGAATAAAAATTTAAAGAAGAAACTCCTGGGACTGGAGAGATTGCTAAGTGGTTAGGGGCACTTGTTTGCAAGCCTGACTGCCTGGGTTTGGTTCCCTAGTACCCACATAAAGTCAGATGCAGAAAGTGGTGTCTGCCTCTGGACTTTGTCTGCAGTGGCAGGAGGCAGTAATTTGTCTAATTGCTCTCTCTTTCTTTTTACCTTTGTCAAGTAAATAAATTAAGTATTTAAAAAAATGCAATGATTAAAAAAGAAACTCCTTACACTTTTTAATAGCCATATCTTGTGTTTATAAATACTCACTGTATGGCTTATACAATTTGAAGTTTTTTGAAAGTATTAACTTATTCTTACTTTCATATTTTATGCTCTGTTACAAATTAAGAAGCTTAGATCTATAAATGTCAGGTAATTTACCCAAGGTCACAGAGCTATGAAGTGATATACATGAAACTTATTGGTGTTAAACTGTAAATGCTACTTCAAAGTGAGAAGAAACGTAGCTTGGTAAGTGCCTGACATGAGAAGATAATGCAATGGGAAAATCAAGGATTGTTTTCAGGGTTTTCATCTAAAAGAAAATGGAGGGGATTGGAAGAGAACTCAATCTATCGAGGTGTAGGTGCTATCATAGTTTTGGGGTGGAATGGTGCTGATATTGTGACTGTATTTCCCAATGGAGATGACCTTTGAACACTTATAAATGTTCACAGTAATCTACCACTGACTTTCAGAAAGATTGCTTCAACATGCTTTCCAAGCCTGAGGAACTGCAAACATTGATTTAATATGACCACAAGCAGGTGCCACTGTGTCTACCTAACATTTTCAAATTTATAATGTGAAACAGTATTGTTTAGGTGTTTGTTTTCTACGTGTTTCCATCTACAAAGTGAAGGACATCCTTGTAGTCACTTCTTATATAACTGAGTTTCTTTATATGAAGCAAAACAAAAATAGGGAATTAAAAAATTGCTATTTACTGATAAGACAGAATAAAATATGCTAAATGTAATTATCAGCACTAATTTTAAGTTCAACTAATTTTCAAGAATATCTACCTGCCCTTGTTTTCCTTCAGTCTCCTTATTTAGAACAACAAAAAACACAAACAAAAAATAGTCTTATTAATAAAATTGCTTCAATAGTCAATACTCTTCAAAAGTTGATAACCTTAGCAACAGGAGATGGTTCAACACTTGTTTGCAAAGCCTGATGACCTTGAGTAGATTCCCTAGGACCTACTTAAAGCCAGACACACAAAGCAGTGCATGCATCTGGAGTTTGTTTGCATTACAGGAGGCCCTGGCATGTCCATTCTTCCTCTCTCTCTCTCTTTCTCCCTCCCTCTCTCTTTATCTCTATCTGTCATGCTGAATTAAATAAATAAAACAATTTTTACAAACTAGACAAGAATCTACCAAGAAAGAGTACCATGCCTGGATTTGTCCTTCCTTATAATGTGGTCAGTAACCTGAATACACACATAGAAAGGACACAATAATTGGTGACATGATTCATTCACTGGATTATAGAGTAACAATTTTAATAGATTTTGACATTTTCCCCAGAATGGGGAAAAGACTTGACTTAAAATAAGTAAGATGAAATTAATGTAATGAAACAGAAAAATTTATATAGTGGTCCATCCACAAAGGATTATGTGAGGCCTTTTTCAGGTTGTCTTTAGGATGACCTGAGAAATGGGTATTATATTTATCATGTCAAAATGATAAAACTGAGGTTTGCCATGTTAGGGACTCTCCCAAGTCATGTTACAACTTCTTGGTTTTATTATTATATCTGTCCAACCTTGAAATTCTCTGTGAATGGTTCTGACATTTCTCTATTAAAGAACCATGGTTTGAAGGAATTATTAGAGAATTTTAGATGAAGGAGGGAAACTTTGGAAATGACATTCTACATGTGTGAGGAAGCCTGCGGCAGGTGATGGGGGCAGGAGAGCCTCAGAGAAAAGTCTGAGAAGAAATCCAATTGCAGAGAGTTTCATTTTAGTGAGTCAGAAATGAGACGAAAAGTAGTGGGGAGGCAAATATAAGAAGTAGAAAAGGGCTGAAGAGATGGCTTAGCAGTTAAGCGCTTGCTTGTGAAGCCCAAGGACCTGGGTTTGATTCCCCAGGACCGACGTTAGCCAGATGCACAAGGGGGCACATGCGTCTAGAGTTCATTTGCAGTTGCTGGAAGCCCTGGTGCACCCATTCTCTCTCTCTCTCTGCCTGCCTGCCTTTCTCGCTCTCAATCTCTCTCTTTCTCTCAAATAAATAAATAAAGATAAGCAAAAAAATTTTTAAAAAAAAGAAGTAGAAATGAAACCAGATGACCCATCAGTTGTGAAGAAACAGAGAAAACAGGTTCAAAGATGATTGCCAGCTATTTGAGTAAGTAAATAGTCAATAGTTGTATCACCAGAAAGCATTTTCAAGAAAGCAAATGTCTAGGCACCATTTCTATAGATTCTGATTACATAGGCTTGAGATGTGGCTTGGGATTCTGTATTTGTGGGAAACATCCCAAGGTAATGTGATCCAGATGTCTGGATGTGCTTTGAGTGACACTAATATAGTTGAATCTCTGGGAGAATCCATGATTACTATTCTCTTGAGAAATGTTGACTACAAATCTCAAAAGGTGCTACATATTATGTTAATTGATAGAGATGCCAAAATTATAACAAGATGGAGATGCTATTGACTAACAATGAACATACAAATGAATTGTTATTCGCTCTGAGAACTACTTTAAGAAAAAGAAAATTCTATGAAAAGGCAGAATAAGGGAGCTGGATGTAGCTCAGGAAATTAAAGAAGTCTCTCAGAAGAGGCAGAGTTGGAGCTGAGACCAGAAGGAAGTCTAGACATGAAGTGATAAGAGTATAAAAGGTAAGAAGGCAAGCGAGGAGCAACGGGACTTCTGAGAAGCCAGACTGAAAAGTCCAGCACTAAGCAAGCATATGAGCAAAATGAGGCAGGATAAGAATTAGGAAAGAATGATGTCATGGAACCTTCAAGAAATATGTGCAAAAAATAGAAAGAATGATCACCCGTGTCTAGGTCCAAGAAAACCCCAGTAAAGTGGAGACTAAGAAGTGGACATTATCCCAGAACACTGTGGGGCTACAGAGAGACAGTGGGGGGTAGAGGCTGAGAGGGCGATTCTGAAACTGCCTGATTCCAAGTTTAGTCTCTACCACCTGCCATCAGTAAGCTCTTTGGGAAAGTTCTGTCTTTCTAGTCACAGTGAGGCCATCTCTAAAATCCAATGTAACAAGAAACCCGTAGAACAAAGATTTTTATCTGACTCACACATCTACACAACTCCAGTGCTTAACACATGCCCAACTTATTCAAGATGATCAATATATTTGTTGAATGGATGAGGACAGCACTGTAAGCTTCAAGTAAGTCGATATAGATAAATCACTTAGAGCAATGATGTCCAAATTTTATTGCCTTCTAAATAATCTGAGAATCTTTATAAGATAGTGATGCCTGATCAGAACTTCTAATGACTCCTAACTAAATCCAATATGCAGTAAAGTTTAGGAACAATGTCCACCCTACAGAGAACATTTTCACTGTAAACTCAACTGAAGAAAGAACACAGAGAATTTAGGGAAAGATTATATTAGTTACTTTTCTCATTGCTATAAGAAAATAGCTGGCAAAGCTACCTAAGGATGGAAGAGTATAATTTGGCTCACAATTTGAGGAATACAGAGTGCACAATGACAGGGAAGGCAAGGCTGATGGGAATGACAGGTAAGCTGGTCACAGTACACAGGAAGCAGGGAAAGATGATGCCTGATGCCATGTTCATTTCTTCCTTCTTATTCAATCTAGGACCCTGGCTTAAGGGGTGGCACTCACATTCAGTGTAGATCTTCCCTCCGTAGTTAAACCTGTGTGGAAATACCCTTGCAGGCTCCCAGAGTTCTGTCTTCTAGATTATTTGATTTTTAAATCCTGGTAAGTTGGCAATGAGGATTCACTACCACACAGAGGGTTGGTTATATGATTGAAAAACTACATGCTCCATATAGTTGCAAAGTGGGTGATCATTGTTTGTGGGTTGCTCCCAAAAGTATAACTGCATGTTTCTCCTCATTTGGTACAGTACAATCTACTTACTTTGCCAAGTTAAGTAGGTATCAATTTCTGCTCAGGTGTTTGTGAAATAAGCAAAGAATGTGTCTCTACCAATACGACTCCTACTTGTAGTTGATGGGCTAGGCCAAAGAACACAGATTCTAGAAAAAGCCAGAAAAATCACCTTCACTCTCAGTGGTGCTTTATAGGATGTTTCTGAAGAAGTTCTGTCCCTATATTCATTTCACACCAAGTGAAGACTTCAGATCACAGTTGATCTTATTTCTTCTGTGGCAAATGTTACCCTAACCAGACATTTTTCTTCTCTAGCACAGAAATCTTGCAGCTGTGAATTTAATGCTGTTATATATTTCAACTGCAGTTCAATAAAGAACTAACTCAGATAATAAGAGGTTTGATGAAACTCTTTATACAACAGCTGTTAAAATTCTGGCTGGATATTTGATGCTTTCATTTAACTCAGAAAGGCGCTTAAAGCACTTAGGGAAACACTAGATTGATTATCAGTTTGGGAATCCGATGTCCACAGAGCAATGCAATTTAATAAAATTTATATTATATATAGTACATATAATATAATACAATTCAATAAAATTTACCAACCACATTTTCTCTTCCAGCAAACAGGTAAGATGGAGTTAAATAAACACTGGACACAAGGGTTCCACACTTAGAGAAAATATGGACACAACCCAGGAGTAATTTAAATGGGAGTGCATGAAACAGGACAGGCTATTCCAAGGTTAGAAGAAGGTGGTCAGAAGCTGAGAATTTGGGTAGCATTCATAAAAGACCAAGGAAAGGAGGAGACAGAGTAAAGAAGGTTCTTGATCAGAGAGAATATGTACACAAAATAAAACAAAACTAGTCAAAGGTAGAAAGAAGGAAGCAAAAAAAGAAAAAAAAGAAAAAAGAAAACAAAGACAAGAATCCCTAAATAATAGAGAAAAGGAATAAGAAGGCTGAATAAAATGAGAATTTGGGGGGCAGTAACATAAACAAGTGTAGAAAAGATGTCATGGATATTTAGAGAAGGAGCCTGGAAGAAGACAGTTTATGTTTTGATGAAATATATTTTTTGTCATTGTTGATGATTTATTGATTTAAAACACTACTGCAAAAAGCCACATAGTGAAATGAAAACTATCTGTAGACAGAGATTAAAAGAGTTGGGGTTAGGGCTGGAGAGATGGCTCAGTGGTTGCAAAGCCTGCCAGCCAGGGGTCAATTCCCTAGCATCTCCATAAGGCCAAATACTAAAGTGATGAATATTTGTTTGGAGGCACACATACACACAAAATTTTTTTAAGTTAAAAAATGAAATTACAGTCTACTAATTACTTTTGAATAAAAATTCTGGTTAATTTTTATTAATAATTATAAATGTAAGGGTATTATTTAAAAATATTTTTATTTATTTGCTAGCTGAGAGGGAGAGAGGCAGAGACAGATAGAAAATGGGCATGCCATGGCCTCTCGCCACTGCACACTAAACATTTGTGCCACTTTGTGCATCTAGCTTTATGTGGGTACTGGGGAATTTAAGCCAGGCTGTCAGACTTTGTAAGCAAGCACCACTGAGCCATCTCTCCAGCCCAAATGTAGAGGTCTTATAAGAGTTTAAAACCAGAATGAAACAACTGACAAATAAAATTTTGGACATAAAAAAAAAAAAACAAGACAATACAGTCATTCCAAAATAAATGTGTACTTAAAGACTGACTAAACCTATTTTCAGCCATTCATGAGGCTGAAGTAAGAGAATCACTGTGAGTTCAAGGCCAGCCTGGAGCTACAGAATGAGTTTCAGGTCAACCAGAATTAAGATGATACCCTGCCTCAGAGAAACAAAAATAAAAACAAAAAAAAAAATTTTAAGAAATGAGTGATCATAACATCGTAACATAACATTAGATGAATATATGTTTTACAAAGGAAATAGCTTTGATGTATAACATAATAATCCTAAATTAGTTTACATCTATATCAACTGCGACTGTGATGGTTAATCTTTGTTGTCAAGTTGACAAGCTTAAGAAGCACCATGAAGGACTGGAGAGATGGCTTAGTGGTTAAGGCACTTGCCTGTGAAGCTTAAGGAACCATGTTCAGCTCTCCACATTCCACGTTAGCCAGACACACAAAGGTGAGGCAAACACAAGGTCACACATGCCTACTAGGTCGTGCAAGTGTCTGGAGTTTGATTTCAGTGGCTGAGGCCCTGGCATGCTAGTTTTCTCTCTTAAAAAAAAAAACAAAGAAAAAAAGAATCACCATGGAAACAAATCTCTGGGCTTGTCTGTGAAGGATTTTCTACATTAGGTTAATTGAGGTGGGAAGACCCACCCTATGAGTGGATGGTATCATTCCGTGGGCTGTAGACTATCTACAAAGGAGAAAGCTAGCTGAGTGCCCACATTAATTTCTGTCTTCTTCTTGACTGTACATGCAGTGTGACCCCTGCTGCCATGCTTTCCCCATCTTGATAGACGGTGAGCCAAAATAAACCTTTCTACTCTAAATTGCTCTCTTGTTAGGTATTTTGTTGCAGGAACAAGTCAAGTAACTGATACACCAAAAATAGGCAAACTATGTGATAAGACTATCCAAACTCAGCCAGTAAAAAGCCTGGTATACAGTCTACACATCTGTCACTTCATATAATTCATGCATGTGTTTTAATACATCAACAGCTTAAATCCCTCAGCCTAGAAGATACTGAATTTCAGTTAAATATTAATGAGTGGCTATTCTCAGCAGCTCATAGAATTTACAACAGTACACAAAGCAGGTCAACAAATATAGAAAAACTGAAATAACTTTTGATACTCTGGAACAAATCCAGAAATCATCAGCGAGAGAGACTACAGAAAATTCACAAATTCATGGAGATTAAGCAACACACTACTGAATGAAGAATGTGTTGCTGAAGAAATCAAGAAGGAAATCAAACAAGTCCTAGAACTGAATGAAAATAAAAACACAAAATCTGTAGGATATGGTGAAAGCAGCCCTAAAAAGCAAGTTTAGAAGCTTAAAGCATCACAGTGAGAAATCAGAAAAATCTCAAATAAATAATAATATTCCTATGGCCTGGAAATAAGAACAAACCAAACCCAAAAGTAGTAGATGGAAAGAAGCAATATCAGGGTATATATGAAATAGCAATGAATAAATACAAAGAATGAATAAAATGAATTGATTCTTTGAAAAGATAAGATAAAAAACCCACAGTCAAACAAACCAAAAAAATAGAATGAACACCCAGGTTAATAAAATTAAAGATAAAAAAGGGTAGCTAGGTGGTAGTAGCACATGCCTTTAGTCTTGGGAGGCAAGAGGTAGGAGAATTGCTGAGAGTTCAAGGCCACCCTGAGACTACATAGTGAATTCCAGACCAGCCTGGGCTGGCATGAGGCCTTACATCAAAAACAAAAACAAACAAACAAAAAACAGAAAAGAAAAGAAAGAGAATAAAAGGGGAGGGAGAGGTCCTGACAGATAATAATGAAATTCAGAAAACCATTAGACCATAACTTTAAAACATTCAGGACTGGGAACACAGCTCAGAGATTACAGTTACTTCCTTGCAAAGCCTGCAGACAAGATTTGATTTCTCAGTACCCACATAAAGACAGATGCATAATGTGGTACATGTACCTAGAGTTCATTTGCAGTGGCAAGAGGCCTTGGCATGCCCATACTCTTACTCTCTCTATTTCTCAAATTAATCAATAAAAATATTTAAAACTAAACTAAACAGAAACTTAGATTCTGTTCAATTGAAAATTCAAAAACTATCAATTACTAGATGGTGTGGCATACCAAAGTTAAATCAATACGAGATAAACAATTCACGCAGACATATAACAAACAATGAGACTGAAACCGTCATAATAAAGTCAAAATCTCTCAACTAAAATAGAAGTACAGCCCCAGATGGATTAATTTCTGAATACTACTGTTTCTCAAAGTATTCCATAAATAGAAAAATGATAAATGTTTCAAACTCTTTTATATGAATCTATTGCCCTGAGAGTCAAACCAGATAAAGACACAACAAAAAGAAAATTATAAAATAATATCCTTGACTAACATACATGCAAAATTCGCAATGAGATTTTTGTCAACAAATTCAAGAACAGTTCACAAAGATCTCTCACATTGATCAAGTTTACTTCATTCCAGAGATTCAGGGATAATTCATCATACAACAATAAATAAATGTAATAACACATCTCATAAATGGACTCATGGACAGAAATGATTACATGATCATCTCAATACATACAAAAAACACTTTGACAAAATGCAACATTCCTTCATGATAAAAGCCCTAAAGAGATGAGGAATAGAGGAAACATACCTTAAAATAATTTTAAAAAACCACATACAAAATATTTATAGCCAATATTATGCTGAATAGAGAAAATCACAAAGAATTTCCACCAGGACCAGGCATGAGACAAGAGTGCCCATTCTTCCCACTCTGATTTAGTATAGTACTAGAAGTCTTAGCTACAGCAGTAAAATGAGAGACGTAAATTAAAGTGGTACAAATAGAATAGGAAGAATTCAAAGTACCCTTACATGCAGATGATATGATTCTATACATGAGGCCTTAAATTCTGGAGAGATGATGTAGTGTAGTGGTTAAGGCCCTTGCCTGAGAAGCCTGAGGATCCAGGTTTGATTCCCCAGTACCCACGTAATCCAGATGCACATGGTGATGGTGGCACATGCATCTGGCTTTCATTTGCAGTAGCTATAGACCCTGATATGCTCTTTCTCTCTCTCTCTCTCTCTCTCTCTCTCTCTCTCTCTCTCTCTCTCTCTGTCTCTGTCTCTGTCTCTCTCTCCCAAATAAATAACACAAATTTAATTTTTTTAAAAAGTTAACACAAAAATCAGTAGCTATCCTATGTGTTCTCTTGTTTCTTCTGTCACGGGATGATTTAGCAGTGAGGGTTTGACAGATGCTGGTGCTATTTCCTTCAACTTCAGAACAATAGTAAAAATGAGTTCTACTATTTGTAAATTACCTATTCTTAAGTGTTCTGTTATAGCAGCATCAAATGTACAATGACACAGTTGATGCCCAATTCATGAGTCAAACCACCACATAGATTGATAAGTAGAGAATTTCTTGGACATTAAGTACATTGAAAGATCTCTCAAAACTTCCCAGTTAGGCTGCAATGTTTATAGTATTCATATTAATAATATGTTACTTATAAGAATTTCACCTTGGAGGTATCTCTCTTGATTTGAGAACTTTTCCCAGAATCAATAGGAATATAGACTTAAACAACTAATTATTTCTAATACTTTATAAGGTCAAAGAATAAAAAATCCTTGTGATTTTGCAAGGGTCTTTTGGGAAATCACAAATACAGCTGAATTAGCAAATAAAGCATTTTTAATACAAAACATATCCTGAAAGTCTTACCTTATTATTTATAATTGAAGCTCTAAATTTGAAACACCAGAAAAACTCAACAGAGTATATTAAGACACTTGTCAAACATTAGAGTATGGATGCCTAAGAGACAATATTTGTTACCTATTTAATTGAAGCAATAAAATTCCAAAATTAAGCAGAAGTGGTAGCATAATCATAAAAATTTTAGTCCTTATATAAGTGAAGATTCTTTGTCCTCTGCTGTTACTTTCTTTTTTAAAATTTTTATTTATTTATTTATGAGAGAGAGGAAGAGAGAGAGAAAGAGGGAGGGAGAGAGAAGGAGAGATAGAAAATGGGCATGCCAGAGCCTTTAGGTACTGCAAATGAACTCCAGACACATATGCTACCTTGTTCATCTGGCTTTATGTGGGTCCTGGGGAATCGAACCTAGGTCCTTAGGCTTTGCAAGCAAGCGCCTAAACCACTAATCCATCTCTCTAGCCCTGCTGTTACTTTCTTGGATAATTGAGGATACAATCAAGTCAGTTTAAAGCACAGAAAGTTGCTGATAAGATACAGCATCTTTGTTATGTAGGCAGATAACACAGAAACACTAACCCTTCAGATGGTAAGAAAAAGCAGCAAGCAGTAAATCAAGGAAGCAAGGCCAATTCTGAGCAAACTTTGCTGAGATTCTTAAATTCCACAGCTCCTCAGACTCTGGGATTCTAAACCAAGTCAATTCTGTATCCCAAGCTTTATGGTTTGTATTTTGGGACAGATCTCACTAGACCACTCCAGGAACTGAACTCATAAGATGCTGTTAGCATACAGCACTTTCACCTACTGCTACCCTAAACAAGAGAAGCCATTATCAGACAATACTTTCACCCACTGTTTCAATTTTTAATATAGTCAATATCAGTAGTTATAACTCATATTTCAAAAAACAAAAACTCCTAGCCATAGTGATGGTTTATGCTTATAACCCAGCTGAGGTAGCGGTATTGACATGAATTTGAGACTAGTCTGGGCTGCAAAGTGAGTTTCAGTTCTATAGTGAGAGCCTACCTAACCAAACAAACAAACAAACAAAAAAACATAAGCATATACAATCATTTTTCCTGCTTAATATTGCTCTTAAACAGTTTTAATCAATAATATTAATTATAAGTTGTAACTTATAAAACTTATTAACTATGAGTGACTTCTATTTTACAGAGAATGCTTGAGTGGTTGATAGAGACTAGACCTTCACAACTAAGCTTTTGACAGACAGGCAAAGCTCATGACTGTCCACAATGTTATGCAGCCATATACTTGCTATGTATCTTTAAATGGTTTCTGAAAGGAGGAAAAATCCACCAAGAATATCAGCTAGCATGTCAAAAGTAGAAGTGCATCAACATATGGCATGCTGAATAATCAATCAGTCTGTTCTGCTTTAGTACACTATTAAACATTTTTAAGTCCTCTCTCTCTCTCTCTCACTCTCTCTTTATATCTTCTTTTGTGAGAAAGAGAGAAAAAGAGGCAGATATATAGAGAGAGTGGGCATGCCAAGGCCTCTAGCCACTGGAAATGCACTCAGAAGCATGAGCTACTTTGTGCATCTGGCTTATGTGGGTACTGGGCAATCGCACCTGGGTTCTTAGACTTTGCAGGAAGCTCCTTAACTGCTAGCCTATTTCTCCAGCCCTAGTATTGTTTTAGCATATCCAAAAGATTGTGTAGCTGTTACTATGATTCCAGAATGACTCTGTCACCTCACAAAAAGAAATCCCTTATCCATCAGCAGTCATTCCCTATTTTCTCCTTTCCTCTCCCTCAGTAACTGCTACTTTCCTTGGTCTCTATGTTTTTGCCTATTGTAAACATTTCATAAAAATTGAACTCACATCATGTGACCTTTTTAACCTGTCCTTTTTCTTAGGTTCATCTGTCCTGCAACAAGTACCAGCAGTTTATTTCTTTTATGACTAAATAATATCCCATTCCATGAATATATCATATTTTGTTTACTTATTAATTGGTGGCCATCTGTGGGTGGCTTCCCCTTTTTGGCTGTTATGAATAATGCCACCATAAACATTTGTATAAGTTTTGATGTTAATGTGAACTTTCATACTCTTTGTGGAACCCAGACATGGGATTTTGGGATCATATATTAACTTTTAAATATCTATAAACCTGTTTTTCATTGTAGCTGTGTTACTTCACATGCATACCACCAATGCCTGAGGGTTCTGATCTCTCCGTACTATTGACAGCATGTCATTTTCTGTCTCTCATGATAGTCACCTTTGTGTGTGTGAAATCCTATTTCATTGTGGGTTTTGTTTGCACTTCCCCAGTGACTAATTTTGTTGAGCATCTTTTTATGTGCACATTGGCCATTTGCACATGGTCTTTGCAGAAATGCCTGTTCACATTTGTGCTCATTTGTAATTCAGTTGTCTTTTCATGTTTAAGCTCTTTAAAGGTCTTAAAAATTATCCTCAATCTGGCACATTACATAGTGTGATTCCTGTCAAAATAAATTGTCAGGATAATGATTTCATTTCATGTGTATATATTTATTCTTTCAAAGTCAATCAGGACATGTTATATTTATTACATCAAAGATAGTAAACTGTTTTTCCAGCAATTTACCTTAATCATGTAAGCTTGGATTGTTTCCTTAAGAAAACTTTTAAAAAAGTTATAGCACATTTAAAGTTATCTTAGTTCAAGTTTCCTGTGCATTTACTTATCTCTGTAAGCTATTAGAACAGAGCCCCTTAAATGCCATTTATTTATCTCTGTAAGCTAATAAAACAGATCCCCTTAAATGTCATTACTAGAATCTTCTGGAGGGAGGGGAATGTTACTCACTTACTCATGTACATAATGAATAAAAGGTCCTTTGTGAGGTATGGACATGTAAACAAAACCATACACTCTTGTAGCTTCAGTCTTACTATTTCAGTCACAGATCACAAACACATACAGAATTACTAGGTACTCACTAGGGTGGGTACCAAAGAGCTATTCTGTTTAGGTGCAACATTCCAAAATGAACTCAAAATAGACACAGAAACAAAGATTAGCAATGGGAACTATGTTCTGTCACTCAAGAGAGAAGTCTCAATAAACCATGCAATCATTTAGATCGTCAAATGACCAAGTCATAAACCAAAACACAGTCACCAGTGCCATCAACAGGCAGCCTATCATCTATACACTGTTCAAAGAAAAGCTTGAGGTGGGTTAAATTTAACTGAGCAAAAACTAATCCACAAATCGGGCAGCCCTCAGCTCAGCTGCAGAAATTTCCCTTCCACACCATGGGTGGGCAAGCACCCTTTATGGACAAGATAGAAGTGAGATACAGAAACACCTTGGTGTCTTACAATTTACTTTGTGTTTGATTATTTGAATACCGTTTAACCATTTGACTACCTGTCATTGGATGAAGCTCAGCCACTGTGATTGGCTGAAACTCAGTTGTTAAAGATACATAATCCTTCTTAGTCATTCAGTTATTCTATGACCAAAATTAGGTTGCACTTCATTATCAAAAGATTCAAAGTACAGAGGCCTGGAAGATCAAATTTACTTAACACAAACAGATAGGAGAAACACAGGACACATGAGCAAACAGGAAGGTCCTCATTAGGAAACAGAGCTAATATGCAAAGTTCTACTGCCACTCCAGATTCACTCCTGTAAACCAAGAAAGGCTGACCTGGTGGAGCAAAGCCTATGAGAGCATCATTTCCAGTAAAACAGTTTATTCATCTATGTCAGGCAACTAAGAGGGAGTCGATGCATAATTATTCATAATAAAGGCTCTTATGCAAATATAAAATGAATAGGCACAAAAATTTTTAATTATTAATTAAATGAGCTACTTAGATAACATTACTAGTTCAAAAGAGAAATCAAATACAGATATATAGGGTTTAAAGAGATAGAATTTTTTTTTTTTATTTGAAAGAGAAAGAAAGAAGAGAGAGAGAGAACTGCATGCCAGGCCCTTCAGCTGCTACAAACAAACACCAGACGTTGGTGCCCATTTGTGTGCATGTGCAACATTGAGCACTTGAGTCTGGCTTATGTGGGATCTGGAGATTCAGACATGAGTTCTTAGGCTTTGCAGGCAAGCGTCTTAACCTCTAAGCCATCTCCCCGGCCCAGAATTATTTTATAAATGGGAAACATTATATTCTCCAGAGAATAGGAGGAAGACCATCCTTCCAGTGAGAAGTTGTATGGGAAGAGTGTATGGTTTTGTGTACATGTCCATACCTCACAAAGGACCTATGGATTTCTATATAAAACAAGAAATATTAAAAAGACAAAATCACCTACTTTTTTGAAGAAATCTTTTTCTTGGCATTTTAAAAATTAGATATGGACATATTTAGTATGTAAACAACACATGTTGGTATCATCCTTTCCCTTCTTTCTGCTACTTTTCTGAACAGGCCCTCCTCATTGGGGATGCAGGTCAACCCCATGGGGATTGTGGGTCATACATTTGGGGGGGAAGAGGCAATGTCTCTGTGAAGAATGTCCCAATATGTGGCTCTACCAATCTTTCTGCCCTCTGGCAAAATTTCCTGAGCATTTTAAGTCTGCCTTGGGGATGGGCACTTAGGAGCCTTGGATCTCTGGTTTGGTAGGTGTTGAGTGTTCTCAATGTCTATCTCCATCACCCTTGTGCTAATATCAGATTCAGTAAGAAAGCAGTACTCTTGCTCATTTCCCCAATTCCTCTAGAGTTTCAGATGGGCCCAGGGTATAGTGTACTGGGTCATTTATCTTCTCAGGTCCAGCTCCCATCTAAAAAAGAGAAGCAGATTCTCCAACAGAGAATGAGGTCAGCACCAGTTACATGGGCTAACAATTATTAATTTAGAGAATTTAAAGGGTGTAGACCCTCTTAACACACAAGGTTAGTGGAAGCTTGACAATGGAAAGCATAATCACTATCTGGATATGATTTTGACTTATTTCTCAGATCCAGATATGGTTTCCTTTCCACTGAGCAGATCTGTTAGCCAATCCAAGAGCAGTTGGTTACCCACCATGGCTGTGTACCACTATTGCATTTGTGTGAGCATCATGTTAGGTTGTTTGCATCTGAGTCACTTAGACTTTGTGTCACTTGGACAGGTCTTGGCCACTTTCCCCTGGTAGCTCATGTAGCACCTTCCAGCACTAGATGGGCTAGTTGTCTGGAGACTGGCTCTCCTCCAGATTCCAATCAGATCCTCTCGGCTCCATGCCAACAGCATATGGTGTTTCCAGCAGTAAGGTCTTACCATTAACCTCTGGTGGGTAATCAAGTGCTCTGACAGAAGTCTGACTTTTTTGTTTTGTGAGATCTACTAGTCTCTCTGATCAACAGCTCATGGTGGATGTAAACCACATCCTGGTACAAGGAATTACAGGCTAGCACTAAAGGAAAAGAAAAAAGAATAACAGAGGAATTCATGTGCGCCCCCTAAGGTCCTCTCGAGGGTCTCAACTTTTAGTCTGGCTTCCAGGATATAGAATTTTATGGTATCAGTTCACTTTGGGTTCAGTTTTATGTCCTTCCCACACCCTTCCCCTCCTCTCAAGCCCTCCCCTCCGTATTGTCCCAGCCTGGAGGTGCTATTCAGGTATGTCAACAACTTGGGCTAACCCAGGTTAGAAACTGCAGATGAGTGAGACTATGCAATGGTTGTCTTTCTGTGATTGTGTGAGTTCATTTAGACTGATCTGTTCCAAGTTCAACCATTTTTCTACAAATTTCAATGTGTCATTTTTTTCTTACTGCTGAGTAGAATTCCATCATGTAAATAAACCACATCTTGGTTATCCATTCATCCCATGATGGACACCTGGGTGGATCCCAGGTTTTAGCTATTATGAATTGAGCAGCTATAAACATGGTTGAGCAAATATCTCTGAACTGAGACGTGAAGCTTTTAGGGTAAATGCCCAATAAAGAAATAACAGAGTCTGTTGGTAACTCTATATTCATCCTTTACAGGAGTCTCTATATTGATTTCCATAGTGGTTGCACCAGCTTACATTCCCACCAACAGTGAATGAGTGTTCCTATTTCTCACAGCTTTACCAACATTTGTTTTCATTTGATTTTTTAATGTTTGCTATTCTTACTGGGGTAAAGTATAATCTCATAGATGTTTTAATTTGCATTCCCCTAATGATTAGGAATGTTGAATGTTTTATTAAATGTGTTTAGCCATTTTTAATTCTTGCTCTGAGAACTCACTATTTAGTTCTCTGTCCCACTTTTGGAGTGGGTTGTTGGATTTTTTTATTGTTTAGGTTTTTGAGTTCTTTGTAGATTCTAGATATTAGGCTTCTGTCAGTGGTATAGCTGGCAAACATTTTCTTCAATTCAGTGGATAATCTGTTGACTCTGCTTATGGTATATTTGTCTATGCAAAAGCTTTTTGCATCATGAGATCCCATTGGTTAAAAGCTTGTTTAATTTTCTGGGTTACTGGGGTTTTGTTCAGGAAGTCTTCTTCCACACCTGTATCATTGAGAGTGCCTCCTATTTTTACTACCAGTACTTGAAGAGTTCCAGGTTTTATATTGTGGCCTTTAATCCATTTGGACTTGATTTTGGTTTATGGTGAAATGGGTAGGTCTAATTTCATTGTTCTACATATCCAATTTTTCCAACACTGTTTGTTGAAGATGCTGTCTTTCTACATTACTGGCACCTTTGTCAAAGATCAAGCAGCTGTAGTTACTTGACCTAAGGTCTGGGTCTTCAATTCTGTTCCATTGGCCTATGTTTCTGTTTTTATTCCAGTACCATGCTGTTTTTGTCACTATTGTTTTGTAATATAGGTTTATATCAGGTATGGTGATATGGCCAGAGGATTTTTGTTTTTGTTTTTATTTTTTTTTATTTTTATTTTTTTACTGAGGATATGTTTAGATAGCTGAGATCTTGTGCCATTCCATATATATTTTGAGATCATTTTTTCAGTCTGTGTGAAGAATTATGCTGGTATTTTTATTTATCTGCATATTTCTTTTGGTAGAATTGCCATTTTCACAATATTAATTCTACCAATCTAGGAGAATGGGAGGATTTTCCATCTTCTCAATACCTCCTCTAAGACTTTTGGGTCACTTATATATAGAATCATATCATGTGAAAATAGGGCTAACTTGACTTCTTCCTTCCCAATTTGAATCCCTTTTATTTCTTTCTCCTGTCTTATTGCTTGGCCTAGTACTGCTAGTACCATGTTGATGAGCAGAGGTGAGAGTGGGCACCCCTGTCGTGTTCTCAATCTCAGTGGGAACTCCTTGAGTTTATCCCCAGTAAGTATTATTTGGAGCTTAGGAGCTTTATATATAGTCTTTATTGTGTTGAGATATAAACCTTCCATGCCTATTCATTCTAGTGTTTTCATTATGAAATGGTGTTGTATTTTGTTAAAGGCCTTTTCTGCATTAATTGAGATGATCATATAGATCTTATGGTTTAGTTTATTTATGTGGTGCATTATGTTGACTGATTTTTGTGTGTTAAAACATACCTGCATCCCTGGTATGAAGCCTACTTGATCAAGGTGGATAATGCTTTTGATGTGTTGTTGAATTTAGTTTGCAAGGATTTTTTTCAGGATCTTTGCATCTAAATTCATCAGGGATATTGGCTTGTAGTTTTCTTTCCTTGTGGCATCTATGTCTGGTTTTGGTATTAGGGTGATGCTAGCTTCATAAAAGGAGTCAGGGAGGATTTTCTGGACTCTGATTATGTGGAACAGTTTGAGAAAAATTGGTTTCAGTTCTTCCATGAAGGTTTGATAGAATTTAGCTGAGAAGCCATCTGGTCCTGGACTTTTCTTTTGGGGGGAGGTTTTTAATTACCTTTTCAATCCCCATGGATGTGATAGGTTTGTTTAGTAGATTAATCTGCTCTGAGTTCTGTTTTGGTAGGGGGTATATGTCTAGGAATTCATCCATTTCTTCCATATCATTTGATTTTGTAGAGTAGAGGTTTTGGAAGGATGCTCTGATGATTCTTCCAATTTCATTGATGTCTGCTGTGTTCTCTCCTTTTTCATTTCTGAATTTGTTCATATCAGACATTTTTTGTTTGACCAATTTTGGCCAAGGGGTTGTCAATCTTGTTTATTTTTTTCAAATAACCAGCTCTTCATTTCATCAGTTTTTTAATTTCTTTCTTAGTTTCAAATTCATTAATTTCTGCTCTAATCTTGATTATTTCTTTCAATATGGAGCTCTTTGGACTGGATTCTTCTTGGTTTTCCAGTGTCTTTAGGTGGACAGTAAGGTTATTAATTTAGGAATCTCTCTTTGTAATGAAGGCATTTAGGGCTATGAATTTTCTCCTTATGCTGCCTTCATTGTGTCTCATAAGTTTTGGTATGTTGTGTTTTCATTATCATTAAATTCTAGGAATTTTACAATTTCTTTTTGATTTCTTCCATATCCCATTCATTGTTTGAAAGTGTGTTGTTTAGTCTCCAGGAGTTGGTGGAGTTCATGATGTGTCTCTTGTTAATTTCTAGCTTTAAAGCATTGTGATCTAACGTGAGGCAGGAAGTTACTTCAATTTTCCTGATTTTATGAAGGCATGCTTTATGGCCTAATATGTGGTCAATTTTTGAGAAAGTTCCATGGGCTGCTGAGAAGAATACGTATTCTGTAGTGTAGGTGGAAAGTTCTATAGACGTATATTAGGTCTAGTTGATCTATGATGTTGTTGAGCTCTATTATTTTCCTGTTGATTTTCTGTTTGGAAGATCTGTCTATTGATGATAGTGGAGTATTGATGTCTCTGACTATGATTGTGGTTAGTATTTATTTCTGATTTATTGTTGAGAAGATTTTGTTGTATAAACTGTTGTGCACCCCTGTATGGTGCATATATAGTTATGATTGTGATGTGCTCATGTTGGCTCATGCCCTTGATAAGTAAAAAGTGGCCTTTTTTGTCCTTTTTGATTACTTTTGCTTTGAAGTGTATTTTACCAGATATTAATATAGCAACACCTACTTGTTTTCTTTTAACTTCCATTTGCTTGGAATATCATTTTCCAACCTTTCACCATGAGGAGGTGTCTTATCTTTAGTGGTGAGGTAGATTTCTTGAAGACAGCAGATAGAAGGATCCAGTGTTTTTTTCGATCCTAATAACCTGTGTTTCTTGATATGTGGAGTTAAGACCATTAATATTTAAGGTTACTACTATGAGGCTTGATTTAATCCCTGATATGATGAGGTACTTTACAGGGTTTGGTGCTTTCTTGTGTTTTGTACTATTTTCAGCCTGGTCTATTTTGGCTATTGTGATCTTCTTCTTGTTGTTGGCTCTTGAGTTTGTTTTTTTTTTTTTTTTTTTTTTTTTTTTTGACTGTTCTGTGTGGAGTATTCCATCAAGTATTCTCTGTAGGTTTGGCTTTGTGTTCATATAATCACAGAGATGACTTTTTTTCATGGAAAGTTTTCTTTCACTATGTATTATGAGGGATACTTTTGCTGGGTAGAGTAGTTTGGGTTGGAAGCCATAATTTTTCAGACTTTGAAGTGCTCTGTTCAAGTCCTTCTAGCTATCTGTGTTTCCACTCAGAAATGTTGTATAATTCTGATGGTATTGCTTTGTATGCTGTGCGTTGTTTCTCTCCTGCTGCTTTTAACATTCTCTTTTTTTTAATTATTTATTTATTTATTTGAGAGCGACAGACACAGAGAGAAAGACAGATAGAGGGAAGGAGAGGGAATGGGCGTGCCAGGGCTTCCAGCCTCTGCAAACGAACTCCAGACGCGTGCGCCCCCTTGTGCATCTGGCTAACGTGGGACCTGGGGAACCGAGCTTCGAACCGGGGTCCTTAGGCTTCACAGGCAAGCACTTAACCGCTAATCCATCTCTCCAGCCCAACATTCTCTTTTTGTTTTTGTTGTTAAGAGTTTTAACTGTGATGTGTCTTGGAGTTTCTTCTTTGGTCCTGCCTGTTTAGTATTCTATAGGCTTCTTGTATCTGGATGGGCCTCTTTATTGAGAGATTTGGAAATTTTTCTTTAATAATTTTGTTGAATATGTTCTCTCTGCCTATGGCCTGGATTTCCTCTCCTTCATGTATCCCCATCATCTGGATGTTTGGTCATTTTAGAGTGTCCCGCAGTTCCCTCATATTCTGTTCACTTGATTTTTTTGTTTGTTTGTTTGTTTGTTTTGTTGTTTTTCAGGTAGGATTTCACTCTACTCCAGGCTAACCTGGAATTCACTGTGTAGTCTCAGGGTGGACTTGAACTCACAGTGATCCTCCTACTTCTGCCTCCTGAGTGCTGGGATTAAAGGTGTGCACCACTATGTCTGGCTCTTTTTTTTTTCCACTTGATTTTTTGAACATAGCAAAATTTTTGGATTCCTGATCAATTTTTTTCTGTATTGTCTTCCAGGTCATAAGTTCTATCTTCCATATGAATAAGTATGTTGCTCAGGTGTTCTAGAGAGGTTTGTATAATTTCTTTGTTGTTGTTGTTGTTGTATTCTGTTGTGTTATTTTGCATTGTGTCCATTTCTTTTTGGAGGTACTGTTTCAATTTGAGTTCTGATTTTCTTGATGCTTCCTGGAATTGATTCTTGAATTTACCGAGTCTTCATTAAGTTTAATCAACCAGCTATTGAGATCTTCCATTTCTTGACTTACCTTCAACTTATTCATATCTCTTTGGAGTGCTCTAATATTTTCTTCAATCAAGTTAAGACTACTATCAAAAGCTGAATGCTCTAGGAGATGATTCTGTTCAGTTTCATTGATATGATTGTTGGTTCTTTGATGTTTTGCTTCCAGTTTGGTGATTTTTTTAAAATCAGAGTCTCATTGGTTATTGTGTTTTTATTTTGGGAATAAATTTATGTTGATTTCTCTATGATTTCATTGGTGGCTTCTCTCGTAGGGTTAGGCTTCCTTGGAAATCTCTCAGTTTTCTGATTTTCATTGGCTGTTTTGCATTGTTGTCTACCCATTTTAGGAAGATTCTTTATTTTATTGAGGAGGAAGCAAGTTTTTGTCCTTTGGCTGGTGCACACTCTGGCTCAGGTTAACAGGGGTGTTGGTACCCAGTGGCCAGTCAGGATACCAGAGCAAAAGGCCTGATTCCACAGCTCACACAGGGACCAGGCCTCCCCAAGCAAGATACAATGGGACCTACCAGGGCCAGGTGACTGGGAGGAACCAGGAATGAGGGGTCTGGCCTACTCACACCATACTTCCAGGCCCACCTGCACACTTTCCACACAGGCAACCCAGCCATTTTTGTTGGTTTTATAAAAATGTAAAATATCCCACTTAGAAACAAAGAAGCTGGGGAGATGGCTCAGTTGCTAAAGGCATTTGCTTGAAAAGCCTTCCAGCCAAAGTTTGATTCCTTATTACTTACACCAAGTAAGTAAATAAAATATTTTAAAAGAAGTCCAGCAATCACTGACTCTAACATTCTACTGATAATCATCTTACTTATTTTGAAATCTTGAATTAGTCCTTACAAGATCACATACAGTACAGTGGGAGGGTGCTTGCCTAGCATGCCCAGCACCTTAGGTTCAATCCCTAAGAACCTCCATCGCACAAGATTATGTATAAACAAAAAAGAAAAATATTCTCAAAGAAAGAAAAATATTTCTCTTCTGCTGCTATAAGAAGCATTTGGCCCTTCATGGCAAATAAAATGGTTGCTTTATGTTGTTAGAACCACTGTGCTGTTCCCTTAATGTTTCCTCTTCATTTGAACCATTAGGTGCTTTAACCACCTACTCCTTGAACACTTTTCCATATTAACACTGTGAGTTGAAGGTTTCTACAAACTACACAACTCTTCCAATTGCTACTTTTGAAAAAAAAAATCTAGTGTTGATTTTGTCTGCTTATTTTATAGTCAAAATAACTGATTCCCAGCTCCTACATTCTTTTGTTGAAAGCAAACACATTCCTTACACTATTGGCCTTGTTTGTTCATTCTTTGTGTAAAACCAATGCGCTGCTGTTTTTACTTTTGTATTTTTCTTTCATCTTCAATAAATTAAGTCCTCTCTGTGGTGATGGTGAGCCACTTATTTTTTTAAGTTCACTTTCTGGAAGACTGAGAAAAATTCTCCTACTATTTTCATTTGTTTCTGTTTACTCTTTCTCTGTCCTTTCAGCACCAAGGGAAAGATTTTCCACCTTACATCTTTCCCAGTATCTATACAATATGTCCTGGAGTTAACCATGGCTGGCTTTCTTCATTCCTGAGACAGGCCCTCCTAGAAAGCCCTGGCTAGACTGGCACTTGGATCCTTCTGAAACAGGAGAATGGGGTGTGAGAAAGAGGCACAGGGACAATCCAAAGTGTCTGAGAGTAATTTATGGTTCATTATACTACTAAGAGACACATCTCTCAGGGGAGACTTAGGATGCCAATAAGACCTGTAGCACATGAAGTTCTGTGCAGAATGACACTGAGCAGAGCATGTATAAACTATGCAAATGACCCCAAAAGCCCTTGTTAAAATAACACCAATGCCCCAACTCTGTGCAGTGGGGCCATTCAAGCTCAGAACTTTCCCTCTATTTGTCCCATTTCCTCCCTAGGAAGAGAACGCTTCCTTAGTAAATTCTTTCTCTTTTCCTGCTGCTATATGTCTGTCTGTCCATTCCTTTGTTCTATAACATGAGAACCTGGAGCCCATCTGGAGGGTCCTACAAACCCCAATATCAGATGACATTACTGCTGCCTCAGCCTTCTGGATACTGTGATTAAAACTGTGTGCTATGGGCTGGACAGATAGCTCAGCAGTTAAGGTGTTCATTTGCAAAGTCTGGCAGCCTGTGTTCCACTCCCTGGTACTCATGTAAAACCAGATGCACAAAGTGGCACATGTGTCTGAAGCCTGTTTACAACAGCAAGAGGTTCTCTCTCCCCCTGTCTCTCTTTGCATATAAGTAAAATATTTTAAAAAGTGTGTGCCACATCACCAACTACACCTACTATTTTTTTTTTTTATTTGAGAGAGACAGACACAGAGAGAAAGACAGATAGAGGGAGAGAGAGAGAATGGGCACGCCAGGGCTTCCAGCCTCTGCAAACGAACTCCAGACGCGTGCGCCCCCTTGTGCATCTGGCTAACGTGGGACCTGGGGAACCGAGCCTCGAACCGGGATCCTTAGGCTTCACAGGCAAGCGCTTAACAACTACACCTACTATTTTTTTTATGCTTGTTATAGTTGAAATTTCCTCACTTCTTAGTTGTTTTGTAAAAAGGTTTGTGTAGGGATGGAGAGATGGCTTAGCAATTAAAGTGTTTGCCTGCTAAGCCAAAGGACCCAGGTTTGATTCCCCAGGACCCACATAAGCCAGATGCACAAGGGGTACATGTGTCTGGAGTTCATTTGCAGTGGGTGGAGGCCCTGGCATGCCCATTCTCTCTCTCTCTCTCTCTCTCTCTCTTTCCCTGTCAAATAAATTTAAAAATTATATAAAAAATAAAAATAAAAGGCTTCTGTATATCTAAATAATTTCTGTCATTACATTGTTTATGGCCCCACCTTTTCAAACCCCTCATTTTTCTCAGCAGATAGATAGGAGAGCAGTGATATGGATTAGGAGCAAGGTTGCCTTCTTTCTGACAAGTAGGTAGGTAGCGACTGGCCCTGTTCTGGCAAGATTAGAACCTGTGTCTGATCCAGTCTCATCCAAGATGGGTGCACACAACAACTCCTCAGCAACAGCTAATTTCTTTCTCAAGTTTTCCTGGGCTTACCACATTTGTGGGCTGGCCCTTCCTGAGTTGGCTTCTTGAGTCCACCAGCCAGTCAGGTCTCTCCTTTACCCACCTAAGTCTCATGATGAGGCTCATCCTTATTGGATGTTGGATCCATGTGAGGCTTTCAGATTTTGAAACCCTTGGCTCTTGGCTCCTAGAACCCTCTCCTTCTGCTCTCTTAGCCCTGTACATGAAGTGAATCTTCTCTGTGTCTCCTTTCCCTTCCAAGAAGGGAGAGAATTTCTTTTGCTGTGGACTTTCTTACTTGCTTTCTCTCTGGATCCTAACTCTCCCTAAAATAAATCTCATAATTTATAACTTACCCTTCTCTGAATCCACATTTTCAATTCTTTGATAACTTGAATGAAGACCCAAAGTTGGGGTTCACAGGATTGGCTATTTCTTGCACCTTTATGGAGGTCTCGCCCTCTCAAGACTCTAGCCCCGCATCAGAAGTTCTCTGTTCATTTGCTTTAGTGCTGCTTCTGGCTAGTCTAATCAAATGTCAGCAAGTTCTAGCTCCTACTCCATCCCTCTCCAATTTCTCTTTCATTAAAATACTTATTATCATATACCCCTCATTATTACAGCAGAAATAGTTCTTAAAGCATCTTTACCCACTATGTTTTCCTTATTTTATTTTATTTTTTTCTTGGAGTCAAGTGTCAGAAAATAAGCAAGACAGAAATATAACTAGGGTGTCTGAGGTTCCAAGGTCCAGAGCTGGCTACCATGTCAAAAGAGACAGGAGGGGCTGGAGAGATGGCTCAGCAGTTAAGGCACTTGCTTGCAAAGCATGATGACCCACGTTCAATTCCACAAACTGGTGCATGCATCTGGAGTTCATTTGGAGTGGCAAGAGGCCATGGCATGCCCATTATCTCTGTCTTTCTCCCTCTCTTTCTTTCTGTGCTTGCAAATAAATTAATCAATATTTTAAAAAGAGAGAGAGGAATTGGTAAAGGGAGGATTTATTTACAGCTTAGAGGAGAGAAGCTCCAACAATTGCTCCCTGTTTTTCCTATAGCAGTGATATAAGACTTTTAAAACTCATGAAACTAAAGTCAGGAATACCATGTGTAGATTTCATTGAGAGCTTATAGCCCATCCTCTCCTGAGTGAAAGCAGCATTTCTGGCTGTGCCCTTGCCTTGGGCTGTCTTCGTTCTCAGCATGGTGGCTCTGTTACAGAACGGGCAACAAGAGAGAGAAGGAAGAGGGAGTAAAAGATGAGAAGGGAGAAGACAGACATCTATGGCTGCTTTAAACTAGCAGGTAGAACTCATTCCCACCTTACACTAAAGAATTGTGGCTCTGTGAATTCCATTAAAAAAAGAAAACAACTCTGTAACATAATTACAAGGACTTAAAAAATAATAATGGGTTTGTTGATCAGAAAGACTTGCTTTTCATCTCAATGAGCAGGAACATTCTCTGGAAACACCTGGATAAGGACAAAGGCACAGTCTGAGTTTTGGCTGTGAGGTCCCTTAGCAACTAAATGTTTCTAATAGGCCAGGCTGAAGGGCAGGGGCTTTGTTAGTAGAGGCCGACTGTGGACTCAGCGCTGCTGTGGACACTGTGGAACAGGATACTGCTCATAATACAGTGTCTGCTCCCTAAGTTATAATAAATGATAAGGTAACAGGGTTTTCGGAGTTCAGAAAGGGTCATTAAACTCCAAACCCTGAGTTTGTGTCTGATTTTACCAAAGAATTGATAAAACAAGACTAAGAAGGATAATTTGTAAACCATTATATTTACATACAGAAATATCATTGAGAAGAGGGAAAGGGAGGGTTATGAACCATGGAAGAAGAGGAGATGGATATACCCATATGGTCCAAGAGCCCATGTGGGAGTCAAGAATGGGCCTGTGGAAAATGTGAAAAGGGATTATTCTTAAAAGGCTTGTGCTCAAAAAAAAAAAAAAAAAAAAAAGGCAATAAAAATAGTAACAAAGAAATATCTCTTCCCATTGGCTTCCAGAGTGAGAATGACATAATCTTTATCAGGAGCTGAGACCTAGACATGGAAGTGTGAACAGCCAAACAAACTGAAAGGGAATTTCATCTGTGAGCCCAGCTAAGACTTTTTATCTGGAGTCAGGGAATTTTCTCTGGAGAAGGTTGGCACACCTGTGTAAGGTGTGAAAGCCAATTGGCCTGGGCTCAGAGAAGGGGAACCCCCACACCTGGGTGGAGTATGCACTGGGGAGAGAGATCTGATTGGGTGAGACAATCAGACACTCAATTCCAGTTCTGCCTCTGAGGAGGGCAGGGCCACAGTGTGATCTAAGGTTGCTGTTCTGTGAGTCTTCCCTATCTAACTGCCTATCTACCGGAGCTACCTGACTAGTCCCTCTCAGTAATACTGAGCTCAGTGTCAAGACAAACACAAAACAGTGGGTCTCCATGAATAAATTCTGCTTATTCATTACTGTGAACAAAAGTGGATGAGACCATAAAAGGCTCTGAAGAGGCAGACCGATTGAGCTGGATGGAGATGCCCACCGTTATCACGGAAGCTCTGTCAACAAAAAGAGAAAGAAAACCATTCAGGGCATTCAGGGAATACAAATAGAACACAAAGTTCTCAGGTCCTTAAGTGCCAAGCTGAGGAGCCACAACTTTGACCTTCCTCCCATGGATGAAATGGGAGGAGGGCAGTAGACTCTGAGGTCCCCTCTGGGCATGTCCTCCCTGCACCAGTCACACTCTTTCTCCATCACCATCATTCTCTTCACAACACCAGCTCCCCTCTTGTGATACTTCTTGTGAACTGACTTCTTGTGATACTTGGTTTAAACATCCATTTGCTCAGAACACCCTATGCATTATCATTCACACCTGCCCAACTCTATTCAGGAAACTATAATTTGTTTCTTTTGAATTCATTAAATGACAAGTGTAACAGTAGTTATTTATCAGCCCAGATCTTCCACCAATATTAAATATCATAAAGTCAAAAACAAGGTTTGCAGTGAAGTTAGTCAAGAAGAGAAAAGGGGACTGGGGTGGGGGCTGAGGTTAAAGATGCTTGCTTGCAAAGCCTGTGGCCTGTGTTTAAGTCTCCAGATCCCACATGAAGCCTGATGCACAAAGTGACACATGCATCTGGAGTTTATTTGCAGAGGCTAGAGGACCTGGCATGTCCATTCTGTCTTACCCTTTGTCTCACTTTGCTTGGCAAGAAAGGAGGGAAGGAAGGAAGGGAAGGAGGGAGGGAGAAAGGGAGGGAGGAAAGAAAGAGGGAATGGAGGGACAGGTGTGAGCTTCATAAGGCATCAACTTTATAGAAAGTAGACAACAGCCTGGATCCTAAGGGAGAGAGAATTTTAAGGGACAGCGAACAGCCTCAGAAACTAGAAAAGTGGAGTGGGCTGAGCATTTTTCTACCGAGAGCTGCCCACTAATCTTAGTAGGGTGAAAGGAATGGAAAGTGTTAGGAGAGATGGGGAAGCTGATTGGGCTGAAGATTGGGAGAGAATCCTTAACAAGGTGCCAAAGGAAGCTTCTGAACATTCCTCAAACAGCTGCCAATGCAGGAAGCAGTAATCTAGTTAGTTTTACTGTTTCCTCAGGTTGGAACAATGGCCGAAAGCCATAAAAAGAGACCCATAGGCAATACGTCTATGCTAATGAGAGGCTGAGGAATGAGCATAAAACCAACTGCCCTGGTGGGTGGCTACACTACAAAGCCCAACCACACCTCTTCATATCCCCCAGTATTTACCAAAGTAAATCTACTTACTGTCATCCATATGCTTAATAAAAAGCATAACGTCCCCCTCCCTTGAAAAATCTCCATCAATGGATTCAAGTCAAGGATGGTGTCACCCTTTTCAAAATGTATCCTTATTTTATCTACTTGACATATTTTTATTTAAATAAAGTTGACTCTTCCACTAAACTAGGACAAAGACACAGTCAATAGATAGCATTTCTCATCTTCCCACTTACAAATCCTCCACAGGTTTAATGGTTCACTCCTTCTCAGTGCCTAGGGATGGAGCTTTTATCTTTGAATCCATCCATGATAAAACTGTTCCCTTCTCCTCCCACTTGCTAAATGGGCTTCATTTATCACTCACTTTATGGGAGCTTATCTACTCCCAGAGGAGTTTGATCAGATAACCTGGTCCTTGACAAAGCAGAAGAAGATTGTTAGGGATGGCTTCCATTGTTTGAGAACTTCTCTTTGATCTGAAGATTTTAGGCAGGTTATGGGATGTCTCCTGAGTCTCCTTAAATTTTGATGGCTCAGGAAATGATTACCTTGGTCCCAGAGTCTAGAGACCCCGTGTAGAATATACTTGCTGGAACCAATCTCCCAAAATGATTTGAATATGCGCATAATCCCCCATCAGAGACTGAGCATTCCTAGTTTAATGCTGTGATATAATATGGCAGATTTATACATTGTTCTGACATAAAGAAATGCAGAGAGATGAAGTGTTTTATTTACACAGTAACCTCTTATTTCAACAGGTCACTCACTGGATGTTGTATAGGCTTTTTAGGCCTCATCAGAAAGGGCTCATGTATTCCTGGGAGCCTTGCAAAGCAGACTCCCCAGCTTAGAAAGACCCAAACACTAGGGACTCAAGTCAGGGAAGAAAGAAACAATGATACAAACAAAGAAAGAAACAAAGCCAGAAGACAGGGGAACTTCCATTCTAAAGACATCTTCTATCTGGATGCAGGAGCTCCAGAGCAAATGTTTGTTGAATGACTCTCTGCTCAAGTTCATCACATACTCAACAAACATCCTTCAATAAACATTTCCTCCAAAAAACATGTAAAGAAGGGCTTCATGTGTACAACCAAGGGACTCCTCTCTGCACTCAAAGAGAAAGCAGTTTTATAGAGCAGCCAATCCAAAAATATATATAAAATCTCAACATACTGAGCCTCATGTCAGAAGACCTGCAGGAGTTTAAGAAAGGGGGCAGAGAAAAAAATTAACTCAAGGGATGCTGAGAGAATGGAAAGCATTAGAAAACAGTACTAAATGAAAGCCTTCTTAGCTGTCAAGAACCTGAAAGTGAACTTGTCAGAGGAGCTGAGTTGAACCCCCCAGGTAGAGAAGATGGGGGAGGTCTGTGCTTTCTCCCCTAGGGCACTCAGGCCAACACCTTAGAGAGCGAGGAGCCTTTGGCTGTGACTCCTGACAAGCATGTGCGTGAGTATACAGTGAAGTGACGTTAGCCTGCTCTCGCTTTCAGAGTGCCACCGGGATTTGCCCCTGAGGGAACAGAAGGCATCCTTCTTAACAGAGCAAAGCACACCCACAAAATGGGGTTTCTGGCGTATGTGGATAAAAACAAAGGGATACAGAAACAGTTTCTTCATCACCAACTCGGGAAGTTCTGAGAAAGAAATGGCCAGCTCCAGGGATGCTTTGTCTGATTTCTCCCTCATCTTTGGAAAGAAAGAAAAAAAAGCAGACCTCAATTTAAAATCAAAGCTTGATGCTTTGATGCTCAGAGTGTGGCTTAGGTGCCAGCCCATCACCTGGAAACTTATTACAAATGCGCATTTTCCCACCGAAGCCCACTGCACCAGCGGTGTCCTGTGATGAGATCCCCAGGTGTATGTGCTTGAACTTGGGGAAACCTGGCTCTGGACCAGTGTGGTGGCAGAACGCTGGAGCTTTTAAATGACGGATCCGAGCCTTTGGAATTCTGATTTAAATGCTCAAACTCCCTAAATGATTCCAAATGTGTAACCAAGGTCGCAAAACCCTGCGAGGCCCCCTAGTCTCTCCAAGAAACTAAAATAACAGCGGCTCTGGGTGCTGCAGCAGCACGATGAACAGAGCTTCCCAAGGTCCAATAAACCTCTGCTAGCCACAGGTAAAGTCAGAAGCCAGCCAGCTCCTCGCACCTTGTATGGACGCTTCCTTCTGCACGTGTATTCATCACTGCCCTTCACTGTACATTTTGTTCAATGGAAATCTGCCCTGGGAGGGAAAACCCTTAAACCCAGAGTGTTCTCTGCCTGCGTGTTGTACCCATCCTCACACATGCTGGTAGCTATTAGCAAAAGGTACCTCTACTGGAAAAGACAGTAGAGGAAAGAAGATTGTCCGAAAAAAAATAAACGTTAGGGGCCTCAAACTGGCAAAGCAAAAATCCAAAACCAGAGAAGGGTTACCCAAAGTCATTAGCACCCAGCAACCCCCCCCCCCCCCCCCCCGCATGAGTCAGCCACAGAGAGGCCCAGCCCCTTCCAGGAGAGCATGATTAAAAATCAGCCTCCCTGGGCTGGGCTGGGCTGGGCTGCAGCTTCTCTTCCTCTCCAGACCAACGCTCAACACCAACTTCCCTGCTCAGGCTGCCTAAACTTTTTTTTTTTTTTTTTTTTCTCCTTGTGGCTTGAAAGAAGGGTCACATTTTGCTCATTCCCTAGCCTCCCCCAACCCTCCGCCCAGACAACTTGTGTGGTGAGCAGGGGTTGCCGGAGCCACCCCCAGCCTCCTCCGGGGGTGACCGCTGCAACTTGCAACTCCTCTCATTGCAAGGCTATGAAGTTCCACAGGAGCCCAAGTTCCAGGAGCCTGCCGGCTGCTTTCCTGCCCCTGTGCTGGCTCTTGTTGGAGACTGTGCCATTGGGGTACGGCCACCTCTATAACAACCGCTATGCTGGGTAAGTACAGCCAATCTCATGCCCTGAGGGGCTTTGCTGTGCGTGAAGGGTGAAGGGGTGTTTTTGCTCTGGGCGCCTCACTTTCTGGGCTGTGGTCTCCGTGGGAATCTGAGGGCTTTCTTGGTACCCTGGTACCCTCTAAAAATGGACATGCAGCAGACAACTCTGTGGTTCAATTCACGGAGGAAATACTGTGGGCAAGAGTCTGGCTTCTCACACTATATGCCAACCTGGTTGTGCCCCCGTTCTCCACCCCCGTGTTGAATGAGATTCTGTTTCTGGAGTGTCATGATCAGTATTGACAGCGTTTGCCTCCGTTGATGCTCAGTGTGAAGGATGCTGTGGTACCACGTGAATTATGGCCTGAAAATTAAAGCTTCTCCTTTAGAAGTATATGCAGGAGCAGTAGGTTGAAATTCACGAGTGATTAATTTAAGAACTGAGTGTGATTAAAAAAAAAAAAGTTTGGTTTTTTTTTTTTTTTGGTCTTCAAAGTGGTTGTTAGATTTTCAAATCTGAGCAGTACAAATAACTCGTCAAAATAAGCACACGTTTTAAAATGCTAAAATAAAGTAGCCAACTGTAAGATTATGGATATATTCCTGAGGGAGAAACAGAAAGAGAAATACAATCAGATTTTTCTAATCTATAAATTAGCAGGCTTGGCTATGGCTTTCTTCGGGAGGCTCAGGGCTAGCTACAGAGCAGAGTTTTACTGTGCAAGTTGTTATTATCCGGAATCTTGCTGTGGTATCTATAGCATGTGCTTGGCTCAAGTGTGCAGGAGGTTAGTCTTTGAATCTGGAAACGGTGGCATGCCTGCACTTTAGAGAACCTTAAATAGTTCCCCTCATTCAGCTGCTTGAGACAGGGGAGGAGAATCAGTGTGAAGACTTAAGTAGTCTACCATGTCACTCAACACTCAGAAAGTTGATTCTTTTTAGAAATGGTGTGTTGGGTTTGTGTGACCCTGAGATACAGAATAGTGACTCCTTTTCTCTCCTTAAAGAGCTGGGCACTGCTTTTAGTGACTTGGCTAATGTAGGAGCTACAGGGGAGTTTACAGACATGTTCTCAGTTTGAGAGGATGCAGGAGACGGGTGGAGGTGTTCATTGAGGCAGGGATTACAGATGGGAATTCAATCTCAAATTGTCCTACCCTTGTGTGGTGGGGGGAGAGCAGGAGGGAGCTCACATATGAAGGCTTCTTTCTAGTCTCCTGGGAACACAAGGCTCAGGCTTTGCATCCTGTAATTTGTCACAGTGCCCTTTGGAGATGGGGGCTGGGGGAAGTCCATGATCAGTGATGAATCTACGGCCTGCGGTTATGGAGGACTTAATTCTGACCCTTTGCTGACATAGAACCATATGATAAACATATATCACCAATTTCAATGTGCTCATGTGACAAGACTTCACTCCTTCGCTCAGCTGTGGCCATGTCTATAATTACTTCAGTGTGTGCAGCTCCCCCATCATAAGTCACCAGGCCTGCTGAGCAGGTGTGCAACTTCCCCAAGCACCGCTGTGCAGAGGAAGGCAGGCCAGCCACAGCATCTTTTCCAGATAGGTTTTAGCAACTGAAGCTCTGCTGAAGAACACTGTCTTGCCTTCTCAGTTGTTCTGCATTGAAGGTAATAATTGCTATTTTTTTCTTTGGTTGTCATATAATAAAGTAGTCCCAAATGTATAAATTACCAGATGTCTCAATGTTGAAAATAAAAAACTTTAAGATTAAACTGAGAAGATGAAGAATTGAGTCCTGTCTATCATCACAGAAGCCTCAAGCTTCTTTAAAACAAGAAATGTTTACCATAGAAAATGGAAGAATTTAACTTAACCTTGAAGAGACATATAAGTCATTCTCTCACCACCAAAGAAGAATGCTCCTCAGAGTTGGGAGTATCTGGCATTGTCTGCTTAGGAACTACTTTCTACAAATTTAGTTTCTCAGGAACTAATGGCAAGACAGAATAGCATTTAGCATTATCTATGGCTTAGCCCCTTCAAAGCCACCTCATTTTGATCCCTCAATAATGGGTTTTCTTTGTGCATTTTCTTGTTTATAATTAGGGGCAACCATGTTTCTTGCTTCTTGTAAAAATACTTGTTAGGTCTTGGCTGGGCCCAATAATATGTGTTTATTATTTGCAGGACCCTTTAGCATGAATAAAAATTAAAACACTCAGGAATAACCAGCATGCCTCCTGAAAGCAATTAATGACCAGGTCCACTTTATACATGAACTAGTAACAGATAGGCCAATTTTTTAATAGATGCTTTGTAAGTGGTAAATGTAAGTGTTTCAAGAAAAAATAGTGAGTAGAGAGACTATAAGGAAAATCTGGTGTCAAGATCCATTTTGGATCACTATATGAAATTACCCATTTACAGGGGCGATCTAAGAAGATATAGAAAGGAAACAAAACCAAGTGAGGACAGTAACAATTACAATGTTGCTCACCTGATCCTCGTCTTTGGGAGGGCTTTCTGGGGCTACCACTGCAAAGTCAAACATTCATGCAAGAAACAAGGGGCACTCAGTAAATGACACTCCCACACAAGCAAACATGCTCTTGTCCCTTGTCTTGTTTTCCTGGAAGCAGATGTAGTTATTTGCTATACTGTGATATTAAGAATAACAATGACCTGCATCACAGGAAATGAGTATGTGTGTATTAGTAAAAAAAAAAAAAAAAATGGTCAAAGGCACCAAAATAATACCAAATAATACCAAAATAATAAATTCTGGCAACACCAAAGACAAGGGGTCCCGAGATGCAATTGCTTGGTGTATTAGTTGCTTTTCTCATTCCTATGATAGAATCCATGACAGAAAACAATGGAAAGAGGACTTTCTCTTGGCTCAAGGTGGAGATGACCATGCAGTTCATCATGGCAGTCAGTGTCTGTCTTGTTTCATCTGCAGTGAGGAAGCGGAGCGAAACGGAACCCAGCACTCGGCGAGCTTTCTCAGTCAGTCCAGGTCCCCAGCCCACGGAAAGATGTCATCCACATTCAGGATGGGTTTTCCTTCCTCATTGAACCTCCCTGGTAGAATCCATACAGACATGTCCAAAGATGTATTTGGTGGGTGATTCTATATCCTGTTATGAATCCTATTGATAATGAAGATTACACATCACCACTCCACCCCTTGTCAAGTTCACACCCGAACACATGTAGCATTTTAACTTATAACATTCTACCCTGACCCCTAAAGTGCCATTTTCCTTTCATCATACAGTGTATTTAGTCAATCTCTTAAACATGTCCATAGTGTTTGACAGTAGGCTCCAATGACCTTAGTCTGTCTCTCCAGCTCTCTCTGCTTACAGCATATGTGATTTCTATCTTGGCCAGTTCTACCCCATATTTACAGATTTTCTTGGCAAATTTCTCACCATCCTGGCATTTCCAACATCCTAGGGTCTCCACTGCAATTTGGGGTGCATGTTTTCAGCTTTAGCCAATGACCTATCAGGGTCTTATTGCAGAGACTCCGACTCTGTAACACATTGCTTTGCCTGAGTGGCTTTCTGGAGCCTTGGTGAAGTCTCCTTGACTCCCCCACCTCCAACCTAATAACTTGCATCTTTCATGCCTGCAAAATGAATACCACATAGAAGATATGTCGCTTTCTCCTGCCAGCTCACTATGTAGCCTGGTCCCCATGGACCACAGTTTCCTGTGTGCCTTCCACATTGACACTGAGGAAAATAATTCCCTGTGTGTTGAGTGTTTTTTGTTTCATGATTACTTTGGACTAGGGAAGTCTTTTGAGAGTTCTCTCCTTTCAAATGAGTTTGAATTTTTACAAGTTGTAGCCTCCAGTGCTTGGGGTCTTTGCTTCAAGAATCAGCTCCTCCTATGGCTGCTGCACTCCAGACACATGCACCACTGGCTTTGTATGGTTACTGGGGACTCAAACCCTGGCCAGCAGGCTTTGTAAGCAAGCATCTTTAATCACTGAGCCATCTCCCCAGCCCATGTTTGCTATTAAATGGCATTGACTTCTCTTTCCTCCCTTCAAGGGTAAGTTAAGCTCCCATATTCATGTACTCACCGGTGTATTCAGTGTTATCTGTTGGATTTCAAGCCCTTGCAGTCACTGCCATGATGGCACTACAATGTGTCCCATATTCAGCTAGTGAGAGCCTCTGCTATTGGCACTTAATCCTTTTGATATGATCCAACCCTTTTGATCACTTCTTTGCCATCTGATATGACCGAATATTCTAGGATCATCTTGTCCATCCTGTGCCACAGACCTAGAACCTGCTATTTCCCCAACATGCCACGGTTTCTTAATGATATCTCAAAACCTAAATCTAGGCATAAAGTATGGTCACTACTGCCATATTGGTCATGGCTTCTATGTTTTTTAAATAGAAAGAGCTAGAAGACACTTAGATAAGATAGATCCTTAGTTCATTTGACATTCTGGTTCAAATCTAGTAAGAATAGTTCACAATACAAAATACTCAGAATAAAACACTGCTAGTTCTACAATCAAGAGAATTACTATAATCTACATTTATAAAGTTTATTCTCTGCATTTTCAAATAAAGTCATATTCAAAGGCAATTTTTTTTTTACTGTATCTACATCGTCAGAGTATGCAGCCATATATAAAACTTGCTCCCCATTATTCTTCACTTGATCTGAAACCCACAAGTAAGCATAGACTAACTGCTCCCTGCTGGCCTTCAAGTTGCTGTGTCTGGCCATCCTGAGCTTTGTTTCTTCTACTGCATGCAAAGAAAAAGTTGATTCACAGGAACACAACTCCCTGAGTACTGGCCCTGAGCTCTCTCACAATCACAGAGACTTTGCACACTCATTAATCACATCTTTAAATTCACTCATACTTCTTTCCTCACAAAACTATATATTTTCTTATCATTTTGCTTTCTATAACATGGATTTAAATAAGAGCAGTGAGCAGTAGCCAGTCCCCAGCCCAAATGCTATCTTGTCATATGATTTCATCCATCAAACAAGTTAGCCTATTTCTTTTGAATTCAGCCTCATTCAAGTTCTCAGAACATGATCAGAATACAATCAAATTATTTGCCACAATATAGCAGCAATGATCTTTAGACCATTTTTTTTCTGTGTGATGTTTATTCCCCTCTGAAGCCTCATAAGCTAGGCCTCTACTGTTCACATTCCTCTTGGCATTCTGATTTGCTGAACTCCCATCAGAATAGGCTATTGAGTTCTGATTATAGTATTCTTCCTGGCCTAGCAGCTCCAGACTTTCCACATTCCTCATACAAACCAGTTTCACAGGTCTAAGTGCCACATGGTCAAGTTGATTCTAGCAACACCCCCATTCCTGAAACCAATTTTCTGCATTAAGGTTTTTTTGTTTGTTTGTTTGTTTTTCCTGTCATTGCTGTGACAAAATACCTGACCAAAGCAACATAAGGGAAGAAGGGTTGCTTTTCAGCTCATATGATGAGAGTACAGGCCATCATGGAAAGCTAGATATGGTGGCAGGTCACATTAAATTAATACATAGGACCACTGGCTTTTCTCCCTTTCATTCAGCCCATGAAATAGTGTTGCCTACATTCAAGATGGACTTTCCTTCTTCAGTTAATTCTTCTTGGAAGCACACTCAGACATGACCAGAGGTTTGTTTCCTAGATAATTCTAAATCCAGTTAACATGAAGGTTAATGAATGAATGAACCATCACAACTGGGTTTTTATTTTGATTTTCCATACTTAGTAGTTCTCTTACTTTGGGCAAGGACTGCCACCTCTCTGAGCCTGTCTCCTCATCTGGGGAAATGAATGTAACAGAATCTTCTTCACTGTTATGCCCAGTTCTCGGCACCCCCAGTGACCACCAAGGAGAACCAAACACATATGCAAGGACAAGGAGCTTTAATTCAGGCTTAAGCTCGGTCTCTTGACTTCACCAACACAGAGGTTCTGTGCAAGAGCCCGGAGTAGTGGGAGGGTAGGGTTTTTAATAGGGACTTGAACATAGAAGAAGGGGATGGGTACATGATTGGTTGATTTAAACAGTAATTGCACTTGTACTCTTCTGGTTGGCTTAGTATTTTGGTGGGCAAAGTTGGTAGGCAAGGCTAGGTAACTAAGCAACCTCTGTGGCGATTGGCTAAACAAGCAGCAATAACATTTGTATATATTTCGACTGGCCGAGACAGGGAGGTAGGAGGGATAAATCTCTTAATTGGCCCGGGCAGGGAGGTAGGAAGGACAAGTCTCAGGTGTCCTGCACAGGGGCCAGGTTAGCTGCCCCTTTGTTTCTTTGTTTAAGCTGAAACTTGTAACTTAGGCCTAACCAGGGCAGCACTCTAATGAAGCCTGTCACGGCATCATTCAATTTCTGGGTCCTTCATTCACTAAGTTGTTGTGAGCAGTGAAACAAAGCAAATACTGAAAGGTACTTCAGTAAGCAACAAAGTAGGAAGCATAGCACTTAGTAAGTATTTAATAAATAGGGTGGTAAGGTAGCTTATAGTTATTAATACTTATATAAACATGTGCAAGAGTATTAATAATTCTCCCACCAACCTTGTAGTGTTGGTATCTTACATTTTACAGTTAAGATAAATGAGATACAGACTGGGTAACTCAAGTTCAAAGCTAATTAACCAAGGTCACTGCATGGACATATTTGTAATTACCACCCAGTTCTGCCTGACTCCACAAACTTGCAATCTAACACTCATTTAGAAAAGGAGTAAATTTAGGAAAACTGAAGATTTCATCTTCTTTGGGGAAATGATAGGACACCAAAAAAGCTTATGAAAGTGAAATTGGAAATTTAATCTGGTCACCCTCTCTAGGGAAAGATGAGTCACTAATGGTGAATCATTGTTAGAAAAGCAGGTGGATCTCGTAGAAATAGAAAACAGCGGGGGCTGGAGAGATGGCTTAGCTGTTAAGCACTTGCCTGTGAAGCCTAAGGACCCTGGTTTGAGGCTCAATTCCCCAGGACCCACGTTAGCCAGATGCACAAGGAGGCCCACACGTCTGGAGTTCATTTGCAGTGGCTGGAGGCCCTGGCGTGCCCATTCTCCCTCTCTCTCTTCCTCTTTCTCTCTCTGTCTGTCACTCTCAAATAAATAAATAAATAATTTTTTTAAAAAAAGAAAACAGCATACAAAGGAACGTCAATTTGTCACACACACAAAAAAAAGTACCTTTGAGAGTGGTTGTGGGCATTGTGGGCATGTGCCTCCATTCCTATACTGAGTATCATTTGAATGCCTATTGCCTGTCAAGAACACTGACCAACAGAATGAATGCCCTCTTGAGAGTTGCTGATTAGTAAACAACACTTAAGCTAACTAACTACCCAGTATATAAGTGTGGCAAGGGATGGACAGGCTCATGTGAGGATTGATAAGAGCTCAATGCACCAAGATGGAGGATTTGAAATCCTCTCTGGCCCAACCCATTCAGACCCTCTAGCCATGCATTGTCTCTGCTGTTGGTGCAAAAAGAACCAGATTTCCAGCACGCGGCCTGATTCTTTTGGGACTTGAGCCTGCTGGTTTGGGATCTGAGTGCCAAGATAGTCTGGGCTCTCACTTCCTTACTGCAGCTGATGTCTCCTCTCATGTTCAGTTCAGGTTCTTCTCTCCTTCTCAGAGGATCAGTTGTGGTGATATCTCCTTCCTCCATGACTACGGGATATCGGGCTGGTACAGTACTGTCTGTAAGCACCTGTCCGTTAAGTTCTTTAGCCATGTGTGCAAGCAGGATATGGGGATGCAGAAAAGAAAGTGAGACTGTTTTAAAAAGTGGTTTGATCCTTAGAATATTATAAAGCCCAAAGATTGGATGTGATCTATTAAAGTGTTAGATCAAAGGGAAGACTGAAAACCATGTGTAAGAGAGCAGACTTGATGGCAAGGAGCTCATGCATGGTTTCCACCATACCTCTCCAGTGGCTCTCTGCCACTCAGTAAGTTTTTCATTCTTTTGTCTTTCTTTGAGTGTTCTGACACTTAGACACCTAGGGTTAGAGTACAAGACATCAGCGCTGGTCAAATAAAGTGGAGGGTCACTTTCTATATTGGTGGTTAATGACCTTTACAGATTGGATGGCTGTAAGTCTCTAAGACTTCCCCATGTGGCTAGGGACCCAGTTTACACCAGCTGTTCTGACACAGTAGTGGGCAGTGCCATCTTTCAGTCTAAGAATCCTGCCAACATGGTAAAGTGTGAGTCTAACCTCTTTATTCTTCTGTCTTGGCTTCCCTAATGAGATTTCTTGCATTTCTTCAAGTACCTTCTTATTTTATTCCCACAGGACAAATTTATGTGTAATTCTTCCACTCCTGTGAAAAGTACCTCATTTATCTTTTTCTTGACCTTCTTTATCTCAATCTGGAGTGTTTTTCTCTCAACTGACCTGCTTTTTTTAGTCCTTTCTCACACTGATAGGCTTACCAAAATAAAACTTATGTTACTATCTTGCTCAAAGATCAACTTTGGTGACCTATTACCTTCATTAGATCTGGATCCCTCTGCCCGACTTTTAAGGCTTCTGTAATTGGATTGCCTTGCTTTCCTTCTTGGATCACTCCTTCTTGTCCCCAAGACTCCTCTCTAGTCAAGTCAGAGGGCCTGTCAGGCAGGTAGGCAGACAGGCCAGCAGGCAGGCCTATTCACAAGGCCTGTGGCAGGAAGGAGTCCTCTCAGCTGAGTGACAGGAGGACATGCTGCTTGCTGTATATCTGGGGTGTTATAAAGGACATGTGGTGAGTGCTAAGGTTCATTCTGAGCCATTTCCCAACAAGTCCGTGAATGGTTACTCTTAATGCCTTCTGGAAGTTCATTTCACTCTCTCCCCCGTTAATGGTAGAATATTTTTAGTTTTTCTTATGCACCCCAAGAACTGATTGTTTATCAGCTTGCTATACCAAAAGCTTTCTTTCCTGCAGCATGTTCTCTGTGTTGAGACCTAATGCTTTGCTTGGTAAGGATGTACACTGCTGCCACTCTAGCCTCTGACCTGAACTCATGGCACACTGTCCCGGAGGCTCAGCACTCTGTCTGCTCATCAAGCTCCTGGAAAGCTGAGTCTTCCAAATGTTCCAGAGCCACTTTTCCTTTCAGCCCAATCTGATATTGTATCCTTTGTTTTATTTCTGTGTGCTACCATTAAGCATAATCACTTCTATCTCCCGAAAAGCAGCAAAGGATGTTAATGTTTCATAACTTCACAGCTTACATGGTACAAGCTACAAATGCTTCTGGTGTTTTTCTATCTTTATAAATTGAATTACTGAAAAGAAAAATATCAGCTCTTTGGTAACTAGTTTTGGAGCCTTCATTATGATCACTCAGTAGATAACTAGTTTATTGGGTTGGAATTTCCCTGGCTAAGTCAGTATCTTTCCACTCTGCCTATAGGCATCACTTTCTTTATAATAAGGTAGAGTGTACAAGCTTTCGATAAATGCTCTGGTACCACCATAAATACCCTGAAATTATTTCATTAAAGACAAAAAATATAAGTAGTTTCTTCCAGGAAAACTGTCATCTTTCTTCTATAGTTTCAAAAATAGTAAAACATTCTCTTTCAGTATGTATTCTAGCATAGTATTGAATTGTTTTGTTTTTATAGGTGCACTAATTGCTTATTTTTTGATAATAAAAAATAGCCCCTAATCTCAATGGCATAAATAAATTCATTTCTACTCAGGTAAAAAATCAAGAACAGCTTTGGTGGGTTGGCAGTGTCAAAGATCCAGGCTCCTGATGTTCTGTCACCTTGGTATGCTCTACCCAATTCCTAAATGTGGCCCAAGAAGGACTATTTTTTTAAAATATATTTTTATTTACGTTTTAGTTATTTGAGAGGGAGAGAGAAATAGAGAAAGAGAAAGAGAGAGAGAGAGAATGGGCATGTCAGGACCTCCAGCCACTGTAAACAAGCTCCAGATACATGGACTACCTTGTGCATATGGCTTATGTGGGTCCTGGAGTGTCTAACTGGGATCCTCTGGCTTTGTAGGAAAATGCCTTAGCCACTGAGCAATATCTCTAGCCCAGAAGGACTATTTTTAAAGGAAGGAGGGAGGGAGAGAAGGAGAGATAGTAAGAGAGATAGAGAGAGAGAGTATAAGGGCAAACCAAGGCCTCCTGATATTTACTATAAAACTTTAGACGTATGCCTCACTTTGCACATCTGGCTTTACATGAGTATTGGGGAATCAAATCCTGGCCATCAGACTTCTTAATGAAGCACCTTTAGCCACTGAGCATCTCTCTAGCCCCAGAGGGAGTATTCTATCTCAGTTCCAGCCAGCAGAAAGCTGGAAAGGGAAGGCCAAAACCAGAGTTGAGACATTTCTTCCTTTGGAACAGAATTTTGTAGGTAGTTCAAATATAATATAAGGATGCTGTGAAATATGGTCATTATTCAAAGGTCAGGGCTAAATAACATGTTAAGAGTTAACTAGCAGACTCCAGTGGTCACACTGACACCCAGTGGCCGCAACCCTTCTTCCTTCCACTTGCTTCTCAATTAACAATCCCTCCCAAGGCACTTGTCAACTTTTACACTTCAAGCTGTTTGAAAGTGTGTATTTTTATTCTAACAATGCTACCTTTAAGTCATAGAATGCCAGAATTGAAGGAGACCAAAAAAAAAAAAAAAATCATAGCCCAACCTCCTTGTTACATACATGACAGAATGGAATTCCAAAAAGGCAAAAGGATTTGCATAACTAGTGGCCGGGTTAGGACTAAAATCCAGGTCAGCAGAGTTCACAGCCATCTTCACAGTTGACAAGGCAGCCTTCAGAGCCTCTAGACGTCATCTCACCCTTTACTGTTCCCTGGAGTTGCTAGGGATGAATCACGTGATTTGGCAAGGCTAAGAAGTCTTTAATGAGGGGAGATTTTATTTCATGTGTATAAATATTTGTAAGGTGTCTGCCTGTTGCTAGTCTGGGACTATAGAGATGAAAGTACAGTTCACGTGTAATGATGAACAGCATTAGCAAGCAAGCCAAGAGCTCCTCCCCTAAAATCCCTGTACCCACAGAGAAACCTTCTAGTGCGAAGCAAGTGCAAGAGAAGACCACATAATCCAGAGTGAAGGGTGAAGAGAGGTTCAAAAGTGTCTTCTTAGTTGTGAAATGAATCTTGAAGAACTGCTTGGAATTTGTATGGATTAATAAACATACAAGATAGTTTGCCTTTTTTATTTAAATGACTGGAACTAAAAGCACATGGCCTCATCTAAGTCATTAAAAGAAAAACAAACAAGTAAAAATTAGGTTAAGACTTTCCAGACACTTAGAATATATCATCACAACACAAGTGAGAGCTTGGTCAGTCTAGACAGTCAGAGTCATTGGCAATGACTGGAAGAGAGCTGGTGAGGTGGATCAGTTGTTCTTGCTGTGTAAATATGAGGGCCTGAGTTGATTCCCCTGAACCCATGTTTAACATACACATGTTTAAAAAAGAAAAAGGCAAAATGTGGTGGCATGTACTTATAATCTCAGACTGAGGACATGAAGAAGGGTAGATCCCTAGAGTTCTGTGGCTAACCAGTCTAGCCTACTACTTGGTAAACTAAAGGTCAGGAGGGCACCTAAGGAATAATACAGAGGCTTGTCCTCTGAACTCCCCAAACACACAGTCATAGAACACCCACATGAGCATACACACAAATGTGCAACAACTAAAAGAACTGGATAAAATAGAGTGCATTTCTCCTTGTGAGAGTAAGGGAAAAAAATAAGGATGTAGAAGTAGGCAAATAATTATACATTTTGTACCCCATAATACACAGTTCTCATCTTCCCTACTGTGATGGGATATTGAACAAATTTTAAGCATGGAATTTGGATAATTAGATTTTTAAAGAAAGATCTCTCTGAAGCCACTGAGAAGGGAAGGCTTGAAGGCTGATGGTTGTTTACAGGACAATTGGGATATTATAGTGACAATATTAATATAAAGTTGCAATGACAACCAGTTAGAAAATTCAGGAGACATAATTTCTGCAATTAGGTAATAAGACAGAGGAACTAGAGAATAATGTAAAATCATTCTCGCTGTTGGATAACTAGATAAAACTCTGTAAAGGAGCACTTTTTCAGATACATGCAATCTAACAAACCCATAAAACACCAACATGGATACCTGGGTTTGAAACTGTATTATTTAGCTTCTTGTTGCTGGAATAAAACACCCAGTTAAAACCAGCATACAGGATGAATGGGTTTACTTAACTTTACAGTCTCAAGGGGAAGCTTCATCATGGCAAGAGAAACATGACATGAGCAGGAAGCTATCTCATATCTGGGTGGAAGTATTCTCAGAACTGAACTTGAAGCTGGGTTAATAATCACTAGAAACTCCTTCCTCCAGCAACACCCCACCTCCCAAATTTCCACAAGCTGGGAACCAAGCATTCAAAACACATAGGGCATCTCATTGACACCACCACATTCTACCTTTGGCCCTCATAGATTCGTGATCATCTCATAATACAAAATTCAGTAAGTTCAACTTTAAAACTTATAATATTACCCATCTCAACACTACTAAAAAATCCAAAGTGTCAAAAAAATCCAAAGTCTTATCTGAGATAGTCTCTTTAAAAAAAATATTTATTTATTTATTTGCAAGCAGGGAGAGATAAAAGACAGACAGACACAGAGAGTGAATGGGCAGGACAGAGCCTCCATCTACTACAAATGAATTCCAGATGCATGTGCCACTGTGCATATGGGTTTACTTGGGTACTGGAGAATCAAACCTAGGTCATAAGGCTTTGCAGACAACTGCCTGAACCACCACTAAGTCATCTCTCCAGCCCTGAGACAGTCTCTTAAAATCAAAACACATAATAGTATAGAATAAATGTGTCCATTTCAAAACAGAGGAGTAGAGCATAAGGAAAGATTGGTCCAATGTGAGATCAAAAACAAGGAGGGCAAACCTCAAATCTGGCAACTGTAAGTCTGGCATCTCAGTCTTGAAATCTCTGAGCTTCAAATTCTTCCCTTATAACCTTGGCTGCTTGCTTTCTGGGAAGTTCCAGCCAAGCTAGAGTAAACAGTTTCCTTGGCTACCATCCCACAGTCCTGGCATCTCCAAAATCCTGGGGTCTCCATTGCAACCCATGGTTTATTTTAATGGCCCATACCATGATGCCTCAGGCTTCTATACAGGAACTGTGACCCTGCTCCATATTGTCTAGGGTCCATCTCCAAAAAGAAAAAAGTTGCAAATCCAATGGTCATTTCTTTCCTGAATTTTCCATACTTCCAAAACCAGTATATGGCAGGCTAAAAACTTTGTTAATACAGGAAGGAATAAGGTGACTTTGAAGAACAGGATAGCTCCTTCAACATTCTTCCTTAAGGGAATCAACATGCCTTCCATTGTTCCAATGCAGAACAGGTGGCCCAATTTCAGTGGTGGTAACCTCTCAATCATATGAACTAGGCTGCAGTTTGTGGCCCAAAAGTGTCTTTTTTCCTGTGCCAAATATTTGTCTTTTATATCCTTCTGCCAAACACAAGTCCATTACAAATTCAATATTGCTCATGTTTTTAGTACATGAACAAAACAGCCAGTTTCTCACATAAACTGCTTCTAGCCTAGTTGTGACAAAGTTCTTTTTCCCCTCTAAAACCTCATATGTTTAGCTTTCATAGTCCACAGTTCTCTGTGTATTTATATCTTTCAATCTCACCAGGATGTTCCATGAAGCTCTTGCCACAGCACAGTAAGGCTTCTCTTACTCCAGATGTCCTGACCCTTCTATACTGTTCCCACAAATCAGTTCCAAAAGGCCAAAGAACAAATAAGCAAATTATAGCAATTGTCCCACTCCTGGTACCAATTTTTTTAATATTTATTTTTATTTATTTATTTATTTGAGACATAGAGAAAGAGAGAGAGAGTAAGAATGGGTACACCAGGGCCTCTAACCACTGCAAACAAACTCCAGATGCAGGTGCCACCATGTGCAAGTGGCTTACATGGGACCTAGAGAATCAAATCTGGGTCCTTAGGCTTCTCAGGTAAGTGCATTAACTACTAAGCCATCTCTCCAGCCTATCCTGGTACCAATTTTTGTTCTAGTTAGCTTCATTTGCTGGGATGAAATACCTGACCAAAAGTAGCTTATTGGAGGAAAAGGTTTATTTCAGCTGACAGTCTCAAGGGGAAGTTTCATTGTGGCAGAGAAAGCATAACATGAGCTGTGCTGTTATCATATGTATGGGTGAAAATATTCTCAGTGCTGAACTAATGAACCCTAAGGTCCACCCCCTGAGACACGCCTTCCTTCTCCAGCCAGGCTCTCCCTGCCAAGTTTCCACCAGCTGGGAACCAAGTATTCAGAACACATGAGGCTAGGCTGGAGAGATAGCTAAGTGGTTAAGGCACTTGCCAGCAAAGCATAAGGACTCATATTCAATTCTCCTGGTCCCATGTAAACCAGATGCACCATGACACAAGCATGCAAAGTTGCACATGCACACTAGTTGGCACACACATGTGGAGTTCAATTGGCTGGAGGCCCTGGCACCCCAATTCTCTTCCTATCTCTCTCTCTCTTTCTCATTCACTCTCTTGCATAAAGAAAAAGGCCAGTCTGTTGGGTTTGGCCTCAAAAAATAAAAATAAAAAACACATGAGGTTATGGGAGGGCACAGAAGCTCAAGAAGAGACCTGGAGTCAGAAACTGACATGCAAACATTTCTCAAAATCTAGTGGAGTGTCCAGGGAACACACCTAACCTAAAAAGAGCGAAAAAATAAGGTGGAGAGCCAAGGAAGAAACTGGTAGACATGTCTAGAAAGGCAGAAATATAGGAATTGCCAGCTAAAGAAATAAGAATGCCAAAAAGAAGTCAGCTACATCAATTATTGTATAGTGGTATCTTTTGGCTTACCATGAAGGAACCCATTTGTTCTGTCATCAAACGTGCCTTTGGTGGAGTGGGGAGTGAAAATCAGCACACAACAAATTGAAGGTTGAATGGAATGTGAGAGAATTAGTATGAACATTTAGACCATAATTTCAAGAATCTTGTCCATAAAAAAATGTTGGACATAAGGATGGTAGTCATAGCTCAAGCTTAATGAGAGCTTTACTATTTTCATTTCATTTAAGAAAAGAACAGTGTGCTCATGCTTTATGCCAGGCGTTATAAGGAAGTGAGGGAACACAGGTAAAGAGGAGGCATTTGGCAAGAGGAGTGGGATCTCTACAGAAATGGCACGTTTCCTATCTCTCTTTTCTCTACAAAGCAAAAAGTGAGATCCTGATTCTGTGAAGATATACTGAATGTGGGACCTAATAAAAAGATACAGGATTTGGATTTTAAAATGAGACTTGGCACACTAAGAAAGATCACCAGTGGACAGTAAAGATGATACGTTTACAACAGAACCATGAAACCCACTCCATGATTTTTTCTTTTTTTCTTTATCTTTTGAGGTAGAGTCTCACTCTGGCCCAGACCTGGAATTCACTATGTAGTCTCAGGGTGGCCTTGAACTCACAGTGATCCTCCTATCTCTGCCTTCCGAGTGCTGGGATTAAAGGCATGCCCCACCATGCCTGGCCCAACTCCATGATGTTGTTCTGGATCATTCCATGTCACTCAGGTGATCAGTAGCATGAGCCCATAGACCCTCCTCATTCTATTACATTTTCACAGAAGGGTGAGTATATATCTTAAATATATTCATATGAAGTCACAAACCAAGTCAAACATGATTAATATCAGCAGTCTCCCCAGTCCCTGACTATTGTCTGCTTTGCTCTTCTCAGTGCCAGGAGATGGGCCTTCTGACTTGTATTTGGCTCCTATCTTGGGCAGGACAATGATGGAGGGAACAGAAAAAAGTAAAGGTATCTCTTTCCTTTCTCTCCTTCCTTCTCCTTCCTGCCTTCAGAGCCACAGTTCTGACAGTAGCTGGACCCTGAATGTCTGCCGAGAAGCCCTATTCTCAGGGCCAGATCTCCCTGGCCTCAAGCATGTGATCCTTCCCACAGCCATCTCTCTGGCTTCAAACATGTGATCCTTCCCACAGCTATGTCTTCCTGGCCTCAGCCATGTGATTCTTCCCAGAACCCTCTCTCCCTGGCCTCAAGAGTGTGATCCTTTCCAGAGCAAGCTCTCCATGGCCTCAAGAGTGTGATCCTTCCCAGAGCCATCTCTCCATGCCCTCAAGCATATGATACTTACCAGAACATTCTCTCCCTGGCCTCAAGAGTGTGCTTCTTCCCAGAGCCAGCTCTCTCTGGCCTCCAGTGTACAATTACTTTCTCTGGGGATTTTAGCATCGGGTCTACTTTTATCCTGACTCCATCTTTATCAGTAGTACCTTTATTAATGTATCTTCAATTGAACCATCTGAGCAGATTTCTTTTTGCTGGGACCATGACTAATAGAGAAATCCACCTGGAATTGAAGGCGCACAATTGAGATTTGTGTTAGAGCAATTTCTGGGGATCTCAAAGTGAAATAGAAAAGAATGAAAGTGTAAAAGCAATGGAAGAAAGGAAAGTACAACCATTAATTTGTATTTCTGTGGAATTAGAGAATATGACATAAACTTTGTAAATCAAAATATAATGCAACATATTGTATTGGGTAGATAATTGTGCTAATATTAATTGGAAAGGCTGTTATGTGGACAAATTCTATTACAAAACTAACTATCTGTACTACATTCTATTTTTCTGGGGAATTAAGTAAAAGATGGAAAATGCCATAGCTTCTTTTTAGGCAGTATAACAGATCTCCTCTCTGTCTCTTTCAGTTTCTGAGAACCAGACCTATCTTCTAGGCAATCTCCCTAGGCCCTCCCTCCCCTACCCAACCTCCTTCCACACACAGTGACAAGTGAGCACATCTGACTATCATTCCTTATGTAAGTCTTTAGTGAGCCAGGCACTGTCATGCAGAGAGAGTGGGAATCTCTGCTTCCTAAATGGCAATGTCTAACTTTTTACTGACAGCCTATGTACATATACACTATATACCCTGATCATAATCCCCTCTCACCACATTCCTTTGTCCCCTTTCAGTATCGCCCCTCCACTGAACTGCTGCTTCTTTCCCACTAGTCTCTAGGGGCTAATGCTTTAATTCAGCAGTCTAAGGAGAGGGATGAGGGCATGAACAGTTGAATATTCCAGTATATTAGGTCAGCTTTTTTTTCTGCCTTTGTTTCTTAACACAGACATCCTGTATTTTAATAACATTTCAGTCTTAGTTTACCAATTGCTAGAATATGAGACTTCTAGTATGTCACACATTTAGCACCGATGAGAACTCTCATCTATTTTTGCACTTACAGACTCTGTTTCCATTTGCATGTGTGACATTGTTGGCAGTATTTTCACCCCCCCACCCACCTGCCTTTCAGAATACCATCATCTCATCAGATTAATGCATGAATGATCTAAATGTCTACTAAGGTCTTTTTTTCTGATTTTGACTGTAATAAAGACACAGATTTGTGAAATATGGCTGGAGTCTTTTATCCTATCCTATCATGACTACATAGAATGTCTGATAATATGGTAATAGTACATTTGGTATCAAAATTTCCAAGCATCTTATGAGAGGTTGGAGGCACTTGTGATATGCCTTACTACCTAGTTATTTGGAGTAGTTAGAATTTATTTTTTAGCAGTGAGTTCATAAGCTTTTGGCTTATAGAGAAGAGAAGAGTTTGCATATGAGAAAACACAGTTCTCTTTCACGCTCTGTGGAAGCAAAGAAAACTGACTATATAATGAGTAGAAAAATCAATCTAATATCTGATGGGAAAATTACTTTAGCATGTCAGAGAAAAATATAGTCTACTTTGGTTTCATTTTCTTCCCAAAATAAGTTGTTTTCTTTTTCCATAGTAAACTGGTTGGCTGAGAGTATATTATCCATATAGATATTCTAAAAGCCCTCCAGTTAATTCAACCCTTCTCTGTACCTATACCCTTCTGACTTACTTTTCTCATTGATGGAACAGAATACCTAACAAAAGTAACATAAAGCAGAAAGTGTTTATTTTGACTCACAGTTTGGGGTGTAGTGTATCAGAGAAGGGAAGGCGTGATGGTATGAGAGTGAGGCAATTATCCACATGCAGATAGGAAGTGGAGAGATGAATGCTGGTACTCAGCAGTCTTCCCCTTTTATCCCCCCCACACACACACACACCAAGTATACAACCCTAATCCACTGAAAGATACCATCGATGTTCAGTGTTGCTCTTCCCTCCTCACTCAAACCTCTGTAGACTCACTCTCATTGACATACCTAGAGATGTGTCTCCTAGGTGATTCTAAACATAGCTATGTTGACAATGAAAATTAATCAGCACACTCTCCTGCTCTATGCCCCAAGACCTTTTACTAATAAAGGCAAAGATGTATTTAAGATGGAGGACAACAGCATTTTCCCTGAATCATCCAGTGTCCTTCTTTCTTATAGTAAGCTATAATGACCCCAGTCAGCACTATTGACTGAGGCCTGTCTCATAAGTATCCCTGTTTTAAGACCCAGGAAGAAAGGAATTTTAAATCCCCCCACCCAAATTGCACTGCTCTGGGTACTTGTGAATAAAGCAAAGTCTTTTGTGGTATTTAAATTTTAATGGGATGATGGAAAATTAATAAGCCATAGTATTGAATTCTGATAAAGGCTATGGAGAGAGATAAGGTACAGAAAGGAGATAAAGAATGTCAGCAGAGTTGAGGAGATGAATAAACAGTGAAACCTGGAGTCATGAGACTGAACACAGCAGTTTCTAGGCCTAAGAAACAGCTGGTGAGATGGGAGTCTCTGTGGCATGACCTTGAATAATGAATTTCAGGCCAGCAACATCAGCCCCACTTGGGAACTTTTTAGACATGCAAAATTCATAGGCCATCTCTTTCCAAGTCAGGAACACTATTTGCCCAGTGATCTATACTTTAATAGGCTCTCTGTGATTAAGACTATGTTCTTAAGAACTATAAAGTATCTACAGACATCGAAGATTATTTACCTGAGACATTTACAAGAGACACTAAAGTTATTTACATGAGTTTCCACTTTTTTCATGTCTATGTATGTGTGGGTGCATGTGCATGTGTGCATATGGAAGTCAAAGGCAGATATCAAGTATCTCAGTCAATTGATCTCCATGTTAGCTTTGGAAACATGGTGTCTCCTGCAATCAGAGTTCACAGGTTGACGTAGACAAGTTATCCAGCAAATGTCAAGGATCCAATCCATGTTTCTTCACTTGCTCAGTACTGGGATTACCAGTGTGAACTTCCACACGTGGCTATTTTATGAGAACTTGGGCCCTCATGCTCATGCAGTAAGCAGTTACCTACTGAGCAAACTCCACAGCTCCGTGAGCTCCATTAGGGGAGGTATCTGTAATTCACCTTTTATTTCTGCTGTTCTTTGCTAGCTAGCTATCCTTTTACTCATCTCTGTGAATTGCCTAGAATCACATACATCTCACTTCTTCCTTTGTGCCTTTGTCTGTGCAGCACAGTTTTTGGTATACCTGTCCATACCTGACCACCTTTTACAATCCAGTTCAAAAAACCCCTCTTCCACCCATGTAGGACTTTAATGCCACCAATCAGCTACAATTTCTCCTTCCTTTGGGATATCATAGTACTCTATGTCATTTCTAAGGCACCGTACTGTTCACAGTATCACAGTGTGTAGCTGTGCTATCTGCCCTCTTAAGTGATAAGCAAGTTGATAGTAAGATGTGTATCTTGTGCTAAATGTCAGTATTCCCATGTCCCTCAAAAGTACTTGCATGTTTAATAAAAATCAGGATGGAGCTGGAGAGATGGCTTATCAATTAAGGTGCTTGCCTTCACAGCCTAAAGACCCAGGTTCAATCCTATAGGACCCTTGTAAACTAGATGCACAAGGTGGCACATGCATCTGAGTTTATTTGCCTTGGCTGGAGGCCCTGGTGCACCCTCTCCCCCCCCTCTCTCTCTTCTCTCTCAAATAAATAAAAAATAAATTTTGAAAAGATATCAGGATGGATGGAAAGGAAGAGGGAGGAGGGATGGGGTAACAGAGGATAGGAAGGGTATGAAGTAGAGAAAGAAAGAAATTTTGCAATAGAATTTTGACACTCTCAGAAGCTTTGCTGGTCTAGATTTCATAGATGATGAGCAGTGAGGACATGAGGCCATTTGCCCTGATGGCTTTGGGGGAGTGTGGGAATCCTTGAGCTGCTGCCTCTGTGAAATTAGTTATGGTATTCCCTCGCTGCTCTCCTTGGGCAATATGTTATAGGTAACACCGTTATCCAAATTTGATCTTAGATATTTCCTGCATACAAGCTTCTAAAATTGCTTTGAACAGTATTATGTTTCTAAGCAATCTCTGAGGTGAAGCCATTGTTCTCTTTCACCAACCAAAAAGAGAACCCATTGGTCAACATGTTTACTAGCCATTGCCTTTTTTAGGGGGATATTTGGGTTCAAGATAGCAGAGGGTTAGGATTTTGAGTTTGTTTGTTTTAGATGGAGTTTTTCTATGTATCCCAGACTGTCTATGAACTCCCAGTCCTTCTAGCTCAGCCTCCTGAGCACAGAGATTACATGTGTGTATACCATACCTGACTTTAGCCATTACCTTTTGAAAAATTTAGAAAAGTACTCCTTGTCATGTTATTATTGTTGTTCTGTCCTCTAATTGTGTGTGTGTGTGTGTGTGTGTGTGTGTGTGTGTGTGTGTGAATTCATCTGAAATTATAAACTACTCCTCAGTAAATTTTTTTTAATTATAAAAATTTTAGTTGGAATAGAGAGGTTTATGTATAATTTATTCTGGCATTTTTTATTATGAATATACTTTGTATGGACATATCATGTGTTGGTACCATCATTTCCCTCCTTCCTACTCCCATTCTGCTGAGAACCCTTCATTAGTGGGGTTGCTGGTATTCCCCATGGGGTTGTGGGTTATGAGTTGTGAGAGTAGCAGTCAGTCACTGGAGCGGTGGGGGGGAGGCAATACCTTTGGGTATTCTTTTTATTTTGGCATTTAAAAATATTTATTCAAATTAATCTATTTGAGAAATAGAGAAAAAGAGAGAGAGAATATGCCAGGTCCTCTTGTCACTGCAAACAAACTCCAGATGCATGTGCCTCATTGTGCATTTGGCTTTATATGGTTCCTGAGGAATTGAACTCAGGTTGTCAGTCTTTGCAAGCAAGTGCCTTTAACTGTTGAGCCATCTCCAGCCACAGTCCTGGCATTTTCAAATACAATTTGTTTTTATTGATTCTTACCCACCCTCCTATCCCCAGTCCTCATCTTCCCTTCCAATTCATTTAAGTATAATGTCCCCTTCAATTCTGACTAATTTCTACAAACTAAAATCCCCTGTCTCAAAAATTTATTAGCTATGTTTTACCCTTAATTCATCTATTCTGAGTCTTTAGATGCCTCAATTCAGGAAGAACAAAGCTTGCTGGAAGTCTTGCACTCAATTCCCCAATTCAGTTTCCCAAATTAATTCTAGGTACCACAGATATATGGTGGCCCTGAAAAATATAGGTAAAGCTCCTTTGAAATCAGCTGACTTACAATAAAAACTTGAACACAAAGAATTGTACAAAGACAGAGAGAGAGGCTCAAAGAGAGAGCTATTGTGTGCATGGTGCAGAGTCCTCAGGCTTTCAGCATCTCCTGATTGGTACTCAGCATGCTTCCTGTGGCAGTGGACCAAGAAAATCCAGAACTGTCCAGACCAAAGTTGTGTAAAGCCAGTTGGTGCCTCAAGAAAAGCTTGAGGAGGAAAAGTGGGGGAGAGGGACTAAAGGTTGAATTCATCACAAATGGCCAGTGATTTAATCAGTCATACCCACATAATGAGCTCTTTATAAACTCCCAAAAACACATGGTTCAGAAAGTATTGTGGATTGGATACATGTGGAGGTGCGGGGAAGGTGACACCCCAGAGAAAGCCTGGAAAATCCAAGCCTCTTCTCACTGACTGGGCCCAGTGCCCCTCCGTGGGCCTGCTCACCTATGTCTTTTATATGTGAGTAAACATGAGTGAACTACTTCTGCAAACTCTGTGAAGTGACTTAGCAGATAGTAGAAGTTGAGAGGGGATCGTAGTGAGCACCAAATTTATAGGCAGTCAATCAGAAGTTCTAATGCCTGAACTTAAATTGCCATCTGAAGTGGGGTGTAGTGCATTGGACTGGCTGAGCCACGTTCATCTATGGGCTCTGGTGCTAACCAGTTAATGTCAATACTGAACTAAATTAAAGGACAGGAGAATTGGCTTGATAAAACCTTTCAATACAAACACATCATTTGTGTGTCTGTGTGTGTGTGTGGTATATTTGTGTGTGCGCAGGTGCAAAAGTGCGCGTGTGGAGACAAGAGTGCATCATTGGGTGTCATTCCTCAGGACAAGGTCTATAATTTTTGAGACAGGGTCTCGTTCCTCCTTATAGTGGCTGGTCAGTGAGCCACGGGGTCCTGGCTATCTCCACCTCCCAAATGCTAGGATTACAAGTGCATGCCACTATGCCTAGACTGTTTTCCTTGGGTTCTGGGGACTGAACTCAAGTCTTTGTACTTGCAAGGCAAAAACTTTACCAAGAACTATTCTCACAGCCTTAAAAACAAAAGACAGGGTTTTTGCTGTGTAGCTGTGGCTGGCTAAGTAGCCTAGACTGGTCTTGAACTCATGGTAATCCTCTTGCCTCAGTATCCGCAAGTGTTGAGACTACAGGTATGACTCATCATTCCTGAACTTAATGCATGTACATCTGCTCACAGAAGTGCTCTGTGTTAAATATTATAGGAGAGAACCAGTTAGTCAGTCTACCTACAACATTTCTACTAATTCCAACACATACGTGGCCAAACTGAAGCCTATGAGACTAGTGTATCCTAAGTGCTGTAAGTTTCTCTACCTGCCATTACCATTAAGCACAATGCAGGTGACAGGCTTATACCAGGCAGGCAGTAATTCACATTGCCTAGACCATATGGAACACTGGTATTCTTTATGCATTTTATCAGGCTCTAAATGGGGATATCCATTTACTTATTTGGCTATGCCTCGTGATTGATAGAGCAAACATAAAACTTATCTTGCAGCATCACTTAACTTCCTCCTGAGCTCGCAGAGTGCTCCACAGTGGCACTTTTCATTTTTTTGTATGATGGTTGTTTAATTATTTATTTTCCCTAGCTAAACTGTGTCCTCTTCAGAAGCAGGGCCTCGGATTTTTCCTGGTGGCACTGAATAGTGAGGACATTTTTTTTTTTTTTTCTGGCTGTGGAGATTCTAGCAGCTTATATGTAGATTGTTTTTTTCATTAAATTACCAAAACTCTGTGAACTTCACAGAGCGTCTTGTTGGAGTGAACTCTGAGGACTCTCGTTAACAAGGTAGATTCATTGTACTTCAGGAGAGCTAGGGCAGAAGCTAAGACTGCGCATTTTTCACGTGTTCCCAGGTGAGGTCAGCACTGTGTCTCACAGGACTTGGGCGTGAGGAGCATGGTATTAGGCTGCCGAATGAAGCCAACTCTGTTCAGCTCTAGATCCAGTACTGGTTATCTGCGTTTCTTAAATTAGTCATTTAACCTTTCCAAACCTTGCTTTTTATAATGTCCAGAGAGTGTATTAGGTAGCTTTTTTCTTCCAGAACCCATGTTTATAAACTGCCTGGGTCATGTTTGCATATGTAGCTAAAACCCATGTAGCATAAAGGTTAGGAACACCAGCTCTGCTCTAAGACTACCTGGGTCTGTGTGCTACTTCTGCTATTTACTTACGTGGCTTTGAAGGTAGTTAATCTTATCATACCTCAGTTTCTCTAGCTATAAAATTAAATTAGGGCTGGAGAGATGGTTTACTGGTTAAGACATTTGCCTGTGAAGTCTAAGGACCCAGGTTTGATTCCCCAGTACACACATAAGTGGTATGCACAAGGTGGCACATGCACCTGGAGTTCATTTATGGTGGTTAGAGGTCCTAGCATGCCGTTCTTTCTCTCTGTATCTGCCTGTTTTTCTCTCCCTAATAAATAAATAACTTTTTTAACAAATGAATTAATATTAAGTTAGTTCAACTATGACAAGCACCTAGGACAAAGAACTAACTTATATAAACTGAATAGATATAAGCTATGTGCAGTATTAATATTCTCTATAATTGCACTTCTGAGTTTTCTTCTAAAAGCTTTTAGCGGAAATGTGAGCAGATTTAGAGTATATGTTGGGGGCTGGAGAGATGGCTTAGTGGTTAAGTGCTTGCCTATGAAGCCTGAAGACCCAGGTTTGAGGCTTGATTCCCTAGTACCCGCATAAGCCAGATGCACAAGGTGGCACATGCTCCTGGAGTTCGTTTGCAGTGGCTGGAGGCCCTGGTGCACCCATTCTCATTCTCTCTCTCTTTCTGCCTCTTTCTCTCTCTCTCTCATATAGAAATAAATAAATAAAAATATTAAAAAGATGTATATCACCAACACACTTATTCTATCAGAACCTAGAATGCAATTTATGTTCAGCAATAAGCCAAAAGTCAGTTATAGTGCATTGTAGATTCCTTTGTGCCCATTGTAAATGTCTAAAAACAGCTTTTAATGCTCAAGATATAGGAAAAATGAAGAGCAAGCAGAATGTACAGTAGTACCCATCATCTGGTTTCACTATAATGTTTCTATATGATGTATTTGCTGTGTCTGGGGTGAAGAGCTCCAAATCATTGTTTTTAGTGTGTGTGTGTAGGCATGTTCACATGTGTACAGGTACACATATATGTGTGTGTACATGTTGAGACAGAGGGCAACTTCAGGAATCCATTCCTCTCAGGTGCCATCCACCTTTAAAAAATTTTTAAAGTCTTTATTTTTTTATGCAAGAGAGAGAACATGAACATGAACTGCTATGCCAGGGCCTCTAGCCACTGCAACTGAACTCCAGATGCATGTGCCACCTAGTGGGCATGTGCAACATTGCACTTGCATCACCTTATGAATCTGGTGTATCATGGAATCTAGAGTCTAACTTGGGTACTTAGGCTTGGCAGGCAAGTGCCTTAACCACTAAGTCATCTCTTCAGGCCCCATCCATCGTTTCTATTGAGGCAGACTCTCTCACTACTCAAGAACTTATCACGCAGGCTACATTGGCTGCCAGCAAGCCTCAGGGATTCACTTGCTTCCATCTCCCCAGCATTGGGATTATAAATATGTTGTGCCACTCCCAGCCTTCTTTATGTGGGATCTAGGGGTTGATCTTAGGTTCTCATGCTTGCAAGACGAGCACTTTGCTAACTGAACCATCTTCCCCAGTTGCTTAAGTGGTTTTAATGACATGCATTATTATAGAAGTTTTTGTTATCCCCCCCCACAATTTTTTCCAATGTGCTAATTCTACTAGAAAAGCCAAAAACAAATTTTATATTCAAAGAAAAATAATTTCAAGCATGTATAAATTTTAAAATATAAAGAAAAAAAATACCTAAGGCAAGAATTTTACCTTCTGGGATATCTTGGACCAAAACTGCTCTAGAAGCATTGTGACAGTCATGCACTAAAAAGAGTCAGAAGTCAGAAAATTTAAAATTATAACAGGCAGTGCCAAACTAATGACTGAAAACTTTAAAAAGAATATATTCCTGAGTGAAAATGAGATTGTTGGTATTCCAATGAGGCATCAAATAGCCCAAGAGGTTGCCATGGCAAGTGTCACGTAGGCTCTGGAGAGATGTTAAAACAGAGGAGCAGGCTAAAGGCCTGTAGGATTAGGATAACACCTGAAGCAGCCCACGCTGTGCTGAAATGTGTGTTTAAGAAGATGGATTTTCAAGTAGACATTCTTCAGTGGTCTCAGTACAACAGTATGATTAAGTTTGTATTTGGATTTTCATTTAAAGTAAGGGAATACATTTGAAATGACTGCAGGGAGAATCCATTACACTTTTACATACATTCCTCTGTAATCTATATTTCCCCCAGATGGAGCTAGTCCATTATTATATATTAAAAAGAAAAACAGGAAAAATATTTGTCAGCAGTCTATCGCACCATCAATTTCTTTTGAAAATTGTGGTAGCCATGTTCGTCAGAGCTCAGTGCAGGTTAAAGATCTTTTGATTACCAACAAAAGGTGGAAGCAGATGGTTTTACTTTTTCTGCCTCTGTGGAGCAGGAATTTAGAGGAAAGTTTGTTTGCATACATTTTCTATTGCTATCTCACTGCTTAATAAAACTCCCTCATCCATAATTTTTAATCTGACTTTTTAATACCTTGAAATTTTCACTCTCTGGCTTGTCATTACCTATGACCAGTGGATGTTTGATTCTATCCCTAAAGAGTAATCTCAACATGAAAGCTACCAAAAAAAAAAAACCCCACATTATTTAGAGATTGATTGCAAAAGATCTGTCTTTATTTTGAGTTAAAGTATGTTGAGGATATTAAATTTGCCCTAACTTTGTGATAGTTTGCAATAGCACTCTGGATGACCCATTTTCACCCAGGGAAAAAAAAAATACCAGCCTCCAAAGTAGAATGGCCCAGCAAACATATATGTGACATTTACTTTAATTCACTTTTATTTTTTGTGTGTTCTGGCACATTTAACAGGACATACAGTTGACTTAAAGATAGATTTGTAGAGATTGGAGTTGTGTATAGCTTTCAATGGTAAAGATTGGAAAATAGAGGTGGAGATAACCTCAAAGTCCCATTCAGTAAACCAGTAGCAGTGTATCATGGCACCTACATCAACTTATTTGTCAAGTTTTTATTAATCTTCTCTTTGGCCTAAATTGCATTAGATGTTAGGAATCTACCATTCTCAGAACAAGGAAGACAAAGGCCATGTCCTTGTGGAGCCTATAATTTCATACAGCAGATAAAGACAACAAATAATACAGCTTCTTACAGTTGATCTGATGTCAGTGCTACTGTATTTTTTATTTATTTATTCAGCAGATGTTCAGTGATATCTGTGTACCTAGCACTGTACTAAGCATACAATGCAGAATACACGTGACCCTTGCTTCCACAAAATTTCTAATCTAGGCCAGGTAGTAGGCATTCATTACCAGGGTAATGGTAGTTGTAATGGAGAAATCTGATAGGGTCCAGACAACTCAGAACAAACTTTCACAACCTATCAAAGCAGGTGGCACACACCTCTAATCCCAACCAACACTCGGGAGGCAGAGGTGGGAGGAGCGCTGTGAGTTCCAGGCCAGCTTGAGACTACAGAGTGAATTCCAGGTCAGCCTGGGCTAGAGTGAGACCCTACTTTGGTGGTGGGAGTGGGGGAACCATAAAAATCCAGGGCCCTGAGCTGGTTACCAAGTATTCAAACACATGAACCCATGGAGGACATTTTATATGTCAAACCATGACAGGACTGTTAACCAAAAATTAGAGGATGAGCCTAAGATGGGCTTTCCCTGGGGCCTCGAAGGGAAAGGAGTTTGCTGGGTGTGACTGTTTCAACAAATGAGGACTGTTGAAAGATGTGCCATCTTCAACTTAGGAGAAAGAAGCTAAGTATGCATGATGCTCCCATTGCTTGATGATGTTAAGTTGTAGTTTTAAGGAGAAACCTGGCTTTATGGCTTACCATTGTTTGTGTGCATGCATGCCCTAGACTTTACAAAGCACATTGGTGGGAAGTACACACAATCTCAGCTGCTCGTCATCACTGTGTGTAACATACCAGGTGATTTAAGTTTTGATGGCTATGGGGTCTATGCCCGTGGTCCTTCCATTGCACACTAGACACTGATGCAGCTTGTGCTGGGGTGGAGGGGGAGGGTCTGCTTTGTGTACAGAGCATTCTGAATAGGTCCTCTTGTGAAGAGGTAATGAACTCCCACAAGTTGCTACAGAGAGGAAAGGGGAAGGTAGAAAGATACATCAAAAGAAAAGCTCAGGGCTGGAGAGATGGTTTAGTGGTTAAGCGCTTGCCTGTGAAGCCTAAGGACTCTGGTTCGAGGCTCGATTCCCCAGGACCCACGTTAGCCAGATGCACAAGGAGGCGCATGCATCTGGAGTTTGTTTGCAGTGGCTGGAAGCCCTGACACACCCATTCTCTCTCTCTTTCTCTCCCTCTCTCTCTGCCTCTTTCTCTCTCTGTCACTCTCAAATTAATAAAAATAAACCAAAAAATTTAAAAAAAAAAAAAGAAAAGCTCAGATGTGATTAGAAGGTGTGTGAGATCTGCCAAAGGTAACACAGAGTGGGAGGAAATCAGAACCTAGTCCTTAAAGGTTCTGCAGGTAGAAAGCAAGCATAAGGGAATTGAACGGGAGCTGGCCAAGGAGGGGTTGCCACCTTCCAAGGCTGCAGCTCTGGGGACAAGTACATGTTCTGCATTTAGATACAAGGGACTTCCAAAGAAGTATGTTAGAGAGGAAAAGATGGATTTTGCAAGCTGTGTTTGTATTTCTTTTGTTTCTTTTCCCTTTTGCCTTTTTTGTAGCAATTTTTGAGAGAACTGTATAGTGGGGTTATTAATCTTTTGTGTGTTATAGAATACATGCTCCTTTTTACCTATCATTTGTCTTTTAACTTTTCTGGAAGGCAATGTAAACAGCTTTAATGGTTATATATCCATATCTACTTCAATGTTTTTATCCTTTGCAGTGCTTAAATATATCTTGTTTAAAATTGTCAAATATCTCTCCCACTCAAAATTATACAAATGTGCTAGACTTTTTCTTCTCTTTATTTCATACTCTTTTGCATTATTTTTCCATTTTATATTTAGAATGTCATATGAAATTTTTTGTGCCTGATGTGAGGAACACCAACTAAACTTAATTTTATCTAAGAGGGCTATTTACAGAAGAGGACAGTTATAGGAGAAAATGTGTACTTTCATCTAAACCCAGCACATTTTACCCATAAGGAAATGCAAGCAGTGAAATGCCATTTTTCACAAACCAAATTGGCAAAACTTTAAATGATCAAAAATCCTCAGAGCAGTTGATGGTATAAAGGAATCTAGACCTTTCCTATAGTGCAAGAGGAAATGGGAAATTGCTGCAACTTCTTGTGAAAGCCACCCAGCAGAATCTATTTAGAGTTAAGATCTCTACACTGTTTTGCCGATAAACCCCATTAGAAAATTACCTATCTAAAAGAATTAGCTGGGCTGGAGAGATGGCTTAGTGGTAAAGGCACTTGCCTGCAAAGCTAAAAGACTCAGGTCTTTTGTGGATCTGGCTTACGTGAGTCCTGGGGAATCAAACTTGTGTCCTTAGGCTTCACAGGCAAGCACCTTCACCACTAAACCATCTCTCCAGCCTGAACATGAAAAAACAAAATACAACTGAATACAGTCCCTCTAGAAAAAGCCAGTTAGAAATATCAAGATAGGTCTATACTGTGAAATATTTTTAAATATTTTGAAACTACTACAAAGAATGAGTCATGGCCATATAATTACCTAGAAGATTATGCATTATAGATTTTTTAAATGAAAAATGTTTATAGTAATGTACATGATCCTATTTAAAAAATGTATTAACTTTTGCATTGTAAGGATGTTTCTTGGGGATTTTTTTTTTTTTTTTGGTGTACATTCTTTTCTTTTTTGGAACGAGGAGGAAATACCAGCAGTGGTATTTTGTAGGAATGCATTAACTTGTCCTTTTCACATCAAGATGACCTGATATACTAACATGAGAGGCTTACTTTTATGTAATTATGGATTTCCTAATACCTATGAAAATTAGAGGTTCTTTTTGATTTAAATATCTTGTGTATGTTACTGACATCTCTTCTAAACCCTGTGGAAGAAATAAAGAAAACAATATATCAAGGACTCCAACTGTTCCTGAAATGACAGCATCAGAGGCCATGCTAAGGGTCTCCATTATATTTCCTAGAGTTAAAGACCAAGACTTACAAGGCCATCATCAGTTAGAATCTCATTTTTAGTACACTGTACAGGACAATTGTTAGAAAATGCATTCTGGTGCATCTCCTGTGCTGACTGCTATCTGGGAAGTACTGTGTAGATTCGGCGTCTGCTCAGGAAGACCAAACTGCCAGGCACAAGTAACAGAGGCAGAAATGACGACAGGCATTGTCAGTGCCCCACCAACAAGAAGGACCTTCTAGTGCTAAACTCTCTGGTACACCTAGCATCATATGTAAATATCAGATATGTTTCCAAAATCTGTAATATGTTAAAATATGCTTATTAACATATCAGCCTTGTCATAAAAACTGTGATCCTGATCATTCATCTGCACTCGATTCTCCCTATCAATGACCTCATGCTGGTTGTGTCATGTCTCCAGACCTGAAAACATGCTTTATTCCAAAGAAATCACATTTTTTTAAATGTCTGAAAAAGTAAGGCTGGTATACAGATCTTACCTCTTTTCTTATTAGTGGCTGTGTGGTTTCTAAATAAGTTATAAGAACAATTTCTTGGCACCAGACCTTCCAGATCTGCGACTGTTGAAGAAAGTTACCACTAACAGAGAAAGACCAAGCCAGAAAGGAACCTGTTTGAAAGCTGGAGACAAACTCAATGGCATGTGTGGTATTTCTCTTTAGCCTCTAAGGCAATAGAGTACTAGATAGATGCCACACTACCAAGTCTACAGGGACCATGCAGCCTGACGGGCATAGCCAGACTGCTTAGCTTTAAAAGACTCTTGTGCTTTAAAAAAAAAAAAAAAAAAAAAAAAAACAGAAAGAAGGAAAGAAAGAGAAAAGAAAAGGAACCAAAATGGAACCTTGGCACCATTAATTCCATATATTAAATTTAGGACTTTGGATTCCTTCAAGGATTGCTTGCATTTGATTTACTTAAATGTTTGCAGTGTTTGCCCTTTGTATTAACAGGGAGCATATAAGTGGATAGGATGTCTGCTCAGCTCTAATTAGAGGGTCTGTCACCTATTAGGTTGCTTAGTAAATATTTGGTACAGAGTGGTATCTGGTAACTTAGCAGGACAGTTGTAACTCAAGTTGATCGTACTTGAAGGAGGCACATAATGTACACAGTGACTTTCTTCTCAGATGTGGACAGCCAGTAAGTGATCAGTGTGGGGAAAGAGAAGCCAGAGCCCAGCTGTAACCACACACAGTGAGATTCCAGTGAATGGTGCTAGGGTGAGTCCTCGGTCCCTGTTCAGGGCACATGCTGCAGAGATGTAAAATTACACACGGGTTTGTCAACTTTGTCTACTTTGCTTTTATAAATTTTCCCTGTCCCGGAAGCCCCTGCACATGGCACCCGTCCCACTTCTCTGACTTCCCCCTCTTGTTTCCATCACTACACTCACTTTCCTGCAGCCTACCTCAGTGCTTTCTTGGATTGTCTCGGTGCTCTTTGTCTCAGAGGTCAATTGTTTTCATGGTTTTAGTTGCTGCCTATGTTCTCATGACTCCTGAGCCCTCATTCCAAGCCCTAGCTTCTTACTCGTGACTTAATCCAATATGTCCAGTTGAGTACTGGACATGTCTATGAGGATGCTTGTATACTAACTTTTTTTTTTTTTTTTTTTTGGTTTTACAAGGTAGAGTTTCACTATAGTCCAGGCTGGCCTGGAATTCACTATGGAGTCTCAGGGTGGCCTCGAACTCATGGTCATCTTCCTACCTCTGCCTCCCAAGTGCTGGGATTAAAGGCGTGTACCACCATGCCTGGCTTTGTCTACTAACTTTCCTAAAATAGTTCATTTTATTCCTTCCACACACAACTTTCTCTGCCACTTTTCCCTGTTCTCGCTGCACTTGAAAGAAATCCAGCTACCTAGCATCAACACCTACCCCATTTTTCTTTCTGTTCTCCTTCAGTAGCTCATGTCTTGCCACTCTTTTCACATTTCCTTCTTTTGGCTTCATTTCTCTCCTTATTTTATGCCTCTGTGGCCATTGTCACTTGCCCCATCGTCTCCATCGCCAGTATCACTCTCTTAAATCCATTGTGCACATCAGTATCCAATTGATCTCCCTTAAGTGCTTACTGTTACACTGTTCTGTGATACAAATGCTTCAGTGGCCTGTGACATCCAAGAATCTATTCCAAACTCATTAGCCTGACAGCCAAGACCCTCTGCAAACTGGCCCTCTTCCAGCTGTTCCTTTCCTATCTTAACTCCTGTTTTCATTTCAAACAAATCTAATAGTTTTATAAAGTTGACTACAGATCATAACAACTGATGTCTTTTATAAGAAACTAGGCAGTCAAAGACTGAAAACAAAAGGGGATGGAGAAATGGCTCAGCAGTTGAAGGCATTTGACAGCAAAGCTGAAGGTCCAGGTTTGATTCCCAGTTTCCATGTAAAGTCAGATGCAGAGTGGCGCATGTATCTGGAGTTTGCATGCACTAGCAGGAGGCCCTGGCATACCCATCAGCCTTTCCCCCACCCCCCCTCACACACTTTCAAATAAGTAAAATGAAAAAAAAAAAAAAGACTGTGTAAACACAAAGAAATAAAAATTTTGAGATGGAAATGCTGAACACCTTAATTTGATCATTATACATTGGTACATGTGTCAAATTATCACCTTGCTCCCCATAAATTATGCAACATTTGTGCTGCAGTTGCAATTTTGAAAAGCATATATCTATTCTGGTCAGTGTGATCCAACCCATTTCCCAAACAGGACCATGACATGCCCATGCTCACAGCCACTCGGGATGCAGTCCTTCCCTCATTCTCTGCCAAGCTGACTGTGCCCTGTTCTCTGGCCACTCACTTCAGATTCCATCTATATTGCTGACCAATCATACTCCCAGAGATATCTCTTTCCCATAACAACCTTTTCCCTCAAACTCTCAGTTCTTTAAAGTTCATTTTAAATTGTTTTGTATATTTTGCATTTATTTTTGAAAATGTCACACATGCACAGAATATATTTTGGTCATATCCATCCCTATTACATTCACTTGTCCCCCATCCCATTCTGATCCTGCGAATCCCCTGAATCCCAGCTAGTCCTGCTCCTACTGGTATGTTTGGTTTTTGTTTGTTTGTTTGTTTGTTTGTTTGTCACCGATTGAGTTAACGAAGGTTGCTGGCATGGGCATGGGTATGATAATTATATATTTATTATTATCATTTACTTACCAGAGTACTGACAATTTATACCAGTGGCTACATCACTGAAGAAAATGACTCCCTCCCCTTCCCTCAGCAACCATTAACTGTCAATAGCTCCTCATGGAGAGGTGAGGCCTCATGAAAAAGCTCATGTTTTTTCAACTGCATTATGTGCCTTTCATAGGGCCTTATAAATAGTAAATGCTCAAAAAAGACTTACTGTTTTGATTAGATTTAGAGACTGTCTTGTCATTTTCATCATAATGCTATGTTCATCTTGTCCAAAACAATTAGAGAAAAAAAAAAGGGAAGATGAATTGGCAACTGAATTAAGTTCCCTTCAATTCCTCCCCCTAAAGTTTAAACAGGAAGATAATTCTGTGAATTTAACCCCCAGATGTCTGTGTCTGATAATCCACATCCCCAAATCCTTCCCAGTAAAGGATTTAGTGGAAACTTGCTAGAGCACACTCTCTCACTTTTCCAGTCTGAATGAAGTCCCTATACAGGCAAAGGGAGGGGTTTATGTGGCAGACAAGTGCCTCATCATAGCAAAACACGAGCCATAGTCCTAAGCCAGAAGCATGAAGCAACGCACAGGCCTAATAAGTTTCCCTCAGACTTTAAAAGTTCTGTGTTCATATATCTAGAACAGTAAGTTTTTAATTTTTTTCAGACTATATTTTCTTTGATCTGTGCTGACTTTTAAGACATAAAGAAAATCAGCATATGTTTTCTATGGTTCTAAACCTTGGTATGAATATCTGCGTAGAGACATGATTAATTATGCCAACCAGACATGATTGAGACTTAAAGTATTTTTGCTGAGTAAGGGGATCTTTAACAATATGTTAAACAGTGTAAGAAATGGTAAAGCCGGAGATCATCTAGGTGGGCTGACCTGGGCGAAGGCAAATGTATTTTTGGGGGGAAGAAAGTAAAGAGAATATAACCTACATCACAGTATGCTAACCAGGCCCAAACATGAGAGTGTCTGCAGGACCACATTGCCGCCAGCTGCCTCACTCCAAGGTCTTCTCAGCGATCTCAATGCTATTGCTCCTGTGTGTTTCTGCTCTGTGTTATATGCACACTTAATTACATGCAAGCCCACTCATACACTCCAGGGTAGCGTCCTATCTTAAGGATTCTGGGGTGTAGCTCAGTGGTAGAGCACTTGTCTGGCATGCAGAAGGCCCCCAGTTACCACCAAAAATGTATGTATGTATGTGTATACACACACACATATACACACATACATATGCAAATGTATATATGTATATACATGTATGTATGTATATATGTATACACATACCCATCCATCTGAGAGCCTTAATCACATCTTCCAGGTCTCCTTTACCTATTGAAGGTAATTTTCACAAGTTCTAGAGAATTCTTTAAGGCTATTATTCAGCTTATGACAACGATGAACTATTATTACTTCGCATATATCCAATAACACATAATTGCTTTAAAATCACAAAGCAGCAAGATGTTGAAGAAAATACGTAGGTAACAATAGCTACCTTTTGGGAGTGAGATGATGTGGAATTTTCAATTTTAATGTAGGTCTGAAGGCTTTTCCTCTTTTATAAAGAATATGTGATTGATGTTTGTGTTTGGAAATAAAACAAGAATGAAAATGGGGGAAAAGATACGTGCATCAGCTTTAAAGGAAGCCAACAATGCCACAGTTGGGTATTCTGTATTTCGTGGCACTAATCTTGGCTCCCCCTTTCATCCTGTGCAGCTGCTCCCCTCTCACTCATCTGTGTAATTTGGATTGAAGACACACATCAGGCAAGGACATCCAACTCAGATTTGCTTGGCTTCAAAGTCCCTGATGCTCCCTCTGTTGGAGCCTGAGTTTTTTTTTTTTTTTTTCCAATTTCCTCCTTCAAAGACTAAAGAAAGAAGTTTCCAGAAAAAGGAATAAGGAGAATAATTGGAAAGGATGGGATTTTTTTTTTCCTGTTTTGACCTGTTCTCTGAGGTCTTTTTATTTTATTGTTGAGGGTTGGTTTTTTCCTCTCAGCAAAAGCAGCAGAATCCCATTACTAGCTGGAGAGACACGTTCTTCTCTTTTATCCAAACCTGTTTGTCGAAGTTTTTCTTTGCTATCTATCACTTGTTCACTTCTGGGGAGGCAGTGGCCTGTTTTGTTTGTTTGTTTGTTTGTTTGTTTGTTTTTTTTCAGGTATTATGAACAACCTGCTGGAATCATGGCTGTAAGTCACATCTACATGTGAGCATACCTGTTTATTTCACCAGAGCAATGGAAAATAACAATTTCCCCCAAGTCCAAGAGTCCATTATTCCTTACCAGTCCCTACCCCATGGTACTAGAGTCAAATCACTGCTACAAAATGTAAGCTTTTCTGGGCACATTCATTCATTCACTCCCTTTCTCTCTCTCTGGCATCTAATACATTGTGTTCTCTTTCTCCCTCCCCCGTGTGTGTGTGTGTGTGTGTGTGTGTGTGTGTGTGTGTGTGTATGTGTGTGTCTGCCTCTCTCTCTCTCTCTCTCTCTCTCTCTCTCTCTCTCTCTCTCACACACACACACACACACACACACACATCTAGTTTCTTTACAAATGCCTTTGTGAGTCTGAAGAGTCCATATGTCTGATAACAAAAGTAAACATTTTGAATTAGAGAGAATGTTATTTCTAACTGAAGGAGGGGACACGTCATCAGAGGAAAAACTTGTAAACTGTGCGTGTACTTTGTAATTCTATACATTTATCAAATTACAGTCAACCTGATGTCTAGTTGGCCATACCAATAAAGGTCTCTATACTTGTGTGACATTTCTCATTGTTTTGGTGAAGTAACCAATGTTTTGACATGTATATATAATCAGACATTTAATTAAGTCAACTTGGCTTGTCCACGTGCACTTATTATATTGTCTAATCGTGGAGGTAAACACAGCTGCTATGGGGATGTGGCTGGAACACTCTGGAAAATGGGATTGGGTGGCAAGGTCTGTTAAAAGCTTCATATTCTTTTTACATTATAGGGAAGAACTAATTTTCCTGAGAATGAAGGCAGCAATGATGCAGAATTTGGGGACTCAGAAGGGGGTCCCCCAAGTTTATAAATCCCAATTTTGAATCCTGTCCTCTCTTTAACAAAGAATTGATACTCAATAAGAATAAATTAGGAATTAAGTTTAATTAGGGAGTCATCACAAATTGTGGGATTTATTTAAGGGAAGTTGGGATCTAAGAAGAAGGCTAGAACAGAGTCACAAGCACGTGGGAAGTGGGAAGTGTGTGTTCATGTGGAAAACACAGCACAGACCATGACATTCATTCAAGAGAAACGGCTGGGCAGAGCCATACGCACATGGAAGATAGGGTCTTGGTGCTTATGTAGGGAGACATAGAAGGAATAGCACCCATAGCACCCACCCTGAGCTTCCTCATGGAAGAAAGCTAAGAGGGCAAATAGAGGAATTTAGTTTAGAGGAATTACACGGGCAGTAGGCCCAGAGTTAGGGAAAGCACCCGTGTATAAGGTATATATACACATGGTAGAGTCAGAGACCAGAGGAAAATCATACTGTAATTAAACTGAGAAGTCACCCTGATGTTTAAAGCAGAAGCAAGCAGAAAAAACACCCAGATCAAGAAGCAGTATTCTGCTCTCCCCCTACCCAGCTAAGCTATGGTTGGGGGGGGGGGAGGCGGGGAGAAGGGGTGGGAAGCCAGCCACACTCGCATGTATTCCTGTGACCAGGGAGAGGAAAGGCAGAGAGACTGGAAAACAGCGTGGATGAGCCTTTATAGTCCAGTGAAAATGGATTCTTTCATCAGATTCAGGTATGCAAGGGGAAGACCCCAAGAGGGCAGCCCACCCAGGTAGTATGATAGACTATGGACAGCAGCAGGCACTGTGGCTGAGTCTCCATCGGACAGGAATTTCATTCCTGGCAAGAGTACTATTTATGCCAGCTCGGGGTGGCATTGGTTCCCTCTGGGCCTCAGTTTCTAACTGAAGCTGCCTGAAGAAGCCAGCTTCCCCATGTTTCTCCTTCACTGATAGAGCAGACCTTTCAAAAGGTGGGGGGAATCAGCTAAGTAGATAAGTTGAAGAAAACATGTAGTATTAAGCTTAAATTTTACATGGAAATCACCTGGTGCTATTGCTAGACTATAGATTCTGGCACATTGAGGCTGGGCTAGACCCTGAGATTGTGTATTCCTACCCCTGCCCCCCAAGACTGACACTCCTGGAGTCTTCCTTATAAAATATTAAGACAGATTACTAGGAAAAAGGAAGATCTACCAACGTGCCCAAGGTCACTGCTGCTGTGAAACTGAGAAAAAAATCCATATTTTTAAAAAAAATTTTATTAACATTTTCCATGATTATAAAATATATCCCATGGTAATTCCCTCCCTCCCCACCCCCACACTTTCCCCTTTGAAATTCCATTCTCCATCATATTACCTCCCCATCACAATCATTGTACTTACATATATACAATATTAACCTATTAAGTATCCTCCTCCCTTCCTTTCTCTACCCTTTATGTCTCCTTTTTACCTTACTGGCCTCTGCTACTAAGTAAAAAATCCACATTTTAACCCTTAGGTGGTTGCACTTATCATACCGTCTCATATTCAGTGGCACCATATACTAGATATATATTTGGTCTCCCTCCCTGGCTCCTGACCTCCAGGGACAACACAGGCTGGAGGTTGAGTTTAATCATCACTGGCCCATGATGGTATCAGCCATGCCTACACAGTGAAGCCTCCATAGAACCCCTAAATAGTGGGGTGTAGAAGAGTTTCCAGGTCAGTGAGCACCTGGAGGTGCTCAGAGGTTATGCGCTCCTCACTGACCTCTGGACTGCCTTCCAAGGCTCCTCCACCTGACTGCTCTTGAACTGAATTGTTTTATACAAAATGATCCATTTTACAAATAACTACACCTGGGAAGGACAACATGAAAACCCCTGATGGATAACCAGTCAGGAGCATGGGAGTCTCAGGACTTCCAACAGGCCTCTGGGGTAAGGGCCGAGTTGTAAGACTGAGCTATAGCCTGCGAGGCCTGTGCTGATTCTGGGGAGTCACCATCAGAGTGAGAGCGAACTGTTGGGCAGTTAGTTGGTGTCTGTAGAATTATAGTACTGGTTAGTGTGGGGAGAGTTCATCACACCTTCGGCGTCACAGGTATAGTGAATATCAATGGGTCAAGTGCCATAGAGTGGTTCCCTTCCGGATGACTTAAAGAGGAGCTTATCCAGATAAAATACCTTTTTTAAAAAATTTTTTTTGGAAGTATATGATAGCTTCTAAGTCCATTAGCTGCTTGATTTCGTCTTGGCTTTAAAAAACTTACGTATTTTTAGATTCCCAAATGGTACTTTAGACTCATTGAGTGTAGAAAGAGATCCCAACAGTGCTGGATGCATATTAAGCATTCTGCCAATGTGTCTGTAATTGAATATTATGACTCCTCTGCTTCTACAAAGTCTCTTTCCAGTAAGCCTCGTCTGTGAGCTGCACTATTGCCAACAAGACAAATAACAATGCTGAGCTTTAAAGTTTGACAGGGAGTCGGGCAGATTTTAGGTTGGGGCTCAACATTAGAAACACTCCTGTGTAGCTTATGAGGCAAAGGTCTTTAGGGAGTGGGAGCCTCCCAAGACCGCTGCTCTCACCATCACCTTGTGCGTGGAGCGTGGCTCCACCCTCACAGAGAGAATTCTCCTGGCCGTCACTTGCCCCTGCACCTGTTTCCCCATCCATGTGCATCTTTAGAATGGAGGTGGGTAGTGACAAGATCATGGCTAACCAGAACACTGGCATGTGCTATGACACTTCGTGTGGAATAAAAGCAGATGTATTTATAGTCAAAATTCAAACTTCCCCTTTCAATATTTCAGTGACAACCTTCTAAAGTGCCTCATGTCTGGGTAAAGCTTTAAGCTTTGAGGTTTAAAAGAAAACATGTTTGATATTGCCGTTATTTGAATTTGGAGCTACAGGGATTAAAATTTATTTGTGGTTGGCTTTTAACAGTCACCAGCACACCTTAGCTCCTGTGCTGAAAAAGAAAAGCAGAAAGTAAATAGCAATTAAATGCAAGTATGCCCAGAAGTTAATTTACTACACAAAGCTAAAGTAACCTTCCACTGTAAAATCAGTGTCTCTTAGAGTTAGAGCAAAACTAAATAAAGCTGTGTGGAGACAGGAAGCACTTTAGATTCACTGTCAAATGCCTGTGATGGAAACTGGTTACTATAAACTATGACTCAGAAATGATGGGTAGTCTAGTCCCAGGCTGACAATAATATACCCTGGGACACTTACTGTCTGCTTAACTACAAAGAGTTTGTGTGTGCCAGGTTCCATCAGGCTTAACTGGCCAAGCAAGGAAAGGTTTCCTTCCCTTCTTAACAAAGCACAGGCAGAAATTGAGAAATAAGGCCAATGGTTTGTTAGGGCCAATCCCCTTAAACCCTGAAACCAGGAAACAACATGGCTACATGTCCTCAGAGTCACACTTCTTGGCCAGCTTCTCTCAGTGTAAGCACTCTTCCTTGACTAGAACAAAACTCTAGATACCATAGGATTATTGAAATGATAGATAATTGATTAATGAGGTATCAGGCTGTGGAGATGGCTCAGTCAGTAAAATGCTTGCCTTGAAAGCATAAGAACCTGAGTTCAGTTCCCAGAATCCTATAGAAAAGCTGGATGTTGTGGCACATGCTTGTAATCCCAACGCTGAGAGGTAGAGGCAGGAGAGGATGGATCCCAGGAGCTTGCTGGCCACCCAGTGTAGCTCACGAGGTAAAATCCTGAACAGCGAGAGACACTGTTTCAAAAAAATGTTCGAAGTGCATCATGGGTAACAACTAAGGAACAATATCTTAAGTTTTCATATGGCCTACTACACACATACACATTTTAAAGAAGAAAGAAAAAGGGCTGGAGAGATGGCTTAGCGGTTAAGCGCTTGCCTGTGAAGCCTAAGGACCCCGGTTCGAGGCTCGGTTCCCCAGGTCCCACGTTAGCCAGATGCACAAGGGGGCGCACGCGTCTGGAGTTCGTTTGCAGTGGCTGGAAGCCCTGGCGCGCCCATTCTCTCTCTCCCTCTATCTGTCTTTCTCTCTGTGTCTGTCGCTCTCAAATAAATAAATAAATAATTTTAAAAAAAGAAGAAAGAAAAATAAAAAGTCCCTAAAAAAATGAGCCAGTCTCTCAAATGAATATACATTTGAAGGAGAAGGCCTTCTGTGTATCTTAAATCTCTATCCTTATGCCCATACATCTGGACACTCTCTGAGCTTCTAGAAGAAATCCCTCCTGAGGATGTGTGTTCTCAGTTTGTTTCTCCAAAATGGTCCACAGGTTGCTCCTTCATGGATCTTTATCTTGCTGCTCATGTGTAAGAGCCTGTTCTGCACTGTGGTAAACACACAGACTCATAAAGTACATTTTATGTGTCTCCATGCTTCATGTTTCCATCAGTGCTCTGTAGATTAACATGTTGTCCCTGACAAAATTCTGTCCTTGAAAACATTTTCCTGATTACTCACCCAGTATAGCTGGCAGCCAGGGACCACCTCTGAGTAAACAACCATGTGTTCATAACTGAGTCTGATGGACCTCCACAAGCTTCAGAGCATGAGGTCGCAGCTGTGGGGGCCACCCATGCCGTTTTCTCTTTGGCCAAACTGCATCAAGACTTCTGTGGCCTGAGGCTCAGATCCCTTCCTTTAAGTCCTAACATGTCACCATGCTCTGCGGCTCAGACATTTCTGTACTGCAGTCCAAACCTGTATTCTAGTGTCTAGAAACAGTCTGGTAACACGATGAGGGGCAAGCGATGAGAATTCTAATGCTTATAGGGACCTGAGATCTATCCCATGTTCGGTTGGATTGGATTACAAAGCCTTTTATTTTTATTTTTTAATTTTTTTTCTCAATTTTTATTAACATTTTCCATGATTATAAAAATATCCCATGGTAATACCCTCCCTCCCCCCACTTTCCCCTTTGAAATTCCACTCTCCATCATATCCCCTCCTCATCTCAATCAGTCTTTCTTTTATTTTGATGTCATGATCTTTTCCTTTTCTTATGATGGTCTTATGTAGGTAGTGTCAGATATAAAATGGCCTGGATATCCATGACTTCATAGTGGATTACAAAGTCGTAAGTGGATTTATGGATTTGTCCACAGTTCTGTTTCTGTCTTAAGTAACCATGGTACCAACATATGGTTTGGTTAACTCCGGATTGCCCTGACCTCAGCCACTACTTCCTGCCTGGTGTGGAAACACACAAGCGAATGGCCCATCACCAAACTCTTAAATCCTGAATTCCCAATTCTCTAGCATAGGCTCTGGCAGCCCTTTCTAAGAAAGCCTTGTAGAAGAGACACTCCTGTCTTACAGATGTGTGCATATGTGTCCTATACACATACATGTACGCTGCTGCTGGCAACAGAGATCCCCTCCCCATCACCAACCCGACACTTTCAATGAGCTGATACAAATAGACAGGGATAGGTAGCCACTGCCTAGACTAGATTAGTGTGGGTCTGATCACTAGCCAAAACAGTCCCATTCCTATATCCTGGGGCCCTGGAAATAAGTACTGTGACAATAAGCTGATTTCAAAGGCTTTAAGGAAACCTTTGATGAGTCTAATCTTTTCTGGACCATTTATCATAGATACTCTGGGTTTTCTAACAAATTAGCATTTGAATTGTATACTTGATAAGGATTTATTCGCAAGTGACAAAAACCAATTGTTGCTACTTTAGACCAAAATGAGTAGTTTGTTTCAAGGATTTAGGCCAGGCTCTGGCAACTTGAATGAAGGATGGTAGACCTTTCCTCCAGAGCTTGCCTGTGCCTTTCTAAACGTTCTTCACAGTTTCTTTGTATCGCGGTTCAAGTCCCAAATTCTGAGCAGGAAGAATCCAGTGTCTGCCTGTGCATGCTCTAGTCAGCAAAGGGCAGGGACGCAGCTTCAGGAAACTCATTCAAGAATCCTGAAACCCAGCCCTGTGGATAAGACAGTGTGGTAGAAAGCTCTGAAGACAGAGCTCCAAAAAGTACCTACCATGAAGGCATGACTTCATTTTTATTGAAGCAATACTCATGGTCAAATTACAACTTATGATTCATGTAAGACTATTTTACATGTTTTTCAGACAGCAAAGGAATGTTAAAAATAAACCCATTGGTTTTGAACTTGAGTACCCTGAACCCCCTACATAGAGCTACAAGGGGTTCTGGATGGTCTTCAGTCACTCTAGTATTTCAAAAGACCTTTGTTTATTTCCTGTGACAAAGCTACACATGACCGTGAGGACTTGGCTTTGGGCTAGTATGATATTAATTCAGTCATGCTGGTTACATCTTCATGGTAAGTATTGATTATTAACAATCTTTTGTGGGTTTTTTTTTTGTTTGTTTGTTTGTTTTTAGAGAGAAAGAGGAAAGCAGAAAGGGAGATGAGAGAGAATTGGTACACCAGGGCCTTAGCCACTGCAATCAAGTACCAGATGCTTGTGCCACCTAGTGGGCATGTGCAACCTTGCGCTTGCCTCACCTTTGTGAGTCTGGCTAGTGTGGGATCCGGAGAGTAGAGCCTGGGTCCTTAGGCTTTGCAGGCAAGCACCTTCACCATTAAGCCATCTTTCCAGCCCAATATGTATGATATTCTTGAATAAATAACAGAGGTTATTTCAATGCAATGTGGTAGAAGTATGACACAGACAGCAAAATTTACGCAGTGCTTTCTGTGCGCTCCCACTCCCCTGAGCAATGCAGATACAATCCGCCTAAACCTGGAGTTCAAGGAAGAGAAGCAAAAGAAACCTTAGGTGGCAAAGGCTAGGATCAACAGGACTGCAGTTAAGCTCAGCCTCTGTAGTCAAACAGGTACAAACACAAAGTCATTCCTCTCTGAACAGAGACTTACATTCCTTTCAAGAGAAAGTTTATAAATGAGCCTTCTCTTGCTGGCCGCCTCTGAGGTTTGTCCTAACCACAGTTTCACACATTCCTGAGTTGCAGTTTGGGTCTGTGTGTACAGGAGCTCTTCAGCACTGTTGCATTTCTGTTGCTCTATCGGGCATCTGAATAATTTCTCAGACCTTCCACGAAGCCACAGCTCCCATGAAGCCGCTTGGCCACAAAGGTGTTCTATGGTGTACTCTGCTGACAAGCTCTGATGCTGTGTGATTAGCTGTACCAACTGCAACTTCAACTTACCGTATTTTCAATTTATGATGAGCTTCTCAGGACACTGCCCTGTATGTACTGAGAAGCATCTGTATACTCCTGGCCATTGTCTTCATTTTATGTGTTGCTGGCACAGGGAGGTTACCTGGAGTTTCTGGAAATAAATCATTACAAACCCATGATTGAGGATCAACACTTTGTCAGTGTCAGCATGATGCTGAGGGAGGAGATACCAAAACAAACCATTAATTCTGGGGCATTTTTCCTCAGAAAACACTATATAAAATGCAACTTTCCCTGAAGCAAAATTATGTTGCATGTTCTCTTGTCAATGGGCTTTAGTTGTTGATGGTATAGAGCAGCTCAAGATTTATGTTCTGCAAACTCCAACTGAAGTTGCCACAAGGAGAGAAGGAGACAGATGAGCCTTGCTATAGATGTCATCCTTATGGAAAATCTGCTCCAACTTTACCCGTACAGTGGTTGGTTATAAAGATGGTTTCGGCTATAGAATTCAAGCTCTCAGGATTCATTTGTCTCATAAGAAATACCAGAAAAAAAAATTACTGAAGCTATTACTAGCCCAAAAAACTATAAAGCTTTTTTTGTTCAGGAAAAGGCCACCCAGTGATGGCTGGAGAAAATGGCTGTATTGATTCAGAACAAGGATTTGTATTGGTTTAGCAAATGCAGTCTGATGTCAATTGCCAAGTAGCAGTTGTTCTTTCAGAGTTTATAAACTCCCTGATGTTTATCAAACAGAAAGGATTCGTGTAATTCAACATTATCTGTGATTATTCAGTAAAGCTTTTCTAAGTACTTATATAAGCATCTGGTTCCAGAGACCAGCAGAGACATTAGAACTTCAGGTCTAAATAGTGCCTCTCTGTTATGGGAATGTTGAGAGTGTTTAAAACAGGCTTTAAAATTGTTGTTTGGAAGCCGGGTGTGGTGGTGCATGCCTTTAATCCCAGAACTAGGGAGGCAAAGGTAGGAGGATCACCATGCATTCAAGGCCACCCTGAGACTACATAGTGAATTCCAGGTCAGCCTGAGCTTGAGTGAGACTTTACCTTGAAAAAACAAAACAAAACAAAAAAAAAAAAGTTTGGAGAACGCTCTAAGAAAAATCTTTACTTTATAAACTTTGTGATGGCATGAGCCAAATGTAATATTAATTTATTTGTTTATTGTCTTTGTGAGGTAGGGTCCCACTCTAGCCTGCACTGACCTGGCACTCACTCTGTAGTCCCAGGCTGGCCTCGAACTCATAGCGATCCTCCCACCCCTGCTCCCAAATTCTGGGATACAAGGCATGTGCCACTATGCCTGGTTCAAATGCAATATTTAAATCCAATATTGATAAAGTTGTTTGAGTTATGAAACCCTTGCTGATTCTGATGAATATTCAGTTCCTGTATTCAACCCCTCTCCCCACTCTCCTTGCAAATAAATAAAAATAATAAGGAAAGCCAGGTGTGGTGGCACATGCCTTGAATCCCAGCACTTGGGAGGCAGAGGTAGGAGGATCACCATGATGAGTTCAAGGCCACCCTGAGACTACATAGTGAATTTCAGGTCAGTCTGGGCTAGAATGAGACCCTACCTCAACCCCCCACCAAAATAATAATAATAAGGATATAAGTATAGTCTAGAATCACTTATGCCAAAATCACCAAGAGCTGTTAAAGAATTACTAAGGCATACCTTTGACCTGTAAAATCAGAATTTCTTGTCTGAAGTCCCTGGATCTCTGCATTTTTAGAGCTGATTATTTTTATGAAAGTAAGTAAGGCACGGGAACTCCCAGCTAGGCAGATAACAATGTACAGGTCTTCATTATTACCTACTTAGATAGCCAAATAACAAAATGCTTTTGGATCTTACATTTTAATCTCAAAATCTGATAACTTGAAAATTGTTATAAGATTTTGTGTATGATGACAGCTGCCATGTTGTCATTTGCAGGATCTAATAGAATTAGATACTTATGATAGTCACTTAGGATTCCATTACATACTGTTGAACATCTTTTTGACTTGCTGCCAAACAACCAGGATTCAAATAATAGAGTACCTTCATTTATATGTAAGTTACCTGCACATATATATCATTTTAAATTTTCTATTAAAATGCAGGAATGTTGGAGGCTTTCTACATCAGAATCCACAGAAATAAAGCTGAGGAATAATTGCACACCTAGAGTTTCATATCTGTTCCATGACTCCATGGTCCTGAGCAATTGCAAGACACAACAAAGTATATGTATGATGAACAATAGCAGCAATAATGCTACTATGAATACTATTTTTCCTCAATAAAATCATTAAAAATGTAATCTAAATCTTGCTGATATAGAACTGAAGACCATTTCTCTCAAGAGAAAAAAATGAAGGAAATTTATATAACTTACCTTATTTACCACAAAGCTCAAGAGATATGAGAAACCTTTGCATTATTTTCATAGAGTCATAGACATAGTCATAGACATAGAAAAAAATCAGATGGCCGCCTTAAGATCTTTTAACTCTATGTGTGAGTATCTGCAAGAGAACATTTCCATGGAAAGCAACAGCCTCCAGGGGCTCCAGCTCTGTGGGTTTGCTGACCTGGGAGCTCCCTCCACTTCATGTCTCTGTATAGGCTTACAAGTAGTATGGTGCTGGACCTGTCAGCATGGACTAGGGCTTGGCAACCACAAGCAGACTAACTTTTAAAAAGTTACAAACCAATTATCCTGTTTCTTGAGTTGAAAAATTGGAGTAACATCTATCCCATGAAATGGTATAGGTTCCAGGTTTGATTCTTTTTTTTTTCCCTCAAAGATATTTTATTTATTTATGAGAAGAGAGACAGACAGACATACACACAGAGAGAATGGGTGTACCAGGGCTTGTAGCTGCCACAAACAAACTCCAGAGGCATGCACCACCTTGTGCATCTGGCTTATGTGGGTACTGGGAATCGAACCTGGGTCCTTAAGCTTCTCAGGCAAGCACCTTAACGACTAAGCCATCTCCCCAGTTCCCTGGTTTGATTCTTTTTTTTTTTTTTTGTCATTTTATTTTTCTTTCTTTCTTTTGTGATACTTATCCCATTACATCATCCAGGCTGGCTGTAAACTCATGATCCTCCTGTCTCAACTTCTTCATTTCAGGCACTATAGGTATATATCGTCACATACGGCCTGTATAGATGTCTTAATCATCTTTTCTGAAGTACAGTTTATATAACCACAAAATAACTTAGTTCATGTATGCAGGTCAGGAGTTACATGAATATATGTAGTTGCTAAACTGGCATCAAATCTTCCAACTAACAAAATCTTCTTTAAAAGAAAGTCAATCCCCAGCCCAAATCTCCTCCCCACAGCCATTCATCTTTTTGTTCCAAAAACAAGGTTATCTTTGCAAATTTTTCAAACCTTGCTTTTGCTAAGTACCATTCTGTTGTCATGAGTTTATACCACATCTTATCTCCTCACTACTTGGTGGACATTTGGACTGTTTCATTTTTGCATGTTATGAATAATGCTACTATAAATACTATTCATACTAGCATGGGTATAGACTTTCACTTCTCTTGGACAGATAACTAAATGCTGAGCCATGTAATAAGTATATTTTAAAAGTAGTGAGATTTTTGCCAAAGTGTTCAAAGAAGATATACCATTTTTCATGCCCACCGCATTCCATGATATCACACTTAATACTGGCAATTTAAACAATATTTACTATTTACTATTCTAGTAGATATGTAGTAGCCTATACAGTGAGAGAATGGGCACTCCAGGGCCTCTAGCCATTGCAAGCAAACTTCAGACACATGTTCCACCTTCTGCATCTGTCTTACATGGGACCTGGGGAATCGAATCTAGGTCTTTAGACTTCATAGGCAAGCACCTTAACCACTAGGCTATTTCTCCAGTCCTGTTACTGCTCTTTGATGTTAACTGTTTGTCTAGTATATATTTTTTTCTGTCTTTTACCTTGACATCTGTTTGCACCTGACTTAATGTCTTTATAGATAACAGATACTTTATTCTTGCTTTCTTTTCAAATCCCACCAAGGGGGCAATACTTACTGCTTGGACGTTTAGGCCCTTCATGTCAGTGTCATATTTATATAGCTAAATCCAGTTCTGCTGGGTCACTATTTACTTTCTATTCACTTATTGCTTTGTTCGTTCTCCATTATTCCTTTCTTTCATGTAAAATAAGTATCTAGGCATGTGCAGCAAGTGCTTTACCAGCCGGCCATCTCCTAGCCCTCAGTTTCTTCTTGACTCAACTCTGGCAGGTTGTATGTGTTCAGAAGTTAATCTGTTTCTTGTATGTTTTTCTAATCATTAGCATAAAAACATTCATTATTGTGATTCTTTGAATTCCTAGGATAACAGTAATAATATTTCTATTTTAATCTCCAATTCATGTACTTTGATATTTTCTTTTCTAGGCTAGTCTAGCTGAAAGTTTGCCAACTTTGTCCTTTCGAAAAACAAAAGCAACTCTGTGCACTGATCTTTTGTAATTTTTTTTTTTTTGAGTTTACTTATTCTCTGATCTTTATTATTTCTTTCCTTGCACTAATTTTTAGTTTGGTTTGTTGTTGCTTTTTAAGTGATGTGCAGTGTTACGTTATTTGAGATTTTCTTTTTGGATGTTGTTTTATTTTCCATTTGAGAAAGAGTCTCATGGAGTCAGAGCTGGCCTTGGAATCCTAATCCTTCTGCCTCTATCTCCCAAGTGCTGGGATTATAGGTGTGTATGCCATGTCTGGCTCAGTTTTACTTCATTTTGTTGAACTGAATGCATTTATTGCTATGAGCTTCTTACTTGGTACATCTTTTGATACATCTCACAGATTTTACTAGAGTAACCTGTCTCAAGAATTTTTTATTCTTCTTTTAATTTTTTAGTTTCCCTTTCTCATTTAGGAGAATGCCATTCCATTTCTAAGTATTTGTATAGTTTTCCATTTTCTTTGTTGATTTATAATTGCATTTTTTTGTAACCCGAGAACACGTGTGATACAGTTTCAAAATTATTTTTATTCTATTGACAGTTTTTACACATGTATATAATGTAATTAGAACATAATCCCCTCCCATTACATTCTTGTTCCCCTTTCTCTTTCCTTTTCCATTGAAAACTTATTCTTCCCAACTAGCCCTTCTTCTGTTTTGATGTCCATTTTTCATGTGTGTGTGTGTGTGTGTGTGTCCGTCCATCCCACTGAGTTTAATTAGGACTGTTGCCTGATCATGGATGAGGGATTGCTTACCAGAGCCCATGAAACTGACCAGTGGCTACACACTGCAGAAGATGGCTCCCACTCCTCTACAATTGCCAGTGACCCCTCAGGGAGGGTGAGAGGCCAAATGCTCTCCTCCACCATCCATGCCAGAAAGTTAATTGACCCAATATTGTACAGCTGTGAAGCCAAGAGTGCAACAGCCATGTAATACCCAGATGGCAGTGTTCCATTACATGCCTCCTTATCCTGTAGTTCTTATATTATGTCTGTTCTCTCTTCTACAATGTTCTCTGAGCCATAGAGGGGGCGATACTGGTGACTCAGTACTGAACACTAAACAGTTGTATCTTCTCCATACTTAGATAAGTTTTATGTCTCCTCAGTAGTCACTGCCAACTGCAAAAGAAAACTTCATGACCACAGGTGACGGCAGCACTGATCCAGGGCGAGAAGCATAAATATTTAGAGGGCAACTTGATGGGAAGAGAAGCAAGAGGACCAACGCTGGGATCTCTAGAAATCACATAAAGTCAGATGTGATAGCGCATATCTGTCATCTCGGCCTCTGAGATCCACACATGTGCTATGGCTCATGCACACACACACACACACACACACACACACACACACACACACACATGTACTCCTATTAACACACACAAATATAATGAAAAATTCATTGAAACTTTGTCAACTAACACATGGTTTATTCTGAAGGCTGTACTGTGTGCTGACAAGAAGAATGGGTGTTCTGCTGATACTGGGCAAAATGTTCTACAAAAGCCTGTTAGGTTAATTTGCTTTGTACTATAGTTCAACACAGATGTTTCTTTATTTTCTGCCTGGATGATTGAGGAAAGTGAGATGTTAAAGTCCCCAACTATCATTTTGATAGAAACTGTCTCTCCCTTTAGAGCTCATATTTGCTTTATATATTTGGCTAATTATATATATAATATTTCATAGTTGTTATTTCTTCTTGTTGAATTTATACAGGTATCAACACATAATGATCATCTTAGTCTTTTTTACAGTTTGTGATTTAAAGTGTACTTTATCTGATATGACTACATGTATTTACTACTTGTTTTTGTTTGCTTGTTTATTCTCTAAGTAGCATCTCACTCCAGTCCATGATGACTTGAAACTCACAGCTATCTCCTACCTCTGCCTCCTGAGTCCTGAGATTAAAGATGTGTACCATCATGCCCACCATCCTGCTTATTTTTTACTTCCATTCATATTTTTCTCAGCTCTTTACTTCCAACTTTTACATGAGTTTTGATTGATGAACTTAATCCATTTACATTCAAGTCAAGGAGTATTAAGTTGCATTTCTCCTGTTATGTCATTGTTTTCTGCTTGTTTTGTATATTGCTTTTCCTTCCTACTTTCTCATTATTTATTTTTGAGATGTGCTGTAGTTTTCAGGCTTGATTCACTGTTTGTTTTTTTTTTCCTATTCTATTCTTCTATTCTTCTAAGTTGTATATATTTGGATGTTCTTGTAGTTATCTTTCTTTTGTTTTTAGTATTTCTTGTAGGGTTGGTCTGATAGTGATGAAATTTTCTAACTTCCACTTATCCAAGTAAGACTTCATTTTCTTAATTTCTGAGGAATAATCTTGAAGAATATATCTCTGATTGGCAGGTTCTTTTGTTTTTAATCATTTTGAATGTATTGCTCCATTCTCTTCTGGCTTGTAAGATGTCTGTTGAAAAATTTGCTGCATGTAATGAATATCTCCATATATGTAACTTGATGCTTTTCTTGTGTTTTTAGAGTTTTCTCTTGTAGTTTTGACATCTTGTCTATAATATGCTTTTGTGAAAGTCTTTTTTTTTTGTCCCAATCTAGTTGGAGCCTTTTGAGTTTCTTTTATCTGAACATCTTTATCTCTTTGAAGATTTGAGACATTTTCAGTTATTATTTTGTGAAATAGGTTTTCAGTGTCTTTTACCTTTTCTTCTCCTTATAGGATTCCCCTCATTCAACTATCTGTCCATTTGATGGTCTCTTGTAAGCCTTGAAAAGTATTGATCCATAACTAACACTATAACTGAGTCTGTGGTAACTTTTTGCCTATGTCTCAGGACAGCTGCTTCAGGATGATGGGGGCGTGGTAAGACCAGTGAATTCGATGAGCCTGAGCCCCATGCCATGTGTATTCCTAAGAAATACATTCTGTGTGGAACATGACGACAGTGGATACGTGTTATGTAAGTTCTCAGATGGTAATTTTGACTGAACCATTACATAGAACAAAGGTGAATTTATAGTCTGAGGAAGTGCCTATTCCAATAAGAACAAGGTCCTGCCTCTTCCATGAGAGAGAAGTGGTCCATTACAATCCACTTGCCACCAAGTAGCTGACTTTCTCATGCTCAGCAATGACATCATATTGGAGACTTAGTGTTGGTCCTTGCTGTAGATTGGGCACTCATCAGTGACTATAGCCAGATGGTCCTTAGTGAATGGATGCCCATTACAGAGCCCATGCATAGCCTCCATTGCTATGACTTTGATGGGCCCAGGCAATGGCAAGAGTGGCTAGGGACTCAGGCTATTATCCACTGACCAACTCATTCTATCCACTTGATTATAAAAATCTTCATCTGCTGAGAATAGTATGTGATAAACATTCATATGGGACACAGATATTTTTCAAGATATTTATGTAATCAGTGGGGCCTATCCATATAGCTCTTCTACAGAATTCTTTGTCACAAGTTTTCTTTCTACATTCCTTCCACGTCTCTTACTATTACTAACCAGACAAAACATTGACTATAATTAATGAATTGGTATGTAATCACATGTCTTGTCACTTTCCTCTTAGTAAACAACAATGTGCATAGCACAAATTTCTACCCACTAGGAGGGATTCCCAGCACCCCAGTACTTTAGGGATATCTCAGAGAATGCAACAACTGTCCATTTCCAGATAATTGGCACATGTGATATGAAACGATCTGTAAATCATTACTGTGTTTCTCTTCCTCTGTCAAATGGTCATAAAGAATTCCGCCATGAGGCCATAAGTACAGGCTTGGCAAGAGAAGGTACTATGGAAGAAGTAGGTACTGTGGGCATTTGAGCCATTTATTTGTGTCACTACTGCCTTCAACACCATCACAGCATCCTGCTTTGTATGCTGCGTTCCTGGCCAGGTACACATCCAGATTGTACCTTGGGCAGTTCCTTTATTATTACATGATAACTTAGTGGCTCATTATCAAGTGTTCAGTTCCTACTAAAAAACCAGTAGCAAGGTAATTTCAATAAAATAATACAGTAATGAAAGGTGTTATGTTAGACTCCTGAAATTATATTTTCAACAGCTGCCAGCACATCCTTCACACTTGAACCAGTGGGACATGTCTTCATCACACTCAAGTTTCACCACACTCTTGTTCTCTGAATCTGTTTTTCAGTTCACAGGCAACAGTGCTAGGGAAAAAAAAAACATAATGTGTTAATTAAACAGCTCCAGCATAGTTTGTTAGTGAATTATTCTCTACCAACCAAGAAAGTATCTTGATTGGGGCCAAACTTTGAGGTTTACTTTTAAGTTATTTGTCTGTGCTTTAGCCTCAAGCAGATAACCCTTAGAGTTAATACCCACCTCCAAAATGGATTCCCCCCTCCCCCAAGGTAGGGTCTCACTCTAGCTCAGGTTGATCTGTAATTCACTATATAGTCTCAGGGTGGCCTTGAACTCAGGGTGATCCTCCTACCTCTGCCTCTCGAGTGTTGGGATTAAAGGCGTGCGCCACCACGCCCAGCTGGATCTGTTTTAATAGGTCATGATGTCCACTAAAAAACAGTTCTAAGAAATCTGTGTGGCATCTGTTGTGATTTGAGTGAAAAATGACCTCCATAGCCTCATGTGTTTGAACTCTTGGTCCCCAGCTGGTGAGAATATTTGGGAAGGTTATAGAATCTTCAGAGGGGTGGGCTTTTATAGTTCTGCCCCACTGTGTTGACTTTCTGCTTCCCAACTGGCTGCAGTGTAACCAGCTGGCCTCCTGCACCTGCTGCCTTACCTTCCCAGCCATGCTGGACTGTGTCCCCTTGAAACTTCAAGCCAGAATAAACCCTTTTCTGCCTTAAGCTGCTTTCTGTCAGTTATCTGATGAAAGCAATCAGTAAAGTTACTAAAACTTCATCTTAAGTGCTATGTTAGTAAAACACTGGATGCATTTTAAAAAGCATAAGTCAGGCTGGAGAGATGGCTGAGCAGTTACAGCATTTGCCTGCAAAGCCTAAGGACCTGGGGTTTGATGCACAAAGTTGCACGTGTACATAGAGTACACTTGCAACGGCTAGAGGCCCTAGTGTGCTCATTCTCCTCTTTTTTTCTTCTCTCCTTGAAAATAAATAAATAAATAAAATACTTTTTTAAAAGCATAAATCTGTGGAATAACTTGTTGTTTAATAGCGATATTTATACTTGGGTTGAAATGCTACAAACCATCATCACGGAAGAGGCTAAGGACCCTCAAAGGTCTGCTGAAGATGGCAGTTGGATGGGGCTTAGGATGCTGTGTTCCCACATTTTGTGCCAGGTCGACATAACTTTATATAGCTTTTAAGAGGCTAATAGGACACTTGTTTTAGAATTTCTGACCCCTGAACACTAGTATCACTTATGATGCCTTTTGTGGTTTAAATAAGCCTTGAAGAAGTCCTGATGTGCTCATTTGAATAAAGACTGGACTCACACACCTCAAGTACATCACTAGGATCACAATTTGTGATATATTAAGATTATTTGATTTGGTAAGAACTATTCAGTCTCTAAACTTTTAATTTATATAATTCATATGATTTCTATAAGTTTTTCTTCTGTCATTGGAAACTTTAAATATACCAACCTGTGATATGTCCTAAACTGATAAGAACATGAAACTATTCTATCCAGACTAGGCCAGCAGACAAACATCATGTGTTATGGAATTTTCTCAGCATTCATTGAGAACTTGTGAGATGCAAAGAAGAATAGCACATTGCTCCCCTTCTTAAGAAGCTCACATAAAGCTAGTTGTGGTGGCACATGTCTATAATCCTAGCAATCAGGCAATGTGGATCATGAGTTGGAGTCTAGCCTGGCTATATAGCAGGTCCCAGGCCAATCTGGAAAACAAAATGAAATTAAAACATCCAGTATTTGGAGTAACTATGCATGCTACCATATGTATTATGTGTATGTCTATAAACCAGTGGGCCAGGAATGACAGCAACTTCCAAAATGAAATGTTATGGGGTTCTGTGCACTCTTTATTGGATTTTAGTAGATGGATTACAGTGTGATTCACTGAGGCAGTGACATTAAGAACAAAATCTTTAAAAACCATGAGTGGCATAACAGTGGAGGGAGATGTTTTGCTCAAATCTAAGAAAGCTATATTGGTCATGGGAGCCTCCTTAACCACTGGATCTTATTTATCTGTGTATCATTTCTAAAAAATGACAAATAAGATATACTTCTTGATGCTCAGCATAGTCCCAGAGTGGCAAGAGCTTTTTGTAGGGAAGGAAGGATAGGTAGATGAGTAGATGGATGGGTACATGAAAAAAAAATTACTGGGGGCTGGAGAGATGGCTTAGTAGTTAAGCACTTGCCTGTGAAGCCTAAGGACCCTGGTTCGAGGCTCGATTCCTCAGGATCCACATAAACCAGATGCACAAGGGGGCGCATGCATCTGGAGTTCATTTGCAGTGGCTGGAGGCCCTGGTGCACCCATTCTCTCCCTCTCCCTCTCCCCCTCCCCCTCCTCCTCCCCCCCCTCTCTCTGCCTCTTTCTCTCTCTGTCACTCTCACATAGATAAAAATAAATAAAATAATTACTAATAGAGCCAGGCATGGTAGCACACACCTTTGATCCCAGCACTCCAGAGGCAGAGAGGTAGGATCACTGTGAGTTCAAGGCCACCCTCAGACTACAGAGTGAATTCCAGGTCAGCCTGGGCTAGAGTGAGACCCTACCTCAAAAAACCAGTAAATAAATAAATAAATAAACAATAAAAATAAAATAATTAATTAATAAAAAATTACTAATAGAATCATTTAATCACCCACACAAACCAAACCAAATTAAACCAGGACAGGAGTAAATAATATCAGGAAAAATGGGCCAAGAAAAGTGTTCAGAATATATCTAAAGTTTATATCATTATAGGGCTTTTTTTTTTTTTTGCTTCATACTTTTGAGTTAAGGATGTAGGCTATACTGATCCCCTTAATAAATACATGCATGAACATCTATGGTAAGGTTACTAGAAATTTGTGAGGTTATATATGTCTATAAAATTTAAATGTTGGGTTACTAAGTATTATTCATCAAAATTTTATTCAAGAATATTCCTTGGTGTTTTGCCTAAAATCTGTCTCTTTCAAGAACTAAAGGATGCTTACCCGTGAACCTAAGAACTCAGGTTCAAATTTCCAGGTCCTACGTAAGCCAGATGCATAGTGATACAAACATGCAATGTCACACATGCACACAAGGGGGTGTATGCATCCAGAGTTTGTTTGCAGCAGCTGAAGGCCCTGGTTTGCCAATTTTCTTTCTCTGTTTGCCTCTTTCTTTCTTCTTACTTTCTTTCTCTCTCAAGTAAATAAAAAATTAAGATATATATATATTATATGTATATTATAAAATTATATATAATATATATTATAAAATCATATATATATTATATATATATAATATATATATACACACACACACACACACATATATATGTATATATAATTAAAGGATGGTTCCATTTTACAGGGGATTTGGTAAGGTATTCTAGAGTTAGCTTTCTGGCCAGTCTCAATTCCTGAATTTAGGCCAGTGTCTGTCATCCTCTCCTCCTCTGTCTCTCTGGCTGTCTTGGTTACTGCATTAGTCTATTTTCTGTTACTTTGATAAAATACCCAAAGCACTTCATAAGGTAAATAGATTTATTCACAGTTTGTGAAGTCCAAGATCAGGAGCACTTTCTGCCTCGCCTCTGATGACAACCCTCTGGTGGCATCCTGGCTGGCAGCCTTGTTGAGGAAGCATGGCAAGACAAGAAGCCAGAGCTTTGTTTCACTGTTTATTTGATTTGTGTGGGATTTGTTTTTGAGGCATTGTCTCATGTAGCCCAGGATGGCCTCTAACTTTCTATGTAGCCAAGGATGATCTTGAATTTATGATCCTCTTGCCTCCCAAATCCTGGTATTATGGGATTTATGAGATGTCTAGGTCCCAAGAAAACTAATATAATCCCCTCCAGGTAGTATCCCCAGTAACCTAACAACCTCCCACTCAGTCTCAATTTACCCCTTAAAGGTTCCATCACCTCTCAATATCGCCATACAGGGGACCAAGAACTCCTAGGGAGCACATTCAAACTATACCACTTACCCTTCTCTACACTCTCCAGCTTTGCTTTGTCTTTGTTGAGGTGAAGTAGCCAAGACCCAATGGAGGACACCAGCAGATAGTTTCTGATGCATGAGCTGCTATCTCTTCGGAATTCCAACGTCCTATTCGAGGCAGATATACTAGTCTCCACTGGAAACACTGTTTTGCAGTTATATTACTCCCATGCTACATTGTTTTGTCATTTACTGTACCCTGGGACAACTGCTGTTATTACCTAAGAAAACTTAGGTTTAGAGAGTGAAAACACTTTGCTTAAAGTCATAACAGCTAGAACCTGCATTTACGAATATAATTCCCACTCTGATGATGAAGGAAGAGGAAGAGGAAGGGCCACTTATTAATACATGCCTAATAAATACGAGGCACAGCACTAATACATTTCAGGTTTCCATACTGAACCCTTACAACCAAAAGCTCTGCTAGCAGAAGTTCAGGACAGCTGAGTTATTTCTAGTAGGTCACATGATGGTAAACAGAAAAGCATAGCTTGTGAATTGGGATCAGATGGCTCCTGCAGCTCTTGCCTTTAACACCCCCTTCCCAACCCTCTCCAGGTCCTCTGACTCCAAGTCTACTGTTTTGCACTTAGTATATCAGGCAGTGACCTCACAAAATCCAGAAGACTGTCCTGGGTCATACCTAATAACTTAGATTTATCATCCTGCAAGTAGGTATTTATAGGGAGGCTATCACTCCCAGTTAGAAATTATGGTGCTGAAACTAGAAAAGTCCTGAAAATATCTGCTTCTTTTCTGATGAGAAAAAAAATGAGGAAACTTCTACCTTTCCTGTGATTTATCCCAATTAACTTGTTTTGTCTCTAGAAGAGCTAACTTGTGCCTGAGTTTAAGATGTTGCTTCTTAGGAGTAGAAAGGGAAGAGCTTGTAATGTTGAATAAACCAAAAGATTCTCTTGACTTCTGTGGTAGTTTGAATGGATGTCTCTCAATTGATTCAGGAGTTTATTAAAACTCCTTGGATTTCCAGACGCCTGGCTGGAGGTGATACCACTGGGTGGATCTTAGGGGCCAACCCTAAGATATGGTAGTGGTTTGGAATTTCAGTCTACAGATATGCAAAGTGCTTGGGTTCAGCCTGGAATTCCTGTGTACTTGTGTGTGGCTTTTGGGGTTTTGTTTTTTTGTTTGCTTTGTTTTTTTGTTTTTCTGAGGCAGGGTCTCCTTCTAGCTCAGGGTGACCTGGAATTCACTATGTAATCTTAGGGTGGCCTCGAACTCATGGAGATCCTCTTGTCTCTGCCATCAGAGTGCTGGGATTAAAGGCATGTGCTTTTGGATTTTTTGGATTGTGGCTTTTCTCTCTCTGCTTGGGCCTGTGAAAGCAGTCCAACTTCTACCATTATAGAACTTCCCCTAGCTCTGTATGCTGCAAAATACCCTTCCTCCATAACTGTGCCTGGTTTGGAAGTTCATGTCAGCAAACTGAAGCTGTCTATGACAGCCTCTGAATACCTAAAATAAAAGATATATAGGGCCCTACTATAAAATAGAATTTAGTTTGTTTTCTTCAGAAATAGATTTCTGAATTTTTCCACTATAAAAATCAGCACTGTATATTTTCCCATCCCAAAACCTCTTAAAATTTATGATTTCATTTCTTTTTTTGAAAGGCCACTCCCAACATCTCCCCTCATGTATTTAACTTGTATTCATAAACCTCTTCTTCGGCTGACATGATCCCTAAGAACAACCCAAGCTCATAAGCTGCTTTTTCATAAGGTTTAGAACTACAAAACCTGAGCTGGAAGTACAGCCATTAAACATGTGCACACAAAACTGAGTCATGTTCTGTTTTGTTTATTACTATTTTACTTGATCCTATGTGTTAAAGCAAGTGCTCTAGCATTTTTCTTTTATGTTCAGCCAGCATAAAGTACCTCAGCCCAGAAGCATATAAAACCTGCAGGAACTACCAGCTCCCTCTATAGATGTGTGTGTGTGGAATTTTTACTTCAGTTTAATCTCTACAATATATGCACATGTATATAAAAGTGGGATTTATAATGTATGTGCTGGTCTAGGGTTGTTGTGTTATATTTTGTTTTGTGTTTGTCTATACTGGGAATTAACCCAGAGCCTCACAGTTGTTAGGCAAATGTTCTACCACTGAGCTATAGCCCCACTGGGCTAGATTTTATTGATGGACAAATTGGGGTCAGATCATGGAGGATCTTGCATGTCAGACCAGGAACTTGAATTGTGTCCTAAAGCAGAGAGCTCTCACCAGTTTTGAAGAGGGCCATGGCCTATGTGTATATAAGTTATACAGTATTAAGTGGCTGAGGGCAAGTGAACAAGAAATAGCAGGACAAGGAAAGAAGTTAGGAAAACTTACCACAGTCAATAGTTCAGATATCATATAAAAAAGTCTCAACAACGTCTGCCTCTGACCAAGATGGTGTCACAGAAATTAGATAAATTTTCTGCTTAAACTAACAAAGACAGCACATGGATAGGACACCCTGGTATTCTTGCATAAAGCCTCAGGCACAGCAGGCAGGGCGCCAAGAGTAATCAGGACTATGGTTGTTCAGCTACCACTGGAGAGACTCCTAGAAGCACACAGGGAGGGAGCCCAGGGGACCCAGCAGTCTCTGGAGCTGAGGAAATGATGTTAGGAATCTAAGGCAGCAAGAGCTTTGGAGAAGCGCAAAGAAAGAAGATCACTGCAGAGAGCACATTCCTGGCATGAGTGAACTAACTGTGCCCTGAGCTCTCAGCTGAGCACCAGTCAACAAATGTGTGTAAAGAGACTACCAAAGCCTGGAGAGAGAACCATGAAGATGCTTACAAGGGAAATCCTGATATCTCATCTATAGTATGAACGATTCATGTTCTCAAAGATCACAGAAGAAAATTCTTATATTCAGGACCATAAGAAAAATGAACAGAGGGACTCCCCACAGGAGTGGGACAACGTTAACCAGAGAGTAGAGGGTATTCTAATAGAGCCTGGCTGATGAACTCCTAAAATAAGCCTTACAGGAATGGAATTGTTTCTGAAAACATTCCCCAAAGTATTCATAAGAGTACAAATTATGTTCAAGACTCAACAAGGTACAAGTCCCAGTGTCCAGTTTCCAATCAAAAACTAACTAAGTGAGTTGGAGAGATGGTTTAGTGCCTGTAAAGCCTAAAGACCCAGGTTCAATTCCCCAGTAACCCAAGTAAAGCCAGATGCACAAAGTAGCACATGTATCTGAAGTTTGTCTGCAATGGCTTGGGGCCATGGTGTGCCCATTCGCTCGCTCTCTCCTCACACATAAATAAAATATTTTAAAAGATTACTAAGTATACAAAAGAGTAGGATAATATGAGCAATGACGAGGATAAAAGTCAATAAACAGAAATAGATTCACAAATGCCACCAATACTAGAATAAGTAATAAAAGAACATTAACCTACTCATTATCAAAGTTCCAGTGTTTACAGTCAAAGAAGACATTCACTATAAGCAGTCCCACATAGACATGTTCAAAAAGACTGAACTGAAAGACTGATCATGCAAAATATATGTCGCAGGATGGAAAAAGCAAGAAATACACAAATTGAAATCAAATGTCTGAAAACTACAATGCCAAAAATAAAAAATGTCCTCAATGCAATGAATAGTAGATTATGTTGCTGTTGTACTCAGGTTTGCATTTCTGGCAAAAATCACCTGATCAAGAGCAGCTTTTGGGTAAAAGGTATTTTTTGTTGTTGTTGTTTGTTTTTTGTTGGCTTACAGGCCCAAGGAGTAGCTCCATGATCCATGATGGCAGGGAGAAACTGATAGCATGAGCAGAGGGTGGACATCACTCCCTGGCCAACATAAGGTGGACAACAGGAACAGGAGAGTGTGCCAAACACTGGCATGGGGAAACTAGCTATAACACCCACAATCCTGCCCCAATAATACACAGCCTCCAGAAGGCATTAATTCCCAAATGTCCATCAGCTGGGAACCTAGTATTCAGAACAGCTTAGTTTATGGGGGACACCTGAATCAAACCACCACATTCTGTCCCTGGCCCCCATAAACTGATAACCATCCATGATGTAAAATACAATGTATCCAGTCCAATTTTAAAAGTGCCCATATTTTTTTTTTACTCCTAATGATGTTTAAACATCCCATAATCCAAGATCTCTTAACTGAGCCATGATACCAAAAAAATCCCCCCAAGCCCCATAATGCACAGAATAAAAACTTACATTGCAAAAGATGGCAGTGGGCATAGCAAAGAAATGTTCAACCAACACACGATTTAAAACAACCAGGGAAAACATCAAACTCTGTAGCTCCAAGTCGAACAACTCTAGTCAGTGACAAGTCTCCATGTCTGATAATTCTAACCAGCAACAAGTCTCTGGAGTTCTAATTCTGCCCCTCCAGCTTGGCTACTTACAGTTCTGAAAAATTTATCTGGGGCCTGCAGCTGTCCTTGGCAGCCATCTCATAGTCCCGGCATCTCCACTGAGTCTCCACTGCAAGCCACAGTTCATCTTCATGGCTCCATCAGGTCTCCATGCAGGCATCCAGCAAACCTGCTTCACACTGGCCATGGCCATTTCAAAAACACAAGACCGTGTTGCAAACTCAGCAACCTCTTTCTTGCATTTGTTATACTCCACAATACCAGTTAGGATGCCAATTTGTTAATCCAGTGGGGAATAAAGCAGACTTTGAAGAATAGGACACTCCTTGAGCATTCAGGCCTCTTCAAGAGTCTACATTCTTCCTGTTGCCCCAGTGCAGATTAGCTAGCCCAGTCCCAAAGGCTGTAATCTCTCAATTGCAGCTCAATGGTCAGCAGTTTGGGCCCAAAGATTTCATTTCTGTGCCATATCCCTGTCCACACACCAGTCCATTTCTATGCACTGAAACCCTGCACAAGTTCTCAGGACACAGGCATAACAGAAAGCCTCTCACACAAACTGCTTCAAGCCCAGTGCAGGCAAACCTCTTTCTCTCCCTCATAAGCCAAATCTCATAGTCCAAAGTTCTTACTGCATTCAGGTCTTTCAACTCTGACCAGAATAGTCTATCCAGCTGTACTTACAGCACTATAAGGCGTCCCTTTTGCCAAGGTTTCAAATCTTTCCACATTCCTCTTGAAAATCAGCTCCAAAAGGCCAAAGCCACATAGTCAGGTGGCTAACAGCAACAGCAATTTTGGTACCAACTTTACTGTTGCAGTCAGGTTTGTATTACTGGCAGAAATCACCCAACTAAGAGCAACTTTTGGGGGAAAAAAGGGTTTATTTTGGCTTACAGAGTCAAGGGGAAGCTCCATGGTGGCAGGTAAAAATGATGGCATGAGCAGGTGATGGACATCACCCCTGACCACCATAAGGTGGACAACAGGAACAGGAGAATGTGCTAAACACTGGCCAGGGGAAACTGGTTATAACACCCATAAGCCTGCCCCCAACATTACACCACCTCCAGGAGGCATTAATTCCAAAATCTCCAGCAGCTTGGGACCTCGCATTCATAACACCTAAGTTTATGGGGGACACCTGAATCAAACCACCATAGCTGCACAGGACAAAAGACTAGTATCTTGAAATGATAATAGAAACAGATATAAGTGGAACACAAAGAGAAAATGCTAGGATGAAAGTGGCTGAATCACTAATAAGCTGTGGGAAAAACCTAAGCAGCATGACGCAGGTAAAAGCACTTCCCTTCTCCCACCTCAATGAAGAGGAGGAGGGGGAGATATTAGAGAAAATATTCAAAGACTAGTGGCCATGAACTTCGCAAGTTATAAAGTTACAGATCCAGGCAGTTCAATAAACCTGGAGCACAAGCAATAGGAAACATCAAATTAATCCAAGGGTCAAGAGAAGATCCTTTTAAAAATCTCAAGAAGCTGGGCATGGTGATGCATGCCTTTAATCCCAGCACTCGGGAGGCAGAGGTAGGAGGATTGCCATAAGTTCGAGGCCACCCTGAGACTACATAGTTGAGTCTAGGTCAGCCTGGACCTGAGTGAGACCCTACCTTGGAAAAAAAAAATAAATCAAGAAGAAAAGACATGTACAAAGGAACAAAATAAGAAAACAGACTCTTTTTCCTTCCAAAATCATCTATAGACATGCTAATTTTAAAATTCTATAAAAATAAAAGGACCTAGAAAAGCCAAATTTGGTAGAACAGAAATAGAAGGACTTGATACCTGATGTAAGTCTGATAATAAAGTTAAATGGATCAGGCATTGGTACAATGATGAATAAAGGCACAGTGTGGGCAGGTAAGAAATTACAACTACACCTGTACAGTAAACTCTGCACACAAGGATATAAATTCACAAAAAGAATATTTAGCACATTTTTAGCAAACGGCACTTGTTATCCATGTACACAAAGAAAAATTAAGAAGCAGCTGGGCATGATGGAGTCATGCCTGCAATTTCAGCACTCAAGATATAGAGACAGGAACACCAGGAGTTTTGTTTGGCTACATGGTACTGTTGTGCCACGACCCCTGACCAGGAGCCAAGACCCCCGGTCACCCAGGAATCACCTAGAGGACCGCCACAGAAGCCGAGACACTCGAATGTAAAAGCAACAGGTTTCTTTTAATGTCAAGCTTAAGCAGGGACTCAATCCACACAGACCGACGCAGCGGGAGTGGGAGAGAGCCTCGACCTTCTAAAAGTAGGGGTTTATAAAGGAAAAGAGTGGGAAGGGGGAAAAGGGGTTACATCACATAGCATCTTTTAAAATGATTGGTTCCAAGAAGGCGCGCGCGGGAACATTTCTAGTTGCTCATCTCTGGTCAGCAGACTGCTTGCAGATCCTATCTTTTGCAAGGGGCCGGAGGCCCCCAGAGCTAAGTATTTCTGGAATGTCCTGTTGAGCAAGTGAGCATGAGTTTCAGAAGCAAAGGTCGGCACTTTAATCAGTTAGTTCCTTATCTGAGCCGAGCCCGGGATCCTCCTTTGTTCACAATGGTTTGTCCTACAATGGCAGTGTCATTGTTTAATTAGTTACGTGTTATTTCTTTCTGGTCTCTCATTTCCCCCTCTCTATGTGTCTTGGGGAGCCTATCTAGGGTCCCTATTTGAGTGTTTAAATATTTCCTGTATCTATGTTGGTTGTCACTGGTTGGTAGGAGTAATTTCTTTGTACCATCAATTGGATGGTGCCTAGCCGTTGTTTCATAAACTGTACCAGCTTATTTAAAATACAGGGGCCAAAAGTAAGCAATAGAAGTAGGATGAGTAGGCGTCCTAGGAGGGTGGATATCAAGGTAGTGAACCAGGGGGAGCGATTGAACCATGATTCAAACCATCCTTCTTGAAGTATGCGTTCACGTTGCCACTTCTCTAATCCCTCCCTTATTTTAGTCATTGATTTTTTAATTACTCCAGAATGATCAACATAGAAGCAACATTCTTCTCCTAAAGCTTGACATAGTCCCCCTTGTTGTAGAAGGAGTAAATCTAAACCCCTTCTATTTTGAAGAACTACCTCCGCTAGGGAAGTAAGTGACTCTTGTAAATGGGAGATTGACTTTTCTAATTCTTGGATGTCTGAGTCTATTGCTATTCTGAGGTCAGTGTACTGTTGGTTCTGAGTCACTATGGAAGCTATTCCCGTTCCTGCTCCTGCAAGTCCCAAACCTAGTAGTAAACTAACAGTTAGGGCGGTAATTGGCTCTCTCTTTGTTCTGATTAAGTCTACACCCAGATAGCGCTTCATCTCTTCAGCTGAGTAGTAGGTTATTTTGGGGATTAATCGTACCTGAACACAGGTATCCTCAGCAGTGGTTAGCACAGCTGCATTAATGCAGGGTGTGAGCCCTGTATTGCAAACCCACCAAGAGTCTTCAGAGGGAATAAGATAGGAGGAAGAGGCATTGAGAAAAATGGTCTGATCACATAAAGGAGAGGGAATTGAGTTAGATTGGGCACCAGTGATACATAGTCCTTGTCCGGATACCTGTTGGAGGGTAAGTTTTATATTTCTTGGCTGTTGCCATCTGCATTTGTTTATATCTGATGATACATTATATGAATCAGAGACTGCGACCCTTCATAAAATGGGGGCCTCGCATTATAGCATAACCAACAGGATTCGGTGAGATCAGGTCTAGAGGAGTTAAGGAAACGATAGGTAGAGTCTAAGAGTGAGAGAAGAGGGTTGTGTTCTTCTTCTTGCATTAAATCCCTGCTAGGGTTTCTTTCTGTGTCTTCTGCAGGCCCCCCTGGAGGTTTTTGTGTTGTCATTTTATAGGCTTGTGATGGGGGGGGATGGGGCTTTGAAGGAGGTAGGGTCCTGGTGTTATTATGTGGGGCAAGGGGTTTGACTGGTGCGGCTTGAGTTAAAGCCTTATTGGGCCCTATAGCCTGGGGTGGCTGTAGGGGCGTAATTTTTAAGAGAATGGTGAGCAGGACTCCATTGTTATATCCTGACTGGTAGAGTCGCAATGCCCAAGTAATCCCTGCATCCCATTTTGTCTCCTTTTTTCCTGCTTCAGTAAAGGAAACGACAATGGGATTACATGTAGGTTGCCTCGGGGTACATTGAGTGGCCTTGCTCCTTCGGATCTTAATGAGGCTTGAGGGGGATGGCTTTACCCAAGAACAAGTCCCAGTCTGTTCACATCCCCATGCTTTACAATAAAAATCTGCTTCTCCCCCACATTTTGAGATTTTCCTCCTATCTCTGGGGACTGGACATACATAAAAGCAGGTGCCCTGTAAGGTTTGCATGGCAGTATGAGTTCCACATCCTGGGATTCCTATCCTGCCTTGGTGATAGGGGTCCTGTTTAAAAAGGGCACATAAGTCTAGAGTCAGATTGGGCCACCAAGTTCCAGGGGGATGTGTTTCCCAAGTTTGCATTACCACCTGTTTGGAACTAGGGGTGATGATCTGCCAGAAAATGTTATGTGGGAGATGAGGGTTTCTAGCAGCCCAGCAAACCTGGCTATTAATTAAGCAAACAGTAAGTAACAGTATCAGTACTTGTTTTAATTTGGGTCTTTCCGGTGGAGGCAGAGCTTCAGTGGGTCCTCTGGGTCGGGATGGCTCATCCATGTGTCTCCAGCTTGCCAGGGAAGCGGCTTTACGTGGGTCCAATGGATCCATGAAGTGATGCCATCTACCTTTATGGCTGTGGGAGTGGTCATCAGCACGATGTAGGGGCCTTTCCATCTGGGTTCTAAGGACCTCCGTTGGTATCTTCTGACGAGTACTTTGTCTCCTGGTTGGAACCTGTGGGGTTTTGGGGGAGCAACAGTCTCATATACAGCCCTTAAATGTGTCCAGATCTCTTTGTGAGTGAGCTGTAAACGCTTTAAAGAGCAAATTAGGCCCTGGTCATCCATTTGTTCTAGAAGGTCAATTTGGAGGCTTGGGATAATAGGAGGCGGCACTCCAAACATTTTCTCAAAAGGGGCCAGACACATATGATATGGGGAGTTCCGAACTCGGAACAAAGCAAAGGGAAGGAGAGACACCCAGTCAGCGCCGGTCTCTAAAGCTAATTTAGTCAAGGTCTCTTTTAGAGTTCTATTCATTCTTTCTACCTGTCCTGAACTCTGAGGGCGATAAGCACAGTGCAACTTCCAATTGGCCCCCAGTGCAGTGGCTATTCCCTGACTTACCTGAGATATGAAAGCTGGTCCGTTGTCTGAACCTAGAGAGATTGGGAAGCCATACCTGGGCAATATCTCTTCTAGTATCTTCTTAGCAACCACCTGCGCAGTCTCTGTTTTTGTAGGGAAGGCTTCTACCCAGCCTGAAAATGTATCTATAAACACTAGGAGATACTTATATGCTGTTTTTCCAGTCCTAATTTCAGTAAAGTCTAATTCCCAATAGGCTCCTGGTCTGGTTACTCTCAGTCTGGTTCCTGGATTGGAGGGAAGAGCTGTAGCATTAGTCATACAGCAAGGCTGGCAATTAGATACAATTTGCTCAATGATCTGACTGGCATTTTTTATTTTGAGGTGGGAGTTACGCAGTAACTCCTGCATCCGCTTGATTCCTAGATGGGAAGAATGGTGGATCTTTTTTAGAATTCTCTGTCCCAATCTTTGAGGTAGAATCAGGCGGCCATCCTCTGTTTTCCACCAGTCATCAGACTGTTGGGCTCCTTTTAATTGTTTAATCCATGTTAAGTCTTCTGAGGTGTATTTTGGAACGTCTGGAAGTTTTCTGCCTCCGGGGTCTACCAGGACAGGGGCTATCCTAGTTGCCAAGGCCACACGTTTGGCTGTCTGGTCAGCTAAGTTGTTTCCTTGGGGAATTAGTCCGTCCCCTTTTTGGTGTCCTGAACAGTGAATGATAGCCACCTGTGTAGGGCCCCAGAGGGCTTGGAGCAGATCTAGGATCTCTTGCTTGTTTTTAATGGTTTTTCCTTCAGCTGTCAAGAACCCCCTCTCTCTGTATATTGCTCCATGGACATGTGCTGTAGCAAATGCGTAATGGCTGTCTGTATATATGTTTAGTTTTTTATTAGCCCCTAGTTGTAAGGCTTTGGTGAGGGCTATAAGTTCTGCCTTTTGGGCTAATGTGCCTGCTGGAAGAGACTCTGCCCAAATGACATCTGTCCCCGATGTGACTGCGGCCCCCGCATACCTGTGTCCATCCTGGATGAAGCTGCTGCCATCTGCAAACCAGGTTACTTCAGCGTCTTTGAGGGGGGTGTCCTTGAGATCTGGCCTTACGCTGTACATATGAGCCAGTATCTCCACACAGTCATGGAGAGGCATCTCCAAGTCCGGATCAGGCAACAGAGTGGCGGGGTTCAGAGTAATGGGCGTCTGGAAAGTTATTCTGGCTGGATTCAGGAGCAGAGTCTGATAGTGGACCATGTGGGCGTTGCTGAGCCAGCGGTCCGGCGGTTGCTTTAGCACTCCCTCAATGGCGTGAGGGGTGGCAACCGTAAGGTTTTGCCCCAAAGTCAGCTTGTCTGCATCCTTGACTAGAAGGGCTGTGGCAGCTATAATCCTCAGACATGGGGGCCACCCTTCTGCTACAGTGTCGTTTCTTTGACAAGTAGGCAACAGAGCACCACCAGGGTCCTAAGCTTTGGGCGAGGACTCCCTTTGCTATCCCATTATGTTCATCTATGAAGAGCATAAATGGCTTAGTCACATCAGGGAGGCTTAGGGCCGGGGCTTCTAGAAGGCGTACCTTTAAGTCATCAAAAGCTTGTTGGTGATGATTTGTCCACTGGAAAGGCTGGTTTTCCTTGGTGGCTTCATATAGAGGTTTTGCCAGTTCCGCGAATCCAGGGATCCACAGACGGCAGAAGCCTGCTGTGCCAAGGAATTCTCTAACTTGCCTGGGTGAGGTTGGTGTTGGGATCCAGAGAACAGTCTCTTTCCGGGCATCTGACAGCCAGCGTTGCCCATCCCGGAGGATGTATCCTAGGTATGTCACCCGCTGCTTGCAGATCTGGGCCTTTTTAGCAGAGGCCCGGTATCCCAGATTGCCCAACGTCTGTAGGAGGTCTCTGGTTCCCGCCAGGCATATCTCTTGGCTGACTGCTCCTATTAAAAGATCATCCACATATTGTAACAGAGTAAGTCCTGGGTTACGTACCCAGAAGTTTGAGAGATCTTCATGTAAAGCCTCATCGAAGATTGTAGGAGAGTTTTTGAATCCTTGAGGCAGCCGAGTCCAGGTGAGTTGGCCGTTGATTCCAATGTCCGAATCATGCCATTCAAAAGCAAAGTATGGTTGGCTCTGTGGGGCTAAGGGTAGGCTAAAGAACGCATCTTTTAAGTCCAGGACAGTATACCAAATGAGCTGAGGTGTTAGGCTTCCCAACAAAGTATAAGGATTAGGAACTGTTGGGTGTATATCCATTGTTCTTTTATTTACTTCCCTCAGATCCTGGAATGGGCGGTAGTCGTTTGAGTTAGGCTTTTTCACTGGTAGGAGGGGAGTGTTCCAAGCTGACTGGACTGGCTTTAGGACCCCCAACTGGAGGAGCCATCTGATGTGGGGAGTGATCCCCTGTTTGGCCTCCATTGGCATTGGGTATTGTCGTACCCTAACTGGTGTGGCTCCGGGTTTTAGTTCCACCAGTATGGGGGGCCTGTGTTGTGCATATCCCATCCCACCAGTTTCTGCCCAAGCTTGCGGATATGCCATCAACCAGGAAGAATCTAAAAGTTCCCCCTCCTTTGCATGTTTTTGGAAAAGCCTGTATTCTTCTGTTAGATTGGTAGTTATAAGAATTTGGGCTATTGTAGCCTTTAATTTGGGTGAAGATCCACCCATGGCAGAAACTTGTGCCCCCTGTTCTGAAAAGGATATCTGGGCTTTCATTTTAGATAACAAGTCACGTCCCAACAATGGATATGGACATTCAGGTATGACCAGGAAGGAGTGGGTCACCTGGTTGGTGCCTAAATTAACAGTCCTCCTAGTTGTCCATTGGTAAGGTTTGGTGCCTGTGGCTCCCTGGACCCAGGTAGTTTTCTTTGTCATGGGCCCCTCTGCTTGTAATAGTACCGAATTTTCCGCCCCAGTGTCCACCATAAAAGTTATTTTCTTCCCCTCCACATCAAGGGTTAGCCTGGGCTCAGGGAGGGGAACTGAGCCCTGTCCCCCTCAGTCACTGTCTTCTTGACTGGCTGCCAGGATATTAGTCCGTTGTTTATTTTTGGGACAATCTCGGACCCAATGTCCTTCCTCCTTACAGTATGCACATTGATTCTTTCTTACCTTAGATTTTGTTCCTTTATTGTCTCCCTTCCAATGGGGTCTCCTCATGCAAGTGGTGTCCTTGTGCCATATTGTAGTCCCAGGTGGGGCGGGTAGTCGGGAAACTGCCATTTATTATGGCAGGGTCGGTGGTGGGATCTCCTGTAGGCCCTGGAACGAGTTTGCGGGCACTTTCAATGATCCTGCCTCACTCCTCAGTGGTGAACAAAACCTGTAGGAGCTGCTGACAATCATCCCAGGTGGGCTGGTGGGTGAAGAGCACAGTTTCTAACAGATTAGTCAGTCCCCTAGGATTCTCAGAGAAGGGAGCATTCTGAGAACACCAGTTGTACAGGTCACTGGTGGCAAAAGGCCAATAGTGAAAGGGCTGATTCCCATCCACATCAATGGGTCCAGCAGGGCGGAGCGGTAGAGCCACTGTCTGGGACTTGTGGGGTAGCTGCCCTCCGGCTCCGTGTAGCCTGAGCTGGTCCCTGTGGATTTGGAGGCAGGCTGGCTGGGGCTGGGGCCTCTAATGGAGGTTGGGGAGGATTAGGGTTGGGAGGAGGTACATAGGGGGGAGGGAAGATGTCGATTTCCTCGTTTCCTCCTGTGAGGATGGGGGCCGTCACCTCTGCAGTGGGTTTGGTATCTCTTTTAGGGGAGGCGGCCAGCACCTGTGAAGAAAGGGGTAGGGGAGGAAGGAAGGGCTTTATCCAAGGAAGAGGTTCTCCTATCAAATTTCTCCAGGTCGCAATATAAGGAATTTGGTCAGGGTGTCCACTCCTAGGACGAAAAACAATTTTTTCAACTTCTAATATGGTATTCAGGTGAAAAGTTCCCTCTGGTGGCCATCCTACATTAAAGGTGGGCCACTCAGAGGTACAGAGCGTGATCCATTTGCCTTTCTTAACAGCTATTCCGTTCTCTCGGGCGACACTTTTGACATCCTTCCAGTGTGCCAGACAGAGTCCTAGAGGAGAAGAAGGTGTCTGTCCCATGTTATAAACGTCCAGGGAAAAGCATCCGTAGGATCAGGGTGAACGTAACACACAGACATACAAGTACAACACAAACACAGAGGGCCCAATAGAGAGTTATGTGCACTTCAGAGCTAAATTCAAATCCGTGATGGCCAAATGAGTCTGTGTCCTTAAGAGACAGCTCAACAATACCAAACACGATACAAATGGGAGCTGGTCTCCCCAAATCCGTGATGGCCAAACGAGTCTGTGTCCTTAAGGGATGGCTCAACAATACCAAACACGGTACAAATGGGAGCTGGTCTCCTCAGTAGGTTGGCTCTGTCCTCCAGGACAGGGTCCCTACTCAAATGAAGGGGCAAGACGTCTCAAGCCTCCTCCAGGTCTGCCCTTACGGTGCGTCCACCAGGGACATAAGACCTGTCCAAAATTACAGGACTACAAATGCCATGAATGCGGCTTGCCAGCAAACTGAAAGTAAAAGGGAAAAAAAAGAAAAGGGAAAAGGAGCGCTCAGTTACTCACCCGGCCGGTCAGAGAAGAAACCTTCGGGGTCTTGGGTTCGTTGGGGGTCTCTAGGGATCCCGGACGAGCCCCCAAGATGTTGTGCCATGACCCCTAACCAGGAGCCAAGACCCCCGGTCACCCAGGAATCACCTAGAGGACCGCCACAGAAGCCGAGACACTCGAATGTAAAAGCAACAGGTTTCTTTTAATGTCAAGCTTAAGCAGGGACTCAATCCACACAGACCGACGCAGCAGGAGTGGGAGAGAGCCTCGACCTTCTAAAAGTAGGGGTTTATAAAGGAAAAGAGTGGGAAGGGGGAAAAGGGGTTACATCACATAGCATCTTTTAAAATGATTGGTTCCAAGAAGGCACGCGCGGGAACATTTCTAGTTGCTCATCTCTGGTCAGCAGACTGCTTGCAGATCCTATCTTTTGCAAGGGGCCAGAGGCCCCCAGAGCTAAGTATTTCTGGAATGTCCTGTTGAGCAAGTGAGCATGAGTTTCAGAAGCAAAGGTCAGCACTTTAATCAGTTAGTTCCTTATCTGAGCCGAGCCCGGGATCCTCCTTTGTTCACAATGGTTTGTCCTACAATGGCAGTGTCATTGTTTAATTAGTTACGTGTTATTTCTTTCTGGTCTCTCAGTACGTTTGAGGCCAGCCTCAAACTTTCTCAAAACAACAACAAAGAGATAGAAAGGAAGGAAAGAAAGGAAGAAAAGAAAAGCAAGCAAGGAAGGAAGGAAGAAAGGAAGGAGGGAGGAAATAAGGGCCAAAGGAAGGGGGCAAGAAAGGCAGACACAGAAGGAGACAGAACAAAAGGAACTCATAGCGTGCAGCACGTACAACAATTAAGTCAAAGCAGAAATTCCTACATGCAAAATGTAAAACTATAGAACTTCTAGAAGGAAACATAAAAGAAAATCTTGGGACTCTTGGGTAAAGCACCAAAAGTTTAAGCTATAAAGGAAAAGAAAGATTCTTGACTTCACTATAAGTAAATACTTCTCTTGTAAAGCTGCTATTGAGAGAATGAAGAGACAGGACACAACTGACAGGATACATTTATCAGCCATATTGTGATAGAACTTGTGTTCAAAATATATAAAGAACTTTGGATGCTTAATAAAAAGAAAGTTACAACCTCTCCAGAAAAAGGAAAAAGTAGGTAAAATATATGAACAGATATTTTTCCAAATTAGCACTGTAAGGTTCAGGAGTGACCAAGACCATAGAGACCACTCTGAGGCAAAGATGGAAGCTTTTATTAGGGAAGAGCACAAGCTGCCAGGACTGACTCAAGAGCAGAGTAGTCAACTTTGAGATTACAGATAGTGCGCTATTACAGAGTTCTTCAGTTCGGGGAAGATGAAGGGAAGGAACTCCTTTGTTCTTTACATTAGTCATAGGGTGTGAGACCAGAAGTGACCAGGTGGGAGATAAGGAGGCAGTAAACCTAGACCTGGGCATTGTTAGGCAGGGAAGGGATAACGGCTGGGCAGTTCCTTGAGGAATATGGATGACCCACTTCCTTGTGTCTGACACCATCCTGCTGTCTTTGGTGACTGCATTTTGTCCCGACCTAACAAGCACACTCTGACAAGGTCTTACTATAATTAATCATTAGTAAAATACAAATTACAGCTACAATGAATAAAAGGTGAGCTCTACCTTTGCACTGTGGTACCTAGAATAATGCTGTATTTGAATGCTACAATGGGAAATCAAGTTAGAGCTGGAGATAAAGGACGGAATCTTAGATACTTTCCAAGGCAATAGAAGGACCTTTAGGATTGAAACATCTGGCAGCCAAGTAAAAATTTAAGGCCAGAACTGGGGAAACTACTAAGTCATGTCTTGATGCGTGATTGTTAAAAACAGACCACACTAAAAAGCCTCCTCAACTATTTCTGATATGATTTATCCTGCTTGATGATGGCTGTTTCCAGGCGTGGAGCTGTGTGTTGTGTGCTCACATGTGTAGCGCTGTGAAGAGCTTCTGAGGACACCTAATTGCCTGAAAAACACTAAGCACTTGCTAACTGTTTGTGAAATTATTTCATTTGGCTTGGATAAGGTAAAAATAGCATTTTCAACAGTCATCTTCTCCTCTGAGCAAAGTGGCGTAATGATAGTAACCTGAGGGAAATGCATTTTAAGACTGATCTTTAGAAAAGGAGAATGCAGGGGCTGGAGAGATGACTTAGTGGTTTAGGCGCTAGCCTGTGAAGCCTAAGAACCCATGTTTGACTTTCCAGGTCCCATGTAAGCCAGATGCCCAATGTGATGCATGCACGCAAGGTCACACATGTGCACAAGGTGGTGCACGCATCTGGAGTTCCACTACAGTGGCTACAGGCCCTTGCACACCAATTCTCTCTCCCTCTCCCCACCTCCTCACTGTTACTGACTTAAAAAAACAAGCCAGTCTGTTGGGCTGTCCTCAAAAAAAAAAGGAAAGGAAAGGAAAAGGAAAGGGAAAGGAAAGGGAAAGGAAAGGAAAAGGAAAGGAAAAGGAAAGGAAAAGGAAAGGAGAATGCAGAGCTTTCAGCCCACCTGCATGCAAGCTGGTTTAGTATGTATGCCTCCTCCTCCACAACTACCATGAAAACCAATGCCCAGCCCCTGGCACCCACCACCTCCGCAGCTGGGTTATGATCATCATCACTTGTAGCAGAATAACTACAAGCCACATCACGAACAGAGGAAACAAGACAATAGCAGCCTAGAATCTTCCTCATTTTAGATTGAACTTTGGGACTGCCACCTAAGCAACAGACAGCCATTTCCATCAGAGCAAACTAGAACTTCATAACATGCTGATGAATTTGATGAGGGTGTAGTTCTCACTGGTGGTAGCTTCCTATCCACTAAAAGCCGGATAACTAGGGGTACCCCTGGGCATTTCACAGCTTAACAACTTTGACACAAATAAATTTCTATCCTGGCATTCCAAATGCAATACTGATAGCATACAAGCATTTTGGAGTTCTCTTAGCCATACAAAGCCCAGGCATGTCTGAGTCAATGGTATGACACTGAAACATTTTAGTTTACAATATTGTCAAGGAAAACCCTTTCAGAGGCATTGAAATCCATTCAAAACAGATGCCTGGAAGTATTTTGCCTCCATGGGATTTTTTTCTTCCAAATAGCAAGTAAGCTTTATAACACAGAGACTTTTTTTTTAAATTTATTTATTTGAGAGCGACAGACATAGAGAGAGAGACAGATAGAGGGAGAGAGAGAGAATGGGCGCGCCAGGGCCTCCAGCCACTGCAAACGAACTCCAGACGCGTGCACCCCCTTGTGCATCTGGCTAACGTGGGACCTGGGGAACTGAGCCTCGAACCGGGGTCCTTAGGCTTCACAGGCAAGCACTTAACAGCTGAGCCATCTCTCCAGCCCAGAGACATATTTTTAATTCAAAAAAAGAAATGCCCCGAAAGAAAAAAAAAAAAGAGCAAAGGGGACTTGCTTTGGGTCTATTGTTTGCTTTAGTGTTTTTTGTTTTGTTTTGTTTTGTTTTGTTTTTTGAGGTAGGGTCTTGCTCTAGCCCAGGCTGACATGGACTTCACTATGTAGTCTCAGCGTGGTCTCAAACTCTCAGTGATCCTCCTGCCTATGGCTCCTGAGTGCTTAAAGACAGGTACCACCACACCCAGTGGGTCTATTGTTTCTTACTGTGAATATTTTTATTGTCACAACATAAACACACACACCATATACATTCAGTTAAATATATCTTTGTCTGGGCATGGTGGCTCACATCTATAATCCCTGAATTTTGGAGACTGAGGCTGAAGGATCCAAAGTTCTAGATCATCTTCTGATAATAAGTTCAAGGCTAGCCTGGACTACATAACATGCTGTCTCAAAAAAAAAGCAACATTAAAAAAATAATAAATGTCTCTTCAGAAAGTAATTGAGTACCAAACAAAGACACAGAATATTATTAACATCTAGAAATTTCTTTGAAACTTCTCCCAGGGCTGGAGAGATGGTTTAGTGGTTAAAGTGCTTGCCTGCAAAGCCAGAGGACCCAGGTTTGATTCTCTAGGATCCATGTAAGCCAGATGCACAAAGGGGTGCATACTTCTGGAGTTTGTTTGTAGTAGCTGGAGGCCCTGGTGTGCCCATTCTCTCTCTCTCTCTCTCTCTCTCTCTCTTTCTGTCTCTCTCTCTCTCTCTCTCCAATAAATAAATACAAAATAATAATGAAATGAATCTTCTCCCAGTCACTGATATTCCTTCCTGGATTACTGCCTCCTGGGTAACACCATACTTTGTGTTACCCATTTCCGAAGACAATGTCACTGGGGTTATAGCTGTCACACCTGGGTTTTTGCAATTATCATTATGTTGAGCTGTGTCTATGCTTATGCATGAGCTTTTTAGTCATGAATAATGATTCTCTTACATACTATATCAACTCTATGTCAGATAGATATTGAGCTGTGTTCAGATTCAAGCTATGAAGAATATTATAGCTATAGAATTTCTATAAATTTCTTCTGTTGAACATATGGATATATTTCTGCTGTGTGTATGGTTGAAATTTCTGAGTCTGTAAGTGGCTATAATAAACAGTCTTCAAAAGTGGTTAAACCAATTTACACTCCAATCAGCAAGCATTCTAATCACTTAACAACTTAGCCACTTCTTGGTAATACTGTGTTATATTTAAGCCATCCCTCTGACAACACAGTGGTATTGCAACGAGTTTTAATTTGCATGTCTCCAGTGACTAATGATGTACCATTTTGTGTGTTTGTTGTTTTGATGTCTTTCATGAAGTGCCTGTTCAGTTCCTTTACCCAAATTTCCCTTGTCGTCTTAATTGGCAGGAGTCTTTTATATATTTTGGACATGTATAGCATAATTACAATTTGTAATACTGAATATATTCTCCCATTATGTGGTTTTGATGAACAAAATTTCTTTAATGTGATCAACTTCATGAGGTTTTTATGACTAGTACTGTTTCTTTTATTTTTAAGAGATTTTTTTTCTCCCTTAAAAACTTGAATATATTTTTTTTCCTGAAAGCTTTACTGTTCACTTTTTTATTTAGTGCTACAGTCCACCTGGGATTCATTTTAGTACATTATATAGAGAATCAAGATTCATTTTTTTCCATATAATTTTCCATTCTTGCCTTTCTTATTTCTCTGTATTAGGGAACCACGATGACTCAGAGAGTAATGTGTGCTTGTATACTTGTTTATCAACACTTATATCAACAAATTATCCATATATCATAATCTCAAACACACATTTTATCCCTCTGAGAAAGAGAGAAAGTGGAAGGGTGGGCAGAGGCAGGTTGTGTGACATTTAAACTTTTCTTTACATATTTGCACGTGTGTGAGGCAGGGCACCAGGGTCTCTTGCTGCTGCAAACAACCAGACACATGCACCACTTTGGGTACAGCTTTACATGTATGATGGGGAATTGAACCAGGGCTAGCAGGCTTTGCAAACAAAAATGTTTAACCACTTAGCCATCTCTCCAGCCTATGTGGCATTTTTATGTTTATATAGTCAATTGCTGATATTTGATCTGAGGGCAGTTTACAAAGGCTCCTTGGTGCCTAACACACTCCTGATATAGAGAGAAACACAATCAAATTCCAATTCTGGTCTAAGGCAAAGTCTTTTTTACTGGAAGCAAAATAAAATGGTGCTTTGAGAATGAGGTAGGAGATAACTTCAACAGAAACAACTATGAAATGGGTGTAGCAGCATCTTTTGAACAGTAATAAACCATTCACTGATAACTTATGGATAGCAAGTCTCCAATGTTCTAATTGGGAAATAGTAAGATGGTCCCATGACAAGGCAAGAAATTATATGGGCAAATCCAGGCGCTCCAAGAAAAATATATGATAGTCTTTCCACAGCTCCTGAGAAGGGTCAGCATCAATAGACCTCCCTGTGAATGGCGCCCCTGTAGTTGTACAGCATAATTCAGGACCTTGATGTCAGCAGTGTGCCTGTGAGCGCATGTGCATGCACACACACACACACACACACACACATCCAACATTTGTTGATATTATGTCCTTACTTATAGTTGTAAGTTTCAGCAAAGAGTTAAATGTATTTTAAGCAATATGCTTTTATAAAAGAACACATTTCATAATATATTGTCACTCTTTAGGCAATGTAAACCTCTTTCTTTGACTATTTCCAATGCTCTAGAGGAATACCCACCAGGCAAGTAAAGGCCTGTCTAAGAGGGACAAAAAGGAGCTGTTAATTGGTGCTGGTTGTTTCTGTACAATTAATCTTGAAAAGTTTTGCAAAGTAGCTTAAGTGTCCAGGTTGAAAGCTAAATGGCACTGTGGTAACCCAGTTCCCCAAACACAGTGGTCTGACACTTCTACAACGTTGGAAGTTACTGTAGTGTTCCTATTATCAGCTTAAAGCATGAAGTAATATCTAACATGCCCAAACCATCACAGAGTCATTAAGACTAAGGGATTTAAAAGAAGATGCAGACTTGCCTGCGCTTGATCTGTTTCTAAGTGAGATCTGATTTCTTTCAAAGTCTATTTGAATGAGGGTTAAAGCTACAGACTGTACTGGATGCCCCTTGGTAGGATGGGAAAGCCCAGCTGCCTCTGTGTTTATGAGCCAGCCCAAAGAACTATATCTGGACAGATTAAATAACAGCGAATGTCCTCACATCCCTCCTGCTAATAGTCTCTAGGCCCTATTAAGAGGCAGAATACTCATCTGGAGAGATGGGTGATGTAAGAGGAGAATGTGTCATTGATTTGCAATCACTAGAATGAGGAAATGTGGCTCTTAAAAGAAAAACGAGGCTTGCAGATTTGAAATGAACAAAACCTCAAGCTCTATGCTACTTTCCAAAAGAGCAAGTGTATTTCAGAGCAATAGTGTCCTGCAGCATCAGCAATATGCAGAGTAATCCATAGGTGTTGCCATTTGAGGTTTTTCACAAAGCCTCTTCTGTATCCCCACAAATGCACAAGTGGCTGGCACATCAAAGTTCCCTAGACTTTCATTGAAAAGAAAATACTGTTGGCTTGAAGAATTGCCCTTTTTCAAAAGATAAATGCCAAACAGAAGGGTCTCATAGAAATGTTAAGTACATTAAGCAATCAGATCCTCTTTCCTGAGAATTACTGATCCTATTAGCCTATCATTTTTGGTAGGCAAGGGGACAAATTACGAGAGTGGCGAGCATTGAATTAGAAGAATTCAACTAGAATGTAAGTTGTGGGGAGGCAAGCAGGTACAGATCCCCAGCACACCTTCCATCATAGCAAGCAGGCAGCCTTAGGTTGGGGAGGAAGAAACAAGGTCCCAGCAAGATGCAGAGGACAGACAGTTAGCAAAGTGGGAAACGGTGCCTAGAGCCAGTCCTACTATTGTTCTGCCTTTGGGAAGTTTAAATTTTCCATAAATCTGCAAAGAATCATTCATTCCATCTCTACTTCATCCAGAGGACTGTATATGTCAGTTTTCTGCTACAAGCATGATGCTGTGCAAGAATTCACCTTGAGTCCTTTGACAAATACCAGCTTGTCTTCATTACAGCTGAAGGATGTAGCATTAAGCTACCTTGGAGTTAGCATAAAGTTGCCCCCATGGTGGGCATCTTCTGTACATTGTTCCTGGCAATGCTCAGTTACGTTCTGCAGGACCACCTGTCTCCTATGCCTGAGCCATGAAATGAGACCTCAGTTGAAATTTTGAAGCTATCTCACACTAGCTATGTGACAGTGTGCTTAACCTCTGATGGTCAGATTTCACAGCTGTAGAAGAAAGCTTAGTGCCCTCATCATGGGAAGCTTAATAACTCAGAGGGCACATAAAAAACAGCATAGGGCATGCATAAATATCCAATAAGTGGCAGCTGTTATTGTCATCCTCTACTTGAGTTCCTTGATTCATCTTTACCTCCTAAAGCAGCCCTTGCTGGACTGTTTTGTATACAACAATTGTACTGAAAGCTTCTTGGGGCAAAAGATATTTGTTTTAATCTTCATTCCAGTACCTTTATGCAACTCCAGCCTCCACCCCCTGCCATGCATTAACAAATGCTGATATATAGCAGGTGTTACATAATAGTTTTTACATGATTTTTTGTTGAATTAAGTCTATTCCTTCCCTGGGAATAAAAATAGAAAAAAATAATAATGCAACCTTGAAGGTTCAAATCTAAATTTAAAATAATTTTATATCTTAGTATTAGAAAAATTTAATATCCTTTAATTTCCCCATTAGTACTTGGCTGAATAAGAACCAAAACAACTTAAACCTAGCTTGAAATTCTTATTTTGTTAATTGAACAGGTGCCTAGAGATTCCTTTTTCTTCTCCTAGTCCATCCTTCCCTCTTTCTTCCTGGGCTACATTTGATTAGCTGTCCATCATGTCTATGGTTTCAAATCGCATCTACTTGCATTGTTTCTTGCTGCAGAACTGGCTAGAGCTCACAACTTCCTATTATCCCTAACTTTTGAAAATCACTTGGTTATAAAGATTGCATTTCTTATACACAACATGATGAATGTTGAGGATGTGGAAATCCTGATTACACTGAATTGATCATTATACATGATGTACATGTATTGAACTGTCTTATTGTGCTCCATAAATATGTGTAAATAGTGTCATTTTTAAAGATTTAATATATTAATTCAATATTTGACCTTGTAAGGAAAGTTGTATCTGAAATGATTACTTCAGTGTACCCTGATTTGACTATAGCACCTTTGGAATATACAGTTCAGTATCTATATTCACTCATTTGTTTAATACTTACTGTTGCAGTCAGGTTCGCATTGCTGGCAGAAATCACCCAACCAATAGTAAACTTGCTTCACACTGCCCATGGCCATTTCCAAAACACAAGACCATGTTTCAAACTCAATGACCCTCTCTTTCCTGCATTTCTTATACTCCACATTACCACATAGGGTGCCAATTTGTTAATCCAGGGGTCAATAAAGCAGACTTGGAAGAACAGGACACTCCTTGAGCACTCAGACCTCTTCAAAAGAGTCTACATTCTTCTTGTTGCCCCAATTCAGGTTAGCTGACCCATCTCAATGGTTGTAATCTCTCATACAATTGTAACTGAACAAGCAGAAGTTTCAGCCCAGAGATTTCATTTCTATGCCATATACCTCTGCTCACACCAGTCCATTTCTATACAAAAGAACCCTGCACAAATACTGAGGACATGGGCATAATAGCAAGCCTCTCACACGAACTGTTTCTAGCTCAGTCCATGCAAAGCTTTTTCTCACCCTCATAAGCCAAACCTCACAGTCCATATTTCTTACAGCATTCAGGTATTTCAACTTTGACCAGAATAGTCCATCAAGCTGTACTTACAGCACTTCAAGGCATCTCTTAGGCCAAAGTTTTAAATACTTCCACATTCCTCTTGAAAATCAGCTCCAAAAGGCCAAAGCCACACAATCAGGTATCTAGCAGCAATCCCACTCTCAGTACCAACTTTACTGTGGCAGTCAGGTTCACATTGCTGGCAGAAATCACCCAATCAACAGCAGCCTTTGGGGGTTTATTTTGGCTTACAGGCATGAGGGAAAATTTCATGATGGCAGCGAAAAATGATGGCATAAGCAGAGGGTGGATATCAACTCCTGGCCAACTTGAGGTGGACAATATGAACAGGAGCATGTCCCAAACACTGGCAAGGAGAAACTGGTTATAGCACCCATAAACCTGCCCCCAACAATACACTCCCTCCAGGAGGCATTAATTCCCAAATCTCCATCAGCTGGAAACCTAGCATTCAGAACACCTAAGTTTATGGGAGATGCCTAAATCAAAAGCACCACACTTACTGAGTATCATTATTTAGGAAATATTTACTAAGTGAATATTTTTTAAAATAGGGAATTAAGTTGGGCATGGTGGTACACGCCTTTAATCCCAGCACTTGGGAGGCAGAGGTAGGTGGATCACTGAGTTTGAGGCCACCCTGAGATTACATAGTGAATTCCAGGTCAGCCTGGGCCAGAGTGAGACACTACTTCGAAAAAAGAAGAAAAGGAATTAGTACTATCTCCCACAGTGTCTAAAGCATTCTAGAAACTTAAGCAAATGAGACAGGGCATATTTGTTCAAAGAAGTCTATGATTTGGCATTTTATTGGTTTTAAAAGCAAAAGATCATGTGGAGGGACTTTGGATAAAACATCTTGGTTGCATTCTGAGCAGGATTTTAGACTGGCTTAGTGCCGAAGCTAATGTCATTTCAATTATGATGCCTTCTAAATGAAATATGAATTGCTCTGGTGTTTGCCCTTACATGTCCATATCAGGCCTCAGCTCTCTGACACACTGCCTCTAAGCATCATGAAAGCTCTGTGGGGTGCTGGTGAGGCAAGGAAATATTTGGCTTGAGACAAGAGGAAAAGAAAAAGAACTTGATGATAAGTGGAATGGATTAGTAGGACCAGACATAGGATGGCTTCTAGGCTACTTTCTTGAAGACAGAGGTAGGTACAGGGAAAAGGGGGAAGAAAAGGGAGTGGAAAATTGTTTGGATCACAAAGAAATATAGAATGGTCTAGAATGTTTTCAGGCATTGGGGGGAAATTCTACACAGGCAAGGAAATGAGTTCAAAAAATAAAACTGGGGCTGGAGCGATTGCTCAGTGGTTAAAGCCACTTGCTTTCAAAACCAAACAGCCCACATTAGATTCCCCAGTACCCACATAAAGCCAGATGTGCAGTGGCCCATGCACCTGGAGCTCATTTGCAGTGGCAGGAGGTCCTGGTGTGTTCATACTCAGTAAACAAATTTATCAGACTCAGTAAAACAAATAAAAATATTTCTAAGAAGTAAAACTAAGGGGCTGGGGAGATGGCTTAGTAGTTAAGGTACTTGCCTGTGAAGCCTAAGGACCCATTTTCAACTTTCCAGATCCCATGTAAACCAGACACATAATGCAAGGTCACACATGCACACAAGGTGACACACACATCTGGAGTTTGATTGCAGTGGCTGGAAGGCCTGGTGCCCAAATCCCCCCCACACACACACACACTCTCTCCCTCTCTCTCTCTCTCTCTCTCTCTCATTTAAAAAAAAAATTAAAAAGGCAAAAGAAAGTAAAACTGGGCTAGAGACATGGCTTAGTGGTTAAGGCACTTGCTTGCAAGACCTAAGAACCCATGTTAGACTCTCCAGATCCTACACAAGCCAGATGCACAAGGTGGTATGTACACAGGATGGCACATGGTCTGGAGTTTGATTGCACTGGCTGGAGGCCTTGTCAAGCCATCTCTCAGTCTCTCTCTCTCTCTCTTATAAAAAAGTAAAACTTCACAGTTTTAAGACACTTGGATTCCTTTCAATAAAGTCAAGAGAAATGTCCCTTTAAATATCAATATTTACAATACACTGAAATACTATACTCATTTTGCTGCAAAACTTACACTGAAAAATATGAGAGCCAATTAAAAAATATGTGAAGAGATAATTCTTCAAAATTCTTTAAGGAGTAGCTAAGCAACATGCCTGACGTAGACTACTGGGGAAACCTTAATAACAGTATGTGCTGCACAAAGAACTTTTTCTATTGAATTATTTTCATAGAAATAATGAAGTAAAAGCTGTTTAATAGCTGCCTGCCTCGGCAACAAGCTTCTCACTAGTGAGTTTTTCTTCCAGAATGTCATGTCTACTGGCGAGCCAGCAGGGCTGGTGCCAAAATGCACATGAGGCCAGAATGAAGATCCTATCTATACTCTATGCTATTTTGTTCCATTTGCTTTTAAGGTCACATCTCTCAGCTTGATTTTTCACCCTTTTATTAGCATCACTAATGAGCCTACTGCAGGATACTAAGTGTGGTGGTTCAAATGTACACTCCAATAAACGCAGTGATTTTTGATTAATGATAAGCGAACAACTTAAATTTCCTGCAGCCTTCTTGAGGGGAGTCGCTGGGGAAGGATCTTTCAGTCCAGCTCTAGCATGTGTAAAGAGCCAGTTTGAGGTCTGGCTCTTTGTGTTTGTTGGCTGATGTCTCTCTGCTGTGGACCTATGGGAGAAAGCCAGCTTCTTCTGTCTTTGATGGTGTTTTCTTCTGTAGAATAAATACTTCCTTCCCATTAGCTGCTTATGCTCAGATGTTTGTTCTATGAAATAAGTGCCACAGTGAAGTTGGTACTGAGCAGTGGGGTTGTTGCTTCCATGATTCTGACCATGTGCATTTTGGGCTTCCATATTTTGTTTGTGGGAGGAATATGGAAGGATTGAGTACATTGGACAAGCGGACCCATGCACTGTTGTGAGCAGAGTTTGATGGGCTATTCTGGTGAGTGTTTGAGAATTCTACGTGCAAACAGAATTGTGGAATGTAAAAGGCTTGACTTATAAACTTTTAAAGGGGAAAGAGATAACTTTGTTGGAACTGGGTTTACTGATGAAAGGGCTGGCTATACTCTTCTACCCATACCCAGAGAATTTGATCAAGGTTAAATTTAAAAGTAATGGATTTGCCAGGAGTGGTGGCACACACCTTTAACCCCAGCACTCGGGAGGCAGAGGTAGGAGGATCACTGTGAGTTTGAGGCCACCCTGAGACTACATAGTCAATTCCAGGTCAGCCTGGGCCAGAGTGAGACCCTACCTCAAAAAATCAAAAAAAATAAAAAAATAAAAAAAAAATAAAGTAATGGACTAGACTGGAGAGATTGCTTAGAGTTTAAGGCACTTGCCTGCAAATCCAAAGGACCCATATTTGATTCCCCAGGACCCACATAAGGCCAATGAGCATGTGTCTGGAGTTTGTTTTCAGTGGCTGAAGGCCCTAGAATACTCATTCTCATTCCTCTCTCTCTCTCTCTCTCTCTCTCTCTCGCTCTCTCTCTCTCTCTCTCTCTCTCCCTCTCTCCCTCTCCCTCTCTCCCTCTCCCTCCCTCTCCCTCCCTCTCTCTCTCTCTCTCTCTCTCTCTCTCTTTCTCTCTTTCTCCCTTTCTCCCCTTCTCTCTCCCCCTATCTTTCAAATAAATAAAATAATTTTTTTTTAAAAAAATTTAAGAAGTAAGGGACTGGTGTGCTTGGTGGAGGGTATAGACAGAAAGAAATGAAAGATGTGCGTGGTTTATCACAGAAAAAATCAAGCAACTTTGAAGTTACTGACACAGAGACTTGTTTTAGGTTACTTTAGGAGGTTTGAGGGAAGAATTCTAAAGGAATATGCTACTCTTCAAGGTCAAGATTTACTCCCTTCTGCATTAACAAATTTGGTAGCCAAACTGGTAATTTGGTGCATAACAAATGCTGGAAAGAAAGGCTCATTGGATGTGCAACATGGTTTTTTGTTTGTTTGTTTTTCTTTTTTGGAAATGGCCCCAGAGAAACATGAAACATTGAATTTGTATATTGCTTTTGGTATGATGGCCATTTTTCTGTAGAGTTTGGGTGGAATGATCTGTAGTCATCTGTTAAGTCCAACTATTCTACGGTGTTATTTAGCTCCATTATTTATCTGTTACTTTCCTGTTTGGATGATCTGTCTATTAACAATAGTCTCCTACTATAATTGTATTTGGATTTATTTATGGCCTATTGTCAGGTAAATTTTTCTTTATAAAATTTGGAATACCTGTGTTTGGTGCAAGTAAGTTTGTGACTTTAATATCCTGTTGTTGGATTGTTCCCTTAATGATTAAGATATAGCCTTCTTTATCACTTTTGATGACTTTTGGCTTAAAGTCTAGTTTGTCAGATATGAGTACAGCCACACTTGCTTGTTTCTTTTTTCCATTTACTTGAAAAATCATGTTCCATCCTTTCACCATAAGGTACCTATCTTTAATGGTAAGGTGAGTTTCTTGCACATAGCAAATGGATAGATTCATTTTTCTGATCCAATCTATTCATTTGTATCTTTGATCGGAAAGTTGAATCCATTAATGTTCAGAGTTCTAACTGAGGGGTTTGAATTAATCTCTTTCATGTTGAAGGCATTGTGGCATTTGGTGTTTTCTTGAGCTTTGTATGTTTTTGTATCTCTTCTTGGCTATTGCTTTTTTCCTCATGTAGCCTCGAAAGGATGTTTGTTTGTCTCTTCTGTGTGGCATATTCCCTGAAGAATTTGCTATAGGATTGTCTTTGTGATCATATATTCATAGAGTTTACTTTTATCATAGAAAGTTTTCCTTTAACCTTTATGAAGGATATTTTTTCTGGGTATAGTACTTTGTGTTGGCAGCCATGGTGTTTTTAAACTTTGGAGTACTCCATTACAAGCTCTTCTGGCTTCTGGAACTTCTATTGAGAAGTCATAGATCATTCTGATGGGCCTACTTTTGTATGTTCCAAGATGTGTTTCTCTTGTTACTTTTAGTTCTCTCTTTCTCTCTCTCTCCCCCTCCCTCTCCTCTCCCTCTCTCTCTTTTCAGTGTTTAGAGTTGTAACTATGCTGTGACATGGTGAGTTTCTTCTCTGTTCCTTTGTTCTGTGCACATCCTGTATCTGGATGGATCTCTATTTTGTAAGCTTAGAAAAATATTCTTCAATAAATTTTGTTGAAAATATTCTCTGTGCCTTTGGTCTGCATTTCTTCCCCTGATTATATGGCCATATTCTATTGTGTTCATACTTTTTGTGAACTTATCATAATTTTTGGACTCTAGGTATGTTTCCTCTGTCTGGTTCTCAAGTTTTGGTATTCTGACCTCCACATAATTTATTTATAGTTGAAGCTTTCTAGGGAGCCCTTTAAAAGAGTTATTTCATCTTTGTTTCCCATTGTGTTTTTCTTCAGCATCTCCATCTCTGTAGAATTTCATTTGCAATTCCTGATTTGACTTTATTGTTGGCTCTTAGAATTAATTTATGCATTTAGTCATTGAGATTTTCCCACTGACTACTGGGTTCCTTTTGTTTGTTTATTCCCTGCCAATTCATTTATCCAACTATTAAGATCTTTTTGATTCTCTTTGTGGTAGTTTGAATGTTTGGCTCCATAGAGTCAGGTGTTTTTATTTTTATTTATTTGAGAAAGAGGTAGAGAGGGAGAGAGAGGAAGAAAGAGAGAGAATGGGTGTGCCAGGGCATCTAGCCACTGCAACCAAACTCCAGATGCATATGTCACCTTGTCCATCAACCTTATGTGGATTCCAGGGAATCGAATCTGGGTACTTTGGCTTTGCAGGCAAGTATCTTAACCACTGAGCATCCCTCCAGCTGGATTCAAGTGTTTTTGATTAAAAATTGACATTTTAACTTGAATTTCCAGCAGCCCATTGGAGGAGGTATCACTGGGTGTGGGATCTTAGAGTCCAGCTCTTAGGGTATTAAGGGGAAAGATCTTGAGTCCCACCCTAAGGTGTAAATAGAACAGCTTAAGTTCTATCTGTTCTTGGTTCTGCCTCTTGGTTGTGTCTCTGTGCTTGGATATATAGAAGTAAGCCATGTTTTCCACTATTGGTGTTTCCCCTGGATCTGTAAACCTGAAATAAACCCTTTCCTCCCTTATGCTGCTTCTGGTTGGGTGTTTGTCCAGCAATGTGAAAGTAGCTGCAACACCCTTCAATTTTTGTCGAGACATCTATTGAGAACTTTTTGTTGCTGTTGTTGGTTTTCTTCCATTTCATCCATCTGTTTTTTCATGGCTTCAAGAACTTTTTAATATGCTAATCATAATTTCATTTTGATATTCTATGTTGAGTATCCTCCATGTTTTCATTGGAGGCTTCCACTATGGGAGTAGGCATTCTTGGTGGGGAATCTCTTGGCCTAATGTCTTGCATTATTTGTTTTGCATTGGAATTTGTATATATGTAGATAGTCCTCTTGTTTTGCTAAGAGTGTAGAAACTCCTCTGTGGCACCTGAATTGCATAGTCTGGTCAGCTTTGATCAACATGGTCTGGGAGCACTTGAACATGAGCAGGGTATTTCTTGTACTCCAGGCAGGGCTGCCTGTGACCCTGGGCAGCTTGGCCTTACCAGAGTCCAAGAAGGGTCCTATTATCCCAGTGCTATTCAGTGCCTGGGTACTTTGAAATATGATCAGCAAGGCGACCTTGTGGGCTGCAGGGCTGGTGCCACAGGCCTGGTGGGAAGGGTGTTACATGTTAGTGTGGCTTCCTACTCACAGAATTTGGAGGACCAGGTATGTAGAGGGAGAAAGTTCACCGGGATTGAATTGCCTAGCATTACCTGGCATTTGGAATATGATCAACTGCAGGACTGTATATGTCACAGGTCTGCTGCTGCTGGCCTTGCAGGGAGGTTTAATGTTAGTGTGATAGCTTCCTGCTCACAGCCTTTGGGGGCCCAGGTATGTGCAAGGGAGAGATCTCACCTAGGCTTGACCACCCAGCATTACTCACTACATGGCCTTTTCAGTGCAATCAGCCTCAGGACCCTGTGGGCCACAGGTCTGTTGCCACAGGCCTGGCAAGAAAGGAATTCCATGTTAGCGTGGTAGTTCCCTCCTCACAGCAATTGTAGGACCCAGTACACACAGGGGTTGGAGCTCACCTGAGCTTGAATACCCATCATTACTCACTGCTTAGCGCCTTGGTATTGGAGCTGCCTGGGAGCCTTCTTGTGAGATGCCTTGGACTTTGGGGTAAGATTTGTTCTGAAGACTGTCCTGGAGGCTAGCATAGTCACAATTGCTGTCTGTATCCACCCTCCTTCTGATTTTGTTGTTGTTGTTACATGAGGGAATCCCTTCCCATAGATCTGCTATTGCTGGGCTGGGCAGGTAGAAGTACTTCCAAGGCAGGGCCTGGTGAATATAAGCACTTACAGCCATCCACCAGAGCCAATCCTGAGACGACAGCCCCACAGGGGCAGCCAAGAGAGGCCAGGGCTCTTCCTGAGGGAAGACAGCCACACAGCAGTAGCCAGGAGAGACCAGGCTGATTTTAGGATTTCACCAAAACAAGTTGGGTGGGAAATCAGAGGATCAATGATCTAATAGCAGTTTCACTCATAGTTCTGAGGTTACCCCTCAGATAAATCACCTAGTATTGCGGGGTCTTAATTCACAGATCCATGTAGCTTTAAAATTCTTTTTCATGAACTTTTAGTGAGGAATTTGGAAAGGAAGTTTTTAAGTTATATTAGCATGGGGCTCCTTCTCCTCAGCTAAGGGTTAAAACACCCAGGTCTCAGTTCTGGCTAAGATAGTAATTATTTCTGTGACACTGACCTACACTGCCCATTCTGGGTAGACTTGAGGAGCCAATCTAGGCCAGGTCCTTTCCAGATCCAAGAACAAAGAATTCAGTCACGAGAATGTCTATGGCATTCTCTGAGCCAAAGGTGTCCCAAGATGTCATAATATACTTATAATATTGTAAATCAAGTTTCAAATTATTTTAAAAATAAAAGCTTTGTTGAGATATAATTCACACACCATATAATTCATGTATTCAGGGGATAGACAGCTAAGTGTTGAAGTCATAGGTCATGGGTTATAATTTGAGAGGAGGCAGTCCATCATGGTGGTAAAGACAGCAGCAGGAGTGTGAAACAGCTACCATTCTGTGGTCAGGAAGCAGAGAGCAATGATTTCTAATGCTCAGCTTACTTTCTTTTTTTTGTTCACTCAGAACCCAGCCAATAAAATGGTACTGCCCACAGGTAGGGTGGGTCTTCCTATTTCAATTAATACAATTGAACAACTCCCTCAAGATGTGTGTAGAAGTGTGTTTACATGATGATTCTAAGTCCTGTCAGGATGACAACCCATGTTACCCATCACAGTATCATGAGTAGCTATAGAAAATCTTCAGCTCAGGCAATTAAAAGAATTCGGTTGCCAGTTTAAAAGATGTCTAAATTAAACTGGAAACACACTGCAAATAATTATAATCTGTAGGACTAAATTTTACAAAATATGATTTCCTCAAAGTGAAGAGTAATTTTCAGTATCAAAAAGGTGGTAACCACCTGGCTGAACCATTGGGAAGCAGTGTTAGCTACTTTCTTGTTACTGCAACAAAATACCTGACAATACCCTCTAGTTTGCAGTCCCTGCTTTAGATCCTACTGAGTAAAAGAGCATTGTGTTATATACAGAATGAGCAATGAGGCAGGAAAGGGAGCCATCATGGCCTTAACAAAGGGTAGTTTAGGGGGAAAAGGGTTTATTTCAGTTTATAGTCCCAGGTTATATCATGTGGGAGAAGAATATTGAGGCAGTTGGTCACATTCAGTCCATGTGAGGAAGCAGGGAGCAATGAATGCTGGAGCTCAGCCAGCTCTCTCCTTTTAATCTAGTCCATAACCCCATCCACAGTTAAGGTGAGTCTTCCCACCTCAATGAACCTCATCTAGATAACTCCTCACAGGTGATTCTAGGTCCTGTCAAGTTGACAGTCAGTAGAGACCATCACAAGCAGCCTGCATGTAGAAAAGATGATGGGACTCAGAGCCTGCTCAGTTTCCAGATGAAAAGTTTTCATCTTCTTGATAGAAAGAGACATCCTCTAAACACCTTCTCTAGACCATGCTTCCTTGGCACTGGGGGGGGGGTATTAGTAACTACATGACTATATTCAAGGAGCCCACAATCTAAAGCAAGGGGAATCCTGACATGAAAACCCTATATTTCCCATACATTTTCCCAGAGTATCTTCTGGCAGAAGAGTAATTGATACTGCTTATACCAAAGGCCCCAAACAATAAAAACACTAAAAAAAAAAAAAAGTGTTGACCACTCTTGTCAACTCATACATAGATCCTACACTCCATCACCAGGCCCTTCCCTTCTCTGGTCCCCAAGTAGCCCAGATACTGGAGCTGCAGGCTCCATCCAGGGCTACTATGACATGAGCCTTGGTCACATTCACACTGCCAGGCAGCCCCTGTCCCCAGTCAGGGCTACATGGAAGTTCCAAGCACCAGGTACCTTGCTATGCTGATGCTTAGTGTTCTGGAGCAAGAGCTTCTCCTAAGACTCCTCAAAAACCCAACTCTCCTGCCTCAACATGCTTGCTTCCTACTGTCCCCAACAACAAGAAAGAGTCACAGAGACAACTATGTCCAAGTTCCAGGGCCATAAGTTTCCACGCAGTGTCTTCCTTCTGCCCAGCTTCTCTGGAAGTCACCAAGGCCCCCACTGGGGATAGGGATACTGTCTGCCCTTGCTCACCAATATGCTGTTTTCTTGGCTCTGCCTTCATGAAAGAATGGGTATGTTTGTGCTGTTAGGAGCTTGCTGCAAATCTGTGCTTCTCATCCCCAAGCAAAGGCTGAGGATACCCTCTAGTTTGCACACCCTGATTTAGACCCTACTGAGTAAAAAAAAAAAAAAAAAAAAAAAAAGACCATTGTGCAGCAATGAGGCAGGAAAGGCAGCCATCATGGTCTGAACATGGGGTAGAATTCCTAAGTGCATTACCTTCAGCTTGTTCTTTAAAGGGGAATAGCAATGTGCTATCCAACACATGAGGAGGAACTCCAAAATGCCTCAAAACTGAAAATAAGAGAGTGCTGAGAGCGCAACACTAAGCGAATTATGTCTGCCACACCCTCCAAGGCTCAGGGAACTTTGCAGAAGAGAGGGCACAAAGAATGTAAGAGCCATGGGGTGGGAAGGAGTGCTTTGGGGCACTGTCCTCCTCCTGACATGAACAGACTGGCATTTACACCCTCGCAGTGTTACCCTGATATGACCTGCACAATTGTGAGTCCATTCAACATTTGTGACATAGAGGATAGAGGAGGAAAAAAGAACAAGACATCAAAACAGAATGACTACTTGGAAAGAGAAGAGTGCTCAGTAGAACAGGGGTGGGGAAGAGGGACAAAAAGAGGATAATTGGATCAAATTTCAGTATGTGCATATTTTATAATTCTCAATAAAGTGTTTAAAAAGAACACAATAGCATGTTCACAACATTCCAAGTGGTTTAATAGTTCTGAAGTACAAATTATAAGCCTGGTAACAGAAAAAAATATGAGTCTATAAGAATGGGGGAAAAGGCACAAACTCTAAGAGTATGTGTATATTTTATGAATTGCCCTTGGAAGGTTTAGCACTTGCCTGGAACTATAGTAATATGTACCACAGCACAATGAATATCATTCCTATTACCACCTTAATATTTAAAAAAAAAAAAAAGAGAGAGACCTGGAAATTGGGAAGGTTGAGTAACACGTCAGGAATCACACAGCATACCACAGAAATGGTACTCAGACCCAGATCTTTTGGATTTAAGGTCCTGTGTTCACAACTTCTTGCCTTCATAGTTGAGAATCATAACTGTAGCAAACAAGTTCTCCTGGAAGTTCTAGAACAAGAATAGAATAGTGAAAGTGAAAATAAAAAGGATAATACTGTGGATATGAAAGCTAGAAAAAAGCAAAAAGGGGGGAAGTGTAATTAATTTTGTCCTTATTCTCTAGGCAGTGAGAAACCACAGTGCATATGATCAACTTGAAAACCCTACTAGTTATTCCTTTTAAGTTCCTTTCAAAAAAGTTGTTTACATGTTAGACTTTCCATCTTTTCTTTTCAGTCCATCTATTGGAGATTTGCCTATTTCTTGAAATACCTATGTCATGTTTTCCCATTCCATTGGTGTCATACTGCTCAATTTCAGCAGTGGAAATTGAGGTCGGAAAACAGGAAATTACAGCTTCATGATGAGAATCAGTCATGTAGGATCCTGAAGACGTTGTACATAGATGCGGCTATTAAGGAACCCAGGAGGGGGGAGCGATAGAATAAGAGCTTAGCAAACTTTTAACCTGAGTCATTCTGAGGCATGGACTCTGTTTTGTTTACTTTTTCCTGAGAAGAATTAGAAATCTTGTAGAGCAGTGCCACAGAATTGTTATGGATGGTCTACTTGACCTTTAAAAATGAAAACTTTGCTGGAATTTTTTAGGGAGAAGAATAAAACTGTAAAAGTAAGATTAAATATGGCTTAGGCTTTACTATGTCACTGAGACCATTTCTTCCTACTTTCTTCTATCCTAAGTAATCCATAGATAATTTGAATGACTTGTTTCAGTGTGCGAGTAAAATGAGTATAAGATTTATGTTCTTTAAAACACTTAACGAGTCTTACAATAAGGTTTAATAAAGTTCAACCATAAGAAGCATTTTTCCTGACATTTAAAACAATATATTTATTTATATTTATTTTATTTAACAGAGAAAGAGAGGAAGAAAGAGACAGAGCATGAGAGAGAGAGAATAGGCACGCCAGGGCCTCCAGCCACTGCAAATGACTCCAGACACGTGCGCCCCCTTGTGCATCTGGCTAATGTGGGTCCTGGAGAATCGAACCTGGGTCCTTTGGCTTTGTAGGAAAGCTCCTTAACTGCTAAGCCATTCCTCCAGCCCTTTCCTGGCTTTTTTTTCTGGGGGGGGGGGGGGTTCCAAGGTAAGGCTTTGCTCTAGTCCAGGCTGACCACAATATTACTATGTAGTCTCAGGGTGGCCTTGAATTCAAGGCAATCTTCCTACCTCTGCCTCTCAAGTGCTGGGATTATAGGCATACACCACCACGCCTGGCTCTTTCCTGATATTTTTAGTGAGTATGTGTGTATGTGTAGGAGGGGCAGGTAGGTGGTCATGTGAGTGTGTACACACTTGTGTACATGTGTATATGGAGGCCAGAGGACAACTTTGTGTGTACTTTTTAGGAATGCCATCCACTTTTTTGGAGACTAGAGCTCTAAATGGCCTAGAATAAATCAATTAAGCTACTCTGTCTGGTAAACAAGACCCAGGTATCTTCCTGTCTCTGCCATCCCAGCTCTGAGATTATAAGTACATGCCACAGTACCTGGCATTTTACAATGATACTGGGGATTGAACTCAGATCCTAATGCTTGTGAGGTGTCTTTCCAGCCCCAATTTTCCTGATATTAGAGCTAGTGTCTTATGTCAATACATAGATGAGAGGAACCATACCTGGGTGTCATGCTCTACCCTGTCCCTGAGCCTCATTCTATGCAAAGTACCCTTTCACTGACTGTTGGGAAAAACCAGGACCTGGGATCAATGACCACACATTCTCAAGCCCGCTTCTAGGGCTCCCTGTAACCTTGTAGCCATGGGTTCAAGTGAAAAGACTGTCAGGTATGTGGGGGTGTTGTATCTGCAGCTTGGGTATGTGTTGTCAGTGGGCTAGGAGCCACCACAGTTCAGCAGGCAGGCTTCGGTTGGATTAGGTGTGTCACCAGGGGTAGGTCTTAGAGTGGTGTCCAGTGCTAAGGTGTGTCTAAGCCAGCCTAAATCCCAGCTGTTCTTTCTCTCTCTACTGTGGGTATATGCTGAAGTAAGCCTGCTGCTTCCTCCACGGCATGTGTCCCCTGGAATCTACAAGCCTGCGAGCAATCTTAAAACCTTATCCCTGCATTCACAGGACCACCATGATGAATGACTTTGAACTTCTGGAATGAGAACTCTAGGGATACTCAACTTCTCCTTAAATATTTTAAGATGCTATAGCCTTCTTCCTATAAACCCCTTTCCTGCTATTTTTGTGAAGATAATCCATCCCTCACATCTCATAACCTATGTTTCTACATAGATAGATAAGTGAATTCATTACTTAATACCCTAACACATTATGAGGGAGATTTTCAGTGTTCATAAAAATTATGTCTGATGCATCAATCAGCTGAAAAAGTCGAGGTGGGTGGCTCTTATAACTGGCTAATAGCAAACTGAATATCCTAGCCATGCTTGGCCAAATCTATACACCTACACGTTATGCATGGAGAAAGCTTTTCACTGGGTTTTAGTTGTCTCTTTGTCTCTCTTTGATGTTTGTATGCAGTTGGAATTTTTTTGCTCTGCTGTACCACAGGACGTTCGTTTAGGTTTCACTCTTCTGGTCCTGAATAGGGAACTCCTCACAGAAAAGCCAGGTAGTAGAGAGCAGCCACTCCCTGTCTGAAGAGGTTTTAGGGATGGGATTTGTTATCTTCACAGGCTTCTCAGAGAAGAGTTTTTGACTGAGGATTTTGTTTTGATCTTATCATTTTCCCTCTCCTGCATCCTCTCATCCTAGCATGACTCAGCTCTAGCTTTGTTCTTAGGGATAGTGGGAGAGGAGACATTTGCCTCTATACTACCGAGCATCAGAGAACTTTACAAGGTGGGTATGGCATTGTATTTCCTTGAGACACACTTCAGATAACACTACAACAAAGTACTCTGTCATACAGAGCAAATAACCAATGATTCAGTAGATATACTATACTAGCGATATGCCTCACCTTGGGAAAGCAATGTAATATAAGACCTAATTTTTCAGAAACTATTATTAGTTATGGCCTAGATGTACAAAACCCAAAGAGCAGTGTTAGTACAGAAGATGAGGGGAGAGCTGGGATGGGCTACCTTGAGGCTGGTGGGTTTTTGGTCAGCTCATATATTCTCATGTAGACCAATTTCCCCCTCATATTCCAGGAATCCAATTATAATAGTCTTACATCTCTACTTCTAAATTTACAGCCAGGGTCATGTATCCATACTGAATTCCTTCCTCCTTTCAAAGCAAAACCTTTCCTCTTATTCCAACTACCTGCTTCCTGTAGGGTCTTCCCATAATTCATTGTCTAAGAAGGTTGTGGTAATGTGAATAGATGAAGAAAGGCCAATATGATGCTGTTGGACTTAATGAATACAGTTCAAATCAACTCATACAATATATTACTATTCGGAGGTAAGAAGGAATCAAATTTTGACATGCTACAACATGGATAAACACAAGACATCAGGCTAAGTGAAACAAGTCAGTCACAAAAGCACAAATACTCTATGGTTCCATGTACATGAAGTACCCAGAGAAGCCCCATTCACAGAGATAGCATGTAGAAGGGTAGCTTCAAGGGCTAAGGGCATAAGGACTTATTGTTTATTCTTTCCACCCATTTTTGTTCTGTTTCAGATCCACAGTTTCTAAGGAAATTCTGGAATATTTACTCTATGCTATGCAACTAATCTTCTAGGTTGTGTTTTTTTTTTTTTAACCTCTAGTACTTTAATTGCATAGACTCCACATCAGAATTATTTTTAGTGACACAAAGTTTACACAGGTCCCAAACGACTCTTTGGACATCTTAACTTTGAGGTGACTATCTTGAGGACCAGCCCTGAAGGTGAGTTTCAGAAATTAGAGAGCAGCATACCTCCTGCAGAAGGACATGTTTTGAAGAAGTTTCTTTACTTCACTCTGATCACCCCACTCCATGAATTAAATCCCTTGCATGGCTACTTATTCCTTCTGATCAAAAACTGGAGTCTTTTTAGTGGTTTTGACACTCCTCCACATTCCACCTCACTCCACTGCGGACACATTGACCTGCTCATCACTCATCACCCATGTCTCAGCCTGTGTACTTGCTGTTTTTCTGCCGGGAGTTTTCCTTTCCAAGAGGCCCACGTGGGTTTTTCATTTCTGTTGTGTCCTTTCTTGAATGCCTCTTCAGTGGCCTTCCTTCATCACCATATTTAAAACCAGGAGACCCTTATCCATGGTGCTGTAGTCTCCTGCCCTGCTCTGCACTTTCCATCATCTTCTGTACCACCTCACACTAGATATATCACTTATTCTGTGTATATATATATACACAAACTTCAGAGAGGACATATATATATATATATATATATATATATATATATATATATATATATATATATATATACACACACATATATATGTCCTCTCTGAAGTTTTGTAGTTTTGATCATTGCTGTTTACCTTTATCCTAAAACTGTGGGTGTTATGTGTTACATTCTTGGTAAAACTTGAATACGTTACTAAAGAAAGAAGTGAATGAACCAGAATGACCTTCCCAGAAAGATAAGAAATCATATAGATACCTTAAAGGCTCTCCCTTTAGAATGGCATTATAAACAGAAGCTGTATATGCCACAATAATTCCAGAAGTCTCTGATGTCATGACATGTTAGTCCAGATTACTGATAATAAAATCAGTAATGCCAAAATCACTAATCTCTCTATTGAACCATGGCAATCAAGTATGTTTCAGAAAACTTATATCTTTGGGGCGGGGAGAAGAGGGGCAGTAGAATTAGTCAAAAGGAACTGCTCTGTGATTTGAATACCAATGGCAGGTTGGCATCTTCTTCCACAAATAAATATGATGAAATGAAGGAGGAAAACTCTGTGTTATTATAATTTTTTCAACTGCAGTTATCAGCTGTGTGTCAAGCACGACATTGGTCACTTAATGCTCATCAACTCTACAAATAGATGCAATATCTCCCAGAGAAACCTCAGGTTCAGAGAAGTTATTTTCTCAGATTTACGCAACCACAGAGCTTCAAACTAAGTCTGAATCCCAAAGTCCAACGTCTTTCTATTAGCATGCAATGTCACCCTAAATAATAAAATGAGACCACTTGGGTTTGGTTCTCAACTACATTTGAAGTTGCCAAGCCTACCTATCTGCTTTCTACCTAGATTATTAAAATACTGACTATAGCAATGAAATTTCCCACAGTAGAAAGAAATATTTTAAATGCTGTTATCTTTTCTAATTCATTTTATGAAAATCATGTTGGCTTATCACTGGGGAAAATCTCTAAGCAACAAAAGAAATTCAATAGAAAAATACAGGCAGTGTATCATAAACTGTGCTTTGCATCTTGATAACAACCTGTGATTTATTTATTGCTTATGATAAATGTGAAAATATATTGCATTGGAGGAATCCATGAATAGAATGGTGTGGTTAGTGTAAAGTCTTGCTTCAAGCTTTCAACTAGTTGAATACCTTGTTGAAATATAGAGTAGGACCTTAGGGCAGTTTTGCAAATATAATTAGGTTTGTAGTTTATTAAAGTGTAGATTTGAAATTCTCCCATATATATTTTTTAATAATAATCCAGGTGCTGGGAAACTCTAAAAGAGATGAGGAAGAAAGTGATATTTTATTAGTGTGCACCAGAGCAGACTTATCTATCTTAGAGCTTTCATTGTAATAACTTAGCTCCATTTTTCAAGATATATCCTATATGACTCTAGTTAATTTAGCTCAAGGGAGCTGCTATATTCTTTTTCCTCCTTAGGTAGTGCTAAGTTACATACATGCTGTATTTCTTTATCGCTAATTAGTGATTTCCCCCGTTTGATGACCAGCAACCATAATATAGGTGAATCTTAGCATCTGTGATGACTGGAATAATAAGAATTTGGACTTTTGTCATGCATCTGCTTCTACTACAAGGGTAGGATCCTGGCCCATTACAGAGCTAAAAGAAAGCCTGTGTATTTGAAGCTTAAGGAAGGAGGAAGAGGAACAGGGAACTTGGTGAAGAAGTCAGGGCCAGTAATAATAGGGTTTGCAGGCCAGACTAAACTTTGTGAATTTTATTTTCCCGACAAGCATTAAGTAAAGGAAACAAGTTGTCATTTTCATTAAAAAAAAAGTTTGCCTGCATTATACAGAATAAAGTGGAGCAAACACAAGAGATCATTTAGAGGGCTGGGGATATAGCTTAGTGGTAAAGTGCTTGTGAAGCATGCACAAAGGCCTTGAGTTTAATCTCCAGTACTACAAACAAACAAAAAAGAGGGGAGATGAGTTAGGAGACAAGACAGAGCAGCAGAGACACAGTGACTGTGATGAAATGGAAGATCTGTGTTACCTGTAGAAAGTACTAGATTTTGGGGCTAGAGAGATGGCTTAGCAGTTAAGTGCTTGCCTGTGAAGCCTAAGGACCCCAGTTCGAGGCTCGGTTCCCCAGGTCCCACGTTAGCCAGATGCACAAGGGGGCGCACGGGTCTGGAGTTCGTTTGCAGAGGCTGGAAGCCCTGGTGTGCCCATTCTCTCTCTCTCTCCCTCTATCTGTCTTTCTCTCTGTGTCTGTCGCTCTCAAATAAATAAATAAAAAATAAAAAAAAATTTTAAAAAAAGAAAGTACTAAATTTTGTAATAACTTGGACGTTGGGTAAAAGGAGAGGAGTGCTCAAGATAATACACTGGTATCTGGATTGAGCAGTTGACGTGGTCCAATGTTCCCTTCAAAACTCATGTTGAAATTTAATAACTATTGTGACAGTATTGGGAAATGGGGATTTTAACAGGAGATTAGATCATGAGGATGCAGCCCTCATGAATGAATGAATGCCTTTATATCACAGGAGTGGGTCAGTTATCTCTGGAGTGGCTTTACTGTAAAAGTGATCTCCTTCCAAAATGTGTACTTTGTTCCAACTATCTGCTTTGTGTGTGTGTGTGTGTGTGTGTGTGTGTGTGTGTGTGTGTGTGTGTGTGTTTGGGTGGTGTTCTGCCATGTTGTGATGCACTATGGAAGCCCTCATTAGTATTACAGCATAGGAATTCTTCATACCAACAAGGTGGAGATGGGTGTTCATTACACAAGGAACAACAAAGACAAACAACAATAGGAGAGTCTGGATTATTTGAAAGACAGGTGTGAGGACTGAGTAAGGAAGGCAGAAGGCGAGGTGGCGAACACACAATTCCACGGCTGATGAAAGGTTACTGAAGATGAGCCCTCAGAAGGGAAAGCAGTGCCTGGCAGGGTGCATGAACCCAGGAAATATCAATTTGCACCCACATAATTTCACTAGTTAGCTTTTCTCATCATAGCTTGGTAGATTGTGCAGACCTGGCTAAGCCATAACAACTCACATGGACTAAGACAGAAATATAGGAGACAGAAAAGGCAAGGTGTCCTGGTTATTATTATTATTCTATGAAAATATACTTTTGAGCCACTAAGGTCTAATGAAAGTTTGACTTAACAAATGTTTACTGATGTTACTTTTTTGTTGTTTGTTTACTACTTTTGTCTGGAGGCACATAGACTCAGAATGCATGCTTTGCTATTGGCTTCTCTAAATCCCTACTTTGTATTCCTTGCCCTAATCCAGATTTATAGTCACCTTATCAGAACTTTTGCTCTACCTTCTGGTCAGAGGGTGCCGTATGTTTAAGCAAGATAACCCTAGAGATAAAAGTATGAGTTAAAAGTATGAGATAAAAGGATGAGTTATATAATGTGGGGTTGTATGCTTCATTTAGTGGTTTTTACATTTAAGGGAAAATGGCATCGTAGTGCCTCAGCCTCTCCAGGTCTGTCAGTCTTTGAAGTACAACTACTTGGAAACAATTGGCATAAAGACAGAGACCTGGGCTGGAGAGATGGCTTAGCAGTTTAGTGCTTGCCTGTGAAGCCTAAGGACCCCAGTTCGAGGCTCTATTCCCCAGGACCCATGTTAGCCAGATGCACAAGGGGGTACACACATCTGGAAATCGTCTGCAGTGGCTAGAAGCCCTGGTGTGCCCATTCTCTCTCTCTCTCTCTCTCTCTCTCTCTCTCTCTCTCTCTCTCTCTCTCTCCCTCTCCCTCTCTCTCTCTCCCTCTTTCTCTGTCTGTCACTCTTAAATAAAAAAACAAAAATAAACCAAAAAAAAATTTTAAAAAAAGACAGAGACTATCCCTTTGGCTCCAGCACTCTTGCCTCCTTGACCATTAACAATCTTCACCAGATTCATAAAGATAATCCCTAAAATCCCCATGGCTATAGGACTAAAGAGAACTCACTTCATACGTCATCTGACTGCTCTCTGGATAACCTAAATTACAAGTCTCACTCAAGTCCATGAGGTAGGTTTTATAACCATTAGAAATGGCCAGACACAGGGTTAGGACATAGATGGAGCCAGGCCTCGAAGTCTATGTGGATGTTGGACATACAAGTGTTCTTTCCACCTTGTGGTCATGTTCACAATTGGGTAAAGCCTAGGGCTGTGATATTACCAAGAATCTTCTAAGATATTTGTCATGATGTATGCCCCATACTCTTTAAATCAGAAGTGACCTTCATCTGGGACTTCTCAGTACTTACTGTGTGTATCTACATTGCCTGTCCTATCCTATTTGTGGGGATATTTGAAAGGAAAAGAAGGTATGCTAGGCACAGAAATGTCACATAGAAAAACTACTTTAAACCAATAGTATTTAGAGTCATGGGTTTAATGGGAAAGAAAATAGCCTCTAAAGTCAGGGGTAAGAGAACAAGCCAGTAGAGCCCCTGGTTGATGAGATCCAGTAACCCAGACCACAAAGGGGTATCCCAGAAGGTGCTTTGTCCTCTGGATAGTTTTTTCCCACCTAGCCCCATTTATAATCCCAGGAAAGAAGGGGAGAAACACTTCTTCCACATGCCTGCTCTTGATTGCTCCTCTACTCCCACAAAGATGAGCAAGAGATTCCAACTCACCAAAATCCAGCACCTTAGGTTAAGATCAACATCAGTTACTTTATGTCCAGAAAGAGGGATGGATGAAATATAACCCCGAGGAAAACAGATCCAGGGATGAATGAAAGGAAAGATACTGTATAATGAAATTTAAAAAAAAAAAAAAAAACCATACTCCTTCTGTCCTGCCTTCACAGTGCTGTGTCACTCTGTCTTTGTCTTCCAGCTCACACAGTGACAGACCTTGTGAAGTGAGGGATCACAGAGATTAAACATTCCTTTTTAATGATGCCCTTTCGGAGAGGCACAGGGGGAGATCTCACTGCCATTTCCAGCTGAGCTCTTTCCCTTCTTTTCCTGGAACTTCTGAGCAGGTGCCAGGGCCAGCCTCTGAGATCCATGGCTGTTGCAGGTAGGGTTGGCTTGCCTTTCTCCAGTCATCCTGACTAATGCAGAACAAAGGAATTCCAGTTGAATCAAATGATATTTTTAAGCAGCTTAGAGACTTTAAATGTTTTCCATGGTCAACCATAAAAGAGGCTTTAAATTAATTTTCAGAAGGAAGCACATATATCCTTGTGTCTTTCCACCAAAATCCATTTCTCCTGACTCCTAACAATTATGCGTGTCCTAGTAGCCATCCAGTCCCTTCAGCTCATCAAAACAAGTGAAATCAAAGACACTGTGCTAATGGTGAGGCAGGTCCCTTTGATCAAGATTTTAACTCCCTTCTACCTGCATGATAACAACCAAAAGACTTGCATATGCTCCCCCACCCCCAGTATCCAAATTTACAAAGTAGGTGCATCTTTAAGCTTTGCTTTTTAGAATGATCAAACTGTATCACTCTGCAATACAAATTCCTATTACAACAGAAACCTTCAAGGACCACATGGTGGAAACGCTCTGGCCCAATTTATGTGTTTAAGAGATTAAACGACAATTCTCTACCCTCACAAAACTTTATACTTCTGAAAGAAGCCTCGCAAACTCCCTCATTTGATCTTACTGGTGGTGCTACAATGCAGGCACTATGCTGTTTAAGAAGAGCACAAGATGAAATAATTTGCCTGTGGTTTCATAGCTGGTAAACAGAAAAGCCATAACTAGAATCTAAAGTGTGAAACCAGAAAATGGGACGGATCTGGCCTCCTGTGGGTGGAAGCCTGTGATGGTTGGGGTATAGACCAATTTAAATATGTCAGGATGGCTTCATAATGCCTACAGAACTGTTGCCAACCTCACTTGAAGAAAGATGTTGTCAAAGGGAGCTTTTACATATTGTCACCTTTCCTGTGCAAAACTCCCTTGCCAGTAGCCCTCAGTCCTATTCCATATTTGGTTATAAAAGGAAGGATGTATGTCATAGGGCCTTGGGGAGGCCAGGAAGGCAGATTCTGTGTTGTATAATGCAAAGAAAGAAATATTCACTATTCCAATTTATAGAACCACATAATATTTTGAATCAGTGATCTCCCCAGCATCTGGCACTCAAACATCAGGATGTCTTGTGCCACAAATGGAAACGATTAACTACCTAATATGAAAGCAGTAAGAATCATGTCCTGATGAATGGTATTGGGAAATAAAGATCTTATGGAATCACAAACCCAGTACATTTCATAGAAACTCCTTTTGTAGAGGTAAAGAAAGAGAGAGCATTTTGTTTTTGCCTTTGAACATAGCTGACAACAGTTCCTTGACTTCTCAGCTTCTGAGTGGTTAATTTTAGACTGCTAATATTAACATCCCTATACTGATTATTCTTAATTAAACTTATTACTGAGTTATTGCTAAATGTCAAAAATCTGTATCCTCAGAATATACTTCCAGAAGGCTTGAGTATGTAGGAGCCCCAGAGGATGATCCCCATTTCCCTTGTGAGTTGTGGCCATTCTACACTGAAACCTATGGAACGGACCCCAGCACACAGGTATCTCCTAACCTGCACTGCAGTTTGGGAAGGGTTAGGGAAAACACAGGTGGAATCATGTCTTGACTTATATAAGTGAACTTCACAGGTCAGGTCATCTCTCAGTCCCCTTTCCTCATTATGAAGCAGCCATTGACTATTATGATACATCCCCGCCCCCTACCCCCAATGCTCCCACCTCTCCCCATGCCTGCAGCTACAATGCAGGGGTGAGTATTGAGACTTGAGCCAGTCTTGGTCCAAGTAGAGTGAAGTCCATGGTTTTCTCTTTCAGCAATGAGAAGAGTCTCATCATTATTGTAATGTGGTATAGAGATGTGAGTTGGGACTGTATCAAGCACTTTGTGAAAATAAAGGGAGCCTCACTGTTGAAGGAACAGAGGAATTCAATTAATAATTTCCTAAACAACACCCCTTGTCTTTTTGCTAGCTTTTTCACTAATAAGCAAATAGTTCCCATTGCCATTTGAAGTGGGTTTACTAGTCATTTGAACCAGAAGCATCCTAGCTGACAAAGATTTATATAATCATATTTCCTAACCCTTGACAGGGTTAAGAAATTCCTGAATTTTTACATTATTATAGCTACATATTTCTACCAAAACAAAAATAAAGGGCTGGAGAGGTTGCTTAGTGGTTAAGGTGCTTGTCTGCCAAGCCTAATAACCCAGGTTTGATTCCCCAGTACCCACAAAAGCCAGATGAACAAGGTGGTGCATGTGTCCAGAGTTTGTTTGCCATGGTTGGAGGCCCTGGCATGCCCATTCTTTCTATCTGCTTCTCTTTCTCTCTTTCCCCCTCTCAAATAAATACATAAATAATATTTTTAAATTCCTTCAAAAATGAGATAAAGAGGTAAAGTATTCTTTCTTCTTTCTTCTAGAAAAGGGACTCTCTAGCCTCATACATGGAATCCCCACATACATTTAATAGAGAAAACAATGAAAGAAAAAGTAAAACACAGAAATGGGCTTTGGAGAGACTACTAGCTCTTCAGTAACATGCAGAGAATGATAACACCACAGCCCAACTCCCCAGGGCTGTGACTCACTGCACTTTCTTGTTCTTTCTCCTTATTTACTGGGCCATCTTCATGAACTATCTGTAACTGTGTCTTTTTGTCATATATCCTCTCCTTTTCCTTCAATGTGACAGTACCCACCACTGTTAGCATTCAAAGAACTTGTCAGACTGAGCCTAAACTTCAAGGTTATAGTTTCTTAACTCATAAGTACAAGCCACAAGTGATAAGTGATGGACATATAGTTTCTCATATCATCTGTTACCTGTTATTATGCTAAGAAATTTTGGCCAAACTTCTCTTTTATTGCTTTTGTGTGTGTGTGTGTGTGTGTGTGTGTGTGTGTGTGTGTGTGATGGGGGGCGGTGACTGATGCTTGGCATCATTATCTGCTTTAGTTAATAAGACAGGGCCTCTGATTTTGAACCCAGAGCTCAACAATTCAGCTAATAGTCTACCTATCCAGCTTGTCCAAGGAATCCACCTATCTCTGCCTGCCAAGTGCTAGGCTCACAGACGGGCCCCCACACCTACCCAGCATTTACATGGATGCTGACGATCTGAACTCAAGTCCTCAAGTGCACATGGCAAGAGTTTTAGATACTGAGCTACCTACCTAACCCCACGGTTGGAAAATCTTCTAAGTAATCCTTCTAAGGCACTGAGTAACCCTGGACAAACTCCAACCTTCATTCAGTGCTCGTCTGCATTACGATTCCCCTTACCATTTCTTCAAATCCTTAAAAAATAGAAATAATCAAATATACATGATAAAAGCCAAACAATTACCAGAATCATGTGAGAATCAAATGAGTTAATACATGGAGAGCATTGAGAGAAAGGTTAAAAACTTTAAGAACTAAAACACTATTAGGTATCTTAGTTTATCATTGTTAGGATTAAAGTAAATACATCAAACATTACAATTGGACAAGTTCCCTGTAGAGGCTTCAATTTGATCCATTGTTGCAAGCCTAATTAATCCCTTTCAAAAACAGAAAATTACATATTCACATTAGTCAGATGGTTCTGATATTATTTGAAATAAGTTCTAGACATCTTTGACAGTGTCCCAAAGATTTAATAAGCCAAGAAAATAAAGAGTTTTATAGCTACTAAGGCTTTATGCAGTTAACTTGGTATGAGGGGGGAAAAAAATCAATGTCTACAGTCCTTATTTTGCTTCTGTGTGAATTGTATAATCACCTGGAGGTAAAACAAAGTCGCCTACAAAAAATGTAAAGACTATTCACATACAACATAAGTGTGTTTTCCAATTATTCCCACCCCTTCTCTCTCCAAATTTAAATCATTAGAAAAGAAAATCCCCAAGCTGACAAATACTTTTGACAGGATGAAAATCAGGCATTGCTTTATTCTCCCACTTTCATGGATAATATCCCCTAGTGTTGTTCTTACACTCATTTCAATCAACTTGTATCTTCAGTTAACAAATGAAAGGGTTGATTCACAGTCTGGCTCATAGGGACCCACAGCTTCATGTAGTTGTTTTATCACCTCACACATCAGACATCAGAACAAAAACAAAATTTTGCAGGAAAAATTTTCCAATAAAAATAGTTAACATTTCTGGTAAATCTAAGGCTTCATTTATTTAAAAAAAAAAAAAAACTTTTAAAGCTTTCATCTTTCTTACCAGTCTGGCAGACCCTGAACTGGCTTACAGCTCTGGTGCCACCTTCTTCCTTCTTCCCTCTGCCCAAGAATTCCAGATGTGGTGTGGGTTCCACTTGCTGACACTTAAACCTGGCACTGGACAAACTAGAGGAGAAGCAGTGTGATGCCAAAAGGGCATTTCATGTCTGAGAAGTGTCTGACCACATGGCAAGCCTGTGGTTTCTGACCTTTGGCTCTTCAATTCCTTCTGTGATTTCCACTAAAAGTGAAAATCCTAAGTTTATAAACAGAATAAAGGGGGAAACAACTAAAAAAAGAGAAAATGGCAAATAATTTCTTATAGATTCAAATACAATTTATTTCACTTGTTTTCTTAAAAGCCTTTGTAGGGGTGCCTAGGGTACACAAAGGAAATGTATCATGGTTTTAAGAGCTGCTGTGTTGTTGAACCCTACAAGGATCTAGCTCTAATGTCCCAAATTCATGCCTCCAAATGAATCTTTAAGATCACCATTTGATGTCTGATGGCATTTCAGACTCAACATGTCCAAGAAGGATAAAGAGCTTAGTGCATTCTACCAAACTTGGCTTCTATCTCCTCCAGCTTATTGCACAACCCAAAAAGACATTTTCTCAGATTCTTAACTCCTTCCAATTGTATGAATTCATTGTCAGATCATCTTGGATGTACTGCTGATAGATCCTAGATCTCACCCCTCTCTCCTACTTCACCAAACAAGCCACTTCTGTCCTATCAACTAGCCACTTTATTTTCTTCTCTCTCTTCCTCTTCTCTGTGATCCATTCTCCACTGAATGGGACTTAAATTTTTTTTAATTATTTATTTATTTAGGGAAAGACAGATAGAGAGAATGGGTATGCCGAGGCCTTTAGCCACTGCAAATGAACTCTGGATGCATATACCACCTTGTACATTTGGCTTACTTGGGTCCTGGGGAATCAAACCTGGATCCTTAGGCTTTGCAGGCAAGTGCCTTAACTGCTAAGCCATCTCTCCAACCTGGGCCTTTAAAATTGAAAATCATATTATTCTCCAGATTAGAATGCTCTAAGATCCTCCCTGGCACTAAGCAGAAATGCCAACCATTATGGCATTTACAGGGCTTCACCTCACTCACTCTGCAACACCACCTCTTCCCCTCCCTGCTGCAGACACGTGGACTATGTCCTATCCAAAAACAGAGCAAGCATGTTTTAACACAGGACCTTCGCAAGTGATCTTTCTTTGCTTAGAACATTCTTTCTTCAAATATTGCCTCTCCATCCCTTTACTGTCCAGATTTTAATTGAAAGCTGATTTAGAGGACCCTTCCTTGACCACCCAGCCAGAAATAGAATCCCACATTCCAGTTATACTTAAATTACCTCTTTTTCTCCAAAACTGATATTACTATCTTATATAGTGTTATTTTATACAGTATCTTCCCTAACATGGAAACTAGATGACTATAGAAAATGTCCTGCATTGTTATATTCCTAGCCCCTAGAAAAATACTAGTAAAATAACTAACACACACACACACACAAATAAGTTGTATCTGCAAATGCATCCTTTCTGAACTTCAACAAGAATGTCTTTCTTCCCTCCCAGGATCACCTAACAACTCTGCAATACCTCCAGGAGGTACTTCTTAAAGTCAGATAGAACCAGAAATAGTCCTGGTCAGTTAAAGAAGTGGTCTCCCAAGTTCTCATATTCTAAAAGAAATGTGGGAGAGGACACATATCTTGCCCTTTTTCTGGACTTGATACCATCAGAATACTTGAGAAAACTGAACTGTGGTTGACATCATTCCATCCATTCCAATATATTTGACCAAGAAAGGTATTGTCCACATTTTAAAATACAATGTTCTCTAACTCTTTGGGCTGGTACATCTCAACTGCCATCTTGACTCGGTTAGATTAGCAAGCGCACTTCCCAGTTTGCCTCTGGGGATTTTTCAATGATGATTAAATTGTGATAGTGTCAATGTTGTGGGCCAATGTCGATGTCCTTGAGGGTATTTTGAGACTCTGGCATCTTCTTCTGCCTCTCTCTGCTTCCAGGCCACACAAGGTACATGTGTTCTAGCAGGTTCTCCTTCTGGTGGAATATTCTGCCTTGCCTCAGGCCCAGAGCAAAGGCGCCAGCTAACCATAAACAGAAATTTCTGAAACCTGAGACAAAATAAATCTCACCTTTTAAAAACTTTTTCTCTGAGGTATTTGGGACAAAGATGAAAATTCTGACTGACTGCCACAGTCTTAAAGTAAGAGATATCATTCACCTAGGAAATCATGTATCATATCATTTTGTTGTTGTTGTTTTGAGGCAAGGTTTCACTCGAGCTCAGGCTGACCTGGAATTCACTATGTAGTCTCAGGGTGGCCTTGAACTCATGGTGATCCTCCTACCTCTACCTCCCAAGTTCTGGGATTAAAGCAGTGTACCACCATGCCCATCTTATCATATCATTTTTAACTGGAAAAAGGAAAACTTGATTGTGAACACAATTAGGCAAATCAGAGTTACTATTTAAGGAAAATAGCCTCAACAAGTAATACTAGGTGATATATTCCCAGGTGAATCTTATGCACATTCACATTTCAAAACCACTAAACAAAATGCTGATGGCTACCAGTCCCCTTAGGAGTAACTCTTCTCAGTTTTAAATATCAAAATCCTTCCAGGGGCTAGAGAGATGGTTTAGTAGTTAAGGCGCTTGTCTGAAAAGCCTAAGGACTCATGTTTGACTCTTCAGATCCCATGTAAGCCAGATACACAAAGGTGAGGCAAGCACAAGGTTGCACATGCCCACTCGGTGGTATAAGCTCTGGCATTCAATTACAGTGGCTGAGGCCCTGGCACACCAATTTTGTCTCTCTCTCTCTTTCTCTAAAAAAAAATTCTTTCATATGGTTTTCTCTGATCACTTAAGCTAAACTTTTTATATATTTTTCTATGAGTTTTTGAAATATTATCCACATGCTACCTTGTAATAATTATATATATATGATTTGTTATAAATATTCAACTGAAATACACACTTGAAAGTCCTTACCTTATATGTCATAACTCCACCCTGCTTCCTGCTTCCTGCTTTGCACAGGACACTTGTTACACTAGTAGTTAAGAATGAATGGCTTGTTCATTATGGTAACATTTTTCTCAAGTTGAGTCTTATTTTTGATTACTACAAGAAATGACTAAAATAAAGAATTATATCTTGACAGCATGCATGACAAGTCCTTGAGATATAGTGGAAATAGTGTCTTACTCTAAGAATTTAATTTAATGGCAGAATTACATGTTACTACTTTTTCCTCATAAACTTGTGCTAATAGAGTAAAAGGAACTATCAAAGCTTGCAATGGAAACGTAATGCAGGGTATTGAAAAAATGAAGTGGTTTACAAAAGTAAATTTTTAATTTAACTTTAGAAAATATTAATTCGCTATTTCAGGTAAGATATTATGGTAGGCATCCAACTATGAGAACATTTCCACAGTAAAGTACATAAGTAAGTCTTTTATTTTTCTGTGTTGTTAAAATAACTGCAAAGAAATGAAGTCATCACTTTTGTCTAACTTTAATCTAAAAGCAAATTCTAAATCTTCATGTCCTAAGCAAACTGCTGCAGGGCGATTCCTCATGCTCTGAGCACTTTTTATCACAACTATAAACCATAACCAAAAGAAGGAAAATCCAGCTAGCTCTCTGGAGTCTGCTCTGCCAGCTTGTCCTTTATTTATTGCCTTTTAATGACATTTTTATGTGTCTCGTACAGTCTTTCACAAAGGAGAAGCAGCTTAAACCCAAGTATTTATACCACAGGATCTACATGTGAACATTAATTTTTCTAAATGGGATTATTTCATGAATTGGAATTCTGTACTCAGGGATATTTTTTTAAGTTAGTTAACATCCCAACTCTCAACTCTTCTCGTAAGATACATACTTTCAAAATGTTCAGCGAATATTTTCAACTGCTCTATTTCCCTTGAGACTATGAGATGAATCTTAGCATTGGGGCATTCTAAATCTCTCCTTTTGGAAGTCCATACTCTTTTTGAAAGTGTCACCAAAATTAAGAGTATTTTAGAGAGGGGGGATTAGGGAGAAATAAAGAATGCCAATGAATGTATTCCTATCTGTGAAAACTCCCTTACAGTGAATTTATTCCATGGACTTCTCTCTTCTCATTTCTTCAAAAATAGCCAAAGTAAGTAAAAATGATTGCTATAGTGAAGAATGCATTTGGTTACAAAAGAAAACCTGACTCAAACTTATTTACAAGTAAAGAAATTTCTATTACATAATCATAGTCAAGCAGTACAACAAACTTAAAAGTCAGTTGATTCAACTAGACCATTCCAAGCCATCTTCTCTCTTTCTCTGCTCAGTAGTCCACAGCTGGCTTAGGATATCTGGAAGCTGCTTCACTCTACACTTGCTATCTTCTCCTTACAAGCTGCCAGTGGCAAACAGGGAGATATCCTTCCTTGTAACATTCAACAAGAGAGTTATTTTCTCCTTCTCCTACCATGGAATAACAATCCTCTTAAATCTGTTTAGGCCAACTTAAAACACATGCCCATTCCATGACTACTATAAGTTTCCAAGCTCAGTCTTTGTCATAGTCTGTTTTTTAATTGTTTTTGTTGCTGTAACAAAATATCCAAGGGTGTTTATAAAGAAAAGAGGTATATATTAGCTCACAGTTCTGAATGCTTAAACTTTCAAGATCAAAATCCAGGGCTGGAGAGATGGCTTAGCGGTTAAGCGCTCACCTGTGAAGCCTAAGGACCCCGGTTCGAGGCTTGGTTCCCCGGACCCACGTTAGTCAGATGCACAAGGAGGTGCACACATCTGGAGTTCGTTCACAGTGGCTAGAAGCCCTGGCATGCCCATTCTCAATCCCGCCCCCCCTCTCTCTCTCTCTCTCTCTGTCACTTTCAAATAAATAAATAAAAAATGAACAAAAATTTTTTAAAAAGAGATCAAAAGCCAACATGTATTTAGTGCATGATGAGGGCCTCGTGCTATTTGATATGTGGCAGAAAAGCAGATGGGCAAGCAGGCACATGCAGGGGAAAAAAAAAAAAAGGAGAAGCTGAACTCTCATGATAGCTGACCCACTTCCAAGAGAAAAGCACTAATCCTTCGTGAGGGTTACATCCCTATGACCTATACATACCTCCCATGTGTCCTGTCCTCCACCTCTGGTTGGTAGATCAGGACTCAATCCTGATGAGAATATCTGAGCAGAATTGCAGCCCTGTTAGGGGTTTGAGGGGAAATTATGTCTGGAAGAACAAAGAAAAGCTACCCTGGACTCATCTGTCCCAATACTTTGTGAAGGACAGACTTAGAATTTCTCTACTGCATCTAGTTGTGCTTTTAGAAGTATTGAAAGATTGATTATATGGCTTGTATCAATACCAAAAGAAAATTTCTACAGGACATTCTCTTAAATAATGCTTCTGTTTTCATTATAAAGCATCCTTTGTCCTCAAATCACTGCTACAGAACACAACAGGGTAAGCACATATGTGTCTCATATGCCAGAGAGCTTCCAGAGAACCAAATTAAGAAGTTGACCAGAGATCAGATGCAAACACCTCTGGAAAGGCAAGAAACAAAAATCCAGCAACAGCAACAAAGGTTAATTGTATCCACAGTAGGATTATATTTTGTGTTTCTGGGGTTCACAGTAAAACACACTTTAAAAAGCATCTGCCTTATACTCTTAACTTTATTTTTTTTAATTTGAATAATCTTAAGTTTAAATGACAAGAAGAATATTTTCATGTGGAGGTAATAACAGTAGCTATGAAGCTTTGGGAGGCTGTGATATTAGGCCTTTATCAGAAACTATCTCATTGGGAGTATAAATGTATAAGCTATCCTAGGAAGGAATTACTAATTCTCTGGCATATTACTATGCCAAGCATATAATATTACTTTAATGAAATAATTTTCACAAAAATTTCTGCAGTATAACTGATATTTCCCAAGTCTGAGGATTAGAACTTTGTTGGCTCTAAATGTTTAAGCATTTTGGTCAAGGAACACAGCGAGCAATAAAGCCCAGGTTAGAATCAAACCTAACTAGGGACTTAGAAACAGACATGAGAAAATAAAGTTTAAGTGGTTTTGATACTAGTGCATTTGACATGTTTGAAAAACACATCTAGTTGTAAGAGTTAATAGAAATTTATTATAAGAAGAGGGCTGGAGAGATGGCTTAGCATTTAAGGCCCTTGCCTGCAAAGCCTAAGGCCCCATGTTCAATTCTCAAGATCCCACGTAAGTCAGATGTACAAAAGTGAGGCAAGCACAAGTCTGTACATGCCCACTAGGTGGTGCAAACATTCAATTGCAATGGCTGAGGCCCTAGCATGCCAACTCTCTCTCCCTCTGTCTCTCACAATTTCTCTAAAATAAAAGATTTTTAAAAAGAAAACACAAGAAGAAAGGGGAATATTATGCCTGCTGTTCCTGGTGTTAGAAATTAACCATTTGTGATGATGTTGTTCATGTCAGCATTGTTGATGTCATTGTTTATGTCTCAAGTATAAACCCTCAAAGATAGGATCTGTCTGGGTCAGCTGTCCACCACTGTCCAATAAAGTGAACCTTTTTCTGTTCCACTGGATCTTCCATGAACAGCCTTTAAGTTGGACTTCATATTATGTGGACCCTGGGAGGTAAGGAGTTACCATACACTGAGCAAAGCACACTTCAAAGGTATTATCTGCCATAAGTAGTTTCCTCTTGAGAGAAGCACGTTGTATCTTCCATCCAGCATGTTAGACTATGGAGGAACCTGGAGTACTGAGTGGATGCAGTCAGGAAATCTCAAAGCATAAATATTGGGTAAGGCCAAAATAACCTGCAACTCCAAAAAGCATAATCATGCCAAATATTGATATAGGCCTTACTATGTGTCCATAATAATTCTAAACATTCTATACATTCACACACTCATCTTATGCTCATAATAACCCCTGGGTTAAATAGAACAATCCTTAGTCTGTAGATGAAGGAAGTGTCATTGGTTTTAGCAAACAACTGACTTTGTAGGAAGAAGAGGGGTCAAATATTTGAGAACAATACAAAGCTAGATTTGAAATGAAACACTGATACCATATAGTTCTTGGAATTTAGACCAGAAAAATGGCTCCAAGAGACTAACACTGGGATTCTAATACTTCTAACCTGCAGAAATGCAAAGAGCCGTGTCTTCTGTGCAGAGCAGGGATTTTCCAAATGTCAAGAAAAAGTTTCAACCAGGAGAAGCTGAGGGATTTGAGAGATGAGGGAATACCTATAAGTGGGTAACCAGTGCCTCAGTGTCACATGAATGTGGGCTTCTGATTTACATGCTGTGATATAGGGATCACAATTAAAAACTAAACAGGCCCCAGAGCACTGTTCTTATATCCCAGTATGCCCATAAAGCAAAGCCTGGTGTGTGAAATTCCTGTTTACATGCCATGTACAGCTTAGTGAGAGAAACAGACATAAAACAAAAATACAGTGAAGGTCAGTGGATATTATGACAGAGGATGCACAGATGATTGGGAAAAGATTGGAGAAAGATGATTAATATCAGCCAGGTATGAAGCAATAGCTCTCTGAGAACATAATCTTTAAACTAGAGCTGACAGGGTATGTGTAGTGTCTGGGGCTGCTAATGAGCAACCACAGGTTGGGTGACTTAAATAACAGGCCTTTATTATCTAATTACTCTGGTATTCAAGTCTGAGATCAAGATATTGTAAAGCTTGCTTTCTTCTAAGGACCCTCTCCTCGGCTTGTAGAAGACTAAATTCTCCTCCCTTTGTCTTTATTGCATACATCTGTGTCGAAATTTCTTCCTTTTATAAGGACTCCCTCACTCATATGGGATCAGTAACCAGTCTCTAACTATAGTGACATTGTGAAATTGAGGAGGTGAAGATTATATGTATATCATCTTTGTCTATATCTCCACATATATATGTGAGTAAGAGAGAGAAACAAGTGGTGGATATACAACTCAGTGATAGAGTACTTGCCTAGCATGTATAAGACCCAGGTTCAACTCCCAGCATTACAAACAACAACAGTGAAAAAATTTATTTATAAAACAGGGCTGGAAGTACAGCTTAATTGATAGAACACTTGTCTCCAAAAACACACAAATGAACCACAATTGATTTAAAAATACTCTTTAAGATAATGTATTTGGAAAATCTGATTAAGGATTTTTTTTTAAGACAGTCTCTCTCTATAGCCCAGGCTGGCCTAGAACTCACAGTAGTCACCTGCCTCAGCCTGCCAAGCGCTGGAATTATAAACTTTGCATGGTAAGAAGTTTTTTAAAATAAAACTCCAAATGACAACATGAGATAAAAATAAAACAAACCTACTGATAAAGATAAGACTGGGGCTGGGAAGATGGCTTAGCAGTTAAGGCGCTTGCCTACAAAATCTAACAGCCCAGGTATGATTCCCTGATACCCATGAAAAGCCAGAGGCAGAGTGGTGCATGCATCTGGAGTTCACTTAGCTAGAGGGCCTGGTGCAACCATTCTCTCTGTGTCTCTTTCTGCTTGCAAATAAATAAATGTTTTAAATGATAAGACTACATACATTATAAAATGCTTTATTTTTTGTTTTCTTTTGTTTTTTTTGAGGCAGGGTCTCAGTCTAGCCCAGACTGACTTGGAATCCAGTCTATAGCCCCAAGATGGCTTTGAACTCACAGCAATCCTTCTACCTCAGCCTCCCAATAAAATTTCATTAATAGTTTTATGTATTTATATAAATAAGTGAATGTTTTTCAGGAAATTTAATGACCAAAATTAATTCAAAAAGCATAGACAAGCTGAATAATGTAATAAACTAATAACCACAAATGAATTACAAAGCCAGAAATCTAATCTCTGTGAAAATGAAAATAAAAAGGTAAGATGGTCTTCCACTTTGAAAAATGTGGATATAATCTTAAAAACAAATATAATTTCTCCATTATTCAGATTGTCAGGGTGTAATACAAAAGTGGAAGGTTTTCCAGTTAATCCCATGAGGTCAGCATAGTGCTCACACCATGCACTTTTAAAAGTTTGCTAATTATTTACCAATTATTTGTTTGTATTTTTAATTGCTTTCAGACATGGTCTCACATAGCTGTCTTGAACATGCTGTGTAGCCAAGATGGCCTTGGACTACATCCCAAGTGCTAGGATCATAGGCATATGCCACCAAACCTGGTTTATGTCATGCTGGGGATTAAACTCAGGCTGTATACATGCTAGGCAAGTATCTGATTCCTTTAAAATGTCTCCCTTATTAATGAATCAATAATAAATATATACCTAGCCTTTGACTTAATAGTATTTTAACACTAACACGTTAAGAAAAAAAATAAGGACTGGAGAGATGGCTTAGCAGTTAAGGTACTTGCCTACAAAGCCAAAGGACCCAGGTTTGATTCCCCAACCCATGTAAGCCAGATGCACAAAGTGGCACGTGTGTCTGGAGTTCATCTGTAGTGGCTGGAGGTCCTGGCACACCCATTCTTTCTCTCCCCTGCTACTCTCTATTTCTATCTCTCAAATAAATAAAAATAAAATATTTTTAAACAGAAAAAAGAGCAAATTAATATTATAAAAATACTATACAACAAATATTTTAGCTGTGTGCATGCAAACTTGTGTCTATGTGTGTGATGCAAAGAAGAGTTGGGAGTGAAACAATTAACAGTGGCTACCTGGGGCAGACGTTTGAGACTGCAGATCACTGGGAAGGGAATGTTACTGTTGCACATGCTCTGTAATGTTTTAGTTTTTACAAGGCTAGGCTCATAAACTTGTTATGTAGCTTGCAAAGCTTGGAGTGTAACCATGGATCAGAAGTGAAATGTCATGTGAGGAGCCAGGAGGAAACACTTGGAGCTTCACACCATCCTTCTGACAGGATAGGAGGATGCATACAATCTTCTGGTTGCCTAGGAAACATGGGTGTTGAAGGCTCAGTGCACAGAAGAACAGCATTAAGAACTGTAGACCTCAAACTGAATAACTTAGGCCCAGAACTTTAAAGTGTAAGGAAAACTGGGCAATCATGCCATATTCCCCTAAGAAGGAAATTAAGACTCACAGGATTGTAAAACATTGGTGATTGTGCTCATTGGCCAGTTCTTTTCTCCATGGGCTATGGGTTTATCCCCCAGCACAACACACATAAATACCCTTAAAAAAAAAAAAAACTTAGAAAAAGAAAACCTCATGTCATCATCCTTCTTGGGCCAACTTTGTGTAGACTTTCTAAGTTAGCAGTGTCTGATTCACAAACACATGCACATATGAACTTCCCCAGTAATCTCTGACATCAACAAACATTTAATCTAATTCCCTCATCTTTTAAAAAATATTTTACATATTTAGTTGAGAGAGAGAGAGTGTGTGTGTGTGTATTGGTGTGCCAAGGCCTCTGGCAACTACAGAGGAACTCCAGATGTATACCCTATGTTGGGCATCTGGTTTTCCATGGTGTTGCAGTCAGGTTGGCACTGCTGCCGGAAAACACTTGACCAAGAGCAACTTGGGAGATAAAAAGGGTTTATTTTGGCTCTCAGACTTGAGAGGAAGTTCCATGATGGTAGGGGAAAATGATGACATGAGCAGAGGGTAGACATTGCCCTCTAGCCAACATCAGGTGGACAATAGCAACAGGAGAGTGTGCCAAACACAGGCAAAGGGACACTGGCTATAATATCCATAAGCCCACCCCCAACAACACACTGCCTCCAGGAGGTATTAATTCCAAAATTCCCATCATCTGGGAACCTAGCATTTAGAACATCTAAGTTTATGAAGGACACTTGAATCAAACCACCCCACATTCTGCCCCTGGCCTCCATAAGCTGATATCCATAAATGATGTAAGATACAATGCATTCAGTCCAACTTTGTAAGTCCCAATTTTTTTTTATCCTAATGATGCTCAAACATCCCCTTAATTCAAGATCTTTTGTTTGTGTTTGGTTTTTCAAAGTAGGGTTCCACTCTAGCCCAGGCTCACCTGGAATTTACTATGTGGTCCAAGGACTTTTAACTGAGCCATAATACCCCCCCCCAAAAAAAAAACCCCTCATAATGGAACAGAATAAACACTCACACTGCAAAAGATGGCATTGGACATAGTAAAGAAATATTCAACTAATACAAGATTTAAACAGGACAAACAACAAATTCTGTAGCTCCAAGTTCAACAACTGTAGCCAGTTCCAAATCTGATAATTTTAAACACCAAGTCTCTGGAGTTCAAATTCTGCCCCTCCAGCTAGGCTACTTGCCTCTCAGGCTGGCAGTTTTCCTTAGCAGCCATCTTGTGGTCTTGGCATCTCCACTGGCTCTCCACTGCAACTGGGTTGGAGTTCATCCTCCCAGCTCCATCGGGTCTCCGTGCAGGCATCCAACAAACCTGCTTCACACTGCCCATGGCCGTTTCCAAAACACAAGACCACGTTGCAAATTCAATGACCCTCTCTTTCCTGCATTTCTTGTACTCCATAATGAGAGGTAGGGTGCCAGTTTGTTAATCCAGGGGTAAATAAAGCAGACTTTGAAGAATAGAACATTCCTTGAGCATTCAGGACCCTTCAAAAGAGTCTGGAGAGATGGCTTAGTGGTTAAGCACTTGCCTGTGAAGCCTAAGGACCCCATTTGAGATTCATTTCCCCAGAACCCACATTAGCCAGATGCACAAAGGAATGCACACGTCTGGCATTCATTTGCAATGGCTGGGAGCCCTGGTGCAACCATTCTCTCCCTCTCTCTCTCTCCACTGCTCTCAAATAATAAATAAAAATAAACAAAAAAAGTTATTTAAAAAGAGAGTCTACATTCTTTCTGTTTCCCCAGTGTAGGGCAGCTGGCCCAATCTCAATGGTTGTAATCTCTCAATTGCAGCTGAACAGGCAGCACTTTTGGCCTAAAGATTTCTTCCTGTGGCATATATCTCTGCTCACACCAGTTCATTTCTATGCAAAGCAACCCTGCCCAACTTCTTAGGACATTGGGCATAACAGCAAGCCTCTCACACAAACTGCTTCTAGCCCAGTCCAAGAAAAGCTCATTCTCACCCTCATAAGCCAAACCTCACAGTCCATAGTTCTTACTCCATTCAGGTCTCTGACCAGAATAGTCTATCAAAATGAACTTATAGCACTGCAAGGTGTCTCTTAATCCAAGGTTTCAAATCCCTCCACATTCCTTTTGAAAATCAGCTCCAAAAGGCCTTCTGGCACTAGACATATTGACTGTCTGGGGACTGACTCTCTCCTGGCTTCCAGCCATGCCATTCCATTTTACGTGTCAGCTGCATATGGAGTCTTCAGCAATAGGGTCTTACCACTGGCCTTTGGTGGGTCATCAAGTACTCTGACAGAAGTCTGTCATTGTTTTGGGAAACCTTGTAGGTTTCTCTAATCAAAAGCTCATTGTGGATGGTAGCGCCAAGCTGGAAGTGGGGGTTACAGGTCAATGCCCACTAAGAAATTGAGGAAAAACATAACTAATATACAAGAGTTAGAGAGGAGAGAGATAGAGGAGAGAGGGAGGGAGGGAAGATGTAGAAGATTTAGGTTAGTCTTGATCCTACCCTCTCCAGTGTCTTGTGGTTTAGGTGTTTCCTGTAAGGGTCAAGTGAAGGTTCAGCCATTTGGTCTGTCTTTTAGGAAGTAGAATTTTATGGTACCATTGCTGTTTGGGTCCAGATTACTGTTTTCCACACTTTGATGCCCTTCCCGCCCTCCCCATCCATCCTATTGTCGAGTCCATGAGGTGCTTGCTGGGTATGTAAGGTATCTTGGGTAGATTCAGGTTAGGTGTTGTAGATGAGTGAGACTATGTGTTGAATTTTTTTCTGTGATTGGGTAAGTTCACTGAGAATGATCTGTTCCAGGTTCAACCATTTTTCCTCAAATTTCTTTGTGTCATTTTTTCTTACTGCTGTATAGAATTCCATTGTGTAGATATACCACATCTTTGTTATCCATTCTTCTAATGATGGACATCTGGGTTGATTCCAGCTTTTAGCTATTACGAATTGAGCCGTTACAAACATGGTTGAGCAAATCTCTCTGGCCTGTGGTTTGAAGGTTTTAGGGTAGATGCCCAGTAAAGGTATAACTGGGTCTGTTGGTATTTCTATAGTCAGCTTTTTCAGGAGTCTCCATATTGCCAAAGCTACACAGTCAGGTGTCTAGCAACAATCCCATTCTTCAGTACCAACATTACTGTTGCAGTCAGGTTCACATTGCTGCCAGAAAACATTCGACCAAGAGCAACTTGTGAGGACAAAAGGTTTTATTTTGGCTTATAGACTCAATGGGAAGTTCTATGATGGCAGGGGAAAATGATGGCATGAGCAGAGGGTAGATATCAACCACTGGCCAACATCAGGTAGACAATAGGAACAGGAGAGTGTGCTAAACACCAGCAAGGGGACACTGACTACAACACCCATAAGCCCACTCCCAACAATACACTGCCTCCAGGAGGTATTAATTCCTAAATATCCATCAGCTGGGAACCTAGCATTCAGAACACCTAAGTTTATGGGGGACACCTGAATTAAACTACCAAACATGTGTACTATAGAATCAAACCAAGGCTTGTAAACTCTGCAAACAAGCTCCTTTAAGCATTGAGCTATCTCCCCACCCATGATTCCCTCATATTAATTCAAAGGGCAGCCATGGAATCTTAACTGATGCTACCTATCAGTAGAAAGTAAACTGATAAATTATAAAGTAAATCCTGTACCTTATCTTTGTTGATGGTTGTACCCAGCTTGGTGTATCTCACCTCACTGCCCAGAGCCTCTTTATAGCAAATTATGACTCCCTTTTGCATAAAAAGCTATTAGATTCAGAAAGAGTAACTATTTTGTTTGGGAAAACAAATGAGGCACTTGAGGTCATGTGGACTTTCATGCTAAAGAAAGAATTCATGTTGGTTGCATCAGTGTAATTTATTGGCACACAGAAAACAGTGTGACATGTTGTGGGTTTTCCTATATACTTTTCTTCATTCTCTGTTCTTTAATAAGCAATCAAGCAACTGTAAGCATAGTTCTGAAGTTGCACCCAAGAATTTCTACAGGCTGGGTTGAAGTGACCATTTCATCATACAAATGGCGATGCTGAGTTTGAGCTATCATTTTCAGAATTAAATAATCCCAGGGCTGGTTTCTTTATAGCCTTTCCTCTCAGAAGACGAACCAACTGCCAGGTTGAATTATCCATCTTTAACAAAAAATAAAATAAGACAGGAGTTCTTCTCATGGCAGTAAAGCAGGTACAGATTGCTTTCTCTGGATTCTCGAGGCACTGACATGGCCCCACATGGAGCTGTTCTGCAGCAAGCTGTCAGATGATCCATCCATCAAGAAAGCCCTATCACCCAGCTGGGCCTTTTTCTCTGCTTAGGCTTGTACTAGGTCAGGTGGGAGCAGTCAGGGTCTGATAAAGCCGAGAAAAACAAAGGCCAGAGAAACAGGTATGAGAAATGAAAAGTTATCATCACTTTCAGTTCTAAGGGTTATGTAGAGCATTGTGTTATAATGACTTCATGGTTTCCTCTCTACTTTCCTTTATATAGTCCAGAAACTTGGATTTTATAGCATTGATGCTGAGAGGTTGTTCTGTGTGATTTTGAAGAAAACAAAGCACAAGGTTGTATTAAAGTACAAGTGCTTAAAACATACTAAATTGTGTTTTCTTTTTAAAAATGTATTATTCTGTGTGTGAAGAGAGAGAATATGGGTATGCCAATGTCTTTAGCCTCTGGAAACCAATTCCATACACATGGCCCACTAGTGCATCTGGCTTTATGTTGGTACTGGGGAATAGAACTCAGTTTATCAAGCATTGTAAGCAAGTGCCTTTAACCTCTGAGCCATCTCTCCAGCCCAGTTTTTTTCTTTTTTAAAGTTTTTATTTGTTCCTTGACAAATTCATACATGTCAAGTATATGTCAAATAGACCTCCCTTGCCCTCTCTTACCCCCCTACCACATTCATCATCCACTGAACCCCTTCTGCTGAACTCTTCCTTCTTCTTGTCACTTACCAGTGTTGGCTACACCACACAATGAGTCTCTTCCCCCAACAATCATTAACTACCATTAGCTCCTCAGGAAGGGGTGAAGGATTATAAGTCCCTCCCCGATCCATGATGCAAGGCTGACTAGCTCTGCCTTGCACTGGTCTTGTGTGGGTAATCACAGCTGCTGTGAGTTCATGAGTTTCAATGGCTATGTCTTGTCCACATAAGAGTTCTAGAGCCTTTTCCCCTACTTTCCATTCTTGCTTATTGAATGTTTCCTAAGCCTTGGAGGTGGTGACATAGATCTCTCATATAGGGAAAGCGTATTGAATTATTGTCAGCAAGCCAATAGCCTTTTCCTCCATAGATCTAAAGAAGGTGTCATGGGATCCTTTGACATTGTAAAGCTCAGGTGATTGAGTCTTATGCACTCCACATTAGAGTCATCACATCTTGGAAAACTGCTATTCCAAGAGGTAAAGCCATGGAAAAACATACCAAGCCTATTCTTATTCCTGGTATACCTTTGGGACAAGTTATGAAGAAAGTTTTTGTTTTCTGTTATAAATATGCATGTGTATGCATGCATGTGTGACTATATCTCTATATAACTATGTATATATGTATGTTTATATATGTATATGTGTATGCTACTGATAATACTATAACTTCAGTCATTCTAAATATCATAAAATATTATGACAAAAATTCTATTATATTCTTATATTTCCTGTGGAAGGCAGTTCTGCTCATCCATCTCTTTTACGCCAATCCTTAAATACAGTTTTCATAAGCATCCATTCTATGTGAAATATACTGAGCAGTTGTAATTTTTATGTGCTAGAGTTGTGCCAATTTGTTTCATCATAACACACCTGGAAACCAATCAAGACCTCCTGGCCATCTAGAAAAGGTCACACCCACAGAGAATTCTCTGGCAGGCAGAGCAACATCTCAAAGCATATTAGACTGTTTAGGACCTTTACAGAAAGACCTGTATAGTATAGTCAAGAATAATTTTAACTATGCTGGTAATAATTTTAGCTATGTTAATGGATATAAACCTTGGTTTGAAGTGTGTATTGCTCTAAAATTTTGCAGTTTTCAACATTTCTTGGCATAACTGTAATCTGTTGGTGCCCTTCTGGTTAGCCACCAGGCCCACTGGAAAGTTCTGTGTTAGAGAAGTGGGGTGCCCTGTGATATGGGCTTCATCTTTAGTGTTCTCCACATGAGGTGACTCCAAGCTAGATGATCTGTATAGTGTATGGATTTTGCTCCCTGAAAGTCACATTGCTTTTCAACATTAAGTTTGAAAAAAAATGTCCAGGATGTAGCCCAGTGGTCAAGTGCTAGCATGTGTAAAGGCCTGGGTTCGGTTCTTAGCCCTGCTGAAAACATTCTGTTACATCTGTTATTAGGAATTCTTTCTGTTCTGACTGTCTATGAAACTTCCTGTCCCCTGTTGCCACTTCTGCATTTTTGGCCCCTGTCTGCATTTATAGTATGTGTGAGTTTGTGAACTTCAAAACCCAATGAAATACCAACTATGGTTAAACTGGGGGAAAGAGTCTGAAAGCAACCAGAGAATACCAAGACCTAGATAAAATACTGGTCAATGGTAAGTTCCTAGTATTGTTTTAAATACAGAAGGAGTTTCAGATAGGCAGTTCTATGACTATCATCCCTGCACCCTTTGCAATTCACTAAATTAAAAAAAAATACATAGGGATGGAGAAATTGCTTAGCGGATAAGGTATTTGCCTGCAAAGTGAAAGGACCCAGGTTCGATTCCCCAGGACCCACATTAGCCAGATGCACAAGGGGGTACACAAGTCTGAAGTTCATTTGCAGTGGCTAGAGGCCCTAGTGTTCCCATTTTCTCTCTCTCTTTCTCTCTCTCCCCCTCTTTCTCTGTCAAATAAATAAGTAAATTAAAATGTTTTTAAAATACGTAAAAATAAAAGGCTGGGCTATGTATTTATAAATGGTAAAGCATACTCTTTTTCCCTTTTCTTGTAGTGATAAAGTGATAAGACTTATCCCCCAAACAGAAGAGGAAGCACATGCACTGAAGAAAATGTATCACCAACTCAAGGTAATCAGCATGTACTGGTCCTGCCGTCGTGCCCGTGACAAGTTTGTCTCCAGACTTCATGACTGAGGTGGCATAATTGGAATTAATTAACCCCAGGAAAGTAAAGGCTACATGACAATGCAAAGGGGCAAGTAGCCATGTCCAGCCTTTTGACACTGTGACCCAACGTTGTCATTTCTGTCTCTGTACAAAGTTCCCTCTTAAAAGCTGTGCAGCAGAGTTATAAAAAATAATTTCACAATGTTCTAATAAGTTTCTGATTTTGTGTTGAGCCAAATTCATAGCCATCCTGAGTTGGATGTAGCCTCTAGGCCATGGGTTGGACACGCGTAAAAGGTTGGTAGGATTTGGAAAACTCAAAAATTATCTGACATATTCATTTACTTATTCGTTCACTTGCTATCCATCTGCCAAGTACAATGTAAGCTTCATGAGAGAACTTGGCTTCTTCTTCGTTGTTCATTGTATTTCTAATGAGAAGCTAGAATATACTAGAAACTTATAATAGTAAATGTTTATTTATCTTTCTCTAAGGAATAAATTAAACTTATAATTTTCAGAGATTTGCTTTTCTTCCTTGAAATATTTCCTCAGAGTACCTACATTCCTCCTGATTAAAACTTTTGAGAAAAATAAAACTAGAAATGCATATTAATTGATGTTGCTGTTTCAGTGGGTCTTTAAAAAATATTTTAATTATTTTGAGAGGCAAATAGGGAGAGAAAGAGAGAGAGGGAATGGTGTGCTAGGGTCTCTAGCCACTGCAAATAAACTCCAGACACGTGCACCACCTTATGCATCTGGCTTACATGAGTACTAGGGAATCGAACCTGGGTCCTTAAGCTTCATAGGCAAGCAAACACCTTAACCACTCCAGCTCTCAGTGGATCTTTTAAAAGATTTTTTTTTAGCAAAGGATGATCATGCTCTTTATTTAATCTCTGATGAATTGTATGGATTTTAGAATAGCTTTATCATGTTTTGGCACTTCATATAATTGTCAAATTTAACTAAAAAGTTATGATGAGAAATGTGGCAATTAACTCTCTTCCATACCTATAAACAGAGGCATGCCCCTAAAATATGTGATGGTTTAGGCTTCTTTCTAATAGATGGCAAAGCAGATTACTAAAGGGCCTTAATTCATATTTAATGTGGACAAATAAATATTTTTCCTAGATAATGGGAGTATCTTAAGATAGTATTAGGGGACAGGAAGAAGAATAAAACTGGAGATTTCTGAATATATTTGTCATTACCAGGCTTGGGTCTTTTATTCATAGTTTGATTCTTCTTTTTGTCGTCGTTCCTTCTAATATTGCACCTATTTGCAAATGGAGTTTTGAACTTTGAGTTTATTTGATTCCTTTTCTTCCCCTTCATTCACATCTCCAACGCAAGCAGTGCCTAGCTCAAACAATGGTATCTCATGGCCTCAAATTGTGGGGTTTACCCAGTACTGGAGAGACTGACTGTACTTGCTGGACATTTCTTAAAGTTCTTCCCCTGCCCATGGTGCCCTGCTTCTGTGGTATTGACAATAACCCTCTTGTAGTCCTACACGACCATCAGCCTCATGATGTCCTTTTCAGTAGTAGTCGTCTTTGAACACCCCCCAAACAGTCCACCAACATTGCTAGGAAACAAAGCAAAACTATAATAGAAGTTGCAGTCACCATTGAAATTGTGTTTTAAAATACCACTGGAAAAGTGAACTGGCCATTTTCGCTTTGGAACCATGTTTCAGGGAACTGATATTCTGAACCAAATATTGGAACAAAGCATCTTCACCAATTTGTATATCTATTTACATGGGATGACTAGACAGTTATGAAAATGCAGGCTGAGGATGTAGGTAGCTCAGTGGTAAAGCACTTACCTAGTGTATTATGTTTCTTGTTGCTTTGACAAGTGAGCTGACAAAAGCAACTCAAGAAATGATGGGATTATTTTGCACTTGCCATGCCATTAGAAGACCACACATACTGGGTCCTTTTTTGTAAGCATTTAAAATTTTTTCACTTAGACCTTATAGAAAGGTAGTCAGCTAGGGGAACAGTGTTCTGGAGGCACAGGACATTCATGGCGCCAGAGTGAGGGGAAGATGGTGTGAGTTAAGAGCATCCAGTTGGGATTAGCAGGAGTCCTCTCAGGTCTGTGTGTCATCCTACTGGCAGCTGTGATGTACACAGCTGCAGGATAGAAAGCAGAGTCAGGGCTGGAGAGATGGGATGGTGGTTAAGGTGCTTGCCTGTGAAGCCTAAGGACCCATGTTTGATTCCCCAGATCCCACATGCCCCAGATGCTCAAGACACAAGGTGATACAAGTGTGCAAGGTTTCTGGCACATGTGTCTGGAGATTATAGTGGCTGGAGGCCCTGGAACCCCCAACTCACTCTCTTTCTCTCTCTCTCTTTCTCCCTCTCTCTCTTTCTCCCTCCCTCCCTCCCTCCCTCCCTCCCTCCCCCCCCCCTCTCTCTCTCTCTCACACACACACACACACACACACTAAAAGAAAAGGCCAGTCCATTGGGCTTACCTCTAAAGAAAGGAGAAAAAAGCAGGATCAGCAAAGAGGAAAACAGTGAAGAACCTGAATAAATATTGGAATATTGGCAATGCTCTAGTGATTCTATTCCACCAAAAATAACATCCAGCCCTTTCCAGTCACCATGAGCCTGTCACTGTGCTATATGCTTCCTACGATTTGCTTCATTTTAACAATCCTATGAAGTGAGAACTATTATGATTGCTATGTTATAGATGAAGAAACTGAACAAGGCAAACAGAGGGTAAGTAACTTCAGTCATGATGTGGAACTGGAACCCACACTTAGGCAACATCAAGCACTGGGACCTGAATGGGTCCTCACAGTGGAGGGGACTATGGCTGAGTTGTCAGGGCAGTGGGCCCTAGACTGACTGCGAGCATTACTCATTTACGTTATTCCTGGAGTCTTGGATTCAGTGGTTTGCAGGAGGTCTCGCGTGACTCAGCATGTAACCTTGCAGAAGGATGCAAAGTCGAATCAGTAGAGGGAAACCCAGGCAAAGGCCTCTGAGAGTCCTCCCCGTGGCATTACACAGGACATGCTTAATTTCTGTGACAGTGAGTTCTGACAATACACAGGTAGTGCTGACACCCACCAGGGAAGCTCACTAGAGGCTCAGCACCCACCTGATCATGTAGCCACACTCTGTCTAGCACATACCAAAATTCCCCAATCCCAGAAGAAAATGTAAGTGTTTGGCATGCAGCACATTATTTGCACTAGCAGTATAGGCACATGGAGTCAGTCTTGCCAGTTGGCCCTCCCCAGATCCAAGTTCCCAGGTGCCAGCTGAGGAAAGGTTTGCAAAACAGGCTATTCCAAAGATAGCATTTTCAGACTGCTCTGTTGAGTCTCTTTTGCACATTTCCTCACTTTCTTTCACAAAACCTGGACTGAGGGTTTTTTTTTTGGGTGGGGGGAGGGATTGATTAGAGTTTAGACAAATTTCTGTCTAAAAGCAGCCTGCTACTTTGATGCCATTTTAAAATTTGAATGATTTCACCAAGTGATCCATTTGTGCCATGGAAAGCCATAGTTCTGGCCAGACAGAGAAAGCAGTCTGCAGAGGAGAAAGAATGTGACTGCCTGTCATCTTCTGTCCTATGGAGCTGGAAGGACAGAATCGGGGTCATTGCTAACAGTGTCCTTGCACCTGCGTAATGCTCCAGGGGAAAAGAAAGAGAGTTTGCCAAGGCCTTGGTCCCCTTCTCCTAGAGTATGATATGGTCGACAGAATTCTAAGCTGGCTCAAGACTTATGCCCTTTGGTATATGTGCCCTGCAGAATAGCTCCCCGTGAATATGATGGGATAATTATTTCCTTGACTATGTCACATTATATAGCAGAAGGGACATGTCCTGGGGAGAGCCTGGCCTGATGGGGGAGCCCTTTGAAATCAAGGTGTTCTCTATTTGTTCACAGAAAAAGAGGTCTCCATGAATGCAGGTCACAAACTACTATGTTGTGAACTATCTATGGAAGTCCTGTGGCCAAGAATGACAGTGGCATCTAGGGAATGAGAATGACTCTCATCTGACAACTAGCCAAGAAATAACATCCTGTAACCACAGTATCTGTATTCTGTAGCAACTACATAAGCTGGGGAGAGGACCCTGAAGCCCAAATGACATACAGCCCAACCAATATCTTGACTTGAGACCCTGAAGAGAAGATCCAGCCAGCTGGGCCTGGACTTCTGATACACAGGACTGTATGATGATAAATAGGCATTGTTTAAAGCTACTAACCTGATGTTTCACAATAGAACACACACACATTATAGTAACCCCCACTTTTGGCTCTCATATTCCTGTATGAAGGCTTTAAGTTTACTTTCCTGATTTTGCTGACTGTAATCAAGCCTCTTAAGGAAAGTGAAAAGTGATTTAACTACAAGCCTGGGCTATAAATCCACAACATCTTATCTGAAACATGAACAAATGAAAAGAATGTATGTATTCTATTGAATTGAATCTGAGATTGAATGGTCAAAGCATAACTAATTAGAGAGCTACTGTCACAAAGACGGTTACTTCCCCTAATTAAATTTTTATGGTTTTGCTGAAAAATTGAAATAAGAAAGTTACCCCCAGAGAACTGAACTGAAAAGGCATCAACCAATTAAATTGTTAATTAAGAGCTTAAATCAAGTTATGGTAGAAAGGGAACAGTTTGCAGGTGAGTAAAATTGGAATTTGAACATGGTATTCTGCCTGCATTTCTTCACCAAGTCTGTGTGCTCTGGAGGAAGAGCAGTGGCTTTATGTGAGATCATGGAAAATCAACACATCCTTGTTGAAGGAAAAACTATTTCCAGTTTTCTCATCAGAGAGCTGTAAGATAGAAAATGGTTCTATTTTTCTAAGACTTTGTCACATGTTTTCAAACTGCAGGATGACCTCAAAGGTATTGGTTGTTCAGATGTCATTGTAAGACATATCAAGAGTCATCAGGTTCCATGGAGGAAAACTGCACTTCTTCTGAAGAAGGCCTCAGCCCTCCTGTGCTTTGAACGTGAAAGGCACCATCCCGGTGTAGGTCTCCCTCCTCCTCCTCTTGCAGTCTTGTGCTACAGCTGATGGGCAACTTCTCTACTCCTCCCAATGCATTCACAGCCAGATATTTGAATCTGCAGGAGTTTCAGAAACCCTGAAATTCCTGAGAGGCTATAAAAGGACCCACTCAATGGATGGATTCATACATTAGAAAATTTGTAAGGAAAAAGATAGATGTAGAACTCATGCTGTGGGACTTATATGGTCCCAGATTTACTAGAAACTGAATGTGGTGATAGATTCTCTCAGTCCCCCCACCTCCGTGTGTTTGTCTCTTCCCATCTCTCTGTGTGTTGCTATCTCTTTTAACACTGTCTTGCTACATAGCTCAGGCTGGCCTCTAACATGCAATTCTACTGTCTTAGCCTCTTGAATGGAATCGTAGGTATATGCCACCCTGCCTGGCTAATTACAATAAATATCTCTTAATCATGGCTGTGGGAAGGGTAGATGATCCCAAGGCTTGTTGGCCCTGATGCGTGTACTTTCTCTCCCTGGTAACCCATCAACCAGTAATCTAAGTATTTCTGTAACAGTATTTTTCAGGCATAATTATGTTCTCAAATCAGTTGACCCTAAAATAGGGAGATTACCCAAGAAGGCCTGACCTACTTAGGCAAGCCCTTCAAAATCAAGGTGTTTTTTCCCCTACCTTGTATAGAAGAAGACATCAATGAGACTCACTGCTACTGGCCTGGAAGAAATCAAACATCCATGGCAAGAAATTGCAGGTTGCTGCTAGTTGCTGAGAGCTGTAGTCTACTCAAAGGAAAACAAGACCTCACTTCTACAACCTAAGGAAATTAATTTTACCAGCAACTGGTGAGAATATGAGAGCAAGCTGAGCCCCAGAAAAAAAACCAGAGCCCACACTAGCACTTAAATTTCAACCCAGTGACACTGGAGCAGACACTCCAGCCTCACCATGTCCAATCTTACCCATAGAAACAGTATGAGAATATAGCAAAGGGGCTGAATTAGTGGTAACTTAGTAATAAGTATCAAATCCTGTGGCCTTAAACAGCCAGTGAACTGGTACACTGGCAGAAGATGCCTTTCAGCACAAAGGTAGAAGTAATAAAATTGCCTTTTTATTTTTTTGTTAAAAGCTCTTTTTGAAAAGTACTTTTGCTTTCTCTGGCATGATTTTTGAAAGAGAGAAAAAGCTCTTTAGAATCCAGGCAGATGGCCAAATGCAGTTATGGCCTCAATTTCCAGAACACAATTTTCAGGCATTGCTTGCATTTTTCTCCCACTTTGTGGCCATTGGCAATTAGTAAATAAATAACAAAAGCATAGTAAGAGAGAGAATACAGTATGTGAAGAAAATGGACTGCATTGGAAACCATCTTTCAAAGGCAAGAGCCTTCTTTAGTACCATGATGATGATGGTGATGGTTGCCCTGGTGATTCTTAATTAACTGAGTGGGGTTGGCAGCATGACTTTGGGCTACTACCAGAGTATTCTGAGTTCACTGTGTTTCCTTCCTGTTGGTTCGGCTTTCTAATCTTGACATTTAAATGGTCTGTTTTGAGGAGTTTGAGATGCCAGTCCAGCACAGTGTCCCATAGAAGGGGATCGTGGCTGGGCTCTCTCAGCTCCCAGCTGCGCTTGTCACAGCCTCCTGTACACATTTAGTGGTTGTCAGGCTGCAGTCAGGAACAGACAACTGAACCATGTGGCTCGTTATCTCCCTAGCCAATCCAAGATGACTTACCAGGGAGTTGCTGCCTCCAAAAGTGAAAGATGACAGATTTATCCAGTCCCCTAAAACCAAATGTAAAGAAGTGGTTGTATCACTTGTGCATTTTACCCACCAAAGGAATTCACAGGGTTACCCTAAATTCAAGAAGTAGAAAACTGACTCCAGTGCTTGATGAGAGATTCTTCAGATGTGACTAAAGACAAGGGGAGAGCTTGTGGTCATGGTTGTAACCTACCACATCCTCAATTTCCTCCCACACACATTCCAACCTGTCACCAGATGCCAGATGGAAGATGACAGCTATCTAAGTTCTCTTCATTCTCACTTCCACTGCCTTAGTTCTGGGCCTGATCATCTCTGGACACAATTACATCTGCCTCCCAAATGCTCTTCCTTCTGCCATCATGCATGTCTTCTGTTTGTTCTCTATACCCTGCAGAAATGAAAACCTAAGTCACCTCTACTTAACACCTTCTCAGTGTCCCCCATAGTTGAAAGAAGTAATTCCCAACCCACACCATGCATACAAAGCCTTAGGAAGGTTTGTTTTGTTTTTTTTTTTTTTTTTTGAAGTACTGGGTATTGAACCCAGAACCTTATGTATGCTAAGCAAGTGCTCTGTCACTGAGTTACCTCCCCAGTCCTTTTGATCTTTGTCTGGAGACGGACCTTGGGACGGCTTTGAAGTTGCAATGTAGCCCGGTCTCCAGGTACGCATCCAAACCAGACTTCTATTGTCACTTCATGACTCATCTCCCAAGTTATACTTTTATTGTTTATGTCACCCTTTATATTTATCCCAGTATTGAACCTAAAAAAAATAACAAAGATTAGAAAGAATGATTTGTGCTCTGTGCAATGTGAATCTCTGAGCATTTTTATTTTCAGCAGGCATCAACATGTGATCAGAGATACAGGACTAGACGCAGTTTTCGAAAGGCAGAGGTGAGGCTTCTGGAGACCAAGGTTTCGTACTGAATGTACAGACTATACAAGAGCCAATTCTTAGAACCACAGAGTTAGAGCAGCTCTATGTATGTGTCAGCCAAGCCCCCAAAGACTTGGCTTGAATAAATTTGTATTGATAACTGTACAAATAGGGAGCGATTCCCTTTGCCTTACTTGATTTTAGATGCCAGTGTTGGTGAGAGAGTGGTGGGACCTGCACCACATAACCTCTGTGAGAGAAGCAGACCACTGTCCCGCCGGCTAACAGGAGAGCACAAGCATCTCAGTGACCTAAAGAAATTCCCATCACATCTGCGCACAGCACTGAATGTTTAACCACAGAAGGCTTTGTGCAGATCAAATGAGGAAAACAGCTAGCACGGTGACCCCTAGGGAAACATTTCAGCAAACCACCTAGCTTCTCTTTTCCTCCATTTTTGGTCTCCCTTAGCAGGTTGAGAACCTTCCAAAAGAAAGGACTATGTTTCACTCTTCCTCAGGTGGGTTATCTGGCTCATCTTTATTTTTCTGGCACCTAGCTATAGTACACTCTCAGCAAATAGTTCTTAAATGAATGAACAAATATAGCTCATACATTCATCCACTTGCCTATAATTATAATACCAGCAACCCTGACTTGGATGCTCATCAAGAACTTCGGTATGACTGAATATATATATTATCAACAAGATTTTACTTTTTGTTTTTGTTTTTTGAGGTAGGGTCTCACTCTAGCCCAGCCTGACCTGAAATTCACCACGTACTCTCAGGGTATCCTCGAGCTCCGTACCTCTGCATCCCAAGTTTTGGGATTAAAAGCATATGCTACCACACCCAGCTCAACAAGATTTAAAATATGTATATATATGTAAATAAGAATGAGAACTTAATGACAGGATAATGGGATAAGGAGCTATCACAGGATGGGCAAAGGTATGAGGTAGAATATTGTCCATTTCTTCAATTACTAAAGCAAGTGTGTAAAGGAAGTAAAATTTCTATAATAGCTTGCTGATGTTTCCTGTGAGATTTGCAAACTGTCATTACATTCTTACTTAACTGTAATATTTTTGCCTTTGGGTGTTGACTAACTCAAGGAATACAATAAAGCTGATTATCAGAGCATTTGAATTTGAAAATCAGCACTCAGGTGTTCTGCCTTGAAGTCAATTTGTGGTTTTGTATAATCAAAAATGTTTATCTATTTAATTCTCTGACATACTTGATTAGCAAACCCATTCCTTATAACCTAAAAATAGTTATTCCAGATATATATGTGGTATTCTTTGTGTCCTAAAAAATTCAAAGCAGCTTTTACATATTCATGATCTATAACCACAAAGACTTTGCTTGATTAAAGGAGTTTCCTGTTTTCTACCATTTTATTTTTCTAGTTGTATAAAATGCTAAGGGATTTAAATTCCCATGGCCTCACAAACATGTCTTAGATGTTTTCTTGATAATTGAATTTATTTTGAGGCTATCTACTCTTTCATATTTTGTCTACCTCTTGAGGGTGGAGTGTGATCTGGGATAAGAATTGACATCCTATTGCTATAAGATAGAAAAAGAGCCAGGCATCATCGCTTCCCTTTAATCCCAGCACCGTGGAGGCAAAGGTAGAAGGATTGCCATGAGTTCCCAGGCCACCCTGAGATCACATTGTAAATTTCAGGTCAGCCTGAGCTAGAGTGAGACCCTACCTTGGGGAAAAAAAAAGAAAAAAAAAAGAGTGACCCTGTGCTGGAGGATGTGAGCTGCAAGGAGTGAGTAGGTCCCCCTGCAGCTGGCTTGGGACTGCTTGGACCCTGAGAGCAGGCTGTAGGAGCAGGTCCCTTGCTGCTCCTTCCTTGAAGTGGTTCTGGGTCCGGATACCCTGTGCTGGAGAGTGAGCGGTGCCGCCTGAGTAGACCAGATCCTTGGTCCCCAGTTCCCTGCTGCTGGTAGGTTCCAAACAGTGACCAGATATCAAAGGAGAGGTGTCTATAGAGTCCAGCTCAAGTATCACAAAGCAGGACCTCAGGAAGCAGCTCTGGAGTTGAGAGCTGCACCTTTGCTAGCCCCAGGCATAAAGGGTTCGTGAGACAAATTAAGAACCTGTTCTCATGAACCCCACCCTCAGAAGACAGCTAGCTCTACAGAAGAGAAGACCTGGCCAAAGGTGGGTACTAAAGAATAATTTCTTTCTACCCTCCACAAAAGAAGAGAGAAGAGGGATGGAGACATGGCTTAGCAGTCCAGGCTCTTGCCTGTGAAGCCAAAGGACCCGGGTTTGATTCCCCAGGACCCAGAAGAAATTTTTTTTTTTTTTTAATTTTTATTAACATTTTCCATGATTATAAAATATATCCCATGGTAATTCCCTCCCTCCCCACCCCCACACTTTCCCGTTTGAAATTCCATTCTCAATCATATTACCTCCCCATTACAATCATTGTAATTACATATATACAATATCAACCTATTAAGTATCCTCCTCCCTTCCTTTCTCCACCCTTTATGTCTCCTTTTCAACTTACTGGCCTCTGCTACTAAGTATTTTCATTCTCACACAGAAGCCCAGTCATCTGTAGTTAGGATCCCCATATGAGGGAGAACATGTGGCGCTTGGCTTTCTGGGCCTGGGTTACCTGACTTAGTATAATACTTTCCAGGTCCATCCATTTTTCTGCAAATTTCATAACTTCATTTTTCTTTACCGCTGAGTAGAACTCCATTGTATAAATGTACCACATCTTCATTATCCACTCATCTGTTGAGGGACATCTAGGCTGGTTCCATTTCCCAGCTATTATAAATTGAGCAGCAATAAACATGGTTGAGCATGTACTTCTAAGGAAATGAGATGAGTCCTTTGGATATATGCCTAGGAGTGCTATAGCTGGGTCATATGGTAGATCAATCTCTAGCTGCTTTAGGAACCTCCACACTGTTTTCCACAATGGCTGGACCAGATTGCATTCCCACCAGCAGTGCAGAAGGGTTCCTTTTTTTCCACATCCCCGCCAACATTTATGATCATTTGTTTTCATGATGGTGGCCAATCTGACAGGAGTGAGATGGAATCTCAATGTAGTTTTAATCTGCATTTCCCTGATGACTAGTGACGTAGAACATTTTTTTAGGTGCTTATATGCCATTCGTATTTCTTCCTTTGAGAACTCTCTATTTAGCTCCATAGCCCATTTTTTGATTGGCTTGTTTGATTCCTTATTAGTTAACTTTTTGAGTTCTTTGTATATCCTAGATATTAATCCTCTATCAGATATATAGCTGGCGAAGATTTTTTCCCATTCTGTAGGTTGCCTCTTTGCTTTTTTCACTGTGTCCTTTGCGGTGCAAAATCTTTGTAATTTCATTAGGTCCCAGTGGTTAATCTGTGGTTTTATTGCCTGAGCAATTGGGGTTGTATTTAGAAAGTCTTTGCCAAGACAATATGTTGGAGGGTTTCCCCTACTTTTTCCTCTAGCAGTTTCAAAGTTTCCGGTCTGATGTTAAGGTCTTTAATCCATTTGGACTTAATTCTTGTGCATGGCGAGAGAGAAGAATCTATTTTCATCCTTCTGCAGATATTTATCCAGTTTTCAAAACACCATTTGCTGAAGAGGCTGTCTCTTCTCCAATGAGTATTTTTGGCATTTTTATCGAATATCAGGTGGCTATAGCTACTTGGGCTTACATCTGGGTCCTCTATTCTGTTCCACTGATCTACATGTCTGTTTTTGTGCCAGTACCATGCTGTTTTTGTTACTATGGCTCTGTAGTATAGGTTAAAATCAGGTATGGTGATACCACCAGCCTCTTTTTTGTTGCTCAGTATTATTTTAGATATTCGAGGTTTTTTATGATTCCAAATGAATTTTTGGATTGTTTTTTCTATTTCCATGAAGAAAGCCTTTGGAATTTTGATAGGGATTGCATTAAATGTGTAGATTGCTTTAGGTAAGATTGCCATTTTCACGATATTGATTCTTCCAAGCCAGGAACAAGGGATGTTTCTCCACTTTCTAGTGTCTTCTGCAATTTCTCGCTTGAGTGTCTTAAAGTTCTCATTGTATAGATTCTTTACTTCCTTAGTTAGGTTTATTCCAAGGTATTTTATTTTTTTTGATGCAATTGTGAATGGAAGTGATTCTCTGATTTCATCCTCTGTGTGTTTGTTGTTAGCATATATGAAGGCTACTGATTTCTGTGTATTTATTTTGTATCCTGCTACATTGCTGTAGGTTTTGATTAGCTCTAACAGCTTGCTAGTAGAGTCTTTAGGGTCCTTTATGTATAGAATCATGTCATCTGCAAATAGTGATAACTTGATTTCTTCCTTTCCAATTTGTATCCCTTTTATGTGTGTCTCTTGCCTTATTGCTATGGCTAAGACTTCCAAAACTATATTAAATAGAAGTGGAGACAGTGGACACCCTTGTCTTGTTCCTGATTTTAGTGGAAAAGCTTCCAGTTTTTCCCCATTTAGTAATATGTTGGCTGTAGGCTTGTCATAAATAGCCTTTATTATATTGAGATATGTTCCTTCTATTCCCAGTCTCTGTAGGACTTTTATCATGAAGGGATGTTGGATTTTGTCAAATGCTTTCTCTGCATCTAATGAGATGATCATGTGATTTTTTTCCTTCAACCCATTTATGTAATGTATTACATTTATAGATTTGCGTATGTTGAACCATCCCTGCATCTCTGGGATAAAGCCTACTTGGTCAGGGTGAATGATCTTTTTGATATACTCTTGTATTCTGTTTGCCAATATTTTGTTGAGAATTTTTGCATCTATGTTCATGAGGGAGATTGGTCTGTAATTTTCTTTTTTTGTTCTATCTTTGCCTGGTTTTGGTATCAGGGTGATGCTGGCCTCATAGAAGGAGTTTGGTAGGATTCCTTCTTTTTCTATTTCCTGGAAAAGCTTAAGAAGCAATGGTGTTAGCTCTTCCTTAAAAGTCTGGTAAAATTCAGCAGTGAATCCATCCGGGCCTGGGCTTTTTTTAGTTGGGAGATTATTGATAACTGCTCGGATCTCCATGTTTGTTATAGGTCTATTTAAGTGATTAATCTCATTTTGATTTAATTTAGGTAGGTCATATAGATCAAGGAAATCATCCATTTCTTTCAGATTTTCATACTTTGTGGAGTATATGCTTTTATAGTATGTCCCTATAATTTTTTGAATTTCTCTGGAATCTGTTGTGATGTTACCTTGTTCATCTCTGATTTTATTAATTTGTGTCTCTTCTCTCTTTCTTTTGGTCAGATTTGCTAAGGGTTTATCAATCTTGTTTATCCTTTCAAAGAACCAACTCTTTGTTTCATTAATTCTTTGGATTGTTCTTTTTGTTTCTATTTCATTAATTTCTGCCCTAATCTTTATTATTTCTTCCCGTCTACTGATTTTTGGTTTGCCTTGTTCTTCTTTTTCCAAGGCTTTAAGGCGAAGCATTAGGTCGTTTACTTGCGACCTTTCTAATTTCTTAATATAGGCACTTAAGGCTATAAATTTACCTCTTAGAACTGCCTTCATTGTGTCCCAGAGATTTTGGTATGTTGTGTTCTCATTATCATTTGACTCTATAAATTTTTTGATTTCCTTTTTGATTTCTTCATTGACCCACTCATCATTTAGTAGTGTATTGTTTAGCTTCCATGATTTTGTGTATGCTCTGTAGCCTTTCTTGCTACTGATTTGTAGTTTAATTCCATTGTGGTCAGATAGAATGCAAGGAATTATTTCAATTTTCCTGAATTTGTTAAGATTTGCTTTGTGTCCTAATATATGGTCTATTTTAGAGAATGTTCCATGTGCTGCTGAAAAGAATGTATATTCTGCAGCCTTTGGATGAAATGTCCTGTATATATCTGTTAGGTCCATATCTTCTATGACCTCATTTAGTCCAGATGCCTCTCTGTTTATTCTTTCCCTGGATGACCTGTCAATTGATGAGAGTGGGGTGTTAAAGTCACCCACCACCACCGTGTTTGGTGTTATCTGTGACCTTAGTTCTAATAGTGTTTGTTTGACGAATTTGGGAGCCCCCATGTTAGGTGCATATATGTTTAGGATTGTAATGTCCTCCTGTTGGAGTGTGCCCTTAATCAATATAAAGTGACCTTCCTTATCTTTTTTGACTAACTTCGGACTAAAGTCCACCCTGTCTGATATTAGGATAGCAACCCCTGCTTGTTTTCTAGGCCCATTTGCTTGAAACACCGTCTTCCAACCTTTCACCCTAAGATAATGTCTATCCTTTGTAGAAAGGTGAGTTTCTTGAAGACAACAAATTGTAGGATCCTGCTTTTTAACCCAGTCTGCAAATCTATGTCTTTTCGTTGGGGCATTGAGACCGTTGATATTAAGAGATATTATTGAAAGGTGTGTATTTATGTTTGCCATTTGTGTGTGTGTGTGTGTGTGTTACTTGTTCTACCTGTGCTCTCTTCTGTTAACTGGTATTTGAGTATGGCTGGTTTTTTCTAGGTTCCTTATATGTGTGCTTTTCCTTTTGTTCAGCATGGAGGATTCTATCAAGTATTTTCTGTAGAGCTGGTTTTGTCTTCAGATATTCCTTTAACCTGCTTTTGTCATGGAATGTCTTTATTTCTCCATCTATTTGGATGGATAACTTTGCAGGATAAAGTAACCTTGGTTGACAGTTGTTATCTTTCAGAACTTGGAATATATCACTCCATGCCCTTCTGGCTTTAAAAGTTTGTGTTGAATAATCTGCTGTAATCCTGATGGGCTTGCTTTTGTAGGTAACTTGATTTTTCTCTCTAACTGCTTTCAATATTTTTTCTTTGGTTTGTGTGTTTGGAAGTTTGAGTATAATGTGGCGAGGAGAGTTTCTTTCTGGGTTTTGTCTGGCTGGGGTTCTAAAGGCTTCCTGTATCTGTATTGGCACCTCTTTCCCAATTTGGGGAAAATTTTCCTCTATGATTTTGTTGAAGATGCCTACTATGCCTCTGGAGTGGAATTCTTCTCCTTCTACTATGCCCTGAATTCTTATATTGGATCTTTTCATAGTGTCCCGAATATCTTGAAATTCCCACTCATACTTTTCTATAAGTTTGTCTTTCTCTTTGTTGGACTGCATTAGGTCTGCTACCTGATCTTCTAGCTTAGATATTCTGTCCTCTCCCTCATCCATCCTACTGGTGAGATTTTCTACAGAGTTTTTTATTTCATTAACTGTGTTCTTCATTGCTAGTAATTCTGACTGGTTTTTCTTTATTATTTCTATTTCTCTATTTATGTCTTTTATTGCCTTCTTTATTTCATTAAATTGGTGTCCTGCCTCTTCTTTGATTCCTTTGATTTCCTCTTTGATTTCCTCTTTGATTTCTTCTTTGATTGTTTTCATGTGTTCTTTGACCTCTTTGAACATATTTATAATTATTCTTTTGAACTCTTTCTCAGGCATTTCCTCTAACTCTTTCTCACTGGAGGACATTTCTGATGCATTAATACTTTTAGGTGGATTTATATCGTCTTGCTTTTTAGTGTTTCTTGTGTTATAATGTATATATTTTTGCATCTTGGATTAAGTTAATGCTTGGATTTTCTAGCTAGCTGTGTATTCTTAGCTGTATCAATTGATTTGGTGTAATATATTTTCAGGGTAGGACCTTAAGGTATTAGGTGTGGCTCTTAAGACTTTCAGAGTATCTACAAAGATGTTCTTAGGGGTTGAGTTTCCCTGCTATAGGAGTATTCAAGCAGGCTGAGTGGAATAATATACTGGTAGATTCTAAAATTTAGCTAACCACTGTACCCATTCCATCAAAAACAGCCCCGAGTATGTATGCAAGAGTAGTTATTATAATGACCAGATCCTCTATCAACAAAGAGGTTTAGATTTCTGGTCTGTTGAGGTATCCAAGTCAGCTTGTGACCAAGTGAGACCCTTCCCTGGTGCAATCCCAGTTACCTTGGGTGATTGTGGTCTCAGTCAAGTTGCTGTCTGGGTCGTCGGGCTGCTGTTCTGATTTCTGGAGCTGGGCACTTGCTTTTCCTAAGGGGCAAACTGAGTCGCTGCCGCCGCCTCTGCAGCTGTTGTAGGTGGCCCCCCCCCGGAGCCCCCACCGCTGCTGAAGCTGCCGTTGCCGTGTCCACCGCTGCTGTTCACCCCGAAGCCGCTGCTGCGGGATCTGTCACCGCTGCCGCTCCTGGGTCCGCTGCTGCTGGGGCCACTGGTACCGGTGCTGGAGCCGCTGAAGTTGCTGCCGAATTCTGCTCCTGCTTGGGTCCCGCCCTCAGCCCAAGTTGGCGTGGCCGGGTCCCGGGCCGCTGCTGTGTTCGCTGGAGCTGGGTTCAGGCGGCAGGGGAGGGGAGGGAGCCGCGCTGTTCTTGTTGTATTGTTTCTCCACGTGTGCTTTTACCTCGCGGTCTGCTCCTCCCTCCGTTGCTCGCTGCCGCTCTCCCCTCACGTTTCCCGAGTTGCGGAGAGCGCGGTGTGAGGGGAAAATCCCGCACCTGGCTTGTCCTGCGGCTCGAGCCGAGAGTCCGGCGATTTTCTGCTGCTCCGCGGTTGCGGCGGGTAGCCGAGCGGCCCGGAGCCGCTGTTCCCGCCTGTGCAGGCTCTGGATGCTCTATAACTCTTCCACTTCTCCGCTGCCGCCTCAACTTCCTATACACCTCACTTTTTAGTAAAAGTGTGTATTTTGCTGAGTTTTTTTTGGTCTTCCCCCCCCAGGCTGTTTTGGCGTGGTACCTACGCCGCCATCTTAACCGGAAGTCCCCAGAAGAAATTTAAAAACTATAATATACTTACTGTGTGTGTGACAAACACACATCTATGTGCCCAATATATACTATCTTGTGTAATTCTCATGATTTAAGGCACATTGGTATTATTCTCACAGTTCATAAATGAAAATTGAACCATTCCATTCTCTATTCTACAGAAGACTTCTCTAATTTAAGGAAATACATTTGAACATGATTTGAGAAAAAAGAGGTTTCACATAAAATATTTATCAAGTGGTCATCTGAGAACAAGAAAGTTCACTGATAACTATAGATGGGCTGGAAGGAAGGACCTGGGAACTTGCCACAGGACACATAGCTTCCTTCACAATACTGTCCACCAGCAGCATAGTCCTGGGCTATTAGCCATCACTCCTGCCACTTCTAGCAACCTTTTTAACTTCTTAAATTCTGACTTGATTATGAGTGTGTTTGATCTACTCAAGAATATGTAAATAATTAGTATATATACTGGAGAGATGGCTTAGCGGTTAAGCGCTTGCCTGTGAAGCCTAAGGACCCCGGTTCGAGGCTCGGTTCCCCAGGTCCCACGTTAGCCAGATGCACAAGGGGGCGCATGAGTCTGAAGTTCGTTTGCAGAGGCTGGAAGCCCTGGCGCGCCCATTCTCTCTCTCTCCCTCTATCTGTCTTTCTCTCTGTGTCTGTCACTCTCAAATAAATAAATAAAAAATGAACAAAAATATTTTAAAAAATGTTTAAAAAAATAAATAACTCATAACAAATATTAGTCATTTTTCCAATGTGAATATGTGAATGAGAAGATGCTGAGAGACTGGGGAAGAAATGGTGGCAATGAGTATGGTATTTCTACTTAAATCTAAAGTTGACTCTACATGTCATAATATTATTGTTTATCAGAAGCATTTTAAACATACTAGGGAGAACAATTTATAGATGATCAAAAACAAGCACTAATTTTAGAATAGTAAAATCTCTCAGGGTCACCCTAGTTTCCTTCAGGAGTATAAAAGCCCTTATCAGTTAAAATACTTTAAGGGTGGTTAAAATAAATGCTAAATAATGACTTTCATGGGACTTAGGGTAACATTTTGCATAATGTATTTCTTAATAATTTATAAAAATATGATTTATACCATATTACCACAGGGGCTTAATCTCTAAAGAATGTACGAAACATGAGCCATAAAAATTAATTCTCAGGCTGCAGGGATGGTTTAGCACTTAAGGTGTTAGCCTACAAAGCCAAAGGACCCAGGTTCCATTCCCCAGGGCCCACGTTAGCCAGATGCACAAGGTGGTGCATGCATCTGGAGTTCATTTGTAGTGGCTGGGGGCCCTGGCATGCCCATTATCTCTCTCTCTCTCTCTCTCTCTCTCTCTCTCTCTCTCTCTCCCCATCTTTGTCTCTGTCAAATAAATAAATAAAAATAAAATAATTTTTAAAAAATTAATTCTCTGACCAGTAATACTTAACCTCCTGATTTTCATCGAACCTTTGAATAATGGGCTCTAGTAAAGATTGAAGCTAGCATCATTGGCTAATAAGTGAACAGTTGTTGGAAGAGGTTATAATCAGGATTGCAGGTAACTTTAATAATGTAGTTAATTGCTCAGAAGCACAGAATTAGTCATTGAAAGAACAAACACAAAGTCATGTTTGCAAGATTTAGCCACACAGATGGGAGGAGAGAAAGGTCGCAGTGAAATGCGAGCCTGGTGAGAGGGACAATGTAAGTGGGCATGTCAACCAGCTGGTGTGCCTGTTAGGATAGGAGGAGGGCTCTGGGCCTTCATAGATTGTCACAGTAACTTCTGTTCATATGGTGGCTGTTTAGTGACACAACCAATACTGTTCACATCCTGGGTATTATACTTTTCCGTTTCCTTTATGTCAATCAGTTGTCATATAACTAAGCAAAACCAACAGTATATTCACGTTCTGAACTGAGAGTTTAAAGAATGGAAATTCTCTCTCCATATCCTTTGTATGATGTTGCTGCCTAAAAGACAGACAAAAAAAAAAAAAAAAGGCAAAGATGGTAAAGGAGTCTAGCACAGTAATTTCCTAAATCTATAAACTACCACATAGAGGAAAGCTGCCCACTCACAAGTAATCCCCACCTTTGTCTTTTTTTTTTTTTTTTGTGGAATTAAATTCTCTTGTATTTAGTCATTATATTGTTTCTGAGCATCATTGCAACTAATACGGGAAATGACACACTGGAGAAGAGCTGAATTCAGGCAGAAACTAACCAGTTTACAAGTAAAGATTAATAGGAAGCTGAGGTATACAGGGGTAGGATGGATTCTGGATCCCAAACATAAAAAGAAAAAATGCTGAGCTGGGTGTGCAACCAAGATATCTTTGAGCATGGCTTGTTCATCAGTCTACATACGGAAAAGAACAGTATGTAGCACAACATGATGATCTAATGTGGTAGAAGAGCCATGGCATAATGTTAGAATTATGTAAAGAATTTCCTATCTTCCTGGGTATGGAGGTGCAATCCTTTAATCCCAGCACTCTGGAGGTAAAGGTAGGTGAATCACCATGAGTGCAAGGCCAGCTTGGGACCACACAGTAAGTGCCAGGTCAGATTGGGCAAGAGTGAGACCCTACTTGGAAAAAACAAAAAAAGAATATTGAAAAACATTCAGAGCAGAGAAGATCCCCATAGATTTTTCATGTTTGCCAATGGCCTAGATTAAGGGAGTTTGGTTCCACTTTTCCCTGCCTATTATTTCAGGTGTTCTCAAGATGGCTTCTGTTGAGTTCAAGACAGAAAGCAGTGCATGGGGACTAGGAAGAAAAACATTAAGACAGACTTGAGAATTATATCTAGAAAAGAACTTGGGGTGTGGTTACTTGGTGAAACTTAGGGGAAAATGCATCATAAGCTGCAAAATGGCCCAAAATATCAGATGAACAAAAAATAAAATAAAATAAAACTTTGGGCATAAAACCTTACATAACTACCAGGTCTCCAGATTTGAATAAACCAGAAGCTTACAAAAGTTGCTTGCCTCCAAGGAGAGCATGCATAACCACATCCACTCCAAATACGGCTACAAAGGACACTAGATGACTGAGAAGCTCCTAAAGAAAGTTGGGAGAATGGTGAGCAGGAAGTTCATCTGGAATGCAGATGTCAGGCCTCCAAATAAGGTTTTTGCTCTGCTTCCAGAGCTGGTAGTGTGTCCAGGTCCCTTCGAGTATAGTTACCTGAACTCTGTACACCTCCATTCCTTCCTGTTGCAAAAGGTGGATGTCTTGTCTCTTCTAGTCATGGGGCATGGGAAGGTACCAAATACAGATTACCTGCTTTTAGTTTATGGATCGACCATTAAAGATTTATTTTTATCTATTTGTTAAAGCCAGAGGTATGGGAGGGAGGGAGAGAGGGAGGGAAGGAGAATGGGCGTGCCAGGGTCTCTAGCCATTCAAACTCCAGATTCTTATGCCACCATGTGCATCTGGCTTATGTGGTACCTGGAGGATTGAACCTGGGTCCTTAGGCTTCATATGCAAGCACCTTAACTGCTAAGCCATCTCTCTACCCTTTTAAAATAAATTTGTCTTTAAAAAAAGAATTATTTTTATTTATTTATACATCAAGCATTGAAAGGCACATCTGGATTTACTGGAGAAGAATGTGCTAACTGAAGGAATTCTGTGTAGTCCCTCAAGCAGTTATGTAGTGATTAAAAGAAGGCATTGACAAGGCATCAGAAATGAAATTCTTCCGAGCTCATATTTCATAAGGCCTCCTTGCATGTCCAAGTGATCATGTGTGTTTCACGTAGTGGGGGAGGAGGCAAGAAGCATGAACACCATCTACAGGCTGAGGCTGTGCGAACCCCTTCACTCTCCCTGCTGTCTGGCTTTACAGTAACCATTACAATGACTTAGAGAATACTGGAGCTGTAAGATTAATGGAGCCTGGCCCCTAAATAATGTAGTATAAAATCACCCACAGTAAGGAACAACTAACTGCCCCAGAAATGAGAGAAGACTATCAAGTTTGAACCAATATACATTCTGGACTATTCATTGACATAGCCAGTGTTACTTTAACTAATAGATCTAATAATAAGCTAGTAAGAATTAACAATAAAATTGATCCCATCTCCAGACCCACTTCCTATAAACTGTGGTTCACTGCCTGTCCTGCCACCTTTGAAGTTCTAAAACAGCTGACATAGACTGAAAACTTGCCAATGTCTTCATTCTCTCAACAGACCTAAAATGAACACCCTATGCTGAGTATTATGAGTGTCCACCTTATGTGTAATCATACAGCCATGAATTGAAACTGGACCCTCACACAAGGAGTTCAGCAGTGTTCACTGAGTCTTCAGGGTGGAGTAGTTTGGTAGGATCCCACTGGTTTAAGCAAAATTTATCTCTAATGTCCTAGATCTAGCCAAATATATTTATTGTCTGTTTTTTCCAGTATGTCATCTATTTCCCAGTCTCCTGGCTTTATACATATGTAGAAATATATTCCACAAATATTTATTAAGTGGTCACTTTGCCCCAGGCACTACTGAGTGCTACAGCAGTATAGAAATGGTCTCTCACCTCATAGATTGTTCTAGTGGAGGAAAATTGACAAAAGGAGGGGAATCCAAGTTACAGTTCTAACGAGAAGTAAAACTGGTTGAAGGTCACTGAGTGTAATATTAAATGGAATGGTCACGGAAGATATCACTGAAAATAGCATGTGAACAAACGTTGAATGCTGATGGAGGCAAGGGTGAAACATTGGGAATGCACAACTCTTCCTCACCTACCTGTCAGAAGGTCCCACTTCTGATACTAACTCATCAGGAACTTTAGTCAATTTCTAGAACCAATTACATTCCTTCTCTTTGTTGCTTGAAGAAGCTTGTTTATTCTCTTGTACACTCTGAGAACAGAGTGTTTCTTTACTGAAACACATGTTCTCTTTCACCCCAGAGAATGGAGGAGCAACAAGCCAAATTGATGAAGCTAGCAAAAGGTTAACAAATTGTGGCGCTCTCTACCTTCCCTCTCCACACAACCTCCATCACCCACCAATACAGTTTGAAATTGACAGCTGACATTTCTCTCAGCATCATTTCACCTTTTCCAAGCAAATTGCTGGGCAAACATTTCTTCCACATAGAAACTTTACCTGTTATTCCTCATATACAAAGGCTACATTTAAAAAAAAAATGTATGGTACATTTTTCAATCAAAAGAATGAAAAGTGTGAATACCCACAGGCTTAGCTTTAGTCCACTGTCAAGATAGAGAGACATAAAGAGACAGACTGACAGGAGAGTTTTTAAAATTTAATTTTTTTAAAGGCTATATTCTTGTATCCCCTCTTCTCCACCCCCGTTCCATTGAGAGCCCTCCTCACTGGAGTTATTGGTATTCACAGTGGGGTCCTGAATGTCCCAGTCAGTCTCTATGGTAGAGGGACCACGCCTCAGGATATTCCTATCCACCCTGTGGCCCTTACAATGTTTCCACCCCTTCTTCCACAATGTCTCCTGAGCCTTGGTGGGCATGCTAGAAGTCTAGTTAGAGTTAAGTTCTCTGTAGCCTCTGGATTTCTGCTTTGATGAGTTTTGAGGGACCACAGCATCTGTCATCATATACCTGGAGCTTGTTGTCGGGCTAGCAATGAGAACAGTGCTCATGTGGCCACTTCCTCTGCAATGTCCCCTGGGCTCCAGCAGATGAGGAAGAGGTGACATGACACATGGTAGGCAGTTGGCTACCTTTTCTTGTTGTGTTGATGGATCCCAGAGCTCTCCAGTATTCTCTGTCATCAGTAAAACAAAACAGATTCTCCAACCAAGAGTGAGAACCATTTGGATTAAAGGGGATAAGCCTAGTTATTTGAGGGATGTTTTGATGTCTATACCTATTCTTAACCAAGGAGCAGCGGAGGTTCTCCCGGGAGTCTGAGTTTCCTATCCATGGCGTTCTGACTTGGTCACGGTACTAGGCATGAGTTCTCTCCCACAGAGTGGGCCTTATGTGTAATATGAGAAAAGTTAGTTACCTGCACAAGCTGTGAGCCACTATAGTCTACATGTGTACTTCTTGTCTGGCTGGTTGATTTTGTAGCTTGCAGCAGCTCCTGCTTATTCGTGATGTTCTCATTATCCCCAGCAGCTCCCATAGCACTTTCCAGCACTATGAGGGCTAGCCGGGAGGGAACTAGCTTCCCTCTCACTTCCAGCATGACCTCTCCATGTCCTGCAACCACAGGCTGTAGTCTCTTCAGTAACAGGGTCTTACTTTTAGTTCTGGCAGGTAACCAAGTGCATTGGCAATGGCCTGCATGGTTTTGGGAACCTTATGGGTCTGCATGATCAACAGCTTACTGTGGGGGTGTATTAGTCAGGGTTCTCTAGAGGAGCAGAACTGCTAGAATGAATTATTTTAAAAAGGGGATTTATTGGATCAGCTTACAGTAGTCCAATAGCAGTTTCAGGCCCAAGAATCACTGAACCTGATAGCTGCTCAGTCCACATGGTCAGATGCCTCAGCAGTCCTGACTCAGCACTGCAGATGGTGCCCAAAAGCCTGGAGGCTTCCTGAAGAGCCACTGGTTTTGATCCACGCAGGTCTTAAGTTGATGCTGGTCTTTTTTTAAAAAAATTACTTTTTTATTAATTAGTTTTGTATTCAGTAAATATAGTCAGTTTGGTACCATTATTAGGCTCATCCGTGACCTGCCCCCTCCCCTTGGCCCCTCCTTGTTGGGGTATATGGGTCGTGCATTGTGGGGTTAGCCCACAGTTATGGGTAGGATAAATGTCTCTGCATATCATGACCCAACATGTGGCTCTGACATTCTTTCCACCCCCTCTTCCACAAAATTTCCCTGGTCTTTAGTCCTCACTGGTCTTCAATCCAGGCTGGAAGGTAGTGAGCAGCTCCGGCAGCCAAGTGGAAGGAAGGAAGGAAGGGAGGGAGGGGAGGGGGAGGGGAGGGGAGGGGAGGGGAGGGGAAGGGGAAGGGGAAGGGGAAGGGGAAGGGGAAGGGGAAGGGGAAGGGAAGGGAAGGGAAGGAAGGGAAGGAAGGGAAGGGAGCGAGGGAGCGAGGGAGCGAGGGAGCGAGGGAGCGAGGGAGCGAGGGAGCGAGGGAGGGAAGGAAGGCCTCTTTTTATCCAGAGCTTCCTTATATCTAGTCCCCCTCTGAGCAGGGCTGCCCACTCTGGGGGAAGGGCTCACTCTGGGGGGAGGACTTCCTCCTTTAGTTGAACCTTCCTAGAAGCAACCTCCTAGACTCACCCGAAAGAGATTTCTGTGGATTACTAAACAGATCAAGTGGACAACACCTTAACTATCACAGAGGGTAAACCCAGTTCTGGCCCTGGGATGTACCAGCCAGTGCCAGCAGTTTTAGGATTAACCTTTCTACAAGGTATTCTTTTTGGACCGCCCCCACTCACCTTCCTGTTGAGGTTCATATCTTGTAGAATGCTATCCAGAAAGAAGATTTCTGTGGTACTGATTCATTTCCTCATTAGTTTTGTTCAATTCACTCCCCCTACCTTCTCTACCCCTACACGACCCTTCCATCCCTGTATTCTTCCTTTCTTTTCTTTCATTTTTCTTTCCCTCAATTTTCTTATTAAGTTACCCCTCCTCCCCCACTCCATATTTTCCCTTTCTCCTAGCTTCATTGTAGTTCCATACCAATACTTCTTACACTCAATACTGCTTACAAGCAACTCAAGGTGTTCTAGGTTAGGAACTGCATAGGAGAGAGGACATGGACATTAGTCTTTCTGAGCCTGTGTGAACTTGCTTAGTATGACTTTTTCCCAAGTCCATCCATTTTCCTGAAAATTTCATTATTTCATTTTTCCTTATAAGAGAGTTTGACAATGGAAGATTCAAGAATCTTGATATTCAAACATTTTGATATTCTCAAAGGAAGAGTAGATGGGAATTTTTTATTGGTGAAAAAAAAATTGGACTATGTCACTAGATCTGTATAGCTACAAACTCAGATTATCATGAAAAATCGTACATACTAACTACAAACCTGCATGTCCCCAACATTTTTCAAAGAATCTGTAATTATTTATCTTTAAATAGTAATTCAGCTACACATGCTTCAGGGACTGTCAGTTTTAATTAATACATATTTCAAATGTATAGATCCTTTCTCCTTAGATAGTCATGAAAGAAGTATAATAAAGCACACAAAGAATAAACATGTTTATAATTTAATAAAAAGATAAATTTCTAAAATTTCACATCAAAGAATTTTTTAATTACTAAAATTAAAACAGCTTAGGGAAAATGCTGCACTCATCTCCTTGTGGTAGATGTACATAATTAGAAATGAAAGTGACTGACTGTACTTAATTTGGAAATATTTCAAGAATATAGTTCTTGCATCATGTAGAAGGATAATTCATAGCAATTGAATGGTCTTTGATACTGACACATTCTCTCTGAGGATGTGACATACCAAGCCCATGTTGAAACACCAACATTTGAACATACATCTTTCTAGTGTGACCACCCAAAGTTCCAGTTTGTTTCTTAGTTTCTTCATTATAATGAGAAGTCTACTGGGTTTGGGATTCCTTTTAAGGAAGATATACAAAAAGTAAGATTATAAAAAATCTATTTATATAATACATTCAAGGGGTTCAAAGCTCTTTACAAAATGTTATCTCAGGATGGAGAGATGGCTTAGTGGTTAAGACGTTTGCCTGCAAACCTAGGACCTAGGTTTGATTCCTCAGGACCCACATAAGCCAAATGCACAAGGTGGTGCATGCATCTGGAGTTTGTTTGCAGTGGCTGAAGGCTCTGGTGCACCCATTCTCTCCCTCTTTCTCTCTCCCTCTCTCCCTCTTTCTCTCTTTTTCCCTCAAATAAATATTTTTTTAAATGTTAGCTCATTTAATATGTACACTTCCCAAGCAGGCACTTAAATGACAAGTGGTATTTTTGAGGAGTTTTATGTAATCTTTGCTGTGAAACACAAGCTACTGTCATTCTTGAAGTTGAAATTGAGCTATCCTTTCCTGACATCCAGTTGATGGTTAATATTGATGGTCAACATGACAAGATCTCAAAGTGTCTGAATGGGATGATGTTGATGATTTAGCCTCTGCACATGGCTGTGAGAGATCATCTTCATTAGCTTAACTAAAATGGGAAGACCAACTGGGTGAGACTATTCTATGGGTCAAGGTCCTGGACTACTTGAAAAGGAGAGCGATGGCTGAGGAGCGGCATTTATCACTCTGCTCTGCTTCCATACTGTTGGATTGGCAAGATGGACTCTAACCTCTAGACCTGTATGTAAGCTGAAGGAACCCTTCCTCTCATAAGCTGATTTGGGTCAGGTATTTTGTTCCAGAAACAAGAAGGTGACTACTACAAGGAGTGAACTTCATCCCATTTCAGTGCTCTCCAAGTTGAATGATTTTGTCCCAGGTTTGTTCTTATTTCTATTTCTCTAACATCTCTAGGATTTTGATGAACTGTCATAGATTTTGATTAACTATGTTTGAATAGATATTTAATAATGCTCATAATTCAGGTTTTCAAAGAATACATAGCTTAAAACCTCACTTCTCCTTGCTAGTCATATACTTTGACTCACAGAGACAATTCAAATTCCTAGTTTCTTACAGATGTATTTTATACAAATCTGAACTGAAAATACATCTACATCTCTCTCTATGTATGTATGTGTGTGTGTGTGTGTGTGTGTGTGTGTGTGTGTGTACCTTTGCATAAACATCTAGCCATATTACCTATATTTATATCTACTCAACATACATAAATCTATTTATATATTATATCCTTACATATATGCATATTTATGTGGAGATAGCTAAGTTTCTCTCCTGCCTTTTTTATAAATTATAAAAAAAAATCTAAAAAAGTTTCATTGCTTGTTTCTTCACTTAGGATATTGTGGCAGTCATCCCACACCAAAATATAAAAAGTTTTCTGGTTCCTATTTATAGCTGCATAGTCTCCCATTGTTTGGACATACCAGAATTTCTGTAGTCTTCTAGCAAAATTATTTTTACTAATTATTCTAACCTTTTGTCATTCCAAACATTGGTGCAATAAAAACGCTGATAGCCAGACATGGTGGTGCACACCTTTAATCCCAGAACTCAGGAGGCAGAGGTAGGAGGATTGTCATGTTTTCAAGGCTACCCTGAGACTACATAGTGAATTCCAGGTCAGCTTGAGCTAGAGTGAGACCCTACCTTGAAAAACCAAAAATAAAAATAAAGAAAGGAAAAGAAAAAGAAACTGATAGGCAGTTCACACATATACAAATAGAATAAGTTCTTTTTATTTCTTTGGTTTTTCAAGGTGGGGTTTCACTCTAGCCCAGGCTGGCCTGGAATTCACTATATAGTACCAGGGTGGTGGCCTTGAACTCACAGATATCCTTCTACCTCTGCTTCCCAAGTGCTGGGATTAAAGACGTGTGTCACTATGCCTGGCTAGAATAAGTTCTTGTGTACTTGAACCTGTAGAAACTTTTCAGTTTGCCATCCAGAGAGAATTGTCAGTCTATATTCCAATAGGAAATGTATGAAAGGTCCTGTTTTTCTCCTCCCTGCCAACACACTGTACAACTGGGCTACGTAAAGAGACAATATAGACCAAACAGTTAATTTCCTAATTCTTGAACATATTTTATGTGTCCCATGACTACTTACATTTTCACGGACAAACAACTTAAAATAGCACATATATCTTCAAAAATCAAGTTTTAAAATTAACCTTTTTTTTTTTAGAGAGAGAGAGAATTGGTGCATCAGGGCCTCAGCCACTGCAACTGAACTCCAGATGCTTGGGCTACCTAGTGCACATGTGCAGCCTTGAACTTGCATCACTTTTGGCACCTGGCTTATGTGGGACCTGAAGAGTTGAACATGGGTACATAGGCTTCGCAGACAAGTGCCTTCACCGCTAAGCCACCTCTCCAGCCCAAACCTTTACATAAAACTGTAATACTATGAGTCACATCCAACTCACTATGACCTTAAGTTTGTCAAAATAATTCTATGTGATGGGGGTTTCAAGAAATACTTGGTGCCAAGTATTTCTAAGTACCATCAAAGAGTACAGCACAATATAACTTACTTATTTCTGTCTTACCTTTTTTGGCCACTATCAGAACAACTTGGAAATAATGTACCTAAATATATAGAAAATATTATTCATATGTTCTGCTTAAGAGCATATATTTATAGCAAGAATTAACATTTCAAAAATCTGTGAAGTTGATATTTGTGACATTGCAAATTGAGCAAGAAAGCTCTGTCAAATAAATATTCATTTTTATTGGATATTTAAATGTACATAGCATGTACCAGTACAGGTAGCCTGATGTATATTATTTATATAATAGCTTTAAAGGTGCATTCGGGACAACTGATGGTCCAAATGAGGAGTTGTATTCACTTATGTTATTTTTCAGAAGATCCACAATCATTTGCTCAATTTTAATAGTCCTAGGAAATGCTCATGTTTTATTATACACAAAAATATACATGCATGCCTGGAGCCCTTCCATTCTCCATGGAGTGTAGTGTTTTGACAAAATATTAGATCTAACTCACTAATATGAAAATATTTGGTTAATACTATAGTCTCAGCTTCAGCATTTATGTAAAAAAACTAATGGTTTTTTTTGAAAACCCCTTTTCTTGCTTTTTTGAGTTACATCAACATAGGATATTAAATAGAGATGACTGAAATGTGTCTGCAGACTCCAACACAGAAAATCACTGGGCTTGGTCAGAAAGCAGAGGAAGAAACTATGAAGAAATGATTTTATTATAGTTTCTGTGGGAAGGGACAGGTGAGATGTAATAAGCAATTTAGGATTACCTAGTTTGAATAGTCTTATCAGAGGGACACTAGAAGCTGTCCTTGGTTGTCTGGTATTTGGCAGGAAGTGAGGGGAAGAACAGATCTGTCTCAAGAGTGAGTTCAATAAGGGAGGTCATGGGATGGTTAACTCTGAGTTGGCTGGTTTGAAATGCAATTGACGAAGGAAGACTCCTGAAGGAAGAGGTATGACAAGGAGGTAGGAGGCCAAGGCAAAATGACTCAAGTTGTTTATCTAACCATCCAGACAAGATATACCCAGCAAGTATATACAGGACATAATAAAGTTTATGTAAACAAAGTTAAAGCAGTAACACAGTCACTTTTAGCTAAACCTCACTAGCTCTTTGCCATGCTCTTCAACCATTATGGCATATACCAATTACTCTTAGTAATTTTCCATGTAATTATACATGTATATGTAATTACGTGTGTAATATTTTATATATAATAAAACTTTAACATAAATACACTGATATTAATACAACACAAGTGAATATGGAGTATTATAAAAATAATAATTTCATAGAAAAAGAAGGAATTCTACCAAACTCCTTCTATGAGGCCAGCATCACCCTGATACCAAAACCAGGCAAAGATAGAACAAAAAAAGAAAATTACAGACCAATCTCCCTCATGAACATAGATGCAAAAATTCTCAACAAAATATTGGCAAACAGAATACAAGAGTATATCAAAAAGATCATTCACCCTGACCAAGTAGGCTTTATCCCAGAGATGCAGGGATGGTTCAACATACGCAAATCTATAAATGTAATACATTACATAAACGGGTTGAAGGACAAAAATCACATGATCATCTCATTAGATGCAGAGAAAGCATTTGACAAAATCCAACATCCCTTCATGATAAAAGTCCTACAGAGACTGGGAATAGAAGGAACATATCTCAATATAATAAAGGCTATTTATGACAAGCCTACAGCCAACATATTACTAAATGGGGAAAAACTGGAAGCTTTTCCACTAAAATCAGGAACAAGACAAGGGTGTCCACTGTCCCCACTTTTATTTAATATAGTTTTGGAAGTCCTAGCCATAGCAATAAGGCAAGAGACACACATAAAAGGGATACAAATTGGAAAGGAAGAAATCAAGTTATCATTATTTGCAGATGACATGATTCTATACATAAAGGACCCTAGAGACTCTACTAGCAAGCTGTTAGAGCTGATCAAAACCTACAGCAATGTAGCAGGATACAAAATAAATACACAGAAATCAGTAGCCTTCATATATGCTAACAACAAACACACAGAGGATGAAATCAGAGAATCACTCCCATTCACAATTGCATCAAAAAAAATAAAATACCTTGGAATAAACCTAACCAAGGAAGTAAAGAATCTATACAATGAGAACTTTAAAACACTCAAGCGAGAAATTGCAGAAGACACTAGAAAGTGGAGAAACATCCCTTGTTCCTGGATTGGAAGAATCAATATTGTGAAATATGGCAATCTTACCTAAAGCAATCTACACATTTAATGCAATCCCTATCAAAATTCCAAAGGCTTTCTTCATGGAAATAGAAAAAACAATCCAAAAATTCATTTGGAATCACAAAAAACCTCGAATATCTAAAATAATACTGAGCAACAAAAAAGAGGCTGGTGGTATCACCATACCTGATTTTAACCTATACTACAGAGCCATAGTAACAAAAACAGCATGGTACTGGCACAAAAACAGACATGTAGATCAGTGGAACAGAATAGAGGACCCAGATGTAAGCCCAAGTAGCTATAGCCACCTGATATTCGATAAAAATGCCAAAAATACTCATTGGAGAAGAGACAGCCTCTTCAGCAAATGGTGTTTTGAAAACTGGATAAATATCTGCAGAAGGATGAAAATAGATTCTTCTCTCTTGCCATGCACAAGAATTAAGTCCAAATGGATTAAAGACCTTAACATCAGACCGGAAACTTTGAAACTGCTAGAGGAAAAAGTAGGGGAAACCCTTCAACATATTGGTCTTGGCAAAGACTTTCTGAATACAACCCCAATTGCTCAAGCAATAAAACCACAGATTAACCACTGGGACCTAATGAAATTACAAAGATTTTGCACCGCAAAGGACACAGTGAAAAAAGCAAAGAGGCAACCTACAGAATGGGAAAAAAATCTTCGCCAGCTATATATCTGATAGAGGATTAATATCTAGGATATACAAAGAACTCAAAAAGTTAAATAATAAGGAATCAAACAAGCCAATCAAAAAATGGGCTATGGAGCTAAATAGAGCATTCTCAAAGGAAGAAATACGAATGGCATATAAACATCTAAAAAAATGTTCTACGTCACTAGTCATCAGGGAAATGCAGATTAAAACTATATTGAGATTCCATCTCACTCCTGTCAGATTGGCTACCATCATGAAAACAAATGATCATAAATGTTGGCGGGGATGTGGAAAAAAAGGAACCCTTCTTCACTGCTGGTGGGAATGCAATCTGGTCCAGCCATTGTGGAAAACAGTGTGGAGGTTCCTAAAACAGCTAGAGATTGATTTACCATATGACCCAGCTATAGCGCTCCTAGGCATATATCCAAAGGACTCATCTCATTTCCTTAGAAGTACATGCTCAACCATGTTTATTGCTGCTCAATTTATAATAGCTGGGAAATGGAACCAGCCTAGATGTCCCTCAACAGATGAGTGGATAATGAAGATGTGGTACATTTATACAATGGAGTTCTACTCAGCGGTAAAGAAAAATGAAGTTATGAAATTTGCAGAAAAATGGATGGACCTGGAAAGTATTATACTAAGTCAGGTAACCCAGGCCCAGAAAGCCAAGCGCCACATGTTCTCTCTCATATGTGGATCCTAGCTACAGATGACTGGGCTTCTGCGTGAGAATGAAAATACTTAGTAGCAGAGGCCAGTAAGTTGAAAAGGAGACATAAAGGGTGGAGAAAGGAAGGGAGGAGGATACTTAATAGGTTGATATTGTATATATGTAATTACAATGATTGTAATGGGGAGGTAATATGATGGAGAATGGAATTTCAAACGGGAAAGTGTGGGGGTGGGGAGGGAGGGAATTACCATGGGATATATTTTATAATCATGAAAAATGTTAATAAAAATTTAAAAAAAATAATAATAATAATTTCAGCTGGGCATGATGGCACATGCCTTTAATCCCAGTACTTAGGAGGCAGAGGTAGGAGAATTGCTATGAGTTTGAAGCCAGCCTGAGACTACATAGTGAATTCCAGGTCAGCCTGAGCTAAATCCTACCTCAAAAAACCTTCAAAAAAGTGTCTTTAGGACTGAGGAAATGCCTTAATGGTTAAGGCATATGCCTGTAAAGCCAAAGGACCCAGGTTTGATTCCCCAGGACCCACGTAAGCCAGATGCACAAGGGGGCTCATGCGTCTGGAGTTCATTTGCAGTGGTTGGAGGCCCTGGCATGCCCATTCTCTCTATCTGCCTCTCTCTCTCAAATAAATAAATTAAATGTTTTTTAAAGTGTCTTTAACCACTGAACCATCTCTCCAGCCCTATAACTGTGAATTTTAAATGTAATAATGATGCTTTATGATGCCACTAGTACTTAAAAATTAACTGCAATTATTATATTTTCTTCTTTGCTTTTCCTTTTTCAGTAATAAAAATTACCTATACACATGATGTATTACATGTAGAAAAGGCTTGTAAATCAGTACTGGAAACTTAGCTCATTGTCTACAGAAGAAAATGTATATAGAGATAAAATTATTATTTTAAAAATTAAATCAGTTGCTTTTTATGTGTAGCAATCAAAAATATAATTCATCAAGCTGTGCAAGGTTTTGCCTTGTTTGATGCTATAATAAGGAGATGAATGTTCATCTGCACCAGTATGCATTTGGTTCCCAAAACAAGCCTAACACAACATGTCATATTAAAACTTATGTTACCAAATTTTATCATCCTTATTAAGCAACATTTGTTACTAAGTAGAAAAAAGTCAGTTTCTTTTCATACTAACAAAAACGGAACTTAAAATTAATTTTACAATCTACAAACTTTAATATACTGATCTACAGTAAATACTTTATCCTAGAAAATGCCACTTAAATAATATAGATTAATTTAAACCAACATTACCACTCAAGCCAATCAAATATGCACCAAAAAAAAAAAATGATCGTTGTCTGAAAACATCAAGGAAACAAAAACCCAACAAGGTGGTAAGAAATTACTGGGGAAAAAACAATCTCCATAGGAAACCTCAGGTGTATTGCAGTTTTTGTTTTCTTTACCTTAGAAAGACCCTATAACTCAGACTAAATCAGGCCTGCATTAGAGTATCTCAGTGGCCCAGAAAAAAAATCTCCCATCCTAAAACTGGGTTAAGATGAGCCCAGATAACTAGTGACCTGAGAAAGAAAAATCTTCTCTGATGTTAACACCACAGACTTCTGGGTAAGATGGAAGATCAGAAGTCAAGTCTGAGCAAGTGGATGAATATAATTAAGGAAAGTAGAGGGACAAAGGCTGCTGTAGCATGGGGTGAAACTGATCCTGCCAACTCACTGACCTGCTGAGAGATCAGCACTTACACACCAGCGAACTCCCCCAGTCCCACCAGCTAAACCACTGCAGTTGCTGGGGACACTGTGCATAGGCCTTCAATGCCTCTGCTAACAAACGGTCTGTAGCCATGGCATCACCAGTAAACTTGTACTAGAAAGAGAGCCCCAGCCACCACCACCACCATGGTTGCCCAATGAAACCACCATCACCAGAGACACCATCCCCCCAGCTGCTTCTATGACCCCCCCCCAGTCCTGGATAATAAAATGAGAGACAAGCTGAGCTTTAGAAAGGAAAATGGATAAGGGAGGGATTCTAGAAGCAACCATGGGCTGAAAAATCAAGACTCCAGTCACAGATGCACTACTAACATCTCAGTGACATATCACACGCAGATCTGATGTTCCTGGACTGTCCTGGTAGACTTGGGAACCCATGTCAGGATAAAGCGTTGCAAGTGGTAGAGGAGGCTGATACGAATGACAGTCCCATGGGACAATATAAGAAATATTAAGACCAAGAGCAGTATCTTCTACTTCATGTTACTTCCCTTGTTATTTTTTAATATTTTAATTGGGGGGTTTTAGGTTTTTCCTAATGTGTTATGTTTGCTATTTTCAATTTTGCATGTTAAGCTACTGTGCTTTGTTATCTAACAAGAGAAGACACTTATGATTGTCCCCTACTTTCTACTCCTACAAAAACCTTCTGTTTTACATTTCTACATCTATAACAGTCTCTCTCCTATCTCTCATAACTCAAATTCATATATTTGCCTTATCCCATTTCCTCAGTTCTTCCTACTTAAATATTGATAGTCTTTGCTCTTAAAAAAAAATCCTATACACTACTCTAGGGAGACTTGCATAAAATAAACAACCAAAAAAGTAGGGAAGGGAGAAAGTTAAAACTGGAAGACATTTATGCTCCAACAGATGCACAAAACACATAAAGAAATACAAGGAGTCTGAGAAATCAACCCATCTCAACTGCAGCTTTCTGACAATGAAAACCAAAGTCACTGAGATCACAAGAATGTTCAGAAACTGACTTTTGAAATGGATCAGTGAATATATAGAAAACTCAAATAAACAAATGAAGAAACTAATGAAATCAATATATGACCTAGGCAAGACAGTCTCCAAAGTGTACAAGTCAGTAACCTGGGAATGAAATTTTTAAAATACAGAGAGAAAGTCAACAAGAAAATTGATTCACTGAAAAAGAGCCAAACAGAATTTCTAGAATGGAAGAAACAACCAAATAAAACGCATGTTAGAAAGCCTCATCACCAGACAGGACCATGCAAGAGAATCAATCTCAGAGATGAAGATGAAGTGAACACAATACATTCCAACATAGGTAAGGAAAAAACATTAATGAAAATGTGCAATGCTTAAAAGATGACTAGAATACATTCAAGGAAGAAGGACCTGAGGTAAAAATTGAACAACATAACAAATTATTTAATGAAATTATGGCAGAAAATTTCTCAAACCTACATAAAGAAAATGAGATCCAAACAGAAGAGGCATTTAGAACCTCAAATAAACATAACCAGGGAATAATCTCTCCATGCCATATTATAGTCAAGATGTCAAAGATAGAAACCAAAGAAACACTACGAAATGCTATAAGGGAAAAACATCAACTCACATACAAAGGCACAAATATGCAAATAATTTCAGATCATTCAACAGTAACCCTAAAATCCAGGAATGCATAAAATAGTATATTCAAGCCCTGAAAGTAAGTAACTACCAACCAAGATTACCAGGCCCTGTAATCTTTCAAAATTGATGAAGAAATAAGGATATTTCAAGACAAGCACAAACCAAAGTAATTTGTGACAACTAAGGCAGCACTGCAGAAAATTCCTGAAGGAATATAGGAAGGAAAATGTCACTCTTGTCCACAAGAATGCAAATAAGAAGGTATTTCATGACAGGAATGGAGCAACAGAACAGCTGGCCGAGTCGATCCTGCTCAACACACAAGCCAGCAAACCCCAATACCAACAGGAGGAGGAAAAGAAACACCAATAATGCAGCCAACCAGAACATTAACAAAATCGCAGGAAATTGCAAGTCCTTCTCAAAAGTAACCTGAAATGGAAATGACCTCAGCACTCCAATTAAAGATGCAGACTAAATTGACTGGACTAAAGAAAATAAATAAATAAATAATCCAACTCCATAAGAAACATGCTTAGCTAGCAAAGATGCCAGCACATGATTCAGATCAACCTACCAAGCAAATGGAAACTGTAAACAAGTGGGCATAGCTTTTCTTACACCTGATAAAGTAGACTTGAAATCAAAGCTAGTCTAAAGAAACAGAGGTACTACATATTAATAAAGGGAACAATTAATTCATTAACCTATATCAGGACTGAAGGAATGGCTCAGCCGTTAAGGTGCTTGCTTGAAAAGCCTGATGCCTGGGGTTCAGTTACCCATGTAAAGCCAAATCCACAAGGTGATGCATTCCTCTGGAGTTCTTTTGCAGTGGCAGGAGGCCCTGGTACACTCATTCATATTCTCTCTCTTTGTGTCTCTCTCTTTGAAAATATATGAATATAATAAGACACTTGTTATACATATTTATGTACTGAATCTTGGGACTCTGAGTTTCACGAAACAAATGCTAAAAGGCAAACAAGTTTACATAGATCCTGATACAGTGACAGTGGGAAACTTCAATACCCACTCTCAAATTTAGATAGGACTTCCAAACTAAAAAAATCAACCAAGAAACCTCAATGCTAAATTATACCATAAATCACTTGGATTTAACAGGTATCTACAGAATATTCCATCCAACAGACAGGGAATACACATTCTTCTCCTAATTACATGGAATCTACTCTAAAAGTGATCACATTATTGGCTATAAAAACAAGCCTAAACAAATAAGAATAAAGAAAAAGAAAGAAAATTCCCTGTAGCCTGTCAGACCATAGTGAAATAAAAATTGAAAACAAAGCAAGAGAAGCCTCATGCTATGTGAACACTTGAAGACTATACAACACGCTTTTTCTTTTTAGGTTCAAGGACTATGATATTAGAATTTGAGGGGAAAACAATGGGAAAAAAACTTTCCTGGAAGGTATGTTTTTTAATAGCTGTGGGAGGAGGGAGATGAATAAAAAAGAGAAAGCCATGCCTTTGAGTTGGGGTCTAAGAAAGCAGGTAGGTTCACAAATGAGAGTTCTGCAAGCACCTGCAAGGGCTAAAGGCAGGGGCTGTGATTCTTCAGAGAAATAGTGAGAAAACCCTCAGGTTCAAGGCAATGCTTAAGACCTAGGCCAGTATCCAAAGAAGAACGGGAGTGGTGTGGAAGTTATATTTTTGAGTTAGAACTCAGAAAAGCGGTCAGGTTTAACAGTAAACATCTAGAACTAACTTCTAAATGGTACACTTTTAAATGAACAGTGGGTCACTGAAGACATCAAGAAGGAAACAAATATTTTTAGAATATAATAATACAGATTAGCATATTCTCTAGGATACAGCTAAGAGGAAAGTTTATCTTTATACTCACATTAAAAAAATCAGAGTGAGGGGCTGGAGAGATGGCTCTGTGGTTACTTGCTTCCAAAGCCTGATGGCCTGGTTTGATTCCCCACTACCCATGTAAAGCTAGATGCACAAAATTGGCACATGCATCTGGAGTTCATTTGTCTTGGCAAGAGACCCTGGTTTGCCCATATTTTCTTCTTTTCCTTTCCCTTCTCTTTCCTTCCCTTCATTTTTTTCTCTCTTTTTCCTTGCAGATAAATAAAGAAAAATATTTTTTAAAAATTCACAGTGAGCTCAAGTAAATAGCTTAATTGATGCATCTCAATGCTCTAAAAAGAAAAGAAAAATAAACCCAAACCTAAAATGACAAGGGATAGATATATAAACTAAAAAAAAATAATACATAGAATCAATCAAACAGTTGTTTCTTTGAAAAGATTAACAAAGCTTTGGTCAAACTAACAAGAAATAGAGAAATCTCAAGATAATAAACTTAGGCCAAAACAGGGTGGGAGAGTTGTTACAACAGACTCCAGTGGAATCCAGAAGACTATTAGGGAATACTTTGAAGTTGTATATTCCAGAAAGCTGAAAACCTAGATGAATTGGACAAATTCCTAAAACTCATATTGCTTATCAAAATTAAATCTAGAAGATATATACAATTTAAACAGAGCTATCGCAAGTAATGAGATTGAAGCAGTAATTAAAAATCTGCCCACACAAGAGCCCAAGGCCAGAGAGATTCATTGCTGAATTCTGCAAACATTGTGTTTGGGGTGTGTGTGTGTGTGTGTGTGTGTGTGTGTGTGTGTGTGTGGTGTAGTACATGTTCATATATATATGGGAACATGTCTATGAAGGTATACATGTATGTGTGTTCAAAAATAGGGGACAACCTCAGATACTCTCCTCAGGAACCCCAACCATTTCTTTTTGAGTCAGTGTCTCTTCATTGGCCGGGAGCTCACCAATTAGGCAAATGTACTGGGCATCTTTTGATCATTTTTACTGAGGAAACATCAAGCTGAAGGAGGAAAGATTTACTTGATTCATGGTTTCAGAGGCTTCAGTCTGTGATTGGCTGGTTGCATTGCTGTGGCCCAAAGGCATGCCTGAACATCAAGGCAGGCAGCCTATGGTAAAGTTCCTCACCTCAAGATGGCCAGGAAACAGAGGGAGAGACAAGAGAGGCACAGAGACAAGACATCCCCAAGGTCCCAGCCCCTCTAACCTACTTCTACCAGCTAGACCCCACCTCCTAAAGCTTCTAGTTCCTCCCCACAAAGTGCCATCAGCAGGAGTCCAAGCCTTGAACCTATGGGAAACACTCCATATTCAAACCATGAAAGCAGTACTTGAAGTGATAATAGACATAAATACTCCCATATGATCCTTATTTGCAAAACTTGTACATTTCCACTGTAGAAATCACACACAACATTAATCAAGTAATTAAGGTTAGAACCAGTGGTAATGAGATAAATCAACATCAGGTGCCTCCCGAAGCATATACACTCAGGACATAATATCATGTCTCTAATAGATCTGGAAAAAATCAGAATCAAATCATAAGTAAATATTAGTCAAACCCAATTCATTTAAAATAATTGGTCTCTACTCTTCCAAAATATCAAGATCATGAAAGATAAGCACATATTGATAAGCTGTTCCAAACTAAAAGGGACTAAAAAGAAATATCAAGTAAATGGAACTATGATCCTACTTAAGAGAAAAGGCACTGATTGACTAACTTACAAAGTCAGAATAAAGTCTATAGATTATGCTCTTGAAGTAGCTCACCGGGTTAGGCAGATTAGAATCAGACAAGCTTTCAAACTGCTAATCTGTCCTCTTGTAAAGAGCCTGCCTTGCTCTTCCAGGCAGCTGCCTTCAGAAGCCTACAGATATGATTTCTATAAACTGTGGCCCCACACCCCTTGCTTTGATATTAAATGTCTGCTAACCTCACCCATCACTCCATAGCCTAGAATCCGAAAAGCCCTTTTTCACTGAGGTGTGTTGTTCATTAGCAAGTGAATAATATTCTTCACACAATGTCCTTTATTTACTTATTATTTATTTTAGGTGTGTGTATGATGTATGCACTCATGTGTACATGCAGATTGCAGGTGTCGCAGCACCTGTGCAGAGGCCAGAGGGCAGCTTTTGGGTGTCAATTATGCTTTCCACCTCACTTAGAAATAGTATCTCTCTAGGCAGGCATGGTGGTGCATGCCTTTAATTCCAGCACTTGGGAGGCAGAGGTAGGAGGATTGCCATGAGTTCAAGGCCATTCTGAGACTACACAGTGAATTTCATGTCAGCCTGGACTAGAGTGAAACCCTACCTTGAAAAAAACAGAAGAAAGAAAGAAAGAGAGAGTATCTCTCCTTGTTGTACACTGCTGTGTTTGCTAAGCTAGCTGTTCCATGTACTTCAGAAGACTCTCCTGCCTCAGTCTCCCATCTCACCATCAGTGTGCTACAATAATAGAAGAAGCCTTTTACATGGGGTCTAGGGATCTGAACTCAGGTGCTCAAGCTTGAGCTGCAAGAGCTTAATCCACTGAACCATCTCCTCAGCCTCCACAAAGTCCTTTTAAACAGAAGATGCTAAGCTTCCTAGAATCCATTGCTAAAGCAGCTTTCCCAAAGCCTTTTAAGAAATAAATTGGACTTCAAGTTAAGATGGCAGCATAGGTACCATGCCAAAGCAGCCTAGGGGCTAAAAAGAAAAAAAAAAAAACAAAAAAACAGCAAAATATATACTTTTACTAAAAAGTGAGGTGTATAGGAAATTTAAATGGCAGCAGAGAAGTAGGAGAGATCCAGAGCATCCAGAGCCCACACAGGCTGGCAGAAGCAGCTCCAGTAGGTCCATGGGAGCACAGCAGCAGGTCTGCAGGCATGCCAGCCAGCCGCCAGGCTCGGCTTGAGCCGCAGGAAAAGCCAGGTGAGGGGATTTTCCACTCATAACGGAGCTTTCTGCAAACTCAAGAAACATGAAGGGAGAGCGGCAGTGAACAACGGAGGAGCAGATCACAAGGTAGAAGAACATGTGGAACAGTGAGAGAACCAGAGCAGCATCGGCAGCCTCCCCTCCTCCATCGCCAGTGCCCAGCTCCAGCGAACAGAGCAGCAGTCCAGGGACCTGGCCATGCCTACTTGAACCAACAGTGGGACCCAAGCAGGAGCAGAGGTAACTGGGATTATACCAGGTCAGTACCCGCCTAATAAACCTGGTATATAGGCCTGAACCAGAAGTGCTAATTGCACCTTCCATATCAGGATAAATTATTTGTTAAATCTGATGGATGGTCAGATTTGCCATTCTTAAATGAGATGTGTTTGGGGCTTGTTATTTATTGCTTCTTGATTTATAGTGGCTTTGTTTCCTCTTCTTTTATATATTAGGGAAGGGTCTCACCTGGTCACAAGCTGACTTGAAACCCTCAACAGACCAGAAATCTTAACCTCCTTGTTGTCAGGATTAAGGGAGTGGGTGAGGCACCACACATTCTAATGGACAGAGGATCTGGTTGTCATAATACCTACTCTTGGATACTCTGTGCTGTTTTTCATTGAAAGTATACATTGTTTACTTAAATTTTAGAAACTATCTGTATTTGGTTCCACTCAGCCTATTTGAATACTCATATAGCAGGCAAACCAACACCTAGGGTCACTTTTGTAGATATTCTGAGAGTCTTGAGAGCCACACCTAGCACCTCAAGCTCCTACCCTGAAGATATATAACATCAGATTGATTGATACATCTAATAATACCCAGCTAGCTAGAAAATCCAATCATTAAATAATCCAGGATGAAAAATATATACATTATAACACAAAAACACCAAAAATCAAGACAATATAAATCCACCAAAAAGTATTAATGCATCAGAATTGACCTCCAGTGAGAATGAGTTAGAGGAAAGATGCCTGAGAAAGATTTCAAAATAATTATTACAAATATGCTCAAAGAAATCAAAGAAGAAATCAAAGGAATGAAAGAGCAAATCAAAGGAATCCAAGAAAACACAGGACACCAATTTAATGAAATAAAGAGGACAATACTAGACATAAATAGGAAATAGAAATAAAAAAGAAAAACCAGTCAGAATTTCTAGCAATAAAGAACACAGTTAAAGAAATTAAAAAAAACTCTGTAGAAAATCTCACCAGTAGAATGGATGAAGGAGAGGACAGAATATCTAAGCTGGAAGATCAGGTGGCAGATCTAATACAGACCAACAAAGAGAAAGACAAACTAATAGAAAAGTATGAGTGGGAATTTCAAGATATTCGGGATACTATGAAAAGATCAAATGTAAGAATTCAGGGCATAGCAGAAGGAGAAGAATTTCACCCCAAAGGCATAGTAGGCATCTTCAACAAAATCATAAAAGAAAACTTCCCCCAAATTAGGAAAGAGGTGCCAATGCAGATACAGGAATCCTTTAGGACACCAGCCAGACAAAACCTGGAAAGAACCTCTCCTCACCATATTAGAATCGAACTACCAAACACACAAACCAAAGAAAAAATATTGAAAGCAGTCAGAGAGAAAGATCAAGTTACCTACAAAGGCAAGCCTATCAGGATTACAGCAGATTACTCAACACAAACTTTAAAAGCCAGAAGGGTGTGGAGTGCCAGGGATGGGATACCTTCCAGTGAGTTGTTGGCCAGGAAGGTCCCTGATGCCCCCAAAGCATTATAGGCCACTGTCGAGGCCCTTGGTTTCCCACCAGGAATAGATGGTAAGACCCAATTGCTGAAGACTCCACATACTTGGGCTGCAAGGCCACTGAGAAATCTTGCTGGAACTGAGCTGATAACTTCTTCCATGTAGACCAGCTGACAGAAAGCAGGAAGAAGCCATTCTACATGTAGTTCAATGGGAGAAAGGGATAAAACCAGTGAAGATACTCAACAGTGGACACTGCAAGCCTTACAATTGGCCAGCCAAGCCAAATGAGCCAACGGGTGCAATAGTGGCACATCTATCATGGTAGAAACCAACTGCCCTCCAATTGGACTGGAGGTCCACTCCATGAGGGGGAACACATCCCTGATACTGAAAACTTAAAACAGGGGTAGTCATGAGCCCTAGGGGTGTAACATCTGCTGATGTCTGGCTAAATGTATATAATATGCTTATCAAACTGCCCAGTAACCACTTCTCTTAATATTCATACCCTTATATTAATGCTACTCTCACTTTGGGTAGAGAATCTTCTCTTCTCAGATGGCAGTGACCTTGGGATGACTCAGAAGGTATCATAGTGCTGGAAAGAAGTGACTGGAATACTGAGTAACATCTCGATCACACCTTCCAAGGCTCAGGGTCTAATGTGGAAAAGGTGGTGGAAAGAATGTAAGAGCCAAAGGAAGGGTAGGACTCCTTACAACATGTTCCCACCAGACATCAAATGGCCTGGATATCCATGACCTCATAGTGCCTGACACTACCTACACAAGACCATCATAAGAGGAGGAAAAGATCATGACATCAGAATAAGAGAGACTGATTGAGATGGGGAGGGGACATGATGGAGAATGGAATTTCAAAGGGGAAAGTGAGGGTAGGGAGGGTCTTACCATGGGATATTTTTTGTAATCATGGAAAATGTTAATAAAAATTGAGAAAATAGGGGCTGGAGAGTTGGCTTAGTGGTTAAGTGCTTGCCTGTAAAGCCTAAGGACCCCGGTTCGAGGCTCAACTACCCAGGACCCACGTTAGCCAGTTGCACAAGGGGGCGCAACGCATCTGGAGTTCATTTGCTGTGGCTGGAGGCCCTGGCGTGCCCATTCTCTCTCTCTTTCTGTCTGTTTGCCTCTTTCTCTCTCTGTTGCTCTCAAATAAATAAACAATAAAATTTTTTTTAATTGAGAAAATAAATAAATAATAAAAAATAAACATCTAAAATTTTTCAAAAAAGAAATCAGTACTTGTAAAAATATTACAAAAATAAATAAATTGATGTGCAAAAAAAATGTGAAATAGGATGAGAAAGTTTGAAGCATTCCAGACTACCACCTTCCCCATATGCAAAGGTTCTCTGTGTGAATCCTAGTAAGCACCATGTCCCAACACTGAATGGAATCCCAGCTTCTCTATCACTCATGATCTTGAAATACAAATCACACTTTGGAGCTAAGCCAAAATAAAAACTCAAAATGCAATAACTACTTAATATTCTAACTTTTTAAACTATCCTGACTTTTGTAGAGAATAATTTTCTATTTCAAAGTACTTTTAGTTGCTCATCCATTTAGTGTTCCCCTTCATTTAAATGTGGTAACTTAAATGTTTAAATGGTATAGCATTTCTGCCATGTCCTCTGTAGAGTGGCTAAGGCCTCTATTTATTTTAGCTCTCAGAGGAGTTTTTCCTCTCCTGTATATATTTCCTGTCTTATACTTACCTCCTTCCTGACTCTACTGCATGTGCTTTTCTTTAATTTGTAAATGTTAAAAGTGTCTGCAATAGAAAAATTGGGCCCTACATAGTATTCTGTAGGTATTTCAACAATTTTCTTCATGAAGTTACTGAAAGGAAAAATTAATAGACTTGTCTGTTTTCATGTATGTGATTTTATCTCAATGTAGGAGGATTAGGACAAGCAATTTCTACCACTTCCCCCTGAGCATGCTATGACTAGTACCCCACAGCCCAGCAGCTGCATGACTAAGTACACAAATCACTCCAAGATGGGTATTGTGGTGTGTGGGTATAGGTGTGGAGGCAGGGCTAGCCTTATGCCAAGAAATTCTTTTTCCCTTTCCATTCCCCTCTTCTCTATCCTCGGTCTTTGTTGTGAGCAGTCCTCTGTATTAATGCAGGGAGAAGGGCAACCCTTCCAAAGAGGCTCCTTACCCTTGGCCCCCAAGTACCCTTCAGGCAAAACTTTGTGTTACTATAATCCTTTATTTAGGGCTTTGAAATATAAACTCAGCATGACTTATATATTCTAAATAAAAAGGGGATCAGAATCTTTTTGTAAAGGGCCAAAGAGTAAATATTTTATGTTTATGGGCCATATGGTTTCTGTCTTAACAGCTCAGTTCTGACATTGAAGCCCAAAAGTAACCACAGACAATATTTCAACAAATGAGCATAGCTGCGATCCTATAAAACTTTATTTATGAATGCTGAGATAGTCTTTTTCTTAACCATTTAAAAAATGTAAAAACCATTTTTAGCTCAGGGCCATACAAAATAGGCAGGGGATCAGATTCCACACTGAGTATAGTTTGCAAAACCTTGATTAAAAGAGTAAGGTCTTTCCCCACAAAATGTTTAGAACTAGTGAAGGTTATTTAGCTTGTCTAATTGTATTTAGGGATTAAGTTTAGTTAGGGAGCATACTGTCTCTATGTTTTAACACTGATGATGATTGTAATGAACACAGGAATCTGACATGATGGAGAATCTGATGGATTAGTTGGGGGTTCCAGTTGAAAAGGTATAATTATAGATTTGTGATCTTAATAATTCAAGGAGAATTTATATTTATAAACAATATTTGAATGGCTAGAGGAACTTGATAGTTTCTAAATCTGTGTTTCATTTATATTATTTAGATAAATACAAAAGTTAGTGTTTAAGAGGTGAGTTTGACTTTGGAATAAAATTCATTGAATAAGTTTATAAACATGATGGAAAATATTTAAGGGAACTTGATAATTGTCTTAACCAAAGAACAAGGAAAGAGTCAGGTGCGGGGTGTGGAATACCTATAACCTCAGTACTTGGAAGGATAAGGCAAGAGGTTCATAAGTTCAAGGGCAATGTGGACTACATAGTGAGTTCTAGGTCAGCCTGGGCTATAAATCAAGACCCTATCTCAAAAGATAAAAGAAAAGGTAAAATTCTTATTTTAAATATAAATTTGTAAATGGATTAAGATTTGTAGGTTGAGCTGGGTAGTAAATTAAAATGTCTTTAATTATGTGTCATATTTTAATTATGTAAATCATGTTCTTAATTATGTTAATGATATTTTACTCATTACTAAATTGGTATTTCTCAAAACTTAAGTAATTGGATCTAAGCTTTCTTGTTCAAAAGCTTCTTGAACTCACCCTAATAAGTAGAATGCATAAGGAGCACAATGGCAGGAAGAGGCCAACAGATGCAGGCAGCCAGTGTGGCCAATCCGTCCTGACTACATGTATTACCACACTGGGCTCTGCTTAAGATGCTACACTGGTACTGTTTCTCTATATGACACGGCCTTCATCCAAACCAATCAAAACCACGAAGACTGGCTCAAAAGCCAAGGACAGGGTGGGCATAGGATGTCACAAGAGAACACTCTGAGGGTGGAAACCCGCATCATGCATTTTAGATCTTTAACATGAGACTAGATGCCTGCCAAATAACTGGTAATTATGTCTTGTCTCTCGGAAAACACCCTACACGTGGAAATGTAGAACAGAAAGTGGTGCCCATCAAAACCTGCTAGCAGCTTGATCTAATGTCTTTCCTCAACGTAATTTAGTTTTTGTTTGTGTGATTGTTATATACAGTGCTGGGATTGAGCCCAAGGACTTGTGCATGCTAGGCAAGCACTCCACCACTAAGATATATCCCTGGCTCCTCAATATAATTTAGAATAGAGGTTAGTAAACAACTATTTGGGACATATGGCCTGCCACCTTCTTGGTACAGCCTTCAAACTAAAAATGGTTTTATATTATTTAGTAGCTTAAAAAATCAAAACAGTAATGATATTTTGTGACATATGAAAATTATAGGCAAGTTACATTTCAGTATCCATAAATAAAGTTTTGCTGGAGTACAGTCACACACACTCATTGTCATTTTGACTATGGCTGCTGGGACAGCATTGAATACTTGCAAGAGACCATATGGTCCACAAAACCTGTAATACTTAATGTTGGTCCCACCCAAAGAAAGTTTGACAAGCCCAACTGTAAGGGAATGACTTTATCATCTCAAGTGAGGTGATATTGTATGGAAATTCAAACTTCTGTGATGATTCCACAATTGAGTCTGCTGAGACACAGTGGAAATAGAGATTTTAAACAGGGAAAAAAAGCTATAAAAATTTATTTGATGATAGTTTTAGTGACATAGGAAAATTTATATATAAAACTAAAGGTCCAAGGTAAGCCATATATTTTAATGCTTGGTAAAACCTGGGCAGCCATGTAGAAATGTAATTGGACAAAGTGGGTGCGATCTACAAGTAATAGACCTAAGGGAAAACCTAACAAGGTTTGTCTGCTCAGATTCTTCTTGGCATCTCTGTGTAAAATTCTGTACTAGGCAGAGGGCAGGGGCTATCCTTGAATGAAGTGATTATGATCTACAATCAAGTAAGGTAGGCCAAAGAACTTCTTTGTGGCTAGTGCTTACATAGACAGGTAGAAAACATTAAAGTAATATTTCTATGTTTTGTGGGTAGATTTGGACAAAAGGGTTTCTGGCTTCTATGAACCACCTTAGGAAAGAGAGATTTGAGTTTTCATGAAATTCCATGAGGGAGAATAAGGGGTAAGAGATAGGAAGGGAAGAGAAGGTGAGAGAAAAATTTTGCTTCTGAGATCTTCACTTTGGAGTGTCATTTTCTGCCCCCCCCCCCCCCCCCCCCGCAAAAACTGTACTGGGTGGAAAACTTGTGGCTGTGGCATATTTTTTCTCCTAGATGACTTGAGATGAGTAACAGCTAAGAGGCATTAGGTTGGAGTGCACCCCTGGGTTGAAAATATCCAGAATGTACTGCCTGGATACAGGTACTGCTTATTCACATTATTTAAATGGCATTGGTCTCTCCTGGGATTAAGTTACTCTCTTGTAGAATTATTTTAATTGCTGAATTTAAGTAGTTTAAGCTTAGCTATAGCTTTCCTTTTCATGTTGAAACTAGTGTCTCATTTTGCTTAGATTTGCCCTCAGTTCATAATACTATCTTATCTTTGAAAAGCCTTGGATATTTGGAAGATCTAACTAAGGTGAAATAGAATTTGAAATATAGTTGATTTGTGTTAAGTGGGGTTATATTTTATGACACCATGTCACTTGGTATATAGTAATTACTCTCTGTCTCTCCACTCACTATGTCAGCATAATGGCTCTTGGCTGTAGTTCAAAAAGGTCCTCCCCCAGCAATTCACTTCTTCTAGTGAGCCTGCACCTCCTCAGTATTCTGCAGTCTTCCAAAAAACAGTGCCACAGCTGGGAACTAAGTGCTCAAACATGTAAGCCTAACATGTTCACTTCCAAACCTAACCTAAATCAAGCCACATTTTCAGAGAAGACCCCAAGTAATTGTTCTCTTTCTCTTTGGAAAAACTAAGCAATGTGTGGCAGGTGACCACCATTACTAGGCAGTCCTACAATGTCTTTTACAGAGTAGCTTATCCTTTCTCCAAAACAAAAATGTGGTGATTTTATAATGGTGACTTTGGCTGTCTATCCAGTAGCTAATGTCCTGTCTTGTTGTAGTGGTTTCTGCTGGTTAGGCGACTAATATGCAGGACAAGGTGCTGCCTCTGACTTAGGATATCAGCAGCGAGAGAGGCCCTTAGCTACCAGAGTCTGACTAAAAGAACAGACTTCAAAGTGAGTGTTATTTCCAGAAATAAGTACAGTCTATGAGGTGTGTGTGTGTGTGTGTGTGTGTGTATGTATGTATGTGTGTAACACAGGCTGCTAATAATGCACGCCTTATTTTTGTTTGTCCATGTACCGCTATCATTCTAGCCTTCCCCCTTTGAAGTATTCATGCTCAATCCCAATTTGTATCTGGGCATTGAAGGGCATTCTTCAGTAGTTTCTGCCATACCTAACAATGGAGCAAGAGCCAACGAAAAACAGAAAGAAAACAAAGGAATAAAGAAAGAGGGAGGGAGGAATTGCTCCATGAAAGAGTCCAAAATTCTTTCTTTCTAACTGCCCCACTTGCTCTCCATTGTGCAATATATTTGTTTGGGTGTCATGCGGCACTACATATTCACTTTTAACTAATTCAGATGGCATAAGAGATCCAACTGATGTTACAAACTAAATGATTTCATAGAAGACACTGTGATTCTCAATTCATCTCTCAGTAATCACTTTCTAGAATTTAGTTAAATATTCCCTATGAAATATGTTCCATACAGATTATTCATCATAAGAGCAGGGTTACCCCTTGTTAACATGATTGCTGTGATCATTGTTTAATGTGAATGGGCAGATTTTCACATTATAGATCATTTTATATAAAAAAATGGAATTATATTGACAATTTAAACCCCTAACTAAATTACACTGACATCATAATTAAGGTATAAAATGAACTTAATCCTTTTGATATTATAAAATCACTTTACTCAGAAACAGTGGTTACACACATGGATATTCCTCTCTCTCCCTCCCTCCCTCCCTCCCTCCCTCTCTCTCTCTCTCTCTCTCTGTCTCTCTCTATTTAGTTTTTCAAGGTAGGGTCTCACTTTAGCACAGGCTGACCTGGAATTCACTGTGTAGTCTCAAGGTGGCCTCAAACTCATGGCAATCCTCCTACCTCTGCCTCCCGAGTGCTGAGATTAAAGGCATGCGCCACCATGCCTGGCTGGATATTTCTCTCTTTAATGGACATTGTTGGCCATTTTCCCCTAGTAGGTCATATAACACTTTCTAGCACTAGACAGGCTCACTGTCTGGAGACTGACTTTCTTCTGAATTCCAGCCAGGTCTTTCTGTGCCTGTGTCAGCAGCATATGGTGTCTTTAGCAATAGGGTCTTAGCCTTTGCCTCAGGCAGGTAATCAAGTGCCTTGACAAAAAATTGTCTTGATTTGGGGACCTTGTAGATCTCTTCAATCAACAGCTCACTACAGAACACTACCTTTTGACATGAAAACTTTCTCCATCTATCCAACTATCCCTAAATTCTACTTCTTCCACAAAAAAAAACTTTTCTAAGTACATTTAATGCTTCTATGACTATACTCACGTGGCAGTAGTATCTCCCTGTAAGGAACTACTATGCTTTTTCAAGAGAAAAAAAATAACATAATGGAAGGCATATCATCTGAATAACTTGTCTTGAAACAATGTTAAGCATGTGGAAAACTTAGAGGCATTGTACAACCTGAACCACTTGAAAGCTGCCCCCTCACACTGAATTCTTCAGAGTACATTTCTTTCAAACAAGAGCATTTTTATAATAACCAACCACAATAGGACCCTCAGAATCATATTAGCCTTCACACATAATCCTTAAGTGCCACTCAAACTTCACCAATCATAGTGTTTATAATACAGGCATTTAGTTAGAATCACATTAATTGGATTAGGTTGTCATTTTTCTTCAGTTTCCCTCAGTCTTGCCTTGCCTTTCATGATCTTGATGTTTTTGAAGATTTCATGCCAGTTACTTTATAGAATGTCTCATTTTGGATTTTTCTGATGTTTCTTCATGACTGGAATCTCATTAGGTTTCTTTGGCAGGAACACCGAGACTGATGCTGTGTTCTCATTGATCCTATCAAAGGACAGAAGTTTCAATGTGTCTTATGATTGATAATGTTTACTTTGATTACTTGATTAAGAAAGTGCCTGCCAGGCTCTGTTTCTTTTTACATGCTTTATGGAGAGGCACTTTGAAACTATCCAACATCCCGTCCCTCATTTTTTATGTTTAGCAATGTTAGTGGAGTTCCTGGCATGTGTTTCTATTTTTTAAACCAAATTCATGAAGAATTTTAAATCACTAAGATTAAAATTGTGGAGTTTGTTCTATAAGCAGTTTGCAGTATTTATAGATTTGGGGTGCATAATAGAAAACTGAAGGCATTATCATGAAAGGATTAGACAGCTCCATCTAAGATGATTGAGAATAAGAATTAAAAGTGGAGATTTAGAAGTTGTCTCTTTATTTGGGCTACCATATAAGATCTTCCATATATATAATGTGATATGATGTAACACTATATATGTATTCATATGTACATGTGTATATATATATATATTATATATATATATATATATATTTGTGTGTGTGTTTTTGTGTGGAAAGAGAGAGAGAGAGAGAGACAGAGAGAGAGAGAAAGTGAGTGCACGCAGTTGTTAATAGTGCTGAGATAATGAGGAATCCAGGCATCCTTTAGACAGACTTCTGTTGTCCTTTCTTCCCAATGAGAGATTTGTGGATGTGTGGAATGACACCACCAGCAGCAATTATAGCTTTGATCAGAGTCCAATTCTTTGTCTCCATGAATAGCAAGTTGCAAGTGATGTGGGGTGATACACTTTACCTCAACTCTTTTGAGACATTTCCTGCCAATTCAAGTACATCTCTGGTAGGTACTCTAGGATGGCTGCACTGTATGATACAACCATGGATGGCTGTCCTAGATTTCAGGCGTTGATGGATATGGCTCACAGGGAACTACATGATAATATATGTGCATGTTGCTCAGGATTTAGCCTGAGATCTCATGTATTCTACATAAGTTGGTCTATCACTGAGCGAAAGCCCTAGTCCAGCTATACTGTGCATTTAAAATAATCAAGGTATGGTATTCCAATCTCAAGTCACTCTCCAAATGATAAATATTCCTTTTAAACATGGGTCATGAATAGTTTTGATACAACATCTGAAGAAACAGAGGAATAAGGAATAGAATTAAGCAGGGTGGTATAAAAAATGCTGAGTCACATAATACTTGGGAAAGGGCTTTTAAAAAGAAAACAAGAACTAAATTGGGTGTCCTGGCCAGACATGGTAGCACATGCCTTTAATCCCAGCACTCAGAAGACAGAGGTAGGAGGATTGCCATGAGTTGGAGGCCACCCTGAAATGACATAATGAATTCAAGGTCAACCTGAGCTAGAGTGAGACCCTACCTCGAAAAACAATAAAAAGTTAAAAATAAAAAATAAAAATAAATTGGGTGTCCTTTTTCATTTTGCCCAAGAACCTGGCATCAGCTAGAATCCCACTTAGAGTGTCAATACTTGTGATGGTTTATTTTGTTTAATTTTTTAAATTTGTTTTTCAAGATAAGATCTCTTTCTATCCCAAGGTGACCTGGAATTCACGATATATTCTCAGGCTGGCCTTGAACTCATAGCATTCCTCCTGCCTTATCCACCCAAGTGCTAAGATTAACAGTGTGCACTACCATGACCAGCCTTGTGATAGTTTATATTTTCAAGTTTACAGGATGTAAAAACAAGCCTCTGAGGCATGGCCGTGGGACATTAGATTAGATTAATTGAGATGGAGAGACCAATCTTAACTGAGCTGGAGTGCTACACTGTATAAAAAGGAGAGAAGTTGCTGAGTAGTCATACTTATTGCTCCCTGCTTCTGGATTACAAACACAATGCAAGCAGCAGCTTCAAACTGTGAACCAAAATAAACCTTTCATATATTAAGTTAATTTCTGTCTGGCATTTTGACCTAGCAATAAGAAAGGTAACTAGTAAGAAATTTAGTACCAAGAAGTAGTGCCATCTCTATGATAAACTTGTCCATTTGGAATTGGTTTGTGGAAAAAACATGAAAGAATTGGAGCAGCAGACTAGAGAAGCCCTTGAATACTGTAAGCAAAGATTAATGGGCCATTAGAGAGGGAGTTTGGAAGGTTAGAATGCTGAGAGAAACACAGACAGTAAAGGCCCATCTCATGAGGCTTTAAAGGAGAACAGAGACTGTCCAGAACTGGCCTAGAGACACTCATGTTGTAGAAAAACAAACAAACAAACAAAAACTGTACATCCTGCCCATATCCAGAGAAATCTGAGTAAGAATGAATTTGAAAGTAATGGTCTAGGGCTGGAGAGATGGCTTAGCAGTTAAGGCACTTGCCTGCAAAGCCTAAGAATTTATGTTCAAATCTCCAGGTCCCTCAGAGCTAGACATACAGTAACACAAGCAATGTCACACATGCAGACAAGGGGGTGTATGCATCTGGAGGTTGTTTGTAGTGGCTGAAAGCCCTGGCATGCCCATTCTCTCTCTCTCTCTCTCTCCCTACCCCTCTACCTCTCTCTCTCTTTCTCTCTCTCTCTCTCTCTCAACTTTCTTTCTCTCCCTCAAAAAAAATAAGTAAAAAAAAAAATTAAAAAGTAATGGTCTATTGTATTTAGCAGAGGAAATTTAAAGGCAGAATAGAATTGAGTCTGTGGCATGGCTTCTGTTGATTATTCTTATTCAGACCTTCAGTGAAAGACAGCAAAAAGATATAAATTGTGTGAAGTTTGGCAAGGAAGAAAATGCAAGCAAGTTTGAAGTTCTAGACAAGGAGACTGTAGCCCAGAAAGCAGTTATAATTGTAAAGATATTAGCACCACAAAAGAGAAGCTTACTAGGACATCCATTTTTTTCTTCATCATGGAGAGTTTTCCTTTACTTTCACTTTCAATAAAACTGTGTTTCAGGGCTGGAGAGATGGCTTAGCAGTTAAGCGCTTGCCTGTGAAGCCTCAGGACCCCAGTTCAAGGCTTGATTCCCTAGGACCAACGTTAGCCAGATGCACAAGGGGTGCACACGTATGGAGTTCGTTTGCAGTGGCTGGAGGCCCTGGCACGCCCATTCTCTCTCTGTCTCTATCTGCCTCTTTCTCTCTGTGTCACTTTCAAATAAATAAATAAAAATAATTTTTTAAAAAACTGTGTTTGGGCTGGAGAGATGGCTTAGTGGCTAAGGCATTTGTGTGTGAAGCCAAAGGACCAGGTTCAATTCCCCAACCTACATTAACCAGATGCACAAGGGGCACATGCATCTGGAGTTCATTTGCAGTAGCTGGAGGCCCTGGCATGCCCATTTTCTCTCTGTCTCTCTCCTCTCCTCTCCTCTCCTCTCCTTTTTACTTCTCTTCTCTTTCTCTTTCTCTTCTCTTCTCTTCTCTTCTCTTCTCTTCTCTTCTCTTCTCTTCTCTCTCTCTCTCTCTCTCTCTCTCTCTCTCTCTCTCCTTGCAAATAAATCAATAAAGGGGGGGCGGGGGGAAACCTGTGTTTTCTTTCCCTGCAAATAAATTTTAAAAATCCTCCACCTCTGCACTGGCATGATAGAAAAGATACCCTGAGGGTAAAACCCCCTATTAAAATGTCTAGCTTTTGAAAGGAAAAGGCTTGAAGGAAAAGTGCTGAAGGAGTTTCTTTCTCCAGAAAAGCAAATGCCTAGGAAATGTTTCCTCATAGGGAACATATGTAAATTGTAATAGAGAACCCAGGATATTGGCAGTATCAGATATTATGGCATCAGTTGAGGAAAGCTACAAATTCAGAGTGGAGCTGCCTGCAAAGAGAGGCTATGAGTCCAAAAGGCAGCAGAGATACAGGAGGAGGGATACCCAAACTATCTGGAGCCCAGAGGATTCCATCACAAGCCCCATACCAGATGAAGCCACAGGATCTGGTATTTGCCACAGTGGGTTTTGGATTTGCTTTGATTCCATCTTTCCTTGCTGTGCCCCTATTCTTCCATTTTGGACTGGGAATGTTGTCTGTTTACTTTGTTCCATTACTTTTTGCTTCATGATTGCTGATGCAATGTACCCAGCTGATTTATGTTCCTGCCATCATGCCTTCTCTGCCTTGATGGAGTACAACCTCGAACTGTAAGCCATAAACTGAACTTTTTTCCTGGAGGGGCAGGTAATTTGTCCCAACAAGAAAGATAGCTAACACAATTTTCACATTCAAAAGTCAGAAACAGTTAAAATGGTAGCAAATCATAGCTTCTTACAAACTGACCCTCTTTTCAATTTTCCCAGCCTCTTTTGGTAGAAAAAAAAGTGAGACTGAGTAGTGATTCTAGACCTCCCTCACCCTTATGTGTCTTTCTTCTCTTCCATCCTTCCTGTACTTCATAGTTGACTGCATGATAGAAAGATTTTCCCTACCCACCAGGACCCTAATAAGCTCTTATTTCTCTGTGTCCCCATGAAGATCAAAGGAATTACAGGAGACTATTAACGCTATTACTTCTGAAAGCTCTGTATTTTTTGCTCTTAGCACATGTCCTAATGGACAGGAAGTCAGAGAAACCCAAGTTTGAGAAAGTGTAGCTTTGCCCCACTGATTAAGCCCATAAATCTGGCTTGCAATTCTAAATGTCATTAATGCCAGAGTCTGGCAGGCACGTCAGAGAGGCAGCATCTCTTTTGTAATTTCAGTGTTCTCTCCATTTCATTGCACAATGGTTTAGAAGCTAAGCTTGGCCCCAAGTACATCTGGGAAATACAAATGTTTTTTGGTCCAAAACATCCATGATAGAAAACATGGCATAGAATCTCATGTTCGTGAGATTTCCCATTCTCCCACCTTTTCTGAGTGATTCAGACATGATGACTATGGATGTGAGCTATACTTAGGAGAGACTTATACTAAGATCTATAGTTAGGAGAGATTTATACTAAGTGCGAAGGCCTTAGAAGGACAAACAGACTAGAATAAATAAGGGAAAAGAAGCTTGTTTGATCCTCACACATGCAGAGCTTCAGTGAGCTTGGAATATTGACAGTGAACAAAGCGAGTTCTTCATTTCCTTTAACACTGTAAAGGCAGAATGTGGGCAGAAATTTGAAGGTTACACATTTACCCATCTGAATTCTCTTCCTCAGAAGAGAATGACTATAAGATGTCACGGCAACACAGGAGTCAGTGGACAGATGGAGTCATTGCTGCAAGGCTGAATTCACAGATGACATTGTCTTGCTCCCTTCATTCTTGTAGGAGTGTTTTTAGGTGGGAGGAGGGGAGGAGTGATAAATGCTAGTGATAAATGCTTGTAGTGGGAGAAATAGGTCTGAATAATCTACCCAGTTGTAAAAATCATTCCCTGTATGATCTTGATAAAATTTCATATTGATCTTGTTAGGTCTCATGAATGTGTAATTATCAAATGACTAAAACAGTATAATTTAAAGTGTCACTCTGGTGTTATAAAAAGAATAAACTATATGTGAAGCAAAGAGAAATTTCAGCTTCCTCATGAAATATAACTCTCCAAAAGTCGGGATGTGTTAAATATGACTCCAAGCCCAGGAGATATAGTACTGGAATAGCCAGGCCTCATATTCACAAGGACCTCTGAAATGTTTTGTAAAACCAATGTAAGCCAATATTTAACATGTTGAGAAAATTTCTGAGGCCAATATCATTTAATAGGACTTGACTAAAAGAATATAACATCAATTTTTACCCTTGCACATTACCTTCAATTTTGGCTCGCTTAACAAGATTGTGCCTTTTTCCCTTTGAGCCCATGTTGAGGGATGATTTACTGGTACCTTTGGGCTCATGATGAAGTGTATCCAGGTGAAATGATCAGCCTTAGTCTGCAATATTTGTAATGTGTGTTTGTCTGGTCAAACATCAGTGAACGGTTTACAGCAACCCTTATCTACTTTGATGGTATCTGTGTTGCATCAACAGTGTCTTCAATAAAAACTGTACTTAACCCCTTGTAGCCAAATCCTTTGAGTCACAGATGACTTACAGTAGTGTGTAAATGGTGCATCCAATATAAACAGTTACCCACTTGTTCTGAGTGGGCTTAGAACAATAGACGTTACATATTTAAGCACCCGCCTGTGTTTCCTGATTTCTTTGTAGGGTAAAAGTAGTCAATTTGCATTGATTTATATATTTTAGACCTGATTAAAACTAAACTTATTCTTTGTCCAATAAATGCCTAAATAAGGTGCTCTCACAGAGTTTATATTCTAGCCATAGAGAAGAAAATGAGTAAATGTAATAAATGCTATGAAAGAAATGAATAGGGTTTTAGAGAAAGAATGAAACTGGTTGTTCATAAAAGGCCTCTCTAAAAAGATAAGGTCATAGTTTAAATGATAAGAAATTATCCATGCAGGGTATCATGAAAGCATTGCTTGCAAAAATCATAGCAAGTTCAAAGGCCAACTTTCCTAGCTGAGCATAACTGTGAAACAGACAGAAAGACAGCTACCGTGGACTAGGTGCGGTAAGTAGTTTCGCTTTTCTGTGGGGCTTCATTCCAATATATCTAATAAATGCTTAAAACTGCCCATAGCACTATATAGCCTATAATTTTCCTAAACACACTTATAATAAGTTTTAATTTATATATTAGGTACTGAAAAAACTAGTTACAATAACATCATCAATCTTAGTGACTTAAATACATTTGTCTTTCATTCCTGACTAAATCAAATGCTTTCAACTTTCCATTTAAGGTACTTTATGATGTTTTGTGGCTATACCTAAGTTTCCAGCATCACTACCCTTCTGATATGAGGCCAACATTAACTAAAATAAGCATTGCTTAGATGCAAACACTGAGTTACCACAAGTCAGTATGATGACTAAAGTGGCTACTGCATGATTAATGGACAGATAGCAAACACAACATGGACACCTTGGACAAACAGATGAAACAGATGATTCATGTTCTGGGTGGGACAGAATGGGACATCATGATATTTCTTTACCCTACTAAGAACAGCCCACAATTGAAAACTTATTATTTCTGAAATTTTCCATTTAATATTTTCATATCATAGAAAGTGGAACCGCAGATAAGGGGTATTACAGTCAGCTTCATGTTGCTGCCAGAGAACACCTACCAAGAGCATCTTGTGAGAATAATGGGTTTATTTTGGCTTACAGACTTGAGGGAAAACTTCATGATGTCAGGAGAACACAATGGCAGGAGCAGAGGGTGTACATTACTTCCTGGCCAACACTGGGTGGATAACAGTAGCAGGAGTATATGGCAAACACTGGCAAAGGGAAGCTGGATATAACACCCACAAGCCTGCCCCCAACAATACAGCACATCCAGGAGGCTCCAATTCCCAAATTGCTACCAGCTAGGAACCTAGCATTCAGAACACATAAGTTTATGAGGGACACCTGAATCAAACCAACACAAAAAGAGAAAGCATCAAGACATGAAGTCTGGAAGGTGGTATCCTCCTAACCATGCTTCAGAGGTAATATCAGATAAGATCTATTGGGTTCCAGTTTCAGTAGGTCTTAGCAGACCTCCAGTAAGCATGCATGGAGAGGCACAGCTGGGAATATTCAGATTACCATGCCCTCAGGTAGCCCACTAGTGCCTCTGGTACCCCCAACCACTTGTTCCAGCTGCCCCGTCCCTGACTCCCTGAACAGGTTTTCTGCTGTGCTACCTGCAGGCCACACACCTTCCCTGTCTCCCAGCGGCCCCACCCACTGTGTCTGTAGGTGGCCCTTATGGCCCTCACACACTTCCCTGGCTCCCAAAGTAATGCCCCCTCCACTGCATCTGTGGTGGCCAGCATGTACTTCCCTGTCTCCCAGAGGCCTCTACCCCACTATGTCTGTGGTGGCCAGTGTATACTTCCCTGTCTGCCAGAGGCCTCCCCCTCACTGTGTCTGTCATCTGTCATGGCCTGTGTGCACTTCCTCTGTCTCCCAGAAGGCCCCTACCCCACTGCATCCAGCCTACACTGGGCTCCTCCAGGCTCCACCAAGGGAACACATGGCCCACTTGAATTCCCATTTCCTGCCACACTCCCTTGTCTTACATCCTTGGTGGGCTGGCCTGCAGGCCTAATCCCCCCTGCTGGCAGATCCTTCACACCCTGGGCTGCCTATAGTTTCCTTGTCTACGCCCTTGGCCAGTACCCCTGTCTCCCCCACAGCAACCAATTCCCTGATGCAGCCTAGGCTGTGGAATCCAGAGACCCCCCACCATCTCTCCAATACTCTGCCCCACACTCAGTGGGCATCACCTCAGCTCCAGAAGGGGGATACAGGAAAATCAGGCAATCACTTGCCAGGGAAACCAGTAAGTTCTCCATAACCTGCCCATCTGGGTACAGTAGGAGAGCAAGGGCAAGAGTTATGGCCCACAGCCACAGGCAAAATACAGCTGAGAACAGGTCAAAGGGATCCCAGATTTCCAATCCCACCTGTGGTAGTAAGCACCAGCCCAAAGCAGCTGGCACACTTATGCCCTTCAAAACCTATGCATCCCAATATACAAAGCCCTCATCAGAGCACCAGCTCCATAGCACAACATGGAGGGATAGAAGTGGGCACTCAGCATAGGTGACATTAGAAGCCACCCAAAAAGGTAATGAGGCCAACTGATTAAAAAAGAAAGAAAGAAAAAAAGAAAGAAAGAGAGAGAGAGAGAAAGGAACAACAACAACAAAAACCACAGGAACATTGGCCTGCACTGGAAGTGCTAATCTCTCTTTCCATGTCAGGGCAGGTTATAGGTTACATATTCAAGGCTGGTTTTACCATTCTCAGTTAAGCTGTATTTGTGGGTTGACTATTGTTGCCTTTGATGTTTTCAGACTCATAGGGCCTTTGTCTTTTACTTCTGTCATAGGGGGTAGGGTCTGATTCAGACCCAGGCTGATCTGGAACCCATTTCAGAACAGAAATCACAACCTCCCATCAAACTGGATTAAGGGTGAAGAGCAACACACACCCTTAGGGATTTGGGTTTATAATGTTATCTGTTTGTTTCAATCCCCACATTTGCATACTCTGTGCCGGTTGTTATTGAATGTGTACATTGCTCAGTTGAATTTTAGAGTTTTACCAGTAAATTGCTCCACCGAGCCCACAAGAATACTTGTATAGCAGGCAAACTCAACACCTAGGAGTACTTCTGCAGTTGGATTGGAGTACAAGAGCTACATTGGCACCTCAAACTCCTACTCTGAAGGTACGTAAAGTCTAAGAGCATAGCAGATAATCAGAAAACCCAAGCATCAATAAATGCAGGATGCAAAAATTGCTACATTATACTACAAGAAACACAAAGAATCAAGACAATACACCATCTAAAATTATAAATCCATCAGAAATGACCTCCAATGAGACTGTTTTAGATGAAATGCTGGACAAAGATTTAAAAAAAAAAAAAGATTGTATCTATATGTGAAGGAATCAAAGAAGAAAATAATGGAATTAAAGAAGAAAAATAACTCCTGAAGGAATTCCGAGAGAACACAGGAAACCAGCTTAATGAAATTAGGAGGCCATTACAAGACACAAGTAAGGAAATAGAAATACTGAAGAAAAACCATGCAGAAATTCCAGCACTGTAAAACACAGTCAGTCAAATAAAAAAACCCTGTGGAAATTCTCACCAGTAGAATGGATAAAGGAGAGAACAACATATCTAAATTCAAACAACAGGTGGCATATCTAATATATTCCAACAAAGAGAAAGACAAGCTATTACAGGAATTTCAAAATATTCAAGACACTATAAAAAGATAAAACATAAGAATTCAAGGTATAGTAGAAGAATTTCAATCCAAAGGCATGGTAGACGTTTTCAACAAAATCATAGAAGACAATTTTCCCTAAATTGGGAAAGAAATGCCAATGCAGATACAGGAAGCTTCTAGAATACCAAACAGACAAAACCTGGAAAGAACCTCTCCTCACCATGTAATAATTAAGCTACTAAATGTGCAAGCCAAAAAAAATACATTGAAAACAGAGAGAAAAAGCAAGTCACCTAGGCAAATCAGAAACACAGCAATTACTCAACACAAACTTTGAAAGTCAGAAGGACTTGGACTGATATATTCCAAGTTCTGAAATTTAACAACTGTCAAACAAGATTACTTTATCCTGCAAAGCTATCTATCCAAATTGAAGGTGAAATAAGGACATTCCACAACAAAAACAGGCTAAAGGAATTTATGACAACTAAGCAAGCTCTACAGAAAATACTTGAGGAGTCCTTCATGCTGGAGAGAAAGCAAAGCACACATATTGAGTAAATGGGGAAAAAAATACTGAAATAACACTTAAAACAAGGAAGTAAAGGAAAATCTGGAAGCACTACAAAATAAGAAGAATGGCAAGAATAAACACATTCCTTTCAATAATAACTCTTTTTTTTTAATTTTATTTATTTATTTATTTATTTATTTATTTATTTGAGAGCGACAGACACAGAGAGAAAGACAGATAGAGGGAGAGAGAGAGAATGGGTGCACCAGGGCTTCCAGCCTCTGCAAACAAACTCCAGACACGTGCGCCCCCTTGTGCATCTGGCTAACATGGGACCTGGGGAACCGAGCCTCGAACCAGGGTCCTTAGGCTTCACAGGCAAGCACTTAACCACTAAGCCATCTCTCCAGCCCTCAATAATAACTCTTAATATCAATGGCCTCAATGCCCTAATCAAAAGACACAAGCTTGTAGACTGGATTAAAAAGCAGGATCCCACTGTTTGTTGCCTATAGGAAACTCATCTCTCAATAAAAGATAGACACTGTCTTAGAGTGAAAGGATATAAAATGGTATTTCAAGTAAATGGGCCTAGGAAACAAGCAGAGGGTGCTATCCTGATATCTGACAGGATAGACTTCAAACCAACATTAGTTAGGAAAGAGAAAGAAGGCACACTCCAACAGGAGGACATTACAATCTTAAACATATAGACACCTAACATGAGGGCTCCTAATCCCATAAAACAAGCACTATTAGACTTAAGGCCACAGATAACACCAAAAAAAATTGTAGTGGGTGATTTCAACACCCCACTCTCATCAATTGACAGGTCATCCTGGAAAAAAATAAACAGACATCTGGATTAAATGTCATGGATCAAATGGACCTAACAGATATATATAGACCATTCCCTCCAAATGCTGCAGAATATAGATTTTTTCTCAGCAGCTCATGGAACATTCTCCAAAATAAACCATATAGTAGGAAACAAAGCAAGTAACAACTACAGGATAATTGAAATAATCCCTACTCTATTTGACCACAGTGGGATTAAACTACAAATCAGCCATGAGAAAAACTACAGAGCATATAGAAATTCATGGAGAATAAGCAGTATTCTATTGAATGATGAATGGATTATTGAAGAAATCAAAAAAGGAAATCAGTAAATTCATAGAATCAAATGATGATGAGAATAGAACATACCAAGCCAGGCGTGGTGGCTCACGCCTTTAATCCCAGCACTCGGGAGGCAGAGGTAGGAGGATTGCCATGAGTTCAAGGCTACCTTGAGATGACAGAGTTAATTCCAGGTCAGCCTGGACCAGAGTGAGACCCTACCTCGACAAACAAAAAAACAAAACAAAACAAAACAAAAAAAAGAATAGAATATACCAAAACCTATACATATATCTAAACCTAACGTATACAAAACCTAAACATGTATAATGAAGACAGTCCTAAGAGGGAAATTTATAGCTCTAAGTGCCTATATTAAGAAATTAGAGAGTTCACAAGTAAGCAATTTAATGCTTCACCTTAAGGCCTTAGAAAAAGAAGAACAAGGTAAACCAAAAATCATTAGATGGGAAGAAATAATAAATATTAGGGCATAAATTAATGAAATATAAACCAAAAACATCAATCTAAAGAATCAATGAGAGCTGGGCGTGGTGGTGCACGCCTTTAATCCCAGCACTCAGGAGGCAGAGGTAGGAGGATCGTCGTGAGTTCGAGGCCACCCTGTGAATTCCAGGTCAGCCTGGGCTAGAGTGAGACCCTACCTCAAAAAACAAAAAAAAAAAAAAAAAAGAATCAATGAAACATAGATTTGGTTCTTTGAAAGGATAAACAAGACAGATAAACCCTAAGCACATCTGACCAGAAGAAAGAGAGAAGAGACAAAAATTAATAAAATTGGAGATGAAGAAGGCACCATTAGAACCAAAGAAATTGAAAAAATCATAAGAACATACTTTAAGAATATATATGCCTCTAAGTTTAAAAACATGAAAGAAATGGATGATTTTCTTGATTCATATGACCTACCAAAATTAAATCAAGATGAGATAAGCCATTTAAATAGACCTATAACAAGTATGGAGATCCAAGCAGTTATAGAAAGTCTCCCAACTAAAAAAAAGTCCAGACCCAGATGGATTCACTGCTGAATTTTACCAGACCTCCTTGGAAGAACTAACACCAATGCTTCCCAAACTTTTCCATAAAATATAAAAAGAAGGAATTCCACCAAACTCCTTCTATGAAGCCAGCATCACCTGGATACCAAAACCAGGAAAAGACAGAAGAATAAAAGGGAAATTATAGACCAATTTCCTTCATGAAAATTGATGTAAAAATTCTGAACAAAATACTGGCAAACAGAATATAAGAATATATCAGAAAGATTATTCACCCCAACCAAGTAAACTTTATCACAGAGATGCAGGAATGGTTCATCATATGTAAATTGATAAATGTAATATAGTATGTAAATAAACTGAAGAACAAAACTCACATGATCATCTCAATAGATGCAGAAAAGGCATTAGACAAAATTCAACATCCCTTCATGGTAAAAGTCCTACAGAAACTGGGAATAGAAGGAACATATCTCAATATAATAAAAGCTATTTATGACAAAACTACAGCCACCATAATACTAAATAGCGAAAAACTTGAAGCTTTTCCAATGAAATCAGGAACAAGATAAGGGTATCCACTGTCCCTACTTTTATTTAATATAGAACTAGAAGTTTTAGCTATAGCAACAAGGCAAGAGGCACTCATCAAAGGGATACAAATTGGAAAGGAAGAGATCAAATTATCATTATTTGCAGATGATATGATTCTATACATAAAGGATCCTAAAGACTCTACTAACAAACTGTTAGAGCTGATAAACACTTTTATCAATGTACCAGAATATAACATTACAGGCTATTTTCAAGGCCCTTGGTTTCCCACAAGAAACAGATAGTAAGACCTTATTGCTGAAGACTTTACATGCCTGGATGGCAAGGTCACTGAGAAATCAAGCTGAGGCTGAGCTGAAAACCTCCTCCCTGTAGACCAGCCAACTGAAATCTGGAAAAAGCTTCACTGCATGCAGCCCTATGGGAGACACAAGTCATCAGTGGTGAAATCAATGGACATTGGAAGCCTCAAATTTGGCCAGACAGGCCAAATGACCAAACAGCTGTAATAGTGGCATGTCTGCTCTGGGAGAATCCAGCTGCTCTGTAATTGGACTGGAAGCCCACTCTATGGGAGGGCATACATGACTGGTATTGAAAACCTAATAAAAAGCCTATGGTGGGGGAGGTCATGAGCCTTAGGAGTATAAAGCCTACTCTTGTCTGATTAAATGCACATATTATGCTCACCAAACTTCCCAGTAAGCACTATACTTAATGTTCATATTCATATGCTAATGCTACTCTCACTTTTGGTTAGAGAAGCTTCTCTTTTCAAATACAGATAACCACCGGGATGACCCAAAAGGCATTATAGTGCTGAGAAGTGATGGAGGAGTGCCCAGCACTGAAATATCTCTATCACTCTCTCCAAGGCTCAGGATCCATTGCAGAAGAGGTGATGGAAAGAATGCAAGAGACAAAGGAAGGGTACCACTCCTTACATTGCAATGGTCCAAATGGAAATTGGCCTTGATATTCATGACCTTTTAGTACCCAGAAATACCTTCACAAGACCCTCATAATAGGAGTAAAAGATAATGACATCAAAATAAAAGAGAGTGGGTATGATGGAGAGTGGAGTTGTAAAGGGGAAAGTGGGGGAAAGGAGGGAATTATCATGGTTTACTGTCAGTAAGGACAAAAGTTGTCAAAAAAAAAATTATACATTTAAAAAGCCATCATTAGGGCTGGAGAAATGGCTTAGTGGTTAAGTGCTTGCTTGTGAAGCCTAAGGACCCCAGTTCAAGGCTCGGATCACCAAGACCCATATTAGCCAGATGCACAAGGGGGTGCACACAATTGGAGTTCATTTGCAGTGGCTGGAGGCCCTGGCACACCCATTCTCTCTATCTTCCTCTTTCTCTCCCTGTAGCTCTCAAATAAATAAATAAAAAATAAAATAAGAAAGCCATCATTAGTCTATTCTAGTCAAACATAAAAAGGAATACTCTCTGAAGACACTACAAGGGAAAATTCTTGCTTCCTCATTAATTAAGTAAGATTCCCATACTGGGATGTCAGACCAAAATGCAAAAGAAACAACAAACTGAGAGATCTACAACCACTTTGCCTAGTACCACAATGGTAGTCTCCAATAAATACATAGTGGAGACAACAGGAATAAAATCCCAAAATTACAACACAAGATAAGTGAACCTGACCAAGCAAATGGCAGAACTGGTAGAAATCAACAAAAACCCAACAATTGCACAAATGAAATCACAGCTGACTTCACTAGGCTTGACCTAATAGACAAAAACCAGAGAGACCTCAAAAGAGGGGTAAATGAATAGAAAGTGAGACAAAAAAAAAAAAGAGTATCTCAATTTCTCAATTGCCAACTGGTTAAGCTTAATGAAGACCTAAGTAAATGTAGGAATGAATTCAAAGAAGCACTAAGAAAATCAAAACATGACCTGAAATTGGAACTCAGCAAAGGGATGGATACTATAGAGAAAAAGGCAACAGAAGATACAAAGTGAAAATCTTTTGAGAAACCCTCAACAAAGAGTTAATCATGTAGAGGACAAAACCTCAGAGCTGGAAGAAGAAACAGCTTGGGAGTCCAAAATTTAAAAAGTTCAAAAATTCTTGTGAACAAAACATGAGAGAAATGTGGGATACTCTAAAATGTCCTAGCACTCAGATTATGGGTATGCTAGAATGGGAAGAAATTCAGACCAAAGGCATGGAGAACTTATTCAACAAAATTATTGAAGAAGCCTCCCCAACCCCATCAAAAAAAGAGAGTCCCATCAAGATACAAGAAGCTAGCAAATTCCAAACAGACTACACCAATAAAGAAACTCTCCAAAGCACATCATCATTAAATCTCTAAACAATAAAAACAAAGAGAAAGTGCTAAAAGCAGAAAGAGAGAAACAACACATTACATGCAAAGACAACCCATCAGAATTACCTCAGATATCTCAATGGAAACCATGAAAGCCAGAAGAGCCTGGAATGGAACACTTCAAAGTCTAAAAAACTATGACTTCCAATCCAAACTACTGTGCCCAATGATAGTATCCCTCATCATAAATAGTGAAAGGAAAACTTTCCATAATAAAAGCCAGCTCTGTGATTATATGAACAAAAAGCTAAATCTACAGAGAATACTTCAGGGAACAATCCACACAGAAGTGTCAAACAACCAACATCAAGAGCCTTCAAGAAGAATAACACAATTACTAAAACTAAAGCAGGATCAAAAAAGTACAAAGCACAAGAAAGCACCAAACCCCATAAAGCATCTAATCATAGCAGTGATTAAATCAAACCTCACAATAATAACCTTAAATATTAATGGTGTTAAGTCACCCATCAAAAGACACAAGTTGGGCTGGAGAAATGGCTTTGCAGTATGACACTTGCCTGTAAAGCCTATGGACCCAGGTTCGATTCTCCAGGTCCCATGGAAGCCAGATGCACATGGTGGCACATGTGTCTGTAGTTTGTTTTCTGTGGCTAGAGGCCCTGGAACACCCATTCTCTCCCTCTCTCTCTCTCTCTCTCTCCCCATTCTTCCCTCCTTCCCCTGTCTCTGTCTCAATAAATAAATAAAATCTTAAAAAATGTTTTTTTAAAAAAGACACAGGTTAACAGGGTGTATCAGGAAAATGGACCCTTTGCCTTCTTTAAGAAACCCACCTTGGGCTAGAGAGATGGCTTGGTGGTTAAGTGCTTGCCTGTGAAGCCTAAGGACCCTAGTTTAAGGGTCTGTTCCCCAGGACCCACGAAAGCCAGATGCACAAGGTGGCGCATGCATCTTGAGTTCATTTGCAGTGGCTGGAGACCCTGGTGAACTCATTCTCTCTCTATCTGCCTCTTTATTTCTCTGTCTGTTTCTCTCAAATAAATAAATAAAAATAAAACAAAAAAATTAAAATGAAGTTTTACCTCTTAAAAAAGAAAAAAAAAAAAACCCACCTCAACACTAAAGACAGACACCTCCTCAGGGTAAAAGGACTGGAAAATGATATTCCAAGAAAATGGAAATAGGGGACAAGTGGTGTTGCTATATTAATATCTGATAAAATAGACTTCAAGCCAAAAGTAATCAAAAAGGACAAAGAAGGTCACTTCTTACTCATCAAGGCAACAATCCAACAAGTGTATAACACAATCGTAAATCTATATGCACCAACACAGGTGCACCACAGATTATAAAACAAAACTGAATTGACAGAAGAACAGAAATAAACACCAACCATGATAGTTACAGACTTCAATAATACACTATCATCAACATACAGGTCATCCAAACAGAAAATAAACAGGAAAGTAAGAGAGATCTAATGAACATCTATAGAATATCCCAACCCAGTTCCATTGAATATAAATTCTTCTCAGCAGCCAATGGAACATTTTCCAAAAATAGATCAATCATATAATAGGCCATAAAGTACACCTCCATAAGTTCAGGAAAACTGACATAATTTCCTTCATCAATTCAGATCACAATGCTTTAAAAATAAAAATTAACAATATATGCATCAGGAATTCCACCAGCTCCTAGAGGCTGAACAACACACTTTTAAACAATGAATATGTAGGAGAAGAAATAAGAAATATAAATTGTGAAATTTCTAAATTATAGAATTTCTTGAATGAAAATGTAAACTAACTTATCAATACTCACGGGAAATAATGAATGCAGTCTTAAGGGGAAAATTCATGGTACTCAATGCCTTTAAACAAAGACAGAGCGATCTCAAAGTAATAACCTAACCATCCACCTAAAGGAAGTAGAAAAACAAGAAGAGTCCAGTCTCAAGGAGCTCCCAACAGAAAAATAATTAAGATCAGAACAGGTAATTAATAAATTGGAAAGTAAGAAAACAATTAAAATGAAGAGCTGGTTCTTTCATAAAAACTAACCATTATTGATAAATCCCAGGCCAATTTGGTCAAGTGAAAAAGTCTCAAATTAACAAAATCAGAAATGAAAAGGGAAATGTCACAACAGACATCAATGAAATTGGAAGTATCAACAAGACTTACTTCCAAAATCTCTACTCCATAAAATTGGATAATTTGGAAGAAATGGATGAATCCCTAGCCACATGCCATCTACCACTAAACTCAGAGCAGATTAATCTCCTAAACAAACCTATCACAGCCATGGAGAAGGTAATCAAAACCATCCCCCAAAAGAAACATCAGACTAGATGGCTTCTTGGCCAAATTCTATCAACCCTTCATTGAAGAACTGGAACCAATTTTTCTTAAACTGTTTCACATAAATGGAGAACAGAGAATGTTCCCCAACTCCTTTTATGAAGCTAGCATCAACTTAATATCAAAACCAGACAGAGATATAAAAACAAAAAGAGTTATAGGCCTATATCCCTGATGAACTTAGAGGCAAAGATCCTGAACAAAATCCTTGCAAATCAAATTCAACCACACATCAAAAGCATTATCCACTTTGATTAAGTAGGTTTAATTCAGGGATGCAGGGATGGTTCAACATGTGGAAATCAGTCAATGTAATATACCACATAAACAAACATAATCACAAGAAACACATAATCATTTCAATACATGTAGAGAAGGTCCTTGACAAAATATAACATCACTTCATGATCAAAACACTAGAGAGAATAGGCATGGAGGGTTTATATTGTAATATAATAAAGGCTATATATAAAGCACCTAAAGCCCAAATAATACTTAATGGGGAAAGACTCAAGGAATTCCCACTGAGATCAGGAACAAGACAAGGGTGCCCACTCTCACCTCTGCTCTTCAGCATAGTACTAGAAGTACTAGCCCAAGCAATAAGACAGAGCATGGAGATTTCTAAAAAGGATGAATGTAGCACTACCAACAGACCCAGTTATTCCCTTACTCAGCATTGACCCTAAATGTTCCATGCTTCACTACACAGATTTGCTCAACCATGTTTATAGTTGCTCAATTCATAATAGCTAAGAATTGGAATCAACTTAGGTGCCTATAGTTGGATAAGTATATAATGAAGTTGTGATACATTTACACAATAGAATTCTACTCAGCAGTAAGAAAAAAAAACAACACAATGAAATTTGTAGAAAAATAGGGTGCACACATCTGTAGTTCATTTGCAGTGGCTAGAAGCCCTGGTGCGCTCATTCTCTCTCTCTCTCTCTCTCTCTCTCTACCTACCTCTCTCTCTGTGTGTGTCATTCTCAAATAAATAAATAAAAATGAACAAAAAAATTAAAAAAACAAATTTGCCTCTGGCCTGTAACTCACAGTACCATAAATAGGTGCTACTCACATTGAACTGTTAATCAGCAAGACCTACAAGGTCCCCAAAACAATACAGACTCCTATCAAAGTTCTTGATCACCTGCCCGACATAAAAAGTAAGACCCTATTGCTGAAGATACCATATGCTGCTGGCATAGAGTATGGAGAGACCTGGATGGAATTCAGAAGAAAGCAAGTTCCCAGACAGCCCGTCTAGTGCTGGAACGTGCTACATGAGCTTCTGGGGTAAAGTAGCCAATAACTGAGTATCCAGGGGTCTAAGCTACTCAGAAGCAAACACCCTCACAAGATGTACACACCAGGGCAATGGTGGCACACAGTCTTGGTGGGTAACCAACAGCTTTCTGTCTGGCCAAGAGATCCATTCAGTAGAAAGGAACACATATCTGGAATTAGGAACCATGTCAGAATCTTATGGAGACAAAGATTATACTCTCTAATGTCAAGCTCCCACTAGTCTTTTGTTAAAGAGGGGCTACATCCATCAAGTCTCCCTAAATTAATAGCACTTATCCCATTTAATCTATTCTGACTTCATTCTCCATCAGAGAGTCAGTTTATCTTTTATAGAAGGTAAGGAGACCTGCAGAGATAAACTACCCCTTGAGCTTCAGCCAAACACCAGCTGAAACCAAAGAGAATTCAGGAGATGAACAAGAATGCAGCTTCCATGGTGAGCCTGACAATCAGCACCTGGGTGAAGGAGACAGACTCTGAGGATACTCAACACATACCAAAACAGGGATCCAGAGGAACAGCTCATCACAGAATTCGACTTTAAAACACCCACCAGGGCTCAGGGAATTTTGTGGATGAAGGAATAGAAAGATTCTAAGAGTCACAGGTTGGGACATCATGGCCCAGAGGCATTGCCTCCCTCCAGTAACTGTGGCTCCCACAACACATAACCCACAACCCCATGGGGAATACTTGCAACCCCACTGAGGAGGGTCCCCAGAGGAATAGGTGTAGGGACAAGGGAAACGAGGGTCCCAATACATGATGTATCCATGTTAAGTATGTCTATAATTTAAAAAAAAAAAAAAAACTAAAAGAAAATGAAGTTTATGAGACAACTAAAGGCAAGATCATACAGGGCCTTAGAAGATAGGATAAAACCTGAGGTTTGCTTTAAAGGCAATGGAAAGCCATGAAAACTTTGCCTGTAAGCAGAGATATGATGTTATCTCAACCCCACTGCTTTTAGTAATGGGTAATCTTAACATAATATGAAACTAGTATTGGAAGTGAGCTACTTCATGGCTTAATTTTCATTAAAAGCCCATTCTTTCTTGAAGAGTTAGTACAATCAGTGTTTGGCCTCTGTTTCACATTTAATTCTGGGCTCATGAACAAAGAGAAAAAGGTATACAGTTAAAGCAGCCTGCAGGAAGGCTCCTGCTGCGCCAGAGTTCACTCCTAGGGAGAGACCTTGTGATAATTATACCCCAGGAGTTGTTTGCAGACACCTTGCACAGCTGAGATGAGACCTCTGAGGATGGAGGAGCCTGGCGTCCACATGGTGCTGGTCTCTCCAATGACAGGAAACACTGCAAACTGAATGTAGCAACAGCAACTGCTGCTGGGCCCTCTGATACAGTAATAGATGCATAGGGAGCAGCAGCAGAGCAACTTCATTTTTATGGAATGAAGAATAAGCTAATACACAACTTCCATTTACATCCTATTGGTCCAACATGTATAAACAGATTTGATGAGAAAAGAGGTTTAATACACAGGTTTAGGTGAGAGGAAATGTATGGGCTTCAACTATCAAAGTATGTATGTAAATGCTTTCCCTTCAAAGAGTCAAGCAAGGAAGCTACAAACTGCCACAAGTTTCTCCACAAACTTCATTCATGCTATTTATTTTTATTTTTAGTAGTTCACCTTTGGATCTGAAAATGCTACATTTTAGTTCAGCTGTGAGATGATAAAATATTTACTGGAGCAATACTTGAGTTGAATATCAGGCAACTTCTGAATACTGAGACCAAAGAGGAAAGTGATTGTTTTTCTCCCATTATAGTGTCTCAAAAATAGATAAACTTGGGCTGGAGAGATGACTTAGCGGTTAAGCGCTTGCCTGTGAAGCCTAAGGACCCCGGGTCCCCAAGTCCCACGTTAGCCAGATGCACAAGGGGGCGCACGCGTCTGGAGTTCGTTTGCAGAGGCTGGAAGCCCTGGCGCGCCCATTCTCTCTCTCCCTCTATCTGTCTTTCTCTCTGTGTCTGTTGCTCTCAAATAAATAAATAAAAAATTTAAAAAAATAGATAAACTTTAAATTGCCTATGACAGAGATTGGTATTGTAAGCACTTCAGAAATAATTTAAAGGATTGTTACACATTATTTTCCCTAAAGTCAAAACTACACCTACTTTTTAACTATGGTATACTCAATACCCCTAATATAGTAGCTTTCTCCATATATTTCAAACAAAAAAGAAAGAAAAAGTAACTTGACAATTAGACATGATTACTCCTTATTCATGAAAGTTTCATCTTTCTTTCTCTTGTGAGGCTATAAATTTGTTGAAAATCTGGAAGTTGATCTTGTTCATTTCTGCACCAGAAATAAGTATAGGGGCTGGCATAGAGTGGATGTTCAACATATTCTTATTGTGCTACCATATTTGGTCAGTTGTAGTGCACATGTTTTTCATACCTCAGCATCTCTGAAATTGGGAATCACCGTACAATTATTAGTGGCTTAAATCACTGTCAGCAAGATGTGAAAATCTTCTCTTGATAATTGCTGGTAAAACTGAGAAATGATTAAAAAGTTAACTGTTAGGGCTGGAGAGATGGCTTAGCGGTTAAGCGCTTGCCTGTGAAGCCTAAGGACCCCGGTTCGAGGCTCGGTTCCCCAGGTCCCATGTTAGCCAGATGCACAAGGGGGCGCACGCCTCTGGAGTTCGTTTGCAGAGGCTGGAAGCCCTGACACGCCCATTCTCTCTCTCTCCCTCTATCTGTCTTTCTCTCTGTGTCTGTCGCTCTCAAATAAATAAATAAATAATTTTTAAAAAAGTTAACTGCTAGAGTGGTTCGATTCAGGTGTCCCCCATAAACTTAGGTGTTCTGAAAGCTAGGTCTCCAGCTGATGATAACTTTAGGAATTAATGCCTCCTGGAGGCAGTGTATTTTGGGGTGGGCAGGGTTATGAGTATTATAGCCAGTATCTCCTTGCCAGTGTGTGGCACACTTTCCTGTTGCTCTTGTCCATCTGATATTGGTGAGGAGGTGATGTCCACCCTCTGCTCATACCATCATTTTCCCTGCCATCACTGAGCTTCCCCTCAAGTCTATAAGCCAAAATAAACCTTTTTTTCCCATAAGCTGCTCTTGGTTGGGTCATTTCTGCCAGCAATGTAAACCTGACTTAAGTCGTAAAGTTGGTAACGGGAGTGGGATTGATGCTGCTAGATACCTGACCATGTGGCTTTTGGCCTTTTGGAAATACTTTGCAAGAGGAATGTGGAAGGATTTGAGACCTTGGCCTAAGAGACTGCTTACAGGGCTATAAGGACAGCTTGATGAACAAATCTGGTCAGAGTTTAAAGACTTGAATGCAGTAAGAACTATGGGCTGTGAGGTTTGGCTTATGAGAGTGAGAAAGAGCTTTGCCTGGACTAGGCTAGAAGCAGTTTGTGTGAGAGGCTTGCTGTTATGCCAATGTCCTGAGAACTTGTGCAGGGTTGCACTGTGTAGAAATGGACTGGTGTGAACACAGCAATGTGGCACAGAAAAAATGAAATCTTTGGGCCAAAACTTCTGCCTTTTCAGCTTCAGTTATATGAGAGATTACAACCATTGAGATTGGGCCAGCTGACCTGCATTGAGACAACAGAAATAATGCAGTCTTTGGGTTGGAGAGATGGTTTAGCAGTTAAGCGTTTGCCTGTGAAGCCTAAGGACCTCGGTTTGAGGCTCGATTCCCCAGGACCCACATTAGCCAAATGCATAAGAGGGCGCATACAGCTGGAGTTCGTTTGCAGTGGCTGGAGGCCCTAGTGCACCCATTCTTTCTCTCTCTCTCTCTATCTGCCTCTTTCTCTCTCTGTCACTTTCAAATAAATAAATAAAAATAAAAAACAAAAAAAATTAAAAAAATAAGTAATGCAGTCTTTTGAAGAGGCCTGAAAGCTGAAGGAGTGTCCTGTTCTTCAAAGTCTGCTTTATTCCCCCCTGGATTAACAAATTGGCACCCCACCTGGTATTATGGTGTATAAGAAATGCAAGAGAGCTGCCAGCCTCAAATGAGGTTACCTAAGACTGTGAGTAGCCTAGATGGAAAGGCGGAATTGGAACTCCAGAGAAATGTTGCTCGTTAGAATTATTGGACTTGGAGATTTGTCACTGACTAGAGTTGTTGGACTTGGATATACAGAGTTTGATGTTTGCTCTGTTTAAATCTTGTATTGGTTGAATACAAGATTAGGACTGACAAAAAAAAAACTATGGGGACTTTTAAAGTTGGAGTGAATGCATTGCATTTTACATAGTGGATGGTTATTAGTTTGTGGGGGCTAGGGGTAGAATGTGGCAGTTTGATTCAAGTGTCCCCCATAAACTTAGGTGTTAGGTGCTAGGTCACCAGCTGATGACAATTTGGGAATTAAAGCCTCCTGGAGGCAGTGTATTGTTAGGGGCAGACTTATGGGTATTATAGCCCGGTTGGCACATTCTCTTGCTACTGTTTCTACCTGATGTTGGCCACAATGTACACCCTTTGCTCATGCTATCATTTTTCCTGCCATCATGGAAGTTCCTTTCAAGTCGAAAAGCCAAAATAAACCGGGCGTGGTGGTGCATTTCTTCATCCCAGCACTCAGGAGGCAGAGGTAGGAGTATCATTGTGAGTTCAAGGCCACCGTGAGACTCTATAGTGAATTCTGGGTCAGCCTGGACCAGAGTGAGACCCTACCTTGAAAAACCAAAAAGAAAAAAAAGAAAAAAGCAAGGAAAAGAAAAGAAAGGCCAAAATAAACCCTTTTTTCCCACAGGCTGCTCTTGGTTGGATGATTTCTGCCAGCAATGTCAACCTGACTGCAACAATTTCCTAGAGTTATTATAATACTGTTCCAAGTATATTTTATGAAGGGATATGCATATGACTCTAAGTATTATTTTGTAATTTTATAGTCTTATACTACCATATACATATATATATATTTGAAAATTTATTTTCATACCCTTTTTAAAACTTAATTCCAGGGCTGGAGAGATGGTTTAGTGGTTAAGCGCTTGCCTGTGAAGCCTAAGCATCCCGGTTCGAGGCTCGGTTCCCCAGGTCCCACGTTAGCCAGATGCACAAGGGGGCGCATGCGTCTGGAGTTCGTTTGCAGTGGCTGGAGGCCCTGGTGCATCCATTCTCTCTCTCTTTCTCTCTGCCTCTTTCTCTCTCTGTCGCTCTCAAATAAATAAGAATAAAAAAAAATTTAAAACTTAATTCCAATAAAAATATAACTATAGAGCTGGAGCAATGACTTATTGGTTAAGGCACTTGCCTACAAAGCCTAAGGAACTGAGTTCAATTAGCCAGTATATACATAACACCAGATATACAAGGTGGCACATGCATCTGGAGTTTGTGTGCAATAGCTAGAGGCCCTAGAATACCCATTATTTTTCTGTCTATCTACCTCTTTCTCTCTCTCAAATAAATAAATAAATTATATATATACAATCACTTTTATCCATTAGCCTGCAATATAACTGTGAAACAGGCCTTTCTCTTCAGAGATTTTGTTCTTTTTTTTTTCTTTGTTGGGGTGTGTGTGTGTGTGTATGTGTCTGTGTGTAGGTCAGAGGTAGATGTTGGGTGTCTATGAAATAGCTTTCTACATTATTCTTTGAGAGCGTCTCTCACTGAACCTAAACAACAATTTAAGTAGACTAGCCAGCCAGTGAGCTCCAGGATCCTCTGTCTCCGTCTCCCCAGCCCGAGGATGACAGGCGCACACCTCCATGAACGGCTTTTACAGGGTACTGAAGCTCAAACCCAAGTCCCTCCGCTTGTACAGCCAGCACTGCCCACCGAGCCACCTCCCCAGCACCAACTTTGTTCCTTTAATTCACTTTATTATAGTTTACTCAAAAGGATTAATGTGTTTTTATTAATTTGTATTAAGTCAATTAATATAGTGGACTGCCTATGGTGAGCAACATATCTGTTAAAAGCCATGGAACTGGGTTATTTTTCTATCCCCATGACATCTGAGGCCCTAGAACCACAGACGGAGCTTCTACAAGTCAACAGCATCCTGTGAAGGAAGCAGCAGTCACGGCACCATAATCCACACTTGCACAAGCCTCAGCTACCACTCGGACTCCATTTAGAATTTCAGTGTACTTGTATGCATGCGCTGCCTTGCTTCTCTGATGCTGCCCTTGTAAACATGAGGGTCGTGATTGCCACATGTTGGAGGAGACTTTGTTATGAGCTCTGTGGCCAAGTTTGCTTAATTTTCAAGAATTTGAAAAGAGGAAATTCAGATTTTTGCTTTAAACAGTGTGTGTGTGTGAATACATGTAGTATCCCAGTACTTGTAAGACAGAGGTAAGAGGCTCTCTATGAGTTCCAGGTCAGCCTGAGCTAGAGTGAGATTCTGCCTCGAAAAAATAAAGAAAAAATAAAGAAAAAAAGAGAGTAAAAAGTCTAGAATTGAAGCAACAATTCTCTTACGATATGGCCAAAAATGCCAACTTGAATTCACTGGACCATATTATCTGCTCTAATCATTACAAGTAATCCCAGTGTCTACAAATTTACATAAGGCTAATTTCTTACTCATTAAAATAATATTCAAATGTGCCCATGCCCACTCTGTTCCAACATTTTTAATTAAAAAGTTGTTCCCAGGACTGGGGAAATGGCTCAGTGGTTAAAAGCGTTTGCTTGCAAAGCCTGCCTGCCAAGGAGCAATTCCCTAGCACCCATGTAAAGCCAAATGCATGAAGTAGAACATGGGTCTGAAGTTCCTTTGCAGCAGCTAGTAGCCCTGCTGCACCCATGCCCCCAACTCTAGTGCTCACTCTCTTTCTCTCCTCATAAATTTGATAGATAGATAGATAGATAGATAGATAGATAGATAGATATAGAGATATGCACTCCTGTATGTGGCACGCAATGGAACATGCAGGTAACAACTTTATATATATATAACAACTTTATATATCTATAACAACTTTATACACACACACACACACACACACACACACACACACACACATATATATATACCCTAGTATCCATATACAGCTAGACAAAGTGATACATTTGTTCTAGAGTTGTTTGCAATAGCAAGAGCCCCAAAAAGTTCATTCCTTCCTATACCCATATTCTCTGTCTCTCTCTCTCCCTCAAATAAATAAAACAGAAAATCACACGAACTGCTGACAAAGAATCAGAGAAATTTAACTACATGTACATTGCTTAGGTGGGACTATTGAGTAGTACAGCCACTCTAGTAAAGTCTGGCAACTTCTAACAAAGCTAAGCATGGATGTACCATACTTGCCAATACTCTTGGGAATTTATTCCAGAAAAAATAAAATTTATGTTACACAATACATTAATGGTTATAGTAACTATATTTCATAATAAAACAACCAAATGTCCTTTCACATTGATTCATATATAATTGCATTCTATCCATACCATGGAATGTTAAGCAACAATAAAAAGGAACAAATTATGAATACATGCAACTATTAGGATTTATTACAAGGGAGTTATGTTGAGTGGGGAGGAAGAAAGCTAATTTCAAAAGCTTATATTATTCCATTTATATGTTCCAGATAAAATTAAGAAAAAGATAACAGATTAAAGTGCCCAAGGATTATGATTAGAGCATAACATATGGTTAAAATGTGATGGAACCATTTTATTAACAGTCACCAAAGCAGATGATTTGACTTGTGATTTTTTTTATGATGGTATGAAAACCACGTACTTACATTCCACAGAAACCAGGATTCCTGGGCTGGCAGTGGGTTGTATTATATTTTTTCATAGCCACAGTGTTTAGTCAACCACACAGTCACAAGAATGAATAACTGATATTCAAATACTGTGTGGCCATTGTGTTGTAAATGCATAAATTCAGTAAATTATATGCAATCCTAAAAAGGGGTTTAGATCATTTTCACAACCATAGGTTAGTGTAAGCATTTGGAGCACCTTTAAGATAGAATAAACTATGATGGTCACTACTTTAGGTGTGCTAATATTTTTGACTTACCATATTTTCAAACTACAATAGGTTGATTGGGATGTAATATAACTATGAAAGTAGAGGAGCATGTGCATATCCCAATTTGGTAGTGGTTATCCAATGTTAACACATGACACAATAGCATGTAACTATACTGATACATCAGCAAAAATTTATTCTGGTTGTGATATTACACTATCAGTATGTAATATTCCCACTAAGGGAAACTAGCATATGGATGCCCTTGCTCATACTTAGATTTCCTGTGAGCCTGTGCTTAGTTCAAAATGAAGCTTATAAAAAAAAAAAAAAACATTCTGCATAAACTATAAAACCTCAAAAGTTTCTGCCCCAGTCTTCCAGGTAAAATGGTAGATTAGAAACAACCAAAATGTGACCCAGTGAAGGACAATCAAAATAAGACCTAAGAATTGTCCCAAAAAAGAGAAACAGAAAGAGACCCTCGGAAAACCATGAAGAAGTAGGAGAGAGAGTATGAGAGAGAGACGCTAGAACTCATCCGTGATACACAGATCTGCACAGAGCCCCGAGATCTCCACCACAGTGAGTGGAAACTGCTTGGAATTCCAGCCTCTAGTGCTACTGGAAAGGCAAATATGAAGCTAAAAAGCCACCAGAAGACTGCAGCCAAATGCCAGATGAAAGGTGTGAGTATCTGGAACAAAGAGACTTCGAAGCTGATCAGCCCTGGACTTTTCCTAACACAGAGGGCAAGCAGCCTTCTCTGAGCCAGCCAGGGCTGCCAGTGGAAGCCTGAGCACCTGCCCTGCCTCAGCTCTGCAGGCCTCTTGCACCCTTGGAGCTCCACCCAATGGCTGCAAAGACCCCATGATTCTCCTCTGACAACACAGAGCTAACTTCTAGGAACCTGGAGGAATCACAGAAAAACAGGTAAGGCTAGCCACTACTATAGTTGATAGTGTTCTGAAGACCCATTCCAGAGGGTTCTGAAATGAATGACTACACCAAAATTCCAGCTTTCAGTTCCATGATTACTAGCAAGCCATCACTATCTCCTGAAGGTCTCAGCGGTGCCCTGGCAGAAGCTGGATTACAGCCACCCCACCATCAGTGGTCTCTAGAAGTCAAGCTCAGGAGGAAGTAGCACAAAGGGTCTGGAGAAGAGGACATTGTTCAGTAAAAACCAGTCCATGGTGTGAACTCTTCTGTGGGGCCTTAAAGGAATAATAAATTGAAAACTCTGAGCCAGAGTAGCAGATATCCTCTGCTGCAATTAAAGGAGAACTCAACACCACAAGCAAACACAATAAAATTCTCAGGTGGCATTTATCATACTAATAACTGGGGGCTAACTCCACAATGCACGACCCATTTTCAATAACAAGGAGGGTCTAATGGGAGGGGGTAGATCACAGATGAGCCTAAATAATGGTACCAAACTGCCTGTATTTACTGAAAAGAAAACTAATAAATTAAATTAAAAAAAAAAATTCTCAGGTGGGCAAGAACATTGATTGACATTACTCCTGCCCACACAATGCCCTACCTGGGGGGATCTCTAATCCCATATCATCAGGGGGGATGGTAGGTATCAGGCCCAGAGGGCAGTGCTACTCAGGCCGGAAAACTGACAAGTAATATACTACAGGACTCTCACCTGAACAACCCACTCACAGGCTTTATGTGACCAACCTGTGGTACTACCATTACAAACTATAATCTGATGGGAGGAAGAAAGGAAACTTGCTCACATATGTATGACCAGAACCTCACCCATATACTGTAATTTGGGGATTTTTTTTTGTTTTTAAACTTTTTTTATTCAGAATTTAAACACAAATATTGCAGATTAATTATATTCCCATGGCGTTATAACCTTATGTCCCCTCCCACCCACTCTGATTCCACTCAAGGCCTTCATTCTCTGTTGTGGGGGAAAGGAGGACTAGCCTCCTGCCCCTTTACAAGTCTCCATGAGCCTTGGAGGTTGTAAATCTCCTTCGGTGTTGAGCTCTTGGCAGCCTCTGACTTTCTGCTGTAATGAGTTTCAGGTCTCCTCAGTGTTTACTGCCATCTCGTAGGAATGGTTCTCTGGCCAGCCATGGGAGCAGCACTGGCGCAGTGATGGTGGCGGCATGGTACCCGCACCCAAACAGGCGCGTAGGCCAAGGAAGCGGAGTAGAAGACCCAGAATTAAATCCACACTACTTTAGCCACCCGATCTTTGATAAGTAAGCCAGAAATATTCAGTGGAGAAAAGACAGCTTATTCAACAAATAGTGCTGTCAAATCTGGATATCCACCTCTACAAGGAGGAAATTAGATCTATGTCTCCCTCTCTGTACAAATGTCAAGATGGATCAAAGACCTCGATCTGAAACTTGAAGCACAGAAAGTGCCAGGGGAAAAAATAGGAAACGCTCTATAGGATATAGGCATAGGCAAAAACTTCCTGACCAAAATTCTGATGGCATAAGAAATAGTGCCAAGAATCAACAACTGAGACTGCATCAAATCAGAATGCTTCTGTACAGCAGAATAAATGACCATCAAAGCACACAGACAGCCTCCAGAATGGAAACAAATATTTTTCTAGCTCTACTCCACACAAGGGGGCTAATTACCAGTCTATGTAGAATTGCAAAACTTTGCAATACCATTTCAGCCCAGTCATATGGTAATCACCAAGAAAACAGGCAGCATGGGCTGGGGAAATGGTTTAGCAGTTAAGGTTTTGCCTGCAAAGCCTAAGGACCCTGGTTTGATTTCCCAGGACCCACATGAGCCAGATGCGCAAGGGGGGCAGTGCCTGCATCTGGAGCTCCTTTGTAGCGGCTAGAGGCCCTGGCACACCTATTCTCTCCTTCTCTCTTTCTATCTGCCTCTTTCTCTCTCTCTCTCAAATAACGAAATAAAATAGAGAAAAATAAAACAGACAGCATATGCTGGTGAGGATGCAGAGAAGATTGACCCCTCATCCACTGTTGGTAGGAGTGCAAACTAGTATAGTTATTATGGAAATAAATATGGAAATATCTCAAGAAGTTAGACATAGACCTCCCATATGACCCAGCTATTGCACTCCTGGTCATAAACCCTAAGGACTCTTTATGGCAGATATACTTCTACATCCATGTTTATTGTGGCTCTATTTACAACAGCTAAGAATTGGGGTCAGTCAAGGTGCCCATCAATGGGTGAGTAGATAATGAAAATGTGGTACATGTATATAGTGGAATTCTATGTAACAGTGTGGGGAAGGTGATTGGGAAAGAATCATATTAAGTGAAGTGACTCAAAAACACCAAAACCACATGTTCTCTGTGATGTACAGATGTTATCATGTAACATCTATCAGTGTGTAAACCTGTAAAGACAGAACCATAACCAAAAGTGAATACAAAGGGATGATCTGAAAGAGTGGTAAGGAAGGGCAAAGGGATACCTGTGATACAGGGAAGAGAATGGAGGAGAAGAGGGAAAGGGGGGATAAGAGAGAGGAGGAGAATTTAAAAAATTGTACTTGAAAATGTCAGAATAATGAACTACAGCTAAATCTCTGCTTGCCAATTAAAGAAAAACTAAACTTTAAAAAAGCTTCTATGCATAAAAGAACAGTCAAAGAGTAATAGAATAAGAAAAATATTTACAAGGCCCAGGTGTCAGATAAAAAGTTAATATCCAGGGCTAGAGAGATGGCTTAGTGGTTAAGGAACTTGCCTGAGAAGCCTAATGACCTACATTCAATTCCCCAGTACCCATGTAAGCCAGATGCACATGGTGGTGCATACATCTGGGGTTCATTTGCTAGAGGCCCTGGCATACCCATTCTGTCTATCTGCCTCTCTCTCTCTCTCAAATAAATAAATAAATAAATATTTTTTAAAGCTTTAATTTTTTAAAAAATTTAAGATCCAGAATAAGTAAAGAACTCTTACAATCTAATATCAAAGCAACAAATAAAATGAGTTTTAAATGGGCAAAGAACATAAATACACATTTCCCCAAAAAAGACATATGAATTGCCAAAATCTTCATATTTGGCATATTCAACATCTATAGTTCTCAATGAATACAAATTAAAGCCACAATGACATTACCTCACACCTTTTAGGATGACCACAAAAACAACAAATGAGCTGGGTGTGGTGGTTCATGTTTTTCATCCTAATACTAGAATACTATTCTAAACCAGTGTTCTAAACCAGCCTGCATTGCAAAGTGAGTTCAGGTAAGCCTGGGCTAGAGTGAGACTCTCTCAAAAATAAAAATAAATAAATAAATAAACCACATAGAATGTAATTGTGGGTGAGAGCATGGTGAAATTATAACCCTACAATCAATAAAGAACCTATAATTTATATATCTACAGTGTGTCTCAGCCAATTTTATGCTTCTATAGAAAAATACTGAAGATAGGGTAATTTATAAAGGAAGGAAATTTATTGATTCACAGTTCTGGAGCTTGGGAAGACTTTTTTATTATTAGTTATGTACACAGTGTTTATACAGTCATGACTGATATCACTTAGCTTCAAGGTTCTGGCATCTGGTCAAGGCCTCTTTTTTTGTTTGTTTGGTTGGTTTTTTGAGGTAGGGTCTTGCTGTAGCCCAGGCTGACCTGGAGTTCACTATAGAGTCTCATGGTGGCCTTGAACTCATGGCAAACCTCCTATCTCTGCCTCTCAAGTGCTGGGATTAAAGGCATGCGCCACCACGCCTGGCTGGTCAAGACCTCTTGATACATCTTTCCATGATAGAAGGCAAAAGAGGCTAAAGAGAGCAAGAGATCGAACTTGTAACCTCAACCCCTTGCATAACCAGCATTAATCCATTCATGAGGGTGAAACCCTCAGGACCTAAATACTTCCCATTAGATCCTCCCTCTGAAAGCTTGCATGGGGAATATGTATTCAAACATCATATCACAAGGGAATATTAGCCTGTTCAAAGAAGAAAGTTCTGCCATTTATAACAAAACATAGAGTCCTGAGGTCCTTCTGCCTGACACAGAACAAATACCACATGATAACACCAAGATAAGCAGCCTCAAAAGAACAGAGAGTAGGAGGGTGCTTCCCAGGGGCTGGGCAAAGGAAATGTAGAGGCATTAATCAAAGGGTATAAAGGTTCCTTTATGTAATATAAACAAGGCTTGGAGAGCTACTATACAGTGCATGTCTATGATTGATACCGTACTTTAAAGTTTGCTAAAAGGGTAGATCTTAGGCTAAGTGGTCTTATCTCAAGAAAAAGTAAGAAGGCAGAAGGAAATATATGGAGGTGATGGATATCTGTTGTATTCAAGGTCTTCGAGTTGTATTTACTAAATGTGAACAGTTTTCAAATGTGTCAGACTTCAACAAAGAAATTCCAAAAATGAATGATATATAGTACAATTAACTGGGCTCCATAATCTTTCAAGGTATTGTTTCATTTCTTTCTCTATTGCTTTTGCAGTCAAGTGCTATACCACTGAGCTATACCCACCCTTTCATTTTTTTGTACCTTTCCTTCAAATCTCAGAAAATCAGGTAACTCCTCAGATAAGCAGATGTAATATGTTTATGGTTGTTTCTTGAGGCACAAACATTATTACTTTAAATTTTAAAAAGCCACTTTGAGTGGCTGGAGGGATGGCTTAGTGGTTAAGGCACTTGCCTGTGAAGCCAAAAGACCTAGGTGCAATTCCACAAGACCCACATAGGCCAAGTGGTGCATGCATCTGGAGTTCATTTGCAGCAGCTGGAGTTCCTGGCATGCCCATTCTCTATTGACCTCTCTGAAATAGATAAAATAAAATAAATATTAAAAAAATATTAAAACCACTTTGAAATATTTTTCTTCTGTTGTTCATAAGATTTTCTCAACATTATGATCTACTTCATTCCTACTGTCATTTCCATTGGTTTTGTAAAAGATATTAGTTTCAATCTCACTGTGCAGATCTTAAACAAAATGGAACTTAATATTACATATTTTATTTGCCATGTAGAACATTTTTTCTTATACTAAAGGCTTTTCTCATTACAGGTATGATTTTTATCAAGTATTATTTCATAGGTGTTCCTTTTTTTAATTACTTGGGCATCAATTATCTTTGTTATAAGAAAAATAAATCTCTGGTACAGAAAGAATTGATAAATAATTGTAAACTGTTTCTGTGAATAGTATAGGAATATAGGAAAAAATCCAAGGCTTTAAACTTTGTTTCTTCCAAAATATGATCTAAATGCACATTATGTTACAAAGTAATATACCCAGTAAATATTGCTAATTATAGTAATCATTAGTGGAGTACTTATTAGAAATAGAGAAACTTAAATTTTATAATATGCTTATCTTTGTTTTTTCTTTTTACTTTAAGATGTATATGTTTAGGGTTGGGGATATAAATTGGCCATCATTATCACCTGAGAGTTTAAAATATAATTTCTTGGGCTTGTTACAGATTTACAAACTCAGGAATCCAAGAATGAGGCCCAGAAATCAGAGGTTTAATATAAGCTCTTAGAGATGATTCTAAAGTAGTCTAACTGTTGAAAGCCACTGTTCTTCAAGAAACAAAGATAATTACTATGCAACATTTAAATTTCCATGATATATCTGTCTACAAAGACTATGGAAAATGGAATAACAAATTACTGTCTAGGAAAATTAAAGAAGGGTATGCAGGTAAGATAATATTTGAGTCAACACTGAGAATAAACATTACTTTTGAAAATTTTTAAGTTAACAAAGTTATTTATACATGGAACAGTGTGACAATTTGATAAGATATACCATGTACAAAAGTCAAGTCAGAGTCATCAGCATATCCTTTACCTCAAACTTTTTGTGTTGCAGATGTCCAAAATTTCTTTCAGCTATTTTGAAAACACAATAAATCAAATGAAAATTAGTCACACCACTGTACTATACTGCCAAAATAAAATAACAAGAAATAAATAAAATCATTCAGCAGTAATTCAGTAGATAATTCTCCTAACACACTAGTCAACCCTCCTGAAACTCCCCAACTCCCCCATCCTCCCTAGCCTCTCACAACTGCTATCATGCCCTCCAAAACATCTATGACATCAACTTTTGTGGCTTCCACATATAAGTTAAGTTAGAGCTGTATGAAAGATGTTAGAAGCAAGGTAGTTTCTTTAGGCACGTAGTTAGGTACAGACACAGGTCCAAAAGAACATAGATGCTGACCTGCCCTGGCAAAACTGAAAGGGGACTCCCATGTGACCTTAAACCTGACTCATCAAGTTGGCAGTCAGGGACAACTGCTGCCTGTTGTCTTCTTCTAGGAAAAAAAAAAAAAAAAAGATGTGCTTTTATTTTCCCCCATCGATGGACTCTTTCTGAGTCTGTGGTCTTCTTCCTGACCCACCAACCAATCAAGGTCCTCTGTATGCATTTGAACTTGACATTGAGACTTATCCCAACTGGATGGCAATTTACATCTCCAAGATTATAAGAAAACTCAATTCAATTCCCATGCAGATTTTTCCAATAGGGACCCCTCCCAGTTTGTGGAGAGGGAAACTCTCTAGGCTTGAGAGCTTTTCTGCTTTACTTCTCTTTTTTACTTCCACTCTTTCTTAAAATAAATCTTTTATAGCCCACCTTCCCTTGTGTCTGTGTTTGTCAATTCTTTGCTAATCATGAGTCAAGAACTCAAGAGCCACTGGCTTGGGGAGTTCGAAGCCTATCCAGAGCCTGGAGGGCTGGAGCACTCCTCAACTCCTGCAACGATGAAGTACTTGTTGTTCTGTGACTGGCTTATTTCACTTAATGTCCTCCCTGCAGAACGGGAGAGAAGATTGGTATCCTTCCGGTATAAAATTAACATCCAGAACATATAAGTAACTCAACAGTTGACAAACAATTCAAAAATGGAGAAAGCATGTAAGTGGCCAACAAGTATATGAAAGAGTATTCTATTTCACTAATCATCAGAAAAAAATGTGATTCAGAAATCAAATATCTCATCAAAATTACAAAAATATTATGTTATTCTTTGATTCAACAAATCTTCATTGAACACATACTGTTCTAATAACTCTTCCACACTGATAAAGCTTTATAGACAACAGTTCACCAAGGGACATAGAGTATAGCTGGGAGTGGTTGAACCCTAAGTAATGTCAGCATTCACAAGTCTGAGGCAGGAGGATGGTGAGTCTGAGGCCAACCAGAGATACATAGTAACAAGACCTGTCTCTAAGAAAAAGTAAAATGAAATACATTATTAAAAAGATTTATTAGGAAGCAAAGCAAGAAGCTTTCAGGCTCCCCTTCCATACCCTGGGGGTGAGCTACCTGGTGTTGCTGGCAGCTCTCTTTGGCAGCCATCCCATAGTCCTGGACTCTCCATTGGGTCTGCACTGCAGCCCACAGTTCATCCACATGGCTCCACTGAGTCTCCATGCAGCTAATCCAACAAGCCTGCTTCACATTGCCCATGGCCATTTACAAAATACAAAACCATGTTGCAAATTCAACAACCTTCTCTTTACTGCATTTCTTATGCTCCGTAGTACCAGGTGTAGTGCTAGATTGTTAATCCAGGGAGGAATAAATCTGACTTTGAAGAAAGGACACTCCTTCAGCATTCAAGCTTCTTCAAGAGTCTGCATTCTTCCTGTTGTCCCAATGCAGGTAGCTGGCCTGATCTCAATGGTTGCAATTTCTCAAACAATTGCAGCTGAATGGGCAGAAGTTTTAGCCCAACGATTTCATTTCTGTGCCCTATCTCTTTGCTCATACCAGTCAATTTCTATGCAATGCAACACCGTACAAGTTCTCAGGATATGGGCATAACAACAAGCCTCTCACACAAACTGCTTTGATCTCAGTCCAGGCAAAGCTCTTTCTTAACCTCATAAGCAAAACCTTACAGTCCATAGTTCTTACTGCCTTCAGGTCTTTCAACTCTGTCCATCAAGTCCATCAAGCTGTAGTTACAACATTGCAAGGTGACTCTTAGGCCAAGGTTTCAAATTCTTCCACATTCCTCTTGCAAATAAAATTCAAAAGGCCAAAAGCCACATAGTCAGGTTTCTAGCAGCAATGACCGCACTTTTTGATACCAACTTTACTGTTGCAGTCAGGTTTGTATTATTGGTAGAAATCATCTAAACAAGAACAGCTTGTGGGGGGGGGAAAGGGTTATTTTGGCTTACAGACTCGACAGGAAGCTCCATGGCTACAGGGGGAAATGATGGCATGAGCAGAGAGTAGATATCACCTCTTGGCCAACATAAGGTGGACAACAGCAACAGGAAAATGTGCAAACACTGGTAAGAGGAAACTGGCTATAATGCCCATAAGCCCACCCCAACAGTACACTGCCTGCAGGAGGCTTTAATTTCCAAATTGCTCTCAGCTGGGGACTGAGCATTCAGAACACCTAAGTTTATGGGGGCACCTGAGTCAAGCCACCACATCCAGCTTCTAGTTTTGTAATCATAGCTGTATACTCTTTCCCTTGTATTGAACTTAGAGTGTTGTGTAAGCCTCCCATCCCCTCAAAACCTGGATTCACTTCATACCTGCTATGGTTATGGGTAGGAGAGAAAAGGGAAACAGTAAAGAGGTACCATCTTGACAAGGAATAGAGGCCGAGTGGTGAGTCCATCCCTGAGTCTGGAGTGTGGGGAGAGGGATGCCACCAAGGTACACTACCAGAGGCCTTAGATGCAGGGCCAAAAATGTGGACTTGATCCTCCGCACAAAAGATGATATTAGAGACTTTTCAGTAGATGTCTGCTTTAAAAAAAAAAAAAAGTATCTGTAGCAACTGTAGAAGGAAACAGATAGATGAAGGGAGAGGCTAGACCCATGGCACATCAGTCAGCAGCAGAATTGAAGAGATCAGGGAGGGGATATTGATGGTGGAGGTTCAGGGAATAGGGTGAATTTCAAAGAACAGAAGGCCTCCCTGGGGGCCCTTGGGAACAAAGAACAAGAAAAAGCTGTAGAGTTGGCTATTCGACTTGTAGTACGGGGGACATTCTGTATGGATTCCAAAGCCCTTAAAAGAAAATATGAAAGAAGTAGGGATATCGTGGCGAAATTAATACACTGCATTTTAGATAAGCCAAAATTTTCTACTGTCACTTAAGATTAATTCTCCTTTTATGATTCCCTAGTTTCATGACATGTAGACACACATAGACATCCATATATGCAAATTTAAATCAAGATTCTATATATGAGAGAAAACATAGAGTCTTTCTGAGTCTGACTTATTTTGCTTTACAATTATTTCTAGTTCCATCAATTTTCCTGCAAATACCACAAGGCTATTAGGACAGATGACAGTAGGTCCAACTTGTCTTTGTCAAAATTCCTACAGGAGTCTGATGCTCTTAAAAGAGTAAGAAACCATGATATAATAGTTTCTGAATAGATGATACAAATGGGCATAGTAATGGTTATTTCACAGTTTACTTTTCTTTTTTAAAATTTATTTTTTTTATTTATTTGACAGAGAGAAAGAGGGACAGAGAGAGAGACAGAATGGGTGCACCAAGGCCTCCAGCCCCTAGAAATGAACTCCAGATGTGTGTGCCCCCTTGTGCATCTGGCTAACATGGGTCCTGGGGAATTGAACCTGGGTCCTTTGGCTGTGCAGGCAAATGCCTTAACTGCTAAGCCATTCCTCTAGCCCCAGGTTTACTTTTCAAAGCACATGCAATTTAGTATCTGATAAGTCCTCATGGCTGGCACTGAATGAGGAGTCAGTATGGCAAGAATAGACTTAGGCAAGTGCTATCTGATGCTGCTAGAGGGCACTGCACCTACAACATTGACCTGAAATCCCTGTGTAGTCTCTAGGTGGGCATTTAGAAAAGTATAGGTTATTTGTATCATGAGTACAGGTAGTTTTGTAACCCAGATTGCTAGAACAGTTGGGAGGAGGAGGAGTCTGTATATATAATAAACCTACATAAACTTGTATAACTGGAGAAATATTGACCTACTTCCCTATTGAAGGGTTATTAGTTCCTGGGCCTGCAACTTCTGTCTTCTCTTAGCATTCCCACCAAGTGCCAAAAGCCAAGAATACAAGGGACTTCCAGGATTCTATTCCAGTGGGTGGCCAGCATGAGCTGACTGGACAGTGCCCATGGTGTACTCCTCAAGTACTTTTTCATACCCCTCCTCCAAAAAAATCCATGACAAGTACCTACACACAAGACCTTCACTCTGTGCATGTGATGTTACTGACCACTTTACAGTCCAAGAGGGATGGGGAGATCTAGAAAGCCTCACCTCCAACTGGAAGCATGCTCTGGTGCCTTCTGATTTATGCAGGTGTCCCTACCCAGAAAAACTTCAAAATCTTTAACATTTGAGAGTCATTTGATCTGACCTATTCATCAGTGTGTTTTCATCAGCTGCATTGTATCCCATTGTGGCAGGACTCACATGGCAGGAAAGCCATTTGATTGGGAAAAGACTTTGATAAATGTGGTGGTTTGATTCAGGTGTCCCCCGTAAACTTAGGTGTTCTGAATTTGGGGTTACCAGGTGATGAAGATTTGGCAACCAACGCCTCCTGGAGGCAGTATATTATTGGGGGCTGGCTTATGGGTATTGTAGCCAGTTTCCCCTTGCCAGTGTTTGGCACACTCTCCTGTTCCTGTTGTCCTCCTGATGTTGGCCAGGAGGTGATGTCCACCTTCTGCTTATGCCATCATTTTCCTCTGCCATCATGGAGCTTCCCCTTGAGTCTATAAGCCAAAATAAACCTTTTTTCCCCATACACTGCTCTTGGTCAGGTGATTTCTGCCAGCAATGCAAACCTGACTGCAACAATAAACTTTCTTAAAACTGAAGGAAATACCTCAGGCCTTGTTCCACTGGGACTATACCATGCAGGGTAAGAGTAAGGCAGTTGAGATTCTCCAGGAAAAATCAAAGTTCCAAGAGCAGAAGAGGGACTTGGGAGAAGAAAAATATTATAAAAGCTTTGTTTGCCATGGATCTGGGTGTGGTTTTACAGATCTGCTATCCCACCACTCACTAGATAGAGACAGGAGTGTCAGGCATTCAAGGCCAATCTACTACAAAGCAAGTTTGAGACCAGCCTGTACTACATGTGATCCTGTCTCAAAAAAAAGAAAGTTGCTTGCCATAAAAATGCAACACAAATAATAGTACATTAAGATTATAGTGCCTGTATTCACTTCAAAACTCACTCATGGATTAGTTATTCATTCAATAATATGTTCCGGGATTCAGAGTTATGCTAATGAAAGTATACCTTCAGGAATGAATGTTCTTAGTCGTTTGAAAGTTTTAATCAGCTGAATCACACTTGGAAATCTTTAATCATTTTTAAGAGCTAATGGTCATCTTCCACCTGAAATAACTGTACTTGCCTTGGAGTGTGTTTCATCATTCTAATTCTTGCCTTTTTTATTGCTGCACCATTCTTGTCTCAGGCAGATGATGATCTGATTCTAAGATACAGAGACAGAGGTGAAATTGAAAGGGCAAACAATCCCCCTTTCCCATTCAGGATGTGCTAAATTTCATGATTGGATTTCCTTTGTTCCAGTTGACTACAAGCAAGAGTAAAAAAAGGACCATTTTATTGCTATCTTTTTAAAAAATCTTAACTAAATGAAGCTCAATTCCTACTGAGCCTAGAATAAGTTATTGTTTACTGAGAAAGAGAGCTTATATTCACCAACAAATACACATCTAAAGCATGTCACTTTAAATCCCTATATATGGCCCCCAAAACTTCCAGCTACCCCATGTTTTGTTCCTTACCAACGTCTCCCTTTCTCCACACATGACATTTAGAAAAGAGAAACAGAGAGAAGAGGAATCTTAAAAACAGATTTCACATGGCATTAGTACATTGAGTAGTTCCAGGTGAAACTATCAAATATGTTTTAAAGCACAATGGTTTTTCCAGTCTCCTGCCTGGCTTCCAGTATTTTTGCTTGGGTGAGAAAAAAGTCAATCATGTTTTCATTTAATCCCTTTTTGCTTTCCAGCTAACACTGTATAACAACCTCCTCTGGAACCTGGAACCCATTTTAAAAGCCCTCCATTTTTATTTCTCAAAGCATATTTCTCTAAGAATTTAGATGAGGACATACCTAAAAGAGGGCATGGTCTGTACAAAATTGAGTCCTTCATATTTTCAGTGAGTCTTTTTGATTTCTCTTCACCAGCTCTTCATTTTCATCTTCCCTACTCCACAGTGACATTGTTCCCTCAGCCTGTCTAGGGCTTCAGAGAAGCTAAGTGAACTTGGTTTTTGCTGATGTATTACCCTCAAGCCTTAGCAATGAGCTCTGAACTCTCTGATCAGCTAAATCACTTACTGCACTTCGGTTTGCTCTTCATCTTTATGCTTCATCACTCAATTTCATAAAGCAGGTATTTATCTTTTGAGGTCTTATTATTTTGAAGGTGGTTTTGTCCAACATTTTTCTTATAATAGGAAAGTCTATCATTTGAGAAGAGCATTAGTTCAGTCAGGACCCATTAAGAAAGAGTTAGTTATAAAATTTTCTTCTGTACTTACAACTCTACAAATAAGCCATAAGAATGCTGTTGTAATATTCTATCTAAGAAAAGGCAAATCCTGACTTAGGTGCAGATACACTAACCAAAGGAGTTATTGTAGGAGAAAGGAAACAAACTGTTGTAACAGGGAGACCATCCAACCTGAGATTTGCACATCACAAAAATCAGAATTTTTCTTTGATGAACTCCTGTTCATCAAAGATGAACTGCTGGATCAAGATGACTTAAGCAAACAGCAGATCAGAAAATCTTATCTCCAAAGATCATTTGGTGCTCAGAAGAGGCCTGTAGAGGAACTGATGCTGACTTGGGCTGTGAGGATGGAAAAAACTCAAGGGCCTTATGGAAGAAAAACATAAAAGTCTGGTTCAACTATGGTAGCAGGAATTTTGTCCAGATTGGCTAGTAGGAACACTAAGTTCAGCTCCTTGTGAGGAAAACATGGGAATCTGTAGGATCTGTGTCTAGAGCACCAGATCAGCAAAAGGGGAGACCATGAGTCTTATCTGAGCCAGATGGGAAATTGGTTCCTTTTTTTAAACTACCTCTTAAAGGCAATGGAGCTGCAGGGTTAATATAGCTTCCATTGCTTTTCAAAGTCACAGGCTTGGGACTGGAGAGATAGCTCATCAGTTAAGGCACTTGCCTGCAGAACCTAATGATCCAACTTTGAGACCCTAGTACCCACATGGAGGCAGATGCACAAAGTGGTACATGCGTCTGGAGTCCATTTATAGTGGTTAGAGGTCCTGGCACACCTATCCTCTCTGTTTTTCTTCTATCTTTCTCTGCTTACAACTAAGTAAATATTTTAAAAAGTCACAAAGATCAGTGAATTTCAACATTCAGGAAATCCTCTCTCCTCTTCTATCCCTGACCCAACAAAGCTCTGCATGAATGTCTCTCGCTTCTGCTTCCTTTCACCTTTGTAATGCCAGTTCCTGCTCATATTCAGCATTCTAATGTGCGACCTCTCACCATAGAAACAGCTTCCCAAAATATGCTAGAACATTGTGGGTCTTCTCTTTGTAGATTATTCACAGTGCATGTGATACCTGCTTAGCTCCTGAGGACAGAGCTATGTCTTACTCATCTTGTATCCTCAGCACTTCACTCAATGACAGATTCTGTGGGCTTTCCACAAACAGTGAATGAATGTGCAGTGGTTACCATAGCTGTGATATTTGAAAGTTACCCTGTTCTCACAGACAACAGGCAGGTAGAGCAATATCCAGATCTTTAGGATTGTTCACAGGAGGATGTTAGGGTTGCTTGATCATCTAGTCTCTTTTTGCCTTTTATATCCATTCACAGTTCATTTGGAAGAAAGTAGTATGGTGATTTTTACTTTATCTTCTTAGCTGCTTTAGAAAAAAAAAATGCTTTCAGCAAAGGGGTTGCAGTTTTTTATTTGAATTTATCTTGTCCATATATTATTTACCAACAGTGACCAATAAGTCAAAAGACTTTTTTCCAACTTTCAGGGAAGAGAGAAAAGTATGACTGAATTTGGGAAATATTTTTGTAGGGAAATGTAAACCTTCATATTTAAGTAAGTGCATCAAGTCTGGAATAATTATAGAGTTTAAGAATTACTTGTAAATCAATCAATTTAATCCCATTATTTATAATTAAGAAAGTAAGGCTCTGAGATGTGTCATTTCAAAGTTTAGATAGAATCAGGAAGTACTCATTTCTTTTATTTCCCTGCTTGAGAATATTTTCCACTAAATCAAAGATGAGTTTTGTTTGAATTCTTTGGATAATAGATAATTTTATTCTTGAGGCAACTTCTGAAAGATGAGATGCATAACAAAACCCAAAGTGGTTTTCATTAAGTATTAAATCCCAGAAAATATTCAGAATTTCAAATGTAAATGCATTATCATGCTATTGCTTAGAGCACCAACTGGAATACTTTTGAATACAGTAATCAAATATCATAAAAAGGTCTTTGCTGCTAAAGTCATCAAGAAAGGATAGAAGGAAATCTGTACTATGTGATAAGACAGGCCCAGGGGTTCTTATCTCCAAGTTGACTCCTTATACAGGTGAACTCTGATTATGTCCATACATTCCACTACAGAACAAGGCTAAAAATGCTCCTTTTATTGATTCCTGGGTATCAAATTCAAATAGCAAAACATAGTGGAATATCATGCCCTGCATCAAATAAGTTTCCTAGGTGGCAACTTAACCTTTAATGTAAGTGAGTAACTTTTCCTTAGCACTTACAAGTTTTGAAATGTTTACCTACAGGTCAAGAATTAAGCTGGATCCAGATCTTTCTATAAAAATGTAGAGGTATTTTGGTGCTACAGGAAGATGTAGAGTGCTTAAATCAGAAGTTGTTAACTTCTTAATTATTCCTCATAAATATGGAACAACACAGATCTACATCTACATTCTATAAACTCCAAATACATAGTTCCCATATCACCTCTAAGCCATGCTGGCCTGAGAATGCTGACCTGATAGCTGTTATGGTGTGACCTAAGTAGAATAACAATTATCTTTAAAAGGGGTAGAGATAGCCTGGCTACATGTTTATCTGTTGAATGTAAACCACTGCACAGAAGGCCAACATCAGGCAAGGATACTCTGGGTATAAGAAATAACAGAACAAAGCCTCTGTGATCATGAAAAACATTGACCAACATTAATACTTTACACCAGAAAAATGACAAAACATACTCCTTTTCTGATTAGTAGAACTGAATGCTGCCTCTCTGGCAATTAGAGTTTTAGGCCTACTTTGCTTTTCACAATTGCTGGATGAAATTAAAATATTCAATGATAAACTTATTCCCCTTCCCCCCCAAGATTTCAGTAACGAGAAAACCTCAATTTCCTGAAACTGTGCACAAGATCATCAAAGGCAAGTCTAAATCCCATGGCACACTGTATTAGTTACCTTTGTATTGCTGTGACCAAACAGCTAGCAAAAGTAACTTAAGAAAGAAAAGGGTTTAATTCATCCTACAGTTCCAGAAGAACACATTCCCATCATGATAAGGAAGAAATGTGGGCAGGAGCAAGGAGCCAGCTTGTCACATTGCAGTCAGGAAACAGAGGCAGAAGGAAAACAGAAAGTAGGGTCAAGCTATATCACCTCAAGGATGATCCCCCAAGAGCCCATTTCCTCCAACACTCTACTGACTTAGTTTCACAACCTTCCCAAACAGCGCCACCACCTAGGGAGCAAGTGTTAAACACTTCCCCTATGGGGACATTTTACATCCATAACACAACATACACCTCCAAGACTGCCCATCAGTCCCTATATTGAATTGTTCTTATTGCAACAAACCAGTAAGCCAGACTTTTTAAAAAATCTCATCCAAAAGTTCTTCTCAAATTACTGAATATAAAAATTAATAGTTCAGGAAAATGCTAAGACTTCTTTTATTTTCCTACATTTGTGCCTGGTTTTGACAAATGAAATGTCTAACCCAATTGTGAAGGTTAGCACTTAGTGAAAAGAATTAGGGGCCTGGAGAGTAAGCTTTAGTGGTGAAAGAACTTGCCTGTGAAGCCTAAAGACCCAGCTTTGCTTCCCCAGTACTCATGTAAGCCAGCTACACTGGTGATGCATGCATCTGGAGTTTGTTTGCAGTGGCTAAAAGCCCTGGCAGACCCATTCTCTGTATCTGCTTCTTCCTCTCTCCTTCTCTCTCTCAAATAAATAAATTAATTAAATATATTTTTTTAAAAAATTAAAAGAAAAAACTTGAGCACCAAAAGAAGGAAAAGTAAAAGCAAACCTTACCAGACCTTCCCATCTTTATCTAATCTAATTTTTATTCCAATACTGGTCCCTGCTATGGATTAAGTATGTCCCTGCAAAGCTCAATTTAATTTCTCAAAAATGATGATGATGGAGAGTGAGACCTAGTGAGCAGTGGTTAGATAATAGGAGAGGCCCTCGCTAATGGTGAATGTCTTTCTAGTTAATGGGGAACTGGATAATTCTTGGCATGGTGAGTAAGCTCTCACAGGACTAGATTACCTATTTCAATGAGAAGTTTTTCTGCCAGGCTGTCCCTTGTACTGTGCTTATCTGTACACACCTACTTGCCCATCTGCTTTCTGCCATGAGAAGAGATCACTGTGGTCCTACGTGTTTTTTTTTTTTTTATTCCAAGCCTCTAGAGCTATTAGCTATGTATTTATAAATTACCTAGTTTCAGGTATTCTGTTATCACAATAGAAAAATTTAATGGCTAACTACTTGTTAGTTAATTTTTTGTTTTTCTTGAGTGACAAAGCAAAGCTAAATATAGAGGACTTAAGTTGCCTGATCTAGAGGAAGGGTGGCACTGGAATTACTGAGGCTGTTCTTCAGGAGCCCCAGAACTTCAGCAACTTTCCACATGTTTCTTTCTCACAGAATATCATAATCTCTGACCAAGTTACCCTTCTAGCAGCCCACAATATTTTAAATGTCATAAGAAATAGAATAAAGGCTAAGGCAGTGAAAAAGTAACCATTTCTTTGATTATATGACTGAAGTGACAGTCATTAGAAAAGGATATAGTGATTGTAACCTAAGAAGCAGAATATTCTATGATTATGCATAAATATTAAAAACATCAAAATTAAGGATTAATGATTTGAGAAATGAGATTAGTGATAAAATGTGAATGAAACATTTTTGTCAATATCTTGGTAAGAGAAGCTAGAATTAGGAATTTTGAAATGCTCTAGAAAAATCTTGGGAAAAGAATATATTTTGAGTAAAAAGAGAAGAAATGAATTGTTCCATTTAAAAATACTTAGGGGGCTGGAGAGATTGCTTAGTGGTCAAGGCACTTGCCTACAAAGCCTAAGGACCCAAGTTTGATTGCCCAGTACCAATCAATGTAAGCCAGATGCACAAGGTGGCCCATGCATCTGATGTTCATTTTCAGTGGCTACAGGCCCTGTCATGCCCATTCTCATTCATTCCCTCTCCCTCTCTCTCTCTCTTTCTCTCTCTCTCTCATAAATAAATATTTTAAAAATATTTATTGAATGCCTATTAAGCACCAGACATGGCTCTAAACACTGGGAAGATAAGGATGAGGGGGGAAATCCAAGTCTTTGTTCCTTTGGGCAAAACAATGTTAATATGGTAAATATATAAATGAGCTGAATGCTGGCCTACAAAAAGAAACATGCTGTGTCTCACCAGAACCTGTGGGTGTGACCTAATTTGGGAAAACGATCAGTTCAGGTGTATTTATGTTCAGATCTCAAGATGAGATCATCCTACATTACCCAGCTAGATTCTATATTCAAAGACAAATATTCCTAGAAGAAGAAAAGATACAAGTGAGAAGGTCAGGTAGAAACAGAGGCAGAGATTGGGGTACCATAGCCACATGCCAAGGAAGGCCCAGAGTCACCAGACTCTGGAAGAGACCAACAAAGATTCTCCATGGAGTCTTCAGAGGAACATGGTCTTGCCAACACTATAATTTTGGACTTTGAACCCAAAGAACAAATTTCTGTTATTTTAAACTACCCAGTGTTTGCAACTTATTAATACAGCCCTGGAAGCTAATACAGAAACCATGCAAATGAGATCCAATTAAAAGTTGTAGACTGTGGAAGAAACAGAATTCTACAAAAGCAGATAACAAAGATGCTTGACCTAAACTTGGCAGTCAAAGAAGTCTTCAAAGATAATAGAGATCCTAAAAGAAGACTGAAGAAAACTAAATGGGTCCACACCAAAAAGGCAATTTAGAGTAAATAAAAAAGGTGCTTTCTAATGCAGTACAATCTTGTGTGTTCTCATGTTGAATTAATATTATGTAAATTAAATCAAGTACTAATCAACCACCAAGTTGGTATCAGCTTTCTTTCTTAGGACACTTTTTTTTGTGAAACATGAGTTCCCTGAATAATACTTTTCCAGACCAACACAAAATAAAACTACATATAGAGCAAGATGGTTGTCTTCCATGCCTGAGTGTTATTTCAGGCATCTAGAGGCGAGGTCATCTATTATAAATTGAAAGGAAACCACAGATATCATCCTCTACATACACAAAACATCCTGAGCTGCAGGAAGACAGACAGACCTCAGTGACTCCTGGACCACATGTGCAATCATCCCTGGGCCTGGAAGGTAGAAGAGGTGATTCTCAGAAATAAGATCTGACCAAGAAGTAATGCAGCAAAAAAAGAGCCAGGAAGAGAGCTGGAGAGATTGCTTAGTGGTTAAGGTGCTTGCGTGCAAAACCCAATAACCCAAGTTCAATTACCCAGTACTCACATAAGGCCAGATGCACAAAGTAGTGCATGCATCAAGAGGTCATTCACAGTGGCTAGAGGCCCTGCATGCAGTTATATGTCCATATACTTTCTTTCTCTCTCTCTCTGTCTCTCTCTGTCTCTCTCTCTCTTTGCAAATAATAAAATAAATAAATTTTAAAAAGAGCCAGGAGGTTAGTGGTAGGCTGAATTGTAATTTTCTTATTTCAAATAAATTATACTTGAATTTTGAATCATTTGTCATTTGTTGAATGTTCCAGGGCACCAGGTATATAGCATGTTATATACAATGATTCATCTAAGCCTAAAAATACTATGACTAATATCCTATTCATAATTCCCATTTTATAAATGAAGAAACTAAAGCTATAAAGCTAAAATAAATTGTCCAAAGTCTCCCAAGTTGTAAGTGACACAAGTGGAGTTCTAACTCAGGTGGCTAGTACTAGAATTTATCCTTAAAATCACTGCATTTTCTGTACTAGCTTTAGTTTCCATTATATCAACAAAATGAGTAGTTACATTATTAAATATTGTTCAACAAGGAAGATGCCACTAGTCAGTTTGATTTTACCCCTGAGGGGAGTGAGGACCAGAGAGGTTAGGAAACTTGACCAAAATCTTGGAACTTGAATTTGCTCCTATGGAGTCAAACTCCAGAGCTAGGGAAATTAACCACCACTCTATTGACTTCACATGCAGCTTCCTGCTTTGTTCATAGTCTCAGGTTATTTATTGCTACTCACCCTAATGCCCTATGTCTGCATTTGAATCTCCCTGAATAAAGAAACATTTTCACCATATTCATCATCTTAAATAGAAACACAAAGTGGAACTTGTTCTTCACTACATCCAGCCTTTCTTTTTATGTTTTTCAAATAGCAATGATAACAAATTACTGTTGTTTATTTTATTTAAATCTTATTAGCATGAATTAATGGTACATCTTAATGGGATTTGGTGTGCAAGCATTACTCTCCCATCAATTCTTTATGTGTGAAGCCTTTGAGGCTCCCTCTTCTAGATCCTTATAAAGTATAGCTTAGGTTCCTAAGAGTGGTAGTGATCCCACTATACCATAAAAGATGAACTTATTACTTCTGGCTATACTGGTACCTATTATCCAACCTTCCTTTATCTGCTTTCCTCATTACCACCCTTTCCAATCTCTATAATCAGGTTCACTTTATTTATTTATTTATTTATTTATTTATTTATTTATTCACTTTATTTAGGTATTTGAGAGAGAGAAAGAGGCAGAGAGAGAGAGTGAGAGAGAGAGAATGGATATGCCAGGGCCTCCAGCCACTGCAAATGAACTCCAGACACATGTGCCCCTTGTGCATCTGGCTTATGTGGGTCCTGGAGAATTGAACCAGGAACCTTTGGTTTTGCAGGCAAACTGCTAAGCCATCTCTCTAGCCCCACTTTTTAATTTCCACATATGGTTAACTTTGCCACAAAGGACAGGATTTCATTCTTCATTGTGCCTGAAAAACATTCCATTGTGATGTATGCCATGTTCTATTCGTTTGTTGAGGAGAACCAGTGATCGCTGCTATGAGTAGAGCTGCAGTGAATGTGCAGATACAGGCAGCTCTTTGGTATGCTGGTTCATTTCCACTGGATAGAAACTACTTCTTGGCTATTTGGTTTCTCCTTTAGCAAAGTGCCTACATAGAGAATAAAAGGTCACCCTAGGGCTACATAAGATCCTGTCTCAAAAAAAAAAAAATACACATTCAAAGAAACTGGAAAATCTAGAGAAAAAATGGATACAACTCTATCTACATATGACTGACCAACTTTAAATCAAGAATATATGAACAACTTAAGCATATTTATAACAAGTAATGAGATTGAAAGAGTAATAAGGTGTCTACCTACAAAGAAAAGCCAGGACCACCTGGAGTTACTGCCAAACACCACGAAACGTTTAGGATGAAGCTAACACAAGTGTTCTTCAAACTGTTCCATAGAAAGGGAAGGAACAAAACTGGGCGTGGTGGTATATACCTTTAATCTCAGCACTTGGGAGGCAGAGGTAGGAGGATTGCCAAGAGTTCGAGGCCACCTTGAGACTACATAGTGAATTGCAGGTAAGCCTGAGCTAGAGTGAGACCCTGCCTTGAAAAAAAAAAAGAAAAAAAGAAAAGGAAGGAACATGCTGAAACTCTTAAGAACTTGCTATGCTGATACCAAAACTGGATAAAATCACAACAACAGCCAATTTGGATTAACACATAAATTCTCAATAAAACATTGCAAATAAAATTCAAAAAGACATAAAGAAGGTCATAAGACATGACTACACTGGTTTCATCCCAGGCATTCAAGGTTGGATGAACATACACAAATCAAAAAATCTAATATAGCACAGCAACAGACTTAAGGACAGAAATCACAGGATCATCCCAATAGATGCAGAAAGGGTCTTTAACAAAATTCATTATTTCCTAACAGTAAAGCCCTTAATAAAACTAGGAGTGGAAGGAATATATCTCAAGATAGTTATGGCTGTATGTGACAGCCTCTCAAGTGCTAGGATGACCACCATGCCTAGTGGTAATGCTAGTTCTCTAAGTGTTATCCTTCTCCCACAGAGTATGTTATTTCCATGGGACTTTCCTATACAGAAGCTATTTTACTGTCAAGTGACGATTTTATTTTAGCATATACCTCAGAAACATGTCCAGAGTGGTGATTCATATTATTTTGTATACTGTGGCTATGGACCTCTTCAAAATGATGTATTTTTCCTAACGACAGTAATCTATTACCCTTAGCATGAAAATTCTGTCCCTGTCATAGGTTTAGTGTCATGGCAAGTATACAAGGATTACAAAATCTAATGTGCGAAGGTAGTTGTGAGTTACCAATGTGCTTCTCACAAAGGCAAGAAATCAGTCATTTCTCACTCAAAAATGGACAAGAAAAAAAATGAAATTATACTGCAATATAAAGCATTAAGAAAAGTGCCCAGTAGTCTTGTTAAATGTGGATATGAGTTAAAGTGGAATATTGTCTACTCTCCTCCCTTTGGAGTCCTAAAAGATTGGTTTAAACTTATCTCTTGGAGGTAGTGTGCTGCAGATCTAGCTGTATCCTTGCCCGAGGGCTGACAGATGGATTAAATGACCTCTCAGCATCCCTCCCAGACCCACAGTTCTGCTTTGCTCTGATCCTGGATCATGACTGAGCCAGATTTACCCTTGCAAGGTAGTGAAAGAGTCAGCTGCTTGAAAGAAAATAGATAGATTCTTTGTCCTCAAAATGAAATCCTGCCTATTCTGTTCAGTTATACTTGTAGAAGTTTATTTCCTTAAATCACAAGTATTCTTGGCCTTCTATAATTCCTTAACAAAATGCATACATTTGATAAGTCAAGATAAAATAATGAAGCCTCATCAGATATGGGCTTAACAAACATCAGGTCCCTGCAGCAGGACAAAGAACCGAGATGAGGCAAGGAGACTCACAGCAGGCAGGGGAAGATGGAGACAGTACTATAAGTTGTGCCTAATTGCAAGGATGGCTCTAAGCGCCTGCAAAAGATAAGGATCTCCTCCCACAATATGTTGCTTTTTTGATGAATCCAGAGTTCTCACCGGGTGCAACCACTGGTCAAAGGACTGATTCACCCAGTAAGGAAAACAGATGTGGCTCCCAATTCCTACAAAATACTTGACATGTACTGAACATGTAGCAATTACCACCTGGGGAGAGACCTACACTCAGTACAACAAATATACATGAGTAACCAGCCTGGGAGGTCAACAGAAGCACAATCCCTTGCTCTCTGGAAGGTTACACTCTGGAGAAAGCTGTGTGATGAAAGAAGCACAAAGGGCTCTGGGAGCTGTGATCAGTTGGCCCGCCCTATCTGCTAAGGCCTTCTAGAAAAGGGAGGAGTCTATGCAGATGTGAAAACTGAGTAAGAGCTGGAGAAGGGTATGGGTTAAGAAAAAAAGGGCACCTGGAGAATATTACACTTGGTAGCTTGCCTAACATGTGTGGGACAGTAGTTTCAATTCTCCACATTGTAAAGAGCAAAAGGTTAGCAAATACTGTGAAGCCACCACAATTTCCCTATGCAGCAGGATGAAGAAAGTTTACATCTTTTTATAGTTATTCAAATGTTTATAGAATAAATAATTTTTAAAATAATATTAAATTTATAATTTTAACTTTCAAGTTACCTTGCAAGTTTACTTTGTTGATCTTCAACTACTATTTGTAAACTAAAATCAGATTCTATATGAGAATGATAAAATTTGGAACTCAAATTCAAGATCAATTAGACTTCTACCCTCAGAAATCACTGCCTATAATCTCAAAATGTGTTTGGTGTTACTGTATTCAAACAATATGTGTTTGACATTATAATACGGGTTTTTCCCCACCTACGTTGCATATGAATTATAGGTTGATTCCTGCACTACAGGTGGACCTGTGGCAACCTGGCAGTATCTCCTATGTATCAGAGGGGACAGTTACTGATGTCCATATTCCCCAAAATGCTTCCAGAACCCTGTTAGCCTTCTTACAGGAAGCCCATATCCAGTACAAGTAAGCATTCTTTTTCATTTAATACAAAATTCACTTTTACTAAGTTGGACTGAATGATCATTATATTCAGAGTGCTTATCAAGAGTGTATGATAGAGTTTTAGGTCAATATTTCATTTGGAAGAAAAAAAGGTAAGTGTAATCACCTTTAAGCTCAATAGTCTAGTGGAGAATAAGATCAACCATATGGATATATCATCATTGTCAACAAACCCTTTTTTTTCTTTTTCTATTTTATACACCCTGAGACTAATTCCAGGTCAAACTGGGCTAGAGCAAAATCCTACCACAAAGATGTGTGTGTGTGTGTGTGTGTGTGTGTGTGTGTGTGTGTGTGTGTGATGTGACTGAGGAGAGCACATGGAAGGAAGAAAACTTGACAAAAATGTAGGCTGATAGATATTATGAATTGTAAGGATGAAAGTTTACGGCTGGAAGTAAGATAGAGGGGCAAACTGTGAAGAGGTGGATTGGAGATCACTGACACTAAACGTGGGCCACAGTGGAAATATGACCATGGCAGTCTTCAATCCCCTTGGTGGATGGCAAGATAAGAGGTGAAAGGCAGATGAAAGCAACAGGAGTGGTATGAGCTGAAGAAGAACAAGCTTATCCTGGAAGTTAGAAGATTGCTAGAGAAGCACAGGCTCAGGTCCAAGAGAAGGCTGGCCTCCTTCCTTTCCGCTTTACCCATGGTAGGTAGGAAGGACAGCAGGGTAGGCAGCCACAAAAGCAAGTGTACCCTTAACTGCCACATTTCTGATGGAACAAGAATAGGAAAAAGGATTGGTCTCTCAAGAGCCTAGAGGATGTAAGAAGTTTGTTTGTAATGAAAAAGGGTCTCCAGTGGACACAGGGAAAGGGGGGCAGTGGAGGATTCTGGAAAGAAGAAGTGTAGTAAAATGAATTCATGAGACTGAAATGAGCGGCTTAACTTTCCTTGGAAGTCTTGGGATTTCTGGGCCGAGAGACAAGATAGTAAATTACTACCATCAGCAACCCCAGAAAGGATTTAGCCCTTTCACTTTTTAAAAAAATTTATTTTGACAGAGAAAGAGGAAGAGAGAGAGGATGAGTGCATCAGGTCCTAGCCGCTGAGAAGGAACGCCCTTGTGCACATGTGCAGCATTGTCCACTTGCATCACTGTGCGTCTGGGTATGTGGGACCTAGATTCAAACATGAGTTCTTAGGCTTCACAGGCAAGCGCCTTAACTGCTAAGCCATATATCTAGCCCCCTTTCATTTTTCAATATGTTTTATACTATAAAAATGGGCACAAAGGTACTCGATGGTGTCTGGGGAGGCCTGATGTGGGCTTATGTGGGTCAATGGTGAGAGCCCAAGCTCTCCAGCAGGCTAGGTACAAAAAATGGCAGGGAGATCCCTGGTCCACACAAATACTGGCCTACCTATTCACAGCCCTATCAAAGTACTGATAGGCTTTTCACAGAAAGGTATTTTATCTGTGGTTCTAGAATAGAACAACAGCTGTGCAAAAATCTGTTGTTCAGAGTGCTCACATTTTCATCACTACTGTAGCTTTGTGAGCATGCTTTGATTCTCTGAATGCCTAGCAGGAAAGAGCTTGGTAATTACATCTATAGGTACCCAGTAACAACTCACATGCTTCATTAATTATTGTTCAGTAGAAAAGAATATACCAGTTAGTTTAACAAGTCTCTATTTCCTGCCATTAAATATAGGTCATGTGGAACTGATATAAAATTCACACTTTGTGTCACAGAGAATAGAGTAGGAAAAAAAATGACTGTTTTTTTAAACTTCTCTTCATGAAGAACAATCATTTAAAATTAGTCATTTTGTTAGTCCCAAGATAATAATACATAAGACTCAATTAAATTCTGCAGGCACAGTAGGTAGAGATCATTTTAATTGACTTTTATTATTGTAGCCTGGGGTATTTTCAAAAGATTATCATTTGCTCTGTATAACTATACATAATGTATCACTATAGTGATTTGTAAAGTAGAGGTAATGTGACTCCACAGTTCTAGCCCCTAGGTGGCCAACCCATCTCAATAAGATGACTCCTTGTGACATCTTAAAAAAATCCAGTCATTTTATAAGTATCTGTAAAAATAGGCAATGAAATTTCCAGGTTTGAAGGCCTTTCATGATCCTGGAAGCTTTGGGAACAAAGTCATTTTGTATCGAATGTTGACATCATTTGGAAAGTTTTGATAGTTACTATTTCAGGAATTTTACCAGTGACTTCTGGGTGATTCCAGGTTCTTGGCACCTTACTCAAAGAATTGAAGAAAAGCACAAACAAGTAATTATTTGTTAATAATTTATTAAGAGCAGAGCAATAGTAGAGATTTGAATACACTGCTGAAGGGTCAGCAGACCACTCAAGTGGAAAGCACTCACGGACAGCAGGAAGTGTCTGGGGCTTCTGCTAACAGGATTTTTAGGGGTACATACACTAGTTACCAGGGGTGTCATGTGGGTGAACTTAGGGTTTTATGGACAGGTTTGGGTTATATTTTTTCTACTGTGCATGTTCCTTCCCATGATGCACTTGATTTTAATCATATGTATACCCAGTTATAGATAGATATAAGGTGGTAAATAGGGATTTCTCCCTACAGGTTCACTTAGAAGACATAGTTTGCCTTACTTACTTACATGTACCCAAACCCAGTCCAGTCTGCATGGTGCCCTGCTGTTCCAATCCCTGATCTCACTAAGAATATACTTCAGTGGGTACTGATCATGAGGAATGGTGGCTAGGGGGAGGAGAAAAGTAGCTCATTGTGTGGAGTAGGGTGTTCATGCAGCTCAACACGGGTGGGATCCCAGGTTCCCAACCGGTTGCTAGGCACATCATGTAGGAGATGGATGTGTTACTGCTCAAGCTAAGCAGAGTCCAGGGTGACTAAACTATTCCCTATGCTTGCATTACTCAGGAAGATTGCCAGGTATAGAGTTAGGAGTCATAATCAGCTATAGAGAACTACAAAAATACAACAACCTAATAAAAACATTTGGGGGCTGGGAAAATGGCTTTAATGGTCAAAAGTGCTCGATATACAAACCTGACCACTGGAACTTAGAACCCATGGAAAGCCAGACAAAAAGCACACACATACATCTGCAACCCCAAATGTGTATGGTAAAGGAGGTGGAATCATGAGGCTCCCAAAGCTTGCAAAGCAAGAAGAGACCTTGTCTCAGTCAAGATGGAAAATATACCTATACTCACACACACACACATACATAAAGATTTATTACGTATCTCATAGATTTCTCGTCAATATGCTAGTCATTCCTGGTCAACTAACTGACAGGGAAAAGGGGGCTAGCTGCCATATTACAATTATATTTTTAACTTAAGGTTGGCCTTTTAGAGCCTATACTAGGATATAATCAAACTGGTTAGTGATCTGTGTTAGCTTGCTGAATCTTTGTTCTAGCAAGGAAACACAGACCTTTTAAGTTGGGTATTTTATCAGTTGCTTTCTTATAGTACCAGGACAATATACATGTCCAGAAGCAGCATATGGAAATAAACGGTTTATTTTCAACTTATAGTTTCAAGAGGGAGTGTCTGTCATGGCAAGGAAAGTATGACAGGAGCAGACAGCCACCATCACACAAGTAGGGAAGAAGTAGAGAGAGTGAGCACCAGTGAGCAGGGGCTGTAATACCTCAAGCACCCCCCACACCCAGTGACAAAGTTCTTCCAGAAGGCTCCACTTCCTAAAGACTCCATAACCTTCCCCCAAAGCACCACCCACTGGGGATTAAGTATTCAAACACATGAGTCTATGGGGAACATTTTATATTCAAACCAGCACAGACATTTCAAAGCAGAGTCTTGAGATAAATCTTTCTATATTTCCCCCCTTAGTTTACTGGCACATAAAAGAAAACAAGGAGGGCTGGAGAGATGGCTTAGTGGTTAAGGCATTTGCCTGCAAAGCTAAAGGACCTTGGTTCGATTGTCCAGGACCCACATAAGCCAGAAGCACAAGGGGGCACATGTGTCTGGAGTTCATTTGCAGTGGCTAGAGGCCCCGGCATGCCCATTTTCTCTCTCCCTCTCTCTCTGCCTCTTTCTGTCTGTCTGTCTGTCTCTCTGTCTCTCTCTCCCAAATAAATAAATAAAAATAAAGTTTAAAATTAATTTTAAAAAAAGAGAAGAAAAGAAGGAGTCCACAGAAATAGTCCTGAGGGGGAAACACATCTGAAAGTTGCCTGAAATAGCTAGAATATTAATTTATAAACGAGGTCACTCCCAACCTTCCTGACTACTCAGGGTCTCTCCTAAGACAAGGAAGTTTAGAAGTTTAGAAGGCTCACTGTGCCTTCAGACCTACCTTAGCAATATCACAAAGTCTTTTATGTATCTAGTTACCATAATTTCTGACCTTTAGGAAGAAGAAAAGTACTAATAATGGAGGTGTTAGTCTGACAACTTAACATTCACCTACATTTTGAGACACTGAAAGCATTTGTCAAGAAAATCCACCAAGCTTTGTGCCACCTCACCTCGTCTTTATTTCTAAAATGTTTCCAGCTGCGAAGTGTTAGGTCACAGACACAGCGGAGGCCACGCCTGACTGTAGCAGCCACTCTCGACCCTCACAGCTAAGCGAGAATCCTCCCACCGCTGCTGCAAGCACAGAAAACAAGCCCAGCCTCCTGCTGTCCAGGAGCCGAGGCGGTTTGCTTATTAGTAATTAGCCCTACACCCTATCTAGCACCTCTGTAACTGTGGCATGTAGTCTAAAATCACCTATTTCCCATAGCACCAATCACATGTTAGCTAAGCATGCCTTCATGAGCAACATGAGCCCCATCCCTTTGGAAGCCCTTTAAAACTTATAGATGCTACTGGAACATTGCCTGTTCATGGTATTAACTCCCTTAATAAAGCTCTCCCCTGAAGGATAGTCCAACTCGGTGTCCCTCCTTTGAATCTAACCTAATGTATAGTGCCATAACTCAGATATTGGCACCACTGAGATGGATTGCCCTTTGTGAACCTCTGTATCCTTGCTATTGCGTCAAAAAAAATTTTTTTTTATTAGTTATGGACATATGTAGTATGTAAACACCACATATTGATACCATCCTTTCCATCATCCCTGCCCCCCTCCAAAGGAACCCTCCTCATTGGGGATGCAGCTCATCCCCATGGGGATTGTGGGTCTTGCATTGTGGGGTTGCCATCAGTTATGGGGAAGAGGCAATGTCTCTGTGCACAATATCCCAACTTGCCATTGCTTTTTCCACAATCACTTACCACTTTAGTTTCCATTCTTCCTTTTTATCAAACACAAAGTAGAAAATTAAAAGGAGCAATAAGACAATCCTTTCCTTTTTTTAATTTTTTTTTAATTTATTTATTTGAGAGTGACAGACACAGAGAGAAAGACAGATAAAGGGAGAGAGAGAGAGTGGGCACACCAGGGCTTCCAGCCTCTGCAAACGAACTCCAGACACGTGCGCCCCCTTGTGCATCTGGCTAACGTGGGACCTGGGGAACCGAGCCTCGAACCAGGGTCCTTAGGCTTCACAGGCAAGCGCTTAACCGCTAAGCCATCTCTCCAGCCCGACAATCCTTTCTTAAACATGTGCTCTGACTGAGTGGGTACTCAATAGGTAACAAGTAAGTAGATCCATGGTACCTAGGTCCTAAGTACATGTGCTTCCTTCAATGTCCAAAAAGTATGCATTTGGAAGATTCTAGATATTCCTTTTCATTAAGTGACTTGTATAGATAAGTCTTTAAAGTCACTTACAGATACCACCACATGTTCTAGTAGCACTGACTATAGTAAGCAGTGGGTTCTTCCACATAAAACATGAAAGCAAAGCTTTTAAACCACCTGCCACAGCCAGAAAAACCATGGAAGGCCTCTTTAGCATCTTTGAATATTGCGAATAAAGTATCTTGTTACTTCATGGCGCTCAAGTGAGTGGTGGCCAGTGAGGTGCCTCTAATCTATCTCAAATGTCACATTACAGACACTAATGACCCCACCTGGAGCTGGTGCTGCCCACTGCCATGACCCTGGCATCCCCTGACCTAACCTTGGCCTCCAGCTTTCAAGTGCACTTTGTTTGCATAACTGAGCTCTTCCTTGGCGTTCTTTTTTTTACATATAATTTTTTAAAATTATTTATTTATTTATTTGAGAGCGACAGGCACAGAGAGAAAGACAGATAGAGGAAGAGAGAGAGAATGGGCGCGCCAGGGCTTCCAGCCTCTGCAAATGAACTCCAGATGCGTGTGCCCCCTTGTGCATCTGGCTAACGTGGGTCCTGGGGAACTGAGCCTCGAACCAGGGTCCTTAGGCTTCACAGGCAAGCGCTTAACCGCTAAGCCATCTCTCCAGCCCATCTTCCTTGGCGTTCTTGATACTGCCGGTGAGATAGGCTCTTACACCTCTGGGTACTTCTTCAGTTTTCTCTGAAGAATTGTAGCTTCTTCCATCCTTTTTCTTTCCTGGGTCCAGTGTGTTGGCATGTGGACAGTCTCAGTGAAGATAAGATGTGCAGGTAGAAAAGCCAGGAAAAAAGATGGGGTGGGGGTAATCCAGCAGAAGGTAAGGATCAGTTTTCATTAAGTCACACTGGATTTGACGTCTCAAAGCTAGGCTTTCAGTTCACATCCCAAGCTCAGACAGTCTCTGTAATGACCAATGGAGAAACACTGGCAAGGTTTTAACCTTTTGGAATCTCAGACTCCCCATTTGTGAGATGGAGATAACATTAGAATCCAAAAAAAAAAAGGGTTATGTATGAAGATCATTTGTACAAAATGCATAGCACAGTGCCTACCCCTGTCTGTCCTCAATCCCTGTAAATGCTGTTACTATTATAGTCCCACTATTATTGGGGGACATCTTACTATTTTATACTTTAAATTTTAAAGTTTATTTGATAGGTTTTGTTTCCTGAAAAAGAATATTTTCTCAACATCTGGTACTTTTAGAAATGCCAGTCTTTTTTTTCCCTCTCATACCAAGGAACATGAACACCTCTGATGACTTCTTTATTCCTTACACATGTGATTTTTTAGCACTCCCTGATTTTTTCATGATCTCAGTTTACTTTTCATCATATCTATTAATCATGTCTATTATTTCAAACCCAGGATCCTCATAGAAGATCTTCAGAAAGCACTGGAAAATGGAAGCAGCTTACGAACCCAGAGAAATAGAAGATCTCTGTCTGACTATAACTATGAACTTTACCACTCCTTGGAAGAAGTATGTAATCAAAGGCGCTTTGATTGCTTTGTTCTATGACAAGATCATCCTTGTCATTTAGGGATAAAGATTAGAGAGAATCATGAAAACAGAGACACAAGCTCTGGGAAAAGATATATATATATTGTCATATGGCTTGGGTTTCATGGTTCATTCTGTTCTCACACTGACCATTCTATTGCTATATAAGAAGTTGCAAAATGATTTTAATTTTAATTTTACCTACTTAACCCAAACTAGCCCTACAGAGAAGCCAGTAAGTACAATTAAAGACTAAGGGGATATTGTGAATTTGGGGTTATTTAGGCCTTCTCTGTATAGTTATGGAAAGTAGAGTGAGCCATAGTTTGAGAGCAATGTTTTGTTTGAGGAACACAGTAGACTTTAATACTGGCCCTGCACCCTTATACAGCTGAGATCTTGCAAAGGCCAATCTGCATTACTGAAATACATGGCCTTTCCACATACTGTTATTTAAAGCACATGGAAAATATCAATCTCATCCCCATAACCACAACTTTTATGTTCATCTGAGGCCAACTAGTTATTATCCAAATTTCACCTGAAACAAGAAAGTAGCTTTCTACTCTGCCACGCTGTATCGAATTCCTCTGCTCACCAAGTACTAATGTATCCCATACCTCATGCCACACAGATATACCTATCACATAGGTATACTTATTGCATAAGTTCTTATGTAATTGTATGATTATTTGACCAATATCCTCCTTCCTAATAAGTTGTAATTACTGTGAGATTTTATTTGATCCCTGTCATATTGTGATGGTATATGTGGTTTGGTGTTTTCATGGACTTTGAAGTTTTTTGTGCCTACTCTGATTTTGGTTGTTGTGATCTGCTTATTGTAAGCACTTGAGTTTGATTATTTGTTTCTTCTCTGTGGAGAATTTCCTTAAGTACTCTCTATAGGTTTAGTTTTGTGTTCATATAATTGTAAAGCTGAGTTTTGTCATGGAAAGTTTTTCTTTCACCATCTATTATGAGGGATACTTTTGCTGGGTAGAGTAGTTTGGATTGGAAGCCATAGGTTCTTAGACTTTGCAGTGTTTCATTCCAGGCCCTTTTAGCTTTCAGGGTTTCCATTGAGAAGTCTGAAGTAATTCTGATGGGGTTACCTTTGAAAGTGGTGTGCTATTTTTCCCTAGCTGCTTTTAGGATTTTCTCTTTGGTGTCAATGTTTAGAGTCTTAATGACAGTATGTCTTGAAAAGTTTCTCCTTTGGTCCAGTCTCTTTGGAGTTCTGTTGGCTTGTTGTATCTTGATGGGCCTTTCTTTTAAGAGACTGGGGAAGTTTTCTTCAATTATTTTGTTAAATAAGTTCTCCATGCCTTTGGTCTGAATTTCTTCTCCTTCTGGTATTCCAATGATCCTGATATTAGGACGTTTAAGTGTATCCCAAAAATTGCTCATGTTCTGTTCACAGAAACTTTTGAACTTACTGAAATTTTTGAACTCTTGAACTGTTTCTTCTATCTTGTCTTCCAGATCAGAGTTTCTATCCTCCACATGGCTGACTCTATTCTTGAGAGCTTCTAGAGAGTTTTGGACTTGTTCAATTAGGTTTGCATTTTCTACTACTTTTCTATGTATAATTTCCATCCCTCTGTCAAGCTCCCTTTTCACATCATTTTCTGATTTTCTTGATGCTTCTTGAAATTCATTCTTGCATTTCTTTATGTCTTCATTTAGCATAACCAGCTGATTTTGAGGTCTTCTTTTTTTTTTCCACTCTCCCTCAAATCTCTTAATTGTCTTTGAACTCCTTCTATTTTCTTATCTATTAGGTCTAGTCTAGTGATGGCAGCATCCACACGATTATCAGTCCTTTGTTGCTTTTCTGCAAGTTCTACCAATAGCTTGGTCAGGGTTGCATTGCTCATAGCTTCATTTTGGTGTTCTGATCCTAATGACTCTTCTATGTTTTGATTAGAGATGTTCATTGTAGGACTGGGTGGTCTAACTGGATTTTCTTGCATTTGATTTTTCTTGTTATTTCTTTTGTGCTGTGGTCTGCCCATCACAGGGTATGGGCATGTAGGTGGATGGATCAGCCTGGGCTCAAGCACATAAGTTCCCTGAGAAAATACTGTTTCTACTATCTTCCTACTATCCTACTATCTTCCCAGTGACAGAAAAATCATCTTCCAAATAGGTAACTTGTTGACATAATAAATGAATAAGTACATTCCCCATGTCCCCCCTGAATTGGATTAAGGAATGTCAGACACAACACTCATTAGATCCAATTATATTATTAAGAGTGTTTTGCATTCGATTGATGACAACTCTCCTTTCAAAATTATTTTCACCTACTGCATGCTTCAGTATACTTTTTAGAAGCTTAAATTAAAAGCAATAGAAAAATTGTGGATAATTTGTCACATGAAAATGCTATTAACATGCACTAGAAATAAAAGCCAAATTTCAAAATAGATGCAGCTATGCATATACATGATCATATATACTGTTCATTGGAGTAAGAATAGAAAGAAAAGAAATATGAGTACTTTATGAAATATATTTATATATTCATTCAGCACAAACCTTTTCATATCATGGAACAGTAGGACACTTCGGTATTCCTTCTTCATTCTTGCAGGGCTTTTAAAGTCAGAAGTGTTACCCATCTTTTTAAGCACCTTATTCATGCATTTCAAATATACCTTCTCCTGATGACAGATAAGTGTGTATGAGAGGATTGATTCAAATGTACACTTATCTCTAGAGGAATTATTCAGAATATGCCCTCCAAGGTGTGACTCAGTAGAATAACCTTTAAATGCAAAAGATACTGGCTTTTTCTTAGTATCTTCCATTCAATGGCAAAATACAATACATGAGAATTTAATAACACTTCCAAGTAATTTGGATGATTTTCCTGAAGCTGACTTATTTTTCCTTCCCTCATAAATTACTTGTGGGAAAATGGAAATAAATTTGGATTTTCAAAAGGAAATCAAAGTATATCAGTGAATTTTCTATAAAACACTGCTATGAAGTTGCTAGTGACTTATGGTAATGTAAGGGATGCTTTAAAGAGGAAACTAGTTGTAAAGGCAGAAAATAAAATGTAATTTTGACTATCCTAAAGAAATTAAAACTAGAAAATATAGTGGGGTGATTTTTTTCCCCATTTTTTTTACTCCATGTGTGCTTTCTGACTCTTGAGACCTACTGTTGTCCCTTTGGGTTTCTTTAGTTCTCTAAACAGCTCTGCGGATTGAGAGTGTGGTTAATCTGTATTTATCTGCTTTTAGATTCAGAGTTGGATGCAGCATCTGAATCAAACTCACTCAGCCTTCATTCAAGTGTTCTCTATTGGCAGATCATATGAAGGAAGACCTCTCTTTATTTTAAAGGTAAAATAGAATAAATTGTTAACTAGTTATACAATTTAAAACCAATATTTATCTTTTTCAACTCTGATTTAGTGGGGAAAATGAAATGATCTTTCATGGAGTCACTTGTTTAACATGATCTGATAATTTTTTTAAATGACCATATTTTTTAAGTCATGTTTAAATGTTATCACTCAAATTTTTCAGGGGATACTGTTTTGAGATATTTGGTTATTGTTGCAAATTACTTCCGAGTTGATGCTACTTAAAATGAACCAATCAAAATATTACAGATGTAGAAAAAGACCCTTGGTTGTGCATTCTCTCCCTGCTAGCTCTCCCTCCCTTCTTAGGTTTATCTCATTCACTATGTGCTTATTTACCTCCCATTCAGACTGACTAGCCTTCTTAGAATATTGTGTTTATTTATTTAGTTAGTTAGTTATTTGAGAGAGAAAGAGGCAGATAGAGACAGGAAGAAAGAGAGAGAAAGAGGCAGGTAAAGACAGAGAGAAAGAAAGAGGCAGGTAGAGACAGAAAGAGGGAGAGAGAGAGAGAGAGAATGGGCTCACCAGGGCCTCCAGCCACTGCAAACAAAGTCCAGATACATGCACCACCTTGGGCATCTAGCTTACATGGGTAATGAGGAATCAAACCTGAGTCCTTTGGCTTTTCAGGCAGGTGCCTTAACCAATAAGCAATCTCTCCAGCCCTGAGTATCCTTTACTTAAGTAGAAATTTTGTATGAACACATCATGTGTTCGTCCCATCATTCCCCTTCTCCCTGCCTCCACTCCAATGAGGTCCCTCCGTAGTGGGATTGCTGACGTTTCCCATGGAGTTGTGGGTTATGAGCTGTGAGAACAGCTAGACTGATGAGCCTTTGTCCCCTCAGTTCCTTTAAAACTTCTTTTGCTGGGCTTCTTTTGCTAGCTTAGTGGTTAAGACACTTGCCTGTGAAACCTAAGGACCCAAGTTCAATTCTCTAGGTCCCATGTAAGCCATCAGATGTACAAGGTGGCGCATGTGTCTGGAGTTTGTCTACAGTGGCTAGAAGCCCTGGCTCGCTCTCTCTCTCTCTCTCTCTCTCTCTCTCTCTCTCTCTCTCTCTCTCTCTCCCTCCTTCCCTCCCTCCCTCTGTCTCTAATAAAAAAAGTTTTTAAAAATAAAAATAGAACTTCTCTTGCTAAGGTCATTGTCAACCTATGGTTGATTCTCCTCTTTGACTTTCTGACCATTCCTTCCTGTCTCATTCACTGGTTCTTTTTTTTTTTTTTTTTTTTTGTCTTTTCCTAAGGCCCTGGTAATCCCTACCCTACCCTCAGCTCTGATCTAACTCCATGACCCCTATCTAAATGGTCTCTTCTGCTTCATAGTTTCAAGAATCATCCCAGGTCTTCCTATCCAGTGGACTCTGCTTTCTGGAGCTCTAAGTTTACACAGGACATCTCAGTCTCAGAATGGTACCACTACCTTCCCAGTTTAGAAACATAAATGTCCTCCTAAGTTTCTCCTCTGTATTTTAAGAACTCAATTCCAGGGCTGGAGAGATGGCTTTTGACTAGGTTTGCAGCATCACACATGAATTTCTTCCCATGGAGCAGGTCTTAGATCCAACTAGAGATTTGGTTGTCCCCAAAACAAACACTATTACACTAGTGTGTGCATCTTGCCTAGGTGGACAGCTGTGTTGGCTCCATGGCTGGTTAATGCCAGTAATGACTTTGTTCCCCAACAGGCTGCATAGGTATTTACAGCATCCAGACATCTAGTCAACAGGGAGGAGGCTTCCAGCTCAGTTCTAGCTTGGTTTCTCTGTGCCAAGCAACCAAAATATGCAGTGTCTTTAGCAATAAGGTCTAGTTTTTGTGGGTGACTAAGAGCCTTGAAAATAGCTTTCTATCTGAGGGGCCTTCCTGACCAACAAATCACTGGAAAGTATCCTAACTTTAGCACTGAATTTTTTCTGCAACAACTTATGGCTTTGGAGCCCTCACAGGGTACTTCTTCCCAAGCTCTTTTTTTAACTAATATATTTTTTTAATTAGCAAACATAGAAGTAGATGATTTCCATATTCTTTACTGTTGATTAACCCTTCTCCCACCTCTCCTCACCTCCATCCACCTTCCCAGACCCCACTAAGACATTTTACTCCAAGTATTCCACCCTCCTACTTACACATATACTACCTCCTCCTCTTAGTCTCTTCACTTTTCTTTTATATAGTACTCAAGGACTTCGTTATTTCTACATACAGCTTCTTATGCTGTTCCTTTCTCAAACAGTAGAAGGAGTTCCTCAAATCCTGTGTTCTCAGATTCTGTTTCAAGCTTCAGATGGATTCTTCAAACTTGTTTTCCAGGCAAGCTTCAAGTCCTGCTCAAGTACTCAATCCTCCTTTCATTTCCAAAGAAAATTAGACAAAACACCCTATGTTCCTATGGTAACCATGGATATTCACATTGTGAAGGTTATCATACCTGTCCTCTACTGGCATGTACATTCCTTGTCTTTTCATCTCTGACTTTCCAGAGCTAAGTCTAATATCTAACATTTAAAAGGACTTCCAGAAGTGCTAATTGAGTAAATTAATGAGTAAATAAAAATGAGATCCCACAGGGTGTGGTGACACATGCCTTTAATCACAGCACTCAGAAAATTTTTTTTTTTTCTGTCAGAACTTTATTTGGTGGCATTTGGCAAGAGAAAACCTGAAACAGCTGTCCACCTGGTTCAGGAAAAATAGCACAGGGAAGCCTTTCCTTGTGGGTGGGCGTTCAGGGAAGTGGAAATAGATCTTTGACTTTTCACATGGGGAGAGCAACTGGCTGAACATCTCTGAGACCCAGATCAGATTCTCTTTTCAAATGGTTAGCCAGAAAAACGGAAGATGCCAGAGACAGGACCAAAAGCAGAAGCCCCTAATCTGTATGTAGACAGGCACCAGGTCTATGTTGGGCAAGGGATCATCTCTGCTATTCCCAAATGAAGATTTTGCAGAAGGGAGAGTATAACAGTTGACAAACGGATTAGTTCCTCAAAAACAGGCATGAAGTAATTACAGAGGGAAGAAACACAGTAGTTCACAAGGGAGTGAGTTAAGCCACCATTCTTCATTGGAACCTGATCCCAATACCCAAACTGCCTTGAACCAGTCCTTCAGTGGCTGCTCCTGGCAGCCCAGTGAGCAGTGCCCATGTGGAAGGCCAGAGGCTGAAGGGGTGTGGGTGGAGACTTACTTGGCTATAGTGAGAAGGCATTTGGTTAGGGAGAGCACATTTGTGTGCCAACTGTAGCCATACCCCAGCTCCCCTAGGCTTCTAGCGCATTTACAAATACGTACATACATACATTAGAGCCAATAGTGAGTCTAGGAGACAGGCTTCCCACAGAGGCTCAGTTGATACAGTTTTGCATCTCCAAATGCTAGAAAAGGGCACCTAGCTGCCAGAAATGTGCCCCATGCATTCTCTCCGGCCCAAATTAAACCCTTCCCCAAAGCCCAGCCTCTTTTCAGGGTCTAGTTTGTCCATTATAGAGAGCTGCCATAGGTGGGTTTGGAGGCTTGAGGTAGGAGGATCACTGTTGAGTTTGAGGCCAGCCTAAGTTGACATAGTGAATCCCATCCAGGTCAGCCTAGGCTAAAGTGAGACCCTATCTCAAAAAAATTTTTTTTAATTTAAAAAATAAGATCTCTTTAGGATATGTCAAGAGCTATCTACTGATGATTGGGCTAGAAACTAGGTTAAAAGTAATATTGATATAGTAGGGTATGTTATTTGCCCTTTAATTCTAATAATTAAATTTTATGTTTCCATTTTGTAGTGCAATAAAGTATGGCTTTATTTGCCTGTAAAGTTTGGCTCTTTAAGTAATATTCTTCACAACATTTCTGATTCTTTGGGATGAGTAAAAGGAAGAGGCAGGGAGAGAGAAGGGAGACAGCAAAGGGGAATTTGGCTTTTTATGTCATAGTTACATGTGACATTGAAATGGAGAAGCAACATTATTTTAGGGATTCCTCTTTGTGGGTTTTGTAGTTCCTTGATTATAATTAGGAAAATAAATTTGTTGTTTCTGCATAAACAACTGTGGACTTCTGAAGCAGCTAGGTAATCTCTTTATCTGTTAGTGTATTAACTATTGAACAAAACTGTGGTGAACAGTTATGCTGATTCCTTATTTAAAATATCCTGGTCAGTGAATCCAAAAATAAAAGTCTGAGTTTGTTACCATGAATACTCTTGTTTTCAGCTGGGCAGAAAATCACGAGCTTACAGAAGAGCTGTCTGGATAGACTGTGGTATTCATGCCAGAGAATGGATTGGTCCTGCCTTTTGTCAGTGGTTTGTAAGAGAAGTAAGTTAAACCCTTTACAAAATGTCCACTCCAGCTTGTGGATAGAGCCATGTGTTTTAACTCTGTTCAGACTTTTGGAACCAGAAAGACCTGCTTGCACGATGAGAACGCGTTGATTCGGTGGCTGCTTTCGTGCTTATGGAGCCTTCCAAGCCCCTGGCTCCATTCATGTCTGCCTCTGACCTCAAACGGTGGAGTCATCAGCCAGGAATGGAAAGAAAGATGCTGGGAGGCTTGGAATGCGGATCAGCTGGTGCAATGTTTACCTACCATGCATGAGGCAGGGCAAACCCCAGCACTGCATGTACCACACATGCTGGCACCAGGGAGCATCAGGATTCAAGGTTGTCTTTGGCTATCTAGTGAGTTTGAAGCCCAGCTGGACTACATGAGTCTTATCTCAAAATATAGCATAGCAGGGGCTGGAGAGATGGCTTAGCTGTTAAGTGCTTGCCTATGAAGCCTAAGGACCCCGGTTTGAGGCTCGATTCCTCAGGTCCCACATAAGCCAGATACACAAGGTGGCGCATGTATCTGGAGTTCATTTGCAGTGACTAGAGGCCCTAGCGTGCCAATTCTTTGTCTCTCTGCCTCTTTCTCTCTCAAATAAATAAATAAAAATAAACAAAAAAATTTAAAAACATATATATGTATATATCATAGCAACCATAGAGCAGTGGATACATGGGCAAAAGTCGAAAACATAATTTGTAGTGTCCTAGAGCAATTATCTTGTGTTATATTAAGCTCAGAAAGTTCTCGACTTTCCCCTCAGAATGATCTCACCTTTGCTGTCACATAAAGAGGTGGATCAATAGGTCACATATGTCCTCCTTCAATGAATTAGTAATTTCGGTGAGGGGGCAATTTTTACTGTCTTCAGATTAATATTTTCAACTTCAGTTATCTTTTTGGTATCTTTAGAGTTGATGACTCATGATGACTTTTCATTTTCCAGCTGCTTTGTTTGAATCATGAGCCGTCTAAGTGCGTGTACGTAATAGAGTCTCTACCCCAAGCGGGACCACCTGTGAACCAGCACCTCAAGTGTGCAACGACATGCAGGACTGGGGGTTGGCTCTGCAAGTAAAGTGCTTGCCCCACAAGCACGAGGACAGGAGTTTAGATCCCAGCACCCACATAACATTCAGGTGCAGTGTTCACTTGTAATCCCTATGGTAGGGAGACAGAGATGGGATCATCCATCTCTGGGCTCAGTGGCTAGCTAGTTTATCAAATCAGTGAGCACTGGGTTCAGTGAGAGACCTCACTTTCATGGTTTGAGCTGTTTTTCTTTTGACTTTTAGATTTGGTGGAGGAAGGGAATTACTAATGGTAATGAAAATGAAAGAAAGAGTCTTAAGAAATGAAAGTTCCTAGCCAGAAAATAACATTACACATTTCTTTAGTCCTGTACTTAGAGGAAGCCATAAGGGATATTCTAATATATTTTAGTTGTATTTCACTGTGTTTTATTGGGAAGTTATGTGACTTGGAGGACTCTCCTTGGTGTTGTAAAATATATTTCACAAGTGTCAACAATGTACTAAATTTGCAAAGTCAGTTACTCTTCTACTACCAAACCCATAAAAGTATCCTTAGCTTTTAAAAGTACTATATAATAAACTATTCGAACTGATCCCAAATTACTGAGTAATTCATGTTTCCTTACACACAATCTATCCTGCCAAAAGTAAATGCAAATGGCAATTAATTAATTCTATGAACATGTATTAAATACTCAGTGTTTACTTGGCATAATGTCTGCTGTTTCAAAGTTGGGGGCAAAAAAAGCAAGAAATGGTTCAATATAAAATACCTACCATTTATAGACTATGGTCCTGTGTGTTAATGAAGGAATTAAAAATATATCCCCAAAACATTACAACAAAAGCTGAATGTCATCCCCCAAACATGGGACTTCTCTGTAACATCTAAACTCACAGTGTCTAGGTGGCTACCCTCAGCATCACTTCTGCACCTAGGTTTAGAGCTCTTTCCTGTCTACTACCAAACCCTCAGTATGTTGAAAAACACATGGCATTTAAGAAGTATTTAAATATTTATTAGTGGATGGGAATGACAAGGATCCAGTAGTAATAATGCAAAAAGGCTTGGGCAGTGACTTGTCAAATCATCTCAGCAGATGTGAAATCGGCAGTTTCACAGTGCACACTTGTTTAACCACATACCACACTGCAAACTGAGCTAAATTTCCAGCTACAACAAAAAAGGCACAATGTAACCCTATAAAAAAGAGGAGACACATACAATAACTGCCATCTGAGGACTGTCCATTATGGAGTAAGAATAAGAAGTATTGTTCAGGCTGGGGGTATAGCTCTATGGCTTGCCTAGCATGTGTGATACCCAAGTTTGATCCATAGCACCACAAAACAAAACAAAGGAAATAAAAGGAAAGAACAAAGAAAAAAAGCAACACTGATTAAGATTAGGGTCTATTTCCACAATTTTGAGTAATGGAAAACTTGTCCCTCCTGCCTCCTGCACAGGGCTATTTTCACATGAGCAGTTGAGTCAGGCCATTGCGGTGTCTCTGCCACCTTCTCCACACCTCCTTTGTTATCTCTGGTTATGGCTGCCACAAGCCCCTCCTCTTTACCACTCACATTTTTTCATCGGAGTCAGGGCAGCAGTTTGAAGTATACAAGGCATAGAGGTCACTCACCCCAATGTCTTTGCAGAAGAAATGAGGCCACCAAGGTACAACAGCCATGCGGTAGCAGTGACTAGAGCATGGCACACTTGTTCAAAGAAATGTTTTCATCTCCTTGAAGTCCCATTCACACTGATGTTGGTATGGGGTCAGGGGAATATGGCTGTCAAAGATTTAAATAAGCTGCCCAACATTACCACATGATCTAATTCACTACTTTAGCCCTGTTGTTAAGGCTTCAGTCTTGCTGGGCATGGTTGCACACTTGTAATCCCACTACAAGGGAGGGAAAGGCAGAAAGATCTGGAATTCAAGTCCAGCCTAGCTACATGAGACCCTATTTGGGGAAGAAGTACCTCAAGCTTCAAGGAGTGGCTTATCCGGTAGATCCAATAGAGCTCTAAGCAATGGCCCTTCCTATAAGCTACCTCTTCTTTTGCCCAAAAATTTCATTTCTGGATCCTACACTCTCATCTCATCAACTTTTCATTTCTTGTCAGAAACATCAGAATATCGTTACTTCCAGGAGTCTAAGAGACTCCAGAATGCCAATTCTAGACCTCTCTGGGCCAACATAAGTCATAGACCCTCCTTTAATTGTCCTCTTACTAACTGATGAGAATCATGTGAGTAAGTTCTTCCCAGAGAGACCTACAGTGGACAGAACAGGCCCCTTTTACATTTCTACCACAGTCTATCAGTGGTTCCAGAGGTCTGGCTTCTCACTGTCTCCTTTGCTTGGGTCAATTTTCCCAAAATTTAGCAGCTTAAAACAATGATCATTGATTATCTCAGTTTCTATAGCCAGCAATTCAGGTGCAGGATAGCTGGGTGTCTCTAGCTCAGGATCTCTCACAAGGCTACAATCAAGGACTCATCTGAGGGTTCAGTCATGAAAACGTGCTTCTAAGATAACTGATGTGGCTGTTGGAAGACCTTGGATCCTCACTGGCTGTGGGCCATGATCATCCCTTTCTTTGCCACTTGGGTCTCTTTCCCTGGGGTACATTGGAACATGACACCCAACTTCCCTAGGAGCAAGTGAGGGAGAAAGTGAGAGAACAGGACAAAGATAGAAATGAGTCTGTGTAACCTAATCATAGAAATGAAAACTCTCACATCTTTTACCAAATTCGGTCCGATAGAAGGGAATGAACGTCTAGGCTATACTTAAGAAGGGGGCTAACACAGGGCATTAATACTAAAAAGAGACCCATCTCATTGAGGATACCTCTGAGGTTGCCTCTGTGGGAATTTCCCCATAGCCATCATTGTGATGTTCACATCCTTACTCAAATGTGAACCAAAAGAACATTGATCACCCCTCAGAGAACCTGATAGAACAACAGATTTCAAGAGATGTCAGGCACTCATAAACCAGACAACCCTGGATTGGACTGTCAGTTCTGTCTGCCCCTTACTAGCCATGCAGTCTTGATGGCAAGTCACTTAACCTCTCTGAGCCACAGCAAAATGAAAGTAATATTGGGAAGATTAAATGATATAATACAAACAAAAGACCTTAAGTGTTTGACATATTACAACCACTTAATGAAATTATCACATCATTACTGCCAGGGTCAGCAGTTTGGTATTTTTAAGTAGCCTACATAAAGAGAACAAATGAAAAACTCAACAAGGAAATCAACAGTACCAAAAAAATATAGTATGGGCTGGAGAGATGGCTCAGCTATTAAGGCACTTCCTGAAAAGTCTAATGACCCTGGTTCAATTCCCCAATAGCCACATAAACCAGATACACCAAGTGGCTCATGTGTCTGGAGCCCATTTGCAGTGGCTGGAGGCCTTGGAGTGCCATTCTCTCTTCTCTCTTTTATCTCTCTCTCTTTACTTGAAAATAAGTAATATATATGTGTGTGTGTATATATATATATATATATATACACACATATATACATATATGTGTATATGTGTATAGATCATTCTGCCCAACAATAGCAGAATACATACGCTTCCAAGTGCCTATAGGTCATGTACAAAGAAATACCATCAAAAAAGAAAAAACTAAAGTGATTGCAATCATACAGAGTGTGTCTCTAACCACAATGACATAAAACTAGAAAGTGATAACAGGAAGTTCTCCAAAAGCTTGGAAATTAAGCATACTTCTAAACTAGCCATAAATTAAATGTAAAATTTCAAAAGAAATTAAATATACTTTGAGCTAGTTGAAAATGCAAATATAACACGTCAAAATTTGAGGGGTCTGGCTAAATACATGCTTAAGGAGAAATTTATAGCATTAAATGCATATATATTAAGCAAGAAGGAAAGGCTCCAAATAATAACCTAACTCTTCCCTCAAGGATCTATGTAAAGTGAGAAAAATGAGGGCAATCAACCTCAAAGCAAGCAAAAGGAAGCAGGTACTATAAGTAAACATAGAAATCAATGAGATTAAAATAAGGATAGCTAGTTCTTAAGAAAAAAGAAAAAAAATTGCCAAGAATAGGAATGAACTAAGGAACATTAATATAGATTCATCAAATATCAAAAGGATAGAAAGAATATTATGAATAACTCCAAACTTGTAAATTTAACAATTTGGAAAAAATGATACAATTAATTGTAAAATATAAACTACTACAGTACACCTATTATAAAATAAGTAATTTGAGCATTCTTGCAACTATTAAGTATATATTGAGTTCTTTTTTTTTTTTTTTTTTTTTTTGTTGTTTTTCAAGGTAGGGTTTCACTCTGGTCCAGGCTGACCTGGAATTAACTCTGTCATCTCAGGGTGGCCTTAAACTCACGGCAATCCTCCTACCTCTGCCTCCTGAGTGCTGGGATTAAAGGTGTGCGCCACCATGTCCAGCTGAGTTCATGATTTTAAATTTCCTAGAAAAATATATCTTGAGTCCTACAATGTTTGATTACAGATTTCTACCAAATGTTTAAAGAATTCATATCAGTTCAATACTCTCCTTCATAAACTAGAAAAGAAAGCAACACTTCTGATTCATTCTATGAAGTGTGAGAGCAAAACCAGATAAAGAAAGTATAATAGGGCTGGAGGGGATGGCTTAGCAATTAAGGCATTTGCCTGCAAAGCCAAAGGACCCAGGTTTGATTCCCCAGGACCCACATTAGCCAGATGCACAAGGGGGCACACGCATCTGGAGTTTGTTTGCAGTGTCTGGTGGCCCTGGCATGCCCATTCTCTCTCTCTCCCTCTCTTTCTCTGTCAAATAAATAAATAAATAAAAATATTTTTTAAAAAAGAAAGTATAATAACAAAAAGCTATAGACTCAGTATCCTCCATAAAAATGAGGAAAAAAGTCTTTAAAATATTATGAAATAAAATGTAACAATCTATAAAAATAATGATGTACCATGACTAAGTGAGGTTTATTTGAGGTGCACAAGCCTGGTTCAATATTTAAAAGTTAACCAATACAGTTAATTCATCATAGTAATAGCTGAAAAAGAAAAAACTCACATTATCCTATCAATTGGTTCAGAGTAAACACTAGCAAAAGCCTGCTGGGCCAGGCTTTGATTCCCCAGTATCCATGTAAAGCCCAATGCATAAAGTGGTACGTGCATCTAGAGGCCCTGGGACACCCATTTTCTCTCTCTCTCTCTTTGCATATAAATAAATAATTCCAAGTCTCTTCTGAAACTTAAAATATACTCTTAATCATGAACCCCTACAAAATCTGAAAACAAATTATATACTTCCAATACAATACATAAGGATACAGAATAAATGTTACCATTTCAGAAGAGAGGAGTGAGGGCACAGTAAGAAAGATCAAGATAAACAAAAACCAAAACCCAGTAGGACAAACACCAGATCATGAAACTTCACATCCAGACTCTGGGGTTCTGGATTACATCATCTGGGCTTCAAAGGGATCAGATCATGAAACTTCATGTTTAATATCTGAGATTCTTGGTAACATCATCTGGTTTTCAATGGGCATGGTCAGCCCTACACATCTAGTTCTTCTGTATATAGCATATGCAGCCTTTCTCTTGAGCCAGCTCCACTCTGAATGAAACTTTCTACAAAAATTAATTAATTAATTAATTTAATTAAATCCTAAGGTCTTAGCATCTGTAACATTTTGGGGTCTTCTTCACAGTTTCATGTAGTAGCATCTTTTGTTCTTATAAGGAATCTGACCCTGTTAAACACTCCTGGCCTCAGCAGCATTCTGGAACATTGATCCAAGCCTCTAAGACCCCATAACTCTTGAATTTAAATTACATGAAAAATCAGCATCATGTGGATAATGTTGCCAAGTTCTGCTGCCAGGTCTGGCTCTCTTCTTCCACAGCTGTATTGGCCTCTGGATACTCTCACAATTAAAACTTGGGAAAAGGGGCTGGAGAGATGGCTTAGCAGTTAAGCACTTGCCTGGGAAGCCTAAGGACCCCAGTGTGAGGCTTGATCCCCCAGGACCCACATAAGCCAGATGCACACCGGGATGCATGCACCTGAAGTTCATTTGCAGTGGCCAGAGGCCCTGGTGTGCCCATTCTCTCTCTCTCTCTCTCTCTCTCTCTCTCTCTCTCTCTCTCTCTCTCTCCCTCCCTCCCTCCCTCCCTCCCTCCCTCCCTCCCTCTCTCTATCTCTCTCCCTCCCTCTTTCTCTGTCTGTTGCTCTCAAATAAATAAATAAAAATATAGAACAACAACAACAAAAAAAAAAACTTGGGAAAGCACTTCCATAAGCAGCTATTTTCCAGCAAAGAATCCTTCTGGTAGTATTCTCAGTTCAGGCTCTCTCCTTTGAAATGAATTTGTATTTTGTAAATTGGAGCCTTTGATGGGGGATGTCTTGCCCTCAAGGCACCTTTCCTATTGCCTCAATGTAAAAGGTGAGATATCTCTTGAATTGTGCTAATCTGTCTAACAATTGCAGGCGCCCTGTCTGCATCCTCTTTGTCCATAACTTTAAACTCATGCTTCACCAACTTACAGTTTTTATTTCTTCTTTGAGTTCTCATTATAAGCCTCAAAAACTACAGTGAGCAATAACCAAGATGCTATGCTATCTTGAAATTTTCTGTCAAGCATCTTAGTCCATCACTTTTGAACTCAATCTCACTCAAGTTTTTAAGACATAATCAGAATGGAATGTAGTGGGATATTTTTTCCAAAATACAACACAGACCCAATTCTCAGTAATCTTGGTTTCCCATCTGTGATGGTTTGAATGTAAACTAGCCCCCATACTCTCATATGTTTGGGAATCAGCTTCTTACTTAATCCTCAACTGGTAGAGTTTTGGGGAGCTGAAGCCTTGCTGGAGAAGGTGTGCCACTGGAGGTGGGCCTTGGGATTTTATAGCTCAGCCCAACTTGTCTTAGTGAACTCATTAGCCAGATGCACACATGAATCTGGAGTTCATTTGCAGTGACTAAAGGCCCTGGCATGCACATATTCTCCCTCTCTCTCTCTCTCTCTCTCTCTCTCTCTCTCTCTCTCTCTCTCTCTTCCTATATTTAAGCCTCTCTGTAAATACCATCACAGGCACTTCCAGAGATGTATCTCCTAGGTTATTCAAAATATAATCAAGTTGACAATGAAGATTAACCACCATAATCATGTTAATTGAAATAATCCAGACTCAAAAGGAAAAGTAACACTTATTTTGTCCCATAAGTAGAATCTAGAAGAAAATAGGAAAGTAAAAGGGAGACTATTATGGGAGAAGAAGGGATTGGGGTGATTATGATCACAGTGCATTAAGTACATATGTGAAAATGTCAAAAGGAATCCCAATATTTTGTATTTTGTACAATTAACATATGTTAATAGTAATGTTAAGGAAATCCGTAGTTAGAAAGAAAGGATATTCAGATGAGGGGGTATGGGAGGGTGCTAAGAGGGGAGTATGATCATGGTATATTGTGGGAGACTGTCAATAAAAAGTTCAATAAAAAGGAAAAAAATCCACACAGTATTCCTCACTGATGTTTTTAGTGTTGCAAACACAAAGAAATGACAGCCTTTTTAATAAGTGGTGCAAGAGCAATAAGGCATCAATAGTCAAAGAAATAAACAACAATACTAGCCCAAGTTTCATACCCTATATAAAAAATAAATCTAGAGGCTGAGAAGATGGTTCAATAGTAAAAAGACACTTGGTGTACCAAACCTGAAGACCTGGGTTCAATTCCCCAGGACCCACATCAAGACAGATGCACACATTGGTGCATGCATCTGGAGTTCATTTACAGTGGCAAGAGGTCCATTCTCTCTCTTTCTCTCCTTGAAAATATAAAAATAAAAACATTTTTTTAAAAATTACCTCAGAAAAGACCATGAGCTTAAGTGGAAAACTATTGTGGTGATTTGATTCATAAACTTAGGTTTTCTGAATGCTAGGTTCCCAGCTGATGGAAATTTGGGGATTAATGCCTCCTGGAGGCAGTGTATTGCTGGGGGCAGGCTTATGGGTATTATAGCCAGAGTCCTCTTGCCAGTGTTTGACACACTCTCCTGTTGCTATTGTCCACCTGATGTTGGCCAGAGGATGATGTCCACCATTTTTCCCAAAAGCTGCTCTTGATCAGGTGATTTTGCCAGCAATGCAAACCTGACTGCAACAATAAAGTTGATACTGAAATGCTATTGCTGCTAGACACCTGATTGTGTGGCTTTGGCCTTTGGGAGCTGATTTTCTTTTCTTTGTTTCTAAATTTAATTTTTATTAACATTTTCCATTATTATATAAAAAAAAGTCCCATGGTAATACCCTCCTCCTCCCCCCCTCACACTTTCCCCTTTGACATTCCATTCTCCATCATATTACCTCCCCATCTGGGAGCTGATTTTCAAGAGGAATGTGGAAGGATTTGAAACCTTGGCCTAAGAGATGCCTTGCAGTGCTTTAAGTACAGCTTGGTGGACTATTCTGGTCAGAGTTGAAAGACCTGAATGCAGTAAGAACTATGGACTGTGAGGTTTGGCTTATGAGGATGAGAAACAGCTTTGTCTGAACTGGGCTAGAAGCAGGTTGTATGAGAGGCTTGCTGTTCTGCCTGTGTCCTGAGAACATGTGCAGGGCTGCTTTGTGTACAAATGGACTGGAGTGAGCAGAGGGATATGTCACAGAAATGAAATCTTTGGGCTGAAACTTCTGCCCTTTAAGGTGCAATTATATGAGATATTACAACCTTTGAGATTGGGCCAATTGACCTGCATTGGGGCAATAGGAAGAATGTGGACTCTTTTGAAGGGACCTGAATGCTAAATGAGTGTCCAGTTCTTCAAAGTCTGCTTTTTTCCTCTCTGGATTAACAAATTGGCACCCTACCTCGTGTTATGGAGTATAATAAATGCAAGAAAGAGAGGGCCATTGAATTTGCAACACAGTCTTGTGTTTTGGAAATGGCCATGTGCCGTGTGAAGCAGGTTTGCTGGATGTCTGCGTGGATTTGGAGCCATGACGATGGATCATGAGTTGCAGTGGAGACCCAGTGGAGATGCCAGGACCATGATATGGCTGCTAAGGAGAACTTCCAGCCACAGACGGGGTTTTCCAGGAGTATGAATACCCCTAGCTGGAGGGGCAGAATTGAAACTCCAGAGACGTTGCTGGATAGAATTATTGGACTAGGAGACTTGTCACTGGCTAGAGTTGTTGGACTTGAGGCTACAGAGTTTGGTGTTTTCCCTGTTTTAAATCTTGTATTGCTTGAGTATTTCTTTGTTATGCCCAGTGCCATATTTTGCAGTATAAGTACTTATTTTGTGCCATTATGGGCTTGGGGGGGAGTTTTTGGTATTATGGCTCAGTCTAAAGATCTTAGACTATGGGAATGTTGGAACAGCATTAGGATTGATAAAAAATCAAACTAGGGGGACTTTTAAAGATGGGCTGAATGAATTTGCATTTTACATTATGGATGGTTATCCAGTTTATGGGGACAAAGGGCAGAATGTGGTGGTTGAATTCTAGGCTCCCAACTGATGGAGATTTGATGATTAATGCCTTCTTGAGGCAGTGTATTGTTGGGTGCAGGCTTCTGGGTATTATAGCCAGTGTCCCCTTGCCAGTGTTTGGCACACTCTCCTGTTGCTATTATCCACCTGATGCTGGCCAGGGGTAATGGCCACCCTCTGCTCATGCCATCGTTTTCCCCTGCCATCATGGAGCTTCCCTTCAAGTCTGTAAGCCAAAATAAACTCTTTTTTCCCAAAAGCTATTCTTGATCAGGTGATTTCTGCCAGCAATGTGAACCTGACTGCAATAACTATAGACCTTTTATGGGGGGAAAACAGCACAGTGAAAACCTTCAAGATCTAAAGCTAGGCAAAAAAAAAAAAAAAAAAAAAAAAAAAAACCTCTTGGACTTGATACCAAAAACATGTTCCATAAAAATAATAATTTTTAAAGTGCACATTATGTTATTTAATCAAAATTTAAAAGGCTGTCCTTTGAAAGACCTCAATCAAAGAATAAAAATATAAGGTATACACGATAGGAAAATAGATGTAAACTACATACCTAAAATGGAATCATATTTGAAAACTATAAGCTCAAAACTTGACAGTAAAAAAAGCCAGTAAATGGATTAGAGAGTGGGCAAAAAGACAGGAAAAGTGATTGCACCAGGAGAGTACATGCATATGCACATGGAGAGCAATCACGGGCAAAAAGATGTCGGGGACATTCAGATCAAAGCCTCAATGAGCTACCACTACACACATATCAGAATGGCTACAATTAATTAAATAAAAATCCCGATGTATCTATGACGACCGTACGTATCATCAAATGCCAGGGAGGATGCAGGAAAGTGAACGGCACATACATGGTGGGTAGGAAGGTAAGTTGTAGAGCTATTTTTGAAAACAAGTGGGCAGCCTCTGAAAATTGCAAACACAACTACCATATGACCTAGTAATTACATTTTGGCACTTATCCCAGAGAATTTAAAACTTATGTTCACTCAAAAACCTGTACACAAATGTTTATAGCAGCTTCATTTATAATAGCCCATAACTGGAAGCAACCCAGATATCCATCAATGGGCAAATACTTAAAACTGTAGTACCCAAAGCATGGGCAGTAATAAAAAGGAACAAGCTATTAATTCATGCCACAAGCTAGTTGAATCTTTAGAGAAATTGTACTGAATGAAGTTCATCCCAAACAGATAAACAATGCATGATTTCATTGATGTATTACTCTGGACATCATAGAAATAGAAAACAGCTTAATGGTTGCTGAGGATTTAGGAAGCAAGGTAGACGTGGGAAGAAAGAGGATGTGGCTAGAAAAGGGCCACATTAGAAAGTTCTGCATCTTGACTGTGTCAATACTGACGCCCTGGTTTTGATATGACACCAGTTTTGCAAGCTGCTGCCACTGGAGGCAAGTGTGTAGAGGGCACACAATATCTCTCTGTGCTTTCTTATAGTTACATGTTGATCTACATTTATCTCAATGTAAAAGATGATTTAAGTACTAGGCTCCATGTCCCTGGCTTCTATTCTCCATGGAACAAGATACCATCTCTTTGCTAGAGAATCAGAGGCAGTTTTATGCCTGCTTTCATCAGGACTACAACATTCTCTGCCACAGACACAGAATCTTCAAAGCAAGGCTATGACTCCATCTGTCCATGTCTTCTTTGGCCAGCTGCACTGTCCCCTGAGAATCACTTCTACTTCTACTTCTGCCCCCATTCCAGTCCAGCAGATGGATCTATAAAGGGTATTTATTTTGGAAACACAAAGCCCAGAAAACAGTGATAAATAAGCATGTTGTCAGGTTTGAAAGACTGGTGAAATGGACTGAATTATTTTGCTATTTTTTAAATTGCTTAAATGAATTCAATATCTCAACAAATAGTTGCTAGATGGCACGGATTTTTAAGATGTAAATTTCATTAAAAAGTATGAGCTGGGCTGGAGAGATGGCTTAGCGGTTAAGCGCTTGCCTGTGAAGCCTAAGGACCCCGGTTCGAGGCTCGGTTCCCCAGGTCCCACGTTAGCCAGATGCACAAGGGGGCGCACGCGTCTGGAGTTCGTTTGCAGAGGCTGGAAGCCCTGGCGCGCCCATTCTCTCTCTCTCCCTCTATCTGTCTTTCTCTCTGTGTCTGTCGCTCTCAAATAAATAAATAAAAAATTTTAAAAAAAAGTATGAGCTTCAGTGTTTTAAAATTGATAATCATTTAATTATTTTTAAAAATTTGGAGTCAGGGCTGGAGAGATGGCTTAGCGGTTAAGCGCTTGCCTATGAAGCCTAAGGACCCCAGTTCGAGGCTCGGTTCTCCAGGTCCCACGTTAGCCAGATGCACCAGGGGGCGCACGCGTCTGGAGTTCGTTTGCAGTGGCTGGAAGCCCTGGCGCGCCCATTCTCTCTCTCTCCCTCTATCTGTCTTTCTTTCTGTCTGTCACTCTCAAATAAATAAATTTTAAAAAAATGAACAAAAAAAAAAATTTGGAGTCATCACTTTTCTGATTTTAATTTTTTTTTCTTTTTCCTAGTGTGGGAAGCAAACCCAGTACTTTACCCAGTGCCCTGCCACAAAGCTCTATCCTCAGCCCAGATGTCAGCATCTTCTTGTCTTTCCCCTTCCCCTTTCACTCTTCTTTCTTTTTTTTTTTATTTTTTATATGCTAATTCATTTTATTGGGAAATATTAAGAAATTCAATGAGAATAACAGAAATATACCTCTAGGTACATGGACCTAAATTTGACATTAATACAAAATAAAATTATACAATGGGTTATATTCTTTTTAATTAAAACTCTATTGTATCATCTATTCAGAAATATTATCTTTGTTATAAGAACTTCACATGTCATTGTTGAGTTACTTCTGTAGCATACCTAAGGTTCTCAAACAAAATTTAAGCCATGGATGAATTTTTTTAATTAATTTATTTTTTGTACTCAGTGAATAGAGTCAAGTTGGTACCATTGTTAGGTTCATCCATGTTAAGAAAGAGAGAATGGTCATGCTAGGACCCCCCCCAGCTGCTGCAAACTAACTCAAGATGCATGTACCACCTTTGCATCTATCTGGCTTACATGGGTCCTGGAAAATTGAACCTAGGTCCTTTGGCTTTGCAGGCAAGCACCTTGACCACTAAGCCATCTCTCCAGCCCCAACTTCTTTCTTTTGATATAAGATCAGCCTGTGTAGTCAAGGACTCCTGTCTTAGCCTCCCAACTGTTAGGATTATTGGCCTGTACCATCATGCCTGGCTCTCTACCTCTCTTTCTTTCCTCATACTCATATACCACAATTTTTTGTAACGTAATAAAAAATAGAAGAAGCAAATAGGGGTACACTTGGATTGCAAAATCTTTCTCTTCTTATACCAGGTTGACAGAACTCTCACTAATGTTATTTTTATGATTAGGAAGAGAGGCACTGAGACATGCTGTGAGTTTCTTACTGGAATGTGTACTGCAGATGCCTCCTTCACATAAAAAAGCTTTAAGAAATACTACTACTGGTAATAAAGCCTCCCTTAATTTTCTGTAGAAAAGAGATAACACCAACAATAAATTTATCCCAAAAAATTGAATATACAAATAAGCAAAAGGAAACTGAGTTAAATATACAGAACTTGGAGGTTATCTTTCTGCAAGATATTATTTTCATGAGAGAAAGATATGAACCTGAGAATGGAAAAAAAGGAAATAGAGGCCAGCAGATCTTTGTAAAGCGAGACACTCACAAAACTTAACAGCAATAGACTTGAAAATTAAATATAAAGATAAAGGAAACTACCAAATTAAAAATAGAGTTAAAAACAATTTGGCAGTTTCTCACAAAGCTAAACATAGACTTACCATGTAACCCAAAAATTCTAATTTGATGTATAGCCCCAAGAGATTTTAAAAACATATCTCTGCACAGAAACTTGCACATGAATATTCATAGTGGCATTATTCGTCATAGTCTAGAGATCTCCATCAACTGATGAACATATTTTTAAATGTAGCATATCCATACAACAGAATATTTTTACCCATAAAAAGATTATGTGCTGTGCTAGAAAGATGGCTAAGCAGTTAAGGTGCTTGCCTGCGAAGCTAAAGAACTCATGTTCAAATCTCCAGGTCCCATGTAGTCAGACACACAGTAACAAAAATGTTGCAATGTCACACATGCACACAAGGGGAAACACACAGCTAGAGTTTCCTAATGGCAGCTCAAAGCCCTGGCACACCCATTCTCTCTCCCCCACTCTCGAAATCAATAAATTTAAAAAAATATTATGTACCAATAATGCAAATTACCATGTAGATGAGCTTTGAGAACATAATGCTGTGAAAAGGCATATTTTACACAAAATATTATATATATAGTATCATTCCATTGATATGAAACTTCCAAAACAGGCAACTCCACAGAAACAGGGAATACATTAGTAGTTGTCAAAAACGGGGGCACAGGGAAATTGAAGCTTAGTACTAACTGCTATCCAGTCCTTTGGAGAGTGTTAGAAATTATCAAGAATAGCCTAACAATAATGATTAAACAACATTGTAAATGCACTGAAAGCCACTGTTATGGCCTTTAAAATGGTTAATTTTATGATACATGAGTTTTCTCCAAAAAAAAAAAAAAAGAAAAAGAAAAAGAAAGTGGGGATATGTCTACATCATGGGTGAACCTTGAAGACGTAATGTTAACTGAGAGCTGCTATTATAAAAGGCCTGATTCCACTCGTATGCATCATCCCAAAAGGCAAATTTATAGACAGAAAGTAGGTTAGTGGTTATATGTGGCTGGTGAAGATGAAAGAAGCTGTGTGAAGTTGATAGCTGGAGGACAAGGCTTTGTATTGAATGACAGAAATACTATAAATTTGTTGGATAAAGAGATAGCTCAGTTGGCAAAGCTCTTGACAGGTAATCATGAAGACCTGAGTTCGGTACCCAGAACCCATATAAAAACTACCTGGGAGACAACCCAAGGTTGTCCTCTGGTCAACACAAGCAAGCACATATGCATGCACATGCATTCACAAAACATACATGTACATACACACAAAAAGGTACAGTGATGGTAGATTCACAATGCTATAAGCACAGTAGAAACCACTGAGCTGTGTACTTTAAAAGGATACATTGCAATTTATAAAGCTGTTATTTTACAATTAGTGTTCCCCTTGAAGAACTTTATATAAGAGCCTGCAGATATAGCTCAGAGGTAGAGCACCTGCCAAGAATACGCAAGGCCCTGTTTTTGATTCCCAACACTATAATATATATATAATCTCCAACATATTCTTATTAATCACTATATTTCCAGAACTCTGCCTCATGGGACCAAGAGAAGTGTAAGTCGTGGTAACTACACTCAAGGGATCTACCTTCTATTCACAAAGAAATATGTATGTGTAATAAACAATGAGAGATAGTATGCCTTTGCACTGATTGTAGTACCTACAGGAATTAAGGAATCAGAAAATTCCTCCAAAACTTGAAGAAGACAGGGAAGCAGAAGTACGAAATCTATTAGGAAGATAAGAATGTGTTTCAAAAGGGGAGCTAATTGACGTTGAAAGTGAGTATGGAGTGCATGCATGTGTTTGTGAAGCAGTGAGTAATCTGCCCGAAGCCTGTGTGAGTAATCTTGTAATGCCGTATGAGGCTGGCTTAACTAATCATAACACACCATCAAAGCCAAGCAGGGTTTTGTCCAAGAAAAATAAGGAAGTTTGGGTAATTAGTAGAAAGCATGTGTCATCAGATAACTATGAAAGGCAGTAATATATGGATGAAAAGAAGGAGGAAGAGCCGAGAGTAAGGGATGCTACTTAGAAATGCAGAAGGCAAGAATTTATGCATAGACAGGAAAGGTAGGGCTGGAGAGATGGGTTAGTGGTTAAGGCATTTGCCTGCAAAGCCAGGGGACCATGGTTCAATTCCCCATGCCCCACATAAGCCAGATGCACAAGGTGGCACATGCATCTGGAATTCGTTTGCAGTAGCTGGAAGCCCTGGTGCACCCATTTGCGCTCTCTCTCTCTCTCTCTCTCTCTCCTTAACAGCATGTGAAACACTTCATTTTTACCTCAAATAATTGTACATTCCTGGGGAGATTTTTACCCAAGTCTGCATCCATATACTTAAAAATAACTGGGGGAAAATAGTGATTTCCAAGGGAGGAAGACATTTCCTAGCATAAAAGAAAAGAAGGAAGGACTAAAGGATATGATTAATAAAATAAAAAATTAAAAATGTAAGAGAATTCTAGGTATAAAAATCGTTCTTGACTGGACATGATGGTACATACCTTTAATCCCAGCACTCAAGAGGAACAGGTAGGAGGATCTCCATGACATCGAGGCCACCCTAAGACTACATAGTGAATTCCAGATCAGCCTGGGATAGAGTGAGACCCTACCTCAGAAAACAAACAAAAACAATCATTCTTCATTCAAACTAAGAAATATCTAGTGTTTCTTTTTATGTGATGGGAGTATATTTGCTTTTAGTTGCTATGACCAAAATACCTAACATACATGCTTTGAGGAAGAAGGTTTAGTTTTACTCAGGGTTGCAGAGGGTTCAGTTCATCATAGCAGGGAAGGCATGATGGAACACAGCAGTTCACGTAATGGTAGCTAAGAAACAGAAGCAGAAACTTGGGATCCTGAATTACCTTCAAAGGTAATCTCCCTTGGACTGGAGAGATGGTTTAGCATTAGCAGTTAAGGTGCTTGCCTGCAAAGCCTAAGGACCCAGGTTCGATTCTCCAGTATTCACATAAGCTAAATGCACAAGGTGGCACGTGCATCTGGAGTTAGTTTGCAGTGGTTAAAGGCCCTTGTGTGCCCATTCTCTCTCTCTCTCTCTCTCTCTCTCTCTCTCTCTCTCTCTCTCTCTTTCTAATAAATAAATAAAATATATATTTTTAAATAAAAGGCATGCTCTCAGAGACCAACTTCCTCCAGGTAGGCCCCACCTTCCCAATATTCTACAACCTCATGAAATAGCACCACCACAGGGGAGCAAGTATTCAAACTATGAGCCTGTGGGGAACATTTCACATTCAAATCACAATAAGCAGCATGCTAAGCCCTGTAATGGCACAAGTATTGTGCAAATAGACACACACAGAGATGCATCAGTAAAAGAACTCTTTAGGAACTGATGGTTGTCATAATATGGGGAAGAAAGAAGAGATGAATCAAAGATGATGATCAGATGCCCAAGAGCATGGTGGTGTCACTGAAGATGAGGTGCACAGATAGAAGTGTTAGAAGTATCACTGGTCTGAAGAGAAGCACTCAGCAAAACACTAGATTATAAGCAGGTAAAATGATTCATTGAGTCCACAAGTAAGCATCAAGGGTTTACCATATACTACTAAGGCACTGTGGATGTGGAGGACAGGAAAAGGGGGAATCTCAAAACCTCTGCTCTTGTGCCACTTGATTCCCTGGGTCCAAAAGAATGAAATGATCTTGAATGACAAATACAAGATCAAGCCAACAGCCAAAATGAATGAATCATTGATTTGCATGCTTAATTTGCATATCAGAAAACCAGGAATAAATTCCAATTATTTACCTTACCATGGCAAGGTTGTTTTTAAATACTGATCTTACCTTTATCACGTAATCTGCTAGAATGAGATGGGAAAAGAGGAGAGATGGTAGCGGTTTGACATTGAGGCCTATTATGAATTCAAGAGGAGTCACATTAATACATAGTATAGCCAAGCAATTTTCAGTAGCAGCCCAATTTTATGTCCTTTATTATTATTGTGGAAAAGCCACTTTATTCTTTGAATCCAGTACAGATGGAATAGCATTTGCTTCTTCTTATTTTTTTTTTTTTTTTTTCAGACTCGCCTACAACTGAGTGAGGAAATTTGGGCTTTGTTCATTCTGGAGACTAAAATTCTGATGTCCCAGATTGAGTATCAAAAGCCATGGCTGCTGTTCACTGGTCCAGGATCATGTGAAACACTTCATTTTTACCTCAAATAATTGTACATTCCTGGGGAGATTTTTACCCAAGTCTGCATCCATATACTTAAAATAACTGGGGGAAAATAGTGATTTCCAAGGGAGGAAGACATTTCCCAGCATAAAAGAAAAGAAGGAAGGACTAAAGGATATGATTGATAACCCTGACTATTTTAATAATAGTAAATATTTTAATAAACTATTAATCAAGGAAATGTCATGGCATGCTGCTCTATCAAGAATCACAGCACATATAATAAAAAAATAAGAATCACAGCACAGACATTTTAATTTCCGTTTTGTAAACTCTACATCTAAGGTGTGTGTAAAATATAAGACATGCTAAAATAGCATAAGATGGTGGATGATTTTATTTTTTTAATACTTTTTTTGGATTTTCATATACATATATATTTCAGTTCTTGGGACAGAACCCAGGGCCTTGTACATGTGAGGCAAGAACTTTACCACTGAGCTACAATACCAGTCTCCAAAATGATTGTATTTTTAATTGAACCCAGACAAAATTAAATTCATTTCATTCTCAAAATAAACTCAGTGTGCTTTAGTCATATAGTCCTACACATATTTTAGAATATTTTAGTGGTTGAATGCTAGTGTTTTCAGTGGCAGGCCAAAGGCAATGCCAGAATTTGTGACGTGATAATTAATACTAAAAGAGCGTCAAATGAAAAGTTCTTTCAGACTTTGAAAATGTGTGTATGTATATATGTATGCATGCATGCATGCGAAGATAATGTGAAAATGTGTTTATGTATGTATGTACGCATGCATGCATGCGAAGCTAATGTGATCCTGATATAGAGAAACTGAATCACTGAAAAAGATTTTTTTAAAAAAGAAAATAGGGGGCTGGAGGGATGGCTTAGAGGTTAAGGTGTTTGCCTGCAAATCCAAAGGACTTAGGTTCAATTCCCCAGGATCCACGTTAGCCAGATGCACAAGAGGGCACATGCACCTGGAGTTCATTTGCAGTGGCTGGAGGCCCTGGCATGCCCATTCTCTCTCTCTCTCTCTCTCTCTCTCTCTCTCTCTCTCTCTCTCTCTCTCTCAAATAAATAATAAATAAAATATTTAAAGAAAAAATAGGAGGAAAAACTAAGATATCCTTAGTCCCCTGGGTGAGCTACAATGTTAAGTTGCTGCCTGCATAATGTGAAGCTCAGCTTGATTATACTGCAAATGCCAGTCTGTTGTGTTTTCTCACCCATTTATACTCAGCAACACAGTAATAGCTGATACTACTGAAAAGGTCTGGCATGTGATTCAAATGTACTATTTAGATGATTAAAATGGGAGTTACTTCCAAAAGGGTGCAGAATCACATGTAGAAGCCATGATGTGTTGTATGTAAAAAGACTTGGCACACTGTCTGTGGGAGAAGTTTTCCACCAGGAAGGCAGTCTGAGTAGAAAGGCTAGCTTTCACAGGATCCAAAGGCTTTTCAGGGAGCACCCTTCTTGAAACACCATCTTCCAGTCCCATTATGTTTTTCTGCTTATTAAAAATAAAAATAAAAATAAAAAAAAATAAGATACAGATCCTAAAAGTCAAAATCTTTGGCTAAAAAAATATATTAAAAATAACACACCCAGTGGAATTTTATAAGCCATGAAGACAAATGAAAACATGACATGAAATGGATGGAACTGGAAATCACTGCAAAATAATCCAGACTCAAAAAGACAAATGCCACATGTTTTCTTCCATATACAGATCCTAAATGTTAATTTATATAAATGCATTTGTACAAGTGGTGAAGAGTGTAGGTCATGAAACTAGAAAGGGGAATGTGAGGGGAAGAAAATATCCTGAAGGGAAGAGAGTAATAGAAAACATATGCCAGGGAGGAAGAAGGGGGCTACTGGAGAGAGCAGTGGAGACAGAGATAGAGGAGAGATGTCAGGAAGAAGCTCCAACAAGAACAAAGTCTGTATGAAAATGCTGTAGTGAAACGCACTCTGTTGTATGTACAAAATATGCTCAAAACTAAAGAATAAGGAAGTTGAAAGGATGACTAAAGCCATACCCAATATCTAATAAGTTCAGCAAGGAAGCACTTATTATTTCTCTGTTATTTAACTACATGATGAAAACTAGCTTTTAATATGAAAATAATCAGCACTTTAAAAATTGTCTCGGGCTGGACAGATGGCTTAGAGGTTAAGATGTTTGCCTGCGAAGCCAAAGGATCCCAGTTCAATTCTCCAAGACCCATGTAAGCCAGATGCACAAGAGGGCACATGCATCTGGAGTTCATTTGCAGTGGCTAGAGGCCTTGGAGCACCTATTCTCTCCCTCTCTCTCTCTCTCTCTCAATAAAATATATTCTTGCCGGGCGTGTTGGTGCACTCCTTTAATCCCAGCACTCGGGAGGTAGAGGTAGGAGGATTGCCGTGAGTTCGAGGCCACCCTGAGACTTCATAGTGAATTCCAGGTCAGCCTGGGCTAGAGTGAGACCCTACCTCGAAAAAAAAAAAAAAAAAAAAATATATATATATATGTATATTCTTAAAAAATTATCTGATTGTGTTTACTGCCATTCTGAATAATGCCAATATTTGGATTTGTTTTTGGCCACCTCCTTAGGACTGTTAGTTTCCCACATTCTCACATCGTCCTTTCTTTCCCCAATTTTCTCTTTAATTCTCCACATCCCCCAGTATATCTCTTTCTCCTGTTTTATACAATTTAAAATATCTTCTACATAGTGGGTTTATATTAATATTTGCTTAGTTTCAAGTTAATTAAATTGAAATCTGTTGCAGGTATAGAACCTGCCATCCGATAACTGAGAATGTCCTGATCCTTGTTTACACAGGCCGTCCTGCTACAAGACAGCACCAGATTAAAAACTGATTCTAAGAAAGCCGAGGTAGTAACAAGAAAGCTCAGAAATCAGTGAAAGAAATTGTTCCATGACTTACAGTTTTTGTCAAAATACAAAAAAATTCTTCCTCTTAGTTTTAAATATAGTTGAAAGAAAAAATCTAAAATTTAGCATATTATAAACTAACGCACAAGAAGTATTTTTGGCCCATGTGGCATGAGTATGCATGTTCTTATTAGTTTGTGCAGGTGCATATGTGCATTTGTGCGTGTGTGTGTGTGGAGGGCAGAAGAAAACCTTGGGTATTGTTCCTCAGGTACATCATCTGCCTTTTTATTTATGTTTGATTTTTTTTTTTTTTATTTTTGGTTTTTTGAGGTAGGGTTTCACTCTGGTCCAGGCTGACCTGGAATTCACTATGTACTCTCTAAGTGGCCTCGAACTCACAGTGATCCTCCTACCTCTGCCTTCCAAGTGCTGGAATTAAAGGCATGTACCACCACACATGGCCACTTTTTAAAAACTTTTTATTTTAAAAACCTCATACCTGTATATAATGTACTTGATCATATTTAGTCTTCATTACCCTCACTTATCCATTCCCATTCCCATTCCCACAAAATCCATCATCTCAAATAAAGTCCTTTTTACTTTATTGTCTTTTATTTGTGACCCACTGGGTTAAATTAGGGTTGCTTGCATGAATGTGGGTGGGATTTTTTTTTTTAATTTTTTTTTTTGGTCATTTTTTATTTATTTATTTGAGAGCGATAGACACAGAGAGAAAGACAGATGGAGAGAGAGAGGATGGGCGCGCCAGGGCTTCCAGCCACTGCAAACGAACTCCAGACGCGTGCACCCCCTTGTGCATCTGGCTAACGTGGGACCTGGGGAACCAAGCCTCGAACCGGGGTCCTTAGGCATCACAGGCAAGCGCTTAACTGCTAAGCCATCTCTCCAGCCCAGATTTTTTTTTTTTTTACTTACCACCTCTAAAGAACATGTTCCCATCTCCTCCAGCAACCATTACCCTGCCAACAGCTACTCTGGGAGGAGTGGGCTCTTGTGAACTCCTTCCCTATCCATAATGGAATGATGATGGGCTTGATCTTGTGCAAGGAATCACAGATCATAAGTGTAGGGTAACACTGTGTTCAGATGAAAGCATCCCACAGTTACTTCTCTTATCCTCCAGCTCTTTAACAGTCTCTTAGTCCCCTCTTCCTTGATGCTCCCAGTGCCTTTGAGGGGGTGGTATGTATGTCCTGTTTAGCATTGAGCAGACAATAGTCACTTACTCTCAGCACCCACTCTCAGTGGCCAGGAGCTCACTAATTAGGCTAGACTAGCTGGCCAGCATGCTCCACAGACCCACTGGCTTTGCCTTCTCAGTTGTGGAATCACAGGCCAGGGCCACCACCCATGGCATTTTACACTTGGTTCTGGGGATTGTTCTGGGTCCTCATCCTTACAAGGCAAGTGTTTTCCTGACTGAATGTAGCAGTTATTTTCTTGTTGCTAGGACAAAACTCCCAACCAGAAGCAACTTATGAAAGGAAAGCTTGCCAGTTCAAGAGTGGAGTTTTGCCATATCAGGGAAAGCATGGCAGAGCAGACAGCTGGGGTGTCACATCTTGTTATAGTACTTGGGAGGAAGCAGTAAGACTCAGCTAAGCTGAGAATCATAACTCCACAGAAACAGGAAATAACCTGGGTTACTGAAGCTGGGCTATATCACCCCAATGCCTACCTACCCCCAGCAAAACACATCCTCCAGCAAGGCGCCACCTCCCAAAGGCCCCATAAATCTCCCAAGTTATCACTAGCTATGGACAAAGTATTCAAAACACATGAAGTTATGGGGGAAATTTTCATTCAAATACCACACTGGAATATATCTCCACCCCTAAATAAAAGCATCCTTTATTTTATTTAGTTTTAATCTCTAGAAAATTGTTATTCTGTTTTCTTGTTGGATCAGCATCCAGTAATTTTTTTTCCCTTTGCACTTTCAGTATTGTAAAATGCCTCTTTAATGTCAAGTATTGCCAGCATCACCTCTTCTGTGACATCTTTATTTTTTTCTTTATAACCCCTCCCTTGGTCTAGGCTGACAGGTATGTCTAACTGCATCTCTGAAGGTCTGTATGGGCAACATCAAATTCTTAATCAACTGTTTGTTATGAACTCCCTTTAGATTTTAGTCAAAGTTTACCTCCAAAATTATCAATTTTTGAGGCAGGCTCTTACTCTTTTTAGCCCAGGCTGATCTGGAACTCTTTTTGTCCTTTGCTGGCCTTGAACTCACAGCAATCTTCCTACCTCAGCCTCCCAAGTGCTGGGATTATAAGCATGAGCCACCATGTCCAGCCAAAATATTACTTCGCTTTTTAAAAATTTTTTTTTATTTATTTGAGAGAAAGAGGGTAAGGCAGGTTTCTCTTGCCACTGCAAATAGATTCCAGACACGTGTGCCACTTTGTACATCTGGCTTTTCTGGGGAATTGAATCTAGGCCAGCAGGTGTTACAAGCAAGTGCCTTTAATTGCTGAGTCATCTCCCCAGCCCAAAACATCACTTTTATTGCAGAACTTTCATCTTAGTTGAACAACTTTCTCTTTCCTCCAGCCATTTTCAGAAAATCAAATATGCTTGCCATCACTAAACAAGAGACAACACAGCTCCATAGGTTGTTGTGTGCATGTAAATTGATTGATACGCAGTAACTAATTGGTGCAGACTCCAAAAGAAGTAACAAAAAGGAACACACATCCACTATTGGTCTGTTATTTACATAGAGCTTTTAGAGCTAAAGACCTAGCAGTGCAAAGTGAAAATTACACTTTTGTGGGAGGACTGGTGTAATCTAACTGAAACCTAATAACTGAAATTTGTGCCTATTGGAACTGTGTGAAGAAGGACACCTGTACTTTCTTTTATGTAGATACCTTCTAAATACCAGGTTAGTCCTGGCCTCTCATCACCAAGCCCATCTAACATTTGGTAGCATGCTGTGTTGGTATAAAACTAACAGAAGTATGATATGGTTTGTTTTTTAGAAAAAAAAAAAAGAAAAAGAAAAAGAAAAAGAAGCAAACATGCATCTAATATTGCATTCTTCCTAGTAATAAGACATCTCAAATATTTTTTTAAATTTAATTTATTAGTTTTCTTTTCAGTAAATACAGGCAGTTTGGTACCATTATTTAGGCTCATCTGTGATCTACCCCTTCCCATTAGACCCTCCTTGTTAATGAAAATGGGTCGTGCATTGTGGCGTTAGCCCCCAGTTATTGGTGTGATAAATGTCTCTGCAAATCATGACCCAACATGTGACTCTGACCTTCTTTCCACCCCCTCTTCCGCAAAATTTCCCTGAACCATGTTGGGTTCATTTTTGGTCTGCTTCAGTGCTGAGGTGTTGGGGGCCTCTGAGGCTCTGGCTCTCTGATTTGGTAGGAGTTGGTTTTTCTCTGTGTTGATCTCCTTCCCCTTTGTGCTGGTATCCGGTTCACAGGAAAACATCACCCTTGTTTATTTCGCCAGTTGTCCTTAGTTTCAGTTGGGCCCCTTTTGAGGTATGTTGGGGCAGCTCTCTTCTTAGGATCTGCATCTATCTGGAAAAGAGAAGCAGATTCTCCAACGGAGAGTAAGTTAGCATCAGGAAAATTGAGATAACACTTACTTTTTTGACAGACAGTATGGTAGGTTTAGGCCCTCTTATACCCCGTGATTGATAGTAGCTTAATATTGTAGAGTGGGCTTGTATTTGGGTATGGTTCTGACTTGTTTCCCAGCTCCAGCTATGGGTCTAGTACCACTGAGTGGATCAGTTAGCCAAATCAAGAGCAATTGATTCCTCACCATGGCTGTGTACCACTATTGCACTTGTGTGGGCATCACATCCGGTTATTTGTTGCTAATTAGGTTAAACAATGTGTTGCTTGGACAGATCTTGGTCATTTCCCCCCAGTCGCCTATGTAGCGCCTTCTGGCACTAGACACGCTGACTGTCTGGGGACTGACTCTCTCCTGGCTTCCAGCCATGTCATTCCATTTTACGCGTCAGCTGTGTATGGAGTCTTCAGCAATAGGGTCTTATCACTGGCCTTTGGTGGGTCATCAAGTACTCTGACAGAAGTCTGTCATTGTTTTGGGAAACCTTGTAGGTTTCTCTGATCAAAAGCTCATTGTGGATGGTAGGCCCAAGCTGGAAGTGGGGGTTACAGGTCAGTGTCCACTAAGAAATTGAGGAAAAAGATAACTAATATACAAGAGTTAGAGAGGATAGAGATAGAGGGGACAGGGGGAGAGGGGGAGAGGGAGGGAGGGAAGATGTAGGAGATTTAGGTCAGTCTTGATCCTACCCTCTCCAGTGTCTTGTAGTTCAGGTGTTTCCTGTAAGGGTCTAGTGAAGGTTCAGCCATTTGGTCTGTCTTTTAGGAAGTAGAATTTTATGGTACCATTGCCATTTGTGTCCGCATTACTGTTTTCAACCCTTTGATTCCCTCCCCGCCCTCCCATCCATCTTATTGTCTAGTCCATGAGGTGCTTGCTGGGTATGTAAGGCATCTTGGGCAGATTCAGGTTAGGTGTTGCAGATGAGTGAGACTATGTGTCGATTTTTTTTCTGTGATTGGGTAAGTTTGCTGAGAATGATCTGTTCCAGGTTCAACCATTTTTCCTCAAATTTCTTTATGTCGTTTTTTTCTTACTGCTGTATAGAATTCCATTGTGTAGATATACCACATCTTTGTTATCCATTCTTCTAATGATGGACATCTGGGTTGATTCCAGCTTTTAGCTATTACGAATTGAGCTGCTACAAACATGGTTGAGCAAATCTCTCTGGCTTTTGGTTTGAAGGTTTTAGGGTAGATGCCCAGTAATGGCATAACTGGGTCTGTTGGTATTTCTATAGCCAGCTTTTTCAGGATTCTCTATATTGCTTTCCAAAGTGGTTGTACCATCCTGCATTCCCACCAACAGTGAATGACATCTCAAATATTTACCTCAATTAGAAAATCAAGATTAATAGACTATTTTTCAGTCTTCACCTGATCTTTTAGTGATTCTGGATGGTTGTAAACATAAATGAAAGATAAAAATAACTAGAATTTACAAGACCATTGCATGATTTTCAATCGTCATCTTTTACTCATAGAAGTTACTGCTTATGTTGATCACTTTGCATTTAGCAAACATCTTATTTTTTAATCATTTATTTATTTTAGAGAGAGACACACAGAGAGAGAGAGAACAGGCATACTAGGGCCTGTAGCCATTGCAAACAAACTCCAGATGCATGTGTCATCTTGTGCATCTGGCAAACATGGAATCTAGGGAATTGAACATGGGTCATTAGGCTTCATAGGCAAGTGCCTTACTGCTAAGCTGTCTCTCCAGCCCAGCAAACATCTTATATTGTGGCATCTATAATCTCTATAGATTAAACTCCACTCCCCAACTTTCATTGCCATAGAAGGCTCCCTTTGCTCTAATTAATTCTCCAATTATTGAATTTTAAATACCTTTTTGGTGAAATGTACCCATTTTGGTGTCACTATGGTCCAAAGTTAGGATGTTTGTTCAAAGATGATGATGCCCTTTCCTTTGGCTCAGCTGTGACATGCTCAGACCTCTCAGTGTACTCTTTTATTCAATATGTGATTGCTATTTGGGGGGCATATGAAGCAATTCTACTAGAAAATGTAGAAGAAAAGGTTAAAGATACTTTTTCTAACTGCCAGTAACTCCAATCTTTCAAAAGCTGACTGCCTTACTCCAAGTTGTCCTGAAGCTACAAGAAAGGAATATTCAATCAAACCCAAGAATAATGAGCAGGAGGGAAACTTCTACACACTTTGTCTCTCCACACTTACTTAGGATGAACATTTTTACCTTCAATTTTAACCAAAGCTTATCTGGCAAATTCTGGTTTATTATATATATGTTTATGGGGAAGCCAAAACAGTCTTGGTAGATCATGAACAGCAACTATATGAATTCCCTTTCTTAGTTAACTTTAGTCATGCCCTAATTTAATACCATTTTCCTAAAAAAAAAAAAAAAATTAAAGACTCACACCTTTAATCCCAGCACTCGAGAGGCTGAGGTAGGAGGGATTGCCATGAGTTCAAGGCCCCGCAGCGACTACATAGCAAATTCCAGGTCAGCCTGGGCCACAATGAAACTCTACCTCTATAAAACAAAAAATATACATGACACTCAAAGTTTTCTTTGATATGTTTCCATTTAAAATCAAAATCCATTTTTCTTTAAATGTCAATATATTCATTAGCATATTTCCTTCAACTTTTCAATGTGATCTTTATTTTTTCAATCTTTTTTTTATTAATTAGTTTTGTACTTAGCGAATACAGTCAATTTGGTACCATTATTAGGTTCATCCATGACCTACCCCCTCCCCTTGGCCCCTTCTTGTTGAGGTATATGAATCATGTATTCTAGAGTTAGCCCACATTATGGCTAAGATAAATGTTTCTGCATATCATGGCCCAACATGTGGCTCTGACATTCTTTCCACCCTCTCTTCCACAAAATTTCCCTGAGCCATGTTGGGTTCATTTTTGGTCTGTTTCAGTGATGAGGTGTTGGGGGCCTCTGGGTCTCTGGATCTCTGATTTGGTAGGAGTTGATTATTCTCTGTGTTGATCTCCTTCACCCTTGTGCTGGTACCCAGTTCACCAAGAAAACAGCACCCTTGCTTGTTTCACCAATTGTTCTTAGTTTCAGCCAGAGCCCTTTTGAGGTATGATGGGATGGCTCTCTCCTTAGGATCTACATCTATCTGAAAAATAGAAGCAGATTCTCCAATGGAGAGTAAGTTAGCACCAGACAAATCAAATAACCCTTACTTTTTTTTTTTTAAAGAGACTTTTTAAAATTTGTTGTTTATGTTTATTTATTTATTTGAGAGCAACACAGAGAGAAAGACAGATATATATAGAGAGAATGGGCACCTCAGAGACTCCAGCCACTGTAAACGAACTCCAGATGCATGTGCCCCGTTGTGCATCTGGCTGACATGGGTCCTGGGGAATCGAGCCTCGAACCATCCTTAGGCTTCACAGGCAAGCGCTTAACCGCTAAGCCATCTCTCCAGCCCAACCCTTACTTTTTTAAAAGATAATTTAACAGGTATAGGCCCTCTTGTAGCCCACGATTGGTGGTAGCTTGATAATGGAGAGCAGGCTTATGTTTGGATATGGTTCTAACTTGTTTCCCAGCTCCAGCTATGGGTCCTGTACCACTGAGGAGATCAGTTAGCTGAATCAAGAGCAGTTGGTTCCCCACCATGGCTGTGCACCACTATTGCACTTGGGTGAGCATCACAACAGGTTATTTGCTGCTAAGTAGGTTAGACCATGAGTTGCTTGGACAGATACTGGTCATTTTCCTTCAGTCACCTATGTAGCACCTTCTGTCACTAGACATGCTGACTGTCTGGAGACTGACTCTCTTCCAGCTTCCAGCGATGCCATTCCATTTAAGAGTCAACCGCATATGGTGTCTTCAGCAATAGGGTCTTACCACTAACCTTTGGTGGGTCGTCAAGTACTCTGAAAGAAATCTGTCTTTCTTTCAAGAAACCTTGTAGGTCTCTCTGATCAAAAGCTCATTGTGGGGCTGGAGAGATGGCTTAGCGGTTAAGCGCTTGCCTGTGAAGCCTAAGGACCCCGGTTCAAGGCTCGGTTCCCCAGGTCCCACGTTAGCCAGATGCACAAGGGGGGCGCATGCGTCTGGAGTGCGTTTGCAGAGGCTGGAAGCCCTGGCGCGCCCATTCTCTCTCTCTCCCTCTATCTGTCTTTCTCTCTGTGTCTGTTGCTCTCAAATAAATAAATAAAATTTAAAAAAAAAAAAAAAGCTCATTGTGGATGATAGCCACATGCTGGTACTGGGAGTTACAGGTCAGTGCCCACTAAGAAAAGGAAGAAAAAGATAACTAATATAAAAGAGTTAGAGGGAGAGAGAGAAGCTGTAGATTAAGATCAGTCTTCATCATACCCTCTCCAGTGTCTTATGGCTCAGGTGTTCCCTCTAAGAGCCTGGTGAAGGTTCAGCCATTTGGTCTGCCTTTTAGGATGTAGAATTTTGTGGTACCATTGCCCTTTGGGTCTAGATTTGTATTTCACACCCCCTCCGTTTCTCTTGCCTCCCTCCCCTCCCATCTTATTGTCTAGTCCATGAGATGCTTGCTGGGTATGTAAGGCATCTTGGGTAGATTCAGGTTAGGTGCTATAGGAGAGTGAGGCTATGTGGCAGGTTTTATTTTTTTCTTTGATTGGGTAAGTTCACTGAGAATGATCTGTTCCAGGCTCAACCATTTTTCCTCAAATTTCACTGTGTCGTTTTTTCTTACCACTGTATAGAATTCCACTGTGTAGATATACCACATCTTAGTTCTCCATTCTTTTAGTGATGGACACCTGGGTTGATTCCTTTAGTGAGGCATTATTCAAATTCACTTAAGCTAGGGGTGCAGTTCCTAGGGACTACCACACTGAGGCGTATGGTGCATTGCTTTGTGGTTGGTTTTCGAATCGCACATACTTAAGCCCTCATAAGTAACAATAATACTTGAAAAATTAGTTATTAAGTCCAAATGCAATTAGACTAGTAAGCATCTCCTTTTCTGTGTGTCTGTGGGGTGTAGATATAAAAAGTTATATCCATTTAAAAGAACACCCTTCTTTATGGCTATCACATGATAGAATAATAGGAAGTAGACACATGGTCATGTTTCTTCTAGAAAGCCCCACCTCAACCATAAAACAGGAATAATGTATATTCTGTTATTTGAACAACTCAAGCAGGACAGTCTGTCAGTCACCCTGCTCAGTATTTCATAGTCCTCACAGAATGATCATTCTTGCTTTGTCTGACCAGATGGAGAATTGCTACATTATATATATATCTCCACACAGACATAACATATGCATTGCAATGATACCCTGCTTGTTTACCAGAGAAACAACACATTCTGGTAACTTTTCCAAATTAAATCCATTCCAGAATAGAACACTGGGTAACAGCTTCCTTAATATATTATTTAAAAATGAAGATCATTAAAATTGTATTAATCGTCTCAAAATGATAAAACAGAAGTTGACAGGAAAGTAAAACTCATAAGTCCAAACGTCATGGTTCTTTTCATAAGTTGCAGTAATTAAGACAGTACACAATTGTATTGTAAAAATATAAGTGATTAAAAAAAAATTGAATCTCAGACGTGGTGGCACATGCCTTTAATCCCAGGATTTAGGAGGCAGAGGTAGGGGGATCGCCATGTGTTTGAGGCCACCTTGAGATGACATAATGAATTCCAGGTCAGCCTGTGCTAGAGTGAGACCCTGTCTCGAAAAAAAAAAAAAAAACACAATCTCATATGTATAGAATCTATATTCAATATTTAGCCATGTACAAGGTCATAAAGCAAGGCAAATAACCTACATTATATAGACTACATTCTCTAACTATAATGTAGTATTGAGAAATTATTTACTTTTTAAAAACCTTGAAATTTTCATATTTTAAAACAAGACATTTATAAATAACTACTATGCATAAAACATACAGAATATAACTATATAGTTCTGAGTTTTAAATAAATATGTTAACAGAATGTGGTCTCAAATTAGTAGGAAAAGCTTTAATTCAATAAATTAGAAAAGGAAAGTAGCAACAAAATAATGAATTGACAGAAAACAATATGAGATAGCAAAGGCATTCTCCTACAATGTTTTTCTTTTCTACTTAATTCATTTCTCCTTTAGGCCTAGATGATTTTGGAGCTGAATTCTACCATCAGGGACTTAATGATCCAAATATGCTTAAAAATACTAACCAAATCAAAGTAGAATAATATAACCCTGATACCAAAACCAAATAAGGATAAAGTTTATCCAAAGACTAAGGATGGTTTAACAGCACAAAAATATTTATTGTACTGTTATTTATTATGCATTGTAACAACAACCAAATTCTCGCATCCATACATGTGTAAAAATCACTTTGTGGACTGGAGGGATGGCTTAGCAGTTAAGGCATTTGCCTGCAAATCCAAAGGACCCAGGTTGGTTCCCCAGGACCCATGTTAGCCAGAAGCACAATGGGGTGCATGCATCTGGAGTTCGTTTGCAGTTGCTGGAAGCCCTGGAATGCTCGCTCTCTCTCTCTCTCTCTCTCTCTCTCTCTCTCTCTCCCTCTTTCTGTCAAATAACTAAATAAAAATAAAAATATTTTTAAAATGAAATAAAAAAGCACTTTCAAGGAAAAGGGCTCATGACATCCACCCCTCCAAGAGGCAGCTAATGGCTGCTAGGGGAGGGGAAGTCATGTTCTTCAGTGATCTAGCCATTGCTAAGTTTCCCATACTCTAGTAAATACCCCCACACATGCCATACATACAAACACACACACACACACACACACACACACATTCATGAAAGCAACCTAATTAAACTCAGTGTGACCAAAAACAAGGAGGAAAAGAAACATGAAGTTAGAAAGGAAACTAGTTGGGAAAAGAATAGAGTGAAAGGGAGATAACAGAGGGTAATGGGGGCTATGAAAAAATATATATACATAGCAGGGCATAGTGGTGGCACACACCTTTAATTCCAGCACTCGGGAGGCAGAGGTAGGAGGATTGCCGTGAGTTCAAGGCCACCCTGAGACTACATAGATAATTGCAGGTCAACCTGGACCAGAGTGAGACCCTACCTCAATAAACAAAAAATAAATAAATAACATGTATGAAATTACCAAAACTAAAATTGTTTTTAAAAATCACTTGCTCAAATTCAACATCTATTAATATAGCAACAATGAAACTATTCTTATAAAACTCGATGATTTTAAAATGATTGATCTTCGTTTAAAAATTAATGTGAAGGAAGAAGGGTCAAAATAGCCAAAATAAGGCTGGAGAGATGGTTTAGCGATTAAGGTGCTTGCCTGCAAAGCCTAATTACCCAAGATTGATTCCTTAGTATCCATATAAGCCAGATGCACAAGGTGGCACACACACACCTAGACTTTGTTTGCAATGGCCAGAGGCCTTGGCATACCCATTCTCTCTATCTCTTTTTGTCTAAAGTAAATAAAATATTTAAAAAAGTAGCCAAGATAGCCAAGAACAACTCCAATACAGCAGGCACACCCTATTACTTATCAGATCCCGTGAAACTATGGTGTAAATCTGGTGAATGAATATAGACCACAGTGCAAATCTGCCCACAAATGGAAACGTTATTTGACAGAAATGGCATGTGAACTCCCTCTCATTCATTGCAGATGGGATTGTCTGCTGATTTACAGAGAAAAATGGCAGCTGTCAGGAAAGTTAGTCATAAAAATCCATTACTCAACAAATCTGCTCTTAGATGTATGCCATTTAGAAACTCTTGACTAGGTGTGGTGGCACATGCCTATAATTCCAGCTTTTGGGAGGCTGGCATGGGGAGATTGAGTTTGAGGCCTTCATGGGCTACATAGTGAGAGCCTGTCTCCAAATAAATATTTTAATAATAAAAAGAAGAAAAGAAAAAACAAACATTTATCTATGTATAGAAGAAATGTATAAGAACATCATTCATTGCAAGTTAAAATTTAATATGGAGTGCTACATAACTGTTAATCAACAAAATAAGGGATTATATATTGTGTATTTAGCTAAACTAAAATACCATGTAGCAGTTATAATAAGCCCTAAATAAATGCAAAAGTATATTGGGAAAAAGCAGACTTCATATTGACATATTGTATTATTTGCATACAATTTTAAAGCATCCCACATTATGGTATATTATTCATGAAGCCATATATGTAGCAAAACATACAACTTTATATGAGAAAAGCAATTTCAAATTTAAAGTAGAGATTACCTTATTAAAAAGGAAATGAATGTGAACAGAGAGTGATAAAAGGGAACACTGGTTTTGTGTAGAATGTCCCAATTTTTTAAAACATTTGGTAAATGTAGCAAGATACATTAGTGGACACATAGTATAATATTCCTTCCCATATTTCATCTACTTGCTAAAATATATTATAATTATAAAAGAAATTTATGAATAACCAATAAGTCAAACAAATTAACAGGGGTATTTAAAACTATTTTGTGGATGGGTTGGAGAGATGGCTTAGTTGTTAAGGCCTGTGAAACCTAAGGATCCAAGTTCGATTCTTCGGGTCCCACATAAGCCAGATGCACAAGGTGGCACATGTGTCTGGAGTTCGTTTGCAATGGCTAGAGGCCCTGGCATGCTTATTCTTTCCTTCTCTCTCCCTCTCTCTAATAAATAAATAAAAATAAATGTGTTTGAGGCCATCCTGAGACTACATAGTGAATTCCAGGTCAGCCTGGGCCAGAGCGTGACCCTACCTCAAAAAAAAAAAAAAAAAAATGTGGAGACTAGAGAGATGGCTCAAGGTGAGGACTGGAATTTGGATCCCCAGAATCTACACAAAGGCTGGGCAGGCCTGGTACCACCAGGAGATTACATGAGAAAAGTGCCTTCAATGACTGGTACCAGGAAAATATATTTTAACATTTAAATGAGGTGAAATTGGACACTTAACTTGCATCATACATAATATAAAAATCAACTCAAAATGGATTTTAAAAAACATAAACTAAATTTAAGACCTGAAACTACAAAACTCTCAGAAGATAACAGAGGAAAAGCTCTTTGAATTATACTTGAAATTGTGGGTGTCACACCAAAAACCCAAATTAAAAAAAACACAAAACAGCCAGGTGTGGTGGTGGCTCACACCTTTAATCCCAGCCCTCGGGAGGCAGAGGTAGGAGGATCATGGTGAATTCGAGGCCACCCTGAGACTAAAAAAAATAACAAAAAATTTTTAAAAACTCAATAGACAGTACTACCCAGAAGTAAAAAACCTGTGCACAGCAAAGAAAAGAGTCATCAAAACAAAAGGTAATCTGTGGACAGGAAACATGTCTGGTAAGTAGTTCATATCTAAATATCTACAAAGCATTCTCATGGGCTGGAGATGTAACTCAGTTGGTAGAGTACTTGCCTAACATACATGATGCCCTAGATTTGATCCCCAGCATGGCATAAACTGGGCACAGGTGACACATGCCTGTAATCTAAACACTTAGAAGGTGGAAGCAGAAAGACAAAGCATTCAAGATCACAAACAGCTACACAGCAAGTCTAAGTTCAGCCTGGACTACCTGTCTCAAAAAATAAAAAATAAAAAATCTTGGGGGCTGGAGAGATAGCTCAGAGGTTAAGGCACTTGACTGCAAAACCTAACAACCAGAATTTGATCCCTCAGTACCCAAGTGGATCCTTACGCACAAAGAGGACATGCATTTCAAGTTAATCTGTGGGGGCTGGAGGCCCTGGCGTGCTCATTCTCTCTGCTTGTCTCTCTGCCATCTCTCTCTACTCGCAAATAAATAAATAAATAAAAATTTTAAGTCTTATTGCTTAATACATAAAATCAGAAAAAAATAAAATAAATAACTTGATTTATTTAATGATCAAAGGGCCTGAACAGGTATTTCTCAAAATAAGACATTAAAATGGCCATCAGGTATGCTGAAAAGGGACTCAACATCCTTAATGATCAGGGAAACATAAATTAAAATCAAGATATCATCTTATACCATTGAGACCACTACTTTCAACTAACAAACATTGGCAGAGGTATAGACTCTGCTGGTGGGATATAGCCTGGTCTAGCCACTGTGGAAAGTAGAAATAGTTACTTAAAAACTTAAAAATAGAACTGCTATTGCTATGGACCCAGTAATCCCTGTTCAAGCTACATGCTTAGTGGAGATAAAATCAATATCTCATTAAAAACATTTGCAAATCCATTACAGTACAATTTACAATATTCAATATATAGAAGCAGTATTCATATCTGTCAAAGGACAAATCAATAAGGAAATTGAAATAGTATTCAGCTTTTAAAAAGAGGGAGATGCTGACAGTTACTTTAACACAGGAAACCTGTAGAACACTGTACTCAGAGTAATGATCCTATAGAAAGAAAAAACATTTTTTTTTAATTTTTATTGATTTATTTGAGAGCGACAGACACAGAGAGAAAGACAGATAGAGGGAGAGTGAATGGGCACGCCAGGGCTTCCAGCCTCTGCAAATGAACTCCAGACGTGTACGCCCCCTTGTACATCTGGCTAACGTGGGACCTGGGGAACCGAGCCTCGAACCGGGGTCCTTAGGCTTCACAGGCAAGTGCTTAACCGCTAAGCCATCTCTCCAGCCCAAGAAAAAACATTTTTAACTATAACTTATTTAAAAAATAGTTTTAGGGGGCTGGAGAGATGGCTTAGTGGTTAAGCGCCTGCCTGTGAAGCCTAAGGACCCCAGTTTGAGGCTCAATTCCTCAAGACCCACGTTAGCCAGATGCACAAGGGGGCACACGCATCTGGAATTCGCGCCCATTCTCTCTGTCTTTCTCTCTGCCTCTTTCTCCCTCTGTCTGTCACTCTCAAATAAATAAATAAAAATAAACAAAATTAAAAAATAAAATAAAAATAATTTTAGGACTAGTACAGTGGCTCAGTCTGTAGAGTACCTGCCTTTCAAGCATGAGGACCTGAGTTCAATCCCCAGAGCCCGTATTAGGAAAAAAAATGTCCATGGGCTAGAGAGATGGCTTAGCAGTTAAGGTACTTGCCTATGAAGCCTAAGGACCCAGGTTTGATTCTCCAGATCTCACACAAATCAGATGCACATGGGGATGCATGTGTCTGGAGTTCATTTGCTGTGGCTATCGGCCCTGGCACACCCATTCCCTCTCTCTCTTTCTCTGTCTCCCCCTTGTTCTCCATCTCTAATAAATATATTCTTTTAAGTTTGAAAAAAATACAAACATGATGGTGCATATTTTTAATCTTGGGGAGATGGAGGCAGGTGAACACCTAGGGATGGCTGTCTAGCCAATCTATCCATTTGGTAAGATCCAGGCCAAAAAGGAATCTTGTCTGAAAAAACAAACAAATAGGGCTGAAGAGATGGCTTAGCAGCCCAAGGACCCCAGTTCAATTACCCAGGACCCACGTAAGCCAGATACACAAGTGGGTACATGTACCTGAAGTTAATTTACTATAAAAATACAGGTTTAAAATATTCTTTAAAATATAAAGATATAAAGAGTTCTCATATTGGAAGAGAAGGTGGCATAAAATGAGACCACTTTCATACAGATGTCTAGATTATCTGCACACGGATACTATTTTCATCTGTGCTTGGAAAAGGCAAACCTTTTCTGTTTGAAATGAGACAGTGAGCTACCATCCCAGTGTCAGTGAGAAGGAGAGAGATTTCCATGACCTTCTTTCCACCTTTTGGCCCAGGTCCTATCTCCTTCCATCTCTCTTGTCTTCTTTCTTTGGGTCATGAAGGCCATGCATGTTGAACTTCAATGAATGAATGTGGTTATCTCTGCCACTGTTATCCCTCCCAAAAGACTGTCTTCCAAGCATTGGAATCTGCTTGTTACAGAAAAACAAACTTCCAGGATTTGTAAAAAGGGGAGATCGTACAGATAATAGAAATGTTACTTTTAAATAGAAGTTTTATTAATACTAGATGGTGAACAAGTAGTTGCTGAGCCTAAAACAAGGAAAAGTGTCAACATTATCAGCTTGGATTAATCTTATGGGTATTTAAATTATGTGTAATAAAATTTGTATTTAACCTATTTTTGAGAATAACTATATTTTCAATATTATTTGTCATATGGTTGTTTCTAATAAATTATATTAGATGCCTCTCTATGAACAGAATTCTCACCCTATAAATACTGCTCATTATGGGCTCAGAAATTCAACACAAGTACATATAAGGTGGAAATTTTAAGGATTAACTCACTGGAAAATGGTGAGCACTGTCCCAGAGCACAAAGTTTCAGCTGTGCAGGAGGAGTAAATCCCAACAATCTTCCATATCAAATAGTGCCTATAGTTAACAGCATTGTGTTACATATTTTAAATTTGGCCTGAAGGGTATATGTTATATTAAGTGCTCTTTTTAAAATATTCTTATTTTTTATTTGTTCAAAAGAGTGTGTAAGACACATTAGGGCCTTTTGCTCCTGAAAATGAATTCCAGATGCTTGTGCCACTTTGTGGGCTTGGCTTTACATGGGTACTGGGGAAATCAAACCCCAATCAACAGGTTTTGCAAGCAAGAGCCTTTACCCATCCCCCAGCCCATGTTAAGTGATCTTACCACACACAATGAATAAGAGGGCAGGAGGAAACTCCTGGAGGTGATGGATATGTTTACAGCATAGATCATGGAAGTGGTTTTACAAGCTATGATTACCTCTAAATTCAGTAAGCTGTATACATAAAATATGTACAGCTTGTTGTGTATCAATCACAATTCAATAGGTAGGACTATTTTTTTTTTTCTTTTTTGAGGTAGGGTCTCACTCTGGTCCAGGCTGACCTGGAATTAACTCTGTGGTCTCAGGGTGGCCTTGAACTCACGGCGATCCTCCTACCTCTGCCTCCCAAGTGCTGGGATTAAAGGCGTGCGCCACCACGCCCAGCGCGGTAGGACTATTTTTAAAAGGCTATTTTGAATTACACTTTTAACATGATAAAATATCCAAGAAACATAAATGGGTATAAAAAGACTTGCTTTAAAAAAATATTTTGCTTATTTATTTGCAAGCAGAGAGATAGAGAAGGAAGGCAGACAGAGAGAATGGGTGTGCCAGGACCTCCAGCAGCTGGAAACAAACTCCAGATGCATTCACCACTGTGTGCTTCTGGTTTTATGTGAGTACTGGGGAACCAAATCTTAGTTGTTAGACTTTGCAGGCAAGAGCCTTAACTGCTAAGCCATCTCTCCTGTCCTGAAAAGACTCCTTCCCACACATCATGTCCCAGTTCAACTCTCTAGAGGCAACCATTGTTATAAATTTGCTATGTTCGTTCAAGATCTTCCACACAGAGACAAACATGCATGATACAGAAGCTTTTGGGGCTGGAGTGATGGCTCAGCAGTTAAAGTGTTTGCCTACAATGCCTAACAACCAGGATTTGATTCCCTAGTACCCACATAATGCCAGAAACACGAAGTGTGTATGCATCTGGAGTTTGTTTGCAGTGACGAAAAGCCCTGGTGCACCCCCCCTCTCTCTCTCCTTGCAAATAGATAACATGTTTTTTGAAAAAGAGAAACTTCTAATAAAGTCCATTACATATAACTAATTTAAAGTGGGTATTTTCTCAACCTCATTAGTATATTAGTATATAATAGAAACCTGTGGCTTTCTATTAGAGTCCAAATCTACAATTGCAAAGTTTCAGCCTTGAAGTCAGGCATAAATTAAGTAAAACCCAATCAAAAGAACAAGTCCTCAAAGGAACTACAAACAAGTTGACAGAGATGTGCCATCCATTAAATGTTTCAGGAGACAACAGTTTCCATGAGGTCAGTTCCAAGGCTTGAGGTTGGTACCAACAGATATAAATAATAATGTGACATATAACCAGCCTGTGGCATAATATGTCAGGGAAGGAGATCAAATATATGTAGATAGCTACTTTTACTAACTCTACTAGTGAATCTAAAAGGAAATGAACCTTTAAATCTTATATAAATACATATTTACATATATATGTATATGCATATATATGCTGCTTTGTTTGTCAGCCTAATCATTTAGCCAGAGCTGGGTTATTTCTTGCAGAATGTGCCCACTTCATCTGTTTTATCAGCTTTGATAAGGTAATGTTGGTAATATAGAGTTTAATTCAGACAAGGGTCTCAGTGAAAGAATGTGATGTCACTATTATTCACACTAGCTTGTTACTTTTACATACTTGGTATTTATCATAAATAAGTTCTCACATCCACTTTTTGTTTCCCTTACAGTCATATTTGGGAGCCATTCACAAGAAAAATACTTTCTTTGCCTTTTTAGGCCCTTCTGACATATAAGACAGACCCAGCCATGAGAAAAATGTTGAATCATCTGGACTTCTATATCATGCCCGTGTTTAATGTTGATGGATACCATTTTAGTTGGACACACGTAAGCTGCTTTCCCTGTCCAATTTAAAAGGGGATAGAAAAGTCATAGAAACAGAGTGATAAGACAGGGAATGAGTTTGATGGGCAAGGATATAAAAGAGGCCTTCATACCTCTCCATCCAGAGCAACCATCTTCTGATACTACATTCATTTGCATAAGACTTCATCGAAACAGAGATTTCTCCTTCCCAATAAATTAAGACAAAACATCAGTCTAGTCCAACCCATTCAGTCTTGCCAGTGAAGAAATGAGGCCTAGAGAAGGAAAGATGACCTTGGCAGAAAGTGGAGGACAAAGCAGTGTCTCCTGGACTAATCCAGAACTCTGTCTTCCTCTGGGGCTGGTCTATGCATGGAGGAATGCACTCGTGCCCCTCCGTGATTACCGGGCAACTAAAATGCATGTGAATATCTTGTCTGTTTGTTTAATCATGTCTAGGATCGATTCTGGAGAAAAACAAGGTCAAGGAACTCGAGGTTTCGCTGCCGTGGAGTTGATGCCAATCGCAACTGGAAAGTGAAATGGTGTGGTAAGTGCAGGGCTAACCGGATTCAGAACCTAAGGGTACCTCTTGCATCACTGCAAAAATAGTGAGCCCGGTAGGACTCTACAGGGACAGAGGCGGTTCTCTGCATGTGAAAGCTTAATGAAGGCACGGATGAAGGCTGGGGAGGGGGAGTGGCTCTGTGGGGGAGAATTTACCTAGCATGCATTTGGCTCTGAGTTAGATCTCCAGCATGGAAGGAAAGAAAGAGCAGGGAGGGAAAGACCTGGGTAGGTATATTATAAGTTGTGATTTGAAAAAAAAAAAAAAAAGAAGGGTACTTTTTAATATGTAAAATATCAAAGATTCAAATCTGTCAACCTAATCCTGAAAATTGAAAATTTAAACACAAATGCAAGAGCAGAAAGCTGAGGAATATGTGCCATTCACAAAACTAAAACAGGAACCCCTGGCTTTTAGTATAGATCCGTGTTTCCCCCCCTTTCCTAAGAGTAGCACTGACCCTGCCTTCGCCTGCTGTGGTGGTCATAGCTGTCCTGAAGATGGCTGCAGCCTCCTAACCTTACAGTCAGGTTTGTATTAGGTGCTCACACTGGAAGCGGATTTCCGGTGTGTTCCACACAGCTGCCTTCCAAGAGAAAGGAATCCCTTTTGCAAAGTGCAAAGTCAGGAAGATATAAGGGTGGGGCGGGAACAAGAAAATCCAATGACGAGCATACATGGAGCAGAAAGAGGAGGAGGAAGAGTTATAAAAATGGTGTTGTACAGAGCTGCTCTTTTGCAGAGTCTGTAATTAGCTCCTTTAAAACACAGATCCTTGTCCATGGGAAGCCTCCTTCAGTCTCTTAGTATTCAACCATTCTACCAAGCTTTGGGTCTATAGATGCTATTACCCTCATCCCACCAGCCTCAGGCACAATAACTGGGCACAGGCTCAGACAGACTCCTTCCACAAGTCCTTCCAAACAACAGCCCTCTATCAATCAGAACTGGTGAATGAGATCATAACATAGCTTGAAAAAAATAAAGCCCTAAGTTATGACAGAGATGATTTGATTTTGCCCAGTTATATGGGCCATTTTCTTTAATCTGTGAAATTATAACACTCCCTCCTAAGAGTCATCTAGGACTTAAAGCTACATATGTGAAATGCCCAGTTTACTTCCAAGCTCCACACTGTGATGTAAATATCAGTGACCTTCCTCCCTATATCAAAAGCAGTCAATTAGTCTCTGAGCCTTAAACCTACTGATAAACAGCTTTTTTGTTCTTCATGTTATGATAAGCAATCACATAAACTTAAAAGTTCTAGCAATTATGAAAAGGAAATTGTATTCATGAATACTGTAATGTATTATAGTGGATATTTAGATTTAATTTTTTGTCCAAACCAGACTACTAAATTAATAAGCACATTCATATTCTCTGCCTGAATGTTTACAGCCTCCCCTCCAAACATATTGGGGTATTGATGTGTGATTGGGGCCTGGGAAGAATTTGATCTCCATGAAGATGCAGGAGACCCCCAGGCTCTCATGAACCCCAAGTTTGTGTACTTCCTCAACTTATTAAAGAATTGAAGCCAGGCATGGTTGCTCACGCCTTTAATCCCAGCACTCAGGAGGCAGAGATAGGAGGATCACTGTGAGTTTGAGGCCACTCTGAGACTACATAGCGTCTTCCAGGTCAGCCTGGGCCAGAGTGAGACCCCACCTCAAAAAACCAGAGGGAAAAAAAAAAGAATTGAAAATGTGTACACAAAGAAGGGTAAATTATGAGAATTTAATAAAGATAATGTGGAAGGGCTGGAGCTATGGCTTAGTGATTAAGGCATTTGCCTGTGAAGCCTAAGAACCCAGGTTTGATTCCCCAGGACCCATGTAAGCCAGATGCACAAGGGGGCACATGTGTCTGGAGTTCATTTGCAGTGGCCAGATGACCTGGCATGCCTGTTCCTCCCTCTCCCTCTATCTGCTTCTCTTTCTCTCAAAATGGGTAAATAAATTTTTTAAAAAGATAGTGTTGAAAACAGGAGAGCAGCAAAAAGCAGCAAAGAAGAATTCCTCCTGCTGGAATTACCTTCCTGTTGCTGGGATAAACCATCCTATCAACAGCTGATTGGAGGAAAGGTTTTTTGTTTTGTTTTGCTTTTTTTCTCTCAGCTTAGTATCCAGGGAAAGCTTCATGATAGCAGGTGATAGCAATGGCATGTGCAGAGGCTGGAAATCACCTCACTCATGGCAGGTGGATAACAGCAGCAGGAGAATGAGCCTAAACTCTAGTAAAGAGGAGCTAACCCTAATCCCTCCCTCAACAACACACCTCCTCCATCAAGGCTCCACCTCCCAAATTGCTGCCAGCTAGGAAGCAAGCATTCAGAATACACAAGTTTCTGGAAAACATCTAATTCAAACCACACCTCCTCTCTCTCAGCATCGCTGGGGGAGGGAGAGAAGGGGGAAGAAAAGACCAAGGAGGAATTTCCCTCCCATGGAGAATAGCTGAAGAGGGGGACAAGAGAAGGGGTTGACACCATGTTTCTGGCCCATTTATATGAATCAGATATCTAACTGGAATGATCCTCATCACCCCCTCCGGGATGTAGATAGAAACCTGATTGGTTGGTGGGCCCAAGAGGAACACTGACTCAGGAAGGGCCCACACACCCAGGCTAAGCCTGTGAAACTGAAGAAGAAACAGCAAGCTGTTGCTGTTGCTGAGGAGGGATTAGGAGGTTGCTGCTTACAGCCATGTTGGATGACCCTGGATCAGATGTGGGTTCTACTCCAGCCAGGGCAGGCAAGATGGCTGGCATCCATGTTTCTGAGGGTCAATCCCTAGAACTTTAATTAAAAAGGGGGAAAAAAAGCTACCTTGGTCCTAATCCATACCAGTATGTTGAAACTTAACCTCTTGTGCAGTAGCATTAAGAAGAGGAGCCTTTGGAGGTTACTACATCATGAGGCTGGAACCCACATGAATAGAATCAGTGCCCACATAGAAGTAAGAGGAGCTTGTTTTCCCCTTGTGCCATGTGAGGATACAGCTAGAAGTTTCCATCTATGAGAAAACAGTACCCTCACCAGATACTGAAATGTCTGACACCTTAATCTTAGGCTTTCTGTCTTAAAACAAACAAACAAAAAAGATCTCTGTTGTTTATAAATTACTCTGTCTGAGCTATTTTGTTATAGTACCCAGAATGTACTGATATGTTCTAAGTCCTCTAATTTAAAAAAGGAAACCCCCTTTCTGTTTTCTCAGATGGGCTCATTCATGTCCTGTTAGCTATGTGGGTTCTTCACTGCATCACATGCCTGTGGTCATCTCAACTGAGTACATGAAATGGGAAACTGAGCTGAGTAACCGAAGCAGATAGCCAGCTCTGCCTGTGGAAAGTTAGACTGTTGTTTATATCCAGTTACAAGCAAGTGCCTGGCCTCTCTTTGTTCTTCTTTCTTAGCCCAGCAAGCTTTCTTCATACATATTCCTTCTTTGATTTCTGAGTTTCCATTGAGGTTCCTACTAGAAGTCCTTTGATTCTCCCCATTTTTGAAGCATTAAGATCTTTTCTGTGATGCGACACTCAAGACATACAAGTGATTATGTCAGTCACTCAGCAATGACCTTGGTAGACTCTTGCAGTGATGTGCAAATGCAGACAGCCTGGCTAGGACCATCTAAGAATCCTCAGGTCTGCAGTCTGAATTCAGGCACATCCACAGCCTCAGACCCATCTCCTGGCCCAGGATTGGTTGGTGAGACCATGAACCATGCCGAGAGAGCTGATTTTAGATCAGGAGTGTACAGTAAGTGTGAGATCCAAAGTAAACCTCCAAATAAACATCCACAACACAGAGGCCCAGGGCCGCATAAGTCAGCATCAAGCTGAAACAAACAGCTCTTTCTTTCTCTTAAGTCAGTGAGTCTCAAATGTAAAGCACAGAACATAAAACCGTTTTTTATTGTGAAAAACCTGCAGATTCCCACATGGCAGCAGTTGCGATGTAGAGCTTTGGTGTGGACCAAGCAGGCAGCTTTAGAGAAAACCACAGGTATGCCTTTCCAGCACTGCAGAGCTCCCCAGGAAACCCCAGGGCCATGAAAGGAACGCTGCTTTTCTCTGGCCACGCTAGAGCAGTGGTGTACCCAGGAGAAAAACACATCACCTTTACTCACATTTGTCAAATTTAACTGTGCACGTCCTTTCTGCCAAACACTGGGCCCTTTTCTTTCCTCCGTGTAGTCTCTTTATAGTCTGCTGTGGGCACTGGTTTCCTAAATGAGGGCAAACCTAAGAGGAAGGCAAAGCTTTGTGGGTGTGGTTGTTTACATGTGTATATGGTGTGTGTGCATTTTTGTGGGCATGATTGTGGGTGTGAGGGCATGCATGTGCCATGGTGCACATGTGGAGGCCATAGGATGACCTCAGGCTTGGTCCTCACTTTCCACTTTGAAGCAAGGTCTCTCATGGCTCCCCTTTGCATTTGCCAGGCTAGCTGGTCTGTGAGCTTCATGGCAAGTCTCCTGTCTCTGTCGCCCTTCTCACCTCAGGCACACTGGGGTTACAGATGCCTGGTACAGTGTTCGGCTTTATGTGGGTTCTGGGCATCTGAACTCATGTACTAAAACTTAAACAGCAAGCAGTTTATTCATTAACAAATCTCCCCAGTCTGAATGACAAAGTATAGATCTTTGATAGCAAGTGCTGCCTGAACTTAAGTTACTAGTTGGAGGGGGAAAAAAATGACAGGAGAGCATGCTTACAAATCATACTTCTAAGAAGGGTTTGTATCTATCTATAATATAGGGACTTGTTGCTGTAATACAGTGACTTGTACCCAGAATATAAAATAGCTCACTGCTCAGCAATAATCAGATAACCCAGCTTTTTAAAGCATATAAGATTTAAATAGATATTTCTTCAAAGAATATATGCAGATGAAAACAGCATATGAAAAGCTGCTCAATGATGCCCATCAGAACCCCAGCAGGGTACCACTTCACACTCACTAAAATGACAATGATAAAAAGGCACACAGCATTAAGTATGGAAGAGGGAGGGGGAAATGGAACACAAAATTGCTGGTTAGAAAAGAGTTTGGCATCAAAAGTTAAGCATTGATCTACCATATGACCCAGCTATAGCACTCCTAGGCATATATCCTAAGGACTCATCTCATTTCCTTTGAAGTACGTGTTCAACCATGTTTATTGCTGCTCAATTTATAATAGCTGGGAAATGGAACCAGCCTAGATGTCCCTCAACTGATGAGTGGATAATGAAGATGTGGCACATTTATACAATGGAGTTCTACTCAGCGGTAAAGAAAAATGAAGTTATGAAATTTGCAGACAAATGGATGGATCTGGAAAGGATTATACTAAGTGAGGTAACCCAGGCCCAGAAAGACAAGTGCCACATGTTCTCCCTCATATGTGGATCTTAGCTACAGATGACTGGGCTTCTGCGTGAGAAGGAAAATACTTAGTAGCAGAGGCCAGTAAGTTGAAAAGGAGAAGAGAAAGGAAGAGAGGAGGGTACCTAATGGGTTGGTATTGTATATATGTAACTACAATGATTGAGATGGGGAGGTAATATGATGGAGAATGGAATTTCAAAGGGGAAAGTGTGGGGGAAGGGAGAGTATTACCATGGGATATTTTTTTTATAATCATGGAAAATGTTAATAAAAATTAAATTTAAAAAACAAGTTAAGCATCGAATGTCACATAGTAGTTCTACTCCTAGGTCTATTACTCAAGAGAAATGAAACTGCCACACAATTACTTGTGAATGAATATTCATAACAGCAACACTGATAGTAGGCAAAAATGGCAAAAGTCTAAATGACTATCAACTGATGACTATATAACCAAAAGACTGCCAAATAAACAGGAAATATTATTCCTTGTCAGTATTTCTTCCATCCAAGTATTAGCCAGGCCGAACCCTGCTTAGCTTTCAAGATCAGGTACATTCAGGGTGGTGTGGCCATAGAACACACTGTCAGTATTTCTACATTTGTAATTGGAATAGACTCCTACAACAGAAAAAAAAAAAGCAGATTAATAAGAGAAAGGCAAGAAAGTTTATTAACATTGCCCATGAGAAACTTCAAGGAAAGATAATTGAGTTTGGTGGCTTAGAACTCATTCAAAATCAACTAAAAGCTAACATGGATAGAACTACGGATCATCCTGTTAATTGAAGTAACTGAAATTCAGAAAGATAAATACCACTTGTTTTTTATACAGAATATATATATATGAATGTAGAAAGGAGACTATGTATCAGGAGGAAGGGGACTAACAGAGGAAAGAGAGGGATAGAGAATTAGTGATACTAAATATGAGCAAAAAAGCAATGATTGATATATATATATATATATATATATGTGTGTGTGTGTGTGTGTGTGTGTGTGTGTGTGTGTGTATGTATATAAATATATATACATATATGAAAATAATATAAGGTAATCCATTTTTCTTGCATGCCAACTAAAAAAAGTAACTTAAATAAAAGAAGTAGCAACAGAAAGGGAGGCAGCTTTAGGCTTCTGGAAGTAGAAAGGGACATAAGGAAAGTAGTAATAGACAAGGGCTAACTTATAAGGTTGGTTATGGACATTCCTATAGTATAAACTCCCAAAACTAAGTGCCTACAGTCATATCCAGTGATCAATTTCTGGTGGAGAGGGCAGAGGTAGATATTTACAAATGTATGTCTTGCTTTTAGACAAATGGAACGAAGGAAGGTAGCTTTTCCACATCTGCTTCCTCTTAACTGCAACTCAGAAATCCTTCAGATCTGAGGAAGGCATAGTCTGGTCTCCTTCAGTACAATGGAATATTACTTGGACATTAAAAAGCAATGGAGGGGGCTGAAGAGATGGCTTAGCAGTAAAGGCACTTGTCTGTAAAGCCTGAGGACCTAGGTTTAACTCCCCAGAACTCACCTAAGCCAGATACACATGGTGGTGCATGCATCTGGAGTTCGTTTGCAATGGCTAGAGGCCCTGAAAAGCCCAATCTCCCTCTCTTTTTCTCTCTTTCTCTCCCTCCTCTCTCTGTAATAAATAAATAAATAAAGAAAAGCAATGGAGTGGCTGGATAATAGCTTAGCAGTTAAGGTGCTTGCCTGCCAAGCCTAAGAACACATGTTCTAATCTCCAGGTCTCACATAAGTCAGACACCCAATGACACAGAGCACAATATCTCACATGTGCACAGGAGGGCACATGTATCTGGAATTTGTTTGTAGAAGCTGAAGGCCCTGGAGTGCCCATTCTCTCTCTCTCTCTCTCTTTCTCTCAATTTTTCTTAAAGCAATGGAATATAGATACAAGTTTCAATATGGATGTACCTAGAAAACACTGTGCTAAGAGAAACCACCAAAGAAAAATTATTGGATCATTCCATTTATATGAAATGTCCAAAATAAGCAAATTGACAGATATGGAAAATAAATGATTGCCAAAGGCTGAGGTGAGAATAGAATGGGGAGCAATTGCCAATGGATACAAGGTTTTATTCTTGGGTGATAAAAATATTCTGGAATTTAGGGTCTGGAAAGATGGCTTAGCAATTAAGGCACTTGCTTGTGAAGCCTAAGGATCCAGATTCAATTCCCCATTACCCACATAAGCCAGATGCACAAAGTGGCACATGCATCTGGAGTTTGTTTGCAGTGGCTAGAGGCCCTGGCACACCAATTCTGTCTCTCTCTAATAAAAGTAATTTTTTAACATTCTGTAATTTAATAATGGTAAGGTTATGAATATAACAAAAACATTGACTTGTATATTGTTAAATGATAAATTTTACAGTATATTAATTATATCTATTATAAACAATAAAACTATTATGAAATATTTCTTAATTTCTACATAGAAGATAAAGTTGGGCATTTATTTAACATAGCCTCTTTTTTTAGGGCATTCATTTGCCCAATATAAAGCTAAATGTAAGATGTGGAAAACTGAATTTTTTTGCAGTTTATTCATATTTTTACAGGTCATCTGGGGTAAAGGCAGAAATCATTACATGGCTGGTGGCTTCCAGCCACTTGCCTGTGAAATAACAATAGAGGGCCATGGGCTGGCTTTCTGAGAGGGCTGGTTCCTCTAGCTGAAGGGCTTTTGTTTTGAAAAAGCTGTATTAACTGAGAACCTAAACTGAATTGCTCTGAAAGCATAAAAATTTCAAAGACAAAATCTGGGACAAGGAGAAAGGGGTAGGAGGGTAGGAAACATTGCCAGATTGTCTATGAGGAGAATTAGGAACTCAAAGATAGCAAAGGAGGATTTAAAGTAAATCATTCTGTGAAGGATGTAAATTCTCTTTAGAATGTCCTAGCAGCAACCCTTGCCAATGCTCACTATGACCTGCTCTCTTACTAAGGATTTGTGGAATTAGATCTGCTATCTAGATACATAAGGAAATGCTGGGTTTGGCATCAAGGTAAGCTGAGGCCTGAAGCCCTCACTAAGAGTAAGACAGTGAAGCTCTCCCATGAGATTTGTAGACTATATCTAGAGAACTTTTAGTTGAGAATGACATACAGCTAAGACTAAACAACAACCAGATAGCCAAACTGAACCCTTAAGGTTTCTGTAATCTCCTTTTCTGATGTTTCTAAGATGTACAAAATTTGTCTCATTTAAAGTCCAGATAAAAATATTACATATCTTCCACAATGCAAGGAGTTGTAAATTGTATTTGAAAGCCCTGAAAGACTTAATAAGCTTTCATTCAACTCTCAAATAATTATTTGTGATTGTGGAGAAATATAAAGGAAAATATCTATTGGCTTAGCTTATACTTCATTCATTTCATGACTAATTTAATGCATTAAATTGATGCATAAAGGAATATTAATCACCTAATATCTTTTACGAAAATTGGTGGAGAAAATTTAAAATTAGAGAGCCAATGAGGCAAATCCCTGTGCTTACATGTGCTTTTTATCAAAGGAGTTAAGGACAGAGAATTCCAGAGATTTAGAAATTTACATCATAAGGAGTTTGCTCACTGTGGTTGTTGATAACATGGTGAACATTTAGGAAGGATTCCTTGTGGACCAAGCATGTGGTAATTTGTGACATGAATATCTCATTGGTAGACATTTCTACTATCCCTATTTAACTAATGAAGAATCTAGGAAAGAAGTTAGTAACTTGCTCAAGAGCACCAGGAGTTAGAGGCTTGGAAGATATTTCAGTGGGTAAAGTGCATGCCTCACAAGCACGAGAATCCACAGGACCTACTTAAATACCAATTATGGAGTATCATGTGCTTGTGATCCCAGCACTAGGGAGCTAAAGACAGGAGGATCCCTGCCACTCATTGGCCAGCCAATCCAGCCTAATCAGTGAGCTCAAGGTTCAGTGAGAGACCCTGCCTCAAAAGGAAGTTGACAGCATTCCCGAGGATAACACCCAAAGTTGTCCTCTGGCATCCACATATACATGCATGTATATTAACACCCACACTCACACACCTAGAGTGCCACCAGTTGAACTTACCATGGGAAGTCTCATCTGGCTGCCACATGTGTCTCTGTTTGTAACCACAGATCTGACTCCCTAAGGATGGACTTGTCACAAGATCGCCATTGCTCCAGTGTGTAAAGGGTTAAATAATGTAGACCTGCAGGGGAATGCTTTAGTTCTCAGAAGAAGAATTGGATAATTTTGTCCAAGATTTTGAAACAAGCAAGAGAAACAGACTGGGAATGTGTGGTAAGAAAGAAGAAAAGGAAGGTGTCCCCAGATGCTATGACTGATCACATGCAGGCAGTCAGTGTGACCTCAGGAATGAGCTGACCAATTCTTGTTCTTCCCAGCTGAAGCTTAGCATCTTCCCATGCTGGCAGTTATTTTTCTAGCTCACACTTTTATTGAACGTATCACATTTTTATGATCCCAGGTTATGTCCAAGACATGTGCCTGCTTTGTGCATACTAAGGGTGTTGAGTCCCCATCCTTTGCTTCCCCTACACACTGCCACTGAAGCAAAGCTGTGGTTGAGAAGTCAGCAAACACCCCAGACGTACCTGATGTTCTTTCTTCATCCTTGGGCGTTTCTTTGAGACTACTGCTGTATATTTAAATTGATTTCTTGATCATTTAGATGTGTTTGGACAAAAACAGTTAGAGTTAATGTTGTCCTGATCCCTTGTTGGTGTTCTAGAACCTTCTGTTGTCACTGTAATCATATCTAAAACAAGATTACCTGCACCTAATCACACAAAACACACCAGTACCTGGCCACTTTCTTCTTTGCTGCCTCCTACAATGACTACTTACAGTACTATTTCAAGAATAATAATATTGAAGTTTCAGAAGAAAGTGTGGAACTTTGTAGTATTGGTTATTCTTATTCCAAAGGTGTTTTTCTAGGTCCTGATAATGTTTGAGGAGAGCAGACAATAAATATTGAAACAAGAAGAACTCACTGCTATTAGTGCTTCTAGTTTCACTGTTTAATGTGCTTTTCTCTTAAATTTCTCTTGAAATAAGTTTTGGGGAAGGCATGTTCTGCCCACAGCAGCCTCTTCCTAGTGTCCATATTGCTGAAGCTAAAACTATGAAGACTTCACAACCCAGAACCCCTAGGCTGGACCTGGTTGTGATTTAGGCTCTGTCATTTTGGTGCCCTGGAAGACTGAGTGTAGAAGAAGGTAGAGGTCACTTGTTTCTCTGTCCTGCAGTCCAACACCACTTAAGTGAAGCACCATTCCCTCTCAACTCTTCCCTGAAATGTGCTGTTCTTCACCTCAGGAGAGGCAATATCCAGCCTAAAATTGCCAAGAAGGCTCATAGTAGTTTCTTTCCCAATGGCTCTAAACAACATTCACTACATATTACTTAAAGAAAAAAAAAATCACAGGCTGGAAAAATGGCTTAGCAGTTAAGATACTTTCTCCAGGTCCCACATAAGCCAGATGCACAAGGTGATACATGCATCTGGAGTTTATTTGCAGTGGCTAGAAGCCCTGGCATGCCCTCTCCCTTCTCCCTCTCTCCCTCCCTCTCTCTCTCCCTCTCTCTCTCTCTCTCTCTCTCTCTCTCTCTCTCTCTCTCTCTCTCTCTCCCCCCTTCTCTCTCCTTCTGTCTGTGTCTAATAAATAAAAAAATCCCTTTGAGTGAAACCCTACCTCACAAAACAAAACACCCTCTGCTTAAACTAGCCACGGTGGATTCTGGACACTCTCTCATGAAACCATGATTAATAAAAGAGTCTTGAACAAAGCTGGAGAGATGGCTCAGTGGTTAAAAGTCATTGCTTGCCAAGCCTGAAGTCCGGGGTTTGATTCCCAGTACTCACATAAAGAAAGATGCACAAAGTGCGTCTGAAGTTCATTTGCAGTGCCACGAGGCACTGGCATGTCCATCTTCCCTCCCTTCCCCTTATCTCCTTTCTCTTTCTCTCTCTCCTTATAAATAAATAACTATTTTTTGAAAAAGAGTCTTCAGGGAACATTTCATTTTCCAGTTTGTATCTATAACCTTAGCCAAGAATTCTACTCATTCATAAACAGTCTGACATTCAGATCGGTTTATCTTTTACTCTGTATCCATAATTGCTACTACCCCACCTTTTACTATAGTCCATCACCATCTGCTATGTTTGTTTTTTTAAAATAATGTACCTGTTGGAAAAATTAGTAGGCAGCTGTCTTTCTCCTTAACAAGAGAATATATTAATTCTCTTCAATGTGCCTCTAACTCATCAAGCTTGAACACATTTTTGCGAACTTCATTTTTTCCAGGATACAGGATCAGAGGCTAAGCTGGAAAAGCTTTGTGTCTATGGCTTAAACAAATACAAAACACACCCTTCATTTTTCTTCTCTTCCTATACACACACATTCTCAAGTTAACATATCACTGAAAAGAGCTATTTTATCTTTTGTGAATTTTCTCTTAAAGCCTTTGGTTCTACTCTAGACACTGATTATGGGTAAAAATCACTTCACCCTTCTATTTTATATTTCATGCCTAGTATGCATGACATATTCAAATGCTTTTAAAAATGAACTTTTGGGCTGGAGAGATGGCTTAGCGGTTAAGTGCTTGTCTTTGAAGCGTAAGGACCCTGGTTTGAGGCTCGGTTCCCCAGGACCCACGTTAGCTAGATGCACAAGGGGGCGCATGGAGTTTGTTTGCAGTGGCTGGAGGCCCTGGCACACCAATTCTTTCTCTCTCTCTCCCTCTTCCTCTCTCTGTCTGTCACTCTTAAATAAATTTTAAAAAATAAAAATAAAAATGAACTTTTTATGAACACAGATTATGTTTGTATTAATTATGTGTGTGCACACAGACATATATTCTGTGATCATTAATGTGAGTAAATGTATAATAGGTTACATCTGTTCCAACATTGTGAATCTACACCTTTTCTGAAGTCTTCAAGAACAATGTCACCTTTTACAAAGAACTGTTTGAAAGTCATTGGAGGAAGAAGCATATAAAAAGTGATAGTTGCCAAAAAAAAAAAAAAAAAAAGCCAGGTATGGTGGCACACGCCTTTAATCCCAGCACTTGGGAGGCATAGGTAGGAGGATCACCATGAGTTCGAGGCCACCCTGAGACCACATAGTGAATTCCAGGTCAGCCTGGGCCACAGTGAGACCCTACCTTGAAAATTTAAAAAAAAAAAAAAAAAGTGATAGTTGAAGGGAGCATGGACAGCTGGCAGGACACTGGGCTGGTTTTTCACCTGGAACTAATGTTTAAGTCCAGTGACTTTACTGCCCCCGCGCTAGCAGGTAACTCTCCCTTGTTGCTCAGCCTTTGGGGAGCCAGTACCCTTGCCTTGAGCATAAGATGAAGGTTTCTTTAAAGTTTTCATCTGCTAATCTTTTTTCTACCATACCAGTTGCTTTTCAGTGTGATTGCCCTTCTGATTTTATCTAAACAAGCTACATCTTTCTAATAATGCTCCTCCTGCTGACTCATTTGCATTTGAGAATTAATGTTACTTTCTACGAATTTCATGCATATCTAATTGATCTGATTTGGGAGAGTCCTTGTTACTGTTTTGAACATTTCAGAAGTGCAATAGTATTAGGTTCCCTCTGAATCACTGTTAGTAAAGATGTTCCTTGTTTTCAGACTCCTAATTCCCTTGTAACTTATATTCTTATTTTTTAATCCAAGCTCCTTTTGAAATAATTTTCTGTTCTTAAAAAAAAAAAAATCTCGGCCGGGTGTGGTGGCGCATGCCTTTAATCCCAGCACTCGGGAGGCAGAGGTAGGCGGATCACTGAGAGTTCAAGACCACCCTGAGACTACAGAGTGAATTCCAGGTCAGCCTGGGCTAGAGTGAGACCCTACCTCGAAAAACCAAAAAAAAAAAAAAAATCTCAGTTGTTATAATCCCAACACAGCCCTTGAAAAGGTAAGGCAGGAAGATCATCAACCCAAACTAGGCTGCATAGTAATACCCTGTCTCAAAACACACACACACAAATTGGGCAGGTCTGATGGTATATTCTTATAATACACCACTTTGGAGACTGAAGCGGGGGGACTTTAAATTCTAGGCCAGCCTGGGACACACAGAGAGATTTGCCTCAATAAGTAAATAAATAAAATAAATTCATGGTACTTGGAACAATGGGTTTTTAAATCTCTTTTAAATGCTCTTCTAACATGCAGCTATCAGTAACCAAAGATATTATTTTCATCTACCACTTTTTATAATTGTTCAAAAAGTTGTAACATATAATGACGAGAGAGAGATGAGTAGTCACCTCACCTTCTACTCTCTTCCAGAACAGTGTTTCCCAGACTGTACAAAACCCTTGCCACTGTAGAATGCTAGGGGAGTCAAAAGGAGGGCAAAAAACCTGACAATATGACGTTTTAAGATTGTGTAAGCTGTAGGAGAAAATATTTCTTGTATAATGTGAGGAAAAGCACACCAAATATATTTTCTATACTTATAACCTTAGAAGTTATCAGATACATCATAGAATTTATCATTCTTTTCTTCAGTTACTACTTATTACTAGTTACTAGGAAGACAGTAATAAATAAACCTATCAAATCAGGTTAAACAGATGCTCTGAAGAAAATTATAACACCAGGAAAGTGATAAGACAGTGTCAGGATGGGATGAGTTAGCTCTTTGGCGTCAGAGAGAAATCTTTTTGACACTTGAAACTGAAGTAGGTCTGGGGAAAGAACCATGAAGGTGGCTGGGATGATAAAGTCCCAAAGCTAGGAGCATCTTTGGAGTGCTTGAGGCTCTGTAGCAGGAGCTGAGGGAGGGTGACTGGTGAGAGACGAAGCCAGAGGAAGAACCAGAAGCAAGGTAATACAGGTCCTGCACCTGCCCTTTCTGTTTTGCTCTTAATGGCATGGAAACCACTGGAGAGTTACTGAATGAGGAGCAACATGACTCTGCTTGCTAAATGAATTTAATTATTTATTTGCAAGCAGAGACAGAGAGAATGGACTTGCCAGGGCCTCTGGCTGCTGCAAAAGAACTCCCAATGCATGTGCAACTTCTCTGCACATGTGGCTTTACCTGGGTACTGGGGAATTGAATCCTGGTTGTTAGGCTTTGCAGGCAAGTGCCTTATAGTATAGTGTGTGTGTATAGTAGCACACATCTGTTAATCCCAGTACTTGGGAGGCAGAAGCAGGAAGATCTTAAGTTCAAGGCCATGTTGGGATACATAACAAGTTCTAGGCTGTGCCAGTCAGCTTCATGTTGCTGGGATGAACCTCCAGACCAGATACAGTTGTGAGAGGAAGGGAATTTATTTGAAGGTTACAGACCCAGGGGAGGTACCATAATGGCAAAAGAAGCTGTCCCCCCTTCATAGGTCACTCAGAGAGAGAAAAGCCACCACTAGCACCGCAAGCAAGCATACTCCAGGAATCCTAGGCAGAGCTCAAGCACTCTGCATATTTTTAGCTGGAAATTCCAGATCTACCCCCAAACACCTTAGGGCTGGACATAGGATCCACCCACAGTGACACCAAGTTATCAGCTTGAATAAAACTCCTGAATCTACTGGGAAACATCCATTCAAACTACTACATTCCACCCCTGTCCCCCAATAGATTCATAACCATCTCACATTATAAATAGTAATCAGTCAAAATTCAAAGGTCCCCACAGTCTTTACCAATTTAAAGTTCCAAGCCTTATCTAAGATAGTCTCTTAGCTATGAGTCCTGTAAAATCAAAATAAGTTAAATATATATTCAACATAGAAAGACACAGAGTAAAGATTTTCAACTGCTATAAGGCATAATAAGGAGAGACTAGACCAATGCAAACTCAATAACTTCAAGCAAACATCAAACATCTGCAGTTCAAGTCTAATATCATGACCAATGACTGACAGCCACCAGATTTTCCAATTTCACCCCTTCCAGCTGGATTAAATAGCCTGGGAAAACTTCCAACCCAGACCAACAGCACTTCATGGTAGACCTTCTATAATCCTGGTATATCCAAAACATCTTTGGGTCTCCATGCAAACCATGGTCCATCTTCCAGTGGCTTCACCAGCCGCTTCATCAGGGTCATTAAACCCTGCATATATGCCCCATCTCAGCAGCAGCTCCTGGAACCATGGGCACTTTATGACCCACTCCATGTATGTTTCATACTTCCAAAACCAATACCAACTGTCCAGAACACAGCCATATTCTTTTTTCTATTGTTTATTAGTCATGTATACAGTTTTTACAGTCTAAAGTCATGTTGGTACCATCATTAGCTTCCTCTCTACCCTCCCCCTTCACAGGGACCCTCCTCATGGGGGAATATGGGTCATGCATTGTGGAGTTAGTCATAAGTTATAGGTAATAGGAAATGTCTCTGTACATAATGACCCAACATGTGGCTCTAACATTCTTTCCACCCCCTCTTCCACAAATTTCCCTGAGCTGTGTTGGGTTCATTTTAGGTCTGCTTCAGTGATGAGGTCTTGGCAGCATCAGTGTCTCTGGGTATCTGATTTGGTAGGAGTTGCATGTTCTGTGTGTCTATCTCCTGCACCCTTGTGCTGGTACCAGGTTCACCAAGAAAGCAGTACTCTTGCTGATTTCCCCAATTACTCTTAGTTGCAGTTGTGGCCCTTTTGAGATGTGAGGGACTGGTTTTCTCCTTAGGATCTGTGTCCATCTGAAAAAGAGAAGCCAATTCTCCAACAGAGACTAAAGTTAGTGCTAGATAAATGGGCTAACCATTTTTAAGAGAGAATTTAATAGGTGTAGGTCCTCTTATATCCCACAATTGGTGGGAGCTTGATAATGGAGAACAGGCTCATTTTTTGATATAGTTATGACTTGTTTCCCAGCTCCAACTATGGGTTCCATTCCACTGAGCAAATCAGTTAGCCAAATCAAGACCTGTTGGTCTCCCACCATGGCTGTATGCCACTATTACACTTGTGTAAACATCATGTCAGGTTGTTTGCTGCTGAGTAGCTTAGACCATGAGTTGCTTGGACAGATGTTGGTCACTTTCCCCCATTTGCTCATGTAATACTCTGGCACTAGGCAAGCTAACTGTCTGGGGACTGACTCTCTTCTAGGTTCCATTCAGGTCACTCCAAGTTCTGTGCCATCAGCATATGGTGTCTTCAGCAGTAAGGTCTTACCACTAACCTTTGGTGGGTCATCAAGTATTCTGACAGAAACCTGTCTCCTTTTTTGGAAAACCTTGTAGGTCTCTCTGGTCAACAGCTCATTGTGGATGGTAGCCACATGCTAGTGCTGGGAGTTACAGGTCAGTGCCAAAGAAAAGAAGAAAGAAAAATATAGGTAATATGAAAGAGATAGAAAAGGGAGAGAGAGGGAGGGAGAGAGAAACAGGAAAAGATTAAGGTCAGTCTTTATCATATCCTCTTCAGGACCTTATGATTCCAGTGTTCCCTCTAAGGGCATGATAAAGGTTCAACCATTTAGTCTGTCTTTTAGGATATAGAATTTTATGGTACCATCACCATTTGGGTCCAGTTTTGTGTCCCCCCACACTTACCCTCCCCTCCTATCCCACCCATCTTATTGTCTGGTCCTTGAGATGCTTATTAGGTATATCAGCATCTCAGGTAGATTCAGGTTAGAAGCCATAGATGAGTGAGAATATATGACGATTATCTTTCTGTGATTGGGTGAGTTCACTGAGAATAAGCTCTTCCAGGTTAGACCATTTTTCTTCAAATTTCATTGTATCATTTTTCCTTACTGCTGTATAGATTTACATCATGTAGATACACTACATCTTGGTTATCCATTCGTCTAATAATGGACATCTGGGCTGATTCCAGCTCTTACCTATTATGAATTGAGCAGCTATAAATATGGTTGAGCAAATCTCTCTGAACTGAGGTGTGGAACTTTTAGGATAAATGCCCCGTAAGGGAATAACTGGGTCTGTTGGTAACTCTATAGTCAACCTTTTTAGGAGTCTCCATGTTGCTTTCCAAAGTGATTGTACCATCTTACATTCCCACCAACAGTGGGTGAGCATTCCTATTTCTCCACATCCTCGCCAGAATTTATTTTCATTTGATTTTTTAATGTTTGCTATCCTTACTGGGGTAAGGTGGAATCTCAAGGATGAACTAAATCAATGACTTTGAAAAGCAGGTTCTTCCTTACAAAGGGTTCTACCATTCAGTCTTTCTTTTCATGGTTTTAATGTAAAGAAGTTGGACCATCTTCCTTCCAAATGCTAATGTATTTGACAATAGCATCTTCAGCAACCAGTCTCAGTGCTCATAATTTTAAACTTGCTTGAATTTTTCTAACTCTAAATCTTAAATTTCTCAGTTCCATATCTTTAGCCAAGAATATCAGTCCATTGCAAAATTAGCCTTGATCAAACTCTCTGGAAATGAGAGGTAGAATGCAGCCAGCCCATATGCCAGTAGTCCAGTTCAAACAAAATTCTCTGCAGTCTTTCCCTTTCTGTGGAAAGTTCATAAGCAAAGCCTTCAAATACAATTCTCTCTGCACTTAGCATTTTCAAATTCTCACCAAAATAGCCCACAGAAGCTGGATTACTGCTCTGGATGGCATCTTCTGTTGCAATACCAGGTCCATACCCATTCCTCAGAAACAAAAGTTCCAAAAAAACAAAATCAGTGTAGTCAGATTCATCTCAGCAGCTCCATCCCACTCCTCAGAACCAATTTTGTAGCAGCCATCTTCAGTTGCTAGGATGAACTTCCAGACCACACACAGTTTATAGGAGGAATAAGAGAATAGAATTTATTAAAGCTTACAGATTCAGGGGAAGCTCCATAATGGTGAAAGGAGCTGCCCCCCTTTACCAGATCCATGCAGAGAGAAAAGTAATACCAGCACCATAAACAAGCACATTCCAGGAACCCCAGGCAGAATTCAAGCACTCTGTATATCTTTAGCTGGAAATCCCAGATCCACCCCCAAACACTTTAGGGCTAGATCTAGAATCTACCCACACTGACACCAAGTTACAAACTTGAATAAAACTCCTGAATCTATTGGGGGACATCCATTCAAACTGCCATATAGGCCAATTTCATATGCATATGATATCTGTCCAAAATTAAATAAATATAGTTTAAAAACATATATGCTCCTAATTTAAGAAAATGAACATGATAAAACACGTAGCCCCCTAATGTTAAAAAAAAAATACCAAAAAAGTGGCAGTTTACCTGATAAATTATTTCCCAAAATATTTAGTCCTCTAAGAAAGAAGCAATGGGAAACCTAAGATACCATGTTATGTTGTGAAGTGTTCAAAGCAATTTGACAAGACAACCAAAAGTCAATTTGCATCCCTCTTTCATTCAAAAATGGGCTGAGCAGATCCTAAGAAGAGAGCTGCTCCAACATACCTCAAAAGGGGCCCAAATGAAACTAAGGACAACTGGCGAAATAAGCAAGGGTGATGTTTTCCTGTGAACCAGATACCAGCACAAAGGGGAAGGAGATCAACACAGAGAAAAATCAACTCCTACCAAATCAGAGAGCCAGAGCCTCAGAGGCCCCCAACACCTCAGCACTGAAGCAGACCAAAAATGAACCCAACATGGTTCAGGGAAATTTTGCGGAAGAGGGGGCGGAAAGAATGTCAGAGTCACATGTTGGGTCATGATTTGCAAAGACATTTATCATACCAATAACTGGGGGCTAACTCCACAATGCACGACCCATTTTCATTAACAAGGAGGGTCTAATGGGAGGGGGTAGATCACAGATGAGCCTAAATAATGGTACCAAACTGCCTGTATTTACTGAAAAGAAAACTAATAAATTAAATTTTTAAAAAATGGGCTGAATCCACACTCTGAGGCTAGACACTTGGGAAGTAGAGACAAGTCCAATAGATTCCCTACCCTCATTGGTTTTAAACCACTGTGTTTGAAGTGGTTGTCAAGAGTGGGCACAAGGAGGGGGATAAAGAATTAAAATCTTACAGATACTGTACTATCAGAGTTCTCAAAAAAAAAAAAACAGGAAAAAACTCGGAACCAATAGAATGGAGAGAGAGAGAACAGAAAAGAAAAGAGGAGAGGAGGGGAGGGGAGGGGAGGGGAGGGGCGGGGCGGGGCGGGGCGGGGCGGGGCGGGGCGGGGAGGGGAGGGGAGAGGAGAGGAGAGGAGAGGAGAGGAGAGGAGAGGAGAGGAGAGGAGAGGAGAGGAGAGGAGAGGAGAGGAGAGGAGAGGAGAGGAGAGGAGAGGAGAGAAGAGAAGAGAGAGCTGGCTCACACAATTTTGGAAGCTGGCAAATTCAAAATCTGCAGGTAAGGCCCACAGGGTAGGGACCCAGGCAGGAACAGACATTGTAGCTGACACCTGAAGGTTGGCTGGGGAAGAATTCACTCTTGCTTAGGGAAAGTCAGTCTTTTGGTTCTATTCAGACTTTTAAGTGATTGGTTAAAAGCCCCCTGCATTATGGGGGTGCAGCATGCTTTAGTTACAGCTTACCAACTTAAATGTTAATCTTACATAAAACACATTGTCACATAAAATAAACCATCACAGATATCAGAAAAGTCTTTACAGAGGAGATAAAAGCATATTTGAACATGAAAAGTGCATTTATCAGGAGAGTATTCCAGGTAAGAAAAATGCACAGAGGCTTTGAGACTAATACCTAGGATGTGGCCAGGACAGAGTATTGTGAGGACAGCTGGGTGGAGGCTGTGAGGAAGTGTTCACAAGTGGCAAGTTACCCATAGACATAATGCATGTCAAATATGCTGAGCTTCTGCACCATGCAGTTTTACAGCTTTTATTCTAGAACCAATCATATTCCAAATGGCATTGTAAGTACATGAGGTTATATCACAGAGGAAGTCATGAAAAGTCATAGCACACCTTCAGGGTATATCAGTTCTACTGCAAGATTTTGAAAGGAGATTTTTTTTTTTGTCAAAACAAACCCAAATATATAATTGAGTGAACTATGTAATTCACATAGATTTCAAAGGCAAACAGATTTCAAGAAAGCTCTGAACTTAAGAGTCATGCTGACTTTGCCTGTGAAAGGTATTTTGGTGAGAATGTTTGACAAACACTGGGTAACTAAGAGTTTTCTTTATTTGGCTTTCTGGAACTACAGTGAATACCAGAGACAATGAGTTAAAAAAGAGAGCACATGCTATTTGGATTCGTTTTACAGGTTTCAGCCCACAACCGTAGCCTCATGGTTCATCCTGTGTCAGGGCAGTAACCATGGTGGAGAGCAAGCATGGTGAAGCAAAACCACTCACTTCATAGCTCATAACAAAAGAGAACTGCCTCTGAAGGGCATGCCAGAATGCCCAGGCCCCACCACATAACAAGTTCACTCCCTCCCAACTGTGTCATTTGTTATAAACTTGACACATGATAGGTCTTTAGGGAACACTTACTCATAGCAGAGACCTTAAAGGTTTCCCAAGCAGGAAGAATATCACTGGTTTCTGAGTTTCCCTTGAGCAGGAGGATCAACAAAAGACTGGAGGGGAATTTCCAGCTGGACAATAATCCAGAAGTCAATAATATGAACCGAGGAGAAAGGGTTACATGAGAGGTGATAATGAAATGGAAAAGTTGAAGTTGGGAGGGAAAGTAGGGTGATCAGAATGACTCCATTTTTGTTAGAAGTGATAGATAGACCAGGATGTCATTTAATGATATCTGTCATCTAGCAGGCACTGAGAACTTGGTGAAAACCCTAAGTCCAGTTTGAACGAGGGAAAGACACAGACCTGAAGGATTAAAAAATGTCTTGCCTGGGATGGAAAGATGGCTCAGTGGTTAAGTCATTTGCCTGTGAAGCCTAAGAATGCATGTTCAAATCTCCAGGTCCCATGTACCCAGAGGCACAGTGATGTGAGCATGCAATGTTTCGCATGTGCACAAGAGGGCACACACATATGGAGTTTGTTCACAGCAGCTGAAAGGCCCTGGCGTACCCATTCTCTCTCTCTTACTCTCTCTCTCTCTCTTTTCCCCTCTCTCTCTCCCTCTGTCTCTTTCTCAAAAATAATATATCATATATATATATATATATATATATATATATATATATATATATATTAAAAATATGTCTTGGCTGAACAGCAATTATTTGTGGCACCTCCTTCAAAATGGGTAGAAGAGGCTCTGAGGAAAGATGGGATTGGTCAGGTTCATACAATGAGGAGAGGTCATGCAGAACCCCATGCCTGCCCATACCTCTTGGGTCCAAGCTTTCCATTTTGAAGATACAATATAGGGAAATAGGAAAGGTGATGACAACAATGTTTTGTTTTGTTTTTTAATAATAACAGAGTAGAGGACTGGGGAGATGGCTCAGTGGTTAAAGGCATTTGCTTGCAAAGCCTACTTGTCAGGGTCTAATTCCTCAGTATTCATGTAAAGCCATATGCACAAAGTGGCACATGTTTCTGGAGTTCATAACAGGAGGCTCTGGTGTTCATTCTCTCTTTCTCCCTCCTTCTCTCCCCTGCTTTTTTCCTATTTATTTATTTAACAGAGAAAGAGGGGGAGAGAGAGAGAATCGGCATACGAGGGCCTCCATCCACTGCAAATGAACTCCAGACATGTGCACCTCCTTGTACATCTGGCTAACGTGGGTCCTGGGGAATCAAACCTGGGTCCTTTGGTTTTGCAGGCAAATGCCTTAACCGCTAAGCCATCCCTCCAGCCTTTAAAGGCTTTCTATACTTAATTTTAGAATTCCATATTAGGGAACAACTTTTCCTCTAATGATGTATGTTCTGTATTTATTTTCCCCTACAACCCTATAAATGATTAGCTGAATAACCAAATTAAGCTGTAAGACCTTTTTTTATTTGCTTGCTTGTTTGTTGTAAGACACAGTCTCATGTAACTCAGGATGAACTTGAATTTACTAGGTAGTGAAATATGACCTTCAACTTGCCCCCGCCCCCATTTCCCAATGTTGGAATTCCAGGCAGGTGCCACATGCATGCCTTAAATTTCATGAATTTTTAAAAGATGAATACATTGGAATTAACTCCAGAGATATAAACAATTTGAATATAAGATTCTTAACTGCTCTGAAAAGTTAGCAAAACTCTGTAGAGCCACAAGGCTCATTCTATGGATATGGGGGTGGATGTGAATAAGTTTTGTATATGTATATATATGTACATGTGAAGGCTGGAGGTAAACACCAATTGTCTTCTTCAATCACTTACCTTAGTTTTTTTGATACATGATCTGTTACTGAACCTGGGGCTCACTAGTCAGTGAGACTAGCTGGCAAGCAAGCTCTAGAAATACACCTGTCACCCCCTCTCAAGAGCTAGACTTACAGGTACATGCCACCATGCCCACTTTTTAGCCATGGATGTTGGGGATCTGAACTCAAGTCTTCATGCATGCACAGCAAGCACTTTACCAACTAAGCCATCTTTACAGTCCTACAAATGTGTTTGGTTTTGTTTATATGTAGTGTATATGTGTGCATGCACACAAGTGTTCATATAAGTAGGTGCACATGTGTGCATGCGCATGTGGAGGCCACAGAACAACCTCGAGTGTTATCCTCAGGTACACTGTCCACCTCTTGTTGATATAAGGTCTCAGCTCATTGTCCTTGAGCTCACCAACTAGATTACACTGGCTGACCAATGAGCTCTAGAGATCCTTCTGACTCTCCCTTCCCAGCACTGGGGTCACAGGCACACACCACCATGCCTGGAATTTAGCTGACACTGGAGATCAAACTCAGACCCTCATTCTTGCAAAGGCAAGCACTTTACCAGCTGAGCTACCTCCATGTCTTCTCTTTACAAATATTTATTGAGTACCCGTGATGGTTAACCTTTACTGTCAATTTGTCTGAATTTGGAATCACCTAGGAGATATACCTCTAGGTGTGCATGTGAAGGAATTTCTACAGTGGCTTAACTAAGGAGGGAAAACCCACCCTGAGTGCACCCATCCCATGTACTGGAGTACCAGGCTGAATAAAAAAAGAAGAAAGAAGGACTCAAGCTGAGCACCACACTCCTTCTTCTGCTCTCCTCATCTACCCAGATGTGAACAAACTCCTGCCACCACAGCCTTCAGCTGCTTATGCTCAGTTGACTAGAGCCTCAACTTCATGCCAGTAAAATAAACTCTTCCCCTGTAAGTGGCTTCTATCCCAAATGTTGTCACAGCCACGAGAAAAGTAACTTCAGACAGTGTTCTGATCAAAAAGACTCTTTCTAATTTTATTTGTCAACTCTATGGCCCCCTATTTCTGGGAAATTTCCTATAAAAACACCTTTTCTGACAATCTAGCATGCTACAGGTACTGCCATAGTTGTATTATATACCACAGTTATATGTGGTAAGAGAGGAGGAGAATGAAAATGGAAGGCAAGGGAAACAGGCAATACTATGCGTTGCTATTGCTATTACTAAATAAGCGCAACTTCTAAGGAAGGTATTCGGCAATGTTTATCAAAAGTCACATATTGGGGTGGGCTGGAGAGATGTCCAGTGGGTAAAGGTGCTTGCTTGCAAAGTTTGACAGTCTGGATTCTATTCCCTAGTACCCACATAAAGTCAGATGCACAGGGTGACACAAGCATCTGGAGCTTGTTTGCAGTAGCAAGAGGACCTGGCACACCCATACTCATTCTCTCTCTCTCATAAATAATAAAATATTCTTTAAAGTCATGTATGTTTTGACTAAATAAGAAACTATTTTAAAAATGTGTCCTTTTGCTATACTAACATATGTAAGAAATTACATATGAACAAAGATTCACTGCAGCATTCTTTACAATAGCAAGAGATTTCAGCAGCATCCCAAATGCTCATCAACAAAGGACTTATTAAGTAAATTAGTCTCAAAATATATAGCAAAAACTATGTAGCCAGAATGAGGCAGCTACTTTATGTATTGCATGAGCAGGTCTCCAAGACTAAACACATACATACACACACACACACACACACACACACATGCATGTGCACATGCATATGCATGCACACCATTGAACAAAGCAAGCCAAAATGATTATATAAATAATATTTATATTTGTGTAGAAAGGACTTTTTCACAGATGTATATAATAAAACTGGCTTTCCCTTTATAAGCATATAAACCATCTGTAAAATGATACAAAAAGAAAACATAGTAAAAGTGATTACTTCTGGGGAAAGAAGTGGATAGATGAGCTGGGAAATGTGCATGGCATGTCCACATTCCTCCATTATCATTTAAAGGCTTTTTATCCAATATAATCTACATTTTTAAGAAAACTGAAAATTTTAACCAGAATCAGTGCACTACCACTAATTAACCCTCATGTTCTTCTTTTATATTAGCCTATTTTCATTTAGTTGAATTAGTTTGTGTTAGTAAAATGGGGACAGAGATAAAAGACACATTTCACAGACCTTGAAGGAAATTATATTACCCTCTATTATAGTTACCTTTATTTTGTTGGAACAAAACACCTGACCAAAAGCAGTTTATGGGAAGAAAGATTTTGGCTTACAGTCTCAAGGGAAATCTTCATAATAGCAGGGTTTAAAAGCATAGCATGACCAGAGGCTGAACATCACCTCTTTCCCACAGCAGGTGGACAACAGCAGTAAGATATGAGCTAAACTAACACTGGCAAGCTAGGGGTTAATAAACATGAAGATTCGCTACCCAGTGACACACCTCCTCTGGCAAGGGCCATCTGCCAAGTTGCCTTCAGCTGGGACCAAGCATTCAGAACATATAAATTTATGGGGGACATCTGACTCAAACCACCACAGCTTCTTTCCACCATCATTTTTCATTGCTTCCAGTCACCATCCTCACCACATGAGACAGGGATTTCTAGCAAACCCTAAATGTACTACCCTCTCCTCTAGCTCCCTGCATCTCCTTTTTTATATTTCCCAGAGGTATTGAGTATAAAATAGACAGAGTTAGAAGTTTTATATGGACTGGGGAAATGGCTTAGCAGTGAAGGCATTTGCCTGAGAAGCCTAAGGACCCCAGTCAGGTTCCCCAGGACCCACATCAGCCAGATACACAAGGGGGCACATGTGTCTGGAGTTTGTTTGCAGTGGCTAGAGACCCTGGTGTGCCCATCCTCTCTTTCTCTCTTATCTGCCCCCCCTCAAATAAATAAATAAAGTATTTTTTAAAGTTTTAGATGAGGCTGGAGAGATGAATCAACAGTTAAGATCTTTTCCTGAAAAGTCTAATGACCTGAGTTAATTTCCCCAGTACCCACATAAAGCCAGATGCACAAAGTGGCACATGAATCTGGAGTTTGTTTGCAGTGGCTAGAAGCCCTGGCAGGCCCATTCTTTCCATCTATCTCCCTTCTCTCTATCTCTATCTGCTTACAAATATATAAATAACTTTTGTTAAGCCAGTGTGGTGGTGCACACCATTAATCCCAGAACTTGAGAGGCAAAGGTGGGAGGATCACTGTGAGTTCAAGACCATCCTGAGACTACATAGTGAATTCCAGATCAGCCTGGTCTAGAGACTGTGACTCTACCTCAAAAAAAAAAAAAGATGTATATATATAAAGTTTCATATAGATTCAAAACATTTTACAAAAATATATTGCCTTATTATGTATATAACAGAGCATGCATATCAGCAAAAATATTTTGATTATCATGTAATTTTATTAGAACATATTAATATTTATAACTTATATTTATATAAATATTCTATATTTATTACTATATACCAAATATAGTTACATTTATATTTACAACAATATTCCAAATATCTAACTATACTTATTATACAAATATATTTTTTCTTTTTTTGGCTGTTTGAGGTAGGGTCTCAATCTAGCCCAGGCTGACTTGGAATTCACTATATAGTCTCAGGCTGGCCTCAAACTCACAGCAATTCTCCTACCTCTGCCTCCCAAGTGCTGGTATTAAAGGCATGTGCCACCATGCCTGACTTCTTTTTTCACCTTTAAGTGGTATTTTGGAGACAGGATCTTACTATGTTGTTCAAGCTGGTCTCAAACTTGAGATTCCCCTGCCTCAGCCTCCCAAGTGCTGGGATTGTAGGTGTGTGCAATTACACACAACTCTTTTTTTTTGGGGGGGGGGTGTTGAGATAGGGTCTCACTCTAGCCCAGGCTGACCTGGAATTCACTATGTAGTCTCAGGGTAGCCTTGAACTCACAACAATCCTCCTACCTCTGCCTACCAAGGGCTGGGATTAAAGGTGTGTGCCACTATGCACAGCTAGCTCTCATTATACATACACACACACACACACACACACATATGTAAATATATATATATTTTTTACATATATATGTTGGAAAGGAACTAGCATCAGTTTAAAATGAGACTCTATATGTACCTAGTATGTAATACTAGATTGCATAATTCTGAAAGATTCCAGAATCTTGCCAGAGCTACAAAATTTAAAATAAAAGAAAATACTCATTAACTTTATTAACTTCACATTTGGCTTCTACATTTGAGAAAGTTTGGTCAAAGACAAAGTAGCAATATCATTCAAAATTATTGGTCCCCTTCCATTTTTATGTATTCATATTCTCAGATAGTTCTACCTTTATTTGCACATATTTTAAGAGTGGGCCAGTATGCTGGAAAACAACATCATTATTCGGGCTCTTGTGAAATCTCTTGCCTTGTACTATAACCTTCAATTATAATAGTGACCTTAAAGTGTAAAATGCAAGTGGAATTTGGATGTGCTGTGCTAAGGAGGACCTTGCTGTGGGGCAGATTGGCTTACTCAACAAACATTTACTGAGCTCCAGCTATGAGCAGAGCACAATACCAGAAAAAGAGGAATGAGATTGTGCACTGAGGAAGTATCAGGTGACAAATGTCAGTGACTGAAGCTCGTGAAGGCTAATAGAGACTGACGGGATGCTCAGGTCTCTATCAGTCTTCAGAGTTTCAGTCACTGACGGGATGCTCAGACTCAGGCTCGTGAAGGCTGATAGAGACCTGAGCATCCTCAGTGACTGAGCTTGTGAAGGCTGATACAGAGCTGAGCATCCCATCAGTGATGTCAATGACTGAGGCTCGTGAAGGCTGATAGAGACCTGAGCGTCCCGTCAGTGACTGAGCTTGTGAAGGCTGATACAGAGCTAAGCATCCCATCAGTGATGTCAATGACTGAGGCTCGTGAAGGCTGATAGAGACCTGAGCGTCCCGTCAGTGACTGAGCTTGTGAAGGCTGAGAGAGACCTGGACATCCTGTCAGTGACAGAAGCTGGTGTAGGCTGATAGAGGCCTGAGCATCCCATCAGTGGCTGAAGCTCATGAAGGCTGATAGAGACCTGAGCATCCCATTCATAGAGAACACAGGAAAGATAAGGAGATGATGCTGCAGGCAAGTAGCTTTTTATTTTTAAGGCTACTTTTTGAAGAAGTTTTTGGCTTATAGGAAATTAAGAGAAATATACAGAGATTTCCCATATACATGCACAGCAACATTCTAATCTCAGCCAATACACCCACACTAACACATTATTACCAAAGTCCATAGTTGGCATAGTGCACCCTTCGTGTTGTTCTTGCTAGAGTCTGTACAAATGTGTAATGACCATAAGATTATCATACAGAGTGTTGCCACTGCCCTAAAAACACTCAGGTTGGCTTCTTTCCGTAGAAATATGCACTAACGACTTTTCCACATCATTGTACTGTTTGATAGATCATTCCTTTTTTTATTTCTAAATTATATCCCTTTATCTGGATTGCCACATTTATCTCTTCATCTACTGAAAAACATCGTGATCACATCTAGGTTTGGGCAAATATGAATATACCTACTGTGAACACCCATGACAGGGTTCCATATAGACATAACCTTGCAATTGTCTTGGATAACTTCCAAGTGACTTGACTGCTATGTTTAATTTTGAAAGAAACTGCCTAATTGATTTCCACACATCAGTACCATTCTGTATCCCCACTAGCAAGGATGAGTGCCTGTTGCTCTACATCTTTGCCAAAATTTGATGCTATTGGTGTTCTGGACTTTGGTCTCTCTAGTAGATGTGTAGTGATAGCTGCATTGTTCTGCATCACAAATAGCTTTCTGGCTAAGCCTTCCAGGCATAGGAGGATTCTTATAGGCTTCAAGAGAAGACAGATTATCCCACCTAAAGACAGAATAGGAGCAAAGCCAAAGAGGTATGAGGAAGTAGCAGATCAGGATAGGAAAGGGAAGGGTAGGACTGTGGCTTCTCATGGGGTATTTAGCCTGAGAATGATGAATAAGTAGAGGTGTGGACAACATGATAAAGAGTCAACACTCATCTCATTGCCCTTGAGGAACCAATGAAAGAGACTTCTAGGCATTTGAGATAAATAGCATGTTTATTTGCATGTTAGAAGCACTCTGAGAGCAGTACAAAGGACGGACTGAAGCCTGGAGTGGTAGGGAAGCCAGCTGAGAGGCCCTGGTATTGTCCAAGTGAGATGTGGTGAACACCAAAACAAGGCTGGAGATAGTGAGAAAGACAATGGAAATGTATAGGGCAGTGGAACCCAGTGACCGATGTCAGGAAGCAACCAGTGGGGTCACTGGGGAGCTGAAAAAGATTCAAGAACATTAGCCAAAAAAAAAAAAAAGATTGTCCATATATTCAAAGAACTTTGTCAAAAAGAAACCAAAGAATCTAAGTAAAGGAGAGAGAGAAAAAATGAATTTGAGAGGGGCATCCTTTACTCTGAATCTCATTAATAAATTTATTCACTTATTTGGTAAATATTTTAAAGGCAGTAAACAAGGCACTGCTATAAGGAAGATTGATAGCTGAGTAAAAAGGTCATTGTAGGGCTGGGGAGATGCTTCAATGGGTAAAGTGCTTGCAGGACCTGAGTTTGGATCCCTCTAATCTACATAAATGCTACACACAGTGATGCACAGCTGTAATCTCAGCACTGGGGACTTATAGACAGGGAACTCCTGGGGCACATTGGCCACTTATTCTAACCAATTCTAATTAGTGAGCTCTAGGTTCAACAAGAGACTCTGTCTCAAAGAATAAGTTGTAAGAGTGATTGAAGAAGACCTCTGGCCTCCAAATGCACATGTACACACATGCACATGCACACACATGCACACCCACACACATATGAACATACACATGCATGCACACACATATACATGTAAAAAGGATGTTACATTGTGCTAGACTAAATGCCAAGTAGGGATAGATGAAGGGTGATGATAAGAGTATACCACCAGTGTGAAGAAATACTTTCATTTTCCAACTTCTCAGGGCCACCTCTACTTTGCCTTGTGACCACTTCCCCCACATTTAAAACCAGTAGCATGGGATTTTTCTTTCTGACTCTACCTTCCCCACATGGCTTTTTTTAGTCTCTAATCAAATCTCCCTCTTACACAGATACCTGGGATCACATTTAGAGCCTGTCTGAATACTCCTGGATAATCTCCTATCTTATGGTCACATAATTTATCATGGCTATATATATATGGGTTTTTTTTGGGGGGGGGTATCAAGTCACATTCACAGGTTCTATGGATTAGGTCTGAACAATCTTTAGAGGTCACTGTTCAGCTTAAAAAAGGTTTAGAGGAAATCCAGCCCCTTTGTTCTGAGCTGGAGTGAAGCATTATAGAGTTTGAAGCAAAGAAATCTCTTGATAATGGTCATTTCATTCATGACCTCACAGTGGTTATAATTACCTGAATAACAAGACTTATACTATATTGGGCTCACCTGTCATGGATGATGAAGGAGGGCATGGAGACCCTATCATTCCCTGAGAAGTTATTGGAAATTAATGGTTGCTTGGGAAGCTTCTACAATGATATAGTCACTGGTAAATGACATGTGCTCTGGTAAACAATCCTCCACCCACACTCATACAAGCAAATCTAGTTAAATTCAGTGGGTCATATACACGTACACAAGAAAAACAGGACAAGAGGGACTAGCTGGGAATAGAAAGGGGCTCAGTGGAAAGGGGACAGGGAAGGACATAAGAAAAGGTAATGTAATAGGATTATGATATAAATACATTATATACATATATAAAAATTTTTAATAAAAATTTAAAAAAGAAATTTCAGGGTAAGATGTATATTTTAGTAAAGTAACTCAGGACTTGAAGGTTGCAAACCAAAGAATGATCTGGAGTCAAGGAACCTCTATAATGACTCAGGAGAGAACTTGAGCTAAGATGTGCATAATCAGAATAGGGATAGATACTGAAAGGAAGTTAGGACCATGGCACCAACAGTTTTGTGGATTATTGGGTATAACAGATCACTTCTGGTATCAGGTGTCACCTGCTATGATGGGTAACACAAAGGAAGAAGCAGATTTGGGGTTAGGAGGACTTTGCACAGAGAAATGAGTCTGATCTAAGGAAAAATATGTTCTCAAAAAAAAGTTTCTTTGCAAACATAGTTTTAGGATATAAACCATTCTTGGAAACTGCCTCTAAGACCAGAAATCAATTAAGTAATCAAAATGTTATTGCCTAACTTTATCCTAAAATCATTAAAACAAAATTTAAAAAGATAATTAAAAGTAATTATTCTAGAATTTTTTGACCTGAACTAAACTGGAACCCATCCAGTTAGCCTGATAAACTATCAAAGCTGTTTAAAAAAAAAAAAAAGAAAAAAAAAACCCTTAGCAACTACTTCCTATTCCAACAGTTTTCGAGTTTTTATTTCTGCATACTCATTAGTGAGGGAACATTCCTGTAGTCAATTCCAATTGATTGTACCCACACTCATCTCGCCTCATCTTTCCCCTCCCTCTTCATAAGAATATATTAGAACAAATTGCAAATTATTTCTCTGGTTGCCTTGACAAAGTACCTAGTAAAGACAGCTTAAGGGAAAGGCTCTGCTGGGCTCACAGGTTAAGGCTACAGTCCTCCATGGCAGGGGAGACATGACAGCAGGAGTGTGAGGCAGCTGGTCACACTGTATCCACAATCAGGAGGCAGAGAAGAATGAATGCCGTAACTGAGCTGGCTTTTTCCTTTCTATTCAGTCCAGAACTCCACCCCATAGACTGGTCATTCAGGGTGGGTCTTCCCTCTTGAGTTAAACATTTCTGAAAACAACCTCATAGACACACCCGGAGGTACGTTTCCATGGTAATTCTAAAATCTAGTCAAGTTGACAAAGAACATTACATAATTATATAACATATAATTACTCCTCCTTGAGACACCCTCCAACTACTAATAGCAACACTTTATCCTGCCATGGGTTCCCAAGTCCACCAGGAGAGTGCAGGCAGAGCCACTTGTGATGTGTCACTGAGCTGTTAGTGGTACAGCTGTGACTGCGGTCTCGGTTTTCAGCCCATGACTGCTTCTAGTGTCCCTCCCTTCCCCATTTTCCTCTCTAAATCCCAGCCACTGTGTTTCTTTATCATCCAGGACTGGGGTCATAGAGGCAACAGCATCCTGTCCCATTTGTCCTCAATTTCTTTTTATTGTTTTAGTTCCATCAATCCTGAGTTCCATGGAGTCTCTTCTCAGTGATTATAGCTTCCTCGGGCCCTTAAGCCCTCTCCTTTCTCTCTTCCTTCTCCATGCTGTCATTCCTTTACAGTCTGCACCATGCACTCAGAAGTCATGTTCTACCTTGTATTGCCCTCTAATTCCCTTGTATGTGTACATCTTGCCTTCTTTCTAGATTTCTGAGATATTTATAGCTTCGTATCTCAAAACTCAAAAGCTAAAGATATGATTATGGTATGGAAGAAAATTGTTGAATTGTATGCTGTTATTTTACAAGACTAAACTCTCTGCACTGCAGAGATCTGTAATTTATTCTGCAGTTGCTCTGTGTGTGAAGAAGAAAGTAAATTTTGTATCCACTTCAGAAATAATAGAGTAGCTCCCATAAACTAATAGGCTTTAGGTTATCACCACCCTAAAACATTAAAAGTAATGTGTTTGACGTTCTTGCTCCTTTCCCCTAGAAAAATCCTGTTTCATTGTTGCTCTTAAATGCTTTGAATTGTTTTGTGCTTGTTTCTTTGAAATGCTGTGTCCTGGTGCTTTAGCTTTTGCATAGTGCAGAAGATATTTCAGATCAGAATCTGTATAACTGAGGCCAGATCTGGGCAGGACTCTAAATAACGTGTATCCAGCAGAACTACATAAAATCCTCAGGGGACTTACTATTCAATAATATTTGTGAGCTGTTTCTTTACATTTAGCAAAACTTGAATAGTGCCTACAGAAGCCTATAAATAATACCAGGCTACTTTAGAGGTCTTCTTTCCACCTGAATTAATTTATCACCATGTTGTGGACCCAGTTATTCAGGATTCTGATTATATTTAGTAAAGACAGGGTTGGTATAAGAGATGAGGAAAGCAAAAATTCAGAGATTAAACACTGGCAAAAAGAATTTTGGATGTGATATCCTATTCTATTGCTGAATCGATACTTGATCTACAGTAAATAACATTCACAAGATGCCAATCCATAAAGTAAACCATAAAAGTCTGTGGAATACTCCAGTGTCTAAAGCGTTTCTCAGGCAGACAGCTCAAAATCAAGGTATCCTCCTTCTTATTATTAAACAGTAAAGCATTTCTCAGGCAAACAGCTCGAAATCAAGGTATCATCCTTCTTATAATTAAACAGTTGAACTCATGTGTGATAATAAGGAAATAAAATGCCTTTGCATTTTATTATATATCTCATATTAGGCAAACAGTATGCCAGGCCCAACCAACTAAGGTATATACAATTTTAATGAAGGATGTTATGTGTTATGATGAACTCATTTTAAGTGTGTATGAGCATATATAGAAAATACAGCTGATGCAGGGGTCTTTGAAGAAGTTGCCAGCAGTCATTTCTTCTACCTGGTTGTCCCATTCTTCTCCCTATGTTCTTAACATTAGAATGCCCCGTTCACACTTGGTCCTTTTCTCTATGTGCATCATGTCCTATAAACACACCATCCTCTCCTACGTTCCTATGACTCTCAAGTATAAATTTTCAGCCCCAAACCTCTCCCAGGTTCTGATATATATAATATCTACTTGTCATCTCCACTGGGGACAATATTAGATGTCTACTAAGGAATAGCCACTCAAAACTCAAAACATATAACTGCACAGCTGATCTTCACTTTGCTAAGCGGCCTTTCCAACTCAGTTATGGTATCTCCATCATTACAATTAATTTTTCAGACTAAAACGATGAAATAATCTTATACTTTTATATTCTTAAACTCTGCATCTAACCCATTGTGAAATATCTATTACCTTCTGAATTGCTCTAGACTCCAACCACTTCTGACGGCATATATTGATGTGTAGTGTTACTCCTCTGGTCCAGACTACCATAATCACTGCCCTTAGTTACTGCAGGAGCCTTCTACTGAGTTTTGAAGCTCCAACACTGACACACATATACACAAGCACAGAGAAAACACAGCTATCCACAGCTACAACCAAACGTTTTAAATGTAAACAAACAATGTCAGTCCTTGACTCAAAGCACTGCAGTGGCTCCTCATTTTTTTGTTGTTTATTTTTATTATTTATTTGAGAGCAACAGAGAGAGAGAGGCAGAGAGAGAGAGAATGGGTGCGACAGGGCTTCCAGCCACTGCAAATGAACTCCAGACGTGTGTGGCCCCTTGTGCATCTGGCTAACATGGGTCCTGGGGATTTGAGCCTTGAACTGGGGTCCTTGGGCTTCACAGGCAAGCGCTTAACCACTAAGCCATCTCTACAGCCCGGCTCCTCATTTTATTGTCCTGTGACTGGGCCACCATTGATTGATTATCTGATCTTATTTACTACACCACCCTCCCTACTTGGCTCCAGCCACACACTGGCCAGGTACATGTCTGTCCTGGGGACTTCCCTGGTTGTTCCTTAAAACACTCTTTCAGATGTCGTGGCTGACTTCCCATGTTCTACAAGTCCTATTCCTAGAGCAGCATTGACAAAACCCTCATCATCAGTATTAAAATTTCAACTCACCTTGCCAGCATTCCAATACTGCCATTTTTTTTTTCTTTTCTATGGCACTCTCCGACTGCAAAATGAAATTCTCATATTCTCACTTCGGACTTACTATCCCTCCCACACATACACATCACTGAATGTAAGCTCTAGAAGGCAGAAATCTTTCTTTGGCTCACTGATGCAAAAATGTGGCACATGCTATACACACAAGTAAATACATGCTGAATAAGTATATCAACATTTCAGTTGAAGATGTCATGTTCATTGAGAGAAATAATTGAGGAAAAAAATGGCAAATGGCAGACAGTTATCAAATGCTAAGAAAGGAGACTATGTAAGAGAGAGGGCAAGCACTATGAAAAGCCAGATAAGATAAACCCCATCACCCTCCTGAAGCCACAGCCCCCTTTCCCTGCCATGCATCTCCTTCTTATGGCCCGGTCCACCACTCCATACCTCTGCCCTCTCTGCCTGTTCCCTAAAACCTTCCTGTTGTAAATAGGCCTCTTCAGCCGCCCACATCTTTCCATTCATTCCTTGGAGAGAAGCTTCCCAGAACACAATGGTAGTTTTTATGCAGTATAGAAGGAAATTGTCTTGTTTTCATAATGACAATGATTAGTCCTAAAAGTACCATTCTGTATTTTATTGGGAGTAAGGGGAGATTTGTGCCCATGGCATAAACAGTTTGAGGATAATTACCTGTTTGTACTACATTTCCTTTCTAGATATGTTAACATTTGCTAAACTTAGAAAAGGCTTGGGGTTTCAGATTTGAAGTTATTCAAGGAATATTTAGATGAGAGGTTATTTTCATGAACTCATGGTTGTGTTCAGAGACATTTTGTTGCTGCAGTCTTGCACATTCTAAGCCTTCCATAGAGAGGGAGTGAGTAGTGGTTAGTCACTGTGGTGGTTTAATTCAGGTGTCCCCCATAAACCTAGGTGTTTTGAATGCTATATTACCAACTGATGGAGATTTGGGAACTAACAGCTCCTGGAGGGAGTGTATTGTTGGGGGCCGGCTTACAGGTATTAAAGCCAGTTTCCCCATGCCAGTGTTTAGCACACTTTCCTGTTGCTATGGTCCACCTTATGTTGGCCAGGGGGTGATATCCACCCTCTACTCAGGCCATCATTTTCCCCTGCCATTGTGGAGCTTCTCCACAAGCCTGTAAGCCACAATAAACCTCTTTCCCAGAAGCTTCTCCTGGTTGGGTGATTTCTACCAGCAATGCAAACTGGACTGCAACAGTAAAGTGGAACCAGAAGTGGGGTTGCTGCTAGATACCTGACTGTGTGGCTTTGGCCTTTTAGAGTTGATTTTCAAGAGGAGTGTGGAAGGATTTGAAACATTGGCCTAAGAGACACCTTGCAGTGCTGTAAGTACAGCCTGATGGACTACTCTGGTCAGAGTTGAAAGGCCTGAATGCAGTAAGAACTGTGGACTGTGAGATTTGGCTTATGAGGGTAAGAAAGAGCTTTGCCTGGACTGAGATAGCAGTTTGTGTGGGAAGCTTGCTGCTATGCCTGGGTCTTGAGAAGCTGTGCAGGGTTGCTTTGCGTAGAAATGAACTGGTGTAAGCAGAGGGATATGGCACAAAAACATGAAATCTTTGGGTGAACTTCTGCTCATTCAGCTGCAATTGAGAGATGACAACCTTTCAGATTGGGCTAGCTGACCTTCACTGGGGCAACAGGAAGAATGTTGACTCTTTTGAAGGGGCCTGAGTGCTCAAGGAGAGTCCTGTTCTTTAAAGTTTGCTTTATTCTCCCCTGGATTAATAAATTGGCACCCTACCTGGTATTGTGGAGTATAGAAATGCTGGAAAGAGGTTCATTAAGTTTGCAACATGGTCTTGTGTTTTGGAAATGGCCATAGGCACTGTGAAGCAGGTTTGCTGGTTGCCTGCACAGAGACCCCATGGAACCATGAGGATGAACCGTGGATTGCTGTGGAGACCCAGTAGAGATACTGGGACTACAAGATGGCTGCTAAGGAAAGCTGCCGGCCCCATGAAGTTTTCCAGGACTGTGAGTAGCCTAGCTGGAGGGACAGAATTGGAATGCCCAGAGACTTGTTGCTGGTTAGGATTATCGGACTTGGAGAATTGTCACTGGCTAGAGTTGTTGGCCTTGGAGTTACAGAGTTTGATATTTGCCCTGATTGTTTTAAATCTTGTATTGGTTTAATATGTCTTTGCTATGCCCAATGCCATCTTTTGCAGTATGAATATTTATTCTATGCCATTATGGCTTTTGGGGGGATTTTTTTGGTATTATGGCTCAGTTAAAAGATCTTGGATGGGCTGGAGAGATGGCTTAGCAGTTAAGCGCTTGCCTATGAAGCCTAAGGACCCCGGTTCGAGGCTCGGTTCCCCAGGTCCCACGTTAGCCAGATGCACAAGGGGGTGCACGCATCTGGAGTTCGTTTGCAGAGGCTGGAAGCCCTGGCATGCCCATTCTCTCTCTCTCCCTCTATCTGTCTTTCTCTCTGTGTCTGTCGCTCTCAAATAAATAAATAAAAAATTTAAAAAAAAAAAAGATCTTGGACTATGGGGATGTTTGAACATCATTGGAATTGATAAAAAACTATGGAGACTTTTAAAGTTAGTTGAATGCTTTGCATTTAACATCATGTATGGTTATCAGTTTGTGGGGGCCAGGGGTGGAATGTGGTGGTTTGATTCAGGTGTCCCCCATAAACTTAGGTGTTCTGAATGTTATATTCCCAGCTGATAGACATAGGGGGATTTATGCCTTCTTAAGGGATTGTATTGTTGGGGGCGGGTTTATGGGTGTTATAGTCAGTTTCCCCATGCCAGTGTTTGGCACACTTTCCTGTTGCTGTGGTCCACCTTATGTTGGCCAGGGGGTGATGTCCACCCTCTGCTCATGTCATCGTTTTCTCCTGCCATTGTGGAGCTTCCCCTTGAGCCTGTAAGTCAAAATAAACCTCTTTTTCCCACAAGCTGCTCTTGGGCAGGTGATTTCTACCAGCAATGCAAACCTGACTGCAACAGTCACCCAAATGTTGATGAAACATCCCAAGCTCCAAGGACTTTCCTTGCACAAGAATTTGATCAACCAACATCTAAAGGGTAGTGAAGGTGTCTCTTTCTCGAAGGAAGTAATATATGTCCTCTGTTCACAGGGCCTCACTCTCTAAAGGAGCAGAATGTGTATAAATAACTAACTACAATACAACATAACTACTCCCAGATTGACAACCTTCTGCAACCATCCACAGCCATCTCTCCAGCAATCTTATACCTTATATTCTGCTGCTCTTTTGGCAATATGTTGGGACAGTACCATACTGTCTATACTAGTATGAGATAGTAAGCCCCAAGCCTACCCAGAGGAGATTGGTTCTGGCTAGATGTAGTAAGGATGCTTGTGGATAATGCAGGGAGCCTCTGGCAAGAGGAGTGTTTTTCTGTAGCTAGTACAGCTGACAGGTTCAAAGCAAGGAGGTGTACTACCCACATCTTCACCTGTATCCAATTGCTCTTCATTCCAAAAAGAGACAATAGACCACCCTTGTTTTTTTTGTTTTTTGTTTTTTGCTGTTTTGTTTTGTTTTTTACAAGGCCATTCTTTATTTCATAATTTGAAACCAAAACAGACAGTTTTATTACACAGGCACCTTAACACACATCTTAAATATTTTGCTAGTTGTGAGATTTCAGTTATCTTTGTTGTAACTGATAGTCAAGAAATTATTAAGAAAACATAATACATTCTTCCCAGTAGTTTCTTCGGGTTATTGGCAAGGCTGAATGTTGTTAAAGGTACAAAGTAGCTTGCCCTGAACCCACCATACTTTTCTCCACCTTCCTCACACTGCTGTAGGCACACAATTATCCTTGTTCTAGTATTTCAGAAATCTGAAATATATACTTCTCTTCCCATGTTTGGACCAATTCACTGATTCTTCTGCTTTCGCCCCAAGAGCCCCTCTTCTGTGATCTGTCTTCTTCATTCTGATTTTACCTTCTAGTGAGGGTTTAACTTACCAGCCTAGTTAGAATTGTACTTGTGATGCTCCTCACAGTGACATCTGCCTTACTTTGCTGTATAACATTTACCCACCCTTGTTTTTAATATCCAACTTATTCTTCTAGCTGTTCAATTTTGAAGGAGGAAATCATCCACCCTTGGTATGACAAAAACAATTAAGTCTCTGGCTGCTGTGAAATTCAGGAGTGGCTGAGAAATAGTTTCAGTCTATAGAGAAGATGGAAAATATAATTAGTTCTTTAATTATCACTCCTTTGATATTTTGAACAATGGAAATAATTTATCTTCAGCATTTTATAATATTTAGTTATTTAGAAGAGGGTCTTGTGTTCTAAGGAAACACCAAGAGAGCTGTTACTCATTATACCAAATAAGGAGAAGCCATGTAGTTGCACATAGAAAAATGTTCAGCAGGTCATGTTTTCATTTGTATAAGCCTCCAAAATGTCATGGGTGATTAATTCCCCAGGCTACATTTGATAGAGAGAGAGGGGGAGGACAGGGAGAGGACACAAGGAACATTAATGATGTCACCAGTAGTTTTACCACACTGTTTCAAGAAGACCATCCAAAAAGCTGTTATCTATTCACAATGACAGCAACAATGAAGGAAAATGAAGCAATAATAATGGAAAATGATAAGATATAAATGAAAAGCATGAAACACAATAACAAATGCAGTGGAATCATCTGCCCATGGGTGGTGACTCAGTGTAATAAAATCTTCCCTGAATCAGTGTAAGTTGAACACAATTCCAATAAATATCTTAGTGAAGGTTTTGTTTTTGCTTTTAGGAGTCAAACAAAACAACCGTCCAGTTTATATGGAGAAGTAGATAGACAAAAGTAAATAAAACTATGAAAAGTTTCCCTCATATCAAAACATACTGTACTACTTCTATAGGTAGATAGGATAACAAAACAGGATTAGAAAGCATGACAAAACAGAGCAGAGAATCTAAGAACAGATCAACACATCTAACAGACCTTAAGATTGGAATAAGGCGGTATTTTGATTCAGCAGGAAAATTAGAATATCCAATAAATGATGCTAACAGGATTGACTGTGTATCAAGAAAACTGAAAGTATAACCATATGATACATATAAATACAAAATAAATACATAAGAATTAAAAACTAAACTGGGCCAGGCATGGTGGTACACGCCTTTAATCCCAGCATTCAACAGGCAGAGGTAGGAGGATCGCTGTGAGGTTGAGGTCAGCTGGTACTACAGAGTGAGTTACAGGTCAATCTGGGCTTGAATGAGACCCTAACTCAAAAATAAGACTAAAGTGGGAAAATTAAAATGAAAAATTCCTGGAAGAATATATAGAAGTACTTGTAATCTTTAATGATAGGGAAAATTTTCTTTAGGGAAAACTATTTTAGCCAAGCCAAGAAACACAAAACCCTTTTACAAAGAAAAGATATTAATGGTGTAAAAAGTTAAATATCTAAGATGATAAACATTACCATAAGCAATTAGATAGAAAGCTGTAGTCAGGGATAAAAATGCAATTTAGATGATAGAAAATCTACATTAACCACTGTTATGCACTATTGAGAACAAAGATAAAATCCCAAGAGAAAAAAAAAATGAGCTAAGGACATAATTAAACAATTCAGAAAGAGATTCAATAAAAAAATAAACACAAATGCAAACACGTTTCCATTAAAGCTAGCAAATTAAGTTTTTGTGTGTTTATGTGTATATGGTATGCATGCATATGTGTATGCATGTTCATATGTGTGTGTGCTTATGCACATGTGTATGTGCAGAAGCTAGAGGCTGACTTTGGGTGTCTTCCATCAATCTCCACTTCCATATTATTTTAAGACAGGATTTCCTATGGAACCTGTACCTCACCAACAAGCTAGCCAACGGGTCACAGGGATCTTCTTGTTTTTGCTTCACCAATGATGGGATTACAAATCCACCATGTTGGCATTTTATGTGGATTCTGGGACCTGAACTCAGGCCCTTATCCTTGCATGGCAAGCACTGTACCCTGCTGATTCATCTCCCCCAACCCTAAATTATTGCCATCTAACTCACAAAAAAAAAAAAAAAAAAAAAAGGTGATACACTTGTAAGTACTGATAGGAACTAAAGAGAAACAGTACCCCTATGCTGTCTGTGGAAGTAAAAAGTAGTAACAATTTTAGTAGGCAATCTGAAAGAAAAAAATCCATGAAAAGTCAAGAGCTATCTTTTTTAATTTAAAACTTTGAATCATAAGAATTTATCCTTCATGCCAGTGTTCTATTTCTATGAATCTTTCCCACAGAAATATTCTTACTTAGATGTAAGGATTGCATATTTTCATATTTATTGCAGCATGGTTTACCCCAGACCCATTGTGATGCCCTCCACCCATTTTAGGCAGAAAAAGTACACAGATAAATAAACATAATTCCCAACAATAGGCAGACAGGCAGCTAAATTATAACTACAACTAGAAAAATTATAAAGGATGAATTCAAACTGATGTGGGAGGAGTTCTGCAGAGTATAATTAAAGAAAAGCAAGTGCCAAAAAATCCCCATGAAGTACTGGTTTGTGACCAAAATTAGCTCCTACATATGTGTGATTGACTAACTGTATCTGTATATCTAAAGAGGTAGATGTGCATTAGTATATAAAAACATATATGTATTCTTGCATGTGGGTGTTTGTAAACCATGTTGACAATTTCACCACAAATAACATGGGTTATTCCAGGGTAAATTGGCAGTGAGAATTGCAAGTGACAAAAGCATCTTGTTTTGTTTTCCTGTATTTTTTTAGTGGGGATCAAATCTATAATATCTTAGGAATGCTAGACAGCTGCTCTACCCCCAAGCTATACTGCTGTCCCACCCCCTCAAAAAGATTTTTAAAAAATTAAAGCTATAGCTGAAAAGAAAAACAAACATGTCTATAATCCCAGTACTTGGGAAGCACTTGCAAGTTTAGGGCTAGCCTGGGTTGCATAGTGATTTCTAAACCAGCCTAGATTAGAAACTAAAACCTCAAAAAGGAGACAGGGGGAAGGGAATGTGTCACGGTGGGGGGGAGAGGAGATTAGAAAGAAGAGGAGAAAAGGAAGACTATAAGCAATGAGCACAGGCCACAATAGCTATGACTTCCCAGATACTGGGACCAGCTCCGTCAGTTCCAGAGATCAGGCTATACAATACAACCAATCTATCTACCATGCTCTAGTTTTATTTAGTTTAAAACATTTTCCTTCTTAAAAGCTATTTATCAGTTCTCTACTTTTCTAATTTAAAGAAAACTATGCAATTGATGTATTTATAGAAATAAATTATTAGAAAAAACAATTAGCATAGTTTATCAAATCAATGTCATATTTTAATGCATTCTCTCTAGATATTTTTGATGGGGAGACATATTTTATTATTATTTTTATTTGGTTTTGTTAGCACACAGAGATTTAGGTATCACTCATTCTGGGTATCTTCAAGTATAATTTGTTCTGGTTGATTCCCATCCCTCCTACCTCCCCTCTCCCTGGTCCTCTTCCCATTATATTATGTGCGTAGTTCCCCTCACCCTGTAAAATTTGTATCTTTTTACCCTTCCCTCCCCATTCTTCCAGCTCATCTTTTTATATTTATCTCTCTAAATTTTGGTTACTATCTGCATAGGTTTAACTCACATTTGCCCCCCCCATATATACATACTTATAGAAATTCCAAGTCAGACCTGCATATCAAAAAGAGAGCATGTGGGTTTGGTCTTAATGAGTTTGAGTCACTTCACTGAATATGACTCTTTCCAAATCCATCCATTTTCCTGCAAATTTTATTTTATTTTTCTGTACTATTCTTTTGACTATTTTTTTTCATTTATTGAATTAATTTTCTAATGCCAATTCTTAGGGAAATAAATGATTTTTAAATACTGAGGGAGAGTACAGATTTTAATAGACATACTTTATTTTTTAACAATACATATACTTTTGCATGAAGATTCCAGTTTGGAGATCAACCAAGAACTCAGTGGGTTCATGTTCTTTTATGACATAATTTATATCATATTCATTTTAGAAAAATAATGCCTAGATGCTGCTAAAGTACTTAAGTTTGATTTTATCTATCTCATCTTTATTTTAAGAGCATTATATCTTTATAATGAATTAAAAATTAAAGTATTTAATTATTGTTTAATTAATCTCTAAACCATTCTCTAACTTTTATTTTTTGTATGTTTCATATATTAGCCCACAAGTAGAAAATATATAAATTATCATTACATTTCAGGCATACATACTTAAAGTTTCTTACTAATGCGGTAGCAAGCAAAAATGTTAGGAAGAAAAATTATGAAATCAAAAATCCTGTCTATTATTCAAGACTTTATTTCACTCATTCATATCCCTTCCAGAACCTTCTCCAAAGAGTCCTTCTTCTTCTGAGCATTTTTATATTTTGTTTGTGTAGAAATGCTTAAGCCTTGTCCTTCCTTAAAAATATATATCTTAGCCGGGCGTGGTGGCGCACGCCTTTAATCCCAGCACTCGGGAGGCAGAGGTAGGAGGATTGCCGTGAGTTCAAGGCCACCCTGAGACTACAGAGTTAATTCCAGGTCAGCCTGGACCAGAGTGAGACCTTACCTCGAAAAACAAAAAAAAAAATTAAAAAAAATATGTATCTTAGGCCGGGCATGGCGGCACATGCCTTTAATCCCAGCACTGGGAGGCAGAGGTAGGAGGATTGCTGTGAGTTCGAGGCCACCCTGAGACTCCATAGTGAATTCCAGGTCAGCCTGGGCTAGAGTGAGACCCTACCTCGAAAAAACAAACCAACAAACAAACTATATATATATATATATATATATATGTATGTATGTATGTATGTATGTATGTATGTATGTATGTATGTATGTATGTATCTTTCTCTTGCCCCCAAGTTGGCCTTTGACCATTATCTATATCTTTGCTTCCCTCATGGATCAACCTTCCTGAACAAGATAGTACTCATCAGCCATCACTGTCTATCTTCTATCTCCTACTCCTTTCTTCCCATTCATCCCTCTCAGTGCACAGACAAGTCCAGTTAGTTTAATCTTCCAAATATTCCCCCCCCTCGTGTGTGTGTGTGTGTGTGTGTGTGTGTGTGCGTGTTTTCAATTGTGAAGATGCACATGAGAGGGGCTGCACATGCACATATGTGTTTGTTCATGTGAAGGCCAGAGGACAACTTTGGGTGTTGCTCCTTGGGCACTGTCCACCATTTTGGAGGTAGGGTCTGTCACTGGCCTGAAGCTCACCTGTTAGACTAGACTGACTAATTTCTTAGTAGTTAAAGTTCCTAGGTACTTCATGACTATATAATTGAATACACTGGGGTTAGGAAATGGTTCAGTGGGTAAAGTGCTTACTGCACTAGCATGAGGATCTCCACATGCATGTCCACATATGGAGACACACACACACACACACACACACATATATATGTTTGTCCATATGTATATATATACATATATACACACATATATATGTATATACACATATACATATATATACAAAGACACAGACAAAAATAATTGAATATACTTATTTTCTTCCTTTTACATGTAAACCACTCCTTTCTTCCTGAAGTGTCAAGTCTGAGTCTCTGGATTCCAAACGATGGTGGATAATCGTCTCATGGTCCTTCCATGTTCCTGATAATTCCTTCTTACTCTTTCTGCCTCTTATATGCTGATTTACCCCTATGGTTGGATGTTTGGCTTGTTGTTTTCAGTCAAGATAAATTATGAATGCTTTTACACTCATAATAATGACCCGAAACCTTTTTAACCAGTCTAATATACTCTTGAGTTTCATATTCACATTCCGCCCCAACAACTTCAAACCTAAAATGTCTAAAATGGAACTCATCGTTTTTCTTTCCATCCTATACATGCATACTCTTCCTTTTTCAGTTTGTATTTCACTCAATAAAATGATCAGCTTAAGAATAAAGACATCACCATCCTCATTTGCCCTGCATATTGAAGCAGGCACCAAGTTCAGTTAATTTTTCAAATACTTGTGAGTGTATTCATGTTCATGTGTGAAAGTTGCACACACATTTACAGGTGATCATGCAAGTATGTGCCCATGCATATGGGGGCCAGAGGACAACCCTTTGATCTCTCTAATTACAGACTCCACCATTTACAAAGGTACTGTTATACACTTGACAAAATCAATCTACAAAAAAAAAAAAAATCTTAAAACTCTTTATGTTTGAGAGGAGGAAGAGAAATATTAGCTAACTGCTGATAAGTGTGGAGTTTCTGTTTAGATTAACTCTGCATCTTCTAAAATTAGTGGTGATGGTTACACAGGTCTACATATATTCTAATATATGACCAAATTGTACATATATTCTAATATATGACCAAATTGTACATTTTAAAAGGATAAACTGTATTGTGCATAAATTGTATCTCAATAAACCTTCCTTTACAAAAAATCTTCATGGTTTTGTTAGCTCAGGACTCCTAAGAAGCACACACCAATTCAAGAGTAGATGTACAAGAGTCACTGGACAAAATTGTGTTTTACAAGTTATGCTATTTGAATTCAAATATACAGAATTCACCAACCCTGAGTTCTGTAAGGAATAAAGGAGAGGAATCAAGAATGGAAGAAATACTATGATGAAATCAGAATGAAGGAATGAAGACTGGGAAAGAGGCACTGGAAGAGGCTAGGAATAAAGGGAAGCTCTAAAAAGGACTATGCCAGGTCCATGGAAAATCCTCAAGCCACACTTGCCCTGGGCATGACATCTGCATCCTGGCAAGAATGAGCCCACATTATTACCTGGCTAGTACTAAGCATGTGGGAAGGGAGAACTAGAGGAGACTGCAGTGATGGATCCAGATTGGTGATGGATGGAGCTGCAAAAATCAGAGTGGTACATTTTGGCCACTGTGGTTCTTTTCTTCCTACAGTATACTACTACAAGCCCCTTTGCATAGTATCTAAGCTAATCTATCAAATAGATCTCAGTTAATACTGTAGGCTTATCTATCTGTACTACCTGACTCTCATTCTGACTTTAGTACTAAGCGTCTTTTGCTTTTATGTCATAGTTCATTTATTTGTTGTTTCATTTATTTCACTGCCTGAAACTTTCTTCTAACTTATATCTATCCTTCTTCCAAGAGACACTGTCTCCTCTCAGAATACTTTCCTGAACACTTACACAAGGTTCTTACTCCTCCTTTCTCCCTTCATAATATTATCCCGTATGTTTAATATATAACATATGTTATACTATACATTATATGTCTCTCAATTTAGAATCTAGTTTTATTATACTTGAGTAGAAGTATTCAACAACTGCTGTACAGTTGGATCCACTTTTCACTTTTAGATAGGAAATATAAGCCCTTTATATTTATTATTACATTATTGCATAGACTGTATTTTTTTTGATAACATTATGGTGATGACACTATCTACTATATTAGGTAGATTTGAAAAATAAAGAAAACATTGCAAGTAAAATGTCTGATGCACAGTGAATTCTAACACACTCGGAGGTAGCAGTAGTGGAAGCATCATTGCACAAAGAAGCAATTTCTATCTGGGCATGGTGGCACACACCTTTAATTCCAGAACTCGAGAGGCAGAGGTAGGAGAATTGTAATGAGTACAAGGCCACCCCAAGACTACATAGTGAATTCCAGGTCAGCCTGAGCTACAGCAAGACCCTACCTCAAAAACAAAATTTAAAAAGAAGCAGTTTCCAAACTCTTATTCTTAAAGATAAGAGAAATAGCTCAGCCTGAGCTTGAACTCATGGTAATCCTCCTGCTTCAGCTTCCTGAGTGCCAGGATTATAGTCATGAGGCAATACATGCTAATCTCAAGATACACTTTTAAAAAATTTATTAAGGAGAATTTAGAAAAGCCATGTTTTCTAATACCTATACATTTCCCAGAAACTTTTCCTCCTTTATTTTTCCAATACTATTTTCTAATCCTCATTGCTTGCCATCTTATTTATCCACCCATTATATATAGTCAGATATACTTGCACAGTGTCTCTCTCCCAACTTGTATATAATCTCCATCAACAAGACATATTCAAGAACACCTCTCATAACTGCCCTTTTATCCTGTGGGCCTTTAGGATGACATGAAGGAATTGGAGAAAGCTCCTAACAATCATCAAAGCCTATAGTTCTTGCTTCCTCACCACAATTTGTTTTTATTTAAATCATTAGACTAGAATACCTTTGTATATTTATGTAATAAGGATCCAACTCTGTTTTCTCTATATGAGTTAGTTTTCTTAAAATCATTCACTAGGCAACCATTTCCATAGTGATTTCAGATGCTGTTCCCTCTGAGTATATAAAATTCCCACATATTCTGTTCCATTAGTCTACTAGTCTATTTCTGACTTAATGCTATATATCTTTTCTATTATTAACCTATGAAACATTGTTTTAATTTTGTTTATTTATTTATTTGAGAGTGACAGACAGAGAAAGAAGCAGAGAGAGAGAATGGGCGTGCCAGGGCCTCCAACCACTGCAAATGAACTCTAGATGCATGCGCTCCCTTGTGCATCTGGCTAACATAGGTCCTAGGGAATCGAGCCTTGAACTGGGGTCCTCTGGTGTCACAGGCAAATGCTTAACCACTAAGACAGGTCCCACATAAGCCAGATGCACAAGGTTACACAAGCGTGCAAGGTTGCACATGTGCACAAGGTAGTGAACATATTTGGAGTTTGATTTTAGTGGCTTGAGGCCTTGGTGCACCAATTCTCTCTCTCTCTCTCTCTCTCTCTCTCTCTCTCTGTCTGTCTCATAAAATACATATGTGGGCTGGAGAGGTGGCTTAGTGCTTAAGTGCTTGCCTGTGAAGCCTAAGGACCCCAGTTCGAGGCTGGATTCCCCAGGACCCACGTTAGCCAGATGCACAAGGGGGCGCTCGCGTCTGGAGTTTGTTTACAGTGGCTGGAAGCCCTGGCATGCCCTCTCTCTCTCTCTCTTCTCTTCCCCCTCCTCCTCCCCCCTGTCTGTAACTCTCAAATAAATAAATAAAAATAAACAAAAAAAATTTTTAAAGGCATATGCCACCACGCCCAACAAAAAGAAAGGTAGAAGGAGAGAAGCAACACTTACAAGTGGTCATGTGACCTCCACATGCGTGTCATAGTATGCATACACACACACACACACACAACAAAAAATAAATAGAATGTTTAAGAAAATTACCTTCAGCCTGGGAGTGGTGAAGCACACCTTTAATCCTAGTACTTGGGAGCCTGAGGTAGGAGGATCACCATGAGTTCAAAGCCAGCCTGGGACTATAAAGTAAATTCCAGGTCAGCCTGAGCTACAGTAAGATCCTACTTTGAAAAAGAAAATCAACTTAAAAAAAAAAAGAAATTTTGAAACAATATTATGATTGACCTTAAGGTATGAACATATTGGCTGTCATCTCATCAGGTTACACTCTTGTATCCCTCTTCCTCACGCCTATTCCACCGAGAACCTTCCTCAGTGGTGTTATTGGTATTCACTGTGGGGTCATGAATGCACTAGTCAGTCTCTGTGGGGAGAACAGTGCATCAGGATACACCTTCCCACCCTGTGCTTCCTACAATCTCTTCATCCCCTCTGATTAGAAGGCTAATCGTCAAGGAACTGTCTTACTTCTCAGTTCCAGCACAATCTCTCATTATCCTGTGTTTACAGCCTATGGTGTCTTCAGCAATAGGGTCTTGCTAGTTAGCTCTGGCCAGTAACCAAGTACTTTGGCAGTAACCTGCATTCAAGATAATATTTTTAAAAATTACAGTTCTTTGAATTTTCTAAAATGTCCTGATGTTGGAATTTTTGTTGAAATTTAATTGGACAAAATAAACAGGAAAGAAGTGATATCTTTAAAATAGTAAGTCATCATATTCATGAGCATGGTCTAGTTTTCTCAGTTCTCAATTGTAGATGTTTCAACAAATTGTGAAGACTTTCTTTCTATTAGTCATGGTCTTTGTAATGCTAATTCCTAGATACTATATAGTATTCTATTTTCTACCAAATAGTCTCATAGGTCATAATGATGAAGGTAAACTTACATTATTCAGTCCTTACAGTGGATCATCATCTGGGTGTTCTGAAGTTGCCTGTACTTGAGGGACCATCACAACACCTCAGAGAATGTATTTTATTATGATCTCGTCTGGGGGAGGTTATGCTGCCATGATGTTTGCAACAGATTGATCCCTCAGGACACTGTAGTGGGGTAGTGCTTCCCCAAATTCATGTTGACCTGGAATTTCTATAAATAGCTGTGTTTGGAAATAAGGTCTCTACAGAAGTAATTAGCTAAGATGAGGTACACGACATCGGGGCATGCTCTAAACCCAGTGGCTATTATAAGAGGAGAGGGCACACAGAAACAAAAATAACAACTACAATTAGCTACTTTCTCATGGCTGTGACATAGTTCCTGAAATAAATAGCATAAGTAAGGAACTATTTGTCACGTGATTTAAGAGGGTTTAGTCTATGGTCACTTTGCCACCTGACCTTGGGCAAAACATCATTACAAGAAAGAGCTTGCAGCTGAGAAGCTAGTTATAGCAAATAGGAAGCTGAGAAACAGACAGGTGGGGGATGGGGACAATACACTTCCAAGAACCTACCTCCTCCAACTAGGTCATCATAGCTACCCAAAATCACGCTAGGAGCTGGGGTCGGAACATGAGCATGCAAGGTACTTTGCACTCAAAGCATGGCAAGGGCCATGTGAAGAGGAAGGCAGTACTGAAATAAACATCTTTAAGACAAGGACAGTAGGAGCCACCAGGAGCTGGGAGAGGCAAGAAAAAATTCCTCCCTGAAGTTTCCATAGGGAGGATGGCTCCACGGATGCCTTTACTTTGGACTGCTGGCCTCAAGAGCTACAAGAATCCTTTCTACAGCTTTAGGACGCCCAATCTGTGGCAATACCTTATGGCAACCTAAGAAACTGGAATATGGAAGCCTAAGCCAGCCACAACATTCAACGAATACATGTATCTTATATATTTTTGTAGACATGGCTGAATTTTCTTTTCTGTATGAAAATATAAGTCATTTGACTGGCAAGTTATTTGTAATCATTGCTACATTAAAACTTTTCTGCCATCTTAATTCCTCATATATACTAGTGTTTCTCTTCTTTCGTTTTAAATTTCTTTTTAAAAAGTTAATTTTTATTTTATTTTTTTTTATAATTTTTATTTATTTATTTGCAAGCAGAAAGAAATAGAGAGGAGACAGGCAGACAGAATGGGTGCACCAGGGCCTCTAGCTGCTGCAAACGAACTCAAGATGCATGTGCCACCTTCTGCATCTGGCTTTACATGGGCACTGGGGGATTGAAATGAAGTTGTTAAGGTTTGTAGGCAAGCACCTTAACTGCTAAGCCATCTTGCCAGCCTTATTTTCTTCTCTAATGTTTTCTACTGGATGTGCCAAAGTGATTGCTACTAGTTGGGAAGTCTGTATCCCATTTTTCTTCTTCTGTTGCTTATTCCCAAAACCCATACTTTGGCCTTAATCTCTAAATTTAAACAATATCTACATCTCCTTTAGAGAAAGTCTCAGTGCCCCAGCATACTTTTGCTTTTTCTGATACATGATCCATTCTTTCATCAGTTTTCATTCCATAGATTTTTTTCTCTTTTACTTACCTTAAAGTCTCAATCAACACAAAAAACGCCTTTTACAACTTAACTGCTGACTCTTAAAATTATTCATTATTATTTCTTCATTTGTCTCCTCACTGTAATGCCAGGCATGATTTCTCTCTTGTAGAATTAACCTCTCTCATTTCATTGAGTTTAAAAATTGAGATGGGGAGGGGATATGATGGAGAATGGAATTTCAAAGGGGAAAGTGAGGGGAGGGAGGGTATTGCCATGGGATATTTTTTATAATCATGGAAAATATTTTAAAAATTAAGAAAAAAATAAAATAAAATAAGATTAAAAGTAAATAAATAAAAATTAAAAAAAAATTTTACCTTCTATTTTACTTACTACTTTTTATTATTATCCATTAGTTATTGTAGTTACCTTCAGGTAAGCCCCTGGCCAAAAGCAGCTGATGGGAAAACAGTTATATTTTGGCCTACAGTTTTGAGGGGGAGCTTCATCATGGCAGAGGAAAGAATGGCATGAACAGAGACTAGAGGTCACTTCTGCTACAGAAGGTAGAAAATATCAAAACAAAAGTGAGCCAAGCTCTGGCAAAGGGGAGCTGGCTATAACACCTGTATGCTCATCCTTCCTCCAGCAAGGTTCCGCTTCCCAAATTGCCACCTGCTGGAGACCAAACATTCAGAACACATGATTTAACATCTGATTCAAACCACCACAGTGATACATATTAATGGGAATTCAATAGGATATTTCAATGCTGATCAGTCCATTTAGCAATCCATTAACCTACCCTACTCACAACATTTAGTCATCACTATTCTATATTCAGGTTCATTATTTTTTTTTAATATTTTTTATTTATTTATTTGAGAGAGACAGACACAGAGAGAAAGACAGATAGAGGGAGAGAGAGAGAATGGGCGCACCAGGGCTTCCAGCCTCTGCAAACGAACTCCAGACGAGTGCGCCCCCTTGTGCATCTGGCTAACGTGGGACCTGGGGAACCGAGCCTCGAACCGGGGTCCTTAGGCTTCACAGGCAAGCGCTTAACCGCTAAGCCATCTCTCCAGCCCAGGTTCATTATTTTTTTAGCTTCCACATATAAAATAGAATATGTAGTATTTTTTTTTGTCTGGTTCACTTCACCTAAGAAAATGTATTATATTCGATTGTGTGTGTATGTATACATAACACATCTGCAAGTTGATATCTCAGTCACTATACTTTTTTGTTCCCTTGGTTATGTCTTATTTATACAGCAGATATCACTAAGTAGACACTCTCTAAAATTCCTTATCATTTTGTTGGAACACTATCTTCAGGAATTTTCTAAGTATATCAATGTGCAGTATACCATTTGAGGCCTTAATGCCAGAGAACATATTTATTCCATTTCCACATTTTAATATAGTCAGCTATATATAAAAGTCAAGATTCAAATTTCCTTTCAAAAAACGCTTTGGATGAGGGTGGAAGTGGTATAGAAATCTGCTTCTGTTTTTCAGAAGGGAGCGGGACCTGAGGAAATAAACAACCTAGTGTACTTTACCCCGGCCCCAGCTAAAACCACAGAGGAATTGGAGAAATAAGCAAGAGTAATATTTTCCCTGTGAACTTGATATCAGCACAAGGGTGAAGGAGATAGACACTATACTCAATACCTACCAAAGCAGAGATACAGAGGCTCCTAAGAACCCATCACTGAAGTAGACTTAAAACAAACCCAACATGGATCAGGGAATTTTGCAGAAGAGGGGGTAGAAAGATCATTAGAGCCACGAGTTGGGACATTATGCACAGAGACATTGTCTCTCCCTCATAACTGACTGCTGCACCCACAATGCATGACCCACCATCCCATGGGGATGACTGGCATCCCCTACAAGGAGGGCATCTTTGGAAAAGGGGAAGGGAGGAGGGAAAGGATGGTACCAGCATGTGTTGTTTACATACTAAGTATGTCCATATCTAATAAAAATAAACTTTAAAAATACTTTAAAGTTATGTGTGCCTATAATCCCAGCACTTGGGAAAGGAAGCAAAAAAATCAAGAATTCAAGACCAGCCTGGGCTACATGGCAAAACCCTATCTAAAACATCAAGGGCTGGGGACACAGGTCAGTGGCAGAATGTTCACATGAGGTCCTAGACTTGATGCCAATACTGAAAGAAAACAAAACTTGAAACTTTAAACATGTGAGCTCTAGGACCACTGTTGAAAGTGTAACATGAATTTGATTCTTGATCATTCCAAGCAATTTTCTCCTTGGAGTTGCTTTTTTAGTCTTCCTTTCAGTGTCAAAGTGTTCATATTCTCCCCTTTATGCCTTTGTCTAGTGTGTAATACGTCTATTTAATCTCTCTTTCATCGTGGAGGAATTTTAATTAGTAGTTCCTCACATATTTATTATTTCTCTTTCCTTCTAGGTCCCCTATGAATGATTGTTAATATTTATTCTATTTTTCATAGTTTTTTTCATTTGGGTCTCATTTTTCCGATTCTTTATTCCTTTCTGCTGCCTTCTAGGAATTTTTAAATGCCACTTCTTATTAATTCATTCATCAACTGTTTTCATTCAACTCATGAATTAAGCTTTTCATTTCTACTACAGAAATTATGTTGGTTCTTTTTAATAACTCATGGCCCTGTTTGCTTCTAATATCCTATCTGCCATTGAAAATATTTACTAGAATTATTGTAAATTCTTGTTCTCTCTGGCTTATTAGTTTTGCTCCACTGGAAATCAGTTGTTGAGATTATATTTTTGTCTTTCCAGTGCTTTATATTAGTGTTCCACAGATCTCTTCATTTTCCCTATTTCCTTCAGAGATTATATTGTAATTGAAGAAGCTGTTTTGTTTTCTAGAGGTAGGCGAGGAATAGAAATTGCCCATGATGAGAAATAACCATCAAAAATGAAATTATGTCCAAAATATTTTAGAAATATAATACTTTGTGATTGTTCCAGTGAGTCATGGTTTCTTCTATCCCCTCCATAGACTGCTTAGGGATCCTGCCCTGAATTATATGGTTTCCTTATTCAAAATTATTTACATTTAATTTTTAGCCAAGCATGGTGGCTCACACCTATAATCCTAGCACTTGGGAGGCTGAGGTAGGAGGTCAGGAGTTCAAGGCCAGAATGTACTACATAGTAAATTCAAAGCCATCCTTGGATACATGAAACTATGCCTCAAAAGAATCAAGAAATAAAATTTAGTTTTAAAGATTTCTTATATTAGACCAGAGACTAGAGACTGGAGAATCACTGAGACATGCTGGTCAGCCAATCTGACCAAAAACAGCAGCTCCAGGTTCAGCAAGAGTCTATCTCAAGGCAACATTGATAAGCAACAGAGGAGGACAACTGCATCCCTCTCTGGCTTTTGCACACACATACACAGGGCAAATACATCTGCATGCACACACATGCACTTGCAATAAAAAAAAATTCTGGTTTTGTTGTTTGTTTTGGTTTTTGAGATTGGGTCTTGCTCTAGCCCAGGCTGACCTAGAATTCACTCTGTATTCTCATGGTAACCTCAAACTCATGGTGATCCTCATACCTCTGCTTCCTGAGTGCTGTGATTAAAGGTGTGTGCCACCACACCTGGCTAATATTTCCTAAACATACTGGATAAGTAGAGAAGTACACTAAAGTTTAAAAACAGGTTTGGACATTGCCTTAAAATATAGAAATGTGCTAGGCATATGTTCTGCTGAAGTAGCTCTGACCTGCCCTCATGTTCTCATTATATCAATATTTGGATCTGATCAGATACTCTCTCAAATGGCTAACCTCTTCATTTGACACTGAGTATTCAACAAACATTTATAAAGCAGTTGCCATGCAATTGTTCTTCCTGCCAGGTACCTAGCAAGAAATCAAAGTCAAAGAAAGCATCCAAATAGAATGCACTTGTGGGGGGGGGGGGGGGCGGGGTTAAGAACAAGAACTATTTTTCCTATGTTGTTTGCAGTATTTCTCAGGCATCTATAACAATATAAAAACCATGGGGTGCATGTTGACTGAGTCAATATTGAACACTATTACAAGTGCATAGAATGTTATGAGAAGAAAGTACAAGGGTTGTGAAGCATATAAATGGGAGGTTGGCTTTAGGGGGTTATGGAGAATTATTTCTCCAGCAAAAGAGCTGACAGCTGGGAGAGCCATTCTATAAGTGCACCATTACAGACTTAGGCATTTGGTACCTGGTTCTCATTTAGGCCCTCCTAATATGCATGGGCCTTGAATCACCTCAGAATTTTCAGTACCAACTCCTGAAAATGAGAAATTAGATGATTTGATTACCAATGTCATCTACTTATTGAGATAAGAAAAAAAGGCACAGTCTAACAAAGCTAACTTACATTTCTTTCTTCTTCCTGCTCCCATCCCATTTTCTTCTCTGACTTGCAGATGAAGGAGCCTCCGTTCACCCTTGTGACGACACCTACTGTGGCCCTTTTCCAGAATCTGAGCCAGAAGTGAAGGCTGTAGCTAACTTCCTCCGTAAACACAGGAAGCACATCAGGGCTTACTTGTCTTTCCACGCTTATGCTCAGATGTTGCTGTACCCCTATTCTTACAAATATGCAACAATCCCCAATTTTAGCTGTGTGGTAAGTAGCTACAAGTGTGTTCGGGCTTCATGTTCTTTCTGATGCTGATGGTTCTAAGCACTGGGCACAGTAGTAAACATTCAATTTATTATAATAAGTATTTTTCACTTAACTCATTTATTCTTCATAAGTTTTGTCCCCATTTACATAACTTTTCTTACATAATGTTACAGACAAGAAAACTGAGACCCAGGGATATATGATTAACTAATTAACCTAAGGACACATAGCTACTAAAGATCATAGTAAGGACTCAGTCCCAAGTCTAACTCCAGAGTTGTTCCTTTTAACCACTAACCTGCTTCTCAAATGCAGTCATCTTAAACCTATTACATTCTTGCCACAGGTTATTCAAAAGATATCAGGATGGATTTAATTAATATTATAGCTTTGGTCACATGTGCAGGGCTGTAATTAACTTTATTGAATCAATGATTGTTCATAAATCATAGTCTGGCTTTCATTAATTAAAAGCAAGTTTTAATTTACAAGTGCTATTTGCTTAATGCTGCTAAGTCTCTGGGCACGTAACTGACAAGTGGCTCTAAGAATGAACAGACTACCAAGCACACGATTACTTGAAAATGAAAAGACAAAGCTCTTTTTCTTCTTATCACAGAAACCCAACAAGTTGTTCCCTACAGGGCTTCCTTCACTGTAAAGTGAGTTCATCTCAGTGCCTATAGCATCTAAAGGCCTATAAACTTCAAAATCAAGAAAGACTAATAAATCGTGTTAGAAGTCAGTATAGCAATTACCTTTGGAGAAGAGGGAGTGTTGGGTGTTTGGAAGGAAGCACAGGTGTTTCTGGGTTACTACTGCTGTTCTCCTCCTTGGCCAGGAAGGTTATAGAACATGTTCAATCTGTGATCATTCACTGAGCTTTAAACTCAGTATCTATATGCCTTTCAACATGAAATGTTTGTGGCAGTTTTTCTCTTCTTGAACTCCTGACACCAAACATATGGAATCTTTTCTAACATCACTTCTCCAATACCAACCAAGTACCCAATTCAACTTGTTTCTAACACCAACTACCCAGCTAGTGTCAGATACCAGGGCTTAAGGACTCCGTCTTATCAGAAGACACCCACACTGGGTTTGGTGGCACACGCCTTTAATCCCAGCACTTGGGAGGCAGAGGTAGGAGGATCATTGTGAGTTCGAGGCCACCCTGAGACTCCATAGTGAATTCTGGGTCAGCCTGGGCTAGAGTGAGACCCTACCTTGAAAAAAAAAAAAAAGACACCCACACCAGATACAGTTCTCAGGGGCTCCCCAGTGACTACTTTTCTGTCTGATTTAGCTAAATAAAGGGGACCCAGGCTCTCACCACCTCCTTCTCAGTTGTGATGATTTATGAGAACAGCTCACAGAGCCCATAGAAATTATTTGCTTCCTGTTACATTGATTCCAAAACATACCACTCTGGAACAGCCAAATGGAAGAGAAGCATAAAGCAAGATATAGGACAGAAGCAGGAGGCCTCCCAGCTCCTACGCCTTCTCGGGGTACGCTACTCTCCCAGCACTGCCATGTACTCACCCACCCAAAAGCCTGGCAAATCCCTTGTCTAAGGGATTTAACCAAAGTTTCCCTTATGTGGGTACAGTTGACAAAATTATTGCCCAGAGGTGCCTGAACTCAGTCTTTTGGATTATCATCACAGGGATGGGGATGCAATTGGCATCTAGTGGGTAAAGACCAAGGATACTGTTAAGCAGCCTACTAGGCACAGAATATGCTCCCAAGCTTCTGGGCCCCCAGCCCTGGCATATAGTAACTTAGTCCACAAGGCAATGGTATCTTTGTTGAGAAACTCTGTAATAGGCTAAGAATAAGCTAAATCACTATCACCAAGATCAGAAATTCTCAGAATGTAGGCAATCCCTGAATGTTAGCCATAAACTATTAAATTCTATTAAAATTATTCAAAATATTCCACCAACATATATATCAGTTTATTCCTGCTAACTTTTTTTAAGTCATCTACTAACTTTCTTTAAATATGAAAATATATATAAATGTGCCCCTTAGCTAACTGGGGGCTAGAAACGTCCTTTTGGACAAAACCATGAAAAGAGGAGTGATCACTAAGACTTTAAAGTAAGTGTCTAGATGTGCCACCCTGAAAAATAATTATTATAAAAATTAATGAAACTTCCACTTTTTGTGGCTACATCATGTCTAAATCACTCATCAACATACATATGTACTGAAACAGAAGAGGTTCAGTGAACTGCAAAAGGTTAAAACTAAACTTCCAAGTGAGGTGGCTGACTAGAAAAGAAATCCAATTTTGACAGCTTATATGACTTAGAGGGAAGTGGCCAGGTGTCGTCCTGAGAGGGAACCTATTTTTTTTTCAAAACAGAAATATCACAATACCTGATCTCCAAGTACAGAGCCATGATAATTGCATAAAAGCAGACATGTAGAGCAATGGAATAGAATAGAGCACGCAGAAATAAGCCCACACAGTCAAGCCACCTCTTTTCTTTTTCGGGTTGGTTTTTTGAGGTAGGGTCTCACTCTAGCCCAGCCTGACCTGGAATTCACTATGTAGTCTCAGGATGGCCTCGAACTCATGGAGATCCTCCTACCTTTGTCTCCTGAGTACTTGGATTAAAGGCATGTGCCACCATGCACAGCTTCATTTTTTTAATTTATTTATTGAAGAGAGAGAAAATGCATATGGACATGGCAGCGCTTCTAACCACTGCAAATGAGCTCCAGATGCATGAACCTCCTGGTGCATCTGGCTTACATGGGTACTGGGGAATCAAACCTGGGTTCTTAGGTTTCACAGGCAAACACCTTAACTGCTAAGTCATCTCTCCAGCCCCCCTAATTTTTCTCCAAAGGTTATAGTCTTATATCCCCTCTCCCTTCCCACTTTCCCTGAGGACTCTCCTCAGTGGAGTTCCTGTTCACTGTTGGATAATTAAGGCCTCATTCAGTCTCTGGGAAGGGGATGTGCCTTGGGATATTTCTGCCTACCTTGCAAGCCACCCAATTTTTGAAAAGGCTTCAGAAACATACATTGGGATAAAGACACCCTCTTCAACAAATTGTGCTGGCCAAATTCTTGCACTTTCACATTACTTTGGGAGAAGAAAGGGACCAGTAATAGGGGGCCAAGGGCACAGGGAAGGATAGAGGGATGAATTAAAACAAAACATACTTACATTTATCTACCTATTTAATCCTACAATGAAACCCATTAGTCTGCATGCTAACTTTAAAAATATCTTTAATTTTTACTTATTTATTTTCATGTGTGAGAGCACCAGAACCTTTTGCTACTGCAAATGATTACCAGACACTTGCACCACTTTGCATCCAGATTATGTGCATGGCTTTGTAATTGAACCCTGGGCCAAGCACCTTTAACCACCGAGCCTCTTAAAAATTTTTAAATGTAAAAACTATGTATATCATTTGTACAAATAGGCAAAGTAACTATCTTTTTTCTCAATATATTTTTTTCTTAAGTTTAGTCATTTGAAATAATGGGAACAAAAATCTCCAGACCAGCAAAATGAAGTAATCTTCTAAATGTAGAAATACCAACTTTTAGCATGGAATATTGCTACAATTATTATTAAAGTTATTAAAATCTTAGAACATTCTCCATAGGGATCTGCCTGATGGTGTTTACATTCCTTTTCTGTTGGCTTCTATGGGAAGAATGTCATCATCAGTGAGATAAATATTAAATATTCTGCCAGCTCCTGGAACCTGGCCCCTGAATGTCCACTAAGAGTGACATTTGCAGCAAACACTGCAGGGAGCTGAATGGGGACAGCAACCTGAGGCTCAGTCCAACCCACACCACCACACTGGCCAGGGCCCTTCAATTGAAGTATTAAATTATTCACAGGCAAATAGAAATGGAAGAGTGGTGTGCTGGTTCCAGCATGCTTCCTTTTCTCTGTGTGTCATACAATACTTCCCTAACTACTTGATAAATGTGTGCTTCTATACCACTTGAAAATATTTTAGAGGATAGTCAATACCATTGTAGTTCCTGTAAGAATATCCATCATCTACAATTTTGACTGTGTTTAGTCTTTTTCTGACTTTTGGCATTAATAGGAAGAATTCTACTTGAGAATTCTTGCATCTCAGCGGCAACTGGCTAAGCTTTGTTGGAAGCATCTGTAACCTTAGAAGCCACAAGGCACTCTGAAATTGATGCTCTCATTCCCAATAGGGATAAGCGCATAGCATAAAAGAAGTTATCTTTACTTGATGGCATGTTAATTGGTCCAGATGTGTTTTAAATACCTGTACACATCCACTGACATATGCACTTAAAGCTCAATGATTACCCTATGACTCTTGCTCAATTATACTTATTCAACATTCATATGAGAAATATCCATTATGTATCTGCTGTACACAGACACTTTGCTAAAGACCAGATATGATCTATGAGTTTGACATTATCCCTGCCCTGCCAACTATTTTGTAATATGTTGAAATAAGTACCCCTCAACTAAAGTAAAAAGAACAGTACACAAAATCAACGTCAGAAAATGTGGACCCTTATTCTAGTTCACCAAGCATACCCCTTTAACCTTCCTGAGCCTTCCTTTCTCCATCTGCAAAACAGAAGTATTCTTGGCCATTGGTTTGTGTGCAGGTCAATCAAATGAAATGATGTGTTCTAAAAATATTTGATCCCCAGCACTACAATAAAAATGAAAATAAACACAAAAATAGGTTGCAAAGTGCACTGTGGAATATGAGTAATATGTTAGTATTAAGTATATCAGGTAACTAATTGCCCACGTCTGTTCTCTGTGCTGATTAGTACCAAGGCTCAAGCACTATACCAATGCTTGTACAAGTTTGAAGGCAACCACATAAGTGATCCATTTTTCCTTCACAGGAAACTGCAGCTTACAAAGCTGTGAGAGCACTTCGGTCAGTACATGGGGTTCGGTACAGATACGGACCTGCCTCCCAAACACTGTGTAAGTTTCTTGTACATGTTATGTTAGAATCAATCATCTTTCTTGAACCAATATCCTGCATCATGACTTCCCTCTACAAAAAGAGAGTACACTCTCCCCACAGTAAAATTTGTTACTATCAAATTAACCAAAGAAGATGGAAAGAGTTCATATCTGATTAGTTTCCACAGCTTGACAGAAATCACTGTACCAGTTTGAACCAATTCTAAGCACAGAATATTGTAGGCATGCAGTAATGACTACAGGTTGAACGGAGATCTTCTGACAGTAGAAAGTGCTAAGATGGGCTCCTTAGGCAATTGTGAATGCTGTGAGGGTGGAAATGGGCCTACCACAGCTTCCCTTTCGTCCCTTCCCTCCATCCTTATGACATGCCATTTCATGTATGGCATCTTCAGCTGAATTTCCCCTTGAAAAGTGATTTGAAAGTATTTCTTCCTTTGTACAAAATAAAGAGTAACTGAGTGTATGAAAAGATCTTGGACAACCAACTTTGAGATGTAGGGTCTAGTCCCAGATCTGCCAGGTGTGTCAAGATATTGAGTAAGTCTGGTATTTAATTTCTATAGCTGTAACATGAGGAACTATAACAGATCATGTCTCTAAACCTTTCAAATTTTAAACTTATTCTATCTTATACATAACCAGAAAAATATATAGAAAAATTGTGTGTATTTGAATGTTTGAGTATGCATATGCTGATAAACACAGGGTATGTGCATCTACATACATATCGACACCTGACTGTGATTCTCAGTAAGCATGCAAATTTCTCTGTTTTTTTTTTTTTTGTAATTTATACATCATTACTGTCATTTCCCCTCACTTTCTTCAACCTTCAGAACGAAGCTAGGTTTATCAATTAACATTAGTTGTCAAATAAGCTTAGCTAATAAGAGCAGAGTGTTAAAGAGGAAAGTGGGGGGGGATTATTATAGGTTATTGTCTACAATTATGGAAGTTGTCAATCAAAAAATAATAATAAATTTAAAAATAAATAAAAAGAATGTCACAAGTATCAATAGATTTCCTTTCATATATACAATCATTTTAGAACTGCTTTCTTCCCTCCTCCATCCTTCTCTCTCACACATACACACACCCTTTCTTTCCTTTCTCTCCCATCCTCTAAGCCCACCTTCTCATAGGGTCCTGCTGTATAGCCCAGGCTTGCCTTAAATTTACTATTTCCCCCTACCCTAGCCTCAGCTAGGATCACACATGCACACAAGCTACGAAGCCTGGCTTTAAAACTGTGTTTTGTTTTGTTTTGTTTTGTTTTGTTTTGTTTTGTTTTGTTTCAAGACAGAATCCTAAGTAGCTCAGGCTGCCCTTGAACTCTCTTTATACCTGAGAGTGACTTTAACCTCTTAATCCTCTTGCCGCTATCTCTTGAGTGCTAGGATCCCAAGTATGAGCCACTTCCCTGGTGTATATATATATATATATATGTGTATGTATGTATATATATACACACACACACACATACCTTGAAAGAGGACAACTAGTTTTTAAAAGAAATAACAGGGTTGGGGAGATGGCTCAGTGGATAAAGTGTTTGTCATTCATATCTGAATACCCAAGTTCAATGCTCAGATCCCAGGTTAAAAGCTGGAAATTGTGGTGGACTTCTGTAATCCCAACAGTGAGATGGAAGGCAGAGACAGGAGAATTTCTCAGAAGCCCATGGTGAGAAGAGAAGTGAACAAGAAGAATAAGCGTCCCTGCCTCAAATGAGGTGGAAGGCAAGACTAACTCAAACGCTCTTCTCTGCCCTTCACATGCATGTTGTGACACAAATGCACCTAAACTATTACACTCCCCACCCCTGCCCCCCCACAGAGAGAGAGAGATAAATGAAATCACACTACCAGCTCATACCAATATAGTATATCACATATACTAACATTTTAAAAACATTGATTTTGTCAAAATAATCTAACAGTTTGCCTTTGCAGGCTGATAAGAAGACACAGTTTAGTATATTTACTGAAGACAATCTGTTACCATAGAAATGAGCCTGTCACATCACCATGATGTAACTGTTGGCACATGCTGTCCCTGACTTTGGCTACCATGACTATTTGTACTCAATCCAGAAGGACACTACAGCCACAGATGATCCTCTGTACTATACAAAGCCAAAGGAATCCAAGAAGTAAAAAAGTCATTTAGCAGTCAGTCATCTTCACATAGTTCTATTCTAATCCTAGGAAATTTTGCACTGATAAGTAATATTATTGCCTAGCGTGATGGTTCACACTTGTAATCCTAGCACTCAAGAGGCAAAGGCAACAAGATTGCCACAATTCTCAGCTTAGTGTATTACAAATTGCAAGCTAGGGAGGGCTACATAGTGTGACCCTATCTCAAACACACATACACACAAAGTATTATTGAATAAATGAATATGCTATGGTAATTTGACAAGAGTAGGAATGATAATATATCAGTCTGGATCAACTAAATTTCAGGAAAAAGTATACCAACAGTTTTCTACAAAATATTAACTCATTTAATAAATGATGTATAAGAGGCAGTTATACTAAGATTCTACATGTTAGGCACTTTGGGGGTAAAAATGTAATATAGTAGCAAATGTAGCCTAAGAACTTTCAAATGACTTGTTCCATTTAGTTTCCATGACCCTATGAGGCTGTTAGTGTCATCATGCCTTTTCAAATAGGGAGACTGAGGCACAAGGAAGTCACACAGCAGGTGTGGAGTAGGATGTACAGTACACAGGTGGGTACCTTTGGTGCCTGTGCTTTCAGCTCTGGGCTGAAAGGCTGCAGCTCTGGAGGTCATGGGAGTCAGGAGAGAACTGCAAGAACAGATTATCAACTATGTAGCGAGCTGTGGAGGATCTGAAAGTAGGATCTGAGGGGGAAATAACAAAACAAAAAGGGAGATAGGCCTGTGGTCCTTGGTGATCTTCAAAACCAGTGCTGGATAGGTTGCTTAGTGGTTAAGGCACTTTCCTTCAAAGCCAAAGAACCCAAGTTCCATTCCCCAGGACCCATGAGAGCCAGATGCACAAAGTGGTACATGCATCTAGAGTTTTTTGCAGTGGCTGAAGGCCCTGGTGTACCCATTCTCTCTCTGTCTCTTTCTCTCTCTCTAAAATAAAAAATATTTAAAAAAAAAAAAAAGTTCAAGGCTGGAGAGATAACTCAGTAGTTAAGGCACTTGCTGGAAAAGCCAAAGGACCCAGGTTAGATTCCCCAGTACCCATGTAAAGCCAATGCACAAGGTGGTGCATGTGTCTGGAATTCATTTGCAGTGGCTGGAGGCCCTGGCAGATTCATTTACTCTCTCTCTCTCTCAAATAAATAGCAAATAAAATATTTTAAAAACAAAGTTAAATGCACAGGTGTAATCAAGAACCATACTCAAAGTGTTTGAGGATGTAGAATTATATAATTCCTCTTGAATTCTCAAGCAAAATAAAGAAAAGGAGGGTGGGGGCTGGAGAGATGGCTTAGCAGTTAAGCTGTTTGCCTGCAAAGCCTAAGGACCCATGTTCCACTCTCCAGATCCCACATTAGCCATCTGCACAAAGGTGGGGCAAGCGGAAGGTTGCACATGCCCACTAGGTAATGCAAGTGCCTGGAGTTCAATTGCAGTAGCTGAGGCCCTGGAACACCAATTCTCTTTCTGTCTCTCTAAAAAAATGACAAGTAAATATGATTTTAAAAGAAAAGGAGGGTGAGAACCAAGGGTATATGACAGAATTATGATAAGGAAAGGATATTGAGCATTTGAGCAAATGAAGATGTAATAGAGAGGAGATTCATGAATGAAACAAGGTTCTGGACAAGTGACACTCACATTACAAAAAACATAGGAAGACAGTAACACATAGGGTCAAGACATGACACATATGACAACCAAGCAACATGTCTTTCTCTGAGAAAGACTCAGAGGGCTCTGATGTTATTGTAAAATTAGGGGCTGGGGAGATGGTTCTATAGTCAAGAGCACTTGCTGCTTAAGCACAAGGGGCTCTCTGGCCATAGACTGCCAGATTTGATTCCCTAGAACCCATGAAAAAAGTTAGGCATGGGGCTGGAGAGATGGCTCAGTGGTTAAGGCGCTTGCCTGCAAAGCCCAAGAACCCAACTTTGACTCCCCAGTGCCTGCGTTAAGCCAGATGCACAGAACGGTACATATGTCTGCAGTTCACTTGCAGTAGCTAGAGGACCTGGCATACCCATTCTCTGTGTCACTCTGCCAGGTGTGGTGGTGCACACCTTTATTTCCAGCACTCCAGAGGCAGAGGTAGAAGGATCACTATGAATTCAAGGCCAGCCTGAGACTACATAGTGAATTCCAGATCAGCCTGGGTTAGAGTGAGACCCTACTTTGAAAAATATTTTTAAAAAGGTAGGCACAGCCACACACATCTCCAACTCCAAGCTGAGGCTTAGGGTTAGGACTTGGAAGGAATTGGATCATCTGGGAATCTCTGCCACTCACTGACTGACAGCAGCTCTAGGTTGAAGGAGAGACCCTGTCTCAAGGAAATACTCAGATAAGCAATAAGAGAAGGACACCTGGTGTTCTCTTCTGGCCTCCATATGTACACACGAGGCATGTACATCTGCCTATACATATGCATACGCATATACACACCACACTACACACAAAATGAAAGGTGGGAAAAGAAGACAATGGGAAAGGCATACTATGTGCATCACTATGAAAAAGAACACAGAGTAGCATTTGGAACAGAGACAGACTTCTGTGATAGGACCATGAGCATGTATAGAGCTATTAGTTAGCAAAGATTTTTTTCTAGCTCCCTTTCTGGAATGAAAACACATGAGCTAACCAGATGTTGAGTATTACCAAAGCAAAAATGGAAAAAAGGACCAGGAGAAGCTTTGGGGGTGAGAAATTAAGTGACATAATCGACCAAGTGGAGAGTCAAATAACACTCCTGGAAGGCAGGAAAGAGTCTAGAAGCTAAGGACAAAGAACAATTTGAGGGGAGAGGGAAATGGGAGAAATGAAAGGGGCTTCTAGAAACAGTATTTTAATTTTCTAGACCTTGAAAGGGGAGAACTGAATGGCAAGAATAAAAGCAAACAAAAAGTCCACTGTATAGCTGTTTATTAGTAAACAAAGTGAAGACAGATGTTACTGAAATTGAGAAATTTTGAAGTCATCATACTGACAAAGCATTAATACTTAGACTAGATCCCAAGGATGACAGCAGGTATGATTTGTAAGTCCCATGAGTCTGATGCCAAGGAACTACTGTTAAAACATCCTTGTAGAAATGGTATTTCACGTAGAAGGATTTTAGTATAGCTTAGTGAGCAAGTGACACTGAATGTGTTTGTGCATACATATGTATATAATGTGCAAAACCTTTAGTGAGGCTAATTATTTGCTTTTAACTTTTAGATGTAAGCTCTGGGAACTCAATGGATTGGGCTTATAAAAATGGAATACCCTATGCATTTGCTTTTGAACTACGTGACACTGGGCACTTTGGATTTTTACTACCGGAGATGCTCATCAAGCCCACCTGCACAGAGACCATGCTGGCTGTGAAGAATATCACAATGCACCTGCTGCAAAAGTGTCCTCGCGAGAGCCCAAGGGTCTGGTCTGCCGACCCAGAGAAGGCTGATGCTGACCAAAGGGTGCTTGGCACTGGCTGGAAACTGTTCGCAAAGACAAGAGCAACTTTCTAGAATGGATATATTTATGGACTTTAAAAGGATCTTATCATGCAGTTTGACACTTTGTAATAATAGAAAATGTTTTTTTGTAAAGGGCATGACCTACTTTGTTGTAAAGAAAATATATCCATTTTATATCCCTTTAGAGTTTCATTTGATTATGAGAAAAAGGAGAGGTTTTAGAATTCCTGTCTCAAGAAATGTACAAATCAAGGATCCTTCCATAAACCACATACTCTCAGTTAAGATTGAGGCTACTAGTGGTGTTAATTATTTGCTTTTTCTTTGAGATGGGAATAATCAACCAGTTATTTTTCTTTTCGTGTGTTTATGTACACATGTATGTGCTCATGTGCATATTCGTGTGAGCACACATGTGTGTACTTGTGCAATGGGTTTCTAGAAGACAACCTCAGATGCTATCCTCCAGAATTACATTTTGAGACAGGGTCTCTCACTGGCTTGGAACTCACCAATTCAGCTAGACTGGCTAGCTAAAAAAATTCCAAAGACCTTCAAATCTTTGCTTCCCTACCACTGGAATTCCAGATGGGTGCCACCATGCTCAACACGTTATGTGGGTTCTGAGGATCAAACTCAGGTCTTCATGATTGTGAGGCAAGTTTTTTTACCCACTGAGCCATCACCCAACCTCCACATTTTTAGCATAATAAACTAAGACCTCAGATTGTTCATAGTTTTCCCTTCATATTTGTGTACATATACTTACAAAAATATGGCAAAATATAGCAATTTATGTTTAGATTCTGAGAATTCCATTTAAAAAATAAAAAGAGTAAAGAAGCCTGGCCTGATAGCTGTGATAAGAGGACAATAAGTTCAAGGCCTGCCTCTGTTATAGAGTGCAATATCAGCCGTAGAAACTCAGTAGGGTCCTATCCCAAGAAGGAAAGTAAAAAGAGTTCTAAAGATATAATTTAATGATGTACCACTTACCTAGCATGTTCAAGGCCTTTGGTTTAATCACCAGTACAACAAAAAAAAGGAATCAATATTAATTAAGGTGCTGCGCGCAGAATGAGGAGGTTTTCACTAATAATCTCACTTGTTCCCCACAGTACAAATTTCAAATGAGGAAACAGGCTTCAAAGGGTAACAGAGGGCTGGAGATATGGCTCAGTGCTTGCCTGCAAAGGCTAATGACCCAGGTTCAATTCCCTATATAAAGCCAGATGTACAAAGTGCCACATGCATCTGGAGCTCATTTGTAGCAGATGGAGGCCCTGGCACACCATACATATTCTCTTCTCTTTTTCTTCTCTTCCTCTTTCTCCCTATCTCTTTGTCTCTCTGTTTCTCTCTCCTTGTAAATAAATTAAATTAAATTAAAAAGGCAACAGAAACTTCAGTTTCCAAGAAGTTGGCAGGACAAGTGCCTGCACTGCTGGAAATAACTAAAACTCCAGGATAAAACATAATCTTTTTTGAGACAGGGTCTAGTGTGTGTAGGCTGGCCTTGAACCCTCTTGTCTCAGCCTCTTGAATACTGAGATTATAGTTGCCACTGCAATACCCAGCTTAAATTTTTTTCAATGCTTTTTAAAAATGCTTCATATGAGCTAGGCGTGGTGGCGTACGCCTTTAATCCCAGCACTCGGGAGGCAGAGGTAAGAGGATCGCCAGGAGTTCGAGGCCACCCTGAGACTACACAGTGAATTCCAGGTCAGCCTGGACTAGAATGAGACCCTACCTCAAAAGTCCAAATAATAATAATAATAATACTTTGTATGGTAAAAATATAGCAAAAATAGTCTTTTTGTTCAAACACCAAAATACATATTGCTTTGGTCACAGTTTTGTCTTTTTTGTTGTTATTCATTTTTTTTTTTATTTATTTGAGAGCGACAGACACAGAGAGAAAGGCAGATAAAGAGAGAGAGAGAGAATGGGCACTCCAGGGCCTCCAGCCACTGCAAACGAACTCCAGCCATGTGCGCCCCCTTGCTCATCTGGCTAATGTGGGTCCTGGGGAATCCAGACTTAAACCGGGGTCCTTAGGCTTCACAGGCAAGTGCTTAACTGCTAAGCTATCTCTCCAGCCCCGGACACAGTTTTAAGGAAGACTTAAGTAGTCTCTGGCTCCTCAAGTACATGGTTTAGTGTAGGTTGATGTCAACCCAGGCTTCTCCAGCTTCAGTCATTTATCAAAGCTAATATCATACTACAAATGTACATGAAGAAACAGAGCAAGGAGAAACCAAGCTTGATCATAGCTTCTTTCATGTGTGACTTCAACTGCCCTCCATTGTGTACTTCTGTTGGATCAAACTCTCCCATGTTACCACTTAGTACCATAATGAACCGATATATATTCCAAGTGGCAACAGGTAAATTGAGAAGGAAGATAAACCAGTACAGTGAAATAAGCATTAACACAGTAACAATGGTATGGCTGATCAACTCTGGAATTACTCACTTGTTTAATTTTGAACAACATGATTTAGCATTAATGTGATCACATTCTAAATCAGACAATGCAATTATGAAGTAGGCTGAGAGGAAGATGAGCAGACAACAGTTGAGGAGAGAGAAGAGGAACACCACAGCCTCCATCCTCTGCCACCACTCTGGCCGTCAAAGCCCCTCGGGGCCACACTGCTGAAATGGGCAGCATGCCAGGCTAAAATTTTTTAATCATGGTAAAATCAGACAAGAAAGTAAGGAAATTTTGAGCCAGGTTTTGACCGAAGGCAGCAACCTAGAGTCAAGGGGGACACTGTTCTCCTGACAGCATCTGTTAAGCCAGCTGCATGCAGAGTTGGATTTTCATAGCATTTTTTTTTTAATTTATTTGAGAGCTACAGACACAGAGAGAAAGACACATAGAGGGAGAGAGAGAGAATGGGCGCGCCAGGGCCTCCAGCCACTGCAAATGAACTCCAGACGCATGCGCCCCCTTGTGCATCTGGCTAACGTGGGACCTGGGGAACCAAGCCTTGAACCAGGGTCCTTAGGCTTCACAGGCAAGCGCTTAACCACTAAGCCATCTCTCCAGCCCTTTCACAGCATTTTGAAGAATGGAGTTAGACCACAAAGCACAGGGTTACACCAACCTGGGAAATCTAAGAAGTTCTTCTCCTGCCAGAATTCTAGGACTCCCAAGGGTTGTGCCTTCAGTGTAAGGATAAATTAGAAATAATCCCCATATTGCTTCTCTTTAAAATATATATATATTTGCAAGTAAAGAAGGAAAACTGCTGCAAACAAACTCTAGATGCATGCACCACTTTGTGCATCTGGCTTTACATGGGAACTAGAGAATTGAACTGGGGTTGTTAGTCTTTGCAGGCAAGTGCCCACTGAACAATTTCTCCATTCCTCCTCATATCACTTCTATTGGGCCACAAGGAAAACTGGCCATTTCAAATTGAGCAAGAGTAGAGTGGAAGGGTATGGCTACCAAGACTTTGGAAGTACAAGTCAGCCCTCGTGCTGATTTCTGGCACAAATTTAGACTACTTGAATGATCTGATAAACCTCTCTAGCCAAGAGTTTCAGATTAATCCCAGACTGCTAATACCCCCAAGTATTTGGTAGAAATCCTCTTAAAGGATTTGTCTTACCAAAACATATGAATACTAGGATAAAAGGATGAACTTGAGACCTTTCAGAGGGGAGAAAAAGACCCCCATGCCAAAAGAGACATCTCAACAGCACCACTGACACTGAGACAATGAATCTCCAGGGTTCTGAGGGAAGATGATACCAAACAAAACCCCACTACACCCAAAGAAAATATTAATGACATATGAATGCAAGGCACAGCCATTTTCATCAAAGCCTAAATTATTTACATTTGTCAGGAAACCCCTAGAGGATATGCTTATGATAAATGAGAGAATGAGCAGAGAGTCAGAAGAAGACCAGCGTTAAGTTCGGGATGTGAAGAATCTTCCAAACACGCTCAAAGTTGGGGGCAATGGCCCCAGCTAAAGGCACTATTTGGGGACATGTGGAAACTTTAGGAGTGAGACCTACCTGGAAGAGAAAAATGTTAGTCAGGGCTCTTTCCACTAGCCCTTGCCAGCCTCCCAGCTTCCTGGCCTCCATGCGCGAAGAAGCTCCGCCTCCGTCCGTCTCCTGGCCCTGGCCCGCCTCCCCGCAGCCCAGGTCAACTGAGCCAAGGAGAATGGTCTGATCTCTGAGGTCGTGAGCCAAAGTCAGCCTTTTCTTCTTTAGGTTGTTTATGTAAGGTATTTGGTTACAGTGATGATTAAATTGACACAAGAACAATACAGTAACAAGCATGGTCCAAGATAATAGTGAAAGGTACAACTCCAAGTTACAGTTTTAGGTCAGACTTATAGAACTTGGAATGGGAGGGCTGAAGAGATGGTTTAAGTTAAGGTGCTTGCCTGCAAAGCCTAAGGACCCACATTCGATTCCCCAGGACCCACGTAAAGCCAGAGGTACGCAGTGGAGCATTCCTCTGGAGTTTATTTGCAGTGGCTAGAGGCCCTGGTGACTCTCTTTCTATCTACCTCTCATAAATAAATAAACAACATATTTTTTTAAAGAATTTGGAATGTAAGAAAAGAAGTAGACCTCAAATGAATGAAGACAAATATGACATGGATAGAACACTCAAATACATGTTCAGAGGCAATTTTTACTTGCATTAGAGAACTTGGGAATAAACTCATAGTAAAAGCTCACAAAGCTATGCAAACAAAAACATAGTTTTAAATTACTTATTTATTTGGAAGAGAGTGCATGCCATGGCACAATTGTAAACATCAGAGGACAACTTCAAGATGTCTGTGTTATACCTGCTTTAAGACAGAGTCACTTGCTGCTGCAGAAAAACTGCCAGACTGCAAAGAACTAGCTTGGGCCCTCAATCTTTGGATTCTCCTGGCTCCAGCTCCTGTTGTCATGGATACATTGGGATCACAGATGCATGCACCACTTTGCAGCATCTAGTTTTGCATGGGTGTTGGAAAGTTGAACTTAGCTGGCAGGTTTTGCAAGCACCTTTAACTGATGAGTCATCTCCCAAGCCCCAAAACATACATTTTTTTTTAAAGGTAGTGTTTCACTCTAGCCCAGGCTGATCATGAATTCACTACATAGTCTCAGATCAGCCTCAAACTCACAGCATGTGATCTCCTACCTCTGCCTCCTGAGTGCTGGTATGGGGTTAAAGGCATGCACCACCATGTCCTGCCCCAAAAATACTTTTTTTTTTTTTTTTTTTTTGGTTTTTCGAAGTAGGGTCTCACTCTAGCCCAGGTTGACCTGGAATTCACTATGTAGTCTCCATGTAGCCTGGAACTTGCAGTGATCCTCCTTTCTCTGCCTCCCAGTGCTGGGATTAAAGGCATGAGCCACCACGCCCAGGTAAATGAGTTAAAAACAATGCATTATATAAGAAAATAAATGAAATCCTAGTATAAATAATGTTGGATATAAATATACCAGGACCAGAAGAAGTGAAATGCATAGGAGAAGAGGGACCCCTAAAGCCTCATCTTCCATAGAAGAAAGGCAGTAGAAAATCCCTAAGGCTGAAAAATCAAAAAAAAATCTGTATATGGATATTATTTAAAAATAAGAACATAAAAACACTAAAGGAAATAACTAAAAAAACTAGAAAATATTGGACTAATAAAAAGGGATGTAAGGATGGATGGAACAAATGACTGTTTTAACATGACTTGTCAAATAATAACTTTTAACTTTTATATTAGGAAATATACATATCAAAGAATACACTTATTTTAAAGGAACATAATAAGTGTTTATAAACAAAGTCCCAATTACTAAATTTTTTTTTGAGACAAGGTCTTACTATGTAGCCCAGGCTGGCCTCACTCTTGTTTCTGCCTCTCCTTCCTTAGTGCTAGGATTATAGGCATGTGCCGCCACATTAATTTATCTTTTTTTAAATGTGTGTGTATATATGTGTGTCAATGTGTGTGTGTACATGGTACAAGTGCATATGTATACATGTGCAAGTGGAGGCCAGAGAGCAACCTTGAGTAGCATTCCTCAGGAATGTCACCCATCTTATGAAAAACAGGATTTCATTGGCCTGGAGATCAATTATGCTAGATTGGATGGCCAGCAAGACCCAGGGATCTTCTTGTCTCTACCCTTCCAGCACTGGGATTACAGATTAAGCCACCTCATCCATATTAGTTCCCGGGAGGAGGATTAAATTCAGGTCCTCATGTTTGCAAGGGAAGCATTTTACCCATTAAACATCTCCCCAGCCTGCTGACTTAAATTTTATTCCTACTGACCTAGGAACATATTTGTAACCACAGATCTTGGACAAGTTAAAGGCTTGTTTCTATTAAGAAACAGTACAGAAAGCCGGGTGTGGTGGCACATGCCTTTAATCCCAGTACTCAGGAGGCAGAGGGAGGAGGATCACTATGAGTTTGAGGCCACCCTGAGGCTACATAGTGAATTCCAGGTCAGCCTGAGCTAGAATGAAACCCTACCTCAGAAAACAAAAACTAAAAAATAAAAAAAAGGAAGAAAGAAAGAAAAAAGGGAAAAAGAAAGAAACAGTACAGGGGCTGGAAGGATGGCTGAGCAGTTAAAGATGCTTGTTTGCAAAGCCTGCCAACCAGGATTCAGTTTCTAAGCCACTCACATAAGCAGGATGCAAAAAGTGGAACAAGGTCTTCATTTGCAGTGACAAGAGGCACGCACACACACATGTAAATAAAAATTAAAGAAGAGAAACAGTACCTTGAAGGATTTAACCTTCATAATCCCATGTAGCAGTAAACATTCAGAAATTATCAGGATTTATTTGTACAGTAAGCCAAAGTCAAAAAGTTCAGAACAATCACAAGGGATGGAGGTTGACAAGAGTCACACAACAAGCCACACTTGTCTGGCAACCCCTCATGAACTCTTAATGCTGTTTGGTTGGTAGCAAACTATAGTCCCAACTCTGTGAGCATCCTGTGGCCAGACTCTTTGCTTCTAATGTATTTCCATCAAAGATCATCACCCCTGTGACAACCAAACAATAATCAACAATCAGAGGGAAAAAAAGAAAGTATAGCTAAACCTCAAAATTCAGTTTTCATTGTATTTATACACACACACTATGAAGCCCTATATAATAATATCTGTTATGACATAAATATCAAGAACTAAAATTTATATCATTTTATTTATCCTTGTTGTTACACAGTATAAGTGCTGACAGTATTTTTTCCAAAGTTAAATAAGGGCAACAAGGAATATACAATCTGAATAATCCACAAACTCCAGGGTACACAGTTTCCTTACTATCAATATGTAGCTTCAAGATAGACTGAATTGATTAACCTCATATAAATTCTTACCTGTGATTACTCTCACTTTTCAGTAACACTGTATATCAAGTTCTATAAGTGGACTTTTAATATTTATTAGACATTTTCATTTTTAATCTTTAGTTTTTTAATTCCACACACATGCGCCACCTTATGCATCTGGTTTATGTGGGCCCTGAGGAATTGCACCTAGGTCCTTTGTCTTTGCAGGCAAGCACCTTAGCCACAAAGCCATCTCTCTAGCCCCATTTTTAATCTTTTTAAACTAAGCCACAAAATGTACTGACGAATGACTTATTTCAAGGCACTCTGCTAGGTAGTGTGTATGAAGGATAGAAATGTTTATGTCAGTACTTAAGAATATAAAAATTGCCGGGCGTGGTGGCGCACGCCTTTAATCCCAGCACAGGGGAGGCAGAGGTAGGAGGATCACTGAGAGTTCGAGACCACCCTGAGACTACATAGTGAATTCCAGGTCAGCCTGAGCCAGAGTGAGACCCTACCTCGAAAAACAAAAAAAAAAAAAGAATATAAAAATTTACTTCAAGTATAAATAGCATGTGTACTTTTGAAATAAGATATTCCCCTTCCTCCCATCCACTTTAGAAAAGCAATTTCATGGTGCTGGCTATGTGGTTTTGATTCTCAACTTAGTTTTAGCACGTGTTTAAGTTTCTTAGGGCTGTTAAAATAAAGTACCACAAATTGGACTGCTTAAAACAATAGGAATTTGTTGTCTGGTAATTCTGGAGGCAAGAAGTCTAAAGTTCTCTCCAGACCCATATTCCCTTGAAAACTTGAAGGGGAATTTGTCCTTGTCTTCCCTGGCTTCTGGTCAGTTTTCAACAGTCTTTAGCATTGCTTGATTTGCAGTTACACAACCCTAATCTCACATAGTTTCACACTGTGTGTCTCTGTCTTCACATAGCTAGCTTGTTATAAAGACACTAGACACACTAGACCAGGCACTCGCCCTACTAGGTATGACATCACCCCAACTATATTGGAAAAGATCCTATCTCCAAATAAGGTTGCATTTTGAGGTAGACAAAGCATACTTTTCATGTTCTAGCATTCCCAGTGAAATTTTAATAGACTATTAGAGGAAGCAGAATGATCTACTCTTTATAGCTTACCTTTTTATAGGAGGAAGGAATTTATTTCAGCTTACAAAGTCCAGGGAATACTCCATTGATGGTGGGAGAAACTGCTTATTTTATATGTCTAAGCACAGAGAAACAACTGCAGCAAGCAAACACCAACAAAAGCAAACTCAACTGCTCTAAACACACCTAGTAGAGCAGGTTTGAAGATCTGCCCCCCCCCAAAAAAAGAAACACATTTAGGGCTGGACTCCAGGATCCTCCCCCAGTGACACATCCACTCTAGCAAGGATCTGCCTGCTAGGGGCTAAAGTTATAGCTTACCTTAAAAAATATATTCATTTTTTTTATTTATTTAAGAGAGAGAGAAGCAGAGATGGAGAGAAAGAATGGGCATGCCAGGGCCTCTAGCCACTGCAAACAAACTCCAGACACATGTGCCTCCTTGTGTATCTGGCTTACATGGGTCCTTGGGAATCAAACCTAGGTCCTTTGGCTTTGCAGGCAAGTTCCTTAACTGCTAAGCCATTTTCCCAGCCCATAGCTTACCTTTTTAAATAATAAAATTATAGTCCAAATTATGACATGCTTTACTTAGCATAAAAATTTGTTAGTTTTGAGCTGGAGAGATGCTTAGTGGTTAAGGCACATGCCTACAAAGCCAAAGGACCCAGATTCAATTTCCCAGTACCCACGTAAGTCAGATAGATGTCCAAGGTAGCACATGCATCTTGAGTTTGTTTGCAGTGGCTAGAGGCCTAAGTGAGCTCATTCTCTCCCTCGTTCTCTCTCTCTTCATATATATATCTGCCTCTCTCTCAAATAATTAAATAAAAATTGTTAGTTTTACTTAGAGTTCTATATTACTTCAGTTCTCAATAATTATTGAGGGCTGCTGCATCATAAAAGGTATTTACAGTTAAGTTATACTGGATCAAAACTAATTGATTAAATCAGAATTCTATGCAAATGTTAATTAAAGTATGTTGTAGATTAAGCACAGTAATTATATGAGTGATTGTACTTAATGGAATATTTTCATGAATCAGAATCAAGATACTGCATAATAAACCTGAAAACAGCTACACTGAATACCTAATGTATCTCACAGAGCACATTGCACTGAGAACTGGTAAGGTGTGTGAATAATGCATATGAAAATAAGGTAGCTTGAAGATTGTTGAAGGCAGATGCCAATTAACTCCTCATTTCCAACCTCCGACCTTGCACCCCATTTTTGCATGTATGGCCTATGTGACTATGCCCTCTCTCCTCCAGAGGATGTCTTATTGGAGCTTCTGCAAAGGGTGTCCATCCTTGTTGCTTAGCCAATTTGTAATATTTAAAGCATTATAGAATGTGGATGTTATAATTAAGCTTATCATTTAGTTATGAGTTAAACTAAGAGGCTAGCTTCATGACCAAATCACACAAAAATGAGAGAGTATTCTAAGTTTAAAGCTCTTTGAAGAGTAAACGCTGCCCTACCCCCACAGCTGAGAAGGATTGAAAGGTGAAAGTCCTTACAAGAAAGTGAGGGCTGGAGAGATGGCTTAGCGGTTAAGCGCTTGCCTGTGAAGCCTAAGGACCCCGGTTCGAGGCTCGGTTCCCCAGGTTCCACATTAGCCAGATGCACAAGGGGGCGCACGCGTCTGGAGTTCATTTGCAGAGGCTGGAAGCCCTGGCGCGCCCATTCTCTCTCTCTCCCTCTATCTGTCTTTCTCTCTGTGTCTGTTGCTCTCAAATAAATAAATTAATTAATTAAAAAAAAAAAAAAGAAAGTGAGCTGACAGTCAAGTGTTCATACTCTGGAAGAAATCATATGAACAACCAAAAAATTGGTGTTGGGATCAGTTGTTGCTATGATTTAACTATATCCCCCAAAATTCCATATGTCACGAGTTAAATCAACTTGCTGTATAAGTAGGCCTGGGATCCTGGTTCCCCACCTCCCAGCTTCCTGGCTCCCAGTTCCCCTGCTACTGATGTAAGGTGGCGGGAACCCTGCATATGCATAAGTAAGCCTGGGCTCCTGGTTCCCTGCCTCCAGGTTCCTCAGCTCTGGGTCCCTTGCAGCTGGTGTGGAGTGGCTGGGACCCTATACATATGTGCAGCTAGAGCAGGCCCTGGCTTCCTATTCCCCAGTGGGGCAGGTAGGGAACCACCAGATCCCCATATATGTTGTTAGTATAGGATTTGGAGGCTCAGGAGAGGTCTCCAGAGTTTATAAACCCCATGTTATGAGTTCTGTCCTACCTTTAATAAAGAAGGAGTTGGCTGCAGTCTGGGTAGGGATGGAATAGCTAAAGGTCAGCCGCAAGCAGGGCCCTGCCATTGTGACTTGGCCTACCAGGAAAACTGCCTGTCAGGGCTGGTCACAATGCAGAGGTGACTACTGTCTGGATGGGGACAGTATAGCTGAAGGTCAGTGCAAGCAGGGCCCCAAAATTGTGAGTAGGTCCTGACCTAGATCAATTTAGACCAGTCCACCTAACTCAGACTGTGAACAAAAGCTACTATTGCTACATTCTCAGTAATACAACTGATCTTGAGATAGGCAGATTACAATGCAAAACCAACAGCACATGACACCCAGAAAAGAAATCCCCACCAAGATTACCTAGTCCCACAATGGAAGCCTCCAATAAAGGATTAGAGGAGGAGCTGGGGAAAAGGCTTAGCTGTTAAGCACTTGCCTGTGAAGCCTAAGGACCCCAGTTTGAGTCTTGATTCCCCAGGACTCATGTAAGCCAGATGCACAAGGGGGCACATGCGTCTGGAGTTCGTTTGCAGGGGCTAGATGCCCTGGCATGTCCATTCTCTCTTTCTCTCTATCTGCCTCTCTTTCTCTCTAATAAATAAATAAAATATTTTTTTTAAAAAAAAGGACTAGAGGAAACCTAAGACATAAAACTTAAAATGAAATCTCAACAAACATTTTAAATGAACTTAATGAAACCATGAACAATGGATGTTGGAATGTGGAGAAACTGGTCAAAGCATAACCAAACAGGAACTCCAAAAATGGCTGAAGGAAATGAAAGAAAAGCAGCAAAATCAACTCAAACTACAAATCAAAGTTTAGCTCAATGAATTGGAAGAAAGACAACAAAAAGAAGGAAACCAGAGAACCAGGAAACAGTACTCTAAAGATGGCTTAATTAAATTGAGAGCAACCAAAAAGAAATTAATAGAAGGCTAAAGAAATTTGAAGAGAATCAATGAATAAATGAGTTCATGGGCCAATGGAATAAGTTCATTGAGGACAAATCCAAATGCAGGAATGAACTCCAAGAGACAATAAAAAGGTCAAATAAAGAAATGAAAATGGAGGGCTAGAGAGATGGCTTAGCGATTAAGGCTTTTGACTGCAAAGCCAAAGGACCCAGATTCGATTCCCCAGGACCCACATAAGCCAGATGCACAAAGTGGCACATGTGTCTGGAGTTCATCTGCAGTGGCTGGAGGCCCTGGCATGTCCATTCTCTCTCTCTCTCTCTCTACCTGCTTATTTATGTATCTCTCAAATACATAAATAAGATAAAATATTTTTTAAAAAGGAAATGAAAATGGAATTTAAACATGAGATGGAAATGCTGGAGAGAAAACAAAAATGAAAAAAAAAAAAAACTCTCCTAAAAGGATCCCAAGAAAGCCTCACTGACAGAGTAGACAACATGGAGGACAGAATATCAGAATTCAAGGACAAGACAGAAGAATTAGACTGGAATTACACAAACATTGTTAAGCTAAAAAATGTATGGGTAAAATATGAGTGAAATTAGGGACACCTTAAAAAGATCAAACAGGGCTAAAGAGATGGCTTAGTGGTCAAGGTGCTTGCCTGTGAAGCCTAAGAACCCATGTTCAACTCTCCATGTTCCACATAAGCCAGATGCACAAGGTGACATAAGCACAGAGGGACACACATGCACACAAGGTGGCCCATGCATCTGGAGTTCAATTGCAGCGGCTAGAAGCCCTGGCATGCTAATTCTCTCTCATAAAAAAAATTACCAAAAAAAGACCAAATATTTGGTTCACAGGCATACAGAAAAGGGGAGAAAAATGCCAAGGTCATAGAGAATATCTTCAACAAAGTTATCAAAGCAAATTTTCCCAACCTTACAAAATAGAGATTGATCCACATACAGGAGGTACACAAAACAACAAATAGACAGAACAGAGATGAGACATCTCATGTCACATAATAATCAAAACACTAAACACAGAAAATAAGGAGAAAATATTGAAAGCTATTAGATAAAAACAGCTCATTACATACAGGGGTAAGCCCACCAGAATTGCCTCAGATTTTTTTTTAAAGGAAACTCTTAAAGCCAGAAAACCCTGGAACAGAGTATTTCAAAAATTACATGATCATGGCTGAAAACCCAAACTACTATACCCAGAAAACTTATCCCTCACAATAGAAGGCAAAAGGAAAAACTTTCATGATGTAAACCAGCAGTATGCTTACATGAGCACCAAGCCAGCCCTTCAGAGAACACTGCATGGAATCATCCACACCCAGGAGAGAAACCAACAAACCTATGGATAGAGAAGAAGAAACAATCAAAAATAGAATGGACATAAATGCATGAAAAGACCAAGAAAACCCCACCAAAATACACAAAACATTCAACATGACAGGGATTAACTCATACCTCACAGTCATAACTCTAAATGTTAATGGACTCAGTTCTCTAATCAAAAGATGCATGCTAATAGGCTGGCTCAGAAAACTGGACCCATCTATTTTCTATGTACAAGAAACCCACCTTATAATTGAAGATAAATGCCACATAAGGGTTAAAGGATGGAAAAAAGTATTCCAAGCAAACAGAAACAAGAAACAAGCAAGAATGGCTATACTGATTGCAGACAAAATACACTTTAAACCAAAAGTAACCTAAAGCAATGAAGAAGGCCACCTCATACTCATTAAATGAACAATACAAGAGGATATTATAATCATAAAGTTATATGCACCAAACACAAGGGCACCTACCTTTATAAAGCAAAATTTACTAGATAATAAAACAGATATAAATCCCAATACAATAATAGTAGGAGACTTTAACACCCCACTATCATTAATAAACAGATCTCAAAGCAGAAAATAAACAGGGAAACAATGAAGCTGATCAACATCATAGATCACAACCACAGACTCTGGCTGGTAAGCCTAAAACCCAGAATTGTGCTACCCCGGCACAGTGAGCTATTGGCCAAAGAGACCCATGAGGTCCCAAAAAGAGTGTAGGCCATTGCCAAAACATTTGATTACTTGCCAGAGCTAAAATGTAAGACCTATTGCTGAAAACACCACAGGCCATGGCCACAGGGCATCAGAATACCACAATGGTACCTCAAGGGAAACTAGCTCCCTCCTGGTTAGCCCTCATAGTACTGGAGAACCCTCTTGGAGCTGCCAAAGGACAACAGTCACCAACAGCATGGATAAGCAGGGAACCCTGCACATTACAAAATCAATCAGCCAGATAAGATATACACACTTATGCAATAGTGACTTGTAGCCTCTGCGGGTAACCAACAGTTCTCTGACTGGACACAAGGCCCATTCAGTGGGAGGGAACTCATATCTGCTACTGGAAACCTAGTCATAATCCCAGAGTCAAGAGAGAGTGGGCTGGCACACTCTCCTAAGCAACTTTGCATACCTGCTTTAACCCAAAGTTGGAAAATCTGTTTGATTTTACAAATGGTAGAGAAAACAGAGAAGAGCTTAGATCCATTGATAAGACAAGAAGATAGCCAACTACCCACCTTGAGACTTCACACCTCTACCACATCTGCCAGGGCCCAGGAAAAATTACAGAGGAAGCAACTTCATGAATATGGCTCTTATTGCTAGCCTGGAAACCAACCTCTGGGTGATGGTGACAGATTCTTAGAATAATCAAAACATGGTGCTAGAGAGATGGCCCAGCAGTTAAGGTGCTTGCCTGCAATGCCTAACAACCCAGGTTTGATTCCCCAGCACCCATGTAAATCCAGATGCACAAAGTGGCACATATACCTGGAGTTCACTTGCAGTGACTATAAATCACGGCACACCCATTCTCTCTCTGTCCCTCACACTCCTTCCCTCTTTGAAAATAAGTTATATATGTAAAGAAGGTGGAAGGAGAGGAATAACACCCTCAGGTTGTCCTCTGATCTCCAAATGTACAGCAAGCACACCTACATACACACATTATACACATACATATGCATACATATATAAGTAAATAACAAAAATAGAATAATCCAAACCTATGCAAGCAGAAATTCAGAGGCTACAAAGAACTCAACACTAATCAGACTGCCAACAGGCCTGCAGTGGCTCAAGAAACTTTGTGGAAGAGGAGGTGGGTAGGAATACCCTGAGACACAGTCCCCTGCTATCCCATAGGGACTTACTGAGGCCTTCATGACTCCACAGTGACTACTATAACCCCACTGAGGAGGGTCTCCAGGGTAATAAGAGTTGGGATGAGGGGACAATAGTATATAACCTGTTATAGTAGATACAATACATTTTTTAAAAGAAATTAAATCCCCAAATTTGTACAATTACAGTGAAGGCAGGCCATGAGATTAGATAGAGCCATGAGTGAGTAACCCCAGATGACACAGGTGGTCTCATGAGAAAGAGAAATCTGAGCTAGCAGGCTTCCCATCTCACCATGTGATGACCTCCACTATGCTTTCATGTAGCAAAAAGACCCTTACCAGGGAACACTGGGATAACCAGGACCATCCAAGAATGAACTATTTATAACAATGATAATAATTCTGACTAAAATTTACTCCCACATAATTAATTCTGTACTTAGAACCTGAAGTCAAATTAATGTTCCTTTCAGACTCATAAATATAAACACTAGTTTTTATCTTTCTTTTAAAACAGTTGGGAATCTATTCATTTTTATTTTCTAGCCAAGGTGTTTTCATATAGAAGATGTGAAATTGCTGTCAACATTCCAACTACAGATCTTAGAACAACTGCAAGTTTTGACCGATCTGTTCATTATTTCAAGTAGTGCTTAAATATCTCTAATAAAAATGTCTAGCCATGACTGGTACAAATTTTTAGTATACAAGAGTCTTTCCCTTCTCTCTAGTGCCAAAGAGCTTTATAGTTTTTCCTTCTTCAGTCTCCTCCTTCTACCTAGCACAGGCTCTGCTTCACTATAGCAATATTTGAGTTGAGTAATGGAAAATAAAATGGAGATCAGGAAAACAGGATGGGAGCAAGAGTCACTGGGGACGAACGGGGTGAGGCATGTGCAGCTTCAGTCTCTAGAACAATGGATAAGAATATAAAGAAAGGATATTTGAAGATTTATTGCTCTTTAAGATTTATCATCCCCCTAAAACAATACAGGCTATTGCCATTGCTCTTGGGTGTTCACCAGAACTAGATGGTAAGAGCCTACTGTGGAAGACACTACACTCTTTAGTTTCTGGACACAGAGAAAAGAAGCTGGAACTGAGCTGGAAGCATCCTTCCTGCTAGCCAGCTCCCATAGTGCTAGAAAGTACTCTGCAAACTGCTGGAGGATGGGGTTCAAGGAGTCATCAACAGTCTTACACAAGATGGACCCTGAGTTCTAAACAACTGACCAGCCAGACAAGATGTGTCCACTGGTTCAATCCATTGTTGACTATTGTTGGAGTATCGAACTGCTTTCTGATTGAATTTGAGGCTGCTCCATGGGAAGGAATTCATGTCTGGTACTGAAAAGCTAATCAAAAGCCTATAGCTGAAGAGGTCATAGGCCCTAGAGTGGGAGCCACACTATTGTTTGGCTGAATGTGTATGTTGTGCCCACCAAGTTGCCTGATGATGTTTATGCCCATAGATTATTTACTGCTCACAGATCTGGGTCAAAGAAGTTTATTTTATATCATGAGCAACAAACGCTGAGGAGACTCAAAACTCATCAAATTTCTGAGGGCTGGAAAGATGGGTTAGCAGTTAAGGCACTTGCCTGAAAAGCCTGAGGACCCTTGTTCAACTCTCCAAGTCCTGCCTAGGTGAGATGCACAAAATGATACAAGTGTGTAAGGTTGCACATGCACACCAGGTGGCACACACATCTGAAGTTCCTTTCAGACACTTCATCTCAAGGAACAAGAAAAATCACTTAAATACAGACTTTAGTGGGAGAAAATCCTCCTCTTCAGCACTGTGGGGTCATAAGAATTCTCTTCTTAAAAGCCCAAACTAGACTAAAATTTGGTACACTTCTACTCTACACCTATGGTACACCAACTACTTACTGGAGAAAAACCCATATTTCAAGACAATTTGGGCATTTATTCAATAAGTGTTTAATGGACAACATCTGTGTCATTGATACTGCCTTCTCTCAAAGTAAGCCATATGAAGAATTGGAAAGAGAGTAGAGTTTGCTCTGTCCCCTCTGAATACACAGTACGTACTGTTGCCTCTCAATACACGGGAAAACTTATCACCACCATTGGCTCCCCTGCATAGGAAGCATCCATATCCTGCTCATCTTTCCAGATCATGCACAGAAATTTGTCTCCACTCTTTCTGTCAACATTGGCCTGTCCAGTGTGCCGCAGAAAGCAGTACTCTCATGTACCTCTTATTGGACAAGGGAGCTCAGACATACCACAGCATGAAAGAATTTTAACCCTCTGCCAAGAATGCACCTTCTAGCAAGGAACAGTGCTTCATAATCAGGGGAAAGAATTCCTGCTGATTCTGGAAGGTAAGTACGCCCTTCATTCAGCATATCACCCAATGTACGCCCTTACTCCACAGGCGTGCAAGGCATGATGTCATCCTAGCTTGAAATCACCTTGTTTATCATACTTGTTTAGTGCCAGTCAGGGGCATGCAGCTCACCACTCTACTGATGACTGAGCACATGACCGTACATTCCATTCTTCAGGTCACGAGTCTACAAACAAGAGATCCCTATTCTGGCAAGAAGCCATGCAGTCATACCCTGGCTTGCTAAATGTTAAAAATCATTTATGCTTGTGTACATGCAGCAACAGACCCAAGCTTGCCTATTTTCACCCATTTTTTTCTTCTATTTATCTGCCTTTGAGGGACTCTGACCACAAGAATTTCAGATTAAATTATATTATAATGTACTAGATGCAGATAATATTTAAAGATCTTAAAGGTTGCTTTGATTTTTTTTCTCAGAAACATAAAAGAAGCCAAGATGTGTAACATATTACTCTTCTTTTTCTGTCTTATTCTCATCGTAGGAGTCTGAGCAGCTGCTATCTCAGCAGATACCTAACCTAAATAGCTATTCTTAAACATGAACAAAAAAAAAATGTCTCCAGGAACTTTCATTTATGGAATATCTGTATTCCACACATTTGTACTCAAAGATTTCAACAATGAATCCTGTAATAATAACACTTGAAAAGTGATTTAAATTTTTCAAGTACATTATACTTTTTAGTAATCTGACAGTATCCCTAAGAATTTAGATAGTAACATCAGAATGCTACCTACACAGCAAATCTTGCTCAGTAATTACTTGCTGATTGACTATATAACATGTAATCATTTGTTAGAAAGAAAGAGAGAGGAAGGAAGGAAGGAAGGAAGGGAGGGAGGAAGGAAGAAAGGGAGGAAGAAGGAGGAGGGAGAAATGAGAAACAAAGAATAGTTAAGTCACTTTAGTATGGCTTATGTACCATTAGTGGTAAGTCAAAAATGCAAGCAAAATCCTTAGACCTATTGAACTTACTGACACTTCTAAGCACACAAAAGTCTTTGTATAAAACTCCAGTTTTAACAATTGTTAGCATTATTTTTTTTTATATTTTTTTGATTTTACAAGGTAAGGTCTCACTCTAGTCCAGGCTGACCTGGAATTCACTATGTAGTCTCAAGGTGGCCTGAAACTCACAGCAATCCTCCTACCTCTGCCTCCCAAGTGCTGGGATTAAAGGTGTGCACCATAATGCCCAGCTGTTAGCATTATTGTAACTAAATAGTTCATCTTTCCTCCTTCAGCTTTTTCTCATCACAATGTTTTAAGTAAAGGCTACACATATCATTGTACCAACAACTAGTCCAGCATAGTTTTTTTATTAAAGTAGTCCTTAAATATTATTACATGTGTTTGTGGCAGATCAATCTCCAAACAGTGGTCAAAGGTCTCAAACACTCAACAAAAAATTCTAGTACAAAAAAATTCTAGTTCCCTTCTTTCATTCTCTATTTATATATTTCTCTCCTATGTATTTCCCTCCCTCATTAAAAAAAAAAAAAAAAAAAAAAGAACACAGTGCCTGATGGCCTGGTGAGACCAAGGGGACACCTGAATAAACCTTTCATCTTCATTTCTTTCTAGCTCACTTTTATTGCTAATTTTAGAGGTCAATTAGCTAAGCAGTATACTCCCACTAGCTTTGCTATAGATAACACCTCTGACATATTGGTCATGTTGGTAATAGTTTCCTAAATTGATTTTTAGGTATTTGAAGGTAGACCAACTAATTTAAACTATTGACTCTTCACCTGGACCTACACAAGTCTAGTGAATGACCACCTGACATCAGAGACCAAAAACTCTACTCTCAGAGCACGCTAGTGTCACCTTTTCTACATACTTCCTATAAAGAGCCACGAAATTTGATCATGCGTCCAGACACTGGTTACTTTATTCCTTCTTTTCAAATCTCCTTTCATTATGCCTCAGAACACTGTATTTCTTTATCCCATAAATATCCTTAAACCCTATTATCAAAGCTACTTTAGAATATTTAAAAGTATTTTCTGGGTCAATGAATAGCACAGACAAATCCTTCTTTTGTTCTTTTTCTAATACTACCAAGTCCCTAAAACATCATGAAATGGTAACTCCATTTAGGGCTCTCAGAACTCCTAAAATTGTATTAAAGCTGTGTGTATACTTAATTGTTGTAGTGGTTAACTGAATATAAATAAAATTCCTATTATCTTACCTTATCAAATATTTATTAGGTATACAATTTACCAAAGTTCTCTGATATTACTATCTTATGGGTTTATCAACATTTTAATTCTGTTCTAGATTTAATATGGAATTTTAATTTTACCTTCATTAAAAGGCAATCCATTCACTACAGAGGCAAAATAACTTACCTATTGAGTGGTAAGAAAGTCTGGAAGTATAGGCAACTACACCTACCAAATGACTTATTGATATTACATTAAAGTACATGATATGTTTGCTGTGTTGTCCCTCACTGGTGATGCACAGTTTAATGTTCCAGGCAGAATTACAATGAACAAGATATATAGTGGACATGCTGAACAATCCCCAAATCTGTATTTGTAATGCATCACCTCAGATCTGCAGTTCTCACATAGGACCCCAGCACTCAGCAGGATAAACAACACATAGGAATATGAAAAATTCAAACTGGGGAGTTTGGAGCTTATTTGTTGTCTATATAATGTACAAGTACAATTTTTAATCCCACGTCCTATTTTTTGGCATCCTTACACCATACCTAAGAGTATATAGATTTGGCCAGAACATAGCATACTTCATGAAATTCAACCCAATTTTATAAATTATCATCTTCCCAGACCTTTATACTTTTTTGTCATGAGGCAGTGTTCTCACAGTGACCTTCCTCCCCTGCCAAGTGCAAGCTCCTCAGTTGGTAGACATGTTGGTTATCATACTGACAAACGCTAAAGAAATGTGTACAAATCTCATCTAGCTATTTTAACTTATGGATGTGCAAATAGTTTTCTTTTCTCTGTTCAAGGGACTTTATTTAAACTAAAGTACTAGATTTTGATAAAGAAATAATTAACTCTGTCTCTCTCTACCACTCTCTCCCTCTCTCAAACAAATAAATAAAATATTTTTTTCAGAAATGATTTGATATCCCTTAACAAAGTTGCACGCTGAATGGTAGGTTCTTTCATAAACCTGACCCTCTGTAAATCAGAAAATTACAACCAAGCCAGGCATGGTGGCACATGCCTTTAATCCCACCACCCAGGAGCCAGAGGTAGGAGGATCACCAGGAGTTTGAGGTTACCCTGAGACTACACAGTGAATTCCTGGTCAACCTGGGCTAGAGCAAGACCCTGCCTCAAAAAAAAAAAAAGAAAGGAAAAAAATTACAACGAACCAATTTTGAGATACAAATATTTGCTGAGTTATTTTTACATTAGCATTTCTTTTTCATTTTGAACTATTTGCTTCTCTGCTTTATCTCTTTAAATGTACATAAAATGAAATACATAAGTTTGAGTGTACAGCCCAGTGAGTTTTGACATTTATTCCCAACCCCATCAAGATAGATGTCTCCACTCTAAAAAAGATCGGCACTTCCTTTCCAGGCAATACCCCCCTCCAGAGGCAACCGCACTTCTGATTTTAACCCACACAGAGGGTTTGCTTTTTCTAGGACTTCATGTAAGTGAAACTCATTTCATTTTTCACTCAACACATATTTTGCTACAACAACAGGGAATTTAGATTATACATATATGTTTTTCTCTAAAATCATGTAAACCATCTCCCACTCTCAAGGTAAGGGGAGGGTACTCAACTTTTATCTAGCCTGAGAGGAAGGATCAGGACCAAAGGAAGCGCCAGGAGTGTCTCTTGAGATGGAATACCAAGTCAGAAAGCATTTAAGCCCAAGAAGAGCTGTGCCAGAGGAGAACATACCCAACACCTCAGGATGCCCCTTGAGGGACTCACTCTGTCACCTTGGTACAACACTCATCACCAAGCCTCTGGTTGCCCAGCTGCTGAGATCATGAGACCACGCTCTTCATGAAATATGCAGTAAGGTCAGATTTCTTTGGCATCCCAGGACTCTCAGGGTAGAAAGGAGAGTTTCTGTATCTTAATTTGAGGCTCAGGTTAGATCAGTGTGACATATTATCAAGCAAAGACAGAGGGCCATAAATATCAGCTAGAATAGGGTTAGTAATTAAACATGCACTGATCTAATATTTTAACTTTTCAAAGTGTCAACTAGAGTAGTATCTAATTATTTAAAAATACATTATATAACATAAAATTGTCAAAATAAAATTCCACTTTTCTCACAGAATATCAAATTTAAAAAGACATCACTGCTGGGCTTGGTGGTGCACGCCTTTAATCTCAGCACTCAGGAGGCAGAGGTAGGAGGATCACCATGAGTTCGAGGCCACCCTGAGACTACAGAGTGAATTCCAGGTCAGCCTAAGCTAGAGTGAGACCCTACCTCGAAAAACAAAAAAATAAATAAATAAAAAGACATCACTATGGAATCCAATATTGTATGGAAAAGTTATTTCTACAAAGTACCATTTTGCTCAAACTTTGGGGAATCCTGAAGATAAAAGAACACACAAATACAACAGCTATTTTACTTGCATGGATAACTGAAGAATATCCAAATGTTATATCATTTGAGACAAATTTTTAAAAATGCATACACAGACTAAAATGTGTGTTAAATGCAATCTAAAATGTTGGTGCTCATCATAAATCTTCACACACATTCCAAATTGTTCTCTGGCTTCAAGAGTTTACATAAAACTTAGATGTAAACCTTTCTGTGAAGACTCCAAAGTTATGCTTATTCATTATAAGTCTAGTCCACTTCTATCAGACCACAAGGACCCTTACCTTCCTAGCTTTTAAAAAATTTATTTGAAAGAGAGAGAGAAAGAGGGAGAAGGAGAGAGAGAGAGAATGGGCATGCCAGGGCCTTCAGCTACTGTTAATGAACTCCAGACAACATTGTGTGCTTGCGTCACTTTGCATCTGCCTTACATGGGACCTGAAGATTTATGTTCATTTTTATTTATTTATTTGAGAGTGACAGAGACAGAGAGAGAAAGAGGCAGCGAGAGAGAGAGACAATGGGTGTGCTCCAGGGCCTCCAGCCAGTGCAAAGGAACTCCAGACGCGTGCACCCCCTAGTGAATCTGGCTAACGTGGGTCCTGGGGAATAAAGCCTCGAACCGGGGTCCTTAGGCTTCACAGGCAAGCGTTTAACCACTAAGTCATCTCTCCAGCCTGGGACCTGAAGATTTAAACATGAGTTCTTAGGTTTTGCAGGCAAGTGTCTTAACTGCTAAACCATCTCTTCAGCCCACCTTCCTAGATGTTTTTTTTTGTTTGTTTGTTTGTTTTCCAAGGTAGGGTCTCACTCTAGCTCAGGCTGACCTGGAATTCACTCTGTAGGCTCAGGGTGGCCTTGAACTCATGGTGATCCTCCTACCTCTGCCTCCCAAGTGCTGGGATTAAAGGCGTGTGCCACCATGCCCGGCCCCTTTCTAGCTTTTAAAAGAAGCCTGGTACAAGTCCTCCTGTTTCACTGCTATTGGAGATTAGGTTCTTGGGAGCAGGCTGTCTGACACAGAGTTTGGACTTTTTAGGGATCGACACCTGTGAAGCAAAAGGAAATGAAGTAGGATGGACAGGAGCAAGCAACTGAACTGCAATGCAAATGCAGTAAACACAATCACCAGTTCTGGGGTGAGCATTGCCTGTCAAAATCTCCCCAGCCAAGATGGATGGCTGGGTCTCTATGTCACTGTCTCTCCGTCACTAGATGGAGGTTGACCCAGGTGAGGCCAACTTGGGCTAGGTAAACTCAGTAATTTTGGTCCACCTAAAGGAGCTGACAGTTGTAGACTGTGGACAACATGCATTACAGCTGGAGCTCAAATCCTTCCTTGAGGTAACTTTAAGTATCTACCATAACTATTCCCCAACTGTCATATGGGTTTCTCTCAATCCTGCAAAGCACCAGGATCATATTGTAAAGTTGGTCCACATGCCTGGGGCATTTCCCCAACCTCATCATCAGGCTAACTACTTCCTGTTTTCAGTTCTCCTCCTAAGAAAGACTTCCCTCACCCACTACTTTATAACATTCACCTCACTTGCAATTTGTATAAGGTCATAATCCCAGAAGTCTCTCCATGAGAGCAAGGACCATGTCTTAACTTGATTGCATTGTATCTTCAGCATTGAGCTGTATGTTAAGCACAAAGTAAACACTCAGTACATATTTGATGGATTGATTCATTAACTTAATATACTTAACATTTCCATCTGGGTTCCCCTAGAAACTGATCACATAGCAAGGATTTGAGTGCAAACATTTTATTATAGAATTTCAGAAACACTGGTAGAAAAATGGGACAAGCGTTAGAGAGATGGATTGAAATTAAGAACTTGCCTGGTGAAGCCTAAGGACCCCAGTATGAGGCTCAATTCCCTAGTACCCAAGTAAGCCAGATGCACAAGGTGGCGCATGCATCTGCAGTTCGTTTGCAGTGGCTGGAGACTCTGATGCACCCATTCGCTCGCTCGCGCCCTCCCTCTCTCTCTCTCTCTCTCTCTCTCTCTTTCTCTCTCTCTCTCTCTCTCTCTGCCTCTTTCTCCCTCTGTCTCTCTCACACAAATAAATAAAGATAAAAAACAATTTAAAAAAAAGAAAAATGGGACAAGAAAAATCAGCCGACTTATTACACACTGCCACTGTGGGCAACAAAAATGTAACCCTGCTGGAGAAATCAGAGAACCAACATTGACTATGTGTACTGAAATTGTCCATCCAGAAAAAGAAGAACCACATGTTGTATGAGTCTATTTATATGAAATATCCAAAATATTTAAATTCAGAGACAGAAGATGGAGGCAAGGAGGATCTAGAATAACTACTAGTGGGTACTGTATTTCAAGGATAGAAGGCTATGGGATTAGATAGTGGTGATTGCTTACAACATTGTAAATCTACTAAGACTACTGCTTTAATACAACAAATTTATGCAAATTATACCTCAATAACAACAATTTCAAAATAAAACTGAGGAAGCTACTAGTTTCATTTCTAAATTGAGGCTGCTGGGAGATGCTAATTCATAGTATCCTGAGCACAGATTAAAATAATAATAATAATATAAAATAAAAAGAACCACAGACTAAGGCAAATCTTCTGGCAAAGATGCAGATACCAGCAACCAGCATGTGTGTCTTCTGAAGTGTGAGCCCTGCAATGGAAAGTGAGAGATGGAGAAAGAAACCTGCCCTGTGTGTTCAAGGATGAGTCATTCTGTGGGGGAAGGAGGAGGCCCTCAGCAGCCTCCAGTTCCAGAAAGTTCTTATTCTAACAAATAAATATATAGATGGCATACATAGAGAGTCCAATTATCTCAGCTGTAACCCCAAATCAAATAAAGTTGTGAAAAAGAAAAAAAAAAGAAAGAAAGAAAGAGTGCTCTCAGTAGAAAGCAAAATTGTTGTAGGCTAAATAATGATCCTCGCCCTACCTGCCTCCTGATCCTCAGGCCCTGCAAATGTTCCCTTGAAGCCAGGAGAAAACCTGCCACCATGACTAAATTCAGGATCTTGGGGTGAGAGATTGTTCTGGATTATCAGGGTGAAGCAGTATATAATCATAAGAGAAGGAAGGGTCAGAGTTTCTACAAGGAACCCGTTCTGCCATGGACTTGACTTTAACCCAGTGAAAATCAAGGCAGATTTCTGACCTCCACCTCTGTAGTAAAACAAATATGTGTCCTTTATAGCCACCAATGTAACTTGATACACTTTAGGAAACTAATCTGAGGTTACTTGTCTAGAACAGGCTAAAAAAAAATCCTCATTTCTGCACTAAAACACATTGCAAAATTTGGAAGGAGCTTCAAATCACAAAGAAAATAAAGTAAGTATTTTGGGTTTCTTTTTATTTCTTTCTTTGTTTATTTGCAAGCAGAGAGAAGACAGACAGAATAGGCATACCAAGGCTTCCAGTCACTACAAGCAAACTCAAGGTGTATGTATGCACCACTTTGTGTATCTGGCTTTATGTGGGTACTGGGGAATCAAACTCGGGTCATTAGGCTTTGCAAGCAAGCATCTTAACCGCTGAGCAATCTCTCCAACCCTGTATTTTGGATTTCTTATGTTCAATGATTTTTTTTGCTTGAGTTTTTTTTTTTTTCTTTTTACTGTTGTTTGGTTTGTGGTGGTTGGCTTTCCCTTTGTTTTGTTTTGTTTTTTGTTTCGGATAGGATCTCACACTGTAAACCAGGCTGACCTACAACTTACCATGTAGCCTAGGATGAGCCTTGAACTCATGGCAATTCTCCTACCTCATCCTCCCTAGTACTCAAATTACAGGTGTGTGCTATAACACTCAGCAAATTTCTATTTTTTAACCTTTCCAAATACACTATTTATATTTTAGGCAAATCTTTGTATTTTTTCCTTTTATAATGGAATGATTCGACATACAGCATACATATTCATTTTAATAAGTGGAATGTTTGAAATTTACCTTTTAGACTTAGATTTATAAATTATATCATGTCAACTAAATTCTTACTAGAAGACTGGCATATGAAAAAGTATATAAATTCACATGAAATAATATGTTTATAACTAAAACATGTTGAGAAAAGTCAGCAAATTAAATAGCAATAATTCTACCAAACATCAGCAAATATCTGAGCATATACAATGTGAGGTGACAGGAGATGGCTACTAGGCATGAAGGTGAGTGTGTGAGGTCCCTAAAGGTGAGACCGACACAGGGGATGACTACAATAAGGTAGTGAAGTCAAAAAAAGGAAGTAGCTGAGCTTGGTGGTGCATACCTTTAATCACAGCACTCAGGAAGCAGAGGTAGGAGGATTATTGCGAGTTCAAGGCCAGTCTGGGACTACAGAATGAGTACCAGTTCAGCCTGGGCTAGAGTGAGACCCTACCTCAAAAAATTCAAAAGGAGGCGGGGGACTAGAGAGATGGTTTGGTGGTTAAGGCGCTTGCCTGCAGAGCCAAAGGACCCAGGTTTGATTCCTCAGAACCCACATAAGCCAGATGCACAAGGTAGCACATGCATCTAGAGTTCATTTGCAGCAGCTGGAGGCCCGGTGTGCCCATTCTCTCTCTCTCTCCCTCTCTCTCTGTCTTTCTTACTCTCTCTCAAATAAATAAATAAAAACAAATATTTTAAAATTTAAAAAAGGGAGGGTGTTTAAATGACATAGTAACGAGATGATCTAGAAATGCACAGTAAAACACACACAGAACTTTTCTCTGATTCCAGTGTGTTCTATTATCATCAGATAACAGAGAATAAAGTTTAATTTTACCATTCCCTTGGCTGTTGAGGTATGTTGGCTCACACATTTAATTCCAGCATTCATAGGAAGCTAAAGTAGGATTACTGTGAGTTCAAGGCAAACCTGGGCTACAGTGAGACCCTGCCTCAACAAATAAACAAGCAAAAAAGGACTGAAATATGTTAGGATATGCTCCATAATCTTGCCAGCATGCAAAGGTCTTGAGGACTAGACACCAGCCTTCTCAGTTAGTCTTCCGACCTTTATGACATTCACGCCAGACTCTTCACTCACTGTTCTCAAAACAGCCCCATGCCCCAGGGACTTTACAAATGCTGTTTCCTATGACTGGAAGGAGTCCTCCTTGTTCTCATTATCTTCTAAATGGCATTTCTGCTGGAAGAGGCAGCCAGCCAGCACATGCAGACATGCCACAAACACAATCCTGACTGCTTCTCAGCCCCGTGGAACTGAGTAGGCATGGGAGGATGACAAGGACCTGAAACCAGCATCATGCTGGCGCGTCCCACTGTGCTATCAGTAGTAGTCATCTGTCACCGAGACTGAGGAGTCTTGTGTGTCAGAGTACATGGAGTCAGAATGCATGAAGCACAGACTACCTGGTTAGCTTGAAAGTAAGGTAAAATCCTGGAATCTCTCTCTCTCTCTCTCTCTCTCTCTCTCTCTCTCTCTCTCTCTCTGTGTGTGTGTGTGTGTGTGTGTGTGTGTGTGTGTGTGTGTGTGTGTGTGTAGAGAGAGAACATCAGGTGTCCTCTATCTATCTTCTATCTTCCTCTTTGTTTCCTTGATAAACAATCTCTCTGGCTGGAGGGATGGCTTAGTGGTTAAGGTATTTGCCTACAAAACCAAAGGACCCAGGTCCAATTCCCCAGGACCCACATAAGCCAGATGTACAAGGGGGAGCAAGCATCTGGAATTCATTAGCAGCAGCTGGAGGCCCTGGTGCACCCATTCTTTCTCTCTCTCTCTCCCCCTGCCTGTTTCTCTCTATCTCAGATAAATAAAGGCAAATTTTAAAAGTCTTTTAAAAAGAATGTCTCACTGCTATTTTTCTGTCAGAAAGTGAATCGCCTGTCTCTACACCCTTCAGTGAGTGGGTTATAGGCATGTGTGGCCATGCTTGGCTTTCTTTGTGGGTGCTAGGGATTTAACTTAGGTCCTTATGCTTGCAGAGCAAGTGCTCTTACCTACTGAGAAATCTCCCCGGCCCCCAAATCCCAGATTCTCTCAGACCTTGAATGTTTCTCATCTCTCCAGACAGGGTTTATGGCCTCTTCTATCGGTGATCCCACAATATTTGCTCAAATATGTCATTCCGGCAGATCATGGGTTATGGCATAGGAAGTAGTCAGAAAATGTTTGTCAAGTAAATAAAAGAAACTACTTCTAGTTCAGTAAGGGTCTCTGCTCTGATAGCTTGTTTTCTTCTAATTAAAACTGGACTTGTGTCAACAGAACAGACAAAATGAGTGCTCCTTTCATTGTCAGAGGAGCTCCTGAAGTGTCTCTTGCTCTGAAGACCCTAGAGACTCTAAGAGTGACAGTATCAAGCTCTTTCAGTCTTTTCAGTTAAATTTTGCCAACATGATCCTATTAAGAATTTCTATACTTTAAAATCCGTTTTTAAAGTACTCTTTTTGCAGGGAACCGTGTTTCTTGTCCTTAAGGATTGAAAGTCCACACTTGGGAGATTTTTTTTTTTCTAGGTAGGATTTCACTCTAGTTTAGGCTGACCTGGAATTCACTATGTAGTCTCACTCAGGGTGGCCTCGAACTCATGGTGATCCTCCTACTTCTGCCACCCAAGTGCTGGGATTAAAGGTGTGAGCCACCACACCTGGCCACACTTGGAGATTATTTTGAATAAGGTTTTTCTCTGAATGTTCTAAGATGGGGGAAGGAAATCTCATTAACTATTGAATTATTTTCCTAGGGACTTTATCATACTTTTTTCAGCCAAGATGCAAGGCAGTACAGCAATCGGCTTAAATATGAATGAATAAATAGAATTTCACTTGGATATGAGGTCATGAAGAGAACTGAGAAAATGCAAAGTAATCAACAGAAGAACTGCTTAAAAGCCCCAGAAGTGAGAGTATAATAAAGTAGCAGGCATCTCTCTCACTGAGAGCAACAGGTGACTTATAAGATGGAAGTCAGAATTCCCCACCAATGTGCTACCCATGCTTCTCCAGGCCCAAGTAGCAGGAAGAGAAGTAACAGTTTACTCTGTTCATAATTACCCAAATAGTTGTATTTACATCAAGAACTGAACTCATATCTCTAATATTTTAAATCAGATTCATATTGATGAGAAGCATGTTTTATTTTTCAGGGTTTTAAGAAATATTTTATTTATTTATTTGCAAGCAGAGATACAGGTGGGGAGAGAAAAAAAAATGGTTGTGCCAGGGCCTCTAGCCACTGGAAACAAACTCCAGGTGCACACACCACTTTGTGCATCTGGTTTTACTTGGGAACTGAGGCATCAAACTCAAGTCTTTGGGTTTTGCAAGCAAGTGCCTTAACCACTGAGAAATCTCTCCAGCCATTTCTCAGGTATCTTATAAGCAGGGCTCTGGCCCTGTGGGAAATGGAACCTTGCTAAATGGAGGAAACCAATCCAGCCCCTCTGGCCCTTGTGGCCCGATGACCTATAAGGCCACAGCAAGGTAGTGACAACACGGGTTTATGACATAGGTAGTTCCATGTACCACACTCTGTCTCCGGGGCTTCGACTGCATAGGTTAGAAAGGCAGTCAGATGCTTTGCCAAAACCTTCCAACACATATAATTGGGAAAATACTGCACTTCATTCAATCTTAATCTACCTTCCTTAGTTTTATCCTACATTTGAAAGTGGGAAACTAGTGATGTCCTTGGAAACATCATTACTCAGAGTGATATAAGTGAAGGGGAGATGAGAGCTCTTCCAACACTTAAGAGTAAGGGATTCTACACATCCTCATAACATTGTCATCTATGCTCTACTGTCCCGGATGGGCCCCAAACTAGAGTGGCTGGGCTGTATCTGCTGTTCACAGATGAGGTTAGATAATTCCCATGAATGTCATTCAGGGTTCCAGTGCTGCTTCTACCACTGACAACAAGAGAAAATGAGGAAGGCTTGGTCTTTTGGCCACTGCCGGTGACACTACTACAGCACCCACCTACTCTTTTTATTGAAAGCCAGATCAACATGGTGACTTCTAAATTTCATGTGCAAATGACAACTCTCCCCCAACACTTTCATCACCAGTCAGAGGCCAGGAGCAGTGAAGTGAGGTTGAATCATTATCCTTTTAATAGCTTGTATAGAGAACTCTGGGTTGAGAAGTGAACGGGAGAGGTGCTGTTGAAAACTACAATTTGGAAAAAAGGAAAGAATACTCACATGTCTCAAGTCTCCCTCCACCCAAGCACCTTCCCCCTCATGCTAGGCAGGTCCTTAGCTAACATTTCCAAGTGCGTTTGCTCTGCTAACTCCCTTCCATAGCCTCTGTAAGGATCATGACTAAGATTCCATACTGCCACAGATGTGTTTGGACAAAGTCTGTACTGTGAACTGACCTAGTGTGTGACTATCAATGATGTCCTATGTCATTCTGTGGATCCAGGTAATAAGATGGAAACCACTGACAAAAATATCAGCAGAAACCCTCCTCCCAAGGAAATCTGGAGTCCCTTACTATGAGTTACAAGTCTTAAGGAAAGCCTTTTGACCTAATCACTCAGGCTTGAGTTCACAGATATTAAATTGTAGATGTAAACCAGGTGTGATGGCACATGCCTTTAATCCCAGCACTTGGGAGGCAGAGGTAAGAGGCTCACCATGAGTTCAAGGTCACCCTGAGATCAGTACATAGTGAATTCAAGGTCAGCCTGGATTGGGGTGAGACCTTACCTCAAAAAAATAAAAAAGAAATTGTAGATGTGACTTATCCTCATGGTTTCATTTTCATTTTTTCAAGTTGGGGAAATAACTAACAAGTGAAAGTTGATTCTTATTTCCTCATTTATAGCCACAGAATAATAGGTTTCAAAGGTTAGTCACACAGTAACTGCCCTGCCTAAAATTTGGTGGCTGAGGCCAGGACTTCAGGGTCAGTACAAGGATATACATCTCCTCCACACCAGGGTGGAAAGGCAGGAACCACACACACACACGTATACACATGTGCACATACACACATACACATATACACACACAACACCCTAAATATGTTTCTCAGGACAAGTACACTTATCAGAGACACTAGACTGGGAACTAGTTTAGAGCCACAAGCCTAGTGGGACATCCTAGTCCTTTCAAAGGTGTAGCCCCAGGAATATCTTTCTTAAGGTCTATGAATGCTGTTAATGTTTTCATACTAATGAGTTTCAAAAAAATTGTTGGTTAAAAGTTGTATATCCAGGGCTAGAGAGATTGCTCAGTGATTAAAGACACTTGCTCAAAAAGCATGACTGCCCAGGTTCAATTCCCCAGTACCCATGTAAAGCCAGACACACAAAATAGTGCATGCAGCTGGAGTTTGTTTGCTGTGGCAAGAGACCCTGGTGTGCCTGTTTTTCTCTCTCTCAGTCTCTCTCTTTCTCTCTTTCCTTCCCTCCTTATAAATAAATAAAGAAAAATATTTTTTAATTGCATATCAGGCTGGGAGATGTGGGAAATGGCACAGCTAGAAAAATGCTTGCCTTGCAAGTATAAGGAACTAAATAAACCAGGCAGAGTGTCATGCGCTTGTAATACAAGCATTAAGAGGTAGAGACAGGCAGATCGCTGGAGCTTGCTGGCTAGCTACTCTAGCCTGCTTCATGAGTTCCAGGTCAATGAGATAACCTGCCTCAAAAAAAAAAAAAAAAAAAAAAAGTAGACAGCAGCTGGAGAAATGGCTTAGTAGTTGAGGTGCTTGCTGACAAAGCCAAAGGACCCAGGTTCAATTCCACAGTAGCTGTGTAAAGCCAGATGCACAAGGTGGCACATGTGTCTAGAGTTCATTTGTAGTGGTTGGAGGCCCTGGTGCACGAATTTTCTCTCTCTCTCCTTCTCTCTAATAAATTAAAAAAAAAAAAGGTAGACAGTGCCTGAAAGAAACAATACCTGAGGTTATCATCCTCTGGCCTCCACACACAAATGTATACATGATGAGCATGTATACACACACATACTCACACACTGCATTTAAAGAAAATTATACATGAAATTAAGTTTTAAAAAATGAAAAATTGGTGAATTGCTATACTGGGCAGTATTCATTTGCCTAAATTTATAGTAGAATGATAATAATATCCTAAAAGAAATTACTCATCTTGGCTAATGTATAACTACCCTTTAAACTTTAAAGTTTGAAGCTCACTTACCCTAGGCCACATTTCTCATGTGATTCCAAATAGCTGTTATTCCTGACTATTCTATCTCTGTTCATGACACCAATATTCTTCTGTTCAGCCAGGCATAAAATGTCAGATCCATCTTGATTCTTGATTTTCATTACACCCTCTTCCCCATGTTATCAATAAAGTGACCCCTAAGCACCTTTCCTAATGAAAACCTATTTTCTTTTTTTTGCCTAGTTATGCCTTAAAATGATCTCCCAGCTCCCAGTCTCGCCTCTCTTCAGCTGTTTTGCACATGAAAGTCTGGTTATTCTGCTCAAGTCATCAATTTGTTTATAGGTTCCACATGTTTAAATCTCCCTAGGTTCTTACACCTACAGAAATAGCCATTGTCCAGTTAACACACAGCACTTTGTTCCTGCTCCTTACAGTATTTACAAACAGCCTATCACCTTCTGATCAATAGGTAAAACAATGTTGGCAGCACTCAAATTTCTAAGACCTCTTGCTGTCAAATTGAATGCTGATCTGAGCAACTTGTGGGCATTTGTTTGCTCATTTTTATTTAGTTATTTGAAAGTGACAGACAGAGAGAGAAAGAGGGGGAGAGAGAGAGAATGGGCACGCCAGGGCCTCCAGCCACTGCAAACGAACTCCAGACGTGTGCGTCCCCTTGTGCACCTGGCTAATGTGGGTCCTGGGGAATTGAGTCTTGAACCAGGGTCCTTAGGCTTCACAGGCAAGCGCTTAACCACTAAGCCATCTCTCCAGCCCTACCTTGTTCTTTAAGTCAGTTTCCTATGTCTCTGGTATTTTGTAGGCAGAAGAAATGTCATGTTGTTTTGTTATCTGCACTCATTTAACAAGCCTCAGTTACAATGGCATCTCCTATCTAACTCCTCCAGAGAGAGGTACTTGTTCCCACAGACAGTCCTTCATATCCTCATTGCAGCATATGCCCTTAGATTTGGTAATCATTACTCTACACTTATCTCTAAGCCATTGATGATCATGGGTCTGGATTCCCAAGAGCACAGATTTTAATATGTTCACCTCGGAATTTTGCATCTCCTGGGCAATTAAAGGCTCTACATAAATATATATGGAATTGCATTGATTTTCCTGGTTCAGGCCACACATGCTTATTAGTTTTTCAAAAATTATTTGTTATAACTCTTCTCGAAGCCAAGTTAGAACACTTATTGTTTAAGATCATTTATTCCAGTCCTGGAGTGATGGTTCAGTGGTTAAAATTCTTGCTTGCAAAACCTAAGGACCCAAATTTGATTCCCAGTAATCATATAAAGCCAGATGCACAAAGTGATGCATGCATCTGGAGTTTGTTTGCAGTGGCTAGAGGCCTTGGCACCCATTCTCTCTATCACCCTATCTGCCTCTTTCTCTGTCTTTTCCTGTCTTTCAAATAAATAAGATATTTTTAAAAATTGTTTATCGAAAGCTGGGCGTAGTGGTGCACACCTTTAATCCCAGCACTTGGGAAGCAGAGGTAGGAGGATCGCCGTGAGTTCGAGGGCACCCTGAGACTCCATAGTGAATTCCAGGCCAGCCTGGGCTAGAGTGAGACTCTGCCTCGAAAAAAAAAAAAAATTGTTTATTGTCTTTTATCTTCCATCTAATAGAAAACTAACCAGGCCTAACCATACTTAGTGTCCAAGATCAAATGAAATAATGAAATTAAGCACATTCAAGTGGTATGACTATACACACTCTTTCTCATCACTACCCATGGTTTCAAGCAAGGCAATGGATTTTTAACATCTCTCCAAGCCCTAAACACCCAATTTAAACCATCCTGTCCCAAGGAGTTATCCTTCATACCTAGACTAGGCATTTTCTCTTAATCTTTCATAGTTTTAATTATGTAGTTCCTAAGATGCTAGCAAAATTTCTCTGGATTGTAGTATTTTTACCTCATAATCTTCTTCAGAAAAAAATGATACTTTATTAATCTTTATCTTTCTCCCAGATCCCTAGGTAATACATTGCACATAGAAGGTTTTGCATAAGTGAGTGAAATGATACAGATGCCTGGTATCATCTTTCATTATATTCTATTTATCTTTGATGTCATACAATAAAATTAAAGAATGTTTTAGGTAATGAATAGTTTCAACACTACCTTGGTACATTATGTAATTGTTATTCTGTGTAGCAAATCCTTGCATCACATGCTTAGCATTATTGAAGGCCTGTTTATTTAATGAGATGAAATGTTAAAAACATACATAGATATTGTCCTCTTACTTTGGAATGTGGGAAGTACAATATTAAAAACAGTATAACATTAAATCATAGTATAAGTAAATTACTTTCCCCCTTACCAACAAAGATACCAATTGATCTGTTCATGCACTACAATTCCAATTCTGTAGTTACAGACAAGTTGATTTGTTTATTTTTTTATTTTTATTTTTTATGAAAGAGAGAGAGGGAGAGCACACATTCACACAGAGAGAGAGAGAATTTCCACACCAGAGGCTCCAGCCAGTGCAATAAAACTCTAAACACATATGCCACCTTGGGTGCATGTTCACCTTGTTTGCATGCATCACCTTGTGCGTCTGGCTTATGTGGGTTTTAAGGAGTTGAACCTGGGTCCTTAGGCTTTGCAGGCAAACACCTTAACTGCTGAGCCATCTCTCCAGCCCAGACAAGTTGATTTTAAAGTGTAAATGGAATGCACTGTAACTAAAATAATAAGAAGAACATTTTAAAATAAGAATGAAATTATAGGGATTGTAATAATTAAGACAGGATAGAGTTGGCTAAGGGATAGAATAAGTCACAGAACAGAACAAAACATAAATATAAGATATAGATCTATAGAAATATATCCAATTTATGTTGACAAAAGTACAGAGGAAATTCAGAGGAGAAAGAAGTAGTATTGAAACAAATATCCATATGTTATATATATAAATATATTTAATATTTACATATGCATTTACATAACTACTTTGCTTGGTAATGGTGTCCTATAAATATTCCATATATAACTGAAAAAAATAGACGGACATTGTGGTAACATGAACAGATGGCCCGCAATATATTCAGGACTTTAGCCGGGCATGGTAGCACACACCTTTATCCTAGCACTTAGGAGGCAGAGGTAGGAGGATTGCCATGAGTCCAAGGCCACCCTGAGAATGAATTCCAGGTCAGCCTTAACTAGAGTGAGACCCTACCTTGAAAAAAAATGTATATATATTCAGGATTTTATTAGGTTTGTAATTTAGATTGGTAGCCACCTGGTTGGAGAAGGTATCACTGGGCAGATCCTACAGTCCAACCCTAAGGTGTGGTGGTGGATTTGGGATTCCAGTCTAAAGATACACAAGATGCTTGAAGATTAGCCTGAAGTTCCAAAACTGTGCTTACATGTACTGGTGTTGGTGGCTTATGGCTTTTTCTCTCCCTGCTTGGACCTGTGAAAGCAGGCCAGCTTCTTCTGCCATTATGGTACTTCCCCTGGATCTGTAAGCTTCAATTAATATCCCTTCCTCCATAACCATTAGTGGTTTGGAAATTCATCCCAGCAACCTGAAGGTGACTACTACAGAACTGGTACCAGTAGTGGAGTGAGATGATTCTGACCATGTGGATTTTAGTCTTTGGGGACTGTGTGCTAGAGAAATGGAAACCTTGGTGCTTGAACATGAAGATGGCTTCTGGAGTGGTAAGCCAAGTATTATGGACTATTCTGATGAGAGTTTAAAAATGCTAAGTGCAGAGAGAATTCAACTTGGAAGCTTAGCTTATCAACGTTCTAAGAAGAAGGAACGATGGCAGAAAACCTTGTTCAAGCTGGGCTACTGGCACAAGGGCTGGCTGTGCTCTGACACTCAGGCCCAGAGAGTTTGATCAAGGTTAAATTTATAATATAGTCAGGATAACCCAGATGAAGAGGCCTGTGAAGCCTCCATAACTGTGCCTAGTTTGGAAATTCATCCCAGCGACACAAAACTAAGTACTACAAACATTGTAAATTATTAGGATTTTTTTAATTCCTAACAATTTGTTTTTAGAATGACTAGAAAAAGTGGCTGGGGATTTAGCTCAGTAGTAAAATGTTTGTCTAGTAAGAACTGGGCCCTATGTTTGGTCCCTAGCACTGGAAAAGTAAAAAAATCACAAAAAGACCAAGGAACCAAAGAAATAGGAGAGATAAAAGTAAAACAAAAACATTATGACTCATTGCCCACAAAGTAGTAATTATAAATTAACATAAGACTCTTAGAAAGTAATAATGAAAGATAATAGTCAAACATGTTTGTTTGGGTTACAAAGTGAGTGCAAGACCATCCTGAGCAACTTACTGAGACTATGACTCACATAACAAGTGAAAAATGAGCGAGGTGTGGTGGTTCATGCTTTTAATCCCAGAATGTGGGAGGCAGAGAGAGGAGAATTGTTGTGAGCCTAAGGCCAGCCTGAGACTACATAGCGAATTCCAGGTCAGCCTGGGGTAGAGACCCTACCTCAAAGAAAAAGTAAAAGTGGGAACTAGAGGTATAGCTTAGCTGAGGGCTTGTCTACTTGCCTAGCATGTATGACATCCCTTGACACCCTAAGCTTAATCTCCAGCACAGGGGAGAGGGCCTATGTGTGTGTGTGTGTGTGTGTATGTATGTGTATGTATATATACACATATATATGATTGTGATATAGAGAGAAAGAAAGAAAGAAAGAGCATGTGCATGAGCTTCTTAAAAAGCAGCAGTCAACTTTAGTCATACTAGTATCTCTCAAGTTACTGAGGCTACAAATAGCAGGTAGTCTATGTATGCTTGTTGATGTGGCCAAAAACATACTCAGTTGTTGTTTTGTCCATGTGCCATTACAAGGGCTTAAAGTCTATGTCACATGGTCTTTAAAATTAGCTATGCCTTTCAAAAGATAACTTACAGACTTTGCTTTCCTTTATTCAGGGTCACCCTGAATGAAGTTACCCAGGCTAACTTTAAACTCACAATCCTTCAGCCTCATTCCCTGTGATAATTTGAATGTATGTCCCCCTAGTAGACTCAAATGCTTTATTAAAGCTTGTAACTTAGATTTTCAGCCACCTGGCTGGAAGAGGTGTCACTGTGGGTGGATCCTAGGGTCCAGCCCAAAGGTGTTAGTGGGGGCTGATCAGAATTCCAGCCTAAGGTATGTAGAGTGAGTTCTTCCTGGGTTCACTGCTGTTTGACTACAAGTTTTTGCTCCTGCTGTTGGAAGTAGGTTTTCTCTTTTTCATCATTATGGAACTTGTGCTGGATCTGCAATCCTGAAATAAATCCCTTCCTGCCATAAACTATGTCTGGTTTGAAGATTAATCCTGATATGGGGAACTATTTATCTATAATGGGAATGGGATGCTTAAGAATAATCCTGGAACCCTAAACCCTGAGTTTTTTTCTGTTTATTAACCAAAGAATGGGCAATCCAGACACAAGAGAATCCTTATTAAGCCACCGCATTTTATTCAAACATAACAGGATGCTAGGGAGAGGAAAGGGAAGGGTTCCAGGGTGAGACAAGGGCAGAAAATGGGAGGTGGCCAGAGGGAGGGGAAATGCACCACATGGTTGGGGAACCCACGAATAAGAACAACCATGGATGCTGGACACAGAAAAAAAAAAAGACAAGGGGTTAAGATCTGAGATGAACAGAAGGTATAGTGGTTCTGCAGTTACATAGCCTCCAGATGTGTTTTGTTAAGTGTGACTATTAAAAATAAAATGCAGGGCTGGAGAGATTGGTTAGTGGTTAAGGCGCTTGCCTGCAAAGCCAAAGGACCCATGTTCAACTTTCCAGTACCCACATAAGCCAGATGCACAAGGGGGCACATGCATCTGGAGTTCGTTAGCTGTGGCTAGAGGCCCTGGCGTGCCCATTCTCTCTCTTCCCCTGCCTATTTCCCTCCCTCCCTCTCTCTCTCTCTCTCTCTCTCTCTCTCTCTCTCTCTCAAATAAAGAAAAATAAAATATAAAAAAATTTAAAAAGTAAAATGCAGTATATGGAAACTTTATTGCGATTATTGCATCTCCCACTAAAATTGGAATGCCTCAGCTGAATGGAAGGGTTTGGCAATGGCTCTTGTATCTGAAAGTATTAAATCTGCCTAATTTTTAAAATAGCTTTTTATTCACATTTTCCCATTAGCATAATTAGTGAGGTAGATATCTAGCTTCTCCACAGTTTATTTAAAGTTGTAATGGACAGGGATCACAAAAGGACCATGGAAATCTAAGCTGCTTTATACAATAGTGACAGAAACCACAGCCACAAGTAATAACAGCAAGCAAAAATACATAACCTTAAGTAAAAAAAAAAAGACTGGTTACATTTGTACCAGCCTACTGTTGTAAAACATGACATGAAGTTTAAAATTCAAAGAATGCCTTTAAAATTAACAAAGGAATCTCGGGGGCGGGAGGGGGGGAGAACACAATTACAGGGAACCTAAACCCACACAGCTCCAGTTAGAAAAATCGTATGCACTAATCCTTCAACATTGGGTCAAATGTGCTGCTGTTATGGAATAGTTAATATCTGAGGGGCCTGAAACTTGGCCCAATACTGAACTTTATGAACAAAAGAATTAAGTGAAAGTCTAGGATGATGCAACGTTTCCAGAATAAATATAGATGAATGAAGACTTATAAGACATCTGAGTTCAGGTATATTCCACTGAACATTAGTTTACAATTCTTCAAATTGTCTTCTTAGGACAATTTTAGTGGAATGAGCATAGAAATATCTTCAATTTCTAATTCAAAACGTAAAATAAGACCACATAGACAAAAGTAGTTCTAAAAGTCAGCACCCCAATGGGAGGGCTCTTCACACTGGCTCTGAGCACAGCCCAAGTCATTGATGCATGTAGGACAGAATGCTGTGAAGCTTAATTTTAATACTAATGTGATCACACATGTGGTTTTTCAATAGAAATTGTATGGGCTAATATTTGAAATGTACTACAAAGCAATTATGTTATGAAGTAGTAAAAGACTGCATCTCTTTATAAATGAAAAATGCCCCAAAACTGTACTGAAATATTTTTCTGTTAGGCTTTATTCCAATCTAATGTCAGGTAAACTTATTTTATAAGCTTTTATAAATAAATAAATAAAGCTTATTTTATAAGCTTTTACCCCAGTAGAAAAACTAGAATATATAGATAAGCAAAAAAAGAAAAAGAAAAAAAAACCCTCTTGAGCTGGAAAGATGCCTCAGTGGTTAAAGGCATTTTCTTGCAAAGCCTGCAGGCCACAGTTCAATTCCCCAGGATCCATGTAAACCCACATGGGCACAAAGAGGCACACACATCTGGAGTTCATGCACAGTGGCCCTGACATGTCTGACATGCCCACTCTCTTCTCCTTGTTCTTTCTTTGTCTCTCTTTCTCTTTCTCTCTCACTCTCTCTGTCTCTCTGTCAAATAAATAAATATTTTTAAAAAGAAACTCTAGTTTATCACTACCCAGAAATAAACACTTTCTATATATGTGTGTGTTTGTGAATGTGTTTGTTTATATCTTTAGAGACACTTCCCTTCCTCTTCCCAACTTACTCTAATGTAGGTATCTTTCCATGGCAATATATGTACATACCATCATTCTTTTTTTGGTTTTTCAAAGTAGGGTCTCAGACTATCTCAGATTGACCTAGAATTCACTATGTAGTTTCAGGGTAGCCTCAAACTCATGGCAATTCTCCTACCTCTGACTCCTAAGTGCTGGGATGAAAGGCATGTGCCACCATGCCCAGCTATCATCATTCTTAATGATTTTATAGTATTCCATTTTATAACTACTATACTTAACCAATTCCTTATTAACAGATACTTAGACTATTTATGGCAAAGCACCCTAATAGACAACCTATTTCTGTCCTGCACCTATAATGAGATTTTAAAGCACAAGTCTGGGTGGAAGGGATGGCTTAGCAGTTAAGGCATTTGCCTGCAAAGCCAAAGGACTCAGGTTCAATTCCCCAGGACCCACGTTAGCCAGATGAACAAGGGAGTGCACGTGTCTGGCACACCCATTCTCTGTCTCTGTCTGTCTCCCTCTCTCTCTCTCTCTCTCTTTCTCCCTCCCTCTTTCTCTGTCAAATAAATAAAATATTTTTTACGTTAATAAAGTGCAAATCTGATGCTACTCCCTTGGCAATAACTTCCTTTTATCTTTGAAAAAAAGGCTGTATGTCTTCACTATGCCTACAAAACCCTAAAGAGGGTCCTGGCTCTACCCTCAAGAACTCTGCACCGCTTCCACCTCTCTTCTTCTTACTTACTAGCTCTAGCACCATGTGCCTTTCTCTATGGTCAGACAAATCCCCAGGGTTTTTTCCACCTTGGGGCCCTTAAACATGTCTGCTTTGGCAAATCTCCTCATTAGCTGGGCCTCTGCTGAAGAGACTTTCTTTGGTAAGGTCTCCCCTGGCACTCACCTTGCCACCATCTTTCAATTACTTCTTTTCACACTGAAATGATCATACGTCTCTATATTTCATACATTTTCTATCATATACACATGCATATATATATATACATGTGTACAAGCTTGTTCTGTGTACTCTTAGCACAGTGCTAGGCACGTAAAGTCCCTACAATAAACATGGTGAGTGATCCCAGTGGCCCCAGACATCTGGAAAAAGAAGCTTCTCTACCCAAAAGTAAGAATAGTATTAATATGTGGGCATAAACATAAGTATTTAGAGGGCAAGTTGGTGGGCATAATATATGTTTTTAAACACACAACAGTAGCTGTTAACTCCTCTAGGGCTTTTGACCTCCCCAGCCATTGGCTTTTGATTAGGATTTCAGTGCCAGGCTTGAATTCCCTCCCATGGATCAGGCCTCCAGTCCAGTCAAAGAGCAATTGGCTTCCACCATAACAGACAAACCATCGTTGCACCAATTGGCACATCTGGCCTGGCTGACCAGCTGTAAGGTTTGCAGGGTCCACTGCTGGTTAACACCATTAATAGACTTTTAATCCCCAATATGCTGCACAGCTCTTCCCAGAATCCTGACACTAGTCACCAGGGAGGAGGCTTTAAGAGCTCTTTTTTTTAAAATTGGACAAATTCAACCCCTTTCACCACTATCACATCCTTCCAGGTAGTATTTAGAGGTATTCCTTTGTAGCATTTACCACAAATAAATTATCCATCTCATTTGTTTAAAGCATTTTTCCTCAAGGAAATCAGAACTCCTTGAGGGCCAGGATTGTATCTAATTTCTTGCTGTGTTCCCATAGCTAACAATAAAGTCTGTAATAAAATAGACACACAAAAAAATAATTTTTGAATAAAATAAATATTAATCCTTCTTTGGGCTGAAAACACTAGAGTTTAGAAATAAATTACGCAAGGTTGAGCTTTTTATTTCCTTTAAAAATAAATTGCACAGGCTGGAAATATGACTTAGTGGTTAAGGTGCTTGCCTGTGAAGCCTAGGACTCATGTTCTACTCTCCAGATCCTATCTTAGCCAGATTCACAAAGGGGAGACAAGCACAAGGTTGCACATGCCCACTAGGTGGCACAAGTGTCTGGAGTTCGATTGAAGTGGTTGAGGCCCTGACACACCTCTCTTTATCTCTCTTGCTCATGTTCTCTCTAAATAAATAAATTACACAAGGTTGAGGTTTTTATTTCCTTTAAAAATAAATTATACAACGTTGAAATTTTTCGTTTTTTAATTTATATATTCATTTTTGTTTTTTGAGGTACGGTCTTGCTCTAGCCCAGGCTGACCTGGAATTCACTATGTAGTCTCAGGGTGGCCTTGAACTCATAGCAATCCTCCTACCTCTGCCTTCTGAGTGCTGGGATTCAAGGCATGTGTCACCATGCCTGGTTTGAGATTTTTATTTTCTTAACAGCTAGCACCAGAACTCTTCTCAGAAAAGGAAAGGTGCCTGGGGAAATGCCCTGATAAGCCACATGGAGGAGGGAACCCCTGAGGATGATGTCAAGGCCTTAAGACAGTGGCAAGAATGTCTACCCAATTCTGCCTGATACAGCAAGAGAAATTTGGTCCCTGAGAGGGAGAAGAGAAGCAGGAACTAAGTTGACCTAAAACTGGGGAACCAGGTAAGGTAGAACATGAAAATTCTTTCTTAAAATTCTTTAATGTTTTTATTTAGCATACAAGATAGAAGGTTTTGCTGATATGTATGAATGGACATGCCTATAATCCCAGCACTCAGAAGACAGAAGCAGAAGGATTAGGAGTTCAAAGCCATCTGCAGCTACATACTAAGTACAAGCCTGGGCTACATGAGACACTGCCTCAAAAAAAAAAAAATGGTTTTCAATGTGACATTTTCATACATGTATGCCATTGTATTTTGCTCATATTTATCCCTCCTATTACTCTTTCCCCCTCGCCCAATACACTCTTTCCCCTACAGTAGATCCCCTTCTTCTCTCCAGATAATTCCTCTTTTGCTTATATGTCATATTTAAAGTAAAATCTGTATTCTATCTATGAGAGAACATGTGGTTTGTCTTTCTTTCCCACCCATTACTGTCTCCAGGATCTAACTCTGACCTGCCCTTGATTTCCCTGACATGTGATCTCCACCAGAAGAATTTAGAAGACATGCGCACAGTGGAGTGGAGTAGAGTAAAAAGGGTAATGTAGGTTTATCACATAGAAAAGTGGAACTCTGGCCTGCCCTTGTTTATCTGACCTTGTGATCTCCACCAAAATAATTTAGAAGAGACACACAGAGTGTAGTGTAGAGGACACGTAGGTTTATCACAGAGAAAAGTAGAGCTCTCTCAAGGGGCAAGAGTGGACAATGGCCAACAGGACCATTATACAGCTCTACATTTTAGGCTTTTCTAAAACCTCTACAACAGTCAGCTTTTCCTAAAGGGTGTTTTCCTGTCTAAGTGAATGACAGGAACATTTGGATTGACTTTTATGGGAGGAGACAATTGTGTACAATTGTTCTTGTCAGAAAGCCTGTGGCTGCACTGTAAGCATAAAGCAGTTATCTACTAATGAACTTTCAGGCAGTTCAGAATGTAATGTCTCCACCCAAAACCATAGATATGACTCAGATCCCATTCTTTAGACCAGTAATAAAATTATAATTTGAATCTCCCCAAAGACTAAAATGTAGACATCTTTCAATGTAAACACATGTATAAGCCATCATTTTTACTGGTTTCATAGTATTCCTTTTTATTTATATTATAATTTACTTAAACAATTCTATACTACATATGTATGTACAACATATATCCATACACATACACAGTTTCAGTTTCCTTTTAACAAGGTGCTGTTTATAAGGGAGAGATCCAACCCAATGATTTTCAAGCCTGCTAATATTTGACTAGCTGCCTAGCATTATTCTCTCTTCTTCCCTTGACCCTCCTTTTAGAACCCCTTCTTCACACAACATAAATTATAATCCAGATTCTGCATGTGAGAAAAAACATACAATATTTGTCTTTCTGAGTCTGGCTTATTTCACTTTACAGTACAATTTCTAGTTGCATCCATCTCCCTACAAATGTAGTAGTTTCATTCCTTTTTCACTTTCTTTTTTGTGCATGTATGTGTAGGTATGTTTGTATTTGTATCAATGTGCATGTGTAGGTGGAGGCCACAGGTCAATATCTTTGTGTTAAGTATCTTTCTCTATTACTCACCACCTTTATTTTTTGAAACAGGATCTCTTAGTGAGCTTAGATTCATGGATTCAGCCAGTCTGGATAGCCTAGCTATTCAACAAGCTCCAGGGATTCTCCTATTTCTACCTCCCCAGGATTAAGATTACAGGTGCACCACACCATGCCTAGCTTTAATGTAGGGGCTGGGGAATTCTTATGTTTGCATGACAAGCATTTTGCTAACTGAGCCACCTCCCCAGCCCCTGCTTTCATCCTTCTTTAGGGCTGAATAAAACATAATATATATGTGTGTGTGCATATATATATATATTCACATTTTCTGCATTCATTCATCTGTTAACATGGAACTATGTCTATCTTGGTTACTTTGCATATGACAGCAATAAACATGGATGTGCAATAATTTCTGAAGTATGCTAACTTTAGATTCCTTTGGATACACACACACACACAATCAGGAGTAGTATAGCTGAATCATATGGTAGTTCAGTTTTTTTTAAGGAACCATCATACTGATTTCCATAGTGGATGTACAAGTTTACATTCCACAAACAGCACATAAGGATTTCTTTTTCCTCACATCCTTGCCAGAATTTATTGTCATTTGTTTTCCATTTATTTATTTATGAGACACAGAGAAAGATTGGGAGCTCCAGGGCCTCTAGCCACTGAAAACAAACTCCAGACGCATGCTCCACCATATGCATCTGGCTTACATGGGTTCTGGGGAATTGAACCTGGGACCTTAGGCTTTGCAGGCAAATGCCTTAACTGCTAAGCCATCTCTCTAGGCTACCATTTGTTTCCTTGATAGTAGCTATTCTGCCTGGGGTAAGATAGAATCTCAGTAATTTTGATTGGCATTCCTCTAAAGACTGGGGATATTGAACATTTTCCAAGTATTTATTGGTTGTTTGTATTTCTCTTTTCTATTCATTTGCCTATTAATTGGATGATTTGGGTTTCATGTCTTACATTAAGGCCTTTGGTACATATTGAATTGAATTTTGTACAGAATGAGAAATGAGGATCTAGTTTGAAATTTTTTTAATTTTTATTTATTTATTTGAGAATGACAGTGAGAGAAAGAGGGGGAGAGAGGGTGGGGAGAGAGAGAGCATGGGCATGCCAGGGCTTCCAGCCACTGCAAACAAACTCCAGATGTGTGCACCCCCTTGTGCATCTGGCTAACGTGGGTCCTGGAGAATCAAGCCTCGAACCAGGGTCCTTAGGCTTCACAGGCAAGCGCTTAACCTCTAAGCCATCTCTCCAGCCCAAGTTTGAAATTTTTAATAAAGTCATTATTTCCAAGCCTTTCTCTTAAATCTTTAGTCAAGTCTACTAAGTGTTCAAGCAGCCTCCTAGGAGTGGACTCTGAGTGTGTGTGTGCTTGTGTGCACACACATGCATGCCTACAAACTGGAAAGAGCCTAAATGTGACATCAGAATCAATGCATTGCTGAACAGAATTGAAACTTACAAACACTGAAATAATCCATAAATAGAGGAGACACCAATTTGGAGCCAGAGGTGGTTTTGAGAATGTAAACTGCCTAAAAGTCCCTAGAAATCAGGCACAAGCCTCAGAATAGGATGATTAGTTTTACTTTATCTAGATCTCAAAGGCCAAGGAAACACATGATCACACATGGATTAAAATCAATGTATTTTTGCCTCTGACAGAGTCTGTGATTGAGAATGTCTGACATGCCTTACATATCCTTGTTGGAGATGTCTCCCACAACCCTACTGACTTAATTGCTACTTCTCTTTCACCAATTTAGAATTTCGGGTCTAAGGAGATGAAAAAAATGGAGGTAAGTTGAAATTACAGACCTTCCTACCAGTCACCAGATGAGATAAATTTTAACAAATTGTCTCTTGCACTGACTTTTAAGAGATAATGGGAAGCTGGGGGTGGGTGGTTCACACACTGTAATCCCTGCACTTGGGAGGCTGACGCAGGAGGATGGTCTCAAGTTCAAAGCAACTTAGGCTACAGAATAAGACTCTGGAAAGAAAGAGGAGAGAGGGAGAAAAGAAGAAGTAGAGGAGAAGGGGGAAAAGGAAAAGAGAGGAAGCGAAAAAAGCAGAGAGGAGGGGAGAAGCAAGGAGAGGGAGCATGATAACTTAGTAGTGTAAAGGCTTTTGTGAACAGATGCTCTATAAATAAATGAATACCACCTCCCTTTGCAGTTATAATTAAATCACCCAAAGTAAACTTCAAATGGATTTCCAGATTTTATTTGATGGCTCAGATTTTGCCATTCTGAAGCTTTGTCATAGCATGAATTACATTATTCTTAATTCCCTATCTAGAGAATAGAGGGAGGGCAATCCTGAAAAACTGTTGATGACTCATGAGTGGCCTGCCAGGAGAAAATGTACAATTCTTTACATTTGTGTAATCTTAGAATACCGGGGGAGGAAAGATTTGCTCCTCAGACACAAATTATTAGTGTGTGTGTGTGTGTGTGTGTGTGTGTGTGTGTGTGTGTGTATGTGTGTGTTCCCTTCTTTTCCACAGAACTCAGGTGGCTGAAGCATGATTAATAGAAAGCCACATTACAAGTGTGAACAGATCCAGGCTTAACTTCAGCAAATTGTCCCTGTTCTCATAAGAATACCCTCTGATTCTTCCCAGAAAGAAAGATTTCACTTTCTTGCTACAGTTGATCTACTCATGAGTCAACAAACAGTAATACACTCACCCCCCCCACACACACTTCTAATGTTATCTGAATGGAAGAAAGGGTCACCTTCACTGACTCTGGCATGCCCTTTTTATATTCAAAGTAGTCTTATTAATTATTAACTGAGCTGAAAGCGAAGCCTGGCCAGCTGGTAGTTATTCAGAAAACTCCTTTCCCTACATGTGCATTAGCCCATCTTAAAGTGGAGGAACAGGCTATTGAATATATTAAATACTTGTATATATGCAAACCTTTAAAAGAAAGTCACATAATAAAATGTTTGTGAATGCTTTTCTGAGTACAGGGATTATGGTTTGATAGAATTATAGCACCCCCTACACAGATGTCCACATTTTACAATCCTTAGAATGTGTGAAATGTTGTATTACTGGCAAAGAGGAATCAAAATGGCAGGTGATTGTCAGTAGATGGATGATTATCATGGATCGTCCAAGTAGATCGAGTGTGATCATGGAGGGAGAGGAAGAAGAGCCAGAGTGAGAACTGCCTGCCGAGAAAGAATCAGATAGATGCAGACTACTCACTAAAAAGATAAGAAAGAAGACACATGTTGCCTTATGCTGAGAAAAGCACAGGACCAGGGGCTCTGCTGCAGCCTCCTTAGGCACACAGTCTACTGACACCTGAGTGTTCCCAGTAGAACTTTATATAGTATGCATCTTCCTTCCTTCCTTCCTTCCTTCCTTCCTTCCTTCCTTCCTTCCTTCCTTCCTTCCTTTCTTTTGTTCTTTCTTCCTTTCTTCCTTCCTTTATTTTGTTCTTTCTTCCTTTCTTTTGTTCTTTCTTCCTTTCTTTCTTTCATTCTCTCTTTCCTTCTTCGTTCTTCTTTATTATTTATTTGTAAGCACAGCGAGACAGAGAGAAGAGAGAGAGAAACACACAGAGAATGGGCCAGGGCTTCTAGCTACTGCACACAAACTCTAGACACATGTGCCACATTGTGCATCTGGTTTTACAATGGGTACTGAGGAATCAAATCCAGTTGTCAGACTTTGCAAGGAAGTGCCTCAACTGCTGAGCAATCTCCCTAGCTCTGTATTATTCTTAAACAATAGTAGCCCAGAAGAATCCTGAAACAACAGATAGTGCTAAACCGTATGTGTGTGTGTGTGTGTGTGTGTGTGTGTGTAAAGATTACACTATGTAGTATAGTTTTTCCTTATTAATAACTTCCAGCTTTTCACTGAAAAAGAAGCATCTTACAGTCCCTTTTTGGCATCTCCAAATAGTCACCATCAATATTGTGCCTTGAGGCCATCATTAAATCAAATCAGGATTACTGGATTGTAAGCACTCAGACACTGTGACAATGAGTCTGATAAGCATGAGAGCTACTATGTGACTGAGGGGGTGCAGGCACAGTGTGGGTGTGCTGGATAAAAGGATGGCTCATGCCCTGAGTAGGATGGAGTGGGAATATCAAGAGATTTCTTCATGCTACTCATAATGGCTCAAAATTTAAAATTTATCAATTATCAGGCTGTGGGGTCTATCTTACTGGTAAAGGAAAATGCTTATCATGCACCTGTCCCTAAGTTTGATTCCATAGCCCTCAAAACTTTTGAATTGCTTATTTCTAGAATTTTCTAGTTAATATCTATGGACTTTGGCTGACCTCTGCTAACTTAAACTAAGGAAAATTAAATCACAGATAAGAGAGGACTTTGGGGGCTGGAGAGATGGCTTAGTGGTTAAACACTTGCCTGTGAAGCCTAAGGACCCCGGTTCAAGGCTTGATTCCCCAGGACCCACATTAGCCAGATGCACAGGGGGTCGCATGCATCTGGAGTTCGTTTGCAGTGGCTGGAGGCCCTGGCACACCCATTCTCTCTCTCTCTCTCTCCCTCTCTCTCTCTCTGTGCCACTCTTAATTAAAAATATTTTTTTTTTACAAAAAGAGAGGACTTTGGTATTTTGGAAAACCATCAGCTTACTTTTTAAAATGTTAGTAAAACGTTGTGATATAAAATATTGAGCATTTATGCTCAACTCCAACAAGAGCTCAGTTGCTTCTTGATACCCTTGATCTCATATATTGAAATAACTGATTTTTGAAGATTCATACAGCAAAAAGTGGCAGCGTTTATTTTAACCAAGAGCTTATAAACAATTAAAACTCAATTTAGTAGAGATTTCTTGAGGACCTGCAGAGCACCAGGCACCATCTGGACCCATCTGTAAACATGGAGCTTTTCCACAGAATTCCTTAGAGGACAAAGGATGTCATTCCCAGACGCCAGACTGTGTGCAGTTACTTCCCACCTATTTCCCCTGCACACCCTCACTCCATGTGTGTAGTGGCTGCGGTGGGGCTGGTGATGGTATTGGTGAAGCTTAAAAAGCAAAACTCAGACATGGGGTGGAGGGTGAAAAGTGCTGCCAAACACAGCGAAGGTGGTGTTAGTACACTATACATATCTGTGGAAGAGGTGGCTGGTAGGAGAGAAGTCTAGGCAAGCAGACATGATGGACACTTCACACTTCTTAATTAGGACACAGGGTGCTACAGAGATATCCTTGTGTGTTGCAACATGTTGAGTTCCTTACTCTCTACTGGAATTTTATTTTTACTTTATTTTATTTTTTTAGCCAGGCCAGGTGGTCAGAAAAGGTCAAGTGATACCTCTAAAAGGGGAAGCAAACTACCCACCTTTTTCTTCATTTACTCTGACTTCCATAGCGTGTTGCACAAAGCTCCCAGCGCTTTGTTGAATATAGCTTTCCATCTTCTGTTTTGTCTCCAAGAACTGCTTGGTACAAGCTTACCATTCCTCATTCCCCACCACAATGGTGAACCTCAGACTGGTAGCTCTGACTCTGCTGCTCCCCCTCAGCCCAGGACACCCTTCTCCTTGTTTTAAAATTCTCTGTCAAAAAAAGAAATTCTTCTGTCCTTTAGACTCTAAATCAAATGCCAACTGCTTCTTGCAATAATAAGTGAAAGCATGCACTAAAGGCTTCACACGCATCCTGTCATTTCATCTGCTTCATTTTAAGTCTGTGTGCAGGGTGTGTGTGTCTCAACTGGGATCTGACCACTACTGTGTTAAACTTCCCTCAACAGGGACTCTAGCCTCTTTGCTCCTTCAGCCATGTACATAGAGCTCTATACTATCATTTACTTCCTCCCACTGCACAATGAGTTATTGTTAATATGCTTGCATCTTCTCCCCTGACTTCACTGACAGCGTTTTGAGGACTGATGCTTTCTCAAGCCTAGTAGCCAGACTTCAACTTCCCAACACCCACATAAAACCAGATGCAAAGTGGCAAGTGTGTCTGTGATCCCAAAGTGCCTAAGGCAGAATAAGGGGAATCATAAACCAGCCAGACTGGTGCACTGGAAGCAGCAAAAAAAAAAAAAAAAGAAGAAGGAGGAGGAGGAGGAGGAGGGGGAGGGGGAGGAGGAGGAGAAGAAGGAGAAGGAGAAGGAGAAGGAGAAGGAGAAGGAGAAGGAGAAGGAGAAGGAGCAGAAGAAGAGATATCCTGTCTCAAGCAAAGTGGAAGGAGAAGACAAACCCTTCAGAGGTTGCCCTGAGATGTGTGTGCCCATACACACACAGGAATTTAAAAAGACAGCAAGCATTGCAAGTCTTTTCAAATAAACCATATACATGCAAAAAGTGACAGATCAAGGATTTCTTCCCAGCCTTTTCTCCTATCCACAAGTATTTGAGAGTCAGAAGTTTTAAAAGGTTAAAATTTTCCACCCTTGAAATGTGGAAAGTTCATGGGTGTGTCACTGATATGAGTTGAGAAATGCTATAAACCAAAACAGTTGCTTGCTTCTATTTTTTTTTTTTTAACTTTTAGCTAGCAGCACCTATTGCTTAATGAAGTGGGGTAATGAACCTTGTAGAAATGGCTGTAGGATTTCAAGGTGGAGTAGGAAGATAATACCACTGGAGAGGAAGTAGGCAGAAATAATTGACTTCAGCAAACAAGGAGAGACCACTGGTGCCCCTCCTAGCTAAATTCACCTCTATCTTTAAAAAACATGTTTTGGGGTGGGAGGGGATGGGCAAAGGGGAGACTGGTTTAACCTGTTGGCGCTAATGTTTAGGTGAGGCAATAGTAATTCACACAGGATTTGAGCCCTTTGTGGGCAATTTCTGGAAGAGCTAAAAGAGCCATTAAGTTAAGTGAAAACTAAATAAATTTCACAGAAACTCTTCTGATCATTTGAAGAGCAATTGAGTCTCATTAATTTCTCTGTGTGTATGTATTTTGTTTTTCATTTTGTTAAGACAGGGTGTCACTATGGATTCCAGAGTGGCCTTGAATTCTTTGTAGCCCAAGCTGGCTTCAAACTGAAGATTTATCTGCCTCAGGCTCCCAAGGGCTGATATTACAATTCTGTAGCACCCATGCCTAGCAAAAATAATTTTTTTTAAAGTATTATGTGTGTGTATATATATACTCATATTTCTTTGCTCCTGCTCCTGTTACCCCGGTGCCCATTGTCAGTTTTGGGGTTTTGGAATTCACTGAGGGGTCATGAAGACCTCAGTCCCTATAGGGTAGCAGGCAGACCTTGCTTCAGGGTATTTCTACCTACTCTGTGGCTTTCCACCTCTCTTCTGCAATGTTTCCTGAGCTATGGCCAGACCTATTGGCAGTCTGATTTAGTGTTGAGTTCTTTGTAGCCTCTAGATTTTTGCTTTGATAGATTTTGATTAATCACTGCATCTATCACCATCACCTTAGAGCTGGTTGTCAGGTTAGCAGTAAGAGCAGTATTCATGTCACCACTTCTTCTGAACTTTTTCTAGGCCCTGGAAGGTGTGATAAAGGTGGTAAGTTTCATGGTGAGTAGTCATCTTTCTACTTGTCTTATTGAAGGAGCTTGACTCTCCTCCATTTTCTCTGCTATGTAGCTATAAACTAAAGCAGATTCTCCAACCAAGAGTGAGAGCAACTTAGATTAAAGGGGGTATGCAAAGTTATTTGAAAAGCTTTGTTGTTCAAGTGCACTCTTCTTCTCCAAAGAGCAATGAGGGCTTCTTTCTGAAGTATGAGTTTCCTGACCATAGGATTCTGACTTGGTTTCCAGTACCAAATCAGAGTTCTCTCCTATTGTGTGGCCCTCCTGTCCAATCAGAGAACAGTTGGTTACTCTCAGAGTCTGCATGCCTCTATTGCACAAGTATGTACTTCTTGTTTGGCTGGATGATTTGGTAGTCTGAAGAGTCCCCTGATTATTCATGCTGTTGGTGACCATTGTCCTCCAGCAGCTCCTAGAGGGCTCTCCAGCACTATGAGGGAAGGATCGAGTTTCCCTTTTGGTTCCAGCATGGTATTCTGATGTCCTGTAACTACAGCCTATAGGGTCTTCTGCAATAGGGTCTTACCTTTTAGCTCTGGCAGGTAATCAAGTGTTTTGGCAATGACAGGCATTGTTTGGGGGACATCATGTGTCTCGCAGGTCAATAGCTCATTGTGGGGGGGCAACCCAATTCTGTGCTTGGGATTGACCAGCCAGAGCCTGTGGTTTTAAGGTTAAGCTTTTTCCAACTTCTATCCAGACTATTTCCTCTCCCCATTTATTGGTGGTTATAATCTTGTAGAATGCTAGTTAGAATAACGGTTTCTATGGAACTGATTCATGCTATCTTAACTTTTGTGTAATTCCCTCTCCACCTTCCTGACCGCCTAACCCCCCCCCCCCAGTATTCTGCTCCTCCAACTTGTCAATTAACTTCTCCTCTCCTATCTACCTATTTCTTCTCTCTACCAGTCTTATTCTAGCTTTATGCTCATATTCATGGTACTGAATATCATTTGCACTTATCTCTAACTGATTCCAGTTTTAGGAACCACAGATGTGAGAGTACATGTGGTGTTCGTCTTTCTGTGCCTGCATGACCTCACTTAGAACGATTTTTTCCAGATCTGTCCATTTACATGTAAATTTCATTATTTCATTTTTCCTTACTGCTGAGTAGAATTCCATTGTGAAATGTACCACATCTTCATTATCCATTCACCAGCTGATGGCATCTGGGCTGATTCCAGTTCCTAGCTATTGTGAATAGAGCACAACAAACACGCCTAGTAAGTATCTCTATAGTAAGGAGTGGAGTCTTTAGGGTATATGCCCAGGAGTAGTATAGGATCAAATGTTCTATTTTCATCTTTTTTCAGGAGTCTCCATACTAATTTCCACAGTGGTTATACAAAAGTTTTCACTCCCAGAAGCAATGGGTAAGGCTTCTCTTTCCCCACAGCCCTCACCAGCATTTGTTGTTTGACTTTTTGATGAATGCCATCCTGACTTGAATGAGATGAAATCTCAGAGTTGTTTTTATTTGCATTTCTCTGATGACTAACAATACTGAACATCTCCTTAAGTGTGTAATGGCCACTTTTGTAGTTCTTCCTTTGAGAATTCTCTGTTCAAATCTCTACCCCATTTTTAATAAATATATTTTATTTTTATTTATTTGTGAGACAGAGAGACAATGGACACTCAAAGGCCTCCAGCCACTGCAAAAGAACTCCAGGAACATCCACCACCATGTACATTGGCTTATGTGGAATCTGAGGAATAAAACCTGAGTCCGTAAGCTTCACAGGCAAGCACCTTAACTGCTAAGCCATCTTTCCAGCGCCTCCACCCCATTTTTGGATTGGGTTGTTTGAATTTTTATTGTTTAGTTTTCTGAGTTTGTCATATTAGACCTTTGTTTGAGGCATATCCAGTGAAGATTTTCTCCCAGTCTATGGGATGTCTATTGACTCTGTTGATGGTTTGCTTATCTGTACAGTAGCTTTTTGGTTTCATGAGGACCCAGTAGTTTAGTGTTGATCTAATTTCCTGTGCTACTGGGGTAAAAATAAAATTTTGATAACTTCTAGAAGTGGTATGCCCCCAAAATTTGTTAGTTTGCCCCTGTGAGACAAAATCCTAGAAACAAATACATGCTTACAAAATTTTTTTTTTAATCCTAATGTTAGTAGGATGAGGTGATGCCTCTTGTATGAAAATCTATTTCTGAAGCTCAAGAACATTGTCTTTAGTTATATGGTTTGAAAGAATACTGTTCATGAATATATATTTCTAATTTATTTTACTATATCATGTATATTACAAAGCTACATAAATATTTGACAAAAAAATGAATATATCCCCCCCAAATAAAGCTTCCTCATAGTTTTTTCCCTCCTTGAAAAAAAATTCAGAAACAGAAATTTCTTATTGTGGAATGTGTTTTTCCATTTGTAAATGAGATGAAGAGATAAATTAAATGAGCCATAATAGTCTGTTGATAGCTAGAGTAGGAAGTAGAGAACTAGTCATTTTTCCTCTCCCCTTGCTTAATGACCTTACTTTTCTCTTCAGGAAGTAAATGATTTCCCATATTCCCAGTATCCCTCCTGCTTTCTGGTGGTAAGAAAATGGCTAAAATGGCCTTGGCTACCTATTTTGGAATGAAGCAAACTTTGTCTTCAACTATGAAGTAGAAAGGAAAGATAGTCATATATAAATACTATTATCTTTCTCTGTGAAACATAACCAGTTACAAAAATGTTAGCCAAAAGACAAATTTAAGGATATTTGGGCATCTTTAAAGGAAGAAAGAATGAGAATGTGTTTTATAGGCTCTAGGTTTTACTCTCCCTTTTCCAGTGGCCAATATTGTCACTGAACTTTAATAATTATGTTATCATTTCAAAAATAAATGTTCTGAGCTGGGGAAATGGCTCAGTGGGTAAAGTACTTGCTATCCAAAACTTAAGACCCATGTTTGATTCCCAGCATCCACATAAGAGCCTAGCACTGTGACACAACCTGAAATCCTAGCACTGGGAAGGGAAAAACAGGAGGATTCCTGATGCTTGCTGGCTAGCTAGTCTAGGCAAATTAGTGGGCTGTACATTCAGTGACCAAGGTGGACAGGCTAGAGAGATTGTTCAGTGGCTAAAGGGTGCTTGCAAAGACTGATATCTCAGGTTTAATTCTCCAGTACCCACCTGAAGCCAGATACACCAAGTGGCTCACATCTGGAGTTTGTAGTGGAAGAGGTCCTGGTACTTTCTCTCTGAAAATAAATAAAGTCCTGAACATAAAAAAAAAAAAGCAGGGGCTGGAGTAATAGCTTAGCAGTTAAGGTGCTTAGCTACAAAGCCTAAGGATCCAGGTTCAATTCCTCAATATCCATGTAAGGTGGCAAATACATCTGGAGTTCCTTTGCTGTGGCTAGAGTCCCTGGAATGCCCATCATCTCTCTATCTGCCTTTTTACCTCTCTTTCTCTCTCAAGATATGTATATATTGTTTTGGAAACTGAGGTGGAGAGTGATTGAAGAAGACACCTGACATCAACCTCTGGAATTCATATGCATATGCACACATGCATTCCCACCGGCACTCACATGTGCACCTACACACAGACCAACATGTATACACACATATGCCCCCCACAAAAAAAAAAAAAAAACAGTAAGTTCCAAGACTGTTCATAGGAAAGAATCCTTCTAGTTCTCATTTTAGAGAAAATATGAGGAGGAAAACAGAATCAGGAATAGGAAATTTTACAAACATATTCTTCAGGTTAACATTTATTGATATAACTGTGCTCCAAGATGCAGTTAACAACTAACCAACTCCTAATTATATATACAGAATCTATTTCATCTCCCCCCATAGCAGTGAGTCTCAAAGTTTAGTCTATCAGCATCACTGTGATCACCATGAAAAGTTGAGGTAATACCAGATGCCTCCACTCCCAGGCAGGGTCCAGCTTAGGCTACATAGTAAGACCTACCTTCAAAGAGAAAGAGAGAGAAGAGAGAAGAGATGAGATGAGACAAGACAGGAGGGATGAAAGAGAAAAAGGAAAGTATTACCAGGGGAGCTTGTTAAAGCATGAATGCTGAGTCCCAGAGTCAGAATCAGTTGATTTGGAGGACGGGCTAAGCATGTGCTAATGATGCTGTTGGTCCACAATCCCCACTTTGAGCACCTATGGGCCATGATACAACAATTCTAAGCCTGCACCAGAAGACTTCTATTGAAGTTTTTTTTTTTAATGTATTTTATTTTTTATTTATTTTTTATTTATTTATTTGATAGAGATTGAGAGAGAGAGAGAGAGAGAGAGAATGAATGCATGCACCAGGGCCTCCAGCCACTGCAAACAAACTCAAGACACGTGCGGCCTCTGTGCATCTGGCTAACGTGGGTCCTGGGGAATCGAACCTGGGTCCTTTGGCTTTGCAGGCAAATGCCTTAACAGCTAAGCCATCCCTCCAGCCCCTATTGAAGTTTTTATTAAACTACTACTCAAGGATACCGGATCTACTGAAATAATCTCTGAAGTTGGTCTCATCAAAGATAAATAAAGCAAGACCTTAGACAAAAAGTATATCTGGGGGCTGGAAAGATGGCTTAGTGGTTAAGGGGCTTGCCCACGAAGCCTAAGGACCCAGGTTTGATTACCCTGTATCCACATAAGCCAGATACACAAGGTGGCACATGCGTCTGGAGTTCATTTGCAATGACTGGAGGCCCTAGTGTGCCTATTCTCTCTCTCCATCTATTTGCCTCTTCTCTCTCTCTCAAGTAAATAAATAAACAAAAGATTTTGAAAAAACATTTCCCAAAGACAGGATAATTTTAAACCTAAAATAGATTGTATTCGTTAATAACTCTTGAAACAGGAAAGGGGGCCTGTGTGCTGAAGTTCATTGGAACAAAAGAAAAATGGCTTTTAAAAGGCTAGTATGTGCTAAAGGCAAGGCAAGATGAGCTGGGAAGGGAGCAATGGTCTATGTGACTAAGCCATCTGGTTTGTTAATTGACTCTTATCCAGAGGGCAGACGAGCTTCTGGTAAACTGGAAATAGGAGAGGTAGTGATGTAAGTTAGTGTTCTGTATCCATTAAGGCTAGGCTCTTCTCTTACAACAGAGGCAAGATATAGAAGAACTATTCCTTTAAATGTGTGCATTTCAAATAGATGGTTTTTAGATCCTTGGAAAGACAGTTCTGAGTGGTGAAGATTTCCATCTCAAAGGGTCAGAGTAAAAAATATATAATTGCAAACTTCCTAAAGTAGCCTCTGTGAGAGGGGGAGCAGGGGCCTTTCCATCTATAATTAGGTTTGGGCTAGCAGAAACAGTAAGTGAATTCTCTTAGCGCCATTGAGCTTTCTCAGGCAGGAGCTTATGGAGGCTGGAGCTGTTAAAAGGATGTGTCTGTACAACTCTCGAGTGTATGTGTTGGGGGTGGAGCAGAGGTGCAGGTGCATGAGATCATTTATGCTCAGTTAAGGTTAAGGCCACGTTAAGGAGAAAGTTCTGAGGAGTCTGGCTACACTTGGAGTAAGATAAAAGAATAGCTGGGGCCTGGAAAGATGGCTCGGTGATCAGAGGTGCTAGCAAAGCCTGACAGCCCAGGTTCAATTCTCCAGTACTGATATAAAGCCAGAGGCACACAGTGGCACATGTGTTTGGAGTTTCTTTGCAGAGCCAGGAGATCATGGCATACCCATACTTACTCTCTGTGTTTCTGCCTCGCTCTCAAATAAATACATATTTTTTTTCAAAAAGAAAAGTATTGTTGTCAGATAGTTTGTTCTATATGTTGCAATCAGTCTGTAAATTACTATAGTAACCAAAGTTGATAAGAAATCACTATTTCTACAGTTTTAGCAAAAGGGGGTAAAGCTTTCTTAAATGTGTTTCTATCATAAGTTGTTCCCAATACTTACACAACTACAGAAGCAATTAACAAACAGGAAGAATTTCTGCACTCTGGCATGATGTGAACATGGAGCTTTCAGAGCAGCTATAGTTACCTAATATTTTTTAAAGTGGCAGTATTCCACTTTTCAAAACTCTGCTTCCAAGTCAAAGAATGTAGGGGCCCAAGGGCCAAGTAGTAACTGCAACAATTACCTTGTAAAAAAAATAAAGAGTAAAGAAAGGAAAGGAGGAGGATACTTAATAGGTTGATATTGTATATATGTAATTACAATGATTGTAATGGGGAGGTAATATGATGGAGAATGGAATTTCAAATGGGAAAGTGTGGGGGTGGGGAGGGAGGGAATTACCATGGGATATATTTTATAATCATGGAAAATGTTAATAAAAATAAAAAAATACATACACACACACACACACACACACACACACACACACGTAGAGAGAAAGAGAGAAAGAAAGAAAGAGAAAGAGCTCCCTACTTTACCTTGTCGAAACCTCCCACCCCCAGGGCTCAGTGGGCAAAGAGCTTCTTGCCAGGCAAGTATGAAGTTCTGAGTTCAAATCTCCAGAATTCATGTATAGCTGGATGCTATAGCACACATGTGCAAGTCCAGTTTTTTACAGTTATAGGGGAGACCGAAATAATCCTAGAAGCTCACAGGCCAGCTACCCTGGCATATGCAGTAACCAACAACAAGAGACTCTGTCTCAAACAAAGTGGAAGGTTTGGGAGTGACAAGGACCATGAAAACCACTCTGAGGCAAAGATGAAAGCTTTTATTTAAAGCTGCCAGGGCTGACTCAAAGAGAGGAATGCAGCCAACCTGAGTTTTCAGGTAGTGGGCTTTATCGGGCTTTTTCAGTTGTGGGAAGGTGAAGAAGGAAAAAGAACTTGTTTGTTATATTGAGTAGAAAAGTTCCTTCAGGGGAGATCATTATATCTAGTGTGTGACACCAGAACAGTGACCAGGTGACTTACAAGATAAGGGGGCAGGAAACCATGACCTGGGGCATTGTTAGGCAAGGAGGGGATATTCACTGGGTGGTTTCTTGAGGAATGTGGATAATCCACTTCTTTTTTTATTGTTATTTATTTGAAAGTGACAGACAGAGAGAGAAAGAGGCATAAAGAAAAATAGAGAATGGATGCAAGCTTCCAGCCACTACAAACAAACTCCAGATGCATGTGACCCCTTCCTTGTGCATCAGGCTAATGTGGGTCCTGGGAAATCAAGCCTCAAACCAGGGTCCTTAGGCTTCACAGACAAACGCTTAACCACTAAGCCATCTCTCCAGCACAATAATCCACTTCTTTATGCCTCTGTCAACATTCTGCTGACTTTGGTGACTCCATTGTGGGAGCCCATCCCAACCTAACATTTCAGCCTTTTGTTAATGATAATGTACAGCGTTCTCTCTTCTGTAATGTCTTCATGCTGACCATAGGGGCGATGAGTTCTTATGGGAGAGGCTGGATAATGTGGTTTATTGGTCTCCCTTCAGGGCAGGTGATGAGGAGGCGGTTCCATGATGGCTAGAGGTAACGGAGTGGTGAGATTGATAATGAGCACCCTCCAAAAGCACTGGTGTAGCATGCTGTTATGACCCGGTCCTGACTAAAACAGAGACTTCTCTCATACCATCTCTGTATTGAGCTGGTTTCAGGGCAGTCACTGGCAACATCTGTTATAGAGAAGGTGAGGGAGATGAGCTCTGCATAGCCAATAAGGACAGAAGGAAGAATTAAGGAGCTTATTGTCCTTGTCAATACCTATGACATCAAAATATCAGGCACAAGAGGGAATGAGCACTCAGAGGCAAGAGATAGAGGGCTTGGGGCAAGAGAGAGGAGGAAGAGGGGCATTAGTGTGTTCAAGAGGAACATTCTGGGGTGGAGGAAGAGTAGGAGCATGAGAGAGTTTAAGTTTGAGTTTGAGAGGGCCTGTTGGGATGGAGGTGTACGTATGCCCTGATGAGGTAGGGTAGAGCAGAGGTGACTTGACATTCTTTAACTGTGATAGGTGGATCCAACTGGGGATGTCTTGAAGCTTTGCAGCCAAGGGAATGGTTAGGATCACCAGATGAGGTCTGGTCCAGAGTGGCTTGAGGTCCAGAGTAGGATGGCAGGACTGACCAACTGGCCCTCTGTATCTTTAACAAATGAGACAGGCCTTCCTGCCAGCTGGACTGTGACCCTGGGCTCCTCCATTGTGATATGGAGAATGTTAATGAGGGTCGAGGTCCCAGGGCACCATTAGTCTTTGCTTCCAGGCCCAGAAGATCAGCAATTGGCTCTTGTGGGGGAGGGGGATGAGGAGAAGGGGATGGTCTACCTCGTTGAGGTAAAGAAGGACAGCTGATTTTCCAGTGTCCAGCAAGTCCACAGTGGGGACAGGGTCCTGGAAGCAGGCCTGGGTTGTGACAGGCTGTTGTCCAGTGACTGGTATGGCCATACTTGAAGCAGGGTTCTGGTGGTGAATGTTGTGGCACCATTGTCATCTTTGGAGGCCTCACGGCCACAGCCAGGAACTGGAAGTGCAGTCTGTCTCTGGTCACCCTCTCACTCCACTCCTGGTCCTCTCTGTTATTAAAAAACTTTAAATGTCAGGTCAAGCAGATCTCCCTGAGAGGCTGGAGGTCCTTTTCTAGGTGTTTACATTTTTTCCTGACGTCAAGGGCAGATTGGGACAGGAAATGGAGGCTGAGAACTATCATGTCCTCTTGGAAAGCAGGGTTGAGGCGGGTGTATTGACTGAGTGCCTCAGTTAGGTGTTCCATAAACTAAGCTGGATTTTCATTAGGTCGCTGGGTAAGCATCTGGAGTTTGTCAAAATTAACAAACTTGCCGGGCATGGTGGCACATGCAGTTAATCCCAGCACTCGGAAGGCACAGGTGGAATGATTACTGTGAGCTCGAGACCACCCTGACACTCCATAGTGAATTCCAGGTCAGGCTGGACTACAGTGAAACCCTACCTTGAAAAACCAAAAAAGAAAAAGAAAAAAAAAATGGCAAACTTATGGGATGTCTTTTGGAGGCCAGCCAGGAGGCAGACAAATGACCATCTTATCATCTGGGGAAGTTAATGGGAGCATGGCATTTTTAGTCAGGGTCCTCTCTGGGGACAATAAGCATCCCTACTGAGAAAGTGTTATCTGGTAAGTGAGTCTCATTAGCATGGGCCGGGGTGGCCACCCAGACATGTTTTCATTCATCAGGAGTGAGAGTAGAGGAAAGAACTACAAAGAGATCATATGAGGTTAGGTCATAGGCCTTGGTGAGGTAGCAAAATTTTTTGGTATAGTGTGTTTGATCAGTGGAGAAAGACCTTAGATGTTTTTCAATCTAGGATAAATCAGACAGGGAAAAAGGAACATGAACATGAACAATTCCTTCAGTGCTTGAGACTTCACATAATGGGAACATTCCATCCCTGTGAGAATAAGTATGTTGGGCATGAGGGGAAAGAGGAGTAGAGGAGATGGGAGATGGTGGGGGGCATGGAGGAAGAATAGGAAACAGATGTCAGATGAAGCTGTTGGGCCAGGTCATCTATGGTGTCTGGGTCAAAATCAGAGGGTGAGGACAAGTATGGGGGAAGCGTTGAATTAGCACTCATTTCTGAGACTTTGGCTTGAAGAACTTGGTGAGAATAACAGGTAGAGCAGAGAGAGAGAGACAGAGAGAGAGAGAGAGAGAGACAGAGAGAGAGAGCTGTGCATGCAGAGTGAAAAGTATCTGAATATAGGGCATTTCAGACCACCTGCCTATACATTGGAAGAAGTGTTCTAAATCAGTGAGAATTTGGAAGTCAAAAGTACCATTTTCAGGCTATTTGGACCCACTATCCAGCTCATATTGTGGCAGAGTTGCAGAGAAAGATCAGACAACAAGGTTTAATGTTGTCCAGGAGTCATAGAGGCTTTAAGTTCTTAAGGAGACAGAGAAAGAGCAAAGCAAGGATGGGAGAAAAAAAAAAAAAACAGGGCTTAAGCTGGGTTTACACAGAATACCAATATGACCCCCTAGCCTGTTAGGGTGAACAGAGCCTGCACCTCCTACATGGGCAGAGGCCATACAGGTTGCAACTGTCAGCTGTTTAGCCTTTTGCTGGGCAAAGTGGGCAACTGTGCTTCTGAAGGAGTAAGTGGCTGGCAGTGAAAGATGAGAGCTCAGGAGGGAAAGGAGGGAGGGGGAGAGTGTCCTGGGATGGTGCAGCTAAACCAAAAGGCGCTCCTTAGGGTACGGTAGACAAGAGAGTGAGAGACCCAAGGTGTCGAGAGAGCATCTTTCTCAAGACCTGGGGTTGGGACCCCAAATCAAGCAAGGGGTGTAGCCTGGGATGTCAGCACAGATTCCACAAGGAGGGATTAAACCCAAGAGCAGGCCAACCCGAGAAGTAGACTTACCAAGAAGGAGGGAGGAGATGAAGACGGGAAGAAGAGTGAGGCTGAATTGTGGATGGTGTGAAAGAATGTATCAGGTAGAGATGGTCTGAAGCCTTCAGAGGGTCAGTGGAAGCTTGGTGGTCTGGTCAGGGGAAAGGAGGTCTGGCTGCCCAAGAGGACACCTGGAACCCTCCTATCTGAGTCACGGCACCAGATGTAAAGTTGGGTGTGACCAAGATCACACAAACCATTCTGAGACAAAGATGAAAGCTGTCATTGAGGAAAAGCACAAGCTACCATGGCTGACTCACAAGAGAGTAGTATAGCCAACCTGAATTTTCAGGTAGTGGGCTTTATAGGATTTTCCACTTGGGGGAAGGTGAGGAAGGAAAAAGAACTCATTTGTTGAGTAGGAAAGTTCCTTTAGGAGAGATCATTACATTAACCATTTAAAATAGCTAGGGTATGATGCCAAAACAGTGATCATGCAACTTATAAGATAAAAGGGTAGGAAACCATGACCTGGGGCATTGTTAGGCAAGGAGGGGAAAATGATGAGGTAGTTTCTTGAGGAATGTGGATAATCCACTTCCTTATGACTGTCATCATTCTCCTGGTGACTCCATCTTGGGAGCCCATCCCAAAATAACAGAAGGCTGGGAATTCCACAGGCATGAGTATGTATGCACACATACATGCACGCATGCACGTGCACATACACAACTGCACTCTCACACAAAAATGTAGTCAAATAAAGGCCACACACAAAGACTTTTTTAAAACCCACCTCCTTGTCCAAGTCATTTAAAATGATACAACTCTTTGTTATAGCATTTTTGTTCAGGGGGGTAAATGTTACATTAAATGCCACATTTAATGCAGCCTTGAATGAGATTAAAAACAAAGATAGAAATGCAATCCAAGAGGAGAATCTCTTTGATGATAAGGGCAAATTGTTACGGGATCTCCTATCAGCTGAATTGTGTCACCTTCATTCTCTCAAATTCATACACTGAAGCTTTTTTTTTTTCAAGGTAGAGTTTCACTCTTATTTGCTGAAGCTTTAACCCCCTAATGTGACGGCATAAGGAAAAATCTCCCACTTTGTGAATATGATTAGTGGAGGGCTATGTGAGGACACAACTAGAAGTAACCTGCAAGTAAGGAGGGCTACCCTCACCAGAATTCCAACAAGATGGATGGACCCTTGATCTGGGACTACCCAGCTTCCAGATGTGTGAGAAATTAATTACTGTGGTTAAAGCTATCCAGTCTATGGCATTTTGTTATGGCAGCCTACACAAGTTAAAATAGAAAAATTCATTCATTCATTTACTCATTTGTTAACTATAATCTTTTTAGGGGATGAGAGAGATAAGGCAATCACCATAACAAAGTTAAGCTTTTGAAAAGTTTATAGTCTAAAAGAGCAAATTGTTGTGTGAGAAGTGGTGATAAGTAAGAGAGAAATGAGGCAGGATATGAACGGAAACTGATGTGCTACTTTGTTTAAAATGGTAAAGGACAGCATCCTGTCAGATGACACTGCATCAGAGATCTGAAGGAAGTGAGCCATGAGTTATCTGGATCAGGAATCTAATGAGAGGGAACCAGTACACGATTTGGAAGCAGAGGATGCTTGGCAAGTTCAAAGAATAGCAAAGCAGGCCATATGGCACTGAGCAAAGCCGGCAGAGTAGTAGCAGGTGAATGACTAGGAAACTGCATGGGAAGAGCCTTGGAGGTCTGGGTTAGGGCTCTGGCTCTTATTCTGGGTAGAATAGGGAACCATTGGAGTGTGTCACATTCAGGATTATCCTAATTTTACTTCCATTTCAGAAGCAGCATTTTTCCTGTTGGGTAAATGGGGGGTGTGGGGAGAAGGGCAGAAGCAGGAAGACTTGATTGAAGGCAGATGGATGCTTTAGATACTTTCAGTCTAGTTTGGCTTGGCTTTTGAAACAGTTAATGGCTGCATCAATGTAAGAGTCTAGCAATGATTTTGTTCTACTACTGGGTTATTTACAGGCTAAGGAAAAATTCTATTGCATTTTTGTTTGTACATAGATTTTATTTGTACTTTGATTTCCTGTGTGTGTGACAACCTTAGGGTGTTCTCTCCACTTTCTTCCTTTTTGAAGTAGGGTCTCTCTTGTTTTTGCCACTGTATGTACACCTGTCTAGCCAGCCTGCTTCCTGGCTCCATCTCCCATCAATGTAGGAACTTTGGGATCACAGACACATGTGCCACATTGTATCTGGCTTTATACGGGTGCTGGGGGGTCAAACTTAGGCTGTAGGCTTGCAAGCAAATGCCTTTAACTGCTTAGTCTTCCCCTCCCTGCTTTTTTTTTTTGGACAGGTTCTCATGTATCTCAGGCTGACCACAACTTACTATGTAGCCACAGATAGCATTGAACATCTGACTTCATCTTCCAAGTGCTGGTATTACAGGCATGTGTCCTCATGCCAAGTCTATGTAGTGCTGGGGATCAAATCCAGGGCTCCATGCATGCTAGGATACAAACTCAGCTATATCCTAAATTCTAGGATTTTCCTTTTGACCTTGGTTCTAGGGTCTTTCTAAGATTCCCTCAGTTCTTCAAGAGACCTGCTTGGTACCCTGAAGATGCATCAATTTGCCTAATAGCCTTGGGCTACTGGAACTATCTCCATCCAACTGCATCCTACCTGTTTGAGCTACACTTATGACACTTGCAAACAAATATTGTACCCATAAATACCCTGGACAGTCTCTTTATTTAAAGTCAGCATTTGATGTGGTAGGTCTGAGAGGATGGACACAGTAGCCTGCATTTCTAATGAGTGTCTTACGTGACTGATCCTAGGACAATACTTTTGAGTGGGAAGATACTAAAGTATTTGAAAGCTCCAGTAAATTTAGGCATTCTTTTTTATTTTTATTTTATTTTTGGTTTTTCAAGGTAGAGTCTCACTCTAGCCCAGGCTGACCTGGAATTTACTATTTACTCTCAGGATGGCCTTGAACTCATGGCAATCCTCTGCCTCCCAAGTGCTGGGATTAAAGGCGTGCGCTACCACACCTGGCCCTATGCATTCTTTTTGTAAAGAATAAAAAAAAAAAAAAACAGAAAAATGTGTTCAGTGAGAAATTTATTCTTCTATCCAGTTTAGTGCATGAAAATGTTGGGCCTCAAGAAAGAAAGTGAGATACTGATTCTTCTTTACCCAGGTAGTTAATTTTAATATAGATATCATTCATTGAAACAGTCTCAGAGAGAATAAAAGAAAAAAAGAAAAAAAAAGAAAGTCTTTTTACTTATTTATTTTTTTCTGAGACAATTACTTGCTCTGTAGCCCAGGCTAGCCTGTTATTCATTTATGTACAACCTTGAACTCATTGCAATCCTCTTGCTTCTCCAGTACTGGGGGAGTCATTTTTCAGGTTATTTTTGTAATAGGGAATCATTTGCAGGTCTTAATATGTAAAATATATAAAACAGTACTATATCTCAACTTTTACCCCAAACTATCTAATTCCCCAGTTCTTCATCACTCTTCCAAAGGTAGACTTAAATCTTCTAAGTAAATACATTCATATGTGTGTATGTATATGTAGAAATATGTATAAATTCTCTTTTAACATTAATGGTAGCAACTTGGGTATGCTATTTTGAAGTTAGCTTTTCATACCTAGTATAAGAGACCATTCAATATCAGGACATTACAAGTGATTTCACACCAGCTGAGCTTGCTGATGATGAGGCTCTTTCTACTTAGATGTCTGGTTCATATAAATAGGCCTGAAACACATGTGTAAGCCCCTCCTTCTTCCTGTCTTCACTCCTTGCCTTTATTCTTCCTTCCCCTTCTTCCTTTCTTCCAATACTCAGAGGTGTTCTTCCTGGACTTTCCTCTACATGAGGAAGATTTTTCTGGTCTCCTAGGAAGGGGGAGAATGTCTTTTGACTAGGGTGCTTTACTGTATTGCTTTCCCTCTTCTCTTATCTCCATCTAAAATAAATCTGGAATTTGCAGCAACTGGAGTCACTGGCATGCCTATTCTTTCTCTCTCTCTCTCTCTCTCTCCCTGCCTGTTTCTCTCTCACTCTCAAATAAAAGAAAAATAAAATATTAAAAGAAGAAAAGCAAGCAAATATTGAGTAAGAAACTTTAGCATAGTAGTAGATAATAGAGAACTTTCAAACAAAATTCACAAATTTTGAGTCTGATTAGAACAGAATTTTCCAAGAATTTTTTTTTAAATTTTTTTTTGTTACTTTTATTTACTTGAGAGCGACAGACAGAGTGAGAAAGAGGCAGATAGAGAGAGAGAGAGAGAGAGAGAGAGAGAATGGGCAGGCCAGGGCTTCAGCCCTGCAAATGAACTCCAGATGTGTGGGCCCCCTTGTGCATCTGGCTAACATGAGTCCTGGGGAATTGAGCCTCGAACCGTGGTCCTTTGGCTTCACAGGCAAGCGCTTAACTGCTAAGCCATCTCTCCAGCCCAATTTTCCAAGAATTTTAAACCATCTGATGCTATGTTGTATAGACTAATCAAACTGAAAGCACAAGCTCCTAAAATTCTTCTGGAACTTTGTTTGTTTGTTTGTTTTTCAAGGTAGGTTCTCACTCTAGCCCAGGCTGACCTGGAATTCATTATGTAATCTCAGGGTGGCTGCAAACTTATGGTGATCCATGTACCTCTGTGTCTCGAGTGCTGGTATTAAAGGCATGCACCGCCACGCCTGGCTACTCCTGAAATTTTTGGAGAATCAAACCTGGGTCCTTTGGCTTTGCAGGCAAGCCCCTTAACCACTAAGCCATTTCTTCAGCCCCTGCTTGCTTTTCTTATCCCTTTTCTTATGTAAAAAAAAATATTTCATTTTTATTTATTTATTTGAGAGGAAGAGAGAGAGAGAGGATGGGCACATCAGGGCCTCCAGCCACTGTAACCAAACTCCAGATGCATGTACCCCCTTGTGCATCTGGCTACGTGGATACTGGAGAGTAGAACCAGGATCCTTTGGCTTCGTAGACAAACACCTTAACCACTAAGCCATCTCTCCAGCCCCTCTTATCCCTTTTCAAATCTTACCAGGTCCACCCTCCATCTGTCTTGTCCAACATATTAATAATTTTTCTAAAGGGTAATGAACAGGGCCTCAAAGTCTAAATATATACTTTATTCACTCATTTTCTTAATAAGCAGGATGGGAACATGCACACTGATAAAAGGGGAATATCGAATTAGTCTTCATGCTTCTTTGCATAAAAAGCCAGAAAACAGACTTTGTTTACATTGAAGATGGCCTATTTTATAGATGGTCATGCCATTATTGTTATCTCAGCAAAACTAATCAATGTTAATCAGTGTTTCTCATATTTTGCTAAGTTTAACACCTGGTTTTTAAAATTTAGTCTAATTATATAACTAACACTGATAAATTATTTTGAACCAAAGACACCTATCAAACACATACTATTGTAGGTATTTAGTTAGATATAAAGTATGAGGTAGATATACTGTAAGAAGACAGAGAAGAGAAGGAATGGTGTTGCAGAAATAGGAGAAAGAGAGAATTTTTAGGAGTGAGCAGAATTTCCAAGAGGCATTGAAAGTTAGGAACTCTTTGGAGAAAACAAAGAAAGATAACAGCAGAAATTCTGGATTGCTAAAAGGTGAAAATAAAAGCACATAGGTGTAGATGAACTTGGTCATTGAATGGATGTATGGTGTCCAGATAAAACACAAGAAGGATAAGTTTGAAGGAACAAATGAGCTGGGATGTTTATATTTTCAGGGCAGGAACAAATGCAAAGGGAATAGTCTCAGTGAACAATGGGCTGGATTGTTACAAAAGCAGTATCGTCAGTTGTTTGTGCTTTATTTGTAGGATGGGCTCTGGACCCAGATTTTTCAAACTGTAATATTAGTTGTAAGACTTGGGCAAGTTATATAAATTTAGTCAAATTAAGTCTTGGCTATTAAAATCTACAAACCAGAGTTGTTAAGAAAATCTTTGGTTTGTTGTGACTGGCTTATAATAAGATTTATATAAATGTTAACTATTATTATCATTACTATTAAATTAGTGGGGAGAGGGGTGGAGAGATTTCTTAGTGGTTAAGGTGCTTGCCTGCAAAGCCTAACGACCCAAGTTCAATTCATCAGTACCCACATAAAGCCAGATACACAAAGTGGCTCATTGTCTGGAGTTTGTTTGCAGCAACTAGAGCCCCTGGCATGCGTATTCTCAATATCTATTTCTCTTCTCTATCTCTCTCTGTTTGCACACAAATAAATAAATTATATATATGTGTGTGTGTATATATATATATATATATATATATATATATATATATATATATATATATTGGGTTTTAGAGGTAGGGTCTCACTGTAGCTCAGGCTGACCTGGAATTCACTCTGTATTCTCAGGGTGGCCTCGAACTCATGGCAATGCTCCTACCTCTACCTTCCAAGTGCTGGGATTAAAGGTGTATGCCACCACACCCAGCTTTATAAATATATTTTTTAAAGAAATTTATTGCCAGGAGTGGTGGCACACACCTTTAATCCCAGCACTTGGGAGGCAGAGGTAGAGGTAGGGGGATTGCCAAGAGTTCGAGGCCACCCTGAGAATACAGAGTGAATTCCAGGTCAGCTTGGGCTAGAGTAAGACCCTACCTCCAAAAACAAACAAACAAAAATTATTTAACAGGGCATGGTGGCACACATCTTTAATCCTTGCTCACAGGAGGCAGTGATAGGAGGATTGCCATGAGTTTGAGGCCACCCTGAGAATTCCAGGTCAGCCTGGGCTAGAGTGAAACCCTCCCTCAGAAAAAGAAATTAGTTGGAAAGGGTGGCAGAATGTCACGCTAAGTAAGACATGCCATGTTGGTATATTATTTTGAGTCAACGGCAACTAGGAATCATAGAAGCTCTCAGCACTCCCTTTGTTTCTCTAAAGTCAGGACACAATTTTGCAAGGATGCCCTCCTCTAGAAGTTGTTAACTGCTGGGACAACTTAAGACTCTTACAGGCTTACAGACCCCACTAGAGGAATCTATATAATAAACTTTACAAACTAACCTTTATCTTCGACTGTTTTCCCACAGGTTTACTTTCTCGAATTAGCTGCAGAAACTCATGGCTCTTTTCTTTTTACCTTGTCACTACTCTAAAAATTTATTTCTCTTTAGGATGCTACATAAGCCAAAGTTCCAACCACCCCTTCAAGTTAGTCATCAGTGATTATTCCCAGGTGCATATGCAGCGAACATCCTGATAAACTTTTGTTTGCTCTCTCTTGTGAATCTGCCTTTTGTTCTTTGGTTAATCAACTTTGCAGGGCCCTGGCCAGTGAATCTAGGTTGAGTAAAAGGAAAAATAATTTTTTTCCTCTTCTACATTAAATCAAGGGTCAGCTTATGGAATGTTTTGAAGCCTCGTAGAATTGAGGGATCATGTGAAAGACTACCACTGGTGGCACTGTTGTTTCTTTTAGTCAAGTGAACATGTTGCTATTTTTGATGTTAAGTAATACTGACCTTTAACATCAGTTAACTATGCTCATTGTTAATTAAAACTTTATTCTGATTTTATTTATCATCTTATCTTTAATATATATCTGTATTTTAAAAAGTAGCACTAAAGCACACCAACAAAGACACTAAAAGCCAGAGCAAAGTCTCTGATTACTTAACGTTATTTGACTCTTTGGAGCCAAAGTGGAAAAATTATCAGAGAAAAAAGCCAAAGCAGACAGCATATAATGAAGTTATAGATGGAAGGAAAAATAATGAGGGGTTATTTGGTGATAAGAAGGTGAGATTGCAGATTTAAAATGGGTTTAGGAAAGCAATTATGCCTCGGAAAAACCCAGTTTGACATTTCAGTAATTCAAAACAGAGTTTGAATTGTTTTGAAAACTGCAAGAAATCAGACGCAAATGAATACTAAGACTTTTTTTAAATAATAGAAGAAACCCAAGCAACACTAGCCCTTGCAATAAGAAGGAAGACATACAGAAGGCAATTCCTATGACTATACTAATAATTTTATGTAAAATAGCCCAAGCAAAAATATTAAAGATATTATCTTTCCTTTCATCATCAAAGAGCATAAGCGTTACTCTAGAATCTTATCTATTTTTGTTTCAGGTCAGCGTTAACATCTTGCATTCCAAGTGGGTGGGAGAGCTCACTTCCTAAGATAATTTCCAACCCACTCCCACCTTCTGGGTGAAGTTCTAGACCAAACAAGACAGGAGGATGAATAACCCTCCGAGAAAAATTTATGCTAAAAGAATTAAATTATATCTCAGAGGATTTTTTTTTCTAAAATCAAATATCACACACATCAGTCTTAAATCTGCCCCATTCCAGTGTAGCTTCTCTCTAGAAATGGTATTTCATCCCACTCACTGGCCCTCATTAGAAACCTGTAGTTATTTGTGACCATTATCTTTCTTCCATGCAAGTTTACTAAATCCTGCCTATTATGCCACCAAACTACATCTCATATGTGTTCATTTTGTTCTGCCTCTACTGCTCATCACTAGCCTATTGAACCTTTATTAGAAGTTAGAAAATGGTGCCCCACCTGGACCTCAGCCCCACCTAACCCTTGGCCACTATAGGAATTATGGCCTGTACCAGAGGCACGTGAGGCTGAGGTCCAGGTGGGGCTAACTTTTTCTACAGACTGGATGTATGCAAGCTCAAAGGCAAGGATTTCTGTATTGCCTATTAATAATCCTCAAGTATTCTTTTTAGGATAAAGTGAGCTGCTAAACATAACTGAAGAGTTTGTTTTGCTCATGTAAAGTCTGAAAACCGCTATTTAGAATGGTCGGTTCTTCTGTTCAATGAGTAATTCATAGACTCAGATTCCTGATTTGCCATCTTAAGGGAAAAGTGAATGGACAATAACTTCTGGAAGATTTTTTTGTTTTGTTTCTTCGTGTGTGTGTGTGTGTGTGTGTGTGTGTGTGTGTGTGTAAATGTGGGTGCATGTGTGTCGTGGAGGCCAAAAGACCTTATCTTTTGATAGCCTCTTGTTGAACTCTGGGACTCACCAATTCAGCTAGACCAACTAGCTAGCAAGTCTTGAGAATTACTTATCTGTGCCTCCCCAGTGTTGGGCTTACAGGCGTTTGTAGCTATACCTGCCATTTTACATGCATGCTGGGAATCTGAACTCAGGTCCTCATACTTCCTTCTGCTAGCACTTTACACACTGAACTGCCTCCCCAGACCCCATTTGTTCTTTTCGTGGGCTAAGCCTAATGGCTACGTCTAACTGCAGGGGAGGCTGGTGAATGTTAATGCATCTGTGTACTGAGGCTGAACAATAAATGGATTTGGTCAGCTTTTATTTTCAACAGCACCTGGCACAGAAATATTAGAAAGGGAACTTGTGCTTCCAAAGTATAATCTATTAAAATTTACATAGAAATCAATATTATGTGTGATATGGGAGTCTAATGAATCTCTAAATCCCAAGAATCTAATGATATGGTTTAAAATGAAGCTAATGAACTTAGAGATTTCTCAGGACATTCAAGGCTTTAAGATTAAAGTACTTTAATTCTAAGCCACTTCCAAGTTTTCCATTTTTATTTCCTTTGGCTTCTAACATATCCTAAATCTTGTCACTTCATAGCTTGACATGCCCGGATTTGGATGGTCATTTTAGGGTAATTCTACAATTAAAGAAATCTAATGGAATTAGAAAAACAAAAAACAGTAAAAGGCATATCCCCTAGGAACTCTGTCTTGGTAGTGACACAGTAGTTTGAAACTCGGAGGCGATGTGCTCCTAGATCACCGTGTAAATTGTTTGCATCTATTTTGTAGTATTCTTCATAATTCTCCCCCCCCATACACTGCAGAAACCGGAATTCTTCTTTGGCATGAAAGTAGGCAAATGGGCACGTATGGTAGGTAACCTGTTTGTATTTAGCGCTTTTTCACTCCGAAACTGTTTTTCACTTCTTGAGCCGGATCTCAGCATTTTTTAAGAGCGTGAACGAAGGGCTCTGTAAAGAACCTCAGTTGGCATTCACCTTAACTTCACAGTCAGTCTGAAAGGACCTGAAAACCTACAGCTGACTTACCCTACAGAGGGATGAAAAAGTGAAACATCCCCGAATCCCTCTCAATCGTTTTAAGCTCATGCCCCCTCCCCGAGGTGACAGGAGGGCTCGGTCAAGGAGAGCAATTCCCTACCCCTGGGCACGGACGGAGGGAGCGGTGCGGGTGCTCTCCCCACACGGCCGGCGGCTTTGCTCCTACCGACAGGCTCTCCAGAAAGTTGGAGAAGCAGGTGCACGGTAGCCGGGAGTCCTGGGCACCAGGTGGGCACAGGGGCGCCGGGGGTTTCCGGGACCGCTTCCCGAGCTGCCAAACCGAAGCCCGGAGCACCAGGCAAGGCGCCGCAGGACGCCCGCCACGCCCCACGCCGCCCTGCAGGCGAACGCGGGAGGCGGCGAGACTCCACCGGGCCTCCGTAGCGCTGCGGCTCGGGTGTGTGTGTGTGGGGGGGGTGCCGCTCCTTCCGCGCCGCCCTCCGCCCCTTGCCTCCCCGCGCCGCGGCAGCTCTAGGGCGGGCAGGCAGACAGGCAGGCTGGCAGCCCGGCAGCCGCCGCCGCTACCGCCGCTTCCTCTCTGCAGCCGCCCGGCCGCTGCGTGACGCGTCGTTTCCTCTCAACATGGCGGCCGGGGCAGGTCGGCGGTGATGGAGGCTGGTCCGCTGCCGCGGCGGGTGCTAATCCCCACAGAAGCCAGGGCAGCCTCGCTCTCGCCGGGCTTCCCGTGAGGTTCCGCCGCGGTCTAGGCCCTTGGCCCCGGGAAGACGGCTACCGGGGCCCGACGGACGCTTGAGTGAGCTGTGCGGTCGGGCAGCCACCCTGTCCTCCCCGACACGCGGAGGCCCGAGCGGCGCGGCCCTCGAGGGGCGGCGGGGGCTTTCGACGCCCCTGGCCGGCGCCGCGCTCCCCACCGCCCGCCCTCCTCTCCCTGATCCCGCCGCTGCCCGCTCTCCTTTCTCTCTTCCTCCCGGTCCTCCTCGTCCCCTCCTGCCGCCGGGAGCCGCGGCTCGGACGGACCGCCGCCGCCGCCTCCTGCGTCCATGTATGAGGGCAAGAAGACGAAGAACATGTTCTTGACCCGGGCTCTGGAGAAGATTCTGGCCGACAAGGAAGTGAAGAAGGCGCATCACTCCCAGCTGCGCAAAGCTTGCGAGGTGGCCCTAGGTGAGCTGCGGAGGGAGGCCGGGGTGCCGGGCGTCGGCCCGCCGGGTCAGGGAGGGAGGAGAGAGGGAGGTCGTCCTAGGCCGGCGCCCCGAGCCCCCTCGCCCGAGCGCCCCGGCTGCCGGGCTGCGCTTGACAGCACAGCAACTCGGCCGGATGGCTGGAGGAGGAGGAGGAGGAAGGGCAAGCCAGCCTGGGCTCGGGGAGCGCGACCCAGGGTTTCGGGGTCGAGGAGGAGCTCCGTGGGTTCGAGCGAGGAGGGAATTTGTTTGGTGGACCGTGCGGCGCGGACGGGATTCCCAGCCTTTGTGATGAAGCCGAACTGGAGCTGTTGTTTATTAGTTTGAGAATTGAGGTGCTTCCCCCCCAAGCCCCCACCCCGATAGGTCAAGATTGGCTGTGGGAAGGGTTCCGTGTTGTAATTACGATAACTTTGCCGTTTGACGTGGTACTTTTGGGGAAGAAAGGCTGAAGTTGTTCCCTGCTGACAAGTCTCCGGGAAGAGGGGTTTGCCAGAGGTGCAGCCTGTTCTGACATCTCTCAGCCCCCTCGCCACGCGGGGGAAAAACCCGGAGTAATAATGTAGCTTGACTTGGCTGACCTGGAAGAACAAGACCAGAGGTTACGGGGTGGGGGTGGCAGTGCGAAGAGGAGGAATGAAAGAACCTTTAGATAAACTGGCTTTAGGTAACCTGGGAAGGGAACGTTTGAAACCGGGGACGTGGAAAAGACAATGACACCCACCAGCCACATGTCTGGACAGTGGCAGCTGCTCTGAAGCCTCAATTGTGATTTATAGTTCAGACGGAAGAGTCCTAGTGTAATGCAGCCGCAGCAGAGAAAATCCAAACAATACCTATAACCAGGATAGGCAGATAAGGAATCGTTAGAGGAGAAACACTGGCATTGCTTTTGCATCCATCAAAGGTGATATCGTTTAGGAGAAACTAAAACACTTAACATAAACTTGTAATATTTATAATTTTGTTTTGTAGCACTGGAAATAGAGTAGCTTAAAGAAATGAAACTTGTTAAATGGATTTTGCAAACGTTCTTAAAGGAAGAAAGTGACAGTAACTCAAATATAAGGGGTTATATTTAAGCTGAAGTAAGGGGTTACACCTTGAAACAACTTTGCCTTTTAATGAAATAAATAGAAAACTACCATTTAACTTATTATATGTTGTAGCTTTTTTCTAATTTCATACTTAAGATTAGTGATATGAAAAACAAAGAGATTTCAGCCTAACATTTTTTAGTTTGTATAATTGGCTTAAGTAGGTTTCTTTTTTTCTTTTTCTTTTTTTCTCCTAGGTCATAAGTTATCATTTTGTTATTCCTGTAGTTAGCAAGACTGTTGTAGGTGCATGAGAAGACATTTTTGTACAGTATCAAACACTGGGTTTCTATCTGAACATTGGAAGAAGTAATTATTAAATTGAAGTGACATGAGGGAGGGAGTGATTTTAGGATTTTTAACAGTTGCTATATGTAGGGTTAGGAATAACTTGGCAGAGTAGGAAACATAAGATATTTAAATTACAGTTTTAGTGTTTCAGAACTAAGATACTCCATTTTAGCACATATATTTTTACAATTATTCATTTATTCATTGAGACAAGGTCTCCTGTAGCCCAGCCTGGCCTCTAACTTGACCTTAAATTCCTGGTATTACAGGTGTGCTTCACCACACCCAGGTTTATGCAGTGCTGGAGATGGAACCTGGGCTTAAGTCATGCTAGGCAAACACGGAGCTTCATCCCCATCCTAGAATATATATTTAGTATGTTAAATTATAAACATCTAAAGAAACAGTATGTTGTATATCTCTATGTATTTATACCATTTCAAATGCCAAGTATGTTTTAGTGGAGAGCTCATGGGAATGAGAGTCTGGAATCCTGGATTTAAGTCCCACTTTTATTGCTTTGTTGTATTAATGTGCCTGAATCTTAAGTTTCTTCTTTGTAAAACTAGAGTATTGATCTTAATAATTGTATGGTTACATCCCCTGTAATGTGCCATGAATGTGAATGTACTCTTCTGACTTGTGCATTTAGTATTCATGCCACTCTTGATTGACCTCTTTTTAGTGAATGGTTGGGGCTGGGGTCTATAGCTCTCTAACTGGTCCTTGGCATTTCTAGACATAGAAATGGTGCGTGTGTGCCAACTATGTCATGGTTGTATATATTAGATGTTGCCAGCATACTGACACCAGAGTACTTCCTCTTTACTTGAGATATGGCAAGACATTTTCCACTTGTTTCATAAAAGCTACATGTGCTCACTAAAAGCATAATTCCAATATGCAATCTTATGTTAGCAACTTGATGAATTTTATTTCTTCTCTTCCAATCATCCATCTGCATTATCATTCAGAGTGTTTGGGGTAATCCATGCCACCTTTCCAGTGTATTCTTACAAGAGTATTCCCCAGGTACATTTTTTCCCTTTCTCTTCACTAGGAAGGATCTTGGACAACTTTGATCTCTTGGCGATAAATATCCATCAGGCAGGATCAGAAAGCAAATAGCCTGGTTTGGTGGTCCTTAGTCTTTAGATCATTTTGTATGGGGATCATTTTATAGATGTTAATATGATCTTTCTTTTGGGGAGGGTGTTTGACACAGGGTCTCAGTGTTTAATAGCCAGGAACTTGCTGTGTAGACCAGGGTGACCTCCAACTTGTGACGATCCTCTTGCCCTCTGCCTGTTGTTGAGTGCTGGGATTACAGGTGTGCACCATTGGTGGTGCCTAGCTGTTGTTGTTAGAATCCTTCAAAATAATGCCTGCTTGTATTCATTCTCTCTTCATATTCATTGAACAACATGGAGCGGAGGGGAGATGAACAGTAAACAAAGAAATATATGGCATGTCAGACTTTTAGCCCTTTTTGGATTTTGTTTGAAAATCATCTTAATTAGCATGTGAGTAGATTTCAGAACATTGGTATTCATAATAAATTTGGTCTTCTAACATAACCAATTAAAAATAAGTTTCTGTCCAAGTGTGATGGCATGTCTTTAATCCCTCAGCACTTGGAAGGCAGAAGTAGGTAGGACTGCCATGAGTTCCAGGCTAGCCTGGGCCTACAGAGTGAATTCCAGGTCAGCCTGAGCTAGAGTGAGACCCTGCCTCAACCCCCCCCCCCCCGCAAAAGTTTCTGTAAATAATACCCTTGAAATTATGGTATATTGCACATTCTTAAGAATACTATGTATTTTGACTAAAAAGAATACCTTTTAGACAAGATTGAGCTAGTTCAGGGTGGTATGGCTGTAGATGTAGTTTTAGCACTTGGGAATCTGAGGATTATTTTAAGTTTGAAAGGCTAGCTTTGGCTACATAGGGAGTTCCAGTCTAGTGGGTTTCATAGGAAAACCCTATGTCCATTCTCAAAGACACTACATAAAGGAACTTTTTATCTTCACACACAAGAAATAAAAAGTTAAAGGGTAGACACTTATTTAAAACTTTAAATTTTCCTACATGGCATATTTTTTTTAAAGGATAGTAAAAAAGAATTCTCTCCTTTCATTGTTGATTGGAAGCCCATAGGCCCAGGAACAGCTCCAGGTTGCCCTCTCTTGGTACCTGCCCTACTATAGCTCTCTGTAGTCAGCATTGAACTATACAGAGTGAGGGATTCTAGGCTGTCCTAGCTTAGTCTGATCCACTCCTGCTCTTGAGAATCTTGCATTAAAAATAGTCTAGCCATCTGCTGGCAGATGAGACAACAGCAGAGCTATTTTTAGTTTCAAAGAATTTAGAATTGTTTCGGGATTGGGCTTGAAGATAGCATTGTTTATCTCTTGGGGAGGTGCAGTTGGGACCTTTTCCAGTCAGGCTTCTAAGTTTTAGGAGTTTCTTTGATGTTAGGGCGGAGACTAGTTAAACTTCTTCCTTCTGGCTTCTGATATCTGTGAGGATAACTGCAAATGTTAGAATTAGAGTTCATGGTTGAAGACTGACACACCGAATAGGAAAGGGAGACATGTAGAAGGAATGGGGGAGGGAAGGCTTCCTGCAGGAATGTGGGTGAATGCTGGAGAAAGAATTCTTAAGAGAAGTAATTTTTGCCTTAGGATATGAATTTATGTTGTTCCTCATATTGTGAAGTGATTCTACTGATTTAGCTTTCTTATAGGTCTTTACCTATGAATATAGTTTCCCCCAGAATTGTGTGTGTGTGTGTGTGTGTGTGTGTTAGTATATTTTATTTTTATGCATAGTCTTGCTATGCATCCCTAGCTGGCCTGGTACTAGCACATAGTCCAAGCCATCTTTGTACTCAAAACAGTCATCCTGCCTCTGCCTCCCTGGCCAGAAATAAAAATTTAACATCAAGACTCAAACTTTATAGAGCTTGTTTGCTTTTGTCTCAACAACCCCACTGTTATGTTGGGTGGTAAAGTTATGAAAGTTATGTGAGTGGAGGAAAATTTACTTGAATACCTTTGTCCTGGTTTTATGATACTTTTGGTAATTTATTTTTTCTCAGTCACCACCATTTTAAAAAAAAAATGGTGTTTTCTTTTTCCACAAATCCTGTAGGCAATGGATACTTTAATTATAATTTAAGTCAATTAGCAAGTCTTTTAAAACTTAATAACTGAAGTAAAAGTTGTCTTCAACCTGGCTATCTAAATTTTTGAGCTAGTCCGAAAGACGAGTGCAATGAATTAAATGACTAAAGGATCTTGTTTACATTTGTTGTTTAGCATTTCAAGTTGGTTTTAAGAACCCTTGTTCCAGAATAGCATTTAGTAAAACAAATTAATAATATAAAATAAATGGCAAATAGTAAAACAAATGTCATAGAACCTAAGTTTTTGTTTTTTTTGTTTTTGTTTTTGTTTTTCGAGGTAGGTTCTCACTCTAGCCCAGGCTGACCTGGAATTCACTATGGCGTCTCAGGGTGGCCTTGAACTCATGGAAATCCTTCTACCTCTGCCTCCTGAGTGCTAGGATTAAAGGCGTGTGTCACCACGCCTGGCTGAACCTAAGTGTTTTTTGTTGTTTTGTTTTGTTCTGTTTTTTCGAGGTAGGGTCTTAACTCTAGCTCACACTGACCTGGAATTCACTATATAGTCTCAGGGTGGCCTGGAACACACAGCGATCCTTCTACCTCTGCCTCTCGAGTGCTGGGATTAAAGGCATATGCCACCACGCCTGGCTAGAGCCTAAGTTTTTATAAAAAGTAAGTCTTTGAAAGAAAATGTTTAAGTTGAGAAAGTGAGTTCAGGTTACATTGTGAAATCTTATTTCCATTTTGGGCACTGAAAATGCACTTGAACAATGTTGAGGTTCTAAAAGTTGTCTGAGGAAGAAACCTGTTGAATTTTGTTTAGCTTTTTCTAAATTTATTTGACCCCTTTTCATTATGTTAATGCAAGCAATGCTTCTATGACACAATGTTCCTTGGAAATTACTTTGTGGCATTAAGAGGAGAGACAAAGTAGATAATACCATGGTTTTAGCCACAATGAGACCATTATAAGTGCTCATAGGTTTTGGGAAAGCAGTAGTCCTGTTGAGAAATATGCAAGATGGAAGCCAGGTATAGTGTTGCGTGTCTGTTGTTCTACCATTTTGAAGGTGGAGGCAAGAGGATCAGGAGTTCAAGACCAGCCTTGGCTATGTAGTAAGTTCAAGGCCAGTACGAGCTATATGAGATGCTGTTTCAAACAAAACAAATAAAAACAAAAACCAACAAGAACTGGGCATACAGCTCGATTGGTAGAGTGCTTGTCTAGCATACACAAGGCCCTAGATTCGATCCTCAGCACCATATAAATCTACTGTGGTGGCACACACCTGTAATTCTAGCACTTGGGAAGTAGAGGCAGGAGGATCAGGAGTTCAAGGCCAGCCTTTGTGTTATAGTGAGTTTGAGGCTAACTAGAACTACATGAGACCTTGTCTCCAAAAAACAGAAGCAGTAGACTGATAAAGATCTTTTAAAAGTTTAATATTTTGAGGTACTGTTTTATACACATATGAAAAATATTTTGTTTACATTTGCCCTTCTTGTTCCACTTCTGTTGAATGCCTTTTTCCTCCCAGCTAGTCCTCCCTTTATGTTGATGTTCACTTGACTCGTTTTTTTTTAAAGAAATTCCAGTTCTTTTTTTTTAATATTTTTAAATTTTTATTTATTTATTTGAGAGTGACAGACAGACAGAAAGAGGCAGAGAGAGAGACAGGAGAGTGGGCGCACCAGGGCTTCTAGGCACTGCAAATGAACTCCAGACGTGTGCGCCCCCTTGTGCATCTGGCTAACGTGGGTCCCGGGGAATCGAGCCTCGAACCGGGGTCCTTAGGCTTCACAGGCAAGCACTTAACCGCTAAGCCATCTCTCCAGCCCTCACTTGACTCTTGATAAGGGTTGACTTGCAGAGAAAAAAAATTTTTTTTTCTACTTATCTATTTAGTTAGAGTGACAGACAGAGAGAAGGGGTGTACCAGGGTCTCCAGCCACTGCAAACAAGCTCCAAATACATACACAACCTTGAGCATCTGGCTTATGTGGGTCCTAGGAATTGAGCCTCAAACCGCTAAGCCATCTCCCCAGCCCTTATTCTACTTTCTTAGAGAATTCCTTGGTCTCAGCCTCAAACATTTCTGCTGTCCATTCTGCTATTCAGACTATCTATGAACTTTTTTTTTCAATTTTATTTTTATTTTCACAATTTTTATTAACATTTTCCATGATTATAAAAAATAATCCCGGGCTGGAGAGATGGCTTAGCGGTTAAGTGCTTGCCTGTGAAGCCTAAGGACTCCGGTTCGAGGCTCGGTTCCCCAGGTCCCACGTTAGCCAGATACACAAGGGGGCACACGCGTCTGGAGTTCGTTTGCAGAGTCTGGAAGCCCTGGCGCGCCCATTCTCTCCCTCTCCCTCTATCTGTCTTTCTCTCTGTGTCTGTCGCTCTCAAATAAATAAATAAATAATAAAAAAAAATAATCCCATGGTAATACCCTCCCTTCCCTCCCCCCAAGAAAATTTTTAATGAGAACAATTTAAGGAAATATTTGTCGTAATAGCCCTCACATAATGGAGGAGAGATATTTGAAAAGGAAAAATACGTGAGTAAATTATTATTGCCATTTCAAGTGAGATATATTCTTGGTGAGTGCCTGTAGTCCCAACTATTCAGGAGGATGAGGCAGGAGTATCATTTGAGCCCTGCAGTTTGAGACTGTCTTAGGCAACATAGTGAATCCCATTGTTAAAAAAAAAAAAAAAAAAAAAAACTGAGCCGGAGAGATGGCTCAGCCATTAAGGCCCTTTCCCGTAAAGCTTAATAACTCAAGTTCAGTTCCTTACTACTCACATAAAAGCCAGATGCACAAAGTGGCGCATGTGTCTGGAGTTTGTTTGCAATGGCTAGAGCACCCGGCACACCCATATTCTCTACCCACCCACTCACTCCCACCGCACCGCATGCATGTGTGTGTCTGTCTGTCTGCCAGCCAAGTGTGGTGGTGCATGTCTTTAATCCCAGCATCTAGAAGGCTTAGGTAGGAAGATTGCTCTGAGATTGAGGCCAGCCTGAGACTACATAGTGAATTCCAGGCTAGCCTTGGGTAGAGTAAGACCCTATGTTGAAAAACCAAAAATAAATAAATTAATTAAATAAATTAGGTATTCAGTCAGCTACTTTTGTAATCCTTTATATATTTTCAGTTACTCCTTCAATGTAGGTAGGGTATATGGCAGTGAACCAAATATCCTTAGAAGTTAACATTCTAGTAGGTTGAGGATTATAGGAGCTATAGACAACATATATTACCAGATTATTTTCTGAAGAAATAGCTCAGAAAGATAAAGGGAGAAGGACAGGAGTGAGGCTTTAAATAATTGTCAGGAAATGCTTCTCTGTGTAGTAACATTTTTCTTACAGACAACTGAATGAAATAGGGAAAAGGAGGATGGCTGTGTGCTTTGGTATGTATTGGGATGCAAAGAGGTTTAGAGTAGATTTGGGGTTTATTCTATGGGAAAGCCACTGGAGACTTTTTTTTTTTTTGGTTTGGTTATTTCCTTGAGACAGGGTCTTTATGTGTCCAGGTTAGCCTTGAACTTGCTGTATAGCTGAAGAGGACCATGAACTCCTGATCCTTCTGCCTCCACTTTCCAAGTGCAGGGATTACAGGTGTACTGGAGAGTTATGGGCGGGGTGTGATACATAGCATATTTATATTTTTAAAGATTCACTCTGGCCTGAGAAGGTGAATACTTAGAGAAGGTTGGTGGTTATAGATGGAGTGAAGTGTGTTTTTTTTTTTTTGTTTTTTTTTGTATTTGAAATACATTTTGGATGGGTCCATAGAGTTGGCTGATGGTTGAGTAACAAAAACATGACATCCAATGTGTAGTCAAAACTACAAAGTGGTTGGAGATGGCATACTTTGATGGGGAAAAAAAACTAAACAGGTTAAGGAATTAAGTTTTGGTTTTGTTGTTATTGGTGTTTGATCTTGTTTTTGGGACAGTTTCAATATATAAACCAGGCTGATATTGAACAACTAATCTTCCTGCCCTAGCCTCCCATTAGGATTATATGTGTATGTCACCATGCCTAACAAGAATACATTTTTACATAGCAAAACATCTTAACCTTGTCTTTTGCATATAATTTAGAATTTGGTGTGTGTGTGCACACACTTATTTGCCACCATGTGAATATGGAGGTCAGAGGACAACTTAATGGACCTTGCCTTCTACCTTGTTTGAGGTAGGGTCTTTTTGTTGTTATATGTGCCATACTAGCTAGCCCATGGGCTTCCAGTTTTCCTGTCTGCCTCCCATTTCACCCTAGGTATGCTGGAATTACCCATCACCATGCATTAGTCTTTTACATGATTGCTGGGAATCCAAACTCTTGTCCTTACATTTGTGCAGCAATTGATTTATCTAGTAAGCGATCTCCAATCTCCCCAGCTCAGTTTTGTTTATTTTGAGATAGAGTCTTGCTATATACTCCAAGCTGGCTTTGAACTCAGCTCCCCTCCACCATTCCCAGTGCTGGGATTACCAGTAGGCAAGTGCCGTGCCACTAGAACTACATTTCCAGTCCCAGGAAATTTTTTTTTTCTTCTGTAATTTGTTTTCTTCTTTATTAGTTTTCTTTTTTTCTGGGACTTTGACAAAATGACCCTGACATTTATTTCCAACAATAAACACTTGAGTAGCAATGGAAAATGGAAAAGTGAATTAATGAAAGATAACATATTCTATTGTACAGAAATAAAAACAGAATGAATTTACATTTTAATCCCAGGCTCTGACATTTTTGACAGTTAACTTACTATCTTTTTTTTTTTTAAAAAATATTTTTTTATTGTCAACTTCTATACTTACAGACAACAAACCATGATATTTCCCTCCCCTCCCCTACTTTCCCCTTCATAACTCCGCTTTCCATCATATCCCCTCCCTCTCCCCATTAGTCTCTCTTTTAATTTGATGTCATCTTTTTCTCCTATTATAAGGATCTTGTGTAGGTATTGCTAGGCACTGCGAGGTCTTGGATATTGAGGCTAGTTTTGTCTGGACAGTTGCATTTAAGGGGTGGTACCCTTCCTTTGGCTCTTAACATTCTTCCTGCCACCTCTTCCGCAGTGGACCCTGAGCCTTGGAGGGTTTGAGATGTTTCATTGCTAGACATCCCTTCTTCTCAGCACTATGTTGCCTTTTGCATCCCCAGGAATTTTAGATGAATTCCTAAGGAGAGAATAGGATCTTGTTTACTAAGAAAAAGGACACAACTAAAAATCTAGGGCTGCTGGGATATGGTGGCTCATATTTATAGTTATGGCACTTGGGAGGTTTGAAGGAGGAGTGTTGAAAGTATAGTCTACGCTACACACTGAGACCTGGGCTAGGCTTAGGCTATAGAGCAAGACCCTGTCTCAAAAAAAAAAAAAAAAAAAAAGAAAGAAAGAAAGAAAAGAAAAGAAAAACATCACCCCCAATAACAAAAACCCCATTGGATATTTTCTACTAGCAGTGGTGGGATATTTTTAATGAAATTCTTTAAAATTTTTTAAAGTTTTTAAAAAATTTATTTGTTTGTAAGCAGAGAGAGATAGAAGGGAGAGGGAGAGAATGGACATAACCTGGGCCTCCAGCTGCTGCAGATAAACTCCAGATGCACATGCCACTTTGTGCATCTGGCTTTACGTGGGTACTGGGGAATTGAACCCAGGTTGTTAGGTTTTGCAGGCAAGTGCCTTAACCGTTGAGCCCCCTCTCCTATTTATGTGTGTGTGTTGGCATGTTAGGGTCTCTTGCCACTGCAAACGGATGCCAGATACCTCTCTCAGGTTTTATATCTGGCTTTACACGTTGCTAGGGAATTGAACCATGGTCAGCAGGCTTTGTAAGCAAATGCCTTTAACCACTTAGCCATCACCCCAGCCCACAATTTTTTTTTTTTGAGAAGAATGAGCCTACCCTTTATCTGGTTCCTTTCAGTTAAGGATCTCATCTTGGATTTAGGGTGGGCATAAAAGCCTAGTGATTATTGTCTATATCCTTAAAAGAAGAGGCTAGGACACAGGGGCCTATAAAGGAAGAAGGTTGTGTGAAATGGCCATAGCCCTAATTCCAGTGACGATTATTTGTGTAAGAAGAAGCACTCAAAAGAAGACCCTGTAAAAATAGAGCCAATGACTGCCAGAAGCCACCAGGGGCTAGTGAAAGGAAGCTTCTTCTCTGGAGTCTTTAGAGGTAGCATGTCTCTTCTGGCCTCTAGAACCAACAGAGTACATTTCTATTGCTTTAAGATACTTACATGGTAATTTCTAGAGGTAGTCCTAGAAAACTAATGAAAGTTCTCTTTATTCTAACCTTTCAGACCTAGCTTAATTTGAACTCCCATTTTTAAAATATTTTATTTTTATTTATTTGAGAGAGGGAGAGAGAGAGAGAATGAATCGGTGTACCAGGGCTTCCAGCCCCTGCACACGAACTCCAGATGTATGTGCCTCCTTGTGCATCTGGCTTACGTGGGTCCTGGGGAATTGAACCAAGGTCTTTTGGCATCACACGAAAGTGCCTTAACCGCTCAGCCATCTCTCCAGCCCTGAACTGCCTAGGCTTTATTATGTAGTAATTAGACAGAGGTAGAATCTTTTGGAAAATTTGAGTTCTGATCCCAAGTTTTTTAAAGTTAGTATTTTGCTGTCCTGATCTATATTTTTAAGCATAACTGTTTATTTTTTATTTATGTTTATTTTTTTCAGTACCAGGAACCAAACCCAGACCTTGTGCATGCATTGAGTTACACTCTAGTGATTGTTACTATTTTCTTTCATATGTTTGCAGTGTGAATGCATGTTCTTATGTGTGTGGGTGCACATGTGTATGCTAGAGAACAAAGTAAAAGCCTAACTCTTACTGGGGATTAAGTTTCGATACATGAATTTGAGGCATTCACAAACATTCACATCATAGTATAGTTTAAATATGAAGAATGCATTTAATCAGTTCATTTCCCCCTCTGAATTAATTGGCATAGCCGTTGTTAAGTAGTTACCAAGTTGTTGTAGCTTGAATGTAAAATGCCCTCTACCCCATGGGCTCATGTATATGAACATTTGGTTCTCAGCTAGTGGTGCTGTTCGATATGGTTGTGGGACCTTTAGGATGTGGAGCCTTGGGCTGTAGAGATGGATGATTTAGTCGTTACAGGTACTTGCTTGCAAAGCCTGGTGGCCTGGCTTTAGTTCCCCAGTACACATGTAAAGCCCAAAGTGGCACATGCATCTGGAGTTTGCAGTGGAAGGAGGCCCTGGCACACCCATACTCACTCTCTTTGCATCTGTCTCTTTCTCTGTCACTCTCAAACAAATAAGTAAATACATAAATATATATATATATTTTAAAAAAGGATGTGGAGCCTTGCGGGAGGAAATGGGTCACGGGGGGTGGGCCTTGGGTTTTTATAGCCTGGCCCAACTTCCTGTTTGTCCTCTGTTCCCTCACTCTACTGCAGTGTAACTAGCTGTTCTGTATTCCTGCTACCATGCCTTTCCCACCATGATGAAATGTATTACCTGGAACTGCAAGCCAAATTAAACCCTTTCCTGTCTTAAGGTGCTTCAGGTCAGGTATTTGTTCACAGCAACAGAAAAATAACTAACATATTCCATTAGGTTTTCTTTCAATTTAGATTAGCATAGTACCCAAAATAATATTTGGTAAAACTGAGGTGTCTTCATTGCTCCTTGTTTATAGTGCTGTTTATTTCCTTTTCCAAATAACTTTAGTGTTTTAAGTTCTTCAAAGCTCACTTTAAAACAAATTTATTTATTCATATTTGCATGGAGAGAGAGACAGACAGACACACAGAGCAAGCGCATGAGAGAATGTGTGTGCCAGGGCCTCTTGCACTGCAAATGAACTGCAGGTTCATGTTCCACTTGTATCTTCTGGCTTTACTTGGGTACTGTGGAATTGAATTTGGGACTGACAGGGTTTGCAAGCAAACACCTTTAGCTGTTGAGCCATCTCCCCAGCCCATGATGTTCTGCATATTTAATGCTGAACTAACACTCATGTAATAGACCAGATAGAAAGCAAGTTTCATTCCCAAAATACCCCTTGTCCAGACAGTGTAGATATTTTCTACAAGATAATGGTAGGCTTGATTGTTGACAACTCTTCAGTGTAAATGGTTGTGTCATGTGCAAATCTTTATATACCCAAGTTGACTCCTCAAATGTTTTCTCTTGGCATTGTTTAGCCAGTTTTTATCAGAATCCATTGGGGAATGGGACAATTCTGCTTTTACTTCTTGGCCAGGAATTACTTGATTGATTCTAAAAATCTTATGAAAACACATGGGAAGAAGCTGAGTAAAATGTTTGGGATATGATGACAGAGAAAAGCAGACTTCAGGTTCTCTAATGCTCACTCTTTTTTGTTTGTTTGTTTGTTTTTGTTTTTGTTTTTCAGGATAGGGTCTCACTCTAGCTCAGGCTGACCTGAAATTCACTCTGTAGTCTCAGAGCAGCCTCAAACTCAAGGCCGTCCTCCTCTGCCTCTCTGAGTGCTAGGATTAGAGGCGTGTGCCACCACACCCAGCCATGCTCACTCTTTATATCTTATTTACATACAATTAAAAAAAATTTTTTTTCTTGGGCTGGAGAGGTAGCTTAGCACTTAAGACACCCGGAAAAGCCTAATGACCTAGGCTCAATTCCCCAGTACCCATGTAGAGCCAGTTGCACAAAGTGGCAGAGGCCTCTGGAGTTTGTTTGCTGTGGTTAGAGGCTCTGGTGTGTCCATTCTCTTTTTCTTCTTTCTGTCTGTCTGTCTGTCTGCCTGCCTGCCTGTCTGTCTGTCTGTCTCTCTCTCTCTCTCTCTCTCTCTCTCTCTCTCTCTCTGTAATTGCTTCACATGGCTGAGATGAACCTCCAAACCAGACACAGTATATGGGTGGAAGAAGAATTAATTTGAAGCTTGCAGATCCAGTGGAAATTCCATAATGGTGGAAGAAGCTGCCCCCCTTGCACAGATCGACAAACAGAAATACCACCACCAACACCATAAGCAAGCACACTGTAGGAACCCAGACAGCTCTCAAGCACTCTGCATACTTTCAGCTAGAATTCAGATCCACCCACAAACACCTTAAGGCTAGATCACAGGATACACCCAGTGACACCTCCTCCAGCCAGGTAGCTGAAAATCCAAGAAGCTTTAATAAAACTGACACAGTCCACCCCTGGCCCTCAATAGATTCATAACCATCTCACATTGTGTATTGATTTTAGTTCAACTTCAAAGGTCCCAACGTCTCTACCAATTTAAAATCGTTCCAAAGTCCCAAGTCTCAATCTGAGATATAAGAGTGTCTCTTAACTGTGAGTCCTATAAAATAAAAACAAGTTATATATTTTCAACATATAAAGGCACAGAATAAACATTTCCAACTGCTGTAAGGTATAACAAGAAAAGACTGGACCAATGCAAACTCAATAACCGTCAAGCAAACATCAAACATCTGCTGTTCTTGTAACTGGTGACAAGCCTCTGGATTTTTTCAGTTTCTCTCTTCCAGCTGGGCTGAGTAGCTGGGGGAAACTTCTATCTGGAGCCAAAAGTGCACAGTTCTGGTATATCCAAAACATCTTCGGGTCTCCATGCAAACTGCAGTCCATATTCCAATGGCTCCACTGGCCTATCAGGGTCATCACGCCCTACCTATGTGCTGCATCTCAGCAGTGGCTCCTGGAACCATGTGCACTTCATGACCCACTCCATACATTTTTCATGCTTTCAAAACCATGCAGGAAAAAACCATGTTGTTAATTCAGGGAGTGACCTTAAAAAGCAGGTTTCTTCCTTTCAGTCAACTCCTTTCAAAGGAGTTTGCATTTCTACTATTTGATGCTTACAGATCCATGGGAAGTTCCATAATGAAGGAAGAAGCTGGCCCCCTTTCACAGGTCCACAGAGAGAACTACTACCAGCAACATCATAAACAAGCACATTCTGGGAACCCCAGGCAGAACTCAAGCACTCTGCATGTCTTAGGCAGGAATTCAGATCTGCCCCCAAACACCTTAAGGTTGGGCATCAGCATCTGCCCAGTGAAGCCTCCTCCAGCCAGGTAGCTGGAAATCCAAGAAGCTTTAACAAAACTCCTGAACCTGTTGGGGATATCCATTCAAACTACCACACCCTTTCTGCAAATAAATGAATAAACAAATATTTTAAATACTCTTTAAAAAAATTAAGGGCTGGAGGGATGGCTTAGAGGTTAAGCACTTGCCTGTGAAGCCTGCGGACCCCGGTTCGAGGCTTGATTCTCCAAGACCCACGTTAGCCAGATGCACAAGGGGGTGCGCGCGTCTGGAGTTCGGTTTGCAGTGTCTGGAGGCCCTGGCGCGCCCATTCTCTCTCTCTCTCTCTGCCTTTTTCTCTCTCTCTCTGTTGCTCTCAAATAAGTAAAAAAATTTAAGTGTGTGTGTGTGTGTGTATGTGTATGCAGGTGCACATATGCCACAGCATGCATGTGGAAGTCAAAGGACAACTTCCAGGTCAGTCCTTTTGTGATGCAGAACCTCATTTTTGTTCACTACTCTGTTCATGGGAAATGCCCCTGTCTCTGCCTTTTTTCTCACATTGTAGAAACCACCACTTCTAGCTTTTTACATAGGGTATGGAGGTTTGAACTAGTTAAGCACTCAATCCCTATCATTACAGCGTCCCTCCACTATCAGTATCTCAGATCATTTGGAAATTGTGCCTCATGTCACAGGCCTAGCTGCTGTCCTACTGTGACCCTCCACTACCAGCATCTTATGATTTGGAGCTTGCCCTCCAAGTCAGAGGCCACACCTACTGCACCCACTAGCATCTTGGAACTGGTACACAGCTCACTCCCCAGTTGAGAGGCCATACCACTGCTGCACTACTTACTGTACTTCTCCACTAATAGCATCTCAGACCATATGGAGCTTGCTTTTCACATCAGAGACCACACTCTGTAAGCCCAAACCCCAGCATCTCAGACCCTGCAGAGTTGCTCCCTAGGTCAGAGGTCACACCACTAATGCCTCTGGTTACCTTAACTCTGCCATCTCAGGGTCTACACTGAGTAGCTGCTTGATTTCCAGGTCAAGGAGTTACCTCCCTCACCCCCCACCCTAACTCTAAGGGTCCCAAAATTTGTACAGAGCAGACACCTGCCAGCACCTCAGACCAGAGGTTACACCCCTGCCAATCCTGGCTGCTTATCCTCTTCAGGAAACTCCTAGACCTGATTACACTTTTAGCAAAGTGGCAGGGTACAAAATTACCAAAACCAGTAACCTTCTTACATACAAACATAGGGAGAAAGATGTCAGATAATGCCACTCACTATAACCTCTAGAAAAAAACATACGTTGGAGCTGGAGAGATATCTCAGTGGTCAAGACCTGAGAGATCCTGACACTGCCTGAATTAAAATCTCCCACAGGGGAGCAGAGAATCAAGAATCTTCAGAGACTTACAAGCTCTGGAATCAGTAAAAGGAAGCTCAGAAAAAGAACAATAGAGCAAGACTCTTATCACTTGGCCAGCGCAGGCAAAATGGGGCTTCTCAAAGGCACATACATGGATATACCATACACGTGTGCCACCACACAATGCACTTTAAAAACACACACACACACACACACACAAAATACATTGGAATAAACCTAACCAAGGAAGTAAAAGACTTCTATACTGACAACTTTAAAACACTAGAGAAATTGAGGAAGACACTGAAAGAGGGAAAGATCTCCCATGCTCATGGATTGAAAGAATTAATATGAAAATAGTCATCCTACCAAAAGTACCAAGAAAATGAACAACACAATCCCAATCAAAATTCCAGTGCTACTTTTTATAGGAACAAAAAATTACAAAAATTCACATGGAAATACAAAGTCATTTTAAATAGCCAAAGTAATCCTGAGTGGGAGGGGGGAGCTTACTGGAGATATCACCATGTCAGATTTCAGGTTATACTACAGAGATGTAGTCATTAAAATCAGCATAATGCTGGCAAAACATCACACACACACGTTGATCATCAAAATAAAACAGAGGACCCAAGTGCAAGTCCATGTAATTACAGCCACTTGATTTTGACAAAGAATACATGATGGAGAAAAGACAGTGTCTTCAACAAATAGTCCTGGGAAAACTATCTCCATATGTAGAAGAATGAAACTACATTTCTTTGTACAAAATCAATTCCAAATGGGTAAAAAACCTCAATGTAAGACCTAAAACTTTAAAACAACTAGAGGAAAAAGTACAACATACACTCTTTTTTTAATTAACAAATTCCATGATTATAAACAATATTCCATGGTAATGCCCTCCCTCCCCCCACTTTGTCCTTTGAAACTCCATTCTCCATCATATCCCCTTCCCCTATCAGTCTCTTATTTTGATGTCATGATCTTTTCCTCCTATTATGATGGCCTTGTGTAGGTAGTGTCAGGCACTGTGGGTCACAGCATACAGTCTTAAGAGATGGACACAGGTAAAGACCTGAAAAGACCTTCAATTGTCCAGGAAGTAAAGGAGACACTTGACAAATGGGACCTCAAGAAATTCAAAAGCTTCTGTACAGCAAAGGAAATTGCCTGTTAAGTGAAGAGGCAGCCTTCAGAATGGGAAGAAATCTTTGCCAGCTGTACATCTGGCAGAGGATTAATGTCTAGAATATGTAAAGAGCTCAAAAACTAAGTACCAAGAAAATGAACAACACAATTAAAATTGTGATATGGCCATGAATAAAAGAGCAAATACAAATGTCTTAAAGTGTTCAATATCCTTAGCCACCAGGGAAATGCAAACTAAACCTACTTTAAGAGTCTATCTAACCCGTTAGAATGCCTATCATTAAGAAAACAAATTCTGGGGCTAGAGAGATGGCTTAACGGTTAAGGCATTTGCCTGCAAAGCCAAAGGACCCCAGTTTGATTCTCTAGAACCCCAGATGCACAAGGGTGTACATGCATTTGGAGTTTGATTGCAATGGCTAAAGGCACTGGCATGCCCATATATTCTCTCTCTCTCTCTCTCCCTCTGTCTCAAATAAATGATTTTTTTTTTAAAGAAATTCTGGAGAGGATGTGGGGAAAAGGGAACTCTTATTGTTGATAGGAATGTAAACTGGTGTAGCCTCTCTGGAAATCAGTGTGGAAGTTTCTCAAACATAAAAATATGCATACTGTATAACCCAGCTATACTATTCTTGAACATATACCAAAAGGGTCTTGAGATGCGAGCACGGGCCAGATGTTGAAGATCTGATATGCTATACTAAGAAGTTTTAACTTTTTCTTACAGAGTGTAAAACAAAGGCATGAAATACTGATATTACAGTACATCAAATTACTCTATGGCATTCTGAAATGCTAGAATTCAGAACTGTAGGCAGTGATCCCATTACAGTAAGAACTTGTTGCCATAACCCAGGTTTGAAGAAGAATGGCCCTATACATGAGGCACTGAACATAGAAAGTTTAGATCTTCACAGACAGAACTTCATAAACTGTTTTAGTGTGAGAAACAAGAGAAGGGAAAGTATTTAGAATGATTATGAGAATTCTAATAAAATGATTTAGGGCTCCATTGTTCACCAAAAAGAATAGAGAAAACTGGGTTGGTATCACATGCCTGAAACCCCAGTGCTTGGAAGACTGTTGCAAGATGATTTTAAGTTCAAAGTCAACTTGAACTATGTAGTAATACCCTATTTCAAAAAAAAAAAAAATAGGGCTGGAGAGATGGTTTAGTAGTTAAGACACTTTCCTGCAAAACTAAAGGACCCAGGTTTGATTCCCGAGGACCCATGTACAGATAGATGTACAAGGTGGCACATACATCTGGAGTTCACTTGCAGTGACTGGATGCCCTGGGGTGCCCAGTCTCTCTTCCCCCTCTTTCTCTCTCAGATAAATAAAAATAAATAAAAATAAAGCAACATCCCAACCATAGTAATTCAAGGAAGTAAGTATATTTGAGATAAAGAATTCAAGAGATTGCTAAGTTTAAATTGAATTTAGGGTGCACGTGGGGCATGTAAGTAAAGACATATAGTTAACAATAGTTTATGACATGAGAAAAGCTTAGAATTTTTGAGCTATAGATAGTTATGTGTTACCAACATTATAGGTAAGGCACTTTATATTCTTTTGGAGAAAATGTAATGTGTATTAAATTACTTGGAAAAGTTGTTTTAATTATTGCTTTCTTCAAGAGTATATTTGTTTACTGTTAAGGTTATAGGTAAAAAGTTCATGTTACAGGTAACTAATTAAGAAACCTAAAACACACCTGGGGATTATTAATAAAGACATGGAACTCTGGCTTGCTCTCACGCATTCTCTCTCTCACACACACGTGTACCCCCACACATTTAAACATGCATGCACATATGAACATACCACACACACAAAAGATCTCATCCATAGTCATTCACCAGATCACCCATGGAGCTGCTTTAAAAATGTAACAAACTGCATTACAATGCTAGAGATTCTGTTTCACTATGTGTGCATGTGTGTTAATATGGGTAGGCCAGAGGACAACCTCAGGTGTCATTCTGAAGAATATTTTTCACCCTTTTATTTTGAGTCAGCTTGTCTCATTTGGCTTGCAGCTCGCCAATTAGGGTAGACTGGCTGCCCAGCGAGCCCCAGGAATCCTGTCTTTGCCTACCCATGCTACTACCATACTGGATATTTCTTTATGTGTTCTGGGGTTGAACTCAGATCCCCTTTTAATTTTGGCTTTTAATTTTCTTTTTACATGCACATGCTGTAAAATGGACTTTTTGACATATTGGTTATTTCTGTTAAATCTTTAGTTTTTACCATTTTTTTTCCTCTATGTAGTTTGTGGTGTGTGTGTGTGTGTGTGTGTGTGTGTGTAGTAAATGCATTTGTGTATGCAGATGTGCATGACTCATGTCGGTACACATGTGGAGGTCTAAAGATGATGTTGGGTATCTCCGTCTGTTGATTATTTCTTTGAGACAGAGTCTGTCATCAAAACTGTAATTCTCAGCTTTTCATTTAAACTGTCTGAGCAGGGAGTCCCACTGATGCTCCTATTTCCACTCTACTTAGTACTGGGGTTACAGACATGTGTGACTATTTCCTTTTACATGGGTGCTGGGAATTGAACTCAGGTCTCCTTGCTTGCACAGCAAGCAGTTTTGCCCACTGAGCCATCACCTCAGTCCTGCCTTTTTATTTATTTATTGGTTTTTTGAGGTAGGGTCTTCCTGTAGCCCAGGCAGATCTGGAATTCACTATGTAGTCTCAGGTTAGCCTTGAACTCACAGCGATCCTCCTGCCTCTGCTTCCCAAGTGCTGGGATTAAAGGCGTGTGCCACTATCAGGCTTTTTTTTTTTTTTTTTTTCTTAAGGTAAAGTTTCTTAGCCCAGTCTGGCCTCTAAGACTTGCTATGCAACTGAGGATGACCTTGAATTCCTGATCCTGCTGCCTCTGCCTTCCAAGTACAGAGATTACAGGCATGCACTACCACATTCTGTTTAAGTTTTTTTAAAAGTATAGAATCCATTGCTGGAGAGATGGCACAGAAGTTAAGTGTGCTTCCTACACAATCATGGGAGACCTGAGACAGAGTTTGAATTTCCAGATCCCATATATACAGCTGTGCTTGGCCACATTCACCTGTAACTCTAGTCCTGGTAGAGGGCAGAATCCTTTTAGAATCAGTAGACTCCAGCTCAAATCAAAGACCAGGTGGAATAGCATTGGATTAGAACACCCAGTGTTTTGCTCTGGCCACTGTAGCTGAATATGAGGGGCACTACACCACACTACACACACTCAAAGCAAAACAGAGTACATGTTCTTTGTCAGTTAGGAGATTTGCAAATCTTTTCTGTAGTTTACTTTTTTATTCTCATAATAGCCTCTTTCAAAGCAAGAGCTTTTACTGTTGATGAGGTTGAACTTTTTAATTATGTGAAACATACTTTAGGTGTTTTATTTGATAATGGCCCCAGTTAACAAGAATAGTGATGTTGGCAGTTTGCCTATGCTGAAGAGAAACTGTTAAGTGTTTGCTTCCTTGTGTGTTTATTTGTGTGTATGTGCATGCCACAGTGCACAGCACATGTCAGAGGTCAGCTCTCAAGTGTCTGTGTTCTATTTTTGAGACAGGGTCTGTTGTTACTGCAAACTGCCACATTGCAAATTAACACCAGTCTGGCTCATGAGCTTTAGTTTCTCCTGGCTCTGCCTCCTATTGTTATAAGTGCCCTTGATATCATAGATGCGTGTGCTGAGGAATTGAGCCCAGGCTGGTAGGTTTTGCAAGCAAGTGCCCTTAATGCTATCTCTTCAGCCCCTAGGTATTTTCTTTAAGTGAAAAGTTTAAGTTCTTGATTTAAGGAAGAGTGAAAGAAAATCATATGTTGAGGATAAAAATGAGTCATGTATCTGTAAATGTGTGAAGAATAAAAAAGAAATTTTCTGCTAGTTTTGCTGTCATACTTCAAACTGCAAAAGTTAGAGTCACTGTATTGATCTGGCTATATAAGTTCATTGGTAAAAGCACTTACTAGCATGCATAAGGCCCTGGCTTAATTCCACTCAGCACTGCACTGAATAAATAAATAAATAAAATAATAGGTATCCTGGCTTACACCTGTAAGCCCAGCACTGGGGAGGCTGAGATAGAAGGATTTCCATGTGCTCAAGGCCAGCCTGAGCTACAGAATGAGTTCCAGGTCAGCTTAAGCTAGAGTGAAACCCTGCCTCAAAAAAAAAAAAAAAAAAGTTTTTAGTCACTATATATAGTATTAAACTTCTGTCTGTATGCATAGAAAGAACATATGTACAATTTGGTACTGTCTGTACTTTTAGGCATTTACTGGTAGTATTGGAATGTGGCCCCATTGATATGAGTACTATAGTACTTCATGTTTTTTTAAATCTTATTTGCTAAACTGTCTTAATTCGTGGGTTTTTTAATGTGAAAATAATGTGATAGTTTATATCTGTCATTTTGCTTTGGTTTTCTGTTGTTCCCTCTTTTTCTTTTGACTCTTTCTTGCCATAGGTGGTTTTCTTAATTTCTTTTTAGTATTCCATTTTTATTTTTCTGGTTTTCTTTTTGTTTGTTTGTTTTTGCACTTGCATGTGTGTGGGTTGTATGTGTATGTGTATGTGTATGTCTGGCTTTTTGAGACGGTCTCAGCTCAAGCTGGCCTGGAACTAGATAGCTATACAGCTCGTGCTGCCCTTAGACTTATGATCCTCTAACCTCCCACCTGCTTGTATTACAAATATTATAGAACCACCATGCCTAACTGATCTGTCTTTTTTCAAAAAAAACTCTTATTTTCATTTATTTATATGAAAGAGAGATACAGAAATAGGCAGGGAGAGAGAGAAAGAATAAATAGGTCTCAAAAGAAGAAATAAAAGTGATCAATAAATACTTAATAAAAGCATTTACCATCCTTAGCCATAAGGAAAATGCAAATTAAAGTGTTTTGAAATTCTATTTCTCCTAAGTCAAGATGGCATTCATCAAGAAAACAAGTGTTGGGGAAGGAGGAACTCTTATTCACTGCTAGTGGGAATACAGATTGAAACAGTCACTGTGGAGGTTTCTCAGAAAACTAGAAATAGAATGTCTATATGACCAAGCTATATCCCTCTACAATATTTACCCAAATGACTCTTAAGCCAGCATACCGTAGAGATAATTTGTACATCCTTGTTTTTTGCTATACTGTTCACAGTAACTAGGAAATGGAACCAGCCTAGATTTCCATCAACAGATACATGAGTTAAAAAAAAAAATGTGGCATAAGGCTGAAGAGATGGCCTAGCAGTTAAGGTGCTTGCTGGGGAACCCTCAGGACCCAGGTTCTATTCCCCAGAATCCTTGTAAGCCAGATGCACATATGGCACATGTATCTGTAGTTCGTATGCAGTGGCTAGAGGCCCTGGTATACCCATTCTTTCTCCCTCTAATAAAGATGAAATAAAATAACTTTTAAATGTGGTATATGTACAATGAAATTTTATTCTACCATAAAGAAAGATGAATTAATGATATTTGTAAGAAAATAGTTGGAACTGGAAATTACGTAAAACAAAAGAAGCCAGGTGCATACAAGTACATTTTCTAACATATGTGGATGTGGAATCTAATATGCATGTGTAACATGAAACTAGAAAGGAAACCATGATACACGAAGAAGCGATTGTAAGGGGGTGGGAGATGGAAGGAAGAAACAAAAATATATGGCATGAAAGCTAAGGGGGGGACTATTGGGAGAGGAAGGGGAGGGGACAAATAAGAAAGTAGTATGCAGGCTGGAGGGATGGCTTAGTCATTCAGATGCTTGCCAGCAAAGCCAAAGGACCCAGTTAGCCATGTAAAGTCAGGTGTACAAGGTACATGCATATGGAGTTTATTTGCAGTGGCTAGAAGCCCTGGTATATCCATTTTTGCCCTCCCCCCCTCACCCCTTTCTCTCTCTTCCTCTTGTGTTCTCTCAAATAATTTGATTTAATTTTTAAAATTAGTTATGCTTGAGGCTGGAGAGATGGCTTAGCAGTTAAGGAGTTTGCCTGCAAAGCCATAGGACCTCAGTTTAATTCCCCAGTACCCATGTAGGCCGGATGCACAAGGTCGTACATGAATCTGGAGTGTGTTTTCAGTGGCTAGAGTCCCTGGTGTACCCATATTCATTTTCTCTCTCTCTCTCTCTGCCCCTCTGTGTGTGTTTGCCTCTTTCCCCCTCTTTCTCAAATTAAATCTGAATTTTTAAATTAGATATGCTTATTCATGACTATTTCATATATAGTCATGAATAGAGATATGAACTAATATCAACACATAAAAATATACAGGAAGTTAAAATTCTAGCTTGCTAATCCTCCTGAGATGTAGAGGTTGTGCATCCTCTCCTCACCCAACATGTATCTTATATTTTGTGACTTCAGTATAGCACATATATTTTGTTCCTAATACTTCTGGCTAACATCATTACTTGAAGAGAAAGGGAATGCTTTGGGAATTCAAACTATGTTGTTAATGTACATTCTTTTTATTCTTTTTTCAAGGTAGGGTCTCACCCTAGCCCAGGCTGACCTGGAATTCACTATGGAGTCTCAGGGTAGCCTCAAACTCATGGCTATCCTCCTACCTCTGCCTCCCGAGTGCTGGGATTAAAGGTGTGCGCCACCATGTCCAGCTAATGTACATTCTTTATATAGCCTGCTTTTTTTTGGTTATATTTGGGTGAGGTAAAATTCTAGCTCCTAATTTTCTTTTTTTAAACCTTATTTGAGAGAGAGACAGAAAGAGAGAATGGGTGCACCAGGGCTTCCTGCCACTGCAAACAAACTCCAGATGCATGCACCACTTTGTGCATCTGGCTTTACATGGGTACTGGGGAATCAAACCTGGGCCATCAGGATTTGCAAACAAGCACCTTTACCACTGACCCATCTCTCCAGCGCCCCATTTTCATTTGAATTTGCATTTTTTACAACTTGTCTTTTAAGTTCCAAATGAGTTTATACAGACTATAATCAAAGTACTTAATGATCTTTTTATTTACAGATGTTCTAATTTATGCTTCTCTTTTTTTCACCCTGTCCAGAGGAAATAAAAGCTGAGACCGAGAAACAGAGGTTTGTACAATTTTTCTTTAATAAGAATAATTTGCAATCTTGTCACTCTTGGCCAAAATAGCAGTATAATCTATTTTTAGTGTGACAACTTTTCCTTGTGTGATGTTTATAGGAAAAGTAAATTAGTCTTTAAGAAATATAACTATGTGCCAGGCATGGTGACACATACCTTTAATCAGGCAGTGGTAGGAGGATCACCACGAGTTTGAAGCCACCCTGAGACTGCATAGTGAATTCTAGGTCAGCCTGGACTAGAGTGAGACCCTACCTCAAAATACAAATAAATAAATAAATAAATAAAAATAAGAAAAAGAAAAGAAATATAACCATGCCTCCTTAAAAGTAAAAAAAAGTCTCATAAATGAGCACAGAAAATTATTTATGAAATATAGTGATAATTACTTGAAGATTCTTTAAGAGTTTGACATATCTTTAGAAATATGACTAGATTTCTTTCATATTGTTAGCTTTGTAAACAGAATGGAAATAATTTAAATGTGCTATTTAACATATAAGCATGTAGAAAGTTTGTTGCTTTTTAAAACAAATTATTTATTTATTTATTTATTAGAGAGAAAGCAAGAGAGAAAATTGCCACTCCGGAGCCTTAGACATTGCAAACGAACTCCAAACGCATGTGCTACTCCACCATTGTTCATGTGTCACTTTGTGCATCTGGTTTACTTGGGTTCTAGGGAGTCAAACCTGGGTCCTTAGGCTTCCCAGGCAAGTAAGTGCCTTAACCACTAAGCCATCTCTCCAGCCTATTTGTTGTTTTTTTAAGGTGTCCTGATAATACCTTACACACCAGTAAAATATTTGTATAGTATAACTTGATATCTTTGGGAAAGTATTAGACAAGAATCCCATTTTGTGTTTAGCAGTAGCTCTAATCACTACCTTTGGATCTGGTGGAAGAGCACTCACTTCTCTAGGCTTTGTTTTCCTTATAAAATATGGAAAAATGTAGGACTAGTGACTGGTTTGTAAAGTTTCTTTTAGACAGGTAATTATTTTCTATATGAGTTTTCTATCAGTAAGAGCAACATGATATTCTAATGAGATTTTTTTCTTCATCTTATTTTTTTAGTCCTCCTCATGGAGAAGCAAAAGCTGGATCAAGCACCCTTCCACCAGTGAAGTCAAAGACAAATTTTATCGAAGCAGACAAGTACTTCTTACCTTTTGAGTTGGCATGCCAGTCCAAATGTCCCCGCATAGTTAGTACATCTCTAGATTGTTTGCAGGTATGTATAAAAATGATATTTAAAACTATTTGCAATATCTTTATAAAACAGTGTACACAGTTAATGATTCATATGTTTCCCTGACAGCCTTGTATATTCCTTTTTTTAATTTATTTTTATTTTTTACATTTTTTATTAATTAGTTTTGTATTCAGCAAATACAGGCAGTTTGGTACCATTATTAGGCTCATCCATGACTTACCCCTTCCACTTGGCCCCTCCTTGTTGAGGTATATGGGTCATGCATTATGGAGTTAGCCCTCAGTTATGGGTAGGATTATGTCTCTACATATCATGACCCAACATGTGGCTCTGACATTCTTTCTGCTCCCTCTCCTGCAAAATTTCCCTGAGCCATGTTGGGTTCATTTTTGGTCTGCTTCAGTGATGAGGTGTTGGGGGCCTCTGAGGCTCTGGCTCTCTGATTTGGTAGGAGTTGATTTTTCTCTGTGTTGATCTCCTTCCCCCTTGTGCTGGTATCCAGTTCATCAGAAAAACAGCACCCTTGCTTGTTTCGCCAATTTTCCTTAGTTTCAGCCGGGGCCCTTTTGAGTTATGATGGGGTGGCTCTCTCCTTAGGATCTACATGTATCTGAAAAAGAGAAGCAGATTCTCCAACGGAGAGTTAAGTTAGCTCCAGGACAAATGAGATAACCCTTACTTTTTTTTAATAGAGAATTTAATATGTGTAGGCCCTCTTGTAGCCCACGACTGATGGTAGCTTGATATTGGAGAGTGGGCTTATGTTTGGATATGGTTCTGACTTGTTTCCCAGCTCCAGCTATGGGTCCCGTACCACTGAGGGGATCAGTTAGCCGAATCAAGAGCAGTTGGTTCCCCACCATGGCTGTGCGCCACTATTGCACTTGTGTGGGCATCACAACAGGTTATTTGCTGCTAAGTAGGTTAGATGCTTGAACAGCTGTTGGTCATTTTCCCACAGTCACCCATGTAGCACCTTCTGGCACTAGACGCACTGACTGTCTGGGGAATGACTCTCTTCTAGCTTCCAGCCATGCCATTCCATTTTACATGTCGACCACATACAGTGTCTTCAGCAGTAGGGTCTTACCACTAACGTTTGGTGGGTTATCAATTACTTGGACAGAAATCTGTCTTTCTTTTAGGAAACCTTGTAGGTCTCTGATCAAAAGCTCATTGTGGATGATAGCCACATGCTGGTACTGGGAGTTACAGGTCAGTGCCCACTAAGAAAAGGAAGAAAAAGATAACTAATGTGCAAGAATTAGAGAAGACAGAGAGAGGAAGAGGAAGGGGAGGGAGAGGTAGGGAGGGAAGCTATAGAAGATTAAGGTTGGTCTTCATCATATCCTCTCCAGTGTCTGTGGCTCAGGTGTTCCCTCTAAGGGTCTGGTGAAGGTTTAACCATTTGGTCTGCCTTTTAGGAAGTAGAATTTTATGGTACCATTGCCGTTTGGGTCTAGATTAGTGTTTCCCACCCCTTCAGTGCCCTCTCCTCCCTCCCCATCCATCCTAGTGTCTAGTCCATGAGATGCTTGCTGGGTATGTAAGGTATCTTGGGTAGATTCAGGTTAGGTGCTATAGATGAGTGAGACTATGTGGTGATTTTTTTCTTTGATTGGGTAAGTTCACTGAGAATGATCTGTTCCAGGTTCAACCATTTTTCCTCAAATTTCTTTGTGTCATTATTTTCTTACTGCTGTATAGAATTCCATTGTGTAGATATACCACATCTTAGTTATCCATTCTTCTAGTGATGGACATCTGTATTGATTCCAGCTCTTAGCTATTACGAATTGAGCTGCAACAAACATGGTTGAGCAAATCTCTGTGGCCTGTGGTTTGAAGGTTTTAGGGTAGATGCCCAGTAAGAGAATAACTGGGTCTGTTGGTATTTCTTTTTTTTTCTTTTTTAAATTTTTTTTTTTTAATTTATTTATTTGAGAGAGACAGACACAGAGAGAAAGACAGATAGAGGGAGAGAGAGAGAATGGGCGCGCCAGGGCTTCCAGCCTCTGCAAACAAACTCCAGATGTGTGTGCCCCCTTGTGCATCTGGCTAAAGTGGGACCTGGGGAGCCGAGCCTCGAACCGGGGTCCTTAGGCTTCACAGGCAAGTGCTTAACCACTAAGCCATCTCTCCAGCCCAAGGGTCTGTTGGTACTTCTATAGTCAACTTTTTTAGGAGTCTCCATATTGCTTTCCAAAGTGGTTGTACTGTCCTACATTCCCACCAACAGTGGATGGGTGTTTCTACTTCTCCACATCCTCACCAGCATTTATTTTCATTTGATATTTTGATGTTTGCTATCCTTATTGGGGTAAGGTGGAATCTCATAGTTGTTTTAATTTGCATTTCTCTGATTAGGGATGATGAACATTTTCTTAAGTGTGTGTTTGCCATTTGTATTTCTTCCTCTGTGAACTGCCTGTTCAGCTCTTTGCCCCATTGTGAGTGGAGTGTTTGAAGACAGCATATGCAGCTGACAAGTAAAATGGAATGGCATGCCTGGAAGCCATGAGAGAGTCAGTCCCCAGACAGTCAGCATGTCTAGTGCCAGAAGGTGCTACATGGGCAAGTGGGGGAAATGACCAATATCTGTCCAAGCAACTCATGGTCTAACCTATTTGGCAGCAAATAACCTGTTGTGATGACCACACAAGTGCAGTAGTGGCACACAGCCATAGTGGGGAACCACCTGCTCTTGATTTGGCTAACTGATCCCCTCAGTGGTATGGGACCCATAGCTGGAGCTGGGAAACAAGTCAGAACCATATCCAAACATAAGCCCACTCTCCAAAATCAAGCTACCATCAGTCATGGGCTACTAGAGGGCCTACACCTGTTAAGCTCACTATAAAAAAAGTAAGGGTTATCTCATTTGTCCTGGAGCTAACTTAATTCTCCGTTGGAGAATCTGCTTCTCCTTTTCAGATACATGTAGATCCTAAGGAGAGAGCCACCCCATCATACCTCAAAAGGGCCCCGGCTGAAACTAAGGAAAATTGGCGAAACAAGCAAGGGTGCTGTTTTTCTGATGAACTGGATACCAGCACAAGGGGGAAGGAGACCAACACAGAGAAAAATCAACTCCTACCAAATCAGAGAGCCAGAGCCTCAGAGGCCCCCAACACCTCATCACTGAAGCAGACCAAAAATGAACCCAACATGGCTCTGGGAAATTTTGCAGGAGAGGGAGCGGAAAGAATGTCAGAACCACATGTTGGGTCATGATGTGCAGAGACATTTATCGTACCAATAACTGTGGGCTAACTCCACAATGCACGATCCATATACCTCAACAAGGAGGGGCCAGTGGGGAGGGGGTAAGTCACGGATGAGCCTAATAATGGTACCAAACTGCCTGTATTTGGTGAATACAAAACTAATAATAAAAAAAAGAAAAAATGTAGTTGTTTATATTCAAGATTGATAGTAATTGGAAAAAGATGTTTCTAGTTTAATGTTAACAAAATTCATTAGTGAAAAACAAAGGCAATAATGAAAATGTTGATTTGATCTTTTTTATCAGTGAAATGACACTTCAGTGTTTTGTTTTTTTTCAAATGTGATTTATTTATTTATTTGAGTGAGAGAAAGAGGGGGACAATGGGCATGCCAGGGCCTCCAGCCACTCACTGCAAATAAACTCAGATGTATGCGCCCCCTTGCGCATCTGGCTTACGTGAGTCCTGGAGAATTGAACCGGGATCCTTTGGCTTTGCAAGCCAACAGATTAACTGCTAAGCCATCTCTGCAGGTAAACACCTTAACCACTAAGCCATCTCTCCAGTCTAACACTTCAGTGGTTTTTGTTTGCTTGTGTCTTATTTTGTTTTGAAATGAGCTCCTGATACATTGCCCATCTCGTCTTGAATTCCTGATTCTGAGCAGTCTTTCTACAAAGCCTCATAAATAGCTAGGCCTACAGGTATGCATCATTGAGCCTGTCCAGAACCATAATACTTTATTGCCAACTTTAACATAAATCATCATTTGGAAATGATTTTAATAAATGCCTACTTTTTAATATAAAAATATCTTAATATTACCACTATTTCTACTTCTTACGACTTAATTCAACTATAGCATTCATTTATGTTAGAAATATTCCTGAGTTTTTTATCCTTTTACTTATATACATGCATGCATGTACACATACACTTAGATATTTTGTATAACACACTTATAGATTGCAGGGTCTTTTTTAGGTAGTACCATCTTTCGGGATATATATATTCAACTAACAACTCACTAGCCAAGAAGAGAGAATATAGTTTATATTTAACATAGGTTAAAGATGAGTTCATTTGATTTCTGACCTTGCTTTCCTTAGGACACTAGAATTGTTAGCATCTAATGCTTTGCTTCCTAGCTATAAAGTGATGAATAAATCTGTGATTTATTTCAGGCAGTGTAATTTTTCCTTTTGTTATTGACTACTTCCATAATTATAGACAATAAACCATGGTAATTCCCCTACATACACTTTCCCCTTTGCAACTGTACTCTCCACCATATCTCCTTCCCCTCTCAGTCATTCTCTCTTTCTATTTTGACGTCATCACCTTCTCCTCCGATTATGATGTTCTTGTGAAGGTAGTGTCAGGCTATGTGAGGTCTTGGATATCTAGGGCATTTTGTGTCTGGAAGAGTGACTGTAAGGAGTCCTACCTTTCCTTTGTCTCTTACATTCTTCCTGACACCTCCTTTACAATGGACTCTGAGCCTTGGAAGGTATGGTAAAGATGTTTGAGTGCTGAGCACTGCTCTGCCACTTCTCAGCTTTATGGTGCCTTTCGAGTCATCCCAAAGGTCACCACAATCTGAAAGATGCTTCTCTAACCAAAAGTGAGAGTATCATTAATATATGGGTATAAACATTATGAGAAGTGTTTACTGGGCAGTTTGGTGAGCATAATATATGCATTTATGCAGCCACCAGCAGGCTTTACACCCCTAGGGCTCATGACTTTCCCCATCGTAGGTTTTCAGTATCAAGCATGTATTCCCTCTGTGGAGCAGGCCTCCGTCCAATTAGAGAGTATTTGGTTTCCCCTATAACAGACATGCCACTATTGGAGCCACTGGCTTATTTGGCCTACCTGACCAAACTTAAGGCTTGTAGTGTCCACTGTTGTTTATCTCCACTGGTGACTTCTCTCTCTCCCATGCAGCATAGCATGTTTTGAAATTTGTTTTTCTGAAAAATGATTATCTTATTTGGAAAGAAATTTGGTGTCAGTTGAAAGTGTTAAGATAGTTTCCATAAAAGCAGTATCAATAAAACCCAGTTGAGTTAGAAGGCAGTAAAGCAGTTCTAACTCATCAGAGACAAGTTCTCAAGGCCTGACTTTCTCAAAGCACATTGGCTGACCTGAGAGTTTTGTTGTAATAATTATGCTGCTGTTGTGGTTATTATAGGTATGAAAAACTTCCTGGATTTTATGCTTAGTAAACTCTGGTAAAAGATTGATATAGTCTTTGGCTTTGATTATCCTTTGATATTTTTATGTAAAAACTTCATGTGTATTCAATCAGGTTTAATTTATATGTAATTAGTATATCTATATCTGTATAAAATAAGTTAGCTTGATTAAAGTCCTTATTTTCTTTCCCTATTTCAGAAACTTATTGCTTATGGGCACTTGACTGGTAATGCTCCAGATAATACAACACCCGGCAAAAAATTAATTGATAGAATTATTGAAACAATATGTGGTTGCTTTCAAGGCCCTCAAACAGATGAAGGAGTTCAGTTGCAGATAATAAAGGTAATTAATTATGTAAAATGAAATTATTCATAATGTTTATGTTTTGAAATTAGAAGTCCTTAACCTTGAAAATACTAGGAAAGGTAATTTTATTGTTTATTTTAAATATAATAGAGGTTATTCAGGAGATGTTATTGAATAACAGATTATTAGACAAAACTATCCCGTATCTCTTTTTGGAGCATTGTAATTAAGGATTGGGTCCCTAGTATCATCTAGAATTTTTTACCATTTTAGCAAAAGCATGGTAGGCATGACAGCATGCCACTAATTCCAGTGTTCAGGTGGCATGATCCACAGGGAAACCTGGCCAGCTAGACTACCTGAATTGGCAAGCTCTAGGTTCATCCAGAAGCCCTATTTGAGTAAATACAGTGGAGAGTGATCAAAAACACCTGGCATCAATTTAAAACCTCCATACGTGTGTGCACATGCACCCACGCATATAAACATGCAAAAATATTAAACTAATATTTACAAATATCTTTGACAATAACATATTTATTGAGTTCAGTCATTAAAAAAGACCTCGAGGTTCGGACTTCCAGTTAAGATGGTGGCGAAGGTACCACGCCAAAGCAGCCTGGGGGGAAAAAAGACCAAAAAAACTCAGCAAAATACACACTTTTACTAAAAAGTGAGGTGTATAGGAAATTGAAGCAGCATCAGAGAAGTAGAAGAGATCCAGAGCCCGCACAGGCCACAAAAGCAGCCTTGGCAGCCCTGCCAACCGCGGTGGTGTCGGCACACCAGAAAGCTGCCAGGCTCGGCTCCACCCACAGGAAAAGCCAGGTACAGGTATTTTCCACTCACACTGGCACTCTCCACAACTCAGGAAACGTGAAGGGAGAGTGGCAGTGAGCAACGGAGGAGAGACCATGAGGTAGAAGGACATATGGAACAGCGAGAGAACTAGAACAGCTGCGGCTCCCTCCCCTCCCCCACCGCCTGAGCCCAGCTCCAGCGAACAGAGCAGCGGTCCGGGGACCCGGCCACACCAACTTGGGCTGACAGCAGGACCCAAGCAGGAGCAGAGTCCAGCAGCAACATCAGCGGCTCTGGCACTGGTAACAGCGGCCCCAGCAGCAGCAGAACCAGTAGTGGCAGCAGCGGCAGACACAGCAGGGGCAGACCCAGCAGCAGCAGCAGCAGCTTCATCAGCACCGGTGGCTCCAGAAGTGGCAGCTACAGCAGCAGCAGCAGCGGTGGGCCCAGCAGCAGCAGCTTCAGCTGCTCACTGACCCAGCAGAGGCAGCTTTAGCAGCAGCAGTTCCAGCAGCAAGGGTGCTGATGTGCAGGGCCACAGTTGCCAGGCTCAGTTTGTCCCGCAGGAAAAGCCAGTGCCCAGCTCTAGAAATCAGAACAGCAGCCTGACGACCCAGGCAGCAACTTGACTGAGACCAAACTCATCCAAGGTAACTGTGATTGTACCAGGGAATGGTCTCACTTGCTCACAAGCTGACTGGGATCCCTCAACAGACCAGAAATCTTAACCTCTATGTTGATAGAGGATCTGGTTGTTATAATAACTACTCTGACATACATACTTGGTGCTGTTTTACATTGAATGGGTACAGTGTTAGTTAACTTTTAGAATCTACCTGTATTTTATTCTACTCAGCCTACTTGAATACTCACATAGCAGAGAAACTCAACCCCTAAGAGCACCTTTGTAGATACTCTGAGAGTCTTAAGAGCCACACCTAACACCTTAAGCTCCTACCCTGAAAATATATAACATCATATCAATTGATACAGCAAAGAATACCCAGCTAGCTAGAAAATCCAAGCATTAACTTAATCCAAGATGCAAAAATATATACATTATAACACAAGAAACACTAAAAAGCAAGATGATATAAATCCACCCAAAAGTATTAATGCATCAGAAATGACCTCCAGTGAGAACGAGTTAGAGGAAATGCCTGAAAAAGATTTCAAATGAATGATTGTAAATATGTTCAAAGAAGTCAGAGAACAAATCAAAGAAGTCAAAGAGGAACTTAAACAGGAAATCAAAGGAATCAAAGAAGATGCAGGACACCAATTTCATGAGATTAAGAAGGCAATACAAGACATAAGTAAGGAAATAGAAATAATAAAGAAAAACCAGTCAGAATTACTAGCAATGAACACAGTTAATGAAATAAAAAACTGTAGAAAATCTCACCAGTAGAATGGATGAAGGAGAGGACAGACTATCTAAGCTAGAAGACTAGGTGGCAGATCTAATACAGTTCAACAAAGAGAAAGACAAACTTATAGAAAAGTGTGAGTGGGAATTTCAGGATATTTGGGACACTATGAAAAGATCAAATATAAGAATTCAGGGCATAGTAGAAGGAGAAGAATTCCACTCCAAAGGCATAGTAGGCATCTTCAAAATCATAGAAGAAAATTTTCCCCAAATTGGGAAAGAGGTGCCAATGCAGATACAGGAAGCCTTTAGAACCCCAGCCAGACAAAACCTGGAAAGAACCTTGCCTCGCCATCAAACTTCCCAACACACACACCAAAGAAAAAATATTGAAAGCAGTTAGAGAGAAAAATCAAGTTACTTACAAAAGCACGCCCATCAGGATTACAGCAGATTATTCAACACAAACTTTTAAAGCCAGAAGGGCTTGGAGTGATATATTCCAAGTTCTGAAAGATAACAACTGTCAACCAAGGTTACTTTATCCTGCAAAGTTATCCATTCAAATAGAGAAATAAGGACATTCCATGACAAAAGCAGGTTAAAGGAGTATTTGAAGACAAAACCAGCTCTACAGAAAATACTTGATAGAATCCTCCATGCTGAAGAAAAGGAAAAGCACACATATAAGGAACCTAGAAAAAACAAGCAATACTCAAATACTAGTTAACACAAGAGAGCACAGGTAGAACCGGAACCACCAAAAAAAAAAAAAAAAAAAAGGCAAACAAATACACACCTTTCAATAATATCTCTTTTTTTTAAAAAATTATTTATTTATTTGAGAGCGACAGACACAGAGAGAAAGACAGATGGAGGAAGAGAGAGAATGGGCGCGCCAGGGCTTCCAGCCTCTGCAAACGAACTCCAGACGCGTGCGCCCCCTTGTGCATCTGGCTAACGTGGGACCTGGGGAACCGAGCCTCGAACCGGGTCCTTAGGCTTCACAGGCAAGCGCTTAACCGCTAAGCCATCTCTCCATCCCACAATAATATCTCTTAATATCAACAGCCTCAATGCCCCAACAAAAAGACATAGGTTTGCAGACTGGGTTAAAAAGCAGGATCCTACAAATTATTATCTCCAAGAAACTCACCTTTCTACAAAGGATAGACATTATCTTAGGGTGAAAGGTTGGAAGATGGTGTTTCAAGCAAATGGACCTAGAAAACAAGCAGGGGTTGCTATCCTAATATCTGACAAGGTAGACTTCAGTCCAACGTTAGTCAAGATCGATAAGGAAGGTCACTTTATATTGATTAAGGGCACACTCCAACAGGAGGACATTACAATCCTAAACATATATCCACCTAACATGGGGGCTCCCAAATTCATCAAACAAACACTATTAGAACTAAGGTCACAGATAACACCAAACACAGTGGTGGTGGGTGACTTTAACACCCTACTCTCATCAATTGACAGGTCATCCTGGGAAAAAATAAACAGAAAGGCATCTGGACTAAATGAGGTCATAGAAGGAATGGACCTAACAGACATATACAGGACATTTCATCCAAAGGCTTCAGAAAATACATTCTTTTCAACAGCACATGGAACATTCTCTAAAATAGACCATATATTAGGAGACAAAACAAATCTTAACAAATTCAGGAAAATTGAAATAATTCCTTGCATTCTATCTGACCACAATGGAATTAAACTACAAATCAGTAGCAAGAAAGGCTATAGAGCATACACAAAATCATGGAAAGTAAACAATACACTACTAAATGATGAATGGTCAATGAAGAAATTAAACAGGAAATAAAAAAATTTATAGTCAAATGATAATGAGAACACAACATATCAAAATCTCTGGGACACAATGAAGGCAGTTCTAAGAGGTAAATTTATAGCCTTAAGTGCCTATATTAAGAAATTAGAAAGGTCACAAGTAAACAACCTAATGCTTCACCTTAAAGCATTGGAAAAAGAAGAACAAGGCAAACCAAAAATCAGTAGATGGGAAGAAATAATTAAGATTAGGGCAGAAATTAATGAAATAGAAACAAAAAAAAAAACAATCCAAAGAATTAATGCAACAAAGAATTGATTCTTTGAAAGCATAAACAAGATTGATAAACCCTTAGCAAATCTGACCAAAAGAAAGAGAGAAGAGAGACAAATTAATAAAATCAGAGATGAACAAGGTAACATCACAACAGATTCCGGAGAAATTCAAAAAATCATAGGGACATACTATAAAAGCATATACTCCACAAAGTGTGAAAATCTGAAAGAAATGGATGATTTCCTTGATTTATATGACCTACCTGAATTAAATCAAAATGAGATTAATCACTTAAATAGACCTATAACAAACATGGAGATCCTACAAGTTATCAATAATCTCCCAACTAAAAAAAGCCCAGGTCCAGATGGATTCACTGCTGAATTTTACCAGACCTTTAAGGAAGAGCTAACACTACTGCTTCTTAAGCTTTTCAGGAAATAGAAAAAGAAGGAATTCTATCAAACTCCTTCTATGAGGCCAGCATCACCCTGATACCAAAACCAGGCAAAGATAGAACAAAAAAAGAAAATTACAGACCAATCTCCCTCATGAACATAGATGCAAAAATTCTCAACAAAATATTGGCAAACAGAATACAAGAGTATATCAAAAAGATCATTCACCCTGACCAAGTAGGCTTTATCCCAGAGATGCAGGGATGGTCCAATATACACAAATCTATAAATGTAATATATAAACAGGTTGAAGGACAAAAATCACATGATCATCTCATTGGATGCAGAGAAAGCATTTGACAAAATCTAACATCCCTTCATGACAAAAGTCCTACAGGGACTGGGAATAGAAGGAACGTATCTCAATATAATAAAAGCTATTTATGACAAGCCTACAGCCAACATATTACTAAATGGGGAAAATCTGGAAGCTTTTTCACTAAAATCAGGAACAAGACAAGGTGTCCACTGTCCCCAGTTTTACTTAATATAGTTCTGAAAGTCTTAGCCATAGCAATAAGGCAAGAGACACACATAAAAGGGATACAAATTGGAAAGGAAGAGATCAAGTTATCATTATTTGCAGATGGCATGATTCTATACATAAAGGACCCTAAAAACTGTACTAGCAAACTGTTAGAGCTGATCAAAACCTACAGCCATGTTGCAGGATACAAAATAAATACACAGAAATTAGTAGCCTTCATATATGCTAACAACAAACACACAGGATGAAATCAGAGAATCACTCCCATTCACAATTGCATCAAAAAAATAAAAAATAAAGTACCTTGGAATAAACCTAACCAAGGAAGTAAAGAATCTCTACAATGAGCACTTTAAAACACTCAAGTGAGAAATTGCAGAAGACACTAGAAAGTGGAGAAACATCACTTGTTCCTGGATTGGAAGAATCAATATTATGAAAATGGCAATGTTACCAAAGCAATCTACACATTTAATGCAATCCCTATCAAAATTCCAAAAGCGTTCTTCATGGAAATAGAAAAACAATCCAAAAATTCATTTGGAATCACAACAAACCTCGAATATCTAAAATAATGCTGAGCAACAAAAATAAGGCTGGTGGTATCACCATACCTGATTTTAACCTATACTACAGAGCCATAGTAACAAAAACAGCGTGATACTGGCACAAAAACAGACATGTAGATCAGTGGAACAGAATAGAGGACCCAGATGTCAGCCCAAGTAGCTATAGCCACCTGATATTCAATAAAATTGCCCCAAAATACTCATTGGAGAAAAGACAGCCTCTTCAGCAAATGGTGTTGGGAAAACTGGATATATATCTGCAGAAGGATGAAAATAGATTCTCCTCTCTTGCCATGTACAAGAATTAAGTCCAAATGGATTAAAGACCTTCACATCAGACCTGAAATTCTGAAACTGCTAGAGGAAAAAGTAGGGGAAACCCTTCAACATATTGGTCTTGGCAAAGACTTTCTGAATACAACCCCAATTGCTCAGGCAATAAAACCACAGATTAATCACTGGGACCTCAGGAAATTACAAAGATTTTGCTCTGCAAAGGACACAGTGAAAAAAGCAAAGAGGCAACCTACAGAATGGGAAAAAATCTTCGCCAGCTATATATCTGATAGAGGATTAATATCTAGGATATACAAAGAACTCAAAAAGTTAAATAATAAGGAATCAAACAAGCCAATCAAAAAATGGGCTATGGAGCTAAATAGAGCATTCTCAAGGGAAGAAATATGAATGGCATATAAGCATCTAAAAAAATGTTCTACGTCACTAGTCATCAGGGAAATGCAGATTAAAACTACATTGAGATTCCATCTCACTCCTGTCAGATTGGCCACCATCATGAAAACAAATAATCATAAATGTTGGCGGCGATGTGCAAAAAGAGGAACCTTTCTACATTGTTGGTGGGAATGCAATCTGTTCCAGCCATTGTGGAAATCAGTGTGGAGGTTCCTAAAACAGCTAAAGATTGATCTACCATATGACCCCGCTATAGCACTCCTAGGCATATATCCAAAGGACTCATCTCATTTCCTTAGAAGTAGTGCTCAACCATGTTTATTGCTGCTCAATTTATAATAGCTGGGAAATGGAACCAGCCTAGATGTCCCTCAACTGATGAGTGGATAATGAAGATGTGGCACATTTATTCAATGGAGTTCTACTCAGCGGTAAAGAAAAATGAAGTTAGGAAATTTGCAGGAAAATAGATGGACCTGGAAAGGATTATACTAAGTGAGGTAACCCAGGCCCAGAAAGCCAAGCGCCACATATTCTCTCTCATATGTAGATCCTAGCTACAGATGATTGGGCTTCTGCGTGAGAATGAAAATACTTACTAGCAGAGGCCAGTAAGTTAAAAAGGAGACATAAAGGGAAGAGAAAGGAAGGGAGGAGGGTACTTAATAGGTTGATATTGTGTATATGTAAGTACTGTGATTGAGATGGGGAGGTAATATGATGGAGAATGGAATTTAAAAGGGGAAAGTGTGGGGGGTGGGGAAGGAGGGAATTACCATGGGATATTATTTTATAATCATGGAAAATGCTAATAAAAATTAAAAATAAATAAAAATAAAAAGTGCTAAAATAAATGAATAAGTAAATAAACAAATAAAAGACCGCAAAGATGAATAAGACATAGTATTCAAAGTTGACGGTCACATGTCTGTGTTTAACTGATGAAGTGCAAATGCTGTGCATTTCAATAAATAAAATCATACTTAAAATGAAACATGGTTTAATATTTTGGAGTTTAAAGGACTATGTGGGAACTACTGCCAGAGTGAGGAAATCCTAGATATTTTAACAGTTAACATGTTCCAGGCAGATAGAAATTCTCACCTAAAAGTAGTAATTGCTTCTGAAATTTTAATATGAAAATGATAAAACTCTGGATCAGAAAATTTTTTTAAGTCTTTTTTTTCTTTTTAAAGGCATTACTCACTGCGGTAACATCACAACATATAGAAATTCATGAAGGAACTGTATTGCAAGCTGTGAGAACATGTTACAACATCTATCTAGCAAGCAAAAATCTCATCAATCAGACAACAGCCAAAGCTACTCTTACTCAGATGCTAAATGTTATCTTTGCACGCATGGAAAACCAAGCAGTAAGTATTAAAAAAGAAAGAGATTTAAAGGAATTCACAGTAATTGTAGTGAAGTATTTATTCATGTAGAAAACAAGGTCCACGTACAGATTTCTTGTATTAAATTTTGTTTTATTTTGAAAATTATTGACTTGACAAAATGAATATTTAAATGTTTACAAATAAAATGTGAAGAATTGATCTCCATCTTCCTCAGAAGAGTGAATTGATATTTTTGGCAAACTCAAGTAGTGCTGGTGTTGAGAAACCTAAACAGAGTGTTTAGGAAATTTTATTTTGGGGCTGGAGAGATGGCTTAGTGGTTAAGCGCTTGCCTGTGAAGCCTAAGGACCCCAGTTCAAGGCTCGATTCCCCAGGACCCACGTTAGCCAGATGCACAAGGGGGCGCACTCATCTGGAGTTCGTTTGCAGTGGCTGGAAGCCCTGGCGCGCCCATTCCCTTTCTATCTGTCTTTTTCTTTCCCTCTCTCTCTGTCACTCTCAAATAAAGAAATAAAAATGAAAAAAAAAAGAAAATGTTATTTTTCACAGAATAATATATTTCTTTTTATCAAGCATATTGCTTGTGTTTCTGCAACTTTCCAATAAGAGAAGGCTAGAACTTGGCACTGTGTTTATTGATGATTATTTGCCACTTTTTTAGGTTGAGGATGGAATTTCACTGCAAGTAATTCCACATTATTTGGAATATTACTGAATAGTATGAAATGTTCATACTTGATTAATGTGAAATAACCTTTGTGAAAATTAATCCTGTGAGATTCATTCATGTTAGGCCATGAGGACTGAAAGAGCAATAAAAGAGCAAAAAAAGAGCAATAAAAGTGTTAAAAAATAAAGTTAGTGATTCCAGTTGATGTTTTTGCATCATGTTAAGTGTGCCAGTTTTGTAAATAGTATTTTGTACTAAAATTTAGATGATTGGGGCTGGAGAGATGGCTTAGCGGTTAAGCACTTGCCTGTGAAGCCTAAGGACCCCGGTTCGAGGCTTGGTTTTCCAGGTCCCACGTTAGCCAGATGCACAAGGGGGCGCACGCGTCTGGAGTTCGTTTGCAGTGGCTGGAAGCCCTGGCTCGCCCGTTCTATCTCTCTCCCTCTATCTGTCTTTCTCTCTGTGTCTGTCACTCTCAAATAAATAAATAAAAAATGAACCAAAAAACCCCCCTAAAATTTAGATGATTGTAGATAGTTTTTTCATACTTATAAGATGGCTGGGCAAAATGATCTAAAATAGCAGTGCGATTTTATTATGTAAGTATGTATGTATGTATGTTTTTCAAGGTATGGTCTTGTTCTAGCCCATGCTGACCTGGAATTCACTATGTAGTCTCAGGGTGGCCTTGAACTCTTGATGATCCTTCTACCTCTGCCTTCCGAGTGCTGGAATTAAAGGCGTGTGCCACAACATCTGGCCATTTTAGTATTTTTAATGTTGAATGTGTGCCAAGATTTAATGACCAAATTAGTCATTTACATTTTTTCAAGGATACCTAAATATAAAATTGTTACAAATTCAAAGACAGATAGCAGGCTACAAATACTTCTTTTGTTTCTGGGGGATAGGGTTGGAAGGTATTAGAAAAGGGTGTTCCTATTAATTGAACAAGGTCAGAATGAGAGAAATGTATTGAAATGACCCTGTGTGTAGAGAAACCCACTTGACTCTGAAATAGCATTTGGACACATCTTTTCTTGTAAAAACATTTTTTAAAATGTTTAAATTCAGGTCCTCAGTGTGACATTTGTTCATTGCCTTGATACATGTGGACTACATGAAAGGATGTCACCATGAAAGGGACCCTGGCAAGGTCTGCAGAGGCATCTGGTGTGGCCAGGGGGATGGTATTAGGGTGCTGAACCCTTGTCTTCCCCCACCCAGTGTGTGGGGCACAGGAACAGCTTTAATTTTTTTAAATTTTTATTTATTTTTATTTATTTGAGAGCAACATACAGAGAAAGAAGGAGGCAGAGAGAGAAAGAATGGGCACGCCAGGGCTTCCAGCCACTGCGCCCCCTTGTGCATCTGGCTAACGTGGGTCCTGGGGAATCGAGCCTCGAACCAGGGTCCTTAGCCTCCACAGGCAAGCGCTTAACCACTAAGCCATGTCTCCAGCCCATAGCTGTAATATTTTTAATTAGATATGTTTGACATGGTAATGTAAGAATAGTCTACAAAAGAATATGCTCTAAGAAGTTTCCTCCTACTCTTTTTTTTTTCCCATTTGGTCATTTACTAATCCCCACCCCTATAGAAGACTATTGTTTCTAGTTTCTTTTGTATCTTTCTAGACCTTATTTTTTGTTTCTGGACTTTATTTATAAGCACATGGGCGTAAGTGAATGTGTATATGTCGTTTTATCTACTTTATCCTCATAGGGTTTTTTATTGGATTTGTTAAATCTATTGTTGGCAACAGTACAGTTACTACTTTAAAATGTTTTGGCTTTATGTAGGTAATACAATTTACAATATTAAGCACCCATTATAATCAAAATGGCATTTTAGTGAAAGTCTTTTTCTCTTTTCTTATGTACTGATTTCTAGCCACCTAAGGAGGTTTTAGTATATTTTATGTTCTTTTTTCTGATAAATTTATAATTCACAAATACAAAGAAAAAGTGATAGATTAAAGGATTTATAGTTGGTTTGAGACCTTATTTTTCTAGACTTCGGGCTATTTATTTCACAAATATTATAAATTATTCTATTTCTTTCAAGTTACAGGAAGCCAAACAAATGGAGAAAGAAAGACATCGGCAGCAGCAGCATCTATTACAGTCTCCAGTAAGCCATCATGAGCCTGAATCACCTCAACTTAGATATCTGCCACCTCAGACTGTTGATAATATAGCCCAAGAACATGAAGGGGACCTTGATCCTCATACAAATGATGTGGATAAGAATCTCCAAGATGATACCGAGCCTGAAAACGGATCTGATATTTCCAGTGCTGAAAATGAGCAGACTGAAGCTGATCAGGCAACAGCAGCTGAAAGTAATCTTGAGAAGGGGATATGGGTGTCTGCATGTTAAGGGAACTGGGTAAATGAGAGATTTTGATTAAGAAATGTGAATTTCAGGCCAGCCTGGGCAAGAATGAGACCCTACCTTGAAAAACCAAAACTTAATGGATAGCAAGTCCATTATAGTAATTGAACTTTTTTTTCATTCTCAATGGGAAAGCTATTGATGTCAACTCACAAAATATCTCAATGATACTTTTTGCATTCAATAGTATCTTTTAAGCAGTATGAATTATAGACTTCATTTGGAAGAAACATGTCTTTCTAAAAAGAATCACAAATATCTGTTAGCATATTACATAAGAAATTTAGTTTTCGTCTTGAGATTAGTTTTGTAGCAAACAAAAGACCTATATAGTAAGTTTTTCTTCTGGACTATTATTGAAAATGTTATGAAGTCATTATCAATTTGAAAATATACTCAAAAAATTACTGAAGCTGGGTGTGATTACACATTCCTGTAATTCCAGAACTTGGGAGGCTGAGGCATGAGAATCATAATTTTGAGGCTAGGTTGGACTAATATAGCAAGAATCTTATCTCACTAAAAGTATGTTAAAGTTAAGGCTGGAGAGATGGTTTAATGGTTAAGACACCAGCCTGTGAAGCCTGAGGACCTGTGTTCAACTTTTCAGTTTCCATGTTAGCCAGATGCACAAAGGTGAGGCAAGTGCAAGGTTGCACATGCCCACTAGGTGATGCAAGTGTCTGGAGTGTGGCTGAGGCCCTGGTTTGCCAATTTTTTCTCTCTCTCTCCATCACTCTCTCAAAGATAAATATATAAACAAGTGCAAAATTAAATATCTTTGGTTAGCCAAATAGCTTATAGAAGCTTCAGTTTTTAATTTCTTATATCCTGTTGTACATTAATTATCAAAGTTGGGATATTCACTTTGATATTTGTTTTAAGTTCATGCGCGTGTGTTTACATGTATGTAAGAAAAGGTATATGATTACAATTTTTTAAAAGCTTTATTTATTTCCTTTAGAGAGAGAAAGAGGAAGAGAGAGGGGGAGAGAGAACGGGCATGCCAGGACCTCCAGCCAGTGCAAACGAACTCCAGACACACGTGCCACTTTGTGCATTTGGCTTACATGGGTCCTGGGGAATCGAACCAAGGTCCTTCGGCTTTGCATGCAAATGCCTTAACTGCTAAGCCATCTCTCAGCCCACATTTTTTTTTAAATTAGTTTCTCTGTAACAATATTTATATCAAGTCATTTTTTTTTCCAAACATTATTTTCAGCTCAATTATTCTATGAACTAGCTTGAGGTAAACATAATGGAGATTGTGTTGCCAACTCCTTGTGCTGGTCTCGAACTAAGGTGGTTAGGACTTAGACCTAACTATTAGAACTAGAACCTTTAGCTGGGCATGGTAGCTCATGCCTTCTAATCCCAGCACGTGGCAGACTGGGGTAGGGGCATTGCGAGGATGTAGAGGCCAGTGTGGGCTACAGAGTGAGTTCAGGTCAGCTTAGGCTAGAGTGAGACCCTGCTTCAAAAAGAAAAAAACTGAATTAGAACTTTGAGACTTTTAGAATTAATCTAAAATCTGTTTTTAACTTCACCTCAATGAAAAGCATCTATAATAATATATTTTCATCATTTGATTTTTTTGCATACTTTCCATAACTTATTAATGGCCTGAATAAATGTCATTTTACTTTTAATTTAATAGCACTGTACTTGAAAAGGGATGATTTAAACATGATTTTCTGTGACATTCTAATTATTTTGACTATAAAGTTTTTTTTTTCCAACAACTGATACAAATTAAAATTCTAGGGCCTGAGGAGGTGGTTCAGTGGTTAAAGCAACCTGTTTGCAAGCCTCCCAGCTTGTATTCCAATTACCTGGTACCCAGGTATAGCCAGATGCACAAAGTGGCATTTGCATTTGTAGCAACAAGCAGCCCTGGCACCACATTTGCTTGCGCCCTGTTTTCCTCTTTCTTTCCCTCCTTCCCTCTCCCTCTCTCTGCTTCCAACTAAATTAAAAAAAATTTTTTTAAGAGGGAATTCTACTTGAGAACCATCACTTAAATTTATGTTCTAAGTACATTTTTCACTAGCTGTGTAAAGTTACCTTCTTATATTATTCACTGCTATTATGATATATTTTTCACTTAATTTATGAGAGAATTTTAAATTTACTAGCTATTTTGTGGGCACTGGCATGTGGTTCTACATATTTAGTTACATTCAAATTTTAACCTTCAGACCCAAGGTAATTTTAGCTCACTAAAGTACAGAAATGAAAGTTACAAAATGGTAGAAATATTACCTGCCAGGCCTTTTATGTATTTACTCCACTGAAGAGCCATTGAAGAATCTAAAGGCTATTTCATGAGATAAATGTACTGATTTAACATGCTTATTTATCAAGTTTCATCTTATGACACTCAGTAATTTGCAGAATATGGCAAGCAGATAGTAGATTAGAAGCAGTGTAATTATAGGGAAGCTACTGTTGTAAATAGTGCCCCTTTATAGTAGGAGGAGCTGGGAACAGTGGGACCATAACAGTCCTATAAGCCAGTATAAAGTCTTATGTCATTTGGTGTATGTAGGGTAGTTGTTGCCACAAGCATCCTAAAGTACTTGTTGAACCACATTGAGATATTTTTAGCATTTCAAAAAATCCAGTTGTAAGCCTTATTTTTATTTGCTGTAGTTTATGTAGTACATTTGAGGTTACACCAGTTTTTCTTAGGCCATTCAGAAGTTCTGATTATAATACCTGTCATAGTTTTTAGTATTTTGGAGAATAAAATTTAAAATTTAAATTTAGTTTAACATCAAAAATATAGGTTATTATTTTTTAAATATTTATTCATTTGAGAGAGAGAGGAAGAAGCAGATAGAATGGATATGCCAGGTCCTCCATTCACTGCAAAACAATTCCAGACACATGTGCCACCTTGTGTATCTGGCTTACGTGGGTACTGGAGAATTGAATCTGGGTCCTTAGGCTTTGCAGGCAAGTACCTTAATCACTAAGCCATCTTGCCTGCCCAAAATGTAGATTATTTTGTAAGGAAAGAGTAAGGAAAGCACTTGTGGTGGTCCACGTGCTTCAGTCTTTTCCTTTTTGAGGACTTCATTGTTGTAAAATACAATGATGATCATTTGAAAATTAATATTATTACAGTGAAGACCTTTATATCAAAGTAAGTTTTGATTTTACTTAATATGTTATTTGGTAAGGCTTATTAAATGTGTATAAGACATTTAAAAGGATTCATTCAGAGTATTTTTTTTTTTTTTTTTTTTTTGGTTTTTCAAGATAGGGTCTTGCTCTAGTTTAGGCTGACCTGGGATTCACTATGTAGTCTCAGGGTAGCCTCGAACTCATGGTGATCACCTGTGTCTGCCTCCCAAGTGCTGGGATTAAAGGCGTGTGCCACCATGCCTGGCTCATTCAGAGTACTTTTAGAAGTTTAGTTCTTAAAGGAATAATGTAGAAAATCTAATTAAGTTGAGGAATTGCTTAAAAATTTAGTACATGGATCCTTGTTAAAATGGACTTGATTTTGAAAGTACCTAAATATGTATTTGTTTATAAATTTTAAGGTTTAACATGTAATTGCTTCAAATTTTATTTATTTGTTTTCATCATGTTTAGCAAATGTTTCTAAGAAATAATTATCTCTTGAATTTTTCTTTTTTTAAAAGCACTATCTAAAAATGATATATTATATGATGGGGAAAACCATGACTGTGAGGAAAAGCCACAAGACATTGTACAGAGCATTGTAGAAGAAATGGTGAACATCATTGTTGGAGGTAAAATACTTCATTTGAAATTATTTATTCTGTCTTAACAGGATTTTATCAGATCATGGAAGCCATATAATATGTGGAACCTAAGGCACAAAATTATAATATGTTTCTCAAATTAGTGTTTATGGGGCTGGAGAGTTGGATTAGCAGTTAAGGAGCTTGCCTGCGAAGCCTAAGCATGTGTGTTCAAATCTCCAGGTCCCACGTAGCCAGAGGCATAGTGACACAAGTGTGCAATGTCGCACATGCACACAAGGGGGTGCACGTGGTCTGGAGTTCATTCACAGTGGTTGAAAGGCCCTGGCATGCCCATTGTCTCTCTCTGCCTCTTTCTCTCTCTCAAAAAGAAAAGTGCATTTATGTATGCCTGCAAAAATACAGTCATCCTTCCCTTTTCCATATGAGATCCTTTGCAAGATCTCTAGTGGATGCTTACAACCACCAAACAGTACCAAAGTACTGCTTTTCCCTGTATACACATACACAGATTTAATGCTGCTTCCATCTTAAATATATGCCATGTGCTGTGATCATAGCTTGTGCAGTTCTAAATATGCCAGCAAAACTAACAAGAATTTCTTTTTCTTCACAATTTGAAGAAATTTGAAGAATATTTTTGCCATTGATGAGAACAGCCTTAGAATATTTTTTTTTTCCTCTTTTATTGAGTCTTTTTTACTTAAAGACTGCCCTTTACCACTTTTTCTTTTTTAAGTGGCATATCTGAAGTTTCAGCATTACTTATGTTTTGGGGACATTATTAAGTAAAAGAATGTTTGAATTTCAACAGTAAACTGATATCTGAGGCAGATTCTGGGTGACCCTTGAGTGGTGGTGTATGTGCTGTGATCACTGGACAGATGAATGATTCTCATCCCAGGTGGAATGGAATCAGGCAACAAGAAATTTCAGAATTCTTTTTAGTACACGATTTAAAATCTGTGAATTGTTTATTTCTGGGGTTTTCCAATTAGTATTTTTGGATTGGAATTGGTTAACTATAAAATATGGAAAGTGAAGCCACAGACAAAGGGAGACTACTGGATTTAAGCTTTTTTTTTTTTTTTATTATAGGAGAGTATTCCTGTCTTTATCCAGCTTGAATTATACTCATTTATTTTTAAAAAGCCAAAAAAAAAACCACTCCTCCCAGTGACACTGAAGGTTGATTCCATTTTTTTTTTGTAAATATTTTATTTATTTATTTGAGAGAAAGAGAGAGGGAGGGAGAGAGAGAAAGGGCGCACCAGGGCCTCCAGCCACTGCACAAGGACTCCAGATACACTTGCCTCCTTGTGTATCTCACTTACGTGGGTCCTGGAGAATCAAACCGGGATCCTTTGGCTTTGTAGGCTTATGCCTTAACTGCTAAGCCATCTCTTCAGCCCCTCTATTTCTTTTTTTTGTTGTTGTTGTTGCTTTTGGTGGCAGAGGGATAAGGAAGGAAGTACTTCTTATCACTCTAAAAATCTTAAACTTTGTTAAACTATTTAAATTATTTTGTCTTTCAATAATTCATATCTGTTGGAGAAAAGCAAGTTCCTTCCACCCTCTGGTTTTGTTTTTGAGACAGTGTCTTGCTATATAGCCCAGGCTAACTTCAAATTCATTATCCTCTTACTTCAGCCCCCTGACTGTTGGGATCATAGTTGTGCATTTTCATACCTGACTATAAAAACAAATCCCAATTTCTTACAACTTTTAGATGAGAAACTATAGTTAATATAGGGTCAATACTTGTCTAATAGATCATATTCTAAAATATGTATTGTAAGGTTTGTTAAGAATTTCATTCATGTTTTTCATAAACAGTATATTATAATGAGGGTTGGATTTGAAGCCAGTCCATTGGTGCTTTTTTAATTTGTGATGTCATGTACAGAGGTAAGCATAATACCTTGATACATAATCTAGAAATAAGATTAAATGTATAGCATGGATTTTGAATATTGTTGTTTTTGCTGTACCTAATTCCCACTTAAACATTTATAAGAATATATTTCCTCATTAATAAAGTCCCAGAAACAGACATTTATCTGATTGCCTTCTCATGTTTTCATTTGTCATTTTTATCTAGCAAATACTTAATTGCATATGCACAGTTGTGTCTCTATTGGGGGCTACAAAAATTAACCCAAGGTAGACCATGCTCAGGAGAAGAGGGATTATGTATACAAGACTAACAAAAGATGAAGTATTAAGTTCCTTTAGCAATGAGCAGTCAAAATTCAGGAAAAATATAATTACAGATTGGCAAATGGTAATTTGCCTGAAGAATAGTAGTGTATGTGATATCATACAACAGCAAGGATTATAGAAGTAGTTTGATACCAACCAATAGGGTTATTATAAGTTCCAGATAGGATTTGGACTTCATTCTAGGAAAATGATTTACCATTTAGATTTTAGAGCTGAGAAATGAAATAAGAACTATGCTTACATAAACTAAACTTTAAAATAGGAAGTTCCATAGATTATAGTAAGAATGGAAATGAAAAAAAAAATCCAATAATAAGTAAATTATGAATATTTAATCAAGAGTTTTAACTGTTTAAGTAGTTAAAGAGGAGAAAATAAGTATGTCAGAGATCCCCAAGAATACTTCACAGATTAGTGTTCCACTGAGAGGATTCATGGGACTCAACATATGGTTGTCCCCATATATAATTTATTACAGCAAAAAAAAAAAAAAGTACAAAGTAAAATTACTCAAGGGAAAATACATGTGGGTCAGTCTCAGAGAAACCAGGTTTTCACTTTTAGGAATATTTCCCCAGTATAGTCATATAGGATACTCTTAATTCCTATAGTAACAGATTGTGAAATATCAGAAAAATGTTTGATATCTACTAGAGATGTCAAGACCAAGGCTTTAATTGGAGGATACCATGTGGGTACCCTCTGCATAGCATGTACCCAGATACCAGTCCCTCAAGGAAATTTAGTTCAGCATAATCTATATTATTTGTATAGTTCAAGCACAGTGAGCCACTTAAATTAGTTCTCCTAAATGTCAAATCTCAGGCGTCAAAGGCCAATGTTGAAAGTATGCCTTTAGGGGCTGCAGAGATAGCTTACTTGGTAAAGTACCAGCCTTACAAGTGTGAGAACCTGAGTTCAATGCCCAATACCCACATAAGTGCTGGGCAGGGTGGCATGCACCTGAAGTCCTAGTACTTGGGAGGTAGAAACAGGTGATCTCTAGACTCACTGGCCAGTTTATCCTACTCAGTCAGATCTAAACCATTGAGAGAGCCTGTCTCAAAAAGAGGTGAACCATGTACCTGAGAATGATACTTGAGGCTATTCCCTTGCCTCTGCACATACACACATGCACTTGTGTGCTCATGCATAAACAAACACATATGCTCACACATACAAAAAAAATCAGCATTTCTATAGGTATCCATAGACCTACTCTGTTAACTCTTTTCTATATAGATGTTCTATATAGAACCAGTTTTAAAACTTAAATACATTAGGTGTGTGGTGATACTGTTGGTAGAATTAAGTAATACTACAGAAGTTACTTGGGTAAAAAGTACTAATACAACTTTTTGTTTTTGGTTTTTCAAGGTAGAATCTCACTCTAGCCCAGGCTGACCTAGAACTCACTCTGTAGTCCCAGGGTGGCCTCAAACTCAAAGCAGTCCTCCTACCTCTGCCTCCCAAGTGCTGGGATCAAATGCATGTGCCACCATGCCCGGCCTAATACTAACTTAAAAAAAAATTTTTTTTGTTATTTTTATTTATTTATTTGAGAGCGACAGATAAAGAGGCAGAGAGAGAGAATGGGCGCGCCAGGGCTTCCAGCCACTGTAAACGGACTCCAGATGCGTGTGCCCCCTTGTGCATCTGGCTAACGTGGGTCCTGGGGAATGGAGCCTCAAACCAGCATCCTTAGGCTTCATAGGCAAGAGCTTAACCATGAAGCCATCTCTCCAGCCCTAATACTAACTTTTGACAAGCTGAATTTTTCCTTCAGACTGTCTATCCTTATGAAAATGTTTCTGAGCTATATAATAGAAATTAGCACTTTGGCTTAAACCAGAGAAGTTAAACTCATTGCCCATGGGTGGCATACAGCCCAGGATAGAGGAATGTGACCCAGTACAAAATCATAAGCTTACTTAAAACATTGTAAGATTGTCGGGGATGGGGGGAGGAAGATTTATTTTTTTTGATAATATGCTGTCATCTAGTTTACTCTGTACATGGTATCATGTGGTGCTGTCAGGCATAACAAACCTAAGTATGCTCTCACAACCCATGGGCTATGTGTTGGACAATACTAGATTTAATGTGTGGCCCAAGACAGTTCTTCATCTCATGTGGCTCAGTGAATATATGATGTTGGATACCTTAGGCCTAAACAGATATCAAAGCAGATACTCTACATGGGAATTTGTATTATCTTGTGTGTGTGTGTGTGTGTGTGTGTGTGTGTGTGTCTGGTATATGAGCAAACAGCTTATAAAAAGGGAAGATTTATTCGGCTCACACTTACATAGGTTTTTTTTTAGGCCCATGGTTGCTTGTTTCCATTGCTCCTGGGAACAATATAGGGACACAGAGCTTCATGGTAAGGAGCATATAGTGGAGCATAGAGCTCACTCACTTCATGGCAGATAAGCAGCAAGAGAGTTAATCCCAGTACTTGGGAGCAAAGGTAGGAGGATTGCTGTGAGTTCTAGGCCACCCTAAGACTACATAGTGAATTCCAGGCCAGCCTGGGCTAAAATGCAACCCTACCTTGAAAAACAAAACAAAAAAGAAGCAAGAGAGAAGGAGGGCTGGAGAGATGGCTTAGTGGTTCAGACATTTGCTTGCAAAGCCAAAGGACCCTGGTTCAATTCCCCAAGACCCATGTAAGCCAGATGTACAAGGTAGCACATGCGTCTAGGGTTCATTTACAGTGGTTGAAGGCCCTGGCACACACATATTTCTCTCTCTCCCTCTCTCTGTTTCTCTCTCAAATAAATAAAAAGAAGAGAGAAGGAAATGAGGGATAAAACAACCCTGAATGGTCCATCCACCAGTGTGACCTGTGTCCCACAACCAGTCTCCAACCAAAGCACATTCAGAAATAGTGCTACTAGCTAGGGATCAAACCTGAACACATAAGCCTGTGAAGAAAATTTCATATTCAAACCACAACCTTCCATTCTGACTTGTAAATGCCTGTGGCTGTCTCATAATGCAAAATGCTTGTAGTTAATTTGTAAGAATCCCCAAAGTCTTAACAATTCTAGCATTGTTCATAGATCCAAAGTCTCCACTGAGACCCCAAGCAAACTCTTAATTATGAATCCTTTCTAATCAAACAAAGTACATACTTCTAATATACAGTGATGTAGTAAACAGTTCCATTCCAAAAGTGAGGAACAGAACCAAAGAAAGACCAAAACAAGCATGGCAGACATTAAGTCCTGTGGCTCCATGCCATGCATTTAGAGCATGTAGTAATGTGATCTGAGTGCCAAGGAGTTGGTGAACATGGTACACTTCTGTGACTTGTTGATAGCACACATGGCCTCTCTCTAGAGCTTGCTCCTCTGATTGCCTGCCACATTTCTCAGCAGAGATTCTGCATTCCTGCCATCTCTCACTTCCCAGGATTTCCATTGCAGTTTTGGCTTCACACATTGTCCTCTCAAGAGTCCTACCCTGCTGCACACTGTCTAGCTTCCCAGACTTTCCTTTCACATCTTGGTAGAGGCATACATGACCCCATAATTGTGTATTCTTCATTCTGCAAAACATGGACAGTACTAAGTTCAGGAAAATTTGTGGAAGATGAGACAAAAAGAATGTAAGAGCTGGAAGAAGGAGATAAGTGCTCTGGAACTTTGACATCTGGACATGAGAAGGTCATGAACTCACACCAGATGCAGTTACTTGCACATTATAGGGCCAGTCATCATTCTGTTATAGATAGGAGAATGGCTTGGTAAGCTACTTTCCTCCCTAATTAGTTACTGACATTTAAGTGTTCCAATGAGGAGAATCAATCTCTTCTGAGACATAGCATAACAAAAGATCAGAAAAAATGCAGTGAGACTGAGAGTCTCATGAGAGGGTAATGTGGAGTACATATGAGCAAAATATAATATGTAAGCATGAAAATGTCAATGCAAAGCCATATGTAAATTAAAACAACAAACGTGGACAGTGCTGCAACCAGCTCAGGTATTCACCAGGCTCTTTTAGACAATGGCTGCAATAGTTTCTGAATGTATAATGACTAAGGCAGAGAAACACTTCCCTAGGCTACTTTTGCCAGCATCGAGAGCTATCTTCAAGCATTTTTTTTTTTTTAATGTGTCTACTCCATTTACACATCCTTGTGCCTTCCATGGGTGAGGCCTAACCAGTTCCTGAGATTCTCTCAAGCCATTTGTCTTACTGTCTTAACATATACAGTTTCCTTTTAGTGTGACTACTAATCTTTTCAGCAACCACTCCTTCCTTGGTCCCAACTTTACACATGTGCTCTCTCCTGGCAACATTTTACTCAGAAAACTTTTTAAACCTAGATAAAGTATCAAAGAACAGTATAATAAATACATGTGTGCCCTTAATCTGGATTCATCATAATTTTGCTATGCTTTATATTTTTCAACACATACAACACCCATGCCATTGTTGAACCATTAAAAAATAGGTTGTATTGTCACTGTATATATTTCCCATGTATTTTCTAGGAATAAGGACATGATCATATATATTTTCATCCTTATGAAAGTTACCAGCATTTCAAGAATATATTAATAAATTCAAGTATTTGGCAAGTTATCCCAAAATGTGACTCTTCTGTTCTTTATTTTCAAGGCCCATCCTAAGTATGCTCTTCATTTCCTTATCTCTCTTTGATCTCTTTAGTCATAACAAGTCCTCTAGCCTTTGTCAAAAACAATGGACTATGGAAGTGTTCAATAAAAAGTTAAAAAATATAATGATGTATTCCTTTGAGAAATTTGATAAAAACAGGAAGAAAAATCGATAATAACTGAGGTATAGCAAAAGTAGAAGATTTCTTAGAATGAAAGATTTCACTATTAGGTAGGTGATATGGAAAATTTAGTTAACATACATAAAACTGAATATGTAATGCTAACATACTGGATTTAATGCAAATGAAACAGTTCACCTTAGAAATGCTAAGGATAATTTCCTTTTAAATAATTGTGAAGAAAAAGACTTTTTTGGAGCTGCTAAGGAACTGAGTGGTGGTACAAGATAGAATTGGGGAGCCTATGTTAAATTACTCATCTAAGTAAATGAAGGAAATCACTGTGTAAGACAGACATAGGGGGCTGGAGAGATGACTGACTCACCAGTTAAAGATACTTGTAAAGCCTGATACTTAGGTTCGGTTCCCCAGTACCCCCAAAAAGCTAGATGTACAAAGTGGTACATACATCTGGAGTTCATTTGCAGTGGCAAGAGGCCCTGGAGTGCCCATTCTCTCTGTCTGTCTGTCTGTCTCTCTCTGTCTGTTGAGAGAGAGAGAGAGAGAGAGAGAGAGAGAGAGAGAGACAGACAGACAGACAGACAGACAGAGAGGAGAGACGGGGGGGGAGATTCTTTTTCTTTTTATTATTTGTTCATTTTTTTAAAAATTTAGTTGAGAGTGACAGAGAGTGAGTCAGAGAGAGAGAGAATGGGTGCACCAGGGCCTCCAGCCACTGCAAACGAACTCCAGGTGTATGCGCCCCCTTGTGCATCTGACTAATGTGTGTCCTGGGGAATCGAGCCTCGAGCCTCGAGCCTGGATCCTTAGGCTTCACAGGCAAGTGCTTAACCACTAAGCCATCTCTCCAGCCCAAGAGAGATTTCTGTGTACACACACAATTTTCAAGGAGAGAGAAAGTAAGACATAGGAAAAGAATTAGATGCAGCAAGGAGGGTTTTCTATTAGGTGTTTTTGGGGAATGAGCCAGGACTTAGTTTCTGATAATCATTTTGTGACTCCTTTCATAGTTTTTTAAACATATAAGCAATTATTTATTTTTTAAGACATGCTAATTAGTTTTTTTGTTTGCTTGTTTTTCGAAAGCAGGGTCTCACTGTAGCCCAGACTGACCTGGAACTGGTTATGTACTCCCAGGCTGGTTTTGAACTCACAGTGATCCTCCCACCTTGGTCTTTCAAGTGCTGGAACTAAAGGCTTGAGCCATTATACCCAGCTGTAGTTAATTTTTATTTATTTGTGTAATTATTAAATTGCTAGCAGAGAGTGCTGAGGGAGAGGGAGACAGAGAGAGCGGGAGAGTATGGATAGGCCAGGCCCTCTTGCCACTGCATACAAACCACAGGTGTACCTAGCTTTATGTGGGTGCTGGGAAATTAAACCTGGGCATACTTTGCAATCAAGTGCCTTTAACCACTGAGCCAACTCCCCAACCCAGTGTAAGTGTTTGCATGTGTAATTTATTATAATAAAAGTTACAGTTGCATTTATCATATCAAACAGAATATTAAAGCTGTATAAGGTCCTTTGAGAAAGTGTTTGATTTTTCATGATGATATTTTATTACTATGTTTTTTATATAATACTTTTTATTGCAAAACATACTTTAGAGTTATCAAGCTTGGTCTATTGAAGTGTTCTAATTTGAAAAGCAGAAAGCAGTTTTGGGTAGGAGAGCCAGAAACTTCTACTCTTTCCTATTACTTGTGTCACTTAAAAGTTGGATATAATGTTGTCAAGTAATAACAATATTGGTAATAACCACCACTACCTGAACACTAGTTATATTGTTTATGTATTATGTCTGCATTTTGGTAATTCTTCACAGACTCTCTTTTCTCTGTTGCTATGAAATAGAGACAAAATGGGACAATTTATCCTGTTAAATGGCAGAGGTGAAATATAAATGCTAGTGGCTAGAGAGACGGCTAGACTTGTGTTTGAGTCCCCAGTATCCACGTAAAGCCAGATGTACAAACTGGCACATACATCTGGAGTTCATTTGTATCCACTAGAGGTCCTGGCATGCCCATGCTCTCTCTATCTGTCTGTATCTCTTCTCTCTCTGCTTGCAAATTAAATAAATAAAATAGAAACACTAGTCTTGCCTATTGTGGAATCTGGGCTCTAGTTAGTTGAGTGTATTTCCTTCATTATTACTTATAGTTTCTTTGAGTTGGATACAGAATTGTGGCCACAGACTTTTATGTTTTGTTCTTTCATTATAAAAGTAATATATGTTATACCTACAGTAGTTCTGGAATTTGGTATTGTTTGGATTATCTTCAGTCCAATAGAAGTCATTTGTTTCTGTTCATATTATTTATAAGTGTGATTGCTTGGTGACATAATGAAAATTGTCACATGTTATATGCCATTGTTCTAAGGGACATACCTTACTAGACTTATTAACAGATATGCTGAAAAAGGAAAGGGCTAATGATAAGATAAATCTTGGTAACACTATCTGTTAAATATCCTTTGGAAAGTTCAGTACATATTAGCAGCTTAAAGACTAGAGTGAATAACCCTGTTTCCCAGCATTTCCCAAACTTATACTGTGCCCCTCCCCCAAGGATTACTTTTCTCAAGGAATTTCTTTTAACATTTTAGCATTCATCAGAACCCAGTTAGTGAGTGTTTGTGTAAATTAAGTGCAAGCCTCTGCTTTGGCACACCTTGAATGCCCTTATATCAGCTGAGTGTGTTCATTGTCAAAGCAACTTAAGGATCAGTTGTCGTATTTGGAAATATTCCAAATGCATGTTTACACAATACTAAATATGGTAACCTTTAAATGGTGCCAATATATATTTTGTTTCTCTTTATCTTTCTGCAACTGTTTCATTTTAAGTACTCTGTGCTTTGTAAGTACATTTTGGCTAAGTCAGATATATTTTGCATGTTTTTTTCTTACCATTTTAGATATGGGAGAAGGGACTACTATAAATGCAAGTACAGATGGCAACATTGGAACTATAGAGGATGGTAGTGACAGTGAAAATATTCAAGCAAATGGAATCCCAGGAACACCAATTTCTGTTGCATATACACCATCCTTACCTGATGACAGGTTGTCTGTCTCTTCCAATGATACTCAGGTATAAATGGGATGAGGGGGATAGAGATGAATTTATTATCCACCAATACCTTTAGTAAATCCTCCCAGTTGATGATGCTAGCTGATTTTATTTTAGGGAATAAAATATTGAAGCTTTTCTATATTTCAGCTTAAAGGTGTATTTAATCTGTGTTCAAATCCCCCATGCCCTTGTTGAAATTACATTTAAGAAGCATATTCTTTTCGCACTCTCAGGACAATCATAGGACAAAGGAAAAAGTCAGAAATAGAGGAAATTTCATCTTAACCCTTGTTGAGGGTTATAGGGAAGTCAGTATCATGGTAGTGATAGGTCCTCCTTATGTTACCTTTGTGTTTTGTATGTTTTTCTTTTTCTTTTTAGACAAGGGAATCTACCTTAATTTGGTAGCCCACAGTTAATGTGGATTTTCTTGACTCTGTTGACCATCAGTCATTAGTGATTTTAAAGATGGCTTAACAAACTCTTTTGCCTTATGTCTACCCAGAGTATATAAAAAGTAGAAAAACATGCTGAGGAAATAGCTCATTCAGTCAAGTCCTTGCTTCACAAACATGAGGACCTGAGTTTCATTCCAAATAATAAGAGTGTATTTTGTGACAAGGAATATTTTTAACATATTAGTTTATTATTGGGTATGATAATAGTATATCAAAGTGGCAATTCCTCATCTGGTTCCACTTCCAATACATAGGAGAACTTCTACCTGGTAGTGAATTAAATAATATACTAGAAGGCTAAAATGATTTTACCCTGGCAAATGTCATTATTTTCATGGTATATTAACTTGTTTAGGAATCTGGAAATTCTTCAGGACCTTCACCTGGTGCTAAGTTTTCCCACATTTTACAAAAGGATGCCTTTCTAGTATTCAGGTCATTGTGTAAACTGTCAATGAAACCACTGTCAGATGGACCACCAGATCCAAAGTAAGTCATTAGCTGTTATGCTTGAATTAGGATATTAAACTTGAAAATTACTATTATGATAGTGTTTGGATTTTTTTGTTTTTTGTTCTTGTCCTATGAAACCTTAACATTTTGAAGGAGGGGTTGTTTAAGAAACATACTGAAAACATTAAGTTCCAAAACTTCTGCACTGGATATCTTCCACTCTTTCACAGAGGGTGGGTCAGAAAGTATAGGCATTTACCTACTGGTACAGGTGCTCAATAAATACTGAGTGAATGGCTCAGTGCTTTCTTATTTCTATGTTGTAAGTAATTTTGGAGCAGCTATTTCCCCAGCCTCATTGCTAAGCTTCTGAAAATTTCTGAAGACAAACTATCACAAAACATAAATGATAAGCATATTCATTGAAGTCTGACAAAATGTTTTTAGATGATTCCTTTCTTCATAAGGATGAAATATTTTGAGATAAGAGTAGCTGTTCTAATTCTCATCTAATATATTAGCTTAAACCCTAGGATAATACCATTTTTTGTCATAATGCTCAGCTATCTTTCATGTGATTCAAGTATAATAATTTCTGTTCATAGTTGAGTTTAGGGGTTATAAGAATGGCTTGCCATGACTGTTGGTGCAGAATGTATTGCAGAATGATAGTTTTGGGAGGACTTTCTAGAGAAGAATCCTTAGAGACAGAATGACTTTAAGTTACAAAAAAGATACTGGAATCAGGGATGTAAGCAGTGTTGCTTCAATGTTTACACACTCTGAAGAGCGTTTGAATGTCTTAAGTACCAACTGAGAAGTCTAGAGCCATTTACTATTAAAAACTTTTCTAGGTGGGCATGGTGGTGCACGCCTTTAATCCCAGCACTCGGGAGGTAGAGGTAGGAGGATCACCGTGAGTTCGAGGCCACCCTGAGACTCCATAGTGAATTCCAGGTCAGCCTGGACCAGAGTGAAACCTTACCTCAAAAAAACACTAAAAAAAAAAGGAAAAAGAAAAGAAAAACTTTTCTAAGCTGGGTGTGGTACCTGTAAGCCCTGCATTCGGGAGGCAGAGGGAGGATGATGCCTGTGAGTTTGAGGCCAGCCTGAGACTATAGTGAGTTCCAGGTCAGCCTGGGCTAGAGCAATACCCTACCTTGAAAAACCAAACTTTTCTAAGTTTCTATGCACTGCATATGTTATATTTTCTATAGTTTTATCTTGCTACATTGTTCTGCTTTAAAGAAAAACATCTTTTAGGTTCAGAAGCATAAAATTCTAAAAATCTTCTTAGTCTCATATCCCAACAGTCAGAAAAGTAAGTTATTGATTCTTCATTATTTTGAAAATAGAAACTTTACCAAAAAAGAATTAATGTTATTAATTATACCTTATGTACTTTATAAAAACACTTAAAAAAATCAGTTTATTAGGGAAAAGTAACTCTCTAATTCAAAAATTGATAAGTTTGACATCTCATTCTAAACTGATAAAAATCTCCTTTATGAAGAGATAATGTAAGGATTATTGCTGAAGGTCATTTTTGCAATGATTTGACTGTTATTGACCTTAAACCCATCAACGTTTACTTTGTCCAAGTCATGTGAAAATGTGATTTATAAATGTTAGAAGCAGAAAAAATGGGAGCTCTTTAAAACACAAAAGAAAACAAATTTGGAAAACTGCTATGACAAAGGAATATACATTTAACACTACAAAAGAGAATGTTCTAGTTTTGAAAAATTACAAGGATTCTTATGAGTAGTAAGGTAATTAATCTTTATACTTAGTGGGTTGAAACCTAATAATGTGAAATTTGTTTGAAGAACTTCTTGGCTTGCCCATCATATTCATTAAACATTGTAATTTAATACTCAGAGGCCAGTGTCTGTAAACAGTTTTCTTTTCTTAAAAGCATAACCAGGTGTGGTGGTGCACGCCTTTAATCCCAGCACTTGGGAGGCAGAGGTAGGAGGATCGCTATGAGTTTGAGGGCAGCCTGAGTCTACATAGTAAATTCCAGGACAGCCCGGACTAGGGTGAGACCCTACTTCGAAAAACCAAAAAAAAAAAAAAAGGTATATATATATATATATATATATACATATATATATATATATATATATATATATATATGTTTTATATTATCATAAGTGATCTTATTTTTTGGCCAAAAATTAGTGAACTTTTTTTAGAGGGGAGGTTTCAAGATAGGGTCTTGCTGTAACTTAGGCTGACCTGGAATTCACTATGTAGTGTCAGGGTGGCCTTGAATTCATGAGCTCCTCCTACATCTTCTTCCCTAGTGCTGAAACTAAAGGTGTATGCTACCACACCCAGCTTGAAAATTAGTGAACTTTTGTAATTACATAGTTCTTTTTTTGCGGGGGGGTGCTTTACTTTTGTTTGTTTTCTGGCTTTGCTGAGATAATGATCTAGAAAGTGTTGTTAAAGCTTAAATCATAATTTAAAACTATCTCATGAAAAATGGCAGAATTTCAGTGTTAAGTGCTTTTCTAAAGCATTGTTTAGTCAGATATCATGGCATACATCTATAATTCCAGCTTTCAGTAGGCTGAAGCAGGATTATTATCATAAGCTCAGCGTTATCCTGGACCTGTGTCAAAAAAGTATATCATTCCATCATTACTTCAATTTTTAATGCCTTATTCATAGTAGGTAATTATTAAATGCATGAATGCCCGAACAAATCAATATTTTGAGCAAATACCATGTCAGAAAATTTTGCTAGATGCTAAGAATAGAAAAATAAAACTTAACAAAAACATGTTACACAATGGCAGGCTGCAGGTTCAAAATGCTATAAGAATGCAGTAGGAAAGGTGATAAGTGTAAGGTAGGGCTTGGAAGTGGAAGTTTGTACTGCTTGTGACACTAGCATGAAGACTAAAACTTAACTCAGTCTCTTTACCAGTGGCTACTAAAAGTCTTAAAATATGCATTTTATTTTATTTTTTTTGCTGGGTGTGGTGGCACACGCCTTTAATCCCAGCACTTGGGAGGCAGAGGTAGGAGGATCACCGTGAGTTCGAGGCCACCCAGAGACTCCATTGTGAATTCCAGGTCAGCCTGGGCCAGAGTGAGACCCTACCTCGAAAAACAAAGACAACAACAACAACAACAAAAATTGCATGTTTTTGCTGCCCATATTTTTAGATTCACATTTTTCTTGGAAGCAAGGCTAATGTGGAGCCATGATACTATTGGCTCCAGTTTTATTTTAAAAAGGTTGGATTTTTTTGCAAAACTTATTTATATGAAATTAAATTTAATATTCCTCATTAGATTTACCAAAATCTTTGAATTTATTGATAGCCAAAACATAAAAATTTTAAGATGTCTTTCAAAAGCGGTTTTCATATACTATAAGTGTGACTGAATACAACATTTGAGACTATTTTTTTAAAAAAATAACTAATTGCTAGAGCATTTAAATGTATTCTGCCTTTGAAATACTGCCTACAACCAATGTCTGGTCTTTTGCACATGAGACCTGTTTAAAAAGAGAAAAAATTCATATTTGTGAAGATAATTAAAATAATAATAAGGAAGTATGATAGTATATTCATGAGGAAAACAATACAAAATTTTAAGTCAAAAATTTATTTTTCATTACAAAAATGTTTAGAATAAGTAGTTAAACTATTAAGTGATAGTTTTTAGATATTCTAAAAGCCCATGTGTTTATTTCAAAAGGGGCAAAAAACTATTAAATGTTTATTGGGAGAGTAAATTTAAAGTAATGCTATAATGTAGTATAACCAAAACACTTTTTAATTAATGTATGGGATTTTTGAGTAGCATGACTAGCAAAAAGTACATTATAATCATCATATAGTAAATATTGACTTAATCTGACAAGGTTATGGTGATTTTTAAGAAGTATGGCCATGAAAAATAGAACAAGACATAATCTCCTAGTTATTAATTTTCTTTTCCTGTGGGATAGTAAATTTATGTTCAAAATATTTGTGATTTTTTTTTCCCCATTTAATGAGTATGTGAAATGAGGTGATACAAAAGAAGCACCCACTATTCGTGGCTAAGCTCTTGTCATGCATTGTGCTTTTTATGGTGTGGAACTTTCTGTTTTTCTCCTTTGAAAACAGTGGACTACAGCCTACGAGATATCTTTGATGGATCTGTAATCACCATGATTCTAAACCTGCCATGTCCTGTGCCTTTCTTGTTTGCATTGCAGGTCACACGAGTTACGATCTAAGATTCTTTCACTGCAGTTACTTCTGTCCATTCTCCAGAATGCAGGACCTATTTTCAGAACAAATGAGATGTTTATTAATGCTATTAAGCAGTATCTTTGTGTTGCACTTTCAAAAAATGGAGTCTCTTCTGTTCCTGAGGTTTTTGAGCTTTCTCTTTCCATATTTCTTACGTTGTTGTCAAACTTCAAGACACATTTGAAGATGCAAATTGAGGTATGTTCTGTTTTTAAACAGTAAAGTGTTACATGACTACTCACTTGCTTAATGGCAGCTATATTTGTGTGTTGTCATGTGCTAAATCATTTTAAGTTTTAGGCCTTCAAAATCACCATTGAGGGTATTGTATTTTTTAATTTATTTTGCAACATTTAAAAATTTTTCCCTTGTACTTTTCCTAACACATTTGTATGTATTTTATTCTTAAAATTTTCTCTCAGATTTTAGAAATAGAGTAATACTCAGATGGCCCTACAATATTTTCAGAAAAAAATTTTTTTTTTTCAGGCAGATCTCACTTAGCCCAGACTGACGTGGAACTTACTCTATAGTCCCAGGCTAGCCTCAAATTCCTGACAATCCTCCTACCTCAGCCTCCAAACGGCTGAAATTGAAGGTGTGTGCCACCACACCCAGCTTATTTTCACATATTAGCAAATATTAACCATGTGTACACATATAATGTAGTTGTATAAGTTGCCAAGGTCTTTTGTTTTTAATCTTAAGATAGTTCATTATTTAAAAATAGTACTTTATGTTTGAATGGATTATTTTTCCTGCTTACTTGTTAACATATTGTTTTGATAGAGACATTATCAACTTTAGAAATAACCATTTTTTATGTTAGCCAGTTTTTACTGTCATTATTAGTTTGACATGATATGCAGGGTATATTTTAATTTTGTTAATTTTATGTGTTTTATCTTAACTCAAAATAAATAATCACCTCTGTAGAAAGGATAAATTATTTTCCCAGATTTTTGGGTTGGTTAAAATAAATCACATTAACTTTTTAGGTTAATATTTTATAATATCTATCAAAATCATATACAACAATGTTATAGATAAAACAATAAAGACTTCAAATTATAAGTAAAAAAAATTTTTTTTAAAGGTTTATGCCTCTTTCCTTATTATTTATTTATTTGATACAGAATGGCATGCCAGGGCCTCTAGCCACTGCAAACAAACTCCAGATGCGTGACCCACTTTGTACATCTGACTTTATGTGGGTATTAGGGAATTGAACCTTGGTCCTTAGGCTTTTCAGTTAAGTACCTTAACCACCAATACATCTCTCAAGCCCAAAAGTTTTTTTTTTTTTTTTTTAATTTGTGCCATATTTTGGAGTGGAAATGATTTGTGATGCCTATATTTTGTCAAGATCTAGGAGCTCATTATATGTCTGATAATAATGCCAGTCCTTCATGAGTAGTTACTAATTTTAGATAGATTTTTCCCATTATCTTTAGGAACTACAAATAAAACAAACTTTAAAAAAAAATTGTAGGACTTTTAATTCTATAACAAACCAGAAACTTCATTTGATTAATAGGTACTCACGTTGGCATTAGAAAATTTTGAAGGATTTTATGTCAATTACTTCATGTTTTGGAATACTGAGACTCATGTGAACTGTTTGGTAGGAAGTGTGAAATATCAATTCTTATGGAGCTAGTTATCTTGAAAATGAAGTTTTGCTTACTGTTTTTCTACAAAATGAATTTTCAAAAAAGTACTCCTGTTGCCTCATAGATGGGTAGGTTCTCATTTCACTCTCCATTATCTCTCAAAGGAGAGATAATGAGGATAAATAAGTAAAGATAGGTTTTTGAAAAAATTAAACCCACTCAAATTCAAAATGAGCTGTGTTCTAGTTGGAGAAACCCAACATGAAAACTTAAATTTATAAAACAAAATTAACATCATTGCTACCTCAAGATTGATTTTATGAGACTATGCAAAGTTTCTATAATGGGACATTTTTCTATGAGCATCATATTCTTCAGAAAATAGTTTGCATTCAACTTTGAGAGAACACCTTTTATATGAAGACAGTATTTATGATAGAGCTGTTTTTCCACACATATATGTTCTAAGTGCTCAGGAAATTAAAAATTTGCTTTTTTTGTGCCCTTGTTCTTAAGTATGGTATATCATAATCATAGTAATTGTTTATTAGTACCTTTGGATAAGCCATAGATAGTAGCTAGTTTTTCCCTACATCTCTCCAAATCCATACTATTTCTTTATTTTTTGTTCATTTTTTATTTATTTATTTGAGAGCAGCAGACTGAGAGACAAAGAGGCAGAGAGAGAGATAGAGAGAATGGGCACAACAGGGCCTCTAGCCACTGCAAACGAACTCCAGATGCGTGCATCCTCTTGTGCATCTAGCTAATGTGGGTCCTGGAGAATCGAGCCTCGAACCAGGGTCCTTAGGCTTCACAGGCAAGCTCTTAACTGCTAAGCCATCTCTCTAGCCCTGTTTATTTTTTTTAAGTTGGAGAGAGTTTACTAGATTAAGAGAAGGAAAGAAGAGAGATTATAAAGAGCACTTGTCCATGAGAAATCATGAGCTGGTTAAAGCACCTTCTTTAGTTTTTAAGTTAGAATTTCAAGCTTTTTTGATAAGTGACCAGAGTGTCTCATCTCTATGGTACACTTAGAAATAAACAAGAGTTCCACTTATTGAGCAGTTAGGACCAAACACCTTAAATAAACGTTTGTCCCTAAAAAATATTTAAAAACTGCGCTTAAAAAAAAACAATATTTTCATTTTCTTCTTAGTCATAATCCTACTGGGATGTATATTCCTATTGTATACTGTATAATTTCTTAAACCTTTAAATCAGATTGTAAAATACACCTACATTCTCACTGTAAATTGATTTTCATTAGTGCTCACTTTTTATCGTAGTGAATTTAAGAAAACCAGGTTACAAGGATGATGATGTCATTGAAATGAATAAATATTATGATCTAATTAAAAGTGAACAGTTTTTAGAGCTGGGGGAGATTGTTCAGTATTTAAAGGTGCTTGCTTAAAAACCTATCAGCCCAGGTTCAGTTCCCTAGTACCCACTTAAAGCCAGATATACACAATGTGGTACATGCATCTGGAGTTCATTTGCAGTGGCAGGAGGCCCTGGTGTGCTCATCCTACTCTACTCCTTCTCTTCACTTCTCTCCTCCCCTTCTCCTTCCTTTCCCCTCTCTCAAATCAATGAATTTTTTTTTTTAAAGAATTTTAGGGATGGAGAGATGGCTCAGTGCTTAAAGGCGCTTGCTTGCCAAGCCTGATATCCTGGGTTCAATTCCCCAGTACCCATGTAAAGCCAGATACACAAAGTGGAAGTGGTGTATGTGTTTAGAGTTTGTTTACAGTGGCAAGGAGGACCTGGTGTGCTCATATGTGTTCTCTCTCTTTCAAATAAATAAATAACAACATTTAAACAGTTTTACAGGTACCCAGTAATTGTATTTCCCTCTTTGACACCCCTGTGACTTTTTTGTAGCATTCTAAAGTGATGTGATAGTGCTGGGGAACTGGTCATACAGCCACAAATATTTAGTGTACTTAAGTGCCATGCAGTGTAGATACAATATTTAGTAAGAAAGACATAGTTCCTATCTATACAGACCATAGAAAATACTTACATTGGAACTGGAGAGCTAGCTCAGTTGGTACAGTGTTCACACACATGAGGATTTGAGTTCAAGCTGTAGTGCCAATATAAATGCTAGGCATGGTGGCATGTACCTGTAATGCCAGTGCTATAGAGGCAAGGAAGGGCACATCACTAGAGCTCACTGAGCAGTTAGTCTAGTCTAATTGATGAGGTACCAGCCAGTGAGAGACCTTGTCTCTCATAAAGGTGGACAAACCAGGCGTGGTGGCACACACCTTTAATCCTAGCACTTGGGAGGCAGAGGTGGGAGGATTGCCAAGAGTTCGAGGCCACCGTGAGACTACATAGTGAATTCCAGGTCAGCCTGGACCACAATGAGACCCAGAATGCCTGAGAGCAGCACCCAAGGTTGTCCTCTGGCCTTTGCACACATGCATATTCATATACAACAAAAAGAAAACATATTAAGCAAGTAGATGAAATGTTTTGAGTTCTGTCAAAGAAGAGCACATTATAGGGATAGCTAATCCTTGAAGGGAGGAAGATGTTAATTCATATTATAAATATGGTTTGTGGGTTCACAATGCATGCTCTGTAAATGCTAGTATTTAGGATTTTTTTTTTAGCCCCTCTTAGATCAAAGTCATGTCCCTAAATATTGGAACTTGAAAATCCTTAGCTATTAATTTGAAACTTAACCTCAGTAGGTTAGCTCTTTTGTGTTTGATAGTATTTGGTGTAAAATACAGTTTTCAGGCAATAAAGATTTCCACTTTTGTGAATAATTAGAAAACTGTAACAGTGTAGAAAAACTAGTTTTTTAGAGTAACATTACATTTAAATCCAGGAGCATTTAGATCTGCCCAGTACTAAAATGTCAAAAAATTCTGATTCATGAATAGAATTTAAATTATGTTCTTCAAACAGGTATTCTTTAAGGAAATTTTCCTTTACATTTTGGAAACTTCTACAAGCTCATTTGATCACAAATGGATGGTTATTCAGACATTGACAAGGATCTGTGCAGGTATTTGAAGTTAATCTTATCTCTTCCTAATAATTAAATGTGTTCATATTCTACATGCATATTGCTAAAATTATTGTTATTACAGATGCTCAGAGTGTAGTGGATATCTATGTAAATTATGACTGTGACTTAAATGCAGCAAATATATTTGAAAGACTAGTAAATGATCTATCAAAAATTGCTCAAGGAAGGGGCAGTCAAGAACTTGGGATGAGTAATGTTCAGGTAAGAACTTTAAAATTGTTTTCAAATTTGAACTTAGCCAAGGAAGAGACATGCATTTTTTTAAAAAGATCTTTTTTGTTTATTATATTTATTAATTACTTTATAGGAATTGAGCCTGAGGAAAAAAGGTTTAGAATGTTTAGTGTCGATTTTGAAGTGTATGGTGGAATGGAGTAAGGATCAGTATGTGAATCCCAACTCTCAAACAACTCTTGGTAAGATGGCATTTGAGTTCTAATTCTTCATGGAAGATGGTTGTAGATGCCATTAAACTAGTTTTGCGACACATTTATTTAACTTAACTGATGAAAAGCATTCTGTTTTATTATTTACAGTTTCTATCCTTACAACAATAAACCATGATAGTTCCCTCCCCTACCCCGCTTTCCCCTTCACAAATCCACACTACATCATATCCCCTCCCTCTCTCTCCATTAGAAAAGTATTCTTTATGATTAAAATAACTAGCTTTAAAACTTATTTCCAACTTACAGTTAAATTTGTCAGTTCAGTAATCCTAGCAGTATTGTGTAAAGTGAAGCATATTTAAACAAGATACAGGATAATTAAAGAAGAAACATAAAAGCCAGTATGTTTTTAAAAGGCAAAACTCCAGCAGATTCAAAACATCACAGTTACAAAAAGAATTAATGTAATAATATAGTGTATCGAAGTATTTATGATAGCACTTAAAACTTTATTTGTATTAAATATTTTAGCAACATTGAGAGCTTATTTGGAGGTTCTAGCAGAAGAGCACAGCTACTCGTATACCCTTGACTGAAGACCAGTCCTCCTGTGTTTGTGGAAAGTCATCCTCTTTGACCAAGTGCACACCTTCAGGAGGGAGGCACATGGAGCAGTGAGGGAGTAAGCCTGCCTAGGCAGCCAGATCAGCCAAATCAACCCTGGCAATCAGGGCGGTGACAGATACAGCAGCCAGATCACCCTCACATCCTTAAATGTCTTAGCAACATTGAAATAACTCACCTGTTCAAGAATTTTTCTCTTGCTCATTTTTGCCTTTGGCAGAATATAGTAATGCCATTATCATCATTCCCCTGTCCCCAGTCTGTGATCTTTGTGTTTTACAGTTTCAGTGACTTCTAGTCAATGCTATGGGAAAAAAAAAAAAAAAAAAATTTTTTTTTTTTTTAAGATAGAGTTTCACTCTAGTCTAGACTGACCTGGAATTGACTATGTAGTCTCAGGGTGGCCTCCAACTCATGGTGATCCTCCTATCTCTGCCTCCTGAGTGCTAGGATTAAAGGTATGCACCACCATGCCCAGCTTGCTCTGAAAATCTTAAATGGAAAATTCCAGAAGTAAACAACTCATAAAACTTATTTTGTCCCTCAGTTTGAATATTATAATCTGGCACTGCACAGCACCATCCAAGACATGAATCATCCCATTGTCTGGCATATCCACACTGTATGTGCTGCTTACCACTTACTTGGTTACCAGATCAGCTGTATAAGTGTTTCTGATCAAGTAAATATTATTTTCCTTAGTAATGTCTCTCAAGCACAGGAGTTTTGATACTTGAAATAGGTAGATATCAAAGAGAATCTATAAAGTATGTCCTTTAAGTTAAAAGGTAAAAGTTGTTGACTTAGTAAAGAGTGTCATGTGCTGATGTTGCTAAAATCTATACTATAATAGATATTTTGAAAGAGACATGCTTTACTTAGATTTTATTATTATTGCTAATCTTTTATCAATCTACTTTGTTGGTTAGTAGGCATGTATGCATAGGAACAAAAATCTATATTATATGTATTTGTGTGTATAGATATATATCCATACTGTATATAAAATTATAATTACATAAGTTAGTATTATTTATGGTTTTAGTCATCAACTGGGGATCTTGGAATATACCCCTGCACAGATAAAGAGAGGACTACTGTAATATACTGTATCTTCTTATAGGTCAAGAAAAACCATCAGAGCAAGAGATAAGTGAAATCAAACACCCTGAGACCATAAACAGATACGGAAGCTTAAACTCCTTGGAATCAACGTCATCATCAGGAATTGGTAGCTACAGTACACAGATGTCTGGAACTGATAATCCAGAACAATTTGAGGTCCTAAAGCAACAAAAAGAAATAATAGAACAAGGGATTGATTTGTAAGTGTTGAATTTTGAAGAGAAATATTTCTGCTTATCCCTGTGTCAGAGATGTGTCACCTCTGTTCTAGATTTCCCTATGTATTTTTATTTTCATTTCTTACTACCTCATTCATTGTGTTACATGAAGTTTGTTCTCTTGGATCTAAACATTGAATGGCTCCTGTTCAGTTCTCCTTCATTATATGTTGTCTAGCCCAAACAGACTCTTAAGATACCAGCCCATATGTGACCTGTGGATTAATTATGTACCATATGTTATGTGCTGTTGAACATCATATATACAGTTTTGAACTGCTTATTTAACATTGATTTCATCATGAAGTAACAAATCAAAGCTGTAAAGTATGAAATTTCTACTAGTTAGCATTATTTTTATAGGTATACCATTTCCTTCAATTGAGTTTTGTATGTCCTATTCTTGCTCTGGATTTCAATTTTATTTATTCAGCAGTCATTTTCACCCTAAACTGATTACTATACTAGACCTTGATCTTATAAAATGAGTTTTCCTAAGTTGTGGTTTTTGTTGTTTGTTTGTTTGTTTTTGGTTTTTGGAAGTAGGGTCTCACTCTAGCTCAGGCTGACCTGGAATTCACTGTGTAGTCTCATAGTTGCCTCGAACTCATAGCAGTCCTCCTATCTCTGCCTCTCGAGTGCTGGGATTAAAGGCCTGCACCACCATGCCCAGCTTCCTGCTAAATTTTATGTTACCAGCCAAAAGCCCCTGGACTGCTTCCTGTGTCAGTATTACCATTTTACCTTCCTTGCAAGCCTCTTAAAACTCTCTTTTCAGCCAGGTGTGGTGGCGCCTTTAATTCCAGCACTCGGGAGGCAGAGGTGGGAGGATTGCTGTGAGTTCGAGGCCACCCTGAGACTCCATAGTGAATTCCAGGTCAGCCTGGGCTACAGTGAGACCCTACCTCAGGAAAAAAAAAAAAAAAAACTCATAAAGATGCAACAAGGAAAAATAAAATTGCTCATCTTTTAGTGTGAATGTAGCTACCATAAAATATATAAAAATCCCCATGTGTGTTTATTTCCTTTTCTTTTACTTTAAAGCATTTCTCTTAATATTTAAACTATCTCTTTTTGAATATGCATTTTTGCAGTGTTAGTATAAAAAAAGCAAAAACATAAATACATTCTTTGTTACAAAATTGTACAAAATTGCCTCATGCCGGGTGTGGCGGCTCTTAAAACTCTCTTTTCAACCGGGCGTGGTGGCTCATGCCTTTAATCCCAGCACTTGGGAGGCAGAGGTAGGAAGATCGCTGTGAGTTGGAGCCCACCCCGAGAATACAGAGTGAATTCCAGGTCAGCCTGGGCTAGAGTGAGACCCTACCTTGAAAAACAAAACAAAAAAAAAGCCTCAGAAAGTGGTTAGCAATTCCTTATTTGTTCTTTTCCATTTTTTAGTTAGCATCCAGAATGATTGGCTTCATTAAGACATTATGCATAATCATTATACTTTGCTCATATTGATCTCCCCACACATACTGTCTCCCCTCCAACTGGTCCTTCCTTCCACAAATAACCCCTCTTCTGCTTTTGTGTCATTATATAAGTATGTTTATGTGGGCATAAAAATATACACATTTATGTGGAGACCAGAGGACCATGGACATCAGGTGTTATTCCTCAAGAATGCTGCCCACCTTTTGTTGAGACAGGGTTTCCCGTTGGCCTATAGCTCACCAAGTAGGCTAGGTTGCTTGCATCTATTATCATCAGGGAATTTAGTTTTCAAGAGGTGCTTGGTGTGCTTCAGTCTTATTCCTTTTTATTAGTCTGTTTTATATTCCCTTCATTAATTTGTGGGTCATACACATCTAGAATTTACCCCTTTCTTCTGCATTTTCCAGTTTTGGGGGACAAACTAAAAGATGGGAAGAATAAATTACTAGACCATCTTCTTTCTGGGCTTTCTAAAAATTGGAGTCTGCTGGATGAAGGCAGTGGGGGAAGTCAGTTGAACTTATTAATAGACTCTCCTCTTTTGATTTAATGTTGGTATTGAACTGACCTGCCATGTGAGATGTCTACCAGAGCAGTCTTCACTTCAGTAGCTTCCCTTCTTTGTATCCAACTTTGCTGGACACACTCACTTAGCTTTGCAGTCTATGGACTGGGCAGGTTCTTTCACTCTCCTGACACTTCCCAGTTCATTTCCTTTGGGGTGTTTCTCCAGTCTGTTACAGGTGAAGGGAACAAACAGCACTGAAATCTGTACAAGTGGACTTACCTCCTTACTTGAAATATTAATCCAGGATTAACATACTGCTTGTGGGATGAGGCTGTGGAAGTCAAGTACTCCACTGTGCTTCAGAATTCTCAGTCCTAGCAGCAGGGAACCTCATGGCAGATAGCTGTCTCTAGAGGTTGATCCATTCTCTGAGCTCAGGCTGTCTGCTTTCAGATGCTACAGTTATCCTCAGTTGATGGGCTTGGATCCTTACCACCAAGGCTGTGGCTACTATCCATCATACCTTTCACTATCAAAACTGAGCTTCTTGCCACTTGAACTTTTTGGTGTATTGTTATCCATCCTTGTCCTTCTCTGTAACTGTCTCCTATAGTTATAACTCACCCTGAAGCTGTAGCAGGTTGAAGAAAGCTCCTGATCTAGGATTGTTCTTTCTGTCGGGTTCAGACTTAAACAAATGGTTCCATCTCAAGATGACATGAGTTATGAAGACTGGTCTTTTTCACCAGGGCCATCTGGCTTGCCTTGTGGATCAAGCCTCTGATTTTCTTCCCCCAACCAGGAACAGCAGCTGGAGCCACATGCTGATTGTTGTCTTTGAAGTCACCTTCTGTTTTTCGGTTCTTTTCAGCTGTCATGTCATCGCCTTTGTGATTTTTCATGCACCCCTACAATTTTTGTGCCTTTAGAATAGTCTTGTGTTTGTTATGCTGACTTTTCTCATTTTCTACAACTCATGAAGGCTGCTGCTATCCACCATGTTACCCTGGAAGCCAAACCATCATTCTTTCTAATTGTTCAGTTTATATTTGCCCATGTTCCATCTGTTTTATATATTATGCAAGGTCTTTGGGAAACTAGAGAGGTGAGTTAGCCCTTATCTGAAAGGCTTACTGTCTAGGATGTATACGTAGTTAAATGTATTGAATTTCAGCAAATACAAAGGTGGCATTTGGGACGATTTCCTAAGCACTATGAAGGCACTGGTCCCTGTATTTAATTGGGGGTAAAATAATCTTTTAAAATAGTAATGTGTAAAGTCTAGAACAAAGTTTTTTCCAATGTACTGACATGTGACTGACAACTCTTTCTGAAGCATTTGAGGAATGGGAGAAAATAGGCTCAGGGCTTCAAAATAGAGTCTTCCTAGCTTCTGGTCCTTCTTTATGCCACAGGACTTGTTTGCCATTTTACATTGCCATTAATAAATATGCTTACATGGAGCTGTGTTCCTAGTAAGTACATTTTTCCAAGACTGTTTGTTTCAAAATACCACTGTATCTTTCCCTCTGTCATTTTGGCCATGTTATTTCAGTCTTCTTGTGGGCATACTACTCTTTCATTCATATTAGTATCTCTAAGATAATGTTCCTTGACCCTTTTCTTTCTTTACATGTTTTTGTAAATGTTCATTTTTCTTTTTTTTTTCTGTCACTCTTATTGTGTGCTAATCTTCAGTTTGTTATCTCTGGTAGATCCAGATTCATCTCTCCAGTGGTCTCTTAGGATCTCCTGGACATTTCATAATTTCAGCATGTTCATAATTAAATTTACCTAGTCTCCATTCTCATCATAACCAGCCCATCAACCAAAACAGTAAATAAAACAATTGTTTAGACCAGTAATCCCAGCATGCCACAAATGTAAAAATTAAAATACTGGGAGTTACCTTACTTTTCCCCTTACTCTTATGTCTAATCTGTTGCTGTTTATTGAGGATTCTATATGAGTAAATATCTCTGCAGTCCATTCTCTTTCTCTATCTCCTATCAACATCACTAGTGCTTGGCCACTGTAATCTTTCAGTTGCCTTATATTTTATTTGGTCTTGCTTATTCACTCTAGGATTTTCTTATATTCAACCTGAGTAATCTGCCCTGAATAGCAATCTGCCTCTAAGGGCTAGAGGTATTCACTGGTAAAGTGTCTACCAAGCATGCATGAGGTGCTGAAAACAAAAAATAAACTACTAAATTTTCACCTTTTTCTTACTTGTACTGAAGCTGAAATTTCTGGTGTTCGTAGATCTTCAAGATTTGGATCTTGGGATTCATTATTTCAACAAGGTTCTTTTGAGAGGAAGAAGCTTGTAAAAGATACAGCAGTCTTCAAAACTCATTTTCAGGATCCCTTTTCCTAGGAAATCTATCATGGCCATCTCAGTTACTCATCTCCTTTTCTGTGCCCTATTCATACTTCTTGAATATATCTGTATATTGCATTTTAAATTTGTGGTTTTAATCTGGTCTAATGACATGCGCTTGGAGTTCTCATCTACTTAGGAGGCTCATGTGTTCTGAGGAATTTCAGACCAGCCTAAGTAACACAGTGAGACCTGGTTTTGAAAAGAAAAGAAAAGACAAGAAAAGAAAAGAAAAAAAAACAGATGGCATGTACATAAGGATAAACAGTTTTTCCTAGTAAATCAAATAAACAAAAATTATTTCTTCCATGAGGGTGAGAAATTCAAGAGAGAGGTGATGGTGTTTAATTCATTGGAAAATGTTTGATTTTAGTTAATGTATATGGCCATAGTTGGATAGAATTTTTCAGTGAAATTATTACAACAAAACAGAAGAACATTCCAGACAAAGAGAATGCCATGTAAACACTCTTATTTAGCGTGGCAACAGCTGGGATATGAGCCCAAAGTTGAATCTGCAATACAGGTTTCATTCTCCATGTGCGAGAATATTTGTCCTGTTTTTTGTGATACTGTGATAACTATCAAAAATTTTTTTAGCATGGAAATGGCATTAGAAAGGTGATATTCCTAGCAGCATGAATTATAGCAGGACAAGTTTAGGAGACCATTTAAATTCTTGCAATGGCCCAAGTGACAGATAAAAAAACACCAACATCATAAAAGTAGAAAGTAGGGCTGAAGGGATGGCTTAGCAGTTAAGGTGTTTGCCTGCAAAGCCGAAGGACCCAGGTTCAGTTCCCCAGAAACCATGTTAGCCAGATGCACAAGAGGCATACATGTCTGGAGTTTGTTTGCAGTGGCTGGAGGCCCTGGAATGCCCATTCTTCCTCTCTCTGTTGTATGGATGGATGAATGGATGTGTATATATATTATATATTTTATTGACAACTTCTGTACTTACAACAAACCATGGTATTTCCCTCCCCTCCCCCACTTTCCCCTTCATAACTCTGCTCTCCATCATATCCCCTCCCTTTCTCCATTAGTCTCTCCTTTAATTTGATGTCATCATCATCTTTCTTTTTCTCCTGTTATGAGGGTCTGTGTAGGTATTGCTAGGCACTGCAAGGTCTTGGATATCTAGGCCAAATTCTATCCAGACAGTTGTATGTAAGGAGTGGTACCCTTCCTTTGGCTCTTACATTCTTTCTGCCTCCTCTTGTGCAATGGACCCTGAGCCTTGGAGGGTGTGAGATGTTTCAGTGCTGAACACTGTCCATCCCTTCTCAGCACTATGTTGCCTTTTGGGTCATCTCAGTGGTCATTGCCATCTGAAAAGAGAAGCTTCTCTAACCAGAAGTGATAGTAGCATTAATATGTGAGTATGAACATTAAGTATAGTGCTTTCAGAGCAATTTGGTGAGAGTAATATATATGCATTTGTCCAGACAAGAGCAGGCTTTATACCCCTAAGGCTCATGACCTCCCCTGCCATAGGCTTTTGATTAGGTTTTCAGTACCAGACATGTATTCACTCTTACAGAGTGGGCCTTTAGTCCAATTAGCAATTGGTTTCCCCCAGAGCAGACTTGGAACTGTTGGCACTCATTCAGTCATTTGGTCTGTCTGGCCAAACTTGAGGTTTCCAGTGTCCACTGTTTTCACCTCTGATGACTTCTGTCTCCCGTAAGACTGCATGCAGTACAGCTTTTTCCAGCTTTCAGTTGGCTGGGCTACAGGGAGGTTTTCTGCTCAGCACCAGCTTGATTTTTCAGAGACTTTGCAGCTCAGGCATGTAAAGTCTTTAGCAATAGGGCCTTATTATCTCCTTCTCATGGGAAACCAAGGGCCTTGGCAATAGCCTATAATGTTTTGGAGGCAACAGGAACCTCACTGGCCAACAACTCACTGGAAGGTATCTCATTCCTGGCACTGAAAATTTTCTAGTAAAAATATATGGCTTCTGGATGTGGCATTATTCAAGAAAGTAGATTTTCACATGTCTTATTCAGAATATCTTGAATTTTGATTGACCCGTCCCCCCTACCCCTTTCTTTTATACAATCTCTTCCCCTGACCTCACATAGGCCTTTCCCCTCCCTGTCGTCTGTTCTCTCTTAAAAAAAAAAAAAAGAAAAAAAGAAAAAGTAAATGATTTTTTTGTTGTTGTTTTTTGAGGTAGGGTCTAGCTCTAGCCCAGGTTGACCTGGAATTCACTTGGTAGTCTCAGGTTGGCCTTGAATTCACCCCAGTCTTCCTACCTCTGCCTCCCAAGTGCTGGGATTAAAGGTATGTGTCACCATACCTGGCTCAAGTAAATGATTTTTAAGCAGAGGTGTCATTTGAGTTGGCTCAAATGTCATCACTAAGCATGAGCAAGAATTTTGCTGTGAGAGGCACTTGTTAAGGAAATATAGAGGAATAGTCTCCAAACACATTATGTTTAGGGAATTCAGTAGGCTATATAAGAATTAAGAGAAGCCAGGTGTGGTGGTGCATGCCTTTAATCCCAGCACTCAGGAGGCAGAGTAAGAGGATTGTCGTGAGCTCAAGGCCACCCTGAGGCTACATAGTGAATTTCAGGTCAGCCTGAACTAGAGCGAGACTCTACCTTGATGAACCAAATAAAAAAGAATTCAGAATTCTTATGTGTGTCGTTGATGTGAATCAGAAAATGTGTCATGCTGCCCTCCAGAAAACCATAAAAGGATCCTTATCAGTGCTAATAATGACCAACCATTTGAGACTTTTCTGAGAAGAAAATAAAGCTTTGTGCCATGTAATATTTTTATATATTCATATTTTGGTTATTTCAAGTAAGTTCGTGTTTTCTAAGTGCTATTGGAAAATTAAGTTACTATAGTTTAGGCTCGTCTTTACAGGGAATACAATTTTTTTTTTAATACTTCTATTCACTTTAACATCATCTAGATTTAATAAGAAGCCAAAGAGAGGAATACAGTACCTCCAAGAACAAGGGATGCTTGGCACAACACCTGAAGACATTGCTCAATTCTTACATCAAGAAGAAAGACTAGACTCTGTAAGAATATGGTTTCATTTTATTCTAATGCTTTTTATAAGAGTGTTTGAAAGCTGGGTGTGGTGTGATAGTGTGCAGTCTCTCTCAAATATAACAAAAACATTTAAAAATAATACATACTATGCCTTTCTTAAAATGATTTCCTAAATGTGCAGGAAAGTAAAACCTAATACATAACTTAGATTATGAACATATATAATTAATTATAAAATAAATACTGCTTTTGAAATACTCTTAAGCGAGAATATCATAATTTTTTAAAAAAATAAACACATTTAATACATGTAACTTCTTGCTTCACCCTAGATATTGTAGCCCAAAACCTGTGGTTTGTGTGTGTCAATTGTAATATGCCATTAGAATATTGATTTCTTCCTTCATTTTTACTTTAGACTCAAGTGGGTGAGTTTCTGGGAGATAATGACAAATTTAACAAAGAAGTCATGTATGCATATGTGGACCAACATGACTTTTCAGGAAAAGATTTTGTTTCAGCCCTTCGTATGTTTTTGGAAGGATTCCGTCTTCCAGGGGAAGCTCAAAAAATTGATCGGTTAATGGAAAAATTTGCTGCAAGATACCTAGAATGCAACCAAGGGTAAGTAAGGTTGAGGTGCTTTTTGATTGTCAAGTATGTGTATGGTACTGTGACAGGGAATTCAGAGATAAGAGTATTTAGTCCTCTTCTTTCAGACAATTTATGTTTTCTGCTATTTGGGAGTGAAAAAGTCAAGTCCATTAAAAATTGTAGTATATGTGATAGAACATTAGTCCTGAGGGAGAAAATTTAAAATGTTTTAGTGTTTGGGATTATTTAAATGAAACAATTAAAGTGTATAACATCATGCATGTATTCTTTCAGACAAACCCTTTTTGCTAGTGCAGATACCGCTTATGTTTTGGCTTACTCTATTATAATGCTGACCACAGACCTTCACAGTCCACAGGTATGTTTTCTTCTACACCAGTTTTACAATAAGTAGTAAAAGTTAAATACATCCTTTTGAATTCAATAAATAGTTAAAATTTTAATTTTTTTAAATTTTATTTTGTGTGTATGTATGTATTTTATGTATGTATATGCACATGGGTGTGGGTATATGAACTACTGCATGCACATGGAGGTTAGGGGATAACCTCAGGATGTCAGTCTTCTTCCTCCTTTGAGATAGTGTCTCTCTTGTTATTTTGCCACTGAGAAGGCCAGTCAAGCTGTCCTGCAAGCTTTTGAATTCTCCTGGCTCCACTTATCATTGCTGTAGGCACTTTAGAATTACAAACATATGTGCCACTGCACATCCAGCTTTATGGAGGGGGTTGTCAGGCTTATGGAGCAAACACCTTTAACCACTGAGCTATCTTCACAGCCTTGAAAATTTTAATTTTAAGTAGTAAAAACAATCACTAAGTTAATAGTGATACACATTTTATAAATGCAATTCCTGATACTGATTATAGTAAGATGTTTAAGTATCTTTAAAATATACATGTATCTGTCAGTCTCATGACTGACATTTGTACAGAGCTTAAGATAATTTTTGACCCGACAAAGATGTTTATTTGGGTCTTTTGTGTGTACTTGTCACACCATGGAAAACACTATACATAAACCATCTTTAAAAAAATATTTCAAATTTAAACAGTAGAGAGACTAAAGAAATATTAGTCAACTATATTCCATAGTTACCAATGACCAATTTTGTTCTAGCTACAGAACTACTCTTTTTAACTGTGGTTATGATATCTTGATACCTAAAACATTAAAAACAATTAGCCAGCCTTGGTGGCACACACCTTTAGTCATAGCACTTAGAAGGCTGAGGAGGGTTGCCATGAGTTTATAGCCATCCAGAAGGGGCTGCAGAGTTGAGTTCCAAATCAGTCTGCATTAGTGTGAGACCCTGCTTCAAAATAAAATAAAATAAAATAAACTGTCAGGTAGGTATGTAGCAAATATTCAGATTTCATTCACTTCATAAAATTCAGAACCTCTAAAAGAATTTATAACTTCTAAAGCATTAAAGAATTGTTCATTGATTTCTGATACTACTTTTAAAATATTTTTGGAAAAACAATATTGCTTTTGAAACTTTAAATATTTCTTAAAATTTTAAAACACATTGTAATGTCCTTAGTGAAATTGTCATTATAAATTATTTGTAAGGATTTTGTATATGTTATTAGAATATAAATTAAATTACAAAGAAACCTGAGATATTGGAACAACTAAAGTTTATTTGAAGTTTGTGGTTAAGCTTTGTACTATTAGGATGTTTTGGTATGTGTATATATGAGTAGAGTATGTGCAATATGGTGTGTGATGTGTGCATAGGTTTGTGCATCTTAACATACACCCTGTGAACATGCACAGGCCAGAGGAAAATATCTTCTATTGCTCTCCTCTGTTGTTCCTCTACACATTTCCTAGAGACAGAGTCTTTTCCCTCAACTAGGAGCTGCTGTTTTTCAATCAGTGCCTACTCTTGAAACATGTGTTTACTTCCAGTTTATTTATTTATTTATGAGAGAGAGAATGGGAATGCCAGGGCCTCTAGACATGGCAAATGAACTCCAGATGCAGGTGCTATCATGTACATCTGGCTTATGTGGGTTCCTGGGAGTAGAACCTGGATCCTTAGGATTTATAGACAAGCACCTTAACTAAGTCATCTCTCCAGCCTCACGTCCAGCTTTTTACATGGGAATCAAGTCTTACTGGTCTCAGGCCCTTTCATGCACTCATGTTTAAGCAGCAACCACTCTTACTCACTGACCCATCTCCCCACTCCCAGTATTGAGAGAGAGAGAGAGTGAGTTGTGAAATGTTTAGAATAGAATTGCTGTGGAAAGTATATAATGTGGAGATATTTAATCACTTAGATTTACTTTTTGCATATTGCTGGTATTACAGGCAGAAAAGCTCATCTTCAAGATTTTTTAAACATTGGCATTATTACCTTTTCAACAGTTTTGTAAGGGATACTACAAATTATTTAGTTATCTTTTTTAATTTTTTTTAAATTTAATTTATTAGTTTTCTTTTCAGTAAATACAGGCAGTTTGGTACCATTATTTAGGCTCATCTGTGATCTACCCCTTCCCATTAGACCCTCCTTGTTAATGAAAATGGGTCGTGCATTGTGGAGTTAGCCCCCAGTTATTGGTATGATAAATGTCTCTGCAAATCATGACCCAACATGTGACTCTGACATTCTTTCCGCCCCCTCTTCCGCAAAATTTCCCTGAGCCATGTTGGGTTCATTTTTGGTCTGCTTCAGTGCTGAGGTGTTGGGGGCCTCTGAGGCTCTGGCTCTCTGATTTGGTAGGAGTTGATTTTTCTCTGCGTTGATCTCCTTCCCCTTTGTGCTGGTATCCGGATCACAGGAAAACATCACCCTTGCTTATTTCGCCAGTTGTCCTTAGTTTCAGTTGGGCCCCTTTTGAGGTATGTTGGGGCAGCATTCTCCTTAGGATCTGCATCTATCTGGAAAAGAGAAGCAGATTCTCCAACGGAGAGTAAGTTAGCACCCGGAAAATTGAGATAAGACTTACTTTTTTGATAGACAGTATGGTAGATTTAGGCCCTCTTATACCCCATGATTGATGGTAGCTTGATATTGAAGAGTGGGCTTGTGTTTGGGTATGGTTCTGACTTGTTTCCCGGCTCCAGCTATGGGTCTAGTACCACTGAGTGGAACAGTTAGCCAAATCAAGAGCAATTGATTCCTCACCATGGCTGTGTACCACTATTGCACTTGTGTGGGCATCACATCCGGTTATTTGTTGCTAATTAGGTTAAACAATGTGTTGCTTGGACAGATCTTGGTCATTTCCCCCAGTTGCCTATGTAGCGCCTTCTGGCACTAGACATGCTGACTGTCTGGGGACTGACTCTCTCCTGGCTTCCGGCCATGTCATTCCATTTTACACGTCAGCTGTGTATGGAGTCTTCAGCAATAGGGTCTTACCACTGGCCTTTGGTGGGTCATCAAGTACTCTGACAGAAGTCTGTCATTGTTTTGGGAAACCTTGTAGGTTTCTCTGATCAAAAGCTCATTGTGGATGGTAGGCCCAAGCTGGAAGTGGGTTACAGGTCAGTGTCCACTAAGAAATTGAGGAAAAAGATAACTAATATACAAGAGTTAGAGAGGATAGAGATAGAGGGGAGACGGGGAGAGGGAGGGAGGGAAGATGTAGGAGATTTAGGTCAGTCTTGATCCTACCCTCTCCAGTGTCTTATAGTTCAGGTGTTTCCTGTAAGGGTCTAGTGAAGGTTCAGCCATTTGGTCTGTCTTTTAGGAAGTAGAATTTTATGGTACCATTGCCATTTGTGTCCGGATTACTGTTTTCCACCCTTTGATTCCCTCCCCGCCCTCCCATCCATCTTATTGTGTAGTCCATGAGGTGCTTGCTGGGTATGTAAGGCATCTTGGGCAGATTCAGGTTAGGTGTTGCAGATGAGTGAGACTGTGTGTCAATTTTTTTTCTGTGATTGGGTAAGTTCGCTGAGAATGATCTGTTCCAGGTTCAACCATTTTTCCTCAAATTTCTTTATGTCGTTTTTTCTTACTGCTGTATAGAATTCCATTGTGTAGATATACCACATCTTTGTTATCCATTCTTCTAATGATGGACATCTGGGTTGGTTCCAGCTTTTAGCTATTATGAATTGAGCCGCTACAAACATGGTTGAGAAAATCTCTCTGGCTTTTGGTTTGAAAGTTTTAGGGTAGATGCCCAGTAATGGTATAACTGGGTCTGTTGGTATTTCTATAGCCAGCTTTTTCAGGAGTCTCCATATTGCTTTCCAAAGTGGTTGTATCATCCTGCATTCCCACCAACAGTGAATGAGTGTCCCTGCTTCTCCACATCCTCGCCAGCATTTATTTTCATTTGACCTTTTGATGTTGGCTGTCCTTATTGGGGTAAGGTGGAATCTCATAGTTGTTTTAATTTGCATTTCTCTGATGATTAGGGATGATGAACATTTTCTTAGGTGTGTGTTTGCCATTTGTATCTCTTCCTTTGTGAATTGCCTGTTTAACTCTGTGCCCCATTTTGTGAGTGGGGTATTTGTCTTCTTATTGTTTAGACTTTTGAGTTCTTTGTAAATTCTAGAGATAAGGCCTCTATCAGTTGGATAACCTGCAAATATTTTCTCCCATTCTGTGGGTATTCTATTGGCTTTGCTTATTATATGCTTGTCTGTAAAGAAAGTCTTCAGCTTCATATGATCCCAATGGTTGAGTGACTGTTTAAGAACTTGAGCCACTGGGGTTTTATTCAGGAAGTCTTTTTCCATTCCTATATCATGGAAAGTACTTCCTAAATTTTCTTCCAGTAGTTTTCGAGTTTCTGGTCTTTTTTTTTTTTTTAAATTTTTATTTATTTATTTGAGAGAGACAGACACAGAGAGAAAGACAGATAGAGGGAGAGAGAAAGAATGGGCGCGCCAGGGCTTCCAGCCTCTGCAAACGAACTCCAGACGCGTGCACCCCCTTGTGCATCTGGCTAACATGGGACCTGGGGAACCGAGCCTCAAACCGGGGTCCTTAGGCTTCACAGGCAAGTGCTTAACCACTAAGCCATCTCTCCAGCCCGAGTTTCTGGTCTTATGTTGAGGTCTTTGATCCATTTGGATTTGAGTGTTGTGCATGGTGAAATGTGTGGATCAAGTTTTAGTTTCCTGCATGTGGTTATCCAGTTTGTCCAGCACCATTTGTTGAAGATGCTATCTTTTTTCCAGTCTATATTGTTTGGACCTTTGTCGAATATCAAGTAGCTATAGTTGCTTGACCCAAAATCTGGGTCCTCAAGTCTATTCCATTGGTCTATACTCCTGTTTTTATGCCAGTACCATGCTGTTTTTATTACTATGGCTTTGTAATACAGCTTTATATCGGGTATGGTGATGCCCCCAGAGGTATTTCTTTTGCTGAGGATATGTTTGGATATGTGAGGCCTTCTACCTTTCCATATGAAATTTGAGATCATTTTTTCTATGTCTGTGAAGAACACTGTAGGGATTTTAATTGGAATTGCGTTAAATCTATATATTGCCTTTGGTAGGATTGTCATCTTCACAATGTTAATTCTGCCTATCCAGGAGCATGGGAGGTCTTTCCATCTTTTCAAGTCCTCCTCAATTTCTTTTTTGAGAGTTTTTATATTTTCGTTGTATAGATCTTTTACTTCCTTGGTTAACGTTATTCCAAGGTATTTTATTTTTTTTGTTGCTATTGAAAATGGGACTATGTCCTTTATTTCTTTTTCTGTGTCTTTGTCATTTGCATACAGAAATGCTACCGATTTTTGTGCATTGATTTTGTATCCTGCTACTTTGCTATAGGAGTTAATCACCTTCAGGAGTTTTGGGATGGAGCCTCTCGGGTCTCTTACATATACAATCATGTCATCAGCGAATAGAGCTAACTTAACTTCTTCCTTTCCAAATTGTATCCCTTTTATTTCCTTCTCCTGCCTTATTGCTTGGGCTAGGACTTCCAGAACTATATTGAAAAGCAGAGGTGAGAGAGGACATCCCTGTCTTGTTCCTGATCTCAATGGGAATTCTTCCAGTCTCTCTCCATTAAGTATTATTTGGGCCTTTGGAGCTTTGTATATTGCCTTTATTATGGTAAGATGTGAACCTGCCATGCCGATTCTCTCCAATGTTTTGATCATGAAGTGATGTTGTATCTTGTCAAAGGCCTTTTCTGCATCTATCGAAATGATCATGTGATTTTTATGTTTAAGCTTGTTTATATGGTGTATTACATTGACAGATTTTCGTATGTTGAACCACCCTTGTGTTCCTGGGATAAATCCCACTTGGTCAAGGTGGATAATGCTTTTGATGTGTTGTTGGATTCGGTTTGCGAGTTTTTTGTTGAGGATCTTTGCGTCTATGTTCATTAGGGAAATAGGCTGATAGTTTTCTTTTCTTGTGGCATCTCTGCCTGGTTTTGGGATTAGGGTGATACTAGCTTCATAGAAGGAGTTGGGTAGCTTTCCCTGTTCTTCAATTGTGTGGCACAGTTTTAGGAAGATTGGTTTGAGTTCTTCCATGAAAGTCTGATAAAATTCGGCTGGGAATCCATATGGTCCTGGACTCTTCTTTTTTGGGAGGTTTTTTTATTACTTTTTCAATCTCCATGAGTGTGATGGGTTCATTGAGGTGATTGATCTGCGTTATTTATTTGAGAGCGACAGACAGAGAGAGAAAGAAGCATATATATAGAGAGAGAATGGACGCACCAGGGCTTCTAGCCACTGCAAATGAACTCCAAATGCGTGCGCTCCCTTGTGCATCTGGCTAACGTGGGTCCTGGGGAATCAAGCCTCGAACCAGGATCCTTAGGCTTCACAGGCAAGTGCTTAACCACTAAGACATCTCTCCAGCCCTTAGTTACCTTTTTATCACAGTTTTTGTTCTGATTTTCCATATGAATTTTCAGCCTAACACATAGAATTGATGGGCTAGAGGGATGGTTCAGTATTTAAAGGTGCTTACTCATTAAACCTGACAGCCCGGGTTTGATTTCCCCAGCACGCATGTAAAGCCAGATCCGCAAACTGGTGCATGTGTCTGGAATTCATTTACAGTGGCAGAAGGCCCTGGCATGCCTATATTCACTTACTCTTTTCCTCTTTCTCTCTCTCCCTTCCTCCCTCTGTAATATATAAATAAAAATATTTAAGAAAATCAGAATTGATAACCTGAAGTTTTATACCTTTATTTTTAGAAGGATATGTTTTTAAGATATTTGGTTGTAGAAATAAGCAACCGCAAATGCAGTTATGCCATATCTTTTTACACACACACATATATATATAGTTTTGCTATTTTGAAGAGATAAGAAAGAAGTTCTTATATTTCTTTTCATTAATACTCAGAGTTAAAAATTACAAGCTTCTACATCTAGAGAATATTGTCCTGAAAACAGTGTCTTGTCTTCAGGGCAAGAGCTCCTGTCCATGAAACATGAGCTTGCGGTCTAGCCTAGTGGTGGCAGTTGCCCATTGGCAGACCATTCTTCAGCAGTCTTGGTGTCATGTTGATGTGCAACCTGGAGCCGTGAGTTCCTGTGGAGCCAAGTAGACTATTAGAAAATTGAACTCATAATTATGTCCCCTGATGATTTATAATTAATGACCATAGAAACTCTAACAAATGACATTAATTTTTAAAAATACAGGTAACTTTAAAGGAATTCCTTAAAGCTAGTCTTTCTGATTCTTCATTGTTTTCAAGTTTCAAATATAAGTGGGTTTTTTTTGCCATGTGTGTATGCGTGTATTCATGTTTATGTGTGCACAGGTATTTGTACATGTGTGTGGAAGCCAGAGATTGTTGTGTTGTATATCTTCTTTAGTAGCATCCCACCTTATTTTTTGAGACATTTTCTCTCTTTGAACATGAAGCTCACCAATTTGACTAGACTTAATAGCCCATAAACCACAGGGATTCTCCTTTCCCCAGTGCTAAGATTATAGGTACAGGCCTGGCTTTCATATGGGTACTAGAGATCTGAACTCAGGTCCTCATTCTTGTGTGACAAGCAACTGATCCATCTCCCCAACCTCTTAAGTATGGTGATTTTTTTACCACACAATTTATGTTCCTTAGTTGCCTAAAATTTTTATGGTTAAGCCACCTTTTTTATATAGTGTGAGTCTTGAATTTTTTAAAAATCTGAGGTATATTTAGAATGTGTTTTTATACTCACAGCCAACTTTACTTGATTAATACCCCAAACTAGGTACCAGGTAGTAGAATAAAATTCAACAGTAGTGTGTTCCATACAAGATGTCAAGAAAAGTAGAATTGTTTTAAACTGCTTCCAGAATCACCCTATGGCAGAAATGTGCAGTCCTTTACTTTGAATGGTGAAAACAGTGTATTCCGTACTTCTGTCGATGCAGACTTAACTGCTACTTCAGATTTTCTGTATGTCTTATCTCTGCCTCTGATTGGCATGTGTATAAGGCATTTTGCCATATTTGAAATTTCCAGGTGATTTTAATATTCCTTTGCTTCTCTATCAGCACACTTTGTTATTGCTGCTATTTCTTCTTTTTTTTTTTTTTTTAATGAGTATCTGTCAGATCTATAGGTAAAATAAAGTGGTTTGGTTACTTTTTCTATTTCTTCAGTGCCATGACTACAGATAATATGCAACAGCTTTATTGTCTTAAATAACAAGTTTCGTTTAGAAAGTTTATAATAATATTTGTATTTATATAAGAAGCACACTGTTACTCTTTCTAACATAAATAGAAGTATTCTGCTTGCAGAATAATATGAACTTAAATAAATATGCATCCTAATTATATCTCCAGTTTCTCTAATTAGTTTTGCAAGTTTCTAATTGATTGATTATTGTTTTGTGTACTTTATACACATTTATAAGAGCTTTGTCTTTAGAGTTGCTATCAATTCTTCATGTCTCATAGTGGAAATATATTTAGTTATAGGGTAAACATTTTACTGTGCTATTTAGGTTTGATAATATGACTCCCATCTTAAAGATTGGCAGGGTTTAGTCATAGCTTTATCAAGTAGAACATTCCTGTTGAGGGTACTGTTAAACAAACAAACAAAAAATTTCTAAGTATACTTTATCCTAATATAATACATTTGCCATAAAAACTTGGAGAAAATGTTATTTGGTTTTCAAAAAAATTTCGACTGTTATTTATGCATCCATTTTGAAATCTGAGCTTTGTTAGTAATATGTTTGTTATTTTGAACTAAGATTTGAATCTTTTTGATTTTATGTTCCTGATAATTTATGTGGCCCTTTTAAAGAGATTATTAGCACTCTTATACCATGAACAAAAAACTACTTTCTTATCCATTGTCTTTCCTTTCTTATAAATTACTCCTTTTCACAGCAGAGCAAGGGAAATTAGTCTATTCCATAATATGTCTTTACTATATTACCTTCATTTTCCATGGTACTTTTTTGGATGTATGTTTTATTGAGCAATTTCTACTTCTGGACCTCAGAATAGTTATTTAAAATTATTAAAATGAGTGAAATCTTGTTAATCTTTAGGAATTATAATGATTTCTCACATCTAGGTGAAGAACAAAATGACAAAGGAACAGTACATTAAAATGAATAGAGGTATCAATGACAGTAAAGATCTTCCTGAAGAGTACCTATCAGCCATCTATAATGAAATAGCTGGAAAAAAGATATCAATGAAAGAAACAAAAGAATTAACAATTCCTACAAAATCAACTAAACAAAGTAAGTATCCAAATCAATTAATCCCTGATTGTTCAAGCAGAAAACCCTTGGTGGATTGTGGTTTGATTTGGGCTGGTTTTGTGAGGTTGTTTTTATTTGTTTATTTGGTTTTTTGACCCAAGATTAAGCTAGTCAAGAGAGTGGTAGAGCCAAAGCCAAAGGGCAGAAGCTTCAGAATGCCAAGTAAAGGGAGGAAAGAAGTTTTAAGGTTTTTCAAAGACAGCAAGAGTGATGTTGCACTATAAGGGAGAGGCCTTGCAACTTGATTGATAAGCTGTCTGGGAGGAGGTATCCTTCAACCATATAGCTCTTGATCATTTTCCATAACAGTGGAAACTTTTTTGTTTTGAAAACTTTATTATATGAACATATTATAAATCGGTCATATTCCCATTGAGCTATACTCTTATGATCCCTCTCCCTAGTGCCCCCATTTCACTGAGGGCCCTTCTCAGTGCAGTTACTCACAGTCACTGTTAGTCTCTCTGGTGGAGGGGGAACAATATCTCAGAGCACAACTTCCCATCCTTTGGCTCCTACATTCTTTTTTTGTTTTTTGTTTTGTTTTTCAAGGTGGGATCTCACTCTAGCTCAGTCTGACCTGGGATTTACTATGTAGTCTCAGGGTGGTCTTGAACTCACGGTGATCCTCCTACCTCTGCCTCCCAAGTGCTGGAATTAAAGGTATGTGCCACCACACCCAGCTGGCTCCTACATTCTTTACACTTCCTCTTCTACTGTGTTCCCTGAGTCTTATGGGGCTGTGTTAGAAGTCTTTAATACTGAGCTCTCAGCAACCTCTGGTTTTTGCTGTGATGAGTTTTGAGTATCCTTATTGTCTACTGCCATCTCTCTGAAGGAAGTTTTTAGGCTAGCAGTGAGAGCAGCATCCATATTTAATTTGCCACTTCCTCTGTGATAATTCCTAGGACCTGGCAGATCTGAGAGATGATTCATCTTGTGCTAGGCAGTTGGCTTTCTTGATTTGTACTGATGGGTCTTGGGTCTCTTTGGTATTTGTTGCCATACATTAAAAGCAAATTGTATAAATAATGGTGAGAGCAGCATGGATCAGAAGGGATAAACAGACATTTAGAAGATTTTGATGGGGGGCTGGAGAGATGGCTTAGCGGTTAAGCGCTTGCCTGTGAAGCCTAAGGACCCTGGTTTGAGGCTCGGTTCCCCAGGTCCCACGTTAGCCAGATGCACAAGGGGGCGCACGCGTCTGGAGTTTGTTTGCAGAGGCTGGAAGCCCTGGCGCGCCCATTCTATCTCTCTCCCTCTATCTGTCTTTCTCCCTGTGTCTGTCGCTCTCAAATAAATAAATAAAAAATGAACAACAAAAAAATATTTAAAAAAAAAAAGAAGATTTTGATGGGCATAAGGATTATTGTTTTGAAACAGGCTCTCACTTTGTAGTCCAGACTGGCTACAATATCTTAATTCTGCCTCCTAAGTACTGTGTTTATAAGCATGTACCACAATGCCCAATTGAATATAAGGCTTTGTGGAACTTTTTTTTTTTTACTTTAAAATAAAACATACATACACACACACACACACACACACACACACACACACATATGTTGTTGCAGTCAGGTTTGCATTGCTGGTAGAAATCACCCAACCCAGGTAGCTTGTGGGGAAAACAGGTTTATTTTGGCTCACAGGCTGTAGGGGAAGCTGCACTATGGCAGGGGAAAACAACGGCATGAGCAACATACAGTGGATAATAGCTACAGGGGAGTATGCCAAATCCTGGCATGAGGAAACTGGCTATAACACCCATAAGCCCTCCCGCAACAATACATTGCCTCCAGGAGGCATTAATTTCCAAATTTTCATCAACTGGGAACCTCACATTCAGAACACCTAAGTTTATGGGGACACTTGAATCAAACCACCAAATTCTGCCCCTGGCCCCCATAAACTAATAACCACAAATGATGTAAAATGCAATGCATTCATCCAACTTTAAAAGTCCCTATAGTTTTTATTAATCTCAGTGATGTTTAAACATCCCCATAATCCAAGGTCTTTTAACTGAGCCATAATACCAAAAAAAAAAAAAAAAAACAAAAAAAAAAACCAAAAGCCCAGAATGGTACAAAATAAACATTCACACTGCCAAAGGTGGCATTGGACATAGCAAAGAAATAATTCAACCAATACAAGATTTAACATTACAACCAGGGCAAACATCAAACTCTGTAGCTTCAAGTCCAACAACTGTAGCCAGTGACAAATCTCCAAGTCTGATAATTCTAACCAGCAACAAGTCTTTGGAGTTCCAATTCTGCCCCTCTAACTAGGCTGGCTACTCACAGTCCTGGAAAATTCCATCTGGGGCTGGCAGCTCTCCTTGGCAGCCATCTCGTGGTCCAAGAATCTCCACTAAGTCTCCACTGCAACCCACGTGCCATCCTCAGGGCTCCATCAGGTCTCCATGCAGGCATCCAGCAAACCTGCTTCACACTGCCCATGGCCGTTTCTAGAACACTAGACTGTGTTGCAAACACAATGACCCTCTTTACTGCATTTCTTAAACTCCACAATGCCAGGTAGGGTGCCAATTTGTTAAGGCAGAGGGGAGGGAATAAAGCAGACTTTGAAGAACAGGACACTCCTTGAGCACTCAGGCCCCTTCAAAAGAGTCTACATTCTTTTTGTTTTTTTAAATAAAGAGCTGTTGCCTTCCTTAGGCTCTGCTCTTTTTTTTTTAAATTTATATTTATTTATTTATTTGTGAGCAACAGAGAGAGAGAGAGAGAGAGAGAGAGAGAGAGGGAGAGAGAGAGAGAATGGATGCACCAGGGCTTCCAGCTACTGCAAATGAACTCCAGATGCGTGCGCCCCCCCTGTGCATCTGACTAACCGTGGGTCCTGGAGAATCGAGCCTCAAACCGGGGTTCTTAGGCTTCACAGGCAAGTGCTTAACCACTAAGCCATCTCTCCAACCCCAAGAGTCTACATTCTTCCTGTTGCCCCCAATGCAGATCAGCTGGCCCAGTCTCAAAGGTTGTAATCTCTCAGTTGCAGCTGAACAGGCAGCAGTTTCGTCCTAAACATTTCTTTCTGTGCCATATCCCTCTGCTCACACCAGTTCATTTCTACATAAAACAACTCTGCACAACTTCTCAGGACATGGGCATAACAGCAAGCTTTTCACACAAACTGCCTCTAGTCCAGTCCAGCAAAGCTCTTTGTCTCCCTCATAAGTGAAACCTCACAGTCCATAGTTCTTACTGCATTAGGTCTTTCAGCTCTGACCAAAATAGTCCATCAAGCTATACTTACAGCACTGCAAGGTATCTGTTAGGCAAAGGTTTCAAATCCTTCCACAATCCTCTTGAAAATCAGCTTCAAAAGGCCAAAGCCACACAGTCAGGTGTCAGCAATCCCACTCCTTGGTACCACTTGACTGTTGAAGTCAGGTTTGCATTGCTGGTAGAAGTCACCCAACCAAGAGCAGCTTGTGGGGAAAACAGGTTTATTTTGGCTTACAGGCTTGAGGGGAAGCTCCACAAGGAGAGGGGAAATGGATGGCATGAATAGAAGGTGGACATCACCCCCTGGCCCACATAAGGTGGACAACAGGAACAGGAGAGTGTGCCAAACACTGGTATGGGGAAACTGGCTATAATACTCATAAGTCTGCCCCCAACAATACACTGCCTCCAGGAGGCATTATTTTCTAAATTTTCATCAGCTGGGAACCTAGCATTCAGAACACCTAAGTTTGTGGGAACACTTGTTTATTTAGTAGTTTCTGTCAGCAAGATTCTGGATGTCAAAAAGATTGGTTAGACAGCCTATGGTGGTTTAAATTAGGTATCCCCCATTAACTCATGTGCTCTGAAAGCTTGATCCCCAGCTGATAGCATTTTGGGAGGTAGAAACTTAATGGAGGGAGGTGTATTACTGGGGGTGGGTCTTCATGGTTTATTAGCACTAGCTTGTCAGTATTAGTTCAGCTCATTCTCTTGCTGATGTTGTCCACCTGATGTAGGCCAGAAGGTGATGTCCAGCCTCTGTTCATGCCATGATTTCCCCTGCCATCTTGGAGCTTCCCCTTGAGACTATAAGCCAAAATAAAAACTTTCCTCTCATCAGCTGCTTTTGGTCAGGTGCTTTGTGCCAGCAATGAGAAGGTAACTGAAATACAGCCCCACTAGTCAGATTTCAATGCTTTAGTCTGCCTTTCTCATCATCTACAAGCAACATAATTGTTTTAATTTATCATTACACATAAATGGAATCTGGAGATACAGGTGACTAGAAGTAAGGAAGGGTAGCATGGGAGTTGGAAATGACTACATTAGACAGACTGTAGATTATAACACCACTGACTGAGTCCTAGGTCTAGTACCAACCCAACAAGAGGCCTGGCTTCACTTTAGACACTGTATTTTTAGACAATAGACATTAAGTTACAGCTAATATCTGGCCACAAGACATTCCTGGTCCTGTGATGATACTGGCTGAAGAATGTAACTAATTTAGGGCTGGAGAAGTGGCTTAGTGGTTAAGGCACTTGCCTGCAAAGCCAAAGGACCTAGGTTTTGTTCCCCAGGACCCATATAAGCCAGATGTATAAGGTGGCACATGTGTCTGGACTTTGTAGTGGCTAGAAGGCCCTGGCATGCCCATTCTTACTCATTCTCTCCCTCCCTCCCTCCCTCTCTCTCTCTCTCTCTTTCTGCCCCCCTCCATCCCTCCCCCGCCCTCTTTCTCAGGAAAAAAAAAAAAAAAAGAAACTAATTTAAAAAGAAAACCCTCAGGCTGGAGAGATGCTCAACAGTTAAAGGCTCTTGCTTATAAAACAAGCCTGGGTTCAGTTCCCCAGTACCCACATAAAGCCAGATGCACAGAGTGGCAAATGTGTCTGGAGTTCTCTCACAGCAACAGCAGTCCCTAGCGTACCCATACTCTTTTTCTTTCTCTTTCAAATAAAAATATTAAAAAGAAAAAATCCTTACTTTTCTGAATAAGTATACTTGTAAATGAAATCTCAATTTGAAAAGACTGTGGTAGCAAAATTCTTTTGACAAAATAGCAGTAAAATATATACACATACATATACACACACACTTCTAAATGTTTCACAGTTATCATAACTGTGAACCAAGGGGTTATGGAAATAATGTTACTGAAATATAGTTGTCCTTACAGTTTATCCTTTGGACTATTCTAGGAGATTTTAGTAAATTCTCTCTTACTTTATAGATGAGGAAACAAAAGACCCAAGAGATTAGGAAAGATTATCAGAGCCTTTCTGAGGTAGTAATTTCTAAGTCTAATAATCCTAACCTTCCCTTCTACTCACTTCTATTTCTAGTTTCCAGTTAGCTATAATAATAACAATAATTTTTTTCTTGTTGCTTATAGATGATGAGTAGGCAGAAAAAAGAATTGAAGTATAGGTTGTGAAGACTTACTCAGTTCTTGCGGCTCCTAAAACCCAAAATGATAAAGTATCATAGCTAAATACTAACTTAAGGAAAATTGACTATTATTACACTCTGATATCAAATAGCACTTCACTTATACTGTGACTTCAGCTCTGAATAACACTAAGCACATTAATTAAGCCTTCAATTTTATACTTAAGTAAATATTCTCTGATTTAATTTTTTTTCTAATTGCCTGTATTACAATATCCTTGTATTTTTCTTTGCTCTCTTAATATATGGTGGTAGAAATCAGTGAAAAACCACTTCTGGGAAGAAGGTAGTGATATGCTAGAAAGATGAAACTACTTGGGGATGTTAGATTTATTTGTTTGCTTTGCTAACTCAGGAGATGTCATTCAAGTATATGTGGTACAATAATGCCATTGTCTTTACCTGTTATCTGCTGTTCTCCTATCTCATATTCAGGCAGTTTCTCAAATACTTTCATTTTAACAGTTGTATTTGTTCTCTTCCCAAATAAAATTGTTGAATATTTCTGTTGGTGTTTATTATATTTACAGTGCTGCACAATCACTACTTCTGTCTAGGTCCAAAGTATCTTAATATCTTAAAACTCTGAACTCATTAAGTAGTCATTCTCATCCCCTCTCTCTCTAGACCCTATTATGATTTGCCTGTCCTGGATATTTCATCTACAAAGAACCAACCAAGATGTGGCCTTTCCTGTCTGGCTTCTTAAAATAAAATAAAATAAAAATTACTTTTAATTTGTGTTAATTATATTTAATTAGTGTTATTTAATGGTACTCAAAAATAGCCTTTTAAGTTTTTATATTTTGAATGATATCATTTGTTATTTCAGATGTAGCCAGTGAAAAACAAAGAAGACTCCTGTATAACTTAGAAATGGAACAGATGGCCAAGACAGCTAAAGCACTCATGGAAGCCGTGAGCCATGTTCAGGCACCTTTTACAAGTGCAACACATTTGGAACATGTGAGGCCTATGTTTAAGGTTAGACTTATTTATACATTTATATCTCATTGTGCTTAGCATATTTTTTGTTTTTACTTTTGTTTTTTGAGGTAGGGTCTCTCTCTAGCCCAGGATAACCTGGAATTCACTATGTAGTCTGAGGCTAGCTTTGAATTCACAGTGTTCCTCCTCCTCTGCCTCCAAGTGCTAGGATTAAGAGGGTACAACACCACACCCAGCAGCATATATATATATTTTATCTTAAAAAATGTTTTATTTGAGAGGGAGAGATAATCAGGTAGAGAGAGACAGACAGAGAGAGAATGGGCACATCAGGGCCTCTAGTTACTGCAAATGACTCAAGATGCATGAGCCCCTTGTGACTTATGTGGGTCCTGGGGAATCAAACCTGGGTCCCTTGGCTTTGCAGACAAGCACCTTAAGTGCTAAGCCATCTCTCCAGCCTAATATTTTGTTTTAGTTTATGAAAACAGTAATAATACTGAGGAGATGGCTCAGCAGCTAAAGGTGCTTCCTTATTAAGCCTGCTAGCCCGGGTTTATTTATTTACACAGTGCCCACATAAAGCCAGATGCACAAAGTGGTGCATGCATCTGGAGTTTGCTTTCAGTGGCAAGAGGCCCTGGTGTGCCCATTTCTCTTAGTCCATCTTTCTCCATTCCTCAAATAAATAAATAAAATATTTTTAAAAACATAATAATAAATCATATTTGACCTAGAAGATTTAGCCAGATTATTAGGGGCTTAATCAATAGAAATTTTCTCATTACTAAAGAAAGGAAGAAGTATGCACTATAAGTCACTGATAGGAATATACTCTTAGGGGCTAGAAACAGAAAGATTTGGAGAATGTTCATTAACTCGTGACTTTTTCATTTATAAATGACTTATACCCCAGTCTTTTGAGTTCATTCAAACTTCAAAGTAGTGCTGAGGCTCATGTGCTCTTATAAGAGTGTAATTCAAGGTCTCATTCCAATGGCACATGAATGTGGGTAATGAAAGATGACTACAAGTATCCCCTGCTTCTTTTCATTTCTAAATTTTCTAATTTGAACCCCCCCCTTCATGATCTGTACATTAAAGAATTTCTTAAAAGTTGATGAAGAATTACAGAATAAAAGTGAGGAAGCTAGAGAGTGCACTAAAAGAATAATCGAGTATAGCTGTCCTTATGTTTTAGAATCATACAGAAAATACTGAGATACAAGAAAATTTTTCATTAAATAAATTTTATACAGTAGCTTCTTTTGTTTTAAATAATTCCATATCTTTAATTTGGTTGCCGTTTCAAGTGGAATTTTAGGAGCTTTCTTTTATTTTGGTTAAACAAAAGAATAAGAAAAAATTATTACTCTATATACTATTTTTTTTAACTTAAACAGTTATGATCATATCAGAAGTTTCTGCCTTCCTACTCCTCACATAAGTATTTTCTCCATTTCACCAAAGAATCTAGGTTCCAGATTAAATGTAGTTTATGTAAATATCTTCCATGCTAAAATTAAGGGTCTTTCCAAACCTCGAGGTTATTTCTACTGTGTCTCCTATCCAAACACTTTTATTTCTCTCTCATTATTGCAGTCATTTTGTAATAGCATCCTCATAGCTACTTTTATGTTCTTCTCATCCATTTGCAGTAACCAGGGTGATCTTTTGAAAATATACACTGAAATGCCACCTTTCTCCTTAAAGATTTCATTGCCTTTGAGTGATGCTGTGAAACCCAACACACCAAAAGAGTCTATAGAACTTCTGAGGTCTGTGTTTTTCCTGTCTTTCCAAATGCCATTGCTGGGCTGCTTCTGTCTTACTGTGGTATACTCAGTCACCTAGCATTCTTTTGGTTTTTCATGGCAGGGTCTTACTCTAGCCCAAGCTGACCTGGAATTTACTGTGTAATCTCAGGGTGATCTAAACTCACAGCAGTCCTCCTACCTCTGCCTCCCAAGTGCTGGGATTAAAGGTGTGTACCACTATACCCAGCTACATTCTTTCCATTTCTAGAATGTTTTATGTTCGGTTCTTTTCAGAGAACTCATACAAACTGTATCTTCTGTCTGGAATTCTTTTTCTTCTTTGAGTGGTTTCCAGCTTAAATGTTACCTTCTCAGAGAGATGTACCCCTGGTCCATTCATTTTAAATCAGGTTCGTTTTCATACTATACTATAGTTTTATTTTTTTTGTTCAAAATTTATATTAGTTGTTATGATTTGCATATATATGATATAGATGTATATGTACATATCTGTATATGTGTATATGCATACTTTTAAAATGCACACATTATTATTTTATGAGGCAAAGGCCTATGTCTGCTCACTTTCTCAATACCTACTGTAGTTCTTGGCTTCTGACTATTCAGTAAAAAGTACTGGTTGGGGGAAACTAGTGAAAGGTAAATTTCTAAATTTGTAGGTACCAAGGGATATAAACACATTTAAGAACTTTTCTGTATTGCCCAGTTGTATTCTACAGAGGCTTATATAGTTATGAGTAGATACTAGTTTCATTGTCCTCTGAGTATTATTATTTGATAAGAAAAATCAATGTCTTAATTATTATTTTTTTGTCTTAATGAAGATAAGCATTTTTCTCACTGATTTAAGAACTATTTGTATTTCTTCTGGTTAAAGTGTAACACAGATTTTTAAATTGAAGTGCTGTTTTCCTGTAATACAGTATGTATTTTTTACTTCCTGGGGTACTTCATAGTTCATGAACTCAGACCTCGATGTGTGTTCACATCATCTCTTAAAGGTAGTGTCATCTAGTATTATAGGTAACAATGATGGAGGTTCAAGAGACTAAATAAGTGGGATAGTGAAGCCCAAGAAGAACCCAGCATGGTTTATGTTCTTTTGTTTAGAGATGATAAGCTTTTAATTTTAAACTTTCTGAAACTTTAAAAGCAAACTTCCAAGCAATTTTATTTTCCTTAAAAATATGACACATTTCATAAACCTTTTAGAAAGACCAGTTGTTATTCTTTTTAAAAATATTTTAGGGCTGGAGAGATGGCTTAGCAGTTAAGCGCTTGCCTGTGAAGCTTAAGGACCCCGGTTCGAGGCTCGGTTCCCCAGGTCCCACGTTAGCCAAATGCACAAGGGGGTGCACGCGCCTGCAGTTCGTTTGCAGAGGCTGGAAGCCCTGGCGCGCCCATTCTCTCTCCCTCTATCTGTCTTTCTCTCTGTGTCTGTCGCTCTCAAATAAAAAATTTAAAAAAAAATTTTTTTTAAATCTTATTTTTATTTATTAACAGAGAAAGAGAGAGAGAGAGAGAAAGAGAGAATGGTAGCACCAGGGCCTCCATCCACTGCAAACGAACTCCAGATGTGATGTATGCGCCCCCTTATGCATGTGTCTAGCATAGGTCCTGAGGACTCAAACCTGTCTGTGTCCTTTGGCTTTGCAGGCAAATGCCTTAACCACTAAGCCATCCCTCCAGCCCCAGTTATATAGTACACTATAAAACATTCTTCATCTTAATAGCATTGTATACACATACTTTTGCTTCTTAGTAACTTAGTAAAATCAACACCCTCACCTCAAACATTTCAAAATTACATGGATTTTTTTTCTAGCTGCTTCTAGTAAACACTACATTCCTCAGCCCTTTGCTTTTTGAGATAGTGTCTCATTATATAACTTAGACAGACATTGAATTTAACAGTCTGAACTCATCCTCCCAAGTGAAAGGATCACAGATATGCATCACCACTTCTTGCTCAGGCTAAACTGTAATTAATTTTTGCTCTCTTCTATAATCTGTCATAAAGGTTTATTAAGCTAGTTTTAAAATGTTCCCAGTTAAGATGTAACTGCCTTAATATAAGACAGTTAACTGGGCTGGAGAAGATGGCTTAGTGGTTAAGGTGCCTGCCTGCAAAGCCAGAGGATCTTGGTTCTATTCCTTAGGACACATAAACCAGATGCACAAGGTGGCACATTCATCTGGAGTTCTTTTGCAGTGGCTAGAGGCCCTGGTGTGCCCAGTCTCTACCTCTTTTTCTCTATCTCAAATAAATAAATAAAATATATTTTTAAAAATTTTTTTAAAAAGTTAACTGTTCCCCCCCCCCCCAAAAAAGAAAAAAAACCAAGTGTGGTGGCACACACCTTTAATCCCAGCACTTGGATGACAAAGGTAGGAGGATCACAGTGAGTTCCAGACCACCCTGAGACAACAATGAATGCCAGCTCAGCCTGGGCTAGAGCAAAACTCTACTTCAAAAAACAAAACAAACAAAAGACCAAACAGGCTAAAAGGTATCTAGGGAGCAAGTTTTTAAAAAAGAAAAAAATTGTAATTTGTTATAAGAAAATGAGTAAAAGGATTCTTTGGAAATACAGAATCTGAATCATATTGCTGGGGTAAAACCTTTTAAAGAGAAAAAAAATGCTGAAGTGAATGATAACTGTTTATTTTTATTTTATAAGAAGTTAAACTCTAGAGCTTCTCACCCTCCCTTCCCCTTTCCCTGAGGGCCCTCCTCCCTGAAGCTGTTATTCACTGTGGGATCCATAAAACCTTTTTCTATGTGGTGTACTGTACCTCAGGATATTCCTACCTACTCTGGCTCTTACAGTCTTCCTACTCTTCCTTCTACAGTGTTCCCAAGCCACGGAGGACCTGTTAACAGTGTGACTTAGTGTTGAGTTTTCTGTGGCTCCTGAGTTTCTACTTTGATGGGTTTGGACTGGCTATGTTGTCTAATGCCATCTCCTTAGTGGTGGTGGTTAAGCTAGCAGTGAGAGTCATATTCATGTTTCTGCTTCCTCGGTAGTGTTTCCTTGGTCAAGGGTAATATGTGTACCTGGAACATATTGTGGTGGGCAGTGGCTGTCTTTTTTGGGGGGTGGGGTGGGAAGGATCTTGAATCTCTTTGTATTCTCTCTCTCTCTCTTTTTTTTTTTTTTCCTGAGGTAGGGTTTCACTCTACTCCAGACTGACCTATTCACTATGTAGTCTCAGGGTGGCCTCAAACTCACAGCAATCTTCCTGTCTCTGCCTCCTGAGTGCTGGGATTAAAGGCATGGTTGCCCAGCCTCTACCATCTCTTTTGAGAAGGGTATATTGTGGGGTTCTTTCCTCTGACTTCCCTCCTGTTAACAGTGGCATGGCTTTCATTTCACCATCTTGACCAGAAACATGACAAAAGTAATTTTTATAAATATTGATTGTTGTAAGTAATTTGTGGATGCTGTTCATAAAATATACCTAAGGTCATCTACTGCATCTTGCTTTTCTCCCTGGCAGCATAATAATATATTTTTTTTCTTTCTCTAAAACGTTTCTGGATCACTATACCAAGAGCCTCATTTTTTTATATTTAATGCATATATTTTTTTTTTTATTTACAACTTCTGTACTTAAACCATGATAATTCCCAGTCTGACCTGGAATTGATCTCAGGCAGGCCTCAAACTCACAGCAATCCTCCTATCTCAGCCTCCCGAGTGCTGGGATACTAAAGGTACATACCACCACACCCAGCCTTTTTTCATCTTAAAAACCCATTTCATATTTCACTAAGTGTTATAGCTCATTACATTAAAAATACAGTTTAGTTGTAGAGAAAAAATGAGCAAATCTGTTAATTCAAGTTTTTGCTAATACATATGATTACTGGAACAAAAGTATTTGTGGATTTTTGTAAATTGTAAACCATGATAATTCCCTTCCCTCCCCCACTTTCCCCTTCACAACTCTACTGCCCATTATATCTTCTCCCTCCCTCCATTAGTCTCTATTTTAGTTTAATGTCATCATCTTTTCCTCTTATTATGAGGAGTTCTTTTTTTGAGAATTTTCTATTTAGTTCCATAGCCCAATTTTTAACTGGGTTGTTTGATTTCTTACTGCTCTGCTTTTTGAATTCTTTGTTCTGGATGTTAATCTTCTGTCAGGTGTATAGCTGGCAAAGATTTTCTCCCATTCTGTAGGTTGTCTCTTTGCTCTACTCATAGTGTCCTTTGCTGTGCAAAAGCTTTGTAATTTCATGAGATCCCAGTGGTTGATTAGTGGTTTTATTTACTGAGCAACTGTGGTTATATTCAGAAATTCATTGCCTATACAATATGTTGAAGGGTTTCCTCTACATTTTCCTCTATCAGTTTCAAAGTTTCCAGTCTTATAATAAAGTTCCTGATCCATTTTGACTTGATTCTTGTACATAGAGAGAGACAAAGATTTATTTTCATCCTTCTACATATAGATATCTAGTTTTCCCAGCACCACTGTTGAAGAGGCTGCCTTTTCTCCAATGAGTATTTTTGGCATTTTTATCAAAAATCAGATGGCTGTACCTGCCTGGATTAACATCTGGGTCCTCTATTCTATTCCATTGATCTACATGTCTGTCTTTGTACCAGTACCATGCTGTTTTTGTTACTGTGGCTTTGTAATATAGTTTAACATCGGGTATGGTGATACCACAAGCCTTGTTTCTGTTGCTCAAAATTGCTTTGGCTATTAGAGGTTTTTTTGTGCTTCCAAACTAATTTTAGGATTTTTTTTTCTATTTCTGTGAAGAATACCATTGGAATTTTAATGAAGGTGGTGTTAAATGTGTAGATTACTTTTGGCAAGATTGCCATTTTCACAATATTAATTCTTCCAATCCAAGGACATGGGATGTCTTTCCATTTCCTAGTATCTTCTGCAATTTTCTTTTTATTAATCAGAACTTCTTAAATTTTGTATATTCTAAAAGCTTTGAGAAATAATGTAGTATTATCACAAAATGTGATCATTGCCATTGCTCAATAAAAATGATATTTTTAAATTTTTTATTTTTCTAGTTGGCCTGGACACCTTTTCTAGCAGCATTCAGTGTGGGTCTACAAGACTGTGATGATACAGAAGTAGCCTCTCTCTGCCTAGAAGGGATAAGATGCGCAATCAGAATTGCATGCATTTTCAGCATCCAGGTAGTAAAATCAATTTTTAGCCTGTCTGAAAAATATTAATTGCTTTTGCTACATTGTAGTTCATTGTACAATATTTTTGTCAATATGCCATTAAAAACCAATTTTCACTTTATGATGGACTTTAAAAATGTCTTAGTGAATTGAGAAATTATGATAGAAATAGAATTTTAAAGGTCTGTGCTGATCTTTCTAAAACTTACATTTTTGGTTAGGTTTTTTGCTCTGAGGAATATTACCTTTATAAAAACTCTTCTAAGACTGAGTTTTCATATATTAATTTGAGTACCTTACTTAAACACGTTTTATTAAATCATATATTCTATTTATATGTATTTATTTTAGATGACTTTATAACAAAAGCCTAAGAACTGGTTGTCTTTAAGAGAATCAAGTAGCTTGTACATACTTGTCTTGAACTTAATCCTTTTAGTAAGACCTTTATATACTTTGAGTATAAATTTTTGCCAGACTTCTCTCATCTTTTTATTTGTTTGTTTGTTTGTTTTATTTTAAGGTAAGGTCTTGCTCTAGCCCAGTCTGACCTGGAATTGATCTCAGGCAGGCCTCAAACTCACAGCAATCCTCCTATCTCAGCCTCCCGAGTGCTGGGATACTAAAGGTACATACCACCACACCCAGCCTTTTTTCATCTTAAAAACCCATTTCATATTTCACTAAGTGTTATAGCTCATTACATTAAAAATACAGTTTAGTTGTAGAGAAAAAAATAAGCAAATCTGTTAATTCAAGTTTTTGCTAATACATATGATTACTGGAACAAAAATATTTGTGGATTTTTGTAAATTTATAAGTTGATTTCTTAACTACTAAAATCTCAGCTTGAATTGATACTTTAATATTGCTTTTGGATTTAAGAACCTTATGGACTTTCCATATTATTTTAAAAAGGAATTTCTTGATTCTGCACATAATTTCTGACTTGTTAGTTGAAAACTTACCAAATGAGTAAAAAGTTTGCTAGCAGGAGCTACAGATCAGACAGTCTGCTGTATTTGTAACCATGTAAATAATTCTGTCTTTTCTTTTTTTTAATAGCTGGAAAGAGATGCATATGTCCAGGCACTAGCAAGATTTACCTTACTTACAGTAAGTTCTGGTATTACTGAAATGAAACAGAAGAATATCGACACAATAAAAACACTCATCACAGTGGCTCATACAGACGGAAATTATTTAGGAAATTCTTGGCATGAGGTACAAACATTTTTAACTTTGTAGCTTAGTTTCCTTTTCTCATTTATCAATTCATTTATATGAGAGAGGGAAAGAGGAGAGAATGGGCGCCCCAGGACCTCTAGCCACTTTAAACAAACTCCAGATGCATGTCCCACCATGTGCATCTGGCTTATGTGGATTCTAGGGAATTAAGCCTGGGTCCTTAGGCTTTACAGGCAAGTACCTTAACTGCTAAGCCATCTCTCCAGCTTTGCAGTTTAGTTTTTTAAATGATCTGATGCTAAGTATTCTGTGTTAAAGTGGGGGAAATTAATGTATTATGCTTAAAATAAGCATATTTAACTTTTAATAATTATTATTTTATATATGCTGTTATACAACAAATATGATCTGTGTTTAAATCCTAGCTACATTTATTTAAACATTTTTGAGGACTTTTTTAAGGTGAAATTTTCTTTTTGTACCTCAGATTCTCAAGTGCATCAGTCAGTTGGAGTTAGCACAACTTATAGGAACTGGAGTGAAGCCTCGATACATTTCAGGAACAGTGAGAGGCAGAGAAGGATCTCTCACTGGAACAAAAGATCAGGCTCCTGATGAATTTGTTGGTTTGGGGCTAGGTAAGACATTTTTAATATCTCTGTAGTGAAACATGTAGCATTTAAGATAAATGCCTAGGAAGGGAATAACTGGGTCTGTTGGTAGTTCTATATTCATCTTATTCAGGAATCTCCATATTGATTTCATAGTGGTTGTACAAGTTTGCATTCCCACCAGCAGTGAATGAGTGTTCATCTTTCCCCACATTCTCACCAACATTTGTTGTCATTTTGATGGGTAAATTAAGAGTGTTATTATTTAAGATTATAATTATAAGTTTCAATTTTATCCCTGCCATGATGGGGTATTTTTTTATGGAAAGTTTTCCTTTCACCATCTATTATGAGGGATACTTTTGCTAGGTATATTAATTTGGGTTGGAAGCCATCGTTTTTTAGACTTTGAAGTGTTCCATTGCCACTCCTGGTTTTCAGAGTTTCCACTGAGAATTCTGAGGTAATTCTGATGGGGCTGCCTTTGTATGTAGTGAGTTGTTTGTCTTGCTGCTTTTAGTACATACTCTTTGTTTCATAGTTGAGTTTTAACTATGATGTGCCTTGGACAGTTTCTTCTTTTGTCCTGTCTGGTGTTCTGTGAGCTTTTTGTATCTGGATGGGTTCCTCTTTTGTAAGATTGGGATTTTTTTTCAATAATTTTGTTGAATATGTTTTGTATGTTTCTAGACCTGGATTTCTTCCCCTCTGGTATACCCGTGATCTGGATGTTTGGTCATTTTAGGGTATTCCACAATTCCCTCATGTTCTGTTCACATGAATTTTTGAACTTAGCAATGTTTTTGGACTCCTGATCAATTTCTTCTGTCTTGTGTTTCAGGTAAGAGGTTCTGTCTTCCACATGAATGACTATGTTTGTGTGGGATCCTAGGGAGGTTTTTAAAAGCTCTATTTGATTTTTTGTTTTCTGTTGTGTTGTTTTATATCGTGTCCATCTCTCTTTTGAAGTATGATTTCAGATCGAGGTATGATTTTCTTGATGCTTCCTAGAATTCATTCTTGCATTTGATTGGGTCTTCATTAAGCTTATTCATCTGGTTATTAAGATCCTCTATTTGTTGACTCACCTTCAGTTCATTTATCTCTTTTTTGAGGTTTCTCTGGCTTTGTTCAATTAAGTTAAGCCTAGTGGCAAAAGCTGAGGGGCTGGGAAAATGGCTTAGTGGTTAAGGCGTTTGCCTGTGAAGCCTAAGGACCCTGGTTTGATTCCCCAGGACCCATGTTAGGCCAATGCACAAGGGGGCACATGTGTCTGAAGTTCATTTGCAGTGGCTGGAGGCCCTGGCGCACCCATTCTCTCTGCCCCTCCCCCCATAAAAATAAATAAAATTTTTTAAAAAATTGAACACTCTTTAAGACGATTGATTCTTCTCAATTTCATTTATGCAATTGTTAGTTTTTTTGATTTTTCCTTCCCATTAGCAATTCTCTTGATCAGGGTCATAGATCTTGTTTTGTTTTTATTGTAGGATTCAATTTCTCTTGTTTTCTTTATGATTTCATTGGAAGTTTCTATTGTGGGATGAGGCATTCTTTGTGGAGATCTGTTTTCTGACTTTCAAGTTTTTTTGTTATTGTAGTTTTTGTTTTTTGCATTGTTGTCTACCCATCTCAGGGTCAAAGTCTTATTTTATTGAGGAGGAAGCAAGTATTTATCCTTGTAGGATCTTCAGTGACTATTCTGGAAATGTGAACTGGATTGGAATAGGCTGTGGTTTAACCACAGATGCACAGATTGTGGAGATTGCAAGTATATACAAAGGTACCTGGGGAACTGAGAGGTGGGGAACTGGGAGCTCAGGCCTACTCACTTCAGTTGAGTGCACTCTTCAGCACAGGGGAACTAGTGGTTGGGCAACCAGGAGCTGGAGAGCTGGGGAGCCAGGGGCAAGAGGCCATCTCCCACATGGCCCGTGCACCCCTCTGACTCAGGGCAGCAGGGATTTGGGGGCCCAGGGACTGGTCAGTCAGGAAGCTGGGGCAAAAGACCTACTTCTGCAGTACATATGCAGGGTCTAGGCTTCCTCAAGCCATTATCAGGGCTACTAGCACCAGGGAACTGGGAGGTGGGGAAGGAATTGGGAGCTCTGGCCTACTTACTCCGTGTGTACACCTTCTGGAGCAGGGAATCCAGGAGTTGGGTACCCAGGGTCAGGTCAGTGAGGAAGGTGGAGCGAAAGGCCTACTGCTGCAGCAAGCATGCAAGATCCAGGACACCCCAAGTGCCCTCCTCCAGGACCCAGGGAACTGGGAGGTGGCAATGAATCTGGAGCTCTGGACTTTCTTACTCTCCTAAAAATTATTTTTAACTTCTGGATTACAAGTGATTTTATTGGGCAATGAAGTATAAATAAAGAAATGAGATAAATTCCTATTAATCTAGCATTACAAAGAAAAGACAACTAAGTAGGAAGATAGCCTTTTTTGGCTGATCTTTATTTCTTACTATATACAAGTTACTTTAACTGTTTTTTGGTTTTTGGTTTTTTGTTTGGTTGTTTTTTTTTTTTGGTTTTTTTTTTGGTTTTTCGAGGTAGGGTCTCACTCTAGCTCAGGCTGACCCTGGGTTTCACTATGTAGTCTCAGGGTGGCCTCGAACTCACAACAATCCTCCTACCTCTGTCTCCCAAGTGCTGGGATTAAACAGTTTTTTTTATTTTTGCAAACTAAAGTCATTACTATTTACTTGAAGTATTGTTAGGATTAAATAAGAGTATGTATGAATGGATATAGCACAGTGCACAGTGCCTGCTATAGTACAGATCTGGGAATATTCTCTAGCCACCCCTCCTACCACATCCAACCAGTATATCCAGAAGCAGGATCAGGAAAGAGTATATATGCCAAAGACCCAGTAGTATTTGCTTTTTAAGATTTTGTGCTCCATACTCGCATGCACAGACACATAACCACATGTGCATAAAATAATAATAATAAATTTAAAATAATGGAAAGATTAGTGTTTCAGAGAGCCAGAGCCTCAGAGGCCCCCAACACCTCATCACTGAAGCAGACCAAAATAGAACCCAACATAGCTCAGGGAAATTTTGTGGAAGAGGGGGCGGAAAGTGTCAGAGCCACATGTTGGGTCAGGATATGCAGAGACATTTATTGTACCAATAACTGGGCTAACTCCACAATGCACGACCCATATACCTCAACAAGGAGGGGCCACTGGGGAGGGGGTAGGTCATGGATGAGCCTAATAATGGTACCAAACTGCCTGTATTTGCTGAATAGAAAACTAATAAAAAAATTTAAAAAAAAGATTTTTGTGCTCTAACATTACATTCTGGGCATTTTTTTTTTAATCTTTGAGTAATTTCTGTTGTTGCTAACAGTAAAAGTTCTTAGGAAATCTAAAGGAATTTCAAACTTAAAAAGGATCTGTGTGTTGGGTGTGGTGGCACATGCCTTTAATCCCAGAACTTGGGAGGCAGAGGTAGGATTGCCATGAGTTCGAGGCCACCCTGAGACTACAGAGTGATTTCTAGGTCAGCCTGAGCTACAGTGAGACCCTACCTCGAAAAAGCAAGTTAAAAAAAAAATGTGGAGGGGATCCATGGAGAGAGAAGCAGAGACGATCATGTTATGGCTTCAAGTTGGATTGAGGAGGAAAATTAATTCCTGGTGACTATCCAACTAATGTTAGTTATCCATACATTGTGCTTACAGTGATACCATAAATGAAGAATGTCAATGTGAGTTCTAGCTTGGGGAACCGAGTCCTAATATGGTTCAAGCAACTTCTAGAACTGCCTGAGTACCTATATGGTCACTTAGATAACCTGCATATCCAACTCCGAACTGTAATGACTACATGAGGTAGCTCAAAAAATGATAAAAATTAGTAAGCAAATCAAGTAAACATACATTGATGATTGAAGATCTTTGGAACGCCAAGGCCAAATGCTAGAGCTCAGTTTTGGCAGCAGGACTACAGAGTTGGGTTACACTAGAAATAAAACACCAGTGGAATATTTGAATCCAAAAATTTTAGTCAAGAGAAATAATGATCACATTTGCTAATATTTATTACATTGTACTTGACAATTAACAGTGCTGTTTAATACTTGGAGTTCAAAGATAGAGGCTGGCCTACCTTTCCCATTCATTATAAAATGGGATTATTTGAAGATATATACACATCAGCCCGCTAAATGAAATACTTTTTTAAGTTTCCAGGCCATTCAAGAAACTCAGTAACTCCCCTTCTTCTGTAACTAATGATTCCCTCACATTCCTTATTAATATCCTCTATCTTATTATGTAGTACAGTCTTGCCTCAAGCTTGTCATCCCGAGTGCTGAGATTACAGAAATGAGCCTCCATGTTTGCCTTTTGTTTACTTTCTTATATACTTTTCTTTTGGATCAGCTTCACTCACTTTGGTTCACCAAGCTCTCATTTTGGAGTCTGTACTCCTGAGAAAACCATTCTGTTGACTTAGGCTCTTTTGTGTTGAGGTTTCCCTTTGGGCTGTCTTATTAGTTCGTAGCTAGCCTGTGTAGTTGTCTACCCTGATTGTCTTGTCCACATACTCAAATAGCAGATGTTTCGTTGAGCAAGATGCTCAACTTAGCACTTAAGTTAAGAAAGGATATGGTACACAGACAGTTGAGCCATTTTTCTCTATACCTAGTATATGTGCACCAAGTATTACATTTAACCACATTGACTGCATTGAATATGGTCATTCTTTGGTATCTGTAGGAGTTGATTACAGGACTCCTGGGGGTACTCAAATCCATCATGGAAGGAAGGTATAGTATTTCTATATAACAGACACAGATCTTAAGTCAACTCTAAACTACATATAATATCAAATAAAATACAAATTCTATGCAAGTGGCTGTTTTACTATATTGTTTAAGGAATAATGACACAAAATGTCTATACATGCTACAGGTGCTGTTTTCCTCCAAATAATTTTGATTCTCACTTAACTGAATCCATGAATGAAGAACCCATGAATATGGAGGGCTCATTGTATATATCTATGAAAAAGTTTATACTGGCATTGTTTTTAGAAACATGAAAATGAAAATTAAAATTACTAAGAATACATAGAATACATTCAAGTGGTAAAATGCTTGCCCTGGAAATGCGAGAACTGAGTTTAATCCCCAAAACCCACACTATGAAATAAAAAATAAGCCTGGCATGGTGGCACATGCTTACAACCTAAATCCCAACACTGGGGAGGTTGAGATAAGTAGATCCCTGGTATTCATTGACCAATTAATCTAGCCTAATTAGGCAAGTTCCAGGACAAGAGACCTTGTTTCAAAAAAGGTGGATGACTGAAGGGATGAAACCTGAGAGTAATCTTTGACTTCATATATATCCATATGTTTACCTGAACATACTTGAACATGCACACAAAGTACATAGGGGGCTGGAACTGTATCTCAATGGGAGTGCACCTGCTTAGCATGCATGAGACCCTGAATTCAATCCCTACCACTGCATCAGGGAAAACCAGTTAGGGATGTATGCCTAAGATCCCAGTATTTGTGAAGCTTAGCCAGGTAATTGAGAATTCTAACCAGTCTGAGCTACATATTGAGACTATCTGAGAGAAAGAATGGGGAGGGAGAGAAAGAAGGAGAGATAAAAGACACAGCCTGTAATTTTAATTATAAGCTGGGAGCCCAGCACTCGGGAGGCTGAGGTAGTAGAACCACTGTGAGTTCAAGGCCAGCCAAGGCTTACAGAGTGAGTTCCAGGTCAAGTCAACCCGGGCTATTGTAAAATTCTACCACGGGGGGGGGGGGGGGAGAAGGAATTATATATGCATTCTGTACTTTCAAGTTAACATATTAATATTTGAAAATTCAGTTACTTGATCACATAAATCTTTAAGGAATATTTTTTAACACATATGTTTCTTAGTTAACCTAAATATACTGTCCTTTGAGTAGTTTGATAAAAGTGTAACTATTAGCCTTTTATGTTACATATTGTAATACAATTATGTGAAAGATTTCACATATTTGTGAAACAAGTTCATGTTGTATCATTGAAGCTGGGTTAGCACTGGATTTCTTAAAGATTAAGGGAAATGATCTTATGTCATTAATTTTGTGTTCTAAATTCACAGTGCTCCTAACTTGTATGATCTTTACAAATGATGCCTTAAAACAATGGCTTGTATTCCACATATTATATCTCACTGAGCCCTTTCATCCTTGAATAATGTGACTAGTGTCAAAAGAATTGTTAATCCAAAGCATTACATTACTAAGGAAATACTGGCTTTAGAAATATGTTTTAGAACTCTCAAGAGATTGTCCCACTGAATTCATTTATTTTAATTTAATTTAATTTTTATTTATTTAGCTGAGAGATAGATAAAGAGACAGAGAGAGAGAGACTGTGTGTGCATGCCAAGGCCCTCCAGCTGCTGCAAATAAACTCCAGACACATGTGCCACCTTGTGCATCTGGCTTACATGGGTCCTGGGGAATGGAATATGGGTCCTATGGTTTTGCAGGCCAGTACCTTAACTGCTAAGTTATCTCTCTAGTCCTGAATTATTTTCAAACTAGTGGCTCTTTCTTGTGTGTGGTAGTTGCAGGCAATGTGGACTGGAAGCAGATAGCAAGTATTCAGGAATCCATTGGAGAAACCAGTTCTCAAAGTGTTGTTGTGGCTGTAGACAGGTAAGGTATGCTCTTTCTTCTCTTTTAAGATGATGTTCATATCATATAGCTTTTAGCTATGTTTTAGTCCTGGGGTAAAAAGAAAAAAGTGATTGCCATAATTACTTTCAGAAAGTAATACAAGACTGTGTTATAGTAGAATGTGATTTAAATGATAAGATAGATATAATAGTAATGGTAATGAGAAAGAACACAAATGCTTTATTTTCTGTATAGACTTACTCTCCTTATTATCACTCTTAGAAAATGAAGTGTAATTTATCTTTCTAAGTACATGATATAAAACTGCACTGTGAATAAAATGAAAAGATTTGCTGGGAATTTTCATTATGTGCTTCTTTAGAACTTTTGCATTATACACTACTGGACATTCTGAGGGGGAGTTAGGTAGTCAGTTAGGAGGGTGGGCCCAAAGACAACACCATGCCTACCTGCTTCAACAAAACCAGAGTTCAGCAGACTCAGAGATCAGTTGGATCCAGCCGTTCATTCAACTCTCTTGCTCTCTACTCCACAGCCAGCCCCTAGCTCAGACCAATCAGCTCTCTTTCAGACTTACTTGAGTCTGAGGGTGAAGCCCACCACAATAATATTGTATATAGATCTTTACCAGGTGGACAGGCCCTCTCAGTTTTATTTCATCCCAATCCTTTGTCACAAACGGACACAATAGGGTTTGGAGTTTAAGGACTCTTTCTGAACTCCAAAAACCCTGTTACATTTCCCCATTTTAGATTGTTGTGCTTTACTAGAACATTGCTAGAAATAGTGACCCTTTCAGAGTCTACCAAAGTGAGTAGGAGTTTCAGTGACTACCCATTTGCATGCACACCCCATCACCCTTAGTCTGCAGAAACTGTTTAACTGCTAATGGTAATGCTCTGTCCTTTCCTTTGTTCTCAACCACCTTACCACTGAGTTGATTCCTTCCCCACCAGCTGCATATAATCTCCATCTTTCTGTTTAATCCTTTCTTTTTTCTTTTATGTTTCTCTAAATTGTTTATTTTTAAACATGTATTTATTTATTTATTTGAGAGAAAAGATACAGTATGGGCTTATGGGGGGCTGACTCCCATTGCAAATGAACTCCAGATGCATGCACCACTTTGTACATCTGGCTTTACATGGGTACTAGGGATTCAAGCCTGAGCTAACAGGATTTAAAGTGCCTTTAACCACTAAGCCATTGAGAGAAATAAGTTGATTACATTTGTATAATCCAGCAACATTTATTTTGTTGATAAGAGAGTTGGTAAGCTTTGTGTAGTTTTAATTTCTGGATCTAGTAGATCTGGATAAATTCTCTTGATACCCTCCTCCAGTTTTCTGCCAGATATTTAAGTTATTGCTGCATTTTAATCACAAGAACAATATAAGAAGTCTTAAAACATTCCTTTAGCAGGAGTTCAGATTTTTCATTTCCTTTTCTATTTTCGTTAGATATTTTTAAGACTCATAGACAGACATTCAAGGGCATTGAAGTTTAAGAAAATCATGGTATAAAGGGACATGTATAGGAGGATTGCCATGAGTTCGAGGCCACCTAGAGACTACATAGTCATTTCCAGGTCAGCCTGGGCCAGAGTGAAACCCTACCCCAAAAAACCAAAACCAAAACAAAACAAAACAAAACAAAAAACATAAAAAAAAGAGGACATGTAGATCATGTTAGTAGGAAAACAAACTAGAAAAATATTTTAAATGTTTAGTATGTGCTTTGTTCATGTCAGTATTAGGCAATGTAGAAAGTATTTAAGAGAATAGACTTTGAAGTCAGCCTAATAAAATTTGACTCTTGGCTATGGCACTTCCTTTGAAGAAGTTGGTAAGTATCTTTCCATCAGTTTCTGTGTTTACAAAATTTGGGTTATAGTGGCATATACTTCACTGGTTACTTATGATTATTAAGTGAATGAATATATATAAAGCATAAGAATAACACACATCTTAAGCCCAGAGCATAAGAGGAAGCAAGGTGGAGCTCTTGCCTAAGGAGGATAGTGGAGGGTTTGGAAGCCCACCTTAAGACTCAGGTTGGGGTCTTTTTTTATGGATGGGTCTCTCCATGAGGAAGACCAGGCTCACAGGTCTCTACCTGACAAAAATCCAAATTGCACAGGTTTCTGTAAAATGGCCAATCCAGAAATCAGGGTTTCTGTCATCTGAAAAGAGTGTAGGCTTTATGTAGAAATCTTCCCTGGAGGGTGTGTAACTTTCCTGGTAAGAAAGAGATAAGCAAAAAAATCTAGGTTCTCCTTCTAGGCCTACTGACATTACCTGCTTTTAGTCAGTGAAAAAACTCTTCACTTTTGGGGTTTTCTTACCTTAACTACCTAACCAATATCTTTCACTATTAACATTGTGTGTGTGTGCGCGCGCGTGCATAAAAGAAAGGCCAACGCGTACTTTTTTTGAGTCAAACCCAACAAACTGGCCTTTCTTTTATGCCAGAGTGAGAAAAAGAGAGAATTGGCACACCAGGGTCTCCAGCCACTGTAATTGAGCTCCAGACATATGCATCATTGTGTGCATGTGTGACGTTGCTGTCCATCTGGCTTTCATGGTACCTGGAGAGTCAAACATGGGTTCTTAGGCTTTGCAGGCAAGCATCTTAACCACTAAGCCATCTTATCCAGCCCTATATTTTAAAATTTCATTGATTGATTGATTGATTGGAGAGTATGTATATTGGTGGCCCTGGGCTTCTTCCTGTTGCACATGAACTCCATATGTACTTCGTCTGAGTGGGTACTGGGGAATGGAATTTGGAACCATAAGGTTCTGCAAACACGTGCATTAACCATGGAGCCATCTCTCCAGCCCCATTGCCTTTTTCTTTCTTTTTGTCTTTCTTTCTTTCTTTTTTTCTTTTGTGTGTGTGTGTGTGTGTGTGTGTGTGTGTGTGTGTATGTGTTTCGAGGTAGAGTCTCACTCTAGCCCAGGCTGACCTGGAATTCACTATGTAGTCTCAAGCCTCAAACTCACAGAGATCCTCCTACCTCTGCCTCCCGAGTGCTGGGATTAAAGGTGTGTGCCACCATGCCCGGCCTATTGCCTGTACTTTTAACTTTAATGTTTCAGCTGCCCCTGCTGTTGAGGTTTCCCTTTTATCATGTAACTCCACATGTATACATTCTATATTGAGGAATATCATTAAGTGTCTAAAGATTTAGTGTTATCATACTCTTGCTTACCCACCTAGAGCATGGGTAAAAGTGCTGGCTTTAAAACAAATGAGGCTTGATATGTTTATGCTGAATTTTTTTTTTTAAATGAAACTGAAACAGAAAAAGAGCTCAACAAAGAAGGCTGCACACAGCCGAGTGGTACACTTAACCCTAACCACTTGATGCGCCAAGGATACTGGTTTAGCCATTTCTTGGCTAAGCTGTTTAAGTTTACATCAAGTCACTTTAAAGTTGCTATAAGAGAATTTTCTAATCAAAAATACATTACTCATGAAATAAAGTATAGCTGTATATTTTAAGATCATGCTTAATAAAGGGAATTCTTAAGACCTTTTGAACATGCAATAAAACAAAACAGGTTTGTTTATTGAATTAAATAATCAGGAAAAATTCAAGTCTTCCATTTCATAGTGTATTAATTCATTGGTTTTACAAAGGAATAGTTTTCTTATTCTTAGAATCCCAGATGCCTATCTTATATTCATAAATATACTAGTATAGTTAGAATATACACTTACTAAGTATTTTACATGAGAGGAAGAAACATTTAGTCTTTCATTGTTAGTAAACTGTGAAGAGTAAATACTCTTTTGATTAAATAATTTATTTTTTGTTACATTAGAACAGTTGAAAATATACCTGGACACTTTTTAAGTTGGCTTAACAGAAGTTAAGTCTTTATAAGTTTTAAATTCTATTTTATTTTCCCCAGAATATTCACAGGATCTACAAGGCTAGATGGAAATGCTATTGGTAAGTATGTATATTTATTCTATTGACAAGCTGTCCTTTGGCTAAAATCCTTAAAATTGATACAAGAAATGTAAATGTATTTATTTTTAGTGGATTTTGTTCGTTGGCTCTGTGCTGTGTCTATGGATGAATTACTTTCCACTACACACCCAAGAATGTTTAGTCTGCAAAAAATAGTAGAAATATCATACTACAACATGGGAAGAATAAGATTGCAGTGGTCTCGGATTTGGGAAGTTATTGGAGATCATTTTAATAAGGTATTTGAATATTATAGTGTTTGTTTACAATCACAATATTTTTCTTTATTTAAAATTTCCTAATCAGGGCTGGTGAGATGGCTCAGCTGTTAAAGCACTTGCTTGCAAATCCTGACAGCCTGGGTTGGATTCCCTAGTGCTTACATAAAGGAAGATGTGCAAAGTGGTGCATGTGTCTGAAGTTTGCAGCAGCAAGAGGCCCTGGAATGCCAGTCCCCTCCCACTGGCAAATAAATAAAAATATTTTTAAAGTAATTTAAAAGTGTCTAATAATAATCCAGTTGCCCCTTCTATGCTATTATTAATTACTTTTTTCAAAACCAAATTTATAGAATATTCCTAGATTTCTATTACATATCTATTATGCTTGCACTTTGCTAGGCTGAGGTAGAATTTTCATGAGTTTAAGGCCAGCTTGAACTGTTATATATAGCAAAACCTTGCCTGAAAAAAGCAAAAACCAAATATTTTCATTAAAATGCTTTTCTTATTGGGGAGTACTTTGGCATACCAATTAACTATATGGAGAATCATACTTATTGTCCTATGCTTCTAATTTTGTTCTTTTTCTAAGGGAAAATAAATTGTGTATATTCACCACTAACACCAGCCTCTTGGTATTTGTTTTTGGTGGTGTTGTCATTACAGGTTGGCTGTAACCCTAATGAAGATGTAGCTATATTTGCAGTGGACTCCTTGAGGCAGTTGTCAATGAAGTTTTTAGAGAAAGGGGAACTTGCAAATTTCAGATTCCAGAAGGATTTCCTAAGACCTTTTGAACATATAATGAAACGGAACAGGTATTGTTTATTGAATAATATCAGGGAAAAAACATACATTCTCTATGACAAGAAGAAAAATAGAAGGGGACAAGACTGATGAGTTTTCTCTATTTGTATTTCTAAGTAATTATATTAATATTTAGGTCTCCAACCATTCGAGATATGGTTGTACGGTGTATAGCACAGATGGTTAATTCTCAAGCTGCTAATATCCGGTCTGGATGGAAGAACATTTTCTCTGTATTTCATCTAGCTGCATCTGATCAAGATGAAAGCATAGTAGAACTTGCCTTTCAAACAACAGGGCACATTGTCAGTAAGTATAATTTTTTAACCATGTTCAAGGTAAAATACTTATGTGTTCAGGTGATATTGCCAATACAATACAACTGAATCTGTTATGAGCTAAAGCTCATAAAACCAGAGCAAAAAAATCTTAATTATATTATTACTATAGTCAACATTTGTTGAGTCCTTACAAACCCAGGCCTAGAGACATTAAGTAAATTTTCTAAGGTCATAGAACTACTAAGAGATGGAATTGGTATTCAAAGCCTAGAGTCTTAAGGCTTAGGTTTTTGTTTTGTTTTGTTTTTACCACTGTGGGGTATGTGTGTGTGTGTGTGTACGCACATGCCTGCCTGACTGCCTTTGAGGAAGATTGATGCATACTAGGGATTTAAGTTGAGTCTAAATAATGGATAATGATCACCTAAGAATCATGACACTATCTTAGCTATCATTTAATGAATGCTCACTTAAGTATTATTTTAAGCATTTAAAATCTTTTATGTTTTACTTACAACTATACTGTATTATTCTTATAGCTCAAGAAACAGATACTGAGAGGTTAATTAACTTTGCATGTTTATTCAGCAAAAGTTGATTCAGTACTACTATGTATCAGTTACTGTATTAGGTACTGTGTTTATAGTATAAACAATAAATGAACATACTGCTTAGGATAGGTAAATAATAGAGACAGACTCGAACCCTATATTTGTTAATATCAAAGCCTTCAATTAACCTATATAAAGTACATATTATACTTAGAGGTTAATATATTTTGGATTCTATTAATTGAAATCTCATAGTTATTTTGTTTTATTTTTCTCTGTTTTAGCCCTTGTTTTTGAAAAACACTTCCCCGCAACCATTGATTCTTTCCAGGATGCAGTGAAGTGCTTGTCTGAATTTGCATGCAATGCAGCTTTCCCAGACACAAGTATGGAAGCAATTCGACTTATTCGCCATTGTGCAAAATATGTGTCTGATAGACCTCAGGTATAATATCATTTAGTAAACAAATTTTTGCTGAGTACTTACTTTCAATCTAAATTCAGTATGTGTTTGAAAACTTGAGGTAGATAAAGCACTTATTTTTCAGGGACTTCAAAATAGTCTGAGCTTAACTTTGAGTTAAGATGGTTTATGATTACAGTTAGCTAGGCATTATTGAAGATGTCAAACATTGTTCTGAGTGTTTTGCATATATTCATTTACTTAATTTTCATAACATGTAATGAAACACATTTTGTAATATCCTTCTATAGAGGAGGGAAATGAGGCATGGAGATGTTTTTAAATGTATCTATAATGGGTAGGGCTAGTTAAGGCAAGTGAGGCGTTGAAACCCAGTCTTTGTTTGTAAGTATCTCCTGTTGTGTGGCTTGTCGGCTTTGCTCTGCAACACTGAAGGTGACTGGATATAGATGGGTTATACCTAAGCTTTGAAGTAAAAGGATGAATGAACAGCCTGGCAGCCAGTTTTAACTTGCAAACCTGAATCTATTTACGTAAGTATCAAAAGGAAAAGTAACATAGCTAGCCCAGGCTGGCCTGGGACTCACAGTGAGATCCTCTTCCCTCAGCTACCTGAGTACTAGGATTAAAGACATGTGCCACTACACTTGGCAGGATTTTTCTGTAACCAATTCCCATCATGTAGATGTTGGTGCATACCTTTAATTCCAGCACTTGGGAGACAGAAGTAGGAGGATCCCTGTGAGGTAGAGGCCAGCTTAAGACTACATAGTGAATTCCAGGTCATCCTGGACTAGTGACCCTACCTCAAAAAATGAAAGGGCTTTAGAGATGGCTTAGAGGTTAAGGAGCTTGCTTGTGAAGCCTAAGGACCCAAGCTCAACTCCCCAAAACCCACATAAGCCAGATATACAAGGTGACATATGTGTCCTGAGTTTGTTTGTAGTGGCTATAGGGCCTGGCATGCCCATTCTGTGTGTGTGTGTGTAATAAATAAATTAAAAAAATTTTTTTTGAAAAAAGCTGGGTGTGGTGGTGCATGCCTTTAATCCCAGAATTTGGGAGGCTGAGGTAGGAAGCTAGATGTGAATTCAAGGCCAGCCTGAGACTACATAGTGAATTCCAGGTCAGCCTAGGCTAGAGGGACACTCTACCTCAACAAACCGAAAAAGTAATGCATCATAGATTTGTTAATGATTTTACTCTATCTGATCCTTTTGAGAGCATAGTACTTTTTATATACATAACTCACTTGACTCTCACACTTTTCCAGTGTCATTAAATGTAGCTATAGGGTATCATACTATTTAAATAATAAAAATAGGGAAACCTGAATTCCCCACAACTAATAATGCAGTGAGCAGGTGACAATAAAACCAGTCTTTGGAGTCTAGTCCAATACTCTGTATAGATAGATCTAGTCATCTTATTACTATTGCTCACTTTTGGTTGGTTAAAGAATAATAAATTTAATATACAGATACTTTATTTTGTCTTCAATAATCCCTGCCTTTCTTTTTAAAGGCTTTCAAAGAATACACAAGTGACGATATGAATGTGGCACCGGAAGACAGGGTGTGGGTGAGAGGATGGTTCCCAATTCTCTTTGAATTATCCTGTATCATCAATAGATGCAAATTAGATGTAAGAACCAGGTAACAATCAGTATTTGAAATTCAAACTTGAAGGGATTCATTTTTACTCTTCTCTTATGGGCATATAAGCTCACAGTTAACAATTATAAAAGCATATATTTTATCAAAAAATGTGACTATGAAGCATACTTTTAAATATATTAATTATTATTTTACTTACATTTTTATTTATGTCTACTGTTGTAACTTCCAAGTACCAAAAACATTTTCAGTGTTTTCACATATTTGTTTCTAATAACTAACGTAGGTTAGTGGCAAATCTTACTGGTAAATGATGAAATATGTCTGTCTCTTTGTCATTTTGTTTGAGATACTCTTATTTAGTCCAGGCTGGTCTTGAACTCCTTTTCCTTCTGCTTCCATCTCTGAAGTGCTTTAATTACAGGAGTATACCACTATATCATGATAGCAGAATTGTTAAATGTACATATTTTGTTGTAATTAAAATATACATATTTAGGCTGGAGGATGACTTAAGTATTTAAAAGTGCTTGCTTGTAAAGCCTTTCAGCGTGGGTTCAATTCCCCAGTACCCATATCAAGCCAGATGCGCAAAATGGTACATGTGTCTGGAGTTCATCAGCAGTGGCAAAAGACCCCCTGGCACACACCCATACAAACACTGTCACTCCCTTATCAAATAAATAACAAGATTTTTTTAAAATTCAAAACAGTAACATGTTTTTTCTAATATTAATCTGTTTAAATAGAACTCTTTTTTTCCCTATCCTCTCCCCCCCAACCTAAATAGAACTCTTAAAAATATATATTCCTAATAAAAGACTTATTATATAAACATACATTTTGTTTTGAAAGGAACTGTTATGCATATTACATAACTGAACAAGTGCTCAGTGCACTTTTGTGAGTGTGTAATGTGACGTGATATGGTGTGTGTAATATATACACGTCTACGTGCCCATGTACTTGCCTGCAGTGTCCAGAGGGAGAATCAGGTATACCCCTTCCATTGCTCTTCTGCCCGTTCTTAGTGAGCTGGAGTCTCTTAGTGATCCATACAATAGCTTGCTGTGTTTTTTTTTTTGTTTCCAAAATCAAGCCCCAGCAATGCTGTAGTCTCTACTCCCCACAGGCCTGAGGTTATAGATGTGTGTGGTCATGGCCAGCTGCTCATGTGGGTCCTAGGAATCAAACTCAGGTGCTACCTTGGGTCTCCTGAGGCCTTCATGTTTACATAGGAACTAGTGCTCTTAACCACTGAGCCATCTCCTCAGCTGTCAATGCACTTTATTTATGACATACATAGTTTTTTTTTTATTCTTTACTTTTGATTACTAAACTGAAAGGGTCATAATTTCATAATGCATGCATAGTATCTGTTAAGAAATTTTAAACCTACCATAAGTTCATTCTTTTCTTTTAAAAAAAGTCTCTTTTAAGTATCTCATCTTTTTAAGACATCATTACTTGGATGTATAACCTTTGTCAGTTTTTTAAATTATTAAGTAACACAGATTTATGCTAAATCAATGGTAGAAAGGATGAATCCTTCTCTATACCCATCAAAATAAAATTTGGAATTATAGCCAAAGTAACTTTTCAGTTTTTCTTATCTTTTTTTGAGGTAGGGTCTCCTCTTGCCCAGGCTAACCTGGAATTCACTGTGTAGTCTTAGGGTGGCCTTGAACTCATGGTGATCTTCTTACCTCTGCTTACCATGTGTTGGGATTAAAGGCATGTGCTAACATGCCCGGCCTATAGTAACTAGCCAAATACAACTCCTGGGGCAAGGTAGGAAAATCGCATCCATGACTGAACAAAACTGGCTGATGGTTTTTCTTTCCTTAACGTACAATAGCACCTATGTTTCCTAATATGAACACATGTATTATGGATCCAAGCAATTACAGGATCCTCTGTCAAATAAACTTTTAAATAAATAAAGGTTGGAAAAGAGAATTGAATTTGGGGTTGGGGGAGATTCTTTTTGTTTGTTTTTTAGAAAAGGTCTCATTGAAGAGCCCAGGCTGACTCAGTTGTGAGATCTTCCTATGTCATTCTCCCAGGTGCTGGGATGTAAGTGTGGTGTGCACCATCATGAGGAATACTGAGTTTTTTTGGGTTGGTTTGGTTTGGTTTGGTTTGGTTTTTCGAGGTAGTGTCTCACTCTGGTCCAGGCTGACCTGGAATTCATTCTGTCGTCTCAGGGTGGCCTTGAGCTCATGGCGATCCTCCTACCTCGGCCTCCCGAGTGCTGGGATTAAAGGCGTGCACCACCATGCCTGGCGAATACTGAGTTTTAATAATTTGTTAGTCATGATGTGTTGGCTACTCTACTAACATGGCTAGACCTTTGAATTGATGGGTATCTTGCATCTTAAGTTGTTATCAGGTCTACTGTCAAAAAATTAACCAAGTTAAAAACAAAATGTTTTTTTATTCCCCCCCCCCCCCACATATACGTGGTTTGTGTGAAGCCAGAGGCTGACGTAGAGTATCTTCCTTGATTGCTTTCCTCTTTATTTTACTGGGCAAGTGTCTCTCACTTGAGTTCAGTGGAAATTTGTGTAAGGAGATTTAGAAGCTTCTGCCCCAGAGTTACATTCTGTACTGTATAGACTTTTCTATTGGTCATGTGCTATATCATATAGGCTTGGGCTGGTTACTTCCAACACTAATTTTTTTATTGTTTCAAGGCCCTATCTGTATTACAGCTCCTGTCCCATACTGCAAATAATCTTATATTTCCTTTTTATCTCCTTCATACAACTGCAGGCATCTGTCTGCTAACTGACCAATTTTCTGTTTTTGTAAAACTTGCCTGTCATAAACTCAAGGTCTCTGGCACTAGGCCATGGTGCTGGCCTCTGAGACTTAACAATAACAAGAGTAGTTCAAGATAAGGCACATAATCTCTGAACCACCAAAAATCAGGGTCCAGGCTTTGAGAGATTCCCCCTTGATGCACACTGGCATGAAAATAAACTTTCACCCTGATTCTCTACTCAGTCTCTGATGTCAGTTCTGTGAGCCTCAGTTTCTCATAACATTCATGCTTGTGCAACACTTCCCCGTCCCAAATAAAACGTTTTATGCTATTCTTGTGATTGCTAAACTTTATGGAAAATCCCTTATAGTCTGAGTCCTATTTCAGATTACTCATTTCATTAAATTTTCTGTAATAACAAATAGAGCATTAAGAACTGAAAAGTTGGGAGCCGGGTGTGGTGGTGCATGCCTTTAATCCCAGCACTCAGGAGGCAGAGGTAGGAGGATCGCTATGAGTTCAAGGCCACCCACCCTGAGACTAATAAGTGAATTTCAGGTCAGCCTGGGCTACAGTGAGACCCTACCTCCAAAAACCAAAAAAAACAAACAAACAACAACAAAAAAAAAAAAAACTGAAAAGTTGCCAGGCATGGTGGTCACCCCTTTAATACCAGCAAATGAGAGAAGGTAGGAGGGCCATTGTGAGTTCAAAGCCAACCTGAGACTACATAGTAAATTCCAAGTCAGCCTGCATGTTGCAGTCAGGTTCACATTGCTTGCAGAAATCACCTGACCAAGAGCAGCTTTTGGGAAAAAGAGGTTTATTTTGGCTTACAGGCTCAAGGGGAAAGCTCCATCATAGTAGGGAAAATGACGACATGAGCAGAGGGTGGACATCACCCCCTGCCCAACATAAGGTGGACCATAGCAACAGTAGAGTGTGCCAAACACTGGGACGGGGGAACTTACTATAACACCCATAAGCCCACCCCCAACAATAGACTCTATCCAGGAGGCATTAATTCCCAGATCTCCATCAGCTGGGAACTTAGCATTCAGAACACCTAAGTTTATGGGGGACACCTGAATCAAGCCACCACACTGGGCTAGAGTAATACCCCAGCACATGGGAGAAGGTAGGAGGGCCATTGTGAGTTCAAGGCCAACCTGAGACTACATAGTAAATTTTAAGTCAGCCTAGGCTAGAGTGAGACCTTACCTCAAAAAAAAAAAAAAATAAAAATAAAAAAAAGAAAGGAAAGGAAAAACTGAAAAGTTCCTTAGGCTATAACTCTAAATTTTATTTTGATGGGTATTGTTGGAGGAGGAGAGAGTTATCCTTTCATTAAATTTTAACCATCGATTTAGCATAAATTTGGTTACTTTAATAATTTAAAAAACTGACAAAAGTTATACATCCAAATAATTTGCCTTAAAAGATGGGAAGATACTTAGAAGAGACTTTTTTAAAAGATAAGAATGAACTTATGGTAGGTTTAATAATTTCTTAACAGATACTTTGCATACATTATTAAATGACCCTTTCAATTTAGTAATCAAAAGTATAGGATGTACTTAACCAATATGGGGACCAGTCAAGGGTATCCCTTTTTTTCTGTCATGCATATGAGGAACCCTTGAGCAACTGGCTAAAGCTCTCTAGTTTAATAAAAATCATGGCAAGAGTCTTATGACTCTTTATAAGTGTTAATAGGGATTTTATCAGGTTACTTTGTTTGCAGTTTCCAATTTTTTTAAATGTTTAGGTAATCTCTACCTTCTCCAAATCCTAATTCATGTAGATTCTTTAGTGTTGAACCAATGCTTTCTCATGTCTCATTTCTTTGTATATGCATTCTTTTCAGATGTATTAATCAAAACACTTCACAATAAAAAAGTATAGGATGACTAAGCCATCTCTCCAGCCCCTATATACAGGTTTTAAGTGCTGATGTAGTGTTAGTAGAGGAAGGCAAAATAAAGAAATAATGAGATTTTTTCCCCTGAATTTAAATCCTAAAGAAACCTATTGTTTTACAACTTTAAATATCTTAAAATTCAATATTATGTATTAGAAACCAATTTTAAACTGTTCCTGGTTTTGCGACTTTTTTTTATATTGTTGCTTTTCTGATTATGTTTTGTCATTTTAGGGGTTTAACAGTCATGTTTGAGATAATGAAAACATATGGCCACACCTATGAAAAACACTGGTGGCAGGATTTATTTAGAATTGTTTTCAGAATCTTTGACAACATGAAATTGCCAGAACAGCAGACAGAGGTAAGAGAATACAAAATTTAAAAACACAAAACTTCTTAGCAAAATTAAGTTTAAAGGTTCTTTATATTTGTACCCCATATGTTTTAGTATTTCAAATTAAACACATTGAACAGAAAGTAATCTCTAAGATATTTTTCTTTAATGTGTAAGAAATAATAATTTTCTTTTGTAATTAAGAACACATTTGGACATAGGACCGAGTTAATGAATTATTTTTTGTTGTCATCATTTTTGTTAAAATTTCAGCTTCTTTCCACAGTTTGATGTTGTCACAGCTATAAAATAGCAATAACTTTAATTAAATAGTTAATTCCTTAAGAATTCGGAATTTGGCAAACAATACAAAGTGTAATTTGTTTTATTTGTTCCAATGCACTTTACTACAAAAACAGCATGTATTTCTGGCACCAAGGAGAGAGCTTCACATTTTCTCATATTATTCTGAATAGTGATACTAAATATGTACTTTTGCCATTATCCTTTATATGCTTGAACAAAAATGAAATTACTCATACTTTGTGTAGTTTTGAAGTTACCATACTTTAGGAATATTGGTTTAATTTTAAATCTGATTAAGTTACTTGGGTAAATTATTTTTCTTTATTTTTTTCTATTCTGTAATATTCTAGCTGCTATTATTTTAATTTATATTGTTTCAATAATTATAATGACTATATCAAGATACTATATAGTTTCCTAATAAAACCTCTCATGCAAAAATAAGCTATGCTGTTTCAAATGTAGACATTAAATTGAGGTGAGTGCAGTGTTCTAGAAGAAAGTAAGTGATCTAAAAGGAATATTAATAGCTATAATGCATTAAATATATGGCCATATTTCCCTTTAATTCTAGTAGTTCATGGATAGTATGACCTTCATTTAATGACCCTTTTCTTTCCAGAAAGCTGAATGGATGACAACGACCTGCAATCATGCACTTTATGCAATATGTGATGTATTCACCCAGTATTTAGAAGTACTCAGTGATGTACTTTTGGATGATATTTTTGCCCAGCTATACTGGTGTGTGCAACAAGGTAGGTCTATACCAACTGTGTGACATGAAGTATTACATATGACCCTGGTAATACAAAAATGAACTGCTCTTCTCTTTTCTAGATAATGAACAATTAGCACGATCTGGTACAAACTGCTTAGAGAATGTCGTTATTCTGAATGGTGAAAAATTTACTCTAGAAATCTGGGATAAAACATGTAACTGCACCCTGGATATCTTCAAAACCACAATACCACATGCGTAAGAAGATTTTATACAACTCCAGTTCACTTTTGTATATTTAGTTTCAAAGTGGTCCATGAGTAAAAATTTAATAACTAGTGATTTCTCATTATGGAAATCTTTAGAAAGTGTGAAATGGATTCAGATTTACTGCGAATGAAATTCTTAATAAACTGTAATAGACACATGAATTAAATTCTTTGTAAACCCAAAGTCTTTAGTCTGATTATCCAAAATTTGGATTGTAATGACTCTACTAACTTTTATAAGGTCTTAGTTGCACATCACAACAAATGGTAGTTTTCAATTGAAGATTCAATCAAAAGGAGATTTATTTTATTTTTTAATACTTTAAGGATAATTTCTTTTTGAAAATTTAATGCTTTTTAAATATTTATTTATATAAGAGTAGCATGTAAATTAGGCTCAGGCTGTATAGTCATTTCATTTTTTAATTTTTTTAAGAAAACATCTTGGGGCTAGGAACATGACTCAGCAACTAAAGATACTTCCCTACAAAGTCTTCTGGCCAGGTTCAATTCACAAGACACATAAACCTGATGCAAAAAGTACAGACATCTAGTGTGCATTTTCAGCAAGCAGCAAGTAAGCGTATGCGTGCATGCGCGCACACACACACATGCAAATAATTTTTGTTTTTTAAAAAGAAAAGTAACATTGAACAATGAAAAATAAAATCAAGGGGGTAGATTGATGGCTCATCACTTAAGATGCTTACCTGTAAGACCTATCAACCCTGGTTCAGTTCCCTAGTTGACCATTTTCTCTCTCTCTCTCATCTGTTTGAAAATAAATATTTAAAAAAAAATTAAAATGTTCTATGAATTAACTTTTTTTAGTTATAATTCTATGTATTTTTGAAAAGTCTTGAATTTTTTTAAATCTCACTTTTATTAATGTCTAAGGCATATTTAGTAAAAGCAGGTTTACAGTTGTTGGCCCTTCAGAAGTTTATCTTACTATAAACTGTTGACCAGATTATTCTCTAATTATATTGAGTGCTACCTAACTGTTTTCTGGGAATGCATATTTTAAATTTTATTGACTGTCTTTCAGAAAATTGCTTTTTAATAGTAGAGTAGAATATGTGTGTGTGTGTGTGTGTGTGTGTGTGTGTGTGTGTGTGTGTGTATGCATGTCAAGGACTCTTGCCTTTACAAATGAGTAGTATCAGGTGCTTGTACAAATTTTTGCCTTTGGCTTATGTAGGCAGCTTGGGAATTAATTTTCAGGACTAACAGGCTCTGCAAGCAAGTGCCTTTAACCACTGATCCATCTTCTAACCCCTAGAACAATTTTTTTCACATTTGCTTTTTTGAGATAGGGTCTCGCCCTAGCCCTTGCTGAGCTGGAATTCACTGTGTAGTCTCAGGCTGGCCTCAAACTCATGGCAGTCCTACCTCTGCTTCTCAAGTGCTGGGATTAAAGACATGTGCTACCACACCTGGCTAGAATATGTTTGTTTATTTGTTTTGGTGTTTTTGCAGTAGGGTCTCACTGTGGAATTCACTATGTAGTCTCAGGGTAGCCTCCAATTCTTTGCAAACTTCCTACCTCTGCCTCCTGAGTGCTGGGATTAAAGGTGTGCACCACCATGCTGGGCTTTAGAGTATGTTTTTGGTTAAAAAAAAAAAATCTTGTGTGCCCATTTCAAAATATGTTGCCTGTGGTGTATGCCCTTCCTCTTACTCTACTGACTGGTATGGCTTTATCTCTTTTAAAGGCTCCTGACTTGGCGTCCTGCTTCTGGAGAAACAGCTCCTCCTCCTCCATCTCCTGTGAGTGAAAAACAGTTGGTAAGTAAATAAAGCATATTTTAAATTATTTATAAGTAATTTTTTCCTTGGACTAAACTCTTATATCAGTGCCCTAGTCTTTTCCTACTTCTGTAACAAAATACCTAATCCTTGGTACCTTCAAAATAATACACATTATTTTCTCACAGTTCTAGAGGTTGGGAAGGTCCCAGCAGTTTGATGGTTCATTAAGGCTACTCTCTGTTTGCAAAATGATGCCTTATTATTATTGCCTCCTCACATGACAGAAGGCAGAGGGTCAGAAAACAGCTTAGTTGATACCTTCCATACCTTTTGTTTGATATCTCCATCCTATCGATTTGGGTACCACCTCATGGCCAATTGACCTCTTAAAGATCCCACTTTTTAATACTCCTAATTTGGAATTGAGTTTCAGCATTAATTTTGCTTCTGGGTTTCTTACATGTATACAACATTCAAACTCTAGAAATGAATCCAACCCTTCAAAAGATGGTATAAATTTACTGTATGGAAGTCTCAGGGTTAAATTTTCTGGTAGTGAATCTCAAATATAGCAATTTAATTGGGTCTAAGTGTCATAAACTGGTTATTTAAAATTGTTCTTTTGAGAGAGCTGGAGAGATGGCTTAGTGGTTAAAGAGTTTGCCTGCAAGCCTAAGGACCCAGCTTTGATTTCCCCAGTACCCACATAAGCCAGATACACAAGGTGGTGCATGTGTCTGAAGTTTGTTTGCAGTGGCTGGAGGCCCTGGCACACCCATATTTTTTTTTCTCTCTTTCAAATTAATAAAAATCTTTGAAAACTTGGGGTTTTTTCCTATTACTTTATACATGTATATAATGTATTTTGATCATATTCACCCCTCATTACTTCTCTTGTCTCCCTCTGCTGCTAAATTCCTTTTCCCCAATTTCACTTTGATGTCGTGTGTGTGTGTGTGTGTGTGTGTGTGTGTGTGTGTGTGTGTGTGTAAAATCAGGGTGATTTGCATGAGCCTTAGAGGGGAGTTATTTAACCAAGCATGGGCAACTTACTAGTAGCTATACCACTGAAGAATATGACTCCCCTACCCCAGAAAACATTAACTGTCTATAGCTCCTCAGGGAGGGTTAAGAGCTTCATGAATTCCCTTCATGGCTCATGACAAAATGTAGATGGGCTCAATCTTGTGCAGGTAGCCATAGCTTCTTGTAAGTTCATGAGCGCAGCAACCTTGTCATGCCTGGAAGACAACATTCCTCAACACTCCTCTCCATCCTCTGACTCTTACATTCTTGCCACTGCTCACTTCCATGTTTCCTGAGCCTTGGAGGGGATGGCATAGGTGTCTCATTTTTAGGGCTGAGCATTCAAGAGTCACTTATTCTCAGTACTTTGATGAATTTAGAGCCTCCCCAGTAATCACCACCCTCCACAAAAAGAAACTTCTCTGACCAAGTTGAAAGTAGCACTAATCTATGGGCATAAACATAAATACTTAGAGGGCAGTTTGATGGGTACAACATATCCATTTATCCAAACAACACTAGTAGCTTCCCCTTAGGGTCCATGACTTCCCAGCCATAGACTTCTGACTAGGTTTTCGTTACAAAGCATGAATTCTCTCCCATAGAGCACGCCTTACATCTAGTTAGTTGCTTACTATTGGTTATTCCTATAGCAGTCATGCCACTATTGCATCAGTGGGTACATTTTGCCTGGCTCATCAGTTGTGTAGCATGCAGGGTCCACTGCTGGATAAAATATTGATGACTCTTTTCCCCCCAACAGTCTGTAGCGCTTTTTTTGTTTTATGTTTGAGGTAGGGTTTCACTGTAGCCCAAACTGACTGGAACTCACTCTATTCCCAGGCTGGCCTTGAACCTCAGGGTAATCCTCCTCCCAGATGCTGCAATTAAAGGTAAAGGTGTGTGCCACCATGCCTGGCCATAGCACATTTTGACACTATGAAAGTTAGCCAGCAGAGAAGATCCTTCTAGCTTAGTTTCAGTTTCATTTTTCCATGTCCTGAAACTGAAGTATGTGGTGTCCCTAGCAATAGAGTCTTACCATCTAGTTCTAATGGACAACCAAAGCAATGGCAGTAGTCTAATTTGGAGGCCTGTCTGACCCTCACTAGAAGGTATACCACCCCTGGCAGTAGGTTTTTCCTTTAATAACCTATGGCTTCTGAAAGACGTATTTTTCACCTATACAGGGTACTTCTGCTCAAACTTTTTTCCTTTTAATTATATTTTTCAATTAGCTAACAAAGAAGTAGGTTTCTATATGGCTTTTCCATTCATCTCTAGTTTTGGTTAAAACCCTCCCTCCCACCTCTTCTCTTCCCCCAAATTACTTTTTATTCTTTATTTGCAAGCACAAGAGGTAGGGGACAGAAAGATAAAAAGAGTATGGGCATGCCAGGGTCTCCTACCACTGCACACAAACTCCAGATGCATACACCAATTTTCTGTATTTGGCTTTACATGGGTACTGGATATTTGAACCCAGGCCATCAGGCTTTGTAAGCAAATGACTTTAATCACTGAGCCATCTCCCCAGCTTCCCCCAATAACTTTTTTATAAGTCATAGAGTATAATGATTTCAAAGATTCTGAATGGCAGGTACTAGATTGCATAAAGATTTTCATACCAATATGAAGATACTGTTGGATCTTGGTTTTTTTGTGTGTGTGAGCGCAGGTGAGCACATGCCAAGTCACGTATGTGGAGGTCAGAAGACATCTTTTGGTTCAGCCCTTGCCATTCTACCTCGCTTGAGGTAGGGTTCCTCTCAATCTCTCTCTACTGTTCCTGTTTTTCCTGCACTTGAGCTGCAGGGAAATTCTCCAGTCTCCACCTCCCATCTTGTTCTTAGAGTGCTGAGATTACAGAAGCCCACCATACTTCTGACCTTTTTTTTTTTAACATGGGGTCTGAAGATGAAGCTTAGGTAGGTATTTAGGTTTGAGTGGCACTTTATCCACTGAGCCATTTTCCTAGCACCTAGACCTTGGTTTATGTAAATGTTTCACTTCGATATAATTTCACCTTACGTAAAAGTTGGAAAAACAGTGCAAGAAAATCCAATATGCCCTTCAACACATATACTGGCTTCTTATGTGCAATATTGAGGCAAGCACCTTAACCACTGAGCCATCTCCCCAGCCCCCCTAATTCAGTATTGAATTACCACAAACTTGACTTTAGTTCTAAAGGTTGGAAGTCCAAAATCAAGTAGTCAACCAGGCTGCTACATTCCCTGTGATGGCTATAAGAGAGTATCCTTTGCCATTCTCAGTTCCCAATAGCTCCTAGCAACCTTTGACATTCCTTGGCTTATAGGCATAGTGTGCTCCAATCTCTGCCTCCCATCTAAACATGGCCTTTTTTCTGCATGTGTGTACGATTTCCTTCTCCTCACTTTTCTGAGGGCATTGTTATTTGGAGTGTACCCTAAATCTAACCTGTTCTCTGGCACCCCAAAACACATATTTGTCCTAAGAGCAAAAATCCTTTCATTTCATTCTAAAGTCCCCCAGAATCTCAACTTATTGCAGTATCAACACTGTCCAGAATCTTAACAAAATCTTTTAATATCAAAAGTCTCAAATCTCGCTGGGCGTGGTGGCGCACACCTTTAATCCCAGCACTCAGGAGGCAGAGGTAGGAGGATCACTATGAGTTCGAGGCCACCCTGAGACTACATAGTAAATTCCACGTCAGCCTGGGCAAGAGTGAGACCCTACCTCAAAAAACCTAAAAACAAAACAAAACAGAAGTCCCAAATCTCGTCATATTTATCTATAAGAATAGGTAAGACACTGAGCAAGTATGGTCTGTTTGGCAACTAGGGCAAACTTCATCTCCATCTATAAGCCTAGAAATATGTTATGGGCTTCCCAAATATAATGATGGGACAGACAGAATATAGACATTTTTCTTCCACAAGGGAGAAAATGGAAGGAATAAAAGAATGCTTGGGGGCTGAAGAGATGGCTTAGTGGTTAAAGAGCTTGCCTGCAAAGCCAAAGGACCCAGATTCAATTCCCCAGGACCCATGTAAGCCAGATACACAAGGTGGTGCACACATCTGGAGTTTGTTTGCAGTGGCTAGAGGCCCTGGTGTACCCATTCCCCCCCCCCCCCCCGCCAAAAAAAATAAAGCTTGGCATTCAGCAAGTTCCAAACCCAGCAGGGCAAATTCCATTCATTGTTGAGGCCTGAGAATAAATGCTTCTGTAGCTTGAGGTTTCATCTTCTGGACCCATGGCCCCTCCCTCTGAGCCAGTTCTCTTTCTTCTTTCTGTTAACACCTGTTTATAGCCAAGTAGTCTTGTTAACTCGTTTCTTGCCTGTAAAATCCTAGAAGTCTGACAGTGTTCTTTTATTTCATCCCATTTTTCTCCCTTTCAGCCTTTGCCTCAAAATCAGTTTTATTGTCCCATGTATGTTAAGGGGCTCTATGCCTTTTAAATGAGTTTTGTACATGAGCTAGGTGTTTTCCTGGATAAATTTCCTCTGTTTTTAGTTTCGTCTTCTGAAATGGCCAATTGGACCTTGTTAGTCATACAGCGTCCTCAGCAAAAAAAAAAAAAAAAGCTCTGTTTTTGTCCGGCTACTTTGTTGGTTGGCCTTCCCTCCAGAGCTTTATTTTCTAACATTGAATTTCACAAGTTTAATATTATTTGCAGCTTGCATAGGCTGAGATTTTCCTAAATCATGAAGGCTGATATTTTAGCTTGAAAGTTCTTTTCTTGGCTCCTTTTCTCCCATTTTACTATAAATAGCAAGGAAAAATTGGGCTGCAACTTTAACATTGCTTAAAAGTCTTCTCAGCTAAATATGGATGTCCAGCCCTCTTAAAATCACTTATAAATAACACAGCACAGCACAAAGACTCAGTTTTGTTTCCATATCCAATCTTATGTTCTTGGTTTCCTTGATATTTGCAGAACCTCTTAGTGACATTCATATCTCTGTCAGCATCCTCTTTTGACCATACATTCTTTAAGATAGTAGTTTTTCCTACTGTGTACTTATTTCACATCCTTCTGAATATTCATCAGAGTTTCATTTAACATCTGTATTTCTACCAGCAGTCTCTGCAGTGCTGCCTCTGCTTTTTCTGTTACAGTATAACCTTGGAACTTCCTGTCTTTACTATTCCCAGGTTCCAAAGCCACTTTAAAATTATTGTCTATTTGTTACAGCAACATGGCAACAAAACCTATATCTAAATCTCTTTATATAAACTTCAATGCTCATGTGATTATGGGGCTGACAAGTTTGAAATGTAAAGCAGGCAAAAGGGTTAAAAACTTATGCAGAAGCTGAATCTGAAGTTCACAAACAGGATTTCTGCTTCAGGAAATCCTATTTTGCTCTTTGAAATGAGGCCCTTCTCGAGTATAAAGATTCTCCTATACATTAATCAACTGACTATAAATATTAACCACATCTGTAAGCAAACACCTTTATGACACCTGATCAGTGTTTAATTAAATTCTTAGTCCTTTGGCTTAAGTATATAGGTGCTATGTCTTAGTCAAGTTTTCATATAAACTATTCATTGCACCAAGCTTAGTTATGTTATATTGCATTTTACTTCATTTTATTACTTCCTCCCTCCCTTCCTTTTTCCTCACTTCTTTGTTCCCCCCAACCCATGACTTTCTGAATTTTTTGAAGGAAATTTGCAATGATAATGTCTTTTAACCCCCAAAAGATTTTAGCATTTTATTTCCATAAAGAAAGCAGAAACATATCTCACATAACCACAGTGTAACTAACAAATTTTCATTGAAACAACATTATTACCCAGTCTACATAAGCCTTATTAAAATTTTTACATATGCCATGTTACTATAAGCACCAAGGAAAGATTAGGCTACAACTTTAACATTTTTCAAGTTGAGCCTTTGAATTTTAAAACCAGTAGGCCTTAGTAGCAAGTTGATGCCACTAACCCTGATTTGTTTCTCACAGCACTTAAATTTCTTATTTAATTGCTAACAGTTAAAACTTGGATTTCGCAGAAAAAAATATGTATATATGACATTCACACTTTCTGTTGAGAACTGTGATATCTGCCATAATTGGTACCACATTGCTTCATGACTGATCATCTGCTTAAATCCATGTGCCCTAAGCCCACTGCTTCTAGGACATCCAGTTGTAAGCCAGTGCTGGAGAGGTGACTCAGCTGTTAAAGGCACTTGTTTACAAACCCAGGTCCAATTCTAGGACCACACATAAAGCTAGATGCAAAGTGGTACATGCCTCTGGGGTTCGTTTCTTGTTGTAAGTCAAGAATGAGCTTGCAGTGGTCTGTGGTTTATCTCTCTGCTGCACAGGGTAGCACTTGCAGTGTGGCCTTTTCTGCCTGCCCAAAGAAAATCTTGGCTCTGTACTGTCTTCACTGTCCCATCCACATGTCACTTACCTGTGTAGAAAGTGAGTATTGTGGTGAGGATTAAATTGGGTGATGCACCTGATCTTGGATTCAGAATGCTGCTGAGCTTAGGTATCTGAGTCCCATCCACAGACTGCTGATTGCTGTGAGGATGGCTCACCTTCTTGATATCCTAGCTGCTTATTACTGCTGCCGCCGCCACCACCACCATTTTCAGTGGGCATCTGCTCTTTTCTTAGTCCGAGTGCAGTATACTGTTGTCATCAATAATGCCTGGGGGTGGAAGATTATCTGTCAGCTGTCATTTACTGGCTGACACTGGGCTAGTGTTTTGTATCTGCTATCACCTATTCTTAACCTGTAAGGAGGCTTGACTCTGCTTTCAGACCAGAAAACCTCAGCTCAGGAAGATTAATCATTTTTTCCTGGGTTCTAGTGTTAATGCTGGCCTCAAACTCTCTTGGAGGTTTGTTGACTCCAGGGTCTAGCGTCACTTCATGACACCACAGTCCTAGTCACTGTCACACTGACTGTCCTGGTCCTGGTTTCCTTAGCTGGAGAGATGGCTCAGCAGTTAAGACCGCTTCCTATGCAGGCATGAGAACAGACCTCTAAAGTTGATCCCCAAGACATACATAAACAGCTGGACATGGTCATATGCGTCTCTAACCCCAGTCCTGTAGGGCTACAGAGACCATTAAAGACTAGAGCAAGATGCGACTTCAGCTTAAATAAAAGTGGGCAGAAGAGCAAAGGAACAAAACAGCCACCATTCTACTTTGGCCACCACAGCTAAGTGCAGTGCTACAACAGGCAAGTTGCATGGGTATATACACTCAACACACTTGAAGTTACTCACATAAGAAAGAAATTTGCTTTCCTTTCCTTAACTGCCCCCACAAAGCATTCCAGGGCTCAGTTTACAGTTTGTGAAATTTCCCCCTACCTCTAAACAAAAGTTCTGTTTAGATTTTATGAATGCTTTGTAGGTATTACTGACTAATTTTTCTATGTTTTAAATATTTTTTATTTATTTGAGAGGTAGAAAATAGGCATACCAAGACCTCTTGCCACTGCACACGAAACTCCATGTGCCACTTTGTGGGTCTGGTTTATGTGGATACTGGGGAATCAAACCCAGACTGGCAGGCTTGGTAAGCATGCACCTTTTTAACTGCTAAGCCATCTCTCCAGCCTGAAACTTATATCTATTGCTGTTGGGTGGTATCCAGAACTCTGAGCCAATGGATAGACTGAAAGGAAACCTTTTAATTTGATATAAGACAAATTCTTCCTCCCTCTGCCTCAGCCTTATCTTAAAAATGTTCAGCTTTTATCCATGTATATGTAATTAAAATTACTGTTTATTGTGTATATAATCACATTGTTTAGGATGTCATTTCATAAGTAATTTTTAACTTTCATATTGTAATTTAAAAAATAGCATAATAGAAAGTAGTTTCATCCTTTCAGTATGCTTAACAATGAATTTTTCATTTTATTAGGATACAATATCGCAGAAATCTGTAGATATACATGATTCTATTCAGCCAAAGTCTACAGATAATAGACAGCAAGTACCATTGGTTTCTGTCTCTACTATGAATGAAGAAGTTAGCAAAATTAAATCTACAGCAAGTAAGTTATTTCTCTAAATAAAAGTAATTGTTTATGTAGATAAGGAATAGCACTTTTGGTTTTACTTTTACTATTAATAAATATACACTGTAATCAGTTGTGAGATTAATTCTTTACTCATGGTCTCCACATGTGGGTATCTCTGACACATAGAGCCTCACTAACATCAGCAAATACCAGTTTTTTCCACAATGCATTTGTCTAACATTTGTGTTGAAAACGTGGGTCTTCCTTCTATATCCCCTCTACATTCCAGCCCCATTTTCTATCTGCAAGGTGGAAACTAGCATACCTTGCCCATCTGCCTAGAGACTTCATAAAGGACCTCAGATCTGAGGACCAAGCTTTGTCACATTGCTGTCCACATCACACACAGAGCCATGGGCCACTTTTAACCCTCCCATTCCCCCATTGCTGAAAAGGGAGAAACCCTTCCTTCCTTCCTTCTCTCTTCTCTCTCTCTTCTTTCTCTCTTTCCCTTCCTTCCTTTCCCTCTCTCCCTCCCTCCCTCCCTTCCTCTCTCCCTCTCTCTGTCTGTCTGTCTTTACTAAATTGGCTCAAAAACACCTAAGGAAGGCTACTTACCTTCTTAGATAAGAAAGTGGCTGTAAGCACTTTTAAAATTTTTTTTTTATTTTGGGTTTTCGAGGTAGGCTTTCACTCTAGTCCAGGCTGATTTGGAATTCACTATGTAGTCTCAGGCTAGCTTTGAGCTCACAGTGATCCTCCTACCACTGCCTTACAAGTGCTGGGATTAAAGGCGTGTGCCACCATGCCCGGCCTATAGCACTTAAAAAAAAAAATTGAGGTTAAACTCACATAACAGCAGTAACTATTTGAAAAAGAACAATTCAGTGGCATTTAATATATTCAGAATTCTGCTCAACCACCACCTTTGTCTAGTTGTAAAATATTTTCATCACCTCAGAAAGGAAACCCCATCACCACCAAGCAGTGACTCCCTCATTTCCCCTTCCCCAGCCCTTGGAGACCATTATTCTCTATGCTGTGAACATTTCATATAAATGGAAGCATAGTGTATGACCTTTTGTATCTAGCTAGCTTCTTTCACTTCGCATAATGTTTTAAGATTCATTTCATTGTAGAAACTTACTGCTTTTTCTTTATGGGTGTGTGTGTATGTGTATATCTAGGTTTTCTTTGTCCACTTCCCTGCTGATTGAGTTTGTCTCACTTTTGCTTATTATGAATACTGCACTAGGAGCACTAACGCACAAATGTTTGAATATCTATTTTAGTTCTCATATAAATGGACCTAACAGTGGAATTACTGGGTCATATGGTAATTTTATTTAACTTTGTGAGGAATCATCTGTGTTTTATGGTAGTCACACCATTTTACATTCCTACTAACAGTTCATTTTTCCACATCATTGCCAGTATCTATCTATCTTCTTTTTTAATGATAGCCATCCTAGTAGATATGGAGCAGTATCTCATTGTGGTTTCGGTTTTAATTTCCATAGTGCCCAGTGATGTTATAAACATTTCCTTGTGCTTGTTGGACATTTGTATCTCTTCTTTAAAAAAAAAATACTTATTTGAGAGACAGAAACAATGGGCGTGCCAGGGCCTCCAGCAAACACACTCCATATGCATGCCCTACCTTGTGCATCTGACTTTTACATGGGTCCTGGGGAATCAAACCCGGGTCCTTTGGCTTTGCACTAAGCCATCCCTCCAGCCCATGTATCTCTACTTTAGAAAATTTTTTACTTATATGCTTTACCTATTTCTTATTGGATTTGTCTTTTTGTTCTGGATATTTGAGTGCTAGACCCTTACACAATATATTATTTACAAATATCTTCCTTCTTCCCCCACCTTTTTTTTTTTTTTTTTTTTTTTGGTTTTTCGAGGTAGGGTCTCTGTAGCTCATGCTGACCTGGAATTCACTATGTAGTCTCAGGGTGGCCTCGAACTCACAGTGATCCTTCTACCTCTGCCTTCTGAGTGCTGGGATTAAAGGTGCATGCCACCATGCCTGGCTCTGCAAATATCTATTTTTTTATGTGGCCTTCTGTGGCCTAGAACTTACTATGTAGGTTAGGCTGGCCTTGAACTGATGACAGTCCTCCTACTTCTGCCCTCATGTGCCACCACACCAAGCTCAAAGTTTGACTTTTGTATTTGGGGGGGTGTTTTCAGATAGGGTCTCACTCTAGCGCAGGCTGACCTGGAATTTACTCTGTAGCCTCAGGGTAGCCTCACACTCTCACAATCCTCCTACCTCTGCCTCCCAAGTGCAGGATTAAAGATGTGTGCCACCATGCCCGGCTTCAAAGTTTGATTTTGATGAAATGTCAGTTATCTGTTTTCTCTCACTGTTATTGGTCCTGCTTCTGTGTCACATCTAAGAACCCACTGCCAACATCAAGGATATTTTCCCTAGTATTGTCTTCTGAGCTGTAATCTTTTAGCTCTTACATGTATATTATTGGTCTAACTTGATTAAATTAATCCTGCTTACCAGTGTTATGGAGAGATGGGCTTTGTTATCCTAATTGAAAACTGCTTCTAGCCATCAGTCACTGCATCTTGCTAACCTCTTAAAAGTAGACTGGAGTAGCCCACTTCCATTTTTCATTCTTGTTCTGGGGAGGACAGAATGGCTCTTACAGGAATTCTTTGCAGCTTTAGTCTACACTAGAAAATGCTGTTAAGAACAGAAAAACAAATGACCTTTCTCTCCTTCAGCCCAGAAATTGAACTTAAGTATTCTTAGGTTTGTACGACTTGGTCAGAACGCATCGGAATGTTCTCACTTGGCTAATCTGAGAATGTACCTTTTCCTTGAGCAAGGGTGCTTTTCTCTTGCTGCCCTGAACCAGGGACTCTTACTGCTGTCCTTACGTCAGATGTGGTAGTCTTGCCCTCTGGACGTGTTTGAGATAAAGGGTTATAAGAACTGGCATTTTTCTTTCTCTGTTTGTTTGCATTTTGGAGGTAGGGTCTCACTCTAGCCCAAGCTGTCTTGGAATTCACTATGCAGTCTCAGGGTGGCCTCGAATTCAGGGCGCTCCTCCTACCTCTGCCTCCTGACTGCTGGGATTAAAGGTGTGCACCACTACGCCTGGCTCTTTGTTCTGCTTTTTAACTTGTGATCTACCACAAGAAGGGTGCAAAGTACAGCATTTCTAGAAAAGAACCTCTTTAATGACCTCAGTAAGAGCAAATTTTTCTTCCATAATTTGGTGCCAGAGAGGGAATTTGTAATAAAATACTTTTTGTAGCAGAAAGAAGCCAAGGGAGTACAAGTCAGTCAGTCACTGCTGGAGCCATTGCAGACTGATGAACATGGCAGCTTCTCTTAGGCAGCCACCTGTCTGCTCTCTGCCCCCCACCCCAATTCCCTACCTAGCCACATGTTACTACTGTCCAGTGCTTACAGCAGCTGGCTGGGGATCTGAACTAGCTTTTTCCCTCTGCTTCTGCTTGTACATTTGCTTCCATGCATTGTCAGTGAAGTGGAGCATTCTCCTGTGACACTGACTGTGTCATAGACTGGTGGACTGTGAGCTCTGCCCTGTAAAGCATATTTGTTCACAATAGAAAATGCAGCTGTTATCACCAACAAGAGGAAGACCAAGCGAGAAGTGCTTTAGGTACTGTGTTATTTGGGTAATTTTGTGGTAATGTGCTTAATGTAAGTTTTTGCAACTTTTCTAGTGGACCCAGTTGAACATAGAAGTTAATTTTAGCTATGAGTACTATTTAGGCCCACAGAAAACATCCAGGGCTAAGCCACAGTATTGTATAGACTGGTGAAAATCCTGACAATCGCAATGACTGTTGAATGCTGATTTGGCTCCTGCTATTTCTGATGACCTGGGTTTTTATTTTCAGAGATAAGCTGTGAGTTTCAGCAAATGCTATTGTCTTTTTTTTTTTTTTAATCAGTTTCTTATATATAAGAATAACCTGCATGTTACTTTCAAATTGGGAGTATAGCCAACTTGAATACAACATGTTCACTGTTCAGATCATGTAGGGTATTTGTTTAAACAATGTTCTATTTGTTTGGTAGAGACTAAGTAAGGAAACTTTTAGCAAATACTGCCTATGTATAAAAGTCAAATGTCCTCAGTATGAGATATATAGGTGATTTTTATACATAGGAATATGTTCTTAGCATTGTGATGTCAGAAATTATAAAGGATTCAAAATAATGTTTTGTTTGCATGTGCATTGGGGGGTTTCCTCACAGAATTTCCAGAACAAAAATTGTTTGCTGCCCTGTTGATTAAATGTGTTGTGCAGCTGGAACTCATCCAGACCATCGACAACATTGTGTTCTTCCCAGCCACAAGTAAGAAGGAAGATGCAGAAAACTTAGCTGCAGCCCAGGTAAGGAAATTTGAGAGCATCAAGTTAACCACACACATCAAATAGGGAATTAATCAGGTTTCAGGGAGGGTCTGGGAAAATGGGAGGGATGATGGTTGACCAAGATATATAACACAAGAGTAAAGCAGACTGAGTTTCTGTATCTTGCTTATAAAAGTATTCTTTGGGAAGCATTAAGTCCTAAGTTTACTAAAACTATGGTCACTCTGTGTACTATTTTTCCAAAGAGAGATGCAGTGGACTTTGATGTTCGAGTTGATACTCAAGACCAGGGAATGTACCGCTTTTTAACATCACAACAACTTTTTAAGCTGCTGGACTGTTTGTTAGAATCACATAGATTTGCAAAAGCGTTTAATTCCAACAACGAGCAGAGGACTGCTCTGTGGAAAGCAGGTAAGCTGCTAGTTGTCTACTACTCACTGTGAATGGCGGTACTACAGAGTGTGCTTCTGTCAGAATTCCTCGAGTGAACACTTGAGGTCTAGTGATAATGTATTTGGTCAGCTGTAAGCCAAATAACCACCTCTGTAGATTTCTTCCTCCTCTTTTAGTCCATCTGATAACTGGCTGCTTTGACCAGTTCTTTCATTTTGCTTACCCAGACTAGACCTTTCTGTGCATATTCAGCATAATGTAAACAATCCTTCTGCAAGGAAAATACACAAATCATGGTTGGGAAGGCATAGTTTAGCAGGAGCCAGTCATGTTCAGACTACTATAGGAAGCAGAGTGACAAATGAATCTACACTGACTTTTAAAAAATATTTATTTATTTGAGAGTGGAAGAATGCGTAGGTAAGTATGGGCATGCCAGGGCTGCTTGCTGCTGTGAATGAAATTCAGATGCATGCACCATGTTGTGCATCTGGCTTTACATGGGTACTGGGACATTGAACCTGGGCCATGAGGCTTTGCAAGCAAATGTCTTTTTAACTGCTGAGCATTCATTCTCTCCAGCCCTACGCTGACTTTTTATTTTATATTTTTGTTTTTATTGGTTTTTCGTGGTAGGGACTCTAGCCCAGGCTGACCTGAAACTCACTAGGTAATTTCAGGGTGGCCTTGAACTCACAGCGTTCCCCCTATCTCTGCCTCCCAAGTGCTGGAATTAAAAGCATGTGCACTACACCTGGCTACGCTAACTTTTTAAAGAAATAGTTGTCAGAGCCCATTCGGTGCAAACCATGCTTGGAGAAAGCCAGTAGAACATGGTAGGAAGAATAAAAATGAGGGCTGATGTTTAACATCAAATTTTATATCACTGAGTGCTTTATATTTTCCTGACTTTTTTTTTTTTTTAAGAAACTAAGGTTTTTAATTCTTTTCCCTTAACAAGCTAACTCTTGGGAAGGACTGACAGTACTTCTTTCTCTTCAAGTTGTTACTGGAACTGTTCTTTGGAGGTGCCAGGCTCCCTATTTGCACTGGCTCTAACCCTTCACATGTCTGGCATGTAAACAGCCCCTCCCTTTCATCAGGGAGCCCTGCCATGGGTAGAGCAGCTGTACCTGGAGCTCTTAATCTTCTAGTAAGATCTGTAGGATTATATCTGCTTTGCATGTAGCTGATGCTATAGCTGAACACACACAGATACACCTCCCAACAAGCTGTTTTTCCTTTGTGTAAGATGCCTTCCCAGTCTAATTCCAGAAACTTTTCCATTCAACAGGCTTCAAAGGCAAATCCAAGCCCAACCTTCTGAAGCAGGAGACAAGCAGCTTGGCCTGTGGATTGCGTATTCTCTTCCGGATGTACATGGATGAGAGCCGGGTCAGTGCCTGGGAAGAAGTCCAGCAGAGGCTTTTAAAGTAAGACTTAGCTTACTTCTGCTTTTGACTCATGTGGTATGTCCAGTAGAAAAGGGATAGTTGCAGGACCAAATAGGTAGCTGAACCTTTGGGACCCAAAAACCTTTTATCTGCATATCAACTATGAAAATTAAATATAGCCTTACAAATCAGTGTGCTTTTTATCCTGCACGCAACACAGAGGATATCATCTGTGTTAGCCAAGACTCGGGAGCCTCCTTCCTTCAGCCTCTTACACATCAGGAAGTAACACAGGCAGCACCACTGGCTTGACTGAGCTGAATGTGCTGACAACAGGAGCAAGCTGTGTCTAACATACAGGACAAAGGAGAAAGCTTAGAACTAACATTTAGAAAGTACAATACAGTTCTTGGGTCTTTTAAATGCCATAAGATAAACCTTTGTGACAGAGCAGATTGTGAAAAAATAAGAGGCTGCTTGCTTACCTGCATTTTTTAAAGTGTTTAGAGTTTTCTCTTGGTAGTACTTCTTTCCATTTTACTTCATGACGAGTTAATTGTAAACTCATGCTAAGAGTGAATCATGTCATTTAGAAAGAGTACTCTTATGTGTATTATATTCATGTTCTGAGAACAGTTAAATACATTTTAGATGAGAACTTTTAGCAGTCACCTAGTTTGTATTCTCTCTCTCTCGCTCTTTTCTTTTTTTCAAAGTAAGGTTTCACTCTGGCCCAGGCTGACCTGAAATTCACTGTGTAGTCTCAGGATAGGTTCGAACTCATGGCGATCCTCCTGCCTCTGAGCCTCCCAAGTGCTGGGATTAAAGGCATGTGCCACCACACCTGGCTGTATTCTCCCATTTTACTGATAAAACCAGTAGGTGCAGAAGGGTTTAAAGCCACCAGGGCATCCAGCCACTGCAGACTAACTCCAGGCGCATGCGCCCCCTTATTTAGCTGGCTTACATGGGTCCTGAGGAACTGAACCTGGGTCCTTAGGCTTTGCAGGCAAGCATTTTAACCTCTAAGCCATCTCTTCAGACTTCTTTTTTATAAATTAATTTTTTAACATAGGTTGTAATGTCTTCTCCCCTACTGCAGGCCCTCCTCAGTAGGGTTATTTGGGGTTCACTGTGGGGTAATTAGGGCTTCTGTCCCTGGAGGGAGCTGTGGCTCTTAGAATCTTCTGGTCTCCTCTTCCACAACAGTGCCTGAGCCTTGGCAGGTGTGTTATCCATTAGTTCAACCCTTATCTCTTGACATCAGGATTATGCACATGTTATCACAGTATGGCTTTAAATTCAGTGAATTTAGAAAATTAAGAAAGTATGTATTTCCTAAGAAATTACAATGGATTTTTTTATGTTTGGTTTTCTTTCTACTTGAAAAACATGTGAGTTAATACAAACAGGATTGGGCTAGTTCATTAACAGTGACTCACTACCTCTCTGTGGTCTTAATAGTGTCTTTGTTTTTTCAGTGAACACAAAGACAAGTAGGCATGCATGTAATGTAGAATCAACCTTTTCTTTTGCAGTGTCTGCAGTGAAGCCCTAAGTTACTTCCTCACTCTAACATCAGAAAGTCATCGGGAAGCCTGGACTAACTTACTTTTATTGTTCCTAACTAAAGTTCTAAAGATCAGTGATAACAGGGTAAGTATAAAGCTTATAGACCAGCCCCAGTGACCATGACGCCAAGTCATAGATGTCCATAGAAAAAGGAGAGGAAGCAGAACCCCGTAGAACACATTGACAAGCTTCTGGGTCCCCCAACTTTGGAATTCTCATTCTGACTGCTACATCTAAGGACTTTCAAATTCCAGCATGTCCCTGACCTTGCCCTCACAACTTACAAAGGCCATATCTTGTCCCTGGGCCTGTGCTCCAGCTACAGCCAGCCTTAGCCTATTCTGTTACCTTAGTAAACAGGCTATGGATTCACTCAATAAGCTAAAGCCAATAGAAATCAATGGAAAATACACCGATAAAAGGTAAACATGGATGCATTTTTATTGTAAGGTAGGCATAGTTTCCCAAACCTCTAATCCCAGCACCTGGGAGCCTGAGGAAGGAGGATTACTGTGAGTTCCAGGCCAGCTTAGAGCTACAGTGAGTTCCAGGTTATCTTTGGGTACATTGAGACCATGCCTTTATTAAGACAAAATAAAAAGACACCTCAAAAAAAAAAATCTGGCAACCTACAGTTCACATATAAAGAAATGGGTTGCTGTGACTCCTGAATGAGTTTTAATGCCTAACCAGGTAGAGTGATAATTGAAATGTTAGGCCCTAGTTGTATGAGACCCTGTGGGACAAGGCAGTGCTATCAGGTGTTGGTCCCAGATCACTTGCCTTGCATCCAGATACATTTCCATCTGACTCCTGAGTGCAGTAAAGCTAGGCCTGTATCTTACTCTTGGCTTGCTTTCTTACCACACACAGTATGACACTTTGCTTCTCTGTATTTGGTGGGGTACAGAGAAGCAGGAAAGAAGATCAGTGTTTAAAGATGAGGGAACTGCAGCAAAGATGAGTCCACACATATAAATTGGAACTACAAAAATGGAGTATGTGTAGCTTTTCCTAGAGGATATGATTATGTTTCATATTGGAATGTTAAAAAAAAAACTTAAAACTGTATTTAACAATCAAAGATAAAATTTCAGAGGCTGCAAAGGTGGCTTAGTAGTTACGGGACTTCCTTGCAGAACCTGCCCTTTGGGGTTCAATTCTCACACCATTCACACAAACCTGTATGCAAAAGGTGGCACCCCTGGTGCAGCAGCAAAAGGCCTGGTATGCCCATATACACATGCAATAAGTTTGAAAAAAGAAAATTTCAATAACCCATGCATTATAAAAACTCATGTCTACTTCCTATTCTACTTTTGCTTATTACCTGGTATTGCAGTCAGGTTCACATTGCTGGTAGAAATCACCCAACCAAGAGCAGCTTGTGGGAAAAAGAGATTTATTTTGGCTTACAAGCTTGAGGGGAAGCTCCACAATGGCAGGGAGAAATGACGACATGAGCAGAGGGTGGACATCACCCCCTGGCCCACATAAAGTGGACAACAGGAACAGGATAGTGTACCAAACACTGGCATAGGGACACTAGCTATAACACCCATAGGCCTGCCCCCAACAATATACTCCCTCCAGGAGGCATTAATTCCCAAATCTTCATCCACTGGGAACCCAGCATTCTGAACACCTAAGTTTATGAAGGACACCTGACTCAAACCATCATACATAGGAAAAACAGTATTTAGTAAGCTTTTGGATAAGGTACATGATAATATTTTTTTTTGAAATAATGATAGAGAATGTAGTAAACTTGGTTTGTATCTGGCCATTTTGAATTCTTCTGGGCCATGCACTCACTATTTTAGCAGACCTGCCTTCTCTCTCTCCTCCCTCTTTCCTGGGATCAGCATACCCCACAGACTCTGGCTCTGGCTCTAAAAGCAGTTTAGGCTCTGTGGTTTGCAATGTAAGCACTACTAATGGAGAAACTCATTTCCCTTCCAGTTTAAAGCTCATGCATCATTCTACTACCCTCTCTTATGTGAAATTATGCAATTTGACTTGATTCCTGAACTTCGTGCTGTTCTTAGAAGATTTTTTCTGCGAATTGGAATAGTTTTTCAGATAACACAACCACCTGAACAGGAACTTGGAATAAACAAGCAATGATGGGAACTTAATACTTTTCTGCTGGCGTTTACATCCCTCCACTCTTTAAAAGGACCCTGGAGCTGAGGTTTCTTACCTGAAAAATGGTTTCTCTGAATCGCAGTGTCTGAGAGTTACTGATAAAGAAGTTCACACTCCATCCGGTCCCTTTGAGTAACTTGGTGGGTTTTGTGTGTCATGTTGGGCTCATGTTGAGCAGAAAGCCTGTTTAAGCAGTGTCAACATTTGGGGTTCTGCCCTTCCTCTGATACAGGGAGAGCCCCACATGTTTTGCACAGGTGTGGAAGTGAAACTTACCCAAAGAACTGTAGATGTAAAGATTCAACTTCTGCAAGAAGTACAACTCAGGAGAGCTGTATTTTGAAGGACAAAATGTTTATAATTGGGGGAAGGGGAGAAAAAAATTATTGTTCATGGAAAAAGATATTTAGCAACTATGGTATTCTTATCCTGAAGATTTTTTGCACACTCAGGCTACCTGAGATACTGGTAATAATCCTTCTGTGAAAAAATGTACAAAGATGCAGGCCTGTAATATAAAAATCCTACAGTAGTTCTTCCTGCACTGTTTTACTTTTTTTTTTTAATTTCTCTATTTGCTAAATACCCATAATATTTTGTCAGATGCACTAAACATTTGGGTTGAACTTTTTCTTGTCTTTATTTTGTGGGGATTTTTAGTTTGGGGGGAGATGGTGATTTTGATGGTTTGACATGCCTAGAAACTGTTGTGGCTGACAACTGTCATGGTCAACAACAGAGGAAAGAAAACCCACAAAGGTAGAATACATCTCTACTGACAATAACTACCTGTACTATACTTCTCGTAGGGCTTTGAAGGATGAGCCATTAAACAAGTAGAATGATCATTTTGGACTGAAACTTGAATCACTGCAAAATGAATATACGTTGCTGTCACTTTTTTGGGGGGTGGCGGGGCTTGATGTAGATTTTATTCTATGTACAGAATTTAATGTTGAATATATTAAAAATTTAACAAATCTGGCATGGTTTGGGGAGGTTAGATTTACTGGAAATGTATTCAAACTGTGAATTGTGCTCTCTGATGGTTAAAAAAAATGACAAGATTGTCAAGCATTCCTTATTAACAGTGGATGTAGAAAATTTTTTCAGATGGATAAAATGTATATGGTACAGATGTAAAGTTTTCTATGTAAAAATTCTGTACAACTTTCTGTACAGTATTGATTATCATCTGGCATATTCTAATCAGGTTATAGGTCAATAAAGTTTTTGAATTATTTCATCATTGTAGTCAAAACCTGTGTAACCCACAGTCCCATTTTCAGGATATTTTGTTTTTGTTAAAATCAAATTATGAAAAGAGTATTTTTAGCCAGAAGGACATTTTTCTTCTTTGTTTCTGGTATTAGAGCCTCCTCTACCTGCTGCTTTCTTAACCCTAGGATAGTCCTTGGTTTTGTGTGTGTTTATTAATACTCCAGAAGAAAATGCTACTTCCTTTCAGATAGTTTGCTATCTGCTGTTTGAGAAATCATTTCAAGTTCTGTGGTATGATACACACAACAGTTTTTTTTAAAACAAAAAGATGTTACCTTAAGTGGTTTCCATTGTATTTGCTTCCATACCTCTCTCAGATTGATGAGCAATATATTCTTATGTGTTCTGTATTTATTAGTGGTAAGGTATGGCTCTTTTCAAAGCCCAGCTGAATGTTAGCACTAAAAGTCAGCCACTTTATGTCCAGGAATCCCTGTTACTTTCTGATCTTAGGGTAACTTATTCTAATAGCCTGGTAGTTTGGAGGATACTGATACAATAACATTAGATAACAAAGAAAACAGCTTTAAGATGTGGGTTTAAAAAGTAATAGTAAGCAAAACTGAATATGAAGATTACATGTAGCCAAAACTGGTATATCAGAAATTTCATGTTTGTGGCAAACTGTTCAGATTTTGTCTCTCACTGATTTTTGCATCAGAGAAGCAGAGTCAAATACAATAATTATTTTTTAGGATTTGAATGAACCTTTTTCAGAAATACTATAAAGGCATACTTGGTAGAACCTACCTCTACCCCTCTTTTCAAGCTCTAGGAACCCCAGTTCAAAAAAAACTTGACAATTGTAAGAAAAATAAAACTTTATTCCTATTAAGAAATAGTGAGATCAAAGTGAAATCAGATAAATTAGTAACTGAAGTTGTTCCTTTTATCAGCATAAAAATAAAATGAAGGCATAAATATTTGACAATATTTAGTGCATGGCTCATGGAAATAAATCATAGCTCCATTTCTACTGAATCAGTAGCTGCAAATGAATTGAAATTAAGTAGTTTGAGTCCTTCCTTACATAGCCATGACAGATGTTCAATGGCAAATGGGGAAGTAACAGGATATTCTGGGTTTACAGTACTATTGAGACTTTACCTCTTCTTCATGGCCAGCAGAATTTAATGCACACATGGTGGTTTAATCCAAGAATTCATTACCACCCTAACTTATGGCAAAACTGTGCAAAAATAATTCTATACAATTCTATTATATAAATTAAAAATCAATCATGAACTTTATGTACATAATATACATTATCATGGAAAAAATAACATTTTATATACAGATGAAGTATAAGTAACTTGCAGCTAGGGGCTAAAACTAGGACATAGTATACAGATTTAACATTCCTTTTACTTTAAAAGGCACTACTGGGTCCAGTGAGGACTTATTTTAACCATGTGCAGTAGATAGGCCCTGCCAGGTGAAAGTGCCTGGTTTTCCAGGAGCCTGCTGCTGCTCCTCATTCAGCTGCTCGGCCATGAAGCATTTCAGAGTTTCAGAGGTGCCGGGGCGGAGCCAGGGCTCAGTGGCTATAGAATTTGATCCATCATCACCAAAGTGTTTCATGACATCATCTGGATCAACCAATGAATTCTCGTCATCTACAGGAAGCACAAGACAGGTCACAGACACAGGTCTCCTGCATTACAGCCCCATTGCAGTTCTGAAATTCCCCCACAGTATTCTGAACTATACTTCTTCAGGATTCTACTTCCCCCTCCCTTTAGAAGTCAGAGAACAGGTTCAAGAAGGCCAAGTTTGGAGGTGGGGTTTGGAAATCACTGATGAATAATAAACTTCAAGGAATCTAAATATATATTAAAGACTCATCCAAGCATTAAGTAGAATATAGAAATGTAGGTAATCTTATTTTGTATTTGTTACCTTTAGAAAAAAAATAGATAAGGCATAAAACTTACTTAATATGGTAAGGTTTGAGCACTATTTATCCACCCTACAATAGTGGTGTGTGTCAGTTAAAAAAAAGGATGGAAGTGCTTCTATTCTTAGGTCAAGTCAACTAGGAGGTTACTGTTTTGTCTTTCATTAATCACACTAGATTATACCCAAATTCCATATCTAAATTTAACTTATTTAGGTAAAATAATAGGAAAATCTGTCTTCCTACCCTGTGATGTCAATTTCTTTTTTTTTTTTTTTAAATTACATCTCCTGGTTTGTGAAGGATTAGCTCAGCAAAAGAATAATAGCACTCAGTTTAATGAGTAATCAATCCACATCGTACCAAAAAGCTCCTGTTAAGGACAGTGTTAAAACAAAAACAGTTTAGACATAGAACACCAGAAAGAAGCTTAAATTGCTCTATCTTCCCTTAAATTCCCTCTGTTAAGTATTCAGTTTGTTGGTTCTGAAAGATATTAAAGGCAATTCTTGCTACACATTAAGAAAAAAAAATTCTTTAAGCTAAAAAAATTTTCACATTTTTCAGATAATATGAAATAAATAATATTCCCTCAATTGACTCTTTGCTTACTTGGTGTGGAATTATTACCATCAACACACATCACACTCAGACTATACAATATGAGTGCAGTTTAAAAACAGTAATAAAAAATATCAAGAAAATTGCTACTAAAACAGTACTGTAATATAGTATGGCTAGTGCATGCTTTTAGACCCAGCACTCAGGAGGCTGAGGTAGAAGGATTGCTGTGAGTTACAGGTCAGCGTGGGCTAGAGTGAGATCCTACCTAAGGAAGGAGGAGGAAAAAATATATATGTATGTAGTTTAACAGACCAAAGAATATTATCTAAATAGGTCACTCTACTATTTGCTAAAACTAATTAATTCTAATGTAAAACTGTCCCATTATCCCAGTTATGACACACACCAAAAAAAAAAAAAAAAAGGTCAAGTGTAGGGTGGCAACAGAGCTTGGAAGCTGTCTAAAGGAACCATCATATCTCATGTATTCCATGACAAGTTTTAACCTACAAATTAATTTCTCTCCTTAGAAATTGACTTGTAACTTCAAAGAATATACTAACTTGAAGGTATTTTGCTTTGTTCATAGTTCAAAAAACCAAGTAAAGATAAAATTTTATGTGTAATAGAGTTTTGGGGTTTTTTTTTGTTTTTTTGTTTTTTGGGGTTTTTTTTGAGGTAGGGTCTCATTCTAGCCCAGTTTAACCTGGAACTAAGTAGTCGCAGGCTGTACTCGAACTCACGACGATCCTCCTACCTCTGCCTCCCAAATGCTGGGATTAAAGGTGTGTGCCACCATGCCTAGCTTGTAGTACAGATTTACAATACATGTATTACTTTTAAAACTCATTAGTTTCTTATCATTTCTCATACAATTACCATACTAACCAGCCTTTTTCCTGCTGAAAGTTTAAAGCCTAGATATATTTTATATGCAAAAATGTACTTCAACTGCTTAATGGGTATCCTCTGGTAGAAAGAATCTGCTGCAAAACGAATCCTGAGAACTGGCTTTACAAGGTAGTTACTGTGTTCTAGGTTTTGTAATTCAGAAGATTTCAAAACTGTCCTTTCAGGGCTGGGGAGGTGGCTGTGTAGTTTAAGGTGTTGCTTACAAAGCCTGCTGCTCCAGGTTTAATTCTCCAGTACCCACATGAAGTCAGATGCACAAAGTGGCACATAGAGTTCATCTGCAGCAGTAAGAGGCCCTGGAGGTCTCTCCCTCCCTCCCTCTCTACTCACAAATATATATTTAAAAAAACTCATTCCTGCCACATGTGGCAATACTGTTCACTATGTACCTGTATTAATAGGTTTATTCTGAATTTCATCCAATCTTCGCATTCTATCCTCGTTTCTTATTCTAAGCTGATCAACATTTACACTGGAGACAGATTTTAGAGAGAGGCCATCAGGTGATATATGAAGATGACTATTATCCTATAGTTTAAAAAAAGAGAACTTTAGAAACATTCAGTAACAAAGAACCTGTGAATCAAAACATATTCTTTTCTTTAATAAATGTACAGATTTTAGAGAAAGGCCATCAGGTGATATATGAAGATGACTATTATCCCATAGTTTAAAAAAAGAGAACTTTAGAAACATTCAGTAACAAAGAACCTGTGAATCAAAACATGTTCTTTTCCTTAATAAATGTACATTGTAGTAAACAAAATTCTGAGCATGTATATTCTAACTTCTACATTAACCTCTAAAGGCTCAAGTGACTGTCAGTCAAGGATGAAGGCATTGTAGATACACACAGATGCTGACAATGTGAATAACGTTTGGGAATTACAGGCCACAAAGGGATTAAAAATAATAATATAGTAGATAGGATAGTGTGATTCATAATGAAAGAGAAAAGAATCCAGAAATGAATCCTTACATTTTGGATGAGGAGCCAACAAGATGCAATTATGGGGGAGTAGGGATATTTTCTATGAATTGTGCTGAAGCAGTGGGATAACACTGGACCCCTACATCTCACACTACATGGCAAAAATTAAAGAGTACCTCACACCTAAGTTGAAAAGCAAAAAGGACACAGAAATACAGAAATTTTCACGATCTTAGATAAAACAATGGTTTCATAGGTAAGTCCCCCAATGTCCAAAGGATAACAGAAAACTAATTAACTGGACCTCATTAAAATTTAAAACAAATGTTTCAAAGACTACCATAAGAATGAGAGAAAATATTTGCAACTCCTACAACTGACAACTATAATGTATAAAGAAATATTACTGCTCAGCATTGAAAATACCAGCAAAAGACCCGAACTGACATCTTCAAAGATCCACAACTGGCTAGGAAGCACATGAGATGTTCAGGACTATTATGAAAAGGAGCCGGGCATGGTGGTGCACATCTTTAATCCCAGCACTTGGGAGGCAGAGATAGGAGTGCCACGAGTTCAAGGCCAGCCTGAGATGTAAATTCCAGGTCAGCCTAGGCTAAGCTAGAGTGAAACCTTACCTTGAAAAGCCAAAAAAAGAAAAGGACACTTCACATATGCTAGATGACTGTAATCAAAAAGATAGTAACAAGTTAGTGAATTACAGGTCAGCCTGGACCAGAGTGAGACCCTACCTCAAAAAAAAAAAAAACTAAGAAGTGCTGGTGTGATATGGAGAAAGAGACCTTCATACACTGATGGCTATATATAGAAAATGGTGCAGCTGTTTTGGAAAACAGTGGCAGTTCTTCAAAATGCTAAGTACAATAACCATATAGTTGGTAATTCTACTCATAGGTATAAACTTGAGAGAAAAGAGAGTGACAATAACTCAAATGTCTTCCACCTGTTGAATACACAAGTAAAATGTAGATTGTAGAGTTGTGTTTATATACAGTGGGGTATGATTCAACAATAAATAGGAATCCAGTGTTGACACATGCTACAAGATTGGGTAATCCTTAAAGACAATGGACAATACAAGATTTAAGAAACTTCCTAAAGTTGCCGCCCAGAGAGGAAGTGATGCTGTTGGAGCATGTATCTGCAGAAAGCCTGTACTTTTATTTGCTATATTGTAAATCTACGGAATGTCAGAAAAAGAGAACATGGCTCAAATTTTGATCTTGTCTAACCCTGGGGTAAGTCACTTAACAAAATGAGTTGACATCTCTGCCATAGAGAGGCTCTAAGAGGCTTCCTGATAGATGCTGTCAGTTGCTTGTTATATCTTCTCTGAAACTCAGACATAGGGAAAGAATGAAGATTAAGCCAATAAATTAGCTCTAATAAGGCAGAGATCTCTGAGTCAGCTACAGAGCTACACCCTGACAGATAACCTCAAGGCTGAGGCTTCACTGAGCTACAAAGTGCAAAGGTCAGAACCCAGACTGGGGAGAGACAGTCATACGAACCAAGCCCAGTCCTTTCAGTTTGTTCCTCCTACGCTCCCTTGCAGAGGACAGCTGTGATGGTAGAGCCAGGGCATCATCATCATCAAGAGCAGGATACGTCTCACCATAAGCACCTAAATAGGTCCCACAAACCGGTCTTAAAATATACACCTTTTCAAATAATTTACACAGCTAAAGCAAGAGCCCATTTTTAATCACTTTATGATGATGTTACTTACATACCCTAAAATAACATGCATATATACAGTTCAATAATTTTAATTGAATTTATAGTTGTATAATCATTACAATCTAGAATACCCATCACCTCAAGTAGCTCCATAAGCCACTGGCAAACATTTCATGTAAATGGAATTGTGAAACATAATCTTTTGTCTTTCACTTAGCATCTATGTTGTACCACTTTATTGCCGAACCATACTCGGTCATCTGGATACACCACATTTTGCCTATGCATTTACCAACTGATGAACATTGCTAGTTACTGAAGTTTACAAATGATGCCACTATGAACATTCATGTACATCATTATACAGATGGATATTTTCTTAACCCTGGGAAGGACACTGATGAATAGTTTTTATGTTAGTCTAAAGTGAGTTCCTAGCTAGTTTAAATTACAAAGCAAAATCTTATCTCAAAAAAGGGATGGCTTAGTGGTTAAGATGTTTGTCTGCAAAGCCAATGGACCATGGTTCAATTCCCCAGATGCACAAGGAAATACATGCATCTGAAATTTGTTTGCAGTGGCTGGAGGCCATGGTGCACACATTCATCCTCCCCTTCCCCTTCCCCTTCCTCTCTCAAATAAATAAATAAAACATATTAAAAACGAAGCTGGATGTGGTAGAATATGCTTTTAATCCCAGCACTCGGGAGGCTTGAGGTAGGAGGATTACTGTGAGCTGGAGGGCAGCCTGGGGCTACAGAGTGAGTTCCAGGTTATCCTAGGCTAGAGTTGAGACCCTGCCTCCAAAACACAGAAACAAAACCAAAATAGCAAGCTTACATATACACACAGCTTAATAATATTAGTAAGTTAAATATACTCACCAATAAAAGCACTATCAGATTCCAATAACGAATTTTTCAAAAAGTCATCAGTGTCATCTCTCGGCTTTAAAAAAAATACATATATATATATAAGTAAGTATGTATATATATGTTAATGGCTTTTAAAAAACTCAGGATATGAAAATAAGTTTATAATAAGGGTTAGCCTAACTTTCCATTCTGGGTGTCTCCAAAATACAAAAATAGATGAACAGGGAGGTAGCGCTGCTTCCCTCCTAACACCACATTTGGTATCCAGAAAATGATATCCTTTACACAGATAGCCTCCACCAAAATAAGTAAGGCCAACTAGTCCTCATGGCTTGAGATTCTGGCAAATTCCACCCCTTACTGCTCTCCTGTGGTTAAGCCAAATAAAAGGGTTCCATTATTACTTATGAAAATGAGTATCAGTGAGTCCAACATTAACTAAATATTAAAAGTCTTTAAAGCATTGCTGAGATTTGTCTGTCCTTTCAGGAAGTCCATATAATAAACTTAGTGATTTCACCATGTTAGGAACTGGGGGTATAATGGTGAATTCAAGGCTTTGGCTCTGAATACAGTATATAATCCTATGGGATGAAGAGAAAATGCTTCAAGGAAATGGCTCCACGCACAGTAACTGTCATGATAGCATAGCACAGATATGGCATGGTGTGCAATATGGGGAAAATGCTAGAATTGGGATTACAGACCTTCCAAAAGTCAGGTTATTTAAATTTACACATAGAGAATTTTACAGTAAAATATAATCACTTTACATTAAAATGAACTGTGGTGGTTTGATTCAGGTGTCCCCCATAAACTTAGGTGTTCTGAATGCTAGGTTCCCAGCTGATGGAGATTTGGGAATTAATGCCTCCTGGAGACAGTGTAATGTTAGGGGCAGGCCTATGGGTTTTACAGCTAGTGTCCCCATGCCAGTGTTTGGCACACTCTCCTGTTGCTATTGTTCACCTGATGGTGGCCAGGAGTTGATGTCTATCCTCTGCTCATGCCATTGTTTTCCCCTGACATTGTGGAGCTTCCCCTTGAGCCAGTAAGCCATAATAAACCCTTTTTCCCAAAAGCTGCTGTTGGTTGGGTGACATCTACCAGCAATGCGAACTTGACTGTAACAGGAACCTAAAGTTATCCAACAGCTTCCCCATTAATTTCTGCACTTGCTTGAATACTCTTAATTTTCAAGGCGGTGAATACATCACCAGTTTCTTATACACTAAACTCTTCCACATACTGAATTTGAACCTCCCTTTTTAATTTACTCCCACTGATTTTACTACCTTGTAACAAGATAATGATAGCAACTATCAAATCACCTGAAGACACTCAGCCTCACACACTGCACAACCTCTTCTGCAATCACAGCCTTCACCTGACTACAAAGACCAAATTCCACTAAGCTTCATCTTCCATGGCACTATCCCCAATGTCAGTTTATATACTTTGTGTATAATCTAGTTCCTAGGAAAATCGAGACTCAAACTTGTTATTTTGTTTTGTGTTGTTTTTTGAGGTAGGGTCTCCCTCACTCTAGCACAGGCTGACCTGGAATTCACTATGTAGACTCAGGGTGGCCTCAAAGTCATGGCAATCCTCCTACCTCTGCCTCCCAAGTGCTGGGATTAAAGGTGTGCACCACCACACCGGGCTAAAGTTTTATGAACTTTTTTTAAATAGACATGATAAACTTTTGACTTATGCTGAGGTGCTAAGCCAAATCTGTTAATAATCTAGAAATGTTAATCAAAATAAAGGCATTTCATTATCTTTATTTAAAACTGTCATCTTTTTTTATATCACTGAAAAATGTGACCATCACATATGTGGTGCTACCAAACTGCAGTCTTTCTAAAGACTTGCTAAGGTATCTCAAACATACACTAATAGGGAACAAGTAGTTTAAACAGCTCAAGTTCAAACCTGGACTTTTTGCTTATTGACTGTGTGATCCTGGGAAAGACAGTAAACCTTTAAATATCAACTGCCTCATGTAATATCTTCTAAAAATTAGCAATAAATGGTTAACTATTAGCAACTGTCATCATCACCCGGTAGAACCATTCAGTTTGGCACCAATACCATCTGAGCAGCCAAGAGTCAGGCTGAGCTACTTTATCATATGAGAAGGGAAAAGCACAAAATTAAACTTGGATCAGCAGTCTCCATCTTTCTCCCTGGACTCCTATTGTACACTTGCCACTTCTGTTTATCTAATAAACACCTCTAATTTACCATGTCCAAATGATTTGTCTTTGCAGCCTCTAAATGTTTCTTGATTCTTTTTTGTTTTGTTTTGTTTTGTTTTTTGGTTTTTCGAGGTAGGGTCTCACTGTAGCCCAGGCTGACCTGGAATTAACTCTGTCATCTCAGGGTGGCCTTGGGCTCATGGCAATCCTCCTAACTCTGCCTTCCGAGTGCTGGGATTAAAGGTGTGCGCCAGCACGCCCGGCTTATGTTTCTTGATTCTTTAACGCCATAAATAGCAACTCCCAGCCCCAAAGAAGTCCATCTTTAACTACTCTTACACTCACTGCAATATGCCCCAAATCCTATCAAGTCTACTAAAATCCAGCACCTTACAGACCACTTCTATCGCCCTGTCTTCAGTCTACACCAACCTGCCTCTTGCTTAGATTACTGTAATAATCCACTTGCTTGGTCTACTTTCAACACACAGCAGTAACTGAGTAAAAATATAGAACTGGTGCTGGAGAGATGGCTTAGCAGTTAAGGTGCTTGCCTGCAAAGTCAAAGGCTCCTGGTTCAACTCACCACGACCCACGTAAGTCAGATGCACAAGGGGGCACACGCATCTGGAGTTCATTAGCAGTGGCAGGAGGCCCTGGCATGCCCATTCTCTCTGCCTCTCTCCCTGCCTATTTCTGTATCTCTCTCTCTCTCTCTCTCTCAAATAAATAAATAAATATTTGAATAAAAAACAGAACTTATGGCAGCACCCCTCCACTGAGACTGGAAGGTTCTTCATCCAGATACTCCCCTGGGAAAACACTTTCCTATGCCTATTATGTTACAATCTGTAAATCCTCCCACTCCAACCCTCCTCAACCCTTTCCCAGCTGTGACACAGTATGCATCTGTTTACTCCCTCCCTCCTTCCTGGATGCAAGCCTGCAGACAGCAGCAACTTTATCCTGGCAGTCCTGCCTCCTGCACAGCTGGAACACTGGTTCCTAAAACAATATTCGATATTTATTGAATGAAAACAGCTGATTCCTTCCCTTTACTCAGTCCTGCAGAAATGGCATCTCCTCTAGATAAGAGTGAGGATAGCCTTGCTTATTTTTTCCTTCTGTACTACTTGAACTCCTATTAATGACAGCAAGCACTACAATCAGTATGGGACAGGCCATATTCTAAGGAGTTTCAAACTTTTTTTAAAGATTGTATCTATTTATTTATAAGGAGAGAGGAAGCAGTACGGGGAAAGAGAGAGCATGGGTACACCAGGGGCTCTTGTTGGTATGCACGAATGCCAGATGACATGTGCCACTTTGTGCATTTGCTATACATGAGTACTGGGGAATCGAACCCAGGCCATCAGGCTTTACAAGCAAGCACTTTAACTGTAGAGCTATCTCCCAAGCCCCTACAGACTTTTTAATAGATGCATTATCTTATCCTCAGAGAACTTATTATATCCCAAACCTGTCTACCTTGCAAATATTAAATTTAATCTTTGTACCTATCCTTAGGGAGTAAGTACTAGCATCCTCATTTTATAAGTCTTTGGAGAGTGAAGCATATAAATGAACTAATCTATGGAAAATAAAATTATTCAGCTGAAGAGACTCGACAGCCTACCACTGCAATCTTACTCTTCACCATTACAATATACTTTGTCTATATACCATGTTAACACTACTCGAGATACTCCCTGCACTTCTGAGACAAAATAAATCTAAATTTTTATATCTCTGAAGAGTTCAAACTCTGGAATAATTACTTATCATATTCCCAGGAATTATCTTCCCCAAAACTTCACTTGAAAAGTGTGAATCACTTCCTTACCATTCTCTGTCCATGTACTTTAGCACCTGGGATGGCGTCCAAGTCAGCTGTAGTCAATAGAATAAGAAGATTAAACTTTACATAATAAACTGGGCATGATGGTGCTAACTTTAATCCCAGCACTTGGGAGGCAGAAGTAGGAGGATCACCATGAGTTTTAGGCCACTCTGGCACTAGTGAATAGTGAATTCCAGGTTATCCTGAGCTAGAACGAAACCCTACCTCGAAAACAACAACAAAAATATTTACAGAATGGTTAATAAAATAAATCTCAGATTATCTTTTAGGACTAGCTCTCTACTGGAAAATACCGTTTTCTACTGAACTTCATTCATTTTTGGGATAAATTATATTATTATCAAAACTAACCTTTATCCCTGTCCTGTGTGTTGAATAAGACTCTCATTTGCATAAATAAATACAAAACAATCACTATGAACTAAGAAAGAAAAACTGATTTGCAGGATTTTTCACCATCTTCCATCAATCTTACTTCTATTGTCTACACGGAGAGTTGCTGAATGGAGTTAAACAGGGAAATGAAGCAAGTTAGATTCTAAGGACACAGTTCCAAGGGAAAAGATAGGGTATCCCAAAGTATCTCCAGTCTGTCCAGGCTTCCTACATGCTTCTTGAGAGAGTGCATTTTATCTCAGAAGCATTTTGTCTCTGGAAATGAAAAATCTGCCAATGTTTAAGTCATCAGGGGCCTTGCCCACTGTGATCATAAACAAGACCTGTGGTGTGAGCCAGCCTCAACTGTGCTGGCCCGCTAGGTAGCCATTGCTCAGGAGCATAAGACATGATTGCAAAGTAGTCTTTGGTGAGGTGAGGTGTTACCAGATACCATATATCAGTGGCATCTGATACCCACAACTTTGTCCCTCAAAGTAAGGCAACTGGGGCTGGAGAGATGGCTTAGCAGTTAAGCGCTTGCCTGTGAAGCCTAAGGACCCTGGTTCGAGGCTCGGTTCCCCAGGTCCCACGTTAGCCAGATGCACAAGGGGGCGCACGCATCTGGAGTTGGTTTGCAGTGGCTGGAAGCCCTGGCGCACCCATTCTCTCTCTCTTTCTCTACCTCTTTCTCTCTCTGTCACTCTCAAATAAGTAAAAATTAAACAAAGAAAGGCAACTGTATCAAAATAGAAGAGAAGAATAGTTTGAAAGAAGAAAAGATTCTGTGGAGGGGAATTTGGGAAGGAAGAATGGTGGGAGGGGCTTATGATCATAGTATATTATCTATATATATGGAAGTAGTCAATAAAGTGTTTTATTTTAATTCTGACAATGATGCATGTATTCCTTCTTGAAGTATTTCACTTCAAGACTTTGTGACTATGAATTACCTCATCAAAGTGATTGCTGACAGGGATGCATATTTTCAGTGAAAATACCTGTGGATTCATGAGGAGACATTTGCCCCAACAACTCTAACTTACCAAGGATAATCACTTGAGGCTTTGTTTGTTTGTTTGTTTGTTTGTTTTTACAAGGCAGGGTCTCACTTTTAGCCCAGGCTGACCTGAAACTCGCTCTGTAGCTCCAAGCTGGGCTCAAAATCATAGCAATCCTCCTACCTCTGCCTCCCAAGTGCTGGGATTAAAGGCTTGCATTTCCACACCTGGCACATTTGAGAATTAAAAATATGCCACCACACTATATATGGAAGTGGGAGACTGCATTTCTCCTTTCACGAGATGATGTACCAACAACTACTAAATCATAACATTTTGAACATTCTACTATCACAGGATGATAGATGGGGCTATTAGTGAAAAATTTTATTCCAAATGCAGAGAAGATATCCCCTACTACAACTGTTTTACAAAATTGTTCATCTATGATCTGGACCTGAAGTGTTACATCACTTACTTCTATGATTCCTCATGAGGCCAAAAACCTTCCTCAGATTCTGCAAGTTAGACCAACCTGCCACCACATTCCAATGACACAGGTCAGTGTAGGCACTCCAAGGAGCTGCTGGTTGGTTGACTATATGCAAACATACACACAAGTCTAGTGATTTATAGAATTCATACTGTGTCAAAACTCAAACACACTTCTCACATATAGAAGAGAAATGTACCCTACAGCATTAATGCCCTTGCTCAGCAGTCTTCCTTTTCTCAGTTCTTAACCTAGAAAGCACTTGGCCTGATCAAAACTCAATCCTGCTAGCAATTGTGAATGGCAGAGCCTCGCAGAATACGGATCCATGACCTCTGCTGGACTAATTCATGTTCTCTGGGACTTGTTCTCTTCTGGGACTATATGGCCAAAAGGACATGTAAAGTGTAGAGCTGCCAGTGCAGGGGGCCAGTCTGGCACTGAAATCAGTTAGAATGCTGACAGACCTCAGCATGGTGGACACACCTATAGCCTCAGTAGGCAAAGCCGAGTTGATCACTCCAAGTTTGAGGCCAGCTTGGTCCATAGAGCAAGTTGCATGTAAGTCAGTACTCCATTGGAATACCTTGTCTCAAACTATAAAACAAGCAACAACAACAACAAAACCCACTGACATCTGAAATAGCAGTGACCACTCCTTACCTTTCACACCTTCCTGTATTTTGATTCTATTCAGCCTCTTCTGCTGTTCTCTGAGCAGGGCCTGCTGCTGAATCTCTAAGGTTTGATGATCTCTTGGAGGATCTGGATACATAAATTTCAGATCCACTCGTGTTTCTGAATCTGGCACAAAAATTATATAGCTAATTTAAATCTTGTTTTCAATTGAAATTTTAGACACAAAAACCTGGACAGATATATGTTAACAACTGTCAAAACATGGAAGTGGGGCTGGAAAGATGGCTTAGTGGTTAAGGTGCTAGTCTGCAAAGCCTAATGACCCAGGTTCAATTCTCCAAGTCCCATGTAAGCCACATGTGCATGGTGGCATATGAACCTGGAGTTCTGTGTGCGCCACCATGCCCAGTTGGTTTTGTGTGTTTTGTTCATATTGTTTTCTTTATTATATTCTTCAAGCCAATACTTTTTCTCTTGTGCTGGATCTAGTCTATTAGTGAGGATTTCCACTGAGTTTTTGGGTTTCCTACGCCCTTCATTTCCAGATTTCTATTTGGTTATTTTTGAAAACTTCTGTCTGTATTAAATTTCTCCTTCAGATTTTCTGTTTTCTTCCTTAATTCATTCAATATTTTTCTGTATTTTCTTGGAATTCACTGATCATTTTAAAATTTCATTCACTTGAATTCCTTAGTATTTTATTCACTTCAAAACCTTAAGGTTGCTAAAGAATTATGAGATTTTAAAAGGGTCAAGTTCCCTTGCTTTCATATTTTTTGTAGTTCTCAACTGAGATCTGAACATGTAAAGACCCCCATGTGAGTGCTTTTACTATGGAAGCGTTTTCATTTGATGTGTCCATGGATATCAGACTATTGTAAAATGTAGAATATCTTTCCACATGAATATTGTAGTAATGTTTTCCTGCTATTTCTGTGATGAGGATTAGTGTAAGTGTAGGCATCTCATTTTCTCTGTAGTTCTCATAGCACTGCAATACTTTCACACACTTGATTGCCCTGGTGGAGTGTAATACTGGACCACAGACAAATGCTGGCTGGGACGGAATGACAATATTTTCTTGAGTTCCAGGGGAAGTAAAACATGGGCCTGTGTATCTCAAAGGTGGAAGGTCAAGGCTCAATCTCAAGAGAGCTCCCTATTACACAACCACATGCATAACCTTGGGAAAACAGAGCACTTCACAAATGTAGCCCACTGTTCATTTTCCAAACAAGTAAAGTCTAGACTGCCATTTTGTTCTGCATCTTTTTCCTGGCATCTGCGGATACTCGGCTTCCCACCATCTGCTGGGTCCTACGGGGTCCACCCTGAGGTCGGCTGGGTGCCAGTGACAGCAACTGTCCCATTATCGCCAGCAGCGTTCCCTTTCCAGCTAACAGTCCCACCAGCTAGGCCTGCGCCTGCTGCCACACGCCATGTTCCCGCCATGTCACGCGCTGGCCCCCAGAATTATTTTTAAAATCTTAAATGAACAGTGTAATTAATGGGTAAAAGAATATTTCTAAAACTTTACTTATTTGTGAACTATGTTTTTATTCTCAAGATTTAAAAATTAATGAGTATTTTCATTCTGATTGATAATTCATTCAATTTTGGCAGAGGTTAGATCTTTTTATTGTTTTAGTTTTTTGAGACAAGGTTTTACTATGTAACTCAGATATGCCTGGAACATACTGTGTAGCCCAGCCTATCACCTAGAATGTATAGTGATTCTTTGGCCTCTGCCTCCCAAGTGCTGGAACCTGGAACCATAGGTGTGCGCTATCCCACCTGGCTTTGAGGTCAGTTGTTAGACCATCATTTTTTCTAGTAATGCTGTACCTAAATTCCTAGCTTGTCAGCATTTATCTTGCTTTCTGCATTGTGTTTGCAAGGGACACAATATTATTGTATTTTAGGAGTCAGGTGTACATTGTCTAAGGTTCCCTGCCTCTTTACATGTGCAGCTTCTCCATATGAACACCCTGCAATATAAGGGCACATTTGATTAGAGTTCACCAATTGCGCTGACATGTCACTCTCCCCTAAAGTTCACTTTGCAGTAGAGTTCATTTTTGGGGTACATTCTATCAGTTTAAACTATATCTTCATAATAGTATACAGAATAATTTTACAGGTCTAAAAAATTTTCTGTGTTAAACTTGTGCATGACTCCTTCCCCACAGTCCCTGGCAAGTCTCCATACTTTACCTTTTCCAGAATGTCCTATAGTAGCTGCAGTTGGGATTACACTATGTGCAGCCTTCTCACATTGGCTTCTTCTTCCACGGCTTTATACCCCATTTCTTTCTTTTTTCTTTTTTGGCTTTTTGAAACAGAGTCTTATGTATCCCAGGCTGACCTGGAACTTAGTATTCCAGCTGTCCTTGAATTCGTCATAATCCTCCTGCTTTAGGCTCATAAGTATTGGGATTATAGGTGTGAGTCTAGCTGCATTTCTTTTTAGTACTGAATAATATTTATTAATTTATTTTTGTTTTTTTTTTGAGGTAGGGTGTCACTCTAGCTCGGGCTGAACTGGAATTCACTATGTAGTCTCAGGATGGCCTTGAAGTCATAGTGCTCCTACCTCTGTCTCCCAAGTGCTGGGATTAAAGGCTTGCGCCACCACACCTGGCTCTTTATCTTTTATCAGAGAGAAAGAGAGAGAGAGAATTGGCACGCCAGGGCCTCATCCACTGTAATTGAAATTCAGATGCATGTGCCATCTTGTGTGCATGTGCACCTTATGTGCTTGTGTCATGTGTGTCTGGCTTATGTGGGACCTGGAGAGTGGAATATGAGTCCTTAGGCTTTGTAGGCAAGCTCCTTAACCGCCAATCCATCTCTTGAGCCCTAAATGTTCTATTTTATTTTTAATTTGGGTTTTCAGGGTAGAGTCTTGCTCTAGCCCAGGCTGACCTGGAATTCACTTGGTAGTCTCAAGGTGGCCTTGAACTCATGGTGATCCTCCTACCGCTGCTTCCCAACTGCTGGAATTAAAGGCATGCACCACCATGCCCAGCATAGTTTATTTTTTTCTCCCTTTGGTTTTTTTTAAGGCAGGATCTCACTAGCCCAGGCTGACTTGGAATTTACTACATAGTCTCAGGGTAACCTTGAACTCACGGTAATCCTCCTACCTCTGCCTCCCGAGTGCTGGGATTAAAGGCGTGTGCCATCATGCCTGGCAGCATATTCTATTTTTTAATACTACATTATATTTCATTTGTTATACCCCTGAAGGACATTTTGGTTGCTTCCATGTTTGTTTTTTTTTTTTTTTGGGGGGGGAGGTAGGGTCTCACTGTAGCTCAGGCTGACCTGGAATTCACTATGTAATCTCAGGGTGGATGGTAATCCTCCTACCTCTGCCTCCTGAGTGCTGGGATTAAAGACGTGTGCTTCCATGTTTTTTTTTTTTAATTTATTAGAGTCAGAGAGAGAGAGAGGAAAAGTGTGTGTGTGTGTGTGTGTGTGTGAGAGAGAGAGAGAGAGAGAGAGAGAGAGAGAGAGGGAAACAGACAATGGGCATGCCAGGGCCTCTAACCACTGCAAATGAACTCCAGTCAAACCTATAAGAATAAAAGCAAATTTCTCCACAGAAAGTCCAGGAGGACAGGGGTAATGTATTTTAAACCCTGAAGGAACATAAATGTGTTTTACAAAGTTATCCTTTCAAATTTAAGGAAGTAGAAGGCTTTCCAAAATACCCAAACCTACTTTCTACCTATGGGGCTCAGAGCATAGCTTCTTTGGTAGAGCATTCACCTACCACGCACAAAGCTCTAGGTTAACTCTCCAGCATAAACTTGGTACAGTAATACATGCCTGGAATCCAAGCAATCAGGAGATAAAAACAGGAGAATCAAGTTTTGAGTACCTGAGTTCAGACACCCAGGGCCCATGTTAAAGCTGTCAGCTCTGATGGGCTCTGTTATCCCAGCTTGCTGATGGTGAGATGGGAGGTGGAGATCTGAGAACTTCCTGAAAACTTACAGACCAGTAGCCTAGCAAATACTCCAGTGAACAAGAACAAGAGATTGCTTCAAATGGGATGGAAGGTGAGGACTGAATCCTGAAAGTTATCCTCTGATTTCCACATGCATACTCTGACATGTGCATGCCTGCCCTCACACATATGAATTCACACAGAACATACACACAACTATGGTGTTTGAATGTAAAAATTCCCCAACAGCTTTCTGGGTTTATAATTAAGTCACATACTTAACATTCTGGTAATGGAACATTTGGGAGGTTGAACCTTGCTGCAGGATGGATTTTGGTTGCAGTGTTACAGCCTAGTCTTGCTTGCCCCTCTCTGCTCGCTGTCACTAATTCCTCTGTGCTGATGTGAAGATGTGACATCCAGCTGTCTGCTTGGCCATGCTTTCTCTGCCATGACAAAACTTCCCCTCAAAACTAACCAGAAATAAACCCTTTCCTACCATTAAAAATACACAATAATAATAATCAAATAATAATAATAATCCTAAACTGGGTAAGGTGGTGCACACCTTTAATCCTAGCAGTTGGGAGGCAGAGGTAGTGGGATCACTATGAGTTCAAGGCCATCCAGAGACTACATAGTGAATTCCAGGTCAGCCTGGGCTAGAGCAAGTCCCTACCTCAAAAAAAGGTGGGGATGGAGCTGAAGAGATTGCTCAGTGGTTAAGGCTCTTGCCTGCAAAGCCTAATGACCTGGGTTGGATTCCCCAGTGCTTACATAAAGTCAGATACACAATGTGGTACATGCATCTGGAGTTTGTTTGCAGCAACTACAGGCCCTGGCCTGCCCATTCTCTCTTTTTGCTGGGCATGGTGGCACTTGACTTTAATTCCAGCAGCCAGGAGGCAGAGGTAGGAGGATCGCTGTGAGTGCAAGGCCAGCCTGAAACTACATAGTGAATTCCAGGTCAGCCTGGGCTAGAGAAAAATCCTACCTCAAAAAAACAAAAAGAAGAAGAAAGATAAGAAGAAGAAAAAGAGAGAGAGAGAGAGAGAGGAAGGGCTGAAAAGCTCAGCAGTGAAGGCACTTGCCTGCAAAGCTTAATGACCTAGGTTTAATTCCCCAGTTACCCAGGTAAGGCCATATGCACAAGGTGGAGCATTCATCTGGAATCTCATCTGGAGGACTGGCATGCCTATTCTCTGTCTCTATCTTCTCTCTCTGCTTATAAATAAATAAATAAAAAGAGAGGGAGGGAGGGAAGAAAAGAAATACCAGGGCTGGGAGCTGCCTCAATGAAAAAGTAGCCTGAGTATTGATTTCAATCCCCAGTCCCCACTTGAAAAGCTGAAAGCGGTGGTGGGCAACTGTGATCACAGAATATTGATGGCGAGATGGGAGGTGGAAACAGAAGAATTTACCAGAAGTTCTCAATGAGCGCAGCAGTAAACAACCACAGCAAGAGTGAGAGACCCTCAAAAGAAATGGAAGATAAGGGCTAATAACAAAAGTTATCTTCTGACGTTCATATCCACACAAATAAACAATACCCAGCAACTGAGTCATGGGCTGCATAGTAATTAGATGTGGTAACACCGAGGCTATGGTTTGAAATCTTACTTAAAATTAAGAACTATAAAAAGCTTCTCTTTATAAGTCATAAAAATACACACATGCTAGGCTGGAGAGATGGCTTAGCAGTTAAGGTGCTTGCCTATAAAGCCTAATGATCCAAATTTAATTTCCCAGTACCCACATAGAAGCCACATGCACAAGGTGGTGGATGCACCAAGAGCTCATTGGCAGTTACTGGAGGCCCTGGCCTGCCCATTTCTTCTCTCTTGTCTCTGTAATCCCAGCACTCCTTTAATCACAGCACTCAGAAGGCAGAGCTCTGTGAATTCATGGCCAGTGTGAGACTATCTAGTGAATTCCTAATCAGCCTGGGCTAGAGCAAGACCCTACCTCAAAAAAAAAAAAAACAAAAAACATGCAAACAGCTGCTATAATTGAAACCAAAACTAAGTTTTTATAACATGAGAATGTATGAGGACAAATTATTCAGAGAAATCTAGTGACCATATGTTGTGTATCCTCTGTAAAACTCACATACAAGTGAGAGAATAACTAGTTACAAATAGGCTGGAAATGGTGGCTCATACCTTTAATCCCAGCACCTGGAAGGCAGGTAGGAGGATCACTGTGAGTTCAATACCAGCTTGGGACTACAGAATGAGTTCCAGGTCAGTCTGGGGAGAGTGAGACCCTACTTCAAAACAAAACAAAACCAAAAAATAAAAATGATAAGCATTTTTCAGGGCTGGAGAGATGGTTCAGCAGATAAAGCACTTGCATGTGAAGCATAAGGATCCACATTCCATTCCCCAGTACCCATACAAGCCAGATGCACAAAGTGGTACATGTGTAGTTCATGTGCAGTAGCTGGAGGCCCTGGCACACCCATTCTCTCTATATGCCTCTTTCTCTCTCTCTCTCTCTCTTTCTCTCTCCTCTCTCAATTATCTCCCTCTCAAATAAATAAATACATTTTTTAAATTTTTTTGTTTATTTTTATTTATGTATTTTAGAGCAGCAGACAGAGAGAGAAAGAGGCAGAGAAAGAGAGAATGGGTACACCAGGGCCTCCAGCCACTGCAAACAAACTCCAGATGCATGCACTACCTTGTGCATCTGGCTTACATGGGTATTGGGGAATGAAGCCTTGAACCAGGGTCCGTAGGCGTCACAGGCAAGCACTTAACCACTCCAGCCCTCAAATAAATATTTTTAAAATAGTATCAGTTCATGATAAAAAGAGTTGATGTCCTTAAATCAAACACTGAGACTCACTAGCTTAATAGAATGCCTATAAGATAGGTAACCAACAAATGGCAACATAAAAATTACCATAGTATATACAGCTGATGATAATGCAAATATAGGTATGAAAGGAGAGAAAATTGAAGAAATATCATTTCAGTTTCCCCTTTTGTTTCAAGTATGTTCAGAAAGAATAGAAAAAATCCAAAATATGAATGTTGTATAGTATAGGGTTTAAGGGAATTTCACATATTTAAAATTTTTAATAACTAGAAGTGACTTTTTAAATTAAAAGGTAAAGTTCTAGTTTATTTGATATTGTTGGATGGCTACACATCCAACAGTTTGCCTTTATTTCTCCTAAGCACTTGTTTTGTTGAGTGCTCCCTCTACAAAATAATCACATATAATATGCACTTCATATGCTAATAAGTTTTTGGTTTCTCAGGATTCTTGCATGTGACAATTAAGCTTTTTCTCCCATTCTTCCTAAGGAGGCACATCAAATCTGTCAACTCTTGTCTCTCACATCCTATAGGTCTCCTCCTTCCTGCTCAGGAATGCTGTTCTTTTCCATTGTCATTCCCTCCCTCTACTGGATCCTCAGCCCCTTGTTTTTCCTGTAGTGCCCCACAAACACACCCTAACAGCTTCTGCACCTCCAGTCTCTGCCCCTTCCCAGCCACTTACTTCTCAGGATAGTCTTTAGGCCCACATACTGCCTTCTAGTCCATCCTCATTCTGAAGATAATTGCCTTCAGATCCCATCATTCCCTTTTTGAAAAGATCTAGTGGAGGACCTTGATGCCTCTGATCCAGCTGGCACCTTCTGATATTCTCCTCACATGATCCCTTGTCTTTGACCTTCATCCTCTCTCTCTCCTGCTCAGCTTGCAGGTTCCCATATTCTCCTGCTTTTCCTCCAGTCACTCTGGATTCTCTTCTTCAGCCTTTCTCATAAGTTCATCTTTCACTATCCATCCTCTATTAAATACCAAGTGGCTGCTCCAACAGCTATCTATTTGCCAAAACAAAAATTTTAGCCTATCTGAAGCTTTATCTACTGGGTTGGTAAACTGCAGATGTAGAGTACACATACGTGTTAATTCATCATAACCTAAAGTCATGTATTACAAATGAAATCTGACTTTAGAAAAGTATGAATATACAGTAGAACACTAGCGAAGTGTGCTCACCTCTGTCCTTCAGCTCACTAAAATCATGAATATTCTGAAAAGTGGTGGGGTCCAATCCCTTAGGCGACTGTCGTCTGACCGGAGCTTGCACCCGATGTCTGGCCATGTCAAATATATCCATGGGATTCCTTTCTCTTTTCCTATAAATGACAAATCATGTGCTTTACTAGGAGAAAAACCCAAGTTCACATTTAAGTCACCACAGGGAAAAAAAGGGGGCAAGGCTAGAGAGATGGCTCAGTGGTTAAAGGTTGCTTGCTTGTAAAGCCCAATGGCCCAGACTTGATTCCCCAGTACCCATGTAAAGCCAGATACACAAAGTGGTACATGCATCTAGAGTTCGTCTGCAGTGGTAAGAATCCCTGGCACACCTATTTTCTGCCTCTCTCTTTTTCTCTCTGATTACAAATAAATATTTTTTAAAGAGAGATATTGGCATTTTTCACCACAGAACATTATAAAATATCATCCTAAGAGCTCTGCTATTTAAATCCCTTATATTAAAAAGACATTTGTTACTTCGTGTTGCTGGGACAAAACACCCAACAAAAAGCAACTGATGGGAAGAAAGTTTTTATTTTGGTTTACAGTGTCGAGGGGAGGCTTCATGATGGCAGGGGACAGCATGGTATGGGGAGAGCTGGACATCACATCTGCCTCATCAGGTGGAAAACACAGCAAGAGAGTAAGCCAAAGAATGGGAAGGGAGAGCTGGCTACAACACTCCTAAGCCCATGTAACAACACACCTCCTCCAGCAATGCTCTCCTACCAAATTGCCATCAGCTGGGGACCAAGCATTCAAAGCACATGAGTTTATGGGAGACATCTAATTGAAAACACCACAGCATTTACAAAGTCATTATATCTTTCTGAATGTTCAGAATCAAAGTCCCTTATTGTAAGAATAGAATGACTCCATTTTACTATAAAATGTTCAAGTAGGAGAAAAATCACAGTATTTGAAGTAAAAAAAAAAAAAAAAAACTGAGATTCTTAGAGCTGGACATGGTGGCACATGCCTTTAGTCCCAGTACTCAGGAGGCAGAGGTGGGAGGATCACCATGAGTTTGAGGCCACCCTGAGATTACATACTGAATTCCAGGTCAGCCTGGGCTAGAGTGAGATCCTATCTCAAAAAACAAATAAACAAACAACAACAAAAAAAACCCTGAGATTCTTGACTTTGATTCCATTATCTTTCAAATCTGTTATAGTCATGTTGTAAGCAAGAGAATTAAAAGAAATGTAAGATACTTAGCATAAAACATAATATGAATTAGGTAATCAGTAAATATCAACTTCCTAGGGGGCTAGAGAGAATGATGGCTCAACAGTTAGGACACTTGCCTACAAAACCTAACAACCCAGGTTTGACTTCCCAGTACCCATGTAAAGCCAGATGCAATGAGTGGCACATGCATCTGGAATTTGTTTGCAGTGGCTAGAGGCCTTGGCAAGCCCATATTCATTATTTCTTTCATCCATTCATTCATTCTCTATCATTCCCTCTCTCTCTTTCTTCTCTATCTCTTTCTCTGTGCAATTAAATAATTTTTTTTTTAAAGTCACTGGCAATCTGGGAAGATGGCTCACTAGTTAAAGGCACTTGCTTGCAAAGCTAGTTAACCAAAGTCTATTTCCCCAGCAATGATGCAAAGATGGACCAAAAATGGTGCACCTATATAGGTGTATATACACACATACATTCACATGTGCAAAGAAAGTAAATGTAAGAAAAAAAATGAACTTTCTCTCAGCTTAAAGTAAAAATTACACAGAGAACTATTAAAAGTTCTAACATATGCCAGGTATAGTGGCTCATGCCTTTAATCCCAGCTTTCAGGAGGCAGAGGTAGGAGGATCACCATGAGTTTGAGGCCACCCTGAGACTACATGCTGAATTCTAGGTCAGCCTGAGCTAGAGTGAGACCCTACCTAGGAAAAAAAAAAAAAAATTTTTTTGAAAAAAAAAAGTTCACACATTTAATGTATTAATGTTCTGCTCAATATTAAATATGTATTTATTTAGCCAGGTGTGGTGGTGCACACCTTTAATCCCAGCACTCAGGAGGCAGAGGTAGGAGGATCACCATGTGTTTGAGGCCACCCTGAGAATACAGAGTGAATTCCAGGTCAGCCTGGGCTAGAGTGAGACCCTACCTCAAAAAAACAAAACAAAACAAAATATATATATACATATATATATATATATATATATATATATATATATATATATATATATATATTTTTTTTTTTATTTAAGAGAGACAGATTGTGATGGGGAGGTAATATGATGGAGAATGGAATTTCAAAGGGGAAAGTGTGGGGGCGGGGAGTTACCATGGGATACTTGTTTATAATCATGGAAAATGCTAATAAAAATTTAAAAAAATTTTTTAATTTAAAAAAAAAAGAGAGACAGAGAGTGCACCGCTTTGTGCATCTGGCTTTACATGGGTACTGGGGAATTGAACCAAGCTGTCAAATTTTGTAAGTAAGAACCTTTAACCTCTGAGCCATCTCTCCACTCCTCTGGTCAATATTAAATGGGATTGTACAAAGGCTCCAACAGTGATTTTACAAAAAGCTTCCAGAGAACTTGATAACTGATAGTCTATTTCTATGGCACCTAGAAAATTAATGAAATAGGTAAGCTTAGGAAGGGAGTTTTCTGCTAGAGCTTTGGGGGAGTGATCTAAGAGTCATTCTCCCAAAGAAAAGGAATGGAGAATAGTATTCTAAAAACAGAAACCTGGGCTGAAGAGATGGCTTAGCAGTTAAGCGCTTGCCTGTGAAGCCTAAGGACCCCAATTCGAGGCACGATTCCCCAGGACCCTCCTTAGCCAGATGCACAAGGGGGCGCATGCATCTGGAGTTCGTTTGCAGTGGCTGGAGGCCCTGGCACACCCACTCTCCTCTGTCTCTGTCTCTCTCTCCCTGCCTCTTTCTCTCTCTCTCACTCTCAAATAAATAAATAAAAATAAATGGAGTTGCAAAAAGTGGAATTTCTTTGTGGTGACAAGAAACCCTGTCTCCGTCCCCCCCATGAAAGAAAGGGAGAAAGGGAGGGAGGGCAGACAAGCAGGAAGACATAGAGGACAGACATGGAAGCTTAAGGTTTATAAAATGCAGTCTAATTGATGATCATATGAAAATGGTCATATTCTTTCCTTTATGTCTTTAAATGATCTGGGCTGGCAAGATGGCTTAATAGTTAAGGTGTTTGCCATAAAGCCCAACAACCTGAGCTCGATTCCCCAGTATCCATGTAAAGCCAGATGCACAAAGTGGCACATGTGTCTGAAGTTTGTTTGCAGAGGCAGGAGGCCCTAACATGTTCATTCTCCCTACCCTCTTGCTGGTATGGTGGCACACACCTTTAATCCCAGCACTGGGGAGGCTGAGGATCACTGTGAATTCAAGGCCAGCCTGAGACTATATTGTGAATTCCAGGAGAGCCTAGACTAGAATGAGACCCTACTTCAAAGAAACAAAAAGTTCCCTAAGTTTCTATATAGGAACAGCTGGGTCCCTACTTTATGGAGTTTTCTATCTGACAGGCAAGTTTTAAAAGAACCATAAAACCACCTTTTCAAGGCTGACATACCATAACACTCACCTAGTATGATAGGAACTCTATGACAATTCAAATCTGAAAAAGCTTCTAAGGAGTCTTTTAAATATTTATTTGCAAGCACCTTTAACTGCTGAGTCATCTCTCTATCCCATTTACTTATCTTATGTATTTATTTATTTATTTATTTATTTATGTATTACAGACAGAGGGAGAACGAATGGCTGCATCAGGTCTCCTACCACTGCAAACAAACTGCAGACCCACGTGCCCCTCAGTGCACCCGGCTTTATGTTGGTACTGAGGAACTGAACCCCACCTATCAGGCCCTGCAAGCGTCTTTAACTGCTGAGCCTTCTCTCCAGCTCCCTAAGGAGTCTTTTATATTGGACTACTTTCTAATTTCTATAATACTAATAATTAAATAATTGATTTGTGTGGAACAGGTTACTAGATCTTATGCACATACACATACATAAAAAAGAAAATAGCAGCTTTCTAGTGAAGATACCTGGAAAACAATACTTTAATCGAATGATGTCACACGATATTATGCAACTTTGACAGGATGTGGCAAATACCATGAGCTGTTCTTTCTAAAACTCTTCAGTCATCAGAAAGCATCATCAGACACATTCATACCAAAGGGCACTACAGAGTCCCTGGCTAGTACTCTGGAGGATTTTCATAGCCATGAAAAACAGACTGATGGGCTGGGTGAATGGCTTAGTGGTTAAGGCATTTGAGTGCAAAACCAAATAACCCAGGTTTGATTCTCCAGGACTCATGTTAGCCAAATGTACAAGGGGCAAACGTGTCTATAGTTCGTTTGCAGTGGCTGGAAGCCCTGGTGTGCCCATTCTCATTCTCTCTCTCCCCCTCTCTCTCCCTCCCTCCCTCATGTTTTCTCTGTCAAATAAATAAAGAAATAAAAATATTAAAAAAACAAAAACAAAGACTGAGAACCATCCCAGATCAGAGGTGACTGGGAGCCATGACAACTGAATGCAATGTGGAAACTTGTATGAGATAATGGAATAGAAGTAGAACATATGGAATGAGAAATCCAGAGTATGCAATTTCCTTAATAGTAATGTTTCAATGTCAGCTACTTGGCTGTGACAAATGTACCCTGGTAATGTTAAGATTTTTAACAATAAGGAAAACTAGGTAAAGGGCACAAAGAAATTCTGTACTATGTTTACAATTTTTCTATACAATTATCCCAAAACAGATTATTTTTAAAATGAAGATAATAGGCTAAACCTATATTTTGAATAGCACAACTTCAGAAACCTTGATTCTTTCTGGCAAAAATAATCAGGCCACAATTAATTACATTTTTGATGAAAAAACACACACAAAAAAACAGTTCTAAAACACAACAGTCAATAATTATTCTAATCTTGAAATGTCCATTCCTATATTATTATTTCCCTCTAGAACTAAACATATGCACCTAACTTTGTAGAAGACTAAGAAAGGGAAACAAAACAAACTGTAAGACTAATCATGTTCCAAAATGATAGAATTACCAAATGCCAAAAAAAGTAGTAGTTCAAACTTACCTAATATGTATTTCATCATCACTGTCCATGTGTAGCAACCGCCCTTGTAAACGCCTCTCTTCACAACGAAGCTGCTTTCTCATTTCTGATAATTCCATAATTACATTTTTTTTCTCCTCTGCATCCCATTCATGAGGAAAAGTTCCATTGACAAGTTAAAGTATAAGAACAAAAGATTAATCAGTAAAATACAGTGTGAGTTATGAAAAGTGAAAATGCTCAGGGAGGAATTTTTTGATATTTTCCTTTTTTATGAAAGATATTTTATGTGTGCTTTCTATGTATACACAGGGCATATTAAAACCAACAAACATTTACTTTTTATGCATGTGTGTACGTGCATGTCCATGTGTGTATGTGTGAATGCATGCATGCCAGTGTATACATGCATGTGGAGACCAGAGGACAACTTCAGTTGTTATCCTCAGGAATGGAATACAGTTTTGTAAGAAAAGGTTCCTCATTAGCCTGAAGCTCATTAACCGGAGTAGACTGGCTGGCCAGCAAGCACCAGAGGACCTCCTGCCTCTCCCCTGTCCACAGGCTAGGATGACAGGCTTACATCAGTACAACAGCATTTTTACATGGTTATTGGAGATTGGTCTCAGGTCCTCATGCTTAAAGGGGCAAGCACTTTACCAACTGAGCCATCTCTCCAGCTCCCCATTACAACATACGATTGATAATATAGGACTTTCAAAAGTGAAGAGATACTCATAGGCATAAGAAGTACAGTTACAAAGGAGCATAATGAGGGAACTCATTTGAATTCTGAAACCTGACTGCAGTGGTGGCTGCACCAACTACAGAACTACACACGTGCACACATACAAACACAAAAGCTGGTGGACTTAGCCAGGTGTGGTGGTGCACGCCTTTAATCCCAGCACTTGGGAGGCAAAGGTAGGAGGATTGCCGTGAGTTAGAGGCCACCCTGAGACTCCATAGTGAATTTCAGGTCAGCCTGGACTAGAGTGAGACCCTACCTCAAAAAACAAAAAAAAAAAGCAAGCTGGTGAACTTGAATGAAGGTCTGGCTGTAGACCTGGTACAATGTATGATGTTACCACTGGGGAAAGGAAAGGTATATAGTACTTCCACCATTTGTGCAACATTCTAAAACTGTATACATATTTAGAATAGCTGGAAAAAAAAAAAACGAGAGTGTAGATTGTAAGTGTAACAGTGAACCCTACCTTCTGCACGAAGTTGATTTCTCCTTGCAGGTACTGGAGGAGACTGTGCCCTGGACATGGAGCTTTCCTATTCAACAGCAATGACAGACATGTGCTCAGCATTTCTTCTCCATTCATAAAGGTGAAACTATTTTATATTCTAACTATCTGTACAGGTAAAACTAAACTCTATGCTATCGCCCCTATAAAGCTTATTCTCCTTCTCAATACAATGGAAGGGTCCTTGCCTCAAATTACACATAATCTCTATACTGTACCTCAATGACTCTGGATTCCTCTAATTATCTTTTTTCCATCCTCCCCCATCCCCTGCAACTGCCTTTCTCTCTGCATAAAACCTCCATAAAGAATTCTTGCCTTATACTTGTCCACTCACTGTCCATCCTCCTCCCTTCACAACCAAGCTCCCTTAAAGAATACTAAGTATATGTTTCTGGGGTTTACTTTCTTATTTTCATTTATTCCTTATCAAACAGCTACTATCTGCTTCCACATCTCATCACTCCAGTAACACTCCCTTACCAAATGAAGCAATCTCTAAATATCATATTCAGTGGGCAACTTAAGCCTGTATTTTACGTGGACAGTAACAACTGGCATCACTGTTCATTTCTCTCATCTTCTCTCTGCATCTCAAACACTGTTAGTTCCTCAGATTTCCATCCTTATCCCTCCCTCATCACTTTCTGCTGGACATAATCATCCCAGACAATCTTACTAACTTGATAAGTACATATGTACTAATAGCTTCCTGAACTACAAATCTAGTCCAAAACTCCTTGCTCAGTTTTCAAACTCCTAGTCTACATAACCCTCATCAGAAACTTGAAAGTTATCCTTGACATCTACCTACATGCACTCAGTCAAGTACCACTACTGGTGTGCTGAGAATTTCATGAGATTTTACTTCTTAGTTCTTTGTTTTATGTCCTCAAAATCTCACATCTGGACTTCTACAAAAGCATCTAAACTTGTCTCAATGTTTATGGTCTTGACTTCGTGACAGAATTTTAAACAAGCAAAAGTGGCCATGTCACTCTACTTAAATATTACTATGGGTGTTCTCATGCATTTTTCAACATAAAACAAATGAATCAAACTCCTTCTAGGATTCAGGAAAATTTTTTTCTAACACATTTCTTTGCTTATTCTGGTATTTAGCGTATTTGGAATCTATGAATTGATGGAAAAATGTCAAAGCCCTCTGTACATGTTCCAACACCCTATAAGGTTCTCTCTGTGCTGTCCTGGTATAAAGGAGCCACCAGACCAGAACAACATGGCCTACACACACACTACTCTGCACTACTGAAAGTCCTTTCCCTCCTTATCTTTATGACCACTTCCTACTGACTGCGTAAGCACCAACTCAAAAGTCAAGCTTCTGGAACATTTCCCCAGATTTCTTTTGAAGGTAACTTACTCTAAAATAAGGCACTTCATAAGCATAACCAGAGCTAGCTAGAAGATGAATTCCAAAGAAAAGACTTTCTTAAGGAGCCTGGACAAATAGTATTTGCTAGATTATGGTTTGCCAAAACAATTAAACTTTAGGGCAGCAATTACTGTCAATAAGAACTATAGCCACAGGAAAACTAATGAAGATATCAGCTCTGTGCCCTATTAAAGGCATTAATCTATCCTCATATAATAAGAACATTTCATCCAATCTCTCCAATCCTAAAATAACTGAATTAAGATGTACAAGTATGTACTTGAATAAAGGAATTTATGATGGTGTCAACTGACGGAGGTCTTTGGAATTTGCTTGCAATCTTGTTCTGAAGAGCAGGAACTACAGGAGAAGGCTGCCTCAAGCGCTGAAAAAAAAAGGTTGCAAATTTATTTGAATACATACATATAAACTATATATACAATAGTCACATATAAGACCATTTAAAAAGTTCAGACTGTTAATTCTTTTAATAAAGTACTTTTTACAAAGCACTCAGAAACTCAATTGTATACAATCAAATGTAACAGATATAGTAGATATTTATAACCTAATTTAAAAACTATAACTGTCGGAAGCTGGGCGTGGTGGCACATGCCTTCATCCCAGCACTCAGGAGACAGAGGTAGGAGGATTGTTGTGAGTTCGAGGCCACCCTGAGACTACATAGTGAATTCCAGGTCAGCTTTAGCTACAGTGAGACCCTACCTCAAAACACCAAAAAAAACCAAAATTATATATATAGATATATACACACACATATGTCTATATATCTATCAGACTGGAGGGATGGCCTAGAGGTTAAGGTGCTTGCCTGAAAAGCCAAAGGACCTGGGTTCAATTCCCCAGGACCCAGGTAAGCCAGATGCACAAGGTGGCACATGTGTCTGGAGTTCATTTGCAGAGGCTTGAGGCCCTGGCATGCTCATTTTCTCCCTCTCAGTCTCTCTCTCACTCTTTCTCTATCCGTCCCTCTCCCTCAAATAAATAAATAAAAAGAAAATTAGTTTTAAAAATAAATAAGGGCTAGAACAAGGGTTTAGCAGTTAAGGCACTTGCCTGCAAAGCCTAAGGACCCATGTTGAACTCTCCAGATCCTGTGTAAGGCAGACGCACAAGGGGCCACAGCATACAAAGTCACACATGCACGCAAGATGGTACACACAGTCACTAGAGGCCCTGGAGCACCAATTCTCTCACTTTCCCTCAATAAAATAAGTAAATAAAATATAACTCTCATGTTAAGATTTTCAAAATAGGGCTGGAAATATGGCTGAGCAGTTAAGGCACTTGTCTGCAAAGCCTAAGACCCGTGTTCAATTCCCCAGATTGTACATAAGCCAGATGAACAATGTGGCACATGTGTCTGGAGCTCATTCACAGGGTCCAGAGGCCCTGGCATGCCCATTCTCTCTGCTGCCCCTCATAAATAAAACTGTTTTTACTACTTTCAAAATAAACTTATAAAGCGACAGCATTCCAAAATCAGAAAATAAATAAAAACACACAACCAAAATGAAAATATCATCTTAAAATAAAAGAGAAATAAGACAGACTTCTGGTTAAGATGACAGCTTAGGAACCACATCAAAGCAGCCTAGGGGAGAAAAAGCCAAAAAAAAAAAAAATACACTCTTCTACTAAAAAGTGAGGTGTATAAAAAATTACAAATGGCAGCAGAGAAGTAGAAGAGATCCAGAGCATCCAGAGCCCCATAGGCAGGCAAAAGCACAACTGCAGCACCAAGTCAGCAGCAGCACCAGGTCAGCAGGGCCACAGCTACAAAGCTTGGCTTGTGCGATAGGAAAAGCCAAGTGAGGGGATGTTCCACTCACACCGGAGCTCCTCTCAAACTCAAGAAACATGAAGGGGGAACAGCAGTGACCAATGGAGGACCAGGTCACAAGGTATAGGATCATGTGGACCACGGAAAAAAACTAGAGCCACCACCCAAAGCCTCCCCTCCCCTACCTCTAGCACAAGTGCCAGCAAGCACCAGAGACCTGGGGAAGGGAGATCACAGTACCCAGCACCAATGACCAGAGCAGCGATCCAGTGACCCAACCAGCCTACTTGAACACACAGCACACCAAAGACAGATCTAAGCAGGAGTGCAGCATAACTGAGACCAAAATCATCCCAAAAGGTAAGGGATTAACACCAGGACAGTACCCACCAAATAAGCCTGGTATATAGGCTTGAATTGGAAGTGCTAGTTGTTCTTCCATATCAAGATAAATTATATGTTAAATATGAAGGATGATCAGACTTACCATTCTTAAATAAGCTATATTTTGGACTTGCTATTTGTTGCTACTTGATTTCTAGTGGTCTTGTTTCCTCTTCTGTTGTTCATTAGGGAAGGGTTTCATGTGGACACAAGCTGACTTGGAACCCTGAACAGACCAGAAATCTTAACCTCCTAGTTGACAGGATTAAGGGTGTGGGGCAACACACCCCCTAAGGGATTGAGACTTTGTTAGAGGATCTGGTTGTCATAATACCTACTCTTGCATAAATACTCTGTGCTGTTTTTCATTGAATGAGTACATTGTTTAGTTAAATTTTAGAATCTACCTGCATTTCATTCCACTCAGTGTACTTGAATACTCTCATAACAAGCAGACCCAACACTTTGGGGCACTGTTGTAGATACTCTGAGAGTCTCAAGAGCCACACTTAGCACATTAAGCTCCTACCCTGAAGATATATAACATCAGAAGAATTGATGCATCTAATAATATTGCAGCTAACTAGAAAATCCAAGCATTAAATTAATCCAAGATGAAGAAATATGTATATTATAACACAATAAACACCAAAAATCAAGACAATATAAATCCACCAAAAAGTATTAATGCATCAGAAATGACCTCCAGCCACTGCAAATGAACTCCAGATGCATGTGCATCTGGCTTACATGGGTTCTGGAGAGTCAAACTGGGATCCTCTGGCTTTGCAGGCAAACACCTTAAACACTAAGCCATCCCTCTAGCCCAATACCTACTTGTGCATAAATACTCTGTGCTGCTTTTCATTGAATATGTACATTGTTTAGTTAAATTTTAGCATCTGTCTGTATTTTGTTCCACTCAGCCTACTTAAATACTCTCACAGCAGGCAAATGCGACACCTAGGGTCACTTTTGTAGATACTCTGAGAGTCTTAAGAGCCACATCTAGCACCTTAAGGTCCTCCCCTGAAGATATATAACATCAGCTTTATTGATACATCTAATAATACTGCAGCTAATTAGAAAATCCAAGCATTAAATTAATCCAAGATGCAAAAAGATGTACATTATAACACAAAAAACACCAAAAACCAAGACAATATAATATAAATCCACCAAAACATATAAATGCATAAAGAAATGACTTCAAGTCAGAATGAGTTACAGGAAATGACTGAGAAAAATTTCAAAAGAATGATTATAACTATGTTCAAAGAAGTCAAAGAGGAAATCAAAGGAATCAAAGAAAACACAAGAACCCAATTTAATGAAATAAAGAGGTCAATATAAGACACAATTAAGGAAATAGAAATAACAAAGAACCAGTCAGAACTACTAGCAATGAAGCACACACAGTCAATGAAATTTAAAACTCTGTAGAAAATCTCACTAGTAGAATGGATGAAGGAGAGGACAGAACTAGAAGACCAGGTGGAAGATCTAATACAGTCCAACAAAGAGAAAGACAAATTAATGGGAAAATATGAATGGGAATATCAAGATATTTGGGACACTATGAAAAGATCAAACGTAAGAATTCAGGGTATAGTAGAAAAGGGAATAGTAGGTGTTTTCAAAAGAAATCATAAACTTCCCCGAAATTGGGAAAGAGATGCCAATGAAGAAATCAAGATGAAAACCAAAAAATTCATAGAGTCAAATGATAATGAGAACACAGCATACCAAAACCTTTGGGACCCAATGAAGGCAGTCCTAAGAGGGAAATTTATAGCTTTAAGTGCCTATATTAAGAAATTAGAAAGATCTCAAGTAAACGACCTCTTCTCGAGTAAGGTGAAGGATGCTTCACCTTAAAGCCTTGGAAAAAGAACAAGGCAAACTGACAGGAAGAAATAATAAAGATTAGGGCGGAAATTATTGAAATAGAAACCAAAAATAACAATCCAAAGAATAAATGAAACAAAGAGTTGGTTCTTTGAAAGGATAAACAAGATTGATATACCCTTAGCAAATCTGACCAAAAGAGAGAGAGAAGAGGCACAAATTAATAAAATTAGAGATGAAAAAGGCAGAATCACAACAGATACCAGAAAAATGCAAAAAATCATAGGGACATACTATAAGAACATATACTCAACTAAGTCTGAAAATCTGAAAGAAATGGATGATTTTCTTGATTTATATGACCTAGCTAAATTAAATCAAGATGAGATTAATCACTTACATAGACCTATAGCAAGTATGGAGATCCAAGCAGTTATCAAAAATATCCCAACTAAACAACATCCAGGTCCAGATAGATTCACTGGTGAATTTTACCAGACCTTCAGGGAAGAACTAACACCATTGCTTCTTAAGCTTTTCCATGAAATAGAAAAAGAAGGAATTCTACCAAACTCCTTCTATGAGGCCAGCATCACCCTGATACCAAAACCAGGCAAAGATAGAACAAAAAAAGAAAATTACAGACCAATCTCCCTCATGAACATAGATGCAAAAATTCTCAACAAAATATTGGCAAACAGAATAAACGAATATATCAGAAAAATATTCACCCTAAGTAGGCTTTACACCAGAGATGCAGGGATGGCTCAACATATACATATCAATAAATGTAACATATTATATAAATGGACTGAAGGACAAAAATCATATGATCATTTCATTAGATACAGAGAATGCATTTGACAAAATCCAACATTCTGGGGCTGGAGAGAAAGAAGGAAGAAAGGAAGGCTGAGTCAGCACAAAAGGAGGAGGGAGGAAAAAGCATGCAAGCATAGGAAAGAAATATATGTGAGCAAAAGTGTTCTGAAACCTGTAAATAGGCTTGGAAGATGGCTTTCTTCACCACAGAACACCAAATTTGATTCCCCAGAGCCCATATAAAAAGCTGGACATGATTATCTGTAACCCTAGTCCACAGGGGTGCGCAGGTTCAGAGACCAGAGAATTTCAGGAGCACTCTGGCCACAAAAAAAAAAAAAAACCCCCACAATGAAATAGTGTTTAGGTAGTATGGCTCATGCTGATAACTAGGAAGAAGTAACAGAGTGTAATCTAGTTGGGGTGAAATCTTTAATGTACAACAGGCCCAAATGACAGACTACAGCAGCTTTCTTATTACTGCCAATTTTCTTACTTCTAAAATAAAGCCTTGGTTAAACCATCCATACCCTATATTACTCATACCTTAACTCCAGAGACTGAGAACTATATACAACAAATGAATTTATTTTCACCATAGGGAGAACATATTCTACCTCTCTGCCAATGTTCTTTGAAAACTTCCCATGTCAAAACAATTTGACAACAGATATAAACAATTAAATAAATATGCAATGATCTTTTACAGTCCTTTAAAGATGTATGTTAATTCATGCTGTTAACCTTAGGATCACCATGCATGGAATCCCAATATAAACAGTTGGGGTGATGTTCAAGGTGAAGTTGGATCCCTCACTAACTGCTATTTCATAGGCCCTATCATGCATGGCTCACCCATGACAGGAGTTAGTGAGCTCTTCCTATGACAGCGCCCACTGCCGGCAATAGACACCTCCTGCCCGCCCCCCACCCCCACACACACACACCAGGGAAGTCACTTATTGTACACAAAGGGCCTGGAGCGCTTCCAAAAGCTTAGAAATAAAACAAAAATGGAATTGTATCTGACATTTCCTGACACCTGCATTAATACTGTATGACTAATAAAAGCATGTCAGTTGCCTGGACTGAACCAGCGATCAACATGCTCCCAGAATGCACACAAGTAAAAAATGCAGTAAAAGGAAGTAGTCTTCATTGTCTATAGGTCACTTCCAGTTAAAGGCTAAAGATCAAAGACTAAATGACCAAAGTGCTCGTTTTCTCAGTAGGATTGTCTTCTGCTAGGAGGATGATAATAGTAGCATCAACAAGTATCATCATGATACCACCATTTTGTTTTCTTTGGATTCTTATTACATGTTTGCACATAAAAAGAATTATCTGGTGGTCACCTCTCAAGGAAGTATGTGGTTGGGCAATCAAAGAAAGGCACCCAACATTTTCCTGTAGCCTCTGCACTCACTCTTTCTTCTCTCTCACATACACACACACACACACACACATTTCTCAGTACTCTCAAATTCTGTATTTACTGTTGCCATGTACCAGAACAGTTCACAGGGTTCTGGTCTACAGATCATACTCTGGCTGCACAGCTGAAGACCTTGGAAAGACAACTAAGAATGGTTAAAGGCAGCAAAGCCGTTATTTTCACAGGACAGAAGCCAACGTAGTAGTGACATGACCTCACATAAGCAGGTCAGTACACAGTGTCCACACTTAGTTGTTCTAACTATTCCCCACTCTCACAGTGTCTATGGATTAAAAGATGGCTGTAATTAGCATTTTCATCTAAAACTCACCTTGGTATCATCCCCAATCATATTTTCTCTCTCATAGTAATGCTGGAGTTGCAAGTTATGTTTTTCTTCCTCTTCTTTCTTCTTTCTTTCAGCTTCTTTTCTTCTTTCCTCAGCTAACCGAATGAGCTCTTCATTTTTTAGTCTTTGCTTTAAAATAAATAAAAACTATAAATGTCTCATATACATTCTGGAATACACTTTAAAATTTGCTATTTGGGGGCTGGAGAGATGGCTCAGTGGTAAAGGTACTTTCCTGTAAAGCACACAATCCCAGTTAAATTCACCAGTACTCATGTAAAGTCAGATGCACAAAGTGATGCATGTGTATGGAGTTAATTTGCAGTGGCTGGAGACCATGGAGTGTCCATTCTCTCTATCTCTCTTCTCTCTCTCTCTCCTTATAAATAAATACAATATTTTTTTTAAATTGCTACTTAGAAGCCAGGCATGGTGGCACATACCTTTAATCCCAGTACTCGGGAGGCAGAGATAGGAGGATCGCCATGAGTTCGAGGCTACCCTAAGACTCCATAGTGAATTCCAGGACAGCCTGAGCCAGAGTGAGACTCTACTTCGGAAAAAAAAAATTGCTACTTGGGCCAGGTATAGTGGTGCACACCTTTAATCCCAGTACTCAGGAGGCAGAGGTAGAAGGAACACCATGAGTTTGAGGCCAGCCTGAGACTACATAGTGAATTCCAGGTCAGCCTGGGCTACAGTTAGATCCTACATTAAAAAAAAAAAAAAGTAAAATAAAGTAAAACTGCTACTTGGAGACTGAAAAGATGACTTAGCAGTTAAGGCATTTGCCTGTGAATCCTAAGGACCCAGGTTTGATTCCCCAGTACCCACCTGCATAAGCCAAATGCACATGGTGGCACATGCATCTAGAGTTTGTAGTGGCTAGAGGCACTGGCATGCCTATTCTCTCCCTCTCTCTCCTAAATAAATAGTATTTTTTAAAATTGCTACCTGGGGCTAAAGAAATGGCTCAGCAGTTAAACTTGCCTACAAAGCCTACTGGTCTGGGGTTTAACTCCCATGCACCCATGTAAAGCCAGGTATATAAGTGGCTCCTACAACAATAGGAGGAAGAGCCTGGAGAATCTGAAGTTTACAGGCTAGCTAGTCTGATGTTTGTTGGCAGTCTGGCAGTTCTGATAGAAAGTGGAGCACAGACATCTCAAAGTTGTCTTCTAACCTCCATAGGCACACCACAGCATGAACACATGTTACTTCCAGGGCTGGGGAGATGCTCAGTAGATAAAGCACATGCTGTGTAAGTATGAATTCCTGAGCTCAGATACTAGATCCCATTTAAAAAAAAAAAATCACTTGCAGACAAAGCAATAGTAGGAAAATGCACCTCCTCCTCCTTCTCCCTTTTCCTTTCCTGTTCTTCTTCATATTCTTGCTGAATTCGTGCCCTCTGTTCTGCAAGCCGTTTTTCTTCTTTTTCTTCTGCAATTCTCAGTCTCTCTCGTTCCGCTTCTTCTCTTTGCTTCTTTTCCTCAATCTAAAGAATAAAGTTTAGTTATTATTTAGCAAAATTACTGAAAAGTTAATCCCAGCACTCGGGAGGCAGAGGTAGGAGGATCACTGTGAGTTCGAGGCCACCCTGAGACTACATAGTGAATTCCAGGTCAGCCTGAGCTAGAGTGAGACCCTACCTCAAAACAAACAAACAAACAAACAAACAAAAAATTTTTTTAAAGGGACTGGAAAGTTGACCCAGTGGTTAAGGCACTGGCCTGCGAAGCCTAACAACCTGGGTACGATTCTGCAGTACCCATGTAAAGGCAAATGCACAAAGTGGTACATGCATCTGGAGTTTGTTTGCAGCAGGTGAAGCCCTGGTGTATCCATATTCATTCTTTCTCTCTCTCCTTGCAAATAAATAAAAAAATGTATTTTTAAAATTCACTAAAAAGTTAGAATACCACTTACTTTTCCTTGGCATCCTACAAATTCAACATTTATACACTCTATTTTCAAGTTCCTAAATTTTTGGTGTCCTGTATATGACCAACAGTGGCACATGAAGTATAGTTAAAATCTATGAGTTAAGTTCTAGTTCCACCAAAAACAATAGTGTGACCTTAAGAAACTGTCTTGTCCTCTGTTTTCTCATCTACTAAGTTACTGTCTACATCTAAAAGTTTTCAAAAATTAAAATGAAAAACTGTGAAGAATATAAAACTCCATCCTGTATAAAAGGTACTCAAAGATTATTCATGGTTGTATTTATTTAATATGATTACTACTATTATATCTCATAGTACTTGAACTTGATTAGAATTCCCAAACACTAAACTTAATACTTTAGTGTTCAATAATTTGTATGAAAAAATCATTTCTTCAAAATGCCTTTTCTTCTTTCCTAGTTACTAGAAGGTTAATAGAGACAGAGCTAAAACTATTAAGATGTGAAAGTAGCTCAGTAATAAACTATATGCTTAGTCAGCATACCCAGGAACCTAGGTTCAATCACCAGTGTGTCCCTCTCCAAAAAAAAAAGAAATGAATCTTTTTTAATATTTATTTTTATTTATTTATTTGACAGAGAAAGAGAGAACATGGGTGTGCCGGGGCCTCCAGCCACTGCAAATGAACTCCAGACACACGTGCCCCCTGTGCATCTGGCTAACATGGGTCCTGGGGAATCAAACCTGGGTCCTTTCACTTTGCAGGCAAACACCTAACTGCTAAGCCATCCATCCAGCCTGAGAACTGAATGTTTTAAGGCACAATAAGCTCATTCAGTTTCACTAAGTGCTCCCTGCCAAGTCTGTAATATTGAGCAAACAGAGGGATAAGTCTACAGCAGAATCCAAGACCTAAAGGAAAGGGAGCCAAGAGATGGGACATATCCTTTAGGAGTGAGGCACTGAAAATTATACTATGAGTAGAGTACATAGTTTTCCTAGTATTTCAAAATAAGATCTCACTCTAAAGGTGGCCTAGAATTCCCTATGTAGCCCAGACCGGCCATGAACTCACAATGACCTCCCTGATTTAGCCTCTCTAGTACTGGGATTATAAATTGAGCCACCATGCTCAGCTAGTGTTACTGGATGTTTGTAACTATGGCTTAAAATCATCAACAGATTTGTAGTGCTTAAATATAGATTATGATATTTGTGTTATTTTTATTGTCTGCATTTCATGTAAGGTTTAGTGCCATTGATTTTTTTGACTAACAAGAATGTTATTCTTCTTTTTTTTTTAAATTTTTTTTTGTTCATTATTTATTTATTTATTTGAGAGCGACAGACATAGAGAGAAAGACAGATAGAGGGAGAGAGAGAATGGGCGTGCCAGGGCTTCCAGCCTCTGCAAACGAACTCCAGACGCGTGCGCCCCCTTGTGCATCTGGCTAACGTGGGACCTGGGGAACCGAGCCTCGAACCGGGGTTCTTTGGCTTCACAGGCAAGTGCTTAACCGCTAAGCCATCTCTCCAGCCCAAGAATGTTATTCTTCTTATATGTCCCATGATCTGATATACTAGGGTTCTGTCTAACATTTCCCAGGGTACTATGAAAATTTGCACAACCTAATGTCTGGTATTACGCAGTGTGCAGACAATTACTATCAAAGTAACATGTATCAAGAAAAAGAATTACTATCTATCAAAGCCTTATACTCAACACTCAGATTTTCCGTCTGCATCATCCATTAAGCAAGTAAGATAACTACTTCATCAAAATCAAATGCAATCAGTTTGTAAGCCATTCATGGACCACAAATCTAATAAATCCATAGCCCAATACCAACAATAATGAAAATTTCAACAAAAAGAAGAAAGCCATCTTCTAGATCACATTTTCAAACTGTATAATGCAAAAGTGCTTCATGGGCCTTACAAAATTTTTATTAATGTTTTCAATTAAATTTATTTATTAACATTTTACTTTTTAAAAAACTGTAGATCAGGGTTAGAGAGATGGCTTAGCAGTTAAGGTGCTTCCCTGTGAAGCCTAAAGACCCATGTTCAACTCTCCAGGTCCCACATAAGCCAGATGCACAGTGACACAAGCACACAATGTTGCACATGTGCAAAATGTCTGGAATTCCATTGCACTGGCTGGAGGCCCTGACGTGCCAATTGGTCAGTCTGTTGGGCTTGACTCAAAAAAAAAAGTTTAGTTAAAGACATAAATCATGCACAAGTGTTATTTATGAGCATAAAACTTCCGGTGCATTAGTATGACCTAACCGTAGTACGTGCATAGACCTTAGACTAAAGTTTCTTTTGTCACCTTGATACACACACTTGGATATTTTTAAACATTTATTTTAGTGCTTATGTTTTGAAATTGCTTGTCTGACAATATATTTTTGATAGTAGTATTAAATACCATTTAGTTATTTTATATTTTCTTAAAATTCTTTGATTATGAGACTGCTAAAAACTTGAAAACCCCTGTGGTGGTTTGATTCAGGAGTCCCCCATAAACTTAGGTGTTCTGAATGCGAGGTTCCCAGCTGATGGAGATTTGGGAATTAACGCCTCCTGGAGGCAGTGTGTTATCAAAGGTGGGCTTATGGGTGTTATAGCCAGTTTCCCCTTGCCAGTTTTTGGCACACTCTCCTGTTCCTGTTTTCCACTTGATGTTGGCTAGGGGTTGATGTCCAACTCTACACATGCCATCATTTTCCCTTGCCATCATGGAGCTTCCCAGGAGTCTGTAAGCCAAAATAACCCCCCCTAATAAAAGCTGCTCCTGGTCAGGTGACTTCTGCCACAATGCGAACCCAACTGCACACCCCCATTTGAGAGCAATCCAGATACACTGAGGATTTATAGGTTCGCAGAACTGAGGGCTAAAATGAGTAATTAAAGCTTCCCCTACTGCTAGTAGAATTTCTAGCGAGACTCCCTAGATATCCCTATGCCTGTAGGTATGGCTCCTACAGCAATGACAATAGAAGTCATGAGACTGGCTTCAAGTACTGGCTTATAATTCAGTAGTTCTGCCACCACGGAGAAGCCTACTAGTCTGTGTTTTAGTTGTATACCATAACATAGAGATTAGATTTTAATAAAGAATGTTCTGAAGTTTAATAAGATACTATAAAAGTATTTTATAAATAATAAAAAGGTTAAAAGCTCTACAATTTGATAGGAGGGGGGAACTAAATGATACACCATGAACAATTTAAATTTTGTGACTTGCTGTGTCATAAGGGGCAGCAGGTTTAACCTGCTACTATCTCATTTCAGTAGCCAAATATCCTTGGAGTGAAATCTGTTTATGAGGAATCCATTTAGGAGCTTGAGATTAGATAACTACCAAGTTTTGAATAAAGAAAAATAGCATGTAAAAAGATTGATTGAGGGCTGAAGAGATGCCTTAGCTTGCCTGTGAAACCTAAGGACCCAGGTTCAATTCCCCAGTACCCACATAAGCCACATGCACAAGGTGGCGCATGCATCTGGAGTTTGCAGTGGCTGAAGGCTGAAGACCCTTGCATGCCCATCCTTTCTATATATATCTGCCTCTTTCTCTCTTAAATAAATAAATAAATATTTTTTTAAAAGATTGATCAAAAAGAGAGTCATGGGCTGGAGAGATGGCTTAGCAGCTAAGGTGCTTGCCTATAAAGACTATGAACTTGGGTTCATCTCCCCAGCACCTGTGTAAGCAAGACGCACATGGTGGCACATGCAACTAGAATTTGTTTGCAGTGGCTAGAGGCCCTGGCGTGCCCATTCTATCTTTCTGTCTCTAATAAATAAATAATAAATAATAAATGAATAAATAAATAAGTCATAAATGTTTAAAGAAGTCATGCTATTCTTTCAGATTCAATATCCATATTCTTTTTGTCAATGCTTAGAAAGTCCTTTCCATGCATTCACTATCACTACTCTATCAACATACCCGTGTTTCTAGTCTGTTTCCCCATTCCTCCATTAATACATCCTAAACATCAATACTTTCTTAAAGTCTATATTCAGTATGTCATTGTTGCACTGAAGGGTCCACAAGAATTAGTATTATAAAGATGACATGCTGGGGTAGAATCTGTTTATGAGAAATCTGTTTAGTAGAATGGGATTAGATTGGATAGCCTTAAAGGGTTCTAGACATCTTCGGTGAGCAAGAAAAGCAAGTTACTGCTAGATTTTGAACAAAGAATATAAAACATGGGCTGGATAGATGGCATAGCAGTTAAGATACATGCCTGTGAAGCATAAGGACCCAGGTTCAATTCTCCAGGTTCCATGTAAGCCAAGTGCACAAGGTGGCACATGTGTCTGTAGTTTGTTTGCAGTGGCTAGAAGTCCTGGTGCACCCATTCACACCCTCTACCTCCCCTCCCGGCCTCTCTCTCCTTCTCTCTCTCTCTCTCTGACTGTAATAATAAATAAAAAATAAAATCTTAAAAAAAGAATGCAAAACATTAATCAAGGTAGGAGGATCACTGTGAGTTTGAGACCACCCTGAGACTACATAGTATATTCCAGATCAGCCTGGGCTAGAGTGAGACCCTACCTCAAAAATAAAAAAGACTGGGCTGGAGAGATGGCTTAGCGGTTAAGCGCTAGCCTGTGAAGCCTAACGACCCTGGTTTAAGGCTCGATTCCCCAGGACCCATGTTAGCCAGATGCACAAGGGGGGCGCACACATCTGGAATTCGTCTGCAGTGGCTGGAGGCCCTGGCGTGCCCATTCTCTCTCTCTGCCTATTTCTCTGTCTATCTCTCTCAAATAAGCAAATAAAAGTAAACCAAAAAAATTTTTAAAAAATAAATAAAAATAAAAAAGACTTAACTAGGCCATAGGATTAATCTGATACTGAAATGTAAGGATGACTGAGGAGGGAAAGGAGGGAAGGAAAGAAGAGAAGGGAATGAGTCCATCTTAGGCAAATATCTCACCGCAAGCTCCATACCGAATGTTCAGCACAAGGTTAATGCAGTATGAAATCCAGTAAATTTATTTGATTAATAATACCAGTGCCTATTTTTGGAAATAGTTTGAGCATTCTAATATTTCAAAGGCAATTTACCTACTACAAATGGACAAATAACTGCAAAATGTGATTATCTTTATATATAATTTGTTTTGTTCTGACTTGTTTTGTTAGAAATAGGGTCTTGCTATACAGCCTTGGCAGGTCTTGGACTTTTTTTTTTAAATTGTTTATTAGAGACAGAGGGGGAGAGAAAGACAGAGAGAGAGAGAGAGAGAGAGAGAGAGGGAGGGAGAGAGAGAGAGAATAGGTGCAGCTTAGGTGGGACCTGGAGAATTGAACCTGGGTCCTTAGGCTTCACAGGTAAGCACCTTAACCTCAAAGCCATCTCTCCAGCCCTGGCCTTGAACTTTTAATCCTCCTGTCTGAACCTAATGAGTATTAAAATTACAATTGTAAAACCACCATACCTAGCTGAAATATAACTTTTATATACTTGCAATCTATTCTGGGTCTAAGCTATCACACTATTGGAGGGGGAAAAGCTATTGATTTTTTTCTATTCTGTGTTAATTTAGTAATCTCAGAATAAATTGATTTAACTGTTAATGCATAATCAAAAAGTTATGAAAATGTAAGTCTATGATAGCTAATGCCTTTTTCTGTTTCAGATATGAATGAAATAATGTATCTTTACTTATACACATATCTGACACAAATTAAGACATTTTGGATAACTGCAAAGCATTTTAGAATTATTTGAAACTATGACAAAATAAGTTTTTCACCTGGAAACGAAGAAAATTCTTGTATATTTCTTGCTGTTTAATTTGAAGTTCAGATGGAGCCTCACTGAATATATTTCCCCGAGCAAAAGGAGAGCTCTGTGCTTGCATATGACCTTGAAAAAGACATTTTGTAAAAACATATTATTAGGGAAATGAAGATTTGCTAATAAACACATGCTTTGAAAAGTTGTGCTAAATACAGAAGTCCAGAAGTTAAATCAGAAAAGGATCACTAAGAATCTGAATAGGACATGAAAGGCAGTAAGAAAAAGAAAAGTAAGACTAAAATAAATTGAAAATCATATCTATGATAATTGAAAGACACAATGGCAATGTACAAGCTAACAGCCTAAACAATTTTCATCACAGCAAAGGCTGTAAAGTAGAATTTATGAAAAATACTGATACATATTTAAATTCTTATGTATATGACTATCTTAAAAATACTTCCTAGAGGCTAGAGAGATGGTTCAGCAGTTAAAGGCTCTTATTTGCAAAGCCAGTAGGCCAGGTGGCCCAGGTTTTATTCCCCAGCAACCACATATACCCAGATGCACAAAGTGGTATGTACATATAGAGTTCACTTGCAGCTGCAAGAGGCATGCCCATACATACATTCTCATTCTCTCTATCTCTCTCTTTAGCTCTATCTCTAAAATAAAGGGAAAAAATAGTTCTTAGGAAAAAAGAATAGTTCTTAGGAGCGGGGTATTCAACTTGGTGGCAAAGTACTTGCTTAGCATGCTTAAGGCCCAAAGCTGTAATAGAAAAGAAAAAAAGAAAAAAGAAGCCGGGTGTAATGGTGCATGCCTTTAATCTTAGTGCTCAGGAAGCAGAGGTAGGAGGATCACCATGAGTTCAAGGCCACCATGAGACTACATAGTAAATTCCTGGCCAGCTTTGCCTATAGTGAGACCCAACCTTGAAAAACCAAAAAAAGAAAAAATATCGTTCTTAATCACATATATATTTCATATACATATATCAAAAATTTTCTAAAATCATTTTTAAAAATTGGTAGCTCCAAATTCTTCCCAACTGTAGTTCAAATACAGGTTTCAAAGTCAACTTATACAAATCATTTTTAGGGATGGAGAGATGGCTTAGCAGTTGTGGTAGTTTGAATAGATGGCCCCTAATAAATTCAGTGGGTTTGTAGTTTGCACCTGCAGCCACCTGGCTGGAGGCGGCGTCACTGAGCAGATCTTGAGGTGTGGTGGTGGGTTTCAGATTTCAATCCAAAAATATGCAAAGTATGCCTAGCTGGAGTTCCTGAGTGTGCTGTGCTGTGTGGCTTTTTTTTAGGCTTGTGCTTCTCTGTGTGTTTGGTCCCCTGAAAGCAGACCAGCTTCTTCTGCCACATGAAACTTCCCTTAGATCTATAAGCTTCAATAAATCCCTTCCTCCATAACTGTGCCCAGTCTGGAAGTTCATCTCAGCAAACCTGAAACTGTCTGGTACAGCAGTTAAGGCACTTGCCTGCAAAGCCTAAGGAACCAGGTTCTACTCCCCAGAACACAGACAGATGCACAAGGCAGCACGTGCACACAAGATGGTGCACGTGTCTGGAGTTAGACTGCTAGAGTAGCTAGGGGCCTTTGCGCACAAATTCTCACTCCCTTTCTCACTGCCTTTCTCTCTCTCTCTCTCTCTCTCTCTCTGTCTCGAATAAATAATTTTTAAAAATTATAAAGAAAAATAATTTATAACAAATTAGAATGAATCTTATTTGTTTGTTTTTTGGTTTTTTTGAGGTAGGGTCTCACTTTAGCCCAGGCTGACCTGGAATTCACTATGGAGTCTCAGGGTGGCCTCGAACTCACAGCAATCCTCCTACCTGCCTCCCGAGTGCTGGGATTAAAGTCATGTGCCACCACACCCAGCTAGAATGAATCTTAATCATTGTAGCAGGTTTAATTTTAAAACTGTTGAAATTAGTGTTTGACTAGCATACATAAAGCCTTATGTTCTATCCAAGCACCAAAAAGAAAAAGAAAAACTTCATTTAATGGGATATAAACATGAAAAAGTTTATTATATGTTCCTTATAAATAGTATTAAATGAAAAATTATTTCAGAAAGCAATTTGGAAAGCAATTATTCTTAAGCATTTTTCTGGTAAAAGAAAATGGCTTTTAAAAATATATATATATTTATTTATTTGAGAGGGAGAAAGAAGCACAGAAAGAGAGAGATAATGGGCACACCAGGCCCTCCAGCCACAGTAAACAAACTCAGATGCATGCACCCCTTGTGTATCTGGCTTATATGGGTCCTGGAGAGTCAAAATGGGACCCTTTGGTTTCGTAGGCAAATGCCTTAACCACTAAGCCATCTCTCCAGCCCCCAGAAAATGGCTTTTAAATTTAAGCCTCACATAACTTTTTATATTATTCTTAAGTTATTGATTCATTCTTTTTATTTAGCTGTTATTATTATTTGAGACAAGGTCTCACTATGTAGGCTAGACTGGGCATCATACTTCTGCAATCCTCCTCCCTCTGCCTTTCAAGGGCTAATATTATAGGTATGCACCAGCACACCAAACTACTGACTCACTTTTACTACTATCAATCCAATATATTTCCTTTATGTGTGTCATTTTGTGTAGGGAAATTAATTGGTAGTTTAGTAATTCAGGTCTGCTTTGCCTTTATATTTAAACTTATTAGCATTTATTTTAAAAAACAGCACAAAGCATGGCATAGTGGTGCATACCATTAATACCAGCACTTGGGAGACAGAGATAGGAGAATTGCCATCGTTTTAAGGCCAACCAGGGAATACAGAGTAAGTTCCAGGTCAACCTGGGGCTAGAATGAGACCCTACCTTGAAAAACCCAAATAAAATATAAATGAATAAGCTGGGCATGGCGGTGCATGTCTTTAATCCCAGCACTTGGGAGGCAGAGGTAAGAGGACTGCCATGAGTTTCAGACTATCCTGAGAAAACAGAGGGAATTCCAGGTCAGCCTGGGCTAGAATGAGACCCTACCTCATAAAACCAAAAAAAAAAAAAGACAGCCTGCTGGAAAGATGGCTTTGTGGTTAAGGTACATGCCTATGAAGCCTAAGGACCCAGGTTCGATTCCCTAGTAACCATGTAAGCCATACGCACAAGGTGGCACATGTGTCTGGAGTTTGTTTGCAGTGGCTAGAAGCTCTGGTGTGCCCATTCTCTCTCTCTCAAAATAAGTAAATAAATGAATGAATGAATAAATAAAATACTTTTTTAAAAGACAGCACAAAGCTAAATCAATTTTTAAACATCATTAATATTTTTTGTGTTTTTTTTTTTTACTAGAAAACTGATGTAACAAAAAACAAACACATAACTTTAAGGTTTTCTTAGGCTCTATGAATTTGGTTTAAAAAAAAAAAGAGTGATATCTTTTAACATGATTTCACTCCCATTCTGAATCTTTGGTACAATTAAATAAAAAGAAATATTAGGCAAAATACATGTGTTGAATAATAGATTTAAAAAATAACAGTATTGGGAAACATTAGCTATATTATAAAGAAAATAGAAACGTAACTAGGCATCACAGTAAGCCAAAACATAAACTTAAGCCTAATTATTATTGGACTTCATAGCAATTCACCTAAGAGCCAGAAAGTGAAAGGGAAAAAATTAACACCATGATGGCACATACCTGTAATCCCAGGCTTCAGAAGGCTAAGGCAGGAAAACAGGGAATTCAGGGCCAGACTGTGCTATATAATAAGACCTTCATTGTCTTAACCCTTCACCAGAAAAAGAATTTTATGGGCTGGAGAGATGGCTCAGCAGTTAAGGCACTTGCCTTCAGACCCAAGTTCAGTGGCCACTTGGGGCCGGATGCAAAAAGTGGCGCTCACATCCAGAGTCTGTTTGCAGTGGCTGGAGGTACTGGTGTGTGTTTGCACTTGCTCTCTCGCTCTCTCTCCCTCCCTCCCTTCTTCTCTCTCCCCTTGTAAATAAATAAATATTTTTAAAAATAATTTTATTAAGGACCTAACAAACAGGCCTAATTAGACTAAGGAGATGGCACAGAAGTTAAAGGTACTTGCTTGCAAAGCTTTCTAGCTAGAATTCAATTCCCTAGTACCCACATAAAGTCACATGCATGAAGTGGGGCATGAATCTAGAGTTCATCTACAGTATCAAAAGACCCTGGTGGGATCATATTCTCTCATTTATTCTTCTCTCCCCCCTTTCCATCCTTCTCTACCCCCATTTCTCTTTGCTTACAAATAAATAAACAAAAATGCCTTTAAAAAATAACAGTCTTGGCCAGGCATGGTGGCACACACCTTTAATCCCAGCACTCGGGAGGCAGAGGTACAAGGATCACCGCGATTTCCAGGCCATTCTGAGACTACATAGTGTATTCCAGATAAGCCTGGGCTAGAGTGAGACCCTACCTCAAAAAAACAATAAATAAATAACAGGCCTAATAAAGACAAAGCATCAAAGGGCAAAGAAGCTTAAAAGTATACATTGTGATGATTAATTTTCAGATATATTCAAGTTCCCTAAAGTCTCCTTTTAAAAATACTAAACAGGGGGCTGGAGAGATGGCTTAGTGGTTAAGGCATATGCCTGCAAAGCCAAAGGATCCCAGTTTGATTCTCCAGAACCCACATAACCCAGATGCATAAGGTGGTGCATGCATTTGGAGTTTGTCTGCAGTGGCTGGAGGCCCTGGCACACCCATTCTCTCTCATTCTCTCCCTCTCTCACTCTCTCTCTCCTCCTCCCTCCCTCTTTCTCTCTCAAATAAATAAAAAATATTTTCAATTAAAAAATACTAAATAACACATACAGAGAAAGAAAGCTTGAGAGAAAGGATACAGTACAAATTAGACAGCTTTGGATAGTTTCCTGTACTTACAAAGTTTTAGACTAATTCTTAGTGAAGAAAAGTCTAATTTAGGAAATTTCAATTCACACAAAAGGGAAGTTGTAAACATTTTATGATACTGTAATAATTTCTTAAAAATAAAGCATCCTGGCAACACCATCAGCAAATAAAAAACTTGGTGAATTTGCTGGGCACATTAATTGGGCTTATGATCTTAGAAGTCATGAAAATTGTTTATTTTCTGCTTTTCAACTTACTGGCCTCTGCTACTAAGTATTTTCCTTTCTCTACCCTTTATGTCTCCTTTCAACTTACTGGAAAATTGTTTATTTTCTGATGTTTTGCCATGTAAGCAGAGATAAGTGCCTAAAGGTATTATTACTAAGAAAGAGTACATTCCTGGGCTGAGCAGGAAGTACTAACAACACTCAGCATGGAAGACACAGGGAGAGAAGAGCCACAGAACGGAGATCGCCACACAGATTATAAGAAGCAGCAGCAAAAGAATAACAATAACCAGAAAAGGCCACAACTTCCCATCAGCAGCAACTGTATGAAAACGTATTTTGATATTCCCACTATATATTGAATTATTTCATTTTAAAAGAACAAAAATAACAAATTTCATCTGAATTAAAAGCTCCAATTTTTGAACTACAAAAATCAAAATTCAACCCTTAAAGTAAAAATCTTTTGTGGATTAAAGTAAAAAAGTTTTTCCTCATAACTACAGATCAAACAATAGAGTGGACTATGGGAAAATAGTCATTGGCCATCTTCTGAAATGCTCTGAAAAGCTAGAGAAACTAGTGCCACCATCAAGGGCTCGAAAGAAGCATAGCCAGTAACTAATCACAGATCCCCATTAATCTGTCTGAGTAACCAATAAATCATATGGGTTAAAAAAGAATAGGATGATAGCCAAGAAATATTTTAGAACAATAATATGTAAAGTTCTTTCCTACAATCAAAACTTCTCTGTAAGTGCAAAACTAGAATCAAAAGTACAAAACAAATTATGAAAGTAAAAAAGAATAATGGTAAATAATGGTGGCTTTTCTAGGCATGAACATATAGTACAAAGTGGTATATTCTTTAAATTTCCTTTGATGTTTAAGTGTATAATGCATTCATATCACAGATACTCTTATGTGACCAAGAAAGATGATGCCAATGGAGAGTCATAAAAGATAATGAGTAATTCCAACTTACAGGAGTTTCTATTATGCCTAATATCATATTGAGTATACTCATTAAGAGAGATGTGATCTGATAGGACCCAATTAATTACTTCATTTTGTTGTACAGTGTGATTTTACAAAGGACAAGTGATCACCAAATCAAGCAAAAAAATGCCAGATATGTGCCCACTAAGTCAGCTGGTATGCAAAGCAAACTGTACATATGTAAAAAGAACATTGATTTTAACAAATGTTCCACAATTAGCAAAATAAAAATGGTGGCAGCAGCAACTGGCAAAGCTGAGAATACGCAGCATTACAAAGCAACTTTTTCTATTCAATGTTTTGCAATATAATTACAAAAACAATATAAATAACATAGATAATGCAATACATTTCCTAACTCAGAGTAACCAGATTCTCAAAATTATAAGAGTTTTGTCACAGAGCAGAAAAGAAATGTTACTGAACATTAGAAATGTAAAGAAAAAAGAATATAATTAAAAACCTGAGTTTTTATTTGCAGAATCTTGTAGGTTCTCAGCATTTGAAGTGACTAAATTTTGGTCTAGAGATAGAACAGCCCTTTTATCTTCATATGTTCTTGCATCTGGGTTATGGTAGGCATCTATATTTTGTCTGTGCATCCTATTCAAATCAGCTGAGAGGGAAAAATAAGCCGTTTATTTCAATAAACACAATTCTGTAATTTACTCTTAAGCTTAATTTTCTTACAATAGGAAACAGAAAAAAAAAATAGGACAAAGCTGGGAACAGTTCAATGATAATGCTGGAACCCTGAAACAGAAGAAAACATCAAAAACAAGATTTAACAACAATAGCAAAAAAATAGAAAAAAGAAAAAGCCCTGTGAAATCAACTCAAAATTAGTAGAGAAATTCAGAATACATAAATCTTGTCCATAAAAGCCAAATTAACACTATGTTAACTCAGAACTCACAATTTCTTAAATATAGAACAAGTAACAATTCAAAGAAAGTTATAATGAACTTTACCTCTCCTAAAGAAAATACATGTTCATGTGAAGCTTGACAATGTTCCCACAAATTCTTTGGCAACCCTCCCTAAAAAGGTGAGGAGCTTACTTCTCTTCCTTTATATTTCCTCAAAATATAGTTGCTCAGTTCTTAAAGCTAGGATATTGCAGAGAAAAGGTATGTGACTTCAAGGGCTGATTCACTGAATAAATGGCATCTACCTTGTTGATGTATGAATCAATTCAGTGCAAAGAACACCAAGTGACATATCACAATGGCACTGCAAGAACCTTATGGAAAGGCCTATGTGATAAGAAACCAAAGCCTCCTGAGTAATGCCCCAGAAACATCAGGCAAATGGATCCTCCAGTATCCATCCAAACCTCAACTGCCTAAAGACCTGGGACAAATTGTATTACAATCTCAGGTGAGACTGAATAGAACCAACCAGCCATGCCAACTCACAAACCAGTAATCCAAACAACTACAAAAGTAGTATGCTTTTACTATTTTAAAACACTTAGTTTGGGGTACTTTATTATTAGCCAATAGATATCGAATTACACACAGCAAAAGTCTAAGCATCCAGAACTGGATCAAACAACCAATGAGTCTCAAAAACAGACCTGAAATATTTGTGTAAATTATCAACTTCACCATCAACACCCCAAAAAACCCTAGAACAATTATGAAAATAATGAACGTGAACCTAAACACTAAAATAAGTATTTATCAGAAAGCATATAATGGCCTGGAATGTATTTAGAACATAAATCACAGCATGGCCAATAGCAGGTGAATGTACAAAACCTAATGGAAGTTCAGGATAATGACAATTTGGGGCTGGAGAGGTGGCTTAACAGTTAAGGTGTTTGCCTGCTAAGCCAAAGAACCCAGGTTCAACTCTGCAAAACCCACGCAAGCCAGATGTACAAGGTGGCACATGCGTCTGGTATTCATTTGCAGCAGCTGAAGACACTGGTGTGCCCATTCTCATTCTCCTGACCCCCCCCCCACTTTCTCTCTCAAATAAAAAAAAAATATTTTTTAAAAACAAAAGAATAATTATATTAAATGTAATATATAACATTTAAGGCAGCTTGAACTTAGAAAATGGATAGGAGCTTCAAATGTGAGAAGGAACAAATAATAAGGACACAGAAAAATATGAGAAGATGCTAGAGGGGGATAAACTATAAAGAGCATAGTTGTTCAGCACAGCCTGGTGTAGTGGCTCACACCTGTAATCTCAGTACTCAGAAGGCTGAGGTAGGAACGTGAAGCTATCTGGCCTATCAAATGAGCTCCTTTTTAGCCTGAGCTAGAGTGAGTCCTCAAAAAAAAAGTAGTCAGCTTGACCGCAGCACAGGGTACATGTAATTTGAGATGTAAATAGGAAGCTCTAAACTAGATGCCTATTCTGGAACATCCTACAATGAATGATGGTGGACGTTAATTTTGTTCTGTAGATGATAATAGACAGTTTTGTAAGTTATTGTAGTACTGTAATAAAGGTATATAAGCTAGCTTTCCTGGTCACTGTGACAGAATGTCTAACCAAAACAATTACAAGAAAAGGAGGGCTAAGGTTATACTTCAGGTGATAGAGTGACTGGCCTAGCATGCAAAGGTCCTGGGCTTAATCCCCAGCACAGCATAATATGGTACAGTAGTATAGGGCTGTACTCTCAGCATACATGAAGTGACAGCAGTTGGATCAGGAGTTCAAACTCATTCTCAACTACATAGCAAGTTCTGGTCCAGCCTGGGATACATCAGACCAGACACATGAGAGACAGATGAGAGAGAAAGATAACAGATGATGACTGATGATAGATCATTCATTCATACATACATACATACATACATACATACATACATACATACATACATACATACTAGATAGAGTAAAATGAAGGGTTTATTTTGATCTCATTTTCAAAAGGTTCTTTCTGTCATGAAGAGGAAGGTACAGTGGAACGCTCATATCACATTAGAAAGGAAGCAGAGTAAAGAAAATACAGAGAAAACCAGTACAAGATAAATCTCATTAGCCTACTCCCTTCAAAGGACTGAACTCCTAATTTTTTCCAACCCCTAATGCTTTATTGTAAATTTATCAAGCGATTAACCTATTGATTAATCAGTCATAAGAATCATGATGCAATCATCTCAGGAAACTTCCTCATAGCCATCTCCAGTGGTATAGTTTGCTAGTCTCCTAGGTAGCTTATACTCCAACCAAGGTGTATTATTATATATAATTAATCATTATAAATGGCTAACATTAATGTTTGCCATATCTATGTTCCAAATATTAACTATTTTCAGCCCATTGTTAATTAAATTAACAATTAATTAATTGATTGAAATTAGATAAATTTTCTCATACATTACAGCAAATAAGTGGCACAGCAAGAACATATACTAGGCCATAAAACTCTATGTCAGGCTGCAGAGATGGCTTAGTGGTTAAGGCACATGCCTGTGAAGCTTAAGGACTCAGATTCAATTTCCCAGAACCCACAAAAGCCAGATGTATAAGGTGGCACATGAATCTGGAGTTCGTTTGCAGTGGCTGAGGCCCTGGCACACCCATTCTATCTGCTTGCCCCTCACTTTCTCTGTCTCTCTCTTCCCTCTCCCCCTCAAAAAAATAAATAGATGAATAAATCAAAAAGACAAAAATTCTCTGCCTTCAGTGATCTTTGCATGTGGAATACATAATTGTTTAGCTATTTGTTAAGCAAAATTATTTGGAAGTGAAAAACAAAGAACAGTGAAGAAGTGATGAGGAGACAGCAACATCTCAGGTACATATAAAACATCTCAATTATGTACAAAGAAAATTAAAATTAACAAAACATGGAATAGGCAGAACCTAACATGTTTATTGATTTATTGGATATGCAAAGTCAAAATCATGTAGCAAATTTTAGTTTGACTGATTAGAATATTATAATGTCTTTAATCAAGAAAAAGCAAATGAGAATGAGCTTGATTTTAAAAGCTAAGTTTGGTTTTGCAAGGTAGGTATAAATATATACCAACCATCACATGCAGAGATACAGAAGCCAGAATGGAAATGAAGGGACAGAGGAAGAAATTTCAGTCAATTGCAAAGACCTAAGGAATAAAAGATGAGTCATAAGATGATGGGATGAGTACAGTAATAAAGGAACACAAGAGATCAGAATATAATCCTCGGAAGAAAGATCAAACTCACTGGCAGGGGGCTGGAGAAATGGCTCAGCAGTTGAGCCCTTACCTGAAAAGCCTAATAACCCAAGTTCAACTTCCCAGTACCCAGGTGAAGCCAGAAGTACAAGGCGGCACATGTGCCTAGAATTCATTTGCAATGGGTTAAATGCTCATTCTCTCTCTATCTCTACCTCTCTATCTCTGCCAGGGTGGCACATGCCTTTAATCCTAGCATTCAGAGGCACAGGCAGGATCCCTATGAGTTCAAGACCAGCCTGAAACTGCATAAATTCGAGGACAGCCTGGCCTATAGCAAGACCTAAAAAAAAAAATGGGCTGGAGAGATGGCTTAGCAGTTAAGATATTTGCCTGCAAAGCCAAAGGACCTTGGTTTAATTCCCCAGGACCCACATAAGCCAGATGCACAAAGTGGCATGTCTGGAGTTCGTTTGCAGTGTCTGTCTGTCTCTCTCTCTTTCTCTCACAAATAAATAAAAATAAAGTATCTTATAAGTCAATCAATAAATAAATTCACTGACAGGGAAGAGTCTAAACTGATTCATTACACATATCCAATAGCTAATAATTGAAGCAAAGACAACCATTTCACAGCACTGCAAGGGACCAAAAATGAACTCTCAACCCGGTTCAGAGAGAAAATGGTCTAAGCAAAACCTACTGAATTGAAATTAAGACAATAGTTTTTGAAAATGCAGCATCAGAGTAAAGGGAATAAAAGACATACTTTAGAATCAAGAAAAGAAGGAATAGCCAGGCGTGATGGTGTATGCCTTTAATCCCAGCACTCAGGAGGCAGAGGTAGGAGGATCACCACGAGTTCAAGGCCACCCTGAAACTACATAGTGAATTCCAGACCAGCCTGAGCTAGAGTGAGACCCTAACTCAAAAAAACAAAAAATAAATAAATAAAAGAAAAGGAATGGGTTGGAGAGATGGCTTAGTGGTTAAGCGCTTGCCTGTGAAGCCTAAGGTACCCCAGTTCAAGGCTTGAATCCCCAGAACCCATGTAAGCTAGATGCACAAAGTGGCACACGCATCTGAAGTTCATTTGCAGTAGCTGGAGCCCTGGTGCACACATTCTCTCTTCTCTCCCTCTCTTTCTCCCTCTTTCTCTCTGTCAAATAAATAAATAAAATTATATATGTATGTATATATGTATGCATGTATGTATATATATGGAAAAGAAAAAATGCTTTATAAGCAAAAACCATTATCTACCAGAGAGTATTATTTGTGTTTAAGAATACAAGAAAGCCAGATGTAGTGGCATATGCCTTTAATCCCAGCACTTGGGAGGCAGAGGTAGGAGGATCACTGTGAGTTCAAGGCCACTCTGAAACTACATAGTGAATTCCAGGTTAGCCTAGACTAGAGTGAAACCACACCTTGAAAAGAAAAAAAAAAAAAAGAGAGAGAGAGAGAGAAATAGCTTAGTGATTAAAACACTTGCCTGCAAAGCCAAAGGACCAGGTTTGGTTCCCCAGTACCCTTGTAAGCCAGATACACAAGGTGATACATGTGTCGGGAGTTCATTTGCAGTGGCTAGAGGCCCTGGCCCACCTATCCTCTCTATCTATCTCTTAAATAAATAAATACTTTTTTAATATTTTATTTTTATTTATGTATTTGAGAGAGCAATAGACTCAGAAATAGGTAAGGAGAGAGAGAGAATATGAGCATGTCAGGGCCTCCAGCCATTGCAAATGAGCTCCAGATGCATGCACCCCTTGTGCATCTGGCTTACATGGGTCCTGGGGAGTCAAACCTGGATCCTTTGGCTTTGCCACTAAGCCACCTCTCCAGCCCCCAAAATACTTACTTTTAAAGAAAAGAATGTAAGAGAGGGCTGAAGAGATAGCACAGTGGTGAAGGTACTTGCCTGCCAAGCCTAAGGACCTGACTTCAGTTCCTGTGGTGGTTTGATTCAGGTGTCCCCCATAAACTTAGGTGTTCTGAAAGCTAGTCTCTCCAGCTGATGACAATTGGAAATTACAGCCTCCTGGAGGCAGTGTATTGTTGGGGGTGGGCTTATAGGTGTTATAGCCAGTTATAGCCACTTGCCAGGATTGGGCACACACTTCTGTTCCTGTTGTCTACCTTATGTTGGCCAGGGTGTGATGTCCACCCTCTGCTCATGCCATTATTTTCCCTACCATCATGGAGCTTTCCCTCGAATCTGTAAGCCAAAAAAAACCTTTATTTCCCCCTGCTCTTGGTCAGTTAATTTCTGCCAGCAATGCGAACCTGACTGCAACAATAATAGTTGGTAATGAGAGTGGCATTGCTGCTAGACAACTGTGTGGCTGTGGCCTTCTGGAACTGATTTTCAAGAGCAATGTGGAAGGATTTGAAACCCTGGACTAAGAGACACCTTGCAGTGCTATAAGTACAGCTTGATGGACTACTTTGGTCAGAGTTGAAAGACACAAATGCATATAGATTTTGAGGTTTGGCTTATGAAAATAAGAAAGAGCTTTGCTTGGACTGAGCAAGAAGCAGTTTGTATGAGAGGCTTGCTGTTATGATCGTGTCCTCAGAACTTGTGCAGGGTTGCAGTGTGTAGAAACACATTGATGTGAGCAGAGAGTTATGGCACAAAAAGAAATGTTTAGGTCGAAACTGCTGCCTGCTCAGCTGCAATTGAGAGATTACAATCTTTGAGATTGGGCCAGCTGACCTGCACTGGAGCAAGAGAAGAATGTAGACTCTTTTGAAGGGGACTGAGTGCTCAACAAGTATCCTGTTCTTCAAAGTCTTCTTTATTCCCTCTCTGGATAAACAAACTGGCATGCTACCTGGTATTATGGCGTATAAGAAATATAGGAAAGAGAGGGTCATTGAGTTTGCAATGTGGTCTTGTGTTTTGGAAATGACCATGGGCAGTGTGAAGCAGGTTTGCTGGATGCGTGGAGACCCGATAGAGCCGTGAGGATGGACCGTGGATTACAGTGGAGACTCAGTAGAGATGCTAGGACCACGAGATGGCTGCTAAGGAAAGCTGCCTGCCCCAGATGAAGTTTTCCAGGACTGTGAGTAGCCTAGCTGGAGGGGCGGAATTGGAATTCCAAAGATTTGTTGCTGGTTAGGATTATCGGACTTGGAGGCTTGTTACTGGCTAAAGTTGCTGGTCTTGAAACTACAAAGTTTGATGTTTTCCCTGTTTAACTCTTCTATTGGTTGAATACTTGCTATACCCAGTGCCATCTTTTGCAGTATGAGTATTTATGCTGTGCCATTATAGGTTTTTTTGGAGATTATTCTTTCTGGTATTATAGCTCAGTTAAAAGACCTTGTATTATGGGGATGTTTGAACATCATTAGGATTGATTAAAAAAAAATGTGGGGACTTTGAAAGTTGGACTGAATACATTACATTTTACAACATGGAAGGTTAACAGTTTATGTGGGCCAGGGGCAGAATGTGGTGGTTTGATTCAGGTGTCCCCCATAAACTTAGGTATTCTGAATGCTAGTCTCCCAAGCTGATGGCAATTGGAAATTAAAGCCTCCTGGAAGCAGTGTACTGTTGGGGGCAGGTTTATGGGTATTATAGCTAGTTTCCTCATGCCAGTGTTTGGCACATTCTCCTGTTCCTGTTGTCCACCTTTATGTTGGCCAGGGGGTGATGTCCACCCACTGTTCACGCCATCGTTATCCCCTGCCACCATGGAGCTTCCCTTCAAGTCTATAAACCAAAATAAACTCTTTTTTCCCCAAAAGCTGCTCTTAGTAAGGTGATTTCTGCCAGAAATGCAAATTTGACTGCACCAATTCCCCAGTACCCATATAATACCAGATGTACAAGGGGTACATGTATCTGGAGTTTATTTGCAGTGGCTGGGTACCCTGGCATGGCCATTCTCTCTCTTTCTCTCTCTCTCTCTCTTTCAAATAAATAAACAAATATGCTAAAAAATAAAATAAAAAGGAGCCAGGTGTGGTGGCAAACACCTTTAATCCCAGCACTTGGGAGGCAGAGGTAGGAGGATCACCATGAGTTCAAGGCCATCGTAGAGCTACAGAGTGAGACCCGGCCTTAAAAAAAAGGGGGGGGGGGCTGGAGAGATGGCTTAGCAGTTAACTGCCAAGAGTTCGAGGCAACCCTGAGACTACATACTGAATTCTAGGTCAGCCTGAGCTAGAATGAGACACTACCTTGAAAAACTAAAATAAATAAATAAATATAAAAAGGACTGAAGAGATTGCTTAGTAATTAAGGCACTTGGCTGCAAGGATCCAGGTTTGACTCCCCAGAACCCATGCAAGCCAGATGCATAAATAAACATGAAGTAAAATATTTAGAAATAAATAAATCAAATTTTAAAAGAATACAAGAGATAGCCAGGTGTGTTGGCACACACCTTTAATCCCAGCACTTAGGAGACAGAGGTAGGAGGATCACCATGAGTTCAAGGCCATCGTAGAGCTACAGAGTGAGACCCGGCCTTAAAAAAAGGGGGGGGGGGGGCTGGAGAGATGGCTTAGCAGTTAACTGCTTGCCTGTGAAGCCTAAGAACCCTGGTTCAAGGCTCGATTCCCCAGGACCAGGACCCACATTAGCCAGATGCACAAGGGGGCATACACATCTGGAGATCGTTTACAGTGGCTGGAGGTCCTGGCGCACTCATTCTCTCTGTCTGCCTCTGTCTCTCTCTGTCACTCTCAAATAAATAAATAAATAAAAACAAAAAGGCTGGAGAGATGGCTTATTGGTTAAAGCATTTGCCTACAAAGCCAAAGGACCCAGGTTCAATTCCCCAGGACCCATGTTAGCCAGAAGCACAAGGGGGCACAAGTGTCTGGAGTTTGTTTGCAGTGGCTGGAGGTCCTGGCATGTCCACTCTCATATTCTCTCTCTCTCTCTCTGTCAAATAAATAAATAAAAATAAAATATTTAAAAACAAAACAAAAAAATATCAAAAGAATACAAGAGATCTAAGCATGTTCACAGGAAAAGAAATGGATGGGAAAAACTATAAGTTCAAGAGGTAAGGGAAGGGGTAAGACTACAGAGAAAATCTGACTGTAGGGACTGAAAGGTAGGTAGGTAAATGTCCTAAAATCATCAGCAATTAAAAGATCTATTTGAACACTGGAGAGGAATGAAAATAGAAAGATGATGGGAAAACTGAAGCCACACACTAAAGCCTATAGTCCCTGAGAATCCAAAGTGAAAACAAAAAACTCAAATGGGAAATTAATCCCACTGCCACCCAAGTCACTAAAACAGCATAGGAGTGATCCCTGTGAGAAATTAATGATAAGTAATATTGAATACACTCCTATTTTTTTTCAGTTTTATTGATTTATTTGAGAGTGACAGAGAGAGAAAGAGGCCGAGAGAGAGAGAATGGGCGCGCCAGGGCTTCCAGCCACTGCAAACAAACTCCAGACGCGTGCGCCCCCTTGTGCATCTGGCTAACGTGGGACCTGGGGAACCAAGCCTCGAACCGGGGTCCTTAGGCTTCACAGGCAAGCGCTTAACCACTAAGCCATCTCTCCAGCCCATATTTTTATTATTACTTGACTAAAGTGTCTTCAGCTCACTCCTTCCAAAACAATACTGAACTACTGAGTGCTTAGGATATGAATCCTTATTTGCATTGTTAGCTACACAAGCCATACATTAAGACATAAGTATCCTATAAGTAAACTATATCCAAGTCAATAACACTATAATTTACTATTGTGATACACTTGAATCTGGGTAATATCCAATGTACTTATATGAAAAGCAAATTTGAGGGGCTGTGAACTTGGCTCAGTAGTAAAAGGTGCTTCTTTGCAAAATCTGTCAGTTCAATTACCCAGTACCCACATAAAACCAGACACATAGAGTGGCATATGCAACTCGAGTCTGTTTGCAGTGGCAAGAAGCCCTAGCATACCCATGCTTTCCTCTCCCCCAATTCTCTACTAACAAATAAATACACAATTTTTTAAAAAGAAATTTTCATAAATCTATATTATTTAAGACTAAAAATCAAAGCTAGGAAAATTTTTAGCACCACTACTAGCAACACATATTATGAAATTATTAATCTAAAGTACTCATATTCACAGCTATCACTGTCTCTAAGGTGAGTTAAAATCTAACAGTACAGTCAATAAAATCAGGGGAAGTACATTCTCTGAACAAAAATCAGAAAGTAAACTAGAAGTGAATTATCGGACAGTATCTGAATGGCACTGGCAATACATTAATAATTAAATAAACAAAAAGTCCTCAAAAACCAGACACAGCTGGGCTGGAGAGATGGCTCAGCACAAGTGTGCTTCCTGCGCAAGCATGAGGGCCTGATGGGGCCTGAGTTCAAATCTCCATGTCCTACTTTAACAGCTGAGTGTGACCACTGTACCTGTAACCCTCATCCCACAGGGAAGCACAGACCAAGAGTTATCAGAGTCCCATAGCTCCGGAATTAGCAAAAGAGACAGAGAGAAGGAGAAAGAGAAAGATAGAGACTGAGACTCAAAACAAGACCAGGCAAAAAGTAATGGTCCAGAATGCCTGATGTTCATTCCAGCCACCATACACCAACAACCCATGTCCCAAGCAAGCATGTGAAGCACCCTAAGGACACATATATTTGCATATGTCACACAAACTACATGCCATACACACATAGAAGAACCAAAAACAGACACAAAGACCAGTACCGTAAAGGACCCTGAAATATACCCCTGCAGCTATAGCTACCTAATTTTAGATGAAGGTAGCAAAAGCAAGCATTGAAGAAAAGAGCCTTTCAACAAATAGTTCTGGGCATGTTGGCAGATGCCTTTAATCCCAGAACTCATGAGGCAGAGGTAGGATGATCACCAAGAGTTCAAGGCCATCCTGACTACATAATGAATTCCAGGTCAGCCTGGGCTAGAGTGAGACCCTACCTCAAAACAAACAAACAAACAAAGCATTAAAAACAAGTATATAAAAATAATTTTATGGCTGGAGAAATGGCTTAGTAGTTAAGGCACAAGCCACAAGGTACCCAGATTCAATTCTGCAAAACCCACATAAGCCAAATACACAAGGTAGCACATACATCTGGAGCTTGTTTGCAACAGCTAGAAGCCCCACCACACCCATTCTCTCTTTCTCTCTGTTGGCCATGGAGGTCCCCGATGCCCCTAAAACATTACAGGCCATTGGCAAGGGTCTTAGCTTCCCACCAGAAGTAGATGATAAGATCCTACTGCTGAAGACTCCATATGCTTGGACTGTAAGGTCACTGAGAAATCAAGCTGAAGCTGAGCTGGAAATCTCCTCCTTTTTGACTAACTGCCAGAATGCTGGAAAGAGATATGTAGCGTGCAGCCTTTTGGGAGACAGAAGTCATTAGCAATGTTAAACAGCATTACAGATGGCCAACCAGGTCAAATGTGCCATCTGGTATGATAGTGCAGTGTTTATTATAAGGGAAAACAACTTCTCTCTTATTGGACTGAAGGCTGGCTCCACAGGAGAGAATATATGCTTGGCACGAAAAGCCTAGTCAATAGCTTATGGCAAAAAAAAAAAAAAAAAAAAAGCCTGTGGCTGGGGAGATCATAAGCCCTAGGGAGTAACAACTGCTGCTGTCTGGCTAAAAGCATATATTATGCCTTATGCTACTCTCACTTTTGGTTAAAGAAGCTTCTCTTTTCAGATGGCAGAGACCACTGGGGTAACTGAAGACACCATAGTACTCAGCACTAAGTGAGACATCTCTGTCACATCCTCCAACGCTCAGGACAGTTGAGGAAGAGGTGGCAGATGAATATGAGAAAGGGAGAGAGGGCTGCTTATAATGCTGTCATCCAAATACAAAGTGGTTTTGATAGTCATGACCTCACAGTGGCTGATACTACCTACATAAGACCTGTATAACAGGAGGGGAAAAAGTGATGACATCAAAGAGATTAGCTAGAAAGAAGGGATTCAGTGGAGGGGGAATGGGGATGATAGGAGGGGATTATCATGGTTTATTGTCTATAGCTATAGAAGCTGTCAATAAAAAAGATTTTTAAATATTTTATTTAGTTAGTTTTTTATTTATTTGAGATGGAAAGAAGAAAGGGAGGGAGGGAGGAGGAGAATGGGCACACCAGGGCCTCTAGCCATTGCAAATGAACTCCAGATGCATGCATTTCATGTGCATCTGGCTTACCTGAGTACTGGGGATCGAACTTGGTTCTCAGGCTTCACAGGCAAGCACCTTAAGCACTAAGCCATCTCTCCAGTCTCATGGCATCCTAAAAATTCTAGAGAATTACTCTATTCCCAGTGATTCAATCATTGAAGGACCTCTTAAAATAGCTAGCATATTTTAACAACAAACACACAGAGGATGAAATCAGAGAATCACTCCCATTCACAATTGCATCAAAAAAAATAAAATACCTTGGAATAAACCTAACTAAGGAAGTAAAGAATCTATACAATGAGAACTTTAAGACACTCAAGCGAGAAATTGCAGAAGACACTAGAAAGTGGAGAAACATCCCTTGTTCCTGGCTTGGGAGAATCAATATCGTGAAAATGGCAATCTTACCTAAAGCAATCTACACATTTAATGCAATCCCTATCAAAATTCCAAAGGCTTTCTTCATGGAAATAGAAAAAACAATCCAAAAATTCATTTGGAATCATAAAAAACCTCGAATATCTAAAATAATACTGAGCAACAAAAAAGAGGCTGGTGGTATCACCATACCTGATTTTAACCTATACTACAGAGCCATAGTAACAAAAACAGCATGGTACTGGCACAAAAACAGACATGTAGATCAGTGGAACAGAATAGAGGACCCAGATGTAAGCCCAAGTAGCTATAGCCACCTGATATTCGATAAAAATGCCAAAAATACTCATTGGAGAAGAGACAGCCTCTTCAACAAATGGTGTTTTGAAAACTGGATAAATATCTGCAGAAGGATGAAAATAGATTCTTCTCTCTCGCCATGCACAAGAATTAAGTCCAAATGGATTAAAGACCTTAACATCAGACCGGAAACTTTGAAACTGCTAGAGGAAAAAGTAGGGGAAACCCTCCAACATATTGGTCTTGGCAAAGACTTTCTAAATACAACCCCAATTGCTCAGGCAATAAAACCACAGATTAACCACTGGGACCTAATGAAATTACAAAGATTTTGCACCGCAAAGGACACAGTGAAAAAAGCAAAGAGGCAACCTACAGAATGGGAAAAAATCTTCGCCAGCTATATATCTGATAAAGGATTAATATCTAGGATATACAAAGAACTCAAAAAGTTAACTAATAAGGAATCAAACAGGCCAATCAAAAAATGGGCTAAGGAGCTAAATAGAGAGTTCTCAAAGGAAGAAATACGAATGGCATATAAGCACCTAAAAAAATGTTCTACGTCACTAGTCATCAGGGAAATGCAGATTAAAACTACATTGAGATTCCATCTCACTCCTGTCAGATTGGCCACCATCATGAAAACAAATGATCATAAATGTTGGCGGGGATGTGGAAAAAAAGGAACCCTTCTGCACTGCTGGTGGGAATGCAATCTGGTCCAGCCATTGTGGAAAACAGTGTGGAGGTTCCTAAAGCAGCTAGAGATTGATCTACCATATGACCCAGCTATAGCACTCCTAGGCATATATCCAAAGGACTCATCTCATTTCCTTAGAAGTACATGCTCAACCATGTTTATTGCTGCTCAATTTATAATAGCTGGGAAATGGAACCAGCCTAGATGTCCCTCAACAGATGAGTGGATAATGAAGATGTGGTACATTTATACAATGGAGTTCTACTCAGCGGTAAAGAAAAATGAAGTTATGAAATTTGCAGAAAAATGGATGGACCTGGAAAGTATTATACTAAGTCAGGTAACCCAGGCCCAGAAAGCCAAGCGCCACATGTTCTCCCTCATATGGGGATCCTAGCTACAGATGACTGGGCTTCTGTGTGAGAATGAAAATACTTAGTAGCAGAGGCCAGTAAGTTGAAAAGGAGACATAAAGGGTGGAGAAAGGAAGGGAGGAGGATACTTAATAGGTTGATATTGTATATATGTAATTACAATGATTGTAATGGGGAGGTAATATGATTGAGAATGGAATTTCAAACGGGAAAGTGTGGGGGTGGGGAGGGAGGGAATTACCATGGGATATATTTTATAATCATGGAAAATGTTAATAAAAATTAAAAAAAAAAATAAAAAAAAAAAAAAAAAAAAAAAAAAAAAAAAAATAGCTAGCATATTTCTATCAAGTTTTATTTACATTTCCTATAGCTAATACTTGAAGAATGCTTATCAATCCAATGCCCTCCTCCTGGGAATGAGAAAACCAAACTTTCCAGCTACTCAAGCATTTATGTCAAAATCTTTTTGTAGCCAGGCATGGTGGCGCATACCTTTAATCCCAGCAGTCAGGAGGCAGATGTAGGAGGATCTCTGTGAGTTCAAGGCCACCCTGAGAATAAACAGTGAATTCCAGGTCAGCCAGGGCAAAGGCAAGACCCTACCTCAAAAAAAATAACAAAACAAAACAAAATGTTTTGGTAAGTAAGTCTGAACGACAGAATGAAGGTAGATTATGTCCCTCTATTTCTAGGTCAGGACTCAACAAAATTCTTATTTTGTTTTTACTATCCCCTGGACCCAGGTTGTGTAGCTCCCAAGGAAACGATCCAGATGAAACAGTGACAAAATGAAAAAGGTCTAGATTCCTGAGTCATTTCTTGGAAAAGAAACCAAATGGTATCAACATGTGATGTACATGAGAAGTAAATTTACATTGTCATAGCTTTTAAGAATTTGGAATTTTAACAAAATATTGTATTAATGTCCTTGATTAATACTTTAAGCAAATACCTTTTCCTTAAAAGCAAATATTATATCATTATCCATAAATGAGTTAAAAACAGTATTTTCTAGTATTCATTCATATAAATATTTATCAAAATAAGAAATGTTAATTTATACAACACTTAAAAACAGCATATCAAATTTTTAAAAAAGTAACAAGGGCTCTAGTCTTCCAAACCTATGAGGAAGGAATTCATGAAATAAAGATAGAAAAGGAACAAATATTTTAAGAAAAAAAAGAATTATCTTAAGAGGGCTTCAAATCTATCTCTAAAATATATTTAACTGAATAAAAGACAAAATACATAAGAATTCTAAGTACTTAATATCTGCCCTCCAATTCAATTACTCACCTATCACTAAACTAACAAATAACATCTGAAGAACAACACAAAATCTATGTTCATGTGTATGCAGTTGTGCATATGGAGACCAGAGGACAACCCTGGGTGTCATTCCTCAGGCATTATTTACCTCTCCTCCAACCCAGGCAGGATCTCACTCTAGTCCAGGCTGGCCTGGAACTCATGGTGATCCTCCTACCTCTGCCTCCTGTTTACCAATTTTTGAAGGCAATATCTCTTATTGTAAGTTGTCTAATTAGACTGTAGCGAGGATAGCAAGAGAGCCTCAGACCTACTTTTATCTCCCCAGAGGTTAAAAGAGCACATGGGTCCACCACACCCATGGATTCTGGGGCTCTAATTCAGGAGGGGAGGGGAGGGGGAGAGAGGAGGGAAGGAGGAGAAGAGAGGGAGGGGGAAAAGAGAGGGGAGGGGGAGAGGGGAGGGGAGGGGAGGAGAAGGGGAGAGGGGAGGGAAGGGGGATAGGGGAGGAGAGGGGAGGGGAGGGGGGAGAGGGGAAGGGAGGGGAGGGGGGCAGGGGAGGAGAGGGGAGGGGGAGAGGGGAGGGGGATAAGGGAAGAGAGGGTAGGAGAGGGGGAGAGGGGAGGGAAGAGAGGGTAGGAGAGGGGGAGAGGGGAGGGAAGAGAGGGGAGGAGAGGGGGAGAGGGGAGGGAAGAGAGGGGAGGAGAGAGGAGGAGAGTGGAGGAGAGAGGAGGAGAGGGGAAGAGGGGAGGAGGGGAGGGGAGGAGGGGAGGAGGGGAGAGGAGGAGTGGAGGGAAGGAGGGGAGAAGGGGAGGAGTGGAGGGAAGGAGGGGAGAAGGGGAGGAGAGGGGAGGGGAGGAGAAGGGGAGGAGAGGGGAGGGGAGGAGAGGGGAGGAGGGGAGGAGAGGGGAGGGGAGGAGAGGGGAGGAGGGGAGGAGAGGGGAGGGGAGGAGAGGGGGGGAGAGGGGGGGAGGGGAGGAGAGGGGGGGAGAGGAGGGGAGGGGAGGAGAGGGGAGAGGAGGGGAGGGGAAGAGAGGGGAGAGGAGGGGAGGGGAGAAGGGGGGGAGGAGAGGGGAGGGGAGGAGAGGGGAGGGGAGGAGAGGGGAGGAGAGGGGAGGAGAGGGGAGGAGAGGGGCGGAGGGGAGGAGGGGCGGGGGGGAGGAGAGGGGGGGAGAGGAGGGGAGGGGAGGAGGGGGGGAGGAGAGGGGAGGGGAGGAGGGGGGGAGGAGAGGGGAGGGGAGGAGAGGGGAGGGGAGGAGAGGGGGGGAGAGGAGGGGAGGGGAGGAGAGGGGGGGAGAGGAGGGGAGGGGAGGAGAGGGGGGGAGAGGCGGGGAGGGGAGGAGAGGGGGGGAGAGGAGGGGAGGGGAGGAGAGGGGGGGAGAGGAGGGGAGGGGAGGAGAGGGGGGGAGAGGAGGGGAGGGGAGGAGAGGGGGGAGAGGAGGGGAGGGGAGGAGGGTAGGGGAGGGGAGGGGAGGAGGGGAGGGGAGGAGGAGAGGGGAGGAGAGGGGAGAGGGGAGGAGGGGGGGAGGAGAGGGGAGGAGAGGGGAGAGGGGAGGAGGGAGGAGAGGGGAGAGGAGAGGGGAGAGGGGAGGAGAGGGGAAAGGGGAGGAGGAGAGGGGAGGAGAGGGGAGAGGGGAGGAGGGGGGGGGAGAGGGGAGGAGAGGGGAGAGGGGAGGAGGGGGGGAGGAGAGGGGAGGGGAGGGGAGGAGGGGGAAGGAGGGGGAGGAGGGGGAAGGAGGGGGGAGGAGGGGGGAGAAGGGAGGAAGAGGGAGGAGGAGGAGGGAGGAGGAGGAGGGGGGAGGAGGAGGAGGAGGAGGGGGGAGGAGGAGGGGGGAGGAGGAGGAGGGGGAGGAGGAGGAGGGGGGAGGAGGAGGAGGAGGGGGGAGGAGGAGGAGGAGGAGGGGGGAGGAGGAGGGGGAGGGGGAGAGGGGAGGAGGAGGGGGAGGGGGAGAGGGGAGGAGGGGGAGAGGGGAGGAGGGGGAGAGGGGAGGAGGGAGAGAGGGGAGGAGGAGGGGGGATGAGGGGGAGAGGGGAGGAGAGGGGAGAGGGGAGGAGAGGGGAGAGGGGAAGAGAGGGGAGGAGAGGGAAGGAGAGGGGAGAGGAGAGGGAAGGAGAGGGGAGAGGAGAGGGGAGGAGAGGGGAGAGGAGAGGGGAGGAGAGGGGAGGAGAGGGGAGAGGAGAGGGGAGGAGAGGGGAGAGGAGAGGGGAGGAGAGGGGAGAGGAGAGGGGAGGAGAGGGGAGAGGGAAGGAGAGGGGAGAGGGGAGGGGAGGAGAGGGGGGAGGGGAGAGGAAGAGAGAAGAGAGGAGGGGAGAAGGAGGAGGGGGGAAGGAGGAGGGGGGAAGGAGGAAGGGGGAAGGAGGAGGGGGGGAAGGAGGAAAGGGGAAGGAGGAGGGGGGGAAGGAGAAGGGGGGGAAGGAGGAAGGGGGAAGGAGAAGGGGGGGAAGGAGGAAGGGGGAAGGAGGAGGGAGGGAAGGAGGAGGGAAGGAAGGAGGAGGGAGGGAAGGAGGAGGGAGGGAGGGAGGAGGGAGGGAAGGAGGAGGGAGGGAGGAGGGAAGGAAAGAAAAGGAAAGGAAGGGAGGGAGGGAGGGAGGGAGGGAGGAAGGAAGGAGGAAGAAAGAGAAAGAAAAGAAAAAAATTTTCTAAGCATGAGTTGGGGTAAACACCAACTCACATGAAGTCTTGTTTGCAGTTGTAGTAACCTCTCTCTGTATAAGAAAGACTTTCTAATCTCCAGTATGCTTATATCTCAGTGCCTCCTTTCAATAAAGTCATAAAGAGAAACCCTATTTTACAGTTTATGGTTCCACCTCTTTCTACTGTTCACTTTTTAAAAGTTAAAAATAATTCATCTTAAAAAGCAAGCCAGTGGAAGTAGCTTACTTATCAGATTTCCTTTGGCATCTCGGAGAGGAGCGCCACCACCTCCTTTTCCCCAGGGGTTGTACAGCTTCATTTCAGCTTCCAGTTTAGCTTCATATTCTTCCTTTTCTTCACGCTCTTTCTTCCTTCTAGCTTCTCTTTCCCGAATCTTCACAATATAAGATATACTTAAAGTAAGTGTTGACAAGTATGCTGAAGACAAGAAGCTAGTATTTTAAAATATTAATATAACAAAATATAAGCATTTTATTTTCCTGTAGGGAAAAATAAAACTGCAGATTTTATTTTCAGTATACTTCACTGAAGTTTAAAACCACAAATTACACTAAAAACCACTTGAATGACCACACAGCTGCTGTTCCCCCAGATCATATCACCATAAGCCTCTCCAAGTAGTAGACCAACCTACCGAAGACTCAACCAACTACTCCCCTCCTCCCCAACATCTAACTGAGCATTCCTTCTCCAACCTTACCAGTTCCATGGGACTATTTGGGTCCCCCTACTTTCCTTTCCCATCTATGCTTCCCTTGGAACTGCTCAGTCACAGTCTACTCCCTACCTCACCAGACTACTCTCCCAAGCAAAGTCTATACCCAGAGTTCATGGAGGACAAAGGTTCAAAGCTTTGAGGGGAATACTAGGCTATTTAAGTACAGCTTTATGAAGGCATACAAAATAAATACATTCATATCATCACCAAGCATAAACACAAGATAGCTCTCTAGAGATATACAGTCAAGCAATTAACAAGAATCTGCATTCTGAAAAGTCACTTTGAATATAAAACTGTAAGTATGACAAATTTAAGCATTCTTTCACTCTATTACAAGTCATTACATACATGAAATGAGAAGTCATTACAATACATGAGATGAGACTTCTAGGGAATGTGCTGAATTCTCTTAGACCTCAGAGTATAGAACAGGAAAAAAAGAAGTAATATGGTAAGTTTTGAGGTGATACACAGGAATGCTGTAGGAATCATGGGATAGAATTGCCTGGGGCAACTGAGAGGTGGTTCACTTGTCTAGGTAGGATGTACAAGGCAATGGGCTTAATTCTCAGCAGGACAAAATTATAAAACTTGAGTTGGAAGACCTAGTTCAGTCAGTGGCTTTTGTTTCTTTGTTTGTTTTTGTTTGTCAAGGCAGGGTCTCACTCCAGCCCAGGCAGACCTAGAATTCACTATGTAGTCTCAGGTTGACCTTGAACTCACAGCGATCCTCCTACCTCTGCCTCCCAAGTGTTGGCATTAAAGGTGTGCGCCACCACACGCAGCCTGTCAGTGGCACTTTTAACATGTTCATACAAAAGCAGACTCGGGTGCTCAGGGGACGGTTTAGCAGTATCAGGCACTTGGTGTGCAAGCCTGACCACCTGGATTCAACTTCCAGAACCTATGTAAAGCCTGATGTAAAGTAGTATGTGCATCTGTGATCCCAACACACCTACACACTGCAAGGCAAAGCCAGGAGATTTGCAAAGCTCGAAGGAATACTCTGGCCTTCCCAGTGGAAAAAGTCAACAAGACAGAACCTGTTATGAACAAGAAAAGAGAGAATCAACACCCCAAGACTGTCTCCCAACCTCTACATACATGCCATGGCACACATGTGCAATACAAACAAACATACATACAGATTCTGAATGTCAAAATTGAGTCTTTTTTGTAGATCCTCAGGTACAAAATAATGACAGTAATTCTCAAATATTTAGAATCCTATCTTTCTAGAAATTTTCCCATGTAAAAGTACGTTATGAAGTAATCTAAGTAGAATTTTACAAAAACTACCTACATTTAGATGCATGTCTATGATAAGAGTCTTCTAAGGGTAAAGGGCTCCCCCTGCCCAAAAATAAAGCCCATACATTTGATAGTTAAACTTTTAAGTCAATTCTCCTTAAGCATTACAAACTACAAACCTGGGCTGTAGAGATAGCTTAGTGGTTAAGCACTTGCCTGCAAAGCCAAACAACCCAGGTTCGATTCCTCAGTACCCACTTAAACCAGATGCACATGGTGTTGCATGCACCCATTCTATCCCTCTCCCTCTCCCTCTCTCTCTCCTTGCAAATAAATAAAAATAAAAAATATAGCCAGGCATACTGGTACACACCTTTAATCTCAGCACTTGGGAGACAGAGGTAGGAGGAATGCCATGAGTTTGAGGCCACCCTAAGACTACATATTGAATCCAGGTCAGCCTGAGCTACAGTGAGACCCTACCTTGAAAAACAAAATAAATAAAAATAAATAAGAAAAAGAAAATAAAAATAAGAATAAAAAAGAACCCGTTACCCTTTTCCTAAACATGCTCGCTAATGCTTGTTTGCATCTTCATTAGCCTTCTAGATCAAACGCCTCCAATTATCTTCAAGCCTTCTTTTCTTTCTCATTCCCTATATCCGTTTTGTCCATGAAACCCCAGAATTATCTCTTGGACATTCTCCTTTCTTCTCCACATAGTTCAGAATATCATATCCTGGCTGAACTATATCATTAGTTCACAAGATTTCCCTGCCACATCTCTTTTCTAATTGTACACATCACAACCAGCTGTCATCCTAAAAGTAAAATCTTTTCATATCAACTAATTCTTTTATTTCTCTAGGCTGAAAATTTCCTTTCTTTGTTGGTCTATAACAGGATAAACCTAAAAACCCCTTTTTCAGCTAATCCTTTATAACACACAAAATCTAACACTTCACCCTGTTTTCCCAAAACCATTTCACTGCCTAAATATACTAGGACTGTCTAGGACCTATTCATGTAACATGCTACTCCAACATCAACTACCATGAAAAGCTCGGTGCCCCAGGCGATCTTATCCCATGCTTCCTACAGCATTCCAGCATATCCACTTCAAAACTTACCATATGATCTGTTTGGATTTTTCCTGTCCTGATACACTCTGAGACCTAAGAGAACACAAGGCTATATAATAAGATGTTTGACATTAAGTGAATGGATGGATACCTGTTGTTGCAAAGCTTCTTGATAAGACTGCAGTGACTGTTTAGAAGGTTTTGGTTTATCTTCAAAAATCAATCCTGAATTCATTGCTTGATCACTTGTAATTTTCAGTTCATTCTGTCCAACAGTATTCCTAGTATCAAATAAATAATATGAATCTATTTATTATTCAAGAGCAAGAAAATTTCAAAGAAGCCAGGCATGGTGGAACATGCCTTTAATCCCAGCACTTGGATAGGGAGGAGGATTGCCGAGATTTCAAGACCACCCTGAGGAGACTACATAGTAAATTCTAGGTCAGCCTGGGCTAGAGCAAGACCCAACCTCGAAAAAAACTGAAAAACTAAGAAGAAAATTTCAAAGAAAATGTACTACCATGCATAGCTGAAGATGAACCTTTAACCAAAATCATAGAAACCAATGTAAGAACTAAAACTAGCTGGGTGCAGTGGTGCAACACTTTTTATCCCAGCACTCCAGAGGCAGAGAAAGGAGGATTGCTATGAATTTGAGGGCATAGTGAATTCCAGGTAAGACTGGGCAAGAAGGAGACCATACCTTGACAACCTCCCTCCCAAATAAAATAGAATTAAAGCTACTAAGAAAATTAAAACCAAGTATGGAACAAACCCTTCACCACAATGGATCGACAATTTCTTGAGTGTGACATCAAAGGTGCATAAACAAAAAAAGAACAAAAAGGGGGAGGAGGAAAGGGATGGATCAGTGGTTAAGGCACTTGCCTACAAACCTAACAACCTGGGTTTGCTTCCCCAGTACCCATGTGAAGCCAGATGCACAGTGGTTCATGCACCTGGAGTTCCTTGCAGTGGCTAGAAGCCCTGGTGTGCCCATTCTCTTTATCTATGCTATCTATCTATCTATCTATCTAATCTCTATTTGCACACAAATAAATAATTTTTTGAAAAAAGAAAAATTGGACTTCATCAAAGTTTTAAGTTTTGGAACTAAGGGAGATGTCTCAGTAGTTAAAGGTGTTTGCTTGCAAAGCCTGCCAAATCAACCTCAATTCCCCAGGCATCCATGTAAAGCTGAATGCTTAGGCATTCATTTGCAGCAGCAAAAGACTTTCACATGCTCATACATAGATACACACACACACACACAATCCCACACATGCACAAATAAATTAAATTTGTTTTAAAAAATTTTAGAAAATTAAAAAAATGTTTTATTTATGTGCTTGTAAGCAGAGAATGACAGAGTGAAGACAGAGAGGATGGATATGCCAGGGCCTCCAGCTGTTGTAAACAAACTCCAGACACATGAGATAGTGTGCATCCGGCTTTGTGTGGCTACTAGAGAATTGAACCCAGGTTGTTAGGCTTTGCAAGCAAACACCTTTCACCACAGAGCCATCTCTCCAGCCAAAAATTTTAGATTTCTACATTAAAAGACATTATCAACAGAATAAAGAGGCAAACCACAAAATGGGAGATAATACTTGTAAATCATATATCTAATAGAGTATTAACTGCACAAATACAACATAGAACTATAATTTAGCCACCACAAACAACTTATTTATTTCTTTATTAGAGACAGAGAGAGGGAGAGAAAGAAGGAGAGAGAGAGAAAATAGGCATGCCAGGGCCTCTAGCCACTGCAAACAAACTCCAGACACATGCATCTGGCTGAACCTCAGTCCTTAGGCTTCACAGGCAAGTAATCTCTCCAACCCACAGACAACTTACTAATAAGCACTTCCCAAAGAAGGTAGACAAATAGAAAAGGATACTCAATATGACTAAATCAATAGGGAAACACAAATCAAAATTACATTGGTTGGGCTGGAGAAATGCCTCAGCGGCTAAAAGCACTTTCTGTGAAAGCATGAAGGCCTGAAGAGGACTAAGATACGGTTTGATCCTCTGGACCCACATCAACACCTAAGAGTGCCCACGCATATCCATAACCCCAGTTTTATGAGGAGTAAAGGCCAGAAAAGTTACTCAGGTTTGAAAAAAAAAAAAAAGGCAAGCTCTGGGATACATAAGAGACTCCAGCTCAAGTAAGAAAAGGCAAAAGAGTAATAGAGCTGGACACCTAACATTCCCCTCTAGCTACTGCCATCAAGCCCACCAGGAGCCAAAAGCTAGAGCACAGGCTGCCACATTAGAACACATGTGGCATACATCACACACATACATGCAAAAAAGAAAAAAAGGTAAAACGTGACGTTGACTGGGGAAATGGCTCCATGGGTAATTGGCTTTCTAAGCAGGTGTGAGGAGCTAAGTTCCGACCCCCATTCAGATACAAGCCATGCGGGCATGGCAGCCCACCTGTAACCTCAGTGTAATGCAAGCACTCAGGAGACAGAGATGAGGTGGATAACCAGACTAGCTGAAGTGATGAGCTCTAGATTCAAGTAAGAGCCCCTATCTCAATAAATAAATGTGAAAAGTGACAGAGGAAGGCTCCTGACATCTACCAGTAGCCTCCATACACATGTGCACAAATGTGCACGCACACAGACACAGACACACACAAAAAATTACCTTGAGTACTGTAGGTGTAGCTTAATGGTAGAAGGCTTGCCTACCATTTATAATGACTTGGATTCAATCCCCAGCAATGAACAGGAGGTGGGGTGGGGGTCAGGGGACCTAAAGTCAAATATCATTTCACACCCACAAAGGATAGCTAGTATAAAATACTTAGTAGGTTGATATTGTATATATGTAAGTGCAATGATTGTGATGGCGAGGTAATATGATGGAGAATGAAATTTCAAAGGGGAAAGTGGGGGGGAAGAAGGGAATTACCATGGGATTTTTTTTATAATCATGGAAAATGGTAATAAAAATTAAAAAATAAATAAAAATAAAATAGCAAAAAATAAAAATTATTGAGAAACATGTAGAAAAAGTGGAACTCTTGTGTGCTGTTAACGGGAATACAAAGTGGATTGTCATTTTGGAAAACAGTATGACACTTCTTCAAAAATATTTTTTAAACAATTACTATGTGAGCCAGGAGTGGTGGCACACACCTTTAATCCCAGCACTCGGGAGGCAGAGGTAGGAGGATAGCCGTGAGTTTGAGGCCACCCTGAGACTCCATAGTGAATTCCAGTCAGCCTGGGCTAGAGTGAGACTCTACCTCGAAAAACCAAAAAAAAAACAATTACTATGTGAACCAGTAATTTCATTTCTGAGGATATACCCGTATGAACTGAAAACACCAGACTGGAGAGATGGTAAAACTGCTTGCCATCCAAGCATGAGAGTGTGAGAGGGCCTAATTTACCCTAAATTTGATTCCCCAGCACCCACGTAGACAGTTGAACATGGCCACATATGCCGGCAACTCCACTCCTTTCTGAGACAAAGACCAGAGAATCTCTGGGGCTCAAAGTAGCGGCCCTGGATTCAGTGAGAAACTCCATCTTGAGAAATCATGCACATGAGCAATATCAAAGTACACTCAACATCATCCTCTAGCCTACTCACACGTGCAAAAAAAAAAAAAACAACTGAAAACAGGGTCTTGAAGAGATATTTAAACAATCATGCTAATGGCAGTATTAGTCACAATAAAAATGATGAAGCAACCCAGTATCTACCAGTAGATAAATGAATAAGCAAAATCAATGGCATGTACACACAATGTACTTTTTATCAGCCTTAAAGAAACTCTGACATATTATAGCATAGATGAAAATTAGTAATACAATGCTAAGTGAAACAAGACAACCATAGAAAGATAAATACCATCTGACTACTCATATGAGGTATCTGGAACAGTCAAAATAATAGAGACAGATAATAGAGAAGAGTGTTTGCCAAGATGTAAGGAAAAGGGAACTGGAAAGTCATACCCATTACTGTAAAACAGGCCCAGAGTTTTAGTTTATAAGATAAAAAGAGTTCTGGAGATGGTTATATAACATTACGAACATACGAAATACCCCTCGAACAAGCACCCATCAAAATGATTGTGATGGGATTTTTTTTTTAATTTAAAAAAAATTTGGGGGGGGGGGCTGGAGAGATGGCTTAGCGGTTAAGCGCTTGCCTGTGAAGCCTAAGGACCCTGGTTCTAGGCTCGGTTCCCCAGGTCCCACGTTAGCCAGATGCACAAGGGGGCACACACGTCTGGAGTTCGTTTGCAGTGGCTGGAAGCCCTGGCGCGCCCATTCTCTCTCTCTCCCTCTATCTGTCTTTCTCTCTATGTCTGTCGCTCTCAAATAAATAAATAAATGAACAAAAAAATTTTTTTTCGTGGCACATTTATACAATGGAGTTCTACTCAGCGGTAAAGAAAAATGAAGTTATGAAATTTGCAGAAAAATGGATGGACCTGGGAAGGATTATACTAAGTGAGATAACCCAGGCCCAGAAAGCCAAGCGCCACATGTTCTCTTTCATATGTGGATCCTAGCTACAGATGACTGGGCTTCTGTGTGAGAATAAAAATACTTAGTAGCAGAGGCCAGTAAGTTAAAAAGGAGACATAAAGGGAAGAGAACGGAAGGGAGGAGGGTACTTAATAAGTTGATATTGTATATATGTAAGTACAATGATTGTGATGGGGAGGTAATATGATGGAGAATAGAATTTCAAAGGAGAAAGTGGGGGGCGGTGGAGGGAATTAACATGGGATTTTTTTTATAATCATGGAAAATGCTAATAAAAATTTAAAAAAATGTTTTTATTAACAACTTCCAAGATTATAAAAAATACCCCATGGTGATACCCTCCCACCCCCCACTTACCCCTTTGAAATTCCACCCTCCATATGATGGGAATTTTTATGTTACAAATACTTCAATATAATTTTAAAAGGTAGAGAAGGAAAAAAGTAATTTTAACTAAAGACTTACACAACAGGTTGTGCTAGCTGGTGGGTGACAGGGCCAGTAACATAAGCTGCAGGCTGTACTCCCATCATTCCTGAACCATCTTAAAAGAAAAAGGAGGAAAGAGCACATATATTTCAGAGTACTTGTATTAAAAACAAATTTCCTTTATCGCTAGTGGAAAAAGCACAGAATAAAAATATTTCCCAGGGAAAAGCATTAGTATATCCTTCTGAGTTAAAAGTTAGCAAAGAACACACACACACACACACACACACACACAAATAAATAAATAAATAAGTGAAAAGGAAATAAATCCAAAATATAACCATTTTGTTTGTTTGGTTTGGTCTGGTTTGGTTTTTGAGACAGAGTCTTGCTATGTAGCCCAAGCTGGCTTTGAACTTGAACTTGCTATGTAGCCCAGGTTGCCTTGAATCATGACCCTCCTGACTCAACCCATCATTGGACTTTAAAATGAATACTGTTGAGGCTGGAGAGATGGTTTAGCAGTTAAGCTGTTTGCCTGCAAAGCCAAAGGATCCCAGTTCAACTCTCCAGGAACCACGTAAGCCAGATGCACAAGGGGGTGCATGCATCTGGAGTTCATTTGCAGTGGCTGGAGGCCCTGGTGCATGCACATTCGCTCTCTCTCTTTCTCTCTTTCTCTTTCTCTCTCTCTCTCTCTCTCTCTCTCACACACACACACACACACACACACGCATATAAATAAATAAATATATTAAAAATAAAATAAAATGAATACTGTTATGTTCTAGGTATGGTTTGGCCCAAGAACTCATACAAGAGTTTTAATTCCCCAAATCCTATGTTAACAAATTTAGAACAACATAAATTTAATCATACTACACTATTTTAGAGGTAAGACCTTTAAAATGTGATCAGGTTATTAAGATTGAAGCACCATGACAGAATCCTGGTAGGTTTACGAAGAGAAAGAAAGATATCACACAGACACACACACCCATTCTCTTTTACCATGAATGCTATGACAAAGCCCACAGCCTGAATACATTCTCTGGACATGTGAGGTCTCCAAGACTCTGCATGAAGTAGCCTGCTCAGCTATTGTATTAGGGTAACAGAAATGGGATTTGAGCCGGCACAGTAGCGCACGCCTTTAATCCCAGCACTTAGGGGTAGAAGTGCAAGGATCGCCGTGAGTTCAAGGCCAACCTGGACAAGAGTGAAACCCTACCTCTAAATAAACCAAAAAGGGGGAGGGGGGACTTGATATAGGAATGAATTTGTTGTCAATAAATACATAATACTTGAATTAAATGAAGCTGTCTTTTTCCTACTTACATATTTTTGTTTGTACAAAATGAATTTTCATTACTACACCACTGGAAAAGAAATAAACTGTGTAGATCACTTACAATAAGCAAGATTTGGATCCAAGGTATTTCTGGCACCATAAAAATAGTATGCATCATCATAAGGGGTTCGATAGTTAGTAGCCAAAGGTGGTAGTAGGGGAGGTGGAGGCAAAGGTGCAATCCTGTATCAAAAGAAAAATAAAAAAATGATTCTTATATTTCATTGCAAAATTATTTTCTTGAGAGAGAGAAATGGCAGCCAGGACCTCAGCCACTGCAATAGAATTCTGGGTGCTTCCGCCACCTAGTGGGCATGTGTGTGACCTTGCACTTGCCTCACCGTTGTGCATCTGGCTTACATGGGATCTGGAGAGTTGAACATGGGTCCTTAGACTTCACAGGCAAGTGCCTTAACCGCAAAGCCATCTCCAGCCAATTGCAAAAACTTTAGTCAATATGTTATTCTTTTGTTTTAAAAAAATTGAAACTTAAATCTCTAGTTTAGAAAAATACAATCTTGTTCTAATTGTTCAAGAACATTTATGGATCTTAGTAAAATACATAAATAAATAGCTGGGCATGGTGGCATATGCCTTTAATCCCAGGCAAAGGTAGGAGGACTGCTGTGAGTGCAAGGCCACCCTGAGACTACATAGTGAATACCAGGTTGGCCTGGGATAGACTGAGACCCTACCTTGAAAAATAAATAAGTAAATAAACAAACAAACAAACAAATAGACTGAACTTTAAAAAAAGAAAATTATTGAAAGACAATAAATAAATACTCAATAAATGAAAAGTCATTCATGTTCATAGCCTGAAAGACCTAATATTATCATGATGGTAATACTCCCCAGTTTCAAAACTAAAAAACAGAAAATTTATGGATCAAAAAGTAAATACTGGGTTGGGCTGAGCTGGAGAGATGACTTAGTTGTTAAGGTGCTTGCCTGTGAAGCCTATGGACCCAGGTTGGATTCCCCAGTACCCAAGTAAGCCAGATGCACAAGGTAGCACATGCATTTGGAATTTCTATGCAGTGGCTAGAGGCCCTGGTGAGCCCATTCCCTCCCTCCCTTTCTCTCTCTCTCTCTCTCTCTCAAATAAATAAATAAAACTTTTTAAAAGTAAACACTACAACATAAAATTTCATAATTTTAGGTATAACATGTAAGACAAATTAATAATGCAATCAATTACTACCCAGAAGTCTCAATGTGCCAATATCAGAAAACAGATATGGGCTAGAGTGATGGCTTGGTGGTTAAGGCACTTGCCTGCAAAGCCACAGGACTCAGGTTCGATTCCCCAGGACCCACATAAGCCAGATGCCCAAGGTAGTATATGCATGTTGTGTCATCTGCAGTGGATGAAGGCCCTGGGGTGCTCATTCTCTATCTGCCTCTCTCTCTCCCTCTCTCTCAATCTCAAATGAATGATAAAAGTTTAAAAAATAGATTTTAAAAAATAGATATGCTCGTATCCCTCAATAATAACACAAAAACAAACAATTATGGCCAGTACAACAGTAAGAAAATACAAGTAGATGTAGCATGTTATACGAATTCAGAACAGGTACATTTACATCTCATCAAAGACAGGCGGGACACTCAGATCACTTTTCCAGAGACGCAATGCTTGCGCTGTGTTCTTAGAGTGAAACAGACACATACAGAAGGACAAAGAGGAGAATGCCAAGAGCTATACAACCACATAACTACAAATGCTCCAGTGTGAGGAAAAGGCTACATTTTTAATCTATAAATAACTATTATACTTTCACAGGAAGTCAATCATAATAGGAAACAAAAATTACTTAAAATTCAACAGTCAAGTATTGATATAATCATTAATATTTCATAAATTTAAACTTAAGAAAACTACATCAGTATTTCCCTACCAATTAGAAAACAGCAATGTACCTTCCAATATTAAAAATTGCAAAGGCAAATTAGTTTAGACGAGCAGAAAGAAAGAGCCTTCTAGAATATTTCCACTTTTGAGTGTATCATTTGTTATAAGAGCTAAGATGCCATTGAAGTTCTGTTCAATAGTGAGTATTTTTCACATTTGTCAGTCACTAAATGTTCCTAACCCAACCATGCTCATTTCAAAGATACATCAACAAAAAGTTAAATAACAGTTATAGCTATCATCTACTTCTAAGCTTTAAATATTTATATCAATTTAACATTCACAACAACCTGGTAATTTTATAGATAATATACTACTATTCACTTGTACAAATGAGAAAATAGAAGCTCCATAGAAGTATTTTCCAAATAGAAGTATGGTTTGCCTAATTCCAGTGAAGTCAACCATTTCAATTCTTTTTTTTTTTAATTTTGTTTTATTTTATTTATTTATTTGAGAGCAACAGACAGAGAAGGAGGCAGGCAGACAGAGAGAATGGGTGTGCCAGGGCCTCCAGCCACTGCAAACGAACTCCAGACGCGTGCGTCCCCTTGTGCATCTGGCTAACGTGGGTCCTGGGGAATCGAGCCTTGAACTGGAGTCCTTAGGCTTCACAGGCAAGTGCTTAACCGCTAAGCCATTTCTCCAGTCCCCATTTCAATTATTGAATCAATGCTAAAAGTACCAGTCAGTTCTATAATTCTAATCCTCCAAGTCTTGTGAGTAGGGAAGCCATTACAGGAAACCAATGAAGCGCTTGACAGATACAGTAAACACAGCCTGACCATTTGTTAGTAATAAGTTAAAGACCAAGTCTTGCTAAAAGGAAGGAAGGATAGCACAGAATAACAATGTCTGGAGATGCTAAGAAAAACAACTATAGATTTAGATACTTTCCTAAAGTTAATATATTAATTGTAGGCAAAAGTTCTAGCCTAATGAAACAAACTATAGAAGAAAAAATATCAATGTTATCAAGATTTTCCCTATGTACAGTCTCATATAACATGGTGCACTTTACCTGCCTAAATAACATCTTTAATATGTAAGTCATAAATGTACATATGTAACAACCCCTGAATGAATAATCACAAAGAGAAATAAAGGAAACAGAAGCTAAAATAAAACCATATGTACGTGCCACATGAGAAAGCTTTTCTATATAAGTTGAAGGAACAATTCAATATTTGCCAAGTGGAAATAACTGAACAATGTATAGCTTTTGTATATTAAAAGATATTAAAAATACAATCTTAAAAGAAATACTAAAATGTACTTTCTGATTGTTTTTTAAAAGATAAATCCTCTTTAAGTAAAGAAATATCATAAGGCTGTCTCGTGATTTTATAATAACAAGGACTAACAATAAATTTCAAGAGAAATTATTTAGTAAAGCTATTAATTATACACAACCTCTGAAAGGCAGCACCTCCTGCTTTAGCATATCCTGTAAGACATATATATATCAATACCTTACCTAATTCCCAAACCCAAAACATCTGAAACAAGCACCTGGAAGGCAACATTTCACCAAGCGTGCCGGTGAGTCCATTGTGCAAATCTTCATTTTGAGGAGGGGTGGAATGAACAGATGGGATGGGTGGGACAGATGGGGTAGCTAAAGGAGGGAGAGGTGTCTGGAAAGCTACTCTGGGTCTCTCAGGTGGTGCCATCTCTTCAAAGTGTTTTGGTGCCATGCTGAACTGCTTCAGTCTATCAGGCTAAAATGAAGGAAAAAAACTCTTACTTGTTTCATAAAATCGTGAGTTAAGGAGCTCTCAAAGGAACCATCAAAGACCCTCTAAACCAACAGATATTTAAACTAACCATATAGAAGATTTCAAAGATCAAATTCTTAATTTATAAATTGGCTTAATTTACAAATTCTTAATTTATAAATTTATAAATAAGACTTCCTGAGAAGTATATAAATCACCTAACATCTCATCATTAAAAATAATCAAGCAACTACAGCCAGGTAGTAATGTTAAACTTAGAGCATATTATATTATAATACTATGCTACTTCTCTACTCAATTTCCATTCCCGATCTCAAAGTACTCTAAGAAACAGGATCAACAAGGTCAGACAGTAAGCATATTCGGCTCTCAGACAATATAATACAGTCTCCTAATAACTATCTGACTCAGCCCTAGAGCCAAAGCAGCAAGAGACAATGTATAAAAAATAAAGGTGGGTCTTTTGCTATAAAAATTTGTTTACAGCTGGGCGTGGTAGCACACGCCTTTAATCCCAGCACTAAGGAGGCAGAAGTAGGAGGATCACTATGAGTTCAAGGCTACCCTATAAGTATATAGTGAATTCCAGGCCAGCCTGGACTAGAGTGAAACTCTACCTTGAAAAAGAAAAACAAAAATAAAAACAAAAAAATAGTTTACAAGGGGCTGAAGAGATGGCTTAGTGGTTAAGATGCTTGCCTGCAAACCCTAAGAACCCAGTTTCAATTACCCAGCACCCTCGTAAACCAAATGAATAAGGTGGCACATGCATCTGAAGTTCATTTGCAGTGGCTTGAGGCCTTCGGGTTCTCTCTCTCTCTCTCTCTCTCTCTCTCTCTCTCTCTCTCTCTCTCTCTTATCTCTATCTCTCCAATAGATAAATAATAGGACTGGAGAGACAGCTCAGTGGTTAAGGAGCTTGCCTACAAAACCTAATGACTGGGGTTCAAGTCACCAGAACTCACATAAAGCCAGATACACAAAGTGGCACATGCATATGGAGTTCACTTGCAGCAGCTAAAGGCCCTGGCACACCCATTCTCTCTGTCTGTCCATCTTCTCTTAATCTCCCTCTCTGCTTGCAAATAAATAAATGAATATTTTTTAAAAAGTAAAATAGTTTTTAAAAATTTTTGTTTACAAAAATAAGCAGCAATTGGATTAGTCACAAGCCAGTTTGCTAATCCTTACTTTGAACATTATTTACATGACCTTTTCTTTTTTTTTATTTTATTATTCATTTAGTTATTTGAGAGAGAGAGAGAATGAGGCAGACAGAATGTGTGTGCCAGGGCTTCTAGCCACTGCAAACAAACTCCAGACATGTGTGCGACCTTGTGCATCTAGCTTTATGTGGGTCTTAGGGAATCAAACCTAGGTCCTTTCGCTTTGCAGGCAAATGCCTTAACCATTAAGCCATCTCTCCAGCCTACATGACCTTTTCTAAGATTCAAACATTAAAAGCTCAAATTAATGTTTATCTCTAATATTCATTTTTTCTCACAAATCAACTGGATACTCCAAGGAGATTCAATTCAAAGATGGATAAGAAGCTCTGTGACAAACTATAAAACTTAATAGGCCAATGAACTGAAGTAAAAAATAAAAAGCTGGGCTGGAGGGATGGCTTAGCAGTTAAGCCTGCAAAACCAAAGGACCAAGGTTCACTTCCCCAGAACCCCCATTAGCCAGATGTAAGGGGGGAGGGCATGCATATAGAGTTTGTTTGCAGTGGCTGGAAGCCCTAGTGCGCCCATTCTCACTCTCACACTCACTCTTGCACTCTCCCTCTCTCTCTCTCTCTCTCTCCCACTGACTCAAATAAATAAATAAAAATAAATAAATAAAAGGAGGTAGCTCCATTAAAATTTTTTAATGTAAAAAAAAAATAAAATAAAAAGTCCAAGCTTAAAGAAAGTTTTTGAGGGCTGGAGAGATGGCTTAGCAGTTAAGGCATTTGCCTGCAAAGCCAAAGGATCCCAATTCAATTCTCCAGGACCCATGTAGGCCAGATGCACAAGGTGGTGCATGTCTCTGGAGTTCATCTGCAGTGGCTGGAGGCCTTGGTGTGCCCATTCTCTATCTCTCTTTCTCAAATACATAAAATATATTTAAAAACAGAAAAAATAAATATTTTTTTTTAAAGTTTTTGAGGGCTGGAGAGATGGCTTAGCGGTCAAGGCACTTGCCTGTGAAGCCAAAGGACCCAGGTTCACTTCCCCAGTACCCACGTAAACCAAATGCACAAGGGGGTATATATGTGTCTGGAGTTTGTTTGCAATGGCTAGAGACCCTGGCACACCCATTCTCCCTCTATCTCTCTTTCTCTTTCTCTCTCTCACTCTCTCTCTCTGCTTGCAAACAAATAAAAATAAAAAGTTTTTTACTACAAAAGCTAGTTCAGAGGTATTTCATGATAAAGAAAATTTTTACCTTTAGAAACTTTTTTTCTACATGCTTACAGTCTCAGATATGATTTCTTTTTCTCAGTACTAGGGACTGGGATTGAAATTAAGGTTCATTTATACTAGGCAAGTAGTCTACTACTAAACTCAATTACCAACCCAAACCCTTTATTTAAAATTTTATATTGAAAAAAGAACTCACTAACTTGCCAAGACTAGCCTTGAACATACTCTGCAGCCCAGACAGGCCCTTGAACTGTCTCATGAACAATTAATAAACTTAATTTAAAAATTTTATTCTGTGTCTAGAGAGATGGCTCAGCAGTTAAGGAGCTTACCTGCAAAGTCTAACTACCCAGGTTCAATTCCCCAGTACCCACATAAAGTCAGATGCATATAGTGGCACATATAATCTGGAATTTGTTTGCAGTGGCTGGAGGCCCTGGCACACCCATTCTTTCTGTGTCTCTTTCTCTTTTCTATCTCTCTCTGCTTGCAAATAAATAAATAAAAATTTTAAAATACACCCTAAAAGTTTTATTCTATGAACAGTAAGAAACACACGGGGTAGATACCAGTGTAGTATAAAACATATGAGATGGAGGGGTATAGTAGATTGAATGCGGAGAGCACATTCAACCACTAAGCTCCATCATCAGGCCTAACATTAAACTTATTAAGCAATAACCCAAGGGATATATAGTCAGTATAAGTAAAAATAAATCAGAAATTGCTTACAGCTAGTAAATAAAATTAAAATATTTAATTTTATGTACTTGCTATATACTACTTAAAGACTAAATTTTGTAATGAGTTAAATTTTAACCATCATTACCAAAAGAAACAAAACTTGCATTAGCAGATAAATACTACATAACTGAATATTTTTAAAAGTACATTGTCATAAGAGTAGTAAAGTGTTACCTCCTTCTTACTTAACTGCAATGATGTTTGTAATTCATTCCACTTGATGCAAATTTCAAAAGTAAAGTAAAAGATTATTATCTCTCTAGTTTCATATTTAATAACAATTACTAAAATGCTAAAAGAATAATTAAGCTTTTCAACTAATTTGGAAATTATTTTAATGAGAAAAATATATCTTCAAGACATAATCAAGAAAAATATTAACATCAATTTTACATTTAACTGAGATAATTTTGTATGGAAGTGTGCATATAAGCAAAATAAGAATAATTTAAAACCAATAAAAATGTTATAACATTTTTAAAAATTATCTTATAAAAATTAATAAGTAACAGTTAAGACTAGGACACCACCCTCAGGTATTATATCTATAGTTCAGAATACTTAAGATTTACATCTATGAGAACTGAATTTAGTCTATTATTGTTCAGACTGATCAACTTGTACAGTCTCCCAATATCCTGTCTCCCCTACTGCTACCAAAGTTGAAGTTGATTTGAATGAAACATTAAACATTAAAAGATGCCAGGAATGCTTACCGATTTCTCAGGGTCTTGTATTCCAGAAGCTGCAACTGTGAGTTCTAAATCTTTTTCTCTAAACAAATTTAAGGTTTAACATATTGAAATATTATAGTAAATACAACAAAAATTATAACCATCATTGAGACAAGTTTGTGCATACAAGTCTATACAATACATTAATATATCTCCAAATATAAATAGTTTATTTAGCTGACAATTAAGTCTTCAATAAAACAGAGCAAAGTATAGTGCCTTAAAACCAGTGTTAGAGGTAATTCTAAGGCAAAATAATTCATATAAAATAGAAGTCAAAAAAAAAAAAAAAAACTGTAGCGGGGTGTGGTGGTGCACACCTTTAATACCAACACTGGGGAGTCAGAGGTAGGAGGATCACTGTAAGTACAAGGCCATCCTGAGACCACATAGTGAATTCCAGGTCAGCCTGGACTAGAGTGAGACCTTACCTTGAAAAACCAAAATAATAATAAATAAAGCAAACTCTTTTATGAAATAACAGCAAAGAATTATTTTAGCTGGGCATGGTGGCACACGCCTTTAATCCCAACTCTCCGGAGGCAGAGGTAGGAGGATCGCCATGAGTTCGAGGCCATCCTGAGACTACATAGTGAAGTCCAGGTCAGCCTGGGCTAGAGTAAGGACCTTACCTTGAAAAATAAAAAAACTTTTATATTTTGTAATATATAAGGAATGATATAATACGCATACAGAGAACAAATATTACCCTAAATTAAAAATTGAGCAACTCAATGAAGGAACTAAAAAGCCAACTGTAGGACAATCTCATTTATTACCTATTATAACAACAACAAAAAAAAAGAAAAAGAAAAGAAAACGAGCAGGACTGGAGAGATTGCTTAGCAGTTAAGGCACTTGCCTATAAAGCCAAAGGACCCAGGTTCAACTCCTCAGGGCCCACGTAAGCCAGATGCACAAGGGGACACAAGCATTTGGAGTCTGTTTGCAGTGGCTGGAGGCCCTGGCGTGCCCATTCTCTCTCTTTCTCTTTCTACCTGCTATTTCTTTATCTCTCTCTCAAATAAATAATAAAAATAATATTTAAATAATAAATAAATAAAATGAGTGTATCCACAGTATTTCATTTTCATTATAACAAATAACCCCAAAGTGGAGACTGAAATATAAGTGGTTTACAAATCAAGATTATATTAGGAAAATCAGTCTCTTATTTTGCCATGGTATCACTTTACACAAGTGTATTTTTCAATATTTTTATTCCTTTATTTGCGAGGAGAGAAAGAGAGTGGCCACAACAGAGCCTCTAGCAACTGCAAACAAACATTGTGCATCTTGCTTTACATAAATACTGGGGAATTGAACTCAGGCAGGCAGGCTTTGAAACCAAGGGCCTTTAACAGTTGAACCAGCCACTACAATCAAACTCCAGATGCAAGTGCCACTTTCTGCACATGTGTGACAATTGTGTGCTTGTGTCACTGTGCGTTTGGTTTATGTGGGACTTGGAGAGTCAAACATGAGTCCTTAGGCTTTGCAGGTAAGTGCCTTAACCGTTAAGCCATCCCTCCAGCCCCCCACCCCAATATATTTTAAATTCAAATACTTTTACTAAATGCAAACCTTTCATTACCGTCTCTTGTTCTTTTGTTGCTCAGCTATTTGTTCCAACAATTCTTGTCTATATCTCTCTTTCCTTCTCTGAATAAGTTCTCGATCTTCACCTCCTGAATAGTGGGAGAAAAAAATATACTCTTATACATCACATGAAACCAAAGATTGAGTTGTTAAAACTCTGTATTTAGGGCTGAAGAGATGGCTTAGCAGTTAAGGCACTTGCCTGCAAAAGGATCCCAGTTCAATTCCCCAGGACCCAAGTAAGCCAGATGCACAAGGGGGCACACACATATGGAGTTTGTTTCCAGTGGCTGGAGGCCCTGGTGCACTCATTCTCTCTCTCTCTCTACCTAGCTATTTCTGTATCTCTCTCAATAAATAAATAAAAATAAATTTTTAAAAGAAAAAAGAAACAAGTTTCAAAGAAAAACTCTATATTTAAATATATCAGAGTCATTACTGAGTATGAAAAAATCTACAAGGAAAATCATGTCTTTAATTACTTTCATAATTTATGAGTTTTCACCATGTGTCAAACAGGACATAGATAAGCAATTCCTAAGCTTCAACTGCTATTAGAAAACTTTCCTAAGTAACAAAATATTCTAAACCCCATCTCCATTTTCCTAAGACTCTGGTTAATATCTCACCGTAACAGTTTTCATAAACTTCATAATTTTAACAAGTGTCCAACTAAAAATGGACCTCTCAAACCCTTTACCTGCTTCTAATGGCCTCAATAATGAATTCCCAGCACTTCACTATAAATTTTTGCTCATCCTGTCATCTTCACTTCATATGGGACCACCTCTTTTGATTCCAGAGGCCATTAGACTTGGACAGGTTCTCTGTGCATTCTACCTTAATTGCAGCAATATCTTCTTAACTATTCTCCCTAATTCTCTTCTCCTTGCTCTACTCCATACATCCAAGCTCAACTTCAATGGCTTCCTCAATTCTACAAAACCAACACACTTCACATTAGTATGTAAAAAAAGATGTAAGAAAAATCCAGTTGATTAAAATTATAGGGTCCATCCAGGAATAGTGGCACACACCTTTCATCATAGCACTCTGGAGGTAGTTAAGAGTCTAGGACTACAGAATGAGTTCCAGGTCAGCCTGAGATAGAGTGAGACCCTACCTCAAGGAAAAAAATAAAATAAAACCTTGGAGTACAAAGAAGACTATCATTAGGACAGCATGGTGGTGCACACCTTTAATTCCAACACTTGGTAGGCAAAGGTAGGAAGATCACTGTGAGTTGGAGCCAGCCTGGGGGTACAGAATGAGTTTCAAGAAAGCCGGGCTAGAGTTTAGACCCAGCTAAGAAAAACCCTAAATAAATAAATAAAAGATTTTCATTATTGCATAAATTAGTGCCATAAAAGCTCTTACTCTAATGCCGGGCGTGGTAGCACACACCTTTAATCCCAGCACTCAGGAAGCAGAGGTAGGAGGATCGCCATGAGTTCAAGGCCAGCCTGAGACTAGAGTGAATTCCAGGTCGGCCTGAAATAGAGTGAGACCCTACCTCAAAAAACAAAAAACAAAACAAAACAAAAAAAAAGCTCTTCCTCTAGATATGCCTATATGAACATTACATAAACCAGCAATTTTTCTATTGCCTCAATTGTGGGTCTCCCCACCCACCAATATTGGGTCAATACCATCTAAATTTGCTCATTAAACAGGAATATCAGTAACCGTGGGGCTCCCAGAGGAGTAACAAGATTTATGTTCAAGTTGACACTTTTCCTATTGCTTTTGTTTTTTATTTTTTTTGAAACAGTCTCCCTGCGTAGACCAGGCTAGCCTCAAACTTGCAGGAATCCACCTGCCTCTGCCTCCCAAGTGCTCCTATTACAGGAATATGCTACCACAACCAGCCAATATGTTTTATGATCAAAGTACATTTCCATTCTACTTCTGGTTATAAAAGAAAAACAAGAACAGGACTTAAATTCCCACTACAAAAGTCTAGAACTGAGAAACACATATGAAATAACTGTTTTCCAGACGTTAGACAACAGGTAGCCCAGGGCTGTAATACCCGAGGAAAGGGAAATATATGGGTGAGCATTACAATCATTCCAGTTTCTGCCCACATACAGGTTCCAGATCATGTAGATAGGGAAGAAAACTCCAGGCAAAGCTAGGAAGATAAAAGTGAAGGAAGAAGGCTTAAGGACCCAGATTTGATTCCCCAGGACCCACATAAGCCAGATGCACAAGGTGGCCCATGCTGCCGGAATTCATTTGCAGTGGCTGAAGGCCCTGGCATGCCCATTCTCTCTCTGTCTGTCTCTCTCTCTCTCTCCAGCCCCCCTTCCTCTCTCAAATATAAATATTTAAAAAATTAAAATAAAAAAGTGAAGAAAAAGGGACCGTAGTCATAGCTCAGTGCTAATATGAATGCTCAGCATGAGTGAGGCCATGGGTACCCTCCTTACCATCACAAATAATTAATAAAACAAAGCAAATTAAGTAAAAAAAAAAATCAAAATTCAGGAATGCTAAGACAAAATCTTCGGGGCAAAGATCTCAAAGAAAGCACATGTTCAAACACTGCTATATGCTACACTCCACATTCACAGTCTGAAATCCCATTCAGCTGTGCAGAACACTCCAGAAGACCCACAGACTGAACAATTCATAGTCCTGGAAAAGGGCAGGAAGTACACAGTTCTCAGTGATCCCAAAGGTTTCCAGGAAACATTCTAGAAATGTCACTCTATAATGCTAAGCTTGAACTATTCACTGAAATGAAGACTACTTTATATGTTACCAACTAAGCTTCAAAAAGAGGCCTCAACCTGCTACATATAAAATAAAATGAAAGAAAAAAGATCTAACAGTCTCCCCCTCCTCCACTGTCCCTATAAGAAATAACTGAGGAACCATGTTTGTAGCGGCTCAATTCGTAATAGCTAAAAGCTGGAATCAACCCAGATGTCCATCATTAGAAGAATGGATAACAAAGATGTGGTATATCCACACAATGGAATTCTATACAGCAGTAAGAAAAAACAACATAAAGAAATTTGAGGAAAAATGGTTGAACCTGGAACAGATCATTCTCAGCGAACTTACCCAATCACAGAAAAAAAATCGACACATAGTCTCACTCATCTGCAACACCTAACCTGAATCTGCCCAAGATGCCTTACATACCCAGCAAGCACCTCATGGACTAGACAATAAGATGGATGGGAGGGTGGGGAGGGAATCAAAGAGTGGAAAACAGTAATCCGGACCCAAACGGCAATGGTACCATAAATTCTACTTCCTAAAAGACAGACCAAATGGCTGAACCTTCACTAGACCCTTACAGGAAACACCTGAACCACAAGACACTGGAGAGGGTAGGATCAAGACTGACCTAAATCTCCTGCATCTTCCCTCCCTCCCTCTCCCCCTCTCCCCTCTATCTCTCTCCTCTCTAACTCTTGTATATTAGTTATCTTTTTCCTCAATTTCTTAGTGGACACTGACCTGTAACCCCCACTTCCAGCTTGGGCCTACCATCCACAATGAGCTTTTGATCAGAGAAACCTACAAGGTTTCCCAAAACAATGACAGACTTCTGTCAGAGTACTTGATGACCCACCAAAGGCCAGTGGTAAGACCCTATTGCTGAAGACTCCATACGCAGCTGACGCGTAAAATGGAATGACATGGCTGGAAGCCAGGAGAGAGTCAGTCCCCAGACAGTCAGCGTGTCTAGTGCCAGAAGGCGCTACATAGGCGACTGGGGGAAATGACCAAGATCTGTCCAAGCAACACATTGTTTAACCTAATTAGCAACAAATAACCGGATGTGATGCCCACACAAGTGCAATAGTGGTACACAGCCATGGTGAGGAATCAATTGCTCTTGATTTGGCTAAATGATCCACTCAGTGGTACTAGACCCATAGCTGAAGCTAGGAAACAAGTCAGAACCATACCCAAACACAAGCCCACTCTACAATATCAAGCTACCATCAATCACGGGGTATAAGAGGGCCTAAACCTATCATACTGTCTATCAAAAAAGTAAGTGTTATCTCAATTTTCCGGGTGCTAACTTACTCTCCATTGGAGAATCTGCTTCTCTTTTCCAGATAGATGCAGATCCTAAGAAGAGAGCTGCCCCATCATACCTCAAAAGGGGCCCAACTGAAACTAAGGACAACTGGCAAAATAAGCAAGGGTGATGTTTTCCTGTGAACCGGATACCAGCACAAAGGGGAAGGAGATCAACGCAGAGAAAAATCAACTCCTACCAAATCAGAGAGCCAGAGCCTCAGAGGCCCCCAACACCTCAGCACTGAAGCAGACCAAAAATGAACCCAACATGGCTCAGGGAAATCTTGAGGAAGAGGGGGCGGAAAGAATGTCAGAGTCACATGTTGGGTCATGATTTGCAGAGACATTTATCATACCAATAACTGGGGGCTAACTCCACAATGAACGACCCATTTTCATTAACAAGGAGGGTCTAATGGGAGGGGGTAGATCACAGATGAGCCTAAATAATGGTACCAAACTGCCTGTATTTACTGAAAAGAAGACTAATAAATTAAATTTAAAAAAAATAGTAAAAAAAAAAAGAAAGAACTGAGGACTTCCAGACCCCCACAGAGAATACTATAACTCCACTAAGGAGGGCCCTCGGGTAACAGAGGCAGGGATGACAGAATAAGAGAGTATAACCTGTTATATATAAATAAAAAAAAATTTAATATAACCTGAAATCCCTTCATCAGTCAACAGGGAGCAATAATAGGTTTTAAAAGCCCTATGGTGATGTCTGTGGCAATGAGAACGATCTGTGACAGTGTTTTTCTATGTAAAAGTTCCCGAATAATACCATCTAAAAAAATAAAAGAGAAAAGGGATACAAATTGGAAAGAGAATAAATTATCATTATTTGCAGATGATATGATTCTATACATAAAGGACCCTAAAGACTCTATCAGCAAACTGTTAAACCTGGTAAACACTTTTACCAATGTATCACAATACAAAATTAATGCACAAGAATCAGTAGCCTTCCTATATACTAGCAACAAATACTGAGGAATATATAAGGGAACCACTCCCATTCACAATTGCCTCAAAAAAAAAAAGTACCTTGGAATAAACCTAAGCAAGGAAGTGAAGCATTTCTAGAATGAAAACTTAAACACACTCAAGAGAGAAATTGCAGAAAACAATAGAAAATGGAAAGACATCCCATGTTCTTAAACTGTAAGAACCAATATTGTGAAAATGTCAATCTTACCAAAAGCAATCTACACACTTAATGCAATCTGCATTAAAATTCCAAGGGAAAAGCTGGGCATGGTGGTTCACACCTTTAATCCCAGCACTCGGAGGCAGAGGTAGAATGATTGCCATAAATTCGAGAACACCCTGAGACTACATAGTAAATTCCAGGTCAGCCTGAGGTAGAGTGAGAGCCTACCTCAAAAAACCAAAAGAAAAAAAAACGAAAATTCCAAGGGTATTTTTCACAGAAAAACAATCCTAAAAGTTATTCATAGCCAAAACAATTCTGAGCAACAAAAATAAGGCTGGCAGTATCAACATAACCTGACTCTAAGCTATATTATAAAGCCATAGTAACAAAAATAGCATGCAGCCAGGTGTGGTGGTGCACACCTTTAATCCCAGCACTCGAGAGGCAGAAGAGAATCACCATGAATTTGAGGCCACCCTGAGGCTACATAGTGAATTCGAGGTCAGCCTGGGCTAGAGTGAGACCTTACCTCGAAAAACATTAAAAAAAAAAAAAAAAAAAAAAAAAACACCAATATGGTACTGGCACAAAACACAGACACAGACACATAGATTGATGGAACAGAATAAAGGACCCAGATATAAATCCAGGAAGCTACATATATCTGATTTTCAACAAAAAAAAAAGTGCCAAAAATACTCATTGAAGAAAAGACAGCCTCTTTAACAAATGGTGCAGGGAAAACCAGATATCTTTATGTAGAAGGATGAAAATGAATCCTTACCTCTATCCACATACAACAATCAAGTCCAAATGGATCAAAGACCTTAATATCAGACCTGAAACTCTGAAATTGCTAAAGGAAAAAGTCAGGGAAACACTTCAACATATTGGCATAGGCAACAGCTTTCTGAATATAACCCTAGTTACTCAGGAAATAAAACCACTAATCAACCACTAGTACCTCATAAAATTAAAAAGCTTTTGTTCAGCAAAGGATACTGTGAATAGAGCAAAGAGACAACTTAAAGAATGGAAGAAAATCTTTGTCAGATATACATCTGAGAGAGGATTAATATCCAGGATATAAAAGGAACCCTTAAATAATAGGAAATCATACAACCTAATTAAAGAATGGGATATGAGGATGGAGGGATGGCTTAGCAGTTAAAGCATTTGCCTGCAAAGCCACAGGACCTAGGTTTAATTCCCCAAGACCCACGTTAGCCAGATGCACAAGGGGGTTGCAGTGATTGGAGGCCCTGGAGCACCCATTCTGTCTGTCTCTCTTCCCCCTCTTTCCCTGTCAAATAAATAAATAAAAATATTTTTTTAAATAACCTATGGAGGGCTGGAAAGATGAGTGGTTAAGGCACTTGCCTGAAAAACCTAAGAATGGATGCTCAAAGTTTCAGGTCCTACATAGCCAGACACAAAGTGACATAAACATGCAATGTCGTACATGCAATGTCATACATGCACACAAGGGGGCGCATGCATCTGGAGTTCATTCACAGTGGCTAAAACACCCTGGCATACCCATTCTCTGTCTGTCCCCCCCCCCTCAAAAATTAAATTAAATTAAATTTAAAAATTAGCCATGGGAGCTAGACGGATGGCTTACTGGTTCAGGCATTTGCCTGCAAAGCCAAAAGACCCAGATTCAATTCCCCAGAACCCACATAAGCCAGGTGCACAAGGGGGCACACACATCTGGAGTTAGTTTGCAGTGGCTGGAGGCCCTGGCACACCCATTCTGTCCTCTCTCTTCCTCTCCCTCTTTCTCTGTCAAATAAATAAACAAATAAAAATAAAATAAAAGGTGGTGCATGCATCCGGAGTTTGTTTGCAGTGGCTGGAGGCCCTGGCATGCCTATTCTCCCTTCCTCCCTCTCTCCCTCCCTCTCTGTCAAATACATAAATAAATAAAAATAAAAGGTGGTGCATGAATCTGGAGTTTGTTTGTAGTGGCTGGAAGCCCTGGTGTACCCATTCTCCCCCCCCTCCCCCACCTATTCCCTCCCTCCTTCCTTCCCTCCCTCCTTCTCCCTCTTTTTCAGTCAAATACATAAATAAATAAATATAAAAGGTGGTGCATGAATCTGGAGTTTGTTTGCAGTGGCTGGAAGCCCTGGTGTACCCATTCTCGCTCGCTCTCTCTCTCTCTCTCTCTCTCTCTCTCCCCCACCCTCCCTCCCTCCCTCCCTCCTTCCTCCCTCCCTCTTTCCCTCTCTCAAGATAAATAAAATATTTTTTAAAAATAAAGTAAAATAAATGAACTATGGAGTAAATAGAGAGTTTTCAAAAGAAGAAATACAGATTGCCTATAAACATCTAAAAACACGTTCTACATCCTTAGCCATCAGAGAGATGCAAATTAAAACTACCCCAGGTCTCCAGACAGATGCACTCTGGATACCACAGGTCTCTCACTCTCTGGTCTACTGTACCCTAAGGGGTGGCTTGTGGTTCAGTTGCCCCATCTCAGGACAACCCCTCTCCCTTCCACCTCTCCTTCTCCCTCCTGAGCTCTCATCTTCCACAGCCAGCTGCTTTCACCATAGGGAGAACACTCACCCTCCTTGCCCACTAACAGGCTAAAAGGCCGACAATCGCACCCTATACGGCCTCTGCCCATGTGGGAGGTGCAAGCCCCGTTCACCCTAATGGGCCAAGGGGTCATATTGGTGTTCTGTGTAAACCCAGCTTAAACTCTGGTTTACTTTTCTCACCCTTGTTTTGTTCTTTCCCTGTCTCCTTATGAACTTAAAGCCTCTATGACTCTTGGACGACATCTTATCTTTCTCTGCAACTCTGCTGGCCACATCCATAAGCTGAACACTGGGTCCAAATGGCCTGAAAATGATAGTTTTGATTTTCAGATTCTAGTTTTGATTTTCAGATTCTCATTGATTTAAAACAAACTTCTTCCTGGTTGAAAAGCCACTTCACTTCAAACTTTGTTTTCTGAGACAGAGTCTGCCTATGTATCCCAGACTGGCCTCAAACTTCATCTACTGACTCAGCCCCCTAAGTACTGAGATCACAGACAAGCACTACCATGCCCACTAAACTTTCAAAGGCACTGGTTGTTCCACTGCTTTCTAACTTCCCACACTACCAATGAAAGGCTTTGTCTCTGATTCATCTCTAACCATGGACTTCTGGAGATTGTACCAAGTCCTTCCCCTCTGGGCCTCTCCTCTGGGAAGTCCCCAGGCTCAGTTACTCAGAGAAGAAAACTCCCACAACTTTGACTTCAGTCTTCCTTGCCTCCACTATGTCCCAAGTGAGTGGCAGGCTGGGTTTAGGCCCCACTTATCTCCAAGCTACAGCCAGACCAATGCTCTACTACTTCCTTCTCTTCTCACTCTCTCAGAGCCTCTAACTCCACTATAGAAGCCACATGTGGTATGAGCTGTTTTTATTTATACCCCTTTTCTTAGTGATACAAACCAGACTCAGGGCCTCAAATATGGTAAGCATACATTTCTACACAGAGCTACCTAACTTGTTCAATGTAGCATTAACACCATTAAGTCAAGCTGGGCATGGTGGCAACGCTTTTAATCCCAGCACTTGGGAGGCAAAGGTAGGAAGATCACCGTGAGTTCAAGGCCACCCTGAGATTAGAGTGAATTCCAGGTCAGCTTGCTAGAATGAAACCCTACCTCAAAAAACCAAAACAAGGGCTGGAGAAATGGCTAAGCAGTTAAGGCACTTGCCTGCAAAGCCAAAGGATACCAGCACAAGGGGGAAGGAGACCAACACAGAAAAATCAACTCCTACCAAATCAGAGAGCCAGAGCCTCAGAGGCCCCCAACACCTCATCACTGAAGCAGACCAAAAATGAACCCAACATGGCTCAGGGAAATTTTGAGGAAGAGGGGGTGGAAAGAATGTCAGAGCCACATGTTGGGTCAGGATATGCAGAGACATTTATCATACCAATAACTGTGGGCTAACTCCACAATACATGACCCATATACCTCAACAAGGAGGGGCCAATGGGGAGGGGGTAGGTCACGGATGAGCCTAATAATGGTACCAAACTGCCTGTATTTGCTGAATAGAAAACTAATAAAAATAAATAAATAAATAAATATTCAAAAGAAAAAACAAAAAGAAAAAAATATATAGATCGATACTTAACACATGTTTCCTCCCCCACCACCACAAAAAAAAAAAATTATTTTAAATTGCTGTTTTACTTCCAGTTTGGGGGGTAATTACTACTTATATTGGTATACAGACTAACCAAAGTTGTTTTCAAACACAGATCCTAAGTTTTTATAGTATCTTATCTTCTTGCTGGCATACAATTTCTAGATTAAACCAAGTGCCTTAAAGTTTTTGATAAAATTATTGCTTTCAGGGCTACCAAAATGTCTGCCTATACTTATAAGTGACAATACTTTAAAAAATAGAATGTGTATACTTTCTATGTCCCAGATATAACTTACACTGTCAACTGACAACTAAACTTAAATATTAATCAAAATAATTTTAAACTATTGTGTCATTCTCTAACAAGAGCTGCTTTACTAACCAGATACGTTGTGTACCCTTTTTAACTAATCTGTCTTGCTAATCAGATATGTACAGTCTCTCTGAGTGACTAATAACCATATGTATAAGCCAACATCAATTGAAAACATTGGAGTTACAAGGATAACCAATATTTTGGTTCCTGTTCCCGGTCAAAAGGCCGTAAGAGATGATGGGACACTTGAACTTCTAGCCTCTGTTACCTATCTTCTTGATCGGAGAGGATGTGGAGACCCAGAAATGAATTCCAAGTCAGCGTATCTGCAACAGGAGAGTCACATTGAAGGAAAATCAGTCCCCCAGGCTTCCCAAGAGAGGGAGGGCCACTTGGTCAGCACGGTCTTGACTTACCCTAGCAGATGAGAGTCATAGAACTCCCCACAGGTCCCTGAAAGTCTCTCCTACAGAGCCATTATTGACCTCCAAAGTAGATAGCTAATTCTGGCAGCCTACATGGTCTTAATCATCCAATAAGGAAAATATAACTAAATAGAAACAATGAGGCAGACTAATTGGCTCCCCTGTCTGATGTTGATTTACAATACTAAACTCTAACATTAACTCATGCCTTCTGCCTCGGCCTCTCCCTGATTAACTTGACCTACCCTGACCCCAGCTCCTCCCACTTGCCTTAGCCAGAATCAAAGCTATTCTTTGGATGTCCTTCTTCCTTAGCCCTTATCATATCTCATCCAGAGGTAAGTACACTGCCACCCCAATGGACCAGTCTCAAACTTAAACTTTGTGTACCTACTCTTCCCCTGATCCTAAAATGCCCCTCTGCCTCCTCTTGCCCCAAGCCTCTGAATGCTCATCCTGCCTTTACACCTGGTGTTTTGATGTCATAGCTACTGACAAAAATAACAAGCTCCTTTATTTTCCCTTCTTTCTTCTCACAAGTATACAGAGCCCATCTCCCTCACCTTCTCAATAACAGATGTCTTCCAGCGACTGCCCTGAAACCAGCTCAACATAGGAATAGTACAAGAGAAGTCTCTGCTTCCCCCAGGACCAAGTCATAGCAACATGCTACACTGGCACTGTTGATCTTACCTCTCTGCCTCCTCTAGCCACCATAAAACTGCCTCCTCATCACCTGCCCTGAAGAGACACCCTTATCTAGCACCCCCCCATAAGAACTCATCACCCTTATGGGCAGCATAAAAATTAACCTTCCTCTCTTATCATTAACAAAAGGCTGGAATGTTAGGACAGGGAAAAATGGAGTCACCAAGGACAGCAGAAGGGTGACAGAGAAATGAGTCATCCACATTCTTCAAGAAATTGTCCAGCCATTATCCCTCCCCTGCCTAACAAGTCTCCAAGTCTAGATTTACTGCCCTCTTATCTCTCACCAGGTCACCTCTGGTCTCACCCTATGGCTAATGTAAAGAACAGAAATTTACTGTCCCAACAAAAAAACTCCTTCCCTTCATCTTCCCCCAACTAAAGAGCCTATACAGCTCACTATCTGTAATGCCAAGCTGACTGCTCCACTCTTGAGTCAGTCCTGGCAGCTCATGTTTTTCCCCCTGAATAAAAACTTCCATCTTTGCCTCAGAGTGCTCTCTGTGGTCTTGGTCACAATGGAACCTTACATTCCTGAGACAGCTAAAACTAGATTTACCATATGACCCAGCTATACCACTCCTAGGCATTTTTCCTAAGGACTTCTCACTATCTTAGCAATCATATTTATTGCCACTTTAATCACAACAGCTAGAAAACAGAATCAGCCTAGATGTCCCTCAACTGGTGAACAGATAATGAAGATGTGGTACATTTACATAAGGGAGAATAGAAATTAGGTGGTAAAGAAAAATGAAATTATGCAAGGAAATGAATGGATGTGGAAGAAATTATACTAAGTGAGATAACCCAGGCCCAGACAGCCAAATGCTGCATGATCTCTTTTATATGTGGATCCTACCTACAAATGTTTAGACTTATATGTAGCAGAGGCCAATAAGTTAGAAATAGGCAATAAGGGAGGGAGGAGAGGAGAGGATTCAAGGAGAGGGTATTGTACATATGTAAGTAGATGAACAGACTACTGGGGGTGCAATGACCTAAGTGAGGTCAGAGGAAGGGATTGAGTAAAGGAAAGGTGGGGGGAAGGATTAATCAAATGTAAGATGTGGGATGGAGAGATGGCTTAGCGGTTAAGGCGCTTGCCTGCAAAGCCAAAGGACCTCAGTTCAATTCTCCAGGATCCATGTAAGTCAGATGCACAAGGTGGTATGTAAATCTAGAGTTTGTTTGCAGTGGCTGAAGGACCTAGAGTGCCCATATTCATATTCATTCTCTCTCTCTCTCTCTCTCTCTCTCTCTAAAATAAATAAATAAAAATATTTTCAAAAAATTTAAGGTATTATGAATAAGCAATATGGAAACTTACCTGTTTGGGTAATGGCACACCAAGAAGCCATAGAGTGTTACTAGAAAAATTTCAGTGCCAGGGATGAGATACCTTCCAGTGAGTTATTGGCCAGGGAGGTCCATGATGCCTCCAAAACATTACAGGCCACTGTCAAGGTTCTTAGTTTCACACCAGAAATATATAGTAAGAACCTAATGATGAAGACTCCACATGCTTAGGCTGCAAGTTCACTGAGAAATCAAGCTGGAGTTGAGCTACACTGCATGCAGCCCTATAGGAGACAGAAGTCATCAGTAGTGATAAACAACAGAGGACATTAAGTTTGGCCAATCAGGCCAAATGATCAAAAAGGTGCAATAGTGGCATGCCTGTTATGGGAGAAACCAACTGTACTCTAATTGGAATGTAGGCCCACTCCACGGCAGTGAATACATGCCTGGTACTAAAAACCTAGTCCAAAAGCCTATGGCAGGGAGGTCATGAACACTAGGGGTTTAACATCTTCTGCTGTCTGGCTAAATACGTAAGTATGCTCACCAAACTGCCCTGTGAGTCTTTTTTTAATGTTTACACTCATATTAATGCTACTCTCACTTTTGGTTAGAGAAGCTTCTCTTTTCAGATGGTAGTGACCCCTGGGATGACTCAGAAGGCACCACAGTGCTGAGAAGAAGTGACAGAGGAGTGTTCAGCACTGAGACATCTCTATCACGCCTTCCAAGGCTCAGGGTCCATCTTGGAAGAGGTGGTGGAAAGAATGTAAGTGCCAAAGGAAGGATAGGATTGCTTACAATGCACTCTTCCAAACACAAAATGGCCTTACTATCCATGACCTCACCATGTCTGGTACTACCTATATAAAACCATCATAATAGGAGGAGGAAAAGATAATGTCACCAAAATAAAAGAGAGACTAATTGAGAGGGGGAGGGGATATGACAAAGTGTGGATTTGTGAAGGGGAGAGTGGAGGAGATGACAGAATTATCACGGTTTATTGTCTATAATGACGGAAGTTGTCAATAAAAAGAAGTCTAAAGGGGCTGGAGAGATGGCTTAGCGGTTAAGCGCTTGCCTGTGAAGCCTAAGGACCCCGGTTCGAGGCTCTGTTCCCCAGGTCCCACGTTAGCCAGAGGCACAAGGGGGCGCACGCGTCTGGAGTTCGTTTGCAGAGGCTGGAAGCCCTGGCGCGCCCATTCTCTCTCTCTCCCTCTATCTTTCTCTCTGTGTCTGTCACTCTCAAATAAATAAATAAATAATTAAAAAAAAAGAAGTCTAAAAAAAAGAGACCTCAAATTAGATGCGGTGGTGCAAGTTTATAATCTCAGCACTAAAGAAGTTGAAGCAGGAATACTGTATATTCAAGGTAAGCCTGGACTCTACAAGTTTGAGGCCTCCTTGGGATCCATAGAGAGACCCTTTGTGAAGAACAAGCAAATAAAATAAAGAGACTTCAAGATCAGATTAGCCCTTAGTAAGAGAAATCTAAGCAAGTAGGAAAATATGAATATGGTCTCTATCTTCCCTGGTGCTGACTTACTCTATAATACCCTGCTTTTGCATGTAGTGGTAGGAACATGTAACTTGCTTCTTTGTAACAAAATAGGGAAAGTTGAAAGAAATGCAAATATAGCTGAGCATGGTGGTACATGTCTTTAGTCCCAGCATTTAGGAGAAAGAGGTAGGAGGATCACTGTGAGATTGAGGTCAGCCTGGAACTACAGAGTGAGTTCCAGGTTAGCCTGAGCTAGAGTGAGACCCTACCTTGAAAAACACCAAAATAAAAATTAAATAACTTGGGAGGCAGAGATAGGAGGATTGCTGTGAGTTCGAGGCCACCCTAAGAAAGAGACTCCATAGTGAATTCCAGGTCAGCCTGGGCTAGAGTAAGACCCTACCTCGGAAAAAAACAACAACAACAACAAAAAAAAAATTAAATAAGAATAAAAGCTAGGAGAGGTGGCACACACCTTTAATCCCAGCACTCAGGAGGCAGATGTAGGAGGATTGCTGTGAGTTCAAGGCCACCCTGAGAAAACAGTGAATTCCAGGTCAGCCTGGATTAGCGTGAGACCCTACCTCAAAAAAGAAAGAAAGAAAAGAATAAAAGAAATGCAAATATAAAGTGTTAAATTAATTAATTTAAGAAAACCAGAAGGAATATTATCTTAGTTGGACCTGTTATGGTCAGGTGAATGCCTTTATAGGAAGGAATAGCCCTTTTGCATTTAAAAATTCTAGAAGTTATTTTGCTATTTGGGGAAGGGGTTGTTTGTTGAGTTTAGAAATTTTCTTGCTAGAATTATAAAGTGAGCAGTCATGGACAGGAAAGTACATGAAGAAATACAGGAGCTTCCACTGTGTATCCAGCTAATAGCCAGGGCTCCCAGATCCCAAAGAAATGAATTCTGCCAAGAATTAATGTGCATGAAAATACTCAGCCTCCAGATGAAAAACACAGCGTGGCAGACCCCTGTATTAATTAGAACTCTTAAAGAACTTGAACTAAGTCATGCCTAGAGTCCTGACTCACAGAAACTGGAGGCTATAAATTTATGGGTTGTTTTCAGCTACTATGTTTATGTTAACTTATAACGAATTGGTAGAAAACTGATACAGTGAGTAACTTATAAGTGGTAGAAAGCTGCTTAGAAATTAAGAAAACAAATGACAGAAAAGAGTTCAGCTTGGTGATACATACTTGCAATTAGCTACTTAAGAGGCTGAGGCAGGAAGATCCTAAGTTTAAGGTTGGCCTGGGTCACAGAGCAAGTTCAGGGTCACTTAAGGGAGGCGTTGTCCAAGAGTGAAAGTTAGAAGAAGAAAAAAAAAAAAGGCCGAGGACATAGCTCAATGGTAGAGAGCTTGCCTAACATGTAAAAAGTCCTAAGGCCTCCAGTTCCACAAAAAAAGAAAAAGAAAAAAAAGAGAGAGAACAAACAAGTATGTTAAAATAGCTATAATTCCTATGTTTAAATTTTGTTTGTTTGCTTATTTCTACCCCAAGCTGGCCTGGTTCTCACACCTCAAACTAATAACCTCCCAAATGACACCTGGCTCATGCTTAAGTATTTAAATGTCAATAACAACATAAAGAGGAAGAAAATGGAAGTTAAAAAACAAAAGGAGTCTTATTTCTGCTTAGAAGGTGGAAGCTACAAAAGAACACTGCTCTTACCCTACAATGAGAAAAAGCTCCATCATCCACAAGATCATAATTTTTCGAAGCTTGTCAGAGAGCCAAGATCATAAACAAGCAGAAGACTAAATAACAAAGCAAAAACTAACCTATGCAGAGCTTGGACAGGCTAAGCGTTTTAATATCAGCAAAGTTTGGAAAATGAGGAAAGCAACATAAAGGCAGTTAAGAAGAAATTTGCTAGAAGTTTAACAAATTTTTAAAGGCCATGTGTGAATTATAACGAATAATAGATAATCCCTGGATGAAGAGTCACAAGAAGAATCTCATTCATTTCCACCTCTACCAGATGCTCACCAGAAAGCTCAGGATGGGGCAACACAAGACTACTTTTGTGGCTCTTTAGACATAATACATTGTCCATTCCATTTATCTTTCATACATTCAGTTGTAATCTGCTGTTATGGGGGTGGAGGGAACTGGCTTGGACCCAGCATCCTACTTTCATACAAAGCAAAGGTTTGTTACTGTTAAAGTAATATCAGGAAATTCTGATGTAAAACCTTCCATAAACTAAACAGAGAGTGCTGGAGGGATGGCTTAGTGGTTAAGGCACTTGCCTGCAAAGCCAAAGGACCCAGGTTTGATTCCCCAGGACCCACATAAGCCAGATATACAAGGTGGTACATGCATCTGCAGTGGATGGAGGCCCTATCGTGCCCATTTTCTCTGTCTCTCTCTCTCTCATAAATAAATAAAAATATTGTTTAAAAAAAAAAAAAAACAGAAAGAGCTGGGTCTAGTGGCACACACCTTTAATCCCAGGACTCGGGAAGCAGAGGTAGGAGGATTGCCATGAGTTAGAGGCCACCCTGAGACTACAGTGATTTCTAGATCAGCCTGAGCTAGAGACCCTACCTTGAAAAAGAAAAAAGAGAGAGAGAGAGAGAGAGAGAGAGAGAGAGAGAGACAGCTGGGCGTGGTGGCACACACCTTTAATCCCAGCACTTGGGAGGCAGAGGTAGGAGGATCACCATGAGTTCAAGGCCACCCTGAGACTCCATAGTGAATTCCAGGTCAGCCTGGGCTAAAGTGAGATCCTACCTCAGAAAAAAAAAAAAAAAAACAGAGAGCTATGGACTGGAGAGATGGCTTAGTGGTTAAGATGCTTGCCTGCAAAGCCAAAGGACCTTGGTTCAATTCCCCAAGACCCACGTAAGCCAGATGCACAAGGTGGTGCATGCATTTGGAGTTTGTTGGCAGTAGCTGGAAGCCCAGGCGCGCCCATATTCTCTCTCTCTCTCCCCCTCTCCCTCCCTTCTTTCCTCCCTCTTTCTCTCTCAGATAAATAAATAAAAACAAAATATTAAAAAGAGAGAGGAACAGCCTCTAGTCACAACTCTGGGGACAGATATGAACACTGAAGAAGATTCATACCTGAAACTCAGGTACAGGCACAGCCCTATGCCAAGTAACAACATTCCCCTGATGAGGAGGGTCAAGTGTAGAGAGAGAGATGCCCGCTCTATCAGGGACACACAGGCCTTGCTGAAAAGTGAGAAAGGAGCAAGATCACTCAAAAGATTCCTCCTGCACTCCAGGCCCCACAGTAAAGACAGGGAAAAAAAAAAAAAAGCCAGAGAATTAAACCCATCTCTCCATGCAGTTGAGAGAAGCAGATAAAAATAATTAAGGATACACAAGCCATCAACACACTCTCAGCTACTTTAACTAACATTAATAAATCATTACAATCAACAATCACACCATTTACAACCTTTCAAGTGCACACTTTATTCTTTGCCATTCCCTTTTTTTTTTTTTTTTAATTAAGCCAGGCATGGTAGCCCATACTTGGAATCTCAGACTAAGGCAGATAGATCTCAGGTTAAGGTCCCACTTGGGCTATAAAGCAGATTTCAGATCAGTATGGGCTACACAGTAATTTCCAGGCCAACCTTACGTATAGTGAGACCATCTCAAAAGAAAACAAAATTGACCAGATACACTGGTACACACCTATAATTCCAAAATTTATAAGGCAATCACAGGAAGACTGTGTCCAAGGCCAGTCTGAATTATACAGCAAGGTCCAATCCAACTGGGCTATCTAGTGAAACCGTCTCTCAAAACGGCTAAACAAACAAATGTTTTGATTAGACTAGGCATGTTGGCACAAGCCTTTAATCCCAGCACTCAGGAGGTAGAGGTAGGAGGACTGCTGAGAGTTCGAGGCCATCCTGAGACTACACAGTGAATTTCAGGTCAGCCTAGGCTAGAGTGAAACTCGAAAAAAAAAAAAAAAATTGTTAAAGATATTCAGCAATATTGAAATGAAAATATACAATTATGCATTCATATCTTAAGAAATTCAGTAAGCAGTCTAGGGATAGGGACGCAGCTCTGGTACAGCACTTGACTAGCATGCACAAAGGCTCTGGTTCAACACCCACCACCACACACACAAAGACAAAAATGTAAACAACCAAGGAAAAGTCCCAAATATTTGGAAATTTAAGTATAGAGTTCTAAAAACTCAACTGTCTTTTGTTTTGTTTTCTTTTGTTTTGCTTTGCTTTGTTTTGTTGAGGTAGATTCCTGCTCTAGTCCAGGCTGATCTGGAATTCACTATGTAGTCTCAGGGTGGCCTCAAGGTAGTTTTTGGTTTTTAATAAAGCAAAGGCCTCAAATGAAATCTTTGCAGCAGAATTATAAGAAGACAAATTTCTGTTCAATTGAAAGGAGAATATTTTAATAATCAAAATAGCTATAAATGGAATATGGATCTTACAGAGAGGGTAAATTCCCTGTGCATATGTGCAAATATAGTTGGGACTATATAAAACCATGAGATAAGTCATTGGATTAATTTAATTTAATGGTTTGTTCCAAATATCAGCCCATTATCCCACTAAATATTCGTTCACAATTCCAAAACTGCATTAAGGACCAACCCATGTAATCTTCAAAATGTTGGAGTAGATTAATCCTCTTACTGATAAAATTTTTTCAGTGAGCTCTCAGCTTAGACTTTTCTTTTTTTTTTTTTTTTTTTGTTCATTTTATTTATTTATTTGAGAGTTACAGAAAGAGAGAAAGAGGAAGATAGAGAGAGAGAGAGAATGGGTGCACCAGGGCCTCTAGCCACTGCAAACGAACTCCAGATGCATGCGGCCCCTTGTGCATCTGGCTAACGTAGGTCCTGGGGAATTGAGCCTCGAACTGGGGTCCTTAGGCTTCACAGGCAAGTGCTTAACCGCTAAGCCATCTCTCCAGCCCAACTTTTCTTCATTTTTACTATGTGTAATAAAACACATTATAAAAACATGCTTTTACTCTGACCTACTGATGGGTGAAATTGGTCAATTCTTACATCACATTAGAACAAAATTCTAGGGTCTATGCCATTTTTCTCACAGTAGCTATTTCAAGGGAGGAAAAGCCTAAGGATATAACATGACTGTCTCTGATCCAAATTTTAAATAATAAACTATTTTTAGGTTGAAACAAATCTAATATATTATAAAATTTCCTCATGCACTTTACAAAAATTAATTTTCAGGTAGTTTTTTCAAAAAGTTTTCAAAGAACAGACCTCTTTTCTGTATAAAGATATAAACTGAACAGAGTGAACTTCAACAAGCTCTGTTCATATCATTTCTGAAACTGAACTGTGACAAGCATAACAAATTAAAAAGTTTAGTCAGTAATGACCTTGACATCTGATAGAATAAAGAGAAAACTTGAAAAACCATCTCAGAAGTGACATGTTACAAACAAAGGAGAGAAGAGGGTGTTAAAAAAAATGAACTGAAATACAAGCTGTTTCGTGCTACCTAAAAAGTAAGAATGTAGGAATTAAAGTATTACAAAGTGCTAAATAAGAAATTAAAAGCTAATATTTCATCTGCCTTTTATAAAATGTATAGCTAATTAAGTTATTTAATTTTAGAATTAGAAATAGAAATATACAATGCATATTAAATGCTTAATATGATTTACCTATATGTGTATGAATAAATACATATATAACACTTTAATATTACAAAAAGCAGTATTACAACACTGAGTTCTCACACAAAGACCTTTTATAAAACTCTCTGCAAACATCTAATCAACTGACATCCTTGTACATACCAAAGAGCATTCCCGCAAAAGGACTACAGAGATTACGATTAGCAGATGTGGATGGTTCATTGTCTCGAGCACTAAAAAAAAAAAAGACAGACAGACAGAGACATGTTATTAAAACCCATATAATTTTCAGAAAGCCAAAATTCAGAGTAAATATTGGGCATGGTGGTACAAACCAGTAATACAAGGACTTGGGAAACTAAGGAACGTGTGAGGTCAGCCTGGGCACTACATAGTGAGTTCGTTCCAGGCCAGGCTGGGCTACATAAAAAGGCTCTGTTTCAAAACATAACAACATTAGAGTAGGGCTGGAGACATGGCTTAGTGATTAAGATGCTTGCCTGCAAAGCCTAAGGACCCAGGTCCAATTCCCCAAGACCCACGTAAGCCAGATGCACAAGGTGACATATGCCTCTGGAGTTTGTCTGCAGTGGCTAGAGGCCCTGGCATACCCATCCTCTCTATCTGCCTTCTTTCTTTCTTTCTTTCTTTTCTTCTTTCTCTCTCTCTCTCTCTCTCTCTCTCTCTCTCTCTCTCTCTCTCTCTCTCTCTCTCTCTCTCTCTCTCTCTGTCTCTCTCTCATAAATAAGTATTAAAAACATTGGAAGGCTGGAGAGCTGCCTTAGTAGTTAAGGCACTTGCCTATGAAGACTAAGGACTCAAGTTGGACTCTCCAAATCCCACATAAGCCAGAAGCACAGTGACACAAACATGCAGGGTTGCACATACACACAAGAGGGCTCACGTGTCTGGAGTTCAACTGCAGGGGGTGGTTCTCTCTCTCACACACACACTACACATACACACACACACACACACACACACACACACACACACACATTCAAGCAGTTTTTTTTTAAGGCAGTCTGTTGGGATTGCCTCAAAAAAAAAAGAGAGAGAGAGAGAGAGAGAGAGAGAGAGAGAGAAAGGGTCTGTGTGCAGGCAGGCATGGAATGGAACAGGAGTTGGACTTGAGGAGATAAACAACCCAGTGCACTTCACCGTGGCCCCAGCCGAGGGCACAGAGGAACTGGGAAAATAAGCAAGAGTGCTGCTTTCTTAGTGAATCTGATTTCAGCACAAGGGTGAAGAAGATAGACACTGAGGACAACCAACACCTACCAAACCAGAGATCAAGAGGCTCCTAAGTGCCCATCACTGAAATAGACTTGAAATGCACCCAACATGGCTCAGGGAATTTTGCAGAAGATGAGGCAGAAAGAATGTTAGAGCCACAAGTTGGGACATTTTGCACAGAGACATTGCCTCTCCCCCATAACTGACTGCTGCCCCCATAAAACATGACCCACCCTTCCCATGGGGTTGACCTGCATCCCCAAGAAGGAAGGCCTCTTTAGAAAAGGGGCAGGGATGAGGGAAAGGATGGTACCAACATGTGTTGTTTACATATTAAATATGTCCATATCTAATAAAAATAAAATTTAAAAGTAGAGTAAAATTAGATTTTATTATTGGCCCTTCAAACTGTTAAAGTCACTATTATATAATGTTTCAAGTTAGTTGAAATTATATCATTTCTTTGAACTCTAATATATTCAGATTCTATAAATATACAACTTTGTTTATGTCTGCGTCAACAGCTCCATAAATTGAAAAATAAAATCTTCTTTTATATAGTTACCCAATAAGAAAAAGAGATATAACTTCATATAAACAGATTCTAAAGAAAAAAGGTAAAGTACAACCTATGTGTACACTTGGAAAAAAAATTATCACCTCCCCACAAAAATAAGCATCTTCTTTGAAAAACAGGAACAAGAAAAAAAGTTCAGTAAGTTCCTCAAAGAAAACTTTATTAAGCATAGTGTATATATCATTATTTCCCCAAAGAGACACCTATCTTTTGTTTGGGGTATTTTTTTTTTTTGGTTTATTTTTATTCATTTATTTGAGAGTGACAGAGAAAGAGGCAGATATACAGAGAGAATGGGTGCACCAGGGCCTCCAGCCACTGCAAGCGAACTCCAGACGCATTCGCCCCCTTGTGGATCTGGCTAATGTGGGTCCTGGGGAATAAAGCTTTGAACTGGGGTCTTTAGGCTTCACAGGAAAGCGCTTAACCACTAAGGCATCTCTCCAGCCCAAGAGACACCTTTCTTGACATATGGCAATATTATCTTCATTATATTTTAGATTTGGACCATTTAGACGTTCCCTTATTAGCTTATGTTAATCACACAAAATGATTTCATTATGACATTTTCATAAAGGCATATAATGTACTTTGATCACACTCACCTCCCCATTAACTTCTCTTGTATCCCAACCTCTAATCTTTTTCTACTCCTTAATTGTTCCCTTTCTACTTTCATGTCCTTTTTATTGGAAGGGGGAATAGGGTCTCATGTATCCCATGCTGGCCTTGAACTCACTATGTAGCCAATAATGACCTTAAATTTCTGATCCCCCTGCCTCTACCTCCTATGTGCTGATATTTAAGAAATACCCTACCATACTAAGTTTATGTGATGCTAGGTATCAAACCCAAGTCTTCACATATGCTGAGCAAGCACTCAATCCAATGAGCTACAACCCAAGCATTTGTGTCTTTTTTTAAAGAACCACCTGCTCTTATGTTTGATACAGGAAAGCATCAAAATAGAACAAACTTTCTTTTCAACAGACAGAAACATGAGGAATTATTTTACCTAGTAAACATAAAAACTACCTATTCAGTAAGCGACAATAGGCTAAATTTTTTAAAAGAAAAATCTATACTACAGGAACACTCTCATTTCTAGTCCAGTTGCATCACTATTACTCCAAGATATTTTATTTTTTGTATTTTTATTTATTTATTAGAGAGAAAATGGGTGTGCCAGGGCCTCTAATCACTGCCGATGAACTCCAGACGCATTTGCCATCTTGTGCATCTGCTTACACGGGACCTGAAGGATCAAACCTGGGTCCTTAGGTTTTGCAGACAAATACCTTAACCACTAAACCATCCTCTCCAGCCCCAAGATATTTTAAATTTATTATCAGACTATCAAATTTTCTGTTTGTTTCTCCTTTTGTTATTTGAAACAAACTTATATACTTTCTCATAATAGGGACTTATTCAAAATGTCATGGCAAAGCTTTACAACCAAAAGGCCATTTTTCTTTCTTTTTTGGGGGGAGGGGTTTCGAGGTAGGGTCTCACTCTAGCTCAGGCTGACCTGGAATTCACTATGGAGTCTCAGGGTGGCCTCGAACTCACCACAATCCTCCTACCTCTGCCACCCGAGTGCTGGGATTAAAGGTATGCATCACCACGCCCAGCAAAAGGTCATTTTTCAAAAGAATATTACAGGGCTGAGGATGATGTGGCAGAGTGCTTTCCTAGCAGGCTCAAGCCCAATGGCCAGTCTCTAGCGTTGAAAAAAAAAATGCTAAAAGTATGATACATTTTAATTTACTGCTACCTCACCTTTTCCCCTCTGTAATTCCCTTCTCACCAGTTAAGGAAGGTGGTTAACACATTATTCCTTTCTCACTAGTCAAGGAAGGTAGCTAATGCACTATGACTTTTAACCCTTTCAATAAGCTGTTTTTAGACAGATGCTATTCCACAGAGTAATGGCTCAAGAAGAGAATTAATATCACATACTATACCTTTTATTTCCAGCAGATGAAATTCGCATGTTTTGTTCTTCTGTGACATCACCATCATTCTCCACAGGAAGCATGTACCCTTGTTTGTTTCCACGCATCCTTAAAAGCACATTAGCTTATAAAGCATGTTCCACATACATTGGACCTTCTTATCTCTCTTGGGGGTTTAACCATGTCATGTTTTAACATCAAAGGGTATGTTGGCATTTTATAAACACATTCTAAAATTAATTTAAATAAGACTTGTTTCAAGTATGTTCTGCTGGATAATAACAAATACTAAAAGTTTAGATTCCATTTCTTTTACCAGTGAAGAGAATGAGTGTGCTTCACACGTTAGGCAAACACTCTACCATAGACCTTTCCTAAGTCTTTCTTTTTAACCAAAATTCTTATAGGTCACTATAACTTCTAGCTTTTCTTCATTTCACAGTTACAAAGTGTAAATATATTTTTAAGTTATGGTAATATACTGGTTTTTATCATTCAGGTAATAGGTCAATTACTAAGCATGTCTTGCATGCCACAAACTTTTCTAGGTATAGGGTGTGTCTATAGGACCTACACTCATTGACAGTTATGATCAAAACTCAAAATGAGACTGTGCTTGAAGCCAAACATTACAGATTCTGGGAAATATTTATTGCATATACAAAGATTTTAACTTCAAAATGTAGCCATGGTCTTATCACTAAATTAAACCAAATATAGAAAATCATGATATTTGCCAACATAAACTTCATGAAAGAAATTATTACCAAAAGATAAATAGAAAACTTTTTTTGAAAACTTTATTTGAAAATAAGTTGATAAATGGGTAGAAAATGATTAAGCTCATTTTATATATAAGGTTCTAAACAGCAGACAAGAATAGAATTTTTGTAGATTTACCATATGATCCAGCTATGCCACTCTTAGACATATATCCTAAGACTGTTCTCACCTTAGAGATACTTGCACAACCATATTTATTGCTGTTCTATTCACAATAGCTAGGAAATGGAACCAGCCTAGATGTCCCTCATCAGATGAATGGATAATAAAGATGTGGTATATTTACACAATGGAGTTATATTCAGCAGTAAAGAAAAATGTAATCATAAAATTCGCAGGGAAATGGATGTATCTGGAAAGGATTATACTAAGTGAGGTAACCCAGGCCAGAAAACCAAATGTCACATGTTTCCTTTCATATGTGGAGCCTAGCTACAAATGTCTAGACTTGCATGTGAACTGGAACCAAAAATCAGTAGCAGAGGCCATTAAGCTAGGAAAAGGCTATAATGGAGGGAAGAGAGGGAAGGACTTAAGGTGGTGGTATTTTTATTTGTATATATGTAAAAGAACACATTATAAGGAGTGGGACGACCTAAGTGAGGCCAGGGGAAGAGATTGTGTAAGAGAAGGGTCAATCAAAATTCAAGATATTCTGAATAAGACATATAAAAGCCTACTTTTTTGGATAATGGCACATCCAAAAGCCATAGACTACTACTAGAAAATTTTCAGTGCCAGGGATGGGATACCTTCCAGTGAATTGTTGGCCAGGGAGGTCCCTGTTGCCTCCAAAACATTACAGGATATTGCCAACGCCATTGGTTTCCCTTGAAAAACAGATGGTAAGACCCTATTGCTGAAGATTTCACATGCCTGGGCAGTAAGGTCACTGAGAAATCAAGCTGATAATGAGCTGAAAACCTTGTCCCTGTAGGCCAGTCAACTGAAAGCTGGAAAAAGCTGCACAGCATGCAGTCCTACGGGAGACAGAAGTCATCAGTGGTAAAAACAGTGGACACTGGAAACTTCAAGCTTGGCCAGATAGGCCAAATGACTGAACTGGTCCAATAGTGACATTTCTGCTCTGGGGGAAACCAACTGCTCTGTAATTGTACTGGAGGCCTGCTCTATGGGAGGGAATGCATGCCTGGTACTGAAAACCTAATCAAAAGCCTATGACAGGATAGGTCATGAGCCTTGGGGGTATAAAGCCTGCTCTGTCTGGATAAATGCATATATTATTCCCACCAAACTGCCCTGAAAACACTACACTTAATGTTCATCTTCATGTATCAATGCTACTCTCACTTCTGGTTAGAGAAGCTTCTCTTTTCAGATGATGATGACCACTGGAATGACCCAAAAGGCAACATAGTGTTGAGAAGTGACAGACGAGTGTCCAGCACTGAAACATCTCTATCATACCCTCCAAGGCTTAGGATCCATTGCAGAAGAGGTGGTGGAAAGAATGTAAGAGCCAAAGGAAGGGTATGACTTCTTACAATGCAACTGTCCTGACAGAAATTGGCCTTGATATCCATGACCTCACAGTGCCTAGCAATACCTTTATAAGACCCTTATAATAGGAGAAAAAGATAATGACATCAAAATAAGAGATAAACTAACAGAGAGGGAGGGGATATGATGGAGAATGGAGTTGTGAAGGGGAAAGTGGGGGAGGGAAATGAATTATCGTGGTTTATTGTCTAGTATAGAAGATGTCAATAAAAATTTTTAAAGAATAGATTTTTTATCCTGAAAAAAACAAAACACTTTCAGAAAGTAATAGTGAAAAAAATAATTTTTAATTAATTTTTTAATTTTTTTCCATTTGGCAAACACTGATTTGTTTTAAGTTTAATTTCTCATTACTAGAAAATCCAGTGTAACTTTCTTTATATGAACATTTGTGAACATTTTATACATTAACTTTCTTTATGTGGCTGTTCAATTACTAAGCTATGTTTTTTCCCCACGAAGAACAATAGAAAAAATACGGGTATCAAAGTATAATTCATTATTTAAGATGAATTTCATTATCAGATTAACAAAACTGACAATTTTAGCTTTAACAGAAAGGAACTTGGTCTCCATAAAAACCAGCACATCAAATTCTTTCTTCACTTGTTTCTATCATGAAAGCCAAGGTGAAAATCATCTGTGGAGAAAAATCTATGTTGATGTTCATCTGAGTAACACTATGACTTTAGCAGGACACGTGGATGGCTCCCATCTTTTTTCTTTTTTTTTTTTTAATTAATTATTTATTTGAGAGCAACAGACACAGAGAGAAAGACAGATAGAGGGAGAGAGAGAGAATGGACGCGCCAGGGCTTCCAGCCTCTGCAAACGAACTCCAGACGCGTGCGCCCCCTTGTGCATCTGGCTAACGTGGGACCTGGGGAACTGAGCCTTGAACTGGGGTCCTTAGGCTTCACAGGCAAGCGCTTAACCACTAAGCCATCTCTCCAGCCCCCATCTTTTTTCTTAATGTGTGTTTGAAACAGAACTTTCAATACCCTTTTAAATTTTACTTTCACTTATCAAGAAACCAAAGAGCTGGTTTTATCACACTGAAATCCTAGATACTCAAGTCTCTTAAACTGACACATCAATTTTGTTAGATTCCCTATTTCTATCACTTAAAGAATATAAATATAAACTCAAACTTGTAATTAACAATGTCAGGCAACCAGATTTAGTTATACTAGTACCATAAAACTATAAATGTGCAGAAGATTTAACAGAGCAAGCCTGAAACTGCCAATGCTTAGAAAGGGCTGCTTGTATAAGCAATCCTTGGCTGGGACCTGAAAACAGATTTTAGGATATTCCCACCATCTAGGAATTAATGTGTTCCTAAACTATTTTCACAAACAATATAGTCCATGAAAATATGCCTACTTCCCTTCAGTGAATCTGAAAATTGATTATATGCTAGCATTTTCAGTTAAACTGTCTAGCTTTTGAGTTTTTCTAGCTTTTTTTTTAAATACAGCTATAGCCAAAGTAGTCACACTAAAATATATTTTATAGGGTCTTCAGCATACAAACACACACACACACACACACACACACACACACACACCATAAAGCAATATATGCCTAAGGAGTCATTTTCAAATTTCATATTCAAGAATTTTAACAAATAATTTTATTTATGTATTTAATATGTAAATCAGAGTGTGAGGGACTAAGAGACTGGAGAGATGGCTTAGCTGTTAAGGCGCTTGTCTGCAAAACCTAAGAACCCAGGTTCAATTCCCCAGTGCCCACATAAGCCAGATGCACAAGGCGGAGCATGCATCTGAAATTCATCACAGTGGCTGGAGGCCTAGGTACACTCTTCTCTTCCTCCCCAATAAAAAATATTTTAAAAAAATAAAGAATGTGAGGGACTGAATGAACTACAAAATAGTTTCATCATTCTGTCATTTATTTAAAATAGGAATGGTAAATAGAAATGGCTCTATTTCCTTTAAGACACGGGTCAACAACTCTAGCTGATGAGGTAAAAATCTTAATGCTCAAATAAGCTTGGGTTTAAACTAGAGGCCAAGTTTACTCTAATAATTAACACACAGGTTAATGTTTCTTTAAAAAAAAAAGAGCATGGGGAAAAAAAAACTCTTCACAAGTAAACCGAATTGTTTAAAACCACACATTTTTCAGCTAACTTGAAGGAGAATGAACAATTCCTACATTATCAAAACTATTTTCTTTTTCCTTAAAAAGCAACCCTAACTTAGAAGCAAAATTACAATGTCAAAATATCAGTAACAAATAATAAAAATAAAATAACATCTATTGATCCTATATTGAACATCATAAAGAGAGGAAGAATCTTACTTCTCTTTACTTTAAAGAAATATCAAATGTATAGTAACAGCCACATCATTTTCCTCTCTTTTGTGTGTGTGTATGTGCATAGGGTATGCATCTATATAAACATGTTCATATCCATGTGGGCCTATATGTATGTGTGGGTGCAATACATAGGGGTGTTATGCATGTGGTGGCCACAGTTGATGTCAAATGTCTTTCTTGAATGTCTCTGACTATGGCAAGTTCTCTTAACTGAACCCAAAGCTCAGCAATTCAGCTAGTCTAGCTTAGCCATCCAGTTGCCACAAAGATCCTCTGTTTCTGACCCCCAGGAGCTGGGATTACAAGTGGCCCACTACACTGTCTAATATTTATGTGGGTGCTGGGATCCCAACTCAAGTACTTATATTTGTGCAACAAGCACTTTATCTATCCACTGAGACAACCCTCACTTTGCTTTCATAGTGTGGTAGTTTCAATGTAAATGTAAGTCCCCCATAGTCTCAGGTTCTTTCTTTCTTTCTGTTTGTTGTTGTGGTTGTTTTAAGGTAGGGTCTCACTCTAGCCAAAGCTGACCTGGAACTTACTCTGTAGTCCCAGGCTAGCCTTGAACTCACAGTAATCCTCCCACCTCTGCCTTCTAAGTGCTGGAATTAAAGGCATGCATTATCATGCCGGCCCTGAGGTTTTTGTTTTAGTTTGGTTTTTGTTTTGTTTTGTTTTTATTAAGCTTGTAACTTAAGTCTCCAGCAGCCTGGGGCACGGATCTAAGTCCAGCTCTGTGGTGTGTACAGAGCAGTTTGAGCTAGGTTGTTCTTGGTTGCAGGCTGTTTGATGGTGTCTCTGTATGAATCTGTAGAAGACAGCCACCACTGAGAGGGTGCTTCACCTGGATTCTGTTAGCCTGAAATAAACCCTTTCATCTTATAAGCTGCTTCTGGTCAGATGCGTTGTGCCAGCAATGAGAAGGTATCTGCAACATATTTTCAAAAGTATCTCAGGGCTGGGAAGATGACTCAAGCAGTTAAGGGTGTTTGCTTGCCAAGCCTGCTGGACAAAAAAAAGTGGTACGACAAAAGTTTTGTGTTCCTTTGCAGAAGCAAGAGGCCCTGGCACACATACACATTCATATACACACAAATAAATATTTTTTTCTTTTATTTTTTCAAGGTAGGGTCTCACTCTAGCCCAGGCTGACCTGGAATTCACTATGGAGTCTCAGGGTGGCCTCGAACTCACCACAATCCTCCTACCTCTGCCTCCTGAGTGTTGGGATTAAAGGCGTGCACCATCACACCCAGCTACAAATAAATATTTTAAGGAAACAGAAACACAAACTTTAAAAAAACATAAAGGAATACCACTTTTCAGGCTTGGAGGTTTATACCTGTAATCTCAGCACCAGGAAGGTTGAGGCAGGAAGATTTAGAGATCAGCCTGGGTTACAACAGTGAGTTCCAGGCCAGCCTCAGCTAGATAAGACTTTGCATCAAAAAAATAAAAACAAAATAAAAAATCAGGGCTGGGAAATGGCTCAGTGGAAAAGGGATTACCACACAAGTGGGAGGAACAGAGTGGATTCCCAAAAACCACATAAAGCCAGTACATGGTGACAGAAGCATCTACAAGGCCAACACTCTTATAGCAAGAGGGAGGCAGAAACACAATATCCCTAAAAGTCTGTATGCCAACTAGCCTGACAAATCCAAGTGCAAATCCTGCCTCAAGCAAGGTGGAAGGCCTGCATACCCTATAACAAATACATAGCTCACTCATGCATACACACACACCACACACACACAAAAATAACAGGGCTTAGAGAGATGGCTCACTGGTTAAGGTGCTTACCTACAAAACCTAAGGACCAGGGTTCAATTCCCCAGGACCCACATACAGCCAGATGCACAAGGTGGCACAACATGCATATAGAGTTTGTTTTCAGTGGCTAGAGACCCTGGCATGCCCATTCTCTCTCTCTCTCTCTCTCTCTCTCTCTCTCTCTCTCTCTCTCTCTTCCCCTTCCTCCCTCCCTCTCAAATAAATAACTAATTTAAGAAAATATTTAAAGAAAACAGGACTGGAGAAATGGCTTAGTAGTTAAGGCCCTTGCCGGCAAAGCCTAAGGACAAGGGTTCAAGTCTCCAGGTTCCACATAAGCCAGATGCACATGGCCATGCATGTGTCTGGAGTTCATTTGCAATGGCTAGAGGCCCTGACATGCCCATTCTCCTCCCTCCCTCCCTGCCCCTGCCTCTCTCTCTCTCTCCCTGCCCCTGCCTCTCTCTCTCTCTCCCTGCCCCTGCCTCTCTCTCTCTCTCTCTCTCTCTCTCTCTCTCTCTTTCTAATAAAAACTTTTTAAAAGGTCTGGGCATGACGGCACACGTGTTTAATCCCAGCACTTGGGAGGCAGAGGTAGAAGGATCACCATGAGTTCAAAGCTACCCTGAGACTACATAATGAATTCTAGGTCAGCCTGGACTAGAGTGAAACTCTACCTCAATAAACTAAAAAACTTAAAAAATAATAATAACAGGGCTGGAGAAATGGCTTCCCAGTTCAGCACGTGCCTGTGAAGCCTAAGGACTCCAGTTTGAGGCTCAATTCCCCAGTACCCACGTAAGCCAGATGCACAAAGTGGCGCATGCATCTGGAGTTCGTTTGCAGTGGCTGGAGGCCCTGGCGTACCCATTCATATTCATTCATATTCTCTCTCTCCCTCTATCTCTCTCTCTCTCTCTTTCTCTCTCTCCTCCCTCTTTCCCTCCCTCCTCCCTTCTCTTTTGCTCTCAAATGAATAAATGAAAAAAATAACAAAAAAGGATATGATGTGAGGATGTGTGCACATGCTAATGAATTCTCCTTTTTTAGTTTGTTGAGTTGGTTGGTTGGTTTTGGCTTTTTTTTTGGTTTCTTGAGGTAGGGTCTCACTCTAGCCCAGGCTGACCTGGAACTCATTCTGTAATTCCAGGCTGGTCTCAAACAAATGGTGATCCTCCTACCTCTGCCTCCCAAGTGCTAGGATTAAAGGCAGGCACCACCACACCCAGCTTACATAGAAACTAAAATACAGCATCTTTTTATACTAAAAACTTTTTACTCATTAACATTAAAGTAACATATTAACTTCTACAGCTCAAGTTAGTAAATAATGAGTCTAGCATGACTATCTTTAAAAAGTCTGTAAATCACAAACTATCATGAAAAACTCTATTGAACTTTAGAAAACTCCTAAAACATAAATTTTACTGATTAGTATATAAATGAATATATAAGTACATAAATGATACACATAAGCACACACAGAAGGAAATTGTCTATACTGCTAATCTCCTTGTTAATTATTACTACTGCCAATAATTTATCACATGACTTTAGGAAAGTAACATAATTTGAAGAGCTTTCACTTTCCTATCTTTAAAGTGAGAAAAACAAAGCATCAAAATACATTATAGTACATTAAAAAAAAAACTCAAGATACAGAGAAAATAAGAGTGAAAACATGAAAAAAATTACTGTCAGTGGATAAAGTGCTTGCCACGCAAATTTTGAGTATCTGAATTAGGACTCCCAGAAAGCATGTAAAAGCGAAACCCACGGAAAAAATCCTGGTACTATAGTGGGAATCTGTAATCCTAATACACCTAAAAGCAAGAAAGAAGGCAGGGGCTGGAGAGATGGCAAAGCAGAAGGAACTAAGTTCAATTCCCTAGAACTCACGTAAGCCAAATGTACATAATGGCACATGCGTCTGGAGTTGGTTTGCAGTGGCTTGAGGTGGTGGTGCGCCCATTCTCTCTCTATGTCTCTCTGTCTCAACTAAATAAACAAGAAGTATACACACACACACACACACACACACACACAAACACACACATACACACACACACACACTTTGTTTTGTTTTGTTTTGTTTCTCGAGGTAGAGTCTTACTCTAGTCCATGCTGACCTGGAATTCACTATGTAGTCTCAAGGTGGCCTTGAACTCACAGTGGTCCTCCTACCTCTGCCAAATAAGAAATCTTTTTTAAAGAGAAAGACAGAAGAATCTACAAGAAGCTGTCATGCCAGCTTGGCTGGTAAAGGGAGCCATAATAAGACAAGGTGAAAGTTGAGGACCAACATCTGAGGTTGTCCTCTAAACTCCACATATGTGCCAAGGCAAGTGTATGTCTGCACTCACATACATGAACATGGACACACATACAGCACATACACATACATATCATACACACAAACAACTATAAAAGTAGAACTTAGGACTGAGAGGATAGTTCAGTAAATTAAGTCCTTTCTGCCTAAGCATCCTTAGCACCCACATAGATGCCTGTCATCCCAGCATTCAAGGAGTGGAGATTAGAAGCCCAGGGCAAGCTGGCTAGCTAGACTAAATCAGTGAGCTCTGAGTTCAAGTGACAGAACAGTCTCAGTAAAATAAAGTGGAAAGTGATCAAGGCGATCAGATGTCAACCTCAGCCTCCACATGCCCACATAGATGCATGCTCTACCCAAATCTATACCCATACAATGCAAAAAGAAAGAAGGAAGGAGAGAAGGGGGAGGGGGAGGGGGAGGGGGGAGGGGGAGGGGGGAGGGGGAGAGGCAGAAGGGGAGGGGGAGGGGGAGAGGCAGAGGGAGAGGGAGAGGGAGACGGAAGGGAAGGGGAAGGGGAAGGGGAAGGGGAAGGGAACGGGAAGGGGAAGGGGAAGGGGAAGGGAACGGGAAGGGGAAGGGGAAGGGAACGGGAAGGGAAGGGGAAGGGAAGGGGAAGGGAAGGGGAAGGGAAGGGGAAGGGAAGGGAAGGGGAAGGGGAAGGGGAAGGGGAAGGGAAGGGGAAGGGAAGGGAAGGGGAAGGGGAAGGGGAAGGGAGGGGGAAGGGGAAGGGAGGGGGAAGGGGAAGGGAGGGGAAGGGGAAGGGGAAGGGAGGGGAAGGGGAAGGGGAAGGGAGGGGAAGGGGAAGGGGAAGGGGAAGGGAGGGGAGGGGGAAGGGGAAGGGGAAGGGAGGGGGAAGGGGAAGGGGAAGGGGAAGGGAAGAAGGGAAGGGAAGAAGAAGGGAAGGGAAGAAGAAGGGAAGAGAAGAAGAAGGGAAGGGAAGAAGAAGGGAAGGGAAGAAGAAGGGTGGGAGGGAGAGGGCAGAAGAAGAATTCATCAGACACTTCCTTTAGGAAGGGAAAAAAAGAAAACAAGGGAATATTAGAAGAATGAAGAAAAGTCAATTTTGTACTATAGTGTCATAATTTGCACTAATCTGGAGTAATTTCTCTTACTAATCACTCTACCTATTAAATGTAAACCACTGAATGACCGATATGAAATATTTTGAAGGTTAGCTGGATATTACCCCAATTATCATCAGACATGTATGAAATACCTTAGCATATGGAGATATGGGAGCTGATATAGTAACAAACAGAAGTAACACATGACTTACATTTTGAAAAAATAGTGTTTAGACTATTTAGAATAGCTCCTGAATAAGAACTCAACAATCTGTTTTCAAAATACCATCTGGGGAGAATGGAATTTCAAAGGAGAAAGTGGGGGTGTGAGGGGGAGAATTACCATGGGATTTTTTTATAATCATGGAAAATGCTAATAAAAAATTTTTTAAAAATACCATCTGGGGAAGTGAAGCTAGTATTTGTTAAAGGTCATTTCATTTATATTAGTAAGAAAATAAAGTAGTTATTAATTAGAGGGAAACTAATTCATTAGTTCATATATGAAATTGCCACAAGATAAAAATATTAAAACAACAGATTGTAAGAAACATAGTACTAATTATACATCAGTTTTTTTAATCCATACTTAAATTATGCTTATATTACATTCTGAAAGAAAATATCACAAAAGGAAGTTTTTAAAGTTCTCGTATACAGATGAATTATCACCATGATTCTACAAGTACCTGCAGTTCCCCAATTGAGAAGTCCTTTAGTTAAGGCAGCTTTTGGCCACCTTTAGATATAAACATTTTCAAATATAAGATTTCAAATATGGGATTTGCAACATTTCCTGAAGAATAAACAATTAGGTTCAGATACAGAAACTATAACAAGAATTCAATACTTCTAATCCCTTTAGAATAGAAATGTAATCTCAAATTACCTAAATTACAACAATATTAAAAATATCTGAGCAAGACATAGAGCTGTAGAATAAAAAGTATTGTAAATTATAATTATATATAAGTATATAAATCATAAGTATTAGGATAAAAGAATTATAAAAGCTTTATATTATTAACAATCAAAATACTGAAATGCAACATTAACCCTGTGAAGATTTTTTTAAATACTAAAAAGCAAGCTAATTGGACTATTAAATGAAACAATTCTCAAAAATAGTTCCAAATATAGGTTTCATCCTTAAATTAACAAGCTGATGAAAAATGTGAGGTTCTGTGATATTTTTCCATCTCTGAATTAGGAAAAATATTCAGAGAGTTCTATCTCTAAGTTAGGGAAGCAATGGCAAGCTTACAGTAAAAGAAATGGCAAAAAAAAAAAAAAATACTAAGAAAAAATAGTATCACAAAAATCAATCATTCAAAGACAAACATTTGAAAATCTGGCTCAAGAAAAACTTAATGTGGGCTGGAAGGATGGCTTAACAATTAAGGCATTTGCTTGCAAAGCCAAAGGACCAATGTTCTATTCCCCAGGTCCCACATTAGCCAGATGCACAAGGGGGCACACGCATCTAAAGTTGGTTTACAGTGGGTAAAAGCCCTGGAGCACCCATTCTCTCTCCCTCTCTCTCTCTCTCCCCCTCCCTCCCTCCCTCCTTCTCTGTCAAACAAATAATAAATAAAAATAAAATATTGAAAAAAATGCCATTTCAATTAAATAAAACTCTAATTCAGAGCCTGGGGAGACGGCTCAGCCGTTAAAGGCTCTGGTTTAAAAAGCTTGCCAACTTAGCTGGGCATGGTGGCACATGCCTTTAATCCCAGCACTCGGGAGGCAGAGGTAGGAGGATCACTTTGAGTTCAAGGCCACCCTGAGACTACGTAGTGAATTCTAGGTCAGACTAAGCTAGAGTGAGACCCTAGCTTGGAAAACGAAAGAAGAAAAAAAAAAAAAAAAAAGCCTACCAACTTGAGGTTCAATTCCCCACCTACTCACATGAAGCTAGATAGGTGTGCAATTGGAGCAGCAAGAGGCAGTGGCACACCCATACATACACACACACACAAACACACACACACACTTGCACAAATAAATAACTTTATGTCCAATTAAATGTCTTTAAAATACACTGATAAAAGTATATGAACATTAAAATAAGCTATATGTGATCTATGTTAAGATGTCTTTTGCTTCCCTACATTTTGACATCTGAAATTGAGTTGGCCATCGACCTTACTTTAAATTATTACAGAAAGTTACAGGGACACTATGAATCAAACTAGCCTGAGGTCTCGCCTTGGAGATTTTTTGGACACTACTGTCAATATGAATTCAGACTGTAAACCTGAATCAGTACCACTTCACACTTCAAAGTACCAGGTGACATCTTTTTTTTTTAAAAAACTCCCTCTACTCAGTGCCAATGTATGGACAAAGACATTCCCTTCTGTGAGAATGTTTCCCATTTACTTTTATACTAAGGATATATCCTTTCCATTTTCTACCTCCCAATAGGGTCCCCCATCTTGGGTATTTTCCCCTCCCAGGCTTCACAAAACTGATAGCCTGGTAGAAATAATAAAATATAATAAATCCACACAGCTTCTGTCCAATGTAATTATAAATGTAACTATAAAAGTAATTACAATGTTATGCAAATAAAGAATAAAAAGTGGTAAATACCTGTCATTTGTATATACTCTCAAAAGTCTTCTGTCAAAATCGCTTTCATATCTAAACCTCTCATCCATTTCTTCACTTACTTCAGGATCTTGGTCTGGTCTATAGTAATGTCTGTTAAGAATACAATCCTCATTAAACCTTCGAAATCTTCTTTCTGGAACACCAGCCTTGCTGGCAAGCCTTTGATGTTTAGTATTAGCAATGCCTACTTCTTCATTCGTTTTCTTAATAATTCTTCTATTCCTTAATTCAATTTCATCATCTAGTTGTCGATATCTGTCCTCCTCCAGTCGTCTTTGGTTTAGAAGTTCTTCATATGCTTCTGAAGGAATTAAAACATCTCTTCTAGATCTCTCTGAATGTGTGCAAGATGTTTGTATTTGTGGAGGTATATCAGGTTTAACTTGGCTAACAGGATTTTTATTTCTTTGACTCTTAGGCTGAAAGAAAACACAAATCTTAATAAGATACTATCATGTAAAGGGTAATTAAAGCCTCAAATCATATTAAGTCTTTACTATCTCTTGTTTGACATTTAATCAACAGTTTAAAATGTTTTTGCTTTAAAAAAAAGTAAAAAGGAAACTTTATTATGCAATAAAATGGGTTTTTTTCTTTGTTTGTTTAAAGTAGGGTCTCATTATAGCCCAAGTTGACCTGAAATTTACTATGTCGTTTCAGGCTGGCCTTGAATTCACAGTGATCTTCCTACCTCGATATCCCAAATACTATGATTAAAGGTGTGTGCCATCACACCCAGCAATAAAATATTTTAAGTATCACCAGACAGACAAAAGTAAAATGAGCAAGTAGCTATGAAAATGAGAAAAAATAAATGCAAGTTCCTATCCTAAGAAACAGTACACATTTTTAAATATTTACTTGCATGTGTGTATGTGTGTACATGTGCCTGTGTGGCAGAGTTTCATGCTGCTGCAAATGACTACCCATTCAACTTTACATGAGTGGCTGGGGAATTGAACCTGGGCTGGAGGGCTTTGTAAGCAACAGCCTTAACTCTCTGAGCCATCAACTCAACCCCAATACTAGACAATTTTTTTTTAATTTGTTTGTTTAAGGAGATATAAAGAGAAGAGAAAGGAAGGGAGGAGGGTACTCGATAGGTTGATATTGTATATACGTAAGTATAATGATTGAGATGGGGAGGTAATATGATGGAGAATGGAATTTCAAAGGGGAAAGTGTCGGGGGGGGGGAGGGAGGGAATTACCATGGAATATTTTTTATAATCATGGAAAATGTTAATAAAAATTAAAAAATAAAAAAAAATGGGAAAAAAGGTATGCACCACCAAAAAATAAAATAAAAATTTAAATTTTAATTTTAATTTAAAAAAAATTCTTTGTTTATTTTTATTTATTTGAGAGCAACAGACAGAGAAAGAGGAAGAGAGAGAGAGAGAGAGAGAGAATGGGCGTGCCAGGGCCTCCAGCCACTGCAAACAAACTCCAGATGTGTGTGCCCCCTTGTGCATCTGGCTAACGTGGGTCCTGGGGAATGCAGCCTCGAACCGGGGTCCTTAGGCTTCACAGGTAAGCACTTAACTGCTAAGCCATCTCTCCAGCCCCCCAATACTAGACATTTTTAAAATATTTACATATTACTTCAAATTAAATTCTTATAAAAAATATAGAAGGCAGTAAACTTAATTTAGAAAAAAATGTAAACACCATATACGTATTAGAAATTCCTTCATCATTATTCTTCTATTCCATAACATACACACAATAGTTTTAAAAATCACTTAAAGAAAAATTTTTTTTTTTAAATATGCATGGTGGCCACTGTGACCCTATCACTTAGGGAGCAAAGGCAGAATTACCATAAGCTCAAGGCCAGCCTGGTCACAGTGAGTTCCAGGCCAGCCTAGGCTACACAGCAAGGCCTTGTCTCAAAAAAATAAATTAAATCACTTAGCAAAGCTGATCTATAAAAGTAAAGGTCCCAAGTGGAATTAAATTTTAAAGTTCTTCAATACAAGATAAAACAATTATTTTGATTATCTTTGTGGATTTCACTAAACCACAAAAACAAAGTGAGAAACATAATTTATCTACATTAATATTAAGGTTTTTTTGTTCAGCAGCAGGATACCAAAGCGAAAGTTTCAACATCACAAACTAACAAGGTATAATACATAAACTACAGAAACAATACCTGAAAGTATAGTCTTAAGGGATAATACTTAAGTCAGCGTTTTGTTCTTTAGAAATAATATGTGAATCACATATAATTTATCAGTTGCATTAATAGGTAAGAAGCAAATAAAATTAATTTTAACAATGTATTTTACTCAATACATCCAAAATATTATTCCAATGTATAATCTAAACAGAAAAGTTATAAGGTAATTCATATTTTTAGAGTGATCATTTGAAATCTGGTGCATTTCTCACATTTACAGTACATCTCAATTCATGCAAGAGGTTTCATTGAAAATACATGATCTATATTATATTTCATTAAACATAGGTTCACATACACAAATTGTTCCTCTCATACTGTCTAATAGCTGTATGAAATGCCAGAAATTTTTTATTTACTATTTGTGTCCATGTTAACAAGACTCAGTCACTTTTAGAATTAATGTAACTTTGAAACAAAAGCAGGTTAAAGAGCTACATGAATCCAAGTTAATTTACTAACTAGTGCCAACTTAATGTTATTAACGTTGACTTTAAAGAGGATTTAACATTATTTGAAACACAACTCTAAATTTATCAATATTAACAAGGTAGGGCTAGAGAGATGGCTCAAAGGTTAACCGAAGCCTGATGGCCTGGATCCAAGTCCCCAGTACACAGGTAAAGCTAGATGCACAAAGTGTCACACGTCTGGAGTTCGTTTACAGCAACAGGAGAAGATCCTGGAGTGTTAATACTCACTGTCTGTCTCCCTGTCTTTCTCTCCAATAAATAAATCATTTTAAAATAAGCTGAGGGTGGTGGTGCACGCCTTTAATCCTAGCACTCAGGAGGCAGAGGTAAGAGGATCACCATGAGTTCGAGGCCACCCTGAGACTACATAGTGAATTCCAGGTCAGTCTGCGCTAACGTGAGACCCTACCTCAGAAAACCAAAAATTAATTAATTAATTAAACAAGGTATTCTTCAAATTTTGTGTGCCTTTTTTCAACCAAAGTACATATTATCAGTCATAATAACCTCCTGTAGTTTGAGTCACATTAAAATATGTAAGATCACCAGTTGTGACACAACATACCTTTAGTCCCAGCACTCAGGAGGCTGAGGTAGGATTGCCAAGAGTTTGAGGCCAGCCTGGGGCTGCAATATTAGTTCTAGGCCAGCCTAGGCTAGTGTGAGACCCTGAAAAAAAATTTTTCCATTTGCAAAAAGATTTGTTATCCAACATTAGTAAACTATACAAAAAGTGGGATTATGAAAATGAGTTTTTCTTCTGTATAATATTTTTACTTATTATAACAGAATGCCACATATAAATTTATAAGCATATCCAGTTACCTTGTCAACAGGAAGTTAAATTCCTTTAGTTCTGTTTATATAATCATAACATCTCAAACATAACTCACATCATACCATATCCTTTATGTTTTCATATCTACAATATTATCTTTAATAGAATAGGAAAATGAGAAAAATGGCTAAAACCAAGCAGAGCATGGTGCACCATGTAGCACATGCAACTTACACCAATACTCAGGAGGACAAAGCAAGACAATGAGGTCAAGGGCTCCCTGGGCTATACACAGTGAGACCCTATCTTAAAAAATATGCTAATCGGCTGGAGGGATGGTTTAGTGATTAAGGCACCTTCCTACAAAGCCAAAGGACCCAGGTTTGATTCCCCAGGACACATATAGGCAACATGCATAAGGTGGCACATGACCTGGAGTTCATTTGCAGCGACTGAATGCCCTGGCACACCCATTCTCTCCCTCTGTCTCTCTACCTCTCTCTCTCTCTCTCTGTCAAGTAAATAAAATGAATTTTAAAACTTTAAATAAATAAATAAATATATATATATATATATATATATACATATATATGAATGTATGTATATATAATATAATGTGCAGATGGATAGATATATCTCCCCTCCCTCCCTCCCTCCTTCCCTCTCTCCCTTCCTCCTTCCCTGCTGGGTGTTTAACACCTTTAATTCCAGCTTGGGAGACAGAGGTAGGAGGACTGCTGTGAGTTCAAAGCCACTCTGAGACTACAGAATAAACTCCAGGTCAGCCTTGGCTACAGTGAGACCCTACCTCAAAAAAAAAAAAAAAAAAAAGTTAATCTCTACATCGTAATAGTTTTTAAAGAACACACTTTGCAAGCTGGAAAGATGACTTAGTGGTTAGAGCATTTGTGTGCAAGGCCAAAGGACCCAGTTTCAATTCTCCATGTCCCACATAAGGCAGATGCACAAACGGTGGTATATGCATCCAGAGTCCATGTGCAGTGGCTAGAGGTCCTGATGAACCCATTTTCTTTCTCTCTCTTTCTCTCTCTCACCCTCCCTCCATCCCTCTCTCTCTCTAACAAATAAAATAAATAAATAAAAATTTTAAGACACACTTTGTACACACAAAACATTACTCACATTTTTTAGAAGAAAATAAGTTTAAAAAGTAACAAAAACTATATGTATCATAACCTTGAGTACTATAGGACTGTAAACACTAACTGAGAAAAATGAAACACTTTGTCTGGACCCAGTAAAACAGGCAAGTGGGAGCTGGGCATGGTGGTTCACGCCTTTAATCCCAGCAGAGGTAGGAGTATCCCTGTGAGTTCCAGGCCACCCTGAGGCTGCACAGTGAATTCCAGGTCAGCCTGGACTAGAGTGAGACACCACCTCAAAAAAAAAGGGGGGGGGAGGGAAAACCATGGAAAGTTGGTATAGCCCAGGTATCTGCTTTACATATGAACTATACACTCCAGCACTTCTATCCTTTGTACTGAGTGAGCCTTCTCATTAAACACTGTCTCCTGAGCAATCTGTTTAAAACAAATATGCAACTGTGCTTCAGCACCAGTGCGCATGGCCTTGCACCTGCTCAGGGGAAGAAAAGTCTTTCTTTCCCACCTCTAGCCTTTCCCTCAGACTATCCTGCTCTATGGTCATTCTTCCTAAATCAGTGAAAGCTATATCTTTCAGTCTCTAACCCACAAAGAGTAGCATGTGTTCTCACTAACTTTGGAGACTTACAGTTTTCATCATTTCTCAACAAAGCTGAGCAATTTCTTCCTGTGCCTGTTCATAAAGAAGGGAGGGCTTATCTCAGATTTAAGAGCCTTGACATTACCCTGGATCTCTGAAGCTAACTGACATTCATATTTTTCCAGCATACAGTAAGTTCTTCATGGTCTCTTACTGCTATCTTCAAAAGCTCTCCATCACAGGATGCACCCCAGAAGATGGGAACAGATGTCTTGGACTTTTAGATCTACTTCTGATCATTGTCCTCAAATTTTGATTTTTAATCTTACAGTAATCTCTGTCTGTTTCTAAAGACTTGACAAAGCAATCAAGTTTATAAGGAGAGTTATTCTGAGCTTTTGCAGTCTCTACAATTATAGATCTAAGCCTTTCTATTGTATCTTCCAATATTGTTATGTTATTTTGTTGGCAAATGAGTCCAATCTTTGCTTCTTCAAGTTCCTCATCAGCAGTATCCACCACAAAATTTTTCTTTTTCTACATGCTCTGCTATTTGGTCAATTTTAATCAATTCTTTACAAAAATGCTCACTGTGGCTGATTAAATCCTCTATTTAACTACTTACCATTCCTTCCTGTCCAAGAGTTTCTTAACATATTCTTGTAAGCCATAATTTTTCTGTTTGAGATCTTCAACTCTATAATTTCAGTGTATAGATGAATCTATCTTGGTTTCTCACTTGTTATTCTAGCTGGCAAGATCAGAAACTAGAACCTCCAGATCAAATAAGTGTTCTTTAGTAAACTGAGGGGGGCTATTCTTCTACCATCCCAGCACCTACTTCCATCCAACGTGCCTCAGGCCCCCACACACACCAAATCAAACAATTTTTAAAACTAAATATTTAATGTTACTTGTTTGATTTAATTTGGCTTCATTTTCCAAATGTTTACATTAAAAACAAAGTGAAGAAAATTTAAAAATAACAATAAAATGTGAAATATTCAAAATATATCAACTTCTCAAGAAATATATAATATTTAGCCAATGGTATTACAAGCCACTTTAAAGGCAAAAACATACCTCAGTATTCTTTTCTAACTGTCTGACCTTTTCAATGGATTCTTCCTTACCCCTGAGAAACTGATTGTATTCCTTGTTGCGTTCAAGTTTCAATCTTTCCTTAAAAATGAAAATCAAAAGACAAGGTTAATTTCAACTTCAGAAAAAATTCCTTAGTGTCAAATCAGAAACATTCAAATCAGAACTCATATAAATCAAGCTTTACTAATAATGGCAAGGATAAGATGTCACTACAAGGAAAGAGAAAAGCAGAAAAAAGATCTGATCATCATTGTCTCTCTTGCCTTATGAGAAAATGTATGGGTACATGCTTTGATCCATTAACACAGAAAGTCACCAAAGAATGGAGCTACATTATTTATGAAACATCTCTATTGTGTTTTTGGTGGCAGTTAGCTGTTTCTGTTTGTTCTTCAATGCTTAACGATAAAAACCAGGGCATTCTGAATGCTAAGCAAGCACTCTACCACTGAGCTACATCCCCATTCTTCTCTTTTTTACTTTATATGTTGAGATAGAGTTTCTATGGACTGGAGAGACAGTACCTGGTTAATATAGGGTTTTATACGTTGCCTCAGCTTGCCTTGCACTGCCTCAGTAGTCCAGTCTGGATTTAAAAGTTCAATCCTTCTGCCTCAGCCTTCTGATAGCTGAGATTACAGGCCTACATTACCAGGCCCAGATGAAACATTTCCATTTTATATTATAATGTAAATGATATGTTACAAAGAGCTATGCATTATAAATATATAGATTACAAGTTTTATTATCAATAACAATTCTAGACAAACCAGTACAATTAGCCAAAACCTTTATAAATAAATCTTGCTACCTAGAAAATATGGTACATGTGTTTACCAGGGGGTCTGGCATATTCCCAAAGATGACCAATTAGCCTCCTTCAATCCATCCTAGAAAGACCTCCTCTCCTAATGTTCCAGCCCATTCCCAAGATACCTGATACTAAACTATTTTTCCCTAGTTAAAGGACTCTCATATTTTAAGCATAAAAAGGTAAAAGTAGCCAGGTATGGTGGTACATGCCTTGAATCCCAGCACTTGGTAGGCACAGATAGGAGGATCATGGTAAGTTTAAGACCAGCTTGGGACTACAGAGTTCAGATCAGCCTAGGCTAGAATGAGACCTTACCTGGAAAAAGAAAAGGTAAAATTATGTAGAAACTAAAATATTATAATGAAAATATTCTGTTGAAACTCAAATATAGGTTAGAAAGTTTACTAAAACTCTAGTATGTTTAATGTTGCTGAAACAAGACATAAAGACCCAAACCACCTGTACTTGCAGAGTAGAAAACTAATTTAAAAAAAAAAAAAGGAGTATTAAAGAAACTAGGTCTGCTTCTGAAACACATTAACTGTCCATTTGTTCTTACATACTATTCACTGTCCCTGCTCCATCCCTAAACAAATGGAATGTGGGGCTGGAGAGATGGCTTAGCAGTTAAGTGCTTGCCTGTGAAGCCTAAGGACCCCGGTTTGAGGCTCAATTCCCCAGGACCCACGTTAGTCAGATGCACAAGGGGGCATACATCTGGAGTTCATCTGCAGTGGATAGAGGCCTTGGCATGCCCATTCTCTCCCTCTCTCTCTCTCTCTTTCTCTCTCTCTCTGCCTCTTTCTCTCTCTGTCACTCTCAAATAAATAAATAAACAAAAAATTTTTTAAATGGAATTTGTGTTAATGGGATGGCAGAAACATATATTCAAATAGCCCCTACCCTTGCTCCACTCAAAACATTCACTCTTCTACAACCACTCATTTCACTGATAACTGCACCACACAACATAAACTTTGTAGGTCAGAAATTAATGAAGAAAATAAATTCTGAATATTCAATTAACTATAATCAAATGTAGCAAAAGAATTAAAACATTAAAGAAATTAAAGAAACCAGGCTGGGAAAATGGCTCAGTTAGATACTTGCTCACAAAGGCTGCTGCCCAGGTTGGCCAAGGTTCTGCCACAGTCATCTGGAGTTCATTTGAGCAGCAACAGACCCTACCATACCCATTCATTCTGATTCTTATTTGGATTCATTTACTCTCTCTATATATATACCTATCTCTATCTCTCTCTTTCCTTGTAAATAAAAAAAAGTTAGAAGCCAGGCGTAGTGGCACATGCCTTTAATACCAGCACTTGGGAGACAGAGGTAGGAGGATCGCTGTGAGTTCGAGGCTACCCTGAGACTACATAGTGAATTCCAGGTCAGTCTAAGCTACAGTGAGACCCTACATCAAAAAAAATAAAATAAAACCAGTTAGAGCCAAATGTGGTAGTGCATGCCTTTAATCTCAGTAGAGGTAGGAGGATCACATTGAGTTCAGGCCAGCCTGAGACTACATAGCAAACTCCAGGTCAGCCTGGGCTAGAGTGAGACTCTACATTGAAAAACAAACAAACAAACAAAATAATAAAATAAATTTTTAAAAAAGAAAGTTAAAGGGCTGGAGAGATGGCTTAGCAGTTAACCGCTTGCCTGTGAAGCCTAAGGACCCCTGCTCAAGGCTCCACTCCCCAGGACTCACAGCCAGATGCACAAGGTGGCACATGCATCTGGAGTTCATTTACAGTGGCTGGAGGCCCTGGCATGTCCATTCCCTCTCCCCCCCCCCCCCCGCCTCTTTCTCTCTCTGTCACTCTCAAATAAATAAAAATAAACAAAATTTAAAAAGATATTTAAAATTTTTTTAAATATATCACACTATATGGTTAATACCTACAATATTAAAAGAACACATTTTATTTTTTTAAATAATTTTATTGATTTATTTGAGAGAGAGACAGAGACAGAGCTAGAGGGAATGAGTATGGGTGCCCAGGGCTTCCTGCCACTACATATGAACTCCAGACACATGTGTCCCTTTCTGCAGCTGGCTTTACATAGGTACTGAGGAACCAAACCCAGGCCAAAAGGCTTTGTAAGCAAGCACCTTTACCCAATGAGCCATTCCTCCAGCCCCCAAAACACTTTTTAAACAATAAACTGAGAAGTTCCACAAAAAGAGAAAACAAAATTTAAAGAAATATACTCGTGTAGGGAAAATGATATAATTGATATGTACTAAAATCAGAAGTACATTCTATCATGATTTTGAAGCCTCAGAAAACTGGTACTCACATAAAAAAAAAACTCTGATCCACATACCTTGGCAGATAACCTCTCAGCAATAGGAAGAGAAACTCCTAGAGTAGAAGGGTCTGTTTCATCCGTGGATAAAAAATTTTTCTGCATATACACACATTAAAATACATATATTAGCTAAAATTACCTTTAGAAAATGTTTCATCAATGTCTTTATGTTCCATATTCTAAACTATTACATTATACAGAACACAAGATGAAATGTAAATGACAACAGAGACAAAATACCAAAGGTTACTTAAAAAAAAAAAGATAATTTTCCTCAAGTCAACAACTCCCTGAAAGGCCATCTCAAGCTATAAGTTTCATGTCCAATACCTATATATCTTCTGATTCAAGATGATTAAAAGCATGGACAAAAAGAAACTTCCACTATATATTCCTTTCCTAGGTACATATTCTTCATTTTCTGCACTTTACTGATTGTTTGAACAAAAGGTAAAATTTTAACTTCCTTACAAACATCCTTATGCTGCTCATTTTTTTTTTCTTTTGCTACAGTAATGTGAGCAAGCATCTACACAAAAACCAAAAGATTAAGCTATGATGCTGGCTTTAATTCTGTGGTGTATGCACCAGGATCTCTTGCCACTGCAAATAAATGCCCAGTAGGCTTTATGTGGCACATGCCTTTAATCTCAGTACTCAGGAGGCAGAGGTAAGAGGCTTGCAGTGAGTTTGAGGCAACCTTGAGACTACATAGTGAATTCCAGGTCAGAGATCAGGCTGGGCTAGAGTGAGACTCTACCTCAAAAAAAAAAAAAAATAAATAAATAAATAAATAAAAATAAATGATAGTTGGCTTATAAAACTCTAATATGTTTCTTTGTCAAAGGAAACAATAGAACAAATGACTGGCTAGCTCCTTAAGTCTGTTTACCCTATATGTTGAAATACACTATAAACCTGAACATTTCATAGAATTATAAATGATCAGTAACAAAAACAAAACCACACTCAGAAATCCAAGCCTCAACTGAGTTACAAATCATTACTGCTTTATTTAACAATTCCAGAACAAGTCTAAGACAATGTCTTAAAGTTTCAATATGAACAACATAACTTTATTATAACTTAAATTTTATTTGAGTAAATACTGGGTGTGGGGGATTTGATTCAGGTGTCCCCCAAAAACTTAGGTGTTCTGAATGCTAGGTTCCCAGCTGATGGAGATTTGCAAATTAACACCTCCTGGAGGGAATGTATTGTTGGGGGTGGGCCTATGGGTGTTATAGCCAATTTTCCCTTGCCAGTGTTTGGCACATTATCCTGTTCCTGTTGTCCACCTGATGTTGGCCAGGGGGTGATGTCCACATTCTGCTCATGCCATCGTTTTCCCCTGCCATCATGGAGCCTCCCCCTCAAGCCTATAAGCCAAAATAAACCACTTTTTTCCCCACAAGCTGCTTTTGGTTGGGTGATTTCTAGCAGCAATGCAAACCTGACTGCAACACTGAGAGACAAATGTTCAAACTCTCCTGCATTGGGACTCATCAGTATGTTAGGTCACATGTTCTATAATTTAAAAATAATAATAAAAGGAACAAACTTCACAAAGCATAAACTTCTAGGGCATGAGTGTGGGAAAATTGGCACATTTTTAACATGTGAGATATACTGGTGTGATTTCTAAGTGAGCTGGGTATAGTTGTTTACACCTTTAATCCCAGGACTTGGAAGGCCTTAAGGTAGGAAAACCACCATAAATTGGAGGCCCACTTGGGCTATAGAGTAAGTTCCAGGACAACTTTCGTTATATGAGACCCTACCTCCAAACTAAAGGGGTGTACCACTATGGGTAGGCTCAGCTCTTTTTCTTTTTAAGACAAAATCTCAGTCTGTAGGCCAAGTTCACCCAGAATTTACTCTATAGCTCAGGCTGGCCTCAAACCCACAGCAATCCACCTCCTTCAGCCTCCCAAGTATTGAGAACACAAGAATTTACAGGTGGCTCATGCATCTGGAGTTTGCAGGAGCTAGAGACCCTGGCACACCTGTACACACACATATTCATTCATTCATTCTCTCTCTCCCCCGCCCTCTCTGCTTGCAAATAAATAAATGAAGTAAAAATAGTTTTGTGGGGGGCTGGAGAGATGGCTTAGCGGTTAAGCGCTTGCCTGTGAAGCCTAAGGACCCCGGTTCGAGGCTTGGTTCCCCAGGTCCCACGTTAGCCAGATGCACAAGGGGGCACACGCGTCTGGAGTTCGTTTGCAGAGGCTGGAAGCCCTGGCGCGCCCACTCTCTCTCTCTCTCCCTCTATCTGTCTTTCTCTCTGTGTCTGTCGCTCTCAAATAAATAAATAAAATATTTTTAAAAAATAGTTTTGTGGGCTAGAGAGATGGCTTAGCAATTAAGGCACTCAACAAAAGCCAAAGGACCCAGGTTCAATTCCCCAGTACCCACATAAATTCAGAGGCACAAAGTAGAACATGCATCTTGAGTTCCATTTGCAGTGGCAGTAGGCCCTAGCATGCCCTTTCATTTCTTTTTTTTTTCTCTTTCTCTCTCTCTCAACTGCTTGCAAATAAATAATAAATGAAACAGAAAGAAACTATTTATCTTTATTTTCCAATATGAATTAACAAATTCAATGGGCTGGTTCTGATGCAAAAATATCAACAAATCTAAGCCCTGATAATTCAAAGCATTTTCAAATATTTTATCACCTACTAATCTTTTTATGACTAGCATAATTTGAAGAACAAAAATTTAGCATGCTGATGGGACTTAGTATAATTGCAGAATATTTATAAGAGGCATGAGGCATGAGAAAGCAACAAAAATAAATGCAAAGAAGGAACCACAAGCAATGATTGCACTAATAGATTTGATGATTATAATGTACAGACTGTATCATACTGAAAAAGTAAGGATCCAAAACACAAATGAAGCTTTTTTCAAAGTGATTTGAATGATATAAATGCAAGTGATTGCAAGCTATTACATCTCAAGGAGAAAATTATGCAGACAGCCCTACCTTTCTTTTTGCTTGTGTAATTCCCTAAAGTCAAGAGAAACAAATCATTGATAAAACGCATATAAAGTTCATTCTCAAAAAAAAAAAAGAAAGAAAAGTTCATTCTCTCCATGTATAAGTCACACTAAGAGAACATTACACAAAGCAAACACTATGAAGCAGTGGACAATCTAAAGTATATTTTGGATAACTAGAGCCATCATAACTGTTTAAAAAATAATTTTATGGCTCAAAAAGAAAATCTTAGAGCTGGAGAGATGGCTTAGTGGTTAAGGCATTTGCCTGCAAAGCCAAATGACCTTGGTTCAATTTCACAGGACCACATAAGCCAGATGCACAAGAGAGCACATGCGTCTGGAGTTTGCAGTGGCTGGAGGCCCTGGCGTGCCCATTCTTTCTCTCTCTCTTTCTCTAACAAATAAATAAATTTTAAAAACTTATCCTATAATAAACCTTTAGCTTTATTTTATAATTTAATAAAAGTACCTAAAATAAGGGTTCTGCTAAAGAAAGCATTAATCATAAAGTAAAGACTTCTGTGGTTCAGGTTTGATATAAAATGTCTTCCAGAGGTTCAAGTGTTGAAGGCCCAACCTTCAGCATATGACACTATTTTGAGAGACGCTAGAAATTTTAGTTGGCATTGCTGGATGAAGTATGTCACTTTGGACACGTCTTTGGGGTGGGGCGGCTAAACCTTATACCCAAATCCTTTCATGTCTAGCTGTCTGCTTACTGCTACCATAATATAAACACCTTTCTGCCATGCTTTAGTCTCACCATGGGCCCACAGCAAGGGAGCCAGCTGAACATGGACTAAAACCATGAGCATGACAAATCTTTTCTCCCTTGAACTGTTTCCTTTAACAAAGAATTAATATTTTATAAGCTTAGCTCACAGAAAAATTAGCACATAGAACCTCACGTGTCATTTTTGTAACTTTTTATTGACAAGTGCCACAAATATAGACCATATACCATGATCATAATCCCCTCCCACCACTTTCTCTTTTCCCCTTTCCCTATGTCCCCTCTTACACTATTTTAATACATGGATAGAAAATAGAGGTTTGGAAAATCATAATTATGCTTCTTTAAACCATGATAGTCTTCCAGAAAACATGAGCCACCAGAATTTAACAATCTCAACTGAAAATTAAAACCCACTTCCCCAGTAAACTGGCCAACAGTCTGCCACTACTGCATTTCCCATACTTGCCCCTTTCCCAGTTAAGATCACACCCAGGGCCTTGTACATGCTCACCATGCATTCTACCACTGACTACACCTCCAGGAAGAATCTGCATTATTTCATACCATGAGTTCTCAGAGCTACTTTTCTCAACAGAGAATTAACTTTGGTGGCTGGGGAGATGGCTCAGCGGATAAGAGAGTTTGCTGAGCAAATATGAGGACATGAGGTTGATGCCAGCACCCATGTAAAAACCTAGGCATTGGCACACATGCCTATAACCCCAGTCCTCAGGGAATAAGACCAGAGATGCGCTGGGGCTCACTGTCAGCCAATCTGACTGAAAAACTGTAACTCCAGTTGCAACGAGAGAATCCATCTCATGGAAATAAGGTGGAAGAGGAAGGTATATAACATTCTCCTCTGGTCTCCAAGCACACATATATGCATATACACAGAAACAACATACACTCACATACCCACAAATAATAATAAATTAACTTTAACTAAATTACTAAGCCAGATATCACTAATAATTTACACATATGACTAACACCTCACAAAAATTAGTCTGGACTAGGGAAATGGCTTAGCCATGAAGGCATTTGCCTGTGAAGCCTATGGATTCTGGTACAATTCCCCAGGACCCATGTAAGCCAGATGCACAAAGGAGTACATGCATCTGGAGTTCATTTGCAGTGGCTGGAGGCCCTGGCATGCCCATTCTCTTTCCCTCTGCCTCTTCTCTCTTTCTCTCAAATAAATATATAAAATATTTTTTTAAAAAAAAAAGAACTTGGGCTGGAGAGATGGCTTAGTGGTTAAGGCCTTTGCCTGCAAAGCCAAAGGATCCCGGTTCGATTCTCCAGGACCCACGTAAGCCAGATGCACAAGGGGGCGCATGCATCTGGAGTTCGTCTGCAATGGCTGGAGGCCCTGACGTGCTCTCTCTTTCTCTACCCCTTCAAGTAAATAACTAAATAAAATATATTTTAAAAATAAAAAAAAAAGAACTGGAGAGATTTCTTAGTGGTTAAGACATATGCCTGCAAAGCCTAACGACCCAGGTTCAATTCTTCAGGTCCCACATAAGCCAGATGCACATGCTGGTACATGCATCTGCAGATAAAGGCACAATTCAGAGCTTTTCCACATAGTGGGAGATCTCTGGACTTCCTTCACTTAATCTAATAAAGGCTCTCTAAATTAAAAAAAAAAAAAGACAAAATTCATGAAGAGAATACAATACCTGAGTAAGATAGCGTCTGTAATCTTGCCGTAGTTCTTCTTTCAATTTATGTTTCTTCCTTTCATAGTCTTCCCCAAGGGGTAAACTTAATCCATAATCAATTCCTAAAAGAGAAAACTTCTTAAGAAATGTATTAATTTTCAAATCGCTATCAATGAAATTTGACCTCCTATTAACAAAGTTCATTATAAAAGAGCATAGATGGCATTCATTCATTGTGAGACTGAAATCAAGATTTCTTATCTTAGAATGCTTCAGGACTGGAGAGATGGCTTAGTGGTTAAGGCATTTGTCTGCAAAGCCAAAGGACCCTGGTTTGATTCCCCAGGACACACGTAAGCCAGATGCACAAGGGGGTGCATGCGTCTGCAGTTTGCAGTGGCTGGAGGCCCTGGAGCACCCAATTCTTTCTCCCCCTCTCTCTGCCCCCCCTCTCCCTCAAATAAATAAATAAATAAATAGAATGCTTCAAGGGGTAACACATAGACACAGTGGCAAATAACACTCTTGCCCATGAACCCTAGCCATCTGCTCTCCTGCTGAGAGCAGCCACTCACAATGTTTCGTATGTACTCTTCCAGAGGCTTTCTATGCATCTCTAAAAAACTTTATATTGGTTATGTATAGATGTTGTGTGTGCATATTTACCTTTCCACTTTTTAAAAACCAGGGATCTAATTACATTTATTTTTATTACTATTATTTTATAAAAAGGTTGTACTCTTAGACCCCCTTGTCCCAGTCTATTATATTTATATTTCACTAAATTTTACTTTAATTTCTACAGATGTAAAGGCAAGATTTTAAAATGTTTGTTTTTAGTGTAGAAAGAATAAAAGTGTGATTTTTTTTAGCAATTAAAATTATCTTTGGTATAACATGTTTCTTATAAAAGATTATCTACAGGATGACAATGCCAAAAAAAGTTCAGTCATCATTTCTGACCTCACATAATGGTTGTTAATTTTTTGTGTGGTAGAGCGGGGTGGTGACGCATGCCTTTAATCCCAACACTTGAGAGACAGAGGTAGGAGGACTGCCATGAGTTTGAGTCCACCCTAAGACTATAATAGTGAATTCCAGGTCAGCCTAAGCTAGAGCAAGACCCTACCTCAAAAAAAAAAAAAAAAAGCAAAAATATTTTGTGTGATAAAATATACATAATAAGAAATTTGACTTTTTTTCCCCCCTTTGTTTTCCAAGGTAGGGTCTCACTCTAGCTCAGGCTAACCTGGAATTCATTATGTAGTCTCAGGGTGGCCTTGAACTCACAACAATCCTCTGTAAAAATTCTCATGTAGCCAGGCAGGCCTCAAAGTCACTGTGAAGCTAAGAATGACCTTGAGCTCCTGATCCTTTTGCCTGGAACTCAGAAGTACTAGAATTGCAGGTGTGTGTCACCATACCCAGCTTAAAATAATTTGCCATTTTAAACATCTTTTTTCTTTTTTTTTTTTTCCTTTCCTTTCTTTTTTCTTTTTTTTTTTTTGGTTTTTGAGGTGGGGTCTCACTCTAACCCAGGCTGGCCTGGAACTCACTATGTAGTCTTAGGCTGGCTTCGAATTCACGGCCATCCTCTTACCTCTGCCTTCCAAATGCTGGGATTAAAGGTGTGCACCACCACACCTGGCTTAAACATCTTTTCAATCTTTTAAGCACATAGTAACTCAGTGCATGAAGCATGTATATTCACAATGTTGTACAATCATTATCACTATCCACCTCCATATTATTTTCACTATCCCAAATAACAGGATATAAATGGATGTGAATTTTCTTTAAAAAGAACTTCAAGTTTAAGTACATTCCTTTAAAAAATTATGAAGTATCCAGTAAGTTTAAAAGGAGACATAAAGGGAAGAGAAAGGAAAGGAGGAGGGTATTAATAGGTTGATATTGCATATATGTAAGTGCAATGATTGTGATGGGGAGGTAATATGATGGAGAATGAAATTTCAAAGGGGAAAGTGGTGGGGGGAGGGAATTACCATGGGATTTTTTTTTTATAATCATGGAAAATGCTAATAAAAATTAAAGAAAAAGATAACTAATATACAAGAGTTAGAGGGGAGAGGGGGAGAGGGAGGGAGGGAAGATGTAGGAGATTTAGGTCAGTCTTGATCCTACCCTCTCCAGTGTCTTGTGGTTCAGGTGTTTCCTGTAAGGGTCTAGTCATCCACAATGAGCTTTTGACCAGAGAAACCTACAAGGTTTCCCAAAACAATGACAGACTTCTGTCAGAGTACTTGATGACCCACCAAAGGCCAGTGATAAGACCCTATTGCTGAAGACTCCATATACAGCTGACACGTAAAATGGAATGACATGGCTGGAAGCCAGGAGAGAGTCAGTCCCCAGACAGTCAGCATGTCTAGTGCCAGAAGGCGCTACATAGGCGACTGGGGGAAATGACCAAGATCTGTCCAAGCAACACATTGTTTAACCTAATTAGCAACAAATAACCAGATGTGATGCCCACACAAGTGCAATAGTGGTACACAGCCATGGTGAGGAATCAATTGCTCTTGATTTGGCTAACTGATCCACTCAGTGGTACTAGACCCTTAGCTGGAGCTGGGAAACAAGTCAGAACCATACCCAAACACAAGCCCACTCTACAATATCAAGATACCATCAATCACAGGGTATAAGAGGGCCTACACCTATCAAACTGTCTATCAAAAAAGTAAGTGTTATCTCAATTTTCCGGGTGCTAACTTACTCTCCGTTGGAGAATCTGCTTCTCTTTTCCAGATAGATGCAGATCCTAAGAAGAGAGCTGCCCCAACATACCTCAAAAGGGGCCCAACTGAAACTAAGGACAACTGGCGAAATAAGCAAGGGTGATGTTTTCCTGTGAACTGGATACCAGCACAAAGGGGAAGGAGATCAACGCAGAGAAAAATCAACTCCTACCAAATCAGAGAGCCAAAGCCTCAGAGGCCCCCAACACCTCAGCACTGAAGCAGACCAAAAATGAACCCAACATGGCTCAGGGAAATCTTGAGGAAGAGGGGGCAGAAAGAATGTCAGAGTTACATGTTGGGTCATGATTTGCAGAGACATTTATCATACTAATAACTGGGGGCTAACTCCACAATGCACGACCCATTTTCATTAACAAGGAGGGTCTAATGGGAGGGGGTAGATCACAGATGAGCCTAAATAATGGTACCAAACTGCCTGTATTCACTGAAATGAAAACTAATAAATTAAATTAAAAAAAATTAAAGAAAAAAAAGATTAAAAAAAATTATGAAGAAGCTGGTGAGATGGTTCAGCAGTTAAGGCACTTGCCTGCAAAGCCTTACTATCCAGGTTCAATTCTCCAATACCCACGTAAAGCCAGATATACAAAGAGGTATATGCATCTGCAGCTCATTTGCTAGAGGCCCTGATATACCCATTCTCTGTCTCTTCTCTCTCTCTCTCTGCTTGCAAATAAATAAAAATATTTTTTAAAGCCAGGCATGGTGGTACATGCCTTTAATCCCAGACTCAGGAGGCAGAGGTAGAAGGATCTCTGTGAATTTGAAGGTGGCCTGGAACTACAGAGAGAGTTCCAGGTCAGCCTGGGCTAGAGTGAGACTCTATCTCGGGAAAAAAAGAGCTTTTTTTTTTTTTTTTTATGAGGATTGGAGATATGACTCAATGGTTAAAGGTACTTGCTTGTAAAGCTTAATGGGCCCTGGTTCAATTCCCCAGTATCCATGCAAACACAAGATGCACAAAATGGCACATGCATCTGGAGTTCCTTTGCAGTAGTAGGAGGCCCTGGCACCCATTCATTCACTCTCCTCTCTTTCCCCTCTCTCCTTGAAAATAAATAAAATATTTGAAAAAATGAGTTCTAAATATAAAAATGCATTGTTATTCTAAATACTATAGAAGAAATAATTTACAACTCATCACTTTTGTATCTTACTGAGAGGGAGTCAGCAGTTAGGGTGACTGGGCCCCTGAAAGTATCTTTGCAGTCTCCACTTTACTAGAGATCAAAGTATGAGCCGGGCGTGGTGGCGCACGCCTTTAATCCCAGCACTTGGGAGGCAGAGGTAGGAGGATTGCCATGAGTTCAAGGCCACCCTGAGATGACAGAGTTAATTCCAGGTCAGCCTGGACCAGAGTGAGACCCTACCTCGAAAAACCAAAAAAAAAAAAAAAAAAAAAAAAAAAAAGAAAGTATGATCTGCCTTCTTATCTCTTCCCTACATCTGTTCTTCTATGAACAACCTGAGCCTCTCCTGGGATGAAGGACTTCTTTCCTAGGATTTAATCTTAACATTGTGGTTGGTCAAGTTCAGTCCCAGAACTTGGCATTATGGCCTCTTCCAGAGATAGCCCCTAGTCCAGACCAATTGGCTATCTCTGGTCACCTGAGCACAAGGTAGGACCCACCACCATGAGGTTATAGATATGTTTACCTGGGGAAGGAAACCTCTCTTGGCAGCTTTTCAGCACTCATGAACCTCCAGGTTCTGGTGAGTTTCCCCTTGTTATAACCTCCCTGACCCCTACTTTCCACATGGGCTCTTTACCCCCAACTGCGCTCCACATGGCAGGAGCTCTTTGTTCTTTCTTTTCTTTCCTCTCTTAACTCTCTTTTTACATTTCTTCCAGGCCTGCCACATGAATGTATGCATTTTCCTTCCCTTGGTTCTGCACTTCACTCAATAAATATAATTTAATAATTATCCTTCTCAGGCTTACTTTATCCAATTCTTTGGTTAAAAGTATACACGAACCTAGGTTTGGGTTTAAGGACTTTCCTGATGCCCTAACACCCCATTTCATTATCCCTCATAATGATGGGAGCCTGTCATGCATGTGTCATATCACTGCCTTATTATATCACTGAACTATTTCATCTCATATAAACTCACTTGAAAAAACATCTTAAGACATTTCCATATACCTGCAATTTTATAGCATCCTAGATGAAACTCTTACTTCACAAAGGAATCTAAATAACATATTTTTGTGTGCTGTTTCTGGTTTGGTTTTTTGTTTTGTTGTTTGTTTGTTTGTTTGTTTGTTTAGTGGGATCTCATTCTAGCCCAGGCTGACCTGGAACTCACAGCAATCCTACTACCTCAGTCTCCAGGGACTAAAGGTGTATGCCACCAAAACTGGCTAAATGATGTTTTTTGAAAATACAGAATTTAAGACTAAGAAAAGAAATAGTAGGATTTTATTTTGACTTTTAAAAATCTTTTATTTTTATTTATCTGAGAGAAGGACAGAGAGAGAAAGAGACAGATAGAGAGAAAATGGGCATGCCAGGGCCTCTAGGCACTACAAACTCCAGACACATGCATCACCTTGTGCATCTGGCTTATGTAGGTATACTGGGAAAACAAACCTGGGCCCTTAGGCTTTGCAGGCAAGCACCTTAACTGCTAAGCCATCTCTCCAGTCCTGTTTTTACTTTTTTAATTAGTGGATAAAATAGCAGGTTTCATTATGAGGTCTTCACATATCCAAACCATCTCACATTCAGAATACAGTATCATGTATGGAATTAAAATATAAGAACTATGAAAGTAAATTCTTTGCTTTATTCAATCTGATAATACCTGTGACACAACTTGTACCCAAAAAAGATTCACCAACTAAGTGTACACCTGAATATGTAAACAGATGCTTCAGCAAGAGGAAGAAACAAGAACAGAAGAAAAATGAATGCAGCCTTCTTGGACTTTCATGTCTGCTGTTGGCCATGTGAGCGCACAGGGGAGAGGCACGATGCCTACCACTCACAGTTACATGTTTAGAACTGTGAGGTCACAGTAGGCGTTCCACTACATCAAGAAGACAATGCTGAAAGGATTACACCTTCCTTTAAGCTCTATGTTCCCAGGCCAAAAGCAAGTCACTTACAGCTTTTTGAAGTCATGTTCTTAAGGCGGCTTTTTCTATTGTTTACAAATTTACTTTATGAGCTTAAGAATTGGAGAAAAAATATGACTTGCTTTCATTTATAAATTACTGTTCATATTAACTTCAATTTTATTTATCAAGAATATATATCTCGAACCAGGGATGGATGGTATATATCCAGCACTTGGGAGGTGGAGGAAGAAGGATTTGGAGTTCAAGGCCAGTCTCATCTGCATAGTAAGTTCAAGGCAGCCTGGGCTACATGAGACCCTGTCTCAAAAAATAAAAAATATAAATAAAAAGGAATATGTCGTTACAAGCCAGGGCTAGTGACATAGGCCTATAATCCCAACTACTCCAAAGATTGAGGCAGATGGAAGACTGGAAATTTAAGGTCTACCTTTACTACAGAGTGACTGTGAGTCAAGCCTGAACAACTTAGTAAGACCTTGTCCCAAAATTAAAAGTTGGAAGCCAGGCACAATGGCACAAACCTTTAATCCTAGAACTCAGGAGGCAGAGGTAGGAGCCACCCTGAGACTACATAGTAAATTCCAGGTCAGCCTGGGCTAGAGCAACGTCCCCTAAAAATTTAAAAGTCAGGGCCTGGCGTGGTGGTACACACCTTTAATCTCAGCACTTTGGAGGCCGATGTAGGAAAATTGCCATAAATATGAGACTACCCTGATATTATAGAGTGAATCCCTGGGCTGTAGCAAGACCCTATCTTGAAAAAACCAAAGATAAATAAATAAATAAAAGTTTTTTTTTAAATATAATTGACTTCTACTGTTAATTCAAGTAGCATTTATTAACTATCTTAATAGACAAACATATAATGTTAACTGTATTATTAATTTCATCAAAAATGTAAGGTCTAGTGAATAGAAAATACCCTGTAATTCTTATTTTTGTCATCTGGTTCTAAAATTTTATAGCTTTAGAGGTAGGTGATAAAAAATAAAAATTGTATTAAACAATCTGAATATGGTATTCATTTTTAGGTATGTGTTAATAATGGCATCTTAACTTGAGCTAAGAAACAGTGAGACTTACTTAGCAGTTGTCTTCTGATGGTTTTAGTGGCAAATAAGGCCTGAGCATCATTTTAGAGTCATTAGAAGTGATGTCACTTCAAGTACACATAGGTGACACTGAGTTAATATTATGCTACAGGACTATAACAATTGTAAGTATTTGGTTTCTAGAACAGTTATAAGTTAAATATTTAAAACTAACTATACAATCATTTTAAAATTAATTTAGGCCAGGCACAGTTGCACACACCTTTAATGTCAGCACTTGGTAGGCATAGGCAGGAGGACCACTGCCAGCTGGGACTACACAGTGAGTTCCAGGTAAGCCTGAGCTACAGTGAGACCCTACCTAAGAGAAAAAATAAAAAAATTAAACTTCTAACAAAGTATTCATAAGGCAAATTACCATAAAACATTTACTTTCTTCTTTTCATAACTATATTACCATGAGAAAGTATTATGTAAAAATAATCAAAAGATAAATATGAAATAATTACAGGCCTTTACATAAGCAGATGATCTGTAAAAACATGACAACACTATACTCTCTCATGCTTCAGCCATAAAGGCATTGCCACTACAAAGACCTGTTTGACTCACAACAAACTAAACAAAATCTTACAAAAGCAGTACAGATTTCATTTGTAATACATAAACCCAATATTAAATATGTTAAAAGGAATGATAATTTAAAGTACAAGTAATAGCTAGTGACAATTTAACCTTTTATTTCTCTAAGATTTTTACACTAACTTCAAATTTTGCCATAATCTAATATAAGCATTAAAATAAATAAAATATTAAAAGTAAAGCAATCATCTGAAAAAATAATTTAGTTCAGAAGATGGCTCTAACACCTCTTTTGTTGTTGTTGTTGTTGTTTTAATTTTTTTTTTTATTTTTAAGGTAGGGTCTCACTCTAGCCCAGGCTGACCTGGACTTTACTATGTAGTCCCAAGCTGGCCTCAAACTCACAGCAATCCTCCTACAAAGTGTTGGGATTAAAGGTGTACACCACCATGCCAGGATAGTTCACTTTTTTAATTTTTTTTTTGTGTTTTTTAGCTCCCTTCATACATTCATCTAAGTTTGTGTACATATTTTTTTCTGTTTGAGGATGATTTTTTTCTTTAGTTACTTGTTATATTTCCTCTCTTGGGGGGTGAGGGGTGTATGTATTCTTCCTCCTCTCCCCCACATTAAGTAGCATCTTCATTTCAGTTTATCAGTTGTTTCTTTTTCATTTCTTTCTTTCTTTTTTTTTTTTTTTTTTTTTTTTTGAGGTAAGGTCTTACTCTAGAACAGGCTGACCTGGAGCACACTCTGTAGTCACAAACTGGCCTTCCACTCCAATGATCCTCCTACCTATGCCTCTCAAGTGCTGGGATTAAAGCTTGCGCCACTACACTGGCTTATAATTGACTTTTTAAGTGTATTTCTGCATCTTGAATGATTTGATGTTGAAGTAACAGGGGTGTTTCCTCTTCACTGAGTGGTACTGGGGACTGAGCTTAAAGAGTAGACTGCTCAACAAGAAGATCTCCTCCAAACAGCCAGCTGCATAAAATGGCACAAGTATCTGGAGTTCATTTGCAGTGGCAGGAGGACCAGGCATGCTCATACACACACACACACTTGCACACTCTTTCTTTCTCTCTCTCTCTCTCTCTCTCTCTCTCTCTCTCTCCCCCCACCCTCCAAACCCCCAAGAAAATATATAAAAATAAAAGCCAATGAGCCAGATGTGGTGGTGCATGCCTTTAATCCCAGCACTCAGGAGGCAGAGGTACCAGGATCACTGTGAGTTTGAGGCCACCCTGAGACTCCATAATGAATTCCAGGTCAGCCTGGGCTAGAGTGAGACCCTACCTTGGAAAAAAAAAAAAATCATGAAATTTGTAGGAAAATACGGAATGGGAAATTGTTAAGGAAAATACCCCAGACTCAGAAAGAGAAATACCACATATTTTCTCTCACATGTGGAAACTAGATTTAAAATTGTGTGGTGGGGGGGAGATATGTTTTGCATGTCATTAAACTAGAAAATAGATTATGATTGGGAGGAAGAGATCTTAGGATAGGTAAGAAAAAGAGTAATGGAAAAGAAGAGGGCATTAACTGGGGGAAGAAAGGAAACCAGCTAGAGGAGAGGTCAATAGAGAAAGGGAATGAATGAAAACAAATTATTCAGATAACACAATTATGAAGATCCGATGATGAAAGCCATTATTTTGCATGCTAACTACAAAATTAATTTTTTAAAAAATCAATGTGAAAACTACACAGGGTGACCTTCACAAATTTTTTTGGTTTTTTTCTCAAGGTAGGGTCTCTTTCTAGCCCAGGCTGACATGGAATTCACTATGTAATCTTAGGGTGGTCTCAAACTCATGGTGATCTTCCGACCTCTGCATCCCAAGTGCTGGGATTAAAGTTATGTGCCACCATGCCCAGCCTACCTTCAGAAAATTTTTTTTTAATTTTTTGTTCATTTTTTTATTTATTTATTTGAGAGCAGCAGACATAGAGAGAAAGACAGATAGAGGGAGAGAGAGAGAATGGGCGCGCCAGGGCTTCCAGCCACTGCAAACGAACTCCAGACGCGTGCGCCCCCTTGTGCATCTGGCTAACGTGGGACCTGGGGAACCGAGCCTTGAACCGGGGTCCTTAGGCTTCACAGGAAAGCGCTTAACCGCTAAGCCATCTCTCCAGCCCATACCTTCAGAAATTTTTATTAAAACATTAGTAGTTCTTACAGCCAGTGATAAATGTATAAGGCAATTTAAAAACAGCAAAACTAATGGTTGGCTATATAGCTCCACTGGCAGAGTGTTTGCCTAACATACACAAAGCCCCTGGGTTTGATGCTCAGCACTACATAAACTAGACATGGTGGTTCATGTCCGTAATCCCAGCATTGTGAAGATGGAGCCAGGAGAATCAGGAGCACAGGCTATAATAGTGAGTTGAGGGACAGCCTGGGCTACATAAAACTTAACTCAAAAAGAAAAAACAGGGCTGGTGAGATGGCTTAGCGGTTAAGCGCTTGCCTGTGAAGCCTAAGGACCCCGGTTCGAGGCTCGGTTCCCCAGGTCCCACGTTAGCCAGATGCACAAGGGGGCGCACGCGTCTGGAGTTCGTTTGCAGAGGCTGGAAGCCCTGGCGCGCCCATTCTCTCTCTCTCCCTCTACCTGTCTTTCTCTCTGTGTCTGTCGCTCTCAAATAAATAAATTAAAAATTAAAAAAAAAAAAAAACAACTAGCTAGATAAGGTAGCTCACATATGAAATCTCAGAACTACAAAGGCAGAGGTAGGACTGCTTTAACATTGAGTCCAGCACTCTTAACACCCATTCAAGAATAGGCAGAGGTCGCTGTCTTTAAATTGTATTTTAAATTCTCTATCACCTGTAAATGAAATAATCAAAAATTAATTATTGGGCTGGACAGATGGCTTAGTGGTTTAAGGAACTGGCCTGCAAAGCCTAAGGATCCAGGTTCAATTCTCCAGTACCCACATAAGCCAGATACCTAAAGTGGTGCATACATCTGGAGTTCATTTGCAGTGGCAAAGGCCCTAGCATGCCCATTCTCTCTATATATGTGTCTCTTCCTCTCTCCCTCAAATAAAGATTTTAAAAAATAATTCTTAAGCGTCAAAAATAAAAAAACTACCTTTCAGAAGCTATAAAAGATGAAGGAAAACTAATACTTATGTATTAAATTACTGCTCATAACAATCTTGTTAAACTGACATCCATTAGTAAAATAAGAGCTTTTAAATAAATCATACCAGGTCACAAAGGCATGACAGCACAATCAAACCAAGCTATAACCCCAGAATTTCAAAGTGATCCTGTCTAAACTTAGTGACTTAAATGCTTGAGGAACATCTATTAAACTTTCATCACATAAAATATCAATTTTGAATTTAGGCTTTGCAGACAAGTGCCATAACCCCTAAGCCATCTCTCCAGCACCAACCCCCCCCCCTTTTTTTTCAGTATTTGTATTTATTTGTAAGCAGAGAGAAAGAGACAAAATCAAAGAGAATGGGCATGCAAGGGCCTCTAAAGACTGCAAGTGAACTCCAGATTTAACTGGCTTTATGTGGGTACCAGAAAATTGAACCTGGGTCATTAAGCTTTGCAGGCAAGTGCTTTAACCATCTCTCCAGCCCCAATATTATCTTTTAAATTCATATATTTTCTTAAAATAAAAATGTACAAGTATGTCAAAAAGCTAAACTATAGTAAAAAGTTTCCAAATACTTCATACCAAAAGATAATCAACCCAAGTTTGATTCCCCAGTATCCACATGAGCCAGATGCATAAGGTAACACATGTGTGTCTGAAGTTCCTTTGCAGTGGCTAGAGGCCCATTCCCCCATCTGCCTCTTTTTATTTATAAATATAAATGTAAATATAAATATAAATACAAATACAAATACAAATATAAATATATATATATATATATATATTCTTTTTAAAGATCGTCTAAAAGATGAGTATGGGCCAGGCATAATGGCACACACCTTTAATCTCAGTACTCAACAGGCAGAGGTATGAGGATTACTGTGAGTTGGAGACCAACCTGAGACTGCAACCTGAGCTACAGTGAGACCCTACCATGAAGAGAGAAAAAAAAAGGCTAGAGAGACGGTCTAGTAGTTAAAGCACTCGCCGGCAATGCCTAAGGACTGGGGTTCAATTCCCCAGTACCCATGTAAAGCCAGATGCACATAAGTACATTCATCTGGAGTTCATTTTCAGGGGGTAGAGTTTTTGGTGCACCCATTCTCTCTCTCTCATTCTCTCTCATTCATTCTCTCATCTCTCTCTCCGCACACACACACAAAGATAAACTGATGTGCCTCTTTCTCTCAAATAAATAAACTTTTTTTAAAAATCAGCATGACTGGGCATGGAGGCACACACCTTTAATCCCAGCACTTGGAAGGCAGAAATAGAGCGGTAGGATCACTGTGAGTTCAAGGCCACCTTCAGACTACTAGTGAGTTCCAGGTCAGCCTGGGCTAGAGCAAGACCCTACCTCAAAAAACCAAAAAATAAAATAAAATCAGCATGGCCATATTATTAACTTCTTTAAAAATGAAAATGTGGTCATTAATAATCAAGGGCTGGTCCTAACCAACTAACAGTTTATATGTTTTATTTATGTTTCTTTAATTTTTTTTCAACAAAAATTTACCATTTTTATTCAACAAACAAGTTTGTCTATCATGCACACATAAACACACAAAAATTTTATTCAAATTTTACAATTTTGAGTTGTGTTACACATACTTGCTGGTATTATCTCCACAAATCATAATCAAAGTACTATCAATGAAACAGGTACAAAGTTCTCAGTATGAGTTCTATTTCATATGCAACCTATGTAGACACACATAAGATTCCAGAAAGTAAAGTTACTAGAATTTCAAGGTACTTTTAAAAAATTTTTTTTGTTCATTTTTATTTATTTATTTGAGAGTGACAGAGAGAGAGGAGGAGGCAGAGAGAGAGAGAATGGGCACACCAGGGCTTCCAGCCACTGCAAACGAACTCCAGACACATGCACCCCCTCGTGCATCTGGCTAACATAGGTCCTGGGGAATTGAGCCTCGAACTAGGTCCTTAGGCTTCACAGGCAAGCACTTAATGGCTAAGCCATTTCTCCAGCCCTCAAGGTATTTTTTTCTGGCAAGACAAACCTTTTACACAATGCCATCCTATGGTTATCTTAAAATCAGTTTAACACATCTAACATCATACCTAAGGAACCCTTGGGCTGTTGACTGTTGGGTGGTATGTTTTCTTTAGCCATGGAGATTAGTATTTTACTATTTTCAGAAAGCTTCTCTGATGCCTTTCCCTGCAAGAGACAAAATATTTACAAATCAGGAAAGAACTCTACAAAATATACAAATCACCTCAAAGCTTATTAAACTTAAGCTGGGTGTGGTGGCACATGCCTTTAATCCCAGTACTCGCAGACAGAGGAGATAGGAGGGTCACCATGAGTTCAAGGCCACCCTGAGACTACTTAGTGAATTCTAGGTCAGCCTGAGCTAGAGTAAGACCCTACCTCAGAAAAAAAAAAAAAACTTTTAAACTTAAGTATCTTGACAAAATTACACAGTATATCACAGAAGAGACTGAAGTGTAAGGTTGAGCTATGAAAGAAAAACTAGAAAGAAAAATCAGAGCTTGATTAAGAAACCCAGAACACTGGGGGAAGGAATACAAGGCTTATTGAACTAACAATTAAGCATTATTTATGTACTAGAACAAGGGATATAATAAAGCCACATTTAATGTTATTTATGTACTCCAAAGTATTGAACACACCCTCAGTACCAGACAGCAATTAAGACCCCATACTTTGAAACAATGATCACCCCTGTGTCTACCTAGGCAAACTATCTAACTTCTTTGAGCTTTACTTTCTTATTTTAAAGGGGTTTTTTTGTTTTTTTGTTTGTTTGTTTGTTTTTTGTTTTTTTATTTTTGTCTCACTCAGGCTGACCTGGAACTCTCTACAGTCCCAGGTGGCCTTGGAACCCACAGTGATCCTCCTACTTCTTCCTCCTGAGCTCTGGGATTAAAAGCATGCACCACCATATCTGGCTAAACTTTTTATTATCTGTGTCTGTTTGTGTGCACACGTGTGCCCCACTCATACTCCACTTTAGATCCAGCTTTACATGGGTGCTGAGATACTGAACTCAAGCCAGCAGGCTTGGCAAGCAAGCACCTTTAACCACTGATCTCTACAACAAATAAAATGCCTCTATTTCACAAGGATGTTATGGCTTAAGGAAATGACACATACCAAGCTCTTAGTATAACTCTTAAGACATGGCAGATTATTATAAGAGGAAGACAACCAAGGATGGTGGCTTAAGAGAACAAGCATTTGAGTCAGGCTGCCAACGGTCATCTTTATTTGTGCATTTGTATGTGTGGGTGTGTGTGGGTGTGTATGCGTGTACAAGCATGCCATATTACATATGTGAAGGTCAGAGAACAACCGTGCAGGGTCAGCCCTCTCCTACCTTGTCTGAGACACCGTCACTCTTATGGTTGCTGCTGGGAAGGCCAGATGTAGCTGACCTGTGAGCTTTAGGATTCTCTGAAGTCCTCCTCCCTTGCCATAGATACATTGGGAATGCAGATGAAAATACCATTTTTTTGTTTGTTTTTTGAGTCAGGGTCTCACTCTAGTACAGATTGGCCTGGAACTCACTCTAGCCCAGGCAGGCCTCAAACTCAAAGCAATCCTTCTACCTTAGCCTCTTGAGAGCTGGGTTAAAAGTGTGAGCCACCACACCCAGCAAAACACTACTTTTTTTTGTTTCTTTTTTTTTTTTTTTAAGATTGTTTTTTTTATTTATTTATTTGAGAGTGACAGAGAGAGAAAGAGGCAGATAGAGAGTGAGAGAGAGAATGGGTGCGCCAGGGCTTCCAGCCACTGCAAATGAATTCCAGATGCATGCGCCCCCTTGTGCATCTGGCTAACGTGGGTCCTGGGGAAATCGAGCCTCGAACTGGGGTCCTTAGGCTTCATAGGCAAGCGCTTAACCGCTACGCCATCTCTCCAGCCCTTTTGTTTCTGTTTTTGTTTTTTGAGGTAGAGTCTCACTCTAGCCCCATGCTGACCTGTAATTCACTATGTAGTCTCAAGGTAGCCTCAAACTCATGGCGATCCTCCTGCCTCTGCCTCCTGGGTGCTGGGATTAAAGGCTTGCACCACCACACCTAAAATAAACACTACTTTTGAGAGCAGCTTTCTATGGGTGCTGGGGATCCAAACTCCAGCCAACATGTTTGCATAACCCCTAACTCTACACCTTTATCTCACTATTTAGTTTGCCCAAGTTTCAGTTTACTCATCTGGAAAATTACAATGGAAAGTACATATCTCAAGAAAGGCATGGTAGCTCATGCCTTTAATTACAGCACTCAGAAGATGGAGGATGATCACCATGAGTTCAAGGCCAGCATAGATAAGTTCCAGGTCAGCCTGGGCTAGAGTAAGACCAAAAAAAGAACTTGCTGAGCATAATGACACAGGCCTTTAATCCCAGCACTCAGGAGGCAGAGTTAGGAAAATCACCATGAGTTTGAGGCCAGCCTGAGGCTACATAGTGAATTCCAGGTCAGCCTGGGCTAGAGTAAGACCATACCTTGAAAAACCAAACAAAAAAAGGACTTATTTCAAAGATTATTATGATGGGTTGGAGAGAAGATTCAGCAATTATAGGTGCTCGCTTGAAAAGCCTGATGGACCGCCGGGCGTGGTGGCGTACGCCTTTAATCCCAGCACTCGGGAGGCAGAGGTAGGAGGATTGCTGTGAGTTCGAGGCCACCCTGAGACTACATAGTGAATTCCAGGTCAGCTTGGGCTAGAGTGAGACCCTACCTCAAAAAATCAAAAAACAACAAAAAAAAAAAAAAAAAAAAGCCTGATGGCCTGGGTTTGATTGTCCATTACCCACGTAAAGCAGATGCATAAAGTGGTGCATGCATCTGGAGTTCATTTACAAGGCCCTGGCATGCTCATTCTTTCTCTTTCTCTCTGTCTATCTTTCTGTCTGTCTCTCCCTCCCTCTCTCCCTCTCCCTCTTTTCCTCTCTCACACATACATACATAAATATATAAATAAATAGATTATTATTAAACATAGCTTTGAATGTGTACGTGTGTGTGTAAGTGTGCAGGTGCACATGTATGTATGCACATATGGAAACCAGAGGTTAACACAGAACACGGGCACTGTTCTTCAGCAGAGTCTCTCATGGGTCTGAAATTCACCAAGTAATCTAGACTGACTGAATACCAAGCCCCAGGGACCCACCTGTCTCTGCCATCCCAGTGTTGGGCTTAAGGTGTGCACCACCATGCCCAGCTCTTTTCATACGTTCTTGGGATTGAACTCAGGTCGTATGCTTACAAAACAAGTACTTTACTGACTGACTTATCTCCCAAACCCCCACCTTTTAAGACTATGTCTTCTTGTCTGTAGTTAGTACTCATTAAATGTTGAGTAAGTAAAATTTATGATTAGAATGTCCAAATTATTTAGCATCTCAATTTGGATATCTTTGTGCAGGTCAAATGCTAAGCCAAATGAGACATTGGGACAACAGGTAAGCCAGAAATGACTTGTGCAAGCCAAACAAATACAGTTTTCTCTTAGAACAGAACACATGATACATACTAATATACATGTCATATCTAACTAAAAACACTGAGTCTATGAGAAATGGCATCTGTCTGGATCAATACAGAATCCTCAGAGCCTACTATGGTACCTAGCACAAAGTTTTTTTGCTGAAATTGCTACTTGCTAAATTTGGTATGTGTTAAGCTGGTGAATCACTCTACTGTCAAAATGAAAAAACTTTCACAGAGGATATGAGAATTTGTTTTTACATCCGTTCTCATATTCTGGAAGTTTTGTCTCCTAATTATTTTATAAAGCACATAATTATGCATTAAAGTCCAACAAAAAAAAGGTAAATACTGTGAGACATAAAACACCGCAAAGGAAAAAAAATGCATTCAAATCATGTTTAGAGTCGGATGACCCACGAATGCCAATATATAAACCGCACTTTGAAGACTCTCGTGTGTGGAAGTGGTGATTTGCATTTGCACATACACGGCTTCAGAGGCAATCTTAATACACATGATGCAAGACAATTGTTGACTTTACCTTCATTTCCATATAAGGCCGATCACTTTCCAATTCTGCTTTGTCTTTAGCCAGTTTGGCTTTTTGCTCTTCAATAAACTCATCCAAATTATTGGCCATTTTGGAGATTCTGGACAAAAAGGAAGACAAAAAGACTTCAATGAGCACAACAATATTTTAGTATTTTTAGCCTAATTATTTAAGTGAAGTATTGGGCCACATTTAGTATTCAATCTCACTTATTAAACTGAGAAATTCAAACTTAAGAGTGATCATAAATGTCTGCCTCTTCCTTTGCAACCCACAAGACATAATTTAAGGTATCTAAAAAGAAATATGATGAAAGTTCATTATATGCAAAAGTTATCACAGTGAAACCCATTACTCTGAACAATTAATATACAGTAATAAGAAATGAGTCAGGCATGGTGGTGCATGCCTTTAACCCCAACACTTGATCGCAGTGAGTTCGAGACCCCATGAAACTACATAGTGAATTCCTAAATCAGCCTGGGCTACAGTAAAACCCTACCTCAAAAAAAAACTTGAAATTGAAATTAAGTACCACCAATCCATATTCACTTACCTAACCAAGAAACAAAAGAGGGTTGGCTACGTGCTTGTTGTTGAAGCAAGAGGGCCTGCGGATGGATCCCCAGTACTCGTGCAAAATGCTGGGCATGGTAGCAATGCCTACAATCCCAGCACTGGGAGGCAAAACAACAAAATCCCTAGGCTCTCTGGCTACTAGTCTAGCTGAAGAAGTGAATTTCTAAGTTCAGAGAGAGACTTTGCCTCGAAGAGTAAGGTGGAGAGTAACTCGGGAAGACACCCAGTATCTACCTCTAGTCTCCACAAGCATGCATATGCGTTCACACACATATGAACATATACACACAAGTGGGGGAAAAAAGCAAAATAGAACTTTATTCTTTAAGACAAAAGTTTTTATCTGAAAAATGTTCTTAGCTATTTGGAGATAACAAACGACTTACCAAAAAAGTTAAAAAAAATACCAAGAACACTTGTACATTCTTCACCAATTCCCCGTTGGTAAGATTTTGCCCTACTTGCTTAATCTTGTGCTTATATGTACAAGGCCATTTCTCTAAAACTTATAGAGTGGATCACGACTATCATAGCCCTTTTTGGTGTAGTTTTTTTTAAAGAATTAGCTGGAGGCCAGGCATGGTGGTGCATGCCTTTAATCCCAGGTAGGAGGATCACTGTAAGTTCAAGGCCACCCTGAGACTACAATATGAATTCCAGGTCAGACTGCGCCAGAGTGAGACCCTGCCTCGAAAAACAAAAATAAAAAATAAAAAATTAGCTAGAGTATGGTGGTGCAAACACACCTTTAATCCCAGCACTGGGGAGGCAGAGGCAGGAGGAGAAAGCCTACTTCAAAAAACAAAACAACAGCCGGGCATGGTGGCACAGACCTTTAATTCCAGCACTTAGGAGGCAGAGAGGTAGGAGGATCGCTGTAAATTCGTGGCCACCCTGAGACTACAGAGTGAATTCTAGGTCAGCCAGAGCTAGAGAGAGACCCTACCTAGGGAAAAAAAAAAATTGAGCTGGAGCCAGTGATATTTACAGCTCCTCAACACTCAACGCTTAAACACCTGCCTAGCATGCACAAGGCTCTGGATTCAATTGGCATCACCAGGTGAGGATGAGGGGAGAATTGGGTTATTTTCTTCAGTGGCCTCAATATAACTATCAACTTGACTTTTTTTTTTTTTTTTTTTTTTTTTTGGTTTTTCAAGATGGGGGTCTCACCCTAGCCCAGGCTGGCCTAAAATTCACTATGCAGTCTCAGACTGGCCTCAAACTCCCAGCGATCCTCCTACCTCAGCCTCCCAAGTACTGGAATTAAAGGCGTACACCACCATGCCCAGCTAATTATCAACTTTATAAATGTTATTATTATTTCTTTTTTTTAGTACTAGGGATTGAATCTAGGGCCTCATGGCATGCTAAGCAAGTGCTCATCTACTGATCTATTATTACCTCCAACTGAATCTTTTTTTGTGGGGGGGGCCTAGGTTGAGGTAGGGTCTCACTCTAGCCCAGGCTGATCTGGAATTCACTATGTAATCTTAAACTAGCATCGAACTCATGGCGATCCTCCTACCTCTGCCTCCTGAGTGCTAGGATTAAAGGCATGCGCCACCATGCCTGGCTCAAGATGATTTTTCAAATCTAATCTATTGTCCCATGTCAATTGACTCAACAGTGGCCTTGCAATTCACTTTTCTCTCACCAGTTCAAAACCCATACCAAGGTAAAAACTGCATGTCATTATTTTGCTTTTATGACTTCAATAGTTGTTAACACAATCACCTTATCTTCTATCCACATTTGCAAAGTATTATTCATTTATTTGAAAGCAAAGAGAAAAGAGAGAGAGAGAGAGAGAGAGAGAGAGAGAGAGAGAATGGGCATGCCAGGGCAAACAAACTCCAGATGCATGTGCCACAATGTGCATCTGGCTTTATGTAGATACTGGGAAATCAAACCCAGGCCACCAGGCTTTTCAAGCAAGTACCTTTAACCACTGAGCCATCTTGCTGTGCAATGACATCAAGACTGGTTCCCTGCTTACATTAGATGCTATGCTATGAAAAGTTATGTACCTCTCAGCTTCAGTTTCTCTCCCCTACAGGCTACCTCCCTTTTTTTGTTGGGGGGTGATTCCAAGATAGGGTATCACTCAAGCCCAAACTGGTCTAGAACTCACAGCGATTCTCCTATGTTGGCCTCTGAGAGCTGACATTAAGGGTGTGTACCACTATACCCTTCTTTTTTTTTTTTTAATAGGAGCTTTTCTGCTGGAGAGCGTTAGTACTCATAGGGTCAGTAACACCAAGAAGTTCCTCACTTCCCTTTGCGACTAGTCAATCCCAACCCCAAACTAAGCTGCAAGTTTCAAGTAAATGGATCATACACAATATGCAGGCCTTTGTGTCGCATCTTCCACTTGGTGCTTCTTGTGATTCATCTACCAATTGCATCCACCAGTAGTAATTTGATTTGAGGTTTTGTTTATTAGTAAGTTACAGCCCAGAGCCTGGAGGTGTAACTCAGTGGTAGAGCCCTGCCTAGCAAGCATAAGGCCTTCACTTTGAAGGAGGACAAGAGAAAGCTAGCTCCTTTTAGGCAGTATCAGTTAGAGGTTGAGGCCTGGAAAGAACAAGATGACACTCCATATGACAACTCGCCCTGGCAGAAGAATGAAACTCTTGGCAGAAATGGAACTTGTGACTGATCTAGACTAGTCTACAACGTCCCTTGCTATCCACAGTCTAGCATGCTACCTAGAGAGATGGCCCAAATAAGCTGGCTCAGGTGAGCTGACTGGCCAAGATGGGTGGGCTCTGGGATTAACCCTCCAAATCTAAAATCAATTGGGACTTCCCCTTGCCTATAAAGGCTGCTGTCTTCTTTCTGTCTCTACCTGGGACCCACTCAGCTTTTCTAGCTCTGCTTCCCCCTCACCCAGCCTGCCTGGGTGCGATGTGGGGGGACAGCATAATACAGTTTCTTCTGGAAATAGAAGGAACATATCTCAACACAATAAAGGCTATTTATTTTTATTTTTTTATTAATTAGTTTTATATTCAGCAAACACAGTCAGTTTAACAAAGGCTATTTATGACAAGCCTACAGCCAACATAATACTGAATGGGGAAAAACTTGAAGCTTTCCACTAAAATTAGGAACAAGACAAGGGTGTCCACTGTCCCCACTTTTATTTAACATAGTATTAGAAGTCTTAACTATAGCAATAAGAGACACACATAAAAGATATAAATTGGAAAGGAAGAGATTAAATTATCATTATTTAAGATGGTATGATTCTATACATAAAGAACCCTAAAGATTCTATCAGAAATCCGTAAAGCTGGTAAACACTTTTAGCAACATGTCCCAATACAAAGTTAGCACACAGAAATCAGTAGCTTTCCTATATACTAACAACAAACATGCTGAGGATGAAATCAGGGAATCACTCCCATTCACAAATGTTGAAAGAAAGAAAGAAAGGGAGGGAGGGAGGGAGGGAGGGAGGGAGGGAGGGAAGAAGGAAGGAAGGAAGGAAGGAAAAAGAAAGAAAGAAAGAAAGAAAGAAAGGAAAAGAAAAGAAAAGAAAAGAAAAGAAAAGAAAAGAAAAGAAAAGAAAAGAAAAGAAAAGAAAAGAAAAGAACCTTGGAATAAACCTAACCAAGAAAAACTTTAAAACACTCAAGAGAGAAAATATCGAAGTCAATTTTAAAAATGGAGCCAGGCATGGTAGCACATCCCTTAAATCCCAGCACTTGGAAGGCTGAGTTGGGAAGATTACTGTGAGTTCAAGGCCACACTGAGACTACATAGTGAATTCCAGGGCTACCCTAGGCATCCCCCACAAACTTAGATGTTCTGAATGCTAGGTAAAGTGAGACACTACCTCAAAAAAAAAAAAGAGAGAGAGAGAGAGAGAAAGAAGAAAAAAGAAAGATAAAGGAAGGAAGGATAGAAAAAAGGAAGGAAGGGAGGGAGGGAGGGAGGGAAAAACATCCCCTGTTCTTGGACTGGTACATTTACACAATGGAGTTCTATTCAGTGGTAAAGAAAAATGAAATTTGGAGGGAAATGGGTAGATCTGAAAAGGATTATACTAAGTGATATAACCTAGGTCCAGAAAGCCAAATATCACATGTTTCCTCTCACATATGGATCCTAGCTACAGATGTTTAGACTTACACATGAGCTAGAGTAAAAACTAATAGCAAAGGCCAATAAACTAGAAAGGGGTTACATGGGAGGGAAGTGAGGGGAGGACTTAAGGAGATGGCATTCCATATATTTAAGTAGATGAACATATTACTGGGGGTGCCATGACCTAAATGAGGCCAGGGGAAAAGATTGAGTAAAAGAAGGATGGGGAGATCAATCAAAATTCACGCTCTTATGAATAAGCCATATGAAAACCTACTTTTTTTTTTTAATAATGGCACACCTAGAAGACATAGACCGTTACTAGAAAACTTCCAGTGCCAAGGATGGGATACCTTCCAGTGAGTTGTTGGCCAGGGGGTTCACTGATACTCCCAAAACATTACAGGCCATGGTTGAGGCTCCTGGTAAGACCGTGTTGCTGAGGACTCCACATGCTTTGACTACAAGGTCACTGGGAAATCAAACTGGAGCTGACCTATAACAGAAAGCTGGAAAAAGCTATGTTGCACATAGCCCTATGGGAGACAGAAGTCATCAGTGGTGAAAACAGTGGACAATGCAAATCTTAAGTTTGGCCAGCCAGACCAAATGAGCCAACAGACGCAATAGTGGTATGTCTGTTATGGGGGAAGCCAACCGCTCTTTACTTGGACTGGAGGTCCACTCCAGGAGACAGCAACTATGCCTGATACTGAAAACCTATTCAAAAGCCTATGGCAGAGGAGGTTATGAGCCCTTAGGAATGTAACACCTGCTCTTGTCTAGCTAAGTGCATATACTATGCTCACCAAACTGCCCTGCAAGCTCTTTTCTTAACATTCATACCTATGTATTGATGCTACTCTTACTTTTGGTTAGAGACCCTTCGCTTTTCAGATGGTGGGGACCACTGGGATGACACAAAACACACCACAGTGCTGAGAAGTAACGGAAAAGTGTTCTCTATCATACCTTTCAAGCCTCAGGGTCCATTATGGAAGAGGTGGCAGAAAGAATGTAAGAGGCAAAGGAAGGATAGGACTCCTTACAATGCAATTATTCAGACACAAATTGGCCTTGATATCCATGACGTTGCAGTGCCCAGCACTATCTTCACAAGACCCTCATAATAGGAGGAAAAGATAATGACACCAAAATAAAGAGAAACTAATTGAGAGAAGGATGGGATATGATGGAGATTGGACTTGTGAAGGGGAAAGTGGAAGCAGGAAAGGAATTATGGTTTATATCTATTTAAGTATGGAAATGTCAATAAAAAAAGTCACTTAAGCCAGGCATGGTGGCACACGCTTCCAATCCTAGCACCTGGGAAACAGAGGTAGGGGGACTGCCATGAGTTTGAGGGCACCCTGAACTACATAATGAATTCCAGGTTAGCATGGGCTATAGTAAGCACCTACTTTGAAAAGCCAAAAAAAAAAAAAAAAAAATCTTGGGGGCTAGAGAGATGGCTTAGTGGTTAAGGTGCTTACCTGTGAAGCCTAAGGACCCAGGTTCAAATCCCCCCAATACACATGTGCGGCTTGATTTAGGCATCCCCCACAAACTTAGATGTTCCCAGCAATGCAAACCTGACTGCAACACCAGGTAGGCAAGATGCACAAGGTGGCACATATGTCTGGAGTTTGTTTGCAACAGCTGATGGCCCTATCATGCTCATTCTCTATCTGCCTCTGCCTTTCTGGTTCTTCTCGCCAGTCTCAAATAAATAAAATATTTTTGCCAGGTGATGGAGTCAAGTTCACATTGCTGGTAGAAATCACCCAACCAAGAACAGCTTCTGGGAAAAAGGTTTATTTTGGCTTACAGGCTTGAGGGGGAAGTCCACAATGGCAGGGAAAAACGATGGCATGAGCAGAGGGTGGACATTATCCCCTGGCCAACATAAGGTAGACAATAGCAACAGGAGAGTGTGCCAAATACTGACAAGGGGAAACTAGCTATAACACCCATAAGACCACCCCCAACAATACATTCCCTCCAGGAGGTTTTAATTCCCAAATCTCCAACAGCTGGGAACCTAGCACTAAGAACAGCTAAGTTTATGGTGGACACCTGAATCAAAACATCACATTTTACCCCTAGCCCCCATAAACAGATAACCATACATGATGTAAAATGCAATGCATTCATCTAACTTTAAAAGTCCCCATAGATGCCGGGCGTGGTGGCGCAAGCCTTTAATCCCAGCACTCGGGAGGCAGAGGTAGGAGGAACACCGTGAGTTTGAGGCCACCCTGAGACTACATAGTTAGTTCCAGGTCAGCCTGGACTAGAGTGAGACCCTACCTCCAAAAAAAAGCAAAAAAAAAAAAAAAAAAAGTCCCCATAGTTTTTATCAATTCCAATGAGGTTCATACATCCCCATAGTCCAAGGTCCTTTAACTGGGCCATAATAGCAAAAAATAACCTCACAAAAGAAAAACCCATAATGGCTAAGAATAAACATTCACACTTCAAAAGATGGTACTGGGCATAGCAAAGAAATATTCAACCAATACAAGATTTAAAACAACCAGGGCAAACATCAAACTCTGTAGCTTCAAGTCCAACAAATGTAGCCAGTGACAAATCCCCAAGTTTGATAATTCTAACCAGCAGTAAGTCTCTGGCATTCCAATTCTGCCCCTCCAGCTAGGCTACTCACAGTCCTGGAAAACTTCATCGGGGCCGGCAGCTTTCCTTAGCAGCCATCTCATGGTCCCCGCATCTCCACTGGGTCTCCACTGCAATCCATGGTTCATCCTCATGGCCCCATTGGGTCTCCATGCAGGCAACCAACAAACCTGCTTCACACTGCCCATGGCCATTTCCAAAACATAAGACTGTTGCAAACTCAATGACCCCCTCTTTCCTGTATTTCTTATACTCCACAATACCAGATAGGGTGCCAGTTTGTTAATCCGGAGGAAATAAAGCAGATGTTTTGAAGAACACAGGACACTCCTTGAGCACTCAGACCCCTTCAGAAGCATCTACATTACATTCTTCCTATTGCCCCAATACAGGTCAGTTGGCCCAGTCTCAAAGGTTGTAATCTCTCGATTGCAGCTGAATGGACAGCAGTTCACCCAAAGATTTCATATTTTCTGTGCCATATCCCTCTGCTCTCACCAGTTCATTTCTATGCAAAGCAACCCTGCACAACTTCTCAGGACAGGGGCAAAACAGCAAGCTTCTCACACAAACTGCTACCCCAGTCCAAGCAGAAAAGTTTTCACCCTCATAAGCCAAACCTCACAGTACACAGTTCTTACTGTCTTCAGGTCTTTCAACTTTGACCAGAATAGCCCATCAAGCTGTACTTACAGCATTGCAAGGCATCTCTGAGGCCAAGGATTCAAATCCTTTCACATTCCTCTTGAAAATCAGCTCCAAAAGGCCAAAGCCACACAGGTATCTATCAGCAACCCTCACACTGCTGGTAGAAAACATCCAACCAAAAGCAGCTTCTGGGGAAAAGAGGCTTATTTTGGCTTACAGGCTCAAGGGGGAACTCCATGATGGCAGGGGAAAATGATGGCATAAGCAGAGGTGGACATCACCCCCTGGCCAACATAAGATGGACAATAGCAACAAGAGTATGTGCCAAATACTGGCAAGGGGGAACTGGCTATAACACCCATAAGTCTGCCCCTAACAATATACTTGCCTCTAGGAGGCATTAATTCCCAAATCTCCATCAGCTTGGAACCTAGCATTCAGAACACCTAAGTTTATGGGGGACACCTGAATCAAACCACCCTACCAGGTGTGGTGGCACAAGCCTTTAATCCCAGTACTCCAGAGGCAGAGGCAGCCTGACACAGTGAATTTCAGGTCAGCTTGGGCTGAAGTGAAACTCTACACTGAAAAAACATAATTATTTTTATTATTGGGAGCTGTAATAGTTAAATTCTGTTGTCTACTTGATCAGATTAGGGATCAAGTAACAGACTAGCCTCTTGAGGTCTGTGGGGGCACTTCCAGGAAGGAAGATCCAAGAGAACACAGGGCCTTTTGCTGGTGCAAGCAACTATCCTTTCCTGCCATCCTTCATGACACTGGAACCCAGCTTGGTTGGCCTTCCAGTGTGGACTGAAGATCAGCAGCTCTCCAAGAATCTTCCAGGCCTTTAGTGCCAGATTAGGACAGTTGAGGCATCCAGCCTCCTGACTGAGTAGCTCAGGATCTCAAATTCTCCAGCCTGTAGACAGCCAGTGTTGGACTGTCCAGCCCAAATCCTGTAAGCTAATTAAAAAAATCCCCTTTACAATACACATTCCTTCTATCAGCTCTGTTCCTGTAGAGAACCCTAACTAATATAGGAGCTGAATGTGGTGGTACATGCCTGTAATATCAGCATTTGGAAAACTAAGGCAAAAGGATCACCATGAATTCAATAGTAACCTTGGCTATATGAGTTCCAGCCCAGCCTATACTGTCTAGGCCAGAAACAGTCTCAATAAATAAATATATATATATGAAAGAAAGGTTTGGAGAGATGGCTTAGCAGTTGTTTCCCTGTGAAGCCAAAGGACCCAGGTTCGATTCCCCAGGACCCATGTAAGCCAGATGCACAAGGTGACACATGTGTCTGTAATTCATTTACAGCAGCTGAAGGCCTTGGTCTTGTCTGTTTGTCTCTCCCCGTCTCTCTGCTTCTTTCTCTAAAATAAATAAATAAATATATATATATATATATATATATATATATATATATATATATATATTTGTTTGTGTGTTTGTTTTTTCGAGGTAGGGTCTCACTCTGGCTCAGGCTGACCTGGAATTCACTATGTAGTCTCAGAGTAGCCTCGAACTCTTGGCGATCCTCCTACCTCTGCCTCCCAAGTGCTGGGATTAAAGGTGTGCGCCACCATGCCCGGCTCTAAAATAAATATTTTTTAATTTTTTTTCAAGGTAGGTTTTCACTCTAGCCCAGGCTATTCTGGAATTCACTATGTAGTCTCAAGGTAGCCTTGAACTCACAGTGATCCTCCTACCTCTACCTCCCAAGTGCTGGGATTAAAAGCATGTACCACCATGCCTGGCTAAAAATATTTTTTAAAAGAATTGGGCTCGAGAGATGGCTTAGCAGTTAAGATATTTACATGCAAAGCCAAAGGGCCCAGGTTCGATTCCCCAGGACCCATGTTAGCCAGATGCACAATGGGGCACACATGTCTGGAGTTCATTTGTAGTGGCTGGAGGACCTGGCGCACCCATTCTCTCCCTCTCTCTCCTCCAAATAAATAAAAATATAAGAATGAATGAGGGCTGGGAAGATGGCTTAGTTGTTAAAAAGCATTTGCCTGCAAAGCCAAAGGACCTTGGTTCGAAGCTCCAGGACCCACATAAGCCAGATGCGCAGGGTGACACATGCACCTGGAGTTCATTTGCAGTGGTTGGAAGTCCTGGCATGCCCACCCTCTCCCTCTCAAATAAATAAGTTTTTAAAAAAAGAATGAATATTCGTGGATTAAAATTCTAAATAAAAAATAAAACCAAGCACGATGTATGCCTTAATCTAAACACTTGGGGGCAGAGGTAGAGGATCGCTGTGAACTTGAGGCCAGGGAGTAACATAGGTCAGCCTGGGCTAGAATGAAAAATAAAAAATAAAAATATATATCAAAAAATTAAAATACAAAATACTATGTTGCTGGGGAAAACAGTGAACTCAGAGAGAATAAAAATATGAAACCATTTCTATTATTTTTTGTTTTTGTTTTTTCAAAGTAGGGTCCCACTCTAGCCCAGACTGACCTGGAATTCACTATGTAGTCTCAGGGTGGCCTCAAACTCACTATGATCATCCTACCTCTTCCTCTGCCTCCCAAGTGCTAGGATTAAAGGCCTGTGCCACCACGCCCAGCTTCTATGAAACCATTTTGAAGTTACCTGTTAGCAATATACCATTATTGGTGACTGAAGGCATATATTAAATAGCCTTTGTTTTGTGGTTTTTTTTCAAAATTTTGTTATTTATTTGCAAGCCCAGAATGAGGGAGGGAGACAATGGGCACTCCACTCCAGCGCCTCTTTGCCACCGCAAACAAACTCCAGACACATGTGCCACTTTGTGCATCTGGCTTTACATTGGGTACTGAGGTACTGAACCCTGACTGACAGTTTGCAAGCAAGCACCTTTAATCACTGAGCCATCTCTCCAGCCCCTCTTTTTCTTTTTATTTTCCAGTGCTGGGGATTGATCCCAGGACCTTAAGCATGCTGAGCAAGCATCCTACCTCGAAGCTACATCCTCAGTCCTTCACTTATACAAAATAGCTACAACACTTTCTCAATATACACCATATTCCTACGAGGTCAGTGCTATTCTTTTTCCTCTCTGTGACTGCCTGGTGAGCTAGTGCCTCTTTCTAACTGCCTTGTTTTGAATCCCATTTGGAACCTGAATCCTGTTTTCATTAAATGAGAGAGGCTGACTCTCAAGATTATAGTTATGGCAGGCTGAAGAGATGACTTAGCGGTTAAGGTGTTTGCCTCTGAAGCTTAAGGACTAGGTTCGATTCCCTGGTGCCCACATAAGCCAGATGCACAAGGTGGCACATGCATCTGGGGTTCGTTTGCAATGGCTAGAGGCCCGGGTGTGCTCATTCTGTCTGTGTCTCTCCTAGCTCTCTGTGTTGCAAAGATTATAGTGAAGTCATACTTGTCTGAAAACCTCATTGGGGAACAGCTGTCTTGAAAGGATCCAGTGTCTGTTTACCTTTTCTAAACCCACCTGCTCCCACCCACACCATCTGTGCTGCAAAAGGTCTTCCCTGAGGAGGATTTCAGCAGATACTAAGCCACCAGAAAGACCCAGAAGAATGATGTGAGGAAAAGAAAGCACCCTACTGGTTTCCACTACTCTCTTTTGCTTATCAACATGTCAAACCACACAAAATTCTAGGCTTTTGCATTTTGCAGAATGGCTGAAAACTAGGTGGTGGATGAGTCCCGGGGACTGGCTTAGTTTCCATCAGCAGGTTCGGGTCTCCAGTAGCCATGTAACAGCTAGGTGTGTCAGGGCACCCTGTAATCCCAGGCCTGGGGGGGAGAGGTGGTGGAGACAGGAGGATTCCTTCAAGCTAACTGGCTAGCTAGACCAGCCCAATCGGTGAACTCTGGGTTAAGTAAATAAAAGTGGGCAGGAAGACATGTGACATCCAAACGATCGCACCTGTGCACCCCCACGCACACAAACGAGTGCCCGCATACACATACATACACACGCGTGCACAAAAAAAATTAAAATTACTAACAATTAGCGAAAATGGATCTAAATTCCAAATAAGAATACTAAAAATGAAGGGAGTTATAAATGGGGAAGGTTCAAGCTCACCAGGCAACCACAGCAATCAACAAAATGAGCAAGAGCACTGATCTCCGCGCCCACCACTGATCAGCCCCGAAGCGGAGGGACCCGCGCAGGCTGGGGCTCAGCAGAGCGGCGGCCGCGAGGGCCCCGCGCGCACCGGCGGCTGACGCTCGGGAAAGCGTCAGCGCGTTGTCAGGCAACCGGCCCCGGGCCTGCAGCGCCGAGCCGGGACGTCGGAGCCCCCAGCCCGGCAACGGCGACATCCACGCGCCAGTGGGTGACCTGGACCGTGCAAGTCGCACGTCTCCCCCGCCGGGCAGACCGGCCGTGCGAGCACCCCGCCCCCAGCCCGTTACCGCCGCCCCGCCGACGGCCCCGAGACCCCCTGTTCCCCACCAGCCAAAGCCGCCCGGCCGCCGCGCGACCTCCGCCCCCGGGTCCCGAAGCCTGCGCCCTGCCCGACCCGGCCCGGCGCCGGCAACCCACCTCAGGCCACATGCCGCCGGGCCTGCTCGCCTTCCGCCGCTCTTACTAGACAGAGGGCTCCGGCCAGGCTCTCGGCAATTCTGTGGCGCGGGCGAGCGGCCGGCGCGGAAACGAGCCAACAGGCCTCGGGGTTGGAGCCCGCCTCCCAGGCCCGCCGCCCGCCCTTCGCCAGCGGGCGCGCGGGGCCCCGCCCCCGGCCGGGGCGGCTGCGGAAGACCGCGCGGCCGACAGCGCCCCCTGCAGGCCCGGAGTCCGTGCGGCGCGGCCGGAGCCTTTCCCTGCCTGGGCCCAGGCCCCACTTCCCAGGCTAAGTGGATCCCAGCCCCTCTGCTCCCCTCGCCCACTTTCACACCCACGCTCTGGGAGCAGTATCACAGGCTGGAAAGAAAAAAATGGGGAGGGTGGCAACGAGACGAAAACTTTTGGCATAGCTATCAAAGACATTACTTTTCCCCAGACCAAGAGTCTGGTCCACCTTGAGTGGCTTTCATTACAGCTTTCAACATGTCATCCTGAATGACCATATGGTACCGCTAGAAAGATTCTAGCTTCTCGACAAAGTGGATTTATTGTTACCAATGTATAATAATGGTCTTCATTTATCCTAATTTATATTACAAGGTGACTTGACTTGATTTTTATTTTGGGTTATTTTGTTTTGAGACAGAATCATGTAGCCCACGCTGGCCACAAACTTCCTATGTAACCAAGGCTGGCCTTGAACTCCTGATCTTTCTTCCATCACCTCTCAAGTGCTAAGATTAAAGAATTGAAGAGCCAAATGCTGCTCTGAAAAAGGGTTGAAAAGTGGTGTGTGTGTGTGTGTGTGTGTGTGTAACATGTGTATATAATACACATGTGTGTGAGTGTGGGCAAGTGCATGCCACGGCATGGGGAGAGTAGAGAACAACTTTCAAGGGTGTCAATCCTTGATTTCCACCTCATTTGAGCCAAGGTCTGTCCTCCTTGTTCACCTTTCTGGAAGAGACTCCTTCCTGTCTCTGCCTCCCTCTTGCTATTGGCTTATTGAGAAAAGGTCTCACATAGACCTAACTAGGCTCAAACTCACCATAGAGTCAAGTCTGCTCTTAAACTCATAATCGTCTGAGGCCTCCATCTCCTGTACTAACTAGAAAGCAAAAATGCCATGAATCAACACTTCAAGCAAGGCTGGAGCACATACTGAATTGCTGAACTAAAGTAAGGGTCTGATGGCACTGATAGAATGAATAGAGAGAGGATTCTAAAAAGTGATGAACAAGCTGGAGAAGTTCGCCAGAACCTAGTTAAGAAGAACTATGATGCTTTTTTGTTTCTAAGCAAAAATTAAAAAAGTAAATATATTAATGCTAGTATTAGGGATAAAACAATGAACTAATTTACAATCTAATGAAGATAATGGGATGGAACTGAAAGAATATTTAAACAAAACTCCCAAATGAAACATCCATTAACTGTCTAGTGAGATAAACACATTAACTGATGGAAGAAACAAACAGGTTGCTGAGAGTAATTCTGCATCAGAACAAAGGCAGTTCACAAAACAGCTGAAGACAAAACAGGAGCCTTCTATAAAATACTGAATAAGGGTTTTGTTTGTTTGTTTTCAGTTTTTTCAAGGTTAGGTCTCGCTGTAGCCCAGGAGGACCTGGAACTCTCTTTGTAGTCTCAGGCTGGCCTTGAACTCACAGCAATCCCCCTATCTCCTCCTGAGTGCTGAAACTAAAAACATGCCACCATACCCGGATTATTTTGGGGGTGGGGAGCATTTTAATAAGCGTTCTGAATACACATATAAAAGTCAATTTTTTGTTTATTTTTATTTATTTATTTGAGAGCGACAGAGAAAAAGAGGGGGGCGGAGAGAGAGGATGGGCGTGCCAGGACATCCAGCCACTGCAAACGAACTCCAGACACATGCGCCCCTTTTGGGCATCTCCTTGTGCATCTGAATAATCGAGCCTCCAACTGGGGTCCTTAGGCTTCACAGGCAAGCGCTTAACCGCTAAGCCATCTCTCCAGCCCGTAAAAGTCTTTTCTTTACAAAAAGGTCAAAAGGTATATAACCTTGCCTCCTCGAGGTAGGGGTTCGCTCTAGCCTTGGCTGACCTGGAATTCACTATGTAGTCTCAGGATGGCCTCGAACTCAGAGCGCTTCTACTTCTGCCTCCCAAGTGCTAGGATTAAAGGCATGCGCTACCACGTCCAGCTCCCAAAGATATACTTGTATTAGCCCAAAGAATTTATTTCCGGTAAAGAACCTACACCGCACAAACATTCCGCACCCCAGGCTCAAGTCTCCACCCACGTTCAATATGGACGGAGCCGCGTCTGCGCGGTAGGGACGGAGACGGCGGATCTGTTACTGGCACGGTAACAGGCCCTTCTTCCGGTGCACAAGGCTATACCATTCCCGCTGTGAATCTTTGTGTCTGTCGCAGTTTCACGCGCACAGTTTTCCAAGGCAGTGCACTCTCACTGCGTCCACAAGCTGGATCTTCTCTCCTCGTTCAAGCAATCGCTGCAAGTGCCGTCGCCGGCCCGTGAAGCGCCCCTGCCAGGCCCGAATGGTCTGCACCAACCTCACCTCCGGTTCTCGGTGTCATGGCTGCCTCGAGAGTCTAGAGAGAGTTTGCACCGGCGGTGGGGACGCTGCGAAGCCCGCACCCGCAGGCCTAGCGAGTTAGAGTTGCATCTCGGTTGTGCAAGCGACCACCTCTCCGGTTCCCCGGCGATGGCGGCATCGGGGAGCGGAATGGCCCAGAAAACCTGGGAGTTGGCCAACAACATGCAGGAAGCGCAGAGTATCGATGAAATCTACAAATACGACAAGAAACAGCAGCAAGAAATCCTGGCGGCAAAACCCTGGACTAAGGAGTGAGGAGGTCCCTGGCGAGACGCTGGGGAGGGACGGGATGGCGGGAGTTGAGTCCCCAAAGGAGTGGGAGTGCAAGGGGTTGGAGGACTTGCCTTTTCTGGGAAGGAAGGGGGTAGATTGCTGGTCCGAGGGGCTTGGTCAGGGGAGCCTACGCCCTGCGCTGGGGCTTGCGTGGATTCCCTTTCGGAAAGCCTCCCTAAACCCTACCCCCACAGAGGCTGTAGAGGAAGAACAAGCAGCAGTGATGTAGGATGTCGCCCCTCACTTCCTTTGCATCTTATGCCGCACACTCTCCCAGGCGCCTGCTGGCCGCATGCACCTTGTGGCGGCCTTCAGCGGATCCCAATGTGGGGATGGCAGCTGTTTTCAGAAAGTGAATCAGCAGGCCAGTGGTCTCAAAAATAGCTGTGGGCCATCCTTCAATTTTTTTTTTCTTAGTATTACTGGTAGTACTCTAGAGGCATACCCAGACCAATATGTTTCTGCACCATATAAGCCAAACAGTACAAAAATAGAGCTTCAGGTTCTTTGCCCCTTAGCAAAATGCATTTATAAAGTCCGGGATTGACGATAAATGTAGGGTTCTTTCCAAACTCCTAATACACATTCCGGAGAACAGATTTTATATATGTGTGCGTGTGTAATCTATTTGAAAGAGAAAAACAGACAATGGGTATGTCAGGGTCTCTAGCCACTGCACACTAACTCTAGAAACCTGTGCCACCTTGTGCATCAGGCTTACTTGGGTACTGGGGAATTGAGCCTGGGTCCTTAGGCATCACAGGCAAGCGACTTAACTGCTAAGCCATCTCTCTAGCCCAAGAATAGATTTTTTTTTAAAGTAATATACCCCATGTACAAACAGCTTTTTTATTTTTTTGTTTATTTATTTGACACATAAGAAGGCAGATAGAGAATCATACATAGATAGATAGATAGATAATGAGAGAGGGAGAGAATGGGTGCACCAGGGCCTCCAGCCACTGCAAACAAACTCCAGATGCATGTGCCACCTTGTGCAACTGGTTTACATGGGTCCTGGGGAATAAGGCTCTAACCAGGGTACTTAGTCTTCACAGGCATGAGCTTAACCTCTAAGCCATCTCTCCAGCCCTATTTATTTATTTATTTATTTGAGAGCGAGAGATAGAATGGGCATGCCAGGGACTCCAGACACGTGCCACCTTGTGCATCTGGCTTACATGGGTCCTGAGGAATTGAACCAGCATCCTTTGGTGTTGAAGGGAAGCACATTAACCAGTAAGCAATCCCTCCAGCCCTATTTTATTTATTTGAAAGGAGAAATAAAATGAGTGAGCCAGGGCCTCTAGCCACTGCCATCAAAATGCATCCAGATGCATGCCCCACTTTGTACATCTGGCTTAATGTGGGTACTGGGGAATCCAACCCAAATCTTTGGGCTTTGCAGGAAAGCTCCTTAATTGCTGGGCCATCCCTTCAGCCCAATAACAAATTTCTATATATCTGCCTTTTCCTCTCACTCTCTCTCAAATAAATAAAAATAAGTAAATATTAAAAAAGGGGGAGAGCCAGGTATGGTGGCATATGCCTTTAATCCCAGCACTCAAGAGGCAGAGGTAGGAGGATCACTGGGAGTTCAAGGCCACCCTGAGACTACAGAGTGAATTCCAGGTCAGCCTGGGCCAGAGTGACACCCTACCTCGAAAAATAAAAAAAATTAAAAAAAAAAAAGTGGAGGGAGAGAGATGGCTTAGCAGTTAAGTGCTTGCCTGTGAAGCCTAAGGACCCCGGTTCGAGGCTCGATTCCCCAAGACCCACGTTAGCCAGATGCACAAGGTGGCGCATGCACCTGGAGTTCATTTGCAGTGGCTGGAGATCCTGGTGCACCCATTCTCTCTCTCTTTCTCTCTGTCTCTCTCTACCACTTTCTCTCTGTCACTCTCAAATAAATAAATAAAAATAAACAAACAAAAAGAGAGTAAAATGAACAGAAAATGATACAACAGGAAAGCTGTGGTCATCAAAAAGTACTTCTTATGCTTCAATTTTTTTTTTTTTTTTTGAGGCAGGCCTAACAACCTGCCTTCTTTTTTGTGCAAGAGTGAGAAAGAATTGTCATGCCAGGACCTCTAAACTCCAGACACATGTGGCCCCTTGTGCACATATGAAACCTTCAATATTTGTATCACTGTGTGTCTGGCTTACATGGGACCTGCAGAGTTGAACATGAGTCCTTAGGCTTTGCAAGCAAACATTTTAACCACTAAACAATCTCTCCAGCCTGTCTGTTTGTTTTTTTAAGGCTAACCTTGTCGGTACTCTGTTTTGCAGTGTTTATCAAGTACTTCACATGGGCCTGGCACCAAGCTAAGAATTTTTATCTAATCTTCTATTACAGACTGCCATAAGTCATCTAATCTTCATAACAACCCCGTAGTACTAGATTTGCATTTCTTTTCAGCAAATAAGCTGATCTTATGATCATACTGAGGCAGTGTACTCTTAGAGGAGCATCAAGATCAAGTAGGAAACTACTCTCTATCTACCTTCATTTATCTGTAAAATAGAAACCTACCTATTAGTTATGTCATGAAGGTTAGATGGTGAACTTCGTAAAAGATGTAGAAGATATGTAATGGGGCACAATAACTGTTGTCTTTTTCTTTTTCCCAATAAAGGGAGGAGCCAAGATTGTAATTCATGTCTTAACTTCCAAGACCAAGTGTCTGTATCTTTCAGCTAGCAAAGGTTGAGACTTAAACTTGGCTGCTTTCTGTGGGTGGAGTCTCTGTGAAAGCCTCTCCAGAAACTGATCACTGTGTACAACCTGCCTGTATACTTGGTTGTCTACTTCTCCAATAGGCTGTCTGTTTTAGGTTGATGTACCCTAATATTTACAAACTACCAGCTTGCCTCACTGCAGCTCTAATTACATTCATTCTGTCTTAGTGGTAGCAGTAGTGCCATCAGCGATATAAAAATGTATAATTTTGCGGGGCAGGGTGGCTCATGCCTTTAATCCCAGCACTCGGGGGGGGCAGAGGTAGGAGGATTGCTGTGTAAGTTTTATTATTGTTATTATTTTGTTTGTTTTTTGAGGTAGGGTATCACTCTGGGCCTCAGGGTAGCCTTGAACTCACGGCGATCCTCCTGCCTCTGCCTCCCGTGTGCTGGGATTAAAGGTGTGTGCCACCACACCTGGTAAAAATGTGTAATTTTATTGAAGAGTTTAGTCACATCCAGTACTAGACAAAACTATGACAAACTAGAATAGTGGTCACAGGAAAAGTAGGGATATTAGAATTTCTTTTTAATGTTCAGGGTGATATTACAAAGGGATGCCATGCACTTCAACAAAGATTCTTTACAAATACCATAAAACAGGTTAATAACCCAGACATTAAATGTTCCCACTGCCAAATCTGGGAAATGTCAGTATCAAGATTCAAATCTAGACAGGTGAATGTCAGAGCCCACATTTGAAAAAAATTAGGCCAGAAAATTAGGCCTGAGAAAGGTTATATACAGCCATCTAGTCAGTCAGAATCAGAGAGATGATGATTCCAGATTAATGGAGAAAAGGCCTGTTGAAGTAACCGTGTTATTCATTCAATGGAATAGTATGTTTAAAATTTATTTCAGATTTTCCCCTTTCTGAGAAGGAATACCATACTGGACCATGACATGTTATTCCTAAGTGTCTTGTAGAAACTCTTTTTTTTCCTTCTTTTCCCCATGTTCCGTACTCTCCTTCCTTCACTGTAAATCCCTTCATTATTTACTTGTTGTCTTCACAAGAAGTGTCTTTTGAAATTGCACATTACATAAGAAACTTAATCACACCCTGATTTGTTTTGCAGTCACCATTATTTTAAGTACTGTAAAATCTCAGCGTTGGCTCTACTGAAAATGGTGATGCATGCCCGATCAGGAGGCAACTTGGAAGTGATGGGATTGATGCTTGGGAAGGTGGATGGCGAAACCATGATCATCATGGACAGTTTTGCTTTGCCCGTAGAGGGCACTGAGACCCGAGTAAATGCTCAGGCTGCTGCATACGAGTACATGGCCGCGTACATAGAAAATGCCAAACAGGTAAAAAGGTTTCTTAGAAGTTCAATAGCCTCAATTTAGAGTCTCAGTGTAACTTTAGAGTTTCTGAATGTAAAGCTACCTTCTTCACATTAAAATTTACCCTTTAAGTTCAGTAGTTTCTATGTGAACTGTATATAACATTAAAAGCCTGATAACATTTAGAGTATACACATGGGGCGTTTTCTCAAATAAGTTCTTCTCATAGACATTGTGAAGTGTGCTTAAAATCAGTTTGGGGGCTGGAGGTAAAGTCCGTGTTAATTCTCATGCTTAGCATTTGAAGGCCCTAAGTCCAGTATCCCTAACACTATGGAGTACATAGGCAGCCTTTATTCATTTATTTATTTGAGAGAGAAAGATAGAGAAAGACACAGATAGAGAATGGGCACTCCATGGCCTCCAGCCACTACAAACAAACTCCAAATGCATGCGCCACCTTGTGCATCTGTCTTATATGGGTACTGTGGAAGAGAACCTGGGTCCTTAGTCTTCACAGGCAAGCACCTTAACCGCTAAGCTATCTCTCCAGCCTCAAGATGGGTTTTAAAACAAAGCAGATACTTATGTATTTCCCCATATGGACCAAGCTATAGTATTGTTTGTTGAGTAAAAAGACACAGTGTAAAATATTGTGGTGCACTATTGTGTGCACACACATGGATTAATCTTCATGTATGCAATGAATATAAGGGTATGGAGGTAAGTGGCTGCAAGAATAGCATAACATCTGGGCTGAGAATCCAGATGGTTAAGAGAAAGATACGTGAAGGAAGCTGAATGCTATTGTTCTTGTACTTAGATAATTTTGTGCTCTATACATGCATTATATGTCCAAAAGCTCTTTCACTTTGAAGCAAAGTATGCCAGGCACTGTTCTGCACACTGTGACTTAACCTTGATGTTACATTAAGCAGGCAAGTGGCAAAATTAAATGCGATCCTCAGGGTTGGGGATTTAGCTCAGGAGGCCTTGATTTTGGTCCTCAGCACCCCCCCCCCCAAAAAAGAAATGAATAAAAATGTGATCCTCAAGTTCTTTGTTTCATTTGTTAGGTTGGCCGCCTTGAAAATGCAATTGGCTGGTATCATAGCCACCCTGGATATGGCTGCTGGCTTTCTGGGATTGATGTTAGTACACAGATGCTTAACCAGCAGTTCCAGGAACCATTTGTAGCAGTGGTAGTAAGTACTTTTTGTTGTTATTAGAACAGTTCAGCAAAATGAAATTCCAGTTCATTGTTGGACATTGTTTCATACTTGCATCAAACAGGAAAAAAATAAAAATAAACAGCAACTTCATAAACAAAAATTTAAAAAAAGGAAAAAGAGAAACCTTTTATCTTTGGCCCTTTTAACCATCTCCTACAAACTAACTGCTTATAGTACAGCTAGGTACATATATAGTAGTTTTTTTGTTTTTGTTTTTAGTTTTTCAAGGTAGGGTCTCACTCTATCCCAGGCTGACCTGGAATGCACTCTAGTCTCAGTGTGGCTTTGAACTCACGGCGATCCTCCTACCTCTACCTCCCCAGTGCTGGGATTAAAGGCATCCACCAGCAGGCCCAGCATGTGGTAGTTTTAAAATAGGTTTTAATTAAGTTCTTCATGAAGATTTACTTGAAAAAGAACACAGTGAAATCAAAACGTAGTAAAGAGCACAGTTCTGGCATCATGCTGCCTATTTTTGAGTCTAAATTCTGCCTCTTAAAAGCTGGGGCCTTTGAACAAGTTACTCAACCTCTCTGCATGTCAACTTCTAAAGGAGTAGTTCATAGTGCATATAGAAAAGTTTAATCAGCTTATCTATCCTAGATATTCAGTCAATGTTGACCAAACTGAGAAAGCAGAAATTGAGCGGGGCATGGTGACACAAGCCTTTACTCCCAGCACTTGGGAGGCAGAGGTAGGAGGATCACCGAAAGTTCAAGGCCATCCTGAAACTACATAGTGAATTCCAGGTCAGCCTGGGCTAGAGTGAGACCCTACCTCAAAAAACCAAAAAAATAAAAAATAAAAAGAGATGAGCAAATCTTTTGTTGCAGTTATCTTGTTGCTGGGACTAAACACCCAGCCAGAAGCAGCTTGTGGGAGGAAGGAGCCTTTCTCAAGCTTAAAATTTGAGGGGAAGTTTTACCATGGTGGAGAAAGCATGGCAGAGCAGGCAGCTGGTTCACATCTTCAGCAGCATAGCAGGAGCAGGAAGAGTGAGCTAGCTGTGAATGCAAAGTTGGGCTGCTCTAATAAGCCTCAAGTTCTACCTGCAGTGACACACCTCCTTCAGCAAGACTCTACCTTCCAAAGGCTCCACCAGCTGGGGACTCAGTATGAGGCTTAATCAAAGACACCTGAGGCTATGGAGGACATTTCACATTCAACCTATTACACCCTTTAAAAAAACTTTTTTCTCGGGCTGGAGAGATGGCTTAGCGGTTAAGCGCTTGCCTATGAAGCCTAAGGACCCCGGTTCGAGGCTCGGTTCTCCAGGTCCCACGTTAGCCAGATGCACAAGGTGGCGCATGCGTCTGGAGTTCGTTTGCAGAGGCTGGAAGCCCTGGTGCGCCCATTCTCTCTCTCCCTCTATCTGTCTTTCTCTCTATGTCTGTCGCTCTCAAATAAATAAATTAAAAATTTAAAAAAAAAACAAAAAACTTTTTTCTCTGTCTCCCTACTGCATTCCCTCCTTTCTTTCCTCTCAATTCTCTTGCCTCAGCCTCCCAACCACTCAAATTAAAGGCATATACCCCATGCATAGTTCAAAATAATATGAAATAATATTATTAAATGATGTAGTAACTAAGTCTGAACCACAAATTAAATGTGAAGCACTCACTCATGCTATTTGCTTATTTACTTCATGTATATAATATTATAGTTCCATGTGGGTTTTCAGTTTGTAATGTTTGAATAAATAGAGGCACATAATGATTTATATCTCTCTTGTAGATTGACCCAACAAGAACAATATCTGCAGGAAAAGTGAATCTTGGCGCCTTTAGGACATATCCAAAGGTAATTTTTTGAATAGGGTCTTATGTGGAGCACAGGTTATTCTTACACTTGCTGTGTCACCAGGGATGACCTCCTTTGAACTTCTGATCCTCCTGCCTCTACCTCCTGCATGCCTGCATTACAGATAGGCGCTAGTACTCTCTGTTTATCAGGTACAGGAATTTAATTCAAGGTTTCATGCTTGCTAATCAAGCACTTTACAAACTGAGCTATATCCAGGACCCTCCCAAAGGTGATTTTTTTTAAATTTATAAATCTTTATAACTTTTTAAACTCTTAACTAAAGATATGTAATAACTAGCTTCTTTCTCTCTTTCTTTTTGGTTTGGTTTTTCAAGGTAGGGTTTTGCTCTAGCCCAGGCTGACCTGGAAATCACTAGTCTTGGGGTGGCCTTGAACTCACCAGGATCCTCCTACTTCTGCCTCCTGAGTATTAGGATTAAAGGCATGTGCCACCATGCTTGGCTTAACTTTTTCTTTTTCCCTCCTCTCCAGTACTGGGGATGCTAAATGACCTCTACCATTGAGCTGTATTTCCAACCCAACTAGTATCTTTTTTAAATCCTAAAGCAATTTAAAAATATTTACAGAAGTACACACTATCAGTATTAAAAGATAACACATCTGGGCTTAATCTGAGAAATGACTTAGCAGTTAAGCACTTGCCTGTTCTGCCTAAGAAAGTAAAATACAATATAACACATCTGTTAAATATTGTTAATGTTACTAGAAAAGGTTTTTATTTATCGAGAATCATTCTAGGGGCTGGAGAGATGGCTTAGCAGTTAAGGCAGTTGCCTGCAAAGCCAAGGGACCCAGGTTCAATTCTCCACAACCCATGTAAGCCAGATGTACAAGGTGGCACATGTGTCTGGAGGTAGTATGTGGTGGCTAGATGCCCTGGCACACCCATTCTCTTTATTCAGGTCTCTGCCTCTTTGTCTCTCTCTCTCTTTCTCTCTCTCTCTTTCAGTCTCTGTCTCTCAAATAAAGAGACAGAGAGAAAAAAAAAAGAAGAAAAAATGCACCTGTAAGCCAGACCCAGCCTAAGTACCTAGTAGGGTTGGAGGAGGGAAGAAGCAATGTACTTTTTTTTCCCCCCATGGGTTCCCCCTCACCCTTACCCCCTGTTTTGAGATGAGTCTGTATAACCAAAGCTGGCCTAGAACTCACTATGTACATCAACTGGGATTGCAGGCACTGAGCCACCAGGCCCAGCTTTTTTTTCCACCCTTAACCTTTATTAGAATATCTATGTTGAAACCAGGCATGGTAGTGTACACCTTTAATCCTAGCACTTGGGAGGCAGAGGTAGGAGGGTTTCCATGAGTTTGAGACCACCCTGAGACTACAAGTGAATTCCAAGTCAGCCTGGGCTAGAGCAGAAATCCTACCTCAAAAAAGAAAAAGAAAAAATGTGTGTGTGTGTGTGTGTTGAATATTTGGCTTGATAATATTAATGCTGCCATAAAAAAATACCTGCAGAATAAAAGTAGAGTTTTTGGATTTAGTTGCTACGTGTGTGTGTGTGTGTGTGTGTGTGTATGTGTGTGTGTGTGTGTGTTGTTTTGCTTTTCTTTGCATGTAGATTTTTAATTTTCTGTTTTCTTGGGTTTTGTTTAGGGCTACAAACCACCTGATGAAGGACCTTCTGAGTATCAGACTATTCCACTTAATAAAATAGAAGATTTTGGTGTACACTGCAAACAGTAAGTAATTCAGCTCTCTGGTTAGAGATGTAGCATGGTGGCAGAGTACTTGCCCGCGTTCTCAAGGCCCTGAGTTCAATCCTCCATCCCTGCGAAGGGAAACAAAAGTATATCCAGTCCAAAACCTTTATTTTACAGATGATGAAAAGCCCACACAAAATGAATGTCATAATGTTGTATAAACTGTTCTTAGGGAGATACAAAAAGAAGTTTGTTTATCCCAGAATGGGCACAGACTATAAGTCACAGGTGTTAAGTAAGTAGCAGTCTCCTCCCTGCAGTTTACTATTTCTGTAACCTTGAGGGACATTGTGAGTCTTGTAAGTTTCAGCCTTCCCAGATTTACTCAGTTCCTTAATCTTGTTTGTTTGTTTTGTTTTGCTTTTGTGTGGTTTGGGGGGGTCCGTTGTTTGTTGTCCCCCCCCCAGGTAGGGTCTCTAGCCTGACCTTGATTTTCCTGTGTAGTCTCAGGCTGGCCTCAAACTCATGGCACTCTTCCTGCCTCAGCCTCGCAAGTGCTGGAATTAAAGGTATGCACCACCACACTGCACTTAGTTCCTTAATCTTAAGAGCCTCCTCCCTTCTCCCAACTTAGGAGCTGGCTGAATAATATAATAAAGTACCTTTGAAATAACAGTAAAAATATGCAAATAAAATATGAGTAAAAAGATAATACTTAGGGCTAGGGAGATGGCTCAGTAGATTCAACTCTGAGTAGCAGAGTTTGGATCCCCAGATCCTATGTAAAACCTGGAAGCTGTGATGAGTTGGGCTTCTGTAATTCCAGGACACTTGCAGCAAGAAGGGAGGTAGATACAGATGTAATTTCCCCAGAACCTTGTGAACAGATTGATGAATAATGAGAAAAGCCCGTCTTAACAAGGTGGAAGGCAAGGATTGACCCAAAAGTTGGCTTCTGATCTCCACACCTGGGCTGTGGCATGTGCACACCTATGCTCACACACACAGCACACATACACCAAAACTACAGTAACATGGCTCAAAGTTTCTTTCATACAACCTTTGCCCATTGTAGAACATACTCAGCCTGTAACAAAATTAATCACTGAGAAATGTGTTCTGGGCCAACCTGACACTAATGTGTTTGCTGCCCTTAAAATGCCCAATTTCAACTTAATATAAAGCTGCTTTCTACACATTGTCATTCCAGAAATTAAAGAAGCCCATGCAGGTAGTTTTCTGTACCTTTTACCTTCTAAATATGTCTCCCCACCTGCTTTACTATGACATTGACCCAAACTGGGGCCACTTGGAGCCTGAACACAGTGTGAGTACTGGCTACCTAACTAGTCTTCCCAGCTCTGCCCTTCACCCCTTACAGATGTTTTCTCAGCCAGGCTGAATTCTGTTAAAACATGTATCAAAACATGGTTCTCACCAGGCGTGGTGGCACACGCCTTTAACCCCCCAGCACTCGGGAGGCAGAGGTAGGAGGATCGCCGTGAGTTCGAGGCCACCCTGCGACTCCATGGTGAATTCCAGGTCAGCCTGAGCTAAAGTGAGTGAGACCCTACCTCGAAAAACAAAAAAAAAAAAAAAGTTTCTCCTCAGAATGACATCACATCTCACCTAGGATAAGATTCATAAGCCTTGTCGAGCCCTGAATGAGCTGGCTGCCCCGACCCCTCTCATCGCCAGTCAGGCTATGCTGTTCCTTGCCATTGGTCAGATGAACCAAACATGTTTCTGACATCTTCTAATTTTCATGTGGCTGACTACTATAACCACTGAGGATCTGGTTCAGGATTACCTGAACAGAAAATCTACTCTGGTCTCATTATCTCACTTACTCTTAGGCAAAAGGCCAAAGTGACATTCACCTTACCTCAAATAGTACCTTCCTGTTACTGTCTCCATTCCCTCTCTTTTGCACTTGTCCCCACACGATATGTTTTTCCTTCCTTGCCATTGAAGAGAATCATTTACTGCTATACCTTGGCATTATCTAGTGGCCCCTTTCTCACCTCTTATCCCAACTTCAAAGAATATCTTGACCACCCATGTGCCACTACTGCTCTGATTTTTGTTTAGAAAGTCTTAAGACAATTCTAGAGTTTCCAAAATTGAGTTGTTTTTTTTTTGTTTTGTTTTGTTTTGTTTTTGTTTTTTGAGAGAGGGGGAGAGAGAAAGAATGGGTGCACCAGGGCCTCTAAGCCACTGCAAACAAACTCCATATGCACACACCATCTTGAGCATCTGGCTTACGTGGGTCATGGGGAATCAAACCTGAGTCCTTTGGCTTTGCAGGCAAGCACCTTAACCACTAAGCCATCTCTCCAGCCCCAAGATTGAGTTTTTAAATATGACTGGTCTTCATTAATCTCTGATATATTTCTTTTTTGTCTGATATATTTCTGTAAAACTGTTTACCTTTGTCTTAAATGATTAGTAAGTATTAATTACTTAATTTTCCCTGTTGAAAATATTGTAAACTTTCTATTTAAGAAGCTTGCTCTGATCCACCACACCTGGCTAGAATATTCATTGTCTCTGACACTCATTTGGAAGGTAGGTTGTTTTATATATGTCCTATAGCATCACTTACTGAGCATTTTCCATTAGATTTAACCTTTGTAGGGATTCATACCTGGCAAATATTTATTATTTTTAAAAATAAGTATGGGGCTGGAGAGATGGTTTAGCAGTTAAGGGGGTGCTTGCCTTCGAAGCCTAAGGGTGCAGGTTTGATTCCCCAGTATCCATATAAGCCAGATGCACAAGATGGCACATACATCTAGAGTTCATTTGCAGTGGCTAGAGGCCCTGGCATGCCCATTCTCTCTACTACCCTCCCCACTCTCAAATAAATAACAAAATAAAATATTGTAAAAATAAGTCTGCTGGGGTTTGGAGAGATAGCCCAGTGGATAAGGGCAAATAAGGGCTGGAGAGTTGGCTTAGAAGTTAAGGCACTTGCCTCTGAAACCCACCGACCCATGTTTGACTAGTCAAACTCCAGGTCCTATGTAAGCCAGTTGCACAAGGTGACGCAAATGCGCAAGGTCGCACATGCACACAAGATGGTGCACATGTCTGTAGCTTGATTACAGTGGCTGGAGGCCCTGGCTTGCCAATTCTCCTTATCTCTTGCTCTCATGCTCACAAAAAAGAAACAAAGACCAGTCTGTTAGGGTGGTGCTAGGGAATGGATCAGTGTATAAGAGCATTTGCTGTATAAACATGAAGCCCTGAGTTCAATTTCCAGCACCTGTATATAGCCAAGCATGGCTATGCACACTGAATAATCCCAGCATGAGGGAGGGTGGTGGGGAGACAAGATTGCTGAGATTAGCTGCAAAAAATCAAAAATTTAAAAAAAAAAACTTAAAAAGATGTCTGGATGTACTGGTCAACAGTGTAGCCAAAGAAAACAGTGCAAGTTCCAGGTTTAGTGAGAGACTCTGTCTGAAGGGAATAAAGCAGAAGAGCAATAGCGAAGAACATGGCAGCCCTCTCTGGCCGCCACACAGTGAATATCAGGGACCTGCATTTTACACACACATACGTGCACATGCACACACACGTTGTACATGCCAAAGAAAGTATATTTAGACATCTAACCATATTTTCCTTTACTCCCTGATTATGAATGAAGCACCTTTGGAAATAATAGCAATTCTTTTAGATACCTTAGCAACTATTTAAAGGTTTGCTTTTCCAAAAAGCAGTGAGACCTGAAGGAATGAGGAACCTATATGTCATTTTTAGTATTAAAAAAAAAAAAAGGCCAGGTGTGCTGGTGCATTCCTTTAGTCCCAGCACTTGGGAGGCAGAGGTAGGAGGATCCTCATGAGTTTGAGGCCACCCTAAGACTACATAGTTAATTCCAGGTCAGCCTGGACCAAAGTGAGAACCTACATCCAAAAACAAACAAACAAAAAAAAGCCAGAGCCAGGCATGGGGGCACATGCCTTTAATCCCAGCACTCAGGAGCCAGAAGTAGAAGGATCACCTTGAGTTCAAGGCCACCCTGAGACTACCTAGTTAATTCCTGGTCAGCCTGGGCTAGAGTGAAACCATAACTTAAAAAAAAAAAAAAAAAAAAAGAGAGAAAGAAAGAAAAGAAATTTTAGTTGATCTAGACAGCCTACCAGCTGCAATTTATGAACTCAACAACATGAGCAATTATATGTCATTCAAAATTTTTGTTTGACTATGAATAGCTTCTTGGAAATTTCTGGGTTCTATAGAAACATGTAGAACAAGAGGTTAGTAGGTAGAAAATTTGGAACCACAATATCTAAAGAGAGAAAAAAAACTATATTTACTTATTCTGTTGGACTAAAATCTAAAAGATGACTATTTGAACATAAAATATAACTGCTGGGCTAGAGGGATGGCTTTGTAGTTAAGGCATTTGCCTGCAAAGCCAAACGACCCAGGTTCAATTCCCAAGGACCCACATTAGCCAGATAGATGCACAAAGGGGCACATGCATATAGAGTTCATTTTCAGTAGCTGGAGGCCCTAGCATACCTGTTCTCTTTCTCTCTCCCTCTTTCCCTCTGTCAGATAAATAAAAATGAAATACTGAAATATAACTGCTTAAATTTGCCCCTGACTTCTATATATGTATGCCTTTTTCACTTAGCAAATCTGTACTTTTGTTTCATAGATATTATGCCTTAGAAGTCTCATATTTCAAATCCTCTTTGGATCGCAAGTTACTTGAGCTTTTGTGGAATAAATATTGGGTGAATACACTGAGCTCCTCAAGCTTGCTTACTGTAAGTATTATGCTTTTGATGGTTTCATTTGAATTGTTTTGTTTTCTGAGACAGAATTTTGCTGTGCAGTCCAGTATAGTCTCAATGTCGTGATCCTATAGCCTCAGCCACGTGATTGCTGGGATCATGAGTATGTGCCATCATGCCTGTCAAATTTACATTTTAACTAAGATATAAAAACATAATATTTGAAGCCCATTTCACAGTAAGAGCAGACCCAGTGCTGGAGTGGGATTCTGCGCCACCAGGCTAGATCGGGGTGCTGGCAATCCAAAGTGTATGTCATAACATCAAGACCAAGACTGAATGTCAAATAGAGTGGCCAAATTAGCATGTGATCCACATGTTCTTTAAAGAGACATGTGCCTAAAATAGGAAAAGTACAAATACTGTTTTTATTGCCAAAGATAATAGGTGAGTATCGCACTTTTAGAGTAAAATGTTAAGTCCAGAAATAGAGCTTTCCTCAGGCACACTTAAGTTTGCATTCAAGAAATAGTATGGGATTAAAGGCATATGCCACTACACCCAGTTGATGGAATTTGAAAGTTGGGAGAATTTAGAAGCAGTTTTTTGTAGCTGTAATCTTCTTGCTTCTCTGATAATCCCTCCCATTTTTATAATAGAATTATTTTTTATATTATTTAATTTTTTTTTCAAGGTAGAGTTTCACTGTAGCTCAGGCTGACCTGGAATTCACTGTGTAGTCTCAGGATGGCCTCGAACTCATGGCAATCCTCCTACCTCTGCCTCCCGAGTGCTTGGATGAAAGGCATGCACCACCACGCCCAGCTCTGTTTAATTTTTTTTTTATTGACAATTTCTATAATTGTAGACAATAACCCATGGTAATTCCCTCCCTCCATCCCCCCCATTTGGCCCTTTGAAACTCCAGTCTCCATCATATCCCCTCCCCCTCTCAATCAGTTTCTCTCTTTATTTTGATGTCATCATCTTTTCCTCCTATTATGATAGTCTTGTGTAGGTAGTGTCAGGCACTGTGAGGACATGGATATCCAGGCCATTTTGTGTCTAGTGGAGCATATTTTAAGAAATCCTACCTTTCCTTTGACTCTCACATTCTTTCTGCCACTTCTCCGCATTGGACCCTGAGCTTTGGAAGATGTGATAGAGATATTTCAGTGCTGAGCACTCCTTTGTCACTTCTCAGCATCATTGTGCCTTCTGAGTTATCCCAAGGTCAAAGCCATCTGAAAAGAGAAGGTTCTGTAACCAAAAGTAAGAGTAGCATTAATATATAGGTATGAACATTAAGAGAAGTGCTCACTGGGCAGTTTGGTGAGCATAGTATATGTACTTAGCTAGACATCAGTAGATGTTACACTCCTAGGGCTCATGACTATCCTGGTGTAGGTTTTTAGAACAGACATGCCAGTATTGCACCCATTGGCTCATTTGGCCTGTTTGGCCAAATTTAAGGCTTGCAGTGTCCACTATTGCATATTTCTACTGGTGACTTCTCTCTCTCCCATTGACCTGCATGCAGCATTCTGTTAGGTGGTCTACATGGAGGAGGTTTTCAGCTCAGCTCCAGCAGGATTTCTCAGGGACCTTGTAGCCCAAGTATGTGGAATCTTCAGCAATAGGGTCTTACCATCTATTCCTGGTGGGAAACCAAGGGTCTTGGCAATGGCCTGTAATGTCTTGGGGGTATCAGTGACCTCCCTGGCCAACAATTCACCGGAAGGCATCCTATCCTTGACACTGAAAATTTTTTAATAACAATCTCTGGCTTTTGAGTGTTCTATATTGGGTTTTTTGTTTGTTTGTTTGTTTTTGGTTTTGGTTTTGGTTTTTTTGAGGTAGGGTCTCACTGTAGCCAAGGCTGACCTGGAATTCACTATGTAATCTCAGGGTGGCCTCGAACTCATGGCGACCCTCCTACCTCTGCCTCCCAAGTATAATGGAATCCTTTGAAAATAAAATGTTATGTGTAGAAGAAAAGTAATTTACATTAAAAATATGTAGGTTGTCAGGCATGGTGGTGCATGCCTTTAATCCCAGCACTTGGGAGGCAGAGGTAGGAGGAATGCTGTAAATTCGAGACTAGTCTGGGACTACAGAATACATTCCAGGTCATCCTGGGCTAAAGTGAAACCCTACCTCAAAAAAAAAGGGGGGGGGTGTGGTGCCACCTGCCTTTAATACCAGCACTTGGGAGGCAGAGATAGGATCACGATGATTTTGAGGTGGCCCTGAGACCACATAGTTAATTCCAGGTCAGCCTGGACCAGATTGAGACCCTACCTTAAAAAAAAAAAAAAATGGGGCTGGTGATGTAACCCAGTCGTAGAGCATTTGCCTAGCATGTATATGGTCCCCCAAGTATAATCCTATTCCTAGAAAAACAAAGTAGAGAAACATTCTTAGTGGTAGACTTTTATCCTACATGACAATATCATTTTCTCCACAGAATGCAGACTATACCACTGGTCAGGTGTTTGATCTGTCTGAAAAGTTAGAGCAATCAGAAGCCCAACTTGGACGGGGGAGTTTCATGTTGGGTCTAGAAACACATGATCGAAAATCAGAAGACAAACTTGCCAAAGCTACTAGAGACAGGTAAGGTGAACCTAGGAGTAAGATTCCTGTCCTTAACTCTCTTTCTTTACACATTTGCAAGTACTAGTAGGATTTAAAGTCCTTATGGTTCAATTTAGTTATAACTTAGGATGATACCTGCTCACACCTTTTTAAAAAATTGTCATATGGGCTGGAGAGATGGCTTAGCAATTAAGGCACTTGCATGCAAAGCCAAAGACAGGTTCAACTCCCCAGGACCCATGTAAGCCAGATGCACAAGGGGGCGCACACATCTGGAATTCATTTGCAGTGGCTGGAGGCCCTGGTGCACCCATTCTCTCTCTCTCCCTCTACCTGCCTATTTCTGTATCTGTCTCTCAAATAAGTACATAAAAATAAAATATATTTTAAAAAGAATTAAATTGTCATATATGGCCGGGCATAGTGGTGCATGCCTTTAATCCCAGCTCTTAGGAGGCAGAGGTAGAAGGATCACTGTGAGTTCAAGGCCACCCTGAGACTACATAGTAAATTCCAGGTCAACCTAGACTAGAGTGAGACCTTACCTCAAAAAAAAAAAAAAAAAATCATCACATATGAATTTTAACTTTGAAATCTTAGAAGACATTAGGCAAAAGTATTAAAGGTTTAGGGCTGGAGAGATGGCTTAACAGTTCAATTCCCCAAGACCCACATTAGCCAGATGCACAAGGGGATGCATGCATCTAGAGTGCATTTGCCACCACTAGAGGCCCTGGCGCGCCCCTCCTCTCCTCTCCTCTCCTCTCCTCTCTTGTCTTCTCCCCTCCTCTCTTTTTCTTCTCTTTCTCTGCCTCTTTCAAATAAATAAATTAATTAATAATATTAATACATATATATTTTTTAAAGGTTTAAGTCAAAGATCTAGGTATTCTAAAAAAAACTCATAGTTACTATGTCTAGATTTAGCCACAGTATGTCAAAGAAAACAGGCACCTCACTGAACTGTTTTTTCCTAACAAAGGAGACATTTAGAAAAATGTGTCTTAACCAGATAGTCTAACCTAATTATATTCTGAGGGGTTAAATTAAAATTTCTTAAAATATCAAATTTTTATTTTTGTGCATTTTTAAATTACAGAAATGATTATACCTTTCTTAAATATTTCTGAAGTTTTTCTTTCTATAATTAGTATTCTGAATTTTTCTGCCACAGTATTTGTTAGGGAACAAACTTGAGATGTGGTCTCTGATAACTCAAAGAAAATAATGTGGCTCTTATGCTGCTTAGACTGCACAGGGTTGAACAGACTAAATAACATTTACTTCCAGAGAAAATTTGAATTTTAATGTGATAATCAAAGGCAGAAAGGAAGAGAGCCATTTTGTTATCTATATAAACTGAAATGTCGATATCTATTTAACAATGTTAAAATTGGTGGGGGGGGGGGGTTGAAGAGATGGCTTAACAGTTAAGATGCTTGCCTGCAAAGCCAAAGGATGTAGGATCAATTCTCCAGGACCCACATAAGCCAGATGCACAAAGTGGCACATGCATTTGGACTGACTAGAGGTCCTGGTGCACCCATTCTCCCCCTGCCCCTGTCTCTCTTAAATAAATAAAATAAAGTTTTAAAGAAAGAAATGGGGAAATGACATTTACCTTGGCAGCAGGAAGCATCTTCCTCATGCTGGAGGTAGCTCAGTAGAACACTCACTAACACGCGTAGCATCTGAGGACTATCCCCAGCAAAAGAAAAGCAGGATTGCTTGTTAATATTTAATTAATCTATTTATTTGAGAGAGAGAGAAAGAGGCAGATAGAGAGAGAATGGGCATGCTGGGGCCTCTAGACACTGCAAATGAACTCCAGACATATTCGCCACCTGGTGCATCTGGCTTTATGTGGGTACTGGGAAATTGAACCTAAGTCTTTAGTCTTTGCAGGCAAGTGTCTTAACTGCTAAGCCATCTCTCTCTAGCCCCATTTTTTTTTTTTTGGTTCGTTTTTTTGTTTTGTTTGTTTGTTTTTCAAGGTAGGGTCTCACTCTAGCCCAGGCTGACCTGAAATTCACTATGTAGTCTCAGGGTGGCCTCAAACTCATGGCGATCCTCCTACCTCTGCTTCCCAAGCGCTGGGATTAAAGGCGTGCGCCACCACGCTGGCTCTCTTTTTTTTTTTTTTAACAGAGATAGGGAGAGAATGGGTGCACCAGGGCCCTGCAAACAAATTTCAGATGCATGAGCCACTTTATGCATCTGGCTTTGTACATGGATACTACTAGGGAATCAAACCTGGGCCATCAGGCTTTGCAAGCAAGTAGTGCTTTTAATGACTGAGCCACCCCTCCAGCCCTAGACATTCATTCATTCATTCATTTATTTATTTATTTTAGGTATTTGAGAGCAACAGAGAGAAAGAAGCAGATAGATAGAGAATGGGTTTACCAGGGGCATCCAGCCACTGCAAACGAATGCACCCCCTTGTACATATGGCTAACATGGGTCCTGGGGAATAGAGCCTCAAACCAAGGTCCTTAGGCTTCAAAGGCAAGCGCCTAACTGCTAAGCCATCTCTCCAGCCCCCCTAGACATTATTTTATGTAAGTTCTAGTCAGTAGTGAAATGCTCAACAGGTATGCAGAAAGTTAAAGAACACAAGAGAAAATTTGGTGTGGTTTGAGGAAGATGAGTAAAACTGCAAAGCATTCTTGGAGGTACAGGAAGGGCATGAGAGGAACCTTCCATGTTTGAAACAGCTTTCAATTTCTGACATGTGATGTGTTTCTTCTTTCCAGCTGCAAAACTACCATAGAAGCAATCCATGGATTGATGTCTCAGGTTATTAAGGATAAACTGTTTAATCAAATTAACGTCTCTTAAGTAATCACTGAGTACTTTTTCCTGAAAGCTGGTGTGAGAACAAAAAGCTCAAGTAACACTTGGAGAACGAGTTACCGAATATCTGATTAGAAGTGTAAGGTGCTCTGAAGTGTCCTGAACATTGACATGCTGTAATAAAAGTGCACAAGTGAAACTGGCCTTTCTTTCTTTTGTGTGTGGGTGAAGTTGCGTTATTTTTCTAGTACCCTTAAATGCTCTTGAATATGAGATAAAAAATATTTATTAGAGTATTTTTCTTTTTTTCATTTTTTTTTAAATATTTTTTTTGTTCATTTTTTATTTATTTATTTGAGAGCAACAGACACAGAGAGAAAGACAGATAGAGGGAGAGAGAGAATGGGCACGCCAGGGCCTCCAGCCCTGCAAACGAACTCCAGACGCGTGCGCCCCCTTGTGCATCTGGCTAACGTGGGACCTGGGGAACCGAGCCTCGAACCGGGGTCCTTAGGCTTCACAGGCAAGCGCTTAACCGCTAAGCCATCTCTCCAGCCCTCTTTTATTCATTTTTGATATCTTTATGCATGTATACATTGTACCTTAATTTTATGCCACCCCAGTTACCCTCCCTTATGTTCCTCTCCCTCCCATTAACACTCTTCTCCATTCCCACCTTACTTTTGACTTTTTTTTAACCCAGTGTATTAAATTTGAGTTGCTTGTATTATCATGAGAGTAAGGTTATTTATTGGATTTTAGATTTTTATTTTTATTTTCTGAGGTAGGGTCTCACTCTAGCCCAGGCTGACCTGGAATTCATTATGTAGTCTCAGGCTGGCCTTAAACTCACCGTGATCCTCCTACCTCTGCCTCCCAAGTGCTGGAATTAAAGGTATGCACCATCTCACTCAGCTTAGAATTATTTTTTTTATATTTGTTGCACCATGGATTATTAGATTATTTCTTCTTTGTGTGCATGCATATGTGCGCATGTTCATGTATGTGCAGGTGCATGTGTGTGGGAGGCAGAGGGCAATCTCTGCTGTCATTCCTGAGCCATAATCCATCTTATTTTTGAGACTGTCTCTCTGGCCTGAAATTTGCCAAGTAGCTAGACTGACTGACCAGTAAGTCCCAGGGTTCTACCCATCTTCACCTCCCCAGTACTGGGATTACAAGTGTATGCCATCATGCCTGACTTTTTGTGTTTAATGTGGGTTCTGGGGGTCAAAATCAGATTCTTTATCACCTGAACATCTCCCTAGCCTTGTTTTTCTTTCTAAGAATCTTATTTATTAAAAATTTTGAGCATTTCATCATGTAATGGTCAGAAACACTTCAATTTTGTTTGTGCCTTCTTTTGACAGTCTTAGTAAAATAAACTTATTTTTGTTTTGTTTTGTTTTTCAAGGTAGGGTCTCACTCTAGCCCAGGCTTACCTGAAACTCGCCTCAAACTCACAGTGATCCTCCTACCTCTGTCTCCCAAGTGCTGGGATTAAAGGAGTGCACCACCACACCTGGCAACTTATTTTTGAGACTGTGTCATGTAGCCCAGCTGGCTTGCTCTAGCCCAGGGTGGTTAAGATTTTGACACAACAGAGTAAGAAGTTGAAGTTACTGTTATTCGGAAAGAAAAGGTTTCTCTTGTGTGAAATCTTGTTTTAAATATGTATATGACATGAAAGTTGAAGGAGGACTGTTTGGGAAGAAGGGAACTAGCAGGAAAGGGGAGGAGAGAGAAGACAATGTAGAATAATAGTCAACATGTCACATTCTTCAGTGCATCACCGTACAATATATGCTAATAAAAATGTTTTAAAGTTTCCATTCCATGACTTGAATACAGTTATTAATGTGTACATTTACCTTAGAAACCTAAGCAGTTAAGATATTTCTGTAAGGGATTCCCCAGTACCCACATAAAGCCAGATGTACAAGGTGGCACATGCATCTGGAGGCCCTGGCACACCCATCCCCCCCCCCCCCCCGCCCTGTCTCTCTCTCTCTCAGACATGGTGGCACACACCTTTAATCCCAGCACTTGGGAGGCAGAGGTAAGAGGATCACTGTGAGTTTGAGGCTAGCTTGAGACTACATAGTGAATTCCAGGTCAGCCTGGGCTAGAGTGAGACCTTATCACCAAAAAAAAAAAAAAAAGTATCTCTGTAAGATAGAAAATGCCTGTGCTTAAGAAAGAAAATGCCACTGCTTAAAGTAGAGTTACCAAGAAAAGAAAATTTTACAGTCATAACTTCAATGAACTCATTTTGAGAAATCTCTATAGCCACAACTATATTTTGGTTAGTAACCAAAAGTAAAATTAATTAAACATAAAGCATGTTTAACTTAACTCCAGAATACAGAACCATATTTGATTTAGGGAGTGTTGTGTTAGAGATCTTGTCAGACTTCGCATCTCTGTCTTCCACATGTTGGCCTAAGCCTCAAGCTAATTTCTCCCGAACTGTCCACATACCACACTACTTACAGGGAGAAAGCGGTTCACCAGGGTCAGAATAAGCTGCTACTTTCACTCTGTTCTAACTTCAGTCATGAGCACACCTAGAATTGTATGCAACTAGTTACAAGAACAGGTGCTGGATACCCTTAAACAAGAGAGAGGAGTCAGCAACCCAAAACTGTGATTATACAGATGCTCAGAGAAAACCAACAGTGTCCCTTCAGCCACCTATCCCAGGCAAAAAATGGTCCCAGAAAAGGGCATTTATGTTTCATTCAAAATGTGCTTTATTTTTGTTTTTTATTAGTTTGTTTCACGGCGGGGTTCCACTGTAGCTCAGGCTGACCTGGAACTCACTGTAGTTCCAGGCCGGCCTTGAACTCACAGCAATCCTCCAACATCTGCTTCCCAAATGCTAGGATTAACTTGCCCAGCTTCTTTAGAGAATTTTTCTTTTCTTTAAAGCCAAGCCCAATAGACTGGCTTTTTCTTTTTTACTATGAGAGAGAGAGAATTGGCGCACTGGGCTCCCAGCCACTGCTCTAGCATTCTAGATGGATGTGCCCCGTTGTGTGCATGTGCGACATGGTGCACTTACATCACCACGTCTGGCTTTGGTGGGACCTGGAGAGTCGAACACGAGTCCCTAGGCTTCACAGGCAAGTGCCTTAACAGCTAAGCCATGTCTCCGTCCCCTTTACAGATTTCTTTAAAGCTGTTGCTAAGGATTTTTCTTGGAGCGAGTGTTGTGGCTACTTTGAGACAGGGTCTTACTATGAAGTTCCTCCCTGCATTGCCCCAGCAGACCTCTAGCTCACTTTTGCCCCTGCCTCGGAAGTGCTGAGATTACAGGCTCTGGCACCATACTCATCTCTGAATTGTTTTATTTGTTTTGTGGGGAGGGCTTTTATTGAGATAGGGCTCACTCTAGCCCAGGCTAGCCTTGAACTCAGTCTTACATCAGCCTCCTCAGTGCTGAGATTAAAAGCATACCCCATCATGCCTGGCTATATCTAAGTTTTAATGTCTTTTCATGATCACTTTATTTCATAAGTGCTCCAATTTATCAAAACTTTTTAGAAAATCGGAGTTCACTTACAGGCACTGCATTGTTCATAAACTAAGCCATGAGGTAAGAGTTTTTGCCATTTCCTGCAAAATATCTAACAGCTTTGAGCTACTCAGGAGCTTGAAAAAGCCATTTTTTTTCTAAGTGAAGTCTGGGTTTTCTTCAGTTTCAACTTTTTTGGAGATAATTTCTCATACTTTTGGTGATAATATACAGGAAATGTCAATCTTCACACACACACACAGAGAAAAATTAATCCCAATGTTCAAGTAATAAAAGGAACCAGAACAGGACTAGGAGCCCAGATTGGAGCAGAGATGGGAAGAAAAGGCAGTGGATAGGAAGTAGGGATTGAAGCCAGTGAAGGGTCCAGTGAGACCCCAGAGTCAAGAGTGTTCCAGACTTTCCAGGTTTTAATAGCTCCAGGCCCAACTTACAAAAAGTCAACGATGTAAACATCAAAACAATACATATGTATACATAAATATTTTTGTTTATTTGGATATTTAGTGTCATTTTTATGTTACACAGTCCAGTATTAGCTTCAATCTTGGTGTTGTATTTATTAACAATAGCACACCACACACGTTACTTTGAAATCAATAGTACTGCCAGGAACAAAAGAGCCCCAATTAAGAGAAGCTGTGCTCCATCATTTCTGAATTTGAAAATAAGCTTTAGGACCAAATATCTCTTGCTTCGTGAGAGATCGAGTCTGAACATTGTTGGCACAAATTAGCACGACTACCTGGCATTGGGGACTTAGAGAAATCACTGCATTGCACAATAGACTAGCAAGCTGTTCAATGGAACAGCTACTTGAAAATAAACAAGAGCAGGAGAAATAATACGATAAATCAGCAAAACTGTTTGGAAATCAGAGTGCTGCATGCTGCAGAGGTTCAGACTTCCTAGAATGGCCCTGTGAGTGAGAAGGCACAGATGCCTAAGGCAGGCATGCAGAGAAGAGTTCATTTATTTTACTGAGTCTGCACTCTGTCTACATGGAACTGAATAGACTCAAATGAACACAGGCTGTTATGTTTCCAGGGTTTCTCGCTAGATTTCTGGAATATTTTAATTATAACTGACGACATATATTGTGAGCAATGTAGGGCTTTTGGTGGTGTGAGGGTTGGTTTTGAAGACAGGAAAGTATGCTATACAGAATGATAGCTCTTTCCTTTTTATTTCATTTTATTTTATTTTATGGTATTTTATTTTATTTTTGAGGTAGGGTTTCACCCTAGCCCAGGCTGACCTGAAATTCACTAGGTAGTCCCAGGATGGCCTCGAACTCATGGTGATCCTCCTACCTCTGCCTCCCAAGTGCTGGGATTAAAGGTGTGTGCCACCACATCCAGCCAGAATGATAGCTCTTATTTCTGCTGATCCCTAGGATGTCAGTAAAAGATGATCATTGTGTAGTTATGAGCAACTGTCATTCACTGATTAATATTGTGCTACTCTGTTTTGAGGTAATCAGTCTAGAAATTTCTAAAGATTTTTAAACCTTTTATCTAAATATTAGTAGCAGAAATACCATTCATCTTTGTAAACAAAGTTATATGAACTTCAGGTCAAATGTTACCAGACTGGCATATTTAAATTTTTGTTTTCAGGCTGGAGAAATGGCTTAGCAGTTAAGGTGCTTGCCTGCAAAGCCAATGGACCTAGGTTCAGTTCCCCAGGACCCACATAAAGTCAGATGCACAAGGTGGCACATGTGTCTGGAGTTTGTTTGCAGTAGCTGAGGGCCTTGGTGCATCCATCTGTCTGTTTCCCATCCAAGTACTAACTAGGCCCGACCTTGCTTAGCTTCTGAGATCAGACAGGATTGGGCGCATTCAGAGTAGTATGGCCATAGAACATTCTGTCTCTCTCTGTCTCTGTCTCTCTCTTTTCTGTGTCTCAAATAAATAAATAAAATATTTAAAGTAGGGCTGAAGAGAGCTGGAGAGATGGCTTAGCAGTTAAGCGCTTGCCTGTGAAGCCTAAGGACCCACATTAGCCAGATGCACAAGGGGGCACACTTGTCTGGAGTTCATTTGCAGTGGCTGGAGGCCCTGGCACGCCCATTCTCTCCCTCTCCCTCTCTCTCTCTCTCTCTCTCTCTCTCTGCCTCTTTCTTTCTCTGCCTGTCTCTCTCAAATAAATAAAAACGATAAAGGTTTAAAAAAAAAAAAAGTATGGCTGAAGAGATGGCTTAGCAGTTAAGGCACTTGCCTGCACAGCCAAAGAACCCTGGTTCAATTCCCCAGGACCCATGTAAGCCAGGTGCACAAGGGGGCACATGCATCTGGATTTCATTTGTAGTGGCTGGAGGCTCTGGTGCGCCCATTCTCTCTCTCTCTCCTCTCTATCTCCCTGCTGATTTCTCTCAAATAAATAAATAAATAAGGATATATTTAAATATTTAAAACATATATATAAATTTTTGTTCTCAAAAATTAGATTGGAGCTGAGTGTGGTGGTGCATGCCTTTAATCCCAGCAATCAGGAGGCAGAGGTAGGAGGATCACCATGAGTTCAAGGCCACCCTGAGACTACATAGTGAATTTCAGGTCAGCCTGAGCTAGAGTGAGACCCTACCTTGAAAAATTAAACAAAAAAAAATTCAGAATATTAAAAAAATAAAATCAGGAACTCTATCATTTGGGCCAAATTTGTGAGGAAACAGCTAAAATCATAGCATGATAACCAGTGATTAATTGCTTTTTCAACATGTGGATTATCTCGGTGCCAAAAACTATGGAACAATTGCCTAACAAATTTGAGAGTCCCTAATGTCAGTTCTCATATTTTCTTTGGATTACACTAAGCAATTATGTTAAACTTCCTAATGACTAAGTAAAATGGTATTGTGCCTTGGGGCACATTTTGATGAACTACAGTTGTACTTTTCAAAACCTAAGAGGCATATATATAAAGAAGCATATTGTCTAGAATCATCTCAACTTGGATTTGACCTTTATGTTAGATTTTAGAAGACTATAAATACATATTTTGAAACTCTATGTGTGTTTACCATTGAGAAACAGTTCTTCCTGAAGAATTAGTTGGCATAAACTCATCTGTAAATGAATGTTTAATTTATAATTCATTTTTGCCGCAAATCTTCATATTAAGTTATTAGTTGTATTATTTAAGATGTAAAATAAGTCCTTTATAACATGTAAGTATTTGATCCTAGTTTAATCTTTTACTTCAACCCTTATGTAATCCATCTATCATTTCTTGCATAACTTTTAGCATAATTGAGACTATTAGGTTTCTGGACTTAAAGCAACACTAAATTTATTTAAAAGATTAATTGGTGATTTTATCTATGAGTACACACCATCTTGTATGACTACAGCCACCTGATGTAAGAATTACACATGAACACCACTTTTAGGGGAGGTTATTTCAAGCTGGAACTCCAACACTTGGGAGGTGGAGGCAGGAGGACCAGAAGGTCAAGGCCAGCCTGGACTGCATATTGAATTTGAGCCCAGCCTGGACTACATGAGACACTGTCTCAAAAAAAAAAAAAAAAAAAAAAATCAAGGGCTGGAGAGACGGCCCAGCAGTTAAGGCTCTTGCCTGCAAAGCCTAATGACCCAGGTTTTATTCTCCATAACCCATGTAAAAGTGGGTGCACAAAGTGGTACATGCATCTGGAGTTCATTTGCAGGGAAAGGTTCTGATGTGTGTGTGTGTTTTCTCTCTCTCTCTTTCCCCCCTCCTCTTTGAAAACAAATAAAACTATTTTTAAAAAATTAAGGTAAATAGCACATCACTTAAAACTAAGAAACAGAATATGATGGAGAATGGAATTTCAAATAGGAAAGTGTGGGGGTGGGGAGGGAGGGAATTACCATGGGATATATTTTATAATCATGGAAAATGTTAATAAAAATTAAAAAATAAATAAATAAATAAATCAAAAAAAAAAAAAGCTAAGAAACAGGGCTTGAGGAGATGTCTCAGTGATGCATGCCTCTGGACTTTGTTTGCAGTGGCAAGAGGCCCTGGCACACCTAGTCTCTGTCTAAAATAAATAAAAATATTTAAAATATAAAAACCAAGGGGAAAACAGTTATTGAAATGGCAACTCATCAGCGATGAGCACCAATATTTATAGTTATCCCAAACTGACTGATCACATGTGCTTTGCCAATGTCACCAACAGCAAAGATAAAAGATTCATTGAATATGAGAATTTGTTTTTTTAATATTTTATTTATTTATGAGAGAGAATGAGCACAGCAGGGCCTCTAAGAATTTGTAATAGAAGTTGAAATATTTTTAAATTTCTAGATAAATTTCTGTTCACTGAAGAAGCAAACTCACTAGACATTTTCAATTTGCTTGAAGGAACACCGGAAGTTTAATGTGCTTAGGGGATTAAACAAATGCGTTCATATCTTTTTATGGAACTGGGACTTTTGATCACATTGTAAGATTTTTACAAAACAAAGCCAGGTGTGGTGGTCAGCACACCTTTAGCCCTAGCACTTGGGAGCCTGAGGTAGGAGGATCACCATGAATTTGAGGTCAGCCTGGGGCTACAGAGGAAGTTCCATGACAGTCTAAGCTAGAGTGAGACTTTACCTCAAAAAGAAAAAAAAAAAATTTAAGTATTTTTTAAACTTTATTTTTCTTTATTTATTTGAGAGAGAGAGAGAGGCAGAGGGAGGGAGGGAGAGAATGAATGTATCAGGGCCTCCAGCCACTGCAAACAAATTCCAGATGCATGTGCCCCCTTGTGCATATGGTTTACATGGGTCCTGGGGAATCAAACCAAGGTCCTTTGGCTCGTTGCAGGCAAACACTAACTGTTAAGCCATCTCTCCAGCCCAAATATATATATATATATATATTTTTTTTAATGAATATTTTTCCCAAATTTATTAATAGAAGTGAAAAAAAGGCTTTAAATTTTTTTCAGATAAGGATTACTATTACAGAAATATGCAAAAGACTGCACACTAATAAGAAAGCACCCATGGGCTGGAGAGATGGCTTAGCAGTTAAGCGCTTGCCTGTGAAGCCTAAGGACCCCAGTTCGAGGCTCGGTTCCCCAGGTCCCACGTTAGCCAGATGCACAAGGGGGCGCACGCGTCTGAAGTTCGTTTGCAGAGGCTGGAAGCCCTGGCATATGCCCATTCTTTCTCTCTCCCTCTTTCTGTCTTTCTCCCTGTGTCTTTCACTCTCAAATAAATTAAAAAAAAAAAAAAGAAAGAAAGAAAGAAATCACCCATAAGGATCCAAAAAAAGCAATACAGAGGGGAATTCTTCAAACATGCTGACCAAAAAAAATAAAAAATCTGAAATGAAGTGATTAAATAGAAGTAGACAGATACATGATTTCACTCATTTAAACACATTCAAAGAGATGAGGATAGTCTCTCTCACACTCTGTGTTTCATTGATACGAATAATCTCTCACACTCTGTTTCATTGATGAGGATAGAGTCTATCACAATCTGTGTTTCACTTTTAGTTTCCATTCCTCAAAATTAATTAAACTTTTCTTATTGTTTTGTTTTAAATAGTTTTATTTACTTGCAAGCAGAGAGAGATAGGAGACACAGAGAGAGAATGGAAAGACCAGGGCCTCCAGCATCTTGCTTTATATGGGTCCTGGGGACTCAAACTCAGGTCATTAGACTTTGCAGGCAATTGCCTTAACTAATAATCCATCTCTCCAGCCCAACTAATTGAACTTTGCTAAACTTATTAATGGCCTAATGAAAGTTAAGCAAGGTCTTGCATCTCTACTAGCAGACAGAGATTCTTCATCTCCGGTGCAAAAAACTTCTTTCCCTTCTAAAACACAAGAAAAATGCTATTTCTAAAAATTAAACTAAACTTTTCCTGCAAATTTAAGTCCTTCTTTTTATTTATTTATTTGCAATCAGAGAGAGAACAAGAAAGAGGAGAGAGGAAAGGGGTGCACTAGGGCCTCTTGCCACTGAAAACTCCAGATATTTGTGCCACTTTGTTCATCTGACTATGTGGGTACAGGGGAATCAAACCCAAGCCATCAGTCCTTGCAAGCAAGCACCCTTAACCACTCAGCCCTTTTGTTGTTGTTGCTGCTGTTTTTATGTTTTGTTTTCAAGGTAGGGTCTTGCTATAGCCCAGACTGACCTGGAATTACCTGGCCTTGAATTTACAGTGATCCTCCTACTTCAGCCTCCCAAGTGCTGGGATTAAAGGCATGGGCCCCTACACCCTGCCAGCCTTTCTGTTTTTAAAAAATTATTTAATTACTTATTTGCAAGAGAGAGAGAAACAGAGGAGAGACAGAGAAGAAAGAAAGGAAAGAATGGTACACCAGGACCTCTAGCCACTGCAAATGAATTCCAGATGCATGTACCACTTTGTGCATCTGGCTTTTTTCTTTTTTTTTTTTTTCCTATTTTTAAAATTTTATTTTTTTACTTGAGGTAGAGAGAGGGAAAGGGAGGGAGAGAGAGAGAATGGGCATGTCAGGGCTTCTAACCACTGCAAATGAACTCCAGACAAGTGTGCCACCTTGTGCATTTGGCTTACATGGAACCTGGAGAATCGAACTTGGGTCCTTAGGCTTCCTAGGCAAGCTCCTTCACAGCTAAGCCATCTCTCCAGCCCGTGCATCTGGCTTTATATGGCTACTGGGAAGTCAATCCCAAGTCGTTGACTTTGCAGACAAGCACCTTAACCACTGAGAAATCTCTCTAATCCTCTTTTCAAAAATATTTTACTTAGCCAGGCAAGTGTGGTGGCATACACCTTTAATCCCTGCACTTGGGAGGCAGAGGTAGGAGGATCACTGGGAATTCAAGGCCACCCTGAGACTACCAAGTGAATTCCAGGTTAGCCTGGGCTAGAGTGAGACCCTACCTCAAAAAACAACAAAAAAATATGTATTGTATCTATATATTACCAAGCACAGAGAGAGAGAGAGAGAGAGAGAGAGAGAGAGAGATAAAATGAGGGAAGTAATGGTAATGGGCATGCCAGGGCTTCTTTCCATGGCAAGCACTCCAGATGCATGCACCACTTTATGCATTTGGCTTTACATGGGTGCTAGGGGATGGAACCCAGGCTGTCGGGCTTTGCAAGCAAGTGCCTTTAACCACTGAACCATCTCCCCAGGCCCCTTCTTTTTAAATAAATCCTTCCTGTAAAACTGTGACCATGGAGCTGGAGAGATGGCTTAGCGGTTAAACGCTTGCCTGTGAAGCCTAAGGACCCGGGTTCGAGGCTCGGTTCCCCAGGTCCCATGTTAGCCAGATGCACAAGGGGGGGGCATGCGTCTGGAGTTCGTTTGCAGAGGCTGGAAGACCTGGCGCGCCCATTCTCTCTCTCTCTCTCTCCCTCTATCTGTCTTTCTTTCTGTCTCTGTCGCTCTCAAATAAATAAATAATTAAAAAAAAACTGTGACCATGTTTTCAAAGCTTTTTTTTTTTGGAGGTAGGGTTTCACTCTAACCCAGGCTAACCCGGAATTCACTGTGCAGTCCTTGAGCTCACAGTGATCCTCCTACCTCTGCCTCCCAAGTGCTGGGATTAAAGGCATGAACCACCATGACCAGCCTTACAAAGTTTTTTTTTTAGAAAATAAGTTTTTTACTGTAACTGTGTCTTTTAGATAATGAAGAGAATTTTCAACTGGGATCATTTAAAACTGCATCTCATGTTGTAAGATAACTGTATTTATTACAGTTTGACCTATAATGGAGTGTGGATGGGAGTAATTTTAGAGAGAAAATATTGTGTGTATATACATATGTGTGTGTGTGTGTGTATACACACACACACACATATATTAAATACAATAGAACTTGAGAAAAACCTTTATGAATTCAAAGTAATAGAATTTAAAAGAAAAAAAGGACTTGGGGGCTGGAGAGATTCCTTAGTGGTTAAGGTACTTACCTGCGAAGCCAAAGTACGCAGGCTTGATTCCCTAGGATCCACATAAAGCCATATATATGCACAAGGTGGCGTATGCACCTGGAGTTTGTTTGCAGTGGTTAGAGGCACACCCATTCATTCTCTCTCTCTTTCTCTCTCTCTCTTTCTCTCTCTCTCTCTCTCTCTCTCTCTCTCTCTCTGTCTCCTTCTTTCCCTAGCAAGTAAAGAAATAAATAATTGTTTTTCTTTAAAAAAAAGGGGGGGACTTGGTAAAGCCCTTTCCCAAAGTCATTTCTAAGGTAAAGTGAACTTAATTTGGTGACTGAACTCCTTATCTTCTACAGAAGCTCTTAAATACACAATTGCCTACAGAGTGTAGAAATCAGGAATGGATACTGTCTCATCCATGGCCACAAGGAACTTCTTACAGTTTTCCACTTCCATATATGATGGTTCTAGGTAAGTCACCACCTCCGATAGTCACTTCACTTTCTCTCCTCTGAACATGTATTCAGAATATCCTATGAAAATAGGAATCATGCCAGGCATGGTGGTATACATCTTTAATCTCAGCACTTGAAAGGCAGAGGTAGGAGGAAGGTAGGAGGAACGCCATGGGTTCGAGGCCCACCTGGAGTGAATCACAGGTCAGCCTGGGCTAGAGTGAGACTCTCTCTTGAAAAAAACTTTAAATAAAGAAGAAGAAAATGGGAATCATGACCCAAGCCTGATGAAACTTCTTGTTGAGGGAATTTCCTGTTGCTTCTTATGTTAGTTATTACCATATAACACATTACTCCAAAACTTAGTGGATTAAGACAACATACATTTATCATTGCAGACATTTCACAGGCCAGCAATCTGGGTCCTCTGCTTCAGGGCCTCTCACAAAACTACAGTCAAGTGTTGGCCAGGGATAAGGAACATCTGAAAATTCACCTGGGGAAAGGTTAAGATTACAACTCAAACAAGTTTCTGCCATTTATTTTCTCATTGGATCAAGGATTCATCCCAGTTTGTCCTTTTGGTCCTTGCCATGTGGGTTTTCCTAAATTATAGCTTGCTTTATATCAAAGAAGATAAGCCACAAACACAATAAAGAAACTTGTAGCATCATGAAAATAATAATATCCTACAATTATTTTTTTTTCCAGTTAAAGTCTTGCTCTAGCCCAGGTTGATCTGGAACTCACTATATAATCTCAGGCTGGCCTGGAACCCACAGCGATCCTCTTACCTCTGGCTCCTGAATGCTGGGATTAAAGGTGCTCACCACTGCCAGCCAAGCTACATCCTACAAATTTTGTTAACTAGATTAAGTTACTAGTCCCTGGCCACAGTCCTCATGGGGGAAGAACACTCAAGGGCACAGACACCTGGGGATAAGATCACCAAAACCATTTTTAGAAGTCTTCCTACAAGATCACTAATGTTTGCCAACTTAAAAACACGAAGACAAAGGAGGCAGTAAGTCTAATAAACGGTAATTTTTTCTACATGGTGTTATGTGATGACATACATGTCTGGGACCTTGAATTCCTTGGCTCCTCACTGAAAGGTTGCTAGTCCACATGCTTGCTTAGTGCTTCCCACAGTGCTATGTAGCATGAACTCTGGAAACATTGGTGGACAAAGATAGCTAGAACAACATATGAAAGATAAAGCATGCTTCTGTCAAAAGTTACTTGGAAACTCTAGCATCAGGCTCCCAAAAGTGCCTTTTAAAATGACTCTCAAGACCTCACTTTCTTTTACTTTTGCAAATACAAATTGCCAACATATGTTAAAGTGTAAATCTTACAGTATTTTCTGCGGAACTTACAAATGTGGTACTGAAGACAAGCATTTCTTGTAGCTTGCCAAATTTCTGCCACCTTGGAAAATACACAGATGATTGTTTAACACTAGACTGGAGTTATGTTTCACATCTTAATGATAAAATACTTATTCATAGGCTTAACTAATTATGTTAAAAATCAAGTAGCAATTCAACCATTTTAAATACAAGCAGTCACAAACTGATTTTCAACTGAATGACCCAAAATGAGTTTTCAAAATACAACTGCATCATTTTCACAAACGTAATTACTTTGAAAAAGGAGGAAAGAAAACACCACCAAGAAACAACACAAAAAAACCGGGCATGGTGACACGTGCCTTTAATGCCAGCACTAGGGAAGCAGAAGTAGGAGGATCTCCATGAGTTCAAAGCCACAAGATTACAATAGTGAATTCCTGGTCAGACTGGGCTAGAGCGAGACCCTACCTTGAAAAACCAAAAAGAGAGAAAAAAAAAAAAGAAATCAATAAATATTTGGATATAGCTATGTGTATATAGAGATATATATCCTTTTAGACATTTAAAGTGTATATAAACAGGTATGGTAGCCCACACAATCCCAGTTATTCAGAAGTCAAAGGTAGGAGGATCATATGAGCCCATGAGGTGGGGACCAGCCTGGGCAACAGTGAGAAATGATTTCAAAAATAAAATAAAAGTGTATATAACTTTACCACATACTCTTTTTGTTTATTTGTTTTGTTTTTGGAGGTAGGGTCTTGCTGTAGCTCAGGCTGACCTGGAATTCACTCTGTAGTCTCAGGGTGGCCTTGAACTCACAGCAATCCTCCTACACCGAATGCTGTGATTAAGTGTGTGCCACCACGCCCAACTCATCTGAATTATTGAGTTTTGAATGCTGAATTTTTTTTTTTTTGGAACAATGATCATGCTGATTAATCTTTCTCTGCCATCTTTGCCAGCATTTCTTCTCACTTTCCCACAAATGTGTGATTAACCAACTTTTCTTTCCTTTATCGCTCACGAACACTGGTTTAGTAGTTTTACACGGATCCAGTTGCCCTCAGATTACCTTAACCTTCTCCCTTCCCTTTATTCAAACCAGTCATTCTAGTAAATACACCCTGAGATATCTCCTAAGTTTGTTCATTCCTTCCTGTTTTCTTTGTCTTTACCCCAATTTGACCAAGATTGCCTCATAAATGAACTTTGCCAACCAAATCTGAAGTTAGGGTTCCTCGGCTTCCATCTCCTTTAGTAGGCCACTGTTCTGAGAATGGTCATGAGATAGCACAGAAGGAGAACTAACTAGACTTGAAATCAAGAACCTAAAGGTCTCTCTCTGCTACCTCAGTGTGACCGTGAGCATGTTTCTTTCCGCTTTCTGGTACTGAGAGTTGCAACATGTCAGCTAGACTGGCTAGATTGGCGCTAGGTTGCTGCAAATCTAATAATCTACTCTGATACTTTGCTTAAGAAATGGCAGTGGCAGAGCCTGAGCTGGTAGTGGTCATTTCCGTATTTCACTGTTCTTTACATCCAATCTGCTTACTTCCCCACACTTCAAATGAATCTTTCCACTGTAGATAATTGTTCCTTATATAATGTCTTCTTTTCCTTCATTTAAATACTACTTATTTTGCAAATTTTTTGGGGGGGGTGGTATTGAGGTAGGGTCTCACTCTAGCCTAGGCTGACCTGGAATTCACTATGGAGTCTCAGGCTGGCATCAGATGATCATGGCAATTCTTCTACCTCTGCCTCCCGAGTGCTGGGATTATAAAGGCATGTGCCGCCACGCCACGCCCAGCATTACCAAAAAAAATCTTTTAAAAATATATTTAAAAAAAATATTTTAAAGCCGGGTGTGGTGGTGCACACCTTTAATCCCAGCACTCGGGAGGCAGAGGTAGGAGGATTGCTGTGAGTTTGAGGCCACCCAAAGACTCCATAGTGAATTCCAGGTCAGCCTGGGCTAAAGCAAAACCGTACCTGGAAAAAAAAATTTTTTTAAAAAGAAGAAAAACAGTATTTTTTTTTATTTATATGCAAGGAGAGAGGGAGGGGGAGAGAGAGAGACGGAAAGAGAGAGGGGGAGAGAGAGAGACGGAGAGAGAGAGGGAATGGGTACAACAGGGCCTCTTGCTGGTGCAAACAAACTGCAGGTGCATGCACCACTTTGCATTTAGCTTTATGTGAGCACTGGGAGAATCAATTTTGTTATTTTGGGGAAGCACGGTCTCACTCTAGCCCAGGCTGACCTGTGAATTCATTTCTGTATCTCAGGCTGGCCTTGAACTCACATTGATCCTCCTACCTCAGCCTGGTCTTGAGGGCAATACGCTTTTTTTTTTTTTTTTTTTTTTTGAGGTAGGGTCTTGCTCTAGTCCAGGCTGACCTGGAATTCACACTCTGCAAACATTTTTGAAGTTGGTCCTAATATACAAGGTATTCTCTTTACAACCAAGGTATAGCAAGGTCAAGAATCCTTGTCCTCACAGAATTTACCATTTTGTTGGAGAGTAACAGGCACAGATTGTTAAGGAACTCAATACATAACAGCTGGGGAAAACAGAAAGTGGCACCACTTAAGACAGTGTGGGAAGGCTTCAGACAGGAGGATGCACAACTGCAAGGGTTGATAGAATGAGAGGAAATGTGTGCTGTTTGCTACCCTGAAAACTGAAGGGAAATTTTTACAGATCAGAGCATGCTGAAGAACACTGTAGTGACAAGCAGCGAACCTGGACTTGATAAACGGCCTTAAACGGCCTTGAACGTCATCCTGAATTTGAGGGTGGATGGATGGCGGTCTCTCCGGACAAGTGATTGCTGGGCACTGAGATACAGGAAAAGCCTGTTGAGGGGAATGATGGCCTATCCCAAACTGCTCAATGTACCCAATGGTAAAATGACTGAACTCATCGCCGGTTACACAGCTAGCCGGCCACCCCAAGGGAGTCCCCCGAGGCGTCACAAAGAAGAGAACGCGAGCCGAGCCGCAAGGGTGATATCGCGAGATTTCCGTCCGCAGCTACTCTCGTCGCCTGGCAACCTTCCGCGCGCCGCGGAGGGGCCGCGGAGCTCGCAGACCGGAGTCACTGCGCCAAGTCCAGAGAGCCGAGCGTCAGGTGCCTCCGGGAAGAGCGTGGGGTCGTAGGGAACCAGAGCCGCCTTCCCAGCTTGCCTGCCAGCGAGACTTGGACTTGTTAAATTGCGGGTCCCTGTCTGTAAAGTCCCGGTCCACAGAAGGGCTGCTCTGTCTCTGACCAGCGGCTGAGAGCAGGCCAGGCTGGGAAGCCCGCGGCGGAGGCGGCGGGGATGCAGAGGGCCGCGGGCCGTTGGCGCGGCCGGGGGGGAAGCTCGGAGCACTGAGGGCTCCATCCGGCTCCTTGAGTCGGGGGTGCCCCAGACGCCGCCCATCTCACCTGACCTGTGGCAGTCCCAGGCGGGAAAGCCAGGAGGTACATTACGATGATCCCCAGAGCGCCTCCGGAGCTGTGAAACTGTTCCCACCTCCTTCTGGAGAGACGCGTACAAGCAAATGAGGCGAAATAACAAAAATGGCTAGTGGGGGAGTTTTTCAAACTTTAGAAACAACCTCTTTTAGAGAAAACCAGGACACCTCACAAGTGTTGATGTCATGTTTTATTATAATGTTCCAAAATTTACGTTACTGGCTTCGGTTTAGACTCCGGAGGCTTGCAATTTTTCTAAAACAGTGATATGTAAAATTGTAAAAAAAAATAGAAAAAGCAATACCATATATTGTTCCGTATATGTACATCAATAAAGACGTGGGCCTGGAGAGATGGCTCAGCAGTTAAGGCGCTTGCCAACAAAGCCTAATGGCCCAGGTTGGATTCCCCAGTAGCCACCTAAAACCAGGTGCACAAAGTGGCAGATGCATGAGTTCGTTTGCAGCGGCTGCAGACCCTCGCTCACTCATTCTCATTGTGTATATCTCTCTTCTATCTCTCACTGTTTGCAAATAATTTTTTTTAAATATGAAGACATGAATAGGATGGATGCCCAAATTTAAGAGAATAAAGGTAGAAGGGTACAGTTTCAGGGAGGTTTTGTGATGTTTTTGCTATATGCTAAGGATGAACTCAAGGCCTTGTGCATGGCAGGCAAATGCTTTATCGTGGAGCTACGTTCCGTTCCTATCCCTCATTTTTCATTTTGCTTTTGTGAAACAGGATCTCACATTGGCCATGTAGCTTAGGCTATCCTTGAACTCTAATCCTGCTTCCTTCACCTCCCAAGTGCTGAGATTGTATCCATGTGCTACCACGCCCAGCTCAAATGAATCTTTAATATATATATTTCATTTTTTGAGGTAGGGTCTCACTCTAGGACAGGCTGACCTGGCTATGTATTCCCAGGCTGGCCTGAAACTCTCAGCAATCCTCCTACCTCTGCCTCCCAAGTGCTGGGATCAAAAGCGTATGCCCAGCTCCTTATATATTTTATGCTTACCTATGATGCTATTGGCATTATATTTTTCTTCACTGTTTTTTTAAAACTGTGTTGGGGATTCAATTCAGTGACTCATGCATGCAAGGTGATCACTACCAACTGAGCTACTTCCTCAGGCTCTGTATGCTTTTATCATGAAATATTATATATATATATATTTTTTTCAAGGTATTGTCTCATTCTAGCCCAGGCTGACCAGGAATTCACTATGTAGTTTCAGGGTGGTCTTGAATTTACAGAAATCCTCCTACCTCTGCCTCCTGAGTGCTGGGATTAAAGGCATGCACCATCTTGCCCAGCTCATGAAATACCTTAAAGGCAAAATTAAGAAAAACTTTTTTACCCAATTGGAAATTTTTTTAAAATTTGTATTTATTTATTAGAGACAGAGGGAGAGAGAATGAGCATGCTAGGGCCTCCAACCAGTGCAAATGAACTCCAGATGCATGTACCATCTTGTGCATCTGGCTTACGTGGGACTTGGAGAATCAAACCCCGGTCCTTTGGCTACATAGGCAAGCGCCTTGATTGCTAAGCCATCTTTCCAGCCTGTCCAATTGGAAATTTCAGAATATTACATCACATCTTAAATTCATCTGAAAAATAAGCTTCAAATTTTGTTATGAAATTATGTAAATACAAATAGAATCAAATTTCCAAAATCTTTGAAGGTTTTATAATTTTATTCTAAAGGCTAAATATCTTATATTCTGAGGAATCCAAAAGAACATCTGTATCTTCAGATTGTTTTTATCGTGGGCAATTTATATTTCCTAGGTAAAAACATGGCAATGGGTAGCCACATATATTTATCATCTACTGAATTCATTTTTCCTTCTAAGCACTAACTTACGTCCAGAATACTGTATAAGTTAAGATATATAATTGGTAAAATTTCAGATACACTGCAATAATATTCATACCCTTATAATGAACTTTTGGTTACATTTTTAGTTTTTAAAAAATTGGGGGAGACTTGGGTATTTATCACTTATAGCTGTAGATTTTGGGTGACAGAAAAAATTGGCTTCCTTAGGTTTATGGACAACATATGAAAATATATATAAAACTGTGATCTATAATGGTCTTAATATACTTGGAGGTAGAACAATGAAGACAATTTTATCTGTGTACAAAACTAACAGAATAATGATTATAATAGCAAACATTTATTGAACTATGTGAGACATATGTCGAACATCCTATAAGAATCCCCACTCTATACCTTGGAACTAAGTACAATTTCTTCTCATTTATATATATTTTATTATAATTTACTTTGGGAGAGAGAGAGAGAGCAAAATAGGGAAAGAAGCAGATAGAGAGAATGGGCATGTCAGGGCACTTAGCCAGTGCAAATGAACTGCAGATGCATGCACCACTGTGTGTATCTGGCTTACGTGGGTACTGGAGACTCAAACCTTGGTCCTTAGGCTTTGCAGGCAAAGCACCTTAACTGCTAAGCCCTATCTATTTATTTATTTATTATTATTATTTAAATCTTTATTTATTTATTTGAGAGTGACAGACAGAGAGAGTGAGGCAGAAAGAGAGATAATAGGCACACCAGGGTCTCCAGCCACTGCAAGCAAATTCCAGATGCATGTGCCACATGTGCATCTGGCTTATGTGGGTACTGGGGAATTGAGCCTAGAACTGGAGTCCTTAGGCTTCACAGGCCAGCACTTAACCACTAAGCCATCTCTCCAGCCTTATTTCTTATTTTTATTTAGCCAGGTGTGGTGGTGTACACCTTTAATCCCAGCACTCGGAAGGCAGAGGTAGGAGGATTGCTGAGAGTTGGAGGTCACCCTAAGACTACATAGTGAATTCCAGGTTGGGCTAGAATGAGACTCTACCTTGAAAAACCACAATTTTTTTTTTAAAGTTTATTGCAAGGAGAGAGAGAGAGAGAATAGGCACACAGGGCCTCCAGGTGATGCAAATGAACTCCAGATGAATGTGCCACTGTGCATATGGTTTTATATAGGTGTGGGGAAATTGAACCCGAGTCATTAGGCTTTGAAGGCAAGGGCCTTAACCACTAACCCATCTCTCCAACCCTATATATTTATTTTGAGACAAGTTCTCACATATTGGCCTCTAACCTATGGGCTTAAGCAGACAGCCTGCCTCACCATCCCAGGTAGCTGGGCTATAAGCACACTACTGCTGACATCCCCTTATTTTGTTCCTAATCTTATGTATCTATTTTTGTGGTGCTAAGGATTAAACCAGGGCCTCATGCATGCATACCCCTTGCCCTAAGCATATTTTATTAAAAAGAGAGACAGAACTATAAGAGCCTAGCCTACAAGCATTTAAAACCAGAGCATGTTGCCTTTTTCTGGATGACAGATGTAGTAACATTTCCAGGCATGGTCCATTTTCAGATGTTTTTACCATTCTATGTATAACTCAAAATTTTTACATTATGTGTCCTGATATATATCTATCAGTTTTGGAAATACAGTTACTATGGTTACCATAAGAAGAGCAACCAGAGACTTGGCCCATTCTCAGCCAACATTAGCTTGAGAAGCTTGACATAATTTTCTGGGAATTTCTCTACCTATGAAACAAGAACACTGTACAGTATTCCTTGAGGTCCTTTTTTTTGGGTGGTCAAGGTCAGGTTTTGAGGCAGGGACTCATTCTAGCTCAGGCTGACCTGAAATTCACTCTGTAGTTCCAGACTGGCCTCTAACTCACTGGAATGAAAGGCATGTGTCAAGTCACCACACTTAGCTCCTGAGGTCCATTTATTTATTTATTTATTTTGTTCATTTTTATTTATTTATTTGAGAGTGACACAGAGAGAGAGAGAGAGAGAGAGAGAGAGAGAGAGGCAAATAGACAGAGAGAGAGAATGGGCGCGCCAGGGCCTCCAGCCACTGCAAACAAACTCCAGACGCGTGCGCCCCCTTGTGCATCTGGCTAACGTGGGTCCTGGAGAATCGAGCCTCGAACCGGGGTCCTCAGGCTTCAAAAGCAAGCGCTTAACCGCTAAGCCATCTCTCCAGCCCCATTTTTTTTTTTAAGGTAGGGTTTTGCTCTAGCCCAAGCTGAGCTAGAATTCACTGTGTAGTCTCTGTGTGGCTTCATACTAATGGCAATCCTCCTACTTCTGCCTCCCAAGTGCTGTGATTAAAGGTGTAGACCACCATGCCCAGCTTGAGGTCTTTTTTGACTCAAACAAATAATAAATCTTCCTTACAGGCATATCTAGCCTGCAGCCCATGGGCTGAATGTGACTGAGGATAGCTAGTAATAAAATACAATAAGGTGTTTTTTTTTTTTTAATTCTTTAACTCAATTACATAGCTCTCAAGTGTAAACTTTGTAGATGACGACAGTGTATTGCAATGTCAAAAGGTTGGGTATGCCTGTAAAATGCCCACAGTAGGTCTGGGGATGTGGATCAGTACTAGGACAATTGGCTTTTGCTTAGCATGTACAGAGCTCTAGACTCTATCCCAGCACTGTAAAAAGAAAATAATAAAAGGTCACAATAGGGGCTGGAGAGATGCCTTAGATAAGACATGCTTGCCTGCAAAGCTTAAGGACCCAGGTCCAATTCTCTAGATGCACAAGGTAGTACATGCATCTTGAGTTCATTTGCAGTGGCTAGAGGTCCTAGTATGCCCGTTCTCTTATTGGTATCTCTTTCTCAAATAAATAAATACACAAAATATCAAAAAATTAAAGGCCACAATAACAATTCAGTACAATTCAATACTATTCTAGGGGAGGAGAAGATTTAAAGAGGAAGTATGAGGTAGTGAGGCAGAGGGGGACCCCACGTTGAAGGCCAGGATGAGCTACAGGCAAGACCTGGTCTCAAAAATTAAAGGAAGAGGGCTGGAGAGATGGCTTAGCGGTTAAGTGCTTGCCTGTGAAGCCTAAGGACCCCGGTTCGAGGCTTGGTTCCCCAGGTCCCATGTTAGCCAGATGCACAAGGGGGCGCACGCATCTGGAGTTCGTTTGCAGAGACTGGAAGCCCTGGCGTGCCCATTCTCTCTCTCTCCCTCTATCTGTCTTTCTCTCTGTGTCTGTTGCTCTCAAATAAATAAATAAATAATTTTAAAAAAAAATTAAAGGAAGATTGTAGTCTTAGCATTCAGGAAGCAAAGCCAGGAGGATGTCTGTAAGGTCAAGGCCAGCCTGGTTTACATAGAGAGTTTCAGGCTTGTCTTGTCTGCCTAGTGAGACCTCTGTCTCAAAGAACAAACAAGCATACAAACATCCAGAGGGAAGGAAAAAAGCAAAATAAGTATATTCACTTAATTTTGGTGTTTTAAATCACTTTAATGAAAAGTCTATAAACGTAGAAAATATTTCAGTGTGTAAAAAATGCCTATTAACTAGATTGTGAAATAGTTTTATATAAGAAAATTGAATAAGCAAAAATAACCTTTCCTAAATTTCTAGATTCATGATACTCCTTTTTTTTTCTTTAATTTTTAGAAAGTTGGAATTAACACTAAGCCTGCTTCTGGACATGGTGTCAAAACAAAGTTACTACTAAGTTTGACTAACAGAGAGAACATGGTTCGACTAACATTGGAATTAATTACCAAAAACAGCAATCTGAAACTCCGAAAAGAAGAAACTATTGCACATTGCCTGAAGAAAATAACTCATATAAATTTTTCACACAAAAGCATTGATTCAATTGTAAGAACTCTGAAATTATTTCCTATTTTTGCAAAATTAACATTGCTATACTTAGAAATTTGCTTGAGGGCACACCTATATAGTAATTCTATTTTCATCATACTTACTAAATATGCTTTTACCAGGAAGCTTTACATTATGTTCCTATTTTAATTTCTTCCCTGTGATATTTAGTTTGTTGTCTCTATAAAATATAGCCTTCTGAGTCTTATAAATATGTACTAAATGTATATGTTGCTATTTCTCTGTAATACTTTATACTTTGGTAGATAATTTTTTTGTTTTTTAACTTTTTTATTGACAGTTTCCATAATTATAGACAATTTCCTCCCCTCACTCACTTTCCCCTTCACAAGTCCACCCTCCATTATATTTCTACCCCTCTGAATTAGTATCTCTTTTTTAAATTTTTTAAAATATTTTTATTGACAACTTCCAAAATTGTAAACAATATCCCATGGTAATTCCCTACCCCCCCCCCACTTTCCCTTTTGAAATTCTACTCTCCATCATATCCCCTCCCCCTCTCAATCACTCTGTTTTATGCTGATGTCATCTTTTCCTCCTATATGATGGTCTTGTGTAGGTAGGGTCAGGCACTGTGAGGTCATGGATATCCAGGCCATTTTGAGTCTGGAGGAGCATGTTGTAAGGAGTCCTACCCTTCCTTTGGCTCTTACATTCTTTCTGCCACCTCTTCCACAATGGACCCTGAGCCTTGGAAGGTGTGATAGAGATGTTTCAGTGCTGAGCACTCCTCTGTCACTTTGTCTTAGCATTCTGAGTCATTCCAAGGTTACCACCATCTGAAAAGAGAAGCTTCCCTAACCAAAGGTGAGAGTAGCATTCAAATAGGATCTTAATGAAGGTTGATGTATTTTTTTTATTTTTATTTTTATTTATTTATTTGAAAGTGACAGAGAAAGAAGCAGATAGAGAACGGGTGCGCCAGGGTCTCCAGCCACTGCAAAGGAACTCCAGACATGTGCGCCCCCTTGTGCAACTGGCTAACGTGGGTCCTGTAGAATCAAGCCTTGAACAGGGTCCTTAGGCTTCACAGGCAAGCGCTTAACTGCTAAGCCATCTCTCCAGCTCTGAAGTACTTTTTTAACATAATTTATTTCAGTTGCTTGTCTCAACACTCTAGGCTGACTGCCAACAGCCAAGAACTGGCAGCTTTTAAAAATATTTTAACTGCTGGGCATGGTGGTGCACACCTTTAATTCTAGCACTCAGGAGGCAGAGGTAGGAGAAGTGCCATGACTTAGAGGCCTGTCTGGAACTGCAGAGTGAGTTATTGGTCAGCTTAGGCTAGAGTGAGACCCTACCTCAAACAACAAACAAACAAAAACTAACTTTTGGGTTGAAGAGATGGCTCAATGTTTAAAGATCTTGCTTCCAAAGCCTGATCGTCTGGCTTCCATTCCTCAGTACCCACATAAAAGCAGATGGACAAAAGTGGCACATGTGTCTAAAGCTTTGCAGTTGAAGGAGGCCCTGGCTTGCCCATTACTCTCTCTCTCTCCCTCTTTCCTTGAAAATAATAATAAGATAACAAGAAAAATATACTTTACCATGGGATTTTTTTTATAATCATGGAAAATGCTAATAAAAATTTAAAAAAAGAAAAAAATATATATACTTTACCTTTTGAGACTATATGTGTACTGATTCAGAAATCACAATTTTCAATACTTAGGATATATCCTTCTAACCTTTTTCTAGGCATGTAGTCATATAATTATTTTTCAGCAGTAGGTCATAAGGAAGGTACTGTTTCAACTGTTGTATGAAATCTACAAGCTATTACTAAAGAAACCAGGATATTTGTTTTACCATGTGTTGCAGTCAGGTTCACATTGCTGGTAGAAATCATACAACCAAGAGCAGCTTGTGGGAAAAAAAGAGGTTTATTTTGGCTTACAGGCTCAAAGGGGAAGCTCCATGATGGCAGGGAAAATGATGGCATGAGCAGAGGCTGGACATCACCCCCTGGCCAACAGTAGGTGGACAACAGGAACACGAGAATGTGCCATACACTGGCAAGGGGAAACTGGCTATAACACCCATAAGCCCGCTCCCAACAATACACTGCCTCCTGGAGGTGTTAATTCCCAAATCTCCATCAGCTGGGAACTTAGCATTCAGAACACCTAAGATTATGGGGGACACCTGAATCACACCACCACACTGTGTTCATGTCAATAGCATTACCAAAGTTTTTAATTGATGGATTTTGAATATTGGATTATTTCTAATTTTCAGTATTGGAAACTAAGCCTACAGAACTATCAAGCCCTGCTTTACAATGTTCGATAGTAATTTGTTCAGTGCTTCAGCTTTCTGAGAAATCTTACTACTTCTGTAGAAAATTGCTTGCACTGGGAAAATTTTAATGAATACAATTTTACTGGTGTAATTACAGAATTAGAAATCTGAGAATTAACTTGTAATCATTGACTTCTTATTATGACTATACTAAGGACAGAAAAATAATATATTATCCTTAGGGAAATTTGAAGAATGCACAAGTGAATTTTTTTATCTTAAAAACTAAGTGTTCAGAAGAAATTAGTTATGACCTGCTTTGTTTTCCTTTTCAGGATGACCTCTCTCCTTGCAAAAGCCTTACTGTTTTATATTTATATGACAACCACATTAGTGACATCACTAATCTGAATTATGCCACAAATCTGACCCACCTGTACCTGCAAAACAATTGTATTTCTTGTATAGATAACCTCAGATCACTCAAAAAACTGGAAAAACTGTAAGTCCTTTTATTTTTGTGTCATATTTTTTTCATTATAGGATATATTTTATACAGGTCACTATTTCCAATTTTTTCATTAAGGTCCAACAATAAATTGAATGTGTAGTTGAATCTGAGTATCATGTTTTGTGGAACAATCCTTTTTTTTTTTTTTTTTTGGCACACAAATTTCTTTTTATTGGGGGTAGGGAGGAATGGGCCTTAAACTGGGCCTGGAGCCTGCACTGCACAGCTTGTTCATTGGCACTGCCTCCTGAGTCCTGAGGTTTCATCACATCTGGAAGCTCGGGAGGGCTGGAGAGGGGCTCAATGTGCAAGGCCTTGAAGGCATCATCTGCTCGGAAGGCCAGGCCCATTCTGGCAGGGGCCTGTGGTCTTGCTGTCTGGCTGGTGAAGCCATACTCTCCCATCGTTCTTCCATCATCAAGGAGCTGGTCATCCTTGTACAGCCACTGCTCGTTGGGTGGCTACTTGAGGATGCCCTCAAGGATGTGCTTCAGCTTGAATGTGGTACTCGATTCCTTGCATCCGTGAAGATGGTGGTCTTGTGATACTGGATCATAAGAAACACATCCTAGGGGTGGCAGGCCCATATCAGCACTGGCCTATGGGTCGTCCCCCACCCCGCCACCCCTGCAGCCCCAGACCTGGCCATGCCACAAATCCTCATTTAAAAAATTTTATGTTATCATTCATACAGAACAAATTGTTTCACATGTAATACTTAATAATTTGTGGCTTATCAAGCCTGAGAAGCTAAGTGTGGTGGCAGTGGCACATGCCTATAATCCCAGAATTCAGGAGGCTGAGGCAGGAAGATTACTGAGTTCAAAGCCAGCCTGTGCAACAATGAAACTTTGTCTCAAAAAAAAAAATAATAATAAATAAAGCCTGGTGTAGTTTTATTTTAGAAAAAGGAATATGTTATCTTATGGGATTTTAGAGCTAAAATATTTTCATTTGAGTTCAGCTAGTCAAAACTATTTCCGTGGAACCTGTTGCAGTCAGGTTCACATTGCTGGTAGAAATCACCCAACCAAGAGCAGTTTGTGGGCAAAAAAAGGGTATATTTTGGCTTATAGGCTCGAGGGTCAGCTCCACAATGGCAGGGGAAAACAATGGCATGAGCAGAGGGTAGACATCAACCCCTGGCCAACATAAGGTGGACAATAGCAACAGGAGAGTGTGCAAAATACTGCCAAGGGTGAGCTGGCTATAGTATTCATAAGCCCGCCCCCAACAATACACTGCCTCCTGGAGGTGTTAATTTCCAAATCTCCATCAGCTGAACCTAGCCTTCAGAACACCTAATCAAGGGGACACCTGAATCAAACCACCACATTTTCTGCCCCTGGCCCCTATAAACTGATTAACCATCCATGATGTACAATGCAATGCATTCATACAACATTAAAAGTCCCCATTGTTTTTATCAATTCCAATGACATTCATACATCCCCATAATTCAACGTCTTTTAACTGAGCCATAATACCAAAAAAATAACCTCAAAAAACCCCATAGTGTAGCCAGGGGTGGTGGTGCACACCTTTAATCCCAGCACTCAGGAGGCAGAGGTAGGAGGATTGCTGTGAGTTCGAGGGCACCCTGAGATTCCATAGTGAATTCCAGGTCAGCCTGGGCTAGAGTGAGACCCTACCTTGAAAAACAAAACAAAAACAAAAAAAAAGAATACATAGTGGCACAGAATAAACATTCACACTGCAAAAGATGGCATTGGGCATAGCAAAGAAATACTGAAGCAATACATGCCTTAAACAGGGCAAACACCAAACTCTGTAGCTCCATATCCAACAACTCTAGCCAGGACAATTCTCCAAGTCCAATAACTCTGACCAGCAATGTCTGTGGAGTTCCAATTCCACCCCTCCAGCTAGGCTACTCACAGTCCTGGAAAACATCAGGGTCGGCAGCTTTCCTTAGCAGCCATCTCATGGTCCCCGCATCTCCATTGGGTCTCCACTGCAATCCATGGTTCATCCTCATGGCCCCATTGGGTCTCCATGCAGGCAACCAGCAAACCTGCTTCACACTGCCCATGGCCATTTCCAAAACATAAGACTTGCAAACTCAATGACCCTCTCTTTCCTGCATTTCTTATACTCCACAATACCAGATAGGGTGCCAGTTTATTAATCCGGGGGAAATAAAATAGACTTTTTGAAGAACAGGACATTCCTTGAGCACTCAGGCCCCTTCAAAAGAGTCTACATTCTTCCTGTTGCCCCAGTGTAGGTCAGTTGGCCCAATCTCAAAGGTTGTAATCTCTCAATTGTGGCTGAACAGGCAGCATTTCATCCAAAGATTTTTCTTCCTGTGCCATATCCCTCTGCACATACCAGCTCATTTCTATGCAAAGCAACCCTGCACAACTTCTCAGGACACAGGTATAACAGCAAGCTTTTCACACAAACTGCTAAACCAGTCCAAGCAAAGCTCTTTCTTACCCTCATAAGCCAAACCTCACAGTCTATAGTTCTTACTGCATTCTGGTCTTTCAACTCTGACCAGAATAGCCCATCAAGCTGTACTGACAGCACTGCAAGGTGTCTCTTAGACCAAGGTTTCAAATCCTTCCATAATCCTCTTGAAAATCAGCTCAAAAGGCCAAGGCCACAATCAGGTATCTATCAGCAGCCTCACTCCTCAGTACCACTTTACTGTTGTAGTCAGGTTCACATTGCTGGTAGAAATCAGCCAACCAAGAGCAGCTTGTGGGAAAAAGAGGTTTATTTTGGCTTACAGGCTCGAGGGGGAAGCTCCACAATGTCAGGTGAAAATGATGGCATTAGCAGAGGGTGGCCATCAACCCCTGGCCTACATAAGGTGGACAATAGCAACAGGAGGGTGTGCCAAACATTGGCATGGGGAAACTGGCTATAATACCCATAAGCCTGCCCCCAATAATACACTCCCTCCAGGGGGTGTTAATTCCCAAATCTCCATCAGCTGGGAACCTAGCATTCAGAACATCTAACTTTATGTGGGGACACCGGAATCAAACCACCACAGACCCAAATACAGTCTGTGACTTTCAGAATCACACATCTGAAAAGATCAAAGTCACACAATTGATAATGCTGATGTATATTTGATTGCAAGAAGGTACTTACTTCCTGTAATAATAATAATGAGGCACTAAAGACTGGCAGATCCAAGTTCTTCAGATTGGAATAACTACCAAGCTGTTCAAAAGTGGACTAAGTGGGGACCCATGGTATGGCTAGGAATGCTTACTCCTAATATAGACGACTAGCATGAAGAGATGGCTCCATGGTTAGGAGCCCTTCCTGCACGAGCATGAGGGCTTTCAGAGGCTTGAGGCTACTGAATCAATTCCCCAGAACCCATGCTAATAGCCACACACATCTCTAACCCCAGTCCTGTTGGGAACGGAGACTGGGGAATAGCTGGGGCTCAGGAAAATAGCAAGTTCTAGAGTCAGTGAAGAGACTCTGTCTCAAGGAAACAAGCATGCGAGCAATGGAGGGGACACCTGACATTATCATCTGGACTCCATGCAAGAGCACAAGGATGCTGCATTTACTCATGCACATGCATTTGACACACACATCACAGTACTACACACACATGTGCAAAAAAAAATGCAGAGTAGGGCTGGAGGGATAGCTTAGCAGTTAAGGCGTTTGCCTGCAAAGCCAAAGGACCTAGGTTCAATTCCCCAGGACTCATGTTAGCCAGATGTACAAGGGGGCTCACACATCTGGAGTTCATTTGCAGTGGCTGGAAGTCCTGGCATGCCCATTCTCTCCCTTTCTCCCTCTTTCCCTGTCAAACAAATAAAAATAAAATATTTTTTTTAATGCAGAGTAATGTGTTCCATCCTAGATATCCAAAACAGAACCTCTAGGAGTTAGGCCCAGAAATCGTCATTTATCAACTCACAACCCAAGTTATTTTTCTGTATAGTATCAACTAAGGAGTCTTGTTTAGTCGAGAGCATTTAAATTTTCTCACTTAAAAAAGTGTTTTAGACTAAATTAAGTGTAAGGATATAATTTGTCATTGAAACCTTTCCATATATTTAATACAAACACAATACTCTGCATGTATATAATCTTCACACAACTCAGTGGTTTTGCTATTACTTTTTGTTTTGTTTTTCAAGGTAGGGTCTCACTCTAGCTCAGGCTGACTTGGAACTCACTATGGAGTATCAGGGTGGCCTCGAACTCTCGGCAATCCTCCTACCTCTGCCTCCCGAGTGCTGGGATTAAAGGTGTGTGCCACCATGCCCGGCTTTGCTATTACATTTTTATAACCCTTAAGTTCATGATATTCTCAGTCTACTTAGAACTATGTCCATTGTTTTTCAGGTATCTGGGAGGCAACTGCATTGCTGTCATAGAAGGTTTGGAAGGATTAGAAGAACTTAGAGAGCTTCATGTTGAGAGCCAGAAGCTTCCCCTTGGAGAAAAGCTTCTGTTTGATCCAAGAACTCTTCATTCTCTGGCAGTAAGGCCACATTTGACTATTTGGACCAGAATATAGTGATTAATGCATTGTAATGAAATAGAAATGTGGTGAAGGTATACTTGGAGAATGTATACAATCTTCCTGTTCGTATGTCCCACTGAGAGTTTTAGGATGGATACTGATTTGTTTTCTCTTTTTCTTCCTTTTTTTTTTTTTTAAGGAAAGGGTTTATTTCAGCTTATAGGGTTTGTTTTTTTTTTACATTTTTTAATTGACAACTTCCATAATTGTAAACAATAACACTTGGTAATTCCCTCCCTCCCTCCACTTTCTCCTTTGAAACTCCACTCTCCATCATATCCCGAAACTCCACTCTCCATCATATCCCCTTCCCCTCTCAATCAGTCTCTTTTATTTTGATGTCATCATCTGTTTCTCTTATTATAATGGTCTTGTGTAGGTAGTGTCAGGCACTGTGAGGTCATGGATATCCAGGCCATTTTGTGTCTGGGGGAGCATGTTGTACAGAGTCCTACCTTCCTTTGGCTCTTACATTCTTTCTGTCACCTTTTTTGCAATGGATCCTGAGCCTTGAACGTGTGATAGAGATATTTCAGTGCTGAGCACTCCTCTGTCACTTCTCATCACCATGGGGTCACTGATTTCTCATATAGACCTTGGTTATTATAGCTCTTTAAGTGTCTTATATAGGCCTAAGAAGTCAGCGTTCCTTCACCCTCACAGCTGACCAGGAATTCACTATGTAGTGTCAGTGTGGCCTAGAACTCACAGCAATCCTTCTACCTCTGCCTCCCAAGTGCTGGGTTTAAAGGTTTGTGTCTCCATGCCTGGATCCTTTTTTTTTTTTTTTTTTTAATTTTCCAGGTACAATATCACTGTAGCTCAGGCTGACCTGGAATTCACTATGTAGTCTCAGGGTGGCCTTGAACTCAGCACAACTCCCCTACCTCTACCTCCTGAGTGCACACCACCACACCTGGCTTGGCTTCTTTATTTTTTGGTTCTTAACTTCTTTATTTTGTAAACCTATGCTGTATACATTTTGGGGGGTTGTATTTTGTACTTTTTTTCAAGGTAAGGTCTCATTCTAGCCCAGGCTGACCTGGAACTCACTCTGTAGCCCAGGCTGGCTTTGAACACCTGGTCTATATTGTATCCTTGGAGAGGAAAATGGGAGTTATGGAGTGCACTAAAGGCAAAAGGAGTAAGTTATATTTAACAGTAGAATTCTAAATATTCCACCTGAAAAAAAATACAGCCTTGGGCTGGAGAGATGGCTTAGCGGTTAAGCGCTTGCCTGTGAAGCCTAAGGACCCCAGTTTGAGGCTCGATTCCCCAGGACCCACATTAGCCAGATGCACAAGGGGGCGCACACATCTGGAGTTTGTTTGCAGTGGCTGGAAGCCCTGACGCGTGCCCATTCCCTCTCTCTCTCTCTCTCTTCCTCTTTCTCTCTGTCTCTGTCACTCTCAAATAAATAAATAAAAATGAACATAAAAATATTTACAAAAAATACAGCCTTGCAACAGAATCTCTATGTCTTTTGATTTTCTTGCCTAAAGAGTAAAACCTGAACTAATGAGTTTAAACTTTTCAAGGTGACTGTATAGAGTATTTAAACTATTTACTAATGTTAATTTAGTTATTTTTCTTACAGAAGTCCCTCACTATATTGAATATCAGCAACAACAATATTGATGACATAAAAGACTTAGACATACTGGAGAATCTTAATTACCTTGTAGCAGTGGACAACCAACTTGTGCGTGTGAAGGTAGTGTAAAGAAAGTTAAGTTTAAGATGTTTATATGGGGCTGGATGACTAGTAGTTAAGGCACTTGCCTGCCAAGCCAGAGGACCCAGGTTCAGTTCCCCAGGACCCATGTAAGCCAGATGCACAAGGTAGCACATGTGTCTGGAGTTCATTTGCAGCAGCTGGAAGCCCTGGCATACCCATTCTCTTTCTCTCTTTTTCTCTTTCTACCTCTTTCTTTCTCTTAAATAAATAAATAAAAATAAAATATTTTTATGAAGCTGTGATTGAAAAAATATTTTTGTGAGCTGGGGAGATTATTCAGTGGTTAAAGGTGCTTGCTTGCAAAGCCTGCTAACCAGGGATTCAATTTCCCATTATTCTTGTAAACCCAGATGTACAAAGTGGCACATGCTTTTGGAGTTTGTTTATAGTAGCAAGAAGCCCATTCTCTCTCTCTCCTCTCACTTCACAAATAAGTAATATTAATATTTTTTACAAAGGAAAAATATTTCAAAATATTTATAAAATGTCTCACTTTTTTAAACTTCTGGATTTTAAAAAACTATCACTATCACTATTTCTTTTTTATTTATTTATTTTTTTTGGTTTTTCGAGGTAGTGTCTCACTCTAGCTCAGGCTGACCTGGAATTCACTATTATAGTCTCTGGGTGGCCTCAAACTCATGGTAATCCTCCTACCTCTGCCTCCCAAGTGCTGGGATTAAAGGTGTGTACCACCACGCCCTGACTGTTGCTACTTCTTAATATATTTGTTTACACAATTCTGTTTTATCTGGTTTCTTCTGCATACCCCAATGACTCTGTCTTTTACCTACAGAATGAAAGCTTCTCTGAGAAGAAACTAGGAGCTTCTTCCTCTTTACTATGCTCTCAGTTAGACTCCCTGGGCTTCTTTCCCATTAATTTTGATCTCCCAATGAGTGTGAAGAAAGCCCCTAGACATTGAACTTGCCCTAATTTGTACTAGCTGTATTCATGCCCTGTTTGTTACATGATATCATGAGTTGGGCAACCTCCATATTTGTCAAGCTCTGTACATTAAAGGGAGGGTGCAGTCAGCTCTAGGACTCAAGAAATCTACAGGCTGGTTTTGTGGTACATGCATGTGATCCTAGTTCTTGGAAGGGAGAGGCAGAAGAATAAATGCAGGCTAAGGCCAGCCAGGTCTGCATAGTGAGACCATGTCTCAGTATCTTCCCCCCCTAAAAAAAAAAAAAAAGAAAGAAAAGTAAAAGAAAAATAAAGAAAGAAAGAAAGAAAGAAAGAAAGAAAGAAAAAAGAAAAGAAAAAGAAATAACTTCTAGTAAACGAGCAATGAGATGACAGTGTGACTCTTTTTCTTAAGTATGTAAGCCCTAACTTAATTGCCTGGGCTAGAAAAAGCTTCCTGAAAGTAATCACTCAGGAATTGAGCCATTGCTATGTTCTCAAAGGGCTAGGATGTGGCATTATTTAATGACATGGGGACCACGAGAGAAAGAATGGGTATCTTTATCCTGTTAACAAAGCTTATGCTCTCAGAGCTTAATCCAAACCACCTTATTTTCCAATTTACACATGACTTCTCCCATAACAGTTATAAGCAATAGATAATTATGAAAATAAATATAATTTAGTACAAATGAATTCTTCAAAATATCCAAAGTTCCATAGAATGACCAAGGTAGATATTTAATTTTTTAATAATGTATTTTATTTATTTGAAGCCTAAGGACCCAGATTTGATTCCCCAGTACCCGTGTAAACCAGATGCAAAAAGTGATGCATGCCTCTAGAGTTTGTTTGCAGAGGCTAGAGGCCCTGGTGCATCCATTCTTTCTATATATCTATCTATCTGCTTCTCTCTCTCTCATGCACACACACACACACACACACACACACACACACACACACAAAATAAATAAAAATATTTAACAATAAATTTTTAAAATAAAAGCTCAGTTTGTTCAATTTTTTTTTGGGGGGGGGTGTTGAGGTAGGGTCTCACTCTAGCCCAGGCTGACCTGGAATTCACTATGGAGTCTCAGGGTGGCCTTGAACTCACGGCAATCCTCCTACCTCTGCCTCCAGAGTGCTGAGATTAAAGGTGTGTGCCACCACACCCGGCTTGTTCAAATTTTAACTTGAAATATATAAGGACTTCATGAAATAAATTCTAGATTCAAAAATATCTAAGGGCTAGAGATATGGCTTAGCAGTTAGTAGGTAAAAGACAGAGTCATTGGGCTTAGGTTCCTACAAAGCCTAAGGACCCAGATTTGATTCCCCAGTACCCACATAGGCCAGATGCATTTGGAATATGTTTGCAGTGGATAGAAGCTCTGTTGTGCCCATTATCTCTCTCTCTGCTATTCTTTCAAATAAATAAATCATTTATTAAATATCTTAAATTTTAGAAAGATCTATGCTTAGTTATTCAGTATTCATCATATGTTTTTCATATATATATAGTTTTGTTTTTTGTTTTGTTTTGTTTTTTGATTTTTCGAGGTAGGGTCTCACTGTAGCCCAGGCTGATCTGGAATTCACTATGTATTCTCAGGGTGGCCTTGAACTCGTGGCAGTCCTCCTATCTTTGCCTCCCAAGTGCTGGATTAAAGGCAAGTGTGACTATGCCCGGCTTAATAATTGTTTCTTTTTTAAAAGATTTTATTTTTATTTATGACAGTCAGAGAGAGAGTGAGAATGAGCACACCAGGGCTTCTAGACACTGCAAATGAACTCCAGAACCACTATGTGCATCTGGCTTACATGGGACCTGGAGAATTGAACCTGGGTCCTTGGGCTTCACAGGCATGTGTCTTAACTGCTAAGCCATCTCTCCAGCCCAATAATTGTTTCTTTTTTTACTTTATTACTTATTTATTTACTCGAGAGAGATAAAAAGAGGTAGAGGTAGAGAGAGAGAGAGAGAGAGAGAGAGGATGGTATGCCAGGGCCTCTAGCCATTGCAAACGAACTCCGACGCATGCACCACCTTGTGCATCTGGCTTACATGGGTCCTGGGGAATTGAACCTGGGTCCTTTGGCTTTTTAGGCAAGTGCCTTAACCAATAAGCCATCTCTCCAGCCTTTTCTTATTTTTTGTTTGTTTGTCTGTTTGTTTCCAGACTGACCTGGAACACAGTATATAGTCCCAGGCTTGCCCTGAACCTCTGCCTCCTCTTTCTTTCTATCTGCCCTCCCTCCCTTCTCAAATAAATAAATAAACCTTTAAAAAAGAAAAAAACAAAGTTCCAGAACAGCTGGGGCTAGAATGAGACCCTACCATAAAAAAGAAACATAATATATTAAATATATGTATGTGTATAATAATTGTCAGAGAAAGAAAAAAATCATTTTAAAATCCCTAAAATTTTCTGAGCTCAATTCTATGTACAAAGCTTGGCAAACATTCAGTGATGAGTGCTGAATATATACATTTTAAAGTTCATAGTTGTTAATTATAATTACCAAGATCTGTTCAGTACTATCATTACTTTAGTATTCCATTATGCTTAGTTTTCATATTAAACTTGTAGTTTTATTCAGGTTTGATTTAACAGGTGTTTCAGGGAGAGCCCAAAGGAGGTGAAGCCCATGGGGGCAGGGCCCTCTCAGGTGCCTGAGGAGGGAGCAGGTCCCCTCCTCTCTCCTCCTCTTCTTGCTACCCCTAAAGGGGTTTGGGAAATGACACAATACAAGTAGCGAAGGGGCCTGGTCCCCAGTCTGTATAACTGGTACCTGGAGGTGAAAGGTTATGGAGAACAGGGACCAGAGTAGGGACAAGTGGGAGAAAGTGAACAAGGACCATTTGTCAGAATCCACAGCTTTCTTTTTTTCTTTTTTGTTTATTTTTATTTATTTATTTGAGAGCAACAGAGAGAGAGAGAGAGAGAGAGAAAGAGGCAGATAGAAAGAGAGAGAATGGGCATGCCAGGGCCTCAAGCTACTGCAAACAAACTCCAGATGCATGTGCCCCTTTGTTCATCTGGCTTACGTGGGTCCTGGGGAATCAAGCCTCGAAGTAGGGTCCTCAGGCTTCACAGGCAAGTGCTTAACCCCTAAGCCACCTCTCCAGCCCCAGAATCCACAGCTTTCTGATTCCAAATTGAATTAAAAAACAAACAAACAAACAAACCTGCCTTTAATCACAGCACTCAGGAGGCAGAGGTAGGAGGATGAGTGGGAGTTCCAGGCCACCCTGAGACTCCATAGTGAATTCCAGGTCAGCCTGGGCTTGAGTGAGACCCTACCTCAAAAAACCAAAAGAAAGAAAGGAAGAAAAACCCCCACAAAACCTACTACCTCCAAATGATCCCAAGGGAAATTTTTACCTGTTTGTTTGTGTGTTTTATGTTAATGTGGGCTCAAGGCAAGTTCGACAACAATGTGGACTCCACAGTGACTTCTCCATCAGTGTGAGTAATAATGTGGGCTCCATGGTAAATTCTATATCAGCATTGGCTCTATGGTGAGTTCTGTGTCCATGTAGACTCCCTCATGAATTTGAGATCATTGTGTCCTCCTTAGTGAGTTATGTGTCAGTGTGGGCTCCGTGGTGAGACTCTCCCTAAAAAAAAGTAATAATAACAAATAGCCAATTACATTCTCTTCCTAAAAAATGCACTTTAAGTATTATAATATATGAATTCAATTTAAGATTATGGAAATTACATGAAATATAAACATAAGAAGAAAAGCTAGTGTGACTATATTGATGTAAAATAAAATCGTATTTTTTAAACTTTAAAAAATATTTTATTTTCAATTTATTTATTTGAGAGAGAGAAATACAGAAATAGGCAGATCGAGAGAGAGAGAGAGAGAATGGGCATGCCAGGGCCTCCAGCCACTGCAAACAAACTCCAGATGTGCATGCCCCCTTGTGCATCTGGCTAACGTGGGTCCTAGGGAGTCAAACGTGGGTGCTTTGGCTTTGCAGGCAAGTGCCTTAACCACTAAGCAATCTCTCCAGCCCTAAAATAGAGTTGGTTTTTTTTTTTTTAAGAAAATAGTTATGCCAAGCATCATGGCACATATATTTAATCCCAGCACTTGGCTAGAGGTAGGAGGATCACCTTGAGTTTGAGGCTAACCTATGACTACAGAGTGAGTCCCAGGTCAATACCAAAATAAACTGGGTGTGGTGGCGCACACTAATCCCAGCACTCGGGAGGCAGAGGTAGGAGGATTGACATGAGTTCAAGGCCACCCTGAGACTACATAGTGAATTCCAGGTCAGCCTGAGCTAGAGGAATAAATAAATAAGGTGGACAGCAATTGAGGAGGACACTTGACATTAACTTCTGGCTTCCCCACGCATACCCACACATACATGCATGTGAACATTCATACATACAAGCACATCACTCATACACACAGGCAAAAAGGTATTCAACCATCTGGGGAAAGAATGCAAACCATTAAATTCCAATGATTGGAATATACCAAAACCTGCTTATTCCTCCAATACAGATATCCAGAGAAAAAAAAGATATTACAAGTTCTTAGGCTGGGAAGAGAGCTTAGTCAGTAAATTACTTGCCTTAGAAGCGTGAAGACCAGAGTTTGATCCCCAGAACCCACATAAAAATGATGGGCGTGGTGGTTCCCACATATAAACCTAGCACTGGAAAGGAAGAGACAGGTGGAGCCCTGGGGCTCACTGGCCAGCCAGCCTAGTCTAATGAGCACTCTCCAGACCAGTGAGAGAGATCCTATCTAAAATAATAATAACAATAATAATAATAATAACAATAATAATAATGATGATAAAGATGTATGGCACCTTAGGAGTAACAACATCTCAGATCATCCTCTAACCCCCCACATGTGCACATGCAAACATGTACACAGACACACACGTGCACAAAGAAAAAAGAAACCCCAAGTGCTTTTACTCCCAGCATGAGGTCACAAATACAAATGCCTAGGTACAGCTTATTGGATATTGAATACATTTGAATATACTTTTGCTACTTATGTTAAGTCTTCTGAAAGCTTAGTCAAAAGATAAGTTGAAGCTTAGCATCAGAATATTAACTTCTTTCTATGTTCCTGGGGCCACTATCTGTTTTAAAGCTATAATTGTTTTCATTCTTTTTGCCCAAACCTATTGGCATTAAACCCTATGCCTTGGGGGGAAAATCTCTCATGCCATACATAAGGTCACTGACATTCATCCAAAAGGTTGTCAGTAATAGACAGCTTTGCGTCAGGGGGGAAAGGAAGTGGACTTCATTAGAGGACCCTAACAAAACCACCATAATTACCTGAGGGCTTCAGCACTTAGAGAGCAGCTGCTTTTATATGGATACCAGTAGGCTCCTCAAATACATCTACAGAAAACACAGAAATGAGTGAAGGTAGTTTTTACATAGAGAAGTCTAACTTTAAGATGATTGCTTTTGCTGATAATTTTTATTGTTGTTAAAAATAAAAATTTAAAGTCATCATTCAAATGTTGATATTAAACTTCATTCATTCATTTTAGTAAATGTAGTTATCATTATAATAAACAAAAATATACAAGTCAGTCTTGTGCATTGATATTTGTGCAATATTATACAGTTAGTATTTATAGCATATTCTGGCATGGAAAACTACTTTTTTTGAGACAGGATCTCATGTAACCCAGGCTGCCTTAAATTCACTATATAGCCAAGAATGAGCTTGAACTTTCATCCTTCTATCAGTTTATTTGGTTCTGGGTGCGGAACTCATGCATTCTAGGTAAGTGCTGTACCAACTAAGCTACATCCGCAGCCTCTCTCTCTCTTTCTCTTTGAGGTAGGGCCTCACTCTAGTACAGGCTGACCTGGAATTTACTATGTGGTCTCAGGGCAGCCCCGAACTCACCATGATCCTCCTACCTCTGCCTCCCAAGAGCTAGAATTAACATTGTGTGCCACCATGCTGGGCTCACAGCCTTTCATTTTTGAAAACAGAAAAATAATATTTTAGAATGGTTAAATAGGTTTTAATCTTCCAATCAAGATACTGATTTGATTATGGAAACTGTCAATACAAATATAAAAAAAATTTTAAAGATACTAATTTGAGGAATAAATAAGAAAGATATCTAAGAAAAAATGTTTAAGGAACAGAGATTGTAAGGAAAATTACTGGCAGAGTTCAGTGGAAATGATAGAGAGGGGAGAGAGAGAAAAGGAGGGGAAGGGAAGGGAAGGGAAGGGAAGGGAAGGGAAAGGAAAGAAAAAGGGGAAGAGGGGGGAATATGAGTTAGATTACTAAGAGATATAGGCACTTAAAAACAATGACCAGCCAGGCATGGTGGCGCATGCCTTTAATCCTAGTACTAGGGAGGCAGAGGTAAGGATCGCCATGAGTTTGAGGCCACCCTGAGACTACATAGTGAATTCCAGGTCAGCCTGGACCAGAGGGAGACCCTACCGCAAAAAAAAAAAAAAAAAAAAAAAAAGACCAAGTCTCCTTTACTATGGGCCAAGAGCTTCAGGGAAGTGAGAATATTTGAAGTCAAGGAACAGGATATGGCATGTAGGAAGCAAGTGGCTTCTGTCCTTCCTGCTACCTGAGATTTCATCCCCTTGTCTTCACTATCCAGAAACTACAACAGACAGGGACTCCCTATATTACTTCCCTCTAATCCTGCCTTAATCTCTCCAAAGATAGTCCCACACAGGGACCTCCAGGCAGGAATCCACAGAAAGGGTGGGTGAGAGGCAGATGATCAACCACAAGAAGAAATACATCCTTTCTTTCTTCTCTTTCCTTGTCTGCAGCCAAACTTCAAAAAGTTTCATCTTACTGCTCACTGAAATTCGTAGCCTGATGATGGTAGTAGGTAAGAGACAGGATGCTAGCCAGAGAAGAAATACTGAAAATGGGAGTGCAAGAGAGGGAAGATCCCAAGAGAAGGCAGTAAGGATCAAGAAAATTGATTAATATGGGAAAAGAAGAGCTCATGATATAGATCAGTTGCCCTAGGTTCCATCCCCAGCACTGCATAAAGCAGGCATGGTGATAAATGTCTATAATCCCACCCAGCCCTAAGGAAGATGGAGGCAAGAGAATCAGAAGTTCAGGGTTATCCTTGGCTATGTAGCAAATCCAAGGTCAGCTTGGGGGTACATATGGTCCTGGGCCAAAAAAAAAAAAAAAAAAAAAAAAAAGATAGAGTAGTCCTCTTCTTTGTGGAGAAAAATAAGAAAAAGGGATGCAAGTAGAAGTATGAGACTGAGACCAGAAAAGAAGAGAAACAAGAAGTTTTAGGCAACATAATACGTACTTTAGAAACACTTCTATTTAACTCACAGGGCCCTAGTTTAAATGACATTCATTTTTAGCAGCATTTTTTTCCTGTAACCTCTTTAAATAGCTATACATCAATATATAAAAATATCAATTACTTTATTGACTTATGCTTGGACTAGCATTGTTTTACTTTTATTGTTTTTAGTTGACAACTTTCATAATTATAAATAATATCCTATGGTGATTCCCTCCCTCCCTCCACTTTCCCCTTTTGAAACTCCACTTTCCATCATATCCTCTCCCCCTCTCAATCAGTCTCTCTTTTGTTTTGATGTCATTATCTTTTCCTCTTATTATGATGGTCTTGTGTAGGTAGTGTCAGGCACTGTGAGGTCATGGATATCCAGGCCATTTGGTGTCTGGAGGGAGCATGTTGTAAGCATTCCTACCCTCCTTTGGCTCTTATATTCTTTCTGCTACCTCTCCTGCAGTGGACCCTGAGCCTTGGAAGGTGTGATAGAGATATTTCAGTGCTGAGCATGGACTAGCATTTTGTTTTGTTTTTTTGAGGTAGGGTCTCATTCTAGCCCAGACTGACCTGGAATTTACTACATAGTCTCAAGTTGGCCTTGAACTTACAGCATTCCTTCTACCTCTGCTTCTGGAGTGCTGGGATTAAAAGCATGCACCCAGCTGGACTTGCTTTTTTTTTTTTTTTTTTTTGGTTTTCCAAGATAGGGTCTCACTCTAGCTCAGGCCGACCTGGAATTTCCTATGTAGTCTCAGGATGGCCTTGAACTCATGGTGATCCTCCTACCTCTGCCTTCTGGCGCTGGGATTAAAGGCGTGCACCACCGCTCCTGGCTGGACTTGCATTTTTGCAAGCTGCTTATAGTACAGGTTGAATCATGAGTTTAACTAGGCCAGCATCATATAACTTTCTAATGCTATAGAAAGTCAAATGCACATGCAAATACATATGAAAATAAATAACAGAAAATTCTTAATCTTTATCTTCAGGGTTTTTTTTGTTTTTTTTTTTTAATTTATTTATTTGAGAGCAACAGACACAGAGAGAAAGACAGATAGAGAGAGAGAGAGAGAGAGAGAGAGAGAATGGGCGCGCCAGGGCTTCCAGCCTCTGCAAACGAACTCCAGACACATGCGCCCCCTTGTGCATCTGGCTAACGTGGGACCTGGGGAACCGAGCCTCGAACCGGGGTCCTTAGGCTTCACAGGCAAGCGCTTAACCGCTAAGCCATCTCTCCAGCCCTATCTTCAGTTTTTATGTCTGCAAAGTTTATTAAATCAATAAAATAACCTGAGAAGTTCATCTCACAGTCAGATTCATTAGTGATTTACTTCATTGGCTTTCTGATGACCATTTATCATGAGGAATAGAATCTTCAGGATGAATGGGGAAAATAAAAAGCTTGACAGCCTTGTCTCTTATATAAACTAAATATTTGATTTATAAGATACAAATGAACAAACCACTATAGCCTGTCATATTTTCTTAGTTTCTAATTTATTCAACCTCTGCTCAATATTGATCCTGACAAGCCAAGTGGCCCAAAGATAAATTTATTCATTCCACAGTTTAGTCAGGAGCAAGCCAAAAATTATAGATTTTTTTCTGGCAAACGATGACAGGCAGTCAGGGGATGACAAATGGCTATCTTTAGATTCAGTAAGGACAGTTGGGCCAGACGTTTCCAATAAAGATTGGAGCATGCTGGTCAAATACAGGTTCATCAGCAGTCATCATTAAAGCAGAGAGAGCAGTGCCTGCCACACGTACCCATGCAGGAGCGTAGGCACCAGCACTGCAGGGGGAACGGAACTAGCTCCTCAGGACTTCGTAGCAGTCCTCTAAGTGATAGTATGACATGATCATTTATCAAACCAAGGCTGTCCAGAAAAGTGTCTGCTTCCTTAAGTAACGTATTGAAGGTCAGGAAAGTGAAGGCATTTTATTAAAGACAGGAAGGCGATGAACAACTAGAGCGTATCCAAAGGGTAATCGTATTTCAGCACAGGATTAGTTTAGTCTTAAATAAACATACACTGGAGGGACTATGTCGAGGGTCATTTATCAAGTGAGGAATAGTGAACAAAACTCCAAGCATTTTTATCTAGATCATTTTAAAGTTCTCATAAAGTTATACAACACACATACACACACACACCCTTTGAGTTTTTAGGTTAAGAGAAATGTAGTATAACTTGCATAAAATAATCATAGCTGTGTTGTTAAACCCTGCTGAACCAAAGCTGCAGAGAGAATACAATCAAGGGCCCAGGATTTCTTTTTGTTTGAGCCTCACTCTATAGTCTGTAGTCCAGACTGTTCTGATCTCACTCTGTAGCCCAGGCTGGCCTCCCAAATTTTGGGATTACAAATGTGAGCCCCCATGACTTGCCTAAAAATGGCTTTCTAACTAAATTCTTCTTCCTTATTTAAAACTGTTGCTGAGTTAACCAAAATTAAGAAAAAGAGAATTAAGCCCACCGTGGTGGTGCATGCCTTTAATCCCAGCCCTCAGAAGACAGAGGTAGGAGAATTGCTGTGAGTTCAAGGCCACCCTGAGATTACATAGGGAATTCCAGATTAGCCTGGGCTAGAGATAGATTCTACCTTTGAGGGAGGGAGAGGGAGAGAGGGGAGAAATTATGTGAAAGGGAATAGTAGGACAAGCAAAAAGGCAAAAAATTAACTCCTTTATGACTTGCTTGCTTTGTTCTGGGCTTTTCAATGACAATTAATCCTGTTGACCCTCTCTTTGCAAGTGAAGACATGCACACAGTAAGCAACTGATTCAGAAAACCAAGGGTCACATTTTAGAAAAGATAATTCCTATATGTTCATAGGTTATTTATTTGGATATCTCAGAGTCAAGCACAAACCAAATTGTGGGAATATAGCCAAAGAAAAGTAAATACTGTTTATGAGAGACTTGCATTCTTGAGTTAAGCATGGCATATATATTTATTTACTTTTATTTTGTTTGGCTTTGTTTTATAGTCCAGGTTGACCTGGAACTCATTTTGTAGCCCCAGGCTAGCCTTGAACTCAAGGTGTTCTTGAGTCTCACTCTCCACTGGGATTAAAGGCATTAGCCAGCACCCCCCAGCTATTTACTTACCTTTTGTTTTGGTGTGTTTGTATATATGTGAGTATATGTATTATGAATGCACACATGTATGCAGATGTGCATGTTCCCTATACACATATGCAGAAGCTAGAGTAGAACATGGGGAGTCCTCCTCTGTCATCTTCCATGTTGTTTACTGAACCCAGAGCCACCATTTTTTGGTCAGAATGGCTGACCAGTGAGCCTGAGCAATTTTCCTATCCCTGCCCCCTCTATGGGACTGCCCTGCTTTTTATTCGAGTGTTGGAGACCAAATTAAGGCCCTCTCTGGCCCTCATGCTTATGTAGCAAGCACTCTTGCACTCTGAGCCATCTCATTAAAGCATTTTTCATAATAACAAAAATATGGAAACAACCTAAGTATAATATTTTTTGGACTAGTTCAATACCTTTATCAATTAAAAAATATTTGGCATTGGGCTGGAGAGATGACTTAGTGGTTAAGCACTTGCCTGTGAAGCCTAAGGACCCTGGCTTGAGGCTCGGTTCCCCAGGTCCCACGTTAGCCAGATGCACAAGGGGGCACACGTGTCTGGAGTTCGTTTGCAGTGGCTGGAAGCCCTGGCACACACATTCTTTCTCCCTCCCTCTATCTGTCTTTCTCACTGTGTCTATCGCTCTCAAATATATAAATAAATAATGAATAAAAATTTTTTTTCAATATTTGGCATATATAAGAAATACTCAAGGGCTGGAGAGATGGCATAGCAGTTAAGTGCTTGCCTGTGAAGCCTAAGGACCCCGGTTCAAGGCTTGATTTCCCAGTACCCACATAAACTAGATGCACAATGTGGCACATACATCTGGAGTTCATTTGCAGTGGTTGGAAGCCCTGGTACACCCATTCTCTCTCTCTTTCTCTCTCTCTCTCTCACTCTTTCTTACTCTCAAATAAACAATAAAAATAAAATTAAAAAGAGAAATACTTAAAACAGATTTCATTTCTATTAAATAGGAGTGAAGATAACATTTATTTTTGTTTTATTATTTATTTATTTGCGAGAAAGAGAGAGAATGGGTGCACAACAGCCTTCAGCTACTGCAAACAAACTCCAGATGCATGTGCCCCTTGTGCATCTGGTTTATGTGGGTCCTGGAGTATCGAACCGGGGTCCTTTGGCATTGCAGGCATATGCCTTAAGTGCTAAGCCATCTCTTCAGTCCAGTAACATTTATTTTTAAAGAGAAAGGGGAGAAAGCAAGAAAAAGAATTACAGAAAAACTAAGATGTTGGGTTGGGAGGTGAGTGGAAGGAACTACACATACAGAAAAGGAGGAGGTAAAGAAGAACAACTGGGAAAGCTAGTTCTGAAATGTTATTAATCTGTTTTCCTCACATTCCTTGCATCTGTAGATCATGGAATAATTAAATTATCCCCTGAAATAGCAACACAGGTCATTTTCTTATAGGCTGTAAATGCAGGCAAATGGTTATGACAAAATGTAAAACATGCCAGGCGTGGTGGTGCACACCTTTAATCTCAGCACTCAGGAGGCAAAGGTAGGATGATTGCTGTGAGTTCAAGGCCACTCTGAGACTACATAGCAAATTAAAGGACAGCCTGGGCTACAGTGGGACCCTACCTCAAAAAACCAATTAAAATAAAATAAAATAAAATATCCTTTTAAAAAATGTAAAACATAACTATACTCACAGTGGTATCACAAGTCAAGACATTCTGATGCTCAAACAAGACTAGGAGATAAAGACATAGAACAGTGCATTCAGAGAGATCTTTTGGTGGTCAACATGCATGTGATTATTTTCTCTATTCTTTATTTTATGTGTGTATGTGTGTGTACATGCACATGTGTGGCAGTATGTATAGACTATTTATTTTTATTTATTTATTTGACAGAGAAAGAAAGAGAGAGAGAAAGAGAATGGGCACGCCAGGGCCTCCAGCCACTGTAAACGAACTCCAGAAGCATGCGCCCTATTTTGCATCTGGCTAATGTGGGTCCTGAAGATTTGAACTGAGGTCCTTTGGCTTTGCAGGCTAATGCCTTAATTGCTAAGCCATCCCTCCAGCCCTGTATAGACTATTTAATCAGTACTTATCTATTGACTCACTCTGTAAACTTGGATGAGTTCCACCAAGATCAGGACATCTTGGCAACTGCTCACAGACCCCTGAAGAGCCTATCCACTTTTCTGAGTTGTAACTCAAAAAGCCAAAGTTTTCCTTCATCCCCCACTACTCTGTCTCTTCTTTGGATGCTAGCCAACATCTAAGCATGATTGCCCTGACACATGACTCACTTGACTCTTCTACCTTTTTCTCAATAAGTCCCCTTTCCCTTAAAAAAAAAAAAAAAAAAAAAGGTTGGGGGGGAGAAAAAGGTTAAAGAAAAGAATAGGGCTTTTATTTTTTTTCAGAAATAAACAGAAAGGTTGGAGGAGGGGTTTGAGTTATAGATTCAGTCTATTTAAAGCCTAAAGACCAAGAACAGTTTTACAATTTCCAATTTGGACTCACTTCTTGTTGTCGTTGTTTTTGGCTTTACAAGGTGTAGAGTCTCACTCTAGCCCAGACTGATATGGCACTCTTTGTGTAGTCCCAGGCTGGTCACCACCTCAACAACAATTCTCCTATCTCTGCCTCCCAAGTTCTGGGATTACAGACCCTTCCTATCATGACTGGTGACTCTTAATTTTTATCTCATATTTAGTTATCCTGCTAACAATACAGACCATTTTATTCAAAAGTTCATCATTAAGCATATTCTAAATTCCTTCCACAAAGTTATTTCTGCATAAAGAGCAGTAACTACCTTTAAAAATGGCTAAGATAAAAAAATGGCTCAGGTAATTATTAAATTCACTTGCCTTCCTTTTTCTTCTCTAATTATAGGATTTGGAGTTTTTACTGAACAAGTTGATGAAGCTATCAAAAATGGATCTCAGTGGAAATCCTGTTTGTCTTAAACCAAAATACAGGGACAGACTGATACTGGGGTCCAAGTCACTAGGTACATGCTTTACATTCATGTAGTTTTCATAGAGAAAAGCACCTGCTCAGATTTTTAGTTAATTTATCAGCTAGATTTCAGGGGTATGGTATCTTGTTCTAGAAAGTGGTCAACTTAAAATTTGGTATTTTGGCCAGGTGTGGTCCACACACTCCTTTAATTCCAAAACTTGGGAGGCAGAGGTAGGAAGATCACTGTGAGTTAGAGGCCACCCTGAGACTATATAGTGAATTCCAGGTCAGTCTGGGCTAGAATAACACCGTGCCTCGAAAAAAAAAAATATATGCAGAAAAAAATGTTTTTTAAATGATAGTCTTGGGCTAGAGAGATGGCTTAGTGGTTAAGGCACTTGCCTGCAAAGCCAAAGGACCTAGATTTGATTCCCCAGGACCCATGTAAGCCAGATGCACAAGATGGTACATATCTGGAGTTTGTTTGCAGTGGCTGGATGCCCTGGAGCACATATTCTCTCTCTCTCTTTCTCTTTCCCTTCATCTGAGTCTGTTTCTCTCAAATAATAAATAAAAATAAAGTATTTTTAAATGATAGTCTTTTTGGTAAATGGACTCATAACTCACTCATTTGTATGACACAGAATGTAATATAGATAATATAAAATGTCATATAAGATAGGCATTGTTCAATATTTTATAGGATATCCATATACAATAAATTATATAGTGTATAGAAAATTGTGTTTAAAGAAATAGTAACATGCATATTATATTTCATAAAGAGTAAACTACAAAGAAATAACATTACATCAATAGAGGGTTCTGCTTTATGTAATGTGTACATGTATACTCAAAATTACAAAGAAAACAAAAAATTACTAAAAATATTCTAAAGTATAATCAGTGATTTTCAATGATTATTTTTCACTATGGAATAAGGCAATTTAAATTTTTTTAATTTTTGTTATTTCTAAAAATAACAAAAATATTTATGCAGTTGATAAAATTCAATTTAAAATTCTTTTGGTTATTTATTTTTATTTATTTTTTTGAGAGTTACAGAGAGAGAAAGAGGAAGATAGAAAGAGAATGGGCACACCACGGCCTCCAGCCACTGCAAATGAACTCCAGATGCATGCACCTCCTTGTGCATCTGGCTTACGTGGGTCCTAGGGAATCAAGCCTCGAACTGGGGGCCTTAGGCTTCACAGACAAGCGTTTAACCATTAAGCCACCTCTCCAGCCCCTAAAATTCTTTTTTTAATATTTGTTTTTGTTTATTTATTTGAGAGAGGGGAAGAGACAGAGAGAGAGAGGGAGAATGGGTGTGCCAAGGCTTCCAGCCATCGCAAACAAACTCCAGATGCATGCCCCATCTTGTGCATCTGGCTTACATGGGTAGGGAATCGAACTAAGATCCTTTGGCTTTGCAAGCAAGCATCTTAACCACTAAGCCATCTCTCCAGCCCTAAAATTCTTTTTTAAATTTGAATTTATTATTTTTTTGACAACTTCCATAATTGTATACAATAACCCATAGCAATTCCCTCTCTCCCCCAACTTTTCCCTTTGCAACTCCACTCTCTTATCATACCCCTTCCTCCTCTCAATCAATCTCTCTTTTATTTTGATGTCATCATCTTTTCCTCCTATTATGATGGTCTTGTGTAGGGAGTATCAGGCACTGTGAACTCATGGATATCTAGGCCATTTTGTATCTGGAGGAGCACATTTTAAGGAGTCCTATCTTTTTTTTTTTTTTTTTGGCTCTTACATTCTTTTATTTTTATTTTTTTTATTAACAACTTCCATGATTATAAACAATATCCCATGGTAATGCCCTTCCTTCCCCCACTTTCCCCTTTGAAACTCTATTCTCCATTATACCCCCTCCTCCTCTTAATCAGTATCTTTTATTTTGATGTCATCATCTTTTCCTCCTATTATGATGGACTTGTCCAGGTAGTGTCAGGCACTGTGATGTCATGGATATCCAGGTCATTTTGTCTCTGAGGAGCACGTTGTAAGGAGTCTTACCCTTCCTTTGGCACTTACATTCTCTCTGCCACCTCTTCCACAATGGACCCTGAACCTTGGAAGGTGTGATAGAGATATCACAGTGCTGAGCACTCCTGTCACTCCTTTCTAGCACCATGATGCCTTCTGAGTCATCAGTCCCAAGATCACTGCCATCTGGAAAGAGAGTTTTCTATCAAAAGTGAGAGTAGCATTAATATATAGGTATGAACATTAAGAGAAGTGCTTACTGGGCAGTTTGATGAGCATAGTATATACATTTAGCTAGACAGCAGCAGACGTTATAACCCTAGGTCTCATGACTACCCCTGTTTTAAGTTTTCATTATCAGGGATGTATTCCCTCCCATGGAGCAGGCCTCCAGTCCAATTAGAGGGCAGTTGGTTTCTACCATGACAGATGTGCCCCTATTGCACCCGTTGGCTCATTTGGCCTACCTGGCCAAATATAAGGTTTGCAGTGTCCACTGTTGAGTATCTTCACTGGTGATTTCTCTCTCTCCCATTGAACTGCATGTAGAATGGCTTCTTCCAGCTTTCTGTCAGCTGGTCTACATGGAGGAGGTTATCAGCTCAGTTCCAGCAGAATTTTTCAGTGGCCTTGCAGCCCAAGTATGTGGAGTCTTCAGCAATAGGGTCTTACCATCTATTCTGGGTTGGAAACCAAGGGCCTCCACAATGGCCTGTAATGTTTTGGGGTATGTCAGTGACCTTCCTGGTTAGAAATTCACAGAAAGATATCCCATCCCTGCACTGAAAATTTTCTAGTAACAATCTACAGCTCCTGAGTGTTCCATTGTCCAAAAAAGTAGGTTTCCATATGACTTATTTATATAGATTTTGATTAGCCCTCCCTCCAACTTTCCTTTACTCATTCTCTTCCCCTGACCTCACTTAGGCCTTTTCACCCTCATTAATCTGTTCTTCCACTTACATATATATAATGCCATCCTATTAAGTTCCCCTCCCTCCCCTTATATTCCATTTGTATGCCCATTCTAGATTACTGGAATCTGCTACTGAGTTTTATAATAGCTCACATAGAAGTTCAGTCATTTGTAGCTATGTGACCCACATATGAGATAGAGCATGTGACATTTGGCTTTCTGGGCCTTATAATCCTTTCCAAATCTATCCATCTTCCTGTAAATTTCATACTTTCATTTTTCTTTACTGATGAGTAGAACTCCATTGTATAAATGTGCCACATCTTCATTATCCACTCATCAGTTGAGGGACATCTAGGTGGTTCCATTTCCCAGCTATTGTGAATTGAGTGGCAATAAACTTGGTTGAGTAAGTATCTCTAAGGTAGTGACATGAGTCCTTAGAATATATGCCTAAGAGTGCTATAGCTGTCTCAGGAACCTCCACACTGATTTCCATAATGGATGGACCAGATTGTATTCCCACCAACAATGTAGAAGGGTCCCTCTTTTACATCCTCGCCAGCATTTATTGTCATTTGTTCATATGATGGTAGCCATTCTGACAGGAGTGAGATGGAATCTCAAAGAGTTTTAATCTGCATTTCCCTGATGGCTAGGAATGTAAAACATTTTTTTAGATGCTTGTAAGCCATCTGTATTTCTTTTTTTGAGAACTTTCTATTTAGTTCCATAGCCCATTTTTCAATTGGGTTGTTGATTTCTTATTATTTAGCTTTTTGGAAAAAAGCTTATTATTTTATTATTCTTACTATTTAGCTTTTCTTTGTATATTGTAGATATTAATCCTCTGTCAGATGTATAGCTGGCAAAGATTTTCTCTCATTGTGTATATTGCCTCTTTGCTCTATTCACAGTGTCCTTTGCTATACAAAAAGCTTTGTAATTTCATGAAGTCCCAGTGGTAGATCCGTGGTTTTATTTCCTGAGCAAGCAACTGGAGTTATATTCAGAAAGTCTTTGCCAAGACCAATATGTTGAAGAGTTTCCTACTTTTTCCTCTAGCAGTTTCAGAGTTTCAGGTCTGATATTAAGGTCTTTGATCCATTTGGACTTAATTATTTTGCATGAAGAGAGATAAGGATCTATTTTCATGCCTGGCTATAAATAAGGCATTTTATTTAAAAATTTATGTCAGCCTGTGATTGGTTATGTGTCCTAAACCAGAAGTGTGTATTTTATTTATGTATTCATATGCTTATATTGTATTTTGCTCTATTCTGTTTTTTCAAGATAGGGTCTCATTCTAGCTCAGGCTGACCTGGATCTCACTCTGTAGTCCCAGGCTGGCCATGGAACTCACAACAATCCTCCTACCTCTCTCTGCCTCCCAAGTGCTGGGATTAAAGGTATATGGAAGTATGCCCAGCCCCATATACTGTATTTTAACATATATTCTTCTCCAGAATTTCTTGATGGAAAAGAAATTAAAAACATGGAAAGACAATTCTTGATGAATTGGAAAGCATGTAAAGATGCCAAGAAGGTCAGCAAGAAGAGGAGCAGCAGCAAAAGTGAGGATGCCTACAACACCTACCTAAGTAAGCTCCCCGGCGCTCATTAGCCCACCACTACCTAGCAAAGGGCATAGTCCAGCCAACAAGTCAGCCAAGAAATAAGGGAGGTTGTTTTTAGATTTTTTTGTGTTGACTTATTTGTTAATAAAGATAAACACAATTGTTAGGAAATTTTGCCCATTTTGAAACTGTTAATCATTATGAACAAAGCCTTTTTTTTTTTTTTTTTTTTTTTTGAGGTAGGGTTTCACTCTAGTCCAGGCTGACCTGGAATTCACTATGTAGTCTCAGGGTGGCCTCAAACACACGGCAGTTCTCCTACCTCTGCCTCCCCAGTGCTGGGATTAAAGTCCTGTGCACCATGCCCAGCCTTAAGTCTATTTTGGTTTGAATCAGATATGACTATGTCAGTCATATAAATATAGTCATGAGAGTGGAGATGTGTATTTTTATTCCAGCAAAAGTGCATAATATCAATGATATAACTGGTTAAACAGTAAGCCACATAAATTGTTAAACACAAGTCATTAGTATGCTAAGCAACATTGCAAAAAATTTAAAAATGCATGGGGCTAGATAGATGGCTCAGCTATTAAAGATGCTTGCTTGAAAGCCTGATAGCCTGGGTTTGATTCCCCAGTATCCACATAAAAGTCAGATGCACAAGTGGGTTATGTGTTTGGAGTTCATGTGCAGTGGCAGAGGCCCTGTGCTCATATTCATTCTCTCTATGCCTTTTTTTTTCTCTCTCTCTCTCTCAAATAAATAAATAAATAAAATATCTTTGCATTTTTCATTAGGAGGGCTCAGTGGATAAGGCACTTGCCTGCAAAGCCTAAGCACCCAGGTATGATTCCTCTGTACCCATGTAAAGCCAGATGTACAAAGTGGTGTATATGTCTGGAGTTTGTTTATAGTAGCTAGAGGCCTTGGCATACCCATTCTCTCTCTCTCTCTCTCTCTCTCTCTCTCTCTCTTTTTCTCTCTCTCTCTCTCCCTCCCTCCTTCTACCTTTTTTTCTCCTTCTCTCTCTCAAATAGATAAATAAAATATATAAAGTTCTGGGTTCTACCACTAATACAAAAACATAAAAAAAGAAAAAAAATTCATTAGGAAAAAAAACTAAAATGTGCCAGGCATGAGGACTCACGCTTGTAATAAATTTGAAAACAGCTTGGACTACACAGTGAGACCCTGCCTGAAAACAAACAAAAAGTGAATGAATAAATAAACAAAAATGCAACTCAATAACATCTGACCTGCACTTTATGTAACAAAGGATACACCAACCTCCTTTGCGAATGTAACTAAATATGTAAGTTATCTTTACCATATTAAGGAAGCTCCTAGAATTGACACCCCAGATGCTGTAGTGCACAACATTAGAATGAGCTCTTTCATATTTTTTGTAAATATTTGTATTTATTTCTTTGCAAGGAGAGAGAGAGAATAAGTACACTAGGGGGTTGGAGAGATGGCTTAGCGGTTAAGGTATGTGTCTGCGAAGCCTAAGGACCCTAGTTTGATTCCCCAGGTTCCACATAAAACCAGATGCACATGGTAGCACATGCGTCAGGAGTTGCTAGAGGCCCTGAAGTGCCCATTCTCTCTCTCCTCTCCTCTTCTTTCCTCTCCTCTCTCTGTCTCAAATAAATAAATAAAAATAAAGTGTCTAATAAAAAAGAATAGGTACACTAGGGCCTTTTACCAGTGCAGATGAACTCCAGATGTATGCATCACTTTGTGCATTTGCTTTATGTGGGAACTGGGGACTCAAATCAAGGCCAACAGGCTTTGCAAGCAAGTGTCTGCAGCCCACTATGATAGTCTTTAAATTTTAATGATCTTATTCTACACATAACTTCTCTTGGCAATTTTGGATGATGAACATTAGAGGAAGGCAGAGTCTCACTCTAGCTCAGGCTGACCTGGAATTCACTATTCACTAGTCTCAAGGTAGCTTCCAACTCTTGGCATTTACTACCTCTGCCTCTCAAGTGCTGGGATTAAAGGTATGTGCCACCATGCCTGGCTTAACGTAAATATTTTTAATACTTTATTTAAGAGAAAGATAGTCACAAAGAGAGAAAAGAGAGAGAGAGGGAAAGAGAGAGAGGACAGGCACACCATCCTGCCACTGTAAAGCTGCAAAGAACTCCAGATGCATATGTACCACTTTGTGCATCTGGGTTTATATGGGTACTGGAGCATCAAACCCAGGCTATCAGTTTTTGCAAGGAAATGCCTTTATACCACTGAGCTATATCTCCAGCCCTCAAATAAATAATATTTACCAGTAAAAAAAAAAAAACTAAAAGAGGAACAATCTCATAAATTTAAAATGAATATTCAAAAATATTTCTATTATTTTATTTTATTTTTTGGTTTTTCAAGGTAGGATTTCACTCTAGCCCAGGTTGATCTGGAATTCAGTATGTAGTCACAGGGTGGCCTCGATCTCACAGCGATTCTTCATCCCTTGCCTCCCAAGTGCTGGGATTAAAGACATGCGCCACCACAACTGGCTTTCAAATAGATTCTTAAATATATCATGTAATTTACTATATTGAAAAATGGTTGGACCCTAAAATAATTAAATGAAAATAAAATTTTCAGAAGGCTAATGACCTGCAGCAGAAAATAAGTTGTGGATCCCTTGCTTCCACTCAGTGTACATCTTCCATCCCCAAACAGAGGGTACAGAGCTGAGTTTATCAGGCTTAAAATCAGTGACACTCCTGGAGACATGTTTATAATGTACAATAATTTTATCCTTATGTTTGTGGCCAATTACTATACGTTCTTTAACACAAAGGATTTTGTATTACTATTGTACAAATTAAAATCTAGAAGATATATTATGTATTTGTACAACCTATATTTTTCCTTTTAAATCTTTAGGAGAGCACATCTGAGCATTTTAACTTCAATTTTTTTTAAATTTTTTTGAGAGAGAGATAGAAAGAGGGAGAGAGAGAGAGAGAAAGAATGGGTGTGCCAGGGTCTTAACCCACCATAAATGAACTCCAGACACATGCACCATCTGTGTATCTGGCTTATGTGGGTCCTGGCAAATGCCTTAACTGCTAAACAATCTCTCCAGCCCAAATCTGAGCATTTTAAAGGTACCTCTGTATAACCAACTATATTTTTTTTGTGAATAGAAATTCTTGAGAAAGCAGTAATTTTATTTAGTATTTATTATTACAGTGCTGGGAATCTAACTGAGGGCCTCATGTTTGCTAGGCAAGCACTCTACCACTGAGCCATATACTGAGCTCTGGAAGATAGCAATCTGTGTACATCTTAATCTTGTTTTAAATTTTTTTTTTTTTTTTGAACTAGGGTTACACTATAGCCTAGACTAGCCTGGAACTCACTCTGTAGTCCCAGGCTAGCCTCAAACTCAAAACAATCCTCCTCCCTCTGCCTCTGGAGTGCTGGGATTAAAGGTGTGGCCTCCATGCCTGGCCTGTTTTAAACTTTTATTGGAGGTTTGCATATATATAAGACAACATGCCATAATCATAATCCCCTCCCACCACCCTCACTTTTCCTCCTTTCAAGTCCCCCTTCCACTGAATACATCTTAATCTTTTACATATTTTAATAATTTTATATTTTGGTAGCCTTGTGAATTTGGAGTTATATACTGGGGATCATAGTAAACTTATATGAATTATAACCTTTGAATTCAAGAACATTACAATTCTTTCCAGGGGTGGAACACAGGCCTTTACAGGAGGCAGAACTAGGAGGATTTCTGTGAGTGCAAGGCCAGCCTGAGACTACATAGTGAATTCCAAGTCAGCCTGGGCTAGAGCAAAACAAAATAAAACAAAGAACATTACAATTTTTAAAATTACCCTAAATATAGCCATATAACTCATGACTGGAAATATTATCAAGTACTTAATAAAATCCAAAATATATGCAAATAAATACATCCTTTAGTGTTTGGTTTCATAGCACTTGTATGGAAAATTAATGAATTCATTTAATAATTATTTGCTATGGCATTCAGGATGTAGCATTCTGGGTGAGACCCTAGTTTTAATTACTAGCACTGAAAAAAAATTGTTAAGTACCTTGCATATGCCTAACACTACTTAAGACATTATGGGTTTGTTGCAGTCCGGTTCGCATTGCTGGTAGAAATCACCCAACCAAGAGCTGCTTCTGGGAAAAAGAGATTTATTTTGGCTTACAGGCTCGAGGGGAAGCTCCACGATGGCAGGGAAAAATGATGGCATGAGCAGAGGGTGGACATCACCCCCTGGCCAACATAAGGTGGACTACAGCAACAGGAGGGTGTGCCAAACACTGGCATGGGGAAATTGGCTATAAAGACCATAAGCCCGCCCCCAACAATACACTCCCTCCAGGAGGCATTAATTCCCAAATCTCCATCAGCTGGGAACCTAGCATTCAGAACACCTAAGTTTATGGGGGACACCTGAATCAAACCACCACATTCCGCCCCTGGCCCCCATAAACTGATATCCATACATGATGTAAAATACAATGCTTTCAGTCTGACTTTTTAAAAGTCCCCATAGTTTTAATCAATCTCAATGATGTTCATATATCCCCATAGTTCAAGATCTTTTAACTGAGCCATAATACCAAAATATAACCTCAAAAAACCCAGAATGGCACAGAATATTCACACTGTAATAGATGGCATTGGGCATAGCAAAGAAACATTCAACCAATACAAGATTTAAAACAACCAGGGCAAACATCAAACTCTGTAGCTTCAAGTCCAGCAACTCAAACCAGTGACAAATCTTCAAGTCCGATAATTCTAACCAGCAACAAGTCTCTGGCATTTCAATTCCGCCCCTCCAGCTAGGCTACTCACATTCCTGGGAAACTTCACCGGGGCCGGCAGCTCCTCGGTAGCCATCTCATGGTCCCGGCATCTCCACTGGGTCTCCACTGCAAGCCACGGTTCATCTTCATGGCCCCATGGGGTCTCTATGCAGGCAACCAGCAAACCTGCTTCACACTGCCCATGGCCATTTCCAAAACACAAGACCGTGTTGCAAACTCAATGACCCTCTTTCCAGCATTTCTTATACTCCACGATACCAGGTAGGGTGCCAATTTGTTAATCCAGGGGGGATTAAAGCAGACTTTGAAGAACAGGACTCCTTGAGCACTCAGGCTCCTTCTAAAGAATCTACATTCTTCTTGTTGCCCCAGCGCAGGTCAGCTAGCCCAGTCTCAAAGGTTGTAATCTCTTAGTTGCAGCTGAACGGGCAGCAGTTCACCCAAAGATTTTCCTTTCTGTGCCATATTCCTCTGCTCATACCAGTTCATTTCTACGCAAAGCAACCCTGCACAACTTCTCAGGACACAGGCATTACAGCAAGCTTTTCATACAAACTGCTAGCCCAGTCCAGGCAAAGCTCTCACCCTCATAAGCCAAACCTCACAGTCCATAGTTCTTACTGCCTTCAGGTCTTTCAGCTCTGAACAGGATAGACCATCAAGCTGTACTTACAGCACTGCAAAGCATCTCTTAGGCCAAGGTTTCAACTCCTTCCACATTCCTCTTGAAAATTAGCTCCAAAAGGCCGAAGCCACATAGTCAGGTGTCTAGCAGCAATCCCACTCCTCGGTACCACTTTACTGTTGCAGTCCGGTTCGCATTGCTGTTAGAAATCACCCAACCAAGAGTAGCTTCTGGGAAAAAGAGATTTATTTTGGCTCACAGGCTCGAGGGGAAGCTCCACGATGGCAGGGAAAAACGATGGCATGAGCAGAGGGTGGACATCACCCCCTGGCCAACGTAAGGTGGAACACAGCAACAGGAGGGTGTGCCAAACACTGGCATGGGGAAATTGGCTATAAAGACCATAAGCCCGCCCCCAACAATACACTCCCTCCAGGAGGCATTAATTTCCAAATCTCCATCAGCTGGGAACCTTGCATTCAGAACACCTAAATTTATGGGGGACACCTGAATCAAACCACCACAGGGTTAAAGATAAAAGAGAGCTGCAGAGATGGCTTAGCAGTTAAACGCTGGCCTATGAAGCCTAAAGACCCTGGTTCAAGGCTCGATTCCTCAGGACCCACGTTAGCCAGATGCACAAGGGGGCGCACGCGTATGGAGTTCGTTTGCAGTGGCTGGAGGCCCTGGCGCTCCCATTCTCTCCCTCTCTCTCTCTCTTTCTCTCTCTGTCTGTCACTCTCAAATAAATAAAAATCAAAAAAACAAGATAAATGAGGCAGTTCAGACTCAAAATATCACTCCTGAAAAACAGATAAATGATGTGGGATGTTGGTTACCAAATAAAGGCAGAAGCATATCCCCAGAACCATATGTAGCTAATCTATTACCTTAAACTAATTAAAAAAATCTCAGAATAAGGCTAGGCATGGTGGCATATGCCTTTAATTCCAGTATTCAGAAGGCAAAAGTAGGAGGGGATCACTGTGAGTTCAAGGCCACCCTAACACTACATAGTGAATTCCAGGTTAGGCTGGGTTACAGCAAGACCCTACCTGAAAAAACAAACCAAAAACTCAGAACAGCAAAATTTAGTCATTTTTTAATATTAACATTAGCATGGCCACTTTGTTTATACAAATAGACCATGAACTTTCATGTATGTAGGTTTTATGCATAAAAGTCTGATATTTTAGCTTGGATATTAAATTTATTATTGACTTTGTGAATCTATTTTTATTTAATTCATTTCATAATATATAATTTAAGATAATCTAATACTATCATATGTCATTTTGATAATGTAGTTATTAGTTTCAAAGCAAGATGCTTTTCTTTGTATGCTGCAGGTAACTTTGAAGCAGTGCCTCAAATAGTTCCTGTTTATTACCCACAGGTGGGTAAGCCAAAACTAGTCTTTTTCTCTGATGTACAGAGATATCTTGCAAATGGAAATGCATCTTCAGAACACTCCCAAGAAGATAACACTAAAATTATTGAAGACGTGAGGTATGTTTTTTTCAAATATTTTTGTGATTTAATTAATTAATTAATTAATTAATTAATTAATTAATTTATTTATTTATTTATTGAGGTAGCATCTCACTCTAGTCCAGACTGACCTGGAATTCACTATGTAGCCTCAGGGTAGCCTCAAATTTATGGCGATTCTCCTACCTCTGCCTCCAAGTACTGGGATTAAAGACGTGTTCCACCACGCCTGGCTTGTGTGATTTTTAGGAGAATGAGACAGCCATACTGTCAGCAGTGCAGATGAAGAGAGATCCTCCTAGTTCCCTGTTCTCAGTCCTTACACACACACACACACACACACACACACACACACACACACACACACACATACATATATATATATATCATGCACTGGAGGTCCCTGTCTGTCATTCTAGTAATGAAGTTGCATTGGTGGGGTTGGCTCAGGAAGAACTGGGATTATACTAGATGACACTCACTGAGGTAAATGTAGGGCAAGCGACTCAGGAAAGCCCCAGAGGATGTAGAACTAAAGATGCCTGAATGATCAAGCATCATATCAAAGGAACCCAAGGACCCACTTGATGGTGAGTCCCTGTAAGGATGTAGAAGGGAAGTAAAGTTGTGACTGAGGTAGGGGCACATGGTTGCAGAAAGGAGGAAGAGCCGAGAGGAATAGGTAGGCTACTTTTTCTCTTCTCCAAGCCAAAGCTTCTTTCTTACCTGTTGTCTCTCTGAAAGAGACATTAAAAGTGTCATTAGGTCAGAAAGGGGCTTATGATATAAAAACAGTTTAAGAATTACTATTCTAAACCTTGAGTCTATACATAATTTAACTCTATATAAATCATCTCTAGTTCTCCTAATGAAAAAATTGCCTTGGATTTAAAGATGATTTCCAGATGATGTGCTGCATACCTTTAATACTAGCATTTAGGAGGCAGAGGTAGGAGGATTGCTATGAGTTCAAGGCCAGACTGGGACTACAGAGTGAGTTCCTGGTCAGCCTGGGCTAGAGTGAGCTCCTACCTTGAAAAAACAAAAAATAAAAAGAGATGACATCATTTCTGTATTAAGATACACCATTCCAGAAAATAACTTCATTCATTTATTTATTTACCTTTTGGTTTTTTGAGGTAGAGTTTCACTGTAGCCCAGGATGGCCTGGAATTAGTCCCAGGGTAGCCTTGAATTCACAATGATCCTCCTACCTCTGCCTCCTGAGGGCTGGGATTAAAAGTGTACGCCACCAAGCCCAGCAATAACTTCAGTTGTTAAAAAACACTTTCCATATGCCAGGCAATACAATTCAGTTGACAGACAGACATGAAGACACGTACCTATATAGTCCCAACACTTTGGGAGGCAGAGGCAAGAAGATCAGAATTCTAAGGTTAGCCTCAGCAACAGATCTTATAGCCAGCTGAGCTATAAGAAACCCTGTCTCAGGGCTGGAGAGATAGCTTGGCGGTTAAGGTACTTGCCCGCAAAGCTAAAGGACCCAGGTTCGATTCGCCAGGACCCATGTTAGCCAGATGCACAAGGGGCGCATGTGTCTGGAATTTGTTTGCAGTACCTGGAGGCACTGGTGCACCCATTCTCTCTCTCTCTCTCTCTCTCTCTCACTCTCTCTCCTCTTTCTCTGTCAAATAAATAAAAATTAAAATATTTTTAAAAAAAAAGAAACCCTGTCTCAAGAAACAAAAAATTTCATAGGATACAATCCCAATCTCAAGTATCTTTTGCAACAAGTTAGGTGGACAGTCCAATGTGACAACCACTGTATAATGTTAGGAGTGCTATGAACATCATAATCTAGATCATATATGCTATAGGGAAACATATATTTAATCAGAGCCTGTGGATGCACTTTGGAATGGTTTCATTTTCCCAGAACCACCCAATAAAGATCAGGTGGGTCTGGCATGTGATGCTTTTCTCAGGGTCTGATCTGCTGTCTTAGCCTCTCTTTCTGAGCACACAAGGAGAACCCCTGAGAATAACACTATCTCCCTTCCCCAGTCCTGCTCTCCAACAGCAGCTCAGGATTGCAGACTCCAGCTCTGTAAGTGTGGAAAATGCTACTGCTTGGGAAAGAAGAAATACTACAAAGAGACAGCTAGTATTGTTTCTGTCTTTTCTCCATTCACAGTAAAATAGGAGCTGTGTAAGAATTTACTTTATTGCTTACATACCACATGAATTAACATTACTGTCCAAACTATAGCCAGTCTGTTCATAGCATCCTGGTGGTTTCTTAAAGACATGTGCAATTCAACAACAGTGATCTTGAGATGCAAGCTTTTTCTTTGCCATACACCTTAAAAAGTACTGCTAAAGGCTAAAGAAGATGGCTTAGCAGTTAAGGCACTTGCCTGTGAAACCTAAGGACCCTGGCTTGAATGTCCAGGTTCCATGTAACCCAGATGCACATGGTGACACATATGTCTGGAGATCATTTGCAGTGGCTAGAAGCCCTGATGGCCTATTCTTTCTCCCTCTCTCTAGTAAATGAATAAAATAAATCTTTTAAAAAGTAATGCTAGGATGACAGAAATTTTGGTGTGAAAATAATCATTGTGCCTGTACATTTCTCTTGAGCTACTTTTTACTCATTAAAAGAATTCCCATTCAAAAAAAAAAAGTAATGCTAAAAAAGATAAAAATAAAAGGCATGCCAGGCGTGGTGGTGCATGCCTTTAATCCCAGTACTCGGGAGGCAGAGGTAGGAGGATTGCCTGGAGTTCAAGGCCACCCTAAGACTACATAGTGAATACCAGGTCAGCCTGAGCTAGAGAGAAACTCTATCTGAAAAAAGCAAAATAAATAAATAAATAAAAGGTACTACTGGAGGCTGGAGAGACAGCTTGGTGGTTAAGGTGCTTATCTGTGAAGCTTAGGGATCCACGTTCAATTCTCCAGTACCCACATAAGCCAGATGCACAAGGTGGCATATGCATCTGGAGTTCCTTTGCACTAGCAAGAAGCCCTGGCATGCCATTCTCTGTCTTTCTACCTGCCTCTTTCTTTCTCTTTTTCAAAAAAATAAAATGTTTAAAAGTTTTGTTTTGTTTTTTTTCTTTTTTTCTTTCTTTCTTTCTTTCTTTCTTTCTTTCTTTCTTTCTTTCTTTCTTTCTTTCTTTCTTTCTTTCTTTGAGAGTGACAGACACAGACAGAAGACAGATGGAGAGAGAGAGAGAATGGGCACGCCAGGGCTTCCAGCCTCTGCAAACGAACTCCAGACGCGTGCACCCCCTTGTGCATCTGGCTAACGTGGGACCTGGGGAACCAAGCCTCGAACCGGGGTCCTTAGGCTTCACAGGCAAGCGCTTAACCGCTAAGCCATCTCTCCAGCCCAAAAGTTTTTTTTTTAATTAATTAATTTATTCTTTTTAATGTTTTTATTAGCATTTTCCATGATTATAAAAAAAGTCCCATGGTAATTCCCTCCCTCCCCACCCCCCACGCTTTCCGCTTTGAAATTCCATTCTCCGTCATATTACCTCCCCATCACAATCATTGTAAAAGTTTTGTTTTTTAATGTACTGCTGGGGGCTGGAGAGATAGCTTAACGGTTAAGGCACTTGCCTTCAAAGCCTAAGGACCCAGGTTCGATTCTCCAGAACCCATGTAAGCCAGATGCACAGGGTGGCACATACATCTGGAGTTCATTTGCAGTGACTAGAGGCCCTGGCACACCCATTCTCTCTCTTTCTCTTGTAAATAAATAAGCATAAAATATAAATAAAAAATTTTTTAAAGTACTGCTGGTATTTCATAAGGTGGAAAAACAACAAAAATACACACACAACCTCAAAAAGCAAAGTTGATGAATTTTATACTTTGCCACCCACACTATATTAGATCTTGGCACACACCACACATTCTGTATCCCTGTGCAAAGCTCAGATCACTTAGAACACTGATGGGAGCAAATCACTCTACCTTCATTGTTCCAACTAGGTGCTAAAGGATACTTTTGTTTGTTTTTGTTTTTGTTTTTTGAGGTAGGGTCTCACTCTGGCCCAGGCTGACCTGAAATTCACTATGTAGTCTCAGGGTGGCCTCAAACTCATGGCAATACTACCTCTGCCTCCCGGGTGCTGGGGTTAAAGGTGTGCACCACCATGCCCAGCTAAGGATACATTTTTGAAGTGTAAATTATTCTGTGCTGTAAAGATGCTACCCGAAGCAAAGCCAACAGAACAGAGGGGCTTCTGGGAAAAGTGCATGGAGAACAACCAGCTTCTATCGCTGCAGGGAAGCTCACTGTGCTCAGTTCTCAGTTGGTAGGGTTTTTAAATTCCTTTTTAATTTTTTATTTATTTAAGAGAGAAAGAATATATATATGGAGGGGGGGTATTCCAGGACCTCTAGCAACTGCAAACTCCAGATACATGTGCAATCAAACTTGGGTCCTTTGGCTTTGCAGGCAAGCACTTTAACTACTAAGCCATCTCTTCAGCCCCTGAGTTTGCCGTTTTATCCTTTAAGAAAAAATATGTAAATTTTTTGAATGTTTATTGTATCCTCAGTAATCTTTTCTCTGCAGGCAGGCCAGAAATTTTGGTGGCTCACAAAATTTGAGTCCTATTAGATGGGAATATCAGTATGTCTCTCTTTAATAACAGATAACATTATGGAATTTAAGCCCTTGGTACATATTTCTTAGGTTCATGTTGCTAGGGTTTTTGTTTGTTTGTTTGTTTTGTTTTTGGTCTTTCAAGGTAGGGTCTTGCTCTATTCCAGGCTGACCTGGAATTCACTATGTAGTCTTAGGGTGGCCTTGAACCTCAGTGACCCACCTACCTCTGCCTCCTGAGTACTGGGATTAAAAGCATGTGTCATCATGCCCATCTCATTTTGATATTTTTTGGAAGGGATCTTCTTATTTGCTCACATTGATTAGTTTCAATTTTTTTTTAATTTTGTTTTTTATTTTTATTTATATATTTGAGAGTGACAGAGAGAGAGAAAGAGGCAGAGAGAGAGAGAGAGAGAGAGAGAGAGAGAGAATGGGCATACCAGAGAGAGAGAGAGAGAGAGAGAGAGAGAGAGAGAGAATGGGCATACCAGGGCCTCCAGCCACTGCAAACAAACTCCAGACACATGCACCCCTTTGTGCATCTGGCTAGTGTGGGTCCTGGGGAATCAAGCGTCGAACCGGGGTCCTCAAGCTTCACAGGCAAGCGCTTAACAGCTAAGCCATCTCTCCAGCCCTAGTTTCAATTTTTTATGTTTCTTTGTTTGCATCATACTTTATGCATATATTTTCCATTTTAAATTGACATATATCACATATACAATACAATGCACTAGTCTAATGTACAGCTCAACACTTTCACCTATAAATGCAACCATGCCAACTTTATAAAAGATAAATTCCAATTGGGTTTTAAAATATTTATTTATTTCAGAGACAGAAAGAGGAAGACAGAGAGAGTGGATATGGGCATGCTAGGACCTCCTGCCACTGCAGATGAACTCCAGATGCATGTGCCGCTTTGTACATCTGGCTTTTTATGTAGATACTGGGGAATTGAACCCAGGCCATCAGGTTTTGCAAGCAAGTGCCTTTAACCACTATGCCATCACTCTAGCCTGACTTCAGTGATTTAATGTAAAATTAAGAGATAAAGACAATAAAGTTAGAAGATGTTAAAAGCAAAAAGCTCAGCCTCGGATATAGCTCAATGGTCAGGGCATGCCTGGCTTGTTCAAGGCCCTGGGTTCATCTCCCAACTCCACAAAAGAATGAGGGGAGGTTTCTACTTTTACAAAATTGATTCAGGGAACTCCTTGCCTTCATTAAGAAAGAAAATGAGCTGGCATCAGCAACATAACTTAGTCCCTATTTAACATTCAAGGTGAGGACCCTGCACAGAGGTGGGAAAGAACATGCATGCATGTTCCACACAGCTGCACCCATGGCCTGCACACTCCTTAAGGGCTCTCCACACGGCGAGCTGTGCTTGTATGCACAGTGGAGCCCAGAGAAGCAACATCTGTCCAGAGCCGGGAATGTTTTCCCCTTCTCTTATAAATGCGTGCAGTCTCCACTCATGTGTGTTTACACAAGTCTGCTTTCCCTGCGGGGAAGAAAAACTCAGACTCATTGACGTTGTTTTTGACCCTCAAACTGAACCTGATACTATCAATGTACACTTTAATTAAAGATTAGGTCAAAACTATTTTTTATTTAAAGACTTACTCTGAACAAATGCCTTCACTATTCAATTAAAAATAATATGTGGTATTAAACAAACAAAAAAGGTACACATTATTGCTTCTTTCTGTGTTTGTCACAGTAAATACTTCTGACAGATGTTTCCTCTTTTCAAATATGCTAGGAGGTGCTTGGGACTTTGGTAATTTAAAAATAGACATTAAATACATTTAGGTTGCACACAAGATCCACTGAGAATACTGTACCACACTACACAATGAAGAAAGCAATTTGTTATTTAATTGCTTAACTTTCTTTCAAGCCCAAGCAATGTGGATACCTGTAGATCCATGTCTTTTATTAATTTAAAAATAATTTTCTAGCAGGTTTAGAGTGTGCTTAGTTTCACATACCTTTAAAGAATGTGAGTCCTTGGGACTCATTCATAGGAAGTGTTCACTGTTATTTAGCTAGGAAATACCTAGTATCTTTTACTAGACTATAGGAAGCATTAAGTTTCTTTGAATTAAAAAGTAGACTCATCAGGAGGAGTTTGTAGGGGTCCATTAGCAATTCAGGCAGGACTCCAAGACTGAAACTTAGATTTTACAGACAAGAATCTAGTCATTCATAAGGGGCTAGGGAGATGTCTCGGAGGTTAAAACGCACTTGTTTGCTTGCAAAGCCTGCCAGCTATGGCTTGATTCGCCAGCACCCATATAAAGCTGAACGCAAAGTGGTTCATGTGATGTTCGCAGGGACAAGAGACCCTGGTGTGTCCACACACCCCCACACATGTGTAAATAACTACATAAATTTTAATTTTAAAAAAAGTAGACTCACAATGATTGAGATGGGGAGGTAATATGACGGAGAATGGAATTTCAAAGGGGAAAGTGTGTTGGGGGGAATTATCATGGGATATTTTTTTATAATCATGGAAAATGCTAATAAAAATTTAAAAAATAAAAAAATAAAAAAAGTAGACTCTAATAATTAAAAGTGCTTTCCTTCACCACTGTAAAGGTTATGGTTAAACAGTTATAACAACAGATCTTTGTGCTTCAAAAAGAATTTTAAAGACTCAGCTATTTTTAGTTACAAAACTCTAAAATGTTCTTATGCAAAGTTAAAATGCCTTAAATTTGCCTTAGTGTATTTAATTTCATCTGCAAAATAAACTTTGCATATGTTCAGTAATGTATATATAATGTTATCATTTTGACATGTAGTATTCAAAGAGCCCTTTTGAAATTAGGGTAATCAAATCAAAAAGGCTGTAGTGGTAAGCAACATGAATATTTTCAGTTTGAATGGACTAAACTAGTTTTTGTAAATTTTAGTTTAATTTCTGTTCTTATTTGTGGTTTATTCTGTGAAAAAGAGTTATATAAGACCTAATTCAAAATAACTGTTAGTTAATTTCCATTTGAAAATGTCTGTATTTAGAAATCTAAATCTTCATTCACCCAGGTATTAAAAAAAATATTATAACATTTTGATAAAGAATACCCTTAGCCCTATTTTACAGATTTGAAAATGAGACTTCACTGATCCCAATAGCCAAGCTGTCAACAATCCTACTGAGGGTTCCACACATGTTCTGAGGTACAGATAGGTGCAGTAACGGCAGCAGGTGAGGAGATAACCAAGGCTAACTGGACAGGACACCTCCAGCTAAGGCAACACAGCTTCTCAGTTCCAGAACAGGGAGGCAGATATACACAAAGTTGACAAATTAAACTAGCTGGCAAGCAAAATATCTAGACTGTAAAATCATTGGATTTAAATAAACTTCTGTCTTAAAAAAAATAACATGGAGGGTGCTGGAGAGATGGCTTAGTAGTTACAGTATTTGCCTGAAAAGCCAAGGGTTCAGTTCCCCAGGACCCACATAAGCCAGGTGCACAAAGTGTCACATATGTGTGGATTTTGTTTGCAGTGGCTGTAGGCCATGGTGCGCCCATTCTCCTCTCTGTCCCTCTCTCTCAAATAAATAAGTAAATAAATGTATCTTTAAAACAAAATAACATGGAGGGCTGGAGAGATGGCTTAGCAGTTAAGGTGCTTGCCTGTGAAGCCTAAGGACCCAGATTTGATTCCCCAGTACTCACGTAAACCAAGTGCACAAGGGGGCGCATGCATCTGGAGTTCATTTGTAGTGGCTAGAGGCCCTGGCATGCCCATTCTCTCTCCCTCTGTCTCTCTCTCTGTGTCTGCCTCTTTCTCTCACTGTCACTTTCTCAAATAAATAAATAACATGTTTTAAAAAATAACATGGGTTATATGAGTGCTGCTCTCAGTGCTAGCCTGAAAACCTCCTCCAGGGAGATGGTAGTCAACATGGAAGAGACTCAAAACTCATCAAAGCAAGCCGGGCATGGTGGTGCACGCCTTTAATCCCAACACTCAGGAGGCAGAGGTAGGAGGATTGCCATGAGTTTGAGGCCACCCTGAGGCTCCATAGTGAATTCCAGATCATCCTGGGCTAAAGTGAGGCTCTACCTCAAAAAAAAAAACAAACATCAAAACAGAAAATTAGAGGCTGCCGAGAACTCAAGAACAATGCAGACTCATTAACACCCTTGCCCTAGGCTCAGGGAACATTGCAAAAGAGGGAGCCAAAAGAATAGAAGAGCCATAGGGTGAGAAAGTGTACTCTGAGTCATTGTCTCTCCTGCAAGGGACTGACTAGGGCATTCATGACCCATAGTGATTTCAGATATTCCCACTGAGGAGCACCCACAGTGGAAATGGCTGATGGAGAGGGGACATAAGAATATATAACACGGGCTGGAGAGATGGCTTAGCAGTTAAGGTGCTTGCCTGCAAAGCCAAAGGACCCAGGTTTGACTCCCCATGACCCATGTAAGCCAGATGCACAAGTGGCTGGAGGCCCTGGTGTCCCTATTCTCTCTCTCTCTACCTGCCTATTTCTGTGTATATCTCTCTCTCTAAAATAAATAAATAATTTTTTTAAAATTTAAAGTATATGACCAATGAGAATATGACCAATTTGCAATATATTCATTCATTAAAGTTCTCAATTAAAAAATTTTAAGGGGGGGGCCTAGAGGGATGGCTTAGCAGTTAAGACGTTTGCCTGCAAAGTCAAAGGACCCAGGTTTGAGTCCCCAGGACCCACATTAGCCAGATGCACAAAGTGGCCATGTGTCTGGAGTTCGTTTGCAATAATTATTTGGACAAAGCAAATTGCAAGCAACAGAAAATAGATCAGTAGCTGCCAGGAACTGGGGGTAGGAGAAAGGACTGACTTCAAAGAGGGACTTCCAGAAGTTGATGAATGTGTCCTGGGTCTTTACTGTGGTACATGACAGCATACACTGACCAAAACTTACTGAATTATACATGCAAATGGGGAAACTTAACTGTGTAAATTATACCTTAAACAGTAAGTGAACAGTAGCTGAAAGGTGAGGACAACCACCAATTTATTTTATATAAATATATGTATATAAGATTTCATTCTCTAGTATGCTACTTGTTATTTTTATTTTATTTATTTATTTATTAGAGAGAGAGAGAAAATGGGCACTGCAAACAAACTCCAGACACTTGCACTACTATGTGCATCTGTCTTATCTGGGTTCTGGGAATCAAACCTGGATCCTTGGGCTTCACAGCCAAGTGTCTTAACCGCTGAGCCATCTCTCTAGCCCTGCTACTTGTTTCTTTTATCTTGCATTATAAAGACAATCTTAACATCACCACTTGGCATATCTAGAAAAAAAGACTTAACAATTCGAAGATATATCACACTAAAAATCTGCAGGCTTCTAAAATCATACTTTTTGGAAGACTAGACCACAAAGAACTTGTGAACCAGGCGTCAAATTATCAAAAGTATGCATTTTAATCATAAACACAGAAACTTTGGCAAGTTACAAAATAGATGTATTAGAACAGGCTGGCAAAGAGCACTAATGCTGGGGATGGTCAACTTCGTTTGAAGCCTGCTTCAGCCACCATGTGTATGTGACCTCGGACCAGTTGCCTATTCCCCATGAAATTTATGTTTCCACTGTAAGGTGTAAAATCCTCCTATGTTGTAAAGTCCAAATGAGAAATGCCTTATCACACATTAAGTGCTGTATAGTATCACTTATTACTAATTATTACTTATTATTACTAATTATTACTTATTACTAATTATTGATGGAGGTTTAGGAGTCTTACATTTTTGAACAAAACTACAGAGATAGAGTCATTTCATGAGTCATGAACGCTTGACTCATCTTTGTCTTCAGAAAGGCTGCTTAGAATGGCAGGCAGAAAATGGTACACAGTGGACATCTTGTTAACATCATTCTTCCTCTAAGGGCTGGGCAACAAAGCCACTGCTGACAACAGAGCCTTATCATGCCTTCATCCCCACCCCACCTCTTCCCCCACCCCAGTAAGGGAGCAAACTTGAAGAAGCCATAGGAACTTCACTCACCTCACCCCAGTCACAGGACATTATTTCCACACTTCTCCCAAGTCATAGTTCCTTCACATTGTTCCAAGAAGGTCTTTGTTTCTGTTTCCTGTAAAGCCCAAGAAGATTCACAAAGTTTGGTAAATAATCCTTGGTGCTTACCATTGTTAGTGTGTCCTGGGTGGTTTGTCTGTTTTGGGTATTTTTAGGTTAATTAAATGCCCATTTTGTTTTTCGTTTTATAAATACAGGAATCTGTCTTTGAAGGAATCTGAACGCTTACTAACAAAAACTGATGACACGAACCTCACTGTCTTCAAAACCCAAAACTAGAAGAAAATTTGTTTGTGGCAAAAGAAGTAAATTCGGCGTCGTGTGATGAGTTTTTTTTTTTTTTCTTTTTCATAGAAGCCGGCAATGGCATCTTTTGCGAGTTTGTTCTCTCAGTGTGGGTTAACTTGTTTGACTTACTCCTTTCTTGAAACCGAGACTTTTCTTTCCACGTGTGGGTTCAAGAATCTATTTACTTTTTAGTCGTGCATAAAATTTACTGTGAAATAAAGATATACTTTCTTATTCGATAGGATTTTTTTTTTCTTTTTTTTTTAAGATTTAGAGCGACTTTATTGAGAAGGAAGTGCAGAGTGCTCTTGCTGTGTGGACGGCAGGAGGGAGTAGAGAGCCCCTAATCTTTTGAATCAAGGGAAATTATATGTGCTTTGTAAATACAGTGTAAATGGAATTATAGTTAAGGGACGAGAACTGACGTGCAAGTCCGGACTGCCATGTCCCCGCATAACAAGTGCCACTACGGCGCATTTGGAAACTCAGAGAAATACTGGAAAGTACGCAAAAATATACTTTAAAAAACCGATTCTTCTGTGCCTCTTTATAGTTACCATTCCGTTTTGACCCCAAAGAGACCATACTGTCCTGTTCCCGCATTTGTTTCTGGAAGGGACGGCGCGTAGGGCGGGCGTCGGGGGTCTCGGCAGCGAGCGCCTCTCCGGACCCCACCCACCCGCCGGTGGTCGCCCAGGGCTCGGGCTCCGCGGGGACCGGCGCGGGGATTGGGGACCCAGGGGCCAGGCCCCGCCTCGGACGGTTTGATGGATGACTCGGCGGCGGAGGGGCGCCCGCTGTAGCGCCCCGCCCCGTATCCGCTCGGGTGGGTGCAGACCTCCGCCCGACGTGCCACCGCGGGCCACGGCACACCGCGGGCTGCGCGCCCGATAAAAGCCCAGCCGTCCACGACAAGCACCCACACCACTTCCCCGGGGCTCACTGGAGCTGCACGCCCGAGGTCCCTTCCTGGGGGGATCCCCCAAACTCAGGCCGTCTCCCTCTCCGGGCCCCATCAAGAAGCCCAGGGAGGCGGGTCGCGGGCCGGCGGAACACCCCCAGGCCCAACCGGCTCGAAGGTGACCGCGGGCGGCTCACGGCGCTGCCTTTGGACGCAGCGCCCGCTGGAAGTCACCATGGAGCGCGGCCGCCCAGCGAGCGCCCGAGCCGAGCCCGCCGCCGCCGCCGTCCGCGACTCGAGCCCCGGACGTCCCGGGCTGGGGCCGGCGGGCTCCGGCGGGGTCGGCCCGCGCTCGGGGGGAGGCCGGCCGGCCGCGGCGAACGCCGCTCGCGAGCGCAGCCGCGTGCAGACCCTGCGGCACGCCTTCCTGGAGCTGCAGCGCACGCTCCCGTCCGTGCCGCCCGACACCAAGCTGTCCAAGCTGGACGTGCTGCTGCTGGCCACCACCTACATCGCCCACCTCACCCGCAGCCTGCAGGACGACGCGCAGGCGCCCGGAGACCCCGGGCTGGGCACCTTGCGAGGCGAAGGCTACCTGCACCCGGTCAAGGTAGGTGAGCCGGGGCGGGAAGCTGGATGCCGAGTCACCCTGTCACCGCTCCCGCAGAGGCGCGAACACGCCTAGAAAGCCACTGGGGCGCGCGGATGCTGGCGGCAGGCTCCCGCCAAAAAGGCCGTTCTTGGGGATTTTCAAGTAGTGCATTTGGGAGTTTAAAGTGTCTTGGGTGGGGATTTCGCGGGCCCCTTAATGTCTTTCAAAGGGAGCAGTGAGAAGCCTGGATGTGCCGTACTTCTGATGATTTGTAAGTATTTAAATTACATTCGTGACTATTTGAGAGCTGTGTCTTCACTTATATAGATTTTACATTGACAGTGAATTCTCCATGGGAGGTTCCAAAGGTTTCACGAATTAAATAGTCATAAATAGAGTCTGCTCCTAAATCATAAGAAAAAAAAAATCGAGTAAAAGTAGTAAAAACAAACGAGACCATTCTGCTTCCCCATGGAGGAAAATTTCAATAGTTTAAATACTATGGACTACACAGCTATTAAGAACGTTAAGAATGAGATTTTATGTAGTTGTCATAATAGGTTGGTATGCACAGTAAGTGAATTGATCTATTTCAAATTTGTAATGTACAAAGGTAAACAAGAAAATCCATTTTGCATAATTTCTTTACATGGAGGTAAAATGGTCATGCTTTTTATTTAATATGGCATATGACTTATTTACTGCTTGTATTGCAGTAGTCTCTGCTCCATCCTTTTCTCCTAGAGTTCTTCTGAAACCTTGCATTGATCTTGCTTTCTATTCAAAAGGCATATTCTCCGTAATTGTTAACTCTAGATTTTTCACACTTTTAGTTCCACCACTCTGAGGTATTTTAACAACCCCCTACACACACACACACACACACACACACACACACACACAATTAGACATAGCCTTAAGTATATCAGTGTTAAATAAATAATTGAATAATAAAAAATGAGTAGTCATTGTTGAAATGTAGTAAAACATGCCTCAGGTTAACTGTATTTGCAATTCTGGAGTGAGGTTTCTTAAAATTTAGTTTGCAAACATAATCAACCTAAGGATAGACTTAAACAATTCCAAATATTAAGTATGAAAATGTGAAATTTATAATAATAAACCTATTCCATTCGAGAATTTTATAGCATAATCTCAGCTGAAAAGTCACCTGCTCCAATTAAAGAATTTTGTATTGAGACCCTCAGAATGGGAGGAAAAGATGATGACATCAAAATAAAAGAGAGACTTGGGCTTGAGAGATGGCTTAGCGATAAGCGCTTGCCTGTGAAGCCTAAGGACCCTGGTTCGAGGCTTGATTCCCCAAGACCCACATTAGCCAAATGCACAAGGGGGCATATGCGTCTGGAGTTCATTTGCATTGGTTGGAGGCTTTGGAGCACCCATTCTCTCTCTCTCTCTCTCTCTCTCTCTGTCTGTTGCTGTCAAATAAATAAACAAAAAAATTTTAAAAAACTATAAAAATGAAAGAGAGACTACTTGAGAGGGGGAGGGGATATGATGGAGAGTAGATTTGTGAAGAGGAAAGTGGAGGAAGGAGGGAACTATCATGGTTTATTGTCTATAACTATGGACATTGTCAATAAAAAATAAAAATAAAAATAAAAAATAAAAGAAACACTAATGTAGAAAAAAAAAGAATTTTGTAGTGCACTGTGCATTATAGATATATTGCTAATGTAGACTTCTTCCTTCTCTTTCTTCCTTCCTTCCTTTCTCTCTCTCTCTTTCTTCCCTTCCTTCCTTCTCTTTCTTTCATTCATTCGTTCATTCATTTGTTTGTTTTTTGAGGTTAGGGTCTTTCACTAACCCAGGCTGAACTGGAATACACTATGTAGTCTCAGGGTGACCTCAAACTCACAGCGATCCTGATCCTCCTAACTCTACTTGCCCAGTGTTGGGATTAAAGGTGGGCACCACCACGCCTGGCTGTAGATTTCTTTTAACTTGACATTTGCTGTATATCCTAAGAAAGTTTAGTTTAGCATTAATTAGGTTGTAATACAAAAGGCAGATGTGAAATGTCTCCTTTGTAGTTGATAAAATTCAGAATGTGAAGTCTTTCTCATTTGTTGTTTTCCTAAATGAGAACTGTTAGACGCATCAGTGTAGGAAACAAACAAGCATGCTGCCTGGGTTTGTACTTGATTCCTGTGCCATGTTTTTATAGTCAGGCCCTTTTTAGAAAAACATTTCACTGCTGTCTGATTTTAGAAGACAAGCTGTATAATACTGTGTTTTCTAGTCCCAGAGATAATAGAAGACCAAACACTATCTCTAAAAAATGAACTAAAGCTAGGCGTGGGGGTGCACACCTTTAATCCCAGCACTTGGGAGGTAGAACCAAGAGAATCACCATGAGTTGGAGGCCAGCCTGGGACTGTAGAGAGAGTTCCAGATCAACCTGGGCTAGAGTGAGTGAGACCCTACCTTGAAAAAACAATAACAAAAATGAACTTGATAGTGGCTAATGAGTGATTGATCTGTTATTATGTGCAGAGCACTATTTTAGTACAGCGAACACAACTGTAAAACTCAGTCACTTTCCTAGATGAACGAATTAGAGAGAGAAACAAACACACAATCATAGCATAGCACTACAAGGGAGAATATTACATTTGTTATAAAAGCTCAATTACTATGTGCTGTGGGCATTCAGAGGAAATTGTTAACATATTTTAAAGACACTATCAAAATGTTTAAATATTAAGACTGTCTTTAATACAAGAGGAATAAAAAATTCCGGTCATTTTTATTTTTTGGTTAACTAAAGGTTCATTATGTGCTATCATTGCCCTTAGTAATTGTTCTAAAATGACATTTTCTGTCTTAAACATAGTGTTATTTAGGTCTAACCTGATGACCAAAGGATATTTTTGTTTTTGCTTTTTCAAGGTAGGATCTTACTCTAGCCCAGGCTGTCTGGTAACTCTCTGTAGTCCCAGGCTGGCCTCAAACTCATGGTGATCATCCTAACTCTACCTCCCAAATGTTGGGATTAAAGGTGTGTGCCATCACCCCCTGCCAAAGGGTATTTTAATGCATTATTTCAATTTCATGATTTGGAGTCATCAGTCCTTGTCAATATTATGAACATGTTAACTGTTGGCACTAGCCAGGCATGGTGGCACATAGCTTTAAATTCCAGCAACTCTACTGTGAAGACCCTGCCTCAAAAACAACAAAAGCAAGCTGGGCACGTGGTGGCATACACCTTTAATCCAGCATTCGGGAGGCAGAGGTAGGAGGATTGCCATGAGTTCAAGGCCACCCTGAGATGACAGAGTTAATTTCAGGTCAGCCTGGACCAGAGTGAGACCCTACCTCGAAAAACCAAAAAAAAAAAAAAAAAAAAAGCAAAAAAATACTGGATGTTTCACAAATTTGCCTGTCATCTTTGCTTAGGGGCCATGCTAATCTCTGAATTACTTGTTTTATTGTATGGATATTTAGCATGTAAGTGAGCATTCATTCTTTAGAACTAATATTTTTACATTTAATTTTGTTTTAGGTTTAAAATTAAAATATTGTGGATAGATTTTTTATATTTCAGCTATATTTATTCTTTAAATTTTTTTGTTTATTTTTATTTATTTATTTGAGAGTGACAGAGAGAGAGAAAGAGGCAGAGAGCAAGAGAGAGAATGGGCACGCCAGGGCTTCCAGCACTGCAAACGAACTCCAGACGCTTGCGCCCCCTTGTGCATCTGGCTAACGTGGGTTCTGGGGAATCGAGCCTCAAACCAGGGTCCTTAGGCTTCACGGGCAAGCACTTAACCGCTAAGCCAACTCTCCAGCCCGAGCTATATTTATTCTTTATGACTTCTCATAATTCTTGTCCACATGTATATAAATTATTTTTAAGGTAATCAAAGTCTAGCTATACTTTCACTTTTTTTTTAAACTTTTATAATTTTATTTTTACACTCAAGAAGTTAGTTCTCATCCACATTGAGTCTATAGATTTTTGAGTGTGGTAATAGGTCACCAAAGTATAAAGCTTGTTTGGTGAATCTTCATCCTCATTTTGTTTCCTGGACAACTGTACACCTATACGATATGGGACATTCTTTATTCCCTTGGCCCAGATGGCTTTGTTGAGCCTGGCATCAATGAGCACATCTGGAGTCCCCATCTCTTTCATGGCAAACTTCCAGATCTCTTTGAGGGCCCTAGGGTCTGCTTCTTGAAGCCCACTCCATGGATGCGCTTGTGAATGGTGATGGTGTCCTCTCTGGGCACCACCTCATTGATGGCAGAATGGCCTTTCTTTTTCTCACCACCCTTCTTAGCGGGAGCCATTCTGCCGGGCCCAGCTTGGAAAGCTATTTCACTTTTAGAATAAACATTACTAACTAAACATTTTTTTTTAATTTTTTTTAAATATTTTTTTTGTTCATTTTTTATTTATTTATTTGAGAGCAACAGACACAGAGAGAAAGACAGATAGAGGGAGAGAGAGAGAATGGGTGCGCCAGGGCTTCCAGCCACTGCAAACGAACTCCAGACGCGTGCGCCCCCTTGTGCATCTGGCTAACGTGGGACCTGGGGAACCAAGCCTCGAACTGGGGTACTTAGGCTTCATAGGCAAGCGCTTAACCGCTAAGCCATCTCTCCAGCCCTTACTAAACATTTCTCATGTTAATCCCCTAGACTTTAAAGCTCTAATTGTTAATTGTTATGTAAGACTTCATTAACATTAATGTGACTGGAATTTTAAATATTATGCATATAGATTATGCCAGATATGTCAGAGGTACTAACCTTTGGATTCTGATTTAAATATTCTGTTTTCAGAAATGGCCCATGCGATCAAGATTATACATTGGCGCTACTGCTCAGTTTATGAAACAGTCTGTCTCCGGAGACAAAGCAAGTCAGAGCAGCATGTCCACAGACTCCCAGCCTTAACTTCTCTCCAGGTGGGGTCTGCCAGAGGTGGTGGCTATTATTTTTAAGTACTGTGAAATAACTCTGTATTTATTACATCAGACATCACAAACATCATTTCTGAAGGTTTACATTGGAACCCATAGGTGAATGTCAAGATTTATGTATCTATATAAATGTGGAATGGAGCAGTCAACTTGATATGAAAATACACAGTTTGTCTAGTCATTGTGAGCATCAATACAAGAGAAGCTACTAGAAAAAGACATACTGAAGCAAACAACTGCATAAACATCAAAGGTGCACACATTTCATGTAATTTATATATTTTGAAGTTAAAAGCTGATACCAGTAGTCTTACTAGTTTAAAAAAGTTAAAATCTGTGTTTATAATATACCAGTATTAGCTGGGTGTGGTGGCCCATACCTTTAATCCCAGTACTTGGGAGGCAGAGGTAGGAGGATCTCCATTAGTTTCAGGCACCCTGAAACTACATAGTGAATTCCAGGTCAGGCTGGGCTAGAGTGAGACCCTACCTCGAAAAACAACAAGAACAATAAAATAATAATAGTGATAATCATATACCAGTATTCTATTTTTGCAAAAGTCATTGTGTGCTTTTGGTTGACCTAGGAACCTCTTATAGTTGAAAGATAGAAGATCATTTATATGGTTTTGTGCTTTCTCTTCTCTCTCCCCGTATGTGTGTTTGCAGTGTGTGGGGGGGGGTTGTAAGGACTGTTGTAATAACTTCTATCCCTAGTTAGTCTTTCTCCTGTTAGAAAGTTTGCATGGGATATTAAAACTGACTTATTTTATAGGACAGGACACAGTTACCTTTCAAGAGGTGTAGTTAGTTCTAAATTATGTTTTCTATGTTTCCAAATTGTAGAAGGCACTAGGAATCATGCCAGTATGAACAGGGGTCCAGGTGTCACCTGGTGACCCAGTTCATCATCCTTCCCACTGGTCACACCATAGCCATACCATCTCCTTTCAAGTCCTGAAGGTAAGCTGGATCAGCTGTAGCTACCTTGTAATATGGCATTTCCCAGCTTGTTTGGAACCCATGATCTTCCTTAGCCAGCTATGATGATGGACTCTTTCTTCCCACATCAACTATTCACCTACTTGGCAAATACGAAATAGGGGAAATCCTGTTCATTTGGGAATTCTGGCACTGATTTGTATCTTGAAGGATTCCAAGGACACAGATAAATTCAAGCTGGGGGCCGACCAGCCCCACCACCATTGAGTGTGCTCCCACAGAATCCTCCACCTCCTCTTCCTCTTCCTCCTCCAGCACTCCTCTTCCAGAGCATTGCACACTACGAACTGCCCAGGAAGCAGCTGGTCTGATGGACTACACCAGTGGTTTCAACAGGAGACTATGGAAAGGCATCCTATGAAAAGTAGAGCTTTGCCTTTGAGTATACTGGCTTTTATTTCTTGTCCAGTTATTCATTTTCTAATGCCAATTAGGTGTTATTTCTATTATAGACTTATGTAACTTGTAGCTGAATTATTAAACATACTGACAGCTTTAGTAAGTTGTAAAATCTCAGAGAAGTTGCATAAGACCAGAGCCATGAGTAGAGAAGTTTGTCAGAAAACTGACAAACCAAAAATGCTGAGCCCACAAACAATGGGAAGCAACAGAGACTAAAAGTTAACACCATCTCTTTGCTTTTCACTACTTCTGGCTTTTCAGTGCTTACCAGTCTCTGTTTTACATCAGTGAAGTTCATTTATTTCTCAATAACCAGCTTTGAAGTTGCTGAATTTGATTTAAGATTAGCAAGTACAAATTTATATTTCTGGCTTTTGTTGAATTCATGTAATAGTTTTTTGTTTCTGTTTTTTTGAAGTAGGGTCTAGCTGTAGTCTGGTCTCAAATTCACAATGATAAACTCCTACCTCAGCCTCCTGAGTGCTGGGATCAAAGACTTGCGCCACCATGCCATACCACTAATATAGTAGTTGAAACACCATTTTATTTTATTTTCACCTCATTTTCTTCCAGTCTGGTAGAATCCAATCAATTCAGAGGAATGGTAATGTTTTGGCTTATCTCCAGTAACTTGTAAGTTTTATTTATTTCAATTTGAATAGCCTCCATAAAATATGACCTGTCCTGGGCTGGAGAGATGGCTTAGCGATTAAGGTGCTTGTCTGCAAGCCTAAGGACCCAGGTTCGATTCACCAGTACCCACATAAAGCCAGATGCTCAAAGTGGTGCATGTATCTGGAGTTTGTTTGCAGTGGCAGGAGGCCCTGGCATGCTCATTCTCCCTCTTTCTTTCTCTGTCTCTCTCTCTGCTTGAAAATAAAATGAAAATATATGACCTGTCTTAAAAACCTTCTGTGCACCTTTGCTTTCTGGATATTAATATGTAACACAGGTGTTTGTATATTTAAATTTTTGTAAATGCATTTACCCTGCTTATCTAATATTAAGGAATACAAAGTTAAATTTAAGTAAAAATAAGATTTGAATTTGGTTATTAATTGTTATGTTAAACAGGCCTGTAAGACTAAGTCTAGTAGTGAGAATTTTAGCAAATTGATTTTTTGCTAATAATGCAAGTCTATTCATTTAGCTATAATTTTTATAGCATTTAATTGGAGGGAAAAAAAACTATGACTTTTGTTGAATTATTTCCTAAATCATCCTGTTCAATGGTAGAGCTTTGCCTCTGATGCTATAAGTTTTTATTTCTACTTGTCCAGTTATAAATGTTTTAATGTCAAAGAAGTATATTTCTTTCATTGATTTTCATAACAGTTTACTGAATTGTTAAGTGGGCTAGTCATTTTTAGCAGATTGGAGAATTCCAGAGATGTTTGATAATTTCAACCAAAGGTTCAAAGGAACATGCTGCTTTAATTCATGATGCATGATCAGAATGATTATTGAAATAAAATGTTACTTAGAAAGTTAATTTAACCTGTTAAATTTGTATCTGTCTCTTTGGATACTTAGTAAACATGGCAAATTTGAAAATTTTTAGAGGATAACTACTTAGTTACTTCTTTACCATGATGTCTTCAATAGAATGCATATTGAAAGTTGGGTGTGGTGGCACACACCTTTCCAAGCACTCAGGAAGCAGAGGTAGGAAGATCACTGTGAGTTCAAGGCTAGCCTGGGACTACAAAGAGAGTTCCAGTACAACCTGGGCTAGAGTAAGACCCTACCTGGAAAAAAGAAAGAAAGAAGGAAGGGAGGGAAGGAAGAAGGGAAGGAAGGAGGAAGAGACAGAAAGAGAGAGAAAAAAGAATATACTACACATTGGGACTTGGGAGGGACATATGTGAATTATGGTATTACCCCATAATCTGTATGGGAAATCTTCAGTTAAATTTCTTTCTGCTCACTCAGCTTTACCATTGGAATTTCTTATTTAAAATTCCTTATAGAGCTGGAGAGATTGTTCAGCAGTTAAATGCACTTCCTGTGTAAGCATGAGAGCCTCAGAGAGCCCGAGACTGCTTGAGTGCAAATCTTCAGAATCCACATAAACAGCTGGGCATGCCCACACGTGTTTATAACCTGAGTCCTGTGAGAAGCAGAGACTGGAGACCCACTGAGTCTCATACAAGCTCTGGAATTTGTAAGAGACTCTATCTTAAGGAAAAAATAGGGAGGTGAGTGATGGAGGGGGACACCCAATGAGCTCCTCTGGTCACTGCAGGCTAGCCATGTAGCACATACACATGCAAACACCACAAACACAACATGTCACACATACTATGTGCACACAAAAGTAAAATAAGGGCTGGAGAGATGGCTTAGTGGTTAAGGCGCTTGCCTGCAAAGCCAAAGGACTCAGGTTCAATTCCCTAGTACCCACATAAAGCCAGGTGTACAAGGTGGCACACGTGTCTAGAGTTCCTTTGCAGTGGCTAGATGCTTTGGTATGCCCATTCTCTCCCACCCCCCTTTGCCTCTTTATCTTTCAAATAAATTAAAATGTTTAAAACAAATTTTTTTTAATAGTTAAAATTACTTGGGACATGTTTAACCTGTCAAACATACTTGCTTACAAAGCCTTTAGGCCTGGATTTGATTCCCCATTACCACATTAAGTCAGATACACGAAGTGGTGATGCATGCATCTGGAGTTCACTTGCAGTGGCAAGGGACATTGGTGCATCCACACACGCATACTCTCTCTCTCTGTCTCTCTTTCTCAAATAAATAAATAAAATAAATATATTTTAAAAATCATTTATAACTATTTTGGGGGCTTGGGAAATGCCTTTTTAGAAGCACAATCAAAAGCTTGGGAGATGTCTCAATGGTTAAAGCATTTGCCACTCAAGCCTGAACAGCCAAGTTTGATCTCCAGACTCCCCATATGAAAAAGATGGAATGGATTGAAGGGAATGGCCTAATGGTTAAGGTGCTTGCCTGCAAAGGCAAAGGATCCAGGTTCAATTCCCCAGGACCCACTTAAGCCAAATGCACAAGGTGGTGCATGCGTCTGGAGTTTGTTGTGTAGTGGCTGGAGGCTCTGGCACCCCCATTCTTTCTCTGCCTCTTTCTCTCTCTCTCAAATAAGTAAAAATAAAAAAAAATTAAGAAGAAATCTTTTATTAAAAAGATGGAAGCTGTAGCAGGCTTCTGTAATCCCAGTACACTGATGGTGATAATATGGGAATTTGGGGTTCCTTCCCAATGCTCCAATATGTCAATATACTGACAGTTTTGGGGTGTCTCTTATTCCTGGCTTATGAATTTTTTAAATTTTTTATTGTTTTTTTTTCTTTTTAAAATTTTTATTAGCATTTTCCATGATTATAAAAAATATCCCATGGCAATACCCTCCCTCCCCCCCACACTTTCCTCTTTGAAATTCCATTCTTCATCATATTACCTCCCCATTACAATCATTGTACTTACATATACACAATATCAACCTATTAAGTACCCTCCTCCCTTCCTTTCTCTTCCCTTTATGTCTCCTTTTTAACTTACTGGCCTCTGCTACTAAGTATTTTCATTCTCACACAGAAGCCCAATCATCTGTAGCTAGGAACCACATATGAGAGAGAACATGTGGCGCTTGGCTTTCTGGGCCTGGGTTACCTCACTTAGTATAATCCTTTCCAGGTCCATCCATTTTTCTGCAAATTTCATAACTTCACTTTTCTTTACCGCTGAGTAGAACTCTATTGTATAAATGTGCCACATCTTCATCATCCACTCATCAGTTGAGGGACATCTAGGCTGGTTCCATTTCCCAGCTATTATAAATTGAGCAGCAATAAACATGGTTGAGCACGTACTTCTAAGGAAATGAGTGGCTTACAAATTTGATGAATGAAATCCACAGACCAGAGGAGAAGGTTCAGAAAGATTTTATTATAGCTTAGAGCTTTAAGAGAAGGAAAGGGGGCTGGAGAGATGGCTTAGCGGTTAAGCGCTTGCCTGTGAAGCCTAAGGACCCCGGTTCGAGGCTCGGTTCCCCAGGTCCCACGTTAGCCAGATGCACAAGGGGGCGCACGCGTCTGGAGTTCGTTTGCAGAGGCTTGAAAGCCCTGGCGCGCCCATTCTGTTTCTCTCCCGCTATCTGTCTTTCTCTCTGTGTCTATCGCTCTCAAATAAATAAATTAAACATTAAAAAAAAAAAAAGAGAGAGAGAAGGAAAGGAAGGAAGACATAGCTCTTGCCCAACAGGCAAGAAGGGGTTTGAGAAGCCCACCTCCAGACTCAGGTTGGGGATTTTCTATCTTTTCTTTCCTTTCCTTTCTTTCTTCTTTCTTTTTCAGATTGGGAACTTTTATATGAGCCCCATGGATGGGTGGTCGGTCTAATCAGTTCTGACATCAGGTGTCTGGGGTCAGGATTTCTGGACTAGGTCAATCTTCACAAAAAAAATCTCAATTCTCTAGAAAAGGCCTTCTCAGAAGGGAGTTGAAGACTCCCTAAGGGGCAGAGATAAGGAAAGTCCAGACCCTTCTGATGTTTCTGACCTGTAGTAGAGTGTAATGACCTAGATTTCCCCCTATAGGTTCAAGAACAGTCCCCATGCTTAGTCAAAAGGAAGCTATTCACTTTGGGGCCCTGTCACCTCAAAACTGCCTCACTGAGCTAGGCACATACTAAGAGAGGCACATACACATCTGCACTCAGTCACACATGAATACATAGCTAGTTAGCAAGTTTGAGGGCAGCCTGGCCTACAGAACACCCCATTTCAAGTCAAAGATAGAGGCATAACCAGTTTCATTGTGTCTTTCTGATTATTAAAAAAAAACACGTATAGTACAGTCTATATCAATTGCATGTCAATAAAGCCATATCAAAAGTATATGTAGACCCGGGTGTGGTGGTACATGCCTTTAATCCCAGCACTTGGGAGGCAGAGGTAGGAGGATCGCCGTAAATTCGAGTCCACTCTGAGACTACATAGTGAAATTCAGGTCAGCCTGAGCTCAAGCAAGACTCCACCTCAAAAAAACAAAAGTAAATAAATAAAATAAAATAATTTTTAAAATGTTTTTAGTAAATAAGTGATGGTCGGGCATGGTGGCACCTTTAATTGTAGCACTCAGGAAGCCAAAGTAGGAGGATTGCTATGAGTTCAAGGCCACCCTGAGACTACATAGTGAATTCCAGGTCAGCCTGGACTAGAGTGAGACCCTCCCTCAAACAAACAAACAAAAGGTAAATAGGGGCATTTTCCATTTTGGGAAGCCCTGTCCTGTCCTGCTATACAGGACATTTGCCCTCCATTCTTCTCTTGAGTTCTATCCATAATCTAGTAAAATCTCTCTGAACTTGTTTTTAATGTTTTTATTTATTTATTTGCAAGCAGAAGGGATAGAGAGAAGGAGAGGAGGGGAATGAATGTGTGTTCCAGAGCTTCTTGCCTCTGCAAACTAACACCAGATTCATGCACCACTTTTTGTGCATCTGGCTTTACATGGGTACTGAGGAATTGAACCTGGGTTATCAGGCTTTACAAGCAATTGCCTTTAACCAGTGAGCCATCTCCCAAGCCCTTGAAAGTTCTTCTTAAAGTAAATAACAAAGAGGAAAAGACTACAAGTTCTGTTGTAGAGGTAAGTATTGAGGAGAGAATGAAGAGGGCTGTTCTCTGTTACCTGGTAATACAAAATGGTTTGCATTTTTAAGAATTTTTTTTTTTTTTTGGTTTTTTTTTGAGGTAGGGTCTCACTCTGGCCCAGGCTGACCTGGAATTAACTCTGTAGTCTCAGGGTGGCCTTGAACTCACGGCGATCCTCCTACCTCTGCCTCCCGAGTGCTGGGATTAAAGGCGTGCGCCACCACGCCCGGCAAGAATTTTTTTAAAACTAAATTATTTCAATGTGCAGAATCACAGGTATCCTAAACAGAGGCTCTCTTCTCTGTTCATGGAGACTTTATTTAAACTTAGAAAAATTACAAAAGGAAAATAACTTCTAATTGACCCTACTGAAAGACATGGTAATTATTTCAGTTGAAATTGCTTCTTAGTAATTTCTCTTTTTCTCAGAGGGCTTCGTTTTATATTCATGAAAGTAACTAACCATTTATTTCCAATTAAAGAGAAAGTATTCTGGCAATAGTCAGTTCATTATTTTAGGGAGTGGATGAAGTCATTCAGGATCTGTTTTCCAGTAAGATTTAATCTTTTTCTTTAGGCCTGGTATCATAATGTCTTTCTGAGGAGGCACATGACCACATAGGTTGTTAACTCTATGTAAAATTGTACTGTTGCTTTTCTTAGCTGGCAGAACAAATTAAAAGTAAGAATGTTTCTGACCCAAGGTTAGATATTAGACATTTGTACAGATGGCTTAATATAAATGCTTTTTACTATTTGATATCCCAAATTATATTGATCGTATATTTTATTCGAAAAACTATGAATTTCGACTCACCTAACACTGACAGATTCTGTTTCTGGTAACTTTCCATGTTTTCTCAACAACCATTGCTGATGGGCTGAGATGACTCCTATGCAAGCAAGAGGAACTGAGTTTGCATCTCCAACATCCACATAAAAGGCAGGCATGGAGCCGGGCGTGGTGGCACACGCCTTTAATCCCAGCACTCAGGAGGCAGAGGTAGGAGGATCGCCATGAGTTCGAGGGCACCCTGAGACTACACAGTGAATTCCAGGTCAGCTCTGAGCTAGAGCAAGACCCTACCTTAGAAAACCAAAAAAAAAAAAAAAAAAAAAGAGAGAGAGAGAGAGAAAGAAAAAGAAAAGAAAAGCCAGATGCACAAGGTGGTGATGCAAGCACTCAAGGCTGCACATACACACAAGGTGGCACATGCATCTGAAGGTCAACTGCAGAAGCTGGAGGCCCTGGCATGCCAATTTTCTCTCTGGTGTTCTCTCTCTCATTAAAAAATAAAATTTTATGGCCATTGGACACTGGAGCCATTTCAAACAGCGAAAAAGATAAGTGTGGCTGAGAGATGACTTAGCAATTGAGGCACTTGCCTGCAAAGCCTAACAACCAGTATTCACATAAAACCAATGCACCAAGTGGTGCATGCATCTGGAGTTCGTTTGAAGTGGCTAAAGGCCCTGGCACTCCCATTTTCTCTCTCTCTCCCTTCTCTCTGTCTCTACATGAAAATAAATAAATACTAAAAGATAAGTGAAAATTGGCTTTCAATATTTTTATTTTCGAATAAATTCTTAAGTCACTCAAGACTTTTTTTGTTGTTTTTTTCAAGGTAGCTCTGTAATTCATTATGTAGTCCCAGGCTGGCCTCGAACTCATGGTGATCCTCCTACCTCTGTCTCCCAAGTGCTGGTATTAAAGGTCTGTACCACTACACTCAGCCTAACTTAAACTTTAAGAGTATGTTCATGCCTGAGTGTGGACACACACTTGCATGGTCACCTGTGAAGGTCAGAAGACAACTTTCAGGTTCTTCTGCCTCTTAGTTTTGTTGTTGTTTTTTTTCGGAGTAGTTTCTCACTCTAGCCCAGGCTGATCACTATGTAGTCTCAGGGTGGCCTTGAACTCACAGCAATCTGATCCTCCTACCCCTGCCTCCCAAGTGCTGGGATTAAAGGTGTGTGCCACCACCTTCTGCCTCTTTGTGAGGCAGGGTCTGTCTGTGTCCATTTCTTCTCCCTCCTCCTTTTCTCCCTCGTCCTCTTCCCCTCTTTGCCCCCTCCTGTTCTCTTCCCCCTCCCGCTCTTCTCCACATCTCTCTTTGTGTCATTCTCCCCACTGTTATTGACTGCTGCTCTGGCCGTGAGAGTCCAGGGAAATTCTCCTGTTTCCACCTATCATTTCGCAGTTAGCATGCTAGCCTTACAGAAGCCCACCACAGCTTCTGCCTTTTCATCGTGGGTATGGGATGGATTTGGGGTACTCAGACTTGAGCAACAAGGGCTTTATCCACTAAGCCATCTCCCTAGCCTCTCCATCTTAATTACATACATTGGTATGTCATGTAGAACAAATTAATTTTTATTTATTTTAGTTTTTACTTACAAGGAATGGCCATGTCAGGACCTCCAGCCTCTGCAAAACAAACTCCAGATGCATGCACCACTTTGCATCTGGCTTTATGTGGGTACTGGGGAACAGAACCCACGTCATTAGGCTTTGCAGGCAAATGCCTTAACCACTGAGCCATCTCTCCAGTCCCCCCACCACAAAATGGTAAGGGTAGATTAAACAACGGTTTGTTAGAACATAAAGCAGAAAATGAAAGGAAGGCAGAAAGCAAAAGTAAAGCAGAGCTGAGCTGGGAGGGGTCCCAACAGGGGAACCCAAAAATTTGTAATTAAGTTAAAATTTTTTTTAAAAAGGCAAGATTGTTCTTACTCTCTGTAGCACATCTGCACCTGCACTGCTATAAACGCAGTGCTAGTCATCTTGAAATGACTGCACTTTTTGACCTATTTCTCTGTCTGTACAGTGTTCAGTGTGAGGATGCCAATAGGAGTGACACAATCCAGCACAGACTTGTCTCATTGGTTGACCAGTAGTTGATTATTCCTTCCCACAACCTAGGCAGACCCTATCTGGACCTGTGGCCACTCAGGATGCACCTCGTGCTTAGGTTAGTGCCCTCTCTCTTCTTTCTGAAAGGAAGCAGAGGTTCCTGAAGGAATGGGCAGCTCCCTTCAGCTGGAACTGTTACTCAAGATCCAGGTTAAGGGGCTGGAGGGATGGCTTAGCAGTTTAGGCGCTTGCCTGAGAAGCCTAAGGAACCCTTGGGTTTGACTTCCCAGTATCCACATAAAGCCAAATGCACAAAGTGGCCCATGCACCTAGGTTCCTCTGTAGCACTTGGAGGCCCTGACATACCCTTTCTCTCTGTCTATCTTCCCTCTCTCTCTTTGATTGTGAATAAATAAATAACCTTATTTAAAAAAATAATAATGATCCAGCCGGGCATGGTGAGGCACATCTTTAATCCCTGCACTCGGGAGGCAGAGGTAGGAGAATCACCATGAGTTCGAGGCCACCCTGAGACTACATAGTGAATTCCAGGTCAGCACTGGTAGCTCCCAACCTAGGGGGGGAGGGGGGGGAAGATCCAAGTTAATTCAAACTTGAGGAAGGGAAAGAGAACAAAGACAAAGTTTATTCTAGCAGCTTTCTAAGGAAGGAGGGGATTATTTCGTTACTAAAGGTAGCCTGCAGCCTCCCTTTCTCTGATTTGAGGGCTTCCAGTTAAGGGCAAATTCCTCCTGAGGTCATGGCACACTCTTGAACTTGAAAAACTGACCTTCAGAATCTAACAAGATAATACTCAAAATTCAGACTTTATGAAAAGGGCAAGTGGAGGCTGGGGAGGTGGCCCGCGGGGCTAGAGCGCTTGCCACAAGCTTGGGGGGGTGGGGGTGGGGGGACTGTGACCATGTGAATCTGGCTCCACAGGAGGTAGGTCTACAGCCCAGCGAGGCCAAGCACACCCAGTTCCAATCCTGTGCAAGCAGCTGTGCATTCAGAGGGACCCTCTCAAGGAAATGAGCATGTGAAAGGAAGGACACGGACGTCCCCTGTCCTCTGCACGCCTGCTCGCACCTGCACACATACGCGAGCATACATGTCACACCCACACATTTAAAAAAAAAAAAAAGGCTGCAAATGGAACTCTAAAACCCCACAGCTGTTTTCTAAAGTCTGGTCTATACATGGAAATAGACGGGAGAGAAGGGGGAGGCAAAGGCATTGAAAGGCAGCAGTGGGGGCCGGGTGTCAGGCTAGCTATCACTGCCTTAGGTAGAGTGGGGAGGGAGGCGGGCCAGGGAAGAATCGGGGACCAGTGCTGACCTGGAAGTACCGGATTCAGTGCAGGCCAGAGAGCTGCACACAGGCAGGGCGGTGAGCAGCATGTGCTATAGGGGAAGCTTGGCCACAAGCTGCTGGTGCTGAACGTAAGAGCTCACAGGCTGGGCAGTGAGGCCAGCAGAGTCCAGAGCCCAAGGCAGGGGAGGTTGTAATGACACAGCACCTTGGTAGTTGATGCCAGCACAACCTTAGGGACCAGATGGTCACAGACTATTCCAGAGACCTGGAGGACAGCACTGGAGGCTATACCCTATTCCTACACCTTCTGCAGTCAACTTTTCCCTAAGGCTGTCTTCACAGGCGAGGGAAAGGGCAGGAAGAAAGCTCACGGAGAGGAAGATGGCCTGGGAGCTTCAGCTTTACTCCACTGGGTGTTTACAGAGGCTAACATTAGAAGAGACCCGTTTGGCAGATGGTTTTCCTCTTCAGGGCTGAGTGAGCATTCCAGAACAAAATGAGGTCAAAATGGGATATCTGGGGGGATAACTTGTAACCTAACCACTCAGTATTCCATTTTATTTACCTTTGAATTTAGAACGCACCAATACGGTTTTATGATGCTGGGGGCCTTCGTGGACCTTCACAAATGGGTTAGGAAAACTTAGAGTCTAAGAAACATGCGCAGCTTTGTCGGACGCGCTGGTGGCTGAGCTGGGATTCGGACTCAGGAGGTGTAATATTCATCCCGTGCCCACCCCAGGCTGCCTGTGCTGCTTTCTGCCCAGAAGCGTGGGGCACTGGGTATACGCCCTACCCCAGCCCAGATGGTAAATATTGTCATTTACTGAGCTCTTTCACTGTGTTTGCCCTCAATAAACATCTCTTTCCTTTTCCCCAGTTCCTCTCAGTTATTAGAAAATGGAGTCGTTGGGGGGGGGGGCGTGTTGGCTCAGAGGTCAAGCACTTGCCTGCAAAGCCGAACAACCCGAGTTACATTCCCCAGGACCCACGTCAAATCAGAAGAACAAAGTGGCGCATGTGTCTGGAGTTTGTTTGCAGCGGCTAGAGGCCGTGGTGCACTCAGTCTCCCTCTCTCTCTCCGTCTCTCTCTCTCTCTCTCTCTCTCTGCCCTTCTCTCTCTGCCTCTACCCTACCCACACCCCCCAGAATGGTGGTAAATGTCTTTAATCCCAGCACTCAGAAAAGAGGATTACTGTGAGTTCAAGGCCACCCCGAGACTACATAGTGAATTCCAGGTCAGCCTGGGCTAGGGGGAGACCATACCTCAAAAAACAACACAATAAAATACCTACAGAAATATTTAGTCATAAATATATGTAAGAATAATTATTACAGATGCTCATACTCTTTAATGTTATGATTTTTAGCCTTACAGTTTTTTTTTTGGGGGGGGGTGGGTTTCGTGGTAGGGTCTCACTCTGGTCCAGGCTGACCTGGAACTCACTCTGTAGCTCCAGGGTGGCCTTGAACTCACAGTGATCCTCCCACCTCTGCCTCCCCAGTGCTGGGATTAAAGGCGTGCGCCACCACGCCCGGCTTACCTTACAGTTTTTTTTAACTTCATTATTAATTGTAAATAAGTAATCTATGATAAATACAAACCTAAAGATTAAATCCCTTCTATTCTACCCAAAAATGACTAAGGGTAAACTGTAGTACAACCCCTTTACTTTTTGTTTGATTTTTTTTTTTTTTTTTTTTGGTTTTTTTTCAAGGTAGGGTCTCACTCTGGCTCAGGCTGACCTGGAATTCACTATGTAGTCTCAGGGTGGCCTCGAACTCACGGCGATCCTCCTACCTCTGCCTCCCGAGTGCTGGGATTAAAGGCGTGCGCCACCACGCCCGGCTCTTTTTGTTTGATTTTTAAAAATATATTTAATTAATTTATTTATTTGAGAGAGAGAAAGAGGCAGAGAGAGAGAGAGAGAGAGGGAGGGAGAATGGGTGCACCAGCGCCTCCAGCCACTGTAAACAAACTCCAGATGCATGCGCCACCTTGCGCATCTGGCTTATATGGATCCTGAAGAACTGAACAGGGATACTTTGGCTTTGCAGGCAAATGCCTTAACTGCTAAGCCATCTGTTCAGCCCTGTTTGTTTGATTTTTGTTCCTTGAGGTAGGGTTTCACTCTTGCCTAGGCAGACCTGGAATCCACTATGGAGTCTGAAGGTGGCCTCACACTCACAGTGATCCTCCTACCTCTACCTACCAAGTGCTGGGATTAAGGGCATGCGCTGCTATGCCCCACTACCCCTGTACTTTACTCCTGAACTCCATAACTATGCCATTGCTCTTGTTCTTGAGAACTTCCTATTTTATACACTGAGTTGTAGTCCACACACACACACACACACACACAGAGACAGAGAGAGAGAGAGAACACTGTTCAGCTATTTATGCTTCCATGCCTTTGTTCATCCATCATCAGTTGGTCTCTAGTTCTTTTAATATTATGACAGATATTGTTCATTGTTTAGTCTACCAGTTAAGAATTGCCTTGAGGGGCCTGGGGAAATGGCTTAGCAGTTAAGGCATTTGCCTGTAAAGCCTAAGGACCCCAGTTCGATTCCCCAGGACCCACGCAAGCCAGATGCACAAGGAGCACATGTGTCTGGAGTTCATTTGCAGTGGCTGGAGGCCCTGGCACACCCATTCTCTCTTGTTCTCTATCTGCCTTTTTTTTTGCTCTCTCTCTCTTAAATAAATAAAATATTAAAAGCAAAGAATTGCCTTGAAGGCCAGGCCTTTATTCCAGAACTTGGGAAGCAGAGGTAGGAGGATTGCTATGAGCTCAAGGCCATCCTGAGACTCCATAGTGAATTCCAGGTTAGCCTGGGCTAGAGAGAGATCCTACCTCGTAAAACCAAAAACCAAAACAAACAAAAAAAGAATTGCCTTGAACTTCTAATAAGAAAGGTCCAGCTATGGGACTTCATTTTCTCTCATAAAAGGAATCCATGAGTAATCCAGGACTGGTAAAATGTTTTAAGAGATTAATCTCTTGCCTAGTTGCAAAGAACTATTTTTCCACAAATAGGACCCTTCTTGGGAGGGGGGGCTCTTTCATAGCATTTAAACACTGTGGTTGGTCAAGTTTAGCCCCCGGAACTTGATGTAAGGGTAGCCTCTTTCTGAAACAGTCCCTACCCCTAACCAACCAGCTGGCCCTCTGGTTCACCTGGACCAAAAGACAGCCTATCACCTTAAGGTTATAAATGCCGGGGAGGGAAGGCTCTCTTTCTCTCTGATCACTTAGGAACTTCTAGCTGTGGGTGAGTTTTTCTTGTAGCTGGGCCTGGGCTGGCTCTCAACCCAAGCTCAGGCCCAGGCCCCGCTGGGAGGGCCCCCTAGCCCTTACTCTCCGCATGGGTTCTTTATCTCCTCCAGCTCCCCACATGGCAGAAGCTCCTTGACCTTTCTTTTCTCTTTTCTTTCCATGCTTTTTTTCCAAATCCACATCTGGTCACATGGACTCCTGATCTACACGTGGCCCACATGGGCTTTGGGCTCCACACGGTGTGCTTCTCTTCTCCCCACTTTATCTCCCCTTAACTCCCAGCCTTCCCCGTTCCACACTCCTTTGTAAAATCTGAATAAAATGTGTTATTTTAAAAATTATTCTCTTTGGAAACCATCTGCCCTCTAATTGGACTGGAGGCCTGCTCCATGGGAGGGCATACATCCCTGACACTGAAAACTTAAAACAAGGGGTAGTCATGAGCCCTGTGGGTGTAATGTCTGCTGATGTCTGGATAAGTGTATATACTATGCTTATCAAACTGCCCAGTAAGCACTTCTCTTAATATTCATACCTTTATATTAATACTACTCACACTTTTGGTAGAGAATTTTCTCTTTTCAGATGGCAGTGACCTTGGGATGACTCAGAAGGTATCATGGTGCTGGAAAGAAGTGACTGGAATACTGAGTAATATCTCGATCACACCTTCCAAGGCTCAGGATCTAATGCAGAAGAGGTGGCAGAAAGAATGTAAGAGCCAAAGGAAGGGTAGGACTCCTTACAAAGTGCTCCCTCCAGACATAAAATGGCCTGGATATCCATGCCCTCATAGTGCCTGACACTACCTGCACAAGACCATCATAAGAGGAGGAAAAGACCATGACTTCAAAATAAAAGAGAGACTGATTGAAATGGGGAGGGAATATGATGGAGAATTGAATTTCAAAGGGGAAAGTGGGGGGAGGGAGGGTATTACGATAGAATATTTTTTATAATCATGGAAGATGTTAATAAAAATTGAGAAATAAAATAAAATAAAATAATTTTCTTAAGCCGAGCATGGTGGTGCCTGAACTTAATTCCAGCACTCAGGAGGCAGAGGTAGGAGGATCGCCATGAATTTGAGGCCATGCTGAGATTACATCGTGAATTCCAGGTCAACTTGAACTAGAGTGAGACCTACCTTGAAAAAAACAAAAACAAACAAACAAAAATCACTCTCTTGCCTCTGGAAGTGCCAATTCTTTGGTTTGTTTACAGATATGAACTCAGGGCTTGGGGTTCCAGGAAGCACCCCAGAACCCCAATTCCCTGATAACACATCCACTAAAAGGTGGCCCAAAGGGGTCTCTGACACACACGCACAGAAAGAAAAATGTATAGATGCACAGTGAAGACATTCAACTAGCTTGCTGCAGACTAATAATTGCAATGCTTTGTCCTCTCATTAACCGTTCCTTGCAGTTCCAGTATGTTCTTTGTCAATCATTATATTTTCCCTTAGCGACTTCTGAGAATAGCATACTTATTGTCCCTTAATAATGAAGCTGGCAAAATTTGAGAAGAGAGCTGTTAATTCCTTATTTTAATTCACTGGAGGTCTAATGGGATCATAATTACAGGACATAATTTTTGTTAGAATACAATTGAATTATAAATAAGATCTCAATGTAACCTTAGGATAAAATGTTCATTTATTTACATTCTTTACTCTCTATATAATAATTCTTGAATTTTATCTATCTATCTATCTGTCTGTCTGTCTATCTATCTATTTATGAGAGAGGGAAAAGAGAGAGAGAGAGAAGATGTGACAGAGCCTCTTGCCATTGCAAATGAACTTCAGATGGCTGTGCCACTTTGTTGATCTGGTTTTACATGGGTATTTGGAATTGAACCCAGACCATCAGGCTTTACAAGCAAGTGCCTTTAACCACTGAACCATCTTCCCAGCTTGTTTTTTTTTTTTTTTTTTTTTGAGAGCGAGACAGAGAAAGAGACACAGAGAGAGAATGGGCACACCTGGGCCTTTCAGGTGTTGTAAACAAACTCCAGACATGTGTGCCCCTTGTGGGCATGCGTGGCATTGCATGCTTGCATCACTGTTGCATTTGGCTATACATGGGATCTGAAGGATTGGAACAGAGTTTTTAGGTTTCACAGGAAGCGCCTTTAACCATTGATTCATCTCTCTAGCCTTTGAATACTTTTTTAAAATAGAAAAGCAAAAACAACAAGAAAATACTGAGCCCAGGGTAGTGGTGCCTTCCTTTAATCCCAGCCCTTGGGAGAATAATGTAAGAGGATCATTGTGAGTTCAAGGCCAGCCTGAGCTAGAGTGAGACCCTGCCTTAAAACAATAACAACAGGACTGGAGAGATAGCTTAGCAGTTAAGGCACTTGCCTGCGAAGCCTAAGGATCTAGGTTCGATTCCCCAGTACCCATACAAGTCAGATGCACAAAGTGGGTGTCTGGAGCTCGTTTGCAGTGGCTGGAGGTCCTGGCATACCTGTTCTCTTTCTCTGTCTCTTTCTTTCTCTCTAAAATAAATAAAATATTAACAACAACAACAACAACAAAATTATATTATTTCGCATAACAAGCTCAAGCTGGTAGCTTTCTGTTTAGTAAATTCTAGTTGACTTTAAATTGCTTTGCCCTCTCAAGTAAGCACTCATTGAAGAAGATGGCCACCACCATCTCTAGCATTCTTTCACAGATGAGAACTTCTAGGGGAAGCAGAGCCATGTCTTCTCATGTGTATTTCTTCTTCAAAAAAGAAAGCTATCCCTGAACACCCCTTGCAGACTTCCCCTCAAGTCCCATTGGCCCATATCAACAATTTTGAAATATTCCATTGCATTCAGTATTTCTCATAGTAGGATTTAATTAGTTATTTTCAAAGCTTATTAACATGAAATTTAAATTGTTAAAGAGAAAAGGAAAAACCTAGTGTCTTACATCAACAATTAAGGCCACTATGGCTAACTATTTTAGATCCGGACAGAAATCATAACCAATTAAGATAATTTTCAACAAAATTATCTCAGTAAAGTTTATGAACCTCAAGTGTTTAAGAATTACATTTCATCTAGATCAGTGCCCTATTTTCTGACAATTTAATGTATTTTTCCACAGATTTGGAACTTTAAACTGGATGAGACATATAAATGCTATGATTATCTCAATGTCAATATTGTGTTTAAAAATAATCTTGCTCAGGGTGAAAAGATCTCCTAGAGGAAAGTTGTGCATTCACGACTAGGATCGTTTTCATTTCTCAGACATTAACTCTACTCTGACATACTCCTATTGAGCAAGGAAAAGCACAAGGAGGAGGTTATTACCACCACATCCAACCAGCTCTACTGCAAACATCCAGGAGACCTGGGAGATTTTCCAAATCACTCACTAACATGAGAAAGGACTGAGGGCCAAAAGTATTAATTTACTAATGAGAGTTACATGTGTAAGTAAAAACCATACATTCTAATAGCCTTACAAAAGTAATATCCTTATGCTCCTGAATCTATACGCATTTCTACAAATATAAATTTTCTAAGGTAATCCAGGTTATGTTATGAAAAATAGTTGTGTTTTTTTTTTAAAGCTCTGTCAGGTATAACTCATGAAACCTGTCCCTTGAGGTGGTTTTGTCCTTGCTACTAGCACTGACTCAGTTCAGCCATTTAGAGGCCAGCAATTTACATAGATCAGCTCATTACTAGAGAAAGCTAAATCCTTTTCATACTTCCAGGTGGAGTGAAGAAGTGATAGTCAAGTGGAAGATCTTGCAAATGGTTTATATTTGCAGGCTGCATTAAAAATATTCTACTTTAATTTCTCTCTCTCTCTCTCTCTCTCTCTGTGTGTGTGTGTGTGTGTGTGTGTGTGTAAATTAAAAAATATATTAGAGACAGAGAGTGGGAGAAAAAGATGGAAAGAGAGAGAATGGGCATGCCAGGGCCTCTAGCCACTGCAAAGGAGCTCCAGACACATGTGCCATCTTGTGCATCTGGCTTATGTGGGACCTGGAGAATCAAAACGTGGACCTTAGGCTTCACAGGTAAGTGCCTTAACCAGTAAGCCATCTCTCCAGCCCTAGAAAGTAAATTTAATTACAAGATCAATCCATACACATAAGTTAAAAAAAAAATCTAGGGCTGGAGAGATGGCTCTATGGTTATGGCATTTACCTGCAGAGCCTAATGACCTGGGTTCAGTTCCCCAGTACCCACATAAAGCCAGATGCACAAAGTGGCACATGCATCTGGAGTTTGTTTGCAGTGGCTGGAGGCCCTGGCATGCCCATTCTCTCTTGATCTTGCTCTCTTGCTCTCTCTTTCCCTCTCTCTCTTTCTCTCTTTCCTCACAAGTAAACAAATATAGTAAAAATTTGAAAAGAAAATCTAAATGGTAAAGAATGGTATAAAATTAAAAACAAATAACTCTTCTCACAAATCCCACATTTCACTTTCTAGAAGCATGATTGAAAATGAGGTGACTTTTTTTGTTGTTTTTTTGTTTGTTTTTTTTCTTCTTTTCTTTTTTGGGGGATGGTCTCATTGTAGCTCAGGCTGACCTGGAATTGACTATGAACAATTGGCGATTCTCCTACCTCTGCCTCCCAAGTGCTGGGATTAAAGGCGTGCGCCACCACACCTGGAAGAAAACAAGTATGTTTAAAAAGCTTGGTGTGGTGGTGCATTTGGGAGGTTAAGGTAGGAGGATAGTTTTGAGCTCAAAGCCAGTCTGGGCTTCAGAGTGAGTTCCAGGTCACCTTGGGCTAGAATGAGACCTTCCCCCCAAAAAAGAAAAGAAGAAAACAAGTATTTCTATAATCTGTTAAATATACTCTTTGCATAAAATCATATGGATGCATGTTCCTTTTATTTAATCCTAAACAAGATTTTTTTCAATTATCTTCTGCAACTAGATTTAGATTTTTTAAATTTTTTTGTTTATTTTTATTTATTTATTTGAGAGCGACAGACAGAGAAAGAGGGAGGGAGAGAGAGAGGGAGGGAGGGAGGGAGGGAGGGAGGGAGAGAGAGAGAGAGAGAGAGAGAGAGAGAGAATGGGTGCGCCAGGCCCTCCCGCCACTGCAAACGAACTCCAGACGCGTGCGCCCCCTTGTGCATCTGGCTAACGTGGGTCCTGGGGAATCGAGCCTGGAACAAGTGTCCTTAGGCTTCACAGGCAAGTGCTTAACCGCTAAGCCATCTCTCCAGACCAAGATTTAGATTTTTTTTTTTTTAAAACATCTTGAGACTGGGATTTTAGCTCTGTAGTAGAGTGTTTACTTAATATGCACAAGACTCTGGGTTCCATCTCCAGCACCTGCCTCCACCCCCACACATACACAAAAGATGATAGATTTAATACCTTGAAAAATTTTCCACATTGTTATACACATTTTTATGATTCATTTAACTATATATGAAGCAATTACTTATTATATGCTGGGGACTGTACTAGGTGCTAGGAATGCAAAGGTGAACAAAACATATGGTGTCTGTATATTTCCTATCACAGAATTTATTTTATATGTGTTTTGTAAAAATGTACAATTTTTAAAATATTGATTCAAGCTGGATGTAGTGGCACACTCCTTTAATCCCAGTACTCAGGAGGCAGAGGTAGGAGGATTGCCGTGAGTTCGAGGCTACTCTGAGACTACATAGTGAACTCCAAGTCAGATGGGCTACAGCAAGACCCTACCTCAAAAACAAATTGCCCCACAATCCACAGTCCATATACCCCAACAAGGAGGGTCCCTATGGGGGGGGGGGCAGGGAGGAGGCTAACAATGGTACCAATTTGACTATAGTCATTGAGTACAAAACTAGTAACAAAAAAAAATTGATTCATTTGAGTCCATTTTTTGTGTGTATGGTATGCACGCATATGGGCATGTATGTTTGCATATGTGTTTGGAGTCTTCAGTCCTCTTTTACTCTCCACTATACTTATTGTGACCTACGCAATAATTAACTGCTGAGAGTAGACTTCAGTGGAGCAGCTGCATGAAAGTTAGACAAGGGGCTACAATGAGCAAAGAACCCCAATAAATTCATTGACTCACCAAGCTAGAAGTTAGTCTATCATTGGTGCTCTAGCTGGGGTGAGTGGATGTTTGTTCATGTCTCCCTAGGGAGAAAAAAAAAATCAATACATGGCCAGAACATCTGAAGTCTACTGTGGTTATTCTGGGGAAAATGTTCCACCCTGGTTCTATCAGTTACTTTCTCATTGTTGGGACAAAATACGTGCCACCACGCCTGACTAGGCTTCATTTTTCAAGAGCCACTTTATTATTTGCAGTTAAAAATATTTATTTAATGACATCAACCAATTAAAATAACTTAAGTAATAAGCACTGGACATGGTGGACAACACCTTTAATCTCGGCTCTCTGGAGGCAGGGGTAGGAGGATTGCTGTGAGTTTGAGACAACAGTAAGACTACATAGTGAATTTCAGGTCAGCCTGGGCTAGAAGGAGACCCTACCTCAAGCAAACAAACAAAAAGTAATAAAATAAAATGCCAGGCATGGTGGCACATGCCGTTAATCTTAGCACTTGGGATGCAGAATTAGGGGATCACTGAGTTTGAGGCCAGCCTGGAGCTACAGAATGAGTTTCAGGTCAGCCTGGGCTACAGTGAGACCCTACCTGGGAAAAAAACTGTGCGGGGCGGCCGCGGTCGGGGAATGGGGGCTGCCGCGGGGCCGTAGCGGACCGAGGGAGGGGCGAGGGCAGGTCGTCGGACGACCCCGGAGTGGAGCGGGGCGGCGGGCGGCCGGGGCAGGCGCGGACGCCGGGGGTCGCGAGAGTCGCGGAAGGGGCGCAGGGCGGGCTGCGCGGCCGGCGGTCGAGGGAAAGCGTGCAAGTGGCGGGTGGGTCCTGACGAGGGCCGGCGGCTGGAAGGCGGAGCGGGGGGAGCGTGAACCGCGAGGTTCTGGAACCGGCAACATCCGGTGGCGGTGGAAGGTGAGGGCCCGGGGCGGGCCTCGCCTCCGGGATGTGCGATCCGAGGCCGGTCCGACTGGCCTTGCTGCAGCAGCTGCGGGCTGCCTATGGCATCAAGATCGAGGGTGGCCGTGCACCAGGCGATCGCAGGAGAACCTGGTACAACAGCCACAGAAACAGGGAGTACCTTTCCATGCATTACCACATTCCGTTGTACCAGAATGTGGACACATTCCAAGCTTTCTTGCTGATGCTTGCACGTCACTGGAAGAGCACATCCGTACGGAAGGGCTTTTTAGGAAGCCGGTGTCTGTTACTCGTCTAAGGGCACTAAAGACTAAGCTGCACTGCGGTGAAGGCTGCCTGTCCTCTGAGCTTCCTTGTGATGTCGCGGGGCTTCGGAAGCAGTTCTTCAGGGAGCTGCCAGAGCCTGCTCTGCCAGCTGATTTGCATGAAGCACTTTTCAAAGCCCAGCAGTTAGGAACAGAGGAGAGGAACAAAGCTACGATGTTGCTCTCCTGTCTTATAGCAGATCATACAGTTGATATATTAAGATACTTCTTTAACTTTCTCAAGAATGTATCTCTTGGATTAGGTGAGAATAAGATGCATAGCAGTAATCTTGCAGTAATATTTAATATTTGCACCAAATCTTCTTCAGACGAGTGAAGGGCATGGAAAGATGTCCGCTAACACTGAGAAGAGGCTGCGTTTACAGACTCTGATTGACTATTCATCAGAAATTGGGCGTGCGCCAGATTTTATCTTGGAAAAGATACCAGTTATGTTAGGAAGTGATGGTCTCTGTGCCACTCCATTTTTGGAAGGCTTTGAAGAAGGTGAGTATGAAACTCATGGAGAATGCAAGAGAAAACGAAGGCAAAGTGTTGGAGATTTTGTTAATGGAGCCCTGAATAAACTTAAAATCTAACAGAACACCCTCTTTTACCCCTCAACAGGATAGAACAGCCCAGTCACCCATGTCACCAGTGATTCTTACACCGAGTGCTAAGCGTAAACTTCCAAGAGACTCTTCTCATGGATTTTCCAGTAAGAAGAGGAAGTCCATGAAGCACAGTTTGAATTTTGAGCTGTTGCCAAGTCATCTCTTCAGTAGCAGTTCTACACCAGTATCAGTTTATTTGGATACAAGCCTGGAAGGGTCATCTCAGAGTTCACTCTCTCCTATAGTCAGCAGTGGAAACCATTAGATCAGTACAGACAGGCTCAGACGAAGTAAAAGGGTTGCAGGCAAAAAAAAAAATTAAAAGAAAAAAAATTGCAGAGTTGAATCAGGAAAAGCAGGCCGTTTCTCTCCTAAAGTTGGTCGTAAAGAAAGGTCCGAAGATCTCTTCGCTTGAAATTTAGTCTGGGAAAGAACAGGAGAGATGTAAGTGGATGTTCAGGCATCAATAGATGTGAAAACGTTGGCGAGCGACTAGCACATCAGCAGAGTTTAAAACATGGAGTGGAATCTGTAAAAACAGGCCTGCTATTTAGCCCTGATATTGATGAGAGATTGGCAAAGAAAGGTTTCAAAAATATCAGTAAGTCTGAGGAAAATTTACTGACTCCAGATCGACTAGATGGAGCAAGTTACCAGATGTCTTGGACAGAACCGAATAATTCAAGTTGTTGAGAAGTAGATCCAAATGAAGCTTCTCTAATAATGGGAAATCTTGAGGTAGAAAACTTTTCTTTGGAGCCCAATATTACTGTTGAAAAGTCTCCAGCAATGTTCGGTGAACTCACCCCTTCCACTGCACATAGCCAGCCTGATAGGATTACAATGGGAAGTTCCCTTAGTGGGGATGAAAGTAATTTGACTTCCAAGACCTTGGTCAGGATTCAGAAGACATTTTCTGAGTCTGGAAGTAATCTTCATGCATTGATAAATCACAGGCAGTCGCCAGTAACTATTATGGAGGAAGAAAAAATGAGTGAATCATGCTATATAAAAAATGGCTCAGAGAAAAATCTATTTAAAACTAATGACTATGAGAGAATCAAAGGAAAATTAATAAAATGATGGTAAAGATGACATTTGTTTTTCAGAGGGAGACTTGTTACCACATCAAAGTCAAAACATTGGTAGAGAAGCACCTGTAAGATATTACTCAAGTCAGATAAAGATGGAACCTGAAAAAGATGTTCATTTGGTTATACCAAAAGATGACCTCTGCCAGCAAGCAGCCCCTGGGGCTAAACAAGCTAAGGGACAGCAGTCTCTAGAAGATGAAGCAAATACTCAGTCAAAAGAGAATGAGAGCATGATTGCAGAGGATGTGGTGAAAAGTGCAGGCCCTCAAGAGGCCAAGGCTGGGGCCTCTTCCTCACAGCAGAGTGCATGCACTGTAACAATCACTTCCAAACCTAGGGCTGTGAGACTTGCTAAGCCCCAGTCACTGGTGGACGAATGCAATAAAACAGTTTGTGAAAACTTACAAATGATGGAACACAGAAAGGTTTCAGATCACATACAGTGGTTTAATAAGCTTTCTTTAAATGAACCAAATAGAACTAAAGTGAAGTCACCTCTTAAATTCCAGCCAGCGTACTCCTGTCTGTCAGTCTGTCAGAAGAATTAACTCTTTGTTGGATTACAATAGACCACCTGGAAGGCAGAAGTTGGACCTTAGTAGTGTTTCTTTGGTTAAATCAGTGAGCTGTGATAGTTCTCTTCCCTCATGTGTAGAAAGCACATCAAAAGATTCCTCTGTGCCGTGCACTCAGTCAGGTCTTGAGCAGTCTACATTGTGTAGTCAATTGAATGATGCAATTTCAAAATCAAATATGGACCTAATTTCTAAATCTTTCTTGAAAATGAAGAGGCACCCAGATGCTGTGCAGGCCTTTCTCAGGTCCACTAGAATTTGCAAATGTGATGGCCAGATTAAGGTTCCCTTGGATGATCTAATCATGACCTATTGAAATCTGTGGTCAATAATAATACAGGCATTCCTCCCAGGATAAAAAAAAGGGTTCTTAGGAAACAGTCAGATAAAGAAAGGGTTTGGTACAAAGGTTCTCCAAAAAATCCTATAGGAAAAACTCAACTGCAAGTAAGCCTATAGACTTGTAATTAACAAATGTAGCTGGGCTTGGTGGCACTTTAATCCCAGAACTTGGGAGGCTGAGGTTAACTAGGACATTTGTTTTTCAGAGAGACCATAAATTCAAGGCCTGTCTGGGCTATACAGTTCCTGGTCAGTCTGGGCTAGAGTGAAACCCTGCCTCAAAACCCAAAAGGGAAAAAAAAATTATAATATAATACTTATCATTAATGTAGTTGAAATTAGCTGCAAGTGATGTGACTTGCAGGATGATGACATGTTAGTTGGTAGCTTATCGTGATTGTTAAGTAGCAGATTTTCTCTGAAAATTATGCAAGAGCAACTTGAATTTTCATATTTGCACATATGACTGCTTTTTGCTTAATTATAGTAGTTAAACCTAACTTTACTGTGATCTCTTAAAGCAAATGTTATACTTAACTTTTAAAAGAAATTATTGGCTGTATTTATAAAACATGAATTTTTAAGATAGCATGACTTTGTTGTTTCGTATGTGTGATAGGACAAGTTAGGTCGTTGTGCCTGTTGTTATTCCTCCAGTCAGATGAGTTTTCTCTATAGAGCTCTCCAATGGAAGGGGCTAGCCCCGCAGATCTTATATTTATCACCTTTATGATAGTCCTAGGAATTAATTTGCCTTGATGGTATCCTAAAACTTCATTCCTATATGGGACAGAAGAGTTTAGTTAGTGTCTGTTACACTCTTTCACCTGAATGAAGAGAAGAGCAATGGTTAATGACGAAGCTGTATATAGCTGTATTGTGATACAGATGTAACTGATTAGTTTTAAGACATACTGTTTTAAAGGTAATCTTGTACATATCCATCTGAATCTATTTGTCTCTTGGAAATGAAATTTTTAAGGAGGAATAATAAACTTGGAAAATTTGAAAAAATAAACCAACCAAACAAACAAAAAAAAAACCCTGAAAATGAGCATCTGTGCAATTTTTAAGTGCACCTGAATTTTTGTCATGACATTTCATTGTATCCAGTCTACAGAAAGAACATACTAGTTACCAAAGCAATGGCCCCTTTCATATCTGTCTGCTTGGCTCAGCTAGCTATCTCTTTGCAATGGCAGCTGATAAATGTCCTGTGTGCATTTGAAGGAGGATGTAACAGAACACTGAACTACCCAGGAACTCTTTCAGTAGGTAGAGGGAGAACAGGTGTTCATGTTTGTTACCTGAACATCTACAGACTCAGCACCCAAACTTACCCTCTTCTGTACCCTAACTCAACTGCCCACATAGTTGCAGTCCACATAGTTGAACATTGCACAATGAAGTTGTTGGAGCAATATTAAGCCAGGGAAACAAGCCTATGAATTTTAGGCTACTAAACAGAAATAATAGCTTGTACCTGGGACCCCAAAGTTTTTATTTTTATTAATTTGAGAGCTACAGAGAGAAAGAGGCAGAGAGAGAGAGACAGAGAGAGAAAATGCATCAGGGCCTCCAGCTGCTGCAAAGGAACTCCAGATGCATGCGCCACCTTGAGCATCTGGCTTACGTGTACTAGGGAATCCAGCCTCAAACTGGGGTTGTTAGGCTTTACAGGTAAGTTCTTAACTGCTAAGCCATCGCTCCAGCCTTTGTTTTGTTTTTTGGAGGTGGGGTCTTGCTCTATCTCAGGCTAACCTGAAATTCACTATGTAGTCTCAGAGTGGCCTTGAATTTACATGAGTCCTTCTACCTCTGCCTTTGCAGTGCTGGGATTAAAGGCATGGGCCACCATACCTGGCTTCTGTAACTTTTTCTTAGGGACATGTATCTTTAATGGAAAGATGACCTTTTACTCAATCAATTGTAATATATATATATTACAATTATACAATATACAATATATATATGGAGAGAGAGAGAGAGAGAGAGAGAAGAGGAGGGAGGGGAGGGAAGAAGACAATGGACACACCAGGGCCTCTAGCCATGGGTAAAGAACTCCAGATGCATGCACCATCTTGTGCATCTGGTTTTACATGGTTACTGGGGGATTGAACCTGGGTCTTTAGGCTTTGCAGACAAGCACCTTTACTACTGTTCCATCTCTCCAACCCCAATTTTGTTTTTTACATATATCTTTCAGGCAACCAGATCATAAACACTTCTTTTACATCACCAAGCCTAGTCTTTTGCAGGATTCAGTAAACAATGATTGAGAGAAACAGGAGTAGCAAAACAAGAAAAACAATAGTAAATCATAGCCAGGCGTGGCGGTGCACGCCTTTAATCCCATCACTCAGAAGGCAGAGGTAGGAGGATCACTGTGAACTCGAGGCCACCCTGGGGCTAGCGTGAGACCCTACCTCGAACCCTCCCCCCCAAAAACGTATGTTGTGGTGGTTTGAACCAGATGGCCCCCTCCATAAACTCATGTGTTCCAAATGTTTGGTCCCCAGGTGATGGCAATTTGGAGGGTGGAGCCTTTCTGGAGGAGGTGGGTTGTTGGGGGCCAGCTTGTAAGTACTATAGCCAGCTCCCCTTCCCAGTTTTCAGCTCACTCTCCTTCTGCTGTTTCTACTTGCTGTGGCAGAGGTGATGTCCAGCCTTTGCTTATGCCATGTTTTGTGTGCAACCAAGGTCCTTCTTAAGACTGTAAGACCAAATAAAATCTTTCCTCCTATCAACTGCCTTTGGTCAGGTGCATTGTCCTAGCAATGAGACGGTAACTACAACACATGCCCATAAACAAGGTAGGTGACTGCTTTATGAGTACTTTTTAAAACTTCTACTTCTATTATCAATAGAAAATTAGCTATATTTCTAGATTTATTTATTCATTCATTTTTAAATTTTTTTTGTTTACTTTTACTACTTATTTATTTGAGATTGGCAGACAGAGGGAAAGAGGAAGATAGAGACAGAATGGGCACGACAGGGCCTCCAGTCACTGCATACGAACTCCAGACGCATGCGCTCCCTTGTACATCTGGTAACATGGGTCCTGGGGAATAGAGCCTTGAACTGGGGTCCTTAGGCTTCACAGGCAAGCACTTAACCGCTAATCCATCTCTCCAGCCCTATTTATTCATTTATTTGAGAAAGAAATAGACAGGGAGAGAGTATGGGCATGCTCAGACCTCTTAGCCACTGTAAACAAACTTGCATCTAGCTTTACATGGGTACTGGGGAATTGAACCCAGGCCGTCAGGCTTTGCAACCAAGTTTTTTTAACTCCACTGAACTATCTCTCTAGCTCTTTTATTTTGTTTTTTTTAATTTTTACTTACTTGCAAGGAGAGAGAGAGATAAGATAGAATGGGCGTGCGAGGGCCCCTAGCCACTGCAAACGAACTCCAGATGCATGTCCCACTATAGGGAATCTTACTGGAGTCACTGGGAGTTCCAGGGCACCTCTCCAACCCACCCTTCACCCGGAAGCTCACTGAGACTCCTCCGCGGGGCGGGGCCGGAAGGGGCGGGCCCCGGGCCCTGCGTCTGCGCGCGGCTCGGCCGGCGCTTCCTTTCCCGCCGAGCTGCAGAGGGCGCGAGGTGTGCGAGCTGGGGCGCGCGCGGCCGCCATGCCTTCCGAGCTCTTCCACGGGCCTCCGTCCTTCCGGGGAACTCGGCTTCCTCCTGCGGGAGGCACGGCCCTCGCTCGCCTTCAAGCCCCTGGGTGACTGCGGAGCTCAGGAGGACACAGCCTTCTGTGGCGGGAAGGAAAGGCCGCGGCTCTGCTGTCTGCCTGCGCCTTGGATCCCTTTTGTGCCCCTGCTCACGCTGTGCGCCTCGGTAAGACGTGAAACCGTGCATTGTGGGTAATCCTTGAAGACTGTAAGCACAGTTTGATAGTTACTAGCTTAGAACTCCTTAACATTTGTTCTTTTATCCCCTTGTAAATGTGTTCTAAAAAGAAAATAATAGAAAGCCCATAGGGTACAGATGCTTGTTATAACCGTGGATGCGTGTGCATTTACATAAAATAATATATTTCCAAGCCGGGCGTGGTAGCGCACGCCTTTAATCCCAGCACCTGGGAGGCAGAGGTAGGATTGCCGAGAGTTTGAGGCCACCCTGAGACTCCATAGTGAATTCCAGGGCAGCCTGAGCTAGAGTGAGACCCTACCTCGAAAAACCAGAACAAACAAACACTGTGTACCTCTCTAGTTGGAATTAAATCATACCTCAGTATTATGTATTCTGGATTATTTTTTGGTGCTAGGCAAATGCATACGGTACCACTATAATATCCTCAGTCTGCATACATATACTGTCATATAACTGCAGCATTTCAAGGCATGAAAGTGATATCTAGATTTACGTCCTAATCTTTAATAGCTGTCTAGTTCAGTGACTTATCCTTTTGCATTATCGTTAGGATGTGATTTGTTAGCGTGGTCATGTCAGTACTTAGGTAGACTTGAATAAACTTTCCAACATAAGGTGTCTGCTGTTGGATTTGCTATTAACAATGTTTAGGTTAGGGTTTGCACACGTGAATTACTGCATCTAACCTTTCAGGTCTTATCCAGCTCTGAGGCAGAAAAGCAAGGGCTTGGAACTCAGGACAACCATCATGTCTTAATACTGCCACAGTTAAGGTGTGACTAAATGTTTCACATTCTTTTGGCCCTTTACTCATGACTCATTTCCAACTTGGTTGCCAGTTAGTTCGCAAAGTATAATTATATTCCTGTCTACGGTTGGTATTTTCATTGAACTATTCCTATGCATGTATAAGGTGCTAAAACAAGTACAAATAAGAATTCACAATTTAATCTCTAGGTACAACATCCCTATGTTTTGAAGATGTATGATCATTGGAAGAAGTGTTTTCCAAAAAGTTGTCTTAAGGTGACTGAAAAAGCGACTTAGGACCACAACTGCAAGTAACAAGGTAGTAGAAATTAATGCTTTATGCTTTCTTTTTGGTGGTTTGCTTAGAAAATGTGACACGAATAGGTTTCATTACTGGCACAATGATGACTTACATTTTTGCCGTTTACCCAGCTGAGGGTTGCTTTGAAGAAATGATTTTGACTGAGATGCCAGTGTTCTAGTGAGTGAGTTACTAAAATGTAATGTAATTTTTTTTATTAAAATGGTAAACTATTCTTTTTCTTTAGGATGTAGGTAGCTGACGATGAATGTCCAAGTTCATTAACCATGCTGTTAAAACGTACTTCATTATATCATGTAAGTTATTACAACTTATCAAATAGCCACATGGTTGATTCACAAGTATCAAATATACTATCTAATATACTCAAGAGGCTTGAGCAAGCATGTCTGGCTTATGTTTCCTTTATTTAGCATTAATTTCTTTTTTTTGGAGGGGCACTTAGATCATTATTGACTAGGTTTGAATTTAGCTTTAAGTTTGAGTAAAATGAGTTTTCACTGCTGGCTTTTTTTTTTTTTAAAGGTGCAGTACGTTTTAGAAGTAAAAAAAATCAAGAATTGGGTCAAGAAAACATGAAAAGCAAGTGAAAGTAATTTTTATTTGTTGGTAAACAATAAATTATATAAAAACATACATGGCTAATTATTTTAATTCAACTGGGAAATAATAAATAAATCTTGTATAAAATGTACACTATAAACAGTTTAAATCTCATACTCATGGGTTTTTAAAGTACTTTTAAAAATACAGTTCTTAAATAACTCATTTGGCAATGGTGATTCATTCAGGTTGGGCAACAGTCAAAATGTTTCGTATAAGCAAAAAATTTTGCCATTTAGTGAACTACAAATGTGATTTACTTTCATTTTTGTGGACAAAAAGTGATTCTAATTTAAGACAATTACTAGTAGTATAATATTAAGGAAAACTAGTGACTGGTCAGTTTGTCCAGAAGTTTAAAGAAAAAAGACCATTCTAAAACTGAATTCCTATATCAAGTTAATTTGTCTATAATGAGTTATGTCGAATAACATAAAACTTGTAAAGTTCCTTCAGAGGCAGTATTACTCTGGTGTGGTGGAATAGCCTATGATGTACAAGGCCTTGGGTTTGATCCCCAGCAAGGCCAAAAAACCTTTTTGTTTGATGTTTCCAATTGTAAAAGTAAAGTTAGTTTGTAGGTCTTCGGTTTTTTGTTTTTTGTTTTTTTTTTTTTTGGTTGTTTGTTTTTGTTTTTTGAGGTAGGGTCTCACTCTAAACTCAGGCTGTCCTGGAATTCACTCTGTGATCTCAGAGTGGCCTTGAACTCACAGCGATCCTCCTACCTCTGCCTCCCGAGGTCTTAGTTTTTATGAAGTAGCATTGTTTTACCTTTATCCTACATACCTATAAGAGTGAACAGTATATGAAGGCACAGAAACAGGGGTCTTTAAATAGCAGATAGAAATAAAATGTAAATATTTGATATACCTGCTTTATCAGAGGAATTACCTTAAAATATTGGAATCCAGATGTAGTGTGCCAATTTGTATCAGTTAATTCAGAGACTTGAGGCCTGAGATCACTTGAGCCTAGGAGTTTGGAGCTAGCCTGGGCAACATAGTGAGGCCTATATCTTTGATGAAGATATAGGGTTTGCAAGTTAGTTTTGTCTTTTTGAACCCTTAGAACCATTTGGCTATACATAGCATGGATGTATATATATAAAATTTCCAAATATTTCTTAGTTATATATGAGGCTTATAAAATAATATATACGTGTACATGCCAATAAAAGTATGAAAAGGCCTTAAAATTGAAGCTTTAGGTCCTAGACAGAAGCACATAAGACTGTCTGAAAACAAGAAAAAAGTCACTCTTAAATTTAACCATTGCTCATTCGTCACTAGAAAAGACAACTGTCCCAGGTCCGTATGTGGCAATAAACTTTTGAAGTTGTTGTAAGCACTGTGTCAGATAGAGATCCCTTTGCTCTAAGTACTCCTCGTTATACAGTTCAAATGGAAATAGTGCATTTGGAGCAACACAAAATACAGAAGCCCCTAAATGAAGAACAAAATAAGTGTAAGTGACAGATATTTCCTAAAATTCTAAATCTATCACATTTCAAATAATGCTTCAAAATTTAGTGCTGAATTGATTATTCAATAGAGGTTCAAATCATAAATATATTTTAAATATAAAATGGTGATCTTGATTAATCTCCAAACATTACAGGTTTCTGAATCCATTTTCTTCCCTTATGGTAAGTGACCTTTCTACCAAGCAGTCCTTTCACATGAGCTGAGAATTAGAGTCCTCTCACTTTTTAAAATATATTTTATTGATAGAGAGAAAGGGCAGGCCAGGGCCTCTAGCCACTACATATGAACTCCAGACACATGTGCCCCATTGTGCATCTGGCTTACATGGGTCCTGGTGAGTCAAACCCAATTTCCCCAGTTCTATAGTCCTCCACTGAGCTACAGCTTCACCTCCTCTCTAGCCCAGGCTGTCATGGAGTGCACTATGTAGTCTCAGGTAGCCTTGAACTCAGGGTGATCTACCTCTGCCTCCTGGGTGCTGGGATTAAAGGCATGTGCCACCACACCTGGCTTCTCCTTACCTTTTTAAAAACCTTAGCTCTCCTGTTACTTGAGGCTGGGTTTCTTGGGGTGGGGGGGGGGGGACTGGAAAGATGGTTTAGTGATTCAGGCGCATGCCTACAAAGCCAAAGGATCCCAGTTTGATTCTCCAGGTACCACGTAAGCCAGATGCACTAGGGGGCATATGCATCTGGAGTTTTGTTTGTGGTGGCTGGAGGCCCTGGCATGCCCATTCTCTCTCTCAAATAAGTAAATTTAAAAAAAATCTTTGTTGGAGCCAGGCGTGGGAGGCAGAGGTAGGATTGCCATGAATTCAAGGCCACCCTGAGAATACATAGTGAGAGCCAGATCAGCCTGGGCTAGAGTGAGACCCTACCTAAAAAAAAAAAAAATCTTTTGGCTGATTGTTTCACAAGTTTCTTACTTGCAGATATTCTTTTTAGAGTTTTTATTTGCAAGCAGAAAGAATAGCACAGTAGGGCCTCCTGCCCTTGAAGTGAACTTCAGATGCATTTGCCACTTTGTGCATCTGGTTTTACATGGGTAATGGGGAATTGCACCTGTATCATCAGGCTTTACAAGTAAGCACCTTAACCCCTGAGCCATCTTCAGCCCTGAAACTGGATCTTAAATATGTTGTCTAGACTGGTATCAAACTATAAGTGTGTGCCACTGCAATGTCACCCATCCATTATGTAGTAATCAGTTTATTGTCCATCATGATTTAGTAGTATTTCATTCCTCTCTTTAAAAAAACCCCATCCTGGGTCACACTCAGTAATATTTCTTTCCTCATCTTGTGTGGACTTCTCTCCGTAGCCACTCATAACTTTATAACTCCCATTCTTCCAGTTCCAAATAGCTCTGATCAAGGGTAACTACAGCCAATAACATGGGACATAGTTTAAAAATGCCTAGCACCTGTGAAAACCACACTTCGTTTTCCTACATCTTAGCTCTTGCTTTGGTACTTTGTTAGTTCTTTGTCCACAACTCCATTTGTAAATACTGGTATTGGGATTCCTCAAGGGCATCTGCTATCTAGGTGATTCCATCTACTTTGTGGCTTTGAACACTACTTAATTGGTCAGAATTTATATTTCCAGGTTAGAACTCTTATGTAAATTCCAGGTTTTTTTAAGTTTTGTTATTTGAGAGAGAATGGGCACACCAGGGCCTCTAGCCACTGCAAACTCCAGACACATGCACCACCATATGCATCAGGTTTATGTGGGTACTGGGGAATTGAACCTGGGTTCTTGGGCTTTCCTGGCAAGTGCCTTAACTGCTAAGCTATCTCTCTAGCCCTAACTTAAAAAAAAATCTTTTTTTCAAAATATTTATTTATTAGATTGAATGGGCTTGCTAGGGCCTCCAGCCACTACAAACGAACTCCAGACACGTGCCCCTTGTGCATCTGGCTTACATGGGTCCTGGGGAATTGAACCGGGATCCTTTGGCTTTGCAGGCAAACACCTTAACCGTTAAGCAATCTCTCCAGCCCCCCCCCCCCAATTTTTTAAAGAAAATATATGCAACAAAATAGAAGAAGCCAAACTAAAAGCTACTCTTAGGCTGCTACCTAGCAGGGGGAAAAGACTCAAGAACTCCATCTAAATGGCTTTTAAAACAGGCAGCCCTGATGAAGAGATTGGCCAGTCTACCTTCTGGACAATATCACAGCTTTCACAAGCCTCAAAATCCAGTTGTAGGTTTTGGTGAGAGTGATCACACTGCTATATGAGTCAGCAGTAAAGAGGGATCCTGTTTTGTCACTGACTAGGAGGGCAGTAGGCAGGTTACTTGGAGAGGGAAACTTGGAAACAGCTACCTTGTAGGCCTAAGAAAAGGAACAAGCATACACCAGTGATCATGAATTTAATCTCACCTTCAGGATGGGAGGCAGTCAAAAACAGGAGGGAGGGCTGGAGAGATGGCTTAGTGGTTAAAACGTTTGAGACTGGATTCCCCAGGATCCACATTAGCCAGATGCACAAGGGGGTGCACATGTCTGGAGTTCGTTTGCAGTGGCTGGAGGCCCTGGCATGCCTGTTCTCTCTCTCTCTCTTTCTCTCTGACTCTCTGTAATTTTCAAATAAATAAATAATTGTTTTTTTTTTTTAAAAAAAGGAGGGAAATGCTAGCAAGCTGAAAAGAGCAGGCCACATAAGGTGTGGCTAGGCAATGCATACATAACCCACCCTTGTTAGCCAAGCATAGACCTCATGTTTGACAGCCTCAAATACATTCAGTAGGAAGATCAACTTCAGGTGCCACCTGTCATTTACTACCATAGTACTTCAGAACTCTGAAGCTTATCCTTCCAGCTGTGGCTACCTGTTCAAGACCTGCACAAGAGGGGACCCATCAACTTTCTATCATAGATGGGGGAGGGTATCATGAGGCTCCACCCCTCCCTGAGGAGCTATTGGCAGTTAATAGTTGTCAGGGGAGGGGGAATCATCTTCTGGGGTGTAGCTACTGTTAAGTTGCTCATGTTCTGGGAAATAACCTCCCACCTTACTGGTGGTTTGAATTAGGTATCCCTCATAAACATGAGAGTTTTGAATGCTTAGTCCTTAGCTGATGGCAATTTGGGAGATGGAACTTTGTTGGAGGAGGTGTGTTAGTGGGGGTGCCCTTAGGGATGTTACAGCCAGCTCCACTTTGCTAGAGCTTGACTCACTCTCCTGCTGCTAGTTTCCATTCGTTGTGGCAGTGGTGATGTCCAGCCTCTGTTTATACCACACTGTCTCCTTCCCTTTTACATTGATCTAATTAATGTGGCTTTTGAACTTTTAAAAAAAATATTTGAGAGAGACAATGAGTATGCCAGGGCCTTCACCTCCTGCAAACGAACTCCAGACACATGTGCCACCTTGCGCATCTGGCATACGTGGATCTGGGGAATCAAACCTGGGTCCTTTGGCTTTGCAGGCAAACGCCTTAACTGCTAAGCCACCCCTCCAGCTCTGTACTCTCTTATCATTGGGAAATCTTTTTATCTTTCTCTAATCCTGTGGTAGTCTGAATGGATGTGCCCCAATAAGATTCAGTAATTTTATTCAAGCTGATAAATTAATGTCACTGTGGATGGTTCCTGTGGTTCAGCCCTAAGGTGTGGAGGTTGATTTGAATTCCAGTCTAAAGATATGCAGTGCTTGAGTTCTACCTAGGATATGCTTGTTTGTGTTGGGTGTTTTTTTTTTTTTTTCTCTCTGCATGGGTCTGTGTAAAGGGGGCCAGCTTCTTTCTCCATTATGGAACCTCCCCTGGATCTGTAAGCTTTAACAAATCCCTTCCTCTTACAACTTGTGCCTGGTTTGGAAGTTCATCCCAGCAATGTGAAGCTGACTGTGACAAACCTCTTGCTTTTTTTTCTTGGCTTCTATTACATTCTTTTTTTTTCCTTTCATTTATTTAATCTTGCTTCTTATGGTAGTTACATTTTTAAGTTGGGACAAAGCAGCTGGTGAGAGGAAGGAAAGTTGTTTTATTTTGACTTTCAGTCTCGAAAGGAAGCTTCATGATGGTAGGGGAAAGCATAGTATGAGCAGAAGCTGGACGTCACCTCTGCCACAGCAGGTGGACTGCAGTATCAAGAAAGTAAGCCGATGGGCTGGAGAGATGGCTTAGAGGTAAAGCGCTTGCCTGTGAAGCCTAAGGACCCCGGTTCAAGGCGCGGTTCCCCAGGTCCCACGCTAGCCAGATGCACAAGGGGGCGCACGCGTCTGGAGTTCATTTGCAGAGGCTGGAAGCCCTGGCGTGTCCATTCTCTCTCTCTCCCTCTGTCTGTCTTTCTCTCTGTGTCTGTCACTCTCAAATAAATAAATAAATAAATTAAAAATTAAGAAAAAAAAAAGTAAGCTGAGCACTCAGGAGGCAGAGGTAGGAGGATTGCCATGAGTTCGTGGACACCTGAAACTACATATTCCAGGTCAGCCTGGGCTAGAATGAGACCCTATGTCAAAAATAAAAAAGTAAGCTGGATTCTATCAAGGGGGAGGTGGCTACATTACTCCTAAGCTCACTCCCAACAACATACTTCCTCCACAAGGCTCCATCTTCTAAATTACTACCAGTTAGGAACTTAAGTATTCAGAACTGTGGTAGTTTGAATATATGGCCCCCAATTTATTCAGTGTTTTATTACCTGGTGGTTTGGATTTGCAGCCACCTGACTGGAGGTGGTGTCACTGGGTTGGCCCTTAGGGTCCAGCCCTAAGGTTTGGTAGAAGGTTTGAGATTCCAATCTAAAGATATGCAAAGCATGCCTAGCTGGAGTTTCTGAAGTGTGCTAAGCTGTGTTGCTTTAGGCATGTACTTCTCCCTCTCCTGGCTTGGTTCTGGGAAAGCAGGCCAGCTTCTTCTGCCATTATGGAACTTCCCCTGGCTCTGTAAGCTTCAATAAATATCCCTTCCTCCATAACTGTGCCTGGTCTGGAACTTTTTCTCAGCAAACCTGAAGCTGTCTACCACAAAGATGCATTAGTTTATGGGAGATATCTGATTCAACACACCATATTCCGCCTAGCCTTCATAAACTGATGACCCTCCATGATGTAAAATGTGTTGCATGATGTAAAATATAATACATTTAGTCCAACTTAAAAAGTCCCCATAGTTTTTATCAGTCCAAATACTGTTCAGACATCCCCATACTCAGTTTCTAAACTTAGCCTGTAAAACCAAAACATATATGGCACAGATAAATATTCACATTGCAAAAGATGGCATTGGGCATAACAAGGAAAGACTGAACAAATGCAAGATGTAAAACAGGGAAGACATCAAATCTTGCAGTTTCAAGTCCATCTGATACCCACAACAGTCTCAGGGTTTCCAATTCCATCCCTCTCCAGCTAGGCTGCTCACAGGCCAGAAACAATCCATCCTGAGCTGGCAGCTCTCCTTGGTAGCTGTGCTACAGTCCTGGCATCTTGAAAGAAAAAGATTCTGGGATCTTCACTGTATCCCATGATTTATCCTCATGGCTCTATCAGGGACTCCAACAACCCTGCTCCACATCACACAGTGGCCATCTCCAACAAAACCACGTTGCACATCCAATGACCTTTTTCTGCATTTGTTATATTCCATAGTACCAGGTAGGCTATCAAATGTTAATTTAGTGGGGGAATAAAGCAGACTTTGAAGAACAAGAAAGTTCCTTCAGTATTCTGGCCCACTTTCTAAACAGTTATCATTCTTCCTGTCTCAATGCAGAACAACTGGCCTAATTTCAATGGTAATCTCAAGCAATTGCAACTGAACAGGTGCTGTCTCCAACACCATGTCTGTCTGCTCACATTAGTCCATTTATTCTAAACCCTAAACAATGCGACAAGCACAGCTATTCCCTCACATAAACTGACTCTAGCTTAGTTTTTATTTTTGGTTTTTTGAGGTAGGATCTTGTCTTAGCCCAGGAATTCACTATGTAGTCTCAGGGTGTCCTTGAATTTACTGCAATCCTCTACCGTCTGCCTCCTGATTGTTGGGATTAAAGGTGTAGGCCACCATGCCCAACTCTAGCCTAGTCTTTTCAAAGTTCTTTCTTCCCCTAATAAGCCAAACCTACACGGTCTATAATTATTTCTGCATTTAGGTTTTTCAACAGAATGGTCCATCAGGTTCTACTTACAGCTTTGTAAGGTGTTTCCAATCTTTCCATATTCCTTCTATAAATCAGTTCCAAAAGGCCTAAAGTCACCCAGGTTTGTAGCAACTATGACCACTTCTGGTACCAATTTTTCAGTTGTAGTTACCATATTGTTGCTGGGTAAAACACCCAACCATAAAACAGTTTATGAGAGGAAGGGGTTCATTTCAGGCTTATAGATTCTAGGGGAAAGTTCATCATGGTGGAGGAAGCTGACTTCATCATGCATCCATAGCAAAGAGAACAAGCCAGCACCAGGAAACACAAGCTCACTCTGAACACATAGGGCTGAGCTCAACCCCAAATTCCACCTCTGGTTACACAGGGCTTCATCACCCAAGCGCTAACAGATGGAAACTAAGTAGGAAACAATCTCAAAAACCTGAGGCTATGGGAACATGACATTCAAAACCACCACACGTGTCCTATTTCCCCCCTTTCCCTGCCTCCTTTCATTAACTCTTTTCATATTTATCTGTAGTTTTCAGCTTCATAGTACATTTTGCATTAGTTTTAGCATCTTTTATTAAATGATCATTGTTGATACAGTAGTGAGCTTTAATTAATTTATTTCTACATGTTGTTGCTGTTACAACAGATTGTTTTCTCCTCTCTGACTGGTGTTAGGAATTGATACCTCAAGAGTAGGCTGCTCAAAGAGAAGATCCCCAAACGAAACCAGAAGCAATGTGAAAATCAGAACACAAGACAAAGCAATGCAACATGCTTGATCCTTTCCTACTGAATGAAAAGATACTTTCATTGGTAAAATGCCAAATGAGGATCTTCAAGGTTTCCTAAAAGAATGACCAATGACCTACCTCAAAAAGAATAGAAAAAAGGATATGTACTCAAAACAGGATCTGGAGAGCAAAGTTTCCAACACACAGGAAATGTTCAGCCAAACAGATGAGGAAGTCAGCAATATAGGAGAAAAATACAATCTCCAGGCAATTGAGATTTTGAAAGAGAAGAAAAGATGGAATTGAAAACTCGATGAGCCAACTAAGGAAACAGAGTAGATAGTATCACAAACTTGACCAAGAAATGTGTCAAGAGTGGACCACATTCAGATATCAATAAAGAAAAATAAGTAAATCAGAATGATCACAACATCCAAGAACTCTGAAATATCAAGAGCTCAAACCCAGGAATTTACAAGATAGAAAGAGCTGAGCTTAAAAACTAAAGGCCTAGAGAATCTATTCAATGAAATTGTAGCAGAAAATTTCTCAAATCTACAGAAAAAAAGATATTCAGACACAAGAGGCATCACAATCCACAAATAGAAATAACCAGAAAATAGCCCCTTCATGACATATTAGTCAAAATGCTAAAAACGCAAAGCAAAAATAAATAAGGGCAAGCTGGGCATGGTGGCACATGCCTTTAATCCCAGCACTCATTGTGAGTTCAAGGCCAGCCTGGGACAACAGTGTGTGTACCAGGTCATCCTGAGCTAGAGTGAGACTGTACCTTGAAAAACAAAAACACAAAATCAGGGCAAAACAGGGTTTATTTCAGCTTACAGTTTTGAGGGGAAGTCTCATCATGGGAAAAGCATGGTATGAGCAACAAGCTAGCTCACATTATCCCCTATCAGCTGGGAGGTAAGCAACAAGGGTAACATGCTCTGGCAAGGGTAAGTTGGGTTATATGAACCTCAGAGCTCATCCTTAGTAACATACCTCCTCCAGCCAGGTTTTACTTCTCAAAGGCTAGACCTAATCACAAACACATCAGACTATGGGGGACATTTCATACTCAAACCACCAGAAGGATCAGTTTACCCTCAGAGGCAAACACTGAAATAACTCACCTAAAAACCAGGAAAGCACACACTGATATATTTCAAGCCCCGAAACAACTGTCAAGTAGGATTACTGTATCCAACAAAGCTCTCTTTTTAAAATTGGAGAAATAAGGACATTTCAAGAAAAGCAAAAACTAAAGACAATGAACACCAAGGCAGCAATGCAGAAGATACGTAAAGGAATGTTGTACATATTAATGAACACCAAGGCAGCAATGCAGAAGATACGTAAAGGAATGTTGTACATATTAATGAACACCAAGGCCACAATGCAGAAGATACTTAAAGAAATGTTGTACATAGAAGACAAAGGAACCAAAAACTTATAGACATTACAACTCTTACACACATCACCACAAGAGCTCAGGAAAGGATCAATTTCCTAACAGGCATAGATGAACAAAGCAAGGAAGAACTCCATAATGTTCAACATGATAAACCAACAAATCCCTAATACCAATGGAGAAAAGATTTAAAAAAAAAAAAAAAAAAGCTGGGGATATAGCTCAACCATTCAAGGTACTTTTTGCAAAGCCTGATGGGCTAGGTTCTATTCTCAGTACTCATGTAAAGCTAGATGCACAAGTGGTGCATGTGTGTGGAGTTCATTTATAACAGCAAGAGACCTCAGTGTTCTCTTGCTCTCTCTCAAATAGAGAAGTATTTAAAAATTGGTAAATGGACTGGAGAGGTGGCTCATTGGCTAAAATACTTGCCTGCAAAACCTAACGACCTGGGTTTGATTCCCCAGTACCCACATAAAACCAGATGCACAAAGTGGTACATGAATCTGGAGTTTGTTTCCAGTGGCTAGAAGCCTTGAAGTATTCATTCATTCTCTTTCTCCCTCTGTGCTTATAAATAAAATATTTTTTAAGTCAGTAAGCAGGGCTGGAATGATGGCTTGGTGGGTAAGGTGCTTGACTGCGAAGCCTAAGGACTCCTGTTCAGTTCTCCAGGTTCCATGGCAGCCAGATGCACAAGGTGATGCAAGTGCTGAAGGTCACACAGAAACACACAAGGTGGTGCATGTGTCTGGAGTTCGATTGTAATAGCTGGAAGCCTTAGCATGCCAATTCTCTTCCTCACTTCTCTTGCAGTGGAAAAAAATAAGGTCCAGTCTGTTAGGTTTGTCTCGAAAAAAATTTTTTGAGCCAGTAAACATCTCTCAATAATACTCTAAGTGTAAATGACCTCAACTCACCAATAAAGAGGTATATATAGGGTCTGGAGAAATGGCTTAGTGGTTAAGGCACTTGCATGCAAAGCCTAAGGACCCAGGTTGGATTCCCCAGTACTAGTGTAAAACCTGATGCACAGATGGCACACATGTCTGGAATTTATTTGCAGTGGCTAGAGGCCCTAGCATGCCAATTCTCTCTCATACAAATTTAAAAAATGCTTTAAAGAGGCATAGACTAACTGACTGACTTAAAAACAAGATCCTACACAGACTGACAAAGGATGGAAAACAATTGATCAAGTGAGTGAAAGTTGAAAACCAGTTGGTGTCACTATTCTGATATCTAATAAAGTAGACTTCAAACAGGGCTGGGGGGGTGGTGGATGGCTTAGCAGTTAAGGCATTTGCCTGTAAAGCTAAAGGATCCTGGTTCAATTCCCCAGGACCCATGTAAGCCAGATGCACAAGGGGGTGCACACGTCTGAAGTTTGTGTGCAGTGGCTATAGGCCCTGCTGTGCCCATTCTCTCTCTCATTCTCTGTGTGCCTCTTTCCCTCTCTCATTCTCTCAAGTAAATAAATAAAAATAATTTTAAAAATTAATTTAGGGCTGGAGAGATGGCTTAGCTGTTAAGCGCTTGCTTGTGAAGCCTAAGGACCCTGGTTTGAGGCTGGATTCCCCAGGACTCAGGTTAGCCGGATGCACAAGGGGGCGCACACGTCTGGAGTTCGTTTGCAGTGGCTAGAAGCCCTGGCGTGCCCACTCTCTGCCTCTGTCTGTCACTCTCAAATAAATAAATAAAAACTAAACAAAAAACTTAAAAAAAAAAAAAACACCCAAATAAATACATAGGAATAAACCTAACCAAAGAAATACGACCTTTATGATGAAAATTTTCAGACATTGAGGACAAATTGAAAAAGACACTGGAGCCGGGTGTGGTGGCAAACACCTTTTATCCCCTCACTTGGTATGCAGAGGTAGGAGAATCACCATGAGTTTGAGGCCACTCTGAGACTACATAGTGAATTCCAGGTCAGCCTGGGCTAGAGTGAGACCCTACCTCAAAAAACCAAAAATAGGGCTGGAGAGATGGCTTAGCGGTTAAGCGCTTGCCTGTGAAGCCTAAGGACCCTGGTTCGAGGCTCGGTTCCCCAGGTCCCACGTTAGCCAGATGCACAAGGGGGCGCACGCGTCTGGAGTTCGTTTGCAGAGGCTGGAAGCCCTGGCATGCCCATTCTCTCTCTCCCTCAATCTGTCTTTCTCTCTGTGTCTGTCGCTCTCAAATAAATAAATAAATAATTAAAAAAAAAAAAACAAAAATAAATTAAAAGTAAGAAAGAAAAAGACACTAGAAGATAAACACAGATTTGCAGAATTAATGGCCTAAAAATGGCTATATTTTTATGGCAAAATGCCGATAAAACCGAAAATTAACTTATAAATTCAATATAATCCCCATCAAAGTTCCATTGATATTTTCATACAACTAGAAAAAAGACAATCTTAAAGTTAATAAGGAAACACAAAGACACTAATAACTAAAGAAATCCTAAGCAGAAAAAATAATAATGCTGAAAATATCACAATATCTGATCTTATAATTTAAGACTCATAGTAAAAACAATTCTGTTACTGGTATAAAACACTCTGCCTGTGCTGGCCTGGAGCCCAGGCTGGCCTTGAACTTATATAGTTCTCTCCCTTAGGCTTTCTAGTGCTGGGATTACAGGTATGAGCTACCACACTGAGCTTTTTAATTTCATACAATCCCATTTGTCATTTTTCCTATTATTTTCACCTGGAAAACTGCTTGACAAATGTTGCATGCTATATTAATATGATAAATTATAATACTTTCCTGTATTGTATTAAATATTTTCCACATAGGATTTTTTTGGGGGTGGGTGGGTTCAAGGTAGGAGCTGGCTGTATCCCAGGCTGACCAGGCATTCAGTATGTAGTCTCAGGGTAGCCTCAAACTCATGGTGATCCTATCTCTGCCTCCTGAGTGCTGGGATTAAAGGGGTCACCACCATGCCTGGCTCAGAAAGGATTCCTTAAGCAATACTAAAATTTAAGTAACTGCATAAACAAGCATGCAGCTGGATGTGGTAGCAAAGACCTGTAATCCCAGCACGAAGGAGGCTGAGGCCAATTTGAGGATGGTGAGATTAGGTGAGCCTGGGCTACTTAGTGAGACACTCTTGGTCTCACATAAAAAACAAAACAAACAAAACCTCAAAGCAATAATCATTCATGAGAAGAACTGATCAGGTGATATTGCTATCCAACCATGGTGGCACACAGCTACAATTGTAGTAATTGGGAGGCTGAGGCAGGAGGATTGTAAATTTAAAACAAGCATAAGCTATGAAACTCTGTTGCTAACCAACAAACACAGATGATACTACCAACAGTTAGTAAACGCTAAAATTAAAGCAAGTCTTACCTCACAGATTTATATTTCACTAAAATAATGTTTCAGGGGACTGGAAAGATTGCTCAGTGGTTAAAGGCACTTGCTTGCAAGGCCTGACGGCCTGGGTTTGAGTCCCCAGTGCCTACATAAAGCCAGATGCACGAAGTGGCACTTGTGTCTTGGAGTTTGCTTGCAAGTGCAGAAGTCCTTAGTGTGCTCATTTTTTCCCCTCTCTCTGCTCGCTCCCTCTCTGTCTCTGTCTCTCTCTTTTTTCCTGAGGTAGGGTCTCATTCTAGTCCAGGCTAACCTGGAATTCACTATGTAGTCTCAGGCTGGCCTTGAACTCACAGTGTTCCTCCTACCCCTGCCTCCCAAGTGCTGGGATTAAAGGCATGTGCCACCATGCCCTGCTCCTGTCTCTCTTTTAAATAAATAAATAAAATATAAAACATAGTGTTTAAAATGAACATAGAAATTTAATAACATAAGAATATTTAAGTTTAAGCAAAAGAATATGTACAGACCATTAACAGTATATTACCAAATTTCAATGTGAGAGATGTTTCAAATAATAAGGCTGCAATTAGTGCATCTTCTTTGAGCACTTTATTCCTTAAGTTCAGACGAGCATGGGCTTCAGATAAGGAAAATCTAGAAAAGAAAATTAATGTTAACAAGAATATGTTGATATTATAAAAATAATATATATATGACAGGACATAACATCAGTCACACACCAAAAAGCAGCATCTTCTTTTTATTTTTTAAAGCATTTTTGTTGTTGTTGTTGTTTTTCCAGGCAGGGTCTCATTCTAGCTCAGGCTGACCTGGAATTCACTATGTAGTCTCAGGGTGGCCTTGAACTCATGATAATCTCCTACCTCTGCCTCCTGAGTGCTGGGATTAAAGGCATGCACCACCATGCCCAGCTTTTTCAAAACATTTTATTTATTTATTCATTTGACAGGGGGCAAGAGGCAGAGAGAGGGAGAGAATGGGCACGCTAGGGCCTCCAGCTGCTGCAAACGAACTCCAGACACATGTGCCACCTTGTGCATCTGGTTTACGTGGGTACTGGGGGATTGAACCTGGGTCCTTTGGCTTTGCAGGAAAGCACCTTAATCGCTAAGCCATCCCTCCAGCCTGTTTGTTTGTTTGTTTGTTGAGGTAGGGTCTCACTCTAGCCCAGGCTGACCTAATATTCACTGTGTAGTCTCAGACTGGCCTTGAACTCACAGTGATTCTCCTACCTCTGCCTCCCTTGTTCTTGTTTTTTAAAAATACTAGTTTCAGGTTGGTGAGATGGCTTAATGGTTAAGGCACTTGCCTGTGAAGCCAAAGGACCCAGGTTCAATTCCCCAGTATCCATGTAAACCAGATGCACAAGGTGGCACATGCGTCTGGAGTTTGTTTGCAGTGACTAAAGGCCCTGGTATGCCCATTATCTCTCTGTCTCCTCTCTATCTCATTCTCTCTGCTTGCAAATAGATAAATTAAATGAAATAAAAATTATTTAAAAAATACTAGCTTTTTTGGGGCAGGCATAGTGGCGCATACCTTTAATCTCAGCACTCAGGAGACAGAGGTAGGAGGATTGCCATGAGTTTGAGGCCACCCTGAGACTCCATAATGAATTCCAGGTCAGCCTGGGCTACAGTGAGACCCTACCTCAAAAAACAAAAAAACAAAACAAAACAAAATATTAGCTTTTTTAAAATGCACTTTTCCCCCACCAATTTAAATAGATTATGGCAGAAGCAGCAAGTATCCTGATTTGTTACTAAAACACTGGCTTCTATCTTGGCTTCTGTTTAGCACTTCATACCCCTTCCCCCAAGTTCCATTTAGATAAATACACAATAGGGAAAATAACCCTATCTGAATATCTTTTTTTTTTTTTTTTGGTTTTTCGAAGTAGGGTCTCACACTAGTCCAGGCTGACCTGGAATTCACTCGGTCATCTCAGGGTGGCCTTAAACTCACAGTGGCCCTCCTACCTCTGACTCCCGAGTGCTGGGATTAAAGGTGTGCGCCACCACGCCCAGCTGAATATCTTATATAAATATATCCTTGTTGTATTAATCTAGTTCTTCATCCATGTGATGTCTTCACAGAATCTTGGAATTCCAGTGTTGGAAGGGATCTTAGAGTTTGAACTTCAGTCAAGAAGTGAATTTCTTCTACAATATCCTGAGCTACTCATTATCCAGTCTTTTCGGAGCTTTTCCTTCATGAGGTGACCTACTCCTATGCTTTTTAAATAACCCAGAATGGGGGAAGGGGAACAATAGATGGTATTGGGAAGGGATTATGATCAAAATACATTATGTACACATAAGAAAATCATCAATAAAAAGTTTTAAAAACTAACCAGCTTTGGTTTCCTGAAATCTTTCTCTTATGCTTATACTAGGCAGTTGAGCTCCTTGAATAATTGCTAAACCTGAGATTCAGAAAATAAGCTTGACTTTTGAGGATTCTGGGAAGTGGAGAGATTCAACTTTAAAACCAGTAAAGGCATTTAAATTTTTGTACAAAACTTAAACAAATGTAAGCTGAAATTAGTGTCACTACAATTTGTACTCACTGGTCTCTTGCTCTCTTTGCTAAAACTATAGAACGAGCCTAATGCTCCTCAAATGTGATCAAATATTCATTTACTGTCATAGCAGCTCCATATTTTCTTTTATTCAAGTTAAATACTTCTAGTACCTGTAATGCTGTAATATCATCATGTGGATGAAGGGTAGAGTGCTTGCTTATTATGGGTGATGCTTTTTGTTCCATTCTGAGCACTACACACATGCATACAAATATAATTATGCCATTAAACACAATTTACAGGCCCTCACCATTCCAGCACTCTCCTTGTGGCAAGATTTAGTCAATCTTCCTTTTCGGGATAGTATGATATGTGTGATTTGACCATCAGAGAGGGCTGAGACAGAACCAAAATTCTCTTACTCTTGTTATATATCAATCAATCCCAAATGTCAACATTATAAAAGCCATATTATATTGTTTACTCATATTAATCTAAACACAATGACATTGCAAGTCCTTTTCATATATTTTCTTTCTTTTTAAAAGTTTTTTAAAAATATTTTTATTTATTTATTTGGGAAAGAGAGAGAAAGAGGCAGATATATATAGAGAGAATGGGCATACCAGGGCCTCTAGCCACTAAATGAAACCCAGACATATGCGCCACCTTGTGTATCTGGCTTACATGGGTACTGGGAAATTGAACCTGGTTCCTTAGGCTTCACAGACAAGCTTAACTACTTACTAAGCCATCTCTCCAGATCCCTTTTCATATGTTTTCATATAAAGTGGTATTACCCTCTTCCCATAAATTCATACTTGTATTAGGAGTTTAGAGACTTAATTGAGGATGTTACATATTTCTTTCTTTCTTTTTTTCTTTTCTTTGGTTATTTGAGGTGGGGTCCTGTTCTAGTCTAGGCTGACCTGGAATTCACTCATGGCAATCCTCCTACCTCTGCCTCCCATAAAAGCCTGTGCCACCATGCACTGTTTCTTAAGAAAATGTAGATTAAGATCATAATTCAAAACTTGGGAGGGGGACATCGTGGTGCATGCCTTTAATCCCAGCACTCAGGAGGAAGAGGTAGGAGAATCACTGTGTGTTCAAGGTCAGCCTGAGATTATATAGTGAATTCCAGATCAGCCTGGGCTAGAGAAAGACCCTACCTCAAAAAACTCAAAAACAAAACAACATCCCCAAAACTGTGGGGGATGCTGGGAAGATGGCTCAGTAGTTAAAGGTGCTTGCTTGCAAAGCCTGCTGGCTCAGGTTCATAAATAAATAACAAAAAGAATTGTGAAGGTCTCTCCAATGTTATTTATTCCATATTTGATTATTGTATCCCTAATGTCCTCATCCAAGCTCCTTCTGAAAATATTATCCAGGTTAGAATATGTATAGAACTTTTCACAGAAAAAGAAAAGTATGTATTATTCAACTCTACTTCTCCAGATAAGCAAATATGGTGTTGTAATGTATCTATCTATAGTTGGAGAGAAAAGCAAGGTTTATGATAACTCTACTAGGTAGGGAGGGTCCTTTTATTTTGCTATTTAGTAAACAACATTTCCTTTTAAAAAATATTTTATTACTTATTTGCAAGGAGAGATAGAGAGGGAAGAAGAAAGAGTGAGTTATGGCTACACCTGGGCCTCTTGCCACAGCAAACAAACTCCAGGCACATGTGCCACTCTGTGCATCTGGCTTTACATGGGTACTGGATTTGAACCCAGGCCTTCAGGCTTTGTAAACAAGTGCCTTTAATCACTGAGCCACCTCTCCAGCCTTCATAAACCCCATTTCGGTTTTCAAAAAATATTTTTAATTTAATTTATTAGAGAGAGGGAGAAAGAGGCAGACAGAGAGAGAGAGAATGGGCACACCAAGGCCTCCAGCCACTGCAAACGAACTCCAGATGCATGTGCCACCTTGTGCATCTGGCCTTCATGGGTATAGGGGTATCAAACCTGGGTCAAGCGCCTTAACTGCTAAGCTCTCCATACCCACAAACCCCATTTCTACCCTCAAATTTATTTATACAACATGAGAAGGTATTTATGTATCAATATGTCACATGTAAACTGAGGCTATAAAACTATGATGTAGCTATTTAAATAAAATAAGGTAATTCTGGGCATGCATGATTCCACTTGGGTGAAAAAATCCATATCTGTCCATATAAAATGTATCTATATATTTTATATGCTTAGCATATTAATTTAAAATATAACAGTTAAATATATCTCATACATAATATTTAAATTATATATGTATATGCTGTTATTTGAATAGATACTTTCTGGAAGGCTACATTAAGACTTTATTTTTTTTTTTTTGGTTTTTCAAGGTAGGGTATTACTCTAGCCCAGGATGACCTGAAATTTACTAGATAATCTCAGGGTGGCCTCGAACTCATGGGAATCCTACTATCTCTGCCTCCCAAGTGCTGGGATTAAAGGTGTGTGCCACCACGCCTGGCTACATTAAGACTCATTTTTTTTCTTGGTTTTTTGAGGTAGGATCTCACTCTAGCCCAGGCTGACCTGGAATTCACTATGGAGTCTCAGGGTGGCCTTGAACTCACAGTGATCCTCCTACCTCTGCTTCCCAAGTTCTGGGATTAAAGGCGTGCGCCACCACACCCGGCTACATTAATTGGTGTGATTATCCCCGGAGAAACAGATAGAAATAGGTAGCATGAGGAGGATGTTTTGCTCCTTTTAGTTTAAATTTATTTTACTTATGAGAGTGAGAGAGAGAATTGGCACGCTAGGGCCTTTTGCCAATACAAATGAACTCCAGATGCATGTACCATCTTGTGCACATATATGGCCTTGTGTACATGCATCACCTTGTGTGTCTGTCTTATGTGGGTTCTGAGGAGCCAAACTTGGGTCCTCAGGCTTTGTAGATAAGTGCCTTAACCACTAAACAATCTCCAGCCGTCATTTTAGATTTTTATAATGTTCATGTTTTCTTTATAGCAAAAGTAATTTTTGGGACTAGAGAGATGGTTCTGTGCTCAAAGGCTTGCTTGGCAAGTCTGAAATCCCAATGACCCTGGTTCAATTCCCCAGTACACACATTAAGCCAGATGCACAAAGTGGTGCATGTGAGGAGTTCATTTGTAGTGGCAAAAGGCCTGAGTGTGCCCATACTAGCTCTTTCTGTCTACCTCTCACTCTCAAATTAATAAAATAAAAAACTTTAAGTAATTTTCACCAGGCATGATGCTATATGCCTTTAATCCCAGCACTCAGGAGGCAGAGGTAGGCGGGTCTGTGAGTTTAAGGCCACCCTGAGATTATTTCAGGTCACCCTGGGCTAGAAAGCAAGACCCTACCTTGAAAACCCAAAAAACGCCAGGCATAGTGGTACACGCCTTTAATGCCAGCACTTGGGAGGCAGAAGTAGGAGCATCATTGTGAGTTCAAGGCCAGCCTGAAACTACATAATGAAGTCCAGATCATCCTAGGCTAGCGTGAGACTATAACCTCAAAAAAAAAGTAATTTTCATTAACTTAAGGAAAAGCAATATATGAATCTATTGAAGTATTTAACAGTAAAGGAAATGGGGCTGGAGAGAAGGTTTAGTAGTTACAACACTTGTCTGCACAGCCTACAAACCTGGGTTAGATTCTCCAGTATCCACGTAAACCAGATACACAAGGAGGTGCATGTGTTTGGAATTCATTTGCAGTGGCTACAGACTCTGGTATGCCCATTCTCTCTCTTTCTACCTCTTTCTCTCTCTAATAAATAAAATATTTTTTAAAAAATTTAAGTACAAGGGGGGATGGAGAGGTAGCTTAATGGTTAAAGTGCTTTCCTGAAAAGCCTAAGGATCCATGTTCTACTCTCTAGGTCCCACACAAACCAGACATACAAGGTGACACAAGCATGCAAGATTGCACATGTGCAAAAGATGGTGCACATGTCTGGGGTTTGATTGTAGTGGCTAGAGGCTTTGGCACACCAATTCTCTCTCTCTCTCTTCTTTCTCTGTCTCACTCTCGCATGCTCTCTCATAAAAATACAAAAATTAAAAGCCAGGCATGGTGGCACATGCCTTTAATCCCAGCACTCAGGAGGCAGAGGATTGCCGTGAGTTGGAGGCCACCCTGAGACTCCATAGTGAATTCCAGGTCATCCTGGGCTAGAGTGAGACCCTACCTTGAAAAACCGACAAAACAAAACAAAACAAAACAAAACAAAATATAAAAATAAGCCAGGGGTGGTGGCACATGCCTTTAATCCCAGCACTTGGGAGGCAGAGGTAGGAGGATTGCTGTGAGTTTGAGGCCACCCTGAGACTCCATAGTGAATTCCAGGTCAGCCTGGGCTAGAGTGAGACCCTACCTCGAAAAACCAAAAAACAAACAAACAAAAATAATTAAAAGTACAAGGGGGCTGGAGAGATGGCTTAGTGGTTAAGGCACTTGCCTGCGAAGCCCAAGAACCCAAGTTCAATTCTCCAGTACCCATGTAAGCACAAGGTGGCACATGCATCTGGAGTTCATTTGCAATGGCTTAGAGGCCCTGCTGCACCCATTCTCTCTCTCTCTCTGCTTCTCTATCAACTAAATAAAAAAATTTTTTTTTAAGTACCAGAACAGCTGGAGAGATGACTTAGCAGATAAGGCACTTGCCTGCAAAGCCAAAGGACCCAGGTTTTATTCCCCAAGACCCATGTAAGCTAAATGTAGAAGGTGGCACAGGTGTTTGGAGTTCAGTTACAGTTGCTAGAGGCCCTGGTGTGCCTATTCTCCTGCTTTCTATCTACTTCATTCTCTCTATCTCTCAGAAAGAAAGAAAGAAAGAAAGAAAGAAAGAAAGAAAGAAAGAAAGGAAGGAAGGAAGGAAGGAAGGAAGGAAGGAAGGAAGGAAGGAAGGAAGGAAGGAAGGAAGGAAGGAAGGAAGGAAGGAAGGAAGAAAGAAAGAAAGAAAGAAAGAAAGAAATATTTTTAAGTACAAGGAACAAGGCTAGGGATGTTGCTTAATGGTTTAGTACTTGCCTAACATGTGCAAGGTCTTGGGTTCAATCACTAGTATCACCAAATATAAATAAAAGTGTGGGAACAATATGCTTATGAAGAGGTTTCTTTAGGCCTCACTACAACATTCTTGATATATAAATAGCCACGTTAAAGTATAATCAGGGGCTGGAGAGATGGCTTAGCGGTTAAGCACTTGCCTGTGAAGCCTAAGGATCCTGGTTGGAGGCTTGATTCCCCAGGACCCATGTTAGCCAGACACACAAGGGGGCACATGTGTCTGGAGTTCGTTTGCAGTGGCTGGAAGCCCTGGTGTGCCCATTCTCTCTCTCTCTCTTCCTCTTTCTCTCTGTGTTTGTCACTCTCAAATAAATAAATAAAAATAAACAAAAAAATTTAAAAAATTATAACCATTTGAACCAGATATGGTGATGCACACCTTTAATCCCACCACTTGGGAGGCAGAAGTAGGAGGATCACTGAGAGTTCAAGGCCACTCTGAGACTCCATAGTGAATTCCAGGTCAGTCTGGGCTAGAATGAGACCATACCTCAAAAAAAAAAAAAAGTTTGTGTGTGTATATAATCATTTGTACCATAGTAGTGCATACTTTAATCACACCATTTGAGACGTGTTGTATCTACCCTCTCATTGCTGGCATAAAGCATTCAACCAAAAGCAGCTAATGGGAGGAGGGTTGTTTATTTTGGCTTACAGTCTCAATGGGAAGTTTCATGATGGCAAGGGAAAATATGGCATGAGCAGAGGCTGGACATCATCTTTTGCTAACATCAGGTAGACAACAGCTACAGGATAATGAGCTGAACTAACACTGGTAAGCTAAGGCTAATAAACCATCAAGGTCCACTCCCAGTAACATACCTTCTTCAGCAAGTCTCCACCTCTCAAATTGCCATCAGTTGAGGAGCATTCAGGACACATGATTTTTATGGGGGACACCTAATTCAAACTACCACAAGAGGTTGAGGTAGAGGATCTCTGTGAGTTTAAGACAGCCTGGGGCTACACAGTGAGTCCCAGATCAACCTGGGATAATGTGAGACCCTATCTCAAAAATAAAATAACAAACAAAGTAAAGCAAAATAAAATAAATAGGGCTAGGATGATTTCTCAGCAGTTAATGGTATTTGCTTGCAAAACCTACTGGCCTGGATTTAACTCTCAAGCCACTCACATAAAGCCAGAAATAAAACATGGCTCAAGTGTCTGGTGTTCATTCACAGCAACAAGAGGCCCTGGTATACCCACATATACACATGCACATGTTCAAATAAATAACTAAAATTTAAAATGTGAATAATAAAAAATTGTCATTTGCATCTGAAATCTTTGTACTTTTCTCAGGCACATCTCATTTAAAGGATCTAATAAAAATTAATTTAGTGGGCTGGACAGATGTTTAGTGGCTTGCTTATTAAGCTTGACAGGGGCTAGAGAGATAGCTCAGTGGTTAAAGTGCTTGCTTGCAAAGTCTGCCAGCTTGGGTTCAATTCCCCAGTACTCATGAGAAGCCAGACATACAAGGTGCATTTGGAGGTTGTGTACAGAGGCAAAAGGCCATGGCACGTCCATACTCCCTCTCTCTATCTCTTTCTGTTTCTCTCCATCCTTGCAAATAACTAAATAAAATATTTAGAATAATAGAAAATTATGATAATAATAATAATAAAAAATCCTGATGGCCTGTGTTCAGTACCCATGTAAAGCCAGATACACAAAGTGGCATAAGCATCCATCCAGAATTTATTTTCAGCCGGCCGTGGTGGCACACGCCTTTAATCCCAGCACTCGGGAGGTAGAGGTGGGAGGATCACCACAAGTTCGAGGCCACCCTGAGGATACATAGTGAATTCCAGGTCAGCCTGAGCTAGAGTGAGACCCTACCTCAAAAAAACAAAAAAAACCCCAACAACAACAACAAAATTATACATATATGTATATGTGTGTGTATGCATATATATATATGTATATATATATGTATATATATATATGTACACATACATACATACACACACACACACACACATATAGAATTCATTTTCAGTGGTAGGAGGTCCCGTTGCACCCATACTCTCTCTCTCTCAAATAAATATATAAAAATATTTAAAAATTAATTTAGTGAAAGGAATTATTAGAGGTTCAACAGATGTAGAAATATAGCAAAAGAAATTATTAGGCCATTACACATATTTTGGAGTAAGATAAATTATAAACCAACTAAACAGAGAAACAAGTGAAATAGATAAGTTAATTGAACACATATCTTAAAGTCAATTTTGGCCTTAAAATCATGGATTGAATACCTACAGATATTTTAATGCAGATGCTGACAGCTTTGATCCATATATAGAGTCTGCTCTGATTCTGCGACTTGCTAGATAATAGCCATGAATCATTCTTTCTGCTTCCAAGCTGAATTCTACATGCAAATTCTTTGCAAAAGCCAGTAGCTACATTAAAAATACAGAAAATTAAGAGATTTAAATTTTATTATCAAATCTTAAAAACCCCAAAGTGTACTGGAATTTTGTTTAAAAGTGTGTATATTTTCTTCACATCAAAATTAAGTAAATTTCTGGGGTCACTTTACAGTAACCATGTACTTTAAATCATAGACTTTTGCTTGTAAGAAATATTAAAACTTACACAGAAAAATCTCTCTCAGAAAAGAAAAAAATCTCTCTCAGTGTAGAAATGTCCCATGAAACACATTTGAATGACTAACTAACTTTTGTGATTCTAATGGGAGAAAGGCTCCCTCCCTCAGAATCTCATTTCTCTTTTAAGTAGCTTTAATAACTTTTTATACTTTCCTTGGAGCTACTTGCTTTTCTTCTTTCCTTTTAAAGGTACTAAGCTGACACCTGGCACTTAGCTAATTGCTATAAAGAGGACCTTAAAGATTCAGGAAGATCTGGGCAGAGAGTAATTCTTCAAAACAGTGATTAACACTATTTTCTTTGAGTTTCATGCTTTTTAATTATTTCTTATTTTCTGCATGTGTATATGTGTACATGTACATATGTTTGTATAAGTGTACATGTGCACATGCATGCATATAGAAGCCAGAGTTGACTTTAGGTGTTTTTCTCAATTACTTTCCATCTTATTTATTGAGACAGAATACCTTAAATACCTAGTCATGGTATAATTTGCAGATTGATTTTACTATCCTAGTTCTTTTCTACTTTTTCAACTTATAAAAGCAAAAATAAAAATGAATTATTATTGGGTTTTCTATAAATAACTTTTTCTCCAGTACTGGGTATTGAACCCAAGGCCAAGCACATATAGGCAAGACCTATACCAATGGGCAACAAACACATCCCCATATTTTGTATTTTACATATAATCTTAAAAAAACAATATGAATAGATCCTGGATTGGATACACCCTGTCTATGCTCTCTGCATGTTTCTGAAGGCCTTCAGAAATAGAGATAATCCAGGAATCCTCCCTAAATTTACACCATGGAGCATGGTGATGTGCCACCTTCAGAAAAGGACTCATAGCAGCAGTGTTGTCAGCATTGAAAATAGACAACTCTTATGGTTTCTTCAACTCCAAAGCTTCCTTTGGGGGTCCATATCACTGCTTAAGTTCTTCCTTTGTCCAACCCAGCACCCCTCCTTCCTGAGGGATTGACACAGGAGTGCTCTATAGTACACTTGGTACACTAAAGTCTATCTTCTCCACATTACAATCTGTAACAAAGTCTATCCTCTCATTTATGTGGTGGACAGATTATCTTCCATTTGTACCATTTCATGTGTCTAGTAAAGTCAATAACTACTATATTCTACCTGAGAATCTACGAGTATTGCAAACTGCCAAAGTCTTAGACAATTTTGCTCCAGGTAAATCATTCTTCCCATAACTTTCCATATATACTAATATTTACTTCTATATCATTTTCTACTGTTTTTCTGTTATAAACACCCATTCTTTATGCCATTGAAATTTTACCTTTCCTTAAAGCCCAATTCAAGTCTCATCTCCACCCTGAGGTTTTCCCAACTTTAACATTCTACATTAATGTCTTCACTTCTGAATTCCAAATATACTTACAGGTGCCCACTCAGAATAGCATTTAAATTGACCCTTAATTGTATTATGTATCTTGTTTTCATCTTGATTAAATGAAAAACTATCTAAAGAAGACATTTATATTTCTGTGAGAATGTAAAAGAACAGAATGTAAAAGCTCATATATTTGAAGTATTTAGCAAATACCTACCTAGTTAACATAGATATTTGTTCTTTCAGGAACAAATGGCAAGACATTTTCTAGGGAATAGTTTTACATTTAGTACTCCAGTTGTTAGAAGCTACCTATTTTTTGTTGTTGTTGTTTGTTTTGTTTTTCAAGGAAGGGTTTTCACTTTAGCTCAGGCTGACCTGGAATTCACTATGTAGTCTCAGGGTGGCCTCGAACTCATGGCAATCCTCTGACCTCCACCAGTATTAAAGGCGTGAGCTACTACACCCGGCTTTCATAACACATTTTAAATACTTGACAGAAGCAATTTAGGTTAAGGGCTTATGGCTGAGAGTTTTAAGAGGATACTTTCCATCATGGCAAAAAAGACATGGTGGTAAAAACAAGAGGCCAAGTTGGCCACATTGCAGCCACAGTCAAGAAGTAGAGGGTGAACAGGATTTGGAGCTGGGCTACAATATATCAAAGCCTGCTCCAAGTGAACCATTTCTTCCCGCAAGTTTTTATCTCCTAAAGGTTCCATAATCTTCCCAAATAGTGTCACTAAGCTGGGACCAAATATTCAAATACATGAGCCTATAGAAGACATTTTACATTCAAACCACAATAGCCATAGACTTCCATATTCCCCACCTTCTATATAACCTCTTCAGATACTTTAGTCTAGACAGATTTATGAAAGGATTTTAAATACAAATGCAAGCCTTTGATAGCTATGGTCATCACTATTAAATTTATATCAACTATCCTCTGGTTCTCTGAACATTTTTACAATGATAGAACATTAAAACATGTCACTGAGTTAGGATAGATATTTTTGAAATTCAGATTTCTGAAGGCATTTATAAAAGAGAGATCCATTTGGATCATTTTAAAATGTGAATAACTTTGTATTCATAAGGCTACCATAATTTTCTACAGAAATATTCCACTTTAGCAAATTGAGCATTTAAAAGCTACAGATATTTGCATAGTAGTATAAATAATAAGCTTAACATTTTGGGGGGCTGGAGAGATGGATTAGCAGTTTAAAGGTGCTTACTTAGAAAGCTAGACAGCACGGGTTTGATTCTCCAGTACCCACATAAAGCCAGATGCACAAAGTGGCATATGTATTTGGAGTTCACAGGAGGCCATAGCATTCCCATATTCATTCTCTCTCTCTTTCTCTCAAATAAATAAATAAAAATATTTGAATAAAACATTTAAATATATTTCCTTACACGGTTGTTTAATTATATAATCCTAAGTTTTTTTTATACAATGTTCTCAAACTGTTCAAAATTTGGAAGTAAACTAGTATAAAAGGATTCTAGCTGGGCATGATGGCACATATCTATAATCTCAGCACTTGGGAGGTAAAAGCTGGAGGATCAGGAGTTTAAAGTCAGCCTGGGCTTCATGAAATCCTGTCTCAAAGGAACAAAACAAACAATTAAAAGTTCTAAATGAAGAAAAAGAATGCCCAAAGAGGCTTTTGTTTAAATTGAGGAACACTGGGTTGGAGAGATGGCTTAGCAGTTAAGGTGCTTGCCCGCAAAGCCTAAGGACTCAGGTTCAATTGCCCAGTACCCACATCAGCCAGATGCACAAGATGGCACATGCATCTGGAGTTGGTTTAAAGTGGTTAGAGAACCTGGTGCACCCATTCTCTCCCTCCCTTTCTCTCTCTCTCCCCTTCTCTCTCTGCCTCTTTCTCAAATAAATAATATACAAATTGAGAAACATTAATTTATGAACTCTGGTTAAGCATTACATCTACCTTTACCTTTTCAAAATCTTCAGTTGTAAACTGTTTAGAAGCTAGGTAAAGCAGCCCTTCAGGATCCATAGCTTTCTTTAAAGTATGTTGTACAACAGAAAGAAGTGGGTGGCAAGGAGATGATTCATTGCAGTTAATCAATAATCCAAATGCCTCCACAAGGTTGGTTGGAATCAAACCATAATCCTACAACAAATCAAAAAAGATAAGACAAACAGTAAGCTTTTGAATTTTCATAAATTGGAAATGATTACAAATTAATCAGCATATAATTATTATTTACATTATTACTAATTATTTTATTAGTAATTACAATGTAAAGTAATTTCTGAAAAGCCTGGTAACTTGTGGAGAGCAACTTTTTTTGTTTGTTTGTTTGTTGAGGTACGGTTTCCCTGTACTCCAGGCTGACCTGAAATTCACTATGTAGTTTCAGGGTGTCTTCAAACTCCCTGCGATCCTCCTATCTCTGCCTCTGGGATTAAAAGCATGTGCCACCACATCCAACTGGAAGCAACTTAAAAAAAAAAGATTTATTTTATTTTATTCATTTATTTGAGAGAAAGATAAATAAGGAGAGAGAAAAAGGACAGAGAGAGAGAGAGGAGAAAGGGTGCACCAGGGCCTCCAACCACTGCAAAGAATTCCAAATGCATGTGCCACTTTGTCCATCTGGCTTGTGGGTATCTGGCATTGGACCGGATCCTTAGGCTTCACAGGCAAACACCTTAACCATAAGCTACCTTTCAAGCCCTGGAGAGCAATTTAGAAAAATAATTTTCTGGGATGGAGAGATGGCTTAGCGATTAAGGCATTTGTTTTTGAAGCCTAAAGACCCAGGTTTGATTCCCCAGTACCCAAGTAAACCAGATGCACATGGGACATGCATTTGGAATTCATCTTCAGTGACTGGAGGCCCTAGCATGCCCATATTCTTTCTTTCTCTCTCTGGCTCTTTCTCTTTCAAATAAATAAAATATACAGGGCTGGAGAGATGGCTTAGCAGTTAAACGCTTGCCTGTGAGGCCTAAGGACCCCGGTTCGAGGCTTGGTTCCCCAGGTCCCACGTTAGCCAGATGCACAAGAGGGCGCACGTGTCTGGAGTTCATTTGCAGAGGCTGGAAGCCCTGACACGCCCATTCTCTCTCTCTACCTCTATCTGTCTTTCTCTCTGTGTCTGTCACTATCAAATAAATAAATTAAAAATTAAAAAAAATATATACAAAAACTTTTTTTATTATTTGAGAGGGAAAGCTAGAATGAGGAGAACAACTTTTTTAAAAAAAATTATTGAAAACTTCCATACTTAGATAATAAACCATGATAATTCCCTCCCCTCCCTCACTTTCCTCTTCACAACTCCACTCTCCATCATATCCCCTTCCTCTCTCCATTAGTCTCTTTTTTACTTTGATATCATCTTTTTCTCCTATTATGAGGGTCTGTGTGAAGGTATTTCTAGGCACTGCGAGGTCATGGATATCAAGGCCAATTTCTGTCTAGACAGTAGGAGAGCAACTTTTAAAAATGGGTTTTAAAGCCAGGTTTGGTGGTGCGTGCCTTCAATCCCAACACACAGGAGGCTGAGAAAGGAGGATCACTATGAGTTCAAGGCCAGCCTGGCTAGAGTAAGACCCTGCTTAAAAAAAGAAAAAAAAAGGTTTTGGGGATGGAGAGTTGGCTTAGCAGTTAAGGCACTTGCCTGCAAAGCCAAAAGACCTCAATTCAATTCCCCAAGCCAGATGCACAAGGTGGCGCATGTATCTTGAGTTCGTTTACAGTGGCTGTAGGCCTTGGCATGCCCATTCTTCCTATATCTGTCTCTCTCTCAAATAAATAAATAAATAAATAAATAAATAAATAAAAGGTTTTATATTGAGTATTTCAAAATTTTAAATGTGAGCTTGATTCCCCAGCACCACAGCAAAACAAAACAAAGCCACTAAAAAAATTCAAGCGGGCTGGAGAGATGGCTTAGCAGTTAAGCGCTTGCCTGTGAAGCCTAAGGACCCCGGTTCGAGGCTCGGTTCCCCAGGTCCCACGTTAGCCAGATGCAAAAGGGGGCGCACGCGTCTGGAGTTTGTTTGCAGAGGCTGGAAGCCCTGGCGTGCCCATTCTCTCTCTCTTCCTCTATCTGTCTTTCTCTCTCTGTGTCTGTCGCTCTCAAATAAATAAATTAAAAAATTTAAAAAAAAAAATTCAAGCAACTGGGCACGGTGGCACATACATTTAATCCCAGCACTGGGGAGGCAGAGGTGGGAGGATCACTGTGAATTCAAGGCCAGCCTGAGACATATAGTGAATTGCAGGTATCAGCCTGGACTAGAGTGAGACTCTACCTCAAAAAACCAAAAAATAAAAATTAAAATAAAATAAATCAAACAACTGGATCATTATTACTGTAATACCTAATAAAGTATAGAATGTGTTAGTAACAAAACATTAAGAATATATATTATTGAGTATGTGCCTGCTTGTACTCCAGCTCTCAGAAGGCTGAGGAAGGCTAAAGGAAGAAGTTCAAGGCCATTTGGGGCTATATAGTAAAATACAGCACAGCGTTAGCTACATAGCAAGACTCTGTCTAAAAAAGCAAAAGTGGGCTAGGGTGATGGCTCAGTGCTTAAAGATGCCTGCTTGCAAAGCTTGCTGACCTGGGTTGGATTCCTCAGTACTCACATAAAGCCAGATGCACAAAGTGGCACATATACCTGGAGTTTGCAGTGGCAAGAGACCCTGGCATGCCCATTCTCTCTCTCCTTGCAAATAAAAGCAAATACATATTTAAAAACTAAAAGTGAGGGCTGGAGAGATGGCTTAGTGGTTAAGCACTTGCCTGTGAAGCCTAAGGACCCCAGGACCCACGTAAGCCAGATGCACAAGGGGGTGCCCACATCTGGAGTTTATTTGCAGTGGCTGGAGGCCCCATTCTCTCTCTCTCTCTCTCTCTCTCTCTCTCTCTGCCTCTTTCTCTGTCACTCTCAAATAAATAATTAAAAATAAACAAAAACAATTTTTAAAAAAATAAAAGTGTAAGAGGTAGAAGAAGAAAAAGAGGGAGAGAACAAGAAGGAAAAGGAGAAGAAGGGGGAAAGAGGTAAGGAAGAAAATTTACTTATAACTCTAAATTTCCTGAACAAGAGTCTTTTATTTTTGGTAGGATTTCGCTCTAGCCCAGGCTTATCTGGAATTCACTATGTAGTCTCAGGCTGGCTTTGAATTTACAGCAATCCTCTACCTCTGCCTATTGAATACTAGGATTAAAGGCATGTGCCACCATGACTGGCAAGTCTTTTTTTAATGGTTTTTTGAGCTGAGTCTCATGTTGACTTGGATGTCTTCAAACTTGTCTATGGTTGAGGGAGAACATGAACTCCTAATCTTCCTACCTCCACCCTCCCAAGTGCTAGGATTGTAAGTGTGCACACATGCCCAGCCTCCTGAAGAACATTCTAACAATGAAATAAACATATACCTTACCATCTGACCAATCAGAGTGCTGGGTTTCTGTGCATTTTTTCTTGACGATGCATCCATATCAACAAAAGACCAAAAACTGCACTGAATTGGAAAACTCATTTGTTGATCAATAACATCCCCAAACTTCTTTCCTGGTATGTACACTGTAATGCTTCTGCTCTCTAAAACTAAGTTAGAAGACATTATCCATTTGTTATTTAAGAAGTCAGATAATCTACATCCCTCAACAATACTTTTTGATAGCATTCTTTTAAATTGCCATTCAAGTAAACATTCTGTATGTCTACAAATTAATTACAAATGTTGTCATATAAAATGAATGATTTTTTGCAAATATTTTTATCTGTGAGTAGAGAGGGAATGGGTTTGCCAAGTGAACTCCAGAAATATGTGCCACTTTGTGCATCTGGCTTTACATGGTACTGGGAATCGAACCTGGCCAGCAGGCATAGCAGGCAAGTGAATTTAACCATGAAGCCATCTCATATACAATGAAATATTATGTGGACTAAACATCACAAGTGGCTGGGACATGGAGAGTGGTGATAGATAACACTTTGAATGTACTTAATGTCACTAAATTATACACTTAAAAATGGTAAAAATTGGGTTGGAGAGATGGCTTAGTGGTTAAGGTGCTTGCCTGCAAAGACAAAAGACCCAGGTTCGATTCCCTAGAACCTACATAAGCCAGACGCACAGGTGGTGCATGCATCTGCAGTTTGTTTGCAGTGGCTAGGGGCCCTGGCATGCCCATTATCCCCCCCCACCACCAACTATTTGCCTCTTTCGCTCTCACAAGTAAATAAATTTAATGTAAAAAAATTTAAATAGTTAAAATTGTAATGTTAGGGCTAGAGAAATGGCTCAATGGACAATGCTATTTCCACTCAAGCTGGAATACCTGAGTCCAATCTCCACAAGAGAAGCCATAGCAGACTTCTGTTATTCCAGGACATTGGTCCTGATGGTGAGATGGGAGGCAGAAACAGAAGAGTTTCCTGGAAGCTTGAGGCGAACCCAGCCAAGAATAGCAGAATGAGAACCTAGAGTGAGAAACCCTGCCTCAAATGAGGTGGACAGGCAAGGACTAACTCAGAAGTTATCCTTTAACTGCCATATGTACACTATGACATGTGTATAACCTCATTTCTAGACAGAACACATGAACATATGCGGCGAACCCCCTGACCAGCAGGAGAAGAATGACCAGCAAACAAAGATCCTTCTTGATCACACTTTATTGGAGAGCCTCTTGGTTAACAGGAAAGCTGATGGCGAGGGGTGAGGGGCGCAGGAGTGTAGCTGCTTTTATAGGGCAGAATACTACGGGGCACCTGCTGATTGGCTGCCATAGGCTCACCCACCCATAGGAGCCACGGGATAGGCTCGGGACAAGGTGCGTCAAGCGCATGCGTAACCTCAAGCGAGGTTGGCGCCAAGGCGCTGCCTAAATAAGGAATTGTTTACCTCAAGACTGGCAGGAAGCCAGCGCCATCTTGTAATGGCATCTGCATTAGCTCCCTACAGTTCCCCCTTTTTTATTAACTTATGGCATAGCTCAGGAAAAATAGCCACCTTCCCGATCAGGTCCGCACCTCATGATGTGTTGACCGATCAAGGGAAGAAGTTCAACCTCCCCTTCCTCAGTGCAATGGGACAGATCCCCTGAGAGTGCAAAGGCGGCGGTCAAACGAAAGTTACCAGATCCCTGCCCATCCTCATGCAATGGGTACTCTGAGACCCTGAGGGTGCAAGGGCCAGGGGAGCTATTTGCCTTTTAAAGCTGACAGCCAAATTTGGGGGGAGGAACCACTTTCCAAGGCAGCGAGCGCTTGAGAAATGACCATCTTATCTCTCTTGGTCTGGGTTTGCAGGCGGCAAATCAACCAGAGGCAAAGTAAGCATCCTCCCAGGCAGCACACCAGGAACATTCCCACTCCTACCCATTCCTTAAAATAAGAGAACACTCTTTAGATGGGAATTTAGGGCTGTCTGAGTCTCCAGGGCCACGGTAGTGGAGGAGGCCAAACTATTCAAAGTTTCAGCAGTCTGTACCGAAGTGGCCATGGCCACACTGGCTGCTGTGGCAGCAGCTGCTATTGCGGCCACAACCGCTATCATCGCTGCCGTGATACCAAAATCTCTTTTTTGTCTGAATAGCGATAGCGTGCTAGGGGCCTCTACAGGCACGGGGACCCACCGGGGCACCCTAAGGACCATAGCATTCTTGAATACCTTGGCACTCCAGCATTGAGACAAGTAACAGGAAGCATTGGTACAATTACTGAAAGAGAAGTTACTAAGAATGAACAGAAATGGTGGATGAATACCGGCCGGCGCAGGGGCAAAGGAAGTATTCCTCCCACAGCCATGTCCAATGTCATTAACACCCCCAGATGTACTGAGGCGCTTCCAAAATGCCCCTTATCTTGTGTCTCTTCCTCTTCCACTTGATTCTCCGTATGGAGGGTCCCGGGCACATTATTGCAAGCTACAAGTCCTCCTTGTAACAGTACAAAGGGTGTAAAGTCCGTGCAGCTGCCATTTGTTCCACATAAAATCCACTTTGAAAATGGAGTTGTAAAGAAGCGAGGGAAGACCGTGGCAGAATGGAGCACCGGCATAGGTTTGGGAAAGGTTGACAGAATACCCCAACATGGCTCTCCTTTAATGGATTCCAGGCACAGGAGGAAGATTATCCACAAGACCTTTATCATCTCCGCCCTGATGGACCTTACTGTCTTCTGGACCCTCCTCCAGAGATCGCTTGACTGTCCTCACCAGCCGGCTGGAACCCAATGAGGGGAATCCTGTTCCTGTGGAAAAACACAAACAGCTCCCCTGGATCTTATTATAACAAGATCCGGTCCTTTTTATTTATTATCTAAGACATAGAAAGGGCAAGTTCGTTGCAAAATTAAAGACTGAAGTTGTAAAAGAATATTAGACACCAGACTAGCAGAGCGAACAGAAGCAGCAGTCTCTGGGCCAGCAACCGCATTAGCCACATATAAGGAATCCGTAAACAAGTTAAAAGAAGTAGAGAATGTCTGAAAGACCTCCAAAACAATTAGGCATTCAACAATTTGAGGGGAATCGGGTCTAAACATTTTTACTATAGACTCCGAGCCCTGCTGTAATGATCCTGTGCAACAGCGCAACGGAATAATCTGCACCTGGTCCAAAATCCTTGACTGCCTGAACCAAATCCTTTAGTTGTTTATAGGGAACTGGTTCATGTCTCCTTTGTTGAGTTACTGGGTCCTCAAAAACGGGAAAAGCGGAGGCCAGCCGCGACCAGGTTTTTGTTTTAATGAAGCGGCATGTGTCCCCAGGGGAGTTATAGGGTGGGGGTGCGGAAGGCTCTATCGACTGTAAAGGACCACACCCTTGGCCTTGAGGCCCCTTTGTCAGTAAAGGGCGTCTAGTAACAGGCGGTGGCCTCCTTTTGTCTTTCCTCTTCCCCTTTAAATAATTTTTTTTCTTCCTCCTCTGCAGAATCGGAGCTAGCCTCCTCATTTGTGTCAAGTACATTTAAATGTGTAAGCTCCTCAATGGGAGGGTAGAGCCTGTCAAAGGCTCCTTTTTCCCCCTGGGGGGGGCAATTATAGATTTCACCTGTTTCTCTGAGCTCATCTTTTAAACTTTTATCTTTGTTTAATCCCTTCTTTTTTATTTTTTTTCTTTTTCTAGGCCTAGTTTTTGACTCCCCATTTGAATCTGACTCAGAAAGGCTATCCTGATGCCTTGGGAGAACTTCCCGTCCCCTTCTAATAAGTTCCATGTGGTTTTCTTTACTTAAGCAAGAGTGAATCAGCCGCCAAAACGGCAGTGTACCCTTACCAATTCTGTTCTCTTGTTTTGCTGCCTCCAATTCTCTACCTAATTTCTCCCAAGTAGGGAGAAAAAGGTCCCCCGAGACCGCAAACCAGGGCGCGATCGTATCTAGGTCTCTAACAATCTTTTTAATTGTTGCAGAGGAGACCCTAATGTCCCTCTGCTTAAGCAATTCTTTTATCGGCTGGACAAAGTCAACAGTCACAAAACTCGCACCCTGAGAATTGCCCATGTTGCACTCACAGCAAACGACAAGGACAATAAACCACACAGGAATGAAAATAACAAGGATCAGGTAGGGATCTAAGTGAAAAAACATTATGACTGGGGATGACTTACCGATGTCTTCCTCTCCGTGTGTCAAGTTCTGGATCCTCTTTGGCCCCTCGCCCGGTGACCACAAAGCACCCAGCGTCCCGGGTTTCGGCACCACTTTGCGGCGCACCCCCTGACCAGCAGGAGAAGAACGACCAGCAAATGAAGATCCTTCTTGATCACACTTTATTGGAGAGCCTCTTGGTTAACAGGAAAGCTGATGGCGAGGGGCGAGGGGTGCAGGAGTGTAGCTGCTTTTATAGGGCAGAATACTACGGGGCGCCTGCTGATTGGCTGCCATAGGCTCACCCACCCACAGGAGCCACGGGATAGGCTTGGGACAAGGTGAATCAAGCGCATACATAACTTCAAGTGAGGTTGGCGCCAAGGCGCTACCTAAATAAGGAATTGTTTACCTCAAGACTGGCAGGAAGCCAGCGCCATCTTGTAATGGCGTCTGCATTAGCTCCCTACAAACATACACATTAATTAATTAATTTCTTTTTTTTTTCTTTTTTTTTTAATTTTTATTAACATTTTCCATGATTATAAAATATATCCCATGGTAATTCCCTCCCTCCCCACCCCCACACTTTCCCGTTTGAAATTCCATTCTCCATCATATTACCTCCCCATTACAATCATTGTAATTACATATATACAATATCAACCTATTAAGTATCCTCCTCCCTTCCTTTCTCCACCCTTTATGTCTCCTTTTCAACTTACTGGCCTCTGCTACTAAGTATTTTCATTCTCACGCAGAAGCCCAGTCATCTGTAGCTAGGATCCACATATAAGAGAGAACATGTGGCGCTTGGCTTTCTGGGCCTGGGTTACCTGACTTAGTATAATACTTTCCAGGTCCATCCATTTTTCTGCAAATTTCATAACTTCATTTTTCTTTACCGCTGAGTAGAACTCCATTGTATAAATGTACCACATCTTCATTATCCACTCATCTGTTGAGGGACATCTAGGCTGGTTCCATTTCCCAGCTATTATAAATTGAGCAGCAATAAACATGGTTGAGCATGTACTTCTAAGGAAATGAGATGAGTCCTTTGGATATATGCCTAGGAGCGCTATAGCTGGGTCATATGGTAGATCAATCTCTAGCTGCTTTAGGAACCTCCACACTGTTTTCCACAATGGCTGGACCAGATTGCATTCCCACCAGCAGTGCAGAAGGGTTCCTTTTTTTCCACATCCCCGCCAACATTTATAATCATTTGTTTTCATGATGGTGGCCAATCTGACAGGAGTGAGATGGAATCTCAATGTAGTTTTAATCTGCATTTCCCTGATGACTAGTGACGTAGAACATTTTTTAAGATGCTTATATGCCATTCGTATTTCTTCCTTTGAGAACTCTCTATTTAGCTCCATAGCCCATTTTTTGATTGGCTTGTTTGATTCCTTATTATTTAACTTTTTGAGTTCTTTGTATATCCTAGATATTAATCCTCTATCAGCTATATAGCTGGCGAAGATTTTTTCCCATCCTGTAGGTTGCCTCTTTGCTTTTTTCACTGTGTCCTTTGCGGTGCAAAATCTTTGTAATTTCATGAGGTCCCAGTGATTAATCTGTGGTTTTATTGCCTGAGCAATTGGGGTTGTATTCAGAAAGTCTTTGCCAAGACCAATATGTTGAAGGGTTTCCCCTACTTTTTCCTCTAGCAGTTTCAGAGTTTCAGGTCTGATGTTAAGGTCTTTAATCCATTTGGACTTAATTCTTGTACATGGCGAGAGAGAAGAATCTATTTTCATCCTTCTGCAGATATTTATCCAGTTTTCAAAACACCATTTGCTGAAGAGGCTGTCTCTTCTCCAATGAGTATTTTTGGCATTTTTATCGAATATCAGGTGGCTATAGCTACTTGGGCTTACATCTGGGTCCTCTATTCTGTTCCACTGATCTACACGTCTGTTTTTGTGCCAGTACCATGCTGTTTTTGTTACTATGGCTCTGTAGTATAGGGTAAAATCAGATATGGTGATACCACCAGCCTCTTTTTTGTTGCTCAGTATTATTTTAGATACTCGAGGTTTTTTGTGATTCCAAATGAATTTTTGGATTGTTTTTTCTATTTCCATGAAGAAAGCCTTTGGAATTTTGATAGGGATTGCATTAAATGTGTAGATTGCTTTAGGTAAGATTGCCATTTTCACGATATTGATTCTTCCAATCCAGGAACAAGGGATGTTTCTCCACTTTCTAGTGTCTTCTGCAATTTCTCGCTTGAGTGTTTTAAAGTTCTCATTGTATAGATTCTTTACTTCCTTGGTTAGGTTTATTCCAAGGTATTTTATTTTTTTTGATGCAATTGTGAATGGGAGTGATTCTCTGATTTCATCCTCTGTGTGTTTGTTGTTAGCATATATGAAGGCTACTGATTTCTGTGTATTTATTTTGTATCCTGCTACATTGCTGTAGGTTTTGATCAGCTCTAACAGCTTGCTAGTAGACTCTTTAGGGTCCTTTATGTATAGAATCATGTCATCTGCAAATAATGATAACTTGATTTCTTCCTTTCCAATTTGTATCCCTTTTATGTGTGTCTCTTGCCTTATTGCTATGGCCAAGACTTCCAAAACTATATTAAATAGAAGTGGGGACAGTGGACACCCTTGTCTTGTTCCTGATTTTAGTGGAAAAGCTTCCAGTTTTTCCCCATTTAGTAATATGTTGGCTGTAGGCTTGTCATAAATAGCCTTTATTATATTGAGATATGTTCCTTCTATTCCCAGTCTCTGTAGGACTTTTATCATGAAGGGATGTTGGATTTTGTCAAATGCTTTCTCTGCATCCAATGAGATGATCATGTGATTTTTGTCCTTCAACCCGTTTATGTAATGTATTACATTTATATATTTGTGTATGTTGAACCATCCCTGCATCTCTGGGATAAAGCCTACTTGGTCAGGGTGAATGATCTTTTTGATATACTCTTGTATTCTGTTTGCCAATATTTTGTTGAGAATTTTTGCATCTATGTTCATGAGGGAGATTGGTCTGTAATTTTCTTTTTTTGTTCTATCTTTGCCTGGTTTTGGTATCAGGGTGATGCTGGCCTCATAGAAGGAGTTTGGTAGAATTCCTTCTTTTTCTATTTCCTGGAAAAGCTTAAGAAGCAATGGTGTTAGCTCTTCCTTAAAAGTCTGGTAAAATCCAGCAGTGAATCCATCCGGGCCTGGGCTTTTTTTAGTTGGGAGATTATTGATAACTGTTCGGATCTCCATGTTTGTTATAGGTCTATTTAAGTGATTAATCTCAGTTTGATTTAATTTAGGTAGGTCATATAGATCAAGGAAATCATCCATTTCTTTCAGATTTTCATACTTTGTGGAGTATATGCTTTTATAGTATGTCCCTATGATTTTTTGAATTTCTCTGGAATCTGTTGTGATGTTACCTTGTTCATCTCTGATTTTATTAATTTGTGTCTCTTCTCTCTTTCTTTTGGTCAGATTTGCTAAGGGTTTATCAATCTTGTTTATCCTTTCAAAGAACCAACTCTTTGTTTCATTAATTCTTTGGATTGTTCTTTTTGTTTCTATTTCATTAATTTCTGCCCTAATCTTTATTATCTCTTCCCGTCTACTAATTTTTGGTTTGCCTTGTTCTTCTTTTTCCAAGGCTTTAAGGTGAAGCATTAGGTCTTCTACTTGTGACCTTTCTAATTTCTTAACATAGGCACTTAAGGCTATAAATTTACCTCTTAGAACTGCCTTCATTGTGTCCCAGAGATTTTGATATGTTGTGTTCTCATTATCGTTTGACTCTATAAAGTTTTTGATTTCCTTCTTGATTTCTTCATTGACCCATTCATCATTTAGTAGTGTATTATTTAGTTTCCATGATTTTGTGTATGCTCTATAGCCTTTCTTGCTACTGATTTGCAGCCTTTGGATGAAATGTCCTGTATATATCTGTTAAGTCCATTCCTTCTATGACCTCATTTAGTCCAGATGCCTCTCTGTTTATTTTTTCCCTGGATGACCTGTCAATTGATGAGAGTGGGGTGTTAAAGTCACCAACCACCACTGTGTTTGGTGTTATCTGTGACCTTAGTTCTAATAGTGTTTGTTTGATGAATTTGGGAGCCCCCATGTTAGGTGCATATATGTTTAGGATTGTAATGTCCTCCTGTTGGAGTGTGCCCTTAATCAATATAAAGTGACTTTCCTTATCTTTCTTGACTAACGTCGGACTAAAGTCTACCCTGTCTGGTATTAGGATAGCAACCCCTGCTTGTTTTCTAGGCCCATTTGCTTGAAACACCATCTTCCAACCTTTCACCCTAAGATAATGTCTATCCTTTGTAGAAAGGTGAGTTTCTTGGAGACAACAAATTGTAGGATCCTGCTTTTTAACCCAGTCTGCAAATCTATGTCTTTTCGTTGGGGCATTGAGACCGTTGATATTAAGAGATATTATTGAAAGGTGTGTATTTATGTTTGCCATTTTTGTGTGTGTGTGTGTGTGTGTGTGTGTGTTACTGGTTCTACCTGTGCTCTCTTCTGTTAACTGGTATTTGAGTATAGCTTGTTTTTTCTAGGTTCCTTATATGTGTGCTTTTCCTTTTGTTCAGCATGGAGGATTCTATCAAGTATTTTCTGTAGAGCTCGTTTTGTCTTCAAATACTCCTTTAACCTGCTTTTGTCATGGAATGTCTTTATTTCTCTATCTATTTGAATGGATAACTTTGCAGGATAAAGTAACCTTGGTTGACAGTTGTTATCTTACAGAACTTGGAATATATCACTCCAAGCCCTTCTGGCTTTAAAAGTTTGTGTTGAATAATCTGCTGTAATCCTGATGGGCTTGCTTTTGTAGGTAACTTGACTTTTCTCTCTAACTGCTTTCAATATTTTTTCTTTGGTTTGTGTGTTTGGAAGTTTGATTATAATATGGCGAGGAGAGGTTCTTTCTGGGTTTTGTCTGGCTGGGGTTCTAAAGGCTTCCTGTATCTGTATTGGCACCTCTTTCCCAATTTGGGGGAAATTTTCCTCTATGATTTTGTTGAAGATGCCTACTATGCCTCTGGATTGGAGTTCTTCTCCTTCTACTATGCCCTGAATTCTTATATTGGATCTTTTCATACTGTCCCGAATATCTTGAAATTCCCACTCATACTTTTCTATAAGTTTGTCTTTCTCTTTGTTGGACTGCATTAGGTCTGCCACCTGGTCTTCTAGCTTAGATATTCTGTCCTCTCCCTCATCCATCCTACTGGTGAGATTTTCTACAGAGTTTTTTATTTCATTAACTGTGTTCTTCATTGCTAGTAATTCTGACTGGTTTTTCTTTATTATTTCTATTTCCCTATTTATGTCTTGTATTGCCTTCTTTATTTCATTAAATTGGTGTCCTGCCTCTTCTTTGATTCCTTTGATTTCCTCTTTGATTGTTTTCATGTGTTCTTTGACCTCTTTGAACATATTTATAATTATTCTTTTGAACTCTTTCTCAGGCATTTCCTCTAACTCTTTCTCCCTGGAGGACATTTCTGATGCATTAATACATTTAGGTGGATTCATATCGTCTTGCTTTTTAGTGTTTCTTGTGTTATAATGTATATATTTTTGCATCTTGGATTAAGTTAATGCTTGGATTTTCTAGCTAGCTGGGTATTCTTAGCTGTATCAATTGATTTGATGTAATATATTTTCAGGGTAGGACCTTAAGGTATTAGGTGTGGCTCTTAAGACTCTCTGAGTATCTACAAAGATGTTCTTAGGGGTTGAGTTTCCCTGCTATAGGAGTATTCAAGCAGGCTGAGTGGAATAAAATCCAGGTAGATTCTAAAATTTAACTAAACACTGTACACATTCAATCAAAAACAGCCCCGAGTATGTATGCAAGAGTAGTTATTATAATGACCAGATCCTCTATCAACAAAGAGGTTTAGATTTCTGGTCTGTTGAGGGATCCAAGTCAGCTTGTAACCAAATGAGACCCTTCCCTGGTGCAATCCCAGTTACCTTGGGTGATTTTGGTCTCAGTCAAGTTGCTGCCTGGGTCGTCAGGCTGCTGTTCTGATTTCTGGAGCTGGGCACTTGCTTTTCCTACGGGGCAAACCGAGCTGCTGCTGCTGCCTCTGCTGCTGCCATAGCTGCCACCACCGGAGCCACCACCGCTGCTGAAGCTGCCGCTGCCGTGTCCACCGCCGCTGCTCCCCCCGAAGCTGCTGCTGCGGGATCTGCCGCCGCTGCCGCTCCTGGGTCCGCTGCTGCTGGGGCCGCTGGTAGTGGTGCTGGAGCCGCTGAAGTTGCTGCCGAACTCTGCTCCTGCTTGGGTCCCGCTGTCAGCCCAAGTTGGCGTGGCCAGGTCCCGGGCCGCTGCTGTGTTCGCTGGAGCTGGGCTCAGGCAGTGGGGGAGGGGAGGGAGCCGCGGCTGCTCTGGATCTCTCGCTGCTCCACGTGTTCTTCTACCTCGCGGTCTTCTCCTCCGCTGCTCGCTGCCGCTCTCCCCTCTCGTTTCCCGAGTTGCGGAGAGTGCGGTGTGAGGGGAAAATCCCGCACCTGGCTTTTCCTGCGGCTCGAGCCGAGAGTCTGGCGGCTTTCTGCTGCGCCACGGCTGCGGGGGTTGGCCGAGCTGCCGGAGCCGCTTTTCCTGCCTGTGCGGGCTCTGGATGCTCTATAACTCTTCTACTTCTCCGCTGCCGCCTCAATTTCCCATACACCTCACTTTTTAGTAAAAGTGTGTATTTTGCTGAGTTTTTTTAGTCTTTTTCCCCCCTAGGCAGCTTTGGCTGGTACCTATGCCTTCATCTTAACTGGAAGTCCCATATTAATTAATTTAAAAATAAAAAAATATAACTTGTATAAAAAATATAGTTTTTTTTTTCATGGTACAGTCTCATTCTAACCCACGCTGACCTCATACTCACTTGGTATCTCCCAGCTGGCCTCAAACTCAGTGAATTTCCTACCTTCTGAGTGCTGACACTGGGTAAAGTGTGCATATGTATTTTTAAGACAGTCTTGTTATGTGGTCCAGATTCTATGTAGTCAAGACTGGCCTTAAACTCAGTCTTCCTGGGTCAGCCTCATTACTGTAGACTACAGTTGTGTTCCATTATGACTGGCTTAAGTAAAGTCCACAATAAAAAGTGACATTCTGATACATATTATAGCATGGGTGACATAAAATGAAAAACATACGAAGTGAAAGAGGCAAGTCACAGATGGTCACATATTGTGTGATTTCATTTTTATGGCATGTCCAAGATAGGAAAATCATAGAAATAGGAGACAAGTATGGTTCAAATGGACAGTGTAGCCTTTTACTCAGGTAAGTGTATGTTGAGAAGGTATATTTGCACTGAACTGCAGATCATCAACAATGAATAAGAGGTCAGTGAGAATCAAAGCAATAAAATATTGTGTTGTAAAAAAAAAATGTATTGGGGCTGGAGAGATGACTTAGCGGTTAAGCGCTTGCCTGTGAAGCCTAAGGACCCTGGTTCGAGGCTCGGTTCCCCAGGTCCCACGTTAGCCAGATGCACAAGGGGGCACACGCGTCTGGAGTTCGTTTGCAGAGGCTGGAAGCCCTGGCGCGCCCATTCTCTCTCTCTCCCTCTATCTGTCTTTCTCTCTGTGTCTGTCGCTCTCAAATAAATAAATAAATAATTTAAAAAAAATGTATTGTAGGCAACATAGTGACCATAGATGTAGCAAGAAATAGGATGTCAGGGTGGAACTTGGTGGTTTGGATCAGATGTCCTCCATAAACTCATGTGTGCTTGGTCCCCAGCGGATGGTAATTTGGGAGGTGGAGCCTTGCTGGTGTGTTGTTGGGGGAGGGTTTTGGGGTGTTATAGCCAGTTCCCCATTGCCAGAGCTTGGCTCACTCTCTTGCTGCTGTTTCCTTCCTGATGTTGGCAAGCAGGTGATGTCCAGCCTCTGCTCTACCATCTGTGCAGGAGGCCCTTCTTTTTCTGGCTCTGTTCATGAAGCATCCTTTAAAAACAGTTCTGCGAGTAGTGACCAATGACCAAGTTGATCCCTCAGTTGATGTTCATTTTTTTGTTTGTTCTTTTCAAGGTAGGGAAGGTAGGATCTCACTGTAGCTGAAGCAGACCTGGAATTCACTCTGTAGTTTCAGGGTGGCCTCAAACTCAAAGCAATCCTCCTACCTCTGCCTCCCTAGTCCTGGGATTAAAGGTGTGTGCCATATTGGCTAATGTTCTAAGGCAACAGTACTGCCTCTATTGAAACAGCTGGGGATTGACAGAGTCACTTGAACAGGAGAGGTGAAGTGGTTTTCTCATGTCCTATAAGAAGGTACTGAAGCACATCCAGCTCCCGGACCCTGGGAAGATCAAGTGTGTCACAGGAATGGAGGGCTCTGTTTGTGTATCACCTCAGATGGCAAGCTGGATCGTGGACTCTGCATGGAACACCCTGGACAGGTTCATTCTGGATATTTATGTTTACATAGACCACATGAAAGGCATCAACTCTGGAAAGCCTCCTGGCTTTGGGCTGTCTTAGTTGCTGAGACCACCAATGGCCTCTTCCTTAGTGCTGACCTGGCCTCCAGTCCTCAGGGCAGGGAGCACCAGTGCTTCTGGAGGACCTTGGCAGGCATTGACCTCAGCTGCTGCTCAAAGAAATCTTCAGGGGTGGATGTGTGGACTCAACCAAGTCTAGCTCTGCTGCTCATGGGACAGCAGGATGTTTCCAAAGTCCTTTTAGGACCACTCTCTCCCTACTAAATAGAATTTCTGAGGTGTCTGAAGAGCTCCTTCCAGATTATGTCTTTTTAAAAAATTTTTATTAGCATTTTCCATGATTATAAAAAAGTATCCCATGGTAATTCCCTCCCTCCCCCTCCACACTTTCCCAGATTATGTCTTAAATTGAAAGTCAGCCGTGTGGTGAAGCACTCAGGGTGGGGACAAAGTACTGAAGACTTGTGTGGGTATAAGCTTCTCCAACCTCAGCAAGACCCTCAATGATGCTGTCATAAGAAAGGCTCCATTGCCCACAAATGAAGCAGAAGTTCTCTAAGGACACCAAAGGGACCAAGTCTAGTCGGCTCACTGGGGTCAAGTCATCTTATTGCTTCCAAATAGATTACTGTTATGAATGTATACTGTTTTCATCTTGTTAACTGTGTTTGTGACTAGCGGTTGGGATGAAGGGAGCAATTAGGGGATATGTTTAAATATTTTCTAAATTCTAAGAATGTTACAGAATTTTCTTTTTTTAATTCTTAAAAAAAAAAACAACTTGAAGATGGGGCTAGGCATGAAGGCACACACCTTTATTCCCAGCATTTGGGAAGCTGAGGTAGGAGAATCTCTGTAAATTCAAGGCCAGTCTAGGACTAGAGTGAGTTCCAGGTCAGCCTGGACTTGAGTGAGACCCTACCTCAAAAAAAAAGGGGGGGTATCCAGGTGTGGTGGTGCACACCTTTAATCCCAGCACTCAGGAGGCAGAGGTAGGAGGATCACTGTGAGTTCAAGGCCACCCTGAGACTACATAGTGAATTTCAGGTCAGCCTGGCCTAGAGTGAGACACTACCTCGAAAAACAAAACAACAACAACAACAAAAAAAAGGGGGTGGGGTCTGGAGACATGGCTCAGTGGTTAAGGGACTTGCTTGCAAAACCTGATTGCCTGAGGTCAATTCCCCTCAGACCAGATGCACACAGTGGCACACACATCTGGAGTTTGCAGCTGCAAGAGGCCCTTGAGTGCTCATTCTTTCTCTCTCCTTGCAAATAAATAAATACTTAATTAAAAAAACTTGAAGATGGTAACCATAACATTACAACCCGTGGCCAGGCTCTTCTTGATAAAGACACTTGTTTCATTCCCTGCTAAGTGCTATTATCTCACCGTGCTTTTTTAAAAATTTTATTTCTTTGAGGACCACTGATGCTCAGCACTATCTGATACGCATATTGGTTGGCCCTTTTGTTTACCTTCTTTTGTTTTTGTTTTTTTGTTTTTCGAAGTAGGGTCTCAATCTAGCTCAGGCTGACCTGGAATTCACTATATAGTCTCAGGGTGATTGAACTCATGGTGATCCTCCTACCTCTGCCTCCCGAATGCTGGGATTAAAGACATGCACCAACATACCTGGCTTGTCTACCTTCCTTTGTGAAATCACAATTCAAGTTTCTGGCCATTTTCTTTATGCTGGTTTTGTTTTGTAGAGGTGTTTTTAGTGTTAGGAACAGAACCCAGGACTTCACACATGCTAAGTATGCACTCTTCAAGGTAGGGTCTCACTCTAGTCCAGGATGACCTGGAATTTACTATGTAGTCCCAGGGTGGCCTTGAACACTCAGCGATTCTCCTACCACTGCTGGGATTGAAGGTTTGCGCCACCATGCCTGGACTTTGTCATTTAATTATTGGATTAAAGAAATTGTTCCTGAATTCCGAATATGTAGTCCATGTAAAATCTATGTATTATCACTGCTTGCTTAGCTATTCATATTTTAATGAACATATTTGCTTCTGGGGAGATTGCTCAGTGGTTAAAGGCATTTGTTTGCAAAGCCTGATGGCCTGGGTTCCATTCCCCAGTACTCATGTAGAGCCAGATGCACAAGGTGGTACCTGTGTCTAGAGTCTACTGCAGTGGCTCTAGGACCTGTGGCATGCCTATTTTCATTCTGTCTTTGCTTGCAAATAAATAAATTTAAAAAAAAGAGCTGGGTATGGTGTCATACACCTTTAATCCCAGCACTCAGGAGGCAGAGGTAGTTGGATCACTGTGAGTTTGAGGCCACCCTGAGACCACATAGTGAATTCCAGGTCAGCCTGGACTAGAATGAAACTCTACCTCAAAAAAAAAAAAAAAAAGTTATGATTATAGATGAAAAAAATCCTCAAAAAACTAACAGCACACCAAATTCAACAATGCGTTAAAGAATTATTGTAGGGGGGAAAAACCCTCCAAATCCTTGGCAAAGCTTTTGCCATTTTGTAGTAGACTACCACTTATTTGTTCTGTATACTGACAGTATATGCAGTATATGCCAGATTGCAGGGAAACAAGGTCATCATTCCCATGGCTGGACAGCATGGATATAACCTTCAAAACTACTAGGACAAGGACAGAGTGCATCCAAACACATAGATCCTCTAGGTCTGGTTTGCTTCACCCTTCTGCTGGGCACCGCTTCAATTTAGAGCTCTTTAAAATGGGAGTTTCATGGGTGAAGGAGATGGCAACTCTAATGACTGCAACTGCCTGTAAGCTATCAAATACTCAGTAAGCAACCTCTAATACATGTATTTACTCACCAATTGGGACTTGTTCTTCTCTGGTATGTTGGCACTATGCATTTTGGAGCTAGGTATTTCTTTTTAAGCCTCCCCAGGAAATTTTCACCATTATCCAACCCAATCAAGTGGTATCTATACTAGGTACCATGCTGGTATACTATTAATTGATCAGTTGATATGGTAAGTTATCATCTGAATAGGCTAAATGAGAAAAATCACAATCAAATTAATAGAAAAAAGGTGTTTGAGTTAGGTGTACTGGCACACACCTTTAATCCCAGCACTTGGAAGGTAGAGGTAGGTGGATTGATGTGAGTTTGAGGCGACCCAGAGACTACATAGTGAATTCCAGGTCAGCCTGAGCTACAGTGAGACCCTATCTCAAAAAACAAAAACAAAACAAAAAGAAAGGAAAAAATAATGGCGTTTAACAAAATCCAACACTGATTCATAATAAAAACTCTCAGCTAGGGCTGGAGGGATGGCTTAGTGGTTAAGGCATTTGCCTGCAAACCAAAGGATCCCGTTTCAATTCTCCAGGACACCAGTAAGCCAGATGCACAAGGGAGTGTACGCATCTGGAGCTTGTTTGCAGTGGCTGAAGGCCCTGGCAACCCATTCTCTCTCTCTCTCTTAAATAAATTACTAAAATATATTTAAAAAAAACTCTCAGCAAACTAAAAGGGAAATATCCTCAGCCTGATTTATTAAATACATACATTTATTTATTTGAATGAGAGAAAAGGAGAGAGAGAGAATGGGCACACTAGAGCCTCTTGCCACTGCAAATGAACTCCTGCATTACTTTGTGTGTCTGGTTTTATGTGGGTACTGAGGAATCGAACCCAGGCTGGCATGCTTTGCAAGCAAGTGCCTTTAACTGTTAAGCCACCTCTCTAGTACTTGATTTTTTTTTTTTTGAGGTAGGGTTTGGCTCTAGCCCAGGCTGACCTGGAGTTCACTATGTAGTCTTGGGGTAGCCTTGAACTGATGGCAATCCTCCTACCTCTGCCTCCCAAGTGTTGGGATTAAAGGCTGATTATTTATTTACTTATTTACAAAAACTGTATGGTGAGGATCTGGGGATATGTCTCAGTGGTTAAAAGCACTTGCTTGCAAAGCTTGCAGATTTGAGTTGGATCCTCCCCAACATCCTCATAAAGATGAATGCAAAATGGCACATGTACCTGTGATCCCAATATGTCTATGACAATGACAGGTGGAGCCAGGAGAGCTCAAATCTGAAACTTGCAGGCCACCTAGACTGGTATTTGTTTTTAGCAGCAAGAGACCCTGTCTCAAAGACGGTGGAGTAGAAGAAGATCATAGACATCTGGAAATTAACCTCTGATTATGCATATGCCCATTTGCATGGCCCCAACATATGAGACATATACATACATACACATACTAATAAATAATTATTTTGATGTATGGTGGAAACTAGAGCTTTCCCACTAAGACCAGAAGCACTGTAAGGTCCCTCTCACCATTACTTTTCCACACTGTATAAAAAGACTTAGATAATGTAATAAGACAACAGAAAGAAAGAAACTTGGAGTTGTGACGGGGAAGTGAGGGGGAAGGGAATTATCATGGTTTATTGTCTAGAATTATGGAAGTTGTCAATAATAAAATAAATAAAACTTGGCCCAATATAAAGTTATGTATTAGAACAATTCAGAACAAAGGCTAAAATAGTACACTTACACATTAAGTTCCTATTTTATTTATGCCCTTACTTATAAAACTGGAAAAAAAGAAACTATGTTTTCTTTTATAATTTTTAACTTATTTTTTTGTTTTGTTTTTTGAGGTAGGGTTTCACTCTAGTCCAGGCTGACCTAGAATTCACTATGTAGTCTTAGGATGGTCTCAAACTCACAGTGATCCTCCTACCTCTGCCTCCCGAGTGCTGGGATTAAAGGCATACACCACCACGCCTAGCAATTTTCAACTCTTAAAACATGTGCAATACCTAAGCAACTCTTAAGACTAGGTTATACAGGTGAAATTAATTTTAGAGAAGTGTCACTTACCTGATTGAAGTTGTTCAAGTTTATCTTTCCTATGTAAAGCTAAGTCTCCTATAAAGCAGATACCATCTTTTGCTAGCAAAGCACTGCCAGCTTGAATAGTGACTGCTCCAGTTCCATATTTATTTCTGGATACAGTAGGAAAAACTTCAGTAGAGACAGGATGATGTATACCACGGGGAACAAGGCTTATGCTAAAATTCAAAAGTCTGTGGAAAACAATTATTATTGCCATTTAATAGTTGATTTTCATAAGTCATTCCATGTTAACTGCTACTTCACAATTAAATTTAATTTCATCCAGTGCTTACTGGACATTACTATGTCCTAGGGAAAAAAACACATATGATACCTGGTCCTGAATTTGCACAACTTACAGCTTACAGAGACATAGGAAAAATAACGTACAATGTGATAAATTCTAAAATAATGTCTGGAGAATACCTATAGAGAAGCATTACTTCTTTTTGGGAAAAAATCAGAGAAAGCTAGAAAGGTACTGGGCCATTATATTAAATTTTTTAAAAATATTTTTTGTTCATTTTTATTTTTTGATTTGAAAGTGACAGAGGGAGAGGGAGAGAAAGAGACAGATAAAGAGGGAATGGGCGTGCCAGGGCTTCCAGCCACTGCAAACGAACTACAGACACATGCGCCCCCTTGTGCATCTGGCTAAGGTGGGTCCTGGGGAATCGAGCCTCGAACTGGGGTCCTTAGGCTTCACAGGCAAGCGCTTAACCACTAAGCCATCTCTCCAGCCCATATTAATTTTTTTTTATTTTTCTAGGTAGGGTCTCACTCTAGCTCAGGCTGACCTGGAATTCCCTATATAGTCTCAGGGTGGCCTTGAACTCACAGTGATCCTCATATTTCTGCCTCCCGAGTGCTGGGATTAAAGGTGTGCACCACCACACCTGGCTACTAAAATTTTCGTTTACTTATTTGCAAGCAGAGAGAGATAGAGAAAATAGGCAGATCAGGGCCGCTAACCACTGCAAAAGAACTCCAATGCATGCACCACTTTGTGCATTTGGCTTTACATGGATACTAGGGAATTGAATCTCGGTCATTAGGCTTTGCAAGCAAGTACCTTAACCACTGAACAATCTCAAACCCTGGGCCATTATCTTTTAATGGATTGGTTTCTTCTGTATATTCAGAATTTTTGCATTAAACTTGCAATGTCTCATCATGACTATTACTGCTGCTTCTATATCACGATAATTCTTTTTTTTTTTTTTTTTTTTTTTGGTTTCACAAGGTACAGTCTTGCTTTAGCCCAGGCTGACTTGGAATTCACTATGTATCTCAGGGTGGCCTTGAACTCACAGCAATCCTCCTACCTCTGCCTCCTGAGTGCTGGGATTAAAGGTGTGTGCCACCATGCCCGGCTCTCATGGCAATTTGTGATACATCCTTTTGGATGTATATATATTTCTGCCTCATTCTCTTTCTCTTTCTTTCAGTAAAGAAACAAAATACTAACAATTTTTTTAAATTGCATAGAAAATAGAGAGATGGCTCAGCAGTTAAGGACCTTGCCTTCAAAGCCTAACAACCCAGTTTAGATTCCCCAGTATCCATATAAAGCCAGATGCACAAGATGGAACATGCATCTGGAGTTTGTTTGTAGTGGCTGGAAGCCTTGGTACACCCATTCTCTCTCTGTCCTTGAAAATAAATAAATAAAAATTTTAAATGCACAGAAAAATATTCACTTTTATTCTATTTCATACCTCATACAAAAATTTACTTGAGGGCTGGAGGGATGGCTCAGCAGTTAAGGCATTTGCCTACAAAGCCAAAGGACCCAGGTTCAATTCCCCAGGACCCACATTAGCCAGATACACAAAAGGGCTCATGTGTCTGGAGTTCATTTGTAGTGGCTGAAGGCCCTGATGCACCCATTTTTTCTCTCTCTCTCTTTCTCTGTCAAATAAATAAATACAAAATGCTTTTAAAAATTTACTTGATGGCTTAGCGGTTAAGCGCTTGCCTGTGAAGCCTAAGGACCCCGGTTCGAGGCTCGGTTCCCCAGGTCCCACGTTAGCCAGATGCACAAGGGGGCGCACGTGTCTGGAGTTCGTTTGCAGAGGCTGGAAGCCTTGGCGCGCCCATTCTCTCTCCCTCTATCTGTCTCTCTGTGTTTGTCGTTCTCAAATAAATAAAAATTAAAAAAAAAATTTACTTGAGGGGCTGGAGAGATGGTTCAGCAGTTATGGCTCAGCAGGTAAAGGTGCTTGCCTGTAAAGCCTAATGGTCCAGGTTTGATTTTCCAGTACACATGTAAAGCCAGATGCACAAAGTGGCACATGTGTCTGGAGTTTGTTTTCAGTGGCAGGAGGCCCTGGCATGCCCATACTCACTCTTTCTGTGTCTGCCTCTTTCTGTCTCTAAAATAAATAAATAAATAAATAAAATATGTTTTAAAAATTATCTTGTGAAGCTGGGCGTGGTGGCACACATCTTTAATCCCAGCACTTGGGAGGCAGGGGATCGCCAAGAGTTCGAGACCACCCTGAGACTACATAGTAGATTCCAGGTCAGCCTGAGCTAGAGTGAGACCCCACCTCAGAAAACAAAAAACAAAAAAAAAAAAAAAAAAAACAAAATCTTGAGATAGAAAGAAAACCTAATATACAAGCTAAAGCTATTGTAATCCTTCTAGAAAGAAAACATTAAAAAAATTTCCGATCTTCTGGTAGGCAAAGCTTTCTTAAAAGGAATTTAGAAAGCAGATGAACGAAAAGAAAATAATAAATTGAATATTAAAATGAAAAAGCCTGTTCAACAAAGATACTTTTAAGGAAACTCATAAAATGCAAGCTTTAAAATGGGAAATTTCTAATACCTGGTACTGAAAAGCCTCATTAAAAGCCTATGATTGGGGAGATCATAAGCCCTAGGGGGTAACAACTACTGTTTTTCTGGCTAAATGCATACATTATGCCCTCCAAACTCTCCTCTAAACACTTACATTTATGCCCATATAATACTGCTACTCTCTCTTTTGGTTAGAGAAGCTTTTCTTTTCTGATGGCAGTGACCACTGTGGTGACTCAAAGTCACCATAGTGCTGAGAAGTGATGGGGGACTGTTCAGCACTGAAACATCTCTATCATACCCTCCAAGGCTCAGGGTCCATTGTGGAAGAGGTGGTGGAAAGAGCCAAAGGAAAGGTTGGACTACTTATAATGCAATTTTCCAGACACAAAATAGTCTTGATATTCATGATCTCAGAGTGCTTCAAACTACCTACACAAGACCTTCATAATAGGAGGGAAAAAACGATGGCATCAAAATAGAAGAGAGACTAATTGAAAAGAAGGGATACAGTGGAGGGTGTATTTGGGAGGGGGATGTTGGGAGCAGTGGGAGGGAATTATTACAGTTTATTGTCTATACTTATGGAAGTTGTCAATAAAAAGTGTTTTTTTTTTAAATGGGAAATTTCATACATTTATGTGACAAAAGATAAGCATCTAAAGCAACCTACCAAAAATGTTAGTAGGAGCTGATGAGATATCTTAGTGGTTAAGGCACTTGCCTGCAAAGCCTAAGGACTCTGGTTCAATTCCCCAGTACCCAGGTAAGCCAGATTCACAAGGTGGCACGTGCATCAAGTTCATTTACAGTGGCTACAGGACCTGGTACACCCGTTTTCTCTATCTATCTGCCTCTTTTCTCTCTCTCTGTCTCTCTCAAATAAATAAAATAGATTAAAATATTTTTATTTTTATTTATTTATTTGAGAGTTACAGACAGAGAGTGAAAGAGGCAGAGAGAGAGAGACAATGGGCACACCAGGGCCTCCAGCCACTGCAAATGAACTCCAGACACGTGTGCCCCCTTGTGTATCTGGCTAACGTGGGTCCTGGGGAATCGATCCTCAAACCAGGGTCCTTAGGCTTCACAGGCAAGCACTTAATCGCTAAGCCATCTCTCCAGCCCTAAAAATAGATTTTTTTCAATGTCATTAAAAGACATGAACAGATACTTCTGACAAGAAGATAGACAAGTGGCCAATAAACACATGAAAAGCAGTTTAAGTCAGTAATCATTATAGAAATGCCAGCTGGAGTTATGAGATACCATCTCATATGTACTATAAGGGCTCATATGCAAAACACTGACAATACCAAATGTTGGAAAGATGGTGATAAAACAGAATTCTTACATTGGTTGGTAGAAATGTAAAATAGTATAACCACCTTGGAAAAAAGTTTGGCTACTTGTTATAAAGTTAAATATACACCTACTTATGATGCTGAAAATTCTACCCAGAAAAATGAAACATAGTCCACAGAAAGACTTGTATAGTATGTTTACAGCAGGGATAGGAATATAATTTAGTACTAGAGAGCATGCCTAGCATATGTGAGGGTCCTATGTTTGATCCCTAGTACCAAAAAAGTTAAAATTATTATATAATCTTTATTCATAGGTTCATAGACAAAATACAACAAACTCAAATATATATATATATATATATATATATATATATATATATATATATATATGTATATATATATATATCAGAAGAATAATCAAGTTGTGAGATATTAATAAAATGGGATACTACTAAACAAAAAAACAGGGAACTACTGAAATACACAATCGAATCAATCCCCAAAACATGCTAGGGGCTGGAGAGATGGCTCAGAGGTTAAAGATGTTTGATTACAAAGCCTGAAGGCTCAGGTTTGATTTTCCAGCACTCACATAAAGCCAGATGGACAGAGTGACATATGTATCACTGGTCAGCCTGGGCTAGAGCAAAACCCTACCTCGAAAAACCAAAAAGAAATTTTATTTATTTATTTATTTATTTATTTATTTATTTATTTATTTATTTACTTGAGAGGGAAAGAGAGGGAGAGAATAGGAGCACCAAGGCCTTCTGCCACTGCAAATGAACTCCAGATGCATATACTACTTTGTGTATCTGGCTTTATATGAGTATTGGGGAATTGAATCTGGACTATCAGGCTTTGTAAGTAAGTGCCTTTTAACTGTTGAACGATCTTTCCAGCCCTCAGATGAATTCTAAATACTCATCTTAAAATAATGCTAATGGGAATAATTTATACAATTATCTAAGCAATTTATAATTTGAAGATTTCATAGCATATATTTACCTGTCTACAAGTAGAGTATCACTTGTTATAATTAAAATATCCAAGCAATCTTCTAATTCCTTTTTATGGTCACTTGTCTGCACTAGACTCATCAACAAACAGAGCTTAAGCAAATTGTAAGTACCAGGAGGAACAATTTGTGATGCAAAGATGTTGGCAAGTATTGCTGTAAACTTCCAGCACGAGCTAGAAGTCAAGGAGATGAGATACCTGAAGTTGTCACTAATTCCTGAAGGTACTGAAAGAAAATTAAAAAAAAAAAAATCCATTTGTCCAAACTATTGCCAAACTATAATTCTTCTAATGATGCCATACTCAAACTTGACAATAGTGTTAAACTATGACTGATGGTCATGCTTGCTCATCATGTCTACCTTAAGGAGTTAATTAAACTTCATGCACTCTCATAAATTATCTGAGTCAAAAGCAAATTTCTTTTTCTCCATGGAAGTCCTATGTAAGGAAAGATCAGATGGTTTTGGATTGCTGTATTTGCTCTGATTTTTCTATTTTGAAATGATATCACTTTTAGAGGTAAGAAGAATGGGAAGTACAGGAATGTTGTGGTTAAAGGGAAGATTTATATTCTCTGACTTTGTAAGCACTGAATTATATTATACCAAAAATTCTACATCTATACCTTACTCTCTGAAAAAGATAGGTGACTTACTCGGTTGTTTCATTGGAGAGAAACTGTGCTTGGATAAACCTGCCTCCTTTTGGGCTGCCTTCACAAACCAGTTTTCCCTTCATCCCCCAGCCCATGGACTGGGAAGCTTACCTTAACCCAGCTCTTGCCAAACATGGGTGCTTAAATTTGCCTAATTCTAGAATTCAGCATAAGAAAACACACTTCTCCATTTACATATAAATTGTATTATATTAGAAAATCAATAAATCTTGAATTACTTCACAGCAGAAAATGTAAAATATCACTAAACTGACTATTGTCTGTCAGTGTTTGCTTTTTTTCAACAGTTTTGTTCTAAGAATTCTCTTCAAGATAAGCCAAAGTACTTAGCATTCATTACATAAACTCAACCTGTGCCTCTATTACTTCAGATGGCTACCTATGGATTCCATGAAAATTGTACTCTATATAACTTAAAAAAATTATCTATTTTAAAAAAGATTTTATTTTTTTATTAGAGACAGAGAATGGGCACGCCAGGGCCTCTCTAGCCACTGCAAGTGAACTCCAGATGCATGTGCCACCATGTGCATCTGGCTTATGTGGGATCTGGAGAATTGAACCTGAGTCCTTAGGCTTCATAGGCATGCGCTTTAACTACTAAGCCATCTCTCCAGCCCAAGCCCTGATTTTTAAAAAAGATTTATTTTTATTTATTTGAGACAGAGAGAGAGAGTGAGAGGGAGAGACTGGGTATGCCAGGGCCTCTAGCCACTGTAAACAAAATCCATATGCATGTGCCACCATGTGCAAAAAAAAAATCTAATTTTTTGCATGTGTGTATGTATATGTGGGGTTGCCAGGGTCTCTTGTTGCTACACCCACCAGATGCTTGCACCACTTTTTGTATTTGGCTTTACAGAGGTGTTGAGGAATTGAGCTCAGGCCAGGAGGTCTTGTAAGCAAGCATGGTTAACCACTGACCCATCACCCCAGCCCTCTATTTAACTTTTTTGTTGTTGTTGTTCATTTTTTATTTATTTATTTGAGAGCAACAGACACAGAGAGAAAGACAGATAGAGGGAGAGAGAGAGAATGGGCGCGCCAGGGCTTCCAGCCACTGCAAATGAACTCCAGACGCGTGTGCCCCCTTGTGCATCTGGCTAACGTGGGACCTGGGGAACCGAGCCTCGAACCGGGGTCCATAGGCTTCATAGGCGAGTGCTTAACCGCTAAGCCATCTCTCCAGCCCAGCCCTCTATTTAACTTTTAAACAGCTTTTCCTACATTTTGACACTAGTGAAGCAAGTGGAAAAAAATAGTACTTGTCTTAGCTAGAAAATAAAAAGTAGCACAGAAAAGCTCTTTCACTGACTCACTCTTGACATCCTGAAAGTTTTTTCCTGTTTTTACTTCCTTTATTACATTCTATTTCTTGTTATGTGGCCTAGGCTGACCTCAAATTCATGATCCTCCTGCCTTTGCCTCTTGAGTTCTGGGACTGTGTGTACCAGGGTCAGTTCATTAAACATTTTTCTCTTTGCTAATTATAAAGTCAACATGAAATTTAGCTCAAAGAAAGGAATCCTGAATACTAGCAAAGTTGTCCATCACACTGCTTTATTTCTTCAATAACACTTAATATTAGAAACTATTGGTTATTTTATGTATTTGTTTTAAAACAGGGTCTTGCTATATAACCCTGGCTTAACAGTGACTCATTATGTAGCCCAGGTTGGCCTCAAATTTACAATCCTCCTGCCTTAGCCTCTGGAGTGCTCAGATTACACTGTACCACCACACATGGCTTAATTTTCATTTTTCCTGACCATCTATCTACCATATGATTTAAGAGTAGAAACATTGACTGTTCTGTTTCATTATATCACTAATGCTTAGGAGAGTGGTCCACACACAGATTAAGCAATATTTGTTTGCTAACAACAACAACAAGCTTAAAGTTGTTCATATATGATTTTCCTTACCTTCTGGATCGCAAAAAGAGACACTGTTTGCTTCTATACAGAGAGCAGTTTGTGAGGTTTTGACACAGACTGGAATCCCAATAATTTTATATTCATTTCCTATTTTCATTTTGTTCACTAATTCGTCTATATTATAACACAGAAGAAAACGGAATTCACTAAGTGAAAATTGCCATCACCATATAGTTCAAAGAACTGGAGCCAATAACAATTCAGTAGCTGAGTTAATAATGAAATACTTACTTTTGTTAATAATATGTACATACACATATATACACATACATTGACACAAATAATGTAAATTGAGCTGGGTGTGGTGGTGCACACCTTTAATCCCAGCATTTGGGAGGCATGAATTCAAGGCCACCCTGAGACTACACAGTGAATTCCAGGTCAGCCTGAACTAGAGTGAGACCCTACCTCAAAAAGGAAAAAAAAAAAAAAAGGGGGGGTTGAAGAGATGGCTTAGCAGTTAAGGCACTTGCCTGCAAAGCCAAAGGACCTCAGTTCAATTCCCCAGAACCCACATAAGCCAGCTGCACAAAGTGGAATTCATTTGCAATGGCTGGAAGCCCTGGTATGTCCATTCTCTCTCTCTCCCAATCTCTCTCTCTCTCTCTCTCTGCCTCTTTACCTCTCTCAAATAAATAAATAAAAATAAAATTTTACAAAAAGAAAGAAAAAAGGCACAAGACAAATAATGTAAATTGAGGCAATTTTATTGTTGATGCTTATATACAACATGAATTAAATTCAAGAAACATATGATACAGCAACTAGATATACTAGGTATTATCCTATAATATGACCAAAAAAAAAAGGGGGGGGGCTGGAGAGATGGCTTAGCGGTTAAGCGCTTGCCTGTGAAGCCTAAGGACCCCGGTTCGAGGCTCGGTTCCCCAGGTCCCACGTTAGCCAGATGCACAAGGGGGCGCACGCGTCTGGAGTTAGTTTGCAGAGGCTGGAAGCCCTGGCGCGCCCATTCTCTCTCTCTCCCTCTATCTGTCTTTCTCTCTGTGTCTGTCGCTCTCAAATAAATAAATAAATAAATAAATAAATTTAAAAATAAATAAAAATTAAAAAAAGGATCATTCTATACAAGATGAAACATCTTTGAATTAAAATTAAAGATTAATGAATGTTAATAAGAATGAGCTTATATGTAATAACATTACTTAAAAACAAAGTAAAAAATTAAAAAATAGCATTGAGCCGGGCATAGTGGCGCATGATGGATTATTAATCCCAGCACTCGGGAGGCAGAGGTAGGAGGATTGCCATGAGTTCAAGGCCACCCTGAGACTATGTACTCTGGTCAGCTTGAACCAGAGTGAGACCACATCTTGAAGCCCCCCTCCAAAAATAGCATTGATATACTGTTATAATATTTGTAAGGTACTTAAATGTAAATCATATTAGTATACTGTAAACTATAAAGTAGACAGTCTCTTCTATATTCATGGAGAAAATGAAAGGGCTAGTGACTTGCACAAGGATAAATAGTAAGTAGCAAAAGTGAAATACTCATCTAGTTCAGCTTGTCTATTTTATACTAGGTTAGATTCTGGGACTTAGCACCCAGGAATAAGATGATGTTCCATTCTTAAAGTATATAAATATATTTATAATATATGCACATAAACAACTGAAGTTCACTTCTTGTAACAATTTGTTTGAAATTCAAAGAGACCTCACATACCTCTTAAAAAAATACTAAGTGATTGAAATCTAAATGGCTGGTTTTTAGAATATCCTTGAAAAGCATGAAGGGCTTTTGTGGTAATTATTTCTATTATCTGTTTATCTTTAAGGAAAGAAAAAAACACATGAGTTATATGAGTTATTAGAATGGATATTCAATTTAGTTTTCATATTAGAATATAATGTTTAAAAATTATAAGATGTAGATGCATCTTTACCACCCAGTACTCTGAATTTTCTGTCTTCTTGAAGTGAAGATGAACATAGATGACACAAAAAGTCATTTCTTACTGTTGCAGATTCTGTAGCACCAGGCACATGCACTCTTATATACTGAAATCCTGAAAGGAAACAGTGGTAAGCTAAGTTGCTTTTAGACTGTCCATTTCCAACCATTTACTACTAGTGTGATTCAAAGTACAATTAATTCAATGTTACACTTGGAGAAGTACATTTATCTACTCTGTACAAAAATTGATTGATTCATTGATTGAGATAGGTTCTCAGTATATATCACTGACTGGCCTTAAACCCTTGATTGTCTTGCCTCAGTCTCCTGAGTGCTGGCAATATGGCTGTTTCTTGCATGGTACTGTGCTAAGGCACTGGTAAAATACTTAGACACAACTTCTACATGTGACAATGAAAAACGTAATTTCAGTATGAGGCATCATTTGCAGAGTGTTTACAGAGAACACAGGAAAGTGGATAAAAGATGTCCTGGAGAAGGACTGACGTAGTCAAGTCAAAGGGTTAACAAAGCATTTGAGTGGAGAGGGAACAGCACGTGTCAACTGTCATGAAACAACATATGAGAAGAACAATACTTCTCAATTTACGACTACTTGTTGAATTGTAAGGTAGAAGGAAAGAATGGTTCAAAATTATACAACATAAATTTATAAATATTAGAAGACACCAAAATTTTCTATATATTCCATTTTGAGAGATTGGTTACTAATTGTGAACATGGTTTGTGATGAAACAAGAAACTGATGTTTTGATTTTATGTTTTAATATTTACCTTTTGAAAGAGGGCATGCTTCATCTGAACAAAGGAATCTTGCACCTTGTGTATACTTGGTTGTGGTTGTCATTGCAATCACAATTCCTTGCATCATATAAAATCTCTGAGATGTATAATTAAGTGGAAACTCACAAAGATCAAGATAATAACTTGGCAGAGGAGGTAAATGTGTTAATTTCAGCACTATATTAATCTGGTAAGAACATAAAAATGGTGTTACTAAAACTTGTAGGTCCAGGACTTATATAATCATATAGTAAGAACACTGTAGAATAAATAAAATAAATGATTTCTTAGTCTTGTAAGGAACCAAATATTAGGCAGAAGATAAAATACTAAAAATTATAAAAATAAAAATCCTATAATTTTTAATTGAAATTATCACAATGAACTTACTATTTTTCCTTAAAATACATATCTTATGGTTATTTTCACTGAAAAACAAATCTTAAAATGTCAACCCAGAGGCTGGAGAGACGGCTTAGTGGTTAAAGCACTTGCCTGCAAAGCCAAAAGATCCTGGTTTGATTCTCCAGGACCTACATAAGCCAGATGCACAAGGGGGTGCATGCATCTAGAGTTTGTTTGCAGTGGCTGGAGGCCCTGGCAAGCCCATTCTTTCTCTCTGTCTCACTGCCTCTTTCTCTCTCAAATGAATAAATAAATAAAATATATATTTAAAATGTCAATCCAGCCGGGCATGGTGGCACATGCCTTTAATCCCACCACTTGGGAGGCAGAGGTAGGAGGATTGCCATGAGTTCAAAGCCACCCGGAGACTCCATAGTGAATTCCAGGTCAGCCTGGGCTAGAGTGAGACCCTACCTCGAAAAACAAACAAACAAACAAAAAAATCAATCCAATAGTATATAACATTGCTAGTGCCCAAACTATGACCTCAATATAATTTCTCATTAAAAAGGAACCAGGGCTTTTTGGAGGCAATTAACTGATTGCAAGTCTGGAACAGAAAATATGCTAGATGGAATTGGGGCATCTTCTTGTAATAGAAACTAAAGAAGCTATCAAGAACTAATGATTATGTGTCAAAAGGATAAGGGACAGCCCTTCCCCACTGCAGGAAACTGAACAGCATGATAATAAAGCACCAAAATACCTGGTTGTGGTGGCACACGCCTTTAATCCCAGCACTTGAGGAGGAAGAGGTAAGAGGATCACTGTGCGTTCAAGGCCAGCCTGAGACTACAAAGTGAGTTCCATGTCAGCCTGGGCTAGAGTGAGACGCTTATCTCAGAACCCCTCCTCCCCCAAAAATGAAGGTGGAGCACAGACTTCTTGAAGTTGTCCTTTGACCTCCACACAAGTGCAGTGGTACAATCACCCATACATACACAAATAATTTTTTAAATATTTATTTGAGAGAGAGAGGAAGAAAAAGACAGATAGAGTGAGAGAAAATGGGCATGCCTGGGCCTCTAGCAATTGCAAATGAACTCCAGATGCATGCACCACCATGTGTATCTGGTTTTACATGGGTACTGGAGAATCAAACCTGGGTCCTTAGCTTTGCAAGCAAGTGTTTTAACCACTGAGCCATCTCTAGCCCCCACAAATAAATTTTTTAAAAAAGAAAATGTCTAGAATGTTTTAAAACCGTTTTATTTTAAAATATTCAAATTTCTGTGGTGGTTTGAATGTCAAAAGCCCCCCTAGGCTCATGTTTTGAATACTTGGTCCCCAGCTGGTGGCATTGTTCAGAAAGGTTTTGGAACCTTGAGGAGGGGAAGCCTTGTTGGAGGGAGCGTGTCAGGCCTCACTTCCTGCTCTTTTTGTTTGCTTCCTGATTGCTGAGGGAATGTGACCCCACTTCTGCTCAAGGCTGCCATGCCTTCCTCACCATGATGAAAACCTGGAAACTATGAGGTAAATTAAACCTTTGCCCTTCTGTAAGTTACTTAAGTAAGTTCAGAACAAGAAAGTGATGTATATAACCTCAATTACCTTGATTCATGTAATTATGAGGTTTGCCGATATTGTTTCCCTACTATTTTTATTTTTTCTTTGTTGATACTTAAAAGATGATCCGAATATGTAAAATCCTTTGATCTGTAGAGCAACATCTCTAAATCATGAATATTTTTTCTTTTTTTCACCTCTTTATTTAAAGTCAATAATAAAAAACACACTTATAACATAAATGCATTTAAAAACACAAAAGAGGGCTGGAGAGATGGCTTAGCAGTTAAGGCGTTTGCCTGCAAAGCCAAAGGACCCTGGTTCAATTCCCTAGGACCCATGTTAGCTAGATGCACAAGGGGGCACATGGTCTGGAGTTTGTGTGCAGTGACTGGAGTCCCTGATGCGCCCATTCTCTCTCCCTCTTTTTCTGTCAAATAAATAAATATAAAATATTTAAAAACACAAAAGAAGCCAGGAGTGGTGGTGCACGCCTTTAATCCCAGCACCCGGGAGGCAGAGGTAGGAGGATCACCATGAATTTGAGGCCAGCCTCAGAATCTAGTGAATTCCAGGTCAGTGAAATCCTACCCTGAAAAGCCAAAAAAAAGAGATACACTTCAAAGACAAAAATAGGGAATGATAAAATTTATATATTTCACCAAGGTCAACAGAATGAAAGACAATATGCAAATGTCAATCTTCAAATATATCCTCAACAAAAACTTCTCAAAAGTAAGATCATTGGAGAACATGTATTTTCAGAAATCTGGATAGTAGCTCCAACCAAAAACAACAAGGCAAAGGTAGAAGGATATATATATCCTTGTGTGTGTCCCAATAATTCAAAATTAAACTTCTAAAACAATTAAAAACAACAACTTGGGCTAGGGATAAAGCTCAGTGGTAGAAGTACTTGTCATGAGATCCTGGGCTTAATCTCTAGCACCATGGGGCGGGGGAGGAAGAATAAAATGAACATTTCTAAAAAATGACAAAAGTATAAAAACTCATTTTTTTTTCTTTTTTGGATAGAAAGGAGATAGGAATCTGGACGTGGTTGTACACGCCTTTAATCCCAACACTTGGGAAGCAAAGGTAGGAGGATCACTGTGAGTGACCACCCTGAGACTACGTAATGCATTTCAGGTCAGCCTGGACTAGAGAAGAAAAGAGATAGGGTACTTCTTAGTAATAATCCTCTTAAGAAAAATTATAGACACAGCACTCTACCCTAGCCATGGGTATAAGACAAATACTTTCCATAAAACTATTTTACATTATTGAAATATTTATTTGGGACCATTTTATGTTTAGACTACTTAAAACAATAAATATATGGTATTACTGGAGCTTAGTAAAGAAATAGTAGTCCTTTCACAATGAGTGAGTTTCTTTTTTCTTTTTTTTCTGGGAAAAAGAGATTTTGGCTTACAGGCTCAAGGGGAAACTCCATGATGACAGGGGAAAACAATGGCATGAGCAGAGGGTGGACATCACCCCCTAGCCAACATAAGGTGGACAATAGCAACAGGAGATTGTGCCAAACACTGGCATGGAGAAACTGGTTATAACACCCATAAGCCCGCCCCAAACAATACACTCCCTCAAGGAGGCATTAATTCCCAAATATCCATCAGCTGGGAACCTAGCATTCAGAACACCTCAGTTTATGGGAGATACCTGAATCAAACCACCACATTCTGCCCCTGGCCCCCATAAACTGATAACCATACATGATGTAAAATGCAATGCATTCATCTAACTTTAAAAGTCTCATAGTTTTTTATCAATTCCAATAATGTTCATACATCCTCATAGTCCAAGATCTTTTAATTGAGCCATAATACCAAATAACTACCTCAAAAACCCCATAATGGCACAGAATAAATATTCACACTGCAAAAGATGGCATTGGGCATAGCAAAGAAACATTCAACCAACACAAGATTTAAACAACCAGGGCAAACATCAAACTCTGTAGCTTCAAGTCCAACAACTCTAGCCCATGATAAATCTCCAAGTCCGATAACTGTAACCAGCAACAAGTCTCTGGCATTCCAACTCTGCCCCTCCAGCTAGGCTACTCACAGTCCTGGAAAACTTCATCAGGCCGGCAGCTCCTCAGCAGCCAGCTCATGGCCCTGGCATCTTTACTGGGTCTCCACTGCAATTCACAATGAGTTTCCTTGAGCAAATCTGAGCCACTATTGTAGTAGTGATGTGGTGGTAACAAGTGATACTCTCAAACTTTTCTCTTCAAAACTATATAATCTATGTCACACTGAGTAATAAATGTTACACCGTATCCTTTCTTAACAAAGAATGACTGTTTTCAGGCCATTCTAAGAAGAAAAAAAAAACCTAATAATAACATTCATTGCTTAAGTATGTAACACTAAATAAAAAACAAAAATTGTTATAACTTTACCAAAGAAACAGAAAAATTTGGGGAGTTAAATAAACATGGTATGGGTCCCAAATATTACACTATGATTCTGAACCACTTTGACAACACAAAAGGACTAGATACAATTTTTGTGACTTTTTGTCTGGAAAGATCCAAAGCAATGGTAGGCAAGCTGGGCTGTACCTTGTCAAAGATAAATATTTAGATAAACTAAAGTCACATGTGCCAAAGAGCATCAACTGACCACAACACTCTACTGCCCCTCCTTAGAGCTATCTAGGAAGTAGTGGTCACAGGCACTCATTCATCCATGCACTGCCTAGGCAGGCACAGGCATGTGGTACAGCAAATTTCTTTTTTAAATTTTTTGTTTACTTTTATTTATTTATTTGAGGCCGACAGAGAAAGAGAGAAAGAGGCAGAGAAAGAGAGAGAATGAGCACACCATGGCTTCCAGCCACTACAAACAAACTCCAAATGCATGCACTACTTCGTGCATCTGTCTTAGGTGGGTACTGGGGAATCGAGCCTTGAACAGGGGTCCTTAGACTTCATAGGCAAGCACTTAACCGCTAAGCCATCTCTCCAGCCCCAGATTTCTTTTCTTTTCTTTGTTTTAATTTTTATTAGCATTTTCCATGATTATAAAAAAAAAATCCCATGGTTGGGCTGGAGAGATGGCTTAGCAGTTAAGCGCGTGCCTGGGAAGCCTAAGGACACCGGTTTGAGGCTCGATTCTCCAGGACCCAGGTTAGCCGGGGCGCTGGAGTTTGTTTCCAGTGGCTGGCAGCCCTGGTGCGCCCGTTCTCTCTCCCTCTCTCTCTCTGCCTTTCTTTCTGTGTCTGTTGCTCTCAAATAAATAAATAATGAACAAAATCCCATGGTAATTCCACCCCCACAAACTTTCCTCTTTGAAATTCCATTCTCCATCATATTACCTCCCCATCTCAATCACTGTACTTACATATATACAATATCAACCTATTAAGTACCCTCCTCCCTTCCTTTCTCTTCCCTTTATGTCTCCTTTTTAACTTACTAGCCTCTGCTACTAAGTATTTTCATTCTCACGCAGAAGCACAATCATCTGTAGCTAGGATCCACATATGAGAGAGAACATGTGGCATTTGGCTTTCTGGGCCTGGGTTACCTCACTTAGTATAATCCTTTCCAGGTCCATCCATTTGTCTGCAAATTTCATAACTTCACTTTTCTTTACTGCTGTATAAATGTGCCATATCTTCATCATCCACTCATCAGCTGAGGGACATCTAGGCTGGTTCCATTTCCCAGCTATTATAAATTGAGCAGCAATAAACATGGTTGAGCACATACTTCTAAGGAAATGAGATGAGTCCTTTGGATATATGCCTAGGAGTGCTATAGCTAGGTCATATGGTAGATCAATCTTTAGCTGTTTTAGGAACCTCCACACTTTTTTCCACAATGGCTGGACCAGATTGCATTCCCACCAGCAGTGTAGAAGGGTTCCTGTTTTACCACATCCCAGCCAATATTTATGATCATTTGTTTTCATGATGGTGGCCAATCTGACAGGAGTGAGATGGAATCTCAATGTAGTTTTAATCTGCATTTCCCTGATGACTAGTGACGTAGAACATTTTTTAAGATGCTTATATGCCATTCGTATTTCTTCCTTTGAGAACTCTCTATTTAGCTCCTTAGCCCATTTTTTGATTGGCTTGTTTGATTCCTTATTATTTAACTTTTTGAGTTCTTTGTATATCCTAGATATTAATCCTCTATCAGATATATAGCTGGCGAAGATTTTTTCCCATTCTGTAGGTTGCCTCTTTGCTTTTTTCACTGTGTCCTTTGCAGTGCAAAATCTTTGTAATTTCCTGAGGTCCCAGTGATTAATCTGTGGTTTTATTGCCTGAGCAATTGGGGTTGTATTCAGAAAGTCTTTGCCAAGACCAATATGTTGAAGGGTTTCCCCTACTTTTTCCTCTAGCAGTTTCAGAGTTTCAGGTCTGATGTTAAGGTCTTTAATCCATTTGGACTTAATTCTTGTGCATGGCGAGAGAGAAGAATCTATTTTCATCCTTCTGCAGATATATATCCAGTTTTCCCAACACCATTTGCTGAAGAGGCTGTCTTTTCTCCAATGAGTATTTTGGGCATTTTTATCGAATATCAGGTGGCTATAGCTACTTGGGCTTACATCTGGGTCCTCTATTCTGTTCCACTGATCTACATGTCTGTTTTTGTGCCAGTACCATGCTGTTTTTGTTACTATGGCTCTGTAGTATAGGTTAAAATCAGGTATGGTGATACCACCAGCCTTATTTTTGTTGCTCAGTATAATTTTAGATATTCGAGGTTTTTTGTGATTCCAAATGAATTTTTGGATTGTTTTTTCTATTTCCATGAAGAATGACTTTGGAATTTTGATAGGGATTGCATTAAATGTGTAGATTGCTTTAGGTAAGATTGCCATTTTCACAATATTGATTCTTCCAATCCAGGAACAAGGGATGTTTCTCCACTTTCTAGTGTCTTCTGCAATTTCTCGCATGAGTGCTTTAAAGTTCTCACTGTAGAGATTCTTTACTTCCTTCGTTAGGTTTATTCCAAGGTACTTTATTTATTTATTTATTTATTTTTTTGATGCAATTGTGAATGGGAGTGATTCTCTGATTTCATCCTCTGTGCGTGTGTTGTCAGCATATATGAAGGCTACTGATTTCTGTGTACTAATTTGTACCATGCTACATGGCTGTAGGTTTTGATCAGCTCTAACAGTTTGCTAGTAGAGTCTTTAGGGTCCTTTATGTATAGAATCATGTCATCTGCAAATAATGATAACTTGATCTTTTCCTTTCCAATTTGTATCCCTTTTATGTGTGTCTCTTGCCTTATTGCTATGGCTAAGACTTCCAGTAATATATTAAATAAAAGTGGGGACAGTGGACACCCTTGTCTTGTTCCTGATTTTAGTGGAAAAGCTTCCAGTTTTTCCCCATTTAGTAATATGTTGGCTGTAGGCTTGTCATAAATAGCCTTTATTATATTGAGATATGTTCCTTCTATTCCCAGTCTCTGTAGGACTTTTACCATGAAGGAATGTTGGATTTTGTCAAATGCTTTCTCTGCGTCTAATGAGATGATCATGTGATTTTTGTCCTTTAACCTGTTTATATAATGTATTACATTTATAGATTTGCATATGTTGAATCATCCCTGCATCTCTGGGATAAAGCCTACTTGGTCATGGTGAATGATCTTTTTGATATACTCTTGTATTCTGTTTGCCAATATTTTGTTGAGAATTTTTGCATCTATGTTCATGAGGAAGATTGGTCCATAATTTTCTTTTTTTTGGTCTATCTTTGTCTGGTTTTGGTATCAGGGTGGTGCTGGCCTCATAGAAGGAGTTTGGTAGAATTCCTTCTTTTTCTATTTCCTGGAAAAGCTTAAGAAACTCTTCCTTAAAGGTCTGGTAAAATTCAGCAGTGAATCCATCTGGGCCTGGGCTTTTTTTAGTTGGGAGATTATTGATAACTGTTCGGATATCCATATTTGTTATAGGTCTATTTAAGTGATTAATCTCATTTTGATTTAATTTAGGTAGGTCATATAAATCAAGGAAATCATCCATTTCTTTCAGATTTTCATACTTTGTGGAGTATATGCTTTTATAGTATGTCCCTATGATTTTTTGAATTTCTCTGGAATCTGTTGTGATGTTACCTTGTTCATCTCTGATTTTATTAATTTGTGTCTCTTCTCTATTTCTTTTGGTCAGATTTGCTAAGGGTTTATCAATCTTGTTTATCCTTTCAAAGAACCAACTCTTTGTTTCATTAATTCTTTAGATTGTTTTTGTTTCTATTTCATTAATTTCTGCCCTAGTCTTTATTATTTCTTCCTGCCTACTGATTTTTGGTTTGCCTTGTTCTTCTTTTTCCAAGGCTTTAAGGTGAAGCATTAGGTCTTTTACTTGTGACCTTTCTAATTTCTTAACATAGGCACTTAAGGCTATAAATTTACCTCTTAGAACTGCCTTCATTGTGTCCCAGAGATTTTGATATGTTGTGTTCTCATTATCGTTTGACTCTATAAAGTTTTTGATTTCCTTCTTGATTTCTTCATTGACCCATTCATCATTTAGTAGTGTATTGTTTAGTTTCCATGATTTTGTGTATGCTCTATAGCCTTTCTTGCTACTGATTTGTAGTTTAATTCCATTGTGGTCAGATAGAATGCAAGGAATTATTTCAATTTTCCTGAATTTGTTAAGATTTGCTTTGTGTCCTAATATATGGTCTATTTTAGAGAATGTTCCATGTGCTGTTGAAAAGAATGTATATTCCGCAGCCTTTGGATGAAATGTCCTGTATATATCTGTTAAGTCCATCCTTCTATGACTTCATTTAGTCCAGATGCCTCTCTGTTTATTTTTTCCCGGGATGACCTGTCAATTGATGAGAGTGGGGTGTTAAAGTCACCCACTACCACTGTGTTTGGTGTTATCTTTGACCTTAGTTCTAATAGTGTTTGTTTGATGAATTTGGGAGCCCCCATGGTAGGTGCATATATGTTTAGGATTGTAATGTCCTCCTGTTGGAGTGTGCCCTTAATCAATATAAAGTGACCTTCTTTATCTTTCTTGACTAACGGACTAAAGTCTACCTTGTCAGATATTAGGATAGCAACCCCTGCTTATTTTCTAGGTCCATTTGCTTGAAACACCATCTTCCAACCTTTCACCCTAAGATAATGTCTATCCTTTGTAGAAAGGTGAGTTTCTTGGAGACAACAAATTGTAGGATCCTGCTTTTTAACCCAGTCTGCAAACCTATGTCTTTTCGTTGGGGCATTGAGGATATTGATATTAAGAGAATTTATTGAAAGGTGTGTATTTATGTTTGCCATTTTTTTTTTTTTGTGTGTGTGTGTGTGTGGTTCTGGTTCTACCTGTGCTCTCTTGTGTTAAGTAGTATTTGAGTATTGCTTGTTTTTTCTAGGTTCCTTATATGTGTGATTTTCCTTTTCTTCAGCATGGAGGATTCTATCAAGTATTTTCTGTAGAGCTGGTTTTGTCTTCAAATACTCCTTTAACCTGCTTTTTTCATGGAATGTCCTTATTTCTCTGTTTATTTGAATGGATAGCTTTGCAGGATAAAGTAACCTTGGTAGACAGTTGTTATGTTTCAGAACTTGGTAGATATCACTCCAAACCCTTCTGGCTTTAAAAGTTTGTGTTGAATAATCTGCTGTTATCCTGATGGGCTTGCTTTTGTAGGTAACTTGATTTTTCTCTCTAACTGCTTTCAATACTTTTTCTTTGGTTTGTGTGTTTGGATGTTTGATTATAATATGGCGAGGAGAGGTTCTTTCCAGGTTTTGTCTGGCTAGGGTTCTAAAGGCTTCCTGTATCTACATTGGCACCTCTTTCCCAATTTGGGGGAAATTTTCTTCTGTGCTTTTGTTGAAGACGCCTACTATGCTTTAGAGTGGAATCCTTCTCCTTCTACTATGCCCTGAATTCTTATATTTGATCTTTTCATAGTGTCCCAAATATCTTGAAATTCCCACTCATACTTTTCTGTAAGTTTGTCTTTCTCTTTGTTGGACTGTATTAGATCTGCCACCTGGTCTTCTAGCTTAGGTATTCTGTTCTCTTCTTCATCTATTCTACTGGTGAGATTTTCTACAGAGTTTTTTATTTCATTAACTGTGGTCTTCATTGCTAGTAATTCTGACTGGTTTTTCTTTATTATTTCTATTTCCTTATTTATGTCTTGTATTGCCTTCTTTATTTCATGAAATTGGTGTCCTGCATCTTCTTTGATTCCTTTGATTTCCTCTTTGAGTTCCTCTTTGACTCCTTTGATTTGTTCTCTGACTTCTTTGAAATCTTTCTCAGGCATTTCCTCTAACTCATTCTCACTGGAGGTCATTTCTGATGCATTAATACTTTTAGGTGGATTTGTATCGTCTTGCTTTTTAGTGTTTCTTGTGTTATACTGTATATATTTTTGCATCTTGGATTAAGGTAATGCTTGGATTTTCTAGCTAACTGGGTATTCTTAGCTGTGTCAATTGGTTTGATGTTATATATTTTCAGGGTAGGAGCTTAAGGTGTTAGGTGTGGCTCTTAAGACTTTCAGAGTATCTACAAAGGTGCTCCTAGGGGTTGAGTTTCCCTGCTATGGGAGTATTCAAGTAGGCTGAGTGGAATAAAATACAGGTAGATTCTAAAAGTTAACTAAACACTGTACCCATTCAATCAAAAACAGCCCCAAGTATGTATGCCAGCATTATAACAACCAGATCCTCTATCAACATAGAGGTTAAGATTTCTGGTCTGTTGAGGGATCCAAGTCAGCTTGTGACCAAGTGAAACCCTTCCCTGGTGCAATCCTAGTTACCCTGGATGAGTTTGGTCTCAGTCAAGTTGCTGCCTGGGTCGTTGGGCTGCTGTTCTGATTTCTGGAGCTGGGCACTGGCTTTTCCTGTGGGGCAAACCAAGCCTGGCAACTGTGGCCCTGCAGATCAGCACACCCGCTAATGGAACTGCTGCTGCAAAGCTGCCTCTGCTGGGTCTGTCGCCGCTGCTGCTGAAGCTGCTGCTGCTGGGTCCAATGCCACTGCTGCCACTGAGGCTGCTGCTGCTGAATCTGCTGCTGCTGCCTCTGAAACTGCTGCTGCTGCTGGGTCTGCCGCTGCTGCTGCTACTGGATCTGCTGCTGCTGGGGCCACTGTTACTGTTGCTGGATCCGTTGGTGTTGCTGCCGGACTATGCTCCTGCTTGGGTCCTGCTGTCAGGTCAAGTTGGTGTGGCCGGATACTGGGACCGCTGCTCTGTTCGCTGGAGCTGGGCTCAGGTGGTGGGGGAGGGGAGGGAGCCACAGCTGCTCTGGTTCTCTCACTGTTCCACGTTTTCTTCTACCTTGTGGTCTGTTCCTCCGTTGCTCACTGCCGCTCTCCCTTCAAGTTCCTTTTGCTACAGAGAGCGCCAGTGTGAGTGGAAAAATCCCCACACCTGGCTTTTTCTGCAGCTGGAGCCGAGTCTGGCAGCTTTCTGGTGCACCGCCGCCGTGGTTGGTGGAGCTGCTGGGGCCGTTTTTACCAGCCTTTGCGGGCTCTGGATGCTCTGGATCTCTTCTACTTCTCCGCTGCTGCTTCAATTTCCTATACACCTCACTTTTTAGTAAACGTGTGTATTTTGCTGAGTTTTTTTGGTCTTTTTACCCCCCTAGGCTGCATTGGCGTGGTACCTACACCGCCATCTTAACTGGAAGTCCCAGATTTCTTTTTAACTCTAGTATTTTACACAGTGAACTACGGCGGGGGGGGGGGGGGGGAGGAAGAATCTTAAATATTGTACCTTTTAAAATTCTAGAGAGCCAAGACAACCTCATTCTGTTTAAATAACTGATTTGTCATTGGCCCAGTTTCTCCTTGTTATGCATTATAGCAATGGAAATGTTTATTCTGTGCCATTACATGTTGAAAGTATGTAACATGTTTTGATTTTACAGGACTCACAGTCAAGGGATAGTCTTAAAGTTAGTAAAGACTCTGGGGACCTTTGAAGCTGGACTAAATACAATTTGCAATGTGAGATGATCTTGAGTACATGGATGCCAGGAGTGGAATGTGGTAGTTTGAATGTATGGCCCCACAGAATCAAGTGTTTTATTAAAATTGAGTTTGCAACTTCAACCCCTAGTAGGCACATTCCTGCTACATGGGTCATGTCATTGGGAACCAATCTGAATTCAGCCCAAAGGTGTGCAAAGAGGCTTGAGCTCTGGAAGGATTCCTGCTTACTGCTTTTGGGTGTGTGCTGGCTGCTGGTGGTTTCTCTTTCTGTTTGGAAAGCCAGATTCTTCTGTCATTGATGGAACTTCCTGTGGACCTGTAAGCTTGAAATAAATCCCTTCTTCCCATAAAATTGTGTTTGGGTGAGTGGTCATACCAGGAAGGTGTAACTGACTATAACAATTGCCAAAACAATAAGGCTAATATCATTGCTTATAGTTACCCACCATAACTAGATGTCAAGTCCCTGGCAGTGACAATACCACACTTGAGTTGAAGGGCATAGAGGAGCGAAGCTGGAACTGAACTGTCAGCTGCTCCTTCTGATTAGTTCTCATGGTGCCAGAAGGTGCTAAGCAGGCTACTCAAGGAGAAAAGTCATCAACGATCTTACCGAGCTGTGGATCCTGCACACTACAAAACTGACCCACCAAGCAAGATATGCCCACTAGTGGTTTAGTGCTGTAATTGTTGTGGGGGTAACCAACTGCTTTCTGATTGGATTTGAGGCCCACAACACAGAAGGGAATTCATGCCTAGTACTGTAAACCTAGTCAAAAGCCTATGACTGGCCAGGTGTGGCGGTGCATGCCTTTAATCCCAGTACTTGGTAGGCAGAGGTAGGAGGATTACCATGAGTTTGAGGCCACCCTGACACTATATAATGAATCCCAGGTCAGCCTGAGCTAGAGTGAGACCCTACCTTGAAAGACTAAACCAAAAAACAAAACAAAACAACAAAAATGCCCATGACTAAGGAGGCCATAGGTCTTTGAAAGGGAACCTACTATATTACTATTGTTTTGCTAAATTGACATGTTCTCAAACTGCTTTCTAAATATTTATGTTTAGGCTGGAGAGAGTGCTCAATGGTTAAAGGCACTTGCTTGCAAAGCATGACTGCTCAGGTTCAATTCCAATACTCACATAAAGCCAGATGCATAAAGTAACATATGTGTCCAGAGTACATTTACAGTAGTAGGAGGTCCTAGCACACTTATCCATTCTCTCTCTTTTTCACTCTACCTCCTATCTCTCTCAAATAAATATTTAAAATAATAAAATAAATACATATTTAAGCTAATACCCAAAGATTACTTCTGTGCTCAGCCTTTGTTGGAGAAGCTTCTTTTCACAAGTGGGTAGTAGTTAATGTAAATTCTCATAATTGATCAAAGTGTTGAGAATAATAACTGATGAGTGCTCAGACCTAAATAGGATATCTCTATCATCCTCTCTAGGACTGAGAGGTCATTGAGTAAGAGGAGGTAGAAAGAATGTATGAGTTGGAAGATAATGAGCAATGTTGTGAAACAGTCTTTCAGATATGACATTCCTGTTGCACTCATGAATTCACAATAGCTGTGGGTACCTGCATAAGATTGGGCACATCAAGATTCCATCATGGATGGGGGAGGGGATCATGAGGCTACTTGAAGAGCTACTGGCAGTTAATGGCCCCTGAGGAAGGAGTCATTTTCTTCAGTGCTATAGCCACTAGTAAGTTACCTATTCTCCAGTAAATAATTCCTCCCTCATGCTTATACAAGTAACCCTAATTAAACTCAGTTGGTCACCAAAGAAAGAAATAAAAAGATGCTAAAAACTCTACATGCTTGGGCTGCAAGTCATTGAAAAATCAAGCTGAAGCTAAGCTGGAAACCTCCCCCTGTTGTCAGAAAGCTGGAAACAGCTAAGCTGCTATGGTGGTAAACAGTAGTGGACCCTCCAAACCTTAAGACTGGCCGGTTAAGCCAACTGTGCCAACTGGTGCTAGTAGCATGTCTTTTATTGGGGAAACAAACTGCCCTCTAATTGGACTGGATGTCTGCTCCATGGGAGGGAATCCATGCCTGGTACTGAAAACCTAGTCAAAAGCCTATGTCTGGGTAGGCCACGAGCCCTAGGGGAGTAAGGCCTGCTGTTGTCTGGATAAATGCATGTATTGTACACACAAAACTGCCCTTTAAACACTTTTTTATGTTTATGCCCATATATTAATGCTACTCTTAGTTTTAGTTAGAGAAGCTTCTCTTTTCATAAGGTTGTGGCCACTGGGGTGACCCAAAATTCACAACAGTGCTGAAAAGTGATAGTGGAGTGTTCAGAACTGAGACGTCTACCTCCAAGGCTGAGGGTCCAGTGCAGAGGAGGTGGTAGAAATAATGTTAGAGCCATAAGAAGGGTAGGAATGCTTACAACGCAATCTTCCAGACACAAAGTGGCCTTGATATTCCTGACCTCGCTATAAGACCTTCATAATAGGAGGAAAAGATGGTGACATCAAAAGAAAAGATAGTAATTTGAAGAGAGAGGGGATTTGATGGAGGATGCATTTGAGAGAGGGAAAATGAGGGTGAGAATGGGAATTATCATGTTTTATTGTTTATACTTATGGAATTTTTCAATAAAAATTTTTAAAAAGAAGGGCTGGAGGAATGGCTTAGAGGTTAAGGCATTTGCCTGCAAAGCCCAAGGACCCAGTTTCTATTCCCCAGAACCCACATTAGCCAGATACACTGGGTGGCACACGTGTCTGGAGTTCATTTGTAGTAGCTGGAATGCCCATTCTCTCTCTCTCCCTCTTTCTGTCAAATAAATAAATAAAAATAAATAAATATTTAAAAAAAATTTAAAAAAGAAAAAGACATGAAAGTAGATGGGGGACTATTTGGGAAAAGGAAAGTGTTCAATAGGAATGAGAGAGGGATAATAGAAGGTAATGGGAAGTAAATATAATTAAATTTCATTATATACAAGTATGCAATTGTCAAAAATTTAAAATATGGGCTGGAGAGATGACTTAGCAGTTAAGTGCTTGCCTGTGAAGCCTAAGGACCCTGGTTCGAGGCTCAATTCCCCAGGTCCCACGTTAGCCAGATGCACAAGGGGGTGCATGCATCTGGAGTTTGTTTGCAGTGGCAGGAGGCCCTGGCGCGTCCATTTTCTCTCTCTATCTGCCTCTTTCTCTCTCTGTCGCTTTCAAATAAATAAATAAAAAGAAACAAAAAATAATAAAAATTTAAAATATTTTCAAATATTTCTGACAAAAAAATATGATGCATATCTATCTATAACTGAATTTGAGTGATAGATGTATGCAGATTCATTTTATTATTAGTCTCTTTACTTTTGAGTATGTTTTATTTTAAAAACATTTATTTGCATGTGTGTGTAATTCTTGCAGCTACAAACAAACACCAGATGCTTGCAAAACTTTAAAAATATTATTTGTTTATTTATTTGCAAGCAGAGAGGAAGAGAGAGAATGAATGAATTGCTGTGCCAGAGACTCCAACCACTGCAAACAAACTCCAAATACATCCACCACTTTGTGCATCTGGCTTTACATGGTTACTGGGGAATCAAACCTGGGTTGTAAGGCTTTGCAGGCAAGTGCCTTAACTGCTAAGCCATATCTTCAGCACTTTTTGTATATGGCTTACATGGGTGGCTTGGGAACACAGTATGGCAGGCTTTACAAGCAAGAACCTTTAAATGGCTAAGCCATCTTCCCGGCCCCTTAAAAACATTTACTCTAAAAGTGATAATATGGGAAATTAAGAGGCATATAGTATGGGAGAAATTGCTTGCTCTCTGATTGAATTTAGGGCCCCTTTGTGATTAACATTCATTGTCAACTTGATTGGATTCAAAAGCATCTAGAAATTAGTAAAAATAAATCATGCCTCTAAGTGTGTTTCTGTGGATGTTTCCAGGGACAACCAAGGGCTGAAGACCTTCAGACTTGTCTGGCTTACTTAGCATTTTTTGTTGTGTTCTTTCAAGGTAGGGTCTCACTCTAGTCTAGGTGGACCTGGAGTCCATCCTGTAGTTCCACATTGGCTTCAAACTTACAGCAATCCTTTGTCTCCTAAGTGCTTTTTAACAAAACAAAACCTATCAATATAAAAATAGTAAAGTCATCTTGAAAGTTTGCCCCTGAATTTTTGAAGTTAATTTAAACTTACTTGAGATTCAGTCTGTAATTCTCCAATTAGTGAGAGAGTCTTAACAGCAACAAAACAGACCTGTGATTTCAAGCAAACAAGTTAGTTACTGAACATTCCATGTGGCATAGAATAATTTTCCGTTTAACTTACTGACTGAAAAACTTGAGCAGCTTCTAAGGGATGGTGTAAAATGTAATTTCCAAGTTCAGCATCTAATTCAACAACATCAGAGGGATTTATTAAAATATTAAATCGATAGACAGCATAACTTTGTTTTGAATCTGTGAAAAATACATAAATATAAGTCAGAATTATTATATGCAGAAATTTACTTGAAAGTTTGAAATAAAATTACTTTTACTGAACTTACCATTGTAGTACTTGCAATCATCCATAAACTTTTGGAGGCCTCTACTTCTGTCAAGATAGATTAGGGCTGCCTCTTTCATTTTTAGATACAAAAATTTTTCCTAGTTAATGACTCTTCTCTATTATTAGTAGTAGTTTAATCTACAATTGCTGGTGAAGCTTATATCTAGAAGAAGCCTAAAAAAAATGAAGCTTATTCTTGAAGATTTCTAATAAAAGTTTACAAACTATCAAAACTTAAAGTTGAAAATGAAGTAAGACTAGGTTAATTTACCAACTCTAAAATATTTCAACTCAAATGGAAACTAAATCTTGTTTTCTTCTGCCAAATAGTTTTATTTATTTATTTATTGAGAAGAGTGATGTCTTGGGATTGAACACAGGACTTCACATAGGCAAACCAGGTAATCTACCCCTCAGCTATATTCCTATTCCCAAATAACGTTTTAAATAACAGTTAGTTATGAAATCCTCATCAAGATAACAAACTCAAGAACAAGAACCTTAAATGTCTTCATTTATTGTATATTTACTTGCAAGCACAGATAGAGAATAAGAGAGAAAGGGAATGGGCATGCCTCTTGCCACTGCAAAAGAAGTACAAACTTATGTGTCACTTTGTGCATTTGGCTTTACATAGATACTGGGGAATCAAACCCAGGCTGTAAGGTTTTGCAAGCAAGTGCCTTTAACCATTGAGCAATCTCTCTAGTCCCCTCAAATGTCTGTAAAGAACAAATACTTAAAAAAAAAATAACTTGGTGTAATACGTAATATTGCAAGATGGGATTCCCTTGCAGACATTGCTTAAAGATTAAAAGTGATAAATTTTCATAAATTCCATCTAAATGTGGTAGAATAAGTACTAACCTGACAAAAGCTGAAAAATGGGTTCTTGACTCAGCATTGGTTGTTATGGAGAAATCACTTGGCTTAATATCCTTATCTGAAGGAAATGAAGGGATTGGATTAGATGATTAAGGCCTCTTTTAGTTTTAAATCCGTCAATGACCAACATAAAAGAAATGATAGTCATAAATAGAAAGTGGAATATGAGAAATTTGTTAAAAGCAGAAAACATTAGAAACAAGATATGCTGGGCTGGAAAGACAGCTTAGTAGTTAAGGGCACTTCTGCAAGAATAAGGGTCTGGGGAGACTTAAGAGTCTGCTATACTTGGATCCCCAAGACCCACATAAACAGCTGGACATGGACACATGTGCCTGTAACCCCAGTAACAGGGAAGAGCAGAGACTCAAGAATTGCTAGAGCTCTGACAAACAGTAAGCTCAGGGATCAATAGCCAGCAGAAGAGCAATGGAACAGGACGCCACACACACAGGCAAGCGTTCCTTGCTGCAGACATGGGGTGTAGCATGGGCACATACATGTGTAGATACCATCACACACACATACACACACACACACACACACACATTTTAAGAAAACATATGCCAGTACAGTCATTGTAATACACATTAGGGATGAGATGATGGATTTTGCCTTCAAAGAATTACCAATTCACAGAAATCAGAAGTAATAACAAATACTTTTTTTTAGTTGGGAGATTTTTCTTTTTCTTTCTTTTTTTTTGTGTTTTCGAGGTAAAGTTTCACTCTAGCCCAGGCTGACCTGGAATTCACTATGGAGTCTCAGGGTGGCCTCGAACTCATGGCGATCCTCCTACCATTGCCTCCCAAGTGCTGGGATTAAAGGCGTGCGCCACCACACCCGGCTAGTTGGGAGATTTTTTGATAACTGCTTGGATCTCCATACTTGGTATAGGTCTATTTAAGTGGTTAATCTTATCTTGATTTAATTTAGGTAGGTCATATAAATCAAGGAACTCATCTATTTCTTTCAGATTTTCAGACTTTGTGGAGTATATGTTCTTATAGTATGCCCCTATGATTTTCTGAATTTCTCTGCTATCTGTTGTGATGGTGCCTTTTTCATCTCTAATTTTATTAATTTGTGTCTTTTCTCTCTTTTGGTCAGATTTGCTAAAAGTTTATTAATCTTGTTTATCCTTTCAAAAAACCAACTCTTTGTTTCATTGATTCTTTTGATTGTGTTTCTATTTCATTAATTTCTGTCCTAATCTTTACTATTTCTCCCTGTTTTCAGATTTTCAGTTTGCCTTGTTCTTTTTCTTCCAAGGCTTTAAGGTGAAGCATTGTTTACTTGAGACTTTTCTAATTTCTTAATAATATAGGCACTTAGAGCTATAAATTTCCCTCTTAGGACTGCCTTCATTTTGTCCCAAAGGTTTTGGTATGTTGTGTTCTCATTATCATTTGACTCTATATGAGTTTTTTGATTTCCTTCTTGATTTCTTCATTGACCATTCATCATTTAGTAGTGTATTGTTTAGTTTCCATGATTTTTTTGTGTATGCTCTACGACTTTTCTTGCAATTGATTTGTAGTTTGATCCCATTGTGATCAGATACCTGAGTGCAAGGAATTATTTCAATTTTCTTGTACTTGTCAAGATTTGTTTTGTGTCCTAATATATGGTCTATTTTAGAGAATGTTCCATGTGCCGCTGAAAAGAATGTGTATTCTGCAGCATTCGGATGCAATGTCCTGTATATATGTTAGGTCCATTGGTTCTATTACCTCATTTAATCCAGATGCATCTCTGTTTTTTTTTTTTTTGCTGGGATGACCTGTTAATCAATGAGAGTGGGCATTGAAGTCATCCACTACAACTGTGTTTGGTGTAATCTGTGACCTTAGTTCTAATAGCATTTGTTTGATGAAATTGGGAGCCCCCATGTTAGGTGCATATATGCTTAGGATTGTAATGTCCTCCTGGTGGAGTGCCTTTAATCAATATAAAGTGACCTTCCTTATCTTTCCTAACTAATGTTGGACTGAAGACTACTTTGTCAGATATTAGGATAGCAAATCATGCTTGTTGTCTAGGCCCATTAGCTTGAAACACTGTTTTCCAACCTTTCACCCTAAGATAGTATCCATCCTTTGTAGAAAGGTATCTTGGAAGCAACAAATTGAAGGATCCTGCTTTTTAACCCAGTCTGCAAACCTATGTCTTTTGGTTAGGGTATTGTGGCCATTGATATTAAGAGATATTAAATATGGTTTGTTTTTCTCAGGTTCCTTATATGTGTGCTTTTCTTTCTCTTTAGCATGGAGGATCCTTTCACGTATTTTCTTTAGAGCTGGTTTTGTCTTGAAATATTCCTTTAGCCTGCTTTTGTTGTAGGATGTCCTTATTTCTCCATCTATTTGAATGGATAGCTTTGAAGGATAAAGTAACCTTGGTTGACAGTTGTTATGTTTCAGAACTTGGAATACATCATTCCAAGCCCTTCTGGTACAATTAGCACTTCCAATTCAAGCCTGTATACCAGGCTTATTTGGTGGGTACTGAACTGGTTAAGTCCTAGTTACCTATGGTTTGGACTCAGTTATGCTGTGCTCCTGCTTGGGTCCCTCTTTGTTGTGCTGTGGACTCAGGTAGGCTGGCTGGGTCGCTAGATTGCTTCTCTGATCACCTGTGTTGGGCGCTGTGTAGGTGCACTCCCTTCCCCAGGTCGCTAGTGCTTGCTGGTGCTTGTGCTGGGGGAGGGGAAGCTGTGGATTGTGGCTGAAGTTCTCCTGCTGGTCCTTGTGATCCTCTTCCTCACGAGCTGCTGCTCCTCCATTGGTCCCTGCCGTCCTCCCTTCACATTTCTTGAGTTTGCAAGGAGCTCCAGTACGAGAATCTCCTCACCTGGCTTTTTCTGCAGCTCAAGCCAAGCCTGGTGGCTGTGGCCATGTGGACCTGGTTCTGACACTGCTGGAGCCACTTCTGCCTTCTTCTGTGGGCTCTAGATGCTCTGGATCTCTTCTACTTCTCTGCTGCAGTTGATAATTTCTTATACCCCTCACTTTTTAGTAGAAGAGTATATTTGCTATCAGGCTGCTTTGGTGTGGTTTCTACACTGCCATCTTAACCAGAAGCCTCTGACAAATACTTTCATTTATTCATTATCATTTATTTATTTAGTAACTATTATTCACTGGATAACCCAACTGGCATCAGGAAGACCAAGATATAGCCCTTGTCCTTTAGAAAGAGTACAGCAAGGAGACATATAAAAACAAAGTATTGCTGGGCATGGTGGTGGACACCTTTAATACCAGCACTCAAGAGCCAGAGGTAGGAGAATCGCTGTGAGTTCAAGGCCGCCTAAAACTTACATCGTGAATTCCAGATCAGCCTGGGCAAGAGTGAAACCAAACCAAACCAAACAATACCCCCAAATATGACCATGCTAATGAGCAATGAAAGAATACCATGTATGAAATATTTCACAAAAATCTGTGGTCATCCTTATGAAAGGGTACTAATATTTTCTATTGTTTTGGAACATTTTGACTGAACACAGGGTGGCAATAGGGAAATATGAACTCTTAATGGGGTAAAACATCAGAGCTGCCAGACATGGTGTTGCATGCCTTTAATCCCAGTACTTGGGAGGCGGAAGCAGGAGGATCAAGACCAGCGTGAGGCTACATAGTAAATTCCAGGTCAGCCTGGGCTAGAGTGAGACCCTACCTCAGAAAAAAAAAAAAAAAAAGAAAAAGAAAAACATCAGAGGTTATTGCTCTGTGACCATAAATACAGTAAGCTCAATGGTACACCATTTAGTTTGCTTGTACAAGGATGGATTGCATCCCAGCACCACCAATAATAGATAAATATTTCTTTAATGATGAGTTTTCCAGAGCTACAGGTTAATATCCTTCAGCCCCCATTATGATTCTTACACAATTGAATTCTCACACTCCTAGTATCTGGAGTTTAGGATATTTTCCCAAAGAAAAGTAATCCAGTAAGGCTTATCCTTTTAGTTATTGCATAAGGGTGAAAATCCAAAGGTTTATTTCTGTGTACAATAATTTTAAAGTTTGTGTTGTGTTCAGTACATCACACCTCTACTTTATAGGAACTTTAAGTAAACATTCAGAAATGAAGTTTGGCCAGGCATGGTGATGCAATGGGGAGGCAGAGGTAGGAGGACTGGTGTGAGTTTGAGGCCACCTTGAGAGTAGAGTGAATTCCAGGACAAGTAAGCTTGGGCTAGAGTGAAACTGTCTTAACCCCACCCCCCCCCCAAAAAGGAATGAAGTTTAATGAAGACTACTGATAATGGCTAAGGTAAAGCCAGATTATGAGTTTTTGAAACCCATGAAGAAAGTGTTATGTAAGAGATTCCTCAGAATAGGAGCATTCCCTCCAGAAGTGAGAAGCAGGAGGCTCTGAAGATTCAGGAAGTCATCTGGAAGACCTGAAATTAAAAAGGTCACATGACCACTCAAGTTATAGGAATGATTAATGAGTCTTAGACCTAAAATGTTAATTAGGGATTGGAACATTTCTTCCAGTGGGGAGGAAGGAGGCTCAGGAGACTCAGGAAGTCAACAAGTCTGAGAAAAGGTTGCAAGACTGCCCTAAAGCTGTGTAAAGGGAAGACAACTATCTGGGGATGGGAGTCTCAGAGCTGCCTGCAAGACTTGAGCTTTGCTCATGAGGGACTCCAGTTGAGCAGTCTCAAGTGCTGCAGTGGACTACAGAGACACAGCTTTCATGAGTGTTACCTACGCTGGAGTAATCATTTTGGTGATATAGCAGATTTTGAGTTATCCACTGAGTCTATAAGCAATCCCTCACCCTACTTTGCAAGTAATACCAATAAACTCACTGGTTCACCAAAACTGATTTTGGAGGAATTGTACTTTGGTCATCTGTACCCTATCTGGGGTGAAGTCTTGTGTTCTCAGCTCCCCAGAAAAAAAGTTTGCGCTGACAGAACTCTACAAAGTTTTTCTATTTGTTTGTTTTTGAGGTAGGGTTTCACTCTAGCCCAGGCTGATTGGAATTTAATATGTAGTCTCAGGGTGTCCTCAAACTCACGGTGATCCTCCCACCTCTGCCTTTCCCAAATGCTGGGATCAAAGGTGTGTGTTACCATACCTCCTTACTGGCTTGTTCATTTTTTTAATTTATGAGGGAGAGAGTAGAGAGAATTGGCATGCCAGGGTCTTGTGCGCGTGTGCCGTCACCTTGTGCAGTCTGACTTATGTGGGTTCTGGGGAGCCGAACCTGGGTGCTTAGGCTTTGTAGGCAAGCACCTTAACAGCTTGGCCATCTCTCCATCCCCTTGATTTGTTCATTTTTAAAAATCTGCTCTTTCCTGATTTCGCTGGGACGGTTAACAGTCTTTAACTATTTTAATATTAAGAGATGGATGAACCAGTCTAGGGACTTAGGGACAAAATGGAATGGAGATGAAGCCTAGAATTTTAAACACTACACACCGGACTTCGAGACCAGCCTGAACAACAGAAAGGAGAGGGCAGGCGCACGGTAGCGCAAGTCTGTACGTTCAGCGTTCATCCAGGAGGCTGAGCAGGAGAGCCGGGCCGGCCAGACCTGCACCGGCGGGACACGCCCACGTCGGTGAGCGCAGAGCGCGGGCTCCGCACGCCGGGCTCCAGCTCGTCCCTCGCACTCCACGCAACGTGCGTGAGAACAGCAGCTACGAGGCGGCTCGCCACCATCAGGGCTTCAGATAAAGGCCACAAGACCCTAGTGTCGTGTCCGTGGGTCCCCGGCGCGGACGTCCTGCGGAGTGGACGGAAGGAACTCCGGGTAGGACAGCCAGCGCGGAGCGAACGGCGGCTGCGGACGGGCAGCGGCGGGGCGGCCGCGAAGCACCTCAGCACCACGCGCTCCTCGCTGAAGTGATGGAAACCTCCCTCACCATCCCCGGCAGCGAACATTCCAAGCTCCTCCACCCCAGCCGCAACCTTCGGAACGGCCCGGAACCCACCGAGCGCCCCAGGTCCCGCGCCGACGCCCGACGCCCGGCGTCCGTCCTGTCCTCGCCGGCCCTCCTCGCGCTCACCCGCGCATGCGCGCGCACTCGCGACCGTTGGCGGCGCGGGTGCTGCCGGGAGCCGTCACTAGGGGGCGCTAGTCCCACCTGCCCGCCCACCTCTTCAGCAGGGCTGCTTCCGGCCAGAGATGGGGGCCACCACTGGTTTTGTCGTCACGGGACAAGGGTGGGGTGTGTGTGTGTGTTAAAGACACACAAAAAATTTTTCTTGAGCCGGGCGTGGTGGCGCACGCCTTTAATCTCAGCACTTGGGAGGCAGAGGTAGGAGGATTGCCGTGAGTTCGAGGCCACCCTGAGACTCCATAGTGAATTCCAGGTCAGCCTGGGCTAGAGTGAGACCCTATCTTGAAAAACCAAAAAATAAAAAAAAGAAGAAAAAAGAAAAAAAATTCTGGTGGGGATGCAAAATAGCATAGCAGCTCTGGAAAACATTCCATCCAGCAGACTCTCAAAGGTTAATTGATTTGAGGAGAACTGAACACACAATGTCCACAACAAAATCTTACATATAAAAGCTCATAGTATTATTTATAATGGCCCCAAAGTGAATGCCTTAGTCAACGGGTCAACTATCAGTGTAGGTGTGGGGGTTTGCCTGTGAAATGTACCCCAGAGCCTCGTGTGCTATGTGATTAAATCTCACTAAGCCCCAGCTAGTGGGACCTTTGGGAGGATGAGCTTTGGGGAGACGTGTGTCATTGGGAGGACCTTACGGGTTTTTTTAGTCCATCCCACTGGGTGTTGTTCAGAGTCAGCTTACTACTCTCTGCTTCCTGCAAGCTGCTGTGGCAGAATGCCATGTCCAGCCATGCTATGAAAACTCCCCCTGGAGACAGTAAGCTGAAAGTAAACCCTGTTCTTCCTTAGGCTGTTTTTGGTCAGGTGCTTTGTCCCAGTAATGGATAGGTAAATATAACAGGAGGTGTGATATAATAATTGTCGCAATACAGTATTTTGAAGGAGAGCTGAAAGTGCTGGGGAGATAGCTCAGTTGGTAAAGTACCCAAGCAAGGAGACCTGAGTTTACTACCCAGTACCAATGTAAAACTTCCTGGTGTAGTAGCAAGCAACCCTAATCCCAGCACTGGGAAGGTGGAGACAAGTAAGTCCCTGCTGCTCAGCCAGGTTTTACCAATTGGTGAGTTCCAGACTAAGAGGCCCTGTCTCAAAAAATGGAAAGGCAGGCCAGACATGGTGGCTCGTGACTTAATCCCAGCACTTGAGAGGCAGAAGTAGGAGGATCACTGTGAGTTCAAGGCCACCCTGAGACTCCATGATTAATTCCAGGTCAGCCTGAGCTAGAGAGAGACTCTACCTGGGGGGGGGGGGGTTGGAAGGACAGACAGGGCTGGAGATGGCTTAGCAGTTAAGGTGCTTGACTACAAAGCCTAAGAAGTCATGCTCAAATCGCCATGTCCCACATAGCCAGATGCACAGTGCTGCAAGTGTGCAGTGTCGCACATGTGCCACAAGGTGGCGTACATGTCTGGACTTCATTTGCAGCAGGCTGAATGAAGGTCCTGACAAGTCCATTTTATCTCTCTTCCTCTTTCTCTCTCAAAAATAATGATAAAAGGGCTGGAGAGATGGCTTAGTGGTTAAGCGCTTGTCTGTGAAGCCTAAGTACCCCGGTTCGAGCCTCGATTCCCCAAGACCCACGTTATCCAGATGCACAAGGGGTGCACACGTAGGAAGGACCTTTTGCAGTGGCTATAGGCCCTGGCATGCCTGTTCTCTATCTATCTGCCCCTTTCTCTCTCTGTCTGTCGCTCTCAAATAAATTTTAAAAAATTATAAAGACACCCAAAGTTGTTCTGTAGCCTCTACATGCATACTCACACACATGAAATGACCTGCTAATAAAAGCTATAGCATGGATGAATCTTAAAATTACTATGCAATTGAAAAACAAAGGCTACAGATTGTATGATTCCACTTATATGAAATATTCAAAATAGGCAAATCTAAACATAAATTAGAGATTGCATAGGGCATGTGAGTAGGGGATGGAAACTGTTTATGGATAAGGGATTTCTTTTTAAATTTTTTAATGGATTTATTTATTTACTTTTGAGAGAGAGAGAGAGGTACGTATAGAATGGGTGTGCCAGGGCCTTCAGCTGCTGCAAACGAACTCCAGACGCATGTGCCACATTGTGCAGCTGGCTTACATGGGTCCTGGGGAATCGAACCTAGGTTCTTTGGCTTTACAAACAAACACCTTAACTGCTAAGCCATTTCTACAACCAGGATTTCTTTTTTAATTGTAAAACACACATAACAGAATTCACCATTTTAATCATTCTTAGGTAGGCAGCTTAGAGGCATTAAGTATGTCCACACCATTGTATAATCATGACAATTATGTCTGCAAAACTTTTTTCATTTTCCTGAAACTGTTCCCATTTAGTAATTCCCTATTTTTCCCTCCTGGAGTCTCAGACAATAGACATTCTTTGTCTCCTTCTTTGTTTTTTGTAGAGAGTGAGATTGAGAATATGAGTGTGCCAGGGCCTCTAGCCACTGCAAATGAATTCCAGACCCATGCATCACTTTGTGCATCTGGCTTTATGTGGATACTGGGGAATAGAACCCAGCTCCTTAGGCATGGTAGACAAGCGCCTTAACCACTGAACCATCTCTCTAGCCTTTCTGTCTCCTTTAAATGGACTAGTATTTTGTAAAAGGAACCACATAGCATTCCACCTCTTGTGACAGGCATACTTCGCTTTGTAAAATGTTTTCTGGGTTCATCCAATGCTGTAGAGTGTTAGAATTTCTTTGCTTTGTAATATTCCCTTAAATGTATAGAGCATTTTGTTCATGTGTCCGTAGTTTCTTTTCTAGGTGCTGAGGACAACCCTGGGCCTGTGTACACTAAACACATGCTCTGTCACTGGGCTACACCTCTAGTCCCCAAGGTTTTTTTGTTTATTTTTCGAGGCAGGGTCTCACTCTAGTCCAGGCTGACCTGGAATTCACTGTGAAGTTTCAGGGTGGCCTTGAACTCATGGCGATCCTCCTACCTCTGCCTCCCAAGTGCTGGGGTTAAAGGCGTGTGCTACCACGCCTGGCCTCCCAGGGTTTCTTTTTGAAGTGATGTAAGTATTCTAAAGTTATGGTCTGGAGAGATGACTTAGTTGTTAAGGCACTTGCCTGTGAACCCTAATGACCCAGGTTTAATTCCCCAGGACCCACTTAAGCCAGATACACATGGTGGAGCATTCAACTAGAGCTTGTTTTCAGTGGCTAGAGGCCCTGGCATGCCCATTCTATCATCTATTTTATAAATAAAAACAATTGGGCAGGGCATAGTGGCATATGCCTTTAATCCCAGCACTCAGGAGGCAGAAGTAGGTTTTCCATGAGTTCGAGGACACCCTGAGATGACATAGTGTGAATTTCAGGTCAGCCTGAACTATAGCAGACCCTACCTTGAAAACCAAGCCAAAACAAATAAAAGCAATTCTAGGGGACTGAAGAGATGGCTCAGCAGTTAATGTGCTTGCCTGCAAAGCCAAAGGAACCAGGTTCGATTCCCTAGGACCCTTTTAAGCCAGATGCACAAGGTGGCACATGCATCTGGAGTTTGTTTGCAGTGGCTATACAGGCCCTGGCACACCCATTCTGCTCCTCCCCGCCCCGTCTCTAATGAATAAATAAGTATTTTAAAATATTTTTAGGAATAAAAAACAAAAATGATTCTAAAGTTTGCTGTGATGATAGCTGCACAATTCTGAATACACTCAAAGCCAGTCAGGCTAGGCATGGTGGCGTATGCCTTTAATCCTAGCACTTGGGAGGGGGAGATAAGAGGATGGTCATGAGTTTCAAGGCCAGCCTGGGACTACAGAGTGAATTCCAGGTCAACCTGGGCTATGGTGAAACCCTACCTAGAAAAAAAAAAAAAAAAAGAAACCCACAAAGACAGTCAATTTGTACACTGTTTTGCTGTTTGATTTTGAGACAGGGTCTTGCCATGTAGTGTGTGGGGGCCTTGAACTACGTAGCCCAGGTTAGTCTTGAAGTCTGTAGCCTAGGCTCACAATTTTGCCCCAGCCTCCCAAATGGGAGACCTATAAGTGCATGTCACCATGTTGAGCTAATTATGCTCTTTAAAAAAATTTTTTTTTGTTTATTTTATTTATTTATTTGAGAGTGACAGAGAGAGAGAAAGAGGCAGATAGAGAGAGAATGGGTGCGCCAGTGCTTCCAGCCACTGCTAAGGAACTCCAGACACATGCACCCCCTTATGCATCTGGCTAACGTGGGTCCTGGGGAATTGAGCCTTGAACCAGGGTCCTTAGGCTTCACAGGCAAGCGCTTAACCGCTAAGCCATCTCTCTAGCCCTAATTGTGCTCTTTATTGAATTTTTTTTCCCTTTGAGACAGGCAGAGTGAGCATGGGTGTGCCAGGATCTCCCTCCACTGTAAATGAACTCCAGATGCATGAGCTTTTAACCTCTGAGCTTTCTCTCCTGTCCCTAACTGTGCATTTTAAATGGGTCAATTATACAGTATGTTGAAGTAAATATCAATGTGTTAATAAGCCAGGTGTGGTGGTGCTCACCTTTAATCCCAGCACATGAGAGACTGAGGTAAGAGGATCACTGTTAGTTTGAGGGCAGCCTGGGCTAGAGTGAGACCCTACCTCAAAACAAAAGTGTTATGAAAAAGTCCACAAAAACGTTAAAAATGGTGTGGGCTCCTCAAGTTACTGTGAACTCTGTTCCATTGCACTGGGGGGGGGTTTACCTACAGTGTGGAGGATTGGATTGTTTTCCCCAGGAAATAACCGAGGATATTGTTTTCATATAGAGTAGGGATGGCAAAATACCTCAGTTTCTTTACTGAGGGAATATAATATATTTTAGTCACAAGGTAAAGAAAATATTTTTCTGGAAAAGAAATCAGCTTGCAACAGAAAAAGATGCTGTCCAGATTGTCTTGCACTACAATTCTATGGCCCTTGGTACTTAGATGGGGATAGATTTTATGTTTCTGTTGATGGAAGTAGGAGAAAGGTACAGGCAGCTATAACAGGGACCATAAAAACCAACATAAAACCAGTTCTGCTCCTGAAGCTGTGCTTACAGGGATAATATACAAAGAAGTCTAGGTTTGTGTGTATCTTCTCTCTAGCCTTTCCTAGCTCCTGAGATAGTCTGTTATCCAAGGTCATTAAAGCTCTGTCAGCTCTTGCTGGAATGCAGTTCATAGATTTTTGAATTTTTTATTACTTGAAAAAGGGAAGGAAGGAGGAAGGAAGGAGGTGGGGAGAGAGAAAGAAAGAGAGAGAATGAGAATATGGGCATGCCAGGTCCAGACACATGAGCTTCCTTGTGCATCTGGCTCATAAGGGTCCTGTGGAATCAAACCTGGTTCCTCTGGCTTTGCAGCCAAGCACCTTACTTCAAGCCATCCCTCCAGCCCCACAGATTTTTTTTTTTTTTAATTTCTTGATATACCAAAAAAAAAAAAAAAAGGATGAAAAAGTTTTAGAGGGTAGGAGAGATGGCTTAGCAGTTATGCACTTGCCTGCAAAGCCTAGGGACACAGGTTCAATTCTACAGAAGCCACGTTAAGCCAGATGCACATGGTGGTGCATGAGTCTAGAGTTTGTAGTGACTGGAGGCCTTGCTGTCTATGCCCATTCTCTCTCTCTCTCTCAATAAAAAAAGTTTTTAGGGGCTGGAGAGATGGCTTAGCGGTTAAGCGCTCGCCTGTGAAGCCTAAGGATCCCGGTTCGAGGCTCGGTTCCCCAGGTCCCACGTTAGCCAGATGCACAAGGGGGCGCACACGTCTGGAGTTCGTTTGCAGAGGCTGGAAGCCCTGGCGTGCCCATTCTCTCTCTCTCCCTCTATCTGTCTTTCTCTCTGTGTCTGTCGCTCTCAAATAAATAAAAACTTAAAAAAAAAAAACTTAAAAAAAAAAAGTTTTTAGAAATTTAAATGCACAGCCCAGTATTTGGGCAAAATTTTATACTCTTCCCCCCTCACTAAATAACTCATTTGTGAGAACTGTTGTACCATTACTAATTTTAATTTCAAATAATGACAGGCATGACTATTAATCATTCTGCTAATTTTATTATACTGTATTTCTTGTGATCCAAGGAACATAAAAATATCTATTTTAAATTTTTATTAAAAAGATACAATATTGCACTTTAATTTTTGGCAGTTTAATTAAGGGATATGAATTAAAAAAATCATTTAAGTACAAGTTTTATTTTGCTTTATAATCAACAAATATCTTCATATAAAAACAGAACTTACAGAGGTGCCAAACAAACCAAATATTTACAGTATAGATATTCATATCTCATTTCTAAAGATTCAGTGTACTGCATATAAATAGGATTTAACCAAAAGTACTTCCTAGGTCCATTCTGCTGAACATTTTTAAGCCAAAGAGTATGGGTAAGAAATGCTTTTGTAGTTTCTTATTCAAGAGAATACACACAAGGGATGTTTGTTCTTAGAGCATCTAAACTGAGTCACTACATTCTAACAATACTATTTCCCACACAATGCAAAATGATGTCCCTTAAGAATCAGAATTCCAAGTCAAGCATTCTTTTGTAGCGTTTTTTTAATCTACTGTCTCACCATAACATATGCTAATGTTAACTGACATCTTAGGATTTAAGGTCAGTTACATAGGTGTTAGAGCATATGCTTATTAGCATATACAGGTTTTGTAAGGCCCGAGCACTACCAAAAAGATACTGAATATGCATCTGCCACATTATTTCTAATTTTTGTTACAGCATAAAATTACATATATTTACAATGACCCAAATTGGCTATTTTATTTTTCAATTCACAACCAGGTAAACATTCTGGAAAGCCCCTTTTTTCTTTCTTTTTTTTTATTTTTAACTTGACCAAATTAGGAAGACAGTTTTGAAATAGCTACTTGCAAAAATAGGTACCAAGATTTAGATCTACTTAACAGTAAACATTCAAAAGGTCAAAAGCAACATAAATAGAATAATTTGTAATATTGAATACATGATAGACATTTATTTTTGCACCATCTATAAACAACTCTGGCAGTAAGTACTTAGTTTGGGAATTCTTAAAACTCCCCCTCCCCCCGGCAGTGTTTCACTCTAGCCCATACTGACCTGGAACTCACTCTATAGCCCAGGCTGGCCTTGAACTCATGGTAATCCTACTACTTCAGCCTCCCAAATGATGAAATTAAAGGAATGTGCCAAGCTACATCCAGGTATGTCCCAAGCCACACCCAGCTTAGAATTCTTTTTTCTTTCACGTTCCTGTAGAGGAAAACTGACATACAAAATTGAACTGATGATTGAGATGGGGAGGGGATATGATGGAGAATGGAATTTCAAAGGGGAAAAGGGGGGGGAAGGGAGGATATTAGTATGGGATATTTTTTATAATCATGGAAAATATTAATAAAAATTGAGAGAAAAAATAAAAATAAAAACCCCCCAAAATTGAACTGATATTTCAAAAACAAATTTAGTTTTGTTATTTCTTATCTGCAAAATGAATGATTATTTGGTGTTAACTAGCAGCCATTGTGTTAACTAATGCTTTTATAGTCTATTTCTACCAAAACCCAATTATTTTGTCAAGGGAAGATATGGTTTCTTCTTTAAAACAACCATGTACCAATTGCATAGTTCTGATAAAGTCATAGAATTATAAAGTAATTAATACATCTTAACTGAAATAGACTATTAGAAACAGTCTACCTTGGGTGTGTTAGTGTAAACAGGGAAAAAACAGTCAATAGCAACAAGTTATCTTTAAAAATAGTTAAAGCTATTCTTAGCTTTAAAATTTTCTGTTTAAAAATAAGCTTAATAAACAAGAATACAAATTTTAATTTAAAACTTAGCTCTTTGAAATGCCCTATTTTCTTGTATACAGCAGAAAATACATTTTTCATAGTTTCAACACTACATATAAAAATGAGGCACTGTTATACATATCTGAATATATTCATACAAACAAGAATTCCAGTTCCATACGCAGGCTGGTATTTGTTCGCCGGTTTCTGAGTGGCAACTTGTTCACAAAAATAAGTCTTCTGAAGGAGGCGCGTAAGAGAAGCCAAGGAATGCATCATCTGCCTCCAGCACGCTGGCGTTCACTACAGAGTAGTCAGAAGATACACACACAGAATACGGCACTGTCTCCTCTGTAAATATTGTGTCAAAGTTTCTGATGTCCTCTGGTCCAGCCTAAAACATCAAGAGCATGATGTCATATCCTTCAGCTTCACTTTTCTTTCATTAATTTAGCTCGTTAAAATGTTTTTATGAGTGCATATTTTTCCCTGGAAAGGTGAGGTATTTTCCTATTTTATTTTTTATGCTTTCCTTTTTGATTTTTTTAGACAGGGGTCTCATGTATACCACGCTGATCCTTGAACTTGCCAAGGATATAGCCAAGGATGGCCTTGAATTTCTGATTCTCCTGCCTCTATCACTAGAGTGTTGGGATTATAGGCATGGGCCATGATTGTATATATAATTTATTTGAGAGAGAGAGAGAGAAGGCAGATAAGAGAGGGGGCAGGGGAGAGAGAGAGAGAGAGAGAGGGAGGGAGAGAGGGAGAGGGAGAGGGAGAGAGAGAGAGAGAGGGAGAGAATGGGCATGATAGGGCCTCCAGCTACTACAAACTCCAGATACATGTGCCACCCTGTGCATCTAGCTTACATGGGTCCTGGGGAATCGAACCTGGGTCCTTTGGCTTTGCAGGCAAATGCCTTTAACCACCAAGCAATCTCCCCAGCCCTAAATTTTATATTTTTATCTATTTATTTGCAAGCACAGATGGGCATGCCAGGACCTCTAGGTGCTGCAAATGAACTTCAGATATATGAGGCCCTTTCCCCATTCGGCTTTACATGGGTACAGGGGAATTGAAAACTCAGATTGTTAGGTTTTGCAGGCAAGCATCTTAACCACACAGAGCCATCTCTCCAGACCATAGTTAAGGTTTTTTTTTTTTTCCTTTCTTCTTTTTTTGGTTTGTTGAGGTAGGGTCTCACTCTAGCTCAGGTTGACCTGGAATTCACTATGCAGTGTCAGAATGGCCTCAAAATCATGGTGATCCTCCTACCTCTGCCTCCCAAGTGTTGAGATTAAAGGCATGCGCCACCACTCCCGGCTTTATTTCAAGGTAGGATCTCACTCTAGCTCAGGATGAGCTGGAAACCACTATGTATGCTGAGACTGGCCTTGAACTCATAGAGATCCTCCTACTCTGCCTCCCGAGTGCAGAGTTAGTTAATGCTGTGTGCCATCATGCCTGGCTACAATTCAGGCTTTTATTGTTAGGTGGGGATATGAAGGCAAGAGTAAGGAAGGTTAGTATAGCAGAGTCCTTACCTATGCTAATTTGAAACTGAGACCCTATTTGAGCTTCCATAAATGCTTGTTCATTCAGTGTCTCACTTCTAGATGGGCAAAGCCTTTCTATGGAGGAATGAAGGGTTGTAAACAAACACACAAAGAAATAAACATGAACATCTTCCACAGAGAACAAAACACTCTAGGAATTACAGCACTAAAAGAAATGTGATTTTAAAAAAATCTCTGGGGTCTGGAGATTGCTTAGCAGTTAAGGCGATTGCCTGCAAAGCCTAAGTACCCAGGTTTGATTCTCCAGTATCCACATAAGGCAGATGCACAAAGTGGTGCACGTGTCTGAAGTTTGTTTGCAGTAGCTAGAGGCCCTGTTGTGCCCATTCTCTCTGTCTCACTTTGTATCTCTCTCTCTGCTTGCAACTAACTAAATAAATATAAAATAAGTTTAACAAAAGTGAAAAAAAAAATCTCTGGACTGGGGATATAGTTCAGTTGGTAAAATATTTTCCCAGCATACACAAGGTTTTGAATTCAATCCTTCTCCACAAACCAATGCTCTCCAAAACAAACAACCCCATCCCAGACCAAAAAAAAAAAAAAAAAAAAAAAAAAAAAGCTTTAGCTCAGGATGTGGTTATGGGCAGCTGAGTTGGATTGACAGAAGATGGATGGGGGAAGAGAATGAGACGTGGGAAGGATTTGGGGAGAGGAAGGATGTCGAAGGGTCATATGGGACTTTCTTCTGGGCCCTTCGGGATTGGACTTAAAGGGACGCTGGATGAGATTTTTTTTTTTTTTTTCCAAGGTAGGGTCTGACCTGGAATTCACTTTGTAGTCTCAGGCTGGCCTCACACTCACAGCGATTCTCCCTACCTCTGCTTCCCAAGTGCTGAGATTAAAGTTGTGTGCCACCATGCCTGGCTGAAAAAAAATTTAATTAAAAAAGTATTTTTTTTTTGTTTTCTCAAGGTAGAGTCTCACTCTAGCCCAGGCTGACCTGGAATTCACTATGTAGTCTCAGGGTGGCCTCAAACTCACGGCAATCCTCCTACCTCTGCCTCCGGAGTGCTGGGATTAAAGGCATGCACCACCAAAAAAAAAAAAAAAGCTTTATCAATGAAACCTGTTGGCTATAATTCCATCAGTAAGTGTGCTTCCTCTTCCATAAAATAAGAATGTAGACCGAGTATTCATAACCCAAAAATAAAAATCTGAAATGGCACCTGTGTCAAATTCAGTGCCTGCTCTACCAATGGCAGGCACTAGCCCAGAAGGCTGCCATAGAAACCCTGTGACTCACGGGCCCTGTTTCATTCGCTTGGGCTCAGGGATAAATCTGGTCACAGACATCAATCCCCTAGACTTCAAGGCTAAGGTAGAGTGGGGCAATGTGTAGCGATTGGTCTCCCTAGCTAATTCCCTTCATCTACTGCAACCCAAAGGCAAACTCAACTTTCACCATGCACAAATGTCCCAACACCTGGCTGCTGACCTGTCCATCATGCCCATCCTGACACCTGGTGAGGTCCGCTGTTCTCCTTAAATGGCTCAACCTGCCCTTTAAAGCCTTTACCCAGGTAAGCCAGGATTGTCTGTGCCTAGGGATTCTACCTCTCAGATGGAGATCACTGCTTTAATCAGGGAAGCAAAGCCGGCCTGAAAGCACTCACTTGTGAGTGATAGAGATATTTTTTTCTTAAAAACCAACAAACAAACAAACAAACAAGAAAATAAGAGCCAAGCTAGAGATTGCTGAGCAGCTAACAAGTGCTTGTTTGCATGTAAAAACCAGATGCACAAAGTGGCACATGCACTGGAGTAAGTTTGCAGTGGCAAGAGGACCTGGCTCACTCATTCTGTCTCATCTATTTCTCTCCCTGCTTGCAAATAAAAATAAATTTTAAAAAATCTGAAATGTCCTGTTTGTCAATAGTGTCCTAAGTAGAAAATTCCACATCTGACTTTCATGTGAAGCATGACTGTCAAAACACAGGTACAGGGGCTGGAGAGATGGCTTAGCAGTTAAGGCATTTGCCTGCAAAGCCAAAGGAGCCTGGTTTGATTCTCCAAGACCCATGTAAGCCAGATGCACAAGGGGGATTATGCATCTGGAGTTTCTCTGCAGCAGCTAGAGGCCCTGGTGAGCCCATTCTCTTTTTCTTCCTCTTTCTCAAATAAATAAATAATAAAAAACTATCTTAAAAAAACACAGGTACATATGACCCAGCTATAGCACTCCTAGGCATATATCCAAAGGACTCATCTCATTTCCTTAGAAGTACATGCTCAACCATGTTTATTGCTGCTCAATTTATAATAGCTGGGAAAAGGAACCAGCCTAGATGTCCCTCAACTGATGAGTGGATAATGAAGATGTGGCACATTTACACAATGGAGTTCTACTCAGCAGTAAAGAAAAATGAAGTTATGAAATTTGCAGACAAATGGATGGACCTGGAAAGGATTATACTAAGTCAGGTAACCCAGGCCCAGAAAACCAAGCGCCACATGTTCTCCCTCATATGGGGATCCTAGCTACAGATGACTGGGCTTCTGTGTGAGAATGAAAATACTTAGTAGCAGAGGCCAGTAAGTTAAAAAGGAGACATAAAGGGAAGAGAAAGGAAGGGAAGAGGGTACTTAATAGGTTGATATTGTATATATGTAAGTACAATGATTGAGATGGGGAGGTAATATGATGGAGAATGGAATTTCAAAGGAGAAAGTATGGGGGGGGAGGGAAGGAATTACCATGGGATTTTTTTTTATAATCATGGAAAATGCTAATAAAAATAAAAAAAAACACACAAGTACATTAAAATTTTTATATAAAATTGCCTTCAGATTACATGTATAAAGTATATCTGAACAAACTTTTGTTTCAGACTTAAGTAACATCTACATGTTATGTATGTACAAATACTCAAAAAATACAATTCATATTTGGTTAAGGTAGATACAACTTCTATAAAATCTAAAAATTGAGATAGAAGCTGGGCATGGTGGCACACACTTTAATCCCAGCACATGGGAGGCAGAAGTAGGAGGACCACCATGAGTATGAGGCCACCCTGAGACTACAGAGTGAATTCTGAGTCAGCCTGGGCTAGAGTGAGACTCTACCTTGAAAAAACAAATAACAACAACAACAAAAATACCCCCCCCCCAAACAAACAAACCCAAAAAGTTGAGATGGAAATTGTCCCTAGTAGAATGACTCATTTCTAAAAAATTCTGAACTACATAAAATAAGCCAGTATACAAATACTGTTAAGTCTGTAGATTAAAAAAAAAAACAGCACATTATTAAAAGTCATCTAATCCTTTAAGAAAGCTGGAGTAGAGACAATATTATTTACCTTTAAAGTACTTTCCCTATCCTAATCTAACTTTAAAAAGTAACTCTTGCCAGACATGGTGGCATATGCCCTTTAATCACAGCACTTGGGAGGCAGTGGTAGGAGGATTGCTGTGAGTTCAAGGCCACCCTGAGAATTCAGAGTGAATTCTAGGTCAGCTAAGGTGCTTGACTACAAAGCCTCAGGATCCAAGGACCCACGTAAGCCAGATGCTCCAGGTGGCTCATGCATTTGGAGTTTGCTTGCAGTGGCTAGAGGCCCTGGTGTGAGCCCCCCCAACAAATAATAAAAGTTCTTTTTTTTTTTTAAGTAGCTTTTGCTATGCATGGTGGCTCCCACCTTTACTCCCAGCACTCAGGAGGCAAACTATTTTTTTTACGTATTTTTATTTGTTGGAGGGGGGACAGGGGGAGCACACATGCACATGCGAATGGACACACCAGGACTTCTTGCCACTACAATGGAACTCCAGATTCATGCATCACTTTCTGCATCTGGCTTTATATGGATACTGAGGAATTAAAACCAGGCAGGTAGACTTTGCAAGCATGTGCCTTAACACTGCTCCATCTTCTCAGCCCTAAATTCTTTGTTAATACTGTTTTTTTATTAATTTGTGAGAGAATGAAAGAATAGGTATACCAGGGCCTCTTACCACTGCTAACAAACTCTAGAAGCATGCACCACCTTTGTATCTGGCTTTACATGGGTCATGGGGAATTGAACCCAGGTTGGCAGGCAAGCAAGCACCTTTAACTATTGAGCCATCTCTCCAGGTCTAAACACTGACTTTGAAATCACACATACATTTGAGTACTGGTATTGTTACTTTACATCTACCTACATATGTATGAACATTTGTTTCCTCATTTTTTTCATGATAACTTTAAAAAATTTTATTTAAGAGGAAATTTTGTATGAGTCATTTCCTCCTTTTCTATGAGATCTGAGAGAGAGAGAGGGAGAGAGAGAGAGAGAGAGAGAGAGAGAGAGAGAATTGGTGTACCAAGGCCTTAGCCACTGCAATCAAACTCCAGATGTGTGTGCCACCTTGTGTGCATGTGTCACCTCGTGTGGCTGGCTTACATGGGTTCGGGGGAGTTGAACCTGGGTCCTTAGTCTTCACAGGCAAGTGCCTTAACAGCTAAGCCATCTCTCCAGCCCCATTTCCTCATTTTTTTAGAATTAGGGTTTCACTCTAGCCCAGGGTGACCTGGAACTCATGGCAATCATCCTACCTCTGCCTCTCAAGTGCTGGAGATTAAAGGTATATGCCACCATGCCTGGCCCATTTCTTCTTCTTCTTCTTCTTTTTTTTTTTTTCTGAGGTAGGGTCTCACTCTACCTCAGACTGACCTAGAATTCACTATGTAGTCTCAGGGTGGCCTCAAACTTTTAGTGATTCTCCTACCTCTCTGCCTCCCGAGTGCTGGGATTAAAGGAGTGAGCCACCACGCTCAGCTCTTTCCTCATTTTTAAGACAAATAGACTAGTAAGATTTTTTTTTTGGGGGGGGGAGTGGGGGTTCAAGTTAGTATCTTGCTCTAGCACATGCTGGCCTAGAAGTAATTCTTTACTCTCAGGCTGGCCTTGAACTCATGGTGACCTTCCTACTTCTGCCTCCTGACTACTAAGAATATTAATGGTAGTAACTTGGTAGCTCATTTGAGGAGTAAATTATTTTATATGTGACAGCCATATACAAAATGTATACACACATATTAAGCAATTAGTGGTTTCATTATTGGCCTCTTTGTGATTAACCCATTTGTTACATATATTGTTTCCTAACATTTTCTAATGCTATTCTGTAAAACACACCTTTGACAAAGCTTTGATTCTTTTCTCAAGGTAGGATCTTGCTCTAGCTCAGGCTGACCTGGAATTCACTATGTAGTCCCAGACTGGCCTCAAACTCATATGATCCTCCTACTTCGGCCTATGAGTGCTAGGATCAAAGGTGTGCACCACCAAACCTCCCTGACACAGCTTTATGCCTAGAAAATTATCATTAGGTAAAATGCTACCATAAGTGGATCCAGCAAGTCTAGCTAATATGAACATTAAAAATTTTTTGCTGGGCTGGAGGGATGGCTTAGCAGTTAAGGCGTTTGTCTGCAAAGGCAAAGGACCCAGGTTTGATTCCCTAGGACCCACGTAAGCCAGACACATAAGGTGGCATATGTGTCTGGAGTTTGTTTGCAGCAGCTGAACGCCCTGGCATGCACATTCTCTTTCTCTCTCTCTAATAAATAAAATAAATGTTAAAAAAAGTTTTTTAACTTAAAACAAAAAAGAAATGCCTTTTTTTTCCTGAAGTGACATCGACTGAACATCCAGGGCCTTATGCATACAGTCAAGTGCTTTACCTTGAATTACTTCCTTAGACCTACCCAGAAGTTATCACTTGTACTAGTGATCCTGAGTGATATATTTTAAAAGTATTTAGGTACTGATTCTAGTTCATTCAGGGTAGATATTGGGATTTATTCCCAAAATTTATAATGAACTACAGTTCTACATTTCACTATCTTAGATGAAATTTTGAGTATACACTTACCACATTAGGGTTAAATGGTGGTGGGATCTTCTTCTGTACAAGGTCAGTCCAGCTGAGTGATTCAAAAAATGGGTGATTCTGAATTTCAAGCTAGAATATATAAAAAAAAGTATTAATGATGAAATTTTTTTTTAAATTTTTATTTATTTATTTGAGAGTGACAGGCACAAAGAGAAAGACAGATAGAGGGAGAGAGAATGGGCGCGCCAGGGCCTCCAGCCTCTGCAAACGAACTCCATATGCGTGCGCCCCCTTGTGCATCTGGCTAACGTGGGACCTGGGGAACCGAGCCTCGAACCAGGGTCCTTAGGCTTCACAGGCAAGCACTTAACCGCTAAGCCATCTCTCCAGCCCATAATGATGAAATTTGTACTAAGTACTCACTGAAGAAGTTTGTGACGCTAAAACATTGGCAACTTGCTACTCTGTTATTTTACAGGTACGTATTTATGTCATTCTGGTGCAAAATGTTCAGTCCTTGAAAGATAGTTATTTAGAATGACCTGCTTAAGCTCCAGTAATGTGCTCTTCACAGGCTGTTTCCTCACAGCTAAAATGGTTAACAGGTTAACATTTCTTCCCTAAATATCTTATGAGATGTTTTAAAGGTAAGCATAAAATATGGAAATAAAAGTACTATGGAAAGAGTCCTATACAGTGGGGCAGAAGTAACAACCAAAGTAAAGATATTTTCTTCTAGAAAAAAAATATTCCGCACTGGGATCATTCTATCAAAAATTGGTACAGGCTGGGCGTGGTGGCACACATCTTTAATCCCAGTACCCAGGAGGTAGAGGTAGGAGGATGCTGTGAGTTTGAGGCCACCTTGAAACTATGTAGTGAATTCCAAGTCAGCCTGGGCTAGAGTGAAGCTCTACCTCGAAAACCCCAAAAAACAAAATCAAACAAACAAAAGAATTGGCATAGCAGGGCTGGAAAGATGGCTTAGTGGTTAAGGCGCTTGCTTGCAAAGCCTAAGGACCATGTTCCTCTCTCCAGATCACACATGAGGCAGACCCATAAGGTGATGCAAGTGTGCAAGGATGCACATGCACACAAGAGGGCACACATGTCTGGAGTTTGATTATAGTGGCAGAGGCCCTGGCACGCCATTCTCTCTCTCTCACACATTAAAAAAAAAAAAAAGAAAAAGGTCAGTCTGTTGGGCTTGTCCCCCCTGCCAAAAATGAAAAAAGCAATTAGCAGTTAGGTGTGGTGGCGTACACCTTTAATCCCAGCACTCAGGAGGCAGAGGTAGGAGGATTGCCATGATTTTGAGGCCACCCTGAGACTACATTTAATTCCAGGTCAGTCTGAGCTAGAGTGAGACTCTACCTCAAAAAACAAAACAAAAAAATTGTACAGTATTGCTTTTAGCTTTTTTACTTTGAAGGTGTCACAGGACAGCATAAAGAAGGATCCATCTCCCTAATACCCTTAGTCTTTTCTGTGTTGTGTTCTTTAATATGATTGTATGCACAGGAGGAAATCAGCAGGATTTTAAACTTGAACACACTGTGACTGAGGTACTCAAAAAATCCAAGTGGTGATAAAAAGAAGGTAGATATTGTGTAAGTCTAGAGGCCTAGGAGAGCTCTGGACTGAAGACATAAATATGTGAGGTAAAACCATGTAGATAACTAAAGCCATGGCACCAACTAAGATGGCTCAGGAAGAGACCACAGCAGAAGGAAACAGGGTTTTAGGACAGCCTTAAAAAGGCACTGCCACCGTACTGGGTTGAAGAAGAGCTCCCAGAGTTTACACAGCAGAGCATGAAGGATGGCTCAGAAATACAGAAAGCAAAGTACAAGATGAATAGATCCTATAGTAAAGACTAGGGAACCAAACCAGCTGTAAGAAAAACCTGAGGAATAAAAGTAGACTGAGAAATGAGAAGGGACTGGATGGGATGAATGAATACAGAAAACCTAACACAGGGAACAAAGAATGATACCTTGCAGGGCAGGTTTACCGATTTAAAAAGCAGGAAAATTGAGGCTGGAAAAACAGCTCTGTTAGTAAAATACTTGCCTGGCAAGCGTGAGGACGTGAGATTGATCTCTAGAACTCACATAAAAAAGCCAGGTGTGGTAGTACGTGCTTATAATGCCAGCACTGGGATTATGAGGAAGAGTCGGGTGGATCCCTGGGGCTCAGAGGACAGCCAGACTAGCCTACTTGATGAACTCCATGAGACCCTATTTCAAAGAGTGGGTGGCACTTGAAAAACAATACTGAAGGTGATCTTTGGCCTCTATGTACACATATATCTGCACACATAAGCACGCATGGGTACACACACACACACGTAGGAAATGATATTTAATTGTATCTGTACAGATAAAAGTATGCATGGGGTTTCTGGGAAGGACTTAGGATCCCATGCACAGGTGGAAAGAGACCTTTTCTCTGTAACAGGAAGAAGGATGTTAGGGGTAGGTGCAGGTTCATGTTAAGCTCTCAAAAACAGGAATCTGGGCTGGAGAAATGGCTTGGTGGTTAAGTGCTTGCCTGTGAAGTCCAAGGACACCGGTTCGAGGCTTGATCCCTCAAGACCCATGTAAGGCAGATGTACAAGGGGGAGAATGCATCTGGAGTTCGATGGCAGTGGCTGGAGGCCCTGGCACTCTCATTCTCTCTCTCTCTCTCTCTTTCTGCCTATTGCTCTCAAATAAATAAAAAAAAGCAACCACAGGAATCTGGGTTAGTTCCACTCAAAAAAAAAAAAAAAAAAAAAAGGCTGGAGAGATGACCTACTGGTTAAGGCACTTGGCCTGCAAAGCCAAAGGATCCAGGTTCAATTTACCAGGGCCCATGGAAGCCAGTTACATAAGATGGCAAATGCGTCTGGAGTTTGTTTGCAGCAGCTGGAAGCCCTGGTACACCCATTCTCTCTATCTATCTATATGCCTCTTTCTTAAATAAATAAAATTAAAATATTTTTAAAAAGACAAGATCATCTGCTATAAGAGAAGGGCAGTAGGGGAATGGACAATAGAATTACAAATACTTCAAAAAGCTTAAAAATTTAAAGAAAAACAATCATTTGGGGTATGTGTGCATGTATTTATGGTGCTAGCATCAAACCCAAGGTCTCATGTATGCTGAGCACATACACATCTTCACTGAGCTATACCCTTAGCCCACATTACACTTATGTACATAAAATGACTAAATGCCCAAACTGGAACTTTATTTAATCAATACAGCAATAAGTACAACTACCCTTCTTGTTTTTATCAGAGGTTTTTGGCTGCCCTTACATGTTTGTCATTAGTAAAAATTGGGGCAAACAAGCTAGGCATGGTGGTATATACCTTTAGTCCCAACATTCAAGAGTCTGAGGCTGGCCTGGACTATAGAGTTAATTCCAGGACAATCTAAGCTAGACCTGCCCCCAAATAAATAAATTGTAAAGGGAATAGAAAGGGAGAGAAGAGGGACTTAATAGGATGGTATTTGTATATATGTAAGTAGAAGAACAGATTAAGGGAGTGAAAAGGCCTAAGTAAGGTAAGGGGAAGAGACTGAGTAAAGGAAAGGTGGGGGGAGGGCTAATCAAAACCTAAGAGGATATAAAGTCATATGGACACCTACTTTTTTGGACAATGGAACACTCGGAAGACATAGATTGTTACTAGAAAACTTTCAGTGACAGGGATGGGATACCTTCCAGTGAGTTGTTGGCCAGGGAGGTCCCTGATGCCCCCAAAACATTATAGGCCATTGCCAAGGTCCTTGGTTTCCCACCAGGAATAGATGGTAAGACCCTACTGCTAAAGATTCCACATACTTGGGCTATAAGGTCACTGAGAAATCCTGCTGGAACTGAGCGGATAACCTCCTCCATGTAGACCAGCTGACAGAAAGCTGGAAAAAGCCACACTGCATGCAGTTCAATGGGAGAGAGAGAACAACAGTGGACATTGTAAGCCTTAAATTTGGCCACCCAGGCCAAATGAGCCAATGGGTGCAATAGTGACAGGTCTGTCATGGTGGAAACTAACTACCCTCCAATTAGACTGGAGGCCTGCTCCATGGGGGGAATACATCCCTGATACTGAAAACTTAAAACAGGGGTAGTCATGAGCCCTAGGGGTGTAACATCTGTCGCTGTCTGGCTAAATGTATATACTATGCTCACCAAACTGCCTAGTAAGCACTTCTCTTAATGTTCATACCCTTATATTAATGCTACTCTCATTTTTGGTAGAGAACTTTCTTTTGTCAGATGGCAGTGATTTGGGGATGACTCAGAGGGCATCATGCTGCTGGGAAGAAGTGACAGGAGTGCTCAGCACTGAAATATCTCCATCACACCTTCCAAGGCTCAGGGTCCATTGTGGAAGAGGTGGCAGAAAGAATGTAAGAGATGAAGGAAGGATAGGACTCCTTATAACGTACTTCTCCAGACACAAAATGGCCTGGGTATCCATGACCTCACAGTGCCTGACACTCTTACACAAGACCATCATAATAGGAGGAAAAGATCATGACATCAAAATAAAAGAGAGACTGATTGAGAGGGAGAGGGGATGTGATGGAGAGTGGAGTTTCAAAGGGGGAAGGGGGGAAGAAGGGAATTACCATGGGATATTGTTTACAATTATGGAAGCTGTCAATAAAAATATAAAAATTAACAATAAATAAATAGTAAATAAATTGGGGAGAGCAACTGTATAATAAACAACACTTTTTGACCCATGAAATCTTCAACATACGTTGTTTTTAAGAAAGAGAAATGGAAAGACTCAGCAAAAGCTAAAAGGAATCTGGAAGTTACAAGAGAAGGTTTGGAAGAGTTAGCACAGACTGGGATGTCAGTTGAGTGGAGAAACAAAGAGCATCACCAGTGGTGCCACAAGGAGGAGTAACATGACTACGACACCAAACACTCCCATGTGGCGCTACTGTGTTCTTACCTCGGCATTGTTAAACAGCCCATAGCATGACGGCTGGATTTATCAAGGGTTGCAATTTCTGACAGCAAGTTCAATAAAGGGACTAAGAATAAGGAACAAGGAGGTGTGAAATATTAGCAAGGCTGAGGGATACAACACTGACAGACCCATCCACTAAACTGGAATATAGGAAGAATAGGAAAGCAGTAGCAGAAAAGTCTATTACCCACAGTTCAGGACTGAAAATAGCCTTCAAGAATTTCTGATAAAAGAATTTAACACAGTTAGGTTCACATTATACTGAAAGCAACATTAGCTAACTGAGGGTCCTGATTCAAAACAAAGGGCATATTCTATCATTATCTCAAGGAAGTGTAACCAAATCCTCAAAAAAAAAAAAAAAAGGTGATTTAATGTTAGTTTAAGGCAGAAAGAATTATCTTGTGAAGAAACAAGGAGGCACTTAAAGCTTCTTAGTAATGAAAATAATTTAGGAGCTTACACCTCCCTAAGCCCTATTACAAAGAATACCAGCTGGTAAGCCTCTGTTGTAAGTTCATGGAAATACCTATAGTATTTAGCAACAAGAACTTACATTTCCAAGGCCTGGTATACTGGCACATGTCTGTAACCCCAGCACTTGGGAGGCAGAGGCCAGAGGATTGCCTAGGCATCACATATTTGGCCTCAACAAAAACAAACAAAACTCCAGGCATGGTCACACACATCGATAGCACTTTGGATACTATATAGTAAAACTCTTGACTTCAAAAAATAAGTAAATAAATACAATAAAAAACTTTTAAGTAGCTAAAAAAATACACGACACTTTTTAGAAAGAAGAGGAAAAACTCACAAATGAAAATCAAGTAAGTAAAACTCAGATGTGGAATATAAAACAGATTATATTATCAGGAAGAGCAAATAAAAAAAATGTGAGATAGTGCTGGAGAGATGGCTTAGTGGTTAAGGCATTTGCCTGCAAAGCCAAAGGACCTGTGTTTGATTCCCCAGAACCCATGTAAGCTGGAGGCACAGGGTGGCACATGCATTTGGAGTTTGTTTGCAGTGGCTGAAGGCCCTGGCACACCCGTTCTCTCTCTCTCTCCCTCCCTTCTTTCCTCCTTCCCTCTTTCTTTCTCAAATAAATAAAATATTTTTAAAAATCTGAGATAAAGTGCTTTAAGCACTGTCCAGTTCTATACGAACACTGGTGAAAATTGTGAGGATAAGAATGCTTGTTTTTCAATTGTGTTCTTCAATAACTATCCCACTCAATTCCATATAAAATAAGGATTTATATTCAAATTCTCAGTTTAAGTAAAGACAGAAACATGTTACATACAAAATCTTCTTTGGCGCCAAGTCGATTTTGCCTGTCTTTTTCTAGGAGTTCTTCTAAAATGGACCAGGCTGTGAGGCTTACTCCAGGTCTCAAGTTTAGGGGTTTATGCAGAATATTATCATACATCTCAGCAACGTCTCGACAGTAAAATGGAGGCTGGAGAAAAAGAAAAGTAAAATAAAACATGGGCCTCTTGGGGCATAGACAAGAGTGTGGCCTCCTGAGGCAAAAAGATGCTCGGGCTTAGCATACTGCATGGGGCTTAATGAGTGTTCCCTGAGCAAGCCAGAGTCAGCTTATTTACTAACACCGCGTAGATAACCATTAAAGTGCACACAACTTACAATAGTACGTTGTACAGAAAACAACCACAAAAAAGGCATAATGACAGAAACACTGAAAACAGATATTTAAGACAGATTAAACTTTAAATGACCTCTTCAGACTTTGGAATAAACTTATCAAAATAAAGTGATAGAAACACAAAGGTAATGTTCTTTTCAAAGCATGTATGAAGATGACAGCATTATCAGTATGCTTTGTAGAATCAAAGATGCTACTGTCATAGCCTAAAGACCTTCACATGCAATTGCAATGTGAACATTAGTCAGCTACGTATCTGGCTAAATTTTAAAATAAAAATATTTTTAAAGACAGTTTTTTTTATGCTGTTTATGTTGTATTAAAGTTTTATAGTCCTATCATTTTTCTTTTAAAATATAATCTTATTTTATACTTTCAAAGTTATAGCTTTCAATAAGTCAGCCATGACTGTAATCAAGGATAAAGAAGAGACAGTGTTGGCTTTCCCAGAAATTAGCTATATGACACAAATGCTCAAAAAGTATACCTCACTGTGCTAAACTTCACATTTCCCAGTAGCATGAGTGCATGTATACACACACACACACACACACACACGACCATGTTTCAGCTGATAGCAGCATTTAACATTAGAGTTGGCAACAACCTGATGGACTGCTGTATGGTTCCTAGCATGAGGTCACTTAAGTGACCACAAAAGATATCTAGAACTACCCCAAAGTTTTCAAAAAGGATAAAAAAAAAAAACACCAAAAATTATTATTGTGAAGATTGGTAAACTACGTAAAATGCCTTACTTTGGGTTGTAGTAATATCTCAATGAAGTAATCTAACTTCCATTTTTTTTTAGAGACAGAGATAAAGAGAATTGGGGCCTCAGCCACTGCAATTGAACTACAGATGCTTGCGCCACCTAGTGGGCATCTGAGTCCTTGCACTTTCCTCACCTTTGTGCTTCAGGCTTATGTGGGATCTGGAGAGTCAAACACGGTTCCTTAGGCTTTGCAGGCAAGTGCTTTAACTGTTAAGCCATTTCTCCAGCCTGTAACTTTCATTTTAATCAGAAGTTCTGGCTGGCCTTGGTCTTGTATGTCATTGCCCACTAAAAACCCGGGAAATCAGTTACATAGTAGACATTACTCCCCCCCACCCCTAGTGAAATATTTAAGCCATGGTGTTTTCAGGGATTGAAACAGAAAGTGGTCTCCAGTGATAGAAAAATTAGACACCTGTGTATTAATTCAATCCTGTAAAAACCTGTAAGATGGGCTGGAGAGGTGGTTTAACAGTTAAGGCATTTGCCTGCAAAGCCAAAGGATCCCACGTAAGCCAGATGCTCAAGGTGGCGCATGCATGTGGAGTTTGTTTTCAGCGTCTGGAGGCCCTAGTGCACCCATTCTCTCTCTTTCTCAACTACATAAAATATATTTTTAAAAATAGAAAAAAACCACAAAAGACATTATTTTATGAAATAGACATACATTAATAACTGCAAAAATTTTTATTTCCATCTTTTTGAAATTAGGCATGTGAATGAAAGCAAGTAAATTTAATGTTATAATTACATGTCTATAAAAGTGTAAAGTCGGGGGGAGGGAAGGAATTACCATGGGATTTTTTTAATATAATCATGGAAAATATTAATAAAAATTTCAAAATTTAAAAAAATGTAGAAAATATCTTAAGTAATAGAGAAATAATTATATTGGTTTTTAAAAATAGTGACGTTTTTCTTTTGCACATATTTCTAACATGGGTTTGGATTCTTTAACAATGAATGCCATTATGGCTTTGTTGATGCCATATAATGTCTCTGAGACGTTTAAAGGAGGTTATTAATTATATTATTAGTAAGTGCATGGAATAATAAAACAGAAATACATACCAGCCCATACAGCATCTCATACAGAACAGCACCAAGGCACCACCAGTCTACAGTGTTGTCATAGGGCTGTTTTCTGATCACTTCAGGGGCAAGGTACTATGAAAAAGAATACAAATATTATAGCAGCCCATCAAAACTCTAGACAGACTTTTGGAAGAATTAAGAAACTTAGCCAATTTTACGTTTTATTATCACACTTAAAGGCATATTATCTACATTTTCAATGAGCGGCATGCTCTCATTCTGTGTGTAGCTCTCAGGCAGTGTCAGCTGGAACACTGCTCAAAATACATGTACTCATGTCACTTTCCCCAGAAACTGAGGGAGTAAGACACACAGAATGGGATAGTAAATGCATGATCCATAATGCTGAGTATGTAAAGTATGCACTTTGGAAGAGTCTTCCATCAAATTATTTATTTTAGAAGTTAGGCAGGAATAGTGGACATAGCTGTAACCCCTAGTACTTGGGAAATAAAGGCAGAAAGATAAGAAGTGACACACATATACCCAAGTTCATTTGATCACTATTCAAAATCTCCTTCTCCCTTTGAAACAGGGTTTCCTTATGATACTCAAACTGACCTTGTAATCCCAGGCTCAGGTCATCTTCATGCCACCATTTTCAGCTTAAGAAAGTTTAATTTGACACTTATCCATTTTTTTCTTTATAGTGTGACTTATTTAAGATTTACAATAGCCAATTCTCAAGCATATTTAGAAAACTTACATAACTTGTGAGGTAACTACTGACATTTTAATTGGTGAAAATGCTCAACATATATGCATACATTAATGGTTTTCACATGGCATTTCCATAAATGTGCACAAAGTAAGAATTTAAAATAAATTGTAAGGATTATTATGTTAAGAATATATATGTGCGGTGCTGGAGAGATGGCTCAGTGGTAAAAGGTGCTTGTTTACAAAGCCTGATGGCCCTGGTTCAATTCCCCAGTACCCATGTAAGCCAGATGTACAAAGTGGCACATGCATCTGGAGTTCATTTGCAGTGCCAAGATGCCCTGGTGTGCCCATTCCCTTTTGTCATTCTCATTCTCTCACTTACTCTCCACCTTCCACTGCTTGCAAATAAGTAAATGAAATATTTAAAAAACATATAAATGTACATAAGATAAGAATTTAAAATAAATTGTAAGGATTACTATGTTAAGAATAAAAAGGAAGCTGGGCGTGGTGGTGCACACCTTTAATTCCAGCACTCGGGAGGCAGAGGTAGGAGAATTGCCGGGAGTTTGAAGCCTCCCTGAGACCACATAATGAATTCTAGGTCAGTCTGGACTACAGTAAAACCCTATTTCAATAAACAAACAAAAGAAAAAGAAAAAAAAAGAAAAGAAAAGAAAAGAAAAAGAATAAAAAAAATATATTTTCTTCTAACATGATCAGACAGAATCTATCCTGGGTAATACTTAGGTGTGATTGTGATTTTTTTTTCCTCCCTCTATCTTTGGCTTTATTTTCTTTTCTTAAATAAACAATTGATTTTTATTACAAAGTATTCCAGCAACATATATAAAAAAACAGAAACCAATAAAGCTAGCACACAGTTACAGGCAATGTTAGTATTTCCTCATATTTGTCATAGCTCATTAAACAAAAACAACAGTATTAGGTCTGGGGAAGTGGATCAACAGTTAAAGACATTTGCTTGCAAACCCTGCTTGCTCGGGCTTAATTACCCAGTACCCATGTAAAGCCGGACACAAGCAAGTGGTGCATGCAACTGGTGTTCATTTGCAGTGACAAGAGGCCCAGATATGCACACACATATACAAATAATTTTTTGTTTTTCGAGGTAAGAGGCTAGCCAGGAATTCAGTCTGTAGCCCCACGCTGGCCTTGAACTCACAGTGATCCTCCCACTTCTGCCTCCCAAATACTGGGGTAGATTGAAGGCATGTGCCACCATGCCTGGAAATAAATTTTTAAAAAGTAAGTTTTGATAGTGCTGGAAAGAAGTGACTGCAGTACTGAGTAACATCTCGATCACATCTTCCAAGGCTCAGGGTCTAATGCGGAAGAGGTGGTGGAAAGAATGTAAGAGCCAAAGGAAGGGTAGGACTTCATATAACATGCTCCCTCCAGACATAAAATGGCCTGGATATCCATGACCTCCCAATGTCTGACACTACCTACACAAGACCATCATAAGAGGAGGAAAAGACCATGACATCAAAATAAAGGAGAGACTGATTGAGATGGGGAGAGGGTATGATGGAGAATGGAATTTCAAAGGGGAAAGTTGGGGGTGGGAGGGAGGGTACTACCATGGGATACTTTTTATAATCATGGAAAATATTAATAAAAATTGAGAAAAAAAAGCAAGTTTTGGGCTGGAGAGATGGCTTAGCAGTTAAGGCACTTGCCTGCAAATACAAAGGACCCAGATTCAATTCTCTAGGACCCATGTAAGCCCAGATGCCCAAGGTGGCACATATGTCTGGAGTTTGTTTGCAGATGCTGATGGCCCTGGCGTGCCCTTTCTCCCACTCCTTCTCTCCCTTTCTCTCTCAAATAAATAAATAAAATTATTTAAAATAAATAAAATGAGTTTTATTAAGACATTCATATAGCCAGGCATGGTAGCGCATGCCTTTAATCCAGCACTTGGGAGGCAGAGGTAGGAGGATCATCATAGGTCTGAGGCCACCTTGAGACTACACAGTGAATTACAGGTCAGCCTGGACTAGAGTGAAACCCTACCTCCAAAAAAACAAAACCATACAAAACAAAAAAGATATTCATATATTGGCCAAGCATGGGGGTGCATGCCTTTAATCCTAGTACTCAGGAGGCAGAGGTAGGAGGATTGCCATGAGTTAGAGGCCAGCCTGGGACTATAGAGTGAGTTCCATGTCAGCCAGGGCTAGAGTGAGATCCTACCTGAAAAAACAAACAGAAAGATATATTCAGTGTAACACAGCCTTTGAAATGTACAATTCAATACTGTTATCATATTTATCATTATGTGCAAATATCTCCACAGTGAATTTTGTGAAATTTTTACTGATAGTGACTTTTTTCTTTGGGGAGGGGATGGTTTCGAGATAGGGTCTTGGTCTATCCCAGTTTGGCCTAGAATTCGCTATGTGGTCTCAGAGTGGCCTTGAACTCATGGTGATCCTCCTACCTCTGCCTCCAAGTGCTGGGATTAAAAGATATGTGCCATCCTGCCCAGCCTGATAGTGATTAAAAAAAAAGGACTATAAATATAATTAAATGCTTAAATAAGTTCAAGATAAACCTTCAATATTAAAAATGAAAAAGCACATTTATCTTTATTAGTGTATCTAAAAGGTCTTATGCTATTTCAGAATAACATAAGACACCCATACGCACAACACACACACACAAATTTAGAAAAAGTTTTTCAAAAAATATAGTACATATTACCAACTATTAATACACTAAATATCCAGAAAGGACGACAGCTTATCAGATATTTCCAGATGGCTACAAACTGAAATAAGTTTTTGTTTCATTTTTCTTATTTTCATTTTGTATACATAATATATTATTCATATTTAAGTTTCATAAATTATCATATCAATGACCAGACATATTTCTTACCTCTGGTGTTCCACAAAAGGTTGTGGTGGTGTCAGAAATAGCAATTCCTTCTTTACAAAGCCCAAAATCTGTTAAGACAACATGTCCCTGAAAAACACAAGACCAGTAAGATAAAACAATGCATGGATACAAATAGACAATTTAAAAAAGAATTCTTTCTTTCTTTATTTGAGAGAGAGAGAATATAAATATGGGCATACCAAGGCTTCTAGCCACTGCAAATGAACTCCAGATGTATGTGTGACCTTGTGCATCTGGCTTACATGGGTCCTGGGGAATCTAACTTGGGTCCTCTGGCTTTGCAGGCAAGTGTCTTTACCACAAAGCCATCTCTCCAGCCCAAAATAGGCAAATTTTAAACTTTTTTTTTTTTTTTTTTTTAATGAGAGAGTGAGTGAATTGGCACAACAGGGCCTTAGCCACTGCAAACAAACTCCAGATACATGTTTACTTTGTGAGCATGCACCACCTGCATGCATGCGTCACCTTGTGCATCTGGCTCATGTGGGTTCTGGGGAGCTGAACCTGGGTCCTTAGGCTTTGCAGGCAAGCACCTTAATCACTAAGCCATCTCTCCAGCCCATCTTTTTTAAATTATTGATTTATTTATTTAAGAGACAGAGCAAAAGAGGCAGACAGAAAGAGAGAGTACGGGTGTGCCAGAGCTTTCTGCCACTGCAAATGAACTGAAGATGCCCGCGTCACTTTGTGCATCTAGCTTTATGTGTGTACTGAGGAACAGACCCCAGGCTGTCAAGCTTTGCAAGCGCTTTTAACCATGGAGTCATCTCTCCAGTCCCCCGCCTTTGGGAGATAGGGTCTTATAAAGCCCATTATGGTCTCAAATTTAATGACTTGAATTTCTTATCTCCCTTATCTCCACTTTGTAAGTGTAGGGATTAGAGGAGTGGGCCACCACGTTGAATTTTTTAATGAGGTTTTTGGAGATCCTGGGCCCTCTATGCATGCTAGGCAGGCACTCCTGACAACTGTCTATATACCCAGTTCCTAACTGAATTTTGAACTCCTTTTTATTTAAACTATAGGTACATAGGAAAGTGCAATAGGACACAGAATGTACCCTCACCCAGATTCACAAATAAACTGACATCTTGGGGCTAGAGGGATGGCTTAGAGGTTAAGGCATTTGCCTGCAAAGCCAAAGGACCAAGGTTGAACTCCCCAGGACCCATGTTAGCCAAATGCACAAGGGGGTGCAGAGTCTGAAGGCCCTGGTGCACCCATTCTCTCTCTCTCTCTCTCTTTTTCTCTGTCAAATAAATAAATAAAAATAAAATATTTTTTAAAAACTGACATTTTGGAGCTAGGCATGGTGGCTCACATCTTTCATCACAGCACTTGGGAGGCTGAGGTAGGAGGATTACCATGAATGTGAGGGCAGCCTGGGCTATAGAGTGCCAGGTCAGCATGAACTAGAGTGAGACCCTGCCTCAAAAACCTAAAACAAACAGTCCTGACATCTCATTACAGTACACCGTCAAGCAAGAAACTGACACTGGTAACTACAATACTGACCTCATTTGGTGTCATGATTTTGAACATATATGTCCGTGTGTGTGTGTTCTAAGTAAAACTAATGTAGAAATTATAATGCCCACCACAATCATGACAATGTGTTCCATCAAAAGGAATTCCTTGCTACTCCTTTATCAAACATTAACAGACTTCTCCGACTCTGTGAGTTTGTTATTTTGAAAATATTACAAAAAGGCAATTATGCAGTATGGAATTTTTACAACCTTTTGCTTTTTCCCCACCCCACCCCAGGCTGTCCTGAAACTCTATACTCTCAGGCTGGCCTTGAACTCAGAGATCCTCCTACTTCTGCCTCCTCCCAAGTGCTGGGATTAAAGCTGTACACCACAATGCCTAGCAAGAACTAGAAGATTCATTCATTTATTTGTTTGCTTATTTGGGTTTTCAAGGCAGGGTCTCACTCTAGCCCAGGCTGACCTGGAATTCACTATTGTAGTCTTAGGCTGGCCTTGAACTCACAGCAATTCTCCTACCTCAGCCTCCCAAGTGCTGGGATTAAAGGCGTGTACCACTGTGCCCAGGGGAGAGTCAGAGACAGAGAAAGAATGGGGACACCAGGGCCTCTAGCTACTGTAAACAAATTCCAGACATATGTATCATCTTGTACATCTGGCTTTATGTGGGTACTGGGGCAAGTGCCTTAACCACTGAGCCATCTCTCCAGTCCTTATTTATTTATTTGTTTTTTTCTTTTTGAGGTAGGGTCTCACTATAGCCCAGGCTGACCTGGAATTCACTATGTAGTCTCAGGGTGGCCTTGAACTCATGGTGATCCTCCTACTTCTGCCTCCCAAATGTGAGGATCAAAGGCGTGTGCCACCATACCCAGCTTATTTTATTTATTTTTAAGTTTTTATTTCTTTTTATCTATTTTCAAGCAGAGAGAGAGACTGAGAATGGGTGCACCCTGGCCTTCAGCCACTGTAAACAAATCCCAAATGCATCAAACCCAGGTTCTTAGGCTTTGTATGCAAGTGCCTTAACTGCTAAGCTATCTCTCTAGACCCCAAATTAGAAGAGTTTTTAAAATATTTATCTTTATTTATTCATTTATTAGAGAGGGAGAGAAAGAGAGTGAGAATGGGCACACCAGGGCCTCTAGCCACTGCACACGAGCTTCAGATACATGAGCTACATGTGCATCTGGCTTATATGGAACCTGGAGAATCAATCTGGGTCCTCAGGCTTCAATTAAGTGCCTAAATTGCTAACCCATCTCACCAACCCAAGAAGATTTTTTTAAAAGACAGTACTTACCATTGAATCTAAAAGTATATTTTCTGGTTTCAAGTCTCTATAAATTAAAAGGAAAGCAAAGAAAACCTGATTATTAGCTGAAACAAAATACTTTAAGATATTGTACATGTAATATTTTAGCAACTTACCTATAGACTATCTTGATGGAGTGTAAGTAACCCAATGCACTGGCAATCTCAGCAGCATAAAATCTTGCTCTATGCTCAGGAAAAGACCGTTCTCTTTGTAAGTGAAAAAATAACTGCAAAATTGGGAGGACATTAGTATCATTCACACACAGTACTCAACAAAAAAATTCTCTATTGTTATTTATTTATTTATCTATTTGCAAGCGGGAGGAGGGCAGACAGAGAATGGGCATACCAGGGCCTCTAGTCACTGCAAACGGACTCCACATGCATGCACCACTCTGTGCATCTGCCTTTTTGTGGGTACTGGGTAACTGAACTTGGGTCCTTAGGCTTGGTCAGTAAAGTACTTGCTGCATAAGCACAACATGAGCTTAGATCTCCAGCACACTTGTAAAAGTAAAGCATGGCCATGTGTGCCTGTTAACTCAGCACTGGGGAGCAGAGAGATCTAAGGATCCTCTGGGCTATGGTGAGATCTAGGTTCAGAGAATATACACTCCCACATATAGGTGCCAACACACACAGAAACACTCATACACATCGACAGATAAATGATAGAAGAAATAAGATTTCTATGGAAAACTGACAATCTTTTTTTGTTTGTTTGTTTGTTTTTTCAAGGTAGGGTCTCACTGTGGCCCAGGCTGACCTGGAATTCACTATGGAGTCTCAGGGTAGCCTCAAACTCATGGCGATCCTCCTACCTCTGCCTCCAAGTGCTGGGATTAAACACACGTGCCACCACCCCCAGCTAAAAACTAATAATCTTGATGTTGACGTAATTATTTTACTAGATTTTCTGGACTGCTTAGTAAATGAAAAAGTTATAAAGCTATACTGAAGATTATATATGCTAGCATCATTTAATCTGCCAGTCAGTTTTGAGGTAGGAACATAAGGAAGAAGCTGGACTCAGAATGGCTTGCTCATCTCAGTATCATGTAATTTACTTGCTGACTGATACTTAGCTTTGTGGCAGTAAAGAAAGCATTACACAAGAAAGCAGTACCACATGTTAAGGTTAAAATATAAGTATGAAAAGATGGGCGTGGTGGCGCATGCCTTTAATCCCAGCAGCACTTGGGAGGCAGAGGTAGGAGGACTGCCTAGAGTTTGAGGCCACCCTGAGACTACCTAATAAATTCCAGGTCAGCCTTGGCTAGATTAAGACCCTGCCTTGAAAAACTTAAATATAAATAAATGAGATGTAAGTATGGAGGGCTAGAGTTATGGCTCAGCAGTTAAAGGCACTTGTTTGCAAAGCCTAGTGGCCTGGGTTCGAACTCCCAGGACCCACGTAAAGCCAGATGTACAAAGTAGCATATGTATGTGGAGCTTATTTGTAGTGGTAGTAGGCCCTAGTGGGTCTATACTTTCTGTGCTTTTGTTTTTTTTCTCTCTCTCAAATAAAAACATTTAAGGGCTGGAGAGATGGCTTAGCGGTTAAACACTTGCCTGTGAAACCTAAGGACCCTGGTTTGAGACTCGATTCCCCAGGACCCACATTAGTCAGATGCACAAGGAGGTGCATGTGTCTGGAGTTTGTCTGCAGTGGCTGGAGACTGGGTGCACCCATTCTCTCTCTCTTTCTATCTGCCTCTTTTTCTGTCTGTTGCACTCAAATAAATAAATAAAAATAAAAAAAAACAATTGAAAAAAAATATTTAAAAGATTTGAGTGTGGTGGTGCATGGCTTTCATTCCAGACTTGGAAAGCTGAGGTTGGATTGCTCTAAGTTTAAAGCCAACCTGGGATTACAGAGAGAGTTCCAGGTCAGCCTAACTCAAAAAGAAATAAAAAGGGGGCCTAGAGAGATGGCTTAGTGGTTAAGTGCTTGCCTGTGAAGCCTAAGGACCCTGGCTCGAGGCTCGATTTCCCAGGACCCATGTTAGCCAGATGCACAAGGGGGTGCACGCATCTGGAGTTTGACTGCAGTGGCTGGAGGCCCTGGCACGCCCATTCTCTCTCTCTCTCTCTCTCTGCCTCTTTCTCTCTCTGCCACTCTCAAATAAATAAATACTAAAAAAAAAAAAAAGAAAGAAATAAAAAGGGGGGCTAGAGAGATGACTTAGTGGTTAAGCGCTTGCCTGTGAAGCCTAAGGACCCCGGTTCGAGGCTCGATTCCCCAGGACCCATGTTAGCCAGATGCACAAGGGGGCACACGTGTCTGGAGTGCGACTGCAGTGGCTGGAGGCCCTGGCGCGCCCATTCTCTCCCTCTCTCTCTCTCTCCCTCTCCCTCTCCCTCCCTCTATCTCTCTCTCCCTCTCTCTCTCTGCCTCTTTCTCTCTTTGCCGCTCTCAAATAAATAAATACTAAAAAAAAAAAAAAAAAAAGAAAGAAATAAAAAGGGGCTGGAGAGATGCCTTAGCAGTTAAGGGACTTGCCTGCAAAGACAAAGGACCCAGGTTTGATTCCCCAGGACCTACATAAGTCAGATGGACAATCTGGAGTTTGTTTGCAGTGGATGTTGGCCCTGGTGTGCCCATTCTTTCCCTCTCTCTCTTTCTTTCTCTCTACCCGCCTCTCTCTCTCTCAAATAAATAAAAGTATCTTTAAAAAGCATGAATATAAGGGAAGAAAAGAGCAGTAATAATTATAAAAAAGATGGGTGTGGTACTGCATACTTGCAATCCCAGCATCTACAGGCTGAGGAGGAAGAGGTTGAGGCCAGCCTGGGCTATATAATGAGATCCTAGTTAAAAAACAAAAAACCCCACACATGACAGCAAATGCCTATAAATCAAACACTCAGGAATCAAGACGAGAATACCTCCATGAGTTCAAGGCCAGTCAGGGATACAAAGGGAAGTATCAGGTTAGTATAGGGTTATATAACAAAACACTCTCAAAAAGCCAAAAGAAAAAAAAAAAAAGCCATAAAGACAGTAACAGAGAATTCAGATTGAAATAACATTTCTCCTGCCTTTACCCTCTTTCCTCATTTTTACGCCTTGTCTGCCTATTGCCATACTCCACTCCTCCTACACCACCACCATATTCTATTGTGTTTCAATCTTTCTTTTTTATTCTTAGCAAAGAGCACCTTTGAGATGACAAGCCTGTCTCTTGCCACCTTTGCTGATGAGGTCTGAGCATCTACTGTTTAAAAAAGGCTCAGAAAAGAAGCAGCCTTTTTTGTTGTTGTTGTTTGTTTTGTTTTTCAAGGCTGGGTCTTACTCTAGGCCAGAGTGACCTACAATTCACTATGTAATCTCAGGGTGGCCTTGAACTCACAGCAATTCTCCTACTTCTGCCTCCCAAGTGCTGGGATTAATTCATGTGCCACCATGCCCAGCTGCAAGTCTTTTTTTTTAAAAATATTTTATTTATTGAGAGAGAGCCAGGGAGACAGATAGAGAAAAAGAATGGGCGCACCAAGGACTATAGCCATTGCAAATGAACTCCAGACACATGTGTTACCTTTTGCATCTAGCTTATATGGGTCCTGGAGAATAAAACCTGGGTACTTAGGCTTCACAGACAAGTGCCTTAACTACTAAGCTATCTCTCCAGCCCTAAGAAGCAAGTCTTAAAACAGCATGAAGAAACCTCAGGTAAAGAAGGAGACCTGCACTAGTAGCTCATCCACACTGAATATTTCAAAGACACATGGGTCTTGGCTGCATCTGGACCTGGACTAGTAAGAGCACATTGTGACACCAAGAAAGCTAGCTTCTCAGAACCTTGTTGACCTACAAAATGGGCATCAAGAGCATTTATCTCAGGGCTAGACACAGTGGCACATGCCTACAATCCCACTATTCAGGAGACTGAGTCAAGGAGGATCACCAGTTTGAGAACAGCCTGGGATACACAGGGAGACTTTGTAACAAAGCCACAGTTTATCTGAAAGAGTTGCGATAATTGAAATCCATGAAAAATAATTACAAAGTATAAGCCCTCAATAAATTCTCTGTATATTAGCCTTGGAGCACACATTAAAAAGACCAGGCATGGTGGCACATACCTTTAATACCAGCACTCAGGAAGACAAAGTAGGACAAAGCCAGTATGGGACTACAGAGTGAGTTCCAGGACAGCCTGGGCTAGAGTAAGACCCTACCTTAAAAAAAAAGAAAGAAAGAAAGAAAGAAAAAAAGAAAGCAAACAAGCAAGCAAGAAAAGATAACCTACAAAGTGGGAATGATGTAGGGCCATCTTTATAATTGAATAAGGATAGCTGGGGGACACAAAATCTTGCCTCCACACTGCATTAAGTGACTTGTCATAAATGTAGGGAGTTACATAAGTTCTTTTAAATACACTAGCCCAAACTGGTCTAGGATGTCTGACCAGCTTTCAGATCTGCAGACTAGGAAATGGTCTCTTCCTAATATTTTATGTTTTCTCTCTCTCCCTCTTTATATGTGTGTGTGTATGTGTGTTGTAAAACTCACCTCCCCTCCGTTAACAAAGTCCAAAACAAAATAAAGCTTTTCAGTTGTTTGGAAAGAGTAATGCAATCCAACCAAAAATGGATGTTTCACATTTTTCAACAGCACATTACGTTCAGCCATAATATGTTTTTGCTGGGGGAATAAGACAAAGATTCAATTTGCATTATACACTAGAAAATAACCATTAATGAAGAAAATAGGCTCAGGAGATGTAATAGCTATTTTACTTTACCTCTTTTCTGTTGACAACTATTTTTTTCTGTAATACTTTGACAGCATAAAATTTCCCATCCAGTTTCCGTTTTGCAAGAAGAACCTATTGCAAAAGATTGTGCAAACAATTAGATTTCACTATTTTTATAGGTATTTCCTTGACAATTATCCAATATCTCTTAAATTTTATAAAGTAAGTCTACCAGGGACCTAGGTAATGTTTTTGTTTTGAAAACTCAACACTACTAAATATACTTCTGAACTTTCCTTCTCCTTAGATATTTTAAGAAAACAAAAAGGATGATAATTATTTGAAAAGCTAGGAATCACTTGTTGGTCATTTAAAATATAATGGTAGGGCTGGACAGATGCCTTAGCAGTAAAGGCACTTGCCTACAAAGCCAAAGAGCCCAGGTTCAATTTCCCAGGACCCACAAGGGTGCAACATCTGGAGTTTGTTTACAGTGGCTGGAGGCCCTGGAATTCCCATTCTCTCTCTCTCTCTCTCTCAAATAAATAAATAAATAAACAAAATAAAATATAATGGTAATGAGATTTTTACCAATTTGTACCAAATAAGATACCAAAATCTGCACTACTTTAAAGACTCTTATGTTAACCTCAAGTCCTGAAGAGTGTACTTAGAAAACACAGCTGCTGGGGCGGGGAGATGGATTAGCAGTTAAGGCATTTGCCTGCGAAGCCTACGGATCCAGGTTGGATTCCCCAGACCCACATTAGCCAGATGCACAAGGTGGCACATGTGTCTGGAGTTCATTTGCAGCAGTTGGAGGCCCTGATGTGCCCATTCTCTCTCTCTCTCTCTGTCTGCCTCTACTTCTCTTTTTCTCAAATAAATAAATAAATAAATAAAAATATTTTTTAAAAAAGAAAGAAAACACAGTTACAGGCTGGAGAGAGAGCTTAGAGGTTAAGGTGCTTGTCAGCAAAGCCTAAGGACCCATGTTCAACTCTCCAGATTGCATGTAAGCCAGATGCACAAGGTGACGCATATGGGCAAGGCCGCACATGTGCACAAGATGGCATGCACGCTTGGAGTTCAACTGCAGTGGCTGGAGGCCCTGGCATGCCAATTCTCTCCCTCTCTCACACACACACAAAAAAATTACAAAAAAAATCCCCCAAAAGCTGACGCTATAATCTCCTGGCTATATAAAAGAAATGAGCAGCAAATAAATTTTTCAGTGAACAAAATTCAGTAGTTTATTTTTAGATTTTTCTTTAAACTTAGAAGAGTTCAGAGGAAGAAGCATGGTGTAAAGCCACACTTTTTTTGGGCGAGGGGCATCGAGGTAGGGTCTCACTCTAGCCCAGGCTGACCTGAAACTCAATATGTAGGCTCAGGAAACCACACTTTAAAGAAAAGTCTGGGTTGTCTGAAAATATTTAGGAATCTGAAGAAACCTAGAGGATGCTGAACCCCCCCCCAAAAAAGAGAAAAGACAGACTTAATGCTCCATGTAACATTCTGCTCAGTGATGGGACACATATACAAAGGTGCATATTACAAAGCTTCAGTATATATTTAGCAGGATCATGTAGGTTTGTGCAGACACACTCTTACGAGGCACCCACCAAGAGTAAACTACTCAAGAACACATTCCTATTGTTAAGAGACCACCCACAAGTTCAGCTGTGTAACTGTTCTCCAGGTTTTTCTGAGGCAGTCAAAGTAACTAGTGACACTGGCGTAGCACCTCCAACTGATCTTCCTTGCCAAAACCTACAATCTCAGTCTAAACACGAGAAAAACATCAGACCAGCCCAATATAAGGACATCCTAACATACCCTAGATCAGTACTCTAATCCCACTGCAGGAACTGTGATAGCATAGAGGAGCCCCAGTAAACTACATGCTTACATTAGCACAATGTCCATGATATAACAAGTGGTGATTATATATGCAGTGAATGAGAAAACACACATGGAGTTAGTTAGCTATATGTGTCAGCCTCTGGTCTTAAGGGAACTCAGAAAACTAGAGATATCAAAAGCTATTAATATAATGATATAATTATATACATATTCATTTTTACTACAGGTTGAACAAAAACACAACACAGAACTTCGCCTCACAGGCAGAAGGGCTCTTACTTAACTACACATTTGGCATACAAAAAAGTCCTAGGATTCACATATATTCTTTAAGTACTTATTCTTTGAATAAGAAAAAAAAACAAACAAACCCTTACCTTGCCAAAGCTGCCTTTTCCAATAACTTTTAAAAAATCAAAGTCAGTTGGTTTAGCACTAAAAATAAAAAAAAAAAAATGACAGAACTGGCCTTTTAGAGACTAGAAACATGTAAACTTATAAACATTTCTCAGCACCTCAGTCTTTAACAAATAAATGTTGGGTACAAAATATATAGACATGATTACCCGAGGTTTCCCACTGGTAATGTATTCTCTTTATTAAGAGAAATGGCATCTACTTTCCCTGGATTATTTTAGACATATGTTCTCTTTGGGGAAAAAGTATGGAGATATGTACCTCTTTATACATATCAAAATTATCTCTTTTTTTAAACTTCTGGGCTTTTAACTTGGGGCCTTTCCACTACTACATACCCAATCTCTCTTTCTAAGCCACTTTTATTAACCATGAACTTCACTAATGTTGTTAGTAAAGAAACTGAATTATATAAATTAGTGGTATATTCCAAGGAATATTTAGTAACTAATAATTCTTCTGGGAAAAAAAGGTACTAATTATCAGCTAAGAAAACCTTCTAGTGGAAGGGGCTGAAGAGATGATTCAGAGGTTATGATGCCTGCCTGCAAAGCCTAACAACCTGGGTTTGATTTCCCAGTACCTATGTAAAACCAAATGCACAAAGTGGCACATGTATCTGAAGTTCATTTGCAGTAGTTAGAGGCCTTGGCACACCTATAGTCACTCACTCTCTCCTTGCAAGCAGATGAATAAAATATTTTCAAATCAGAAATTAAAAAAAGAAATAAAAAACAACTTTTGCTGGGCATGGCGGCACACACCTTTATTCCCAGCACTCGGGAAGCAGAGGTTGGAGGATCACTGTGAGTTTGAGGCCACCCTGAAACAACATAGTGAATTCCAGGTCAACTAGGGCTACAGTGAAACCCTACCTCAAAAAACTAAAAAAAAAAACTTTCTAGTGGAAAGACTGGGGATGTAGTTCAGTGTTTGCATAGTATGCACAAGGCCCTGGGTTCAAACCTCAGCACATTAGGGGAAAAAAAAAAAACAGGGCCTGTAAAGAACTTGTCACTGGGCTGGGGAGATGGCTTACTGGTTAAGGGAGCTTGCTTGCAAAGCCAGACAGACCTGGTTCCATTCCCTAGTAGTCACATAAAGCCAGACACACAAAGGCCCATGCATCTGGAGTTTGTCTGCAGTGGAAGAGGCTCTGATGAGCGTGTGCACACACACTCCCTCTCTCTCAAACAAACAAATTAAAAATTTTTTTTTAAAAAAACTTAGCCAGGCGTGGTGGCACACGCCTTTAATCCCAGCACTAGGAGACAGAGGTAGGAGGCCACCCTGAGACTACATAGTGAATTCCAGGTTAGCCTACCTCAAAACCAACCAACCAAACAAACAAACAAAAAAACTTTCTAGTAGAGAAACAAAGTCTCTAATGTTTTACATCTAAGTACCTTACTGTACACTGAAGACAAAAGAGTTCTTCACATGGATAGTAATGTGAGGAAAGCCAGAAAAAGGAGATTGTTCTTTTATTTGTTTTAACCTGGCAGGTAAAAACAGCACTAGCCATATACAGGCAATGCCCATGGTAGTAGAAAGTTGAACTACAGCCAGAAGAGCTATTTCCTCCAGAACAGACTAAATTCCTATGAGTTGCTGGTGTAGAGACTGGCAATAAAGCCTGAATAGGCCATCCTTGGTCTTAGTCAACAGTTCTCAGACTGTGTTCCTCAAACTTTCCCTTGTGCTCAAATGTACAAATACGAGTCACTAGAAAAACAAAGTTTAATACTTTAATGTGCTAATATCCATCATGACTCCTTTGAAGAAAGTTGTCTAGCTAGGGTAAGCGAATAGCACTAAGGAGAACATGTCCTTTCTTCCTCTTCTCCTCACCTCCCCAGGATACCTTATAGGACTAGTAGTCCCTTGGAAAATATGTGCAGGTAATTTTCCTTATATACATAAAAATGAAACAAGAGAAGTAACAATGAAGATAACAGCAAAATCTAATTAGCAATTTGGAGATTTTAAAAAGCAGCCTTTATATAGGTCCACTAAAGTAGGGCAAACTAGAGCAGTGAGTTGGTTAAGCACATGACAACATTATATTCATAATAAATAGGAACATATTTTACAGGTCTCCAGTTAAATTGGTATAACTACATTTATATGCACACTCACAAAAGTGCTTCTTCAAAGTGAAAGGATTATTTGAAATAAAAGAAAATGAACCTACTGAGGATTTCCAGTTGGTCCCAGGTTGATGTTCTGTGAGGTAGAATGTAGCTGTATAGGTAGAAAAACAAAGCATTCTTACTGGAGCTTTAACCTTATCAGCTAGTAAGTGTTTTTTTTTTTTCCACATTTTTTATGAGAGAATGCACGTGACAGGGAGAGAACTAGCATGCCAGGGCCTCTAGCCACTGCAATCAAACTCCAGAAGCATGCGCTACCTTGTGCACATGTGTGACTTTGTCCTTGTGTCACCTTGTGTATCTGGCTTACGTGGGTTCTGAGGAGTTGAACATGGGTCCTTAGGTTTTGCAGGCAGGCACTTTAACGGCTAAGCCATCTCTCCAGCCCTAATGTTTTGAAAGTGTGTGTGTGTGTGTGTGTGTGTGTGTGTGTGTGTGTGTGTATGAAACCTAAGGCCCTAATTCCTAACATATATTCAATACACACATCATTTTAAAAAAAGTTATTTTGAGAGAGAGAGAGAGAGAATGGGCATGCCAGGACTCTTGACCACTGCAGATGAACTCCAGATGCGTGAGCTCCCTGTGTGCATGTGCAGCATTGCACACTTGCTTCATTGTGTGTCCGTATACCTGGGACCTGGAGACTGAAGCATGAATTCTTGAGCTTTGCAGGCAAGCACCTTAACTGCTAAGCTGTCTCTCTAGTCCATAAACATCATTTTTAGTATGACTAACTTTCAAGGACAGTTTTAAGAAAAAAGGTAAGCCAGAACCCATGTGCTAAGTTGACAAATAGAACTAGTAAGCAGGGAAAGTGTTTTAGGAACAGATAGGCATTGGAAACATTCTTTAAAAAGAGGAATCAAGCTGGGTATGGTGGTGCATGCCTTTCATTCCAGCACTTGGGAGGTGATCGCCGTGAGTTCCAGGCCACCCAGAGACTACATAGTGAATTCCAAGTTAGCCTGGGCCAGAGTGAGATCCTATGGAGGGGGGCAGGGAGGAGATGGCTTAGCAGTTAAGGTGCTTGCCTCCAAAGCCTAAGGACCCAGGTTTAATTCTTCAGTACTCATGTAAGCTAGATACACAAGGTAGAACATGCATCTGGAGTTCGTTTACAGTGACTTGAGGGCTGGTGTGCCCAATCTTTCATTATCTACCTCTTTCTCTCTTTCTCAAATAAATAAATAGGAATCACTTTTACATTTAAAAAACTTGTTAAAATACTGCTTATTTTTCAAATTTACTAAAGACAGAAAATGGCAGGATGGTTGTGATAATTGTAAATAGTGGATTTTCTGGGTTTTTTTTGTTGTTTGTTTTGTTTTGTTTTCCCTTCAATATAGTGTCTCACTCTGGCCCTGGCTGACATGGAATTCACTATGTAAGTCTCAGTCTGGCCTCAAACTCACAGTGATCCTCTTACCTCAGCCTCATAAGAGTAGCTTGAAATTCAACTCAAAATTCCAAAAGTTTAATCTAGCAGTCCTGTAGGAGAGGAGATCTATTTTGTCTTTAAAGCCGACCTCATGGGTGCTAGACATACAATCAGCCACCAACTACTACACTAGCATGGCATAACCATTTTTTTTTTGCTTTTTTTTTATTTTTTTATTTTTATAATTCTGAGTTTTTTCTTTTTTTCTGGGGCAGGGTCTTACATTAGCCCAAACTGGCTTTGAACTCAAGTCAATCATCCTGCCTCAGTCTCTAGAGTGCTAGAATTCTAGGCACAAGCTACCATGCCCAGCTAGTAGAAACTTTTTTTTTTTTTTTTTTGGTTTTTCGAGGTAGGGTTTCACTCTAGTCCAGGTTGACCTTGAATTCACTATGTAGTCTTAGGGTGGCCTTGAACTCATAGTGGTCCTACTACCTCTGCCTCAAGTGCTGGGATTAAAGATGTGTGCCACCACACCTGGCTAGCAGGGCTGAAGAGATAGCTCAGTGGTTAAGACACTTGCCTGTGAAGCCTAAGGACCCATGTTTGATTCCCCAGTACCCGTGTAAGCCAGATGCACATGGTGGCTCATGTGTCTGGATTTTATTTACAGTGGCTGGAGGCCCTGGCTCACTAATTCATTCTCTCTCAAATAAATAAATAAATAAATAAAACTATTTTTAAAAAGCTAGGTATAAATGAATTTTAGTTTATATAAGTTCAAGTTCTTTACACATTCAGGATATTAAATCATTTATGTCTCAACTACATATATTTTTATAAAAGCCCCATATAAGTTATAAATATGAAAAACCTACCAATATGAAGGATAAATATTTTTCCACATATTTTGTCCTTTTTTCCTTTTATTTCCTAAGTTCTTAAGTAACATTCTTCTTGCCAAACACATTTGCACACCCCTGTAATCCCAGCACCTGGGAGGCTGAGACAGGAAGATTGCCAATTCAAAGCCAGCCTGGACTGAGACACTATTGGGAAAAAAAAATCAAACCAAACCAAATAGCCATTCAAACAAGCAAAAATTAGTAATTTGGGAAAATTCAATTGTGGCTGTGGCTGTAGCTCAATTGGCAGAATTTTCCTCTAATATAAACAAAGACAGCCCTAAGTTCAATACCTGGCACTATGTAAACTGGGCATGGTGGCACAAGCCTATAATGCCAGCACTTGGAAGGTGAATTGTATAAACATCTTAAATAGAAAAAAATCTGTTTTATATAAATGCCTCTTCATTTATTGTCTTTGACTAGCTGCTTGAAAATAAAATTAAAAACATCCTTTTGCTTTGTCCTAGGAGTACCTATGTCACCCATGCAAAAGCTAAAATCTGTTTTCTTCACTGAGAATCCTCTCAGAGTAACCAGAGGAAAAATATTTTTTTTTCTAGTAGCCATATTCAAGAAATATAAATATATATATATTTCCTCAAATACTTAGTTCTGGAGCAGAAATGTTCCAACTCATTATCTTTCCAATCAGAGAAAAAAGAATCATAACAAATGAAAAGATATCACAAAAATGTCTTCAATCTAACACTTCTGATCTTCATTATCATAAATTACCTTTGCCCATAGCTTCCAAAGATGAATATTTGAAATATCTTCCTAACACAAGCTTATTTATTTATTTAAGCTGATTTTATTTATTTATTATCATAATCCAGTTTGAAAGTTAAGAATGACCTATTCTTAGCTGGGCACAGTGGCACACAACTTTAATTCTAGCACTTGGGAGGCAGAAGTAGGGGTATCACTGTGAGTTCAAGGCCAGCCTAGAACTACAGATGAGTTCAAGGTCAGCCTAGGCTAGAGCAAGACTCTTGGAAATCAAAACAAAACAAACAAAAAAAAAATGACCTATTACTTACTAGGAAAACATACTATATATGTAGCAGAAATAAAGTTAATTGATGCCAACAGGCACATGTGCACTGACTGCTGTACACATAAACATGTGAGGTGTATAATGATGTGGTCAAAGGGGCTTTTTCTGCTAGTGAAAACTCAAAATAACAGTTTCAGGTATTATACACACACACATTTTTTTGTTGTTTTTTTTTTCCACAATGTTTATTAACATTTTCCATGACTATAAAAAATATCCCATGGTAATACCCCCCCTGCACTTTCCCCTTTGAAATTCCATTCTCCATCATATTACCTCCCCATCTCAATCATTCACATTTTTTTTCCAAAAGATAAGATGTGAAGTAAGAAAAGCAGAACATAAACTGTAGACACTATATGATTTTAGATAACTTCAGAGATAAAATTACTAAAATGATGAAAATTACCAGGTTACTAGGTCTGGGTGACAATAATATAGATAATACTTTTCTTCTTACTTGCTAATTTCAAATTTTTAAAAAATATTTTATTTTTGTTTGACAGAGAAAGAGAGAGAGAGAGAGAGAGGGAGAGGGAGAGAGAATGAGTGCGCCAGGGCTTCCAGCCACTGCAAACAAACCCCAGACGCATGTGTCCCCTGTGCATATGGCTAATGTGGGTCCTAGGAAATAGAACCTGGATCTTTTGGCTTTGCAGGCTAACACCTTAACTGCTAAGCCATCCCTCCAGCCCTAATTTCAAATTTTTAATTAACCCGCATTATACTTTTCATTATTAAAAAAGCCCGCGTTCTGGCCAGGCAGGTGACTTAGTGGTATATGCTTGAAAAGCCCACTGGCCAGGATATGATGCCACAGTACCCACATAAAGCCAGAGGTAAAAGTAGTGGATGTGTATGGGCTGTAATGCAGTGACAAAGGCCCTGGCATGCCCCAACATATAAGTAAATAAATCAATAAATAAAAGTACTAGTCTTATGAATTTTATCAGAACAGTAGTCAGTAAGTGTAAGTTGTTTTTAGGTATTCTATACAGTAGAATTATCTGTGGATAAAATTATTTCATTTTGAGTTAATGGCTGAAGTAAAGTAACCAACTTCATCTTGGTAAATGGTATTTTTCCTGTTCAGAAAAAAAAAAAAAAATCTGCCAAGTAGCTCATGAACATAATCCCAGCACTTGGGAAGCTGAGACAGGTGGACCTTGTGAGTCAGAGGTCAGCCTGAACTACCCAGTGAGTTCCAAGTCAACCTGAGCTAGAGTGAGACTTTGCATCAAAAAGGGGGGGGGGGGGGCGGCTGGAGACATTGCTCAGTGGTTAAGGCACTTGCCTACAAAAGCCTAAGGACCTGAATTTGATTCCCCAGTACCCATGTAAAGCCAGATGCTCAAGACGGAATGTGTGTCTGGAGTTCCTTTGCAAGGGCTGGAGGCCCTGACATGCCCATTCTTTCTATCTGCATTCTTTCTCTCCCTCCCTCCCTCTCTCTCTCTCTCTCTCATAAATACATAATAAAATATTTTTGAAAATTCCTCTTACTACCTTCTGAGTACTCCTTTCATCTTCATCTTCAGAGGGATCTGACTGGTGCTTTGGGCTGTCCATTTGAAGGAATGCTCTGACATCTGGACTGAAAGCAAAAATTGACTTGATTATGACTTTGAAAAAGCATGTCTTCAAATTATAACCCTTTTAAAATAATATGAAAACAAACTACAATGTTAGCATTTGTAAAAAGAAAATTGCACAAAAAATTTTAGTAATATTGTAATCATTTTTTAAAAAGAGAACCCTACAAGTATGCTTGTAATAAGCATAAGAATAAGTGAGATGCTACTTTATATCCATCAACTGACAAAAGTTAGAAAGATAAATAACAGCCACGTTGGGAAGGACACAGCCCTCATACGTTGTCGGTGAAAATGCAGAATGAGGTGATTTTCTAAAAGGCAATTTGGCAATACTTGGAGAAACTTGGCATTTTTCCTAAACCCAGACATTCCAGGCTAGAGAGTGTACTATGTACAGGTCTAGTAGAAGGCAAGTAGCCAGGAAGCTTGTCTCAGGGTTCTCTCTCCAGATGAACTGGACACAAGGAGGACATCTACCACCAGGAATGAGTAAGAAGGCTTGGTAGCTGTCATTATGTATACATCCTAAATATACCCCAACAACAAAGCAACAACCAGGCTGTACTTTCCAAAAATAGATATCTAAGGAAAAGAACAAAGTAGGTATCTACAGTAGGGATGAAATGGGGAGAGATGGCTTAGCAGTTAAGGCGCTTGCCTGCAATGTCTAAGGACCCAGGTTTGAATCTCCAGGTTGCATGTAAGCCAGATGCATAAGGTGGTGCATGAGTCTAGAGTTTGTTTGCAATGGCTAGAGGCTCTGGTGTGCCCATTCTCTCCCTCTCTCTAATAAATAAATTAAAATAAATTTAAAATTTTTTTTAAATGGAAAAATGAACAAACATTATACAAATTTTAAAAAATCATTCATTGTATAATCAACTCCTAAATTTATACCCACAAAAAGAGTAGTAAATAAAAATAAAAAATGCCTTTAATTCCAGCACTCAAGAGCCAGAGGTAGGAGAACTGCTATTAGTTCAAGGTCAGCCTCAGACTACAAAGCAAGCTCCAGGTTAGCTTGGACTGGACTGAGACCCTACCTTGAAAACAATAGCAAAATAAATTAAATAGATAAAAACATTCACCTCAAATCTCTTACATGAATGTTCACAGTAGCATTATTCATGAGAGCCAAAGTAGAAATTCCACAAATGTCTACCAACTTACAAATGAATAAACAAAATCTGATGCAATCATACAATGAAATATTCAGCTACAAAAGAAATGAAGTATGTTTACCTATTACAACAAGGATGAATCTCAAAAACATTACACTAAATAAACAAAGGAAGAGAAAAGGCCATGTTTTGTATGACTTCACTGAAAAGAAATGTCCAAAACAGAAAGCTATTTGGCACTATCCACTAGAGTTAAATATATGTATGTATATACAAACATACACACAGTACAATTCAAAACTTTGGAAATGTATGTACATGGTCACCAAAATATATAGTAATAGAAATGATATTTATAAAAGCCAGGAAAAAATGTAGTGTCTCCTCAAAATCATAAGTGAAGTTTTAGTGTTATAACAGCTAAAGAAGAGTCTTTAGGGTATTCTCATACTGCTAGGAAAGTATATACTATACAAGTTCTCTGGAAATCAGTTGGAACAGACTCCATCTAAAGTGTTAATATGGTTTATAAATCAGACCAAGTAATTTTTAATAATAATAACTATTGTTATTATTATTTTGGTTTTTCAAGGTAGGGTCTTGCTCTAACCCAGGCTGACCTAAAACTCACTCACTCACTCTCTATATATTTTTTGGTTTTTCTAGGTAGGGTTTCACTCTAGCCCAGGATGCTGCAAACTAACTCTGGATGCATATGCCACCTTGTGTATCTACATAGGTCCTGGAGTATTGACCATGGGTCCTTTGGCTTTTCAGGCAGGTGCCTTAACCACTAAGCCATCTCTCCAGCCCATCAGTAGTTTCCTTTTTTTTTTTTTTTTTTTTTTAATACATGTACCTTGTAACCACTGCTATTCCATTTAGGATGGAAGATACTTCCAGTACCCCAAAAAGAAATAGCCAAGAGGTTTTTAAATTTAATTTTTTATAATTATTTTTACAAGGTAAGGTCTCCCTCTAGTCCAGGCTGACCTAGACTTTACTATGTAGTCTTAGGCTGGCCTCACACTCATGGTGATCCTCCTACCTATGCCTACCAAGTGCTGGGATTAAAGTACCACCACACCATTTTTCAATTTTTCTCTTATTCATTTTCATTTTTGCTTTGAGACAAGATCTTAAGTAGCCCAGGCTAGCCTTGAACTTGAGATACATTCCCAGCTTATGGTTTATTTCAAATGACTCTAGGGGCTGGAGAGATGGCTTAGCAGTCAAGGTGCTTGCCTGTGAAGACTAAGGACCGAGGTTCAATTCCCCAGTACTGACATAAGCCAGATGCACAAGGTGACACATGTGTTTGAAGTTTGTTTTCAGTGTCTGGAGGCCCTGGTACACCCACTTTCTGTATCTGCCTCTCTCTCTAAAAATAAGCAAATATATAAAATATTTTAAAAATGATTCTAAAAATTAGCTTTTCCCATTTGAAATAAAGCTATTGCTGAACTTCATATGTAGCTCAGGATGACCTTGAACTACTTACTTATCCTCCTTCCTCTGCCTCCCGAGTGCTATGATTACAGGCATGCGTTATCACTCTGGGCACTATTTTTAAAGTGTATTTTGCTAACACTAGTAGCAGCATGCACAAAGGTGTTCATTCTATACTTGCTGTTTGACTTTGTACTCTTTATCTGTTGTATTTTTAAATTTTTGATACTAAAATACATGCAAATTAAGGTTCTATTAACAAAAGATATAGAAAAAAATATTTTAAAAGATCTAGAAGTCAGGCATGGTGGTGCATGCCTTTAGTCCCATCACTCGGGAGGCGGAAGCAGGAGGATCACCATGAGTTCCAGGACACTCTGAGACTACATAGTGAACTAGGTCAGCCTGGACTAGAGTGAAACTCTACCTCAAAAAAATAAAAAATAAAAATCTAGAAAATATGTCAGCCTGGGCTAGAGTAAGACCTTACCTTGTAAAAATAATTTTTAAAAATTAAATTTAAAAACCTCTTGGCTATTTGTTTTTGGGGTACTTGAAGTATCTTCCATCCTAAATGGAATAGCAGCAGTTACAAGGTACATGTGTGTATGTGTATGTGTATGTGTATGTGTGTGTGTGTGTGTGTGTGTATGTACATATATATATACATATATATGTATATGTATTTAAGGAAACTACTGATGGGCTAGAGAGATGACTTAGTGGTTAAGGCACCTGCCTGAAAAGCCAAAGGACCCAGGGTCAATACCTCAGGACCTACACAGATACACAAGGTGGCATATGCATCCAGAGTTAGTTTGCAGCAGCTGGAGGCCCTGGCATACCCATTTTTTCCCCCTTCTCTCTCTCCTTCTCTCTCTTAAATAAATAAGTAAAATTAAAAAAAGAACCTGAGTTGTATATGTAACATTTATATTATTTTATAGTTCAATATTTTAAAATTTGGAAATATTGAGCTAGAGAGTTGGCTTAGCAATTAAGGCATTTGTCTGCAAAGACTAAGGATCCAAGTTTGATTCCCCATTACCCACATAAAGCCAGATGCATAAGGTGGTACATGCGTCTGGAGTTTGTTTGCAGTGGCTAGAGGCTCTGGCACTCTCATTCTCTCTTTATCTATCTGCCTTTTTCTCTCATTCACTCTCACTCTTCCATAAGCAAATAAATAAAATAAAAATTTTAAATTTAAAATAATGACAATACTTTCCAGTTGAATTGCAATGTCAATTGTAATATCTTTTAAAAAATTATTTATTTATTTATTTATTTGACAAAGAAAGAGGACGAGAGAGAGAGAGAAAGAGAGAGAATGGGTGTGGCAGGGCCTCCAGACACTGCAAACAAACTCCAGACACGTGCTCCCTCTTGTGCATCTGGCTAATGTGGGGTCTGGGGAATTGAACCTGGGTCCTTTAGCTTAGCAGGCAAGCACTTTAACTGCTAAACCAGCCCTCCAGCCTAATTGCAATATCTTTATACTATTACATTTCAAGGTCCAGAATATTTACTATATAATGTTAGATGTTCCAAGTCACACTTAAAAACTATCACCAGACACTATATACTTATTCCACACCAAAAGCTATCAAAGGAAGACAAATTCAAGTTCTGAATATATGAATTATATTTGACAATTCAGTGCTATGTAGATTCAAAGTCATCCCCAGAGCATATACCAAAAAACAATGGGTTAGAAGAGAAGATTTAAGGTAAAGATAGCATAAAACATGCTCTAAGAAAAGGAATCACATTAAAAAGATAATTGTGTAAGCATCTATACAATGAAAGAATCTTTGCTGAACAACAAACCTGACATAAGATCTCTGAATACAAATGTACCCCCACCATTCTTATTATGGAAAGATGCTGCTCCTATTAGATCATAATCCTGGTGTCAACACATGGGCGGGACCTTCCCAACCTTTGTCCCCGAGGAAAATCCACAGCTCTGGACAGAAGACCATGTTGGAGAGTTGCCCAGTGGAATGTGCTGGGCCCACAGAAGACTATGCTGGAGGAGGTCCAGTTCTAGTACTTTAGTTACCTTAGTAAATTAAATAAATTTGAAATCAGGTCAGAGGATCTGCTCATCTTGGTAGAAGCCCTCTGGGAAATGTAAAGTACCATACAAACAGCAATCCCAGCTTCTAAATATTTCTTGGGATTAAGGGTGTATCTCAGGATAAAGTGCTTACCAAACATGCACAAGGCCCTGGGTTCAATCACCCCCACAATTTTAGTTGCTCAAAAAATAAAGTCCTTCACTGTTCTGATTCTGGAAAAACGTGTTTAAAATGTTATGCTCTCATCATCACTACCATAAGGCAAACTTTACATTTACATTACATTGCTTTACATTTATACAGATGGTCTAAGGAATGGCCACCAGTTATTTTACTTGATCTTCTTTATGTCTTAGCATATAGAAATATATATATACACACACATATATATTTACACGTAAACTACAAGTCATAGTAATTAATACCCAAGAATCAACTGCCACACTCAAAAATGAAAAACTAGACAAACAGACCTACCTAGGGCTTTTCCTAAGTATTTATGATAAGATTCCCCTGTGCCCCACCTGGAGCTGCAAGTGCACAGAAAGAAGCTTACACTCATGAGAGCAAGACAGAACCACAGGGCATGGAGAGTGCTTTCACCCAAATCAGGTCCCGAACACTGTGGGAAAGAAGCCTGTGTGGTCCACAGAGAGGAAGACTCCTAGCAACACAGAGAATGGTGGCAAGAGGACTTGAGACCTGCCTCCAGCCTTTTGTTTTGAAATCCAGCTGTTCCAACCACCACACCATCTTAATGCTTAAGTGTCCTAACCTGTCATCTCAGTCACCATGTACCACACCTTGAGTTTTTTTTTTTAAATTTATTTATTAGAGACAAAGATAGGGAGAGAGAGAATGGGCACCCCAGGGACTCCAGCCACTGCAAATGAACTCCAGATGCATGTGCCACTTTGTGCATCTGGCTTATGTGGGACCTGGAGAATTGAACCTGGGTCCTTAAGCTTCACAGGCAAGTGCCTTAACCACTAAGCCATCTCTCCAGCCCCACACCTTGAGTTTTAATGTGTTGGCTTTCTCTTTCCTTCCTTTCTTCTTTCTTTCTTCCTTTCTTTCTTTCATTCTCTGGAATAATCACATAGCCTGTAAGTTCCAGGATGCCTTCCTGAGAAGAGCTGGCCACATTTTTCTGTCATCTTCTCACAGCTCTACCATAAAAATTATATGAGGGGCCAGAGAAATGGCTTAGTGGTTAAGGAGCATATATACCCAGGACAGATTCCCTAGTACCCACATAGGCCAGATGTACATGGTGGAACATGTGTCTGGAGTTTGTTTGCAGTGGCTAACGGCCCTGGTACACCCATACTCATTCTCTCTCTCAAGTGAGTAAAAAATTTTTAAAAATTATTTTCCTTCTATTCCTTATTTAAATGTCTATCTAGCCTACTAGACTGGGACACCATGTTTCTGGAAGGTACAGACAATATTCACTTAGCTTTAAAACTCAATGTAGGGCTGGAGAGATGGGTCAGTAGTTAAGGAACCTGCCTGCAAATCCTAATGAGCCCAGTTCAATCCCCAGTATCCATGTAAAGCTAGGTGTACAAAGTGACACATGCATCTTGAGTTCATTTGCAATGGCTGGTGGTGCCGTGGTGTGCCCATTCTCACTCTCTCCTCCTTGCAAATAAATAAAATATTTTTTAAAAACCCAATGTAACAATGATTGTGATGGGGAGGTAATATGATGGAGAATGGAATTTCAAAGGGGAAAGTGGGGGGGGGGGAGAGAATTAACACGGGATTCATTTTTTTTTTTTAAATCGGGCATGGTGATGCATGCCTTTTTAAAATTTTATTTATTTATTTGAGAGCAACAGACACAGAGAGAAAGACAGAGGGAGAGAGAGAGAATGGGTGCGCCAGGGCTTCCAGCCTCTGCAAATGAACTCCAGACGCGTGCGCCCCCTTGTGCATCTGGCTAACATGGGACCTGGGGAACCGAGCCTCGAACCGGGGTCCTTAGGCTTCACAGGCAAGCGCTTAACCGCTAAGCCATCTCTCCAGCCCGGGATTTTTTTTTAATAATCATGGAAAATGCTAATAAAAATTAAAAAAAAAAAACAATGTAGGAGCCAGGCATAGTGGCACATGCCTTTAATCCAAGCACTTGGGAGGTAGGAGGATCACTGAGTTCGAGGCCATCCTGAGGCTACACAGTGAATTCCAGGTCAGCCTGGGCTAGGGTAAAACCCTACCTCAAAAAGCAAAATAAACAAAAAAATTCAATATATACAGCAGATACTTAGGTACTTTATGAAGGCATGGATAAATATATTATTAAATAATTAGCAAGATGTTTTAACCAAATGAGGAAAATTTATTTCAGGTTTAAGATGAAAGTAATACAACTACCAAAGGAAGAAAGAATACGAGTTGAAGGAAAAGAATGGATAAAGAATACTGAGGGCTGGAGAGATGGCTTAGTGGTTAAGTGCTTGCCTGTGAACCTAAGGATCCTGGTTCAGGGATCGATTCCCCAGGCTCAATTCTCCAGGACCCATGTTAGCCAGATGTACAAGGGGGCGCATGCATATGGAGTTTGTTTGCAGGGGCTGGAGGCCCTGGTGTTCCCATTCTCTCTCTCTATCTGCCTCTTTCTCTCTCTGTCACTTTCAAGTAAATAAATAAAAATAAAAAATGAAACAAACAAACAAAAAAAGTTTATTTACAAAAAAATACTGAAAAAAGTGTCCAGGAAGATTGTACAAGCATATAAAGCAGTATCTTTATGATGTGTTCTTAATACTCTTAGGTTTGGTTTCACTGTCCTTTTTCTTTGCAGAATATTTATTTATTTGAGAGGGAGAGAGAAAAAGAGGCAGATAGAGCTGATGTGGTGGCACACACCTTTAATCCCAGCACTTGGGAGACAGAGGTAGGAGGGGCACTATGAATTCAAGGCTACCCTGAGACTACACAGTAAATTCCAAGTCAGCCTGGGCTAGAGTGAGACCCTACCTCGGGGGAAAAAAAAAGTGGGAGAGGGCTGGAAGGATGGCTTAGCAGTTAAAGCACTTGCTTACAAAGCCAAAGCACCCAGGTTCAATTCCCCAGGACCCACATAAGCCAGATGCATATGGTGGCACATGTATCTGGAGTTTATTTGCAGTGGCTGGAGGCCCTGGTGCACCTGTTCTCTCTTTTTCTCTGTCTCTCAAATAAGTAAATCAATAAAATATTTAAAGAAAGACAGAGAGGGGATTAGGGGGAGGAGGGTTGGGCTGCCACCGGAATCTTGGCGAGTTCCGGTCGTCGCTGCATCCCTAACCTTCCGCCATGGCCGCCTACAAGTTGGTGCTGATCTGGGACAGTGAGAGTGCCTGGAACCTGGAGAACCGCTTCAGCAGCTGGTATGATGCTGACCTGAGCCCCGCGGGCCATGAGGAGGCGAAGCGCGGTGGGCAGGCACTGCAAGATGCTGGCTATGAATTTGACATCTGCTTTACCTCAGTGCAGAAAAGAGCAATCTGAACTCTTTGGACAGTGCTGGATGCCATTGACCAGATGTGGCTCCCAGTAGTGAGGACTTGGTGCCTCAATGAGCGACATTATGGGGGTTTGACTGGTCTCAATAAAGCAGAAACCGCTGCCAAGCATGGGGAGGCCCAGGTAAAGATATGGAGGTGCTCCTATGATGTCCCACCACCGCTGATGGAGCCTGACCATCCCTTCTACAACAATATCAGTAAGGATCGCAGGTATGCAGACCTTAGTGAGGACCAGCTACCCTCCTGCCAGAGTCTGAAGGACACGATTGCCAGAGCACTGCCTTTCTAGAATGAAGAAATTGTCCCCCAGATCAAGGAAGGGAAAAGAGTCCTGATCGTAGCCCATGGCAACAGCCTTTGGGGCATTGTCAAGCATCTGGAGGGTCTCTCTGAAGAGGCCATCATGGAGCTGAATTTGCCAACTGGGATTCCCATTGTCTATGAACTGGACAAGAACTTGAAGCCCATCAAGCCCATGCGGTTCCTAGGGGATGAAGAGACCGTGCGTAAAGCCAGGGAAGCCGTGGCTGTCCAGGGCAAGGCCAAGAAGTGAAGGCCAGCTGGCTGACTATGACCCCAAGGAACACCCCCCCCCCCCGTCCCCATGTCCCGTGCCCCTCTCCCTAACACCTGTCACACTGACTACATCTTTAGAATCTTAAGTTGTAGCTGCACATGGGGACCGGTGGCTTCCATTTCCATCTTGGTGCTTTGTCTCCTGCACCCACTCCCTTCATAGAATCTAGTCAGAATAGCACCTCTGGGGTGCGGGTCCCTGGTCCAAGCCCAGGCAATGCTGCTCTTACCCAGCAGAGTTGAGGGAGTGGTTCTAGTTCTTCTAGTGCATTGTTTGCTAAGGACCTGCCTGGGAAGTTGGTCAGGGAGGAGCCATGCTGAGGCACGACCAACGAGAAGCCACAACCCATTTTTGTTCTAGAGCCTGTTCTGCATTCTTCTACAGTAAGGTCTGGGGGCTCTAGTCATTCCAGTGGAATATGAATGTAGCCTGCATGGTGATTTTGAGAAAACAACTATTTCCTTCCTGTCCCCAGAACATTGGGATCTGTCTTGAACTGAGTTCATGCATTACTTTAGTTTAAGAAAATATATACACACACACACACACATCTAGAAATAATGCCACACAAAAACCCTTCTGGGGTGTCTAGTGGTGGTTGAAATAGTCCCATGTGGAAATGAAAATAAACCATTCCTCATAACAAAAAGGATTAAGCTCTGTGGCCTTGAAGAGGCGGGGCAGAGGCACTCCTGCCGTGTGTCTTAGAAGCCCTCATCTGCCTTGCTTTGTGGCAGTGAAACGAAATGCCCCTTGATCATGTCTAAGTGTGTGTGTTTCACCATGTCTCATTTCTGAATCATGTTCCAGTTACTTGGTCCTGCCACATGGGCTCAGTTCTCATTTTGGGCATAACTGCTAAATCTTTTCCAGATCAGTATAATAAAGGAGTGATGTGCAATAAAAAAAAAAAAAAGAAAGAGAGAGAGAGAGAAGGAAGGAAGGAAGGAAGGAAGGAAGGAAGGAAGGAAGGAAGGAAGGAAGGAAGGAAGGAAGGAAGGAAGGGGCAAATAAATAAATAGCCACTGCAAATAAACTCCAGATGCATGTGCCCTTTGTGCATCTGGCTTACATGGGCCTTGGGGAATTGAACCTGGGTCCATTGGCTTTGCAGGTAAGCACCTTAAACTCTAAGCCATCTCTCCAGCACACTGTCCTTTAAAAATATTTTTAAGCTGGGTGTGGTGGTGCACACCTTTAATCCCAGCACTTGGGAGGCAGAGGTAGGAGGATTGGCATGAGTTCAAGGCCACTCTGAGACTACATAGTGAATTCCAGGTCAGCCTGGCCTAGAATGAGACCCTACCTCAAAAAAACAAACAAAAAATTATTTATTTATTTGTATGCAGAGACAGAGAAAAGAGAGAGAGAGAGAGAGAAAGAAAGAGACAGGGAAAGGGAGGGAGGGAGAGAATGGGTATGCCAATACTTCTAGCCACTGCAAACAAACTTCAGATGCCTGTGCCACTTTGTGTATCTGGATTTACGGGGGTACTGGGGAACTGAACCCAGATTGTTAGGCTTTGTAGGAAAGCACCTTATCCACTGAGCCATCTCTTCAGCCCCTCACTGTCCTTTTAGAACAGAATGAAAAATTACTGCTGGCGCATACCTTTAAAATCCTAGTACTAGGGAGTCAGAGGTAGGAGGAGCACAATGAGTTTGAGGCCACCCTGAAACTACATAGTAAATTCCAGGCCAGCCTGGGCCAGAGTGAGACCCTACCTTGCGGGTGGGAGGGGGGCAGGGGCAGGGAGGTTCTGGAGAGATGGCTCAAAGATGCCTGCAAAGCCTGAAGGTTCTGGGGTTTGATTCCTCAGGGCCCATGTAAACCCACATGCACCTGGAGTTTGTTAGCAGGGACTGGAGGCCCTGGAGCAGCTATTCTCTCTCTTATAAATAAATATATAAATAAATATATATAAAAAAGAAAACACACAGAGAGATGGCTTAGCAGTTAAGTGCTTGCCTTTGAAGCCTAAAGACCCCGGTTCGAAGCTTGATTCCCCATGACCCATGTTAGCCAGATGCACAAGCGGGCACATGCATCTGGAGTTCCTTTGTGGCTGGAGGCCATGGTGTGCCCATTCTCTCTCTCTCTCTCTGCCCCCCTTTTCTCTCTGTGTCTCTCACTCTCAAATAAATACATAAATGAACAACAACAAGAAAAAAAACAATTACTTACTGGTTGTAAAGTTCTGGATACCTAACTAAGTTCTGAATGAACTCATTCAGTCCTGCTCGTCTTTGTTTAATAAAATCTGTAAGAAAGATATAGACTATTAGGATTATTGATGACAGCCTATGTAATTATCCTCAATAGTTATATAAAAAGTACAAGCACAAGACAGTAAATTGTGATTAACAAGCAATTAATTCATGTTATGTGTTACCAAGGAGGAATAAATACTTTGAGGAAGGGTTTTACTATGCAATGCAGGATGACCTTGCAAGTGCTAGAATCTAGATGTGCACTGTTAGACTCACTACAAAACTGAGAACCCTCCAAGGCTCAGGGTCCATTGCAGAAGAGGTGGCAGAAAGAATGTAAGAGCCAAAGGAAGGGTACCACTCCTTACATACAACTGTCTGGAAAGAAACTGGCGTTGATATCCAAGACCTCGCAGTGCCTAGCAATACCTACACAAGACCCTCATAATAGGAGAAAAAGATAATGAAATCAAATGAAAAGAGAGACATTATAATGGAGAGAGGAGGGGATATGATGGAGAGCAGAGTTATGATGGGCAGGGGGTCCCTTTCAGAGCCAGGCATGGTGGCTCACGCCTTCAATCCCAGCACTCGGGAAGCAGAGGTAGGAGGATCTCAGTGAGTTTGAGGTCACCCTGAGACTACATAGTGAATTCCAGGTCAGCCTAGAGTGAAACCCTACCTCGAAAAACAAAAAAAAAAAAACAAAAAACCCTCTTTGACTGTAAGAGCCAGAGGATGAGGAGGAGTGTCATGGAACACTATCTTCAGGATGTTGCATTTGTGACCTCACAGTCTGCTATTCATTACCTGCATAAGACTTGCACGATATTGGGCCCACCAACATTCTATCATGTAGGGTAGACGACAAAACCAAACCAAACAAAACAGAACAAAACATTGACATCAAAGTAGTTGAAAAGAAGGGTTTCAGTGGAAAGGGAAGGAGGGATGTAAGAAGGTAATGGGATGTGATTATAACCAAAATGTATTATACACATGTATGAAAATTATCAATAAAAAATACTAGGGGAGCATGCCTTTAATCCCAGCACTCAGGAGGCAGAGGTAAGAGGATCACCATGAGTTCGAGGCCACCCTGAGACTACATAATGAATTCCAGCCCAGCCTGGGCCAGAGTGAGACCCTACCTAGAAAAACCAAAAATAATAATAATAGTAATCATAATAAAAATAAAAATAAATTATATATATGGAGAGGGGGGAGGACAGGGACAGAGGGAGGCTGGAGCTTTCTGGTTAAAGGTGATTACTTGCAAAGCCTGCTAGCCAAGGTTCAATTCCCCAGTACCTACATAAAGCCAGACATAAAAGTGGCTAGCTGGAGCATGCTCTACATTGGTTTGCAGTGGCAAGCGGCCCTAGTAGGTGCCTTTGTGAGGGAGAAAGGGAAAACAAGTAAGTCATGGACTACTTATAGTTCAATGAATATACTGCTTACCTGGGTCAAAATTATCACCAAATATTCTCTTGGCTGGAATCTTCAGGGCTATAGCAGGAAATTGTTTCTTTAACTAGAATTTTTAAAAATAGCATTACATGAACAAATTCCGTAAGTCTTCAGCTAAGCCCAAGTACAATGTATTTTTAAAGAAAATTCATCATAAGACATTTATATGATGATATAATGTACAATATTAATTTTGTCAAGAAAGTATTTCAAGGTGACTAATCATATTTTGCTCACAAATCGATATATATTTGGGACCTTTGGTTACTTAATGTCTCTCTGCGCCTCAGTTTTCTTGAGTATAAAATGGGAGTGACTTGAGCTGGAGAGATGGCTCAGTGGTCAATGTGCTTGTCTGCAAAGCCTAACAACCTGGGCTCAATTCCCCAGTATCCACATAAAGCCAGATGTACAAGGTGGCACATACATCTGGAGTTTGTTCCTTGCAGTAGCTAGAAGTTCTGGCATGCCCATTCTCCCTATATATATTTCCCTTCTTTGTTTCTCTTTCTCAAATAAATAAATAAATAAAAATATTTTAAAAATGGGAGTGGCTTGAACAAGCATATTACAGATTTGTATGGGTCAAATGAGGCGAGATGATAGATGTTAAATATTTAGATTACACTGTAGTAGAGAACACACTGTTTGCAATCTCAAGAAATGTGCTCTTTCTGTTCTTTCTACGGTAGAATACTAATAACAATGATTTTCAGAGAAAGACGATTAACTGTGCTTTCACTACTCTCAGCTCTTTCTCTTTATTAATAATCTAGCACATATGTTTATCAGATTTGCTTGCCCTTAGAATGCAACTGGGCATGTTGGTACATGCCTCTAATCCCAGTGCTTGGGAGGCATAGGTAGGAGGGTTACCAGGAGTTTGAGGCCACCCTGAGAATACATAGTGAATTCCAAGTTAGCCTGAGCTAGAGGGAAAATCCTACCTCAAAAAAAAAAAAAATCCATGCACACATATACATGAGCTGTAACTAACACCTCATGGGAAATTCAAAGAATAAAACAATATATCCACTCAGTGGAAAAGGAAATAAATACATAAATATTAAAACAAACAACCTGATCTCTATGTTCTCAAGACTGTAACTTACTCCAATCTCCTGGCTGTTTCTTTGTCCCTCAACATAAGACACAGAATGTGAAGCATTTATATAAAAGAGGCAGACAGAAAATAAGAAAAAAAAAAGAAAAATACAAAACAAATAATGAGGATGGATATAAAAATTAAACTACATAATCCTAGCACTCAGGAGGCCATTATGAGTTCAAGGCCAGCTTGAGACTACATAGTGAGTTCTAGGTCAGCCTGGGCTAGAGCAAGACCCCACTCTGAACCCCCCCCCCCCAAAAAAATTAAGCTAATATCTAAGGAAATTTTTTCCCAGCAAAAAGTTTAAAGATAGATAGTTCCTACCTCGACAAAACAAACAAAAAATGCAGTGTTAGTATTAGTTGTGAATACTATTCAATAGCTAGGTTATGAGAATTTAGATAGTTAATGGTCTCTTAGATCTCAACTTCTAAGCAATACTTATTTTACTTTTGTTAAGTTACTTAAACTTTGGAACTGAAAGCATCTAAGAATGAATATAGAAGAAAGTGGGTTTACTAATACTTTCAGATCCAAGCTTACACTTGGGTAATTTAACCAGAAATGCCTTGATACATGATCTATCACTTAGCATGAAGATTCATTTCTAATGTTGCCTGACATTAAAATACACTTTGAGCCGGGCATGGGGGTGCACGCCTTTAATCCTGGCATTTTGGGAGGCAGAGGTAGGAGGATTGCGCGAGGCTACCCTGAGACTACGTGGTGAATTACAGTCAGCCTGGGATAGAGTGAAGCCCTACCTGGGGGAGGAGGGGACACTTTGCCCCCTTCATCTGATTCTCTCATCTTCAGTGGTTTATATGGAGCCGCTCAATAGTCTTTCCTTCCTTTTACCCTTTTTGGTAAAAATTCTAAAGATAGAATGCTTTTCAAGAATCCATTTCCCTTTCTTGCTTATATTACACATAAGTATTAACTTAATCTTTCAAATAAATGTTTCTTCTTTTGGTGTTTTCTCAAGCGTTTTGTTTCAAACATAAGTCTTGTAGACAGGACCGGGGATGCAACTCAGTGGTAGAGCACTTGCCTAGCATGCACAAAGCCCCAAGTTCAATCTTCAGCAATGACAAAATTAACAAAAGTCAAAACTAAAAAGAGTCAGAAATCTTGTAGACTGTTACTTACAGTGTTGTAAAGTTTGTCAAACTCTGCATATCTCCTGAAGACAAACCACTCACTCCTGCCCACAGAGACCAGAACTTTATAAACCTGTAGAAATAAAAATAATGTAATATAACAATTGTTTTGGTTGTTTTGTTTTTTTTGAAGCAGTGTCTCACTCTAGTCCAGGCTGACCCTGAACTCATTCTGTGGTCCCAGGCTGGCCTTAAACTCACCGTGATCCTACCTCGGTCTCCCAAGTGCTGAGATAAAAGGTGTGAACCTCCATGTCCAGCTGCCAGTTAACAAAATTTAACTGCAACCCCCCCAATTAATTGTTTAAATACATAAAAACAGTTATAATGTTCATGAGACTGATACTATTCATATATGACTCTCCAAGATATACATACAAAATGAATCACATATTTCATCTTGTCAAAAAGTGTATTTTTTAAATGTTAATGAACTTTTTTCTACAATTTTCAGAGAATAACCATTATACATGTACTCATTATTTAGATCTACCAGATTCTTGCTTCAGATTTTTTTTCTAAGAACCAAATAGTAGTGTCAACTGATGTCAATTTTTTCTTTTTACCCCCAGCAGTTGACTACTGATTGAAAATACAGAGTATTTTCAAAAGTAATGTCTGGCACAGAGACAACACTCAACTGATTTCTTCCTTCCAGTTCATTTTTTACACAGTACTTTCCAAAGTAATTTTTTTTTTTCAAGGTAGGGTCTCACTCTAGCCCAGGCTGACCTGCAATTCACTATATAGTCTCAGGGTGGCCTGGAACTCATGGTAATCCCCCTACCTTGGCCTCCCAAGTACTGGGATTAAAGGGATGTACCATTATGGCCAGCCCAAAGTAAAATTTTACCCTGAGATTATCTTTTTTTTTCCCCAATTTTTCTTTATTTATTTACCTGTTTGCATGTATGCTATGTGTGTACATGTAGGGCACCCTAGGTTCTCTTACTGCTGCAGACAAACGTCAGACACATGCCCACTTGAGCATCTGCCTTTCTATACGTGCTGGGGACTTGAGCCCAGGCTAGCAGGCTTTTCAAGCAAGCACTTTTAACCACTGAGCCTTCTCCCAATACCATCTTACAACTACACGGGGTTTTGTCATCACATTCAACAATGCTATGAAGTAAGCAACATAATTACAACCTGTACCAGACATAAGAAAGTGACAGTTGGGGGCTGGAAAGATGGCTCAGCAGTTAAGGTACTTGTCTGTAAAGCCTAAGAACCGAGGTTCGATTCCTCAATACCCACGTAAGCCAGATGTACATGGTAGCTGGTGCATGTGTATGGGGTTCATTTGTAGTAGCTAGAGGCCCTGGCATACTCATTCTCTCTATCTGCCTCTTTCTCTCTCAAATAAATAAATAATGAAAATGACAGTTGGGTGGGGGAGATCACTCACTGGTTAAAGGTGCTAGCTTGCAAAGCCTCACTGCCTGGGTATGAGTTCCCAGAGCACATGTAAGTCATATGCACAAAGCGGTACATGTTCCTGGAGTTCATTTGCAGCAGCAAGAGGCCCTGGTATACCTCAATCTCTGCCTCTCTCTCTCTCTCCTTGCAAATAATCAAGAAAAAGAAAAGCACTGTCAAAAAGTAATTTGGGACTAGTGAGATTATTTAGCAGTTAAGGGCGCTTGCTTGCGAAGCCTGACAGCCTGGGTTCAATTCTCTCCAGTACCCACATAAAGCCAGATGCACAAAGTGGTACATGTGTCTAGAGTTCGTTTGTATTGACACTAGGCCCTGGCATGTCCATTCTCATATTCTTTCTCTTTCTCTGAAGATAAATTAAAAAATTTTTTTTTTAAAGTTCTTGCTGTAATAGTTTACAAGAAGAAAAGCAATACATCTCATTTGGCTGCTATGTAGATTTGTTCCCTCTAATAAAGTCATTACTGAAAAGAAAATTTGAAGACTGCAATAGTTGGTTTAAACTAGCTTCAAGAAGCAATAAAAAAAGATGGTGGTGAGAACGATCATCCAAAAAAGTAACCTGACCAATACTGGGTGGAATAGTTATCCTGTGTTGGGTAGGGTTGGCTGCACATGGCAGTGTTGGAATGGCTCTGAGTGAGTGGGGCACAGCCAGGGATGCTTCAGGCTTTGGGGGCAGTTGGTCAGTGTTGTGGCTGGGCTGATACACAGGTGCCATAAGGTGCTGGTATTTAAGAGATTATGGCATCTTAAGCCAATAATGTTAAAAACAGAACTTCTGGAGCTGCTGAGATGGCTTACTGGTTAAGGTGCTTGCCTATGAAGCCTAAGGACCCAGGGTTGATTCTTCAGGTCCCATGTAAGACAGATGCACATGGTGGCACATGCACCTGGAGTTTGTTTGCAGTGGTTAGAGGCCCTAGAGTTAACCTCTCTCTGTCTCTAGTAAATTAATTAAAAAGAAATTTTAAAAAACACCCTTGAGGGCTGGAGAGATGGCTTAGTGGTTAAGCGCTTGCCTGTGAAGCCTAAGGACCCCGGTTCGAGGCTCGGTTCCCCAGGTCCCACGTTAGCCAGATGCACAAGGGGGCGCACACGTCTGGAGTTCGTTTGCAGAGGCTGGAAGCCCTGGCGCGCCCATTCTCTCTCTCTCCCTCTATCTGTCTTTCTCTCTGTGTCTGTCACTCTCAAATAAATAAATAAATAATAATAATAAAATATTTAAAAAAAAAAACACCCTTGAAGTCCAGGTGTGGTGGTGCACGCCTTTCATCTCAGCACTTGGGAGGCAGAGAGGTATGAGGATCCCCATGAGTTTGAGGCCACCCTGAGACTCTATAGTGAATTCCAGGTCAGCCTGGGCTAAAGTGAGACCCTACCTCGAAAAACCAAAAACACAACCCCCCGCACCAAAAAAAAAAAAAAACCCCAAAAAATCAGCCTTGGTTTCCCACCAGGAATAGATGATAAGACCCTATTGCTGAAGACTCCACATACTTGGGCTGCAAGGCCACTGAGAAATCCTGCTGGAACTGAGATGATAACCTCCTCCATGTAGAACAGCTGAAAAAGCCATTCTGCATGCAGTTCAATGGGAGAGAGAGAAATCACCAGTGAAGATACTCAACAGTGGACACTACAAGCCTTAGGCCAGCCAGGCCAAATAAGCCAACAGGTGCAATAGTGGCATGACTGTCATGGTGGAAACCAACTGCCCTCTAATTGGACTGGAGGCCCACTCCATGGGAGGGAATATATCCTTGATACTGAAAACTTAAAACAGGGGTAGTCACGAGCCCTAGGGGTGTAATATCTGCTGCTATCTGGATAAATGTATACACTATGCTTATCAAACTGCCCAGTAAGCACTTCTCTTAATGTTCATACCCATGTATTAATGCTACTCTCACTTTTGGTAGAGAACCTTCTCTTTTCAGATGGCAGTGACCTTAGGATGACTCAGAAGGCATCATGGTGCTGGGAAGAAGTGACAGAGGAGTGCTCAGTACTGCAATATTTCTATCACATCTTCCAAGGCTCAGGGTCCATGCAGAAGAGGTAGCTGAAATAATGTAAGAGCCAAAGGAAGGGTAGGACTCCTTACAATGTGCTACTCCAGATACAAAATGGCCTTAATATCTATGACCTCACAGTGCCTGACATTACCTACACAAGACCATCATAAGAGGAGGAAAAGATAATGATATCAAAATAAAAGAGAGACTGATTGAGAGGGAGAGGGGATATGATGGAGAGTGGATTTTCAAAGGAGAAAGTGGGGGGAGGGAGGCCATTACTACGGGATGTTGTTAACAATCATGGAAGTTGTTAATAGAAGATAAATTAATTAAACAAAATTTTAAAATAAAACAGAACTTCTGTAATAATATTGGGGATTATTCCATTGATCTTACTAGAAAGAAGATCTCTACTTTCATTAATAATAATATGAAGTTAAGAAATTTCCACAACAGTTGGCTAACTAACATAAGTAGAACAGTTGTAAAGCACAGATAAACTATACAAGGTGCTCTATCTGGGAAAGCTCAACATACCTTTTTAAATCCCTGCTACAGAAACAAATCGTCCCCTAAAGTGGGAACTGTGACATGGTAAATAAAGAAAATGACCTGGAAGCCAGGCACGCTGGTGCACGTCTTTAATCCCAGCACTTGGGAGACAAAGGTAGGAAGACTACCATGAGTTCAAGACCACCCTGAGACTACATAGTGAATTCCAGGTCAGCCTGGGCTAGAGGAAGATCCTACCTTGAAAAACCAAATAAGGAAGAAAAGGAAGGGAGGGAGAAAGGGAGGGAGGGAGGGAGGGAAGGAGGGAGGGAGGGAGGGAGGGAAGGGAGGGAGGGAGGGAGGGAGGGAGGGAGGGATGGAGGGATGGAGGGAGGGAGGGAGGGATGGAAGAAAGGGAAAAGAAAATGAACTGGAGCCAGGCATGGTGGAATCCTAGCACTAGAGAGGTAGAGGCAGGAGGAAGTCCTGCCTGGGACTACAGAGTGAGTTCCAGGTCAAGGGAAGGAAAGGGGAGGGAAGGGGAGTCCTTCCTCAAATGACCTTTCATTCTAGCAGTCATGGTATACATAAATAGAGACAAAATGTGTCAGCTGGCTGATAATGGCTATTAAGTACAGAGAATAAAAAGGGAAAGGTGAGGTGTGAAGGTGATATTTTCAGCTGTCAATAAAAAAGTCTCCAATGAGGCAACATCTGGGAATCTGAAGGAAGTTAATGAACAAGGTATTGGAACAAGGTTTCTGAGAACTCATGGCACAGCACAGGAATAGCAAGGTGAAAGAACAGCTACAGAAAGGTCTTTCTGACCCTTTCACAGAATTCCCAGAAACATTTCTCTCCCTGGCAAAGCAAAACAAAACAAATCAAAACAAACAAACAAACAAACAACAACAACAACAAAAAAAACAATCCTAAGGTGGTGGTGCACGCCTTTAATCCCAGCACTCGGGGAGGCAGAGGTAGGAGGATCGCAGTGAGTTCAAGGCTACCCTGAGACTCCATAGTGAATTCCAGGTCAGTCTGGGCCAGAGTGAGACCCTACCTCGAAAAACAAAAACAAAAACAAAAACAAAAACAACAACAACAACAAAAACCTAAGGTATAACCCATGGTCAGCACTGTCAATGTGTGGATTTCTGTCAAATGGGAGGGAAAGTTATTAAAGAACAGAACAGTCCAATGGTAAAAACAATGAAACAAAAGGAGGGAAAATTTGCATATACTCCACTATAACCCTTGTTTACCTTTAAGGTTATATTGTTAAAAATGTGCTTATACAAATGTATTGACAAGTGTATGCTGTTTAAGATACCATTGCTATTACACACACACACACACACACACACACACACACACACACTACATACATATGCACACCTGTATTACAGTGGCTGGAAGAGGTAAGAAGCCAGACATACACTCCAATGCTCCACTCTGGACTCTGGTACAGTATATGGGAAGTGTGTTGTTCAGGGAGAACAGGGGGCCAAGAAACTGTTTCACTGTTCCCTGTCTGGGACCTTAAGAGACAGCCACCATCATGGAGCACCTAGCACCCCTTTCTAGTAAGAATGCAGCATGGAGGGCTGGAGAGATGGCTCAGCGATTAAGGTGCTTGCCTACAAAGCCTAACGACCAGAGTTTGATTCCCCGGTACTCATAAAGCCAGATAAACAAAGCAATATATTATGGAGTTTGCAGCAGCTGGAGGCCCTGGGGTGCCCATTCTGACTGTCTCTCTCCTCTCTCTCTCTTTCTGCTTGCAAATAAATAAAAATATATAATTTTTAAAAAGAGGGCTGGAGAGATAGCTTAGCAGTTAAGGCACTTGCCTGTGAAGCCTAGGGACCCATGTTTGATTTCTTTCCAGATCACACATAAGCCATATGCACAAGCATGATGCAATCACAAGCTCATACATGGGCACTAGGTGGCTCAAACATCTGAAGTTTGACTGCAGTGGCTGAGGGCCTGGCTTTCTGATTCCCTCCTTCTCTCACTTTCTTAAAAAAAAAGCAGAATGGAGCAGTGACAGTGAGACAGAGTAAGCTTAACTTTTCAGTTCCTACCTCCCATGTGATAAGGACTCTGAGTTAAAAGTCATTTGTCACAGAGCTCAACTTGCAGGGATCAAGTGGCACTAGTCACTAGTCACTAGTCACTAGTGGGCCACTGAACTTAAATTCAGAAAAGGACATGTCAGAGTCTCAGCAAGCTACTGATATATGAGAACCAAGACACTGAGTTGGCAGTGTGCCCCATAAAAACCATGGTCATGCCAACAGAGAAGAGATTCTCAAGTGAATCTGGCAACTGCATATGTCACCAAGCAATACTAGCTAGCAGTCCAGGGCCACATTGTGTCAGACATAGCTGGGCATCTGCTGGAAGGACATTAGCTAGAACATCGAGATCCACAGGAACAAGAACATAAGAGTCCTCACTGGCTATTATGAAGCCTGTCATTACTCAACAAGCACTGGGAAAGCAGACACTCCTCTCCCATAAAGCAAGATGGAAAGAGGAGTGAGCACTCAAGTAAAAAGGACAAACATCAATGCTGGGCATGATGACACACGCCTTTAATCCCAGCACTCAGGAGACAGAGGTAGGAGAATCGCCATGACTTCGAGACCACCTTGGGACTAGATAGTGCATTCCAGGTCAGCCTGGGCTAGAGTGAGACACTACCTTGAAAACAAAACAAAACAAAACAACAACAAAAAAAAGGTAAAGGGAAGAGGAAGGAAGAGAGAGGGGTACTTAATAGGATGGTATTTCATATATGTAAGTAGAAGAATAGATTAATGGGGGTGAAAAGGCCCAAGTGAGGTCAGGGGAATAAAGTCAGTAAAGGAAAAGTGGAGGGAGGGCTAATCAAAATCTAAGAGGATATAAATAATTCATATGGAAACCTACTTTTTTTGGACAATGGAACACTAAGGAGCTGTAGATTGTTACTAGAAAATTTTCAGTGCCAGGGATGGGATACCTTCCAGTGAGTCATTGGCCAGGGAGGTCCCTGATGCCCTGAAAACATTCTACATGCAGTTCAATGGAAGAGAAAGAAATCACCAGTGAAGATACTCAACAGTGGACACTACAAGCCTTATATCTGGCCAGTCAGGCCAAATGAGCCAACAGGTGTAATACTGGCATGTCTATCATGGTGGAAACCAACTGCCCTCTAATTGGACTGGAGGCCTGCTCCATGGGAAGGAATACATCCCTGATACTGAAAACTTAAAACAGGGGTAGTCATGAGTCCTAGGGGTGTAACATCTGTTGCTGTCTGGCTAAATGTATATACTATGCCCATCAAATTGCCCAGTAAGCACTTCTTTTAATGTTCATACCTATATATTAATGCTACTCTCACTTTTGGTAGAGAACCTCTTCTTTTCATATGGCAGCGATTTGGGATGACTCAGAAGGCATCATGGTGATGGAAAGAAGTGACAATAGTGCTCAGCACTGAAACATCTCTATCACACTTTCCAAGGCTCAGGGTCCACTGCAGACAAGGTGGCAGAAAGAATGTAATAGCCAAAGGAAGGGTAGGACTTCTTACAATGTGCTCCTCCAGACCCACAATGGCCTGGGTATCCATGACCTCACAGTGCCTGACACTACCTACACAAGACCATCATAAGAGGAGGAAAAGATCATGACATCAAAATAAAAGAGAGACTGACTGAGATGGGAAGGGGATATGATGGAGAATGGAGTTTCAAAGGGAAAAGTGGGGGGAGGGAGGGCATTACCATAGATAATGTTTACAATCATGGAAGTTGTTAATAAAATAAATTTAAAAGAAGGGGGAAAGAGGTCATGAATCAAGACAGCCTTGGCATCCTTACCTAGAACAAACTAAGCCCTAAACCAAGTAAAGCTAAATAGATTTCTTCATATTACTCAATCACAGGAACCACATCAGTTATAAAACAAGATTAACGACTTTTTTCCTTCCAAAGTAGGGTCTCACTTTAGCCCAGGCTGATCTGAAACTCAGTAGTCCCAGGCTGGCTTCTGACTCACTGGGATCCTATTACCTCTGCCTTGAGTGCTGGAATTAAAGGCATGCACCACCACACCCAGCTGATAAATGACATTTTGTGATAACGCTAATATAGTACATTGCATCTACCCAGTACAAAGCCCTAAACATTATGGTACTAAAAAGTAAAATTAGAAATGTCTCTACCTGTGAGGTAAAAAAAAGTGGCAAAATAGCATAATATTTTAAAACTGAAATGGAAAGTAATACATGCCATAAAACAGATAGTATGGCAGCTGGGCATAGTGGCATACACCTTTGATCCCAGGACTCAGGAGGCAAAGGTAGGCAGATTACCTGGAGGCCACCCTGAGATAACATAGTGAATTCCAGGTCAGCCTGAGCTAAAGTGAGACCCTGGGGCTGGGGGGAGTGCTGGAGAGATGGCTTGGCAGTTAAGGTACTTGTCTGACAAGATGACAAGATGGCTTGTGGACTTCAAGTGATTCTCTAAGAGAATAGGTAAATTTTCACTTAAAAAAAAAAAAAGACAGGCTTGTTTCAATGGTTAAAGCGCTTGCCTAAAAAGCCTAACAACCTGGTTTGACTCCCCAGTACTCACATAAAGCCACATGCACAGAATGGTGTATACATGTGGAGTTTGTTTGCAGTGATTAGAGACCCTGGTGCACCTATTCTCTCTTGTTGTCTCTTTCTGCTAGCATATATATATACACACATATACATATACATACATACATATATAAAGTATTTTTTTAAAAAAAACAATTGCTGTTATGATAGCCAAGGAAGGCTTTATGGAAGATAGTTCATTCAAAAGAAGTAAAATCTGAGTATGCATAAGTGAGGGGAAGGAGCATTCTAGGTTAGAAAAGTATACACACACACACACACACACACACACACACACACACACACGGAAATCTTCTGCATATTTCCTCTCATGCTTTACGTTACATACTTACCGTAAATCTCTTCTTTTTCTCTCTGTGTTCGTCAGAGCTGGGAATGCTGACACTTGGGCAGCTTTCCTTGTAGTCCATGGTAAAATCTCTTTGCCTCAAAAGGATACCCAAATAACTGACTCCGAAGAAATAATTAGCAGAGGATAAGTAATTAATCCAAAATATGAAGCCTCTTGAGGTAATGTTCAAATTCCATTATGGAACCTTAACCAACAGAAGAAAAAGAAAGAGAATTGATTAGCAAAAAAATTTTAAAATACTTTAGGAATTGTTGCTCCTTATATGGGGCCCATCTCGTGTTTATTCTGGCAGGAATGTTCTTTTACTCTTATGTTTAAGACCAGGTTAGAAACTTAATTTCTATTATATTCCTGTCACTAAACTATAAACATTTGCATCCCGCCTGCCTTCCTCAGTACTCAGAAAGTCCAATTGTTTGTATACTGTGGTTCATAGAGATTTAGGATCAGCAAACTAAATAGGCTCTAACTGTATGACCAGAGCTTTGCTCTCCTGCCACAGGAGGTTACTGCCTAAGTACTCCACAGGTGGAGCCCAGAACTGTTTTAAGGCAGATTAACCTTACCTGGGTTTCCCAGGCTTACCTTTCCCTTCTACAGAAGCAAGAAGGAAGGAAAGTTATGAGCTTACCTATTCCCACCTCTCCCTTGGAAACACAGATGTCAAGATGACGTGACCTTCTGGTACTTTACTATTTATGAGCTTACTTGCCTACCTGTGCCTTACTGTGCTATAGCCCACAAGGGCAGAAGTAAAAGAAAATGTCAGCCCTCAAGCCCACCTTTTGTAAGGACTAAGAAAGTATAACCTAAGTAGCAGTGGGATGGAGGAGGAGAGCCGGCTAGGCTGCTGCATGCAAGGTGCGCAGGAACATCTAAGAGTGCCGGCACAGAAGACACTTGGGGGGAAAGCCTAGACTTAGGGTATGTTCTCAAGCCCAGGCTACTTTGTGCTAGACAGCCTCATTTGCCCTATCAGATCCAGTCACAAATCTTCCTTCACCTAGCACATTCTAGAAGGTTCTATGGACTACATACCGAGAGCACTTCCTCCTGCCCTGGACTCTGGTTAGGTTCGTTCACCAATGAAGCACTATTGGAGCAGAGGGTTGGAGGCGTAAGATGTTAAGGACTTCCCTGGTCCCTTTCTGATTGCAGTGGTTTTGTTGCCTAAGACCAGCTTATACTAGGCAGTTCCTTCTCCCACAAGTACAGTTGAATGCCTAGGTGTAATAATGGCTTCTTGATCTTTTTAAGAAAGAAGGGATTTCTCTGTGTTTGATTCCTGTCCACAATCCCTTATTATACAGTCCATAAGTTAAATAACCTGCATTACTTCTTAGTATGCCATATGATGCAACAAATAAATGGCACCAAGAATGACCCCAGGAACCAGCCTCAAAAATGGAGTATGTAGGGATGGAGATATGGGTCAGTGGTTAAGGCATCTGCCTGTGAAGCCTAAGGACCCAGGTCCGATTCCCCAGTACCTATGTAAGAAAGATGCACAAGGTGGCACATGCATTTGGAGTTTGTTTGCAGTGGCTAGAGGCACTGGCATGCCCATTCACTCTCTCTCTGTTTGCAAATAAATAAAATAATTTTTAACATTTTACTTATCTATTTTACTTATTTATTTGAGACAGAGACAGGGAGAGAAAGAGTGAGAATGGGAGTGCCAGGGTCTCCAGCTACTGCAAACGAAATTCAGATACATGAGCCACCATATGCACCTGGCTTACAGGGGACCTGGAGAATCAAACCTGGGTTCTTAGGCTTTGCAGGCACAAGCCTTACCTGTTAAGCCATCTCTCTAGCCCTAAACTATTTTTTTTAATGGAGTGCATATGTGATAAATGCTTAATAACCCTCCTATGGAGTAAGGGATGAGACAGTGACATCATGCTCATGCAAGCTGTCACAGATAGGGTACAGATCGATGGCAGGGTGCTAGAAAGTAGTTGATAAAAACTCTGACTTCAGAGATTATAGCATGGGTTGAAGGTGCTTCTGGTTGTCCCTGAGCACAAAGCAAACAAGGTGAATTCCAGCACAGACAGGTGTAAATCCATGCCGGTTTAGAATTTTGTGTCTCCTGTGAGGGGCCAAGATGACAAGACTGGGAATTAAGGGTGGAGTTCAACCGTACGTGGTGTAGAATGATTAAGCATGTAACCAAGCAGTCTCAGATGCAGCTAAGAATACTGAACTTCCCAGCTGATAGCAGCTAGCTGCACTTCTCTGAGGAGGCCCAGACTTCCAATATCCCCCATATGACCCTTTTAAATTGTTTAACAAGGGGATACTAATTTTCCTCACTCCTGCTCTTTATTCACCTCATAATCCAGAAAGACCTACTTTGAGAACACACTGCCTCTATACTAATCTGTAAAATCACAACTTTTACCAGCAGGAGTATATGCAGTACATACAATCTGATACCGCTAGAACAAAAAGAATTCAACATAAACTGCTGGTGGCACACACCTTTAATCCCAGAGGCAGAGGCCACCTTGAGACTACATAGTTAATTCCAGGTCAGCCTGGGCCAGAGTGAGACCCTACCTTGAAAAACCAAAACAAAAAACAAAAAAAGGAATTCAACATAAGATTACTGTGACCCATTACAAGGCCATAGACAGATACTCTTCATTTTTCTCCAGGTCATTCCCAAGAGCCAGCTGCAGTAATCCCCAAGGGTGACTGTTCACTGAAGAAAGAGGGAATTACATAACCCTTTCAAAGGTTACTGAATACAGATTGGGGTCACTGGATTGCTTCTTCTTCAGAGAACTGAGGTAGTTTAGGGTAATGGACGACTCCTCCCGCCAAAGTAAAAGCAGAGACTGCACTTGCAGGAGTTCCCTAGATCTGTTTTTCCATAAACAACCTGAGCCTCTCTCTTGGAAGGAGTTCCCAGAATTAAGATTCCTGGAAGGATTAAATCTGAATCTAGGATGCAGCTCAGCCACCATTCAGAACCTATAAATGACTCCAGTTTGGGTCTCTGAGTGCTTTACCCCTCTTCTGTCTTTTCATGGACAGGAGCTCTTCATACTACTTCCTCTTTTCTTCTTTAAATCTAATAAAAACTCTAAATATTTTTGCCCCAAAATGACAACCAAATAACTGAGTCTGAAGAAATAATCAGCAGAGGACAAGTAATCAATCCAAAATATGAAATATCTTGAGGTAATGTTTAAATTCCATCATGGAATCAACCAAAAGAAGAAAGGAAAAACAGGATTGATTACTCAAACAATTTTAAAATATTTTAGGAGGGTGGAGAGGCAGCTCAGCAGTTAAAGGAGATTGCTTGCAAAGTCTGACAGCGTGGGTTCTATTCGCCAGGTCCCTCTAAAGTCAGATGCACAAAGTGACACATGTGCCTGGAATCTGTCTACAGTGGCAGGAGGCCCTGGTTTTACTCACATAAATAATGACTAAATAAATAAAGTGAATGATCGAGCAAAGAGGTAGATACAGCTGAGTGCAGAGTGCTTTCCTAGCATGCATGATGTCCTGGGTTCATCCCAGTAGTGGAGGTAAGAAACACTATGATTCATATGTATTAGAGTGATCAACACCTGACAACAAATGCTGCAAGTCAGGGAGCAACAGGAATTCCCATTCACTGTTGGTAGAAATGCAAAAATGGCAAAGCCACTTTGGAATATAGTCTGTCAGTTTCCTTTTTTAAAAAATTTAATTTAATTAATTTATTTATTTGCAAGCAGAGAAAGAGAGGGACAGAGAAAGAATGGGTGTGCCAGGGCCTCTAGCCACTACAAAGGAACTCCAGATGCATGCGCCCCCTTGGACATCTGGCATATGTGGGTCCTGGGAAATTGAACCTGGGGGTCCTTTGGCTTTGCAGGCACATGCCATCCCTCCAGCCCATCTGCCAGTTTCTTTCAAAAGTAAAACATACATTTAGCATATGATCTAGTAAATGTGCTCCCTGGTATTTACTCAAAGGAGTTTAAAAACATCCAGCGTGCTCCACCTTTAATCCCAGCACTTAGGAGGCAGAGGTAGGAGGATCACTGAGTTCAAGGCCACCCTGAGACTACATAGTGAATTCCAGGTCAGCCTGGGCTAGAGCAAGATCCTACCTTGAAAAAAAAAAATTCCAGCTACACAAAACCCTAACTTGATCAAGAGTTCCCTTAGTAGATGAATGAATTTACAAACTGTAGCACATCTTAAAAGAAATGTGCTACTAAGCCAAAACTGACATATATTTAAAATACATATTACTTTAAAAGTAAAAGTAACCATTCTGAAAAGGCTCTATCCTGTATGACTTCAACTCTGACATTCTCAAAAAGTAAAGCTAGAGAGAAAATAAAAAGATCAAATGGTTGCAGGTAAGGAAGCATACACATAATTAGGTGTCATTATATTGCACTTCACTTATTTGTGAGCAAAGAGAAATACAGAATCAGTGCCACAAGGGCTTCTTGCTGCTACAAGCCAACTCCAGATGCCTGTTGTTGTCACTTCATGTATGTAGCTTTACGTGGTACTGGAGAATTGAATCCAGGTCAACAGGCTTTGCAAGCAAGCACCTTTAATCGCTGAGCCAACTCTCCAGCTCTATGCTGTAGTTTAAATAGTTTCCTTTTCCCTCATCTCCTTCCTTTCTGCTTTCATACTACATTTTTACTTCCATCCCCTTCTTTTAAAAAATTATTTTTTATTTTATTTGTATTTATTTCTTTGAGAAAGAGAGGAGAGGAAGAAAGAGAGAGAGAGAGAGAGAGAGAGAGGGAGAAAGAGAGACAGGGGGAGAGGGAGAAAAGGCATTACAGGAACTTTGGTCACTGCAAAACAAGCTCTAGACACATGGGACTCCTTCTGCATCTGGCTTATGTAGGTCCTGGGGAATTGAACCTGAATTCTTTGGCATTGCAGGGAAGTGCTTTAACTGCTAAGCCATCTCTCCAGACTCCTGCCCCTTCTCTCTAGCCCCCTCCTCTTCTTATTACCCCTTGTTTCTCTCTCGTGTTCTTTTTTTTTTTTAATTTATTTATTTGAGAGAGAGAGAGAGAGAGAGAGAAAGAGAAAGAGAAGGAGAGAATGGACACTTCATGGCCTCTAGCCACTACAAACTCCAGATGTATGTGCTACTTTGTGCATCTGGCTTATGTGGGTACCAGGGAATTGAACCTGGGTCCTTAGGTTTCACAGGCAAGCGCCTTAAGCCATCTCTCCAGCCCTTATGTTCTATCTTGATCCATAGTCTACACTCACTCTCACATTCCCTTATACAAACATTAAAATTTTAGGATCATTAATCCTAGCACTTGGGAGGCAGAGGTAGGAGGGTTGTTGTGAGTTCAAGGCCAGCCTGGGACTAGAGAATGAGTGCCAGGTTAGCCTGAACTGGAGTGAGACTCTACCTTGGAGGAAAAAAATTAGGATCTGTGGGACTAGACAGATTGTTCAATGGTTAAAGGCACTTGCTTGCAAAGCCTAGTAGCCCAGGTTCAATTCCCCAGTACCCAAGTAAAGACAGATGCACAAAGTGGTGTATGCATTTGGAGTTCATTCCCTGGCATGCCCATACTCAATCTCTTTAACTCTCTGTCTGTTCTTTTTCTTTCTCAAATAAATAAAAAATAAATATAAAAATATAGGAGCTGCATGAGAGAGAACATGCAATTTTTGTCATTCTTGCACTGTTATTGCTCAGTATTTTTTTTAATTCCTCACATTTTCTTGAAAATTTCCTATCTTCATTTTTCTTTACAGCAGAGTAAACCGCCAATATGTATATGCATCACATTTTCATTATCCAATCATCAATTAATGAACATCCAAGCTGATTCCACTTCCTAGCTGCTGTGAGTACAGCAGCAACAAGCATGGATGTGCAAGTATCTCTGTGGTAGCATATAGAGTCCTTTGGGGAGATACTCAGGAGCGGTATAGCCGGGTCATGTTCTATTTTCAGATTTTTGAGAAACCGCGACACTGATTTTCATAGTGGCAACACCAGTTTACACTCCCACCAACAGCAAATAAGGGTTCGCCTTTCCCCACAAACTCAGCAACATTTATTGCCATTACTTTTCTTTTTTCTTTCTTTTTTTTTGGTTTTTCGAGGTAGGGTCTCACTCTGGTCCAGGCTAACCTGGAATTAACTCTGTAGTCTCAGGGTGGCCTTGGAATCACGGCGATCCTCCTACCTCTGCCTGCTGGGATTAAAGGCATGCGCCACCACGCCCGGCTTTTTTCTTTTTTTAAAAAAGATTTTATTTTTATTTACTTATTAGACACAGAGAGAGAAGGAGAGAAAGAGGCAGAGACAGAAAGAGAGAGAGAGAGAGAATGGGCACACCAGGGCCTCTAACCACTGCAAATGAACTCCAGATGCATGCACCACCACCTGCAACTGGCTTACGTGGGACCTGGAGAACTGAACTTGGGTCCTTAGGCTTCACAGGCATGTGCCTTAACTGCTAAGCCATCTCTCCAGCCCAACATTATTTTTCTTAATGTTAGCTATTCTGACTGGTGTAAAATGGAATCTCAGCCTGGTGTTGTGGCACATGCCTCTAACCCTACCACTCAGGAGACCAAGGTATGAGGACTGCTGTGAGTCTGAGGCCAGCCTGAGACTACATAGTGAATTTCAGATCAGCGTGAACTAGGCTGAGACCCTACCTTTGGGGAAAAAAGATGGTTTTAATTTTCTAAGTGGTTTTATTTCACATTCTCTTGATGGCTAAGGATGATGAATAAAGTATCTGTTAGCCACTGTGTTCTTTTGAGAACTATGCTCATGTCATTAGCCCATTTATATAGGTTGATAGTTCTGGGGTTTTGGTGACTAGTTTCTGTAGTTGGTATATATTCCACATATCAATCCCCAGTCAGAATGGCTGGCAAAGATATTCTCCTATAATGGGGGGTTTCCTGTGTGCTCTGCTGTGTATTTCCTTTGCTGTGAAGAAACTTTTTAACTTCATTTGTTGAGTTTTGGGCTATGTCCTGGGCTACTGGAGTCCTGCTCAGAAAGCACTTGCCTATACCTATAACTTCCAGTGAGTTGCCTATAGTTTCCTCTAGTATTTTTAGGGTGTGTAGCTTTACATAAAGGCTTCTGATGCAGTTCTAAATTCATTCAGGTGTATATACAGTTTTGCTAGCATATGTTGGATAGGCTGTCTATGTTTTTGGTACCCTTACTGAAAGCTGCATAGGTTTATTTCTGAGCCCTGTATTCTACTCCATTGGCCTATATGTCTGTGTTTAAGCCAATATCATGCTGTCTTTATCTCTATGGCTCTATAATTTCAGATCAGCAATGGCAATACCTCCAGCAGAATTTCCCTCCACCCCTTTGGCTATGTGTGATTTTTCAGGTTTCCATATAAGTTGTTGGAATGTTTCTAGTTCTGAAAAGAATGTCACTGAAGTCTGCTGGGAATCTGTAGATTTCTCTTGGTAATATAGCCATTTTCACAATATTGATTCTATCAGTCCAGAAACATGGAGGTTTCTCCAGTGTCTAACAGTTAAACTGTCTTGCCATTTCTTTGCAGAGGCCTTTCACATCATTAATAAGGTTTGCTCCTAGTATGTTTTTGTTGTTGATATTGTGAATGGGACAGTTTTCCTCATTTCTTTCTCAGTAAGTTTATGGTTGAAATATATGAAAGCTACCATTTTTTAATGTGTTGATTTTGTATCCTGCAACTTCCCCAAAGGTGTTTAATAAACCTAGAAATTTTCTGGTAGAGTCTATAGTGATACCTAAGTATAGAATCATGTCATCTGCAAATAGGGATAGTTTCCAATCTTTTTTTTTTTTTTTTTGAGGTAGGATCTCACTCTAGCCTAGGCTGATCTGGAATTCACTATGTAGTCTCAGGGTGGCCTTAAACTCACAGCAATTCACCTACCTCTGTCTCCGGAGTGCCAAGATTAAAGGCATGTGCCACCATGCCCAGCTCTTTTCTTATTTTTTTTTCCCCCTTTTATGTCCTCTTCTTGTCTTACTACTCTAGCTAAGACTTCGAGAACTACATTAAGTAAGAATGGAGGGGCTGGTAAGATGGCTCAGCAGTTAAAGGACTTTGTTTTCAAAGCCTGTAGGCCTGGGTTCAATTCCCCAGTATCCATGTAAAGCCAGATGCATAAAGTGGCACATGTGTCTGGCGCTCCTTTGCAAGTGGGTAGGAGGCTCTGGTGTGTCCATTCTCTTAAATAAATAAAAATATTTTTTAAAAAGAGTGGAGATACTGGCACCCTTCTCTAGTTCCAGATTTTAGAAGATATGTTTTCAGTTTTTCCCCATTCAGTATAACATTGGCTACAGGTTTGTCATAATAGCCTTTATTATCTTGAGGTACATTGCACCTATCCTAATTTCAGAACTTTCAGCATGAAAGCATGTTTAACTTTGTCAAATATCCTTTCTGTATCTATTGAGATGATCACAGAGCACGAGATTTTAAAGGTATAATCTGTATGATACTAAATGTCAGACACATGTCATTATACTTCTTCCATACTCACATAGTGTGTAATGCCAAGAGAGAACCCTAATTTTATGTATGCACTTTGGGTAATTATGATGTGTCATGGTAGGATCCCCACAGTCATAAGTGAACCATGCTGGTGGGGGACATTTGTAATGGAGGGGAAGGTAGTGCTTGTGTTGGAGTCAGGGCCAAGTGGAAAGTGTCCATACCTTCTTTAGTTTGGCTGAGAAGCTGAAACTGAAGGGAGAAAGGGAGAAGGGAGAAAGGAGGCAAGGAGGCAAGGAAGAGGGGAGAGGAGGGAGAAACTTTAAACATAAAGACATACTCTGATGTATCCAGAAAACGTAATTTTTAAAAAACAAGGTTTGGGGCTGGAAGGATTGCTTAGTGGTTAAAGCATTTGCTTGCAAAGCCAAAGGACCTAGGTTCGATTCCCTAGGGCCCACATTGGCTAGATGCATAGGTGGTGCATGCACCTGGAGTTCACTTGCAATGGTGGAGGCCCTGGAGTGCTTGTTTTCTCTCTCTCAACCTCTCTCTTTCTCTCAAATAAATAAAATATATTAAAAAAAAAAAACACTGGGCTGGAAAAATGGTTTAGTGGTTAAGGCACTTGCCTATGAAGCCTAACGACGTGTCACATGCGAAGTTTGTTTGCAGTGGCTAGAAGCTGTGGCATACCCATTATCTCTTTCTCCCTCTCTCTCTAATAAATAATTTTAAAAAACAAAACAAAACAAAACAAGGTTAGCCTTTAATCCCAGCACTTAGGAGGCAGAGGTAGGAGGACCACAGTGAGTTGAGGGGCCACCCTGAGACTGCCACTATGTAGTGAATTCCAGGTCAGCCTGAGCTACAGCGAGAGCCTACCTCAGAAAACACACAAAACACACACACACACACACACACACACACACACAACCAAAAAACAAGGTTTTGTGGGTGGGAGCAGGGATAATTCCTGAGAAGGGAATAAGACAAGAGAGTGATTTTATTTTAAATCATTAAAAGCACCTTCTCAGGAAATTCTAACCTCAAATTAACTGGTTACTTGCACTGAAAAAGTCTATTGAAAAAGTAAATAATCTGTATCTATTTATTTCCGCCTCTGAGGACGCTAGCTCCAAACATATCTGAAATGTTTCAATACAAAGGAAGTCTTTGTCATTATCTGCAAATTAGTTTCACCACCGAATGGATTAAAAAATAAAACAGGATCTGTGATGAAAGACATATTGTAACCTTCTCTCTTCCTCTCATATGCATCATATGATGAATCAGTTACAACTTTTCCTGTTTCCCTTACTAACTAGCATATCCTTCCTGGAATGTCTACTCCACCCCCCCCCCATTGATTTTTTTGCTATTCTATAATCATAAAGCAGTCTGGGTTTTTCCTAAATTCATCACCTCTCTTATTTCAGACACCTTTAGTTCGTCTGATTCTTGACAAAGAAAGTGATATAGTTGGAAAAAACACAACGGAATATGCATCTAACAAGTTGAGAACATCTATCCAGGAACCTCAAGTCACATGAGCCCTGAAACTGGCAGCCCTTTATTCCAGACAGGTAAGGAAAAGAATGAGAAGGTGAAAGCAGCCACTGACAACCAAACTGCCAGAAAAAAAAGAAGTTGAAGTTCTGCAGTAACAACACGTCCCTGTGCTTGGCCCAGGACCCACAGGGTCGGGAAGACAACTGGCTCAGCCTTATTCTTCGCAGCATCCCAAGGTCACTGCTTTGATTCCAAAGAAAAGGAATGGTTAGGCTATTGCCAGCTTCCCAGGCTTTTCCATTCAGAGGTGCATTCCCAGCACATTGTGCAGACAAATGTGAACACAGAACACTCCAAGAACATCCCTGGAGGATAAAGTCTGACGGCACAGTGGGGGGACCTACGGTACAGCACAGCTGCTTGTGGCAGAGCAGGGCAAGAATGCAGGCTGAGGAGCACACACACTACACAAACCCCACAAATTCAACAAACACACCATGCACGTCTCATAGAGCTGCCTGAGAGATACCTGAACCTGTGATCTCTGCTTCTGAACCTCATCTCTAATCCACTCTTCCTCTAGTAGCTAGTGACTACCAAAGTGAGCTAATGAGCTCTAGCAGCCAGAGCCTGGGAGACTACAGGTATACATAAATGCTTGAATCAAGTTTACATCTGAAAGACTCACCCATAAAATCAACATTGGCTTCACTGGAATATGTGCAAGAACACGTTTTCCATGTAAAATAAACAAAATGTGTTAAAGCAGATGCTGATATCAAGCAAAACTGTTGAGCATCTACAACCTTTCTCTGAAGAATAAAAACTTCTGGGTTATATTTTCTTCATATATATAGGAAAATAAATTAAGAGACATGAAAACCAGACAGAAAAGAACATTCAGTCCTATCCAGTGCAGGAAACAAAGCAGAGACACAGAATTGTGTGTCCCTGGCTGAGAGACATAAAAACAAAATGCAGTTTAAGAATAATCAAGAGGGCTGGGTGTGGTGGCAAATGCCTTTAATCCCAGCACTCTGGAGGCAGAGGTAGGAGGATCGCCATGAGTTCGAGGCCACCCTGAGGCTACAAAGTGAATTCCAGGTCAGCCAGAGCTAGAGTGAGACCCTACCTCGAAAAACAAACAAACAACAACAAAAAAGAATAATCAAGAAAATCCAAAGCTGCAGATATCGCTCCATGAAGCCTATGCAGTCCCAGTGACTTCATGGATGAGGGTATCCTTATGTTGTTGTAAAATCTACCAGCAATGTGAGTGTTAAAGTATGTTGCTCTTTCTACCTCCACCTCCTTAACAGACTTCAGTGTCTTCATGTATATCTTTTTATTTACTACTTTACCCTGCCATCTTTCTTGTAAGTCTCTCCTGCCAGAATAACTGAAGGTCAATTAAGTTCTTATTTGCTGAAAAAGCAGATAAGTATAGAGGGCTGGAGGGACGGCTTAGTGGTTAAAACGCTTGCCTGGGAAGCCAAAGGCTCCCGGCTCAATATTCCAGAACCCACGTAGGCCAGATGCACGCATCTGGAGTTTGTTTGCAGTGGCTGAATGCCCTGGTGTGCCTATTCTCTCTCTCTCTATCTCTCTCTCTTTCTGCCTCATTCTCTCTCTCAAATAAATACATAAAATATTAAATACATAAAATATATTAAAAAAAAAAAAAGAACTAAGCCGGGTGTAGTGGCCGGGTATGGTGGTGCATGAGTTTGAGGCCACCCTGAGAGACTACATAGTGAATCCCAGGCAGCCTGGGCTAGAATGAGACCCTACCTCAAAAACACAAACAAACAAACAAACATAATCAGGCATAATCCCAGCATTCAGGAGGCTAAGGATTGCCATGAATTCAAGATCAGCCTGTGCTAGAATGAGACTCTATCTCAAAAAAAGAAGAAAAGGGCTGGAAAGATAGATGGCTTAGCAGTTAAGTGCTTGCTTGCCTGTGAAGCCTATGGACTCCGGTTCGAGGCTCAATTCCCCAGGACCCACATCAGCCAGATGCACAAGGGGGCACAAGTGCACCCATTCTCTCTCTCTCTCTCTCTGCTTCTTTCTCTATCTGTCGCTCCCAAATAAATAAATGAAAATGAAAAATGAAAAAAAAAAAGGAAGAAGAAGAAAAAAGAAGCCATTAATGGTTGCACATGCCTTTAATCCCAGCGCTTGGGAGGTAGAGGCAGGAAGATCACCATGAGCTCAAGGCCACCCTGAGACTACATACTGAATTCTAGGTCAGCCTGGACTAGAGTGAAATCCTACTTCAGAAAAAAAGGAAGAAAGAAGAAAGAAGAAGAAAGGGAAAGGAAGGCTGGAGAGATAGCTCAATGGTTAAGGTGCTTGCCTGCAAAGCCTAAAGACCCTGGTTGGATTCCCCAGCACCCACATAAAGCCAGATGTACAAGGTGGCACATGTTTTTCTCTATCTGCCTTCCCCCCAATCAAATAGATAAATAAGGGCTGGAGAGGTGGCGCTTGCCTGAGAAGCCTAAGGACTCATATTGGAGTCTGCAGGTCCCACTTAGACACACACAGTGATGAAAATGTGCAAGGTCACACATACACACAAGGGGGGGCACACATCTGGAGTTCAAATGTATTGAAGGGAGGTCTCTCTCTTTCTATCTCCCACCTCCCTCTCTGGCATACAAAAAAAAAAGGCAAGTCTGTTAGGCTTGCCTCAAAAAATAGAAAGAAGCCGGGTGTGGTGGCGCACGCCTTTAATCCCAGCACTCGGGAGGCAGAGGTAGGAGGATAGCTGTGAGTTCGAGGCCACCCTGAGACTCCATAGTGAATTCTAGGTCAGCCTGGGCTAGAGTGAGATACTACCTCAAAAAAAAAAAAAAAATTGGAAAGAAGAGAAAAGGATAGAAAGAAAAAGGAAAGAAAACTGGGTGAGGTGATGCATGCCTTTATTCCTAGCACTGGCAGATAGGAGGATCACCACAGCCTAGACCAGGGACAGAGTGAGACTCTACCTGGGGGGGGGGGGAGCTGGGGAGAGGGAGGAAAAAACAAAGGTCTGTACCTATAGAAAATAGAATAGAATGAAGGGATATGAAGACAAAAGGAATGGCATGTTTACCAAAACAACAACAAAAACCTGACAGGTGAAATGAATTGGCAGTTATGTGCATGGAGGCTGCAATGTAGAGGGAAGAATTAACATTGCCTGAAGGTTTTATTCCTGGACAGCCAGGAGAAACAACTAGAAGAGGATAGGAGGGGCAGGCAGGGCAAAATGACAGTGAATTAACTTAAATAATTACTCGTCGTTCTAGAAATGTCTGCCTCAGATCCGTATTTTATCTGTCTTGTGCCAGTTATTGTTTCCAGGCACTCAGGATGCAGCAGCGAGCACGACTGGGAAGCATCCTTAACCACATGAAACTTACCCTCTTGTGACAGACAGCAAATGAGTAATTATAACGACAGGTAAATATGTATTACAGGAAGTGTGGTGTTGTATGCAGTTTTTAATAAGAAGGTAACATCTGAACAAATACCCAGAGGTGAGGGAGTAAGCTTCACACAGAACTGGGGAAGAGTCAGCAACTAACATCCCTGTCTCAAATAATTTCCCTCCACAGCTTTAAGTGAGTTAAGCAGCAGCATTGCAACATCCTCAAGACACAGTCCATTTCTTTTTGGTAATGTACTACACTTCTTGATTGTATCCTACCAACCAAGAAAACTTCACCAATGGGCTGGAGATGGCTTAGTGGCCTGCAAAGTCTAAGGACCCAGGTTCAATTTCCCAGTACCCATGTAAGCTAGATGTACATGGTGGCGCACGCATCTGGAGTTCATTTGCAATGGCTAGAAGCCCTGGTGCGCCTGTTCTGTCTCTCCACTCCCCTCTGAAATAAATAAATAAAAATAAAATATTTTTAAAAACTTTGCCAATAACAGGGATAACAAACTACCAACTAGGTCAAAGTGTTCATACTGGCTATTTACCTTCTGCACATGGGAGAAGAGCTGCATTTGAAACAACAAAACCAAAGCACTGTCAGAACATGTTTGCACAAAGCTTAAGAAGACAATCATCTTGTTCTCAAAGCAATAATTGATGCAGCAACTTCGAGACTTGTGATTTAAATCAAAGGTGCTGAAGAGTGATTATGAATCATGCAATTAAGTTACCAAGCAGGATGTTGCTGAAATACCATTCACAGCACCATACAACTATCAATAATAAAAATAGTAAATATTTGGCTGGAGAGATGGTACAGCTGTTAAGACACTTGCCTGCAAAGCCAAAGGACCCAGGTTCGATTCCCAGGGACCCATGTAAACCAGATACACAAGGTGGCACTTGCATCGGAGTCTGTTTGCAGTGGGTGGAGGTCCTGGTGCACCCATTCTCTCTCACTTGCCTCTTTTTCTCACTCTCCCTCAAGTAAATAAATAAAAATAAAAGAAATAGTAACTATTATTAAAACTATAAGTAATATTGTCCTTTGATTTCAGTTTGTTCATAAGCAGAATTCTAGACAAGGCTCTGGCCATGTGCTGGTTCTGGGTCTTTGGATTCATTCTTATCTGACCAGCTGGACAGATGTGAAACCGGATCTAGTTTGAGCTCACTGTGCAGTTCAGGCTAGCCTTGAACTTTCGGCAATACTCTTGTTTCTGGTTCTTGAGTGCAAGGTATTACAAACTACCCTATCATGTTGGACTTTCAGATCTTTTTTCAGTTCTGTTTCTGTGGCAAGCTATGGCTCATATGATGTTTACCTGTTTTGAGTGCTCTGGTTTACTTACTTGGGCAATAATTGTGTAAAATAAACACCCGCCCAAAATAGAACAATGGTAGACTTTGCTTTTAAACAAATATAACTTGCCATGCCTTTAATTCCAGCATTTAGAAGGCAGAGATAGGAAGAGAGCTGTGAGTTTGAGGCTAGCCTTGGACTATACAGAGTGAGAATAAGGCCACATTCAACCTAAAACTTATGAACATGAGAACTGGAGAACTTAACTCAGTGGCAGAGCACTTACAGAAGGAAGGGAGCAGTGATGGGTTCCATCCCCAGCATCTGAGAGCGAGCGAGAGAGAGGTGCTTGGACCGCTTTAGAGTGAATGTGATTTAGAACAAGTTGATGATCCCATTGGATAATACTCCTTAGTAGAGAGAAAAGTACTGAAACCTTTACCACCACTCAGTTTTCAAAAACTATTGCAAAGGAATCCCCAAGCACTTCAAGGAACAGCTCTGGGAAAGAGTGGGCTTTATGGCAATGTCAACTCTGGAGATTAATGCCCACAAATGCACAGGTACAGAAAATTACCAATGTTTATTGTTTTCAGGCACTAGGTATTAACATTCTCTCTACAACAATTCTGTAAGGTTAAAACTGCCAATATTACCATTTAAAATACCTGAGAAGTATGGCTAAGAGAAGTTATGCGAATTGATCAAGTTTTAAGTTAATAAGTAGACTCAGTTTGGACGTGATGGCGCACGCCTTTAATCCCAGCACATGGGAGGCAGAGGTAGGAGGATCGCTGAGAGTTTGAAGCCACCCGGAAACTACATAGTGAATTCCAAGTCAGCCTGAGCTACAGTGAGACCCTACCTCGAAAAACCAAAAATAAATAAATAAGTAAAAAAAAAAAAAAAAAAAAAAAAAAAAGGAGACTCAACTCTGGTATTCCAATTTAAAAACTGAAAAAAATAAAAAATAAAATAAAATAAATAAACTGGTGTGGTGAAACTCCAAGGCCATACTCCCTACATGAACCCTGGTATTCTTTTAATTAACAGTCCTGGGCTGGAGGGATGGCTTAGCGGTTAAGCGCTTGTCTGTGAAGCCTAAGGACCCGGTTCGTGGCTCGACTCCCCAGGACCCGCGTCCCCCAGATGCATAAGGGGGCGCATACATCTGGAGTTCGTTTGCAGTGGCTGGAGGCCCTGGCGCTCTCTCTGTCTGCCTCTTTCTCTCTCTCTGTCTGTTGCTCTCAAATATATAAAAATAAAAAAAAAATAAATTAACAGCCCTAGCTAGAAGTGGTAGCACAAGTTTTTAATCCCAACATTCCAGAGGCAGAGGTGTGAGGATAGTCTTGAGTTTGAGGGAAGCCTGAGACTATACAGTGAAATCCAGGTCAATCTGGGCAGCTAGAGTGAGACCCTACCTTGAAACAAACAAAAGTAAATAAAAGATAAAAGAGAAGAAGCTGGTTATACATCTATTTCCTAACTATTGCTAACCTTTTTAGGTAGTTTTCTGAAAAAACATTTTTTAAGTTTATTAACAAGAGAGAGAGGGAGAACAGGAGTGCCAGGGTCTTTAGCCACTGCAAACTCCAGATGCAAGGCATCACCATGTGCATCTGGCTTACGTGGGTTCTGAGGGTCGAATCTGGGTCCTTAGGCTTACGCAGGCAAGCACCTTAACCACTAAGCCATCTCTCTAGCCCCCCTTTAGATAGTTTATATTGTCATTTCTTCCTTTTTATTTTTCTTACCTTAAATCCCATATAATGATGAATACCCAAAGTCTCAAAGAGTGCCCTTTTTCATTTTCGGTGGTGTTTGGGATCAGCTCAGGGATTTGCTCATTTTAGGCAGGTGCTCCACCTCCAGCCGTCTCCCTCCACCCCCCCGCCCCGCCAAATCCATTTTTTAAACCAAAGTAAATGAATAAGGACAGTCCTATTACTAGTCGCATGTTTCCAGCAAGCGCAACAGGCAAAGCCAAGTCTCCCAAAAGCGTATTATCGAGTTTCTCCCACCGGCCAGAACCACGGACTATGTAACTATAGTTTGGAGAACATGAGAGCTTGGCCCGTTGCTCACCGCCCCTCTGCCTGCCCACTTTCCCCTTTCCTCTTCTCGAAACCCTAACAGTCGTGCTTTCCCTGACACTTTTTGCATTTCCACCTTTTTCTTCTTCTTCCATACCTCTCCTTTGCTTGGAAGAAAAAGCAGGAACATAAGATGCGGACCCTACCTGAGTCGTCCTGAGGTTGGGCAGGCGAGCGCGAGGAGCAGCCGGGCAGCCGCCGAGCAAGTGCAGCGGGCACCGCTCGGCCGGGCGCGCGCCGGGGCCCGCCCACAGGCTCCGCCGACGGCCGCCCACCGGGCCCGGGCCCCGCCCAGCGCCCCCGCGCGCGGAAGTGGAGCCGGCCGCGCGGCCCGAGCACACCCGCCGCCCGCCCGCTCCGGAACCACGCGCTCACCTCGGGGCCCCGCCCCTGCGCGTGGACAGCGGGGAGCCGCCCCGCGGCCGCGCCACCCTCGCCGGGCTCCGCGGCGCCCCGGGCCGCCTGCCCCCGGCGGCGCCCGCCAGCCCGGCTCCGCGCCCCGCCCCGCCCCGCCCGCCGCGAGGTGTCGCGGGCGGCCGCACCGAAGACCCCGAGTCAGTCTCGGGAGGCGGGGCAGCTTAGGCGCTTAGGGATGTGTGCGCCCCCCAGGAAAAGGAAAGAGATGAAGAAAGAGGATTGGGGTGCAAAAGAGAGCGCAGATCTGGTTCCAGCGGAGGTCGTAAGGCCAGAGGAGATGTTAACAAAGCTCGCCTCAGCTACAAAGCAGAGAGGGAGCGCGATGGATCCGCACCTGGGCTGTAATTGGTAACTACTCCTCTTCCTCGAGCACGTTTCACCAGAACAGACCCGTTACAGCCAGGCCAAGTGGACGTGGCTAAACAAAACTTGTGGGAGGCCATTGTTTTAGTCTAAGCTCTTGCACTAGGCTCCAAGGGTCTAGACTGAAGTGCCACATAACCAAACACAAACTAAGGTATTGTCTGATACCCAAATTTCCTAAGTAGGCCAGTAACAATGAGAGTTCCCTCTGCTTTATCCCTACATCCTTTCATCCTTCAGTCATTACAAACAGACCTGAAGTGCTCTGCTGTTGATCCGTTAGTTGTCTTACACTGTTCTGTTTCCCAGTCCCCACCATACAAGGAAATTCTGATGTTTCCTTTTCTTCGGCCTTTCTCTGTCAGTAAAGCCAGCCTCTTTTGCTCAGCTCAGTGGAACACTCTTTTAGAGAATTAAGTGTGGTGCAGTTAATTCTAGAACAGCAAAATAAAACCAATGAAGATCTTTACATTTTTATTGTGTTTTCTTGACAGGATGTCCTTACTGTTCTTGGTTTGTGCCTGAGTATGTGGATAAGACTACTTAATTTTAACTGTTATAAAGCCCCTGGGTTTGAAAAAAAATGACTTGAATTGACGCAAGTCAACTGACTTGATTGATAACTGAATTGAGACTTCAGAAACTAAGGCCAAGAGGCCTGCCTTGCTTATTTTGCCTACAGGAAGTCACAAAACATGAAGTCCTCGATTTGCATCAGTAAAATGAAAGGATTTTGCCAGGTGACCTTACAAACCTCTAAAAGCCCTTCCACACACCAAAGTTTGTCCTGCTAGGCTCAAGTGGAAAAAGAAATGCCTCCTTCTCTCTCTCTCCCTCCCTCCCTCCCTCCCTCTTTCTCTCTCAGCTAAATAAATAAATACATTGTTTTTAAAAAAGGGCTGGAGAGATGGCTCAGCACTTAAAAAGCACATTTTTAAAGCCTAATGGCCTGGGTTCAGTTCCCCAGTTTCCATATAAAGTGGTGCATGTGTCTGGAGTTCCTTTCCAGTGGCAGGAGGCCCTGACATGCCCATACCAACACCCGCCCCCCCCACACCCCGCCTCTTTCTCTGTCTCTCTCTCTGTCTTTCAAATAAATAATTAAAATTAGGGAGCAGTGTGAAGAAGCAAGGACGACCCCCTGGACTGACCAAAGCCGCATCCCTGTTCAGTGCCTACCCCATGCCCCCTCTGCCTCTATGCCTCTCTCCAAAAGACTGAAGGGAATGCTAAAGGAGCTCCTCCAAAGCCAGAACCCAAGCCTAAAAAGACCCCCCCAAAAAGGGAGAGAAGGTACCCAAAAGGAAAAGCTGATGCTGGCAAGGAGGTGATTAACCCTGCAGAAAACAGAGATGCCAAAACAGACCAGGCACAGAAAAGCGGAAGGTGCTGGAAATGCCAAGTGGAGTGTGTGCTTTTTTTGTTTGTTTGTGTTTTTGAGGTAGGGTCTCGCTCTAGCCCAGGCTGTCCTGGAATTCACTATGTAGTTTCAGGATGGCCTTGAACTCCTGGTGCTCCTCCTACCTCTGCCTCCAGAATGCTGGGATTAAAGGCGTGCACCACCACACCCAGCGTGTGCGTATTTTTGAAAACTACTTCTGGTGACTGTACAGTTTGAAATACTATTTTTCATCAAGTTTTATAAAAATGCAGAATTTTGTCTTACTTTTTTTAAAAAAGCTATGTTGTTAGCACACAGAATACTTCATTGTTTTTTGGGGGAGGAACAAGTGTTACTAACAGAAGGTCTCCCAAACTGGAGTGATGGGAAAACACCTTTCCCTGCTAGTTTTGTAAGACTCTTCTTGGCTCCTGGGAGGAATTCCCTGATGATGACACAGTAGCCAACCTTGGCACAAATGCCTTGTGGCATGAGACAACTCAAAGTTCATTTTTATGTTCTCCCCTCCACCATCAGCAGAGACTTAACTCCCTTAAAACCAGAGACCTGCTGGGACCAGATCCGTTCACATTGGTTCTGCCAGTATGTGAGCTGACTCTGCAGTGACATCACTGAGATGGCGGTGTTCCTCACAAGAACTGTGGCTCCTTTTCTAAAACATCGTGGATGTTTCAGATTAATAATCCTTCCATTTTCATTTCATTTCTGGAAAGTCAGGGTCGGCTTGTGAAAGTCGCTAAACAATATGAAATGTCAACCCTCACTCTAAACCCCCCTGTTCAGAGCATCACATGAAGACTCCATTGGAATTTTTGCTTTTGTTTTTTGAGATAGAGTTTCACTCTAGTCCATGCTGACCTGGAATTCACTATGTAGTATCAGGGTGGCCTCCAACTCATGATGATCCTCCTAACTCTGCCTCCCGAGTGCTGGGATTAAAGGCATGCACCACCATGCCTGGCTCACTGGATTTTATAGTGGCTTTCTGATTTTGGTAGTTCATACAAGGAGTCTGAAAGTTCTTGCATACTGTTACTGAGCGTCTGCCCATGTCCTGCCTGAAATACCATGATTGTTTATGAAATGTATTTTTAATAAAGCTGGATAGGTTTGAAAAAAATATGTCTAAGAAGAAAAAGAAGCCGGACATGGTGGCGCACACCTTTAATCCCAGCTCTCAGGAGGCAGAGGTAGGAGGATTGCTGTGAGTTCACGGGCACCCTGAGACAAGTGAATTCCAGGTCAGCCTATGCTAGAGCAAGACCCTACCTCAGAAAAAAAGAAAGAAAGAAAGAAAGAAAGAAAGAAAGAAAGAAAGAAGGAAGGAAGGAAGGAAGGAAGGAAGGAAGGAAGGAAGGAAGGAAGGAAGGAAGAAAGAAAGAAAGAGAAAAATGAAGAAGTACCCATCTGTGCCCTTTCATATAGAATATACATAGAAGACAGGGGCTGGAAAGATAGCTCAGCTGTTGAGTGTACTTCCTGCACGAGCAGGAGTGCCTGAAGGAGCCTGATACACCTGTAACCCCAGTCCTACAAGAGAGCAGAGACCCAAGAATCCATGTTGCCCTGAAAGCGCTCTGGAATCAGTAAAAGGAGACTCCAGCTCCAAACAAAACCAGGCGAAAGAGTGATGAAGCAGGACACCGAATGTTCCAATCTAGCTACTGTAGCAGAGTGACCTCTACTACAAGCAAGTGTATGGGTGCCTCAAGGGTACACACTTTAAACAAAACAAAACAAAAAAACACTTCTTTCAAGATTTCCTTTCTGACTTCTGTGTGAGATAATACTAATGTCTCTCTTGTCCTAGGCTGACTCCTGCACAGTCACCAGGTCCTTCTTAGCTCTTGTTGGTCTGTCAGTGACTCCTCCCATTTTTCAGTGTCATTTTTGTACATGGTCTAAGAACTAGGGATCTTTGATCTGACCCTACCCTACTTTTTCTAGCTAATCCCAGCTTCTCTCTTATACATTAATTAGTCTGACAGACTATCTCTTTCATTGTATGGTATCTACAACATACAGCTAACATTCCTGCCACTTTATGTGTCTACCCATTGCCTCTTAGCTCAAAATATTTTCTTCTCAGTCCCATCTACATGTCCTGATGTAACTGCTTGCCTCAGGAACATTTCTATGATATCAAATGCTGCAATGCAAGCTGGGTATGGTAGCTCATGGATCAGGGTTTAAGGCCAGCCTATGCTACACAACCAGTTCACACTATGCTATATTAGACCCTGTCCCCTCTCCACCAAAAAATGCTACAATATTTTGGGCTTGTATCTCTCAACATGGCAATTGGCTGGGCTGCCTTGTATTGTTATTAAGAAATTTACAGGGCTGGAGAGATGGCTTAGCGGTTAAGCGCTTGCCTGTGAAGCCTAAGGACCACGGTTTGAGGCTCGGTTCCCCAGGTCCCACGTTAGCCAGATGCACCCTACTAAAAAGGAAAGAGAAGTGTTACAATATCTGGCATTCCATTTGCAGTAACAAGAGACCCTGATGTGTGTGCATGAGCACACACACATAAATTTTAAAAAGTGGGGAGCAGTTTACCCATTCTTTCTCATCCAGTGCCCATCATAAATGCTTTAAAATATGGAATCAAGCTGGGAATGGTGGCACACACCTTTAACCCCAGCATTCAGGAGGCCAGAGATAGGAAGGATTGCTGTGAGTTTGAAGCCAGCTTGGGACTACAGAGTGATTTCCAGGTCAGACTGGGCTAGAGTGAGACTCTATCTTGAAAAAACAAACAGAAAAAAAAACCATGAATCAATCTATGATTATTTTTAACCTTCCTAAAGTCCTCTTTCTCTTGCTATACATAAATACTGGCCTTCTTTTTTTTCATGCAAATAAGATAGTGAGTGCTTCCCCGTCTAATTTCAAAGAAATTCTCAAGAATAAGATAAACAAAAATTACATAGCACTTCTCAGAGTTGGACAAGAAAGGTTTTCAACACTAGAAATGAGCCCTCTGCTCACAGCTCCTTATGTTAGGGAGCTCTACACACTATGTGATTGTTAGTAAATTTTCCTTAACTGCAAACTTACCCAGACAGCACAGGAAAAGCAGAACAAAGTTTACAGAATGACTACAAAGTAAGAGTGAAACTGGCTTGCAATTTATCAATGGCCCCTTGTGTTTTGAAAATGTCACTGACACATTTCAGGGAGGCCCCAGAACTCTGAAGTCTGACCCAAATAATCTATAAATCATTACAGCAAACCTTTATGATGTTCTGGAGATTTAAGAAATGTTAAGCAGGCAAATTAAACAACAGTCACCCTTTCATATACAGAGTGGGTTATAACAGAAGCCGTTGGAACTTTCCCTCTTCTCACTGTGCAGTGTCTATTAACAGTAGGCTTCTGGAGGACCTCTGAATCCAGGTAATGTAGACCAGCAAGGACCAGGATAACCCTCTCACATGAACCAGACAGCAAACATACCAGATAACACACAAAATGATCATCTCCAAGATACTAAGTATCAGGCAATAAATGAAAGTGAACCCTCAGAGAAGGAAAATAAACAGTTTAGAAACCTAAATTTGCAGAATGGTGTATCCAGAATCCATAGATTGTTACTAGAAAACTTTCAGTGCCAGGGATGGAATACTTTCCAGTGAGTAGTTGGCCAGGGAGGTCACAGATACCCCCAAAATATTATAGGCCATTGCCAAGGCTCTTGGTTTCCCACCAGGAATAGATGGTAAGATCCTATTTATTACGGAAGACTCCACATGCTTGGGCTGCAAGGCCACTGAGAAATCCTGCTGGAGCTGAGCTGAAAACCTCCTCCATGTAGACCAGCTGACAGAAAGCTGGAAAAAGCTATGCTGCATGCAGCTCCATGGGAGAGACAGAGAAATCATCCGTGGAGATAAACAACAGTGGATACTGCAAGCCTTAAGTTGGGCCAGAGGCACAAGGGACACACACATCTGGAGTTTGTTTGCAGTGGCTGGAGGCCCTAGTGTGCCCATTCCCTCTCTCTCTCTCAAATAAATAAAGAAAAATAAAATATTAAAAATAAATAAATTCAGGAGTTGATAAAGACAGTGAAAGATAGAAAACAAATCTTATAAATTACTTTTGGATGATATTAATCATTGTAAAGAATGAAGCCTCTGGGCTGCAGAGATGGCTTAGCTGTTAAGGTGCTTGCCTGGGACACCTAAGGACCCAGGTTCAATTCCCCAGAACCCACATAAGCCTAAGGTGGAACAAGCATCTGGCGTGCCCATTCTCTCCCTTTCTCTCTCTCTTTCTCATAAATAAATAAATAAAAATAAAATATAAAAATACAGAATCAAGCCTCCATTCTACCTTTCCAATCAGTACAAATTACATCCCAGTATAAGCAAATAGTTAGTGAAGGTAAATTTTCCTTTAAGAAAGAACTGTAGGGGCTGGAGAAATTGCCCTGCAGTTAAAGATAATTTACTACAAAGCCTGAAGACACAGGTTTGAATATCTAGTACCCACATAAAGCCAGATGCACAAAGTAGCAGTTTCTTGAGTTCATTTGCAGTGGTTGAAGGCTCTAATCACCCATAGTCACTCTCTCCTTCATTAATTAATTAATTAATTAAGAAGAACAGCAGGGCTGGAGAGATGGCTTAGGGGTTAAGCACTGGTCTATGAAACCTAAGGACCCCAGGTCGAGGCTCATCTTCCCCAGGACCCACGTAAGCCAGATGCACAAGGTAGCCCATGTATCTGGAGTTCATTTGCAGTGGCTGGAGACCCTGGCTCGCCTATTTTTTCTCTCTCTCTCTCTGTTTGTCGCTCTCAAATAAATAAAAAATAAACAAAAATATTTTTTAAAAAAGGAAGGAGAACAGCAGTTAATGAATAAAGACTAAAGAAGAGGGGTGTGGCTGAGTAGAATTCAGTAGTAGTGCACGTTTAGTGTGTATGAAGCCCTGGGTTCAATCCCTAACACCCAAAAAGAGCACAACACTTTTATGATGAATGAATGAATGAATTATGATCACCAATGGCTTCTCCACACATTTTATGCCTCCTGATGGAAAATAACACCATCATTTACAAAGTTCTCTTTCCAAAGTATTTGAACCTAAATTTCATTAAGTTTCTGGCTCTAACTTCCCATTTACAAGAAACTCTCAAATCATAAGGATAATGTAAATGACATCATAGAGATGTGATCAGAAAATTTTGGTGGAAAATTCTCCAGTCCAAATGATCTCGTTTCTTCATTATTCAAATTGAAAGGGGAAAAAAATGAATACATTAAATATACAGATCCAAAGGCTCAGGGCTGGGGATGGCCAAGAAATTATGAGTGGGCCTGACAGGCCTAAGACTACCTGAGTTTAGTTCCCCGGTACCCATATAAACAAATAGTCATGGCCTTGCACATTTGTAACCCCAGTAATACAGGAGGCAGAGACTGGAGAATTGCAGTCAGTCTGACCAAAAAAAATGGCAGCTCCAGGTTTAGTGACCAACTCAAGAGAAGAAAAAAAAGGGAAGATGGCTAGAGGAGAACATCTGACGCTCTCCTCTGGCCTCCATGTGTGTGCAGGGGTACATACATCTGCACACACATTCATGCATACACCACACACATCACACAACATCTACTCTATTACCTGCCCTCCCCCAAAGGAAAAAAGAAAGGGCCAACATGAGTCTGTAAGAGTGCTTGTACCTCAAACATGAAGGCCTGAGTTTGATTCCCAACACCCATGTAAAAAGTTTTATACATGGCCTCTGTTGTAGGCAGCCTCTCATTGCTGGGATAGACATCCAAACCAGACAGAGTTTATGGGAGGAAGAGGTTGATTTCAAGCTTATAGATTCAGGGGACAGTCTATCTATGGCAGAAGAAGCTGGCTCCCATTCGTAAATCCAAGCAGAGACAGAAACCACCACCAGCCACCAAACACCAAAAAGCAGCAAGCAGGGACCCGCCAGAGCTCACACCGCTCGCTCTCCACACCTTTGGGCTGGAATTCAGATCCGTCCCCAGTGACACCTCCTCCAGCCAGGTGACTGGAGACCCAAGTTATAAGCTTAATAAAACACCTGAGTCTGTGGGAGACATATATTCACATTCAAATCACCATAGCCTATAACCTCGGTCCTGTGGGAGCAGAGACAGGAAAATCCCTGGGTCTTGCTGGTCAGCCAGTCTGACCAGAAACTGGCATCTCAGGTTCAGTGAGAGACTTTTCATCAAGGGAAAAAAACCTGGAAGAAGGACAGAAGAGGACATCCAAGGTTCTTCTCTGGCCTCCATGCTCAGGAGCATGAGACACATATGTGGAGACACATACATGTACATGCATACACCACCCATACCACATCACACATCATGCCACACCTACTCTATCCCCCCTCCACACCCTCAAAAAAAAAAAAAAAAAAACCTTAAAAAGAAGCGAGGGAGATGGTTAGGAGGGTAGGAGCGCTTGGAGTGCAAGCATGTGGACCTTGAGGGGCCTGGAGTCCGCCTGAGTTTGATCCCTAGCACTCATGTAAAAGCTGAACACACACCTATACCCTCTGTTCTGTGGGGAGCAGAGCTAAGAATCACTGGGGCTCGCTGGTCAGCTGGTATGATAAAAAAAAAAATCACAGCTTCAGGCTTAGTGCGAGACTCCATCCCAAGGAAAAATAATCCAGAAGAGGAAGAGAGGAGCACACCTGATATTCTTCTCTGGCCTCTACATGGGAACAGGGCACACACAACATGTGCACATATACATGTAAACACTACACACATGCAACAAAGTTTCAAAAGGTAAATGAACTAGAATATATGAATTTTATGTGGGTCTTAAAAAAAAGTCAACTGAGGAAAATCAAACATGATGGATATCTAGGGACATAAAGAATAAATCAAGTTGGGCGTGGTGGTGCACACCTTTAATTCTAGCACTTGGGAGGCAGAGGTAAGATCATGGTGAGTTCAAGGCCAGCCTGGAACTACAGAGTGAGTTACAGGTCAGCCTGAGCTAGAATAAGATGCCACCTCAAAACCAACCCATCCCCCCAAAAGAATAACTAACTTTCTATATATGGTGATATTAATGCATTTCTTTAGACTTTACATTATAGAGATATTACTTAAATATTTTTATGTGAAGACCTGGAAAGATGACTTAGTGATTAAAAGCAATTGCTTACAAAGCCTACAGGCCTGGGTTCATTACTCCAGTCACCCACATAAGCCAGACCCAAAAAGTGGCATAAGCATCTGGTGTTCACACTTATTCACTCCCACACACGTACAAATAAATATATAGATAATTTAAAACTATCCATATGTGGCCAGGCATGGTGGTGCATGCCTTTAATCCCAGCACTCAGGAGGCAGAGGTAGGAGGTTTGCCAAGAGTTCAAGGCCACTCTGAGACTACATACTGAATTTCAGGTCAGCCTGAGCTAGAGTGAGACCTTACTTTGGAAAAAGAAATGTTAAGACAGAAGACTTCTGTCCTCTGTGCTTCATGCAAATCAAAAAAAAAAAAAAAAAAAAAAAAAAAAAAAGAATAAACCAGGCATGGTGGTGCACACCTTTAATCCCAGCACTTGGGAGGTAGATGTAGGAGGACTATTGTGAGTTCAAGGCCAGCCTGAAGCAACATAGTGAAGACTGGTTAGCCTGGCTAAAGCAAGGCCCTACCTCGAAAAACACCCTCCCCCAAAATTCAGATGCATGCATGTATTTTTTTTAATTTTTATTTATTTATTCATTTTGGTTTTTTGATTTTTCGAGGTAGGGTTTCACTCTAGCCCAGGCTGACCTGGAACTTACTGTTTCTGAGTGAGCAAGAGAGAGAAAGAGTCAGAGAGAGAGAGAGAGAGGGAGGGAGGGAGGGAGGGAGGGAGAGAATTGGCATGTCAGGGCTTCAACTGCTAAAATTGAACTCCAGACACTTGCGCCACCTAGTGGGCATGTGCAACCTTGAGCTTGCCTTATTTTTGTGCATCTGGCTTACATGGGATATGGAGAGTCAAACATGGGTCCTTAGGCTTCACAGACAAACGCCTTAACTGTTAATCCATTTCTCAAGCTGTTTCTTTTTTGTTGTTTGCTTGTTTTGAGATAGGGTTTCACTCCATAGCATATGCAACCTCAAACTGACAGCAATCCTCCCACAATCCTCCAGCTTTCCAAGTGCTGGAAGTGTAGGCATTAACAACTACACCTGGCTCATATACTTATTTCTAAGAAAGCAGTCCTATTAATGACATGAGAAATCCACATACATTTATAAAAATTTATCAGCATATGATTTATCCCTAAGCTGAACAGCATATAGTAATAATTTTTAAAATATAATCACAGACTCCTGGAAAGTCCTAAGACCTTTCCAGAGAGTATGAGAAGTCAAACTATTTTCATAGTAACTCTAAAACGTTGTCCTTTTCAGTATGTTGACATTTAAACTGATGGTGAAAAAGAAAACAGTGGCTAGAACTGCTAGTGCCCTGGAATGAATCAAGGCAGAAGAGCCACCACACCCGGCTCTAACATTATTTTCTAAAGGGAAGGGGTTGGGAACAGGGCCTGGTGGCACATGTCTTTAACCCCAGTGTTTAAGAGCCTGAGGTAGGAAGACCAAAGTGAATTCAAGGCCAGCTTGGGGCTAGAGTGAGACCTTGACTCAAAAAAAAAAAAAAAAAAAAAAAAAAGGGAGGGGAGCTGGGCCTGGTGGCACATGCCTTTAATCCCAGCATTCTGGAGGTGGAGGTAGAAAGACCAAAGTGAGTTCAAAGCCAGCCTGAGACTACATAGTACATTTCAGGTCAGACTGAGCTAGATCCAGACACTACCTCAAAAAACTACAAAAAAAAAAAAAAAAAAAAAAGGTGGGGGGAGCAGCTACAGGTGTGGGGCAATGTCATTGATAAAGCAGTAATAATTAACTTTTAAAATCTTGGTTTGGCCGGGCATGGTGGCACATACCTTTAATCTCAGAATTTAGGAGGAAGAAGTAGGAGGATCATGAGGCCACCCTGAGACTGCATAGTGAATTCTAGATCAGCCTGGGCTACAGTGAGACCCTACCTTGAAAAAAAGGAAAGAAAAAGAAAAAGAAAAAAAAAACCTAAAATCTACACCTGGTTTTTATTTTCTCTCCTTCCTCTCTTTATCTCCCTCTCTTCCTCTCTTTTTCCCTCTATTCCTTTCCTCCCTCTCCATTTCCCTTTATCCCTTCTTTCTGTCTTTGTTTCTTTGTTGCCTTCCCTCTTCTCTCTGCTCCTTTTTTTTGACAGTTTTTTAAATTATTGTTATTATTATTATTAACAACTTCCATGATTGTAAACAATATCCCATGGTGATGCCCTCCCTCCCCCCACTTTCCCCTTTGAAATTCCATTCTCCATCATATCTCCTCCCCATCTCAATCAGTCTCTCTTTTATTTTGATGTCATCATCTTTTCCTCCTCTTATGATGGTCTTGTGTAAGTAGTGTCCAGCACTGTGAGGTCATGGATATCCAGGCCATTTTGTGTCTGGGGGGAGTACGTTGTAAGGCGTTCTGCCCTTCCTTTGGCTCTTACATTGTTTCCACTACCTTTTCTGCAATAGACCTTATCTGCTCCTTTTCTTTATTTGCATTTTATTTGTAGTGGTAGGGATCAAACCCAGTACCTTGCACAGGCTACATTAAAAAATTATGTAATAAAATAAAATCTTGGCCTGTATTTCCTTTTAATATTCTGTGTACAAAATAGGATATACACATAAAGTACTTCTGCTAAATACCAAAGTCTAGTCATGCAGTAAAGTCCTTATGTAACTGTTCACAAGCTGAACTGACTTAATATGGAATCCCAATTTTACTTGAAAGAATGACTGACAAATAACGGTATTTGCAAAGCTTGAGTATTTGACAAACATTTTCTGGAAAATGAAATTAATAATGTTACATGAGCCAGGAGTGGTGGTGCATGCCTTTAATCCCAGCACTCAGAGGATCACCATGAGTTCGAGGCCACCCTGAGACCCTGTTCGTAATGAATTTTAGGTCAGCCTGAGCTAGAGACCCTATATTGAAAAAACAAACAAACAAACAAAAATAATGTTACATGAATAAAAGCAGCACAATGTGTTTGTTGACAATGATAGATAATATCCAACCTTTCAAGCAAAACTTAGTGTTTTGGAAAATTTGTTCTGCCACCATGAGCCTGTCTACTCCCCTCCACTGAGAGTTTACTGACAGTTAGTGGACATTAACACACATGAATAGTATTTAAAAATTACGTGTGTTAATGTCATTGAGTGTCTCCGCTTTACATAGATGCCGGGGAACTGAACTGGGGCCAGTAAGCTTTGCAAGAAAACACCTTTAACCACTGAACCATCTTCCCAGGCCCAATACTTTTCTTTCTTTATTTTTTTTAGAGACTACTAGTTTAAGAGAATGAAAGAGTAGATAGTAATGGAGAGCTCTTGCCTATGAGAAGGCAGGAGAGTATAAAGTCTCTTTTTATTCTTCCTCTTTCTTTCTTTTTCTTTTTCTTTTTTTTTATAAAAGGTCTCACTCTGTAGCCTAGGTTGACACAGAACGCACAATCCTGCTACAGTGTCCTGAGTGCTGGTATTTAGAGGCATGAGCCAAGTCCAACTTCATATGTGCTACCTGGAACACTTTATTGATGGGTGTATCAGTTTTCTAACGCTTTCATAAAAGGGAACTGCATACTGGGTGACTTAAATAACAGAATATCTATTTATTTTTAATTTTAGAGGTTAATAGCCAGGTGTGGTGGCACGTGCCTTTAATCCCAGCACTTGGGAGGCAGAGATAGGAGGATCGCTATGAGTTAGAGGAGACCCTGAGATTAATTTCAGGTCAGTCTGGGCTAGAGTGAGACTTTACCTCAAACAAATTTTTGTTTTAGAGGTTAGAAGTCTAAAGGTGCACACAGGGCTGGTTTCTTCGTGGTCTCCTGCCTCGGTTTACCAATGACCATTTTCCCGTGACTTCCCTTTGCACATGTCTGGGTCCGATTTTTTTTCTTTCTTTTTTTTGTAAGAATATTAGCAATAATAGTTTAGGGCTCATCCATATGATTTTTTTTTTCGAGTTAGGGTCTCACTCTAGTTCAAGCTTACCTGGAATTCACTATATAGTCTCAGGGTGGCCTTGAACTCATGGTGATCCTCCTACCTCTGCCTCCCAAATGCTGGGATTAAAGGCATGAGCCACTACACTCAACTCTATATGATTTTTAAGAAATATGTTTATTATTTATTTGCAAGCAGAGAGAGAAAGAATGAATATGGGCATGCCAGGGCTTCCTGCCACTGCAAACGAACTCCAGATGCACACTCCACTTTTTATATGGGCACTAGGGAACCAAATTCAGGCCATCAGGCTTTGTAAGAAAGTGCCTTTAACCACTGAGCAATCTCTCCAGCCCTCATCCATATGATTTTAACTGAATTATTTCTTTTTGTTTTTTTCCAAGGTAGAGTCCCACTCTAGCTCAGTCTGGCCTTGAACTACTCATGGCAATCCTACTTCCCGAGTGTTGGGATTAAAGGTATGGGCCACCACACCTGACATAACTTGATTATTTCTTTTAATATCCCATCTCCAAATACAATCCTATGCTGAGGTAGTGGGCACGGAGACCTCAATCTGAGAGAGACACAATTCAACCTTTACACTTTGGCAAACTACTTACTCTTTGGGAACCAGCCCAATCAGGGCTTTACTTTGGCTGGTTGTGGTGGTGCAGGAGGAGGCAAGAGTATCAGAACTGTACCTTGGAGAGAACTTTACTTTGACCTTGGACTTGGGTAAGGGCCTCTGTAATACATAGTAGTTATCTTACATAATATTTATCACACAAATGAAATTAAATAGTTGATGTAATTGTCTTATGATTGTCTCACCTGCCAAACCCTAAGTGCTATGACAGCAGAGACTAACAGTCACCACTAGATTCACAAGGGTTTAGAAGACTGCCTGGTGTACCAGGATCCCGCAGTATATAAGGCAACGCATTAGACTTTCAAAAGTGACAACACAAGATCTGCAAGACTGACAGGCATTCTGCATGCTGAAGTAGCAGCCATCTCCAACAGACATGCCAGGAAATTGGTAACCACAGTGGCTTTTTGGGGGTGTGCGTGTGTGTGTGTACTCATGCCCGTATGCATGCATGCAGTCACCAGAGGCAGATGTCAGGCGCTATCCTCCATCCTGTTGCTTTATTTCCGTGAGATAAAGTCTCTCACTGAACCTGGAGTTTATGCCATTTTCATAGCTGCCATTGAGTATGGTGGTTTTCCTGTCTCTACCCTTAGTGTTTGCTGGGGCTACAAGCATGCATAGTCACAGCTTTTTTTTTTAAGTGATTTTCTTTCTAAAATATTTTATTTGAGAGAGAGAAAGAGGCAGACAGAGAGAGGAAGAGGGAAGGGGAGGGAGAGGAAGCGAATGGGCATGCCAGATCCTCTAGCCACTACAAATGCACTCCAGATGCATGTGTCACCTTGCGCATCTGGCTTCCATTGGTACTGGGGAATCAAACCTGGGTCCTTTGGTTTTGCTGGCAAGTGCCTTAACCTCTAAGCCATCTCTCTAGCCCCACACCCAGCCTTTTATGTGAGTGATAGGGATCAAATTCATATCCTCATGCTTGTGAATTAAGGACTATTATCCAGTAAGCCATCTCATCAGCCCTGGTCCACTGGCATTTAATCCCATTGCACTACTGGAAAGAATATGGGGAAATCCTAATTCAGTCATTAACTAGCAATGTAAAACTGGGGCAGTGTTCCTTAACATCTTCATTATCTCTTATTCTTTACCTGAAAATGGAATATTACAAACACTGATCACAATTTAAACAGAAAACCCCTAATTTGTGATTATTCTAGCATACAAACCAACTCTGTCCTATGCTTCCGGTACCCTTCTATACCTTTGATGAATAGATTAACTCCAGGTCTAGAGAGATGACTCAGTGGTTGAAGGCACATGCTGGGATTAAAGACGTGCACCACCATGCCTGGCTCTAGATTCCTTTTAACTGCTTCCCCTTCTCCATGTCTTCTCTCTAACCACCTTCTGCAACCTGGAGTTGTTCCCATGACCCCCTAAGTTTACTTCTACCCTACATTATCATCTCATATAGCCATTCTGTCCTTGCATGTCTATTTGTTTTACATCCGCAAAGTCTAACACAGTATCTCACACACATAGTTGCCCTGGTTTGCCCAAGACTGTATGGTTCCAATACCCAAAGACCTGTGTTTCAGAAGAATCCCTGTGGTCCTAGGTGGTTGGTCACCAAAGTATACAGTTAGAAAGTCTGCCTCAGTGAGCAGAGACCTCATCCTTGCCGTCTTCTCTTCCATGTCCACCACTCCCTCTGCAGCCCAGCGGCGTCAGCTTCAGCCCTGCTAGCACACAGCACAAGGCTCTCCTCGCGGCTACAAGTGACGGACACCTAGTACTCCTTCACGCATCAACCTCTCCATAAGTAATTTTGAATAATCTGAGAGTGCTCACATAGTGTGCCTATTCTTCCTTACAGAGAAGCAAGTTAAAATGTTATGTGTTAAAATGCCCACATTTGGCCTAGTGAGGTAGCACACACCTGTAATCTTAGTAATTGGGAGGCAGTCAGGAGCTGACAGCCTGGGCTACACACTGAGACCCCCTCTAAAACAAGCAAACAAAAGTCCATATTATGAGAATAAACAAATCCAAAGTACTATCTCTCATATTATTTTGCATAATTCTGATGTTATGCCACACTTATTTCATTTTATTTCATTAACATATCATATATCACAAAATATATACTGCTAAATGTTTTCAGAATAAGAAGTTTCCAAAAGTGATGAGTCATGGTATTATAAAAAGGATTTAAGGCAGTAAGAAAAGAAGTTCTTCATGAAATTCAAATAAAAAAACAAAATGGTATTTTAGAGAGAGAGCTCATAATAAATGATTTCTATGTTTCTGTTAAGATCTGAAAATATATGTATAGAAATGACCTCTCAAATGAATATGTAAGTATTTCAAGTTAGTAAGTATTTATTAGTCAAGGAATGGGGTTACTGCCGGGTATGGTGGCACATGCCTTGAATTTTAGCACTCTGGAGGCAGAGGTAGGAGGATCACTGTGAGTTCAAGGCCACCCTAAGACTACAAAGTGATTTCTAGGTCAGCCTGGGTTAGAGTGAGACTCTACCTTGAAAATCCCCCCCAAAAAAAGTGGGGGAACGGGGGATTATTCTTTATTCTAAAAGCAGAGCCTTTCCTCAAGTCTCTCTCTCTCTCTTTTTTGTTTTGTTTTGTTTCTAGAGGTACGATCTTGCTCTAGCCCAGGCTGACCAGGAACTCACTAGGTAGTCTCAGGGTGGCCTTGAATTTACGGGGATCCTCTTATCTATCTCTGCCTCTGGAGTTCTGGGATTAAAGGCATGCACCACCATGCCCAGTTTGTCTTTCTTTCTTTCTGGTTTTTTTCTTTGGTTTTCTGAGGTAGGGTCTCACTCTGGTCCAGGCTGACCTGGAATTCACTATGTAGTCTCGAACTCACAGCGATCCTCCTACCTCTGCCTCCTGAGTGCTGGGATTAAAGGCGTGCACCACCACGCCTGGCTTGTCATTTTTAAGACTAATTATGAACAATGCTTTATGAAGGAAAATCCCTAAGGATTGTATTTACACATTCTGCTTTCTACTGATCTCTTAAATTCTTTGAGTGTACCATTGGATCTTGTCTCTTACTGTATTGCTAAAATCTAAACAAATAAATAAATGATGGCTCAGGCAGGAAGGAAGGAAGGAAGAAGGGAGGAAATCTAATGAGTATACAATTAGTACAAAAAGTAGGATTAGGGCTGGAGAGATGGCTTAGCGGTTAAGCGCTTGCCTGTGAAGCCTAAGGACCCTGGTTCGAGGATCGGTTCCCCAGGTCCCATGTTAGCCAGATGCACAAGGGGGCGCACGCGTCTGGAGTTCATTTGCAGAGGCTGGAAGCCCTGGCGTGCCCATTCTCTCTCTCTCCCTCTATCTGTCTTTCTGTCTTTCTCTCTGTGTCTGTCGCTCTCAAATAAATAAATAAATAAATACAAATAAAAAAAAAGTAGGATTATAAAACTAGAATTTACCGGGTGTGGTGGCACACGCCTTTAATCCCAGCACTCCGGAAGCAGAGGTAGGAGGATCGCTGTGAGTTCGAGGCCACCCTGGGATTACACAGTGAATTCCAGGTCAGCCTGAGCTGGAGTGAGACCCTACTCGAAAAACCAAAAAAAAAAAAAAGTAAAAAAAAAAACCCTAGAATTTTTCAGAAAGGAAAGCTTTATGTCAGAAGTACACATAAATTTTACTTGTAAAACATTTCCATATAGATGCAAAGAAATTAACTCAGCATCTTTTTTCCAGGTAATGTAAGATACACTGGGAATCAAGGTAGGCTAAATGTGTAGAAAATAATTCCCTTTGCCCAACCCCTTCCAAAAATCTGTAAGCAATTTCTTTGGCTTTCATGTTCAGAGATTTACACATACATATCAAAAGCTACTTCCAGACCCAGATGCCAAGTCACCCTCACTCATGCCATAGGAATGTCAGTGAGGGGCTACTGTGGGTCCAGATATCAGTCCTGTCCTTGCTCTGGACTTCCCAGGGCTTGGTGATGGCACACAGGTCACACATGGTCATCATCATGGCCCTGTGGGCAGACAACAGAAAGGGAAAAAAGCTACTTCCAGACATGTACCATGACACTCATCTTCTTTGTATGTGCTAAATACACAAGCCATTATGATTAATATTAGATTCATTTTTTGTTTCGCTCTGTTTTTGTTTTTTTAAGTAGGGTTTCACTCTATCTCAGGCTGACTTGGAATTCACTATGTAGTCTCAGACTGGCATCAAACTCATGGTGATCCTCCTCCCTCTGCCTCCCAAGTGCTGGGATGAAAGGTGTGTGCCACCACACCCAAATATTCAAAAATTTTTAAATAATGGTTGTTTCTGGATATGGTGGCGCACGCCTTTAATCCCAACACTCGGGAAGCAGAGGTAGGAAGATCACTGTGAGTTCAAGACCGGCATGGGACTACTGGGTGAGTTCCAGGTCAGCCTGGGCTAGAGTGAAACACCACCTGGAACAAAACAACGAAATTGTGGTTGTTTAAAGTAGCTGTACAACAAGGCAAATGTCTTGCTTTTTTGGTTTTCATTTATTTTATTTGGGAGAAAAAGAGATAGAGAATGGATGTGCTGGAACCTCTTGCTGCTGCAAACAAACACTAGACACATGTGCTACTTTGTGCATCTGGCCTTACATAGGTGCTGGGGAATTGAACCTACGAGTGCAGGCTTTGCAAGCAAGTACCTTTTAAAAAAACTATTTATAGCCGGGCGTGGTGGCGCATGCCTTTAATCCCAGCACTCGGGAGGCAGAGGTAGGAGGATCGCCGAGAGTTTGAGGCCACCCTGAGACTACATAGTGAATTCCAGGTCAGCCTGAACCAGAGTGAGACCCTAACTCGAAAAAACCAAAAAAAAAAAAAAAAAAACAAACTATTTATTTATGTGTGTGCATGTATATGGTTCATACCAGGCTTTCTTGCCATTGCAAATCAACACCAGATGCTTGTGCCACTTTTTGTATCTGGCTTTATATGAGTGGCTGGGGAATTGAACCCAGGCTGGCAAGCTTTGCAAGCAAGTACCTTTAGCTGCCAAGCCATCTCCTCAGACCCCTATATTCCAATTCATTTTTTAAAAATGCAGATAACATTTGTCATACTAATTTTTGAGTTTTTACTTATTTATTTGCCAGAGAAACGGGTATGAGCACACTAGGGCCACTTGTTACTGCATAGGAACTCCAGGTACCTGGACCACTTAGTGTATCTGGTTTCGATACTGGAGAATCAAACCTAGGCTGTCAGGTTTTGCAAGCAAACACCTTTAACCACTGAGCAATATCTCCAGCCTACTTCAGTTCTTGAAACTGACTGGATCTATGATCATATCTTTTTATGTATAGCTCTTTTATCTGTAGGTAAACATATACAAATAATTTGAAATTCTTCATCCTGACCTTTCAAAATAAACCAATTATCTCTAATTCAAAAATAATTTTTCATGGTGGTGCACGCCTTTAATCCCAGCACTTGGGAGGCAGAGGTAGGAGGATCGCCATGAGTTTGAGGCCACCCTGAGACTACAGAGTTAATTCCAGGTCAGCCTGGACCAGAGTGAGACCCTACCTTGAAAAACCAAAAAAAAATAAAAAAAAATAATTTTTTTCTAGAGGAAAATACTAAAATTTGTATAAAACAATCAAACCTCTGATTTACATCAAAATTTCTCATTCTTCAATCCTCCTTAAATTCAAGAAAATTTTTATTTATTTATTTTTAGTTTTTTGAGGTAGGGTTTCACTTTGGTCCAGGCTGACCTGGAATTCACTTTGTAGTCTCAGGGTGGCCTCAAACCCATGGGGATCCTCCTACCTTTGCCTCCTGAGTACTAGGATTAGAGGTATGCACCACTATACCCAGCCAAAAACTTTATTTTTCAATTTTTTTAATTTTGGGGGTTTTTTTAAAAAATTTTTTTGGGTCTCACTCTAGCCCAGGCTAGTCTGAAAATCATTGTATGGCCTCAGGCTGGCCTCAAACTCACAATGATCCTCCTACCTGTGCCTCCCAAGCACTGGGATTAAAGATGTGAGCCATCACACCCATCTTTCAAAGAAAAATTTTAAAATTCAAGATAATTGATTTAATATAAATTTTAAAAGCTAAACAATTGGCCAACCATCATATTCACAAAGGGATATGTATCAGAAATCAACAGCTCTTACTGTTCAGTAGCTTTTACTTGTAACAACACAGATATATATCAAGAAGAGAACAGAGAACAAAGTTGGTAGTGCAAGTGTGTAGTCCTAGCCACTTCAGAGGCTAAGACAGGAGGTTCATTGAAGCTCCTAGTCTGAGGTCTAGGTGGTATAGTGAAATCCTGTCTTGAAAAAGAGAAATAATAGATAATTAAATTGTGTGATAGTGATTCAAATGTGAATACAAGTGAGTCGGACCGAACACATCAACGTGAATAAATGTTACCAACACTTTTAAAAGTAAGACTAAGGAAAAATTATTCCACTTTTATAAGTGTCAAACATAAAAAGCCTCAGGGCTGGAGTTGCAACTCAGTAGTTAAAAATGCTTCTTCTACAAGCCTGTACACCCAAATTCAGATTTCCCCAGATTCATGAAAAGCCAGAAGGAGCTAGTGCATGTCTGTAATCTCAATGCACAGTAACTGTAGAGAGTGGAGGGTTGCAAAACCCTTGGGCCAACCAGTCTAGCACCTGTAGGGTAATAATTTAGATATGCATTTTATTGTTATATTTTATATTATACATTTTCTGAGTGTTCTTTATGTTTTCTTTTTGTTTGTTTGTTTGTTTTTTGCTTCGTTTTGTTTTGTTTTTCAAGATATGGTCGGTCTCACTGTAGCCCAGGCTGACCTGGAATTCGCTACGCAGTCTCAGAGTGGCCTTGAACTCACGGAGATCCTCCTACCTCTGCCTCCTGAGTGCTGGGATTAAAGGTGTGTGCCACCACACCCGGTTTCTTTGTGTTTTTAAAATACTAATTTATTGGTTTATTTAAGAGAATGAGAAAATGGGCATGTCAGGGCCTGTGGCCACTGAAAACAAACTCCAGATACATGCACCACCTTGTGAATCTGGCTTTATGTGGGTATTGGGGAATCAAACTCAAGTACTTAGGCTTTGCAGGCAAGTGCCTTAACTGCTGAGCCATCTCTCCAGCCCCTCTGTATGTCTTTATTTAATAATGGTTTTTAAAAAGTACTTTAGGATGCCTGGCGTGGTAGCACACACCTTTAATCCCAGCACTTGGGGGCAGAGGAAGGAGGATCACTGTGAGCACTGGGCTAGAGCAAGATCCTACCTTGAAAACAAAAAAGTGGCTTTAGGGCTATAGAGATGGCTCACCTGTTGAAGGCACATGATTGTAAACCCTGACAGTCCAAGTTTGATTCCCCAGTACTCACATTAAGCCAGATATACAAAGTGACACATGCATCTGGAGTTCATTTACAGTGGCAAGAGGCCCTGGCACAACCATTCTCTCTGTGTCTGTCTCTCTCTCATTGCAAATAAATTTAAAAAAAATATTAAATAACAGAAGGGTAACTTTAGTAAATTTTACACAATACAAATCTAAGTCTACTGCCTAGAATATGAATCCTTGGGCTGGAGAGACTGCTTACTAGTTAAGGCTCATGCCTGCGAAGCTTAAGTACTCAGGTTTGATTTTCCAAGTTTCACATATACCAGATGCACATGGGTGTAGGCTAGAGGCCCTAACACACCCATTCTCACTCTCTCATTCCCCAACCCTTCTCTCTGTCTCTAATAAATAAATAAAAATCTTTTTAAAAAAGAAAATAAGCGGAGAGTGGAGAGATGGCTTAGAGGTTAAGACACTTGCCTGTAAAGACAAAGGACCTAGGTTTAATTCCCCAGGACCCATGTAAGCCAGATTCACAAGATGGTGCATGTGTCTGGAGTTTGTTTGCAGTGGCTGGATGGCCTGGCGCACCCATTCTCTCTCTCTTTCTCTCCTCCTCTCTCCCTCGTCTGACTGTCTCTCTCAAATAAAATAAAATAAAGTAAAATGAGAATATAAGATGGGCATGGTAGTGCACACCTTTAATCCTAGCACTTGGGAGGGAGACGTAAGAGGATCGCCACGAGTTCGAGGCCAGCCTGACACTACATAGTTAATTCCAGGTCAGCCTGGACCAGAGTGAGACCCTACCTTGAAAAACCAAAAAATAAATAAATAAATAAATAAATAAATAAATAAATAAATAAAATAAAGTAAAGAAAAAAAGAAAGAAAATAAATACAAAAGTATAAGTGGGGGCTGGAGGGATGGCTTAGCAGTTAAGGCATTTGCCTGCAAAGCCAATGGACCCAGGTTTGATTCTCCAGGACCCATGTTAGCCAGATGCACAAGGAGGCACATGCATCTGGAGTTTGTTTGCAGTGGCTAGAGGCCCTGGCATGCCCATTTTCTCCCTCTCTCTCCCTCTCTCTCTTTCTCTGTCAAATAAACAAATAAATAAAAATTAAATATTTTTTTAAAGTATAAGTGGGATTTTTAGTTGAATAAAACATGTATCAATAGAGTTACATAATCTTGTTCGCTGCAATTCAGAATAACAGTGTTCCAAATGCAAGGGACTCAATAGCTTTTCTATGATGGAACAAATCAAATTTTGTCCCTCTTGCCATATGCTCACCAAACGTAGCAGACTGCAAAAGCATATTAAATAGTTTCTGAATAAAAGAAAATGCAGTCCTTCATATTTTTATCATTATCTTCTTGTATAGAATCATATAATTAGAATATCTAATGAGAATTTCACAAGAAATAATTTAATAGAGAACACAGAAGCCCTTAATGGTCAACTCTGACATGACAGTTCTCCAATTGATACATCCACTGTCTTTGTAAAAGCAATTCAAACTGATGACAATACCATGTGGCGATTTTCAAGATTAAAATTGATGAGCCTGTGCCTTCTACTTGTCAGGGTTTATTGATCTCAACCTCAGTGTTGATAAAGAGAGGGAAATGCAAGTCACAGCATCACTAAATTGGTCCTGTGGGTCCCTGGCCTGCCTGTGATTGAGTACTGAGCCAGGTCCAGGAAGATGGTGATGCTGGTGTCAAGGCAGACATCAGACAGGGAAAACACAAGCCCAGCCTGAATCCCACATATCGACAGTGTATTAACATAAGAAGGAAGAATTAATCAAGCCTTGACATTTACAAACTCCCCTGGGGGACACACAGAGTCCTAGTAGCTTAGTAAACTACTTCAGAAATTTAGAAATTTCCCTTTAAATTTAGAGGTTCTAATTCAGCACAGACAGGAATCAAGTTTTTTTTTTTTAAAGGAAAGTACTTATTTGCAAGTAGAGAGAGATAGAAGAGACAGACAGAGAAAATGGGCGAACCAGGGCCTCCAAATGCTACAGATGCATCCAGTTTTGTGCAGCTGGCTTTACATGGGTACTGGGGATTTGAATATGGGTCGTTAGGCTTTGCAGACAAGCACCTTACCCACTGAGCCATCTCTCCAACCCCTAGGAATCAACTCCTTAGAAATCCCTGAGTATAAATAAATACTGCTTCAGTGGTAGTATTTTTATTTGTTTGTTTTTGTTTTTGTTTTTGTTTTTCTGAGGTAGGGTCTCATTCTTGTCCAGGCTGACCTGGAATTAACTATGTAGTCTCGGGGGGCCTCGAACTCTCGGTGATCCTCCTACCTCTGCCTCCCAAGTGCTGGGATTAAAGGCGTACGCCATTACGCCCAACTAGTGGTAGCATCAAAACTTACAAATTAAATTTTCTAAGATTCAGAAGGTTCTGATTAGGTAACATATTACCAGCAGTTTTATTTTTGTTTGAGTTAGGGTCCATTATGTAGCTCATGCTAGACTGGAACTCATATCCTCCAGCCTTAGCCTTCTGAGTGCTGGGATTACAGGTGTGAGCCATGACATCACCCCTATTGATAGTTTTCTTTTTGGAACTTTATTTATTTGTGAACAGAGAGAATATGAGTGTGCCAGGGCCTCTTGCCGCTGCAAATGAGCTCCAGAGGCATGTGCCACTTTGTGCATCTGGCTTTAAGTAGGTACTGGGGAATCGAGCCTGGGCTGGTAGGCTTTGCAAGCAAGCAGCTTTTAACTGCTAAACTATCTCCTCAACCCTACTGGTAGTTTTTTTTTTTTTTTTTTTCTCTTGAGGTAGGGTCTTACCTTAGCTCAGGCTGTCCTGAAATTCACTATGTAGTCTCAGGGTGGCTTCAAACTCATGGTGATCCTCCTACCTCTGCCCCATGAGTGCTGGGATTAAAGGCGTGCGCCACCATGCCAGCCAGCCCTACAGTCAGTTGTTTTTTTTTGGGGGGGGGGGTTTCGAGGTATGGTCTCACTCTCTCACTCTGGTCTAGGCTGACCTGGAATTAACTCTGTCATCTCAAGGTGGCCCTGAACTCATGGCAATCCTCCTACCTCTGCCTCCCAAGTGCTGGGATTAAAGGCGTGCGCCACAACGCCCAGCTCCTACAGTCAGTTTTAACCCAGCAGATAATCCTACATAGGACTGAAAGGCATTGGGTCAGATGCTTTACAAACCTTGATAAAGAGCTAAACCCAGTGCTAAGAACTGTATGTGTATTACCTTACACAAATTCTATAGGAAAACTTTATACACTCTGATAGATGCACAAAGTAAAACATTAATTTGTTCAAATTCATGTATTTAACAAGTGAATTCCAATGCAGGAATTCAAAACCAGGCCAGTCCAACACTTGCACTGTCTACTGTGCTATGCTGCTAAGCACATTGCAGGGCTTTTTTTATTTTTATTTTTTATTTTTGAGGTAGAGCTTCACTCTAGTCCAGGCTGACCTGGAATTCAGTATGTAGTTTCAGGGTAGCCTCGAACTCATAGTGATCCTCCTTCCCCTGCCTCCCAAGTGCTGGGATCAAAGGCATGTGCCACCACAGCCGGGCTAGGGCTTGTGGTGTTTTGTTTTGTTTTTCGAGGTAGGATCTCTGGCTCAGGCTGACCTGGAATTAACTATGTAGTCTCAGGGTGGCCGTGAACTCACAGCGTTCCTCCTACCTCTGCCTCCCGAGTGCTGAGATTAAAGATGTGAACCACCACACCCAGCTTGGCTTGTGGGTTCTTTTTTTTTTTTTTTCTGGATTCCAATAAAACAATTTAATAAAATAAGTCACAATATTTAATAAGGCAAAATTCACAGGAGGTTATATACGGTTAATATAAGATCACATATTTTAATGTCCTGAGGGAGAGGGAAAGAAGTTCTAGAACTAAAACAGCTTAAACACTGTTTTTAGAACATTTGCCAGATTAATGTGATATGTAAATTGGATACAATAAACTAGATGTTTTCTGGAAAACAAATTTAGTTATTGAATATTTCAGAATTACATTTTAATTATGTATATATCCATACAGATATTCCTAATTCCCAGAGTGAAAATACAGAAAGAATTTTAAGAAATTGGATCATAAAAAATTTGACCAAAGTAAAAGAAACATATATTTTCAGTGTCCTTTGTTGCTACTTTGAAGTCCCTAACATTATAAAGTTAAAATACTGGTTCTTTTAGAAGTTTCTCCCATATTTTTGTTTTTCATGAATACAACATGTGCTCAGAATATAACACCTCAACCCAAGTCTCAACATGACTTGTAAAGTGACTGTTTAGGTTAATATTATCTCTCACAAATCAGTATTTGACCGTTTAAAACAGTGAAAAGTGCTTTTTCCTCGGGCTTGTGTTTTTAAGACACAGACAGGCTGGCCTGCCCCTCTCCATTCCACCCTAAACTCATGGTGATCCTCCTGCCACTGCCTCCCGTGCAGGGATTAAAGGCGTATGCCACCACTCCCAACTAGGGCTTGTGTTTTTAAGACACAATTTAACATAGCCCGGCTGGCCTGTCCCTCTCCATTCCACCCCAAGCTCGAACTCAGTTATCTTCCTACCTCTGCCTCCTGAGTGCTGGGATTAAAGGTGTGCGCCATCACCCCCGGCAGTTATCAGTTATTTTAACAAAGCACATGCAATTTACCAGTAGCTATAACAATGAAGAAAGTAAAAACAGTCTATTTTTAACATAAGTTTTACACCTTAATATCATGAGAACTCACAATATTCACAAAGCCACATTCAGCATGCCTTGAATTATAAATCTCCTGATTGCATAACTCTGGATATTTGAATTGGCCATGTCAGACCAACAAATACTAGTGTGTCATTATCTAAAATTACAAAGACAAAAACAATCATTTTGTTTTTGAAACATTTTATGTTACCTAAAATGTAATTAAAATATAAATAGGATTTTCTCTATGCCTTCTGGAAAGTAGCATACCAATGAATATTCCACAAAGATTTCATTTTCATAAATGCACTAACATTAATTAATTCTCAACACTCCTGTGTAGGAGGAAACGTTCACATATTCCCAATTACAGTACTATCTATGCAGAAACTTGTCTATCCAGAAGTTTAGGGAAGGACTTTTTTTTTTTTTTCCGAGGTAGGGTCTCACTCTAGCTCAGGCTGACCTAGAATTGACTACATAGTCTCAGGGTGGCCTTGAACTCATGGTGATCCTCCTACCTCTGCCTCCAGAGTGCTGGCATTAAAGGCGTGAACCACCACGCCCAGCTCCCACATCTCTTTTTTTTTGAGTCAAGGTCTCACTCTAGGTCCAAACTAGCCTTGAATTCACTTTGATCTTCCTACCTCATTCTCCTAAACTCTAGGACTTCTTATTTTATTTTATTTTTTTGGGGGGGGGCTTCTTATTTTAAAATGTCACAAAGATATTCACAATTTCTCTCAGAATTCCTCTCAAAATGAAGAACACAATGTTGTGTGGCTATTCTTTAAAGAAGTTGGCTGTGGCCGGGCGTGATGGAGCATGCCTTTAATCCCAGCACTTGGGAGGTAGAGGTAGGAGGATTGCTGTGAGTTCGAGGCCACCCTGAGAGTACACAGTGAATTCCAGGTCAGCCTAGGCTACAGTGAGACCTTACCTTGAAAAACACCTTAAACTGCTAAGCTATCTCTTCAGCTCTGGGTGTGATTATTGAAGGCAAAAATCTGAGCAACTGTGATCTCCCACTGGCAGCACTGACAACTTGGGCTTATCAATGTTCAGTAGGAAGGGGAATGCCCAAGAGGTCTCTCCCCTCCCTGAGGATATATAAACCACAATCAATTGTTGGAAGAGACAACTGGTACCTGGACCACCAGCTGTCTGCTCTTGTAAGTAACCTCAGTAAGCTCACTGATTCATGGAGTCAAATTTGGGTGGAATTTTGGTCTCACCGCCCTGTCTACCCTAACAGAAGTAGAATCCTGAGAAAATTCATACACCACACAATAAGAAAAGATAGTTGTCACTATCTGAAGACAGGAAGCCAATGGAGCACTGGGAAAGGAGCAGACTGGAAACTCCAGTCCTGCAGAGAGCACAGCAGGCAGGAATGTGCTGGCCTGAGCTGCCAGATGTGAACACAGCCCAAAATCTGACACAGCAGTGGAGAGGCTGCCTCTCTTGGAAGCACTGAATGGTCCTGGAGTGAAGGGCAGCTGCTGCCACAATCTGTCCCACCCTGCTATGGTCTGAATATTCATGATTCCGAAGAAACACATGTTGAATCACTGATTCAACAGGGCTGGGAAGCAGGCCCTAATGGGATGTGATGTGGTGCTGCGCTCATGAATGGATTAACGCCTCTGTAAAATAAGAGAGCAAGCCCTCAGCAGACACTAATGCTACTGGTGCCTTGTTCTTGGGACTTTCCAGTCCCCAGAACTGTGACAAATAAATTTCCGTTTTTACATATTATCCAGTCCAGTCCATTATTCTGTTACAAAACCATGAAATAACTAAGATGTAGTAGCACTCAGAAACACAAAACCTTTACCTTTTTTTTTCTCCAAGATAGGGTCTCAGTCTAGCTCAGGCTGACTTGGAACTCACTCTGTAGTCCCAGGCTATACAGCAACCCTCTACCTTTCTGTCTCCCAAATTCTGGGAATAAAGGTGTGTGCCACCATGCCTAGTTCACACCTTTATTCAATTTTTAATGTTTTTTTTTGGTTTCATTCTTTTTCTTAGCATGTATGGCGCACATGTGTGTGCATGCATGTGGTGGTAAAGGAACTCGTGTTTTATTCTCAGGAATACTATCTACCTCTTCTCAGATCAGAGGTTCTCAGTAGCCCAGAGCTCACTGGTCGGCCTGTACTGGCTAGCCGGCAAGCCCCACCACCCCAGCACTGAATTACTGACATGTGCCACCATGTCTGACGTTTTATATGGGTATCTTGGATAGAACTTGGGTCTTCATACTTGCAAGGCAAGCACTTTACCCACTGATCAATTTACCTGGCCCCAAGAATCTCAATCTTACATAATCACCCAGTCTCTTGAGGAAAACTAACAAAAAGAAGGAATCAGAGCCTGGTGTGGGTGTGGTGACACACCCCTTTAATCCTCCCAGCACTTGGGAGGCAGAGGTAGGAGGACTGCCAAGAGTTCAAGGCCACCCTGAGACTGCACAGTGAACTCCAGGTCAGCATGAGCTAGAGTGAGACCCTACCTCAGAAAAGAAAGAAAGAAAGAAGGAAGGAAAGAAAGAAAGAAAGAAAGAGAGAGAGAGAAAGAAAGAGAAAGAGAAAAAGAAAAGAATCAATCAATAACAAAACAAGAAATACACAAAAGAAAAATAGGAAACAATACTAAGAATAGACACAAACTTTGTCTAAACAAAACAAACTGTGCCTGTTCATATACACTACAATTATAACAATACAGAATATTAGCATGGCCCCTAGGCAATGATGACATACAAATTCATGAACCATGCTATGTTTTAAGAAAATCTTTATAGAGATAAAAGATATATTCACAAAGAACTAGAAATGTTTTAAAAATGAAACTATAAAGAACACATAGAATAACAACTCTAAGAAACTAATAATGAAACTGAAGCAAAGAAAATGATAGAAAATGTGGAAGATAAAGTTGAAGTCTTATAGAAAACAGAACAAAAATGTCATGAGATGAGCGACAGGAAAAAAACAAGAAAGTTATAGTAACAATTCAAAGCATTCAACATGAAGATATATGGAAAGAATATTTCTCTGATAATTTCATCCAATAACAAGGATTAAATTATCAAAGAAATAATCAATTTTCTGGTGAGTGGGGAGGGAGAAAGAGGCTAACAAGAGACTTGACAACTACATTATCTGATATCACTCTAACAGCAATGGAGATCAGAGCCGTGTAGTGTGCCAGTAAACTTCAGGGTTGCTCTTGGCTATCCTCCTACCTCAGCTTCCCATTATGCACAGCCACATCAAGCTGCCTTCAAATTCTGAGCAACGGTGGAGCACTTGCCTAACATACATAAGGCCTTGGGTCCAATGTTTTTTGTTATGAAAACCAGAATTTTGGTTGACCTTTATTAGAGTTTTTATTAGAATCAAAGCTCTATTCACTTGTACAGTGCCTACAGTAGGCACTCAATAAGAATTTAGTGAGTAGAAAGCTTTTGTTTATTGTACCAACCTATAATATCAATGTCTATACCCTTATCCTACATCCTATATTTGAAAAATCAGAACGTATTCTAAATAGTAACTGACCATACTCTACTTACACTAACTATAAAGTTAACTGACCTAACTATACCGATTGTGTAGAAAGGCTATAAAAAACAGGTAAGACATGGCAAGCAGTTTCAACTTAAACAAATTAAGAGCTATTATAAGTTAAGGAAGGAGGGTATGCAATTAACCCAGGGTTTTAAGAAGATTGGTCTTCTCTGGAATGCAGGGTAGAATGGAGACTTTTTTCCCTCTTTTTATTTATTTATTTTTTGTTTTAGCATTAATTCTAAGGTGTGAACAGGTGACCAAACCAAAATACAGTCAACCACAAAGGCTGATTTTGCATGAGTGAAGTTTGATATTCATAATCTCAACAAACATTGTTGAGGGGCTGGAGAGATGGCTTAGTGGTTAAGCGCTTGCCTGTGAAGCCTAAGGACCCCAGTTCAAGGCTCGATTCCCCAGGACCCACGTTAGCCAGATGCACAAGGGGGCGCAGGCATCTGGAGTTCATCTGCAGTGGCTAGGAGCCCTGGTGCACCCACTCTCCTCTCTCTCTCTGCCTCTTTCTCTCTGTCTGTCACTCTCAAATAAATAAATAAACAAAAAAGTCTTAAAAAACATTGAGGAGTTAACTATATTCATTTATTATGCTTAGTATAATTTTAAAAATTCAGAGACTGAGAGTATAACTCTGAGATAGAATGTCTGCCTAACATGCACCTATGCATAAGACCTTGGGCTCAATCCCCAGCATGGAAAATAAGTAAATAAACCAACTATAATTTAACATGTATTGAAAGGGATTAAAAATATCGAAATCTGAGCCAGACATGGTGGTGTATGTCTTTAATCACAGCACTTGGGAAGCAGAGGTAAGAGGATTACCATGAGTTTGGGGCCACCCTGTGACTATAGTGAATTTCAGGTCAGCCTGGGATATGGCAGGACCCTACCTCAAAAAAAGAAAAAATTGAAATCTGAGCCACATTAATATGTCAGCATTCCCATACACTAAGGGTACTCCATGATTCTTAATAAAAATAGGAGAGAACCCATACAAAGTCACTGGATAGAAACAAATCACATTTTCTTACTTTGTTAGTGCTTCTGAATCAATCAATATTTATTTTACTATTTATTTTTTGTGTGTTTGTGTGTGTGTATGTGTGTGCAAGAGGGCAGGTGCACATGCTACAGCACACATGTACAAGCCAGAGGACAATGTTTGGGTCAGTTCTCTGCCTGTCTACCTCATTTGAGGCAGGCTTCCTCGCTCTGGATTCTCACTCTGCTGCTGCTATTCTCTGCCATGCTCACACCAACTTCTGGGAAGTTCTCCTTATTTCCATCTCACACCTTTCTTTTTTATTTTTTAATATTTTATTTATTTATTTGAGAGAGAAAGGGAGACAGGAAGGGAGAATGGGCATGCTAAGGCCTCTAGCCATTGCAAACAAACTCCAGACACATGTATCACCTTGCAAATCTGGCTTATGTGGGTACTGGGGAACTGAGCCTGGGTCTTTAGGCTTTGCAAGCAAGTGCCTTAACTGCTAAGCTATCTCTCCAGCCCACCGTCCCACAGCTTTCTATCATATGCAGCATGATGGAACTAGAGAAGCCTGCTAGGGGTCTGGCTTTTTACGTGGGGTCTGAGGAGTGAACTGTACTCCAGCTTGAGTGAGGAACACTTTATCCACTGATCCATCACCACAGCCCTCAATAAATAATTTTAATGAAAGCTATGGCTTCCACTTCTAAGGATAAGAAGCCGGTTAAATATGCTTCTGGGAGCCCAAGACTTTTTCATGAGCTGCAAAAGTACAAAGATAGCTGAAAGCTGTAATTCCAATACAATAGTGTGTTAGGACAGAAATAGCCAGAGGAAATCAAGCTGGAGCTGAGTTGAAAGCCTCCTCCCTGTTGACTTGCTGTCAGGAAGCTACAATGAGCTATGTAGCCTGTTGGCGGAGAAAAGTCATCAATGATCTTTTTTTTAAATTTTTTTTTTAATTTATTTGAGAGCGACAGACACAGACAGAAAGACAGATAGAGGGAGAGAGAGAGAATGGGCGCGCCAGGGCTTCCAGCCTCTGCAAACAAACTCCAGACGCGTGCGCCCCCTTGTGCATCTGGCTAACGTGGGACCTGGGGAACCGAGCCTCGAACTGGGGTCCTTAGGCTTCACAGGCAAGCGCTTAACCGCTAAGCCATCTCTCCAGCCCTCATCAATGATCTTAACCAGCAGTGAACCCTGCAAGCTTTACAGCTAGACAGAAAAAACCAACTGCTTTATGATTGGACTTGAGGCCCCAATTCATGGGAGGGAATTCTTGCCTGGGACTGGAAACCTAGTCAAAAGCCAGTGGCTGGGGATGCCATACACCTGCTACTGTCGTCTAGCTAAATGGATGCACTGTGCCCACCAAACGGTCCTCTAGAGACTTATGTTTATGCCCATATTTTTTTTTAATTTTTATTAACATTTTCCATGATTATAAAATATATCCCATGGTAATTCCCTCCTCCCCACCCCCACACTTTCCCGTTTGAAATTCCATTCTCCATCATATTACCTCCCCATTACAATCATTGTAATTACATATATACAATATCAACCTATTAAGTATCCTCCCCTCTTCCTTTCTCTACCCTTTATGTCTCCTTTTTACCTTACTGGCCTCTGCTACTAAGTATTTTCATTCTCATGCAGAAGCCCAGTCATCTGTAGCTAGGATCCACATATGAGAGAGAACATGTGGCGCTTGGCTTTCTGGGCCTGGGTTACCTCACTTAGTATAATACTTTCCAGGTTCATCCATTTTTCTTATGCCCATATTTTAATGCTGCTCTCACTCTTTTGTGATTATTTGTCATAAACAATCTGCCAAGAGGGCTGGAGAGATGGCTCAGCAGTTAAGGTGTTTGCCTATAAAGCCTAACAACCCCGGTTTGATTCCCCAGTTCACTCATGTAAAGCCAGATGCACAAAGTGGCATAGTTATCTGGAGTTCATTTGCAGCAGCTGGAGACCCAGGCACACCTATCCTCTTTGTCTCTCTTCTTTTTTAAATATTTATTTATTTGAAAGCAGACAGATATAGACATAAGACAGACAGACAGACAGACAGAGAGAATGAGAATGAGCACGCTAGGGCCTCCAGCTGCTGCAAATGAACTCCAGACACATGTGCCATCTTGTACATCTGGCTTATATAGGTACTGGGTCCTTAGGCTTTGGCAGGCAAGCGCCTTAGCCACGAAGCCATCTCTCCAGCCCCTTCTCTGTCTCTTCTACCTCACTTTTTTTTGTTTGTTTGTTTTTCGAGGTAAAGTCTGGTCCTATCCCAGGCTGACCTATTCATTATGTAGTCTCAGGGTGGCCTCACTCACAGTGATCCTCCTACCACTGCCTCCCAAGTGGTGGGATTAAAGGCGTGTGCCACCATGCCCAGCTGATCTCACTTTTGATTAGAGACCCTCCTCCTTTCAGATGGCAGTGACCACAGGGGTGATTCAAAGCTCACCAAAGTACTGAGAAGTGACAGTGGAGCGTTCAGCAGTAAATAAGGTATCTCTATCACATGCTCCAAGGGTTAGAAATCATTGCAGAAGAGGTGGAAGAAAACATGTAAGAATCAAAGGAAGGGGAGGAGTGTTTACAATACTGTTTTCCAGACACAAAGTAGCCTTGATATTTATGCCCTCACAGTGGCTGATGCTACTTCCACAGGACCTGCATAATAGGAGGATATAAAATATGACAGCATCAAAATAGAGACCATTGGGAAAGAAGAAGGAATTTAATGGAGGGTAATTTGGGAGGCAGAGAAGGAGGGATGGACTATGATCATGGAATACTGTTGATATTTGTGGAAGGTGTCAATAAAAGTTTAACCCTCTCCAACCCCCCCCAAAAAATAAAGAAGTACCAGAGATAAAAGTGCTAACATTGGTGTTGTAGACAGGTTCACATTGCTGATAGAAATCACCCAACCAAAAGCAACTTGTGGGAAAAAGAGGTTTATTTTGGCTTACAGACCCGAGGGGAAGCTCCATAATGGCAGAGGAAAATGATGGTATGAGCAGAGAGTGGACATCACCCCCTGGCCCGCATAAGGTGGACAACAGAAACAGGAGAATGTGCCAAACACTGGCAAGGGGAAGCTGGTTGTAACACCTTACAATCCTTCCAGGAGGCACTAATTTCCAATTGCTATCAGCTGGGGAGACTAACATTCAGAATACCTAAATTTATGGGGGATACCTGAATCAAACTACTACATTCCACCCCTGGCCACCATAAACTGATAACCATACATGACTTAAAATGCAATGCATTCAGTCCAACTTTAAAAGTCCCATAGTTTGGGCTGGAGAGATGGCTTAGCGGTTAAGTGCTTGCCTGTGAAGCCTAAGGACCCCCGTTCGAGGCTTGTTTCCCCAGATCCCACGTTAGCCAGATGCACAAGGGGACGCACGCGTCTGGAATTCGTTTGCAGAGGCTGGAAGCCCTGGCGCACCCATTCTCTCTCTCCCCCTATCTGTCTTTCTATCTGTGTCTGTCACTCTCAAATAAATAAATAAATAAAATTTTAAAAAAAGTCCCATAGTTTCTATCAATCCCAATGATGTTCATATATCCCTATAGCCCAAGATCATTTAACTGAGCCATAATACCAAAAAAATCCCCCCAAAATCCATAATGGCACAGAATAAACATTCACACTGCAAAAGATGGCACTGAGCATAGCAAAGAAATATTCAACCAATACCAGATTTAAAACAACCAGGGCAAACATCAAATTCTGTAGTTCCAAGTTCAATAACTCTAGCCAGTGACAAATTTCCAAGTCTGATAATTCTAACCAGCAACAAGTCTCTGACGTTCCAATCCTGCCCCTCCAACTAGGCTACTCACAGTCCTGGAAGACTTCATTGGGGCCAGCAGCTTTCCTTAGCAGCTATTTCATGGTCCCTGCATCTCAACTGAGTCTCCACTGCAATCCACAGTTCATCCCTTTGGCTACATTGGGTCTCCATTGCAAGCAACCAGCAAACCTGCTTCACACTGCCCATGGCTGTTTCCAAAACAAAAAACCACGTTGCAAACTCAGTGACCCTCTCTTTCCCGCATTTCTTATACTCCACAATACCAAATAAGGTGCCAATTTGTTAATCCAGGGGGGAACAAAGCCGACTTTGAAGAATAAGACACTTCTTGAGCACTCAGGCCCCTCCAAAAGAGTCTACATTCTCCCTGTTGCCCCAGTGCAGGTCAGCTGGCCTAATCTCGAAGGTTGTAATCTCTCAATTGCAGTTGAACAGGCAGCAGTTTTGGCCTAAACATTTCTTTCTGTGCCATATCCCTCTGCTCACACCAGTTCATTTCTATACAATGCAACCCTGTACAAATTCTCAGGACATGGGCATAACAGCAAGCTTTTCACACAAACTGCCTCTAGCCCAGTCCAAGCAAAGTTCTTTCTCTCCCTTATAAGCCAAACCTCATAGTCCATAGTTCTTAATGCATTCAGGTCTTTCAATTCTGACCAGAATAGTCCATCAAGCTGTACTTACAGCACTGCAAGGCATCTCTTAAGCCAAGGTTTCAAATCCTTCCACATTCTTCTTGAAAATCAGCTCCAAAAGGCCAAAGCCACATAGTCAGGTGTCCAGCAGCAACCCCACTCTTGGTACCACTTTACTGTTGCAGTCGGGTTCACATTGCTAATAAGAAATCACCCAACCAAGAGCAGATTGTGGGAAAAAGAGGTTTATTTTGGCTTATAGACTTGAGGGGAAGCTCCACTATGGCAAGGGAAAACGATGGCATGAGCAGAGGGTGGACATTACCCCCTGGCCAACATAAGGTAGACAATAGCAGCAGGGGAATGTGCCAAACACTGGCAATGGGAAACTGGCTATAACACCCATAATCCCACCCCCAACAGCACAGTACCTCCAAGGGGCTTTAATTTCCACTTGCTATCAGCTGGGGAGACTAGCATTCAGAATACCTAAGTTTATGGGGACACCTGGATCAAACCACCACAACTGGAAAGAGATAAATGTTTCAGTTCCAGGAGGCAGTATAAGGATGAAAAGAAAGGTGAGGGAAAAGTTCTGAGGAAGGTAGCTATTGAGCCCAATATACAGACTAGTAAACAATAGAGAAATAGTATTGTAAGCAGCAGAGGTTCATTAGCATAGTGTATGTGGAAGTAATTACTGTCACTGGAGCTGAGTAGATAAGCCTAGGGATGCCAGCAGAGAAGTAGAAGTGAAAGGATCACAATGACTCTGACAAACTATGCTAAGGATCTTGAATTTGATATCGCAGGAAATGAAGAAGGTATTACACAGAGGAATGACAGTGGTCAATCTGTATTTTGTCACTTTGAAATCAATATGGAGAATAAATGTGGGACTGTCAAGACTAGAACTACAGCAAGAGGCTTAAGATGATGAGAGCCTCAAGAGGTCACAGCAGAGGGCTGAAGAGATGGCTTAGTGGTTAAGCGCTTGCCTGTGAAGCCTAAGGACCCCGGTTCGAGGTTTGATTCTCCAGGACCCACGTGTTAGCCAGATGCACAAGGGGGCGCATGCGTCTGGAGTTCATTTGCAGTGGCTAGAAGCCCTGGTGCACCCATTCTCTTTCTATCTGCCTCTTTCTCTCTCTGTCACTCTCAAATAAATAAATAAAAATGAAAAAAATTTTTTTAAAAAGGTCATAGCAGAAATAGAACAGATGGGAAGATTTAAGAAATATATAAGATGACAAAGACTCATAACTGATCAAAGTTCACTCCAAAGCTCAAGGGATATTATGAAAGAGGGGGTAGAAAAAACTGTAAGAGCCAGAGGATGGGGAGTATGGTACAGAGCTGTCTTCTGAACATGATACGGCTGTTGTCCTCATGAACCCACAGCATCTGACTATCTGAACAAGTCCTACACAAGAATGGGTCCTTCAATGTTCTGTCATGCATGGGAGAGGGGGTCATGAAGATACAACCACCGGCCACAAGGAGCAAATGGTCCTTAATGATTCCTGGCGGAGGAGGAGACATTTTCTCTAGTGGTGTTTCCTTCCACTGGCAAGTTGCCCATGCTTAGGAAAATATCTCTCCACCCCCTCACCCTATGCTTATACAAGCAGGCCTAATTAAACTCAGTGAGACACTGAGGGGGTGGGAGGACATATTAAAGTAGAAGGAAGAAGGGTTCAGTGGGAATGGGAAGGGAACAAGAGGAAGATAATGGGAGTATCAAAATATATATGAAGTTGTCAAAAATAAAATAATTCAAATTAAGTAGAAGAAATAGGTTAAGAGGTAAACAAATGAAGGTGTTTTATTTTCCATGCTAGATTGAAGCCAGGATCTGAAGCACGCTAGCAAGTATTCTACCACTGAGATGTACCTGCAACCCTAAAATCAGGAGGATGTTCAGATGCTCAGAAGACCAAGATGCCTAGGATACTTCTCAGCTTTCTGGGTGGGTAATAAGACCATAAACTGAGTTGGAACAGTAAAAGGAAAATAAAGTTGGTGGAGTGGAGCATCATGAAGTGAGCAGAAGTGATATTTTATAGTAATGGCTTTGGAAAATATACCAATAAGTGGGTTTCTTGTGCTCTTTTTGTTTTGTTTTGTTTTGTTTTTTGTTTTTTCGAGGTAGGGTCTCAGTCTAGCTCAGACTGATCTGGAATTCACTATGTAGTCTCAGGGTGGCCTTGAACTCATGGTAATCCTCCTACCTCTGCCTCCCAAATGCTGGGATTAAAGGCATGCGCCACCACGCCCAGCTTCTTGTGATCTTTTTCATATGTATATATCTGTATACTTTCTCTTTTTTTGTTTTTTTGAGGTAGGGTCTCACTCTAGCTCAGTTTGACCTGGAATTCACTATGTAGACTCAGGGTGGACTTGAACTCAAGGCAATCCTACCTCTGCCTCATGAGTGCTGGGATTAAAGGCATGTGCCACCACTCCCGGCTCCTTATACTTTTTTTTTTTTTTTTTTTTTTTTTTTAGTTATACAAGGTCGGGTACCTGCTACCCAGCTTTATTAACATTTTAGTTCTGGCTGTTTTCTCAAAAGCATGGCTTCCTTATACTTTTTTAAATTTATCTATTTGAGAGAGAAAGAAGGAGGTAGAGAGAGGGAGAGAGAGGAAGAGGGAGAGAGAATGGACAAGCCAGGGCATCCAGCCACTGCAAATAAACTCCAGACACATGTGCTACCTTGTGCATTTGGCTTATGTGGGTCCTGGGGAATCGAACCTGAGTCCTTTGGCTTTTCAGGCAAGCATCTCTCCAGCCCTATTCTCTTATACTTTGTTCTTACTTTTCCCCCTGCTGCCCTAATCAGCCCCCTTTCTTCCCTTCTTACTGTCTCCTTTCTCCCCCCACAAACAGTTACCTTTTATGACATATATATTCCTTTTGTTAACATATATAATTACCTTCTCCCTTTCCTTTAAGTCTTCTCTTCACCTCTCATGGTCCTCTTTCTTTCATGCCCCAAGCACACACATGTGCGCACGCACACACACTTCATATTTTGCCAACTGGGAATAGTGCAGCAATAAACATGGATATGCAAGTAGCTCTGTGGTATGTTTACTGAATCCCAGGTGGAGGCAGGAAGATCAGTTCAAGGCAATCCTCAATTATACAGAGAATATGAGGTCAGCCTGGGCTACATAAGACTATGTGTCAAAAAAACAAAAAGACAAAATAAGGATTATTATTAGCAGATGAATGTGGTAGCACACACCTTTAGTCATAGCACCTAAGAGGCTAAGGTGGAAGGATCACCATGTGTTTGAAAGCCAGCTTGGGGCTGCAGAGTGAGTTCCAGGTCAGTGTGAGCTACAGTGAAACCTTTCCTTAAAAAAAAAAAAAAAAAAAATTAACAAGTTGGGTATGGTAGTAGGTAGTATATCCTTTTAATTCCAGCACCCCAGCAGACTGAGCCAGGAAGATAACTGTAAATTCAAGACCAGCCTGAGCTAAACAGCAAATCATGTCTCGTCCTCCCCCCACCAAGCACAGTATTATTAGGGATTACGGGTTTAGCTCAATGGTATAGTGCTTGTCTGGCATGTGGGAAGCCCTGAGCTTTATCCCTAGCAACAAGAGAGACAGAGAAAGCAACACACAGAGACAGAGAGAAGAAAAATTATTAACTGATATTTACTGTACATTTACCATGTTACAAACACTGCGTTAAGTACTTTCAACTCTTATTTATCTTAAACTTAATAACAACTCTGTGTAACATGCCACATTATTGTGCGTATTCTACAGAAACTTAATAAGTGATGAATGAATCATCATTTGACCTAAGGTCTGGGTAAATTAATAACCTCCATTCCTAATTATTGTTAAGGATAACCTCTCACAGATGTTAAAATAGATTACAAGCCACTAGAGCCAAGCTGCTACTACTAGACATAACAACCCCTGCCCTGACATTCATTCTATTTATGAACAACTTAAAGGGAGTAATGTTTTATCTTTATATATGATTAGACCAATGTCTGGACAAAGGTTCTTTTGAGTATCACAGTCCAAAGACTCAATCTTTAATCATAGACAGAAACATCAAAATTATAACCTGACGGCTGAGGGGTGAAGCTCAGTACTACAGCACATGCCTAGCATGCATGGGGACCTGGGTTCCATCGCCAGTGCATGTGTGTACTCTACTCATGTATGCACACACAGGCACACAAGTTCCAGGAAGTTCCAAAACACAAAACTTAAATTTGCTGCACTTCCAAGCACTACGCTAAGTCCACCAGAAGTGAGATATCGTCATGCCTTGCTGTAGCCTCTTTCCAGTTCACAGATCTGCAGTCTTCTCCAGCATTGCTTATTTGAGCTCTGTGTCCTATCTCATTTGTGGACTATGTGGTCAAGCTTATGATGGTTCAATCAGTGGTTGTATTAAACAAGTACAGATGTTTTTCTCTGTCATTATTCCCTAATAACATAGTAAGACAACTATATCATTTAATTGCATTAGGTATTATAAATAATACAGGAGTTATTTAAAGTATATGGGAGGGGCTGGAGAGATGGCTTAGCACTTCAGGTGCTTACCTGTGAAGCCTAAGGACCCAGGTTAGATTCTCCAGTACCCATGTAAGTCAGATGTACAAGATGATATATGTGTCTGGAATTCATTTGCAATGGCTAGAAGCCCTGGCACACCTACTCAAAATAAGTAGATAAAAAAAATATTTTAAAGTATATGGGAAGAACTAGAGATGTAACTCGGTGGAGTGCTTACCTAGAATGGAGAAAAACCCTGCATTTGATTCCCAACATTACATAAAATGTCACCTAGTGGCACATGCCTGTAATCTTAACACTCAGGTGATAGGGATAGGAGGATCAGAAGCTTAAGGTCATCCTCAGCTAAACAGAGTTCAAGAGTTGGCATAAATGAGATTGTCTCAAAAAAAAAAAAGCATATGAGAGGATGTGTGGTGATTATATGCAAATCGTGCTATTTCAGATGTGGGACTTGAGCTCTGGGGATTCGGGTTGCCATAAGAAGTACTGGACCCAATCTCCATTGGATACCTCAGGACAATAGTATACATCATTTTTTAAAAATATTTTTTTTTATTTTTGTTTTATTTAATTGAGAGAGAAAGGGAAAGAGGCAGAGAGAGAAAATGGACGTGCCAGGGCGTCCAGCCATGGCAAACTTCAGACGAATGTGCCACTTTGTGCATCTGGCTTATGAAATCTAGGTCATTAGGTTTCACAGGTGAACGCCTTAACTGCTAAGCCATCCCTCCAGGCCCACACCATCTTTTCATCAAGGATTTGAACAATCTGTTGTTTCAAGAGAGCCACATGCCTGTAGATTCTTCTACTTCTGTACATGCTTGCACAATAAATGTCAATGACTCATAACCACCATTCGTTACTTACTTAGGTGGGTGTTTCACAACTTGTTTTCCACTTTTCCCTCCTTTAAAAACTGAACTATGGGCTGGAGAGATGGCTTAGCAGTTAAGCACTTGCCTGTGAAGCCTAAGGACCCCGGTTTGAGGCTCGATTCCCTAGGACCCACGTTAGCCAGATGCACAAGGGGGCACATGTGTCTGGAGTTTGTTTGCAGTGGCTGGAGGCCCTGGTGTGCCCATTCTCTCTCTCTCTATCTCTCTCTGCCTCTTTCTCTCTCTGTCTGTCGCTCTCAAATAAATAAATAAAAATAACAACAACAACAAAAAACTGAACTATGAAGCTGTGCACAGTACGACATGCCTGTAATCACAGCACTTGGGAGGTAGAGGCAGGAGAATTAGAAAGTCACACTCAGCTACATAGCAAGTTCAAGACCAGTCTGGGTTATGTGAGATCCTACCTTTAAAAAAAGGGGGGGGGGCTGGAAAGATGGCTTAGCAAATAAGGCACTTGCCTGAGAAGCCAAAAGATCCAGGTACAATTCCCCAGATCCCATGTAAGCCAGATGTACAAGGTAGTACCTGCATCTGGAGTTTGTTTGCAGTGGCTAGAGGCCCTGGTGCACTCATTCTTTCTCTCTCTACCTCTTTCTCTCTCTCAAAATAAATAAATAGTACATTTTTTTTTAAAGGACACTGTCCCCTGGACATGAATTAAGTGGTACATTTATGATCTCACAATAGTTATCATTACCTCCACAAGACCTGCATAATTCTGAACCCACCCACATAAAGGGCAAAGGACAGAGAATAAGACATCAGAACAAGACTAGGGCTGGAGAAATGGCTTAGCAGTTAAGGTGCTTGCCTCCAAAGCCCAAGGACCCATGTTCTAATCTCCAGATCCCATGTTAGCCAGAGGCACAAAGGTGAGGCAAACGCAAAGGCACACAAGCTTACTAGGTGACACAAGCATTGGGAGTTCTATCCAGTGGCTGAGGCCCTGGCGCACCAATTCTCTCTCTCTCTCAAAAGCAGAAGTATTGGCAAGAGAAAGGTCCTCAGTGGAATAGAGGTAGAGGAGAGAGGACAAACAAGAGTAGTGGACGGGGAGCCGGGCATGGTGGCACATGCCTTTAATACCAGCACTTGGGAGGCAGAGGTAGGTGGATCTCCATGAGTTCAAGGCCACCCTGAGACTACATAGTGCATTCCAGGTCAGCCTGGACTAGAGAGAGACCATACCTTGAAACACCAAAGGAAAAAAAAAAGAGTAGTGGACAGGAATATGATCAAATTACAGTATGTTCATGTATTAAAATTCTCAATAAGGCCCTTGGTTTCCTACCAGGAATAGATGGTAAGACCCTATTGCTGAAGACTCCATATACTTGGGCTGCAAGGCCACTGAAAAATTCTGCTGGAACTGAGCTCATAACCTCTTCCATGTATTCCATCTGACAGAAAGCTGGAAGAAGCCATTCTACATGCAGTTCAATGGGAGAGATACCACCAGTGAAGATACTCAACAGTGGACATTGCAAGCCTTATAATTGGCCAGCAGGCCAAATGAGCCAATGGGTGCAATAGTGGCATGTCTATCATGGTGGAAACCAACTGCCCTCCAATTGCACTGGAGGCCCGCTCCATGGGAGGGAACACATCCCCGATACTGAAAACTTAAAACAGGGGTAGTCATGAGCCCTAGGGGTGTAACATCTGCTGATGTCTGTATAAATGTATATACTATGCTTATCAAACTGCCCAGTAAGCACTTCTCTTAATATTCATACCCTTATATTAATGCTACTCTCACTTTTGGTAGAGAACCTTTTCTTTTCATATGGCAGTGACCTTAGGATGACTCAGAAGGCATCATGGTGCTGGAAAGAAGTGACAGGAGTGCCCAGCACTGCAATATCTCTATCACACCTTCCAAGGCTCAGGGTCTATTGCAGAAGAGGTGGCAGAAAGAATACAAGAGCCAAAGGAAGGGTAGGACTCCTTAAAACGTGCTCCCCCCAGACACAAAATGGCCTGGATATCCATGACCTCACAGTGCCTGACACTTTTACACAAAACCATCATAATAGGAGGAAAAGATTATGACATCAAAATAAAAGAGAGACTGATTGAGATGAGGAGGGGATATGATGGAGTTTCAAAGGGGAAAGTGGGTAGAGGGAGGGTATTACTATGGGATATTTTTTATAATCATGGAAGTTGTTAATAAAGAAAAAGTTTTGAAAAGAAAAAAAAGAATTAAGACTCAAAAACAAAACAAAAAAATTCTCAATATAAAATGTTTAAAAAAATTTAAAGCAGGGTGTTGGGGGCTGGTATTGTAGCTCTCTAGTACAGCATTTGCCTAGTATGCATGTAGCTTTAACTTCATTCTCTTCAACAACACGAAACAAATGAATAAATAAATAAATTTATTTATTTTTATTTTTATTTGTTTGACAGAGAGAGAGAGAGAGAGAAGGAATGAGAATGCCACTGCAGACGAACTCCAGAGGCATGAGCCACCTTGTGTATCTGGCTAATGTGGGCCCTGGGGAATGGAACCTGGGTCCTTTGGATTTGCAGGCAAACACCTTAACCGTTAAGCCATCCCTCCAGCCCAAAATTAATTTTTTAAACCTTTAACTTTATATGTAAACAGGATTCATGGAATTATAATAAATATTAATAGCAACAGGCTTTCTTTAAAAAAAAAAAAACAATACAGTAATTTGAATACTTTGCCTCCTGGTTTGCCCAGGAAATCTCAGGCATGAAAAATACATTCTTGGTCTTTGAGACAGGCTCTTTATATGTATTCAACACCTAGACTGGCCCCTAGTTTGACCTCAAACTGGTAATCTTTCTACTTTAGTTTATTGAGTGCTAGGATTACAATCATGTGCCACTATGCCTGACTTTAATAAACATTCTTTAACAGAAATACCAAAATTTTTTAGTTCTCACAAACTCAACAATTTTTAAGTAAATTAGACTACATGAATAAGATTCCAAGTACTATTGTTTGACACATCCGCTTCTTTTTTCTTTTCTTATTTCAACCACTTTTGGAAAATATTTTTATTTATTTATTATTAGATATAGGTATATGTAAATATCGTATTTTTTATGTAAACATCACATGTTGATACCATCCTTTCCTTCCTCCCTGCCCCTTTTTTGAAGAGGCCTTCCGCGTTGGGGATGTAGGTCAACCCCAGGGAGATTGTGGGTCATGCATTGTGGGGGTGGGGGGGGAAGAGGCAATGTCTCTGTGCAAAATGTCCCAACTTATGGCTCTAACAATCTTTCCGCCCCCTCTTCCACAAACTACCCTGTAGCTCAGGCTGGCCTCAAACTCCTGATCGTCCTGCCTCTGCCTCTTCAGCAATATCCTACCGCATGCCCCACCACAACTAGCGCACATTGACTTTCTTTAAAAGTAAAGCTATTAATCATGTTGATCCATTCTATAAAGTCACAACAAATATTTCAAAATGGTAAAAATCCTAAAATATACATTATCATTATGTTTTTAATACAAATCACTCAGACTTCTAAAGCAATAGAACAAAAAGCAGTGACAATTTCTCCAACAGCTTTGGACAATCTGAACCACATTTCCAAACCCCTTTTTACTATGATGCTTGCAGCGAATTCCACCAGCACATTTTAGAACTTTTGCAAATTCAGATGTGTTCATTCACCTCAATTCATCTCTGATGAATAGCTGTGTGGAACTCTGGATTTAAGTACAACTGCATTACTGTTCTCTGATCCGTGTAGAATAATTCTTGGATTCATGGCAATGCCAAGCTAAATGACACTGCAAAGAAACCCTTTGTTTTCAAATAAATCAGTGCTTGGTTGTAGATAATGCTATAAAGAATGTTATTTATGTGTCATAGCTTAGTTAAAACTATAAAAATTGAAAACAACAACAAAAACTTCCACCTTTGCTTTAAAAATAATCTTTAAAGTTTTTATATAAATTCAATAGGAATTTAGAAGTAGAAAAAATTTGAATTATTACAGTCAAGGGCAATAAAGCCACATTTGCTTGGGGATACTTAAGTTAGTGGCAGATTTAAATATTTTATTTACTTATTTGCAAGCAAAGAGAGTGTGAGAAAAAGTACGAGAATGGGTACGCCAGGACCTCTTGCTGTTGCAAACTCTAAGTACGTGTGTCACTTTGTGCATCTAGCATTATGTGGGCACTGGAGGATTGAATCTGTGCCACCAGGCTTTGCAAACAAGGGTCTTTGACCAATGGGCCATCTCTACAGCCCAATGGCAGTTTAATAATAAGGTTCAGGCAATTCTCTATGCAACACCAAACAGGTTTTTATCTGCCAACACTTATCAGGAGCCTACATCATGCTATTCAATATGCTAAGCATTTTCACATCCATCATGACTCTCTAAAGTCAGTTCATAAGTTAAAATCATACTCACGCCTTCAGACATTCAATGTGGCCAAGTGCCACATGGTCTAAATGGAAAGAGATAATTCAATTATTGCAGTAACTATACTCTGAAGAGGAAGTACTTGTGTTTACGGCACAATTCAATCCCATAAATTTTCCTTCCAGAGGTGGAAATAGATTTTGAAGGCTTAGGAATTTTTTTTTTTTTTCCCAAGGTAGGGTTCTCACTCTGGCTCAGGCTGACCTGGAATTCACTTTGTAGTCTCAGAGTGGCTTTGAACCTTCGGCGATCCTCCTATCTGAAGGCTTAGGAATTTTTGGTAATCCTTCTTGCCAAGACCTATAAAGATTTCTATAGTTATCTCTTCCTTCATCCACCTCTATACTTTGTCCCAACTATCATAGTCTTGTGTGATTCTTCTATAGCTGCTGTTTATTATTAATCTGTGCTTTCTCCTGTCTTGTCTAACAATCTAGAAATGATACAGCCTTTCCAGCTGCATGTGCCATGCATGCCTTATAGAATATTCTGACACATACCCTTCATTAGGCCAAATGGCCTTCCAAATGATTATTGTTATACAAAAGGACTAACTAATTAAAAGATCACTCTACATACATATATGCAGCTTAAAAAGGGAAATAAATGTGGATGTTTTCTTTTTTGTAATTTCCAAACACTAGTTTATTTTTTAAAACATGAAATAATTTGGGGCTGGAGAGGTGGTTCAGCAGTTAAGGCACTTTCCAGCAAAGCCTAATGACCCAGATGCACAAAGTGGTACATGCATCTGGAGTTCATTTGCAGTGGCTAGAGGTCCTAGTGTGTCCATTCTCTCTGTCTGTTTTCTCTCTCTCTCTCTCTCTCTCTCTCTCTGCTTTCAAATAAATAAATAAAGTAGGGTCAGGGCTAGAGTGAGACCCTACCTCAAAAAACTAGAAAAAGAATTTAATCAATTGTCAATTTTTTTTCAATTGTCAATTTTAGTGAGCATAAAGATTCAGTATTACTATAGTTTTTTTGGAAATGTCTCTCAACCTCACATGAGCAAATAAACTATTCAATTTTTTTTTTTTTAAGTTTGGTGCCGGGAGTGGTGGTACACACCTGTAATCCCAGCACTTGGGAGGCAGAGGTAGGAGGATTGCCGTGAGTTCGAGGCCACCCTGTGACTCCATAGTGAATTCCAGGTCAGCCTGGGCTGGAGTGAGATCCTACTTCAAACCCTCCTCCAAAAATAGTTTGATTTAGGGCTGGAGAGATGGCTTAGTGGTTAAGGTGCTTGCCTGTGAAGCCTAAGAGCCCAAGTTCAACTCTCCAGATCCCATGTAAGCCAGATGCACAAGGGGTGACACAAGCCAAGGTTGCACATGTGCACAAGCTGGCACATACATCTGGAGTTTGGCTGCAATAACTGGAGGTCCTGGCGTGTCAATTCTCTCTCTCTCTCTCATAAAAAGTAAAAAAAAAAGTTTGATTTATTTATTTGAGAGACAGACAGACAGACAGAAACTACGGTTGGGGGCCTCTTTCTATAAACCAATTTAAGATGCATGTGCCACTTTGTGCAGCTGTCTTTATGGGGGTACTAGAGAATCAAACACCAGGCAGACAGGCAGGCAGGTTGTGCAAGCAAGAGCCATCTCATCCTCTAACCACTGAGCCATCTCTCCAGCTCCAAGTTTTTCCAGTCTTATCCAGTGTATTAATCAGAAAAGAAATGTTAATTTATTTGAGATGGATGTTAACACTGTTTTTAAAAAAAATTCCAGGCTAAGAGATGGCTCAGCAGTTAATATATTCCCCAGAACCCATGTAAATCAAGATGTACAGTGGTGCATACATTTGGAGTTTGTTTGCAGCGGCTAGAGGCCCTGGTGCTCTCTCTCTCAAACAGTTTTATTTTTTTTTAATGAAAAAAAGAGAAAAAATAAAGCTGCATTCAAACTGCAGCATCTAAAAGTAATAAAATGAAAAATATTGTGAAGTTTGCATTTGAGTCTTTTATAAAACTTCATAGTGAATTTTCATATTTATACTATGATATATTAAAACAGCACTTTGGAAGCAATATGGGGACCAAACAGGCAGAAGACCAACAAGAAAAGGTATGAATGACACTATTCACCAAGGAGACCTAGTAGTCATTTGTAGAATAATCCACCCAACAGCAGTAGAATCCAAGAGCATATGAAGCATTCTCCAAAACAGTCCATATATTAGGTCATAAATTTAAAACACACTGGATGCTAATAGCAAGAATTTGAGTTTGGCAGTAACATGAAACATTGGAATTCTGTAGATTTAGAATTTCACATAACCTCCTGGCATGGTGGTACACATTTTTAATCCCAGCATTTGAGAGGCCAAGGTTGGAGGATCACTGTGAGTTCAAGGCCAGCCTGAGACTACATAGTGAATTTCATCTAGGTCAGCCTAGACTAGAGTGAGACCCTACCTTGAAAAACAAACAAACAAACAAAATCCACATAACCAACTTTTTATATTCAGAATTTTAAGTCTTTTATATTAAGCAGAAATTAAATTATACATTTAAGGCATCTTGAATCATTTTTTTAATTTTTTATTTATTTATGTGAGAGCGACAGACACAGAGAGAAAGACAGATAGAGGGAGAGAGAGAGAATGGGCGCGCCAGGGCTTCCAGCCTCTGCAAACGAGCTCCAGACGCGTGCACCCCCTTGTGCATCTGGCTAACATGGGACCTGGGGAACCGAGCCTTGAACCGAGGTCCTTAGGCTTCACAGGCAAGCGCTTAACCACTAAGCCATCTCTCCAGCCCCTTCAGTCAGTTTTCTTAAAATCTCATACATTTCAAGAATAAAACATTAAAACTATTTCAGAATAATAAAGTGTGATGGTTTGATTCCAGTGTCCCCCATAAACTTAGGTGTTCTGAATGCTAGGTACCCAGCTGGTAAAGATTTGGGAATTAATGCCTTCTGGAGGCAGTGTATTATTGGTGGTGGGCTTATGGGTATTATAGCCAGTTTCCCCTTGCCACTGTTTAACACACTCTCTTGTTGGTATTGTCCATCTGATGTTGGCCAGGAGGTGATATCTACCCTCCGTTTATGTCATTGTTTTCCCCTGCCATCATGGAGCTTCCCCTCGAATCTGTAAGCCAAAATAAACTTTTTTCCCCCACATGCAGCTCTTGGTTGGGTGTTTCCTGCCAGCAATGTGAACCTGACTGTAACAGTAAAACTGGTACCAAAAGTGGGGTCATTGTTGCTTGAAACCTGACTGTGTGGCTTTGGCCTTTTGGAGCTGATTTTCAAGAGAAATGTGGAAGGATTTGAAACCTTGACCTAAGAGATGATTGCAGTGCTATAAGTACAGCTTGATGGATTATTCTATTCAAAGTTGAAAAACCTGAATGTAGTAAGAACTATGTATGGATTGTGAGGTTTGCATTGTGAGGGTGAGAAAGAGCTTTACCTGGGCTAGGCTAGAGGCAGTTTGTGTGGGAAGCTTGCTGTTATGCCTGTGTCCTGAGAACTTGTGCAGGATTGCATTGCATAGAAATGGACTGGTGTGAACAGAGAGATATAGCACAGGAAAAATGAAATCTGGGCTGAAATTTCTACCTGTACAGCTGCAAGTGTGTGAGATTGGGCCAGCTGACCTGCACTGGGACAACAGAAATAATTCAGTCTTTTGAAGGGCCTGAATGCTGAAGGAGTGTCCTGTTCTTCAAAGTCTGCTTTATTGCCCCCTGGATTAACAAACTGGCATAATACCTGGTATTATGGAGCATAAGAAATGCAGGAAAGAGAGGGTCACTGAATTTGCAACATGGTCTTTTGTTTTGGAAATGGCCATGGACAGTGTGAAGCAGGTCTTCTAAGGACTTCCTGCATGGAGCTATGAGAATGGACAATGGGTTGTAGTGAAGATCCAATGGAAATGCCAGGACCATGAGATGGCTGCTAAGGAAAGCTGCCCGCCCCAGATGAAGTTTTCCAGGACTGTGAGTAGCCTAGCTGGAGGGGTGGAATTGGAACTCCAGAGACTTGTTGATGGTTAGAATTATCGAACTTGGAGATTTGTCACTGGCTAGAGTTGTTGGACTCAGAACAGCAGATTCTGATGTTTGTTTTATTTAAATCTTATATTGGTTGAATATTTTTTTGCTCTGCCCAGTGCCATCTTTTGAAGTGTGTTCATTCTGTGCCATTATATGTTTTGGGGGATTTTTTTTTTTTTTTTTGGTATTATGGCTCTGTTAAAAGATCTCAGACTATGGGAATGTTTAAACATCATTAGGATTGATAAAAACTATGGGGACTTTTAAAGTTGTACTAATGTATTGGGTCCAGGGGTGGAATGTGGTGGTTTGATTCAGGTGTCCCCCACAAACTTAGGTGTTCTGAATGCTAGGTTCCCAGCTGATGGAGATTTGGGAATTAAATTTTACTGGAGGCAGTGTATTGTTGGGGACGGGGTTATGGGTATTATTACCAGTTTCCCCTTGCCAGTGTTTGGGACACTCTCCTGTTGCTGTTGTCTATCTGATGTTGGCCAGGAGTGATGTCCACCCTCTGCTCATGCCATCATGGAGCTTCCCCTCGAGTCTGTAAGCCAAAATAACCCCCCGCCCAACAAGCTGCTCTTGGTCAGGTATTTCCTGCCAGCAATGTAAACCTGACTGCAACTTAAAGCAAAAATGAAAAAGTCCATTTATTTACTTATTATGAGAGATAGACAAAGAGAAAGAGGCAGATAGAAAGAATGGGCATACCAGGACCTCTAGCCACTGCAAACAAACTCCAGATGCATGTGCCACCTTATGCATCTGGGTTACATGGGTCCTGGGGAATCAAACCTGGATCCTTTGGCTTCACAGGCAAGTGCCTTAACAGGTAAGCCACCTCTCCAGCTCAAGAAAGTCCATTTTCAAATCTACTTAACCACTGCCTCATGAGCTGATGTTTATACTGGTTATCTGTAAGTTAAATATGCCTCTTCTTTCTTTCTCTCTCTCTCTCTCTCTCTTTGGTTTTTTGAGGTAGGGTTTCACCATATACCATATAGTCTCAGGGTAGCCTGAAACTCACTACAATCCTCCTACCTCTGCCTCCTTAGTGCTGGGATTAAAGGCATGCACCACCATGCCTGGCTCTGCCTCTTCTTTCTGAGAGGAATCAGTTTTCCTCCCTTGTAAATACACAAAAGGACCGAGTTGGTAAAACCAGAGATGCCTCTTCAGATGATCTGGCCGTAAGAAGCAACCTTTGAAGCTTCACCAAGTCCAATATGCCCATTTGTAAATCAAATTACTTACTGAACCCACAGTTATTATGGCTATTTAATAAAATAATATCTAATGCCCCCAGCAGATGGTGGGGATTCAATAACATTAGTTCCTGTTCCTTTGCTCTTTGCAAGGTAGAATATGGATCATAAGTGATCAAAACTACACAAATCCTGATAAAAGAAAATATTTGGTTTAACATACACAATTACAAAGGGAAGAAATATCTAAAAGCTAAAAGTTACCCAATTTTTCCTTGCAAAGATACCAAACAGGGCTGAAAAGCTGGCTTAGTGGTTAAGTTGCTTGCCAGCAAGGCCTAAGGATTCAGGTTCAATTCTCCAGATCCCATGTAAGCCAGATGCCCATGGTGGCACATGCATTTGGAGTTCATTACAGTGGCTAGAGGCCCTGGTGTGCCCATTCTCTCTCTGTCTCCCCAATAAATAAATAAAAATAATTTTTAACACCAAACAGATACTCTTAAGTAGGTAAACTGTATCCATGGCAATAATACCATATGTTATGGGGGGAAAATAAACTTTGTACATTAAGCTGGTAATATTTGATAGTTTTGTTAGATATATAGTTGGCAAAATAGTACAGGTGAGTTCAATTAAGAATTTCTTTTAACAAGCCAATAACAACTTAGTTGGGCTGTACCTGTAGTATCAGAACATCCTGGAGGGAGGTTTCATAATGAATTGTAGCACTTGACAGCACTAAAGGGGAATAAAGCCATGGTGATATGGTTTGAATCTGAAATATCCCCACAGGCTCATGTTTGATACTTGGGCCCCAGCATGTGGCCTATTTTGAAGGGTATGGAGACTTTCCAAGGTAGGACCTGGGTGGTAAAGTAAGTCACTAGGAACTATTGTCTGATCTCCAGCCCAGCAGGACGTGAACAACTCCAGCTCTAACACATACTCCTGCCCACACCTTTGCAACAAGATTTTACATATATATATATATACATACACATATACACGCACATACATACATACATACACACACATATACATATACATATATATATATATATATATATATATATATATATATATATATATACATATACACACACACTATTATGGGACTGTGTGTGTGTTTTGGGCATATATTTGTGTATGTACAGTTTATCTGTGTATATAATGTATGCATGTATAGTACATGTAGTATGTTTATGTAAAGTGTATGCTCGTGCAAGTGTATCTATGTGTGTATGCATGAATCCCACGTGCACATATGCAGAGGCCAGAAGAGAATGTTGGATGTCCTCCCTCTATTGCTTGTCTGCTTTATTCCCTTGAGAAGGAGTCTCTCACTGAACCCAGAACTGCCAGTACCCCCACACACACACTGGACTGGCTAATCAGAGAGCCGCTGAGACTCCCCGATACCTGCTGCACCACAGAACTGGAGTAATAGGTACACAGGTCCACACCCATCTCTTTGCATGGGTGTTAGGGATTGAACTCAGAAAATTTTCAGACTCTCTCTGGTTTACCTACTATAGCAATTACCTTCTCATTTCTGGGACAAAACAACTGACTCAAAGTAGCTTATGGTAGGCAAGGGGTTATTCTGGCTTACAATGTTTTGGGGGAAGGGTGCTCATCATGGCAGAGAACGCTGAGCAAGAGCAGGAAGTAGGATCACATGGCCAAATATCAGCAGTAGGAGGAAGCAGTAAGAGTGAGCTAGCTAGCCAACACCCAGAAGAGTTGGACTAATAAATCCCCAGTGACACACCTTTGCCAGCAAGGCTCCATTTCCCAAAGGCTCCACTAGCTGGAGATTATGAGGTTATCGACAAACACATGAGGCTATGGAGGACACTTTACATTCAAACTAGCACACCCACGGAGCCATTTTCCCAGTCCTACAGGTATTATGCTTTTAAAAAACCAATGGGAGCTGGGCGTGGTGGCGCACGCCTTTAATCCCAGCACTCAGGAAGCACAGGTTGGAGGGTCACCAGGAGTTCCAGGCCACCCTGAGAATACAGAGTTAATTTCAGGTCAGCCTGTGCTAGAGTGAGACCTACCTCGAAAGACAAAACAAAACAATAAAAAAGAACAATGGCAACTTTATATAAGATTTATATGGAGGGACTGGAGAGAGATGGCTCAGTGGTTAAGGCACTTGCCTACAAAGCCTAATGATCCAAATTCAATTCCCCAGTATCCACATAACTCCAGATGCATGAAGTGGAGCATGCATCTGGAGTTCATTTGTAGCAGCTGGAGGCCCTGGCACCTATTTTCTCTATTTCTCTTCTCTCTAACTCACTCTGCTTATAAATAAACAAATAAAATAAAAACATTTATAAAAAACAAAAGGTAGGCTGGAGAGATGGCTTAGTGGTTAAAGCACTTGCATGGGAAGCCTAATGACCCACGTTTGATTCCCCAGTAGCCACCTAATCCAGATGCACAAGGAGGCGCATGTGTCGAGTTCATTTGCAGTAGCTAACAGCCCTGGAATGCCCACTGTCTCTCTCCCCACTCTGCCTCTTTGTGCTCTCTCTCAAAGAAAGAAACAAAATTAAAAAAAAAAAAAAAAAAAAAAAGGCATGGTGGCACACACATAGTACTTGAGAGGCAGAGGTAGAAAGATCACTGTGAGTTTGAAGCCAGCCTGAGAATACATAGTGAATTTCAGGTCAGCCTGGGCTAGAGGTAGACCCTACCTTGAAAAACTAAAAAAAATAAAAAAATAAAAAAGATTGGCATGGAGGGGCTGGAGAGATGGTTCAGTGGTTGAGGCACTTGCCTGCAAAGTCTCATGACCCTGGTTTGATTCCCCAGTACCCAAGTAAAAACCACCTGCACAAAATGGCACATGTATCTGGAGTTACTTTGCAGCAGCTAGCACCCCATTCTCTCTCCCTCTCCCCCTTCTCTCTCTTCTTGCAAATAAATAAAATATTTTTAAAAGATTTATATGGAAAGAGGAGTAGTATATTTGGAATTATATTTGTAAGTCAGGTAATCCAGGGGGCATGATGATTTTCACTTTTGTTTAGGGGTTTTAAGATAGGACAGTCTCCCTGAAGTCCAAGCTGGCCTTAAACTCATAATGCTCTTGCCTTAGCCTCCTAAATCCTGGGATTATAGGTATGCAGCAACATACTTGAGCATAGTGCTTATTTTTGTTATTATATTTTATTAGTTATTTTATTTTATTTTTTTGAGGCAGGGTTTCACTCTAACCCAGGCTGACCTGGAATTCACTATGTAGTCTCAGGATGACTTTGAACTCACAGTGATCGTCCTACCTCTGCCTCCCGAGTACTGGGATTAACAGCTATTTTTAATTTTTTGCACTAGCATTTCAAAATACATGACTGCTAGGGACCCGGTTAGATAGGTTTTTTTAGGTAGTCAGACAGGGAGTGGCTCACTTACGCTATCACACCCTCATCACACACATCACCTCAGCTCTTCACGCCTGCTTCAGTTGGGGTATTCAACGTTTGCTCATCTCACCCAATCACATCTCTTTCATACTCACACCCTACCCAAGTGTGGGTGAATTCCTCCTTTGAGCCCAGGCTGACTGACCAGTATACCTGGCACAGGTGTGACAATTACTTCCAAAGTGTGAACTCCAACTTGAGCTCATGGAGAAACTTTTTTGGTTCTTCTCCTCTCTGCCAGGGTGGGAAGGGACATTTTTTATGGTATTTAATTTTTTTTTAATTTCAAAGGGCAAAGTTGGGGGGAGAGAAGGCATTACCATGGGATATTATTTACAATCATGGAAATGTTAATAAAAAAGTAATGAAAAAAAATTTTAAGATTTTATTTTATTTATTTGAGGAAGAGAGAGGCAGGTAGAGAGATAGAGACAGAGACCAAGGGAGAGAATACACATGGCAGGGCCTTCAGCTGCTGCAAACCAACTCCAGATGCATGCACCACCTTGTGCATCTGGCTTACCTAGATCCTACAGAATCAAACCTGAGTCCTTTGGCTTTGCAGGCAAGCACCTTTACCACTAAGGCATCCCTCCAAGTGAAAGAATGAATGGTTGCACCAGGGCCTCTAGCCATTGCAAACAAACTCCAGACACATACGCCACCCTGTTCATCTGGCTTACATGAATCCTAGAGAATCAAATTTGGGTCCTTTGGTTTTGCAGGCAAATGCCTTAAATGCTAAGCCATCTCTCTAGCCCATGTTTTGTTTTTAGAATTTTTAAATTTTTATTTATTTATCAGAGACAGAGGGAGACAGAGAGTGATAATGGGCATGCCAGGGCCTCTAGCCACTGCAAACAAACTCCAGACACATGTCCCACCATGTGCATGTGCCTTAAGTGGGACCTGGAGAATTGAACCAGGGTCCTTAGGCTTTGCAGGCATGCACCTTAACTGCTAAGCCATCTCTTTGGTCCTTTTTGTTTGTTTGTTTGTTTTTTAAATTTTTTTATTTATTTGAGAGACAGAGAAAGAGAGAGAGAGGGAGAAGGAGAGAGTGGGCATGCCAAGGCCTCTAGCCACTTGCAAATGAACTCCAGATTCATGTGCCATCTTGTGCATCTGACTTATGTGGGTCCTGGGGAATCCAAGCTGGGTCCTTTGGCTTTGCAGGCAAGTACTTTAACCACTAACTCATCTCTTCCACCCTGTTTTTTATGTGTTAATTTCCCTGGAAGCACACATTTTTAACCCTCCCCCCATTTTTAAAAGTTTTTTGAGTTTGTCACTGTAGCCCAGGTTAAGCTGGGTGCATGCTCTACTTTATGCATCTGGATTTATACTGGGGAACTGAATTCAGATCACTAGGTGTTGTAGGCAAGTGCCTTAACCACTGAGCCATCTCTCTCCAGTCCCCTCCATATAAATCTTATATAAAGTTGCCATTGGTTTTTTTAAACCATAATACATGTAGGACTGGGGAAATGGCTCAGTGGGTGTGGTGGTTTGAATGTAACCCATGTGCTGAGATTAAAGACATGCACAAGTACACCTGGCTTTAATTTTTAAAATTTATTTATTTTCACATGTGGGTGCACTTAACAGGGTTTCTTCCTCCTGTAAACAACACCAGACACTTGCAACACTTTTTGTGTTCAGCTTTATGTGGGTGGCTGGGGAACTGAACCCTGTGTCAGCAAGCTTTTCAAGCAAGCACCTTTAACTGCTGAACCATCTCACCAACTGCCATGAGCATAGTTTTTAAAAAAAAATTTTAACAATGGTTTACATATTTACATAGGTCAAAAAGCCAAAAAGACAACTGGGCATGGTGACTCGTGCCTATAATGCCAGGCCTTGGGAGGCTGAGGTAGGAAGAGGGATGTGAATTAAGAGGCCAGCCGGAACTACAGAGTGAGTTCCCAGTCAGCCTGGGCTAGAGTAAGACCCTGCCTCAAAAAAAGTGGGGGGAGGGCTGGAGAGATGGCTTAGCAATTACGGCATTTGCCTGTAAAGCCAAAGGACCTTGGTTCGACTCCCAGGACTCACACGTTAGCCAGATGCACAAGGTGGCGCATGCATCTGGAGTTCATTTGCAGTGGCTGGTGGCCCTGGTACGCCCATTCTCTCTCTCTCTCTCCCCCTCTGTGTGGGTCTGACTCTTTCCCTTTCTCAAATAAATAAATAATTTTTTAAAAAGCCAACAAGACATAAAAAGAGACAATACATAGTGAAAGTCTGCTTCCCACCCAATTCTCATTCTCCAATCCCATTAGGTAACACTGTAAATTTCCTATGTATCCTTCCAAAGTCTCTTTTTGCATAGACAAAGCAAAGACAGAGTCTCATCTTTTCCTTGTCCTTCTACCCAGGCAGCACTAATACAGGGTGTTCTGTATCTCAAAGGCAAACATTTATTCCTAAAATATCCAATAAAATCAATAAAATATAATGTCAATTGGACAGAGACTTTTGTTCATGTAAGTGTATCTTTTAGGAGGAAGAACAAAAAAAAGTCTCACTGTGAGTTCAAGGCCAGTCTGAGACTACACAGTAAATTCCAGGTCAATCTGGGCAAGAGTGAGACTCTACCTCCTAAAAAAAAAAAACAAAAAAAAACAGCCAGGGCTGGGGGTAGTGGTGTATGCCTTTAATCCCAGCACTCAGGAGGTAGGGGTAGGAGGATTGCCATGAGTTTGAGGCCACCCTGAGACTACATAGTGAATTACAGGTCAGCCTGGACTAGAGAGAGACCCTACCTCGAAAAACCAAAACAAACAAACAAACAAACAACCCAGCCAGGCACCTTTAATTCCAGTACTGGGGGGGGGGGGGGGTGGGGAGGCAGAGGTAGGAGGATCGCCCATGAGTTCAAGGCCACCCTGAGACTACATAGTGAATTGTGAATTCCAGGTCAGCCAGAGTTAGAGTGAAACCCTAACTCAAAAAAAAAAAAAAAAAAAAAAAAAAAAATCACCAACAACGAAAAACAATCATGTACAATGGGACTGGTATAATCCCAACACTAGAGGCAGAGGCAAAGGATGGTATGTTTAAAGCCAGCCGAGGCTACATAGTGAGACCTTGTCCCAAAATAACACACACACATACACACAAAAGAAAAAAAAAAGGGAGGGGGGACAGAAATAAATAATATCAATGTTAGTAGAAGTCAGAAATTATGGACCTCTAAAAAAAGAGGCAAAATTCAAAGTGAAGAGAGGCCTAGTTGTAGAAATCCTAAAATCTTGTCATGAGTATTTTCTCTTTTCATTAATTAAAAAAAAAATCTCTTACCCTCCAATCCCCCCGCAAAAAAAAAAAAAAAAAAAAAAACACTGATGAGAAAGAGGTAGAATAAAAAGATCAATCAGAAAAGAATGACACTTGTCCTAAGAGTTACTATCTACTATGCAAGACTACATATACTTACACAAAATAAACTACTTTAAACCAGAGGTGGTGCACACCTCTAATCCAAGCAATCTGGAGGCTGAGGCAGGAGGATCACCCTGAGTTGGAGGCTAGCCTGGGCTACATAGTGAGTTCCAAGTCAGCCTGGGTAGACTGAGACTCTGCTTAAAAAAAAAAAAAACTATTAAAAAAGTGGTCTTAGTTCTGAAGGTTTATTAACAATGGTCCCAGTCCAACTAAGCAAAAAAAAAAACAAAAAACAACTTTCGCCTGGTGTGGTGGCACATGCTTTTAATTCCAGCACTTGGGAGGCACAAATAGGAGGGTTGCTGAGAGTTCAAGGCCACCCTAAGACTATATAGTGAATTACAGGTTAGCCTCAAAGAAAAACTAAAACAAACAAACAAAAAAAACAGTACTTTCGGGCTGGAGAGATGGCTTAGCGGTTAAGCGCTTGCCTGTGAAGCCTAAGGACCCCGGTTCGAGGCTCGGTTCCCCAGGTCCCACGTTAGCCAGATGCACAAGGGGGCGCACGCGTCTGGAGTTCGTTTGCAGAGGCTGGAAGCCCTGGCGCGCCCATTCTCTCTCTCTCCCTCTATCTGTCTTTCTCTCTATGTCTGTTGCTCTCAAATAAATAAAAAATGAACAAAAAAAATTTTTTAAAAAAAACAGTACTTTCATGATTCAATTTTAGTACCATGTTGCTGGGAGACTGAATAGAAACATCTTCTTCATCAATGTCTATAAATAGCAAGTCTTTACTCTCCATGCAACCTAAGTAAATACAGCCTTGGAAGAAGCTTCTTATAACATCTAACCAAAGCACCAAACACCTTTGCAAATGAGCTGAAGTTAGGATGCACATGGCTACCTGGGCCTGAAACCTCTGCCTTTTGTGGACGTCTTCAGCAGTGAGACCCAGCATTGCCCAACAGTACTGTTTCTCTGACTCTAAGCATCCAGGCAGACCCCAGATCTCACTGGTGCATATCTATCTCTACCAATGGAAATCTGGAGGGAAAGGGTTTGGAAGCTTAACATACTACTTCTCAAAGCTGCTAACCTTTGGCCTGGAATAGCTTTTGTCTTCAACCTAATAGAAAACACACACAAAAAATGTTTTTAGCCAGGTGTGGTGGTGCATGCCTTTGATCCCAGCACTCAACAGGCAGAGGTAGAAGGATCACTGTGAATTCAAGGCCATTCTGAGACTACAGAGTTCCAGTTCAGTCTGGGCTAAAGTGAGACCGTACCTTGAAAAAAAACAAGCAAACAAAAGTTGTTTTTAAGCCAGTTCTTTCAAACTTTGGATATATTGTGTTATATTTTGGGAGTTATCTTTCCAGATCAAGCATTCTATTCAACCCATTATATGAATGACATTTTTAATAGGAACAAAAAAAAAACAAAAAAACGGGTTGGAGAGATGGCTTAATGGTTAAGCACTTTCCTGTGAAGTCTAAGGACCCAGGTTTGAGGCTCGATTCCCCAGTACCCAGACGTACAAGGTGGCACATGCATTTGGAGTTCATTTGCAGTGGCTAAAGGCCCTGGTGTGCCCATTCTCTCTTTCTCTCTCTGCCTCTTTCTGTCTGTCTCTCTCAATTAAATAAAAATAAAACAAAATTTTTTAAAAAACAGCATAAAGCAGGTGTGGTGGCACATGCCTTTAATCCCAGCACGCAGGAGGCAGAGGTAGGAGGATCACCATGAGTTTGAGGTCACTCTGAGACTACGTAGTGAATTCCAGGTCAGCCTGGGCTAGAGTAAGACTCTACCTTGAAAAACCAAAAAGGGCTGGAGGGATGTCTTAGCAGTTAAGGCGCATGCCTGTGAAGCCTAAGGACCCAGGTTCAATTCTCCAGGTCCCACATAAGCCACATGCACAAGGGGATGCCCACATCTGGAGTTTGTTCACTGTGGCTGGAGGCCCTAGTGCTCCCATTCTCTCTCTCCCTCTCTCTGCTTCTTTGTCCATCTCTCTCTCAAATAAACAAATAAAAATAAAGTTAAAAAAAAAGAAAAACCAAAATAAATAAATAAAATTTTTAAAGCAGCATAAAGTAATGCTGTTGCAGTAACTTGAAGGAAAGAATTTATAAATAGTTTCAAATTTTTTAGTTCATGTCAATGCTTAAGGAAAAAGCAGCTTATTCAGAGAAGGGTGGGTGGAAACTTGTATGGATATTTTGAAAGGAGTTACTGGGTTTTCTTAAAGGACTTTGGAGGCTGAAACCACTCATTCTTTATAATATCTACCTTTCCTTTGAAACTAAAAGCTTTCCTTTTCCTTATTAAAGGCCTGATCTTAAGTGTACCATTGTAATTAGTATCTTTTTTGCTCAAGATCGAAATGAAGACAGAGAGATGAAGAAATGGTAAAAACTTGCTTGATGCAAGAGCTAGAACAGGAAGGAAAGAAAAGACAAAGAAACTTTTAGAAAGGAGAACAGGCCATGAAGATACAAGAGGCTAGATACAGTAGGCAAGTGTGCTAGTGAGAAGAGAGTGAAAAGATGTCAACAGACAGATGGCAGTGTCTAAAAAAAAATTGCTACTATGTAAAGAGGGAGATGTATACATGAAATTTTACTGGATGCTAACCCTGAGGCGGCTTCCAGGATCATAAGCGAGGGTAAAGTTATCTATTCCCACCATTAGTGGTAGTGTTGTCAAACCAATTACTTCAATGTACTACTTAACCTTAGGACAGAATTTCAGAACAGCTCAAGTTTAGCTGCTCTCGTTTCTTTTGTTGTTGTTGTTGCTGCTGTTGTTGTTTTTTGAGGTAGAGTCTCATTCTAGCCCAGGCTGACCTGGAATTCACTCTGTAGTCTCAGGGTGGCCTCAAACTCATGGCGATCCTCCTACCTCTGCCTCCCAAGTGCTATGGTTAAAAGCATGTGCCACCATGCCTGGCTTACCTGCTTTCATTTCTAACTGACCTTGAGAGCAGCTACATTTTTTTTTTCCTTAGTTCAAATCCATTATTTCTGCTTCTCTTTTAATGATTAGAATCAATTATACACGAATATTTCATCATTTATTTTCTTTTTTTAACTTTTTATTGACAACTTCCATATATACATACAGACAATATATCATAGTCCCCTCCCATCACCCTCCTTTTCCCCCTCCCAAATCCCCCCTACACTGAATCCCTTTTTCCAACAAGTCATCATTCCTTATATATATTGTGGTATTTTTTGTTGGCTTTATTTTTGTGTGTGTATGTGTGCATGGTTTTTTTGAGGTAAGGTCTTGCTCTAGCCCAGGCTGACCTGGAATTCACCATGTAGTCTCCAACTCAAGGCTATCCTACTACCTCTGCCTCTGAGTGCTGGGGTTAAATTCGCACACCACCACACCTGGCTGGCTTTATTTTTTTTTATACTTTTATTATTTTTTTTGGCTCTTTTTGAGATAGGGTCTCACTCTAGCCCAGGCTGACCTGGAATTCAGTATGCAGTCTCAGGGTGGCCTCAAATTTATGATGATCATGCTACCTCTGCCTCCCAAGTACTAGGATTAAAGGCATGCACACCATACCCAGCCTTATTTTATTTATTATTATTTTTTTTTTATCCTCCTCTCCTCTACTAACCTATCCTATTCTTTCTATTCTTCTATTTCAAGGCAGTTCTCATTCTCATCTAGGCTGTCCTGGAACTTACTCTGCAACCCCAGCCTGGCCTCTGGTTCACAGTCATCCTCCTACCTCAGCCTTCCAAACACTGGAACTAAAGGTGTGCATTACCACTCCAGGATCTGTATTTTGTGTTTTAGTTGTACTAAAAATAAAAATGAAAGATCCTCATTAGAAATACATGGTTTTTATGTTGATTTCTCATTCCATCCACACACCCTCACCGCATGCCTTCATGAGCAAAAGTATAAATTTCCAAGGGTGTAGCCAGGTTTGAGTATGGCAGCTGGCCAGGAAACACAGTAAAAATAACTGATTCAAAGGTATATGGAATTTATGACGGTTGACTACATGAACATGGTTTCTAACCAACAAAGTAAGCCTGTAAAAATATTTTTTAAATGGCACTGAATTTTGGGCATGGTGTCTCATGTCTATAATAATTCCAGCATTCAAGCCAGAGTGTGGTGGCGCATGCCTTTAATCCCAGCAGAGGCAGAGGTAGGAGGATCACCATGAGTTCAAGACCACCCTGAGGCTACACAGTAAATTCCAGGTCAGCCTGAGCTAGAGTGAGAACCTACTTCGAAAAACAAAAATAAATAAATAAGATAAAAAATTCCATCACTCAAGAGGCTAAAGCAGGAGGATTGACCTGAGTTTGAGGCCAGCCACCACTTCACAGTAAATTCCAGATCAGTGTGCTACAGAGTAAGACCCTGCTTCAAAAAAATATGGTGCACAAGGCCCTTGGCTTTCCACCAGAAATAGACGGTAAGACCCTATTGCTGAAGACTCCACATACTTGGGCTGCAAGGCCACTGAGAAATCCTGCTGGAACTGAGCTCATAACCTCCTCCATGTAGACCAGCTGACAGAAAGCTGGAAGAAGCCATTCTGCATGCAGCTCAATGGGAGAAAGAGAAATCACCAGTGAAGATACTCAACAGTAGACACTGCAAGCCTTATATTTGGCTAGCTAGGCCAAATGAGCCAATGGGTACAACAGGGGCACATCTGTCATGGTGGAAACCAACTGCCCTCTAATTGGACTGGAGGCCTGCTCCATGGGAGGAAATACATCCCTGATACTGAAAACCTAAAACAGCAGTAGTCATGAGCCCTAGAGGTGTAACCTCTGCTGCTGTCTGGCTAAATGTATGTACTATGCTTATCTAACTGCCCAGTAAGCTCTTCTCTTAATGTTCATACCCTAATATTAATGCTACTCTCACGTTTGGTAGAGAACCTTCTCTTTTCAGATGGCAGTGACCTTGGGATGACTCAGAAGGCATCATGGTGCTGGAAAGAAGTGACAGGAGTGCTCAGCACTGCAATATCTCTATCACACCTTCCAAGGCTCAGGGTCTATTGCAGAAGTCATGGCAGAAAGAATGTAAGAACCAAAGGAAAGGTAGGACTCTTCACAATGTGCTCCCTCCAGACACAAAATGGCCTGGATATCCATGACCTCACAGTACCTGACACTATGTACACAAGACCATCATAGTAGGAGGAAAAGATGATGACATCAAAAGAGAGACTGATTGAGATGGGGAGGGGATATGATGGAGAATGGAGTTTCAAATGGGAAAGTGGGTGGAGGGAGGGTATTACCATGGGATATTTTTTATAATCATGGAAATTGTTAAAAAATTTTTGAAGTACTGAGTAATATGTTGATCACAACTTCCAAGGCTCAGGGTCTAATGCAGAAGAGGTGGTGGAAAGAATGTAAGAGCCAAAGGAAGAGTGGGACTCCTAACAACATGCTCCTTCCAGACATAAAATGGTCTGGATATCCATGACCTCACAGTGCCTGACACTACCTAAATAAGACCATTAAAAGAGGAGGAAAACATCATGACATCAAAATAAAAGAGAAACTGATTGAGATGGGGAGGGGATATGATGGAGAATGGAATTTCAAAGGGGAAAGTGAGGGGAGGGAGGCTATTACCATGGGATATTTTTATAATCATGGAAGATGTTAATAAAAGTTGAGAAAAATTTTAAAAATTTTTGAAAAAATATGGTGTAGAAACTAGGTATAGGCATATTTAAATAAGTCTAAAAGAATATATTTTAGGGGCTGGAGAGGTTGCTCAGTGGCTAAAGCACTTGCCTGCAAAGTCTAAGGATGTGAGTTCAATTTCCCAGTACCCACGTAAAGCCAGATGCACAAAGGTGGCACATGTGTCTGGAGTTCATCTGCAGTGGCTAGAGACCCTAGCATACCAATCTCTTGATCCCTCTCTTTTTTTTCCTACATAAATAAATAAAAAGAATATGCTTTATTTATTCTTTTATTTTTATTTTTTTATTTTTTGGTTTTTCGAGGCAAGGTCTCACTCTAGTTCAGGCTGTCCTGGAATTCACTATGTAGTCTCAGGGTGGCATCAAACTCATGGCGATCCTTCTACTTCTGCCTCCAGCAATATACTTTAAAATATTAACAAAGTGGTTATTAAGGAGTTACAGGTTAACTAGTGATTGTTTTCTTTTTCTGCTTTTTACCTCTCTCTCTTATTTTGTTCTCACTATATTGCCTATTGCTCAAGATGGTCTCTGACTCCTGAGCTCAAGCCATCCCCCTTCCTTAGCCTCCTAAATAGCAACTGCACCCAGCATATTGCTAACTCCCCCCCCTTTTATTTTTAATTTTATGAAAGTAGTATATTATCTTGGTAATAGAAATAGTCAAGAGCTAGGATGTAACTCAGTTATTAGAGTGCTGCTTAGCCCAGCATGCATGAAACCCTGAAATCTTAGCATTGCATGAAACAAAGCAAGGGGGCGAATGTCTATAATCCCAATGCTTGGGAGGCAGAGGCAGAAGGATCAGAAGTCCAAAGTCATACTTGGCTACATAATGAGTTCAAGGCAGGCCTTGGTACCTGAGACCCTGCCTTAAAAAAGGGGGGGAGGGGCCTGGAGAGATGGTTTAGCAGTTAAGGTGCTTGCCTGTGAAGCCTAAGGAATCATGTTCAACTCTCCAGGTCCCACATAATCTAGATGCACAAGTGATGCAAGCATGAAAGGCTGCACATGTACACAAAGTGGCGCACACATCTGGAGTTCATTGCAATGGTTGGAGACCTTGGCATGCCAATTCTCTCTCCCTGTCTTGCTCTCACTCTTGTTCTCTCACATAAAAGAAAGGTCAGTCTATTGGGCTTGCCTCAAAATAATAAAATACAAAAAGCAAAAACAACAACAGAAAGAATTAACATGAAATGGAGAGCCAACAGATGACCAATAATATAGCAGAATACTAAAAAGCTGAGAAAATTATGTTAATCAATACATGTCTAACATAAAGTATTAAATAAAAAAGAACGAATTTCACTGAATTATTTTCATTTTAAAAAACTTATCTAGAGCTGGGTGTGGTGGCGCACGCCTTTAATTCCAGCATGTGGGAGGCAGAGGTAGGACTGCCATAAATTCAAGGCCACCCTGAGACTACATAGTGAATTCCAGGTCAGCCTGGACTAGAAGTAAAACCCTATCTCATAAAAAACAAAACAAAACAAAAATAACAATTAATGTTTAGGGCTGGAGAAATGGTTTAGCAATTAAGGCATTTGCCTGTGAAGCCTAATGACCCAGGTTCAATTCCCCAGTACCCACATAAACCAGATGCACAAGGAGGCACATGTGTTTGGAGTTCATTTGCAGTATCAGGAGGTCCTGGTGTGCCTGTTTTCTGTCTCTAAAAAAATTTTTTTTACTAATATTATTGTTATTTTAAAATGTGACACAAGGCTTTAATTTCAGCACTTAGGAGACTGAAATAGGAGGATTGCTGTGAGTTCAAGGCCAGTCTGGAGCTACAGAGTGAGTTACAGGTCAGCCTGTGCTAGAGTGAGACCCTAACTTGACACACACACACACACACGCACACACACACACACACACATATACATAAATACATACATATATAAATATATATGTGTGTGTGTGTACATATGTGTGTGTATGTATATGTATATGTATGTGTATGTATGTATGTGTGTATATATATATATATATGAAACAAGGTCTGTTGCTGCAGCAGAAAAGAAACTGTGGCTCAGTGCGAGACTCTGCAAACCAGACATGGGGGAATTCACCAGCTTGGATAAGGCCAAGCTAAAGAAAACAGATGCAGAGAACAGCCTGCCCACCAGAGACCACTGAACAGCAATAGCAAAGTCAGAGTTCCTAAATGCCTAGAGGATCCCGGCTCCCACCACAGCATCTTTGAGTCCCCTCATGATGTGGAGGAAGAGCCCCTGCAAGACGAACATGAGCCACAGGCTACACTGTGAACACAGGCACTCTCCCCACCCCATGCCACTGCTCTGCAGGTCTCTGTGGAAACCCCCAACTGGGCTGCCAAGTTACTCCACTTTGCCCTGGGGTAATATAAAGTTATATGACAGTGCACAGTGGCGCATGCCTTTAATCCCATCACTCGGAAGGCAGAGGAAGGAGGATCATCATTAGTTCGAGGCCAGCCTGAGACCACATAGTGAATTCCACGACAGCCTGAGCTAGTGTGAGACCCTACCTCGAAAAAAAAAAAAAAGTTATTTGTGTAATTAGTGAAAATAAAACACAGCACAAGGCAAAAAAAGAAAAAATAGAGTAACAAAAATAAAAAAGAAGATACCCATATAATGTTTTCTTGGGAAACTAAGGATAAGTTTCCAAAATTCACTTGTAGCTGGTCATGCATCTTGTACATGTATGTTCAGTTTATTATTTGTTCTACATATCTTCCTCTGCATGTGTGGATGCTGAATTGGAAACTAGATAATTTTTTTTTTTTTTTTTTGGTTTTTCGAGGTAGGGTCTCACTCTAGCCCAGGCTGACCTGGAATTCACTATGGAGTCTCAGGGTGGCCTTAAACTCATGGCAATCCTCCTACTTCTGCCTCCCGAGTGCTGGGATTAAAGGCATGTGCCACCATGCCCGGCTGAAAATACATAATTTAAAATGAACTTTAATCTTTGTTGGTTTAGTCAAGGCTCTGATAGATAGTCCAGGCTGCTTTCAAACTCTTGATCCTCCTGCCTCTGCCTCCAAAGTGCTAGGATTACAGGTATGCACCACTAAATCCAGTTTACCTTTAATCTGTTTTTATGCAAAAGACAGCAATAGAAATAACTAGAGTAATACCATGCATAGTATCATGAGCCTGTCATCCCCACTACTCAAGAGGCTGAGGCAGGAGTATCACTTGAGGCCAGGCATTATAAGCCCTTTTGAAGATAGTGAGACCACTGCCATCTCAAAAGAATTTTTTAAGTGAAAAATGAAAATTGAAGCAATAATTTCCTTCTTATTTCTTAAAAATTTTACTTATTTATTTATTTGAGAGAGAGATAGAGGCAAATAGAGAAAGAGAAAGAATGGGCGTTCCAGAGCCTCTAGCCACTGCAAAAGAACTCCAGATGCATGTGCCACCTTGTGCATCTGGCTTACATGGGTACCAGGGAACTGAACCTGGGTCCTCAGGTTTTACAGGCATGCACCTTAACTGATAAACCATCTCTCCAGCCCACCAGTAGCTATTTCTAGTCCTTTCCAGACTATCATTCCCTATAGCTCTTCCCTATGTGTATATCCGCAAGGTAGAAGTGAAGCAATACTGCATAGAATCTTTCACCATTAAATCTCCCTAGCATCTCCTTTCACCTGCACATCTACTTTCCCTCTTACATACCACAATCGTCACCCTACGACAATTTCCTTTATGTCATTATCTCTTACACTCATTCATAATCCTACTAAGGAAAATCATGCACAGAGTGTTTGTTTTTGTTGTTTCAGTTTATGTTGTTGAGTTTTTCTTTTTGGTTTGTTTTGGTGGGAATGTGAATTAAACCCAGGGCCTCATGCATACTAAGCAAAGGCTCTACCAACTGAACTATCTACCAACTGAGCTTGGATTTCAACAGAATAATTATGGATACACAGAGATACATTTAGCCATGTTTTCAGGACCCATGGATAACAGGAAAGGACCTGAGAAACTAGACAAGAACAAGGATGCTTCACATTGCCCTAATTCTCTCCGGAAGCCTTCAGTCTCAGCCTCTGAGAGGAAAAACTATTTTACCAGTTGATGATCTGAACTGGCCTTCAACATCTGATTTCTACTTCTTCCCCAGCAACAACAATTAACTCAAAATAATATTCAGTTAAGATTATGTTAATGTGCTCGGCACCTCTATTTATCACTTTGCTCCATGAAACCGCAGGGGGAGGGTGAAATGACAGCAAAGCTTCCACCATCAGGAATAGAATAGGTAAAGAAAAACAGAGACTTAAAATGGCTTGAAGTAACGTGGGAGCCTTTTCTGTCGGGAATAACATGTTATATAATTTGAGTTTCACGAATCAGCAGTTTAGTCCATAATTTAAATGAAATCTTAAAAAGAGGCGGGGGGAACATAAAGACTGGTAAGGTCAAATAGTTTCTGCAATAAGGCAGGTTTCAAACGTGCTTCCTTTCCACCTCCACAGAGAAGGCTGACAGGCAGATGACTCAGTCTGGCTTCATTAAGGGTTTTTTAGCACCTAATATTCCCCATGGGGAAACCATGCCATCTTTCATTTTGCCGGGGTAGCCCTTTTCAAGCTCCTCACCAGGTAATGGGCATATTTTCCTCTCTAACTGAAGTCACTCCACCTGGAGAATCACATACTTTAGGAAAAGGAGGTCTATGCTTGAAGGATATAAGTAGTTGAGTTTTTTGCTTTAAAAAAGAATAACATTCTACTAAAGTAATTGCAACATTAAAAAAAAAAAACACATGGCAATGTCAGACACTTTAGAAAAACTGAGAATACCTATGATGTCTGTATTTGAACCTGCTCATAAATCTAAGAAGCTTGGAGACAAATATAAGAAAGTTGTCAATACAAACACTAACAGCATTTGTCCAATCTAAACCTTCTCAAAAATCAAAGAAAACAAGGTAGGGTGTTTGACAAAAGAAAACAAAAAACAAAAACCACCACCACCATCAAGCTATTTTCTTTTTCAATGATTATAAATCCTGAATCCAAAGGCACCCTTGCCCATTTTAGAGAAAAGGTATATCTGATACTGCTTGAAATAAGAGAGGTACTGGATTAAGCCTGGAAATCTCTTCTGCACAAATCAATTACGATGGTATTTTGAGAGGCATGTTTTGAAAGAGCAAGCTATTTGAAGTCATTCATTCCACAAATATTTATTACAGGCCTGCACGTGCCAGGATCTGTTCACACACCCACTCTATTCAAGCTCAGACTCTCACCAGCTATGCAACTAAGGCTTAAAGCACATTAATAGTTCTCTGCCTCAGTTTTGTACAAGTGGGAATAAAAAAGTAACTCTGACTTCACAGTGTCTTTCTGAGGACAAATAAGTACGTCTGGGGCACTTCTGTAAACCATGAAAATGTTATTTATTGTCTGGCTGAATTGAACTCATGAGTGCCACCAATACCTGCGGTGCCATAAATTGTATCAGAGGAAGGAGAGTTTCCTGCTTCAAGATATACTTCATAGTCCTACTAAAGAAGGCTCTTATCTCACTTAATTGTCTCCCAGGAAATTAAAATATATGAGAAATGAGAAAGAGGGGCAATATGAAATGCAGATTTTTTTTTTTTTTTTTTTGGTTTTACAAGGTAGGGTTTCACTCTAGCCCAAGCTAACCTACGGAGTTTTATTTTTTTTCGAGGTAGAGTCTCACTTCAGCCCAGGCTGACCTGGAATTCACTATGTAATCTCAGGGTGGCCTTGAACTCACATCGATCCTCCTATCTCTGCCTCCCCAGTGCTGGGATTAAAGGTGTGCGCCATCACGCCCGGCTGATACACAGATTTTTGAATTACATTTTTAATTACCACATTGGCAAAAAACTACCTCACTATGCATTCACCATTCCAGGCCTCTACCAACTTAGGCATTAGACCCGAAATGCTCATTTGACAAGGGCATTTGATTGTGGAAACATATCCCCTCCATATACAATTTGCAAATAGCAAAATGGATACCTTATGAGGTTGATCCACCAACTCAATGTTACAACAACAGATGGCAGTAAAATTACAAAACGCTGTCAATGTGTACAAACAAAAATGTTCTTTTTTTTTGTAGCTCAAGTTCAATCTGATGCTCACATCTGGGCCATGTCATATGAACTGTCAGATTAGAAACAAAGCTCCTTTTGAAAACAAAACTAGGCTCACTGTAGTGGCAGCTGAAGAAAGAGGGAAGTTTTGGTTTCTCTGGAATAGCTGGCTGGGCTGGTGGACCGGACCAACCAGAGAGATCACCTTACAGAGACCGATGAGGATCTGGTCTTCGAGCAACAGGTTCTATTCCTGGAGCTCTAGGCTTGCTTCCGGCACGGAATGAGGGGTGATAGCTTGTCTTATGGGAGTGGTAGCCTAGGGGGCTAGAAGACACACCCAGTCCTAAAGTACATCTGAAACTTCCTCTAACGTTTCCAGCTCTTTCTGACATTCGGGGAATTAAAGTACATAGGCCTCTTCATAGCTAGAACCGCTATAATTTAGTCTTTTCAGTTAGGAATTTAAATTAATATTTACAAAGCACTCAGAAAAGGGCCCAGTGCATACAGCACATTAAGAGCTATGTTTCCAGATCAGGTGGGTGAATTACTTTACCGAGAGAAAAAAAAAAATCAAAATCATTAATAGGCTATCTCATTATATATATATATATATATAGTGATAAAGACTTTTAAATTGTAGTGCTCTGTCTTGGCTCCGAAGCGCACCCTGCGTAGTCTCGTGCAGGACTGAAGTTCTAGTGGCGGCGGTTTGGCGTGCCCAACTTGCAAAATCAAGTCACAGAGTCTGCGGCAAGGGACGACTCCTTTCCGTCTATCCCAAGAACCATGCACGAACTCGGGGCACGTTTAGGGGATGCATAAACAAGCGGCGCTTGGACCTGAGAATCCGCAGCCAGGGACAGAACGGGTTCGGGTCACCGAGCGGCTCCGGAGCCCAGCCCACGCCGCGCGGGCGCCCCGCGCCCACCTCCGCCTCAGCCGGGCTCTCCCGCCTTCGCGCTCCGCTCGCTGCCCGAGCGACCGACCCACCCACCCGCGTTCACCGCGCCGGGGAGTCCTGCGCGCGGGTCTGACGGTCGCCGCGGGCCGGCTCGGGGCGCCGGGAAAGTCATGCTCCGACTCGGAGCCCGGCCGCCGCCCACGGAGGCCCCGTCCGCCCGGCCCCGGGCCCCGCGTGCCGACCGCGGCCCGGCCCAGCCCCGCGCGCCCGCCGCGCCCCTTACCCGGCCGCCGTGCTGCCTCCCTCCCGGCGGGCGAGCGGGCGCGGAGCCCGGCGCGCTCGCGCTTCCTCCTTCCCGGCAAGGCCCGCCGGGCGCCGGCGTTTCCTCCCTGACGCGTCACGGCGGCGGCCCGCGGCTCCTCCCGCGCGGCGAGCGGGCCGGCTGAGGAGAGCGGGCGCGGCGCGAACACGCGCCGGGGACCCCGGGCGGGGGCGGGCGGCACGGCCCGGCAGGACGGCGCCCCGGCCGGCCGCCGAGACGCCTCGTCTTCCCTTCCCCGAGGAGCCGCGCGAGAGGCCCGCGGCGGGGCGCCGTCGGCCCGGGTCACGCGGTGAGCAAAGTTCGAGAGCACGAGGACCCTCGCCCGGGGGCCGCGCCGCGGGGCCGGCGGGAAAGGGACCTTGAGCTCGCCGCCGACCCGGGCCCTCCTTCCCCGCCGGGGAGAGGACGAGGGGACCCCGCGGGAAGGGCTGGGGAGGGCGCCTGTGGCGGAACTGCAAACTGAGGGAAGTAAACGAAGTCGCCGCGCAATTTGAGAATGCTTCATTTAGCATTATTTGAGCACTTTTCCACTTTTTCTTTTTCTTTTTCTTTTTTTCTTTTTTTTTTTTTTCTCCACCCCATCAGCAAAGTTTCGAGCCATGGTTATGGATAAGAGAACTTTCACACATTGGCAGATCTTGTATACAGAGACTGTCCTTTCTCTACATCATTTTAGAGCTGGGAGTCAATCTCTTCTTCTTGCCTGGTTTTTAATTACAGAAGCTACTTTTTTTTAGAATGGAAAAGTAAGAATTGCAAGACTCCACTGGTTGTGGGTTGAAGTTAAGATTTTGAAGTAGAATTGCCCCCCCCCCTTCCAACACCACTCTAATTTAGGTTTTCTCTCATATCACCCGAACATTTCAACTTGCATGTCTTGCTTCAGATTTTAAAGCAATTGTCTAGACTTTAGATCATTTTAACTGTTATATCACAATTTGGATTTTTTCCTTCTTTTTTTTTTTAATTTTTTTTGTTCATTATTTATTTATTTGAGAGCGACAGACATAGAGAGAAAGACAGATAGAGGGAGAGAGAGAGAATGGGCGCGCCAGGGCTTCCAGCCTCTGCAAACGAACTCCAGACGCGTGCGCCCCCTTGTGCATCTGGCTAACGTGGGACCTGGGGAACCGAGCCTCGAACCGGGGTCCTTAGGCTTCACAGGCAAGCGCTTAACCGCTAAGCCATCTCTCCAGCCCAGATTTTTTTCCTTCTTTTTTTTTTATTATTTATTTATTTATTTAAGAACGACAGACACACAGATAGAGGGAGAGAGAGAATGGGCGCGCCAGGGCTTCCAGCCTCTGCAAACGAACTCCAGACGCGTGCGCCCCCCTGTGCATCTGGCTAACGTGGGACCTGGGGAACTGAGCCTTGAACCGGGGTCCTTAGGCTTCTCAGGCAAGCGCTTAACCGCTAAGCCATTTCTCCAGCCCTTTTTTTCCTTCTTAAAACAGATTTTAAAATCCAAATACTTTAAAAAAAAAAAAAGGTTTTATTAACTTACTTGCAAGCAGAGAGAGAGAGAGAAAATGTGCATGTCAGGGCCTCCACTGCTGGCTGCAAATAAATTCCAGACACATGCGCCACTTTGTGCATCTGGTTTATGTGGGTCCTGGGGAATTAAACCCGGGTTCTTTGGCTTTGCAGGCAAGCCCTTTATCCGCTGAGCGCTCTCTCCAGCCCTGTAACTACTTTTTATACTTCAGAATAGAACTACGGAGGTTTCTAAACAATGGTTTTTAGTGGAATTCGGAAATGGACATAAAAGTACAGAAGATATAGACCAAAAACATTGCCAGTGGTCCTTTAAATAGTGCACTGTGGTTCACATACAAAGCAATCCACACAATGGAACTTAGAAAAGTTCCTTCTTAGTAACAAAATCAACAAGTGATCAGTGTATGTGTTAATTAAAGCCATATTCAAAAATTTCTCAGACAAAAGGAAGTTTTGTGTCAATAAACACCAACTGGGATGACATCATTCTTGCTTTATAGACAAATACCTACCTATCACCACATTTTGAATTTAAAAAAAAAGGAAACACATCTGGGAACCATTACAGCATTGCCAGGATAAATTTGTCGTCCTGCTGTGACTACAAACACAGAGGGACAAAGAGAAGGAGAAAGAGAATAAAGAGAAGAAGGGAAGAGCCAAACATTTTAAAACATTTAAAACATTTTAAGAAAGAGTGAACTACATTTTAAAATTTATTTATTTATTTATTTTTTGAAGTAGGGTCTCCCTCTAGCCCAGGCTGACCTGGAATTCACAATGTAGTCTCAGGGTGGCCTAGAATTTATGGTAATCCTCCTACCTCTGCCTCCTGAATGCTGGGATTAAAGCTGTGTGCTACCACACCTGGCTATTTTATTTACTAATTTATGAGAAAGAGAGGAAGATAGAGAATGGGTGCACCAGGGTTTCCAGCCACTGCAAAGGAACACCAGACACATAGGCCACTTTGTGCAGCTGGCTTTACATGGGTCCTGGAGAATCGAACTGGGGTCCTTAATCTCTCCAGTCCCCCTTTTTTTTGAGGTAGTGTTGCACTATAGCCCAGGCTAACTTGGAACTCATTCTGTAGTCCTAGCTGGCTTCAAATCACATCGATCCTCCTACCTCTGACTCCCAAGTACTGGGACTAAAAGGGTGAGCCACCCACAGCTGGCCATGAACTACATTTAATTGACAAGCCAGGTACTTTGCCTTTGAAATCTGCATGTTGAAAGATTCATTTCTCAAAAAAAAAAAAAAAAAAATTAGAGGAGGTAAATATATTTACAAACCACTAGTTTCAATTAAAAGTCATTTTTACTTGGTGCTAGAGATTAAACCTGTTTATACTAGGCAACCACTGTACCACTGTGCTGCATCTCTAAGCCCTAAAATCATTTTTATTATTTTTTTAAGCAAGGCTTCACCCTAACCCAAGTTAGCCTGGAACTCACTCTATAGCCCAGGCTGGCCTTGAATTTAAGGTTATTTTCCTACTCAGCCTCCCAAGTGCTGGGATTAAAGGCTTGTGCCACCACACCTGGCCCTAAAATTAATGTTAAGGGTACAACTTGAGTCCTATCTGTTTAGTCAATCTTATCATTTATGTAGATATAGTTGATATCCCCATTTCCATTATATTTTCAATTTAAGCTTAAAACATAAAAGTTAACAAATACTGGGATAAGTGACTAGATGATGTTTATGCTTTTACAAAAGGTTTCATGCAAATAAAAAATTTAAATATAGGAATTTTTGTCAGACTGAAAGTTACAATATTTTATTTGGAAATATAATTTCTGTTCATTTGGGTAAGGCAAATAGTTTACTTATGGATTCTATTTCTAGAGATTATGAGAACAAACTTTGGAATCAGACAGGTCTAGGTTTAACCAATGGATTTTCTGCTTCCTGCTTGGGGCAAACAGTTTACCTCTCTGAGAAGTGGTCTCATTAGTAGCATCAGGGTAATAGTATTTTTTTTTCCCTTCTCAAAACAACTTTAATAATAATGCTTAAATCATGAAGTTAGTATGAGATCAAGTGAAATTAAAATGACTGGAACATAATATCAATTGATTGCTATGGCTTCAACATGTTTTTCAAAGTTTATGTGATGAAAACTTCAGTGCTATAGTCCTGAGAAATGTGGCACGTGGCATAACAGAGTGCATTTTTATTTATTTATTTGAGAGAAAGAGAGAAAGAGGCACATAGAAAGAGAGAAAGAATGGGAGTGTCAGGGCCTCTAGCCACTGCAAATGAACTCCAGATGAATTACCTACCACCTTGTGCATCTGGCTTACATGGGTCCTGGAGAATTGAACTGGGGTTCTTTGGTTCTGCAGGCAAATACAGAGTCATCTCTCTAGCCCTATATACTCTATTTAAAATATATGTGTGTGTGTGTGTATATATATATTTATATAAATATATAATATATATTTATATATATATTTATATATATATTATATATATATTTAATATATATTTATAATAATATATATATACATTTTAAATAAATAAATTCCAGGTAGTGTCTCACTCTGGCCCAGGCTGACCAGGAACTCAGTATGTAGTCTCAGGTGGCCTCAAACTCATGGTGATCCTCCTACCTCTGTCTTCCAAGTGCTGGGATTAAAGTCATACACCACATGCCTGGTTTCTATTTAAAGTTTTTAAAATTATTATTATGGTGATATATATATATATATATATATATATATATATATATATATATATATATATTTGTTGTTGTTGTTGTTGTTGTTTTTTTTTTGTTTTTTGAGGTAGGGTCTCACTCTAGCCCAGGCTGACCTGGAATTCACTATGGAGTCTCAAGGTGGCCTCAAACACACGGCAGTCCTCCTACCTCTGCCTCCCGAGTGCTGGGATTAAAGGCGTGAGCCACCATGCCCTGCTGTGATGTATATTCTTTATTTTCTTTTCAAAATATTTTTATTAACAACTTCCATGATTGTAAACATTATCCCATGATAATGCCCTCCCTCCCCCGACTTTCCCCTTTGAAACTCCACTCTCCATCATATCCCCTCCCCATCTCAATCAGTCTGTACTTTATTTTGATGTCATGATCTTTTCCTCCTCTTATGATGGTCTTGTGTACATAGTGTCAGGCACTGTGAGATCATGGATAACCAGGCCATTTTGTGTCTGGGGAGAGCATGTTGCAAGGAGTCCTACCCTTCCTTTGGCTCTTACATTCTTTCTGCCATGTCTTCTGCAATAGACCTTGAGCCTTGGAAGGTATGATAGATATATTGCAGTGCTGAGCACTCTGTCACTTCTTTCCAGCACCGTGATGCCTGCTGAGTCATCTCAAGGTCACTGCCATCTGAAAAGAGAAGGTGAAAGTAGCATTAATATTAGGGTATGAACATTAAGAAAGGTGTTTACTGACAAATTTGATAAGCATAGTTCATATATTTAGCCAAACAGCAGCAGACGTTACACCCCTAGGGCTCATGACTACCCCTGTTTTAAGTTTTCAGTATCAGGGATGTATTCCCTCCCATGGAGTTGGGCCTCCAGTCCAATTAGAGGGCAGCTGGTTTCCACCATGACAGATGTGCCACGATTGCACACATTGGCTCATTTGGCCTGGCTGGCCAAATATAAGGCTTGCAGTGTCCAGTGTTGGGTATCTTCACTCGTGATTTCTCTTTTACCCATTGAACTGCATGCAGAATGGCTTCTTCCAGCCTTCTGTCAGCTGGTCTACATGGAGGAGGTTATCAGCTCAGTTCCAGCAGGATTTGTCTGTGGCCTTGCAGCCCATGTATATGGAGTCTTCAGCAATAGGGTCTTACCATCTATTCCTGGTGGGAAACCAAGGGCCTTGGCAATGGCCTGTAATGTTTTGGGGGTATTAGGGATCTCCCTGGCTAACAACTCACTGGAAGGTATCCCATCCCTGGCACTGAAAATTTTCTAGCAACAATCTACAGCTCCTGAGTGTTCCATTGTCCAAAGAAGTAGGTTTCCATATGATTTATTTATTTATATCCCCTTAGATTTTGATTAGCCCTCCCTCCACCTTTGCTTTACTCAGTCTCTTCTCCTGACCTCAATTGGGCCTTTTCACCCCCGTTAATCTATTCTTCTATTTACATATGTACAAGACCATCCTATTAAGTACCCTTCTCCCTTCCTTTCTCTTCCCTTTATATCTCTTTTCTAGCTTGCTGGCCTTTGCTACTGAGTTTTCTTGCTACTCACACAGAAATCCAGTCATCTGTAGCTAGGATACACATATGAGAGAGAACATGCAACAGTTGGCTTGCTGGACCTGAGTTACCTCATTTAGTATAATCCTTTCCAGATCCATCCATTTTCCTCCAACTTTCATAGCTTCATTTTTCTTTAAGGCTGAGTAGAAGAAAATTGTATAAATATGCCATATCTTCATTATCCACTCATATGATGTATATTCTTTTTTTCCTTTTCAACTTTATTATTAACAACTTTCATGATTATAAAAAAAATCCCATGGTAATTCCCTTCCTTCCCCCACTTTCCCCTTTGAAACTCCATTCTCCATCATATCCCCTCCCCCTCACACTTTCTTTTATTTTGATGTCATGATTTTTCCTCCTATTATGATGGCCTTGTGTAGTCAGTCACTGTGATGTCATGGATATCCAGGTCATTTTGTGTCTGGAAGAGCACATTATAAGGAGTCCTACCCTTCCTTTGGCTCTTACATTCTTTCTGCCACCTCTTCCACAATAGACCTTGAGCCTTGGAAGGTATGATAGATATATTGCAGTGCTGAGTACTCCTGTCACTTCTTTCCAGCACCATGATATCTTCTGAGTCATTCTAGGGTCACTGCCATCTGAAAAGAGAAGGTTCTCTACCAAAAGTGAGAGTGGCATTAATATATGGGTATGAACATTAAGTGAAGTACTTACTGGGCAGTTTGGTAAGCATAGTACATGTATCTAGCCAGGCAGCAGCAGTTACACCCCTAGGGCTCATGACTACTCCTGTTTTAAGTTTTCAGTATCAGGGATATATTCCCTCCAATAGAGCAGGCCTCCATTCCAATTAGAGGGCAGCTGGTTTCCACCATGGCAGATGTACCCCTAGTGCACCCATTGGCTCGTTTGGCTTGGCTGGCCAAATATAAGGCTTGCAGTGTCCAGTGGTGAGTATCTTCACTCGTGATTTCTCTTTTACCCATTGAACTGCATGCAGAATGGCTTCTTCTAGCTTTCTGTCAGCTGGTCTACACGGAGGAGGTTATCAGCTCAGTTCCAGCATGATTTCTCAGTGGCCTTGCCGCCCAAGTATGTGGAGTCTTCAGCAATAGGGTCTTACCGTCTATTCGTGGTGGGAAACCAAGGGCCTCAGCAATGGCCTGTAATGTTTTGGGGGTGCCAGGGACCTCCCTGGCTAACAACTCACTGGAAGGTATCCCATCCCTGGCACTGAAAATTTCCTAGCAACAATCTACAGCTTCTGAGTGTTCTATTTTCCAAAGAAGTAGGTTTCCATATGATTTATTTATATCCTCTTAGATTTTCTTTTTTTTTTTTTCTTTTTTTTTTTTTTTTTTTTTTGGTTTTCGAGGTAGGTTCTCACTCTGGCTCAGGCAGACCTGGAATTAACTATGTAGTCTCAGGGTGGCCTCAAATTTACAGCAATCCTCCTAACTCTGCCTCCGAGCTGGGATTAAAGGCGTGCACCACCACACCACACCACACATCTCACATTTTGATTAGCCCTCTCTCCACCTTTCCTTTACTCAATCTCTTCCCCTGACCTCACTTTGGGCCTTTCACCCCCATTAATCTATTCTTCTACATATATATATATATACACACAATATCATCCTATTAAGTACCCCTCTCCCTTCATTCTCTTCCCTTTATATCTCTTTTCTAGCTTACTTGCCTTTGCTACTGAGTTTTCTTCCTGCTCACAAAGAGGTCCAATCATGTGTAGCTAGGATCCACATATGAAAGAGAACATGCAACGTTGGGCTTTCTGGCCCTGGTTTACCTCAGTTAGTATAATCTTTTACAGATCCATCCATTTTCCTGCAAATTTCATAACTTCATTTTTCTTTACTGCTGAGTAGAACTCCATTGTATAAATGTGCCATATCTTCATTATCCACTCATCAGTTGAGGAACATCTAGGATGGTTCCATTTCCTAGCTATTGTGAATTGAGCAGCAATAAACATGGTTGAGCAAGTATCTCTAAGGTAATGAGATGAGTCCTTAGGATATATGCCTAGGAGTGCTATAGATGGATCATATGGTATATGTATTTTTAGCTGTCTTAGGAACCCCCATACTGATTTCTGCAATGGCTGGACCTGATTGTATTCCCACCAACAGCGTAGAGGGTTCCTCTTTTTCTACATCCTTGCCAGCATTTATGGTCATTTGTTTTCATGATGGTAGCCAATCTGAAAGGAGTGAGATGGAATCTCAATTAGTTTTAATCTGCATTTCTCTGATGACTAGCGATGTAGAACATTTTTGTAGATGCTTATATGTCATCCATATTTCTTCTTTTGAGAACTCTCTATTTAGTTCCATAGCTCCTTTTTTGTTTTGTTTTTAGAGATAGGGTCTCACTCTATCTCAGGCTAACTTGGAATTCACTATGGAGTCTCAGGGTGGCCTTGAACTCACAGTGATCCTCCTACCTCTGCCTCCCAAGTGCTGGGATTAAAGGCATGTGCCACCATGCCTGGCCCTTAGCCCATTATTTAATTGGCTTGTTTGATTTCTTATTATTTAATTTTTTGAGTTCTTTGTATATCCTAAATATTAATCCTCCATCAGATGTATAGCAGGCAAAGATTTTTTCCCATTCTGTAGGTTGCCTCTTTGCTTTATTCACAGTGTCCTTTGCTGTACAAAATTTTTGTAATTTCATGATGTCCCAGTGGTTAATCTGTGGTTTTATTGCCTGAGCAACTGGAGTTATATTCAGGAAGTCTTTGACAAGATCAATATGTTGAAGGGTTTCCCCCACTTTTTCCTCTACAAGTTTCAGAGTATCAGGTCTGATATTAAGGTCTTTGATCTATTTGGACTTAATTCTTTTTTTTTTTTTTTATAATTAATCATTGGGAAGTCACTGCTTCCCTTCTTTTTTTTTTTAAATTATTTATTTATTTATTTGAGAGCGACAGACACAGAGAGAAAGACAGATAGAGGGAGGGAGAGAGAATGGGCGCGCCAGGGCTTCCAGCCTCTGCAAATGAACTCCAGACACGTGCGCCCCCTTGTGCATCTGGCTAACGTGGGACCTGGGGAACCGAGCCTCGAACCGGGGTCCTTAGGCTTCACAGGCAAGCGCTTAACCGCTAAGCCATCTCTCCAGCCCTGGACTTAATTCTTATACATGGACAGAGAGAAGGATCTATTTTCATCCTTCTTCAGATACATATCCAGTTTTCCCAGCACCATTTCCTGAAGAGGTGTCTTTTCTCCAATGAGTATTTTTCACAATTTTATCGAATATCAGGTTGCTATAGCTACCCAGACTTACATCTGGGTCCTCTAGCCTGTTCCATTGATCTACATATCTGCTTTTGTGCCAGTACCATGCTGTTTTTTATTACTATGGCTCTGTAGTATAGGTTAAAATCAGGTATGGTGATACCACCAGCCTTATTTTTGTTGCTCAGTATTGTTTTAGATATTCAAGATTTTTTGTGATTCCAAATGAATTTTTTGATTGTATTTTCTATTTTCATGAAGAAGGCTGTTGGAATTTTGATGGGGGTTACATTAAATGTGTATATTGCTTTTGGTGAAATTGCCATTTTCACAATATTGATTCCTCTGATCCAGAAACAAGGGATGCTTTCCATTTCCTAGTATCTTTTGCAGTTTCTCACTTGAGTGTTTTAAAGTCCTTCACTTCCCTGGTTAGGCTTATTCCAAGGTACTTTATTAATTTTTTTGTGCAATTATGGATGGGAGTGATTCTCTGATTTCATCCTCTATATGTTTGTTGTTAGCATATAGGAAAGCTACTGATTTCTGTGTGCTTATTTTGTATCCTGCTACATGGCTATAGGTGTTTATCAGCTCTATCAGTTTGCTGTTAGAGTCTTTAGGGTCCTTTATGTATAGAATCATGTCATCTGCAAATAATGATAACTTGATCTCTTCCTTTCCAATTTGTGTCCCTTTTATGTGTGTCTCTTGCCTTATTGCTATGGCTAAGACTTCCAGTAATATATTAAATAAAAGTGGGGACAGAGGACACCCTTGTCTTCCTCCTGATTTTAGTGAAAAAGCTTCCAGTTTTTCCCCTCTTAGTAATATGTTGGCTGTAGGCATGTCATAAATAGCCTTTATTATATTAAGATATGTTCCTTCTATTTCCAGTCTCTGTAAGACTTTTATCATGAAAGGATGTTGAATTTTGTCAAATGCTTTCTCTGCATCCAATGAGATGATCATGTGATTTTTTTTTAAATTTTTTTTATTTATTTATTTGAGTGACAGACACAGAGAGAAGGACAGATAGAGGGAGAGAGAGAATGGGCGCGCCAGGGCTTCCAGCCTCTGCAAACGAACTCCAGACACGTGCGCCCCCTTGTGCATCTGGCTAACGTGGGACCTGGGGAACCAAGCCTTGAACCGGGGTCCTTAGGCTTCACAGGCAAGCATTTAACCGCTAAGCCATCTCTCCAGCCCGATCATGTGATTTTTGTCCTTCAACCCATTTATATAATATATTACATTTATAGATTTGCATATATTGAACCATCCCTGCATCTCTGGGATAAAGCCTACTTGGTCAGGGTGAATGATCTTTTTGATATACTCTTGTATTCTGTTTGCCAATATTTTGTTGAGAATTTTTGCATCTATGTTCATGAGGAAAATTGGTCTGTAATTTTCTTTTTTTGTTCTATGTTTGCCTGGTTTTGGTATCAGGGTGATGCTGGCTTTGTAGAAGGAGTTTGGTAGGATTCCTTCTTTTTCTATTCTATTGAAAAGCTTAAGAAGCAATGGTATTAGTTCTTCCCTGAAGGTCTGGTAAAATTCACCAGTGAATCCATCTGGGCCTGGACTTTTTTTAGTTGGGAGATTTTTGATAACTGCTTGGATCTCCATACTTGTTATATGTCTATTTAAGTGATTAATATCATCTTGAGTTAATTTAGTTAGGTCATATAAATCAAGGCAATCATCCATTTCTTTCAGATTTTCATACTTAGTGGAGTATATGCTTTTATAGTATGATCCTATGATTTTTTGAAATTCTCTGGTATCTGTTGTGATGTTGCCTTTTTCATCTCTAATTTTATTAATTTGTATCTCTTCTCTCTTTCTTTGTCAGATTGCTAAGGGTTTATCAGTCTTATTTATCCTTTCAAAGAACCAAGTCTTTGTTTCATTGATTCTGTGGATTTTTTTTGGGGGGGTGTTTCTATTTCATTAATTTCTGCTCTAATCTTTATTATTTCTTCCCATCTACTGATTTTTGGTTAGCCTTGTTCTTTTTCCAAGGCTTTAAGGTGAAACATTAGGTCATTTACTTGAGACCTTTCTAATTTCTTAATATAGACACTTAAAGCTATAGATTTACCTCTTAGGACTACCTTCCTTTTGTACCAAAGATTTTGGTATGTTGTGTTCTCATTATCATTTGACTCTATGAATTTTTTCATTTCCTTCTTGATTTCTTCATTGACCCTTTCATCATTTAGTAGTGTATTGTTTAGTTTCCATGGTTTTGTGTATGTTCTATAGCTTTTCTTGCTATTGATTTGTAGCTTGATTCCATTGTGGACAGATATAATGCAAAGAATTATTTCAATTTTCCTGTATTTGTTAAGATTTGCTTTGTGTCCTAATATATGGTCTATTTTAGAGAATGTTCCATGTGCTGCTGAAAAGAATGTATATTCTGCAGCCTTTGGGTGAAATGTTAGGTCCATTTGTTCTATGACCTCATTTAATCCAGATGCCTCTCTGTTTATTTTATCCTGGGATGACCTGTCAATTGATGAGAGTGGGGTGTTGAAGTCACCCACTACCACTGTTTGTTGTTATCTGTGACCTTAGTTCTAAGAGTGTTTGTTTGATGAAGTTGGGAGCTGTCATGTTAGGTGCATATATGTTTAGGATTGTAATGTCCTCCTGTTGGAGTGTGCCTTTAATCAATATAAAGTGACCTTCCTTATCTTCCCTAACTAATGTTGGACTGAAGTCTACCTTGTCAGATATTAGGACAGCAACCCCTGCTTTTTTTCTAGGCCCATTTGCTTGAAACACTGTTTTCCAATCTTTTACCCTAAGATAGTGCCCATCCTTTGTAGAAAGGTGAGTTTCTTGGAAGCAACAAATTGAAGGATCCTGCTGTTTAACACAGTCTTCAAACTATGTCTTTTTGTTGGGGCATTGAGGCCATTGAAATTAAGAGATATTATTGAAAGGTGTGTATTTATTTTTACCTTTTTTTTTTTTGTAGTTCTTCCAGTTTTACCTTTGTTCTCTTATATTAACTAGTATTTGAGTATGGTTTGTTTTTTCCAGGTTCCTTATATGTGTGCTCTTCTTTCTCTTCTGCATGGAGGAGTCTTCCAAGTATTTTCTGTAGAGCTGGTTTTGTCTTCAAATACTATTTTAGCCTACTTTTGTCATAGAATGTCCTTATTTCTCCATATATTTGAATGGATAGCTTTGCAGGATAAAGTAACCTTGGTTGACAGTTGTTATCATTCAGAACTTGGAATACATCACTTCAAGCTCTTATTGCTTTTAAAGTTTGTGTTGAGTAATCTGCTGTGATCCTGATAGGCTTGCCTTTGTAGGTAACTTGATTTTTCCCTCTAACTGCTTTCAATATTTTTTATTTGGTTTGTATGTTTGGTTATACATTATGTATATTATAATATGGTGAGGAAAGGTTCTTTACAGGTTTTGTCTGGTTTGTGTCCTTAAGGATTCCTGTATCTGCATTGGCACCTCTTTCTCAATTTGGGGTAAGTTTTCTTCTATGATTTTGTTGAAAATGCCTACTATGCCATTGGAGTGAAATTCTTCTCCTTCTACTATATCCTGAATTCTTATGTTGGATCTTTTCATAGTGTCCTGAATATCTTGAAATTACATTCATACTTTCCTATTTGTCTTTCTCTTTGTTGGACTGTATTAGATCTGCCACCTGGTGTAGTTTACATATTCTGTCCTCTCCTTTATCCATTCTACTGGTGAGATTTTCTACATAGTTTTTATTTCATTAATTGTGTTCTTCATTGCTAGTAATTCTGACTGGTTTTTCTTTATTATTTCTATTTCCTTATTTATGTCTTGTATTGACCTTTTTGTTTCATTAAATTGGTTTCCTGTGTCTTCTTTGATTCCTTTGATTTCCCCTTTGACTTCTTTGAGCATATTTATAGTCATTCTTTTGAAATATTTCTCAGGCATTTCCTCTAACTCATTCTCACTGGAGGTCATTTCTAATGCATTAATACTTTTTGATGGATTTATATTGTCTTGAGTTTTAGTGTTTCTTGTGTTATAATGTATATATTTTTACATCTTGGATTAATTTAATGCTTGGATTTTCTAGTTAGCTGCAGTATTATTAGATGTATCAATCAATCTGATGTTATATCTTCAGGGTAGGAGCTTAAGGTATTAGGTGTGGCTCTCAAGACCCCCAAGTATCTACAAAAGTGACCCTAGGTGTTGAGTTTGCCTGCTTGAGAGTATTCGAGTGAAACAAAAATACAGGCAGATTCTAAAATTTAACTAAACAATGTACACATTCAATGAAATATAGCACAGAATATTTATGCAAGAGTAGGTATTATGACAACTAGATCCTCTAACAAAGTCACTGTCCCTTAGGGTGTGTGGTGTCCCATACCCTTAATCCTGTCAAGAAGTAGGTTAAGATTTCTGATCTGTTGAGGGTTCCAAGTCAGCTTGTGACCAAGTAAGACCCTTCCCTAATGTACAACCAAAGAGGTAACAAAGCCACTATAAATCAAGAAGCAATAAATAACAAGCCCAAAATATAGCTTATTTAATAATGGCAAATCTAACCAACCACCAGATTTAACATATAATTTATCCTAATATGGAAGGTACAATTAGCACTTCCGGTTCAGGCTGATATGCTAGGTTTATTTGGCCGATACTGACCTGGTGTAATCCCAGTTACCTTTTGAGATGATTTTAGTCTCAGTTATGCTGCGCTCCTGCTTGGGTCCCTCTTTGGTGCACTGTGGGTTTGAGTAGACTGGCTGGGTCGTTCGATTCCTGCTCTGGTTGCTGGTGCTGGGCTCTGTGATCTCCCTTCCCCTGGTCTCTGGTGCTTCCTGGTGCTTGCACTGGCTGTGGGGGAGGGTAGGCTGTGGATGATGGCTCTAGTTCTCCTGCTGGTCCACATGATCCTTTACCTTGTGATCTGCTGTTCCATTTTTCGCTGGGGTTCTTGAGTTTGCGAAGAGCTCTGGTGCAAGTGGAAAAATTCCCTCACCTGGCTTTTCCTGCAGCTGTGGTCCCGCAGACCTGGTGCCACCGTTGATGTATATTCTTGAGTCACTGAATGTCACTATTAAGAAAGGGTTCGTTTGGGAGAGGGTGGATTTGTTATAAAAGTAAGTTTGTCCTCTCTTCTTCATCTCTCCTGTCCTTCCACCTTTGGCCATGGAATGACACAACAGGAAGGCCCTCATCATATGGTGGCACTGTGCTTTTGAGCTGCTTTTTGGCCTGCAGAGCCATGAACCAAATATATTTCTGTGGAATTACAGTCTGCAGTATTTTAAAATTTATTTTATTTATCTTTAAAATATTTTATTTATTTATTTGCTAGCAGAGAGCCAAAGAAATTGGGCATGCCAGGCCTCAGATAACTGCAAATGAACTCCAGATGCATGCACCACTTTGTGTATCTGGCTTTCCATGGGTACTGGAAAATTAAACTTCCATCATTACATTTCTTTTTTTTTTTTCTTTTGATTTTTTGAGGTAGGGTCTTGCTCTAGCCCAGGCTGAACTGGAATTCTCAGGGTGGTCTTGAACTCTCAGCAATCCTCCTACCTCTGCCTCCCAAGTGATGGGATTAAAGGCGTGTGCCACCATGCATGGCTGGATCAGTAGATTTTGTAGGCAAGCGCCTTAACTGCTAAGCCATCTCTCCAACGCCCTCTTTTTTAAGTATTTTTAGTAGCATAAAATAGAAATACTAATATGTTCAGAATTTTGAAAAATTAGACTGACAATAACATGAATTATTGACCCAAATATTTTAAAGATCCTAACTAATTAGGCAATGTATTTTTAAACTTTTTTTTTTAAATTTTTTTAAATTTATTTATTGGAGAGCGACAGACACAGAGAGAAAGACAGATAGAGGGAGAGAGAGAGAATGGGCGCGCCAGGGCTTCCAGCCTCTGCAAATGAACTCCAGATGCGTGCGCCCCCTTGTGCATCTGGCTAACGTGGGACCTGGGGAACCGAGCCTCGAACCGGGGTCCTTAGGCTTCACAGGCAAGCGCTTAACCGCTAAGCCATCTCTCCAGCCCAGCAATGTATTTTTAAATGATATATTTCAGTGAAATGAGTACTTGGTTTCTCATCCTTCAGTATTCAAAATGGGATAACTCTCTAAAATGATGCTCTGTAGGAAAATTTTATCATTTTTTTACATCAGTATAAAGCCCTGTATTATGGGTAGTTCTTTTTTTTTCTTTTTCTTTTTATTAACATTTTCCATGATTATAAAATATATCCCATGGTAATTCCCTCCCTCCCCAATTGGTAGTTCTTTTATGGTGATCTTAGATGAAGTGAGAGGCATAGTAATAGAAGAAAAATCACTTCCACTAGGTGGAAAAACTGATTAAATGGCAGTAACAGAACATGAATGACTGTTTCACGAGTTAGCTGGTTGTGGAAGTGAGGGCCAGCACTCGCATATCACATCACATATTCAGTCTAGACACTGCTATAAAAGCAATAATGCAGGCTGGGCGTGGTGGTGCACACCCTAATCCCGGCACTTTGGAGGCAGAGGTAGGAGGATCTCTGGGAGTTTAAGGCCACTCTGAGACTACACAGTGAATTTCAGGTCAGCCTGGGCTAGAGCGAGACCCTATTTCAAAAAACCAAGAAACAAACAAACAAACAAAAACAACAATAATGTTTGTGAATCATTATTTGCAGTGCTTTTAGAGCACATTTTCGTTAATTTTATTACAGACTCACCTTCAGTGAGCCAGACATGGTGCTGCTGCAGTTTGCAGCTGTGTCTGTCCATTGACACAGCAATAGCAGCACCCCACAACTTCAAATACAACAGAAGCATTTGAAGGGAAAGTTGTTTAGTATATAATTTTAGCCATAAATTGGCTCCAAATATAACTTGGGTGAAAAGCCTGATATAAAAATGAATAAGAATATGGGAAAGTAAAAGTAAAAATTTTGCTGAAATTTCTGAGCGACACAATTTAATAAAACATAGAGCAACCCAAGATAGTTTTTAAAAAATCCATATGCAAAAAAAAGTCCATATGCTCATAGGAAAACGGAATTTAGACCAGTTACTATCTCCTTAGCACAGAGTGGAATTAACTTGTTTGAAATTAAAGTGTGGTTTTTATTTTGGTATTTAGTTGTTTTGTTTTGTTTTGTTTTGTTTTGTTTTGTTTTGTTTTGTTTTGTTTTGTTTTGTTTTTGTAAGGTCTCACTCTAACCTGGGAATTTACTCTGTACTCTCAGGCTAGTCTTGAACTTATGGCAATCTTCCTGCCTCTGCCTCCCCAATGCTATGATTCAAAGCAAGCACCGCCATGCCCATCCTTGAAGTGTGTTTTATAATTAAGGAAAGATTCCATTTGAAAGAAGGACTACAGTAGGATGAAAAATAAAGCATTTCAGATCACAGGACTCAGTTTGTATATTAATGTCATGAAAAAAGAAAAGGAGAAGCATTAAGACTTCAGAACTCTTAAAATGCTTGCATCAACTTTTTGATAAAAAGAAGCTAGAAGTTACTTTAAATTTTGCTAATAGTTATCTCAAATAAAATTATTATATTTACCTATTAAGGCAATCTTGTATTTTAATCTGTTTTGAGTATCAAGAATAAAATAAAAATCACTTTTATTCTCTCTCATCCTCCCTCCCCATCTTAGTTGGCTTCTCTGTTATAAACTATGTTTATAACTTAGTTGGCTTCTCTGTACATAAACTATGTCTGTTAATAATTGACAATAACTTATTTACATAAGTCCTGTCAGCAGTTTCTGTGTCCAGAGAATTATATTAGGCCTTTGAGCTCAAACCTGCTACAGAGACTTTGAAGATAACTATTATTTTAGTTGCTTATCAGTGGGGAATAATAGCTTTTCTTAAGCACTATTCATTTGGTGACTCAGTTATAAAGTGTAAATTACATGCAATTAATGGTTGAGCCATTTCAAAACCAAGGGCTTAATAGTCACTGGCCTAAAGAGGTGCATTCTTGTTAAGGAATCCGTCTGGCTTAACCAGATGTGTCAAGAATTTAAGAAGATCTTAAGGGATTATAGCTCTTCATACACTGGAAGACTCTTAATTTTCTAAGTTTATAATATAAACAACCCTAATTCCTTTAACTTTTGCACTTTTTATGTTTTATGACTCTCATATAACTTTTCTCTAATTCTCCACATTCCTATTTTTTTTAGATGAAGTGCCTACTGTAAAACATGGAACTCTGTAAATTATTGGATACTTGCTTAATGTATATAGTAAAAGCATTCTCTCATAGCTCAATTTATTCTTTTTTAAAAAATATTTTATTTTTGTTATATTTATTTGAGAGGGAGACAGAGAGAGAGAGAGAGAGAGTGTGAGTGAGCGAGCGAATGGGCATGCCAGGGCCTGCAGACACTTCAAACAAACTCCAGACGCATATGCCACCTTGTGCATCTGGTTTACATGGGTGCTGGGGAATCAAATCTGGGTCCTTTGGCTTTCATAGGCAAGTACCTTAACCATGAAGCCATCTCTCTAGCCCAAATTATGCTCTTATAAAAGCAAGTTAGTAAGCTGGGTGTGGTGGCGCACGCCTTTGATCCCAGCACTCGGGAGGCAGCAGTAGGAGGATCACCATGAGTTTGAGGCCACCCTGAGACTACAGAGTGAATTCCAGGTCACCCAGACCTACAGTGAGACCCCACCTCAAAAAAAAAAAAAAAAAAAAGCAAGTTAGTATAGTACAGCATTATTACATTTAAAATGACATTGCCGCCGGGCATGGTGGCGCATGCCTTTAATTCTAGCACTCGGGAGGCAGAGGTAGGAGGATCGCCATGAGTTCAAGGCCACCCTGAGACTACAGAGTTAATTCCAGGTCAGCCTGGACCAGAGTGAGACCCTACCTCGAAAAACCAAAAAACAAAACAAAACAAAATAAAATGACATTGCCCTCGTATCAGAGTTTAAAATTTGAATATAGCTTCCTTTTACTTTTCAAATTATGTTTAAGGAGTTGTTTCAATTACTCCACTGCATTCCTCTGCACTTATTTTACTGAAACTGTATTTTTACTAAATGTACTTCATAATCTTCATATCTGCTAAAGAATTTTGGCAAATATCTTCATATTTGCTGAGGCAAATGATATCAAAAGTGGGTCATGGGGTCGGATGTGGTTGCGCTCACCTTTAATTTCAGCACTACAGAGGCAGGAAATATGAGGATCACTGTGAGTTCGAGACCAGGCTGAAACTATACAGTGAATTCCAGGTCGGCCTGAGTTAGAGAGAGGCCATACTTTTAAAAATAAAGTGGGGCCGGAGAGATGGCTTAGCAGTTAGGCGTTTGCCTGCAAAGCTAAAGGACCTTGGTTCGATTCCCTAGGACCCACCTAAGTCAGATGCACAAGGGGTTGCATGTGTCTGGAGTTTGTTTTCAGTAGCTGGAGGCCCTGGTGCATCCATTCTGTCTCTCCCTCTCTGTGACTCTTTCTCTCTATCTCCAATAAATAAGTAAAAAGAAAAAGGTTTTGTTCTTAAACTTTTTTTTTAAATTTATTTGACAGCGACAGACAGAGAAAGAAGGAGACACACACACACAGAAAATGGGCGTGCCAGGGCCTCCAGCCACTGCAAACGAACTCCAGATGTGTGTGCCCCCTTGTGCATCTGGCTAACGGGGGTCTTGGGGAATCGAGCCTCGAATCAGGGTCCTTAGGCTTCATAGGCAAGCACTTAACTGCTAAGCCATGTCTCCAGCCCTTTAAAAAGTTTTTTTAGGCTGGGCATGGTGGCGCACGCCTTTAATCCCAGCACTTGGGAGGCAGAGGTAGGAGGATCGCTGTGAGTCCAAGACCACCCTGAGACACCATAGTGAATTCCAGGTCAGCCTGCGCTAGACTGAGACCCTACCTTGAAAAAGCAAAAAAAATAAAATAAAAAAGTTTTTTTAAAACTTGATCCACACATTTCACCATGCACTACACTCAAATCCAAATGGATCAAAGACCTCAACATAAGACCAGAAACTCGAAAACTACTGGAAGAAAATTTAGGAAGTACTTTCCATGATATAGGAATGGAAAAAGACTTCCTGAACAAAACCTTAGTGGCTCAAGTTCTTAAACAGTCCCTCAACCATTGGGATCATATGAAGCTGAAGAGTTTCTTTACAGACAAGCATATAATAAGCAAAGCCAATAGAATACCCACAGAATGAGAGAAAATATTTGCAGGTTATCCAACTGATAGAGGCCTTATCTCTAGAATTTACAAAGAGCTCAAAAGTCTAACAATAAGAAGACAAATACCCCACTCACAAAATGGGGCACAGAGTTGAATAGGCAATTCACAGAGGAAGAGATACAAATGGCAAACACACACTTAAGAAAATGTTCATCATCCCTAATCATCATAGAAATGCAAATTAAAACAACTATGAGATTCCACCTTACCCCAATAAGGATAGCCAACATCAAAAAGTCAAATGAAAATAAATGCTGGCGAGGATGTGGAGAAGCAGGGACACTCATTCACTGTTGGTGGGAATGCAGGATGGTACAACCACTTTGGAAAGCAATATGGAGACTCCTGAAAAAGCTGACTATAGAAATACCTAAAGACCCAGTTATACCCTTACTGGGCATCTACCCTAAAATCTTCAAACCAAAGGCCAGAGAGATTTGCTCAACTATGTTTGTAGCAGCTCAATTCGTAATAGCTAAAAGCTGGAATCAACCCAGATGTCCATCACTAGAAGAATAGATAACAAAGATGTGGTATATCTATACAATGGAATTCTATACAGCACTAAGAAAAAATGACATTAAGAAATTTGAGGAAAAATGGTTGAACCTGGAACAGATCATTCTCAGCGAACTTACCCAATCACAGAAAAAAAATTGACACATAGTCTCACTCATCTACAACACCTAACCTGAATCTACCCAAGATACCTTACATACCCAGCAAGCACCTCATGGACTAGACAATAGGATGGATGGGAGGGTGGGGAGGGAATCAAAGGGTGGAAAACAGTAATGCGGACACAAATGGCAATGGTACCATAAAATTCTACTTCCTAAAAGACAGACCAAATGGCTGAACCTTCACTAGACCCTTACAGGAAACACCTGAACCACAAGACACTGGAGAGGGTAGGATCAAAACTGACCTAAATCTCCTACATCTTCCCTCCCTCCCTCTCCTCCTCTCCCCTCTATCTCTCTCCTCTCTAACTCTTGTATATTAGTTATGTTCTTCTTCAATTTCTTAGTGGACACTGACCTGTAACCCCTACTTCCAGCTTGGGGCTACCATCCACAATGAGCTTTTGATCAGAGAAACCTACAGGGTTTCCCAAAACAATGACAGACTTATGTCAGAGTACTTGATGACCCACCAAGGCCAGTGGTAAGACCCTATTGCTGAAGACTCCATACGCAGCTGACACGTAAAATGGAATGACATGGCTGGAAGCCAGGAGAGAGTCAGTCCCCAGACAGTCAGCGTGTCTAGTGCCAGATGGTGCTGCATAGGTGACTGGGGGAAATGACCAAGATCTGTCCAAGCAACTCATTGTTCAACCTAATTAGCAACAAATAACCTGATGTGATGCCCACACAAGTGCAATAGTGGTACACAGCCATGGTGAGGAACCAATTGCTCTTGATTTGGCTAACTGATCCACTCAGTGGTACTAGATCCATAGCTGGAGCTGGGAAACAAGTCAGAACCATACCCAAACACAAGCCCACTCTACAATATCAAGCTACCATCAATCATGGGGTACAAGAGAGCCTACACCTATCAAACTGTCTATCAAAAAAGTAAGTGTTATTTCAATTTTCTGGGTGCTAACTTACTCTTCGTTGGAGAATCTGCTTCTCTTTTTCAGATAGATGCAGATCCTATGGAGAGAGCTGCCCCAACATACCTCAAAAGGGGCCCAACTGAAACTAAGGACAACTGGCGAAACAAGCAAGGGTGATGATTTCCTGTGAGCTGGATACCAGCACAAAGGGGAAGGAGACCAACGCAGAGAAAAATCAACTCCTACCAAATCAGAGAGCCAGAGCCTCAGAGGCCCCCAACACCTCAGCACTGAAGCAGACCAAAAATGAACCCAACATGGCTCAGGGAAATTTTGTGGAAGAGGGGGCAGAAAGAATGTCAGAGTCATCATTTGCAGAGACATTTATCATACCAATAACTGGGGGCTAACTCCACAATGCACGACCCATTTACATCAACAAGGAGGGTCCAATGGGAGGGGGTAGATCACAGATGAGCCTAAACAATGGTACCAAACTGCCTGTATTTACTGAAAAGAAAACTAATAAATGAAATTTTTTAAAAAAGTGGAATACACTCATTCTCTGGGTGCACAGGACAATTTTCCCCATGTTCAGGGAAGAAAAAGCAATGCATATTGTTTATCTATAAAGTGAGAGAAAAATGCAACTTCATTCTTTAGACATACATATTAATGCCGGCATGCTCATTTTGTACAATCCTTTGTCATTCACAACATAGAGGTGCTATGCAAGGTGAGTTGCGAAGGATGGGACTTCCATGATATGAAAGGGTTAACGAGGTATTGAATTGGTTACTTTTGTCTCTCTTGTTGTTTTGGTTTGCTTTGTTTTTTTTATGAGATAGGGTCTCACTCTAGCTCAGGCTGATCTGGAATTCACTATGTAGTTTCAGGGTGGTCTTGAACTCAAGGCGACCCTCCTACCTCTGCCTCCTGGGTGCTAGGATTAAAAATGTGTGCCACCACGCCTGGTTTAAATGTATTTTTATTTATTTATATATATATTTGGTGGGGTGCATGGGTGCTCCAGGGCCTCTAGCTGCTGCAAATGAACTCCAGACACATGTGCCACCTTATACATCTGGCTTATGTATATCCTGGGGAATTGAACCTGGGTCCTTTGGTTTAACAGGCAAGTGCCTTAGCTGCTAAGCCATCTCTCCAGCCCTCAGTAGAAAACTTTAATACCTATATAATTGTGGGAAGCCATGCTGGCTTCATCAGGCTTTGCCATGTCAGCTTGTTTACTGCTTTTGTATCCTAATTGTCTGCGCATGAGCACATGATGTTATTCTAATATGGTTGCTTACCCATCCCGATTGGGTGATGCAAAATCATCTGATGAGACTTAAGCCAATCAGACGACGCTATACAATCACATGACCATAAGTATATAAGCTTGGCGCTCCGTAGGGTTGGGGTCCTTCTCTCTTTCAGTTTGGAGCTCCCAATAAAGTGTGCTTGAGAAGAATCCTGTTGTTGTCGTTCTTCCTGCTGGCGGGAGGGGCGCAACAAGTGGTGCCGAAACCCGGGAATTTGTCAGCAAACGGCCAGTTGAGAGGACCCCTGAGGATACTTCCGAGGGAGGATTCAGAACTCAACACACGGAGCGGCGGTACCGGTAAGTCCCCTGGTGCTATATGATAAGTTTTTGCCTGTAACTGATCTATAAGTAACGTATATAAGGTTGCAAAATGGGACAACACCACTCTACCTTTTTGGAGCCACTTCAGGAAGTATTAAAACAACATAAACTTAAGATTTCAGATAAAACACTTAAAGGGTTTTTGGAAGAAGTGGATATGATAGCGCCTTGGTTTGAGCTGACTGGGGGTTTAAATTTGACCTGCTGGGATAAGTTAGGCAGAGACATCGACCGTGAGTCAGAAACGTGAAAGTTGCGCGCAGGTACGCAGCCCTTATGGCGCTTGGTGCGATCATGTTTGGAGGACAAACGTTGTGAAGAAGTGATCAGGGAAGGCCAACGCATATTAGCACATCATCAAGATAGTATGTTAGAGTCTGAAGAAAGTAAAAGGGGACAACAAAAAAAGGTTAAAATGAAAAGTGAACCTAGGTTTCAGATAGAACAGAATAAATGTGCACAGAATAAAAGTAAATCACAAAAGGAAGGGCCACATTCAGGTCTGAAACTATATCCAGATTTAACGGAACTTGTAAATTTATATATAGAAAGTTCTAGTGAATCTGAGGGAGAAGAATTAACTCCAGAGGAAGAACAGGATTTTGAGGAAGTAGATACCAAGTATGTTCGGGAATGTTCTAGACCCAGACAAGATGGCGTCTTTACTCCTCCTCCAGCTTATGCCTCTACAAGTAAAAAATGTAAACAACAAGATGGCCGACTTCCGTTCGGGGCGTGTCCTTCGTCCGGATGTAGTTTGATAAAACCAGAGACTTGGAGAAAGTTGGCTAGTGCTTATCCAGTTTTTGAGGACCCTAATACCAATACTAGATATCATGAAGCTATAGGATATAAGGAACTCAAGGATCTTGCAGAAGCTACTAGAACTTATGGGATAAATGCTTCTTTTACTATGGCTTTGTTAGAACGTCTTTCTAGCAATTGTATGACTCCAACAGATTGGTTTGGAGTATCAAAGGCTTGTTTAAGCCTAGGACAATATTTAGATTGGAAATCTCTATATACTGATGCTGCTCAAAGTCAAGCCAGAATAAATGCAGCAAATAATCAGCCAGTATGGAATTTTGATATGCTTATGGGACAAGGACAATGGGCTAATAATCAGATTGCCTATCCTCTTCAAGTTTATCAGCAAATAAATGCTATTGCTCTCAGAGCCTGGAGGGCATTGCCAAATAGAGGGGAAGTATCAGGCAACCTTACTAAAATTATTCAGGGAGCTACTGAACCATTTTCAGACTTTGTAGCTCGCATGATGGAAGCAGCTGGTCGTATTTTTGGTGATGCTGACCAAGCCATGCCACTTGTGGAACAACTAATTTACTTTTGTCCCCATTCCAGTAGAGGCGGATCCAACTACCTTTCCTTTAGTAGGACTTATTCGTCATAAAAGAGATTTTGGTATTACTACAGCAATCATTTCAGCCATAGTCATTTCAGCTGCAGCAGCAACTACTGCTGCTCTTGCTATGACATCTCAAGCTCAAACTGTGGAAGTTGTTAATAACATAGTAGAAAAGACTTCTGCAGCATTAGAAACACAAGAAGCAATTAATAAGCACCTTCTTGCTGGTATTCATCTAGTTAATCAAAGAGTAGATCTGGTGCAGAATCAAGTAGAGGAATTATATAAAATAATACAACTTGGATGTGTTTCCCAGTATCAACATTTGTGTATTACTCCTTTGCAATTTAATTTTACTGCTTCTTTTAATGAGAGTCGCAAGCTAGCTGAATTTTTGGCAGGAAACTGGACACTTCAAGGAGAGCAGCTATCTCGGAAGTTATTGTTCCAGATTGTACAGCTGAATGGAACTCATCTGGAGCCAATCTCTTTGGGAGATTTTACTTCTTGGCTATCTTCTGCATTTTCTTTCTTTAAGGAATGGGTGGGGGTGGCTATGTTTGGAGCAGCCCTTTTGTGTGGTATGGTGTTCTGTCTCTGGCTTATCTGTCGAATCAGACGACAACGTCAGCAGGATAACATAAAGATTGTTCAGGCACTTATGGCTTTGGATCAAGGAGCATCTCCACAAGTATGGCTGGCTAGCCTGCGTAATGGTTAGTTTCACCCTGTCTTATGTAAGGCCTTTGTACACCAAGTGACCTTGTTGTCATTGCACCTTGGAAGGCTTACATCCCTGCATGAGCAGCCTTTGCACCCCGAAGGGATTTTTCTCATTGCACTCGGGAAGGTGCTTAAGCAAGTTTTTGGTCTTAGGCTCTACCCTCGATCGGACTGGCCATCATGAGGGTTGGTCCTTGATCGGGTATCCTGAGGTTCAAAACAATTTTTTAAAGGGGGAACTGTGGGAAGCCATGCTGGCTTCGTCAGGCTTTGCCATGTCAGCTTGTTTACTGCTTTTGTATCCTAATTGTCTGCGCATGAGCACATGATGTTATTCTAATATGGTTGCTCACCCATCCCGATTGGGTGATGCAAAATCATCTGATGAGACTTAAGCCAATCAGACGATGCTATACAATCACATGACCATAAGTATATAAGCTTGGCGCTCCGTAGGGTCGGGGTCCTTCTCTCTTTCAGTTTGGAGCTCCCAATAAAGTGTGCTTGAGAAGAATCCTGTTGTTGTCGTTCTTCCTGCTGGCAGGAGGGGTGCAACATATAATGAAATGGAGAGTGATTGTAAAACCTTGATCTCCACCAAAGTATTCAAGTTACTTGTGGTTAAAAGCACAACTCTTACACAGGTATAGTGGCACCCAATTATAATCACAGCACTTGGGATACTTAAAAGAGGATTACAACTTTTGTGTGTGTGTATGTGTGTGGTGTGTGTTCACTTTTGTGTGCTCCCATGTAGAGGCCAGAGGTGTCCTTCTCTATGGCTCACCTGGGGGGTTTCCTTGAGACAGAATCTCTCACTAGCCCAGAGCTGCTGTTTTCAGTCAAATTGGCTTACCAGGAAGAACCAGTGATTCTCTAGTCTCTGTTTTCAACAGGACTGAGGTTACCTGTGTAGCTGCTTATGTAGGTACTAGGGAATTAAACTTAGGACAAATCAGGCTCTCTCTGGCCCTCATATTTATGTGGCAAGCACTCTTACCCACGTCAGCCATTTCCCCAGTCCCCAGGAGATTTCAACTTTGAGGCTAGCTTCAAAACAAAATTCTGTCTCAAAAAAAAAAAAAAAAAGAAAGAAAGAAAGAAAGCAAACAACAAACAAAAAAACAAAAATGTAGTTTGACCATATTTATTTCTGACATCAGCAGCTGTGTATTCCTGAAAAGGTCACTTAACATCTCTGGTTTCAGTTTCCTCATCTATAAAGTGAAGATAATAATAGTATCTGCTGATATTAGTTAATATATATAGTGGGCCCTCCATGACCACCGCTTCACATTTGTGGATTCACAGGACTGTGTGTTGAAAAATACTTGAAAAAACAAACAATAATTGTTTCTGTACCAAATACATGTAAATTATTTTTGTCATTATTCCACAAAAATACAGTATAATGGCCATCAACATTGTTTTAGGTGTGTAACTTAGAGATGATTTAAAATATATGGGATGCTGGGCATGGTAGCACATACATTTAGTCCCAGAATTTGGGAGGCAGAGGTAGGACTGCTGTAAGTTCGAGGCCACCCTGAGACTATATAGCAAATTCCAACCTGAACTAGAGTGAGACTCTAACTCTAAAATACAAATTATATATATGTGTATATAGATAGACAGATAGATAGATAGAATGTTAAACTTCTGGGCTGGGAAGATTGCTGAGCAGTAAAGTCTCTTGCTTTCAAAGCCAGCCAGCCTGGATTCAATTCCCCAGTACCCACAATGTGGTAAATACATATGGATTCTTTTGCAGCCATGGCATGCCCGGTTTTTTTCTCTCCCACTTCTCTAACAAATAAGAAACTAAAAACAAAAAGTTATGCTTTGGGGCTGGAGAGATTGCTCAGTGGTTAAGGTCTGCAAAGCCTAATGACCTGAGTTTGATTCTCCAGTATCCATGTAAAGGCATATGCACAAAGGAGCACATGCATCTGGAGTTCATTTGCAGTGACTAGAGGCACAAGTGCCCCCCTCTCCTTGCAAATAAATAAATAACTAAAATATTTTAAAAGGTTATACTTTTTGCCAGGTGTGGTGGTACACATCTTTGATCCCAACATTCAGAAGGCAATGGTAGGAAGCTCACGGTGAGTTCAAGGCCAGTCTGAGACTCCATAGTGAATTCCAGATCAGCCTGGGCTAGAGTGAGAGAGTGAGACCCCACCTTGAAAAAAAAAAAAAAAAACAAGTTAGACTTTTAAATTTTAATCTAGGGATCTAGGGACCAACTCAGGGCCAGCATGCTAGACAAGAGCTCTACCACTAGGCTACATACCCAGCTCTTGTTTTTGTTTGTTGTTCAATATTTTTATTTCTCTATTTACAAGGAGAGAGAAAGAGAGAGAGAGAGAATGGGTGTGGGTGCACCAGGGCCTCTTGCCACTGCAAACAAACTCCAGATGCAGGCACCACTTTGGCTTTATGTAGGTACTGGGGAATTGAACACAGACCATCATACTTTTCAAGTAAGTGCCTTTAACCACCGAGCCGTCTCTCCAGCCCTGTTTTGTTTTTGAGACAGGGTCTCCCTATATATCCGATGTTGGCCTTGATATCAGGATTCTCTTTCCCACAGTTTTGCAACACCATGCTTAGCTATGCCATTTTAAAATTTTTATTTATTTGAGGGCAATAGAGAGAGAGAGAGAGAGAATGGGAGAGAGGGATTGCATGCCAGGGCCTCCTGCCAGTTCAAACTGACTCCAGACACATGTCACCCTGTGCATCCGGCTCCATATGGGCACTGTGTAATCGAACATAGGCTGTCATGCCATCAGGCTTTACTAGCAAGTGCTTTCAACCACTAAGCCATACCTCTAGTTCAGCTATGCCATCTGAAAAAAAATGTTTTATTTGCCAGGAGTGGTGGCACACTCCTTTAATCCCAGCACTTGGGAAGCAGAGGTAGGAGGACTGCCGTGAATTCAAGGCCACCCTGAGATTACATAGTGAATTCCCAGTTAGCCTGGGCTAGAGTGAGACCCTACCTCAAAAAAAAAAACAAAAGAAAAAAAAAGTTTTATTTATTTGCAAGGAGAGAGAGGGAGGGAGAAAGGGAAAATGGGCACATCAGGACCTCTGGCTGCTGCAAATGAACTCCAGATGTCTGTGCCATTTTGTGCATCTGGCTTTACATGGGTATTGAGGAATTGAACCCAGACCATCAGGCTTTATAATCAAGTGCCTTTAACCTGTGAGCCATCACTCTAGTCCCACCCATGCCATTTTTAATATCATTTTATGTTAGGGACTTGAGCATCTGCAGATTTTGGTATCCATGGGGGTCCTGGAACTAATCCTGCATGGATACTAGAGACAATGGTATATATAAACTCTTTGTATAATATCTACTACCAAAATAAGCATTACATAAGTGCTAGCTATTATTACTTGAAAGAGTAGCTGACTTTCAAGATGAATTATGCATTTTTCTATAACAAAAAGCCAAGTAATCTGGATTTCTCTTCTGTGACACTGCCTATGGGCAGTATGCTCCATAATGAACACACACACACACACTGTCACACACACACACACACACTTTATTTTAAGGGAAAACTTTAGTGAAGACCTGGAGTGTAATTCCCTTCTGACCACCCATTTTAAGTGTGTGTGTGTTCTGAAATGAATACTTTGGTGAGAACAGTTTGAAAATGTTTAGAGGTGTTTCCAATAGTGTGTGACTCTAAAAGTTAATTTTCAGTGCTGTGGGTCAACCTGAGGGCCTTGTGTATGCTAGTCATGGACTTTAAAACTGGGCTATACTTCAGCCCTCATTTTTTATGAGACAGGATCTCACTATGAAGCCTAGACTAGCCTCAATTTATGATCCTCCTGCCTACACCTCTCAAGTCCTGAAATTATAAGCATGAGTCACCATGCACAGCTTAGTGTGTAACTTTTTATTTTAAAAAGCCCAATGTGTATATGAACAAAAGGCATATAATAAACTTTATACACACTCAAAGTTTGTAGATAGAGTTTTCTATTTATTTAAAGACCCTGGGTTTATTCCTAGTACACGCTCCACCTCAAAAAAATTCTACTGAAGTTGGATGTGGTGGCTCACCCTTTTAATCCCAGCACTTGGGAGGCAGAGGTAGGAGGATGGCTGTGAGTTCAAGGCCATCCTGAGACTTTATAGTGAATTCCAGGTCATCCTGGGCTAGAGTGAGACTCTACCTTGAAAAACCAAAAAAAAAAAAAAAAAAAAAAAGCTATCAAAATAATAAACTTCAGCCAGGTGTGGTGGTGCACGCCTTTAATCCCAGCACTCGGGAGGCAGAGGTAGGAGGATTGCCATGAGTTTGAGGCCACCCTGAGACTACATAGTGAATTCCAGATCAGCCTGGACTAAAGCAAAACTTTACCTCAAATAATAATAATAATAATAAACTTCACTGGGTATTTTCAAAAATTGATTTACTTATATGTGTACTTGTGTGTGGATAAGTGCACATACCATGGCACACTTATAGAGGCTGGAGGACAGTTTCAAGGTGTCTGTGCTCCAGCTTTTTGTCACTGTAAACAAACTGCCTGGCTGCAAAGGAACATCAAATTAGCTGGCTCATGAATTTCAGATTCTCCTGGCTGTGTCTCCCATTGCCAAAGATGCATTGGGATCACAGATGCATATGCCACTTTGCATGGGCTTTCCATGGTACTAGGGAAATAAAGCCTCTGGCTCGCAGGCTTTGTACACAAGTGCCTTTAACTGTTGGGTCACATACCTATTTGAGTCATCTTTTTGTTTGTTTGTTTGTTTTTCTTTTTTTTGAGGTAGGGTCTTGCTCTAACACAGGCTGACCTGGAATTCACTATGCACTCTCAGACTGGCTTTGAATTCATGGTGATCCTCCTACCTTGGCCTTCTGAGTGCTGGTATTAAAGACATGCACTACCACGCCTGGCCATAAGAAAGCATTTTTAAAAAAACTTATTTATGAGGGCTGGAGAGATAGCTAAGTGGTTAAGGCGCTTGCCTGTGAAGCCTAAGGACTCATGTTCAACTCTCCTGGTCCCATGTAAGCATAAGCCAGATGCACAGTGACGCAAGCACACACTATCACACGTGCACAAGGGGGCACACACATCTGGAGTTCGATTGCAGTAGCTGGAGGACCTGGCACACCCCCTCTTGTGCTGTCTCTCTCTCTCAACCTCTTTCTCACATAAAAAAAAAAAAAAGGCCAGTCTGTTGGGCTTGCCTCAAAAAAAATTATTTATGAGAAAGAGAATGGGCACACCAGGGCCACTTATCATGGCAAACAAACTCTAGATGCATGTGCCACTTTGTGCATCTGGCTTTACATGGATACTAGGGAATCAAACCCAGGCAGTAGGCTATGTGGGCAAGCACCTTTAACCACTGAGCTGTCTCCTCAGCCCAAATTTGACTTTCTAAAAGGGAAAATGGAATGCCCTCTTTTTTTTTTTTTTGCAATAATTATTGATCTATGGCAGAGAATGTAGAAATTTCCTAATCAATCTTCAACAAAAAAAATTTCACAGAACTGGTTGCTGGTACTAAAAATGAAAATTAATGCTTTAGCAGTTACAGCCAATGACAAGATATTTCTTCCACTTAAATCTAAATGTCTTTTTGAAACATCTTTTTCAGCAATGACAGCTATTAAAGTGAAACATTACAATAACTAAACTTAGAAGTAGACCTTCAGACACTGGGGAGATGGCTCAGAGATTAAAGATACTTGCTTTGCAAGCCTGCTGACAGGAGTTTGCATCATCAATACCCACATGAATCCTGACACAATGTGAGACACATCTGCAATCCCAATGTGCCTATTGCAATGGACGAGGAGTCAGGAGAATCCAGATGCTCATGGACCAGCTTGTCTGGCTTTCAAAACAGCAGAGAGAGAGGAGAGAAAGAGAATATGACCTGTCTCAAACAACATACAATCAACAATCTCTGCGGTTGTCCTCTGATCTCCACACGTGGGTAATGCATGGCACATGTACACACATATGCTATATGCACACATCATCATACACATATATGCCATATGCAAATGTCCTCACATACACATTCCATATGCACACTACACCACACATCCATGCCATATACACACATCATAACACACACATATGCCATATGCAAAAATCATCACACACATATATGCCACATGCATACATCATCACACACACATGTGAAATAGGCACACATCCTCACACTCACATATGCCATATGCAAAACTCACCACACTCACATATACTATATGTACACATCATCACACACACATATACCATAAACACATATTATCACACTCCCATATGCCATAGGCACACATCGTCACACACACAAATAATAAAGAAAAACATAACTAGATCTTCAATTCATTATTTCACAAACTGTTCAACTAAAATTCAAAACAGGGGCCTGGGGAGATTGCTCAGTGGTTATAGATATTTGCTTACAAAGCCTACTGGCCAGGGTTCAATTCCCTAGTCACCCACACACAGCCAGATGGGCATTTGTTTGCAGCAGGCAGAGACCCTGGCATACCGAAACACAAACACATACACCTGAATGCAAATAAGTAGATAATTTTTTTAAGATTCAACAGTAATAAAGTACCCAGGATTAAATCACCGCATAAAAGGTTAATATTCTGTACTCAAGTACAGAAAAATATTCAAATATTTTTCCAAAAGACATAATATTAATAAGATGTCAAATGAACAAATATTAGTATAGGAGGCCACAAGTTCATACTTTGGAAGTGAGAGTGCCCTTATGTAATAAGGAACTATTCCTAGAACTCCACAGAATTACATACTTCTCTGCACCTCTCTCTGGTTCTATTACAGGCCTTTAAATAGCTAATGATCTGCTGCAGATTTAGATTTGGATTTGAACTTGAAACTGGTCATTTAAACACCCACTTGGTTGTATGTAGCTCCAATGAATCATTATGACACTTTCTCTTCTGAATACCTATAAGGTGATTTTATGACAAGTAGCTGCCACTACAGGATGCACTACCATGACAGCTTCCTGAAACATTTTCAAGGATAGAGTATATGTTCAAAAAAGCATATTGCAGGGATGGGAGAGATGGTTCAGTAGATAAAGTGCTTGCAGCTCAAGCCTTGGTGGAGGAGCTCAGATCCCTAGACCCTACATACAAAACCAAATGCTGCAGTGGGCTTCTGCAATCCCAGTGAGCTGACAGCAAAATGGGCAGTGGAGACAGGAGAATTTCCAAGAAGTAGAAGGCAAGTGTCAGTCCTGACACCCAAAAGTTTTCCTCTGTCCTTCACAGTGTTATACACATGCTCACCCTCACACACATACATGTTTTATGACTTCTTAGTTTAGTAGCATCTGAGAATGCATTGCCTTTTGTTCTCTTCCTTCGTTCAATAATTGTTGAGAACTAGTATATGCCAGGCTCAAGAAGGTAGAAGTGGGCTGGAGAGATGGCTTAGTAGATAAGGCACTTGCCTGCAAAGCCAAAGGACCTAGGTTCAATTCCCCAGGACCCACATAGGCCAGAGGCCCAAGGTGGCTTATGCATCTGGAGTTTGCTTGCAGTGGCTAGAGGCCCTGACATGCCATTCTCTCTACTGGTCTTTCTGTCTCAAATAACTAAATAAAAATATTAAAAAGAGAGAGAACCCAGTGTTGAACTTTCAAAAAAAAAATGAAGGTAGAAGTTAAAAATGTAATCACTACTTTCAAGCAGTGCTTAATCTAATTTATGAGACATATAATAAGGAATTGTACCCACAACCAAACCAGATATTCACATGCCTCTCTGTCCATCCTTCTGATTTTACTCATAGGCCTTTAAATAACTAACAATCCACTGTAGGTTTATATTTTAATTTGAAGCTGATCTTTTGAATACCTACCTAGTTTTATATATTTTGCAGTCAAATACTCTACCCCTGAGCTATACCCCCCCCCAGTTTTATGTATTTTGAATAAACCATTATGAAGTATTTTCTCTTCTGGATATCTACAAGATGCTTTTGCATTATTAGTATTATTAGTATTATTATTATTTTGGTTTTTTGAGGTAGGATTTCACTCTAGCCCAGGCTGATCTGGAATTCACTATGTAATCTCAGGGTGGCCTTGAACTCATGGCAGCCCTCCTACCTCTGCCTCCCAAGTGCTGGGATTAAAGGCGTGAACCACCATGCCTGGCTTTGTATTATTATTTTTGAGAGAGAGAGAGAATGGGCATGCCAGGGCCTTTCAGCCACTATGAATAAACTCCAGATGTATGTGCCGCCTTGTGCACATGTATGACATTGCACACTTGCATTACTGCATCTGGCTACCTGGGACCTGGAGATTCAAACATATGTTCTTAGGCTTCACAGGCAAGTACTTTAACCGCTAAGCCATCTCTCTAGCCCTAAAAGATGCTTAAAAATTATTTTTTTTAAATCTACTTGAGAGAGAAAAAATAAAGATGGAGAAAAAGAGAGAATGGACATGCCAGGGCTTTAAGCCACTGCAAACAAACTCCAGACACATGTACCACCTTGTGTGTCTGGCTTACATGGGTACTGGAGAATCAAAACTGGGTCCTTAGGCTTCACAGGCAAGTGCCTTAACCACTAAGCCATTTCTCCAGCCTTGTTTGTATTTTTTGTTTGTTTGTTTGTTTTGGTGGTGGCATGGATTGAACCTAGGGCCTTCAGGCTCTTAGCAAGTGCTGGGTCACTGAGCTACATTCCTAGCCTCAAGGGGATTTTATGTTCTTGAGATTAAATGAAAAATAGAAAAATGGGGAAAGCACCTTAAACTTTTTCCTCATGCTATGTGGACTGCTTGCACAATTGAATGTATTTCTTGGTCATTAAATTTCTAACTAGGATATTATTTCTTCTTGTGCTGTCTCCTCAAGCCTGGTCGTACATTGTTTGAAAGCTTAGTGAACATTTTCTTGGGCTCTTTCACATTTTTTGTTTTTGCATTTTTTTTCCCCCAAGGCAGGGTCTCACTCTAGCCTCAGCTGGCCTTGAACTTTCAGCACCTCCTACCTCAGCCTCACAAGTGCTGGGACTAAAGGCGTGTGTGCCACCATACTAGACACCTCTTTCAGACTTGATCTCTTGTCATTTCAATCTGTGACTGAGATAAACTACATTTCTGTGCTACCTATCTGTACTGAAAAGCAATTATCTGAACAAGAGACAACTGAAAACTAAGATCATGGAATGAACATTCTGTATGTGCCTAGAGTGGAATCTTTGGAACCTTCCCCCTTCCCCCACAACCACCACCACCCGCCTGGTACTGCGGACAGGGCTCAGGGCCTTGTCATTCAACTGGAATGCTACACTTTTCCCTAAATAGCAATGAAATGTGGTGGTTTGAGGTGTTTAAGGCAAGAGACTGGACCACATGGCTTCCTGAGGTTCTGTTTACCTTTAAAGTGCAAATAAGCCAAGGTCAAAGATCATAGCTTGAGGAGAATTTACCCAGTTTGCTTTTTAAAAAAAAAAAAATGTTAATTTTTAAAAACGGGGTCTCTCTATGTAGTTAAGGATGGCCTGGAATTCATAATCCTCTTTTCTCAGCCTTCAGAGTGTGGAAATTACTATAGGCACACACCACCTCACCTACCCAGTTGAAAAGCAAGCAGAGATTAACCGTTTAGAAACTTTAGGCATTATATGAAAAGTAAAAACCAGCTATCAGAGGTTTCATACATATGCAGCACACGCAGGCAGTTGTGTTACTCAGACATTATTATTATTATTTGTTTTTTCGAGGTAGGGTCTCGCTCTAGCCCGAGCTGACCTGGAACTCACTATGGAGTCTCAGGGTGGCCTCGAACTCACAGCAATCCTCCCACTTCTGCCTCCCGAGTGCTGGGATTAAAGGCATGCCACGCTTGGCTCAGACATTATTTTTTTTTTTTTTAATGTTACTAATTTGCAAGGTGGGAGAGAGAGGAGGGAGAGAGAGCAAGATCAAGCATAGTCATGCTAGGGCCTCCTGCCACTGCAAACAAACTACAGAAGCATGTGCCACTCTGTGCATCTGGTTTTACATGGGCACTAGGGACTCGATCCTAGGATGGCAGGCTTTGGTAGCAAGTGCTTTTAACTGGTGAGCCATCTCCTCAGCCCCAGACATTAAATTTTTGAACTTTAACTGATATATATGTATATACTCCTTCAACTATACCACCCACCAAAAAAAACCAGTGTCTTATTTTAAAAAGTTTTTAAATTTATTTTTTCAGTTTCTTTTTATTAATAACTTCCATGCTTGTAAACAATATCCCATGGTAATGCTCTCCCTCCCCCCACTTTCCCCTCTGAAACTGTATTCTCCATCATATCCCCTCCCCATCTCAATCAGTCTCTCTTTTATTTTGATGTCATTATCTTTTCCTCCTATTATGATGGTTTTGTGTAGGTAGTATCAGGCATTGTGAGGTCATGGATATCCAGGCTATTTTATATCTGGGGGTTGGCGGGGGGAGCATGTGGTAAGGAGTCCTACCCTTCCTTTGGCTCTTACATTGTTTCTGCCACCTCTTCCACAATAGGCTCTGAGCCTTAGAAGGTGTGACAGAGATATTTCAGTGCTGAGCACTCTTGTTACTTCTTTCTAGCACCATGATGCCTCTGAGTCATCCCAAGGTCACTGGTATCTGAAAAGAGAAGGTTCCCTACCAAAAGCAAGAGTAGCATTAATATAAGGGTATGAACATTGAGATAAATGCTTACTGAGCAGTTTGATGAGCATAGTATATACATTTAGCCAGACAGCAGCAGACGTTACACCCTAGGGCTCATGACTACCCCTGATTTAGGTTTTCAGTATCTGGGACGTATTCCCTCCCATGGAGTGGGCCTCCAGTCCAATTAGAGGACAGTTGGTTTCCACCATGACAGAAGTGCCATTATTGCACGTGTTGGCTCATTTGGCCTGGCTGGTCAAATATAAGGCTTGCAGTGTCCACTGTTGAGTATCTTCACTCGTGATTTCTTTCTCTCCCATTGAACTGTATGCAGAATGGCTTCTTCCAGCTTTCTGTCTGTCAGCTGGTCTACATGGAGGAGGTTATCAGCTCAGTTCCAGCATGATTTGTCAGTGGCCTTGAAGCCCAAGTATGTGGAGTCTTCAGCAATAAGATCTTACCATCTATTCCTGGTGGGAAACCAAGGGCCTTGGCAATGGCCTATAATGTTTTGCGGGCATCAGGAGCCTCCCTGGCTAACAACTCACTGGAAGGTATCCCAGTCTTGGCACTGAAAATTTTCTAGCAACACTCTATAGCTCCTGAGTGTTCCATTGTCCAAAAAAGTAGGTTTCCATATGATTTATTTATATCTTCTTAGATTTTGATTAGCCTTCCCTCCACCTTTCCTTTACTCAATCTCTTCCCCTGACCTCACTTGGGCCTTTTCACCCCCATTAATCTATTCTTCTACTTACTTATATGCAATATCATCCTATTAAGTACCCCCCTCCCTTCCTTTCTTAAATTTATTTGTGAGTAGGGAGAGATAGAGAAGAGAGACAAGCAGAGAAAATGGGGATGCCATAGCGTCCAGCCTCTGCAAATGAACTCCAAATGCATGTGCCTCTTTGTTCATCTGGATCTATGTAGGTGCTGGGAAATTGAACTCTGATTATTAGGCTTTGCTGTTAAATGCCTTAACCCTGAGCCATCTCTCCAGCCCCTAGTTTTTATTATTTTTTTTTAAGTAGGGTCTCACTCTAGCCCAAGCTGACTTAGAATTCACTATGTAGTCTCAAGTTGACCTCAAACTCACAGCAATCCTCCTACTTCAGCCTCCTAAGTGTCGGGACTAAGGGTGTTTGCCACTACACCCAGCCAGTTTTCATTATAGTCATATTTTGTTAGGAAATATAAAGAAAAATATAGTTTATACTTAATAGGTTGATATTGTATATATGTAATTACAATGATTGTAATGGGGAGGTAATATGATGGAGAATGGAATTTCAAATGGGAAAGTGTGGGGGTGGGGAGGGAGGGAATTACCATGGGATATATTTTATAATCATGGAAAATGTTAATAAAAATTAAAAAAAAATATATATATATATAGTTTAAACAAATATTAGGCTAGCCCAGCAACTAAGGACATAGCTTTAAAGGGAAAGAGACCTGGACTCAAATCTCACATTCACTGACCAGTCCTATACCCAGACACATTTCTTAACTCTCAAAGTCTTTATTTTCTCATTCTCAGTAAAAGTAGTTTTCACTTCATAGGGTTGTTTTGAGGATTAAGTGAAATAAACACATATGTTGTAAAAAGTTTTAGTTGTATATAATATAAATTATCCATTTGAAATATGTGTCCATTAAGATTAATTGATGGGATAGTGGTAGACAGTGTAGCTCAGTTGGTAGGCTCAGTGTTTGTCTTTTTTTTTTTTTAAATTTTTATTTATTTATTTGAGAGCGACAGACACAGAGAGAAAGACAGGTAGAGGGAGAGAGAGAGAATGGGCGCGCCAGGGCTTCCAGCCTCTGCAAACGAACTCCAGACGCATGCGCCCCCTTGTGCATCTGGCTAACATGGGACCTGGGGAACTGAGCCTCGAACCGGGGTCCTTAGGCTTCACAGGCAAGCGCTTAACCGCTAAGCCATCTCTCCAGCCCTCAGTGTTTGTCTTATAGACACAGAGCCCTGGGTTGGTCCTCAGCACCACATAAACCTGGTGTGGTAGCACACCTGTAATCTAGCTCTCAGTAGGTGACGGCAGCAAGATCAGAAGTTCAATGTCATTCTTGGATACTGTACAAATTTGAAATCAGTATGGACTACATGAGCCCTTGTCTCAAAAGAAAAAAGCAGCCACTAGCACTTATAAATATGTTGAATTTGTTACATTATATGGCAAAGGCTTATGGTTACATAAGGAATTAAGTCTGCCTACCAGCTGGTATTAAGATAGAACACCCACAGTGGGTTCAATGTGGCCACAAAAGCCCTTAAAAGTGGAAGAAGGAGGCAAAAGAAGATCTAGAGGGAAGCAGGCGTGGTGGCACACACCTTTAATACCAGCACTAAGGAGGCAGAAGTATGAGTTCAAGACCACCCTGAGACTTCATAGTGAATTCCAGGTCAGCCTAGGTTAAAGCAAGACCCTACTTCAAAAAAAAAAAAAAAAAAAAAAAAAAAAGAGCTAGAGGGGCTGGGAAGATGTGCTCAGCAGTTAAAAGTATTTGTTTGGGGCTGGAGCAATGGCTCAGCAGCTGAAGGTGCTTGCTTGCAAAACCTGACATGACAGCCTGGGTTCAGTTGCCCAGTGCCCATGTAAAGCCACATCCAGTGGCAAGAGGCCTGGTGGGCCCATACTCATTCTCTTTCTTTCTCTCAAGTAAATAAATAAAATACTAAAATAAAAGCACTTGCATGTAAGCATGTCAACCCAAGTCAGATCCTTCTCAGAGCCAATGTAAAGTCAGATACAAAGTGGTGAATACTTCTGTAATTCTAATGTACCCATGGCGAGATGAGGTGGAGCCAGGATAATCCAGTTTGTAAGCAGAAGTGGCAAAACAAGAGAGACCCTGTCTCAAAAGAAGGTGGAAGGAGGACTGGAGGGATGTGCTAGAGTGAGACCCTACCTAGAAAATAAATAAATAAATTTTAAACAAAGAAGGTGGAAGGAGAGAGAAACACCCCAAGGTTGTCATCTGACCTCCATATGTATACCATGGTACATACATGGCCATATGCACACACACAAATCATACACACACAAGTAAATTTATATATATATATATACTCACATATATATGTATGTATATATATATATATTATATATATATATATATATTTTTTTTTTTTTTTTTGAGTTTTCCAAGGTACGGTCTCACTGTAGTCCAAGCTGACCTAGAATTCACTATGTAGTCTCAGGGTGGCCTTGAACTCCTGGTGATCCTCCTACCTGAAATTCACTGTGTAGTCTCAGGGTGGCCTTGAACTCACAGCAATCTTCCTACCTCTGCCTCTTGAGTGCTGGAATTAAAGGTGTGTACCACAACACCCAGCTCCATTTTTTTTTTTTTTTTTTGAGGCAGAGTCTTACTATAGCCTAGGCTGACCTGGAACTCACTTGTTGACTTAGGCTGGCCTTGGACTCATGGCATTCCTCCTGCCTCAGCCTTCAAAATGCTAGGATTAAAGGTGTGTGCCACCACACCTAGAAAAAATCCTTGGGTTCAATTCTTTAGTAGCCATGTGAGGCCAGATGCACAAAGTAGTGCATGTATCTGAAGTTTGTTTGCAGTGGCAAGAGGCCCTGGCATGCCCATACTCCTTATTCTCTCTCTTCTCTCTTCCTGTTTGCTAATAAATATATAATTTTTAAAAACTTAAGTTTTTAAAAAACATATTTATTTATGCATGTGTGTGTGTGTGTGTGTGTGTGTGTGTGTGTGTGTATACATGCATGCATGTCTGTCTGGAAACAATAGGGTCTAGTGTCTATTGAAACTGCAAACAAATGCCCATGCAGCTTTACATGGAAAACTGCAGAATTAAACCCAGCCTGGTAGGCTTTCCAAGCAATAGCCTTTAACTTCTCAATCATCTCTCCAGCTTCAGAAAATAAATTTTACTTAAGTTATATTGACTTTTAAAAAATATTTATTTGGGGCTGGAGAGATGGCTTAGCAGTTAAGCACTTGCCTGTGAAGCCTAAGGACCCTGGTTCGAGGCTCAATTCCCCAGGACCCACATTAGCCAGATGCACAAGGGAGTGCACGCATCTGCAGTTTGTTTACAGTGGCCGGAGGCCCTGGCGCGCCTATTCTCTCTCTCTCTTTGCCTCTTTCTCTCTCTCTCTGTCCATCACTTTCAAATAAATAAATAAATAAGTATACCTGTCATTCTATCTAATCTTTTTTTAAAAAAATATTTATTTATTGCTGTGAGTGGTGGCACATGCCTTTAATCCTAGCACTCAGAGGCAGAGGTAGCAGAATGGCGGTGAGTTCAAGGCCACCCAAAGACTAGATAGTGAATTCCAGGTCAGCCTGGACTAGAGTGAAATCCTACCTCAAAAAAACAAGACTTTTTTTTTTTTAATTGATTTATTGATTTGCAATCAGAGAGGGAGCTAGAGAGAAGAGAGGCAAACAGAGAGAATGGGCATGCCAAGGCCTCCAGCCATTACAAAGGAACTCCAAATACATGTGCCACTTTGTGCATCTAGCTTTATATGGTGTTGCAGTCAGGTCACATTGCTGGCAGAAATCACCCAATCAAGAGCAGCTTGTGGGGGAAAAAAAAAAAGGGGGTTTATTTTGGCTTACAGGCTCAAACGATGGCATGAGCAGAGGGTGGACATTACTTCCTGGCAAATATCAGATGGATAACAGCAGCAGGACAGTGTGCCAAACACTGGTGAGGGGAAAGTGGCTATAATACCCATAAGCCTGCCCCCAACAATACCCTCTCTACAGGAGGCATTAATTCCCAAGTCTCCATCAGCTGGAAACCTAGCATCCAGAACACCTAAGTTTATGGGGACACCTGAGTCAAACCACCACATTCTACCCCTGGCCCCCATAAACTGATAACCACCCATGATGTAAAATGCAATAAATTCAGTGCACCCTTAAAAGTCCCCATGTTTTTTTTTTTTTTATCAATCCTAATGATAGTCAAACATTCCCATAGTCTGAGATCTTTCAACTGAGCCATGATACCAAAAAAATCCCTCCAAACCTCATAATGACACACAACAAACACATTGCAAATGATGGCATTGGGCATAGCAACATATATCAAAAAACAACTCAACCAATACAAGATTTAAACAGGGCAAACATCAAACTCTGCAGCTCCAAGTCCAACAACTCTAACCAATGACAAGTTTGCATGTCCAAGTCCGATAAATCTAACCATCAACAAGTCTCTGGAGTTCCAATTCTGCCACTCTAGCTAGGCTACTCACAGTCCTGGAAAACTTCATCCAGTGCCAGCAGCTCTCCTTAGCAGCCGTCCCATGGTCCCAGTATCTCCACTGGGTCTCCTGCAGCCCATGTTCCATCCTCCAGGCAGGCAACCAGCAAACCTGCTTCACACTGCCTATGGCCATTTCCAAAACACAAGACCATGTTGCAAATTCAATAACCCTCTGTTTCCTGAATTTTTCCTACTCCACAGTATCAGGTGGGGTACCAATTTGCTAATCTAGGGGGGAATAAAGCAGACTTAGAAGAATAGGACACTCCTTCAGCATTCAGGCCTCTTCAAAAGAGTCTACATTCTTCCTGTTGCCCCAGTGCAGGTCAGCTGGTCCAATTTCAATGGTTGTAATCTCTCATACAATTGCAGCTGAACAGGCAGAAGTTTCAGACCAGACATTTCTTTCTGTGTCATATCCCTCTGCTCACACCAGTCCATTTCTATGCAATGCAACCCTGCACAAATTCTCAGGACATGGGCATAACACAAGCTTCTCACACAAACTGCTTTTTAGCCCAGTCCAGGCAAAGCTTTTTCTCACCCTCATAAGACAAACCTCACAGTCCATAGTGCTTACTGCATCCAGGTCTTTCAATTCTGACCAGAACAACCTATCAAGCTGTACTTACAGAACTATGAGGCATGTCTTAGGCCAGGGTTTCAAATCCTTCCACTTTCTCTCAAAAATCAGCTCCAACAGACCAAAGCCACACAGGTTTCTAGCAGCAACCCCACTCTCGGTACCAACTTTATCATTACAGTCAGGTTCACATTGCTGGCAGAAGTCATCTGGCCAAGAGCAGCTTGTGGTAAAAAAGGTTTATTTTGGCTTACAGACTCAAGGAGAAGCTCCATGATGGCAGGAGAAAACAATGGCATGAGCAGAGGGTAGACATCACCTCCTGGCCAATATCAGATGGACAATAGCAGCAGGAGAGTGTGCCAAACACTGGCAAGGGAAAACTGGCTATAATATACATAAGCCCACCCTCAACAATTAATACACTGCCTTCAGGAGGTGTTAATTCCCAAATCTCCATCAGCTGGGAACCTAGCATTCAGAACACCTAAGTTTATGGGGGACACCTGAATACCTTAATGGCTGAGTCATCTCTCTAGCCCTCTAGTTTTTATTTATTTTTTTTTAAAAATAATTTTATTTGTTTATTTTCAAGTAGAGAAAGAGAGTGTATACGCATGCCAGGGTATACTGCCACAGCAAACAAACTCCAGATGCATGTGCCACTTTGTGTATCTGGCTTTATGTAGGTACTAGGGAACTGAACCCAGGCCTTCAGGCTTTGTAGGCAAGCACTTTAGATGCTGAGCCATCTCTCCAGCTCTAGTTTTTATTTTTTTAATGGATGTTCAAATATATTTATTATAAAAACTACAGTGGGGGCTGGGGAAATGGCTTAGTGGTTAAGGCATTTGCCTATGAAGCCTAAGGACCCTGGTTTGATTCCCTAGGACCTACATAAGCCAGATACACAAGGGGGTGCATGCATCTGGAGTTTGTTTGCAATGGCTGGAGGCCCTGGTGTGCCCATTCTCTCTTTTTCTTTGCTTCTTCCTCTCTATCCCTTTCTCTCTCTCAAATAAATAAATAAAATATTTTTTAAAAAGTACACTGGGATAAGTTTATGTTGAGAAATAACAGCAATAAGTACAGTTGTGGAAAACAAAGCACTTACCTTGACACAAAGGCACACCTGAAGATATTGCAACCATACCACCCAGACCTCAATGCTTGCAGGGTATTTTGTATATGTTTCTTTAGAAACGCCACTCTGAAAGTAAGAGAATGAGTGCATACAATCATAAATGCATATTGATTATGACTTTATTTCAAAATTAGCAAATAGTTCTCCAGAGACACTGATAAGTAAACTTCTACAATGCTGCATTTTAGGTTTAGTTGGTAAAGAACACATTTAGCAAGTATGAGTTTATTTTTCCATGTAGAAACCTGATATAACAAATTAAAATCAAACATTTTTGTTTGAAAATACCAGTTTAAATGTAAGATTATAAAAAATGCATAGCTCTTTAATAAATGAATTGTATAAGAACACTCCCCTTAAATCGTGTTCTTTTTTTCTTCCTGTGCAAGTTATTTGTTATGCTGTCAGATTTCATTGTTACAGCACTAAAAGGCAACTATTTAGGTAAGAGGCAGAAAAAGAAAACAAAGGAATGTATAGTATATAAGGCAACTTATTTTTAGTTACAATAAGCATTTTAGGAAGACAAGATAAAAATTATTCAAAGCTCGTTTCGTTCTCGCTGGATAAACTCGATGGACTCAGTACCAAGCTCCCCTGTGCTTCTTTTTTTAAAAAAATATTTTTATTTATTTCCCTGTGCTTCTTAATAATCAACACCTTGCCAGGCGTGGTGGTGCACCCTGAGACTACATAATGAATGCCAGGTCAGCCTGAGCTAGAATGAAACCCTACCTCGAAACTCCCCCCCCCTAAAAAAATAGACACCTCTGTGGCTATATCGGTAGACTCTGGTTAGTCTGGGTACGAGCCACGGTATTCATCTGGCCAGTCTGCCTTGCAATCACCATCATGGATTTCAGACCCATTTGTTCCTGTGCCCTGGCTTCCATGGTGAATGGATGACGGGCTCTGCGGAGCAGCACAGTCAGTACCTGGGGTCACACACTTGCTGCCTGAGCTGATGCACGCTTAGCTCTTCCGGGAAGCTACTTTGTTGGCACCCGTGTGCAGAGAAATGGTTGGATTTGTTCACTGGCTGTAAAGTTAGCTTCTCATTGTCTATGTCTCTTCTGGTTCCTGGGGCTAACATCCCAGCCTGGCTGGTCCTTTTGTTGGTGCCCATCTGCAGACTAATCATGGTCTGGTCGAAAGGTCTGTCAGTTTGCATTTTGGGATCATAAATACGCTTCCATGTCATACTTGCCTAGTTGGCACATTTGCTGGTTCCCATCTGCAAACCAATTACACTTGAGCCAGACTTTAATATTCCTTCATCAAAATCTCTTGTTTGTTTTTCTGCGTACTTACCTCTAATGTCAATGGTTGTATGGAATCCTTTTGTTTTAGCCAGACCTGTGAGAGCATCCAGCCAGCATAGTCTGATCCTGGGTCATGTTATCATTCTCAAAAAGCTGATTTGTAGGGGTTGAGGAGATGGTTCAGAGGTTAAAGGCACTTGCTTGCAAAGCCTGATGGCCCAAGGCTTAATTCTCTAGCCATCCATATAAAGCTGGACAGGCACCTGTTTGCAGTAGCAGGAAACCCTGATGCACACACACACAGGCACATGCATACAAACATGGACACACATATGCAAATAAATGAAAACAAATTAAATTATCTTTAAAAATATTTTTATTTATTTATTTTAGAGAATAGTCACAGAGAGGGAGAGAGAATGGGAGTGCCAGGGCCTTTAGCCATTGCAAACGAACTCCAGAGCATGCACCACCTTGTGCGTCTGGCTTATGTGGGTACTGGGGAATTGAATCTCAGTCTTTAGGCTTCACAGGCAAGTGCCTTAACCACTAAGCAATCTCTCCAGCCCTAAAAGAAAAAAATTTAAAAGAGATCATTAATTTTAAACTAGTGATGTGTTTTCCTACTGTGAATCTGAATGGCTTTAATAAAGTTGCCAATAGTCTCCAACTGAGGCCGGTTCAGTGATGACTCATTGACCTTCACAGAGCTGGGCTGTAGCTTGCTTGTGAGTTCACAGAGAATGATACTCTCTCTCAGGCCCAGCTGGAAGTTTGTCTCAATGCTCATGCATGTCACCTCCTCTATCCAATTGCCCAGCTCTTCCTCTGCCTGGTGTGATCATACTTGGATGCACCCTCTAAGTCTTAAAAACAAACTGTCCTACTTGACTGCAGTTCCTTTCATGTCCATCCTTAGCAACAGTGGCTTAAAAGATTTTTAAGGGGCTTGAGGGATGGCTTAGCAGTTAAGGTGTTTGCCTGAAAAGCCAAAGGACCCAGTTTGATTCCCCAGGACCCATGTAAGCCAGATGCACAAGGTGGCACATGCGTTTTGGAGCACGTTTGCAGTGCCTGGAGGTCTTGGCGCACCCATTCTCTATCTGCCTCTCTCTCAAGTAAATAAAAAAAGTTTTTAAAAAGATTTTTAAGGTGAAAGAAAGGTTTCATTTCCTAGGTCAAATAAATGGACATGTCATGTCCTTTCTAGGATTGGCACACCAATCCTAGAGTGTGTGTTTCTAAAGAAACATGTCATGTCCTTTCTAGGACTGGAGAGATGGCTTAGTGGTTAAGGCACTTGCCTGCAAAGTCTAAGGACTCATGTTTGACTCTCCAGATCCTATGTAAGCCAGGCTCACAAGATGATGCAAGGATGCAAGGTCACACATGCACACAAAAGTGGGGAGACCTGGAGTTCAATTTCAGTGGTTGGAGGCCCTGGTGTGCCAATTCTCTCTCTCTCTCTCTCTCTCATGCTCTCACTCACATTCTCTCACATTAAAAAAAAAAAAAAAAAAAAGAATGAGACTGAAGAGATGGCTTAGCAGGTAAGGCACTTGCCTTCAAAGCCAAAGGACCCAGGTTTGACTCCCCAGGACCCACATAAGGCTCACCCATATCTAGTTTTTTTTAAATGTATTTACATTTGTGTGTAGCAGTATGGGGTAGCATTTTGCCATGTCATGCACATGGAAGTCAGAGGACAATTTTGAGCTGTCTATTCTCCACCTTCTTTGAGACAGGGTCTCTTGGTGCTGCACATGAACTGCCAGACTGCAAAAGAAAGCCATACTAGCTGGCATGTCAGCTTTGGATTCTCTTGGCTGCACCCCCACTGTACGAGCCACTTGGCATCCAGCCTTATGTGGGTGCTGGGGAATTGAGCTCAAGCTGAAAGCTTGTACCTTTAATCACTGAGCCATTTCCCCTGGACACTGAGATCTAGTTTTGTTTTGTTTTCTAAATCTTTTTCTTATGTGTATCCACACACCTGAGAGGTACCGAGCAAATGAGTTATGAATTACCAATGCCAAGAAGAGTGACCGGCCTTTCCCCTGAGAGGACAAGCTTATGAAAGGAGTGGGAATCTCTTGAGTACTTCCAGCCTCTCTTCAGCTCACTCATTATTATCTTTAATCCTCATAACTAACCCCACCATTATCTTCACATTACAGATACAGACACGGAAGATCAAAGAAGAAAGAGAACCTTACTGGGGTTGGTCACACAGAGGGGAAGCAGGCAGAGTGGAATTCACCCATATGAAGCCTGTTCTTTGCCTGCCCCACAGAGCCTCCTGAGTCAGTCAGTGGTGCTGATGAGTCCTCAGGATGAGGTGTAGAGAGTTTACAAATTTGAATGCCTATAGCATCCAGAAGCACCACAGATGCTAACAGGCAAAAGTGAGATGATTAATGGCAATTGGGCAATTAGTCTGAGTGAGTGGCAGAAGTGTGTGGTGAGGGCTGGAAAAAGAAAACTTTCACACCCTCTCTAAAGAGGATGGCTCAGAGCTGCAATCAGCTAATTGTTGCTATGTAAGTGCATCGGTTTAGTCTTGCCATGTGTGTTAATGGGTGCTTTAACACAATAACTCACAAAGGTAACTTAGGAAAGCAAGGGTTTACCTTGATTCCCAAGTTGAGAGTACAGTTCATCATGGCAGGGATGGACTGGCAGCAAGAATGGTTCTAGCTGTGGTGACAGGAGCATCAGGCAACTGGTCACAGGAGGCAGTAGTCAGGAAGGAGAGAGAGAGAGATGAATGCTGGTGCTCAGCTTGTTTCCTCCTGCTTTTCTTTTTATTTAGTCCAGGACCCCAGGTGACGAGATAGTGACACCTATGTTCAGGGCGTCTCAGTAAAACCTTGCCAGAGATGCCCTCAAATACACACCCAGGTGTGTCTTAGGTGATTCCAAATCCAGTCAAATTGACAATGAAGATTAATTATCATACTGTGATTATTCTTTTTTTTTATTAAGAATATGTTTGAGGACTGGAGAGATGGCTTAGTGGTTAAGGCACTTGCCTGCAAAGTCTAAGGACTCATGTTTGACTCTCCAGACCGCCAGGCGCACAAGGTGATGTAAGGATGCAAGGTCACACATGCACACAAAAGTGGGGAGACCTGGAGTCCAATTGCAGTGGTTGGAGGCCCTGGTGTGCCAATTCTCTCTCTCTCTCTTGCTCTCACTCACATTCTTTCACATTAAAAAAAAAAAAAAAAGAATGGGACTGGAGAGATGGCTTAGCAGCTAAGGCACTTGCCTTCAAAGCCAAAGGACCCAGGTTTGACTCCCCAGGACCCACATAAGCCAGATGCACAAGGGGGCGCATGCATCTGGTGTTCATTTGCAGTGGCTGCGGGTCCTGGTGTGTCTGTTCTCTCTCTCTCTCTTTTCCTGTTTCTGTATCTCTCTCTCTCTTTCTCTTTCTCTCTCAAGTAAATAAATTTAAAAAAAACAATTTTTTTAAAAAGATAGTCTATAAAAGATTAAGGTCAGTCTTCATCCTATCCTATCCAGTGCCTTATGACTCAGGTGTTCTCTCTAAGGGCCTGGTGAAGGTTCAACCATTTGGTCTGCTTTTTAGGATGTAGAATTTTATGCTACCATTGTCATTTGGGTCTAGATTTGTGTACCCCAACCCCTCCCTTACCCTTCCCTACCTCCCCACCCACCCTATTGTCTAGTACTTGAGATATTTTCTGGGTATGTTGGCATCTTGGGTAGATTCATGTTAGATGCTATAGATGAGTGAGACTATGTGGCAATTATCTTTCTGTGATTGGGTAAGTTCACTGCGAATGATCTGTTCCAAGTTCACCCATTTTTCTTCAAATTTCATGGTGTCATTTTTTTTTTCTTACTGCTGTGTAGAATTCCATTGTGTAGATATACCACATCTTAGTTATCCATTCTTCTAGTGACGGACATCTGGGTTGATTCCAGCTCTTAGCTATTATGAATTGAGCTGCTATAAACATGGTTGAGTAAATTTCTCTGGACTGAGGCTTAAAGGTTTTAGGGTACATGCCCAGCAAAAGAATAACTGGGTCTGTTGGTAACTCTATAGTCAGCTTTTTTAGGAGTCTCCATATTGCTTTCCAAAGTGGTTGTACCATCTTACATTCCCACCAACAGTGAATGAGGGTTCCTATTTCTCCACATCCTCGCCAGCATTTTTTTTTTTTCATTTGATTTATTGATGCTTGCTATCCTTACTGGGGTAAGGTGGAATCTCATAGTTGGTTTAATTTGCATTTCCCTGATGATTAGGGATCATGAACATTTTCTTAAGTGCGTGTTTTCCATTTGTATTTCTTCCTCTGTGAACTGCCTGTCCAGCTCTTTGCCCCATTTTGTGAGTGGGTTGTTTGACTTTTTATTGTTCAGGTTTTTGAGTTCTTTGTAGATTCTAGAGATTAGGCCTCTGTCAGTTGGATATTCAGCAAATATTTTATTCCATTCTGTGGGTAATCTATTGGCTTTGCTTGTTGTATGCTTGTCTGTAAAGAAACACTTCGGCTTCATGTGATCTCATTGGTTGAGTGACTATTTAAGATCCTGTGCTACTGGGATTTTGTTCAGGAAGTCTTTTTCCATTCCTATATCATGGAAATTTCCTCCTGTATTTTCTTCCAGTAGTAGCTGAGTTTCTGGTCTTATATTGAGGTCTTTGATCCATTTGGACTTGAGTGCTATGCATGGTGAGATGTGTGGATCAAGTTTCAACTTCCTGCATATGGTTATCCGGTTTGTCCAGCACCATTTGTTGAAGATTCTGTCTTTTTCCAGCCTGTATTGTTAGGGCCTTTGTCAAATATCAAGTAGCTATAGTTGCTACGGCTTCATTCTCTCTCTCCTCTCTAACTCTTTTATATTAGTTATTTTTTTCTTCCTTCTCTTAGTGGGCACTGACCTGTAATGCCCAGTATCAGCAGGTGGCTATCATCCACAATGAGCTTGTGATCAGAGAAACCTACAAGGTTTCCTAAAAGAAAGACAGATTTCTGTCAGAGTACTTGATGACCCACCAAAGGTTAGTGGTAAGATCCTACTGCTAAAGACACCAGATGCAGTTGACACAAAAAATGGGATGACATGGCTAGAAGCTGGAAGAGAGTCAGTTCCCAGACAGTCAGCGTATCTAGTGCCAGAAGGTGCTATATGGGCGACTAGGGAAAAATGACCAATATTTGTCCAAGAAATTCATGGTCTAACCTACTTAGCAGCAAATAACCTGTCATGATGCTCATACAATAGTGGCTCACATCCATGGTGGGAATCCTATTGCTCTTGATTTGGCTAACTGATCTGCTCAGTGGAATGGGACCCATAGCTGGAGCTAAGAAACAAGTCAGAACCATATCCAAATATGAGCCCACCCTCCATTATCAAGCTACCACCAATTGTGAGCTATAAGAGGGCCTACACCTATTAAATTCACTATTAAAAAAAATAAGGGTTATCCCATTTGGCTAGTGCTAATTATACTCTCTGTTGGAGAATCTGCTTCTCTTTTTCAGATAGACACAGATCCTAAGGAGAGAACCACCCCATCATACCTCAAAATGGCCCCAGCTGAAATTATTTTTTTGGTGAACTGGGTACCAGCACAAGGGTGAAGGCGATTGACACAGAGAACAATCAACTTCTACCAAATCAGACATCCAGAGACACAGAGGCTCCCAACTCCTCATTACTGAAGCAGACCCAAAATGAACCCAACATGGCTCAGGGAAATTTTGCAGAAGAAGGGGCAGAAAAAATGTCAGAGCCACATGTTGGGTCATGATACGCAGAGACATATCCTAACAATGGTACCAACTTGACAGTTTTCACTAAGTAAAAAACTAATTGATAAAAAATTTTTAAAAATATATAAAAAGGATAGTCTGTCGGGCATGCCACACACACACATGCGGCGAACCCCCTGACCAGCAGGAGAAGAACGACCAGCAAACGAAGATCCTTCTTGATCACACTTTATTGGAGAGCCTCTTGGTTAACAGGAAAGCTGATGGCGAGGGGCAAGGGGCGCAGGAGTGTAGCTGCTTTTATAGGGCAGAATACTATGGGGCGCCTGCTGATTGGCTGCCATAGGCTCACCCGCCCACAGGAGCCACGGGATAGGCTCAGGACAAGGTGCTGCCTAAATAAGGACTTGTTTACCTCAAGACTGGCAGGAAGCCAGCGCCATTTTATAATGGCGTCTGCATTGGCTCCCTACAGTTCCCCCTTTTTTATTAACTTATGGCATAGCTCAGAAAAATAGCCACCTTCCCGATCAGGTCCGCACCTCATGATGTGTTGACTGATCAAGGGAAGAAGTTCAACCTCCCCTTCCTCAGTGCAATGGGACAGATCCCCTGAGAGTGCAAAGGCGGTGGTCAAACGAAAGCTACCAGATCCCTGCCCATCCTCGTGCAATGGGTACTCTGAGACCCTGAGGGTGCAAGGGCCAGGGGAGCTATTTGCCTTTTAAAGCTGACAGCCAAATTTGGGGGGAGGAACCACTTTCCAAGGCAGCGAGCACTTGAAAAATGACCATCTTGTCTCTCTTGGTCTGGGTTCGCAGGTGGCAAATCAACCAGAGGCAAAGTACGCATCCTCCCAGGCAGCACACTAGGAACATTCCCACTCCTACCCCTTTCTTAAAATGACAGATAGCAGGAAGCATTGGTATAATTACTAAAAGAGAAGTTACTAAGAACGAACAGAAACGGTGGATGAACACACACCAGTGCAGGGGCAAAGGAAGTATTTCTCCCACAGCCATGTCCAATGTCATTAACACCCCCAGATGTATTGAGGCGCTTCCAAGACGTCCCTTTATCTTGTGTTTTTTTCTCTTCCACTTGATTCTCCGTATGGAGGGTCCCGGACACATTATTGCAAGCTACAAGTCCTCCTTGTAACAGTACAAAGGGTGTAAAGTCCGTGCAGCTGTCATTTTTCCCACACAAAATCCACTTTGAAAATGGAGTTGTAAAGAAGCGAGGGAAGACCGTGGCAGAATGGAGCACTGGCATAGGTTTGGGAAAGGTTGACAGAATACCCCAACGTGGCTCTCCTTCAATGGATTCCAGGCACAGGAGGAAGATTATCCACAAGACCTTCATCATCTCCGCCCTGATGGACATCACTGTCTCCTGGACCCTCCTCCGGAGATCACTTGACTGTCCTCACCAGCCGGGCTGGAACCCAATGAGGGGAATCCTGTTCCTGTGGAAAAACACAAACAGCTCCCCTGGATCTTATTAACAAGATCCGGTCCTTTTTATTAATTATCTAAGACATAGAAAGGGCAAGTTCGCTGCAAAATTAAAGACTGAAGTTGTAAAAGAATATTAGACACCAGACTAGCAGAGCGAACCGAAGCGGCAATCTCTAGGCCAGTAACCGCATTAGCTACATATAGGGAATCCGTGAACAAGTTAAAAGAAGTAGAGAATGTCCGAAAGACCTCCAAAACAATTAGGCATTCAACAATTTGAGGGGAATCAGGTCTAAACATTCTTATAATAGGCTCTGAGCCCTGTACCAAGTAGGCCCCACGACCAGACTTTGAACCATCAGTAAAGATGGCAGGGGCTGATGTAATAGGCTCTTGAGCAGTGATTTTAGGAAAATACACCAAATTATTTTCAACAAAAGACAAAATAGGGCTCTTTGGATAATGATTATCTATGACATTGGGGAAAGCACACATGAGAATGCTCCAATCATCCACAGTGCCAGACAAGACCTTTACTTGTTCCTTAGTATAAGGAATGATAAGTTTGTCAGGCAACTTTGTAAAGTGTATTAATCAATATTTAAGCCCCAAACAAGCCTGTCAGGCTACCAGCTGTGGAAAATATTGGAGAGTTCAGGCTCCCAAGGAGTTTTTTTCCTTTTTTTTTCCTCTTGAAGCCATAATAGAAGCCCCTCCTAGCGGAGGCCAGCCGCGACCAGGTTTTTGATTTAATGAAGCGGCATGTGTCCCCAGGGGAGGTTTTTGTTTTAATGAAGCGGCATGTGTCCCCAGGGGAGGTTTTTGTTTTAATGAAGCGGCATGTGTCCCCAGGGGAGTTATGGGGTGGGGGTGCGGAAGGCTCTATCGACTGTAAAGGACCACACCCTTGGCCTTGAGGCCCCTTTGTCCGCTCCCTTTTATAACAGGCAGTGGCCTCCTTTAGTCTTTCCTCTTCCCCTTTAAATAATTTTTCTTCTTCCTCCTCTGAAGAATCGGAGCTAGCCTCCTCATCTGTGTTAAGTACATTTAAATGTGTAAGCTCCTCAATGGGAGGATAGAGCCTGTTAAAGGCTCCTCTTTCCCCCTGGGGGGGGGGCAATTATAGATTTCACCTGTTTCTCTGAGCTCATCTTGTAAACCTTTTTCTTTGTTTAATCCCTTCTTTTTTGTTTTTTTTCTTTTTCTAGGCCTAGTTTTTGACTCCCCATTTGAATCTGACTCAGAAAGGCTATCCTGGTGCCTTGCCAAAGCCTCCCGTGCCTTTCTAATAAACCACACAGGAATGAAAATAACAAGGATCAGGTAGGGATCTAAGTGAAAAAACATTATGACTGGGGATGACTTACCGACGTCTTCCTCTCCGTGTGTCAAGTTCTGGATCCTCTTCGGCCCCTCGCCCGGTGACCACAAAGCACCCAGCGTCCCGGGTTTCGGCACCACTTTGCGGCGAACCCCCTGACCAGCAGGAAAAGAACGACCAGCAAACGAAGATCCTTCTTGATCACACTTTATTGGAGAGCCTCTTGGTTAACAGGAAAGCTGATGGCTAGGGGTGCAGGAGTGTAGCTGCTTTTATAGGGCAGAATACTATGGGGTGCCTGCTGATTGGCTGCCATAGGCTCACCTGCCCACAGGAGCCACGGGATAGGCTCAGGACAAGGTGCTGCCTAAATAAGGAATTGTTTACCTCAAGACTGGCAGGAAGCCAGCGCCATTTTGTAATGGCATCTGCATTGGCTCCCTACACACACACAAAAGGAATATACTTTGTATGTACACATCATGTGTTGGTATCATCATTTCCCTCCTCTCTGTCCCCAGTCTGCTGAGGGCCCTCCTCAGTGGGGTTGCTGGTATTCCCCATGGGGTTGTGGGTTATGAGTTGTGAGAGCAGCAATCAGTTATTGGGCAAGGGTGGGGAGCAGTGCCTCTGGGTATGCCTCTCAACCTGTGGCTCTAACCATCTTTCTGCCCCCTAGCCTGCAAAATTCCCTGAGCTGTGCTGGGTGTGTTTTAAGTCTACTTAAGTGATGAGTTCTCAGGAGCTTCTGGATTTCTGCTTTGGTATGTGTTGAGTATCCTCAGGTATGTGTTGAGATACCTCAGCGTGTCTCCTTCATCCTGGCGCTGATTGTCAGGCTTGCCACTCATTAATTAATTAATTAATTAATTTGAGAGTGACAGATAGAGAAATAAAGAGGCAGATAAAGAAATAGAGATACTTACTTGGCAGGGAAGATACCATGATCATGAGAGAGGGAGAGAATGGGCACATCAGGGCCTCCAACCACTGCAAACGAACTCCAGATATGTGCACCCCCTTGTGCATCTGGCTAACGTAAGTCCTGGGGAATTGAGTCTCAAACCAGAGTCCTTAGGTTTCACAGACAAGCGCTTAAATGCTAAGCCTTCTCTCCAGCCCTATTAATTTTTTTTGGAAGAAAGCTAGAAATATGTATTTTTATGGAAAATGGAACAATTTTTAAAATGCTCAGGGCTGATTCATATTTTCCTTAGAACAGTGTGGTAGCCAAATGAACCAAATACATTATGCAAATTTTCCAAGTTGAGACCACAAAGTAGACTATAGGAATTAGTACTAACCCAGAGAAGAGTCTACAAGTTATGTTAAAAGACAAAATAGAATATTGGAGGGCTAGAGAGATGGCTTAGCAGTTAAGGTACTTGCCAGCAAAGCCAAAAGACCTAGATTCAATTCCCTAGGACCCACATAAAGCCAGGTAGATGAACAAGGTGTCACTTTCATCTGGAGTTAGTTTGCAGTGGCTAGAGGCCCTGGTATGCCCATTCTCTCTATATATATCTGCCTCTTTCTTTCTCAAATAATTTTTTTGTTTATATTTATTTATTTATTTGAGAGCAACAGACAGACAGAGAGACAGTTAGAAAGAAAGAGAATTGGTGCACCAGGGCCTCCAGCCACTGCAAACAAACTCCAGATGCATGCGCCACCTTGTGCATATGGCTTACGTGGGTCCTAGGGAATTGGGCCTCGAACTGGGGTCCTCAGGCTTCACAAGCAAGTGCTTAACTGCTAAGCAATCTTTCCAGCCCACAAATAATTTTTTTCGGCTTTTCAAGGTAGGGTCTCGCTTTAGGTCAGGCTGACCTGGAACTAACTATATAGTCTCAGGTTGGCCTCAACTCTCTGCGGTCCTCCTACCTCTGCCTCCTAATCACTGGGATTAAAGATGTGTGCCACCACACCTGGCCATCAGATAAATAAATAATTTTTGAAAAAGAGATTATTGAACTAGAGTTGTTTTTCCTTCCTGTAGTTTTGGGGATTGAACCTAGGACCTACACATAGCAGGAAAGTGCTGTACCCACTGGACCAGAAGTAGGACTGGGACCAACTGAGGCGATGTGAATATGAAGGCAGAGAAACCAACCTCAACAGTGATAGACTGTTCTTTAGTTAGTGCAAAGAACAACGAAGGACAAAAGTTCCCTGCAGGATAGAAACTTGTGCCTGCGTGTAGCAGAGCTGTGAATTTTTTAAGAGCCAGGGGTGGGAAAAGGAATGAGCAGGAATGGGGGCAAAGTTAAAAAAAAAATTTAGGCCATTTCTCCTGTTGAATTTATCTTTTGGTTAAGCCAGAGATGAAAAGAGCAAATAGGAGTGAGGAATGGGGAAGATAAAGGATAAAGCCAAGTGTTGTGGTGAACACCTTCAATCCCAGCACTTGGGAGGCAGGGGTAGGGATATTGCCAAGAGTTCAAGGCCACCCTGAGACTACATAGTGAATTTCAGGTAAGCCTGCACAAGACTGCACTTTGAAAAACAAAATCAAACAACAATAGCAACAACAAAAGAATGAGGAACAAGGCTATTTCTTCTACTGACAGGATTCCCAAGTGGACTGGCCTGATAATTAGGGCCTGAGGTCAGTCGGATCTTTCAATTATGGGCCTGTTTTTCTGTTCCCAGGGCAGTGGGCCCTGTGCAGCAGATGTCCTTATCATGCTATGGTCCACAGAGGTAATTTATAGTCCACAGGAATTTTCTATTTCTAGGCCTCCGCCAAAGTCAGTTTGCCCCAATGACTTATTAACCCTTCAATACCCCCATACCCTGGGATAAATTTTGATTGATCTTAAGTGGAGAAAGCACCTTATTCTAAAGATAAGAAAGCCTTCTTCTAGGGCATTGAAACACCTCAGAGAAGAGCAATAAGTGAACTTTTCCATAGACACTCTTAAAGAGACCCAGCTCATCAAAAGTCATATCTACTTTAAACAAAGCAAGCTGTGTCAGACTTTTCATTGCTGTGAGGAAAAAAAAAAAAAAAAAAAAAACAATTGAGAAAACCACTTAAGATTCATTTTGGCTCATAGCTTCAGAGGTTCAGAGGTTGGCTGGTTCCATTGTTTTGGACCTGAGGCAAGGAAGAATAGAGTTATGGAAACCTATGGAGGAGGTATTCCTCATGAGGATGACCAGGAAGGAGGGAGGGAGGAAGAGAGAGAGGGAGAGAGAGAGAGAAAGAGAAATGCCTGTATTATCTGGCTTCCTCGTCTTTCCTTATTTTACTCTATCTAGGCTCCCAACTTTTGGGGTAGTTCTTCCCACTCTCAGAGTGAGGCTTCCCACTGTAGTTAGTTCTTTATGGAAACACACACACACACACACACACACACACACACACACACACACACTGCTTTACTAATTGGTATCTTTCATATGTTAACAAAATTAATCATTACATAAACTACCTAGTATTTTCCCCCTTTCTTTGTTTTAATGTATGGGCACATTGGGGTAAATCTTCATGGATATATATGCTTATCTTTTATGTTTCTATATCTTATAATTAGTGTGGTGGTTTGAATGCGAATGTATGTCCCCTCCCGCCCCACCGTAGACTCAGGTGTTTGTTTTATTAAGTTTGTAAATTGGGTCTCCAGCCCTACTTGGCTGGAAGAGGTGTCACAAGGGTGGGGGGTGTGGGGGGATCCTGGGGTCCAACCCAAAGTTGTGGAGAGCAGCGTGAACTTTGGTGGGTTTCCATCTGCTGCTTTTTGGTTTTTCTGGATAGTGGTAGTTTTCACTCTGGATTTGTGAAATGGAGCCAGATTCTTCTGCCATTAATGGAACTTCCCCTGGATCTGTAAGCTTGAAATAAATCCCTTCCTCTCATAAGCTGAGTTTGGTTGGATATTTGTCCCAACAACCTGGAAACTGACTATGGTAGAACTTGGGAGCAGAGAGTTGGGGTGTTGCTAAATGATAAATCTGCCCATGTAGATTTTGGAACTTTTTTGCAGGAGTAATGCTAAAGTACATAAGTACATTTGGTACTTATGACTGCAGGAACCATACAGAGTAGTAAGCCAAATTTTATGGGCTATTCTGGAGATAGCTTGAAAATGCTCAGTGTAAAAGGAAATTGTGTTGGCTCATGAACTTTCAAAGGGAAGGAAAGACAGCAGAGAACATTTTGGGACTGGCTTCTGACATAAAGGCTGGCCGTGTTCCTCAATCCATGCCCAGAGAGTTTGATTAAGGTTGAATTTAAAAGTGATAGACTGGTATGCTTGGTGGAAGATAGAAACTGAAAAATGTGTGGTTTAATCACCAGAAAAATTCAATCAAGTTTAAAGTTACTGGCACAGAGACAGGTTTTAGGTTACTGAAGTTGCTTCTGTTAAGCAGATTACTATAATTAAGGATGGCCCAACTACTTTACGCTGAAACAGTGGAGAAGATGCCTGAGGTTATGTCCTCTTAGGAAAGACTGGATGAGTAGGAATACAAACTCATTTGAAAGGAGATGACTGGAAGGGAGAATTCTAAAGGCTGAAGATCAAGCTTTGTTTCCTCATTGGATTAACAAAACGGCTGTGTAGCTGCATACCTGGTATTGGTTTTGAAAGCATGAAAAATTCATTGAAGTGGGTTATGAAGTGCACACAGTTCCAGGAGCCACTGCTGAAATGTGGCATAGGAATCAGAAATTAATTCCTGTATTAGAGGTCACTGAGGCCATTGTAAGATGGACCGTGGTTTGCAATGGAGACATTTTGGATATACCAGGACTGTGCAAAGGCTAGTATAGAGCGCTGTTGGCTTGGGATAGAAGATTTTCTGGCTACTCAGACCAGCTAGAGGGATGGAGTTTGGAAATCTAGAGACTGTTGTCACTGGTTATGGATGTTGGACTTGAATGCTGTTCATTGTTGAAAGTATGTAACTTGTTTTGATTTTACTGGACTCAGAGTTAAGGGAGTCTTAAAGTTGGTAAAGATTATGGGGACCTTTAAATTGGACTGAATGCAATATATATGATAATAGGGTCTTAATTCTATGAGGACCAGGGGGAGAATATGGCAGTTTGAATGTGAATGTTTGCTTGGTTTGTTTGTTTATTTATTTATTTATCAGAGAAATAAGGATAGAGAGAGAGAGAGAAAGAGAGAGAGAGAGAGAGAGAGAGGGAGAGAGAATGGGCATGCCAGGGTCTCCAGCCACTGCAAATGAACTCCAGATGCAAGTGCCCCTTGTGCATCTGGCTAACATGGGTCCTGAGGAATAGAACCTGGGTCCTTTGGCTTTGCAGGCAGGCACCTTAACCACTAAGCCATCCCTTCAGCCTGATTTTTCTTTTTTGTGAGGTAGGGTCTCACTCAAGCTCAGGCTGACCTGAAATTCACTATGTAGTCTCAGGGTGGCCTTGAAGTCATGGTGATCCTCCTACCACTGCCTCCAGAATGCTGAGATTAAAGGTGTGCACCACCATGCCCAGTTTAGACTTAGGTGTTTTATTAAGCTCATAACTTGGGTCTCCAGCCAGCTGGCTGGAGGAGATGTCACTGAGGACAGAGTAGGTGTGGAGAGAAATGTGAGCTCAGGTGGGGTTCCTGTGAGCTCTGGTGGGGTTCTGTCTGCTGCTTTTTGGTTTTGCTGGCCAGTAATTGTTTTCTTTCTGCTTGGATCTGTGAAAGGGAGCCAGCTTCTTCCACCATTGATGGAACTTCCCTTGTATCTTTAAGACTGAATAAATCCCTTTCTCCCATAAACTGTGTTTGATTGTATGTTTAGCCTAGCAACCTGGAAATTGACTATAACATAATTAATAACCAGAATATATTACTTTAATAGAAAACAACTTAATAAAATACATCCTAGTTCATGTATCTTAAAATTAGAATATTATATTGTCTGTGGAGTAGAAAGAAATGACATGAAACTTTGAAAATATTTATTCAAAATGATGCCATACCAAAAAAAAAAATGGAAGCATCAATTAAAACTAGTATATGACTGAAGCTAGATATTCCTATAGTACTAGCACTTGGGAGGCTGAGGCAAGAGGATTACAAGTTCAAGGTCAGCCTAGGCTATACAGAGAGACTGTGTATCAAAATCAAAACAATCAAACCAAAACACTTGTACATTTCTGAAGTAGAAAACTGATTTTAGGCTAGGGAGACAGCTCAATAGGTAAAGGTGCTTGTTTGCAAAGCTCACCAGCCTGGGTTTGATTCCCTAGTACCCACATAAAGCCAGAACACAAAGTGGCATTTGCATCTGGAGTTGGCCTGCAGTGACAAGAGGCCTTGGCATGCCCATTCCTTTTCTCTCTCTTTCATAAATAAATTATATATTGGTTTTTCAAGGTAGGGTCTCACACTAGCCCAGGCTGATCTGCAATTCACTATGTAGTCTCAGGGTGGCCTCAAACTCATGATGATCCTCCTACCTCTGCCTGCTGAGTGCTGGGATTAAAGGTGTGTGCCACCATGCACAGCTAAATAAAATATTTTTTTAAAAAAGAAAGCTCTGGTTTAAGAACCACATGAAGAAACACTGAGCAATGAGCTCATGCTGTAAGTAGGCATCATCTTAACCACTACAGTTTTTCGCTCCATATCCCTGATACAGACACAGAGAAGCTGAACTGAAACCAGGTTGGAAGGCTGTGGTTTTAGCTCTTGTTAGCATGGATGAAGTCCTGGGTTTGCTCTCAAGCACAACAAGAGCAAAATAGAAACTGGTTTGGGAAGTTTCAAGACAAGGACAATGGAGAGAAGAAACAGAGGCCAAGTGGGGGACATGCCATTTATACTTGCTTGGAAAGTGGGAAGTGAGAGGCAGAGAGCTAGGGTACAGAGTGAAATTGACGAAAGCATAATACACATTGTTGCAGTCCAGTTCTCATTGCTGGTAGAAATCACCCACCAAGAACAGCTTCTGGGAAAAAGAGATTTATTTTGGCTTACAGCCTCAAGGGGGAAGCTCCATGATGGCAGGGGAAAATGATGGCATGAGCAGAGGGTGGACATCACCCCCTAGCCAACATAAGGTGGACCACAGCAACAGGAGGGTGTGTCAAACACTGGCATGGGGAAACTGGCTATAACACCCATAAGCCCACCCCCAACAATACACTCCCTCCAGGAGGCATTAATTCCCAAATATCCATCAGCTAAGGGACCTAGCATTCAGAACACCTAAGTTTATGGGGACACCTGAATCAAACCACCACATTCCTCCCCTGGCCCCCATAAACTGATATCCATACATGATGTAAAATACAATGTATTCAGTCTGACTTTAAAAGTCCCCATAGTTTCTATCAATCCCAATGATGTTCATACATCCCCATAGTCCAAGATCTTTTAACTGAGCCATAATACCAAAAAATAACCTCCAAAAATCTATAACAGCACAGAATAAATATTCACACTGCAAAAGATGGCATTGGGCATAGCAAAGAAACATTCAACCAATACAAGATCTAAAACAACCAGGGCAAACATCAAATTCTGTAGCTTCAAGTCCAACAACTCTAGCCAGTGACAAATCTCCAAGTCCAATAATTCTAACCAGCAACAAGTCTCTGGTATTCCAATTCTGCCCCTCCAACTAGGCTATTCACAGTCCTGGGAAACTTCATCGGGGTCAGCAGCTCCTTGGCAGCCATCTCATGGTCCCGGCATCTCAACTGGGTCTCCACTGCAAGCCACGGTTCATCCTCATGGCCCCATGGGGTCTCCATGCAGGCAACCAGCAAACCTGCTTCACACTGCCCATGGCCACTTCCAAAACACAAGACCGTGTTGCAAACTCAATGACCCTCTTTCCAGCATTTCTTATACTCCACGATACCAGGTAGGGTGCCAATTTGTTAATCCAGGGGGGATTAAATCAGACTTTGAAGAACAGGACACTCCTTGAGCACTCAGGCTCCTTCAAAAGAGTCGACATTCTTTCTGTTGCCCCAGCACAGATCAGCTAGCCCAGTCTCAAAGACTGTAATCTCTCAGTTGCAGCTGAATGGGCAACAACTCACCCAAAGATTTTTCTTTCTGTGCCATATCCCTCTGCTCACACCAGTTCATTTCTAAGCAAAGCACCCCTGCACAACTTCTCAGGACATGGGCATAAGAACAAGCTTCTCACACAAACTGCTAGCCCAGTCCAGGCACAGCTCTTTCTCACCCTTGTAAACCAAACCTCACAGACCATAATTTTTACTGCATTCAGGTCTTGCAGCTCAGACCAGAACAGTACAAGCTGTAGTTACAGCACTGTAAGGTATCTCTTAGGCCAAGGTTTCAAGTCCTCACACATTCCTCTTGAAAAATCAGCTTTAAAAGGCCAAAGACCCACAGTCAGGTGTCTAGCAGCAATCCCACTACACCTGAATCAAACCACCACATACATTAATAATATTTTACATCTTATTTATTTATTTAAGAGCGACAGACACAGAGAGAAAGACAGATAGAGGGAGAGAGAGAGAATGGGCGCGCCAGGGCTTCCAGCCTCTGCAAATGAACTCCAGACGCGTGCGCCCCCTTGTACGTCTGGCTAACGTGGGACCTGGGGAACCGAGCCTCGAACCGGGGTCCTTAGGCTTCACAGGCAAGCGCTTAACTGCTAAGCCATCTCTCCAGCCCATATTTTACATCTTAAAGTATTTTTCAGTTTTAATTTTTTTTGAAAATAAACTTTAGCCATAAATGGGGAGACTCACACTTTTAATCCTAGCACTGAGGATGTTGATACAGGATGATCACCATGAGTTTGAGAGTAGCCTGGGTTACAAAGTGACACCCTGCCTCAAAACAACCCAAAAACATTAATTTAATTTAATTACAATAGACTTTATTTTCTGAGCAGTTTAATGTTCATAGCAACATTGAGAAGGTAAAGAGATTTCTCGTACACTCCTTGCCCTTCCCACCACATTCATAGTCTCCCAAATATCAATATCTGCACTAGAATGGGACATTTGTTGCAATTGATGAGCCTACATTGAAGTATCATTGTTATCCAAAGCTGACCGTTTACATTTAGGTTCCCTTGGTGCTTGCTGCAGATTGTGTGGGTGGGGACAAGTGGGTAACAATGTGCACCACAATGAAGGGAGTTTCACTGCTTCAGAATCCTCTGTGTTCCACCTACTCATCCTTCCCTGCGCTCAGCCCTGTACATTTGCCCCTGTTGAACGATCATGTAGTTGGATTCATATGGTGTGTGTCCTTTTCAGATGGGCTTCTTTCACACAATAATATACATTTGGGGTCTCCCCCAATCTTGTCACGGCTTGCCGGTTCATTTCCTTTTAGAGCTGAAAAATATCCCATTCTCTGGATGTACCATAGTTCTGCGTACCTTCGGCAGGACACCCTGGTTGCTTCCAAGATTTTTGTTGTTGTTGTTGTTGTTGTTGTTGTGTGTGTGTGTGTGTGTGTGTGTGTGTGTGTGTGTGTGTGTGTGGTTTCTTGAGGTAGGGTCTTGCTCTAGTCCAGGGTGACCTGGAATTCACTATGTTGTCTCAGGTCGCCTTGAACTCATGATAATCCTCCTACCTCTGTGTGGTGGTTTGATTCAGGTGTCCCCCATAAACTTAGGTGTTCTGAATGCTAGGTTCCCAGCTGATGGATATTTGGGAATTAATGCCTCCTGGAGGGAGTGTATTCTTGGGGGCGGGCTTATGGGCTTTATAGCCAGTTTCCCCATGCCAGTGTTTGGCACACCCTCCTGTTGCTGTGGTCCACCTTCTGTTGGCCAGGGGGTGATGTCCACCTCTGCTCATGTCATCGTTTTCCCCTGCCATCGTGAAGCTTCCCCTCGAGCCAGTAAGCCAAAATAAATCTCTTTTTTCCCAGAAGCTGTTCTTGGTTGGGTGATTTCTACCAGCAATGCGAACCGGACTGCAACACTCTGCCTCCTCAGTGCTGGGATGAATGGTGTGCACCACCAAACCTGGTTGCTTCCTGTGTACTAGTTACTTTTATGTTGCTGTGACCACAAAACCTGACCAAAGCAACTAAAAAGAGGAAAGATTTCTTTTGATTTATACTTTCAGTCCCTCAGGCGTGGAAGGGTGAAGTAACTCAGTTCACTCAGCAGAAGCTCATTCACATCACACTGGGCCAAGAAACAGAGAAGGACGGAACCAGAGCAGAACACAGACATCAAAGGTTTGCCCCAGTGATCTACTGGCTTCTTAACCAAATCTTAATGACCCAAATACAACACACCAAATTTCATCAAAGCTTTGATTAATATGACCAAAAGAGCTTGTCCTAAACCAGGTGTGGTGGTGCACGCCTTTAATCCCAACACTCAGGAGGCAGAGGTGGGAGGATCACCATGAGTTCGAGGCCACCCTGAGACAATATAGTGAATTCCAGGTCAGTCTGAGCTAGAGTGAGACCCTACCTCTAAAAACCAAAAGAAAAAAAGAGTTTATCTTTTAAACATATTATGAAGCCGTATATGGTGTCACACACCTGTAAACAGTGTGGGTGGCTGCGACAGAGGAAGGTTTGCAAATTTGATATTACTATGGGCTACTCAGCAAGGCCAATTATAAAACAATAACTTTTATTTACTTATTTATTTATTTTTATTTGAGACAGAGAGGGAAAGAGAGAGAGAGAAAGAGAGAGAGGGAAGGAAAGAGAGAGAATGGGCACGCCAGGGCCTCTAGCCACTGCAAACGAACTCTAGATGCATGTGCCATCTTGTGCATCTGGCTAATGTGGGTACTGGGGAACCTAATTTGGCTTCTCAGGCAAGTGCCTTCACATCTAAGCCATCTCTCCAGCCCCAACAATAACTTTTTTAAAAAAGAAAGAAAATATAAAAATGAAAAGAAACTATAGCATTATGATGTTAGAAATTAAAAGCTTGAAGTTGAATCTCAACAAGTGAGGCGGGGTTTCATTCTAGCCCAAGCTGACCCAGACCTCACTCTGTATACCAAGCTGGCCTCGAACTCAGGATGATCCTCCTCCTTAGCCTCTTCAGTGCTGAGATTACTAGTGTGAATCACCACATCTGGCTTTCAACAAGTATTTTAAGGAACTAACTATTTCATTATTTGCCTATCTTTTCTTTGTCCCACCCCTCTCAACTACTAATATGGTGTGAAATAGGGTCAAAGTTTATTGGTATTTGTTTCCATAAGAATACAGTACCCTGACATGTATGAACTGTGTGACTTGAGGCAAACTACTTTCCTCACAAGTGTAACATCTTTGTGCCTCTTCTTCCCTATATGTAAAATGGGAATTTTAAATACTTCCCACCTCACAATTAAATGAGTTTATATCCATAAACTCTTAGAATAATAAGTGGCACATAAATTCTTGTTGGATCAAATGAATATATGGACTGGAGTTATAGCTAAGTTGGTAGAATGCTTGCCCAGCATGGACAAAACCCTGACTTTAATCCCCAGCACTGCATAAACCAGGCATGGTGGCACACATCTCTAATCCCAGGACTCAGAAGCAGAAGCAGGAAGATCAGAAGTTCAAGGTCATTCTCATTTGCCTATCAAGTTCAAGGTTAGTCTGGACTACCCTGTCTCCAAAAAAATGAAATAAAATAAGCCGGGCATGGTGGCGCACGCCTTTAATCCCAGCACTTGGGAGGCAGAAGTAGGAGGATCACCATGAGTTCTAGGCTACCCTGAGACTCAAGAGTGAATTCCAGTTCATCTTGGGCTAGAGCAACATTGTACCTCAAAACAATTTAAATAAATAAATAAATAAAATGAATATATATATGTGGTGGTTTGATTCAGGTGTCACCCATAAATTTAGGTGTTCTGAATGGTAGGGTCCCAGCTGATGGAGATTTGGGAATTAATACCTCCTGGAGGGAGTGTACTGTTGGGGGTGGGCTTATGGGTGTTATAGCCAGCTCCCCCTTGCCAGTGTTTGGTACACTCTCCAGTTCCTGTTGTCCACCTGTTATTGGCCAGGAGGTGATGTCCACCTTCTACTCATGCCATCATTTTCCCCTGTTATCATGGAGCTTCTCTTCGAGCCTGTAAGCCAAAATAAACCTTTTTCCCCACAGTCTGATCTTGGTCAGGTGACTTCTGCCAGCAATGCGAACCTGAATGCAGCAGTGTGTGTATCTTTTGTGTGCGTGTTGGTCTCACAGGGCTGTATGGAATTCTGAGGTTGTTCTGTTGAGTCAGTGTCAGGTCTGCAACTTAATTTCATCCTAGTTACAAACACACAAGGTAGCCTGTTATTCTGTCATGAATGACAGCAGAAGACACCACATCAGGCCACAAATGAGCCAATTCCTGAGACAATGAGGTTTCTGAAAGACGAGAGTCTATCCAAAGGAAGCTGAGTGTGAAGGAGGGGACAGAAGTCCTTAAGGATGAGGTGAGATGTTTATGGAATAAAGAAGGATGACATTGGGCTGGAGAGATGGCTTAGTGGTCAAGGCATTTGCCTGCTAAGCCTAGGAACCCAGGTTCAAATCCCAAGAACCCATGTAAGTAAGATGCACAGGGTGGCATATGCATCTGGAGTTCATTTGCAATGGCTAGAGGCCCTGGTGTGCCCATTCTCTCTGTCTGTCTCCCTCTAGTAAATAAGTAAACAAAAATAATGAAGGATGACAGTTAAGGCAGGGGAAACATGGTTGGTAGGGAAGAAACAATTGGTCTGTATGTGCATGAGTGGTCAAACTTCATGGCCCCTTATGAGACTCATGTCAGAAAATGGTGGTTCTATCATGATCTGAGCATGGAGATTGTGGCCTCCTGATGTTGCAAGGTCAATTATTAGATGCTTGGGCAAGCCTTGGTAAGGTGGTTTGTACAGAAACAGCTTTTAAGTCCTTGAAAAGAAATCCAGGGTACTTTTTGGTATAACCTGCACATCAGAGGTGTTATATCCCTGGCTAACCTTGAACTTGATATGCAAAAGAGAATGACTTTGAACTTCTGATCCTCCTGCTTCTGCTCTGAGTCCTGGGATTAGAGGTGTGTGCCACCATACCTGGTTTATGCAGTGCTGGGGGAGGCTGAACGTACTGCTCAACTCTGTGGCCTCCAAGATGAATGACGTTTTAAAAGTATTATTTATTTATTTAGAGAGAGAGAATGAATATGAGTGTTTCAGGACCTCGTTCCACTGCAAACGAACTCCAGATGAATGCACTGCTCTGCCCATCTGGCTTTACGTGGGCATTGGTGAATCGAATTCAGGGCAGCAGGCTTTACAAGCAAGCACTTTTAACTGCTGAGCCATTTCTGTAGCCCAGATTAATGATTTCTTTCTTTTTGATTTTGGTTTTTCGAGGTAGGGTCTCACTCTAATCCAGGCTGACCTGGAATTCACTATTTAGTCTCAGGGTGGCCTCGAACTCAAGGTAATCCTCCTACCACTGCCTCCCAAGTGCTGGGATTAAAGACGTGCGCCACCATGCCCAGGCTCTCTCTCTCTCTCTCTTTTTTCTTTTTCTTTTCTTTTCTTTCTTTCTTTCTTTTTTTTTTTTTGTTTTTCGAGGTTGGGTCTCACCCTAGCCCAGGCTGGCCTAGAATTCACTATGTAGTTTCAGGCTGGCCTCAAATTCACCTCTGCCTCCCAAGGGCTGGGACTAAAGGTGAGCACCACCACACCTACACCTGGCCAGATTAATGGTTTCTAAAAATATGTTTAAAAATTTATTTGCAAGGGGGGAGGGGAAATAGGTGCACCAGGGTCTCCAGCTGCTGCAAATGGACTTCAGATGCATGTGCCACTTTGTGCATCTGGCTTTGTGTGGGTACTGGGGAATCAACCTTGAGTCATTAGGCTTTGGACACAAGTGCCTTAAGCACTGAGCCATTTCTCCAGCTCCCAGGTTAATGATTTTTTTTTCTTTTGGCTTTTCAAGGCTTGTTTAAAGCCTCAATGTTTGTTACACAGGTACATAAATAATACAAAACTCAAGGTCTTACATTCTTGACATTCTTAGCAAGGAATGCTGGGACAATACAATCCTAGCCAATACCTGGTGCTGGGTAATGTATAAAAGTTAGATGTATGGGCTGGAGAGGTGGCTTAGCGGTTAAGCGCTTGCCTGTGAAGCCTAAGGACCCCGGTTCGAGGCTCGGTTCCCCAGGTCCCACGTTAGCCAGATGCACAAGGGGGCGCACGCGCCTGGAGTTCGTTTGCAGAGGCTGGAAGCCCTGGTGCGCCCATTCTCTCTCTCTCCCTCTATCTGTCTTTCTCTCTGTGTCTGTCGCTTTCAAAATAAATAAATAAATAAATAAATAAATAATTAAAAACAAACGTTAGATGTGTTTCCCTTTCTTTTTTGGAGTCTTATGCTAGCCAAGTCTGTCCTAGGTAGGTAACCAATGGCTCTCTGATTGGCTAAGAGATCCATTCAGTGGAAAGGAACCCATAGCTGTAACTGCAAAACAAATCAGAATCCTATGGAGACCAAGATTATGGACTCCAAAAAGAAGCTCACACTAGTTTTTGGCCAAAGGAAAGGTTACACCCATTACAATCTCTCTTAATTAACAATGCTTATCCCCTTAAACCCATGCTGATCTCATTTTCCACTGGAGAATCAGTCTTATTCATAAGGCAGTGAGAACACAGGACAACCAACATCTATTAAGAAGATAAGAAAAGATAGCTGACTGACTCCCTGGCAGGAGTGAAGTACCCCTCAGACAGCAGCCAGGACTCAGGTGAAACCGCAGAGGAATTGGCGGGAAGGGCAACAATGGGGCTTCCATGTTGAGCCCGACAGCCTGAGCCCTGGCGATGGAGACAGACACTGAAGATACTCAAAATGCACCAACGCAGAAATCCAGAAGCTGCAGAGCGCTCCCTACTAAGTACTAAAGCACACCTACCAAGGCTCAGGGAATTTTGCGGTAGGGGTGGTGGAAAGAATGTAAGAGCCACAGGGTGGGAGGGGATATCCAGAGGCATTGTCCCCCCCCCCCCCCCCACAATGACTGACTGCTGTTCTCACAGCTCTGGGCCAATACCAGCAATCCCACTAAGAAGGGCCCCCAGTGGAGTGGGGGCAGAGAGGAGAGAAATGATACCAACACGCGATGTGGTCATACAAAGTATATATATATACATATATATATATATATATTTTTTTTTTTTTTTTTTTTTTTTCTTTCCTGATCTCATTACTACTCCAGGGAACTGTGAAGGAATAGTTGCCACACAGTATGTAAAAGGGGGAAGATTGCCCCCTGGTGGCCAGAGTGAGGATGCCTAGCATCCTGAGGCTGGAGAAGCTGGAGTAGGCAGATTTCGTAAAATATTTGATAAAGCCGCTGGCTGGCGGTGGTGGCTCAGGCCCGTGATGCCAGAGCTCAGGAGGCAGAGGTGGGTGATGGCTGTAAGTTCAAGGCCAGCAGCCTGACACTACACAGTGAATTCCAGGTCAGCCTGGGCTAGAGTGAGGCTCTGCCTTGGAAAACAAAAAACAAACAAAAAAGAGACAACAACAAAAACCCAAAGTTTCCAGCACTCAGGAGGCAGAGGTAGGAGGATCGCCGTGAGTTCGAGGCCACCCTGAGACTCCATAGTGAATTCCAGGTCAGCCTGAGCTAGAGCGAGACCCTACCTCGAAAAAAAAAAAACAAAAAAAAAAACAAAACAAAAACCCAAAGCTTGAGATGAAGTGCAGGTGGTAGAATGCTTGCACAAAATCTATGCAGTCCTGGGTTCCATCTCCAGAACCACATAAGCTGCGCATGGTGACACATGCCTGTAACCCAAGCACTGGGAAGGTGGAGGCAGGTGGATCAGAAGTTGCAGGTCATCCTCAACTACATGGTGAATTCAAGGCCAGCCTGAGCTGCTCTGTGTAAAAAAAAAAAAAAAAAAAAAAGATATGCAAAGGGAATATTTACAATGTATGTAACAAAGGGTTATGATTCATAATAGAATAATAGAGTTAGAAAAGGACCAAGAAGAAAAAACAAACGAAAAGCAGGCCAAGGCTATGAATGACACAAATAAGAACACAAATTGCCAGGATACAAATAATAAGCGTATGCTTAACTGCTTATCAGAGCAGTACAAGTGAAGAAAGATAGCTTCTTCCTCTTATCACTAGTGAGAGCAGGGGGTGAGCACAGCAAGTAATCCTCGTGACAAAATCAGGCACTAAGAGAGCGCATTGTGTGTAGAGGATTTTTTTTTTTTTTTTAAATAAAGAATACTGGGCTGGAGAGATGGCTTAGTGGTTAAAGTGCTTGCTTGCCAGGCCTAAGGACCTAGGTTTGATTCCCTGGTACCTTTGTAAGCCAGATGCAAAAGGCAGTGCATGCATCTGGAGCTCGTTTGCAGTGGCTGGAGGCCCTGGAGCACCCATTGTCTCTCCCTACTCCCCCCCCCATAAGTAAATAAGTAAAATAAAAAATTAAAGAATACTTATTCTGTGTTGAGCAATTGTAAACTACATCATGACAAAATATTTTTCTTACATGGGCAGATTGCCCCAGCTGACTCCACGGGGGTAGGTTTCCTGCCCACCAGAATGGATGGCAGATTGGAAGAATGAATCAATATTTTAGTCAGGCATGGTGGTGCACACCTTTTATCCCAGCACTTGGGAGGTAGAGGTAGGAGGATTGCTGAGCTTGAGGCTAGTCTGAGACTATATAGTAAGGTCCAGGTCAGCCTGGGCTAGAGTAAGACCCTGCCTCAACATCCCCCCCCGAAAAAAAACTTTAAAAATCAACATTTAAGATATATAATTCAGCCGGGCGTGGTGGCGCATGCCTTTAATCCCAGCACTTGGGAGGCAGAGGTAGGAGGATCGCTGTGAGTTCGAGGTCACTCTGAGACTCCATAGTGAATTCCAGGTCAGCCTGGGCTAGAGTGAGACCCTACCTCAAAAAACTCAAAAAATCAAAAGAACTAAAATATATAATTCATTGTATCCAGTTATTCTTTTTTATCTCATTTTATTTTGTTTTGAGACAGGGTTTCACTATGTATCTCTAGCTGGCCTGGAGTTATGTAGACCACAGTGACCTCAAACTTGCAATAATCCTCTTTCGTCTACCTCCCAAGTGTTGGGACTACAGGTGTGGCCCACCATTCCTGGATAGTAATTCTACTTTTTGAAGTCTAGAACACTGTTGAAATATCTCAAGATGAGCCCCAAAATATATGAGCCAAAAATTAACAAACATTTTGTTTTTCGAGATAGGGTCTCACTGTAGTTCAGGCTCACCTGGAATTCACTATGTAGTCTCAGGGTGGCCTCGAACTGTCAGTGATCCTCCTACCTATGCCTCTGAGTGCTGGGATTAAAGGCCTGTGCCACCACGCCCGGCTGTTCACAAACTTTTTTTAAAAAAAAATTTTATTTATTTATTTGAGAGCAACAGACACAGAGAGAAAGACAGATAGAGGGAGAGAGAGAGAATGGGCGTGCCAGGGCTTCCAGCCACTGCAAACGAACTACAGACGCGTGCGCCTCCTTGTGCATCTGGCTAACGTGGGATCTGGGGAACCAAGCCTTGAACCAGGGTCCTTAGGCTTCACAGGCAAGCGCTTAACCGCTAAGCCATCTCTCCAGCCCTGTTCACAAACTTTTTAAAGGGGACATTTTGAAGCATAATTCAAATGTTAATTACTTGAAAAGCAAATAAATCATGGTAGATAGCTAAATGCTTTGGAATGGCTGGGAGATTGGACTAACTGATTTTCTTAGATTTCTTCTGACCTTTCTATTTTTTTTTTTTTTTCCGAGGTAGGGTATCGCTGTATCCCAGGCTGTCCTGGAATTCACTGTATAGACTTAGGGTGGCCTCTAACTCATCTATCTCTGCCTCCCTTGTGCTGGGATTAAAGACATGTGCCACTACGCCCAGCTTCTAATTTTTTTAAAATATTTTACTTATTTATTTGCAAGGAAAGGGAGAGAATGGGCATGCCAGGGTCTCTAGCTGCAAACAAACTCCATGTGCCACTTTGTGCATCTATCTTTACACGGGTATTGGGGATCAAACCTTGTGGTTAGGCTTCACAGGCAAGATGCTTAACTGCTAAACCATCTCTCCAGCGCAATCTTTCTAATTTTATCACCTTAATTTTAGCCTTTGAAGACAATTCCAAGAGAGGCATTAACAACAATTTGAGGAATGATAGCATTTAGGGAGTAATCATGAAACCCCTTAAGATAATTATCAATAAGAAATTATGGGGCTGGAGAGATGGCTTAGCAGTTGGGCGCTTGCCTGTGAAGCCTAAGGACCCTGGTTCGAGGCTTGATTCCCTAGGACCCACATTAGCCAGATACACAAGGGGGCACATGCATCTGGAGTTCGTTTGCAGTGGCTGGAGGCCCTAACATGCCCATTCTCTCTGTCTCTCTCTCTCTCCCTCTTACTCTGTCAAATAAACAAGTAAACAAATAAAAATAAAATAAGGAAATTAAAGGGGCAGTTGGGTGTGGTGGCACATGCCTTTAGTCCCTTTACTCGGGAGGCAGAAATAGGAAGATCACCATGAATTCGAGGCCACCCTGAGACTACATAGTAAATTCCAGGTCAGCCTGGACTAGAAAAAAAAAGGGAAAAAATACAAATTAAAGGGAATAGAGAGATGGCTCAGCAGTTAAAGGTACTTGTTTGAAAAGCCTGGCAGCCAGTGTGAAATTTCCCAGAACCCTTGTAAAGCCAGATGGACAAAATGGCTCAAGTGTCGAGTTCATTTACAGTGGCAGGAGGCCCTGGTATGACCATTCCCCTGCTCTCTCATTCTCTCTCCTTGTAAATAAATAAATTAATATTTTTTAAGTGAAGAAATTAATGATGAGTGGATAATGAAGATATGGCACATTTATACAGTGGAGTTCTACTCAGCAATAAAGAAAAATGAAGTTAATGAAATTTGCAGGAAAATGGACGGATCTGGAAAGGATTATACTAAGTGAGTTAACCCAGGCCCAGAAAGGCAAACGTTGCATGTTCTCTCTCATATGTGGATCCTAGTTACAGATGATTGAACTTCTGTGTGACTAGGAAGAAAACTCAGTGGCAAAGCCCAGTAAGCTAGAAAAGAGATATAAAGCGAAAAGGAAGGAAGGGAGCGAGGAGAGTACTTAATAGGATGATATTGTATGTATGTAAGTAGAAGAATAGATTAATGGGGGTGAAAAGGCCCAAAGTGAGGTCAGAAGAGATTGAGTAAAGGAAAGGTGGAGGGAGGGCTAATCAAAATCTAAGAGGATATAAATAAATCATATGGAAACCTATATTTTTTGGACAATGAAGCCATACATTGTTGCTAGAAAATTTTCAGTGCCAGGGATGGGATACCTTCCACTGAGTCATTGGCCAGGGAGGTCTCTGATGCCCTCAAAACATTATAGGCCATTGCCGAGGCCCTGGGTTTCCCACCAGGAATAGATGGTAAGACTCTCTTGCTGAAGACTCCACATACTTGTGCTGCAGGACCACTGAGAAATTCTGCTGGAACTGAGCTGATAACCTCCTCCATGTAGACCAGCTGAAGAAAGTTCAATGGGAGAGAGAGAAATTCCCAGTGAAGATAGTTAACAGTGGACACTGCATGCTTTATATTTGGCCAGCCAGGCTAAATGAGCCAACAGGTACACAGTGGCATTTCTGTCATGGTGGAAACCAACTGTCCTCTAATTGGACTAGAGGCCTGCTCTATAGGAGGGAATACATCCCTAATACTGAAAACCTAAAACAGGGGTAGTCATGAGCCATAGGGGTGTCTGGCTAAATGTATACTTTATGCTCATCAAACTGTCCAGTAAGCACTTCTCTTAATGTTCATACCCACATATTAATGCTACTGTCACTTTTGGTAGGGAATCTTCTCTTTTCAGATGGCAGTGACCTTGGGATGACTCAGAAGGCATCATGGTGCTGGGAAGAAGTGATGGGAGTGCTCAGCACTGCAATATCTCTATCACACTTTCTAAGGCTCAGGGTCTATTGTGGAAGAGGTGGCAGAAAGAATGTAAGAGCCAAAGGAAGGGTAGGGCTCCTTACAACGTGCTCCTCCAGACACAAAATGGCCTAGATATCCATGACCTCACAGTGCTTAACACTACCTACACAAGACCATCATAATAGGAGGAAAAGATGATGACATCGAAATAGATAAGAGACTGATTGAGAGGGAGAGATGATATGATGGAGAATGGAGTTTCAAAGGGCAAAGTGGAGGGAAAGAGGGCATAACTATGTGATATTGTTTACAATCATGGAAGTTGTTAATAAAAAAATAAATAAATGAAAAATGAAGAAATTATAAAGAAAATACAAGAGGAGATTAATTTAAAAAGAGAAAGTTAACAAAAATTTTTAAAAAGAAGTGGAGCCAGGTGTGGTGATGCACACCATTAATCTCAGCACTCAAGAAGCAAAGGTAGGAGGATCACTGTGAGTTTGAGGCCACCCTGACAATACAGAGTGAATTCCAGGTCAGCCTGGGCTAGAGAGACACCTGATCTCGAAAACCAACATCATCATCATCATCATAATAAATAAAAAGAGGAAATTTAAAAAAATATGTATTTTTAAGACACTTTCACTCTTGAACACTAGGTTGGTTTCAAACTTATGGTAATCTGCCTCCCTTAGCCTGTGGGTGCTGGGATTCCAAGTGTGAGTCATCAAAGCAGGCCAAAAATTTTCAAATTAATTAATTATTTATTTTGATTTTTGGAGGTAGGGTTTCACTGTAGTCCAGGCCGACCTGGAATTTACTAGGTATTCCCAGGGTGTCTCAAACTCATGGTGATCCTACCTCTGCCTCCTGCGTGATGGGAATAAAGGCATGTACCATCACACCTGGCTGGCTCTTATATTCTTTCTGCCACCTGTTCCCCAATGGACCCTGAGCCTTGGAAGGTGTGATAGAGATGTTTCAGTGCCAATCATTCCTCTGTCACTTCTTCTCAGCACAATGGTGCCAAGTAATCCCAAGGTCACCACCATCTGAAAGAGAAGGCTGTCTACTAAAAGTGAGAGTAACATTAAGAGAAGTGCTTACTGGGCAGTTTGGTGAGCATAGTATATGCATTTAGCCAGACAGCAGCAGCTGTTACACCCCTAGGGCTCATGACTACCCCTGTTGTAGGTTTTCAGTACCAGGGATGTTGTGGTGGTTTGATTCAGGTGTCCCCCATGAACTTAGGTGTCCTGAATGCTAGGTTCCCAGCTGATAGATATTTGGGAATTAATGCCTCCTGGAGGGAGTGTATTGTTGGGGGTGGGCTTATGGGTGTTATATCCAGTTTCCCCATGCCAGTGTTTGACATACCCTCCTGTTGCTGTGGTCCACCTTATGTTAGCCAGGGGGTGATGTCCACCCTTTGCTCATGCCATCGTTTTCTCCCTGCCATTGTGGAGCTTCCTCTTGAGCCTGTAAGCCAAAATAAATCTTTTTCCCAGAAGCTGCTCTTGGTTGGGTGATTTCTACCAGCAATGCAAACCAGACTGCAACAGTAAAGTGGTACCAGGAGTGGGGTTGCTGCTAGACACCTGACTGTGAGTCTTTGGCCTTTTGGATCTGATTTTCAGCAGGAATGTGGGAGGATTTCAAACCTTGGCCTAAGAGATTCCTGGCAGTGCTGTAAGTACAGCTTGATGCACTATTCTGGTCAGAGCAGCAAGACCTGAATGCAGTAAGAACTATGGTCTGGGAGGTTTGGTTTACGAGGGTGAGAAAGAGCTTTGCTTGGACTGGGCTAGCAGTTTGTGTGAGAAGCTTGTTCTTATGCCCATGTCCTGAGAAGTTGTGCAGGTTGCTGTGCTTAGAAATGAACTTGTGTGAGCAGAGGGATATGGCGCAGAAAGAAAAATCTTTGAGTGAACTATTGCCCATTCAGCTGCAACTGAGAGATTACAACCTTTGAGACTGGGCTAGCTGACCTGTGCTGGGGCAATAAGAAGAATATTGATTCTTTTGAAGGGGCTGAGTACTCAAGGAGTGTCCTGTTCTTCAAAGTCTGCTTTATTCCCCACTGGATTAACAAATTGGCACCCTACCTGGTATCGTGGAGTATAAGAAATGCTGGAAAGAGGGTCATTGAGTTTGCAACACGGTCTTGTGTTTTGGAAGTGGCCATGGCAGTGTGAATTGGGTTTTGTTGCTTGGCTGCATGGAGACCCCATGGGGCCATGAGGATGAACTGTGACTTGCAGTGGGTACCTAGTGGAGATGGCGGGACCATGAGATGGCTGCCAAGGAGAGCTGCTGGCCCCGATGAAGTTTTCCAGGACTGTGAGTAGCCTAGCTGGAGGGGCGGAATTGGAATACCAGAGACTTGTTGCTGGTTAGAATTATTGGACTTGGAGATTTGTCACTGGCTAAAGTTGTTTGACTTGAAGCTACAGAGTTTGATAGTTGCCCTGGTTGTTTTAAATCTTATATTGGTTGAATGTTTCTTTGCTATGCCCAATGCCATCTTTTGCAGTGTGAATATTTATTCTGTGCCATTATGGGTTTTTTGAGGTTATTTTTTGGTATTATGGCTCAGTTAAAAGATCTTGGACTATGGGGATGTATGAACATCATAGGGATTGATAGAAACTATGGGGACTTTTTTTAAAAATTTTTATTAACATTTTCCATGATTATAAAATATATCCCATGGTAATTCCCTCCCTCCCCACCCCCACACTTTCCCATTTGAAATTCTATTCTCCATCATATTATGAGGACTTTTAAAGTCAGACTGAATACATTGTATTTTACATCATGTATGGATATCAGTTTATGGGGGCCAGGTGGTTTGATTCAGGTGTCCCCATAAACTTAGGTGTTCTGAATGCTAGGTCCCTTAGCTGATGGATATTTGGGAATTAATGCCTCCTGGAGGGAGTGTATTCTTGGGGGCGGGCTTATGGGTATTATAGCCAATTCTACAAGCCAGTGTTTGGCACACCCTCCTCTTGCTGTGGTCCACCTTATGTTGGCCAGGGAGTGATGTCCACCCTCTGCTCATGCCATCATTTTCCCCTGCCATCGTGGAGCTTCCCCTCAAACCTGTAAGCCAAAGTAAATCTCTTTTTCCCAGAAGCTGCTCTTGGTTGGGTGATTTCTATCAGCAATGAGAACTGGACTGCAACAATGTGTATTATGCTTTCGTCAATTTCACTCTGTACCCTAGCTCTCTGCCTCTCACTTCCCACTTTCCAAGCAAGTATAAATGGCATGTCCCCCACTTGGCCTCTGTTTCTTCTCTCCATTGTCCTTTACTTGAAACTTCCCAAACCAGTTTCTATTTTGCTCTTGTTGTGCTTGAGAGCAAACCCAGGACTTCATCCATGCTAACAAGAGCTAAAACCACAGCCTTCCAACCTGGTTTCAGTTCAGCTTCTCTGTGTCTGTATCAGGGATATGGAGCGAAAAACTGTAGTGGTTAAGATGATGCCTACTTACAGCATGAGCTCATTGCTCAGTGTTTCTTCATGTGGTTCTTAAACCAGAGCTTTCTTTTTTAAAAAAATATTTTATTTAGCTGTGCATGGTGGCACACACCTTTAATCCCAGCACTCAGCAGGCAGAGGTAGGAGGATCATCATGAGTTTGAGGCCACCCTGAGACTACATAGTGAATTGCAGATCAGCCTGGGCTGTGTGAGACCCTACCTTGAAAAACCAATATATAATTTATTTATGAAAGAGAGAGAAAAGGAATGGGCATGCTAAGGCCTCTTGTCACTGCAGGCCAACTCCAGATGCAAATGCCACTTTGTGTTCTGGCTTTATGTGGGTACTAGGGAATCAAACCCAGGCTGGTGAGCTTTGCAAACAAGCACCTTTAACTATTGAGCTGTCTCCCTAGCCTAAAATCAGTTTTCTACTTCAGATATGTACAAGTGTTTTGGTTTGATTGTTTGATTTTGATACACAGTCTCATAGACTTATGGGTGTTATAGCCAGTTTCCCCATACCAGTGTTTGGCACACCCTCCTGTTGCTGTGGTCCACCTTATGTTGGCCAGGGGGTGATGTCCACCCTCTGTTCATGCCATTGTTTCCCCCTGCCATCATGGAGCTTCCCCTCAAGCCTGTAATCCAAAATAAATATCTTTTTCCTAGAAGCTGCCCTTGGTTGGTTGATTTCTAACAGCAATGCAAACCAGACTGCAACAGATGCATCCCCTCCCATGGAGCGGACCTTCAGTCTAATTAGAGAGTGGTTGTATTTCCCCATAACAGACATGCCACTGTTGTGCCCATTGGCTCATTTAGCCTGGCAGGCCAAATTTAAGGTTTTCACTGGCCACTGTTGAGTATCACCACTAGTGATTTCTTTCTCTCCCATTGAACTGCATGCAGCATGGCTTTTTCCAGCTTTCTTTCAGCTGGTCTACACCTCAACTCTAACAGGATTTTTTAGTGACTTTGCAGCCCAAGTATGTGGAGTCTTCAGCAACAGGGTCTCATCATCTATTCCTTGTGGGAATCCAGTGGCCTATAATGTTTGGGGGGCATCAGGGACCTCCCTGGCCAACAATTCATTGGAAGGTATCCCATCCCTGGTACTGAAAATTTTCTAGTAACAATTTATGGCTTCTGGGTGTTCTATTGTCTAAAAAAGTAGGTTTCCATATGACTTATTCATACCCTCTTAGATTCTGATTAGCCCTCCTCCCTCCTTTCCTTTACTCAATCTCTTCCCCTGACTTTAGGCCTTTCCACCCCCATTAATCTGTTTTTCTACTTACATATATACAATACCATCCTATTAAGTCCTCCCTCCTTCCCTTTATATTCCCTTTGTATGCCCTTACTAGCTTACTGGCCTCTGCTACTAAGTTTTATTCTAACTCACATAGAAGTTCAGTTATTTGTAGCTAGGATACACATATGAGAAAGAACATGTGACATTTTGCTTTCTGGACCTGGGTTACCTTACTAAGTATAGTCCTTTCCCAATCCATCTATTTTCCTGCAAATATCCTAATTTCATTTTTCTTTACTGCTGAGTGGAACTTCATTGTCTAAATGTATCACATCTTCATTATCCACTCATCAGTTGAGGGATATCTAGGTTGGTTCCATTTCCTAGCTATTGTGAATAAAGTGGCAATAAACATGGTTGAGTAAGTATCTCTTAGGCAGTGAGATGATTCCTTAGGATATATGCCTAGGAGTGATATAGCTGGTTCATATGGTAAATCTATTTTTAGCTGTCTCAGAAACCTCCACATTGATTTCCACAATGGCTGGACCAGATTGCACTCCCACCAACAGTGTAGGAGGGTTCCTCTTTTTCTGCATCCTTGCCAGCATTTATTGTCATTTGTTTTCATGATGGTAGCCATTCTGATAGGAGTGAGATGGAATCTCAAAGTAGTTTTAATTTGCATTTCCCTGATGGCTAGGGATATCTAAATTTTATGAGAAAGCGAGGGAGAGAGAATTGGTGTGCCAGGGTCTCCAGCCACTGTAATCGAACTCAAAATGCATGCGTAACCTTGTGTGCATGTGCAACCTTGCAAATGTGTTACCTCATGCATCTGGTTTATGTGGGATCTGGGGAGTCAAACATGGGTCCTTACACTTCATAGGCAAGCACCTTAATCACTAAACCATCACTCTAGCCCAGGCTAAAATTTTAAAAGCATTCCTACTGTGGGGCTGGGGGTGTAGCCCAGTGGTACCTCACACAGATGAAGCCCTGGGTTCAATCCCCACTGCAGAAAAAAATTTTATGGAGTTGCATAGAGACTATTATTACTACATATCCTTTGTTCAAATGTATATAATCATGTTATATAAAATTAAGAAATTAATGTTGGTACAACACTATTGATTAACCAATGTCTGTTTTGTTTGAAGCAGAAGGTATTCTTTGAAAAGTTAGATGATAAAAAGTTAAGTGATGAAAATTTATGGCATTGGAGTTCTTTTTTTTATTTTTTTTTATTTTTCAAGGTAGGGTCTCACTCTGGTCCAGGCTGACCTGGAATTAACTCTGTAGTCTCAGGGTGGCCTTGAACTCATGGCGATCCTCCTACCTTTGCCTCCCGAGTGCTGGAATTAAAGGCGTGCGCCACCACACCCGGCGGCATTGGAGTTCTTTAAATGAAACATGTTATCTCTTAAATATAATTTTCTGTTTCTTTTTTCCAAGTTTTTGTTACACTCTGTCATCAAATAAAAAAAAATCTACAGAGAAAAAAAAAAAAGGAAGAAGAGCTGGGCATGGTGGCACACACCTTTAATGCCAGCACTCAGGAGGCAGAGATAAAAGGATTGCTGTGAGTTTGAGGCCACCCTGAGATTACATAGTGAATTCCAGGTCTGGGCTAGATTGAAACCCTACCTCAGAAAAAAAAAAGGAAAGAAAAAAGAAAATCCACAGAGCTTGAATACTAATAATAATTATTATTAGTTTTTTGACGTAGGGTTTCACTGCAGCTCAAACTGACATGGAACTCACAATCTAGTCTCAGGGTGGCCTCAAACTGATGGCGCTCCTCCTACCTCTGCCTCCTGAGTGCTGGCATTAAAGGCATGCACCACTGTACCTGGCTTAAATTTTTTTTTTTTTTTTTTTTTTTAGTATTTATTTATTTGCTAGCAGAGAGAGAGAGAGAACAAGAGAGAGAGAGAAAGAAAGAGAGAAAGAGTAAATATGAGCATGCCACTGCCTCTTGTTGCTACAAACAAACTTTAGATGCATGATACGTGTACCATTTGGTTCACCTGGCTTTACGTGAGTACTGGTGAATTGAATACAGGCCGGTAGGGTTTGCAAGCAAGTGCCTCCAGCTGCTGAACCATCTCCTCAGCTGTAGTTATTTCTTTTTAATCTTATAATGTCCATTAGCCTGGGCAATTCCATCACAGTTCCCTCCTGCATTCTGAGGCACTATATAATTCATAGAGGTGTGCGCAATACAAAATATGTGTAAGTTTTGGATTATCATGGGCAACCCGCAGACCTCATGCAGTTTCCACTTTTTCCACTAATGACCTTTTGCTGTTCCATGATCCAGTACAGGATATCATGCTACCTTAGTTATGCCAAACACTGTCAGTGTCCATTCATTAGAGGTCCTTAAGTAGTAAAATTCATAGGCACAGAAAATATAGTAGTTGCCAGGTTCTGGGAGGAAGGGGAGAATAGGTTGTTCAATAGCTATAGTTTCCATTTTGCAAGATGAAGAGCTCTGAAGACTTGAGACATATTCACTGTTGAACTAAACTCAACAACAGGAAAGCTGAAGGCTAGGGATGTAGCTCTGTTGGTAGAGTGCTTGCCTAGTATGAAAAAAGCCCTGGGTTTGATCGTTAGCGATGCATGTTTCTGGGTGTGGTGGAGGCAGGAGGATCAGAGGTTCAAGGTCATCTTTGGAATACCTTTAAAAAGGGGGCATTAACAACTGGCAAATTTTGTGTTATACATATCTCATCACATTTTTAAAAATAATGATTGGAGCCGGGCATGGTGGTGCACTCAGCCTGAGCTAGAGTAAGATCCTATGTCAAAAAACAAACAAACAAACAAACAAAAAGATTGGGGCTGGAGAGATGGCTTAGTGGTTGTGATGTTTGCTTGCAAAGCCTAAGTATCCAGGTTTGATTCCCAGTAACCATGTAAAGCCAGCTGCACAAAATGGGCACATACAACTGGAGTTTGTTTGCAATAACAGAGGCCCTGGTGCATCCATTCTCTTTGTCTCTCTTTCTCTCTCTACTTGCAAATAAATAAATAAATAAATATAATAAAATTAATCATGGTTGCTTGGTGTGATGGTGCCAGTCTGAAACTACATAGTGAATTCCAGGTCAGTCTGGGTTAGAGCGAGACCCTACCTCAAAAAGCAACAGAAATAATGATGGATATAAATTAAAACACATTTAAAAAAGAAAAAGTTTTCCTTTTTCTCTCATTTATTTGGAAGCTAATTTTGATTACATTTTGGGTAAAAAAGATATAGAATTATAACAATACAGTTGCTACTCGCAATAATAATCACTAGCACTGGAAAAAAGATCTGGGCATTTACAACTACAACATGTCAACTCATGTTCTTTTGGAGGGAGTGGAGGATCTGGCTTGTTACAAAGTGTAGAAACCAGAAACTTCACAATGACTTCTTAAACTGTTCCCCATACCTCCACCCTAGGGTGAGAGATTGAACCCATAGCTTTATATTGTTGGACAAGAACTCTATTATTGAACTCCATCTCCAGGTCCACTTTAAGACCTAATGTATTTTATGAGTTACACATTTTTTTTTAAGTTTAAAGAGACTTTGTTAGATCAAGAGAAGGAAATGGAGAGATTATGAAGAGTTTCTGCCCTTGAGAAGACAGGAGGAGTAAAGTCCTAAACTACACAATAATGTCACTAAGATTTTTACAGTTTTCTTTCTTTCTTTCTTCCTTCTTTCTTTCTTTCTTTGGTTTTTCGAGGTAGGGTCTCACTCTAGCCCAGGCTGACCTAGAATTCACTATGGAGTCTCAGGCTGGCCTCAAACTCATGGCAATCCTCCTACCTCTGCCTCCTGAGTGCTAGGATTAAAGGCATGCACCACCACGCCCAGTTTTCTTTCTTTCAAACTTTTTTAAATCCAAGATTCTTTTTAATTTGTTTGAGAGAGAGTCAGATAGAGAAAGAGCACACTAGGGCTTCTAGCTACAAACTCCAGAGGCATGAGCTATCTTATATATCTGGTTTATGTGGGTACTGGGGAATCAAACCTGGGTGCTTAGGCTTCACAGGCAAGTGCCTTAACTGCTAAGCCATCTCTCCAGCCCACAATTTTCTTTTGAAACAGGGTCTCACTGTAGCCTAGGCTGACCTGGAACTCATTCTGTAGCCCAGACTGGCCTCAAACTCATAGAAATCTTTAAACTTCAGTCTTCCAAGTTCTGGGATTAAAGAAGTAAGCCACCATGCCTGACAATTCTTATAATTTTATTTTTTATTTATTTTTATTTATATTTATTTATATGAGAGCAATAGACAGACAGAGAAAGAGGCAGAGAGAGAAAAAGAGAGAGAGAGAATGGGTGCATCAGGGTCTCCAGCCACTGCAAATGAACTCCAAATGCATGTATTGCCTTGTGCATCTGGCTACCGTGGGTCCTGAGGAATCAAGCCTCAAATTGGGTACTTAGGCTTCACAGACAAGCACTTAACCGCTAAACCATCTCTCCAGCCCAATTCCTATAATTGTTTTTTAATTTTTATTTACTTATTTGAGAGCAACAGAGAGAGAGAGAGAGAGAATGGGCACGCCAGGGCCTCCAGCCACTGCAAACGTACTCCAGATGTGTGCGCCCTCTTGTGCATCTGGCTAACGTGGGTCCTGGGGAATCGAGCCTCGAACCGGGGTCCTTAGGCTTCACAGGTAAGCACTTAACCGCTAAGCCATCTCTCCAGCCCCCAATTCCTATAATTTATCAGAGGTTTTCTAGTATTTACTTGAAATCTTCATTGGTGATTCAGTATTGAGTAATGTTTAAGTCAAAATAGGAGATTAATTCTAAATTAATTTACTAGCTATTGTGATTTTAGGGTAATTGCATTACCTCTCCAAGCTTGTTTTCTCATCTATGAAGAGCAATGTTGTGAGGCTCTAATTCTTTGTGATAAGCAGTATATGTATAGTTTCTGACATAGTTGCTCAATATACCATAACTCTTTGTTCTATAATGACTACATGGTAGAAAACATCCATGATTTTTTTTGTCCATTCTGGTGCCAACTCAATTAAAGGAACATTTATCAATTTCTTGTCAAATTAAAAAGTTCTAATCTTGAGCCAGGCATGGCAGTGAACACCTTTAATCCCAGCACTTGGTAGGCAGAGGTAGGAGGATTGCTAAGAATTCAAGGCTACACTGAGACTACATAGTGAATTACAGGCCAGTCTGGACTAGAGTAAGACCCTACCTTGAAAAAACAAACAAACAAACAAAAAAGATTCTAATCTTTGGGCATGGTGATACACCCCTTTAATCTCAGCACTCATGAGGCAGAAGTAGGAGGATTTCCATGAGTTCAAGGTCAGCCTGGGTTTACAGAGTAAGTTCCAGGTCAGCCTGAGCTAGAATAAGACCCTATCTCAAACAAACAACAAAAAGTTAAAAAATGAATTAAGAAAATTTCTAATATAAGCACAAGAAATTAGAAAGATAATTAAATGTAACTACTGCTCTCAAGATACCTAAATTTTAGTGGAAGGTTATATATTTGTAAGAAAGCATTTTTAACTGCTGAGCCATCTCTCCAGCCCCCAAGAGTATATATTTGTACAAATGGAATACAAGGTAGATATGATAACACCAAAGAGCTTGGGGAATGGTATTTATGGGAGAGACTAATTATTAATGAGGACCGAGGGTCATACAGTGATTACCAAATCCATCCCTGACATCACATCAGGGTTCCAGGCATATTTACGGCTAGTGTCTGTCCAATTCTCGATGTAATTATCTGTTAAAAGGGTTGAGCGAGGGTGGCTGAAGTCATGTGGCTGGCTGATAGAAGACTCAAGCATTGTTCCAACTCTCTATCTCACCTCAAAATAAATGTGTAACTACAGCATACCTGCTAGTGTAGGACTTGATCTAACAGATATGCCCAGAATTACCTAAACCACACTTTAAATTCACTGTCTCCTTTATTACTTGTGGTGGTTTGATTCAGGTGTCCCCCATAAACTTAGGTGTTGTGAATGCCATGTCCCCAACTGATGGCAATTTGGGAATTAAGCCCTCCTGGAGGCAGTGTATTGTTGGAGGCAGGATTATGGGTATTATAACCAGCTTCCTCTTGCCAGTTTTTGGCACACTCTCCTGCTGATGTTGTCTGTCTGATATTGGCCAGGAGGTGATGTCCACCCTCTGCTCACAACATCATTTTCCTCTGCTATCATGGAGCTTCCCCTTGAGTCTGTAAGCCAAAATAAACCCTTTTTTCCCCCACAAGCTGCTTTTGGTGAGGTATTTTCTGCCAGCAATGTCAGCCTGACTGCAACAGTAAAGTTGATACTGAGAAGTGGTGTCATTACTGCTTGAAACCTGACTGTGGTTTTGTTGGGCCTTTTGAACCTGATTTTCAAGAGGAATGTGGAAGGATTTGAAACCTTGGCCTAAGAGATGACTTGCAGTGCTGTAAGTACAGCTTGATAGACTATTCTGGTCAGAGCTGAAAGACCTGATGCAGTAAGAACTATGGACTGTGAGGTTTGGCTGATGAGGGTAAGAAAGAACTTTGCTTGGATTGGGCTAGAAACAGTTTGTGTGAGAGGCTTGCTGTTTTGTCTGTGTCCTGAGAACTTGTGCAGGGTTTCATTGCATAGAAATGGACTGGTGTGAGCAGAGGAACATAGCACAGAAATGAACTCTTTGGCTGGACATGGTGGCACATGCCTTTAATCCCAGCACTTGGGAGGTAGAGGTAGGAGGATCACTATGAGTTCAAAGCCACCCTGAGACTACATAGTGAATTCCAGGTCTGCTTGGGCTAGACTGAAACCATACCTCAATACTAAATAAATAATAATAATAAAAGAAAGAAATATCGCTGAGAGTTCGAAGACACCCTGAGAATGCATAGTGAATTCCAGGTCAGCCTGAGCTAGAGTGAGACCCTACCTTAAAAAAACAAGAAAAAAAGAAAGAAAGAAAGAAAGAAAGAAAGAAAGAAAGAAAGAAAGAAAGAAAGAAGGAAAATTTTGGGGCCAAAACTTTGCCTGTTCGGCTGCAATTGTATGAGAGATCACACCCGTTGAGATTGGGCCACCTGACGTGCACTGAAATGACAGGAAGAATGCAGAATCTTTTTGAAGAAGCCTGAATGCTCAAGGAGTGTCCTGTTCCTCAAAGTCTGCTTTATTCCCCACTGTCTTAACAAATTGGCACCCTATCTGGTATTATGGAGTATAAGACATGCAGGAAAGAAAGGGTCATTGAATTTGCAACATGGTCTTGTGTTCTGGAAACAGCCATGGGCAGTGTGAAGCAGGTTTGCTTGATGCCTGCATGGAGACCTGATGGAGCCCTGAGGATGGACTGCGGGTTGCAGTGGAGACCCAGTGGAGATGCCAGGACCAGGAGATGGCTGCTAAGGAAAGCTGCCTGCCCCAGATGAAGTTTTCCAGGATTGTGAGTAGCCTAGCTGGAGGGTCGGAATTGGAACTCCAGAGACTTGTTGCTGGTTAGAATTATCAAACTTGGAGATTTGTCACTGGCTAGAGTTGTTGTACTTGGAACTACAGAATATGATGTTTTCTCTGTTTTTTTTTTAATTAATGAGTGGCATTTCTTTTTATAAAATTTTTATTTGTATATTTATTTGACAGAGAAAGGGGGGGAGAAAGAGAGAGAGAGAGAGAGAGGGAGAGAACAGGTGCGCCAGGGCCTCCAGCCACTGCAAATGAACTCCAGATGCATGTGCCCCCTTGTGCATCTGGCTAATGTGGGTCCTAGGGAATTGAACCTGGGTCCTTTGGCTTTGCAGGAAAGTGTCTTAACCGCTAAGCCATCCCTCCAGTCCTGCCCTGTTTGTTTTTATTTTTTTAATTAATTAATTTTTTATTAACAACTGTAAGACCCCCAAAACGAGGACCCCATGCTCTGCCCGGATATGGCGACACCCCAAATCACTCACGAGAAGCGGTCTTGATGCAAACTGCAAGAGGATTTTATTCCAAGCGCGCTGGGGCCCACAGTCATACACCGCACAGGGGTAGAGGACTGCAGAGCCCCGAATGCAGGAACGGGACAGTTTTTATAGGGTTTCTAACAAAGCCTGTGCATTAGACCAATCATTTTTTAATATCAGGAGCCCGCGGGGTGCGAGCCAGTCAGTTTGTGCCACTCCATAGTTTCTAAGCCAATTAGTTTAATTTGTTCAAGCCCCTCGTGGACCAATCAGTCTCTTATGACCTTGGTGGTCAGCATTTGTGCAGGTCCTTGGGTGGGAGTAGCAGAGTGTGGTATCAGTCTCCTATGACCTTGGAGGTTAGCATTTGCACAGGTCCTTGGGTGGGGGTAGCAGAGTGTGGTATCAGTCTCCTATGACCTTGGTGGTCTGAGGCAGGCTGCTACAGCTTATGGTGCAGGCTACTAAGGCTTACAGTGTGGGCTATTAAGGCTTATGGTGCAGGCTATTTACAGAAACCAAATAAGTGGTTCACTTTATTACTCATTTCCCATCCTTGAGGGCTATCTCATGCCCTTTTTACCTAGTTTTATATTAGGAGCGGGCTCTGATATAATGAGAAGAGGGATTCTTTACTTGCTTTCAACAGAGTAAAGCCTGGAGTTTGAGGTATGCAGGGGCCCGCTTAAGCTCCCTTTGGAGCGTGATAGTATTTCTGGGCTTCTGAATTCTTGAGCCTTTCACAACTTCCATGATTGTAAACAATATCCCATGGTAATGCCCTCCCCCTTCCCACTTTCCCCTTTGAAACTATATTCTCCATCATATCCCCTCCCCCTCTCAATCAGTCTCTCTTTTATTTTTTATTTATTTATTTATTTTCAAGGTAGGGTCTCACTCTGGCTCAGGCTGACCTGAAATTCACTCTGTAGTCTCAGGATGGGCTTGAACTCTCAGCGATCCTCCTACCTCTGCCTCCCGAGTGCTGGGATTAAAGGTGTGCGCCACCACGCCCGGCTCTCTCTTTTATTTTGATGTCATGATCTTTTACCTCCTTTTATGATGGTCTTGTGTAGATAGTCAGGCACTGCGAGGTCATGGATACCCAGGTCATTTTGTGTCTGGAGGAACACGTTGTAAGGAGTCATATCCTTCCTTTGGCTCTTACATTCTTTCTGCCACCTCTTCCACAATGGACCCTGGGCCTTGGAAGGTGTGATAGAGATATTGCAGTGCTGAGCACTCCTCTGTCACTTCTTCCCAGCATCATGATGCTTTCTGAGTCATCCCAAGGTCACTGCTATCTGAAAAGAGAAGGTACTCTACCAAAAGTAAGAGTAGCATTAATATATGGGTATGAACATTAAGAGTAGTTCTTCCTGCCTGCCCTGGGTTTTTTGTTTGTTTGTTTTTTGTTTTTTCAAGATAGGGTCTCACTCTGGTCCAGGCAGACCTGGAATTAACTATGCAGTCTAAGGGTGGCCTTGAACTCACAGTGATCCTCCTACCTCTGCCTCCTGAGTGCCACCACACCCAGCTGCCTTGTTTTTTTTTTTTTTAATGTTTTATTTTATTTATTTATTTGAAAGCAAGAGAGTGAGAGAGGTAGTTAGAGAGAGAATAGGTGCACCAGGACCTCCACCCACTGCAAATGAACTCCAGACACATGTGTCACCTTGTGTATCTGGCTTATGTGGGTCCTGGGGAATTGAACCTAGGTCCTTTGGCTTTGCAGGCAAGTGCCTTAACCACTAAGCCATCTCTTCAGCCCCTGCCCTGGTTGTTTTAAATCTTTTATTGGTTGAATATTTCTTTCCTATACCCAGTGCCATTTTTTGCAGTGTGTGTTTATTCTGTGCCATTATAGGTTTTTTTGAGGCTGTTTTTTGTTTGTTTGTTTTTGTTTTTGGTATTATGGCTCAGTTAAAAGACCTTGGACTATGAGGATGTTTTAACATTATTTGGATTGATAAAAACTATGGGGACTTTTAAAGTTGGATGAATGCATTACATTTTACATCATGTATGGTTATCAGTTTATCGGGTCCAGGGGCAGAATGTGGTTGTTTGATTCAGGTGTCCCCTAGAAACATTGGTATCCTGAATGCCATGTCCCCAGCAATGGCAATTTGGAAATTAAATTGTCCTGGAGGCAGTGCATTGTTGGGGGCAGGCTTATGGGTGTTATAACCAGCTTCCTCTTGCCAGTTGCTGCTGTCCACCTGATATTGGCCAGGAGATGATGCCCACCCTCTGCTTATGCCATCATTTCCCCTGCCATCATGGAGCGTCCCTCTAGTCTGTAAGTCAAAATGAACTTTCTTTCCCCCATAAGCTGCTCTGGTTGGCTGTTTTCTGCTAGCAATGTGAACCTGAGTGCAACATTATCCTTAAACTCTCTATATAAGTAGGTAAGATGTAGCCATTTTACATGAAAGACTATGACTCAGAACATTTAAATGATTTCTCTTGTGTCATCCAACACAAGAAATGGTAAAGCCAAGATTTAGTCCAGAATTTGTTCAGCATAATACAATGGAAGACAACCTGTTCTCTGGAATAGGGCTTCTGCATGATTTGAAATTATACCCTTGCTTTGAATCATCAGACCAGTAAGTAAAATAGTATTATGGGGCAGGAAAGGGACTCAGTGGGTAAAGTGCTTATCATGCAAGCATGAGAACCCGAGTTCAGATCCCCAGCATCCATGTAAAAATGTCTGGCATAGAGCTGGAGAGATGGCTTAGCAGTTAAGGCACTTGCCTGTGAAGCCTAAGATGCATGTTTGAATCTCCAGGTCCCACATAAGCCAGATGCACAAGGTGACACAAGTGTGCAATGTTGCACATGCGCCACAAGGGGGCACATGTCTCTGGAGTTTGTTTACAGAGGCTGAAAAGCCCTTGTGTGCCCATTCTCTATCTCTCTCTCCCCACTTTTCTTTCTCTCTGTTTCTCACTCAAGAAAAAAATAATTAAAAATGCCAGGCATAGTGGCACATGCTTATAACATCAGCAGTGTGGAGATGGAGACAGGCAGATCTCTAGGGATTACTGGGTAGTCTAGCTGAACCAGTGAGCTCTAGATTCAGTAAGAGACTGTCTCAAAAAATAAGGTGCGAACAACTCAACACACCTGACTCTAATCTCTGGCCTCCACATACACATATGCATGCATACATACATGTGTGTCCATCTACATACAAGCAAAACACATGCACACACACCACACATAACCATGCTTGCAAAAAATTAGATCAAGCCAGGTGTGGTGGCGCACGCCTTTAATCCCAGCACTCGGGAGGCAGAGATGGGAGGATCACCATGATTTCAAGGCCACCCTGAGACTCCATAGTGAATTCCAGGTCAGTCTGGGCTAGAGTGAGACCCTACCTCAAAACAACAACAAAAGAAAAGATCTATATTTTAAATTCTTGTACCTTAAATTTGTAGTAATATTCATTACATTACAATATGCTGAAGCAACCAAGCTCAAACCCAGTGATCTGATTCTAGTTACTAAAGGTATCTCCATGCTCCATTGGCAACAGAGGCTAGTTACAGAAAAGTAACCACATCTTTCTTCATAGGGAAGACAAACACTGAGGTAAAAAACACATGCTTGTTTGGTCACTTATTGGTACACTGCTTCTGTACAGCTTTAAAGTGGAAACTGACTTGGATTTTACTGCTGTTTCCTCTAGTTCAACTATTTTTAATTTTCCAATTTCAAAAGTAAAGAAAACTAAGGTTACAAGCTACCTTGCTTTAAAACTGTTTCAGAAACTCTGTGCTATTTTCAGATTCTATTAATTTAACAACAGTTGACAAATCACAATAAGCAAGCAAGTCAAGAGCCTGAAAAGCCGGGAGGATTATGTTCAAACCCTAGGGCTGGAGATACAGCTCAGTGGGCAGAGTGCTTGCTTGGCACGTCCAAGCCTGCCGCTAGGTCCCTAGCAGTACATAAACTAGGTATGGTGACTGATAACACATGCCTGCGCAGAATCCCAGCTCTTGGGAGGTAGAGGTAGGAGGACCAGAAGTGCAAGTTCACCCTTAGGGTTTAAAACTAGCTTGAGGTACATGAGACTCAGTCTCAAAAAATTAATTCTTCATTTCCAAAGGTGGTAATAATGTACAGAAGCTTCAGGATCACTTAAACAAGTTTACTACTGTGTGAAGGCCTTGACACATATCTCATTTCGTCTCCTTGGTAACCATTAAAACAAATGCCCTCTTCAAAAAAATTAAAACATTGAGCACATTTTTATTACATAGCTTGAGTATGTCTGCCAAATGTGGTGAGTTTTATGGTGAACTGGTCTATCTTCTATGCCAAGATACTTCAAAGGACATTCCACATTGATGGTCTGACTTATTTATTGGAACTTTCAAGTTAAACCTCAAACTCCGTATTTTGTCCTTTTTTTTAAAATTGAGAATTTTTATTAAGACATATTGAGACATTTTATCTTTTTTTTCTTTGTTTGTATTTTGTTTTTGAGGTCTACGGTAGGGTCTCACTGTAGCCCAAGCCAATCTGGAATTCATTATGTAGTCTCAGAGTAGCCTAAAACTCACTGCGAACCTCCTACCTCTGCCTCCTCAGTGCTGAGACTAAAGGCATGGGCCACCACTCCTGGCTGGTGTTGAGACATTTTATATGACAATTCAGTTTCTATGAGTCAATAACATAAATTTTGAGAGAAAGAAGTTCTGTTGATCAAAAGAGAGTCAAAAGATCTAAGATCTTATTTTGTATCTAACTGAATAAACAAATTATAAATGGCCACTTTTGAGAAAAATCAAAATATTTGGTTATAGAATTGGTATTAGATATATGGCTTTGAGTATAAGAAAGTATTCATGCTGTAGAGGTGGCAGTTGACAGATCAAAGGATAAAATTACATGATATTTGGATCCTCTTTTTAACAAAGAAAAAACAAAAATAGTAGGGAAACAAAATTCCAGCAAACCTCATAATTACTTGGATCAAAGTGGTTGAGGTTATACCCATCACTTTCTTGTGCATGAATACCTGACCAGAAGTAACTTACAGAAAGACAAAGGTTTAATTTGCCTCATAGTTTCCAGGTTTTCATCATGGTGAGGAAGGCATGGCAGCCTTGAGCAGGAAGTGGGGTCACATTCCCTCAGCAATCAGGAAGCAAAGAAAGAGAGCAGGAAGTGAGGCCTGACACGCTCCCTCCAACAAGGTTTCGCCTCCTCAAGGTTCCAAAACCTTTCTGAACAGTGCCACCAGCTGGGGACCAAGTATTCAAAGCATGAGCCTAGGGAGGGCTTTTGACATTCAAACCACCACAGAAATTTGAATATTTTAAAATAAAACGGTTTTAAAACATGCTAGACTTTTTCTTTAAAAAAATTTATTTGTGGGGGCTGAAGAGATGGCTCAGTGGTTAAGACACTTGTCTGCAAAGCCCAAGGACCCAGGTTTAATTCCCCAGTACTCACGTAAAGCCAGATGCAAAAGGTGGTGCATGTGTCTGGAGTTCATTTGCAGTTGCCAGAGGCCCAGGCATGCCCATTCTCTCTATCTGCCTCTCTAAATAAATATTTTAAAAAATTATTTGTGTGTTTATATAATTGAGTGTAGCATTGCACTTGTGTGGAGGTCAGAGAACAACTTCAAGAAGTCTATGCTCCACCTTCTTTTTTGCGGGGGTTGGGGAAGGGTTCTGGAGTAGGGTCTCACTCTTGTCCAGAACTCACTCTATAGTCTCAGGCCGGCCTTAAACTCACAGCAATCATCTTACCTCTGTCTCCCCAAGTTCTGGGATCAAAGATGTGCGCTACAACACCTGGCTAAAAAAAAAAAACACCTTTTATTGACAATCTCTGGACATGTAGACAATATACCATGATCCTTATCTCCTCCCCTAACACCTCCCTTTTCCTCCTCCTGAATGCCCCCTCCACTGAATCTCTTCTTTCCAATTAGCCTCTCTTCTATTTCGCAAACAAGCATCTTTAACCGCTGATCCATCTCCTCAGCCCCATCTCTTTTCTCTTCTGACATTACCATTTGTTTCCCCTTATATTCTGCAGGTCTTAGCCACCATGAGGTCACGATTACTCAGGCCAGTTTGTGTCCGGAAGACAGCATTGCAAAGCATTCCTCCTTTCTTTTGGCCCTTACATTTTTTCCACCACCTCTTTCACAATGGGCCCTGAGCCTTGGAGGGTGTGATAGAGATCTTTCCATGCTGAACACTCCACTGTCACTTCTCAGCACTTTGGTGAGTTTTGAGTCTCTCCAGTGGTCACCATCATCAGAAAAGAGAAGCTTCTCTAACCAACAGTGAGAGTAGCATTAATATATGGATACAAACATAAGCATTTATAAGGCATAATAGGATGGGCATAATAAATATCCTGTTAGCCAGACAACAGTGGTAGTTTCCTCCCTAGGGTTTATAACTTCCCCAGCCATAGGCTTTTGATTAGCCTTTCACTGTCAGTCATGAATTCCCTCTGGTGAAGTGGTCCTCAGAGAGCAGTTGATTTCCCCCATAACAGATATGCCACCACTATATCAGCTTGTGCTTCACCTTCTTTGAGACAGAGACTCCTGTCAGACTGTAAACAAATGAATGTTAGTCTAGCTGGCCTGTGAGCTTTCTATTCTCCTGGCTCCGCCTCCCATTGTTTGTAGGTGCTGTGGGATTATAAATGCATGAGCCATTTTGTATCCAATATTACATGGTTCTGGGGAATTAGATCCAGGCTAGCAGACTTGTGTCTTTAATATTTAATTTAATTAATTAATTTATTTATTTGTCAGAGAAAGAGGGAGAGAGAGAATGGGTGTGCCAGGGCCTCCAGCCACTGCAAACAAACTCTAGACGCGTGCACCCCCTTGTACATCTGGCTAATGTGGGTCCTGGGGAATCGAACCTGGGTCCTTTGGCTTTGCAGGCAAACACCTTAATCACTAAGCCATCCCTCCAGCCCAGACTTGTGTCTTTAAAGCAAGTGTTTTCAATTCCTGAGCCATCTCCCCAGCCCCTAACCATTTTTATTTTCGATCTTCAGTGGTAAGATCTGGCCTGGCCCATGACCTTCTCAGTGCTGGTCAGAGTGTTCTCTTGGAACACCCTCCTCTATCCATTGTTTTCTCTTTTACAGAATCTAGCTCTTTCCTCTTAGCATTTACAATGTGTTCATTTGTTTGCTTCATGCCTGTTTTTCCATCTGAAATCTCCATGTGTGCTTTGTTTACTGCAGTACAGCCAACAATATTCAATTTCATTGAATCACTAAGAAATATTTCTCTAAGCTTCCAATCCTGTAAGTGTCATGAGATGACTGAAATGTAGTTCAAAAATATTGAAGGCCAGAGAGATGGCTCATTGGTTAAGGTGCTTGCCTGCAAAACCTAAGGACTTGAGTTCAATTCTCCAGTACCCATGTAAGCCACATTCACAAAGTGGCACATACATCTGGAGCTTGTTTGCAAGGGCTAGAGGACCTGACATGCCCATTCTCAAGTAGATAAATAATGCAAATAGATAAATATTTTTTTAATGTTGAAAAAATTTAGTAAACATTATCTAAAAATTTGGCTTAAGTTTAAGAAGAAATATGGCTGAGGAAACAAAGGACATTTGAAAGAAGTATCACAGTAAGTGGTAACTGGGCTGCTAAACAAAACTTAGCTCCAGTGTGGTTCTCTATGTGTCTGAATTCATTCATTTCCAGGTTCCTCTCATGCTGCTTCAGATCAGACAGTGCCCTAATGTACACCTTAGCTCTTGGCAGTGCAGGAAGCACAGCCCTCACTAAGGGGGTGGGTCAGTGGACAGGATACAAGCAATAGACCTGGAAGCCCCAGTGGAAGGAGATGTGCAAAAGTTCACAGCCACAGGGAGGCTTCAACATAGTTCTCTAAGACTGAGAACTCAAACATAAAATTCAAACAAGACAGTTAATAAATGTGAGCTGCTGAATTACACATCCATACTATTATTTTCAAATTCAACATCACATGACATCTATGATGCATGATGCACTGGTTGCAACTTCTTTCCCTCTCTCTGTTCAGTACAGAATTAAAGAGCACACATTCTTCCTCAGAAGCATGGAATGTCAGAATAATCTCAACCTATTCAGGAAGGAATACATGCCTGAAACTGAAAACCTTTGACAGGGAAGTCATGAGCCCTACGGGTGTAATGTCTGCTGGTGTCTGGCTAAATGTATATACTGTGCTCACCTAACTGCCCAGCAAGCACTTCTCTTAATGTTCATACCCATATATTAATGCTACTCTCACTTTTGGTTAGAGAAGCTTCTCTTTTCAGATGGCAGTGACCTTGGGATGACTCAGGATGGTGCTGAGAAGAAGTGACAGAGGAGTGCTCAGCACTGAAACATCTCTATCACACCTTCCAAGGCTCAGGGTCCATTGCAGAACAGGTGGTGGAAAAAATATAAGAGCTAAAACAAGCGAAAGATTCCTTACAATACACTCTTCCAGACACAAGTGGCCTGGATATCCATGACTTCACAGAACCTGGAACTACCTACACAAGATCCTCATAATAGCAGGAAAAGATGATGACATCAAAATAAGAGACTGATTGAGAAGGGGAGGGGATATAGTGGAGATTGGAGTTGTGAAGGAGAGAGTTGAGGAGGGGGAGGGAATTACCATGGTTTACTGTCTATAATTATGGAAGTTGTCTATAAAAAATAAAAAAAATATGGGCTGGAGGGATGACTTAGCAATTAAGGTGTTTGCCTGCAAAGCCAAAGGACCCAGGTTTGATTCCCCCAGGACCCATGTAAGCCAGATGCACAAGGGGGCACATGCATCTGGAAGTTTGTTTGCAGTGGTTAGAGGCTCTGGCATGCCCATTCTCTCTGTTTCTCTCAAGTAAATAAATAAAAGTTTAAAAAAGAAGAATTTAAAATAAAATTAAAATTTCAGCACTGGGCTGGAGATATGGTTTAGTGCTTTAGGTGCTTGCCTGCAAAGCCAAAAGACCTAGGTTTGATTCCCCAGGACCCATGTAAACTAGATGCACAAGGTGGTGCACATGTCTAGAGTCATCTGCAGTGGCTAAGAGGCCCTGGCATGCCCATTCTCTCTCTCTCTGTTTCTCTCTTTCTCTCAAATAAATAAATAAAAATAAAATATTTTTTAAAAATTTAACACTGATTAATCACACGGAGTAGATGGACAAAGTCATGTAAGACAACAAAAATAAAATGCAGGGAGAGAAGGGAACAAATAAAGAAGTAAAAAATTAAAAGAATTCTTTACACATGTGTGTATGTATGGATGTGTAACGGCACACCAGGGTCTCTTGCAAACAATCTCCAGATGCTTGCGTTACTTTTTGCCTACTGGTTTTACCTGGATGGTCTGGTCATTGGACCTGGGCCAGCAGGCTTTGAAAGGAAGCATCCTTAGGTGCTTAACCATCTTTCCAGCCTCAAAAGGTAAAGTTGTTTACTAAAATGTTTATAAAAAAAAGAAAAGAAAAGAAAAAGAAAAAGAGACAGAGACAGAAAACAAAGAGAGAAAGATCTAAAGTAGGAGACTTTCTACAAAAATAACTGAAATAAGCTGGGCATGGTGACACAAGCTTTTAATCCCAGCACTTGGGAGGTAGAGGGAAGAGGATCTCCATGGATTCAAGGCCACCCTGAGACTATGTAGTGAATTCCAGGTCAGCCTGGGACAGAATGAGACCTTACCTCAGAAAACCAATAAATAAATAACTGAAATAACTGCTGGTTGGCATTATAACAAGTGTTAACATCACACTAGGCACTGTGGTATATGGCTGCAATCCATGCATTCAGCAGACAGAAGAATTGCCAGTTCAAGACCAGCCTTAGCAAGTAGTGAATCTTTGCTTAAAAGAATAACCACCATAACAAAGTCAATGTCATAAAAGATAAAGGCAGACTGAGGAAGTATTCAGAGTAAAAGGCAGAACGGGATGTCATGCAAAACCTAGGATTTTCTAGTTTTAGTAAATATTTGGACAACTGATGAAATATTAACACTATATAGGTTAGAAAATTCTTTAATCAATGTTAGCTACCTAGATTTTAAAAATGGATCTATAGCTATATAAGAGAATGTCTTTGTTTGAAGAAATAAGTACTGGAGTACTAAAGACATTAATCTGTAAACTAACTGGTTCTGAAAAAAAATCTAATTGCAATACAGAAAGACAAGTATAAAGCAAACAGAGGAAAATAAAAACATGGGGAACTATAAAGGGCACATAAGATTTTCTTGTCATATTCTTTCAATTTTTCTAAAAGTCTGAAATTAAGTAAAAATTAGTTATTAATTAATTTTTTTTTCTTCTGGTTTTTCGAGATAGGATCTTGCTGTAGACTAGGCTGTTCTGGAATTCACTATGTAGTCTCAGGTTGGCCTGGAGCTCACAACAATCCTTCTACCTCTGCCTCCCATGTGCTGGGATTAAAGGTGCATGCCACCACCATACCCAACTAATTTCTTTATTGAGACAGTCTTACTCACTACTTCAAGCTCTCCTAGAATTCACTATGTAGGTAAAGCTGGCCTCAAATTCTCAAGGATCCTCATGCCCCAGTCTCCTGAATACAAGGATTATAGGCACGAGCCACTACTCCTGGTGCAAACACAGTAACCCCACCTCACCCCCGACACACACACACCACATCATGGTACTTGGGATCGAACCTAGGGCCCCTGTAGGTCCAGCCCTTAAGTAAAAATGTAAAAAGTGAAATTATTCATGGCAATCTCAATTGTGAGTAAATGAATGCCATATTATCTTTGTTGCTTTTCAAAAGTATTTATTTATTTGAGAAAGGAGCTGGGTGTGGTGGCACACACATTTACTCCCAGCATTTAGGAGGCAGAGGTAGGGGGAATGCCATGAGTTTGAGGCTATCCTGAGACTGCATAGTGAATTACAGGTCAGCCTGGGTTAGAGTGAGGCCCTACCTCAAAAAACCAAAACCAACCAACCAACCACCAAACAAACAAACAAAAACCCAGAGGGCTGGAGAGATGGCTTAGTGGTTAAGGCACTTGCCTGTGAAGCCTAAGGATGGAGATTCAACTCCCCAGTACCCATGTAAGCCAGATGTACAAGGTGGCACACGAGTCTGGAATTTGTTTGCAGGGGCTGGAGACCCTGGCATGCCCATTCTTTCTCTCTCCCTCTTTCTCTGTCAAATAAATAAGTTAAAATAATTTTAAAAAAGGAAAGGAGAGGAGAGAGAGATAGAGAGAAAGGGGACCCCAGGGCCTCCTACTGCTGCTTCTGCAAAGGAACTCCAGAGGCATGCACCATATTATGCATCTGGTTTTATGTGAATACTGGGGAATCAAACCCAGATAATTAGGCTTTGTAGGCAAGTGCTTTTAACCACCAAGCATCTCTCCAGCCCTTTATGTTTTAAATATTAAATGTTTTATAATATAAGAAGAAAAATAGTGCAACAAACTGTTCCTAAAAGGACCCATGGGAGGATATCTTCCAGTGAGTTGTTGGCCAGAGAGGTCCCTGATGTCCCCCAAACATTACAAGCTATCTGCCAAGGCTCTTGGTTGCCCACCAGAAGTAGATGGTAAGACCCTGTTGCTGAAGACTCCAGATGCTTGGGCTGCAGAACTCTGAGAAATCAAGCTGGAGCTGAGCTGAAAACCTCCTCCCTGTTGGCTAGCTGTCAGGATGCTGGAAAAAGCTAGGTAGTAAGTATGCTATTGGGGAAGATAAGTCATCAATGGTCTTAACCAGCAGTGAACTGAACCCTGTAAGCCTTACAGCTGGCCACCCAGGCCAAATGTGCCAACTGGTATAATGGTGACATGTGTCTGTTGTGGGGCAAACCAACTCTTTTTTTTTTTTTTAAAGAATTTATTTTATTTGTATTTATTTGAGAAAGATAAAATGGGCACACCAGGGCCTGCAACCATTGCAAATGAACTCAAGATGCATGTGCCGCCTTGTGTATCTGGCTTACGTGGGTCCTGGGGAGTCAGACCTAGGTCTTTTGGTTTTGTAGGCAAGTGCCTTAACCACTAAGCAATCTCTCCAGCTCCAACTGCTTTCTGATTGGACTAAAGACCCACTTCATGGAAGGGAATCCCTGCCTGGCACTGAGCATCTAGTTAGAAGCCTATGGCTAGGGAGGTCATAGGTGTAAAGGAGAGACTACTACTATTGTCTAGGTAAATGCATACATTATGCCCACCAAACTGCCCTCTCAACCTCTCAACACTTATTTTTATGTCAATATACTAGTGCTACTCTCACTGTTGTTCTTTTTTTTTTTTTGTTGGGGGGGAGGTTGTGAAGTGGGGTCTTAGTCTAGTGTGACCTGGAATTCACTATGTACTCTCAGAGTGGCCTTGAATTCATGGTGACCCTCCCAACTCTGCCTCCCGAGTGCTGGGATTAAAGGCATGTGCCACCATGCCCAGCTCACTGTTTTTTAGAGAAGCTTCTCTTTTCAGATGGCAGTGACCACTGAGGTGATTCAAAACTCACCATAGTGCTGAGAAGATGTGACAGTGGTGTGTTCAGCATGGAGACATCTCTATCACACCCTCCAAGGATCAGGGACCATTGTGGAAGAAGTAGTGGAAAGAATGTAAGAGCCATAGGAAAGGTAGGACTGTTTACAATACTGTTTTCCGGACACAAAGTAGACTTGATATTCATGACCTCACAGTGGCTGAGACTACTTACACAATACCTGCATAATAAAGAAAAGATGATGACATCAAAATAGAAGAGAGAGCACTTGGGAGGCAGAGGTAAGAGGATTGCCAAGAGTTCGAGGCCACCCTGAGACTAAATAGTGAATTCCAGGTCAGCCGGAGCCAGAGTGAGACCTTACCTCGGAAAAAAAAAAAAAAATAAGAGACACTAATTGGAAGGAAGAAGGGATTCAGTGGAGGGCAGATTTAGGAAGGGGAATGATGGAGGTGGGGAGGAATATTGATCATAGTATATTGCCTATTCTTATGGAAGTTGTCAATAACAAGCTTTTAAAAGGGCCCTCTAGGGTTAGAAGAGGAGGGGGTTAGGGAGGGCTGCAACTCACCACCCAGAGGGTATCTGTGGGTAATGGCGACAAGGCCCCCTGGCACTGGCTCCTCCACAGCGCTTTCCAGGCAGAGGGTGCCAGCGCAGGAACAACCTGCCCAGCTCTTTAGCTCTCACCTGGCATCAATGGCAGATTATTCATCCTTCTGTGACAGCATATATAGGTTAATAAACATTAAGCAAATTTTGGACTAGAAATATAGCTCAGTGGCATAACACTTACATTAGCATTCATGAGGCCCTAGGTTCATTTCCCAGCACTGCAAAACAAGGACAGAAGTTGAAAAAAGCCTTCTCAAATATGTCTGCCCTTTGTTCAGTCCCTATACATGTGTGCTAGGGTTGTTCAGTAGGCATTTATTCTGCTGACTGCAAACCAATCACTGTAGTAGAGATAGGGGCATGTAAAAACAAAGAGAAGGCCAGATGCTTGTTCCAAGCCCACAGTCCAACAGGGAGAAGGGCCTTCAGTGTCAAAGTGTGCAGGTGGCTTTTCATTTTTGCTGCCTCCTTTCACTTTTATTCTATTTCTGGAAGGTTTTCATTTATTCCGTTTTTATTCCGGCCAAGGAAGCTCAGAGCAGTTAACTTGCCTCAGATTACACATCCACTAAGTGACAAAGCTAAGTTTACCTCAGGTGTCTCTGACTCCAAAGTCCAGGCTCTCTTCATATCATGTTTTATGACGCAAAACCCGAACACTGAGGAGTTTCACTGACTCAGGGCCACTGGAAGTGAGTCATGTTGGACAGATGAGTATGTGGAAGGCTATTCTCTAGGACACGTTCAAAATCTCCCAAGGTTAGAGACTACCTAGTCCCCTGGTATAAATATTTTCCTCCCTGAAATTACTTTTCTCTCTTGGGCTGTTGGGATGTGCATCCCAGTATATCTACTTTCTAACAGAGGTATTCTCCCTAGAAGTTATCAGAAAATAGCTAAAGACCCCTCTTTATCAATTTTGTGCTCCCTCCAGATCCAAACAGGATAAATTTGTTCAGAATAATTTAAGCACATATCAAAGAACAAAGTAAGAAAAATTTCACAACACAAAAACAGCATTTAGTGGTGGCACACGCCTTTAATCCCAGCACTTGGGAGGCAGAGGTAGGAGGTTCGCCATGAGTTTGAGGCTACCCTGAGACTACATAGTGAATTCCAGATCAGCCTGAGCTAGAGTGAGACCCTACCTTGAAAAACCAAAAACAAACAAAACAAAACAAAAACCCAGCATTTAGGGCTGGTGATGTGGCTCAGTGGGTACTATATTTGCCTAGCATGTAGGAAGCCCTAGGTTTGATTCCCCACACTACATAAATGGGGCATAGCGGTGCATACCTGTGATCCCATCTCTCAGAAGGTTAAGTAAGGGAGATCAGGAGTGCAATGTCATCCTCAACTATACAGGGAGGTCAAGGCCAGCTTGGACTACCTGCGTTTCTATCTCAAACACAAAACAAAACAAGATAACAAGCAAGCAAACAACCTCCTTACCACCAACATTTAAAACAGTTGGATTTTCAAAGCACAACTTTCTGATACCAGATTGGGCACCTATTTCATCCTGGGTCTTAAAACTCTGCCCTGGTTCTGGAGTGGTAGCCCTTTATAGGCTGCTTCCCAGCTCTTTCATTTATTGATTTATTGAGGTAGGGTCTTACTCTAGCCCAGGCTGGCCTCAAACTCGCATTGATTGATCCCCTTACATCTGCCTCCCAAGTGCTAGGATTAAAGGTGTATGCCACTTTTTTTATATATTATTTTTTGTTTGTTTGTTGCTTTTGGAATAGATCTCATCGTAAAGCCCCACTTGTCTTCAAGCCCCTATCCTGAGCCCTACTACTTCAGTCTGTTGGGTGCTGGGATGATGGGCATGCACCACCATGCCCAGCTGTTTCCCATCCTATTAATTAGCCTTTTGCTGTCTTCTGGCCTGGAAACTTTTAGTATTTGACCTTAGTCCTAGAAATTTGACTAGTGAGTCATTCTACTTTTCAGCATGTAACCTCCTTGACTTTAGTTTCCTTGTTTGTTTAACAAGGGAATGATAAAATCCTATAATCCCAGCACTTGGGAGGTAAAGGTAGAAAGATTAGGAGTTCAAGACCAGCCTCAGCTATATAGTAAATTGAAGGATAGTCCAGGGCCCCATCTCGAAAGAAAAAAAAAAAAAAAAAAAGAAACTGAAACACTAAAATAATCTGGTTTCAAAAGAAATGAAAGAAGAAGAAAAAAGAAAAAGAACCCAAACCAAAACACATACACAAAACCAACCAACCAACCAAACAAACAAACAAAAACCCAAAACAAAACCAAAATTAATTCATAGACACCAAATGGGAAAAGTATTTGGGTCCATGACACATAGCGAGTGTTCATAAGTGATTTTTCTTCCCCTCTCCCACCGCTGCACATGTATCTAACAACAGTACCAGTCATGCCTTGTGGCTGAGCCTTTACCACATTTCAGGCTCTGTTTTAAGCACTTTTCACGCATTAACTAATTGAATCCTCACCACAACCTCATCAATGAACACCTTCATTTTGTAAATGAAGGTACTGAGGCACAGACAGGACAAACAAGCTTGCCCAAGTTCAAACAGCTAGTAAATATACAGCCAGGACTCAATCTAGATGGCTAGTCTCCAGAAGCAGTGCTTCTAATCACCACACACAGAACCAACCCTCTGTTTAGAAAACCAATCATCCACACCTGCTCTCTACTCAGCTAGCCCTTCCTGTCTGTCTCCAAAATGAATAAAATGCTTGTGAAGGTAGATCCATTGGAAGGAAAGAATCTCCAAGCATAGCAATTTCAGAAAGGAAAAAAGAGCTTTTCATTTGCTTTTTTTGTATGCATGTATGTGTGCAGTGTGGTGATATATGCATGTGGGTGTGTACATCTCATGTGCGTGTGTGTGGAGGCCAGAGGAGAAAGGTGGGTAAGGTGTCCTTTTCTTATCGCTTATCTATCTATCTATCTATCTATCTATCTATCTATCTATCTATCTATCATCTATCTATCTATCTATCTATCTATCTATATAATATTTTTTTTGGGGGGGGGTCGAGGAAGGGTTTCACTCTAGCTCAGCCTGACCTGGAATTCATTATGTAGTCTCAGAGTGGTCAGGAACTCATGGCGATCCTCCTACCTCTGCCTCCCATGCTGGGATTAAAGATATGTGCCACCATGCTCGACTAACATATTTTTTTTCCTTGAGACAGGATCTCTCTCCCCTTCTTTCTTTCTTTCTTTTTTTAAATTTTTGGTTATTTTATTTATTAACTTGAGAACGACAGACAGAGAGAAAGAGGCAGATAGAGAGAGAGAGAATGGGCACGCCAGGGCTTCCAGCCTCTGCAAACAAACTCCAGATGCCTGCGCCCCCTTGTGCATCTGGCTAACGTGGGTCCTGGGGAATCGAGCCTCGAACCGGGGTCCTTAGGCTTCACAGGCAAGCGCTTAACCGCTAAGCCATCTCTCCAGCCCCTCTTTCTTTCTTTCTTTCCTTTTTTTTTTTTTTAAACATTTTCATTTATTTATTTGACAGAGAGAGGGGGAGACAGAGAATGGGCACACCAGGGCCTCCAGCCACTGCAAATGAACTCCAGACACATGCACCCCTTTGTGCATCTTGCTAACATGGGTCCTGGGGAACTGAACCTGGGTCCTTTGGCTTTGCAGGCAAATGCCTTAACTGCAAGTCATCCCTCCAACTCAGGATCTCTGTTTCTCAACCAGGAGCTGCTATCCATCTGTGAGCGCCATCAACTCTCTGCTCCCAACCCCCAGCATCTTCAGATCAACATCAAATATACATCCTAAATCGAACAATATGCCAAATGAGCAAATGTAACTGCAAGACAGCCTAGTGTCATCTGTCCAAAGCAAGCCCATTATTATTTTAAAAATTCTTTTCATTCCCTATCTGTTTCTTCCTTTCTCTCCCTCCCTCAAATAAATAAATAGAAAATTAAAAATATATATATTAAAATATTTTGAGGGTCTGGCATGGTGGTATTCACCTTTAATCCCAGCTCTTGGGAGGCAGAGGTAGTAGAATCACTGTGAATTTGAAGCCAGCCTAATGCTACAGAGTAAATTCCAGGTTAGCCTAGGCTAGAGTGAAATCCTACCTCAAAAAAAAAAAAAACCAAAAATAAAAGGTTTTTTTGAGACAAGGTATCCTCATGTAGCCCAGGTTGGCCTGGAGCTCAAGATCCTCCTCCCCAGTCTCCTGAGTGTTGTTGGGATTATAGGCATGAGTCACCATGCTGGCTTCGCAAGCAGACACTTAACAGACTCTTCTCTTTAGACATTCTGGAGCCATCACATAACCTCTGGGAAGTCAAAATGTCATTAGCAAGAAAGTCTCAGAGCAGTCTTACAGTGGAAAAATCATCAAACTAATTTATTCTTCATTTGACTACAGAATTTTTCCCTCAATGTGATGTTTATTAATATTTGTAGAATTGTGGAATAGACCCTGACAAATGCTATGTGGAAATTAGTATTTGAATAGGAAAATGCTGTGTGAGGTGTCTTTGTGAAGGTTGTACTTACTATCCTTGTCATTTTACCACAGTTTTACTGATACTCCATTTGAAGCATGCTTTGATATGATCTAGTGACACCTAGTACATAACTGCATACACTAAACTGCTGCCACCAAAATAAAAACCTACCTACAGATTGTATTGGATTTAAATTCTGACATATCATTATGTTATACTTACATGTTAGAATAATATGAAAAAATGGATGTAATAAAGAATCCACAGGGTTAAAAATATATGCAAGCTTACTAATACTTTTGCTCTTACCCATTAAAATATCTCTTGGGGGCTGGAGAGATGGCTTAGTGGTTAAGGTGCATGCATATGTAGCCTAAGGACCCAGGTTCAATTCTCCAGGACCCATGAAAACCAGATGCACATGGTGGTGCATGTGTCTGGAGTTCCTTTGCAGTGGCTGAAGGCCCTGCCGTACCTATTCTCTCTCTCTTTCTCTCTCTTCTCTCTCTCCCTCTCTGTCTCTAATAAATAAATCTTTTAACAAGTAACATCTCTTGGGCTGGAGAGATGGTTTAGCAGTTAAGCACTTGCCTGTGAAGCTTAAGGATCCTGGTTTGAGGCTTGATTCCCAGGACCCACATAAGCCAGATGCACAAGGGGGCGCATGCATCTGGAGTTCATTTGCAGTGGCTGGAGGCCCTGGTGTGCCCATTCTCTCTCCCTCTTTCTCTTTTTTTTCCTCTCTCTTTCTCAAATAAATAAATAAAAATAAACAACAAAAAAACTTTAAAATATCTCTTATGCAACTATAGATACAAAAAGATGTGAAGTATCTCTTGTTCTGATTGTAATGTCATATAAAAGGAAGGAATTAAGACTGCTTATAGAACAGAGCCAGCTGGTTCAGAAAGAGAGAGAGAGAGAGAGAGAGAGAGAGGGAGAGAGGGAGAGGGAGGGAGGGAGGGAGGGAGGGAGATTAAACTCTCCTACAAAAACTCAAGATGGCTACTAGACCGAAGATACATATGTTTAAGTAAATTCCTTTTTTAAAGTAGTTATTTATACTGTGTGCATGCATCAGGGTTTGGTGCTGCTGCAAACTAATGCCTGTCTCACTTTTCATATCCTGCTTTTTATGCGGGTGGCTGGGGAACTGAATCGGGGCTGTCAGAATTTGCAAGCAAACACCTTTAACAGCTAAGCCATCTCTCCAGGACTGCAAGTAACTAGCCCTTCTTTTCTTTCACGCCAAAGGTGTCCTTCAGGCAATGATAAGAATTTTCCCATTCCAATGAAATTGGTTACTTGGACTCACTTATTTATTTATTTATTTAAAAAAATTTTTTTGGTTTTCGAGATAGGGTCTCACTCTGGTCCAGGCTGACCTGAAATTAACTCTGTTGTCTCAGGGTGGCCTTGAACTCATGGTGATCCTCCTACCTCTGCCTCCTGAGTGCTGGGATTAAAGGCATGCGCCACCATGCCCAGCTAGGACTCACTAATTTAAATTAATGCTAATTTGAGTTATAAAATGTTAAGCTTATGAATATTAAGATTTTTTTTGAGGTAGGGTCTCACTGTAGCCCAGGCTGACCTGGAATTCATCTTAGGCTGGCCTTGAACTCACAGTGATCCTCCTGCCTCAGCCTCAGCCTCTCAAGTGCTGGGATTAATGATGTTAAACACCTGTAATTCCAGAACTCATGAGGAAGGAGGATTGTGAGTTTAAGGCCAGCCTGGGATAGAAAGTTAAAGATGGCAGTAGGGCCACATAGTGAGACCTTGTCTCCACAAAACAAAACATTTCAATAACAAATGGCTGTGTCTGGGGACACAGGCCTGTAAACCCAGCTACCAGGGAGGCTGAAGATGGAGGATACAAGCTTGAGGTCTGCCTGCACTATAGAGTGAGTTTCACACCAGTTTAGGCAATTTAGACACAAAACAAAACAAAAAAGTAAAAATAGAGCTGGAGGTAAAACTCTGTGGTAGAGTGCTTATCTAGCATTCATAAAACCCTTAAGGTTCAATTTCCAGTACCACAAATTAAAAAAAAAAAAAGGGGATTAAACCTGAGATCTGTTTCTATACTAAATGTATCTGTGTATAATAACATCATTGCAAATAATACCTATGTGAAGAAATATTTTGTATTAGTAACTTCTAGGTCCTTTACTGCAAGCTTGAGATAACAACACTACATTTTAATAAAAAACCCTGCTGCCATAAAATGTTAGAATGTCAATTGTACTTGAGTATCAGCCAATGACTTTGTACAATAGTTTTGTGACTTTAAAGTTAGGAGCTGGAGAGATGGCTCAGTGGCTAAAGGTACCTGTTTAGGCAGATGCACTAAGTGGTACATATATGTGAAGTTCATTTGCAGTGGCAGGAGGCCCTAGGAGTGCCCATACTCCCTCTCTCTGTCTGCCTCTTTGCCCCTCTCTTTCAAAGAAATAAAACTTAAAAAATAAAATAAGGTTAACATTTTTGAATATTTGAAATCTTAAAAAATATAACAGTTCCTGGGAGTAAAAGGACAATTCCTTGCATACTTTTCAATGAATGCAACTAAGTTGTTGCAAAAATATGTATATGTTTTATGCAATTTCCATTTCTTTTTTTTTTTTTTTTTAAGGTAGGGTTGCACTCTAGCCCAGGCTAACCTGGAATTCACTATGTAGTCTCAGGGTGTATGCCACCACACCCAGCTGCAATTCCTTTTTTTTTTTTTTTTTAGAGAGAAAGCGAGTTTGGGGGTGGTGAGGAATGGCGTGCCGGGGCTCAGCCACTGAAATTGAACCCCAGATGCTTGCACCACCTAGTGTTCATGTGTGACCTTGTGCTTGCATCACCTTTGTGTCTGGCTTACATGGGATCTAATGAGGGAATAGAAAAAAGGAAGGAATTACTGTTTGAGAGATTGGTGAGGAAAAACATTTCAGTGGAGCAGAGTCTGGAATGAAGGCCTCCATGAATTTATGTGGAAAAAGTTTGCTAGGCAGAACAGCAAATACAAAGGCCCTGAGACAGGACATCACTTGAGGTATTTGAGGCCAAAAAAGGAATCCAGTACAACAAAAGCATCTGAGCCACAGAAATGTTAGAGAACTAACCAGGGGTCTAAGCATATAGGGTCCTATGTGTAGTAGTGATGACTCTGTAGGCTCTTGGAAAACAGAAGGCATATTTAGACAGATTGAAGGTACAATTCCTACCTCTGGAACTTTTATTTTTCATTTTAACTGATACATAAAAATGGTACATATTTATGGAATAACATGTGTGGTGGTTAATCTTGTCAACTTGACTGGATTTAGAATCACCATGGAAACACACCACTGGTGTATTGGAGTATGTGTAAGAATTTTTTTTTTCTTTTTCTATTTTCCTGGAGGCAGATAGAGGGAGAGAATGGGTGCACCAGGGCCTCTAGCCACTGCAAATGAACTCCAGATGCATGTGCCACCTGGCTTATGAGGGTACTAGGGCATCGAACCTGGGTCCTTTGGCTTTGCAGGCAAGCACCTTAACTGCTAAGCCATCTCTGCAGCCCTATGAGGATGTTTTCATAAAAGCTTAACTAAGGAGAGAAAAACCTTCCTCCATACCAAAATGTGGCAGGCACTCATCCCATAGGCTAGGGACAGGGGCTGAATAAAAAGGAAGTGAAGTTTGTACCAGCTGTCATCTATCTGCTTCTTAACTATGGACACAAGGCGACAAATTGCCTCCTGCTTCTCCAGTGTGACTTCCCACCATGATGGACTATAAACTCTCTGTGGTACTTTGAATGTATGGTCCCATCAACTCAGTTATGTTTTGATTAAACTTCTACTTGAGCCCCTAGCAGGCAGATCCCTGCTACAAGGGAGATGTGTCATGGGGGCGGATCAGAGTCCAGTCCTACGGTGAGTTTGAGGGCCTGTTCTTCAGTTTAGCTCTCCTAGGTGCTCAGGGTAGTTGGAGCTCAGTGGGTTCATGCTTGCTGGTGTTGGTGTCTTCTTGCTGCAGCTGTTTTTCTGCTTGGATCTACAGTAGTGAGCCAGCTTCTCCCACCACGGATGGTGTTCCCCTGGACTCTGAAAGCCAGAGATAAACCCCTTTCCTCCCAGAAGCTGTGTCTAGTTGGGTGTTTGTCCTATCAAGGAGATGACTCCAACACCTTCCCTTAAGTTGCTTTTGACACATATTTTGTCATAATGATGAAGTAACCAACGCATTATGTGATGTTTGGGCATATGTATTCATTATACAATATTTTCAGCAGGGTAAACATATCTTATCTCCTTGAGTATTGCTTGTTAATTAACTTTTAGTGTGTGGTGAATACATGTGTCTGCACATTTGTATGTATGTGGGTATATGTGTAGAGGCCAGAAGTTAAGTGCAGGTGTCACTTCCTAGTACACTGTCAACCTCTTTCTGAGACAGGGTCGCTTCTCTGATTGGTCTGGAGCTCACCAATTAGGCTACACTAGCTGGCCAGTGAGTTTCAGGGATATGCCTGCCCTACCCTCCCCCTGGCTCCCCGCACTAGGATTATAAGGGCATGCCGCACTTTATGTTGGTACTGGGGAATGAACTCAGCTCCTCGCACTTGTGAAGCAAGCACTTTGCTGGCTGTGCTAGCTCCTCAGCTGTCACTAAAAAAAACAAAACAAAAAAAAAACTCACACTGAGACAAGTGGAGGATAGAAAGGATCCTAGTGTGGCCACTGAGTGAGTGATAAAGAACCTGTCCCCAACTTCCCTCTGGGCCTCTCTTTCTAGCCCCTCGTGGGTTCTTCTGGGATGTGGATCCCCAAGACAGCGCTCTCTCTCGATGGGAACCCACAGGCAGTGGTTTGGCCCTCACCAGTCCCTGCCCCTACACTGTCCCTTACAAGATTGATAAATGAAACCAATACCTTTAAAAAAAAACTACTCATTTCTTTATGCTAATTTAAATATTCCAAATACTTTATTTCACCTTTTTGAGGTGAGCCCAACAGACCAGCCCTTTTCATGAGACAGAGAGAGAGAGAGAGAGAGAGAGAGAGAGAGAGAGAGAGAGAGAGACATAGCCATTGTAACTGAACTTGACTGCATTCCTTTGTGCTGCCTTCCTTTGTGCATGTGTCATCTTGTGTGTCTGGCTTATGTGGGATCTGGGGAGTTGAACATGGGTCCTTAGGCTTTGTAGGCAAGAGCCTTAACCACTAAGCAATCTCTCCAGCCCCTTCATTTCACCTTTTACTTTTTTAAAAAATATTTTATTTTTATTTATTTATTTGACAGTGACAGACAGAGAAAGAGGCACAGAGAGAGAGAGAGAGAGAGAGAGAGAGAGTGGGCACGCCAGGGCCTCCAGCCTCTGCAAACAAATTCCAGATGTGTGCGCCCCTTGTGTATCTGGCTAACGTGAGTCCTGGGGAGCTGAGCCTTGAACTGGGGCCCTTAGGCTTCACAGGCAAGCGCTTAACCGCTAAGTCATCTCTCAAGCCCCATTTCACCTTTTAAAATATATAGCATACTATTTGTCTGTATTCACTGTATTGTGCATGTGTCACCTTGTAAATCTGGCTTACATGGGTCCTGGGGAATAGAACCTGGGTCCTTCAGCTTTCCAGGCAAGTGCCTTAACTGCTAAGCCATCTCTCCAGTCCAAGTTTTGACAAATATATAAATAATCAAAAATGAGATAAATATTTCCAGCTTTCAAAAAAAAATTCCCATTCAGTCAGTTCCCATTCTCTACAGCTCATAACAGCCAGGAGCTCAACTGAGATTTTAGGACTTATTACTATTTTGAGTGCTGGGCTTGAACCTAGGACTTTGTACATGTTAATCACATGCTCTACTACTGAGCTATATCTCCAGCCCCATGGGAATCATTTTATTATTTTTTAAAAAGATTTGCAAGGAAAGAGAAAGAATATGAATGGGTACACCAAGGCCACAGCAAACTCCAGATGCATGTGCCACTTCGTGCATCTGGCTGTGGGTACTGGGGAATTGAATCCAGGCTGTCAATCTTAGCAAGCAAATACCTTTAAGTGCTGAGCCATCTCTCCAGCCTCTGGGAATAATTTTTAAAGCAGATCCAGATCTGTACTGTCATGGTGATGGGATTTGACCTTTGTACTATAAAGGTAGTCCAAACAGCTTGAAAACTGAGTGAGCCATGCAAGTTGCATTTCTTGTATTTATGTTACTACCTGTGTTTACTACCTTTATCACCAAGTAATCAATAAAAGTTTTGTGAGGAAAGAGTTTTATCTCTCATCTGGGCTGGATGGGGGCAGCACCCACTGGGATGGCATGATAATGGCAATGGTAATTACCCAGGTGTTCACCACATAGAAATTCTTCCTCTTTGCCAAGTTCAAATGATCTTTTTGTTCTATTAAGGGAAATGGTGACTTCCTTTGAAATTCACAAGGCTTAATTCTAGAAGGCAGCTATGCTAACTTATATTCCCAATGCCTCTACAAGGTATAATTTTGTTTTATGTAAAATGAAACTTCAAAAATGAAGTCTAAGGGCTGGAGAGATGGCTTAGCAGTTAAGCGCTTGCCTGTGAAGCCTAAGGACCCCGGTTCGAGGCTCAACTCCCCAGGACCCATGTTAGCCAGATGCACAAGGGAGCGCACGTGTCTGGAGTTTGTTTGCAGTGGCTGGAGGCCCTGGTGCGCCCATTCCCTCTCTCTCTCTGTCTGTTTGCCTCTTTCTCTCTCTGTCTGTTGCTCTCAAATAAATAAATAAACAACAACAAAAAAATTTTAAAAAATGTAGTCTAAGCTGGGTGTGGTGGCATATACTTTTAATCCCAGCACTCAGGAGGCAGAGAAGGAGGATCATCATGAGTTTGAGGCCAGCATCAGCTGAGATGAGCTCGGGCTGACCTGGAATTCACTCAGTAGTCTTAGGGTGGCCCTGAACTCACTGCAATTCTCGTACCTCTCTGCCTCCCAAGTGCTGGGATTAAAGGCATGTAATACCACACCCAGGTCTTTTATTTTGATGCTATGATCTTTTCCTCCTATTATGATGGTCTTGTATAGGTAGTGTCAGGCACTGTGAGGTCATGGATATCCAGGCCATTTTGAATCTGGAGGAGTATGTTGTAAGGAGTCCTACTTTTCCTTTGGCTCTTACATTCTTTCCACCACCTCTTCCGCAATGGACTCTGAGCCTTGGAAGATATGATAGAGATATTTCAGTGCTGAGCACTCCTCTCTCACTTCTCTGCACCATGGTGCCTTCTGAGTCATCCCAAGGTCACTGCTATCTGAAAAGAGAAGCTTCTTTAACCAAGTGAGAGTAGCGTTAATATACAGGTATGAACATTAAGAGAAGTGCTTACCAGGCAGTTTGGTGAGTATAGCATATACATTTAGCCAGACACCAGCAGATGTTAAATCTGTAACTTTTTTTAATTTCAAGGAAAGGTCTCACTCTCCAGGCTGACTGAAACTCACTCTGTAGTTTAGACTGGCCTCAAACTCATGGCAATCCTCTTACCTTAGTTTCCTGAGTGCTGGGTTTAAAGATGAATGCCACCATGCCTGTCATAAATCTGTAATTTTTGTTTGTTTGTCTGTTTTCAATGCATAGTTTCACTGTAGCCCAGGCTGACCTGTAATTCACTATGTAGTCTCAGGGTAGCCTCAAACTCAGGGTGATCCTCCTACTTCTATCTCCCAAGTGCTGGGACTAAAGGCATCTGTCACCACACTGGCTAAATCTATAACTCTCTCTCTCTTTTTTTTTTTTGTTTTTTTTGAGGTAGGCTCTCACTCTGGCCCAGGCTGACCTGGAACTATGTAGTCTCAGAGTGGCCTCAAACTCAAGATGACCCACCTACCTCTGCCTCCCCAGTGCTGGGATTAAAGGCATGCACCACCATGCCCAGCTAAATCTATATTTTTCAAAGGATAAAATTCTGAAATAAAACAGTTGAAAAATTTATATCTGTTAAATGCAATAGTATTTTTATATTATTTTCATGTTTAAAATTAACAGAAAAAAGCTTCATTTAAACTGCTGAACAAAAATGTTTAATGGTATCAAGACTGTATACAATGTGATTAAACAATTCAGGTTAAAACCAAAATGTATAGTGGACGAGTCAGAATAATAGAGCAATTAAGTTTTCAGGTTTTGGCAACAGATAGCTTTGGTTTAGCTCTTGTGCCACCTACAAGCAATCAGACCCTGAGCCAGGCATTTAACCTCTTGTTGCTCAATTTCTTCATTCCTAGAATGGGAGCAATCAAGGACTGCTTCCAAAATGGGCACACTCAGAACAGTACTTATCATAAAGTTAAGTAAATACATGGAAAGATACTTATTCATTGTAGATGCTAAATAGGTGTTAATAGCTATTATTATAATGATATGATTTTGGCTTCTTAAAAAAGTACATGCTATTATGGGCTGGGTATGTAGATAGGTTGGTAGAGTGCTTGCCTAGCACACATTAAGCAATGGGTTTGATCTCTAGCAATGTATAAACTGAGCATGATGGTGCATGCCTGCAATCCTAACACTGGCTATGTGGAGGCAGGAGCATGAGAAGTTCAAGGTCAGCCTTAGATATATATCAGGTTCAAGGCCAGCCAGGAATACATGAGACTCTTAAAAAAAAAAAAAAGTAAATAGTATATGTGTTTAGAAATAAAAAGCTTGAATGATCAATCAATGTTAATAATCATAATATGTAGTTGATAGCAGGTAATTTTTCCTTTTAAACTTATCTTTTAAATATTCTATAACAAGCGATGGTATTAGTATTTTAAAAGACAGAAAGAGAAACAGGTATTGTCTAAAAGTGTCCTTACAGCCTGGCAAGCAGTAATTCTCAAGAGTTATCCTTGGTTCAGCAGCACTACCAGAGGACCACCACTAGAAATGCAAATTCTCAGGCTCACCCCAGACACACTTATTCTGGGGTGGAGTCCAACATTCTGTGACATAGCAAGCCTTCCATTTAATTCTGTTGATTGCTAAAGTGAGAGAATAATTTATGAATAGAGGACAATTCATAGCTCTGTATTTAACTCCTCTCATCTTTAAACACAGTGATAAACACTGCCAATCTTTTTTTCTTGGATTTTCTACAACTGTGGTTCATAAAAGTCCTCTTTTTACTTTTCATTCTTTCCATTTTTGTCTGTTATAGTGTTACTTTGTAGCCCAGGCTGGCCTTGAATTTATCAACATCCTGCATCAGTTTCTCAAGTGCTCTAAGCTCCTCTTGAAAATAACAGTTACTGTCCTACTTATTGCCTGATAGGGAAAACACAAGATTCTTTCAGAAGGGGGCCAGACCGGTATGACCTGATGTGATATCTTAAAAAGTGCTGGCCACAGCCGAAAATGTTTACATTAAAAAAGTTCCTGGGCATGGTGGCAACACGCCTTTACCTAGTGCTGGAGAGGCAGAGGTAGGAGGATTGCCATAAGTTCGAGGTCACCTTGAGACTACATAGTGAATTCCAGGTCAGTTCGGGCTAAAGTGAGACCCTACCTCGAAAAACAAAAACAAAATAAACAAAAAAATTGTTAGAGCCAGACGTGGTGGCGCACACCTTTAATCCCAGTATTAGAGAGGCAGAGGTAGAAGGATCGCTATGTGTTGTAGGCCAGCTTGGGCTACAGAGTGAATTCCAGGTCAGCCTGGGCTAGAGTGACACCCTACTTTGAAAATACAAACAAAAAATTGTTAGTGGCCCAACCAAGAAAACACGTCTAAGCCAAAATGTACCACTGATCACCAGTTTACACTCACTTCTTGCTAATTCTCTTTAAATAAGCAGATAACTATGATGTGGCTGTATAAGGAATAATAAGGAATATCTTGAAGCCCAGTTCTGTTCCTAGCTAGATGGGTGATAATAAAAATGGTGTTGGGCTGGGGAAATGGCTTAGCGGTTAAGGCCTTTACCCGCAAAGCCTAAGGACTCCGGTTCGATTCCCCAGGACCCACGCAAGCCAGCTGCACAAGGGGGCGCATGCGTCTGGAGTTTGGTTGTACCGGCTGGAGGCCCTGGGGTGCCTATTCTCTTATCTGCCTCTGTTGCGCTCAAAATAAATAAAAAAAATTTAAAAATGATGTCAGAGTTAACTCTTATTCATAACATAAAGACTAAACTACCAATTTCATGAGAATGTTTGAAAAATCAATATGCTAAAAAAAAAATCTGTCTTACTGTAGTCCCTCTCCCCCTTCTTCTAAGGACCGCTAACTTGGACTATACCATTTCATTCTATTTCCCAGCCCGCCATGTCACTGGACATTAATTTACTTATTTATTACTATACCTTCTTCACTGAAAGCCTTTCCATTCCCCTCCCCTTTCAGTAGCCGTGAACTTCAGGCTTAACTACAACAAAGTCGTTCTTTTTAACTGTTCCCATCAAGCATCCTCCCCAGTGCCCAAGCGGGAAGTGAGGCTGGACACACTGCATGGCATCCTGGGAAATGTGGTCTCTCGGGTTCCTCCGCTTGGGCCCGTAGAGTGGGGAGGGCGGGCAGGGGAGTGGGAGGTGGGGGAGTGGGGGGGGGGGGAAGGAATAAAAACTACAACTTCCGGCATGCTCCGCGACCCTCCATCTTCCTTTCGCCTCCTCCCTCCCCACCCCACCCCACCCCACCCCACTTCGGAGGTCTTTCCTCTTCCAGCTCTCCGCCGGAGCCGAGCCGCTGGGCATCTCGGTACCGACAGTTCTTTGTAGACGCCGGTTCCCGGCGCTGCGCTGGCCGACGAGGAGCCGGAAGACTCTATTTCCCAGAGGGCTGAGCGCGGCGCGCGCCTGCGCAGTGTCGGTGAGGGCGTGTATGTCCGTGTGTGAGGGAGAGAGCGAGAGAGCGAGCGAGCGAGAGTGAGAGAGAGAGAGAGAGGGAGAGAGAGGGAGTGAGTGTGAGTGCCCGCTGGGGTGGTGGCCGTTACGTTCGGGGCAACGGCTCCGGCCGTGGAGAAGTACGAAGACAGACAACGTCGGGCGCTTCCGCCTTCGCCGAGGAGGAGCTGGTAGGGAGAGAAAAGTGCTTTCGCCCGGGGCCTGGGCGCGACCCGTTGGGGCCGGTGCGGGTGCTGGGCTATGAGCCTTTGAGGGTCGCTTGGGACTCGGAGCCAGCCCCGAGAGCCATGTCTCAGCCGCCGCCGCTGCCGCCGCCGCCGTCGCCTCCCCCGGAGGCTCCGCACGCTTCGTCGTCGTCGGCGGCGGCGGCTACTCCGGGGGGCCTCTCCAAACGCAGAGACCGGAGGATCCTTTCCGGGAGCTGCCCGGATCCCAAGTGCCAGGCGCGTCTCTTCTTCCCGGCCTCCGGCTCCGTCAGCATCGAGTGCACCGAGTGCGGACAGCGGCACGAGCAGCAACAGCTGCTCGGGGTGGAGGAGGTGACCGACCCGGACGTGGTGCTGCACAACCTGCTGCGGAACGCGCTCCTCGGGGTGACGGGGGCGCCCAAGAAGAACACGGAGCTCGTGAAGGTGATGGGCCTCTCCAACTACCACTGCAAATTGTTGTCGCCCATATTGGCACGCTACGGAATGGACAAACAGACGGGCCGGGCCAAGCTTCTCCGGGACATGAACCAGGGCGAACTGTTCGATTGCGCTTTGCTGGGTGATCGAGCCTTCCTCATCGAACCAGAGCACGTGAACACGGTGGGCTACGGCAAGGACCGCTCCGGGAGCCTCTTATATTTGCATGACACCCTTGAGGATATCAAGAGGGCCAATAAAAGTCAGGAATGCCTCATTCCCGTGCATGTGGATGGGGATGGACACTGTCTGGTGCACGCCGTGTCTCGGGCTCTGGTAGGCCGAGAGCTCTTTTGGCATGCCCTGAGAGAGAATCTTAAACAGCACTTTCAGCAGCACCTGGCCCAGTATCAAGCCCTGTTTCATGACTTCATTGATGCTGCAGAGTGGGAGGACATTATCAATGAGTGTGACCCTCTGTTTGTGCCACCCGAAGGCGTCCCCTTGGGCCTAAGGAACATTCACATATTTGGCCTTGCTAATGTGTTACATCGTCCCATAATTCTCTTAGATTCCCTCAGTGGCATGAGAAGCTCTGGTGATTATTCAGCCACCTTTCTACCTGGGCTCATACCTGCAGAGAAATGCACTGGGAGAGATGGGCACTTGAACAAGCCCATTTGTATTGCGTGGAGTAGCTCTGGTAGAAACCATTATATCCCTTTGGTTGGCATTAAAGGGGCTGCTTTGCCCAAACTGCCTATGAACTTGCTTCCTAAAGCGTGGGGTGTGCCTCAGGACCTTATTAAAAAGTACATCAAACTTGAAGAGGATGGCGGTTGTGTTATTGGTGGAGACAGAAGTTTGCAAGATAAATACTTACTTAGGCTGGTTGCCGCTATGGAAGAAGTCTTTATGGACAAACATGGTATCCATCCTAGCTTAGTTGCTGATGTGCATCAGTATTTCTACAGAAGGACTGGGGTGATAGGAGTTCAGCCCGAGGAAGTTACAGCAGCTGCTAAAAAGGCAGTAATGGATAATCGCCTTCACAAATGTTTGCTTTGTGGTGCCCTTTCTGAACTTCATGTTCCTCCAGAATGGTTGGCTCCAGGAGGGAAACTGTATAACCTGGCAAAAAGTACTCATGGACAGCTGAGGTCTGACAAAAATTACAGCTTTCCCTTGAACAATTTGGTTTGCTCATATGATTCAGTGAAAGATGTTCTGGTACCAGACTACGGATTGAGTAATCTAACAGCTTGTAATTGGTGCCATGGCACATCCGTGCGAAGGGTCAGAGGAGATGGATCTATTGTGTATTTGGATGGAGACAGAACTAATTCTAGGTCCACTGGTGGCAAATGTGGTTGTGGATTCAAACACTTTTGGGATGGTAAAGAATATGATAATCTACCAGAAGCTTTCCCTATCACTTTGGAATGGGGAGGAAGAGTGGTGAGAGAAACAGTATATTGGTTCCAGTATGAAAGTGATCCATCTTTGAATAGTAATGTTTATGATGTTGCAATGAAACTTGTTACCAAGCACTTTCCAGGTGAATTTGGGAGTGAGATTCTGGTTCAGAAAGTTGTCCACACAATATTGCATCAGACTGCCAAAAAGAATCCTGATGATTATACTCCTGTAAATATAGATGGTGCTCATGCCCAAAGAGTTGGAGATGTGCAAGGACAAGAATCAGAGTCTCAGCTGCCAACTAAAATCATTCTTACTGGACAGAAAACAAAAACTTTGCACAAGGAAGAATTAAACATGAGTAAAACTGAAAGGACTATCCAACAGAATATTACAGAGCAGGCCAGTGCAATGCAGAAACGGAAAACGGAGAAGTTAAAACAAGAACAAAAAGGGCAGCCCAGAACTGTTTCTCCCAGTACCATTCGTGATGGCCCATCATCTGCACCTGCTACCCCTACCAAGGCTCCCTATTCACCTACAACTTCTAAGGAGAAGAAGATTCGAATAACAACCAATGATGGACGACAGTCCATGGTTACCCTCAAGTCTTCAACGACCTTTTTTGAGCTTCAGGAAAGTATAGCCAGAGAGTTCAACATTCCTCCATATTTACAGTGTATTCGATATGGCTTTCCTCCTAAAGAGTTAATGCCACCCCAGGCAGGAATGGAAAAGGAGCCAGTTTCTTTACAGCACGGTGACAGAATTACAATAGAGATTCTAAAAGGCAAAGCAGAAGGTGGTCAGTCTGCTGCAGTACACTCATCCCACTCTGTGAAACAAGAAGAGATTGCTGTTACTGGCAAATTGTCATCTAAGGAACTTCAAGAGCAAGCTGACAAAGAGATGTACTCCTTGTGTCTTTTAGCAACATTGATGGGTAAGATCAATTTAACTCTGATGGTATATCTTAATTGTGAGTATAATATACCCAATTTTTCTGTTTCTGGGGGAAAATTGATTAGATGCTTTAGGAGAAAATTATTTAGTGTTTTGACAGATATTAATGTACTTATTGAGTGATTATTAGGAGAACATGACTACAAAGTGAAAGTAGTTCCTAGCTTTCATCATATACATTTTTTAAAAATCTCATTTCCTAAAAATCCTCTTTTTACAAAACAGACTCATATCTATTTAAAGCCTTTTTATTTTTTCCCACTGAATTCTGCCAGTCAACTTGCTCCTGTTTTGTTTTAATTTTATATTCTTGCCTATCATGCCTGTCATGTGATTTCAGGACTTCCTGCCTGATGAATTGCAGTTTCTAGTGTTTATAGTCTCATTGCATTCTCATCTAATAGTCTATCTCCTCCATTTCCTGTTCTTCTTTCCCAAGTCATGTTTTTCTTATGTGTGTAGCAGGATTTGTGTTTAAGTAATTTCATTGCTCTGACTCTTTGCCATCTATTGAACTGTTAATAACCCATGAGACAGGTAAAGATGATACTGAGACTAGGAGGTATTTCTTTTTTATTTATTTTATTTTACTTTTTGGTTTTTCGAGGTAGGGTCTCACTGTAGCCCAGTAATTCGCAGGCAGTCCACCTACTTCTGCCTCCCCTGTGCTGGGATTAAAGCTATGCGGCACCACACCCAGCTAAGTATTTTTAATAGTCCATATTAATTACAGGAAAATATATTATCCACCACAGATGTATTTTTAACCTTTAGATGATTTGGGACACTGCTCAGTGGTGTACTTTTTACATTATTTACTTAATCTTTTTTTGTATGTCAGTGTCAACTAAACTATGAATTAAAAATTAAATATGTTAGATATTAGGAGGGTCTTAATTTTGCTAAAAGTGGAGCGCTTAATTAGAAAGGTGATCTAGCTTTTGATTCTATTTTATAAAACTACGAAATAACATTGAATTGGGCCTTGATCTACCATAATGAATATTATTATTGCCTTATTAAGTTTGGAAGCCTAGTAGTTAATTGGATATCTCAAAATGTGGCATACATTTATAACTTAATATTGTTGATTTTACCTTGGCAGAGCTAGTAATTGAATTGAAGGATATGTCAGAAACTGTCCTAGGCACTTCACATATTTTTGAGACTTGGTTTTGTAGAGACTTCATGAAAGAGAGGAAGGATTGTGTGATCTTTGGAGTCAGAAAGGCCTACAGTTTGCATCTTGGCTCTATTGCTTATTAGTGATTTCAGGCAAATTGCTAACAGCCTAGTACTTCAGTTGGTTCTATACAAAATAACCCTTGCAGTTGATATGTAAAAGCGATGTTAACATATTCCTAGAACTCTGAAAATTAAATAACATCCTCACAGAATGTATAAAACTAGATGCAGAAGTCATTTTAAGACTGACAATTTCCCAGTTCAAAAACAGGAAAGGGGGCTGGAGAGATGCCTTAGTGGTTAACGCGCTAGCCTGTGAAGCTCAAGGACTCAGGTTCAGTTCCTCAGTACCCACATAAGTTAAATGCATCTGGAATTCATTTGCAGTGGCTAGAGGCCCTGGCATGCCCATTCTCTCTCCCTGCCCCAATAAATAAATAAGTAAAATATTTAAATAATAAATAAATAAGTTTAAACAAAACAGGAAGAGAATGTCTTCCTAAAAAGAAGATGAAGAATACCTCATATCTTCTCTAACCTTGTATATTCACTATTTAGAATACTGGCCAGCAGGTATTGGGTACTTTAAAGTTTTTTAAAAATTAAATTCAGCATATGACTTTAACACACCTAAAGAAAGATTATATCTGCAGAAATGGAATGGATAGTCAGCACTGAACATTGAAAAAGAGTCTGGAAAACAATTTGGCAATGTTTATACACTGCTGTACAAAGGAGAAATACATCACCTAGGGTTCATGATAATTCTGGCATCCTGATCTTTGCTGAGGGGTAGGAATGTATTAGTTCTGGCTATGGCCTCTAACCTGCTTCCATATTCCTCAAGCATTTAATCTTATTCATTTAACTTACTGGTAATAATTTTAATGTATGAGTGAGAGTGCAGATAAGGATTACATTCATTTGGAAGGCTTTGTTCTCCATTGTAGATTAATACATTGGCATGGTTTGTATTATGATCTGTAGTCTTTTTGCTCAGTATGTTAGTATCTTGTATAATAACAACTAGTAAAATACTATAGTTACTTTTTTTGAGTTTGAGTTTCCTGGGTCTGATTTTTCTGAGAACTATACTATTTCTTGTAATGAGTTCCCCAGAACAGTCTTACTGTTCTGATCCTTTCCCTCTTCACCTCTGCTATTTATGTTGTTATTCACAATCCACATTTAAAAAAAAAAAGTTTATTTCATTTTATTTTTTGAGGTAGGGTCTTGCTCTATAGCCCACGCTGACCTGGAATTTACTGTGTCACAGACTGGCCTTGAACTCACAGCGATCCTCCTACCTCTGCCTCCCGAGTGCTAGGATTAAAGGTGTGAGCCACCACATCATAATCCACATTTTTAAAAATATGGCTATAGGGCTGAGTGTGGTAGGCAGAGGTAGGAGGATCGCCATGAGTTCAAGGCCACCCTGAGACTACATAGTGAATTCCAGAACTAGAGTGAAACCCTACCTCGAAAAAGAAAAATGTGGATATATATCTTATTTTCTCATTATCAACACAAAATGTGAGTGTAAACTTTACCAAATTTAATTTTTTAAAGTATTTTTTCTTTTTTTATATTATTGATTTATTTGAGAGAGCAAGAGAGAGGAAGAGACAGAAGAAAAGAGAGAATGGGCATGCCAGGGCCTTTAGCCACTGCAAACAAACTCCAGACTTATGTGCCCCTGTGTGTATCTGGCTTACGTGGGTCCTAGGAATCGAATTGGGGTCTTTAGGCTTTGCAGGCAAATGTCTTAACTGCTAACCATTTCCCCAGTCTTTTTTTTTTTCTTTTTAAAAGATATTTTTATTTACAAGAATGAATGAATGAATGAATGAATAGATGTTTCATGGCCTCTTACTGCTGCACATGAACTCCAGATACATATACCAGTTTGTGCTTCTGGCTTTATGTGGGTATTAGGGAATTGAACCCAGATCTTTAAGGCTTTGTGAGCAAGCGCTTTTAACCTCTGAGGCATCTCTCCAGCCCCCAAAATGCCAAATTTAAAGTAGTAGCATTTGAGAGACTTTTTGCCTTGTAGCAAGCATTAAGACAAGCCTGGCATGGTCGTACCCATCTGGAATTCAGCACTGTTAGCACTTACAAAGCTGAAGTAGGAGGATTGGGAGTTGTTTAGCCTGAGCTATATAGCAAGACCCTATCTCAAAAAAATTACAACAAAAAAGCAAAACAAGCTAACAAAGCACTAATGTTGGCCCTCTGAAATACTATTTTTCTTGGACTGGAGAGATTGCTCAGTGGTTAAAGGTGCTTGCTTGCAAAACCTGATGGCCTGGGTACCCTAGTACCCATTTAAACCCAGATACACAAAGAGGCACATGTACCTTGAGTTCATTTGCAGTGGTAGGGAGCCCTGGTTTACTCATTCTTGGGCTTGCTATCTCTCAAATAAATAAATATAAAATACTAATATTCTTTCCTTTGAGTCTGTTCACATTTATTATGTGTAAGATATTCTTCAAAAGTGATGTTTTGAGCCAGGCGTGGTGGTGCACGCCTTTAATCCCAGCACTCGGGAGGAAGAGGTAGGAGGATCACTGTGAGTTCGAGGCTGCCCTGAGACTACATAGTGAATTCCAGGTCAGCCTGGGCTAGAGTGAAACCCTACCTCAAAAAGGGAAAAAAAAAAAGTGATGTTTTGTAAAAACCAGTTTTGGGCTTAGAAAGATAGCTCAGTAGATAGATAAAGGCAGGCTTCTGTAATCCCAGCACTCTGACTGCAAGATGGGAGGTGGAGACAGGAGAATTTTTTTTTCAAATTTTTTTTTATTAACAACTTTCATGATTATAAAAAATACTCCATGGTAATACCCTCCCTGCCCCCACTTTCCCCTTTGAAACTCCATTTTCCATCATATCCCCTGAGACAGGAGAATTTACTGGATAAAGTGATAAAAGCAGAGGAAGATGGCGAAAAACCTGTCTTAGAGGTGGGATGATTAGGACAGACCCAAAAGTTGTTCTCTGACCTCCATGCATATGCCATGGCTCTCCCACTGGCATACACAAACACATATACACGTGTACATCTGCGTACCCACACAAATAAAAGTTTAAAATAAAATTATATCAATTTTGAGTAAGTTATCTACTTGCAACTAGATGTAAAGAGTGTTCAAGAATTACTGATGTTTAGATTGTTGAAAGGACTTACTTAGAAAATATCAAACAATAGGGCTGGAGAGGTGGCTTAGCAGTTAAGGTGGTTGCCTGCAAAGCCAGAGGACCCAGGTTTGATTCCCCAGTACGCACATAAAGCCAGATGCACAAAGTGGCACATGCGTCTGGAGTTCATTTGAAGCGGCTGAAGGCCTCAGCATGTTCATTTTCTCTCTCTGCCTCTCTCACTCTCAAATTATAGAAAGAACAAAACAAAACAAAAACAAGAAAATATCAGAAAATGACAAAGCTTACTTAGAAAATTTCAAAATGCAGGTATTTTACTGTGAATTGCTGTACTAAGCTGCCTTTATATTAATTAGAAAGCTTATCAAGGCGTATACTTCTCATTTGTTTAGCTTTAATACTACCTTCTTTGAATTTAGAGACCTTTGCTTACCATTCTAAGTAGGTCCCCTATATTATTGTATTTTATTCATCCTCCTTATAACACCTATTATTATCAGTTTTACAGTCTTATTAATTTGTTTGACCCTTGCATTAGATTACAAAATCCATAAAAGCAGAGACTATAGCCTCTTTGATTTACTATTGAATGTCTTTTTTTGGGGGAGGGGCTTTTAAGGTACAGTCTCACTGTAGTCTCAGGATAGCCTCAAACTCATGGCGATCCTCCTACTTCTGCCTCTTGAGTGCTGGGATTAAAGGCATGTGCTACCACGCCTAGCTACTAATGAATATTTTATCATGTAGTATAGGTGTGACACATTGTAGGCACCAAGTAAATTCTTGCTGAATGAATGAACACAGATTACTTCATCAAAATGAATGTATGCCATGAGTTTGAGACTGTGTTGGAGGTACAAAGGTGAATGAGAAACAGTTCTTGCTCTTTGTATACTTACATGAAGATATCTAATGGAGTCTCCTACTTTTACATCTTTCATCAAAACATTGCCAGCTTTCCTTTCTAAATGTAAACATAAAAATCATAAATATTACCGGGCATGCTGGCACATGCCTTTAATCCCAGCACTGGGAGGCAGAGGTAGGATTGCCGCAAGTTCGAGGCCACCCTGAAACTCCATAGTGAATTCCAGGTCAGCCTGGGCTAGAGTGAGACCCTACCTCAAAAAAACCAAACAATAAAAATAAAAATAAATTATAAATATCTCAGATATTGCTAACAGCATTTTAGAAAACTTCTCATTTGATTAAATGTCAAATTAGGTATGTAGATATTGCATCAATCATACGTACATATATATATGGAGATTGTATATCTTTGTGAAATTAACTGTAATAGCTAGAAACCTGTGTTTTTCCTTTTTTTTTAAATTTATGTGAGAGAGTGTGAGTGAGAGAGACAGAATTGGCATGTTAGAGCCACCAGCCACTGTAGTCGAACTCCAGATGTGCCACCTTGTATGCATGTGCGACCTTGTGCGTTTGCATTACCTTATGCGTCTGACTGGCGTATGTGTGATCTGGAGAGTTGAATATGGGTCCTTAGGCTTTGCAGGCAAGTGCCATAACTGCTAAACCATCTCTCCAGCTCTCTTTTTCCTTTTGAGGTTTTTTATTTTGTTTTGTTTTATTTTGTTTCAGAGGGTTCAGTTCATTGTGGCAGGAAGGGCATAGCCAAGCAGAATAATTTACATCATGGAGACTAGGCAGAGAAAGAGCTCTTTGGAGATTTTTTTTTTTTTTTTTGTGGTGCTGGTATTGAACTCAGGACATTGCCTTCTTTTGCTTTCAAATACAGTATTCACTAAATAGAATTTGTGCTGTCTATATCAACAAAACAGTAAGTATGCATATCAGTCCTCTGCTGAGTGCTGAATATTCATGGAACTAGTTATAGTCACTTTGAATCATGTGGTAGAATAAAATGTAATGCTTTTCCTATAGTATTTCGTAGGAGTTTTAGTACATTTTATCCCAAGTTACTTTTTTTTAACATGTATAGTTTGTGTGGTATGGTCATATGGTGTTGGTGTGTGTGTGTGGGGGGGTATATGCACATGTATGTGCAAATGTACATGCAGGTACATGAATGCCAGAGGAGAATACTAGGTGTCTTCTGTTGCTCATCCATGTATTTCCATGTATTTCCTAGAGACTGAGTGAATCCCTTTCTGAATGTGCAACTGCAGTTTTGATGAGCCCCATTAAGTCTCTGCTCCACACAGGACTGGAGTTGCAGGCATGTGTGGCCATGCCCAGATGTTTTTATGGGTTCTGGGGAGTCAAATTCAGACAGTCTCAGTTCCTTGTGCTTGCAGCAAACATCCTTACCTGCTGAGCCATCTCCTTAACACCCATCTTCATTTTTAAACTTAATTTTATTTTTTGAGGCAAGATCTTGTCTAGCATAGTTTGGCAGTAAACTGTCATGTAACTGAGGCTGGCCTTGAACTGATTTTTCTTCCTCCACCACTCAAGTAAGTGCTGAGATTGCAGGCCTGAATTACCATGTCTGGTTTATGCAGTCCTGATAATTGAACCCAGAGCTTCATGGATGTTAGGCAAACACTCTATTAACTAAGCTACATCCTTAGCCCCTATCTTCATTATTCACATAATACTTGAATTAATCCATGTCTGCCTACGAAAACTTTGTTTCTAAAATTCTTTGTAGAACAGTTATTTGTGTTTTGTTTTGTGCTAGATAGTATAGGTGGTTGCATCAGTTTCTCATTGCTGGAACAAAATACCTGACCAGAGACAGCTTAAGGGAAGAAAGGGTATTTTTTTGGCTTACTATTTTTTTTTATTAGCATTTTCCATGATTATAAAAAAATATCCCATGGTAATTCCCTCCCTCCTCCCCTCCCACACTTTCTCCTTTGAAATTCCATTCTCCATCATATTACCTCCTGGCTTATAGTTTTGACAGGAAGACTATTATGGAGGGGAAAGCATGGCAGGAGCAGACAGCCAGAATCACATCAGCATGGAGGAAGGGGGAGGGGGAGAGAGAGGGAGAGCGAGAGATGTGGTGGGTCATAACATCTCAAGGCCCGCCTCCAGTGGCATACTTCTCTAGCAAGGCTGTAGCTCCTAAAGGTTCTAAAACTTTTCAGAACAGCACCACCAGCAGAGGAGGTAAGTACATGAATCTATGGAGGACATTTTATACTCATACCACCACAGTGGTATATGATCTACCATGAACACTAGGCTGATTCATTTTTCTTTAAAAATTTTAAAATAATTTTTTGGTGTGTATGTATATGTTCATGTGTGCTAGTACAGGTGCATATATGCATTGTATGTGTGGAGGTCAGAGGACAACCTCAGGTATTGGTCCTTGCTTGCCACCTTGTTTGAGACATTCTCCAGGTAAGTTGCCCTTGGAGCTTGTGGAGGATTGTCCTGTCTCCACTTCCCATTTATTTTTTTTTTCACATATATATATATATATAATTTTATTTTTACTTATTTGACAGAGAAAGCGGGGAGAGAGAGAGAGAGAATGAGAATGAGCACGCTAGGGCCTCCAGCCACCACAGACAAACTCCAGATGTATGCGCCCCCCCCCACCCCTTGTGCATCTAGCTATCATGGGTCCTGGGGAATTGAACCTGGTCCTTTGGCTTTGCAGGCAAACGCCTTAAGTGCTAAGCCATCCCTGCAGCCCTTCCCATTTCATAATAGGATGTATGGGGGGGGGGATTTTGAGGTAGGGTCTTGCTCTAGCCCAGGCTCACAAATGACTTTATATAATTATACTGTGAAAATTAAGTTAAAGTTTGATTATATTCCTTTGTATGATGGTTCAGCCATTAGATACATTTTACTTTTTCAATTATAATTTAAAAAAGAAAATTTTTTTTTTTTTTTTTTGAGGTAGGGTCTCACTCTGGTACAGGCTGACCTGGAATTAACTCTAGTCTCAGGGTGGCCTTGAACTCATGGCGATCCTCCTACCTCTGCCTCCCGAGTGCTAGGATTAAAGGTGTGCGCCACCACGCCTGGTAAAAAATTTTTAATAAATTCTAATATGTATACAGTATGGTATGATAGCTCTTAACATTTTGCACTCCCCTGGAAAAAAGTCATTATTAGTAGACTGGAATATATCTTTTCAGGCTCATGTGTGTATATGAATAAGCATTTATACATAATTGGGTTTGTTGCATGTGTACCCTTTAGTGCTTATGGTGACAGTAAAAGCTGTATTGTTGGATGTACTTAAGGGATTGAGTATAAGACTAGGGAACCCCAGGTATGGTTTCTTTCTTTCTTATTTATTTATTTATTTACACACATGCCACAGTGAATGTGTGGCAATCAGAGGTCAACTTTAAGTGTTAGGCCTTGTCTTCCCATCTTGTTTGAGACAGGGTCTCTCTCTTGTTGTTCACTGATGCATTTGCCAGGGTAACTGGCACACGAACTTCTGAGATTCTCCTGTCCCTGTGTTGCTGTAGATACACTGGAGTTATAGATGTACATTGTTCTTCCTGGCTTTATGTGGGTTCTGGGGGTATGCAAACTCAGCCACTCATGCTTGTGTGGCAAGCACTTAATTTATACACTGAGCCATCTCCTTGACTCTCAGGCATGGTTTCTTTTTTTTTAAAACCAAACTGGAGTTGTTTGTTTATGTATGTATGCATGTGTGTGTGTAGCTCAGATGACAGATTCAAGGTGTCTTGTTTTATCTTTGAGACAGGATCTTTTGCTGTTATAAATGAACTATCAGACTGCAAAGAAATATCATACTAGCTGGACTGTGAGCTTTAGAGTCTCCTGCCCCACCTCCCATCATAGCAGACATATTGAGATCACAGATACCTACATCACTTTACAGTTGGCTTCTGTGTGTGCCTGGGAATTGAACCTAGACAGAGTTTTGTAAGCCAGCTCCTTTAACCACTGAGCAATCATCTCTCCAACCCCCAGGCATGATTTCTTAGAAATAGTTTTAACTATTGATAAAGTAAATTTATTTATTTATGTGCAACAAAGAGAGAGAGAGAGACAGACAGATAGACAGAGAGAATGGGCATATCAGGGTCTGTAGCTGCTGCAAATGAACTCCAGATATATGTGCCACTTTGTATATCTGGCTTTGTGTGGGTACTGGGGAATCATAAAAAAAAAATAAAAAAAAAATAGAAGGAGTTGGAAAGATGGCTCAGTGAGTAAAGTGCTTGTACCATGTGAGCATGAGGACCTGAGTTCAGATCCCTGGTACTGATAGAAAAGCTGAGTTCTTCAGTACATACCTGTGATCTTGGTATTTGGGAGTAAGAGACAGGAGGATCACTGGGCTTGTCTAGCACAGTGAACTCTAGGTTTAGGGAAAGACTATCTCAAAAAATAAGGTGGAGGACTGAAAAGATGGTTCAGTGGTTAAAGGCACCGGTTTGCAAAGCCTGATGACCTGGGTTTGATTCCCTAGAACCTACATAAAGCCAGGTACACAAAGTGGCACATGCAGCTGGAGCTCATTTATAGTGGCTAGAGGCCCCAGAGTGCCTATTCATTCTCATTCTCATGTTCTCTTTCTCTCGTCTTTCTACTTGCAAATAAATATGATTTATTTATTTATTTACTTGAGTATTATTTGTTTATTTGAGAGAGAGAAAGAGGGAAAGAGGAAAGGTGGGAGGGAGAGAGAGAGGATAAGAATGGGCACAGCAGGGCATCCAGCCACTGCCAACGTACCCAGATCCTTTGGCTTGCGGGCAAACGCCTTAACTGCCAAGCCATCTCTCCAGCCCCAATAAAAATATTTAAAAAAAAAATAAAATGAAGAAATGTTAACCTGTGGCCTTCACATGCATACACACCTATGTGTGCACACCAGAATACACATAGGTGCCCATAAGTGTACACATACACAAAAAGAGAAAAAGAAGAAAATTATAATCTATAATATATAACTAATGCTACCAAAAACAAAGAACAAATGACTTATATACCATTTCATTTGGAAGCAAGCTTTTCTTTGGTGTATGTGTATGTGTCCGTGGGTGTGATTGCTGGTGTTCATGTGCCACAGAACTGGTATGCAGAACAACTTTGGGCATTGATCTTCACCTTCCACCTTGTTTGAGGCAGGGTCTCTCATTCACTGTTGCATTTGCCAGTCCAGCTGGCTCATGAGCTTCCATTTTCCTGTTTCCACTTTCCTTCTTGCTGTAGGCATATAGAGATTACAGACACTTGCACTACAATATCTGGATTTATGTGGGTTCTGGGGTTCAAACTCAGGTACCTATGCTTGCATGACAAATGCTTTTAAACTGAGCTATCTCCCCGTCCCCAGAGAGCAGTCTTAAAAGAATAGGAATAATACGGCGAAGCTTCTAACAAATACTATGTTAATGCACATTTTTCTGTTTTCTCTAGCTTTAGTTTATTATTCAGTTTTTCTTCATCAACAGTAACATACTTCTAGTCAGTGTGTACTCTGTGCATAAACATAGAAAAATCTGCACCACCATAAATAACTTCACATTCTGTTTTCTATGAGTTCTTCTTCCTGTGGCCTTCAGTTTTCCTACTGGAACAATGCTTATCTATGGCAGTGGTATTACAGAAGCTTTTCTTTTCACTTACCTAGTGTTCTTTCTATTTGATAAGTAATTGTTGATTTTTAAAAATATTTTAAAACTTTATTTATTTGAGCTGGGCATGGTGACACATGCCTTTAATTCCACCAATAATAATAATTTTTTTCTTCTTCTTTTGGTTTTTCAAGGTAGAGTCTCAGTCTAGCCCATGCTAACCTGGAACTCACTCTGTAGTCTCAGGGTGGCCTTGAACTCACAGCAATCCTCCTACCTCTGCTTCCTGAGTTCTGGAATTAAAGGCATATGCCACCATGCCTGGTTCAAATAATGGTTTTAAAAAATATTTTTATTTACTTATTTGAGAAGAAACAGAAAGAAGCAGACAGAGAGGTATGGGTTCATGAGGGCCTTCTGCCAGTGCAAACTCCAGACCCATACATCACTTTGTACATCTGGCTTTACATAGGTACTGGGGAATCTAACCCAGGCTGTCAGGCCTTGCAAGCAAGCTCCTTTAACTTCTGAGCCATCTCTGCAGCCCTGAAAAATATGTTTAAGAGGAACTTTAAAAACATTATTTATTTGCAGTCAGAGAGAGAAAGAGAAATAAAAAGAGCAATAGAGAGAGAATAGGCAGGCCATGGCCTATAGCCACTGCAGACAAACTCTAGACGCATGTGCCTCTTGTGCATCTGGCTTACGTGGGTCCTGGAGAATCGAACCTGGGTCCTTAGGCTTCACAAGCATACACTTTTAACTGCTAAGCTATCTCTCCAGCCTAAGAGGAACTTTTTTAGGGCTGGGGTAAAGGCTCAGTCATTTGGTAAAGCACTTGACATGAAAACATCATGGCTGGAGTTCAGATCCCTGGCATCCATGTAGATACTGAGTGGGCATAACAACCACCTTTAATCCCATTGGTTAAGAGGCAGAGACAAGGGATATCCAGGGCAAGCTGGCTAACTAACTGAGTCAGTGTGCTCTGGGCTCAAGTGAGAAATCTTGCCTCAGTAAAATAAGACAGCAATCAAGTAAGATATTTGACATCAATCTCTGGCCTACGCATACTTGCATAGGCACATGAATGCACCAAAAAAAAAAAAAAATGATTCTAAAGGCTGGAGAAGAATGGAAGATATGGCTTAGGAGTTAAGGCCTTTGCCTGAAGACTAATGACCCAGGTTCGATTCCCCAGTACCCATGTAAGCTAGCTGCACAAAGTAGCACATGCATCTGAATTAATTTGTAGTAGCTGAAGGCCCTGACACACCCATTCTCTCTATCTGCCTCTTTCTGCTTTCTCAAAGTAAATAAAATATTTAAAGGCTGGGGAGATGGCTCAGATGTTAAAGGCACTTGCTTACAAAGCCTCAAACAGCTGGTGTTCAATTCCTCAGCACCCACATAAGGCCAGATGTACAAAGTGGTACATACATTTGGAGTTTGTCTACAATGGCAAGAGGTCTTGGTGTGACTTTTCCTCCTACCACCTCATAAATAAGTATAATAAGTATTTTTAAAAAGCTGTCAAGAAATACTTTTTAAAATTTTTTTTGTTTGTTTTTACTTATTTATTTGAGAGTGACAGAGACAGAAAGGCAGAGAGAGAAAGAGAGAGAGAGAGAAAGAGAGAATGGGCACGCCAGGGCTTCCAGCCAGTGCAAACGAACTCCAGACGTGTGTGCCCCCTTGTGCATCTGGCTAACGTGGGTCCTGGAGAATCGAGCCTTGAACCGGGGTCATTAGACTTCACAGGCAAGCGCTTAACCACTAAGCCATCTCTCCAGCCCAAGAAATATTTTTAAAAGCTGTGTTAAGAATATTTTTATTTATTTGCAAGGGGAGAGAGAAGAGAAAGAATGGGTGCACCAGGGCCTCTTGCCACTGCAAAAGAACTCCTGGTGCATGTGCCACTTTGTGCATCTGGCTTTACATGGGTGTAGAGGCTCAAGCCTAGGCCATCAGGTTTTGCAAGCAAGTGCACTGTTGTAGTTGGAATAGATGTCCCCCAGTAGATTCAGGAGTTTATTAAAACTTGTTGGACTTCAGGCCGGGTGTGGTGGTACACGCCTTTAATCCCAGCACTTGGGAGGGAGAGGTAGGCGGATTGCCATGAGTTCGAGGCCACCCTGAGAATACAGAGTGAATTCCAGGTCAGCCTGGACTACAGTGAGATCCTACCTCGAAAACAAACAAACCACAACAACAACAAAAACTTCTTGGACTTCAGCTACCTGGTTGGAGGAGGTAGGGTCTAGCCCTAAGATTTGGTGGATTTGCAATTCCAGTCTAAAGATATGCAAAGATATAAACAGTGCCTAGAGTTCCTGAGATGTGTGTGTTTGTGGTGTGCCTTTTGGGTTTTGGCTTGTGGTTTTTTTCTCTCTGTGCTTGGTACTTTAAGAGGGGGCCAACTTCTTCTACCATTATGGAACTTTTCCTGGATTGGTAAGCTTCAATAAGTATCCCTTCTTCCATTAATGTGTGTGCCTGGTTTGGAAGTTTATCTCAGCAACCTAGAAGCTGTCTGCTACATGCCCTAACCTCAGCCATCTCTTCAACCTGTCTTTTTTACTTTTTCTTGACAACCTTTATACATATATGCAATTTACTATGATCATGATCCTGTCCTGCCACTCTCCTTCCCACCATCCCTCCTCCAGTGAATCCCTTTTTCTTCCCAACTAGTCTCTTTCTATTGTATTTTTTTTTCCTCTCCCATTATGCAGGTCTTGTGTAGGCAGTGTCAGCCACTATGAGGTTATGAATGCCATAGCCACTTTGTGTCTGGAAGACAGTATTGTAACCAATGGTCCTTGAGCCTTGGAGGGTGTGATAGAGATATTTTACTTAGTGCTGAATCCCCCTCTGCCTCTTCCTCTTAGCACTTTGATGAGTTTTGGGTCTTTTTAGTAGTCTGAAAGAGAAGCTTCCCTAATAAAAAATGAGAGTAGCATTAGTACATGGGTATACACATAAATATTTAGAGGGCAGTTTGGGGAGCATAACATATTTATTTAGCTAAACAACAGTAATAGTTCCTTATAGTAATAGGGCTTATGACCTTCACAGCCATAAGGTTTTTTTTTTTTTTTTTTCAAGGTTAGCTCTAGCCAAGGCTGACCTGGAAATCACTATGTAGTCTCAGGCTAACCTCAAACTCACTGCAGTTCTCCTACCTCTGCTTCCCAAAAGTGCTGGGAGTAAAGGCGTGTGCTACCACACCTAGCAGGACCATAGGGGTTTTGATTAGGTTTTCAGTACCAGGCAGGAATTTCTTTCTTGGAATGCGTCTCAAATCCAATTGAAAACAAGTGGTTTCCTCTATAACAGATATCCCACCACTGCACTGTTTGGCCCATTGGCCTGGCTGGCCAGCTCTGAAGCTTGCAGGGTACATGATTGTTGATGACTTTTCTTCCCCAACAGGGTGCATAGTTATTTCTAGCATTATGACAGCTAGACAACAGGGAGAAGGCTTCCAGTTTGATTTCTCAGTGATCTGCCCCTCAAGCATGTGGCCTCTTCAGCAATAGGATTTTCCATCTGGTTCTGGTGGGCAACCGAGAATCTTAGCAGTAGTCTGTATTGTTTGGGGGTGGGCATCAGGGCCCTCCCTGACCAACAACTCACTGATTGGTTTCCCACACTTGACACTGAAAGATTCTTATAACAATCTATGGCTTCTTGGCGCAGTATTATCTTGCCCCACAGGGTATTTCTGTTCAAACTCTCTTTTTTAACATGTATAATTTTTAGCTAGTGAAGAAGTAGGTTTCCATGTGGTTTATTCATAACATCCTTAATTTTGATTACCCTTCTTTTCTATATCCCCTTTTTTCTTTTTTCTTCTTTTGGTGCTAGAATTGTACTCAGGGACTTATACATGTGAAGCATGTGTTCTATCAGTAAGCCACACCCAACTCTATGATTCTCAGCTTTTTAAAATTTATTTTTTAAATTTTTATTTATTTTATTTTTTTCCTCAATTTTATTAACATTTTCCATGATTATAAAAGATATCCCATGTATCCCATGGTAATACCCTCCCCCCACACTTTCCCTTTTGGAATTCCATTCTCCATCATATCTCCTCCCCATCTCAATCAGTCTCTCTTTTATTTTAATGTCATGGTCTTTTCCTCCTCTTATGATGGTCTTGTGTAGGTAGTGTCAGGCTCTATGAGGTTATGGATATCCAGGCCATTTTATGTCTGGAGGGAGAACATTGATTGGCTCTTATATTCTTTCTGCCACCTCTTCCGCATTAGACCCTGAGTCTTGGAAGGTGTGATCAAGATGTTACTCAGTACTTCAGCCACTTCTTTCCAGCACTGTGAAACCTTCTGAGTCATCCCAAAGTCACTGCCATCTGAAAAGAGAAGATTTTCTACCTAAAGTGAGAGTAGCATTAATATAAGGGTATAAATATTAAGAGAAGTGCTTACTGGGCAGTTTAATAAGCATACTGTATACATTTTTCAAGACATCAGCAGATGTTATACCCCTAGGGCTCATGACTACCCCTGTTTTAAGTTTTCAGTATCAGGGATGTGTTTACCCCATGGAGTGGGCCTCCAGTCCAATTGGAGGGCAGTTGGTTTCCACCATGACAGGTGTGCCACTGTTGCACCCGTTGGCTTATTTGGTCTGGCTGGCCAATTATAAGGCTTTCAGTGTCCACTGTTAAGTATCTTCACTGGTGGTTTTCTCTTTCTCCCACTGAACTACATGTAGAATGGCTTCTTCCAGCTTTCTGTCAGCTGGTCTACATGGAGGAGGTTATCAGCTCAGTTCCAGCAGGATTTTTCAGTGGCCTTGCAGCCCAAGTATGTGAAGTCTTCAGCAAAGGGTCTTACCATCTATTCCTGGTGGGAAACCAAGGGCCTTGGCAATGGCCTATAATGTTTTGGGGACATCAGGGACCTCCCTGGCCAACAACTCACTGGAGGTATCCCATCCCTGGCACTGAAAATTTTCTAACAACTATCTATGGCTCCTGAGTGTTCCATTGTCTGAAACTGGAGAATTCCATATGATTTATTTGCATACTCTTAGATTTTGATTAGCCCTCCCTCCACCTTTCCTTTACTCAATCTCTTGCCCTAACTTTACTTTGGGCCTTTTCATCCCCGTTAATCTATTCTTCTACTTGCATATATATAATACCAACCTATTAAGTACCCTCTTCCCTTCCTTTCTCTTCCCTTTATATCTCCTTTTTAACTTACTGGCCTCTTCTACTGAGTTTTTTCCTTCTCACACCGAAGCCCAATCATCTGTATCAGCTTTTTTTTTAATTGGCAGCTTCCATAATTGTAAATAATATCTCATGGTAATTCTTAGGTTTTTATTTGAAACTTCTTAATTTTTTTGTGTGAAGTAATAGTTTGCTAATGGATAGCTTTTAGTATTGTAAAGGTTATTTTGAATATCTATAAGAGACCATTTCCCCCTTAAACTTCTATTTAAAAAAAGTCAACTGTTGGGCTGGAGAGATGGCTTAGCAATTAAGGTATTTGCCTGCAAAGCCAAAGCACCCAGGTCCTATTTATTCCCCAGGACTCACGTTAGCCAGGTGCACAAGGGGGTGCATGCGTCTGGAGTTTGTTTGCAGTGGCCAAAGGCCCTGGAACAACCATTCTCTCTCTCTCTCTCTCTCTCTCTTTCTCAAATAAATAAATAAAACATTAAAAAAACTTTAGAATAAGGTATGTGGGGGGGGGCAACATTTCCACTCTGCTGGCTGATGCTTGTTATCCCCTAACTAGGGAGACTGAGCTCAGAGTATCACCATGAGTTCAAGTACAGCATGGGCTATAGAGTGAGTTTCAAGTTTCCTGGACTAGAATGAGACCTTGCCTCAAAAAAACAAAAGAAATAACATTAATTACTTATATTCAGCCTGCCTATTTATTTTTCTTCCCATTCTGTTTATTTTTACTCACTTTTAACATAAGTATAAAATACACAGTTTTTTTTTAATTTTTATTAACATTTTCCATGATTATAAAATATATCCCATGGTAATTCCCTCCCTCCCCACCCCCACACTTTCCCATTTGAAATTCCATTCTCCATCATATTACCTCCCCATTACAATCATTGTAATTACATATATACAATATCAACCTATTAAGTATCCTCCTCCCTTCCTTTCTCTACCCTTTATGTCTCCTTTTTAACTTACTGGCTTCTACTACTAAGTATTTTCATTCTCACACAGAAGTCCAGTCATCTGTAGCTAGGATCCACATATGAGAGAGAACATGTGGTGCTTGGCTTTCTGGGTCTGGGTTACCTCACTTAGTATAATACTTTCCAGGTCCATCCATTTTTCTGCAAATTTTATAACTTCATTTTTCTTTACCGCTGAGTAGAACTCCATTGTATAAATGTGCCACATCTTCATTATCCACTCATCTGTTGAGGGACATGTAGGCTGGTTCCATTTCCCAGCTATTATAAATTGAGCAGCAATAAACATGGTTGAGCACGTACTTCTAAGGAAATGAGATGAGTCCTTTGGATATATGCCTAGGAGTGCTATAGCTGGGTCATATGGTATAAAATACACAGTTTTATATTCTACTTAAAAATAAATATCTTGCAAGGTGTGGTGGTGCACAGTTTTAATCCCAGCACTTGGGAGACAGAAGTGGGAGGATTGCCGAGAGTTTGAGCCCACCCTGAGAAAACAGTGAATTCCAGGTCATCTTGAGCTAGAGTGAGACCCTGCCTCAAAAAATAAAATAAACAAATAAATAATCTTCATATAATCTTTTCTGTTTTTGTATAGAGTTTATATAAGCAAGTCTTCTTTGAGGTGTTTTGACTCTTCAGATAATATTTTGCTTAATATGCTTTTTAGTTCCTACATTTAAAGATTGATAGAATTCATGGCTCAAGAGATGGCTCACAGTTAAAGGCACTTGCTTGCAAAGCCTTATGGCCTGGGTTCAGTTCTGCAGTACCCATGTAAATCCAGATGTACAAAGTAGCATATGTATCTGGAGTTTTTTTGCAGTGCCAGTTGGTCCTGGTATATTCATTCATTCTCATTCTCTCTTTGTCTCTCTGCTTGCAAATAAATTTTTTTTAGGGCTGGAGAGGTGGCTTAGTGGTTAAAGTACTTGCCTGTGAAGTCTAAGAGCTCATGTTCGAATCTCCAGGTCCCACAAGCCAGATGCACAGTGATGCAAGCATGCAATGTCACATATGCACACAAAGGGTATACATGTCTGGAGTGTGCAGTGGCTGAAGGCTCTGGCGCACCCATTCTTTCTCTATTTCTCTTTGCCTCAAATATAAAATATTTTGAGAAATTGAGAGAATTCATTATTAAAATTTTGCATTGCTATCTTCTCTTGAAAGGCAACATGGTTTGAAACACTTGGGTTTCACTCCTCTGTGGCAGCACTTGGCCTTAACTGTCCCCTCTGAATATCCCATGCATTTTCTAGTGTGTCACTGTACTATATATAATCTGGCTGCTTTACTCATTGAAGAATTTTGTCTTACATTCTCTGTTCTAGGCCAATCTGTATTAAAGCAATTCTGGATCACACTGTTTTGTCTGTTGCTTATATTGTATCTGTTTTTGTCTTACAGGAGAAGATGTGTGGTCTTATGCGAAGGGACTTCCTCACATGTTTCAGCAGGGTGGCGTATTCTACAATATTATGAAGAAAACTATGGGTATAGTTAAATTCTGAACTTATTAGATACTGTTTTCACTTAAGTTATTATGAGATCAGAAAGTTCAGATGATAATGTGTTTTTTTTGTCTTGCCTATATGTATGTTGTGTGGTATATCTATTGTGTATGCATGTGTGTACAGATAAGCACATTCTGTGTACATGTGTGCACAAGTCAGAGGAAAGTACCAGGTAGCATATCATTTATCTGTGTGTTTCCTAAAGGTGGAATTGCTGCTGTTTTAGTCATACTAGCTGACGAGTGAGCCCCAGAGATTCTCTTATTCCTACTTCCCATGGGACTGGGGTTACAGGCATGCATGGCAACACCCAGATGTTTATATGAGTGCTGGGAATTGAATTCAGAGACAGTTATGCCCTCCTGCTTGAATGGCAAGTGTTCTTACCTGCTGTGCTGTTTCCCCAGGCCCCAAATGCTGTTCTGTTAAAAGCATTTCCAACTGGGCATAGTGGCACTTACTTAGTCCAAGATACTTCAGATGCTTGAGCCTAGGAGTTCAAAGCCAATCTGGGCAACATTTATTTTAGCAGTGCTGAGGATTGAACCAAGGACTTTACATGTGAGGCAAGTTGCTCTACCAGTGAGCTACACCTATGATCACAACCACAAGTGTGTGTAACATTTACAAACAAGTTTTTCTTCATCACTACCTAGTTAAGATAATTATCTTGATGTGGTTAGCTTTGTTTTCTGTATTATTATTACTAAAATTTTCCTATACTTTCTTGTTTTTATTTTGAGTCTTTTAGTTTTTTTAATAAATATTTTTAAAATTTACATAAATCGGGCTGGAGAGATGGCTTAGCGGTTAAGCGCTCGCCTGTGAAGCCTATGGACCCCGGTTCGAGGCTTGGTTCCCTAGGTCCCACGTTAGCCAGATGCACAAGGTGGCGCACGCGTCTGGAGTTCGTTTGCAGAGGCTGGAAGCCCTGGCGCGCCCATTCTCTCTCTCTCCCTCTATCTGTCTTTCTCTCTGTGTCTGTTGCTCTCAAATAAATAAATTAAAAAAATTTAAAAAAAAAATTTACATAAATCACCCCATCATCCTTCTTTGACCCCCTTTCTTACTCCCTCTCATTGAACCCCCTTTTTCCTACTATTCTCTCTTGTTTTAATTTTTTGAGGGGGGGTAGAAGTAGTGTCTCATTCTAGCCCAGGCTGACCTGGAACTCACTATATAGTCTCAGGGTGGCCTCAAATTCATGACAATCCTCCTACCTCTGCCTCCCCCCCCCCCGACCCCACCCCAGTGCTGGGATTAAAGGCATTGCACTACTATGCCTGGCTTCAATGCTTGTTTGTTTGTTTGTTTTTAATTTGTTTATTTTGTCCTCTACCACCACTATCCACAACAACCTGTTGATGGGCCTAGTATTATGCAGGTTTTGTCCAGGTAATTACAGCTGCTGTGAGGTCATGAATACGTGATAACTTAGTATCTGAAAGATAGCATTCCAAAGCACTCCTCCATCCTTTAGCTTTTATGTTCTTTCTGTCACCTCTTCTGCTACAGTCCCTAAGTCATTGGAGGATATGATAGATATCTCATATAGTACTGAGCTATCACTCCATTCAGCACTCGGTGTTTTTTTTTTTATTTATTTATTTATTTATTTATTTATTTATTTATTTATTTATTTATTACTTATTTACTGAGAGAGAGAGAGAGAATGGGTGTGCCAGGGCTTCCAACCACTGCAAATGAACTCCAGATGCATGTGCCACCCCCTGTAGCTTATGACCTTCCTAGCCATAGGCTTTTAACTAGGGTTTCAGCATCAAGTCAGGCATGAATTCTCTCCCATAGAGTGAGCCTCACATCCAATCTGATAGCTGTTGGTTAACCCATAACAGACATGCTACTATTTATTGCACTAGTGAGCACATTTTGTCTAGCAGGCCAGTTGTGTAGCTTGCAAGGTCCATTGATTGGTTAAAACTGCCAATGGCTTTTCTCCTTCAGCAGGCTGCAGAGCAATTTCCAGCACTGTGACTGCTAGTCAAGAGGGAGGAGGCTACCAGCTTAGCTCTTAGCTTGATTTCTCAGTGTTCTGCAACTGATGTAAATGGTGTTTTCAGTAATAAGGTCTTACCATCTAGTTATGGTGGGACATCAAGAGCCTTGGCAGTAGCCTGTATTTTGCATGGGGAGGGCTTGGAGGCCTCCCTGACCACTAATCCACTGGGAAGTACCCCACTCTGGCACTAAAATTTTTCTGTAACAATCTATGGCTTCTGGATGCAGCATTATCTGCCCCAGAGGGTACTTCTACCCAAATTCTTTTATATTTTAAGCTTATATATATGAATATATATACACACACACATTAAATATTTGTTTTATTTTGTTAGAATGGGTGCACCAGGGCCTACTGCCACTACAAACAAACTCCAGATGCATGCATGCATCACTTTGTGCACCTTTCTTTATATGGGGGTATTCAGGAATTGAACCTGAGCTGTCAGGTTTTGCAGGCAAGTGCCTTTAACCTCTGAGCCATCTCTCCAGTTATATATACTTTTTCCATTCACTAGAGAAGTAGGTTTTCATATGGCTTACTCAGAACATCTTAAATTTTGATTAACTACTCTCCCATGCCCTCCTCTCCTCCATCCCCTCTTAGACCATTCCACCCCCAATATTCTGCCCCTGTACTTATATATTTACTGTACCCTTTCTTTAACTGCTTCTCTTTCCTCCCTCCCTCATTGCCCCTTTCTAGCTTTAAGGCCTCTACTACTGACTCTTGTTCCAACTCACATACAAATCTATATATTTGAATCTAGGGTCTGCATATGAGAGAGAACATGCAGTTGGACTTTCTGAACCTGGGTTACTTATTTAGTATAATCCTTTCTAGAACCATCAATTTTCCTGTAAATTTCATAAGTTCATTTTTCAATAAAACTCATTATGGGGGCTTCACCACCCTCCTGCCTTCTCATGGGTAGGATCTCTTCACAGTCTCTCCTCTTTCCTTCTCTAATCTAATAAAGTCTCTCTAAACTTAGTAAAAGCACTATTGTATATATGTACTACATCTTCATTAACCATTATCAGTAAATGGGCATCTAGGATGATTCCATTTCCTAGCTATTGTGAATAGAGCAGCAATGAAAATTGATGAACAAGGGTCTTTATAATAAAGTATAGAGTCCCTAGGGTATATGTCCAGGAGTAATATAACTCATAAGCCTATTATTAGCTATTTCAGGAACCACCATATAATTGCAATACCAGTTTATATTCCCATCCATAGACATGGTTTTGTCTTGCCAGTATTTATTGTCATTTGATTTCTGGATGATGGCCATTCTGACTAGAGTGAGATGGAATCTCAAAGTAGTTTTAATTTACATTTCTCTAGTGGCTGAGACGTTGAATATTTTTTTTTTAAATTTATTTATTTGAGAGTGACAGGCACAGAGAGAAAGACAGATAGAGGGGGAGAGAGAGAGAATGGGCGCGCCAGGGCTTCCAGCCTCTGCAAACAAACTCCAGACGCATGCGCCTCCTTGTGCATCTGGCTAACGTGGGACCTGGGGAACCGAGCCTCGAACCGGGGTCCTTAGGCTTCACAGGCAAGCGCTTAACCGCTAAGCCATCTCCCCAGCCCGATGTTGAATATTTTTAAAAATATTTATTGGGGGCTGAAGACATGGCTTAGCATTTAAGGTGTTTGCCTGTTTGCCTACAAAGCCTAATGACCTGGGTACACATGTAAAGCAGGTGCACAGTTACGCATGCATCTGAAGTTATTTTGCAGTGGTTGGAGTCCCTGGCATGTCCATTTTCTCTCTTTCTCTTGCCTAACTCTCTGTTGGCAAACAAATCAAAATATGTTTTTAACCTTTTTCCTATTTTATTTATTTATTTACTTGAGACAGACAGAGGGAGAGGAGAGAAAGAGAGAGAGAATGGGTACACTGGGCCTTTAGCCACTGCAAATGAACTCCAGACTCATGTGCTACCATGTTCATCTGGCTTATGTGGGACCTGAAGAATTGAATTGGGTCCTTAGGCTTTGAATGCAAGTGCCTTAACTGCTAAGCCATCTCTCCAGCCCAATAAAAATATTTTTTAAAAAATCATTAGCTGTTGTATTTCTTCTTTTGAGAACTCGATTCAGTTCTATAGCCCATTTTTTTTAAGTTGGGTTTTGTGATTTATTATTGATCCTGTATATGTATAGCTGGCAAAAATTTTCTCCCATTCTGTAGACTGCCTCTTTGCTTGATTAAGTGTCCTTTGCTGTACACAGCATTTTAATTTTATGAGGTCTAGTAGTTGATTAATGGCCTTATTTTCTGAGCAAGTGAAGTTCCATTGAGAAAGTCCTTGCCTATGCCTATGTGGTAAGTGTTTCCCCTACTTTTTCCTCTAGCAGTTTCAGATTTCAGGTCTGATGTTAAGATCTTTGATACATTTGGAGTTGACTTTTTTGCCCAAAAAAATACATAGCATCTTGTTTCATTCTTCTAGATACAGATATCCTGTTTTCTGAGCACTGTTTGTCAAAGCTGTTTTTTTTTTTTTCTTTAGTGAGTGTTCTTGGCATTTTTGTCAAAAATCAGATGATTATAGCTGCCTGGGTTTATATGTAGATCTGCTATTCTGTTTCATTGGTCTACACATCTATTTTTTTGTGCTAGTACCATGCTATTCTTTGTTTTGTTTTGTTTTTTGAAGTAGGGTTTCACTCTAGCCCAGGAATTCACTATGTAGTCTCAGGGTGGCCTTGAACTCACAGCAGTCCTCCTACCTCAGCCTCCTGAATGCTGGGATTAAAGGCGTGTACTATCATGCCTGCCTCAGTACCATGCTGTTCTTATAAATGTGGCTCTTCAGTATACCTTAAAATCAAATAGGGTGGGCTTGAGAGATGGCTTGGCGGCTAACAGTGCTTGCTTGCAAAGCTTAACAGCCTAGGTTTGATTCCCCAGTGAACACATAAAACCAAGTGCACAAAATGGTGCATGTGTCTGGAATTCATTTGCAGTAGCTAAAGGCCCTGGTGGCCCTAACATGCCCATACTGAGGTATGGTGATAACTCCAGCCTTATTTTTATTGCTTTGGGTTGCTTTGGTTATCTGAAGTTATTTGTAGTTCTAAATGAGTTTAAGGTATATGTTGCATTCAGGTTCACATTGTTGGTAGAAATCACCCAACTAAGAGCATCTTGTGGGAAAAAAAAGAGGTTTATTTTGGCTTATGGGCTTGAGGGGGAAGCTCCATGATGGCAGAGAAAACAATGGCTTGAGCAGAGAGTGGACATCACTTCCTGGCCAACATCAGGTGGACAACAGGAACAGGAGAGTGTGCCAAACACTGGTAAGAGGGAGCAGGCTATAATACCGATAAGCCCGCTCCCACCAGGAGGTGTTAATTCTCAAATCTCCATCAGCTGGGAATCTAGCATTCAGAACGCCTAAATTTATGGGGGACACCTGCATCAAACCACCACAGTATGTTTTCCTACTTAGTGAAGAATGGCATTGCAATTTTCATGAGGATTGCTTTAAATTTGTATATTGCTTTTGGTAAGGATGCCGTTTTTACAACATTAATATTTCTAATTCATGAACATGGAATGCCTTTCCATTTCCTAGTATCTTCTTCAGTTTCTCTGTTGAGTGTTTTGAAATGTTCATTGTAGAAGTCTTTACTTCTTTTGTTAGGTTTATTTCAAGTTCCTCTGTCCCTTCCTCTTTTCTTCTTTCTCGCTCTCTCTCCTCTCCTCTTCTCTCCTCCTCCCCCCTCTCTCTTTCTTTCTTTCTAGCAATTGTGAATGGATTGTATCCCTGATTTCATCCTCAGTACATTTGTTATTGGTATTATATAGCAAGTCTACTAATTTCTGTGTGTTAATTTTTTGTCTTCTTACTTTGCTGAAAGTATTTATGAGCTCTAACAGTTTTTCTGGTAGAGCTTTAGAATATTTTATGTATAGAATGATATAATCTGCAAATAATCATAATCTGACTTCCTCCTTTCATTTCTCTAGCTCAAACTTCCAGTACTGCATTGAGTAAGTGGAGAAAGTGGACACCCTTTTCTTGTTCCTGATTTTTAGTGGAAATGCTACAAGCTGTTACCCATTTAGTTTAGTGTTGAATATAGATTTGTCATATATAGCTTCTATTATATTGAAATTTATTCCTTTTATTTCCAGTCTCTTTGGGTCTCTTATATGAAGGGATATTAGATTTTTCTCAAATGCCTTTCCTGTATCAGAGTGATCATGTGTTTTTGTCCTTGAGTCCATTTATATGGTGTATTACATGTATTGACTTGTGTATGTTGAGACATCCCTGGATCTCTGGAATAAAACTCTGCTGATCAGGGTGAATCACCTTTTTGATGTGTTCCTGTATTCTGTTTGCCAGTATTTTGCTGAAAGTTTTTGCATCTATGTTGATGAAGAAGATTGATCTATAAACTCTCTCTTTTTTTGTTGTTGTTGTGTCTTAATCTGGTTTTAGTGTGTCAGAGTAATACTTTATAAAAGGCTTCATGAAAGGAGTTTAGTAGTGTTCCTTTTTTTTTTTTATTTTTCAAGACATGGTTATAATGGGGTGCTAAGGGTTCAGGAAAATCCTTGAACCCTAAACCCTAAGTTCATATCTAATTTTAATCAAAGATTTGAATATAATAAGACAGAGAAGGGTAATTATTAAATTATTATATTTATTGATGAAGAACCAAGGAGTGGAGAATGATACCCACATGGTTTGAGAGCTCACATGGTGGGCCCAAAAAACCATAGAGAAAACAGAAAAGAAAGTACAAAAAAGCCTCTATTATGTGGAGAATAGGAGTGGGTAAAGAGCCCACATTCGGAAAGTAAGGGCTAGTGGCCACCCTAATTGCCTAACAAAGCTACCTGCAACCCACGTTGACCTGGAATTCACTATGTAGTATCAGGGTAGCCATTAACTCATGGTGATCCTCTTTGTTCTGCTTCCCGAGTGCTGGGATTAAAGGTGTGCACCACCACATCGGACCCCTTTTCTATTTTATGGAATAGTTTGAGAAGCATTGGTGTTAGGTCCTGCTTGAAGTTCTGGTGAAATTCACTAGTAAATCCATCTTGGCCTGGACATTATTTAGTTGGGAGATTTTTGAAATAATTTCTTTTATCTCATTGTTATAGGGCTATTTAAATGATTTGTCTCATCTTTAAGTTTGGTATATCATTGTGATGGGTAGAATGAGGTATCCCCTTAAACTGAATGTGTTCTGAATGCTTTGTCCCCCACATGGTGGCAGTTTGAGTGGTAGGCCCTTTCTGGAGGAGGTTTGTTGTTGGGGGGGCATAGGGAGTTACAGCCAGCACCCCCTTGGTAGAGTTCACCTCATTCTTCTGGTGCTGCTGGCAGAGATGATGTCCAGCCTGTGTTCATGCTATGCTTTCCCCTGCCATTATGAAGCTTCTCTTCAATATTATAAACCAAAACTTAAATAGAAAAAAATCTTTCCTTCCATTAGCTGCTTTTGTTCCAGCACTGAGAAGGTAATTGCAACAGGAAAATTGGTACCGAGAAGTGAGGTGGTTACTGTGATGAATCTGGTTGTGTGGCTTTTGTATCTTTTGGAATGTGGTTGTGGGAGGAATAGTGAAGGATTTGGTACTTTGGACTGAAGAAGCATGGCAATGCTGTCAGTAGAACTTGACTGTTGAGAGTTTGAAAATCATAAATGCAGAGAGAATGGTGGACTGTGAAGGCTTGGCTTATAAAGTTTCAAATGGAAAAGGTAGAACTTGGTTGGAACTGGGCTACTTGCAGAAAGGCTGGCTGCATTTTGCCCTTTGAGCAAAGTTGAATTCAGGTAATGGATGGATATGCTTGATAGAAACTATAAGGGTTAGAACAAAAAAATATGAAAGATACGAAGTTTGCTACAGAAAGAAATGTGAGCAAGTTTAAAGTTACTGGCACAGAGACTGGCTTTAGACTGAAGCTGCAATTGTTCAGTTTTACCACCATTAAAAGTGAGCCAACTGTTTTTTGTTTAATATTTTATTTATTTTTATTTATTTATTTGACAGAGAAAGAGGGGGAGAGAGAGCATGGGCACACCAGGGCCTCCAGCCACTGCAAACAAATTCCTGGGGAATCGAACCTGGGTCCTTGGCTTTGCAGACAAGCGCCTGTTAACTGCTAAGCCATCCTTCTAGCCCAAGCCAACTGTTTTGCATTGGGACAATGGGAAAAAATACCCTGAGAGTGAAACCAAAGGCTCAAGCTAGTAAGAATACAAATTCTTTTGAAAGGAGATGGCTTTAAGAAAGACTGGTGAAGTATTTTTCTCTTGAGGGTCAAATTTGGATTTACAAATTTGGCTATGCTGTCTGCCTGGTACTGGTTTTGGAAGTATTAAAAAAATGCAGGGAAGTGGGTTAATGAGGTGCATGCAGTTCCAGAAGCTGCTGAAATGTGGCAAGGTGAAACAGGGTTGAAGTCCTTGTATGAAGTCCCGGTAAGGCCTTGTATGGAGCTGTGAAGATGAACCATGTATTTCATTGGAGATTCAAGAAGGTGCCAGGACTAAGGGATGGCTACAAGGAAAGTTGCCAGATCAGGATGGCATTTTCCCTAGGCTATGAGCAGACCAGCTGGAGGGATGGAATTGGAAGCCCAGTGACTTTTGTCACTGGTTACAGATGTCAGTGTTGGAACTGCAAATGTTTGATATTTACCTGCTGGTTATTGATTTTACATTGGTTCAGTCTTTCATTGTTATGCCTTTTTACAATGGGAATAATTACTCTGTGCCATTATGCGTTAGAAGTTTATAACTTGTGGGTTTTAGAAAATATTTTATTTTGAGAGACAGAGAGAGGCTTCATGTGGGTACTGGGGAACTGAACCTGCGACATTAAGCTTTGTACGCAAGCATGTGCCTTTAATCACTGAACCATCTCTTCAGCCCCTAGTCTCCTTTTAATGTCTAGTAAAATCTTTAGCTCTTTTGTATGATATTAGAAATTTGTAGCTCCCTCTTTTTTTCCGCCCTCTCTACCTCCCTCCCCACCTCCCTTCTTTCCTCCCTTCCTTCCTTCCCTCCTTCTTTTTGCATGGGGTGGGGCTTGAGGTAGGGTCTTGCTCTAGCTTAGGCTGAGCTGGAATTTACTATATAGTCTCAGGGTGGCCTCAAACTCATGGTGATCATCCTTCCTCTGCCTCCTGAGTGCTAGGATTAAAGGCATGCACCACCACTCTTTCTCTTTGGCTCTTTCTCTTTTTGCTCACTGGTCTGGCATGTTAGTTACCTTCTCATTGCTGAGACAAAATCTCTCACAGACATAAACAGAGGCTAACCAACTCTGCATGAGCCCTTACATGTGATTCTAGGTCCTCCTAAGTTGACAATCAATGTAAATCATCACATCTAGTTGATAGTTTATCAATTTTATTGATGTTTTTAAAGAGATACCTTTTGGGCTTATAGATTTTTCTCTAATTTTCAGATTTTAGCTTTTATTTTTCTTTCTTTAAGAAGCTTTGGAGCCGGGCGTGGTGGCGCACGCCTTTAATCCCAGCACTCGGGAGGCAGAGGTAGGAGGATTGTCGTGAGTTCGAGGCCACCCTGAGACTCCATAGTGAATTCCAGGTCAGCCTGGGCTACAGTGAAACCCTACCTCAGAAAACCAAAAAAAAATTTAAAAAAAAAAAAGAAGCTTTGGGTTTAATTTAGTTTTTTCCTTCTAGCTTCTCTAAATAGAAGCTCCGATTAGTGATCTTAGATTTTTATTTTTAGTATAAACAGCTGTATTTTTTCTGTAAGCATTTTGTTTTTGAATCCTTTTTAAATTTTCTTTTATTTCATTGTACTTTGTGATATGTTTTTTGAGGTAGTTTTATTCTGTAGTTCAGGCTGGCTGGACTCCTGGGTGCTCAGATCATAATGTGACATTACACTTGTAGAACTCTTACTTTACTTCTGATATGGCAGGCTTCCCTTTCCTGAAGCTTTTCTTTCCTATGGACCTGTCTCAGCTTCTTGAATTCTTCTCCCTTGGATGTTGGATCTTCTGTCCCCAGCTGTGGTTGTCTCAAGCCTTTTTCATCTCTCTCTCTCTCTCTCTCTCTCTCTCTGTGTGTGTGTGTGTGTGTGTGTGTGTGTATTAATTATTGTTACTCTTTTTTTTTCAAGGCAGGGTTTCACTCTAGCCCAGGCTTACTGGGAACTCACTCTGAAGCCCCACACTGTGATCCTCTTACCTCAGCTTCTCAGTGCTGGGACTAAAAGTGTACTCCACTACTTCCAGCTTTCTTTTTGAGATAGGCTGTCATGTAGCTTAGGCTGGCCTCCTGTTTGTAGTTATTAAAAAAAAAAAAAAAAAAAAAAAAAAGATCTTGAACTCCTAATCCCCTTGCTACCCCCTCCCAGCTGCTGAGGTTACAAACAAAGCACCATTATGTCTGGTTTATGTGGTGCCAAGGAGGCAACCCAGATTCTCATGAATGCTAAGCAGGCACTCTACCAACTGAGCTCACCTATAGCCTCCAGTTAATGGTCTTGAAAAGTTAGTATTTAAAGCTGTGTGTGGTGGTTCACACCTTTAACTCCAGGTTGAGGTAAGAGCATTGCTGTAAATTAAAAACCAGCCAGGACTTCTAGACTTTGTCTCAATTTCCCTATCCACCTCCCTGCAAAAAGCCACTTCATTCTTTTGCATGTAGATATTAATTTATCCTAAACCATTTGGTGAAAATATTAGCCTCAGTTCTATAGCTAACATTTTTAAAATAATTTCAAACTAGAAACATAAAACTTTGAAGAAAACAGGCAGGTGTAGTGATGCAGCCTGTGATTCTAGCACTCAAAAGCTGAGACAAGCAGATCATGAACTTAAGGCCCACATGGGCTACATAGTGAGTTTGAGATCAGCCTCAAAGTCCAAATTAGAAGAAATAAAACCATCACCTTCATCCTTTCATTTCCCAACTCCCATCCACATAAAAAGCAACTGAGGGAAGTTATTGTCAGTTACATGGAAGATATACTCAAATTCCTGGGATTGCTATTATCAATTCGAATTAAATACTTTTTCCTTTTTAAAAATTAAATTTTATTTTATTTTCTTCCTTTTTTCTTTCTTTTTTTTTTTTTTTTTTTTTTTTTTGTTTTTTGAAGCAGTGTCTCTCTAACCCAGGCTGACCTGAAACTCAGTCTGTAGCCCTGAGTGCTGGGGATTATAGGCATGAACCACTGCAGCTGGCCGAAGTATTACTTAGACCAAATTTCTGACTTTAAATCTTTTTTTGCTATGTCTTAAGAATTGAACACAAAGCTGGGTGTGGTGGTGCATGCCCTTAATCCCAGTACTCGGGAGGTAGAGGTAGTAGGATTGCCATGAGTTTGAGGCCACCCTGAGACTCCATAGTGAATTCCAGGTCAGCCTGAGCTAGAGTGAGACCCTACCTCAAAAAACTAAAAAAAAAAAAAGAATTGAACACAAGGCCTTGTACATAGTAGGCAAGCAGGCTACTACTGAGCTATATATCTCCAGCAACTTTTAAAGTTTTGCATATCTTTTTGTCAGTTGTCTGTGCTAGAAGTATGTCAAGAAAGTAACACTAAGGTGCTACTTTACTTACTATTGAAATCAATGTTAATCTCAAAGTATATTTTGAATTTTAGTAAATACTTATACAGTTTCTTATTGGTCTGTATTTTTTTCTTTGTAGTACAAATGTTTCAAGCTTCTTCCTTAACTTTGCTACAGAAATACACACACATACACACTTGGTGGGGGAACTACTTTAAGGTTCATGGTGATATTCTTTTTTTTAGTAGAAAAATTATTTTATAATGAATCTTGTTTTCAAGGCTATTTTCTGTCCATTGCTATTGAAAAATTACTATTTTAGGGATGGGCGTGGTGGTGCATGCTAATCCCAGCACTCAGGAGGCCAAGGTAGGAGAATCGCTGTGAATGCAAAGCCATCCTGAGACTACATGATGAATTCCAGGTCAACCTGGACTACAGCAAGACCCTACATTGAAAAACCAAAAAAGAAAAAAAAGAGAGAGAGAGAGAGAGAAATTACCATTTTAACCATTAGTTTTTGCTGTACCTTTGCTAATACTGTAAATAAAACTTTAATATGTTCAATATCTTTTCCATTTATCTAGGTATGGCTGATGGCAAGCATTGTACTTTTCCACATCTTCCTGGCAAAACCTTTGTTTATAATGCTTCTGAAGACAGACTGGAGTTGTGTGTGGATGCTGCTGGACATTTCCCCATTGGTCCTGATGTTGAAGATTTAGTTAAAGATGCTGTAAGTCAGGTTCGAGCAGAGGCTTCTACGAGAAGTAGGGAATCGAGTCCCTCACATGGGTTATTAAAACTAGGTAGTGGTGGAGTAGTGAAAAAGAAGTCTGAACAACTTCATAATGTAACTGCCTTTCAGGGAAAGGGGCATTCTCTAGGAACTGCATCCAGTAACCTACACCTTGATCCCAGAGCCAGGGAAACTCCAGGTGTAAGAAAGCATAATACAGGGACAGATTTTAGTAATAGTTCCACTAAAACAGAGCCTCCTATATTCACAGCTGCTCCTAGTAACAGTGAGCTTATTCGAATGGCTCCTGGAGTAGTAACAATGAGAGACGGCAGGCAGCTTGATCCTGATGTGGTTGAGGCCCAGCGAAAAAAATTGCAGGAAATGGTTTCTTCTATTCAGGCTTCAATGGACAAGCACTTACGGGATCAAAGTACAGAGCAGTCACCATCTGATCTTCCTCAAAGAAAAGTAGAAGTTGTAAGTTCTTCTGTGAGGCCTGGGAACCTTCAGACTGGCTTGCCTGAATCTTTTGCTTTAACTGGTGGCACTGAAAATTTGAATACAGAAACAACTGATAGTTGTGTGGCAGATGCACTGGGAGCAGCATTTGCTACAAAGTCAAAAGCACAAAAAGAAAATTCTGTGGAGGAGCCTGAAGAAATGGATAGTCAAGATGCTGAGATGACTAACACAATTGAGCCAATGGATCACTCTTGATTTAATTAGAGGCTAATAAAGTGCGAATGTTTATTGTGAATATGTAATATTTGATGGCTGGGCCACGTAACTTGATTAGTCATTAAAAATCTTGTACGTATATAATTCAAAGATTATATCTTGTTATTCAGTGCATGATAGCAAGTGTGTGATTGGCAATAGCTTTTAATATACTGCTGCCCAGGCTGGCTCTGAATTCCTATAAATTAGTTGTTAGATATGTTGAAATGATTTTTTTTCTATATATGTGGTTTATTGGAAGTTCGTTGTAATTTTAATTTCATGAAAGTCTTAATGTTTCAAACATGAAAATTCTCTTGCTAATATGTTAGGTTTCTACAAAGACCAGAATTGGGGACAAAATGAGATTTTGCTCATGTTATCACAATAGCCATCCTACATATTTATTGGAGTGTCAAAATTTTATGCCAATTCAAATTTATTTGAACTAAATTGTATCTTAATATTCATAAAGTGATTTGTTACACTCTTTGACAGTGCACACATTAATAGCTAGCTGTTCCTGGCAAAAATATCTTGAGAGTACAGTGCAATGATATAACAGTTTCCCAATCTGAACAAAGTTGGGAGAAATACCTATTCTAGTATGATAAAGCCAGTGTGATTCAGTTAGTTGGTCTGAGCCAACATGGCCAATTGTGCGCTCTGTTGATATATATATTGCCATTATTTTTTTGAATCCTGGCCTAGTTAAGTTCCATCTACTTCTTTTAAATCTTGCATAAAAGTTGATTGGAAATTGTGGTAGAAATTTTAAGAATAATGGTAGCAGTAGTTAATTTCTAATTTTTAGAGTATGTCAGATTCACAGAGAATTTCTAAGAATTGATCTTTATGAGTGAGTTACATTGTTCTGCAACTTTGATCAATGGTATTTAAGTCTGTATATGCTAAGTGTCTTTTGAACCACCCTTTGAACCAAATTGTTTTCTTTTTTCTTAGAGTCTAGAATATTTTCCTTATTTGTTGGCTTCATTTAGGTTTGAATACAAGTTTTACTGTCACATACCATGAGCAATTGAGCATTTGCTTAAATAATGCATTCATTAAATCTGTAGTGCCAGTTTTCTCAAGAAGTAGCTCTTGTGCTTATTTCTTAAAAGCAGAGTGTTTATCCTGAGATTGATGTTGCACTATTTTATCCTGTTCTGCAACTGTGTATTGGAAATGTACTTTTCAGTCCATCTTCTTCCTATGTTCACTAAAATTAAGTTGAATTTGAATGATAAAGACAAGTGTGTATTAATACAATCACTTACTTAAGAGCATTCAAAGCTTGTCTCTGTTTGCACATGTAACAGATGCAGAACTGTTTGCAGTTCTCAAACTGTACACCAGAAGGTATATTATCAGGTGTTAAAAAATCTCTACCTGTTGGTTCATAAAAGATATAGTTCATATTTGACTTATTATTTTTCTAGGTAAGGGAAGTTTTGGTCTTCTTTCTATGAAAGTGTCTAACTGAACCCACATGTTAATTACCCCATTTTGTTGAATCATTTCATTGAATAGGGAAAGAATGGAAAATCCAGACATTTGACAAGTGTATCTGAGCTTAAAATGTATATCTATATACACACATATGTATTTAGATTATTATTTATCATCATGTCACATACTTTGCAATATTTTATCTCCATTCTTCTACTTCTAAATTTACTTTCAAGCATTTTTTAATCAAAATAGCAGAAAAAATTAGAACATTTTGTGCACTAGTTTCACATAAGAGAACTACCAAATATATTTAACACTGTTGCTTGTGTATTAAACTAAAAATTATTTTTTAAAAAAGTTACTTCATTAACCACTGCATCATTTTTGAAATTTTCAGACACTGAAACATTCTTCCTTTAATTTTTTTTTTGTTGTTGTTTACATACAGGAAAGTTACTCAACAAACAAAATGTATTGCTTTGAAGTAAATTGTATAATCACCTTTCTTTAACAGATACCTTCTTCACTTGTGGTGTGGTATATTTAGTTAATGACAAGATCTCAAAGCTTTAAAGTGAAAATGTCTCCCTGTTAAATACTTAAATTTAGTGTAAGTTATAATGCACATGTGAACATCCGAAGATGGGCTTAATCTCTGACAATACTTTATTAATGTCTCTAGTGACAGCAATGCTACTTAGAAACTAGTTGGGTGTAAATAATATAATAACAGTTTGGTTCTCCCTTGATAAAGAATAAAAGGCTTGATTCTGAGATGTGATTGAATTTCTTGAAGTTACTTTAAATCAGCTGAAAAATTTGCATGGGATAATTTTTATAGGTAGGCCAGGTATCATTCTCACAAAGTTTTAGAACAGGTTATTTTTTAAAAATGTCATCCTTGTATTTGTTTATATATCTGTAAGTTTAAAAAAAACATTTGTGATACCACTGCATCTTTGAGTCCAAGCTAAAAATGTCAATCAAAGTACTTTTTAATTCTAGAAGTAACATAACTATAATCCAATCCTATTCAATTCTATATGTAGTCTTTAACTGAGTGTTGAAATAATATTGTAATGTAAATATTTTTCTTCAGTAATCTGTTCTATATTCATACCAAGTTTGAGTTGATGACCCAAAGTCCATGTAGTTAAAGGTGGTATATGCTTAGTATACTGGTTGAAAGAAACAAGACACTGCCAAGCATTATGAGATAGAATATAATTAGCTCCAAAGGAATGGTTACTCAGGAACTAAAGAGCAAGCCTATACATCCTATCCCACCTCCCCTTAAATATGTTTTAAGTGTTTTTTGAAAAATATAAGGAAAGAGGCCTGAGAAACTTAACAAATGCTATTGACTGAAGATCGCTTTGTATCGTCCTTGACTTTCAGTTTGTTTTTTACAATCAAGCTTTCTGCTTTGCAGTTAAGATCCCAATCTGAAATGTTTCTGTGGTTCCCAGCCACAGGTTTTTATTGCCATTGTTTTCAAGGACCAACTTCATTGGATATTAACAGTGTCTCTTACAAATGGTCTCTTTACCTCAGGGAAGATCACTTTGCTATTAACTCATGCTGTTAATGACAGGCTTTTGAGAATTATACTGACATATCACATGTTAGCTACTAAATGCAAAATTTGTAACAGTATTGTTTTACATAGTTACCTGCTGTTTAGGACCTTAGTAAGAAGTAACCTTTGGGTATGAAATAAAACTTGTACGTTCTATCATTAGTTATATTTCAGTTTGTTGATGTAGTAATAATATTATAGTGTTTATTTCCTAGTATCAACAGTTTTGTCCTCATTTTGCAATAGTAAATTTAACTGGCCCAAATTTAAAATACTGCAGTGCAATTAAAAAAAGAACTTCGGTTGCCAATTTTCATACATGTACATAATCTATTTTGATCATAATCCCTTTCCTGTTACCTGCATTTGTCCTCCATATCCTTCTAACTAGTCCCTTTACTTTGATGTTTTACGTTTTTGGTTTTTTTTTTTTGGTCCTTTATCATCCATGACAAAATGTTGATGATCTCAGTATTGTGCAGGTCTTGTTGCAGACAGGTCATGAATACAGTGTCCAATTCATATCTGGAAGAGAGCATTCCAAAACACTCCTTCCCATTCTTTGGCTCTTGGGTTCTTTTTGCCACCACTTCTACAGTGTCCCCAGAGCCTTGGAGAGGGTGATATAGATGCTTCCTTTATTGCTGAGCACTCAACATTCCCATATCCTTGGCACTTTGATGAATTTTGAGTCTCCCCAGTAGTTAGTGCTGTCCTGCAGTGCAAATTTTGAGAGTTTTATGGTGTTCATTCCCTCTCTTTGTCTCTCATTTCATGATTCAAAGCAAGGTCTCTGTCTTAAGATTTTTATAAAAGTAAAGCCTTGGTTTAAATTCTACTTATTTTAACATAAATTTAAAGTGACCTTTTATAACAGGAATAGATACATATTCTAAGTTGGCTACATATGTCCTACTTTTCAAGGTTACATAATTTAATGTAATTATATAACCTAGAAGCTCTCCACAACATAAGTTAATTTTTTCAAACTAGAGCAACTCGTGAAAATATGCCATAGTAAAGTGTGTATTTAAGAAATAATAGCAATGTTGAGTTACAGAGTTAATAGTTCTGTCATTCTTTGAGATGCTAAGTGTTTTCAAGTCATAGTTAATGATATTTAAATTGTGGGATTTTTAATGTTTATTCTAAAATAGAAATTGTAATAATTGAATTATTGGAGAAAATGCCATTACTTGTATATCTGACAGTCAGAAGTTTTTAATTATGGAGTCTATATGCTTTTGTAGTATAATATTAACACATTGACTATACTCTTGTAAAAAGAAAAGGAAAAACTAGTAAAGGAAAAAGTTTTAGTTGATATTATCTGCTTGTATTAATTAGTATTTTACATTTTAAGGTATTGCCTACTTTTCTTTAGAATAAACTCTTTCCTGAGCCTTTATGCCTGTGGTAGAGCAATAAAAGATTGAAAAGATTATCAATATTTTCAGGTTTATTTAACTTTAAGAATTAGTACTAAGAACTGGAAAGTCGTCTACTTTTTGGAGGGAAATGCTGCTTAGCACTTGTAAAAACAAGAATAGTGTACTTACTATAAATGCTAACAAATGCTTTAGCAACTTGGTAAAATTGTATACATGTATCACCTAAAGGCACTAGCTATCGCTATTATCTTAGATTTTGTGATTGCTGTACATACCACAATTGAGTAATGAATAATTGGTAATAGTATAACAGTGTATACTGTTCTTCAGCACACCTCACTGTACAGTATTTTAAGTTTCATACCAATAATAAAACTAAGTTAATATATACTGATTTTTCAACTTTTCCACATTGGCTTTTTAAAGTAATATTCTTTAATTTCCTGGAATTAGACTTTAACATAATGCATGAACAAGTAGGCCAGTTTCACAAAGGAATTTTTAGAATAATGTTTTAAAAATTCCTTAAGGCTGGAAAGGTGGCTTAATGGTGAAAGGTTTTTGCTTGTAAAGCCTGAAGGCCTGGGTTCAATTCCCCAGTAGCTAGGTAAAGCCAAGGGCACAATGTGGTGCATGTATCTGGAGTTCATCTGCAGTGACACACTCATTATTTTCTCTTTCTCCTTGCAAATAAATAAAAAAATTTACATTCCTTAATTGAGTTATACAGGGACTAATTTCTTCCCTAAGGCAGACTTGAATATTAGATGAAATGGATCCATTTAGAATAGAAGCAGTTTCTTTAAACAACTGGGTCATGTAATGCTTTCTAGATACCTTAAAACAAAACAAAAGCATGTTATAATAAAGAGAACTTGGTTTGCAGTTTTTTTTTTTTTTTAAATACTGGTCAGAAACTATTCCCATAGCTTATGCAGTCCTGTGCTTAAAAGTTTTAGAATGTATGCTTAGTACTCATTGTATTATAGTATACCATGTAATGCAGTAGTTTGAAATAGCCCCAGACACCAGATTATGGTCCAAGTCTCTGTGCAGTATTTACTCTCAGCACTTTGTTTCTTCTCAGAGGATAATAATGACATTTACTCCAAAGATGGTTGTGAGTTAATACACACCTGATGATTAAAACAATGCACATATTAAACACTCAAATACTTGCTGATAGTGTTATATGTTTGTGTTGTAAAGTTCAGTTGCTATTTAAGTTTAATAAATCCTTATGTGTAGGGCATATGGTAATTACTTTGTTGCACCTAAAATGTGTTCAATTTGTGATATTAATGGACTAAACAAAACATGCAAATATTTATGAGGGCGTTATGACCACATGCACCATTGAGAATTTGGAGAACTGACAGTCTATACTCTGTGACCTGGGCCAAGGTGTGGAGCTTTTCAAGGCCTCCATTTCATAATTCTTGCCTTTGTATTCTGCTGACCGTGTTGTCGTGGTCTTACTTGCTGAGCATAGTGCTGATGAAACAGGCAGTGGGTGAGAGCCCTAAATAGTCACCTTTGATTTTATGCTGTGACTACAGGTTACCCAAAACATGGTGTTGGGGTCCTACATATGCATGGCACTGGTCACACACCATTAAGATAGAGCCCTCAAGAACTTCAATGGATAAAATAAGATTAATGTTATTGGCTTTATTTTTGTTGACTGGTTGTCTGACCCCAGAACTACAATTCTGACTGAATAATTGTTTCTAATAATTAAAAATGTATAGATGAAAAATTGAAGTAAATCAATTGATTTTTCTAAAGTATATGGTATACTGAGGTAAATAAAATAGGCTCTTCAAATCTCTTGATTAGTTCTTCATTGGAACTAAATCTATCCTTAGTCCACTTGATTTATGGAATCAATATTATGACAACATGCTAGAAACTGAGCCAAACAGTTTTGAATGGGACAAATGGCCATGTGCTCTAGCAGTCATTGCTGGGACAAAACATGACCAGAAATTGCTTATGGGGAAAAAGGATTTATTTCCAGCTTAGAACAGTTTTGGGGAAGGGAGTTTCATTATGGTGGAAAAAAAAAAGCATAGCAACTCCTTCCTATCTTGTTATACAACAGCAGGGCAAGAAGTCTGAGTGTACTAAACTGATACTTAAGGTCATCTTCCAGTAGCACATCTACTCCAGCAAGGCTTCACCTTCCAAAGGCTCTACCTGCTGGGGACTAAACAGGAAGCTTAGTCACCAACATTTAAGGCTATAAGGGACATTTTATATTCAAACCACCACACATAATGGTAGAATCAAGCAAAAACAATAGCTGTCATAGTGATGCTATTACTGTGACCCCTTTCCCTATATCCACACAATAGGCTACACATTTACTATAATCCCTTAGTCCTTTATGGTTGGCTGCCATTATGCCTTCATCTTCCAGATCCAAGTTCATATAGGTTAGGTAGCTTACCCAGGAGCTGTAAAACTCTGTCCTCTGGACATAGCATGGCCGTTGTCTTAAAGTTAGTTGCGATTACCTGCAGGAGACTCTCACAAAATTTGAGCCAAACAATCTCTTATGGAAGGAGGCAGTGGGTGTTGAGTCTCAAGAGACAGCCCAAAAGGGGACTCACACTATCTTATGAGGACACAAGACCTCTCATTCCCCTGAGGTTATATAAATGTAGCTGCTGGTAAATTGTCACTGTCTTGTAAGCAATCCCTCACCCAAGTTCTTGTAACCTTAAATTAAACTTATTGGTTCACCAAGCTACACTTGGGTGGAATTATTTCTTTGGTCTGTTGGTATATTATTGAGTGAATAGACATTTTTTCCCTCCATATCTCCCTGAGAAAAGTCAAAACACCAAGGTCCTGGAGTTAGGAGGTGGCAGAACTGGGTGGCTTCTGGGATTAACTTAGATGTTTATAACTACACAGCCTGTGCTCTTAAATATTTAAAAATTTTTAAACTTTTTTATTGACAATTTTCATATAGGTACATAATTATTTTTACTACAATCCCCTCCCATTACCTCCTTGTCACCCTTCCACTGGACCTCTATTTTCCAACTATGTCATCCAGGACGATGTTCAGGTAATGACAATCACAACCTTTGCTCTTAACCTCAATGCTACATTGCATAATTTAGCAAAGGAGTAAGTATGGTGTTCATGTAAGTCTAAAAGACATCTGTTGTTAAATCTACCTTAACTGTAGGTTAAGAGTTGATTTGGACTCATTTCAATGCACGGTACATGGATTTAATTTCATTTCCTGTTCACTTTCTGAATTCCAATCTACCCATGTTCCTTCTATGGGTTTATTTTTCTGCCTCCAAATTTGGAAATTCTTCCAGAAAAAGTTTCAAAATGTCTCTGATGACTAATCTGGGTAAACGAGAATAGGTGGTTAGATCAAAGTCCTAGAATAGTTGCTGTTATTTACTGAGTCCCTTGCTTTGGCAGGAGGCTCCCCAAGGGTGATATTTCTCAAAGTATAGTTCAATGACTATACATGCATCTTGCCTAGGAAACTTATTTCATGTGCCAGGTACTTTGCAAAACATAAGAAATGGTTGGGAGTTCGAGGCCACCCTGAGACTCCATAGTGAATTCCAGGTCAGCCGGGCTACAGTGAGACCCTACCTCGAAAAAATCAAAAAAAAAAAAAAAAAAGGTTGGGGATATAACTCAGTTGGAAGAGTGCTTGGCTAGCATGCACAAGTCTGTATTCAGTCTCCAGTGCTGCATAAACCAGCCATGGTAGTACACACCTGTCATTGCAGCACCTAGGAGGTGGAGGCAGACGTGTGAGAAGCCCTTAGTTAAAAAAAAATATGTGTGTGTATGTGTTCGTGTTCATGTGGGTACATGCTTCTGTGAGTGGCAGGTATGTGCATGCCATGGCTTGTATGTGGCGATCAAAGGACAATGTTTGGCTTGGCCCTTGACTGTCCACCTTGTTTGAAGCAGCATTTCTTATTCTGAATTCATCGCTGTGCTGATGTTCTTTACTGCACTTACCACAAGCTTCTAGGAAATCTGTCTCCACCTCCCATCTCATTGTCAGCATCATTATGCTGGGATATAGAAACTGGATTTTTTTGTAAGGTCTGGGGATTGAACTTGGGTACTCCAGCTTGTGTGACAAATGAACACTTTATCCACTGAGCCTTCCCTTAGTTTTTTTATTTTTAAACGTTTTATTGACAACTTCCACACATATAGTAGTCTTTCTTCTATTTTTCCCTCCAGTTAATACAAATCTTTAAAAATTTTTAAAAATTATTTGAGAGGTGGAAGAGAAAGAACGGGAGAGGCAGACAAAGAGAGTTAGTGTGCACACACCAGGATCTATAGCCATTGCAAACAAACTCCAGATACATCTGCCACATAGTGCATCTAGGTTTTATGCGGGTGCTGGAAAATTGAACCTAGGCCATCAGGCTTTGCAAGCAAGTGTCTTTAACCACTGACCCATCTCTTCAGCCCCTATTTAGGTCTTGTGCAGGTAACATCAGCCACTGTGAGGTTATGAATATTAAGGCTATTTGTGTCTGGAAGACGGTATTGTAAGCACTCTTCCCCTTCCTTTGGCTCTTAAATTCTTTCCACCACTTCTTCCCTGAGCCTTGGAGGGTGTGAGAGAGATGTGTCACTTAGTGCTGAACAGTAAATTTTCACTTCTCAGCACTATGATGATTTTTGAGTCACCCCAGTAGTCACCATTATCTGAAAAGAGAAACTTCTTTAATCAAAAGTGAGAGTAGCATTAACATAGGGGCATAAACATAAGAGTTTAGAGGACAGTTTGGTGGACATTATATATCTATATATCTATTTAACCAGCAATATTAATAGTTTCCTTCTTAGAGCTTATGACCTCCCAAGTCATAGGCTTTTGATTAGCTTTTCAGTACCAGGTATGAATTCTGTCTCATGGAGCAAGCCTGAAGTCCAATCAGAGTGCAGTTGGTTTCCCCCATAATAGACATGCCACCATTGCACCAGTTGATATATTTGACCAGGGTCTTTAGCCGTTGAAAATGAACCCCAGATGCATGCTCTACCTTGTGCATCTGGCTTGTGTGGGTATGGGGGAGTAGAACCTGGTTCCTTATGCTTTGCAGGCAAGTTCCTTAACTGCTAAGCTCTGTCTGCAGCACTACGTATGAAAAATGCAGGCGGTGGGTTGCATATGTAACATTAAGATAAGGTACATAAAATAAAGGTTATGTTCATGTATTAGTCAGGATCCTCCAGAGGAGCAGAACTGCTAGAATGAATTATTTTAAAAAGGGAATTTATTGGATTAGTTTACTGTAGTCCAATAGCAGTTGCTGGTCTGAGAATCAAGGAACCCGGTGGCTGCTCAGTCCACATGGCTAGATGCCTCAGCAGTCCCAATCTGGCACTGAAGGCCTGGAAGCTTCCTGAGGAGCCACTGGGTTTTGATCCATGTGGGTCTTCAGTTGATGCTGATCTTCCAGTCTGTGCTGGTCTTCAATCCACACTAAAAGGCAGCAAGCAGCTCCAGCAGCCAAGTGGAAGGAAGGAAGGAAGGAAGGAAGGAAGGAAGGAAGGAAGGAAGGAAGGAAGGGGCTCTTTTTACCCAGAACTTCCTTATATGAAGTCACCCTTTGAGAGGGGCCACCCACTCCGAGGGAACGGCTCACTTTGGGGGAGGACTTCCTCCTTCCATTGGTCCTTCCTGGAAACAACCTCAGAGACCCACCCAAAAGGGATTTGGGTGGGATACTAAAGAGATAAAGTTGACAACACCTCAACTATTACAAGTCCACCCCTTGTCAACTTGACACCAAACCATATCTCCTTATATCATACTTAATTTCCAAATGAAAACAGTAACAAGCTCATAATTCCCTCTAACATGGTATAACTATCCCACAAACAACTGGAACCGCAAAATCTTCCCCCCGACACAAAGCAAGGTTCCTTGAAGAATGCTTAGTTAGTCTCTAATATAATAGGAAAAATATAAATTCAACGGTCAGCTGGTGATATAATTTTAATATTGGTGTAGATATGTACAAACATTCTATCAAGGTAGGATAGAAACATTACAATTACAGTCCTCATTTCTGTAACTGGTCACATGGTCTAGCTGGCATTTGTTATCTTATACTACTACCCATTCTGTATTTCCTCCACCTTCAGCGAGCACCTCAGCAGGTCTTGGTTCTTTGTTGCTATAATTCAAAGTAGCTTTATGTTCCTTTGCTCTGGAATTTTTTTGCTTAAACAGATCAAGCAGGAACTCAGCAGACTTCATATCTATTTGACTCTGGGAACATCATGATTAATCAGCCAATTCCAAAGGTCCATACAAGTCATACCTTTATGTGCATAATTTTGCCTACGCTGTCTATTATGAAAAACATGTTCACTCTGCCTTTGGTGATCCAGTGCAGCCACTTAGCCATTGTTACCCTGAGATCCAGTTATACTCATCGCATTCTAAATCACCTAGTGTAAAACAACTGCAGCTCCCACTGTGATGTCTTCTTTGCATAAAAGACCAATGATAGGGGACTTTAAGTGTGCTGGTGTTCCCCTCACAAGTCTGTTTCTTATAGTCTTAGTGAAGGGCACATCTTCTGGATGCTCCCATTGTGGGGGCAAAGATGAGTCTACATGGCAGATCCACTCTAGCATTCCAAGTTCTCTGAGCTTTTTTTTTTGTTCATTTTTATTTATTCATTTGAGAGTGACAGAGACAGAAAGAGGCAGATAGAGAGAGAGAGAATGGGTGTGCCAGGGCTTCCAGCCACTACAAACGAACTCCAGATGCATGTGCCCCCTTGTGCATCTGGCTAACATGGGTCCTGGGGAATCAAGCCTCAAACCGGGGTCCTTAGGCTTCACAGGCAAGCACTTAACCACTAAGCCATCTCTCCAGGCCTCTCTGAGCTTTTTAAGCCCTTCATCAACATTAAGTCAAGGGATATCAGCTTGAGCTTGTTCACAGTAGGCTGTCTTTGGATCCATACTTCAGCCAACCAATCAAACTCCTGACACCCTTCCAGCTGCACAAGCTGTAGTGTTAAATGTAAAATCTCTGCTCAATGGGCCTATTGCAGTAATTTCAGCCTGATCTAATCTTATGTTCCTTCTTCCATCATCCCACACCCTTAAAATCCATTCCCACACATATTCCCCATGCCTCTGCCTATAAAAGTTAGAAAATTCCTAAAATTCTTTAGGAGTATACCTCACCTCTTGTGTCACACTTTCTATCTCACCTTTAGGGGCCTGTGGTGGTTTGATTCAGGTGTCCCCCATAAACTTAGGTGTTCTGAAGCTAGGTTCCCAGCAGATGGCGATTTGGGAATAAATGTTTCCTGGAGGGAGTGTATTGTTGGGGGTGGGCTTATGGGTGTTATAGCTAGTTTCCCCATGCCATTGTTTGGCACACTCTCCTGGTTCTGTTGTCTACCTTATGTGGGCCAGGGGGTGATGTCCACCCTCTGCTCATGCCATCATTTCCCCCTGCCATTATGGATCTTCCCCCTTGAGCCTGCAAGCCAAAAAAAAACCCTTTTTTTCCCCCCACAAGCTACTGTTGGTTGGATGATTTATACCAGCAATGTGAACCTGACTGCAACAGGGCCTACCTAGCCTTCATCTGGTTATAGGCTTAGAGGCAAAGATGGGTGTGAACTGAGAAGCAGCAGCACCTCCTGCTTATTCCTCAAAAAGGGACTAATTTCCTAAGACAAGGGTGGGGAGGGTAATACTTCAGGGTGTGGAGGTGGGGATACAACTGCTGCTCAGGGAGGGCAGGTCCTATTTTCATCCAAAACAACTTCTTCAGAATCTGACACTTCAATGTCCTCAGATTCTTCAGGGTCTTCCCACACATCACCATCCCAAGTCATAGGATCGCACTCTTTTCCAATCAGTGCCTTCACTTTAACTTCTGTTAGCTGGTGAGGCTGGGACTTGAGTTTACACTGCGAGTTAGCCAATCTCACAGTGAGAGCTTGGGTTTGGGTTTTTTTTTTTTTTTTGCGATTTGAGCCCAGTTCTGGCTAGAGAGGAGACTCTCCTCCAGGGTACCCTTAGAAACCTTGAGATCATGTATGTGGATCTTAAGCTTGGCATTTTCCTTTCTGAGCTCCTGCTGTTCCCTCACTAGTTTGTCCAGAGATGCTAGAAGTAACCAACCAGCTTCATCATTTGTTTTACTTTTCCTCAAATATTCAAATATTTTAAATACAGAGTCACTAAATTCCTTGTGTTTCACAAGAAATGACTCAGGATCACCAAATACATCTATCTCATGGAGTTCTTTAAATAGTGCACACCATGGATTATTAGTGCCTTATTTCTAGTAAAAGTGCTCTCCTTATTACCAGTAGGGCCTTTAGTAGCATGGAAGTTGGAAAGCCAACCCCAGATAGCACCAAGCCCACTAGAGAAATCCATCTTTACATTTTCGTTTCTCTAGAACCCCATTCCTGGTACCAAAATCTGCATTAGTCAGGTTCTCTAGAGGGACAGAACTGCTAGAATGGGTTATTTTAAAAAGGGAGTTCATTGGATTAGCTTACGGTAGTCCAATAGCAGTTGTAAGCCCAAGAATCAAGGAACCTGGTAGCTGCTTAGTCCACATGGCCAGATGCCTCAGCAGTCCCAATCTGGCACTGAAGGCCTGGAGGCTTCCTGGGGAGCCACTGGGTTTCAATCCATGTGGGTCTTCAGTTGACTCTGATCTTCAGTCCACACTGGTCTTCAATCCATGCTGGAAGGCAGCAAGCAGCTCCAGTAGCTAAGTGGAAGGAAGGAAGGAGTTTTTTTTGGCCCAGAGCTTCCTTACATAAAGTCCCCCTTTGAGAGGGGCCACCCACTCTGGGGGAAGGACTTCCTCCTTCAGTTAATCCTTCCTGGAAGCAACTTCAGAGACCCACCCAAAAGGGATTTCTGTGGATTACTAAACAGATCAAGTTGACAACACCTTAACTATCACAGTTCATATGATATCTTTTTTATGAGGCGCGGGGGGGGGGGGGGGGCGAGGGAGAGAATGGGTGCGCCTGGGCCTCCAGCTACTGCAACTGAACTCCAGACACATGCACCACCTTGTGCATCTGGCTTATGTGGGTCCTGGGGAATTGAACCAGGATCCTTTGGCTCTGCAGGCAAATGCCTTAACTGCTAAGCCATCCCTCAAGCCCTTCATATGATTTTTTTTTTAAACAATGCTCATAAAGTATTATGTTTTGCATTACCTATACCTGTAAAATTAATCATCAATAGTAAAATAAGCTTTTTCTCTACTATGTAAATTTATAAATTTTCCTTGTAATCATCTTGAAGTCAGATCTATTAGCAATCTCATCTATTACTCTTTTGTAGTGTAGTTCAGGTTGATCACTTCTAGCCAGAAAATCTAGAATTCAAAATGCTCCAAGTTGCAAACTTTTTGGTTGTTGATATGATATCACAAATGAATAACCACATATCTGACTTCATGTGATGGACCACATTCAAAGCACAGGTACATTGAAAATATTGTATAAAATTACATTTGGGCCATGCATATAAGATGTTATGAAACAAATAAGCCTCATGTTTAAGTATGTGTATGTAAATATTCCCAAATCTTTAAAAAATATTTTTATTGCAGGCATGGTGGTGTACACCTTTAATCACAGCACTCGGGAGGCAGAGGTAGGAGGGTCACTGTGATTTCAAGGCCAGCCTGAGACTACATAGTGAATTCTAGATCAGTGTGAGCTAGATTGAAACTCAACCTCAAAACAAAACAAAAACATTTGGGCTGGGGAAATGGCTTAGCAGTTAAGGTGTTTGCCTATGAAGCCTAAGGACCATGGCTCAATTCCTCAGGACCCACATAAGCCAGATGCACAAGGGGGCACATGCATCTGGAGTTTGTTTGCAGTGGCTAGAAGCCCTGGTGTGCCCATTCTCTTTTTCTCTCTATTTGCCTCTTTCTCTGTCTCTCAAATAATTGAGTGAATAAAAATGCACTTGAAAGATATTTTTAAAAATATTTATTTATTTATTTGACAGAGAAAGAGAGAGAGAGAGATAGAGAGAGAGAGAATTGGCATGCCTGGGCCTCCAGCCACTGAAAACAAACTCCATACACGTGTGCCCCCTATGCATCTGGCTAACATGGGTCCTGGGGAATCAAACCTGAGTCCTTTGGCTTTGCAGGGCCAATGCATTAACTACTAAGCCATCCCTCAAGCCCTGAAAGATATTTTTATTTATTTGCAAGGAGAGAGGGAGAGAATGGGCACACTAGGGCCTCTAGCCATTGCAACCGACCTCTGGGTGCATGTACCACTTTGTTCATCTGGCTTTATGTCGGTAATAAATACTATTTATATTATTATAAATTATATTTAAAGCCGGGCATGGTGGTGCACGCCTTTAATCCCAGCACTCGGGAGGCAGAGGTAGGAGGATCGCCATGAGTTCAAGGCCACCCTGAGACTCCATAGTGAATCCCAGGTCAGCCTGGGCTAGAGTGAGACCCTACCTCAAAAAACCAAAAAAAAAAAAAAATATATATATATATATTATGTTATATTATATTAATTATATATTATATTATATTATATTATATTATATTATATTATATTATATTATATTATATTATATTACTTATAGGGCTGGCAGGATTGCTTAGTGGTTAAGTCATTTGCCTGCAAAGCCAAAGGACCCAGGTTTGATTCCCCAGGATCCATGCACAAGGGGGCGCACAAGTCTGGAGTTTGTCTACAGTGGCTTGAGGCCCTGGCATGGCCAACTTCTCTCTCTCCCTCCCTCCCTCCTTCTTCCTCTGTCAAATAAATGAATGAATGAATGAATGAATAACTAAATAAAAATAAAATATAATATTACTTATAAAAATTACAGTATTACATGGAACCCAGGTTCCTAGTCTCTGTAGTTTTTCGAGGTAGGGTCTCACTCTAGCCCAGGCTGACCTGGAATTCACTAGGGAGTCTCTGGGTGGCCTAGAACTCATGGCAATCCTCCTACCTCTGCCTCCCAAGTGCTGGGATTAAAGGCATATGCCACCACGCCTGGCTCCTTCATTTGCTTTTGAAAGCAAAGAAGAGGTAAATAGATTTGTATTTTGAAGGATTCCCTGGTGATCTCATAGAAGTTTTATAATGGCAGAAGTTGGCCCCCCTTTTACAGGTTTTGTACACAGAGAGTAAAAGCAACCACCAACACCATAAACAAGCACACTCTGGGAACTCCTGACAGAACTTAGGCACATTTTGTATCTTAAGCTGGAATTGAGATCCACTCCCAGTCATCCAACCAAGTTACAAGCTTGAATAAAACTCCTGAATCTATTGGAGGACATCCATTCAAACCACCACATTTTGCCCCTGCCCCCCATAGACTTATAACCATTTTATATTGTATATTGTGTTTAGTTCATATTTAAAGGTCCCCATAGTCTTTACCAACTTAAGATAGTTTTAAAGTTCTAAGTCTTATTTGAGATATAAGATTGTCTTTTAGCTGTGAGTCCTATAGAATCAAAACAATTTATATACTTTAACATATAAAGGCACAAAGCAAACTTTTTTTTTTTTTTTTTTTTGAGGTAGCATCTCACTCTAGCTCAGGCTGACCTGGAATTCACTATGTAGTCTCAGGATGGCCTTGAACTCATAGCGATCCTCCTACCTCTGCCTCCCAAGTGCTGGAATTAAAGGCGTGAACCACCTCGCCTGGCAAAGCAAACATTTTTAATTGTTACAAGACTTATAACAAGGAGAGACTAGAAAATGGAAACTCAACAGCCATCAAGAAAACATTAAATATTTGTACTCCAAGTACAATATAACTAGTGACCACTGAGGAGTCTCCGGATTTTTAAAATATATTTTTGTTTACTGTTATTTATTTATTTGAGAGTAACAAAGAGGCAGAGAGAGAAAGAGGCACATAGATAGAGAATTGGTGCACCAGGGCCTCTAGCCATGACAAAGGAACTCCAGATGCATGCGCCACTTTGTGCATCTGGCTTATGTGAGTCCTGGGGAATTGAGCCTTGAACTGGGGTCCTTAGTCTTCACAGGCAAGCACTTAACTGCTAAGCCATCTCTCCAGCCTGTCTCTTGATATTTTATTTTTTTCATTTCGCCTCTTGAACTGGGCTGAATAGCCAGGGAAAACTTTTATCTCAAGTGTACAACAGTAGCCCTTATACAGTTTTGGTATATCCAAAACATCTTTGGGTCTTCATGTAAATCACTGTCCATCTTTTAATGGCTATGCCAGCCTTTTTTTTTTTTTCAGGGTCATCAAGCTCTGTCTATATGCCATGTCTCAGCAGTGACTCCTGTAACTGTGTGTGCTTTATGATGCACTTCAATGTATTTCTTATGTTTCTGCTACCAATACCAGGTATGTAGGACGCAGATATGTTAGTAATTTAGGAATGAAATAAGTCATGATCTTGAACAATCTATCTATCTATCTATCTATCTATCTATCTATCTATCTATCTATCTATCTATCTATCTGTATGTATGTATATATATACACACACACATATATATACATATATATATTTTTTAATTTTTTTATTTTGGTTTTTCGAGGTAGGGTCTCACTCTGGCCCAGGCTGACCTGGAATTAACTATGTAGTCTCAGGGTGGCCTTGAACTCACAACGATACTCCTACTTCTGCCTCCCAAGTGCTGGGATTAAAGGCATGTGCCACCATGCCTGACTAGTTCTCATTTTTAAAAACTTTTCTGGCTACTGTTACTTCTTATTCTTTTCACATGAATGATAGAATCAGATTGTCTAATATCTTTCCAGAATTTATTGGTATTTTTATTAATTTAATTTAACCTTATGAATTAATTTATGGAGAATAGAATACACTACGTGTGTTTTCTTATTCTAGTGGTCTAAGTATTCTATTTATTCAAGTTTTCTGTATTTCATCATTTATTATACCTGGATTTTGCATGTGCCACCACACCCGGATTTGAACAATATTTTTTGTCTCCTTTTAAAATTATTATTATTTTATTATTTATTATTATTTTATTATTTTATTTATTTGAGAGAGAGAAATAGGAAGAGAGATAAAGGAAAAGAGAAAGAGAGAGAGAGAGAGAGAAAGAGTGGGCATACCAGAGCCTTAAGCCACTGCAAAAGAATTCAAGAATGCACCACCTTGTGCTTCTGGCTTACATGGGTCCTGGGGAATCAAACCTGGGTTCTTTGATTTGCAGGCAAGTGCCTTAACTGCTAAGCCATCTCTTCAGCCATAGTTTCCTTTTAAAAGAGTGCATTTTCACCATTTAGTCTTCCTGGGGTGAGATCACCTCAGGTATTCTATTGTTTTAATATAGAGCAGTTGGACCCATCTTTTTAAGATTGTTAATGTGTTTGACAGTAGCAGTGTCAGTAACCTTAAACCAGTCTTCATGCCAGTAAAATGTAAACTTGTTGGAGTTTTTCCAACTTAAAATTTTTAGTCCCATATCTTTAGCTAAGAACATCAGTCCATTACAAATTTAAACTTCATCAAATTGCCTAGGCCTGGGCAGCAGAATGCAGCCAGTTCTTATGTCAGTAGCCCAGTTCCAAAAAAGTCCTCTGTAGTCTTTCCTTCCCATTAGAAAGTTCCTAAGACAAGCCTTTAAATATAATTCTCTCTGCACATAGCAGTTTCAAACTGTCATCAGAATAGCCCATAATACTTGGCTTACCACTCTGGAAGGCATCTTCATTTGCAAGCACCAAGTTTTTCATTTCTTAGGCACACAATTTCTGAAAGACAAAAATCCACATGGTGCCGGGCATGGTGGCACACGCCTTTGACCCCAGCACTCAGGAGGCAGAAGTAGGAGGATTGCCATGAGTTCAAGGCCACCCTGAGACTACATAGTAAATTCCAGGTCAGCCTGAGCTAGAGTGAGACCCTACCTTGAAAAACAAACAAACAACCACAACAAAAAATCCACATGGTCAGATTCATCTCAGCAACTCTACCCCACTACTGGTACCAATTTTGTAGTAGACAGCTTCATGTTGGGATTAACTTTCAAATCAGGCACAGTCATAGTGAAAAAGATTTGTTGAAATTTATAGACAGAGTTTCAGAATGGCAGGAGAAGTTGGCCCCCCTTTTACAGGTCCATGGAGAGAGAGAGAGACAGAGAGAGTTGGGGGGAGAGAGAGAGAGAGAGAGAGAGAGAGAGAGAGAAAGCAACCATTGACATCATAATCACACTCTAGGAAATCCAGACAGAATTCACGCACTTTATATATCCTAGGCTGGAATTTAAATCCACCCTCAAGTAACACCTCTTCCAGCCAAGTTACAATGTTGAATAAAACTGAAAATATTGGGAAACATCCATTCAAACCACCATACCTGATGTCCTGATCCTTCATTTCAACTCTTAGTTAATGGTTACTTTTTGTAATAAAGGTTAAAGTTGAATTCTGTAAAGAACAACTTTTGAAGGGAAAGCTTGATTTTCATTATTGCAGGTTAAAATGTTAAAAATTCCAGGGAAAGTATATTAATTTCTTATTGCTGTACTAACAAGTTACCATAAATTTAGTGGTTTAAAAATTCAGGCCAGGTGTGGTGGCTCATGTCTCTAATCCCAGCACTTGGGGAGGCAGAGGTAGGAGGATCACCATGAGTTCAAGGCCACCCTGAGAGAACATAGTGAGTTCCAGGTCAGCCTGGGCTACAGTGACACCCTATCTTGAAAAACCACTGCCCCCTCAAAAAAAAAAATTCAGATTTTTTTAATCCTAAGGTTCTGGAGACCAAATATGAGAAAATGTTCCTATTGAGCTAAAATAAAGGTCTTGGGAGGGTCATGTTCCTTTCTGCAGGTGCTGGAGAGGATCTGTTTCTTGGCTTTTGGAGGCCTCTAGAGGTTTCCTGTATTCCTTCATTTTCAGTGATGTGGCATTTTCAAATCTCTCTTCTGCTTCCATCTTTAAAGTATTCCTGCAGTCATAACAAGCAAATTTATCCATATCAAGATCTTCAATTTAATCACTTCTATATAGTCCATTTTGTCAGCAAAGTAATGTATTCACAAGTTCTGGAGATTATTATATAAATATATTTGGGAAGCCTTATTCTCTCTACTCTAAAAGTATGGAGCAAAGAGTGAGGGTTAAAATGGGGACACCTTAAAACATTTATAATAATTTTTTCTTGAAGTTCCACTGCTCTTAATTTTAAAACTTAAAAGTTGAACTAAGAATTATATAGCTTCTTATGTTATGTGGTATTATTTCTATTTATAATTTTCATCAAATTAAAAATAGCACTTTAAAAGTAGAGATAGTAAAAGTATTGGTGGTGGGGGAGAGAGGTTGGAGCAAACATTTCTGTATCCTAGATACAGTTCTAGGCTGAGTTTTGTTTACAGATTGAATATATAACGTATATTCTCATCATTTCTGCCAAAGAGCTTTTTTTTTTTTTTTTTACCAATTACCAATTACCAATGCTGGGTCAAGCTTCTATACATAAGTCAGCTTTCTGCTGTAACAAAATATCCAAGATAACTATAACAGTTACCTTCTCATTGCTAGGATGAGACATCTGATCTGCTGGGAATGGTGGCACATGCTTTTAATCTCAGCACTTGGAAGGCAGAGGTAGGAGGATTGCTGTGAGTTTGAGTCCATCCTGGGAGTACATAGTGAATGCCAGGTCAGCCTGGGCTAGAAAGGGTCTATTTTAGTTTATAGTATTGAAGAGAAGTTTCATCATGGTAGAGCAGGGAGCTAGCTCATATCTTCATATATCAGTGGCAGGGAGGGTGTAACAAGACTGAGTTGAGTTAGCCCTGAGCACCCAGTGGGCTAGACTATAATCTTCAAAACCCATGTGACACCAACTCCAGCAAGGCTCCATTTCCCAAAAGCTTCATCAGCTGGGGACTAAGTAGGAAGCTTAATTACAAACACGTGAGGCTATGGGGACATTCATATTCAAACCACCACAATAACCAAGTTATAGTTTGGGAGATTCCAGTCTGTGATTGGTTGGCTCTGTTGTTTAGGTGTGTGGTGAAGAAGCACATCATGACAGAAGCACATAGCAGAGTAAAGCTGCCTAAATCACAAGCTAGAGAAAAAGGAGAGTGGGAAGAAGGGGCCAGAGCCCCACAGGCTCTGTTAGGTGTATACCACCAATAACTTAAAGTCCTCCCACATGGCCCACTTCTCAATATTTTTCTCCCATCTGTCAATAGTGCTGCTATGGGATCAAACCTTTAATACGAGTGCCTTAGAGGACATTTAAGATCCATACAACATATGTTTTAAAGTATAATGGCTGGGGAAGATGGCTCAGTGGATAAAGTACTTTTTTGGTTGAATGGATAAAGCACTTACTGCACAAGCCTAGGTACCTAGGATCAGATCCCCAGGCCTCTAAAAGCCAGAAGCCATGGTGAAGTTCTGTAATCCCAGCACACTGAGAGCAAAAAGGGAGACAGATACAGGAGAATTTCCTGGAAGCTGTGGACCAAGCTAACCTGACAAAAACTGGTGAATGAGAACAGATCGTGCCTCAAACAAGTTGGAAGGCAAGGGCTGACGCCCAAAAGATGTTCTCTGACCTCCATACGCACACTGTGACACACACATGCATTATCTCCATACACATATACAACAAAAAATAAAAATTTAAAGGAAAATAATATAAACACAGAGTAAAAAGTTGAAGCCTATCCTTCCTCCATTACATTCCTTTCTCTATATTTCAGCATTGTTATCAGTTTATGTATTCCATAAACCATTTTCTAGAATGATAGACATGCACCCACTACACCTTAAAATTTTTATCATATAAATGACAATATACTAATACAGGCCCATTCCTAATTTTTTGCACTATACCAAACTATCTCTATGCCTCATGTACACTATATTTATAGCTGAGTGCCCATAGATATTAAACTAACAGAGTGAAAGCTTGGATTGTAATTCTAATCTTGGTTCTGCCACTATATGCCCTTGAACAAATTAATTTTTCTTTTTGGTTTTTCAAGGTAGGGTCTCACTCTGGTCCAGACTGACCTGGAGTTAACTATGTAGTCTCAGGGTGGCCTCAAACTCACAGTGATCCTCCTACCTCTGCCTCCCAAGTGCTGGGATTAAAGGCATGGGCCACCATGCCTGGTTTTTGTTTTTTACTTTTTTCAAGACAGGGTCTCACTTTACTCAGGTTGGCCTAGAACTCTGTCATTTCAGGCTGGCCTCAAACTCACAGAAATCCTGTACCTCTGTCTCCCAAGTACTGAGATTAAAGACATACACTGCCATACCTGGTAAACAAATTAATCTTCTAGAACCTTTTCACTTTATAAAGTGGATAAAAACTATAATAATGGACTGGAGGGATGGCTTAGCAGTTAAGGTGCTTGCCTGAGAAGCCTAAGGACCCAGGTTTGATTCCCCAGTATATATGGCTAGAGGCCCTGGCATGCCCATTCTCTATCTGCCTCTTTCAAAATTATAATACCGATATTTTATAGATTTATTATGATCAAAGAAGTTGTGACTATTACCTAAAACAAATGCATATAAAGTACATAGAAGGACCTGGTAGGGTCATAGCCACTTAATGGCATCTCCTCAATTTTATACTGTCTTTACTGGCTTCATAATTTTTTCATTAATGCTGAAAAACCATTTCTAATAAAATTCAGAACAATAAACATACAAAGCCATCTTTTTCATTTCTATTGAATTGTGTTAAAATATTTATAAAAAGTTGTTGTGCACATATTTATGGATTTTATTCATTATTGCTTTCTAAAATAATTATATCAATTATCAATACCATCATCAGGATTTATTTACACCCTGATGTTAGAACTTAGAAAATATTTGCTACTTCAGTAGTCATAAAATAGTATTTAGAGGGGCGTGGTGGCATACACCTTAAATCCTAGTGCTGGGGAGGCAGAAGTAGGAGGATCACTGTGCGTTCGAGGCCACCCTGAGACTACATAGTGAATTCCCGGTCAGCCTGAGCTAGAGCGAGACCCTACCTTGGAAAATCAAACCAAACCAAACCAAACAAAACAAAACAAAAAAACACAACAACAACAACAAAAACACATCCCCTTAGGGAATGGTTGTGCATACAATTCTATAAAGTTAAGTCTCCAGCTGGGGAGATAGTTCCATAGATAAAGCACTTGTCCTGAAATGTGAACCCCTGTGCTTGAGTGGCCAGAACCCACGTACAAATCTGGAAGCTGTAGTAGATGTCTGTCATACCAGTGATGCTACAGCTAGAAGGGAGGTGGAGACATGAGAATCACCTGAATTAGCACAGTGAACACAGTGGTGAACAACTTGAGACCCTGCTTCAGACAAGGTGGAAGGTAAAGACCAACACCCAAAGTTGTCCTCTGACCTCCACATGCGTGCACCTGTGTATGCATGCACACACATGAAACAAAAAATGACAGAATAGCTTCTTAGGTACTATATTAGAAAAGACTCTTATGTTCTTTCTGCCCCCTTTTCTACAATGGGCCCTATCAACTCATCTTTTTATATTAACTTTTAAATTTTTATTCATTTATTTATTTAGGGAGAGGGAGAGAGAGAGAGAGAGAGAGAGAGAGAAAGAGAGAGAGAGAGACAGAGAGAGAGAGACAGAGACAGACACAGACAGACACAGACAGTCAGACAGACAGGTGAGCCAGGGCCTACAGCCACTGCAAACGAACTCCAGAGGCATGTGCCACCTTGTGCATCTGGCTTACCTGGGTCCTGGGGAATTGAACCTGGGTCCACTTGCTTTGCAGGCAAATGCCTTGTTTTTAGTTTTTGATAACTACAAATATAGCCATTATAAAGGTTTTCAAAGTGCTTGACCAGCTGCATTCCTACAAGCAAAATATGAAGTTATATTTGTTTTAGTATTTTCAATTTCACCAACACTTGTGTCAGTCTTTTTTTTTCTTTATTCTATTTATAGGTACTAGTACCTCACTGTATTTTTTTTTTCTTTTTATGTTAGTTTTTTAAGACAGGTTTTGTTATGTAGCCCATGCTGGCCTAGAACTCTCTGGAGTGCTGGGGTTTTAGTGTATGGCTTCCCTGTGGTTTTAATTTGCATTGTCTAATAATTTTAAAAGGTGGGATATTTGTCATGTACTTGCCTCTTTTGTTGTATCTTTTTTTTTTGTTTTTGTTTTGTTTTTCGAGGTAGGGTCTCTCTCTAGCCCATGATGACTTGGAATTCACCATGTAGTCTTTAGGTGGCTTGGAACTCACAGCAATCCTCCTACCTCTGCCTCCTGGAGTGCTGGGATTAAAGATGTGTGTTACCATACCTGGCTATGATTGTGTTTTGAAAGTTCTTTATTTTTAATGAACCGTCTAAATGTTTCACCTAAAATAAATCCCCAAATGTTTTGTTGATACATTTGAGACTATGTATTCACTTTTAATATTTTAATTTCCCAAATACTTTGTGTTGGGTTTTATAACTGATTTAAATGATTTTGCAATGTAACCTTTTTCAGATTTTAAAATTAGTATACAAAACAATGTTATTTTTATGAGAAAATTTCCCTATGTGTAAAATGAGGGGATTTTATTTCAAAATCTAAAGCACCTGACTGAAAGCTCTCAAAAAGGTATTCTGCATAAAAATGTTCATAACTTCCTGTTAGAATATAAACGGAATAATGGGTGACCTTAAAGTAAGAAAACAATGAAATGTAGCATGAAGGGACCATGCCTTTTAGTCCAACACTTAGGAGGCCGAGCAAGGAAAATTACGAGTTTGAGGCCAGCTTAGGCTATATTGCAAGACCTGTCTAAAGCAAAGCAGAGCACCCAGTTTCTAAATTAGCGAATTTTTTTTTAAGTGAGTAAGCAACCCAGTCAGCAATAATTTAAGTGCTTTAGCACCCCCGAATCTGTTTTGAGAAAAAGGAAGTATAAAAAGGCAAGTGTAGCTAGCTGACAGCAGGGCACGCAAGTTCCTCCCTAATTCGTATTTGCACCTGCATGTCAGAGTTGCAGAAGATGAGGTGTACAATTTCAAAATAGCAAGTTGTCAGTCTTGCCATGTGGTTCGGTGCACTCTGCAGTAGAGCATGCTGCCTTACAAATTTGAGTCCTGAACCATGCTTGTTCCTTTAATGTAGTTAATCTACTTGTTTGCTTAGAAGTTACAGCTGCTTCAGAGCGCCTCAGATGCAGTGTCCCCTCCCTGCAGTCCGGTGCGGAAGGTCACCTGCAGTTGACCGCCTCATTCATCCCCCTACGTTCTGGCTCAAGGCTCCCCAGCAGGAGTTTGAGCATCTCCAGGACCATCAGACCTAGATCGTTCATGCGCATCTCCGGCTAAAAACGTTCTCCACTTGTCACACTTCTGTTCATTCTTGAGATAAACAAGTGATTTTTGTGGTCAGTCCTCGTTAGTTTGCTTGCTACGTCTGAATAAAATGGGCTCGTATTTTTCCTTAAAACAAACAAACAAGAAACAGCGGCCGCACAGATTTCATGGTTAGATTATTTCAGGAGTGTCGAACCGCACCCAGGGAATGAGGCGGCCAGGCCTAGGGCACCGCCTAAATGCCGGCGGCCTGGCCTGAGCGCTCACGCTCCGGGGAACCGGCCGCGCACCTCGCCAAGTTTTGAGCTCCCCGGACGGGTCTTCCGGCCCACCCCTCGGAGTACAGAACTCGCTTTCCCAGCAGCCTTCGCGCCGCCGCAGCCCCAGCTCCGTAGCGGTGCGGCTCTGGGCGCGATCTGGGTCCTGCCCTCGCTCCCCTCTCTCGCCCTCTCCCCGTCTCTCCCGGGGCGCGGCGGGGCTTCCCCGACTCCCCGCGACTTCCGAGGGCCAGCTTCCAGCTGCGCCGCCCCGCCCCCTCCCCGGCCGCGCGCGCGCGCGCTCCTGGCCCCGCCCCGCCCCGCCCCGCCCCCCGCGCGCAGCCGGCACAGCCAATGAGGATCGGGGCCGCGTGCGCAGATTCAAACGGCGGCTCTAGGGGGAGGCTGGGCGCGAGATTCGGCGGTGCGGACAAAACCCTGCAGGGAGGCTGCGGGTGCTGCAGAGCTGCTCCGCAGCGGGGAGAGGGCGGGGGGAGGTCGGTGCCTGTGACGGAGCGGCGCCCGGTGGGCAGTGACGGGGTCGAGGGGCGGCAGCAGTGGGGTCGGCGGAGGGCGGGAACGCGCCTGCTGACATGTTGAAGGCATCCCTGGCCGGGCCGGGCCGGAGCTAAGAGGAAGGAGTCGGGGTCGGGGGTCGGACGGTCGCGGTCCGTCCCTGTGTCCCTCCGTCCTGTGTGGTCCAGTCGAGGGCCTGCGTTCCGTACCCGGCCGGGCCGCTTCGTGGGGAAGGAGCGAGGGGAGGCGCGCGGGAGAAGGAGCTTTTCGCCCGAGGCTGGAGGAGGCTGACCTGCGTCCCCGCCCAGCCTGCGCCTATGCGGTACCTGAAGGATGGCGAAGAGGTCGCGCAGGTGGGTGACATCTCTTTTCGCCCCGGCCTGTCGGCGCCCTGTCGGCTCCCTCAACCTCTGTGTACTCTCCCGGCTGGTTCCCCCAACAGGACCCTCCGGGGCCGTGTGGGGTTTCCTGCCCCGCCGCCCCTCAGCCGCGCTGGCGGGAGCGCGGTCGCGGACGCGTGGAGTGTTGGGGACCTGTCCCCGGCGTCGCTCCTGGGAATCGGTTCTGCCCACATTGCACGTCCACACTCCTTAAGTTCTCAGCTGCTTCGGCAGGGCACGGGAGGGTTCTTGTCAGGTAAGCTCGGGCACTTTCAGGCGACGCAACCACGCTAGGGGACGTAGTTGTGCCTTTCCTGGATGGCTTGGAAATTGGGTTCTCTTTTCTGTGACTGTGCTTGTCCAAACAGGAACCTGGGCGGGTACCTCCCTGCCACATTTTCTGTCCCAAAAGGTTACGGAAAATCTTCTGAGGGTAGCTGAGAAGACCTGTTTGATCCTTTCTGTAATTGCCATACCCGTGATCCGAGCACATTATGTGTATATGTTCTTAATATCTTCTGAAAGGTTTTAAAACAATCTCAGTCACTTTATATTTTGAATGCCCCTGACTACCTGTGTTGTAACGATGTGTAGGGCACATTTTTTTTTTGTTAGAAAATTCTAGCATTACTATGCATCTAACTTTTATGTCACTGCAATAGCTATTCCTAAGTTGTGTGGAGTAACTCGGTAACAATCTTTAATGTCTCAATTTTCAGTATTAAGTGAACCTGAAAAGATACTTGATTAAATGTCCTCCCTAGCCTCAAAATCTTATCTAGACATGTATTTCCTTAATTGAAATTTAGTACTGGCAGTCACTCATTACAAATTGTGCTTAAAAATTGGCCATAGCAACACATAATATTTACTTATTAGCATCTGCTGCATGTAAAATGGTTGTGTAGAAAACATAAAACAACAATTATGTTACAGTTACTTACTATGTTGTAATAACTGCTGAATAGGACAAACCCACAGGTGGACCCACTCCCACAACTTGGCACTATTGTCATTTTGAATTCGATAATTCTTTGTATTGGGGGGATATTTAACAGCATCTTTGTACTCGACTCAATGGAAGACAGTAACACCTCTCTTCCCATAGAGCAATCAAAATTATCTGCAGGACTAGAGGGATGGCTTAGCGGTTAAGGTGTTTGCCTGCAAAGCCAAAGGAACCAGGGTTTGATTCCCCAGGACCCATGAGCCAGATGCACAAGGGGGCGCACGTGTCGAGTTTGTTTGCAGTTGCTGGAGGCCCTGGCACACCCGTTCCCTCCCCCCGGCCCCCACCCTCTCTTTCTCTGTCTCTCTCTCCCTACCTCCCTCTCCCCCTTCCTCTGCCAAATAAATAAATAAATAAATAATATATATTTAAAAAATTATCTGCAAATAATACCACCTGATTTTTTTTTTGGGGGGGGGGGATGGAGGTAGAATCATTCAGGCAAGGAATGCTGCTCTAGAACTTAAGGGATGCAACCAGAAGAGACAAATTAAAAACTGATTGGGGCTGGGAAGATGGCTGAGTTGTGTGAGTGCTTGTAGAACCTGGCAACCCAGGTTCAATTCCCAAGCCACCCACGTAAGCCAGACTCAGAAAGTGGTGCAAGTGTCTGGTGTTTATTTGCAGCATCAAGAGGCCCTGGTGTGCACACACGCAAATAAATTTTTGTTTGTTTATTTATTTATTGGAGAGCTACAAACAAGAGAGAAAGAGGCAGATACATAGAGAGAATGGGCGCGCCAGGGCCTTCAGCCCCTGCAAGCGAACTCCAGACGCATGCGCCCCCTTGTGCATCAGGCTAACGTGGGTCCTGGGGAACGGAGCCTCGAACTAGAGTCCTTAGGCTTCACAAGCAGGCGCTTAACTGCTAAGCCATCTCTCCAGCCTTCACACAAATAAATTTTTTTAAAAAATCTTTATTTATTTATTTGAGATAGACAGACACAGAGAGAAAGGCAGATAGAGGGAGAGAGAGAGAATGGGCGCGCCAGGGCTTCCAGCCTCTGCAAACGAACTCCAGACGTGCGCCCCCTTGTGCATCTGGCTAACGTGGGACCTGGGGAACCGAGCCTCGAACCGGGGTCCTTAGGCTTCACAGGCAAGCGCTTAACCGCTAAGCCATCTCTCCAGCCCAATAAATTTTTTAAAAAGTTAAGAAAAAAGTGTGATTATGGTCACTGAAATACTTCTTTCAGGATTTTGAATTTTTGAATCCAAACAATTTTAAAAAAAATGTCTTATGCAAAAAAACAAGTTAATATGTTAAGTCAATAAAAATTTATTTGTACTTAATGTGTGGCATTATCTACTTAGAACTGATGTTAATCTTATTTGAAACAGCTTCTTGACTAACTTAGACATCAATATTTAAAGTTATGGACAGATACTGATGTGTGAATGTCAGAACTTCAAGTTTTTTCTTTTCATAGTTAATCTGTTTCCAAATAGACTAAAAAGGGGAAATGATATAATCATTATTTTATTGATAATACTATGAGCTTGAGAGATCTAAATATTAATTGTACTACTAACATTTCTTGTCAGCTCTGTAATTTAATTGAAACAATGATTTAAAGAGTCATAAGTCTGGAATAATGGTGATGCATGAAGTTACACTTCCTCTGGGAGTATACAGGTAGAGGATGTGGTGAGAAATTACATCTTTGGTATATTTCTCTGGGTCTTGAGTAAATTCCAAGCACTTTCTTGTAGATGTAAATGTGACTTATATATCTTACATAATGGAATGTGAGATGTTTTGAGGGAGAAGTAATCAATTCAGTGGGCAGTCTGTTCTCTTTTGGATAAGACTCAATATATGTGAATTCAATCCATGGTAGAACAAGAAAGAAAATAATTCAGTCACTTCAAGTTGTGTTTTGAGATCTCTACCATATAACCACTTAAGAATTTGAATAAAAATTACTTTGCTATGTAGTCTCAGGGTGGCCTCGCGCTCAAGGCGATCCTCCTACTTCAACTTCCCAAATCCTGGGATTAAAGGTGTGCGCCACCATGCCTGGCTATAAGAAATGAGTTTTTATTCAGCTTTGTCTAACTAGCAATATGATGGAAAGCAGATAAACTCTCAGTTTTTATATGTTGATATAAAAGTCTTGGATTTCGTGAACTCTGAGGAAGTACTTTTTTGTAATTTCTTTCTCATTTAAAAATACTCTCTAAAGGAATTAGAAATGTTTTCACATTATTTATGTTTCTGGATAGCTATGTAGAACTCTCTTCAGTATTCATTACAATATTTGTAGTACTAATGATCAAGGTTATATGAAATTTGCTTTACACTACTAATGCTAATTTGTAGTCTAGATGTGGTAACTGGTATTCATGTTTGCAGTACCTCATATTAACCACTGGGTGGCCTGATTTCACTTTGTTAGATTAATTTGGTAACTATTCATACCTTGAATACAGTTTGACTTACATATTTAGTTTCCATGGCCTCAAATATAGAAGAAAGATTTTTTTTTTTGACAAGGTCTCACTCTGTGGCCCCAGGCTAGTCTTTAATTCATATCAGTCCTTCTGCCTAAGCCTTCCAGTTGTTGTGGTATTACAGGAGTGATACACTGCACCTGGTCTTGTATTTTTTTATTATTATTGTGATAAAGATTTCAGACTTGAGGCAGTTTGTGATTAAAAATGTGATCAAGTTGAAGCAGTTTCACTAGAACAAACTAGAACTACTACTCATACTTCTTTAATATCAAACTAGTAGTTACTTTTTCAGTAAAAGTAAGTTAAATAATTTTCATATTCCTGTTTTTAAGTTGTTATTCTGTAAAATTGAACTTCTATGAATGTTTTCTTTTTTGTTCTTTAAAATTTTTAAATTTATTTGAGAGAAAGAGAGAAAGAGAGGGAGGGAGAGAGGGAAAGGCAAATTGAGAGAGTGGGTGTGTGAGGGGCTCCAGCCACTCCAAATGAACTTGAGATGCATGTGCCACCTTGTGCATCTGGCTTATGTGGGTACTGGGGAATTGAACCTGGGTTTTTAGGCATTGTAAGCAAGTGCCTTAACGGCTAAGCCATTTCTCTAGCCCTGAATGTTTTATCTTAAAATCATTATGTATGAATAATTTGTATATTACATTATAGGTAAAGCCATGACTCTTACATCTTATTATAGTTTATTCTGCAATGCAAAGTTACTCTTAACAATTATTGTGGCTGAATAAATGATAGATTTCTTTTGTATTTCCTCTTGATGTTTCATAAACATTCTTACCACTTTATTCATTCATACTTTACAAAATAGTTTCCATTTGAATATGGCTTGGTTTGATATTATGCATTTTTATAGTAAATATTTTCTAGCCAGGTGTGGTATTCATACCTATAATTCTAGCACTTGGAAGGATCACAATGAATTCAAGGATAGGTTACATAGTGAGTTCAAGGCCAGTGTATATATTATATTTAGCATGATATTGTCTTTAAAAAAACAATCAACCAGCAAACCAAAAATGAAGAAATATTTTCCTTGACTTGGAAAACTGACAGTGACTTTGGAAACCAAGTCTTAGATTGGAGGTCTTTACTTTGTAACTGGAGAAATTTTGTCTTATGTTGTTGCCTTCTAGATTAAATATATTAGATTAGGAAATAGTTCATTTATTTAACTACATATCAAGAAATTCAATTTTAATATTACATATCACACAAGACCATCATAATAGGAGGAAAAGATCATGACATCAAACTAAAAGACTGATTGAGAAGGGGAGGGGATATAATGGAGAATGGAGTTTCAAAGGGGAAAGTGGGGGGAGGGAGGGCATTAACATGGGATATTGTTTACAATCATGGAAATTATTAATAAAAAATACTTTAAAAAAACTTGTTTTAATAAAACTTTTCCCTTCCTCACTTTCCCCCAACTGAAGAAGTCTATCCACTATCTGGAATCTCAGGTTGGCTGTGCTCTGCTCTTGAGAGTCAGTTCTGGCAGCTCATGCTTTTCCCAAATAAAAGCTTTCATCTTTGCCTCAAAAAAAAAAAAAAAAAAGGAAGAAAGAAAAAAGAAAGAAAGAAAGAAAGAAAGAAAGAAAATTACACATCACTAGCACTGATTGCTACAATACAAAAATACCAAATAATGGCATAGCATGAGAGAAGACTTGGTGCAATCTCGAGCTTAAAAAATTAAAATAAAAACAAAGAAGATCTCTCCCCCACAAAAAATACCCCCCAAAACTTGATGCCAAAACTAAGAACTAAGTTAATTAGACTCTAGAAAAGTCCCAGCAGTAGAGAGATGGTTCTTAGAATTCTTTACTGTTCCCTCACCCTCACCCTTACCCACTCAAACCCTGCTTTCTGAATGCTGAATGGACTAAGTAACTCATTGTCTGAAACTGATGACCATGCTAAATGGAAAACAGAATGGAACTTCATGCAGATTGGAATTTCTTTCTCTTTCTCCTTTTCTTTTCTTTCTTTCGTTTTGTGAGGTAGGGTCTCACTCTAGTTCAGGCTGACCTGGAGTTCACTTTGTAGTCTCAGGGTGGCCTTGAACTCATGATGATCCTCCTGTCGCTGCCTCCCAAGGGCTGGGATTAAAGGTGTGCACCACCATGCCTGGCTTTTTTCATTTTTCTTTAGAGAGAGTGAGAGTGAGTGAGACACACAGAGAGAACTGACACACCAGGGCCTTAGCCACTGCATTTGAACTCCAGATGCTTGTACCACCCAGTGCACATGTGCAACCTTGCACTTGTGTCACCTTTGTGTGTCTGGCTTATGTGGGATCTGGAGAGAGACGGAGCTTGAGTCCTTAGGCTTCACAGGCAAGCGCCTTAGCCACTAAAACATCTCTCCAGCCCTGGAATTTCTTACAAATAAAGTATGTGAAGCTAAGTGTAGTGGCACATACCTTTAATCCCAGTGCTTGGGAAACTGAGGTGGAGGAACACTGAGTTTGAGGCATGTCAGCTATAGAGTGAATTCCAGGTCAGCCTAGGCTGGAGCAAGACCCTAATATAATAAAAAAAAAACAATAGTAATAAAGTATGTGGTCAAAAAAGTGAGCAGAGTTTTATTTTTATTTTTTTTAAGATTTATTTATTTGTAACCAGAGAGAGATAGAAGAGAGACAAAATGGGCATACCACCATGCACTCCAGATGAACTCCAGATGCATGTGCCACTTTGTGCATCCAGCTTTATGTGGGTACTGGGGAATAGAACTCAGGTTGTTAAGCTTTTCAGGCAAGTGCCTTAAATGCTGAACCATCTCTCCAGCCCCTGGAGCAGAGTTTTAAAGTAAACAAGTGTTTTCTACTTCTTGATAACTAGTCTTTTTGACCTAAGTAACATTTTTCATTCATCATTAAAATATTTTGATAAGAACTTTAAGGTGAATTTTGTACAGATTATATGTGGTGTAGGCATTTTTTGTTGCTCAAGATTTATAGTGGCAAATTCCTAAACTAAAATTTGTTTTGGTTTGGAAATAACCCATTAAAAACAGCTTCAAATATGCTGTGATAGAACCTTTTGGGACCTGAGGGGAGGGAGGGAGAGAACCAGTGGATAGTATGCTTGACCGTTACTTGTGGTTTTGGGAAGTGGTAATGTTGCTGGGGCATTTCTAGGAATAGTAGATAGCCTCAACCCCTTCTGTACTGAATTTCTTTTAAAAAGTTTTTGCAGGTACTGCTTCTTAAGATTCTACCCCTTGGAGGTATATTTGGGTTCTTAAAGCCCATTTTAACAAATGGAAATGACTTCTATCTCCTCCTAGGGGTATTAAAAAATATTTATTTATTTATTTATTTCAGGGAGAGAGAGAGAGAGAGAGTGAGTGAGAATGGGCACGCCAGGGCCTCTAGCCACTGCAAACGAACTCCAGACACATGCACCACCATGTGCATCTGGCTTACGTGGGACCTATAGAATTGAACCTGAATCCTTTTGCTTTGCAGGCAAGTCTCTTATCCATAAGCCATATCTTCAGCCCTCATTTATTTTTTTTTAAAGCATTTTCTTTCTTATCTATCTTGATATCATACTGATATTAAGGAAGGTGGATGTTTTGATTAGATTGAAAGGGAATGAGGGACTTTGTGGAATATAGAGTATTTAGGAGATGTAGAAGGATAAGAAATGTTTTAGAAAATTTTGAGCTGGGTGTGGTGGTGCATGCCTTTAGTCCCAATACTTGGGAGGCAAAGGCAGGAGGATCACTATGAGTTTGAGGCCACCCTGAGACTACATAGGGAATTCCAGGTCAGCCTTGACTAGGGTAAGCCCCTATCTCAAAATACCAACAAGAAAAAAAAAAAAAAAAGAAAAAGAAAAAGAAAAAAATATATATTTTTTGGTTTTTCGAGGTAGGGTCTCACTCTGGTCCAGGCTGGCCTGGAATTAACTCTGTCATCTCAGGGTGGCCTTGAACTCATGGCAGTCCTTCTACCTCTGCCTCCCAAATGCTGGGATTAAAGGCATGCGCCACCACACCCGGCTGAAAAAAAATATTTTGAAAGTGAAATACTGTGCTTGGTTGTGGGGGATGGTAGGTAGACGTGGTCTTTGTACCCTTGAACTTATTATTTGATTGAGAAGGCTGGCAAATATAAGTACTAAGACAAGAAAAAACAGATACTTTGTGTAAACTACAATATGATGCGTTATTTAAAAATGTATTGCCCATTTAGAAATTTGTGAAATCATTGGATCTTGAAGCATCTCCACTTTAACAACTTACTCAGCTAATCAAATGTTATTTCTTATAGTTGAAGACCATCAATAACAAGTGTTTTCTTTACATGTGTTTGTTTTAGGGATAGTTGAACAAATATATTAAAGACTGGCAGATTATTGTTGTAAAAAACATTGGCCTCTGAGAAAGATAATATTGGAAAACAAAGTGCATGGAAGAGAAGTCGATAGGTCTTGCTTTAGCCCACAGTGACCTGAAATTCACTATGTAGTCTCAGGCTGCCCTGGAACTCATAGTGATCATCCTACCTCTGCCTCTCCAGTGCTGGAATTAAAGGCATGCACCACCATGACTGGCTCTATTGTATTTTTTTTTTTGTTTGTTTGTTTATTTTTATTTAGACAGAGAAAGAGGCAGGCAGAAAGAGAGAGAGAAGGAGAATGGGTGTGCCAGGGTCTCCAGCTACAGCAAATGACACGTGTACCCCCTTGTGCATGGCTAATGTGGGTCACAGAGAATCGAGCCTTGAACCAGGGTCCTTAGGCTTCACAGGCAAGCGTTTAATTGCTAAGCCATCTCTCCAGCCCCCCCCTTTTTGTTTATTTATTTTTTAAAATTATTTAAATATTTTTTTGTTCATTTTTTATTTATTTATTTGAGAGCGACAGACATAGAGAGAAAGACAGATAGAGGGAGAGAGAGAGAGAATGGGCGCGCCAGGGCTTCCAGCCACTGCAAACGAACTCCAGACACGTGCGCCCCCTTGTGCATCTGGCTAACGTGGGATCTGGGGAACCGAGCCTTGAACCGGGGTTCTTAGGCTTCACAGGCAAGCGCTTAACCGCTAAGCCATCTCTCCAGCCCTATTTTTTAAATTTTTATTTATTTATTTGACAGGATGGTGCGTATAGATAGAGAGAGAATGGAAGTGCATGTGCCTCTAGCCACCAAAAACAAACCTTAGATGCATGGGTCACCTTGTGCATATGGCTTACATGGGTACTTGGGAATTGAACCTGGGTCCTTCGGCCTCGCAGGCAGGTACCTTAACCACTAAACCATCTCTCCAGCCCTACTTTTATTTATTTATTTTAGAGTGACAGATAGAGAAAGAGGCATGCAGAGTATGTATTTTTTAATAAAGATTTTTATTTATTTCATATTTTATTTTTATTTTTATTATAGGTGTCCCTGGGCTTCTTGCCACTGTAAATTAATTCCAGATGCATGCACCTACCACTTTGTGCATCTGGCTTTATGTATGTCCTGTGGAATCAAACCCAGGCTGTCAGGTATTACAAAGCACCTTTTAATTGCTAAGCCAGCTCCTCAGCCCTCCTGGGTGTTTTATTAAAGTGGTTAAATAGTGGCTTTTATAGGTCAGCCATGCCATATTTTTTAAATTTATTTTTTATTAACAACTTCCATGATTGTAAACAATATCCTATGGTAATGCCCTCCCCCCCACTTTCCCCTTTGAAACTCCATTCTCTATATCCCCTCCCCCTCTCAATCAGTCTCTCTTTTATTTTAATGTCATGGTCTTTTGCTTCCTCTTATGATGGTCTTGTATAGGTAGTGTCAGGCGCTGTGAGTCATGGATATCCAGACCATTTTGTGTATGGAGGGAGCATGTTGTAAGGAGCCCTACCCTTCCTTTGGCTCTTAGTTTCTTTCTGCCACATCTTCCGCATTAGACCCTGAGCCTTGGAAGGTGTGATAGAGATATTGCAGTGCTGAGCACTCCTGTGTCACTTCTTCCCAGCACTATGATGCCTTCTGAGTCATGCCAAGGTCACTGCCATCTGAAAAGAGAAGGTTCTCTACCAAAAGTGAGAGTAGCATTAATATATGGGTATGAATATTAAGAGAAGTACTTACTGGGCAGTTTGATGAGCATAGTATATACATTTAGTCAGACAGCAGCAGGCATTACACTCCTAGGGCTCATGACTACCCCTGTTTTAAATTTTCAGTATCAGGGATGTATTCCCTCCCATGGAGTGGGCCTCCAGTCCAATTAGAGGGCATTTGGTTTCCACCATGACAGATGTATCACTATTGCACCCGTTGGCTCATTTGGCCTGGCTGTGCAAATATAAGGCTTGCAGTGTCTACTGTTGAGTATCTTCACTAGTGATTTCTGTCTCTCCTATTGAACTGCATGCAGAATGACTTCTTCCAGCTTTCTGTCAGCTGGTCTACATGGAGGTTATCAGCTCAGCTCCAGCGGGATTTCTCAGTGGCTTTGCAGCCCAAGTATGTGAAGTCTTCAGCAATAGGGTCTTACCATCTATTCCTGGTGGGAAACCAAGGGTCTCGAGCCATGCCACATTTGATTTTGGGCAAAAATTTACTTTTCTAAATCAAAGTTTTCTACTCTGACATGGCAAGCATGATAATTCTCCATTCTTATGGTTGTGTAATTTTATTTTATTTTTTAATATTTTTTGTTTATTTACAAGGAGATAATGAGAACATAGGCACATCAGTGCCTCTTGCCATTGCAAATAAACCCCAGACTCATGCATCACTTTGTGTACCTGCCATTATGTGGGTACTGAGGAATTGAACCTGGCCTGCATGCTTTGCAGTCAAGCACCTGGAACTTCTGAGTTGTTGTCCCAACCCTGTTGTAAAATTTTAAGAGGGAAATTTCACAGATGACTACAATGTCTGTATTTTTGTAAGGTTTTAAGTAAGTATTATGTCATTTTAAGATGCTTATGAATTTCTTGTCAATCTCTACTCAAAATTAGTTTATCATAGAGGCTTGCTTCCTTTGTGGAGGCCTCATTTAAAAAAATTCCTGAGGGCTGGAGAGATGGCTTAGTGGCTAAGGTGTTTGTCTGCAAAGCCAAAGAATCCCAGTTCAATTCTCCAGGATTCACGTAAGCCAGATGCACAAGGGGCTGCATGCATCTGGAGTTCGTTTGCGGTGGCTGGAGGCCCTGGCATGCCCATTCTCTCTCTTATTTCTCTCAAATAAATACTAAGTAAATAAAATATATTAAAAAATTCCTGGGATAGAACGATGGCTTAGTGGTTAAGGTGCTTGCCCAATGACTTATGTTCAATTCTCCAGGTTCCATGTAAGCCAGATGCATAAAGTGATTGCAAGCGTGCAAGGTTGCACATGTACACAAGGGGATGCATGTGTCAAGTTCAACTGCAGTGGCTGGAGGCCCTGGTGTTCCAATTCTCTCTCTCTCTCTGGCTCTCTGTCTCTCTCTAGCTCTCTGTCTTGCTCTCTCTCACAAAAGTTTTTAAAAATTAAAAAATTCTCAGGCTGGAGAGATGGCTTAGCAGTTAAGCACTTGCCTGTGAAGCCTAAGGACCCTGGTTCAAGGCTTGATTCCCCAGGACCCACATTAGCCAGATGCACAAGGAGGGGCACGCGTCTGGAGTTCGTTTGCAGTGGCTGGAGGCCCTGGTGCGCCCATTCTCTCTCTCTGCCTCCTTTTCTCTGTCACTCTCAAATAAATAAAAAAAAATTTAAGAAAAAAAATTTAAAAATTCTCCTTTATCTTTTTCCTTTATCTCCCCCCCCCCCCATAGAAGCTCAGTTCTGACTTCCTTGAGACATCTCAGCACCTCAGACATTCTTTGTATAATGCAATCGTAAATAATGTTTCTCCACTCATGACTTTTTATCTGAAGAGAAAGCCTATGTACCCAGTTGCTTTCTGGACATGCACTGACTGATAAGGATAGTTACAAGCCATGTGGCTACTAAAGTCTTGAAATGTGACCAGAGTAAATTGTGAGATATGGTAACTTCAAAATACCTGCCAGAATTTGAGATTTCAGTTAAGAAAAAATAATATAAAACATTTCATTAGTAATTTTTATATTGGCTACATGTTGAAATGATTGTACTTTTGAAGTATTGGCTTCAATAATATTTATTAAAATTAATTTCATTGCTTTCTCTTTTTTAAAAAATGTAGCTACTAGAAAAAATTTATTTAAGAGATAGAGAATAGGTTTTCCATGGACTCTTGCAGCTGCAACTGAACTCCAGATGCATGTCCTACTTTGTTCATCTGGCTTTAAGTGGGTACTGGGGAATTAAACCCAGGCCAGCAGGCTTTTCAAGCAGGCATCTTTAACTCCTGAACCATCTCCCCAGCCTTAGTTTCATATTTAATTTAATTTTTATTTTTTAAATTTTTTTTAAAAAATTTATTTATTTATTTATTTGAGAGCGTCAGACACAGAGAGAAAGACAGATAGAGGGAGAGAGAATGGGCGCGCCAGGGCTTCCAGCCACTGCAAACGAACCCCAGACGCGTGGGCCCCCTTGTGCATCTGGCTAACGTGGGATTTGGAGAACCAAGCCTCGAACCGGGGTTCTTAGGCTTCACAGGCAAGCGCTTAACCGCTAAGCCATCTTTCCAGCCCTATTTTTTTTTTTTTAAATTTTTTTTTTTTGGTCATTTTTTATTTATGAGCGACAGACACAGAGAGAAAGACAGATAGAGGGAGAGAGAGAGAATGGGCGCGCCAGGGCTTCCGGCCTCTGCAAACGAACTCCAGACGCGTGCGCCCCCTTGTGCATCTGGCTAACGTGGGACCTGGGGAACCGAGCCTCGAACCAGGGTCCTTAGGCTTCACAGGCAGGCGCTTAACCGCTAAGCCATCTCTCCAGCCCTCCAGCCCTATTTTTAAATTTATTTATTAGAGAGAGAGAGTGTGTGCCAGGGTCTCTAGCCACTGCAAGTGAACTCCAGATTCATGGGTCACCTTGTGCTTATGGCTTATGTGGGATCTGGAGGATCAAACCTGGGTCCTTAGGATTCACAGGCAAGCACCTTAACTGATAAGCCATTTCTCCTGACTCCAGTTTCATATTTAAAACAGATATATCTGAATTTATTTTACTGTAAGGTAAGACTCCACTTTAGAAAAAATATTTATTTATTTATTTGAGAGACAGAGAAAGAGGAAAGGGAGAGAAAGCAAATGGGTGCACTAGGGGACTCCACCACTGCAAACAAACTCCAGACACATGTGCCATTTTGTGCATCTGACTTTATATGGGTATTGGGGAATGAACTCCAGCTATCAGACTTTATAAGCAAGTGCCTTTAACCACTAAACCATTTCTCCTGCCCTACTCCAGTTTTTCAAAATGACTACCCAATTTTTTTTTATCTTAAAAAAATTATATTTTATTTATTTTTAACTTTATTTATTTTTAACTTTTTCGAGGTAAGGTCTCACTCTAGCCCAGGCAGACCTGGAATTCACTATGCAGTCTCAAGGTGGGCTTAAACTCACAGTAATCCTACTACCTCTGCCTCCCAAGTGCTGGGATTAAAGGTATGCACCACCATGCCTGGCTCTTTTTAAAACTATATTTATTTATTTATTTGAGAGAGAAAGAGAATGGTTGCTCCAGTGCCTCTAGCCACTTCAAATGAACTCCACACATGTGCCACCTTGTGCATTTGGCTTTCGTGGTTCCTGGGGAATTGAACCCAGTTCCTTGGGCTTTACAGGCAAGTGCCTTAACTGTTAAGCCATCTCTCCAGGCCACTACACAATTTCTTTTATATATATATATATTTTTTTTTTGTTGTTCATTTTTTATTTATTTATTTTGAGAGCAACAGACATAGAGAGAAAGACAGAGGAAGAGAGAGAGAATGGGTGCGCCAGGGCTTCCAGCCACTGCAAACGAACTCCAGACGCGTGCGCCCCCTTGTGCATCTGGCTAACGTGGGACCTGGGGAACCGAGCCTTGAACCAGGGTCCTTAGGCTTCACAAGCAAGTGCTTAACCACTAAGCCATCTCTCCAGCCCCCACTACACAATTTCTTAATACCATTTATTGAAAAGTCCATGTTTATTCCAGTGACTGGAAATGTTATTATAATTTTCTAAATTCCATGTTCTTTTACTTACATTATGTGTATTTTTTGTGTTCCAGTACCATTATTTATTTTTTGTGTGCCTCTGTATTTTTACAATATTTAATTTATTATTTGAGAGAAAGGGGGAGCAGAGGGCAAATAGAGAGAATGGGCATGCCAGGCCTCCAGCCACTGTAAACAAACTCTAGACCTGTAGACAGATATGCCACCTTATGCATCTGGCTCACATGGGTACTGGGGAATCAAACGTGGATCCTTAGGCTTCACAGGCAAGCACCTTAACTGTTAAGCTATCTCTCCAGCACTGCATTTTTATATTATATACATTTATATATAAATATTATGATATATGTTTACATTAATGTTAATTCTCGTTTTTTGTTGTTGTTGTTTTTTGAGGTAGGGTCTCACAGTAGTACAGGCTGACCTGGAACTCACTATATAGTCTCAGATTGGCCTTGAACTCTCAGCAATCCTCCTACCTCTGTCTCCCAAGTGCTGGGACTAAAGGCATGTGCCACCATGCCCAGCTAGTTCTCATTTTTAAAAACTTTTCTGGCTATTGTTACTTCTTATTCTTTTCACATTAATGATAGAATCAGATTGTCTAATATCTTTCCAGAATTTATTGGTATTTTTATTAATTTAATTTAAACTTATGAATTAATTTATGGAGAATAGAATACACTACGTGTGTTTTCTTATTCTAGTGGTCTAAGTATTCTATTTATTCAAGTTTTCTGTATTTCATCATTTATTATACCTGGATTTTGCATGTTAGCTTCTAGATATTTAACTCCTTTTGCTGTTGATATTATTATGAATGACTTTTCCCATTATGTGTTTTAACTGTCTACGGCTTCCAGTTGTTTTTTTTTTTTTTTGGTTTTTCAAGGTAGGGTCTCCCTCGGCTTCCTTTTTTTATGACGTAGTGTCTCGCTGTGGCCCAGGCTGACCTGGAATTCAGTATCAGGATAGCCTTGACTCACTACGATCCTTCTACCTCAGCCTCCCAAGTGCTGGGATTAAAGGCATGTGCTGCCATGCCTGGCTGGCCTCTGTCTTAATGTTCCCATTTGTCAGCATTAATAATTTCCTAGTTAGGTTATTATAAAGATATATAATTGATTTTTTTCTGCCACCATACTACTTTCATTGATTTTTTTCCATAAGATTCAAGATAAATACCTTTTTCTCCCTTAATTAAAGTCTTTTAGTTCTTTAGAGTACTGCACAAGCATGAGGTCTTGTCCCACTCCAGACACATATGTAAAAAGGTATACATGATTACTCATGTATATGCACTCAGTACTGAGGCAGCCAGAGCCTGGAGAGTTACTGGGGCCAGTTTACCAAAAAACAGTGAAACCCAAGTTCAATGGGAGACTGTCTCAGAGAAATAAGGCAGAACAACAATAGAGGATATCTAACATTCTTGAGGGTCTGGCTTCTGCATGCATGCACAAGGGGCATACGTGCATCTGCACACACAAATGATACACTACATACCCCCCCCCACTCCAACAGACCACACATACACACATGCCCACCCACCCCACAGAGGGAAGTCTCATACTCTTCAGAATGACATGCAATGTCATTATTTGACTCCTAATGGTGTAGTTAGCCTTTTTTTTTCTTTTAAATTAAGTTGAAACTTTGTATGGGTACATCAAGTGTTAGTACCATAATTCCCCTCCTTTCTGCCCCCACTCCACTCAGGGACCCCGTAGTGGGATTTCTGGTATTCATCATGGAGTGTGAGTTATGAGTTGTGAGAACAGCAGTCAGTCATTGTATAGGGGGGGACAATACCTCTGGCTATCCCCTACCACCCTGTGGCTCTTACATTCTTTCTGCCCCACTCTTCTTCACTGCCTTCTGAAAAGAGAAGATTTTCTACCCAAAGTGAGAGTAGCATTAATATAAGGGTATAAATATTAAGAGAAGTGCTTACTGGGCAGTTTGATAAGCATACTATATACATTTTTCCAGACATCAGCAGATGTTATACCTCTAGGGCTAATGACTACCCCTGTTTTAAGTTTTCAGTATGAGGGATGTGTTCCCCCCGTGGAGCTGGCCTCCAGTCCAATTGGAGGGTAGTTAGTTTCCACCATGACAGACCTGTCACATTGCACCCATTAGCTCATTTGGCCTGGCTGGCCAACTATATGGCTTGCAGTGTCCACTGTTGAGTATCTTCACTGGTGGTTATCTCTTTCTCCCATTGAACTACATGTAGAATGGCTTCTTCCAGCTTTCTGTCAGCTGGTCTACATGGAGGAGGTTATCAGCTCAGTTCCAGCAGGATTCCTCAGTGGCCTTGCAGCCCAAGTATGTGAAGTCTTCAGCAATAGGGTCTTACCATCTATTCTTGGTGGGAAACCAAGGGCCTCGGCAATGGCCTATAATGTTTTGGAGGCATCGGGTCCTCCATGACCTACAACTCACTGGAGGTAGTCCATCCCTGGCCCTGAAAGTTTTCTAACAACAATCTATGGCTCCTGATTGTTCCATTGTCCAAAACCAGAGGATTCCATATGACTTATTTGTATAATCTTAGATTTTGATTAGCCCTCCCTCCACCTTTCCTTTACTCAATCACTTCCCCTGACTTCACTTTGGGCCATTTCAACCCCGTTAATCTATTCTTCTATTGACCTATTAAGTACCCTCCTCCCTTCCTTTCTCTTCCCTTTATATATTCTTTTTAACTTACTGGCCCCCTTCTACTGAGTTTTTTCCTTCTCACACAGAAGCCCAATCATCTGTAGCTAGGATCCACATATGAGGGAGAACATGCAGTGCTTGGCTTTCTGGGCCTGGGTTACCTCACTTAGTATAATCCTTTCCAGATCCATCCATTTTCCTGCAAATTTCATAACTTCATTTTTCTTTACCACTGAGTAGAACTCTATTGTATAAATGTGCCACATCTTCATTATCTACTCATCAGTTGAGGGACATCTAGGCTGGTTCCATTTTCCAGCTATTATGGATTGAGCGGCAATAAACATGGTTGAGAATGTACTTCTAAGGAAATGGGATGAGTCCTTAGAATATATGCCTAGGAGTGCTATAGCTGGGTCATATCATAGATCAATTTTTAGCTGTCTTAGGAACCTTCACACTGATATCCACAATGGCTGGACCAGATTGCATTCCCACCAACAGTGTAGAAGGGTTCCTCTTTTTCTACATCGCTGTCAGCATTTATGATCACTTTTTTTCATGATGGTAACCAATCTGACAGGAGTGAGATGGAATCTCAATGTAGTTTTAATCTGCATTTCCCTGATGACTAGTGACGTAGAACATTTTATTAGATGCTTATATGCCATTTGTATTTCTTCCTTTGAGAATTCTCTATTTAGCTCCATAGCCCATTTTTTAATTGGCTTGTTTGACTTCTTATTATTTAACTTTTTGAGTTCTTTGTATATCCTAGATATTAATTCTCTATCAGATATATAGCTGGCGAAGATTTTTTCCCATTCTGTAGGTTGCCTCTTTGCTTTATTCACAGTGTCCTTTGCAGTACAAAATCTTTGTAATTTCAGGAGGTCCCAGTGATTAATATGTGGTTTTATTGCCTGAGCAATTGGGGTTATATTCAGAAAGTCTTTGCCAAGACCAGTATGTTGAAGGGTTTCCCCTACTTTTTCCTCTAGCAATTTCAGAGTTTCAAGTCTGATGTTAAGGTCTTTAGTCCATTTGGATTTAATTCTTGTGCATGGAAAGAGAGAAGAATCTATTTTCATCCTTGTACAGATACATATCCAGTTTTCCCAGCACAATTTGCTGAAGAGGCTGTCTTTTCTCCAATGAGTATTTTTGGCATTTTTATCAAATATCAGGTGGCTGTAGCTACCTGGACTTACATCTGGGTCCTCTATTCTATTCCATTGATCTACATATCTGCTTTTGTGCCAGTACCATGCTGTTTTTGTTACTATGGCTCTGTAGTATAGGTTAAAATAGGTATGGTGATACCTCTCAACTTATTTTTGTTGCTCAGCATTATTTTAGATATTTGAGGTTTTTTGTGGTTCCAAATGAATTTTTGAATTGTTTTTTCTATTCCTGTGAAGAATGCCTTTGGAATTTTGATGGGGATTGCATTAAATGTGTAGATTGCTTTTGGTAAGATTGCCATGTTCACAATATTGATTCTTCCAACAAGGGATACTTTTCCATTTCCTAGTGTCTTCTGCAATTTCTCATTTGAGTGTTTTATAGTTTTCATTGTAGAGATCCTTTACTTCCTTGGTTAGGTTTATTCCAAGGTACTTTATTTTCTTTGATGCAATTGTTGAATGAAATTCTTGATGTCCAAATTGTGTTCTTTTGTAGTGAGGATGAGGATGATGACCTTCAGTACGCTGATCATGATTATGAAGTACCACAACAAAAAGGACTAAAAAAACTCTGGAACAGAGTGAAATGGACAAGAGATGAGGTAGGCAAGATTTATTAACTTCATATGTGTATCTATCAATTATCAATCCTATTATAGTTAAGAAAGACTAGAAAAAAATATAATCTGAGAAAAAATTACCCATTAACTCACTTGTACATTCTTTTTTATATTTACTTATTATTTACAAGCAAGAGAGAGGGAGAGAAAAAAGAAAGACAGATGAAGAGAATAGGTCTGCCAGGGTCTCCAGCCACTGCAGAAGAACTCCAGATGCATGTACCACCCTGTACATTTGGCTTCTGGCTTTATGTGGATACTAGAGAATCGAACCTGGATCATTAGGCTTTACGGACAAGCACTTTAACTGCTGTGCCATCTCTTCCCCCCATTTTTTAAAATGAGAGACATGAATAACAGATTGATAATGGGATTGACAGAAACAGTATATAATACGTGGAGGAATTTTATAATAGTGACTTTAGTCCTTTTATAGATATCCATCAAGTCTTACTTGAAAGAATTAGAATGTATCTATAATGGGTATAGGAAAAGGATGAGAGAAATAGGTCTAATTTTTATTCCTGTTTTAATAGGATGATAAGTTAAAGAAGTTGGTTGAACAACATGGAACTGATGATTGGACTCTAATTGCTAGTCATCTGCAAGTAAGTGACATGTCTACTTTAAAGTATTTGATTAAATTCTCTAGTTTTTAGAAATGTGTCCATGCAGTTAAGGTTTTCTTCCTTAAAATATTCCTGTTTCTCATCTGCTTGTAGTTGGTGCTAATGGCTCAGAAAGCCTCTATATCTAGTACAGTTTGAACATCTTTAATCCAAAAATCCAAAATCTAAAGTATTTCAGACTGTTTTGATATTGAACCACAGTCTCATGTAATATGCCCAGTAAAATGGCAAGTACTAAAACTATGTATAAAATTACCTTCAGGTTATGTGGATAAGGTAGATGTGAACCGTAAATGAATTCCATGTGTAGACTTCTGTCTCATCTAAATATCTTATATGGATATGTGGATATTCCCAAATCACTCAAAATCTGAAAGTTGAAACACTTCTGGTCTCAAGCATTTTAGATATGGGATATTCAGCCTGAATAAAGGATTTGTTCAGGGCCCCCAAAAGATTATCAGTATAAAACAAAAATGACATTAACTTTGGATAGCACATAATAAATATTTATGAGAAAGTTGTTTTATTGTTAGGTAGGCTAGCAGTTGAACCTAGTGCCTTGCTCATATTAGGCAAGGACTCTACCACTGAAGATGTGAAATATGTTTAAACATTTTGAGAGAATTTGATTATTGACATATACTGATATCTACTGTAAAATCAGGAGAAACTTTTTTGCTAATGACAAATGTTTTAAAGTATTTTTTAAAATTATTCATTTATTCATTTGAGAGACAAAGAGGCAGATAGAGAGAGAATGGGTACACCAGGGCCTCTAGCCACTGCAAACAAACTCCAGATGCATGCCTGGCATTTTACATGGATACTAGCTACCAAACTAAAACCCTTTCTGAACTATCTCCTCACCCTCATGTTTTCTTGATAACTTGAGGGGAGTTATCATTTATCAACATGCTTTTAATAGCCTTTAGGATTCCCCCTCTAACTTAGGTTGACTTGGAATTCGATCGGTAGCCCCAGGTTGGCCTTGAACTCAGAACTCCTACTTTAGCCTCCTGAATGTTGGGACTAAAGGTATGTTCTACCACATCCAGACTTTCAGAGTTTTTTTTTTTTTTTTAAACTGTTGTATTATATGAACCTGCACTTCCATGTTGTTTGAGTTCTTAGGTCTTCTTTGTATAGTTTTTCTTTTTTTCTTTTAGTTTTTCTGAGGTAGGGTTTCACTGTAGCTCAGATTGACCCAGAGCTCGCTGTGTAGAGTCCTAGCCTGGCCTTGAATTCACAGTAGTTCTCCTTCCTTTGCCTCACATGTGCTGGGATTAAAGGTGTGTACTGCCACACCTGGCTTGTGTAGTTTTTTGCCTACTGCCATTCCTCAATTTTGGACTCATTACTTTATGGAATACCAGCTATGGCTTTATTGCTTATTATGTAATAAGGTTTAGTGTAGAGATACATACTTTAATTTCAAATGTGTTATTTTTAACTTGTTGTATAAGCCCTGTGATTAATTTAAAAAAAAACAGAATTTAGCCTGGCATGTGGCTCACACCTTTAATCCCAGCACAATGGAGGCAGAGGTAGGAGGATCACCATGAGTTCAAGGCCACCCTGAGACTACAGAGTGAATTCCAGGTCAGCCTGAGCTAAAGTGAGACCCTACCTCGAAAAACCAAAACCAATACCAAAAACAACACCCCAGAATTGGTACAGCTATATAAAATACATACTATGTGTCTAAAGAATGATATTGAATGTACTTTTCTTAACTAAAATTTTTTTTTTTCTTAAGCATATACTTGAAGTTTGGTTGTTTTTTTTTTTTTTCTGGGAGACATTTGTTCAGTAATGAAATTATCTAAATTCTTTCAGAATCGTTCTGATTTTCAGTGCCAGCATCGATGGCAGAAAGTTTTAAATCCAGAATTGATAAAGGGTCCTTGGACTAAAGAAGAAGATCAGAGGGTAACATGTTCATATTTTTTATATTCATTGTATAGGTAGACTAGTAGAGTTTTTTTCTTATTCACATGTTTTAACACATAAAGTATGTACTTAAATTACTTGATTTTTGTTCTCTGGAGACTGTTTGTATAAGGATTGAATATTGAGTGTCTTGAAATGTAGTTTTAATTGAATCAAACCAAGTACAGTAAATATTATTTCTGAGAACCTCCTTTACAAGAGAATGCATGCTGGCTGTAAGCTTTTGTAACTTTATTCAAAGTTAGTTTAGCATATTTAGGGTATAGTTTCCTGACACCAATTGAATTAACATTGTAAACAAATTTTAATTTTATTTTCACACTTGCTAACTTGGTATGTAAGGGATTTTTTTTAAGAGAGAGACAGAGGGAGGGAGGGAGCGATTGAGCATGAGAGAGAAAATTGATGCACCAGGGCCTCAGTCACTGAAGTCAAACTTCAGTTACTTGTGCCACCTCCTAGTGGGCATGTGTGACCTTGTGCTTGCCTCACCTTTGTGCATCTGGCTAACCTGGGATCTAGAAATTAGAGCATTGGTCTTTAGCCTTCACAGGCAAGCACCTTAACCACCAAGCCATCTCTAGCCTAGGAGTCATTCTTTTTCTTTCTTTCTTTTTGTCTTTTTCAAGGTAAGGTCTTGCTCTAGCCCAGGCTGACCTGGAAATCACTCTGTAGTCTCAGGGTGGCCTTGAACTCATGGCAATCCTCCTACCTCTGCCTCTCGAGTGCTTGGATTAAAGGAGTGCTCCACCAGGCCCAGTGAAGTCATTCTTCCCAGTGAAGTCATTCTTTTTTTTTTTTTTTTAATTTTTTAAATTTTTATTAACATTTTCCGTGATTATAAAAAAAGGTCCCATGGTAATTCCCTCCCTCCCCACCCCCACAAGTCATTCTTAATTTGTCCTCTTTACCTTAAATGAACCACATAATGAGGTAAATATCTGGATATCATGGTTCCAGAGGGCTTATGATTACAACCAATTCTGTACATAAAAGTTGTTGAATAGAAGGGTCTGCTCTCTACTAGGAATCACTGTTTTTTTTTTTTTTTCATGGCCTTTAAAGCTTCTCTGTTGCTAATATAGTTGAGAGTTATGTCATTGGGAATTAATGCATTCTTAGTACCACTCAGAACAAATTTTAAAAGTTATTTTAGTAGGCCCAGTACTGATCTGACTTACTTAATGGCCAATGGTAAGTTTTAAAATGTGTGATCTGTTTAAAAGTCATCTACCAACCTGTAATCCTAGCTACTTGGGAGGCTGAGGCCAGAATGATTGAAAATTCTAGGTCTTGTCTTGACTACAGAGTAAATTCAAGGCTAACTAGAGTAACTTAGTGAGACCCTGTCTCAAAAAATGAAAACAGGGCTGAGGATATTGTTCAGAATAGAATGCATGGGATGCATAAGGCCCTGAATTCAGTCCCTAGTACTGCAAAAAGTACATTTAATAAATTCTTAATTTATATTTATTTACCTTTAATTTTTATTTATCTGTATGCATGTTGGGGCGAGGAGACACACCAGGGCCTCTTGCCACTGCAAATAAACACCAGTTATTTGTACTACTTTTTGCGTCCTGCGTACATAGGTGGCCTGGGCATTGAACCAGGACCAGAAGGTGGTGCAAGCAAGTGCCTTTAACCACTAAGCTATATTCTAAGACTCTCAAATATTATTTTATTTTGTTATCTTTTTTGTTTTTTGAGGTAGGGTCTCACTCTAGTCCAGGCTGACCTGGAATTCACTATGTAGTCTCAGGGTGGCCTCAAACTCTTGGCAATCCTCCTACTTCTGCCTCCTGAGTGCTGGGATTAAAGGCATGCACCACTATGCCTGGCTCAAATTTTATTTTTATTTAGTTTTTTAAAATTTATTTATTTATTTGAGAGAAGGAAAGAGGCAGAGAGGGAGAGAGAAAGAGAGATGGAGAGAATGAGCACTCCAGGGCTTCCCGCCTCTGCAGACGAACTCCAGAGGCATGTGCCCCCTTGTGCATCTGGCTGATGTGGGTCCTGGAGAATCATTGAACGGGGATCCTTTCTTTGGCTTTGCAGGCAAATGCCTTAACCGCTAAGCCATCTCTCCAGTCCTTAAATTTTATTTTTTTAACATAGTAAGTAGATACATATAGTAAAAATACTGGTATGTATTAAATATGGTCAACCAATATGTTTATAATGTGATACCTGATAATGAAGCATAGTGACAGGGAGATAAAGATGGGCTGAGGAAAACTATTTTTGCAATTTTAGGTAAAAGAAAAAATGTGGGAAAAAAAATGTGTGATCTATATTTTTTCCAGTTCACGAAGGGAAGAAGTGAAAAGCTACAGATAACTATAGATATTTACTACTTCCAATATTATTTTATTTTTAAATGTAGGCATAGAAAAGACACATGTTTCAAAATTTTTGGTTATTTCAAATTTTACATGAAAGCAGTTTAATTTATGGATCACTTTAATTACCTTTGAAGTTTTTGTTTTGCTTTTTGATTTTTCGAGGTAGGGTCTTACTCTGGCCCAGGCTGACCTGGAATTCACTATGTAGTCTCAGAGTGGCCTTGAACTCATGGCTCTCCTACTACCTCTGCCTCCTGAGTGCTGGGATTAAAGGTGTGTGCCACCATGCCTGGCTCAACCTTTGAATTTTTGATGCATTGGAAGTCAATTTTTAAAGTTTTTTGCTTTTTTCAAGGTAAGGTTTCACTCTAGGCCAGGCTAACCTGAAACTCACTATGTAGTCTCAGGGTGGCCTTAAACTCGTGGTGATCCTTCTACCTCTGCCTCCCAAGTGCTAGGTTAATTGTAAGAAAATTTAAAAAAAAATTGTTATGAGAGAGAAGGAATTGGTATGCCTGGGACTCTAGCCCCTGAAATCAAACTTCAGCCACTTGTGCCATTCTTGTGCATCACCTTGTGTGTCTGCCTTATGTGGGATCTGGAGAGTTGAACATGGGTCCTTAGGCTTTGCAGGCAAGTACCTTAACTGCTAAGCCATCTCTCCAACCTCCAAATTAGTTTTTGAACTTGTCTAATGCTGAAGCAAAATTTTTATTATGCTCTAATGTAATAATGATGCTATTATCAAAATTATCTTTAGCAAAATAGCCCTGGCTGGAATTTAGGGTATTTAAAATGACATCCTTTAAAAAATATTTTATATTTATTTGTTTATTTATTTGAGAGAGAGAGAGAATGAATGGGCACTCCAGGGCCTCTAGCCACTGCAAATGAAGTCCAGATGAATGTGCCACCTCGTGTATCTGGCTTAAATGGGGCCTGAAGAATCAAACCTGGGTCCTTTGGCTTTTTAAGTAAGTGCCTTGACCGCGAAGCCCTAAAATGATACTTTTTTTTTTTTTTTTTTTTGAGGTAAGGTCTCACTCTAACCCAGGCTGACCTGGAATTCACTACAAAGTCTTAGGCTGATCTTGAACTCACAGGGATCCTCCTGCCTCTGCCTCTTGAGTTCTGGGATTAAAGGCATACACTACCATGCCCAGTCATATTCTTTTTTTTTTTTTAGTTTTTTTGTTTATTTATTTATATGAGACAGATTGGGAGTGAAAGAGGTAGAGAGAGAAGGAGAGGGAGAATGGGCACGCCAGGGCCTCCAGCCACAGCAAATGAACTCCAGATGCGTGCGCCCCCTTATGCATCTGGCTAACGCGGGTCCTGAGGAAATGAGCCTCAAACCGGGGTCCTTAGGCTTCACAGGCAAGTGCTTAACCGCTAAGTCATCTCTCCAGCCCGCCAGTGATTTCTTAATGTCTGTCTCTCTCTGCCTTTCTCTTTCTCTGAGGTGCTAGGTATCAAGCCCAGGGCTTGTGTGCAGTAGGCAAATGCTCTATGATTAAGCATCAACAAAGCCTTGCTATTCTTGAGTTAATATTTAAAACTTCTGTTAAGGTAATGCTTTTAAAAATTCTGTTTTTGCTCTTAGGTTATTGAATTAGTTCAGAAGTACGGACCAAAAAGGTGGTCTTTAATTGCAAAACATTTAAAAGGAAGAATAGGCAAGCAGTGTAGAGAAAGATGGCATAATCATCTGAATCCTGAAGTGAAGAAATCTTCCTGGACAGAAGAAGAAGACAGGATCATCTATGAAGCACATAAGCGGCTAGGAAATCGCTGGGCAGAAATTGCCAAACTCCTTCCTGGAAGGTGCTTATAGATGGTTATACATATTTCCATACTTAAAAACTGTCTTTTATTATCTTACTATTAAATATGCTTGCAAGTCCTTTCTGGTTTTTATTTATGATTACAATTTAGATTGTACAATACAACCATTCATTTGGGACTTTTGTAATGAAATATAGGGTCTCACTCTAGCCCAGGCTGACCTGGAATTCACTATGTTGTCTCAGTCTGGTCTTGAACTCACAGTGATCCTCCTACCTCTGCCTCCTGAGTGCTAGGATTAAAGGCATGCCCCACCATGCCCAGCTTTGTAATGAAATTAAAAAAAAAAATTATTTATTTATTTGAGAGAGCAAGAGAGGGAAAGAGGTAGACACACATGTACACACACACACACACAGTGGGAGGGAGGGAGAGAATGAGCACATCAGGGCTTCCAGTTACTGCAAAGGAACTCCAGATGCATATGCTGCCTTGTGCATATGGCTTACATGGTCCTGAGGAATCGAACTGAAGTCCCTTGGGTTTTGCAGACAGATGCCATCTCTCCAGCCCTGAAATATTTGAGAGAGAATATGAATGAGAATGGACATGCCATAATCTCTTGCAACTGCAAGTGAACCTCAGACATATGCACCACATACTTGGGCACTGAACCTGGGCCAGTAGGCTTTGCAAGCAAGCGAGTTTAAGTGCTGAGCTATATCCCCATCCTTAATGAAATATTTTATAGCAATACTTGGTACAATAAAATAGACCTTAGATTTTGTAAATAATATACTCTCAGAATCATGTTTATATATTGTTGTCCTGCAAAACCTCTGTGTATAAACTATTAAAATGGAATCTAACTTAGATATTTTTTTCATATTGTATACTCTGCACAAGACTTGAGAATTACAAATATATCGGCTAAAGCAAACTGCTATGAAAGTGTTAGGAAAATTAATGGTATTTATTTATTTCACAGAGAAAGGCATATAGAGATAGAGAGAATGGGTACTACAGGGTCTATAGCTACTGCAAATACACTCCAGATGCATGCTCCACTTTGTGCATTTGGCTTTACGTGGGTACTGAGGAACTGAACCTGGGTCCTTAGGCTTTGCAGGCAAGCGCCTTAATCACTGAGCCATCTCTCCAGCCTGAAAATTCAATTTTTAATTAATTATGGTATGATTTAAAGAGTGTAAGTAGTATACATATCCATGTGGATAAAATGCAGCATTTCCCTCAGGGTTAGTAAGGTGCCAGATATGCTCTTCATTGTACTGGTTCAAATGTTTCCCAGTAGTCTTTGGCATGGCCTACCAGTAACCTTGGGTACCATATTGAGAATAGATGCACTTGAGGTTTTTGTTTTTTTTGTTTTTTTTTTTTTTTTTGTACTTGTATTTCATTGCTGTGATCTCTGTATAGTAATTCATAGTGTATACAGTTTTCTGTGTATTTCAACTTAATATTTTTATACTTTGAAAATATGTAAAGCAGCATTAATGTCTTTGTTTTGTAGATAATATATAGTTAAGGGATGGTATTGCTTTTTTTTTTTTTTTTGGTTTTTTGAGGTAGGGTCTCACTTTAGCCCAGGCTGACCAGAAATTCACTATGTAGTCTCAGGGTGGCCTCAAACTCATGGTGATCTTCCTACCTCTGCCTCCTGAGTGCTGGGATTAAAGGTGTGCACCACCACATCTGGCTCAGTATTGCATTTTTTTTTAATACAAGTTGCTAATCCTGAACTAAGAAGTCCATTTTTTGTCTCTTATACATCTTTTTTTTTTCCATCTTTAAAAAATTTGCTCCCATGTTTATGCTGTTCTGTTAATTATTGTATTGTCTATAATAGATCACAGAGTTAGGTCGTGGCAACAGATCACATTATTATTTTTTTTTTAATTTTTTTGTTCATTTTTATTTATTTATATGAGAGTGACAGAGAGAAAGAGGCAGATAGAGAGAGTGAGATTGAGAATGGGCGCGCCAGGGCTTCCAGCCACTGCAAACGAACTCCAGACGCGTGCGCCCTCTTGTGCATCTGGCTAACGTGGATCCTGGGGAATCAAGCCTCGAACCGGGGTCCTTAGGCTTCACAGGCAAGTGCTTAACCGCTAAGCCATCTCTCCAGCCCCAGATCACATTATTTAGCATACTGTATTAGTTACTTTTTACTGTGAACAAATCTTACGCATCTTGTTACTGTCTGTATAACCTATCTTAGTACCTTAACATTTTCCCTTTCCTTTCCACCCATGCCCCCTCTCCCTTGCCTTTCCCTTCCTCCTCCCCCTTCCTTTCTTTCTTTCCTTTCTCTGCCCTTTATCCTTTGCCCTTTTACTTTACTTTCACCATCCCTTTCCTTTCTCCCCTTTCCCTTTTCCCTCCTTTCACCTTTGCTCTTCCTTTTCCCTCCTATTCCTCCCTTTCCTCTCTCTTTTTTTCTTTCAATTGAACCCTGGACCTTACATATGCTAGACAAGTAATCTACCACAACTACTATAATTGTAGACAATATTCCATGGTTATTCTTTCCCTCCCCCACTTTCTTCTTTTGCACTCCACTCTCCATCATACCCCCTGCTCCTCTCGATCAGGCTCTCTTTTATTTTGATGTTATGATTATTTCTTCCTGTTACGAAGTCTTATGTAGTAGTATTAGGCACTATGATGGATATCCAGGACATTTTATGTATGGAGGAGCACGCTGTAAGGAGTCCTACCTTTCTTTTGGCTCTTACATTCTTTCCACCACCTCTTTTGCAATGGACCCTGAGCCTTGGAAAATGTGATAGAGATGTTTCAGTGCTGAGCGCTCCTCTGTCACCACTTCTCAGAGTAATCCCAAGGTCACTGCCATCTGAAAAGAGAAATTTCTCTAACCAAAAGTGAGAGTAGCATTAATATATGTGAATGAACATTAACAGAAGTGCTTACTGGGCAGTTTGGTGAGCATAGTATATACATTTAGCCAGACAGCAGCAGACGTTACACTCCTAGGGATCATGACTGCCCCTGTTTTAGGTTTCCGGTATCAGGGATATATTCCCTCCCATGGAACAGGTCTCCAGTCCAATTAGAGAGCAGTTGGTTTCCCCCATAACAGACATGCCACTATTGTACCCATTGGCTCATTTGGCCTGGCTGGCCAAATTTAAGGCTTGCAGTGTCCACTGTTGGGTTTTTCCACTGGTGATTTTTTTCTCTTCCATTGAACTTCATGCAGTATAGCTTTTTCCAGCTTTCTGTCAGCTGGTCTACATGGAGGAGGTTTTCAGCTCAGTTCCAACAGGATTTTTCAGTGGCCTTGCAACCCACGTATGTGGAGTCTTCAGCAACATGGTCTTACCATCTATTCCTGGTGGGAAACCAAGAGCCTTGTCAATGGCCTGTAATATTTTGGGGGTGTCTGTGACCTCTCTGGAAGGTATCCCATCCCTGTCACTGAAAAGTTTCTAGTAAATTCTGTGGCTTCTGAGTATCCCATTGTCCAAAAAAGTAGGTTTCCATATGACTTATTTATATTCTCTTATATTTTTATTAAACCTCCCTCCACCTTCCCTTTATTCTCTTCCCCTGACCTCACTTAGGCCTTTTCATGCCCATTAATCTATTCTACTTACATATATACAATACCATCCTCTTAAGTCCTCCCTCCCTCCCTTTCTATCTCCTTTCTAGCTTACTGGCCTCTGATACTGAGTTTTCTTCCTACTCACATAGAAGTCCAATCATTTGTGGCTAGGATACACATATGAGAGAGAAAATGTGGCATTTGGCTTTCTGGGCTTGGGTAACCTCACTAACTATAATCCTTTCGGGATCCATTCATTTTCCTGCAAATTTTATTTCAGTTTTCTTTACCACTGAGTCAAACTCCATTGTGTAAATGTGCCACATCTTCATTATCCACTCATTAGTTGAGGGACATCTAGGCTGGTTCAACTTCCTAGCTATTGTGAATAGAGTGGCAATAAACATGGTTGAGCAAGTATCTCTAAGGTAGTGAGAATATTCCTTAGGATATATGCCTAGGAGTGGTATAGCTGGGTCATATGGTAAATCTATTTTTAGCTGTCTCAGCAACCTCCACACGGATTTCCATAATGGCTGGACCAGATTGCACGTCCATCAACAGTGTAGGGGAGGGTTCTTCTTTTTTAAAAATATTTTATTTATATTTATTTATTTGCGAGAGACAGAGTAAGACAGAAGGAGAGAGAGAATGGGCATGCCAGGGCCTCAAGCCACTGTTAATGAACTCCAGACACATGCACCATCTTGTGCATCTGGCTTATGTGAGTTCTGGGGAATCACACCTCGGTCCTTTTGCTTTGCAGGTAAGTGCCTTAACCACTAATCCATCTCTCCAGCCCAAGGGTTCCTCTTTTTCCATATCCTTGCCAGCATTTATGGTCATTTGTTTTCATGATGGGATGGAATCTCAACGTAGTTTTACTCTGTATTTCCCTGATGGCTAGTTATGTAGAACATTTTTTAAGCTGTTTATATGCCAACTGTATTTCTTCTTTTGAGAACTCTATTTAATTTCATTGCCCATTTGTTAATTGGGTTATTTGATTTCTTACAAGCTTTTTAAAATTTTTTTAATTCATTTTTATTTATTTGAGAGTGACAGACAGAGAGAAAGAGGCAGAGAGAGAGAGGGGGGTGGAGAGGGAGAGAATGGGCATGCCAGGGCCTCCAGCCACTGCAAATGAACTCCAGACACATGCACCCCCTTGTGCATCTGGCTAATGTGGGTCCTGGGGAATCAAGCCTTGAACCGGGGTCCTTAGGCTTCACAGGCAAATGCTTAACCGCTAAGCCATCTTTCCAGCCCTTCTTATTAGTTTTTGAGTTCTTTGTATATCCTAGATATTAATCCTATCAGATGTATAGTTGGCAAAGATTTTCTCTTATTCTGTAAGTTGCCTCTGCTCTATTCACAGTGTCCTTTGCTGTCAAAAAATTTACAATTTCATGAAGTCACAGCAGTTGATACCTGGTTTTATTTCCTGAGCAATTGGGATTATATTCAGAAAGTCTTTGACAATACCAATATGTTGAAGGGTTTCCCCTATTTTTTCCTTTAGTAGCTTCAGAGTTTCATATCTGATTATTAAGGTCTTTGATCCACTTGGACTTAATTATTGTGAATGGAGAGAGAGAAGGATCTATTTTCACCCTTCTACGGATACATATCCAGCTTTCCCAGCAGCATTTGAAGAGGCTGTCTTTGCTCAAATGAGCATTTTTGTCAAAGATCAGCTAGCTGGCTATAGCTACCCATATTAACATCTAGTGTCTGTTTTTGTGGTGGCACCATGCTGTTTTCATTACAGTGGCTCTGTAATATAGGTTAAAATTATGTATGGTAATACCACCAGTCTTATTTTTGTTGTTCAAAATTGTTTTAGATATTCGATGTTTTTTGTGCTTCTAAATGAATATTTGGATTGTTTTTTTCTATTTCTGTGAAACATGCCATTGGAATTTTAGTAGGGATTGCATTAAGTGCTATTAAATTAAATTGCTTTGGTAAGATTGCCATTTTTCACAATATTTATTCTTCCAATCCAAGAACAAGGGATATCTTCCCATTTCCTAGTGTCTTCTGCAATTTGTTAAGTGCATATATGTTTAGGATTGTAAGGTCCTCCTGTTGGAGCGTTCCTTTAATCGATATAAATTGACCTTCCTTATCTTTTCTAACTAATGTTGGTCTGAAGTCTACCCTGTCATATATTAGGCTAGTGACCCCTGCTTGTTTTCTAGGCCCATTTGCTTGAAACACTGTTTTCCAACCTTAACTAAGATAGTGTCCATCCTTGAATACATTTTTTTCTTTTTCCAGCTTTTGATTTTGAGACTGGGTCTTGTTTATGTGGCCATGAATTCCCTATACTCCTGCTATTGCCTCTAAGTGCTGGGATTACAGGTTTATAACACTGTGCATAGCTCTTTTTTCTGGTCTTACATGCTAGTTCATTCTTATTCAGATTGTAGCTATATGGTCATTTCACCAGAGGTATACCTGGATCACCTAACTAAAGGTATCCCACTGGCTCACTTTCTTATATTACTTAAGTGTCTGCATTGCAATGATATTTTTCTTTTTTCTATTTATTTGTTTTTTTTCAAGGAGAGAAAAAGAGAAGATGGGGAAGGGGTGCATGCACCAAGGCCTCTTGCCACTGTAAATGTACTCCGGATGCATGTGCCACTTTGCATCTGGCTTTAAGTGGATAAGTGTTTGCAAGCAGGTGGCTTTAAGCACTGAGCAACCTCTCTAGCCTGCAGTGATTTTTTTTTTTCTTATTTATATTTTTGGGTTTCTTTTTTTTAAATCTTCCTTCCTTTTCCTTTGTAATACTTTGACCTAGAATGTTAGCTTCATAACAGTAAGGCCCCTTCATGTCTTTTTCAACATATCTCTGGTGCTTAGAAATGTGCCACTTGTGAAGTTTTGTGCTAGTTATACAATATTAAAATTTGTGGAGTGCTTACTTCCCTTTTTAAATTACTCACTTTCATTTCTAGGACTGATAATTCTATCAAAAATCACTGGAATTCTACTATGCGAAGAAAAGTGGAACAGGAGGGCTACTTACAAGATGGAATAAAATCAGAACGATCTTCTTCAAAACTTCAACACAAACCTTGTGCGCCTATGGACCATTTGCAAACCCAGAATCAATTTTACATACCTGTTCAGGCACATATTTTTAATTTTTTTACTATTTAAATTTTTTCTTAAGTTGCTATTGGGTCTTAGTTCCTCTATGGGAAAGTTGCCTGGTTTTATCATTGTTTCTCTGTGTGTTGTGTATGCCTGTGCATGTGTGTGCATGTAGGGTGTTCCTAGCACAACCTTAGGCACTCAGCCCATCCTTCTATTATTTTATTTTATTTTTTTGAAATGGGTTCTTTCATTGGTCTGCAACTCACTAATTAGGTAAAACTGACTGGCTCACAAGCTTGAGGGATCTTTCTGTCACTGTCTTCCTTCCTCTGGGATTGCCACCACACCCAGCATTTTAATGTAAGTTCTGGGGACCGAGCTTAAATTCTCATGCTTGGGAGACAGAGCACTCTCCTGACAGTTATCTCCCTGGCCTTACTGCTTAGTTTCTTAGTTGGACAGGTAAACTCATGTGGTGTGTGTATGTGGGGCACACAGATATACATTAAATTTCTAAACTGAAACAATATGCCATAACTTTCACAAATATTTTGGTTAAAAACTTAGTAAAATGTTTTATATATAATTATCACATTGAGAAATATATATATATACACACACACATAGTTACCAATACTCTTTAATTCTTTGCATTTGTGATTCAGTTGACATCTAAAGGTGTGCTTTGGACGTATATTGTATTTTTCACTTACTGTTCTGTGTGATTAGTATTGCTTATCCTATAGGTTTGTATAAAATGGTTTAAAGGAGAAGTACTCAAAATTATTAAAGTGATCTTTGGGGGGGGTCTTTGATGTTGTTCAACTTTTCATTTTACTTAGATGACTTTAGCCTTTGCTTAGATTCATTATAATAGAAATTATCTGAGTTCTAAATGAAACAAGCTCTAGGTTGCCCTTTACTGTACATTTTCCTACCTGTAAGAAACTTCTTTTGGCGTCTTCATAGGACTTGCTTTATCTTTTCATTTTTGTCTATTATTTGTTTTGATGATTAATTCTTGCCTATTATTTTTTAATGATGATTAATTCTTGTTTCTTTTCATATAATATGTAAACATTGCTAGGACTAAAAAGTATCTATCAAAAGATAAAATTAGAGCTGAGTGTGGTGGTGCACACCTTTGATCCCAGTACGCGGGAGGCTGAGGTAGGAGGATCACCATGAGTTCAAGGGCACCCTGAGGCAACATAGTGAATTCCAGGTCAGCCTGGACTAGAGTGAAACCTTACCTCGAAAAACCAAAACATAAATAAATAAATAAAATGAATAAATAAAATAAAATTAGGCAAGGTGTTGAAAAGTTCATTTTGATCATGCCTCAGATTTTATTTACTTTTTATGAACGTTACTAAATTTTTAAAGACATACTTTAAAAAGGCATACTTGAAGTACTGACTTTTTACAAATGCAAAAACATGTGAAGACAGTGTAGGTTTTTTTTTTTTTAATTTTTAATTTTTTGAGGTAGGGTCTCACTCTAGCCCAGGCTGACCTGGAATTCACTATGGAGTCTCAGGGTGGCCTCGAACTCACGGCAGTCCTCCTATCTCTGCCTCCCGAGTGCTGGGATTAGAGGCATGCTCCACCATGCCTGGTGACAGTGTGGTTTTTTACCTTAAAGTTTTATTTCTTTAGAGTTCTACATTTCAACAGCATAAACCATAAACTGAAATGTTCTGCATTTTTATCTTGGAAAGGCTATCATTTAATTTTTTAAAATATTTTATTTGTTCATGAGAGAGAGAGATTGAGATTGAGAGAATAGACAAGCCAGGGCCTCTAGCCAATGCAAACAAATTCCAGACACATGTGCTACCTTATTCATTTGACTTACTTGGGCATTGGGAAATCAAAACTGGGTCTTTTGGCTTTGCAGACAAGTGCCTTAACTGCTAAGCCATCTCTCCAGCCCAAATTAAAAAAAAATTATTATTATTATTTTTATTTATTAGAAAGAGAGAGAGAGAGAGAGAGAGAGAGAGAGAAACAGACAGAGAGAATGGGCATGCCAGGGCCTCCAGCCAGTGCAAACAAACTCCAGACACATGTGCCAGCTGCCTTGGCTTACATGGGTCCTGAGGAATTGAACCTGAGTCCTTTGACTTTGCAGGCAGGTACCTTAACCATTAAGCCATCACTCTGTAAAACTTATTTTAAAAATTGAAAAAATCACTTGGTGCCAAGGGAGTGTTTTGCAACCTTCACCAAAAAATAAAGGTTTTTCTTATGTTTTAAAAATTGTGGGTCTGGGGAAATGGCTTCATGGATAAAGAACTTGCTGCTCAACATGGAGTACTTTCAAACATGTAGTGTATCATGTTTACAGTAGACTGTTAGGCTGATTAATCTAGGCTATGAAGCCAGGCTTTGTGTTATACACTTGAAATTCTAGAACTCAAGAGGCTGAGGCAAGAGGATTACAAGTTTAAGACCAGCATGAACTACATGCTAAGTTCAGGCCCGCTTGGGCTGAATAATGAGACCCTGTCTCAAAATAAACAAGCAGGCAAACGAAGGAAAACAACAATTCCCCCAAGTAAAATAAGCAAACAAGAAATCAAACTCTCCCAAACTAGGTTAAATAATTTTCATATTTCATCTAATAAAAGTTGAGGGATTTTTCTATATTTTTATGCTTGTATCAGATTCTAGGGACAAGTGATTTCATTATGAGGCAAGAAATTATTACAAGCATGAATTTTCTAAATTGTTAGGTACTTCTTTTTCAATGTTCACATTTAATCACAAGTTTTATTTTCTTTAGATTAAAAAACATGCATATGTTTAATAGTCTTACTTTACTTAATTTTTAGATTCCTGGATATCAATATGTATCATCTGAAGGAAATTGTGTAGAACATGTTCAAACTTCTGCCTTTATTCAGGTAAGTTTTATTTGTAACAAAGGAAGAGTCAGACATAGTGCACACCTATAATCCCAGCGCTCAGAATGCTGAGGCAGGAGGATTGTCATGAGTTCAAGATCAGCCTGAGTGATGTAGTATCAGGCAAGCCAGGGGTGCATAATAAGACCCTGTCCTAAACACACACACACACACACACACACACACACACACACACACACACACACACAGAGAGAGAGAGAGAGAGAGAGAGAGAGAGAAAGAGAAACAGAAAAACAAAAAACTTGGAAGCCTGGTGATATGGTGTGGGCCTGTGATTCCAGCACTTGGGAGGCTGAAGCATTAATATTGTGAATTGGAGGCCAGCCTGGGCTACATAGTGAGTCCCCATGTCTAATAAATAAATGCATAAGTGAAAAGGTTTATAAATGGATTTGAGAATAGAAACTGGAAGTATGAGGCAGTGGACAGTAACCAGTGTGGTTATTAGTTAAATTTTACAACTTGAAGCATTCACACATTTTCCAAGTTGTATAGGATATATTATAGGTTAGTAGACTAAAATACTCCAGACATACATTTTTTTTTTTCCAAAGGTAGGGTTCCATTCTAGCCCAGGCTGACCTAGAATTCACTATGTAGTCTCAGGGTGGCCTCGAACCCATGGCAATCCTTCTACCTCTGCCTCCCAAGTGCTGGGATTAAAAGCGTGTGCTACCATGCCTGGCTCAGACATACATTTTTAACTGATGCATAGGTGATGAAATGTTTTTTTAAAAATTATATTGAGATAAGAGCTCATGTAGCCCAGGCTGCCCTTGAACTTGCCATGTAGTTGAGGGTGACCTTGAATTTCTGATCTTCCCCCAAGTGCTAAGATTGCAGGTATGTGCCACCATACCCAGTTACATGTGGTGCTGGGGATTGGACCCAGGGCTTCGTGTATGCTAGGCAAGCACTCTACTAACTGAGCTACGTAACCAACCAGCTGTTTCTTTTTTTTGAGTAAGGGTGTCATGTTGTAGTCCAGGCTGGCCTTTAACTAGCAATCCTTTCTGTGTTCTTGAGTGTAGTAATTGCAATGTGGGCACTACGCTTGATGTAGTATGTTTTAAACATTTAAATTTCCCCAAATCCTTTCTACTAAATGGAAGATTATTTACTAGCTCAGTTTTAGAGTCTGGAAGAATTGTGACATACAGTTGTACCATTAAGGGTTTGTAGCATTAAGCTTTATTTTAGGTTGTATAGAAGAAAATAAAAATTAGAGCACCAATATTTTAAAGCAGTTGTGTAAGTTGCCTATTTTTATCTTTAATTTAACTTACTTTAGCAACCCTTTGTTGATGAAGATCCTGATAAGGAAAAGAAAATAAAGGAACTTGAGTTGCTTCTTATGTCAGCTGAGAATGAAGTTAGAAGAAAGCGATTTCCATCCGTAAGAAATAAGCTTATGTGTTTTTATTTTGTTAGAATCCTTTCTACATATGCTTTTATAATTTTTTGCTAGCTAGCAAGCATTTCAATATAACTTCACATTTAATTTTTTTTTAATTTATTTGAGAGGGAGAGAGCGAGAGAGAAAGAAAATAAAAAGAGGTAGATAAAAAGAATGGGTGCACCAGGGCCTCAAGCCACTGCACACCAACTCCAGACACATGTGCCACCTTGAGCATCTGGCTTATTGGTAATTGAACCTGGGTCCTTAGGTTTTGTAGGCAAGTGCCTTAACTGCTAAGCTGTGTTTCCAGCCCAAACTTGACATTTTAATATGGAGTAAACATTGTTTTTTTTTTTTTCCTTTTAATTTGTAACTTTGAAGGTGTTTAATTATGAACATCTCTTTCAGCATGTTTTGTAATGTTTGTTTAATGAGTTATAAATGTCAAACAGACATGGGGTAAAGTCTTTGATTTGTATTTTTGTGAAAATTATGTGTGGCTTAAGGTAAGCTTTGGCTTTATTTTAGACATCCCATGTAATGATGACTCTAGTAGAAAAGGACAGATGCAGAGAGAGATAAGCTCTAAAATTACTTTCTTTTAGAAAAATTTTCCTGTTTATTTATGATATGAATTCAGTAAAAAGAACATTAAGAAGATGTAGAAAGAAAGCCTTTAAATTTTAATGCCCTCTAAAGAATTTTTTTCAAGAAAAAGGAGGAATTTTATATGGATATTGAGTTTCAGTTACCAGATGCAGAAACTTTAGATTTGGTTAGAATATCTAGGAGTATTAGATAAACGACATTTGTGCTACTTATTTTCTCATTGCTGTGAACTAATACCCTGCCAAAAGCAAGTTATAAAGGGTTAATTTGGCTTACAAATTTTTTTACAGTAGAAATAAATGTATTTTCCCAAGATATTCATTATGGACCAGTCATGCATTTAAATATAATGCTCTAAAACATTATCCACAAAGAGCTTACAGATCACATTTAATAACAAAACATCTAGTTGCTTAATACATATTTTTACAGTTACAATTTAATTTTCAAAACCAAACATGTAAGTATTATCACTTTATAGCAAAGGACATTTAAGTGGATTGCACAAACAGGCAGACTTGTGTGATAAGAGGAGAAAGAAGAAAATTATAATTAAGCCCCAGAATTTATAAGACAGTATTCAGATACTTCTTTTTAACTCAGGCCTAATTTTATAATGAGCCAGGTCACTGAGTATTAGATTTTGATAAAAATATAATCTTGGGCTGGAGGGATGGCTTAGCAGTTAAGGCATTTGCCTGCAAAACCAAAGGACCCAGGTTCGACTCCCCAGGACCCATGTTAGCCAGATGCACAAGGGGGCGCATACATCTGGAGTTTGTTTACAGTGGTTGGAGGCTCTGGCATGCCAATTCTTTCTCTCTGTCCCTCCCTCTTTCTCTGCCAAATAAGTAAATAAAAAGAAAATATTTAAAAATATGTAGTTATCCATATCAGCTGGTAACCCCACCCCGCTTCGATAATGTGTGATGGACATTAGTAATTTCCTAAACCACGACTGATGCTGTGTGTGTTACTTTTTCTTATACATGAACTGAGGCCCTGTAACACTCAAACATGTCAAGTAAAAATTGGTTCTAGAGACTTTACCCATGAATTTAGTAACTGTTTATTGAAAACCTATTTTTCCCTTGTCTCCAGAACTCACTACTGAAAATACAGCTGCTCAAGCTCTGGCTCTGAGTCACTGAGTCTTTAGTTCATCTTTCAAGACACACAGAGATAGAAATTTTCTCTAAGGACAAAGCTGTCTTTGGACTTTCATCAGGGGTATTTCTGAAGTGTACACATTCATCTAATACAGCCTCCTCTCTTTGTCTGTCATTTGGTACTTAAGTCTATGTCACATATTTTGTCTTCCCTTGGCGTTTTCTACAACCTATTTTAGTTTTGTCCAGCCGGTGTGCTTTTCCTTCATCTCTGTGCTAGAGCTGTTCCCTGTCACTGCTGTCCTTTGCTTTCCTTGAACCAGTTTGATCATCTGGGCTTTCCTACCTTCCTTCTTCTAGCTTCTTATCCACAAGATGACTATTAGTGACACTTCCTTAAAGGCTAGGTCTTCAGTGAGTTCTACTCATAAGCACTTCAATGGGTACTGCTTTGCTCAAAGAAACGTTGTATACTTTAGATTACCTCTGCGACAACATTCATTTTGAATGCTATTCAAAAGTATCCTGAAAAAAATGGTTTCTTGAGGATTTCTGTCATATAAGTTGGTATTAAAAGAATACATTTCTCAACAAAAGATGTTTTTACTTTTGTCAATTCAATTATAAATACTGGATTTTGCAAGATCACAGTTAAAATATTTGGTATAAGACATCAATTTATACATACAATGGATAGATCAAAAAGTTCACTTTTTGGCTTCATGATGAGAAATTAAAATTTATAGGATATATTAAGGTTGAAACTTAAAAAACCCTAAACAATAAAAAACTAAGACAGTTTTTTATTGTAATGTCTATTAACTTCAGACTATATAAGTAATGAAACTCTGCAAGTAAGATAATATCAAGTCAGTTGTCATCCATGACCCATAATCCTTTTATATTTTAACTCAAAGACAAGTATAATGTAAAAGTAAGTAAACTTTAACTTTCCAGATGTTCTGGCTAAGAATTATTAGTCAAGTCAGATAATTTATTTGCCATAAGTGACCTCTTAATTGTTATGAGGTAGCAGTCATGAACTGTACCACCTTCTGTGGAGGTTGTTCCCTCTACTCATGAGGCTTCCCATTTCATATGACAAGTATGAACAAGGGACAGAAGAGCCACCTTTCATTGTTTCTTTTTTTTTCCTTTTTTTTGGGGGGGGGAAGGGTAGGGTCTTGTTCTAGCCCAGGCTGACCTGGAATTCACTCAGTAGTCTCAGGGTGGCCTTGAACTCAAGGTGATCCTCCTACTTCTGCCTCCCAAGTGCCAAGTGCTGGGATTAAAGGCATGTGCCACCATGCCTGGCTCTTCATTGTTTCTTTGATTCTTGGTGTTTTCATAGTATCCTAAATACCTGATTTCAATTTTACAGCAAAACAAACATCAATGTTTATGCTGGTTAGTTACTACTCCAAGTTGCATGTATTAATGACTTCCAACATAATCTCTAGGAATAATTCATACTTCTGAACCATGCTTTAGAAAAACATTTGAGAAGTCTAAGCAGGATTTATTCCTATTTCATCATTGGTAATAATTGCACTTGTTGCTGCAGGAATAATTGCACTTGTTGTGGCAGGAACTTTAAATTCTTTTGCTGTAAACTTTAAGACTGCTGTCAAAGGCATACTTTCAGGAACACAGTACTTTGTAGGGCAGCCACGGGTCAGACATGAGTGTGATCTTAAAGGACACCTTTGACATGGTGGAGCCACACTGACACCCTGCAGCCCTGGTCTTGACTTGGCTTACAATTTTTTGTTGTTGTTGGTTTTTCGAGGTAGGGTTTCACTCTAGCTCAGGCTGACCTGGAATTCACTATGTAGTCTCAGGGTGGCCTCAAAATCACAGCAATCCTCCTACCTCTGCCTCCCGAGTGCTGGGATTAAAGGCGTGTGCCACCGTGCCCGGCCTTGGCTTACAATTTTAAGGGGAAGGTTTTGGTGGGGAAGGAATGACAGCAGTAATGGGAACAGAGATGTCATATCTTCCTAGAGTCAGGAAACAGAGAACAAAGGGGAAGTGAGGCTGGGCCATAGAACCTTAAGGATTGTCCCCCATGTCCTATTTCCTTGAACAAGTTTCCATCTCCTAAAGATTCCACAATCTTCCCAAATAGAGCCACCCTGATGAGGAACAAGTATTCAAACTCATGCACCTATGTGGGACATAGCACATTCAGACTCAATTGGACTCACTAGGTTCCGCAGCTATCTCATGATATAAAGTACATTTAGTTTAACTTCAAAATTCACCATAGTCTTTTACCAGTCCCCAAACTGAAAAAGGTCACAGTCTCATTGGAAACTCAAGGCATTTTCCTTGCTGTGAGCCCTATGAAATCAAAACACAAGTGAATGGCACAGAATAAACATTCCCATTCCAAAAGGGAAGGAATGGATCAAAGCAAGACTGAAGCCCAGCAGGGCAAACACCAAATCTTGTATATGCTGGACTTACGAAATGTCTGGGTTCCAAATGCGTGGGTAGTTCTATCCCTCCAGTTCTGCTGTCTATAGTACACATGGCCTCTCTTGGGCTAGCTTTTCTCTGAGACTGTAGCTTTTTTTTTTATTTTTTATTTTTTATTTTTAGCAGACATCCCATGGTCCTGGCATCTCTAACATCCTGGAGTCTCTATTGTAACTTAAGGTTCACCTTTACAGCTTCAGGAAGTGGCCTCTCTGGGTGTTTTTATAGGGATTCTAACTAGGTCATACATTGCCTGGTCTCAGTGGCTCTCTGGAACCGTGGTGCAATACTCCATGACTCTTTCAACCATATGTTTTTTCATGCCTTCAAAACCAGTATAAAGTTCTGCTGCCAGTTGGGTTGAAGACTGGCTCCAAGCTATAGTTGCATCTCTATGCCTTGATTCCTGCACCTGAAAAACACTTTCCTAGTCTTCGAAGAGAAGGAAGTTTCTTAAGTATTTTACCTTCAGACTTACTGTTTTCAAAATAATCTGCATTCCAGAGGCCAGTAAGTTAAAAAGGAGACATAAAGGGAAGAGAAAGGAAGGGAGGAGGGTACTTAATAGGTTGATATTGTATATATGTAAGTACAATGATTGAGATGTGGAGGTAATATGATGGAGAATGGAATTTCAAAGGGGAAAGTGTGGGGGGGGGGCGGGGGGAGGGAACTACCATGGGATTTTTTTTATAATCATGGAAAATGCTAATAAAAATAATCTGCATTCCTACTAGCTAGGGCTTTACCATCAGGGCATCTTTTCTATAGTCCCAGTGCAAAACCATATGCTTCCTTTTAATAGTGTTAAACCCTTTAACAGTTACAGTCATTTTGGCTGTAATATTTCTGAAACCTCTTTTTTTTTTTTTTTTTTTTTGAAGTAGGGTCTCTAGTCAGGCTGACCTGGAATTCACTATGTAGTCTCAGGGTGGCCTTGAACTCAAGGCGATCCTCCTACTTCTGCCTCCCAAGCGCTGGGATTAAGGGCGTGCACCACTACGCCTGGCTTGCTTTCTGAAACATCTAATTTGCTCACATTTCTTTTCTTGTCATGCTTCCCATTTTAAAAAATTTCTTCCCTGTATTTTGTTTTGCTCTGTTGTTGTAGATCTGAATTAGAAAAGTTATCAAAAACCATGCCACATAGTCATTGTTTTTCTTTCTTGAAATTTCTCCATCAAGCATTAGTCTATTACTTTTTGTCCATTACTTTTAACATACTTTTTTGTATATGGTATGTGTGGTGTGGTGTGTTTGGTAGATGGTGTGTCTATACACTATATCCGCATGTATACAGATGAGTGCATCCTGTATGCAAATGTGCAGAGGCTGGAATAGAATCTTGAGTGTTCTTTATCACTCTTTCATGTTGTTTCCTTGAGATGGAATCTCTCACTAAACCTGGAGCTCACATTTTCAGTCAGTCTAGATGACCAACAAGTCCCAGCAATTCTCAAGTTCTGCATGACTGGGGTTGCATGCATATAGTCATGGTAGCTTTTTACATGGGTGCTTAGTAATTGAACTAAGACCTCCCCAAGCTCTCATGCATGCGCAACAAGCACTTTCACCTACTAACACATCTCCCCAGACCCTAGTCCATTACTCTTAAATTCAGCCCTATTTAAATTCTCAGGACACAAACAGAAGGCAGCCAAATTCCCTTGCAGCTTATCATGTAAAATTGCCTCTAGTCCAGGTCCTGATAAGAGTCCTTGTTACCATCTGAAATCTCATGGGCCAAGCCTCCATTATCCATGTTTTTCTTGGCATTCTGGCCTTTTAAACTCCCACTCGAATGGGCCATTAAGCTCTCCTTATAGCCTTCTAGTTCTTCTTTGATCCCAAGTTCCAAATGCTTATATAGTCTTCCTGCAAACCTGTTACAAAAGCTTACAAACCACATGGTTAGGGTTCTTAAAGAAATTACCCCACTCTTGGTATGAATTTACTATATCATATATTTTCTTGTGACTGTGAACTTGACCAGTAGTAACTTATGGAAGGGAAATGATTTAATTTGACTTACAGTTTTAAGAGGAAGTTTTGTTGATAAGAAAGGTGTGGGAGCAAGAACAGAGTTGGTTGCAGGAAGCATAGAACAAACTGGAAGTGGGGCTGGGCCATAAAATCTTAAGGCTCATTTCTAGTGACCCACTTCCTTTAGCAAGACTCCATTCCTGAAGGTTTCACAACCTTTCAAACAGTGCTACTTTGCTGAGGGCCAAGTATTCAAACACATGAGTCTACAGGGGGCATTTCATATTCAGACCACAACAGTATTTATTCTAGTAGAATTAAACAGGCCATACCAGATGGATTGAAAGAAAAAAAAAAAAAAGAGATATTAGTTGTTACTTACAAGATAATTTTAAAAGTTTAGGATAGAGCTGGAGAAATGGCTTAGCAGTTAAAGCGCTTGCCTGCAAAGCCAAAGGACCCTGGTTTGATTCCCTAGGACCCATATAAGCCAGATGCACAAGGAGGCATATGCATCTGGAGTTCATTTGTAGTGGCCGGAGGCCCTGGAATGCCCATTCTCTCTCTCTGTCCCTCTTTCTCTCTCAAATAAACACATAAATAAAATATATTTTAGAAAATAAAATTTAAAAAGTTAAAAATAATATAAAATTTTTTTGAATTTATAAAGAGTTTTTTTGGATAGCTCTATAACTCAGTGGTAAAGCATTTACCTAATATGCATGAGGGCCTAGGTTGAATCCTAGTACTGATAAAACCTCTTTCTTCTTTGGGGCTGAATGAGTGGGCAGATGCACTGAGTTACTGGAAACTCAGTCAACATCACTGTGATAGAATAAACTGAGATCTGGCCTGTAGGGATGACTGAGCAGTAAAGGTACTTGCCTGCGAAGCCAAAGGACCCAGTTTTGATTCCCCAGGACCTATGTAAGCCAGATGCACAAAGTGGCACATTCATCTGAAGTTCTATTGGGAGGAGGCCCCGGGCATGTCCATACACCCCCAACTGTCTCTTTGTGCTTACAAATAAATAAATAAAATATAAAAAGAAACAAAAAATTTGCCCTTCCTCAGGTATTTCCTTAAAGTAATGGAAGTGTGCATATGTCTGTGTATCTGTGTCTGTGTGTCTGTATGATATTAGATATATAAGCAAAACCAGATTTCTGGTAATTTGGAGGGATGGTTAAGATCAAGTCGAGTTATTATTTAAACAAATGACATTTTTTAATTGTAATTGGTTTTATACACACACTCTCTCTCTATAGGAAGGATAGTTTTTGTTTCGCTGGTATACAAGAAGTGTCCAACCAGTAGCCCAGATAGCTACAAATAGAGTACAACATAAGTTGTAACTTACTTAAAACATTGACTTTTTTGTAGGATTTTTTTTTTGTAACTTGATTGTGTGGTTCTCAAGTGTGATCTTCATAAATGACACATGGCATGCAAATAATTGTATGTGTGTATGTGTATTTGTATGCATGTATGGCTGTTTGAGGCTTCCAGAATGTTATCTTTTAAGCATAGATGGTTGAGTCAGCACCATCAGATGGCATGTGTGCTTATAGTGAGTTGGTGAGTGAAGTGGGGTGATTATCAGTAGTGTTACTTGGTGGGTTAAGGGCACTTTCTCATAGAAGAAGTGATGCAAGTGTCTGGTGTTTGTTTGCAATGGCAAGAGGCCTTGGTGTACACAACACACACACAAGTATGATAGGTATTTAATGTTATTTAGAAAATAAGTAAATGGGGCTGGAGAGATGGCTTAGCTGTTAAACACTTGCCTGTGAAGTGTAAGGACCCCAGTTCGAGGCTCGATTCCCTAAGACCCACATAAGCCAGATGTACAAGGGGGCACACGCATCTGGAGTTTGTTTGCAGTAGCTGGAGGCCCTGGCATGCCGATTCTCTCTCTCTCTGCCTCTTTCTCTCTCAGTCTGTTGCTCTCAAATAAATGAATAAAAATAAACAAAAGAAAGAAAAGAAAATAAGTAAATGATCTTATTTGATGCCTAGTGCATGGCCTACTATACTTTTTTTTTTTTTTGTGATTTTTCGAGGTAGAGTCTCACTCTAGCCCAGGCTGACCTGGATGGAATTCACTATGGAGTCTCAGGGTGGCCTAGAACTCATAGCAATCCTCCTACCTCTGCCTCCCTAGTGCTGGGATTAAAGGCATGTGCCACCACACCCGGCTCCCTACTATACTTTTTAATTAGCCTTCTGTTTGTTGCTATAATTGGCAGCAGAGATATGGAAAGTGTAATGTTGCTTTCTATTTTCCTGTCAGTTAACTTTCATAATAAAAGTAAATACAGTCTCATCTAATTTTTTTTAGGTCTTAGCATTTCTTCTACAATATCTCAGAAGAAAACACAACTTTTCTCCACCTCAAAATAAGAAATATTACATATAAATAAAGATTATTGAACAAAAAGTAAACAGATGACTACTTTTTTTTTATTAACATTTTCCATGATTATAAAATATATCCCATGGTAATTCCCTCCCTCCCCACCCCCACACTTTCCCATTTGAAATTCCATTCTCCATCATATTACCTCCCCATTACAATCATTGTAATTACATATATACAATATCATCTATTAAGTATCCTCCTCCCTTCCTTTCTCTTCCCTTTATGTCTCCTTTTTAACTTACTGGCCTCTGCTACTAAGTATTTTCATTCTCACGCAGAAGCCCAGCAGATGACTACTTTTTTATTGAAGCAAATCTTAAGGCACTCTGCTTAATTTGAAGGGAATTTGTGCAAATGTTCATAATCTGTAATTTGTAAATACATTTTGACACATTGGCTAAGCATAGTCTTGTGAACAGTGAAAAATATATAGTCTTGCTTTTGTTTTTAAAGGCAGGCATGGTGTCTCATGCCTTTATTTTATTTATTTATTTATTTGAGAGAAAAAGAGAGAGGAAGAGGCAGAGAGAAAGAGGTTGGCCACTCTAGGGCCCCCAGCCACTGCAAATGAACTCCAGAGGTATGTGCCCCTTGTGCTTCTGGTTTATATGGGTCCTGGGGAGTTGAACTGGGGTCCTTAGGCTTTGCAGACAAATGCCTTAACCACTAAGCCATTTTCCTAGCCCTAGCCTTGCTGTTTAATTCATAATCATTTTTGGCAGCATCTATACGTGTGAGAAACTGTTTTCATGAACAAAGCACACTGAGTAAAATTAGAATCAAAATACCTGATGAGCACATACAGAACTCATTGAGAATTACTACCATCAAATTAGATATTGATGAATTAATTTCTCAATTAGAATGTCACATATTCTACTACTTGCCCCCTTTTACTTTTATATAAAAAAAAATTCTGGATGTGGCGACACACGCCTTTAGTCCCAGTACTCAGGAGGCAGAGGTAGGAGGATTGCCATGAGTTCAAGGTCACCCTGAGACTAAAAAGTGAATTCCACATCAGCCTGGGCTAGAGTGAAGCTCTACCTCAAAAATAAATAAATGAATAAATAAGTACCCCCCCCCCAAAAAAAAAATAAAGTTTTATTACTTGGATATATTCATTTTCTTTTTTAGTGATTACTAACAGACTCTCTGAATGGGTGTTTTAAATGAAGAGAATACCATTCCATGGTCAATGAATTAGGGAACATTTTGGATAAATGGAGCAACAGTCTAGGCAAAGGCATTTCCTGATAAAGGAACATGATTTATTAGGGTATTGGAAATGTCATAGATTGGTATTCCCTGAAAGGAGGGCTTATGAGTGGATGTATTAAAAAATGTAGTTTGAAAAGAAAACAAGTCCAGGGCTGGAGGGATGGCTTAGCAATTAAGGTGTTTGCCTGCAAAGCCAAAGGACCCAGGTTCAATTCCCCAGGACCCATGTCAGCCAGATGTATAAGATGGCACATGTGTCTTGAGTTTGTTTGCCACAGCTGGAGGCCCTGACATGCTTATTCTATCTCTCTCTCAAATAAATAAATAAATAAGAAAAATGAGTCCAGATTTTAGGAGTCTATATTATACATGTGTGCTAATTTTATCTGACCATGATTTTTTTTTTAAGTAGGTAAATGTGTATGGCATGTGTGCATGTACATGTGTGTGGAAGCCAGAGGTTGACATTGGGTGTTTTCACCAGTTGCTCTCCACCTTATTCTCTGAGATAGGATTTCTTGCTAAATCCAGAGCTCACTGACTGAGCTAGACTAGTTTGTAGGCCCTTGTCTCTGTGTTCCTAGTGCTGTGATTACAAATGTGTGTTGCTTTGTTGTTTTTACATGGGTATTAGGGATCTGAACTCATGTCCTCATACTTGCGTGATAAGCACTTTCCCTGTTGGACCATCTCCTTAGCCCTCAGACAATAGCTAAAAAATTAACTAGGAAAAGGAGATGTAGTCAAAGAGTAAATAGTTTTCATGAAAACAAACAGTATACTAATGTTGAGGAAAGACTATATTTGCTACTACATTGTAGCTGAACTGATAAGTATTTTATAGGAAACTTTTATTTAAAAACCTGAATTTTATGCTTACATTGAGAATGGAAAATAATATTCAATATTCTTTTGTACTTTTAGCAACCTGGAAGCTTTTCTAGCTGGTCTGGTAGTTTCCTCATGGATGATAGCATGTGTAACACTACACATAACCTTGAGGAACATACAACTGAGTTTTACAGTATGGATGAAAACCAGACGGTTTCTACGCAACAGAATTCCCCCACGAAGGTCCTGGCTGTAGAGGCAAATGCTGTACTATCTTCTCTACAGACTATACCAGAATTTGCAGAGACCCTAGAACTTATTGAATCTGTAAGTTTGAAATTGTGAACTTACTAAGAACTCAGTTTTAGTTATGTGATTTCATGTTTAGTGTAATAGACATTTATCAGTTTCATGTTAAGCATGAAATGCTTAAGTTTATAGGGGCTTCTGGTAAAATAAATAAAGGCTTAAATCCTTCTCAAGTATGTGCCTTGTAAAAAAGTTTGTAATTAAGAATGTTGCCAGTCATGGTTGCACATGCCTTTAGTCCTAGCACTTGGGAGGCAGAGGTGGGAGGAATGCCATGAATTCAAGATCACGTTGAGACTATGTAGTGTATTCTAGGTCAGCCTGAGCTAGAGTGAAAGACCCTACCTTGAAAAACTTTAAAAAAACAAAAAACTTAATTCATTTTTTTATGAGCAAGAATTGGCACACCAGGACCTCCAGCCACTGAAATTGAACTCCAGGTGCATGTGCCGCCTAGTGTGCATGTGCAACCTTGTGCACTTGCATTACTTTGTGTGTCTGGCTTACATGGGATCTGGAGAGTCAAACATGGGTCCTTAGGCTTTGCAGGCACACACGCTAACCACTAAGCAATCTCTGTAGCCCTTAATTCATTTTTTAAAGTTTTTATTTATTTAATTGACAGAAAGAGGCAGAGAAAGAAAGAGGGAGATGGGCACTCCAGGGCCTGCAGCCACTGCAAATGAACTCCAGAGGCATGTACTCCTTTGTGCATCTGGCTTATGTGGGTCCTGGAGAATTGAACCAGGATCCTTTGGCTTTGCAGGCAAACATCTTAACTGCTAAGCCATCTCTCTAGCCCTCAATTCCTTTTTTTTTTTTTAAAGTAAAGTTAAGTTCTGTAAGTGTATTAGGGAAAGTAGAAAACCATACAGAAGAAAATTAAAATCCCCATATATTCAGTTAATAACTTGATAGGTATTTTAAAGCCCAAATATGCATTTTATGCTTGTGGATTTTTCTTTTTTATTTTTTTCAAGGTAGGGTCTCACTTTAGCCCAGGCTGATCTGGAACTCGCTTTGTAGTGTCAGGCTGGCCTTAAACTCACAATGTTCCTCCTGCCTCTGCCTTCCAAGTGCTGGGATTAAAGGTGTGCACTACTAAGCCTAGCTAAAATAATTTTTTTCATGTAAAATACCTTAACAGAAAATTTCAGCTACTGAATTATATTAAGTATTATTTTGGATTGTTCTAACTTGGTATTATAGAAAAATCATAACATTTTCCTCTGATCTGAGATGATCTTAAACAAAAATATTCATGGAAAGCCTATTCCTATGGATAAAAATGAGTGAATACCTTAGTTGAAATCATTGTCCTATGTTTAGGATCAGGTTTAACTAGGTTACAGCATTAATTTTAGTTAATAATTCAATTTGTTGCAGGATCCTGTAGCATGGAGTGATGTTACCAGTTTTGATCTTTCTGATGCTGCTGCTTCTCCTGTCAAGTCCACACCAGTTAAATTAATGCGAATTCAACACAATGAAGGAGCTATGGAATGTCAATTCAACGTCAGCCTTGTACTTGAAGGGAAAAAGAACAGTTGTAATGGTGGAGAAAATGAGGCCATTCCTTTAACATCCCCAAATGTGGTCAAGTTTAGCACTCCACCAACTATCCTCAGAAAGAAGAAGAGAATGCGAGTAGGCCAGTCTCTAGGCAATGAACTTAATGATGGCTCATTCGGTGATGGCAGTCATTCAGCACTAAAACACACACCAGTAAAAACACTACCATTTTCTCCTTCTCAGGTAGTAATACTTTTGTTTCTGTTTCTAAATGTTGACAAGCTAGATTAAATTGCATTTTTAGTATATTTAGTATAGTTAGTTGCTTGATAATACACAAAATAGATAATATGTTTGAATGTGTACATAGAATGCTAAACTCAACAGGTATCTTAAAAAGCATATTGGCTCCATTATAGTATCTTGCAATTTTAAGAGCTAAATGGGAAGTTTTCTTTATCTGTAGTCTCATATCTTTTTTTTTTTTTCAAGGTAGGGTCTCACTCTAGCCCAGGATGACCTGGAATTCACTATGGAGCCTCAGGGTGGCCTCGAACTCACGGCAGTCCTCCTACCTCTGCCTCCCGAGTGCTGGGATTAAAGGTGTGTGCCACCATGCCCGGCTGGCTTGTAGTCACATATCTTTTTAAGAATCATTGGGACTCTGGCCCAGACAAATAAAACAATTTATTTGCCCAGAGTTATCTAACAGAGAGCATAGACTAAGATTCAGCATGATTCCCTCCTTAATCCTTGACTGTTCAGCAGTTATACTGACATGGTATATAAAGAGGCCTCACTTAGGTAGAACAATTTTGATTTTAACTTACCTATTAAAGTCTTCCCCCTTCGGTCATAGGAAGTACCTTAGCTGTTTAAAGTATCTTGTGTTAGATGGTCAAGGGATGTGCAGACCTACTGCTGTCTTCTTCTTCTTCTTCTTCTTTTTTTTTTTTTTAAAGGTAGAGTCTCACTCTAGTCCAGGCTGACCTGGAATTCACTATTCTCAGGGTGGCCTTGAACTCACATGATCCTCCTACCTCTGCCTCCCAAGTGCTGGGATTAAAGGCGTGCACCACCACGCCCAGCTCAAGAGAAAGGGACAGATACAGGAAATGGGCACACCAGGTGCCCTAGCCCACACGAGCGCCGCCTTGTGCATCAGGCTTGCGTGCATCCTGCTTGTGTGCATTGCTGTCTTCTTTAGTCATGTTACCGAGTAGCAGATTTATGTGAGGGTGGTTCTTACTGAGTTGTTGCTACCTCTTCCAGGCTGCGTGGCAAACACCTTTTACTTATAGCATCTTAGTCTTCTTCAAAAACCCTTAGAAGTTAGAAGGAATAAATTCTGAAGTTTAACACCATGACTTAGGTCACAATAACAGATGGTGTTGATATTTGCTGAAAGTGTTTTGATACAGGGTAAAATATTTTATAGGAAAAGTAAGGAATTTAATGGTAAAAAATAAACATGGGTAATGCTGGGATATTACTGGATGTATGTCTTGGGGCTGGGAAGATAAGTAGGATTTGATATTACATAGCCACTGTGAACTGTGCCCCAGGGCTTCAAAGGTACCATTTACAGAGGCAATGTAATAGTACATCCCAGGGAAGGGAAGAAAGGCTAGGCACACTAGAGGTTTCCCATTTCTGGAGCTTTATACACTAGCAATTTTTATTAAAGTACAAATTCTAAAATGGAAAGCTAGTAAAAGATTCTTATATCCCATGACAAGGAATTTGGATTTTTACCCTGTACAAATGAGGGCTTGGGCTGGAAGGATGGCTTAGTGGTTAAGGTGTTTGCCTGCAAAGCCAAAGGATCCTGGTTCGATTCCCCAGGACCCACATTAGCCAGATGCATAAGGGGCGCACGTGTCTAGAGTTCATTTGCAGTGGCTGGAGGTCCTGGTGTGCCCATTCTCTCTCTCTCTTTCTCACCCCACCACACTCTCTGTCAAATAAAAAAAAATATTTTTTTTAATGAGGGCTTAAGTGTTAATCCTAGGGTAATTCAAATATTTTGAAATATGAGTGCTATAGCTCAAATAAATACCACTTGTAAGCAACATTCTTTTTAAAAATATATTTTTATTTTCCATTTTATACATGTATATAATGTATTTTGATCATAACCTTCTCTTGTCTTTCCTTCCCTTCCTCCTTCTACTGAACCATTTTCCCCAGCTAGTCCTTCTTCTGCCTTGATGTCTTTTTAGTTTAGGTTTATGTGTGTGTGTGTGTGTGTGTGTGTGTGTGTGTGTGTGTGTGTACACCCCATTGAGTCCAACTAGGGTTGTTCATATGTAGCATTTTGAAGCAAATTTTATTTCTTCACACCAGTGCTTCTAATTCTGTTGGCTATAAAATAAACTAGTATTTCACAGTTGTAAGTTAAGACTCAATGAGTATATTATATAATGTAGAAAATGGACTCAATTTTATCTGCTCAAGAAGGCCTGTACTGTGTTCTAGATAGGCAAATGTGCTATACTAATGAATTTGTTATAAGCCAAACATATTATTATTTGGGGGGAGGTAGAGACAGAGCCTCTTTCTTCCTCAGGCTGGCCTCAAAGTTCTGAATTTAAGCTTTCTGAGTTGTTGACACTGAAGATGAATACCACTGTGCTCAGCTAATTATTATAGTCATTTTTGTTTTGTTTTGTTTTTTGAGGTAGGATTTCACTTTAGCCCAGGCTGACCTGCAACTCACTATGTAGTCTCAGAGTGGCCTTAAACTCATGGTGATCCTCCTACCTCTGCCTCTGGAGTGCTGGGATTAAAGGTGTGTGCCACCATGCCCAGCTTAAATGATTATGTTCTTAATTCATGGTACTGTTATAGTGAAAACCACTTAAAATCTTTTATTAGTGACAGCCAAAAATTATTATTTTTTCATTATACTTGAGCAAAATTGCTTTTTTTTTTTTTTTTTTTTGAGACAGGGTCTTGTGTAATCTAGCTTGGCCTCCAGCCCCCTATGTAGCTAAGGATGAACTTGAAATCCTGATTTTCTGCCTCTACCTCCTAAGTGTTAGGATTACAGGCTTGTGCCACCATATCCAGTTTTTGCAGAGCTGGTGGTTAAACCCAGGGCGTCATGCCTGCTAAGCAAGCACTGCCAACTGACCTACATCCCTAGCCCTAAAACTGCTGAACTTATCACAGCAATTTTATTTGGGTTCTGTACACCTCTATTTGATAATATGCTGTTTTGTTGTTAAAACTTTGTACTCTTTTGTATATCTTGACCAATTATAAGCAACCTGTATACTACATATGCCTATTATATGGTAAATGCTTTTTCAAGTCTCTGGGAGGCAGTAGTGAACAAAGTAGACACAATTCCTGCTTATATGGTACTTCATTTCCATAAAGTAGAGTATAATCTTAATGTTATTGTTAATCTTTTCCTAAAGCAAATGAGTAAGTAATAGGCAAGTCTTACCAGTTTGATGTTTGGGTAGGGATTCTGATGAAAAATTGTAAACTCTCTTCCCCTTTTAGTTTTTTAACACATGTCCTGGAAATGAACAACTTAATATAGAAAATCCTTCATTTACATCAACCCCCATTTGTGGACAGAAAGTTCTCATTACAACTCCTCTTCAGAAGGAAACAACTCCCAAAGATCAAAAGGAAAATGTAGGGTAAGTAGGTATTAAATAATTATATTAGGGGCTGGAGAGATGGCTTAGCGGTTAAGTGCTTGCCTGTGAAGCCTAAGGACCCCAGTTCGAGGCTCAGTTCCCCAGGTCCCACGTTAGCCAGATGCACAAGGGGGCGCACGCGTCTGGAGTTTGTTTGCAGAGGCTGGAAGCCCTGGCGTGCCCATTCTGTCTCTCTCCCTCTGTCTGTCTTTCTTTCTGTGTCTGTCGCTCTCAAATAAATAAATAAATAAAAACTTTAAAAAAAAATAATTATATTAGGAAAAAATGGGAAGTATTATGCCAAGGGGTAGTTTAGCTTTTTATCCAAATAAATGGTGTATATCATAATCCTTATTCATATAGAACTTAGAACTTAATCTTGTTGTATTCCTTTAGAATACTGAAAAACTGACAAAATGTAGCATAAAATTTTGACGGTAATCAAGCCATTCTTAGTAATTTTTCCCAACCTTAGTCCTTAAGATGAGTGCTTGGAATAAGAATTATACTAGGCAACTATTTTTTAAACAATGCTATAGCGTTTAAATAAAGCATAGGTAAGAAATGTAGTTTATGCCCCTGGCTTAGTTTTGTTTCCTTTAACTTATATGGACTCAAGCTGTGACAATAACACACATCTAAATGATTGACTAGGTTTAGAACACCTACCATCAGAAGATCTATATTGGGTACCACACCAAGAACTCCTACCCCCTTTAAAAATGCACTTGCTGCTCAGGAAAAAAAATATGGACCTCTTAAAATTGTGGTATGTACTCTTTTATTTTCAAGTACTTTGCTAGTTTTAATAAAACAGAAACTTTTTAATCCTTTTTTGTTTTGTTTTGTTTTTTCGTGGTAGGGTTCACTCTAGCCCAGGCTGACTTGGAATTCACTGTGTAATCTCAGGGTGGCCTTGAACTCATGGTGATTCACCTACCTCTGCCTCCTGAGTGCTGGGATTAAAGGCATGCACCACCATGCCCGGCTTTTTTTTTGTCCTTTTAATTAAAAAAAAAAAAAAACTTCATTGAAACTGAAACAAAATTTTCTCTCTTGATTAATGAATTTGTGTTGATATTTGTCCTTGAGCTATCTATTAATAAATCTTTGCTTTTGTATTATTTGTTTTTAATTATTAAATTATTATATTTATTGAGGGAAGTGCTGAGCCAAGGAAAGGCACCCACGTGGCCAGAGATCCCACGTGGAGGGTCTGGAAAAACCATGGAAAGAAAGGAGAGAAAAGAAAGTTCAAGGAGCTCCTGCCATGTGGGGAGCTGGAAGGGATAAAGGAACCCTTGTGGAGAGTAAGGGCTAGGGGGCCGAGCCAGCCCAGGCCCAGCTGAGGGAAAAACTCACCCACAGCTAGAAGTTCCCAAGTGGTCAGAGAGCCTACCCATTGCAAAGGTATTTATAACCTTATAGTGCTGGTCTGTCTTCGGCTCAGGTGAACCAGAGGGACAGCTGGTTGGTTAGGGCTAGGGGCTATCTTCGGAAGAGGTTTGCCTTGACACCAAGTTCTAGAGGCTGAACTTGATGTTTAAATCCTGTGGAAGTCCTTCTTCTCAGGAGGAGTCCTGGGTGTTTGTGGAAAAACAGGTCTAGGCAACTAGGCAAGAGATAAGAAGTCAGATCATCTGTGATTTCTAGCAAGTGCAAACTTTCTTGCCTTTTTCACCTCCAGGGGTCCAATCATCCTAACTATACCTGCTTTTCATTCTCCCCTCATAAGAGGACCCTCTAACTGTTGTTGGAGGACTGGGGACGATGAGGTCAGCTCTTGAACTACCTCTGGCTGAATGGAGGTGTAGAAATATGATAGTTAGAGAATCTCTCCCAGTGAGGGGAACTGTTCTAAAGGACCCTGAAAGTGTATTGATGGAGTATAAGAAGATAGTCTTGGAAGAAAATGTTGGGGAGAAATAATAAAAGTAAGGAGTAAATGAGAAGTGAGCACACAGCAAACTGGTCACCTTTAGAGGGTTGTCCTTGTGGGCTTCTAGACCTTGGGAATATCCTAGGGAACCCAAGTTGGAGTTGGGTTGTCTCAGGATCATCTAAGCATGAGCTGGCAGATTTTCTCCAATAATTGTTCATCATATATCACACTAGTGCCTGGCAGGCTGTGAATCTGTTTCTGTATGGCTTGTAAAATAGAAGTGATATTAGCAGAGGTTACTTGCTTATTTTGAATTTTTATGTTCTTTATGCCATCTCGAGAAAGCAAGAGAGTTGTTAGTGGTACATTTTTCTTTATATTAAAACCTACATCTTAGTGGTTTCACTTATGGTTACTTGTAATAGAATAAAATAAATTTAATGTTTTATTAAAATTATATATATATATTTGGTTTTTCAAGGTAGGGTCTCACTCTAGCCTAGGCTGACCTGGAATTCACTATGTAATCTCAGAGTGGCCTTGAACTCATGGCAACCCTCCTACCTCTGCCTCCTGAATACTGGGATTAAAGGCATGTGCCCCTACGCCTGACTGCTATTTATAATATTTAGTGAAATTATACTGTTTACTAAAAAGTTATAACCTTTTGTTGTATCCTTGTGGAATACTGAAAATGGCTTAATGTAGCATAATATTTTATTACAAGTATTTAAATAATGGTGCTTAAGAAACTGATGGATCAAGGAAACCTTACTAAGGCTATTTTTACTTCTGTGCACAAACATTAACCATACACTAGGTTTTTATTGTGTAGCTGACACAATACAAACAAAGGGGTTTGTTCTGAGTTTCAATATAGTGTGTGCTTAGTTACCACTACTATAGTAGTGGTAGCAGTAGTTCATGAATTAATATAATATAATAGGAAGTGTTCTGGTTATCTGCACTCATAAGTCACCTTTAAGATACATTAGAAAAGCCAAAAGCATTCTAGGTAGATGCAAATTTTGACAAGTTCATTACAAATACTTGATTACTTGATGGCTAATTTTGGTATGTTCTTTATTTCCAATAATTTTTAGGGGTAGAAAGTTGATTTTATTTTTGCTATAAAACTGATGGTTTAATTAGTTTATATATCGATAAGGAATCGAAGAAAGTTATGCCAACAATGGAAAAGTATTAAAGATAGGTTTTTATATGCGGAGAGAAAAAGAAATTGCTAGCAACAAACTTTTAAAATCTTTTAAAAACCATTTAGTCCCAGCCACTTGCCTTCTTGGAAGAAGATATTCGAGAAGTTTTAAAAGAAGAAACTGGAACAGACATATTCCTCAAAGAGGAAGATGAACCTGCTTACAAAAGCTGCAAACAAGAGGTAATCTTTTAGTATTGTTTTAACTAATTAATTTTTAGTTTATTTGAGACAAGGTTTCTATGTAGTTCAGGTTGACTATAAACTTGCAGTACTTGTAAATCCACTTCCCACCTGCTGGGATTGTTACACTGAGCTCTTTGAGTATTATTGTATTATGTCTAACTTGACTTAGCTATAATGATTCTTTCTAAATCACTCATTCTAGCACACTGCTTCAATGAAGAAAGTCAGAAAATCACTAGCCTTAGATAATTGGGAAAAAGAAGAATCAGGCACCCAACTGTTAGCTGAAGACATTTCAGACATGCAGGTTTGTAAAAAACTAATGTTTTTAAATGCCTGTTTTTTTGGTTGTTTGCTTTTGTTCTCATGGCTAGTTTATTAGAGATTTAGATTTAGTTTCATTCTGTCTCGTTCAGAGATAAACTATTAATTATGAAACATACTTCATTCTTTTTTAAAATTTGTTTTATTTTGAGGGAAATTAGATTACTTAATATGATCTCAGACAGTGGTGGTTCACAATTTTTTTTTTTAATTTCAGTATTTAGTTTGGTTAATTATGTTACTGTATTACTAGAAATTTCATCAGAGCAAATGCTTTCTAGGAGGAAAAAACACTCAATAGTCCCTCTATTTGTCTCTACTTTTGAATTAGTTATTTTCCTCTTTCTTTTTTCTCTTAGTCAGAAAATATACTTACAACATCTTTATTAATGATACCATTATTGGAAATACATGACAATAGGTGCAACTTGACTCCTGAAAAACAAGATATAAATTCAACCAACAAAACATATACACTTCCTAAAATGAAACCAAACCCTAACACTTCTAAAGTTGTCAAATTGGAAAAGAATCTTCAGGTATGGATTTATGCATTTCTTTAGTGATTTTTTTTTTCTGTTTTTATTCAATGATCACTTTAGACTTACTGATAACATATTACACTTTTTTAAAATTCAAAATTGACAATTACAATAAGCATTCATCATTATTTTATCACTCTTAAGTTGATTTGGGCTTGAAAGACTCATTCACCAGGGCACATATTAACTATACAACTAGAGTGGTAGCCAAAGATTCTTTTAGTTATTTCTGTTTATCTCTTTATTTTAATTTTAAGCTAAGCTCTTCTCATGCCATGTAACTGGCCTTGTACTTGACATTCTTTCACCTCAGCCTCCCAAGTGCTGGATGATAGGCTTGTGCCACCATGTCTGGCTCTTTGGTGATTCCTCCTTAAAGACATCTAATTGTACTTCTGATACCTCATCTCCTATAAAAAATTGTGTAACCATATTTGCTATCCTGAAAGGGTAAGTGATTGGAGGCATGTCAGCATGGTTTTGTTGGTATAATGGTTCCCAATAAACTTTGTGGCTTAGAGGCTATAAAGCAAAAGTCTTTTTTTTTTTTTTTTCCTGTTGTTATATGGCCTAAGGGGCTAGAAATGAAAGCTGGAGAAACTTTTAATTGCATTATTTTAGGAATTCACTTCAGAGAATGTAAGAGTGCAGTGCAAGCAGTTTCCTGACATTCAAACACTCCTTGCAAGCATCTTTGGTGATCAAATATGGCTACTTCCTATCTTTCTTGAGCTACTGTTTTCAAAGAGCCATGCAATGCATTTTCTTAATTTAAATGTTTTGTGGGGCTTACCAGATGACTAAGTGGTTAAAGGCACTTGCTTGCAGAGCTTGATGGCCTAGGTTCAATTCCCCAGTGCCCATATAGAGCCAGATACACAAAGTGGTACATGCATATTGGAGTTTCTCTGCAGAGGCAGGAAGCCCTGACACACCCTTCTTTTTCTTCATTCATTCATCTCTCTGTATAAAATGAATGAATGAATGAATGAATGATTTGAATACCCAATTTCTAATTAATAGAACTTCTTGGGAAAGTTTATTATATAAAATTCTTTGCTCTTTAAAAGAGATGAAAAAAACCTTGAGTTTCTATGATGGATATATTTTCTAATTTATAAAATAAAGCAATTTTTTTTGCTCACTTTAAAAAAAGTTTAATTCATTTATTTGAGAGAGGGAAAGGGGCAGAGAGAGAGAGAATGGGTGTACCAGGGCCTCCAGCCACTGCAAATGGACTTAAGATAACATGCGCTACCTTGTTCATCTGGCTTATGTGAGTCCTAGGGAATCCAACCGAGGTCCTTTGTCTTTGCAGGCAAACGCCTTAACCACTAAGCCGTCTCTCCAGCCATTTTTTGCTCCCTTTTTGACATTACATTTTTTCTTAAAGTCTTTTCTTGTTGTTGTTCTTTCTCCCTGCCCACCCTATGGTGCTTGGAATCAAATCCAGAGCCTTTCCCGCAGGCAATTAAGTGTCCTTCCAGTGCTGCATCTGTAGTAGCTCTTCTCTCTTTAAAACTTTTATAAAAATTTGAAGCAATTAAGATTAACATTTTTTTTTCCCTTTTGATTTGTAAGGAGTTATAGGGTCAAAACATTTATTTTACCTCCATAGGCCGGTGATCAATACAGATAATTAAAATAATTAACTTTAAATAAAATTGATAATAAATATTTTAATTTTTTATTTTGAGAGAAAGTGGGGGGGGGGGAGATAGACAGAGGGAGGGAGAGAGAGAGAGAATGGGCACACCAGGACTTTAAGCCTGCTGTGAACAAATCAAGACATGTGCGCACGTGTGGCATTGTGTGCTTGTGTCACTGTGCATCTGGCTACGTGGTACCTGGAGATTTGAACATGAGTTCCTAGGCTTCACAGGCAAGCACCTTAACCACTAAGCCATCTCTCCAGTCCTTTAGTGTGTATATTGATATATTGTTTTTGTTTATTTATTTATTTATTTATTTATTTATTTATTTATTTGAGAGAGAAAACGAGGAAGATGGAGAGAATGGGCACACCAGGACCTGTAGCCACTGCAAACGAATTCTAGACACATGCACCACCTTGTGCATTTGGCTTATGTGGGTCTTGGAGATTTGAACCTGGGTCCTTTGGCTTTGCAGGCAAGCGCTTTAACTGCTGAGCCATCTCTCTAGCCCTAATATGTTTTTTGTTTTTTTTTTCGAGGTAGGGTCTCACTCTGGTCCAGGCTGACCTGGAATTAACTCTGTAGTCTCAGGGTGGCCTTGAACTCACGGCGATCCTCCTACCTCTGCCTACCGAGTGCTGGGATTAAAGGCGTGCGCCACCACACCCGGCTACCTAATATGTATTTTAAAAATAGAGAGCATCTCATTTTAAAAAAGTGCTATTACCGAAGTATTTTACAATAAGGAATTATAGTATATCCACTCAAAATAATTCCTAAAAGTTAAATTGTGAAGTAGTATGGATAGTTCTTTTACTGATTTTTGCACCACTGTTGATATTTTCTTCCTAGTCCAATTGTGAATGGGAAACAGTGGTGTATGGGAAGACAGAAGACCAACTTATCATGACTGAACAAGCAAGAAGATACCTGAGTACTTACACAGCTACCAGCAGCACTTCAAGAGCTCTAATACTGTAGTTGTTACTGAATTTGATGAAATGCCCCTCCCTTACTGTATTTTATGTTAAATTAGGTTGCAATGAAATTTTTCTTAATTCTTTAGTAAGTTTTAATACACCCCTAACAGTTTTCATCTCTTCTAAATTGGGTATGTACAAAGCTAATGAGTTGCTTAAGTAAGGGGTAGGCAAATTCATTATTCATATTTTAAGATATATTTTTTTAAAAAATTAAAAGAACAAAATGAGAAAATAAGAATGTTCATGGGTATTCTAAAAGTAAATTCTCACATATTTTCTTCACAAGATAAATGGTCGCTATTCTCTTGAGGCTATATATATGTATTATTTTTGTTATAAACAAGTGTTAAGTACTTGTTGTTATCTCTGGTATTAATCTGTGTGTGAGAAGCACAGTGGTTTTTATGAAGTACTTTTGCCCATATGCTGATTTACTCAGACTACCATTTATAAAGAAACACAGTGGGAAGGAGTCTAAAGGAAGCTAGGAAGTTGCACTACTATTTTTTGGAATTTTTCAGCAACAAAATTAACTACAGTGTTAAGTATATTTATTTGAGCATAGTACTTTACAAAGCATTGAAATGGGACTTTTCTCATTAATAGTCAGTATTTTCTTCATAAGTCTCAGAAGAACTGAGAATTTTGTTGAATGTATTGTACAGTATGTAGGAGCAGGAAGACTTTGTACATTGGAAAGAAGTCTGTTTTTATAATTTATTTTCATTTTTAAAGCTTAAATGTAGATATTTATATATACATATATATATATATATACAGTGTGTCTAGAAGTCAGTCTAATTTCCTGTCATTACAGTTAACGTAGTAAAGAACAGTTTTGACTTTCAAGTATGAAATAGTTATTATAGCTGCAAAGAATACAGTATCTTATACTGTATGTCACATCTACCTAAATATTGCACTATGCCCTTTAAATCATGTCGGTTATAAAGTAGTTCTAAAAATGTACTAAATAATTTAATATTTTCTTTTAAATTATATTGGAAGGTCATATAAATTAATTTGGTAATTTGTATATGTGTTTGAAATTTTTGCATTTTGTTAAAAATAATATGGTACCTTGGTCCCTAAAACAGTCTGCACTTAGAAGTTTATTGTATTTACTCAATGTTTCAGAAAGTAGAAAACATTATCTTTTATTTATACAAATATTTTGTCCTTTTATAAATATTTTATGTTTTCTGGTTACAACAGTTGCTTCAGTTGCCTATTTTAGGTGTTTGCACTTATTTTATTTCTTCTTGAATGAATGTCTTTATTTGCTTTTGTGGTAGAGATTTTATGTATTTTTGAGACATAATGGTATGCTGTCAACTTAAACACTGACAGACAAGTAGAATTGTACACTGTAGTTTGAATTATTTATAATTGACATACTCTCTCCCTCTCCACTCCTGAAGTATGCTGCTACAGAAAGCAGTAGAATCGGCTTGCTGCTATGAGAGATGGAAAGAGCGACCACCACTTGCACTGTGTGAAAAGATAAAAAGCAAATGATGGCAAGTTCTCAAGTTAGCTTGATGGGTTCAACCATTACCAGGCAAATTCTTACAAAGACCAAAATACTACTATGCCTTAAAAACAAACCAAAACAATACAAGCTTAAGATTTTTTTGATCTTTCTGTTAATAGAAATTTCTCTTTTAATTCCTAGCTCAAACAGTAGACCTAAAAGGGTTTTAAGCTATTTAAATCAACTTTCTAGTCGTTGTGTACTGATAGTGAGAAGTAAAGATATGCTGGTACTAAGATTATGCCTTCTTGATAACAGATAGAGAAACCAATTTAAATCTTAGCATATTAAGTATGTTGATTTTTTCTTAATAAATGAACTTCTCACAGAAATTTTAGTTTGTAAAACCAGTGATTATGGCAAAATCATACTGCATCATTTCAGTTACCTTGAGCTAATAGTGCATAATGACTTTTAAACAATGCAGCCCTTAGATGGATTAGGTGTAGTTATCTTTAGTCACCAAAGTATACTATCTTAGAAGAATAATTTTTCTTCTATATTAGATTATACCAAATGTTAACATATTGTGGATCAGCCTGGGCTTATAGGACATAGTACATCTTTGGGTTGAATTATTTAATTAACTGCTTTGTTACTCTTTGCAAGATTTTTAATTATAAACATGTCTGGCATGTTGTCATCTTTTTTTTTTTACTGTTGTGTTCATTTGGATTTTTTCCCTGTTATAAAAGTGTCAGACATACATGTAGCAGCCATTCTTACAAGGAAACTGACTACACATACATCATACTGTATTTTGTTTTAAGGTTTCATATTATTACAGCAATTATCCTAACTAAATTGAGTTTTTTGATATATGAGAACACTTTCCATTGTAAGAGAATCTTGCAGACAGTGTTGAACTCTATTAACATTCAATAAAGCATCTGTGTACAAGCTATTTGGCATTGCTTATTTCAATGTGATTTTGTTTTGTGGTTTTGATTGAACCCTTGTGACTAGAATCTTGCATTTCTCTTAGATCTTCTTTCACAGGGGTCTTCTTTTTTTGTTTTGTTTCTTTTTTATTTTTATTTATTAACAACTTCCATGATTGTAAACAATATCCCATGGTAATGCTCTCCCTCCCCCCATTTTCCCCTTTGAAACTCATTCTCCATCGTATCCCCTCCTCCTCTCAATCAGTCTCTCTTTTATTTTGATGTCATGATCTTTTCCTCCTCTTATGATGGTCTTGCATAGGTAGTGTCAGGCGCTATGAGGTCATGGATATCCAGGCCATTTTGTGTCTGGAGGGAGCATGTTGTAAGGAGTCCTACCCTTCCTTTGGCTCTTAGATTCTTTCCACCACTACTTCCACAATAGACCCTGAGCTTTGGAAGATGTGATAGAAATATTGCACTCTGTCACTTCTTTCCAGCACCATGATGCCTTCTGAGTCATCCCAAGGTCACTGCCATCTGAAAAGAGAAGGTTCTCTACCAAAAGTGAGAGTAGCATTAATATATAGGTATGAGCATTAAGAGAAGTGCTTGCTGGGCAGTTTGATACGCATAGTATATACATTTAGCCAAACAGCAGCAGACATTACACCTCTAGGGCTTATGACTACCTGTTTTAAGTTTTCTGTATCGGGGTCGTAGTCCCTTCCATGGAGCGGGCCTCCAGTCCAATTTGAGGGCAGTTGGTTTCCACCATGACAGACGTGCCACTATTGCACCTGTTTGTTTTGTTTCTTTTTTTAAAAGGAAAATGAAAATTTACTTATTAGAGATAGAGAAAAAAAACACCACCACATGGGCATATTAGAGCCTCTTGCCTCTGAAAATGAACTCCAGATATATGTGTCAGTGTGTGTGCCTGGCTTTCCAATGGTACTGGGGAATCAAATCCCAGGCCAGCAGGCTTTGGCCAGCAAGCACCTTAAACCTCTGAGGTATTTTCCCAGCCCCCCAGACCTTTTCTTAATATTAACAGGCTTTTTTTTTTTTTTTCTGTGAAGTTAAATTTTCAAGATGATAGCAAAAAGCAATGGTGAGTAAAACTGCCAGCACTTTAACATGAAAAAAGATATTTCTGAAGTAGTAGTTGTTTTGTTTTGTTTGTGTATTGGAAATTGAACTTCAAGCTTGGGGCATGCTAGGCAAGTGATTTACCACCAGCTCAATGAGTGCATTTTAAAAATTATTTTTATATATGTTATAACAGGTTGTACTCTTTTATCCTGTGCCTATTATCCTAGGGGCCCTCCTTAGTGGGTTTTGGTTATTTACTGTGGGGTATGAAGGCCTTGTCCCTATGGGGTAGCAGGGAGCCTGTACCTTAGGGTATTTGTATCTACTTTGTGACTCTTAAAATATTTCCACCACCTTTTCCACAATGTTCCCTGAGTCATGGCAGGCTTGTTGACAGTCTGATCTAGTGTTGAGTTCTCTGTAGCCTCTGGATTTCCGCTTGATGGGTTTTGATTGATCACTGAGTCTGTCACCACCGCCCTGGAATTGCCAGGCTAGCAGTAAGAGCAGTATTCATGTCTTCACTTCCTTTGCAATTTCTCTCTATTAACACAATGTGGCCTCCTCATAGCCTCACTAAGAACCATATTTTCGATTTCCTTTTAGATACTTTCATGTAACTTACTGACATGCAACATGTCCTAAGCAGATTTCCTTTTTCCTGTCTTTGAAATGAATTGCTTTCCTTTGTTCACCCACTGTTGCAGTTGGCTTATTGTTGCTGGGACAAAACACTCCGCCAAAACCAGCTTAGGGGAGGAAAGGTTTATATCTAGGGGACATCTCATTTAAACCACCACACCCACTAAATAATCCATCCCCCTCTTTTAGTCCCTGTATTGAAATCTTATAAATTCTCAGTCTGCGTGAGGCCTCTGTTCTTTCACCTCTTCATCTGGATGATTGCATTAGTTTCTCTGAGTTTTATTCTCCAGCCACTACACTACTTTTTTTTTTCATGTCTGTAATATTCTCTGGCTTTTCCCTCCAGCCTATAGAATGTTAAAATCTCAGCTTTAAAGGTGTAATTTTGTGAATCATTTCAGGATTATCCCAGCTCTTCTATAAACTTTTCCACTAACCTTCATGTTATTGAGGAGTAGGAATTGCTATTTCAGAGTCTATTGTGGAGCTTAGACAATTTGCTAAATTTGGGGCTGGAGAGATGGCTTAGTTGTTAAGGCACTTGTTTGCAAAGCCAAGGGACCCAGGTTCAATTCCCCAATACCCACATAAACCAGATGTACAAAGTGGGTGCATGTGTCTGGAGTTTGTTTGCAGTGGCTATAAACCCTGGCAGGCCTATTCTCTGTTTCTGTCTTTGCCTCTTTCTCTTAAGTAAATAAAGAAAATTTTTTCGAGGTCTTGCTCTAGTCCAGACTGACCTGGAATTCACTGTATAGTCTTACACTGGCTTCAAACTCATGGCGATCCTCCTACCCTGGTGACCCAAGGGCTGGGATTAAAGGCATGCGCTTTTACTCCCAGCTAGCCATACTTATTGTACACAACAAATTAACAACTAGCTTAGGTTTCTTAGTAATCTACTTGAAACCAGTTTTTTGGGGGGAGGAGGATGGCTTTTGGAGGTAGGGCTTCACTCTAGCCCAAGCTGACCTGGAATTCACTAGTCTTGGGGCAGCCTCAAACTCATGGTGATCCTCTTATCTCTGCCTCCCAAGTGCTGGGATTAAAGGTCTGTGCCACCATGCCTGGCCTTGAAACCAGTTTTGATTTATAGCCAAGAAACTTTTAAAATCTTTTCTCTCATTTAAACTTTCTATTTTTATTATTTGTGTGTGTATGTACCTCCATATATATGTATATGTATGTTGTATGTGTATGGGCACATGTGTTGAGGTCTGGGGACAAACTTGGAATATTTTTTTCTCTCCATCCACCTTATGAAAAAGGATCTCTTTTTGTTGTTGTTGCTTGTGAGCTTCTGGTTTCTTCTGACACTACCTCCCATTGCTCTGGGCACATTGGGATGGCAGATGTATGTGCCACCAAGCTTTGCATGGGCACCGAGGATTCAATTAGGGGCAGCAATACCTTTGACCACTGAGCCATCTCCCCAGGCCCTTAGCTCATTTTCATAACCATGTAATTTCCTGATTTATCTAATCATGGATTGATAGGCTAGCCAGTGAGACCTTTACTTTCTTTTTAAAGAACTTTTTATTGATAACTTCCATACATAAAGACAAATATACCATGATCATAATCCCCTCCCACCACCTTCCATTTTCCCCTCCAAAATCCCCCTCCACTGAATCCCTTCTTTTTTTTTTTAAAAAAAAAAAAAGGATTTCAGCTCCCTTAAAATTTTTTTTTTATTTATTTGAGAGCAACAGAGAGAGAAAGAGGCAGAGAGAGAGAGAGAGAGAGAGAGAGAGAGAGAGAGAGAGAGGGAGAGATTGGGCATGACAGGGCCTCCAGCCACTGCAACAAACTCCAAATGCATGTGCTACCTTGTGCATCTGGCTTACGTGGGGAATCAAGCCTTGAACTAGAGTCCTTAAGCTTCACAGGCAAGGGCTTAACCATTAAGCCATCTCTCCAGCCCTGAATACCTTCTTTCAAACTAGTCTCTCCTTATCCTGATGTCAGCATTCTTTTTTTCTTTCTATTGCTCAGGTCTTGTGCACAGACCTTTAATTTCTTTTTTTTTTTTAAAAAAAACAGTTTATTTATTTATTTATTTGAGGGGGGGGGATGAATGAGTGCTCCAGAGCTTCCAGACTCTGCAACTGAACTCCAGACACATGTGACCCCTTGTGTATCTGGCTTATGTGGGTCCTGGGGAATCAAACCTTAGTCCTTTGGCTTTGCAGGCAAATGCCTTAACCACTAAGCCATCTCTCCAACCCCAGACCTTTAATTTCTAATGTAAAACAGGTGATAATATTTGAAGAAGTACTCCCCACTCTGAAAGATGAAATTTTATTATGTAGTGGAGGGTAAACTGAGCCAACAGATTCCACTGGGATATTGTACTTTATTTTTTTTAATTTTCACAATTTTTATTAACATTTTCCATAATTATAAAAAATATCCCATGGTAATACCTCCCCCCCCCGCACTTTCCCCTTTGAAATTCCATTCTTCATCATATTACCTCCCCATTTGTACTTTCTTTAGTTCATTGTATAAAATAAGTACAGGTACAATTAACCAAGAATATGTGAAATAGAACAAAACATCAAAGTAGCTGGAAAGAAAAAGTTCAGTGGGAGGGTAAGAGGAGGAAGAAAATAGGCAATGGGAAGTAATTACCAAAATACATTATAGATCTGTATTAAATTGTCAATAAAAGGATATATGAAATAGGAAACAAAGATAAAATAAATGTTCTTGGAAAAATTATTTCTGGCTAATGGTGTAGTCTTTGAAAACTTGAGTATCTTTTTTTTTTTTTTTTTTTTGGCTTTTCAAGGTAGGGTCTCATGCTGGTCCAGGCTGACCTGGAATTAACTATGTAGTCTCAGGGTGGCCTCGAACTCATGGTGATCCTCCTACCTCTGCCTTCCAAGTGCTAAGATTAAAGGCATGCACCCCCACACCCGGCTAACTTGAGTATCTTGGCATGTGTGCATTAAGGATATTGAATTTGGTAAGCAGTATTAATCTCAGTGTAACATGCTGCTCTTGTTTCTGAAGTTCTCAGAAGTGGTATGCTTATTCACATTCCAAGTACAGAATGTGCTTTGTTTGGTTGAATTTTTTGGGCCAGCACAAAGAAAGGAGGAAGGAGATTCACTTTATTCTAAGTACATGGGTTTGCCAAGCATAGTCAAAGGTATGAGTGTATTCTCTCCTAATTTCCTAAGTCCTAATAAAGCTAACATTTAATTCAGCTTGACTGAGAACTTGCTATGCCCCATGCTAGATACAGGGGATATTATAGGAAGGAAGAAGAGATCCTTCCCTTAAAGGAGACAAATAGGTATGTAACAGATATTTTTTTCAAAGAAATGACACAGATCAAGCACCCAAGTTTTCCATTTTGTGTGTAGATGCTCATTTTGTGAGTAGGGGAATGGTTGGATTCTGCCCAGAGTGGCTTTTTTTTTTTTTTCTTTTCTCCTACTGTAATAAGCAGAAATGGTTGGGTTAGAGTTCACTGGACACATGTATAGACTAAAAGTTTAAGTTTAGTGTAGCAGTTTCAGCCATATGCCAGGCACTAGGTTCAAGCCTTTATGTATATAATCTCATTTTAATTCTTACAACTCTACTTTGAGGTAACCACTGTTATAATCCACCTATGGATACTGAAGTAGGCTTAGGTTAAGAGGCTTCTATAAACAATATGTTGAAGCTTGGGTTCAGTGATCAGAGGTTAGGGCAGATCCTTTAAAATAAAGCACAGGGTGGAAAGGTTAGGTAGTATGTGGTTCCATTTATATCGGTACAAAAATAGGCAAAGCTAATGTGTGCGACCAGAAATTATGTCAACAGTCACCTTGTATGGGAGGGTTGTGGGAAGGAGCATGAGGGGCATGGGGGTGCTGCAAGGCTTTCTTGCTTGCTCTGGGTGCTGATTTCATGGGTATGTTCACAGCTTGTGATACAAGCTGTAGGACTGACAATATGGGAACTGTTCTGTATGTGCATCATGTTTCGGTACATTTTTAAAATTAAGCCTGGGTTGGTAACAGAGAAAGTGCTCAGGCAGAGCAAAATGTAATGAATTATTCCTTTTACTATTTTATTCATATGCTACTTCTGCAAGTCTACAAATCCAGTACTTAGAACGTACTGCTATTATTCTCCAGCATATGCTAGACTCATTTCTCCTGATAAACTAAATTTATGCCAAACTTCCACATGGCATAAATGATTATTTGCTGGGGTGATGATATTTTTTTTATGAGTGAGAGCTCATTCTGTTCTACATATGAAATGTTGACTTAAGCCAAACTACCCAGAAACCATTCCTTTTAAGTTTTCGATAGTAGCATATTGGTTAACCTTTGCTCAGCCTTTTCTTTTGATTTCAAGTTTGTGCTTTTCCTCTCACCCCCACTGAAATACCCATGTTCATGAAATCCCTGCTCACCAAAAAGTCATCTGCCTAATGTGTAAGACTGCATGTCACTGATTCCTTGCACTTTATTAGCTGTGCTTCCCCTTAATACCATGTGTTATTATTGTCTTTATTTACTGTTGACTTTCTCTGATAGTCATTATTTCCAAGGTCTCTGTTCACCCAGGCCTGGTAAGCCAGTAGGCCTCTCAGCAGTTTAATGCACACTTTTGATCATTTATCTAAGAAGGAAAATTATCTACATTTAAAAAGTTTAATGAGGGGCTGGAGAGATAGCTCAGCTATAAACACACCTGCTACCAAAACCTGACAGCTGGGTTTGATTCCTCAGTACTCATGTAAAGCCAGAGGCACAAAGTGGCCCGTACATCTGGAGCTCATTTGCAGTGGCAAGAGGCCCTTTCATGCCCATTTCCCCTCTCTCATTTTCTCTCTTCTTGCAAATAAATTAAATAAAAATAGCTTTTAAAAAATTAATGAAATATTTAAATCAGTATATTCAAAAGACTATACTTTTAAAATATGACTAGTATACAACATTATCAATGGAGCATTTTTCTTTTCTAGTTTTTCTTCCTAAGTCTTTGAAATCTAATGTTTATCTTGCACATATAGAATATTCAGACCAGGCTCATTGCCACACACAGTAAGTGGCTAATGTATACTGATCCATATGTTCATCATTCCAGGGAAAGTCTAAATAACTAGGAATTCACAGAGGAAACCTATTGTAATTCAGAAGAAATACTACCTACTTTAGTTCACAACGGATAATTTAGTAAATTATTATAGTCATTGTCATATCACCCTTCCTCCCTGAATCTTTTGAGTATAATCCTTTCTTCTTCACTGCCTGTGATTTTGCTCAGGTTACTGGCTTCGGTTTCTTCATTAGTAAAATCAAGACCAGTTATATTTTAAATCCACCCCCAATTCTCTCTCTCAATGGATTGGAAGCTTCCTGAAGGCAGGAAGGAGCTTTGTCTTGCTCACAATATGTATCCAGCATTCAGCACACCACTTCAAAATACAAAGAACACCAAGGATGCAAATGGCAAGTAGGGCAAAGCAGCTTTGTGGGAGAGTAGTTAATCATAAACCAAAGTGCAGTGAAGGAAAAACAATGCTGTTCCATATGACTTGTGACAAAGGGTATGGATTTGTTTTTCTTGGGAGAAAGTTATGTCGGAAGTGATGAATCTCACAGACTGATAGGGTGAGGTAAATAGTTTGGGGAACACCAGGAAAAAACTTGAAGAACAAGCAAGTTCCATGTTCAAGACCCTAAAGCTGAAGGGATTAGATAGATGACATGGAGTTTTCTGAAGCAGAGAGGCCATGTATTCCCTGTGACACAGACCCAGAGACCAGGATAAGCATGCAAGCAATGCATTAGTGAGTGCCTAGGTGATCTGTACCCAAGGAAACAAGATTGGCAAAGGGAAAAGCTGGGCTGCAGTGCATGTCCATGCAGGCCTCTGTCTACTTCATGGAGGCCTCTGAGACTCAATGGCCCTTTCAATTGTTCAGGCTGAGGTGAGAAGAACAGGTCTTTGAAGCCCTGGGTGTATTACTTCAAGTGAGCTGTACAGGAAAGGGATTTGTCCTTTGGTGAGGACACTTTTCAGAAGAGGTGATTCCTTAAATATGCTGATGAAAAGGAGGCAGCTCCCCTCTGTGAGCACAAAGAGGAGCTCCTGCTGTGAGAGGCATGGCCCCTTAGAAGAATCAGGGAGGGGCATGATTAAGGAAACAATAACCTGCCAAGCAGCTCATCTGAGGTTGGTAAGCATAACTTCAGGCCTCTGCTGGGACCTAAGGGACACTTTTGCGCTAATTTAGCCTTCCACCTCTCCCACCCTCCAACACACAGCACAGCCATAGGCAGAGGTCCTGCCTGAATGCATAGTGACACGTACCTGTCTTGACCTTGACATCCTCCAGCAGGGGAAGGGTGATTTGGAGCAGCGGTAGAAGGATGGAGAAGCAAGGGGTTGTGGAATAGTACCAAGAGTTGTGGTTCATGGAATGTGGCAGAAGAGCACTATATTGGAAGTCTTCCTTTCCTCTTCTGAATTCATATTTCCCTTTATCTGTCCTTCCCTGAGTTACCACTGCTTCTTCATCAGAGTCATTTCACAGAGGGCCTCAGCGTCCAGGGCTCCTGCTGGAACACACATTCTCAGGCCGAGGCCACGGATGCAGCAGACACAGGTGCCTATCTGTACACGACTTCTACGTCTTTCAAAGTTTTAGGAGGACACAAGAACTATGACATTGGTTGGGAAGTGTTGGAAGAGAGAGAGCAGTCCCTCCAAAATTTTTCTGCATCATAATAAATAACTGTAGATACTTCTGGTGGAAACTTCCTCTATACACATCTGTAGTTTGCTACAGTAACTAAATTGAATTTAGAAATATTAAAACCAGCACACCCTTTTATGGTTGACATTTTAATTGTCAACATTATGTTCATGCTTATCATTAAGTAATAAAGAACTCAAACTTTATTGAAAGAGCACAATAAACTCTGAAATGACATGAAAAGCATATAATGGCAATTATTGCATAAGTTCTACATTGTCAACAGTGTAATAGTCTACATTGGATTCTGTAGATTTCCTTAGACACTTACTTTCTAGGTTGATTGGTTTCTTATCACTCAGCTGACTCTGGCCCATTATTTTGTCAGTCTTGCTCAAAGAAAATAAGCTCATTTTAATCAAGTCACAATGCTCAATCATTTTGAATCACAGAAATTTGAAATAGAAAGCTGAGGTCTTTCAATTGAGAAACTCTTACACTATGCTCCACTGTGTTAGTCTCTTTTCATTGCTAGAACAAATCACTACAAATTTAATGGCTTAAAAACCAGCTCAAATATATATATATTTTAGAATCTCAGTGTTGGGAGGTACAGACAGGCAAATTCCTGGGACTCACTGGCCAGCCAATCTAGCCTAACTGGCAAGCTCTAGGCCAAGAAGAGAGCCTGCAATTACCTTCTCATTGTTGAGACAAAAACAGCCAACCAGAGCAGCTCAGGTAAGGAAAAGGTTTATTTCAGCTTGTAGTTTCGAGGGGAAGCTTCATGATGGTGGGGGAAAGCAAGACAGAGCAGGAAGCTGGATCACATTGTCTTGTATCTGCAGGGAGAAAGCAACAAGAATGAACTAGCCAGCACTGGAATGCTGGGCTAGACTATCAAATCCCAAGGCTCTCCCTCAGTGACACACCTCATCCAGTAAGCTTCCTCCTCCCAAAGGCTCCAGCAGCTGGGATCAAGTATGAGGCTTAATCACAAACACGCGAGGCTATGGGGGATGTTTTATGTACAGGTGGGGTGCACAGCATGTGAAAGGAATGACATCAGAGGTGGCCCTCTGACTTCCTTAAGCACAAACAAACACGCACACACATTTACAAAAAAAGACTGACATCAATTCCAATGCACTAAAAATCCAGATGCCATCAGGCTTCTCTCCCTTCATTTCTTCTGCCATCAATATATGAAGGAAGGTAACTCTAGGCAGAGGTGGAAACAATCCTAATCACAGAAGGAAACATTTGTTTCATGAAGGCAGTAGTAAAACCAAACTCCATTGTTGACAATGGCACGAGCACCTCTCACCTGTTGGGGTGTTAACACCTCTTCCAAGCTTCATATATTCTTTCAGAGCTAGAAGACATCAGGCAAGATACATCCACATGGAAGTGACACTCAGAGGGATCTAGATTGTAAACTGTGGGATAAGTAGCTTAGGGACGACTTCCATTTGTCACCTCTAGGGTTTTTTTTTTTTTTTTTCCTATGATTTTCATTTCTTTTTTAACTTTTAGGGGTTTCATGCCTTTTTCTAGGAGTAACCAGAGGAAAACAAGAATTTCTTGGTGAGGAAGCAGTAACAGGAAATAGTTAATAGAAACCTTTCTGGGTTGCATTGAGATAAAAGGATGGCAATGGTGTCCCAGTGGTATGAATGTCAATGCTCACATGGTGCCTATGGGGACTTCCCTGTAGTGATTTGTAACAGGCAACTCCCTGAGGGCTGCAGGTCCCTCTGATGACTGCAGACTACCCAAAAGGCCAGCCCCAGGCTGTGTGTATCTCCAATGGGGCATGAAATACACTAGTTTCCAGACTTTTGTTCCATGTGCAGACCAGCTTGGGCAAGAGAGTCATGGGAGGCAGCTCAGAATTAGAGACTACAATATTTGAATGGCCCGTCTGCTCTCAGATCAGAGCCGTTGAGTCTTTTGAGTCCTCTAGCCTTGTTTCTAGATGCTTCAATGCATCCAGAAACAACAACAGCTCTTATTAGGTATTATTTCAAAAGAAGTAATCAAAGGAGAAGATAAATAATGTTTCTTTAGCTAGTACCCATTTTGGCTATTCATTGCTAGAGAAGGATTTTTTAAAATGCATGTATATATATATATATATATACATATATATATATATGTATATATATATGTATATGTATGTATATATGTATATATATATGTGTATATATATATATTTTCTCACCCAGATGGGCATGGTGGCCCATTCCTTTAATCCCAGCACTTGGGAGGCAGAGGTAGGAGGATCACCATGAGTTCAAGACTACCCTGAGATGACAGTGAATCCCAGGTCAGCCTGAGCTAGAGTGAGACCCTACCTTGAAAAAAAAACAAACAAATATATATATATATATATTCACCTAAAATCCATTAAAAGTGACATACAAAAGGTAGAGCTAGTTTACTGGATAAAAAGTGACACTCATATAATGGAAAGAAATTGGTCTTGATGTGGGAGAGAGCTTTGTGGGATTAGAACTCCTACACCAGCAGCTCCCAAGTCTTGGGTTCTTATCCACTTAACAAAGATTTTAAAATGCAGACTCAGAGAAGGTTAAATTATGAGATTTGGGCTAGAGAGATGGTTTAGCTGTTAAGGTGCTTGTCAGCAAACTCTAATGACCTGAATTTGATTCTCCAGTACCCACGTAAAGCCAGATGCACAAAGTTACACATGTATCTGGAGTTCGTTTGCAGCAGCTGGGGGCCCTAGCATGCCTGTTCTTTCTGTCTGTCTTTTCTATTTTTCTCTCTATAACTGCAAATAAATAAGAAAATGTAATATATTTTATTTTAATTATTTATTAAAAAATGGAGAGAGGAAGGGGGGAGCAAGGGAAAGAGAGAAAGAGAGAGAGAGAAAGAGAGAGAGAATGGACATGTCAGGGCTTCTAGCCATGGCAAACGAACTCCAGATGAATGGTCCACCTGTGCATCTGGCTTACTTGGGACCTAGAGAATTGAGCCTGAGTCCTTAGGCTTCACAGGCAAACACCTTAACTGCTAACTAAGCCACCTCACTAGCCCAATAATTTTTTTTGTTTTGTTTTGTTTTTCAAGGTAGGGTCTTGCTCTAACTCAGGCTGACCTGGAATACACTATGTAGTCTCAAGGCGGCCTCAAACTAATGGAGATCCTCCTACCTCTGCCTCCTGAGTGCTGGGATTAAATGCATGCACCACCATGCCCGGCCCAATAAAAATATTTTAAAATAATTATGAGGTTTATTTTAGGGTGAAGATAGCAGGATAGCAAATCAGAAAAATGTGTAAGCTGAGAGAAATTCTCCCTGTTCCCAGCCTGGGTGGGAAGGAGGAGGGAGACACACAAGGTACCCTACTCACATAGGGAAGGAGAAAAGAAGAGACTAAGGGGCTCACACACTTGACCTAGGTCCAGTTATATGAATCAGGCATTCAGTTAGAATAAGCCTCATCTCCAAGCTCAAGTGTGTAAGGAAGAGACCTGACTGGTTGGTGGTCAGGGAGGCTGATTTAGGAAGGGTCAGACCACAGGGGCTTCGCTGGGAAAAGTTAAGAAGGAAACAGGAATCTGATGCTGAGGAGTTGTTGCTTGCAGTCATCTTGGATGAGACTGAAACAGACACCAGTTCTATTCCTGCCTGAGCAGGCAAGGTGGTGTCCATGTTTCTGTGGGCCAGTCCCTAGCTAACTACCTATCAGAGAAAAAGCTACCTTGATCCTGATCCTGTCAGTCTCTCCAAGAAGTTGAGGCTCTCTAGGATGTTCCTTAGACAGTTCTCACCACTTGACCACCGGCACTGGGGATATCAACTGGCTAGTGTTGGCTCCATGCCTTCCAACGTGTTGACTGAGTTACATGCGTCCATTTGGTAGGCAAGCAAACTGAAGATCTGTGGTCATTTCATCTGCTCAAGACCATATTGGCAGTAGTGAGTTTATTATTAAGTGAATGAAGGTTAAATGTCAGGGAGTCACTTGTATGGGTACCTGTGAGTACCAAGCAAGTTCTTTCTAAAAATTTCCAAGATGCCTAACAAAATTGCAGAAGAGAGAGAAATCTTCAGAAATATGCTGTGATTTCCTTCTTGATCACAAAGTAATAATGCACTCTATTTCTAATTTTGTATTTCTAAAGAGGAGGCCACCCTTCCCCTACCACATTAAGCTTTGGACCCCACAAAGCCTTTGAAAACGTCAGTCTTGGGTTTGAATTTGGATCTTCAGATTCCACAACTTACTATGTTTTCAGATTATATAGAAAGAGAAAAATAAATAAAATTCTACACCCTGAAAGGCAGACCAAATGGCCGAACCTTCACCAGGCCCTTAGAGGGAACACCTGAGCCATAAGACACTGGAGAGGGTATGATGAAGACCAACCTTAATCTTCTACAGCCTCCCTCCCTCCCTCTCCACTCCCTCTCTTCTCTCTAATTCTTGTATATTAGTTATCTTTTTCTTCCTTTTCTTAGTGGGCACTGACCTGTAACTCCCAGTACCACCATGTGGCTATCATCCACAATGAACTTTTGATCAGAAAGACCTACAAGGTTTCCTAAAAGAAAGACAGATTTCTGTGAGTACTTGATGACCCACCAAAGGTTAGTGGTAAGACCCTACTGCTGAAGACACTGTATGTGGTCCACACGTAAAATGGAATGGCATGGCTGGAAGCTGGAAGAGAGTCAGTTCCCAGACAGTCAGTGCTCTAGTGCCAGAAGGTGCTACATGGGTGACTGGGGGAAAATGATCAATATCTGTTCAAGCATCTAACCTACTTAGCAGCAAATAACCTGGTGTGATGCCCATACAAGTGCAACAGTGGTGCACAGCCTTGGTGGGGAACCAGCTGCTCTTGATTTGGCTAACTGATCCCATCAGTGCTACAAGACTCATAGCTGGAGCTGGGAAACAAGTCAGAACCATATCCAAACATAAGCCCGCTCTCCATTATCAAGCTACCATCAATCGTGGGCTACAAGAGGGCCTACACCTATTAAATTCTCTATATAAAAGTAAGGGTTATCTCATTTGTCCTGGTGCTAACTTACTCTCTGTTGGAGAATCTGCTTCTCTCTTTCAGATACATGTAGATCCTAAGGAGAGAGCCACCCCATCATACCTCAAAAGGGCCCTGGCTGAAACTAAGAAAAATTGGCTAAACAAGCAAGGGTGCTGTTTTCCTGGTGAACTGGATACCAGCACAAGGGTGAAGGAGATCAACACAGAGAAAAATCAGAGAGCCAGAGACCCAGAGGCCCCCAACACCTTATCACTGAAGCAGACCAAAAATGAACCCAACATGGCTCAGGGAAATTTTGCAGAAGAGGGGGTGTAAAGAATGTCAGAGCCACATGTTGGGTCATGATATGCAGAGACATTTATCCTACCCATAACTGAGGGCTAACTCCACAAAGCATGACCCGTATACCTCAACAAGGAGGGGGAGGGGGTAAGTCACGGATGAGCCTAATAATGGTACCAAACTGACTGTATTTGCTGAATACAAAACTAATTAATAAAAAAAAAAAGAAGGAAAAAAAACCTGAATCATGGGCTGGGGCTTAGTGTTTAAGGCATTTGCCTATGAAGCCAAAGGACCCAGGTTCAATTCCCCAGGACCCATGTAAGTCAGATGTACATGGTGGCTCATGCATCTGGAGTTCATCTGCAGCAGCTGGAAGCCTTGGTTCTCTCTCTCTCAAAGTGAAAATAAAAATAAAAATAAAAATAAAAAAGAGAAAAATATAAACAGGATATAAAGTGATATCAGGTGTGAAAATTATAAGTAAAATAATGCATATATTAGTTACCTCCTCATTGCTGGGGAAAAAAAATCTGACCAAATTCAGTTTAAGGGGGAAAAGGTTTACTTCAGTTTAGGGTTCCAGGGGGTAGGGCCTCATGGCAAAGCAAAGCATGACTGGGCCAGGAGACTGGCATCACCTCACCTACAGTGAGGAAGCAGAGAGCAGTGAGTTAGCTTCCTCCTTCTGACAAGCCCAAGACCCACCACTGAATGGTGCTGCCCACAGTCTTCCCACCTCAATTAATCTAATCAAGTAAACACCTAACCAACATGTCAAGCGATTTATTTCCATGGTGATTCTACATCCTGTCAAATTGGTAACTAGAGTTTAATCATCATTATGTAGCACTATCTGGTCAGAGATGGAAAGGAAACATTTCAGACTCAGAGAAGTGTGTTAAGAGTTTGTGGATTAGTGACTTTTCTCCTTCCCCACTAAATTTTCTGAAATGTTATGATTATTTTAATAGTATAGGCAGTATTGGAAACATAAAAGCCGGGCGTGGTGGCGCACGCCTTTAATCCCAGCACTCGGGAGGCAGAGGTAGGAGGATTGCCATGAGTTCAAGGCCACCCTGAGATGACAGAGTTAATTCCAGGTCAGCCTGGACCAGAGTGAGACCCTACCTCGAAAAAAAAAAAAAACAACAAAAAAACCTGCATTTAAAATGCCTATTGGATTAATGTAGTACTAATGGTTTAAGTTTTAAGAATTTATAAAGCAAATTCAAAATACACTTTGGCAAGTAGTTTATTTTCTGTTCAGATGTGCTTTATGTTATCATTTGCAAAGAAATAAGATTAATTTTATATCCAACCACTACTGGTTGCATTTATTTTGCAATAAGTCTGTGACATCCAGTGTGAACAAGAATGCCTTCAAGGACATTATTGGAACTGTTAGCATACTAGTCTGCTTGAGCTGCTATAACAAAATATTGTGTACCTGGTGGCTTATACCATGACTTATTTTTGCCTGAGAAAATTTCAAGTAAGTAGGGTTATGTACCTCCAGCATATAAAATAGATATACAAATCAAACATTTTCTGATCATAAATCATAAAGAAATTTTCTTTAAAGCTATTCTTTGGTATACATATATTTTTTTCCATTTATTAGCTGGCCATGGTGGTGGATGCCTTTAATCCCAGCACTCAGGAGGCAGAGGTAGGAGGATTTCTGTGTTTGAGGGACTACAAAATGAGTTCCAGGTCAGCCTGTGCTACAGTGAAACTTTACCTTGAAGAAAACAAAACAAAAACATTAATAAAAAATTACCATTTATTAAAGATGAAAACAAATTTTCATACTTTTGAGACAGATGGACTTACTCATTTTTACATAAAGAATTAAATTTTGGTTGAATATTTGATACTGCACATCAATATTTTTCAGATTTGATGGAGATTTTTATTGTATAGTCATCAATTCTGAAATGCCACTTCACATAAATACATACTGTAAAATGAAAGAAGTATGTCTAGGGCCTGTAGTAGTTTGGATGGATGCCCCCCAATAGATTCAGGAGTTTTATTAAAGTTTCTTGGATTTTCTCCTACCTGGCTGGAGGAGGTGTCACTGGGTAGATTCTGGGGTCCAGCCCTATGGTGTTCCTGGGGATGGATCTGAATTCCAGCCTGAGATATGCAGTGTTTGAGCTCTGCCTGGGGTTCCAACAGTGTGCTTACTTCTGATGCTTGTGCTGGTATTTCTCTCTGCATGGGCCCATGAAAGGAGGCCAGCTTCTTCTGCCAATTATGGAACTTCCCCTGGATCTGCAAGCTTCACTAAATGCCATTCCTCCCATAAACTGTGCCTGGTTTGGGAGTTCATCCCAGCAACATTGAAGCTGACTGCAACAGGGCCATTTCAGATACTGTTGGAAATTTTGTTCCAATCTCAAGACAAAATTTATTCAATGACTTTTTAAAATGAAAATTAAACAGGCAGCACAAATAGTAATTTTAAGTCATATATTTTAACATAGTAATTAAATCATTATGCTTCTGTACAAGCAGAAAACCTTTTTTTCTTTATTTTTTATTAGTTATGGACATATTCAGTATGTAAACAGCACATGTTGCTACCATCTTTTCCCTCATTCCTGCCCCCCTTCAAAGGGATCCTCCTTATTGGGGATGCCGGTCATCCCCATGGGGATTGTGGGTCATGCACTGTGGGGCCAGCTGTCAGTTATGGGGAAGAGGCAATGTCGCTGTGCATAATGTCCTGACTTGTGGCTCTAACAATCTTTCTGTCCCCTCTTCTGTGAAATTCCCTGATCTATGTGGAGTTTGTTTTAAGTCTACTTCAGTGATAGGCTCTTAGGAGTCTCTGGATCTTTGGTTTGGTAGGTGTTGAGTGTCCTTGGTGTCTATCTCCTTCACCTTTGCATTGATAACAGGTTCACTGAGAAAAATCAGCACTCTTGCTCATTTCCCCAATTCCTCTGTGGTTTCAACTGGGGCCCTGGTGAAATGTGATGGGTCATTTCTCTCCTCAGGTCCTGCTTCTGTCTGAAAAAGAAAAGCGATTCTTCAATGGAGAGTGAAGTCAGCACAGGTTAAATGGGATAACCATTACTAGTTTAGAGAGAATTTAATGGGTATAGACCCTCTTTAGCCCAAGATTAGTGGAAGCTTGATATTGGAGCACAAACTTATTATCTGGCTATGATTCTGACTTGTTTCCCAGTTTTAGATATGGGCTCCTTTTCACTGAGTGGATCTGTTAGCCAACCCAAGAGCAGTTGGTTTCCCACCATGGCTGGGTGCCTTTATTGTACTTGTGCGAGCTTTAGTCAGGTTGTTTGTTTCTGAGTAGCTTAGACCTTGAGTTGCTTGGACAGATGTTGGCCACTTTCCCCTGGTAGCTCATGTAGCACCTTCTAGCACTAGATGGGCTAACTGTCTGGGGACTGGCTCTCTTCCAGATTCCAGCAAGGTCTCTCCATGTTTCTAACTGACAGCATATGGTGTTTTCAGCAGAAAGGTCTGACCATTAACTTCGGGTGGTAATCAAATGCTCTGATAGAAGTCTGTCTTGTTTTGGCAAATCTTGTAGGTCTCTGATCAATAGCTCATTGTGGATGTTAACCACATCCTAGTACTGGGAGTAACTGGCCAGTGCCAAGGGAAAAGAAAGAAGAAAAAGAAAGAAAATATAAAAAAGAAAAAAGTCAGAAAAAAAAAACCCAGAGAAATTTAAGGTTAGGCTTCATCTCACCTTCTCCAGGGTCCTTCAATTTAGGTGCTCTCTCTAAGGTCCTGTTGAGGGTTCAACCTTTTAGTCTTCTAAGATATAAGATTCTATAATACCAGTTCCATTTGGGTTCAGTTTTGTGCCCCCCACCCTCCCATCAAGCCCTACTCTCCCTATTGTCCAGGCCTCGAGATGCCTATTAGGTATGTCAGCATCTCGGGCTGATCCAGGTTAGGAGCCGCAAATGAGTGAGACCGTGCATCGATTGTCTTTCTGTGATTGTGAGTTTGCTGAGTATGATCTGTTCCAAGTTCTACCATTTTTCTACAACTTTCATTGTGCCATTTTTTTCTAACTGTTGAGTAGAATTTCCATCTTGGAGATATACCACATCTTGGTTATCCATTCGGCCAATGATGGGCACATGGGTTGATTCTAGTTCTTAGTTATTATAAATTGAGTAGCTATAAACATGGTTGAGCAAATACCTCTGAATTGAGGTGTGGAGCTTTTAGGGTAAATGCTCAGCAAGGGAAAAATAACTCAGTCAAACATACCATAAGTAGAGCAAGCCAATAGATTACCCACAGAATGGGAGAAAATTTTTGCTGCTACTACAACTGTCAGAGGCCCAATTTTTAGAATCTATAAAGAACTCAAAAACCTAAACATTTATCAAACAACCCATTCATGAAGTGGGGCAGAGAACTGAATAGGGAATTCTCAGAGGAAGAAATACAATTGGCAAACACACACTTAAGAAATTGTTCAACATCTCTAACCATCAGGGAAATGCAAATTCAAACAACTATGAGATTCCACCTCATAGCTTGGGGAGCAGACCGTCATTACCCCAGTAAAGATAGCAAACATTTAAAAATCAAATGAAAACAAATGTTGGCGAGGATGTGGAGAAATAGGTACCCTCATTCACTGTTGGTGAGAATGTAAGATGGTACAACCACTACGGAAAGCAATATGGAGCAATAAAAAGGTTGACTATAAAGTTACCAACAGAAAATCTTTTATGTACAGTAAAAATACTGCAATTCTAGCATATGAGTTGTTTCAGGTGTTGCTCATTGGTGTTGGGTGGTGTCAATATGGTGAGGTTATGGAACATTCCCAGCAATTTTTCATGGGTGCTGGGTTCTGAACTGAAGCTCTCATGCTTGTGTAGCAAGTATTTTACCTGCTGATCCATCTCCCCCAGACAATTAATTAATTAATTAGTTTTTAGTTATGATCTTGCTCTATAGCTCAAGCTAGCCTCAAACTTGCAATCCTTCTGGGAATATGGGCAGGTATATGATGCATGAGGGAGTCCCAAATGAATTTGGAGGATGAAGGTCATAATGGCATCACATTGGCCACCTTTTTGAGCATTTGTTTTTCTTTTAAGGTCTTTTTTAAACCTAATTAATTTTTAAAATATTTTATTTATTTATTAGAGAAAGAGAAAGAGGCAGACAGAGAGACAAAATGGGTGTGCCAGGGCCTCCAGGCACTACAAACGAACTCCAGATGCATGTGCCACGTTGTGCATCTGGCTTGTTTGCAGTGGCTGGAGGCCCTGGTGTACCCATTCTCTCTCTACCTCCCCCTCTTTCTCTGTCAAATAAATAATAAAATATTTTTTAAAAAATTAAGAAAAACAACCAAAAAATAAAACAAAACAAAAATTAATAAAGTAGATCAAAACAGAGTTATTTTCTCTTTGATTTACAATGTTAAATATATGAGAACATGACAGTGATACACTTCAGTTAAAATGAGACAGTACAGCCATAATGGTATTCATTAAGTTATGTGATTTAAAAAAAGTGATCTAAAAGCGGTTGTTCTCATACAGAATGTGGAGTTGTGGTGAAGATCAAAGGGACTCAAGGGAAAGCAAGGCCCATTGCATATCAACAGCTGCTGCATTTTCTCCTCATAATCCAGAGAAAATGGCTTTAAATGAGAAAGCAGGGTGTCTATCTAGTAATAACCACAGTGGGGGAGGTGTAATGCTGGGTGATACAATGAGAGGAACCCTAGAAGCAGCATCTCTCTGGGCTGTGTAATTAAGTCATCAGGTGTCAGTATTGACTTTCTCCTGAGTTGTGAGGAGAGCAGTATCTTCTCACTTATGATTAAGTCTCCCCTCCCCCTTGCATGGTGACTTAAGACAGAGTGTGTTCTGGAAAGAACGACCAAAGTAGCATCATGCTGAAGAATGTGATTGCTATTTTTATTTTCATCTATTTGATTATGAGTGAAAGTCATTTCTTGAAACTGATATGGTATTAAAAAGTGATAAATGAGTGTGTTGTCAAACTGTCTTCCACATATTTTTCTTGTACCCAAAGATTAATGTTGCTCTCAGCTTTGGCCATAAAAACTTTTTTTTTTTTTTTTTTTTGCAGTGGGCAACAGTTAATGCAGAAATTAAAAACTTGCCAAAGTACTAAAAACAAATGGCTATTGAATGTTCAGTACTATTTAGGACATCTTTATCATCCCTACCAAGGCTCACAAAATATCAAGCAAGAGGAGGCTGAAAGAATGTAAGAGTGGAGGATGGAGAAGAGTGCTGAGGAACTCTATGTAGACATGACATGGACCATGGCTCATGAATTCACGGCAGCTGTGGTTACATCTACAAGGTCTGCACAAGACAGGGCCCCAGCCACAGTCCTCACAGATGGCAGAGGGGCTCCTGAGGAGGAGCTGATGACAGTTCATGGTTGCTGGGGGAGAAGGAGTCATTCTCTTCAGTGGGGTGGCCATTGGTAATTAGTATGAAGAAGGGATTGTAGGCTTTAAGTATCTCATATCATAAAAAAACAAAGTATTCATGACTTTCATTATACAAACAATGTAGTATTGGTGGCATACCTATAAACTTACTAAACTTATTGAATAAATAAAATGAATGAATTTGATGGTATGCAAATTATACCTCAGCAAAAGTTAAAATGATTGTTTTGGGATCAGTTCAGTAACTTAAAAGCAGGACATTTATTATACCAGTATGCAAAAACACCTAGGTTTTTAAACCCCCAACAGCACAAATACTACTTCTACTATCTTTGAGATATATTATATATTATACTATATGATATATACTAATATATATTATTATATATACTATATATATATATATTATAATATTGTACCAATAGGGACTGGAGAGATGGCTCAGTGGTTAAAGGTGCTTGCTTGCAAAACCTGTTAACCCAGATTCAATTCCCCAGTACTAACATAAAGCCAGACCCACAAAGTGGTGCATGTGTCTGGAGTTCATTTGCAGTTTGAAGAGGCTCTCTCGGTGTGTCTCAAATAAATAAAAAAAATTTAATTGTAACAGTGGGACTGGGGAGATGGCTCAGTGAATACAGTGCTCACAGCCGAAGGCTCAACCTAGAGTGCCCAAGTTGATCCCCAGACCTCATGTAGAAAAACTGTAAGCTATGTCAGGTTTCTGCAATTCCAGCATGCTAAGGGGAGGCAAAGACAAGATAATTTCCCTGAAGCTTGCAGCAAAAAACAACAGTAGAAAAAAGTCCAGTGTGAGAAACCCCACCTCACATGAGGTACAAAGATTGACCTGAGAGATGTCTTCTGACCTCACACGTGCTTTGTGGCACTGTGCACCTGCTCTCTCTCTGTCTTTCTCTCTCTCACACACACACACAGACCATAAAAAGCTTCCATAGTGCAGTGGTTATTATGCTCGCCTAACACAGACCACAAACATGCACATGTATGAACACACAAATAAATAAAGTTAAAATTTTGGCCTGGAGAGATGGCTTAGCAGTTAAGGTGCTTGCCTGCAAAGCCTGAGGACCCATGCTTGACTCTCTAGGTCCCACGTAAGCCAGATGCACAAGGTGACACAAGCGTGCAAGGTTGCACATGCACACAAGGTGGTGAATGTGTCTGAAGTTTGATTACAGTGGCTGGAGGTCCTGGTGTATCAATCCTCTCTCTTCTCTCACTCACTTTTCTCACTCCCTCTCATTGGAAGAAAAGGGACCAGTCTTTTGGGGTAGCCTCGAAAATTTTTTTTTACAATAGGGCTAGAGGGATGGCTTAGCAGTTAAGGTGCTTGAATGCAAAGCTGAAGGACCCAGGTTTGATTCTCCAGGACCCATATAAACCAGATGCACAAAGTGGCATATGCGTCTGGAGTTTGTTTGCAGCAGCTGAAGGCCCTGGTGTCCATTCTCTTTCTCTCTGCCTCTCTCTCTCAAATAAATAAAATAAATTTTGAAAAAGTTTAAAACAATTGTAACAATAAAAATAGGAGCAAAATATTTTTAATTTTTTTGAGGCAAGTCCAACAGACTGCCTTTTTCATGTGTGTGTATGTGACAGAGAACTGGCATGCCAGGGTCTTCAGACACTGCAATTGAACTCCAGGCATTTGCACCTCCTTGTACACATGTGCAAACTTGTGCACTTGTGTCACTGCGAGTCTGGCTTATGTGGGACCTGGAGAGTTGAACATGAGTTCTTAGGTTCTGTAGGCAAGTGCCTTACCCACTAAGCAATCTCTATAGCCCACATTTTAAATTTATATTTATTTTATTTTTGAGAGAGAGAGAAAGAGAGAGAGAGAGAGAGGGAGAGAGAGAGAGAGAATGAGCACCCCAGGACCTTAGCAGCTGTAAATGAGGCATGTATGCCCTCTTGTGCACATGTATGACATTTCGCTTGGTCACTGTGTGTCTGGCTACATGGGACCTGGAGATTCAAACATAAGTTCTTAGGCTTTACAGGCAGACACATTAAACACTAAGCTATCTCTCCAGCCCTAACTTTTTGTAGATTCTCACTCTGTACTTTTATTTATTTATTTAGTCATTTATTTATTTATTTTTTATTGACAACTCCCATAATTGTAGACAATCATCTGCAGCTAGGATCCACATATGAGAGAGAACATGTGGCGCTTGGCTTTCTGGGCCTGGGTTACCTCACTTCGTATAATACTTTCCAGGTCCATCCATTTTTCTGCAAATTTCATAACTTCATTTTTCTTTACCGCTGAGTAGAACTCCATTGTATAAATGTGCCACATCTTCATTATCCATTCATCTGTTGAGGGACATCTAGGCTGGTTCCATTTTCCAGCTATTATAAATTGAGCAGCAATAAACATGGTTGAGCATGTACTTCTAAGGAAATGAGATGAGTCCTTTGGATATATGCCTAGGAGTGCTATAGCTGGGTCATATGGTAGATCAATCTCTAGCTGTTTTAGGAACCTCCACATTGTTTTCCACAATGGCTGGACCAGATTGCATTCCCACCAGCAGTGTAGAAGGGTTCCTTTTTTTCCACATCCCCACCAACATTTATGATCATTTGTTTTCATGATGGTGGCCAATCTGACAGGAGTGAGATGGAATCTCAATGTAGTTTTAATCTGCATTTCCCTGATGACTAGTGACGTAGAACATTTTTTTAGGTGCTTATATGCCATTCGTATTTCTTCCTTTGAGAACTCTCTATTTAGCTCCATAGCCCATTTTTTGATTGCTTGTTTGATTCCTTATTATTTAACTTTTTGAGTTCTTTGTATATCCTAGATATTAATGCTCTATCAGATGGATAGCTGGCGAAGATTTTTTCCCATTTTGTAGGTTGCCTCTTTGCTTTTTTCACTGTGTCCTTTGCGGTGCAAAATCTTTGTAATTTCATGAGGTCCCAGTGATTAATCTGTGGTTTTATTGCCTGAGCAATTGGGGTTGTATTCAGAAAGTCTTTGCCAAGCCCAATATGGTGAAGGGTTTCCCTACTTTTTCCTCTAGCAGTTTCAGAGTTTCAGGTCTGATGTGAAGGTCTTTAATCCATTTGGACTTAATTCTTATGCATGGTGAGAGAGAAGAATCTATTTTCATCCTTCTACAGATATATATCCAGTTTTCAAAACACCATTTGCTGAAGAGGCTGTCTCTTCTCCAATGAGTATTTTTGGCATTTTTATCAAATATCAGGTGTCTACAGCTACTTGGGCTTACATCTGGGTCCTCTATTCTGTTCCACTGATCTACATGTCTGTTTTTGTGCCAGTACCATGCTGTTTTTGTTACTACGGCTCTGTAGTATAGGTTAAAATCAGGTATGGTGATACCACCAGCCTCAGTTTTGTTGCTCAGTATTATTTTAGATATTCGAAGTTTTTTGTGATTCCAAATGAATTTTTGGATTGTTTTTTCTATTTCCATGAAGAAAGCCGTTGGAATTTGGATAGGGATTGCATTAAATGTGTAGATTGCTTTAGGTAAGATTGCCATTTTCACAATATTGATTCTTCCAATCCAGGAACAAGGGATGTTTCTCCACTTTCTAGTGTCTTCTGCAATTTCTTGCTTGAGTGTTTTAAAGTTCTCATTGTAGAGATTCTTTACTTCCTTGGTTAGGTTTATTCCAAGGTACTTTATTTTTTTTTTTGATGCAATTGTGAACAGGAGTGATTCTCTGATTTCATCCTCTGTGTGTTTGTTGTTAGCATATATGAAGGCTACTGATTTCTGTGTGTTTATTTTGTATCCTGCTACATTGCTGTAGGTTTTGATCAGCTCTAACAGTTTGCTAGTAGAGTTTTTAGGGTCCTTTATGTATAGAATCATGTCATCTGCAAATAATGATAACTTGATCTCTTCCTTTCCAATTTGTATCCCTTTTATGTGTGTCTCTTGCCTTATTGCTATGGCTAAGACTTCCAAAACTATATTAAATAAAAGTGGGGACAGTGGACACCCTTGTCTTGTTCCTGATTTTAATGGAAAAGCTTCCAGTTTTTCCCGATTTAGTAATATGTTGCTGTAGGCTTGTCATAAATAGCCTTTATTATATTGAGATATGTTCCTTCTATTCCCAGTCTCTGTAGGACTTTTATCATGAAGGGATGTTGGATTTTGTCAAATGCTTTCTCTGCGTCTAATGAGATGATCATGTGATTTTTGTCCTTCAACCCGTTTATGTAATGTATTACATTTATAGATTTGCGTATGTTGAACCATCCCTGCATCTCTGGGATAAAGCCTACTTGGTCAGGGTGAATGATCTTTTTGATATACTCTTGTATTCTGTTTGCCAATATTTTGTTGAGAATTTTTGAATCTATGTTCATGAGGGAGATTGGTCTGTAATTTTCTTTTTTTGTTCTATCTTTGCCTGGTTTTGGTATCAGGGTGATGCTGGCCTCATAGAAGGAGTTTGGTAAAATTCCTTCTTTTTCTATTTCCTGGAAAAGCTTAAGAAGCAATGGTGTTAGCTCTTCCTTAAAAGTCTGGTAAAATTCAGCAGTGAATCCATCTGGGCCTGGGCTTTTTTTAGTCGGGAGATTATTGATAACCGTTTGGATCTCCATGTTTGTTATAGGTCTATTTAAGTGATTAATCTCATTTTGATTTAATTTAGGTAGGTCATAAAGATCAAGGAAATCAACCATTTCTTTCAGATTTTCATACTTTGTGGAGTATATGCTTTTATAGTATGCCCCTATGGTTTTTTGAATTTCTCTGGAATCTGTTGTGATGTTACCTTGTTCATCTCTGATTTTATTAATTTGTGTCTCTTCTCTCTTTCTTTTGGTCAGATTTGCTAAAGGTTTATCAATCTTGTTTATTCTTTCAAAGAACCAACTCTTTGTTTCATTAATTCTTTGGATGTTCTTTTTGTTTCTATTTCATTAATTTCTGCCCTAATCTTTATTATTTCTTCCTGTCTACTGATTTTTGGTTTGCCTTGTTCTTCTTTTTCCAAAGCTTTAAGGCGAAGTATTATGTCGTTTACTTGCGACCTTTCTAATTTCTTAATATAGGCACTTAAGGCCATAAATTTACCTCTTAGAACTGCCTTCATTATGTCCCAGAGATTTTGGTATGTTGTGTTCTCATTATCATTTGACTCTATAAATTTTTTGATTTCCTTTTTGATTTCTTCATTGACCCATTCATCATTTAGTAGTGTATTGTTTAGTTTCCATGATTTTGTGTATGCTCTATAGCCTTTCTTGCTACTGATTTGTAGTTTAATTCCATTGTGGTCAGATAGAATGCAAGGAATTATTTCAATTTTCCTGAATTTGTTAAGATTTGCTTTGTGCCCTAATATATGGTCTATTTTAGAGAATGTTCCATGTGCTGCTGAAAAGAATGTATATTCTGCAGCCTTTGGATGAAATGTCCTGTATATATCTGTTAAGTCCATTCCTTCTATGACCTCATTTAGTCCAGATGCCTCTCTGTTTATGACCTGTCAATTGATGAGAGTGGGGTGTTAAAGTCACCCACCACCACTGTGTTTGGTGTTATCTGTGACCTTAGTTCGAATAGTGTTTGTTTGACAAATTTGGGAGCCCCCATGTTAGGTGCATATATGTTTAGGATTGTAATGTCCTCCTTTTGGAGTGTGCCCTTAATCAATATAAAGTGATCATCCTTATCTTTCTTGACTAACATTGGACTAAAATCTACCCTGTCCGATATTAGGATAGCAACCCCTGCTTGTTTTCTAGGCCCATTTGCTTGAAACACCGTCTTCCAACCTTTCACCCTAAGGTAATGTCTATCCTTTGTAGAAAGGTGAGTTTCTTGGAGACAACAAATTGTAGGATCCTGCTTTTTAACCCAGTCTGCAAATCTATGTCTTTTCGTTGGGGCATTGAGGCCGTTGATATTAAGAGATATTATTGAAAGGTGTGTATTTATGTTTGCCTTTTTATTTTTTTTGTGGTTCTGGTTCTACCTGTGCTGTCTTCTGTTAACTAGTATTTGAGTATTGCTTGTTTTTTCTAGGTTCCTTATATGTGTGCTTTTCCTTTTCTTCAGCATGGAGGATTCTATCAAGTATTTTTTGTAGAGCTGGTTTTGTCTTCAAATGCTCCTTTAACCTGCTTTTGTCATGGAATGTCCTTATTTCTCCGTCTATTTGAATGGATAGCTTTGCAGGATAAAGTAACCTTGGTTGACAGTTGTTATCTTTCAGAACTTGGAATATATCACCCCAAGCCCTTCTAGCTTTAAAAGTTTGTGTTGAATAATCTGCTGTAATCCTGATAGCCTTACTTTTGTAGGTAACTTGATTTTTCTCTCTAACTGCTTTCAATATTTTTTCTTTGGTTTGTGTGTTTGGAAGTTTGATTATAATATGGCGAGGAGAGGTTCTTTCCAGGTTTTGTCTGGCTGGGGTTCTAAAGGCTTCCTGTATCTGTATCGGCACCTCTTTCCCAATTTGGGGGAAATTTTCTTCTATGATTTTGTTGAAGACACCTACTATGCCTTTTGAGTGAAATTCTTCTCCTTCTACTATGCCCTGAATTCTAATATTTGATCTTTTCATAGTGTCCCGAATATCTTGAAATTCCCACTCATACTTTTCTATAAGTTTGTCTTTCTCTTTGTTGGCCTGTATTAGATCTGCCACCTGGTCTTCTAGCTTAGATATTCTGTCCTCTCCTTCATCCATTCTACTGGTGAGATTTTCTATAGAGTTTTTTATTTCATTAACTGCATTCTTCATTGCTAGGAATTCTGACTGGTTTTTCTTTATTATTTCTATTTCCTTATTTATGTATTGTATTGCCTTCTTTATTTCATGAAATTGGTGTCCTGCATCTTCTTTGATTCCTTTGATTTTCTCTTTAAGTTCCTCTTTGACTCCTTTGGTTTGTTCTCTGACTTCTTTGAACATATTTACAATCATTCTTTTGAGCTCTTTTTCGGGCATTTCCTCTAACTCGTTCTCACTGGAGGTCATTTCTGATGCATAAATACTTTTAGGTGGATTTATATTGTCTTGCTTTTTAGTGTTTCTTGTGTTATAATGTATATATTTTTGCATCTTGGAATTAGTTAATGCTTGGATTTTCTAGCTAGCTGGGTATTCTTAGCTGTATCTATTGATTTGATGTTATATATTTTCAGGGTAGGAGCTTAAGGTGTTAGATGTGGCTCTTAAGACTCTGAGAGTATCTACAAAGGTGCTCCTAGGGGTTGAGTTTCCCTGCTATGGGAGTATTCAAGTAGGCTGAGTGGAATAAAACACCGGTAGATTCTAAAAGTTAACTAAACACTGTGCCCATTCAGTCAAAAACAGCCCCAAGTATGTATTGCAGAGTAGTTATTATAACAACCAGATCCTCTATCAACACAGAGGTTAAGATTTCTGGTCTGTTGAGGCATCTCAGTCAGCTTGTGACCAAGTGAGACTCTTCCCTGGTACAAACCCAGTTACCTTGGATGAGTTTGGTCTTAGTCAAGTTGCTGCCGGGGTCGTCGGGCTGCTGTTCTGATTTCTGGAGTTGGGCACTGGCTTTTCCCACGGGGCAAACCAAGCCTGGCAACTGTGGCCCTGCAGATCAGCACTCCCGCTGCTGGAACTGCTGCTGCTCCTGGGTCTGCCGCTGCTGACGCTCCTGGGTCTGCTGCTGCTAGGGCCGCTGGTACCGGTTCCAGAGCTGCTGATGTTGCTGCCGAACTCTGCTCTTGCTTGGGTCCCGCTGTGGGCTCAAGTTGGTGTGGTCAGGTCCCGGGATGCTGCTCTGTTCACTGGAGCTGGGCTCAGGCCGTGGGGGAGGGGAGGGAGCCGCAGCTGCTCCGGTTCTCTTGCTGCTCCACCTGTTTTTCTACGTCGCGGTCTGCTCCTCCTCTGCTCACTGCCGCTCTCCCTTCACGTTTCCTGAGTTGCGGAGAGCACGGTGTGAGGGGAAGCTCCCGCACCTGGCTTTTCCTGCGGCTGGAGCCGAGTCTGGCAGCTTTCTGGTGCGCCCTGCCGCCGCCGTTGGCGGAGCTGCCGGACACTTTTGCCGGCCTGTGCGGGCTCTGGATGCTGTGGATCTCTCCTACTTCTTCGCTGCCACTTGAGTTTCCTATACACCTCACTTTTTAGTAAAAGTGTGTATTTTGCTGAGGTTTTTTGGTCTTTTTTCCCCCCAGGCTGCTTTGGTGTGGTACCTACGCTGCCATCTTAACCGGAAGTCTCCTCTTGACTGTTTTTATAAGCAAGATTTGTAATCAGAAGGCTCATTGGCTGAGGACGCAGCTCAGTGGTAGAGCACTTGCCTAGCATGCGCAAGGCCCTACGTTCCATCCCCAGCACTACAAACACCCAGATGACCTGTTATTTGCCACTCTGAGCTTTGATTTCTCAACTCCAACACAGAGAAATGCATTTCCTTCCTCTGTTTCTCCCTATCTTCCTTCAACACAGATTTATTGCATTTCTGGTTTTTACGTTCTGTACTAAGAACCCAAGAAGGAAAGAAAAAGACAACTGACCCATGCTTTTTAAGGGCATACATGAATCAATCAAGTCATGATTTATCATACGTTGATGATTACAAACTTTCTTTCAATTTGGCTTTTGCTCCCCATACTTTTCTACTGATGAATCCTAAGTAAAAACTGCAAGTACAGTCAGTACTCTCTCTCCAGGGAGACCTCAATCCTCCTTTAAATCATATTTTGTGTATTGTGTGTTCATTTTGCATTTATCCTAACACCGCTGCACAGTGTTCACAATAATGTATGCATTATTTTGTAACTTACCTTTAAACTTAGGCATGCTGTTGTGCATTGCTTTGATATCAAAACACATCTCCTGCTTCATATTTTCTCACACAGTATTTTATGACAGGAATATCTCCACAATTTATGAGACCTAACCTATTCTTTTTTTAAAAGTTTTTATTTATTTATTTATTTATTTGAGAGCGACAGACACAGAGAGAAAGACAGATAGAGGGAGGGAGAGAGAATGGGTGCGCCAGGGCTTCCAGCCTCTGCAAACGAACTCCAGATGCGTGTGCCCCCTTGTGCATCTGGCTAACGTGGGACCTGGGGAACCGAGCCTCGAACCGGAATCCTTAGGCTTCACAGGCAAGCGCTTAACCGCTAAGCCATCTCTCCAGCCCTAACCTATTCTTTTTATCTCCCTCCCTTCTTCTATGCTGAGGATGGAACCTAGGGTCCTGGCTCATGCTAGGCAATTGCTCGACCAACGAGCTATGTCATCAGCCCAACCTATCTCCTTCACGCCACCCCCCACCCCCCACAGGTTTTTTGAAGCAGATTTTTGATTATAGCCAGCAGGTTAAGATGGTCTCCAACTTGTGAAAATCTTCCTGCCTCAATCTCTCAAATTCTTGGATTACTGGCTCCCTTATTTTTAATTTTCAAAAAAATATTTTATTTACTTATTTGAGACAGAGAGAGGGCACGGTGGGGGTGGCAGACAGAAAGATAGTGAGCAGGGGTGAACCAGGGCCTCCTGCACTACAAATGAATGCATGCTCCACTTTGTGCATCTTGCTTTACTCCGGTCCTACAGAATTGAATGGGATCTCAGTCTTTGCAGGCAAAGGCCTTTCACAGCTGGGCCGTCTTAACTTTTACTATTGCATTTCATTTTATTATAGTATTACACAACGCATATCGTGCTGCTCACACACGCAGCTTTGACTCTGGACCATTCTGAGCTCTGATCCTGGAAGTGTTCTAGGAAACTGAATTGTGAATCAGAGGCACGCACACTGTAATACATGGTGCCAATTCTGAATGGGGATCCTAGGGCTTCTATATCTCTTATTTTTTTTTTTAAATGTTTTTATTTGTTTGTGAGGAGACAGTAAGTATGGGCATTGCAGAGCCCCTTGCTGCTGCAAATGAACTCCAGATGCATGTGCTATTTTGTGCATCCCGCTTCGCTTCACCTGGGCACAGGGGAACTGGACCTGGACGGGCAGGCTTTTTAAAGCAAGCACCTTTAACCGTCTCCCGCAGCTCTGTGTCTCCGCTCTAGCCGGAGGCTGGTTCGCTGACATCCCCTCTGAGACCTGGGCTGACCAGGAGCAGAGCGGGGCCAGGGCCCGGGCAGATGCCTTTGTCTGCCCGGCGTCCCGGGAGTGCTGAGCCGCAGAGCTGCGTGTGACCCGGTGACCCGGCGCCTGCCAGAAGTGTGTCGCGGGGGCCTGGCGCGGGCGGGCGGGCGGCTGCGGCCCGGGGCGCCAACGCGCAGCCCTTTGTGCGTGCCAGACGCCAGATGGGATGCAATTAGGGACAGCACCAGAGGGTCGGATGGCAGGTGTCCCCGCGGACCGGCTGCTGCTGCTGCCACAGGCATTTTGGCGGGAAAGGAAAACTGAAAATAAATACAGAAATAGAAAGACTCCCTCCCTCCCCCGCCCTCCGCCCCTCTCTCCCCCGTTGCAGGCCCTTTGAACACTTGTCTTTTTGACTTTGTGTGTGCTTGGGGGCGGAGTTGAGCTCACATCCAGGCTCTTCTCTTCTGGGATAAAAGCCGTTTGCTCCTTCAGATCTGGGCCAACAAATGCGGGGGAGTTTCCATCTGGCCTTTGAGGGCAGGGACCACAGCGATGTTTGCACTCCAGCGAACGCGCCGGCAATTGTTAGGAGGCAGCTCAATGCAGGGGTGTCAGTGATGATGGATTGGGGATCTGTGCTGGGCGCAGTGCTGCCTACCCCACGAGCGCCCAGGGCGTGCACACGTGCAGACGGGCGGGACGTCTCATGCTGCAACCAGAAGAGTAGTTCACAGTGCATACAGTTCACCATGCTCATCTTCAAGGCACTACAAGTCCGCGAGACTCGGGGGAGGCCTGCAGTTGGCGTGTGAGGACAAGCAGACCAAGTTAGAGCATAACACTGGTTCCTTACTATGAGAGCAAGGCAAGGGAAGTCCCCCCAGGGGTACCCTACTACTGTCATAGGCAGTCTTCTTGGATCTTGCTTCCCCCTAACTCTAATTTTTCATGCAAAAGCATGAAGGCCTAAGGGAGCCTAAAACAGCCAGAGATTGAATCTCTAGATGCCACATAAACAGCTGTGCTTGGCCATGTTCGTCTGTTACCCCAGTCCTGCATGCGTTACAGATGACTGAAATCGTTGGAATCTCACAAACCCCAGAATCAGTAAAGAGACTCTCCTCAAAACAAACACCAGGGAGAAGACAGATGGAGCAGAACACCTGATGGTCTGCTTGGGCCACCATAGACTGGCACCCCTTCCCCCTAAGTGGAGTGGATGGGGCAATACACACACACACACACACACACACACACACACACACACACACACACAAAAACAAATAGAAAATAAAATAAACAAAAGGCGACATCTGTGTGGGACGAGACAGAGCAGTGTCGCAGAGGCGCGTGTGGAGCTTAGGGGAATATCTCCTAGCACTGCGCCACACACCTAGACGTGGATCCCGTGCCTGTGTCTTTTCTAGCGTGACCTTGGACAATATTTTAGTCTACTGTTCTCCTTCTTCTCCTCTTCCACCTTCTTTATTCTGGGGACCTCTGTTTATAGGAACTCAAGAGAGAATAATACCTAGTCCACAGGACCAGGCTAAAGCTGGAACAAAGTTTGTAGAGAGCATTGGTAGTGTGAATTACAGACGTGAAGGTGAGGTGGTGATGATGGCCTTCTCAGTACTTATGGTGGCCTCTTCCCAATGGAGTAGCCACTCTCCTCCAAGTTCTCCCACTTCTCCCACAACATACAGCATCAATTTTCCCCAGGCTGCTGATATTCTTGTGCATTATCTGCCTTGTAGTTGCTGAGACAAAGTACCTGATAAAAATCAATTTAAGGGGCTGGAGAGATGGCTTAGCAGTTAAGTGCTTGCCTGTGAAGCCTAAGGACCCCGGTTCGAGGCTCGGTTCCCCAGGTCCCACGTTAGCCAGATGCACAAGGGGGCGCACGCGTCTGGAGTTCGTTTGCAGTGGCTGGTGGCCCTGGTGCCCCATTCTCTCTCCCTCTCTCTATCTGCCTCTTTCTGTCCCTCTCTGTCTCTCTCAAATAAACAAAAATAACAAAAAAAAAATTTAAAAAAAGCAATTTAAGGAAGGAAGGGTTCATTCAGGCCTACACTTCAGGGTTGCAGTCCATCATGACAGGAAAGGAATGGTGGCAGAAGTGGGAGGCCAGCTGGACACTTTGCCTCCGCAGTCAGGAAGTACAGGGTGATTAGTGCTGGTACTCAGCCAAAGCTCTCCTTCCCATGTGGTCCAGGACCCCAGCCCATGGAGTGGCGCCACCTACAGTTCACCTAATCAAGATAACCCCTCATAAGCATGCTGGGAGGCTAATCTGTCTAGATTATCCCTTATAGGTATGGCCACAGGCTAGTTCCTTAAGTGATTCTAGGTCCCGTCAAGTTGACAGTATAAATAAACTGTAACCACACATAGCATTCATAACTTGAAAATGAACCTGGTTTGAGTTGGGATTTCCCAATTTCCAAGAAGAGAAAAGGATGTCAAACTTTTCATACTGATTTTGTTGAAATGATCATATTTTGTATACAGTGGGATAAGTTAAAGTTAATTTATCTTTCTTTTTGCTTTTTTAAAAAATGCATCTTCTGGGCTGGAGAGATGGCTTAGCGGTTAAGCGCTTGCCTGTGAAGCCTAAGGACCCTGGTTCGAGGCTCGGTTCCCCAGGTCCCACGTTAGCCAGATGCACAAGGGGGCGCACGTCTGGAGTTCGTTTGCAGAGGCTGGAAGCCCTGGCGCGCCCATTCTCTCTCTCTCCCTCTGTCTTTCTCTCTGTGTCTGCCGCTCTCAAATAAATAAATAAAAAATTAAAAAAAATGCATCTTCTAAAAAACTAAACATATATTTGAAGTTCATTACAATTGGATGCTACTATGTAAGTATTATGGAAAATACTACTTTATTTTATTTTATTTATTTATGACAGAGAGATAAAGATAATGGACATGCCCAGGGCCTCTAGCCACTGCAAACAAACTCCAGATGCATGTGCTACCTTGAGCATCTGGCTTATGTGGGACCTGAAGAATTGAACCTGGATCCTTAGGCGTCACAGGCAAGTTCCTTAACTGCTAAGCCAGCTCTGCAGCCTGAAAATATTACTTTCTTAATATCTAGAGTCATGCCCTCTCAGAAGTCTGGTTAGTTGTGACATAATGCTCTGATCTATTTGTGTTTGCCCACGGGAAGCCCAGTCCTTCTGGCTCCCGTGTTTGCTGACGTGAGGCTGTAACTCTTGTTCCTGTACATGAGGAGCTGCAAAAAGGCTCTGAAAGGAAGCTCTGGCTCCTGCCTTATCCATTAGCACAGGTGACAAGTGAAAGTCCAGATCAAAATTTATTTTGAGATAGGGTCATACTACAGAGCCTGGGTTGGCTTCATCCTCTGGTGCCAGCCTCCTGAGCACAGCAGAGGTTACAGGTGGACACCACCACCCCTGGCTCTACCAATGACTTCCAATGTTTGTGCTTATTTAACTTATTTAGCTGGCATTTCTTTTGTCCTTTATAAGTGTAAATCAAAATACAAGAGGGTTAAAGGCCTTTGAGGACATTTTGACATGGGAAAATATGTTCACCACTTGGAGAAGAAGGTGTCCTTTTCTTTCTTTCTTGTTTTTTTAAGAGAGAAGAACACAGACTTATTATTTATTTATTTGAGACACAGAGAAGGAGAGAGAGAGAGTATGGGCAGATGCATGTCCCACCATGTGCATCTGGCTTATATGGGATCTGGAGAATCAAACCTGGGTCCTTAAGGCTTCATAGGCATGCACCTTAACTGCTAAGCCATCCCTCCAGCCCTTCTTGTTTCTTTTTGAGCAAAGGTAAACCCTGGATCCTTCACCAGGAAGGACTAACCTCCCACATACAGTAATCCTTCACAAGGATTATGAACAGAGAGGAATAATTTCTTCTCACCTCACTGCAAGCAACCAAGCGTGTCTCACTTCACTCCTATTGGGGAAGTGATTTCACACCAATTGCTTTGTACTTTGGTCTAGGGCCCTAGGCCAACCACAGTGAGTTGTACTTTCTTAACTTAAAATTCTCTTCTAAATAGTTTAAGATCCCATAACATTTCTGTTTTTATTGGTGCAAATGGGCTCTAAGGACACTGACTTCAGATGGGGTGAGAATGCCCAGGCTGGGTCTCAGGTGGTTAGAGATGCTATACACCCTGTGCAAGTCCCTTCTCAACAGGCCTGAAAGCCAGAACGAGGCTGGATCAGGCCCTTCCTGGCAACATAGTAGCTTTGCAGACATGAGTGACAGAGAAGACCTCACTTTCCAGGGTTGAAGGATGTCAAATTCTCTTCCAGCTTTGTATTGATATGTATTTTTTACTCTGCAGTCGGATGGGTCATTCGTTTTCATTCCACAGCTCTGTCTAGTTCCCAGGTTGTATGAGTGATGTGGGAAGGAAGAAATAGCAGGTCAGGGAATGAGCTTCAGAGAGAAGAATACCGAGCACCGATTCCAAGAGCAGCCTGTACTCAGCAGCAGCGGGAGAAAAAAGAGGTCACCGTCACATGAGGTTCCTAGTCTGTCCTTCCTGTCCTCTCTGATGATGAACATGCCCAGTAACAGCCATGCAGCTTGACTTTGACAAACAGTGGCTGTAATAGTGTCATAGTCCACTCCGGGCTCCATAACTCTCTTCCTGGAAACAGATCTGGGGTCACTTTCTAACCTTAGGTAAGGCCTCTGTTGGGGCTGGAATCAACTCTAGCTCCTGAGAATGTGAGTTGCCGAGAGTCTGCTGATTGCATGGCAGATGGGCAGTGGGGGTGGCAGGCTGGAAGGACATGAAAGACGAGGTAGCAACTGCATTTCCACTAGGGATAGGAGAAGCTCATAATTTATCCTCTTCCGTTCACTCCCTCACCTGCCAGGCATAGCTGGTGTCCAAACGTTCCATCACGACCTTCTAGTGAAAACTCCTTGGTGACTTTCTGCTGTCTACATTTGGACAACTTGGGCCACCTATAATCTAATTCTAGGCCATCCCTTCTAGCCTGTTCTCTCATGCTGACTAGATTCTCTTGAATCCTTTCATCTCTTTACTTCCAATGTTCTGGGCTAGATGCCCATTTTAAATTTTATTGTTTATTATATTGTATTTATTAATATGTTTTTGTGGTGTGTAGGATAAAGCCCAGTGCCTTGCATATAATAGGCCACTCAGCTATCACCCAGCCCTGCTTATCTTTTTCTTAAAAATAAATATTTTATTCATTTATTTGAGACAGAGAGAGAGAAAGGCACATATGGAGAATGGGCATATAAGGGCCTCTAACCACTATAAATTCCAGATGCTTGCATCTCCTTGTACATCTGGCTCATGTGGGTACTATGGAATAGAACCTGGGTCCTTAGGCTTTGGAGGCAGGTGCCTTTAACAGCTAAGCCATATCTCCAGCCTTTTCCTTAATATGTTAAAAAAATGCTTTATTTGCCAGGTGTGGTGGCGCATGCCTTTAATCCCAGCACTCGGGAGGCAGGGGTAGGAGGGTTGCCGTGAGTTTGAGGCCACCCTGAGACTCCATAGTGAATGCCAGGTCAGCCTGGGCTAGAGTGAGAGCCTACCTCGAACCCCCCCCAAAAAAACCCTTTATTTATTTATTATACATCTTTTAAAAAAATGTCGTAGGTTCATCTTTATCACATAAAATTCTAATCACCTGCTCAAGGGGTCGCTACACCGCTTCTACTGCCTCCTTCATGAAGCTTGCCTCAATCTTTGGAGCCAGGAATTTCCTCCCATATCTGAACATTGGTCATCTTTAGTTTCTAATTCTCTCTTGATTACTGTTTGCTCTTTGCCAATTCTTATGGTTATTTCTGAACATATTTGACCATGTCTTTAGGTACCTTAGAGCACTTAGCTCATACAACAGACTTAGTAGGTACCTAGACCTTTTTTTTTTGTGGTTAACATGTGAAATGAAGCTGGCATAAAATGACATATATTAGTGCCAATGTGACAGGGCAGCTGCAAGGCAGGTGACATGGAGGTCTAGGCACCAGTGATTCCTGACCACCTCAAAGCACACAGGCATCATTTTCTAGAAGCAAATCTGCTGGTAGCTTGCCAGCCCAGCCTGCCTTCCAGTGAGGATCTAGTTTTCCTCTTTTCATCTTTGAGCGCCACACACCTGTGTCCCTCTCAGGACACATAATGGAAGAATTGGAAGTGCAAAATGCACTTAAGGGAAAGAGGTATTAATTTTGAGAGATTATGTTTGCGGTTAGACTAATCTCACCATACAAGGAACTGAGTTTTGAAAAACTTTCTGCTTATTGTTTACTTTTTTAAAAAGACGACACTTAAAGAAAGCTTTAGGATCTCATGGGCTTTAAACCAGTGGGTCTCAAGTCTGAATAGACACATAGACCACCAGAGGGTCTTGGTAAAATGCAGATCCCAGTTCAGTAGGCTGGTGGGGGGGGGGAGGGCACCTGTAATTCTGCATTTCTAATAGGCTCCTAGGTTGTGCCTTTGCTCTGGTTCTAAGGACCATATCTCAAGCTGCGAAGATTTATACATAACTTTTTACTTGTATGCAATAACTAACTCACAAATCACCTTCTACAGTTTGAATTTCCATAATATCTTATTTGTGCTATGTAAGGCCACGCAGCTGATTCATTTGTTGGAGTTTTGCCATCCACTGGAAGCAATCTTGAGACTGAAGTCAACTCCTCTTCATCTCTGCATACTTGTTATAACGTCAGCATTGCTAGGCCAGAAGAGTTCTTGACAAATGTCTGTTAAACGAGTGAATAAAGGGGCAAAACAAAATTGTAAGACAATATACAAAGGCAAGGCTATGCCCTTCAGAAAAGCTGGTTCCAGGAAAGAAAAATAGGGTATTCTGTGGAAACTGCTCTTCCTCAGGAGCTGACTTGTGGCCTAGGAAGTGGCCATTTCAAGGTGACTGGACCCAGTGGGCTCTTAGTTCCACGTTGGAACATGACACTAGAAAGGATACACCACCACTCAGCCTATGGCATTATCCACAGGATCTCAGTATTATGCACCTCTGCATATTACTCTCTGTAATTATTCCAGTGCTAATTGGAGAACCCACAAACTCTCCAGAACATTGGCTTTGCCTCCCATTTCTTTTTCTTTTTTCTTTTTTTAATAATTTATTTATTTGAGAGTGACAGACACAGAGAGAAAGACAGATAGAAGGAGAGAGAGAATGGGCGCGCCAGGGTCTTTTTCTTTTTTTAAAGTTTATTTATTTACTTATTTATTTCAGAGAGAGATAGAGAGAGAGAAAGAGAGGGAGAGAGAATGAGTGCTGCAGGGCCTCCAGCCACTGCAAACAAACTCCAGATGCATGCACCACCTTATACATCTGGTTTACACGGGTCCTGGGGAATTGAACCTGGGTCCTTTGGCTTTGCACGCAAGTGCCTTAACCATTAAAGCCATCCCTCCAGCCCCTTCCCCATTTCTTTGTCCTTGTTTCTTTTGATCACTTTTTGAGATTTTGGCACCATAGATCATATTGTTTACAGAGCTTCCAGTCATTTAGAGAGTTTTTTTTTTTTTAAAGTAGTATCTTCAGTGCACCCACTCTTCCTAAGCTTTCTATATGTCTTCATTGCCAGTCACACTGAAAACTGAAGGCTCAGCCTGGCATTCTAGGCCTTTTCTCTCAGTCTTACCTTCTAATCTTTGCCATCATTTACTTTACTTCTGCCAAATGGACCATTTTCCAAGCTCCTGAGTATGTTCTCAGGCATTAGTGGTTTTAATTTTGCTCTTTGTTTTGATTAAAACTCTGTTCTGTTTTGTTTGCCTAGCAACCTCTTGTTTCTGGTGCTGTACCATCCCAGCTTCCCCTGGGACCTTCTGATGGCTCAGGCAAAACAGGCAAACTGAGAGACCCTGCCTCAGCTCCTTCGTCACCAGAGCGCCATCTCTGTTCCACCTACCTTCTCAGGGGAAATGCTAGTGCATCTGAGTCACTCATTCCTGAATCAAGAGTTCAGATGTTTAATGGAACTCCCCTCCCCCCTTTTCCTGTCACTGCTACCCTGACATGACTCGGGTGGAGGGCATAGTAAATTGGGAGCTCACTGACTTGCTAGGTCTGACATTGAGGGTGGAGCAGTGTTTCTAAACCACTAATAATAGAGGTTTTAGTAGAGGTTATTATTGGTTATGCTCATGTAACCAACAAATGAGTACATTTTCAAAAGGTGGATTGATTTTTTTTTTCTTCTTCATCTTCTTCTTCTCTCTCTCTCTCCCTTTTTTTTTTTTTTTTTTTTTTTTTTGTGTTTCAAGATAGGGTTTTGCTCTAGCTCAGGCTGACCTGGAATTTACTACGTAGTCTCAGGATAGCCACAAACTCACAGTGATTATCCTACCACTGCCTCCCAAGTGCTGGGATTAAAGGCATGCACCACCACGCCCAAATGTTTTTTCTTTTTTCTATTATGTCTAAATTCAAGTGATTTTGTGCTGGCTTGTCATGTTTCAGAGACACAGCAGCTGTTAGGTAACCACCACCGATACAGGATCAGATCAGATAGACATTATCTTTGTGACCTTGGATAAGCTATTGAGCCTCTGAGCCTCCAATTTTTCACTTAGAAACTGTTGGTTGCTGGGAGGATTCCATGAGAGCATTTGTGAAAGAAAGAGGAGCTGGTCACAGATGTTTGCAGCCTGTGGGGACCGGGATCTGTGTTCCTTCCTTACAGTCATCTCTCAGTTTTGCTCAAGCACCTCATACGACTTCAAAAACAGATTGGCTACAAATTACAATTCAATGTATCTGAATATTTAATTCAGGGTGCTTATGGGGTTCACTTTCTATGGAAAAGTATGGGCTATGAGGACAGGTGATAAAAGTGAAATGAAAGAGTGAAAATCACTAAGAACCGTGCGCCAACTGGATGGCTTACTGGCTTCTGGATTGTCTGAAGTTTGGTTGTTGCTATTTATTTTTTCTTAATGTTTTACCCCCACCTGTGATGATCTCTGGGTGAGAAGCCCAGGAATGTGTCTTTATACAAACCCACCAGGTGATTTTTAGAAGATTAAGGCTTTAGGATGAACGAGCTACTCTTTTTAACCTTTGAAACTCACTAAGTAAAGGTGTTCTACCGGAAGCCAGTCTCCTACTTTGGTCAGCTTTTCCTTCAGAGGCCACAGGCCCATGTTTGGCACCTGTCATGTATACAGCCTGGTTTTTGCAAACAAACCTCTCCAGCCTTATGCTTATGTGGCATGTGTTTTTCCAGGAAGATGGCAGAGATGTCACAATTGAGCTGCCATTGCTGTTGCTGTTGCTTATTGTACCTGGGTTTCAAGCGTAGCTTATGATTAAAAGTGAGCAGGCAGATTGATTTGGGTAATTTTGGTACTGATATCATTGATTTTGATAATTCAGAAGTTCTGGAAGTCTCTATATGAAAAGCAAGGCGAATGAATTTGATTTCTTGTAGGAAGCATTTAATCCAGGGAAATTGAACTGTGAAATTTATTGAAAATGGGGAGTGCAAAACCCACCTGGATACATGCACTGGTTTGATGGCCTCAACCATTGTTCCACATATCTGCCACATAACACGTTTGAACACATCCATCGAATGTGCATTACCATGAATGAGCCACAAGGTAAATTATGGCCCTTAGTGAATAGTGTATCAATTTTGGCTCATCAATTTTAACAAATGTAAAATTAAGAGTAAAGGGACCAGGGTGCATATGCTCCCTCTACTCTGGTCATTTTATATTTGTCAATCTGAAGATGGCAAAAATAATACAAATTTATAAGCTGGGTGTGGTGGCTCATGCCTTTAATTCTAGCACTTGGGAAGCTGATTTTGGGGAATCACCAGGAGTTTAAGGCCAGCTTTGGCTGTATAGTGAGTTTCAGGTTTGACTATGTGGTGAGTTCCAGTATATATCAGCCTGGGCTAGAATCAGATTCTGCCTCAAAAAAAAAAAAAAAAGCTGGAGGGTTAGGGTTAGTGGTTAAGGCATTTACCTTCAAAGCCAAAGGATCCAGGTTCAATTCCCCAGGACCCACATTAGCCAGATGCACAAGGGGACACACGCGTCTGGAGTTTGTTTGCAGTGGCTGGAGGCCCTGGCACACCCATTCTCTCTCTTTCCCTCTTTCCCTGTCAAATAAATAAAAATAAAATATTTAAAAAACCAAACCCAAACCAAAATAATGCTAATATGGAATAGAAGGCATAAACAGAAGCCCCCCCTTAAATAGTGGCGGCTGGATATGGAACAAGCATCAGGTTGTGCATGAGGTTTGGTGACACCAGAGTGTTGGCAAGCAACCAGTACATTTATTCGGTAACATCATCTCCCAAACGTCTTTGGAACATTTCCTTTTGTGCTCTTCAGTCTGCAGGACAACCTGTTTTCTTGCATTTTAAAACACTGAACTCCTTCTGAGTCCCTGCAAGCTGTCTGTGCACCTTCGTTTTTCAGTACAGCCCATAACCATCACCTCATCCCACCATCTGAGAATGTGAAAAGATGGATTCAATGGGTTTCTTGGCTTCTAAGAAAATTACTACTAATAAGGCAACTTGATTCACCCCCCCCCCAGGAATTAAAAGCATTAAATCTGCACTGTTTAGTATGATAACTAGTAGTCACAAGAGGTGTTGAATACTGAGCACTTAGTAACAGACTACAAATAATTCTTATTCCTAGTTTGTGGCTCTTGGTCCATCTCTTTTTGCTCTCACCTCATCTTCTGTTATGGTTAATCTCTGGCCATAATGACAGGATTTAGAATCATCATGGAAACAAATATCTGGGAATGGCTGTGAGGTATTTTCTAGATTAGGTTGAGGTGGGAAGACCCACCCTAAATGTGGGTGGCACCATTCCATGGGCTGGGATTCTAGTCTCAATACAAAGAAGAAAGCCAGCTGGACAGCAGCGTTCATTGCTCTACTACCTGACTGAAGACACAATGTGACTGGCTCTGCTTTGTGCTCTTGCCAGCATGTCTTGAAAATGGGGAGTGCAAAACCCACCTGGATACATGCACTGGTTTGGTGGCCTCAAGCATTGTTCCACATATCTGCCACATGACACGTTTGTACACATCCATCGAATGTGCATTACCATGAATGATGGACTGCAATCTCAAACTGTAAGCCACACTACAACCTTTTCTTCTTGAGTTGCGTGTGGTCAGGCTTCTGGTCACAGTAACAAGAAAGTAATATCATCCCACCCCACTCTACTAAAATGTAAGCTTCATGAAGCCAGACATCTTTGTTTTGAATCCTTGTGCATAGGACAGCATCTGTACATAGCAGGTGCTTGGTAAATACTTTTTGAGTGAATGAACGAAGGTCATCACCTCTGGTTAGGAAGAGAGTCAAAGCACATCCACGAAATTGAGTTCCAAATTGTATGGTGTATTTTCTAGGTGATATTTGTTTTCATAGGAATGAACTATAGGTCTGGGGATAGACTTGAAGAAAGTATACCTTGGACCTACATTTTGGGTGGGTATCCAGAAAGGAGACATAGCTCTAGTTAGGTGGATGGTAGTAATGCCTCAAAAATTAACTTCTACTTACTTTCCTCTTACTTACATCTCTTTTATGTGTTGGGATTATATGTGTATGCCACATATATTTATGTAGTCCCGAGGAGTAAATCCAGGGTGTTATGCATGCTAGGCTCTACCAAGTGAGCCACATCCTCAGGCCAACTAAGTGGGTACTTAAAGCATGAGTAACAGAGGGCTGAAGCCCCGGTTTAGGTGACAGCTAGTTACAGCATGGGGGCAAGAAGAGAGCCAGGAAGTCAGGAAAGAGAAGACTGGGAAGATAAGAGAATGCCGGGGTGCTAAGGGTCAAAACCTAGGAAGAGTGGGAAAAAAGGAAGGAGGCCATTTGTTAGTACTAAACAGTTTTTAAATATTTATTTATTTGACAGAGGGAAAGAAAGGGGGCGAGAATGGTGCACCAGGACCTCCAGCCACTGCAAACGAACTCCAGATGCATGTGCCCCTCTGTTCATCCCACCAATGTGGGTCCTGAGGAATTGAACCTGAGACCTTTGGCTTTGCAGGCAAATGCCTTAACTGCTAAGCCATCCCTCCAGCCCCTGAACAGTTTTTGCACTGCCATGCTGTTTCTTGGAGTAGTTATTCCCATTGGGTAGTTGCCTGGCTTAGGTTTAGTTGATTTGTGAGTAACAGATTATAAATCACCTTGCAGTTTAGTCTGTGAGCATTTTCCTCCCCAAACACATCTCCTTTGTGAAATAAGCTATTATTAATTTCTACTTATAAAGAAGATGATACATAGAGAAAGTGAATAAGGGTTAGATTCTGTTGTTAAACTCAATGGTTAATAGTCACTGCTGTGCTCTAAATCTTGGCTTTCTGTTTTTCTTGCATGTGAGTGTGTGGTGTGTGTGTGTGTGTGTGTGTGTGTGTGTGTGTGTGTGTAATGTAGTATGTGTGTGTGGTGCATGCAACATGTAAGTGGCCTTGCAATGTCCTATGCACTCCTGTGGTGGCTCAAGTAAAACATTGGGTGTCCCATCCTATCACTCTTCTACAGGTTCTTGTTTGAGCCAGTGTCTCTTATTGATTCCAGAACTTGCTGACTTGGAACAAGTTCTGGTGATTCCTAGGTCTCAGTTTCCCTTTGGGATTGGGGTTATCAACATGTCTGGCCACACCAAGCTGTTTATTGTGGGTTCTAGAAATCTGAACTCTGGAGGGCTCAGGGCCACACATAGTTTCACAGGAAGTCCACTTAAACCACTGAGAAATTCCCCCAGCCCAAATCTTGGCTATCTTTCTAATGTAAAGGAGAAGTTAAATTTTCTTCACTTACTATGGTGATGTGTAGGATTGTGGAACTGTCTCTGATTGTGTGTCTTATTCTTTCTGGTGACCTGTCTGATTTGCCTTTGTCCCAAATTTGTTCAAAGAGGTACTCCTTTCACTGGTCCAGAGATAAGCAGGAATGAGTTTGGTATACTGGTGAACAGCATGTAACACCTAGTGTGATACCCAGGACTCTCCCTTGAACCCTTGGATCTATCTGAAGGGCAGGTAGGCAGACATGCCTCTCTCCTTGAAGTGTTCCAGATGCAACAGAACTAATGTCTGCTTATCAGGGACTCTTGTTAATAAAAGGCTCTTGGATAAGAGCCGGGGGGACAACTGAGCTCCTCTGGCTGTACAAAGTGAGGTGATGCCACTGTACCAGCTGTTTATTGCTGCTGGTAAATTGATACACTGGCTAGTTGTGCTGTGATCCATGCTTTGGGCTTTGTGATGTCATTTGCCCAAAGTGCCAGGCTGCCAGTATGTTCTTAGTACCTTTCCTTCATGTCCTTCCTAATGGACATACCTTTGTAATGCCCTTTGGCTCTTGTCCTTACTTTTCTTGGCAAAACTGTACTGATCTTTTAATACCCAGCTCAATTGTCCTTCACCCTTCTAGTCAGCTTCTCTCTCCTTTATGTTCTGTCAGCTACATGTAAATCCCTACACAGGTCACATCAATTTCTAATTTGCTTATGTTGGCATCTTCCACTAGACAGTGGCACAGCCCATGTGCAAAAGCCTTTCAACTTTGCACTTCTGTTGTCATTATTTGCTTAATACTAAATTGATCTCAGTTTCAACATCTACTGAGAGGTGATCTCACTCTAACCTTCTTTAAACTCTTTCTCTTTGCTTTTGATTTTTTTTTCCTGTCATCTCAGATTCCTGCATCTAATTTACTCTCATTTCTAGAAATATTTCCTAATCTCCTTTTCCTTTTGCCTGCCCCATAATTCCAGTTTAGGTACTGCTAAATTCTGTTTTCTTAGGATGACTTTTGCTTTTTGTTGTCTTATAAAGAAGGCAGGCACTGCATTAGAAAATTGTTTTTTAGGGGAGAGGGGTGTAGGGGACTGTTACTAAAATCCTTGTCACAAATCCAAGTTGTTTTGCGGGGAAGAGGGTTTCTCCTTCTGGAGGCTCACAGGACTAAAAGAATGACAGGTAGGAATTAGGCCTGTGGTTTTATTTTCTCATATCCAGGCAGAGTAGAGACTAGGAAATGATCCCAGGCTGGAGAACTGTTCTCACATCAAGATATCTCCCTGCTTTCCCTGCACCCTGGCCCCCTCTTGCCACACACGCCGCAGGGGATTTCATGGGAGGGAGACAAGGGCATTGACTTGGCCTCTCCACACTGTTTGTCCTGTTGCCCTGGACACTGGGATGACAACTGAGCCACTGTCTTTCACAATCAGCTCACCTGCTGAGTAATGATTTGGCTGAGGGCCTGCCTGGGCCTCCAGCTTCCCTCCAGGGAGCCATGGACATCATTTCCTCCCCTTGATCAGGAGTTGTGGTTCTGACCAGGAGCACTAAAGGTGTTTCCACAATTCTAATCATACAAAGGCTACATGAAAGACCACTCACTGTATTTCCCCCCACATGAGCTAAGGTAATTTAGGCACTTGGTCCAGAGCCTGGTACCTGTAAACAATAATTCATCCAGCAGCGTTTCATCTTAATATGCAATGGTCTGCCACCCTGCACTGCAGGGCACAGGAAGATGTATGGGTTCAGCCTGAGACTTTAGGGTGATCATGGTACGTTCAACCAGTTCAGAGACTGGAAATGACTTTCTGCATTTTTTCTTCTTGGGTTGGGGGAACAGAGAATAACCAACAAGAACATGGTGACAGCCTTTCTCTTCCCAACTTCCTATTTCCTGTAAGCTCCAGCTTTCACAGCATCCTAAGGAAGAACAAGTGACAGATGGATAGATGTAGTGTTACGATATCACCTAGCTCCTAGCAGATGTGAGACAGCCTGCTGGTGTGAGAGCCTGGGCAGGCCCCCCCAAGAACCAAGATGACAAATAGCTTTGGCTTTCCTTTGGTGTCTTTACATGGTGGCAACAGGCCACATCCTTGAGGCTGAAAACTGGCGCACCTCCCTCCTCTCAGGCATGAGGATGCACCTCTAGATGGGGGCCTGCTTCCCTGCTCCCAGCCTGCCTCTACACTGCACCTGCTATTCCGCGGGCAGTGCTTTTCGGGGATTTTTCATGACACACACGTCTCTTAGATTATTTGGGGTTATGAGGTTTGTGTATGAGACTGCGGAACCTGCTTTTCTGGTGAAATCACTATTTCTTGAGTTATTGCCTTCCTCTCCATGGCCTGGGCAGACAGTAGGAATGCTTTGGAGGAGTGTTGAATCTGTCCATTTGTACCCAAGCAGGTCAGTTTGTCCCCCAGCCCCCAGCCTTCAGTCCTGAGGGTGTCAGACTGTGTCATGTGCCTCAGAAACAAAGAAGAGAAGTCTGGTAAGGTCAGGATGGTTGGCCTCCCTTCTCTTGGCCAGAGGGTACAGGCAGGTTATGTGAGCTCCTGGGCCAATGTGATCTGTAGGTTTTAGCTGAGGACTCATTTTGCAAGTAGGGAATGCAGGCATGAGGCCAAGGACAGCATTTGGAGAGTCATTTGAATTCAAAAATGTAGTCAGCACCTTCCCTGTCTTACTTGTGAGTCAAGGGCCACTGGCCTGTGTATGTGGCCACAGGGTGTGGGGGCTGCAGGGTTGGCCCACATGCCCCATGAGGAAGAGCAGGTAGCCTGGGACTCAGCCAGCTTGGAGTCCCTCCCGCCAGCCCCAGCCTCGGAGCCTGGCCCTTAGGCAGTGGAGAATGTTTCTATTTTCAGTCCCTGCCTGGAGCTCCAGCCTTCACTGCTGCCTCGAGCTGCCTGAGTCATTTCTTCCCACGCCCAGCTCAGCTTCTTTCTGAATGAAATGGATTATCATAACACCATATGTTAGGGAGCAATTCACAATTTCCAAAGCTCTTTTAGGCACTGGCTCTCTTCTGGTTTTTCATCAGCCTGTGGGGGTCACTGAGCAGGTAATTTAATTCATGGGGCACAGTTGGCTCAAAATAGAGGCCCCAGAGAAAATCAGTCAGGTTGCCCAAAAGTTAGTCTGGGTCTCTGCACCAGGCTTTCTGCCCTGAGTTTGGTGCTTGTGCCCAGCCCCTACACTGCTCAGGCATCCACAGCTATTTTGCTGGCTGGCAGAGACCTGCTGACCACTTCCTGTCTTCTTCAGAGAACATTTGCTCCTGGGAAGTGTTGTCTTTAAAATGCAAAGAATCTAAAATGCTGGTGGGAGATTCATCAGGCTATAGACAGAGTAGAGAAAGTAGTCTGAAGCTCCCTCCTACTAAGGCTCTGAGCCCTTCCCTGTCTCAGCATTCACTCCCTCCTAAGAAAACCTCATCTCCATCCTTTCAATCACTTACTAAAAGGTACAACTGACCCATAACAGTGCAAAGGGGGTTGCCTCCAAATGTTAACAGTGGAAGAGCACGAGCAAATGACCAGGGAGAATGAACAGTGGCCATAATGCTGAGTGAGTCTGGGCTTTCTCAGTCCACTGTGAATGATATTGCCCATAGAGCTGCTGCTGGCAGAGGGGTTGGTGACAGTCCCTGGGGAGGGCCAGGGACATGAGGGACAACAGAGGGATGGTGGCAGTGCCTTAGGGAGCTCTGAGCATTGGCCATTGTCAGCCAGCGTGGAAGTACTCCAACATCCACACCCCAGAGGCTCCACCAGTACATATCAGCTTGATCATTTCTAGGACATGGAGGAAGATATGACATTTCATTTTCAACTACTGGGGAAACTGTACTCATGGAAATCTCTATGGGACTCCGAAGTGTCTCAAGCTCTTATAGCCAGTGTTTCTTGCAGTTGGAAGTTCAGAGCCTGGGGTGCTCAAGAAGGGAGGCTTTGTGTGGGATGAAGGGGGTGGGTGTCCTGGTGGCCAGAGGGGTCTTGGGGCCTTACTAGATGTTAAAATACAGAATGTGGAGAAACCAGGGAAAGGAGCAGAAAGAAAGGGGGTGTTTGTGAGTTGTTTTGACCAGGAAGATGGTGGATGAAGGAATGATACTAAGATACTTAAAAAAAAAAAAAAAAAAGCCTGCCATCATCCACTCTTGAGTAACACCAATAAATGCTCTCTATGGTTTTGTTGTTCCTTACTCGTTACCTGAATGTTGTCACCTGCAGAATGTGGCTACTCTTGGAGCTCTACTGGTTGTGTTTTGCAGTGTTAAGAGTTGTTTCTTGGGATCCTTTGATGAACTTCCAATGTCCCTCCAACCTCTACCAATCACTCAATTGCCCGACTGGGTAGAATGCCCAGTTCAGTGGAGTGGATGTGAGCAAAACCAGTGACACTGATGTGGGACTCTCTGAGGAAAGCCAGGTGGATGAACAGAAAACTTGATTTGTGTCTCTGTGGGCTGAATCCCAAATGTGGGTCAGCATTTGCTCGGAACTCCAAGGACATCTGCCTGTCTGGGACTGGGCAGGATACAGACCAGCTTTCCTATGGGAAATACAGACCCATGTTAGGTTAATAAGCAAAGTTTTGGCCACTCAGGGAATGGGAGACTGTGCTAGAAAAAAGCTAGAGCTAGGTACGGTGGTCCTTGTCTGTAATCTCAGCTAAACTACTTGGGAACCTGAGTTAGGAGGATTGCAAATTTGAGGCCAGTCTAGACAGTTTAGCCAGGCCCTGTATCAAAGCATGGTTTTACAAAAAAACTTAAAAAGGATTGGGGATATAGCCCACAGGCAAATTCTTGCCTAGTGCTTGAAGACTCTGGTTTCAATCCCTAGTATTGAAAAAATAAGTAGGGGTGTGGTATGTGGTAACTCAGAAAGGGTACTTGGCACTTGGATCTTCAGGACTTGGTGAGGGTCTGAGAAGGTGTGGGAAGGGCCCAAAATATGAAAGTATAAGAGCCTCTTAGCTAGGCTCCTCCACAAACCCCAGCAAGTAGCAGGAATGTGGTTGGTGTAGCTCAGCCACACTTTTGGTGCTGGTGTCACATGTCAGCTTCCTTCTACTGCAATTTCCAGATCCCTACCCCCAACAAAGGGCATTAGCAGGTGCGAATCTTGCCCAGGTCTAATATGACAAAATTACAAAACAAATGACCAGGTGTGAGGCCTGGTACAGAACAAGATCTCTTTCCCTGAGCAGCATAGTGATGCTCTTGTCAGGAACCTCTCAGAGGAGACTGACATCCTGATGAACAATTAAAGATGAAATGCAAATTCTAATCCTTAGGAAACTCTTTGCCTGTGTTTTTCCTTGCTTGTCCCTCAGTTTCTGCCAATTTCATGTCAGAGATGATATGCCACATGATTCTTTTTAAAACTGGGCTCTGGCTGGTACTTCTTTTTCTACCCACTGCCCATCTGCCAGCTCCAGGCAACCTCAGTGCTGGGTGAGGTAGATGATTGCTGGGGAGTGCTCGAGTAAGAACTGAAATATGCAACTGGCTTTGGTCCTAACAGAGACGATTTTATTACCCTAAATGTCCTGGAAACCCTACTGCCTCTGGCATGGGCAGATTCCAGGTTTGGTCATTGCTGGATGGCTGTCTGCAACGAGCCGTGGCGCCCTTCTGCAAGAGACTGTGCTGTGAGTCATGGTGGAAGTCGCCAGCCAGGCTGGACATGAGGTGGGCACAGAAGAGGAAGTCTGCATCTTCACTCCCCAGGGGAGAGACTAGCAGACTGGAATGGTCACTGGGACTCTGGCTGGGGCTTATGGTGGGTCTGAAGGGTCACAGCATGAGGGAAGAGGGCAAGCTTTGGGAGCCCTGGTCATCCAGCAAGGCTCCTCAGATGAGACCCTGGTGCTAATTGGTGGGGAGGGTCTGTAACATCAAAATTGGACATTGCCTTGGGATGAGCACACTGAGTTCTTTCGTACGTCCTTCTTATTTCAAGGTCCACATACATAATTCTTTCTTAATAATTTTCATGAACTCTCATCTAATGAGGAAGCCCCAAGTATACTCTTCAAGGTTTATTAATGTCACAAACAAAGCATACTTTATTTTAATTTTAGTTGGCCTGATAAGATGTTCTATACAAGGCAAACAATTCACCACAAAATGTTTAAATTAAAGATAAGTGAGGTCCATTCTACATAAATCTCCAGGCATGACATAAAAATGTCAGATATCAACTGTAGGTTAAATAGGTTAACATAAATAGTTGTAGGAGACTCTGTGAAGTCCAGCATAGATTACCTGTTTGCTCCCTAATTTTGTTCTAGATCCCAGCCTCCTCTCCATACTGTGTAAGACAAACCCCTCATCAACACACTGCTTGTTGTCCAAGTTTTCAAAGTATTTCAAAGTATGCCCCCCCTCCCCCATCCCATGAAGTAGTGTCTTACTCTAGCCCAGGGTGACCTGGAACTCACTGTATCCCAGGCTGACCTACCTCAGCCTCTCTAGTGCTGGGATTAAAAATAGGTGCCACCATGCCTGGCCAAACAATGTTTGGATAGGATGGCCAGGTGCTCAGAGTCTAAGCCAGAGGTTGAGGAGCAGGAGTTAGCACGAGGGAAGCCATGAAACCCAGCTCTGACCTACCTCCTGCCTTCTCACTATTCACCTAGAGAGTCCGAAGCAGGAACCTCAAAGAGCAAAGGTCACAGAGCAGCAGTCAGAAGTACCACTGGAGTCTGCGACAGACTGCTCCAACTCTTCTGTATGGCAAGACGTGGTAATTTCCAACAGTCTTAGGTTATATTTTACCACAGAAATTTTCTGTTTTCAGTAAGAAGGTTGGATAAATTTAAACCTGTTAATTAGAAAACAAGACTTCTGGAGGCAGAGTTTAAGCCACAAATGAAAAATATACTAGGCCTATGACACCAACCCCTCCACAGGCAGACGTTACTCATTCATCTTTGCACTCTTACACCTAAGTTTCCATCTCCACACACTGCTCCAAGCAGCCTCTTACCAATCCACAGACTCTAGTATTTGAGATGAAAATTCTTTATTAACTTTAGTTCTTCTCTATTGTGAACTATGTTATGTGAAGGAATAGATACAATGTAGATATTGAAGGCTGATACCCATATGCTAGGTGCCTTCAGACTAACCATTTAGCCTCTTTGAATTGGTGTCTATGTATACAACGGACAAGACCACCTAACCTGGAGTTGTTAGAAGCAACAAGATAATTTTATATGACTGCTCAGTACACAGTACACGTTTAATAAACGATAACCCCAATTCCCATTACTTATCATATGATTATTTTAAGGCTACCAACGTTGAGCATGGAACTGAAGGCATTACCACTGAGAGGAGGAAAGCAGACTTACATTAGGCTGGCAATTTCTTCTGGTTTAATCTAATACATACTTTTTGTTTTGTTTTGTTTGTTTTGTTTCTAAGACAGGGGCTTGCTAAGATGCCCAGGTGGGAGTCAGATGTGTGATCTTCCTGTCTCAACCTCTTCAGTAGCTGGGATTACAGGCCTTTTGCAATCACACCCAACTTAACTCATTCACTTCATAATGATGTATTTCATCGGAATCACTTGTTCCAACTTTATCAAATTCTACCCTCCAAAGTTTGCCCTGCCATTTTTAAAAACTTCCTTAAATCAGTTGTTAGAAGCAGCACAGAGGGAATTTGCTAGAGAGAAGTTGAGAACCTGATGACCAGTCTTGCTACCTGACGGTCAGTCACAGAACATCTGGAGACCTCAATTTTCCCATCTATAGATTGGGAATAATTGTGCTTTCTTCAACAGGAGTTTTGTGACAATAAGAGAGAATGCATGGGAAAGCACTTTTAGATTCATTTTGCCAAAGCGAGTTAATGGTGCCACTTCATAAGGACATTAAAAGTAACAGTTAATTTTTAGATATTTTTCGGTAGAAAAACTGCACATAAAAGAAGAGAGAACACATGCAATCATGCCAAACAGCCATCAAGGCAGGCTGTGATGGTGCTGCAGAGTAGACATCAGAACTGTGAAGTAACACGCAGCGCTCTTGTACTTCAAAGGGTGAGACAAAATGAAGTGGGGAAAGCAAGAACCACTGTGTTCACCAGGGCCTCAAAACCAAGCTTTTACATTTGCACCAGAAATCATACGTTTTAGAAACCGTCACAGGACCTACAGAGCAACTGCCTTCTTCCTTCCTTGGAGGCTTTTCAGATGGGCCAGGAAAATAACCTTTCTAACCTCCCATGACTTTCAGGGTGTTGGCTAATGAGGGAGGGGGATGTGTCTGGATCAGCTACCAGCAAAGGGAAGGGTGGCTCAGCTCCAATCCTCAAGTTCTCTTCCCTCATCCTGTAAACCTCAGCTCATGTGAGGCACCGGGAAGGGCCACCCCTTTAGTCGGCCTCAAAGGCACTGTTGGTGGCTCCCACATAGTCAGACTTCTTCTTGTGCCTGGCCCACATTTTCCGGAGAATTCCAGGGACGCCACAGGAAGCACTGCCTGTCAGTGGCAGGGAGGCCTCTGCTCCCTGGGGAAGGGCTGGGTACTCTTCGGCTATCTTCTTCAGGTGTCGGGATCTAAAGAGAAAACCAAGAGTGGGTATAAATGGCCCTTGAGAAGGGAGGGGTCACAGTTCTGTTCACCTCTGCCCCTCCATCTATTATGCGGTCAGGTTTTGCATAGCTGGAGGGTCACTGTGGGCACCCCACAAGAATGTCCCCTGAAGCAGTCTCTCTTGGGGTGAGGGAGATGGTGGCTCTAAGCCAGTAGGTCATGAGATCTCAAGTAAGTCCTGCTCCTATCCTGCTCCGGGCTTGGTCTTGTCCAACCAGTGAGAATGACTATGGGCTGGGGGTGTAGCTCAGTGGTAGAGTGCTTGCCTAGTATGTGTGAGGCCCTGGGCTTAATTACCAGCATAGGGCGGGAAGGTATAGGAGGGGGAATGAGGGCAACTGAGTTCGAGAGAAAGGGATCATTTAGAACCTTCTACAATGCAACTTGGTGGACTAGAAAGCTTGACCATTACCAAAGCACAGGGAGGTCTTGCTGGTCTATGTGAGCAGCAGCAGTTCCTGGCCCTCAGAATAGTTTGCTATCTGGAATGTAAGCCAAATGAACCTTTAACACTTTTCTCCAAGTTATCCCCAATACATTGGCACATGACTTGGTATTTTTAATTGTGTCCAGATGACTCCTGATATCTGGCTTCTGTTCCACCATGCTGGCTCCTGCTTTGACTCCCGTAGCTTTAGTGTGCTCCCCCAGGTCGATATTTGCTAGGATTCGACTCTGGTTTGTCTGCTCCGAAACGCATGTTGAAACTTAATCTCCACTCTGGGATTTTAAGAGGTAGGACCAGGAGCCACACCTCTATTTTCAGCACTTGGGAGGGCACATATGATTTCTTTCATCTAATTTGCACAATTACCACTCAAGATGGCTTCTCCTATCTTCCACATACATATGTATGTAATTGCATGTATGTAAGTTATATGCATTTTTGTTTGTGGGTAGGGTCTCACTATGTTATTTTACTATTTTATTTTTATTATTTGAGAGAGGGGAAGGAGGGCGAGAGACAGAGAAAGAATGGCATGCCAGGGCCTCTAGCCATTGCAAATGAACTCCAGATGCATGCGCCACCCTGTGCATCTGGCTTTATGTGGGTCCTGGGGAATCGAACCTGGGTCCTTTGACTTTGCAGGCAAGTGCTTAACCACATCTCGCCAGCCCCAGGCTGGAAGTCTTTATGCTCTACTTTTACCTCCCAAGGGCTGACATTACCAGTGCGTACGACATGCCCAATTCTGTTTTTATTTTTATTTGATTTCTTTTTTAGTGTTCATGAAGTGCCCCCAGGTGTGTATGTCACGGCACACATGTGGACGTCAGAGGACCTCCTTGGGCGCCAGTCCTCACCTTCCACCAGGTTTGAGGCTTCATACAGTGGGTTCGTTGGCCTGGGAGTCTTCTGGCTCGGCTTATCACCTTGCTGTACGTGTGCTGGGGTTACAGCTAGATGCTTGTGTTACTGTGTCTGGGCTCTGCGGGGCAGAACTCAGGTACTCGTGCCCATGCAGCAAGGGCTTCTTCCACTGAGCCATCTCCCCAGCTTCACGGCTCTGTTCTTACATAGACAATGGGTAACTTGCCTGAAGTCTGAATCAGTAGAGGTACCGGGCTAGAAAGCCGATTTGATTCAAGAGCCCACATCCTTCAATATCACCTAAATTGCGCTGTGTAAGACAGTGGTGGGGGCAGAAAAGTCCACGTTGGATTGCAGGTACTGGCTGTCTTGGGTTGAAGGCTGTGAGGAGGCCTAGGAAATATTCACTCCTACTACTGTAGCCATTTCTGGATCACAGAGTTATCAGGAACATTGGGTTATGGTTTTTATTATTTACTTGCTTCCATCAGTGCTGGCAATGGAACCCAGTATCTCACACATACTAGGCAAGTGCTCCACCACAGAGCTACAATCTCAACCTAGAACCTCTGTATTTTAGACTTTTCCTTACCTGTGTGTAGGGGCCCCTAAATAAATTTCACGAGACATTTCTTTTTTGTTGCTGTTATTTGTTTTTTAGAGGTAGGGTCTTACTTCAGCCTAGGCTGGCCTAGATTCACTTTGTAGTCCCAGCCTGGCCTCAAACTCATAGCAACTCTCTTTCTGCCTCCCAAGTGCTGGGATTAAAGGTGTGTAACTCTTCCCCACCATGAGGCATTTCTTTTTTTTTTTTTAATTTTATTTATTTATTTATTTGAGAGCGACAGACACAGAGAGAAAGACAGATAGAGGGAGAGAGAGAGAATGGGCGCGCCAGGGCTTCCAGCCTCTGCAAATGAACTCCAGACGCGTGTGCCCCCTGGTGCATCTGGCTAACGTGGGACCTGGGGAACCAAGCCTCGAACCGGGGTTCTTAGGCTTCACAGGCAAGCGCTTAACCACTAAGCCATCTCTCCAGCCCACCATGAGGCATTTCTAATGCCATCATGTGAACAGACGTTCTGGGTGGCTACAAATTACACTTAGCTAATTAATGAAAACACTTCTGGAATGACACTTTCCCAAGCCCAAAATGGGAAACCATGAAAAACACTTAGGCTTCATCCCAGGGAACCAGGCAATAGTTGGACACAGGCATATTGGCCTCATTAGAAGATAATTTATAGCTGGCACAGGTTTTGTTGAGCACCCTGAGAGACTGAAAAGCCTGTCACCTGTTGCTCTTGTATGGCCTGAGTAGGAAGGATGAGAGGCCTTGCAGGCTGCAGGGCTGGAAGACTCGCTACTTACCCTCTCCCAAGAACAGCTCTGTTTTCTGGACCTGTGGCTGCTGCCTCCACCCCAGCTGGAGCCTTCACAGAGAATCGGGCCACTGGAGGAATCTGTCATTAGGAAGGGAGTAGGAATTAAGCACTGGTCCGAATTTCTACTCTGGCACCCACACTTGGGAGGGCTATGACTGGAGGAGCAAAAGCCCTCATTGTTCAGTGGGCTTCAGGCAAGCTGGAGGCCTTGTGAGAGCAATGCTGGGCCCCACCCACTATGTCATCCAGTGAGTCTGACAGAGCCTGAGTGCCTGCCTTGAAGATCTCCAGTGCTGTGGGGCTGAATTCTCCACTTTGAGAACCACTGGCCTAGAGACACTAGAGAGAGCACCAGCCAATTTTACATGAGAGCCTCTGCCCTCCCTTTTCCATTGCAGGTAATTGATTGTCAAGTCCTGAGGATTCTGGCCTTTTCTAAAGTGTGTGTGCAGATGCACATGTGTGTGCGGGGATTCATGCACATTTGTGTGGATGTTGAGGCCAGAGGGGAATCTCTTCATTCTTCGGGAGTTTGTCCTATTTTATTTTATTTATTTTATTTTATTTTGAGACAAGGTGTCATATAGACGTGGAGCTCACCAATTAGCCTAGACTGGCTGGCCAGTAAGCCCGAGAAATCTTCTTGTCTCCACTTTCCCAGCACTGGGACTTCAAGTGGGTGTCACCACTAGATTGTGGCCTTGACCACTTGCTCTTTTGCACTTGGAAGGGTCAGCCACCCAGGCCCTCCTTGTTTGTGACCCGACCTGCTGCATTCTCCTGGTGCCACTTGGACTCTAGACTGGCCAGGAGGCCCCTCCCCCTGCGGCAGAGAAGACTGAGGCCAACTTGCTGTCCTGCTCTTCAAGCTCCTGCAGCAGTGGCTTCCACCTTACCTCTGGAACCTTCTGTGATGCCCAAATGCGTCAGCATATCCACTTCTAGTTCTAGCAGCTTCCTGCTTTCCCTAGCTCTCTGCATCTCTTTTTCCTTCTCTGGATAAGGAGGAAGTCCTTTAAGGCTCCTTTCTCCAGGAGGTCCTCTCTGTGGCTGGTGGCCCACGTTGACCTTTCTCTGTCCCAGTGTCCTTGGAGTACTATGGACACATTGTGGCTTCTGCCTATTAGGTCTTGTGGTTCTCTACTTACGTCTTGGTCCCTGGAAAGATTGCATGGGGAGTGGCAGTCTGGGACTAAACCTTCCTGGTAACCCTCCACAGCCCTGTTAGAGGAGGTGGCTAGTACTCAAGGGGTAGGAACTGAAGATTAACCAGAGACTTGACCGGGACTAAATCCAGAGGTTGCTCCATCCATAGACATACACTTTGTTCTTTCTCTCTAAGCCTCAGCAAAGTGTCAAGTCACCACATTCCTGAGTCTCTGAAAATTTCCAGGTCAAGGGCACCATTATTTTCCACCTCTTTCTTTCCTGGGATGGAAAGGTTGAGGACAGAGTTACTGTGCCACCTTGTGGCCTCTCCCTAACTCTCCCTCCCCATGGCACCAATGGCCCAGTGAACATACAGTTACAGCTCTTTAGTTCTAGAGGAAAGACCTTCACTCTTACCCTCCTTTCTTGGCCTTAGTCCCATCTCATGCTTGTCAGCGTTGAATCAGATGCATTTTTGCCAAGGGTACCGTCTAAACCAGCCTAAGCACTGGAGGGCGTGTGATCCCAGCTTGCAGCTACTCTCTTCCCCTTAACTTTGACCCTTTTTTATTTTTATCTTTTTCTTAACAGCCATTCAAGTGATCACAACTTGACCACCTTCCCTCTGATCAGCTGCCCAGCCATCCCATTTCCCTTGAGCACAAGATGACAACAGCTTGCACCATCCCAACCTTTGTGTGACCTTGACCACATCCTTGGATCACGTCTCCTGCCAGAGCAGAAGAGAAGCATCCATACCTGGGCCGACCTGAGTCTCTCCTAGTGTTCCCACCGAGCCTTCTATACATCTTGACAGCGGAGGAGGAGGGAAGGGTGAAGGAGGTCTGAGCTGACCTCACTTCCAGCCACCACTAACCGTGCTAAGGAACAGAGAACCCCAATATCCATGCCCAGAAGACCACAGAGGATGGGAAGAGATAGACCTGGGGATGTTCCATCCAATCCCTTTTCCAAGAAGGTCAAACTGCCCAGTGGGAGAGGGTGGGCAGGTGTGTGCTTCTTCAACTGTGCCTGTCTTGCAGAGGGCCACTGTGCCCATACCCTTGCAGGGGCAGCTCATGTGCCCAGATGGAGTGAGCAGGGAAGATAAAAGCTCAGACATGTGCACCAGCTGAGACTGACCCGCTTGGGCAACACTTGCCTCACAACCCACCCCAGCAGGTGTTGGTCCTGCATCATGGTTCCACTGCTCTCTCCACCCACGCGGCCTCTCCACTGCTGTCCCTGGTCTTGACTCCTCGTCTGTACATCTTGCACCTCAGTCTTCAAATCCAGAGAACCTGACCTCTGTTAGGTGCCCCAGAAACACCCTGACCTGAGATGACTGGTTGTTATGGACCGAATGTTTGTGTTCCCCTCAAACTCATCTGCTGTAGCCCTTCCCTCGCGAGATCCTATTAAAACGTGGGGCTCCCTAGGAAGTAACTCAGTTTAGATGAAGTCACATGGGTGCAATACCTATAATGGGATTAGTGTCCTCATAAGAAGAGATTTCAAAGGTGTCTCTACATGGATGCGCACACGACACACAGCAAGAAGGTCCTCTGCCAGGCCACTTTTTTGAATTTCTCAGCCTTCAAGACTGAGCAAATGTTTCCATTCCTCATCTATGGCATTTTGTAGAAGCAGTCCAAGCTGCGTAGGACACTAATGTTATGTGTTTGCACAGTGCTAGAGAACCTCATACTGCTTTCTTTACCTCCACGCTACACCTGGGGTTTAGTCCAGTATTCTCATGTGGAAAACCAGCGATGGAAATTGATCTTTTCCCCTATGTATGAATGCCTGCTGGGTCCCACACAGCTCCTGTCTGCTTTTGAACTGAATTCCTACCAGGAGAGAGAAACAGCCAGTGACAGAGCAGGATCAACAGCTAGGTTCCAAGAACAAAGAACCACAGTTATGCTTTTCTAATCATCCTCAGGCCTCAAAGGGCAGAGTCTCATCTCTCTCGATGGCACCAGAAAGACACAGCAAGAAGTTTCAAGCACAACAGATACAATTAACCTGGCTCATTTTACTTACCAGCGATTTTCCATATGCTCGATTCCCACACAGATTCGATGCTTTCGATTCAGAAATCCCCACTATGAAGTGGAACAGAAGCGGTATTACTCAGTGGTACTCTGTACTCTGCTTCCTGGTTCTGCATCCATTATCTTGTTACCCATTTAATCACAGAACAGAACTTCTCAAGGCCTTTACACCAAGCAGGGCAACCAGGCAGTATGGTCAGGCAATGGCAACTTTTAAATGGAGTCACTTACATACTTGCTACTCTTGCAGGAGGTTGAAAGTAAGGTCTATATGTGATCATTGTGTCAATGGAGGTTCAACAACTATGGCAAGCACACGATTGTGGTGGTGGGGATATTGATAGTGGATGAAGCTGAGCAACATGTGGATGGGAGGTACAAGTTTCAGCTTAATTTTGATGTAATTCTCAAACCATGGTGGTGTGTGGGGCGGAATAAAGCCCATTTGAAAAGGATATACATGGAAGCATGCAGTGGGTGCTCAGAAAATGGGGCCTTAGTCTGCTTCTCTCCTTTTAAGGTCTCAGGTCAAAAGGGGTTAGTTAAAAGGCTATCAAGGGCTAGGGAAGTAGCTCGGTGGCTAAAGTGCTAGTCTTGCAAGCAGCAGGACCTGATTTCGGATCTTCAGAACCCACGTAAGTGCCAGGTGTCGGGGTGTGCCTCTGTCATCCCAATGTTGGGGAGTCAGACAGGAAATGCCTCAAGCTCAGTGCCTGGTTACTCTAAGCAAATCCGTGAGCTCTAGGTTCAGCGAGAGATCCTTTCTCAAAAACTCAGGTGGGAGGGACTGATGAGAACACATGATATTGGCCTCTAGTCTCCACAGGCATCTGCTCACATATGCGTACACATGAACAAATGCAAAAAAAAAAAAAAAAAGGTTACCAAGAGTTATCTTTGTCTTTAGCATACATTTTGTCATAAATTTTTGTTAGCATACAAAAGAATGAGTTTTATTATGACATTTTAATACATATTTTCTTCTTCTTCTTTTTTTTTTTTTAGGTAGGGTCTCACTCTAGTTCAGGCCAACCTGGAAATCACTCTGTAGTCTCAGGGTGGCCTCGAACTCATGGCAATCCCCCTACCTCTGCTTCTCGAGTGCTGGGATTCAAGGCGTGCGCCACCACGCCCAGTTGGCCTTGATCTTTTGAACTCATGGTGATCTTCCTATCTTTGCCTCCAGAGTTCTGGGATTAAAGGGATATGCCACCACACATGGCCATATTTTCTTATTGGTCCTCATCCTCCACTCTCTTGCCCATGCTAGTTACCCCATCAATAGTTCCTATCTGCTTTCATGTCACATCTATTCCATTACCCTTTTTTCTTTGAACTGTCATTAAGATTTCTTCTTCCCTCCTTATGGTCCCCTTTCTAGTTCTCTTTCTCTCTCTCTTTCTCTCTTTCTCTCTCTCTCTCTCTCACACACACACCTATGTAAAAATTAAAATCTAGGGGCTGGAGAAATGGCTTAGTGATTAAGGCATTTGCCTGCGAAGCCAAAGGACCTAGGCTCAATTCCCCATGACCCACATAAGCCAGGTGCACAAGGGGCACATGCATCTGGAGTTCATTTGCAGTAGCTAGAGGCCCTGGCATGCCCATTCTCTCTGTTTGTATCTTTTCTCGCTCTCTCTGCTTACAAATAAATAAATTAAATTAAATTAAATTAAAATATAAGTTCCATGTTTGAGAGAAAACATGAGTCTGGCTTATTATGCTTAGGACAATAATGTCCAGTTCCATACATTCTTCCTACAATAATGACTTCATTTTCCTTTGTAGCGGAATAAGTCTATTGTGTATTTGTACCATAATTTTCATCCATCCATGTGTTAATAGGCATATAGGCTGATTCTGCTTATTATCTATTTTGAATAGTGCATCAATAAACACGAATTGCAGTGTTATGCTTACTTAAAGTCCTTTGGGTATATACCAAGGAGTGGTATAACTAAGTCATATGGTAGTTCTATTTTCAGTTTTTTTTTTTTTTTTTGACAAATCTGGGTCTTTATGGCTGGGATCAACTATATAACTACTGGGTACACCTCTAGAAATAAACAGAGTTCCCCAGTTTACAGTGGGAACTATAGTCCATGCTGGAAGGTTTGGAGTTTATTGCATCAGAATCTTGAGACACTTACATGAAAGGTATATGTGGAGATATGTGGTATAATGTCTTCATTCCCCAATGTCTTACCTACTTCTGAAGGCTGCAGCTAAGGACTGTGGTGTTGACAGAGCTGACATTTAGTCCAGGTCTTTTCTGGGCAGAGGTTCCAGAACCATCACGACCTCATTGCACTACCGCATGAAGAAATACATGCCCCCGCCCAATATATCTCCATGCTAATAAAATGAAAAGTTACAAGACTAGTGTTAAGTAAGATTTTGTAATAAGCCTTGGATTTGGACTGGGCATGTGCCACAGACCAAACCAGCATGGTGTTTAATCACAGTAACTGAGCTTAAATGGTTTCACATGTCCTGTAGCCAGTTCATTACTAAGGCTAGTTAAGTGGTAACCAATGGAGTAGTTACCTAGGCTATAGCCAGGTAAGTTGTTTTCTATTTTCCTATAAATGCTTCTTGATCATGGTGTTGGTTGGAGTTCACAGAACCTGCCCAATTCCTAAGTTACTTTTGATACATTTAATTCAAACTCTACTAAAATGATTGATCTGAAATTTCCCTTTTAACACTGCTAAGATCAAATCTGTGGTAAAATGAGGTGTCTCCCATAGCCTCAAATATTTTGAATCCTTGGTTCCCAGCTGGTAGAGATTTGGGAGGTGGGGACTTGTTGGGGGAGGCATGATGCTGGGGATGGGCTTTGGGGAATTCCAGCCTGGCTCCCCCTTGCCAGAGCTAGCTCACTTTTGCTGACATCTTTCAGCTGATGTGACAAGATGTGAGACCCAGCCTCTGCTCTGCCATGCTACTGTTAAAACTTCCCTTTGCGAGCTATTTTGGAGGTTCTAGCAGGGGAGCACAGCTATTTGTATACCCTTGACCCAAGACTGGTCCTCCTGTATTCACGCAGCTTTGGGAGGGACACCATGGGTGGTGAGGGAGGAAGGGGACACCCGCCTAACCAGCCAGATCAGCTGAACCAACCCTGGCGATCAACGGGGTGACAGATGTCACAGCCAGATTGCCCTCACATCCAAAACTTCTCTTTGAAACTGGAGGCCAACATAAAGGAGGTGCTAGGGCAGACATCTGAGCCATGATGTCAGAATGGGCAATTGTCAGATGCTGAGAAAAGACCTTTCAACTTGTTTGGAACCACAAGGTCACTTTGTTGAAGAAGTCCCATAAGGAACCACATTTCCCATGCCTAGGAGGAAGGGATAACTACTCTTTCCAGACACCTAAGACCTCATAGTGAGTTTCCCAGCTGGATCTCTACAGTCAGCACCCTTGGGCTCCTCAAGCGTCTCCAGAGCATCTTGCAATCACCCAAGAATGCTGCAGCATCTGGGAGCCTTCTACAGCTCACAGAAAAAGCAGGCCCCTAGATCTGAGGTCCCCAGAGACTCTCAGCTGCCTGAAATGGGAAGATGCAGTACTCATGGGCTGGGCCTAGCCTTTCCTTGGAGAGCCTCAGGGTCTGGCTTTGGCTCAGAAATGCTCCCTCCTACTCACTCTGGAATCTATCAGCTTGGAGGTGCATAGGGAGTTGGATCAATGCCCAGCTCAATCTATTTTTTTTTTTTTTCTTCTCAAAACCTGACTAGCACATCCCTGCACGAGCTGACTGTCACATGTTGGGCAGATTCTCTCCATTTCATAACTTACTGCTCTTGCCTTTCAGGATAAAAGACTGACTTAGGCAGTCCAAGTTGCCACAAACTATTTAGAAAGTTGTGAAAGTTGCTGGGTGTGATGTTGCATTCCTATAATTCTGGCACTTGGGAGGCTGAGGCAGGAGCACCACGAGTTTGAAGCCAGGCTCGGCTTCATAGCGAGACTCTGTTCTGTCTCATCCGAGGGGGGTATGAAGTGGATCTCTACAATTACAGTAGGGGAAGGGACGCTGGTGAGAAAATCAAGAGACCTGAGTTTGTACCTTGGCTCTGTGGCTAACAAGTAGGGTAACCTTGCATAGGTCAAATACTTTCTGTGGCTTCAGTTTCCTGTTCTGTAAATTGGCTGAGGAGTGAATGGTTGTAGTACACAAGAGGTAGAGACTATAGTGTGCATGAGAATTACGGGGGAAGGAGGGAGCTATTTATTAAAAACACAGATTGATGTTTCTAACCCTGGACTTTCTGCCTCAGTATTTCTCCAACACATTCCTGGGACTTCACTTTGAGAATCACTGCCTTAGCTCCTCTTACTTAGTCTACTGACTAGCATAGCAAGATCAGTGTCATCTGGGAGTGTGTTAGAAGCAAAAATCTTGAGGCTCACATAGTTCTTCTAAATTAGAGCCTGCATCAAAACAAGAGGCTCAGGGCTGGAGAGATGGCTTAGCAGTTAAGGGCTTGCCTGTGAAGCCTAAGGACCCCGGTTCGAGGCTCAATTCCTCAGGACCCACGTTAGCCAGATGCACAAGGGGTGCACACATCTGGAGTTCGTTTGCAGTGGCTGGAGGCCCTGGTGTGCCCATTCTCTCTCTCTCTGCCTCTTCATCTCTCTGTCTGTTGCTCTCAAATAAATAAATAAAACAAAAAAAAAATAAAAACCCCAATAAACAAGAGGCCCAGGTGATTGTTTTGCACACTAAAATGTGAGAAGCATGGCTCTAAATTCACGTTATGATTTTGTAGCAAAGAGAAATAGCCTGCCTGTGTTTCTCTTTCCACACAAATGCACACTCACCCACCCACTCACCTATACATAGACACAGAAAAAATCTTTTCTTCTTAATTTGCAAGGCAGATTGTGGTTTTCCTAATGCTTTAATTCTATACACATGCACGCATGTGCAGTCACTTAAGCAGAAAAAAAAAACCGGTTTGGTTTATGTGTTCTTGTACAATGGATCATAAGAGCAGCAACAGACCCAAGAAAACTTAGGAGTCTAGTTTGGCACCTAAAAGGGGGAGAATTGAAAATAAAATAACCACGAAACTAGGACAACCCTTCCCTACCCCCAGAAAAAACCAAACAGGATGAAACAGTGAAGACTTACTTTAGTTTTGGCAAAATACAAAATTGCTGATACCCAAAACAATGACTTTTTTTTTTTTTTTTTGAGACAGGGTTTCACATTGTTGCTTAGGATGCCCTTGGACTCAGGGCAATCCTCCTGCTTCAGCCTCTCAAATGCTGGGATTACAGCTGTAAGCCGCTGTGCTCCATGTTGGATTTTCTTTTTGGATGGTATGTATGTATGAATGTATGTATGCATGGAGAGAGAGAATGAGAATGAATGAATATGAATGGGCACACCAGGGCCTCTAGCCACTGCAAAATTACTCCAAATGCATGGGCCACCATGTGCATCTGGCTTATGTGGGTTCTGAGGAACCTTTGCAGGTATGCACCTTAACAGCTAAGCCATCTCTCCAGCCCTCCATGTTGGACTTTCTAGTATGCATTTTTGGAGTTAAAATATGAGTAACATGTTGTGGGCATAACAGAAAAACAAAAACAAAAACAAAAAACCTAAGCCAGCAAATAAAGAGAAAATAGCACCTGAGATGTCAGTGGCCAGAAACAGAATCTTACAGCATGTCTTAGGGTGGAAGCCAGTGCAAAAATCAGAATCTGGAGAACATTACTGTTTCTACTTTTCAAGCAGATATGTTCGTATAGTGTTATGGATGAGGCCATTTAAGTTAAAAAAAACAAAAACCGCTAAGATGTTGTTTGGTGGTGGTGGTGGTGCGTGGGAATGAACTCAGAGCTTCTCATATGCTAGGCAAACACACTGAGCTTCATCCTCAACCCTAAAAACAGGGCAAGGCTTTAAGTTTAGAGAGAGCTTGCACACACGCGCACACTCACACAGTTAACACACAAACACAACCAATAAAATAAACTTGTTTGGCCTTGCGGGTCATGGCTCCCTGTCCATAATGCTTTGCATCTTGCAAAGGCTAGGCCTCTGTGGACCCCGGGACACACAGCGTGGTGGGTGGGGCTGCCCGGTAGGTGAGGTCCAGGAACCGTTAGGTGCCTTCTCGATCTGCGCAGGGTTCCCTTGGGCACTGCGCAGGCGATCGCTCACCTGGCGCGACGCAGGCGGCCCGGGGACCGCGCGGTCCTCTGCACCTTGCACGACTGGGCGCAGCCTCTGCGGCGTGGGGACCCGCGCCCGGGAGGTTGGGGAGGACGGGGGACGGCGGCGGGGGGACACTCACGTACCGGGTCTGGCGGGGTTTTTGGCGGGCTGCGTCCCGGGCGGCCGCGCCGTCTGCAGCCGGCCGAGCCGGCGGCCGTCGCCCGCGTCCCGGCGCTCGCTGCGGTGCGGCAGCAGCTCGAGGGGCCGCGGCGGGAACAGATCCGACTCGATCACCACCTGCCGGCGAGGGAGCACGGTCAGCCAGGGACTGCTGCGAAAGCTGGGAGCAGCCAGGAACTCGGGTAGAAATGCTCACCCATTTTGACTTCAAACTACTGAAAAGTGTGTGGTGCAAGAGAATGAAGCTTTTTTTCTTGTGGGGGGTGGGGGTGGGGAAGGAAGAAGGCAGGTGTCCTGTCCCGGAGCCAGAGCCATCCTGTCCCAAATCGGGATGGGTCGGTGTGTCATCTGCTCCTTGGGCTAATGTGCTCTGGTTTTAGAACAGACCGTTAGCAAGGAAGGTTCTGGAAACCCGGAGCTAAGGGGATGACACCCTGTGCGTGTGGAGGGCAGGTTTTTGGGCACTCTAATGAACTTAGACCCTGCTCCAGGGCTGGAGAGATGGCTTGGCGGTTAGGGTCTGTGAAGCCTAAGGACCCCGGTTTGAGGCTCGATTCTCCAGGCCCCACATAAGCCAGATGCACAAGGGGGCGCACGAGTCTGGAGTTCGTTTGCAGTGGCTGGAGGCCCTGGTGTGCCCATTTTTTCTGTCTGTCGCTCTCAAATAAATAAAAATAACAACAAAAAAAGATGACTCTGTTCCAACTGATTCTCAGATTTTAGTTTACGTTTTTCCTTCCTTCCTTCCTTCCTCCCTCCCTCCCTCCCTCCCTCCCTCCCTTCCTTCCTTCCTTCCTTCCTTCCTTCCTTCCTTCCTTCCTCCCTCCCTCCCTTCCTCCCTCCCTCCCTCTCTTCTTCCCTTCCCTCCCCCTTCTCCCTTCCCCCTTCCTTTTTTTTTTTTCAGCTTTCCCAGGTAGGGTCTCACTGTAGCTCACTGCTGACCTGGAATTCACTATGTAGTCTCAGGGTGGCCTTGAACTCATGGTGATCCTCTTAACATCTGCCTCCCAAATGCTGGGATTAAAGACGTGTGCCACCACGGCAGGTTCCTTCCTTCCTTTTTTTGAGATAGAGTCTCATATAGTTCAAGCTGGCTTTGCTTTGTTGTGGGGGATGACCTTGAACTCCTCAACCTCGTGCCTCTACCTCCCAAATGCTGGGATTACAGGCTGTACCCCCACACCTGGCTTTGATCTCAAACTTTAACAGAAAGAAAGAAAGAAAGAAAGAAAGAAAGAAAGAAAGAAAGAAAGAAAGAAAGAAAGAAAAAAGCCTGTTGGCAAAATAGAGCAGACAGGGATCTAGTGTTCCCATTTCCTCCACAGAATCCCTCCCCTGGATCAGGGCGCAGCAGGGAGATGAATGTCCACTGCTTGTGGGGTAAGCGGAGGCCCAGTAAGCCGGAGCATTCGCTAACCACTAACCTGTTTTATCAGGACCTATGACTGAGTAGTGGTTTCTGGCAAGTAAGAAGTTAGTTAGTTCCTACTAAAATAGACCTTAGAAATTGAAAATAGGGCTGGAGAGATGGCTTAGCGATTAAGCGCTTGCCTGTGAAGCCTAAGGACCCCGGTTCGAGGCTCGGTTCCCCAGGTCCCACGTTAGCCAGATGCACAAGGGGGCGCATGCGTCTAGAGTTCGTTTGCTGAGGCTGGAAGCCCTGGCGCGCCCATTCTCTCTCTCTCTCTCTCTCTCTCTCTCTCTCTCTCTATCTGTCTTTCTCTCTGTGTCTGTCGCTCTCAAATAAATAAATAAAAAATTTAAAAATATATAAAAAAAATTGAAAATAGTCCTCCACGTACTCAGGCTCCATTCCTCAGAGTCAACCAATTGCACTTGGAAAATGTTTGGGGAAAATGCCTCTGTAGTTCACATGTGCAGACTTTGTTGTTCCCTAACCAATACAATGTAAGTACAATCTGCTTAACATTTCATCATGGTCGGTAATATAGGTAATCTACAGATGATGTAAAGTAGGATTCTGTGGGTTATATGCACATAGCATACTATTTACATAAGGGTCTTGGGCATGAGAATTTTGGTGTCTGTGGAGATCCTAGAATGAATCCCCTGAGGGTACTGAGGGGTGGTTGTACTTAACTCATTGACATAATTTAGACATAAAACCCTGACACAAATAATAGCCATTTTATCTTCATATGGGGAGCTATGAGGGGAATTTTGCAATCTGGGCTCTCATCCTGCATATTTTATCCATTTCCAGGACACAGGGGTCATTCATCAGAGTGTCCCCACTCCATGAGGCTCATTCATCCGAACCTTCAGTACCCCTTCACACTGCAGCTTCTTCGAGGTTCGCATTTCCCTGTTTGCTTGTTCCTGCTGCGCACAGCTGTCCTGCAAGGGCCCGCCCTGTGCCAGCTGCTAGGCTCGCTGAGCATCTGTGAGTGAGGTGGGTGGCTCAGACCTTACAGTCTCCACTTTGGCAGGTCCTTTTCAGCTGACCACATAGAACTGTTGTGTTGCTTTTGGGGGATGCTGGAACAAAAGTGAATAGTGTTTTTTTTTTCTTTTTAAATAATAACAGGGTACTATTTCAAATAAGTGGAGGAAAACTGAATCTTTAATAATATTATAGGAGTAAACAACAGGCCATTAGAGAAAATGGGTCTGTGTTCATGTTTGGCAATGAATATCAGTCAGATCAAAGGTGCAGACGGAAGAGACAGACATTGGGATAAAGCTAGCTTGTGTAACATTACATGTGAGGAACTATCCCCATGCTCACAAACCAATGAAATGGAAAAGAACAATAGTGACCTGACAATTGACAGCAGAAATATAAATAAAAGTATGCTGAATATTAAAAAATAAATGCAAATAAAAACAATAAAATCTCCCTTCCTATCAGATTATCAACGAGGAACAAGAAAAATCCATTTGGGTCAAGCCAACCTGCCTTCAAAATTGTTTTGACAGTCAGTAGTTGGGTAGAAAGGGGCTAGGTGGACTGACAGTCAAGACCCATCATTACTAGAGACTTTAGTAGCACATCTTGCTCTCTTTTTTCATGGCCACACATTTACCTGCAGCATCTGGGAGTGATTCTGAGTTTTCTAAAGGCCAGGTTTTTATGTTTCCCACAGAGGAGAATACAAGGCTATCACTCTTTGATTCAGCTCACCACAAATAGCCCTTTACTGAGAAATTTGTCTCAAATTTGGTCTTAAATGGGGTAGAAAATTCAGTCTTCTTGGATCCATTTAGGACCCAGGCTCATCCATTCTGTGCCTTTGGGGAAAGCTGGGGGTAGTTTCGAGCATGTAGCAGTCGTAACTGGCACCAAAACCCCTCCCTGTTCCCATGCTGGGCCCTGCAGAGGGGGTGATTTTGCTGTTCTCCTGAAAGTCTTTGAGGTGGGCTGAGGGCAGCTCCTGTCCAAACAAGGCAGCTGGAGTGTGTGTGTGTGTGTGTGTGTGTGGACAGAGAGAGAAGAGGGTCTGCACACTCTATACTCTGCTGATCTCCACTTTCCCTCTATGTAACCTGCACTGTTCACTGTTCCCCACAGCTATCCCTGGTACATATGTATTATGTATGTATGTATATATATACATATATATACATATGTGTGTGTATATATACACACATATATACATATGTGTGTATGTATGTATGTATATGTATATGTGTGTGTGTATATATATATGTATATGTATATGTATATGTATATGTATATGTATATGTATATGTATATGTATTGTTTGTTTGTTTTTGCGAGGTAAGGTCTCACTCTAGCTCAGGCTGACCTGGAATTCACTATGTAGTCTCAGGGTGGCCTCGAATCCATGGCTATCCTCCTACCTCTGCCTCCCGAGTGCTGGGATTACAGGCATGTGCCACCACGCCTGGCTTATCCCTGATATTCTAACTCTGCTCCCAGCGTTACTCCAGGGGAAGGAGTGAAGACTGGCTGGAGGTTTTCATATCCAACTGTGGAAAGACAAAATAAGGCAGGATGGGAAACTTTGGGGAGTCCATGGAAAGATAGCACTGTCTTGCAGTAGTTCCTTCTCAGAAAAGGAAGCACATGTGCCCTTTAGAAAACAAGGCTTCTCCAACCCTCTTTGCACTGTGGGGCAGGAGATGAAGTGGGAGTGGAGAGAAGCATTAGCTGCTAGCCCAGCAGCTATGTGAGTGGGGGGGGGATGGTGTGTGTGTGTGTGTGTGTGTGTGTGTGTGTGTGTGTGTAGACTAGACTGGCTACTTCTCAAGCCACCACTTTGGGCCATGCACCTCTTTAGAGTATGTTCTGAAGACCTCAAAAGCACACCTACAGCAAGTTCCCGGCAGTCTGGTTTATTTGCTGGTCTATGAGACACAGTGTAGGCTCACTGCTGAGGCCGAAAACAAAGTGGTTTGAAAGCAGGCTCTTCAGCACCAAGCACAGGGTGATTGGAGAGCTGAGGTGGGAGCAAGGAGTACTCATGGGTATGAGAAGAGAGACAAGAGATTGATGCTGGCACTTTTTCTTTTCTAGGTCAGCCCTCCAGCTACTGAAGTAGGAGAGTGTACTCTAGTGACAAGTGTTATCGCTATACATTGCTGGTCTAGAAAAATCAGAAAAAAGAAACAAGGAGAGGTTCATCCTCTGACCCACCACACCTATGCCTCTCAGCAGCGTAGATGGCTGGTAGAGAATTAGAAGACAGCAGAGACTCACTTGGTGGAATAATATCGTGATGTTGAGCTGGGGAATTCACAAAGATGTCCTACTACAACTTGCTAATAATATATATAAGGAAACTCAGGGCAAGAGAAGCTCTGTGTTTGACTTAAGATCACGAAGCTGTAAGGGACAGAACTGATGGAAACATGGTTTCATGCCTTCTAACTGAATGCTTTTTGTAAAATCAAAACAAAACCAAAAAACCACAGAAGTACTCGTATCCAGAGAAGAATTTTCAAGTGTAACTGACTGTTTAGTGTGTTTTGAAAACTAGAGATGGCCACACAAATATCTCCCTATAAGCATGAAATCTGGGAATAAAGTGACAGTTGTAATCTCATTTATCCATCTTTCCTCATGACAGCCTTTCTGCTTATTGCAAAGGGCTCCATCATCCTAAAATAGACAGCTGATCCTTCGTGCAGGCAGAATGGTTAGGGCATCAGTACAATAGCCTGTGAGTCAGTATGGAGAGAGAAACTGGTGTGGTGGCGCACACTTTTAATCCCAGAACTTGGGAGACAGAGATAGGAGAATCACTGTGAATTCAAGGCCACCCTGAAACTACATAGTGAATTCCAGGCCAGCCTGGGCCAGAGCAAGACCCTACCTCAAAAAACCAAGGGGGAAAAAAAAATGGAGAGAGAAAGAGTCTGACTCTGAGAGACACCAGGAGCCCGAGCCCTGGCTTTGGAAGAAGAGGCCTCTTAAAGGAGTCCAAGAGGAGGGGAATAACCCTGGCACTAAGGATGGCTCTGAGAGGAAAGGCATGTTTATAAAGGAAGAAAATGGATTTCCATCTGTAAGGGAGCCCAGAGTGACAAGAGATGCAAATAAATATTTTGGACCAAAGAAAGTCGTAAATATCAGCACAGTTATAAAACAAGGTGAATTTTCCAGACAAGTAACAAGTAGTCCATCACAGTTGCTTTCAGAGCACCATGTTAGAGACGACAAGGAAACCAAGGAAGCCAGAGCTGGCTGTTCCACAAAACCAGACCAGAGAAAATTCTTTCCTCTTTTGAGATTCAGCTTTCCCAAAGGAAGGTGGTCAGGAGCAAAGAGGCATTCACCTGTCCCTTTTAATTTTCATGTTTTTATGTTTTTTAAAATTTTTATTGTTGACTTTTGAGATAGGTTGTTGCCATGTGGCCCAGACTAGCCTCCAATTCTGGAAACTTCTGTTTTCTGAGTGTTGAGATTACCTGAAAGAGCTACCTTGCTTGGCCTAATTTGCAAGCTCCCTGTGATTGGCACTGAGTTTTGAAGCAGGGGATGACCTGGGCAGCTTTAGATTTAGATTTAGAGGAGTAACAAGGCCTGCTGGAGAAAGACAAACACTTCCATTCTTGGCCCAAAGACTGCCATATCTGCACTAATTTTTCTTAACTTATTTGCACACAACTTCCAGAGCATTTTCCTTCTGGGCCACTTATTATTCATATTTTTTCCTATTTTTTTAGTCATGTATATGCTTTTTATAAGGAGTTTGTAAGATGTTTTAAACATTAAGAAAGAGGACTTTTGATGGATGGAAGTTTGGGATTCAAGGCATGAAGTTCTAGCCCATCTATGAAAACTTAGCTCTTGAAAACTTAAGACCCAGGTTCAGAATAATTTTTTTGCAAGGTAGGGTCTCACTCTAGCCCAGGCTGACCTGGAATTCACTATGTTGTCTCAGGGTGGCCTTGAACTCATAGTGACCTCTTACCTCTGCCTCCTGAGTGCTGGGGTTAAAGGCATATGCCACTATGCCTGGCCTCAGAATAATTTTTAATTAAGATACTTAAAAGCCCCAAATAGTATTGTATAAAAAAGTGATAGAAACACCAGTGTAATCCAGAGGAACCAACTATACTCTGTTTTCGAATACAGAACAAAGATATATTGGTAGATTTTACATGAAGATATATAAAATGAGAAACACATAACATTACTAGGTTCTAAAGACATAAGCTAATTTTAAGGTACTGTATTAAAAATAGCAAAATATCAAGAAAATGCAAGCCTATGTTGGTGAGGTTGGCGATAAGTGGAAAAGGATGGCTAAAGCCTCCAACTTGTTCAGAATACCTGGAACTATTGGACAAAATTGTAAGCATCACCAAATTGCCTTCCAACTTATGTTTGTGCCCATATACTAATGCTACTTACTCTCACTTTTGGTTAGGCAAGCTTTTCTTTTCAGATGGTGGTGACCACTGGGGTGACTCAGAACTCATCAAAGTGCTGAAAGGAAGAGAACTCTCTGTCACACCCTCCAAGGCTTAGGGACCAGAGCAAGAGAAGTGACTGAAAGAATTCAAGAGCCAAAGGATGGGGGTGAGGGTGGCTTTGGAATGCTGTCTTCCATACACAAAATGGCCATTGCATACAAGACCTCACAGTGTCTATCACTGCCTACACCAGGCCTACATAAAATGAGGGTAACAAAAATGATCATATCAAAATAGAAAGGGACTAGTTGGAAAGAGGAGGGGTTCAGTGGAAGGGGGTAGAGAAAGAGAAGGAGAATAGTAGAAGGGAATTACGATTAGGGTACATTGTATATATGCATAGAGGTTGTCAATAAAAAGTTTAAAAACCTGAGTAGAAGCCTTATTTTTTTTTTTTTTAAAGTCATGCCTATAATTACAGCATTTAGAGGTGAGATAAGGGGATTGTGAGTTTGAGGCCAGCCTGGACAACATGGTGGGCTTGAGGACAGTCTGAGATACATAGACATTTTCTCAAAACAAACAAACTATTATAACCACAACAGTAAAACCAGCCTTATGCTCTCTTATCAGGCATAACCTATTTAGCATCGTAGGAATGCAGATATTTGAGGGATGGATAGATGGATAAACTGTTCTTACTCTACTTACTAATTCTGCTTTGAGGCCAATGCAATAAGGAATCATGCAAAATAGTAGCATTTTATACAAATAAATGCATTGCTGTGCGGTTTATAATGGTGAGAAAATGTAACACTACAAATGTTTGGGTCAGGATGCTATGTCAAGGTCATGAATTCTGTTTTAGCAAGAAAAATGTACAAAGTGAGGCTTACTCTGGGCCCAGGAAAGTGTCAGAACAGATTCTCTTTTGGGACTATTTGGTGTAACCTTGACAGTTGTCAGTTATTTTGGTTGAGGACCAAGTGTGTGGCCACAACCGTGTGACACATAGAAAACACTCTTGCCTCCTTGTCCTTGAGAGCTGGTGAGGGAGTGAAGACACCAACATGGTTTTGTCATGAAATCAGCCAAAGAGGATCAAAACTAAGCAAGTTTCCTTACATTCTTGGTCAAGAGGTGTTGAGAGCTTTTGACTCTTCTCCTGGCTGGACTGGACACTGCAAAGAGATAAAGAGATGGTTTCAGAAAATGCCTGTGAGGCAGACATAGCTACCGTTCAAACACCAGGAATGTCTGAGCCTGGAAGGGGGCGGGGACTAGGGAGCAATGCAGGGAAGAGGCAGGGTTCCATTGCGATTTAAGATGTTATGTGGCTTGACTACCCTAAACTTCATTCTACTATTATTTGCAACCACTGAAAGTTGGGAGAAGCCCAGTGCTTTTCAACAGATGAATGGATAAATAAATGCATATTCATAGAATGGAATATTGCTTGAAAAGGAAAGAGAACATGGATGAACCTTAAAAACATGCTTGGTGAGATGAAACACCATAGGACAGATACTATGTGTATATTTCACTTGCATGAGATACCTAGAGCAGTGTAAATCATAAAAACGGAAAGTAACATGGTAATTACTAGGGGCTGGGGAGAGCAGAACATTAATGGGTTATAGAGTTTCCGTTTAGAGTAATGAGAAAGGCCAGGAGATGGACAGCAGTTACGGTGGATAGCACTGTGCCACTGAGCTATACACTTGAAAGGTTTAAAACGGTAACTTCTATGTTATGTATATTTACCACAATTGAAAAAGCAGCGTAGTTGGCTTGGATGTAGCTCAGTTGATAGAGTGCTTGCCTAACATATGTGAAGCTCTGGGTTCTATCCCTAGCACTACATCAAACCTGGGGTGGTGGTTTTAGGAGGTGGATGCAGGGAGATCAGAAGTTCATTGTCATTCTTGGCAACATAGTGAGTTTAAGCCAGCCTGGACTATAGATGAGACCCTGCCCCAAATTATGAAAAAAGAATTTTAAAAACTACTTAAAGAAATCAAATGTGTGTAAAACCAGTACAGTGCTTTGTTGGATAAAGGTGTGGATCTTATTATAGTAACACTCACAATCCCCAGCCCCTGGTAATTACCATTCTATTTTGCCTCCTTATGATTTTTGACTACCCTAGGGACCTCATGTATTTGGAAATACACCCGTGTAGCATTTGTCCTTTTGTATCTCATACCCAAGGGATAATGGATCATCCGATGGGATCAAAATCTCACTGTGCCCCTGTCCCTGCTGAGAACTGAAAGGACTTCTTCACACATATATCAGATGAATGCTGTCCTCATGATCTGCAAAGACCCAGCTTTGTTCATATGTCAGGCCGAGATCACAGTGGCACCTACCTCGGAGGGTTGGGGTACCAAGGAATAAATGGATGAATTTTCATCAAACCCTTGCCCAGTAAGTGGTGCTCAACAGGACTTTCCTGCAAGACGCAGGCGGGCGGGAGGAGCAGGTAACTGGCCGGAGGTGGAAGGCAGCAGCTCCCAGTCCCGCTTGCGGTTTGATCTCGTGTGCAGCCTGAATGCTGCCCCTGTTGCTCCTTCCATCTCTGCCCATCACTGCTGGTCCCTTGGCAAACAGCTTCCAGAGCAGAGGAGCTGTTTACCCGGAGCTGAGTCCAACTCTGGATCACCTCAGGAAATAAGCTCTGGGACAACTTCTTAGTAAAACCACAGCTTTTATCTTTTGTAGTCACTGTCCTTCGTGACTACAACACTGTTTTTGTTTTTTCCTTGAAGGGGCCTTTCTAAAAAGTGAAAAGCACATGGTCCCAGTGATGGACTAAATCTATGTGCTCTGCCTTTAAAACACTTAAGAAGCATCATAGTATTTGTTATGGCCAAATAGTGTGAGGCAGTAAGATGGCTCAGTTAAAACACTGCTTATCAGGCTGAGTCCGGCCCGCGTGTGTTGGAAAGAGGTGCGGTGCGTGGACGTGGTACCGGCTGGCGTGGAGCTCGGGCAGGGGCTGATCCTCATCTCCACGCTCTGAGGTTGCTGCTCTTCACTGGTGTCAGTTGCTGAGGAGGCTAAGGGCAGAGTGTTCACTAGCTCATGGTGGAACAGGCCACATGTTTCTTTTAGACAGGGTCTTGCCCAGGCTAGACTGAAAGTCATGCTCCTCCTACCTTTGCCTCTTGAGTGCTGGGACCACAGGTGTTCACCACCCCACCTTGTCTTGGGCTCCCACTCCTCCTTCTAACTACTAGGCTACACTGCCCACGTGGCTGAGCTTGTTCTGTCTGGGAAGGTTTGGTTATTGTAGAGCTCTGCTCCCACGTAGCCTCTGGGAAAGCATCCTTCTGGAAGGACTTGTGAGATAAAGTCAAGCCAACCTGTGTTTCCTGTTTGGCACAGTGGCCTGGGATGAGGGTTGCTTATCACTGTCATCAGCACTGACTCAGAGCTGAGAGTGCCAGCTCCTCTTAGCTGGAGTCCTCTGCTTGAAAGCTTGAGAAGACCCGCGATAAAGTGAGGCCTGTGCAGGGCTGGGCTCCCATCACTCAGACCTCATGCAAAGCTGCATTCCCTGAGCAGTGACATGTCAACGAGAACTTGGTTGAACACCGGGGAACAAGCCACATATGGAGAGGGCAAGAAAAGAGTATAGGCTCAATTATTTCTCTTTAATTGAACATATTTATTGGCTGTGTGTGTAGACTAAAAATAGAAGCCACTTTGTAAAAGATGTATTTAGTAGTGGCTTGGTCCACGCCAGACACTGTTCCAGACACCTTATGTATGAATTCATTCCTTCTCCCTAGTAATTTTTGGGGTGAGTTAAGTTTTTCTCTTTTAAAGTAGTGGGAACTCATGCCCAGAGAGATTAAGTAGCTTGCTCAAGGTCACACAGTATGAAATGGCAGCAGTCGCCAGACACTGTGGTGCATGTCTTTAATGCCAGCACTCTGGAGGCAGAGGTAGGAGGATCACTGTGAGTTCAAGGCCACCCTGAGACTACAGAGTGAGTTCCAGGTCAGTCTGAGCTAGAGTGAGACCCTACCTTGAAAGACCAAAACAAATAAACAAGAAAAGAAGTTAGTGTCCTGTTCTCCTTTATGTTTTTCAATCACAGAAAATAAACATACTATTTTTTTTGAGACAGTGTCTCACTATACTATAGCCCAGGTTGGCCTTGAACTCTTGATTCTACCGCCTCAGCCCCCCATGATGTGATCACAGGCATAAGCCACCATGCTTAGAAAAGACATATTTAAATTTTGTTTCCATTTGTTTTTTTTTCTGGGAAAAGAAATGAAAGATTCCAGGCAAAGTTTCAGTCCTCTCTACCTTTCTCTAATTCTATTTCCCTTCTTCTCCAGAACCACTGAAGTCATTGATTTTAGATGGATCTTTCTGTTATGTGTTTTCACACTTAGCTCTAGATATATGTTCATAAACAGTGTGCAATATTATTTTATACTTACATATTTACTGAAAGGCTATAACATATACATGAATTTTTATCTTGCTATTTTTCTTTCTCACTCAACATCCATCTGTAGATCTGATGGTATAGTTCAGTTCATTGCTTAGCATGTACGCATGTACAGGGCTCCCTGCTCATCACCAGAAACACACACACATACACAACACCACACAGGATAAAAGGCCCTATCTCTCTCCACACGGATGTAGCAGCTCATTTCTGGTCAGAGGCTTTGACTTTCTGTCTCCAGAGAGAATTCAACTCCTACACGTGGGCAGACTCCCAACTCTCTCCCTTCCCTTCATCAGTAGAAGTGGAAAGCTCCGCTTGTGTCCTGCTGGTTGTCTGTGGCCAGGCTGAGTCTCACCCTTCCCCCCTGAGCAATGGCCCTGTCTGTGTCTGGCATGGATGAAGACAAGGACAGTTTGCATATGAACTCACCAGCAAATATACTGCCCACCACAGTCAAGTGTGACAATGGGACCAGAGCTAAGCCAGAGCTAGTGTTCCCAGCAAGACAGGGGGCAGCAGGGCCATAGCAGGGTCAGGAAAGAGGGCCTGCTGTGGAGGTGTGAGGAACTACCCAGTTACCAGTCACCCGTCACTCCCATCCAGTGGATCCCTAAACTATCCTGTGGACTTGGCACTGATGGCCAGTGATCAGAGGTTATAAAGTCAAGGCTGTTGGGTGGCGGTGGCAGGATCAGGTGTGGCTCTGCAGGTGACCCTGGGGTTCTGTGGTCAAGGTGGCAGGGGTGGGGGTGGGGGACATTCTCCTTTCACAGCATAGATGGAAACCAGACTTTTGAACCAGCTGGTTCTCCTTTCAGAACCCACTCACTCAGAGACAATGGAAGAGTGTATCTGGCTGCCCTGAGCATTTTGTTTCCATCTCTGTTTTCTAAACAGTGACTTATTGTCACTGTCATTGAGCCTGTTGGGACGTCTGTGTTGAGAAGTGAAACAGGGAGCATTAAGCTGCCCTTATTCCTCCCCTGATAGATCATTTCCAATGATTGATGTTTATCCTTGTCCCTCCTTTCCAGCAATGGGGAAAAAATCAAATGGTATAAAAACTTAGAAGCCACCAGACCTTAGGACTTAAAGGACAGTACACCGTAGTACAATAGCACATGACTGCCACCTCCCCCATAAGATGCCACGGTCGGGGACGACCAAGGGCAATTGTACTCACCCTTGGAAGGAATCACCGTGGTGAAAACTTCTATGTTTTCATCACTGCAGCTGTAGATTTGATGCATCGTCGCAGCCTTCTGTCTCCCAAGTTCCAAGAGACTGGTGGCTGCTCTCTGGAGTCCCGAGGTTTCCTGATTCAGTCTGGCTCTCCGATCATTGTGCCGGTCCACAAAAGACAGGCTGCCTGTGTGAGCTCATCTCATGCCCGTCTCCACTGCAACATTTCCTAATCCCATCTGTCCTTTTTTTTTTTTTTTTTAAATGAATCCTTTTATTGCAAACCTTTGATTGAGCTCAGAGGCTTCCGTCTCCCCCCAGCCAGGATGTACTTAACATTTTCATTTTGCGGTGTGTGCTGCAGTGAATTTGGAAGTCTTTTGTGAAGTGACGAAGTGGAATCGCCTACTCGGTTAGCGCCGGGCTTGGCTGCAGTATTGCACACGGAAGAGGAGACGTCAGTTTTGCTATCAGTCATCCTCCTCTCCTTCCAGAAACGAAGGGCTTTTCCCCTCCAGGAGAACAGGATCTTCAGTTTCATGTGTTCCTTAAAAGTTTCTGTCTTAAACAAAATTATTGATTCTCCCTAGCGTTTTTGCCTCATGGTGCTACCACGACACGGCTGACATTTCCAAAGCCATGCATTTAGTGTCTCCCTGTACAGCCCACAGGTGTGTACAGTCATGCAACAGGCCATACACCATACTCAGGGAGCAGGTACAGGATGGCTGTATTTTCATTATCCTTTAGATTCTAACGTTTTATTATCTTATAGTTCTATTATATATTGTGACTTCCCTGCATATCTTATATTCTATAGACAAAATATTATGGTTGATATCATATATATGTATGTGTATATATATATGTATATGCATATATATATGTGTGTGTGTATGTATATATATATGTGTATATATATATATATATATATATATATATATATGTATTTCATGCCAAACCCACTGCCTTTTATTATGCCATAACAGCTTTACTTTATAATGCCACTAAAGTGATGGGATGATAGATGATATATTAGTAATGATCATTGCCTTTATTAAATGTGTATTATGAACCAGGTAGCTGGCTATATGATCTTATTTAATAACCCCAGGTACTCAATGACACTATTATTTTTGTCATTCTGGAATTGAGGAAACTGAGGCATAAAGAGATTGAGTTACTTTCTGAGACTAAAATATCTAATTTCAGAAATAGTATTTAATTCACTTGGCTTGAAAGCTAATGTACTACACTCCTAAACTATGCTCCACTTAATATTATTATTTTTAAAATTTTTATTTATTTATTTGAGCGCGACAGACACAGAGAGAAAGACAGATAGAGGGAGAGAGAGAGAGAGAGAGAGAATGGGCGCGCCAGGGCTTCCGGCCACTGCAAACGAACTCCAGACGCGTGCGCCCCCTTGTGCATCTGGCTAACGTGGGTCCTGGGGAACCGAGCCTTGAACCGGGGTCCTTAGGCTTCACAGGCAAGCGCTTAACTGCTAAGCCATCTCTCCAGCCCTATTATTATTTTTTTTAGGCTAAGTCTTGTGCTATATCCTGGGCTGGTCTCAAATTCATAGCAGTCCTCCTGTCTTAGCCTCTTTTTTTTTTTTTAAGGTAGTGTCTCGCTCTACCCCACACTGACCTGGAATTCACTATGTGGTCTCAGGGTGGCCTCAAACTCATGGAAATCCCCCTACCTGTGCCTCTTGAGAGCTGGTATTACAGGCATGTGCCACCAGGCCCTCTATGAACATAAGCCTTCGCAGCTTAGTCATGGAGTGTGTCCATTGATAGTCCCATAGTAGACACATTTGGAGCACTTGCTCATCAGGTAGTTTAACACCTCTTTCTCTGAGAATGGCTCCTGTCACAGAGGATAGCTGTAGGAACCCGTACTTGCTCTGCCTGGACTTGTTCCACTAGTCACGTTTGATTGGACCAGGATAGACGCCTAATCCCAACTGCTGCCTCCTGAAAATGGAAACAGGACCAGAGGGAAGGTACAAACTCCCATACCTGAAGTGTGAGCTAAGCCTGTAATTCTAATTTTACACTGTAGGCTGAGGTAAGAGGATTGCAGCCTGGACCACACAGGGAGTTCAAGGCCAGCTTCTGCTATGTAGTGAGAGCCTCTCTCAAAACCAAACCAAACCAAAAATCTGGGGTGGTTCTCAGGATCAGTGAGAGTAAAGTTGAGGGGGACTATACATAGGCCTGGTGACCTGGAAAGAGGAGGGGCCCTGGGTGTAAATGTTGGGTAAAGTGTTTTAGCTGGGGCAGGGCAAGTGTGTACACCAAAGCCCATAATTGGGTGTGTAGTCATGCACACAGTCACTTGAGGGCCACATTAGGGTGAGAAGAGTGTAAGGGGGGAGGGCAGGAGTGGAGGATAGTGAGGCAGAAATAACACTGCCTCTTTCCTGATGTGTCTCTTTCAGGCCTAGTAACATTCTCATCTTGAGCATAATTAGTCTCCATCTGACAGATTTCTTTGGATGTAAGATTAAGTAGGGTTTAATAACTTCCAACTGAAAAGCTTGCTACCTAAAAGACTTCTTAGTGTGTATACATTTCATGATCTTTACAACAATTAAAATTTCACAACATGAGGCTGGGGAGATGGCTTAGCAGTTAAGGCGCTTGCCTGCAAAGTCAAAGTACTTTGGTTTGATTCTTCAGGACCCACGTGAAGCCAGGTGCCCAAGGTGGCACATGCTTCTGGAGTTCGTTTACAGCGCCTGGAGGCTCTGGTATGCCCACTCTCTCTCTCTCTCTCTCTCTGTCTTTCTCACTCTGCCTCTTTCCTTCCCTCAAATAAATAATAAAAATAAAACATTAAAAAATCTTTTTAAAAAAACTTCAGAACATGAAAAACTGAGGGGAGTATCTAATGCAATAGAAGTTGAAGATCCAGAACCATATTAAGGGGCTGGGAGCATCTGCTGAGAAGCATGAGCACCTGAATGCAGCCCCCAGCACCCATGTAAAAAGCTAAGCATGGCTGCATGAGCCTGTAACCCCAGCCCTGAGAGGGGCAGAACAGGAAGATAGCTGGGACTCACTGGTCTAATGGAAGAATGACCAGCTCTGGGTTCAGTGAGAGAATCCATCTCAAGGAAATAAGGCTGCAAAGCAATGAGGTGTCAGACAATCTCCTCTGGTCTCTGCACATGTTCATATCTGTGAACATACATTTGCACACACATGCACATATGCCATACCAAGAAATAAAATAATAATCATAAGAACCAGATTAGGGGCTGGACAGATGCCTTAGCTGTTAAGGTGCTTGCCTGTGAAACCTAAGGACCCAGGTTCAATTCCCCAGTACCCACATAAGCCAGATGCACAAGGTGGCACATGCATCTAGAGTTTGTTTGCCATGGCTAGAGACCCTGGTATGCCCATTCTCTCACTTTCTGTCCGTGCTTCATTCTCTTTCTCTCTCAGATAAATAAAATATTTTTAAACAGATTAACAATCTCAAATGCTATACTGAAATCTACATGATAAAGCTCAGCAGAGCTAAGTATAAACATCTGCTCTTACATTTGTAAAAGTAATTGATCAGGTACAAAACCAGGGTGACCTAATTTAGCAGCAATGAAAAAGAAATCTGGTGTTTTGGTTAATCACATATTATTAAGAGGCAATATTTAAAGTGCAAGGGCCAAAAACCACAAATGAAGTCTCAATGACCCATTATGAATTGAAATTAAGAACTCTTTGGAAGACCTAAGAACCAATCAAAATTAAACTAGATATAATTCCAAAAGGTTTGGATTGGATTTATTTTATTTTATTTTTTTAAGTTTTTCTAGGTAGGGTTTCACTCTAGTCCAGGCTGACCTGGAATTCACTATGTAGTCTCAAACTCATGGTGATCCTCCTACCTCTGTCTCCCAAGTGCTGGGATTGGATTATATTTTACTAAGAAAAAACAAACTCAATAAATTGCAGTATATTGTATGAGCTGTAACTAAGGAGCCTGAAATATATAACTAAATGGGTTGATATTTAATAAAAATAGAAAAAACAGTCCTTAAGAAGTAATCTTCACCTGTTTGATATATTTTTAAATAGTAAAAGTTACATAAATTTTTTTATAACAAATTCAAAAATTTCAAAAATTATAAAAGGTATTTAGAGTAAAATCAAATCCTGCTTCCTAAAATACAGTTTCACTTCCTAAAAGCAATCTCTGTATAGATTGGTGGGTATATTTGCAGATTTTTTTGTGCTTATTCTTAAATTTATATACATGCATACTATGAGAGATTTTTAGAAGACAGAAATTAAGTTACAATACACCCGCATTTGTTTACAACTCAAATCATTCTCATTCTTTTTCTTTTTTTTTTCCTTTGGTTTTTCAAAGTAGGGTCTCACTCTAGTACAGGCTGACCTGGAACTCACTGTATAGTCTCAGGGTGGCCTCGAACTCATGGCAATCCCCCCACCTCTGCCTCCCGAGTGCTGGGATTAAAGGCGTGCACTACCACGCCTGGCTTTCATTCTCACTCTTTAAGTAAGTAGATCTCTGAAATCTAGGAGCTTATGTACCCTTTTCCATAGTGTATTTCTACTTTCAAAAATTAGGAGTAATGCAACAAAGTGCGTCCCTTTATAGATGTCCTCTGTTTGGCCTTTTGTTCAGAGCCCAGAATATTGACCCCATTGGACATTTGGAATCCTTCTAGGCCTGGTACTTCATAATCCTGGGAGGAGTGAATCATGGAGCCCTCATTTTGGAATGCAACCTATATGTTCCATACAGAATAATAAGCACAAGCCACACCTGTGAGTGCTCATGACAACGCTGTCCAGTCAGTTCTGCTCTGGTCTGATCGTCTTCCTGAGTCTGGGAACTCACTGAGGGTTCAACATTGGTAGCACAGGATGCTCACTTACTGCCATCTTTTCTTCTTCCATTCGATCTCTGTACTTACTCAAGGGTGGTGGGAGGCACTAAGTGGTGCGTCTCCATGTTTCTCTTTGCAGCTAGAGAGCTCCGGAGATCCAGCTCGCTCACCAAAGGCGCTGGAAGGAGCTTTCGATGACGAAATGACATTTAGGCTAAAACTGAGTTGTATTCAGAGGCTACTGTGTGTCTAAACCTCCTGAGGTGCTTCCTGCAATGGAGATTCTGCCTCCAATGGCCCGAGGTGGGGCACTGCTGCTTCCAGAGCACATTGTAGAGCTAGAGCAGACGGTCCTAACCTAAGCACATTAAAATTATGAGGAGGTCAGTTCCTCCCAAGTCTATTTAAATCCAATATATATATACACACATATATCAAAGTAAATCTAATTATCTACAACTGAGGCATAGGTCTCTAAAAATGTCCTTGTCATCAAAATATACTAGGTTTGAGAGGCCTGGATATGCCACAGTGGTTTTCAAATTGTCCCCAGTCAGAAGCAGTAACATCTCTGGGGAACTTGTTAGACATGCAAATTCTTAGGTCCCTTCCTGCTTGCCAATCAGAAACTCTGATTTGGGTGAAGACCGGAGGGCAATTTGAATAAGCTCTTCTGGGGATTCCGTTCCACATGAAAGTTTGGAAGCCTTCCATAAGTGGAGGAAGGCAGAGGGCTCTTGACAGAGCCTTCCTCTAAGATGTAGATCCAGGTTTCATCATCTATGGTCTCCTGTCAGTCATTCGTTCTGAAGTTGTTTCCATGGATATGTGGCTTTTAAAAGTAGAGGCCACTGATTCCTGTAGTCTAGCATGAATAGTGGCCTGTGTGTCACCTCCTAGTTGGTGTTGGACAGTGCTCATCTACTCATGTCATGTATATCAAACCTCATCATGTGACAGGACCGTGGTATGCTGGTGATATTACTGTGGAACATCTGTTCTGTGCCAAACACTTTTTTTGTTTGTTTGTTTGTTTTCAAGGTAGGGTCTTGCTCTAGCCAGGCTGACCTGGAATTTACTATGTAGTCTCAGGGTGGTCTTAAACTCAGTGATCCTCCTACCTCTGCCTCCCCAGTGTTGGGATTAAACACTGTATGCCACCACACCCAGCACAATTAGACGTGAGTACAACAACCCTGCAAGGTGTGCCCACCATTGCTTTATAAGAGAGTCACTAACCTGGTCAGTCATGACCACACTGTGAGACTCTTGCAAGCCTCTGTGTTTACTCTTTGATGTCTCATTTTGTGAAACTGGAAATACATTTGTAATTTCAGCAGGTGCAAAATTCTCCTTTCAGTTCCTCTGAGAGAAAGAGAGATGGTTTCAATCTTTAACTTATGCAAAGTGATGTTCTTTGGGCATGAGGAAGACTCTTAGGACCACACAGCAGGTGCTTGGAGAGTAGAGATGTCAGGTAAAGTTACATTTCACTTCGTAAAAAATAACACAGTTCTAAAAACTGTTAAGTATGCCCCAAATATTGCACGAGACATACACTAAAATATATTTGTTGTTTACTTACATCGATGCTGATTGAGGCTGATTGTTCTGACTCAGGGGGAACAGGCTGCATTTTCCTTGCTGCTAGTGAAGCTCATGCATCAGGAGGTACAGGCAGGCCTTGAATGGAAGCGGTAGAGAGGCTATCCTACTAGACTTCAGTAGCTGAGGTAATCTGACGCTGACGTTACATAATCCTACCTCAAAAAACCCTGAGAACTCTGACAACATGAGCCAAAACAAACTTTCTCTCTTGTTAAATGGAAAGCACTATGCCATAAGTTATTGCTTACTATTACATTTAATTCTTACACATTACTATTTTTTCCAGTGGTGGGAGAGGACCTAGAGAGATGGCTCAGTGGTTAAAGGCACTTGCTTACAAATGAGGTGTGAAGGCCCAGAACATCTTGATTGGTACCAGGCAGGGTCTCACCTATGGCAGTGTCAACACTCTGGGCTCATAGTTTGGGCTATGCTGAGTGATGCAGGACGTAGAGCAGCAGACCCGGCTTTCAGGTTAGTTGCCAGTAACATTCCCTGAGCTGTAAAAACCCAACATCATCTCCAGTTTTGCCAAATGCCCTCAAGGGGTAAGTTACCCCTGGTTGAGAATCACTGGTGGGGAGATCCTGTCATACAACTCATATTTGGAAGGAATCTTTTGCAAATGATCTGCAGAGTTTTTGCATAACCTTTTCTGGTAGCCTGGCTGACTCAGGGTGCTCGCTGAGCTCTTAGGGTTCAGAGTGAACAATGTGAGGGCCTCACAGTCAATTGTTAGGGTTGCCAAGTTAAAGCATGAATGAAGACATTAAGCTTGCTTAAGAGGACAGGTATTCCCTGCCTTGTTCTGTCTGGTCTTGAACTGGACTCACATGATCCTTCTGCTTCCACCTCCTGAGTAGCTAGAATAACAAGAGTGTGACATTATGCTGGGCTGACCTCTGTTCAGTGGTTAAGGTGCTTGCCTTCAAAGCCTAAGGACCTGGATTTAATTCTCCAGTACCCGCATAAAGCCAGATGTCCAAAGTGGCACATGTGTCTGGAGTTTGTTTGCAGAGCCTAGAGGTCCTAGCATGCCCATTCTCTACTTCTTTTGCTCTCTCTCTCTTAAATAAATTAAGAAAGAAAGAAAATATTAAAAAAAAAAAAGAATGGATTTTAACATGGTTCTCAGGCTGTCCTGCTGTAGACAGAGACAGAGCCCTGGCCCAGCTGGGTCCCACTTCTCCAGGATTGCTACTCTTTTTCCTTCTTTCTTTCTTTTCAGATGAAACTCATGCAACATAAAAACCAACCATTTTAATGTGTACATTTCAGTGGCATTTATTACATTAAAATATTGTGCTACAATCACAACTATTCAGTTCCAAAATATTCTGTCACCTGCAATGGTTAATCTTTGTTAACAACTTGACAGTATTTAGAAGTCCCCAGGACATATACTTCTGGCATGCCTATGCGGGTGTTTCCAGAGAGATTTTTATTTAAATTTATTTCTCCACTCTTAATTAAACTTTTTTTTTTTTAGGGCTGGAGAGATGGCTTAGCGGTTAAGCGCTTGCCTGTGAAGCCTAAGGACCCCAGTAGGAGGCTCTATTCCCCAGGACCCACGTTAACCAGACGCACAAGGGGGCGCACGCGTCTGGAGTTCGTTTGCAGTGGCTGGAGGCCCTGGCGTGCCCATTCCCTCTCTATCTATCTCTTTCTCTCCCTCTCTCTCTGTCACTTTCAAATAAATAAATAAAAATGAACAAAAACTAATTAAAAAATTTTTTATTTACTTATGAGAAAGAGAGAGAGAGAGGGAGAGAGGAAGAGAGGGTGAGATAGATGTACAGTGAGAGACAATAGGCACACCACAGCCTCTAGCCACTGCAAATGTACATTGGGAGCGTGCACCATCTTATGCATCTGGCTTTACATAGATACTATGGAAATAAATCTGGGTCCTTTGGCTTTCCCAGTTTGGTAATTTAAATAGATGGCCCTCAATATATTCAGTGTTTTATTAGCTTGTAGTTTGGATCTGCAACCACCTGCATGGAGGAGGTGTCACTGGATGGATCTTAAGGTGTGGTGGTGGGTTTGAAATTCCAATCTAAAGATACGCAAACTGTTTAGTTCCCACCTGAAATTCCTGAAGTGTGCTATGTGGCTTTTGGCTTGTGGCCTCTCTCTCTCTGCTTGGACCTGTGAAAGCAGGCCAGCTTGTTCTGCCATTATAGAACTTTGCCTGGATCTGTAAGCTTCAATAAATATCCTTTCTTCCATAACTGTGCTTGGTTTGGAAGTTCATCTCAGTGGGCCTGAGGCTCTCTGCTCCAGAAATTGGTAGCAGAATGTGGGGTGAAATGAATCTGACCATGTGGATTTTGGTCTTTTGGAACTTTTGTCTTGGAGTAACAGGTGTGGACTTAGTGCTTGCAACTGAAGATACCTTCTGGAGTGGTAAGCCAAGTCTTAAGAACTATTCTTGTGAGAGTTTGAAAATGATAAATACTAAGAGAATTGAACTTAGAGGCATGGCTTCTGAACTTTCTTGTTTTTTAATTTGTTTTTATTGATTTTTATTTATTTGAGAGTGACAGACAAAGAGGGAGGGAGAGAGAGAGAGAGAGAGAGAGAGGGAGAGAAAGAGGGAGAGAGGGAGAGGATGGGCACACCAAGGCCTCCAGCCACTGCAAAGGAACTCCAGATGCATGTGCCACCTTGTGCATCTGGCTTACATGAGTCCTGGGGAATTGAGCCTTGAACTGGGGTCCTTAGGCTTCACAAGCAAGTACTTAACCACTAAGCCATCTCTCCAGCCCGGCTTCTGAACTTTCTAAGAGGAAGGAAAGACTGCAGAGGATTTTGTTGGAACTGGGCTACTGGCATAAGGGCTGGCTGTGTTCTGCTGCCCAGTGAGTTTGATCAAGGTTCAATTTGTAATGGATTGAGGTGCTTGGATAAAGGTATTGGATTGAGAAATTTAAGATTTTAAATTGAAAAAACTCAAGCAAGTTAAAATTACAGGTACTAAGACTAGTTTTAGGTTACTGAATCTGCTATTGTCTATACATTACCAATCTTAAAGAAGATGGCCCAACTGTTTAATGATTACATTAAAACAATGGAGAGGGTGTCTGAGAAAAGACTATGATAGATATGCAAACTCTTTTGGGAAGAGTGGAGAAGACTGGAGAATGAGCCTGTTCTTCAAAGTCATGATTTATTTTGTCCCTGAATTAAGAATATAGCTGTGTCCTACACACCTGGTATTAGTTTTGAATGCATGAACAATACATGGAGTAGTCATGAAATGCATGTGGTTTCAGGAGCCACTGCTGAGATGTGGCATATAGGCAGGGCATGATGACCCTCATGAATAGGCTGGAAGAGCCTTTTTTTTTTTTTTTTATTTTTCTTTTCGAGGTAGGGTCTCACTCTAGCCCAGGCTGACCTGGAATTCACTATGGAGTCTCAGGGTGGCCTCGAACTCATGGCAATCCTCCTACCTCTACCTCCCAAGTGCTGGGATTAAAGGTGTGCACCACCACGCCCAGCTTGGAAGAGCCTTTTGAAGATGGGCTGTGGTTTACATGGAGACCCAAATATGTTTTGGATGTAACAGGACTGTGCAAGGGTTACCATGGAGAGCACTGTTGGCCTGGGATGGAAGTTTTCCCTGGCTACTCTGCCCAGCTGGAGGGGTGGAACTGGAACCTCTGGAGACTGTCAGTTTCTGGTTGTGTTGGACCTGAATGGCAGACATTTAATGTTTGCTTAATGGTGGTTGAATTTGCATTGTTCTAGTCTCTACTTGCTATGCCTTATACCAGTTGAAAATGCTTACTCTGTGCCTTTATATGTTGAAAGTATTTAGTTTGATTTTAAGGACTCATATCTAAAAGACAATCTTAAATCTCAGAAGAGACTTGGGACTTTGGAACTATCTTAAGTTGGTCAAGACTGTGGGGACCTTTGAAACTGGACTGAATACAATTTACAATGTGTAATGGTTTTGAATGTATTGGGGAGAGAATGTGGAAGTTTGAATACATGTCCCCCATTTTTTCAGTATTTTATTAGTTTGTAGTTTGGATCTATATCTACCTGGCTTGAGGAGGTGTCACTAGGCAGAGCTTAAGGTGTGGTGGTGAGTTTGAAATTCCAATCTAAAGATATGTAAACTACCTAGCTCCACCTGAAATTCCTGGAGTGTGCTGTGTGGCTTTTGGCTTGTGGCCTCTCTCTCTATGTTTGGACCTGTGCAAGCAGGCCAGCTTCTTCTGCCATTATGGAACTTTCCCTGGGTCTGTCAGTTGGAATAACTATCCCTTCCTCCATAATGGTGCCTGGTTTGGAAGTTCATCCCAGAGGACCTGAGGCTGTCTACTACAACAGGTAAACCCCTTAACTTCTAAGCCACCTCTCCAGCCCATCCAGAGAGATTTATCTGAGACAAGAAGACCCATTCTGGATGTGGGCAGCATCATTCTGTGGTCTGAGATCCCAGATCAAATAAGAAGGGAAAAAGAATAAAGCCAGCTGAGTACCAGTATTGATCTCTCTGCTTCCTGGTCAGGTACAACATGACCAGCCACCTAATTCTCCAGCTATCAAAACTTCCCCACTATGATTGACTGAATCCTCTTAAACCATGAGCCAAATAAACCCTTCCTTCCTTAAGTTGCTTTTGTCAGATATATTGTCACAGCAATAAAACAGTAGCTAATACATCATCCTAAATGGCAATCTCATACTCAAAGCTGTTATTACCATTCCCTACAAATAAGCTCTAGCAAGAACTAATCTGCATTATTAGAGAGAAGTTGGTTTCCTCTAGAGCAGACATCCCACTATTGTACCTGTTCAGTCATTTGGCTTGGCTGGCCAAACTTAAGGCTTCCAGGGTCAATTTTTATCACTGCTGATGACTTCTGTCTCCCATGGGCTGCATGCAATGCAACTATTTCCAGTTTTTAGTAGGCTTGTCTACAGGGAGGAGGTTTTCATCTCAGCCCCAGCTTTATTTTTCAGTTCCTTGCTGCCCATTCACATGAAGCCTTCAGCAATAGCGTCTTAGCATCTGTTTCTGGTGGAAAACCAAAGGCCTTGGCAATAGCCTGTAATGTTTTGGAGGCAACAGGAACATCCCTGGCCAACAACTCACTGAAAGGTATCCCATCCCTGGCACTGAAAATTTTCTAGTAACAATCTATGGCTTCTGGATGTGCCAGTATCCAAAAAAGTAGGTTTTCATATGTCTTATTAAGAATATCTTGAGCCGGGCGTGGTGGCACACGCCTTTAATCCTAGCACTCGGGAGGCAGAGGTAGGAGGATCACCGAGTGTTCGAGGCCACCCTGAGACTACATAGTGAATTCCAGGTCAGCCTGAGCCAGAGTGAGACCCTACTTCGAAAAACAAAACAAAACAAAACAAAACAAAAAAAGAATATCTTGAATTTTGATTGACCCTCCCCCTGCCCTTATTTTACTCAATCTCTTTCCCTGGCCTCATTTATGCCGGTCAACTCCCTGTAATCTGTTCTACTTACATATGTACCATACCATCCCCTTAAGTCTTTCCTTCTTCTCCCTCCCTTATAGCCTTTTTCTAGCTTACTGGCCTCTGCTATTAATTTTTAGTTCCAGCTCATACACAAGTGTGCACATTTGTATCTAGGATCCACATATGAAAGAGAACATGTGATGTTTGAATTTCTGGGCCTGGGTTACCCTCTTGATATAATCCTTCCCAGATCCATCCATTTCCCTGCAAATTTCATTTTTCTTTATGGCCAAATAGAATTCCATTGTGTAAATGTACCACATCTTTTTTATCCATTCATCTATTGAATAGCTAGGCTGGTTCCATTTCCTAGCTTTTGTGAATAGAGCAGCAATGAACATGGTTATGCAAGTATTGCTAAGGTAGGGAGAAAAGTCATTAGCATATATGCCTAGGAGTGCTATAGCTGGATCATATGATAAATCTGTTTTTAGCTGTCTCAAGACCCTCCACACTGATTTCCACAATGGTTGTACCATACTACATTCCCACCAACAGTGTAGAAGGATTCCACTTTTTCCTCATCCTTGCCCACATTATTGGCATTGCCTATGCTAATATGTTGAAGGGTTTCCCTATTTTTCCTCTAGCAGTTTCAGAGTTTTACGTATGATATTAAGGTTCCTGATCCATTTGGACTTGATTCTTGTGCATGGAGAAAGACAAGGATCTATTATCATCCTTCTACATATAGATATCCAGTTTTCCTAGCACCACTTGTTAAAGAGGCTGTCTTTTCTCCCATGAATATTTTTGACATTTTTTCCAAAAATCAGATAGCTGTAGCTGCCTGGATTAACATCTGGATTCTCTATTCTGTTCCATTGATTTATGTGTCTGTCTTTGTGCAGGTACCATGCTGTTTTCATTATTATGGCTTTGTAATATAGGTAAAAATAAGGTATGGTGATAACACCAGCCTTACTTTTGTTGCTCAAAATTGGTTTAGATATTCGAGGTTTCTTTGGGCTCCAAATGAATTTTAGGATTTTTTTTTTCTATTACCACAAAGAATGCCATTGGAATTTTAATGGGGATTGCATTAGATGTGTAGATTGCTTTTGGTAAGAATGATGTTTTTTTTTTTTTTTTTCACAATATTGATTCTCCCAATCCAAGAACAAGGGATGTCTTTTGATTTCCTAGTGTCTTCTGCAATTTCTTGCTTGAGTGTTTTAATGTTCTCGTTGTAGAGATCCTTCACTTCCTTGGTTGGGTTTATTCCAAAGTACTTTATTATTATTATTTTTTTTTGAGACAATTGTGAATGGGAGAGATTCCCTGCTTTCATGCTCTGCATGTTTGTTGTTAGTATATAGGAAAGATACTGATTTCTGTGTGTTTATTTTGTATCCTGCATGTTGCTGCAAGTGTTTATCAGCTCTAACAGTTTGCTGGTAGAGTCTTTAGGGTCCTTCATGTATAGAATCATATCATCTGCAATTAATGATAACTTGTTCTCTTCCTTTCCAATTAATAGCCCTTTTGTGAGTGCCTCATGCTTAATTGCTATACCTAAGACTTCCAGTACTATATTAATAAAAGTGGAGACAGTGGACACCCTTGTCTTGCTCCTGAATTTAGTGGAAAAGCTTCAAGTTTTCCCCTAATTAGTATTATGTTGGTTGTAGGTAAATAACTAGCTTTTATTATGTTGAGATTCCTTCTATTCCCAGTTTCTATAAGACTTTTACCATGAAGGGATGTTGGATTTTGTCCAATGCCTTTTCTGCATCTATTGAGAGGATAGTGTGATTTTTGTCCTTCAGTCCATTTATATAGTGTATTACATTTATCAATTTGCATATGTTGAACCATCCCTGTATCTCTGGGATAAAGCCTGCTTGGTTGGCATGAATGATCTTTCTGATATATTCTTATATTCTGTTTGCCAATATTTTGTTGAGAATTTTTGCATCTATGTTCATGAGGGAGTTTGGTTTGTAATTTTCTTTTTCTTTTTCTTTTTTTTTTTTTTTGCCTGTTTATCCCTCAGACATTCCATTTTGGAACAAAATTTTCCTCTTTTCCCCCAGCCAGTTCCAGTGGGTTCACCTTTTCAGGCTCTGGAACTAGGACAGGAAGTAAGACATGTGGATGTTTCTTCATTGGGAGTAATTTTCTTTTTTTGTTCTGTATTTGTCTGGTTTTGATATCAGGGTGATGCTGGCTTCATAGAAGGAGTTTGGTAGAATTCCTTCCTTTTCTGTTTTATGGAAAATTTTGAGAAGCAATGGTGTTAGTTCTTCCATGAAGGTGTGGTAAAATTCACCAGTGAATCCATCTGGTCCTGGACTTTTTTTAGTTGGGAGACTTTTTATAACTGCTTGGAGCACTGTTTTTGTTATAGGTCTATTTAAATAGTTTATCTTATCTTGATTTAATTTTGGTAGGTCATATGAATCAAGGAAATCATCCATTTCTTTCAGATTTTCAAACTTAGAGGTGCATATATTCTTAAAGTATGTCCTTATGGATTTTCTGAATTTCTTTGGTATATGTTGTAATGGTGCCTTTTTCATCTCTAATTTTATGAATTATGTCTCTTCCTCTGGTCAGATTTGCTATGGGTTTATCAATGTTTTTTATACTTTCAAGGAACCAACTCTTTGTTTCACTGATTCTTTGGATATTTTTTGGTTTCTATCTTATTAATTTCTACTGTAATCTTTATTATTTCTTCCTGTCTACTGATTTTTGGTTTGCTTTGTTCTTTTTCCAAGGCCTTAAGGTGAAGCATTAAATGGTTTTCTTGTTAATGCTCTAATTTCTTAATATAGGCACTTAGAGCTATAAATTTCCCTCTTATGACTGCCTTCATTGTGACTCAGAGGTTTGAGTATGTTGTATTCTCTTTGTCATTTGATCCTATGAATTTATTCATTCCTTTTTGATTTCTTCAATGACCTATTGATCATTCAATAGTGTACTGTTTAGTTTCCATAAAATTCTGTATGCTATGTAGCTTTTCATGTTGCTGATTTACAGTTTAATTCCATTTTGGTCAGATAAAGTACAAGGGATTATTTCCATTTTCCTGTAGTTGTTAAGATTTTCTTTGTGTCCTAATAGATGGTCTATTTTGGAGAATGCTCCATGTGCTGCTGAGAAAAATGTGTATTCTGTAGTGTTTGGATGGAATGTTCTGTAGATATCTGTTAGGTCCATTTGTTTCATGACATCATTTAATCCTGATGTCTGTCTGTTTATTTTTTGCCAGGATGACCTGCCAGTTGATGAGAGTGGGGTACTGAAGTCACCCACTACAATTGTGTTTGTTGTTATCTGTGACCTTAAGTCTAATAGTGTTTGTTTGATGAAACTGGGAGCCCCCAATGTTAGGTGCATATACAGTTAGGATTGTAATGTTCTCCTGTTGGAGTGTTCCTTTAATCAGTATAAAGTGACCTCCTTTATCTTTCCTCACTAATGTTGGTTTGAAGTCTATCCTGTCAGATATTAGGATAGCAACCCCTGCTTATTTCCTAGGCCCATTTGCTTGAAATACTGTTTTTCATCCTTTCACTTTAAGACATCCTTTAGTTATTATCGAGAGATGAGTCTCCTGGAGGCAACAAACCTCAGCATCCTGCCTTTTAATCCAGTCTGCAAGCCTGTGTCTTTTGGTTGGGGCATTGAGGCCATTGATATTAAGAGTTATTAGTGAATGGTATATGTTTATTCTTGTCATTCTTGTTTTGTAGTGCTTCCTGGTTTCCCTTTACTCTCTTGTTTTAATTGTTATTTGAGTATGGTTTACTTTTTCCTATTTCATCCTGTGTGTGTTTTGCTTTCTCTTCAGCATGAAGGATTCTTTCAAGAATATTCTATAGAGCTGGCTTAGTTGTTCTTGTAGTCAGGTTTGCATTGTTGGCAGAAATCACCTGACCAAGAACAGCTTTGGGGGGAAAAAAGCATTTATTTTGGCTTACAGAGTCAAGAAGAAGCTCCATTATGGTAGGGGAAAATGATGGCATGAGCAGAAAGTGGGCACCCCCCCCCACCTCCAGCCAACATAAAGTGGAACATAGCAACAGGAGAGTGTTGCAAACACTGGCATGGGGAAACTGGCTTAAACACCCATCAAGCCCATCCCCAACAATACACTGCCTCCAGGAGGCTTTAATTTCCAATTTCCATCAGCTTGGGATCCTAGCATCCAGAACACATGTTTATGGGGGACACCTAAATCAAACTGCCACAGTTGTTATAAATTCCTTTAGTCTGCTTTTGTTGTGGAATGTCCTTATTTCTCCTTCAATTTGGATAGATAGCTTTGTGGGATAAAGTAATCTTGGTTGGTAGTTATCTTTCAGAACTTGGAATATATCATAACAAGTCCTTCTGGCCTTTAATGTTTGTGTTGAGTAATCTGCTGTTATCCTGGTGGGCTTGCCTTTATAGGTGACTTGCTTTTTCACTCTAACTGTTTTCAATATATATATATATATTTTGGTTTGTGTGTTTAGTAGTTTAATTATAACATGGTGAGGAGAGAATTCTTTCCAGATTTTGTCTGTTTAGTGTTCTAAAAGCTTCCTGTATCTACATTGGCATTTCTTTCCCAATTTGGGGAAATTTTTCTTCCATGATTTTGTTGAAAACACTTACTATACCTTTGGATTGAAATTATTCTCCTTGTACTGCACACTTTATTCTTATTTTTGATCTTCATAGTGTCCCAAATATCCTGAAATTCCTATCCATACCTTCCTATTAGCTTATCTTTCTCTTTGTGGAACTGTATTAGGTCTGCCTCATGGTCTTCTAGTTTAGATATTCTGTTCTCTTCATCCATTCTACTGGTGAGACTTTCCACAGAGTTCTTTATTTGACTAAGTATGTTTTTCAGTGCTAGAATTTCTGCCTAGTTTTCCTTCACTGTTTCTATTTCCATACTCATGTCTAATAATGGACCTCCTTATTTCATTAAGCTTGTTTCCTGTGTTCTCTTGGAATTCCTTCAGGAGTTTGTTTTCTTCTTTGATTCCTTTGAGTATAGGTAAAATGACTTTTTTGAAATTTTTGTCAGGCATTTCATCTAAAACAGTCTCATCAGGGATCATTTCTGATGGATTTTTAATTTTTGGTGGGGTTGTATTGTCTTGATTCTTTGTGTTTCTTTTATTATAACATAGCAAATTTTGCATCCTGAGTTTATTTGATGCGAGTTTTCTAATTATCTGCAGTACTCTTGAACTTGGAAATCCAACCTTACATACCTTCAGAGTAGGAGTTTGAGGTGCCAAGTGTACTTGTTGTACTCCAATCCAACTGCAGAAGTAATTCTAAGTGTTGAATTTGTCTGCTATTCAAGTATTCTCATGGGCTGGGTGGAGTAATTTACTGGAAAATTCTATTCTAAAATTCAACTAAACAATATATACATTCTATAAAAACCAGCAGAGAGTATGCAAGTGTGGGGACTGAAGCAAACAGATAACCTTATAAAGCCAAAATCTCTAAGGGTGTGTGTTGCTGTGCACCCTTAATTCTGTCAGCTGGGAAGTTGAGATTTCAGTTCTGAAATGGGTACCAGGTCAGCCTGGGTCTGAATATGACTCTGCCCCAATAATGACAGAAGAAAAAGACAAAAGCCTTATGAATCTGAAAGCATCAAAGGCAACAATAGTCAACCCTCATATACAGTTCAATTGAAAATAATAAGGCCAACAACGAATATGTAACCCATAACCTGCCCTGACATGAAAAGAGAAATTAGCACTTCCAGTGCTGGCACTGGCCTGTGTACCTGATTTTTTGTCAGTCAGACTTGTTACCTTTCGGGTGGCTTCCAATCTCACCAATGCTGAGTGTACACCTCTTTGCCTCCGTGTTGTGCTGTGGATGCAGTGCTCTGATCAGCTGTGCTGGATGCCCTGCTGCCAGGGGCTGAATGCATTCTCTGGAGGTTCACTGTTCTGACGGTTGGGGATGGGAGAGTGCAGGAAGCCTGGAGTTGTACTGGGACTACTCAACTGGTCCCATCAGTATTTCTTTCAGCAACTTCTTAGCTGATCTCCACTGTCTCCCCTTCAGGTTTGATGATGTTGGAAAATCCCCTTGTTTGGTCTCTGCTTCTGCAGCTGAGGGCTGGGCCAGGTGGGCACACAGATCTGTACAGGCCGCAAGCACCTCCGTCGGATTCTGGCTGGTTTCCTCCTTTATGAGAGATCTTGGTCTCTCCTGTTTCTCCTCTATGGCTGATGAAAACATATACACCTTCACTTTTCAGAAGAAAAGTATATTTTGATGTGTTTTTGCTTAACTCCCTCCCTAGGCCAGTTTGGCATGACTCCTATGCAGTCATATTACCTGGAAGTCAAGGACCATTTTAGAGTCACTGAATAGAGCGATTGAGAAGAGGGGAGAAGAGACTGAGGTCCAAGATATAGCAGGAGGCTACTTCATGTAGGGCCCTGAAGATAGAGTAATGGTTATGGTGAGAATCCTAAATATTTCCCATGACCCATATGCTAAAGGCTTGGTCACTAGCACTAATAGGAGGAGGTTGGGTCCTTGTCTGAAGAGAATACAGGTGCCCTACCCCCTTCCTCTGTATGTTTCCCTGCCACTTTGAGGTGGGCAGTGCTTCAGATGCATACTTCTGCCATGATATTCTGTCTCACCACAAAGCCACAGGGCCAAGCCACCATGGACTGAATCCTCTGACATGAGCCAAACTAACTTTTCCTCCTTATAAGTTGATTTCCTCATGTGTGTGTCAGAGTGAGAGCAACTTGATTAGTATAGTGTTGTGGTTTGAATGAGAAATGCCATCCCTACCCCACTCATACACTTGAACACTTGATCCCAAGCTTTTTGGTCATGGATCCTAGCTCGCAGATATAAGGCCATAGGGGTAGAGCTTGAGGCTGACTTCGCTTCCAGCCAGTCTTTCTGCTCTGTGTCTCTGCCAAAATGCAATGAACTCCTGCTTCCATGAATTCCACTATGTGATGGACTATGCCCTCTCAAACTCTGAGCCAGCATAAATTCTTCCTCCTTAAGATGTTTCTGTCAGATATTCTGTCACAGAGACAAGAAAAGTAACTAGCACATATTCCAAACAGGGCTACTTTCCAGTAGTGGTAGCTATTAAAATTATGCTGGGAAAACAGGTATGAACTAGGATTTTCCCAGGCACATGAGGTCATAGCAAAGGTTTGTCACTTACTTTGAATGACATGCGAAGTTATTGGTAGCCTTGAGTAGAGCTGTGGTGTGACCTTGATTTAAGACTTTCATTCTTGTTAGTCTGTTGAGAATGACTGAAGGACAAGGGACAGAAGCAAGGAAAGTAGCTGGGAGGCCACCATGACACCCCAAGTAAGAGAAGATGAGAACAGTGGGAAATTGAGTACTGGTCAAATGCTGGATATAATTGGAAAGTAGGACCAAAATATTTCTAACCCTTAGGTGATGTGGGTGTAAGAAGAAAAAAAGAGTTAGAGATAACACCAGGAGAAGACAGCAAGAGGAAGAGGAGGAGGGTAGTGCTATATGTCAAGTTCTTAGGAAGCCGTCGCCCCCTCCCCGATGAAATTAGCATGCAGGAAGTGTGCTAGATAGAGCTCTCACCATCAGCCCTTGGGAAAGAAGCGAAGAAAGCTGCACCAGATGGAAAAAGTTGTTGGGTGGCCAGTTGGTATCAAGAGGAGCGTCAACCAACCCCATGGGGGAACTCTACATTGAGGAAGGTCTTTCAGCATTATCTCAAGTTGAGGCAAATCAACTGGACCTCCTATCTGACCCCTGTTACTGAGTGCAGGTAGCTCTGGAAAGGGTTGCATTATCCTTGTTGTCCCCAGCAAGCTTTGGTGTGGGGCTGTCAGTGCTGAGGGTATCTTGGTCCTAGGAATCCGAATGCTGAGTATAGCATCCACTATAGGCACTCAGTTTGAGTTTAGTGTTGAAAGGGAGACAAGTGACCCATCCCTTTTCTTCTGACTCCAGGGGTCAATGCAGCCTGAGTTCCTTCCAGGTGGCTTTCAATGCATTCATCCCCTGTTTAAGCAGAAGTACCCTTAGAGCACATGTCCATTAAAAATACAATACTTAATAGGTTGGTATTGTATATATGTAATTACAATGATTGTAATGGGGAGGTAATATGATGGAGAATGGAATTTCAAATGGGAAAGTATGGGGGTGGGGAGGGAGGGAATTACCATGGGATATATTTTATAATCATGGAAAATGTTAATAAAAATTTAAAATAATAATAATAATAAAAAAATAAAATAGTCTGGAAGCCAGGAAAAAAAAAATACAATTCTTGGCACCAATTTAACCTAAAACGTTGATTGGTCATATTTTAAAAGTAAAATTAATAGTAAATTAACTTTAATAATATTTTTATTTCATCCAATAACTCTCCTTTATTATTTAAACCAATTTGTATTGGACTTTCTGTTATTTACATCATAAGGACTCCTAACTTGATTAAGTATAATTTTTAGTTATTTATTTTTAGGGTTTTTGTTTGTTTGTTTGTTTGTTTTGAGGTAGGGTTTCACTCTGGCCCAGGCTGACCTGGAATTAACTATGTAGTCTCAGGGTGGCCTCAAACTCATGGTGATCCTCCTATCTCTGCTTCCTGAGTGCTGGGATTAAAGGCGTGTGCCACCACGCCTGCCTCTAATTTTCAGTTTTTATTTTTGGTGTGTATGTGGTGTGTGTATGTGTGTGCACATTTTTGCATGTGGGCCCATGCACATGTGTGTGTGTGTGTGTGTGTGTGTAAGGAAGCCAGGGGACAACCCTGGTTGTTGTTCTTAGGAACACTGTTCACTTCTTTTTGAAACAGGGTCTCTCATTGACCTGGAACTCACCAACTAGACTAGACTGGCTGGCCAGCAAGACCCAGGGATCTCACTGTCTTTTCCTTCCCAAGACTGGGATTACAGGAACATGGTCTACTATGCCCAGTGTGGGTATTGAACTCAACTCCCCATATGTGCAAGGCAAGCATGCTAGTGACTGAGCTATCTTACCAGCTCCAAATTTCAAGTTTTAAAATTTATTTTCAAGACTTTTTATTTTTTATTTTTAAGACAGGGTTTCACTATGTTGCCCAGGTTGGTTTTCAACTCACGGTCTCAAATGATCCTCCTGTCTCAGCTTCCAAAATGGCTGGAACAGTGTGCCTGGCTTCTATCTCATTCTCTTTAGCATGAACATCACATCACAACATACTTAATGAAAGTTAAGATTACTGTAGCCATTTCGAGTACTTAGTCAGACACCTCTTCAAATCTGTCAGTAGGATAAATTCTTAGAAAACAAATTGGAGATCTAGAGATATGTGTATTTTTTTTAACTCTGAAGTTAAAAGTGGTTGCCTCTAGGGAAGGTAGTCTGATGAGTGAATATTCTCTGTATATCTTCTTTTTTTAGACCCACAAATATATAAATTTTATTCAAAGAAGGAAGGGATGAAAATAGAAATATATGTAGTACATAGACATCAAAGCTCAAAATATGCATAAAGATTTTAAAAGTATATAAAGTTGACTCAGGATAGAGTGGTAGAGTTCTTGCTTAGCATGCACAGGCCCTGAGTTTGATGCTTAGCTCTACAAAAAAATTAACTATATGATACATGAGATCAATAATAAGTGAGCCAGCTACTTATAAAGTTGCAAGCTCATGGGTTTGGGGTGTAGCTTAGTGGTAGAGAACATAGATAGAATGTACAAGGCTCTGCATTAGCTATCCAGCACTGAAAAAGAAATTTACAAATTTGGTGAAAGAATAGGAGAATGAGTATTTTACTTAATTGAATAATTGAATGAAAAGCAATTTTAACACGCAGTCAATAATGAACAATTATATGAGGTAGCTGAATTTTTATCTTTGCGTATGTGTGTATGATATGTGTGCACTTATGTGTGTGTGAAGGCAGTGGGCATGTGCCAAGGCACACAAGTGGAGGTTCAGCAGATAAGCTGGGCTGTCGATCCTCACCTTCCACCTTGTTGGATGCAGGGCCTCTTCATGTTCATCGCAACCGTATTCATCTGGCCAGCGGGCTCCACGAGCTTCCAGAGTCTCCTGTCCCAACCTCTACTCTCACTGTAGGTGCACTGGGATTGCAGATGCTTATACCACCACATTGGGCAGTATCTGGTTTTATATAGGTTCTTGAGCAGCCTGGCAAGTCTTTTATTCACTGAACCATGACCCTGGAGCTATATATTTTTTAAAATCTTTATTTTTATTTATTTATTTGAGAGAGAGAGAATGGGCACACCAGGGCCTCCAGCCGCTGCAAACAAACTCCAGATGCATGTGCATCTGGCTTACATGGGACCTGGAGAATCAAACCTGGATCCTTAAGCTTTGCAGGCAAGTGCCTTAAAGGTTAAGCCATCTCTCCAGCCCCTACGAATTTTTGTTATAAAAAAAAAGAGCTTTAGCCAGGTGTGGTGGTGTACGCCTTTAACCCCAGCACTCAGGAGGCAGAGGTAGGAGGATTGCCGTGAGTTCGAGGCCACCCTGAGACTCTATAGTGAATTCCAGGTCAGCCTGGGCTAGAGTGAGACCCTACCTCAAAACACAAAACAAAACAAACAAACAAAAAAAGAGCTTGATTTTGACTCTTTTTTTTTTCCCATGCTAAATTTGGAATCTGGTGCATACTTTCACTGACAGCACTTTTTGATGCGGACTAGTCACACTTCAAGAACTCATGGCCAGGGCTGGAGGGATGGCTTAGCAGCTAAGGCATTTGCCTGCAAAACCAAAGGACGAGGTTCGATTCCCCAGGACCCATGTTAGCCAGATGCACAAGGGGGCATGCATGTCTGGAGTTTATTTGCAGTGGCTGGAGGCCTTGGCATGCCCATTCTCTCTCTCTGTCTTTCCCTCTGTCAAATCAATAAATAATATATATATATATATATATATATATATATATATATATATATATATATATATATAACAAAGAACTCATGGCCATCCTATTGGACAGTGTAGTTTTCTAGCCTGCTATAGCAGACAACTTCAGGTTTGCTGAGATGACCTTCCAGACCAGGCACAGTAAAGGAGGAAGGGATATATATTGAAGCTTATAGATCCAGGGGAAGTTCCATAATGGCAGAAGAAGCTGGCCTGCCTTCACAGGACCAAACACACAAAAGAGAAGCACAAGCTAAAAGCCACACAGCCCAGAACACTTCAGGAGCTCCAGCTAGGCACTTTTTTTCAATCTTTAGATTGAAATCCCAAACCCACCACCACACCTTAAGATTGGCCCAGTGACACTGCCTCCAGCCACGTGGCTGCACCTGCAGACTACAAACTAATAAAATACTGAATATATTGGAGGCCATCTATTAAAATTACCATAGCAGGTAAATCTCTCCATTGGCTGCTGGACTTTGCACTTGACATTCCTGATGCCAGTGTCACTCCTCAAGGCAAGTTAGGGGTTTAAGTTCATGAGGACTATTGTTATCTATTTGTCTACACACAAAAGGCCATGTGCTCTGGACTGGAAAGATGGCTCAGTGGTTAAAGGTACTTGCTTGTGAAAGCCTAGCAGCCCAGGAATCAATTCCCCCCAGAACACACATAAAGTCAGATGCACAAAGTGGTGCATGCCTCTGGAGTTCATTTGCAGCAACAAGAGGCCATGGTGCACCCACTCCCTTGCCCTCCCTCTCTCTCTGTCTTGTTTGCAAAAACGGCCATGTATTCTGTTCAATGTGGGAATCTACATGCCCTGAATAGCATCAAGCAGAGGAGGTACTTGGTAATTATATCTTGGTAAATTATGATAATGCTCCTTTTGAATATAATTTGGGGATGTGGGGGGAAATGGTCTTCTCTGGGCTCCAATTTCTATTTTTCTCACCATATAGCTTTCCAACAGGATCAGGATTAATGAAGATAAGCTGAGAATAGCTCCTGGGGAGTCTGGCTAAACAAGAAGCTGGGTTCCCTCAGTCAATTCCAATGACTCAACCTACGTGTGGTGGTGCCAAATAATTACATTTTTCAGTTATCTTCAATTGTAAAATATCTTATTTTCCTTATAGTAACTTAAAACATATGCAAAAGTGGAGGCTATATGGTGGTTCCCTCAGGTGCCCACATTCAGTTTAACAATGATCAACTCATGGTCTTTTCTCCCCTATCTAATCCTCTACCTTTTTTCCCATTAAAGCTTCATTTTGAAACCAGTTTATCATTATTATTATTTTTAGGACTGGGATTTAACCCAAGACCTTGGTCATGCTAGGCAAATATTCTACACTAACGTACACCCTAGCTCTTAAATTTTAGACAGTGTATTGTCTTATCTTAAAATATTTAAGTATCTATCTATAAATGGTTTTGTAGCTATTTTGTTTGCTTTAAATGAATAACTTTTTGATCTCCCTTCCCTTCTTCTGGAGGCTTTTTGGTGGAGTCATAATTGCATCCCAAGTGTCAAGGCTCAATGTTAAGGTAAATTCTCAGGTATTTAAATGGCTTGTTAATGGTATGAGCAACCAAGTTACCATTAGCTCTTGATTTATAAAGCCACATGTTCAGCTTGTATGACAGATGTCATTAACATCAGGCATGGCACGCTCACTCATCTGTCTCTTCCCAGTGCTGTGCAGTCATGAATGCACTCAACAGATGGGGAATTTCATGGCCACAAATGGAATTGTTTATCCTTTCATTGTTCCCATGTCAGCAATCTAACTAAATCCATTACCCACCAATAAAAAGATCAGCCTTCAGCCAGTTCAGCTGCGGAAGAAGCTAAAGATCTGTTGAAGGGATTTAGAGTTTTAGAAGGGATTAAAAAGTAATAAGCCACATAAAAATTAAGATCCCAGAGAAGAGTTTGCATCTCTTATTCTAAGGCTGAACGACTTAAGGGATTTAAAATAGGAAGGCCTAGTAATTCCCATATATTTTCTTTAACATTTAAAATATACCCCAGAGATCCCTGATTATAAATGTTGCTTGGCTTTTACTGTGTGCTGATGGCTTTATTATTTCATTTCAAAAAATCATGAGTACTGAACTTGGGCTCTAAAGAAGGAGGAAATGTCAGATTCATAATGGAAAAGCTGCTAAATGTTTTGTTACTACTGATAGACTTCATTTCATGTAAGTAACTGGACTTCTGTTTAGAAAGTCATAGCTTTTTTGATCAGCTCACGGGTTCTCTGTACCTGGATCTGAAAAGGAGACCTGTGAGTCTGTGGATTGGCAGGCTGCCTGCCTGGCACCCTCAGTGGATTGCAGATGAAGACTTTAAAAAGTGAACTCTGGAACATCGTTCTTTTGGGCAGGCAATTTTCTAATAAGCTATTACAGACAAGAGATGTTGGTTCCACCATTCAGTGGTAGTGGCTTGAAGACACCCACACTTACTCACTAAGAAAGGGAGACTTTGGTCAGTGAAAAATGGTCTGAGTGAGAAACACTCAAGCTAGCTGTTTCATTCTCATGTCCATCTTATTCTTCTCATACATCTTGATTCATGGCTATGTATGCTGACTACGATGGTACAGGATGAGATCTGCATGGACAAAACAAGGTCTGTTACCTCATGGTTACATATTAGAAGGGACTCAAACATTTATAATTAATGTTACTGGACTATTATCTGAGGACCTAGTCTGACAAGGCAGCACTTTGTGTACAGTTTGGGGAGGTATTTTACCTTTTGGAGCATCTATTTTTAAATTTTTATTTATTTATTTATTAGGGAGAGAGAGAGGAGAGAGATAATGGGAGTGCCAGGGCTGATAGCCGAGGCAAAGAAACTCCAGATGCATGTGCCACTGTGCATCTGGCTTTATTTGGGTACTGGGGAATCGAACCCTGATTATTAGGCAACCAGGTTGCAGGCAAGTGCCTTAACCACTGATCCATTTCTCCAGCCTGACAACCACATTTCTGTATACTTAACAGTGAACCTGTGGAAAAATAAAAACAGAATATAATTTATAATTGCTTCCAAGAAAATGAAAATACTTAGGTATAAATAATAAAATATATTGAATATCTGTTCTAAATTTTTAAAAATTATTTATTTGCAAGGAGAGAGAAAGAGAGAGAGGACTGGAGGGATGGCTTAGCAGTTAAGGCACTTGCCTGCAAAGCCAAAGGACCCAGGTTCAATTCCCCAGGACCTATGTTGGCCAGATGCACAAGGGGGCGCATGCGTCTGGAGTTCATTTACAGTGGCTGGAGGCCCTAGCACACCCATTCTCTTTCTTTTTCTCCCTCTTTCTCTATCAAATAAATAAATAAAAATAAAATATTAAAAAAAGAAAAAGAGAAAGAGAGAGAGAGAGAGAGAGAGAGAACATATGAATCGATGTGCCAGGTCCTCTAGCCACTGCAAATGGACTCTAGACATATGCAACTTTGTGTATCTGGCTTTATATGGGTACTGAGGAACTGAACCCAAGTTGCTAGGCATTGCAGGCAAATGCCTTAACTGCAGACCTTAAAATCCAACAGTTAAAAAAAAAAACCTGCACATAGACCCTCACAATATGGCCATTTTTAAAAATTATTGAATTATTATATGTACTGAGGGAAGTACAGAGACAAGGAAAGCACCCATGTGGCTAGAGATCCCATGTAGAAGACCTGGAAAACCATGGAAAGAGAAGAGAAAAGAAAGTACAAGGAGCTCCTGCCATGTGGGGTGCTGGAGGGGATAAAGGAGTTCATGTGGAGGGTAAGGGCTAGGGGGTCCCTCTGGCTTGGCTTGGGCCCAAGCCTGGGCCAAGCCAGCTTTGGCCTAGCAGAGGTAAAAACTCACCCAAAGCTGGAAGTTCCCAAGTGGTCAAAGAGCCTGCCTGCCCCTTGCAAAGGGATTTAAAGCCTTATAGTGGTAGGCTGTCTTCTGGCTCAGGTGAACCAGAGAGATAGCTGGTTGGTTAGGGGCTAGGGGCTGTTTCAGGAAGAGGCTAGCCCTGACACCAAGTTCCAAGGGTGAACTTGAGCAACCACAGTGTTTAAATCTTATGGAAGACCTCCCTCCTAGGAGAGGTCCAGGTTGTTTGTGGAAAAGCAGGTCTAGGGAACTAGGCAAGAGATAAGAGGTAAGATCATCTTTTATTTCTAGCAAGTGCAAGCTTTCCTGCCTTTTTTCACCTTCAGGGGCCCAGTCACCCTAACTTTACCCACCTCTCATCCCCCCTCCCCCATCATGGGAAGACACTCTGCTGTTAGAGGACAGGGGCATTGATGTCACATCATGAACTATTTCCTGCTGAATGGGACATGGAGTTATGGCAATTAAAGAGTTTCTCCCAGACAGAACTATTCTAAAGGACCTAGAAAGTATGTTGATGGAATGTAGGAAGATAGTGTCGGAAGAGAATGTTGGGGAGAAAGAATAAAAGTAAGGAGTTAATGAGGAGTGAGCACACAGCAAACTGGTCTCCTTCAGTGTTATCCTTCTTGTGGACTTCTAGGCCTTGGGGAGCATTCGAGGGAACCCAGGTAGATGGAGTTGGGCTGTCTTGGGACCATCTGAGCATGAGCTGGCTGAGATTTTCTTCCAGAATTGTTCACTGAATGGCACAGTAGTGTCTGACATGGCCTGAGTCTGTTTCTGTATGGCTTGTAAAACAGAACAGATATTAGCAGAATTAACAGAAACATTTACACAACATTTAATCTTGATAATTGTGAATATAGCATATTTTGTATAATAGCCTTTCAGAGTGTACCTTTTAAAATTTGTCTGGAAAGTGGGGCTGGAGAAATGGTTTAGTGGTTAAGGTGCTTGCCTACAAAGCCAAAGGACCCAGGCTCAATTACCCAGGACTCATGTAAGCCAGATGCACAAGGGGCACATGTATCTGGAGTTCATTTGTAGTGGCTGGGGGCTCTGGTGTGCCAATTCTCTCTCTCTGTCTCTCTGAAATAAATAAAGAAAATTAAAATTTGTCCTGGGAGTAGCCAGGGCCAAAGGTTGGTACCATAGAGCCATTGGGTGCCAGTAAGGACTGTACAATATATTTTTGGCCTTGGGAATCATTTAATGATGCCCTGGATTCACCATTGTTCCCAGTATAAGAAAGTTTTTGAAATATTTTATTTTTCTTCATTTATTTGAGAGAGAGAGAGAGGGAAGGAGAGAAAGGGCGTGCCAGGGCCTCTAGCCACTGCAAATGAACTCCAGATGTGTGCACTCCTTTGTGCATCTGGCTTATGGGGGTCCTGGGTAATTGAGCCTGGGTCCTTTGGCTTTGTAGGCAAGCGCCTTAACCACTGAACCTGGGTTCTTTGGCTTTGCAGGCAAGTGCCTTAAGCACTAAGCTACCTCTTCAGCCTAGGAAGTTCTTTAAGTTAAGCAACCCTTGGTCAGGGTCATCCATATATATTTTAGATTTGAAAAGAACCTTTTGATATCTAGGGTTGCTTTTCCTTATTATAGAATTAGAATTATTAGAGATGGGGACAACATGTCTTACTTAAGCCCTTGTTTGTTTCCCCTCTTGGAAAGCTCTTAAGATGGGTATTACTTAATAAGCCATTCATATATTTGATGTATCCCTTTATCTGTGGCTATACATTTCTCTCTGAGTTTCTAAGACCAAAAAGAGAGCCAAAGTTTAATCAAGGATTAATTTTGGAGGTCAGTAATGGTTCTGCAAAGGAGACTTTAGGGACCCAGAAATAGCCCTATCTCTTCTCTGATCCTGGTGTTGTCTGCTTGTTAGGATGAGTCAGGGCCATGCTGGCCAAGTAGTTTTCCCTTCTTTGGGAGGCCAGGAGGAGAGATTTTTCCTTAGTCGTGACTTTCCTGTTTCAGACTGTACACCATTTTTATTTTTTATTTTTATTTTTTTTTGTTTCTGAGTCTCTGTATCCTTCCTGAGCAGGAAGATAGGTGACTTTAACAGGGAGCCAGTATAGAAATGTGCCATCATCTCCAGTGGCTTCATGACCAGGGAGCAGTGGCCAAAATATTGGCCTTTTTAGCTATGGTGAATCCAATTGGTTTTGACTTCTACATAGGTTATTAGAACACATAGAAAGGAAGTTGCCTTTCCTTGGCTCTACTTCCCTCAATACATATAATATTTTTTTTAAAAGGAAGGAAGTTACACCAACCTGGATGTATGCACATATATAACATTTTATTACTGAAACAGAGCTAGTTAAGGAATGGCACAAGAGCAAAAGGCATTTTTTCCAACCCTTTTCAGTTTATTGCCCTGTGGTAGCATAGGCCATATCTGAAGCATAGAAAGTAGGCACATCTTATCCTTCAAATATCTAATAGCTATGAATACAGGCAGGACATGTTTCTAGTCTTGAAAATAATATACATCTAAACCAATTGATTTAACCTAGAAGTTGTCAGAAAAAGGACAAGTAAGACAGTATAAAGTCTTGGCACTTGTGTTTGAAAACATGTTTGGTTACTTTAGATACCTCTGTGGGTACCAATTACCCAGGGAATGTTGGAAACAGAATCACAGAGCTTGAAACTATAGGGGATATGATGGAGAGTGGAGTTGCAAAGGGGAAATCAGGGGAGGAAGGGGATTATCATGGGATATTGTTTACAATTATGGAAGTTGTCAATAAAAAATAAATTATTTCTCTCAGGTGGGAAACATTGTTTGAGCATGAGGCTATACCCTTAAGCGGGGAATATGTCTTAAGAGTTAATTTTGTTATAAGCACTGGACTTGAGATGCCAGAAATGAGACAGTTCCTTTACATACAATAGAGCAGAATATGGTCATTGATGAGCCAAAATAGCAAAACTCTAATACAACCCTTGACAAATCTGTTTTGCAAGAGAAACACTGTTTGGCAACCAATGTTTTTAGCTAAATCTTGGATAGCAATTGATATTATATATAATAGGGAATTTTATTAACATCAAACAATTCTATGTCTTACCCATGACTTAAAATTGATAAAGCTTAGGCAAGTTATCCCAATATATTTTACCTAACAGGAGCATAAGGTTATAGTGACTGAAATTAAATCACTTAAACCTAAGTGATTAAACCTAGTGATGACCACTTGATAGAATTCAAGGTAGGATCTCACTGTAGCCCAGGCTGACCTGAAATTAATTTACTATGTGGTCTCAGGGTAGCCTTGAACTCATGACAATCCACCTACCTCTGCCTCCCAAGTACTGTGATTAAAGGCATGCACCACCACACCTGGCCCATCAGGAGCTATCTTTAAAGTCATAATACCTTTAGGTATAAATACCTCATCCTTGGAAATTAAACACTTCTATGTGAACCTTTATGTTAAGACTCAGTTTCTTCAATAGTTAAAACCTGGACAAATGGAGAAATCTAACTTATTTTATTAAGAGCCTTAAAGTCAGTTTTTCTAACTTTTAAACCATCACAAATTAGCACCAGTGATCTGTTAATGAGTGAAGCCTTAATCATAAGACTCAGTTTCTCTACTCGTCAAAATCTTGGCATCAAGTAAACATGTTGTAGATTTTATCCAATTAAATGTTCCAGTGAAGGGGCCCTTCCCTGAGCAACTTTTATTACTGTTATGATCTCTTGGTGACAGCTATCTGTTTTTCTTTATTTCTCTTTCTGATTCCTCCCCCCCCCTTATCTTCCTGATTGTAATAAACAGAGCAACTATTTTAAGCCCTTATTTGGTTCAGCTACCATGTTTTGTAATTTCTTATGAATATCAGGTGTTGACAGAGTTAAAATTTATCTTTAAGAAGAATTTCCTCCTCCAAGACATCTGGAATTACATTATTATGTTTTCCAATTGTCTCAAGTCTCTGGAGAAAAGTAATGGACAATTCCTATTCTCCCTGTGTTATCTAAATGAGACCCCCCTTTTTGAGACAGGCTTGCAGAGACTTTTGGGGTATCTTGGAAGCCTACTGTCCCATCTGAAACAAAATGGAGGAAAGTGAAAGAGTCTAGAGTCAGGTTATGTCCCATCATGTGTTGGAGGGGGCATACCTCCAGCAGGATACGGGAGAAGAAATTAGTTGTTTTTTTTCTCTCCTGAGATATGGTCTCACTCCAGCCCAGGCTGACCTGTAATTCACGATGTACTTTCAGTGTGGCTTTGAATTCATAGCGATTTTTCCAATTTCATACCCCCAAGTATTGGAATTAAACACATGCACCACCATGCCCAGCTGAATTTTTTTTTTTAATCTCCTTTCTATAAGAGTCCTAATCCAAATTTTCCTTTTTCCTCCCCAAGCAAAATAGAGCACATAGTGTGTTCTGTATGCCTCCTAGAGCACAGAAGGACTCAACCCACAAGGCCAGCTTCCAAGGTCAGGTTCCTCTGGACCTTTCCCCCAGTCCCTTGCACCTGCCTTACATTACCGCATTTGAAGAGTACCATTGGTCATTCTCAGCCCAAGTGCAAAGATTTCTGCTCTCACTCCCATCTTGGTAGCTTAGATGCCCTACTTGTGTGTGTGTGTGTGGGGGGGGGGTTCTTGGACCTCTTTCCCTTCTCCCCTCTGTGGGATCCTGGGATAGGGTCCCTCTTTGCTGGTCTGTGACCAATTTTTTCTGCTCACTTTTATTATTTATTTATTTATTTGAGAGTGACAAAGGGAGAAAGAGAGAGAGGCAGATAGAGAGAGACAATGGGCACACTAGGGCTTCCAGCCACTGTAAACAAACTCCAGACACATGCGTCCCCTTGTGAATCTGATTAGCGTGGATCCTGGGGAATCAAGCCTCGAACCAGGGTCCTTAGGCTCCACAGGCAAATGCTTAATTGCTAAGCCATCTGTCCAGCCCTTTTAAAACTTCTTTTTTTGACAACTTCCGTAATTACAGACAACCACCATGATAATTTCTTCCCCTCCCCCACTTTCCTCTTCACAAATCCACTCTCCATCACATCCCCTCCGTCCCTCCATTAGTCTCTCTTTTCTTTTGATGTCATCATTTTTTTCCTCTTATTATGAGGGTCTTATGAAGATAGTGCTAGATACTGTGAAGTCATGATATTGAGGCCAATTTCTGTCAGAACGATTGCATTATGAGCAGTCCAACCCTTCCTTTGGCTCTTACATTTTTTCTGCCACCTCTTTCACAAGGGACCCTGAGCCTTGGAAGGTATGATAGCGATATTTCAGTGCCGAATACTCCTCTGTCACTTCTCAGCACTGTGGTGCCTTTTGGGTCATCCCAGAGGCAGTGCCGTCTGAAAAGAGAAGCTTCATTAACCAAAAGTGAGAGTAGCATTAATATATTGATATCAATGTTAAGTAAAGTGCTTATAGGGCAGTTAGGTGAGCATAATATATGCATTTAGCCAGACAAGAGTGGGTGTTACACTCCTAGGGTTCATGACCTCCCTGCCATAGGCTTTTTGTTTTCTTGTTTTTTGTTTTTTGAGGTAGGGTCTCACTATGTAGTAGGTCAGGGTAGCCTCAACCTCACAGTGATCCTCCTACCTCTGCCTCCTGAGTGTTGGGATTAAAGGTGTGCACCGCCACACCAGGCTTCACCATAGGCTTTGATTAGGTTTTCAGTACCAAGCATTGATTTCCTCCCATGGAGCAGGCCTCCAGTCCAATTAGAGAGCAGATGGTTTCCCCCATAATAGATATGCCACTATTGCACCTATTGGATCAGTTGACCTGGCTGGCCATACTTAAGACTGGCCCTCCCATTCTCTTTGTTTTTCTTTTTCTCTCTATCTCTCTCTGTGTCATAAACAAACAAACAAACAAATAAATAAATAAAATATCTTTAAAAATCCAACAGTAAAAAGTCCAATTAGAAAATGGGCAAAAGACATGAATAGATATTGCACCAAATAAGCCCATGAAAAGATGTTCTAGGGCTGGAGAGATGGCTTAGCAGTTAAGGTGCTTGCCTGTGAAGCCTAAGGACCCAGGTTTGACTCCCCAGAACCCATGTAAGCCAGATGCACAAGGTGACACATGCCCACAGCTGATGTATGCACACAAAGTGGTGCATACATCCGGAGATCATTTTCAGTGGCTAAGGCTCTGGCATGTCAATTCTTTCTCACTCTTGCTCTCTCTCATTAAAATTTAAAAAGATGTTCTATGTCACAATTTATTTCATAAATATTAATTAAGTCAACAAGAGCTCACTCCAAACTTGCTAGAATCACTATTTTTTTAATCCAATTTTTATTTATTCATTTGAGAGAGACAGAGAGGGAAAGAGGGAGAGTAAGAGAATGGGCAGCCCAGGGCCTCCAGTCACTGCGAATGAACTCCAGACATGTGTGCCCCCTTGTGCATCTGGCTAACGTGGGACCTGGGGAATCGAGCCTTGAACTGGGGTCCTTAGACTTCACAGGCAAGCACTTAACTGCTAAGCCATCTCTCCAGCCCAACTAATTTTTTTTTTTTTTAAGTAGCTCAGCCAGGTGTGATGGTGTATGCATTTAATCCCAGCACTCAGGAAGCTGAGGTAGAATTGCTGTGAGCTCAAGGCCAGCCTGGGATACAATGATTTCCAGGTCAGCCTGGACTAGAGTGAGACCCTGCCTTTCAAAAAACAAAGCCCAAAATCAATCAATCAATCAATCAATCAATCAATCAATCAATCAAACACATACCTAGTGGTTTGCCTTGAAAACATTTTTTGTAGACATACAATATGTGGCGTAAAGTCACACTGGTTGCCCTGAAAATGTTGCCAAAGCTATCAAGGAGCCCATGTGCAGTTATATAGCTTCCAAAGGTTTCTGCTTAGAGAAGCAACTTAGACCCTCAAAATGTCTTGGGGTGGCCTCATTCATCTCTCTCACAGTGCACCAATCCTTTTGCTCTCAGACCTGGATGATTTATGTGTTGCTCTCTTGAGTATTTTTCTTGGCCAGCAAAAATGAATACCATGGATGTAATAAGCTTGTAGGCTTAAGGGTCTACCCACAGAGGGTCCAAGAAATAAAAAAAGTAGTGGCAAAAAATATAGTCTGGATGATTTATAGTTTCAATTAAGAGGCAATGGTATAATACTTAAGTAAGTTTCCTATGTTTATTTGAAAATTTTAATTTGTGGTATTAAGATGTGTTGTCAGTCCTTCATATCTGTGTATTCTTTAGATTCAACTCAATGCAGATAAAAATATTTCTCAGGGGAAATTTGCATGTGACAAACACATATGCTATCTGTCTCTTGCTATGTAATGCCCTGTGCCCTTGTAGCTATTGGTGTTTTGCAGTGTTAAGTCAAACTAAGTCAACCTGAGAGGCCTTAGTGCACATGTACACACACACACACACACACACACACACACACACACACACACACACACACAGCATATGTACTGAACCCATACAGAAGTTTTCCCTTTCTTGAGTTATTCCCCAAACAATACAGAAAAAGAAAACCATCTTTTTATATAGTAGTAAGTATGGTCTAGAGATGATTAAAGTACAAGGGAGTATTTGTGTAGATTATAAGCAAATTCTATGCCACTGAACATCTTTGGACTTTGGTACCTGAGGGCATAATGGAGCCTCTACACATACTAAGGGCTGACTGTACTGATGGAAAAGAAAAAACACAGTTGGCTCTTTCTGGGCCTGTATAAAAAGTCTAGCATAGTCCATCCATGTGAATGAGCTTTGTTTCATATCCTGTTGCTTTGTGCTTGCATTTATTTTGAAGAGAAATAAAATGAGAGAAGTGGAGAAATGACACTGAAACCAACAGTGAAGTACTGTTTACGTTTTAAATATTGAATCAAGAGCCAAAAAATAATCATACTTAAAATGTAAAAATGCAGGGCCCCCAAGGAAATGGGAGCAGGGGCAAGGGGACAAAAGTTATAATCTATTATAACACACACACACACACACACACACACACATACATATATATTACATATATAATATTTTAAAAGCATAAACTTTGGGCTAGAGAGATGACTCAACAGTTAAGAATTTTGCCATTTAAGCTATTTACTACACTAGTATAGTAAATAACAAACTTTGAGTACATGGTAAAAAAGAAAGTCAGTTTGGAGGAACTTAATCTAAGAAACTTAGACTATGAAGAAAACCACACATTTGCTATTCATTTGTTCATTACTATGTTACTAGTGGGAGTAAAAATTTGCAAGTAGTCTTGATCAGCTATATTAGAGATGAATTATTAGAATTCTATTCTGTAAATTACTATGTAGCTTCTGTGTTAGTGTTCATGAAGATTATGTAGCAACATGGAAAATGCCTACAATGCCCTCTGAGAAAAAAGCTAGATTACCATCTAAGTGAAAAAAAAAAAAAAAAAAGAGAGAGAAAGCTATCAAATGTTAACAACTATTCCTGGATAATGGGTCATAAATGGTATTTTTTTTAATCTTCTCTCATGATTATTTTAATCAGTTTTACAATTGGAAACTGATTTCTGTAAAAATCTGTACAAACTGGAAACCAATGAAAAGCACCCAAATTAAAAAAGGCAATACTTAAAGCTAGAAACAAAGAGACAGGGTTACGTTGAAGTTAGTTGTCCAGCATGCAGCTTCACGAGGTATGTCACCTGGGACACAATCTCAAACCGTCGTTGCAGATTGTGGGAGACTGCATGTATTTTAAGAGTGATTGAAGATGGAAAAACAGTGGAATATAATAGCAAGAGAAAGTCGGCCCTCCCAACCCCAGCTGCCAGTAATTCAGCGTTTTTAGCGTAGGGCTTCAAGAACTGATTTCTGTCCATTTACTGAGGCTGGGTGCTGGAGACAGCTTTCCCTAGGCCATTGTGATGGTGATGGCCTAGTCCCTCCGGGGCTCCCAGAGGACCAGGCACTCAATGGCAGCTGTCTGGTTTGGAGTTACTGGGCATCAGAGAGACTCAAAGCCTGTGCACTACTGACCCGGAGGTGAACAGCCCTCACACCTCCTCCCCAGGGGCAAAAGGGACTCATTAGGGTACAGTTTCCAATCCAAACAACCATTAATCTTTCTCAAGGTTAAGAGGCCAGAAAAGCAATTTTGTGGGTAAACTCTCACTATTTTGATACTATACTTCTCTGTATTTTATCAGAGCAGACTTACTTCACTGAACACTTGAGAACATCTCAAAGCTGTGTATTGAGCTATACAAACAATGCCAACCCCGCCATGGAGAAGGAATGAGTGCAAAATGAGTCATCTGTTGATTGTGTGACTTGACAATAACGTGAGGAAACATGGCCTAATTGGAACAAGAATTTTACTTCATTAAATAAGCCAGGGATGTATATTTTAAGTGAAAATGCTGTCATATATGGGATTTCTATGAAAGTAGTTTATAACCACTTAAATATCTTTCTTTTAATTGTCCTTACCTGGCCATGGCAATTAATTTATGTAAGTGAAGCTATGGGTCCAGAACTTTTAAAACAAGAAATCAGTGTAAATACAGGATTTGAAATTAAAAGAATGCACTTAATTGTTGTCTCTGCAACATGAAAATGTTTGATTTATAGAAGTGTACCCTAGTCTCCTGTATGGCAGTCACCTTTTCAAATAGCAAGTAAGTCACAAAACACATCTTTTCCACGTTTTCCAAATAGTAAGGAGCAAAAAGCATTAAGGCTTCCTAAATCTGTTTCTTCATGCTTGGCCTTTAAAATTCTATCTCTGCACAGTCATTGTCAATATGAATACCAAACACTTCCGGTGAGTCATAGTTCAGCATCTGGCTACTGTTAGGAGAGGCATCAAGTACTTAAGACAAGTAGAGAATTCATTTTTATATTTCATATTATGTTTAATTAAACCTCTGAAGATCAGAATTTTACATTCAAGCATAGGTAACACATGAAATCTATTCATAGCATTTTTAAGCTAGAAGAGGCCTTGGTAGAATAAATTAGACTCAGGCGAGACTGGGGCAAAGTCCAGGGCCACTGGCCCTTCATCTAATATTCCCTAAATAATGCCATATAACATTACAGAAAATACTGTATTTATGATTTTGACATCCATAATTCTCCAAGATTGAAAGTATTGGGGGGAAAATGATTTCATAAAATTCCAAATGGCAAAACTTGAATCTGTTCTACACTGAACACTATGCTGAATGCCATGCATGAAGTGGTGTGTAGGCCTCCCCTGCTGCAGCCTCCAGCTATTCCACAGGTCTCCTACTGTCTCTAGCACTAGTTACAAATTACTTGCCTAGAGGATTGTTCACATCCAAGAAATAAGGCCTACAATGATGTGCTTGTGCTAACCATGTAGGCTTTTCCTTATCATTCCCTAAATAATGGAACACGACAAGTACTTTTATGTATGAGGTATTATTCTAGAGATCATTTAAAATTCATAGGAGGGGCCTGGAGAGATGGTTAAGTGGTTAAGGTGCTTGCCTGCAAAGCCTGTTGACCCAGGATCCATTCTCCTGTTTCCATGTAAGCCAGATGCACAAGGTGGCACATGCATCTGGAGTTTGTTTGCAGTGGCTAGAGGTCTTGCATGCCCATTCTCTCTTCTTGCAAATAAATACATAAATAAATAAATAAATAGAGAGAGAAAGAAATAAAAAATATATAAAATAAAATGCATAGGAGAATGGACCTAGGTGATATGGAAATGTTGCTCCATTTTATGCATTTATTTTACTTTATTCGATTTTTTGGTATAGGGGATTGCATCATTTTATAGAAAGAACTTGGCATTCACAGATTTTTGTATCTGCATGGAATGCTAGATTCAATCTCACAAAGACACAGAGAGATGGATGATTGTATAATAAGAGTTCTCTAACCTAATTTATCTGGTCACTTAAAGGAAAAAAAAGATTTTGAGAGGCAGAGAGAGAGAGAGAGAGAATCTAGGCACACCAGGTCCACCTGCCACTGCAAATAAATTCCAGATGCAGGTGCCATTCTGTGTATTTGGCTTTATATGGGTAATGGGGAATTGAACCCAGCCCTTAGGCTTTGCAAGCAAGTACCTTTAACCACTGAGCAATTTCTCCAGTTCCTTTGGTCATTTTTTTAAGAGTATTACAATACCAAATGTATTTTCAGAAATTCATTGACAACTTTTACTGAAAGTTCCTCAAATTGGCATTCCCTAAACAATACGACACATTTACCTGTCTTCTGCCTCATTCACATACTACTTCTGTTCATACATTCCTCATTCTCCTGAACAGCTGGAAGGAATTTAGTGATGCCTGGCCAGCTGACATTCTGTTGTCATCTTATGCTTTTCTTTTGGGAAGTTGGTATAAGGAATATGAATTTTTCAAAGGAATTATCTTTGTTTTGTGTACGTGTGTATGTGTGTATGTGTGTGTGTGTGTGTGTGTGTGTGTGTAATGCTGGCTGAACCCAGGACCTCACATAGGCTAAGCACATACTCTACCACTGAGTTACACTCACAGCCTCTCTTTCTCCTTTTATTAAAATTAGAAAATTGCAGGCTGGAGAGATGGATCAGTGGTTAAAAGCACTTGCTTCCAAAGACTGGTGGCTTTGGTTCAATTCCCTGATACTCAAAAAAAGCCAAATATACAGAGTGGCACGTGCATCTGGAGTTCATTTGCAGCAGCAAAAGACCTTGGTGTACCCATTCCCTCCACCTCTTTCTCTTACTGCTTGAAAATAAACATATTTTAAAAAAATCAGAAAATTGAGCCAGGCATGATGGCACATGTCTTTAATCCCAGCAATGGGGAGGCAGAGGTAGGAGGATTGCTGTGAGATGAAGGCTACTCTGAGACTCCATAGTGCATCCAGGTCATCCTGGGCTAGAGTGAGGTCCTACCTAAAAAAAAAAAAAAAATCACATAAAAATAAAATGAATTTAAAATGTTCAACATCCCTAACCATCAGGGAAATGCAAATTAAAACAACTATGAGATTCTACCTTACCCCCGTAAGTATAGCAAACATTTTTTTTTTTTTTTAATTTTTATTAACATTTTCCATGATTATAAAATATATCCCATGGTAATTCCCTCCCTCCCCACCCCCACACTTTCCCGTTTGAAATTCCATTCTCAATCATATTACCTCCCCATTACAATCATTGTAATTACATATATACAATATCAACCTATTAAGTATCCTCCTCCCTTCCTTTCTCCACCCTTTATGTCTCCTTTTCAACTTACTGGCCTCTGCTACTAAGTATTTTCATTCTCTCACAGAAGCCCAGTCATCTGTAGCTAGGATCCCCATATGAGGGAGAACATGTGGCGCTTGGCTTTCTGGGCCTGGGTTACCTGACTTAGTATAATACTTTCCAGGTCCATCCATTTTTCTGCAAATTTCATAACTTCATTTTTCTTTACCGCTGAGTAGAACTCCATTGTATAAATGTACCACATCTTCATTATCCACTCATCTGTTGAGGGACATCTAGGCTGGTTCCATTTCCCAGCTATTATAAATTGAGCAGCAATAAACATGGTTGAGCATGTACTTCTAAGGAAATGAGATGAATCCTTTGGATATATGCCTAGGAGTGCTATAGCTGGGTCATATGGTAGATCAATCTCTAGCTGCTTTAGGAACCTCCACACTGTTTTCCACAATGGCTGGACCAGATTGCATTCCCACCAGCAGTGCAGAAGGGTTCCTTTTTTTCCACATCCCCGCCAACATTTATGATCATTTGTTTTCATGATGGTGGCCAATCTGACAGGAGTGAGATGGAATCTCAATGTAGTTTTAATCTGCATTTCCCTGATGACTAGTGACGTAGAACATTTTTTTAGGTGCTTATATGCCATTCGTATTTCTTCCTTTGAGAACTCTCTATTTAGCTCCTTAGCCCATTTTTTGATTGGCCTGTTTGATTCCTTATTAGATATCTTTTTGAGTTCTTTGTATATCCTAGATATTAATCCTTTATCAGATATATAGCTGGCGAAGATTTTTTCCCATTCTGTAGGTTGCCTCTTTGCTTTTTTCACTGTGTCCTTTGCGGTGCAAAATCTTTGTAATTTCATTAGGTCCCAGTGGTTAATCTGTGGTTTTATTACCTGAGCAATTGGGGTTGTATTTAGAAAGTCTTTGCCAAGACCAATATGTTGGAGGGTTTCCCCAACTTTTTCCTCTAGCAGTTTCAAAGTTTCCGGTCTGATGTTAAGGTCTTTAATCCATTTGGACTTAATTCTTGTGCATGGCGAGAGAGAAGAATCTATTTTCATCCTTCTGCAGATATTTATCCAGTTTTCAAAACACCATTTGCTGAAGAGGCTGTCTCTTCTCCAATGAGTATTTTTGGCATTTTTATCGAATATCAGGTGGCTATAGCTACTTGGGCTTACATCTGGGTCCTCTATTCTGTTCCACTGATCTACATGTCTGTTTTTGTGCCAGTACCATGCTGTTTTTGTTACTATGGCTCTGTAGTATAGGTTAAAATCAGGTATGGTGATACCACCAGCCTCTTTTTTGTTGCTCAGTATTATTTTAGATATTCGAGGTTTTTTATGATTCCAAATGAATTTTTGGATTGTTTTTTCTATTTCCATGAAGAAAGCCTTTGGAATTTTGATAGGGATTGCATTAAATGTGTAGATTGCTTTAGGTAAGATTGCCATTTTCACTATATTGATTCTTCCAAGCCAGGAACAAGGGATGTTTCTCCACTTTCTAGTGTCTTCTGCAATTTCTCGCTTGAGTGTCTTAAAGTTCTCATTGTATAGATTCTTTACTTCCTTAGTTAGGTTTATTCCAAGGTATTTTATTTTTTTTGATGCAATTGTGAATGGGAGTGATTCTCTGATTTCATCCTCTGTGTGTTTGTTGTTAGCATATATGAAGGCTACTGATTTCTGTGTATTTATTTTGTATCCTGCTACATTGCTGTAGGTTTTGATTAGCTCTAACAGCTTGCTAGTAGAGTCTTTAGGGTCCTTTATGTATAGAATCATGTCATCTGCAAATAATGATAGCTTGATTTCTTCCTTTCCAATTTGTATCCCTTTTATGTGTGTCTCTTGCCTTATTGCTATGGCTAAGACTTCCAAAACTATATTAAATAGAAGTGGAGACAGTGGACACCCTTGTCTTGTTCCTGATTTTAGTGGAAAAGCTTCCAGTTTTTCCCCATTTAGTAATATGTTGGCTGTAGGCTTGTCATAAATAGCCTTTATTATATTGAGATATGTTCCTTCTATTCCCAGTCTCTGTAGGACTTTTATCATGAAGGGATGTTGGATTTTGTCAAATGCTTTCTCTGCATCTAATGAGATGATCATGTGATTTTTGTCCTTCAACCCATTTATGTAATGTATTACATTTATAGATTTGCGTATGTTGAACCATCCCTGCATCTCTGGGATAAAGCCTACTTGGTCAGGGTGAATGATCTTTTTGATATACTCTTGTATTCTGTTTGCCAATATTTTGTTGAGAATTTTTGCATCTATGTTCATGAGGGAGATTGGTCTGTAATTTTCTTTTTTTGTTCTATCTTTGCCTGGTTTTGGTATCAGGGTGATGCTGGCCTCATAGAAGGAGTTTGGTAGGATTCCTTCTTTTTCTATTTCCTGGAAAAGCTTAAGAAGCAATGGTGTTAGCAAACACCATTTTTTTAAAAAATCAAATGAAAACAAATGTTGGTGAGAATGTGAAGAAAATAGGAACCCTCATTCACTGTTGGCTTGAATGCAAGATGGTATAACCAACTACTATGGAAAGCAATATGGAGACTCCTAAAAAGGTTGACTATAAAGTTACCAATGGACCCAGTTATTCCCTTACTTGGCATTTACTGTAAAAGCTCCATGCCTCAGTTCAGAGATATTTGCTCAACTATGTTTATAGCTGCTCAATTCATAATAGCTAAGAATTGGAATCAATCCAGGTGCCCATCATTGGATGAATGGCTAACCAAGATGTGGTATATCTACATGATAGAATTATACTCAGCAGTTAGAAAAAAAATGACACAATAAAATTTGAAGAACAATGGTCAAACTTAGAACAGATAATACTCAGCAAACTCAGACAATCACAGAAAGACAATCAGTGCATGCTCTCACTCATTTGCAGCTCCTAACCTGGAGCAGCTTGAGATGCTGACATACCTAATAGGCATCTCGAGGCCTGGACAATAGGGAGAGTAGGGATTGAGGGGAGGGTGAGGTGGGACACAAAACTGAACCCAAAAGGAACTGGTACCATAGACTTTTATATCCTGGAAGACAGACTAAAAGGTTGAACCCTCAACAGGACCTCAGAGAGAGCACCTGCATCGAAGGGCCCTGGAGAAGGTGAGATGAAGCCTAACCTTGAATTTCTCCTATTTCTTTCTCTTTTTTTTTCCCCTTTCTTTTTTTTCTATTTTCTTTCCTTTTTCTTCTTTCTTTTCCCTTGGTGCTGGCCTGTAACTCTCAATACCAGGATGTGGTTAACACCCACAATGAGCTGTTGATCAAAGAGACCTACAAGGTTTCTAAAAATAAGACAGACTTCTGTCAGAGCACTTGATTACCCACCAGAGGTTAATGGTAAAACCCTACTGCTGAAGATACCAAATGTTGTAGGTACAGAACATGGAGAGGCCTGGCTGGAATCTGGAAGAGAGTCAATCCCCAGAGAGCCCGTCTAGTGCTAGAAGGTGTTCTATGAGCTACTGGGAGAAAGAGCAACTCCAGGTCTAAGCCACTCAGAAGCAAACAACCTGATGTGAAGCTCACACAAGTGCAGTGGTGGCACACAGCCATGGTGGGTAACCAACTGCTCTTGGATTGGCTAAGAGAGCCACTCAGTGAAAAGGAAGCTATATCTGGGGCTGGGAAACAAGTCAGAATCATATCCAGATAATAAGTTTGCTTTCCAATATCAAGCTCCCACTAATCTTGAGCTACAAGAGGCTCTATACCCACTAAGTTCTCTCTAAACTAATAATGGTTATCCCATTTAACCTGTGCTGACTTCACCCTCTGTTGAGAATCTGCTTCTCTTTTTCAGACAGAAGTGGAACCTGAGGAGAGAAATAACCCATCACACTTTACCCCAGCCCCAGCTGAAGCCACAGAGGAATTGGGGAAATGAGCAAGAGTGCTGCTTTCTCAGTGAACCTGATATCAGCACAAGGGTGAAGGAGATAGACACTGAGGACACTCAACACCTACCAAACCAGAGATCCAGAGGCTCCTAAGAGCCCATCAGTAAAGTAGACTTAAAACAAACTCAGCACAGCTCAGGGAATTTCATGGAAGAGGAGGCAGAAAGATTGTTAGAGCCACAAGTCGGGACATTATGCACAGCGATATTGCCTCTTCCCTATAACTGACAGCTGCCCCCACAATGCATAACCCACAATCCCCATGGGGATGACCAGCATCCCCAATGAGGAGGATCCCCTTGGAGGAGGGGCAGGAATGAGGGAAAAGGTGTTACCAACATGTGCTGTTTACATATTGAGGATGTCCATAACTAATAAAATAAATAAAAATAAAAGTTAGAAAATTAGCCAGGCATGGTGGCCTTTAATCCCAACACTTGGAAGCAGAGATAGGAGGATGGCTGTGAGTTTTAGGCCACCCTGAGACTACCGAGTGAATTCCAGGTCAGCCTGGGATTGAGTGAGACCCTACCTCAAAAAAAAAAACAATAAAAATAAAAATAAAATAAATGAATAGTTTTAAAAAAATTAGAAAATTGCTTGCTTCAACAAGCAAGCATTTGTATACATATATATCCAAAATATAATATATATATACACATATATTTGCCAAGATTTTAAAACATATTTTATTTATTTATGAGAGAGAGAGAGGGGGGGGGGGGATTTGGTACACCAGGGCCTCCAGCAAACAAACTCCAGACATGTGCGCCACCTTGTGCATCTGGCTTACGTGGATACTGGGGAACTGAACCTGGGTCCTTAGGCTTCGCAAGAGCCTTAACTGCTAAGCCATTTCTCCAGCCCCTGTGGTCAAGATTTTTTCTTTTTCTTTTCTTTCTTTTTTTTTTTTAGTTTTTTGAGGTAGGGTCTCACTCTGGCCCAGGCTGACCTGGAATTCACTATGTGGTCTCAGGGTGGCTTTGAACTCATGGGATTAAAGCCATGCACCACTAAGCATTTATACTTTTATAAGAAATATATATTTATAAAACAAAGTTAGAGGATTGACCTATGTGGTGGTGTGCACCTGTAATCTCAACATTAGGAAGGCAGAGGCAAGAGTTTGAGGCCCAGATGAAGGTACAGGGAGCATAAGGCTAGTCTGAACTACATGGAGAGGTCTTTATCTCACAAGCTAAAGCTCAGTGGTAGAGCACTTACCTAATATGCGCAAGGCCTTGGGTTCTATCCTCAGCACCTCAAAAAATATAGTGAAAGCATAAAAATAAAGTGAACTTTTTCTTTTTAATTTTCCATATCCCCAATTCCATTTCTCCAATGAGAGCTTTTATTGGTTTGTTTTTGAAGCAGGGGCTCACTCAAGCCCAAAATGCCCTGGAACTCACTCTGTAGCCCAGGCCGGCTTTGAGCTCACAGGAATTACATTAGCCTCTGAGTGCTGGGATTAAAAATGTGTGCCATCACCCAGCTTGAGGCCAATTCTAACTTTAATATTTTAAAACTGTTAATTTATTTGTACATGTACACACAAATGCATGTGTACTGATGCACAAGGGCCTCTTGCCACTGGAAATGAAACACCAGATGCTTGTATCACTTTTTGGTCTAGATTTATGTAGGTGACTAGGGAATTGAACCCTAGATGGCAGACTTTGCAAGCAAGAGCCTTTAATTACTGAGCCATTTCCCCAGCCTCAACTCAATATTTTGATGTGTACCTCTTTTTCCTATAAATAGATACACTTATATATAATTTAAAAGGTAAGTCAGACCATACTAATATATAATTTTGCTTCAACTTGTTTGTTTGCTAACATCTATTATATAATAGACATATTTACAAGAGATTTACTTCATTTTTATTAATAACACCATTGTATTCTATTGTTTAATATGTTATGGCTTATTTACATAGTATTCATGATAGTATAATTTTAATTTTTGAAACTTTTTTATTGACAATTTACGCAAATATAAACAGTATACCATGATCATAATCCTCTCCCACAACCCTCCCTTCACCCTCACAAATCCTTCCTTCACAGAATCTCTCTCTCTTTTTAAAAATATTTTTATCTATTTGAGAGTGAGGGAGAGAGAGAGAGAGACTAGGCACATCAGGGCCTCCAGCCATTGCAAAAAAAAACTCTAGATGCATGTGCCACCTTGTGCATCTGGCTTATGTGGGTCCTGGGGAACTGAACCTGGGTCCTTAAATGGTAAGCCGTTTTTTTCAGCCCTCTTTTTTTTTTTATTATGAATTTTATTGCTTGACCCTCTCAGGCGCTGATTATCTTCTCATCAGGTTATACTCATATCATCTCTTTCCCACCCCCAATCCACTGAGGGTCCTCGTCAGTGGGGTTACTGGTGTTTCCTCTGGGGTAATGAATGCATCAGTCAATCTCTGAGTGGGGGACAATGCCACAGGATACTCCTTCCCACCCTGTGGCTCTTATGATCTTTCTACCTGCTCTTTCACAATGTTTCTTGAGCCTTGGCTGGTATGTTATAAGACTACTTTAGTATTAAACTCTGCAATCTCTGAATTTCTGCTTTGAGTCAATTTGGGTGTCCTCAGTGTCTATTGCCATTTCCCTGGAGCTGGTTGTCAGGGCAACAGTGAGAGCAGCATTCATGTTTAGATCATCAGTTCCTCTGTGGGCCCTGGATGATGTGATAAATTTTTTATTATTCCAGAAGGTACTGCCAAAAACATCCTTGTTATATTTCTTTACACACTGGTGCTAGTATTTATTTAATTTTCTAGACATGCAGTTACTAGGTATAGGCTATGAATATTTATGTATGTTATAGATAATGAACTTTTGCCCATTTGGTACATGGAACAGAGCAGGGTATTGGGGTAGTTTAGTGTAAGAATATTGACTATTGAAGTCTGGCCCACAGGCCTGACATAGTGCCCATGTGTCTAGCTTGTTTGAGGGAAATGACCCTGAGCATCAAAGAACCTTCTGCACAATCACTGTTAACAGGTAAGTTTTAAGAGTGGGGATGAAATGGCAAAGGTTTAGCCAGTTCAACTTTTGTTCCCAGAACCACAACAGCCAGTGGTAATTCTTTCTATGAAAGTAGCAATTAATATAGTTTCATTGAAGCTTCAAACAGAGCACACAGATCTTCTTCTGACTGGGGACGGGGTGCAAGCTTGGTGACCCTTTCCTGGAAAAGTAAATAAAAAGGAGTTTCAGTTTGTCAATACTACTAGGTTATGCAAATTATCCTGGTCACAAAAAACAATAACTGGGTAATAGTCATATCTTTAAAATCCTATGAAAATAGCTTGGCATAGTGATATATGCCTATACTCCAGTACTTGGGAAGTTAGAGTCAAGAGAAACATGATTTCAAGGCCAGCCTAGGCTACATAGAAAGATTCTGGCTCAAAAATAAACAGCTTCACAAAAACTTAACGTTGTGTTTCTTTTGTGTGTGTGTGTGAAAACCAGTTTTACTTAAAAATACAAATGCAACTAATAGATTTTTCACAGGTAGAAGACAAAGATAAGCAAATGTCCAGGACTGATCTGAAGGCATAGCAAAGTCACAGATGCTGTCACCACTACTGTTTGAATTCCTCAAGTCTATCCCAAGGGAAGCTTGCCTTCCATCAAAAGTTATGTTGTCATGAGCCAGGCATGGTGGTGCATGCCTTTGATCCCAGCATTCGGAAGGCAGAGGTAGGAGGATCACTGTGAGTTTGAGGCCATCCTGAGATTACATAGTGAATTCCAGGTCAGCCTGAGCTAGGATGAGACCCTACCTGGAAAAAAAAGGTATGTAGTCACTATCCTTAGCTATGCATCATGTTTACATGACAGCTTTCCTACAGATAAATGCCACATTGTCTAAATCCACCTCACTTGACCTTTAAGATTATCCTCGGACAGATGCCAAGTATTTATAATTTTGGACAGAAAATAAAGTCTGAGGGGACTGGGGAAATGGCTTAGTGGTTAAGGCATTTGCCTGCAAAGCCTAAGGACCTGGGTTCAATTCCCCAGGACCCATGTAAGCCAGATACACAAGGGGCACAAGTGTCTAGAGTTTGTACACAGTGGCTACAGGCCCTGGCATGCCTATTCTTTCTTGTTCTCTGTCTGTCTCTTTCTCTCTCATAAATAAATAAATAAACTATTAAAAAAAGAAAAGAAGGTCTGACAGAGACTCTCCTGGGCCCAGGAAGCTAGTGAGTGAAAGTAGATGTTACCTGAGAAGGTATGTGCAGCAGCAGTCACCAAGCAAGAAAAGTCCCTGTACTTCTAGATGACTGTGAAAGCATTACTATAGCTCATTTCCTTGAGTAAAGACACTCTGGCAGTAACTAGGATGACTCCTTAGCTCTACTATACTTGTTTAACTAGAAATCTGTCCCAGCAAGACACGGCTAAAAAAAAAAAAGTCAAGCCCTTTATCAAATAAATGAGTATATTGAAGGAAGAGCATATACAATTGTAATGTTGCCACAAGGCAAGGGCATAAAGTATATGTCTTCAAAATCCAGAAGAGGTAAGTCCCAACTTTAGTTTATAAACTTGAATCTATTTTTAAGTGTTAGTTGTCTGAGGTAAAACAAAATTTTACATAATTTCAGTGTAAAGCACCAGAAATGAACACTACAACTGTTCACATCAAAGTAGCAAAAAAAGTATAACAACTACCCAATCAGAGGTATCAGCTAGAAGAACTAATCATTTCAATTAACATTTCTATTTACTTATAAAACTTTGTTCATTAAATTGAGCAAGGGAGTCTGTGAAACTAATGCACAGGCAAAAAAATGCAAACAGGAGCTGGGCGTGGTGGCGCACGCCTTTAATCCGAGCACTTGGGAAGCAGAGGTAAGTGGACTGCTGTGAGTTCGAGGCCACCCTGAGAATACAGAGTGAATTCCAGGTCAGCCTGGGTTAGAGTGAATCCCTACTTTGAAAAACCAAAAAAAAAAAAAAAAAAAAAAAAAACCACGATTGCCTCTTTATTAACAAATTAAACCACACAGTCAGGCCACTTAAAGAAAATCTAATTACAGACGTAACAGAAACTGTACACATATAGCATTAACATAAAGTTCTGTAGGAAGAAATTCTGAATCTGGGCAGATTGTCACTGAGTTGGAATCTAAAGGCTAAGAAGCCAGTGACTGGACTGTGGTGCAAGTCCTGCTGGGAGCTCAGGGGCTGGCTTTGCTTTGTGAATTTTTAATAAGCAGTTATACCATAAGGATACCTGGCGTGATGGAGCCCAAGGTAAGGAGGAGGAGAACTACGTATCTCATCAGTACAGAAAAGTGCACCCAAAGGACACGAGAACTTGAGAAGGTATGAAAGACCAAGCAGGGACAAGTCAGCTTTCTGGAGTGGCACAGATTCTGAAGTTATCTGCCTCTTGTCAGTGAAGTGCGGAGTCTTCACGTGGGCACTTCTGTGTGAGCGTTGGCCAATTTAAAGAAAAACAGAAAAGCTGCTCAGGAATGGATGCAGCTGAGGGACGAGAGAGTTAGCATCAATAAAGTATGACATTCTCTTTTTTTTTTTGGTTTTTCGAGGTAGAGTCTCACTCTAGCCCAGGCTGACCTGGAATTCACTATGTAATCTTAGGGTGGCCTCGAACTCATAGCAGTCCTCCTACCTCTGCCTCCTGAGTGCTGGGATTAAAGGTGTGTGCCACCATCCCTGGCAACGACATTCTGGATAACTAAAAATTATTTAGTAAGCCAAATGAAGCAAGTGAGAAAATGTGTATTAAAATGTTTTGCTATAAGTAAAACTGTATTCTGAGTAACTGAAGGAAAAACACATGAGTGGTTTTCAAAGTGCACCAAGAACAGTCACAGGTGGGGTGTTTAAGGGCTGTGTGGAATGAGACAAGAAGTAGCATTTAGGTCCTCCTGGACTCTTCCTCATTTCAATTCAAACATTCCTAGCTGTGACAACACTGTATTTCTTCTTATTATTTATTTATTTTTGTGTGTGTGTTTCGGTTTTCTGAGGTAGGGTCTCACTCTAGCTCAGGCTGACCTGGAATTCACTAGGTAGTCTCAGGGTGGCCTTGAACTCACACTGATCCTCCTTCCTCTGGCTCCAGAGTGCTGGTATTAAAAGTTTGTGCCACCATGCTTGGCAACACTGTATTTCTTGAAACATTGCACTTGCTTATTTCCTGTGAAGACTGAAAGCCATCAGCCATTGTTCCTAGCTTTCTGCTCAAATGTACAGAATCCAGCCAATAGCTCCTGTAATGACCAAGCGAGGTCAGTCAGCAATCTCTATCAACTGTCCACATGCAGAGATCCTCAGCACACATATTTTTCAACCTAAGGTCTATTCAAAAGGACTTTTGGGGGCTGGAGAGATGGCTCAGTGGTAAAGGCACTTGATTGCAAAGCCTGACAACCCTTATTCAATTCCCTAGTATCCATGTAAAACCAGATGCACCAAGTGGCACATGCAGCTGGAATTTGTTTGCAGTGGCTAGAAGCCCTGGTGTGCCCATTCTTTCTCACTGTCTCTCTCTCCTTGCAAATAAATAAATAAAAAGAAAAAAAATTTCTTAAAAAAAAGGACTTTCTTCAGGACCTGAACAATAAGTGATTCCTTTTCGTCTATTAAGCTTTTATATCTACTTTTCATATCCAGTTCAGTCATTTGCTTAATTTCTCCAATGGTTATTATGAATAGAGTCAGCAAAGACAACATCCTCTGGTGATTTAGACTCCCTCTGTAGCTCTGTGGCCCCTCTGGGGCAAGGCATGATGATCATCTGTAACTTAAATGCACCTGCATGCTCTAAAGTTATTCTCCTCACAGCAGCCGGAGATCCCGACCTTCCCTGGCTCTAGCATAGATCCCATGCTTCCTTTGTGATTAGAACAAGACATGCCCTGTGGGGCTCTGTGCCTGTTTTCTGGTGATAAGCACATGCGTTTGGATGACACCTTGTTAGCAGATAATCTCAGGAGGACAGAGGCTCAAAGTGTTTACTGTTGTGTGCTGGTGCCTACAAGTTAGTTGCTCAACAGTCGTTTGTCAACTTACTGAAGATGGTGGGAAGAGGGGCTATTGGCATCTCAAAGGCCATGTGCACAGTGCCAACGCTAGACACCGCCCAGCCCTCCCATTTCTTATTTCAGAAACAACACCCAGTGCTTCAGACAAAAACCTAGACGGTATGCTTGAGTTCTGCTTCTCCTGATATGCAAGTTTAGCCATTCAGCAAGTCTGCCAGATCTACTTCCAAGATGACTCCCCAGCCTTACACTTACTTCTCACCTCCTCTTGCAACTCAACACATCAAACCCCTGTTCCACTTGCTGCTTTTGTTCCACTTTCGCCCCCCAGAGGTTATTCTCTGTGTGGCTGACAATGATTTTCTCTCCCCCAACAGATTTGGCCATATCATTTCTAGGTTTAATGCTGTGAATAGAGAGTCTCTTTGTAATTAGAATAAAATTATGATCACTGACACTGTGCAAAACTAGTCCTGGTTTTTTGCCCTAGCTTCCAGGCCCCTCCTGTCCCTTTGGTTTCTCCCTTGTAGCAGACAGCTTCAGGTTCGCTGAGATAAACTTCCAGAGCAGGAACAGTTATGGAGGAAGGGATTTATTGAAGCTTACAGATCCAGGGGAAGTTCCATTATAGCAGAAGAAGCTGGTCTGCCTTCACAGGACCAAGCAGAGAGAGAGAAGCACAACCCAAAAGCCAAATGCCACAGCACATTTCAGGAACTCCAGCTAGACACACTTTGCATATCTTTACACTGAAATCTGAAACCCACCACCACACCTTAAGATCCACCCAGTGACATTGCCTCCAGCCAGGTAGCCAGCAGATGCAAACTACAAACAATAAAGAACTGAATATATTGGGGGCCATCTATTCTATTCAAACCACCACAGCCCTCATTTGTTTGTTTATAATAATTGTTGTTGTTATTTATTTATCTATCTATTTATTTATTTATTTGTTTGAGAACGACAGGCAGAGAGAGAAAGAGGTAGATAGAGAGAGAGAATGGGTGCACCAGGGCCTCCAGCCACTGCAAACGAACTCCAGATGTGTACACCCCCTTGTGTATCTGGCTAATGTGGGTCCTGGGGAATCAAGCATCAAACTGGGGTCCTTAGGCTTCACAGACAAGCGCTTAACCACTAAGCCATCTCTCCAGTCCTGTTTATTTATTATTTTTTGAGCCAGAGTCCCAGGCAGCCCAGATTGGCCTTGAATTTCATCATGTAGCTGAGGATTGAACCCTGACCCTCCCTCAACCTCCCCGAGTGTTTACATCACAGATGTGCACCACCATGCCCACCATGCCAGGCTCCAACATCACTTTTAAATGTTGGCCTCTCCCCTCAGTGTAGAAAATTTCACCCACTCTTTCCCTAGCTGCTCTGTCCAGACAGAGCACTTTATACAAAACACTTCACCAACCTCTCTGGAGCTCCCTCCTCCGTTTCATCACAAGGTTACTCTGCCTCATTCCCCAGGCTTTCCTCCATACCACTAGTCATGATCTGAAATGATTTCATTTATGTCTTACTTGTAGGTGTTCATTGCTTGTCTCCTCTCACTAGAAGGCAAGTTCCAGGGAAGAAAGCCTTTCTATTCTTCCTTACTGTCGCTCATACAATGTATGGCATCTGAGGTCTCAGGAAGTATTTTAATTTAGTTTAATTTAATTTAGAGAGAGAGAGATTGAGATTGAGAAAATATAAATGGGCATGCCAGGGCCTCCAGCCACTGCAAATGCAATCCAGGTCCATGTGCCATTTTGCATATCTGGCTTCACATGGGTACTGGAAAATCAAACTTGTGTTGTTAGGCTTTGCAGGCAAGCACCTTAATGAGGAAGTATTTTTAAGGTAAAAGAATGGATGACAAGAAGAAAGAACAAATAAAAGTTAACACAATACGGATCCAAACTCTAAATATAAGAGCATAAACCATACAAGTTTTAGAAGAACACACAGGGGACAACTCTTAGGGCACTTGTCTTGATGGGTTTCTTGGATATGACACTAAGAACACAGGGAACAAAAGGGAAACACAAATCTGGACTAGACCAAAATTAAACAAATTTTGTACACTCGAAGGTATATAAAAGCACCAAAATGAAATGGCAGTTCACAAAATAGGAGAAAATATTTGCAAATAGTATATGTGATAAGTAAGATTAATGTCCAGAATATAAAATTATTCCTATAATTCAACATCAAGCCCCCAATACCTCAATACAAAAAAATGGGCAAAAGAGTTGAATAGATAATTTTCCAAAATGATAAATAGGCAATAAGCACACGACAAGATGCTCATTATTGATTATTAGGGAAATGTGAATAAAAACCTCAACTAGACACTACTTCACACCATCATGATGGCTATAACAAAAGTAATTGAAAGTCAGTGTTGATGACGATGTGGAAAAGTGGAACCTGTGCATTGTTAGTGGAAATGCAAAGTAGCACTGGCACTGTGGAAAATAGCAGTTGATTAAAAAAACTAAAACTTAGGCTGTATATGGTGCTGCATGTTTCAAGTTCCAGCACTTAGGAGGTGGAGGCAGGAGGACTGTGAGTTCAAGGGCAGCCTAGGCTACATAGTGAGACTCTGCCACAAATAAAGCAAAGCAAAGCAAAGCAAAACAAAATCATAAAATTACCATATGAGTTTATTCTACTCCTAGGCATATACCCCAAATAAATTGAAAGCAGGGACACAAATGGATACTTGCAAATGGATATTTACATCATCCAGAATTTGGAAACTTCCCAAGTGCCTATCAACATGTATTGGAATGGATGGACAAAATGCTGTGTACCTACACAATAAAATACTACAATCCATAATGAAATGAAATGGAATGAAATTCTGACACACACTATACCACAGATGAATACTGACGATGTTAGGGTAAGGAAAATAAGCCCAATACAAAAGAACAGATATTTGATGACTCTACTTCTATGAGTTATATAACAGAGACAGGAACTAGAATGGGAGTTACAGGGGCTAGGAGGAGGGAGTTATTTGTTCAATGGGTGTAGATTTGTTTGGAAGCTAAAGAAAATTCTGGAGAGGCTGGAGAGATGGCTCAGCTGGTAAAGTGCTTGCCATGCAGCATGAGGACCTGAGTTCAGATTCCCAGCACCCATGTAGAAAGCTGGGCACTGTATCACTAGTGCCTGTGATCCCAGGGCCCTGGGGTGAGAAGGGAGGTAGAGGCAGCATCACTCAGAAGCTCCTGGGCCAGCTCGGCTGCTAAATGCAGTGTGGGGAAAATGAGAGACTCCACCTCAGACAAGGTAGGAGGTGAAAACTGACACCCGAAGTTGTCCTCTGAGCTCCACACGCATGTTGTAATATGTGCACACCTGTCTTCACATACATGAACTCATACATACACACACAAAGTTCTGACATGAATAGTGGTGATTACTGTACAACATTGTGAATGTGCTAAATAATATTGACTTGTACATATAAAATGGTAAAAATGATGTGATTTTACCATAACTAAAAATAAAAAGAAGGATAGATTAAATTTGAGAGAGGATGAGGAACAATGCTGATGAATATGGCAAAATTTGATTATCTCAGTGGATTTCTTAGAGATCCTAAGAAATTTTGAAAACCTATAGCAAAGCAGGTACTTGTTAGTGGTTGTCTGTTTGGCAGTCAGTCTATCTATCTATCTATCTATCTATCTATCTATCTATCTATCTATCTATCTATCTATCATCTATCTTATGTATTTATCTTATCTAATTTGTGGCAGAGTTCAGAGCTGGAGTTCAGCATGTGCTATGGCCACAGATAATGATGATGGTCCCCACAACATTCTTCTACAACGACAGTATTATCTGATGAGTTCAAAATTTCTACACGATTATGTTTATGTGCGGCAAAGCACTTCAGGACCCTTAGAAACCCCCAAGTCCAAGCCTCTGCTAGGTTTCCCTTTTAAATAGCTAACCTCCAATGACAGGTTAAATGTAGGCAGACACAAAGTAGTTGATCACTGGATGGATCAGCTATGGTATATGAAAACTAAGCTATTTCAGAATGAAAACCTCTTAAGCAATGTGCTATTACTCACAGGCATGCGAGATCAGAGAACAACTGATTAGCATGGGCACTGAAATCAATTTAGACTTCTACTTTTAGCACATTCATAAAATAACAGCATTTCAGCTAGCCTGTCTACCAGGAGTGGGAGTAGACAGCCCTCCTCAGTAATGAAATGTTTTGATTTGAAATGTAAATGTTTCCTTCCAGAGGTTTCAGAAATCCAGCTCAGAAGATTAATTTGTTCTTGCCCACTCCCCTTGCAGCCTGGCTGCTGCGGCTGTTGGAAGCCTCTGCATGCAGGACCGCTATTTGCTGCCACCAACATGGGCCGTGGTGCTCAGTCAGGAATACTGGCCTGGTTGTTCCTTCCAGAGAAAACTGATCCCATGGCCGAACATAAAAGAACCTTTATCAAACACGGACTACATTCAATAACCTTTCTGGGAATGTTCTTTTCAGAACCAGTATATCCTTCTCACTGCCCTAAATCCTATAGATATTAATAAATGAAGATTAGTCCATGTGTGTGTAAAATTCTGAGGTTGCCATGGAATTCCTGTAAAATATTCATTGCTGCCAGAAAACAAACCAAAATCCCCCAAGGTCTTTCTTCATCTGCATAATGGACAAGCTTATTCCCTCTAAAGCCCTACAAATCCGCGAATGTATGCATAGCCCAATCACGCTGGCTCTGAACTGGAACTAGTGCTAGTTAAAATCAGCTGTGTTTCATGTAATCATGACAACATGCCTGAAGACAAAAGACAGCATAGGCTTTGGGGCTGCTTTGTAAAAACACCTTGATGTGAACTAGGTTTCCTACTTGAAAGCATGGCTTGCATTTAAGATTCTTCTTGTTGGCTGTGGTGGCACGTGAAGAGGAAGAGGGTGGGAGCATCATGAGTTCCAGGCCAGCCTGGGCTACACCTTTTAAAAAATCCACTTATTTCTCACTTTTCTGAAAATGAGAAATTCCTTTGTATAGTTAAGGTGGTTTTTGTCTCACATGTGTTTGCATATGTATGTGTGTGCATGGTCATATATGAACATATGTGAGTATGGATATGTGTGGGTGTGCATGTGTGCACATGTATGTGTAGAGGCCACAGGTCAGTGTTGGGTATCTCCCTGTATTGCTCTCCATCTTATTTAGCAAGTCAGGGTCTCTTACTGAACCCAGAGTTCAACTATTTGGCTGGTCTAGCGAGCCTACTTGCCTGTCTCTGCCTCCTGAGTACTGAGGTTACAGAAAGGCTGACACCACACCCAGCATTTACATAGGTGACTTGAACTCAAGTCCTCACACTGGCATGATAAGCAGTTTACTGGCTGAACCATCTTCCCAACTGACTAACTAAGGTTTTGCTTCTGTATCTCCCACTGACACATACAAGGAGGCAGTCAGAATGGTAACTAATTAATTTGCTATTTCAGTTGATAGCTCCAAATATTAGCATGAATCTTCTGCTGTCTAGAGCAGCTTCTGCAGGAGAAGGTCTACACACAGCAGAATTAGAGCAGTAGCATTTGTCCCCTTTAGGCTGATGGCTGGGAGACGCATCGCCAACAACAATTAAATGGTCCAGAACATCATACAGTTTCATCTGGAGATTGTGGATACCATTCTTGGAAATACAGACAAATTTATATTTCTGATCCCTTTCCTGGGCTAAATAAGCAGAATTTTTCAGAGAACCTCTTGTAGAATGGACAGTAAACCTGGAACAGCATTACAAATCCAGAAGCCACATTAACTTATACTGGCCCCTCAGTCTGTGGTATTCCTGAATCCCATCTTTGGCTGAGTCTCAGCTTAAGGAAACATCTCAAAAAGCTGCCACCATCTAGCTTCTCAGCTCACCTGGACAGAGGTTTAGGAGGATAAGCTGGAGCTACGTGCTCATTTAACATATCTACTAGTCTGTGCTGGGTACAATAGAGGATGGACAAGAAAAGGAGATTCCTGCCCTTGTTGGATTTACAACCCAGTAGGTTTCAATTAAATAATTGCAATGGCTATAGTTTGCTTGTTTAGTTTCTAAAATTTAGGGGTTATTACTATGGGTATATGGATTAGTTTTGCACCTATATTACATTTTGTGTTATTGTTTTTTATTCATTAATATTTTTGGATTTTTTTTTTTTTTTTGAGGTAGGCTCTCACACTAGCCAAGGCTGACCTGGAACTCAATATGTTGTCTCAGGCTGGCTTTGAACTAACAGTGGTACTCCTAACTTGGCCTCTTGAGTTCTGTGATTAAAGGTGTGCCTCCACCAAACCTGAAGTATATCTTATTTAGATTTTTTAAATTGTCATTAACATTTTTAAATTTTTATTTTAAAATTTCTCAAGTAAATTTTCAAGCAGAGAGAGAGAGAAAAAAAAATTAGAGAGAATGGGCATACCTGGACCTCTTGCTACTGCAAACAAAGTCCAGATTCATGTGTCACTTTATGCATCTGGCTTTCTGTGAGTACTGGGGAATGGAACCTTGGACCACCAGACTTTACAAGCAAGTGCCTTTAGCCACTGAACCATCTCTTAGCCCCTCATTAATAGTCTTAGATGTAACTGGACCCACTGGCCTTGACTCTAACTCAGGGAAACTGGTGGTCTATGGGTCATATTTCATTTGTACATTGAGAAAACAAGGAATACAACAGAAAGATTTTCCTTAGAAGTTGGAAATTCCACCAGCACAGGAGCCTGAATTCATACCCAGTGATTATAACTGTAGCTGGACAGCCACTCACCCAACCAGACGGATCTACTGCTGCCAGTCACTTGTTTATTGATATCCCCTGCCAGGTTTCTGAGGGATTATGAGCCTGTGAGCCCAACCTACACAAACATTTTATGTGAATGGTGAGGGTGTCAAGAGTCTGAACATCAAGGAAGTGGCGAAGATGGGATTTTGAGGCCCTTTCTTACCTAAATAGGGCTTCATGTGGTAAGTAAGATGCTGAATGAGTGATGATGAGATATCAGCTGCTCTGGTACTAGGGAGAGATCCATGAGTGCCTTAACTTTGAACTGAAGAGCCCCATGGTGATCTCTGTCTTTTTGTATTGGTCAGGAGGACCAAGAGAGTACTTGGAGTATGATAAACATGGTATGGTCCACCAGCCCCATGTTCATGGCTTGGAGTGTCCTGTTTTACCAGAAGCCTACAATAATCAGAATTTGGCTCATTAGCATCTGATGTACCAGCTCTAGAGAGGTCCCAAGAGAGACCAGATCTCTTCACGAGGCTCTTTGGAGAGGGAGTTTTATGCCTGTCATTATTTTACCAAATAAAGGATGGCAGCTTAGTTCTTTGATAACATTCTTTAGTAACACTGCAGTGAAATAAGGCACACAGGGACATAGATGCATATAAAATATTTAACATCCCAACTTCATTTAAGAGCATTTTAATTGTTAATAGTTTTATTTATTTATTTGCAAGGAGAGAGAGAGAGAGAGAGGTGGGCACACACCAGGGCCTCTAGCTGCTGTAAATGAACTCCAGATGCATGTGGCACTTTGTGCATCTGGCTTTACGTGAGTACTGGGGAATCAAATTCAGATCATTAGGCTTTGTGGGCAAGTGTCTTAACTGCTGAGCCATGTCTCCGGCCCTCAAAAGCAATTTTATAATAGTTGCAACTTACAATCTATGTCTATTCTTCACAAAGTAGCAGGGACCTATTTCTTTTTTTTTTAAATTTTTTTCGTTTATTTTTATTTATTTATTTGAGAGCAACAGACAGAGAGAGAAAGAGACAGAGAGAGAGAGAGAGAGGGAGAGAGAGAATGGGCACGCCAGGGCCTTCAGCCACTGCAAACGAACTCCAGATGCGAGCACCCCCTTGTGCATCTGGCTAACGTGGCTCCTGGGGAATCGAGCCTCGAACCGGGGTCCTTAGGCTTCACAGGCAAGAGCCTAACCACTAAGCCATCTCTCCAGCCCGGAACCTATTTCTTTATAATGGAATGTAATACATACAACAGCTGTGTATAGTCATATACACATATACCCCTAAAAGAGTATAAGTGGAGAAAAGACCAATTTTGCCATTGTTCAAGATCAGTTTGGCAGCTTGTACCTTGGATTCTCATGAGGGATCTTTCACTTTTACCAAAAACCTTTGCCTAAGCCATAGTTTTACGGAAGAACATAAAGGTCCAGGAGCCATGGCCTTGTCACACTCAAGGAGAGGAGAACTGCTGTGTGGTATGGAGGAGAGCCGAGGACCATGGGAGGATCTAGTCTTCTATCCCCTTTGACACACTCCAAGTGGAGCGAGTCTTTCCAGAAGCTCTGTGCATAGCAGGAGTGGAGAGCACTGGGTCTCTTACCTGGGGCAGTGTTCCTTTTACTAACGAGGGGATGTCAGCCTTGGAGTATCCAAGGGCAGCTAGGCCATTGTCAACATTTAGGTCAAAGAGGAATTTCCGGAGTGTGTCAGCCAGCACAGCCCCAGCATCTTGGGTCCTGGCAGTGCGGATGTCTGCTCCTAGGAGACATAAGGTAAAGACATTAGGTGAGAGAAAGAAAGCTCTGGATGTGGTTCAGTTAATATTACCTGAATACATAATGTGTATCTGATGCCACCTCTAAACACTGAAGTCAAGGGTCTCACTGGGGCAATGGTAAACCCCAGAGAAGATGCATTGGCATGGCTAGACTGGGGGGCCAAAACATTCTGCAACAAAAGTTAGCTGGGGTGATCTATTGACTCTCATATTTTCAAGAAACTTATGACTCTTATCTTACCACCTTTATGTGGCGTAGGAGAAGAGTAACAGAGTCAAGAAAAGTCAAGAAAGGTGGTACAGATGGAGACCATGAAAGGAAGCTGGAATTGGGAGGAGGAGAGACATAGCTTATGTGTCTTTCAAGGCATGGAGTTTGCTGACATCTAGAGGTGTGCATGGTCAATGTCTTTTCTCACAGCAACATCTTAGAAAAACATAAGGCTGTTGTAAACAGTTTGTGAAACAGGGATATAAATTTATAAAAACTCCCACACTGACCACAAAAAGGGAAGGAAATGAGGATGACAAAAAACGGATTGATTGCACATGATGAGGGAGGGGGGGAGAGAAAAGAGAAAGAGAGAGGAAGGTTGTACTGTAAATCTCTTTTTTGTTTTTGTTTTTGGTGTTTTGGACCCTGTTGCCAAAGGGCAGAAAATATTCCTGAATAAATGGTACAGCATCAGTTGGGCAGAATACAAAACATGATGACTCACACAGAGCTGTGTTTCTTGTGTAGATAATGATACAGTGAGGAGACAGGAAGGTTGCTAGAACTGGAGACTTGCAAGGAGAGAGACTTGATCGTTCATCGTGAATACACATTATCACAGATGCCAGTCTGCAAGAGCCATGGGGTTCTGCTCTTAGGTAGGGTAGCCTGAAAGGAAACTGATTTCCCAAACCCTCAGTTCCTGCCCTGCTGGCCATGGGTTCAAGTGGAGCCCCTGCACTGACAAATAGGAGAACACTCTGAACAGAGCGCAGCATCGAAGGAGTCTGTCCAGAATGCCTCCAAGGGACTTGGACACACCGCCCATCTCTACATTGAAGCCTATTGCTGTTAGTTTCAAGCTTTTCCTTTTGATGACAGTCAGAACTGTTTGACTAACTCAGGAAAAGGTATAAATAGATCCAGACCCAGGGCCAGATGGAGAGCAACTGGATATAAAGTAAACCTTGCCTGACAAGACCAGTCTGTACTACCCAGCAGCGGGTAAAGTGTGGATTAGGTGGAGAGGCCGACACATGATATGGCATTTATGATGTCTTTATGATCCTGGGATGGCTGCCATAAAACACACTATCAAGACTTCTGGGTTTTCCTATAAAGTGCTGAGAGATAAAGAGAGACAGAGGGAGAGAAAGAAAGAGAGGGAGGGAGAGAGTAAGCACGCGAGTGAGCACAGAAAGGGGAATGCATTAGTCTGACGCTAAGAAAAATCTTGGATTACATAGAGAATTGACATAGGTAACTGCAAAGAATGGGATAATGGTAAAAATTTTTATGCAAAAAGAAAGAACTTATGAATTCTTCTCCGGATTTTGCTCAATAGAGGAACAGCTTTCTCAATATGTCAGTGGTTGCCTGGAATGCGAATTTCATGTTCTCTAAGATTTTCCCGTTTACCATACATCTAGCCTCCAATTTGGGACCCCTTGTGATTTATGCTGTCTACATATTTACAATGGCAGAAGCTATGTCTCAAAGTGTAGCTGAGCTGAGCATTCCCCATCCCATAGGAAAGAAGGGCACAAGATTCTTGGTAAAGCTGGCAGCATGTTCTCACAGCACATTCCAGAAAAAAAAAATTAAGCCCAGGGCTGGCTCTTGGTCCTGGGATTCTGACATTAACATTCCCAGCACAGCACCTCGAACTCTGGGCTGCACAAAAGGCTGGTGTGAGAAGAAGGGAGGGGAAGCAACCATGCAGAAGGCTGTCTGCGGTCACTCCTGCCTCCCTGGACTAATCTCTCCAACGGCTGCAGCTACAGGACATAATGAAGAATGAAGGGTTCTTTACAGCCCCTCCCTTCCCACCGTAAACACAAGTCGAGGAATGAGATGTTTTGCAAGCTAGTCAAGTTCTCCAGTTTGCTTTTAAGAAAAAAAAAAAAAGAGTTCTTGTTTCAGAAAAACACTAAGATTTTATTTCCTACTATAACTAACCTGCAACATAATTTTCTTTCTGGTACAATTTAAAAGGTACTGTGTGAATCATTATTATAGATATTATTTATTCTATAGTATGACAAACAGCTTGCTAATTTGGGATATTTTAATGATAGTTCTTAATTAGACTCTCTGTATCCAGGAGGTTACTCTTGTTTCTGATTCTGATTAATTTTATTATTGATTCAACACACCAAAATCTAATTATAGCATAACTCTATGTAGGGAGTTATACTCTTCTTAGGGATGAAAGAAGAGCAAATAGTATTACTGCGAACTTAACAGAATCAATATCTAGTTCCATTTCATTAACGTAAAGCTGTACTATTTTAGTGTTAGTGAGGGCTTTGGCCACATCACTGACATTTTATTGTTAAGTTATCTCAAGCAACATTCTTCGCTGCTGTTCCTTATGAGTATGTCCAGAAGCTGCCCCAGGCAATGCTTCACCAGGGTGGGTCTCAGATTTAGGAGTGATGGTTCCTACCCAGTATTTCTGCCGTCTCCAGGTGCCGCTCTGGGAACATCTGGGCTGTGAAGGTAAATACCGCCGGGGATGTGAGCACCACAGAAAGGCCGTGAGGCTGGGGAGAGAAGGACAGAAAGCTGTTCTTTCTCCTCAGCAATCTACAGTGATTAGAGAGAAGTCACGCACTGAGCAATATGGGCTGGGGATATAGCCTAGTGGTGGAGTGCTTGCCCACATGCATGAGGTCCTGGGTTCGAGCCCCAGCATTCCCCTCCCCAGTTGAAAAATATGATTATGGACATTTCAAGGACTATGAAATTGAGTTAGATAATTTATTATTCATTATTTTTACCACCAGTGGGTGATCCACATTGTAATCCTTGGCTTTATATGTCTTCACTAAACCTGAAATTGGGTAAGACATTCCATGGCTAGAAAAGAAAAAAAAATTATGTTGATACACAGATACCAGAATTCAAGTCAACACCGAGACACTGTCATGGGAGTGCCCTGCACAGTCTCTGGACATAACTATTACCTCACAGTGTGGTACATCCTGCTTTCCTGGATGCCGGGATGTATAATGATGCTCTCCAAGTTTAAGTGTATTAATAAACAAAACCTTTGAGATGATCAAATTCCAGGGTCATGGAATTAGATACATTCATTGACATACAAGCTGATCCATCAGTAATTTTAATAGACTCTTTTAAATGTTGCATGCTAATGGTATTGAATCATAAAGGATTATTCTGTCTTAAGAGGATAGGTTAATCAATTCTAGTTTAACTGGCTTCTCTTGGAAGAATTCTACCTTAAGGATTTAAGATCCTTAGATTTTATAGATATCTAGAAAAGGCACCATGGTTTATGTTTTTAACTGAAAAATATATCTTCTTGAATTCTTACTAAACAAATAGAAAAATATTATAGCTTAATAGATGATTTATAAGAAAATATTGTGACAAGTTAATACATTTATAATTAATATGGTAAAAAGAATATGCTTTATATGACCAAAATGGACTATAGTTCTTCCTTCCTTCCTTCCTTCCTTCCTTCCTTTCTTTCTTTCTTTTTTTCTTTCTTTTTTTTTTTTTTTTTTGTTTTTTTGAAGTAGAATTTCACTCTAGCCCAGGCTGACCTGGAATTCAATATGTAGTCTCAGGGTGGCCTCGAACTCACAGTACTCCTTCTACCTCACCCTCCTGAGTGCTGGGATTAAAGGTGTGTACCACCTTGCTTGACCTTTTCTTTTCTTTCTTTTTATTTTTTCGAGATAAGGTCTCACTCTAGCTCAGGCAGATCTGGAATTCACTATGTAGCCTCATGGTGGCCTCGAACTCGTGATGATCCTCCTACCTCTACCTCCTGAGTGCTGGGATTAAAGGAGTGCACCACGCCTGGCTCTTTTTTTTTTTTTTTTTTTTTTTTATGGTAGGTTCTCATTCTAGCTCAGGCTGACCTGGATGTCACCATGTAGTTTCAGGCTAGCCTTGAACTCACAGAAATCCTCCTAACTCACCCTCTCAAGTGTTAGAACTAAAAGCATATGCCACCATATCTGGCACCTTACAATTGTGTGTGTGTGTGTGTGTGTGAGAGAGAGAGAGAGAGAGAGAGAGATTGAGAAGGGGTACGCCAGGGCCTCCAGCTGCTGCAAACAAACTCTATATGCATTTGTCACCTTGTGCGTCTGGCTTATGTGGGTCTTGGGGAGTTGAACTTTGGTCCTTTAGATTCGCAGGCAAGTGCCTTAACTAGTAAGCCACCTCTCCAGCTTATAACTCTTTTAATATAGGTTACTGGATGATTTTATGTTTGTTCAGCCAAAGGTTCACATTCCATGGGAGGAAGTGTTTTGGTGAACCATCTGACTGTCTAAAAGAAGCAGTAAGCTCCTGCTTATCCTTCATGAGACGCACTGGAAGCTGTTGCTTCTCTGCGTTGTTGGCTGCTTCAGGATGTGCTTTGTCTCTGGGGCTCAGAACACCACATGCTAGTGCTCATGTAGCTCTCAAGGGAGCCTTCTAGCAATATATACATTTTAACACTATTTAACACTGTCTAAAATTGCTTTCATTGGGCATGGTGGTGCACTCCTCTAATCCCAGCACTCGGGAGGCAGAGGTAGGAGGATCACCAAGAGTTCGAAGCCACTCTGAGACTACATAGTGAATTCCCGGTCAGCCTGAGCTAGAATGAGACCTTACCTCTAAAAAAGAAAAAAAAAATTAAAAAAAATAAAATTGTTTTCAACAGTTACCAATGTTCTCCATAGAAAATAAAAATTATCTATAAGATTTCCTTCTAATCATTTCATGAATACATTCAATTTATGACTGTATTGTGCATGTAGTTTTATACATTGCTTTTGTTATTAATATTTTTGTAGGTATACATTTATTTTAAAACATTATTCTTTTTTTTTTTTTTTTGAGGTAGGTTCTCACTCTGGTCCAGGCTGACCTGGAATTAACTCTGTAGTCTCAGGGTGGCCTTGAACTCACGGCGATCCTCCTACCTCTGCCTCCCGAGTGCTGGGATCAAAGGCGTGCGCCACCACGCCCGGCTTAAAACATTATTCTTGATGTTTTTACCCTTTATGTGCTGTACTTATAGTCACGTATTAATTATTGGAAATTGTGTTTGCATCTAAGTTTTTCAATCATAAGTAACATTTAGGTAAAAATATAAGAACATTCATTGAACACATCATGGATATCTATTTAGGTTAGATACCTGGAAGTAAAATAATGGGCCAAGGGATATATATTTTTGTCAGGCTCTAATATATTTTGTTCACTGGCTTTTGATGTGATCAATTTATGTTCCAATTAGCATCAAAATTTGGGGACCATCATTCCATTTCACTCACCCTAGCAAAGATCTGCTCTTAATTTTCAGTGTTCACTGTTTTCCAATTATTTATTTATTTATTTATTTTGCTTTTTCAAGGTAGGGTCTCACTCCAGCTCAGGCTGCCCTGGAATTCACTCTGTATTCTCAGGGTGGCCTCAAACTCATGGTGATCTCCTACCTCTGCCTTCTGAGTGCTGGAATTAAAGGTGTGCACCACCACACCCAGTTTGTTTTTCAATTTTTAAAGCAACATACCAGGAAGGTTTAAATCCAACAGATGAATTATGGAATATTTACAAAAATTCTGATCTCCTTTTTTTTTTTTGTCAGAGAGTAAAGGGGAAAACTTGCATTTGAGATTTTAAAAACAACAACATGTGGTAGGATATGGAAAAATCAGAATCTTCATGTTGGTGTGGATATAAAGTGGTATAGACACTATGCAAATGCATCTGGTATAAAATAAGAGAAATAAGAATAATGTTTTAAAATAAATGTATACCTACAAAAATATTAATAACAAAAGCAATGTATAAAACTACATAGGCAAGTTATTCAAAAACGTGTATGGGCATGTTCATACCAATAGTAATTACAACAACCCACAACCCAAATGTCCACCAGCTGACGAATGGACAAATGAAGTGGTATCGCCATACAGGGAGTGCTACTTTGCAGCAAAAAGGAGTGAAGTGCGTGTTCACGGGTGAACTTTAGTGATAGTATTAAGTAAAACAAACCACACACAAAAGGACCATATGATTTTGTGTATGAAATGATCAGAATAGGGAAATCTGTAGTGGTGGAAGGTAGCTCAGTCACCTCTAAGTACTGAGAAGCAGGGGGATTGGGAAGCAACAGCTAATGGGCACTGGGTTTCTTTATGGAGTAATAAAATATTCTAAAATTAATGGTTGCAAAACTTTGTATATATGAAACACTACTGAATTGTACATTTTAAGTGGAATGTAGTATTGCATGGTATCTGAATTATATTTTATTTTATTTATTTATTTATTTATTTATTTTGGTTTTTCGAGGTAGGGTCTCACTCTGGCTCAGGCTGACCTGCAATTCACTATGTAGTCTCAGGGTGGCCTTGAACTCTTGGCGATCCTCCTACCTCTGCCTCCCGAGTGCTGGGATTAAAGGCGTGCGCCACCATGCCCGGCTATGAATTATATTTTAAAAGCTATTATTAAAAACTTCATGACCAAGCCAGGCATGGTGGCACATGCCTTTAATCCCAGCACTTGGGAGGCAGAAATAGGATTTCTGTGAGTTCAAGGCTGCCCTGAGACTACATAGTAAATTCCAGGTCAGGCTGGGCTAGAGCAAGACCCTACATCAAAAACAAAAAACAAAACAAAACAAAAACAATAAAAAGCACTTCATGACCCAATAGACTATTTAAATCAAGAAAATATTTAGGGACCTTAGATTTCTTCCTTTCATAGCATACTTTAAATTTACCACTTACGGGCATGGTGGCGCACGCCTTTAATCCCAGCACTTGGGAGGAAGAGGTAGGAGGATCACCATGAGTTCAAGGCCACCCTGAGACTCCATAGTGAATTCCAGGTCAGCCTGGGCTAGAGTGAGACCCTACTTCGAAAAAACAAAAAACAAAAACCTGCCAGTTCATACCTACTTTAAATTTACCACTTATCCTGAATTCTAAATTTTTTTAGATTTGAAAGTAATGTCTTAAAAATAAAAGTTTGCTATGTGTGGTGGTTCGTGCCTTTTTAATTCCAGCACTCAGGAGGAAGAAGTAGGAGGATCGCTGTAAGTTTGAGGGCAGCCTGAGACTACATAGTAAATTCCAGGTCAGCCTGGGCTACAGTGAGACCCTTCCTTGAAAAACCACAAACAAACAAACAAACAAAACCCCCAAGAAACAAAAGTTCATATTCACTTACCACAGATGAACACCAGCATTTCCAAATCCAATGCCAGCAAAAGCACTTGCCAAGTGCATATCAGACCTTGCTTCAAGATCATCGGGATTTCTGACAGCCCTGTGTTGTATAAACACCGAACAATAACACAGTAATGTTGGCATTTCCTACTGCATAAAGAGCTGCCTTAGGGGAAGAAGGGGATGCAGAAATGCTACCCAGTAGGAAGGAAAATTAGGCAAGTTATTCAAACAACACCTTGTCTTCTAAATGAAAACGGAAGGGAAATATATTTTCTCATCAGTGGTTTCACCAAAGGCATAATAAATATGCTGTCAGCAGCTCGCGACATACTGTGCCAGAGGGAAGCAAATCCTTGATCCTTGGACTGTGAGAGCTGCACCAGGGAGGTGGCTGAGCCTCATTCTTCTTCTTCATTTGTCAGTGACCTTGACGGCAGTTATGAATGGACTCTGTGTAAACATATTCTCAGAATGTACCCTGAGCCCTTGTCACCAGGGGCTGCCTGCAGGCTAACCCAGCAGGCACTGCCATCTTTCTTCCTGAGACACTGAACCAAGTTGAACCTGCTGGGGATCTCTGTTAGTACCTGTAGGAACTCAACACTTATTCTCATGCTGTTATCATGGAAGTGGGACGGCACTGTGGCAGGAGCTTTTGCTTGCCCTCTGTGTCCCAGCTGCCACTCCAGTTCTCAAAGGCCCCGTGAGATTCGGTTCAGCCTTCCCACATACACTGCGTAGAAATTGGCCCCAGGGAGGGAGCTTGGTGTTTGCCCCCTGAACCATTCCTACTTGGTGTTTCCAAGATTTGTGTGGAGTAAACGGGTTCTTGTTATGACAGGACACCTGAATGGTGAGAAGTTTATGCCTCCTTTTCAAAACCTACTTTTTTTCAAAACCTCCTTTTCAAAACTCTAGCAAGGTGGAGTAGTAGATTTCAGTCATCATCTCACCTCTTGTGGGCTTCTCCAACCCATGAAGGAGCTCCCATGGCCTTTCCCTGGGCTCTGCTACAAATGTGACGTAAGCCCCTCTGTAGAACTTCTGGGTCAAGGCTAGAGAAGGCAGCATATCCAGGTCTAGTCTAAGCAGCCCATGTCCTCCCCTCCAACACTAAACACAAAACTGAGTCTGACTCACGTCTCAATGTCTCTCAGTTTTCACCTTTAAATATACTTACTTAGCCTTTCATACCTATGAACTCTACATCCACAGAGTTAACCAACTGTGGACTGAAAATACTCAGATACAATTATGTCTGAATTGAAAACATACAGACAATTTTCTTGTCGTTATTCATGAACAATACAGTCTAACAACTATTTACACAGCTTTTGCAGCATATTAGGAGTAAGTAACATAGAGAGATTCAAAGTGTACAGGAGAATATGTGTAGGTTATATGCAATGCCACAACATTTTCTGTAAGGGACTTGAATATCTACAGGCTTTAGTGGCCCAGGGGATCCTGAAAACAATGTCCTGAGAATATTGAGGAACAACTGCACATGCTTACTATTTCATGAGCCTATTCCTATTTGTTCTCTAACAGCCTCTGACTATTCATGGGTGTACGTATATATGCATGTATTTGTATCCTTTAAAACAAATTTTAAAATTTATCAATATATTTTTGATTTTTTTCAAGGTAGGGTCTTCCTATAGCACTGGCTGACCTGGAACTCACTGTGTAGCCCCAGGTTGACCTAGAACTCACTACAGTTCTCCTACCTCAGCCTCCCTGGTGTTGGTACTAAAGGTGTGTACCCCCATATTCAGATCTAAAATTAATCAACTAAATTTTTTTTTGAAAATTTTGGCCAGGCATGGTGGCACATGTCTTTAATCCCAACACTTAAGAGGCCGAGGTAGGAGGATCGCTGTGAATTTGAGGCCAGCTTGAACCTACACAGTGAATTCCAGGCCAGCTTGGTCTAGAGTGAGACCCTACCTTGAAAAAACATGTTTTCAATGATGGGGTCTTGATATCCTTCCCAGGCCGGCCTCAAACTCCTGGGCTCAAGTGACCCTCCCCTTCAGCTCCAGGGGCTGGGATAGTAGGTCTGTGCCACTGCAGCCAGACTGTATTTGTATTGTTAAGTCTTTTAAAACCTTTTCCATTCTCTGCTTCTTGAATCAACGATCTCTACACCCTGTTTTTCCTTGAATCTAGTTCCTGTACGTTTGCTTCACAGGTGGCTTCTTTGTACATTTGACACAGCATAGTCAGCAACTGTCTGGGTAGTTCTCATTTCTGCCAAGTCTCAAATGATGTCTGCTCTCATCCTAACTGCAGGTTTTGAGTTTTCTTCTTCTTTTTCTTTTTTTCTTTTTTTTTTTTTTTTTTTTTGGTTTTTCGAGGTAGAGTCTCACTCTGATCCAGGCTGACCTGGAATTAACTCTGTCATCTCAGGGTGGCCTTGAACTCATGGCGATCCTCCTACCTCTGCCTCCCGAGTGCTGGGATTAAAGGCGTGCGCCACCACGCCCGGCTTTCTTCTTTTTCTTAATGCAGGGACATATTGTACATCCTTGGATGGGCTAGTACCAACAATATAATGCATGCCAGCACAATCCTCCTGCCTCCGTCTCCCAAATACTAGAACTACAGGTGTTATGCCACCATGCCTGGATAGTTTTGGAGCTTTAAAAGAAATGATTGCAGTATGTGGTGTGTGTGTGTGTGTGTGTGTGTGTGTGTGTGTGTACGCACGTGTGCACGCGTACACACTCATGTGCCTCATATGCATGCTGCAAAGGCCAGAGAAGGATATCTGGCATCTTCTCTTATCACTCCTTGGCTTTATTTCCCTAATAACTCCCCAGTTTTTGGTTAGACAGGCTGACCAGGGAGCCCTAGTGATCTTCCTGTCATTGCCTACCTCAGTGCTGGCATTACAAGCACTGGTATTACAGGTATGTATGGTCATGCCTGGCTTTTATGTCTGTGCTAGGGATCGAACTCAGGTCCTCCCGCATAGCCAGCAAGTTCTCTTTCCCACAGAACCATCTCCCCAAGACAACAACTTCCAATTTGTCTCTGGGCAGTCATTGCCTTTCCAGACCCAGGGATCCAGCTTTTTTTTTTTTTTTTAAAACAAATATATTGTTTATTTATTTGAGAGAGAGAGAGAAAGAGGCAGAGAAAGATAAATGGAATGAGTGTGCTGGGCCTTCGGCCACTGCAAATAAACTCAAGATGCATGCATCCCCTTGTGCATCTGGCTTACATGGGTACTGGGGAATTGAACCTGGATCCTTAGGCTTCGCAGGCAAGTGCCTTAACCACTAAGCCATCTCTCCAGCCCAGGGATCCAGTTTTTACCTGCCACCCTGAGTCCCTTCGGAGGTCACTGGTAACTGCTGCTTCTTCATGTCTCTGGGCTGCTCTAGTGAATTCAGGGTGCACCTTTCAGAATTAGGTATGCCATGTTCCACACAAGGGCAGAATATGGGCTTTCTGTTCTGTCTCCCTCCCCTTAAGGCGACCTACCTCTTCAGATACTTGGCGACAATCCTCAGTGCATGGACTGCCCAGATGTCACTGATTGGGTTGCTGCCCTGGTACGCAGGCCGAGCGATGGGATTGGAAGGACAGGGGCTCCGCATGTGGTAGGGAAGGGCAGTGTAGGATTCCAGAGCATGGCTGAAGAGAAGTGTTTATAATGCAAAGAATAAGCAATATTTTCCACCCCCCTCCATTAATTACAAAACTCATTATTAACTATCATTTTTAACTCCTGGTTTGAAAAAAAAAATGGATTTTTAAACAATGTGTTAAAAAAACGGAGAGTTGGTTATTTCAAGAACCTCAGAGCTGCTTCCATGTGCAGGCCGTCATGGAGCCTAACTCCCTAACTGCAGAGGGTGAGACGAGAGTCACCCAGACCATGATGCACTGGGGCGCAACGTAGCATGACATGTTTTGCATGAAGTTTGCATTAGTTTCCAGTCTCCTGATGGAGGATTTACTCTCCTATGTATGAGAAGCCTTTCGAACAAAGCATTATGTTTTTTAAAAAACCTGATAGATAGGCGCTATGGTTTTATGGTTCTAAATACGGATTGAATTAGAAATGCAAGAATTATGTGTACACGCTGAGAGGACAGGGCAGGGCTAGAACCTGACCTCTGCCATGTAAAATATCTAGATTGCATCAGGATTCTGAATCCGGGGCGCACATGTCTGGAGTTCGTTCACAGGGGCTGGAGGCCCTGGTGCACCCATTCTCTCTCTCTCTCTGCCTCTTTCTCTCTCTGACGCTCTCAAATAAATAAATAAATAACAATAAAACAAAGATTAAAAAAAAAAAAGATTCTGAATCCACCAGGAGTGGTAGCATACACCTTTACTCCCAGCAGTTGGGAGGCAGAGGTAGGAGGATCACTGTGAGTTCGAGGCCAGCCTGGGACTACAGAGTGAGTTCCAGGTTAGCCTGGGCTACAGTGAAACCCTTCCCTGAAAAAGAAAGACAGAGATTAATAGAGATTCTGAATCTAAGAATATACTAGGCAGACACACTCACTGAACTGAGCTCACAGAAACTGTAAAACCTGGAAGTCTGATTACTGATTTATAATGATAATATACCTCCTGAGGAAGACAGACATCTGAACCTTCCAGCACCTTCTTTTACTGCAGGCAAGCCATGTGATGGCTTCCATGGAGTTCTAGCAAGGAGAATTACCTCTAAGGTTTAATTCATCTCTATGTTTATTTTTAGAGTAGACCACTGGGCCTTAGGGGAAGATTTCTTGGGACACGTGTTTTCTTGAACAGTCCTTGGTGGAGAAATATTACAGTTTGGATCTGAATTGTCCTTTGGAGGTCCATGTGTTGAAGCAAAGTGATATAGGTTCCTATCCAGTGGTCTTATCCAGAAGCAGTAGAACCTTTAGTTAGTGGAGCCTAGTGGACAGAAGTTAGGCTACCGTGGATATGCCCCTGAAGGGGAAAATGGGACTGCAGATTCTTTCAGTCTCTCTTTACTTTGTGGCTTTCATGAGGTAAATAGTTCTTCTCTGCCATGTGTTACCACCATGACATACTGTGCCATCAACCAAAGCTGAAATATCTGAAACTGCAAGCTAAAATAAACTGTTCCTGCTTTTGAGATGGTAGTCTCAGGTGTGTTGGCATAGTGATGGGAAGAAGCTGCTTAACAAATACTTCCATCATTCTCCTTCCCTGGTCCATTCCCAGCCAGTGACATCTGGGTCTGAGTAATTAATGGCCTGAGAGATGACTGCTTTGAGCCAGGGATGTATTTATTATATACTCGATAGTTAGGAAGACAACCTCATTTCTCTTATTTCCAAGTAAATAGGAGACAGTCATCAAAATTCTGATAATAGTGGCCAGAATGGAGTTGAATGTCACTTTCCTTTTTTTATTTAAAATTTATTTATTATTTATTTATTAGAGAGAGAGAGAGAGAGAGGTGGCAGGGGGGACGACAGAAGGAGATAATGGGCACACCAGAACCTCTAGCAAACAAGCTGCAGATGCATGCACCACCTTGTGCATCTGGCTTTACATGGGTACTGGGGAATCAAACCTGGGTCCTTTGGCTCTGCAGGCAAGTGCCTTAACTGCTAATCTATCTCTCCATCCCTTAATACAATTTTCTAAGCAGAAGAATGCACCAAGAAAAGAAGACCAGGGATTGGATAGACCTAGACATGGGTCCTGGCTATTACCTCCAGTTCATGTGAACAGGATTCAACTCAAGACCTGTGATATACCAGAGACTCAAGAAGTATAAGAAAGTGCCGACTGAGTGGGCATGAGGGAAGAAAAACGCTTATACTGACTTCTGCTACTTGCTGAGATAGTGGACTTAGAAGAAGCAACGGTATGTGAGATGAAGAGAATTATCATGTTTTATCAACTTAAGATGCCATCAGTTTTTTTTTGTTTTTTCAAAATAGAGCCATACTCTAGCCCAAGCTGAGTTAGAATTCACCCTGTAGTCTCTGGAACTCTTAGCAATCCTCCTACCTCTGCCTCCCAAGGGCTGGGATTAAAGGTGTGTGTCACCACACCTGGTGTCATCATTTTTTAAAGGTACTGCTGAGTACATTATAAAACATAACATTTAAAGATGTGCCACAAGATACACAGTTTTTATAAACAAAAATCATGCTGCTGAAAATTAAAAAAACACTACTTTGTGTAGATTTTAAGATATGTACTGATTTCAGAAACATGAAAATGTGACAAAATGTGCATGTGCCAACAGATGAACTAGGGTGTTTTGGGACTTGCTGAAAGTGAAGTGTCCATAGAGCTCCTACACATGACTGGGGCTAATGGTCTGGACCTCAGGAGCAAACTCTGTGGTAGAAATACTGATTGGGAGCATTTGGCCCACTGCCCTGAAGCTAAAGGAATGCACTATGAACCAGGCAAGTCACTAAACACCTGAAATACACTTTCCTTTTCCATTAGTGAGGGTCTTGTATTGACTGGCACTGCAGGGAAGCAATGATGTGTGTAAGGTCCCTTCTCTGTTGTCCCTGGTTCAGTCTGGGATCTTCCCTTTTAGGTAGGTGGTGTGACACTGAGATATGGCATGTCATCTCAAACTGCCCTCTGTTCTGTGCCCTGTAGCTATGGATGTTATCTGAGGTGATTATCCTGAATAGCAGGTTTGTGTCTCTAACCAAACTGCACTCAGGTACCAGCTTTCCAGCTTTAGTGTTCCCACTGGGTCTTATTGAAAGGGGACAATGAGACCCAGTGCAAGGAATCCTGATCGATAAAGGCTTGTCAGTGTTTATAAATAGGCACTTGTGTGGTAAAATGCTGTCCTTAGACTTGCCCTAAAAATCCTCTTCAGGTGGCAGCGGTACCTACCAAAGTACATCGAAGCCACTGTTGGCGACCACCTGGCCAGGCATGTGGAGGGTGTGCAGAGGATCAACTAGTCCCAGTGTGGGCTTGATGGCTCGTGAAGCAATGCCTGAAACAGAAAGATTTTAAATAGGCATGAAGCTGTGGACAGTATTTAAAAACAAAATAACTTAGGATAATAAATTGGAACGATGAGAAAAGATTCATTCTCATGAGGCAAGGAGCAGTTGAAAGAGATCTGGAATCAGAAACCTAGGTTTTTCAGTGATGTGCTAGAGTTGGCTCCTTCCAGGTCCCAGGAGCCACCTGCACACATCTCTTCCAGAATCATTGGTCCAGTTGGGAATATTCATACCACCAAAACCAGCAAAAATTATGAGTCAGTCTTATTCCTAAATTATGGACAGTTATTCACTGGCAGACTGCCAACCCTTGTTCTATATCTTTGTGTCATTGAACATATTACTTAATCGTTTTGAGTTCTTATACAGATATGTACAAGCAGATGTATATTTGATGAAGATTCAACCCAGAGCCTTTCAAATGCTAGGCAAGTATTCTACCACTGAGCTATACTCTCAGTCGAGATTAGACTATAATAGCAGTGTTTCATCCATTATAGATCTGTTGTAGGGATCAAATGAGATAGTATATAAGTTTTTTAAAAATAGAGGGAGACAGGAAACAACAGAATCAAATTATATTTATATTTGAAAATGCTAGAATCTCTAAGTCTCTGCATGCCAACTAAAATAAATAAATAAATGGATAAAATAAAATAAAACCCCAAACCATAAGGTCTGATTAAAGTGTTGGTTATTATAAGTATCTTTAACAGTGTCCAGGGACTGTGTAATTTCCTTTTGAAAAGGCGATTGTAAGTACACAGCTGAATGCTAGCTTATTCTGCTACAAGGGCTGAAACAGAATACTGAGTCAGACTTAGGAGAGGGATATTTCTACATATCAGCCAAGAGTCAATCAGAATTAAGGATAAATTTGTAGTTATGATAGAAAGCAGAACAGAAGGGGCCTGGAGGGATTGGCTAAGATGGAACACACAGCAACTTTTCAGAGTTATGGGAATGTCTAGAATCTTGATTGAGGTGTTGGTTATGTGGACATGTATACTTGTATCAAATCATACTTTTGAAATGTGGGAAATATGAAAATATCACTCCAACAAAAATTAACTTTAAATGTGAAAAAGATGTTAAAGGTATAGAGAACATGCATTTGTCATTAATCATCACTAGTGTGGGCAGAAGAATGATCAATATAGACTCACTGTATATGAACAGATTTTTGTAGCTAATTCTAAAAAATAAATTTATTGTACTATTTTCAGATGTACTTGGAAAAAGAGAATGTGTGTATGCATATGTCCTCTCTTTATCTCCAGAATTCCTTAATTTCTAAACCACAGCATTAAAGCCAGAAGAATAGGGGTAAAAGGTGCAAGAGAAAACACCCTGCAGGTAAAGTTCTTACCAGTTTTCACCTTCAAGTGTTCGTAGTCAAAAATGGCAACCCCGGTAGTTTCACTCCCAGTTCCAGAGGTCGTTGGGACTTTAAAAATATAATATTAATATTAGAAGGTATCCAAGTAAAGGTACATGGGGAGATTTAAGTCACTATTAAAAGTAAGAAGTAATATTAGGAAAGGAAGCTTTGCTGTCTTGCTGGTTGTATGTAAGCCTATGCTTGCATTAATGCTTAGGATCTGTGTTTTGATTAGTATGTATGGCGTCTATGCCTACATTAGCATGTATGAGATCTGTATCTGTGCTAGTGTGTGTATATATGTCTAATATACATGATGATGTTTGAATGCACATGCATGTTTAATGTGTACCATGCCTGTGTCTATTAACATGCAGACATATTCAATGTTTATGTGCCCTCTATATCTGTGTTACCAGGCATGAACAATATGTATGCCTGAATTAACAGTTATATAGAGTTAACAGGGCTGGGGAGATGGCTTAGAGGTTAAGGCGCTTGCCTATAAAGCCAAAGGACCCAGGTTTGATTCCCCAGGACCCACACAAAGCTAGATGAATATATATTTAACATGTATGTGGGTTTAATATGTATGCTGCATCCATGTAAATGTGTTTATATGTATGTGCTTGTGACTGCATTCACATGCATGTGGGTTGAATATGTGGGCTCTGTGGTAACATTCATGTATGCTATCTGTGTCAACACACATGTATGTTAATCTTGTAATACATGCCCATACTATAGCAATGAGCTCTGGAAGCTCGGGGGCTCCTCTACCCCGAGCTCACACAGCTGCAGTTGGGGATTCAAATGCAGGCTGCCCAGCACCTCCGGTGGGTGGGAACACTCATATTTGCTGTCTCTAAAAGACATCTTTATTCCCTCTTGGCAGCAAGCTCAGGAACACTCAGCCTTTGCTGGGCCCTGTGGTTTTGTAGTTCTATCAAGTTTCTAAACTTTACTAATCACCCCTCTGTGTGATGCTGACACGGTTTCACCAGAGGGTTCCATTTGCCAGACCCCAATTAGGCCGCTCCCTGCTGATTTCTCATTCAGGTCAAAGCCCAAAGTCCTTCATGTGACACAAACTCCCTCATGTCCCTTCATCACAGGGCCATTCACAATAGGGGCAGGAGAGGGGAGAACAGAAAACAAGACTGAAACTGAGCATATTTCCCTGTGACTAGTTAGTGCATTTTAGCTACAAAACTTTAGAGTGGTGTGCTAACAGCCATAAAATTGAGAGGGAAGAAAAGAATGGAAAATCCCAAGGTCCCTGTGGAACATTCAAACTATTCTTATATGGATTTGTGTGTCTGTGCACTGGGCAGCCATGGAGCAGATGTCATCCCAAATGATATGGTCATGCTGGCCACATGTCCCAGGAAAGAGACAAAGCCTGAGATCAGCTGAAGAGCCATTATGTGCAGGAAGGGTTGAGTCACTGAAAAATGACGGCAAATGCTCTCTTTACACTCCACAGTAGCTAACAAAATGGGACAAAGCAGATGGGGTTTAGAGGATAAACCTGCCAACAGAGGGACCTACAAAATGTCACTGAGGGTCCTGCCCCTCCTTCAAATAGTGACTCGATAGCTTAACTGTGCAGATTTCCTGCCACTGACCCAATCTGTCTCTATCTGTGCAACAGTGAAGACCAGGATTTTACAGTGATGAACTGCTATTTTGGTCTTAATGCATTGATTCAAAATGAACAAATGAGAAAGTTACAGTAATATAGACTTCGATGTTACTAGCTGGCCTCATTCCTAAGGCCATTCTGCCACTTGCAAAATGAAGCAAACAAGTAGTCTTTACCTGCAATCAGAGGCCTAAGGGACACAGTCACTGGCTTTCCCTTGCCAATGGGGGCATTAACGTAGTCGAGGAACTCTGAGTGGGGGCTGGACGCATACAGATTGGCAGCTTTGCAGGTGTCCATGGTGGAGCCACCACCCACAGCAACATAAGCATCGAAGGCTCCCTTTTTGGCAAACTCAATTGCATCCTTGAAGCTTGGAGAAGGGAAAAAAAAAAGTTGTTATGCCATATTTTTTCAGAAAAAAAAAAAAATAAAACTGTCTTCGCATTAAAATAAGGCCTGGGCCGGGCGTGGTGGCGCACGCCTTTAATCCCAGCACTCGGGAGGCAGAGGTAGGAGGATCACCATGAGTTCGAGGCCACCCTGAGACTACATAGTGAATTCCAGGTCAGCCTGAGCCAGAGTGAGACCCTACCTCGAAAAACCAAAAAAAAAAAAAAAAAAAAAAAAAAAGCCTGGAACAAATTTTCAACAACATTTGTTGATTTGTGTTCTTCTACTTAAAGTAAGTGACAACCCCACTACAAAGTTACCTTGCATCCGTGGGTTCCACCCTCACATCGTCATACACCTGAAAGCTGATACCATTCTTCACCAGGGAATCCATAACTGCTTGAACGGGAGGAAGCTGGGAGAGGTTCTTGTCTGTCATCAAGCAAACATTTTTAGCTCCCATGTTCTGCAGGTCCTACAATAAAATAATTTATAGGTTAGGTTTGAGTGTAGTAGTAAAGCTGCAAGAAACTCTTAGGGCAAACCTAACATTGTATTTCTTTAAGAAAGATCTGCGCTGGGTAGATGACTCAGTGGATGAAGTATTCCTAGCTCAAGCTGGATTACCCAATTCAATCCCCAGACCCCACGTACAAAGCTAGAGGACCTGCAAGGCTGTGGCAATGCTGGCACACGGAGGCCGATGGCAAGATGGGAGATGGAGATGGGAAATTTCTTCTGGAAGGGAGCTCCTGACTACCACCGCAAAGAGCAGCAGAGCAGAAATCCAGAGCAAGAAACCTTGACGCAAATGAAGCGGGCCAACCGCAAGTTGTCCCCTGGCCTCCACATGCGTACTAATGTATCCATGCTCACATACATAAATACAAACACACAAACCAAAAAAATCAAAATGAGGCATTTAGTTATTATCCACTAGTCCTTTCTTTGGGGTGTGTGAACTATTTGTGGTATGTAGATGCATGCCCTCCCCCCCCCCCATGGAGGATTCAGATGTCCTCTTTTTTTTAAAAAAAAAAATTATTTATTTACTTGCAAGCAGAGAGGTAGAGAGAAGACAGAAAGAATGGGCATGGCAGGGCCTCTAGCCACTGCAAAGGAACTCCAGACAAATGTGCCTCTTCTGCATCTGGCTTACATGGGTCCTGGGGAATTGAACCTGGGTCCTTAGACTTCATAGGCAAGTGCCTTAACTGCTAAGCCATCCCTTCAGCCCTGGTGTCCTCTCTTCACTGAACCTGGAGCCCCAGAAATCTTCCTGGCTCAAGGGTGGGGTAAGAGACATGCGCAGCCATACCTATTTTTTTTAAACTTTTTTTCTTAAAAAAATTTTTTTTGAGGGAGAATCTTGCATCTTGCTCTCTCTCTCTCTCTCTCTCTTTGTTTTTTCGAGGTAGGGTCTTACTCTAGCTCAGGCTGACCTGGAATTCACTATGTAGTCTCAAGGTGGCCTTGAACTCACAGTGATCCTCCTACCTCTGCATCCTGAGTGCTGGGATTAAAGGCATGCACACCATGCCCAGCTGCTCTCATTCTCTCTCTCTCTCTCTCTCTCTCTCTTTTTTTAAAATATTTATTTATTTTCAAGCAGAGAGAGACATAGAGAGAAGATAAATGGACAGAGAGAATGGATGCACCAGGGCCTCCAGCAGCTGCAAACAAACTCTGGATGCATGAGTCATCTTATGCATATGGCTTTATGTGGGTACTGGGGAACTGAACATGAGTCATTAGGCTTTGTAGGCAAGCACTTAACTGCTAAGCCATCTCTCCAGCCCCCATGCCTGCGTTTTTATGTAGGTGCTTCAGAATCGAACTCAGGTACTCATGCTTGGGAAGCAAACACTTTTACCTACTAAGCTATATTCCTGGCCCCCAGTAGCACTTAAAAAATTTGACATACATCTGGTACTTAGGACAAAAAAGATAAGACTTTGATACTTATGATAGGAGGCTGTAAACATCTCAAATACTTGCCATGCCCACTTCCTTTGTAACTCCTGCTCCATATCTAATATTTGAAACTGCCATCTGAAAAAAAAAGAAACAGGTACATCAGAGAGGTGGTCACTGTATTTATAAAAAGCACAAATGATTACTCATTGTCTAGATAATAATTTATATGCTCCTTAGTGTGGCCATCTAGATCACTCACCCTCTGGCCTTACCCTCCTTCAAGAGAACCTTAGCTCCAGTCATATTTTCTTTTCCCAAATATACCATAAACTCCCCTTCAGCTTCAAAGGCCTGTATCAACTCTCCCCAACTCCAGAGCTGCATCAACTCTCAAATTTCTTACTTTCACATTTAAAGGTAATTTTCTCTGCATAGCTTTTGCCTGTTTGTCTACCGACCCCTCTTGCATGCATGCATGCATTTGCATCCAATTCTCCTTCTACCTAACCAGCACCACTGAGCACCAGCTGCGTTGTTGGGCTCTGGTAACACAAGTAACCACAAAGCAGAGAAACACGGCCTTCTAACATATACAGGTAAAAGAAGAACTTTCATTCTGATGGATGATGGGTGTCTCTCTCTCTCTCTTTTTTTTTTTTTTGGTTTTTTGAGGGAGGGTCTCTCTCTGGCTCAGGCTGACCTGGAATTCACTACGTAGTCTCAGGGTGGCCTCGAACTCTCGGCGATCCTCCTACCTCTGCCTCCCGAGTGCTGGGATTAAAGGTGTGCGCCACTACACCCGGCCGATGGGTCTCTTTTTAATGGAAGGTATGCTTTGTTTGATTCATGTTATGCTCAAATTTCTTTTTTTTTAAAGAAATTTTTTAAAGAAAATTGTTTAAAAACTCTTAAAAATAAGGATTTAACCCATCCAACATAACTACCTGAATTTCTATTTCTGTTGAACAATCTGGAAACACTGGAACTGCATTTTCAAGCAGCAGCAATCATGTGGGGCTGAGTGGAGGCTGGATCTTTACTATTATTTTATTATATGGGGCCTGAGTTCTCAGAGGGTCCCTGGTGACCTTATGACTCCTGGACTAGGAGGAGGCATGGAATTAAGCAGGTATTTATAAATAATTATGTAATTACTATAAGAAAATGCACAAGAATTGTTTCTTTTCTCTTGCTTCAACACATTGCTTTGTCCTCTTTGTCATCACTATGAAGGATTCACATAGAATTTGGAGAGTGGAGAACTAAGTCTGTCATTTTTAAGGGTGTATAGTGTTTCAAACATTAATCCATTATCTTCATAAGGCACTTTGCTGAACAGAGCCCAATCAAAAAGAGATTAGAAGTCGGGCGTGGTGGTGCACGCCTTTAATCCCAGCACTCAGGAGGCAGAGGTAGGAGGACTGCCATGAGTTCAAGGCCACCCTGAGATGACAGAGTTAATTCCAGGTCAGCCTGGACCAGAGTGAGACCCTACCTCGAAAAACCAAAAAAAAAAAAAAAAAAAAAGAGAGAGAGAGATTAGAGAGAGATTATGGAACATTAATTAACAACACATTGCAAATGAAATACTAATGTGACAGGAAAATACTTTAAATTCATTTTTCAGGTCATTCATAAAAGAAAGAATGAATTGATAAAATCTACCTCAAAGGCATAGTCTGTTGTTTTCCCAGAAGGAGAAAGTCCAGGAGCTAGAAATGCAGAAATTAGCATCAGAGTGGACCTTAAAAATAAATACTGTTTTTTTTCTGATAGCAGAACCTGGCAGTGAACACAAGTACCTTCTGTAAAATCTTACCTAAAATATATATTTGGGTTTCATGATTGCACATCAAATTTAAGTCTCTCTAGCCCCCCTAAACAAATTTTTGAAAATGTAGTACACTAAAAAATGTTTTCTTCCAGAGCTGAAGAGATGGCTTAGCCAATAAAGACTCTTGCTTGCAAAGCCTGCTGGTCTGGGTTCTATTCCCAAGTACCCACATAAAACCAGACACACAAAGTGGAACATGTATCTGGAGTTCATTTACAGTGAAAAGAGGCCTCAACACAGCCATTCTCTTTTCTCTCTCTCAAATTAACAAATAAAAAATATATTTTTTTAGACAGGCATGGTGGCATTCACCTTTAATCCCAGTACTCAAGAAGCTGAGGTAGGAAGATTGCCATGAGTTTGAGGACAGACAGGGGATACAGAGTGAGTTCCAGGTCAGCCTGGACTACAGTGAAACAATACCTTGAAAAAGGAAGAAAGAAAGAAGTCATGTTAAAAAATACGTTTTTGAAAATGTCTTCCAGAAGTCTGGAGAGATGGCTTAGCAGCTAAGGCCTGCAAAGCCCGACTGGGGTTCCATTCTCCAGTCCAAGTAAAGGCAGATGCACAAAATGACACACACATCTGGAGTTTATAATGGCTGGAGGCCCTGGCATGCCCATTCTCCCTTCCTCTCTTTCTTCCCCACCTCTCTCTCTCTCAAATAAATAAATATTTTTTTAAAAAAAGTCTTCCAGAATCTAGAGTTGGATTTAGGTAAAACAATTAAATTAGAAAACTGTGAGGTTATTTTTCTGAGTTGTGAATTTTATTCCCTCCTTTAGAAAATTGTTGAATTTGTTGTTGTTGTTTCAACTAACCAAGTATTGAATCAAACCAACTGAAAATGAAATTCTGCCTTTGTGCTTGAGGGCCGTAAAGGCTGGGCATCCCTCTGCCAACTGGGAGGTGCTTAGTGACTGTAGGCCCTGGGCTTGTCCTGAAGGGTGGGTAAGCCCCTCGAGCAGGACAAAGGCCCTGGTCCTTTAGTCTCTCTCTTCTCCCTTCCACCGGCCTCTAGGTGGGCTCTCTGCATGGTCAGGCCTCTCCTTCCCATCCCCCAGCTCTTTGTTTATAACTGACCTCTTCTTCCAAGAGGCACAATCAGGTTTGTGTCAATAATTCATGTGACACTCGGAGGACATGCTGAAGCTGCAGTGGGCATCCTGCTGCTCTGGGGACAATGGATTCTGCTAAGGATTAAGATGTTGGGAACTGAAAACGTTTGCCATTCACTTTAATTATATAACAAATAGATTATCTTAAAAATAGTTGTGTGCAAGTCTTTCCATGTAAGAACCACCTTATTTATTTTATTTTAGCCTTTAGCTCTTTGAGATTCTTTCAATCCAAAAGATTTCTTCCTCTCAATTAGTTGTTTGGTAAGCCCACTGGTGCATTTTTAGCTTTGACAATATCCAATTTAAAACAGAAGAATTACACATAGCATTAAATACATATTTGAGCCTAGTAGTCGGTAGCATACACTCAACTCACCCCGCACAGTTGGTGCTACCACCAAGTCACAGTGAGAGGGAGGTTGTTCTCACCAACCAGCCTATCACAGGCCTTGGTCTTCTTGCTTTACCCTTTTCTTTTCTTTTTTTAAATTTTATTTTTATTGATTTATTTGAGACCGACAGACAGAGGGATAAAGAGGCAGAGAAAGAGAGAGAGAGAGAGACAGAGACAGAGACAGAGAGACAGAGAGGGAATGGGCACACCAGGGCCTCCAGCCACTGCAAACGAACTCCAGACGCATGCGCCCCCTTGTGCATCTGGCTAACGTGGGTCCTGGGGAATCGAGCCTCGAACCGGGGTCTTTAGGCTTCACAGGCAAGCGCTTAACAGCTAAGCCATCCCTCCAGCCCCTTTCCCCTTTTCTTAAGTGCATTATTACACTTTCTACAACTAAAATTCTGTAACCAAAATTGTGACCAGTGTAAAAACTCAAAAGTGCATTACCTTGGGAATAAGTATGAGAATGAGTTGGGCACTGGCATCTAGGGAAAAGAAAAAAGGAAAATGTAAATGGATACTGGAATAAAAAAAAAAACGAGAGAGAGACACGTTAAAGTAACTCTCAGTGCATTCTAGTCCTGAGAGACTAAACTGGTACCTATTCAGACCTTGTGCAACCAAACAGAAACAAAACAAACAAACAAAACACAAGGACACAACACAACCCAAGTTTTAAAAAAAAAAAGCCTTTCGGATCACAAGGGCAAAAACTTGACTCAGTTCCAGAATTATAGGATTTTTTTCCTCCCACAAAGTCATTTATACCTCTTAAATGCCTCAGGCAGCTATAAGAAGTTCTTGGCGGGGGGTGGAGGGACACGCAGGTTTAAGATGAAATTCCCGGGTCGCATAAGGCGAGGTTAGGAGCTTTGAGCTAAAGCTTTGTCTAAAGGTTGACTGTACAGCTGTGCCTCTTCTCACTAACCCCACCACCCACCTCTGCCCGGGGATTTTCCTTGTCATTTCCCCACATCTTCAGGCTGTTTAGTTTTTCTTCAAACAAGCCTTGCACCTGCATCTCCAGAAGCCCCAGACCCAAAGGCCTCACTGCTCACCGCCTCACATCCCCACGGCATCCTTGGCTGGCCTCAGAGTCTCTGCCTAGTCACATCCCTGGGAGGTCCTCACAACCAGCACACCCTGCTCCCTGGGACTCATCACCTCTTTTCATTTCACTCAGCTTCTCTACGGATTTGCCACCTCCTCCTTTCTGGAAGGTCCCCTCCCTCCTATGATGTGGTTGCCTCTCTGGGACAGCCAGTCCTTCTGGTTTCACTTTTCCCCCTATGGCCCACAAGACCTGGCATAACAGTGTGTCAGGAGATCCTTGAAGTGTGTGGACTCCTCCTCTCCCTGACCCGCCAAAATTCAAATCTGGAATGAAGACTTCTGATGGGGAGGGGGTGAAGGGAGGAACTGTGAAGAAAGGAGAAGGGTGACTCTCAGTGGTCCTCAGGGTAGCCCAGAACTCCTGAGGAGGGAAGTCAAAACACACTTAGGTCAAGACTGCCACCTACTGGTCACTTAACTCCCGTTCCAGACAAGAGAGCAGGCCAGGCCCAGGTGGGCTTTGCTTTGTAGAACGTGTCCTGCCCTATACCACTGGGGACAAGACAAGAGAAGCAAGGGAAGAAAAGCATACAAACTCAGAGCCTTGCAGAGGATCCTGGGAACGTAGACTGCCGCCTCCTGCCCCCTTTCATTTCTTTCAAACTACTTCGTTTCTGTGCCTTATTTGGTTACTGTCTGTCCCGTTGCTTCCTTCGGAGGACAACTATGTGAATTGTATTTCTTTGTTTCCTCCGCATTCCATCCTTCTCACCATACTTAGGGGTATGACACTCCAGGAATTCTTGGGGTGCTGCCCACCCTCTGATTCTCCCCTCCTTTTGTCGGCTGTTTCTGTACTTCCTTTGCCCCTGAAATCGGGCTGATTTTGCAAGTCTCCGCTTTCAGATGGATCCTCATGTGCGGACAGTTCACGCTGAGGGCACAGCACTGTCACGGGTGGGTAGTTCTTTGGCTTCCCAGACTAGCTGACCCGGGTTTTCTCTCACTGTCCTTTCTCCTGCTTTTTCATTCTGCCCATTCCTCAGTGTTGGCTTCTTTCCTAGGCCATCCTGACCCTTCTTCCCAACCCTTTATTATTTGCCACATACCAAGGCCCAGACCTTTATCCCCATGAATCTGTCCATTTCTCTAAGGGTCTTTGCAGCTCTGATTCCATTGTCACTTCTTGTTCAGAGTGTTACTGGTTTCCTAACTGGGTCCTTAGGCTGCACCTTTGCCATCTTATTTCCCAAGTACACTTAGAGGCATCTTTCCAATGCTTGCAGTCCCTTGAATAAAGCTGCTTCCACGACAAAGTTCAGATATGTACCAGCCTGTCTGGCCCAGCTGCCTCTTCATCTTGCTCCATTTCTGGATTCTCAGTATTAGCTTCTGAAAACTTAAGTTAGTCTTTGCTTTCAGTGGGCCACAATCTCTCCATTTCTCCCATCTACTGTCTACCTCTTCCTCTCCCCACGAACACATTTCCCTTCCCCTTTCCACTAGATGGGGGTCTTTTTTGTTGTGTCACAGCGTAGTCTTTTCTGGGGCCTCATGTAGACATCCTTCTTTGCGACCCATAGTATTGCTGTGCCTCTCTCCTGATTAAAACTGTCAAAACTTGCCTGGCGTAGTGTGGCACGCCATTAATCCCAGCACTTGGGAGGCAGAGCTAGGAGGGTCACTGTGAGTTCGAGGCCACCCTAAAACTAAATAGTGAATTCCAGGTCAGCCTGGGCTAAGTGAGACCCTACCTCAAAAAACCAAAAGAAAAAAAAAACTGTCAAAACTCACTGTACACCTCTAGTCTTTCCTTCCCACACCCAGAGTGAGCAGACATAATTCTACGCATGGTGCATTCCCTTCCCTTGCAACTGTTCTAAAAACATGCTCTGTGTGATACTGGTCCCAAAGGGTATGAATAGTGTTGTATGATAAAAACCATTGTATAGTGACACAAAAATAGAACACAGAATTTAAACACAGGTTGTTTTTTGTTTTTTTTTTTCATGTCCCTCCAAGACATCAATAAGTAGTTTTCCAAATTCATTCGGCTGCAGATATTTTTTAAAATCCTAGGGCTTCTCAAGACATTAGTGCTTCAAGATAAGAAACACTGCTTCGGTAGCTTTCTGTTATTCACAAAGTACAGTTTACATTCTTACCACAGGCCTGAGAACAAGCACTGAGGTTAAAACATTTGGGATCAAAGTCTGGCTGTGCCATCTGCTTTGCTATACAGCACTGGACACACTGTTTTCATATCTTCGCAGTTCTCCTGAGGATTACCCACTGCTACTAACAGGACATGTAACGTGTGTGCTGGACAGGACCTGCCACATGTGTCCAGTGTTAAGGTTAAATGTTAACTCACCGTCTTCATCCTCACCTCCACCTAGGAAGGTAGGCAAACTTAACTGCCCTTCCGCTAGGGCTCTTTCCTCTGAATTCCTTTCCAGCCCCTCTCCTTTCCCAACCATTTCTGTCTGGTAATTTCTGTCTCCCAGGCTGGTTCATGCGCATGTACTTTTCACGTACCTGGCCTTGGGAAGCAGGGGGAGTCAGACCTGTCTAACATCGAGTACTTCAGTTCTCTTCTATAAAGCTGAGTAGCCACTCAGCTGTTTCTGAACTGGGAGGGTAACTCACTCCAGCGTGTAATGTATGTATGCCTATTAAATATGTGCTGTTTGGACATTTCGTGTTGACCACTGTGCCAAGTTCTATACTGCCACGCGGTGGGGCCAGGCCCTGTCTTCTCTGGACCTTCAGTTTCCTTAATGGTAGATGAGCAGAGTAAAAGTTGTCACCCTGCATGCATGGCACATTCTGGTAATGCTCCTGGCTGTAGTGCACTGTGGTGTCTGCTTCTCTAAGGTCTGCAAGTAATCAGCGAAAACTGCATGGGTGGGCCCCGTACTCACGCTGCGCTCTGCAGGTGCCTCAGCAAGTGTGCGACCCGGGCCCGCGAGGCTGTGGCCATGGCTGTTCGGAGTCCCCCGGGCTTCCCCTCGGGCACCGCCTCCACTGCTAGCCAATCAGGGCTGTCTCCCAGCTCCAGCCCTGCAGGCTATCCCCGCCCACATCTGGCCAGTAAGGTCACCAGTCCACAGTGGCTCAGCCCATTTCCTCAAAGGAAGTCGGAAGTAGGTCCAATTGCCAAGCCTTACCCTCCAACAACGGGACATCCTTATTTTCTACTCTTAATTATTTAAATGCTAGTTTGTCTTCTGGAATTATCTTCAGATGGCGCATTTATACTTTTAACAGTAAACAAAAGCCTTGCAAAAAGTTCGATGTTCTTTTATATTAAAAAAAAAACCCGCATCTTTCTTTGCATAGCAATTTTTAAAAGTAGCCTTACAAAAGAGGCACTGAAAAATATTGCACACCAACTGAAAATCACCTGTCAGATCCAAACAGATGATAGCTACTTACCGCTTTGTAGTAGTGAAAAATTCCTCCAGATACTGGATTTACTGTGAGTAATTTTCGGAAAATATTTATTTATACAAAGATGTTTATTAAGATTAATCAGATACTGATGGTGAGAAAGGGGACCCTGGACAGCTATACACATTTCACCTCTTCTGGGGGTGGTAACCCACACCTGTAATCTCAAGTTCAAAGTCAGCCTAGGCTACACAGTGAATTACAGGCCAGAGTGAGAACGTGTCTCAAAGAACAAAAACAAAAACAAACCAAACCCACGGATTATAAACACAGAAAGACTTAAGGATTTTCTGAATTGACAAGTTCATTACCATTTACTGTCATAAGTCATTTAAAGTACTTTAAATGGTGTTGAAACTAGAAAAGTGTACAAAAATAATCAACACTGCTACCCAGGTCACTGCTGCGTGTACAACTTCTTCCAACAGTAAAAAAGTAAAATGCAACACCAGATGCCAGCATACTTATATTAAATAACCTTTCCAGTATTTCCAAACCACTTGGATAGATGCGATTTCTCCTTCTCTCCGCCTCGACAAATATACAAGTTTGTTATAAAAATAATGCAAAAATGTATAAATCAATCAATCTATCAGAAGTCTCGAAAATATAATTCAACCAATATCCAAAAGTAAAAATAAAAAAGAATGGCCATGAAGTCACTCTGGTTCTAACCAAATTACACCTGTAATTCTCAAGTCCTAAAAGACACTCTTACTCTCCAGCCAGTCTCGATTGTGGGGAAAACATTACTTCGTTGTAGTCCTCACTCGCTGGAGAGGAGGGCAAACTTGCCCCTTCCACCTCAATGCCATTTCCTTTTCAGCTCCCCCAACTTAGGACTCCGAAATCAACACTCAGCACAGTTCTTGCTCCAGAGAACAGGTCCGAGGGTGGAACTATTACTTCCGCCTCTTCCCTCCATGGGGCTGTACTCCTCCTCTCCTTTTGCCACCCACGCCAGGCGGTCTGGACTGCATCTTGCCGCCCAAGCCTCCCTTTCTCTTCCCCCCCTGACTGGGCGGACCGCCACCTTTCCTCTTGCCCCCAGGACCTGGTCGGCCTCCTTTTCTCTTGCCCTTCTGGCTCATTTTCTTCCTCTGGGCGGCGGCCTCCTGGTCCTCCTCCCTCATCTGTTTATTGGTGGCCCTTGTCACGTCCAGCTGAGGCTTCTTGCTGTTCATGACTCGAAGTAGCTCCAACTGGCTCTTTTTCTCGGCTGCAAAGTCCCCGAAGAGAGGCTGAAACTTCCTCTTCTTGCCGGAGCCCCGAGGCGCCTTCTCCTTGGGGAGGCGCTCCTGGAAGCGGCCCACCGAGGCGGTGGAGACCTTGGCCACCTGCATGGCGCGGCCCAGCTCCTCCTTACTCTGGTGCCCGGTGGGGTGCAGGCCGGCGGCGCTGGGCACCTGCATCTTGTGCGCGCGGGCCAGGTTCCGCAGCCGGTTCAGCTCGTTCTTGGCCACGCGTTCCTTCTTGGCCTGAATGCGCTTGGCAAACTGGTCTTCCATGGGGTCCGCGCCACCTGGCACCTCGATCAGCCATTCCTTGGTGTCGTCCCGGGCGCGCTTGTAGCCCCAGCGACGCCGCCACTGGCCGCTCGCCTCGTCCCACACCAGGTTGGTCTTCTTCTTGGGACGGATGCCCTTCAGGCGCGCGAACTGCTGCCAGCGGGTCAGGGGCCGCGGCCGGGGCAGCGGCTTCTCTCGGGGCAGGCGGGTGCTGGGCTCAGGCAGGCGCGCCACCACCGCCTCCTCCACGCGCTCCGTGGGCAGCTGCCACAGCTCGTTGATGAGCAGCTGCGTGTTGTCCCGCGCCAGGGCGCGCAGCTCGGCCTCCGGCGTGGCTCCCGCGTGCCGCACGGTGGTCGGGGGGTTCCGGTCCGAAGCCAGCAGGTTGCCCAGGTCGAACTCCAGCTCCAGCTCCTTGTGCACCGTGATGCGCTGCAGCTTCTGAGCCTCGTCCCGCTCCGCCTGCACCAGCAGCTCCTCCACGTTCGGGGCCTCCATGGCTCCAGCCCCACCCGCTCGGCACCCTAGCTTTTCGGGGAGCGCTCGAAGTTACCTCGGTCACTGCGGCGCCCAAAGAAACCGCAACCACGTGTGGACGCGCGGAGCCCTCGATCCGGAAGAGAAAGTTCACTTCCGGGGCACCCGAACCGACTCACGATCCGGGTCACCGAAGAATGGGCCGGCAGAGGGCGGCATTGGAGAGCTGATGGGCTTCGAGGCAGGGACCGCGGGCTCGCACCCGGATGTAGGCGGAGCTAACGCGAGGCGCTCCGAGGTTCAGGGCCTGCTTGGGACTACGTTTCCCAGGATGCCGCGGGAGCAAGGGGCGGTCGCGGCGGGCGCGGGCAAGTCAAACCCCCCAGGCTGATGGTGGTGTGGGTTAGAGGGTGTGGTTAAAATTTGGGTGGTTGAGCTGGAGAAGATGATTTAGCGGTTAAGGCTCTTGCCTGTGAAGCCTAAAGACCTACGTAAGCCAGATGCACAAGGTGGCACATGCGTCTGTAGTTCAAGAGGCCCCGGTGTGCCCATTCTCTCTCTCCCTCCCTCCCTCTCTCTCTCAAATAATATATATATATATATATATATATATATATATATATATATATTTTAAAAATTCAGTGTGTAACTAAATCCACTGTGAAAGTATTTTGGTAATCAGCTCTTCTTACTATTCCACCAGAGACGCATCCCACTCATGCACCTAAATGTATGGAAGAAAAACTCTACAGTTACAGGGCCCAAGATCCAATGCTGGAGTGTCTAACTTGTTTAGGCCTTTGAAAAATCCTGTCAGATGAAAATTCTAATGGACTACTTTCTAATAATGTAGTACTTTCCAGGGCTGTTATAAAGATAAATGTGTTGATGTCCCTTAAGAGAGAATCAGTAAAAGTAGTGAAGTAGCTCAGTGAACTAGCAAGTTTTATTTATTTTTAGTTTTGGTTTTTCGAGGTAGGGTCTCACTCTGACCCAGGCTGACCTAGAATTCACTATGTAGTCTCAGGGTGGCCTCGAACTCACAGTGATCCTCCAACCTCTGCCTCCCGAGTGCTGGGTGTAAAGGCCTTCACCACCACTACTGGCTTAATTTTTATTTATTTTTATATTCATGGTGGGTCATTTTGTCTCAGTTTACCATTTACTGTTATTTTATCTACTCTCTCCCTATTCATCAAGTGATAAATATGAAACATTAGTTCCTGACACATAGGAAAAACTCAATAAGTAGCTATTTTTGTTGTTAACTATGTTATTTCCACTGATTAAAAGAGCAGGGCTAGCAAGTGAATTGACTTATGTAAGGTTGTACAACTTGGAAATGTGGGTGTAGTAAGTATAATGACTAATGTTAGAATATATATTCTTTGCAATGTCATCCAAAAATCATTTTTAAATGAATTTTTTTATTAACTTTATTTCAGGGAGAGAGAGAGAGGCATATAGACAATGGATACTTCAGGGCCTCTAGCCATGGCAAACAAACTCCACATTCATGTGCCACCTTGTGCATCTGGCTTATATGGGTACTGGAGAACAGAACCTGGGTCCTTAGGCTTCTCAAGCAAGTGCCTTAAGTGCTAACCCATCTCTCCGGCCCCCAAATGTCTTGATATTCAGCAGCTTGTTAGAAATGCAACCCAGATGTAATTTATGAGAACCTTCATTTTCATATGATCTCTAGGGGATGAGTATATACAAAGTATGTACATGTCACATTTGGAAAGGCATTGCTGATTGAGGTTTGCGAGGTTTGTTTTCTTTGCCCAGGAGTTGGGCCTGGTAAAGAGATTATGCTGAATAATCAACCAAGAGCAAAAAATCTAACAGCAGTTAGAAAATGCTCAGTTAATGTTCAGCATTGTTCTGGACTCTACTTTCCCCCTCTTATTTAAGTTGTGGGATTTGCTGCATGTGTTTATGTTATTATTTTGTATCCTGAGATTTTAACACTCAGGAAGCTTTTAACCTCAGTAGCTCTATGGGACCAAGGCTATGACCCTATGAGCTAACTTGCCTTAAACCTTAAAACCTTTGGAATTGCCTTGGAGGGTGGTATTGATTCTATTACTTTGGGCTTGGTTTTGCTTTTCATTCGTTCATTCATTCCTCAGCAAGCATTTAAATGAATGGCTATTATATGCCTGATACTACATACAAAGATAAATGACACCTTGTGGAACATTGGAGAGATGGGCAAAGAAAACTCAGTGCTGGAGATAAAACTAGGCTCTTGTGTATGATAAGCCTGCATTCTATTCCTGAGCTACTATTGCAGCCCACTCTGATTGAGACTTTCTATTTATTTATTAAAATTTTTTTGTTTATTTGAATTTATTTGTTTGAGAGCGACAGAGAGAGACAGAGGCAGATAGATAGATAGATGGAGAGAGAGAGACTGGGCATGCCAGCCACTGCAAACGAACTCCAGACGCATATGCCCCCTTGTGCATCTGGCTGACGTGGGTTCTAGGGAATTGAGCCTCCAACCAGGGTCCTCAGGTTTCACAGGCAAGCACTTAACTGCTAAGCCATCTCTCCAGTCCGAGACTTTTATTTTTATGAGAGAGAGTAAGAGTGTGAGAGAGAATTGATGTGCTAGGGCCTCTAGCCACTGCAGTGGAACTCCAGATGTATGTGCCACCTTATGCGCATGTGTGACCTTGTGCAGCTGGCTTATGTGGGTCCTGGAGAGTCAAACCTGGGTCCTTGGGCTTTATAGGCAAGCGCCTTAATCACTAAGCCATGTCTCCAGCATTTGAGTTGAGCTTTCAATAGGAGATACAACCATGTATGATTTACCTCCTTTGTCAATGCTCTGAACTAGGAAAAAAAGAGTAGAGATCATTGGTTCTGTCTCACAGGATGAAATGTTGTTTTGTCTGGATCTGGACTATAGTTGTTTTAATTTTTAAAAACAATTTTTTGCTTATTTTATTTATTTATTTGAGAACAGAAAAGAGAGAGGGGAGGAATGGGCATGCCAAGGCTTCCAGCCACTTCAAACAAACTCCAGATGCATGTACCACCTTGTGCATCTGGCCTACATAGGTCCTGGGGAATTGAGCCTCAAATCTGGGTCCTTAGGCTTCACAGGCAAGTGCTTAACTGCTAAGCCATCTCTCCAGCCCCTGTTTAAAATTATTTTTTTCTTTTTTGGGCAGGATCTCATGTAGCCAAAGCTGGCCTTGAACTCATGAGGCAGCCAGGAAAGAGGATGCTTTGAATTTCCGGTCTTCCTGCTTCTTCCCCTCAAGTGTTGAGTTTACAGGCATGAGCCACCTACCAGGCCCTTAGAGGTACATCTTTGTTCCTTTTCAGAGCATTAGGTTCCAAATTGCCAACTACCTGCTGGACTTTTCCACTGTACTTTCAACTCAATACACTGAAAACTGTACAACACATAATCTTCCCTAAGATTTCCTGCTTCTTCCATCATGCATCCCCTCACCTTTCCCTTCCCCCTAAATACATGCTGGTAGATTGCCTTTGATACCTGAGGAACCATGCCAACAGGAATACAATGGTGAGTAAAAGCAGTTTCAGTTGATGTTATCATCATTCTGTCCTAGTAACTTGATCTTAAAATGATGAATTCTGTTTTTGACATTTCTTGTTTTTCTAAATCCAATCAATTCAAAAGTCTTGTTAGATTTGTCTCTGTTATTTTGTTCCCTTTCCATCCCTACTACAGTGATCTTATCACTATTCTTCTAGCCTGGGTCTCTTCCATAAGCCTCCCCACAGCCTTCTTTCCTTCTGCTAGTTGGTCATGGTTGCCAACTGGTTGGGACCAGCAAGACACAATGACAGAAGAACAAAATATGTGAAGGGAGTGAAGTCATGGAGGGTATATCCCAACCCTCTATTGATTGTCATCAGAAGGCCATCAGAGTTGTGTTTGTGTGTGTGTGTCTGTGAATACAGGCATGAGTATGCCACCGCACGTGTGTGGAGGTCAGAAAGATGACTTGTAGGGTCTTGATCCTTACCTCTCATGTTGGAGACAGGGTCTCATGTTCATTGCTCTGTTTGCTGGGCTAACTGCCTGTAAGCTTTAGACAGATTCTCCTGTCTCAGCTTTCTTTCTTGCCATGGGAATGCCGGGATTAAAGATGTCTACTATAGCACTGGGATTTTTATGTGGGTTCTGGAGATCCAGACTCAGTTACTACACTTGAATGGCAAAGGCTTTATCCACTGAGCCCTCTCTCCAGGTCCTCAATAGGCTTTTGTGGCCATCCAAAGGATAATTGGAATCTGGTAACCATCTTTAACTCTGGTGGTTTCCTTGGTACCTGCAGGCCATTGTAGTGAGTCTATTCTTCTTTAGGTTCTTTAAGCTGTGCCCATGTCTTTGGGCTTTGTAAATGTACTTGCTATTTATCTTTCTTAAATCACTCAGGTTGACTGCTATCTTCTGTCAGGTCTTTGATATCCTGGGAACATTGTAGGTTATCTTAACAGGCTTCTGCCTCCAAATTCTTCAGGGCATTCATGAAGAAGTATCCTCCTTGTATCTGGCTAATGCACACTCTTCTAACCGACTATTGATTGTTCTTGGTCTTACTTGTTCATGATCTGCCTTTAAAGTCCATGTCACAAAAGTCTTCCTTATAATTTCCTTCTAATCCTACTCTCCTGTTTCATATGTTTGAAAGCTCTCTCTCCCGATGTTCCTCAAGAAAGGCAAAAGTAAGAAGCAGGGCGGAAAAAGCAGCAATGAGATTTTTTTTTTTTTTTTGGTCAACTCTGTTGACATTTCTCATGAATGAACCTATAGGGAGAGGATTTTTCATTTTTGTCTCTCCCTCTATCTCAACCAGGAATAAGAAGGTTAAAGACATGAAAGTAATACTTTTCCCCTTCAACATATGGCTACTTTTTCTTTGTATTTTTTTTTAATGAGAGAGAGAAAATTGGTGCACCAGGGCTTCTAGTCACTGCAATTAAACTCCAGATTTGTAGGACATCTTGTACATGTGTGACCTTACACTCTTGTGTTACCTTGTGCGTCTGGCTTATGAGGGACCTGGAGAGTAGAACATGGGTCCTTAGGCTTTGCAGTCAAGCACCTTAACTGGTAAGCCATCTTTCCAGCCCAACATATAATTACTTTTAAAGCAATTAATTCATTATTTAATACATATTAACTTAGGTTTACTTTCTACATATTGCTCAGTTGCCTGTCTTGTTGATGGTGGAAATCTTAAGGAAGATTCAGCCATTGTCAATCCTGTAGTGAACATAGTTGCTTTTTCTTTGAATATTTTTTTGTCTAGAACATTTAGTATGCCAGTTAATTTGATAAACTATCAGAAAAGGGCCCTTAAAACACTCATATTATTTCCACATGGCACATTTTTTACTGATTTATAATTTTATTTTGGAAGTACTTCAATGAAATTTTACTTTTGAAAATTTCTTAATCATAGACAAAATTTGCTTCAGTGATCTTACTTTAATCAGAAGCCTATACTAAAATCTATTATTTTAAAATGAAACAAAGAAAATCTAGCAATAAGATTTTATGTAGTTAGCATAGAAGCAAATAAAGAAGCTACCAAACAGCACATTGGCTACAAGGAACTGTGTGTGTGTGTGTGTGTGTGTGTGTGTGTGTGTGTGTGTGTATGTGTGTGTAGGTGTGGTGTATGCACATGAATGTGCAGATGTGTGCATGTGCACACAGGGACAGAGACAATGTCAGCTGTCCTTCCTGTATTACTCATCCATGTATTTCCTTCAGAACCTCTTTGAACCTGAGTTGTGGTTTTTGTGAGCCCCAGCCATTCTCGAGTCTCTGCTCCCCACAGGATTAGGGTTATAGGACTAGGCCCACTTGTCTATATGGGCCCTGGAAAGTTGAACTCAGGTTGTCTCAGACCCTCACACTTGTGTCACGTGCTAAACCATCTCCCTAGCCCCTGGATTTTAACACAGCAAAAATTACTTAGTCTTTAGGAACTGACTCAAGTTGTTTTGATGTCTGTATAAGACTTGTCTTTATTTTTCAAATATTGGTCAATGAAAATTTTTGTACTTGCTTTATCACCTCCTATAAGATAAGGAAGCACCATGGGCTGATGCTTTTTATTCATGAACCGCTGTCATCATATCCCAAGAGGATATTATTTTTTTGGCCCTTATATTTGACTTCTAGGAAGAATTCAATTCATAGATGGGAAGTTCATGCCTAAAGGAAAGCTACATTTCCAGAATTTTAGGTATATTTGTATTCAAAGTATCCTACAACAGGAAATTTAAATCCTCTCATTAAACAATTGTTTTTATTTACTTCTTTATTATCTTGCCATATGAGGGCTGGAGTTACAGATACTCACTACTATATCCAGCCTTTTGTTTTCTGAGGCAAACCCAACAGACTGGCCTTCTTTTAAGTTTAAAAAATATATTATTTATTTATTTATTTGAGAGAGAGAGGGAGAGAGAGAATGGGCACACCAAGGTCTCCAGCCACTGCAAACGAACTCCAGATGCATGTGCCCCCTTCTGCATCTGGCTTACGTGGGTCCTGGAGAATTAAATGGGGATCCTTTGGTTTTACAGGCAAATGCCTCAACTGCTAAGCCATCTCTCCAGCACCCCATTTTTTTAATGAGAGACACACAGAGAGAGACAGAGAGAGAAAGGAGGAAGGAGAAGGCAGGAGAGAATTGACACGTCAATTCTCCTGTTTTCAGGCTTTCACAGCACATAGTTTTACCCACCAAACCATCTATCTCCCCAGTCCTTTTCATGTTTACATATTTTAATGTGTATGCATTATGTGTGCATGCAGGTACATGTAGTATATTCGTATGCATGTGAGTGCATATGTTTGCATGTGTATGTGGAGGCCAGGGGCTGATGTCAGGTGTCTTCTGTGATAGTTTTGCAGTTTCGTTACTGAGGCAGGGTCTGTCACTCCAGCCCCGAGATTGCTGACTAGGCTAGTCTTGCTTTGCCTGCTGAGTGCTAGGGTGACAGTCATGTGCTGCCATGGCCAGCATTAACAGGGCTTTGAGGCTCTGCACGCAGATACTCATGCTTGTGTGGCAAGTGCTTTACCACTTTGCCAGCTCCCTTGTCCTTTACTGACATTTTAATTTAGAAAAGAAAAATTGCAACACATAAGAATTCCTAACTAGGCATGGTGGTGCCTGCCTGTAATCCTTGCACTCAGGAGGCTGAGGTAGCAAGATTATAAGTCCGGGGCTGAGAGCGTAGATCAGTGGTAGAGTGCTAAGGTGTGAGCTCAAGGCCAGTCTTGACTATACACTGAGACACTGTTTTCTTTAAAAAAAATAACAAACAAAAAACTTTTTGTATTTTTCAGGTTAGAATATTAGCATTTTTTAAAGAGGAGATTTAGTTAAGACCAGGCTCCTGAGTCCTCAGTAGCTTTCCATTAAGGAAAGCATCCTTGTTGCCAGCCTTTAATTTGTCTTTGTAATCAGAGACCATGTATACATACATGATCCTAGCCAGTCAAGTTTTTCTTCTAAATTTTCCCACTCAAGCAATATTAAGAATGTAGAAGAGTTATGATTATGCCTAATAAATATTAATTCTTGGTTCTTGTTAACCATGGATTGTTTCTAAAGTTTAATTAACCCATTATTTTATAGAGTACACGGACAAAAGTGAAAAATAATGGGTAGAGAAACTAAAATTATGACTGTCTAGTTTTAAAATTCTGTAGGCTATACCTTTTGTAGGAATTCTTACTTGCTGAAGGAAACTGGCAAGGAAAAGAACCTCTTAGTGGTAAGTAGGTGTCATTGTATCCTGTGAGCATCTGAGAGCACATGGCAGCCTCACCCCGCCCCCCCAAAGACTTGAGAGGCAGGAGATGCAGCAGCTTGGAGCTCATGTGCTTTCTCTCAGGGCCCAGCAGGGCTGTCCATCTGGAATGTCTAAATAATGACCCTGGCAGTTCCCAGAATTTAGTTTCCTCCTCTTACTATTTAAAATATGTGACTTTTCGACTGGGAACGTTGATGTATAGTGGGTCCAGGGTTCCCTTCCATGGGATTTCAGTGGAAACAATTTAGATATGATGTTCATCAGGAAAAGAAAGTTTTGTTTTTTTTTCTAGGTGGCTTTTACCTCTCACCTCTGTTTTTCTTCCATTAAAATCCTATATTTTGGGGGGGAGGAGAGAGGGAGGGTGGTGGGATGGCTTAGTCAGTAAAGTACTCATCAAACATGAAGATCTGAGTTCGGATCCTCAGAATCCATGTTAAGGTTGGGCATCATGGCATGTGCCCATAACTCCAGGGCTAAGGAGGTTAATATAGGGATGCCTGGGGCTTGATGGCTAGCTAGTGTACCTGAATTCATGAGCTCCAGGTTCAGTGAGAGACCCTCTCTTAAACAAAACATGGTCAGTGATTGAGGAAGATACCTGTTATTGACCTCTGTCCTCCACACACATGTCCCTGCACACACACTTACACCCATGCACATGTAGTCATGTCACACAATGCATTATACACATGCATTTGTGTCATATGCATGTACATAAAAATCTTATCTTTGGGCTGGAGAGATGGCTTAGTGGTTAAGCGCTTCCCTGTGAAGCCTAGGGACCCTGGTTCAAGGCTCCTTTTCTCAGGACCCACATTAGCCAGATGCACAAGGGGGCACACGTGTCTGGAGTTCGTTTGCAGTGGCTGGAGGCCCTAGCATGCCCATTTTCTCCCTCCCCCTTTCTCTGCCTCTTTCGCTGTCTGTTGCTCTCAAATAAATAAAAATAAACAAAAAAGTCTTCTCTTCTTTAGGTGCCCCAATATTATTTTCTTAGAAAATGCTTCCTTTTGTGGTTATTGGTTAGTTATGGACCAATGTGCTTTATTTTACAAGCCTCACCCCCTTGCTGGTCATGTAAACATTCCTCCTTTTTTATTTATTTCCTTATTTTTTTTTTTTGTGAGCGGCTTCTTTGCTTGTTTTTAAAATTCAGTCAGTCTACTATCATTCAAGATCTCTGGTTCAGGGTACTCTAATTTAAAATTAGCTCGCTGTTCCAAGAAGTTACCCCCCCATATTAACTTGTTTAATTGTCTTTATTTATTTTGTTCTTTGCTCCCTCTCATTTTTTCAAAATAAAATTTGAAAACGAGGACTTTGTCTTGCTTGCTGTAGTAGTTGTAGTGCATAGAATATTATAGAATACTGCCAGAAGTATTTGTTGATTAATACTTAGTAAAGGCCTATGGAGTGAATAAGCTGTTCCCTTACCCTCAAGGAATTTGTGGTCTGGTAGGGAAATCAGAAAACAAACTCACCAGGAAACAGTCTACTTTAGAGCACAGAGTGGTTATGAGTTTATGCTCAGTGTCACAGCCTTAGGTTCAAGTCCTTGTACTGCTGCTGACTAATATAGGCTGAATTATGTCCCCCTTCCTTCCCATTCATATGTTGACATTTTAACCCCTAGAACATCAGAATGTGATTATTTGTATAGAGGATTTAGTAGGGGTAATTGTGTTAAGTGAGGCCATTAGTATAAGTCCTTATTAATTCCTGTCCCCTTTCCATCACTTTTTCCTCTCCCCTCTCAATTCCCCTTTCCTCTGTATCTTTTCTCCGACTGCTTTTATGTCACATGTATTCTTTTGTTCTTCCCTCTCCCTCCCTTCCAGATCACTTCTTTTTTAAAAAAAATTACTGGAGAGAGACAGAGAGAGAGAGAGAGAGTGAGCGAGCGCGAGAGAGAGCGAGAGCGAGCAAGCGAGACAGAGACAGAGACAGAGAGACAGAGAGGAGAGAGAGAATGGGCATGCAAGCGCCCCAGCTACTGCAGATGAACTCCAGACAGGTGCGCCCCCTTGTGCATCTGGCTAACGTGGGTCCTGGGAAATCAAACCAAGGTCCTTTGGCTTTGCAGGCAGGCAAATACCTTAGCCGCTAAGCCATCCCTCCTGCCCCAGATCATCTCTTTACACTCACTTTTGGTTATGGTTCTAACCTATAGGTTTATCCACATTGACCTCATATATTCATAGTTATAGATATTACAAGGTAAGACTCTCATGTCAGAGAAAACGTAGTTTTGGTCTTTCTGAGTTTGAGTCATTTCACTTAATATGATTTTTTTCCAGATCCATCCATTTTCCTAAAAAATTCATTTTTCCATACTGCTGAATAGAATTCCATTTGTATATGTACTACATTTCCATTATTCATTCATCAGCTGATGGGCATCTAGGCTGATTAAATTCTTACCTATTGTGATTAGAGCCATAATAAGCATGGATGTGCAAGTATCTGTGGTATAGTGTGGAGTCCTTAGGATATATGTCCAGAAGCGGGTCATATGGGAGGTCTATTTCTTTTCTTTTCTTTTCTTTTCTTTTCTTTTCTTTTCTTTTCTTTTCTTTTCTTTTCTTTTCTTTTCGCTTCTCTTCTTTTCTTTTTATTTTATTTTAAAAAATGTTTATTTTTTATTTATGAGAGAGAGAGAGAGGGAGAGAGAAGAGAGAATGGTTGCGCCAGGGCCTCTAGCCACTACAAACGAACTCCAGATGCATGTGTCACCTTTTGCATCTGGCTTACGTGGGACCTGGAGAATCAAACTTGGATCCTTAGGCTTCACAGGCAAGTACCTTAACCATCAAGTCATCTCTCCAGCCCCAAGCATTTTATTTTTATTTATTTATTTGAGGGAGAGAGAGAGAGAGAAAGAGAGAGAATGGGTGCACCACGTCCTCCAACCATTGTGGATGAATTCAAGATGCATGCCCTGCCTTGTGCATCTGGCTTATGTGAGTCCTTGGGAATTGAACATGGGTCCTTTGGCTTCTCAGGCAAGTGCCTTAACTGCTAAGACATCTCTTCAGCCTGCTTTTCTTTCTTTCTTTTTTAAATTAATGAATTTTTTGTTTATTTTCATTTATTTGAGAGCAACAGACACAGAGAGAAAGCAGGAGAGACAGAAAGAGAAAGAATGGGCATGCCATGTTAGGACCTCCCTTGTGCATCTGGCTTATGTAGGTCATGGTTAATCGACCCTCTAACCAGGGTCCTTACACTTCACAGGCAAGATCTTAACCACTAAGCCATCTTTCCACCCCCTAGTTAATTTTTTTTAAACATAGGTTGTTGTATGTTTCCTCCATCAGTCCTCATTTCCCTGTGGGCTCTCCTCAATAGGGTCATTGGTATTCACAGTGTGGTAATTAGGGCCTTTGTCTCTGGGAGGAATTGTGCCACAGGTTGTTTCTACCTGTCCCTCTTTCTTAACAGTCCCTGAGCCCTGGCAGGTGTGTTATCAGTTGGTGTTGACTTCTTTGTAGCCTCTGTAGTTCTGTTATGATGTACTTTGTTTCACCACAGTGTTCGTTGCTATTTTCCTGATGTGGATGTCAGGCTAGCATTAGGAGCAACACTTGTGTTGCAGTCAGGTTCACATTGCTGGTAGAAATCACCCAACCAAGAGCAGCTGGTGGGAAAAAGAGGTTTATTTTGGCTTACAGGATTGAGGGGAAGCTCCACGATGGCAGGGGGAAATGATGACATGAGCAGAGGGTGGACCTCACCCCCTGGCCAACATAAGGTGGACAACAGGAACAGGAGAGTGTGCTAAACACTGGCATGGGGAAACTGGCTATAACACCCATAAGACTGCCCCCAGCAATACACTCCCTCCAGGAAGCATTAATTCCCAAATCTCTGTCATCTGGGAACTAGCTGATAGAGCATTCAGAACACCTAAGTTTATGGGGGACACCTGAATCAAACCACCACATTCCGCCCCTGGACCCCATAAACTGATATTGATACATGATGTAAAATACAATGCATTCACTCCAACTTTAAAAGTCCCCATAGTTTTTATCAATCCCAATGATATTCAAACATCCCCATAGTCCATGATCTTTTAATTGAGCCATAATACCAAAAAGTCCTCCAAAACCCCATAATGGCACAGAATAAATATTCACACTGCAAAAGATGGCATTGGGCATAGCAAAGAAACATTCAGCCAATATAAGATTTAAAACAACCAGGGCAAACATCAAACTCTGTAGCTCCAAGTCTAACAACTCTAGCCAGTGACAAATCTCCAAGTCCACTAATCCTAACCAGTAACAAGTCTCTGGAATTCCAAATCCACCCTTTCAGCTAGGCCACTCACAGTCCTGGAAAACTTCATTGGGGCTGGCAACTTTCCTTAGCAGCCATCTTGTGGTCCTGGCATCTCCACTGGTTCTCCACTGCAATCCATGATTCATCCTCATGGCTCCATTCGGTCTCTACGCAGGCAACCAGAAAACCTGCTTCACACTGCCCATGGCTGTTTCCAAAACACAAGACTGTGTCTCAAACTCAATAACCCTCTTTCCAGCATTTCTTATACTCCACGATACCAGGTAGGGTGCCAATTTGTTAATCCAGGGGGGAATAAAGCAGACTTTGAAGAACAGGACACTCCTTGAGCATTCAGGCCCCTTCAAAAGAGTCCACATTCTTCCTGTTGTCCCAGCGCAGGTCAGCTGGCTCAGCCTCAAAGGTTGTAATCTCTCAAACAATTTGCAGGTGAATGGACAGCAATTTAGGCCCAAAGATTTCATTTTTTCTGTGCCATAACCCTCTGCTCACACAAGTTCATTTCTATGCAAAGCAACCCTGCACAACTTCTCAGGACATGGGTATAACAGCAAGCTTTTCACACAAACTGCTAGCTCAGTCCAAGCAAAGCTCTTTCTCACCCTCATAAGCCAAATCTCACAGTCCATAGTTCTTACTGCATTTAGGTCTTTCAACTCTGACCAGAATAGTCCATCAAGCTGTACTTACAGCACTGCAAGGTGTCTCTTAGACCAAGGTTTCAAATCCTTCCACATTCCTCTTGAAAATCAGCTCCAAAAGGCCAAGCCACACAGTTAGGTGTCTAGCAGCAATCCCACTCCTCGGTACCGCTTTATTGTTGCAGTCAGGTTCACATTGCTGGTAGAAATCACCTAACTAAGAGCAGCTTGTGGGGAAAAAGAGGTTTATTTTGGCTTACAGGCTCACGGGGGAAGATTCATGATGGCAGGGGAAAATGATGGCATGAGCAGAGGGTGGACATCACCCCCTGGCCAACATAAGGTGGACCATAGCAATAGGAGAGTATACCAAACACTGGCAAGGGGAAATTGGCTATAACACCCATAAGCCTGTCCTGAATAACACACTACCTCCAGGAGGCTTTAATTTCCAATTGCCATCAGCTGGGGTGACTAGCATTCAGAACACCTTAGTTTATGGGGGACAGATGAATCAAACCACCACAAGGGGCCAGGGGCAGAATATGGTAGTTTGATTCAGGTGTCCCCCATGAATTTAGGTGTTCTGAATGCTGGGTTCCTAGCTGATGGAGCTTTGGGAATTAATATCTCCTGGAGGCAGTGTATAGTTGGGGTGGGCTTATGGGTGTTATAGCCAGTTTCCCCATGCCAGTGTTTGGCACACTCTCCTGTTCCTGTTGTCCACCTTATGTGGGCCAGGGGGTGATGTCCACCCTCTTCTCATGCTATCATTTTCCCCTGCCATCGTGGAGCTTCCCCTCAAGTCTGTAAGCCAGAATAAACCTCTTTTTCCCACAAGCAGCTCTTGGTTGGGTGATTTCTACCACCAATGTGAACCTGACTTCAACACTCCTCCAAAATGAGAAACTCGGTGGGCTGGGCCAGCAATCTGATGTAATAAGTTCTAAAGCTCTCTTGAACTTTTTCTCTAACACTTGGGAACTCTGACACAGAGAGCTTGATTGTTTTCAAGCATTTGCATGACCAAAGTACTCTGCAGGGCTTGCCTAAATGTGGATCCTTCAGCCCATGCTAGAGACTTGGAGGCAGTAAATCGAAAGAGCTATGAGGGAAGTGTGTGTGCGTGCGTGCATGCATGTGTGTGTGTGTGTCTGTGTGTGTGTGTGTGTGTATGTACAATTGACCTTAATCTTTGCAAGTGCTTGGTCTCAGGACCCACAAATCCTTAAATACCCAAATGCTTGGATATTAGTCCTTTACTTGCATATAACATACATATATTCTCCCTATTACTTTAAACTCTATTCCATAAATATTCACTGTGGTGGTTTGACTCAGGTGTCCCCCATAAACTTAGGTGTTCTGAATGCTAAGTTCCCTCCTGGAAGGAGTGTATTGTTGGGGGTGGACTTATGGGCTTTATAGCCAGTTTCCCCATGCCGGTGTTTTGGCACACTCTCCTGTTGCTATGATCCACCTTATGTTGGCAAGGGGGTGATGTCCACCCTGTGCTTATGCCATCGTTTTCCCCTGCCATTGTGGAGCTTCCCCTCAAGCCTGTAAGCCAAAATAAATCTCTTTTTACCAGAAGCTGCTCTTGGTTGGGTGATTTCTACCAGCAATATGAACTGGACCGCAACAGAAAGTGGTACTGAGGAGTGGGATTGCCGCTAGACACTGTGTGGCTTTGGCCTTTGGGAACTGATTTTCAAGAGGAATGTGGGAGGATTTCAAACCTTGGCCTAAGAGATGTCTTACAGTGCTGTAAATACAGCTTGATGGACTATTCTGGTCAGAGTTGAAAGACCTGAATGCAGTAAGAACTATGGACTGTGAGATTTGGCTTATGAGGGTGAGAAAGAGCTTTGCCTGGACTGGGCTAGCAGTTTGTGTGAGAAGCTTGCTGTTGTGCCCATGTCCTGAGAAGTTGTGCAGGGTTGCTTCACATAGAAATGAACTGGTGTGAGCTGAGTGATATGGCACAGAAAGAAAAACCTTTGTGTGAATTGTTGCCCATTCAACTGCAACTGAGAGATTACACCCTTTGAGACTGGGCTAGCTGACCTGTGCTGGGGCAACAAGAAGAATGTGGACTCTTTTGAAGGGGCCTGAGTCCTCAAGGAGTGTCCTGTTCTTCAAAGTCTGCTTTATTCCCTCCTGGATTAACAAATTGGCACCCTACCTGGTATAGTGGAGTATAAGAAATGCTGGAAAGAGGGTCATTGAGTTTGCAAAACGGTCTTGTGCTTTGGAAATAGCCATGGGCAGTGTGAAGCAGGTTTGTTGGTTGCCTGCATAGAGACCCCATGGGGCCATGAGGATGAACCGTGGCTTGCAGTGGAGACCCAGTGGAGATGCTGGGACCATGAGATGGCTGCCGGCCCCGATGAAGTTTCCCAGGACTAGCTGGAGGGGCGGAATTGGAATGCCAGAGACTTGTTGCTGGTTAGAATTATCGGACTTGAAGATGTGTCACTGGCTAGAGTTGCTAGACTTGAAGCTACAGAGTTTGATGTTTGCCCTGGTTGTTTTAAATCTTGTATTTGTTCAATGTTTCTTTGCTATGCCAATGCCATCTTTCAGTGTGAATATTTATTCTGTGCCATTATGGGTTTTTTGAGGTTATTTTTTGGTATTATGGCTCAGTTAAAAGATCTTGGACTATGGGGATGTTTGAACATCATTGGGATTAATAAAAACTATGGGGACTTTTAAAGTCAGACTGAATGCATTGTATTTTACATCATGTGTGGATATCAGTTTATGGGGGCCAGGGGTGGAATGTGGTGGTTTGATTCAGGTGTCCCCCACAAACTTAGGTGTCCTGAATGCTAGGTTCCCAGCTGATGGATATTTGGCAATTAATGCCTCCTGGAAGGAGTGTATTGTTGGGGGCGGTCTTATGGGTGTTATAGCCAGTTTCCCTAGGCCAGTGTTTGGCACACTCTCCTTTTGCTATGATCCACCTTATGTTGGCAAGGGGGTGATGTCCACCCTCTGGTTATGCCATCGTTTTCCCCTGCCATTGTGGAGCTTCCCCTCGAGCCTGTAAGCCAAAATAAATCCCTTTTTCCCAGAAGCTGCTCTTGGTTGGGTGATTTTTACTAGCAATGCGAACTGGACTGCAACATTCACTATAGGTACAATGATTTTTCAAATGTTTTCTATCTATAGTTGTGGCTCAATCTATAGATATGGATGGAGGCCATGGATATAGAGGGTTGTCTGTGTACACACACACACACATTAGAAAAGTGGTTCTTGTATTGGTGGTCTGTAAGCCAAAATAAACCTCTTTTTCCCCCACAAGCTGCTCTTAGTTGGGTGATTTCTACCAGCAATGCAAACCTGAGTGCAGCAGTCAGGGATGGTGATACTTCCTGAAATGTTTCTTTTGTTGAGAATAGTTTTGGAGATCCAAGGCCCTCTGCAGTTCCATATGAGTTTTGATGCTTTTTTTTTTTTTCCTATTTTTGTGAAGCAGCTTTCTCTTTATAGGTATTAAATTGAATATGTAAATTGCTTTTGGTAGAATGGCCAGTTTTATGTTGTTGATTCTTCCAACCCATGAGCCATCTTTTCATATCCTCCTTGATTTCCTTCTTCAGTGTTCTTTTTTTTAGTTTTGTTTATTTTTATTTGTTTATTTGAGAGTGACAGACAGAGATAGAAAGAGGCAGTTAGAGAGAGAGAATGGGCACACCAGGGAATCCATCCACTGCAAACAAACTCCAGACACGTGCACCCCCTTATGCATCTGGCTAACGTGGGTCCTGGGGAATCGAGCCTCAAACCAGGGTCCTTAGGCTTCACAGGCAAGTGCTTAACCACTAACCCATCTCTCCAGCCCTCTTTCAGTGTTTTCATGTTTTCTTGGCTAGTGAAATTACAAGATATTTAATTTTTTGTGGCTGTTGAAAACAGAATAGCCTCACTGGCCTTTTTCTCCATATGTTTATCTTTACTGTATGGAAAGGCTACTGATTAAAAAAAAATCTTTCTTATTTTATTTGCAGAGAGAGATAGGGCCTCACAACACTGCAGATGATCTCCAAATACATGTGCATCTAACTGTATGTGGGTCCTGGGGAATAGAACCTGGGTCATTAGGCTTTGTAGGCAAGCACCTTAACCACTGAGCCATCTCTTTAGCCCCAAGCACCATGTTCTTAATTGAGCAGGTATCTAAATGCTTCATCAGTACCATAGGTTCTCTGTAAAGTAAATAATTCACACCAATATGTTATGGTTTCACTGTTGGAAACAATACACCAACAAGTACAACTGGAGAAAGAATAAGACATTGATCATTTACAACCCATCCTTCTACAATAATGAGTCAGAGGGAACTGACATAGCAAGTTGATTCTGGGAGCAGTAAACCTTGACCACTGGTTTATCTCCCAAGATGATGTGACTTCATGATCCACAGAATTCTCACCAACTCAGCTTTCAAATTCATGAGCAAACATAATAAAACTATCTGATAATTACAGAGGATGTACCAGTGTGTTTAAAGAACTTCATATTGTTTGGGAGTAGGTAGAAATGTTATACACTTTGCTTTCTTATACATACAGAATCCAAATACTTCAACTTCTTTAAGCTAGAAAAACACCAAACAATATCTGATCTCTCCTTTGCTGTAAGATACTCATAAATATTTTTATTGGGCTGGAGAGATGGCTTAGTGGTTAAGCGCTTGCCTGTGATGCCTAAAGACCCTGGTTCGAGGCTCAGTTCCTCAGGTCTCACGTTAGCCATATGCACAAGGGGGCACATGCATCTGGAGTTTGTTTGTAGAGGCTGGAAGCCCTGGCACGCCCATTGTCTGTCTTTCTCTATCTGCCTCTTTCTCTCTCTGTCTGTCACTCTCAAATAAATAAAAATAAATAAAATTAAAAATAAATAAATAAATATTTTTATTGACAAATGCTATAGACAATAAACCATGATAATTTCCTCGCCCCTCACTTCCCCTGTCACAACTGCACTCTCTATCATATCCCTCCCCCCTCAATCAGTCTCTCTTTATTTTGATGTCATCATCTTTCCCTCCTATTATGAGGGTCTTGTGTTGGTAGTGCCAAAGGCGCTGTGAGGTCATGGATATCTAGGCTATTTTGTGTCTGGAAGAGTACATTGTAAGGAGTCCTACCCTTTTTGACTCTTACATTCTTCCCACCACCTCTTCCACAATGGACCCTGAGCCTTGGAAGGTGTGATAGAGATTTTTCAGTGCTGAGCACTCCTCTGTCACTTCTCAGTACTATGGTGCCTTTTGAGTCATCCCAGAGGTCACTGCCATCTGAAAAGAGAAGCTCTGTTAACAAAAAGTGAGAGTAGCATTAATATATGGGTATGAACATTAAGAGACATGCTCACCAGGTAGATGGGTGAGCATAAAATATGCATTTTCCCAGACACCAGCAGGCATTACACCTTAGGACTCATGACCTCTCCTAACATAGCTTGTCAGTATCAGGCATGTATTCCCTCCCATGGAGTGGGCCTCCAGTCCAGTTAGAGAGAGAGAGTGGTTGGTTTCTCCCACAACAGATATGCTACCCATTGGTTCATTTGGCTGGCTGACCAAAGTTAAGGCTTGCAGTGTCCACTGTTGTTTATCTCCACTGGTGACTTTTTCTCCCTCATGGAGCTGTATACAGTGTAGCTTTTTCCAGGTTTTTTTTTTTTTTCAGCTGGTCTATAGGGAGGAGGTTTTCATCTCAGCTCCAGCAAGACTTCTCAGTAACCTTGCAACCCAAACATGTGGAACCTTCAGCAATAGGGTCTTACCATCTATTACTGGTGGGAAACCAAAAGCCTTGGCAATGACATGTAATGTTCTGGGAATATCAGGGACCTCCCTGACCAACAACTCGCTGGGAGGTATCCCATCCCTGGCACTGAAATGTTTCTAGTAGCAATCTATGGCTTCTGGATGTGACATTGTCCAAAAAAGTAGGTTACCATATAGCTTATTCATACCCTTTTAGATTTTGATTGACCATTCCGCTGTCAGACATAGGCAGGGCCCTGGGTTAAAGCAAACCTAAGATGTCTGACATGAAAGCGCTAGGCTATGGAGAGGTCACAGCAGCCTAAATCGCCGGTCATATCTCAGGGACCAGACTGGCAGGGGAGTTCCTCCCCCCCATTCTCATGGGTTGCAGTGAGCCAGGATCCTCCCCCCATTCTTAGGGGTTGCAATGAGCCTGGACCACCAGACAAAATCTCAGATCCTGAGATTGGCAAGAAGTAAGGCCACTCTCTCTCCAAGAACAAGATACCTGGACATTCAGATAAGACTGAGGCTTTGCCCATAACCCTGTAGCCTTTGGCTAGTTGCCTAGGAAACTCCTTATATGGTACCAGCCAGCATCTTTGCACAGCCCATTCCCTTACCATTGCCTATGTGTTGGAATGTATGTTCCCATATGCTAATTAGGCATCAGCAAGCAACCTTGTACATCCAATCTCCTTAGGACCCTTTTCCCACCCTCAACTGCTTATAAACCCATTTCCCTGACAATAAATGGGGAGCTGTTCACAGAAACTGTCACCCTAAAGTCTTTTCTTTTTTCTTTCTTTTTTTTTTTTTTTCTGAGATAGGGTTTCACTCTAGCCCAGGCTGACCTGGAATTCACTATGGAGTCTCAGGGTGGCCTCGAACTCACAGCAATCCTCCTACCTCTGCCTCCCAAGTGCTGGGATTAAAGGCATGTGCCACCACGCCCAGCTCCTTAAAGTCTTTTCTTTCTCAAGCTCACCACCATGGTTGCCTGGGACTCCTTGGGGGATCATGGCTGACCTGTGGACTCAGGAACCCACATTCCCCCACCCCTCCTTTACTAAATATCTTCCCCTGACCTCACTTAAGCCTTTTTATATACATTATCTGTTCACATACTTATATATATAAATACCATCTCCTTAAGTCCTCCCCTCTCCTCCTTCCTTTATAGTCTCTTTCTAGCTTACTGGTCTCTGCTACTGAGTTTTATTCCAGTTTACATACAAGTTCAAACATTTGCAGCTAGGATCCACATATAAGAGAGAACACACTTGGCTTTCTGGGTTACCTCACTAAGTAGAATCCTTTCCAGGTCCATCCAGTTCCTTTTTGATTTTTTCCACAACCTACTTAATAATGAGTTGTTCAATCTTGAGGAGCTGGTATGTTTTCTGTTGCTTGTTTCTGGCATGTTGTTTCTCATTTTGTTTGTTTCTAGCTTTAATGCATTTAGTACACGGAGTGATGTCAATTTTTCTGAATTTATGGATGCATGCTTTATGCCCTAATATGTGATCTATTTTAGAGAAGGCAATATGAGCTGCTCAGAAGAATGTGTATTTTGTGGAATTAGGGTGGAATGTTCTGTAGATGTCTGTGAAGTCTAATTGTTTTATGTTGTAGTTAAACTCCATTATTTCTCTGCTTGGATAATCTGTCTATTGATGATAGTGGGGTGTATTCCCTGAAGAATTCTCTGTAGGGTTGGCTTTGTGCTTATATAGTCACAGAGCTGGCTTTTATCTTGGAAAGTTTTCCTTTTGCCTTCTGTTATGAGGGATACCTTTGCTGGTATAGTAGTTTGAATTGGCAGCTATATTCTCTGAAGGTTTAGAATCCTCTATTCCATACCCTTCTGGCTTTTAGAGTTTCTGTTGAAAAATTAGAGGTAATTCTATAGGGCTTACCTTTGTATGTAATGATCTGTTTTTATCCTGCTGCTTTTAGCACTCTCTGTTTTCATTGTCTGTTGGGCCCTGAAAGGCCTAGGCGTGAGGCCTAGTGGAACTTCCTGAGCCTAGCTAAAGTTTGGCGACCTGTCTCTGGCCAGCTAGGACTCAGCAGGATGCCTAAGGGCTTCTGGCCTGCTACTTCCTCGTGGTAATTGTAATTACCATTTCAATAGTTAAAGTTTACTATTGGCCCTTACCTCTTCTCCCACCCTAAAATCCCCGCCTTCATCCCCAACATGATATAGGCAACTGCTCAGAGTAATAAAGCAAGTTGTTCCTGCATTGCAAAGACTCCCGACTCAGTGTGGTTTGTCTCCGGTGGCCAGGAGAGGTTTCTGAGTCGTCCGACGCTCATCATCCCCTCAACCCCTAGGGAGGAACCAGCAGGCCTGGTCCTTCCCTCGGCACTACCTGTGCGGGAAGGAGCCCCGCATCTGGCGCCTAACGTGTGGCTCTGGGACCCCGACAGACTAGTGCACCCCGTGAGAGGCAGTCGTTGAGGAGGTAATCGGTGTTTGCGGGTGAGCGCACCCTCATAAGTTATGAGGTAGTCTTCCTATTTACTGCACTAAACTTTGCTTCTATAACCTCTACTTACTTGTCGACGTCTCTTCATTCCCTTTCTCTTCCCTTCACCTTCAGTTTGCCGGCGGCTTTTGTATCTCTAAAGGCTTGTGCTTCTCTCTCTCTCTGCTTGGGCCTGTGAAGGCAGGCCAGCTTTTTCTGCCATTATGGGACTTCCCCTGGATCTGTAAGCTTCAGTAAATATTCCTTCCTCCATAACTGTACCTGGTCGGGAAGTTTATCTCAGCAAACCTAAAGCTGTCTAATGAGCTAAGATGAACCTGACCATGTGGATGTTAATCTTTTGGAACCTTTATTTTAAAGAAATAGACATAAACTTAATGCTTACAACTAAATGTGTCTTCTGGAGTGATAAGCCAAATTTTATGGACTATTCAGATGAAAGTTTAAAAATTCTAAGTACAGACAGCATTAAACTTCGAGGCTTAGCTTATAAGCTTTGTAAGAGGAAAGAAAGACTACAGGGAACTTCACTGGAACTGGGCTACTGGCATAAGGGCTGGCTACGGCCTACTGCCCAGGCCCAAAGAGTTTAATCAAGGTTAAATTTGTAAAAGACTGATATGCTTTGCTAGAGATACTGGATTTAAAAATTAAATATTTGTTTTTTCTTTGTTTTGGTTTTTCAAGGTAGGATTTCACTCTAGCCCAGGCTGACCTGGAATTCCCTAAGAAGCCTCAGGGTGGCCTAAAACTCATGGTAATCCTCCTACCTCTACCTCCCGAGTGCTGGGATTAAAGGCATACACCACCACGCCCGGCTGAGACTTAAGATTTTAAACTAAAACACCTCAAACAAGTTACAGGTCTGAGACAAATTTTAAGTTATGACGGTTCAATTTACATTGTTTTAGTCTCTCCTTGCTATGCCTTATACCAGTTAAAAATGTTTACTCTGTGCCTTTATATATTAGAAATGTTTAACTTGTTTAATTTTACAAATCTCAATATCTTAAATTGGTCAAGACTGTGGGGACCTTTAAAATTAAACTAAGTACAATATATAATATATAATAATTATAAATCTATTGGGAGCCAGGGGCAAAATGTGGTAATTTAAATAGATGGCCCCCCTCTTGGCAGCCTGTGCCTGACCCTCCCCTACTGGGAAATGGCAGACAATCCACCTTCTAGGAGACTGCCACGTGGCTCCCTTGGACTGACCCAGGTGGAGACAAAGGAAAAGTCCGCCCTCTCGTGGTGACTGGGCTCACCGCTAACTTACTAGGGCAAGACATCCTTGGAGATGCCGAGGCTTTCATCACTACTGATCATAAGGCCTTTTATAATGATTTGTTAAATAAAAAAAATATATATATATCAACAATGGTTTAAGGAAGGGAGGGAATGTCATCCTAATTACTCCAATGAACACCCCCAATTCTAAGGGCCACTGCCCAGCCCCCCCATTTAAAATCCAGTGGAGACTGGGGGACCCTATATGGGTTGAGCAGTGGCCTCTCCCTTCTTCTAAGTTACACCAACTCCACATACTTATTGATCAACAATTGGAGGCCAGACATATCCGTCCCTCCACTAGTCCCTGGAACTCTCCTGTCTTTGTCATAAAAAAGCCTAATGGGTCCTGGAGATTTTTACATGATTTAAGAAAGATCAATGAACGCATGATCCCCTTTGGAACCCCCCAGAGGGGACTCCCATGGATCCCAGCTATTCCCAATATATACCATATTACTATCATTGACATTAAAGATTGCTTCTTCTCTATCCCTCTCCATCCAGGAGACATGGAAAAATTTGCATTCTCTGTACCTGCTATTAACTTTTGTGGCCCAGGTAGGAGATTTGAATGGACTGTCTTGCCTCAGGGCATGGCTAACAGCCCACCCATTTGTCAATATTACCTGTCATCCATTTTCTCTTCTCTTTTCAATCTCCCCAATACCCTGTTTTATATCTACATGGATGATATTATTCTTGGGTGCCTAGATTCCTCCACACTCCAGGACCTTACCCATCAATGTCTAACTATCCTTCCTACTAACGGCTTTAAAGTAGCTCCTGAAAAAGTTCAAACTGTGCCTCCCTTTAAGATCTTGGGCTTGACCCTTACTCTAGATACAGTTTCACCTGTTAAACCACAACTTTATATTCAGGATTCTTACACCTTGCCTCAACTCCAGAAGCTCTTGGGAGAAATTAACTGGATGAGGCCTTGGATACCCATAACTACTGAAGAGCTGTCCCCTTTGTTTGACCTCCTAAAGGATCTTAACTTCTCCTCTCAGGTAATTTTGTCCCCTTGTCATCAAGAAATTTTTTATAAGGTACAACAGGCTATAAATACTGCAACCTTAAAGAGGTTCAATCCTAATTTGCCCATCTCCCTCTACATTTTCTCTGGGGAAACATTATGTACTTCCCTGTTGGCCCAGGAAGGTGAGCCCATCCAATGGATCCACCTCTCAATCGGTGGGATCCCCAGAGTTTATTCTATAACCAACCAGGTTGCTGATTGCATTATCAAGGGCAGAGACACCTCTGTCCGGTTGTTTGGCACAGAACCTCACCTTATTGTCACTCCCTTTAAGATAACTGATTTCACCTGGCTTCAGAGAAATAATAACAGAGTTGCTATGGCTCTCGAGGGGTTTCTAGGTAAAATTGATTGCCATTATGGCCCCCACAAATGGATGAGTTCTTTCTCCAGGTTAGAATGGAAGCCCCCCAGGCTTTTTCTGTCTCAACCTAACCCTGACTTTCTTACCGTGTTTACCGATGGAGGGCACCTGGGGGCTTCCCTAGTCATTTACCCTCCTTTAAAACAGAAAAAAGAGCCTATCCCCATAAAGTCACTCTCCCATGAGGTTGAGGGGTCAGCACAATTCAAAGAACTATTTACTGTCGTTCTAGCTTTAGACACTATTCAAGAGCCATTTAACTTATTTTCTGACAGGCTTTATGTTGTTAGTTTATTACCCAACCTGGTTGAGGCCCATATTAGATTGGACTCCAACCCTATATCTCCTTTGATGATTCAAGCTCGTTCTCTACTCAAACAAAGAATCAATCCCATTTTTCTTCAACATCTCAGGGGTCATCAAAACTTACCGGGATTTCTCTCTCAAGGAAACAATTTGGCTGATAAAATGGCTTCTATGCCTCAATGTAATACTATTACAGAAGCTACACGCTTCCACTTATTGACCCATGTCAACTGGAGAGGTCTTAAGCACAGGTTTCCACAGGTACCAGTCAAAAACCTTAAAAAAATTGTCCGGACTTGTAAGTCCTGTCAGCCTTTCCTCCAAGTACCCCCCCTTCAAAATACAGGAAGCAATCCTCGAGGGCTCCGCCCTAATCATCTTTGGCAAATTGATGTCACACACTATTCGCCATTTGGAAAGCTTAAATATATCTTTCTTTTAGTCGATACCTTCTCCCGCGCCTGCTGGGCATCAGCACATGCCGGGGAAAAATCTAAACATGCCATTAGTCATATGCTTCGATGTTTTGCCACTCTTGGGCTACCTGATCAAATAAAAACAGATAATGGCCCCTGCTTCATAAGCAAGGCCTTTATAGATTTTCTCCAGACCTGGAAAATTTCACATTCCACAGGCATCCCATACAACCCCCAGGGCCAAGCTATAGTTGAAAGATATAATCAAACTCTCAAGTCTCAATTACAAAAACAAAAGGGGGAGTCCTTACCCCCACATGACCAACTAAAAAAGGCATTATTTACCCTAAACATTTTAAACTTTTCTAAAGAAAATAAACAATTATCCCCTTTACAAAAACATTGGTCCTCATCTGTTACCTACAGTTCTATCTGGGTAAGATGGAAGGACCCATTGACTGGGGCCTGGAGAGGGCCTGACCCACTCCTCACAGCAGGGAGAGGGTTTGGATGTGTCTTCCCTCAAGATGAAAAAAGACCCATTTGGATACCAGCAAGGGACCTAAAATATTTGTCTGAACAAGGGGACACTGACAATCACTTTTCTAAGGAGTGTCCCACCCCTGAGGACTGTTCCTAAAATGGTCCTTTACCCTGCTAAATTAAATAACTCCCTCCCTTGTGGAGGATTGCTGGCTTTGCCTCCAATCTGGGCCTCTCTGGCTGCTTGCAGTACAGTTGTCCATACAACCTTAAAAAGCTGCTCAGCTACCTTCCCCATCCCCGTCCAGCTTTTCCCAATGTTTCCTCTGGGCATTTGGGCCCTTCCTTCTCCTAATAATTCCAGCATAGATGTGAGATACATTCATATTTCCTTCTGTAATTTTAACAAAACTGAGCCCAGTGCTCAACGCTGCCCGCCTTCTGGAATGGCTTATGTTTGCGGAGGCAAAATGGCCTGTAACTTTCTGCCCAACAATTGGATGGGCCCTTGTGCCCCAGCCACCTTAATCCCAGATGTAGATATCATTCCTGGAAGCTAGATTCCTTGGCTAAGGTAGTCCTACAAAACAGGAGAGGACTAGACCTACTAACAGCCGAAAAGAGAGGCATATGTTTGTTTTTACAGGAAAAATGCTGCTTTTATGCCAGTAAATCGGGAATTGTCCAGGACAAGATTAAGAGGCTCCAGGAAGACTTGGAGAGGAGGCGACGGGACCCCCAAGACAACCTGCTACAGACGGGCTTACATGACATCTTACCTTACATCCTCCCTCTACCTGAACCCCTCCCAATCCTTCTCCTCCTTCTTCTTCTCCTTCTTCTCCTTCTCCTTCTTCTCCTTCCCCTCCTCCTTATCCTCACTGTTGGGCCTTGTGTAATTAACAAAATTACACAATTTATTCACCAGCGGCTAGAAGTAATAAAACCTCATCAGGTCGAGATATCACAGGCTGACAACTCAGAAATTAAGTTCCTAAGATGACCCACTGCCACCTCCCCTGCCCTCCATGTGACCAACGGCGGGTAAGATCCCCCGGGGGGGACAACCTAAGACAGGCCGTGGAGTGGCTCAGTGAGCTAAACACCTGGTACTCAATGACGGGTAAGATCCCCAGAGGGGGACAACCTAAGACAGGGGCCATGGTGACCAATGCTCTTACAAAAACAAAAGGGGGAGATGTTGGGCCCTGAAAGGCCTAGGCGTGAGGCCTAGTGGAACTTCCTGAGCCTAGCTAAAGTTTGGCGACCTGTCTCTGGCCAGCTAGGACTCAGCAGGATGCCTAAGGGCTTCTGGCCTGCTACTTCCTCGTGGTAATTGTAATTACCATTTCAATAGTTAAAGTTTACTATTGGCCCTTACCTCTTCTCCCACCCTAAAATCCCCGCCTTCATCCCCAATATGATATAGGCAACTGCTCAGAGTAATAAAGCGAGTTGTTCCTGCGTTGCAAAGACTCCCGACTCAGTGTGGTTTTTCTCCGGTGGCCAGGAGAGGTTTCTGACTCGTCCGACGCTCACCATCCCCTCAACCCCTAGGGAGGAACCAGCAGGCCTGGTCCTTCCCTCGGCACTACCTGTGCGGGAAGGAGCCCCGCAATTGTCTAGAGTTTTTTTTTTTTTTTTTTTGATGTTGGCATTCTTTTTTTTTAAATTTAATTTATTAGTTTTCTTTTCAGTAAATACAGGCAGTTTGGTACCATTATTTAGGCTCATCTGTGATATACCCCCTCCCATTAGACCCTCCTTGTTTATGAAAATGGGTCGTACATTGTGGAGTTAGCCCCCAGTTATTGGTATGATAAATGTCTCTGCAAATCATGACCCAACATGTGACTCTGACATTCTTTCCACCCCCTCTTCCGCAAGATTTCCCTGAGCCATGTTGGGTTCATTTTTGGTCTGCTTCAGTGCATTGTCTAGAGTTTTAACTCTAGTGTGATATGGAGAATTTCTTCTTTGGTCCTGTCTCTTTGGTGTTCTATGAACCTTCTTGTATTTGGATGGGTTTCTCTTTTGTGAGGGTGGGAAATTTTTCAATAATTTTGTTGAAGATGTTCTTTATGCTTTTGGCCTCTATTTCTTCTCCTTCTTGTATGCCCATTATCCATTTTGTCTTTGTACTGTATCCCATAATTCACTCATATTATGATCACATGATATTTTTTTTTTAACTTATCACAGTTTTTGGACTCTGAATCAAATTCCTCTGTGTTATCCTCAAGTTCTGAAGTTTTGTCCTCAACATGATCTACTCTGTGAGACTTTCCAGGGAGGCAATATATATAGGCAGTTTTTTTTTTTTTTTTTTTTTTTTTTTTTGAGGTAGGGTCCACTCTAGCCCAGGCTGGCCTGAAACTTACTATGCAATCTCAGGCTTGCCTCAAACTCACAATGATCTTCCTATCTCTCCCACCTGATTGAGGGGATTAAAGGTGTGCACCATGATGCATGGCTCTCTCAGGAGGCTTTTAAGAGGGTTATTTGATTTTTGTTCTCTGTTGTGTTTTTATGCATCATTTGTATTCTTATATTTAGTTCCATTTTCAGGTCCTGGTTTCACTTTTTTGTTGTTTCTTAGAATTCATGCCTGCATTTGATCGTTTTCTTAATAAGTTTGATCCACTGGTTGTTAAGGTCACCTAGTTGTTGACTCACTTTCAAATTGTTTATCTATATATTATGATCTCTCTGATTTTTTCTATTATGTTGAGATGAAAAATGAGAGCTATGTGCTATTGTTGATGTATATCTTGCATTTCATTTATGTGATTGTTGGTTCTTTGATGATTTTCTTCCAGTTTTGTCATCTGTTTGTTCATGGTCCCATTAATTTTGTTTATTATGTTTAGCATATCTTCACTGTGGGATTGTATGTGGAGTATCCTTTGTGTTTTCACTGGAGTCTTCTATTAAGAGACTAGGCATTCTTGGTGGGGATCTGTTGACTTGATCTCTTACATTATTTGTTTTACATTGAAATTTGCCCATCTCTAGTTTGACCTCTTATGTTGACTTCAAAAATTCTGCATCTCTATTATCATGGATTTATTTATAAGTATGTTTTATTAGACTGATGGATCTCTATTATTTCTTCTATACTTCCTATTACCCTACAATTAATTTATTTAGACTTTAAAAATTTTATTTTATTAATTTATTAACTTAATTTTATTTAGACTTATTTTTTGGAGTGATATTGAAACAGTTTAGTGATGCCAGGGCTCCAAAAGTAAAACTGAGGAATATCTTTGAGTCTATAGAGGAAGAATCTAGATTATTCCACTTTGCTACAGGTCAGAAATGTCAGAAGGGTCTGGCCGTTTTATTATTTTTTTTAATTTATTTATTTTTTTAAAATCTCTGTCCCTTAGGGGCATCCTTTCACCCTCTTTTTGAGAAGGCCTTTCCTGGAAGATTAAGATTTCTGTGAAGATTGCCCTTTCCCAGAATACCTGACACCAGACTCCTGACTTTAGGACATCCAGGGGGTTTTCGTAAAAGACAAGCTGGGTCTCTGGTTAGGTGTTTCCATTTTCTGGAATCCCTGCTCTTGCCCAGATGGGCAGGGACCTTGGATTTTCCCTCTTTCCTTTAGCTCTAAGTTCTATCTCTATCTCTCTAAGCTCTCTCTCTCCTAAGCTATAAATTTAATAAAATCTTTCTAAATATTATCCTCTGGTCTGTAGATTTTATTCATGGAATTCATAATACAAGAACCCAAAAATGCCACCAACTCAGTGTAAACGTTGTGTAACTGTGATCTTCCAGAGCCTTAGCTCCTGAGTAGTTGCCTGCTCAAGAGCTGAGTTAAGGCTCAGTGCTCTCAAAGACACCTCAGATATTCATATTAATATGTTTTATCTTCAGTGATTTCCTGAGGAAAAAATCACATGGGTGATACACATTAACAATTTTTGTTTTTTGTTTTTTCAAGGTATGGTCTCACTCTAGCCCAGGCTGACCTGGAATTTACTCTGTAGTCTCACAGTGGCTTCAAACTCATGACAATCCTCCTACCTCTGACTCCCAAGTGCTGGGATTAAAGGTGTGCACCACCACGCCTGGCAAATTCTTTTATCTTGAAAATCCTTTTCTTTATTAGCCAGATGTGGTGCTGCATGCCTTTAATCCCAAATCTCAGGAGGCAGAGGTAGGAAGATCACTGTGAGTTCAAGGCCATCCTGGGACTACTGAGTGAGTTCCAGGTCAGCCTGAACTAGAGTGAGACCCTTCCTTGAGAAAGCAAACAAACAAAAAATCCTCTTCTTTGACCCTCTTTTGTGGTTTGGCTCACTTCGCTTCTGACCCTGTTGGTCCCTTTGTTTGAAGTATCCATGTGAAGACACAGTGTACCAGAGACATGACTACACAGACTCAAAGATTTAGTACTCATCCAGACACAGGCAACTAGAGAAGTCTAGTGGGAGGGGACTCACCAATGAGAAGTCCCTTCAATTTCCATATAAATGACATTTTGGCCAGGAATAGAATACTTGGGTCACAATTCTCTTCTTTGAAAAGTCTCTAAATACTGATATTGGGCTTTGGTGGGCACCTCCAGAGGGATACCCGATCTGGTGTCCCAGAATAAGGAATTAGACAGAGGTATATGGATAGTGGCAGAAGAAGGGACAGTTGAGCAGAAAGATACACCTCCAAGTGAGGAAGCAGGCAGCAGCAGGGAGAAAGTTCAGTGACTCAAATGATGACACTGTACCAAGGACTGGTGCATTTGGGGGTCATTTTCACAGCATAGGGTTTCTTACTTGTTTTATAACAATTAGTTCTACATGAAACTTCATGCATGGTACATCTCATGAGCATGTCAAACCCAAATAATTCAGTATTATAATGAGTTATTCATCCCCTTCATGTTAGGGCTTTTGAGAGAGATGGGGCCTACAGTGGCCCAGATGGGCTGGACTCTAGTGGTTAAGGCTCTTAAGTTCAAGTTGCAACCAAAGAAAGCGGACAAGGAAGTGAGGAGCAAAAGTTGACTTTTCATGAAAATAAAGAAAAAGACTCCTTAGAAAGTGGGAGGGTTTTCTAAAAGAGAGAGGGGAGGTTGCCAGACCAGCAACTTGGAGCTGGGAATATAAAAGCAAAAAAGCCCCAAAGTGTTAAGCGTGCTTAGGATTTCTGGGTCCCTGGATCCTCTGGGCCATGGTTCCCCAAAGGAGTCCAGGCAACGGTGGAGAGCAGGGTCTTGAGCGGCCCTGAGCCCAACAGAATGTATACCTGGGAGACGACCTCAGAGAGTACTTCTGTTTATTCAATAGGAAAATGGGTTTATAAGCAGTTGAGAGCGGTAAGAGGGTCCTAAGGGGATTCGTGGGTTCAAAGGTTGCCAACTCATCGCTGAGGACATTGCATGTTGGGAGAGAGTCGGGTGATCTACTTAGTGGCAGGAAGAGGGTCCCAGGGGAATGGGCTGTGTGAAGGCTGCTGGCTGATAAGGAGTTTCCTAGCACCTGGCCAAAGGTCACAGGGCAAAGCCTAAGTTCAGGTCGGGCTTGGAGAGGGAGTGGCCTCCTGTAGCCCAGGGGTCCTTAGTCTTGCCTGGCAACCCAGGCCCTGTCTTCTGAAGGCTCCAGCCTGTGCCTGGCAGTGCCTGACACTTTTTTAGTTAGAGCTCAGAAAAGTGGGCAGGCTCTGCAGTGAGAGTCTGTGAGCAAATTTATTTTAAGAGAAACAGAGTAGAAGTAAGAGAGATTAGAAGTAAAGCAGAAAAGCTTCCAAGCTGAGAGGTTTTCCCCTCCACCAGGAAGGGGTTCTGAGAAGAAAATTCGCATGTTGACTTGGATTGGTTTTTTTTTTTTTAGAAGTTTGGAGATGTCAAATAGGGGTCCATTTGGGATGAGCCTCATTGCCAGGTTTAAATGTATATGAGGGACCTTGGCTGGTTGGTGGGCCAGGGTGAAGGGCACAGACCCAGAAAGAGCCTTCCAACTTTGGGGGCAAGCCTATGAAAAGTTAAGGAGAAAGAACCAGGAAGCTGCTCCAAATCACCATCTGGAATCAGAATGGAGTTTAGTCTTGGCAAGGCCGAGTGACGTCCATGTTCTTTTGGACCTGTGTCCCTAGCTGCGGAAGGTTAACTTGCTCCTACGCTCTGTCACTCACACACTCTCCCGTAATTCCTGCCTGTGCCAGAGGTTCTGGCCAGTTCTGGTAGAGCTGCCATGGGATGGAGGGACCCCCAGCTTTCCTTTTGTTTCTTTCATATGCTAATTCCTCAGCCTTTACTCAAGGCCTTTCGGATCTCATTCTCTGCTTTACCCCCTCCCCAAATCTAATATATGAGAAATATGATACAGTTCTGTCTTTCCTTTTTTTTCCACAATTTTTATTAACATTTTCCATAATTATAAAAAATATCCCATTGTAATACCCCCCCTCTCCCCGCACTTTCCCCTTTGAAATTCATTCACTGTCTTTCCTTTTTAGGTAACCTGAAAAGTGATCATTCTCAAAAAGTTTATGCAACTTTTTCCTCATCTTTGGAGTTCAGAAATTTCACCAGAAAGTGCCTAAATTTTTCATTAATCCAGTCTGGAGCTTCATGTCCTGCTGTAATTTGAAATATGTAGTTTAGAGCAGCAAAAGAAATTATGCTTTTATTGTGGCATCTTGTCTTTTCTTCTCTCTGGAATGCTTTTATTTGTATGTTAGGGCCCTCAAAACTGCTTTCATTTATAATAGTTTTTTTTTTTTTTTTTTTTGGTCTTTCAAGGTAGGGTCTTCCTCTAGCTCAGGCTGACCTAGAATTCACTCTGTAGTCTCAGGCTGGTCTTGAATTCAAGGTGATCCTTCTACTTCTGCCTCCTGAGTACTGGGATTAAAGGCGTGCACCATCATGCCCGGCTTTGTTTTTCTTACTTCTTTTCAGTGATAATTAGTATTTTTGAGTTTCCTTTTAGGTTTTTAAGTTTAGAAGTAAATTTGCCAAAACATGTTTCTTACCTTTAAGTGAACCGAGCCATGAATTGTCATTTTTATTAAAGTTCTTTCCAGATTTTGTTGCCCATTAAACTCACCAAACAGTGATGGAAAATTGGAGCAAGGCCAGTCTCCATTTCTTGAGGTGAGCAAAAATATTTACAGGCCCTGACAAATACTAGTAGCATCTTGTGAGAACGTCTTGTAGGGACATCTTACAGTCAAGACACAGACCTCAGACCCTAACTAAAATCAACCTGATAAGGAAGTTCTGGGAATACCAATGGCCAGCCATAGATAAGAAAACTCAGAATTACAGATGACCTTGGGCACCAAAACTGACCCACTCCCTCCCATTCAGTGTGCCTTCTGAGAGGGATCATGGGAAGAAAGGAATCCCAGGCTTAATTGAGGGTCCTATCTGATACTTTCCAGGGGTGTTGGGTTTCGTTTTCTCTGTCATTTAAAGAACTAAAGGTCAGGAAAGTATGTATAAGATTAAAGTTAATTTTAAAGTAAGAGAAAAAATAAACAGAACACAGACTCTTCATGAAGGTAGGGAGTACAGAACTGGAAAATCCTCTGCCCTTGTGGGATCTGGACGTCTATCGAATGAGGGATACCCACCTACCTAGAGTCCATAATTGGTCAGGGTTCTCTATAGGAACAGAACCAATAGAATGCGTATACTAAAAGGGAATTTATTGGATTAGTTTATGGCCTTCCCACAATAGCAGTTTGCAGGCCTGAGAGTCAGGGAACCTGTTAGCTGCTCAGTCCATGAGGCTGGATTCCTCAGCAGTCCCAATCCAGCACTGAAGGCCTGGAGGTGTCCTGGTAGGCACAGTTATGGAAGAAGGAATATTTATTGATGCCACATGTCATCCTCAAAACTGTGAAGAAGCAGGGGGTGGCAGGGGATGATAATAGGAATTTGGGGTATCTTTGAGAGCACCAGAGCCTTTCTTATAGTCCAGGAGTTAGGGTGCAGTATTCTTCATGACCTCCCAAACTTAAAAAAGAAAAAGATGAAGAGTATTATAAACATCAAGTTGCTTCATCAAAAAATGTGAAAGTGCAAAAAGGTGTAAAAGGGGCTAGATTGAGAAAGGGGTTTCATGTCATATTTTGTTCTGTGCTTATTCAACAACACTTATGGATGATCTACTGTGTGCCCAAAGCTTTTCTAGGTTCTAGGGATGCCGGTTTAGAAAGGCAGCATTCCTGCTCTCGGGGATCTAAAGACATTAAGAGGCAATTGGGTAAAGTAACTTAAGCCCATAGACTGTGGACAGTTTACGTTAGTGGCAGTGAAGGTAAAGGGGATTGCAATAAGGAAGTCCAGACAGGAAATGGCTGCATTAGTGCAGGGAAGGAATCATGTGAGCCTGGACCATGGGGAAGGCTGGCAGTATGCAAGGCAGACAGGAGAAGGGTGAAGGGGGCTCATTTCTGGCTACGGTCTTCTTTGTGCAACCTAAAGATCCTGGTGTACTTTAGGTAGAGGAGATTAGGAGAGGAAAAGAAGAAAATCTTGTCAACTTGACTAAGTTGACATGCTCTAGAATCAACTAGGAACCTATATCTGGGTGTGTCTGGAGGATGTTTCTAGAAAGGATTAACTAAGGGGAGCACTTCCCCTGAATGTGCGTGGTACCAGTCTATAGGCTGGGGTCTGAGACCGAATGAAAAAGAGAAAGCAAGCTGAGCACAGAAATTTTCTCTCTCTGCTTTGTGGCTTTACAATTGAATGTGACCAATCAGCTCCTGCTTCCTGCTGCCATACTTTTCCGCTGCGATGGACTATATATCTCCTAAAACTGTCAGCCAAAAGAAACACTTCCTCCCAGTTGCTTCTTGTCAGGCATTTTGTCACAGCAACATAAAAAGTAACCAGGAGAGTGAGAGCATTACACCCATATTTCTACTAACCTTGGGTGTGCCAGGTTCAGACACAGTGGTTTTTGTTTTTTATTACAGTTGTCTTTTTGAAAATGCTGTGAAGAAAATACTTTCTAGATTTTTACTGAGTTCCTTTGAGATGATTCAGCAAATTATTTCATATGGCTGTTGCAAAAATAAGATCACAGTATATTCTTGAATTAATAAAATAACTTGAAATATGTAGAAACTATTAGTTTTTGTTGTCTGCATTGTCTTTTTTTGCACATGTGTGGGTGTATGTGTATGTGCAGGGCCATGTGCACTTGTGTGTGCATGTGGAAGCCAGAGAACAATCTTGGTATTATTCTCAAGGACGCCCCCCACCTCTTTTTGAGATAGAGTCTCTCATTAGCTGGAGCTTATAAATTATCCTCATCTTGTCTCCATAGCACTACGATTACAAGCATGCACCATCACTCCCAGCATGTTTCCTGGGATACTGGGATTGAACTCATGTCCTTATGCTTGTGGGGCAAGCACTTTACCCACCCAGCCATTGCTCCAGCCTCCATTATCTTTTAACAACTATAGAAATAAAAGGGAAATACCAATTGCTATTTTAACAAAGGATTTTTATCAAATATCCTTTCCCTTTTCTTTTACTACTCTTAGTATCTTGTTTAAAGTTGTCTCTTATAATATGCAACAAAAGGATTTATTCCCCTGACAATATATTTAATGACAGACAATTTAGCAGACACTAGCAATACCTTCCACATCTCAATTTTTCAAGTTTTTCTAAACAAATAAATGTTAAGAACATTTTGTTGCATTATATTTTTCTGTTTATAGCTCCCAGGTTAGCCATATAAGTAAACTCTACACTGCAGCTTTTTTTTTTTTTATAAGCCTCAGTGACAGCATCTCATGCTATTTGCAGCCTTCAAAATGGACACATAATAAGAAAGGATAGCTTTCTTTTTGTTCTAGCTTGTATCAATCATGAGTCAACAAATAGTGAATCTAATTCAACAGAACACCAAGTACCACAGAGAGACAAGTTGACTACATTGCAGGGTCTGTTGATCCACGATGGGACCAAATGCAACTGTGGGAAGGCATGAATCATGAAAAGTATGGCAGAACATCCCAGGCGTTGTAATATAGTTCGGCATATGTATTCAATTATTTCCCATCATACCCAGTGTTGGCTTTAGTGTTTTTCCTTGGCCGTACATAGCCTACTTGTCATGTGTAAAAAAGAAAAGTCATCTCTCTTGATGTTTTGGGAATAAAATCCAGGACTTCTTAAGGGGAAACTGGATTTGATGAGTTACCCTATAAATAAGTAGAGGCAAAAATCTTCATGGAATATTTTTTTATTTGCTTAGCACTAACCAGTAGGAAGTAAAGCAATCTAGTTTATGTATTAGATTTCTGCTGCTATAACAATGTGCTGGAGAATGGGTAATATGTAAATAAAATATTTACTTAATACAATTTCAGAGGTTCAAGGGCATGATGCTGACATCTGTTCTGATAATGCTGTCAGCTGTGGCACATCATGGCAGGTGTCATCATAGCAGTAATGCATATGAAAGGGAGATATCACATGGTGAGACAAGGTGCCAGAGAAATGTACCAGCCAGGCTTACTCTTTTATGACAATGCTCTTGAAGGGACTAACTAGGGAAAGCTGTGTTTATCCTGTCCAAGACCAGTGCCCTCAATGACTCAATCATCCTCCACTAGACTCCACCTCTTAAAGCTCCATGCTATTTCTCAACATTGCCACATTAGGGACCAAATGCCAAAGCATAGACCCTTAGGGGGGACACACTCAGACAATATCCAAGCCATAGCCATTTGTTAACTTGCTGCCTTAACATTTTGTTATTGCTACAAAAATCTTATGCTTAGCAGTTTAGTTAGATATTCCGGTGCTGTGACCTCATCTGGACATGCTGCATCTTGTGGTTTGCATACAGAGAAGAGGACAGGCCTTCTCTTGGAAACCCTGTCTTCCAGGGACCATCTCTAGCTGGGGCCTGGGTTGTCTTTCTCCACCAGTATCAGAGATAAGAAAGAGCAGGGCTTAGGACATCCCCAGTGCGTTCAGAGTTGGCACTTTACACCTCTGCCTTCCCTTCTCCTAGGCTTTGTCTTCTTTGAGGTACAATAGTCTAAGCCCATTGTGGAGAAGTGCTGACCTGGTGGCTACTGGTTCCCCTTACACACAGGATCACAATTCCATTCCATCTAACTTCTGTACTCTTAGCCCCCATATATTCTTGCTGAATTTAGGTGCAACTTATAAATAAAGCTTATTGATGTTTTGTGTGACTAAGTTATAAAAATGTAATGTGAAATTATTTTGGAATTTAAGACAAATAAAGTGATCACTATAATTTAAGATGTAAATCTTCTGAAGTAAGGAATAAAGCTGGAGTCAAGAATACTTAGAATATGAGCAGAGTGGGGCCCTAGAAATACAAGTTTGGTTTTATGATTTTTAAAAAGGTACACAAAGTTTCTAAGGACTCTCTAATAAATGCCAGATCCTGGGCTGGGGTGATGACTCCATGGTTAAAAATGCTTATAGCATAAGCCCAATGTTGAGAGTTCAGATCCTCAGAACTCACCTGGATGCTAATCCCAGCACATCTACATTCCAATACCTTTACAGCAATAGGAGGCAGAGTCAGTAGAACTGAAGCTTGCAGGCCATCTTGTCTGGCATTTGCAGGTACAAACAAGAGAGATCCTTTCTCAAACAAGGTGGAAGATGAGAACCAGAACCTTGACTTCTCACCTCCACATGTGCACTGTAGCACACACATGCCCACCACACACACACACACACACACACACACACACACACACATACACACACACACACTACAGACACTATATACACACACATACACACCAGCTTCTCCCTAACATCAAAATGGCCAGGTAGGAGATTTGCATGAACAATGCCAGATGAGCTGCTGATGATGGGAAATCGCACTCTTCAGCACAACTCATTCCTGCCATGAGGGATATTCTGGCTAACTGTAGAGATCTTTGAGGATATAGTCTGAGAAATTTAGACATATTAATTAGTAACTATAGGTTAACCAGAACCTTAAATAATTATCTGAGAAATTTGTTAATGTATGTTGCAATCTTCTGGAACTAGCACTTCCATGAAAGGAAGTCTGGGCAATTCTCTCAAGTGTCAGACATATTGTTTAAGTAGCCAAAATAATGTTCTGAGGAAATAAGAAGACATTGAAAGAAAGGGGTCAATGTTAGAAAGAACCGGAAAGCTGTCATGGGGATATTAGTTTTTAAATGTTGATACCAGGGACTTAAATGTAGCCAAGAGACAGCAGTCTGTTTCCTGAAAACACCATGTTCACCCCCAATGATCCATCTTAAGGGGAATGATCAAGGTTGCTATGGAGATTGATGATGAATGAAATTATTCAGAGGGATTGCCCAGGAAAAACGTTTTTGAATATTGATAAATTCCATTCACATTAGTCCAAGGTTATTAGATGAGTTATTATTTGTGATTTATATTTAATTATTATGTTAGATATTAACATGGGGACTTCCAAATGACAGTTAATGCCCCAGAATCATATATACAAGGTTAATAGTTTTCAGAAAATCACCAACAGTGCTTTTTGCAAAAGTTGACCTTCTGTAGTTCTGGATATCTAAAAACAATCCTTTAAAATTAAAAAAAAAATGGAATCTAGGTATGGTAATATGGCTGTAATCCTAGCACTGGGAGGCTGAGGCAGGAAGATTGCTGCAAATTTGAGATTAGCTTGGGCAACATAGTGAGTTTAAGGCCAGGTAATGCTACATAATGAAATCCTAACTACAAAAAAGAACAAAGTATATGCTCCTTAACAGTTGCATATTGATCCCTAGGCTAGACTTTGGAAAAACAGAGTGTAGTGATGAACATGACCTCTATCCTCTTGCCTTACTTGAGTGAGGGATAAATAAAATAAAAATATTTGTCATTGTACTTGGTACAATGCCTTAAAGGTTGTAAATCTTTAATAAATATTTGTTGAGTTACTGACTTTGTGTGGCCCCAGTGGTTCCTGAAAGTCACATCAATTAGTGGATCCTAGAACCTTTGGATCAAACCCCAGAACTTGCCCAAGCCAGGAAAGTGCTCTATTACTGGGTCATCCCTCAAGCTCAATAAAAATTTTTTGAATCAACATAAGCTCTATGAGATTATGAATCCTGCCTTTTTGTTTGCTTTTGTATTTATTGCATATTGAATGATGCTGAACATATGGTACAGGCTTTTAAATGAGTGATAATAACACAATTTGCTCTAGTGAAATCTGACAAAAGAGAGACATTAATACCTATATATTATGAGTGTAAAAATCCAAGGCACTTAAGAAAAGCCAGAAGAAAATAGTGACTCAGTCAGGAATAGAACCAGGGCCTCCTGATCTGCAATCAGATGCTTTGTGTCCTCGATCACACTAGTGCATAAATTTAGAACTGATGTCCCACCTTTCTGCGAAAGATGTGAACTTTAATTAGGTGCAATCACACATGGTATGGAGGAGGTTTAAGACCATTACATTTCCTAAAAATGATAATGGCTCAGATTCTAAAAGAAGCTTGCTAAGTGCTATTCTAAGAAGATAGTAGCATATGACAAGGAGCTGCTTTTCCTGTTGCCAAGGCTGAAGCGTAGCTGGCCTGCACTGCCCACCAGGAAGGCCTCATAGTCTGTGTCTGGTTTTATCCATCATTTCTCTGCTCAGACACTGCAACTCCATCTCAGAGTTTGAGAGTTATATTTAATTCTTGACTGTGAATGAATTATTCAGGACTTTGGGATGTTTTTGAAAAATTTAAAAACATTTAACCCTATGCTATACAAGCTAAAGTTAAAAATTTTTATTAGGAATTCTGGTTAAAGTTTTTATAATGGAGAGCATGAAGGCTTTAGCAATTTTCTGATTGTTTGTAGCTCCTAAAGACAAATTATTCCAAAATTCTCAGATATCAAAGTTCAATAAAACCTCCACTATTTGAAATGTATAAATTTATTTTATGATAAAACCTCAGTAAAGTACAAACTAAAAAAAAAATCAAGGAAGAATAGAATAAATTCATGCTGAGCCTTAATTGGTCAAATCTTGAAAGTATCATTGGTCTACTGTGGGTGCAGAACAGATGACTTAGTTCTTAAGAAAAATGAGTTTGTGTACAGGTACAAAGGGCTAGACATTTTTGTTTATTTTTATTTATTTATTTGAGAGTGACAGACAGACAGAGAGAGAAAGAGGGAGAGAGAGAGAGAGAGAGAGAGAGAGAGAGAGAGAGAGAGAGAGAGAGAGAAGGAGAGAGGGGGAATGAGAATGGGCACATCAGGGCCTCCAGCCGCTACAAATGAACTCCAGATGCATGCGCCAATTTGTGCATCTGACTTACATGGGTCCTGGGGAATCAAGCCTTGAAATGGGGTCCATAGGTTTCACAGGCGAGTGTTTAACCACTAAGCCATCCCTGCAGCCCCAGAGCTAGACTTTTTAAAAAGATTTTATTTTTATTTATTTATTTGAGACAGAGAGAGGGAGAGAGAAAGAGAGAGGATGGGCACACAGGGGCCTCTAGCCACTGCAAATGAATTCCAGATATGCATGTGCCATCATGTGCATCTGGATTATGTGGGACCTGAAGAATTGAGCCTGGGTCCTTAGGCTTCGCAGGCACGCACCTTAACCACTAAGGCATCTCTCCAGCCCTAGACTTTTTTAATATGAGAAAGCAAGAGTGAGAGAGAGAACAAGAGAGTGATAGAATTAATGCACCAGGGCTCTAGTCTCTATAATTGAACTCCAGATGCATGCACCACCTTGTGCCCATGTCCGACCTTGTGTGCTTGCATCACCTTGTGTGTCTGGCTTATGGGACCTGGAGAGTAGAACATGGGTTTCTAGGCTTTGCAGGCAAGCACCTTACCTGCTAAGCCATCTTTCCTGCCCAGAGCTAGACATTTATAAAAGAGTTAACTAAAAAGAAATCCACCAGAAGAACTGGAGGAGAACAGGGTGGATCCTTTCCACTTCTATCAGTACTTACCTCACAGTTATGAAGGACTTGAAGATTGTTGGAAAGAGAATAAGATTAAGTTCAGACTTACTGCTCTTGTTGATTCTCTGTCAGTCTCTCTGGAGAATGTCTGTGCCTATATGATAATGGGAAATGTTCAGAAGCCTTCAGACTTACTGTGACATGCCAATAGGGCTCAGGTAACTCATCAATTTTGTTGTTCTGTATAAATTTTCCATTGTACCTTTTTCTGGAGTCATGAATAGGGAGCAGGAATGGCCAAGTGGTCCATGATATTACTTTTTCACTACCAACCGTACGTGATATTTTTTGGCATGTGGTACACATGTATATGTGTAGAGTATGTGATGTGTGTGTGTATTGTATGCACATGTGTCAGATGGGTGCAGGCATGTGGAGGCTAGATGAGAACATTGGGTGACCTTTTTTCTCATCTATTTCCTTGAAACAGTCTCATACAGAGCTACTATTGTTACTTCTTCTTCTTTTTTTTTTTGGTCTGCAAGCTCTAGGAATTATCCCATATTTGCCCCTGTAAAGCTGGGGTTGCAGATACGCATGGCCATGCCCAGCTATTGACGTGGGTTCTGGGGAATCAAACTCTGCCAGTCTTGGGCTCTGTCAGGACCTCATGATTGTGCAGTAAGGGCTCTTAACCACTGAGCAATCTCCCCAGCCTCCTTGTGCGATTTTTTTTAAAAAAAAAATACTTTGTGGGCTGGAGAAATTGCTTAGTGGTTAAAGTGCTTAGTGGTTAAAGCTGCAAAGCCCAGGGACCCATGTTCATCTCTCCAGATCCCAGGTAAGCCAGATGTGCAAAGGTGAGGCAGGCGAAAGGTCGCACATGCCCACTAGGTGGTGCAAGTGTCCGAAGTTCAATTGCAGTGGCTGAGGCCCTGTCCTTCCAATTCTCTGTCTCTCAAAAAGGAAAACCATTTTATTGACAGCCTCATACATCCCTTATGTAATTTTGTGAAGTATTGACAAATATGTGTTGTGGTAGACAGGGTCAGGGGAACAAAGAAGAGCCATGGTGAAATGAAAGACATGAAAATGGACTTGGGCCTAAAGTTGCTGTCCTGGTGATTGACTGAGTTACAATGTGTTGCTTTCCCTATCTGTGTTCCAGAGGATGACTGGGGGTCTTCCTCCCCTCTTTACACCATCTTTCTCCCATGCCCAACCATTGTGATGAAGGAGCAAGTGTCCCTTCCTGTTGATCAGCTCCTCCCCTGCTCCTGTCAGAGCCCTGAGAAGAGTGTGGCAATGCCCTCATGGGATCCTTCAGAGGAGCTTAGCATTATGCAATGCACTTGAAAAGCAGTCAGGGTAGGAGAACTGAGGCAGGAGGCAAGGGAGGACAAATCTAGAGTCAGGAATTCTCCCCACAAACTAAGAAAATGAGCAGAGGAGCAAGTGCCTTTGGAAGAACTACCTTTTAATAATCTAGACAAGTCACTGGCTCACATATTAGGCTAAGTGCACTAAGGGTGGCAGCTAATGGAATTATTACAATACCTCATGAAGCAGGTGGCCAGCATCATGGCTTGGTTACAAAATAGCCCCAGAGTTCATGTATTGATGGCTTGGTGCCATCTGCTGGTGCTTGTGAGAGCTGATTGGATCATGAGGATGCTAACATTATTATGGATTGATGCACTGCTGAGGTCATGGCTGAAGTGGGTCATTAGAGGGCGAGTCTTTGAAGAATATGTTTTCCCAACCACAGCTTGCCTCTTCTTAGGGGGCATGAGGGGAGCAGCTTCACTTCATGGCCCCCCACCAAGATGTTTCGGCCTCAAAACAGTAGAGCCAGCAGACCCCAACTGCAATCTCTGAACTGTGAGCCAAAATAACCCTTTTCTCTCTTAAGTTATTTATCTTGGGTATTTTGCTATCATGACAAAATGTGACTTCTATGGCTAGCTGGAGCTCCAGGCCACTTTCATGCCTGTAAAGGAATTAGGCACAAATGATGACTAGGTATATAGAACAGGTTTATAGAATATTTAGCCCAGCATGGGTTGCACCACTCTTAGAAGAGAGAAATTTGCTAGATCTTTATTTTTTGTAGCTCTAGATATTCCTATGAAGTTGTCATCAAGTTGCTACTTAATACCACAGTCAATCACAGATAATGGTACAGCAAAACATACCTGACATACTCATTAAAACAAATACCACATTTGCATAATCACTGTCAATAGAAAGATGCACACACGGAGGCAGCTGCAAAGCTAATGAGGTTGGTTCAGGCAGCAGCATCCTCTTTATGGCATACGTGTGTCAGCCGCCTTCATGGGACCCGACCTGGCCTTCTCCCCTTGCTCCCTGTATTGCAGCATCTATTCTGTTCTTGCTAACTGGAGGATTGTTGAGGAGGATGGAAGGAGTCATCTGAAGAAAACTGAAGCTATTTGTGTGAGAGAATGCCATTGCTGACAAAAGGGAGTATTCAAGAAGTGGTATGACTAAACAAGAATGAGACTATGCTAGAGAGATGACTTAGCAGTCAAGGTGCTTGCCTGCGAAGCCTAAGGACTCAGGTTCAATTTCCCAGTACCCACATAAGCCAGGTGCATAAGGTGGCACCTGCGCCTAGACTTCTGTTTGCAGTGGCTTGAGGCCCTGTCTTGCCCATTGTCTTTCTCTCTCTCATATAAATAAATAAGTAAAATGCTTTTTTTTTTTTTTTAAAGAATGAGACCAAAGGAGAGCTTTCAGGAAAGGTCATCATCCGACCTGATGGCTGGCTTCATGTATTTGAAGAAGAAGGTGATTTCTTCAGTGCTACACTTGAGGATAGAAACTGCGATCCAAGGCATGTCACAATTGAGTAGGTAGAATATGCAGGACTCATAGTCTGACCACTGCCTGGGACAGAAAGTGCAAGAAAGTTAAGATATTCTCCATGATTTTTTAAAGTGCTCTCAGTATATCATCTCATTCACTATTCTGACCCATTGTGAGATGGACATTCTTACCCTCTTTTTGAGAACAAGGTTGCAGTCAGCAACCTGCTCGCACTTGCATAGCTAGGAAGTATCAAAATAGGGGCTAGGAGGCTGACGAGATGGTTTAGCAGTTAAGGCATTTGCTTGTGAAGCCAAAGGACCCCAAGTTCGATTCTTCAGGACCCATGTAAGCCAGATCCACAAGAGGACACATGCGTCTGAAGTTCGTTTACAGTGGCTAGAGGCCCTGGCATACCCGTTCTCTCTCTGTTTGCCTCTCTCTTCTCTCTCAATCTCTCTGCTTGCAAAAAAATAAATTAAATTAAAAAAAATAGAGGCTGGAACTTGAGGCTCAGTTTTCAAGACCAAATAGGTGGGTGTTCTAACAGGTGTATGGAGCACTGCCCTGCTTTGTGGGGACCAGGAAACTCCACAGCAGGAAGCAAAAGTCAGGCTACAGCGCTAGGGTTTGTTGGTAGGTCTTGAGTGTCTGGTAGGACTTACAGTGGCAAGTAAATATTCCTAGGACCCTCCCCCCCCGCCCCCCACCGCAACCAGGAGCATCTGGGACCAATTCAGGGAAGCCAGACAGCAATGAGTTTGATAAAGCACTGTGTTGGGCCCTTTAAAAATAGTTCAGGGAGGGAAGGATTTTCCCTGTTTAAGAGGCTGATGGACCTTAGGACAAGGCTGGGTCTTCTGTGGATGGTAGTAACAAGGTCTCTCCCACAAGGGCAGAAACGAGCAAACCATCCTGGACCAAGGTGAAGGATGGGTGGGAACTAAGCATCCTAATACTCCTGTTCAGCAGTGACAGCAACTGCCTTGTAAAATGAGTTGAAGGCAGTGGTGATAGTAGAGGGAGTCCTGTGGGGTCAGGGGAGGAGGAGAGGAGATTAAATGGAATCAGAGGTTCAATGCAAACGGCCATATCTAAAATTTTACAATTAAATAGCTTCAGGTTGAATTTTTTGCTTTATCAGTGGCCTTAGTACTTAACAAGATGCCTAATCATACTCCTTGACAATCCCTCCCCACCTCATGGCCTCTCTGAGGCCCTATTACTCCTCTGTAAAGGTTCCTGTATTGGCCATAGCTGGGTCCTGATCCTGAACACAGCCACCCGAGAAAGGCCGATAGCCTCTCGTCATCAGCTTCTGACCACTTAGCTTTGTGCAGGCCACTGTGTCCATGGTAGGGAGAGCCTCTCACTGGCGCCTTTCACAAGGGCAGGAACATGCTCGTCCTGCTCATCAGTGAGTTCCCAGCACCTGTTCCAGAGTTGGGCATACCTGAATGCCTGCAGGCTGATGGAAGCATGAATTAGTAAGAAGCACAACTGCCAACGAAAATTTGGAAAGGGAAGGTGGTATTGTCTCCAGACCATTTCATCTACTTAAATCAACTCCAGTGCCTCCAGGAACCATTGCCACTGCTCATTCAATACATATTACAAACTGGGAGAGTAAGCATGATGTCCTACGTAGCCCTCCCCTGCCCCCGCCAGTGCCACCATTGATTTTGGCGCTGACCTACCTTTTTTTGTTTTTTTTTTTTTTTGGTGTACCCTTCATAGTCTCTTGGGCATCTATTATGGTAACTAGGTAGCAACTGGCCTTTCAGTAAGGCATTTTCTTATATTCAGTGGTTTCTTGGTACTGACTCTGAGAATATGATACACTAAAGCTCTACATTTGTCTACATTATGAACTGAGATCCTCTACCTCTACTACGTACTCTTTATTGAGGGTACTACCTTGGGGGAGGTGGCATAGGAATACACTGTAGCTTTGTTTCATTTATTTTTCTTATTTTATTTATTTATTTTGAGAAAAGATTTTGATCTTGCTAGTAGATACAGTAACAATACAGTATCTTAGAAGTAAATACTAGGTCATTACTAGACCTTGAACCTACTGGTACCTTGATTTATTTATTTATTTATTTATTTATTTATTTATTTATTTATTTATTTTGGTTTTTGAGGTAGGGTCTCACTCTAGTTCAGGCTGACCTGGAATTCACTATGTAGGCTCAGGGTGGTCTCAAACTCATGGTGATCCTCCTACCTCTGCTGCCCAAGTGCTGGGATTAAAGGCGTGCTCCACCATGCCCGGCTTGGTGCCTTGATTTTATTTGCAGCCTCCAGACTGTGAGAAATAAAGTTCTGTTATAAATTATACAGCCCCAGGTATTCTATTACAGCAGCACTAATGGACTAAGTCATCAGCTAAGGACTTCTTAAGGCCTCTCCCTTGCCATCACTTTAAAATGATCATCTACCATCCATCAGCTTTTCAGAATATACCACTGATCTTACCACCCCATTGCTAAAACCCTTCACTGGATTGACTCCTCCTTTGAGGAATGTAAAGGCTGAGAGTAACTGTAATTATTTTACCCAACCTTATCACTGTCTTGTATTTCACATCTTCCTTTGGTTCAATTACACTGACTGGAGCTGTGTGTCCTGTTTGGCTTAATCCTTTTATGAAACAGCAGACTGGGGATATGAAGTTGTCTGCTGAAGAGCAATGTAGCCTCCTGTCTTCCGGATCCATGCTTTTCCTACCACAGTGTGCTCTGCTCTGGTTTGTGTTGTTCTATTGTGATGTGGCCAAGAGAGCCTCTCTTAGAAATGAAGGAAACCAATGGTGTGTAACTGCTTATTCAACTCTAACTAAACCATTTATTTTAATTAATAAAGTTCTTTTAAATATTGAGGATACAGTCAGTCTATTATAGCCAACAAGGGTATCTTTCTTCAGATGAAGTCTTCTGAACATCTTTGGTCCATGAAATCATATTTGAAAAATGCACATGTTTTATCCTTGGCTGATGATAACCTGATAATGTGAAATAAAGATTAAAGGTCAGTTGTCAAATTATCTGTCAGCTAAAACGTCTTCCCAACAGTGTTTTCTGAACCCTTAGAGCTCTGACATGGTTGATGAGCAGATGTAGGGCTGTGAGTCATTAGAGCCTCCCATTGGACTGTGGCTTCCTTGGGTAGCAGCCTGAATGTCTTCCGATCCCAAGTTGTCAGCTGCTCCTTTGTTAAACTGTCTCCGAGTATACTTTGCCACTCTATTATTGATGATCAGTCAAAATGACAGTGTTCATTGTGAAAAGCTTTGGGGGCGATTATAGGAAAGTGCTTAGTTCATGCATTAATTTCCTTCACTGCCACAGAGACCCAAGTTCCTGCTTTCACCCAGTCGGTATGGGTCTTCTCTTAGAGCGATGTTATGGTGGGAGATGATGAAGTGTCATTGTCAGAAGTGTAATTGATGTCACATTGTGAAGCGCTCTGCTACATTCACCCAGTCTGTGGCTAGGCATTGAAGAGGAAAGCATTCTCAGCCTCTTTGTCCTCCAGGACTTTTAAAAGTTCTAGAATTTTAGAAACAGGCATTAGAAATGACCCATCCAAAGTATTTTTTTAAAGTTTACCGAAGATTACCATGGCAACTAAACTACTTCATGACTAGAGGAAATGCATTTAATGATGTTTTTCAGCTTATGTGCAAGTTGCTGTTTATTAAAGAGGAAATGCCAGGGGTTGAGATGATCATTCTTTTTGTGAAGGAAATGAACATTCTCTGGAGGAGGTATGTGCCCTGAACAATATGAAGGAAGTGTGTCAGAAGCCTCCACATTGCTTCTGCTTGTAAGTGCCTGCTGACACTGACAGAATGAGATTGTTCCATAGGACACCATCCTCTGCGCAAGAAAGTCAGAAAAGCACAGGTTTATTATGGGTTCCTTTTGGGGATAATTTGGAAAAAACTTACACACACACTTATACGTTAAGCATCAAATCTCATATCCTACTGGGTGATTTTTCATGATCTGAGGGTGGAAGCAGGGATCAAAGTCACACCCTGGTATAGATTTTTTTTTTTTTTTTGAGATGGTGTTATATAATTGGCAACCTGAGATTTCACTTGAAACTGGAACTGACTTTTTTTTTTTGGTTTGTTTGTTTTGTTTCTTTGTTTTTCAAGGTAGGGTCTCACGGTAGCCCAGGCTGACCTGGAATTCACTATGGAGTCTCAGGGTGGCATCGAACTCACGGCAATCCTCCTGCCTCTGCCTCCCTAGTGCTGGGATTAAAGGCGTGTGCCACAATGCCCGGCTCACTTGTTTTAAAAATGATTTTTTTTTTACTTTTTGATATTTATTTGTGTATTCTTAGAGAACTTATTTCCTTGTAATCAACCAAAGGTTTTATTATTAAGACAGTTGGAGAAGAAAGTAACAACAGTACTTGAAATTGAAGTTTTGACTTCATTTTCTAAATTAAAGTGTTTATACAAGTGCAGGTGTGTACCACCTTTACCTAGATCTATTTATTTTATGTATCTGGGTAACATTTCCTCTAGATTCCAGGTGTAGTTACCACATCATAATATGTAGATTCTTATAGTGGGAAGAAATTTAAAAGTTAATTAAGTTTGAACCTTCCAAACTACCCCTGGCCTCAATTCTAATACTTTTACTGCCAAAGCCATCACTTTCCGCAAAGGCAGCCTATTCTGCCAGACAACAAAAATAGTTAAAAAGCTGCTGTTATAAAAATTTACCCATGGTGGGCTGGAGAGATGGCTCAGCAGTTAAAGGCACTTGCTTGAAAAGCCTGCTGGCCCAGGTTCAGCACAGGTTCAAATCCCCAGTACCCATGTAAAGTCACATATACGAAGTAGTGCATGCATCTGGAGTACGTTTGCAGTGGCAAGAGGCCCAGGTGCTCCCATTCCCTCTCCTCACACATTAATAACTTAATTAAATATTTAAAAAATAAAAATAAATTGCCCATGGGTTCTTGCTTCACTTTGGATCAGTGAAGCTGTACTTTGCCAACAGTAAAAAACAGATGTACACCTGGTAGACTGTGTAACTGGGTCCGAGGTGAGAGGCTTGTTCAGATCAAGAGGAAGGGATTCATCTTTGCTTGGATATACACTGAAGGAGGTGATGATCTTGCTTTGGGTTCCGAACATCCTCCCAATTTCCTCCCCAGTGAGTGCTATCCTTGGCTAACTGTATGTTAGAGCAGTGATTGGCTTAGGGATCACAACATGGAGTTTGGGACTTGAAGAGAGAGGGTTTTGGTCTTTGGACTTTTGCAGCCTTGATGTGACTGCCAAGTTTATTAACACATTCACAGAGAGACTGAACAGAGCAAATGAGGCATCTTGGATCTTGGGGTGGTTATGGGGCTCCCACTGCTGTGGCACTCACTTCCTGTGGCAGAAACTGATGGTGAATGCTGTAGAACAATTCTTCCTATGTTGAATTAAAACATTCTCTCACCCTGTAACTCATCTCACTGGTCCTAGTTCCTTAAGGATCTTCAAATATTTGAATATAGCAAACTCATGTTCTTTTCAAGATTACTCTTCTCAGAGTTAATTCTCCTCAATTTTGTTAATAATTTTCATATGCGATGAATTCAAAGGACAAATCATTCTTCTGTACTTTACATTGGACTTAAAATGTTTAAACTTTATTTTAATTTTTTACAGAATCTTACCTTTGGTAGGCATTCTGCTTAGCATTTTACCTTCAAAGTTCAGTAAATATCATTGCATTTTAAAATGTAATACCAATAAAAATTTTCGTGAATGTCTTACTTCATTTGGCAGGTAAGAAAACTAAAGCCCAGAGTGGCAGACAGTACTCCTGAGTTGTTGGCATTCATATTCTAATGCCCTTTTGGATTCTGAATTCCATGCTTTTGATCACTACAGCACATTGGTTTCATTGTCTAGGAGACTACTAAAGGACCTTATCAGAGGCAAGTGCATGACTTTCGATGATCCTATTTGCATGTAACAGAGCAGAACTACCTGTATGCTAGAGATTTTGCAGCTGAGTTCTTGTCAGGTGTTGGCAATTACATCACACTAATGGCAACCCAACAATTCATTAGTCCTTAACACACTTGTGCTCTTATCAGGATATAGTTTACTGATTAGTTTTATATGATTGTTTTGTGGGGGGATATGAGTGCAGCAGGGTTTACAGCCTTAGCTATTTATTGGCTTTCATCTGTTCTAAGTTGGCTATTCCTTTAAGATCTGAATCCAGGAACTCACCACCATTAGGTTTCTTCCTGTCACAGGGTAGAGTTTGTCAGAAGTTTTTTTTTTTTTCAAGTTCTTTTTTTTCTTTTTTTAAATTTTTATTAACATTTTCCATGATTGTCAGAAGTTTTGGTGGCAGGTTCTTAATTGTGTTTTCATTTTGATGACAAGAAATATAGTGGAAATATTTTCTGGCCAATATTTATGGCTATCCTGTTATTAAATATAGATGCATAATTTTAGAACCCACTTTTTTGGTAATACTTTGTTATAATATGATGAGAATAGAGTACAGGAAAACAATGCACCAATGAGGCATTCACTTCAGAGAAGGTCATATGCTATCATGCCACATTTTCCAAGGAGTAGGGACATAGTGGGTAGACTGAGGCATACAGATGGTAGGTTGTTAGGTTTGAGTCTTACAGAACCTGGGGCCATGACTCAGTGCCATATTTATGTTGGCTATTTAATTTTGCAAAATATCATGTGTTATATTACATTAATTCGATTTGAATTTTATTTGGTTCTGTAACAACAAAATCTATGGCTAACATTAACTGAGTATTAAATTTTTTATTAGTTATATACACAGTGTATACAGTCATGTTGGTAGCATTGTTAGCCTCCTCCCTGTCCTTCCTCCTCTGTAGGGACCCTCCTCAGTGGGGAATATGGGTCGTGCATTATGGGGTTAGCCATCAGTTATGGGTAAGAGGCAATGTCTCTGTGCATAATGACCCAACAGTGTGGCTCTCACGTTCTTTCTGCCCCCTCTTTCACAAATTTCCCTGAGCTATGTTGGGTTCATTTTAGGTCTGCTTCAGTGATGAGGTCTTGGGAGCTTCTGTGTCTCTGGATATCTGGTTTGGTAGGAGTTGAGAATTCTCTGTGTCTATCTCCTTCACCCTTGTGCTGGTACCAGGTTCACCAAGAAAGCAGCACTCTTGCTCATTTCCCTAGTTACTCTAAGCTTCAGCTAGGGTCCTTTTGAGGTGTGATGGGCTGGTTCTCTCCTTAGGATCTATGTCCATCTGAAAAAGCAAAGCAAATTTTCCAATGGAGAGTGAAGTTAGCACCAGATAAATGGGATAACCATTGGTTTTTTTTAGAGAGAATTTAATAGGTGTAGGCCCTCTTGCAGCCCACAATTGGTGGAAGCTTAATAATGGAGAGCAGGTTCATTTTGGGATATGGTTCTGACTTGTTTCCCAGCTCTAGCTATGGGTTCTGTTTCACTGAGCAGATCAGTTAGCTAAATCAAGAGCAGTTTGTTTCCTACTAAGGTTGTGTGCCACTATTGTACTTGTGTGAGCATCATGTCAGGTTGTTTGCTGATGAATAGTTTAGACCACCAGTTTCTTGGACAGACTCTACCCCCGCCCCCCCCAAAAAAAAACAGGAGAGAGAGAGAGAGAAAGAGAGAGAGAGAGAGAGAGAGAGAGAGAGAGAGAGAGAGAGAGAGGCAGACAGATTTCTGTCAGAGTACTTGATGACATACCAAAGGTTAGTGGTAAGACCCTACTGCTGAAGACACCATATGCTGTTGATACAGAACATGGAGTGACCTGGCTGGAATCTGGAAGAGTCAGTCCCCAGACAGTTAGCTCGTCTAGTGCCAGAAGGTGCTACATGAGCGACTGGGGGAAAATGATCAACATCTGTCTAAGCAACTTGTGAAACAGAACCCATAGCTGGAGCTGGGAAACAAGATGAATGAGATTATGTGACAATTATCTTTCTGTGAATGGGTGAATTTACTGAGAATTATCTTCAAATTTCATTGTGTTGTTTTTCCTTACTGCTGTGTAGAATTCCCTCATGTAGATATACCATATCTTGGTTATCCATTTGTCTAATGAAGGATATCTGGGTTGGTTCCAGCTCTTAGATATTATGAATTGAGCAGCCATGAACACGGTTGAGCAAATCTCTGGACTGAGGCATGGAGTTTTTAGGATAAATGCCTGGCAAGGAAATAACTGGGTCTGTTGGTATGAGTATACTGTATATATATATATATATATATGATCTATTTAAGAGAGTGAGAGAAGAGAATGGTCATGCCAGGGCCTCCAGCCACTGCAAATGAACTCCAGATGCATGTTTCCTCTTGATCATCTGACTTATGTGGGTCCAAGAGAATCCAACCTGAGTCATTTGGCTTCACAGGCAAACACCTTAACTGCTAAGCCATCTCTTCAGCCTGAATATTCAATTTTTTTATGTGGATTACTTGACTTAATCCTGATTTATATAATAGAGATTATTATCATCCATGTCATATAAATGAGGAACCCAAGGCCTGTAAACAACATTTCAAAAGATACAAGCAATGTTGGGTTTGGGCAAGTACACCTGTGGTGTTAGTAATCCAGCCCTTGGGTGGCTGAGGCAGGACGATTGTGAGTTAGAGGTTAGCTTCGGCTATATGGTAAGAACCTGCCTCAAAAGTCAAAAAAGCAACAACAGAACACCAACGGTCACAATGAATAAATGGTGGAGTAATGTGAGATTAAAGTCAAACATTCTGGAGCTCCAGTGGTGCAATTGGTTAGCACGCAGTACTTACATAGAGTCAAACATTCTGATTTTAGTACCAAATTTCTTAGCTTTGTTTTACTTACTTTGTAAATTTACATTGCTCTTAGTTTTGTAGCAAGCAGAAACAAAAGATACATATAGCCAATTGTGCATTTGGATACATATATGCATACACACACATGTATTTAAATTTGTTATTTTGTTTTTTAGACAGGCTCTCTCGCTGGCCATGAACCTGTGATCTTCCTGCCTCTATATCCTAAGCACTGGGATTACAGCCATATGCCACCATGCCTGGCCATATTTGTATATATTTAAGTCATATATGGATAATCTATTTTAACCTTAATCTTCAAACTTATCTTTTATTTACCCAAGAGAGATCATTACATATATTTAATAAACTCTGTCAAGTATATTTATTTATTTTTTAAAAATTAATTTGTTTTTTATTAATTAGTTTTGTACTTAGTGAATACAGCCAAGTTGGTACCATTGTTAGGCTCATCCATGTCCTACCCCCTCCCCCCGGCCCCTCACTGAGGTATATGGGTCATGCATTGTGGAGTTAGCCCACAGTTATGGGTAGGAGCAATGTCTCTGTGAGGGCTGAAACCCCCGTCACCTGGTGACTATATAGCCATCATAAGCATAGTACGTTACTTGCATATCTATAATGATACTAAACTGAGTAAATCTGTTGTGCTGCCGGTCAGATAAATTATAGTGATATAATTATGTACAGTACTTGGTAATGATAAAATGACTATGTTATTGGCTTTTCTGGTCACTGCACTATACTTTTTTTCATTATTTTAGTATGTACTTCTGTTTGTAAAGAAAGTTTGCTACAAAATAGTATTCTGTTTTCCACATTTCATTCTTTAATTGAGGTTTTTAATACATGCACATATTATAATTTGATCGCATTTCCCTTCTATTGCTACCTTTTGTCCCCTACCCCTATTTCACTGAGCCTCATTCCAGGTAGCCCGTCTTCTGTTTTGATATCTCATTCCCTTTGTCTTCATCCATCCTGTATGCCAAATTGTTGATGGGCTCAATATTGTTCAGGTCTTTTGGAGGTAATGACCTCCACTGTGAGATCATTAATGCTCCAAGAGGACACATAAAGTGATTGACTTACACCATTTGAGGTTCATGGAATTACAAACTATAAAACTGCCTAAAGAATGCATTTCTCAGAAAGTGTCCCTGTCATTCAATAACACATGATTGTACAGGTTATAATTCATATGACAAATTCTTAGCAATTATTTTTCCCAAGATTGTCAATATGTGAAGCAATATATTAGCTTCATTCTTTGCTCCTTGCTGCCCAAAGGCTGTCTCCCACAGTCCTGTTTCTGTGGTGTGCAGTGTAGAAAAAGGAAGCTAGAGATCATCCCATCAGCCTGGGTTTTAAGGTATTTGCCTGTCTTTAGTCTCATCACCTACCTTGCTTTTTTTTTTTTGTTTGAGGCAAGCCAAACAGACTGGCCTGTTTTAATGAGAGAAAGAAAGAGAGAGTCAGACAGACAGAGAGAGAGAGGGAGGGGGGAGAATTGGTGTGCCAGGGCCTCCAACCACTATAATTGAACTCCAGACATATGTGCCACCTTGTGTGCATGTACAACCTTCTGCTTGAGTCACCTTGTGCATCTGGCTTCTATGGGATCTGAAGAGTTGAACATGGGTCTTTAGGCTTCACAGGCAAGTGCCTTAACTGCCAAGCCATTTCTCCAGCTCCCCTGCCTTGTTTTTGAAGTGCTGTGTTTTGCAGCAGCTGTGCAAGGCACACGGCACATCTGGCCTGAATTTTCTTTCTACAGGTGGGATCATCTACTCTTTTGAGACAGTTACCTTCTTGTTGATTTCCATATTCCAAAATTATGTCAAAATATCATCTGCTGCTCTTTTCTTCCACTCTATTTATGGTTAGAAATTATTTTCCCTCATATGTGTGTGTGTGCATGGATTTTGCATATTTGTGCAGGTACACATGTATGTGTGCAGGCCAGAAGAGAATGTCACGTGTCTTCCTCTGTCATTCTCTTGTCTTCCTCACAGAGCACTGAAGTCATGGGCATGCATGGCCACACCTTTTTCTTTCCAGAGTGGGTGCTGAGAATTGAACTCAGGTCTCTTCTTTCCTTCCTTCTTTCCTCTCTCTCTCTCTCTCTCTCTCTCTCTCTCTCTCTCTCTCTCTCTTTCTTTCTTCTCGTTAGAAAATTTTATCCCCAAAGAGGTCCAAATACACATAGAGTGTTATTGCCAAAATAAGAAACAAATGTTATTAAGGTCTAGACATTTTTACACTCCCCCAAATAAATAGAAAAACAAATCTAGATTCTGTGACTATTATTTTTTGTGTGTGATTTGCTTCTTTTACTCAATGTTGTTTTAATTTTCTTTCTTCTTAAAAATTAATTATGAACCTTACTGTATGAACAAATTGCATGTTGGTCCCATTCCCCTAGTGTTATCCTCTTATAGTCCTTCCTCCCCACTCCCATTCCACTGAGGGTACTCCTCAGTGGGGTTATTGGTATTCACCATGAGTTCATGAAGGCAGCAGAAGTCAGTTTGGGGGCAGGAGGAACACGATAATGTCTCAGGATACTCCTTCATACCCTGTGGCTCTTGCAATCTTTCTGCCCTTTCTGCAGTGTTCCTGGAGCTTTGGCAGTTGTGTTATAAGTCTCATTTAGTGTTGAGCTCCCTGCAACCTCTGGATTTCTGTTTTGATAATTTATGAGTGTCCTCAGTGTCTACTGCCATGTTCTTGGAGCAGGTTGTCAGGATAGTAGTGAGAGCATCACTCATGTTTAAATCATTTCCTCTGTGAAGTCTCCTGGGCCCTGCCAGATGTGCTAGAGATGGCTCATCTCATGGTAGGTAGTGGGCTGTCTTTTCTTGTATTCATGGATCTTGTTTATCCTTGTTTTTCACTGCCATCTGTAACACAACAAAAGTTTGTCTGGGCATGGCACACCCTGGTGAGTAGGAGGATCACTGTGAATTTGAGGCCAGCTTGACTACATAGTGAATTCTAGCTCAGCCTGGGTTGGAGTGCTCCAAACAAGAGTGTGGGTTAAAGGGGATAGGCATAGTCAGTTAGGAGACATTTTGATGGGTGTAGCCTCCCTTCTTGGTCAAAGACTAGTGGGAACTTCTCTCTGAAATGTCCATAGAAAATCATAGTCAGTATCCATAGGATTCTAACTTGGTTCTCAGTACCAGATATGATTTCTTTCCCACCAAGAGGGCCTCTTATCTAATCAGAGAGCCATTGATCACTTGCATAGGCCATGTGCCACTATAGCACAGGTGTGTATATCTTGCCCAGGTGGTTGATTTCATAATTTATAAGATCCCCTGGTTGTTCATGCTGTTGGTGGTCGTTATCACTCAGCTGCTCTCATAGCACTTTCTAGCACTATGGGGACTAGCTAGCAGGAAGCTGGCTTCCTTCTAAGTTCCCCCATGATCTCTTGATGTTCGTGGTCTGTAGTTTCTTCATGGACATGGTCTTACCATTTAGCTTAACCATTTAGCATAACCAAGTGCTTTGGAAATAGCTTACATTGTTTTGGGGACCTCACAGGTCTTCCAAACCAACAGCTCACGGTGGAGTATAACCCAGTTCTGGCACTGGGAATTATAGTTTTAGGATTAGGCTTCTTCCACCTTTTCTGGGGCATTTATGTTTGGGTGACCCCCCTCCCTCTTATTAAGTGTTATATCTTTTAGTCTGTGAGCCAGGAGAAAGGTTTCTATGGTACTTTTTCATGTTGTCATTAGTTTTGTGTATACCTCTCCCTACTTGTCCTCCCCCCAAGACCTTTCCACCCTCTTGAGCTGCTTATAAAGTATCTCTTCCTCTACTCCCTCCCTTTTTCTACTTATTCCTGTTGTTTACTGCCACTTAAATGCAACTCAAGCTGTTCCCAGTTAGGAAGCACATATGATGTGATGATACACACATGTGTTATTTGTCTTTCTGGGAACTCCAGTTTTCATACTTGCACAGGAAGCGCTCTTACCCATTGAGCACTCCCCACTCACTCTCTCTCTCTCTTAAAAAGATGTTACCTATATTCTGTATCTTGGTGAGTTATCTGTAGCATTAATGTTTGACTTTTGATCCTAGAAGTCTTAGCTTTCTTCTATCAAAGAACTTATGGGTCTGGACTCGTTCCTTCCTTATAATGAAGAGAGCCACTTGTGGGTGAGAGAAGAGACAGAGGTGACTTGTTTGAGTTCCATAAACACTTCCAGTAATTATTTCTGTATTTCAGTATTGGTACAAATATTAGAAATCTGGAGTTAAAATGCATGTGTTAGAGGAAAAGTCTTTTGGACTTCTCCTTGGTAGATCTATTTGTACCTAAGAGGAAATGTGGATGCTCTACCTAGGGGCTTGTGATGCTGAGAAAACTTTCCAGAAACTTCTTGGCAATGCTTGTCCTTTTAGCTTTTACTTCTGAAGTGTCCCTTTAATATAATGTAGGACAGCTGAGAGAGAGGCATTCACTGTTGTTTCTTTTATATGTTATCATTTTCATACAATAAACTAAGGATGTAAAGTTAACTGAGTAAGGACACTGAGAATGCACTAGGTGATTTAGAATAAGAGAAAAGTTTACAACATGCCAACATGCCCTCACACTTTTTTCCTATTATAAGCAGTGGATAATGTACAGTGAGGAGAAGGAGAGAAAGCATATGGATTGGGGAGTTGGTTAGAGTGTTAAAAATAAAAAGCAGGTATGGTATATCTCAGGGTATTCAAAGTGCAGAAAACTATATGTTGGAAGGTGATATTATCACGCATTAGAAAAGATCTTAGGGATCTCCTCCCTCATCTTAGAATTTGGGCCAAAACATGCTATGTGGCTTATGCTTAACTTCTAACATGTTTGGTATATGCAGAAATGTTCACCTAGGATGAGGCTATAGGATGATGTGTAGATATTTGTCTTCTGTTCTGTCTGGAAAAGGAATAGACAGTTAAGACAGGGCTGTGGGTCAGATGACTTTGTTCCAATATTGATATGATAGGCTGGGGTCTCTGCGTAGAATGTTTCTTTTGTCTCATTTTGAGACAGTGTCTTGTTATGTAGCACAGGCTGGTCTCAAGCTTATGATCCTCCTGCTTTAGCTTCCTGAGTTCTGGGATTATTGTATGCCACAAGTGCCATCATGATTGACCTCTGGGATGAGCTGGTCATACAAAGAAACTATAAGAACCAATCCTGTGGTCTGGAGAGGAAGGCAGCAGGCATGGACGACGGTAGAGTAGAATGAAAGCACAGGTTAGGAGGTCAACAAAGCCTTGCACCACTGACTCCATGAGGAAGGAACCTTGCAGTATATACCACAGAGCACCCTCACAGAGCCCCAAAGGCCAAACATTTATAGTTCTACTGTAATAAGCCATTTGTTCTGGCTATCCTGGGAAGGGTGCCCTCTTGAACAGCTTCTGTGAGGCTGAGACTGACCCAGAGGAGTTGACCACAGCAACACTCTTAGCAGCCAACATAAGGCTGCCTTTATAGACACCCTTTATGCCTGGGTGGTGCCTTTCTTTTCTTTTCTTTCTTTTAAAGAGCTGTTGCCTTCCTGAGGCTCTGCTCTTTATTTTTGTTTTTATTTATTTATTTGTGAGCAACAAAGAGAGAATGAGGGAGAGAAAAAGAGAGAGAGAGAGAGAGAGAATGGACACGCCAGGGCTTCCAGCCACTGCAAATGAACTCCAGACGCATTCAATCCCCCCGCCCCTGAGCATCTGGCTAATGTGGGTCCTGGAGAATCGAGCCTCAAACCAGGGTCCTTAGGCTTCACAGGCAAGCGCTTAACCACTAAGCCATCTCTCCACACCCCCCCCCCCTTTTTTCGAGATAGGGTCTCACTCTAGCTTAGGCTGACCTGGAATTCACTATGTAGTCTCTGGGTGGCCTTGAACTCAGGGAGATCCTCCTACCTCTGCCTCCCAAGTGCAGGGATTAAAGGCGTGCACCACCACGCACGGCTTTGTGGTACCTTTCTACACCCTCCACATCTAGGTCCCATTTTAGAAGCTATGCAGCTTTAGACATGTTACTTAGCCTCAATGGATATTCAGTTTTCTCAGGTGTAAAACAAGCGTATCTCAAAGTGTTTTGCAAGAAATTTACAGATTATAGCAAAGTGCTTAGACCTCTGCCTGACACATAGAAAGCATATAAATGTTAGTTATTTTTCTCGGTAAGTAAGTCGCCTTCTCCAGCAGTAGTTCATTTAGTGAAGAAAGATTGCAACATTTTCAGTCTTCATACTCTCGGGAGAAGGTCATATCTGCTAGGCCTTTTTGAAAGAAATCATAATTGAGGTACTTCATGTTCTCCCCTTGTCACTTGGCATTACATGATCTACACTGCTAGCAGAGTGTGCTAATGACCCCCGAGTAATAGAATAATAATCCCTAATAGGCCGAAATCACAGGGAGATGTTTCAAAGTGATCTGTTAATTACATGATTACTTTCTTAAGGCTCGTGCTTTCCCCTCACAAGATAGTAAAGATTGGTCCTTAAGGGATATGGTCTTTAACCCTCTAGTGATTCATAAATTCTCATCTCCACTGTTTTGTGAGCACCTCAGTAGAATTTTAGAGCCTACTGGAGTTTTGAGTTTCAATAGTTTTGCATTTTTCAAGTCTTTTTTTTAAAAACCGCTGAATTTATCAAAATAAAGCCCTTAAAATTCCATTCATGACTGAATTTGAAAGGATTATGCTCTTGTCTGAGAAGTGGCAAATTACCACTGTCGTTGCTTCTACTGAATTACCAACTACGGAGGAATACTGAAGAAAATGGGTGGGGGATGAGAACCTTCTAGAAATCAGCATAATTACTTTTATTTAGAATAATTACTTTTTCTTTCACTGTAAAGATCTTAATCTGGCTAGTACCCATTGTACATGAAACAGTTACTTTCTCATTGCTGGGACCAACTATCTGACCAGAAGCAGCTTTTGGGAAGAAAGGGTTTATTTCAGGCTTACAATTTGGAGGGGGTATTTTATCACAGCAGTGAAAAGCATGCAGAACAGGCAACTGGGACATCGCATCTCCCCACCAAGCAGGAAGGACATTGAGAGAGCTACCTCTCAACAACCTGTAGGGCTGGGCTCATCAACCCATAGCCAGCAGCACACCTTCTGTAGCAAGGCTTCACCTCTCAAAGACTCCACAGCTGGGGGCTAAGCAGGACATTTCATAACAATCATTTGAGGATACGAGCTTCTGGTCTATTGGGAACTCGGGATTGTAGAGGAAAGGATGGAGTGCCGTGGGGCACAAGTGTACACAGAACAATACTATAGGTAGCAAAACAGAGAAAGAAAGTGCCACCATGAAATTGGGAACCCTGCATTTAGGAGTCTGAGGATGTCAAGCAGGGCAGTGATTCAAGGGGCTGTGATGAAGTACTTGGCCAGCAATTTGTTGAGGCAACTAGAGAACTTCACAAGAATGAATTTCAAAATCAGCTAATGAGGAGAATGGTAGAATAGTCTCAGGAAACAGGATATTTTGGGTGATGGTAGATTCAGCTTTAAACTTGTTAGTTTAAATTCAATGGGAACCTCTAGACAGAAATACCTATCAGGCAGGTACAAAGGGTTGTGAGTGAATCCATGGCTCAGAAAATAAAATTAAATTAAAATTGTGTTGTTAAGGTTGAAAGCCAAATATATATTCATAAAGCTGAACAAATTGAGATTGACTAGGTAATATAAATGCCAAAGTAAAACTTTTATAATTCCATTATTTACTACATTGAATTTTATTCTTCTGAAAGTGTTGAAATGAAACACATAATTATATGCTTTTTGCTTTCTTTCTTTCTTTCTTTCTTTCTTTCTTTCTTTCTTTCTTTCTTTCTTTCTTCCTTTCTTTCTTTTTTTTTAAGGTAGGGTCTCACTCTAGCCCAGGCTGACCTGGAATTCACTATGTAGTCTCAGGCTGTTCTCATACTTCCAGTGATCTTCCTACCTCAGCCTTGCAAGTGCTAGGATCAAAGGCATATGTTACCATGCCTGGCTGTTAATCATGTGCTTAAAGCTTCATTTGTTAATGTGTCTATATTTGATTTTCTTAATTTTTTTGTGAGAGTGGCATCTCAAAAGTATGAGGCCAACTAGTCTTAAATTTTTTAGATATCACTGAGCATGGTGGCATGCCTTTAATCCCAATACTTGGGAGGCAGAGGTCAGTGGATTGCTATGAGTTTGAGGCCAGTCTGGGGCTACAGAATAAGTTCTAGGCCAGCCTGGGCTAGAGTGAGACCATACCTCAAAAAGCCAAATAAAACTAAAACTCAAATAAAATAAATCACTTGCTTGCCAAAATTCACAAAACGAGAACTATCTACAGTAAATAGTGAAGGGCTGTTCTGTGCTAGCCCATTCCTCACTCCAGAATTATTGATGAGCAGTTTGGTATATATCATTCTTATCTTTTAAATGCAAATAAAATTATGTAATTGTCTATTTTGCATTGTATATGGTATATATACACTGCCCTGCATAAAGCATTTTTGTACAATAATGTTTGCAGACCTTTTCCTTGATGAAATACAGCTATCTTATTTTTTCATCTAACTGAATATGTACCATGATGTTGATGAATCATAATTTATTTAACCATTCACCTATGAATGCATGCTTTCTCTGTTTTCCATTTTTCACATTACAAATATCAGATAACAAAGAGGGTCTGCAAACATCCTTGTTTAATAAGCATGACTGTTTATTAAGTGGCCTGGAAGTGAAATGACTAGGTTACAAGAAAGCCCACATTTTAAGTTTTGATGCATGAAAATTTGCATCTAAAGCATCTTTTAAATCAGGTTGTCATTTCTTTGTGCTCTGCAGGGAGCCTTGTCTTAGGACTGCTTGAGAAAAGCTACATTAATGTCTTTACTGAGTCTTTTTTTTTATTTTTATTTTTGTCTAGGTAGGGTCTTGCTCTAGCCCAGGCTGACCTGGAATTCACTATGTCATCTCAGGGTGGCCTTGAACTCATGGCGATCCTCCTACCTGTGCCTCCCGAGTGCTGGGATTAAAGGCGTGTACCACCACGCCTGGCCTCTGAGCCATTTTCTTAGAGAAGCAAGTTCCTGTGAGGCTCAGGCTCAGGCCATTGCTGGCTCCGCTTTCTGTGAAGGGTCATCAGCTTCGACTGATGTGGCACTTCCTGTGGCCATGTGATGTGACAGTTATCTGGGCAAGGCAGGCAGAGGAGGGGAGCAGGGCAGACCCAACAGCACCTCTTGTGAATATTCAAAAGCCACTTAAATAATTTCTTTTTATTCCCCCCTCTCCTACTGATGACAGCACTGAAACTACTTGTCTCATTTTTAAATCAAAGCTTCCTAAAGTAACATGGTCAAGAGACTGAACAGCCCTCCAAGCTTTATTAGTCACACAATGGGGGTGGTGGCCCAGTACACTGTTCAGGAAATGGAAAACTACTTCAAACTTAAGGCCATCTCTCTTTTTGGCCAACTTTTATGGAGGATGTGGCACTTGAGAGGGTATCACCTGGCACACACTGGGGGCCATCATCTCTTTAAGTTTCAGAAATGAGAAGATATGGGATAGAATCCTGCCTTGCTGTTGCTACCTCATTGGCATTGGGCAAGCAGCTTTTGGTGTTCCCACTGGGATATCTGTCTGCTAGCCTAGATTTTAGGATGAATGATAATTCTCTGTGTTGGTCTTTGATAAATCAGGTGCCAGTCCTTCCCTTTGTATATTGAGTAGTTTCCTCTCTGAACTCACCATCTCTGCAAAGCAACACTGTTGTGATTACATGGTGATGTTGTGTTGGGACTTTGAAGCTGTGATCCTGGGCTCTTTGCATAAAACCATGGAAACATCAGTTGCTTATTTCAAAGCTTGGGTTGGGGTGGGGGCTCTAGATCCTCTAAAGGCTGCTCTGGCAACTTTGTTCTTTATCTAATTTAGCTCCATAAAACTTGATCATATTTCTTATGCTCTCCCTTAAATTACTTATTTCTGAAAATAAGATGATAATGATACTCTTGTGGGCAAAGTGCTTGCTGTACAAGCATGAGAATTTGAGTATGGGTCCCTGGCAGCCAGGTAAAAGGCAGGCACAGGGAATCCCTAGAGCAAGCTGGCTAGCTAGGCTGGCTGAGTTGGCAAGCTCCAGGTTCAGTGTGACCCTACTCAAAACATTAAGTGTAAGAGAAACTGTGGGAGACTCAACATTAACCTGTGGCCTACACACACACACATACACATGTCCACATATAAGGACACATGTGTGTCTCTCATATACACACATGCACATCACACACACACATACACGTATATATGTATATGTCTTCCTCTCCTGTTGTAGTTCTCCCTTGGGGACCTCTCACAGTTTCACTGGATTGGCAGTTCCCTTCTTCATCACTATAACTGTCTGCTTCCCTCCATGGGACTTCCGTGAAGCCTATTTTTCCACTGCTCTATTGCCAAGCACTGCACCAGGTTCTTAGCAGATCCTAAATAAGTATTTACTGATTGAATAAATGTGGGATGCGTAGAACAGTGCCTGAAACATAGCAACATTTCTACAAATGTGACTTAGAAAAGAAAACTATACTTGAGGAAACAGTGTTTCAGATATCATTTATTTGTGGAGCTACATTATTTTATTTACTTTATTAAGTGGAACTGGCATAGTTACAGTGGTTAAATATATATAGGATAATTCTCCTTTATCCCTTCTCCCAGCTTAGTGATAGGTAATTTTAAGTGAAAAAAAACATGCAAATGGCCATCTCATATATACAAAACTTTATTCAAAAGAGAAATGGCATAATAAAAATCATTACTACCTATCCATAACAAAATATTCCTCACAGACTAGCACAGGAGATCCTATAACTAATACAACTGACAGAACATACAGCAGGTTCTCTGCAAGTGGTGACGGGTTAGGTTTGAGTGATTATCATTTCTTTTTCTTAAACTTTATTTATTTATTTGATAGAGAGAAAGAGGGGGAGAGAGAGAGAGAGAGAGAGAGAGAGAGAGAGAGAGAGAGAGAGAGAGAGAAAGGGGGAGAGAATGGGCATGCCAGGTTCTCTAGCCACTGCAAACGACCTCCAGACGCATGTGCCCCCCTTGTGCACCTGCCTTATGCGGGTCCTGGAGAATCAAGCCGGGATCCTTTGGCTTTGCAGGCATATACCTTAACCACTAAGCCATTTCTACAGCCCGATTATTATTTCTTTTCAAATTTTTAAAAATGTTGCTATACTGGGATCAAACTCAGGGCTCCATAGACACACAACAATGACAAAAATGTTTGAAAAACAAAAATTATTCCTTTTAACATTGCTTCTTCAAGCAGATAGGGTAGGATTAAGATCATAGTCATTGAACAGGCACATGGGTCCTTACATGCTTATGTAACCTAGTTTCCTACATGCTGATTAGCCAGAGGCCATGGTCTAGGATCTCATTTACCTTATGACTCTAACTGAATCTCCCAATAAGGCCTCTCAGAGGCTTTTCCCTTCAGTCCTTCTGCCTTTTTTCCCCCATCCCAATTCCATGAACACAACCCATTTCCTTGCTAAAAGAACCTTCACCATGGCAGAGACCTCAAGTGTCTTCTTTACATTCAAATTTTTGGTGTCTATCCTAGATTCTTGATCGTAGTAAGTTCTCCATGTTTTGAATAATAGACAAGTTTACAAGCTCCTGGAGGATGACAAAAACAAAACAAAATAAAAAATAAGTACATACATGTGAAAAGGCAAAATACAATGTAATTATTTTAGTATGCAGAAATTTATTAAATTATAATTTATAACAGAGTTAAAGGAAATCCCAGCAGCATCAGAAGAAGTAGTTTGAGGATCTTTGTGTCTTTCACTTTTGTCCCATGGCTAGGCCACCTCATCTTTGTTTAACAAGAAGAGCCCAAAACCTTCAACATGCTGAGATTTAGGAAGCCTTATACTTCTTCTTTTTTTTTTTAATTTTTAAATTTTTATTAACATTTTCCATGATTATAAAAAAAATATCCCATGGTAATTCCCTTCCTCCCCCCTGACATTTTCCCCTTTGAAATTCCATTCTCCATCATATTACCTCCCCATCTCAATCATTGTACTTACATATATACAATATCAACCTCTTTTTTTTTTTTTTTTTGAGGTAGTGTATTGCTCTAGCCCAGGCTGTCCTGGAATTCACTATGTAGTCTCAGGGTGGCCTCAAACTCACAGTGATCCTCCTACCTCTGCTTTCTGGGTGCTGGGATTAAAGGCGTGTGCCAACATTCCCAGCTTGTTTTCTGTTTTTTGAGGCATGGTCTCACTCTAGGCCAGGTTGACCTGGAATTCATTCTGTAGCCCTAGCTGCCCTTGACATCATGGAGATCTTCTACCTCAGCCTCCTGAGTGCTGGGATTAAAGGCGTGCACTACTACACCCAGCTCTGGGAGGCTTATACTTGTCACTGGAGCTTAGAAAGAAGTTTGTAAACCAGGTGTGGTGGTGCACGCCTTTAATACCAAGAATCAGGAGGGAGAGGTTGGAGGATTGCTGTGAGTCTGAGGCCACCCTAAGACTACATAATGAATTTCAGGTCAGACTGGGTTGGAGTGAAACCCTACCTTGAAAGCCTTCCCTTCCCCTGCAAAAAAAGTCTGTAAATTCTGTGGATAGTTTTAGCTAGGGTATTTGGATCTATCTTCAAAAGGGAAATGAAGGCTGGAGAAATGGCTTAGCTGTTAAGGCACTTGCCTGAAAAGCCAAAGGACCTAGGTTCAATTCCCCAGGACCCACACAAGCCAGATGCACAAGGTAGTGCATGTGTCTTTGTTTGCAATGGCTGGAGGCTCTGGTGCGTCCATTCTCTCTCTATCTGCCTCTTTCTTAAATAAATAAATAGATATATAAATAAAAAGGAAAATGAGGTCCTGGGGAGATGGCTTAGCAGTTAAGGTGCTTGCCTGCAAAGCCTAAGGACCCAGGTTTCATTCCCCAGAACCCACATAAGCCAGCTGTGGTGCAAGCATCTGGAGTTTGTTTGCAGTGGCTAGAGGACCTGGCATGCCTATTCTCTCCCTCTCTTTCTCAAATAAATAAAAATAATAAAGTAAAAATAAAACAACAGAAAAAAGGGAAACGATCCTATCTATACTCAGTCTTTGAAGGAACATGGATGACTATTTAATGAAATTGTCACTATTATTTTTCTGTTGGAAGAGGATGGAATATTGAATGCAAGGTGAGGAAAATTGGAAAGAAATTGGGAAACAAGAATACAGAGTAATGGGGGAACCTTGAGGAAAGGCATTATGTGTTGCTTATAGTCATGTCTTTTAATTTGTACTGTTTTACTTACATAATGGCATCCTTGCTCAAGCATTAATTATTTTCCTATAGAAGGAAACTGAAGCTCAGAGGAGTTAAGTGACCAAGGTTAGAAGACAAAGATAGCAGAGCTGGGGACTGATCATAGCTTTTATTTCAAGTCCAGGATTCTTGGCTCTTACTGGAACTATGGGGGGATGTTGTAGGCTCTGGTGCCCCATCCTGCCCCTGAGCCTTTGCTCAGGTTCACAGCTCAGATATAATGCCCTTTACTAACCCTTCTTCAGCCTCAAACCCATCTTTTCCAGGAAACATGTCAGATCTCATTAGTTAGCACGTAGCACTTTATGCTCACCTCTCTCTTTCTCTGTAAATTGTGTCATTCTTTCTCCTTGTATTACAGGCATTATTAACATGCATGTTTCACCTCAACTAGTAGACAAACAACTTAAGGATAAACCCTGGATCTGAATCATTGTTATTCCCTATAGCACTAATCACAGCACTTTACAGACATTGAACACACACACACACACACACACACACACACACACACACACACACACACACGATGAGTGAGTGATGGGTGGTCAGCTCTCCTGGTCTGATTCAGCTGAATATAACAAGATCCAACCTCCCTCCTTAGTTCGGGGAAAGACCAATACCTCTTGGGCATCATGGGGGAGACAGCCAGATGGAAAGAGGAGGACAAGGTCTCTTTTACTTTATGTAGATAAAGATATGAAGATGTAGGCATAGAGAATGGGTGGACTTCGAATTGAGATACAATATCTATGATTGAGGTTCTTCATGAAAAATCTCATGTAAATTGGAATAATTAGCACTGTGGGCTGTGTTGTTGCATTATGTGACACAAAGAGAATGAAAAGTGTATTGAGTCATGTGTTACAGGGATGTCACAAAAGGCTAAGGATAAATTGAGAATGTGGCCTTTTCCAGGCTTTTCCCTATGGGCACACACCATAGCAGTCTGATGTCTTAAATTATCCATTCTTTGGTCACATGGTTCTGTCTCCTGCCAGACTGCTGTGTGCTTAGAGCAATGGCAATTAATTCAGCAGCTCTGAGACTTCCTGTGGCCTGCACTGAAGAAGTTTGGTATAGCAGTGACAGAGAATTGAAAATCAAAGATGAGGAAGTTAAAGAAACTACTGCCCCATTTCTAGATGAAATCATCCTTGTCCCAAAGGTATTAATCACTCTCAATTGTCAAGGAAACGACTCAAACTAAGCTCCTTAGGAACAGACTCAGAGAGAAATTAAAGACTATCAAAGTTTAAGGCTTGTAGCCAAGTGATGTGGGTATAGAGTTTAAGAGTATCTTGTTGAGGGCTGGAGAAATGGCTTAGCGGTTAAGTGCTTGCCTGTGAAGCCTAAGGACCCTGGTTCAAGGCTTGATTCCCCAGGACCCATGTTAGCCAGATGCACAAGGGAGCTCACGCATCTGGAGTTTTGCAGTGGCTGGAGGCCCTGGCATGCCCATTCTCTCTCTCTCTGCTTCTTTCTTTCTCTGTCCTTCTCTATCAAATAAATACATAAAAATAAACAAAAAAAAATTTTTAAAAAGAGTATCTTGTTGAGCCTGGCATGGTAGTTTACACCTTTAATCCCAGCACTCAGGAGGCTAAGGTCAGAGAATCACCATGAATTTGAGACTAACTTGGGATACAGAGTGAGTCCCAGGTCAATCTGGGCTAAACTCAACCTCCCCTAAAAGGAGTATATGTATAAGAAATCTGTGAGTTGCACAATAACTTTTCTAGCATATTCCTTTGTTTTCAGTTTTCTAAACAATTACGTATCACAATGAATGAAAAAAAGCAGAAATAGGAAGTTCAGGTTAAAGTGCACTAACAATATTTTGAGACAGGTAAATGAAAATTGACTTTAGAATTTAAAAAGCTACTTGTTTGAAGGCAGTTGTCTTGTTTTCTTCCTGCAATGCATTCTTACAGATTGCACTGTAGACATATTGCTGCCAATTGTATAATATTTCTCCAATAGGACAACATTGAACCTGGGCTTTTTATAACCATGTCATAAAAGCAAAAGTAACATTAAATCCTCTATAATTGGCTATAGATACAGTGTGATGCTTGAAATGATCAACTAGGGCTATCTATTTGAAAATATTTTTAAAGCTATGAAATATTACATAATTACTAGTTATTATAAAAATGGAACTATAAATATGTTAATTTATATTTAAAAAGGTTGCCTCAAACTACCCTAAAACTTATACCAAAAGACTGTTAGTATGTCAAACATTTTACCTATGGTTAATATGTTGCTTTGAAGGAAAAAAAAATATTAAACATCTAAAGAGTGACAAGTCTTCCTAACTCCTTAGACATTCTCAGCTGTCTTTTCCTTGTTTTACAGAAGGAAGGGTGATTTGAATGATTCAGATCATTTCCAGAAATTAAAATACTGTTTCCTTTCTGATATAGTTTGGGCCTTGAATAGTCGCTATAGAACCATGTGTTGACTCCTGGTCCTCAGCTCTACTGGGAGGCGGGGAGACCTTGGAGTCTTTAAGAGCTGGGGCTGGAGAGATGGCTAACAAGTATAGGCACTTGCCAGCAAAGCCTCACCACCCAAGTTTTATTCCCCATTCCCCATGTAAAGCAAGATGCACAAGGTGGCACATACTTCTGAAGTTTAGTTGTAGTGGCTAGAGACCCTGGTGTACACATTCTCTCTCTCTCTCTCTCTGGCGGTAAGTTTGAGGCCAGCCTGAGACTACATAATGAATTCTAGGTTAGCTTGAGATAGTGAGAAAAGCTAGGTGGAAGGTATGCCCTTGAAGAGGACAATGAGACCCCTAACCCTTCCTCTGTCTCTTTCCTCCCTGGATGCCACATAAGAGTTGTACTCTGCCAGATATGCTCCTGTCATGAAGAGCTGCCCTGCCACAGTCCTAAATGAGACTGGGCCATCCAGCCATGTGCTGGAATCACTGTAATCCAAAGCCAGTGGGACATTCCTTTTTAAAAAGTTGATTATTTCTATTATTTTGTCAGTGACCAAAGGTAAAAAGGGATGCAAGTGTCTGTCATTCTTTTGCAGCAGCAAGGGAGACTCTGGTGGCACACACATACACACACACACACACACACACACACACACACACACACACATTCAAATAAATAAAACAAAATTAAAAAAAAACCAACTTCTCTGTGGGGGCTGGAGGGGAAGGGGAGAAGGCTCAGCGGTTAAAGGCTCTTCCCTGCAAAGCCTGTCATCCTAGGTTCAATTCCCCAGCACCCATGTAAACTAGGCACATGTGTCTGGAGTTTGTTTTCTGTTTAAAGCAGGAAGAGACCCTGGTGTGCCCATACACATGCACAAATAAACAATAAAGATTTTTTTAAAAAATTATTTATTTATTTGTATTTGAGTGAGAGAGAGAAGAAGAAGAAAAAAAAGAGAGAGAGAGGGAGAGAATAGGTACCCCAGGGCCTCTAGCCACTGAAAAATGAACTCTAGATACATGCGCCACCTTGTGCATCTGGCTTACATGGGTCCTGGAGAGTCAAACATGGGTCCTTAGGCTTCACAGGCAAGCACCTTAACCATTAAGCCATCTCTCCAGCCACCAATAAAGGTTTTTAAGAAAAATTTCTGGCCAGTGATGGTGTCTCATGTGTATAATCTCAGCACTTGGTAGACTAAGTCCAGAGGGTTGCTAGAAGTTTGAGACCAATCTGGGCTACAGAGTAAAACTGTCTCAAAAAAGAAAACAAGAAAGAAAAATAAAAAGAAACATATGATAATGTCAAAAACTTTAGTAGAGTTATTATTCAAGAAAGATATGTTCATATGGCTACTTAGAATAATGATTCCTCCCATTTTCAGAAGTAAAAGATGGAGTCACCTCCTATAATAGGTGTTTTCCATATTAGTGTGTGAAGATGTATGCCAATTTCTTTTTCATTGCTGTGGAAAAAAAAAAAAGAACCTGACCAGCAACTTGAGGAAGGAAAGGGTTTGTTTTGGCTTCCAGTTTTAAGGGGGAGGTTTTGCACTGGTGAAGCCACAGGCACAGGAGCATGAAGCAGAGCTGGTCACGTTGCATTTAGGAAGCAAAGGGCAAGCAGGAAGTGGGACCCAGCTATAACGCCTCAAGGCCCACCCCAGTGACCCACTTGCTCACCTCCTAAAGGTTTCATAACCTTCCTGACCAGTGCTACAAGCTGGCTACTCCATATTTTTATTTGCTGAATCTGCAAGCCTAGCCTGGGGTTTTTGAGCCACAGAAAGGAAGACAGTTTTTCAGGAAACATTAAGTAAGGGGAGGATGATGGGTTTGGAGATATTGGGCTGAGATATTTAGAGGCTTATGAAGCAAAGTAAAATGTTTGGTTTTGTCCTAAGTATGAAGAAACAGTGGAGAATTTTAAGCAAGGGAGTAACACGGTATGATCTCCATTTTAGCATCACTTTTACTTCTGTGTGAAGGATGAATTGTGGAGTGCCAGAGGAGAAACAGCCAGACCGGCAGCCTGGACTGAGGTCATAGCAATGGAGGCAGAGGTAAGTAAGCACAGGGCTTAAAAAAATTAATTGATTGATTAATGTGGGTATGGTGGGGGAGGGAGAGAGGGAGGGAGAGAATGGGCACACCAGGGCCTCTGCAAACAAATTCAGACACATGCGCCACCTTGTGCATCTGGTTTGCTTGAGTTCTGAGGAGTCGAACCTGGGTCCTTAGGCTTCGTAGGCAAGTGCCTTAACTGCTAAACCATCTTTCCAGCCCAGCACAAGGTTTTGGAGAGAAGTAAAACCATGAAGACCTGCCACTGTAACAGATGTGTGAGGTGATGGACAGAGGGATTCAGGAGGACTCAGTGTTTTGGTCTGAGCAAGTAGATGGAAGTTGTTGACATTTTAAGATTTAGGGGAAGATTGGGGAAACTGGGTGTGAGGGAAGGAAAAAATAACAAGATCAACATTCTGTTCTGCCTAAGATTGAGCCATTTCTTATACACCTATAACAAAAAAGTAGTTGCACAAATGAGTCTGTTCCTTGGGGGTGATTTGTGAGGCTTGAAGTATAAAATTGGGGCTTTTCAGCATGTATGTGATTTGTAGCATTGTAGTAAAGAATAAACTAGTTGCTTTTTCTAATTTGTGATAATTTTGTTCTATAAAGCTGTTGCAAACACTGACCTGGAAATTACTGCTCCTATACAGAATACAAATGCAGGCTTCCATGAAGTTCCAGTCACAACATTTTCATCAAGTGATCAATACATCACTGTGCTACCTATTACCTTTCTGTTACCATAACAATGACTGGAGACAATCAAATTCAGAGAGAAAATGTGTGTCGTGGCTCAGAATTTTAGAGCTCTAGCCCTTGTTTGGTTGCCACCTTTGCTCTGGGCCTGTGACAAGGTCCTCTATATCATGGGGTGGTGAGGGACTGAGGGAAATGGCTGTCTTCATGACCAAAAAGCAAAAGAGAAAGAAAGAATTGGAATCCCACTATCCTCTTCAAGGGCATGCTGCATGACCTGAGGACCTCCCACTAGGACCTCCAGCTCTTACAAGTTTCAACCTCACTACCCTGGACTTACACCTTTAACAATGCCTTTGGGAGACATTCAGCACCCAAGCTACAGCAAAAGCTTTATTGTATTTGTGTTTTAGTTTAAGGATATATTATTTTATGTGTATTATTTACTCATTAACATTGTACCTGTGGCCAAAAGCATGATAACACATGCCTGAACACAGCTTATTTCTCCATAGGGTCCAACACAACCATATATATTTGGTATTTTTTTATCACACACACACACACACACACACACACACAGAGAGAGAGAGAGAGAGAGAGAGAGAGAGAGAATTGGTGCACCAGGGCCTCTAGACACTACAATTGAACTCCAGATGCATGTGCCACATGTGCACATGCGTTACTTTGTATGTCTGGTTTACATGGTTTCTGGGGAGTCAAACCTGGTTCCTTAGGTTTTGCAGGCAAGAGCTTTAATCTCTAAGCAATCTGTCCAGCCCTAACACAACCTTCTTGCATTTACTAAGACAAGACAGCACTTCACCATTCTGCATGGAATCTGTTTCAAACTGAAAAATCACTAACAAAATTGTAAAATAATGTGGTGTATATTCCAAAAAGGACACATATTTACAATACAAGAGCTAAAAGAAGAAGGAAGAATTCTGTCTTGTTCTACCTAACGTAGGAACATAGGCATCAAGGATCTCTCTTCTTCCTACTTTACCCAAGTCCTGAATGACCAGTACTGTATTTTATTTGGGGGCTACAAATGGTTTTGTTTAATATGCAGTTTTGCAAATAGGGAATGCTTGTATTCAGAGAGGAACAAAAAGTTCAGGCTTCCTGTTGTGTAGGTATCACTGGCATTGTCCCCTTGAACAAAACAGACACACCTGTTCCCATTACCCACTACCTGTAGTATTTGCTCTTCTGTGATTAAATATATAGGGCAGTTTTTAGCAGTAAAACAATTTTCATGCAGCATTTCATCAGTTCTTCCTTCAATGAAAATTTGAGACTTCTCTGTTAGACTTAGGGTATACATACCCGATATGGTCCCTGCCCCTTCCTCCTCTTCCTTTTTCTCTTCTTCTTTCTCCTCTTCTTATTCTCTCTTCTAAGGGTTATAACCAGGTCTTATCTTAAGTGCTTTACCCTTGAGCCACATTGTCAGCTTTTAAAAATATTTTTAAATTATATTTTTTGATCTTGGATCTTGACAGTTGCCCAATCTTATCCTCCTGCTTCAGTCTTCTGAGTTCTGGGATTGGAGTCATGAGCCACCATACTGGCCAGAATCTCCCCCCCCCTTAAAGGGCACCATAGAAGCAAATCATAGGAGAAGTCCCAGTAAAAGATGGTCACATCAAGTAATTTTTACTCTGCTTCTTCAAAAATCTATCGTAATTGTTTCTATCAGACCCTGGATTTAACCTTCAGGATCACAAAATTTGGTTAAAAATTTATCCTGTTGAACATAACGGATAAGAGAAAATTATTTCATTAAAATGAAACTAAGAAACAATTCCACTTAGGTCAGGAAAAATTTCTACTAAACATAGTGAAACTTCCAAATAGTGGAAGGATATTCTAGAATGATATCCACTACTTTTTAGATTCCCTAGTCTGGTGAAACTATGTGGAAGGAGACAGGGAAAGCAGCAGTTGGCTCATGCTGAACAATATCCAAGCTGCAGCTATGAAGGCTTCTGGGCTCATCAAGCCTGCTCCAGGTCAGTGTGGCCACAGTGAAGGGACATGCCTCAATATTGCAAGCAGATATTCTCTATGAAGACCTGATTGGAGGTGACAAGACAGAGTGCTGGAGGAGAATTTGCCAGCTTCCCAAGATTATTTTGTTTCTCATGCCACCGCTGATTAGAACTATGCTTAATATTGAAATAGTAAGCAGAAGAGATTAAGCATGAGACCTCTACAGATACCCCACAAAGATAGGAAGACACTGTTGAAACACGCACTAAAGGTATCCTTTGGCTAAATTGTTCCAAGAAAGAGAAGATTTCAAATAAATTCTCTATCAATTCAGAAGAATAATAAAATGGACATTATTATTATAAAAGGAGATCAAGGAAGAGAGATAACTTAATGATATAATAAATGAGCAATCAGAGCTCTATTGGAAAGAAATTTTTAAAAATATCTAATGAAAAATTAAAACAAACTCAGAAACAGCAAGGATAAGATACTGTTGGGAATAAAAATTCAAGGAAATAGAGAATAGCTTTGATAAAGAAAAACAATGAGACATAATACATTAGAAATAAGACTGTAGCTATGGAAGACTGAAAGGGTGCAGCAGAAGCACAACATCATTTCATTTCAATAAGTAAATAAGGAAAATGGAACAAGAAAATGTTTAAAGGTATAATACAAGGTTACTTCAGATTTAGAAAACATCTGCTTTATAGAAAACAATGAGTGCATAATGATTAACAAAATATTCTGGTAAAATTATTAAATGTCAAGGTCAAGAGAAGTCTTTGGTAGCCAACAAAGAAAAAAAAAAGAAGAAGTCACATAACAAGACGAAAATATCAGTTTGGCTCCAGGCACATTCACAGTAAAATTAAATGCAAAAAAGTGAAGTTACTTTTAGAGACTTCAAGGCTGGTAACTTTATACCTTCTCTAGAAATTTCTCATGTAAATATAACACATAGATATTTGCTCTTTTTTTTAATTTTTTTTTGTTCATTTTTTATTTATTTATTTGAGAGCGACAGACAGAGAGAGAAAGACAGATGGAGGGAAAGAGAGAGAGAATGGGCACGCCAGGGCTTCCAGCCTCTGCAAACGAACTCCAGACGCGTGCGCCCCCTTGTGCATCTGGCTAACGTGGGACCTGGGGAACCGAGCCTCGAACCGGGGTCCTTAGGCTTCACAGGCAAGCGCTTAACCACTAAGCCATCTCTCCAGCCCGACATTTGCTCTTATATTCATACTGACATGCATAATCTTAAGGCATTACATGATTCCTGCTTAGAAGAAATGATGATAAAATAGGCAACTAAATCATATATCACAATTTAAGAATATTAACAATGGGAAAGCCATGGTATGAACTGACTGATCAGGAACACTAAATATATTTTAATTAGTTATTGAAGCCTTAAAAGGCAACCTTTTAAAAGTGCCATTGGGATAGCCTTTGTAGTTTGGCTTTCAGAAGAGAATTCGTGTCACTTTTTTTCTTACTGCTGTATAGAATTCCATTATGTAGATATACCACATCTTAGTTGTCCATTCTTCTAGTGATGGACATCTGGATTGATTCCAGCTCTTAGCTATTACAAATTGAGCCACTATAAACATGGTTGAGCAAATTTCTCTGGCCTGTGGTTTGAAGGTTTTAGGGTAGATGCCCAGTAAGGGAATAACTGGGTCTTTTGGTATCTATAAAGTCAGCTTTTTCAGGAGTCTCCATATTGCTTTCCAAAGTGGTTGTACCATCCTACATTCCCACCAACAGTGGATGAGTGTTCCTACTTCTCCACATCCTCGCCAGCATTTATTTTTGTTTGATTTTTTGATGTTTGCTGTCCTTATTGGGGTAAGGTGGAATCTCATAGTTGTTTTAATTTGCATTTCCCTGATGATTAGGGATGATGAACATTTTCTTAAGTGTGTGTTTGCCATTTGTATTTCTTCCTCTGTGAACTGCCTGTTCAGCTCTTTGCCCCATTTTGTGAGTGGGGTTTGACTTCTTACTGTTTAGATTTTTGAGTTCTTTGTAGATTCTAGAGATTAGGCCTCTGTCAGTTGGATAACCAGCAAATATTTTCTCCCATTCTGTGGGTAATCTATTGGCTTTGCTTATTGTATGCCTGTCTGTAAAGAAACTCTTGAGCTTCATGTGATCCCATTGGTTGAGTGACTGTTTAAGATTGTGAGCTACTGGGGTTTTGTGCAGGAAGTCTTTTTCCATTCTTATATCATGGAAAGTACTTCCTAAATTTTCTTCCAGTAGTATTTGAGTTTCTGGTCTTATATTGAGGTCTTTGATCCATTTGGATTTAAGTGTAGTGCATGGTGAAATGTGTGGATCAAAGAGAATTCGGCAGTACTTAACATTGATTTAAATAAGGAAGTAAACTCAATCACTCAGTGTGTTAGTTAGTTCTTTGTTCCTGTGACAAACTACTGACAAAGGAGGAAGGGATTATTCTAGCTGGCAGTTTGAGGTGACAGTCCATGCTAGCAGGGAAGGCTTGGCAGCAGGAGCTTGAAGCAGATAGTTACAGTCTGTGGGTGGTCAGGAGGCAGAGGATGATAAATGCTGAAGGTTAGCAAGATTCCCCCTTTTTATTTGGGTTGGGATCCCAGTCCATGGAGTGATGACATCCACCGTTAAGATGGGTCTTCCCACCTCAATTTACCTAACCTAGAAGCTACCTCACATATATGGCTCAGAGAATTATTTCCTGGATGACTGTGGATTCAATCAAGTTTAACCATTAATCAGGTTTAACCAAAGTTGTCAATCAAACTTAACCATCACACCCAGTTAATTGAGAAATACAAGACGATTTATCTACATTTAAGTCAACATGTTCACAAGCATTGTTTATACATGAGTAGCTAAGAGAAGAATAGTCATACATTGCATCTTATGTGTTTAGTTACTTGCTATATGTTAACTATTCTGGTTCTATTATGAGCTTTACATGTTGGTTTTAATCTTTTTCAGTATTTTGAAAGAAAATATAGGGGGCTGGAGAGATGGCTTAGCAGTTAAGCACTTGCCTGTGAAGCCTAAGGACCCCAGTTCAAGGCTCAATTCTCCAGGACCCACATTAGCCAGATGCACAAGGGGGCGCACGCATCTGGAGTTCATTTGCGGTGGCTGGAGGCCCTGGCGTGCCCATTCTCTCTCTCTGTGTCTTTCTCTCTCTGTCTGTCACTCTCAAATAAATAAACAACAACAACAAAAAAGCTTTAAAAAAAAGAAAGAAAGAAAACATAGGATAGGAGTTCTTAACCTTAAAAAATAAAATTTGAAGTGCTCCAAACCCTGAAACTTGAGCACTAACATGATACTACAAGTGAAAAACTTCATACTGGACCCCACATGACAGGGTGCTGTGAAAACAAGCCCACTAAGCATATTATATATAATTACCTTCAGGTTGTATCTAAATGACACATAGAATATCAATCAATTTTATGTTTAGCTTGAAGATATTCCCAAGGCATCTCACTGTGTTTATGAAAACATTCAAAAAATTCCCAAGTCCAATATACTTGTGGTCCCAAACATCTTAGATAAAAGATAAAATCTATATAGCAAAAAGAAAACAAGGTCCAAAGAAGATGGCTCAGCAAGCAAGAACATGGAGTGAAGGCATGAATTAGATCTCTAGCATCTATATAAAAAGCTGGGCATGGCCACCTCAGTTGTAACCCAAGTTGTGTGGACTGGAAAGAGGGGGAAAAGAGACTGGAGAATGGTTGAGGCTCACTGAGCAGCAAGTATCATCAAAAGACAGCTCCTCCAGTTTCAGTGCAACTCCATCTCAAGGAAAAACAGCAGAAGAGCAACAGAGGAGGACTGTATTCAACTCTGGTCTCTGCATGTATGTGCATGGGGTACACATGTCTGTGTACCCGCAAGCACACACTGTATACACACTAAAAAAAGCTAATGAGAAATGAAATAATGAAAGCATAATGAAAATCTCTCCTTGCCAAAAGTTCCTAGAAGAAGCCAGATATGGTGGGGCATACATGTAATTCCAATATTCAGGAGTCTAAGCCAGAGGGATCTCAAGTTTGAGACCAGCCTGAGGTATATAGCAAGACTCTGTCTCAAAATAAAATTTAAAAAAAAGGGCTGGGAGATATCCCAGCACTTAAAGGCTTGCTTGCAGAATCTGTTTACCCAGGTTTGATTTCCTAGCTCCTATGTAAAACCAGAGGCAAAAGACGACGAAAGTGTTTGGCATTCATTTCAGCAGCAAGAGACCCTGTTGTGCCCCCCACCCCCACCCCCACATACACACATGCAAACAAATAAATAATAAAAATTCTTTAGAACTAGAGATATAGCTCAGTGGTAGAGTGATTGCCTGGCACGTATAAGGTCCTGGGTTCAATCTCCAACACAAAATAATTCTTTGAAGAATAATTTGGAACATATCTTTAATGTTGAGGCTGACTCAGAAGGTCATACTATCATCCATGTTTTATTTCTGCCTCTTTTCTCAATATTTTTTTCTCCTGTAGTGTGACATGAGTCCCAGTAAAGTTTTTATTAAGGGCACTGACCCATGAGCACATCCAGGGTTGTGTGCAACCTGAATATTTCTAAGAACTATAAATCTGATCCTTTCTTCACTCTCAAGAAAGCCTCTCATAGTGAAGTGAGTGCATCAATTAGGGTGCCAACCATAAGTAGTACTCAAAATTGCTCAGATGATAGGAGGATTTATTATTTCACAAAATGAAACCCAGAGTTAGAATGATTGAGAATTTTTAATTTAACAACTCAAGAAGATGAGGCTCTTTGAGTAGTTTGGTGTATTTGCCTGTGTTCAGGTTTGTCCCCTTGTGGTACTAAGATAGCCAAAGCAGTACCATGATTCATACCCTCTCCCACTAGCCTAGAATATCAAAGACAAAACATCACTTTCATGTAACTCCATTTGAGAGTGCAGAAGAATTTTCTAGAACCTTACTACATGTATGGTTTCAAATTTTCACAGGTCAAATATATATATATGTATATATATCTGTGTGTGTGTGTAAAATATTTTTTTTACATAGGTTATAGTCTTGAATCCCCTCACCTCTGGTCTCCATTTCCTTGGGGTCCCTCCTCAGTAGGATACTTGGTGTTCACTGTGGGATAATTAAGGTCTCTGTATTTCTGGGGGGGGTGGTATGCTGTACATTAGAATATTCCTACCCATCCTGTGTCTCTTACAATCTTCCCTTTCCCTCTTCTGCAACAATCCCAGAGCCTTGGGCGTGCTAGCAGATTGTTTTTAGGGTTGAGTTCTCAGTAGCCTCTGTATTTTTGTTACAATGTGTTTTGTGTTTGTTGCTATTTCCCTTGTATCTTGTTGAATTGATGGATCTTGGATCTCCCCAGTATTCTCTGCCATCTATAAAATAAAACAGATTCTCCAACTAAGGGTGATAGCAGCTTTAATTAAGGGGGGCATGCTTATAATCTTGAGAGATGTTATGATGAGGATACCCATTCAACTAGTACAGAGAATAATGGGGCTTCTCTCTGGAGGTTGTGAGTTTCTTGCCCATGGGGTGTTGACTTGGTCCCCAGTACTGGTTATGAACTCTCCCCCGCTGAGTGGCACTCATGTCCAGTCAGAAGGAAGTTGGTTATACTCATGGGCTGTGTGCCACTATTGCACAAGTGTGTGCTTCTTGTCCATCTGGTGAGTTGCATAGCTTTCAGGGTCTCCTGATTATTCATGCTGTTGATGACCATTGCCACACAGGAGTTCACATAAAACTTTCCAGCATCATGAGGGTTTATCAGGAGAGGGCTGGCTTTCCTTTCAGGTCCCACGTGGTCTCTTGGTGTGCTGGGATGACAGCCTGTGGTATCTTCAGCAACAGGGTCTTACCTTTTAACCAAGTGCTTGGCAGAGACCTACATTGTTTTGGGGACCTCATGCTCACTGTGGGGGGGGGGCCCAGTTCTTGCCCTGGTATTCGCAATTTGGAACCTATGGTTTTAGGATTAAAATTTCTCCACCTTCTACTGTGGATATTAGTCAGGTCTCTGTCTACCTTCCTTCATTGGAAGTTATATCTTGTATACTGGCATTTCCAAGGGCAGTTAGTTCCTAATGTACTAACCACATTAGTCTTTACTTTTGTGTAGTTCCCTTCCCTACTCTCCCACCCCCAAATATTCTTCCCCTCTATAAGTTTGTCTGTTATCCCCTCCTCTCTCCCTCCCTGTTTTCACTTTTTCCTAGTTTCATTCTAGTTAAACATCCATATTCCTACTGCTTATTGCCTTTTACCCTCATCTTCAGCTGGTCCATTTTAGGAGCCACATATGAGAGAAAACATGTGGTGTTTGACTTTCAGACTGCATGACCTCACTTTGAATGATGTGTTCCAAGTCCATCCATTTTCCTACAAATTTAATTATTTTTTTATACTGCTAAATAAAATTCCATTGTGTATATGTACCACATCTTCATTATACATTCATCTGTCAATGGGCATCTGGGTTGATTTTAATTCCTAGGCTTGTGACTAGAACAGCAATAAATATGGTTGAGCAATTATCTCTGAGGCAGTGTGGAGTCTTTAGGGTAAATGCTCATGAGTAGAATAGGTGGGCCAGATGGTAGATCTCTCTTCATCTTTATCAGGAATCTGCATGGTGCTTTCAGTAGTGGTTGTATAAGTTTGCACTCCCACAAGAAGTCAATAAGAGTTCTTCTTTCCCCACATCTTCACCAACATTTGTTTTTATTTGGCTTTTTTATGATTGCCATCCTGACTGGAGTAAGGTGGAATCTCAAAGTTGTTTTAATTTGCATTTCTCTGATGGCTAAGGATGATGAACATTTCCTCAAGTGAGTAGTGGGCATTTGTATTTCTTCCTGTGAGAATTCTCTATTCAGTTCTCTGGCCCATTTTTTTTTTTTTTTGACTGGACTGTTTTTATTTATTGCTTAGTTTTTTTTGTAGATTCTAGATATTAGGCCTCTGTTGGAAATATACCTGGTGAAGACTTTCTCGCATTCTGTGGGTTGTCTGTTGGCTCTGTTTATGGTATGTAGAAAAAGCCTTTTAGTCTCATGATATCCCAATTCATTACAAATGCAATGAAGGAAGGGGCTCTTCTGAAGTCACAGCTCTGTGGGCTGGCAGAAAGGTGGACAGGCCACCAGCTCTGTTGAAGTGAAAGTGATACTTTCGGAGGAAGTTCAAGCAAGTACCTTCAACTTCTGAGCCATCTCCCCAGCCCCTTTTAGTCTCATGATATCCCAATGGTTGAGTGTTTGTTTAATTCCCTGAGCTATTGGGATTTTATTTAAGAAGTCTTTCCCTACTGCCTTATTATCTTGGAGAGTTTGCCTTATTTTTTCTTCTAGTCATTTAAGAGTTTCAGGTCTTATATTAAGGTTGTTAATCCATTTGGAGTTTTTTTTGTGCAAGGTGAGAGAAGTAGATTTAGATTCATCATTTTTTTTAAAAAAGAATTTTATGCCAGTCATGGTGGCACACGCCTTTAATCCCAGAACTTGGGAGGCAGAGGTAGGTGGATTGCTGTGAGTTCGAGGCCACCCTGAGATTACATAGTGAATTCCAGGTCAGCCTGGACTAGAGTGAGACCCTACCTCAAAAAACCAAAAAACTTATTTTATTTTATTTGCAAGGAGAGAGAGAGAGAGAGAGAGAGAGAGAGAGAGAGAGAGAGAGAGAGAGAGAAGGGAGACAGATAGAATGGGAGTAACAGAGCCTCCAGCCACTGCAAACAAACTCCAGACATATATGACTCTTTGTGCATGTGGCTTTACATGGGTACTGGGGAATCAAATCTGGGTTGTTAGGGTTTGTAGGAAAGAGCCATGACCGCTGAAACATCTCCCCTGCCCTAGATTCATCTTTATATATATGGTTGTTCAATTTCTCCAGCACTAGTTGTTGAAAATACTGTCTTTTCTGCAGTGTGCATTGTTGACTCCCTTATTAAAGCTCAGGTAGCTATAGTTGCATGAACGAAGGCCTGGATCTTTAATTCTGTTTCATTGATCAATTGTCTGTTTTTATGTGGGTATCATACTGTTTTTATTACTATGGCTCTGTAGTATAAGTTGATACTACCAGTAGTGATTCTTTTGCTAAGGATAGTTTTGAATATCTGAGGCCTCATATAGTTCCATATGAATTTTAAGGCTGCTTTTTCTATCTCTGTGAAGAATGATGCTGGAATTTTATTGATATTGTGATGAATCTGTATATTGTTTTTAGTAGAATTAGGCCAGCTATTTTTTTTAAAAAAATATTTTGTTCATTTTTTATTTATTTTGAGAGTGACAGACAGAGAGAAAGACAGATAGAGGGGGAGAGAGAGAATGGGCGAGCCAGGGCTTCCAGCCACTGCAAACGAACTCCAGACGCGTGCGCCCCCTTGTGCATCTGGCTACGTGGGACCTGGGGAACCAAGCCTTGAACCGGGGTCCTTAGGCTTCACAGGCAAGCACTTAACCGCTAAGCCATCTCTCCAGCCCCTAGGCCAGCTATTTTTAAACCACACACTTACAAATGCAATGAAGGAAGGGGCTCTTCTGAAGTCACAGCTCTGTGGGCCGGCAGAAAGGTGGACAGGCCACCAGCCCTGTTGAAGTGAAAGTGATACTTTAGGAGGAAGTTCAAGCAAGTACCTTCAACTTCTGAGCCATCTCCCCAGCCCCTAGGAGTAACTTTCCATTGGCTATAACAGGTACGAATAGAAAGTAAATACATAAGTTTCTTTGCACCACAATCTTGGTTGTTATGGGCAAGATTCACTGATGAAGGCTATAAAACTTGAGGAAGAAACAGGATATTTGCATGATCTGAAAGCATTATCTCACATGTACTTACTAATTACTATATTTTTGACTTGTATCTACAAATTCTTTTGGTAGGAGGTGAAACTTATTTCCCTTCAACCTCATGATTATATGTGTTCAACTTGGAAACTTGCCTCTAAGGAATAGATTATGGAAAGTGAAAAATAGTAACTTTACAATGGAGAAACTGGTAGATGTTGTTAGATGACCAAGGTTAACATCACCAGTCATGAGTCATAGTTACATCATGTACTCCTGTTACGATGTGATGAGACAGGCACATCATCTCTGTGTATTCTTATAAGGAAGTCTAATTAGGAGAGAATTTCAGACCAACCCACAGTGAGAAACCTTTATAAATTACCTGAACTGCTCTTCTAAAGTGCCAAGGTTATGGAAAGGAAAGAAGGGAAGTCTAAGAAACTCACAGATTAGAGGAGATTAAGGAGATGTGATGACCAACTGTAATGATATCTTGGAACAGGAGAAAAACATCAGTTGGTAAAAGAAACAGTGAAATCAGAACAAGTCAATAGTTTAGTCATATTGTCAGTGTTAATTCTTTGTTTTGTAAATGTGTTGTGATTATGCAACATGCTGACATCAGGGGAGATGGGGTTAAGGGTGCAGAAGCTATCTGTATTATTCTAACATTTTAATCAACCAAAACCTATAAAAATTCTTAAGACAATTCAGTTAGACAAAAATGTTTGCCTTGTTAGCACAACCAGTTACTTTCAACATACGGTCAAAAGATCACGGCATCCCAGCCTCCCGTGGCACCTCGTTTGGCTGAGATTGATGGTTTCCTTTGTTTATTTAACATGTGTGACTAGTGTCTGGTTCTGGTGGTACATGCCTGTAGTTCAAACACTCGAGGCTGAAGCAAGAGGATCATGGAACCTGGGCTATACAGTGTGATGCTTTCTCAAAACAAAAACTTCAACAAATCAAACAAACAAAAACAGACTCTCTTTACTGTATGCAAAGATGCTGCTCAACAAGAATAAGAAAATTGAACCAAGTGGGCTCTGCCCCTCCCTCTTGTGTCTCTGATTTCATTGTTCTAAACTGGAATGTCTATTTTTTTTTAAAACCCCTATTTAACACAATGATAATTTGCAGGGGATTCTAAATGCTGAAAAATTTGAAATTATTTATATTCTTTATGTAGCATTTTTATTTTAAAAACTTGCTACATATTTTATTAAATGTGGGGAATGAATGCTGTTTTGAAGACTAGCAAGTGAAAATTGGCCCTTAAATATTCTTTTGAAAAGGAAATGAGTTAGGAGTTTTCTCTATGCTGTAACATAATGTTTGACTTCTTTTGTTCAAGTCTAAACATTGACCATTTCAGATGGAAGATGGAATGTTTGACTTATACTAGTGAATCTAATTGGAATATAAATGTGTATGACCTTTTAAAAAGTGATTACAGAATTTAATAAAGAGGAATAAGAAAGACTTAATACCAGAATGCAAAATAAAGACAAACTCTAAGCCTGTTTAAAACGGACTCATTGCTTTGTGATCATACTTTGCCTCACATTTCCTGGATTTTTCCTATAATTACCTGCAGGGAAGATGATCTTAAAATAAATGAACAAGACAGTATAGCTTCCCAAGGCAATGTTGTAGCTATGTATCAAGAGGCTTATAGGACACTGTTACAAGGTGGCTGGGTGAATTCCAGTTGAATATGTAAAAATACTAAGTACGTATTTTCAAGTTTCATTTTGGTTATTTCAGAAAGCTCTAAGACAGACAGACAGACAGACATACAGACAGACAGACAGACAGACACACACACACACACACACACACACACACACACACACCAGGAAATAAAAATCAGTGAATATCTATAGTTTTAAAAATTTACTCATGGTCAAGATTTACCCTAGATAATTAAGAAAATATTTCCTAGAGCTAAATGAAAAGAAGTTTAATTTTAGTATCTGTTCTGACTGAACATGTTGCAAACAGAATTTTCTCATCACTGTTCCTTTTTGCTTCAAAGTCAACTTTTATAGCTTTTACTTGATCATAATCTTCTTTATCTTGATATTATCACAATATTTTAAAGCTGAAGCAAAATTTTATTTTTATTAGAGTCTTCTTTGCTTTATTAGAAGGTAGATAATTAACGTTTTAGGGAATATGAATTGTACAGAGTAATGGATTTTATTATAACATGTTCATATGTGTATATAACATACCTTGATCATATTCCCACCCCATACATACTACCCTCCCTGAATCCTGTTGGTCTCCTTTCTCTTCCCAAATAGTTTCTTTCTGCATGTGTGTCGTGTGTGTGTGTGTGTGTGTGTGTGTGTGTGTGTGTGTGTGTGTTATATCTAGATTCCAGGTATAAGAGAAAATGTGAAATTTGTCTCTTATTGTCTCTTTCACTCTTTCTGAGTCTGGCTGGATAATCAGGTATCTCTATTGTGTGCTGACTTTTATTCTATTTTGGATTATTGCATTAGTTTTCCTCATGGGAGATGAATTTTGAAAAAAGGCTTCTTCATCCCAGGTAAAATACCAGTGATGGGTTCTGGGGAACTGAACCTGGGTCCTTTGGCTTTGTAGGAAGAGCCTTAGCCACTAAGCCATCTGTTCAGCTCATCCTTGTCTCTTTTCTGATTTTAGCAAATATGCTTTCAGTTTAGACTGATATACATGTTTGTTGTACATAGCCTTTATAATATTGGGGTATGTTCCTTATATTCTGGGTTTTTTAGCCTTTTATCATGAATAGATGTTAAATTTTTGCATGAGACTTTTCTTCATCTATTGAGAAGATCACCTTCATTTTATCTCTTGTCTCTATTGCTGTATAATATTTATTGATTTCCCTATGTTGAGCCAATTTTGCATTCTTGGAAGAAGTCAACTTGGTCATGATTTATTATCTCTTCAATTAAGTTTACAATTATTTAATTAAGGAACTTTGAATCAAGAAATTGGTCTAGGGGCTGGAGAGATGGCTTAGTGGTTAAGGCATTTGCCTGCAGAGCGAAAGGACCTAGGTTCAATTCCCCAGGACCCAAGTAAGCCAGATGCACAAGGGGCACATGTGTCTGGAGTTCATTTACAGTGGTTAGAGGCCCTGGTGTGCCCATTCTCTCTCTGCTTGTAAATGCATAAATAGAATTTAAAAAAGAGAAATTGGTCTGTGGCTTTTAAAATCATATCCATATCTTGTTTTTGTCTTTCTTTAAAATAGAGGTTTCATAGTTTACTCAATTAATATTTCTTGATTTTTTTCCATAGCTATTATTTGTTTATCTATTCTGAGATTTATTTTTCCCAAGCTCATATGATTGTTTACAGCTTTCTTTGTCTTCTGTGCATAGTATTTCTTTTAGTATCTGCTGTAATTCTGGCTTAGTGTTCATGAATTATGTTAGTTCATGCTTATCATGGGTGTTGGTTTATTTCTTCTTTGATTTTAAAGAATATTTTTGTGGCTAGTAGTCTTGTTTCAAGACTTGAAATACACCAGTTTATATTCTTCTCCCTTTATGACTTTCTCTGAAAACTCTATTACTCTGATAGGTTTGCCTTTTTTTTTTTTTTTTTTTTTTTCGAGGTAGGGTCTCATTCTGGCTCAGGCTGACCTGGAATTCACTATGTAGTCTCAGGGTGGCCTCAAACTCTCAGCGATCCTCCTACCTCTGCCTCCCGAGTGCTGGGATTAAAGGCATGCGCCACCACGCCCGGCTCAGGTTTGCCTTTTTATGTAACTTGTTTGCTGCTACATTTTTATTTTAGTGGGTTTAGCATTTTAGTTATAACATGATGTGAAAAGGTTCCTTTCTGACAATATCCGATTTGTGTTCTACATGAACCTAGAGTTAGGAATTCTTTTTCTTTGCTATAATTTCATTGAATAAATTTTCTGTATCTTTAGTCTATATCTTAATTTCCTCCTTTGCACCCCAGATTAGTCTGTTTTTCCTATTAATCAGGTCATAGAGGTCTTGTAGTAATTCTACAACTTTTTCTTAAATTCTCAATATTTTTTTCTTCTGCCTATTCTAAATTATTGTGATGCTTTCAATTGAGGCTTTAAAAACTTGATTTATTGGGCCAAAGATATGGTTCAGTGGTTAATATACTTGCCTGCAAAGCCTGATGACCCTGATTCAATTCCCTAGTACCCATGTAAAGCCAGATGTACAATGGTACGTGCATCTGGAGTTCATTTGCAGTGGCTGGAGGCCCTGGTACACCCATTCTCTTTCTCTTTCTTTCTCCTTGCAAATAAATAAATTTTAAAAAAACTTAATTTTGGGCTGGAGAGATGGCTTAGCAGTTAAGTATTTGCCTGTGAAGCCGAAGGACCATGGTTCAAGGCTCAATTCTCCTGTACCCACATAAGCCAGATGCACAAGGTGCCTCATGCATCTGGAGTTCATTTGCATTGACTGGAGGCCCTGATGTGCCCATTCTCTTTCTCTCTGTCTCTCTACCACTCTCAAATAAATAAATAAAATAAACAAAAAAACTTGATTTATTGAGGTATTTATTTGTAATTTTTTTGTGTATTTTGTTTTGTTTTCATAATATATATCTCTTTGCCAAATGGCTTGTTAAAGTTGCTGTATTTCCCCTTAATGTCTTGACTTAGTTTATTTCATTCATCTGTTCCTAGGCATTTCAGCATTTTTGGATTCAGTTACTGTAGTGTTATGAAGTATTGGAAGGGTCATGTTGCCTTGCTTTCCCCTGTTTCTTGTTTCTATTGAATTGTGTACATTTAGTGGGATAGATATCTTTTCTGGTTTTATAGAGGGAGAAATCTTGCTAGTTAACTTATGAGTTATTAGTAACTTATGAGTTAACTTATATTGAGGGTCCCATTTCTAGAATTACCCTGAAATGGAAAAAAAGCTATAACAGGAATACCACCAAAATAATCTAGGTATGGAAATATAATAATAATAATCAAAGACAACTGCTATGCTATGATAACTATAATGTAGAATAGCTCTGATGTTAAAATTAAAAAAAATGGGCTGGAGAAGTGGTGTAGCAGGTAAAGCACTTGCCTGTGAAGCCTAAGGACTCAAGTTTGAGTCCCCAGAACCCATGTAAGCCAGGTGCACATTGTGGTGCAAGTGTCTGGAGTTTGTCTGCAGTGGTTACAGGCCTTGGCACATTCTCATTAGAAAAATTAATAATGAGGGCTGGAGAGATGGCTTAGCAGTTAAGCGCTTGCCTATGAAGCCTAAAGACCCAGGTTCAAGGCTCGATTCCCCAGGTCCCACGTTAGCTAGATGCACAAGGGGGCGCATGCGTCTGGAGTTCATTTGCAGTGGCTGGAGGCCCTGGTGCGCCCATTCTCTCTCTCTCTCTATCTGCCTCTTTCTCTTTCAAATAAATAAAAAATAAATAAAACAAAATTAAAAAAAGAAAAATTAATAATGATAAAAGTAAGAACAACAAAATAATAAAATAAAACAGGGGGAAGGGGAAAAGAAAAAAGAAACAAAGCCGGGCATGGTGGCACATACCTTTAATCCTAGCACTTGGACAGCAGAGGTAGGAGGAGGATCACCATGAGTTTGAGGCCACCCTGAGACTACATAGTGAATTCCAGGTCAGCCTGAGCTAGAGTGAGACCCTACCTTGGAAAACCAAATATATATAAGATTTTTTTAAAAATGGGTTGGAGAGATAGCTTAGTGTTTAGGGCACTTGCCTGTGAAACCTAAGGGCCCAGGTTTGATTCTCTAGTACCCATGTAAGCCAGATGCACAAGGTGGTGCATGTGTCTGGAGTTTGTTTACAGTGGCTGGAGGCCCTGGTGTGCCTATTCTCCTTCCCTCCTCCTACCTCCTTCTCTCGTACTTTCTCTCTCTCAAATAAATAAGATATTTTTAAAAAATGAAGTAATAACACTCAAAGTACAATCTCCTTCTATTCCCTCTGTAAGGCTTTCCCATTTGATTAGATTCCATCACAGCCCCTGGGTTAGAACACTATTAGTGTAATCTTGGTTCTTACTGAACCCTCAAAGTTGACAGGCTGTACTGGAAAAGGCATGGCTTCCAATGACCTAAAAGGAATTTTGAGTTCCTGAGTGATTATATCAACTAATTATCCATAAGGAAGTGACCTAGTTCATTTTTTTGTTAGCTCACACCCCCAAGGTCTATAAGGCAGACAGCAAAATTTTGGATTAAAAGCTGGGGTCTAAGGATGCACTCCTGTCAGTTATGACCCAAGGTGGACCAAGACAGTTAAGTGGTACTTGTGTTGAGCTGTGGTCCTTAGCATGGGAGAGGTTCTGTGGCTCCCCACCATACAGGAAGAAGGCAGAGCCCACAAACTACATCCATTTCCTTTTTGTCCTTAAAACTAGGTTCACTGTTTTTTTGTGGTATACATCATTTCTGCTACCAGCTGTGAGGGCAAGAGGAAAAGCAATTAAAGGTATTATTAATCACCAAGTTCCTGCAGAGAATGGTCAAACTGCAGTAGAATTTGATAAAGCAACGACAGTCCTGTTGCCAGCTGAGTTATAAAAGCAGATAGTTCCACATCTTAGAGCTATATCTGGACTTTTTCTTTTTAGCCTTAAATATCCTTACTGAAGGTGAACCTCCCAGAGGTGATTAAAAATGGCCTTCCTTTGAGGTTTGGGACTGTTTGAGTTCTAAAAGCATTTGAGTTTGACAAGCTTTGAGGGTCTCTTTGGGAGGCTGCAGAGGAAGTGAATTGGAAAATGTATCTGTGGTTTTATAGAAGATAAGAGAAAATAGTTCATTGTATTGTGGTAGTATGTCTATTCTAGAATTTCCCCCAAATCTATGTAAAATCAGGAAGATTTATAATTAATTGGTTAGTGCATTAAAACTATGTATTGAAATTATGTTCACTTAATAGGGTTGGCATTTCTCAAAGTATTGAAGTGGACATTGATTTTTATGGTACTATAGGTCTTCTTCCAGATTCCGGATTCCTGCCCTTGAGTGACCAGACTCCCATAGTTTTCTACTTTTCACAGTTCTTACGTAATAATTCATTTATCAGTCAAATATGGGCCAAAGATACAGTAGAGAATAAAGTCAACATATTCTTTGCCCTTGTGAAATTTATAATCTAGTAGGAAAAATAAATGTAGAATATAGTAAAATAACTTTCATACTGCTATCAGGATACCTTATGTTGGAGTTTAGAAAACAATACTGTTACCTATTGCTGAAAAGCCAGTACTCAGAGGTCAGAGTTGGTAGGAAGAAATTGGGTTAATTGAAGTGTTAGCTGTGAGAAGGTTTTGTGTGTGGTGGGGGGACTATAATAAGGGAGGACTATAATTCACAAAGCACTATCCTGGGTCTTAGGTACACAAAAGAGCTTTTTATAGGGAGGTCAATGGACAGGAAGACTGTATACTGGGAGAGGGAGAGACAGGCTTGGTGAATATATGAGAACCAGCCACCAAAAGTAGACATTGTCAAGAGACTGAAAGGGAAGACAAAGGTAGATAAATCCTGGACTGCAAGGGATCCAGTTCATTAGTGACTTTCCTAGATAGATGTGTATGGTTGACAGCCAGACAAGGTGATCCTTATACTCTGAATGAAGAAGGAAGGAAGAGTATACTACGACCAATGGAAATGTACTTGGACTTTTTCAGGGAATGTTAATATGTCAGTTACTATGCATTATTATGTCAATGTAGTTTTAGGTAATAAATAGTGAAGGTTGACTTGAGGCTATAGTTCAGTGGCAGGGCTCTTGCCATGAAGTGTGAGGCCCTGGGTTTGACCCTCAGTCCCACTAATCTTAGAGTCAGTGGCCAACACAAAGCATTCCGATGCCTATCTTTATGACTGTTTATCCCATAGGGTTTGGAATGTGTACCAGTGTCACCTCATGGGCAAAATGTGCTGTAGTCATGTCAATATGGACTCAAGTTATAGGCTTGAAGTGAACCATTAGGATATATGACACCAGAAAACATCATCTATCTTAGTATTAGTTTTATTTCTGTTTCATTTATTCTTATAAAAATATTAAAATAAACACCAGAGACAGACAGTCCCCCATGGGTAAAATTCTAACCTTTACTCTCCAGGATTAAGGATCAGACTCACTTGGCACTGACCTCACCAGCCTGTCCACTTTCTGGCATGCTTGCCTGTGCCACCAGAGTAGGGACTTCAGAGTTGATTGTGATCCATAGCCCTGGGCACTAAGTAGCCCAAGTCAGCCAGCATCCATCCCAGATCCAAATGGATACTGTACACTTGAGGAGCCTGCTAAGTTTCCAGTGTGCCTAGCCCAAACCTGTGAATAGACCATTCTACACCCACCTGGATCAAGGCTGACCAGGCCACTCAACACAGGCTACACAAAAGCTGCTATTGTGACATTCTTAGCAAGACAAAAATACTACATTGAGTTAGTGAAACCTCAATGCAAAACAATAACACAAGAAAACATGGAAAAATATATCCACCAAGAACTTCTAGACCCATAGTGGAATTTTCCAATAAAATCTACTTAGAAGAAACTTCAGACATAGAATTCCAAAATGCAATTATGACAAGCATACTCAACAAACTTAAGGAGACCATGAACAAACAGATACATGAAATGGAAGAGAAACAACAAAGGAACAAAACAAAATGAAGCTCAATAGAGGTATGAATGAGGGCTGGAGAGATGGCTTAGCAGTTAAGTGCTTGCCTGTGAAGCCTAAGGACCCCAGTTCGAGGCTCGGTTCCCCAGGTCCCACATTAGCCAGATGCACAAGGGGGCGCACGCATCTGGAGTTCGTTTGCAGAGGCTGGAAGCCCTGGCACACCCATTCTTTCTCTCTCCCTCTATCTGTCTTTCTCTCTGTGTCTGTCGCTCTCAAATAAATAAATAAATAATTAAAAAATATATTAAAAAACAGAGGTATGAATGGAAATGGATGAGGATCAACAACAACAATAACAACTTGATATGTACCACAATGAATTCAATGAAGACATGATCAAATTCAGGTATGAATTCCAAGAGACACTAAAAAAGTCAAATCAAGAAATGAAAATGGGGGGCTGAAGAGATTGCTTAGTGGTTAAGGCCTGTGAAGCTTAAGGATCCAGGTTCAATTCCCCAGTACCCACATAAGCCAGATGCACAAGGTGGCACATATGTTTGGAGTTTGTTTGCAGTGGCTAGAGGCCCTGGCATGCCCATTATTTCTCTCTCTCTATGTGCCTCTCTCTCTCTTTCTCCCCTTTTCTTAAATAAATAAATAAACAAATACATTTGGACTCCTTACAACATGCTCCCTCCAGACATAAAATGGCCTGGATATCCATGACCTCATAGTGCCTGACACTACTTACACAAGACCATCATAAGAGGAGGAAAAGATCATGACATAAAAATGAAAGAGAGGGGCTAGAGAGATGGCTTAGCTGTTAAGCGCTTGCCTGTGAAGCCTAAGGACCCTAGTTTGAGGCTCGATTCCCCAGGACCCACGTTAGCCAGATGCACAAGGGGGCGCATGCATCTGGAATTCATTTGCAGCAGCTAGAGGCCCTGGCGTGCCCATTCTCTCTCTATATATCTGCCTCTTTCTCTCTGTGTCTGTCACTATCAAATATATATATATGTGTATATATATATATATATGGTAATACATATATAATATCTAATAAAATAGACTTTAAGCCAAAAGTAATCAAAAAAATAAAGAAGCCCACTTTATACTCATCTAGGGAACAATTCAACAAGAGGCTATTACAATCCTAAAGATATACACATCAAGCACATGTACATCAACTTTTATAAGGCAAAATCTACTAGACATTAAATTAAAAATAACTTGCAACACAGTAATAGTGGGAAATGTAATGCCCCACTATTGTCAATAGACAGATCATAATAAAGAGAAACAATGGGGCTAAAAAACACCATAGATTAAGTTGACTTAATAGACATCTACAGAGCACCTACCCAAAGTCTATAGAATACACATTCTTCTCAGAATCACATAGAACCCTTCTCAAAAAGCTATTACATATCAGGGCACAAAGCAACTATCTACAAATTTAGGAAAATTACACAACTCCTTTTATTATATGTAACTACAATGCAATAAAACTAGAAATCAACAAGGGAAGCAACAGAAAAATACATCAACTCCTGGAGATTGAACAACACACTACTGAACAGTGAATGGATCATTAAAGAAGTGAAGAAGGAAATAAAAAAATCCTAGAACTGAATTAAAATAAAAACACAGCATACCAAAACCTATGGGACACAATGAAGGCAGTCCTAGGGGAAGTCTATAAATAAATGCCTACATTACAAAAATAGATCTCAAATAAATAACTTAATGATCCATCTGAAGGCTTTGGAAAAACAAGAACAATACAGACTTAAAAGTATCAGATAAAAAAAATAATTCAAATTTCGACAGAAGAGTGGGACGATTGCTCAGCAGTTAAGGTGCTTACCTGCAAAGTCTAATACCTAGTACCCACATAAAGGTGGTGCATGCATCTGGAGTTCTTTTGCAATGGCTAGAGATCCTGGCACTCCCATTCTTTGTATCTACCTCCTTCTTTCTCTCACACTCTCTCAAATAAATAAAATAAAATAAAATAAAATAAAATAAAATAAAATAAAATAAAATAAAATAAAATAAAAGATCTGGAGAGAAGTCAATGAATTAGAAATGAAGAAAATAATTTTAAACTTGATGAAACAAAAATCTTTTATGTGCATGTGCGACATTGTGCACTTGTGTCGCTACATCTGGCTTTGTGTGGGACCTGGAGATTCGAACAAGTATTCTTAGGCTTCACAGGCAAGCAAGCACCTTAACCACTAAGCCATCTCTCCAGGTCACCAGTGGGCATTTTGATGTGGGTTCTGGGGATCAAACTCAAGTCCTCATGCTTGCAAGGCGAGTACTTTAGCAAAGGATTTATGTCCCCAGCCTCAACCCCTTTAGAAATGACTGATACTACCCGCTTTTGATGATATAGTTTTTATTTACAAATGACATATTAGAAATTAAAACTGAGGAACTTAAAAAGTTAGACATGAATTCATCTCAACAATAATAACTCACTATGTATTAATATATTTAACACATTTTAGTGAAAGCTGACTATTTTCTAAAACAAAAACATCGCCTGTACTTGCAAAATAGAAAACTAAAAAAAAAAAAAAAAAAAAGACTCAGTATAAAATAAAACAGTAATAAAGCTGTTTAAAAAATGACCATATTTCAAAACTCCTTAGGACAGGATTCACTAGGACTTGCAGGACAATGTCATGAAGTTTCAGAATGTACTCATAATACAATATGATAAAAAATAATATATAATGTAATCTGACAAAGTCTGTGCATTGCTTCTCAGAATGGTTTTCAACTACTTGTAAGGGTTGTTTAAAATGCTAATTGCTAGAACTACTCTATTGAAGAAGCATGTTTTTTGTTTTATTTTTATATTTTTGAAGTTTCTCTTAGTGATTCTGATGCACCTTAATAGATGAGGCCCATAGGTCTGAGTAGCCAGGGTCAAGACTCTCTATACTAAGCTGTTTCATCTAGGCACTTTAACAAAATGCAGACATAAGCTGGATGTAGTGGTGCATGCCATTAATCCAACAGTTGGGAGGCTGAGGTAGGAAAATTGCCATGAGTTTCAAGGGCTGCAGTGAGACCCAGGTGAGCCTGGGTGAGAGTGAGACTGTGGCTCAAAAAAAAATCCTAGACATTTGGCAGGTAGGGAGAGAGAGAGAGAATGGGCATGCCTCCGCCTGTTGCCACTGCAAACAAACTCCAGACACATATGTCACCTTGTGCACCTGGCTTTACATCGGTACTGGGGAATCAAACCTGAGTCCTTAGGCTTTGCAGGCAAGCATCTTAACTGCTGAACCATCTCTATATTAGTGATTTATATTTGTGAATAATGAAATAGTTTACAAGCTACCAGTAACGTTTGGGTTTCATATTAAATAAATTCTTCACTAGTGTTTTTGATATACTACTAGATTTAAAGTTGAACCATGCAAGCAGAAAATCAATACAGAGTTCTTTTTATTTAATTGAATTCTTGTGACTATATTAAAGTAAGTCATGCATATTGAATGAATGGCAAGGTGCATATCCTTCAATAATTATATTACTTAAGTTTTATAGATTTTTTTAAATGTAAAAGGACATATATGCTAGTGTCTGCTATTTTAAGGTCAATCAATGGTAAATCAGAAGTACAATAGATAATTAAGACCTAAAACTTCAGATATTTTTCAGTAATAGAAACATATTAAGTAAACATGGAACCTTATAGTTAGTCTTGCTGTTTTTCATAAGATAAGTAATTGGCTAAAAATGTTGCCTTTGTTTTGAAAGTATATTATATATGTACTTCATTGAAAATGATAGAAGTTTATTTTTCTTTACTTTGCAGTGAGTAATGTAAATATGCAGATATTGAATGTGATGTAGATTGTATCAACAGTGAATTTTGGGGTAGATACAGCTTATAAGCATACCAATTATATATTCACATCTTTTATTTTGACCTTACAAAATGAGGACTACATTTTATGCACTTAATAAAACATTTGAATTCTTAAAAAAAATTAAAAATCACCATATTTCACATTTTTCCAGTTTCTTTTATATTTGGTATTATAGATGATGGTAATTACTCACATCTGCCCTGCCTTCAGTAGGTTTTGATAATGCATGTTTGGAACAGCTACCCTGGGGTAATTTCAAATGCTGTGTGTGAAAGTGCTTTGGAGATGGTAATATTCCATTAAAGTACTAGGTGCTGGCTGCTGAAACAACAGTCTTCCTTTGAGGCTCATCAGACTCTGGGATTCAGATGTACCTAGCACTCATTCTACCCAGACACGAGGTGAAAGAGTCCTTACACAGAGTTTCCGAAATAGCAGGCTCACAGAAACTTTCATGAAATATAGCTACAATTTCACCAAAAACAAAACAATTCTGATTGCATATCCAGAGAAGTTTTATGTAGAATTTTGAGTTACAGTTTGGAGCACTGCAGTTAAGTCTGTACCGCTGCATAAAACAGGTTTTTCTTTTCCTTCCTTCCTTTCTTCCTTCCTTCCTTCCTTCCTTCCTTCCTTCCTTCCTTCCTTCCTTCCTTCCTTTCTTTCTTTCTTTCTTTCTTTCTTTCTTTTTTTTTTTTTGGTTTACCTCTGCCTCCCAAGTGCTGGGATTAAAGGTATGTGCCACCACACCCAGCTCTGAAAAACAGTTGTTACCTACGCTTCAATCTCTTCTGAACATCCTTGAGAATTGAGCATTTTGAAGCTCATAGTAACTAATGAACAAATGAAACAGCCTCGGGTCTGAGAGTGGTGAAACTGGGGCCCAGCCCAGATTTTCCATTACTAACTTCAGTAGCTTTGTTCCTAACATTACTATGCCTCCAGGTTGGAGAGTTATTATCTCACATTCATGGGGCTCTAAAGAAGAGGGTTATAGGAATGATGTGTCTGAAGTATTACTCCCATACTATGGAGGGAAGAAACTATTAGGAAAAATTTCAACATGCTTTCCTGCCCACACAGCTGTGGGAAGTATTACTTTCAGGGATCATGGGAGTGGGGAGGGGAAATGGACGCTAGAGTGCTGGTGGGGATGGTCAACAAGGAGGAATCTCAAGCCAGACTTTCTTTTACACAATTTTATCCAACATTGTCCCTGCCTATAATGAGGTTTCTGAGAAATCTTTGAGAAAGAACCCAAGGAAAATTAGTTTGACACTAGATAGTATTACATGAAGGTCCCCAAATAAAGTAGAAGGTGTTCCCTTGGTGTAGCAAAGGTCACAAGTAACTAAGCCATCAAGTCTTCTTTTTTCAAGGTATAGTCTTGCTCTAGCCCAGGCTGACCTAGAATTCACGATGTAGTCTCGGGCTGGCCTCAAACTCACAGAAATTCTCCTACCTCTGCCTCCCAAGGGCTGGAATTAAAGGCGTGTGCCACCTCGCCTGGCTTCAACCATCAAGTTTCCATCCAGGTCCAGAATAGTGGAGGATAGAAAGGACTGCTCACTGAGTTTTCTGCTCCTTTCTGGATGGCTTTCTATTCATTTCCTAGGCCACCTCAGGAGCAATGCAGCATTTTCAGGTGGGTAAAGACTTTCCAGCATTGTCTTAATTGACCTGTGGGAGAAATAAACAGTGTGAAAGCCAAGTGTTCCTCTGGCTTTCCTTGGTTTCCATACGGGCCCATTTGCCTAGGCTCCTTCCTCCCTCAGTCTGATCTATACTGTGCTCCCTGCCCCTCCGTCTGAGTGATCTCCCTCCCTGAGTGTTCATCCATAACCTGTCCTGTAGAGTGCTCCTTCCTATGTCCCTGAGTGGAATCCTCAGAATGTTCTGTAGTGTACCTGTATTACCACTGTCTGGATTTGCTCTTTCTGGTCAGTGCATCCACCCTTTACTCCCTTGGCTTCCATGTCTACCTACTTGCTGGTAACTACAACTCAGGCAAACATCTCTTTCTATCTCTGATCCATCTTGTTGCCTATTTGTCCTTTGTAGAGTCTACAGGCTCTTGTAACCAAATAGGGAAACTCATTTTTATTGCCATCCACAACTTATTCCTCCTATTCTGGTCTCTACAGAGCAAATGGCATCATTATTTATATAAGTCAAATCCAGGACTCAAGAGTCACACTAGACACCTCTGTCTCACACCCTATGGATAGATCATCAGTTACTAACTCTGACCACCATCATAAAGCTGGGTTTACCACAAATCTCCCAGGAGGGGAGAGGAATCCTCCTATCCCTGGTCTTCCTCCACTAGTCTATACTCTAGAGCCATGCCTTTCTGAAATGTTAGCCTGTTCCTGTTATTCTACTTGGGAAAACTCAGCAGTCTTCATTGCTCTTAGAGTATAATGAACACTTTCCTACTTATCTTGTGTCCCAAACAATTTCTGAAATGGATCATTTTCTTTGCCCTGCTTCCTGATTTTTACAAGCATAGTTTTCCTGCTTGGATAAATCCCCCCAACCTTTTTAGACCTCTGTGCCTATCCCACTCTGTATCTTCATTTAAGCCAAAATATCAGACATCAATACAGTCATTTGAAGATGCCTATGAGGGTTAAATAGGAGCCTCCCTGTACCTGCACAGTATGCAAAACTTTACCTCTGTGTGGCAGTTGATCCCTTTGCTCATTTCTGTCCTAGTGTGTGGCCTAAGCTCTCTCAGGGCAGAGCCATGGCTGTCTTCTTCACCAGAGCTTCATCTCCAGCACTCAGCATTATTTGGTGGAATTGTTACACATGACCTCAGGCAAGTGACTTAGCCTCCTGTTTCTTTGAATTTACCAAACTGTCTAGTGTGACTCGTGAGTCCTGGATTTGACTATTATATAAAAAATGGGAACAGAAATATTACCAATGTTATAGTATAGACTGGTGGAGGAAGACCAGAGATAGAGAGATGCCTTTCCCCTCATGGGAATCATAGTGGTGAACCCAGCTTTAGGAGGGTGGTCAGAGTTGGTAACTGATGATCTATCTATAAGGAGTGAGACAGAGGTGCCCAGTGTGATTCCTGAATCCTAGATTTGACTATTGTATATCTAATGGCACCATTTGCTCCATGGGGACCAACACAGGAGGAAGACGTGGACAGTAGTAAAAGCTAGTTTCCCTATTTGGTTACAAGAGTCTGTAGAAACTACAAAGGACAAATGGATAGGAGAAGATGGATTAGAGCCAGAAATAAATCTTGATCTTGGTTATAGTTATCAGCAAATAAGTAGACACAGAAGCCAAGAGAGTGGATGAACAGACCAGAGAGAGTGAATCCGGGCAGTTTACCACCCCCACCAGCACTCTAGTTTCCCTTTCCACCACCATGATCCCTGTAGGCAATAATTCCCACAGCTGTATGGGCATGTAAGCACGTTGAAACGTCTCCTAGCTCTTCAGTATCTTTTGGTTTGGCCATCTATATACTGTGGGAATATTAGCTGTATCTATTGAGAACTGTGTATCTTGGCACACAGGTCTTATGCATGGTAGGCAGGCACTCTACCAACTGAGCTACATCCCCAGTGCCTATAAATGAACTTTTAAATGAATGTGTGTGTGACAGAGTGCATTTAGAGAATAGAGGGCATTGCTGGGTATCATTCCTCAAGGATACCACTCATCCCCTTTTAAGATAAGATCTCTCATTGGCTTGGAATTAGGCTAGATTGTTTGATAGGGACCTCAAGGTGTCCTCCTGTCTGTACATCCCAGTGCTGGATTTGATGACTAACTCATACCACCATTCATGGAACTTTACATAGGTACTAAGGATTGAACTCAGTCCCATGCTTTTAAGACAAACACTTAATTGACTAGTATTTTCTCAGCCTCTGTAAACAATATATTTTTTTCAAGGCAGGGTATCACTCTAGTCCACACTGACCTAGAACTCACAGTGATCCTCCTACCTCCCAAGTGATGGGATTAAAGGTGTGCCCCACCACAGCTGGCTAGAAATAATTTTTAAATGAAAGATACAGAAAGCAGTGCACAGCCATATGGCATCATGTGAGCAGTAATGATGGCTGATATAGAATGACTCCTCCCTGGGAAATGGCTCACGTCTCAACTCTAGAGCAGAGCAGCTTCACAGCTCCTTTACTGGCTATCCATCCTTGCTACCAAACAGTTCCTCAGACACAAGCTTCTCCGTGGAATGCAGCCTATTCTCTAGGGCAGTGCAGTGTTTGTGGGGGTGCACGAATACCAATCACTTTCAGGTCAAGATCCACACAATTGCTATAATTTTCAATGTCATTTAATGTGAGTGAATGGCAGCTGGTATAAATGATTGGGTAGATTTGAAGGGCCCAACACAGGTGGGTTTTCAGCAGATGTGAACATTATGTCTGTGGCCTGACAGACTTTGTGATTATTTCTGACAATGGGAAGAACAACTGCCCTTTGCCTAAACTCTTGTCACACTGAGTCTGGAGGTAAATGCTGACATGTTTGATAGCTCAGTTCATTTACCTTGGAAAGCACAAATGTCTGTGATTATCCCCCAATTATTCAACATGTGGTTTCTCTTCCTTTTTGCCTTCTGCTGTCTAGCTTTCCATAGCTTCTATACCAAGCATCCAAAATCAAATATTTCAGCCTTTTACATAGCTGTGACAAATACCCAAGCAAAACAACTTAAAGGGAGAAATGATTCATGGGAGTCCTATTCCCCAGTACTTTGAGATGTGACCTTATTTGGAGTTTGGGTCTTTTCAAAATAAAATTATCCTTTCAATATGACTGGTGTCCATACGAAGGAGCACTTCTGGCCCAAGGTCTTGTCTTTCAAGGACTCTCTGCCTCTGGCTGTCTGGTCTCTTTCAGAGAGGAATCACAGCTCTGGTCACTTGCTGTCCAGATAGGTTCTTCCTACTGGTTTTGTCAGATTCACTCAACTTAAACAGTTCTTTCACAGCACTTATTATCTGAAATCATATTTATCATTTAATTTTCTCATTCATTGTCCAATTATCCCACAAGGATATAGCTCTATTAAGTTAGAGATCATTATTTTAAAAAATATTGCATAATCTTAGTATCTCTACAAACCAGGTTCAGCCTCTACTCCAGTCATACCCAGCCACTGGCTGGTCCCAATGTGATGTATTTCATTTTTTTTTTTCTATGTCACCTGTCTTTTGCACATGCAATTCCTAGAATGTCCTTATTTTGATCTTATTTCTTCAACTCCAATTTCACTATTATGAACCAAATTAGACTGCTTCCCCTACGAAGTGTTTCCTGACTTTACATGGGCAGAATTCTGAATCCTTCCTCTATTTTCCCATGGTATCTTGTACATCATTCTTGGTGATGGATGTTCCCCTGCCTTAGCTTGAATCCTGAGAAGAATATCATGGGTGACTCATTCCATGCAGACTGAATCTAGTAGGGGTGGTTAAATGGATGCTCTTATTGGCAGGATGAATGGACACCAGACAATCAAACAGAAGGCAGAAAGTGCATTTTGCAATGCTGTACAAACCTGTATTGTTCTTGAAGAAGTTTAGGGTGCTTGTCCTTTTTTCTGTGCTCTTTAACAGTGAGTATTGTGTGGAATTAATTGTTGAACTCTGTACCAAATCAAATGCCTGGTGTTTGCTCAAGTGAAGGATTCTTGCCCTTAATCTTAGAAATATAGGTTTATTCTGATGTCTATTCACAGTAACATTTTTTATGGAGTAAGTTTTTTAAAAATATATTTTATATTTTAAATTTTTATTTAATTATTTGAGACAGAAAAAGAAGAATGGAGAGAGGGAGAGAGATAGAGATAGAGAATAGGCACACCAGAGCCTTCAGCTGCTGCAAATAAACTCCAGATGCATACACCACCTTGTATATCTGGCTTACGTGGGTTCTGGGGATTTGAACCTGGGTCCTTTGGCTTTGCAGGCAAGCATCTTAAATGCTAAGCCACCTCTCAAGTCACTACATTGTTTTTTTTTTTTTTTTTTTTTTTTTTGGTTTTTCAAAGTAGGGTCTTACTCTAGCCCAGGCTGACCTGAAATTCACTATGGAGTCTCAGGTTCTCGAACTCATGGCAATCCTCCTACCTCTGCCTCCCGAGTGCTGGGATTAAAGGCGTGCGCCACCATGCCCGGCTGTTTTTATTTTTTATTCTTTTGAGGTAGGGTCTCACTCTGGCTCAGGATGACCTGGAATTCACTATGTAGTCTCAGGGTGGCCTTGAACTCACGGTGATCCTCCTACTTCTGCCTCCCAAGTACAGGGCTGGGATTAAAGGTGTGCGCAACCAAGCCCAGCTTCCCTGCATTTTTTTCTAACATTCTTTTACATTATTTTGTCAGCCCCCTCCCCAGGACTTCAAAGATGGGAAAAAACATTATTTTTTAAACAACAGCTTTTGGATTTGCCATCAGCCAGAAAGTGATTGAGAATTTCTGAATTAGCTCCTTTCTGGTTGTCCTCTTGAAGAATGTAAACGTCAGACATGGGAGAGCAGCAGACATGCAAAGGAATCCAAATCCAATGACCTTGAGGAAAAGTGCCCGCAGGGTCTGCTGGAATTCATACTGGTGACAAGGAGGAAAGCAGAGGTTCTCAGAGTCAGGGTGAGAGGTGTCCCACACATTCTAAATGCACAAGATTGACATACTACTGTGGGGACAAAAAGTATTGCTTTAAGTCTGCCTCATCTGCTGAAATCTCTGAGAATTGATTTTAAATTATATTTAAAAATTGGAGGCAGGAAAGAAAAATTGAAAGTTAAGGAAGTTAACATTTAAGTATAAGTTTATATGCAATACTTTTAGAATCCTGGGTCGTTTCAAAGTATCATTTAATAAATATCAAAGTGTTTCCCTGGAGAGAAGATCATTTCCCATCAAATTCACTACTCCTTCAGGGACAGGGTTGGATTTGGTTTTATGAGCAGTGATGACTTTTTCATAAGGTGTGCTGCGCTTTCACTAAGGATGGTGTGATTCATAACAGAATGGCTAATTATCTTTTCCAGGAATAAACCCTTTCCTCTAGCAGCTTTCAGTCTATTGTAAACCAGCTAAGCCCTTGTGCATGGTTTTCTTGTCTGACCACATTCAATGCCAAGAAAGCTTTATCACAGGAGGTGAAAGAGATGCAGAAGGATGGGATGGCAGAGTGACACTTGATGGCATTCCCCAAAGAGAATATCTCTGCTATACACATATCCTTTGGAACATTGGGGAGACAGATAAAGGAAATAGCTGAACTTAACTTTTTCATTGAACTTGCTATCTTTGGTGAAGTTTGTCTGAACAATCAGTGCTCTCTTTCTAGTGTTGAAGATTAACAGGCTTACCTTGGTCTTCCTCTCCTTTTACCTCCCTCATTCACTAATCTAGGCTTCTTAGACTATTGGACTCCTTTCAAAAAATTATATACCAATTATCTATCTATCTATCTATCTATCTATCTATCTATCTATCTATCTATCTATCATCTATCTATCTATCTTCTAATCTTCTGTCATCTATCTAGGTAAAGTATGGGCACATAAATACCCCCTGCCACTATAGATAATCTCTAGACTCTTGTGCCACTGTGTATATCTGCTCTTATGCGAGTACTGGGGAATTGAACCTGGGACATTAGGCTTTGTAAACAAGCACCTTGAACTATTGAGCCATCTCTCCAGTCCCAATGTGTAGCCCAGGCTGACCTTGAACTCATGATCCTCCTACCTCCACCTCTTCAACAATTTCCTACTGACATGTGCCATTACAACTGGCAGGATTCCTTAACTTGGTGGAAACATGCTGCTGTGAAGGCCTGTATAACAACTATCACCCCACCTTAGGCTCCTTGGTGGGACACTGTTGCAGCACTTTCCTTTGCTGCAAGGAGGAAGGTGAATAGCAATGCTGCTTACCTCCATCTCTCTCTGATACCTGAGGCTGGCTTACAGGCAAGAGTCCAAATTCTTTGGTGTAGGGTATACACAGGCAGTACAACTGCAACTGATATTTTGGGACCAGTAATCTGAAAGCAGAAGCTAAAGACAGGGAGTAAATTAGCAGGCAATTAGAGCAGGTTGGTACTATATTGACCTCAACAGGGAGGACATTATGCCAGGATTATTATTAAAGAGATCATGAATATGGAGTATGCAGTGAGAGGCATTTGGGAGGTGATGCAGTCAGTTTGCATTGCTGGTAGAAATCACACAACTAAGAGCATCTTGTGGGAAAAAGAGGTTTATTTTGGCCTATATTTTCGAGGGGAAGCTCCACAATGGCAGGGGAAAATGATGGCATGAGCAGAGGGTGGACATCACCCTCTGGCCGACATAAGGTGGACCATAGCAACAGGAGAGTGTGTCCAACACTGGCAAGGGGGAGCTGGCTATAACACATATAAGCCCACTCCAACAATACACTGCCTCCAGGAGGCTTTATTTCCCAAATCTCCAACAGCTGGGAACCTAGTATTCAGAACACCTAAGTTTATGGGGGACACCTGAATCAAACCACCACAGGAGGCAAGCCTTGTGCCAGGTGCCTTCCCTGTATGAACTCATTTATGATTAAAGGAATTCCCCATCTGGAAGCTTTTCATGGCACTTATACTTTCTTTTGTTATAGCACTGTCCACACAACTAGTCACTATATGTTTATTTGTAAGGTGGTGATTTTTGTTGTTGTTGTTTGTGTGTTTTTGAGATAGGGTCCTACTATGGCAGTATCAGGCAGAACCAGACAGTACCAGGCTGGTCTGGAACTCACTATGCAGCACAGGTTGGCTTCAAATTCATAATCTTCTTGCCTCATCCTCTCAAGTGCTGGGATTACAGACCTGTATTACTAAACCCAGATGTAAAGTTAGTTGTCTTTGTTTGTTTGTTTGTTTTTGTTTTTTGAGGTAGAGTCTCACTCTAGGTCAGGCTGACCTCGAATTCACTATGTAGTCTCAGGGTGGCCTTGAACTCACATCAATCCTTCTACCTCTGCCTCCTGAGTGCTGGGATTAAAGGCGTGTTCCACCATGCCCAGTTCAAGTTAGTTGTCTTAATGTCAGCCTCCGCTAAGCTTTCTACTGTGTTCCTTTATAGAGTATTTACTCAGAAAGTCATAAATGACTATGTCCCAGCTAGTATTCTTATGGAACCTAGATTGGTAAAAATAAAATTCTAGAAAAACTACAATAATCAGTATACATAAGGAGTTAATCAAGATAGTTCTGACGTCCTTGGCAACGACATTTTTACATGAGAAGCTGGCTTTTGATGGGCATCATTTCCAAATGATTTTGTGTTGTGGCTCTGTTCAGATTGTTGTGAGAGCTTCTGATAGTCTTTGCTTGGGTTGTGTCAACTCATGGCCCAATCAACTTTGCCCAGCAGGGTGAAATCATAGTATGTGTTTATAGGGGTTCCTTTCTTATAGAAGGTCAAAGAAGACAGTGCTCAGAGAAAGGGGTAAATGGAAGATAACTTAAATTATGTTTGCTATGAATTGGAGAGAAAAATGTGGCAATATATGTAGTGATGTTTTGAAAAGGCTTTCAGTGTGACATGGTGCCTGGATATGAGGGTTCAAGTCCCAGATTCAGCATTTACTTACTGTGTGTGGTCCTGGCAAATAATCTCTCTGTACATCCTTGTTCTCATCTGAAGAGTGAGGATCATAGCAGTATTAACCACTTGGATGTATTGCTAGTGTTAAATGAGGCAATGCACATAAAATACTAGTGTCTGACACAGAGAGCACTTGACAGTTTATATATGAATAAAAAATACATTCATATGTGTACATATATGACAGACAGAGGAAGAGAGAGAGTGAGAATGGGTGCACCAGGGCCTCTAGACCCAATCATGGCTCCAATAATCTTGAATATTTAAAATACCATAGATCAGGGCCTCTGAAGTTTCATGTCCCCCCAAATTACAATTCTGAATATTAAAACCCTGAATGTTGAAATATTGAAAGTCCAAATTTTCCAAAGAGTAACTATCTCTGAAAAAAGGCAAGAAAATAAAAAGGGGAGGGTATAAAAGCAAATTTTGGGAAAGGAGTAGTGTATTTCTCTGGCATGTAGGCTACAGTACATCATGTCAGGTGGAGAAGCAAATTGGTGAAAGATAAAATTTTGAAAGTTAATCATTATTGGTTCTACAAAAATGCATAACCATTTAATTGCAACAGTCATGCAACAACTAGACTTTGATGAAGACAATATATACGTAAACTGAATTTGTAGGCTGCAGTCCTCTCCCAGTGCAAGTGTAGTGTAAAGTTTCAAAGGCCATAGATATGAAGACACAGTTCTGACGTGCTACCTTGTGTTCCTGAACACTGTAGTAGTCACTGCTCTCGAGAAGAACAAAACTAATAGAATGAATTAGTATTCAAAGATAATTTACTGGATTACTTTGTAGTAGTCTAACAATAGCTGTCTGCAGTTCTGAGAGTCAAGGAACCTGGTAGCTGCTCAGTCCACGTGGCTGAATGCCTCAGCAGTCCCAATCCAGTACTGAAGGGTTGGAAGATTCCTGGAGAGCAACTGGTGTTCAGTCCATGTTGGAGGGTGATGAAACTTGATTTCAATGCTGATAAAGGATAGTCAAAGAGGATAAATGCATGCAGGAGTGAATAGTGGTGTGTGTGTGGAGGGTAGGGTTTGGAGGGGGGCAGATAAAAAGTGCTCACCAGAGAGTAGGACAGGCAGCCAGGCAAAAAAGAACTGTTTCCTGTCAGCGCTTACTTATATATAGCCCATTACCAGGAGGGTTGCCCACTCCAGAGGAAGGATTTCCTCCTTCAGTTAATCCTTTCTAAAACCTCAGAGACTTGCCCAAGAGGAACATCTCTGGACTCCTAACCTGATCAAGTTGACCACAGACTTAAATATTCTGAATGCTAGTCTCCCCAGCTGCTGTCAATTGGAAATTAAAGTCTTCTAGAGGCAGTGTATTGTTGGGGACACACTTATGGGTGCTATAGTCAGTTTCCTCATGCCAGTGTTTGGCATACTCTCCTATGGCTGTTGTCCACCTGATGTTGATGAGGGGGTGATGTCTACCCTCTGCTCGTGTTGTTTTCCCTGCCATTGTGGAACTTCCCTTTGAGACTTTAAACCAAAGTAAACCCTTTTCCCACAAGCTGCTCTTGGTCAGGTGATTTCTGCCAGAAATGTAAACCTAACTGCAACAGTAATGTTGGTACCAGAAGTGGAATCTGAATACACATCACATCATCAAGTGGAAGTGGTATATATGTGATTGGGCTCAAGCAGGCCCTGAAGGCACAAGTAAGTTACATGAGGAAGTTGCCCAAATACCTATGGTTTCTATTCCTGTCATACTGCCTTCTCTGTCCGCAAGCATGCACCTGTGGCATCATGGGATGTATTAGTCAGGGTTCTCTAGAGGAACAGAACTGCTAGAATGAATTATTTTAAAAAGGGGATTTGTTGGATCAGCTTACTGTAGTCCAATAGCAGTTGCAGGCCCAAGAATCACCAAACCTGGTAGCTGTTCAGTTCACATGGCCAGATGCCTCAGCAGTCCTGATCTGGCACTGCAGATGGTGCTGGAAAGCCTGGAGGCTTCCTGAGGAGCTGCTGGGTTTCGATCCATGCAGGTCTTCAGTTGATGTTGGTCTTTAGTCTGCACTGGTCTTCAGTCCATGCTGGAAGGTAGTGAGCAGCTCCGGTAGCCAAGTGGAAGGAAGGAAGGAAAGAAGGAAGGAAGGAAGGAAAGAAGGAAGGAAGGAAGAAAGGAAGGAAGGAAGGAAGGAAGGAAGAAAGGAAGGAAGGAAGGAAGGAAGGAAGGAAGGAAGGAAGGAAGGAAGGAAGGAAGGGGCTCTTTTTACCCAGAGCTTCCTTATATCAAGTCCCCCTCTGAGTGGGGCCACCCACTCTGGGGGAAGGGCTCACTCTGGGGGAAAGACTTCCTCCTTTAGTTGATCCTTCCTAGAAGCAACCTGTGGGTTACTAAACAGATCAGGTTGACAACACCTTAACTATCACATGGGGTGTGCCCTATGATCAATTGAGGCAGAGAGGACAAGAGCATGGTTTACAGATGGTTCAGCACATTATGCAGGCACCTCCCAGAAGTGGGCAACTGAAGCATTACATCCCCTTTATGGGACAACACTGCAGGACTGGGGTGAAGGGAAATCTTCATAATGGGCAGAACTTTGGGTAGTGCACATGGTTGAGCATTTTGCATGGAGAGAAGATGCCCAGATGTATGGGTATACACTGAGTCATGGGCTGTGGCCAATTATTTGGCTGGATAGTCTGGGACTTGGAAGGAGCACAATCAGAAAGTTGGTGAGAAGGACATTTGGGGAAGGTGTGTGTGTATAGAATTCTCTGAATGGGCAAAGAATATAAAGATACTAGTTTTCCATGTTAATGTTCATCAGAAGATGACCTTATCAGAGTATGACTTAATAATCAGGAAGACAAGCTGACACATTTTGTGGATAGTGGTCAACCTCTTTCCTCAGTCATCCCTGTCATTGCCCAATGGGCCCATTAACAAAGTGGCCAAGGTGGTAGGGATGCTGGTTATGCATGGGCCCAACAACATGGACTTCCACTAACTTAGGCTGACCTGGCTACAGTTGCTTCTGAGTGCCAAATTCACCAGCAGCAGAGACCAACTCTGAGCCCCTGATATGGTAGCATTCCTCAGGATCACCAGCCAGCAACTTGGTGGCAGTTTGACTCCACTGAACCACTTCCAAAATGGAAAGGGTAGTGTTTTGTCCTACTGGAATAGACACTTATTCTGGGTATGCATTTGCCTTTCCTGCAAGTAGTGCTTCTGCCAAAACTGCCATCCATGGGCTTACAGAATGCCTTATCCACCATCATGATATTCTACACTGCATTGCTTCTGACCAAGGAAATTACTTCACAGCCAAGGAAGTATGGAAGTGGGCTCATGATCATGGAATCCATTGGTTTTATCATGTGCCCCACCACCCTGAAGCAGCTGGCTTGATAGAACAGTGTAATGGCCTTTTAAAGAAAGAGTTACCATGTCAACTAGGTGGAAATAGGTGGAGGCTGGTGGGGTGTCCTCCAGAAAGCTGTATATGCTCTTAATCAACATTCTCTATATATTGTGGTTTCTCCGGTTCATGGGTCCAGGAATTAAGGGGTGGAAATGGGAATAGTCCCACTTACCATCATCCCAAGTGACCCATTAGCCAAATTTTTGCTTCCTGTTCCCACAACCTTATGCTCTACTGGCCTAGAGGTCTTGATGCCAGAGGGGGAGTGCTTTTGCCAGGGGGCACAAAGAACATTTCATTGATCTGGAAGCTAAGACTTCCCCCTGGCTACGTTGGGCTCCTGATGCCATCCAGTCAAAGGCTAAGAAAGGAGTTATGGTATTAGCAGGGGTAATTGATCCAGACTACCAGGGGGAAATTGGACTGCTCCTCTACAATGGAGATAAAGAAGGTTATATTCAGAGTACAGGAGACCCTTTAGGGCATCTCTTAGTGTTACCCTGTCCTATTATCAAAGTCAATGGACAACTGAAACAACCCAATCAAGGTAGTGTGATAAATGGCCCAGATCCTTCAGGAATGAAGGTCTGGGTCACCCCTCCAGGTAAAGAACCAATACCTGCTGAGGTGCTTGCTGAAAATGGAGGAAATACAGAATGGGTAGTAGAAGAAAGTAGTTACAAATACCAGCTAAGGCCATGAGACAAGTTACAAAAATGAGGACTGTAATTACCATGTTTCTGTCCTACCTTGATACAGAGTATATGTGTATATTAACACCAGTATTAAAATTATATCACTATTTAACTGTTGTTGAATTTATATTAGACCTATTATATTAGCAACTAAGTATTCCTCAAGGAACCCTGCTTTGTGTTGGGGGAAGATTTTGTGTTTCCAGTTGTATAGTTATACCATATTAGGTGGAACTATGAGCTTGTTACTGTTTTCATTTGGAAATTAAGTATGATGTAAGGAGATATGGTTTGGTGTCAAGTTGACAAGGGGTGGACTTGTGATGGTTAAGGTGTTGTCAAGTTGGTCTGTCTAGTAATTCAAAGAAATCCCTTTCAGGTGGGTCTCTGAATTTGCTTCCAGGAAGTATTAACTAAAGTAGGAAATCCTTCCCCCAGAGTGAGCCCTTCCATCACAGTGGGGAGCCCCTTGCAAATGGAAACTTTATATTGGAAACTTTATATAAGGAAACTCTGGGTGAAAAGAGCCCCTTCTTTCCACTTGGTTTCTGGAGCTGCTAGCTGCCTTTCAGTGTGGATTGAAGACTAGTTCAGACTAAAGACAAGTGTCAACTGAAGACCCACATTGATTGAAAATCAGTGGCTCCTCTGGAAGCCTTGAGACTTCAGTGATGGATTTGGACTGCTGAGGCATCTAGCCACATGGTCTGAACAGCTACCCGATCCCTTTTTCTTTCTTTTATTTATTTATTTATTTATTTATTTTTAGTTTTTTGAGGTAGAGTCTCACTCTAGCCCAGGCTGACCTGGAATTCACTATAGAGTCTCAGGGTGGCCTTGAACTCATGGCAATCCTCCTACCTCTGCCTCCTGAGTGCTGGGATTAAAGGTGTGCACCACCATGCCCGGCTTTCTTTTTCTTGGGCCTGCAACTGCTATTGGACTACCATAACTAATCCAATAAATTATCCTTTTAATACAATTGATTCTAGTGGTTCTGTTCCTCTAGAGAAGCTTGACTAATACACCATCCAAGCCAAAGCAAGTAGGTCTCTTTTGCAGCAGTCCTATATGCCTGGCATATTCCAAATCCTGGGACTGGCACTGCAACCCATGGTTCAGATTTATGGCTCTATACCATGGCTTCCATTATAGAAACTAAGTCCCTGCTCCATATTACCTGGAGACAGGCTCTATAAAACCACATTATAAAACCAAGTTTGTTAATTCAGGGGAAAAATGCTTATTTTGAGGAGCAGAAAAACTCCGTTAGCATTCTTCCTTCAGGCTCTCTCCTTTCACAGAGAATGAATACTCCTTCTACTGTCCCAATGTTGAACAACTGGCCTAATTTCAATGTTGGTAGATTTTTGAAGAACTGTAGCTAAACGAGGCTGCAGTCTCTAGCCCAAATATTCATTTTCTTCTTGCTAAACTTTATATTTTTTATATTCTTCTGCTCTGCTTTTCCTCTTCCAAACATATGAGGAATACAAATTCAACTTTTCTCAGATTCTTGGGACATTGAAGAAAACAGCCAGCATATCATAAGAACTATCTATAGCCTAGTTCTGATAAAGCCTTTTCTTTCCCCTCTGAAACTTCATAAGCTAAGCCTCCACAGTTCATAGTTGTCTTTCAAACTCTGACCAGAATGTTTCATCAAGCTCTGCTCTTAGTACTACAAGGCTTCTCTTAGTTCAATCTTCCAAACCCTTCCCTATTCCACAAACTAGTTTCCCCAAACCAAAAACCACATGGACAAGCTTATTGCAGTAATATCCCCACTTCCCAGTATCAATTTTCTGTTGTAGTTACCTTTTCTTTCTTTAATTATTTTATTTTTTTATTGACAACTTCCATATGGTTAAAAAATATCCCATGGTAATTCCCTTCCTCCTGCCTCTTTCTCTTTTGAAACTCCACTCTCCATCATATACCCTCCCCCTCTCAATCAGTCTCTCTTTTATTTTGCTGTCATGATCTTTTCCTCATATTATGATGGTCTTGTATAGGTAGTATCAGGAACTGTGAGGTCATGGATATCCAGGCCATTTTGTGTCTGGAGGAGCTCTTACATTCTTTCTTCCATCTCTTTTACAATGGACCCCAAGCCTTGGAAGGTGTGATAGAGATATTTCAGTGCTGAGAATTCCTCTGTCACTTCTTCTCAGCACCATATTGCCTTCTGTGTCATCCCAAGGTCACTGCCATCTGAAAAGAGAGGTTTCTCTAACCAAAAGTGAGAGTAGCATTAATATATGGGTATGAATGTTAAGAGAAGTGCTTATTGGGCAGCTTGGTGAGCATAGTATATACATTTAGCTAGACAGCAGAAGATGTTACACCCCTAGGACTCATGACTACCCCTGTTGTAGGTTTTCAGTATCAGGGATGTACTCCATCCTATGGAGTGGGCCTCCAGTCCAATTAGAGAGCAATTTGTTTTGAGATGAAAACCTGTCAGTTCAGTTCTGGCTCCCAAGCCCATCACCTTTCGTACAATTAGAGAGTCAAATTAGCTAGTTCAGGAAGACACTGTTGACCGACTGGATCTACATCCAAGCCTTTTCTGTGAAGTCACCTTTTAGACTTGGAAATCCATCACTACAATCCATGTCAACAAAATGAATATCCACATTCTTGCCATCTTCCACATTTAACACAGTTCAAGTCTCCCAGAGATCATTGAGTGGGTATAATGTTATTCATGCAGGAACACTTGCACTAAAGTGGTCTTCAAAATATAGCTTTTAGGGCTGGAGAGATGGCTTAGCAGTTAAGCGCTTGCCCTTGAAGCCTAAGGACCCCGGTTCGAGGCTCGGTTCCCCAGGTCCCACGTTAGCCAGATGCACAAGGGGGCGCATGCGTCTGGAGTTCATTAGCAGTGGCTGGAAGCCCTGGTGCACCCATTCTCTCTCTCTTCCTCTATCTGTCTTTCTCTCTATGCCTGTTGCTCTCAAATAAATAAATAAAAAATGAACAAAAAAATTAAAAATATAGCTTTTAATCTTCTGCCTTTGAAATGTAGAAAGACACATTACAAGGAGGCTGGAATAAAAGTTGAACAAACCAGTTTCTGGCATGTGCCACATGAAATATTGCCAAAATTCTTTCTAATGTGTTGAACCAAACTATACTCATGGCAGCAATATACAAACACATTTGTGGTTCTAAATTCTTGCCAATGCTTGATTTTTGTGGGAATTTGGTATTGAAAAAATTTCTTATTATTTTTTAAAACATTTTACTTATTTATTTGAGAGAGAAAGAGGCAGGGAGAGGGAAAGAGAGGGAGGGAGAGAGAATTGGTATGCCAGGGCCTGCAGCCATTGCAGAAGAACTCCTGACATATATGCCATCTTGAGCATGTGGCTTATAACGGTCCCAAGGTATTGAACTAGTTTCCTTTGGCTTTGCAGGTAAACACCTTAACCATGAAGCAGTTTCTTTAGCCTAGTTTTCTTATTACTAATGTAATTGATAGCTCCATAATTTTAAAAATTATTATTTACTTATTTGAGAGAGAATAAAATGTGTATGTCAAGTTCCATAATTAATAAGAAGGTTGAATATATTTTTGTATATGTATTAGGCACTCATACATACTTATATATATATAATACTTATATGTATTAGGCACAAACATACTTATATGTATTAGACATTCAGACATACCTATAATTTTGACAGATAAGCCTATTTTATGCATTTTCCATCTTTAGAATTTTGGGAAACTACATATACTGGATAATGATTCTTTGTGGTAAAAAAATATATAAATACAAAATTTTCCATTCTAATAATTTAATGGTACTAATTATATCCATAATCTGTGCAGCCACCTCCAGTATTAGTTTAAAAACCCCAAATATAATTTCTATAATTCTTGAGCAGTAACTCCCTCTTCCTCTATCCTCAGTACTTGTTATGGTCTAATATACCTTCTGTCTTCATGAATTTTGTCTATTTGACATAGTTATAGAAGTAGAATCATATAATACTTGTTATTTATTTATTTATTTATTTATTTTGGTTTTTTGAGGTAGGGTCTCACTCTGGCCCAGGCTGACCTGGAATTCACTATGTAGTCTCAGGGTGGCCTCGAACTCACCGTGATCCTCCTACCTCTGCCTCCTGAGTGCTGGGATTAAAGGTGTGTGCCACCATGCCCAGCTTGTTATTTATTTTTGATTTATTTCACTTAGCACAATGTCAAAATCCACTAATGTTATGGAATATACCAGAACTTCATTCCTTTTTATGACTCAAACACCACATTTTGTTCATCTACTGGTGAATGTCTAGGTTGTTTTCACCTTTGGGCTATTATGAATAATGTTTCCACAAACATAGATATTAAGCATTAATTGAATTCCTGTTTTCAGTTATTTTGGGTACAAACATAAGAGTGAGAATGCTGGATCACATGATAATTCTATGTTACACTTTTCAAAGAGGATGTTTGTTTTAATTTATTTGGAATAAATGGCTAACAGAGGAATTCATGAATCACATAATTAACACTTGTTTATCTTTGCAGGAAACTATCAACCTGTTTTTTGGGCTGACTGCACATTTTACATTCTTCCTAGAAATGTATCTGTAATCTGGTTTTCTGCCTTTTTTGCCACTGTTAGGACAGGGTGCTACAGAGTAAAATCTAGTGACAGACTCTGAAGGAATTGATACTTTTCCATTTTTTTTAAAAATATTTTTTATTTATCTATTTGAGAGAGACAGACACAGAGAGAAAGGCAGAGACAGAGAATGGGCACGCCGGAGCCTCCAGCCACCGCGAACGAACTCCAGACGCGTGCGCCCCCTTGTGCATCTGGCTAACGTGGGTCCTGGGGAACCGAGCCTCGAACCGGGGTCCTTAGGCTTCACAGGCAAGGGCTTAACCGCTAAGCCATCTCTCCAGCCCTACTTTTCCATTTTTATTAGTGTGTTTTAAATATATAAAACAATGGGCTTAATTTTGACATTTTTCTGAAGGAAAAATTTAAATATATGTTAATTTTTTCCTTTTAAAGACATACGTTTTCCTAATGATAGTAATTATTCTTTCCTACAGGGCCACCATAAAATAGAAAATAGGAGTGATAGACCAGAGTTCAGTTGGACAGTTTGTCCCTTTCCTCACTTGATTATTCTTCAATCAATATGAGGTTTGGGTATCATAGACACCCTCCTCAGTCAGCTATTGGGTAGTTAGAAATTGCTGGTAACATTCTGTCCCAAATTTGCTTCCATTTTGCAGTTCAAAATTCAGTTCAGTTCACTATACTGTAGGGCCGTATATAACACATTTTCAACATGCTCAAGTTATGATCCCAACTTACATTCTGTACCATGTCTTGACTTGTGTACCCCAAAATATTGGACCCTGTTAGAAAAAACATGAATCAAGTTTCAAGACCATAAAAGGAGTTCTCACCCTTTCCTGAATCTATGTGGTATAATCAATTACAAAAATCATGATTTCAATTCCATTTTACTGTATCTGTCAGAATAATTTCCTGTGAATTAACATGATATTAGCATGAATTTAGAGTGTCGTAGTACAAGTATCTAGGGACAAATATTCCAATCAGATAAATTTGAAAGACAAATTGTTCAACTAATTTGAAATCAGAGGTTGTGTATGATTCACTTCTTATATATTTTTATAGTGTATCAGAATAAAGGTCCATATTAGGCCTAGAGAGATGACTTAGTGGTTAAGGTGCTTGCCTGTGAAGCTTAAAAACCCATGTTTGACTCTGTAGATCTCATCTAAGCCAGACATACAAAGGTGAGGCAAATGCAAGGTTGCACATGCCCACCAGGTAGCGCAGACATCTCAAGTTTAATTGTAGTGGATGAGGCTCTAGAGGGCCAATTCTCTCTGTCTCTCTCTCAAAATAAAAAAGATTGGCAGAGCCAAGAGGTCTTTAAAGATAATAAATTCACATATGTATATGGATCTATAATCACATAGTTAAGAGCCAGACACTGACCTATGTTCATGGTGAGAATTTTCATTTTAAATTAATCTTTTTTCATGTACAATTTTTGTATTCATAGTGGATACTTTCATCTGTTTGTCAGGACCCCTGAGTTTAGGCATTTTTATGATCTTTCAATCAGGTAGAAATTGAAATCCTCTTTGTTGCTTATGCTGGGCAAAAGATGGACAGGATGTGGATTCTGCCATCTATGACTCATAGTAATTTGGGACAGGCAGGACATAGGTAACTGTAACATGTCCTAGAGTATCAAAGTATGCTGTGAAGATATGTAAGGGGGCCAAGTTTTAAAAAGACAGTGAGTGTCTATGCTTCACACACTATAGAAGCACTACAAATTAGGAAAGGGAGAATTTTTTTCATTTCTTCTTCAGACCTTTTTAAATTTCTTTATTGCTCTTATTTATTAACTGATAGTGGGTAATTAAATATTTATTTACTCCTTACTTAGATTTTTGTATGTCTTTCCTCAGGAATGTAAATTATAAAAGCTCATGTTTAATATGAGCAGAACACTTCAGTCTGCTAAGACATAAATAATATATTAAAGGGACGCCCTGTAGGCTTCAAAGGATAGAAAGAACTTCTTGGAGAGGTGTCAAGGTTTTCGCTCTGTGAGGGGAAAACCCAACTGAACATTTATAAGAGTTGCTACTGGGTCAAAGGAAATAGCCATTTACTATCTCTTTATACACTGCAAAATTGCTGCATTATTTTGAAGGTTGATGTTAGTTTATTTGTCAGAGAAATACTGGAAGAGGGGTGATGTTCCTAGCACAGGGAACAGCAGGATTGATAAGCATCTTAGGGTGTCATCATATTGAGTGAAATCCTTATGGTCTATCATAGGCTCAGATGGGGCTAGATGGTGCACCAGAACCTGGTTAGCAGCAACCTTAGCAATATTAGGTATTTGTTGTCTGAGAAGTTTGATGAGGCAGGAGGCTACAAGTAATGTAATAGGGTTCCTATAGCAGGGAGGGGGCTAAGGAAGGGGAGAAGCCAAGTGATTAAAGGTTTAGAGAACCAGTTGATGGGGTCCTCAGGTCAAGCAACTCTTGTGGGATGTTTTTGAGAGTTTTAATATCTTGTTCAACAATATTTGACTTAAAAAAAGGCAACATTCTTCCCCCAAGACCATACATGTTCCCCCATATTCATCAGTAATGAAGTCTAAGGCTAGACAGTTTTGAAGTACCATATCCGTGAGAAAGTTCAATTGTCTCTGGAGAGATTCAAGGCTGTAGGTCACCAGAGGCACCCAGAGACAGCATCACGCTGAGGCCCACCAGCAGGGGGACGAAGATCTCTTTCAGTTGACACTGGTGGTTGGCTCAGGCAGAGTTTGTAGACTTTTTTTTTTTTTTTTTTTTTTTTTTTTTTTTGTAGAGATACACCTTGAAGAATCAAGACTGGGGAACAAAAGTGGGAGAGAAAATATTTATGTATGGGGTGGTTAAACATGCATACCATAGGAGAGCAGATGTCTTGACACAAGTGATCCTGGTTATGGAAATATAGAGGAGGTATTCAGTTCTGGTTGGCTTAGAGCTGGACAGGCAGAGAGGCATACCTTGACTGGAATCAGTAAGGAGGGGTGGGGAATAGTTTGTTATAGATGTAGGGTATTCTAGGGTGGCATTAACAGGAACTGCATGCAGGAGGGGTTAGGCTGGAAGCAGATCCACACCCAAAATACCTTAAGGATGGATCCTAGGATCTGCCCCTGATGACACCTCCTCCAGCCAGGCAGCTAGAGACCCAAGTTACAAGCTTAATAACACACCTGAGTCTATGGGGGATGTGGTGGTTTGATTCAGCTGTCCCCCATAAACTCAGGTATTCTGAATGCTAGGTCCCAAGCTCATGGAAATTTGGGAATAAAAGCCTCCTGGAGACTGTATTACTGGGGGTGGGCTTATGGGTATTATAGCCAGCTTCCCCTTACCAGTGTTTGGCACACTCTCCTATTGCTGTTGTCCATCTGATATTGGCCAGGAAGTAATGTCCAGCTTATGCTCATGTCATTGTTTCCCCCTGTCACCATGGAGGTTCCCCTTGAGTGTGTAAACCAAAATAAACCTTTTTTTTTTCCCATAAGCTGCTCTTGGTTGGGTGTTTTCTGCCAACAATGTGAACCAGACTGCAACAGGGGACATACATTCATATTCAAACCACCACAGACATGAATCCATTTCTATGAATTATCTCCTCTCTCTCTCTCTCTCTCTCTCTCTTTCTCTCTCTCTCCTAGCTCTTTTTCTTCTCTTATTTTCTGAATGGCTGACTTGCTTTCCTATATTGATTTAAGCCCTTTCATATGCTATATATTGTTGTAGGTGTTGAAAAGAATGAAACAAAATCCTACTGTCACTGAGTTTGTATTCTAGAGTGAGACACACAGTAATCAAGGAAAGAAAGAAGAGTGGAAGGAAGGACAGAAGGAAAGAAGGAGGTAAGGAGAGCAGAAAGAAGGAAGCAAATGGAGGAGGTGCAAACCCACAGGGCAAAGAATACTATGGGGAAACAATGAAGGAGAGTTTAGGGTGAGAGTTAGGTGTTACCAGGGTGTCAGGAACAGGCTACCTGGTATGCAGATGCTGTACACTGAACTCCAGGCGAAGCCCTACCCTTGCCCCAGGTGCAGTGGCTGCCACTGAGCATCTGACACAATGGGCTCTCTGTTCTCTGTACACAGTGCATGCTGGTTTTGTGACCTCGGTAGTTATGCCTTCTAGTTTTATTTTTTTAATCCTATATTTATATATAAAGTAGAGTCTCACTCAAGTCCAGGGGCTGGCCTAGAACTCACTCACTCTGTAATTCCAGGATGTCCTTGAACACATAGTGATCTTCATACCTCTGCCTCTTCAGTGCTGGGATTTAAGATATGTGTCACCATTTTCTATCTTTTCTGCTTACTTGCACTCTCTTTAGTATAGAGGCTGAGTTTTGTCACATCTGGATCCTACACTAAAGTACAATGCTTCGATAAACATAACTTTTTTTTTAAAAAATGAATGCCATTGTTGAAAACTTAGCAACTTCTGTTTTCTATTTTCTTTCCCTTTATTTCTCAGGAAAGTTGCATGAAATATTATCATTGCTGTGAAGGAATTCTTTTCCCCTGCTGAGTAGTTCCTGCTGCATATTCACTCCTCTGTAGATGACAGCCACCTCTTTACACTTGGGATAAGATGAAGGTGCTAGCCTAGCACATGTGATACCACAATGAGAATTACCAGCAGGCTTACATAGATTTCTAAGTCATGGGATCCCGCCCTCTAGCAAATATTCAATAATGAATGATGACAACAGCAGGAACTAGTATACATTTCTTCTTTATTATGGAAAGTCCCTGTAGATTTTTCAATGCAAAAATTTAAAGTAAAACAAGAAAAGACAGTTATTGTTTTGGGCTTTTGGGTGTGAATCATGAAATAATTTAATTTGAAGGGAGATAATGAGATAATGACTCATTTAAGTTTAGAGGGATATTTGGAGATTAAGGCTATGACTACACCTTTGTTTTGTTTAAATACAATTTAAATTAATTATAATTATAAAATAAAATAAATTATAATTATAATTATAATTATAATTATAAAATAAAATAAATTATAATTCCAGTAAGGGCACTTGTAATACTAAAGGTTCTTCAGAGATGTAATGTAATGTAATGTAAGAGGAGTGAGAGTGAGGGAAAGAGGAAGGAAGAAAAAGAAGGAAGAGAAGTAATCTATCTTACTCTTACTATCTGTCTTTACCTGTCTATATCTTCATTAAAAAGAATTGATTCACGTAGTCATGGAGTCTGAAAAGTCCCTAAATCTATAGTTGATAAGCTGGAGACCCAGAAGATGCATAGGTAGAGTTCCAGTGATGGAGTTCTTGAGGATACAAGTTCTAGTCTGAGTTTGAACTGAAAGTAAAAGACAATTGTTCCAGTTGATACTCAGGCAGAGTGAAGGCTCCTTGTTTTCAGACTGTTTTTTTTTAAGTTAGACCTTCATCCAATGGAATGAGTCCTACCCACATTAGGAGTGTAATTTCCTGTTTTTCTGTCTATGCATTCAAATGTTACTCTTAAGTACTCTCACAGACACACCCAGAATAATGCTCAAATAAATACATAACACTTCATGGCCAATTCAAGTTCCATGCAGCTGGGGGGTGGGGGGAGTGGTGCATACCTTTAATCTCAGTACTCAAGAGGCTATAATAGGGAGATTACCTTCAGTTAGAGGCCAGCCTCGTGCTACAGAGTGAGTTCCAGGTTAGCTTTGGCTAGAGTAAGACCCCATCATGAAAAACTAAAAAAAAAAAAAAACCCTCAAAACAATAACAATAATGAAATAATAAGTTGCAATGTACAATTAACCATCAGAGTGATGTCAAATTATTTGTGACTGGATTTAAGCTGAAAATGACTTTCCTCCTATCGCAGTCAGGTTCACATTGCTGGCAGAAATCACCCAACCAAGAGCAGCTTTGGGAAAAAAGGGTTTATTTTGGCTTACAGACTTGAGGGGAAGCTCCATGAGGACAGAGGAAAATGATGGTATGAGCAGAGGGTGAACATCATCCCCTGGCCAACATAAGGTGGATAATAGCAACAGGAGAATGTGCCAAGCTGGCAAGGAGACACTGGCTATAATACCCATAAGCCCACCCCCAACAATACACTGCCTCCAGGAGGTATTAATCTCCAAATCTCCATCAGCTGGGAATGTAGCCTTCAGAACACCTAACTTTATGGGGGTCACCTGAATCAGACCACCACATTCCGCCCTGGCCCCCATAAACTGATAGCCATCCATGATGTAAAATGCAATGCATTCAGTCCACCTTTAAAAGTTCCCATTGTTTTTATCAATCCTAATGATGTTCAAATATTCCCATAGTCCAAGATCTTTTAACTGATCCATAATACAAAACAATCCCCCCAAACCCGTAATGGCACAAAATAAAAACTCACATTGCAAAACATGGCATTGGGCATACAAAAGAAATATTTATCCAATATTCAACCAATACAAGAAATACAGGGAAAACATCAAATTTGGTAGCTCCAGGGCTGGAGAGATGGCTTAGCGGTTAAGCACTTGCCTGTGAAGCCTAAGGACCCTGGTTCGAGGCTCAGGTCCCCAGGTCCCACGTTAGCCAGATGCACAAGGGGGCGCACGCGTCTGGAGTTCGTTTGCAGAGGCTGGAAGCCCTGGCGCGCCCATTCTCTCTCTCTCCCTCTATCTGTCTTTCTCTCTGTGTCTGTCGCTCTCAAATAAAAAAAAAAAAAAAATTTAAAATTTGGTAGCTCCAAGTCCAACAACCTCTAGTCAGTGACAAATCTTCAAGTCTGATAATTCTAACCAGCAACTCTGTTGCTGAAGACACCATATGCTGCCAACACAGAATATGGAGAGACCTGGCTGAAATCCAGAAGAGAGCCAGTCCCCAGACAGCCAGTCTAGTGCTGGAAAGTGCTAGATGAGCTACTGGGGGAAAGTGGCCAACTATCGTCTGAGCAAGCAGGGTTCTAACCTACTCTGAAACAACCACCCTGACAACATGTAGACACCAGTGCAGTGGTGGCACACAGCCTTGGTGGGTGACCAATGGCTTTCTGATTGGCTAAGAGATCCACTCAGTGAAAAGGAACCCATATCTGGAACTGGGAACCAGGTCAGAACCCTATGGAGACAAAGATTATGCTCTCCAATGACAAGTTCTTACTGGTCTTTGGCTAAAAGAGGAATTACATCCATCAAATTCTCCCTGAATTAATACACTTATCCCCTTGAACCCATGCTTACTTCAGTCTCCACTGGAGAATCAGTTTTTCTTTTTCAAAGGTAGCAACAGTGGAGGAGATAAACCACCCTTTGCACTTTAGCCAAGTCCTAGGCGAAACCACAGAGAAATTGGGGAGATGAGAGAGAGTGCCGCTTCCATGGTGAGCCTGACAGCCAGTGCCAGGGTGAAGGAGATAGATGCTGAGGATACTCAGCACACACCAAAACAGAAATCCAGAGGCTCCTAAGAGTTCATCATTGAAGTAGGCTTAAAACACACCCACCAAGTCTCAGGGAATTTTGTCAAAGTGTGGGCAGAGAGATTGTAAAATCCACAGGTTGGGATGTTATAACCAGAAGCATTGCCACCCCCAATAGCGGACTCCTGCTCTCACAACACATAATCCATATCCCAATTGGGAATACCAGCAACCCCACTGAGGAAAGATCCCAGCAGGATGGAGTCAGAGAGGAGGGAAAAGATGGTATCCACACATGATGCATGCATACAAAGCATGTTCTTTAAAAAAGTACTTTTACTAAGAAAAAAATGTTATAGTTTTAATTCTCATAAAGAAGTTGCCACTTGTGAGCTGGGCGTGGTGGTGCACGCCTTTAATCCCAGCACTCGGGAGGTAGAGGTAGGAGGATCGCTGTGAGTTCAAGACCACCCTGAGACTACAGAGTTAATTCCAGGTCAGCCTGGACCAGAGTGAGACCCTACCTTGAAAAAAAACCAAAAAAAAAAAAGAAGTTGCCACTTGATTGTCCAACATTAATATTCTGTTACAACAATCAAAAGTTTCACATATTATTTAAAACTTCATACATTAAGAAAATCAAGTAGGTATAGGAAGCATCTATTTTATAGCAACAGAGGAGAATGACTAAAGTGTGGCAAGCCCATGGAGCTGCCACTAGGAGCTCTGTGTCAGCTGATTCAAGCATCTGAGTGGGTGGTGCTTCATTCCTTACTCATCACAATATGCACATGTTATTAAACCTATTTTGCAGATGGGGCATGTTAAGGACCCGATCAATAAAATTGTTGTGAGTCACAGGAAACCACTGTGGGGGAATTGGAATTTGTAATTGTTAGAAAATAGATGTAGCAATAATGGGAGGAATCAGATCAAAATATATACATGTATTAGAATGTCAAAAGTAGGAAAAAGTAAAATTAAGAAAAAAATCTGAAAATTGAAAGTGTTTCATGTAAGAAGGGCTTCAATTGCTCTGGTTCTGTGAGTTGAGAGATGAATTTCACTTTGGGTCAGATGATGGGATGTGAGGGGTGGGTAAGTTTGGGGACTGGTTCAAGAAATGTAATGGGCAGGCTGGAGAGATGGCTTAGTGGTTAAGGCACTTGTCTGTGAAGCCTAAGGACCCAGGTTTGATTCCCCAGGACCCATGTAATCCAAATGCACAAGGTGGATCATCCGTCTGGAGTTCATTTGCAGTGTGGCTGGAGGCCCTGGCACACCAATTCTCTCTCTTAAATAAATAAATAGTACATTAAAAAAAAAACATAATGGGGTTGAAGTTTTGGAGGCATAGTGTAGAGACATATATATGGTGAGGGGCGTAGCTGGAGGACAGGGAGCTGAGTTCAAATAAGAGAGTGAGCTGAGGCATGGAGGAATGAGGATAGGCCGGGCCCTAGGTATGTGTGATATGAGGGTGGTGAGAAAGAATGCCCAGGTAATGAGTACATCACAGCAGGGCATGAATGAAACCTGGGTGCCCCAATTTAAGGGGCCAATGGCTTTCCTGAGGAACACTAAAGGAGGCTACTATCAGTTTCCTGGAAACCAATGGCCCAAGGTCCACTTTGTTTATGAGAAGCCAGCTGGACTCTCTGTCACTGCTGACAGGCCCAGGGAAGGTGAACACCTGAGGGAAGTTTCAGAAATCACTTGGGATCCCAGCTTTTCTGTTCCTGCTCAGTGATTATTCTATATCCTCCCATTTCTGAATTATCCAGGCCTTTGGGTGGGGACTTTGAAATTTAGTTTTCTCTAAAGCAGTTTTCAAACTTTTTTTATTCTTGACACACAGTAAGAAATGTACTTGACATCACTCTCCAGCTTTGCATGTCAACATATACTTATGTAAAAAATAAAAGAACTCTACAACAATTATATTCACCATGTTTGATGAATTCCAATGTAGTCCACTTCATATCACTTAAAATTTCCTAATCACATTAAAGTAAATTGCAGATTCCAGAAGCAAAGTATGATCTCTAGTTGGGAAAAATGGTGTTAAATGATTCAGACTTGACTTTCATTCTTTCTGCTATTAAGGTTCTGTGCTGTCTTGGGTAGCAATGCATGTTCACCTAACCTGACCTCTGACAGAGACCCTAATCCCTGACACTCTCCAGATGACTTAATTTATTCCTCCTAGATGGACAAGAGGGATGAATGAGAATTTTCTGGAGATCCCAAAGATTTATGGCCCAAATAATGTGCATGTATTTCTCTATGTAACTCATAGTCATTCTGGTTGGATATTTTAATTCTCCTTTTGCTAATGAATAGAATGAAGGTAAAGAAAACTGCGAGGTCCACCAAGGCTCAGGGAATATTGCCGAAGAGGTGGCAGAAAGAACTTAAGAGTCAGAGGAAGGGGAGAAGTGCTCTGGAATGCTGTTTTCTGGACATGGAGTGGCCATTGCGTTCATGACCTCACAGTGACTGACCTCACAGCAGCTGTTATTACCTGCAAAGTATTGGGTTCATTAACATGTCATCATGAATAATGGATGAAGGCAAAAAAAGAGACATCAAACTAGTTAGAGAAGAAGAAGGGGTTATGTGGAAGGGGTATGAGTAATAGGGAACAAAATAAAGTGATGGGAGGTAACTGTGATCAAGATACATTATGTAAGTGTGTGGTGGTTTTGAATGTCATGTCCTCATGACCTCAGGTGCTTGTATTTAAGTTTTCTCCTTAATATACAACTAGTGGAGTGGGAGGTAGTGCCCCGATAGAGGGAGTGTGTCATCAGCAGCAGACTCTGATGCTGGATCCATGCCCGTGTGTTCAGAGTCAGCTTATACATAGTGCAGGTGCTGGCTGTGGTCTCCCTGCTGTGGATGTGTGATGAAGTGAGCCAGCTTCTTCTGCCATGATGAAACTTTCCCTGAAAACCATAAGCATTAAGTAAACCCTTTCTTCCCATGAGATGCTTCTGGTCAGGTGATGGTGTAAGCAACAAGAAGATAAATACAACTGGAAAGTTTTTAAAAATTGGTACTAGGAATGCAGGGATTGCTACTAGCAACCTAACATGTGGCTTTCTGGAACTGATTTAAAGGTGGAATGTGGGATGATTTGAAATCTTGGCCTAAGAGATGCCTTGCTGTGCTCCAAGTATAGCTTCATGGACCATTCTTGTCACAGTCGAAAGGCCTAAATACACAAAGAACTCTGGACTGTGAGGATTGGCTTATAAGGAGAAAAAACAGCTTTGTCCAGACTTGGCTACAAGCAGCTTGTGTGAGAGGCTTACTGTGTTCTGCTCTGAGAACTTTAGCAGGAAGAGTTGAATTTAGAAGAAATGTACTTGAGTGAGCTGATGGATATGGCACAGAAATAAATGAAAGTTCTAGCAGGAGAAAGCAGCCCTACTTCAGCTGAAATTATTGAAGACATTACCACCACTGAGTTTGGGTCATTTGATTTGCAATGCAGTTTTTTGTTTTTTGAAATGTCCACTGGGCAATGCAAGGCAGGATTGTTGCAGTTACAATGTGTAGGTCTGCTGATGCCCTGAGGAAGGAACAGTGGGTTGCACTGGAAACCCTAGAATTTGGAGATGCCAGAACTGTGATATGGCTGCCAAGGAGAGCTACTGGCCCCAGGCTCTGAGAAGCCCAGCTGAAGGGGTTTAATTGGAACTCCAGAGACTTCACTCTGGGTCCCAGATGGATATAGAGCTGCAGGATTTGATAGTTGGCCTGTTTGTCATGGTCTTGCATTTGTTAATATTCCCTTGCTATGCCCTGTGCCATCTTTTGTGATGTGAATATATACTCTGTGACACATGTACTTCTGGCTTTACAGGCTCACAGTTAAGATACCTTATACTATGGGGATGTTCAAACAGTTTGGGGATTGTTACAAGCAATGAGGTCTTTCAGAGTTAGACTAAATGCGTTTTACATTGAGCTAGTGGTATAGCCAGCTGCATGTTGCTGAGACAAACTTCCAAGCAGACAGAAATAATGGGAGGAGGTGATTTATTTCAGTTCACAAATTCAGGGGAAGTTCCATCACTAGTGGAAGAAGCTGGCTCCCTTCCATAAATCCAAGCAGAGAGAAACAACAACAAATGGCCAACACGCACCAAAAACAAGCAAGCAAGCACAAACCACCAGAGTTCAAACTGCTCCCTGTACTTTTGGACTGGAATCCAGCTCTGTCCTTAGTGACACACCATTTGTAGCAGGAATCTGCCTGCTAGGGGCTAAAGTTATAAACTCAGTTCTTATAAAATGCTTAAGTCTATGGTGCCACACATTTACATTATCACATTCAAACTACCACAGATGGTCATCAGTTTATGGATTTCAGGGGTGGAATATGGTAGTGTGAAGCAGATATCTCCCCATAAACTCATATATTCTGAATGCTTGGTCCATATCTGATGCCAGTTTGGGATGTAGAGTCTTGCTGGAGGAGGTGTTGTTGGAGACTGGCTTAGGGGTATTGTAGCCAGCTCCCCCTTGCTATAGTTAGACTCACTTTCCTGATGCTGTTGTCCACTGATGTGTCAGAGATGATGTCAGCCTCTGCTCATGCTATGCTTCCCCCTGCCATTCTGGAGCTTCCTCTCAATACTGTAAGCCCAAATAAATACTGCCCTCCCACTAGCTGCTTTTTAGTTCAGGCATTTTGTACCAACAATGAGAAGGTAACTACAACAACATGTATTAAAATTGTCAATTAAGTAATAGGATCATTTAAAATTGAAAATGGGGCTGGAGAGATGGCTTAGTGGTTAAGCACTTGCCTGTGAAGCCTAAGGACCCTGGTTCGAGGCTCGACTCCCCAGGACCCACGTTAGCTAGAGGCACAAGGGGGCACACGCGTCTGGAGTTTGTTTGCAGTGGCTGGAAGCCGTGGTGCGCCCATTCTCTCTCTCTCTCTCTATCTGCCTCTTCCTCTCTCTGTCACTCTCAAATAAATAAATAAAAATAACAAAAAAATTAAAAAAAAACTGAAAATGTCTGTGCAGTTACAGAAATAATAAATGAAATAATTGGATCTTGAATGTAGAACTACTTGTATATGACTTCAAGACAAGGTATTTGTTTTCTGTTCTAATAAAATTCTTGTTCCCAAATCATTTCTGTACTCAATTATTTCCCATTTTCCACTCTGTATCCCAGTCCTTCTGTATATATGACACTGGATAACTTGAGGGCAAAGATTTTTGTTTTTTAATTTGCCTTTGTGTGTTTGTGCATACCAAGCAGGATCTCCTGCTGCTGCAAACACATACCAAATGTATGTGCCACTTTTTGCATCTGGGGGTATATGGGTGCTAGGGAATTGAACTGGGTGGACAGGCTTTGCAAGCAAGCACCTAGAACTGCTGAGCCATCTCCCCAACCTGGGGTAAAGATTTTATCTTTTAGAGATATGTGTGATGGCTGTCCTTAGTCCTGGGGTAAGAGCACATATAACCTCATTTCATCCTCACAAGCGCTTCCTAAGCAACATCTTGGCTGATTCAGGAGCTGACATCACAGAAGCAGCTGTGTATTATGTGGTCTTCACTGGCCTGTGACAATTTTCCTCCTTAATTAAGAATAGGATGAATGGTTTGGATCTCCAGGCAATTTCTCTCCATGGATGAAGTCTCAGTAGTTGATATTTGAAATATTTTTTAAACTTAGTACAACAGAATGTAAATAACAAGTAGATAGATACCCAGTTCCTGATAAAATTATTTTCTACATCTTTATGTATGAAATAAATATGCTTATATGCAAATTTCTAGACTTATAAAGATTCTGTTATCTTCATTTTAGGATCAATGCTTTGTGCTTGAGGGGAAGTTAAAATGGGGAAGGAGTGGGTTTATTACTGAAAAGGCCATGAAGTCATGTGTAAATAAGTAGAAAGATCCTAGAATACCTTCAAGGCAGTGGGGACTTGCTCACTTAAAATACACCCTTTTCCTAACTAAAAATAAAAATTATACATATATAATCTTGTTAAGTTGAAAACAAAAATATTAAAAATACTCAAATTCAGAGTTAAGTTTTGTTAATATTTTTGTATACTTCCTCAAATATTCTTTCTGTTTATCTCTAAATGTGTTAATTTGTTGAAAAATTGGGATCAAATTTATTATGCTGCAATTGAAAATATAATTTCATAACTTGTACTTTTTAACACTGTATCAAGAATTTTTCAAAATTACATCAAGTAGTCTTTGGAAATATGTATTTTAAAATGTACGCCTTTCTTGAACATTGTTTTTAGAATATTCAAAATATGGTCAGAATTGCCATTTGAGGGACCCTGTGCATGTGCAGCATGAGGAGGCCAGGGCTCCGTGTTCCCCTGCTACTGATGTGGAGCAGTTTGTGGCTTGTAGGCCTGGGCTCCTGGTTTACCAGCTCTCCATTCCCCTTCACTGATGAATGTGTATGTTTGTGGCGTGACTAGGTCTCGGGTCCTGGTTCCTCAGCTTCTGGTTTCCTGGTTCCCTGGTAGCCCTGCTGCTGTTGTGGAGCAGCTGAGACCCTATTTGTGTGTGGTTTGAGTAGGCTCAGGCTCCCAGTTCCCCACCTCCCAGTTACCTGGCTTCCAGTTCCCCTGTAGTCTAGCGTTTTACTGAGATGGGCTGGCCCAGGTGGGCTGACTCTTGGATCCTCCCCACCAAATCTACAAACCTGTGGGATCCTTTCCTTTTCTATGAAGGCTGCTGTCTTCTTCCTATCACTAGCTTCATTCCACTGCTTAGCTCTGCTCTGTTTTTCTGGCTCTGCTCCTGGACTCTGCCTTTCTTAGCTGGGACACACATGAGTCTGGCTTCTCCCTCACTCAGCCTGGTTGGGTAAGGGTGGAGAACATAAAACTTTCTTGGTCTGGGGGAACTTTTATGCTTGCCTTTGCTTTATAGTTTGGGGTAACTTCTCACTTTGATTACAAGCATGATTTTCCTCTGGTCTCTAATCTACTATGAGCATATTTCCCTTACACCCCAGATCTACCACGTGGATGCTTTCACTAACTCACCATGTGGGTGATTTCACTGACTCTAGGTCTGCTACCTGTGTAATTTCTTTAAACTTGGGGTAACCATGAGTGTAACCTTCTTCATTACTCATTTCTCCTTTGAATCTCCTGGTCTCTGCTTTGATATCAGCCCTTTTATTTTACCTTGAGCCTCTGTCTTTATTAATTCTTTATTAAAGGAGGACAGAACCCCAAACTTTGGGTCTATAGATTCTTGTGGACCCCTCATGAATCCCCAAATTCTGCATCAGATTGATGGATGAAAGAAGTGAAAGAAAATAAACAAAAGCAACTCAATCAGCTGCTCATGGAACTTTCTCCAAAATAGACCATATATTAGGATCTACAGGATCTAAATACAAAATAATTGACATAATCCCCTGAAGTATATCTGACCACAATGCATTTAAAGTAGAAATCAACAACAATAGTAACAAGAGAAAATACACCAACTCCTGGAGACTGAATAACTCATTATTAAACAATAGATTGATTGTGGAAGAATTCAAAAAGGAAATCCATAAATTTATCAAATTTAATGACAATAAAAATAGAACATACCAAAACTTATGGAACACAATGAAGGCAGTTCTAGGAGGGAAGTTTATAGCACTAAATATCTACATTACAAACAACAGAAAGATCTCAAATAATTAACTTAAGTATTTATTTGAAGGCACTAGAAAGGCAAGAACAGCTCAAGCCCAAAAACTATCAGACAGAAAGAAATTATCAAGATTGAAGCAGAAGTAAATGAATTGGAAATAAATAAAATAATTTAAAAATGATGAAGAGCTTGTTCTTAGAAAAAAAAAACATGATTAATAAACCATTGACTAAACTGATAAAAGAAGAAAAGACTCAAATCATCATGATTAGAAATGGAAATGGAGATGTCACAATTGACACCAATAAAATTGGAAGAATCAACAGGACATATTTCAAAAACCTGTATACCACAAAATTTGAAAATCTGGAAGAAATGGATGAATTCCTAGACTCACCATGTTCCAAAACTAAGCCCAGAACACATAGACTTCTTAAATAAATCCATTACTTCAAATAATATTGAGAAAGTAATAAAAAAAACTTCCAACAACAAAACATCCAGGTCCAGACAGATTCACAGCTGAGTTCTACCAAACCTTCATTCAAGAACTAACACTCTTTCTTCTCAAATGACTGCACGATTTAAAAAGAAGGAATGCTTCCAAACTCCTTCTATGAAAAACCCAACAAAATTAGAAAATTACAGACCCATATCACTAATGAACTTAGACACAAAAAACTCTTAATAAAGTCCTTGCAAACCAAATGCAAGAATGTATCCAAATATCATCCATCTTGATCAAATATGTTTCATCCTGGGGATGCAGAGATAGCTCAAAACATGGAAATCAATAAATGTAATCCACCACATGAATAAACTTAAACACACTAATCACATGATTATTTCAATAGATGCAGAAAAGGCCTTGACAAAATAAAACACCCCTTCATGATGAAAACACTGAAGAGACTAGTAATGGATGGAACATATCTAAACATAATAAAGGCTATAATTCATCTAAGATCATATAAAATGGGAAAAATCTTGAAGTGTTCCCATTATGGTCTGGAATAAGCTGTGGTGCCTACTCTTACCATTGCTTTTCCACATAGTTCTTGAAGTTTTAGCTCAAGCAATAAGATAAGAGAAACAAATGAAAGGGATACAAATTAGCAAGGAAGAACTCAAACTATCCCTATTTGCAGGTGACATGATTCTAGACATACACGGCACAGAATATGCCATGAAGAAACTTCTAAAAGTGATAAACTCTTTCAGTAAAATGGCAGGATACAAAATCAATATACAAAAGTCAGTAGCCTTCCTATATGCCACAGATAAACACATGGAGAAGGAGATAAGTGATGCGATCCCATTTCCAATAGCCACAAAAGAAATTAAATACCTTGGAATATTACTAACCAAGGAAGTGAAAGACCTATACAAAGAAAATATTAAATCACTGAAAGAAAAAATTGAGGAGGATGCATGAAGATGGAAAGACTTCCCCTGATCATGGATTAGAAGAATATTGTGAACATGGCTATCTTACCAAAAGCATTATATAAATTCAATGTAATTCCAATAAAAATTTCATCAGCATTCTTCACAGGCATAGAATTTATGGTCTCAAAATTCATATGAAGAACAGAAGGTCTCTTGGATAGCCAAAAGTATCCCCAGCATAAGAAATATGTCTGGAGGTTATCATTATACCTGATTTCAAGATCTACTACAAAGCCATAGTTACAACAGCATGGTACTGGCACCAAACAGACACACATGTCAATGTAATAGAATAGATGGCCCATCTCTAAACCCAAGCAAATACAGCTACCTCATCTGTGACAAAGGGGCTAAAACTACCTACTGGAGAAGAGACAGTGTCCTCAGCAAATGGTGCTGGACAAATTGGATAACCACATGTAGAAGAATGAAATCATATATACTTCTCTCACTCTGCACAAAGGTCAACAACCAGATGGATTAAGGACTTCCATATAAGACCTGAAACTCTAAAAAATCTAGAAGAAAAAGTGGGGTAAAAACTCCATGATATAGGCAAAGGGAAAGACTTCCTGAATAAGATGCTAATATCATAGGAAATTAGATCAACATTCAAACACTGGGACCTCATGAAACTAAAAATTACAGACAAGTAAACCACCAACAGAGTCAACAGACATCCCACAGAATGGGAGAAAATCTTCACCAGCTGTACCTCCAAAAAAAAAGGTCTAATATCTAGAATCTGAAAAGAACTCAAAAAAAAAAAAAAATAAAAAACCCTAAAGAATAGAATCATCAAACAACCCAATCAATAGGTAGGGTAGAGAATTGAACAGAAAATTCTCAAAGGAAGAAATACAAATGGCCATTAAACACTTACAGAGATGTTTAACATCTAGTCATCAGAGAAATGCAAATAGAAACAACTGAGATTTATTTCATCTCACTCCAGTCAGAATGGCATACATCAACGAGTCAAATGACAACAAATGCCAGAATAGCTGTGAGGAAAGAGGAATGCTGGTGGGAATGCAAACTGGTAAAACCACTATGGAAATGACTATGGAGGCTCCTGAAAAAGATGAGAGTAAAATCTCCCATTTGATCCAGCTATACTACTCCTGGGCATATATCCCAAGTACTCTATTCTTTATTACAGACATACTTGCTCAGCCATGTTGCAGCTCTATGCACAATAGCTAGGAGCTGGAGGACAATAGTCACCAACAACATGGATGAGCAGGAACCCTGTAGATTACAAAACCAACCAGCTGGACAAGATGTACATACCTATGCAATAGCGACATGTAGCCTCTATGCATAACTAATAGTTGTCTGATTGGACAAGAATCCTGATCAGAGGCTGGAGAGATGGTTAAGTGCTTGCAGGTGAAGCCTAAGGACCCCAGTTCGAGGCTCGATTCTCCAGGACCCACATTAGCCAGATGGACAAGGGGGCTCACATGTCTGGAGTTCATTTGCAGTGGCTGGAAGCCCTGGCACATCCATTCTCTCTCTCTGCCTCTTTCTCTCTCTGTCACTCTCAAGTAAATAAATAAAAATGAACAAAAAAATAATTAAAAAAAATAAAGAATCCTGATCCATGGGAAGGAGCTCATATCTGGTACTAGAAATCAAGTCAGAATCCCAGAGTCAGGAGAAAGTGGGTTGACACACCAAAAATCTAAACAACTTTACATGCCCACTTTAAAATTGTTCTCATGTTTGGTTAGAAAAATAATTTTTTTTAACAGATGGTAGAGAAAATGGATGAAAGCCTAGATCCATCAATAAGACAAGAAGATATCTGACTGTCCACTATAAGATTTTCCACCTGTACTGCTTCTGCCAGGGTCCAGGAGAAATTGAAGAGAAAGGCACTTCATGAATACTGCTAGCCTGATAACCAGCCCCAGGGTAATGATGACAGACACTTAGAATAATCAAAACCGATACAAGCATAAATCCAGAAGCTGCAGAGAATGCAACACTAAAACATACTTCCAACAGGCCTGCCATGATGACTCATGGAATTTTGAGGAAGAGGAGGCAGCAAGGGCCACAGAGTGGGTAGGAATACCCTGAGGCACTGTTCACCGGTAGCTCATTGTGATTGACTGAGGCCTTCATGACCACACAGTGATTACCATATCCCCACTGAGGAGGGTCCCTATAGTGCTATATATATATAAAAATAAAAAAAAAAATTGCCGGGTGTGGTGGTGCATGCCTTTAATCCCAGCACTTGGGAGGCAGAGGTAGGAGGATCACCATTAGTTCAGGGTCATCCTGAGACTACATAGTGAATTCCAGGGCAGCCTGGGCCAGAGTAAGACCCCACCTCAAAAAAACAAAAACAAAAACAAATAAAAAATTTTAAACTACCATTTTTATATGCCAAATTATGAAGCCCTTGTACATGAAAAACAATGCAAGAAATGGTAAAATGTCTGAAAGCAACCGGTGTGTTCCAAGGCAATTTTAACATTAATGTTGCCATTTATTTATTTATGTATTTGATAGAGAAAGAGGGAGAGAGAGAGAGAGAGAGAGAGAGAGAGAGAGCGAGGGAGGGAGAGAGGGAGGGAAGGGATAGAATGGGCATGCCAGGGCCTCCAATCACTGCAAATGAACTCCAGATGCATGAACCCCCTTGTGCATATGGCTAATGTGGGTCCTGGGGAATCAAACCTGGGTCCTTTGGCTTTGCAGGCAAATGCCTTAACTGCTAAGCCATCCCTCCAGCCCAGTATTGCCCATTTATAGTGATTTGATTATGAGGAGTTCATCAGGCCTACTTATTTTGTTTATAAGAAATATGTGTTGTTCACATATATTTGACTTTAAGCAGTACTCTTCCTCCAAATGCTGTCCATTTTATGCTCTGATTGGTATGCTACACAAGTCCCAGAAATGATCAATGTTAGCTAACGGTACTGATGAATTAAATAATTGGTCTAAACTTCAAAAGAACACCTTTGGTTAGTGACCTTGCATAACTCATAGATTTTCCTTTAAATACCAAGTTTCCATAATAAGATGTTTCAGCAAGACTGTGTAGTTACTATTTACAAAGTATTTTTTAATAAGGCAAGCAGTTTGAAAGTAAAATATTCCACCATTTCTATACACCATTCTTTTTGTGCATGGGTATATGTTCTAAACTTTTACTAGTCTAGTTTTTTTTTTAATTAGTTTTCTATTCAGCAAATATAGGCAGTTTGGTACCATTATTAGGCTCATCCGTGACCTACCCCCTCCCCATTGTTATTGTCACAACTAGTTATTTGTCACTAAGTAGGTTAGACCATGAGTTGCTTGGACAGATATTGGTCATTTCCCTCAGTCGCCCATGTAGCACCTTCTGGCACTAGATATGCTGACTGTCTGGGGACTGACTCTCTCCTGGCTTCCAGCCATGCCATTCCATTTTACATGTCAGCTGCATATGGTGTCTTCAGCAATAGGGTCTTACCACTAACCTTTGGTGGGTCATCAAGTACTTTGACAGAAATCTGTCATTCTTTTAGGAAACCTTGTAGGTTTCTCTGATCAAAAGCTCATTGTGGATGATAGCCCCATGCTGGTACTGGGAGTTACAGGTCAGTGCCCACTAAGAAAATGCGGAAAAATATAACTAATATACAAGAGTTAGAGAGGAGAGAGGGAGGGGTAGAGGGAGGGAAGGAAGATGTAGAAGGTTTAGATTAGACTTGATCCTACCCTCTCCAGTGTCTTGTGGTTCAGGTGTTTCCTGTAAGGGCCTGATGAAGGTTCAACCATTTGGTCTGCCTTTTAGGAAGTAGATTTTTATGGTACCATTGCCGTTTGGGTCTAGATTAGTGTTTCCCACCCCTTCGGTGCCCTCCCCTCCCTCCCTGTCCATCCTAGTGTCTAGTCCATGAGATGCTTGCTGGGTATGTAAGGTATCTTGGGTAGATTCAGGTTAGGTGCTGTAGATGAGTGAGACTATGTGGCAATTTTTTTCTGATTGGGTAAGTTCACTGTTCACCCATTTTTCCTCAAATTTCATTGTGTCATTTTTTCTTACTGCTGTGTAGAATTCCATTGTGTAGATATACCACATCTTAGTTATCCATTCTTCTAATGATGGACATTTGGATTGATTCCAGCTCTTAGCTGTTATGAATTGAGCTGCTACAAACATGGTTGAGCAAATCTCTCTGGCCTGTGGTTTGAAGGTTTTAGTGTAGATGCCCAGTCTGTTGGTATCTATATAGTCAGTTTTTTCAGGAGTCTCCATATTGCTTTCCAAAGTGGTTGTACCATCCTACATTCCCACCAACAGTGGATGAGTGTTCCTACTTCTCCACATCCTCGCCAGCATTTATTTTTGTTTGATTTTTTGATGTTTGCTATCCTTATTGGGGTAAGGTGGAATCTCATAGTTGTTTTAATTTGCATTTCCCTGATGATTAGGGATGATGAACATTTTCTGTGTGTTTGCCATTTGTGTTTCTTCCTCTGTGAACTGCCTGTTCAGCTCTTTACCACATTTTGTGAGTGGGGTGTTTGACTTCTTACTGTTTAGATTTTTGAGTTCTTTGTAGATTCTAGAGATTAGGCCTCTGTCAGTTGAATAACCCGCAAATATTTTCTCCCATTCTGTGGGTAATCTATTGGCTTTGCTTATTGTATGCTTGTCTGTAAAGAAACTCTTGAGCTTCATGTGTTCCCATTGGTTGAGTGACTATTTAAGATCATGAGCTACTGGGGTATTATTCAGGAAGTTACTGAGGGTAACTTAAAGGGTACCTTTTTAGATTGGCTGTCAAGGGTTAGCCACATAGAGAAAATGGCATTTCACTGGATATTTGACTGATTAAGAGGAGGGAACCACACAAAGATATCTGGGGAGAGAAATGTGCCAGACAGAGGGTATAGTAAGAACAAAAACCCTGATGTAGCCAGAAGCTGAAAGCTTCCAGAAGTAGAAATATGAGTATTGATAGACCTGTATAGATCAGGAGCGCTACAGAAGATGTAGTCAGAGAGATAGTTAGAATCTATCATATGCCACTCAGAAAAAAGGATGAGTCTGAGGAATACATCATTAGGTGATCTCATTGTGTAAATACAGTACTTTACACAAACTAGTGGGATGATATATTATTTCTAAGCTATAAGCCTGCATATCATCTTACTCTGCTGAATACTGGAGGTAATTATTCTCATTAATATTTGTGTATGAAAGTGTATCAACACATCAAAAATAGTTGGGTACAGTAACGATATGACATGAAAGTTTAAAAATGGAGACTGAGGATATATCACTGTAGAAAATTGGTCTAGTGTACAATAGAGCCCTAGATTTGATCCTCAGAACCATATAAATAAATGAGTATGTCAATCAACAAATAACACCCTGGTTTAGGAAACTTACAAAGAATGAAGCTTATAGGACTGGAAGCTGTATCCTTTCACATATAGGGTTCTGGTCATTTAATATTGGCTAGGAAGCTAAGTGAGTTTTAACTATGCAATTCATGTTTTTGCTCTACAGTTCTTGATTTTCTTGAAATGAAAAATATAGTCATGGCACTTAAAAAGAACTTAGGAATTCATTGATCTAAGAATACAGGTGCCTTTGGGACAGATTCTAATAAATGCTGATGTTTATAGCATAATTTAATTTGAGACTTACCTTTTCTATAACCTGGTACAAATACAAGCATGTACAAATAAGCTAATATAAATGTTCTTTCATATAGCAACACTCAGAACATCAGGATTAGAATTCAATACGATTTTGAATTATAAACAAACAATTGAATATTATAATCTTGGCTTTAGGAAGAAAATCAGTTTTTCTGATGCTTTATATCAGAATAATATATATGTGACTTAAATTTTGTGATGAATAGTATATTACTTACCTGATCATAGGATATCCTTGTGGGGATAAATTGCTCTTCACCTTGACTTTGTTAGTTCTAAGATCCTGGTTATGATATTGTACTTTAGTTTTGTAGGATGAAATTGTCTTTAGTGTCTTATATTGAAAACATAGACACAGTTATGTCTTTCTACAATATCATAATTCAGTGAAATGTACTCACAAATGACATAACAAATTTTTTTTGAGGTTGGGTCTCTTAACTCAGGTTGATCTGGAATTCCCTTTGTAGTCTCAGGGTGGCCTTGAACTCATGATGATCCTTCTACCTCTGCCTCCTGAGCACTGGGATTGAAGACATGCACCACCTTGCTTGGCTTATAACCTTTGTTTTCTGTTATGACATCAGGTTTGTTTTTTTTTTGGCTACAATTTGTCAGGTAGTCTTGATTTTCTGTGACAGTTGGCTGTTTTGCAAATACACATTTATTTATTCCAATATTAACTCTCAGATCATATACTACATATAACACAGTAAATACATCTAATCTCTATCTATCTATCTATCTATCTATCTATCTATCTATCTATCTATCTATCTATCTATCATCTACCTATCAATCATCTATATATGTAGGTTTCAGAATGGCTACAAAGCTTTAAGGAGGCCACCAGAAATCTGGTGCAGATGCCAAGGGAATCTGTGTGGAAGTTAGATAAAGAACCCTACTAAAGATCTGATGAAGGTATAGGACACAGTCAAGTCACAGGGTCACAGGTTTTTGCTGAGCCTCATGGCTGAGTTGGGCTTTAGAGGCAAAGTTCAGAACTGAGTCCAGATGGATGAATGAGTATATGGTTGGCAATACAACTAGACCCATTTCAGCAGTGTGTCCTGAGCCCAGGTGAAGATCCTAGAACAGATGAGTGTTCTCTGCCTATTAATCCCTTGATGTATACACCAAAGGGTCAGATACCAGGTTATTGGAGCCATTACAATGTAGTGTTAGGTATTCTTTTCTTTATGGGGTCCAGGTGGGGGTGTTGTATTATTCCTTAGTCTGGTGTGTTCAATAATTTCTTGGGCCTGGTTTTCCTGACAATTATTTTAATATTCCCATTTACCTATATGTTCCCAATTAATTTTGACAAATTTAAATTTTGTTGTTTATTTTTACTTACTTGAGAGCGACAGAGAGAGTGAGAGAAAGAAGCAAATATATAGAGAGAATGGGTGCGCCAGAGCCTCCAGCCACTGCCAACTGAACTCCAGATGCTGCACCCCCTTGTGCATCTGGCTAACGTGGGTCCTGGAAAATCAAGCCTCGAACTGGGGTCCTCAGGCCTCACAGGCAAGCGCTTAACCACTAAGCCATCTCTCCAGCCCTATTTTGACAAATTTATAGGGTAGTATATTTTTTACTTTTAGGAATAAGTTATTTATCTGTCTGTGCCTTGTGGGTGGTGTTGGGTAGATGGTGTTGTTTATATGCCCACAAAGTGCAGAGTCATCTGCGTTTGTGTTTGTACTCAATATGGAGGCAAGTGCTGCTTGTAAAATAGAATCTCTCAGGACCAGGCACAACCTGAAAAAAGAAACAAAACAAAACAAAACAAAAAACAATGTTTTACACAGTATGGAGTAGAGCAGGGTATGATCTCATCGCTATAGTTGATCTCAACTATATGAGCCTGATCTCAACACTGCACTTAGGGGAAATTGTGATAAAGCTACACAGTGTGGTGGTTAATTTCTACTGTCAACTTAATCAGATCAGGAACCAAGTAAGAGTCATGTCTCTTAAGCAGGTCTGTGAAGTTGTTTCCAGAAGGAGTAACCTAGGTGAGGAGACCCTCCCCCAGACTAGGCTGATTTTCCAGCAGCAGCATGTATATAAAGAGGTTAAAAAAAAAAAAAAAAAAGGGAGAGAGAGAGAGAGACAATGCCTGGCTTTTGCCTGAATACCATTCCTGCTTGCTGGTAAGTGCATCTACTTTGTTGCTCCTATCCTTTGCACAGCCACTGCTTCTTCAGTCTTCCAATGTGATGTGAAGACCAGGTGCTCTCCAAAGAGCCTCTAGGCCTTCAGTGCCAGATTGTGACTGCTGAGGCATCCCACCTGTTGATCTGAGCAGCTACTAGTTTCTCCAACTCTCAACCTGCAAATAGCCCATATTGTAGAAGGTAATCTATCAAGTCCTACTTATAAAAATATATATCCATTTTACTCGTTATGTCCCTCTAAAAAAAGCCCAACTGGGGCTGGAGAGATGGCTTAGCAGTTAAGCGCTTGCCTGTGAAGCCTAAGGACCCCGGTTTGAGGCTCGATTCCCCAGGACCCACGTTAGCCAGATGCACAAGGGGGCACACAAATCTGGAGTTCGTTTGCAGTGGCTGAAGGCCCTGGCATGCCTGTTCTCTCTCTCTCTCTGCCTCTTTCTCTCTCTGTCACTCTCAGATAAATAAAAATACCAAAAAAAAAAATTAAAAAAAAAGCCCAACTGATCAATGAGATTGCTCTATTTTTCTTTTCAACTTTTTGCAAGCATTAATATTAATTAATAAACTTTATAAAATTACAATATTAATAAATTGACCAAGGAAAGATTATTGCCTCTGAACTAACTTATAGTTTTCAGCCAAAGATAATAAAAAACATTGTGCTCATGATATTCCATGTTTAGATGTGTAGCATCTATTTATAACTAGTAAATAGTTTCTGATAGATAACAATAGCTGGTAGCTGTAAGACGTTCATGACTGACCCATCTTTCTTCTGATTAGCAAAGCCTTTTTGACTTTCCCTTGAGCTTGGCTGGTCTTGAGACCCTGAGTGCCATCTTGTCTCAGATGCTTCTCTGTATCTTTTCTTCTTTTTTGTTGTTTTTAAAGGTTTTACTTTGAAACATTGCAGACCAACCTTACAGATCCACATGAATAAGACATGATCAGGCTTAAGACAATTAGAAACCTTGATGCCCATCAGATAATGTTCAATCTGAGGTCCTGGGAGTATGACATGCTAGAGCTGAGGAATGGACAATTAGTACTTCTCCTCTTCTTCCTCACCCTCTCAGAATCCATACTAACTTCCTCATAATCCTTCCTTAGGGCAACCATGTCCTCACAGGCCTCAGAAAACTCTCCCTCATCCATACCCTCACCCACATACCAGTGCACAAAGGAACGCTTGGCATGCATCAGGTCAAACTTGTAGTTTGGGCAAGCCTAGGCCTCAGCAATGGACATGATGTTGCTCACTCAACATGCACATAGCTCACTGCACCTTAACCAGATCTCCACCAGCTACCACAGTGGGAGGCTGGTAGTTAATGCCAACTTTGAAGCCAGTGGGGCACCAGTCCATAAAGTGGATGCTATGTTTGGTATTGATGGTGGTGACAGAAGCATTGACATCTTTGGGAACCACATAACCATGATGTGATAGACAGCAAGCCATGCATTTACCATGGTGAGGGTCACATTTTACCGTCTGGCTGGCTGGCTCAGAGCAGGCATTGGTGATCTCTGCTATAGATAGCTGTTCATGGTAGGCTTTCTCGGGAGAGATGACAGGGGCCTATGTGGCGAGAAGAAAATGGATGTGGGGGTAGGGCACCAGGTTGGTCTAGAACACTGTCAGATCAACATTCAGGGCTCCATCAAATCTGAGAGAAGTGGTGATGGAAGACACTATCTGGCTAATAAGGCAATTCAGGTTAATGTAGTTTGGGTGTTCAATATTGAGGTTCCTATGACAGATATCATATATAGCTTCCTTGCCTACCATAAAGGCACAATCAGAGTGTTCCAGGGTGGTGAGGATGGAGTTTTAGTGTTCAACTACAGATGTAGAAACATGGGGATGGGCTGGGTAAATGGAGAACTCTAGCTTGGACATCTTACCATAATCACCAGAGATCTGTTCCATCATCAGAGAGGTGAATCGGGAGCCAGTTCTTCCACCAAAGCTGTGGAAAACCAAGAAGCCCTGAAGGCCTGTGCACAGGCCAGCCATCTTGCGAACTTGATCCAAGATGAGGTCAATGATCTCCTTGCCAATGGTGGAGTGCCCATGGGCATAGTTATTGGAAGCATCTTCCTTGCCTGTGATGAGCTGCTCACAGTGGAAGAGCTGGTGGTAGGTGCCAGTACGAACATTGCCCTGGGCACATACTTCCCAGCGCCTGTCTTACTGAAGAAGGTGTTGAAGGAGTCATCTCCTCCCCCGATGGTCTTGTCACTTGGCATCTGGCCATCAGGGTGTATGCTATGTTTTAATCAGTAGAGCTCCCAGCAGGAGTTGCCAATCTGGACCCTGGCCTGGCTGATGTGGATGGAGATGTGCTCACGCATGATGGCGACAAGTGAAGTAGCAAAGGTGACAGAAGCAGACGTTGAGTCCTGGTTACTGTCCCTGAACACACTGAGCTCTTTTGACTCTTGTACATTGATGTGAAGCCATGGTATTATTACGATACTTGAGTTCTTGAATAAATGTCATTATAATTCCAAAGTTCTGAGAACATTTTTTGTTTTGATTTGTTTTTTTTTTTTTTTTCAAGGTAGGGTCTCTCTTTATCCCAGGCTGACTTGTAATTCACTATGTAGTATCAGGGTGGCCTTGAACTCACAGCAGTCCTCCTACCTCTGTCTCCTGAGTGTTGGGATTAAAGGTATGCATCACTATGAATGGCCTTGAAACATTTTTAACAGTTGTAATAGTTTCTTCATAGTGCAGGCTGAAACTATTTGTGGCTACTAGTGAGGTTTGCCACATATGGCCTGAAAACTTGAGAGAAAAAAACAATCCAGCAACAACAACTGTTGGTTCTTAGTTTCCTAGTGCTACCTGTGCTTCAGCCAACAAATCAAAGAAAATATATTAGGAAAGCCTTGTGTGCCTGTGACCTGATGTATCTTTGGAAGTCTTCTGGGTCCTGAACCTCAGGCCCAGTGAAGTGACCTTGAGTGACCCTGTGGTGGTTTGAAAGTGAAATGCACCCCCATAGCCTCCAGTGTTTGTATTAAATCTCATACTTAGCTCTCAGCTGGTAGAGCCTTTGAGAGGTGGAGGCTTGCTGGAGGAGGTGTATTGCTAAAGTATACCTTAGGGCTTATTAGTCCAGGGCTCCTGGGTTTTCATAGCTACCTCATTCTTGCTGCTTCCTTCCAGCTGGTGGGAAAAGATGTGATATCTAGCTATCTGCTCTGCCATGTTTACTGCACCATGATGAAACTCTAACTTGTAAGCCAAAATAAGACCTTGCCTTCCGTAAGCTGCTTCTGGTCAGGTGTTGTGTCCCAACAACAACAAAGCAACTCCTATAGACCCACATAGTACTTTATTTAGGTTCCAGATAGCTAGAGTGCATGTATATGGAGGTGGGGGGAGTGGCTCAGAGAACTAAAATTCCTCTGTAGTGCTTTAGAATGTTTGAGTCCAGAGGATCCTTCATGTTCTGCTTGGTCTTCTGACTTCCAATCCCAGTGATGGTTCCTGGCAGGGGTAGTTTGTGAAATTACTGCTTAAGTAATTCTCTTTCTATGGGACCCAGTGACAATTTAGTGGAGCAAATATCCTTTGGTTTTAATAAAACTTCGGTCCAAATCAAGCTCGCAGCATTCAAAGCCCCAAATGATGTCGCTTTGCCCTTTTAAGTACCTTTCTAATGGGAGAAGGATGGTGATTTAGTGGTAGTTGGGGTATTTAGTATGCATGTTCTGCCTGGATGTTTCTACCCTGGGTATTTGGGCTTGAGCAAATATACCTGGTTGCCTGGTGGCTTAATATCTAGGCGCAGGAAGTACTATGCACTGAGCTGGAAAGGAAACTTTGACTTTGATATATTCTATCCCTGTTAACATGTTGGCTAATCATTTCTGTTGTTTTCATTTTTCCCTGCATCTTTGGCTCACTGAATCTTAGTATCACCAACTTTTTTTTTTTGTTGTTGTTTTTGTTTTTGTTTTTCAAGGTAGGGTCTCACTGTAGCCCAGGCTGACCTGGAATTCACTCTGTAGTCTCAGGGTGGCCTCAAACTCATAGTAATCCTCCTACCTTTGCCTCCGAAGTGCTGGGATTAAAGGTGTGTGCCACCACGCCCAGCTCTCAACTTTTTTGTTTATTAAATTTAGGAAGGAAGAGGAAAAGAGAAGAAAATATTTTGAAATTTGAATCTCTACTATTTGGGGTCCAGCATATGATTTTTTTTTTTACATATTTTAAATATTTGGATAAGGCTCAATATTTATTTACTCTTTATCTGATTCTGTCACCATCCAAACTTCTATAAATTTGTATAGGTTGGGATTATTAAATATACAGGATTATTCAGGTATGAAGGTAATTTTTTAGCCAATGGCATTTATCAGTTTTAATGCATAATGTTCATATATTTATCTAGTCAGTTTTAATTCTATTTATTTATTTGTGAGGAGGAAGAGAGAAAGTGAATCAGCATTCCAGGGCCTCTTGCCACTGCAAACATGTTCCAGATGCGTGTGCCACTTTGTGCATCTGGCTTTACATGGTTACTGGGGAATTGAAACAGGGCTGCCACACTTTTTCAAGCAAGTGCCTTTAACTGATAAGCCATCTCTCCAGCCTCTATCTAGTCACTTTGATGATAAAAAGTCTTTGGATGTGGGGTGACAAAGCTATTCTAACAGAAAATTCTGGTTAGTAGAAAATAAACTTAACTTTTGAGACAAATAAAACTTCAGATACAATAAGTATTTACAGCATTTATGTTTGAATGAACATCCCTTGATTAAATAATGAGAAAATGAGCAAGAGAAAAAGAGAGACAAAGCATCAGTTAGGACCTGCCCTTGCTCAGGCTCAGAGCTTGCTCTCTCCCCTCCCTCTCAGGCCGGAAGCCTTAATTTTTTAATCATGAGGTTTCAGAAGAGCATCATTTTGCATTTCCTGGACACTCCATCACTCAGTGACTCACAGAGCAGGGGTGTTGAGAGAAGGCACATGGGGTTGCTCTCCCTGAGAACAAGGCAACATGATGTCACTGCCTGCTCTGTGTAATGCGTCATCCACACACAATCACCAGGCAGCTCTTGCCTTGATTCTGAGTCTCAGAAGATGCTGTAAAATGCTAGGGGGAGAAATCTATCTTATGGTATTGCCTTCCATAGGCATACAATGAAAACCACTTTGAGGCATTAGAGGTACCTTTATTCCCAAAGGATCCCAATGTACTCAGCTCCTGTCCCAGGAGTATTAGTCATACATCTGCAAAGGTTGCCGCCTCTGTGCTAGAAGAGGCGGGCCCCTCTGAGGCAAACCCCCTGTGCAACAGATTTTATTCTGAGTGAGATATTAAATAGCATTACTAATTTGAATGGCAGGAGAAATTGTAAGGAAGTAATTTCCCAGGTTGGATTCAACAAAGATACGGAGGACTGTCTGACTTAAGGGGAAAGCTTCTCCTTTATTGCAGAGGATAGTATGACTTCATTGAGGGTTGTTTGGGATAAAAGTGTCATAACCTCAATGGGATGAAGGATAGACAGATGCCAATAATGACAAGAAGAGGGCATTAAAAATAAGTTTAAATGAATGAGAAAGCTGCTAGCTCACCATCCATGTGAAAATGTTTGCCTGGTATTTTAGAATGTTTGGTAGAATTGAGATGGGTGTCAAAATGGCAAAGTATTACTTCCTCTTTGATGCTTTGAGTAGCCATCAACTTAAAAATGTAGTGTCCTTGAAAACTAACACCATCTTCTCAGTCTTCTGAATTCATGGTTACTTGTTTCAAAATCACCTCAGAGGCTGGAGAGATGGCTTAGCAGTTAAGTGCTTGCCTGTGAAGCCTAAGGACCCCAGTTCGAGGCTCAATTCTCCAGGACCCATGTTAGTCAGATGCACAATGGGGCACATGCAATCTGGAGTTTGTTTGCAGTGGCTGGAGGACCTGGCATACCCATTCTCTGTCTCTATCTGCCTCTTTCTCTCTCTGTCTGTTGCTCTCAAATAAATAAATCAAAAAATTTTTAATCACCTCAGAAAGATGAAATGTATTCTACATACTTATAGAATTCCAGGGAAAGAATGTTAAAGAACCAAAGGCAACATATTGTCTAAGTTAAATCCCTCAAGTTTCAACTAAACCTAGGCTCTTATTCTCAAAGACGTTGCTTTCCACTGTATGAAAGTTTCTTCACACTTGACAGATATCATTGCCAGAAGTGTCTTTTTGTTCTTTTGCTAAACCCATTTCTTTAAAGGTTTTTGAGATTTACTTTTCCAGCCCTAATCCTCCAAAGGTTAATGTGAAGTTCTAATATTGAATAGGAGAGTATTTGCAACCTTCCAGGGCATTTGTTACAGAAAGTGTTTTTACTGTTTTATTTATGCTAGGAATCTATAGTGTCCTTCATTGAGGAGATGGCAGAGAGATGAAGCACTGACAAAAAAAAAAAAAAATTTCCACCTAATCTTTCAATGTACCTGTAAACCAAGAGCCAGTGATGTATTGTAGACTGATAATATAAAATGTAGAACAAAAGCAGTTTGATTGAATTTCTTCCAGGTGGCACCTGTCAGAAATGCCTCAGATGACAGTAACATAGGAGACAATGGCTTGACCTGTTCTTTTGATCTAGCCACAGACTGCAGGGGTCAATATGATTAATCCTATTTTCCTTTGAACACTGATGTCAAATGGCAGACTTACAGGCAAAATGCCCAGGAGTGGTCGGATTCATGGTACAATTGTCATCAGCTCATAGGCTTGGTTTGTAAGGATAATATTGCAGAGGCTGTTCACCATGCAGTCTGTTTATGAGCCAGATATTTCTCTGGGTGGTGGTGCTTGTTGCCTTCAGCTTCTTTTTCCTATGAGTTAACACATTTAGTTACTCTTTACTGCATTAACCAAATACTTGACAAGAAACAACTAGAACTCCTGGATCCCTCACTCCAGAGGATGCTTACACAGAATAATTAGGCTAGAGCTCCCAGTTCCTTCCCACCTCCCTGGTCCTGGTATCCTTGATGCTGGCTTGTGGATGCCTGGACCCTGTGGGGTGCACTGCTGAAGCAGGCCCCTTGCTTTGCCTTCCAGGCTGACCTGCCCCTGGGTCTCCAACTCCTGGATCCCCTCAGTCAGAGGGTGCACAGGCCACTGTGGCAGCCAGAGTCTTTCTCCTGGATCCCCAGCTTCCCAACTCCTGATTCCCCAACCACTGGTTCCCTTGTGCTAAAGAGTGCAAACAAGTGGAGTGAGTAGGCCAGAGCTCCCAGGTCCCTATGTCCCAGTTCCTCAGGTACCTTTGATGCACTTGCAATCTCCACAGTCTGTGCACTTGAGGTTATCACCTGGTCCTACACTAATCTGGTTCACATTTAAAACAGAACACTCACTGAAGATCCTACAAGGACAAATACTTGCTTCATCCTCAATAAAATAACACCTTTCCCTGAGATGGGTAGACCATAACATGAAACACACACACACACACACACACACACACACACACACACACACACACCAGAAAACAGAGATCAACACCAAGGAGATCTTCCAACAATGGAAGTGTACAATGAAATCACAGAGAAAACAACATAAATTGAGCCCCAAAATGAAAACACACACACATACACACACAAAAATGCAAACACAACAAGCTATGTGACTGTGATCAAAACAATTGTTGAACTGCAAGCAAACCATCAAAAAACCAACACTTACATAGACAAAATTGAGCAGAATCATCTCTTACAGCACTCAGCTTTTGTCACTAGGCTTAAATTTATTGAAGAAAACAGAGAAGCCTCTTTATGTATAAATGAATCAAAAGTGAGCAAACAAATAGAGGATCACAATAACTAGTTGATTAAGCTTAATGAAGACATGATCAAATGTAAGAATGGATTCCAGGAAGCATCAAGAAAATCAGACCTTAAACTGAAATTATTCCTCAAAACAGAGATGGACCCTATGCAAAATAACACAACAGAAAATGAAAATCAAATAGAGCTGAGCTTGGTGGCACATGCCTTTAATCCCACCTCTCAGGAGGCATAGGTAGGAGGATCATCATGAGTTTGAGGACACCCTGAGGCTACATAGTGAATTCCAGGTCACCCTGGTATATAGCAAGACCCTACCTTGGAAAAAACCAAAAAAAATTTTTTTTTAAAAAAAAACCTCTTCAGAACCTCTCACTAACAAAACCACTCATGTAGAAGACAGAAGCTCTGAGCTGGAAGACAGGACAGAATTAATTGATCAGGATTCCAAAACCCTTGCTAAGTTCATTTAAAAAATAAACAAGATTAAAAACCCTTGGCTCATTTGATCAAAAGAAAAAAAATAGAGTCTAAACTAACAAAATCAGAAATGAAGATGGAGAGGTCACAACAGACATCAATGAAGTTGGAAGAATCATCAGGACATTCTCCCAAAACCTCTACTCCAGAAAATTGGATAATCTGAAAAAATAGATGAATTCCTAGACACATACAACCTACCAAAACTATACTCAGAGCAGATTAATCTCCTAAACAAACCTATCACATTCAAGATTGAAAAGGTAACTTAAAATGTTCCCCCCCCCCCAAAAAAAAAGTACAGGACCAGATGGCTTCTCAGCCAAATTATATAAAACCTTCATTGAAGAACTGAAACCAATTCTTCTCAAACAGTTTCACATAATCAGAGAACAGGGATTCCTCCCCAATTCCTTTTATGAAGTTAGCATCACCCTACTACCAAAACAAGACAGAGATACAACAAGAGAATAAAGCTATAGGCTTATATCTCTGATAAACTTAGATGCAAAGATACTGAACAAAATCTTCACAAACCAAATTCAACAATACATCAAAAGCATTATCCACTTTGATCAAGCAGAATTCATCCAAGGAATGTGGGGGTGGTTAAAATATGGAAATCAGTCAACATAACACAACACATAAATAAACTTTATCACAAGAATCATATGATCATTTCAATAGATGCAGAGAAGGCCTTTCACAAAATATAATACCACTTCATGTTCAAAGCCCTGGAGAGAGTGGACATGGATTGTTTATATCTCAACAGAATAAAAGCTATATATAAAGCACCTAGAGCCCAAATAGTACTTAATGGGGAAAGACTCAAGTAGTTCCTACTGAGATCAGGAACAAGACAGGGGTGCCCACTCTTAGCACTGCTCTTTAACATAGCACTAGAAGACCTAGCTCAAGCAATAAGGCAGGAGAAAGAAATAAAAAGGATACAAATTGGAAAGGAAAAAGTCAAATTAGCCCTATCTGTAGACGACATGATTCTCTATATAAATGACCCAAAAGTTTCCATCTCAAAACTTCTTAAGGTTATTAATTCCTTCAGGAAAGTGACCAGATCCAAAATCAACAGACAAAAGTCAGTAGCCTTTATATATTCAAAAGACAGGGAAAGAAATCAGGGAAGCTACTCATTTTCAATAGTCACAAAAAATAAAATACCTTAGAATAACACTAACCAAGGATATGAAAGATAAACATAAAAAAAAACCCACAAAAACACTCAAGAAAGAAACTGAGGAGGACTTGAGAAGATGGATAGACCTCCCATGCTCCTGTATAGGTAGAATCAATATTGTAAAAATGACAATCCTATCAAAAGCAACATACATATTTAATGCAATACCAATACAAATTCCAGCATTATTCCTCAGAGATCAGAAAAGTGATCTCAAAATTCATATGGAACGGTAACAGGCCTTGGATATCAAAACATACCCTCAGCAAAAAGGAACACCTCTGCAGGTATCCCCATACACAATCTAAAGCTATGTTACAAAGCCATAGTAACAAAAACACCATGGTACTGGTATAAAAACAGACATATAGACCAATGGAACAGAATTGAAGACCCAGACCTTGGGTCAGGAAACTATAGCTACTTTTGTATCTATGCCCATGAGGAAATGCTGGTCAAAGGGGTCAAAGTTAACAGGAGGAATGAGTTTTTACAAATATAAAGTATCTTCCCTAACTTTAAAAGTACTAACATTCCTGAGACTGTCTACACCGTGGCTGATGCCTCTGTCTGGCCCACTGTTCTTCTATGTGAAGAGGGACATCTTGCTGCTCTGCTCCTGTAGTCTTTCCTTCCTCCCAACAGCTCTGTCACCTCTTCAATACATCCTTTTCAGTCAGGGTTTGAGTAACCAGATTTTCTTTCTGGAGTTGGTCTAGTCACCCCGTCTCTGAAGTATAGACTCTGGAAGATATCTGATTAATTTGCTGAAACTTCTTAGGAGCAGTTTAGGTTGAACCCCCTTAGCTTAGCTGACATCAGGGCTATTGTTGTATGATGGTAACTAGGTACCTTTTGTTGGGAGAAGGAATATTTGCATATGATTGCCTGGATGGACATGAGCATCTTCTTCCCCATGGCCAGGCCACTGCGGTAGGCAGTGATCATACCACTGCTCTCTCTCTCTCTGATCCTGTGGGAAGAAGCTCTCTGGTGCCCATTGTTCTCCACATGCCCAGCTCTTCCCTTATGCAGGGACCAAAGAATGAAAGTGGTGTGTAAAATTGCAATTTTCTTTGTACTTCTTCCCTTGGGCTTAATTGCATGAAGGAGATAGACCAAGTAGAGCTCATCAGAGCTTTGTCAAAATAGACTCAAGGGCTGGAGAGATGGCACAGCAGTTAAGGTGCTTGCTTATGAAACTTGAGGACCCAGGTTCAATTACCCTGTATCCACATAAGCCAGATTCACAAGGTGGCACATGTATCTAGAGTTTGTTTGCAGTGGCTACAGGCCTTGACATGCCCATTGCCTCTCTTTCTCTCTCTCTGCCTGTCTCTCTCTCTCAAATAAATAAATAAAATTTAAAAGAGAGACTCTACCAATCCATTCTCATTCCCAAGTATCTTCTTCACCCTAGCTCTGTATGGTGGGTTATCCTTCTGTCTAGGTGTGTTTAAGTCTAAAACCTGGAGCATTGCTAATGGTGTCAAATACTTGTTTTAGTGAAGTTCTAAAAGCTGTCATGTGCATTCAGTTTAACTTTATTGGGATACAAGGTATAGCACCAGGTCAATGCACTTATTATTTTTTCTTTTGTTTGTTTGTTTATTTTTATTTACTTGAGAGTGACAGACAGAGAGAGAAAAAGGGAGAGAGAGAGAAAGAATGGGTGTGCCAGGGCCTCCAGCTACTGCAAACGAACTCCAGATGCATGTGCCACCTTGTGCATCTGGCTAACATGGGTCCTGGGGAACTGAATGAATTGAACATTGAACCGGGGTCCTTAGGCTTCACAGGCAAGTGCTTAACTGCTAAGCCATCTCTCCAGCCCCTAATGCAATTATTATTAAGGGAGAAGAACATTTTCTCAAAGCTGGATTTTTTTTTTCACTTTTAGCTGTCTATAGTATCCAAGATCTTGTCATATCTAGCACAATTGTATAGTTTTAGTAAGCCAATGGACATGATTTCCCTCCAGGCTATTCCCAGCAATTTCCTTGTAATGGACTCTGTAAAACCCCGAGGAGGAGGAGTCAGCCTATGGGCCCATGAGTAGTATGTAGGATGGGGCTGGTTTAAGGAGTGGAGTTAACTGATGTCACAGACCTCAGAGAGTAGATGTGGCTGGTTTATTGTTAATGCTTTTTGTTTTATAAGGGGAAACGGTGCTGCCCAGAAGCAGTAGTGAGGAGCAGGAAGAATAAATGTCTACCTGTTTTGTTAGTATGCAAGAAGCACGTGAGTAGATAGCACCCAGAGAGGCCTAAAAGAAAGATGACATTGACTCTCATTCAGCAAATACTGATTAGCACCCCTGACATACCAAATCCTGAGCCTAGTGCTGGGAAAGGCAGAATTTCCAGGTTCTAATTTCAGAAGACGAGGATGGTGAGGAACTAGAGTTAGCACCCTTGTGAGTCCCCTGTCAGTCAAGCCAAGGAAGGTCAGCCTGGGCCAGCAGAGCTCTCTAGAATTTGAGGATGTGATGTGATTCATTCATAGTGAACTAAGGTTCAGGGTGAAAGTGGAGAGTGTTGGCAGAGAGGCAGCAGTGAGAGTCATGGTGAGGGAACCCAAAAGATCCTTCTCTCCTTCCTTGACTCTGCTGCTTCTACAGCATTCTTCTACTTCTTTATTCCCCCACACGGATGTTCTTCACTGCTTAGTTTACATGAGAAAATTGTGTGTGTGTTTTATCATTTCTCTTCACAAGACTACCCCAGATTGAGACTGGGCATCTACAGACCTTGGTGTAAACTTCATAAACCTGAGTCCAGAACACTTGGGTTGTCCATGCCCAAGAGGATGGGTTACATACACAAACATATTAGGAAACTTTATTATTTATTAATTTTATTATTTATTATTTATTACATATTAAGCTTGATAAAGGATGTTTTCAGGGGGGAGGAGGTTCGTGTTATTGGCAAATAGGCAACCAACCTTAAGGGTACTTATTTCTCTGGGCTATTTTTCAGGAGGCTGGAACTTAGGAGGATATCAATACTACAAATCCCTGTGTTGAGTTCATGTGAAAGAGATGCTGGAGTTAGGACCCACTGACACAATGAATGTCTCCTTCAAACTTCTCTGAAGGCAGAAAAATGTCAAATATCTTCCAGCCTAACCTTAATAATAAAGGGTCAGCTTTATTATTACTTTGATATTTAAAAGAATTAGCACTGATCTTTCTTATTCTGAACAGGTCAGTGTTAATTAGAAGCATGTTTAAACTTCTGAAGGTAATTTGGTATATATTTAATCTTGGTGAAAATTAATATACATTTAAGTGACAAAGTGAAGTATGGTTTTTCTGTCAAGCCACCAATCTTGCCATCTGTGGAACTCTCATCCCTTTGCATGCAAGCCCTCTTTGTTTCTTAGATTTGCTGTTTGAGTATCCAGAGGCAATCTGTCAAAGCTCATGCCATGGCTGGTGTCCCTGAGTTGCTGTGCCTGCATCACTCTGCTCATTTCTGGTGCCAACATCAAGACCATCCCTGTTATTGATGATGGCAGCTTTGACCTTTGGGGTCTGATGGATGGGGCCTCAGCTCAGGTTTATGGTTTATAATTTCAATGGGACACAGTAGAAACCCAAACACCACGGTGGATTCTTGGCTTGATACTCCCTGCTCAGACAGACCAACAAACGAGAGGAGAGCTAGTGGAAGAGGCCTTGCAGGGGCAGTACCAACACATCAGCTTCACTCATTCACCTCTTTCACTTACCGGTTCGCATTTCAACATAATAAAACAATATCACACACACAGTACCAATATAGTGATCTGAACTCTACTTTGACTGATCTCTGTCTGAAAAGGTAATGTCCACCATTGGGATGAGTGCTTTGGTATAGGAGAGTTGTAGTTGAGAATCTAGGAAACCTACTGATTGGGACTCTGCAGGGCTGACCAGCTTCTGATAGAGGGATGGAAAGGATGAGCATGTCAGCTTGTGAGGAGGGCATAGAAATCTTGTTAGAGGGGCTGGAGATATGGATTAGCAGTTAAGACACTTGCCTGAAAAGCTTAAGGAACCATGTTCGACTCTCCAGAGCCCATGTAAGCCAGAAGCACAAGGTGATGTAAGTGCAAGATTGCACATGTGCACAAGGTGGTACATGCATCTGGAGTTCAATTGTAGTGGCTAGAGGCCCTAACACACCAATTCTTTTTTTCTCCTTAAAAAACAACATTTAAAAAATTCAAGATATGAGCTACAGGAGAGCCTGTCTTAATAACAGCAGTAGTATCAATAGTAATAATAATAATAACAAAACAATAAATAGATAATTGGCAGAACCCATTCAAGAAACAGATCTAACATACAGGACCTAAAGCATGAGCAATATAAGAAAAAATAGATAAACTGACTTCATAAAATTTAAATTTTCTGTGCTGGGAACATTAGTATGGTAGCTTGAATCAGATGTCCTCCATAAACTCATGTGTTCCATGCTTGGTCCCCAGCTGGTGGCAATTTGGGAGCCTTGCTGGAGGAGGTGTGTTTCTGGAGGCAGACTTTGGGGTATTATAACAAGTTTCCCCTTGTCAGATCTTGCCTTACTTTCCTGCTGCTATTTACCACCTTCTGTGGCAGAGGTGATGTCCAGCCTCTGCTCATGCCATGCTCTCCCTTGCCACCATGAAGCTTCCCCTTGGGACTATATGCCAAAATAAAAACTTTTCTCCCATCAAAAAAAAAAAAAATTCAAGATATTCTGAATAAGACATATGAAAATCTACTTCCTTGAATAATCGCATATTCAGAAGCCATAGATTGTTACTAGAAAATTTTCCGTGACAAGAATGGGATACCTTCCAGTGAGTTGTTGGCCAGGGAGGTCCTTGTTGCCTCCAAAATATTATAGGATATTGCCAAGGCCTTGGTTTCCCATGAGAAAGAGATGGTAAGACCCTATTGCTGAGTGGCAAAGTCACTGAGAAATCAAGCTGGTGCTGAACAGAAAACCTTTTCCCTGTAGCCCAGCCAACTGAAAGTTGGAAAAAGCTGCACTGTATGCAGCCTTATGGGAGACAGAAGTCATCAGCCATGAAAACAGTGGACATTGGAAGCCTCAAATTTGGCCAGACAGGCCAAATGACTGAACGAGTGCAATAGGGGCATGTCTGCTCTGGGAGAAACCAACTGCTCTCTAATTGGACCAAAGGCCTACTCTGTGGGAGGGAATACATGCCTGGTACTGAAAACCTAATCAAAAGCCTATGGCAGGTGAGGTCATGAGCCTTAGGGGTATAAAGCCTGCTTTTATCTGGAAAAATACATATAGTATTCTCACCAAATTGCCCTGAAAGCACTACACTTAATGTTCATACTCACATATTAATGCTAATCTCACTTCTGGTTAGAGAAGCTTCTCTTTGCAGATGGCGATGACCAATGGGATGATCTGAAAGGCAGCATAGTGCTGAGAAGAGGGACAGAGGAGTGTCTAGCACTGAAACATATTTGTCACACCCTCCAAGGCTCAGGGTTCATTGCAGAAGAGGTGGTGGAAAGAATGTAAGAGCCAAAGGAAGGGTACCACTCCTTACATACAACTGTCAGGACATAAATTGGCGATATCCAAGACCTCGCAATGCCTAGCAATACCTACACAAGACCCTCATAATAGGAGAAAAAGATGATGACATCAAATTAAAACAGAGACTAATGGAGAGTGGGAGGGGGTATGATGGAGACCAGAGTTATGAAGGGGAAAGCAGGGGAGGGGAGGGAAATACCATGGCTTGTTGTCTGTAAGTATAGAAGTTTACATATATATATATATATATATATATATATATATATATATGTTTATAAAAAATAAAGAAGTCTTGTGGTTAAAGGCACATCTACTTTGGAGAGACAAAAGTAAGATGTGTTGGAAGGTCTGCAGCAGGCCAGGAGAACAGGTGTGGCAGTGGCCTCAGCTGCAGCAGGAGCCGCACTACGCCCTCTGACTCCTCCTACAGGTGTACTAGGTCTATTTATCAATCTCACAGGAGCAACTACTCCACTCTCATAAACATTCCTGGAACTGTGTTCATTTTACCTGTGTGTATGACTTAGAAGGGGGTTAAACTGGTCCTGTCTTGAAGGCCCGTGAGACCATTTTCCAGCTTTATCTCTCCCTAAACAGAGTTTCTGTGAACCTTGGGTTGCCAGTTCCAGACTCCTCTCTAGCTCAGGGTCTCACTTTAGCACATGAGTGACTTCTGTGGAAGCCCAGGACAAGTTTTGTCTCTGCCTGTGTGATAGGAGCCACGAGCGACTCCTACTGTGAGGTGTGCAGGTCCTGCAGTGTATGGACAGCACAGGGGTAGGCGGGCAGGGCACAGCTGTTCCAGTGAGGCCGTGCGAGGACTCCCAGGGCCCAGTCTGCTGGAGGGTTGCGTGGGCGAAGGGAGCTTATATTTTCCTTATGGTGGTGCATCACTTTCTACTTCCAGGTTTGTTGCCTTCTTGCCTCATTTCACCATGAGTGCCATCAACTGGGAGTTGCTGGAGGAAGGGGAGAGAATAGAGGATGAATCCAGTAAAGTCAGCAAGCTAAACCTGTGCTGCATTATATACCATATACATTATACGACACAATACATTATATACTATAATACCTGCTGCATTGCTCAGAAGGTAAGGTTAAGTTCTATTCAAGCCAAGGTTTCACTTCTGACTTTGATTTCTCAAGGTCTCAAGTTGTTGGTGATTTAGTCAAGGGGGATCCAGAACTAAAGTAACTGAGCTAGAATCCCAGATCTGTCTCTTACTGACTATGCGAATATTTGGCAAATAACCCCACTGCTTCTTCTCCAGGAAAGTGGTGAGGATAACAGTGTATTTAGAGGACCATTGTGATGCTACTCAATAAGTGATCAGTATCATTCGTAAAATTATATCTAATACAAAGGAAGCCTTTGTCAGCAACAGTCCATGGCCAGAACTCAAAAGATGACTTTCAAGACAATGGTGTGGAGCTCCTGAAGTTTCACCCTATGAGTCCTTGTCTTTTGTAGTTTCCAGCTGTTGAGAACAGACTGGCCCCAGACAAATGGACTAAATTTGCTAGCTCATCTAGTCCTTGAGGCTGGAGTCTGGACAGAGGTCACTCAAGCCTACTGACCATGTGTTCACTTGTAGTCCTGTGGTGAAGGCAGGTAACAGAGCCAGCTCCACAGCTGGTGAGATCCATCACCATCTGCATCCATTCATCAGCGAACTCTTGATGTTCACAGTGTACTTGGCACTCGACTGAGTAAGGACTGGAGATTCAGAAAGGAAAGGCTCTACTCTTCCCCAGGTCATGGTCAGACAGGGAACAGGCAAGTGGACTTTATAGTGTGGTATGCTAAGGACATTCAGCCCAACTTGGCCAAGAGATAATGTCTAAATTATGGCTTGAAGAGATATTATGAATAACACCCCCACAAAAAGATCTATGGGAGGGCTAGAGGGATAGCTTAGCAGTTAAGGTGCTTGTCTGCAAAGCCAAAGGAACAAGGTTTGATTCCCCAGGACCCATGTAAGCCAGATGCACAAGGTGGCCCATGTATCTGGAGTTCATCTGTAGCAGCTGGAGGCCCTGGTACACTCATCCTCTCTCTCTCTGCCTCTCTTTCTCAAATAAATATTTTTATTAAAAAAAATCTATGGGAGTCTTAACTTCTGGTACCAGAGGCCTATTTGGAGTTAGGGTTTTTATAGGGGTAATCAAGTTAAAATGAGTCAGTTGGGGTAGGCTTTAACCCAGTATGACTGGTTCATTCACTAAAAGGGACAAGATATAAGCACAATGACAACTACACACACATGTCAAACACAATGTGGATAAAGGAGCTATGATGCCATAAGTCAAGAAGCTACCAGACCCAACAAAATTTTTGTCTTCTTTTGTTTGTTTGTTTTGTTTTTTTGAGGTAGGGTCTTGCTCTAGTTCAGGCTGACCTGGAATTCACTATGTAGTCTCAGGATGGCCTCAAATTCATAGCAACCTCCTACCTCTGCCTCCCAACTGCTAGGACTAAAGGCGTGCTCCACCACACCAAGCTCATAAAAATTATTTAAAAGGAAAGAAAGTAAAATACCAGAAATAGTGCCTCCATAGTGAGCTCAGCCTTGCCAACACCTGGATCTCAGACCTCTGGTTCTTGGAATCATGAGACAATTAAGTTTCTGCCATTTAAATACTCCCAGGTTGTTATATGTTGTTCCAGCAGGAACTAGAAAGCTAGTACAAAGATGGGACCTATACACGATGGTTTGGCGGTGTGCATGGAGCATAGGAACATTCAAGGTAGTATCCTGGCAATAGTTGAGGCTGAAAAGGGCTGGAGTTCCTTCTCTTTTGATTTTTTAAAAAGTTATTTATTTATTTGTAAGGAGAGCAAAAGAGAGCCTAAGCACATGAGGGCCTCCAACTGCTGCAAATGAACTCCAGATGCCTATTTATCTGGTGTCACATGAGTACTAGGGAATTGAACCCTGGTTGCTCAGGTCTTTAGGCTCTGCAGGCAAGCACCTCAATCACTAAGCCATTTCTCCAATCCTTCCACTTGTTTTGAATATATGTGTCCTCTCCAAAAGTTACCTGAGGTGGAATCTCCAATACACCAGTGCAGGCAGGCAGGACCATCAGGAAGTAGAGATTAAGAATTTTCCTTAAGATTAGTGCCTTAAAAAAGGTAAGATCCTATTGCTGAAGACACCATATGCTGCTGACACAGAGCATGGAGAGACCTGGCTGGAACCTGGAAGAGAGCCAGTCCCCAGACAGTTAGCTCATTTTGAGCTGGAAAGCACTACATGAACTACTGGGGGAAACTGGCCAAAAGTAGTCTGAGCAACCAGAGGCCTAAGTGACTCAGAAGCAAACACCCTAACAGGATGTACACACCAGTACAATAGTGGCACAGAGCCTTGTTAGGTAACCAATAGCTTTCTGATTGGCTAAGAGGTCTGCTCAGTGTAAAGGAACTCATATCTGGAATTGAGAAACAGGTCAGAATCCTATGGAGACAAAGATTATGCTCTCCAGTATCAAGCTCTCACTAGGCTTTGACTAAAAGAGGGATTACATAGATCAAATTATCCCTGAATTAATAATGCTTATCCCATTTAAACTATGCTCATTTCACTCTGCTGGAGAATCTGGTCTTTTTCAGAAGGTAGTAAGATCCAAGGAGATAAACTACTACTTGCACTTCAGCCAAGCCACAGCTGAAACCACAGGGGAATTGGGAGATGAGCAAGAGTGCTGCTTCCATACTGAACCTGATAATCAGTGCCAGGGTGAAGAAGGCAGACCCTAAGGATACCCAACACCTTCCAAAGTGGAGATCCAGAGGTTCCTAAGCGCTCATCACTGATTTAGACTTAAAACTCACTCACCATGGCTCAGAGAATCTTGCTGAAAGGGGGCAGAAAGATCGTAAGAGCCACAGGTTGAGATATCACGCCCAGGTATATTCCCTTCCCCCAAAATAACTGACTGCTGCTCCCACAATGCATAAATCACAACCCCATAAGGAATACCTGCAACCCCACTGAGGAGGGCCCCCCGTGGAATGGGGGCAGGTATGAGGGAGTATACTATCACATGATATACCCATACAAAATATGTTGTTAATAATAATGATAATGATAAAAGAAAAAAAAAGATGAGTGCTTTAAAAAGGCTATGGGGGGCAGGGATCAAGGCTGGGGAGACGGCTTGGTGGATAATGCACTTGACACTCAAGTATGAGGACCAGAGTTGGAAATCACCAGCACCCTTATAAAATGCTAGGTGGGCAGGCATTACAGGTCTGCCTGTAATCCCAGCACTCTGGAAGCAGAGATGGGGACCCCCATGGCAAGATGACTAGCTAGACTAGCCGAATCACTGAGTTCTGTGTTCAAGTGAAAAACTGTCCCTGCCTCAGTCAAAATAAAGTACAGAGTGATTTAGGAAGACATCTTCTATCAACCTCTGGTCTCCATGTGCACACATGCTGAACATACACCCACATACAAGTGCACCCACACAATATAGATATGCATACACACATGCACACACAAAACAAACAAAAACAGGCTGTAGGGAGTGAGCTTACCACCTCAGTATTTCCTGGTATGCAGGGATGGTATTTGTTTCCTCCAGCACATGCAACCATGAGGTACTATCACCTCCCTGACCAATCTGAGAACATTCCTTGCCAGACATGGCATCTGCCAGTGCCTTGATTTTGCACTCTCAAACTTTCAGAACTGTAAGAAATAAAAAAAAAAAATCTATTCTTTAGAAGTTGTTGGGTCTCATGTAGTTTGTTCTAGCATGTGGACATGATGAAGCCATCCCTATTCTGGGTAACCCTTGAGTCCCGTGTCATTTCCTTGATTCCTGCTTTTACAAAAGCTTGACAAACGATGTTCCTTAATCCTCTAACACCTTGGCCTTGTTCCATACCCACAAGTATGCATTCTTTCTAAGAGACATGGCTGCTTCCCAAACTCTTCAGCGCAGCCTACCCGCCCCTCAAGTGGCATCGCAGAGACTGAACTGCTAGGGTGGTGCTGAGGAAAGGAGGTGCTGATGTTCTTCAGAGGCTGCCATGTGACTCAGCCAAAGGTGAGAGGAGACCTAGAATCCAGATCACAGTGAAGACATAGGGACCTGTCCAGGAGGAACCATTTTGAGGAGATGGTCATGGTGAGGGGCAAATGGCACTGAGTGAGCTGGGGGCTGACCAGATGCTGATGGCAGTCAGCGAATCAGGGAAGGTGGGAAGAGGAATGGATGTAGATTATGTCTGGAGCCTGCGAGGTTTGAGTTTCTGGGGAAAGCTGTGAAGAGAGGCACCTGGTAGGGATCTGGGTGCACATTAGGAACTGAAGGGGCTTGTCCCATTCTTCCCTGGTGAGGACAGTCACCTGTATATGGAGAGGAAGTATATGGAGTCGAAGACAGGGCTAAAGGTAACCTAACAGTCCTTCGAGACGCCATCCTCTATATGCTCACAGGAATCATGTTGTCACCTATAAAGGCTCTTTCTTCCTCAGTAGCTGGAGCTTTCAGGAGAATCCCTGATGTCACACCTGATAGACCACTGCTGAACCAGAGCTGGGCCAAGAGGTGCTTGTTTGTTCATACGTCTTAGAGATTGAGTTAATTTGTCAGGCCGAGCCCAATAATTTCTTATTCAGAAGGTCAATTTTTCTGGTTTTATAGGTTTACACTACACTTCACTGGAGTTATGAGACACTGCCTTGTGTCACGGAAAGACACCTGGACTTGGAATGCTGAACACCTGGGTTTGCTACTGCCGTTGGGCTAAACAGGTGATTTTGTTTCACTCAGCTGCCTGTGCCTCAGTGATTTCACCATCATTCCAACCTCAGCCACCACCAAGCCGATTGCGGAGAGCTTAAAGGAAAATGCTTTGATTCTCTGAAGGAGAAGCACCTCAGAGCTGCCCGTTTTACTACATAATGAGTGTAATTATTAGATCTTCCTGCAGAAAGAGTGTTTCAACTCTCTGCTGGGAGATCATGTATTTGATCTCTCTCCACCCATACTTCAACTTCTCCTAAACTGACACACTTGTAAGGCTGATCTTCAGGCTCAGATCACAGTAAAACCGGTTTTCCATTGGAATTTTGTGGTGGCTTCTTTTCAGCTGGTTCTTGTCTGTGCTTCTTTAGGGAGGGCACTCCCTTTCCTGCCAGCCTCTGTTGGCCACCAGGTGTCTCTCCCAGCAGCTCACTCTGGAAATCTGCACCCATTTCCCATTTTATTTCTATGTGAACCACCTTGTGGTCTGCTCAGGAAGAAAAGTCACCATCCATCCACAGCGAGAGGGAAATGCTGTGCCACATGCTCCCTAAAGCCAGTGAGAAGGCAGGGCAGAGGCTGAGTCCCAAGAACCCAGCATCTTCTGCTGACGGCTCATAGAGACAACGCTTTAAGAAAAGTAAATGTGTACTTTAAAGCTAGGTTGTTCTGGTTCCAAAGGCCACATGTAAGTAGTATGGTGCAGGGCTAACATCCGTGTGATGTGGAGCCTTCCCGTGAACAGACAGTAGCTTGAGCGCATGCATGTGTCAGGCAGTGAAGTCAGGGCCCAGGTACAGGAAGAGCTGAGTGCCACAAAGGGCTAGCTCCCCACAGTCAAACTGAATGCTTGCAGAAAAGGCCAAGGAGGGCAAGATAAATTTGGATGGTGATACTGCCATGAAAGCAAAACTAAGTAATGAGATGAACACTATCTGTTAAGAATGGTGTTAGGAGTGCAAGACAAGGAAGAGATTCCCCTGTCCTCCTAGAGTCCACACCTGGGCCTGTGAAACAGTGGAAATTAATAGGAGAAAAGGTATATATATTTGTTAATTTTAATATTGTATGCGTGGAGGCCTTATAGAGGAATAATGTGAAGACTCAACACAGCATTGAAATTTGAGTGCTTACTATCACTGTAATAATGAGGGGAGAGAGAAAGAAAGAATACAGATCACTTATGAAGAGGAAAGTTTGTTTGTTTGTTTGTTTGTTTGTTTGTTTAAGAAAGACAGAAAAAAATCCTCAGAAAAACACATGGGAAATGTGAACAGGCTGTCTGGATGTGGACTTCCAGTGTCTTTCCCTGTGAAAATACTTAAACATCCCTGGCCACAGAGCACTATTGCACTATTTTCCAAGTGATTTCCATCTCAAAATGATCAATTTAACAAAGCAGCGTATTTGGGGTGGCATTAGAACTCCCCCTACATGACTTCATCAAGTTGATGCTGGCTTGCTAGAACCTGACACCCTTGCAAAGATCAGGGGGTGCCTTTCAGGCTGAAGGAAGAGTGGGGTGAGCAGGGGAGAAGGTGGAAGCTCACTCCAAGAAGCAGGCAGGGTTCTTACCTTTTGGTATCTTGGAGGCAACAGTGAGGACTTAGGATTTTGTTTTATTTTATCTTATTATTTTTCAAGGTAGGGTCTCACTCTAGCCCAGGCTGACCTGGAATTCACTATGTAGTCCCAGGCTGGCCTTGAACTAATGTTTCTCCTCCTACCTTTGCCTGGGGAGTGCTGGTATTAAAGGCATGTGCCACCAGTTTGGGATTTTGTTTTAAATAAAGTGGAAACCACTGGAGGCTTTTAGGCAGAGAAGATGTTTAATTTCCATGTTAAAAATACTCCTCATGGGCTGGAGAGATGGCTTAGCAGTTAAGCACTTGCCTGTGAAGCCTAAGGACCCCGGTTCGAGGCTCAGTTCCCCAGGTTCCACGTTAGCCAGATGCACAAGGGGGCTCACGCATCTGGAGTTCGTTTGCAGAGGCTGGAAGCCCTGGCATGCCCATTCTCTCTCTCTCCCTCTATCTGTCTTTCTCTCTGTGTCTGTCGCTCTCAAATAAATAAATAAATAATTTTTAAAAAGTTTAAAAAAAATATTCCTCATTATGAATTTAAATATTGATAGTACTCACCCAAGCCTGAAGTTTGGTGGGTTTCAGGCCTTTTAGCTTTATTCATGCACTGATAGTAGTCTTGGAAATTTAGCAAGGTGTAAGGTTGCTTCTTCCTCTGAACCATTGTCTAAATTTCAACCCCTGTACAGAGCATGAAGATAAGATGCCTCTGTGCTTGTCCTCCTATTGCTAGAGGGATGTTAGTGGCTGTCAGGTAGGTGGGAGCCCCGTGGACAAACCCTAGAACCTTCTTGTCAGCTTCACTCAGTCCTGAGTCATTCACTGATTTCGCTTTATTCCTGGAGTCATGCTGCTTTTTTCTTTTTCTTTTTTTCGAGGTAGGGTCTCACTCTAGCTTAGGCTGACATAGAATTCACTATGTAGTCTGAGGGTGGTCTTGAACTCACGATGATCCTCCTATCTCTGCCTCCTGAGTGCCGGGATTAAAGGAGTGCACCACCATGCCTGGCTCATGCTACTTTTTTGTTGGATCTTCCAACCATCTCCAATTTGCCTGGAGGCCTCATGTACAGCATAGCCCACAGCCCATTCAGCCTCTTGGGCTCAATGTGGAAGTTTGGGATGCATCACTTTCCTGTATGACTCACCGTTCACTAAGCAAAGACATGCTGGAATCTGTAAGAAGGAACAGTCCTCCAGGCTGATTTGACTTTCCTAGGTCATTCAAGTGAACACAATGTGGAGTGTTTACCAACTTATTTATGCAACTCCCACCTTAATTCTAATATGATGTAAGACTGTGTTGTGGGATACTGTCATCTGGGCATGATGATAACATCACCATTGTCCTTTTGAAATTTCAGTGGTATAAGTACCTGAGGAAGGCTTGTATAAGATTTGTCTCATTAACTTTCCATCCTGGAGGGATGGACAGGGCTTACAAGGCCCTTCCTCTCCCAAAGGACTTATAGGCAGCTAATGTTTATTACAGGATTGGGCTCATGCGGAACCCCCTTTCCCAAATATTTGTAGTTAATAGTTGCTAATGGGAGGAGCTCAGAAGGCCACGCGCCTGCCCAAGGATCTATGGGCAGTTAGTAGCTGCTGGAGGAGACATTTCTTTGCAGCGGTGCAGCTCCCCATTAATTGCCCTTGCTCCTGTGAGCCCTCACCTGTGCTTCTGTAAACAGCCCCAATTAAAATCATCGATTCACCAAGCTAGACTTATGTGGAATCTCTGTTTGTTTTGGTCTGTCTTTAGTATCCTATCTGGATTAAGATGTTTATGTCTCCTCAACAAACTTTACATAATGAAAACTATCAAATGTATGGAAAAGATCAGAAAAAAGTTGAAAACCAAGAGTGGAGACAAAGCAGCCTAGAAATTAGATCATTTCAAAATGCAGACTGCAAGATTTTTGCTTATGGGTAGGTGACAAATTTGTCTTTCACAAGAAATCTATGGGGCATCTCTTCCCCTGCTAGCTGTAGCATTGATGTGAAGCTTCACAGATGGCAGGTTTAGGAAGAGCAAAGTGGTCTGGATGTCATCAGCCTCAATGTTCTTGGGGAAGCACACACTCACACATGAGTCCCAGAATGATTTATATTGACTTACATAAAACATACTTCAGCCATCAATATTGTTTGTCACCTCCAAGGTAAGCATGATGACTGACAGTCAGCTAATATTTATTGGAAATCCATCACATGCATACCTGGGCATTAGTGAAGGGTCTGCGGAGAAACAGAGCCATGAGATATATAGACAGCTGTCGAAGAAATGTATTGTGGCAATTTGCTCACGTGATTATAAACGGTGAGATAAGGCCTGATGATATACTGTCTGCAAGCGGGGGAAGCGGGGGAACCAGTGGTGTGATACAGTCTGAGGCAAGGGCCTGACAACTGGGTATGGGAGTCGGGTAGGGATAAGGGCTCATATAAACCCTGGAGTCTAAACAAAGGCTTTGGATGGTCAAGTCAGAAGAAAATGGAGGTCTCAGCTCAAGCACAGAATTTGCCTTTCTTCTGCCTTGCTGTTATATTTGAACTCTTGACAGAATGGATGCCTTCCTGGCAGGAAATCTTCTTAGTCCACTGATCCAAAGACTAATGTCATCTGGAAATAAATACCTCAGACACACCAGAAATTTTTTTCCCAGCTATCTGGATATTCTTTAGCTTAGCTAAGTTGGTGCATATGGTTAATTATCACATTATCTATTATCTATGGTACTTTGAATGTGATAGCTTTAATGTATGGCCCCATGAACTCAGTCATGTTTTTATTAAGCTTCCTAGGTGAGCCCCTAGCAGGCAGCTCCCTGCTACAGGGTGTATCATATTACCAGGGACAGATCCTGCAGTCCAGCCCTAACGTGTTTTGAGGGGCAGATCTACATTCCAGCCCAAAGGTGTGTAGAGAACAGTTTGAGCCCTGGCTATTCTCATTTTGTGGTGCTGGCAGTTGGTGATGTCTCTCTGCTTGGATCTATGAAAGAGAGGCAGCTTCTTCTGCCACTGGTGGTGTTCCCCCGGATTCCACGAGCTTGAAATAAATTACTTCCTCCCATAAAGTGTGTCTGGTTGGATGTTCATCCCAGCAATGTAGAGCTGACTTTCAACACTATCCTATCTTGTCCCCTCACCCCCTCTGGAAGGAAGGAATTATTACTCTTAAAGCTAGGAATTATACACTCACAGAAGCTATGAAATTTGCCTCAGATCCTCAGCCTTGATCTGCTTTGCCTTTAAGAGGCTAAAATAAGGATCATACAGAGGAATATGAATTCTATACAGGAACTATAAGTAGTATTATCAACTGTAAAAATAAGGAACACCTAGTAGGTACCTTTTCATGAAAGGCATTGGTGCTTAAGCAGTTCACATAGATCATTTTGTTTAATTCTTTTTTAAAAAAAGCCTTGACATAAGTTTTGATATTATGCTTCTTTTCTTTTTTTAAAAAATTATTTATTTATTTATTTATTTGCAAGCAGGGAGAGATAGAGACAGAGAGAGAATGGGCACACCAGGACCTCTCGCCATTGCAAACAAACTCCAGATGCATATGCCCCTTGTTCATCAGATTTATGTGGGTCCTGGGTAATTGAACCTGGGTCCTTTGGCTTTGCAGGCAAGTGACTTAACCACTAAGCCATCTCTCCAACCCTGTGCTTATTTTCTTGATTGAGACACTGAAGATTAGACAGGTGATAGCAAGGTGAGAATTCAGAATTTCTGAGAAAAGCCTAGGTAACTTTGATCTTTCTGTATTCAAGAACTAGGGACTTAATAGCTACCCCTTCTTAGCACTGCACTAAGCCCTAAAAAATTTAGAATGAACAAAGCAAGCAGGGTCACTTTCACCACTGAACCTGGGAATCTTGCCAGGGAAGCAGGCAGTCACACCGATGCCCAGAACCTGGTCTCCTGGCTCTTCTTATACTATTCTGAGGCGGAGCTATCTCATAGCCTGATGGCCAGAGTCTCAACCCCTTTTACACCTGTAAAAGCCAGGTGCAAATATCAAACAAATGGCCTTGTTTTCTGGGCTGGTGTTTCTGTTTACTTTTTTTTAAAGAAAATATTTTTATTTATTTATTTGTAAGGGAGAGAGAATGAGAAATTTGTTTCCAGGATGAAACTAAACCTTGTCAAGTTGGCAACTAGAGATTAACCACCCTAATCCCCCAAGTGACATACTTCTTCCAAGTAGACCTCACCTCCTAAAGTTTCTAAAACCTCCCAAAATAGTGTCACCAGCTGAGAAACAAGCCTTCAGTGATGATTCTGTGGAGGGTATTTCATATTGTGACCAGTGGGTAGCTGTGCCATCCATGTGCTGTGAGAGGTACCTTTCAGACTCTGAAGAACCCACATTGAAAGTCTACTCTAGATAGTAGCCACCACAGGAGGCATAGAAGAGAAAAAACATCAGGCATTTCCAGCAAAGGAAGATGCTGGCTGTGGGGAGCCTTGTTCTTTGTCTTCTCTCATCTTTCACTGTTTCCCATTATCACTGCTCACCAGCATTTTTATGTGAAGGCTGACAGGGGAGAGCACTATTGTTACTTCACAGTCAGAAAAAGGATTTTGTGGGGAGGAGGCTTCAAATCGAAATAAGGTGCGGGAATTTTCTACTGATTCAATTCTCTGAGCTCTGCCAGTCCAAAGAACCACAGAGAACTGGGAGCGGCAGCAAGTTGAGGCTATTTTTTTTTTGTTGTTGTTCTTTATTTTCTCTATTTGTTTTATGCTCTTTATTCTTTAATCCCATTATTCTGAGCTTTAGCCACTGAAAGCTCCACAAAGCTGATAGGAGGAAAAAGATCATGTACTCCTTGCTCTGTAAGCAACTATCAGCAAAAAATATACATAGAGTCACATATGAACATTCTATGCACACATATAAATGTTTATATATATATGCAAAATATACACACTTATATCTGTGCGTTTATTGGTACTTTCATGAGTCTATGCTCATGTTCCCTGGGAGACAAACACGCTTAGTGAGAGGGGAGTTTCAAGTGAGAACGATGTCATTTCCAGATTGCTTTTCTTTGGTCAGAGATTTTGGCCTATTCTAAGTAGAGATCATCCATCTCCATAAATGCGGGGTTCACATGCTTCCACATGCATGGGAGAACTACAAAATTCATACTTCTTTAATTTATGTCACCTTCTTCTGTGAATTCCATAAAGGTTTCTTGATTAGTTTTTAGAAACCAGGCATTGTACCAGCAGCTGGAGACACAAGAATGAATAACAATCTCTAATTTTAAGGAGTTCAATGTTAGTGGGAAGACAGCCAATGTATGATTAAATATTGTGAGATAAATGTAGTTGTCCCTTGTTATCCATGGGGGACTGTTTCTAGGACCCTGCATGGATACCAAAATGTATGAATGCTTAAGTTCTTATATAAAGTGTCTTAGTATTTTGCATAGTCTATAAATATCTTCTTGTAGACTTTAAATCATCTTGAGGTTGCTTATAATACAGAATATACTGTAAATGCTATGTGAATAGTTCTAATGTATTGTTTAAAGGACAACAAGAAGGAAATACATGTTCACTGTGGACATATTACCTCACCTCATAGATATTTTCTATCTGCAGCTGGCTGTGCATGTAGAATCCTTGGATGCTGGACAAATGAATATGGAAGGCTAACTGACTGCATTTGGGTAGAGAGGGTCTATTGTATTAAAGGAACCATAGGTGAGAATTTGCAACTTTGCTGAGGCTGGAGAGAGCAATTGGAGAATACTTCCCAGGGGGAAAATGGGTAGAAGATGACCAGGGGTACAAGGATGTTGTGGGCAGAAGGAATAAGGGTGAAAGTCGTGGAGGCACACGGCACATGAGGTTGGCTTGGAACTGTTAACAATGCCACGTGCAGAGTAGAGCCGCAACAGAGGGTTGGTACTAGGAGGAATGCAGATAACTCTGAAAGGGCAGTCTTGACAGGGACTCAAGGGCCCTAGTGTACCAAAGCAAAAGAGTGGAGTTGGAGGGAGAGGGGACTACAGGAAGGCCAGAAGCACAGAGGAAAGAGACAGGGAACAGATAAAGAATAATCCAGTGACCAGACTGCTTTTGGATAGAGACATTGTTTTTTCCTACGCACATGGCTGAGCCGAGAGGAACACAGGAAGTTAAATGGCCTGTTACAGCAATCTGCAAGATCCCTTTACCCTTCTAGCTTTGTTTGTTGTTACTGGGTGTGCATAACCAGGAATGGATTATACATATGTATTTCCAAGTGGCTAGTGCTAAGTCAAAGGGAAAAGAACATTGACATTTCTTAAAGAACTGATAGAGATCTTAAAGCTACTCTGGCAAGTTAATAATAAAAAATGCACAGCTTGAAAGATTTTGTTTTGCTTATTGGCATGAAAGTGCAGACCAGATTGGCTCTACTGGTGACACAGTTTAAGTGTTTATAATGAGACATTGATAGCCACCCAAGAGGCCTTTTTGGTCTTTCAGTGGGCTTGATACTAAATCCACAGTGAGCTCACTGATTTGGCTAGACTAGCTGTCCACCAAACTCCAGAAATTTCCGGTCTCCATCTCCCCAGTGTTGGGATTATAGGTGGACACACACCACCACACACCATTTTGCCTGGTTTCTGGAGATTTGAACTCAGGTCCTCATACTTGCATGGCAAGCACCTTACCTACTGAGCCATCTCCCCAGCCAAGTACGTGGTTTTGAGCCCCACTGCTGCTCGGTTCCACATATCTCCCTTAGGCTGGGCTCTATCTCAAGAGAGGAATAGTGGTGACACCTATAATCCCAGAATTCGAAAAGCTGAGGCAGGAGGGTCATCAATTTAATGTCAGCCTGGACTATGTAGCAAGATCTTGTCTCAACCCTTCAAATGCCACCGAATAAGAGGAGATATTGATATCTAATATTTGCCTTCTTTTGTACTTTTTATTTACAGTTAACTGTTTAGGAACTTGAGGGACATTATAATGTTGATTCAGTTTTTTCCAACTACTTTTATGAAAATCTGAGATTAAAAAAGCAAAAAAGAAGAAATTCTTAAAGGAAGCTGTTCTTCTAAAGCTTTTTAAATTCACAAAAACTGTTATTTATGATACACTTGTTCCAATATATATATGTATATATATGTATGTGTATATAAGTGAGTGTATATATATGCCATCATAAACTATCTGAGATAACTGAATTATAAGAAAGAAAGAGCTGGTAGTTTGACACATACTTATAATCCCAGTTCTGCAGAAGTAGAGGCAAGAGTATTGTGAGTTTGAGGCCAGCCTGAGCTACATGGTAAGACCATACCTAAAAACGAAAGAAACAAACAAACAAAAACACAAGAAAAAAATTACTTTGCCTCCTGGTTCTAGAGGCTCAGTCCATGGCCGCTTGGAGCTGCTGCTTTGGGCCTGTAACAAAGAATTACAGCATGATGGTAGCAGACAGTGTGGGGAGGCCGGTTCACATTGTGCCAGCCAGGAAGCAAAGAGAGAGAGAGACGAGAAGAGGCGGGGATCCTGACCTCTCCTTCAAGGGCACACTCTCAATGATCTAATTTCTTCTCATGAGGCCTCATCTCTTGAAGATTCTGCCACTGCTCAGTAGTGCCATGGGCTGGGCACCAAGCCCTTCACACGCAGACTGTGGGGAGCTCTCCAAAACCCAACCATAACACTCACATACATCCTTTCATTTTTATAAAAAAATATTTTATTTATTTATGTGAAAGAGAGAGTGAGAGCAAGCACGCCAGGGCCTCCACCCACTGCAAATGAACTACAGATGCCTGTGCCCCTTGTGCATCTGGCTTACATGGGTCCTAGAGAATTGAACAGGGATCCTTTGGCATTGCAGGCAAAATGCCTTAACCACTAAGCCATCTCTCCAGCCCAGCATCCTTTCTTTATGTTATATGAACACTTAAATATGCACTCAGCAATCTTAAGCAGACAATGTATGGTGATAGGATAATTTGTGACTTTTATCTTTTCCTCTTTATTTAGATTGATATTCTTTTAGAGTTCAACTTTTTAATTTTTAAAAATTATCTCAGTCTAAGGACCCAGAGCCTTGTGTTACAAAGTCTTTATTTTTCTTTTTATTCTTTCTTATAGCCAGTTCATAATGAGTTGATGAAAAGTGATCTTATTTTTCTTTACTCCTTCCCTCCTCCCCTCTTGTTTTTGTTTTTATTATAGCTTCTTAATTAATAGCACAATAGTTTTATTTAGTTCAGCACATTTTGTTAGCAGTGACTTGAATGCTGTATTTTCAGGCTTATTAATTTTTATATTCTATTATCTTCCACTTAAGTCAAATAAAGTATATGTTCTCATTATTATTTGTAGAAAATGAGGAGCTAGAATCTGCCAAAGCATATATTATAAATATTTCCCTAATTGATATTCAGTGACTATATTATTGAAATGACTATGTGACAGACTGCTGTCTGATGGTAGCTCTTGTATAAAAATTACCTCATATTTCTCAAATTAAGGTAAATTTATATTCTTATGGGTACAAAAGGAATAATAACTATTAAATGGAAACTTGGTAAGATTTAAGTCTGAAGTTTTTGTTTGCTTCATAAAATCACCACAAAGCACATTGTGTTCTCTCTGAAAATCTATAGTCAGAGTATAACTCAAGGTTGAAAAGCTTACATAGTTTTGTTATTGATCAGAAAATTAAGTGAAAGATACAAAATTAGATGCTGAATTATTTCAAGAGCTCACAGGAGAATATAGACTTTCCAAAACATAATAAAAATAAATGTCACAGGTTAGGAGTGCTCAGCACTGCAATATATCTATCACACCTTCCAAGGCTCTGGGTCTGTTGTGGAAGAGGTGGCAGAAAGAATATAAGAGCCAAAGGAAAGGGTAGGACTCCCTAAACATGCTCCCCTAAGAAACAAAATGGCCTGGATATCCATGACCTCACAGTGCCTGACACTACCTATGCAAGACCATCATAAGAGGAGGAAAAGATCATGACATCAAAACTAGAGAGAGACTGATTGAGAAGGGGAGGAGATATGATGGAGTTTCAAAGGGGAACGTGGAGGGGGGCATTACCATGGGCTAATGTTTACAACCATGGAAATTATTAATAAAAAATATTTTTAAAAAATGTCATGGGCCAAAGAGATGGATTAGCAGTTAAGATGCTTGCCTGAAAAGCTAAAGGATTCAGGTTTGATTCCCTAGGTTCCACATGAATCTGGAGTTTGTTTTCAGCAGCTGGCGTAACCTGGTACGCCCATTCTGTCTCTTTCTCTTTCCTTCTTTCTCTGTCTCTTTCTTTCTCTGTCTTTCAAATAAATAAAAATAAAAAAAATTTTTTTTAAAGTTATAAAAGTAAGTACTTGACCCTTCATTAAAGTATTTTTCTCTTGTATTTTACTGTAAATTCTTTGATGTATTTTTCAAGGACAACTTTGTAATAGTTTTTACAACAAGAATAGAAAGATAGTTTCCTCTTCTTTGTCATGGTCGATCAGAACATATTATTATTACTAACAGCTTAGAAAAATGCCTTTCAACTTCATAAGTCCTTATTTTGATACAACCATCTCTAAGCTGTCACCTGTGTGCTTTCGTTTTTTATCAATTGAAAACTTTACTGTATGAACATATTGTGTATTGATCATAGTCCCCTTGGTTTATACTCTTTATGGTTTTGCTCCCCTGTCCCCATTCCAGTAATCACTATAGGGGTCACAAATGAACCAGCCTCTGTGGGGCAGGGAGGGGAACCGCACCTCCGAGTCCACCTTCTCACCCTGTGGCTCTTATATTGTTCTCTGCTCTGGTCTGCAATGTTACCTGATCCTTGGAGGTCATGTAGGAAGTCTATTTTAGTGTTAAGCTCTCCTCAACCTCTTATTTTTTGTTTGATGAGTTTTCAGTCTTCTCAGTGCCTACCACCATCTCCCTGGAGGGGATTCTCAGACTAGCATTGGGAGTAGCACTCATATATAATCTGCCACTTCCTCAGTAATGTTCTCTGGGCCCTGGAAGATGTGATAGAGATGGCTCATCTTGTGCTTTCTTTTTCTGAGGTACTTATGGGTCATGTGTCTCTCTGGTATTCACTCTATATAGCTCTATAGAGTAATAAACTGTGAGCCCAGGATTTTTGTTAGTTGTCTTAAGGCAGTTTGTGAAGGTTTGAGCAGGGAACTTTGATATGGTTTGAATTTAGCACTCCCATTTACTAATTGATCTTGACTCTCACTTAACTGTGTCAGATAAAGGTTAGACTCTCAAGTTCTTCCAAGCCATTTAAAACATTTTAAAGTTATTTTTTTCAGTCTACTATATACTTGGACCAATTTTTAAAAAATAAGTTTAGCCAGCTTCCTTGATAGTTGACTATCCATTCATAGCGTAACTAACTAACCCAGTTCTTTTGTGACTCCATGCACAGCAGTGCACTGATGGGCCGAGCTGACCTCGGCCTAGTGACCATCCAGCATTAGGAGGTGCCTTTGCAACCAACCTGTGATGCATTTACATTTTAATGCAGTAATTAAGAACACATACTATTAGGATAAATTGCCACCTAAAGGCATGCTAGCTGTCTGTTTTCTCTCTGCTACCTAAGACAATATTAAACACTGATGGAATAAAGAGGATAAGGGAAGAAAAGAGCAGTTGCAGTGTTATTTGTACCAACTTTTACAACTTTCCTATCATTGAAAAATGTCACCATGCTATAGGAACTGGGCTGTAGCATAAAGGCTTTGGAATAAGACAGACCTTGATTAAAACCCTGGTTCTGTGTTAACTCACCGTGTGAGACTGGGCAAGGTGTGACAGCTGTAAGAAACTTTAGTTTTTACATCAGTAAACTGTGGGGCTAATGGCAAGCTTAGAGGCTGATTGCTGTTAAGGAATATCTGAGCAAAGTCCTCACTAGTGTGCTAACTGTTACGCTCATTGTGCTCATGTGTGAGGGTGAGCTACGATGTCACTCATACTGAGCTGGAGGACTTCTTTCTTATTAAATAAACAAGTGAAAGTACCCTCCTGAAGTTACAATGCTGAAATAGAATAAAGCAGCCCATTTGTATATCTGCTAGGCTAGGAGGCACATGAAGTGTTAATAAAATAGAATTCTAATAACAAATAATAATAATGAAATAATAATGAAAAAATGAATAATAAAGCAGAATAGCATACTGTGATGGTTAGCTTAATGCACTACCTTGGCTAGGCCTGTAGGATCCAGATATTATGTTAAATATCAACTTGGATATTACAGAAATTTTTTTAAAAAATAAAATTGGCAGTTATTTCATTAGAATTTGCATAAAGCAGGTTATTCTCCATAATGCAGGCAGGCTGGTCTTCCCCAAAGAAGAGAGACTTCTGCTGCAGACTGCCTGGGTCTCTAGCTCCACAGCTGTACTTGTCAGCCCCCACACTTTGTAAGCTAATTCCTAGAAATAAATGACATCTCTCTTTCTCACTGCCTCTCTCTCCACCTTGTTGGCTCTGTTTTGGGAGAATCCTGAGTCGTAGTGATTAATATAGGAAAATATTTTTTGAAGCCAGGTGTGATGGCGCATTTAATCCCAGCACTTGTGAGGCACTGTGACGATCACTGTGAGTTCAAGGCCACCCTGATACTACATAGTGAATTCCAGGTCAGCCTGAGCTACAGTGAGACCCTACCTTGAAAAATCAAAACCAAAAATAATACATTTTTTTGCCATGATAGTTTAATTTACATTAATCCCATCCAGCTTGTTGCAGCCATACCTCTCTTTGGCTTATTTTGCTACTTTTTACCTCCTTATTTTGGTTTTCAGGCTTTTAGAAACATTTTACTAACAACTTCATTGTTTTTTTAAAAAAAACATTTTATTGAGTTATACAGGTCTTTTTTTGAGGGGCAGATAATATCCTTGTTTAGCATATGCCAATAAATCCAGAAATATAAATATAAAATATTATGTAGCTTGTAAGCATGCATAAAATATTTATATACATAATCTATAGCAATCCTCTGGGATAATTAAGTATATTATTTATTTATTTGTTTGTTTGTTTGTTTTAGAAATGAAAGAAAAACAATGCCAAGAGTTTGCATGTTTTTTCTGGGCTAAGCATATTATAAAGTGTATCTCATGTAAACCTCATAGCACCCCATGTTGATGGGGCTCTTATGAGATACCCCATTTACAGATGAGCACACTGAGGCACAAACCCAACAAGTGGTTAGTCTAGATCTTGAACCCTGCTCTGCACTTTTTGCTCCCATGGAGATGTATCCATTTTTTTCATATTTTATTCTTTTGAGAGAGAGAGAGATATAGAGAGGCAGGTAGACAGAGAAAGGGAATGGCTGCACCAGGGCCTCAAGCCACTGCAAATGAACTCCACATGTATGCTCCACCTTGTGCATCTGGCTTATGTGGGTCCTGGGGATTCAAACCTGGGTTCTTAGGCTTTAAGGACCTTAACCACCAAGCCATCTCTCCAGCCTGAGATGTGTCTTTTTCACTTTGCCTGCAGGTACACAAGACATACCTAAGAGTCTTTTGTAGCATGGGTCTTTGTGTTAATGTCTTATTTTTGGAACTTAGCAAAAAGTCTGGAACTTAATTAGAAATGAGATCAAGTGACCAGGCTGCGAATCCAGCGCTTTACCCCTCCTGAGTTAAAGATTCTCATTTATGGCTATTAATATTGAAAGGGATTAAATGTATCTTTAAATCAGTCATCAATTTTCTCCTGCCTTCACATTTGCTGCAGGAAAGATTCAAGGTAGCTGAAGAAGCCAGGAGGAGGGGAAGCAGAGAACCAAGGACTTAGGAGAGCTTCTGTCCTTCTGTTCTCACTTCATTGATGAGGAAACCAAGGCAGAGGAGGTTAAAACATCTGCTCACAGCACAGTAGACAATAGCATTCAAAAGTTGATTAACACACAGATTCACTAGGAATCTTGTTAAAGTGCAGATTTCAATATTTTTGGTGGGGGGGCTTGAGATTGTGTTTCACTAGGCTGACCTGGAATTCACTGTGTAGTCTCAGGGTGGCCTCCAACTCACAGTAATCCTCCTACCTCTGCCTCCTGAGTGCTGGGATTAAAGGTGTGCTCCAGCACGCCTGGCTTAAATATTTTCATTTATTTATTTGCAAGCAGAGAGAGGGGGAGGGGACGGAGATGGGTGTTCCAGGGCCTCTAGCCACTGCAAATGAACACCTGTGCATCCAGCTTCATGTGGGTACCAAGGAATTGAACCTGGGTTACCCAGGTCCTCAGGATTTGGAGGCAAGCGCCTCCACTGCTGAGCCATCTCTCCAGCTCACAGATTTCAGTTTTATAGTGTGGAAGTGAGTGGGGGCAGAAGTCTGAGTCTCTGGCAAGTTTCCAGGTGAAGGTGACATCCCAGGGCAGCACTGTGAAGAGAAAGGGAGAGAGCTAGTCACATTGGACAAGTTGGCTAGTAGAAGGAGAGGAAGCAAACCATCTTGTTAGTTTTTCTTTTTCCTTGAGACAAGCTCTCACTATGCCTCAGGACATCCTTAGATCCTTTATCCTCTTGCCCTAATCTCCTGCCTAAGTGCCTCTTTCCTTGGCTTGACAAATATGTTTTATTATGACCTATTATAATAGGCTTTAATGATATATACTGTGTTTATTAATACTCAGATGAACTCTCAAAACAGTACTTTATTGATTATGATATGGTTTTATATTTGAAATTATGTCATCATTAATTGAAAACATTGAAATCATAACATAGTCATTAAGAATTTTGACAGACTCGTTATGGAAATCCATATAGAAGTTTCTCAGAGAGCTAAAAATAGAACTACCATATAAGCCAAGGCAGAGGTTAAGACACCTGCTCACAGCATAGTAGATGAGAGCATCCAAAATTTAATTAACACACAGATTCTTGGGCATATGCCCAAAGGACTCTATATCCTACCACAGAGATAATTGCATATACATATTTATTGCTGCTCCAATAGCAAGGAAATGGAACCAGTCTAGATGTTCAAGAGATGAATGGAAAGTGAAAATGTGGCACATATACACATATGCAGGCATAAAACAATAAAATTATAAAAATTCAAAAGGAAACCGCTGAATCTGGAGTTGCTGTATTAACTGAGTCAATCAGACTCAGAATGACAAATATCACATCCTCATGCGCATATTCCAGCTTTGAGTTTTTAAAAATTTGTTTGCTTTTTCTTTTCTGAGGTAGGGTCTTGCTCTAGCCCAGGCTGACCTATTCACTATGTAGTCTCAGGCTGGCCTCAAACTCACAGGGATCCTCCTACCTCTACCTCCCGAGTGCTGGGATTAAAGGCATGACCATTATGCCCCGCTTTCAGCTTTGAGTTTTTTATGTATGTATGTATATGTGGATGTGAGTGTGGATATAGGTCGTGAAACTAGAAAGGGGACCAGGGAAGGATAAAAGGAGTTTCAGGGAAGGGTGAGGGTAACAGGACACACACGACATAAAAGTAGAAAGGGCATGCAAGGGTGAAAGAGATAGACCCAGAGAACACTCAACTCCTAATAAACCAGATATCCAGAGACACAGAGGCTCCCAAGACCTCCTCACTGAAGTAGACCTAAAGTGAACCCAACATGGCTCAGGGAAATTTGCGCAAGAGGGGCAGAAAGAATGTTAGAGCCAGAAGTTGGGACATTATGCACAGAGACATTGCCTCTTCCCCATAAATGATGGCTACCCCCACAATGAATGACCCACATTCCCCAAGGACGAGGGTCCCTTCAGAAGGAGGAGCACAGAGAGGAGGCTACCACTGGTACCAACAAGGCTGTTTACACACTGAGTATGTATATAACTAATAAAGAGGAAGAAAAAAGTGGAAAGGGTATAAACAGAGGGCAGCAAAGGGATGGAGTAGAGGAATGGGAAAACAGTGTCAACATAAACAAAGTATGTATGACAATGCCATAATAAAACCTGAAAACAAACAAAAATGTTGAAAAATAAAGGATCACATTTTTGGAACATTTTCTATAAAAAGCAAAGCCTTTTAAACAAAAATTAGTTTAAAATAAAATAAAATTTAGAGCTGGAGAGATGGCTTAATGCCTGTGAAGCCTAAGAACCCAGGTTTGACTCCCCAGGACCCACCTAAGCCAGATGCACAAGATGACGCATGTGCACAGGTGATGTATTCACACCAGGTAATGCATGTGCACAAGGTGTTGCACACGTCTGGAGTTGGTTTCCAGTGGCTAAGGCCTTGGCATGTCAATTTCTCTCTCTCATAAATAAAAAAATTAAATAATTTTAACAAGCAGGGCCAATATGCTGATTTTTCATTTTCTACAAATTAAGGATAAATAGAAAATTTTAAAAATCCAGTATACCAGTACAGAATGAGGAATGTACATGTTAACTGAAAATATTGCTCTTGATTAAAAGATCTAGAGGTGTCAGTTATTTAGAAACCTATTGAGTGAACATCATAACATGATTGTATTAACAGAAATACAGTATATGGGGAAAGGGAAATGAGTTTCCTTCCATATTGTCCAAGTCATGATGTGACTGGAGGATGTGCTCAGTTAGCATATTAGAAGTCTGAAGTGCCTCTGGTGAGTGTTTGGGGACTGTGATGGTTTGAATAGATGGCCCCCAGTTTATTCAGTTTTTTTATTAGTTTGTAGTTTGCATCTTCAGCCACCTGGCTGGAGGCAGTGTCACTCACTGGGTGGCTCTTAAGGTGTGGTGGTGGGTTTCAAATTTCAATCTAAAAATAGGCAAAGTGTGCCTAGCGGGAGTTGCTGGAGTGTGCTGTGCTGTGTTTTGTGGCTTTTGGCTTTGAAGCTTGTACTTCTCTCTGTGTGTTTGGTCCTGTGAAGGCAGGCCAGCTTCTTCTGCTATTATGGAACTTCCCCTGGATCTGTAAACTTCAATAAGTCTCTTCCTCCATAACTGTGCCTGGTCTGGAAGTTCATCTCAGCGAACCTGAAGCTGTCTGCTACAGGGACACTGTGACCTGCTGCATTTGAGCAGTAGCTGAAGAGACTGAGCATTTAATCTGTAGGTTAAAGTGACATATGGATAATCCAAGGACTGATCCCAGTATTTGAAGGGGCACTGCGTGTATGATAAGATTAAGTTTTGTTTCACAAGACCCATGAGTGTGAAGTAGAATCAGTAAACGTGGGTACCAGAGACAGAATCCAGTACAGAGTAAGGCATTTCTGAAGAGAACCTAGACTTGGAGTTGAATCCCTGCTGTAACACTGGGTAAATCCCTTCAGAATTCTGAGGCTTGGGCTCCCCATTTGTAAAATAGAATTCTTCCCTCTTTGTCATATAAGTAATCAATGAGATATTATTATGTGAAAGCATGTAGCCAGATTGGCTGTGACATGATTGTGAAGTAGCAGAGAGTGCTAATTCAATCACCTTTGCAAGCATCATTAAACCAGAGCAGTAGAGCCACACAGTGGATTATCTCAGGAAGCAGTGAGTTTCTTGGCAATACAGACATACAACTTAAGTGTAACCATCTTCTTGGGAACTAGGGCTGAGGTTTAACTGCTAGGCAGAAAGCTGATATACAATGAGTATGACTGATAGTCCCTCTTGCAATTTTAAGAGTCTGTGCAGATGGGTATCACCATCTTTCCCCTTGGCTATTAAAAATGCAAGTGGAAAAATTGCTTCACTCAAGTGTGACACTGTTCACGTCTCAACCCAAGACAGAAAGGCAGAAATGGACTTTCTCTTGAGCATTTCACTCCCAATTTCTAAATGGGACTTCTTTCCAATGCATTCTGAAATGGTATCATTCCATTTTCTGAACATATCAAGAGAATGTTTTTGTTCAGAAACAATACCATACAGAGTGGGTTCCTATCTGATATGATGTGAGAATGTCAAGGAATGACTTAATTGCATGGAATCGTGTTTTTTTTTTTCCATTGGTTTTGCTGCACAGCTTGAAATTCCTCTATCATTGCCCTTTCTTGGGGCACAGCTATCAAAATGTGAATGAAATCTAGGATGATTAACTTCAAGCTATTATCATACATAATCTCTTGGTCAGACTCAGTTTAGATATCAGTGTATTATTGTGTTACTCTAAGTGCATGGCAACTGTAGTCGGCAGCACTTGCTGATACCTTCTGCTCTTAGCTCCCTGGATCTTCCACCATGTCTCCCTCCAGGCCAGTTCCAGATGACTACTAACCATGGTGCACCAATACAGGTTGACTCCTGACTGGTGGAGGGCTCCTTCCGCAGGAGACTTGTAGGTGAGGATTGCCCATCAGCTGGCTGAACTTTCCTGAAAGCTTTTCTGTGGTTCCAGATGCTACTTCCCTAAGTTTCTTCTTTGCAGGCACCTGCACTAGGATTTTTTCCACCTGCACTAGGATTTGCCTTCTACTCTCTTCTCTTTATTTTTGACAGGCATTTTCCCCAGCAAGTTTCTTGAGCATCTAACCTTTGGAGACCCAAATTAACACAAGTGGTATCAGGAGTGGGCCAAGAAAGCAACTGGTAAGATGTGTGAAGCAGTTTTGCTCACAGTTTAGACAGCAAAGGGGGCACCATCCAGAGTGACATGTAGGACTTGGGAGATCCCTGACACAAAATCAACCTTTCACTTGGAGTGATCTGGGAAAATACTCCTGTAAAGGGAATCCCCTTGAAGAAGCAATGGTTAAAAGTTTTAAGGTCATGGGAGGAGGAGCAAGAGAAGTGTTTATGAGGGCAGTAAGGTTTACTAGATGCTACTTGGTTGTAGTCATGCATACAGAGGAAGAGGCAGAGACCTTCTTAATGAGAAGATGAGGGCCTTGATCAGATACCAAAGACTAAAAGTGAGAACTAGAGACTCCTTTTGCACATGTACAAAGAGACCTCTACCTCCCACAGTGGAAACTGGTACAGCTGAGCAGTGTGTACCTACTACTGGCTATGACAGTTGGGTAGAACTGCAAAGTGAGTCTGTTATGTTAAGGTCAGAATCCTGGGCATGACAGCCTGGAAGCCTGGAACATGGGAAGGACAACTTTCATACTGAAGGGTCAGCAGTTTATCACAGGAATAGGCACCTGTTCTAGATAACAGTTTGCCTTTCTCTCAGACCTTTAGCCACCATCATCATTAGGGGCTTCCAGAATACCTAACCCACAAGGATGAAGTCTGACACTGTGTAACACCTGACTAGAAGACCACTGATACATATAGAGGTATCCCAGGACCATATATCATGTACCAATTCCAGAAGGAGGCAGCTTCATAGATCACTGGAATGATTTTCTAAAGACATAGCTAGAAGTGACATTTAGAAAGAATGAGTGCCATCCTTCAGGCTGTAGCAGAGCTTACATTAAATCAAGGGTAGACAAATGCTCTTACATCCTGTACACAGAGAATATATATGTCTGGGAACAAATAGGGGAAGGAGCAAGGCTTTTTTTGAGACAGGGTCTTGAACTCCTCCCATATGTTGTAATTGCAAGTAAATGCCTCTACACTGGAGAGGAGAGGCTCTACATATTGTCACTCCAAATGGTGCATTGAGGGATTCTGTGATTCTCCATCAATCAAGAGTGCTGTTCCCCAGTTACAGTATGTTTCTGCAAGAAGGTATAATAAGAGATCTATTGAGCTATAGGCTGAGATCACTGCCAAGACACTGTGGACTCCTTATATCATATCTAAGAGCTGGCCATGGGGAACTACCATCTTGTTTGGGATAATTGCCCCAGTTATCAGGATAATGAAGGGCAGACTTTACATGATGGGGAAATTGGGAAACAGGTGCATACCTCTGGAACCCAGAGGTTCACTTGATGCCTCCCAATCCTCCTTGGCTCCACTTTGACTCTCAATAGGCATGGAGGCTGCTGGAGAGATGGCTTAGCAATTAAGGTGCTTGGCTGCAAAGCCAAAGGAACTTGGTTCGATAGTTTGATTCCCCAGATGCACAAAGTGGCACATGCATCTGTAGTTGTAGTGGCTGGAAGCCCCGGCATGTCCGCTCTCTCTCTCTCTCTTCTCTCTCTCCCTCTTCTGGGTGCACCATTATGTACATCCCTAGGATACTTCTGCCCACCCCCCCCTTAACATATATATTATTAACTAGAAAAGGAGTAGATTTTCATATGACTTATTCATAACATCTTAAAGTTCAATTAATTCTCCTCCAACACTCTTCCTTTCCTCCATACCTTCCCCTAACCCTTTTCCTTTTATATTTCTAACCAATAAAAATGTTTCTTTTTCCTAAAGTTACAGTTAGTATAGAATGGGTTACATTTGAGGAACATCTGTGATGTGCCTCCTAAAGCAGGTCTACAGCTCCTTTTTTTTTTTTTTTTTTGGTCATTTTCATATATCAGGGCAGTGCAGTAGCAGAATAAAATACTTTAAAATTTTACTAGGAGACTTCAAGGAAAGCCAGACATGGTGGTAAATATCTGTGATCCCTGCACTTGGAAGATGGAGGAGGAGGATCAAGCCTCAACTATATAGTGAGTTCAAGTCTAGCCTAGGGGAGGAGGAAGAAAGACAGATAGACAGACAGACAGACAGACAGACACACACACACACACACACACACACACGGAGAGAGAGAGAGAGAGAGAGAGAGAGACAGAGACAGAGACAGAGAGACAGACAGACAGACAGACAGAAGGGACAGGGAGTGAGAGAGAAAGAAATGTCATCAGATCTGTGTTCCAACCTGGATCCCTAAGTGAGATTCTGGTACCTGCGCATTAAGATGCTTGGTGCCAAGGAAAAAAAAAAATGACAGGCACAGAAGTGAGAACAAACTTAATGCCTTGATGATTTCATTTTAAAGCCAGTACCCAGTCCTATGTAATTCACAACATAAAGTTATTTAAAGAAACCTTTAAGGCAATGTGGACACACCAGCAGGCAGGATTTCTGTCACATGTTTTTTTCATGCTCAGCTGTGTAGGTTAAATTGACCAAAGCAAAGTCATGGAGAAGCCTTTCCCCTACTGCTCAGCAAGGCTTCCAGGACTATACCATATACTGCTGAACCATGTCCCAGACATGCACATAGATTTTAGGGAAAGAACTCTTCTTACATTCTCATGGTGAAAGGATCAAATTTGCTCCAGTTTACAGCTAGGCCTAAGTTTTAGTTTTCCAGAGACACAGGCAAGACTTCTGGGAAAAACCACAAGGTGCTGTTAATCAACAGTGACCTTGACATTTGGCTGGGTAAGATAGCCACCCAGGGGCCTGAGTCAGTTCTGGCAATACTTCTGAAGTATGACCACAAAAAAGACTTGCCTGAGATAGCGGGCTCCAGGGTGAAGTCAATTCCTGCAATGTCTCTAAAACATATCTAAATATGTCCATGGATGGTAAAATCTGAGACACAGCCAATCAAAAGTGTATAAATGTAACTGCTGCTTGTTTAACCAATCACATTAAAAGATGGCCTAACCCTCCTAAAATTCCCCTAGCTGTGCTTAAAAGGGACCTGTGTGCTCCTCTCAGGGTCACCATTTTGTATGAATGGTTGACCACCACATGCTGGCTGATTATTCAGGATAAATGCTCTTTGCTTTTACATAATATTTGAGTCTGGGGTCTTTCTTCAGTAATTCTCAGATCCTTACAATGAGATAGGATTAAAAGGGAAAGCTCGAACATGCAGGCTATGGACAGAAAGAAGCTCATAGGAAAGTGGTGTCACAAAACATCACCAACAACTGCCACACAAGATTCCCCATGCTGCTCTGAATAACAGTGTGGTGGTCCTTGTGAGGAGGCTTATCTCTAACAATGATCAGGCTCTACAGGAATTGGTCCTTGCTCCAGAGTGCTCTGTTGCAAACAAACCCTATGTTCATGAAAACGTCTTCAGACACCAAAATGATGGCTTTCATGATTTTGTCTCAGGAAGAACCTCAGGAAGAACCAGAAGAACCTAAAACAAGACAGCAGATACTTGAGGTGGGCCCTTATTATTCTGGAACTTTCTATGATAAGACTGTCAGAATGTGTTGGAAAAACATTTAGAGGATCTTGTTGCTAAATCAGAGCCTGATTATAAGCCAAAACCAGAGCAAGGACCTGTATCTGAGATTTAGGAGGAAAAGACCAAGTCAGTATCAGAAGAATCTCTTCCAGAAGACTCTCAGAGGAGTTCTGCAGCACCTACAGACCTATCCAGGAACTGCGGAAAGATGTGTGGACGTGTTGTGCATCTGCAGTCAGTAATAACCTTCTTCCCAGTGTAATCTTTTCCCCTCCTGTTGTTAAAGTGCCAGCTTCCCAGCTCTGCCTGAGCCTCAGATTCCACCACAGAAGATCAAACAGTGTGAGAACAATGAACACATATTCCTCCCAGAGGAGACCCAGGCCAACCCATGATGCTGGTGAGCAAGCTGATGCTGAGCCAAAACAAATTGTGAGGCATCTTGTGTTCACTTTTCACTGGTAACCTGCTTAATGAGGTGAACAGACATTAGATTTCTTTCAAAATTAGGTAATGTGAAGAAGCTTCACGTGAACAGTAATGAGAAATAATCCAATTTGGGTTTGGTTGTGGTTCATCATTGTGAGTTGGTTCAGAAGGTCCTTAGCAATGGGGCTATCATGTTCAAATGTGAAGTCTGAACATGGAAGAGAAATCTGAAGCCACCAGGGAGGGAGCTACCAAGAAAACCATTTGTGAGGACCTAGAGACCCTTGAGGTGGGTGGGGTGGTAGAATGAGAAGCCATCCCATAGAAGCATGGTACAGAAAGTAGGATTTGGGGTGGGAGGAGGGGTTGCTCCAAGGAAGTCAGATACTCTTCAGTGATCTTCACATGGTATGAATGCTAGCTCCTGTTCAATGGTGAAATTACTTCAACTAGCCTTTGACATCTTGTAGTATGAGGACCTAGTCTAGTAGAAAGTGTTTAGACTTGTACAGTTTTATTTCTCTTGGCATTCATGGTATGTACTCTACCCCTCCCTTTCCCCTCCTTATCTCTGAGTCTTTCACTTTCAATTTTGTGGGAAGATAGTTTAGGAGTAATGAACTTTTAAAGGAGGAGGAATTTCCTTGCTTACTTTGAATATATCAACTGTATTTATTTTAAACACTCATATCCTCACATGAATGTGTCTCATTGCTGACATTTGATATGCCTCATTGGAATATTTTCTTACTTTCTATATGCTTCAAAAGCCTCTGTGAAATATAGGATTTTTTAAACATTTTTTGAGAGATAGATAGATAGATAGAGAGAGAGAGAGAGAGAGAGAGAGAGAGAGAATTGGCATGCCAGGGCCTCAGCCACTGTATTTGAACTCCAGACATGCCACCTAGTGGGCTTGTGAGACTTTGTGCTTGCCTCACCTTGGTGCATCTGGTTTACATGGGATCTGGAGAGAGATGGAACATGGGTACTTAGGCTTCACAGGCAAGTGCCTTAGCTGCTAAGCCATCTCTTCAGCCCTTAAGCATTTTTGAAAGCAGGAAGATTGAGTTGCCTCTTGAGAGTTAAGACTACCTTGTTAGGCTGGAGAAATAGCTCAGTGGATAAATCACTTGCCACATATGTGTGAGGACCTGAGTTCAGATCCTTAGCACCACATAAATGCTGGGTGGGCATGGTGGCCACTTGTAATCCCAGCAGTCTGAGATAGGGAAGCCCTGGGGAAAGCTGGCTAGCTAGACTCTCTGAATCCAGGGAAGCTCTGGCTGAGTTTCACTGAGAGACTGCCTCAGTAAAACAAAGTGTTTGAGGAAGACACCCCACATCAACCTCTACACAGACTTCTAATGTGGAAAACTCGCAGTTTGAAAAATTTGACATTTTAATTCATGCTGGAATGGTTAACTGAATAAAAAATGCTAATAGAAAAAAAAAAAAAGAGAGAGGACATTAAAGGGAACCACAAGGCATAGAAGAGGTCCTTTTTGAGCAGTATTGGCCATGCCTGACTTTCCTCTCCTCGTCAGAGCCTGCCTTCATCCCAGGGCTCTTCATTGTTTCACACAAAAGAGCCACATATCTGATTCATGCTCTGAGGAGTATGAATGGGGGCGACTGATGGCTGGGGAACTTTCTGAAGAGCCTTGAACATTTAATCATCATGAACAATTTAGTCCACTTCAGCTGAAGTTTTCATAAGCTCCACATACACCAGAATTTGCTTGAGAATTGAAATAAAGGCTTCTTTGGTATTCATAATAGGATTGGTCCTCATCTATGTGGGACCCACTATTGTTGCAGATTTTCAAAGTGTCAAGTTCTTTATCTTGTGGCCAGAAAAAAATTAGGAACATGGACAATGAATACGGCAAAGGAGATTCAGCGAGAAAAAGGTGGAAAAGCCTCCAAGTGTCAGGATAAGAATGCTTAGGATTCCAACCAGCATTCAAAGGAGAGAAAGGGAAAAGAAGACAAAGTTAGGTTTTTTGAGTTAGGACTCAGAACAGTGGGCAGGCTCAGAAAATAGAGTCTGTGAGCAACTGCATTGATTGAGGGAGGGGCTTCTGGAGGACAAATTATGTTATTTTATTAAAAGGATAAATATTCTTCCCACCTTCTTAGCATTTCTGCAGGCGACGGGGTGGCCTCTTGGTCAGATTCAGTTTTAACAGAGGGAAGGGCTGGAGAGATGGCTTAGTGGTTAAGCGCTTGCCTGTGAAGCCTAAGGACCCCGGTTCGAGGCTCAGTTCCCCAGGTCCCATGTTAGCCAGATGCACAAGGGGATGCACGCGTCTGGAGTTCGTTTGCAGAGGCTGGAAGCCCTGGCGCGCCCATTCTCTCTCTCTCCCTCTATCTGTCTTTCTCTGTGTCTGTTGCTCTCAAATAAAAAAATAAAATAAAAATTAAAAAAAAAAAACAGAGGGAACCACAGTCTTATGTTTTGGGTCACTTAGAATGTCATGTCCCAACTCAGGGCCAGAAGTAAAACTCAAATTAGCTTTCCCTCAATTAAAGTCCTGATACTTCTGTCCTTCCTTTTATGGTATTTTAAGTCCTATAGAGAAGCAATTGTGATGTTTCCCCTTCTAATGTTAACATAGAAACATGAGGTAGAGTCTGTTTTCCAATCACCTCCAAGCCTAATGTCTGCCTAGATACTTGTCAATAGGAAGGAGATTATTTTATCATTTGTTATTTTATCTCTTTGTGTATCTGCCAGGAAATGGAGCTAGAAAGACACACTATTCACATCATAAGTACTTGAAATAAAACTGAGTTGTTTTTGCACACATTTTAAAGATAAAGATTATTATAAAGCTGATGTTTATCTTGCTTTTCTTGACATAAGAATTCCTTTTTTCGTGGGTCTAGAATAGGGCTTTCTAGCTACACTGTAAAGCAAGGAGATGTTCACGTCATTTGAGAAAAACTACTATAAAGTAAATTTACATGATGCTTAAAACCTCAGTGATTATATAAGTGTATCTGTTTCATAAAAGAATGAATTTATATCTGCCTCTTAATAATAAAAATGTTGCTACCCAGTTGATTCGGGCGAGGCGATCACTGTGAAGAAGAGGGCATGCGGGATGAATTGTAGCCTCATCTAACTCGAACTGGATCAGAACAACTATGCTGGGATCCTTGTCTCTACATAGGCTCCAGATGCTCGTTCTTTCTTTTTTTTTAAAAAAAAAATTATTTATTTATATTTATTTATTTGAGAGCAACACAGAGAGAGAAAGAGTCAGATAAATAGAGAATGGGCATGCCAGGGCCTCCAGCCACTATAAACTAACTCCAGATGAATGCGCCCCCTTGTGCATCTGGCTTACGTGGTCCTGGGGAATCAAGCCTTGAACTGGGGTCCTTAGGCTTCACAGGCAAGCGCTATCTCTCCAGCCCCAGATGCCTGCTCTTAATCAAAAGTAAAGCAAAATTTCAATTTACTTCAAAGCTGCCCAATGTAGTTATTAGAAGGCTAATGATATCTTATGACTGAGTGGACATCTCAGGGCTGTCTCACAACAGGCAGGAGGGTACAGTGAGTAATGACAAGCATTTCATTCCAAGGAGAGAATGCCTGTGGACCCAGGGCTTTGAAAAGCAAAGTGTTGCTCCAAGGCCTGGCATTATTATTGGTGAAATTTATCTTTCGTGATGAGACAGAAAAGATGCTCTTCTCCTGGCCTTGGTTTCCTTTTCATTCATCAGTCCACAGTGAGATGGTTTGAATGAGCTCAGGCTCAACTGAGACCCAGATGAAAGGCCCAACAGAGGAAGGAAAAAGAATCCTCAACCTATTGATAGAAATTAGAAGCAAGGTGGCTCCTCTTTTGCAGGGATTTAGTTAAGGACACAGGCCCTAATGAACATAGATGTGGTGAGACTAGAAGGGAACTCCAGTCTCTCTTAGTATGATGACCAGGAACAACTTCCTGGCTCTTCCTCCTTAAGTCTTCACTGGCTCCCCACCTCCTATTTCTACTTCCATTTTCTGAGTCTGTGCCCTCCTTTCTGACCCATCAACCACAATCAAGGTCCTTCATGTCCATTTAGTCTTAACCACTGAAGTTCATCCCACCTGGATGCCTAGTTTACATCTTCAAGGTTATTAGCAAACTGATCCAAAGTTGCCATGTGAATTTTTCTCTTGAGACCTCTTCAAGCCTGGGAGCTTTTCTGCCTTACTATCTGCTTTATTTTACTAAATAAATCTTTTATAAGTTACCCTTCTGTATGCCTACACTTGTCAATTCCTCTGTCATTGTCAGACAGGAGCTTGAGAGCCTCTGGCTTGGGGAATTAAATTGTCTGGCATTGTAACCCCAAGCTATGTCTCTCCAGCATTCAAAGTTCTGTTGCTTTCAAAGCTGGTAACACCAGAAGTAGGAGATTTCCAAGTGGAAGCATTTGCAGTTTTAATGCCAAACTTGAAATGTAAGCTCAGAAAATTTCTAGGCAACAGAGGAACTAATCGTATTTAGAAATACCCAATATGTTTAAATATTTAGATAGCTTCAAACCTAATAGACCACACCTGAGATATTTTATAGTATATAACCCCAGGAAAGTACAGAAAAGCACACATAGTACTATATTTTCCTCAACCCTAAAACTCCAGTTCAAAAAGTCATCAGAATGGATTGTGAATTCTTGGAACAGTAACTGAAAGGAATCCTAAAGAGGAAAGATATGTTTTTGAGTTGTTTGCATCACCACATAATATGTAATACTTGAGATTACTCCGGATTAAAAAGATTCCCTCACCTCTCCATTAAGAGAATGATGTTGGGCTGGAGAGATGGCTTAGCGGTTAAGCGCTTGCCTGTGAAGCCTAAGGACCCCGGTTCAAGGCTCGGTTCCCCAGGTCCCACGTTAGCCAGATGCACAAGGGGGCGCACACGTCTGGAGTTCGTTTGCAGAGGCTGGAAGCCCTGGCGCGCCCATTCTCTCTCTCTCCCTCTATCTGTCTTTCTCTCTGTGTCTGTCGCTCTCAAATAAATAAATAAATAAATAAAATTAAAAAAAAAAGAGAGAATGATGTTAACTTACACACATACCATTATGTTACCTAAGAAAAATTGAAGCCTTCCCTCAGACCACTAAAGAAATGTTAAAGAACATCAATAACAGCAAAATTTGCTCATGGGGGCTGGAGAGATGGCTTAGAGGTTAAGGCACTTGCTTGCATAGCCAATAGCTTGGGTTTGATTCTCCAGTGCCCATGTAAAAGCCAGATGTGCTAAGTGGCACATGTATCTGGAGTTCATCTGCAGTGACCAGAGGCCTTGGCATGCCCATTCTCTCTCTCTCCAAAGAAATAAATATGTTTTTTAATCTACTCATGATCTTATTTTATGGAAAGTGCTTGAGTCTATGTCCATACCACCCTAAATATGCCCAGTGTTGTCTGGAGAGTGTTATGAAATACTGACATTATTCTTCACTGGTTGTGCATACAACATGTGATTGTTGCTGAATTTTAGGTGAGTTCAGACATATGTAAGTTGAGACATTATTTCATGGTGACTCAACTTAGGAGGAAACAAGTTCTATGTGTTGTATTTCCAGTCTGACATGTGAGATCAGTTCCTTAGACCATGAGTTTGTCCTGGTGACTGTCCAGCTCTCCACATATCATGCTTGTTTTCATGAAATGAATGACACTGATTTTTTGCAAGTGTGTATGCATATGTGGTCCTATCATTTTGGGGTGTGTGTGGGTATGTATATAGGGGTGTGCTTGTATATGTGTGAGGAGGACAAAGGTCAATGTCAGGTGTTTTCCTCAATCACTCTCCACCTTATGTTATGAGACAGGTTTATCTCACTGAACCTAAGTTAACCTAAGCTTATGGAGTCAGCTAAACTGACTAGCTAGCTACCAGTAAGCCCTAGGGATGCTCTTCTCCAAGCTTTCCCAGAGCTGGGATTTACAGGGGTGTCCTACCATGCTGACGTTTTAATATGGGCTCTGGGGATCTGAACTCAGGTTCTCAAACTTGTACGACATTCACTTTGTGCACTGAGTCATCTCCCCAGTCCATTGAAATTGATTTTTCTAAAATTGAGAAAAATTGAAAAGAAAATTGACTCATAAATGCTGATAGAATAACTAGAAAGTTGAGCTTAAACAACAGTCATAGGTCTCAACTAGAAATTAGAAGTGTGGAGTAAATCAAGTAGTGGAAATTCAGCAGCGACCTGGTTGAACACGAACAATTCATCATATACTCTCACCAAAAGAGGAAAATATGCTTTGTGAAACAGTTTCAGCTGATGTCTCAGCTAGCATGAAAATTGCTCATCAAATGAAAGATAAAATTTTAGTGGAAATTGAAAAGACAATTGTGTTGTAATGATATGTACAAGATGCCTTTGCTTGTACAGAAAACTGATTTGGGTGAAATCCAGACACTTCCAAAATTAAGAATTTGAGGATTTGAGAAAAACTAGATCCTTATCATTCAAATGGAATGGAAATTCAAGTGGAAACCTGAAGAAATTTATATCTATTTGTTGATCATCACCTATGTGTATAAGTTCCTGTCATCTATACATTTATGTATCTGTCTACAAAACTATTTAAACACCATGTACCTGTGAAATCTATATGTAAATGAGTATACATATCTATTTTTCTATCATCATTTAATTTTTTGTGAGGCAAGCCCAACAGATTAGCCTTTTTTATGAGAGAGAGAGTATGTGTGTGTGTGTGAGAGAGAGGAGAGATAGAGAGAGAGAGAGGCTGGCATGCCAGGGTCTCCAGCCACTGCAATCAAACTCCAGGTGTGTGTGCCATCTTGTGCGCATGTGCGATCTTGTGCATCTGGCTTACATGGGATCTGGGGAGTCTAACATAGGTCCTTAGGCTTCACAGGCAAGGGCCTTAACCACTAAGCCATCTCTCCAGCCCACATTAAAAAATTTTTAAACAGGGTTGAAATGTGTCACATCTTGTGCTAGGAGGAGTGTTATAGACCTCAGGGGATATAGATTTTCAGTGGAGGAAGCCTAAGACACATCACCATGGAAAACTTTTACAGAACAATGAGTTGTGGCTCAAGATTACAAAGAACATAGCCCTTTGGTTTACATTTTCTATTAAGTGAATCCTCATTAAATAACCAGAGAGGTAGAAAAATCCACTCTGCCCTATCTATCCCTTGATATTTTTTCCCCAAATTATTCTTAGTTCTTGGCCTTATGAATTACATATCACATGGCAACTTGTCAACCAGGTATTGAGGATTAAAGGAAGAAAATAGTAGTTCTCTGGGCCTTCCTGTGGGTGTCTTATGACTCAAGAACAGGTACGAGGGGCTCTCCTTCTGCTCATGTGCTTTCCACACAGGTGAGAGAACCATCATAGGCATGGGTGGTGCAGTGGTTTCTGAAAGACCATCTAGAAGCTGGCTTGTCTTTCTATCTTTCAGGATGTGTGTATGAACCCATCCTTATCCTCATTTCCTATACTAATATTAATAGCAAATACAACCTGACATCATTACTGAAAGGTCTCTTCTGTATGTATTAGTTAGCTACAACTCCTTTAGCAGGTAAATACTACTATTACCCTATTTTACAAATGAGGGAAAGGGGCACAGAGAGGTTTAGCAATTGTTGAAAATAACAGCAGCTACTAAACTGCAGAGCCTGAATTTCAGATTATCAGTTTAGCCTGGAGGCTGCTCTAATTGCTAAAGATAACTGACTCTCTGGTGCACAGCCATGATGGGAAGTCAACTGCCCTCCCTTTGGCTAACTGACGTGCTCAGTGGAACTGAACCCATAGCTGGAGCTGGGAAACAAGTCAGAACCATACCCATAAATGAACCCACTCTCCATTAAACTGTCTCTAAAAAACAATGGTTATTACATTTACTTGGTGCTAACTTTACTCTCCATCAGAGAATCTGCTTCTCTTTTTCAGATAGATGCAGATCCTAAGGAGAGAACCAGCCCATCATACCTCAAAAGAACCCCAGCTGAAACTAAGAATAATTGGGGAAACATGCAAGAAAGCTTGACAAACCGGGAACCAGCATAATGGTGAAGGAGATAGACACAGAGAACAATCAACCCCTACCAAACCAGAGATCCAGAGACACAGAGGTGCCCAAAATCTCAACAAGAAAGCAGACCTAAAATGACCCCAACATGGCTCAGGGAAATTTGCAGAAGAGGTGGTGGAAAGAATATCAGAGCCACACATTTGGTCATGACACACAGAGACATTTCCTCCTACCCAAAACTAAAGGCTAGCCCCACAATGCACGACCCATATACCCCAGCAAGGAGGGTCCCTGTGGAGAGGGGAGGACATGGAGGAGGCTAACAATGGTATCAACCTGACCATATTCACTGACTACAAAAATTAAAAAAAAAAAAAAAAAAGATGCTGCCTCTGGCCCCAAAGGTGAGCAGGTGGGGGTGGGGAGTGCCTCTCAGCTGTTAAACCCTGAGTGCCATGTGTGACAGGAAACGCGAGGCAATCTTATCCCATCAGCCTTTCTCTAGCAGACTCTGTTTTCTGCCCTCCAGCTCAGTGCGTTGTCTGTTAGGAAGAAAGGGCAAACAGCACTGAAGGACTTAGAACACATCTCGGTAGGAACTGGAATTCTGACAATGCTCAGGTTGTGGCCCTGCCTATTGGCCAGATGAAGGATAGAAAGGGCAACAAAAGGTTCTCCAATGCAGACATGCGCTCTGCTAGAAATGAGTCTCCCACACTCTGTGGCTAGTGGATAACTGCTGCCTGGTGAACAGAGCCTGGAAGACTGTCTTTTAGGAGTTTCTGTCTCTCCATGGCTCAAAGTTGCAGGTACAGAGTATGAGGGAGGGTGTGTGGAAACCCAGGGCTCCTGCTGGGCCACTTCTTCCTGACTGGGCATCATGAGCTGCTGTTCACTCTCTTCTTTTTAAAGCAGAAATGAAATTTGTCAGAAATAAAAGTCAAGTTCTCATCTTAGCTCACAAAAAAAAAAGAGTGAGCCAGCACCATGTAATCTTGTCCTTCTCTCCTTTTTGCAAGAAAAAAAAAATTGAAGCTACCTTAAGTCACTGAAGGAAGCAATCATCTGAAGAATAGGCTAAATCAGCCATGGTTGGACTGAGGTGGGGAGTGGGAAAACATCCAGGGGCGTGGGCTGAGATTGCAGGGGCTTTGCTGACCTATTTCTGTCAAAGCTGCAAAACATGACAGCACCCACCGCCCAGGAAAAACAGCAGTCTGTACCCATGACAGATACCGTGTCTGCAGCTTGTTTCTCTGCCTGCCCTCTGGGTGACCATGCTTTCCCAAGCATCCAAAGAGCAGGGAAATCCCCTCCCCACCAAATATATTATCTCTGCTTCATCCCCAGCCTTCCTTGCAAAGGGAACATTTTGATGGGATAAAAATTGAGTCTAAAATGTGATTGTACGTGGTTTTGTCCCGGATACGCAACATCTATAAGTGTGTGGTGCACCCACCCTTCGATTTGTTGGACTGGATGCCACATTCCACTGTTTGATTTTACCCCAAAGTTCTACTTCTAGTTAAAAATCAATAATTCACTTTAACCACAACATTTTACTGCTATTTGCAAGAGCATACTTTCTCTCTCTTTTTTTCTTTACTTTATTTTTCCTCATTTTCTTAATTAGAATGGTTTCTTTGAAAATAATTTAACCTTAGAGTGAACAAAATGAAATGACAGCTCTCTGCTTAACATGCCATAATCTTCCCCTTGTGATTTTCCAAAGGAATGGCTTGGGGACACAGGGCAGAGTTTAAGAAATGTCTGCTAAGAAAGCAAATGAATCTTCAGGACACTTTCCTTCACTAGAAACTAGCCCTACCATATCCATTATTTTCAATGATGGTGGGGTATGTCTAAATTCTTGTGCCATATCTCTAAGCATTATGTAATTATATAGCCCTGAGCAAATTTCTTAACCAGTTTGTGCCTTCATATCCTCATTTATTAAAAAAAAAAAAGGGGGGGGTAATAAAAGACTGTTGGAAAAGGTCAAATGGGACAATTCATGTGAAGTTCTTACTAGGCCACTTAGCTTGCTGTAAATCCTGAATACATGTTACCCATCAATCCTGGTCCAATGCTCAACTTTTCATGGGTGTGCAGAGGCGTTCCTCTTTCCTGGTGAGTGGCACTCTGATGCTCAGCCCACTTTCAGAGAGGAGATGACTCCTCATCCCTATATTTCATGCTACTTTGCCTGACAATGACTTTTTCGCTGTTGTTTGTTCGAGGTAGAGTCTCACTCTAGCTCAGGCTGACCTGGAATTCACTACGTAATCTCAGGGTGGTCTTGAACTCATGGTGGTGATCCTCCTACCTCTGCCTCCTAAGTGCTGGGATTAAAGGTGTGCACCACCACACCTGGCTTTGTGCCTGACAATGAGATGGCTCTTTTTCTACTTACTGTTGAGGCATGGCAAACCACCTTAAACTTGAAACCAGTACATCACAACCACTGAATTAGGCTCTTAAATTTTGCGGGGTAGAATATCAGTTACCTCTCTCATTGCTGGGATAAAATATCTTACCAGAAGCAACTTATGGAAGGTTTAACTTGGCTTATAATTCCAGTAGGTAGAATTCATCAGTCCATCTTGATGGGGAAGGTATGGCAAGGCAGAGCAGGAAGCTGTAGTCAAATTTCACTAGCACAGGAAAGAGAGAGAAGGGGGAGAGAAAGAGAGGGAGAAGAGAGAAGAAGGTAAGAGGGAGAGGGAAAGAGGGAGAGTAGAAAGTACATAGGGGCTGTAACACTTCAAGGCACACTCCGAGTGATACATTTACTCCTCCAAGGCTCTACCACCTAAAGGCTCTACAACCTTCCAACAGCACTACCACTAGGGATCAAGTATTCAAACACATGCTTCTATGTGAGGCATTTTACATTCAAACCACCACAGGTGGGAATTAAAGCTGGGCAAAGTAAGATTGTCTTTTTCACAACATCTGGGTCGTCGGGTAGGAAGACTTGGTTGTCTGGGGCTGGTTTCATTCATACATTTGGCATCTAGTGGGGTGTACAGGTTGTCCTTGACTTATGATAAGGATTACCCCTGCTAAGTCTGTTCTTAGCTGAAATATTGTAAGTCAAAAATGTATTTTATATACCTAGCCTACCAAACTTCCTAGCTTACTAACACAGTGGTACATTGTGGGGCTATTGGTTACTTCTCCTTGTGACTGTGTGGCCAACACAGCTTTAGCTCTCTGCCCCTATACAGCATCTCCAAAAAGTACCGTGCCAAATAGCACTAGCCTGGGGGAAGTTCCAAATGGAAAATTCAAAATGCAGTCTCTACAGAATGCATGTTACTTTCACACCAACATCATGAAGTTGAAACCCTGTAAAATGAATCCTTGCAAGTTGGGGGCTGTCTGGATTACTTTGCTAGGGCTGTCATAGCAACCGAAATGTATTCACTCACAGTTGTAGAGGCCAGATGCTCCAAATCAACATGTTAGCAGGGCCACGCCTCTCAGAGCCTGTAGGGGAGTATCCTTCCTTGCCTGTACAGATCCTGGTTTCTCTAGGGTCCCTAGCTTATGGCAGCAAAACTTTGGACCCTGCCTCTGTCTCTACATGACCACATCTTATCTAGTTACATAGGCAGTAGTTCTATTTCCAAATCAGGTCACACTCTGAGGTCCTGATGATTAGACTTCAACATATATTTTGGGAAGATACAGTTCAACCCATGACCATTGGGCTGACTCAAAGATCAAACTCAGATGAGATTATTGATCAAAGTCTACAAATCTACATGTAGCCTCTCCATGTGACCTGCTGAAGTGTTTTGGGAGTGTCACACCATGGTGGCTGGATTCTAAGGAGCAGCATCCTAGAAGCAAGTGTTCTAAAAGAACCGTATGGGAGTTGCACAGTATCTCTCAACCCAGGCTTTTCATCACACAGCACCATGTATACCAAAGTCAACCGGTCATGAATCATTCAGATTCTCCCTCTTGATGGAGGAATGTCAACGATTTATTTTAGAGGTCATATTTTAATCCCTTTTCATCTCACGCCACCATACCACAGCCTAAGGATAATCTTTCTGAAATGGCTCTTTTTTTTTGATGTATAGTATGTGAGATGTGGTGCTGTGTGTGTTGTGTTGTGTTGTGTTGTGCTGTGTGGTGTATGCACATAAATGTGCAGATGTCTGTACCTGTGCATGGGCACAGAGGCCAGAGGAGAATGTTCAGTGTCCTTTCTCTATCACTCATCTGCATATTTTGTTGAGATGGAATCTTTCCCTGAACATGGAGCTATAGTTTTTGTGAGCCCCAGTGACTCTTCCATCTCTGCTTCCCACAGGACAGAGGTTACCAATGTCTGTGGACAAGCCCAACCATTCATGTGGGTCCTAAACAATTGAGCTCAAGGCTGGAGAGATGGCTTAGTGGTTAAGGAGCTTTCCTGTGAGGCCTAAGGACCAATGTTCAACTCTCCAGATCCATGTAAGCCAGATGCACACGGTGACACAAACGCACAAGGTTGCACATGTGTACAAGGTGGCACATGTGTCTGGAGTTTGAGAGCAGTGGCTCGAAGCCCCAGGTACCAATTCATTCTCCTCTCTCTCTCCTCTCTCCCCGCCCCCATAAAGGTGTGTACCACTACCAGAAAAAAAAAAAAAAAAAGAAAAAGAAAAGAAAGAAAAAGAATTTAACTCAGATTCTCATGTTTGTGGCACATGCTCTTATCCACTGAACCATCTCTTCAAGCCTGAAATTGCTCTTTTTTAATTCCTATATTAAAATACAGAACACAGGATAGCTTGTGAGGAACCAGAAGGGTTATTCTCTCCCACATTCCCATTTTTCAATGCCATTTTGAAGACAGGATGTAGGGATGAATCCATGTATCTTTATATTTTGATTTTCAAATCACCAGAGAACTTTAAAGAGAAAAAAAATTAGATCAGAAAAAAGCATTTTTTGAGAAAAAAAGAATTCTATATGAGCTTAAAATAGAAAACATGACTGAGGTGATTACAAGTTGTTGTCAGGAAGCAGGAAGAGGCTGTCAGGTGAGAATGCCACAATCCCACAGTCACTGTGTAAGTGCTGCTGCTTAATTCCAGGGAACAAACTGCCAAAATATTGTGGAGAGATGATGTTAATGTCAGATCATCTTACTTTCTCTCTTACTTTTTGGGTAGATTCCTAAATATACTCAGCACACATTTATTTTACTGAACTTTTTACTGTGGGATCTAGAACACAGATAACTACCTGACCACCTTCATGTTGAATGTTATTAATATATATATATATATATATATATATATATATATATATATACATACATATCTTTGGTGTTGGGGATATGGCTGTGTTGGAAAAGTGCTTGTTACACAAGACTTAGAAGACCTGAGTTAGGATCCCCAGCACCCTTGGGAAAGTTGGGTGTGGTGGCATATGCCTGTAATTCTAGTTCTGGGCGGGCGGGGGGGGGGGGTGGAAACAAGACGATCACTGGGTCTTGTTTGCTATCTAATCAAGACAAATCAGTGAGCTCCAGGTTCAATGAAAGAACCTGTCAAAAGCTAAGATAGAGTGCTGCAATTGAGGAAGACACTTGATATTTACCTCTGGCCTTCACATGCATGGGAACACATGGTCATACATACATACATACATACACACACACATGTGCCACAGAAATATATACAAACATGCATAAGCACACAATAATATACATAGCTTGATTCATGCTTACCAAAACCATGTATGAAAATATTCATAGCAACACTATTGAAAGTTGCTCACTTCAACTGGAAGTTACCAAGGTTTCTTTAGCAGCAAAACAGATATACCTCTTAGTGGGTACTGTACAGTGAGAAGAAAGATCTGGAATGACATAAAGTGACATGATAAATCACACAAATAATAGGAGAAATAAAAATGGCATACGAGAACACACAGTACAATTTTGGTTACATAAGACACCCAAAGCAAAATGTATATTCTCTCTAATAAGGCTAAAAAATAGTTACTCTCTGGGGGAAGAGTGACTGGAGGAGGTAAGGGGAAGGGACTTCTGGTAACTTTCTGTTTTTGGACCTTGGTGTTGGTTGCATGGGTGTATTGAGTGTGTAAGAATATACACTTGACATGTGCACTTTATATGCATATTTTGCTTCATCTAAAAAAGTTAAAAATAAAGTGTTTACACTCAAATAATCAACAGGGTATGACAAAAAAAGTATATGACTCATGGAAAAAAATCATCAAAAACTCTTCTCATTGAGACTTGCAATGTCCATATCCAAGTAACTGATTCTTTTGGCCTTGTGGTTTCATATTGTTTTCATTTTTAAACAGCAAAATATATACTATCACATCTTCAAAAAGGTCATTCAAGTTCCATCCCTTGTTTAAAAGGAGAGGAAAGGAATAAAGAGAGCTTTGGAGACAGAATACTGTACACTTCATTTTTTAAGGGACCCAGGATTGCAGAGTAGAAAAACCACATACATCCTGACAATCTCCACACATATAAAGTACCCTAGTCATAATTCCCTCCCACCCCCCCTTTGTTCATTGGTTATTTTGTTAAGGTGGAAGCAACTACCTTGGAGATTATGTCATTTTAAAAATACATGTAGTGGGCTGGAGAAATGGCTTAGTGATTAAGCGCTTGCCTGTGAAGCCTAAGGACCCTGGGTCAAGGCTCCATTCCCCAGAACCCACATTAGCCAGATGCACAGGGGGGTGCATGCGTCTAGAGTTCGTTTGCAGTGGCTGGAAGCCCTGGCACACCCATTCTCTCTCTCTCTCTCTCCCACTTTCTCTGTCTATCACTCTCAAATAAATAAATAATAAACAAAATTTTTTTAAAATACATGTAATATAGGCAAAGGCTGTCAGTCATAAGAGAAGTTTTAAGCTAAGTGATTCTTGAAAGGAACCACAGGAAATGCTCAGGTACCTTACAGGAGCATTTCTCTAAAGTTTGGGCAGCACTTGCTCCCCGTTTTGGTTAGATGAGAAACACATTTAATCCCAGTTCCTGGGGCCTTCTGAAAACATGTTCAGATGTACTCTATTTCTCAGCTGCGTTTGCTTCTCTGTTCTCAAAGAGCAGTGTTTTCTTTTAGTACAAACTTTAAGGATGGCTGGATGTTGTGGGGCACACCTTTAATCCCAGCACTTGGGAGGCAGAGGTAGGAGGATTGCCGTGAGTTCGAGGCCAACTTGAGACCACATAGTGAATTCCAGGTCAGCCTGAGCTAGAGTGAGACCCTACCTCAAGAAACCAAGAACCAAAACAGAACAACAACAACAACAAAAAAAAAACCCACCAAACTATAAGGCATGGACTGAGAAAAGCAGACTGGTTACTAAGAAGGAAGCTGGCACTGACAACTTCTTAGCTTCTGATGGAAGGAAAGGAGTGCCTTCACATCTGAAGGTTTACCTCGCAGTGGAGAGAGGAGGTAAGAGGGAGTGAATAGGAGAGGAGGGATTAAGAATCACCAGGCTCCTGTGCAGTGTCAAAGCTACTTAGGTTATGAGAAATATGTCTTACAACAGTTTTTAGGCTGCAGAGCTGTTATTTTTTTCTAGTATGATGTGGACAATTTAGACAGGATTGAGAATTCCAATTTAAAACTCATAGTTTTATGAAACATAGCAGAGTATTTGACTATAGTATTTTTTGTGGAATCTCCCCTATTAGTCATATGATTGTATAGGCTCAGTCAGTTCCTGTTAAATTTGTAAAAACATCAGTATACTTAGAAAAGTCCAGAGAGATAATCTAATCCCATGTAATGAAATTCCAGTTTTTATATTTTCACTGAATATCTTAAACCATTAAACAACTACAATAACAACAACTAAATTTTCCTAGAGGTTTCCTTCAGCAATAGACCTGACCTGGAGGATTTATATCACTTGGTGACCAAGGACCTTATTCCCAGAGCCACTTTATGACTCACTTCCTGCAGGAGTTTTTGAGAGTCAGAATGACTTCTTCCCTGAAAGACATGTGTCACTAGGAAGACCATTGTTGGTATCTATTGTGTGACTAGGACTTGAACACCAGACTCAAGGGGCCTGATTCACTTTGAATGGCTTGGGAGGAAATGGCTATGCTGAGTTCTTCCTGGTATAAGGACCTAGGGGCCATCATAAAGCATCTAAGTGGGGGCTGTACTGATTTAAGCTTTGGCACCCTGTTTTTCATGAAATCCCAATCTCCCCCAAGTTTTTTATTAGTTATGTATATAGTGTATATACAACCATGATTGTACCATTGTTAGCCTTCTCCCTGTCGTACCCCCCTGTGGACTGTGGGTGTTGCATTGTGGGGGTGGCCATCGGTTATGGGGGAGAGGCAATGTCTTTGTGAATAATGACTCAACTTATGGCTCTAACAATCTTTCCACCCCCTCTTCCATGAATTTCCCTGAGCTATATTGGGTTCACTTTAGGTCTATTTCAGTGATGAGGTCTTGGGAGTCTCTGTGTCTCTGGATATCTGATTTGGTAGGAATTGAGTGTTTTCTGTGTCTTTCTCCTTCACCCTTGTGCTGATACCAGGTTCACCAAGAAAACAGATCTTGTTCATTTCCTCACTAACTCTATGGCTTCAGTTGGTGCCCAGGTGGGGTGCAATGGGCTGATTCTCTCCTCAGGTTTTGCATCCATCTGAAAAAGAGAAGCAAATTATCCAACAGGCAAGAAATATGGATGCCCACTGTTATTTTAGAGAGAATTTAATAGGTGTAAGTCCTCTTGTAGCCCACTATTGGTGAGAGCTTGATATTGTAGAGTGGGCTCCTTTTTAGATATGGTTCTGACTTGTTTCCCCATTCCAGGTATGGGTTCTGTTCCACTGAGTGGATCCGTTAGCCAAATCAAGAGCAGTTGGAAACCCACCATGGCTGTGTGCCACTACTGCAGTTGTGTGAGCATCATGTCAGGCTGATTGCTGTTGAGTAGCTTAGACTACCAGCCACTTAGACAGATGTTGGTCATTTTCCCCCAGTCACTCATATAGCACCTTCTGGCACTAGACAAGCTAACTGTCTGGGGATTGATTATCTTCCAGTTTCCAGCCAGGTCACTCCATGTTCCATCCCAACAGCATATGGTGTCTTTGGCAGTAGGGTCTTACCATTAACCTTTGGTGGGTCATCAAGTACTCTGACAGAATTCTGACTTCTTTTGGGCAACCTTATAAGTTTTTCTGATTAACAGCTCTTAGTGGATGTTATCCACATGCTGTCACTGGGAGTTACAGGTCAGTGCCAAGGGAGAAGAAGGAATCAAAATATAGGTAATATAAAATAGAAACAGAGAAAAGAGAGAGAGAAAAACAGGAGAAGATTCAGGATAGTCTTTATCATACCCTTTCCAGGCCCCAGTGATTCAGGTACTCTCTCTACGTACCTGATGAAAGTGACTTTTTAGTATGTCTTTCAGGATGTAGGATTTTATGGTACCATTTCCATTTGGGTCCAGTTTTTTGTCCCCCCTTACCCTCCCCCCACCCCACCATCCTTATTGACCAATCCTCAAGATGTTTATTAGGTATGTAAGCAGCATGTGCAGATTCAGGTTAGAGGCCACAGATGAGTGAGACAATGTGACAATTATCTTTCTGTGATTGGATGAGTTTGCTGAGAATTATCTGTTACAAGTTTGAGCATTTTTCTTCAAATTTCATTGTGTTATCTTTCCTTACTGCTGCATAGAATTCCATCATGTAGATATATCACATCTGGGTTGATCCCAGCTCTTAGCTATTATGAATTGAGCAGCTATAAACATGGTGGAGCAAATATCTCTGAGCTGAGGTTTGGAGCTTTTAGGGTAAATACCCAGTAAGGGAATAACTGGGTCTGTTGGTAACTTTAAAAATATTTTATTTTTATTTATTTATTTGAGAGAGAGATTTAGAGATGAACCTATTTCTCTATCCAGAAAGCCTTATAAACCCCAAAGCAAAGAAACCCACTGGCAACATGTCCTTGAGTCCCTTCTCATCTGAACTCTCCTCCTATGGAAGCTCTTGTCTCTTCTCTCTGATATTTTCTTTTTCTTTCTTTCTTTTTTTTTTTTCTGGTTTTTCGAGGTAGGGTCTCACTCTGGCCCAGGTTGACCTGGAATTAACTATGTAGTCTCAGGGTGGCCTTGAACTCACGGTGATCCTCCAACCTCTGCCTCCTGAGTGCTGGGATTAAAGGCGTGCACCACCACACCCGGCATGATTTTTTTCTTTTCAAAATATTTTATTTACTTATTTATTTGAGAGAGAGGAGAAAGAAGCAGAGACACAGAGACAGTCAGAGAGTGAATGGGCACACCAGGGCTTCTAGGCACTGAAAATGAACTCCAGATGCATGTGCCACCTTGTGCACCTGGCTTACCTGGGAACTGGGGAATCAAACCTGGGTCTTTTGGCTTTGCAAGCAAATGTCTTAACTGCTAAGCCATCTCTCCAGCCCCTCTCTGCTTCTTCTATACTACCGTCTGCTTCCTCTCTGCAATAAGCTTTCCCTCTAAACCTGCTTTCTCTCTGCTGAAGTTTCATCATTAAAACTCATCCTTCGGGCTGGAGAGATGGCTTAGCGGTTAAGCGCTTGCCTGTGAAGCCTAAGGACCCCGGTTCAAGGCTCGGTTCCCCAGGTCCCACGTTAGTCAGATGCACAAGGGGGCGCACGCATCTGGAGTTCGTTTGCAGAGGCTGGAAGCCCTGGTGCGCCCATTCTCTCTCTCTCCCTCTATCTGTCTTTCTCTCTGTGTCTGTCGCTCTCAAATAAATAAATTTAAAAAAAAATTAAAAAAAAAACTCATCCTTCATTTTCCATGAGATTAATTTTTCAAATTCCTTGAGACAAAGCACCTGCAGCCTCCAATGCAGTGAAGCCTTGGTAAACATCAAAAGTTTTGCCACTCTAGTCCTGAATTAAACCTACCTAAGAACTATAGCAGGCACTGTTGCCTTCCAAGAGACCCATTTCACACCCAAGTTATCACAGCAAGGCCAAGAAGATTCTCATATCTTCTAAACTATAGATACTTGGAGTTTTTCTTGTATGACAGCAATGGAGATATAGGAAGTCATGCCATGGTTAAATGAGCTGGAAATTCTGAGCTCACAATTTTACCCTTGTGACCAATACAGCTATCAGGGCAATGGAGCTGTGAAACCTGTGGAAGCTTTAGAAAGATGTGAAATACCGAGACACCTGCCATATGATATTTGCTAACCCTTATTCTCAATGTCTATCTCCAACTCCCTAATAATAACTATTTACTCATAATACTCAATAAGTATTCTTCAAACTAGCTGGAGATTTTGGGGTAAGCAAATAAGTGAGCTTTTACTAAGTTCCTCCTCCATGCCAAACACTCAAAATACAGTTGTTTTCTGGACTTCCTTCCTACCGACTCTGAGATTGTAGCTCAGAGAAATTAAATAGGTTGATCAAAATCCACAGCAAGGCATAGAGTGATCCCTTACACCTGAATGAGCTGGTTTGGGGTTCTGGGTAGTTTCTACCATATCTGCTTACTCTAATAATGCACCACTGAAACAGTTGACATAGCATTAACCATTTTTCCCTCAAATTATATTTATATCATAAATATAAATGTATCATAAATATCATAAGTCATACATTAGACATCTGATTAGGCTTAGATTGGTTGCCCTTATAGTTCATTCTGTAAGCCTTTGGAACAACTGAGTGCTAATTCTAAACAAGATTTTGGTGTCTTGTTATTCTCAAGTAGAACATTAATGGACAGATAAATAAAGTATAACTGAGAAACAAGGCTATTGAATGAATACATGATTTACTCTCCACTCCTGCTCAAAATCTTTCAATCACAGAATTTAAAATATATGTGCTTTTAATAACAAGAGAAAGGGAGATATGATAGCAGAGAAAAACAAAACTTGGAAGCAAACAGAAGGGTGGCATCACTTAGCAGACTAAGGATAGTTGAAGAAGGTTGCACTTCCACCAAATGGAAAAGTCAACACAAGAGAGCAAAAGAAAAGCAAGCTAATTTTGATGTGGGAACCTTGTTAAGATGTATGAACCAGCCATTCCAGTGCTCTTTAGTTTGGATATTGCCAGAGTGTATCTCCCAAAAGTTCATGTGTGGAAAGCTTGATCCCCAATGTGGTAATGTAGAAGGTGATGGGAACGTTGAGAGGCAGTAACTGATGACAGATTCTTAAATCACCAAAGGGAGATGCCTTTCAAATGGATTAATGTAGCTGTTATGGGACCCCGGAGTTCTCAGAAGAGGATTGTTATGAAAAGACCAAGCCTGGCCCCACCTAGCTTTCTGATATCCTGTTTCGTGATATAGTCTCTTCTTCACATGTGTACTCCTGCTGTGATAGGATATAGCCAGGAGAGTCCTCACCAAGGCTCAACCAATGCCAGTTGCATGCCTTTATACCTCCAAAACTGTAATCAAAGTAGATATCTTTTCTTTATCAAGTTAACCTGCATCAGGCATTTTGTTGCAGTCATGAAAATAGATTGAGGGGCTGGAGAGATGGCTTAGTGGTTAAGGTATTTGCCTGCAAAGCCAAAGGATCTTGGTTAGATTGCCCAGTACCCACATAAGCCAGATGTACAAGGTGGCACATGTGTCTGGAGTTTGTTTGTAGTGGCTGGAGGCCCTGGCACACCCATTCTCTCTATCTCTTTCTGTCTGCCTTTTTCTCTCTCACTCTCTCAAATAAATAAATAAGTAAATTTTTTTAAATTAAAAAATAGATTAATATACATATACACTTGCCCCCAAAATATCTTTAAAAAGCTTTTGTTCTATTTCTTCTATCCAGTGAACGTCTGCTCGTTCTTTTGTTGTGCCAAGACCCGTGACCAGGAGCCAAGACCCCTGGTCACCCAGGGGTCACCTAGAGGACCGCCACAGAAGCCAAGACACTCGAATGTAAAAGCAACAGGTTTCTTTTAATGTCAAGCTTAAGCAGTGACTCAATCCACACAGGCCAACACAGTGGGAGTGGGAGAGAGCCCCGACCTTCTAAAAGTAGGGGTTTATAAAGGAAAAGAGTGGGAAGGGGTTACATCACATTGCATTCTTAAAATGATTGGTTCCAAGAAGGCGCGCACGGGAACATTTCTAGTTGCTTGTCTCTGGTCAGCAGACTGCTTGTAGATCCTATCTTTTGCAAGGGGCCGGAGGCCCCCACAGCTAAGTATTTCTGGAATGTCCTGTTGAGCAAGTGAGCATGAGTTACAGAAGCAAAGGTCAGCATGTTAATCAGTTAGTTCCTTATCTGAGCCGAGCCAGGGCTCCTCCTTTGTTCACAATGATTTGTCCTACAATGGCAGTGTCATTGTTTAATTATTTACGTGTTATTTCTTTTTGGTCTCTCACTTTGAGATCAAGAGCTATGGCTTCTTCAAAAACTGAAATAACAAAGTTTTTTTCAGCCTTTGGGTGTGAGCAGCCAGATAAGGGGAAATAATGCATTTTTGCTAGAATATCCAATTGATGGAATGCAATCCCCAATCTATATAATTTCAGGGTGCACAGGGTCCCCCCCTCAGTATTTCACAGAGAATGCTTATATGTTCCCCACATAGTTTCTGTTCATCACATGTGTCTTCTTGCTTTGATTTGCTACCCCCAGCTTCTACATGACCACTTCTCACTACCATGAGAACCTTTCCAATGTGATCACAGCCTTTTTTATTCTACTGTACTCAAATCATGGGTATAGTGCCTTCTTTTTATTCTCTAATGCACATTAACACAAGTGTATGAGCTATTGACATTTAACAAATGTTACTTGGGAAACACAGGAAAACCTAAAACGAGATACCATTTATCACTATTTCAAGATTCTGTCATCTTGTCTTTGCGATGGCAATCCCCTATTAGTTATCTCTCCTCTAGCCCCTGCCTCTTGGGACAGTGGCTTTTCTCATGACTGGAAGTATCTTTCATCTCTTTTTCCTTAATAGGCAAAATAAGGGGGGAAAGTTGTTCATGAGGTTAATAGATAAAATAATAATTGACACTATAGCTAATACCTCTTGCCTTATCAAAGGATAGAATTTTTGTCATTGTTAGAGTATTGGACAGTCTCCATTTGACACATCTACAGTTGGAATACTCTATTCAGGGTTTCTGCAAGGCGAGTAAGTGGGTGCTTCTATATATGCATGACTGAAAAAGACTCACCAAAACCAAAAGCTAAGAATAAATGTTGGAGAACCTACCCCCAAGGAGAAATTCTAAATTCTACCCAAGGAGCAGATGCTTCTAACAACTTTCTAAAATAAGGCTTTTATATATATATAAAAAAAACAAAACAAAACAAAACAGGATATATAAAGAATGATAAACAATCTCTGAGCAACAAGAAATTGTTGGGATCTGCCTCTAAAATATTATTTATTTTCTCATTTATAGTTCCCTTCTGATCTGCCTAGACAGTATTCGTTGCTCCCTTACTGGGGCTCCTAGTCTTATATGTTTCTAGAAGCAGCAGTATGATCATAGCTCTAATCACAGTGTGCGACTGTTATGCCTTTTGGGGAGTGTCTATGCTGGTAGGCTGTGAGTTCTGAGGGCAAAGAGCACTGTGTTCATCCTCGTTTTCCTGACACAGAGTAGGTGCTAAATTGAATCAGTGGTGGCAAAATCCCAATATGCTTCTCCTCAGTTAGCATTTGTTTTCTAGAATCCATCCCAATTTACTGCCAGGCACAAAGGTGTGATTCGAAAGATAAGCAAAGCATGAATCAGACTGAATGCTTGAAAAACTGCCTTGTGTGTAAAGGTAGAAACAAGATCAACTACCTTCCCAAGAGGGATGTTCTGTCTCACATCCTGAAGAAATGAGATAAGTGCTTTGATCAGAGAAACTCAGAAAACAGGCAGAACCCCACCCTACTAATGCAGCCCTAAGCCAGGAGGGGATGACGAAAGATATTGTCAGCTGGTATTTTTAGAAGTTCTTTGGTGACAGGTCAGGTTTTTGAGAATTGGAAAATGGTAAAAATAATCTTGTTATTCCACAAAGGAGGTTCTATATATATATATATGAGGCCAATTTTGAGCACTGGCTGAGAATGTTGAGAAAGTATTTTTAAGTATTGGTAAGATGATAGGCTTTTGGGGCAGCCATGCTGCATACAAGATTTATCTGAGAAAGTTGAGAGATTTAGTGATGGGGACATCACGGAGAAGCAGTGAGTGGATTCAGGTTTTTAAAAGGTTCATGTGGAAAAATTTCAGGAGATATGGAAGATTGAAAGTGACCATTAAGGCCTGTAGAGCTGCTCAGGAAGGTTCTCCTTCCCTCTGCCTGGTAATGGTGCCATACAGATCTTAAGGCACTGTCTTGCTCTCATTACAGACACAGGACTGGGTATATTTCTCTTGCAGCTTCCATCAGTAGCTACTGCAAAGAGACCCCCACAGCTCTATGGGATATGGGTGTTTCTTTTGGTTTCAGGCAGCAATGGACCTTTGTTTGTTTGAAATGTTTACTTCTTTATAATTCAGCCATCTGACTCTTAATTATTTAGGATTAGTCATAAGTTATGTAGGACAGGGTTGATGTTATAAATAGTTTATTGCATATCTGTTCAAGAATTTTGGGCTAACCCATGGAAAGGAAGAAGCCCATGCTTGTTCAAAACATGGTAGCTCCTTTCTTTTAAAAAAATATTTTCATTTATTTATTTGCAAGAGAGAGCATGTACGCACACGAGATGGAAAGGGAGAGTTAGAGTGAGAGAGAATGGACATGCCAGAGCCTCCTGTTGGAACTCCAGACTCATGCACCACTTTGGCCATCTGGCTTTACGTGGGTACTTGGGAATTGAACCCAGGCTTTGTAAGTAAGCACTTTAACATCTGAGCTATTTCTCTAGCCCTTCTTTCTTATTTTAAATGTATGAGTCTAAATGAAGTGGAGTCTAGCAGATTTACATGTTATTCTTTTTATTCTTATTTGCTACCCTTTCATTTCTTATTTTGCCTAAGTCTTGATCTGAGCCTTTAAGTAGAGTCTCAATATGTAATTTGTGATTATGTTTTAAAACCTAAATTGCAAATATAATTTAACACATCATAGTAAGGAATGATTTCTAGAAATATTGAGTTTATTTTACTGGATAATGTAATGTAATAAAGAAGATATTACTCTGAGCAATAGAAATTGGCAATCAAGCTGGAATAATATTAAAATATAATTGAGAGATAGACAGATACCTACAAAGTGTCTCACATTTCTACAAGAGAGCACAGTTAACCATGAGACCTTTCAATGGCCTGTTACATACAGCATATCACACAGATCTGGCAGTGTATATGAATGCCATTAGATGCTATCAACAGAGATGGTTTGCATGTACTGTTACCAAAGCTTCAGGTGCTTTTTATTCAGTGGAACATTTGGGAGGTGGGACCATGCTGGAGGGAATATGGCACCAGGAGTGGATCTTAGGGTGGAGTCCAGCCTTAAGGTATGTTCTGAGCCAGCTTGAGCTCAGTTATAGATGTATGACAAAGTGAACCAGCTATTCCTGCCAGGATGAAGCATCCACTGGGATCAGTAAGCCTAAGATAAACCCTTTCCTTCCATGAGCTGCTTTTAGTCAGGTGTTTATTCCCGCAGCAAGAAGGTAACTGCAACACCTCTGTTGCAGTATGGTTCACATTGCTGGTAGAAATCACCCAACTAACAGCAGCATCTGGGAAAAAGAGGTTTATTTTGGCTTACAGGCTTGAGGGGAAGCTCCAAAATGACATGAGTAGTGGGGAAACATCACCTCCTGGCCAACATAAGGTGGACAATAGCAACAAGAGAGTGTGCCAAACACTGGAATGAGGAAACTGGCTATAACACCCATAAGCCTGCCCCCAACAATACACTCCCTCCAGGAGGCATTAATTCCCAAATCCATCAGCTGAGAACCTAGCATTCAGAACACCTAAGTTTATGGAGGACACCTGAATGAATTCCACCCCTGGTCCCCATAAACTGATATCCATACATGATGTAAAATACAATGTATTCAGTATAACTTTAAAAGTCCCCATAGTTTTTATCAATCCCAATGATGTTCATATATCTCCATAGTCCAAGATCTTTTAACTGAGCCATAATACCAAAAAATAACCTCAAAAAACCCATAATAGCACAGAATATTCACACTGCAAAAGATGGCATTGAGCATAGCAAAGAAACATTGAACAAATACAAGATTTAAAACAACCAGGGCAACATCAAACTCTGTAGCTTCAAATCTAGCAACTCTAGCCAGTGACAAATCTTCAAGTCCGATAATTCTAACCAGCAACAAGTCTCTGGCATTCCAATTCTGCCCCTCCAGCTAGGCTACTGACAGTCCTGAGAAACTTCATTGGGGCCGGCAGCTCTCCTTGGCAGCTATCTCATGGTCCTGGCATCTCCACTGGTTCCCCACTGCAAGCCACGGTTTATCCTCATGGCCCCATGGGGTCTCTATGCAGGCAACCAGCAAACCTTCATACTGCCCATGGCCATTTCCAAAACACAAGACCGTGTTGCAAACTCAATGACCCTCTTTCCAGCATTTCTTATTGTTGCAGTCCGGTTCGCATTGCTGGTAGAAATCACCCAACGAAGAGTAGCTTCTGGGAAAAAGAGATTTATTTTGGCTTACAGGCTTGAGGGGAAGCTTCACAATGGCAGGGGAAAACGATGGCATGAGCAGAGGGTGGACATCACCCCCTGGCCAACATAAGGCAGACTACAGCAACAGGAGGGTGTGCCAAACACTGGCATGGGTAAACTGGCTATAAAGCCCATAAGCCCGCCCCCTACAATACAGTCCCTCCAGGAGGCATTAATTCCCAAATATCTATCAGCTGGGAACCTAGCACTCAGAACACCTAAGTTTATGGGGGACACCTGAATCAAACCACCACACTTATACTCCACGATACCAGGAGGGGTGCCAATTTGTTAATCCAGAGGGGAATAAAGCAGACTTTGAAGAACAGGACACTCCTTGAGCACTCAGGCCCCTTCAAAAGAGTCAACATTCTTCCTGTTGCCCCTGTGCAGGTCAGCTAGCCCAGTTTCAGAGGTTGTAATCTTTCAGTTGCAGCTGAATGGGCAATAGTTCACCCAAAGATTTTTCTTTCTGTGCCATATCCCTCTGCTCCACCAGTTCATTCCTACTCAAAGCAACCCTGCACAACTTCTCAGGACACGGACATAAGAGCAAGCTTCTCACACAAACTGCTATCCCAGTCCAGGCACAGCTCTTTCTCACCCTCATAAGCCAAACCTCACAGTCCATAGTTTTTACTGCATTCAGGTCTTGCAGCTCAGACCAGAACAGTCCATCAAGCTTACTTACAGCACTGTAAGGTATCTCTTAGGCCAAGGTTTCAAATCCTCATGCATTCCTCTTGAAAATCAGCTCCAAAAGGCCGAAGCCACACTGTCAGGTGTCCAGCAGCAACCCCACTCCTGGTACCATTTTACTGTTGCAGTCCAGTTCACATTGCTGGCAGAAATCATCCAACTAACAGCATCTTCTGGGAAAAAGAGGCTTATTTTGGCTTACAGGAGGGTGTGCCAAACACTGGCATGGGGAAACTGGCCATAACACCCATAAGTCCACCCCCAACAATACACTCCCTCCAGGAGGCATTAATTCCCAAATATCCATCAGCTGTGAACCTAGCATTCAGAACACCTAAGTTTATTGGGGTCAGCTGAATCAAACCACCACAACCTCCATAAAGAGATTTGAGGATTTCTGGATCATTTGCTCTGAAAGTGGTCACCAGATCAGTTTTTCTGTTGTCGAGCCTACACATTTGTTTTTCATCTTTCAAGTGTTTCCGTGTAGGCATTTTAACCTCCTTCAAAATTCAAACCTACCAAGTGATGCTTTTCAGTCAACTTATCTGTGTAGAATGGCTTGGAGAGGAAGAGGAAGGAAGAAGAATACTGAAGTGGCAATGTCTTTCTGGTCTGATGTAGGGATGAGCAATTTCTGGCCAGCTAGAACTGGGGGAGGGAAACTTAGTGATGAAAGGAGAAAGAGCCAGGTGGGGACCAGGGAGCCAACAAAGGCTTTATAAGATGGATGAACTTTCCAATATGATAGATCCAATTGGAGTAAATAGTATAAGCTCTCTCCAGTGTCTTGCAATGTTTCTGCAGGTCAAAGATTCTGTTATTTTATTGATAGGAAACACCTGTGTTAGAAACATGAGGTATCACATGAGTTTAGTGCAGGTAATCTGAGTGTGCATGAGGAAGGCACATGTCTTTTCTGGTAAGCCTAAGTGACATCTCACCTGGAATGTTCCGAGAACAACTTGTGTTGGAAACATGCTCCTCTTTACTGCATGAGTGAGAAAGGTAAGAGCGACAGGAGCAATATCCATCCATGAGGTAGGACTCACAGAATGTGCCAGGAGAGAGGATGGATCTAGCAAGAGTACACGTGCTGCTGGTAGGAGTCCAAATAGTCATGTTCAGTGCCCTCTGGGCACTATATACTACATGAGTCTAAATCACTAGGGCAAGTCTTTTCAAATCCTCTGATGAGCACTCAAAACTTTGAGTGTGTTCTCAGATCACCGAAGCTTATGAGCCCAGGTGGAGAAGAATGATATCAGTTGCCAGCCTCCATCAGAGACCCAAAGGTGCTAACCTGTCGTTATTGAAGGCCGTTCGTCTACAGGCTTCTCACTTGGGGCTCAGCTCTTGTGGAGAGCTTCTTTATTATCACTCTCTTTGATCCCCGCAGGGGCAGACTATGGTTGGAAGGAAAAGGACCGACTGATAAGCCCATATCTTCTATCACATGCTAGCAATTTGAAACTCGGGTCATTCAGGACAATTAACTTAATTTCATTGAATCTCATCTCTGAAATGTGCAGATGATTACAATAATTACTTAATAGAGCTGTTGAGAAGATAAAATAAGGTCAGGAGTGAAAATCTGACATTTATTTAAAATAATGTTGGTGTGGCTCTCAGTGGCATGGATGATTTGATCAGCTCATCAGCATGGATAATATGATAGGTGTTGGAAATGAAAACTCCCAGTTTCCTCCAGAGAGGTGTGTAAGCTCCAGGAATGCTCTTCATGGACGATTTCAGACATAAAGGGGGCCTTTAAAATCATCTCAGTATGCCATCATATTTTAGGGGTTTTTTGTATTTAGAATGTAATTTTTGTCAAAAAAGAACCTAACCAGTAGGATATACAATTTTAAAATTAAGTATTTCTCATAGAAAACAAGTTTTTTTTTTTACCCAATTGTACCTCAAATCAAACTCTCTATAAAATATCTCAATGAATTAAATTTTGATATTATTTAGCATTGACCATTCAATATCTATATGGCATTTAGCTCTTTATAATTATCACTCTATCATTACGTATCATCCCAAAGTTGTCAGTGCTATATTTAATTTCTTTAGTGTATAACTTTTATAACTTCAAATAATATTCCACTTTGTTTTAAAAATATTTTTATTTATTTATGAGAGAGGGAGAGAGAGAAAGAGAGAGAAAGAGAATGATCACACCATTCTGCCATTGCAAATAAATTCTAGCTGCATGCACCTCTTTGTGAATGTGGCTTTACATGAGCACTGGGAATTAAACCCAGGCTTAGAGGCTTCTCAAGCAAGTGTCTTCAGCTTCATTTTATTTTTCATTTATCGTCAGTTAATAATCTTTTTTTATCTTTTCACAATTTTTATTAACATTTTTCCATGATTATAAAAAATATCCCATCAGGAATGAATGACTCAGCTGATTGGGGAGGGTATGACACCCGCCCCCCATATTAGCTTAGGAGCGTCAGGCAGGGGACATCAACAGGAAGAACCCATGGGTGCTGTAGATCAAAGATTTTGAGAGTAACTGGAAGAAAATGGTGTAGCCAGCAACAAAAGACTGCCTATGCATGAATGGGTCAGTGGGGGAACTGACCCTTGGTTTTGACTATGGGGGACAAATCGGTAAAGTATGCCTGTTGCCTCTCATCTGCCTTTGGTTTCTCCAGTGCCAGAAAGCAGGTATAGTGCTATGTAACTAAGCTAGGAGACAGCTGACTCATGGACTCAGGCCAGGGGTACGTGTTGGGCTGTTGGTACTGAGTCCTGCACTTCTCATGTGCATAATGCCTTTGAGAGTGCTGTGGTCTAAGGTAAGTGTGGTTGAATACTTCCAGTGGTCTGTAGTGATTGCAGGCTTGATCTCAGGATGGTGCTACTGGGAGGAGGGTGAAAGTCCTTAGACCACTGGGGATCTGAGACTTTCTTTCTTTTGACAGTCTCACTCTGTTGCTTAAACTGGCCCTGAACTTGCTGTGTAATCCATTCTGGCCTGGAACTCACAGTAACTCTCTTCCTAGGTATTTCTTGTTTGGTGCTGTTGACAGTTCTCAGGAGAAGCCTGGGCTTGCTGTCTGTTCTACCTCTGCTCCTACTTGAGATGTGACTGCTAGCTTGTACACATACTTCTACCATGACATGTCACTTTATGTTGCCCTCTCAAGAGGGCATATGAGGAGTCTGACAGATTTGGGACTTTGCATCTTCAAAATTATGAAAAAATAACCTTCTCTATATATAAGTTAGCTGCCTTGGGTATTTCACAGTAGTAGCAGTAGTAGTGCAAAGCTGACTAATACAGAGGACTACTTAAAAAGAATATGCCAAAGCAAGTCTGGCAGCCCAATTTCACATGATTCTTTTTCTTTCTTTCTTTCTTTCCTTCCTTCCTTCCTTCCTTCCTTCCTTCCTTCCTTCCTTCCTTCCTTCCTTCCTTCCTTCCTTCCTTCCTTCTTTCTTCTTCTTCTTCTTAGTTTTGGTTTTTCAAGGCAGGGTTTCAGTCTAGCTCAGGCTGACCTGGAATTCACTATGTAGCCTCAGGGTGGCCTCAAACTCACGGCGATCCTCCTACCTCTGCATCCCAAGTGCTGGGATGAAAGGTATGAGCCACCATGCCCTGTTCCAATCTCTCATGATTCTGTAAAAGAAAGATAGCATTAAGCAGAAGGATCAATTCTCTTGTCAGCAGCCCTGACAAGACAAGATCTGACCAAAACCCTCAAGACAGTATTATGGCATGAGTGCTAGAATCCCTGGGGGCACCTGGTAAACCGCACATATAAGATTGGTCTTCCAGGTCTAGTGTGGTTGATGGTAAAGAGGTGTGATGCTGGCTTTTTTTTTATAGTTATCTTTTAAATTTCTCTCTTTACTATAAAAGCTTCTCAAAATCCTCTCTTTATTCCTGATATACTGATATTGTGTAAGGATGGGTCTAGATGTATATGTATGTGTGCCAGCATATCTGCCAGCTTGTTAGCTCATTGTGTTGGCCACTCAGTTAACTTCTTATATGGAGACTCATGACCTTTGACTCTGAAAAAAATCCTTTGTAATGTTTTGCTGATGATTTCCTTCTCTTTATTTTCATTGGCTGTCATTTCTGTTGGTCAGATGTGAGGCCTGGATTAATTTTTCATGTATCTTATCTTTTTCTTTCATTTCTCACAAATTTTTGTCTTTGTTCTACTACTTGGGGGTTTCATTAGATTTTACCTACTATCTATTTTAATTTTAGGATCTATTATTGTTTAAATTTCATACTTACACTAGTTTCCTCTTGTTTTCTATTTGCCTTTGCTGGTAAAATAACATTGTAGTATCCTTTCCAGAGATATTGACCACAGAGTTTTCTAAGGTTAAGCTGTGTTTACTGCTTCTTTATTTTATCTCTTTCATGTAACAGATTCTTTTCGAAAGTCTGGTGGCCTTTGGATTTTCTGTCATACTTAAGAACTAGAAAATAAGCTGAACTTGAGCTGTGTGTGTGTGTGTGTGTGTGTGTGTGTACAGCGGGGAACAGAGAAACTGGGGGGTGGTAGTACCTGGAGTTGTAGTCCTCTTTAGTGTGATGTGAGAGTAGGCAAAAGTTTTAGGGAGACATAATTGCCAGAATAGAATGTTTTTCTTTGTAGTCATTCCATTTCTTTAGAGAAGAATCTTCTTGAGCCGGGCGTGGTGGCGCACGCCTTTAATCCCAGCACTCGGGAGGCAGAGGTACGAGGATCGCCAAGAGTTCGAGGCCACCCTGAGATTACATAGTAAATTCCAGGTCAGCCTGAGCCAGAGTGAGACCCTACCTCGAAAAGCCAAAAAAAAAAAAAAAAAAATCATTACGTTCATAGTGAGTGGAGATATTGTTTGCTCACTGTCATAATAAAGTTTTTTACACTGGTAGGTTTCAACAACAGAAGTTTATTTCTGTACAGTTTTATAGCCTAAAATCTAAGTCCTAAATGTTATTTGCTTGGTTCATAGCTGGAAATCTCCTTGCTATGTATTCATGTGGGCTTTCCACTATGCACATAGTGCTTGTATAGTTCAGGTATCTTCATGTCCTCATTTCTCTTCCTGAAAGGGCATGAGTCTGTTGGATTAAAGTCAACCTTAAAGGTCTTGTTTTAACTTGATAACATCTTCAAGTGCACTATCTCCAAATATAGTCACATTCAGAGGTACAGGGGGTAAGACTTCAAACTATTAATTTTGATATTAACAAGCCAACCTGTGGACTTCCAGGTAATATGGCAGCATACTAGCCACACCAAAGCAGCCTAGGGAGGGAAATAAACAGAAACAAAGCAAAATACACTCTTTTACTGAAAAGTGAAGGTGTATAATTTATTATCAACTATGGCATAGAATCAGGAGAGATCAAGATCTTCCAGGAAGGAGGAAACCGGCCAGAATCCCACCAAGGTGCCAGCAACCCTGATCTGCAAGCCTGCCTGGCCAGTGGCACAGAGCAGCAGAGCAGAAACAAGGTGAAGAGATTTTCCACTCACATCAGCCTCCTCACAAAGTCAAGAAGCCTGAAGGGGAAGGCACCAGAGACCAGCTGAGCAGCTGACGAAGGAGACACAAATGGGATCAGAAGAGCAGCTCCAGGACAACTTGAGGCACCTTGCAACGTCTCCCATCCCACGATCATCAGGGCTGTGAACATTGGGAGAACTCATACCCAGCACAGAGATCAGGGTGAGTGCTCAACATTGGTGAGATTGGAAGCCATCCCCAAAGATAACAGGACCTACTTATACAAAACCAGAAACAGAGGCCTGTACTGGAGGTGCTAATCTCTCTTTCATTGTCAGGAAAAGTTATTTATTACATTTGAATGATATATACTTGGTTGGCTTTACCCTTCTCAAATAAGCTATATTTTGGTGTTGACTATTGTTGACTTTGATGTTTTCTGATTTTTAGGGCCTTTGTCTTTTTCTTCTGTCATTATTGGGGTCATGGATGGACTGGGACCAGGGTGAACTGGAACCCATTTCAGACTAGAAATCTCAACCTCCCAGTTGACAGGATTAAGGGTGTGGAACAACACATACCCTCGGGAGTTTGGCTTTACTAGATTATCTGTTTAGTTTAATCCCCATGCTTGTATAAATATGCTGTGCTGGTTTTGATTGAATGTCTATATTGCTCAGTTGAATTTTAGAATTTTGCAGTTATTTTCTTCATCCAGTCTACTACAATACTTGAATATCAAGGCAAACTCAACACTTAGGGTCACTTTTACTATTTCTCTTGGAGTATAAGAGCTATATCTGGTGCTTTAAACTCCTTACAATGAAGACATATAAAGCTGGATTTACATGGCTAAGAACAATTTAGATAATTAGAAAACTCAAGCATCAAATTTACTCAAGATGCAAAAATCTCCACATTATAATACAAGGAACACAAAAAATTCAAGACAATACAATCCCACCAAAAATTATAATTTCATCAGAAATGAACTCCAGTAAGACTGCTTTAGATTAAATGCCTGACAAATATTTTTTAAAACAAAGATTATGGCTATGTTCAAAGAAATCAAAGAGGAAATCAGAGGAATCAAAGCAGAAAACAAACTCCTGAAGGAGAACACAGGAAACCAACTTAATGAAATAAGGAGGTCAAAACAAGACATGAAAAAGGAAATAGAAATAATGAAAAAAATACCAATCAGAAATACTAGAAATGAAAACCAGAGTAAGTCAAATGGAAAACTCTGTAGAAAGTCTCACCAGTAGAATGGATCAAGGAGAGGACAGAATATCTAAACTAGAAGACCAGGTAACATACCTAATACAGTCCAAAAAGAGAAAGACAAACTAATAGGAAAGCATAAATGGGAATTTTAAGACATCTGGGAAATTATGAAAAGATCAAACATAAGAATTCAGGGCATAGTAGAAGGAGAAGAATTTTATTCCAAATGCATAACAGGTATTTTTAACAAACTTACAGAAGAAAACTTCCCCCAAATTGGGAAAGAGATGCCAATGCATAATGAGCCCGGGGAAAATATATATATACTCAAATACTAGTCAATACAAGAGAGCAAAGATAAAACTGGAAGAACTGTGAAACAAGAAAAATGGCAAAAATAAATACACACCTTTCAATAATAACTCTTAATATCAACAGCTTCAATACATGAAATAAAAAACAAAGGTTTGCAGACTGACTTAAAAAGGATCCTTCAATTTGTTGCCACCAAGAAAATCACTTTTCCACAAAAGATGGACACTATCTTAGGGTGAAAGGTTGGAAAATAGTGTTTCAAGCAAATGTGCCTAGAAAACAAGGAGGGGTTGCTATCCTAATATCTGACAGGGTAGACTTCAGACCAACATTAGGAAAGATAAGGAAGGTCGTTTTATACTGAATAAAGGAACACTACAACAAGAGGACATTACAATCCTAAACATATATGCAACTAACATAGGGGCTCCTAATTTTATCAAACACTATTAGAACTAAGGTCAAACAACAACAAACACAGTTGTAGTGGGTGATTTCAGCACCCCACTTTCATCAATTGACAGGTCATCCCAGAAAAAAATAAACAGAGAGGCATCTGGATTAAATGAGGTCATAGAACAAATATACCTAACAGATATCTACAGAACATTTCTCCCAAAGGCTGCAGAATACACATTATTTTCAGCAGCATATGAAACATCCTCTAAAATAGACCGCATATTAGGATACAAAGCAAATCTTAATAAAACTGAAATAATCCCTTGCACTCTATCAGATCACAATAAGATTATACTACAAATCAATAGCAAGAAAAGCTATAGAGCATACACAAAATTATGGAAACTAAACAATACACTACTAAATGATGAATGGGTCAATGATAAAATCAATAAGGAAATAAAAAAATTCATAGAATCAAATGATAATGAGAACACAACATACCAAAATCTTTGGGACACAATGAAGGCAGTCCTAAGAGGTAAATTTATAGCTTTAGGTGTCTATATTAGGAAATTAGAAAGGTCACAAGTAAACAACTTAATGCTTCATCTTCAGGCCTTGGAAAAAGAAGAACAAGGCAAACCAAAAGTCAGTAGACAGGAAGAAATAATCAAAATTAGGGAAGAAGTCAATGAAATAGAAACAAACAAACAAACAAAAATCCAAAGAATCAATGAAACAAAGAGTTAGTTCTTTGAAAGGAGAAGCAAGATTGACAAATCATTAGCAAATCTGACCAGAAGAAAGTGAGAAGAGGCAAAAATTAATAAACTTAGAAATGAAAAAGGCATCATTACAACAGACACTAGAGAAATTCAAAAAAAATCATAGGGACATGCTATAAGAACATATACTCTACTAAGTTTGAAAATCTGAAGGAAATGGATGATTTTCTTGTTTTATATGGCCTACATAAATTAAATTAAATGAAGATGAGATTAATAATAGACACATAAAAAGTGTGGAGTTCCAAGCAGTTATTTAAGAAATCTTCCTGGCCTGGAGAAATGGCTTAGTGGTTAAGGCATTTGTCTGCAAAGCCAAAGGACCTAGGTTCAATTTCCCAGGATCCACATTAGCTAGATGCACAAGGGGATGCAAGCATCTGGAAGCCCTGGTACACCCATTTTCTCTCTCTCTCTGCCAAATAAATATTCCAACTAAAAAAAGTCCAGGCCCAGATGGATTCACCGGTGAATTTTAACAGACCTTCATGGGAGAACTAGCACCAATGCTTCTCAAACTTTTTCGTCAAATAGAAAAGGAAGTAATCCTACCAAAATCCTTCTATGAAGCTATCATCACCCTGATACAAAAGCTAGACAAATACAGAACAAAAAACGAAAATTACAGATCAATCTGCCTCATGAACATACATGCAAATAATCTCAACAAAATATTGGCAAATGGAATAAAAGAATATATCAGAAAGTTTATTTACCCTGACCAGGTAGGCTTTATCCCAGAGATGCAGGGACAGTTCAACATATGCAAATAAATAAATGCAATACATCATATAAATGGACTGAAGGACAAAAATCACATGATCATATCATTAGATTCAGAAAAAACATTTGAAAAAATCCAACATCCCTTCATGATAAAAGTCTACAGAAACTGGGAATAGAAGGAACATATCTCAACATAATAAAGGCTACCTATGACAAATCTACAGCCAATAAAATACTAAATGGAGAAAAACTTGAAGCTTTTCCACTAAAATTAGGAACAAAACACGGGTATCTACTGTACCCATTTTTACCTAACATAATACTGGAAGCCTTAGCCATAGCAATAAGGCAAGAGACACACATAAAATGGATAGAGATTGGAAAGAAATCAAGTTATCATTATTTTCAGATGACATGATTTTATGCTTAAAGTACCCTAAAGACTCTACCAGCAAACTGTTAGAACTGATAAACATTTATACCACTGTAGCAGTATACAAAATAAACACATCAAAACCAGTAGCCTTTCTATATGCTCACAAAAACACAAAGATGGTGAAATCAGAGAATCACTCCCATCCACAATTTCATCAACAACAACAACAATAATAATATTAAAGTACCTTGTAATAAACCTAACCAAGGAAGTAAAGGATCTCTACAATGATAACTTTGAAATACTCAAGACAGAAATTTCAGAAAACACTAAGAAATGAAAAGACATACCTTGTTCCTGGGTCGGAAGAATCAATATTGTGAAAATGGCAATCTTACCAAAAACAATCTACAAATTTAATGCAATCACCATCTAAGTTCCAATGGCTTTCTTTAAGGAAATAGAATAAAACAACCCAAAAATTCATTTGGAAGCACCAAACCCCTCAAATATCTAAAACAATTTTGAGCAACAAAAGTAAGGCTGGTGGTATCACCATGCCTGATTTTAACCTATATTACAGAGCCATAGTAACATAAACAGCATGATACTGGCACAAAAACAGCCATGTATATCAGTGGAACAGAATAGAGAATACAGATGTAAGTACAGGTAGCTATAGCCACCTGATCATCGACAAAAATGCCAAAAATACTCATTGGAGAAAAGACAACCACTTCAGCAAATCATGGCAAAACTGGATATGTATCTGTAGAAGGATGAAAGTAGATCCTTATCTCTCTCCATGCACAAGAATTAAGTCCAGATGGATCAGAGACCCTAATATCAGACCCCAAACTCTGAAACTGCTAGAGGATAAAATAAGGGAAAATCTTCAACATGTTGGTATTGGCAAAGACTTTCTGAATATAGCCCTAGTGTTCAGGAAATAAAAACACTAATCAATGGCTGGGACCTCATGAAATTACAAAGCTTTTGCAGAGCAAAGAACACTGTGGATAGAACAAAGAGGCAACCTACAGAATGGGAGAAAAATCTTTGCCAGATATTCATCTGACAGAGGATTAATATCCAGGATATTAAAACTATTTTTTTTAAATTTAATTTATTAGTTTTCTTTTCAGTAAATACAGGCAGTTTGGTACCATTATTTAGGCTCATCTGTGATCTATGCCCTCCCATTAGACCCTCCTTGTTAATGAAAATGGGTCGTGCATTGTGGAGTTAGCTCCCAGTTATTGGTACGATAAATGTCTCTGCAAATCATGACCCAACATGTGACTCTGACATTCTTTCTACCCCCTCTCCCACAAAATTTCCCTGAGCCATGTTGGGTTCATTTTTGGCCTGCTTCAGTGCTGAGGTGTTGGGGGCCTCTGAGGCTCTGGTTCTCTGATTTGGTAGGAGTTGATTTTTCTCTGCGTTGATCTCCTTCCCCTTTGTGCTGGTATCCGGTTCACAGGAAAACATCACCCTTGCTTATTTCGCCAGTTGTCCTTAGTTTCAGAAAACTCCAATTAAAAAAATGGGCTATAGCAGTCCCCAGACAGCCCATCTAGGGCTAGAAGGTGCTACATGACCTACTGGGGGAAAGTGGCCAACATCTTTCTGGAGCAACTCAAAGTCTATGCTACTCAGAGGCAAAGAATCTGACGTGATGCTCACACAAGTGCAACAGTAGCACACAACCATGGCGGATGACCACCTGCTCTTGGATTGGCTAATGGATCCACTCAGTGGAAAGGAAACCATATCTGGAACTGGGAAACAAAAAGAATCATATCCAGATAATTATTTTGCTTTCTAAAGTCAAGCTCCTACTAATCTTGGGCTATAAAAGTGTCTAGACCCTTCAAATTCTCTCTAAGTTAATAATTTATAGTTAATAATTTAACCTGTACTGACTTCACTCTGCGTTGGAGATTCTGCTTCTCTTTTTCAGATGGGAATGGGACCTGAAGAGATAAATGACCCAGCACGTTTTACTCTGCCCCCAACCAGCTGAAACCACCTAGAATTAGAAAATGAGCAAGAGTGCTGCTTTCTCAATGAACCTGATATCAGCACAAGGGTGAAAGAGATAGACACTGAGGACACTCAACACCTATCAAAGTAGAGATCCAGAGGTTCCTAAGAGCCCATCACTGAAGTAGACTTAACACAAACTCAGCATGGCTCAGGGAATTTTGCAGAAGAGGGGCTGGAAAGATTGTTAGAGCCACAAGTTGAGACATTATGCACAGAGACATTGCCTCTCCCCAATCACTGACTGCTGTCCCCACAATGCATGACCCACAATCCCCATGGGATTGACCTGCATCCCCAATGAGGAGGGCCTCTTCAGAAAAGGGGCAGGGATGAGGGAAAGGATGGTACCAACATGTGTTGTTTACATACTAAGTATGTCCATATCAAATAAAATTAAATTTTAAAATGGGCTATGGAACTAAACAGAGAGTTCTCAAAAGAAGAAATACAGATGGCATATAAACATCTAAAAAAATGTTCTACATCCCTATCCATTAGGGAAATGCAAATTAAAACTATGTTGAGATTCTACCTCACTCCTGTTAGAATGGCTACCATCAAGAAAACAAATGACAATTAATGCTGGTGAGAATGTGGAAAAAGAGGAACCCGTCTACATTGTTGGTGAGAATGCAATCTGGTTCAGCCATTGTGGAAATCAGTGTGGAGGTTCCTAAGACAGCTAAAAATAAATTTACCATATGACCCTTCTATACCACTCCTAGACATTTATCCTAAGGACTCGTCCCACTATCTTAGAGATACTTGCTCAACCATGTTTATTCCCACTCTATTCACAATAGCTAGAAGATGGAACCAGCCTAGATGTCCCTCAACTGATGAGTGGATAATGAAGTTGTGGCATTTATACAATAGAGTTCCTCTTAGTGGTAAAGAAAAATGAAACTATGAAATTTGCATGAAAATTGATGGATCTGGAAATGATTATACTTTGTGAGGTAATCCAGACCCAGAAAGCTAGACCTCAAATGTTCTCTCTCATATGTGAATCCTAGCTACGAATGTGACTTCTATGTGAGTTGGAGTAAACCTCAGTAGCAGAGGCCAGTAAACTAGAAAGAGGACTTAAAGGGAATAGAAAGAGTGGGAGGGGAACTTAATAGGATGGCATTGTATATATGTAAGTTGACGAACAGATTAATCAGGGTAGAAAGGCCTAAGTGAGGTCAGGGGAGGATATTGAGTAAAGTTAAGGTGGGGGAGGGCTAATCAAAATCTAAGAGGGCATAAATAAGTCATATGGAAACCTACTTTTTAGGACAATGGAACAACAAGAAGCCATAGATTGTTATTAGAAATTTTTCCATGCCAGGGATGGGATACCTTCCAGTGACTTGCTGGCCAGGGAGGTCCCTGATGCCCCCCAAACATTACAGTCTATTATTGAGGCTCTTGGTTTCTCACCAGGAATAGATGGTAAGACCCTATTGCTTAAGACTTCACATACTTGGGCTGCAAGATCACTGAGAACTCTTTGTTGTTATTTTTTGTTTTTGGCTTTTTGAGATAGGTTCTCACTTTAGCTCAGGCTGATTTGGAATTCACTATGTGGCCTCAAACTCACGGTGATACTCCTACCTCTGCCTCCTAAGTGCTGGGATTAAAGGTGTGCATCACCATGCCCAGCTGGTCACTGAGAACTCTTGCAGGAGCAGAGCTGAAAACCTCCTCCATGTAGACCAGCTGACAGAAAGCTGGAAAAAGCTATGCTGCATGCAGTACACTGGGAGAGAGAGAAATCACCAGTGGAGATAATCAACAGTGGACACTGCAAGCCATAAATTTGGCCAGCCAGGCCAAATGAGCCTATGGATGCAATAGTGGCATGTCTGTTATCAGAGAAACCAACTGCTTTCTAGTTGGACTGGAGGACCACTCTACAGGAGGGAATACATCCCTGATTCTGAAAACCTATGACAGGGGTAGTCATGAGCCCTAGGGCTGTAATGTCTACAGGTGCATAGCTAAATGTATATACTATGTTCACCAAACTGCCCAGTAAGCACTTCTCTTAATGTTCATACCCATATATTAATGCTACTCTCATTTTTTGTTAGAGAAGCTTCTCTTTACAGATGGCAGTGATCTTGGGATGACTCAGAAGGCACCATGGTGCTGAGAAGAAATTACAGAGGAGTGCTCAGCACTGAAACATTTCTATCATACCTTCCAAAGCTCAGAGCCCATTGCAGAAGAGGAGACAGAAAGAATGTAAGAGCCAAAGGAAGGGTAGGGCTCGGTACAACACACTCCTCCAGGCACAAAATGGCCTGGATATACATGCTCTCTTAGTGCCTGATACTACCTACACTAGACCATCATAATAGGAGGAAAAGATGAAGACATCAAAATAAAAGAGACACTGATTGAGGGCGGGGAGTCAACCTATGACAGTGGTATATTTAACATTTGGTACTTTTAATATTTTGTACATCATAATTCTTCCCTCTGAAAGGCACTTCTTGCCACAAGATGTTTGAACCATCCATGTCTTCTATTCATTAGGTGCCAGGAGCATATTTCCAGGTATAACACCTGAAGATGTTTCTGGATGTAGAAAAATATCTCCAATGGAAATGGAAAACCAAGCTGTGACTTTCTCTTGTCCTTAATTATCACTAATGTTCTAGAATCTCAAGTATCTCCAAGGTCCAATGAGGCAAATGACTCCATTTTCTTTTTCTGCTACTAACACCTGTGGTTTATTGTATTGCTCAATCAGTCACCACCTTACCCATCTTGAAATTTATTGGTTTTCTGCACACATAATGGGCTCTCATAGCTAAATTTGAAGGTTTTCACTTGCTTATTTTTGTATGTGTGGTGTGATATGGAGTGTGTGGTGTGCATGCTGTGTGGTGTATGCCAGAGGAGAGTGTCAGGTGACCTTCTCTATCTTACCCGTTTTTTTCCTTCCCTTAACCTGGAGCTGCTTTCCCTCAGTGAGCCCCAAGGTTTACTCTCAAATTTACAGATGTGTGTGGCCACACCAAGCTTTTTATGTGGGTTCTGAAGAGTCAGACATGGGGATCTCCAACTGGAAAGACCCATGAGCTTAAACGTAAGGGCTTTTAACTGCTGATCCATCTCCCCAAATCAATTCCAACACAAAGAAAACATTTCAGAGGGGTCTTAAAAGGGAACATAGGTGAGTATTGATGGTCAGTGTATTATATTGAAGTAAAGACTCTGCCTCCTAATTATGAATGAGAAAGCTAAGATTTGTAGAGACAGGTAATTTGCATTTGATTGTATTACATTTAATAATAGTAATAGTAACAATAACAATAAAGGCAGGACTGGAATTCAGTTCAATTTTCCTCCTATCCAGTGTCCTTTTCCCTAATGCTTCTGCATGATGCTTTGATAAGCACATTGCTATTCTCCTAAGCAACATTTCCTCTCTTCATAAAAGAATGCCGCCAAGCCGGGTGTGGTGGCACATGCCTTTAATCCCAGCACTTGAGAGGCAGAGGTAGGAGGATCGCCACAAGTTCGAGGCCACCCTGAGATTACATAGTGAATTCCAGGTCAGCCTGGGCTAGAATGAGACCCTACCTCAAAAAAAAAAAAAATGAGTAAGGATGCCTCCAAAATTATTGAATTTTTAAAAATTATAAATTTAGTGATTCTAGTTTAGGAGAAATATTTTATCACAATTTAAAATTTTCTTTTAGAAAATAAATTAACTTTCCATTTTAGTATGTAACTTTTAAAAACTGGGATACTTTAGAGTGCATATCTACTTTGCTAAACATCACTAGAATAATGATTCCATTCAGCCATGCATGCATTCAATTTATTTTAGCTCTCTTCCCTAAGAGTGCGCATGTGTTATTGTGTACACACACACACACACACACACACACACACACACACACACAGCTGGGCCTGTGTGCTGTGGGGGGATGTGATGCCCGAGCATTTCTATGTGGTGTATGTAGACATGCATGTAATTGAGTACACTGTATTTGAGTTTGATCAGAAAGAAAGAGAATTTCACTGGAATAGTCTATGCAACACTTTCTGTAAGACAGCATACACATATCCAGTCTTTCTAACTTTCATCTTTTATATCCACAGAGCATTCTGAGGTGCCTTTTAACACCTTGACAATGGGGATTTGATCTCAAGCACCCTTGCCCTACTTGGGCTGACAGCATTGGCAGCCTGCCACCTGCAGGGCTCTGGCTGTCCATCAGAAAGAGCTCTTAGGACGTTTTCAAAACAGGCATATCAGGCTGGTATGAGAAAGTTGCGTGTTTTGGAGAAAATGATCCTTATTTGCTGTCTCCATGTCTGCTTCTCAATCCATTGCTAGATGGCTTTCCTCTGAAATGTTAAAACTATGCTGGCAAGGGTACTGTGCAGATGATAGGGTCAGTCATCCAACCTCAAACCACCTTTGTAGACTGCTGCAGAACCTGGGGCGTGGAGTCTGCATGCTGTGTTTCTCTGATGTCACCTGGTTTCCATTGGATTTTGCTGGTAGGGGACATTTCAGAGACTAGAAAGCAGGAAGAGATGAGATCATGTGGCAGTTTTCTGGTTGCTTGTTGTCTGTGTTAACTGGGTACCACACAACCATCTCCTGCTTCTACCTGTATCCTCAGAACTACGTCCTCACTCAAGGTTTCTGGCTCTACAGAACCCACTTTCCAAGCTTCCAAGCCACCAGCTCCACATAAACAGGGCCTCTTATGACTCCCAACTCCCCAGGACCTGCAGGAAGTCCTGCTCATCAGAGGCAAGATCTGTCTCCTCCAAAAGTCTGGATTCAGGTGACTCCAGCCTCTGTTCCCCTGACCCCAGGGGAGGGAGTGGCTTTTCATACAGTTACTATTACACTGCTTTCTCTTTTTTTAAATTTTTGTTTATTTTTATTTATTTATTTGGGAGTGACAGAGAGAGGGAGAGAGAAAGAGAGAATGGGCACACCAGGGCTTCCAGCCACTGCAAACGAACTCCAGATGCGTGCGCCCCTTTGTGCATCTGGCTAATGTGGGTCCTGGGGAATTGAGCCTCGAACCAGGGTCCTTAGGCTTCACAGGCAAGCGCTTAACCGCTAAGCCATCTCTCCAGCCCTACACTGCTTTCTCAATATTTCTTTTGGCTTTTTCAATTCTCTGACTCCTGTTGTCCTAAATTCCTATATTAAATGTTCTCTATTGAAATAAATATCTAGTCTCTTTGCTGTCATCTAGACCATGAATGATACCGTCACCAAAAGCATGAGGCATTCTTTCCTGTTTTCCTTCTTACTCCTGAACTCCCCAAGCTCAGCCTCCTAACTGATGACCTCTTCTTTCAACAGCTCCATAAACCTAGGCTTTCCCCATCTGCCTTCCTGGTCTTTCTTGCCTCTTGTCCTTCCCAGATCATTCAGAGCCATGGCTTCAACCACATGCTGAGAATTCTAGCTCTCTGACCTTTTGGATGAGTCTCCAGAGCTCTCACTCTCATGTATAACTAACTGCAAGATGGATATATCTACCTGAATGCTCCTGATGCTCTTGTACCCTCGATATTGCCCAAATAAATCTTACCATCTTCACTTCTCTCCTGTGTTCACCAGCTGCCTCATTGTCCAAGACAAAACAATGAGATTCTTTTGGCTGTCTCCCTCTGTTCTACCTTCTGCCTCCTCTTGTTCTTAATATTTCTTGAGGCTCTGTCTTCTGTCTGCAGCCTTTAACGCAGTTCAGATAGTTAGAATTAGCACTTATAAAAATCTTAATTGTGTTCAGGCAGCCATGCTGAGGGCTTAACATCATCAACTCATTTAATCCCCACAGCAATAACTATGAAGTAGACCTATCATCTCATTTCATAGATGAAGAACCTAACAGTTACATGGCCTTCCCAGTTACCCACTTAATGTATGACAGAGCTAGGATTTAGATCCAGGATGGCAGACTGTGAACTCTTGTGTTTGACAGCTTCTCAAGCACTTTGGATGTTTCCAGTTTGCCTGAAGCAGTTCGAAGATTTCTGATGGACATCTCTGTTCTTATTGTCTCCAACACTGTGCCTGCAATGGTAGGCACCCAAATGTTCCCCTTTTTTCCCCTTGTTTTGGTTTACAAGGTAGGGTCTCACTCTGGTCCAGGCTGACCTGGAATTCACTATGTAGTCTCAGGGTGGCCTCAAACTCATGGCAATCTTCCTACTTCTGCCTCTCAAGTGCTGATATTAAAGGCGTGCACCACCACACTTGGCTTTTTTTTTTTTTAACTATTGCCATTTTACATGTTATTCATCTCATCTAGTCCAATTAACTTGAATACATTTCCTAAAATATGAATCTGTGAATCGGCTATGCAGTTTCCCTGCTTAATGCCTTAACTGGCTTGGTTCAGGATCTGGGCCCTTCAGAGCTGACCCTCATTGACCTGTCTGGCTTTATCTCTAAGGTTATTCCTCTCTGCATACTTCATACACTATAAAAAAGTAGGTACTCTTCTGGAAACACTGGAGATTTCTCACAGCTTTGCATCATTCTCTCTCTCTCTTTTTTTTTTCAAGGTAGGGTTTCACCTGAGGCTGCACTTTCTGGAAAGCCCTTCCTCTTCTTGCTTGTTAACTAACTCATATTCTTCAAGTATTGCTTGCTCCATGGAAGTTTTCTCCAACTTTTTCTCCTTCTTCCTGTATTGCTACACACAAATTACTTGCTTCAAATGTTGTTTGTTTTTTAAAAAAACTTATTTATTTATTTGATAGAGAAAGAGGGGGCGAAAATGGGCACACTAGGGCCTCCAACCACACTGCAAACATACTTCAGATACATGTGTCCCCTTGTACATCTGGCTAACATGGGTCCTGGGGGAATTGAACCTGGGTCCTTTGGTTTTGCAGGCAAATGCCTTAACCACTAAGCCATCCCTCTAGCCCTAAATGTTGTTTTTAATATATCTTCCTCCATGAGCATTGAATATCTCAAGGCAGCAAGGATTTTTACTTCATTTTTATCTCCAGAATCAAGCACAGAGCCGGGAACATGGTAGATATTAAATAGTTTGGGAATGAGTTACAACTATTCTTAGTCCTCTGGACTGTTGGGTCTAGTGGTCAGAGCCTCAGACAGGGTCTCTCACTGTACACAGGTGTATCAGTGCAGGGACACTTTTTAGAGACAAGCGCATGCACAGATGTTACCTGTGTGAGGTTGAATTTAGCAGGTTAAATCTGGCTGGCCAGCAGTCCCAAGAACAAGGTGACCTGTACTTGACTTTGAGGGTCCTACTAAAGAGTGGGAAAAAAAATGAAAAGCTAGTCACACAGCAAGAGCAACACACTGATCAGCTCCTAGTGGCTTGTTTCATGTTGCAAGGAAAAAGAACCATGCAGATGTTGTATAATTACGGGTCTTCATCATGTGCACTTGTACTTCACTCCATTATGCATAGAATTTACAAGTTGCTTTCTGATTTCCTCCCATCTCAAGTAGCTGATTTAAAATTTCAACAAAGGTACATATAATTATATGGATTTTATGCAGCAAATATTAATTTATAAGTTTGTGTGGTGCATAAACATCAATACACATCTACTATTATCTTTAATATTCATTTACTTATGAGCAGAGAGAGAGAGAGAGAGAGAAAGCATGGGAGCTCCAGGTCCTCTTGCTATGAATGCATCAGATAAATGCACCATTTTGTGCATCTGGCTTTTCATGGGTACTGGGAAATTGAACCCAAGCTGACAGACGTTTGGAGAAAGTGCCTTTAACTACTGAGCCACCTCCCCAATACTACATCTATTATTAAATGACAAATTTCACATCTTTCAAAAACAGGAATATATGGTATAGGGATGTAGGAAGCTGGTAAGAGATTACCCATAAGAACATCTGTTAGTGGGTTTGTAGCAGCTACCATGTATGGCTGCTCTTGAAACAGACAGATAGAATGGGCGACTCAGCATGGTTTCTATAGAAGAGCTGTGAGGGTTGGGACTAAACAGGAAATGTGGTAGTTACCAGCAGAATGGTTAAAGATAGTGCTTGTGCCAGTTCCCAGGGTTGCTCCCACAATGCCCAGCTATTGGAGTACATTGAGCACAAACAGGGTGGCCTTTCTCACTGTCACAGTTAGCGCTGAGGAAAGAGGCATTCTAGAAACATGGCGTATTTATGGTGTCTGTTCCTTCAGAACGATGGGACTGCCACACCCCAAAAGCCCCCAGGAGGCCTGAGTGAGGGAAAGGAGCAGGGGGAGGAGAATCCAAACTCCCTCCACATAGCAGGGGGTAGACATCAGCCAATCCAGCCATTCTGAGCCTCCATTCCTTATCTCTGTAATGTGAATAATGACTCCTACTTCATAGCAGGGTTCCAGGATAAAGGATGGGAGGTGAGAAAGCAAGGCATTGGGAAGATGCATAAACAAGGAAAGCCAGGATGGTACTTTTATTGACCAAAAGGGAGGGAGCTGTAGTGTCTCACATTTCTCAGCAAAGACGTCTCAGTGCTCAGCTACTAATCCCCTTAACTCCTCACAGAAGATTTCTGACAAAGTTCTAGCAAACACAAAGATGTTGTTTTTATTACTTCAAAAACCCAGAGCACAGGCTGGAGAGATGGAGTGGTTAAAGTGCTTGCCTGTGAAGCCTAAGGACCCATGTTAGACTCTCCAGTTCCCATGTAAGCCAGACACAACAGTTACGCAAGCACACAAGATCACACATGTGCACAAGGGGACACATGCATCTGGAGTTCAACTGTAGTGGCTGGAGGCCCTGGCACGCCAATTCTCTCTCTCTCTCATTTCAAAAAGGTCAGGGACTGAAGGGATGGCTTATAAGGTAAGGCATTTGCCTGCAAAGCCAAAAGACCCAGGTTTGATTCTCCAGGGCCCACTGTAGCCAGGTGCACAAGGGGGCACACCTGTCTGGAGTTCATTTGCACTGGCTGGAGGCCTTGGTGCACTCATTCATTCTCTCTCTCCCTCCCTCTCTATCAAATAAATAAATATATCTTTTTTGGTTTTTCTAGGTAGGGTCTCACTCTAGCCCAGGCTGACCTGGAATTCACTATGTAGTCTCAGGGTGGCCTCGAACTCACAGCAATCCTCCTACCTCTGCCAGTCTCTTGGGATCACCTCACCAAAAAAAAAAAAAAAAAAAAAAACAGAACACCAATATCCAGCTACTGATTATATTTATTTTTGGTTTTATTCTTGGTTCTTAATCCAGTCCTTCACCTAAAGAAGGTACTTATCTTAGAGAGAGGTGTTATGGTTTCAGGTTTTCTCACCCTGCTTTGGGGATGTAGTTGAGACTTGGGAAGACATGAAAGGCTTCCTTTGAGCCATCCTATTCTTGGTACTCCCAACCCACTTAGACTCATCTCTGGGCCTTTATTCTGTGGGTGGGCCTGGGCGTCACAACAGTACCAAGTTCTATGATCAAGATCCACCCTCATAATTAGACACAGAAATTGGAGCAGGGAGAAGGTGACAGCTCTTTGACAGACTTTCATATTACAAAATCATAGCTGGGGGAAGGCTGGAGAGATTGCTTAGTTAAGTGCCTAGTGCAGTGTTGCACATGCACAGAAGGGGGCGCACACATCTGGAGTTCATTTACAGTGGTTGAAGGCCCTCGTGTGCCTGTTCTCTCTCTCTCTCTTTCTCTCTCAAAAAAGTTGGAGGACCCAAAATGATGACTTTTCAGAGAGTATTTAAAAAGCCATGTAAATACACTTGCGCATTCTCTGTTTAGAAGTGCTTGAAAGGTGTGACTTTAAGAAGCCAAGGAAGGCTGAAGGGCTGCATAAGAAACTATCTCGGAGTATCTATAGAAGAGGTTGATCATGAAATTAAGTCTGAAAGAGGCCTACTTACTCTGGGGCTGGCCTCCTGGGAATCCAGCTATCCCTGCCTTCCTGCCTGTGCTGTCCCCATGTATTCTCCTGGATGAAAAGAAAAAGAAAAAAAAAAAGAGAATCCTGCAGGAATTGATTCAGGAAGACAGATAAGATAAATAAAAAGGGAATATAAAATTTATATTGAATGGTTATTTTTAGTACCATAACCTTAGGGCAGAGACTAAGAATGGATTGAGAATAAGGTTATTCGGCAGCACTTAAGCTTTAATTAAAGCAGCAGAGTTCCCCACCAGACTGGTGTAAGCAACCACCCATGTCAGACATGGAGAATCTGACATGCCCATTGCATCCTTGTGGGGACAACTTAAGCTCCTACCAGGAAAGGACGATTTTCTGATCTTAGGCTAGACAATATATACATAGATTCATACATTTTTATTTTCAATTAGTGCTTCTATTCCGTGCTCTCTTAGCAAGTCTTTTAGCTGTTGTTTTTAAAAAATATTTTTATATTACATATTTTTAATTTTTTAAATTTTTATTTATTTAGTTGAGAGCGACAAACAGAGAAAGAGGCAGAGAGAGAGAGAGAATGGGTGCTCCAGGGCCTCCAGGCACTGTAAATGAACTCCAGATGCGTGCGCCCCCTTGTGCATCTGGCTAACGTGGGTCCTGAGGAATTGAGCCTCGAACTGGGGTCCTTAGGCTGCACTGGCAAGCTCTTAACTGCTAAGCCATCTCTCCAGCCCCTTTATATTTTATTTTTGTCTATGAGAGAGAGAGAGAGAGAGAGAGAGAGAGAGAGAGAGGGAGGGAGAGAGGATGGGTGTGGCTGGGCCTCTGGCTGCTGCAAATGAACTCCAGATATGTGTGCCACCTTGTGTATCTGGCTTAAGTGGGACCTGGGGAATCAAACCTGGGTCATTAGGTTTCGCAACCACCTTAAATGCTAAACCATTTCTCCAGCCCTCACATGTTATTTTTAACCATTTTTTGAGATGCAAGATTCCCTTTTGAGTGTACATGTTTTCAATTAAATCAATAAACAGTTTGTGAATATAACATGGAAATATATTTTTAGTGAGCAGATGTTTAGCAAGTATAGCAATATTAATTAAGTGAATAATTCCTGAGTGAAAATGATACTTATTCCCAACTAAAAGTGTTATTATTCTAATAGATACAAAGTAACCCGAAATGCTTATCTTACAAGTGTAAAAAGCCAAACAGAAAAGGCTATGTACTATATAATTTCAACTATTTGACATTCTAGAAAAAAAAGCAGAACTATAGGGGACTCAAAGGCAGGCCAGTGGATAAAGCACTTGCTGCACAGACATTAGCATCTGAGTTCAGACCCCCAGACCCCATGTCCAAGTCAGAAGCTGGGGTACACTTCTGCAACACCAACATACCTAGAGCAAGATAGGAAACAGAGACAGAAGGCTTTACCAGAAGCTCACAGATCAGCTAGCCTGGCAACTATCGCAGTAACTAACCAAGAGATCCTGCCTGAGATGAATGGACAGTTGTTCTTTAACCTCCACATGTGCTGCACACGCTTACACTCTCACACACATGTACACATGACACACACACATCAGAAAAGTGGAACAGCAGGGTCAGTAAAGGATTAGAAGTTTCTAGGGCTTGGAGAAGGGGGATCAGTGTGAGGGGTGGGGGTAGTGGATTTGACACTACTCTGTAGGGATCCAGTTGTGGTGAATACATGACCTCACATATTTGTCAAAACTCATACGATGTGCAGCACCAAGAGTGAGCCCTGATGTCAATTGTGGACTTTAGGCGACGATAACGCATCAATATTGGCCCATAAGTTTTAACAAATATTCCATTCCAATGTAAGAGCCTGATAATAGGAGGAACTGAAAAGATGTCAAGGAGCATATGAAAACTTCTTTTGCACAATTTTTCTGTAAATCTAAAACTTTCTTAAACAGCTTATTTATTCGAAAATGTTTTTTTTTTTTTTTAATTAGTGAGGTTTGTGAAACCCTTTGGTATTGGGAGAAGAAAAAGTGGTAACATTTATTTTGTTCTTTTATTTCATTAATAAATGTTCATAAAGCATAATAAGTCCTGAGTACAAAGTGCTAACCTTCGTGGACTGGAGATTAGATAGAACTACTACTGTCAACAGTAGCAATGCTCTAACAATGAGTGCTTGTTATATAGTAAGACCTGAACACACTCTCATTTTACAACCTTAAAGAGAACAAAGAAGGAGGATTTCATTTTATATTTCTTGACAAAGAAGGAAATAAGTTTAGAAAAGTTAAAGTTCACACCTTTAATTCCAGTACTTGGGAGGAAGAGGTAGAAGGATCGTCATGAGTTTGAAGCCAGCCTGAGACTACATGGTGATTTCCAGGTCAGCCTGGGCTAAAGCAAGACCCTACCTCAACCTCCTCGTCTTCATCCCCCAAAAAGGAAAGAGAAATTAAATGGCTTAGAAATATTATAGCCGGAAGTACATTGTGACAGCCAACAACTTCCATATCAGAAGTATATGTGTCTCCTCAAGAAAAGGTTGCAAGGCTGCTCTGAAGAGTTTTTCTCTTAAGGAAATCTTATTTGAAAAATTTTTTTTTACTTATTTACTTTCAAGAACAGAGAAAGAGAGAGAGAGGGAGGGAGATTGGAGGTGTCGAGGCCTCCAGCCACTGCAAATGGACTCTAGATGCATGTGCCACTTTGTGCATCTGGCTTTACATAAGTACTGGGAAATAGAATCCAGGTCATTAGGCTTTGTAGGCAAGCACCTTAACCACTGAGCCAGTTCTCCAGACCCCTTTTAAAAATATTTTTATTTATTTATTTGAAAGAGAGAGGTAAAGAAGCAGAGAAAGAAAGAGAGAGAGAGAGAGAGAGAGAAAGTGGGCACACTAGGCCCTCTAGCCACTGCAAACTCCAGACACACATGTCACCTAGTGTGTTTGGCTTAACATGGGTACTAGAGAATCAAATCTGGCTTTGCTGGCAAGTGCTTCACCTTTAAGCCATCTCTCCATCCCAGCCTCCCTTTAAATATATATATATTTACTTATTTTCTAAGCAGAAAGAGACAGAGAGTTTTAAATATTTTTATTTTCAAGCACAAAGAGAAAGAGAGAAGGAAATCTTTAAGCAAAGATAACAGAACAAATTTCATCACAAATATGCTATTTGTTTTATAGCTTCATAGACTAGGTAACTCAAACAATAAGTATTGATTTCTCACAATTCTGGAGGATGGGAAATTCAATATCAAAGTTCTGAGGGATACAGTGTCTGCTGAGGACCATTCTCCCCTTTTCAGATGATGGAGGATGGGAGGAAGAGTGAAGTAATATCTTATGTCTGTTTTTATGACAGCAAAAATCCCATTCATAGCATCTCTACCTTCATGATCTAATTACCCTCCAAAGGCCCCACTTCCAAAGCTCATCACACTGGAGATCAGACTTCAACCTAGGGATTAAGAGAACATACAAATTTTCATTACATAGTAACATTATTCTTCAAAAACTGAGTAACAATTTTTACAGGATAAATCTATCAAGTTATATAATTATGTCTCTATTGAAATAAAAATTGCATTATTGCAATTGTTGTTTCTGAGAAGTTGAAAGTACATTAGCATGTGGCAGAGATTTAGAGTTATTAAGAATTAAAGTACAAAGGGTGGAAAATGAGGTATGACTCAAAGAGGTACCTATATTTGACTTTATATGAATGAGAATATTAAACTTCCTTGGTGCTTGAGGACATTACATCTTTTCTGTTATCTGGGGAATGTTATTGCTCAGATAACTTCTAAACTTTGTGCAAAAAAAAGAACATACATGACAAATCAAATGGATCCTTTCCCGACATAGGTTTCCTATAACCACCTTCAAGGATTCATTGGCTCATTAAATCCACTTCAATAGATGTGGTCTTTCTGCTAAATAGCATACACATAGCCAATTTCCATCATCCAATACTTAGAGTTAAAGCAGCATATTAGGTTTTGGACTGTAGAGGTCAGCTCACAGTGAAGCTAAAAGGCAGACAAAAGCACACCTATGAAAATAGCTGTAAGTTTTATGCTGGAAACTAACCTCTGTCTCTCTCTCTCTCTCTCTCTTTTTTTTTTAACACATGGATAAAAGAAGCCTTGGCAAAGAAAAGATCTTGTTCCAAGGTTGGCAGCAGGTCTGAACTCAGAATTTGTAAGCGTATCTTTGAAACCCAGAGCGCTTAATGTTGGCTGCCTAAAATCTCTGTCTGATCCTGTGGCTCTCACTGCTTACTGCCTCTTGAGAAAACAAATTTCCTTTTGAATTCCCAAAAAGTCCATACCTCTCATGTCAGTCAGCTTTGTCTCGGACATTCCTGCCTCTTCATACTCAAAGTGGACCCTCCTTTACAAGGCAGGTCCACTGGGCTGAATTACAATACACACCAACACCTTCCCCTGGCCTTGAAGTACGAGGGCTCAGAAGCTTCCAGGTGACCCTTCCTGTGGCTGATAATCCTGAGAAGCCCTGAAAATAGAAGGGTGACATACCCCAAGGTTCTCTTTGAGGGCAAAAAGTACCTTTTTAAATTTTTCTTCCAGAAATTCTTGGGGGGAAAAAAAAACATTAGAAGCTGTAATTTGGGGGCTTAAATATTGGCTGACAAAGGAAATCTAGCTAGACTGCTCATAAAATGACCCTGAGATTATTATGTTGCCCCGTTAGTTCCACAATAAACAGGCTCAGTGGGCAAGTAAGCCTGGGAATTTTGAAGATTAGGGGATTTAGGACACTGATGAAAAAAATGTAAAATAGTAAAAATCCGCAGCAAAACAATGTGAACAAATTTTCTTTAATTCTACCCCTTCTCCTTTTTTGTAACACCAGTGACATTCCTAGGAGCCTTCTTTGGAACTCTTTCTTTAGGGCCCAGTAATGTTCATGAATATAAATGTCTATTCAGGATGCTCGGCTGATGGATTTCTCTCTCATGACCAACTATTGTAAGATGATTAGTGCCTGCAAATTGCCCTTCTTCACAAAAAGTTCACACACATCCTCTCACTGCCCTCCATCCATTATCTGGAGCCTGAAACAGAAAATTCGATGTATTATGATGTAAATAGAAAGGTCAGTCGTGTCTATCATGACCAGGGGACCACAGCTTGTCAGAGAAGCCAAAACATGTCCCTTTCCTGATGCTCTGAGTCATTTCCCTGGGGTCCATTACTTCTTAACTTCTGGGGAAAAAAAAAATAGAGGATGGGTCACAAAGTCCTTGCTGTCTCCTAAGGAAAGGAGATAAGGCCCTAGGGATGACTTCTAGATGTTGAGAGAGGAACTGACAGATAGAGATCAAGATAAAATCTTAACCCAATGAACCTGAAACCTGGACCTTCCTCAGAAGGAGGCTCCTGGAATCACCACACCTTTGCCTTGCTTTTGCGCTCCTGTCCTGCTGGACCTGCCAGGCCCTCTGGGTACTAGGTGCAAGGCTAATAACCAGGGACCACAGTTCATTGCTCTGATCCCCTTGCCCTTTCCATATTCCTTCAAAGGTTCTTGTTTGGTTGGTTGGTTTTACATTCACAGGGGCTACTCCAGAATTCATTTGCGTTTTATCTTCTTTCCCTCCCAGAAACCATTAAAATGGTGGTATCAACCACATGTGACACAAAGAACATGATAAAAATTATAAATAGGTGAGAGAGTTTAGCAAAATTCTGAAACAAGGACATCAGAACCATCTACACTGTAACTTCTGCAATCACACATCTATATCATACTGTAATGTCTAAGAAAACACCACAGGGAAGCCACCATAGGGTTGCAAAGGGTCAGGCAGGAAGAAAACAGAGAAAGTGGGAAAGGGCAGAGGAAGTGGGTGTGGAAGGCGGGTGAAAGAGCAGCAGTTCTAAGGGGAGCCTGGCCACATCCGGGGTCAAACCCAGGGAGTCAGGACTTGGAAAGCCCAAGTATCATCAAAAGAGAAAGAGGTCAAAATAGGGGAGGGCACTTGAAAGTCTCTCCATGCAAGCTTCAAATTTTCTCATCTTTGTGGAGAATAGAATGGCAGACATTCAAATGTCTGTGCCAGAAGCAAATAAATAAAGCATTTGCAAAAGATATTGTTGAGGGCTGAGTTATGTCTTCCTTAAATTCACGTGATGAAATTCTAACCCCCAGGATCTCAAAATGGACTGAATTTGAAGAAAGGACTTTCAAAGAGGTAATTAATGTGAAATTATGCCAGAGGGAAATGTTCGAGTCATATTTTTAAGTGGAAAAATGAATTGAAAAATTCTAGTGATCAGATTCTCTTGCATTATTTGGGAACACTGGTCTGCCAAGTGATGTCTTTATTTCTTTTTCTACATGCTACTCCTTCAACAGGTAACTCTTTTGAGTAGGAGAAATGTGTATGGCAACTTACAAAGAGGATCCAGGCCCTGCCACACAGTTGGTACTCCAGCAAGGAAATGATATATTGTACCAGTAACTGAAAGTGCGCTTTATGGTGGGTGCCATTCATGATCCTGGAGAACATAAAGCAAAGATCCTAAACTGAATATAGGAATCTGAGACATAGTCCCTCAATAAGCCAGTTTTTAATTAACCAATTAATGTAAATTTGTCAAATGCAAATTTTATGTGTGTGTGTTGTACAACATATTTTAATATGTTTATACATTGTATAATGGCTTAGTTAATCTAATTATCATATCAACCACCTCACATACCATTTTCTATGGTAAGAACATTTAAAATTTATTCACTCTTTACATTAGATTTTGAAGCAAGAGTTCTTTTTAAGAGATTCACAATTAAGAACAAGTTTATTTCAATAATGAAGAAAGGTATGAACTCAGGGAAAAGTATTACAACAAGGGAAACAACAAAATATGTCATTATCTTGAGATTCTGATATTCTGAGGAACTTTGTACTTTTTTGAGGCAGAGTCTCACTATGTAGCCCAGGCTTGCCTTGAACATGTGAGCCTCTTGCTTCAACTGGGATTACAGATACGTACTTTCACGTCTAGTTTGTATTCTTCTTTATGCTTTTCAGATTCTTCCAAGGTTGCTATGATGAAAATGTATCTTTGATAACTGGAAGAGATTAATAAAAGTTACAGTCCTGTGAACAGGGAAGCACATAGGTATTTCTGTTCTTTGGACACTTTTCATGTCCTGTGTAAGGAGGAGTTGCTAATCTTTCTAAAGTACCCACCATGATTGAACTACTGTTCATCCTAGGCATTTTGAAGGCTGTGATTAGAGATGGCAGATTAACTTCAACAACTAACTGTTCCTCTTAGAAAACTTGGCGATTGTGTTTATTTGCCTAAGTAGAAGGGTGTGATGATGCAAGGAGACACAGGTGAAAATATGCCAGATAGTTACCTGTTCTTTCTGCTATGCATATGTGTGTGTGTTTCTGAGGATTGAGCCCAGGGCCTTGTGCATATTAGGCAAGTGCTCTACTACTGAGTTACCAAACTATATCCCCAGCCCTATTGCTGGTATTTTAGTTTGTATGTGTGTTGTGTGCATGTGTATGTGTGTTTGCATGTGTATGTGTTTATGTGTGTGGGGACATGTGTGCAGGTCAAAGGTCAATGTTGAGTGTGTTCATCTTCTTCTTATTTCTCCCTCTTGTTCTTTGGGACAGAATTTCTCACTGGACCCAGAGCTCGCTAATTAGTCTGAACTAGCTCTCCAGTGAGCCCCGGGGATTTTCCTGTCTCTGCCTCCCCAGTGCTGGGATTACAGGCATTCATCACCATTCTCAGCATTTTATGTGTAATCTGGAGATCCAAACTCATGTCCTTATGCTTGTTGGCAAGCATTTGACCCACTGAGCCATCTCCTAGCCCTATTAGTTTATTTATTTATTTATTTATTTTGTTGTTGTTGTTGTCGTTTTTCGAGGTAGAGTCTCACTGTGGCCCAGGCTGACCTGAAATTCACTACGTAGTCTCAGGGTGGTCTTGAACTCACGGTGATCCACCTATCTCTGCCTCCCGAGTGCTGATATTAAAGGCAAGCACCACCATGCCTGGCTTCTATTAGATATTTAATTAAACCATATTTTATATCATTTAACTCAATCTATGTTATATTACTAGTGAAAATATGATTTGAAACAGGAAATAAATTCTGTTTTTTGCTCCTGTTTCATGGTAATATTCTTAAGATCCTAAAAGTGTTTAGATTAGTTCTTCAATGACTCCCTTCAATAATTTTTCCTACGTGTAAGATAGGCTCCCTTAGTGGTGATTTTCGTGAACCTGGATGTTTAGTTTACTGTACTTATAAATTATTTGCATTGCAACTTCTGCAATCAAACATCCATATTATAATTCAAGAATCCTCAACCTTTTTTGTAGCAAAGATCACTTTCCAAAGGTCAATTATAAGTTTCAACTGGCAAGTAAATTACAATGTGTACACACATATGTTTAACACCAGGTAGCAGTGGTAATGGCACACACAGAGAATTTCTGCATCTTCATACCATAGGATAGTTACAAATAACTGGAAAGTCTAAGAAAAAGTACCTTAAATATTGGTGTACATATATGTTGCTCTATCTAAATTCACCTTCTCATCTCAACTTATTCATTTGCCTTGCTTTAAAAGAAAGTCTTGTTACATTATGTAAATAATAATACTAGTAGTCAAAAGAAGTGGGTTTTAATTCTGACTTTATCACTAGCTGAGTGACTTTAGTTAAAACACTTAACCTCTCTGGTTTGCATTCAAACCAAGTGATCTCTCCAATTCTAATGTGAATACTCTGTGATTTAATGGATTCTTTTGGATGAAATTCATTAGTGGTGAGCCTCAATTTATATTCCAGATAAAGCCCATAGTAAGGGTTTAACAGGGATGATGGAGCCAAGCTAAGAAAGATCTTAAACAACACCCCCAGATAGTCCATCAAAGAGAGAGATATATTAAACATCACTCCCCAGATTGCCCAATGGAAGAGAGATCTTAAACAACACCCCCAGGTAGCCCAATGGGACAGAGATATTAAAGCATAGGAAGTTAGTCAGACCTTAAACCTTGTTTCTTCCCTGATGAACCTCCCTGATCCCCTCTTTCCAGCTAAGCTCATAGTCATTTACCTTTCTTAATTATTCTTCAACATTTATTCACCTGCAATTTTCCCTTATAACTCTACTTTTCACTTCCAGGACATTTAAACTGAAATATGTGAATGGGGCAGAGAAGTCATGAAGGAAAGTGGGCAAAAAACACTGAGATGGTTTTCAAATTTTAAAAGTCCACAGAAGCAGAAACAAAGATCCCATCTGTCTCATTACCCATACAAACACAGCTTTCCCATGGAGCACTGTTTTCCTAACTACCATCTATTCACAACTCACATTTCTCCCAGCCGACACTTTTCTCCCTGTTATCTTATGTCAGAAGAACATTCTGCAGTGCATCACTCCCACTGGAAACTGAGTTCTCAGGAAACCCTCAGTGTTGCCCTCCTTCTACCAGCAACTTACCCTTATGACTTTCCTTTTCACTTCTGCAGTTAGGATAAGCCCCCAAAGGAGTTGAGTGTGCATTTCCTCATTTGTCATATTAGCTACCAAAGAAGCAGCAGAGGTAACCAGAAAATGAGCAAAAGGAAATTTCTGAAAAACACTTCTGGTGGTTTTTAGGAAGCTGAAGTGAATCACAGACCAAAGTGTGTGTAACTGCATTTGGAATTGTAAAGTTTTAAAGGTAACTGCCTCCTACTTAACAAAAATGTCAATTTACCTCAAAATTTAAGTGTGGCTCTATAAACCTTACATTGTTCAGGAGTAGTCAGAGAGCAATTGTTTGCAACATTCTCATGGAGCACTGGGGATTTGGGAAAAGAAATGATCACAAAAATAACAATGTGATTGTCCCGATGTACTATCGTGACTTTGTAGTAGATGGAGATGAAATACTTTTCTTTCAACAAAAACATACAACTGATTCTTCAACCCCCTTAAGCAGGCTAATAAGCCCTTTCTAACAACAACAAGTTGGAATGGATGCCTCTCTCACTGGATTAGCAGTGAGTAGAGTAAAAATAGACTGTTTAATGCATGCACCTCTCAGTGGTCCTCTTTGGGGGTTAGGATTAAATTAACTTCAGCTTCTGAGAGAAGTCACAAAGGAGGAAGAGAGAGATTCAGGGAGAACCCAGTCTTCATTGCAACCCTGACTAAGCCTTGCTCACAGCTGCCATCATCATTGAAACAGCTCTTTCCATCGCTGAGATAAACGTTGAGCTAGTTTCAAGAGACTTACTGGCCTTGTCTGCAGAGGAATACTTCCTTTATCTGCTCTTGGGAGGGCAAAAGAGATAAAAGGGTTTAAGCCTGGATGTCTCTGCACACACATCTACTAGTCTTTCATTTTTCTCTAAGCAGAAAGAAAATGGGATTTTTTTTTCTAGCAAAGTGGTATTTTCACATACTGAGACATTTCCCAAGACAAGTGGACAGAGAAGTTAGGAGTGAGATGCAGCTGGGGGCGGGGGGCATCCAGATCTACCCCTCTAACTGTGGGTACTTTCTTGACAAGACTGCATGGACAGGCCTCCTACTTCCTACCTCCTTTTCTTTACCCTCTCATTCTCTGTCTCTTTTCTGACCCTCAATTTGGCCTTTGATAGTAAGAGGTCAGTATGTTTTCCACACTTGGGAAATCTCATTCAAGAATTTTTGTCAATGGACAAGTCATAAGAAGCCCTTCCATTTTAGGGTACGTTGACGTCACCAAGGAGGCGATAAATATCTGTTGATATAATTGGATGTGAGATTCGGTGTTGAAATAGCAAAAACTCTGTCCCTCGCTCCTTGGCAGGGCCCTATGATTTATGCAGGAGCTGAGGCAGCACGCAATCGAGCTGTCAAGAGAGCGTCAGCTTGTTAGGCAAATGCTGCGTGCTTTCTGAAGAGGGTCGACATTATAAAATCTCACTCCAAGCTCTGGTGTGGAGAAACTCACAGCCCAAGTACGTTGGTAGACTGAAGAGGAAGAGAAGAAACAAAGAAAAGGAGAGTGGGAAGAGAAAGGAAGAGGGGGACGTAGACCTACTGAAGAAGCTCAGGAGAAGTCCCTCTGCAACGAGGCAGCCTCTGCTCACCAGGAAGCACCGGGAAGGTAGGGACACCTAGACGGACAGATGGACGCGCCACCAACTTTGCGCTGCCTGGGGCCCCTGGAGAGCACCACGGAGCCAGTCGCCCTGGTCGGGTGCTGGTGCGAGTGTGCGCTGGCTGGCGTGTGTGTGTGTGTGTGTGTGTGTGTGTGTGTGTGTGTGTGTTGTCGGAGACTGTGCTTTAAAATTCCCATCGCAGCTAGGATGTGGCAGAAGGCAAACTTAGACGGCTGCTTGTGGTGATCCAAACTGACAGCTACTGCTGGAAGTCTGTCTGTAGGAAGGACGCTCCCCGCCCCCACCGTGCCCCAAATCCATCCAGACCCCCAAGAGAAGGAAGCAAAGGAAGGCATAGAGACAGAGGAGGAAGAGAAGGCGCTCACTTTGTAAGAAACTGTTGACCCATCCAGAAAGGGAGTGAGTGGCCAGAGCAGGCGATGTCTTAAATCTGTGGCTTTGACTAGCTCAGGGAAATCTGTTGGGGAATAGATTTGGGGTATCCTTAGGAGGAGTCAGGAACTCTTCCTTCGGCGTGTCCAGAGATGAGCTTGGGTGCCTCGCCTTGCAGGCAGCCCCTGTCCCCCTGTCCCGTACCCTCCCCTATCAGGAAGACTCCGTCCCTGGATTCAGCACCGCGGACAGCGCCCACCGACCACCACCCCCCCCTCCTCCCTCCCCCGCCACCGAGCCCGCAGCCCTGCCAAGCCCACCGCCGGGGGCTGGGCAGAACCCCCCCACCCCCAGTCCACCGGCCCTTTCAGCCAAACTCTGACCAACTCTTTCTTTCTCTCTCCCCTTCTCCCTCCGGCTCTCCGCCCACCTCGGTGCTGCAGCGAGCGAGTGCCCCTGACATGCGTCTGCGGCTGCTGGTGTGTGCGGGCGTGCTGCTGGTGGCCCTGTGGCCCTGCCCGCCATGCCGGGCGCTGCTCAGCCGGGCGCCGGTGCCAGGCTCGGGGCGCGCCCCGCAGGTCCCGCAGCCCCTGGATCTCCTCCAGCCGCAGCCCGAGCAGCAGCAGCAGCAGCAGCCGCAGCCGGTGCTGATCCGCATGGGAGAAGAGTACTTCCTCCGCCTGGGCGACCTCAACAAGAGCCCCGCCGCTCGGCCGTCGCCCCTCGCGGCGGGCACCGGGAGCCGCGCCTCGCCCGACCAGGCCGCCGCCAACTTTTTCCGCGCGTTGCTGCAGCTGCCTAGGCGCTCGGCGCTCGAGCGCGGCCCCGACGACGCCCTCGGCGGCCACCAGGAGGCGCTGGAGAGGAAGAGGCGATCCGAGGAGCCTCCCATCTCCCTGGATCTCACCTTCCACCTTCTCCGAGAAGTCTTGGAAATGGCCAGGGCCGAGCAGTTAGCGCAGCAAGCTCACAGCAACAGGAAACTGATGGAGATTATTGGGAAATGAAACGGTGCGTTTGGCCAAAAGAGATTCTGCATTTAGCACAAAAATAAAAATTAAAATTAAATTAAGATACAGTATTCTGTACCATAGTGCTGCTCTGATATCATTTGTTTATTTTTATATAGCTTGAAACATAGAGGATGTACAGGGAAAGGGCCTATATATGCCCTAATTAGCATGCAGAAAGTGTATCCCCGCGCAGTAACAAAACAGTTATTTGTATTGTCCACTTTTAGTTTCCATAGCCAGGTGTCTTTACAGTGATGTCTTAAAGAAAAAGTAGACCCAAGGAGAAACATTTTGAAGAAGATGGAAGCCATTCAAATGTTTTTGTAGGGGGGGTCACAGCTGAAGAGAACACCATGCTTGAGTGAGTGGCTAAAGTGAAATGTGTACGCTCTTTGAATCAACTCTTTCTTGTAAATGTTTCAGTAATAAACATCTTTCCAATCCTTGGTCAATTTGGTTGTGTAAGACAATGCCGAATATTTATATTTTTAATAAAAGCTGCAAAGGTTATTGTGATTTTACTGTTCCTCTTCAATGCTCATGCGGAAATGCTCTCAGCTCCTAGCCCCTTCCAAACTCTCTTTAGCACAAGAAAAGTAAAACAAAACAAGCAAACAAAAATACCAGTGCCTCAAACAAGCTCTATAGCTGCCTGTGGTTCATCCCTGCACCTCTGATTTCTTTTCTGGAATTTAGTTAAGTAACATGGGAAGTTACTTCCAGCTCTAGAAGTTGGGAAACTTACAACTGAAAGATCAGTAATAGTGAAGTAACAAGTAGTCCCAATTAATTACAAGATGTGAAAAGGGCTAAGGTAGAGATTTCTCCAAACTACATGGCCAAAATGTGGTATTTTTTTTCTATGGTAAAGGCTCACTTTATCAAGCTACTACTCTGGTACCATGAATGCATATTTTTCTAAGCTATTTTCCAGTGACTACTTCTGATGGGAGAAATGTAACAGTGTGGTCACTTAAATATAACTCAACGTGAAACATAACTACCATAAAATGGTACTTGAGAAAGTTTTTCTTCAAAAGAACATTTTGACTTCAATAGCCACATAACTATGCTCCACATTTATATCTATGCCAAAACTAATCACTTTGATTCAGAATGATGAACTATCTTTATTTGCTTCTAAAGCTAAACAGCAAAATTAATTAGTTTGTGACTCATTTGCCTTTGGTAGTTTAGTTATAGCTTGAAAAGCTTCAATCAAATGATTAATACTTCAATATTTATTTATATGTATGAAGACATTTCTTCCCTTGAGGCCCTTGGAATATACTTGACTAATAGATTAATAATATGAAACGCTGAATAAATTATTATAAGACTAAAGCTTTTTAAAAACTGCATTTATTGAAGAGTTCATATAGAGTACACTCATATTTATGTTTGGAAGAAGGTATCACAGTGGGACAAATAAAGCTATCTATATGTATATACATACATATGGATATATATATATATATATATATATATGATATATATATATATATATATATATATATATATATATATATGTATAATGCAGGTGTGTGGATTTCAAATTGCGCAGTTGTTCTACAATTTGCCAGATTGTTGCACCATGGATCCATGAAAAAGCACAGTTCCTACTAGAATGCCTTTTTCAATTAAAGTGCCTGGTATATGAGTGAGCATCTACTACTAAGATTAGAAAAATGTCCTAAGCTTTCAACCTTCTGGACTATCCAAGTGGCACCAAATTCAAAGAAAATTTTTAGATATACATGCAGTGACATCTACTATGGAGAAGAGAAAAATCTAAACCATTTTCATAGTCTTAACAATGATTTATTTTTTATTCATATACTGATAAATCAGTTACTTCTTCACTGACATTGTGTATCACTAACCACCTGCACTGTTAAAGAGGAAAGGAAATAATAGCTACTGTGATAAAAGAACAAAAGCCCATGCCTACTAGAGACAAAAGTGTAAAGGCCAATTTTATTTAATCCTTGCCACTCGTAACTGATACACACACATGGACTACACCTAGATATCCTTCCTAATGTTTCCACATTCATATCTATGCCAACACTAATCACTTTGATTCAGAACGATGAACTATCTTTATTTGCTTCTAAAGCTAAACAGCACAATTAATTAGTTTGTGACCCATTTGTCTTTGGTAGTTTAGATATAGCTTGCAAAGCTTCAATCAAATGATTAATACTTCAATATTCATTTATATGTATGAAGACATTTCATGCATGAAATCAAGATTGCTTTGCCAGTGCTTTCTGCAGCTACTTTCTGAGAGTACTCTATTTTTCCATGTGTTAGAAAAGTCATCTGGAATCGAAGGTTTGTGTTCTCTTTTTCTCTCTCTCAGAAATCCTTTCCAGAGGTCCCATTCATCATATATACACATTATGCTACTTTTTCCAAGTTCCTGCTGCCTGTGCATATCTCAGCCGGGCAGACAGAGGGCATCATTTGGAATGAATATCATTCATTCAGGGAGTTCAGCCAGGAGAAAGAGAAGACATGACGAGCTGGCTCACAAACAGCTCCACTCCCACTCCCTGAAGCTGCATCTTGTCCCTGGGGAGAAGGGGCCTCAAATCCAATCTGCAAAACAAGAAAATATGAATCAGAGGAAGGTCACTGGGGCAGTCCTTTGGGGATTGATCTAGTCATTTTTCTACTGAGGAGAAAAGATGAGAATAATAATAATTACATAGCACATAATTATTATTAGGGACAGAAAGCAAGCCCAGGTTATTTTGGTTATGGTCAAAAGCCATGGAAGTGATTCACACTCTTGATCTACAAATAGATAATAATAAGGCATGCAGTGGAAGGAAGGTTTTGGGGTAAAGGATCCAGGATGTTCTACTGTCTGTTTTTCAAGTCCACTTGTGCATGATTTTATGAAATGGAAGTCTCACTGACGCATGTGGAAATCTGGGTTTACAAAAACCTGAGGAAGTAAATAAAATCATGCTGGGAGTATAACTTAAACGTCATTGGTAGAGTGCTTGGTTAGCATGTGTGAGGCCTTGAGTTCTGCCCCCAACATCATGTCCACAGCATTGCAAGTCATATTAATATAATTTCTCCGCATCTACTACATTACACTCACATGTCACTTACCAACGGGGATGTGTTTCCAGAAAATACATCACTAAGTGATGCTGTGTGATAATCATTAGGCCACATCACTTATGGAACCACCATGGCATGTGGAGTCTATCAAACAAAATTTTGCTATGTAGTGCATATATTCTTGGTATAGTTTTTGCAAAACTGCAGGCTTAGTTTTCAGCAAGTCATGAATATTTATTTAAAATGAAATCTAGTATCAATGCTTCTATAGATACCATTTATAATTTTGCATTAGCTAATCAATCTAGTCTCATAAGTGAACTGTATGCTATTTTGAATTTTTAAAAGAATAGCTTAATGGGATGAGGGCATCCATAAAGAAAGACTTGCTGAAATGCACCTTGGTTTTCTTAACTCTAAGCCTCCATTTCAAGGTACCATGAGGAACCCAGTCCTTCCCAGGTAGGCAATGGAACATGGACAAGTATATCTAGTGCTTTCCTGATAAACTCTCCCCAGCCTGGAATACATCTTAGCACATGCATGCAACACAGAAGCCGTGGGTGACTAAAGCTGCTGGGTGAATGGAAGTTCCACAGCCCAGGCCAAGCAGAGCTTTGGTGAGTGCATTGTTGCCACTCAAAGTAGCTTGCATTGAACCTTGCCAGATTTTACCCTATATATATGCTTTGAGATAAATTTTCAAAAAAAATCAATAAAATAATAAATCCTTCTAGTTTAGAACTAGCTTTGGTGCTATCTAATTGCTTCCTAACAGAAAACTAAGACATGCTATGAAGTCATATTAGTCATAGTTTCTACAAAAAAGCTGGGATTTCAAGTGAAATTGATCTTTAGAAAAAGAATGTCACTAGATTTTGTTGGTGGTGCATTAGATATCTCAACATTCTTGAAATTGGGGTAGGCCAGGTGTGGTGGCATGAGGTGGAGGCAGAAGAATGAGAAGTTCAAAGTTATCCTCAGCTACATAGGGAACTTGAAGCCACCCTGCCTTTAAAGAAAGAAAGAGAATGAAATTGAGATGGAATAAATAGTATCTCAACAGGATCTTGTGCCTATTTTCTTGTTCATCAGTCACTTTAACCCTAACCCTAAACAAAACAAACAAACAAGCTCAACTGAGTATCATTATAAAATGCTATTTTTCCTAATAATTTTTAATGAGTGGTTAGTAGACATCTGGGTCTGTGATCAGGACTTTCAGGTGACAGACAGTGTACCTGGTTGCATAATAGTTTGAGAAAAATGAACCAGTTGTGAATATTGAGGTGAAGGCACAAAGTAATAGCCATTGTACGCTACTGTAGCTATTGTGTAATATATTATGGAAGGTTGCTCAAAAAACTAAACAGTTACCATATTATCCAATAACTCCACTTCTGTATATATATTCAAAAGGAGTAAAGGTGGGCTGGTCAGATAACTCAGTGGTTAAGGCACTTGCCTGCAAAGCCTAATGACCCAATCCTGGGCCTGTTTCTCAGTGCCCATATAAGCCAGATGCATAAAGTGGCACATGCATCTGGAGTTCATTTGCAGCAGCTAGAGCCCCTGGTTGCCCATACACTCTTTCTCTCTCTCCCCCTTTCTCTCCTCCTCTCTATCTCTATAAACCTCTTTGCTTGCAAGTAAATAATTAAAAAAAAAAAACTAGGGCTGGAGAGATGGCTTAGAGGTTAAGTGCTTTCCTGTGAAGCCTAAGGACCCTGGTTCGAGGCTCAATTCCCCAGGACCCATGTTAGCCAGATGCACAAGGGGGCGCATGTGTCTGGAATTCATTTGCGGTGGCTGGAGGGCCTGGCGTACCCATTCTCTCTCTCTCTCTCTCTCTCTCTCTCTCTCTCTCTCTCTCTCTCTCTCTCTCTCTCTCCATACATACATATATATATATTTCTTTCTCTCTCTGCCTGTCACTTTCAAATAAATAAATAAAAATAAACAAAATTGAAAGAAAAACTGAGGGCAAGAACTTGTACATTTTTTTGCACACATGTTCATGTCAGCATTATTCATATCAGTCAACAATCCAAAGCAATTCAAGTGTCCATTTATAGAAAAATGGGTAAACAAAATGTACATGCAATGGAATATTGCTCAGCTTTAAAAAGGAGGTGATTCTGGCATGTACTGAAAGGAGCTTGGGGGCATTTTGCCTAGTGAAACAAGCCAGACACGGTAGAATTAAAAGATTGTGTCATCCCACTTATGTGAGGTGCATAGAATAGACAGATTCATAGAATCAGAAAGTATGATGGCTGCCAAGGCCTGGGATAAGGACAGAGAGAATAGAAAGCTTGGTGAGTATAGAGTTGCAGGGTCTTTTACTTTTAAAAAATGATTTATTTATTTATTTATTTGAGAGAGAGGAGAGAATGGGAGTTCCAGGGCCTCCTGCAAATGAATTTCAAATACATGCGCCACCTTGTGCATCTGCCTGGGTCCTTAGGCTTCTCAGGCAAACACCTTAACTGCCATCTCTCTAGCCCTAGAGTTTCAGTTTAGGAAGATGAAAAGGTTCTGGAGATTGATTCCAAATATAGATATAGTCAATATTATTGAGCTGTACACTAAAAATGGTAGATTTTATGTTTTGGGTTTTTTTTCTCCACAATTACATGTTTTATAAAAGTGACACAACATTAAAAACTGGGCCCACAGGGTCTATGGACAAAGCAGAGGTTTTCCCAACCCAGGGCCAGGATGGAGCGCTGAGCAGCACAGTGCTGCCCCACGGGTTGGCAGTGCTTCCTGTCCTACTGCTGTGCCCACCACTGCCTTTGCTGCCCCTGCTGCAGGACTGGCTTAAGATGTCTCCTGTCACCATGCTTGCATAGTAACTGTGCTCACAGTAAAATTGAAAGGAAAGCAAACTATGTCTTGTATTTATACCCCTATCAGCATTTTCTCTCATATGGCCTGCTTTCTCTTACTGCATTGCTGGCTTCTTAAAGCACATCGCTTTCAGGGATTTTTTTCAGGGAGTGGATGTCTGGCAATGGAACCTAGGGTTTCATAGTTGTAGAAATGTCAGTTCTACTACTAAGCTACTTTACAGCCTCCACTTACAGCTCTTAGCAGAAGGTTACTTTTTTTGTTTGTTTTGTTTTTCAAGGTAGGGTCTTACTCTAGCTCAGGCTGACCTGGAATTCACTATGTAGTCTCAGGGTGGCCTTGAACTCATGGTGATCCTCCTACCTCTGCCTCCCGAGTGCTGGGATTAAAGGCGTGCGCCACCATGCCCGGCATAGAAGGTTACTTTTTAATAGGAAGGTGTCAAATAAAAGAAATGAAAGTGTTCAGTGCATTCTTTAGATTTCTTTTTATGCTAAATGTGATAAATTAAGGAGAGATAAAAGCCAAATGAACCTGTGGCAATGTTTTTGACACTGAAAGCATGAAATTCAAGGTTCATTTGATAGCAGAGGTATATCTGGGTGCCTCTCATAAGGGTAAGGGAGGAGTGTATGTGGAAGCAGTGGTGAGCATAGACTTGTTTTAAGAGCCAATGGCAGCAGCCAACTTTATCACAATGCATCTTGTCCTACATGGTCCTCTGGATGACCAAAACCAAGCAGATGCTTTCCTAACTTTATCTGGCATTGGCTCTGTAGCCACACTTACGAGAGACATTTCCTGTGTTGGACAAGGTGGAAGTATGAGCTGGTTTCCATTAATAATCAGTGCCTGCCAGCTACCTCTAGGTGTCTCAGAGTGTCTATCATGTCCCACCCTCCAACAGATGACTGTTTTCCACGCTACCCACCATCCTGATCCATTAAGATTTGCCACACCTGAGCTCTGCTCCCAGGCTTATCCAAGGGGGTGGTAATCCACCTGATGAAGCACCCTGGAACTGAGTCATTAATGAGTGGTGATGGCTTAATGCACACCCACCAGATAACATTTTACCTGAACATATCTGTACCTTATTGTGAGAGATGAATGACTCCAGGCCGCTGAGTGGATGCTGGGGGTAGGGAGGAGCACCTTCACTCCTTCCAAGTGCCTTCACCCAGGCTGCCATCGCCTCAGTGTCTGAGTGCCTCAGTGGATGCCAATGAGAGATTCAACCTGGCAGAGGGTCTGGTTACCACTGCATGCTAAATGCCAGTCTTTGTAGGTCAGTTCCAAAGAACCATTTCCCCTCTACAACCAAATCCAACTGTCCCAAGGAACGTGAATAGGAAGAATAAGGCTAGCCTCGATGCTGCCAAGCAGGCAACCACCCGAACCCATCGTGCACCTGCTAGGCTGGATCAGAGAGTCAAAGGCAGATGGTCAAAACAGTTGTTAGTAGTAGTCCTGAGATTACATTTAGAACGTTTATCCAGAAAGAAAAACCCAAGCCTTCGCTTATTCCCCTACTGAGCAGTCCTGAACCTTGGGACCTTGGATAGCTTAAGTCCTGCAGATTTCCTGACTAGGAAGGAAACAACCTTCCAAGAACCTGGGCTTGTCACGACCGGTGAGGGGCAGTGGGCTGTGGCTCCTTGGACAACTTGAGTAGGCAGCTCCATCATCATAGACAGCTCTTTCACAGGAATACAGATGCATCTGCTTGGACCAGAGCAAGCAGCATATGCTGATATGGGATACAGTGCTGGGGGATTTTAATACAGTCTTCGGGAATGTTAGGGAAGAAGAAATAGGGACCTGTGAAGGAGCTCAGGGAAGAACATACCCACTAAAGAGCATTTCTTCTTGAGGGGACAGTGAGTAACTGAGGTGAGGGAGGAATACAGAGAGTTTGGGGGCTTTGTTACCATGAGCTGCTTCCTTCCTGTAAAGGGGAGACCAGAACCAAAGATATATCCCCAGGCTTATCAGACAAGAAGAAATTAAACTCACTCCAACTTATTAACCTGGAAAAGAAGGAGAAAGAGGGTGGGGTGTGTTCTGTTGAGTTTGTCTCAAACATGGCACCTAGGAATTGACAGGGACAGGGTAGAGAGGAGGTTACAGATGTTGATATCACAGCCTTCCAAAAACATGAAGCCAGACTTATGTCTATATAGTGTCTATGAGTGCCCTCTTTCTATCTGAAAATGTTTCTGAATTCTTTACACAAGACTTCCTCTACCTGGTGTTAGGCAAATGGACCAAAAAGGTTCTCATGGGATGTCAATAGAACTGTTAGACTCAATTTATACAGTAAGTACTGACTTAGAAAACTCAGACTCTGGAAATTGGAGGAGCTCATTCCTCAAACAAATTGGTGAAAAGAGTTATTTTCTTTTAGATGCCAAGAGTTTTAACAATGACCACAAATTCAAAACAAAAGAGGACAACCAGTGCTACTGACCATGAGGCCTTGGATAGGGTGGACCCACTCCTCCCCCCCCCCCCAAAATCAGACAGATTTAGTTTAGATACAACTCAAGGATTAGATCACTCTCTTTTGCTTTGGGCAGTCACATCCTGAAAAGCAGTGGAGGCCTTGGAAACGACCAGCCTGTGCTACGTAAGCTGTGCCAATCAATCGTGAGCGGTGACCCACAGTGGACGACCCTTGTTCTCAGACACATCAGTCCCAATGAATGGAGAGTCACTCGTTCTTCTGAATGACAAGATGGCTCCACAATGCACACCGTACTCTGAGGCAGAGGACCAAGCCAGAAGGTGGCACACGTCCAGCTACTCCGTGAGGCTGAACAAGGCATGCGTCTCACAAAAGCCTCATTTCTCGCACTATAAAAATCTCTCCACTTAGCAATGCCTCTGTACAAGGTTGCTGGCAGGGCTAAGCGAAGGAATCACCAGAAAGGCCTATACCTGTAGTGAAGCAACCACCCACCTATGCTACAGACTCTGCCGTGTGCTCTAGGTTTTTTGGATGCATTTCCACAATGGTGGATTAACCCTACTTTGGGGCTGTAGTGGGGAAAAGGGCATTTCATGGAAGTCATTGAGATACACATACATATAAAGAAGGATCCCCCACCCCCACAGGATGTACTGCACTGAATAAAGGTCTGAGGTGGAAGCAAAATATCAAATAACTTAAAAGCACAGGAAGCAAATCCAATTGGCTTTGTCATAACAACTCCCCCCAGAGAGCTCTCCCAAGTGCCTGTGTTCATGAAATCGTGAAGCTGTAGGCCAGGTTGCTGGGGAAATGTGAGAATAGATTCGTTACACTGTTACATATAATTTACATGGTATTTGCCTCTTTAAAATGGATGCATCCAGTTTAGCTTCCTATTAAAGTGATATTCATCATCAGAAATGCAGCCTATAGTTTCAGGTTGTGTTTGCTTGAGTTTTTAGTGAAAACCACCAAACTGATAATTATTAGACTATCACTTTCCCAGCAAAGAAAAAAAAAAGTCACAAAAATAAAGTCACAGTTATAAGACACAGAAGCAAAAGCATTGTTAAAAGCAGTGTTAATATAGTGGGTCCACTAAAGGTTACTTGCTAAGAAAAACTTTATTTCCTCTTAGAATTTTGCTTATGTAAAAATTCAATCTCATTATCATGCCTATAATTTCCAAGATTATGCAGCAAATAGTTACTGGACTACAGCACTATTTTCTCACTTTCTTTTATCAAGCTGAAATTCCAATACAACCAGGATGCTGTCGTAACAGCCATTTGAAAGCTAAAATCTAATGATTTGTAAGTTAAATCTCATAAAACATGAAGCAATCAGTCTCAGTAGGGCTTTCTGTTTGAAAATAATTTGACACCTCAAATCCCTCAATTAAATTTAGTGAACATAGTTAAATTTTCATTCACTTCAGTTTGTTTTGGAAGATTAAATAGATAATTTCAAAGAACACAAGACCTGTAGTCACACTCATGGGAAATCATGTTCTTGTTCTCTTGTTTCATTTTTTTAAGATGCTGTGTAACACCTTGTGAAATTAATCTCAAGCATAAAAGAAGCTATCGGGCCCTCTGGCTTCTAGTACTTCTCACCTCTCAATTTCTGGTGGCTGCTAGCAAAGTTTGGGTTTGAAGCCAGAATGTATGGTTTAGTCTCAAAGGTCACTTGGATGAAAATGATTTTATCTTTCTTCCTGTAACACTACGTGAAGATACAGGGCTTCACCTGGCTGTTTTCCTTGGAACTTTGGCCCATTGCTCATCCTGACCTAGGTAAACAGGAATACTGTCAAAGTGACCAAGTCTTGAGTGAGGAGGCATTTTGCTAAGGGCTAGGCTTGCAGCTTGATTCCTGAGAGTCTAGGAAATGAACCCTGAACTTCAACACAGAAAAGATCCTTTACTAGCATGTTCCTCCCACCCTTCTTTCTGACCATTTGAACCATAGGTCTGTAGTTTTGCTTTCCTTTCCCTGCCATTTTCTTTCCTTTCCTTCTTTCTTTCGTAATTAGCACAGCATCTTTAGAAACTTTATAGTATTTGTAGTGCCTAGAACTGAGATGGCTGTGGGCTGGCTAACCTTGGTGACAATTTCCCCACTGCTTTTGTCTATGATAAACCACTGGCTGTGGCTTCCAAATATCCCTTCTGCTATTTCATAGTGAAGAGTTCTACAGTGTGGAGAATGGCCTGTCTCTGAGTTAATGCTATGTCAGATAAAATGGAACTGCAGGCAGTGAGGACAGAGAAAGACAGCCTTTGTTTTCTTGTGAGCACTAAGGTTAGACCTTCTCAGCCAAGAAGAAGATGGAAAACATCCATCCTTGACACAGTGGGCTGTGCAGTTCTGCGAAACATGTAGATGCACATAAAAGAGGTTAACCATCATCAATTTACAGGACAGTGAGAATTGAAACCATAAGAACCACGATATACAATACAGCATAGAATAGCTAAAATGTGAAAGATGGACACAATACTCTGCTGGTTAGGATACAGAATAACTAGAAGTCCCTGGTATTCTTGGTGGAAGCACGAGATTGGATGAACTATATTATGGAAAACAGATTTTCATACAATCTAATAGTTCTATTCCTAGGTACTTATTCAAACAAGTTCTCAAAGAACAAACTAGGGCATAACTATATCATAAAATGTATAGAGCTATTAGCTTAAAAATCAAAACTAAAAACAGAACTTTACAGAACATATTAGCAGATCATAAAGTTCCACTTTAATCACTTATGAATAGCTCTTGTCACATTTGGCTCTTCATATGGCCGAGGGAAGAAGGGAATATGAGCTTGCTGCATTCAAGCCATTAAGTCTTGCCTGTAGTCTGACACTTGGAATAATTCCTTAAAGATTGTCAACACCATTTTCCTCAGCCCCCTCCTTCTACCTCCTGACCTTTAAAAAATATCTTGGGGGCTGGAGAGATGGCTTTGCAGTTAAGCGCTTGCCTGTGAAGCCTAAGGACCCCAGTTTGAGGCTTGATTCCCCAGGACCCACGTTAGCCAGATGCACAAGGGGTCCACGCATCTGGAGTTTGTTTGCAGTGGCTGGAAGCCCTGGCATGCCCATTCTCTCTCTCTCTCTCTCTCTCTCTCTCTCTCTCTCTCTCTCTCTCTCTCAATTTGCCTCTTTCTCTCTCCCTCTGTCACTCTCAAATAAATAAATAAAAATGAACAAAAAAATATTTAAAAATATCGTGGAAGGTACTACCTGTATATGTGATGAGGACCATATCCAGACATTAGAGAGTGAAGACACAATCAGAGAAGAGATAGATACTAGATCATGTTTTCAAAAAGTATGTATCTTGTCATGAAAATAAACAATGTCAAATATGAATGTTATTAAGTAGAGTTAGAACCACAAGAATAAATTAGCAGATCCATTCCTATAACTAGTAATCTCAAACTTCTGAATAGGTAAACAAGAAAGTCAGAATGAATACTACAGAGTGGAATCACAACCGATCTGTTGACTTAGCTGACATATATTTAAAAACAAAAAACACCAACCAACCACAATAGAAAATACTTGTATTTTAAAGCGCATGTGCAATATTCACCAGGTGGTACCACTCTAGGCCATGAAACAAAAAGAATAAACTTAAGAGGATGGGAAACACACTTAATGAACTACAGAAGATGGAACACATATCAAATATATCCTATCTCCATAGCAGAACTAAATTAGAAGTCAAGCAGAAAAATACCTGGAGAAACATCTCCAAATATCTAGATAATTAATCTTAGTCACACAAATAACCCATGTGTCAATGAAGAAATCACAAAGCAGGTCAGAAAATATTCTGAATTAAATTAAAGTCAAAATAAAACATGTCAAAGCCTATGGGACACAGCTAAAGCAGTGATTAAAGCTATAACACTGAATGTTTATATTAAATATTAAGAAATATCTCAAATCAATAACCTAGGTTTTCATACCCCCAAGTTACATAATGTAAGATAAAATTAAACTCAAGGAAGAAAACAATAAGCAAAAGGAATAATAAAAATAGAAACCAACCAAAAATAAAGAAAATGGATAAAACTCTACCTAATGACTTGAAAATATTGGGAAAATTAATGATAGTCAAAGCAATTTAAAAGAGACCAGGTCAAAGTTGAAAGACATATTAATTTATTTGGATGTCTCCATAAAACTACAATGATCAGATACCACTGCATTGGTGGACAGATAACACAGATCAAGGGTGCAAAACAGTGTTGAGAAACAGGCCCAAACATATATGGTCAATTGAATTTCCAAAGGGGAAAGGCAGTCTTTTCCAAAAAGCAAAAACTTGGTTGCTGAGACAAATGAATATCTATATAAAAACAAAAATGGACAATAATAACTTTTAACCTTATCTTACCTTTTAAAAAATCAACAAAATCCTCTTACAGCTTAAGAGCTAAGATTATAAAATCACTGGAGGACATATAGGAGCAGATCTTTATAATTGTCAAATTGAGCAAAGGTTTCTTAAGTAGAATAACAAAAGTCCAAGGTATAAAGGAAAAGTGATAAATTTCTCTTAAAACTAAAATGGTACATTTCTCTTTAAAATATACTTTTGGGCTGGAGAGATGGCTTAGCAGTTAAGGAGCTTGCCTGCAAAGCCTAGGGATCCAGGTTCAATTCCCCAGTACTCAAGTAAGACCAGATGCATAGTGGTCCATGCATCTGAAGTTCACTTGCAGAGGCTGGAGGCCCTGGTGTGCCCATTTTCTTTCTCTATCTGCTTGCAAATAAATAAAAATATTTTAAAATATACTGTTAAGGAAGCAAAAAGTTAAAGTACAGACAAGGAGAAAATATTTGCAAAATATTTTTCTCATAATAGAGCTTAAGAACGTCTCTCTAAGAATACAAAAGAAGTGGGTAAAATATATGAGTAGATATCTCACCAAAAATATTATAATGACAAACATATGAAAAGATGCTAAATATTAATTGACAGGAATATGCAAGTAAAAGCCAAAAGAATGTCATATATATCTACTAGAATGACTGAAATATAAAGGATGGACCAACACTCACCTGGATAGGATGTAAAGTAGCTAAAACTCTCCTATATTCTTGGTTAAGTGAAAAATTTAATGGATTGTATGGGAAAGTTTGACAGTTTCTAATGAAATTTGCTATATACACTACTATACAATTCAACAATTCCATTCCTAGGTATATACTCAAGAAAAATAAAAAAATATATCCATACAAAGACCCAAATATAAATGTTCATAGCCAGCTTTATTTATAATTTATTTATAACTAATAGGAACACAAATATCCATCAGATAATGAAAAATGTGGTATATTCGCATAGTACAGGAGTACTCAGGAACAAGAATTGAGTACTGATGTATTTAGCAGAATGAAGGAGACTTAAAAGTGAAGAAACCCCTTGACAGCGTTCTACATATTACATGTTTTCTTATTTATTTGACTTCCTATAATGGTTAAGACTATAATGGCAAACATCAATTATTTCCAGAGGCTAGAATGCAGGGAAAAGATTAACTGTACAGGCATAGAAGGGAAATTTAGGAGGTAACAATTATCTTAAATAATTGTAGTGACACCATACAATGATACAAATGTGTCAACACTCTTGGGGCTGGGCAGGTGCTCAGGAGGTAGGACTGCTTGCTATGAAAGCATGAGAGCCTGAGTTTGGTCTTCAGCATCTACATGAAAATGTTGGTTTTGGCTATATATGCTTGTAATCCTAGCACTAAGGGGGAGGAGACAAGACAGTTGCTGGGGATGGCTAGTTATCCAGTCTATCAAAAAAGGGGGAGTTAGGGGCTGGAGAGATGGATTATTGGTTAAGGCGCTTGCCTGCAAAGCCTAAGGATCTGTGTTTGCCCCCCTCCCAGATCCCACATACACCAGATGCACAAAGTGAGGCAAGTGCAAGGTCGAACATGCCCACTAGGTGGCACAAGCATTTAGAGTTTGATTGCAGTGGCTGAGGCTCAGGCACACCAATTCATTCTCATTCTCATTCTTATGCTCTCTCTCTCTCTCTGTCTCAAAAATCAAAAAAAAAGGGTGGGGAGATTCCAAGTAAAAGGTAAGACTCTATATCAGGGAAATATGGTAGAAGAGAGGACACTCAAAGTCCTCCTCCAGCCTCTGCATACACATGTGCCTACACCACATACACACACGTGCCTACACCACATACACACACATGTGCATATACCACATACACACATGCGCAAATACCACATATACATGCATGTGTGTATACTTTATGAACAACACACATATGCATATACCACATATACACATGCATGCACCAGAAACACATGTGCATATACCACATAAACACATACACACACACACATACAGATTCAAAATTCATTGAACTGTACACTTAAAATGGGTGACTTTTAAGGACACAGTTGACTTTTAAACATTACATAGCTTTAAGTTCTTTGTTCTTTTCATGTTCTGTGATTGCCTCAAACATGTACATTTTGTCTTTGCTCTACTGAGCAGTAAGGTCTATAAGGAGTTTTACTTTGACATTAGTGTGGAGTCATCACAGATCCTACAGAGTTTATGACATCTCAACAAAGAGCAGCTGTGCAAACATAAAGAAAATGGGTGCCTAGGGAGTGAGCTGGAGAGCATATGGAAAATGGGTGATTCTGTAAGAGTTTAAAGACAGGAATTGTACTTTGAGAAATCCAGTAGTCTACCTAGTCACTGAGAATCTATTATTTTATTCTGAATGACTGCTGTTAGTCACACTCTTAACTCTATCACTCTCCCCATGAAAACACTCTGAAAACAACTTCTAAAATTCCCAGTACTAGATTCTTTACTGGATAAAGTTGTGTAAAGAAATTAATCTGTTCATAAAGTAGCCCCTTAATTTTCTTGGTGAGAAATGTTGTTCAAAGAAATTAAATGCCTACAAGTCAGGCATAGATCCAGTCCTTTCTCTTGACTTCATTGATTCTTTCTAGTGCCTTGAGCCTTGGCAGAATTTCTGCATAACCTGTGTGTCCATATCCAGACATGAAGAACATAAAAGTATATATTCTCTTCTTGAAACAACAAAGAGTTGAGGTATGTGTTAGGATCTCTCACCACTACAGTTTCATGGTCTGCTGAGATAACTGACCTGTGAGGCAGATGATGAAGAGATTTCAATGCCCAAGTCTCTACCTCCAAAGCACTTAATTCCAGTCAGTGACTGTGGGGTGGGGTGGGGGATACAGAGAGATACTGCAAGGGGGTGGGGTGTCCTTGACCTTGACGCAGCTGCTGTATTCAGCCAGAGCAGCTGATAAATTAATCCGCCAAAGATGAAGACATTTCTCTGGAAACTGCTGTTCCCTGCACAGCTACTGTAAAGTGGTATGGACAGAGGTTTTGTTTTTTTGTTTTTTGTTTTTTTTCTTGTTTTTTTTTTTTTCCACAGGAGGCCACAAAAGCACACTGGGAAGGGAGGCAGGGGACTTGGGAGATTACATTCATTGCTGATGCTCCCCTCTGTAAAAATTTACTTGCCACACCTATTTCCAGTAAAATGCCCTACTGGCTACTGGAAGAGAGTGGGACAGTCCCTGTATAAACCCTCAGGAGTAATTTGAAAATAACTTGTAAGAATAAGGCAATGGAAGGAACCAGACTGGACTGGGAAATGGCCACAATGAGGCATGTCCAAGAGATGAGGCTTCACAGACATCACAGACACCGCAAGGGCAATTGTTATTGCAGTGTGCCCTCCAAAATTCATGTGTTGAAAATTTAATCCCCAGGCAGAAGAGATGGATCAGCCATTAAAGGTGCTTATTTGCTAAGCCTGACAGTCTGGGGTTCAATTCCCCATTACCCACATAAAGCCAGGTACACAAAGTGGTGCATGTGTCTGGAGTTCATTTGCAGTGGCAGAACGTCCTGGTGGACTTATTTGTTCTTTTTCTCTCTTGCCTTGCAAATAAATAATCAATAGAAATTTTTATTTATTTATTTATTTATTTGGTTTTTTGAGGTAGGGCCTCACTCTAGCTCAGGTTGGCCTGGAATTCACTATGTAGTCTCAGGGTGGCTTTGAACTCAAGGCGATCCTTCTACGTCTGCCTCCCAAGTGCTAGGATTAAAGGCATGCACCACCACGCCCAGCTCAATAGAAATTTTTTTTTAAAGGAGAACTTAGAGTTGGAGAGATGGCTTAGCAGTTAAGCACTTGCCTAAGGACCCCAGCTTGAGGTTTGGGTTTGAAGCCAGATGTACAAGGTGACACATGCATCTGGAGTTCATTTGCAGTGGCTGGAGGCCCTGGTACACCCTCTCTCTCTCCCTCTCTCTCTCTCTCTCTCTCTCTCTCTCTCTCTCTCTTTCTTTCTCTCTCCCTCTTTCTCTGTCTGTCTGTTGCTCTCAAAAAAAAAAAAAAAAAAAAAAAGAGAGAGAGAGAGAACTTAATTCCCAAGTTCATGTGCTAAATTTATTGTAGGCAGGGCCTTTGGGAGACAATTGAGATTACATCAGGTCATGTGGGGCCATCATGATGGCATTAGAGGATATATAAGACGAGGAAGAAAACCACAACCTAGCATGCTTGCTCTATCTGGCCATGCGGTTCCCTCCCCTCCACCTTATTACAATCTACCAAGAAAACCCTTGCAGGTCCTAGTGCCATGCTTTTGGACTTCTCAGCTTCAGAGGTATGGGCTTAGTGATGGTCTGTTCTTTAAACTGCCTAGCCTATGGTAGTTAGAACAGTCAAAGACAGCAGTCACACCGTATCACATTATCTTTCTCTCACCTTGCTATCCCCTTCTTTTCTGAGGTTGACTAGGACCTGATTGTGACTTTTTCAAAAAGTAGAAATTACACCCACTACTGGGAGGGGGAGCTGATAGAATCGGGATTTTGCTGTGAGCAGATTCTGCAGCATCATCTGTCTGTGTGCTTGTGTCAAGGGCAGGCTTCACCGTGTGAAGGGATATGAGGAAACCACCTGGGAACACAGCACTTGCGGTTCTTAAAGGCTTTGCCATTCCGCTGTTGGGGGCTGAAGTAAGCCTGCAGGTGAGCAAGTTAATCTGAGCGCCTGAATTTCTAAGGCAATTTCATTTCCTGACTGATACTATCTGGTAAAGAGAGGCAAACCAGAACTCTTATATCATCCTAGGTGTTCGAGGGAAGGCTAATGGTGTGGTGCAATATTCCAACAAACTAACCTTAAACTCTGTAAGTTTATAGCAAATAAATTGTTTTTTGAGATGTTGAAGTTGAATGAGGCCTATAAAGACTTCACTGAGGCTAGGAATGTGCTACCATTGTGAAATCTTTATGGATCTGTTCATATCCCAATTTCAAGGTTATAAGAATGGTGCCCATTACAAACAGTTTTGTTTCTGTATGTGAAAAGGCTCCTTCTCAAACACAGAACTACATGAGCAAGGTGCTTTGTAATAGTGGACATTAATCAATTGTACCCAGTCTCACCCCAGCTGCTTCACCCTCATCTCACCACACAGGCATATGAATGTCAGCATATATGACATGGGCTTGACAGATGGTAGTCATGAAGCATGACATTCCCCACCCCCATGCAGCTTCAGAGAATATTACAAGGGGAGATGCATGGTGACAAAGCCTGAAGCCCACATTCTCAGAATGCAACTAGCACTCTTAAGACAATTATTCAGATCCCCAGTTAGGTCCTGCTTCCAATAAGCATGTTTCCTCTCCTCATTTTCCCATCTGAGTCCATGGCCAATGTTTCCACTTCTCTTCACCACAAGCAATGTCAGGAGGACAATTTGGGCAGCTGAAAAAAACTATATGGATGCTCAGAACATTTGAGGGTGCACAGGTTCACAACGGACTGCTAAACGTGAAGGGGACAAGTCCTGCTCACATAGTTACAGATATGCCAGGGACTCACAGAGATCTCACAGCCATTGCAGAGCAGACAGCTAATGAGACAGAAGGGAGGCTCATGATGGGAGCATCCAGCAGAGTTGGTGCCAGCCGAGGAGAAATTCAGTGAGCCAGAAATAGCTGATGCCTTTCAGAACCCTGGGCTGCTTCTTAGCTAAGAGTGCAAGGAGCAAGGACTTGGGCCAGCACGGTCCTTTATTCAAAATGCCATGTGGTGTAGATCTTTAAATATTACTAATTGAATTGATAACCTTTAAAAGTAAAAGATGTCAGTCCTAAAGCAAACTCTTTAACAGTCACCCAGCAAAAACTTCACTATGAGAAATGTGACTGTCAATGATAGCAGAGACTGTTGGATGACATGGTGACATTTTGGCTCTGCTTCTTCTTGGTTTGGTGTGTGCTCAGTGATGTCTGGCTTTTTATTCATTCATATCTTGCCTGGCTGTGTATCCCTTGTTGCTATACCCACACGATCAGGGACCTTCTCTCTCAGGGAAAACCCCGAAGAGAATGAGGGTTTAAAGAGAACCAAGAAGTAATCTCCTCTGCCTGCCATTGTAGAGACTGCCTAGGACGGCGTGCTGGAGCAGTCATTCAGTTGGCCACCTCCTGGGCATCTGTAGGTAAGCAGGGGAAAGGCTGCACTGTCATCCATGGCACCCCTAAATGCTCTGGGAACAGTTCCTTTGCTGCTCCTCCCTCTGCTGTAAGAACATAGTTCTCACCGCATTGAGCCTGCCTTGTGCAGCTGGCCTCCCCTAATGGCTACCTGAAGGGCTCACTCCTACTGGGTTACTGAATAATTGCCCATTGAGTCACTGCTCAGAGTCAAGGCTCCCCTCCATGCAGGAGGAGACAATGGAACACATCTCTCCAAGCAGGCACAGGGCGACTGTACTGTAGAACACTTGAGGCCTTGAGTGTTATCAATGAACACCGTTGGAGATGGCTGAGCCTCAAGGCCTCAGGGGACGGGGGAGGTCATCTCTGCATCTACAGAAGGGAACATTATGAAAGAAACTAGATGAGTTGTTAGTTAAGGGAAAAGAAAAACGTTTCCTACCCATTAAAGCAAAAACCAAGCACTGAATCTGACTCCAGATGTAGTGAAGTATAAGAAAAGCCAGAAATGCTAGGCAGATTGCTAACTCCTGTGAGAAAACAAGAAGAGATCTTCACTGATATTATCATAAATCATTTTTTAAAATATCATTTAGGAGGGTATATAAGAGTATAACCCCATGGGAATATGACCAACATGCAATATGTTCATACAGTAAAGCTCATAATTAACTTTAAAAAATCACTTAGATATAGTTTTCATCTTGTGCTGGAGACCTACTGTGATGTATATCTCATGGGGTAATTGCACAACTGTTTCCAGAAAATAACTCTTCCTGTTCACTGAATACAAAAATTCCCACAAACTTTCTAGAAAGAAAGTCTACCCACTTTTGTAAACTTAAACACCACCTAAAAGGTTTCCTCACACCAAACATTTACTATTGTCATTTTGCATCTGTGAAAATAAATAACTGGCACAATCACTTTCAGTTTTCCAAAAATCATTTCCATTTATTACTCTGTGACGCTGAGATCCACTTGAGCAGATAGAATGAAGACAGTAGGCGGTTTTCTGTTTGTTGCTCATATTCACCTGATGAGCCCGGGAGCACAGAACTTGAGTTCTTTGACAGCCTCTCCTCTGGGCAACACTGACTCCCCACGCCTTCTTGGGAATGCGCATGAGTCTGCAATGACTGAGCATTCTTCCTCGTGAAGAAATTGGGAAAGATTTCTTTTATGGTTGCTTCAAGCCATGCGAAAGTCTAACTAGGTTTTAGGGAGAATATTTGGACTTCAAATTTTCTTTATAAAAAGAAAAAAAAAAAACCTACAAAGTTATTGTCAAAAAAAAAAAAAATTATCCAGAGTCGCTTCAAAGACAAGAGGACACCCTTTGTTGTCCTGTTTCCAGGAGCACAAGCTTAGGCAAGCAGTTGAGCCAAGACTTTGTAGCCATTGCCAGTGCACTCCCAGCGCACGGAAATTCCAGGTGATTTTTCAGAGAATATTTAAAACTCATTCAAACGTGCCCTTGGTGTGTTGGGGGGGGGGGTCACTGGGAACGACACCAAAGCCGATGATTAGTCTTTGGAAGCCCAAGAAGAGCACCAAAACGCTGAGTAAGGGCAAGTGGGCATCACAGAGAACCAGCCAGTCACTGCAGACAAAACAGCTTTCACCAGCATGCCTAAGGGTCAGGCTTATTTGCACCCCAACCTCGCGAAGCAGGAGGTCACCATGGGCAGAGTGAAGTCAGATTTCTTTAGTCCTTTGTTCTTTTTTCAGCATCAGATGCTTAAAAAAGAAGCCAGCATTGCAGGGGTGGCGGGGGGGGGGGGGCAAGCTGTTTCTATATGTTTCCCCAGGGTGGTGGTTTCTCTGGCCCTTGGAAACCTTTCTCTCTGGCGGCACCCACTCCAGCAGAACCATAGCGGGCGCAGGAAAGCATTCAGACCCGAGCTTCGACACTAACCTGAGGAGCAGCTGCAGGTGAGCTAGATTCCTTACCACTCTCTGCTGCCTGCGCACCGGCTGCGGCTCGCGCCACTTCTGCCGACCGCACCCCGGCATCCTCAGAACCTGGACGCCCTATTTGTCCCAGACCTTCGCTCCCTGGGGTGCAAGGTGGGTTGGCGGTGGTGGCTTTCCGGCTTTGGCCTTTATACCAACTAGGGTAAAACAGGGGATCCGCAGTTTCCGCTGCTGGAAGGCCTGGAGTTTCAGACTCTGTGGTCTGCTGAGAGCCAGTGGGCACCACCTCCCCCTTAATCAGAACAGATGAATTCAAAAAGTAAAAAAGGAGAAGAAAGAAAGAAAGCAGTCTATTTTAGTTCCCTTTGGGTTTGAACACCCCGAGCTCTCTGTTGCAATGTGTGAGTTAGCAACCTAGATCATCCTCTCTTCTGGAAGTGCTAGGGCCAGAATGCTGACCACAGTGCCTCTATCACTGGCATCTGGATCTTTTCTGTGCTTGCCTTTCACTGGGTGGTATCCTAGGCAGGCAGAAAACCTTAAGTGAAAAGTTGCTTAGAAAATATTGTATATGGCCAAAGGATAAAAGTATTGATCAGAATTAATTTTTGGTATTATATATGGCTGTCCAAAACTGTTCTTTAAAAACCAACAATTGGCCTCATTGGCTGAACCCAATATTCATTTAGTTACTATCCTCCTTTAATTCCAGTGCAACAGATAAACTCAGAAGTTATTAACAGTTTAGAACACATAGACAATATAGCAGCTCAGCTTTCTATGGAGACAAAGTACAGAATAAAATTTCATATCTGAGTTCCCCCTCCAGGATTTTGTTTCTACAGAAAATTTCAATACACTCTGAAAGCAGGGGCAAACCCACAGCCCCTCTTTGATGAGCCTGCATTCTCACAAACTCAACAACTGGGACCCTATCCACTGAAGTGTCATGAAGCCATCACAAAAAGCTCAAAAGTGGACAGTGACCTCCTAGGAACAAAAGACTAGCTGATCCAGAGCTAACTTGCTGAGATCACATGATCTCATTAAATGGCAAACCCAGGACTACCAGGCCTAGTTTGCTTGACCAACAAATGAAAGAAGATGTCATGTTTCAGGGTAAGCAACTTAAACATAAGTGTGGTTTTTCCACTTACTTCCTCGCATGTCCAGAAAGTTTGGCAGCATTACCCCTTTTATTTCTCACACTATACCCCATATTTATGTTGGCAAGGATGGCCTCAGATTTGGGAGGGTATTGTTGACAGCAAAGTGGCATCAAATTAAGCCTTACTAAGCTATAATAATGAACCAGTTGAACCTAAAGGATGCTGCTCCCTGACATGACTGTCTCGAAATCTGTTTGCCACATACAAATGTTGGGCATTTCTTTTTGTTATGGTAGGATAAGTTGTTTAGGGTGTTTATAAAGGAGGCACACCTGTAGGAAGGTACTTGGGAATGGTTGTTACCTGTGTCACGGGGGCATCTGTTTCAGGTGAGAGGGCTGGAGGTGGTTCTGGAGAGGAGACCAGTAGTGGTGCTGGTGTGACAGTCTGGAGCTCTGAGGCCAGCTGAGGGGACTCCAAGGCTTTCTCCAGACCTTCCTCTTCTCCGGACGACTCAATTTGAACATTGTCGACCTCTTCTACTGCATCCTCTCTCTCTCCTTCTTCTTCTCTTTCTCCTTCATCTTCTTCATCATCCTCTTCTAGTAAGGTAAGATATTTTTAAACTTGCTATAATTACCACTGCTGTGAGGGAAACAGTTAATGGCTAATATTTATAGCCTAGCGTTAGGGAAGTCATTTCAAGGGATACTTGACAATGGTCCAAGAGTGCCAATCTGGGGGCCTTTGTGCTTCCTACTAAATGTTGCCTGTGCAAATGTGGAGAACCCATCACTGTGCTCAACCTCCACCTCGCCCCCACAGCTAGCTCAGGTTTTTATCATAGCCTGCTGCATAGGCTAGCTCCTGCAGGGCTGGGATGGTCACCTATTTACCTTGCCCAGTTAAATGGAAATACAACTCTCTTCCCTATCAGAAACCAATGGCTGTTTTAATTTCTTGCCTCCTTTGTTCAGTGCATCAACTTTTTGCCTTAATTAATGCCATGATTCCTTTCTTAACCTGCTGATCTTAAAAGTGGCTCATTAAGGACAGATAATAGTAAGTAAATATTTAGAAAAATCCATTATGAAGATTTAAATCTAAAGTTACATCTGTAAATGCTGGTATAAACCTCATGGCATAGTTAGTGGCCTAGCTGAAGGGTATTGTCATCTAGATGGGCTAATTAGAGTTTGGGTAAGCTCCAAGGTTAATTTTCTTCTTTTCAATTATGTCAAAAGCATATATTTCAAAAAGTTGGAATTCTGAGTTAAAGCTGATAGGTAAATGTTTAGCTTATCTGGTCATATAACTCCAACTTTTATTGCCATGTTATGACTTATTCTATAACTGGTTACTATTTTTGCCATCTAATTAATGTTTGATCTAGTTGATGTTCTACTGTTAACTGGCTTAGCTGTTTTCTGTCTTGGTTTTATCTCATCTTTCACTTTGCTCCTGATGACACTTTACATCATTAAGGTTAATACTTTTGGTAGGGTTGAAGTTGAATCAGCATCAATTATCATGTATTTCATCATCCAGCCAGACTCCCAATAACAGCATGAAAGCATAAACTATGTATTGCAAAACTATTAAAATAAATACAGTCAAAACTTATGTGATCCTGTGGCAGTTGTTACCAGCATAAAACTCTAACCTGAACAATATTGGATCCATAGACATTTTGTCGTGGATGATAAAGGAAGGCCAAAAGAAAAAAAGTAAAAAGATATCAAAATAGAAGAGGGACTAGTTGGAAAAAAGAAGGGATTCAGGGGAAGAGGGGTGGAAGATAGGAGACAAAAGACATAATCTGAGCGCATTATGACCAATATACATTGTGACTGAAAAGTTTTTTGAATGAGGTCACCCCATAGTGCAGCAGAGCCTAACATGGGATCACAATCCCTGTGAAGTTGTCAACCCTCATTTAGGAGGTGGTTCTGCACCTCCCATCTCTCATTCAACGCTTCCACCACTTCCCCACACGTGCAACTTGAGCCAAATGGTCAAAAGAATAACACACCTCGGTAAAAATCAATTTCACGAATTATTTTTTCCTCTCTATTGAGATTCACCGTGAAGTGGTTCATGTTCTCATACCCGTGTTCGACTTTCTCCATCTGAAATGCCTTTGACGCTTCTGAGATTCTGCAATATACAGGTTGTCATTTTCTGTTACTGTTCAACATGTGATCATCTTGAGTGAAATGAAAAACGCAAGTGTTTTTTTCCATATACATAAAAGTAAAAATGACTTACTTTTGTAACAGGGTTTTGGCATTCTGTGAAAGCAAACAAAAGAGAAGCTTATTTAGTCTCTTTTCATCAAAATTGGTGGCAAGATGGTATTCCTTCCTTTGCTGACCCTGAGAATCTCCTAGCCTAGTCTATGAATGCCATAGGTAACTGCTGTTTTGTCAGTACCCTCTCCTACTGAAGCAGTGCCAAACAGATGAAACCTTAAGTTAGTAAACATAAGTGAAAAGTGAAATGGATATAAAATAATGCTACAGTAACAATGAATTCTCAGTACCCACCTTTCCAGTTTGTTTCCTTAGTGTAAAAAAAAAAATTGCCTGCAGGGCTGGAGAAATGGCTTAGCAGTTAAAGTGCTTGCCTGCAAAGCCAAAGGACCCAGGTTCAACACCCCAGGACCCATGTCAGCCAGATGCACAAGGGAGCGCACGTATCTGGAGTTCGTTTGCAGTGGTTGGAGGCCCTGGCACACCCATATTATATCTCTCTGTATCTCTCTCTCTATCTCTCTCTCTCAAATAAATAAATAAAAATAAAATAGTTTTTAAAAAGTTACCTGCAGAAACACTGCCATTTCTGGCTCATCCATGAACTGGATTCCTGACTCAACCAACTTTGATACATTCTCCAGATGATCTGAATACTTTTTGATGAGAGCACGGACATGTTCCAGCTTCTCCTCCTGGGTTCGGGTGATGGTTTGGGTCATTTCTGTCTTCCTTGCCTCCAGTATGCCATAGAGGTAATCGAACTTCTCACACAGGTCCTGCTTCTGCTTTCGGCAGCACTCCTGTTAGTTGGGTTAGCTAATGTTAGAAAGGGTTTGTGAGGAAGTCTGTTGTAGAGAAATCACCTGGACATGTTAGGAGAAAAGAGCATTTGCTTATATGAAATATGTATGTTTTTCTTTTCCCTTCAGCTGTCCTTTAGGTATATATACCCATTGTGGTGGTGCTTTGAAAATCTCGTTTAACACAATTGATATTTGGACAATGCCAAATGACATTGGGTAAGAGGAACAATGATTTTTCAGGCTGTTGTTCATTAATAAATGGAACATTTCACAGAAATTATAGCAGGTTTTATGCTACATTTTATTTGGATTACAGAGGCGACAGACCATATATGTCCTCTCTCTCTCTCTCTCTCTCTCTCTCTCTCTCTCTCTCTCTCTCTCTCTGTGTGTGTGTGTGTGTGTGTGTATAAAAACCCATGACACTTACTGGACTACACACATCTGCCTTTCTGCTCCTCCTATGTAGACTCTATAGCCTCCAAGGCCTCTGAGTCTTGGATTCCCTCTTCCAAGCCAAGTAACATGCTAACTCAATTTTCTGAATCCAATTCTAATTGTGTTTGTTTCTGTAACAAGTAACATTTAAAAATTCCTAACCACACCTTAGGACCATCCGTGAACTGGTTCCAGCTTCTTTCTTATATTCTTCTCTCCCCCACACTTGTACTCCAGCAAAAAACAACCATCTAGTTTCTTTGCTGTTCTTTTTCCTTAGTTTACAATGTTGTCCCCCAAGTCACAGTCACAAACTTTAAGCAATCTTTTTTTTTAATTTGTTTTTTGCATTTTTCAAGATAGGGTCTCACTGTAGCTGATTTAGAACTCACTATGTAGTCCATACTGGCCTCGAACTCACAGCAATCCTCCTATCTCTGCCTCCTGAGTACTGGGATTGGAGGCGTACCCCATCACACATGGCTAACTTTAAGCAATCTTAAAGACATTTTTGGAATACTTCATTTTCTATCAAGCTTCTTTGGATCTCTGTGGCTCAATACCATCTTTTACACTACTGAAATTCCATAGCAGTACCACTTATGGCACAGTTTGCACCCCCTAAGTCACCTATTTGTCCAGTACTTTCAAGGAGAAGTTTGAAGTATGCATTTTCATTGTATAGCTGATACTTCCCCAACACCATCCAGATCCCTTACTATGAGTCCATGTTTACATCATAAATAAGTTTCCAGCCGTCTAGTCATTTCCTTGGCTTGTCAAGTTCCAGTAGACAAGTTCCAGCATGTGAGCCAGTCTCCTCAGACCTGGTGATGTCTGAGTCCAAGACCTTACAGCGGAGAGCAGCTTGTGAGATATAATGATCTAACCTAACTCTTCCACCCAGAAAACTAAAGTAGCTTATCCCTGACCCTTGCATGGGTTACATGCTCTTTCATTGTAGTAAGCACTGGTCTCCTTGTTGTCATATATTGCTTTCTTCTTTTGCATGGATTTCTTAAATATTTAAACCATGGTTATCCTTGAGGATAAAATCTGGGTCTGTCTATGACACATCCAGTGTCTATAAACATATTCCACAAGTACACAAGAAATCAGAGTTTGCCGGGCGTGGTGGTGCATGCCTTTAATCCCAGCACTTGGGAGGCAGAGGTAGGAGGATCGCCGTGAATTCAAGGCCACCCTGAGACTACATAGTTAATTCCAGGTCAGCCTGGACCAGAGTGAGACCCTACCTCAAAACAACAAAAAAAGAAAAAGAAAAACAAAACAACAAAAAAAAAGAAATAAGAGTTTGCTATATGTTCTACCTTGGAATATAGTCAATTCTCATTGATTTTTGGTCTCTTTTGTTGTTATTACTCTTATGATTAGTTTCCATTATAATAACCATCTTTATTGTAAAAATCCAGATAGTGTTAGTTTTTGAGACAATCTCATACTGTATCTTAGGGTAGCCTAGAAGTCACTAAGTAACCCAGGCTGGCCTCGAACTTGTAATCCTCTTACACATCCTTCCAAGTACTGAGAGGAGAGGTATGCTCAACCATGCCAATCCTTTGTTCTTAAACTCATGATTCTTTTGTCTCCACCACCCAAGGTGCTGTGATTACAGGCACATGCCACCACACCTGGACATTCTCATCAAATACATGAAGGAGAATCAAAAACTCACACCATTTTAATTTTTTTAAATATTTTTTGTTCATTATTTATTTATTTATTTGAGAGCAACAGACACAGAGAGAAAGACAGAGGGAGAGAGAGAGAATGGGTGCGCCAGGGCTTCCAGCCACTGCAAACGAACTCCAGACGCGTGCACCACCCTGTGCATCTGGCTAACGTGGGACCTGGGGAACTGAGCCTCGAACTGGGGTCCTTAGGCTTCACAGGCAAGTGCTTAACCGCTAAGCCATCTTTCCAGCCCACCATTTTAATTTTTATTGCATTGCTGTCATCCATTCACCTATTCATTTATTCACTCATTCAGCAAATAACTCTTTTTTTGGGGGGGGGGTTCGAGGTAGGGTCTCACTCTGGTCCAGGCTGACCTGGAATTAACTCTGTCATCTCAGGGTGGCCTTGAACTCATGGCAATCCTCCTACCTCTGCCTCCCGAGTGCTGGGATTAAAGGCGTGTGCTACCATGCCCGGCTAGCAAATACCTCTTAAGCATGTCATGTGTGTCCTGCACTATGTCTGACACTAGAGATCAACAAATGACCTAAACATAGTTCCTTTACTTGAGGAGCTCACAGTTCACTGAATAAGGAGACGTGGGCTCCAATATGTAATGCAATCTAAGAAAGTGAAAAATGGAAACATGCTAGATAGGTTACACCAGGTTTTATAGAATTATGGAAGTAGAATGTTGTTAGTTCAACCCTTCTTATAAACAGAGGATATTCAAGGGGAGGCAGGTTTTTAACTCCAGAAAAAGGTTCTTAGAAGTGTCACCTGAGTTTGGCCTTAAAGGATGAATATGAATAAAGAAAGTAATAGGAAGGGACCAAGATTCAAGAGTATTGACATTTGTCAAAGTAGACCTTGCCAGGCATAGAAATTTCTGGGCTGGCCAAAGTTCCATCCATTCCTAGCCTATTAGCTTAAAATCTGGACTGTTAGAACCAGGCTTAGGAATTGAAGCCTGTTGGTAGCTTTCCAATCAAATTTTCTTTTATTACATTACCTTTTGTGCTGAGTTTATAGCAAACAGTGTATCTGAAACATCTCTCTGATACTTGAAAGCTCTTCTGTTTATGGGGAACATACAGTTGTTGCCAGATTGTTGTATGCACTATGCACTTGCAATATTTACTGTGAATATTGCACCAAGATATGACAGGGTATCTTCCTTTTATGGAAGTTTTCTTCTGTGTAATTTAATAAGCAGAAGAATATTCAAGTCCGTGAAAGCCAATCATTTCTAATGAAGATGATGTGACATCCCTTGTATTCTAATATATTTTTTCAAGTGAAATAAAGATTAAATCACTTATTTCAATCATATAAATTTATTTAGTGGCTTAGTAGAATAACTGCAGTTTCATTCCTATGTTATTTTTTGGTTATATATTTTGCTTGATATCTATTTTATTCTTGAAATGATCTGTACAGTATTGAATTTTAATAAAATACTATCATTTTTAACAGCAACATTCATTTATTTATGCTTTACAGTATTGGTAGTGCTGCCATATGTTTGATCTATGCTTTCATCTTAACTATACCACTGCATAACTGGAAAAGCCCTTATATCTTTACTGGGCCTTTAGTATGTACTTTAGTATGTCAGAATTTATTAAATTTAGATTCTAATTCCTTAAACTTGAATTATGCAGTTTTGTAATTATGGAGTTATGTGGACTCTTATAAGTAGCCTGCTCCAATATATCAACTACTTCATGTTTCATTCATGTAGAAACTAAACCTCAACAGAGTTGTCACTTCTTGGAGGCCTTACTATCACTCATTGTTATTTCCTGGCCTGGAGTCAAGAGCTCTGAATTTCTGGGTCATGAATACTCCCACCACAGCCAGCTGCAAGTTACTTGAAAAAAAAAAAATACATGAAATGCTTTTGTACCGAATATACATCTTATCAGATCTGCTAGGATGAAAGTAGGATTTTTAAAAGCAAGAAATTTCACAGTTTTAGAATTATATTCCTTCAGCAAATTTCATTAATTGTTTATGATCTATTAGGCATCAAACAATCTAAAACCTTACCATAATTTTCCAATGTTCAGGAAAATGACAGATACAAGATTCATCATTAATGATAAGGACAAAATGCAATTATAATACTTTCTGGTTTCTAGGAGAAAAATAGACATTTTCTTTTACTTAATCTGCCTTTAACATAATTTTATGCAAAATGTGGTCAGAGATAAACCTGCTTCTGAAATGTGAAAAATGCAGCCTCTGTCTTTGGAATTGTGTAATTGAAAATTTTAAACTTCCAGAAATTAATTTAAGGTGTTCATGTAACTTAATGTCAGGTTCCAATGGAAAATGCTCATCCCACCCTCCTTGAGATGGAACCAGCATATGGTAAGCTGACTTGGAAGCCCTTCAGTCTTCCTCAGCTGTAGGACAGGACTGTCAAAGTACCATGAAAGCAAATAGCAAACATCTCAGGTTATCAATTCACTTTTTAAGCTAATTAAGAAATAGGTGTGTGTATTAAGTAAAATGAAATGTCCCTATAAGTCACCTAGCTACTGATGGCAATCACTCTGAATTTAGTACTTTCCATGCCTTTGTAAATGTGAACTTGCAACACTTTCAACAGTGACATTTTTAGTAACCTGAAAATGGAAATGGGGACTTCCTCATTATCCAATGTCTGCAGATAGCACATTTAAGGGATGGATGCTACCTGCAAAAGCACGATAGCAACAAGCGTGTTTATATTTTCTCCAGGAAAACTTCCTCTCCTCAAAGATTTCCCCTCACTTTTAGCATAACTCAGCTGCATTTGAGTAACAAAGTGTCTGTCTTTAAGCCCAATTCTAAGTCCTATGCCACCTTTCCTCTCCCTGCTTTTTTAGAAACTCGTTGAATAAAGATACATATTTTGGGTGCCAGCATCCCCCAGCCCAAAGCAGGGACCAAACCTGGAGGCAGTAGGTGGACAGGTTTTCCCAAGCGGGAAGTCTGAGAGTTGTGGGATGATTGATTTATCCACGGTGACTATCCCAGCAAAACCCTTTCGCTCCCCTCTCATACCCTTCCTTAAGGACAGCATCTCTTCTGCATGCCTAACTCCAGCTCACTTTGGGTACATGCCATCACTCACCACAGCAAAAGGAAAGGTCTTTAGATTTTGAGAGCTTGCTCTTTTGGAAAGCTGACAAAATATTAGAACAAATTGAGTCAGTCAGTGCTGTAATGGAAGGTGTCAGATAAAAATGTACATCAAAGCCAGGTGTAGTGGCACACGCCTTTAATCCCAGAGCTCAGGAAGCAGAGGTAGGAGGGTTGCTATGAATTGGAAGCCACCCTGAGACTACATAGTGAATTCCAGGTCTAGAGTGAGACCCTACCTCGAAGAAAAAAATCAGTAATTCCTATCTCTACCAACACAGAGGTGATCCACAGAAAAAGTTTTAGGGGGCTAAACATTACTTCCAGGGAGGATACAGTGGAGTCCACACCTATTGGGTGTCTAATGTCTAAATATTTCCAGAGGCTTTTTGTCATTAAAGCTTAATAAAAAATGAAGTCATTAAAAAAGATATATATTTTTTGTTGACTTTTATTTTTATATGTTCTACATTTTCTTCTTTTTAATATTTCTTGTTACTATGTTATGTGTGTGTGCATGTGTGCACATGTATATGTATGAGAGTATGCACCTGCCTGTGTGTATCTCCATTTCACATGTACTAGCTAGTGACCTCCAAGCTCCTTCTGATGCCAAGGCTACATTGCAATGTGGCCTTCCTCCTGGGTCTGCCAGGACTGTTATATATGTTGGTTTCTTAGGAAAACCAAGTTAAAGTTGTCCATAACAGTTTAATAAAAATAAAATTTATCCCAGCTCCAAGGAAAACACGGTACAGGTGCAAAAATGTAAAAGATATGATTTTGTAAAGGAAAGATTACCCTGTCCAAACTGAAATGGTAAGATGAGTACAGATGGAATATTAGTGTCTAGCCATTGCCAAGGCTTTGGAATGTAAAGGGAAAAAATTAAGTAGTCATTTACTGGTCCTGTACAAAGGAGCAGATTATCTCCAATATTGATAGAAAGCCAGTATGTTTAAATGTAGCCTTTTGTGGTGGCTTGTTTCAGGTGCCCCCACCACCACCATAAACTTATGTGTTCTGAATGCTATGTTCCCAGGTGGTAGCAATTTGGGAATTGGAGAATAGGTGATGTATTGTTGCTTATGGGTGTATGGCCAGTTTCCCCTTGCCAGTGTTTGACACACTCTCCTCCCAATATTGTCCTCCTGATGTTGGCCTGTAGGTGATGTCCATCCTCTGCTCATACCATTGTTTCCCCCTGCCATCTTGGAGCTTCCTCTTGAGTCTGTAAGACAATATAAACTCTCTCCTCCTAAAAACTGGTCTTGATCAACTATTTTCTGCCAGCAACATAAAGCTGACTGCAATACCTTCATAGGAAGGTCAAAATCAAAATGTTCCAATCTTTATATTTTAATAGTAATAAGACAGAAACAGACATGCAATTCCAAAGGGAAGCTGTTTATGGAAAAGAGGAATAAATTATCTTTTACTAAAAGAATAAATAGACTGCCAATCAGAGTGCCATTGTGCCATCATTTTTATGGTTGAATTTTTATTGGCTCATTTTTCTTCAGAGGTCCTTATTATTCTCATAACTTAGCTTGTTATTCACTTGTGTTACTGTCTAGCTGTACTAGAGTTAAACTTCCAGAAAGCAGGTACCTTTTGGGTTTGGTACATCCCTATTCCCCATGTGTATTCTGTGTACAGAATGTAGCATGTAATGAGTGTTTGAGAACTATGGATTTGAAAGACCAACTAAAGCAGTATTTACTTCCAGAAATATTCAGCTCCAACTCAAAAGTTCCCATTTTATTCTGCTCCTATAAAATAAATGCCCCACTGGGCGCCCCAAACCTCTGCTCCATCCAGCAAAATATAGCTATGTGAGCTTTGGGAAGTCACTGAACCTCAGGAGAGGTTTTAAAATAGTGTCAATAATGAGAGGTCAGATTGGATCATTGCTAAGATCCCTTCTCACTCTACGATTCCAAGATTATGTGGTTTCGGAGTATAGAGATATTTTCTGAGGGTTTTCAGGATAGATCGTTCCTCTCTTCATTCCCAGGCAGTTTGCGAGCATCACCTATAGCAATATGACATGAACATCAGTCCCAACTTGGACATGTGCCATAGGCATGTCAGAAAAATTCTAAAGAGATCATGACCACTGATCTCACCATGTAAGGAGCACTGCTCTGTGACCAAAATAGAGCCAAAGATAAAGCCTTAACACCACCACTTGTCACTGAGCAACTGCGTGCCACCACCCATTAATATCTCTACCACATTCTTCCAGTCTTCTCTGAGACATGTGCTGTGGCATCAAGTGAGATATAGTACTTCAAAAATTCCACCCCCACTTTTCCCAAAAAAGAAAAACAAACTGACAGTTGACTACTGAACTGTATTTAGTGGGAAGTTTCAAGGAAATTGAGCCAAGCCCCTAATCTGTATGGCTTCAGAACAAGCATCTGGAGAAGTCTCATTAGTCCAGACAAGGGCATCTCTAAAGATGGGACAAACTGGACTTTTACCTAAAAAGCTGAGATTCGGCTCTTTTCTACTCAGCCCATGCCTTTGTGTAGTGTTCAGAAGAAAACTCCAGTCATTGGCCTTTGGTCTTAGGTCTCCCAAATCCATATTCTTTCTACTGTATTGTGTTGTCCCTCCAGGTTAGGAGGATGATCAAGTGACAAAATGGGGCATTTATAATGCTTGCTGTTGAGATCCTAGAATCGGGCTTTTCTGGGCCAGTCCAGGCAATGTAGAAACTCCCTGGATAAACCTTGTGAGACCTGAGAACCAGGTGAGACCCACAAGTTAGGAAAGCCATGTGGCAAGCTAAGTGGATGTTTAACTCGCTGCAGTCTGCAAAGGGTAGTCAGCATGCTTCCAGGAGCTGCTCCATCTCCCTTGGTTGCCACTATTTCAAGTTCTCACACAAACTCCCTGTTAAAGAACAGAATTAGTGCCTAACTCCTCCATTCAATTGTGCTTTTACCATCTGCCATCACAACACCCAGGATGCCAATAGTCTTCTGACACATTTGAAACATGCTCCAGAGGGCCAAACAATGTTTTGTATGCATCATCTGGACAGGCGTGCACCTTCCACACTGACTCTGAGGATGATATAAGGTGACATGTACTAAGTTCCTGGCATGTGTCTCTTACCCCAATTGGGTCATCACCACACTATGAAGACAGCACTATCATGGTCTTTTTAAAGTTGTGGGAGTGGAGGGAAAGGAAGCTTGAGTAAGTTTTCTACCCCAAAGAATCAAATGATCAACTCTGAAATCTGTTCATTTAGAATAGCATGTTGTATTGTTGTAAAAACATAGCCTTAAAAATTATGTTTTTCTTATTGAAATGATTCATCTACACTCCTACTTTCTATGTGTAAGCACACAGAAAATGTATCAGAAATGAGGGAAAATAGTTTTGAGTAAAATCACTCTGTTGGAAATGTGAAGAATTTGTTCTCCCAAAATCACTGAGGGATTTGTTGAAGTTGCCATTTTCAGATATTGGAAACACTGGAAATGTTTCCATCAAATATTTATTATTCAATTTATGGCTGTTTCCCCTAGACAGACACTCATACAAAATAGGATTATTTCTAGGTTTGCCTGCTTATTTGCTATTGGAAGGGTCACCTAGCCTGTTCCTGAGATATCCAGTGACAGAATAAGTGGATAAAGATGATGAGAAAGGGAAGTTATTGTGAGGATGAAGAAAAAATGTCCAGCATGTTGTTCCAGGAGCAGAGACCTCCCGAGGAGAACTTTACTTATGGGAGTAATGCCCTCCTCAATTTCAGCCCTTTCTAGAAAGTCAAGTGAATATCCAGATCATACTAGGCACATCCAGAGCAGCCCAAAAGTCCTCAATGAACCTTTAACCCGGCACTCAGGGAAAGTCAGGCTGCTGGGATGGCTAAAGAGACTCAGGGTTCCTTGACCCATGCCACACAGGGTAAATAGCACAACCTCTTCGTCATAGTGCTGGCTTCCCTTTTGCAACTACAGTCACCCTCACAGCTATAAATGCATGTCAGCTGCACACATTATATTTAAAGGAAACAAAGAGCCACCAAGTGATTTACCCTAATCTCAGCAATGCCTTACGACTGATCTCTGGCCAGGTGCCTCCCCAGGCCAGCCCTGCAAGATGGCACATGAGTAGGGACAAAATTAGACATGTTCAAGGAACAAGTATGACTACTATAGGTCAATTGTCAGGGCCCAGCAAGAGAGGCATGTAATTCTGGAAGGCCAGTGTCCACCACAGGGGATACTACATTTCCCATCCCTAAGGGAATTTGCCAACCAGAAGAATCAATTCTTTAGCAACAGCTCCCTAACCCCAGGAACCACCAACGGCTTCTCAGAAAAATGTTTCTAGTCTGGTGGTGAGCAAAGCCAGAAATGGGAAAAACAGTCCAGAGCAGGAGACACTGGAGTTTGGGTTCTGATCCCTTCTGCAGAATTCTCCTGTGGTATGAAGCAGTGCCATTTCACTCTGAGCCAAAGGCCCTGTTCCTCCTTGTCTTATAAAGCAGGCTTCATGGAAACTGCAGTTCTGCCCCAGGCTGTGGATCTGGACCTCTAGGGATTACTTTAGAGATTACAGATGCACTGGATGGCTGTTTGTGACAACGTCCCTGGCTTTGGGTCTCTTTAAACAGAAGACAGGAATCGTGGAAACCTCCATGTGACTCTGAGACAATCCCTACATCTCCATAGGAAACACCTAAACTGACCAGAAAGAATTATGTTTATCCATACCACATCTACTCATTCATGCTTGCTCTTATAGGCTATTAAATATGTCAGACTCACTTCATGCACATGGTAAATACAGAAATATGTAGGGAAGGCATTTAAAGTCACCAAATCACCAGGCTTGGCAGATCCTTCCTATAATCCCAGTATTCAGGAGGCTAAGGCAGTTGGTTTACTATAAGATTGAGGTCTGTATGAGCCTACATAGTGAGTTTCAGGCCATCCTGCTACATATCAAGATACTATCTGGAAAAAACACAGCAGAAATGACAAACAAACAAACAAAAAAGAAGAAATCATTTCCACTTGATTTAAAGGTCTTAATTCTGATAGTTTTACTTGACTTTTTTCTTCCTTGAAAGTATAGCTGGTTAGAGATGAATATATACATTATAAAATATAGAAATGTACATATCTTGTGCAGTATATAACATATATAACTATATTTGCTATGTCTTTTAAAAAGTCTTATTTTCTTAAGGTAAACTCCTAGAACTGAAACAAACAAATAAAAGAGGACTTTTTCTTTCCCTTCCCTCTTCCTGCCACTTTCCCTTTCTCTCTCTCTCTCTCTCTCTCTCTCTTTCTCTCTTTCTTTTCCTTTGGTTTTTTGAGGTACGGTCTCACTTTATCTCAGGCTAACCTGGAATTCACTATGTAGTCTTAGGGTGGCCTCAAGCTCACGGCGATCCTCCTACCTCAGCCTCCCAAGTGCTGGGATTAAAGGCGTGTGCTATCACGCCCGGCTTTCTCTCTCTCTCTCTCTCTCTCTCTTTTTTATAAGGCACTAGAGATTGAATCTAGGGTCTTGTGTATATAAGGCAAACACTCTATATTCCCAGTTACCTTTTATTTAATTCTGACACAGAGTTGTGCTAAGTTACCCAGGCTGCCTTTTAACTTCTAGTACTCTTGCCTGTGCCTCCTGAGTAGCTGGGAATATAGGTATACCACCATGCTGTGCTTTAATATGCACACTTAATAATAATTACTAACATCTTACAGAAATGGAAGGAGCTATCACACACTCTTTGCTACTGATCTGTGAAAATACATACAAAAGTATGTCATATTGGATGATGTCATCACCAGTAAGAATGAGGTGATGATTATGACCTCTCCTACTCCCCAATATTGTCCCCAAATCCCTTCTGCTAAATTAACTTCAAACATGTTCTTTCTTGCACTGTTTTCAGTGTAATTAGAAGTCGCTCCTTCCTAATACACTCCTGCCCTACTTCTATGAAGAAAGCCTGCTGTCAAATCTCCCCACCCTCCTGGTGCCCTTTGAACTGAGTTGTTCCCCTTGCCCAAGACTCCAACGTGACCCATGGGGTTTTATCTTGCATGTGTTCTGCAGTGTCTCTGGGCCAGATGGGAAGCCAGCTCCTCTCTGCAAACATCTCTGATTAAGGTTCCACCAGTTTGGGGATGTGGAAAGCGATTACCTCACTCACACACAAGCAACAGGCTCCTATTTATACACATCAGACTCAGTGTGGCCCTGCACCAGATTGCAGACTCATGGCTATGACTCACTCTACTGGGCCTTTATCGTAAATAAGTACCCAAAAGTGTGTATTGTCCATTTCTGCATTTCCATGAGCTCTTCACCAAGAGAAAATATTCCTTCTAGAAATGAATCTCAATGAATGGCAGGACTTTTGAGCAATATGAGGGTGGAGAAGAAAGGTGGTTAATTTCAATAATGTATAAGTCAAAAATGACAAAATTATAGCTAATATCTTGAGGGTATCATCTAGGAAACAGCCTTTGGCTTTAATAAAATTTGCCTCATTAGTAAAATGGGGCCAGCTAGTATTTATCAGACCTCTTCCACATGCCAGGTACTGAGCTAAGCACCTTTATGCCCACAAACTTTCTAAAATGATCATCCCATTTTCACAGAGGAGAAAACTGAGGTACTGAATATGTGTATAGTAATATGACTAGATCTGAAAAACACAATGCTCAGTGAAAAAATAAAAGAAACAGAATGAAAGATTTGACACAGTACCATTTATAAAATTAACAGGTATGCATGCAGATACAACAGTACACATTTTATGAGAATTCATACAGACAGACTCGTAAATATGTTAGAGTGGTTATCTGGGGGAAGGACAGAAGGAGTAGGAAATCATAAATAGATAACAAGAGATTCCTTGCACACAGCAATGAGACTAAGGTGCCAAGACCTAAACAGTTAATACCTCCCGCCTCTAACCACAGTTGGGGAGCCCTTTCTCCTCCAGTGTGCCCACTTGAAACCTGCTGTGAGAGCACAGGTGTGTGGCCCAAACCTGCACATGACTTTCTAAAGTACTAGCTAGCATTTCTGAAGACCATTTGGATTCCCACCAAGAAAGCTTGTGATATAACAGTGGCATTGCTCAATCCCATGACCAGAAACTGACTTTTCTTGTCGCTAATCTTTCAGAAGGAGTTGACCAAGGAAGAACACATGTAATAACCCCACAGCAACCGTGGCAAAGTGTGCCTCATTGAGCCACATGGAGAGTTCTCTATGTGCTAGCAAGCGTATCGGGGACACATCAGAAAGGCAGCCATTCCCTAAGGAAAGAATGGAACATTGCAGTGGAGATTTTTAGTGATATCACTGAGGTAACAAACTAACCTCTGAGAGTTGCAGGCCTGGTTTAAGACTCCAAGTCACGTGACCTACCTCAATAGTTTTACAGGTGTCTTCCAGCTGGCTGATCACAGCCTGGACTCGATCATTGCTTCCCACAAGAATAGCGATGCCATCACTGAGCTCCGACTGAGGAAGAGAAAACAGGAACCCAAGAACTTAGGGATTTTCTAGTCACCAATGTCTGTGGATTAGTCAAGGTATTGTCTTCATGGGAATTTAATCTCTAAGAAGTACACAGTGAGGCTAGTGAACCCTATGAGCCTTCGGATATTGGAAATAAACTTTTGCATGTGGGTTCATTTGTGTGGGAAGAAGCCTAAATTTGTTAAAAGCATGATGAACACTGAATTATAAACCAATGAGAATTGCTATTAAAGCTAACAAAATGTTCATAAGTGAAATAGAGTATAACAGGTAACTTCAGGGAACTTAAAATGAATGGCTTGCCTAGTGTAGTTCAGGCTCAGTTTTGCACAGGCAATGTAGGCAGTAAATCTTCACTTAGCAGGCATGTGTTATTACAGTCCTGCTGTGTGAATATGATGTATACACACAAAAGCATTCACTAGATATATAAACTTAAAACTGGACCATGCAGCTGGTTTTAGAAGAGATATTTCAATTTTAAAATTCCTGTGTTCCACACACTTATGTTCTAGAACACTCGGAAATCAAATGGGAAGTGAGCTGGAAGCTTCCTCACTGCTGGCTAGCTGTCAGAGTACTGGAAATGTTATGTAGGCTTCTAGGGGAGAAAAGCCATCCTCAGTCTTGCCTAGCAGTAGACTCTGTGAGCTACACAACTGATCAGCCAGACAAGATGTGCCCGCTGGTGAAGCAGCAGCATGACTGTTGTAGGAAAATCAGCAGCTCTATGGTTGGATTTGAGGCCTGATTCATGGAGGGAATTCATGCCTGGAACCGCAAACCTAGTCAAAAACCTATAGCTTGGAAGGTCGTAGGCCCTAGGAGGGTACCTACTGTTATTTGGCTAACTGGGTAAGTTCTGTCCATCAAATTTCCCTCTAGATATTTATGCTTATGTCATTGGGATTAGTGCTGCTCTCATCTTTGGTCAGAGAAGCTTCTTCGTGCAGCTGACAGTGACTACTTGGGAGACACAACACTTGTCAAAGTGCTGAAAATAAGTGGCTGTTGAGTGGTCAGCACTAAATAAAACACCTGTATTGTCGTTGTGTCCCCCCCCCCAAGGCTTGTGGAACATTGAGGAAGAGGAAGACAGAAAGAATGTAAGAACCAGAGATTGGGAAAGAATGCTTCGGAACACTGTCTTCTGGGCATGAAGTGGCCATTGCATTCATGACCTCACAGCAACTTTTATTACCTGTACAATATTGGGCCCATTGACATTCCATCATGAATGGTGGAGAAGGACAAAAAAAAAAAAAATCAAAGTAGAAGAGAGAATTGTTCAAAATAGAAAGGGATTCAGTGGAATTGGGATGGGAAAGGAGGGACAAGACAAGGTAAGTGGAAGAGATTATGAAAAACAATACACTATGTATTGCTGGATGTGGTGGTGCACGCCTTTAATCCTAGCACTTGGGAGGCAGAGGTAGGAGGAGAACTGTGAGTTTGACAGCCTGGAGCTACAGTGTGAGTTCCAGGTCAGTCTGAGCTAGAGACTGTGCCTCAAAAAAAAAAAGAAGAAGAAGAAGAGGAGAAGGAAGAAGAAGGAGGAGGAGGAGGAAGAGGAGGGGAGGAGAAGGAGGAGGAGGAGGAGGAGGAGGAGGAAGGAGGAGGAGGAGGAGGAAGAGGAGGAGGAGAAGGAGGAGAAGGAGGAGAAGGAGGAGAAGGAGGAGAAGGAGGAGAAGGAGAAGGAGAAAAAGGAGAAGGAGAAGGAGAAGAAGGAGAAGAAGGAGAAGGAGAAGAAGGAGAAGAAGAAGAAGGAGGAGGAGGAAGAGAAGAAAAAAGAAAGAAAAGAAAAGAAAAACATTAGCTGGGCGTGGTGGCATATGCATTTAATCCCAGCACTTGGGAGGCAGAGGTAGAAGGATTGCTGTGAGTTCAAGGTCACCCAGAGATTACAGAGTGAATTCCAGGTCAGCCTGGGCTAGAGTGAGACCCTACCTCAGAAAACCAAAAAAAAAAAAAAAAAAAAATTAAAATAAAATAAAAAGAAAAGAAAAGAAAAACACTATATACATTAATGACATTTGCCATTAAAAATGTTTGAAAAATAAATTCCTGTGTTCTTTTGACCCAAGATGAGGTTCTTCTGTTCATATTCACCTTCCTCCCAAGGTTGGTCAAGGAGCTGAGGACTTAGAAAATTGGCATTCTTGGTACAACTCTGATCTTCAATTCTCTGATATCAAACAAGACATACAATCAATTTGAACCTGAATTTTCTCACATTTAAAAGGAGAGGTCTAGGACAAACCAATGATTGTAAAACATGTGAAAGCTGCAGACCTGTTTCTTTAAATAGAAGCTAACATGGTAATCTGCTACGTGAAAGTGAAGTTGTTCTAGCCAGAGTGGGATGGGAGTCATACCTTCTGTCCCATGAGTCCCCGGGCTCTGGAGGAAGTGGTGAGAACAGACACCATCCTCATGGATCAAGGAGGAGAGGAGAGGAAGGGAGAACAGTCAAAAGTAATTTAAAAATAAATGCAAGTAGTAGATGTTAGTTGTAAGTGGTGTTGCCAAAGAGTTTGAGCTTCCAGATTTCACAGCTGGGTCTTCTCAGTGTAATAAAATGCAAGTGATGGCTCTAATGAAAGCAACTGGAAAGGGGAGCTGTTCAAGATCTTTCTGCTAGGAGTGGCTATCAGCTGAGTAGCCGCCCTCTCCTTTCATCTGTATTACACCTAGGTGACAGGCAAGTGATGAGCTGATGAGGAGGCCAAGGGACAGAAGGAAGGTGCAGTCCTATACCACATTCAGAGGGTGCCTTGTAGCAACTGCCCTAGGCTACATGAAGACTAGCCACTACCAAGCTTTAAACTGTTCTGGGTTACCATTATTACAACCCTCTTCTCTCCAAAGAATGGATGAGAAAGGCCTTAAAGAGGGCAAGAAGGACAGTTTATTAGTAATGAAGTATTCTAGGAATTATCTATAGTCTAAACTTCAAGTGTTCCTTGTTAGTTGACTCTTGGTGAGGCCCTTTAACTGTGCTTGTCTTTGGCAATCTTCAAAGGCCAGAGAAAGGGTGAACTTGTTCTGAACCTTACCATTCCCTCCCTCTCTGGCCTTCCCCACCAATAGTGTGATGCCCAGTACACACCAACTTCCTGGCATCACCTTTGGCATGCACACACACCAGTCGGGCATAGCGGCCCTGTGTGGGCTTCCTCCAGGAGCTGCTGACATATTAGGTCTTGAAAGGGCTCAGGAGGGGCTGGAGCCGCTCCTACCTTCTGCCTCTGGAACACATGAGTGAGCGGAGCCACCTGGCAGTCCTTGTGTGCGCCAAACACCTTGCACAGGGAGCAGGTGGGCACCTCGCAGTTCAGACAGTAGATGTTGATTCGCTCCTCCTCATGTTCTTCGCACATGGGCTGATCAGACTTCTTTTCTGGCCTGGGAGAAGATAGACAAACAGCCGTTGCCTTGTACAGCAACAGGGACACCAGCTTTGCACACCCCAGCTCATCCCTGGCCTCCTGGCCCTATTCCAGGAGAGTCAGAGGGGCCCTTCAAGTCAGCTTCCCAACAAGTTTGTGATGGGCGCTGACAAATCTCTAACCATCTGCTTGGGCCAAGGTTTGGGATGCAGAGAGAGACACAGGAAACCTTTCCTGCCTGCAAGACAGAAGCTGGAGATGGCTAGGGAGAACTGGAGTTTTCTGTGGTTATTAATGTAGGTATTAGTATAGAGCGTTAGGTGTGGCTATAGCCTCCTTATACAAAGCCCAGGAATTCTGATATATTCTGTCTGAAGGCTGGGGCTGTTAGATGTATTGGAAGAATTAAAATCCAAATTCATAAACTTTCCTCATACTCCCAAATGCAGTTCATTACAAGCATCTTGGATTTGACACTATATTTTGTCAATCACTATTTGAACCCATTTCTTTAAAAATCACAGGTTTCGGTCTGAAGAGATGGCTTAGAGGTTAAGCGCTTGCCTGTGAAGCCTAAGGACCCTGGTTCGAGGCTCGGTTCCCCAGGTCCCATGTTAGCCAGATGCACAAGGGGGCGCACGCATCTGGAGTTCGTTTGCAGAGGCTGGAAGCCCTGGCGCACCCATTCTCTCTCTCTCCCTCTATCTGTCCTTCTCTCTGTGTCTGTTGCTCTCAAATAAACAAATAAATAATTTTAAATTAAAAAAAAATCACAGGTTTCTTGTGCGTTAGTAGGCACCTCCTGATCCCTGTTCATACAAGCAACCCTGATTGAATTCAGTGGAGACACACACAGACAGACCTGAAAGTCTAAGAGGCACTAGCTGTGAAGAAGAAAGTTCAGTGTGGGAGGGAGAAGACTAATATGATCAAAATATACTACATGCATGTATAAAAATAGTCATAAATAGCCGGGCATGGTGGCACATTTGGGAGGCAGAGGTAGGAGGATTGCCGTGAGTTTGAGGCCACCCTGAGACTCCATAGTGAATTCCAGGTCAGTCTGGGCTAGAGTGAGACCCTACCTCAAAAAACAAAAACAAAAAAAAATAGTTATAAATAAAAATTTTTAAATAGTGAAAAAATCATAGTTCTTAAGGGTATGAATTCAATTTTAGAAAGTAATACCCAGTATTGCTAAAATTAAAATAAAGCACACTGACAAATACTGTGAATTATGTGAAGTGAGGATAAGTATTAACATGTGAAAGTTTTGTTCTGAGTTATATGTACACTGTCTTTATAAATATATATAAACATATATATTGTATGCACATCCATATATGAAAGTGGTCACTATATTACAATGTGAAACACATTTCATTTTCTACTGTTACTTATGGATTTAAAAATGCTTGAACAGGGCTGGAGAGATGGCTTAGCAGTTAAGGCACTTGGCTAAAAATCCAACGGACCCAAGTTCGATCCTTTATGACCCATCTACAAACCAGATGCACAAGGTGACACAATTTTTTTTGTTGTTTGCAGTGGCTAGAGGCCCTGGTGTGTTCATTCTCTCCCTTTCTCTCTCTTAAGTAAATAAATAAGAAGATTTTAGAATGTGATGCTTGCAAAATGAACTTTTATCTGGTCTTGTAGCAAATGTTTCATGAAGTCTCTGTCCTTCTGACTCAACCATACGCTTGGGACTCAAACAAGAAAAGTATGCCCATGACTGGGAAGATTATTCGACTCCCAGGCCTTTCCTTCACTGGAATGTGAGCCAAAATCTGCTCTTTTTCTTTTTTTCTTTTTGCTGGATCCTCAGTGTTGAGAACAGTGAGTCAAACAGAGAGGAGTGCTCCTGAAATGTTTGTTGAATGAATGGATGAGACAATGAAAACATAACTGGGAAAGCCCAGGGCCAGTTTGCATTCATGAGTGGCAAAGGAGAAATCTGACAGCATCCTGAGCCTCTGGGAGTTGTATGGAATCTGAGATAGGCAAGTTGGCCTCTGCCGGGTCAATGGCATCTGTGTCTCTAAAGCCTCCTCTCCTCTGTGTGTCCATGCCACAGTAAATGTGGGCTCTGCTGGGTGTATCTACTGGAAAAGAGCACAGGCCATGGCAGTGCAGCTCATCTTACCCAGGATGTCCTGAAGGCAACCTGTGTTCCATGTGTTGCTCTGATGTCAACATCTATGAGCAGGGACGGTGTTATAGGGCACAGGTGGAACACACAGATATTGGACATAGAGAGGCAGCCATAAGGCTACATTTTATTTTTGTTTATGTTTCATTTTTGTTTTTCAGGATGAGTAGTATGCACTGAGAATTGCTTCCCATGTTCCTTATTAGTTTTTTCTTGTTTAGGTGTCAACACAAGCTATAGCACCATCCTCTTATAAGTAAGTAAGGGCGGAAGAAGAATCTCTAGATAATTCACAGCAAATAACAGATTTTGAGCAAACAGCATATAGAGTGAAGGTATGAATTCATCCTATGAGGAGTTGTGATGCAGGGCTCAATGCTAAATGTTCAATGTTAAATATTGGTAGTGGCCCCTCACTGTACAGGTTAGGTCAGTCTTCAGGGTCAGGCAGCCTTCTCTCTCTGGTCTCTAGGTTGCTGAGACCACTGTAGTGTTTACTGAGGGGTGAGCATGTGGTCTCAGTGAGGCAATTCAGCCAGTTCCTTTGTAGTAATACTGATCTGAAAGTTTAATTCCAGCCCAGCTTTTCTAAGTATTATTGTATGGCCTTAACTAAATTACTTAACCCTCTTTGGTCTTTTATTCCTATCTAGAAATTCAACAAAGGATTTTTTTAAATGGTATGAAAGGAGGCATTTATTTATGTTTCCTGCTGAAATCTCACTAAAGAGGAAGGTAATAAAACTGTATAAAATATAAAGACAAGCCATGCATGGTGGCCCACCCCTTTAATCCTAGCACTCAGGAGGCAGAGATAGGAGGATTTCTTCGAGTTTGAGGCCAGCCTGCCTGGTACTACAGAATGCCTTCCAGATTAGCTTGGGCTAGAGTGAGACTCTACCTCAAAAAAGAGTGTGTGTGTATGGAGAGAGAGAGAGAGAGAGAACGAGCATGATGATAGCAAAGAGGTTTTAACCAAATGTTGGAAATTGGGAACATTTGGACGAAAGGAAATTACCTCCTTGAGTTGTTTCTCAGTTTTACAAAGTACCTGCCAGGGAGAAGCCAGCTGACTTGACCAATGAAGACCTGGGAACATTCAAGATCTGCAGCTTTACCCTTATAAGACATTCTGAATGAGAATGAAGGAGTGTAAATGAGTACAGAGGGCCAGAGAGGTGGCTGAGCAGTTAAGGTGCTTGCCTGCAAAGCCTAAGGCTCTAGATTCAATTCTCCAGGTCTCATGTAAGCAAGATGCGCAAGGTGGTGCATGCATCTGGAGTTTGTCTGCAGTGGCTAGAGACCCTAGGTACCCATTCTCTCTCTGTCTGTCTCTAATAAATAAATAAAAATAAATATTTTTTTAAAAATAAGTAATAAAGGGACAGGGCTGCAAGATGGCTCAGCAGTTAAGGGTGCTTGCTTGTAAGGCCTGATAATCAGGATTTGATTCCCAAGTGCCCACATAAAGCCAGATGCTGCATAGGCTTGCACATGCATCTGGGGTTTGGTTGCAGTGGCAAAAAACCCTCATGTGCCATCTTCTCTCTCCCTCCCTCTCTGCCTCTCTCTCTCTCTCTCTCTCTCTCTCTCTCTCTCTCTCTCTCTCTCTTTCCTTGAAAATAAATAATAAATAAGAGGAAGAAAATTTAGTGGATACTTTAAGAAATTTAAGGATGAGGATGTGCACTAGAAAAATAAGAGTGAGTCAACAAAGAGGAAGATGTGGGATCTAGGAAGCAAGGGATTCAACCCCTTAAAAAAGAGTATCGGGAATTCACAAGTAGAGAGCACAGCCTAGCCATATGAAGGCTTTCTCTCATCTATAGTAGAAAGTCAACAGGAAATATCTAAAACTGGGGGCAGGGATCATGAAAAAGAAGCATAAAGTCAGCATACATATGCCATTGGTGGTAAATAGCAGAAAACAGCTAAAAAATTTAAAAGTGATTGACTTTGAGAAAGGAGCCTTGTTAGTGTGAGAGAGAAAATTAAGAATTGCACTTCTTACTGGATACCTTGTTACAGAGTCTGAATTTTTAATGAAATGTTTACGTAATTTATTGTCATTTAAAGCATTTAAATTTTTAAGCATTTAAATTTTTAACAGTGTGATAATAAAAGTGAACATCTGAAAGGATTATTGTGAAAATTTAAAAATTGCACATGCTTCACATACAAAGTATCTAACATATAGTACATAGTAACTTTGCTTATTCAAGTTAACTATTATTATATTCAATTTTAATATTAACCAAATTAGTGCCTTCTGTTGCCAGCCCCCGAAACTGACTCATTCAGCGCCATTCAGAATTCTAAAGGTCAGGAGTTTCTAGATCTACAGTCTGTAGCTGTTCTATAAGAGGTTGGAGTTGACCTCATAGTCAGTTATTGACACCATCTCTCCTTCTTGTTGACACTTCCTATGAGCAGAGCCGGGCTTAGTTACCTTCTGGATATTCAAGGTTATTCCTAGGTCATATAATGTATCCTGAGGAGCCTGGTTTCTGTCTGTTAAAGCTTCCAGACTTCAGGGAACAACTAGTTTTACACCAATAAATGTGGTCAAGTCCTTTGATTAACTTGTGGTTTCGCCATCAAGTAAAAATGCCCAAAGGCAAGTCTTAAGTTCAAGAAACAACGTAGGAAGAATTTGATAATCACAAAAATACCCCTTCTCCATTCAGCTATGAGATTTATTGGTGGGAACTTGATTCAATGCTTTTATGCAATTTGTTTCCTAACCTCTGGGTACTATTTTTGGCAGCTGCACCAAAACAACTTCATAGTTAGGTAAAGGTCTGTCTTGTAGGTTTACTAATGTTATAAGCTATTCTTTGTGTGTGTGCGCGCGCGTGTGTGTGTGATGTATGTGCATGTTTGTGCATAAGTGAACACACCATGAGCATGTGTGGAGGCTGGCGGAGAGCAATGGGCATACTTCTCTTACTGCTCACCCAAGTATTTCCTAGTACCGTGCTCTCGCTCTCAACCTAGAGCTGTTGCCCCTCAGTGAGTTCCAGCAGCTCTCCAGTCTCCAGCCCGCATGAATTAGGCTTACAGATGTGCATGGGCATAACACGCTTTTGACATGGGTTCTGGAGAGTCAAACTCTGGCCGTCTCCAGCCTCAGGCCTTCATGCTTAAGTGGCAAGAACTCTTAACCACTGAGTCATAGTCCCAGCCCCAACGTTATAAGTTTTCATTTGTTTGTTTGTTTGCTTGCTTTTTGCTTTTTCAAGGTAGGGTCTCACTCTAGCTCAGGCTGACCTGAAAATCACTCTGTAGTCTCAGGGTGGCTTTGAACTCATGGCAATCCTCCTACCTCTGCCTCCCAAGTGCTGGGATTAAAGGCATGCACCACCACGCCTTTCTAAGTTTTAAAATGACCTCTCCTCTAGATTTTGTAGCAAATACTATTTACTTTTTCATTTTTGAAGCTCACACTGTGGCAAGTAGTAAGACAGAAATATTGCAATAAATAGAATGTGGAAGGATATTTGTGATGTTGCCTAAAGAGGTGGCTCCATGAAGCAACTATTTTGTGCAAGGCACTGCATTTGGTACTGAAACAGTTGTCACATAAGCTTAATTAACAATCAGTTGGTTGTTAATCGTTTGTTTAATCTTTTAAAGAGAGCCTGTGTAGTTGCATTTTAAAGAAGCGACACACGAGACCAGAGCTGTGAAGTGAATGCAGCAATGGCAATCCTTTCCTCCTTATCAAGAGGTCTTGGAAGCCAGGAAAACAGGTGCCTGTGGTATCTGCAATATGTTGTCAGCAAATCTTCCTCTTGGTTCCATCTATACCCAGGTACCATGTAATTTAGTTTTGAATCTTAAGTAGAAGCAGATAGCCATAATAATTACAATGATTACATGATAGATTTCCAAAGCAGCTCTCCTTCTAAGAGCACAAGGCTTTAGAACATTGCAGATGTTCACAAGCACATGTCCCCTAATAAGGATAATAATGAGCCCATCGCTAAATGGTCTCTGTATTGTTGCCACATTTTGTGGACTGGATTGACCTGTGCAGGTTGTAAAAGGGCTCTTCGCACATGCCTTCTAGGAATACACTCCTGCCGTGTGATCTCTTTAAGAGGAATGTTACGGCCTATAGGGTATGATGAATAAGAAGCCTTTTACATTTAAAAAAATAGATATTTTTTGAAATTTTTATTTTATTTATTTGAGAGAAAGAGAGAGACAAATAGAGAGAAAGAATAGGTGTGCCATAGTCATCAGCCACTGCAAATGAACTTCAGACGTGTGTGCCACATCGTATATCTGGCTTACATGGGTCATGGGGAACTGCACCTGGGTCCTTTGGCTTTGCAGGCAAGCACCTTAACTGCTAAGCCACCCCTCCAGCCCTCTTTTATACATACACACACACACACACACACACATACACACACACACACACACATATATAAAGTTTTGCAAGGCAGGATTTCACTCTGGTCCAGGCTGACCTGGAATTCACTATGTAGTCTCAGGGTGGCCTTGAACTCATGGCTATCCTCCTACCTCTGCCTTCCAAGTGCTGGGATTAAAGGCATGTACCACCATGCCCAGATCTTTTATATTTTTTAATGATTGGATGTATAGGTGGACATCAATCAACAAATGCATAATAAGATTATGTAGTAAATGCAATCTGGGGACTAGGGAACCTGAGCATTCTCTTTTTTCGTCCCAGTTCTGTAAAGCTCCTGATGGCTGGCGTTCTGTCTTCCTTTGAACTTACCATACAGTCACTGTTATGACAAAATATGCCAGAGGATTTAAAAACTATAATTACTATTATTATCTAGACAAGTTTAAGGCAGGATAGTCTAAACTCTAGGAACCGGGCTGTTTTTGAAGATGCCATTTCTGTTAACTGTATACAAATTTGTGTAGTAATGCTTTTCTGCAATGTAAGGTCTGGAGCTATGAAGAACTTATAATGTGTCTGAAATGTACACAAGCCTGGGGGCAGCATTATCCTTCTTCAGCCTCATTCATTCCCTGGGACAACACAAAAGCATGCTCACCAGCTCTCTTCTTTCTTCCCATTAGTAGTCCTCAGTCCCATTGGGAAGGACAGGTTGAAAGAAACCTGCTCTTACGGAGCAAGTATCCAGCTTAGTGACCCATTCAAACAAAAAAGAAACACATCAAACAGGGGCTCATGGAAGAGTTTTTACCTGGTGGATTCTTGCTTATAGATGTCGATGATATTTTCCACCAGCAGGTTTCTCTGAAGTCCATATACTCCGTGTCTGTCTAAAACCACTTCGTGCCTGCAGGAAGGGCAGCGGAATCGGCCCCCTGATGCCACGGTAGTGCCTCCTCTTGTGGGCAAATAAGGATTGGAGGCCTGTTCTTGCCAAGCAAGAAAAGAAGAATTGAGTAATGCCTCAGGGACTTACTTCCCCTTTCTGTGTCGACAAGCAACCTAAAATAATCCCTTAGGGTTTATTGCAAGTAGTCCTCAAACCTAGGGCCAGCCTTACCCACAGCCATCCGCACTGCACCATCCACACAACGTGCTTTTCCATTCTGCATTCTCATAACCAGAAGTTTCAGCCAGAAACTCCAATATTCAGCTTTACATGGCCTTCCTTTCACTAATTCATTTTCAGTTTTGAAACAGATTCAGTGATCTCTTTCTCTCTTTTTATTAAGCAAACATGGTTCTTTCAATTAAAATGCAACTACAGCCGAGCATGGCGGCTCATGCCTCTAATCCCAGCACTCAGAAGGATGAAGCAGGATGATCGCTGTGAGTTCTAGGCTAACCTGAGACTGCCTAGTGAATTCCAGATCAGCATGGACAAGAGTGAGATCCTATCTCAAAAATACAAAACAAATACAAACAACAAAAAAAGAACATTAAAATGCAACTAGATTTGGGAGTAAGGAGCTTGTTAATGGGCAAACACAGAGAAAAACTTGCAAATAAACTGAAAGTAAACATCTTAAAAATTTTTTTGAATTTTTTATTACAGACGGGGGGGGGGGGAGAGAATGAGAGTACCAGGGCTTCCAGCCACTGTAAACGAGCTCCAGACATGGGCACCACCATGTGCATCTGGCTTACATGGGACCTGGAGAATCCAACCTGGATCCTTAGGCTTCACAGACAAGTGCCTTAACCACTAAGCCATCTCTCAAGCCCTTTAAGAAAATTCTTAAGAGAATTGATTTCAGTGTAAAGCACTTGGTTCAGAAGGAAACCCTCCACTCCCCAGTTCCAATCAAACTTACCTGGAAGATGTCACTGGCACATTTCCTGCACAGGTTGTGCTGACAGGGGAGAATGACCACAGGCTTTGTGAACATCTCTAGGCAGATGGGACAAATCAGTTGCTTCTCCAAGTTATCCATGGTCTGCTGCTCTTTGGAAAAAGACTTGTAATTCAGAGAAGCACTCATCTCCTGGCCGTCCCAGAGTGCGCTGTCAGGGAAAGAGTGGCTCTGGAATGGCTTCTGCAAGTGTTTCTTGGAAATAATTCCAAGGATTGTATGATCAAGTGTCCTTTATGTTTCTCTCCATGGAGGACATTGTTTCAGACCCTCGATTGGAGTGGGTGATGGAGCTGTTTTTAGCAGCCCAAGGTCACGTGACCATAGACTGACTTGTCCATATAAGCCAGTGACAGGCAGATGGATTCTGACAGGTGACAGAGAGCAGCAGTCAACATTCCTGCCCCTGAGAGTAAGGGAGTGGGTGGGAAGGAGGATTACAAACCCCATTTAGAGAGGGGGCAGTGAAGGGATGGCAGTCCAAAGCTGACAGTTGTCACCAACAAATGCAAATGTGCCTGCTTGGTCCCTGAGCCATGCCCTCTGTGAAGACTCGCAAAGAACTCGGTGACAGGCTTCTCCAGGAAGGGACAGAATGCAGTCCTACAGTGTAACTGTATAATAAATGCCACAGGAAGTGACTCACCAAAACTATGAGGATAGTACCATGAAACAAAACATGCCCTGAAAATCTCTATGCTTGAGATTAAATATTTCATCTTTTCCAGGGTTGGGATGTAAGAAAAACTCCAATTTAAAAGCTGAATTCAATGTTGTTTCACCATACAAGGGTCTACAAAAGTTTTACAAATCAAACTGTTGAGTGTGGTGACACACACCTGTAAGTACATAGAATAATCATGATATAGCACTGTTTTAGGCCAACTAGAAACCCTCCAATTTAAAAAAATAAAGTAAGCACTAATAATGATCCAGTTCTTTGTTAAATTATGTAATAAAACTGATAAACTTTTCTCTTGTGCATTACTTTCTGTCTCTCCTAGTCCCCTCTCATTCTATACCTTTTACCACACATATAACCAAAAACACAAAGAAAATTTATCACAGTCTTTTTTTAAAATTATTTTTATTTATTTATTTGAAAGTGACAGTGAGATAAAGAGGCAGATAGAGACAGAGAGAGAATGGGCGCACCAGGGCCTCCAGCCACTGCAAACGAACTCCAGACGCGTGCGTCCCCTTGTATCACAGACTTTTTAAGATTAGGTTTCTTTTACAGCAGTAATCTGCAATGGGACAGTACACGGCACATGGACAGTAGGCTCACTACTGTCTATCACCAGGCATTAGAAGACAGATAACTGTGCCTCAGACTGTACTGAGAACGGAATCCTCTCACCCCATGTTTGAACTGCTCCTAAAATACCTGTGCACTTGCTCCTTCATCCAAAGAGCTTTTTAAATGATAATGTCCCTAGTCATTTCTGATATGCTTGGTCTGCTCTTGAGTCAAACATAGATTCTTTTTTTTTTTTTTAATTTATTTATTTATTTGAGAGCGACAGACACAGAGAGAAAGACAGATAGAGGGAGAGAGAGAGAATGGGCGCCCCAGGGCTTCCAGCCTCTGCAAACGAACTCCAGACGCGTGCGCCCCCTTGTGCATCTGGCTAACGTGGGACCTGGGGAACCGAGCCTCGAACCGGGGTCCTTAGGCTTCACAGGCAAGTGCTTAACCACTAAACCATCTCTCCAGCCCTCAAACATAGATTCTTATATTTGCCAGGATTTTGTAAAACTGTTTAAAAATATATAAGGTATTGCATTTAAATTTTAGCTTGCTGATTGGCTAAGAGATCTGCTCAGTGTAAAGGAACTCATATCTGGAATTGGGAACCAGACCAGAATCCTATGGAGACAAAGATTATGCTCTCCACTGTCAAGCTCTCACTAGTCTTTGGCTAAAAGAGGGGTGACATACATCAAATTCCCCCTAAATTAATAGTGCTAATCCCACATAGGCTATGCTGGACTTCATTCTGTTGGTAGCGAGACCTGAGGAAATAAACTACCCCTTGCACGTCAGTCAAGCCACAGATGAAACCACAGAGGAATTGAGGAGATGAGCATGAGTGTTACTTTCATGCTGAACCTAAAAATCAGTGCCAGGGTGTAGGAGACAGACCCTGAGGATTCTCAACACCTACCAAAGCAGAGATCCAGAGGCTCCTAAGACTCATCACTGAAATAGACTTAAAACTCACCCACCACGGCCCAGAGAATTTTGCAGAAGAGAGGACGGAAAGATTGTAAAATTTACAGGTTGAGACATCATGCCCAGGGGTGTTCCCTCCCCTGAAAAATAACTGGCTGAGACTCCCATAATGCATAATCCACAACCCCATGGGAACTATCTGCAACCCCACTGATGAACGTCCCCAACAAGATGGGCACAGGGACGAGGGGAAAGAGGGTACCAACACATGATGTATCCATACGAAATATGTTGTTAATAATAAAAAAAACCTAAAAAAGAATATTGCTTCAAATAATAACAATGTTACTGATAATGGTAGCTTCATTGCATGTGTCTAAATTGTAGTTCACTGTATAAATATTTGCACATGAATTCATAAAATCAATGTCATCTCTGCTGATTCCATATAAAAAAATGACTGGGAAATTATTCTGTTTTTATGTGCTGACTTTTCATCTTCTCTTTGAATTCAAAAACCTTAAACCCCGGTGTGTGCTTAATTACAAGTAAAAGGTAGGTCATTGTGACTGGTTATGTGTGGCCTTAGCACCAAGTGCACTGACAGCTTATTGACAATGTAATAAGCTTTATTATCTCATCATAAGTTACATGTGTTCATGAACACTTCCGGGATCTTTGGAGGATTCTCTTAATAGTTCCCACATTTGTTTAGCAGCTATAGTGGAGAAAGGGCATCCAAGTGATTTTCTTATTGAATTACATCCTGTCATCTAGCTGAGCTGGTTAATTTCTGTTTATCATTACTTTGGCTATGGAGCTCTGAGCACAACATGTGAAATATTTTCTAGGGGAATTTCTACTGTACAATAAAAAGACCATGTGATCTAAGGAAAAGCATTTAGTCAGGGTTCTCCAGAGGAACAAACAATAGGATATATAGAATTGTAATGAGGATTTATGGGATTTGCTCATATTACCAGAGTGACTTTCTATAGACAGGAGAGCTGGGGAAACCAGGAATTGCTCAGTGCAAGAAGTTGGGAGGAGCCTCAGAACAAGAGAGGCAAATGATGCAACGTGGCTTCTCCAGAAGGGAAAGCCCCTGGAGAGTCACTAGTACAGGTCCATGTTCCAAAGCTGAAGGAGGGTGGGGGAAATGGCTTAGTGGTTAAGGCACTTGCCTGCAAAGCTAAAGGACCTTGGTTCAATTCCCCATGTAAGCCAGATGCACAAGGTGACACATGCATCTGGAGTTCCTTTACAGTGGTTAAAGGCCCTGGCGTGCCCATTCTCTCTCTCTTTCTTTCTCTCAAATTAAAAACAAAATACTTAACAAGAAAAAAAAAGGGAAAGGGCTGATGATTTAACCTAATGTTCCAGGGGGTTGACAGCAACACCAAACGCATCCACCCCAAGAGTCAAACATGCCAACCAAGTGCCCCTCTTATTCCTCCTTTTACTCCTTAGTTCCATCTAAGCCCTTGGCCTATTGGATGGTTCTGATCACATCTCAGTCTCTGAGTAGGTGGGATGAGGAAGGCTTCACGGGTAGGGTAGCTTTTGAATGGATCCACTCAAGAACTAAGATAAATGGATGTGCACTTAGTAGGACACAAAGCAGAGACAGAAGTCCAGACATGCAGGCTTCAGAGAATGTGGTGGTTTAGCCTGGAGTGCAGGTCACTTCTTTGATGCATTGGCAGATCATAAATACTGGACTAAAGAGCTGTTCACACTCAATAAGAGGTCACAAAGCCCTGGCATAGGGTGATGGCACCAGGAAGGGCAGGAGCAAATGGACTCTGGGATTGTTAGGAAAGTAGGTTCCACAGAGATGACTCAGATACCTTTAGCATGAGTCAGCAGTGATGATGCAGGGAGGGCTGGACAGTGAGTCAGGAGGCAGGCTCTCTCTGCCTTCTGTGTCTGCCTCACCTTGTGGTCTTGGGAAAGTGGCCTCACCTAAGTGGATTTCAGTTCTGTCCTCTGTGAGTGGGGGTTCATAGCTTTGTTGTATTTGTAGTGTGTGTGACAGTGCTGACTGACATGGAAAATCTCCAGTTCTACTAGTGGATTCCCAGCCTCCTCTCTTGTTCTCTGCTCTACTGAGTTCTCCATCTTCCACCTTTTCTTAGAATTGTCCCTGGAGGCCATACAGGAAACCAGCCAGAACTTCATAGGATGATGCGCCAAGGCAATGAATAATCCCTGCCTTCTCCTTCTCATCCTTTTTTAATTTTTTTCATCTTCTGATTTTGCCCCATTCTCTGAGACCAGTGATCTAAGGGACTGGTGTGTGGGTGGGAAGTGGGACACAGGGAAGTTGTTCTGCTTTAGGGAGGAACCGGAATATGTTAGCCTACTCCCAAATCCCTTAAAATCCAAGAGATAATGACCATTATAATTATAGAATTACATAAAAAATTAAGTTATTTAAGGTTCTTGAATAGAAAATAATTAATAGTAATGAAAGTGTGACAGTACACACAGAAATGTTAGCCAGGAAAGCTCACTCAGGCATGCTTGATTGGATTATTGGCCACATGACTGAGCTCAATCTTTAGCCCTCATCTCCCAGATGGAAATGCTGAGAGATAGTGCATGGCTCAAAGTTCCAACATTTCTATTTATTTATTCATTCATTTACTTATGGGATCTACATAGTGTATGTGTGGTCAGAGGACAACTTGTGGGCTTGTCCCCCACCCACCACCTTATTCTGAGGCAGGGTCTTTCATTGTTCACAGCTCTGTTCTTGCCTTAGGCACATTGGGGTCTAGAGATTGGAAGTCAGGCACTCAGAGTAGAACTTCCCGCCTTAAGCCACTTATCCACTGAGCCATCTTTCCCTCCGCCAAAGAAAGCTCCAACATTCTAATCACATGGCTGCTCTTTCTATCCTATCAGCAATCCTGAGACATCTTATTAGCATGAATTATTGCGGTGGTTTGATTCAGGTGTCTCCCATAAATTTAGGTGTTCTGAATGCTAGGTTCCCAGCTGATGGAGATTTAGGAATTAACACCTCGTGGAGGCAGTGTATTGTTGGAGGTGGGTGGATGGGTTTTATAGCCAGTGTCACCATGCCAGTGTTTGACATATTCTTCTGTTCCTGGTGTCCACCTATGTGGGCCAGGGAGTGATGTCCACCCTCTGCTCATGCCATCATTTTCCCCTGCCATCATGGAGCTTCCCCTTGAGCCTATAAACCAGAATAAACATCTTTACCCACAAGCTGCTCTTGGTTGGGTGATTTCTACTAGCTATGCGAACTTGACTGCAACAATTTTCATGGTTAATAACAGTAACAAAGACGTGCCAAAGGACTTAGAGCCTCCTCCCAAGAAACTTTGGACCAAGATCAGCCAAATTCATTACCATTCAATAAACCTTCAGTGTGTACCTCATCTTAGGAAGGGAAAAGGGGGATCCTAAAATTACTTTCACCTCTGTCTCAGCACAACAAACAAACATGCGCTGAGTATGAATCACTTAGCATAGTAGCTCCTGTAATAGGCATTATTATCATCATGGAGCCAGCTGGGGTTGAGGGAAGTAACTGTTCAGAGTCATCTGGCTCCTAGTTGTGATTCAAACTCATTATAAAGGCCATGGTCTCTCACCCACTAAAGAGTGCTACCCCCATGTACAGAAAGCCACTTACTGTCTGTTGGAATTTTCTTTGATGATAGAAGTACCCTATCTGTGATGTCCAGCCTCTCTAGAATCATGTGGCTACTAAGCACTTAGGATGTGTGTAGTAACACTCAAGAACTTTTCTTGCCAGGTGTGGTGGCAAACACCTCTAATCCTAGTACTCGGGAGGCAGAATTAGGAAGATCGCCATGAGTTCAAGGTCACCCTGAACTACATAGTGAATTCAAGGTCAGCCTGAGCTAGAGTGAAACTCTACCTCAAAAAGAAAAAAAAAGAAGACGAAGAAGAACTTTTCTTGATGTATCAAATAAGCACACCTTTACTTTTGCGACATAAAGCCATCTTTTCTAGCAATATGTTTTATCTCTAGGCACTTCCGGATATATTTCATTCCCTTAAAGCCTTTTCGCTGGCCCACTGAGTTTCGGGATGCATTCCTCCTCAGTGGTTGTGCTGCTGCGTGACCAGCCAGGTCATGAGTCTAGATGGGACTGCGCTTGAAGGAAGACTCTAGCGCATCTCCCTCTCATCTCCCGGAAGCAGCAGAGGCTGCTGAACGAAGCACGGGGAGACACGTGCTCCACCTCGTGCTCATCTCCCTCCTGACTAAATGAGGGACTGTGCTTTGGTTCATCTTTGTCCCCTCCTCCTCTCCCTCATCTCTTCACTTGTTCTCTCCGTTGATACCCTTCCTCCCTCAGTATTCTCCTGTTTTCATGCCATATGTATTCTACTATCCTCTCCACTCCACTTCCTTAAAATCTTTTCCCCTTTTCAGTGTCCCCTTTCTAGAGCCATACATAAGTACACATATATAAAAGTTGGAAGCTAGAATCGGTATATTTAAAAAAAAATGTTGTTTATTTTTACTTATTTGAGAGCAAGAGAGAGAGAGGTTGAGAAAGAGAGAGAGAGAATGGGTGCGCCAGGACTTCCAGCCACTGCAAACGAACTCCAGACGTGTGGGCCCCCTTGTGCATCTGGCTAACGTGGGTCCTGGGGAATCGAGCCTCGAACCAGGGTCCTTAGGCTTCACAGGCAAGCGCTTAATCGCTAAGCCATTTCTCCAGCCCTAGAATCTGCACATTCTTAATATGAGTGAAAATATGTGGTAGTTTTCTTTCTGCCCCTGGGTACCTTAATATATTTAACCACATTACTTAATATATTTTCCAGTTCCATCCATTTTCTTGAAAATTCTGGAACTAAATTTTAAGCTTCACTTAATTTAAATTTATACTTAAATGTACACATGTATATAATGGCTACCATATTGGACAATGAACATGAAATGCAAAAAGAAAATATTGGGAAAAAATTAAAATGTATATGAAGAGTTCTCCAAAAGGAGCTAGGTGACCCTCTGTTGGTTGATTCTGTGTACTCTAGCTAGGGTGACGTGAATACCACTATGGACCCCAGCATGGTTAGAAGGGCAATACAATTTTTTTTTACTTTCAGAGGCCAGAATATTCTAGGGACAGAAGAAGTTAGAAAAGCCTCAAGTAATTAGTGTCATGAGCACTAGTCTCCCTGGGGATATTTAGAATGCCCTGGAATTATGTGACTCCTGTTCTCTTGTGTCTCTTTGACGCAGAGAATTCATATGCTTGAAAACTGTAGAGGGAGCTAGGTGTGGTGGCAGAGGTAGGAGGATGGCGGTGAGTTCCAGGCTACCCTGAGACTCCACAGTGAATTCCAGGTCAGCCTGATCTAGAGTGACACCCTACTTCAAAAAAAAAAAGAAAGTAGAGGCTTCAACAAATATGGTCATCAAAAGAAAAATTGAGATTTATGGTCAAATGAAAGGTAAGGCCAAATGGGAGTAAAAAGGTACTGTATAGTCCTTGTGGAAAGAAAAGCATGGAAATTTGAAGGCTTGCTTTTGGCTCAACCTTGTGTACCCAACAAAAGAGAAAGTTGGTGACTGGTTTATTCATTAAAACAGAAGATGAAAAATAAATACAGTAGAGTAAGAACACTAGATGATAGAACTGTTGGAGGCACTGTGGTGTTGAAGAGAGGCTTAGAAAGAAAGGGACACAAGAGTACAAATGGTGTAAGACTTCCCGGCCAACCTTCCAGTACCAATCTAATATCCTGAAAGTTATTTTCATCGCATGCCGAAACAAAGGGCCAAACTTCATCTCGTGAACACTAAGTCCTCTTGAAATAAGTTAACAAAGTTGTTCTTCTGTGTAATACCCATCTACTCTCTCCATGTATCCATCCATCCTCTAACTAGTGAGAGTACCATATATGATCAGTGGAGAAGACCACACTTCATTTGAACTTTTCTTTGGCTAGTGTCTCAAATGCCAGGTTCTGTTTATCAGTACTGTCAGATATAACTTATCTTACAAATTGTGACTCTTGTAAGGATATGTTACATCCTTTGGTTTTCTAGAGTTGAGCATATGCTTCAGAAAAAGCATTTCCCCAAAAATATGTGTATGGTGGCGCATACCTATGATTCCAACACTTGGGAGGTAGAAGCAGATGCATTGGAAGTTCAAGATCATCCTCAGCTACTTATCAAGTTCAAGGAAAATAAAAGAAAAACAGATACTGTTTCTTCTTAAGAATTTGACGGGCTGGAGAGATGGCTCAGGGGTTATAGGTCAGTTCCCACATAATTCCCACATAAAACCAGATGCACAAAGTGGCACATGTATCAGGAGTTCATTTTCAGTGACTAGAGTCCCTGACACACCCATCCTATCTCTCCCCCCCAATCTCTCTCTCTGCAAATAAGTAAAATATTTTTTAAAAAATAATTTGACTCCATATAATAAATGTTAATGTTACTAAATGAAAAAAGAAAACGTAACCTCAAACTCTCAAGTACAAGATTTAGGCCATTTTCTTACACCAGGAATCTGACACAAGACCTCTACAAAATACTTAATATTTTGTCATTATCTACATGGCATTGTCAGTCTTTTATTATATAGATGTCTATCTAGCAATTGAATTGAATATATTATTTAAATGCTATTAGTGAAAAAAGAACATGTTGTAGTTACCTTTGCATTGCTGGGATAAAATATCCAATCAAAAGCAGTTGATGAGAAGAAAGAGTTTATTTTGGTATACAGTCTCTAGGGGAAGCTTCATGATGACAGGGGAAAACATGGCATGAACAGAAAATGAACATCACTTCTTGCCACAGTAGGTAAAAAGCCACAAGGGAATGAACTAATCTCTGGCAAGGGGAAACTGAGGTTTTTAAAGTATTTTTTAAATTTTATTTATTTACAAGCAGAGATATAGAGAGGAGATAGAGAAAGAATGGGCACACCAGGGCCTGTAGCCACTGCAAACGAACTCCAGATGCATGTGCCTCCTTGTGCATGTGGCTTATGTGGGTCCTGGATAATTGAACCTGGGTCCTTTGACTTTGCAGGCAAGTGCCTTAACCACTAAGTAATCTCTCAAGCCCTGGAAGTTGATTTTAACACCCTCAAAACCCACCCCCAGAAATGAGGCTGCTCCTCCCAAATTGCCACCAGCTGGGGACCAAGTGATCAGAGCACATGAGTTTATGAGGGACATATGACTCAAACCATCATGAAATACATACTAGAAATGTTAGAAACCTAAGAAAGTTTAATTTATGCTTGTTCTGTTGTTTGTTGGTTCTATTTTTTATAGAGTTTATTTGCTTAGTATCCAATTATTAGCATTTTCCATGTTAATACAAGTTTGTAATAAACATTTCAATGGTAATATATGTATATGTGTGTGTGTGTGTGTGTGTGTGTGTGTGTGTGCGCGCGCGCGCGCGCACTTTCTACTATATGGTTATACCATGATGTGTTTATTCTTTATCTTTAAGGTTGTTCTACTTTTTAAATACAATATCCAAGCACCACTTTGCTGCACTGCCATACATATTTATATAAACACACATATCCTCTTGAGAATAAAACCTCTGGGCTTTACTGTAAGTGTGGAATGCTCTTCAGGAGTCTTGGTATTAAAATATGTACCAAGCTCTGCAGCTTGCCAGGAAAATGACAGATTCTGTTTATATCTTTCCCCCACCTCTTCTCCCATTTCATTTCCTCCCTTCTCTTTCTCCTTCTCCCTTCCCCATGGTCAGTACTAATAATACTGTGTATTTACTATGAATACATGTATTAGTCAATTTCTTGCTGCTGGAACCAAATACCTGACAAAAATAGTTGAAGGGAGAGCTTGTTATAATCAGCTCTAATTTGCTGAGACAAACTTTCAACTAGACACAGCCTATGGGAGGAAGGGATTTATTTCAAGCTTACAGATCCAGAGGAAGTTCCATCAATGGCAGAAGGAACTGCTTACGTCCACACATCCAAGGAGAGAGAGAAGAAAAGAGAACTACTGCAAGCAAACACCAACACCAGCAGACAGCACAAACCCCACCAGAGCTCAAACTGCTTTCCACACTTTTGGGCTGGAATTTAGAATTACCAGTAACATGCACCTTCTAGCAGGAGTCTGCCTGCTAGGGGCTGAAGTTGCAAACTCAAATTTAGTAAACCAACTGAGCCTATGGGGTCACACATTCAAACTACCACGGAGGTTTTTTTTTGTTTTTTTTTTTAATTTTATTTATTTATTTATTTGAGAGCGACAGACACAGAGAGAAAGACAGATAGAGGGAGAGAGAGAGAATGGGCGCCCCAGGGCTTCCAGCCTCTGCAAACGAACTCCAGACGCGTGCGCCCCCTTGTGCATCTGGCTAACGTGGGACCTGGGGAACCGAGCCTCGAACCGGGGTCCTTAGGCTTCACAGGCAAGCGCTTAACCGCTAAGCCATCTCTCCAGCCCCATACCACGGAGTTTATTTCAGCTTGCAGTTCCAGGTTACCGTCCATCATGGTGGAGAAGGCACCGTGGCAGAAGCTTGAAGCAGGGTCACATTCAGCACAGTGAGGAAACAAGGGAGTAATGAATGCTATTTTCAGTCACATCTCTCCTTTTCATATCGTCCAAGACCCCAGCCTATACAACGGTGCTGCTGCCCTCAGTTAAAATGTGCCTTTACACTTTAACTACTCTAACATAGATAACCCAAGACTGTGCACAAAGGCTAACCTAATCTACATAATCTCTTACAAGTGATTCCAGATCCTGCCACAGTGATATTTAAGAGTTCTGTGGTCAGCTTGATCAGATTAGTAATCAAGTGAGGAACACACATCTTGAGAGGTCTGTGAGGGCATTTCCAGGAAGCATTAACTGAGTTATTTCCGAGTGGGTAGCCCTTCCAATAGCTGACTGTATATGAGGAAGCGCCTAGAGAACCCAGTGTCTCTTTTTCCTGCCTGGCTGACTGTACTACTTGCTCCTGCATGTGCCCACCATTTCAGCTATCTTCTGGATACTGAAACCCAGTTATATCCAGTCTTGTGGACTAAGTAGCTACTGAGTTGTCTGACTCTCCAGCCTGTACACAGCCTGTATTCTGTAAACTAATCCAATAAATCCCCTTTTGATACATATTCATGGTATGAGTTCTGTTCCTCTAGAGAACCCTGACTAATACAGATTACAATACCAGATATGGTTCTAGAGGAACAGAATTGAAGGATGAATTTTTCTAGTGGGCTTGGTATCTGAAGCTGGATATCCAACTATAGGTCTACTAACGACTCCCCTGTTAGCAAGGAGAACACAAATATTCCACAGTGTGAACTATTTAAAGAACTCTGCCATGTGAATGTGTGTGTGTGCATGCAATTGATGATCCAGATTCACCTCTTGTGAGGAGTAGGAAATTTAGTGACTCTCTCTGTAAAATTTTAGACTATTTGTGGAAAGGTAACAAATATCATGCTGCTGTTTGGATGGTCTACCCTCTCTGGATCAAGTAAAAAGGGTAAAGAATAAGCTCAGAGATGAGATGTCACAGATCAGGATATGCATAAATGCTCGAAAGGTCTCTAGTGTGTCCTGGACAAGACTCCTCTCAGTTGTAGAAAACCAAACCCAAGCCTTCATCATATAACTAGCTGACTCGCCACACAAGGTCAAGTCCAAGCCTTGAAAGGTGTTGGCAGTTAAAGTGAGGGCATGGGTTGAAAAAGAGCCATGTGCTGTAACTTGGGATGGAGATGTGTGGGAAGACCCTGGTGAAGCTTGAACTTTCAAATTCCGATGGGTTTATTTTTCCTGAGGAAGTGGCCTCCTCACCTTTAGGCAGCAGATGTATCCCCACCTGACAAAATGAATCCTGCATCGTCTGTGGAACCAGAAATGACCTTCCTGGAAGGAGATGCCAAGCAAGACAATGCTGATGTCCCTCAGTGCCCACCCACCTTTGCCTCTAGACCTATAACCAGACTTAAAGCTAAGCAAACCGCTGCAGGTGAGGTAGGAAGTATGACCCATGAGGAAGTACACTATACCCCTAAAGAATGGGCTTTCTAACTCATTAAAGCAGAAATCTGGGGAATATATGTGGAACTGGATTTTAAGGGTGTGATGGTGGCAATATGAAACTAGATTAGGCTGAGTTTGCCTATAGAGCCCATTGATCAAACAGTCTAAGTTCAATAACATAGCTTGCACAGTTTCAAAAGATGCCAGGAGTTTATTTGATTGGCTGGCTGAAGTATGAGTCAAAAGATGGCCTCTTGTGAGTAAGCTAGAACTATCTGATCTCCTTTGGCTTAATGTTGAAGAAAGGACTAAAAGGCCAAGGGAAGCTGGGCATGGCAGTGCACGCCTTTAATCCCAACACTTGGGAGGCAGAGGTAAGTGGATTGCTGTGAGTTTGAGGCCACCCTGAGGTTACATAGTGAATTCCAGGTCAGCCTGGACTAGAGAAAGACCTTATCTTGAAAAACAAAACAAAACAAAGAAAAAAAAAAAAAAAAAGGCCAAGGGAAACTAGAGTGCTGGAGTGGCTACATTGTGGAAGACCTTGACCTACATAATAGGAGGGTCTAGAAGATGTGCCTCTCACTAAGACTGTAAAAACTAGATGTGTGAGGGGAGTTCCAACATACTTGAAGATCTCAGTCATTGCTCTTCTGTGTAATGAAGACCTTAATGTAGGATCTGTGGTTACAAAATTGGATGGTTTATAAGCAATAGATACAAATGGATCCCAGAGTAACAAGGACCAAGGGGCAGCACTGATTCATCATAGGTGAGGTGAGCATATTTACCATAATAGACAGCAGAAACAAATTTTCATAACAGTCTGACTTGTGTAGACCTTTGGTACTGGCTGATTAACCATGGTGTTCCCAGAAGTGAAATAAATAGGAAGCCTATTAGATTCTTATTCAATCTATCTAAGCAAAAATAGTTCCAAAGCAAAGGAACAAAAGCAAGAGAAAATCACAGTCCTTAACCATTTTCAGACTTGACCCAGCTTACAAACTTAAACCCCTTCAAATGAGGGAGAGGCCAGGTTCCCTTCAGGAAAGACCCTCTTGCAATCCCCAAAACAAGCTTTAACATTAATCTTTCTCTTGTCCTTCCTCAAACGACCCTATGGCCTTTTTCTAGGGTAACAGTATACTGAGGGAAAAGAATGACATCTTTTGCATCCTGTTGAACAGTGGCTCTGAATTGACATTGATTCTGGGAGATCCCCAAGCATCATTGGGGCCCTCTGGTTAAAGTAGGTACCTATGGAGGTCAAGTGATCAATGGAGTTTTAGCCAAAGTCTGACTCGCAGTGGGGTCCAGTGGGTCCCTGATCTCATCCTGTAGTTATTTTCTCAGACACAGAGGGTACAATTGGGATAGATATTCTTAGAAGTTGGCAGAATCCCAACAAGAATCCCTGGAAAGACTGCAGAGGTTAATACCATTATTAAAGGACTTGAAAAGTACAAAAGTGATGGTTGCACATTTCCTTTTAACTATCCTGTTTAGCCTGTTCAGAAAACAGATGGATCATAGAGAATGACAATTGATTATTATAAACTTATGTAGTGACTCTAATTGCAGCTGTTGTACCAGATCAAATTTCTTTTTCCTTCTTTCCTTTTCTTCACTTTTTGTTTTGTTTTGTTTTGTTTCTTTGGATGCAGGGTCTCACTCTAAACAAAGCAGGCCTGGAACTCACTCTGTAGCGCAGACTGGCTTGGAACTCACATTTCACTGTGATTCTCACACGTCAACCTCCCAAGTATTGGGATTGCAGGCACGGACCACCACACTCAGTTAGGTGTGGTTTCTTTACTTGAGCAGATGAACACATCTCCTGGCAGCTAGAATGCAGCTACTAATCTTGCAAGTACGGCCTTCCCCATACCTGTCCATAACTACCACCAGAAGCAATTTGCTTTCAGCTGGCAAGGCCAGCAGTGGTACAGCTTCACTGTTTTAACACAAGATTCCATTAATACTGCAGCTGTGTCGTATTAGTGTTCAGGGACCTTGATCATCAGTCTCTTCTATAGGGTATTATGATGGGCCATTATATTGTTGGTATTATGCTTATTTGACCAAAGGAGCAGCAGGGCGCAACTACTCTGGAGCTGTTGGTACAGTATATGTGCATCAGGAAATGGGAATGAAATCCTGCCAAATTCAAGGGCCTTCTACCTCAGTAAAATTTCTAGAAGCGCAGTGTTGTGGGGCATGCAGAAATAATTCTTCTAAGGTGAAGGATAAATTGTTGCACCTGGCCCCTCCTACACTAAGAAAAAAGTACATTGCCTACTGGGCCTATTTGGAATTTGGAGGCAACACATTCTCCAGCCTGCATCCAGCCTCATGGACTGAGCAGGTACTGGTCTTTCAACTGTCTAGTCTCTGAACAGCTCTTGTTGCTGCTCAGCCTGTATTCTATAAACTAATCCAATAAATATCTCTCTCTCCATGTATATATGTATTCATTCATTCATTCATTCATTCTGACAGATCAGTTCCCCTAGAGAACCCTAATATAAACCCCAACCCTTGTCAATTTGACACCCAAAACATATCATTTTTAAGTCATAAACTTCCATCCCTTATCTCCATAGGTTCATGGCCATCCATAAAGCAAAATATATTCATCCAACTTCAAAGGTCCTTATAATCTTTAAAGGTTCTAACACTGTTCTAAAGGCTAAAGTCTCGTCTGAGACTCAAGGCAGTCTCTTAATTGTGAGTCCTGTAAAATCAAAACACAATTTATATGCTCCCAACATATAATGGCACAGAATAAGCATCTCCCCTGCCAAAGGGATGAATGGGGACATAGCAAGGAAAGATTGGGCCAAAACAAGAGCAAATACCAGCAGAACAAGCACCGATCTTGTAGCTCAGTGTCTGGTAGCTACAGCATGTGTTGAAACCCTCTGTGTTCCAAAAGCGTTGGGTAGTTCCATCCCTAGTCCCAGATGCGCTGCCTATAGCCTTTCTTCTGGGTGGTCTTGGCCAAATCCAAATCTTTCCTTGGCCAATGTTCCATGGTTCTGACACCTTAACATCCTAGAGTCTCCACTATAACTTACATTTCATCTTCACAGCCTACATACTGAGACTGATCCTGCCTCACACTGTATAATCTCAGCAGCTCTCTGGAACCATCGTGAACTATTCCATGACACACTACATCTTGTATCTTTCAACCTTCTAAAACCAGTACCACTGGATGATGCTGCCAAGTTCTGCAGATTGGGATGAAGCCTATCACCTATGGAACACAGCTATAGTAGCCTCTGTGTGCTAACGTTGAGGAGCAGAGACTTCCTCCAGCATTCTTCCTTTAGTCCTTGTCCTTTCAAAGGAATTTGCATTGTTCCTACCTTTAGCCTTAATCGGTCTTCCTCTCAGGGCATCTTTTCTATTTTCCCAGTGCACAGTGGTATAGCTCCCTTGAATGGTGGTAATTTCTGTCTAACACAACAGCCCAAACTGCAGTTTCTGGGCCTTGAACATTAAATTGCTTATATGTCTTTCAATGTCAAACTTCATATTTTCCAGATCTTCCTACTATGTACTTTCCCCTTGGCCACGGTAGATATGAAGCAGGGCTACAAAGAGAAACCATATCACAGGCTTAATGCTTTTTTGCCTTAAAATTTCCTCTAATATATTAGCCCATTATTTTCAAAACAAAAACATCTTCAAGTTCTCAGGGTACAAGCAGAATGCAGCCAGATGCTTTCCCAGAATACCACATGAACTGCCCAGTTCTTGGGCAGATGCTTTGACTCCTCTGGAATCTTATGAGTCAAGCCTTCACAGCCTGCACATTTCTCTTGGCCTTCCTGCCATCCATACTCCCACCAGAATGGTCCATGAAGCTCTGCTTATAGCATTGTAAGCCTTCTTTAAGCCAAAGTTCCAAATGCTCCCACATTTCTCCCAAAAAGCAGTTCCAAAAGACTAAGAACTACATGATAAATTTTATTGCAGTAATTGCCCCATTTCTTGGTGCCATTTTCTGTGTAGGTCAACTTTTCATTGCTGGATAAAAATATCCAGCAGACATAAGTTTAAGGGAGGAAGAGCTTATTTCAGTTCACAGATCCAGTTTACAGTCTATCCTGGCTGAACTTTTTGTGTGATTTTTCCACTCCCCTACCAGGGCTGCTGACCTTGAGCTATTACATGAGCTCTGGCCTATGTGTAATCCTTCCTGGTCCTTTGACTATTACCTATTTCTTGCTATTTTTTTGTCACATCTGGTTAAAATGATTCTTCTTACTTTGTGCATGTGTTTTCATGAATAAGAAGATATTTAAGTAGCTGAGCACTGTGTTAAATACTTATAATCTCAGGACCCAGGAGCCTGGGGGAGTAGGATCAAGAGGTGGAAGTCAGTCTGGGCCGCATAGACAATATCAAAGCAAGCATGGACTACATGTTGAGATTCTGTCTCAGAAAAACACTAAAAGTAAAATAAATAAAAATAAAATGTAAAATATAGATAAAGGTAAATTGAAATGGCTCATACATTCAATTTAAAAAAAACCTTACTGAAATAATAAAATAAGAAAAAGTGGAATGATAGAAATCTGAAGACATAGCAATAAGCCACAGCAAGTTGTATGCAAATAATAAAATAACAACTTAAATAATAAAATAACAAAAGCATACAAGTTGCCCGGAACCCTGAAAAGTAAAAATGAATTGCTATGGATTTTGTTCTAACCCTGAAAAAGGGCAATATTTCTGCTATTGGCTAGATTTATGTTTTGTGTTGTGAGAGCTACAGGATGGTTTCAATAAGCCTTTTGTGACTCAATTCTAGAAAATACGTTGAGAGAGAATTTACTGCCAGAAATTTTTGTGTGTTCTTTCAGTCTCTGAATCTCCCAGTGAGGTAGGGGTGTGTGTGTGTTTATCTTGTCTTTGTTTAACAAAAATGCACTTAAAGGAAGCCCTAGACAGAACTTTCTCCCAGGTAATTGCTTTTCAGTGCTGGTCTCAAGTTGACTCTCCACAGTCACTTTACCAGGAGGACACTGGCATTAGGAATGAATCAAAAGGAAAGCTTGCCGCTTCTGCACCTCTTCGCTAGCAGTAGCTGGGCAGCCGCGGTCTCGCTGGCCTGGCTCGCATTTAAAGTAGTTTGGTCCCAGACGAGGTTCTGGGAGATTCAGGCATCAAACTAAAATCACAAAGATCAAAATGCCAACAGATAAGGCAGCAACCAGTCGCCATTTGTGAAAGAAAAATAATCAACTTCGTGAATTTCCTAAATTAAGTGGGTGTAAAATATCTTAAGTAAAAGAATAAACTGAAAAAGAAAAAAGAAGAAACTGTTAGTATTTGAGAAGTGTAAGCCATGTAGGTAACGTCAAGTTCACTATATTTTTTCGCCCGAGTTCTCCAACTTTGAGCAGCTATCAAAATGAAAGGGAAAATTACATGATAGACGAAGGGAGGAAAAACTGGAGGATGCGGGCATCGATCCCGCTACCTCTCGCATGCTAAGCGAGCGCTCTACCATTTGAGCTAATCCCCCACCGCTGGGCATGGCCGGTTATCTCTTCCTCTAGAGAAGGGTCAGAGCATTGCGAAACGCAGATAACTTCGAGTTCGCATTTCGGCGTGCCTGGTAACTGACGTAACAAAAGTGAGCCGATGTTCTAAAAACAGACCACCTCTCCTTCGAGCCGGAATCGAACCAGCGACCTAAGGATGTCCGCAGCGCCGAACCTACAGTCCTCCGCTCTACCAGCTGAGCTATCGAAGGAAGTGGAGTACAAACGTTCCGGCTCGGCCCCATAACGCCGCGTCACGGTGCTCGCTCGGGCCGGCGCTTCCCTCCGCCGCGCGGTCGGGCGAGGAAGCGCGGCCGCCGCTGCGGGCCGGCGTCGGTCCCCACGCGCGACGCGGGGCTCCGGGACACGCCGCACGGATCGGGCTCGGGCACGCGCGCAGGCCCGCGAGGAACCCGCCCGAGGACTCGGGGTCATGCTGCAAGCTCCTAGAGCTGCCAGCGGCCGGAAAGGCAGGGCCCGGAGGAGCCGCGTGAAAAGGGCCAGCAAAATAATGCCTGGGGAAAGAGGGTACCAACACATGACGTGTCCACACGAAATACGTTGTTAATAATAATAAGTTAAGAAGAAGGAAAAAGAGAGTGAACAACGATGGAGGAAGACACAAAGTCAACCAGTAGCCCCCACACATCTGTACACACACCACGCGTATGTGAATACACACACACACACACACACACACACACGAGAGAGAGATGGAGTCAGAAGTGAGCGTGATGGAACACTCTATAATCCCAGCCTTAAGACTCTCTTGAGAAGTCCACGAATAGTCTAGCATCTTTCCCTTACATGTTTCTTTCTCCCTCTCATAATACCCATGCTTAAATCAATATTAAAATATTTTTAATAACTCCAACTTTGCATTTGGAAAAAAACATAATAATCCCGGCGCTCAGTGAGCAGAAGCAGGTTGATCGTGAATTTGTGGATGGTCTAGGATAGATTCCAAGACCTTGACAACAAGGGCTGGAATATGTACAAGGCTCTGAGTTCAATCCCCAATAGGAAAGAAAGAGACAAGGGAAAAAGCAAAGGAGTTACATAGCTATAGTTCCAGGAACTGATCATTTTCTGTCAATAATAGGCCTAAGGGTGAATGTTTTCCTTTGACGTCTGGAACAAAGTTGACAATAATACCTTGTGGTGAAGAACAAGATGAGACAACCAGAAAGACACTCAGTTTGGTGGAAATGCCCAATAAATTTTGAACAGTAGTTTTACTAAAACTAAAAACTGTCTCCTTCGAGCCGGAATCGAACCAGCGACCTAAGGATGTCTCTTACAAGGAAACCAACTACAGTCCTCCGCTCTACCAGCTGAGCTATCGAAGGGACACGAGCGAGGTTTGCGCCCCCTGGAATTGAACACACAAGGTAGAAAGCGCTCGCTGGTCTGGGACTGCAAGGAGCATGCGCACTCCGCGGGGCCTTGCGGCCGGACACGCCGGCTCCTCGTTGTGCGCGTGCGTGGCACGACGCCGCTACCGAACCTGAGTCCCTGGAAGCAGGGTCCCCACCGGGGATCTCGGCCCGCGAGGCCCAAGTTTAGATGCTCCGCCGCCACGGTTGCCTGAAACATTTTCCTCCCTCCGCTAGTCGGCGTCGTCCCTCGGGGTGGCTGTCGCGTGGAGCCTCACGATGCTGTCATCACTAAGACTGCGCAGCTCTCTTGCCACGACGGGCCAGTGGCGCAATGGATAACGCGTCTGACTACGGATCAGAAGATTGTAGGTTCGACTCCTGCCTGGCTCGCTTGCGTTTTTGTTAGCTGGATCTTAAGACCCAACGTCATTGGCTATGTTCGTCCAACAAAACTGAGGCCCATTACTGGGTGGGTCCCTTCCAATAATTGCCAAAAGTGGTTTCCTTTCATAGCAAAACTGGAACCCCGTGGGATCATGCGGAGGCGCAACCTGCGACCCCCTCTGACGTGCCTTGCAGTCAGGAAGTCAGTACAGGAAGCACCCCTTCCTAGCCTATGCAGAGAGGGAGAAAGAAAATAATCGTTAAAATTTTTTGTTTCTTTCTTCCTCCCTCCCTCCCTCTCTTTCTTTCTCTCTCTCCATCGTTTTTTTTACATCGTTCTTGACATTAAGTTTTCACATAATTGGCTTTATCGGTCTGTTTTGGGAAAATTATAAGGTAGTCAACTCTACAGGATTTGTCACCATTTTCCTATGATGTTCTTCCCAGTTGTTAAAAGCTGCCTAGTGACTTGGGTTGCTTCTCTAGATCAGCAGGAGGTTGGTTTGAGCAGACTGAGTTTCTTTGTGAAAGTTTCCAGTATCACCGATAGAGAAGACTTCGGAATTACTTATTAACAAATCTCCCAAGATAGCAGGTCTCCAAAGAAATATGAAGTTAAGGAAAAGGCATTACTTTGTTTCGTTTTTTATTGTGTGTGTGTGTTTTGCTGGGTGTGAATTGCTTAAAGGTGGTTAAAAGAAATTAAAACTTACAGATGTGGGCAAACATAAACTACATGAATGAAATATAATGGTTTTCATTTTTGCTTCTCAGCATTAAAAAAAAAAAAAAGCCTTCATGTGAAGTTGGGGGGATATGATGCATCCCTCTCTCTACTCAAGTTCATGGACAGAACCATATAAATTAGAGCCTGCGTCTTATTCCTACCATTTCCTGTTTACGAGGGTGGCAAGCAAAGTGTTCATCTGCTGAAGTCATTGTCATGACGGTCACTGCGTGTGGCAGAAATCATCACCCTTTGCAATAGTTTTCTTCCCGTACAGCCAGACCAACAGGAGCCAAGGAGACCAGGAAATAATGATTTCTGGGTCTTTTATTCGGGGCCAAACTTCACCTAGTTACTGGAAACAAGAAACGTAATGATGCAGGGATGTCCTCAGAAAACCAGGAATGAAATGTAAGTCAGCGTGGTCCTTGATGGCCCTCTCAGTGCCCTCGACTCCTGTTTCTCTGGTGCTGTAGTTGGAAACACAGTGCTACACTCTCCCCTGAAGTTTCCTGAACTTTCTCTCTCAGGCCTAACTGCAAAAGTCCCTGTTGCTCTGGCCTCACTTAGATGTTCAGAAGTCAGGAGAACATACATGGTTGGCCATACAGGATCATCTTCCCTTTTTCCCAAGATTGCATAGAAAAGATAAAGATATACAGAAATAAATGAGTAAAAAATGAAAATCTCCTGCAACATGGAAAGCTGTGAGTATAATCAACATATCAGAGATTTTACATTTTTAACTTGTGTGAACAGGTAACTCAGAATGGACAAAAACAAATAACATTTCAAACTAACTGCTCTTTGTGCGAGCTACAGAGACGGAGCCGTTCTCTACGTGGAGCTCACGAGAGACTGGGGCATCACAGCAGCACAAAGGCCGGCCTCCCAAGCGCTGTGCGGTGTTGCTGCGCTGACCCCAGGTGGAGGTGTACAGAGAATTGCTTCAGCAGAAACTTGCCTGGGAGAGCCTATGGCATAGCGACGGGTTAGAGAGAGAGGCAGAGCAGGGCCTAATAAGACACAGAGAGAGCAGAGGAAGGCCGGCCCACCTGACTCTCACAGCGTGAGCATTTTAGGGGGCTCTTGGACTAGGTGGCTGTTGTCCGCCCTTGCAGCATAAATGATGAAGGCCTCTTCCCACTGCCCTCCACTGGCCCCGGACCCAGTCATTTTGCAGATATGAATCATTGTACTCTTTCATTCAGAAAACTAGACACCTAAGCGGAAACAGCAGCTTAAAAAAGAAAGTTCAAGATGAACAAATTAAGTCAATGACCCAGGAGGAAACAAAGATAATGTGAGCAATAGAACAGAACTATTTTTTAAAATGCTAATGGAGATCCTCAGGGACATCCAAGAGGGATTGCAACAATGAAACCCAGAACACAGTGATATTAAGACAAGCAAATAGAGAACAATAGTGTTCTTGGACACTAAAATCATAATTGCTGAAGTGAAAAATAATGTGTCAATCAGCCAAAGACCAAATCTAAAGGCATAGAAGAAATAGGAATAATCTCACAGAACTTCAGACCTTGGGAAGCAAAAATATATCAAAAAGAATATAGAGGAGAGATTCAGAAGAAAGACGCAGCAGCTATCTAATGAGAATGCCAGAAAAGGAAAGCAGAGTTGATTCATGGAAGGAATGGAAGAAAGGCTTCAGTCATCAGCTCAAAAGGGCCACCAACCACGCCTGGACACAACCTAGCAAAATTTCAAAGCCTTAAGGCTGACGACAAAGCCCCAGCAGCTTCCATAGACAGGGGCACCACAAAACAGCTCATGGACAAAGGAATATGAATTACATTATGACCATAACTTCTCATGTTGCCTGGCCTTCAAAGTGCTATGAGAAAATAGTTCTGAACCTACAAGTTCAAACCCAGTCAAGATACCAATCACATGTGGGGACAAATTCCTTTCTGAGACAAATCTTATTGGAGGATGTCATAGTGATAGGTAGATTCTCTAGGAAATTGAAGCTGAGACAAGATGAGCGCTCAAAATTTTACTGGGGAAATGGAAAAGGAGGGAGACATCCGCTAGTGACGCTGACCAGACAGCTTCTGCCAACAGCCTTCATAGCTCCAGAGCAAAGATTTTCTTTAAGAGGAGCCCCAAGAAGGGCAGAAATGGTTGAGCCCGTTGGATTACTTGCTTAGTCATGGTCAGAGGCTGGTGATCTGTGAAGGCTCTCGAGTAATTGTTCTCCATATAGCTGGGCAGTGAGTCCTTTCCTACTCCGAGCAGCACACCTCTGTGTCAGCCACGGGTGTACAAAAATGAAACGTATACAATGTTTAGGAGAAGAGAGAACTAGCCCAGCAACTCAATGAAAATAAAACTCAGGTCAACAGCTGCTATGGTTTGGATGTTTTTGTTCCTCTAAAGGTTCATGTTCGAGGTGTGGTCTCCAGTTAGTGATTTTGAGAGACAGTAGTGGAACATTTAAGAACTAGGGCTCTTGGGGGAACATACATTCAGAAGGAGGTGCAGGATCCTGTCTTTCCCTTGCTTCCGGTTTTGAGGTGTGACCTTTCTTTCTCCAGTCACAGTTTTTCAGTCATTTACGATGGTCACCATGGCCACAGACTGTACCATTCTTTTGGGACCTTTAGTGACCCAAACTGTTAGCTATATCAACCTGTTAGAGTTATCTTGGCTCAGGAATTTCATTATAGTAGCAAAAATTTATGTATGTATGTATGTACATATGTATGTATGTATAGAACATACAGGCTAGGCTAGGACTATGGGAAGATTTATCTTTCAGAAGAAAGTGGATTATTTTTTACAGTAGGACTAAATTAATTTCCTTAAGAAGAAACCAATAATTTCTAAGAAATACAAAAAAGCTTTGTAAGAAATATGACCCAAATATAAAACAAATAGAAATGTGGCTCAATTTTGAGAAGTTGTGGGCACATGTTGTGAGTTGAACCATGTAATTTTTCTTCTTCCCATACCCACACAAATTCATGTATTGAAGGCTTCTTGTATCTCAGAATGTGACTGTATTGCAGAATAGGACTTTTAAGGAGGTACTGAAGTCAAAATATGATCATTCCTTTAACCCAAGCTGACTTGAAAAGATTAGGAGGTAGATATGCACAGAGAGATGAGTTTGTGAAGGCACAGAATGAAGACAGCCATTTGCAAAGCAAAGAAAAAACATCTGTGGAAAAATCAAACCTGATGCACTTTTTTGGGCTTCTAGCCCAAAGTGTCTGTTGTTTAAGCTATTTTCACAGTGAATTTTAATGGCAGCTCTAGTAAACTGATACACAGATGGTGAGAAGAAATTTGCTCATTGTTTTTTTACATTCTTTGATATTGTTACATTTTTGTTAAGGCATACACAAGTTATTTTATATAAAATATGTGGAGCAGAATCTGATAACTATCATCTAGTATAAAAAACATCTAATAAAAATGCTTAAAAATATAGGAAATGGGGTTAGGAAAATGGCTAGGTGGCTAATGGAGCTTCCTTGCAAAGCCTATAGGCTGGGCTCAATTCAATGTTCTGTTTATAATAACTGGAGACTCTGGAATACCTCCATATATAGGAAAATTAATAATTAAAAAACACAGGATCTGGGCTGGACAGATGGCTTAGTGGTTAAGTGCTTGCCTGTGAAGTCCCCGGTTTGAGGCTCGATTTCCTAGGTCCCATGTAAGACAGATGCACAAGGTGGTGCATGCATCTGGAGTTCGTTTGCAGTGGCTGGAGGTCCTGGTGCACCTATTCTCTCTATCTGCCTCTTTCTCTCTCTGTCTGTTGCTCTCAAATAAATAAAAAATAAACAACAACACCACAACAAAAAGAAAACACAGGATCTGGTGTGCAGAGATGTGAAATGCCTTACCTAACTACTTAAAGTTGAGTAGTGGCATATGAGATAGCAGACCTACTTAGTCACAGCCAGGACTCATTCCTTGGTGCCTCGGCTTGGTCCCTTTTCCCTATTTGGACACTTTGGATAGAGAGACTATTTATTGGCTGACACCCTGGGAGGCAGGCAGCTTGTGATGGCATATCAAAAAATGACCAAGACATTTTTGGAGTAGGTAAGTGTTCAGTTTATTAACAGGAATGCCATCCTCTAAAATCCCAAAGACCAAGTACTCCAGGTTTGTTTACAACAGTTCTCTGAGATGGTGTGATATTTTGCATAGATGTTCCCCAGTAGATTCAGGAGTTTTATTAAAGTGTCTTGGATTTCCAGCTGTCTGGTTTGAGGAAGTGTCACTGGGAGGATCTTAGGGTCCAGCCCTAGGGTGTGGGGATAGACTTGGAATTCCAGTCTAAAGGTATGCAAAGTGCTTGAGCTTTGCCTGGAGAGCCTAAGGTGTGCTTGCCTATTCTGGTGGTGATGGCTTTTGGCTTTTCTCTCTCTGTGTCATTCCATATCTCTCTCTCTCTCTCTCTCTCTCTCTCTCTCTCTCTCTCTCTCTCTCTCTCTCTCTCTCTGCTTGGTCCTGTGAAAAGGTTGCCAACTTTTTCTGCCATTATGGAACTTCCCCTTGAACTATAAGCTTCAAATAAATTTCATTCCTCCCATAACTGTGCCTGGTTTGGAAGTTCATCCCAGCAATGTCAAAGTTGACTACTGCAGATGGTATGTCAAGAATTTAGAAAAAGTTATTGTTCAACTTGAAAAAAAAATTACATCTTACATATATTCACATTAAAAAGCTTTCAGGTCCTTCTTTTCAGTTGAGGAAACTGTTGTACAGATAAGGAAGCTCTACCCAGAAAGGCTGGGTAACTTGCTCAAGACTATTATCCACCTTGGGAAGCAGGCAGAGCTCAGTTTATATATATTCCTTGTGTGTGGCTTTCTCTGTTTATGTACCATCTCCCTTGACTTTGTCTATATACGTACTGTCTCCAAGGACACAAGAAACCACAGGGATATTTAGAGTACCAGAAAGAAAACTCTTCTAGAGGCTTCCAGACCTCAGTGACTTCTCATTCCTCAGAGTGAGGTTCTGCGCAGTCACTGGGGACCGTGACTTATGGAGAGCTGAACCACTGCTTTTCCAGAGGAAATACAGAGTTAGGTTCCTGCAAGCTTCTTGTTTTATGTGTGTTTCTGTTGAAAAACCTGACTTAACATATAGTGGCTGATTTACTGATCCTGAACTTACAGCCTGCAGCACTGTAACTCATGCCTGAAGGAAGTTTATCTAAAGCACACGCTTCCTTTCTAAGGCCTCTTGAATCCCAGCCTAGTGTTGATGAGCACTAAATACTTCAGAATTATGCTTACAGGGCATTTTAAATGGTAAAATCAACAAAAATGCAAATATCATAGCTGTGTGGAAGATAGTACCGCACAGTGACAGAGCTGCAGCAGTAAGGCCTGTGGAGGAGGTTCAGCCACAGGGAGAGCGGGGACAGAAATCCAGCCGTGTGGGGCATAGCTGCCACAGCAAGCACGTGCTCCTGTCCTTCAGCTGGGAGCACGGGCGCTGACAAGCTCCCCTTTTTATTTTTTAACCACTGTTGCATGTCTTCAAATAAATAACAAAATGACTATTGGTATCAGGTTTATAAATAAACCTTTACAGGTAAGTAAAGAAGTTCAGAAGATGCCAACCCAAAATATGCTGTTTTGGCATACTGTTTACTTGAGTTGGGGCACCTAAGAAAACAGGGACAGGAAAAGTGCTCTGCTGAAAAAGCAGCTCATAAAAGTTCCTAACAGAATGACGCTCTCACTGTACCAATGTTATAGCCCATGTGAGAAAATACAGAACACCATGTTTTATAAGCCAATTGAGAGTCCTTTATTAAGTCAGTGACCAAGAGGGAGTAACGCCAAAAACATTCTCGGCAAAGAAACTCAGGGGTACAGTAGTTTTAAAGGGAAAAAAAACCATAATAGCATCAATGCATGATGAAGGTTAAGGTAACCTTGTAATAACAGCTATTTTGATCATACATCTGTAGTTATTTGGGTTATGCATCCTGGAGTCATTTTGTGTTTATATCTGGGCCATAGTCAGACTCATGGAAAGTCTTGAATGTGCTGCCAATGTGGACATGCCTGGTAAGGGGGTGTTAGTGGCAGAAAAACACCCATTCAGTCACAAACGGAGTCAGGGTCAGACCAGGACAAGATGGCGTTACCTTAGCCATTTCACTAGGAAGGGAGCATTCTTATCACCATAGACTTGGAGCTGACACCAAGATGGATCTACACAAATAAACCCACTAAACCCACATTGTCCATGCTTTCTCCCATGTGTGTTCTCACAGTTTATGGACTCTAGCCTTTATTATGTAACATCTCCACAGTTTTTTTTTTTAAACTTAAAAAGATATATAAGCTTTTGAACCTGATGTTTCTTCAGGTTTCATTTTTCTTATGAACACACACACACATACATGCAATACATTACAGAAAATTCCCAAGCATTTTTCTCATTACTGCTGTTGGTTAATTAATTCCTAGGTCTAACTATAGAAGCTAAGAAGATTATAGAAGGAAGAGTTCTCTCCCATATACTATACATAGAAGGAAGTTTGTCCTCTTCACAAATATGAAATATATAATGAAGATTGACTCTATTAAGCCAAACTAAATTCATATTATATGCCAAGTCACTATATCAAAAGATCCCAGTGAGAGCAATCACAGCCCCCACCCACGTTAGCAGGAATCATTTGTATTACAAGGAGATGGCAAGACCAGGGCTCTGAACTGCTTGTACGCTCACTTACTCTTTTACACTCAGGGAAATGGCACCCTTGCTCTGTTCTACATCTTTCTCAATGTTCTGACTGGGGGTTGTGGGAAGGATATGTTGCAGAGAAGTTTTCTTCAAAGACTCACATTTTTTTCAACAATTTATTTGCTACCTGCCATTGCTAAGCATCGTTCCAGAGCTGGGAATATAATAATAAGGAAAGCAGACAAAAAAATTTTGGACACAATTTTGGAGAGGCAGATAGACAAAGAATAGATGATAACATATATATGCATATATATTAGGCTCAGCAGAGCCTGGTGCCAAAGAGGGAAATAAAGCACAGTATATGCAGAGTGAAGAGGAGTGTACTTCTTACAATGGCAAACTAACAGATGATCAGAAGCAAAGTGGCTATGAAATATATACATATTTACACACACAAATACATATGTATACTCAGACATACTTCCAAAGGGAAGCAAATATTAAAGTTCCTTAAGAAAAAGTTAAAGCTTGCCAAGCTGTAATTTCTTTGTAATGCAAAGAAATAAAAGATTGCTAATTTAATAGCCTGACAGAAGGATGCTGCATTTTTTTTTTACTAATAGAAAGTTCAATTTGTACCTTATTTTGTACAATGGAAAAGTTAAATATAATTTCACTTTTATTATTAATAGGTAACATTTAAAGTTATGAAAAGATCCTGCATTTCATTGTACAAGTGGCATTGAAATGCTTTGCTTTTACATATAATAGCCATGTTATTGTCCCAATTTTATGGACTCAGAATGAACAGAATATATTAACTTGGATTATAGACCTGTGATATTCACTTCAAGTAGGGAAGGATAATTCAGAATATGTTGAATGTAAACACTATTTTATATTAAATAAGTAATTATATCTTACTTTACAGATACAGTTGTATGATATGTTATTTAACAGGTAGACTTTAAAGCCCAATTTGTCTTAGTCCAATGCTAGCTGTCCTGTTACTAATAGAATGGGTTAATTAGTGGCTCTCTGCTCCCCAATTTTCTAATCTGTGAAATGTAAGTAACAATAATAACTACTATAAGTAATAATAGTACAAAACTCAGAAAGTTGCTAGTGAAAACTTTCATGAGGCCTTTAGAGTAATAACTGGTTCATGGTAAATACCATATGTACATTTGCTGATTTAAAATGTTTAACTTATGTTTAAAGAGTTCATTACTATTAGCCAGGCATGGTGGTGCACGCCTTTAATCCCAGCACTTGGGAGGCAGAGGTAGGAGGATTGCCGTGAGTTCAAGGCCACCCTGAGACTCCATAGTGAATTCCAGGTCAGCCTGGGCTAGAGTGAGACCCTACCTCAAAAAAAGAAAACAAAAAAAAAAAAAGAGTTCATTATTATTATCTAAATATCCTGGAAGATTATTGGAGCAGTCTTATGCATCAGAATTTTTTTTGGTTTTTTTTTTTGCATCAGAAATTTTTAAACTATTATTTTGCCTTTATTTTTGGTTCTGGGTTGTAACCAGGATGTGTGTATGCTACACATGCACTCTACCACTAAACCCCTCCTCATGCCAAGCCCATAACTGTTAGTGTTACCCACTCTAAAATCACTTTTGAAATGAAAAAGATTCAATTTTTCACTCATAAATTAATGTTGCAGCTATTAGTTAGTCAGATAGAGAAAAGTAACAAAGTCCTAGCAATCAAGGCCACATAGATGTCCCAAGAAATGGTGCTTCAAGGAGTGGAAGAGGTAGAGGAGGAAGAAGGGCAAGGAGGGAGGAGCCAGAGAAATCTTCAGATTGGCAATTAAATAAGGAAGAAGGAAACACGGGCAATTAAATAAGGATGATTCCTTGAGTGAGTTAGAGAAGGATAAATGCAAGAGAGCGACAGGAAAATAAGAGAACTCTGGGAAAGGAGTTGGGGTGAGGAGAAGGCTAGTTTTCAAGGAGGACCAATAAATAAGATCACCCTGGAGAAGCAATGGAGTAAGGTTGTTAGTACTGTGGCCTGAATGACCAACCTGCTCTACTCAGACTAGCTGGGTGATTGGACCACGTAACTTAACCTTCCTGTGTTTTAATTTCTCAGTATGGGGAGTGAAAATGGCAATACTAACTTGATTTGTAGGTTATGAATCAATATACATTATCCAGGGCAGTGTTAGGTACTAAGCTCTCTGACTATTGGCTAGGATTCAGTCAGAAGATATATTTTTAAAATATTTTTATTATTTGCAAGGACAGAAAGAGAGAATGGGCATGCCAGGGCCTCCTGCCACTGCAAACAAATTCCAAATGGATGTGCCACTTTGTGCATCTGGCTTTATATGGGTATTGAGGAATCAAACTCAGGCCATTAGGCTTCGCAAGCAAGCACCTTAACTGCTGAGCCATCTCTCCAATCCCAGAAGATTTATTTTTAATATATGTACTATAAGTCATCAACTCGAAATACAAATAACCTATGATTCTAAACTTTTTATTTATTTTCTTAAATTTATTTGCACATGTATGCGGAAGGGGTGTGGGTGCATGCGCCAGGGTCTTTTGGAACACCATGTGCATCTAGCTTTATGTGGGGATTAGGAAATCAAACCCCAGCCAATAGGCTTTGCAAATAAATGCCTTTAGCCATAGAGCCTTTTCCTCAGCCCTTAAACTTTTTGTTTTATTTTGATTCTTTTTTCTCCTGAAGTAGGATCACACTGTAACTCAGGCTGACCTGAAACTCACTCTGTAGCTCCAGGCTTACCTCAAACTGATGGCAATCCTCCTACCTCAGCCTCTCTACTGCTGGGATTAAAGATGTGTCCTCTTAAGCTTTTTTAGAAGAAGTTATTTCAGGCTGGAGAGTGCTTGCCTGTGAAGCGTAAGAACCCTGGTTCGAGGCTCGATTCCCTAGGACCTACGTTAGCCAGATGCACAACGGGGTGCATGCATCTGGAGTTCGTTTGCAGTGGCTGGAGGCTCTGGCGCACCCATTCTGTCTGTCTCTATCTGCCTCTTTATCTCTGTCACTTTCAAATAAATAAATAAAAATAATTTTAAAAAAAGAAGGCATTTTACATGAAATCATACTAATAAATTAATCATTATACAGACAAGTTTTTCATTGCCTTATAGTTTTCATGCATAGCTTTTAAACATAAATTATCTTTAAGGCATTTGGTGCTAAAGTATATTTTCCTCATTAGCATATGCATACCCCAATTTTTTAGTCCAAGAAAATATTAAGTTTCATTCCCAATGTATAAATTTTCACTAAGAAAGCCAATTATTCTTCACTAAATACTGTAAATACTGAGATGAGACTCATCAACATCTGCATAGCAAAGCAAGAGTGGAGAAAAATTTGGGTACTGCCATCACCAAGCAGGGTACTTCTCTTGGCCCTGAGAACAAGGCCACGCCTCCTGGGCCTTTGGGCATCAGAGCCGTGGATGAGCAGATTTTCAGCTATTACAGAGCCCAGTTGGCAGGCAGTGGTTAGCAGAATGTGTTAACAACTGCCTAATCACTGCTGTCTTGACTCTAAGAATTTGCTTTTCCTTCTTGAGGACAGCCCTGGATCAGCATGAAAGTGGTGTCCCACTTGCTCGTTCATTGGCACTGAGCACATTCAGCACATTCTCAAATAAGGCTGTAATCTGCTTGAAGAAGGACGGTGCTCTAGAGATAGAGTTATGCCTTAACAGCGATAAAGGATGAAGGAGGGCAGGCTACTGAAGTGTGTATGAAAAAGATAACTCTATGCAGGTGACCTGGTATGGAGGGACTCTAGGCATTTCTTTTCTATCCTATCTTCAATTCAGAAGTATATAAAATATTAATATGCACAGAATTAGTATGCTAAACTTCCCTAAAAGAAAAGGTCTCTAGCAGCCTTTGCATTTCCAGCAGATAGGAAATTCTATGTTCTATAACACAGGTTTGATACTCATGTAACAAATGTTCCCTGACCATCTACCATGTTTCAGGCACTAAAAACAGACAACAATCCTCACCCTGACAGTGTGGACTGAGACAGTGATCAAGATAAAGGAGTATGTGGGCTGGAGATATTGCTTAGCAGTTAACACATTTACCTGCAAAGTCTAAGAAACCAGGTTCAATTCCCTGGTACCCATGTAAGGCAGCTGCACAAAGTAGCACATGTCTAGATACCCTGGTGTGCCCATTCTCTTTCTCTCTCTCTCTCTCTTTCTCTCTCTCTCTCTCTTTCCATGTCTCTCTCCCCCCATATAAATTAAATAAAATAAAGATAAAGGAGTATGTTATCATAAAAACTGCTAAGCCAGATGCACAAAGTGGTGCATGCATCTAGAGTTTGTATGCAGTATCTGGGGGTCCTGGTGTACCCATTCTCTCTCTCTCTCTCTCTCCCTCTCCCTCCCTCTCTCTCTCTCTCTCTCTCTCTCTCTCTCTCTCTCTCTCTCTCTCTTAAATAAAATAAAACATAAAGAAGTATGTTAGTGCAAGGTGCTAAGGAGACGTGGATGTAAACAGGGACCATGGCAGAATCACAATATTAGACATGGAGGTCTGAGAAGGGCTTGCAGAAAGAAGATATTTGAGGAGTATGTGGGAGATATCTCTTTATGCTCCAAATCAAATCCTTACATGCTGTAAATTAATCTGACTGTGGCTCTGACTCAGAGCTGTAGCTTAACAGGATAGCATGACCATGCTTTGAGTTCTTTGCCCAGCTGTGGTTGTGAGGTCTTAGTCATCTGGTGAGCTTCCAATCCTCATCTTGCTCCAGCCTGGTTGCTTCTGAGGACTCAATCTCTAAGCCTGGGTGACTCTTTTGAGGGGCCACTTCTCATGCCAGAGCCATGAAGGCTTGGCTTAATCTTGTCACACAGGCAGCAAAGAGCCACACCTAAAGCAGCTGTTCTCTTTAGGGCACAGGTCTGGATTGGTAGATACTACGCCCAAACCTCTCAAACTCATATGTAGTTTGAAGGACCCTAACAATAGGGCTACTTCTTTTCAAGTTGCAGCAGATACATTTTTGTTCTTTTATGCTTAATATGTTTATTGACTTCATATATGCATTATTTTGTACATATATTTCTAGGCACATATATTTAACCTTATCCATCAATTATTCACTTTTTAAAATTTTTAAATAAAAATGCCTTTTAGAATTAGAGCTTTAGAGATGGAGAGATGGCTTATCAGTTACAGCACTTTCCTGTGAAACCTAAGGACCCAGGTTCAACTCCCCAGAACCTACATAAGCCAGATGCACGTGTACAAGGTCATTCACACACACAAGGTGTTGCATGTGTACAAGGTCATGCACACGCACAAGGTGATGCATGTGTACAAGGTCATGCACACACACAAGGTGATGCATGTGTACAAGGTCATGCACACACACAAGGTGATGCATGTGTACAAGGTCATGCATACACACAAGGTGGCACACATATCGGGAGTTTGATGGCAGTGGCTAGAGGCCCTGGCATGCCAATTCTCTTTCTCTCTCTCATAAAAAGAAAAGAATTAGATCTTTATTTTAAAATATTTATTGGAGAGAGAGAGATAAAAAGGCAAAGAGAGAGAGGGGGGGAGAGAAAAAAAAAAGAGAGATGGATAAGTGGTATACCAGGGCCTTCAGCCATTGCAAATGAATTCCAGATGATGTACCACCTTGTGTATCTGGCTTACGTGGGTGCTAGGGAATCAAACCTGGATCCTTTGACTTTGCAGACAAGCACCTTAACCGCTAAGCAATCTCTCCAAACTCACTTTTTTGTGTGTGGTTTTCTGAGGCAGGGTCTTACTCTAGCTCAGGCTGACCTGGAATTCACTATGTAGTCTCAGGGTGGCCTTGAACTCATGGTGATCCTCCTACCTCTGCCTCCTGAATGCTGTGATTAAAGACATGTGCCACCATGCCTGGTTCAAATTCATTTTTTAAAAAATGTACATAAGATGTATATTGGATACTGAGCATAGTTTCCTCTATACTCTCATCCACTCTTTCCTTGCCCTCCCCCTTCCATGAGTCCCTTTGCTTCCCTAGATAGTTTTACCTCTATTTTCATGTCATATGTACATATTATGTCCTATATAAAATCTAGGAACCACAAGTAAGAGGAAACATGGTATTTGTCTTTGTGAGATTGGTTTAATTCACTCAATGTGATCATCCCAAGTTCCATCCATTTCTTGAAAATGGCATTTGTTCTTTATAGTTAAAATATAATTGTGTATATGTATTTCATTTTTTTTTCATCTAGTCTTCTGTTGGTGGACATATAGGTTGGTTGTTCCATCACTTAGCTGTTGTGAATAGTGCTGCAATAAATGTTGTACAAGTACCTTGGGGCTAAGTTGACTGGGGGTCCTTCAGGCAAATACCCTGGAGTGGTGTGATTGGGTTATATAGTACATAGTGCTTTGAGAAACCTCCACAGTCACTCATAGTGACTAGTTTATATTCCCACCAGCAGTGCACAGGGGTTCCTTCTTGTATACATCCTTGCCAGTATTTGTTGTTGTTTGTTTTCTTAATGACAGCCATTCTGACTCAGACAAGATTGAATCTCAATGTTGTTTTGATCTACATTTCTCTAGTAAGGTAGGACATTTTTCCATATGTTTATTGGCCATTTGTATTTCATCTTTTGAGAACTTTCTTTTCATTAGGTCATTTATTGATTGGGTTGTTTAACTGTTTGAATTTTGGAGTTCTATGTATAGACACTAATCCTTTTAGCAGCCACTTTGTAACGGCTCAAACTCTCAAAGAAAGCCATTTTGGGTTGGGTTGTGTGAGACATTGTGCTAGTAAAGAAACTAGGGAACTAATACATGATCTCACACATGTGGAATCTAAAATATCTGAATAAATAGAAACAAGAAGTAGAATGATGGTTTCCAGTGCTGGAGAGTTTGGGGCAGGAGTGTTGAATATTGGTCAAAGAAACAGAACAATAACAACAACAAAAACTAGACTAGGTGGTTGTGCCCAGGTATCTGGAGTCTACCTTTGAATCATAATGGCTACTTTTAGCAAAGAATTATGATTTTAAAGATAAAACTCAAAAGAATAAAAGGATTAGAAGAGCTTTTAATCCTTTTAGTCTCCTAAAGAATTAAGGACACATAAAATGATATTTCAGTAAACTTTCTTCCCCACACATTAAAATAACTCTAAATTACTTCTGTTTTGCAATATACTCAGAGAATTGAGAAGAAAATACATTTGGCACCACCTTCTTTTGCCTGTAACAATATTCCCAAGTCCTGTAAGAATATTTTGTGGCCCAGATTATGCTCTATTCTTCCTGCTATGGGGTCGGTTCATAATAATTCAGTGTCTCTGGGTGCCCAGGAGCGCACTGGTAAGGCCTTAACAAAGGAAAGCAAAAAACAGCCTACAAGAGAGAAATGAGGGTATAGCCAGGAAGAGCTAAACTGATAGATGGGGGAGAAAGGACAAGGGGGAAGATGAAGTTAAATAAATTCAGGACTAGGGATTGAAATGAGAGAAATGTAGGAGTAAGGACAAATGAAGAAATAAATGAAGTGTGTCAACTGTATTAAGTCACATGCTACTCTGGGAACAGAAGTATGACCCAAGCCAAATTGTAGGTATGGGCAGGATGTGGGAAAACTCATTTCCTTGAGCTTTCTACCTTCCAGACGTTGTCTGTATTTCTTGGCTCATGACTTCCTTCTTCCTCAAACTTCAAAGCACATCTCTGATCATTTTCTGAGGCTTAATCCCATCTCTCTGTGTATTCTATAGTTACCTCCCTGCAGTCCTATAGCCAGGAAAGGGTCTCCACTTTTAAGGATCCCTGTGGCTATAGTGGGTTTATCTGAATAATATAGAATAATATTCCTGTCTCAAGTTCCATGTAATCACATGATGTCTTTGGCTATAAAAGTTCATATATTCATAGATGCTAGGAATAAGGACATGCATGTCCTAGGGTATCTTTATTATACCTAGTACAGATGTCATGTAACCTTAATTGGAACCCTGTCTGTATGTCAGACAGCCAAGCAGTATAGTACCAGGTGTGCGCATTTCCAGTCCAGTCCTGCCAAATTGGTTTTTAGCCTATGTGCCATTTATAATGTAGAAATAAAGGATAACATTTATTCTAAAAATATTTTCACATATATGTAACTATAAATGCATAGATACTTACAACATAATGCTCTAATATAAAATGACACTGGCATGATAGCACACACCTTTAATTCCAGCACTTGTGACACTGAGGTAGGAGGAGCACCTGAGTTCAAGGCCACCCAGAGACTACATAGTAAACTCCAGGTCATTCTGGACTAGAACAAGACTACCTCAATATAAATAAGTAAATAAATAAAATGACAAGGAGCTAAACGGATGACTATAAAATCTCCCATGCTGATAGTACAGTGCCCAGGATTTAGTAGGAACCACTAAAAATGGCTGCTTGACTCTGAATGACCACTGACAAGCTGATGGTCAGTTTACCACACCTTGGCTCAATGCTTTTCTTCCAAAATGTTTGTAGATCTGGAATCGACAGGTGATTCTGGATGGCAGTTCCTGTAGACACCCACAAGAAGTTTAGATAACCCCTTATCAGGTGAAGAATATGTCCTTGTTTCACTGTAGCTGAGGGGCACTCTACAGAATTCATCCCTCATTCATAGGGTTCTGCCACACAGCACTGTGAGAAGAATGGCCCTGCATGGAGAACACTGGCCAGAAGCCCTCCAGGAATTTTATTCCAACATTTGGTTCTGATTCTGATTCATGCCTTGTTCTTACCTTAGTCATCCTTGGACCAGCTGCCTAGGCAAGTTGGAAACGGAAGTAAAAAATTTGATGTGTGACAGATAAAGGAAGTCTGGGAGGGAAAGAGAAGGTGAGTTTTGTGATGTGTAAGTTGCTATTCAAAAATAAGCCTGGTCTTTGTGTAAAGAGAACACAGGAAGGGAATGTCAAGGCTCAAATTACTCACAGATTGGGCTATTTAGCTTATTGTTTCCTCTAAATGCAAAGTAACATTTGCTTGTTGAGTACAGAGTTCCAAGCATTTGCTGGTTAGTGAGTCTATTAATACTGGGTGTCTTCATGGGTCTTGCTGGGTGAGAGAATTTATATGCATAAGAAGTCACATTACTTTGTCTGTATCAGCACATCCAAATTCATACAAAATACCTCACATTTGCTAACTTTTCAGAAGTTCCTTCACCCTCAGTGTTTCATCTGGCTTCTCAGCAGCTTGAAGAGGTCAGCAGACATGAAATGGGACATGAAATCAGTCACAGAAAGATTAACCATCTTAGTTTCATTTTACCTAGTCCCAGGACCAGTCAGAGGCAGCATAGATTAGAACTGTTTTTCTTAACCTTCAAGTCTAGATTCTTTCTGTTTCATTGTGTAGAGGAAAAAAATCCAGCAACTCAAAAGTTTGAGCAGAGTTTTAATGACTTCAGAACTGTCAGAACTATAATGCTAATTTTCATTTACAGTATATATTTAGCAGCAATTGACTATAATTTGGTGGTGAAGGAATCTGAAACAAAGGAAAAAGAAGATGGTATTTTATGCAATATCATATAAAAATATAATAAGATCTTGAAAATGAAATATTACATAAAGAACTAAGAAAGACTCAGGAAAAAAAATAAATAGTTTTGCTGCAATATATAGCACATGCCTTCTACCACACGATGAACAAAGCAATCAGACATGTAAATACAGAGATGACGTCCAAGTTTAAAATGCCCAGTCTTCGCAGAGCTGAGCGTTTTCTGTCCAGCATAATGAACTCTACCACAATGTAATGATATGTCTTTAACTTTATACAATTTAGAATTTTGTTCTTTAACTTCGTGTGTTTTTCTTTTTTTTAAAGATTTTATCTTTATTTACTAAAGACAGAGAGAGAGAGAGAGAGAGAGAGTAAGGATGGGTGTGCCAGGGTCTCTAGCCACTGCAAATGAACTCCATTTGCATGTGCCACCATGTGCATCTGGCTTATGTGGGACCTAGAGAATCAAACCTGGGTCTTTGTGCTTTGCAGACAAGCCTCTTAACCACTAAGTATCTCTCCAGCCCATGTGTTTCTTTTTCTTGGCATGGCTAATCTGGGCAGGTTATTTAAAAAAAATTTTTTCCCAAGAAAATAATCAGCACATTGTTTGGAGCTGGTATAGACTCACAATGGTTTTATGGATCACTTAAATATTTAACCAGATCAAGATGTTTTGTTGTTGTTTCTGAAGTCAATTTAAAATAACATATACAAAACTTATTTGGTCCTGGTTTAACTTCTCAATTTTCACTAAGTGCCAATTTTTAATCTGTTAAAATATACTTTAAAAGACTGAATTCTCTCTTGTCATGTTTCTGTAACCATATATAAGATTGACAGAGAAAGAGTTCTGCAATCAACAAATTACTCCTAAGTCTCATGTGTGTTTTGCTGACAGTATTTGTGGCAGGTATGAATACCACATTTAGTTAGCTAGAGGAAGGCTATCTTCTCTTTTGGCATAGTCTGACTTTAGCCTGTAGAGAATGAGATGTGGCTCACCTTGAGAGCAGACTCACAAAGACTGTCCACTGCCACCTTTCTAACCTCATGCAAAGAGTATAAAGCAACTCTTCAGGCCTTTATTCATCAAAACTGAATGTTTTTCATTAGCAATTCTACTCAAAGAGAAAGTCTGAATATTGAGAAAATTATGTAGCAATCATCTTCCCCTAACCTAAAAATAAAATACAAATGTGAATATGTTCACAGCATTTCATGTTCCCACCTCCCCCATGAGGACCCAGAGACATGGCTGAACCAAGAGGAGGACCTGTGGACCCTCAACTGGACCACCATTAAGAGTCTGTGCAATAACTCCGAGATCCATCTCTGATAAGCTGTGTTTTCTCATTTGCATTTGTAGGCTGGAGAACAATTGGAATGTCCACATCTGGAAAAAAAAAATAAAGAAGTGAGGGAGGGAATTACCATGGGATATTTTTTTATAATCATGGAAAATGTTAATAAAAATTTTTAAAAAAGAAAAAGAAAAAGAAAACAAAAAATAAATAAAGAAGCAGTAATCCCTCTTTTATCAAATTCCTTCAATAATGAAGCAAGGTATTTCTGTTGAAATAATGATTATCAAATCAATTCTCAAGATATTAGAAAGCCCACTTGTCTAATTTCTAAAGAAGAGACTCTGTCTGCATTATTCATTTAAGTTCTGCCAATTACAGAATTATAAAATGGAAGAGCTAAGTGAACTAAACACAGCTGTCACCTTGAGGGCATTTACTAAACTTCATGTACTAGCACTTTAGTTTTTACCATCCTGAGGGTATGGAGACAGGACTAAATATGACTGTGTAGCTTGGACACTGCAACTTCAAGGGAAACTTTTCATAGAAACTACAAAATATGTTTAAGAAAGTTGTAGCTTATACAAAAGATGACCCCTAGAGTTGTCTAGTACATAATTGTGTGCCTGGACCTCACTAGGACAGTACTTACAACCCAAGACTTGCTTCAGTAGAGTGTCTAACAGGAAGTTTTCCACATAAAGCTAGTGTCCAAAATAGCTATGCTATCTCTTAAAGGGTACATAACGTTTTGTTTCTTTGGGGGTGCTGAGTTGAATTAACCTTCTTAAAATTATATGAAGGTAACCCAATGAACATACAAGTAGGTAAATCAAGTTTTCTGTATCTATGCATTCTAAGAAATCAAAAAATGATCACTGACATTGAAATAGTTCAGTACAAATATGTTCCCAGGAACCTAGCAGAAACAAATGACCTCACATTTGACCTAGCACTAAAGCGTCCCCATAAAACTATAATAAAATTGAGCTCATAGTGGAGAGTTGAGGAGAGAGGAGAAAAGAGAATGACATAAAAATAATGTACACTAAGTAAATCCTACAGTAAGAACAGAAGACCAACTAAGAGGCAGAGAAACTTTATTGCATTTATAAGACAAGGAGGGGCCTCGGGGAGGGGGTAGGACATGGAGGAGGCTAACAATGGTACCAACTTGACTGTATTCACTGAGTACAAAACTAATTACTAAAAATAAAAGAATTGTTAAGATGATCATTTAAATTTGAAATTAATAAAATTCTACTGGTTATAACATGTAAAGTTATATCTCAAAACAATTGGTATATGTTTAACATCTAAAGAGAGAACTGGTGAAGCAGAAGGCTGATCTGAAGAGATTATTTAGAATGTGAGAGTGAGACAGATACAAGAAGAAAATATGAAAAAGGCTAAAAGTTACAAAGGGCAGAGAAGTAAAGCTTAGCTTATATCTAACATGACTTTCAGAAATAAATGAAAAAAGCAGGAAAATTAATATTTTTAAAAAATATTTATTTGTACGCAGAGAGAGAAGAAAGAGAGGTGGAGGAGAGAACAGGCACTACAGGGCTTACAGCGACTGCAAATGAACTCCAGACGTATGTACCTCTTTGTGCATCTTTATGCAGCTACTGGGGAATCAAACCTAAGTTGTTAAGCTTTGTAGGCAAGCATCTTATCTGCTAAGCCATCTCCGCAGCCCAGGAAAGGTAATATTTGAATGAGATGCAAGAATAAACAAGGCAAACTAAAAGAGAAGCATGTATTTTAAACATTTAAGTGGTGATGAAAAGCACCAAAGATAATGGCTTTAAAATCAATTTTCTCAATAGCAAATATAGATCAAAAAGTACTTAATTATATGTTTAATATGTCTGAAAGAAGTATCCATTGACCTAAATGTACTGACAAACTCTACTCTTAAGCCATATTAATTTTTTCTTTTTTGAGGTAGGGTTTCACTCTAGCTGAGGCTGACCTGGAATTCACTATGTCGTCTCAGGGTGGCCTCAAACTCACAGTGATCCTCCTACCTCTGCTTCCTGAGTGCTGGGATTAAAGGCTTGTACCACCCTGCCTGGCTGAGTCATATTAATTTTTAAAGGAATGTTATACATATATTTATGAAAAACTGAAATTCTGTCACCTAGACACAATTTACAAGATGCTAGTGAGGGAAAAAGGAAGGGTTATCTGAGGGAAGTTCTGAGCTATAGAGGAAGGACAAGCCAAGAAAATAGTAGATATGTGCACACGAAGGATAATAGTAATTCATGAGGACTAAAATTGAGGTAAAATTATAATAAAATATGTATGTCAGAAAAAGAATGACCAGAACTTTAGTGTTATTAGATTCTTGTATTGTTCAGGAAGTGAGTGAAATTGAGAATTTTAGACTTGGATAACTTAAGTAGGTCTGATAAATTTCCAAGATAATTCTAAAAGAGTGAAACAGAAAATTTAATTTCAAAAGCAAAGAAATCAATTTTTTTAAGTTCTGACAATTCAAAAGAAAGACAGAAAAAAGAATTATCAATAACAAAAACAGAAGAGAAAGCATATATACAGCACTTATTATGCTCTCAGTAGTTAGGACAGTATTGTGTGGTAGGGTTATTACACCTTGTTAGTGATCAGAAAACTTGGGACATAGTCTATGAATGTAATTGGCTTGATGTAGTACATTGGAGAGCTCACATTTACTCCTGGGCAGTATTTCTGTCTGTTCTCTTTTTAAAAAAATTAATTTTAAAAGTTAACATACAAAGTAAGGGGTTTCATTATCACATTTTCATACATACATGTCATTATACTTTATTCTCACCCTCCTCTGCAAACAGCCCCCCTTTTGGCTTCATGCCACAGGTTCTTATAAAGGCTATTTCTATACAGTTTCTCACAGAAAGAGGAAATTTGCAGAAAAAAATCAAAACATATCACTAGTTATAAAAAAATCCCAGAAATATATTGGCTTTACTCTCTCCCACCTTCCACATGGTGGGAGCTCTCTGAATTCCTTCTCTTAATCTAATAAAGGCTCTCTAAATCGAAAAAGAAAAAACATAAATGTATTATCAAATTAAATTAAAACTCCAGTTCTATGCTTCTTTATTAATGAATAAGCAAAGAAAAAAGCCATGAGTAAAAGATTAGGATCATTCATTACATACACACTAACAAAAAAAGCTAATGGAGGGCTGGAGAGATTGTTCAGTAGTTAAGGTGATTGCCTACAAGCCCTAACAACCTGGGTTTGATTCCCTTATACCCACATAAGCCAGATGCACAAAGTGGCACCTACATCTGGAGTTTGTTTATGGTGGCTAGAGGTCCTGGCGTGCCCCACACTCTCTCTCATTTCTCTGTTTCTCTGTCAGTATCTCTATGCTTGGAAGTGAAGAAAGATAAGAGAGAAAAAAGGAAGGAAGGAGGGAAGAATGAGGGGGAGGGAAGGAGGGAGGAAGGAAGAAAGGAAGGGAGGGAAGGAGGGAGAGAGGGGAGGAGGGAGGGTAGGAAGGGAAGAAGAAAGAAAAAAGCTAATGTGACTACATTTTAATAAAGTAAAATACTTATCAAAAGCATTCCTAAAGACAGTGTGCTGGCTCAGGCCTGTAATTCTAGCACTTGGGAGACTGAGGCAGGAGGATCAAGATGTAACCGGGCGTGGTGGTGCACACCTTTAATCCCAGCACATGGGAGGCAGAGGTAGGTGGATCACCGTGAGTTCAAGGCCACCCTGAGACTCCATAATGAATTCCAGGTCAGTCTGGGCTAGAGTGAGACCCTACCTTGAAAAACCAAAAATATATATATATGTGTGTGTGTGTGTGTGTGTGTGTGTGTGTGTTTGAGGGCAACCTAGACTACATAGTGTATTCCAGGACAGCCTGGGATACAGTAAGGTGAGACACTATTTGTTTTTGATTTAAAAGCATTTCTGGGGCTGGGGAGATGCCTTATCAGTTAAAGGTGCTGTTTGCAAAGCTTGCCAGCCTGGATTCAATTTCTTAGTCATCCACAAAAGGCTTCTCACAAAGGTGGCACATCAGGTGTCCTGTTTGCAGTGGAGAGAGCCCAGCATACCCATACACACACGGGCACAGACGCACATGGAAATGCATAAAAATTTTCAAAAGGCATTTCTACAGCCAGAAGATAAACTGCATTATAAGAAAATGTTATCAAGTAGCTATAAAATATTTCAGAGATGGGGCCTTACTCTATAGATTAGTCTGGCCTCAGACTCATGATTTCATATCTCATATTTTCTAGTTTTAGGATTACAGGCACATACCATCATACGCAGCTAAAATTTCTAAATTTATGTGTTATATAACCTTTTTAAAAAATTATTTTAATTTAATTTATTTATTTGAGAGAGAGAAAGAGAGAGAGAACAGGCATGCCAGGACCTCCAGCCACTACAAACTAACTCCAGACGCCTGCACCACCTTGTGCATCTGGCGTATGTGGGTCCTGGGGAATTGAACCAATGTCCTTTGGCTTTGCAGGCAAATGTCTTAACCGCTAAGCCATATCTCCAGCCCTAATCTAAGGTTATATATGCAAACAAAATAACCTTAAGATATATTAAATAAATATCGACAAAACTTTACAGAAGAAATGTATCATCATAGAGGAAGCTTTGAATGTGAATGGGTCTTCCAGTAATTGGCTGCTGAAGCAAGCAAAAAAAAAAAAAAAAAAAAAAAAAAAAAAAGAGTCTTGGGTGGGTGAAGCACTTGCTGTACAAGTATGAGGAGCTGAATTCGGACCCTCAGAGCTCATGAAAAGCTGGATGAAGTAGTGCACATCTGTACCCAGCTCTCCTATGGTGAGATGGGAGGCAGCCACAGGACAACTGACTGCAGCTCTCAGGCCAGCTAGCCGGCAGTATGCAGCAGTCAGCAGCTAAGAGACCCTATTGCAAACAAGGTGGAACGTGAGGAATGACATCCAAGGTCATCCTCTGACTTCCTTACACACACCACGGCACATACATACTTAAGCATGCGTGCGCACACACACACACACACACACACACACAAATCTTTAAGGACATGGAGAATTTGAGGCGTACCATGCTGTAGACTGAACTGTGTCCTACCACCTGATTTACCTGATGCCAGTACATCAGAATGTGGCCTTCCATAGGTAGGTCTTTAAAGAGGGAAGTTAGTTAAAATAATGTTCTTCAGATGAGCCTTGTTTAACACAGCTGTGATCGTCACGCAACAGGACTACCATTTGATGAGACAAGGAGAAGCTAGCAAGCTACTAGACAAGGAGAGGTCTCAGAAGAAATCAAACCCATTGCTTTTATCTCGTATGGCTGCCATAGGAAATGAATACATACAATAAAGTACAATACATACAATAAATACAATAAAGTAGACATAAAAGAGCTTTATGTCCTTGAAATAAGGAAGGCTTTCGTATTTAATACACAAATATCACTAAGCATGAAATAGATTATGAACTTTCGTTCAACACAAGCCTGGTATGGTGACACATGACAGTAATCCCAGCAGGGAAATGAAGTAAGAAAATCACATGTTCCAAGTCAACCTGGGTTACATGAGATGTTGTCTCAAAACAAAACAAAAAACAGCCAAGCGCTGTGGTGCACACCTTTAATCCCAGCATTCGGGAGGCAGAGGTAGGAGGATCGCTGAGAGTTAGAGGTCACTCTGAGACTACATAGTGAATTCCAGGTCAGCATGGGCTAGAGTGAGACCCTACCTCAACAAAAAACAAACAAAAAAACAGAAATAGCAATTCAAAGTACAGTGAGACATACTGTAAACAGTCCTCCCAACTTGCTCTTGAGGAGCGCCTAATACACCCTTTTCCTTGCTTTTCTGTGTAAATTTTGAACACAGCTTTGCCAACTTCTTTAATGAAAGTTCGTTCAGCAAACCCTTTCTGACAGCATTGAGAAAATCTATAGATCAATTTGGCAGAATTGACACCTTTTAAGACGTTAAATCTTTTAAGATATGATATGATACATCATTCCATTGATTTCATCTTGATCACTGCCTTTTACTTCACATGTATCTTAAATATCTATGGATATAACTACTCCAGAATACTTTGTTTAGGTTTGTACTTGTGGAAACAGAAACTGAGTAATATAATGCCCCATCGCCCCTTAAGACAAAGGCTAAGCGATCTCAGGCAATCAGCAGACAATCAGCCTCTGGTGGGCCGATTCCTAAGAACACTTGGTTCCCAATGTCTGAAGTCCCCATGAATAACAGGGATGGGAGACAACAGAGGAAGGATAGACAATGATAAGGGTACAGGACGCGGGAGAAGCAGTGTGTGCTGCTCTGTTCCCTGGGCTGAATGACTGTGTTTGCAGCAGAGCTAAGAAAGGGGTTGATGAGCAGGTACCTACCTTGGGACTGGTATGGGGGTTGAGTGGCTTTGCTGAGTCCCATGATGAGACATGATCTTTACAAAGCAGGAGAAGTTCTGTGAGACCTGCATAACTCAGACTGGCATGGAAGTTGAGATCATAAAGTGCTAAAGCAGTTATTTCAGTGACTCATAACTGGTCGAAGAGCTGAGAATAAGTGGCTGTTCAAGTTCAGCCATAATGGAGTATCTGTACCACTCCCTCCAAGGCTCAAGGAACACTGCAGAAGAGTGGTTAGAAAGAATGTAAGAGCCGGGGGAAGGGGTGGAGTGTTGTGGAAAGTGTCTTCTGAGTTTGAGATGGCTGCTGGCCTCTTGAAGTCTCAGCATAAAGTTGGCTCACTAACATTCCATCATGAAAGTGAAGAAGGGCTCATGAGGACCCACCCCTCCTTGGAGATATTCCGGGCATTAATAGTTGCAGAGAGGGAAGTTTATCACTGGCGTCTGTCTGCAAGTCGCCCTTGCTTCTGCAAATGAGGCTCCTCGCCCAGGTCCCTGTAAGTAACCCGTTACCCATTCTCTTGTAAGTAACTCCAACTAAATGGACTGGTTCACCAAGGTAGACTTGGGTGTAATCATTTATTTGGTGTGTTGTTAGTGCCCTATCTAGGGGGAATAGACATTTGTTTGCTTTCCCAGTGAAAGTTCATGAAACAATACTACCAAACTGAGAGAATATCTTTTAAACAGACACATGAGGAGTTAATATTTAAAATAAAACAAATAAACAAAAATACAGTAAGGAAAAGTCAGATGATATCCTAATAAAACTCTGAGAAAGATTTGAATAAGCACTTCATAGACAGAGAAACCAAGTTACCAATAAGCATATGAGAAATGTTCAACTTACTAGTAGACAAGGAGCTAAAAATTAGAACCACAATAGTATCCCACATACCAGATTGGCACATATTTTTAGTTGGACAATGGCAAGCGTAGGAAAGGATGTGGAGCATAAGAACCATATATTAATTGAAATGTATATTAATGCTACAATTTTGCAGAGCTACTTGACAGTCTAATATGTCATAGTTAAAAATACTCGTTGACTAAGAAAATGCCACTCCCATGTATATACAGACAATCTCTAGCACTCATGACTAGGATTTAGGCACATGAATGTTCATAATAGCACCACTTTCAATGGCAAATACAATGGAAACCACTCCACTGTTCATCAGCAGTAGAATGGATAATAAATTATGAGATGCTTTCTCAGAATATCATACAACAATGAACATAAATGAATGACAAGCACAAGGTGAATCTCAGAAAGATAATGTTGCACTGAAGCCACAAATTAAAGAAAAGTTAATCTGTAAAACCTGTTCATTTAAAGCTCAAAAGTACGCAGAACTAAGCAATACACTGACTGGCAATAGAAATATTGTTGTAATACCAAAAGAATAGTAAGAAATGATCATGAACAATTTAAGGTAATTACTTCTCGGGAAGGAGAACTGAACCAGGAGCTCTACCACTAATGTCAATATTTTTTCTATGATATACAAAGTCAGGTCATAATATCAGTATCTATTTAATATAAATAATAACAATGAAAGAGAAATCCATCATCCCAAAAGGAAACCCAGTGCAGTTGCTTCCTATTCTTCCTTTTCCCTAGGCCCTAGCAACAACTGATTCACTTTCCACCTCTACTGGTTAATTGTTCTAATTATTTTTCCTTTGAGTGCATGTGTGATGCATGCAGGCAAACTTGTATATGATAGTGCCAGAGGGTGATCTTGGGTGTCACTTCTCTCAGCCAACATCCACATTTCTTTTTTTGAGACAGAGTCTTTCACTGACCTAAAGCTCACCAAGTAGGTGATACTAGCTGGCCAGCCAGACCCAAGGATCTACCTGTCTCCTCCCCCCAACACTGGGCTTTTCACAAGGGTTCTGTCAATGCAGGTTTTCATGCTTACAAGGCAAGCATTTAACTAACTGAGCCATCTCACAGCCCCTATTTAGGATATGTCATATAAATAACATCATACCACATTTGTCTTTTGTGCCTACCTTTTTTCATGCCAGCATTGTATCTTCAAGTTCACCCACTTTATAGCATGAACTAGTAGTTCTTTTCTATGGGTGAATAGTAATTTGCCTCTCCTCTACTTTTTTCCACTTTTCTCCACAACCTCTTGATTCCTTTCCTTTTTTTCCTAGCCATCCCCACTGGTTTTGCTCTTCCCTGGTAAAATGTCAAGGATTCCAGCAGCCCCCACTGATCACATCTCACACAGATAGTTTGAACCTTTATGATAGCTTATCTCAGTTTTTTAGGGTTCACTGTAAAATTCAGCCTCTGCACAACTTCTGCTTCAGTCAACCGAAAAAACAAAAAGACAACTATGGAACAACCTGGTAAGACTCTATTGCCTTGCCTGGCAGCTAGAACACCATTCACCATGTTATCCACAGCACTTAGGGACTGTGCCAAATATTTTTTTGGATCAAGATCTGCCCCTAGCATTAATTTTTATATAACTCGTAATACTAAAGACTTCACTAATTGTCTATTCAATTACAAAACTGAGATATTTTATAGCTTATATAAAGGCTTTTAAAGCTATATAATATATTGAGAGTATATAATACTTTGTTCTACTATGTAATCTCAGTTCTCAGTTATAAACTGGAAGCAAACCCCTTGAAATACATTGAAACAGAATTATACTGGAAAGTAAAATTATCCACTATCTTTAGAAGTTTCCTTCCATAAAAATTATGGCTTGCCTTTCATTAAAGGAAACCCATCTCTTTAAATAATGCATATCCTATGAAAGAAAAATAAAACATGATTTTTGATATGAAAACAAATACTATGCAAAATTCCAGATATATATTGAAGTTTATTATTTGTAAATATTTAATAAACTTTGGGTGAATATTAAAGGAAGAATATATGACAAAAATTATTACTAAAATCACTGTGAATTTTAATATTTATAGAATATACAGATTTCAAACAAGTTTCCAAAGTGTTCAAAACAATTAAATTTCAAAACATGAAGATTGCATTAATTATGCTAAGATAACCACAGGTTTTTCAAGGTAAATCCTGCAAAGATGAAAGAAGAGTTTATTTTATAAAAAAAAACAAAAAACACATTTGCCCCTATAAAAGTACTCCACCTCCATAAACCCCTACTTCTTAACTCCCCATCTTATATGTCTTCCACCTTAAATCTTGCCTCCTTCCGGAAGCTGCCCTCACCTACACGCTGGTCAGGCCACCCGCTCTTCCCTTTCACAGCTCTTGTGCTTCTCTTCTGGCAGTTTTTTTTTTTTTTTAATATAGCTATAAATTAGTTATCTCTTTGTATGAGTTTAGTACTCTCTTCTAAATCTCTTCCTTTGGGTTTTAATATCCAAGATACTTGGAACCAGATCTTTATCTCTGGCCTCTAACGCACTCTCAAGTAGACACTAAGTGTTCAATAAATGATTGCCATAGAAAAAAGACGACCTCCATCACTCAAAGGGGTTCTTGGAGCTGCCTTGTCAGAGACCCTTCTGAGCTGGCTCGCTTGTCCTACTGCCTTGGCCCACAGCCTTGATGCTTGCTTGATGTTTTTGTATGACACAGCAGCAAAGGCTTCCAGACAAACTTCAAGTGTTATCTTCTATGCATTGTTTTTCTTTCTTCCTGATTTCTTTCTCTCTCTTTTTTCTTTCTTTTCTCTCTCTCTCTCTCTCTCTCTCTCTCTCTCTCTCTCTCTCTCTCTGTCCTCTTTCTTCATTTCTTTCTTCTTTTTAAGGAGGGGTTTCTCTCTGGCCAAGCCTGACATGGAATTCACTATGTAATTTCAGGCTGGCCTCCTTACCTCTACCTCCTGAGTGCTGGGATTAAAGGTGTGTGCCACCATACCTGGTTGTTTTTCTTTTGGGGTGTGTGTGTGTGTGTGTGTGTGTGTGTGTGTGTGTGTGTGTGTGTTTGGGCACATCAAGGTCTCTTCCCACTGCAAATGGAAGATGCATGTACTACTTTTTGCATCTGGTTTATGTGGATGTCTGAGGAATTGAACTGGAGCCAGCAGGTCTTCCAAGCAAGCACCTTTAACCACCAAGCCATCTATGTATTATATTTAGAAATAGTTTCCTCTTGACCAGGTATAAAATATAAGAAAGAGGTTGAGTAGGGGGTGGCACAAAAGGAAGAATTCAATTCCTTCCTTGATGCCCTTTTCCTGGACAGTCAGATGTGAGGCATGTTGAACATCAGGTGTGATAAATGTCTCAAGATCTTGGCCAAGAGTGAGAACCATATGGCTGCTTCTGCTCAATGTCTGGGAATGGATTTGGACATGATCCCAGTGAGTGCCAAGAACAGCTAAGCAAGAAGAACTCTTATTTCTCTGTGCAGTGAACCACACTGTTGAAGATCCAAGGTCAATACCATAAAATCTTCTTTTTCTTTGGATACTTTATTCAACCTCCTTCCATAAACATGGGGGACAGGAGTGGGAAGTATCATGATTCCCTAAGAAATGTTTAGTGGTTAGCTGGGGCATTTTGATTGGATTTAATTCCATCGACTTCTTAGAAGAAAAAAAGCCCTGAATTTAGCTGACATTTTTGGTCTGCTTTGCTATGATATTCAGAGATAACTGATTGCAATTTAGGATTTTGCTTTTGTTCCTTATTATGCTCACATACTTGTGCATACACACGCATGCGTGCACACACACACACACACACACACACACACACACACACACACACACAGAGTTCTACAGCATAAGATTCTGTTTCAAGATGGATGATAAAGCTCTCTTAGTGGAATTCTGATTTCACTGTGGCTTTCAGCTATCAGAGGAGCATGGGGTCTAAATGAGCTTGTTTAAAATAGAGCTTCCAAAACTTCACACAGTGAAACTAATTTGGGAACATTTGAATGTAAGGGAAATAACCTTTTACCTTTCAGGGCTTAATAAAGTACAGGCAAGTGCTACCACCTACTCCAAGACATTACCTCTCTCTCATTTGATCTTAACTGATTCCAAAGAATATTGTAGCCTTCCTAAGATCCTACAGAGAGGGTATTTTTATTTTGAGAAAGATGAAAAGCCACTTACAAGTTCTCTACTAGGCAGTGAATATTGAAGATACCACAGGTGGAACTTTCCTTCTTTCATTTCTTTAAAAAAAATATATTTATTTAAAAGCAGACAGAGAGAGAGAGAAAGAATGAGAATGAGAATGGGTATGTCAGGACCTAGTGCCACTACAGATGAACTCCAGACATGTGCCACTTTGTGTATCTGGCTTTATGTGGGTACTGGGGGAATACAGCCCAGGTCATCAGGCTTTGCAAGCAAGTACCTTTAACTGTTGAGCCATCTCTCCAGTACATCCTTGGCTTCTTTTGTTTGTTTGTTTTGTTTTGTTTTTTAAGGTAAGGACTAATGCAGGCTGACCTGGAACTCACTATGTAATATCAGGGTGGCCTTGAACTCATAGTGATCTTTCTACCTCTGCCTCCCAAGTGCTGGTATGAAAGGTGTGTGCCATCGCTCCAAGCTTATCCTTGTCTTCTTAAATATAGAAGCTGGGTTACATCTTTTGACATAGTTTAAAGAAACAAAATAACCCAATCTTTTCCTTCTGCCGCCAAATACCATTACTGAACAGAGACCTGTATCACATTGTCCCATTACAAAGACTCCTTAGACTTCAGCAGTAGACATGGTTGAATTATACATATAATAAAAATATACAAGAAGTGAAATTTGTACTAAATAGTACTAAGTGCAAACCAGAAATGTACTTTCTATTTAACCCTTGTTATTTCCTTTCCTTCATCAGCCTAGTAAGGTATAAAAGGAGTTAGGCAATTATTATTTTTATTCTATAAAGAGAATAGCCTCATATTAGCTTTATTATAATTTACATATTGACATTTCTGGATAACAGATAGAATTACAGGGCTGGAGAGATTTCTCAATGGTCAAGGCATTTGTCTACAAAGCTTAAGGACCTGAGTTGAATTCCCCAGTACCCACATAGGGCCAGATATACAAATTGCGCATGCATCTGGAGTTTCCTTGCAGCATCCAGAGGACCTGACATGCCCATTCTCTCTGTCTGTCTCTCTTCTCTCTATCTCTCTCTGCTTGCAAATGAATAAATATTTTTTAAAAGATAGAATAATAGAAAAAGAGAATGCTATATTTCATTAAACTTAGTATTCATTTATGAAAAATAAAGTTCCAATTACCATGTTCACATACTGGTTTTATTTCTGAGGATAGTGTAACTAGAGGCACAGCATTTAGATAAATAATTAATATAAATCCCTGACTCCACCCATTCTTCCACTTCCTACTGTGTCTTATCTAAGCTCTCACCTTTCTTTTTCCAGGAAAATGTCCCAATTTCTGGATAGACAATTTGAAGAAACCAGTGAAAGTGGAAAAGTGGATATGTTTTCCACAAAATTAAAAATTTCAAGGTAGTGACAGCAGAGCAATAAACCAAACACTGGAAAATTTTCGTTAATGCAATAAGTCAAGCAGTCTCGGACGGAATGGACCCTGTGGAGTCTTTCCAATTCTAAAACTTTAGATTTTATGATTAGATACTATATAGGCGTTTAACATATTCCAAGTGAGAAAATGCCATTTTTATGTAATTTCACTAAAACAAAATTATCAAAGTCCCAGTGTCATGTCATTGCTCTGTAATTTCCCCAGTTTTTCCAGGCTTTGCATGTATATCTCACATCAGGTCTTGATATGTGCTGCTTACTTTCTATGAGTACAGTGATTTGATGTGTGGTGACCAGAAGCCTCTTTTGAATGCACTTTTTTCTATTTTCCTTGCTTTTGTTTTTTTTTAATTTTTTTTTTTACTTTTTTATTTATTTGAGAGCAACAGACAGAGAGAAAGAGGGAGAGAGAGAGAGAGAGGGGGGGGGGAGAGAATGGGCGTGCCAGGGCCTCCAGCCACTGCAAACGAACCCCTTGTGCATCTGGCTAATGTGGGTCCTGGGGAATCGAGCCTTGAACCTGTGTCCTTAGGCATCACAGTGCAAGTGCTTAACTGCTAAGCCACCTCTCCAGCCCCACTTTTGTTTTTTTTTCTTTCTTTTTTCTCCTTTATTTTCCTCCCTCCTTCTTTGTTTTTGTTTTGAGACAAGGACTTGCTTCAAACTTGCAGTTCTCCTGCCACAACCCCCTGAGTACTGAAACTACAGGTGTATGCATCATCAAACCTGGCTAAATGTACTTTCTCTTTTTCAAAAAAAATTATTTTTATTTATTAGAGACAGAGAGAGAGAGAGAGAGAGAGGGCAAGCCAGGGCCTCTAGTCACTGCAAATGAACTCCAGATGCATGTGCCACCTTGTGCATCTGGCTTACATGGGACCTGGAGATTTGAACCTGAGTCCTTAGGTTTCGCAGGCAAGCACCTTAACCACTAAGTCATCTCTCCAGCCCTAATTGTATTTTCTTAAAGAACCTTAAGTGGGCTCCTTTCTTTTGTGGAACAGATTAAAGTAAGTCCACTTGTCAGACCACCATCCAGAAAGCACAATCCTTGGATAGAATCTGGTTTTTCATTCTTACCAGTCTTAACTGGCATTAAATTTGCCTATAAGCTGCCAGATGTTTCTGGATTAGTGGAATACAAAGCTGAACCTAATGCCACTCACTGCAAAAGAAGCATAGATTTTCATAATGAACTCTTTGTTTGAAAAGCAACAGTGCCTTCACTGTGTGATTAATGAGACTTAAACCCCAGAGGTCTTCACTAGTGTAGAATCTTCCAATAGTCTATTTACAGAGACTGGGGGAAAAAAATTGTCAAAATTGGAAAAGAAAAACAAAAAAAACTGTTTCTTTCCACATTGACTTTCTTCCTCTTTCTGACAAAGGTTACAGAAGAGTTTAGGGAGTGGGGATTTGATTAAAATAGAATTAAGGATAGCTTTCATTTGAGTTTAATGGGATATAATTTTGTGATTTGCACCAACTCTGTGCATAACTAATTATTGTTAACCACATGGGTGTAGAAATGGCTTAAAGAACACTCCTATAGCTCACTATGTTAATTCATGTACTTAGGAGACACAAAGCCCCAGGCTGTGACACATAACATGAATGTGTCCTATGGGCTTTGGACCTGGGAGGCAACAAGGTTTGAAACTTGTCTGTGGAAATTTCTTCCAAATATTACTATATATATGATTTCATATACATATTTGTAAAATATACTAGATAGGGTCCCCCAGTCATACAGCAATCCCTCAGATTTATAACAACACTATTAATAACAAGGTGTAAAGCTAAGAGAATCCTTCCTAATTCATCAATGATAAAAAATATATAATTTGGTCAAACAATAGAGAAAAGCAGATTTATTTTTATATTTTTTCTACAGAAGATGATATAACACACTGCTGTTATATAAAGAAACAGTCAGTCAATATTTAGTTATATAGAAAGGCAGCAGAGGTGTTTGGCAGTTAAATGATTGCTTTTTCATCAATTTTGTGACACACATGGTATTTTTCAGTTTTTAAGTTCAGCAATTTGTTATGATTTCTTTCTGTCACTTTAAGTAAATATTCACTTTCAGAATTCGTTTGTGTTATTCTCTTAAGTAGCTTGCCCAGATCACATGTATTTCAAGAGCCACAAAACCTGGATCACCCTTGCATAGGATTTCTTAATATTTACAACTAAGCTAAAGTTTGTCCTTTCGGTTAGAGTCCTTAATCTATTCAAAGACAATTGCAGACTCCAAACTCTGCAATGGAGTGGGTGGCTCTGGGGTGTTAGACCTAAGAACAGTAAAAGGAATGCCTAACTTCAAAGAGGAACATCAGTAAGGCAGTGAGTGTGGAGCACTACATTTGAGATATCTAGGTTCAACTTACTGAGTTTGGATTTTCCCACTATAAAGTTAATGATGGACTAGAAGAAAGTATAACGAGACATACATATGTATGAAAATTCCATAATGGCACTCATTACCTTGAACTGCAAATGGTCTAAATGCCCAGTGACACATAAATGGATAATGAAGATGTGCTATTTATACACAATGGGATTCTCTTTAGCAGTACAAAAAAAAAATCAAATTATGAAAATTGCAGGAAAATGACTGAATCTGAAAAGAATCATTTATTAAGTGAAGTGACTCAAATTCAGAAAGACCAAAATTGCATACTGTCTCTGATATGCAGGTCTTAGCTTGTTCTATAAGTATGCATATAGAAGGGGGGAAATGTGGATAAAACCTGTAAACATAGAAAGTAATCAAAAGTGAATGTAAAGAGATGAGCTGGAAGAGGGGAGAGAGAGACAAAAGGATTCATGTGACATGTAAATAGAACTAAGAAAAATGCAGTGGGGAGGGAACTGGGGGAAAGAGGGAGAAGGGGTAGGAGTGAGGAATGGAATCAACAAAAACAAACTGCATTTGAAGATGCTATAAATAAATAAAGAATTAAACAGCTACTTCCCAAAAGAAAAAAAAAAAAGAACTTTAAATGAAAAAGACAATGTTGGCGCATAGCTGACAATGACAGCCCTCCTATCTTCTTGACCCTCCTTGTCTTCTGTCAGCGATTATTGGGCTGACTGATGGATGTTACAGACACAGCCTGTGGTCAGTGTGGCCAGTGACCCCTGACATGATCTTGTAACTGCATACCCTCAGAGACCTGAAGACCTCATACTTACCCTCCTCCTTAGTCTTGAAGAATCTATCATTTCAATTTCACTGAAAATTTTCTCACAAAGTTTTGTCTAATAAGTCACACCCAGAGAAAATGACTTGTAGCCAAAGTAATCAAATATGACATTTTCTTCCTTATTCTTAATCATCTCCCTCACAAGAGCAGATGGGATTGGCGCACTCGGATGATCACTCACAAGCAAGTTGTGGCACAAATACTTGCCCTTCCCTGAAGGAAAGGCCTTTCCGTGTAACCACGTGATTCAGCTGTTAGTAATCCCACTTGGCTGTTCTTTCTGAAAACCCCCATTAAAACATTAAAAATTTGTTTCTTTGTATCAAAAATAATGCAAAATAAAATTGTTTCTCACTATAAGCCCACAATTCAGCTCCAAGGGTAGCAACAAAAATTTAAAAAATGATAATCAGAACACTTCCAGCTACTGGATGGTCACACTTATATCAAGTGATTACAGTTTGCAAAAAAAATCAAATTCTTCTCTCCTCTCTGACCTCCCAATTCTGAAAGAGTCTGGAACCAGTATGATTCACATGACTAAATGTTCTTCCCTTTGGGCTACTTTGAAGTTACTTAGCATCACAGGTGATAGAAGCTGAAATATAAGTCACATGAAAGCCTTTCAGCAGTCTGTGGTGCTATGTTTCAGAGTGATCAAAGAATCAAGGTTTGGCACAGTGCAGAGAAATATACTGTTCTGATTCCAGCAGTTCTGATAACAATGTGTCACTGTCTCAGCTATCAAGCAATTCTTCCAGGGTTTTTTTTTGGGGGGGGGGTAGTGATAAAATCTGTCCACAGGAGAAAAACATCAGTTAAGAATGTAGATACAAGACAGAGTAATATAATGGCAAGTTTGACCCCAACTTGCCTAAACTAAGATATCTCAAAAAACAAACTATATATACTGTGTTCTATGAGATATTATCTTTATACTTTTCTTTTTTGCTTTCCTGATAGAATGAACTTGGAGAATGAGGTAACATATGAACACAGATGAAAATGTGGAGGTGAAGGTGACTTAGCAAACTAGCCCAGCATTTGCAAAAAGCTTCAGCGAAGAATCAGCCACTCCTGTTCTACCCACCCCCAACCCAGAAGTCGGCTAACAGAAGTAAGTTAACAGTTGATGACCTTTTCTGCCTAGGATTTCTAATTCAATGGAAAGCCTAAAGGAACAGGCTGAAATGCTACTCTTTTTTTTAAAAAAAAAATTGTTTATTTTTATTTATTTATTTGATAGTGACAGAGAGAGAAAGAGGCAGATAGGGAGAGAAGAGAGAGAATGGGCATGCCAGGGCCTCCAGCCACTGCAAACGAACTCCAGATGCGTGTGCCCCCTTGTGCATCTGGCTACCGTGGGTGCGGGGGAATTGAGCCTCGAACTGGGATCCTTAGGCTTCACAGGCAAGTGCTTAACCGCTAAGCCATCTCTCCAGCCCCTGAAATGCTACTCTTGAGAGAAAATTCTACCTTGGTTATCCAGCCTAGCCACTCATCCAAGTTTCCCTGCCCACAGAGCTCACTCTCCTCTAACAAGATGGTGACTTACCTGCCTTACATCACTAGCAGCAGTGTGTTTCATGGCTTCTCTCTGATGGTGTCAAGTTCAGCTTTTCCCTTGCTTGGTAAAACATTCCTTCACCTTTCCCAAAACACCCACCAAAGCTGTTGACAGTCTGTGGGAACCCCCCGACCCCACTAACACACTGTTAGTTGTTGGATTTCTTTCACTTTAGCAGATGGTGACAGGTCACCCGCTACCTGTGCTCTCATCTTAACCCACCCACCTCTTTCCATGTCAGTCTTGATCTGTTCCTCGAGGTCCTCTGGAGACACGTAGAAGTCCTCTTCTGCGGATGCTGACTTGGGCCGGCAGTGTCCACAACAGCAGTTGCAGCAGCAGCACAGGCAGCAACAAAAATAGCAGCCGGTCAAGAGGCCAATGATGACGAACAGGGTCTAGGGGAAATGGGCAGAGCAGCATGGGAGTGAGGAGCACAGAGAAACCAAGTCTGCACCCATGCACCCCCAGAGATGAAGATACCTCAGTGCACCCCACAGACTGCATATCCACCCTCAGCCTCACCCCTGTAGAAACTACCTTCTCAATCCTTTCATTTTCCTCATGAAAGTTACTCAGAGGAAATGTCTTACTGTCAGAATAATGAGACTGGTCAGTTTTGTCTTTTTTTTCTGAAGCAATTCGGATCATTATTAAGAGAAGAGTAAAGCAAAACAAAAAACAAGCTAACTGACAGACAAAAACACTCAAAGTCAAGTGAGCTGATGCCTTTATCAATGGAAATGAATTATACTAGCCACAGAAGCTCAGTGGAATACTGCTTGCTCCCTCCCATTCTCACACGGATTCCTCATTCTGCCGCACCCACATTCCTTTAGCCACTAGGTCCAGTAGCGTTTCCCCTTTAAGACCTCTTACATCCTCTCTATGGTTTATATTGGGGGCCAGAGAGCAGTATCTCTGGTATGGACACTTCCGTGACCTCCTATTTAGCCTCTCTGCCTCTCTCTTGCTTTCTTCAAATCCACCCTGTGAGGGGCTTCTGGAGTGAACTATTTGAAATACATGTTCTCCTGAACCCGTACAGTGGCTCTCCTGCCTTGCAGACAGAACCGCGTGCCTGAAGAGGATAACAGCAGCCCTGCCAACTCTCCTTAACACCAGCACAGCACTGCTCCTGCCCTATAGCTTGGCTCTCCTTGTGGATTCTCCCACCTAGACATTCACTCCCATTCCCCTAATCACTAGAAAAATATACATTTTGTGCCTCAGATGCATCTCAAAAGTCACCTCTATGGTGTCTAACCTGATTCTGCTCCAACACAATGGCTCCCTCCTTTGTGCCCTAACTGGATGGCATACCAGCTTCTACCTGGATGCTCTTCCTGTTAGCACTTTAGAACAGATTGGCTTGTAAGTCTGTCTTATTGTACTAGGCTGTGGGCATCTTGAAAGCTGCACAGTCAGTCACCCTTCAGCCTGTGTGCCTAAAAGCTTAGTACCTGGTATGCCACACATACATAATATCTACTGAATTAATGAACATACAAAATAATTAAGAAACAAATTATTTTTTTCCCTAGGGAAAGCATCAGGATTTCCCTATCAACACAAAAATCTTGCTCACTAAAATAGTTCTTTTAATGACCCTAGTCTGAAATTTTAAGAAGTCCATTTTTTTGTGAATTGAGTAAAATCAACTTAAAACTATTAAAATATATTATTTAAAATAGAGAGTATGGGGCTGGTGAGATGGCTTCGTGGTTAAGGCACTTGTCTGCAAAGCCAAAGGACTCAGGTTCAATTCCCCAGGACCCACATAAGCCAGATGCACAAGGAGGTACATGAGTCTGGAGTTTGTTTACAGTGGCTGGAGGCCCTGGCACACCCATTCTCTCTCTCTCTCTCTCTCTCTCTCTCTCTCTCAAATAAATAAATAAAAATAAAATATTTTTAAAAATAGAAAATATGAAGTTTATAATCTTTCACTGAAATCCAGATTCTATCTAATTAAGCAAGGGAGCTCAAAAAGAAAGCCCACCTGTGTGGCCTGTGCTCTCCTTCAGTGATCTAAGCAGTGCTCTTTAATGGTGACACACTCTCACCTGCCTCTTCCTGCTTCCTCCCTCAGGATGCCACCTACCTACTCCAGACCCTGGTGTAGCTTCTAGTGCAGAGATTTGGTCACATCGTCCCATCTAGAATCTTTTTGCAGTGGTATGTATTTCCATAATTTTTGGTAAATAAAAACACTCACTGCCTCCAAGACCTTCCTGTGAGCATTCTCCAGCCATGGACTTCAGGGACTTCTGCCCTCCTTTACTTACCATTGCCCCTTTCTTTGCACTATACAATTCCCATGCTGATTTCTGGAAATCTTCCTTCCATCCCAATGTTGGTTTGTTCTTTACATGACTAAATGGCCTTTCATGGGAAATAGCCTTGCCTTATCCCGTGCCATGCTTAACACTCTTAACACAAGAAGTTACCAGATACATTCTAAATACATATTTTTGATGGTACATTGTGCATATTTAATGCATGATGGCTTTGTGCCAGTTTTTTTTAGCACAAGCAGAAGGGGAAAGTATATCTCTTTGTAGCTTTATTTATACAAAGCCACACTAATAAATGTTTTTTATACCTCTTTACTACTGGGTATATTAGGCTTGTCTGTAGGAATTTTTATCAATTTCTTCAATTTCCTGGGCAAGAAAATCTATTTTCATCTTTATGCAGATAGACTGTAATATTCAATCAGGTGCATGGTTATAAGTAACTGGACTCCAGATGTACCTTCCCATGCAAAGTGCCATGCTTGGAAGGAAGGTTCACAGGCAAACATACAAAAACCCATGTTTTTACATGCATGCTAATCTGTTCTCATAAACAACACTGCTAGTATGTACCCTCTAAGTCCAAGTTCACATCCACTCAGCATGGCCTGCCTTCTCTTCCTCCCAGGTCTTCCATTGACATCCCAGGTCCCTCTGCAAAGGACTGTGGGTTAATCAGCACAAGACACGTGGGGATTTGGGATGCAGACTTTCTCCTCAAGCATATGTACAAAAACATACTCTCTCTTCTCTAAGTCTTCAAGTTAGAAAGATTAACTGGAAGAAAGCAGCAATTGGAATTCTACTGAGCATTAAACCTGCCTCTTCTGGAAATTAAGGCTTTAAATTATGATTATTACTTACCACAACTTATATAAATAAATGTTAAAGGACTATATGTGAAGTCTATGTGCAAATAAACTTTGGTCAGAAGAAACATTAACAATCATAAAAATGTAAACACAGCCATAAACATGTGCATATTAGAGATTCCTGGGAAACCAAACAAAGTTTACCATGCAAAAATTAATTCTGATTGTACTATCCTCAAAAATGTTATCTTTTTCTTGCCCAGATATCCATCCCCCTCAGCTCCCTGTCCTTCATTACCTAATTTTCACCTTTCCCCCTCATTTCCTTCACTACCTCAGGTTGAGCTCCAGCTGAGCCCATGACATAATTATCACCCACCCTCCCAAGTATTGTCTCTGTCAAGGTAGCCTACTCTATAGATAGTAAGTAACTGGCTAAATTTGTCTTATAATAATTTATTAAACAGTTGTCACACTAATAAATTATTTTTGGTTTTAAGCAATGAGTCAGTTCTTAATTAGTCACCACAGGGAGAAGGGAGGGCAGTGAGAATTAACCCGAAGCTCCAAACTCAAATATAATTAACGTCTAGAAGTATTTTAAGTCATGTTGGATTTTATAATTAATTGATAAGTTAAAGCAAAAAAAAAAAGTCCCCAAATAACAATTTTTGGTGGAAGCGATGTCTCATTTTATTTATGAGAGTTTAATAGGAATAAGATTAACATTTCTTTGAGATAAAGTCTTAGAAAAAAGAGAGTGATATTATGATCTTCCAAGAAATTGTTTTGAAGAAAAAAAAACCGTGATTCACCTTTGCCCACCAGGTTGACAGCATGAAGTAAGTGTTAACATTCTCATCTCCAAATTGCTCGGCCACATAGAGCCCCAGCGAGCCGTACTGGTCGTATATCTTTCTTTTTGACGTGTCGCTGAGTATTGTGTGGGCATTGTTGATTTCTTTAAACTTTTCAGCCGCAGCTGGATCATCTGGATTCTTGTCTGGATGGTGTTTTAAGGCCAGTTTTCTTTGAAAATTAAAAAAAGTGTGGAAAAATCTTAGTTATTTGACAAAAATTACACTGACTTTTTCTTTTAAAGGCAGGGCTCATTTGTACATCCTTTATTTGTGCAAACACTATGGGATGCTAAGTTTCACACTAGTGGGAATTGAACAAGAAGTACATTTTACTTAAATGGTGTCTTATGTTCCTAATCAATCACATTGATTCCACAACCTCAAAACACTTCTCACTACAGGCATAGTTACTGAGCCTGAGATATATTTCTATTGGCAAACATGCATTTATCTTTATGCAGAAGCTGGTATGTAGCCCGTTCCAATGTGCAGAGAGCAGCAGGTCAATTTATACTAAAAACCCATTTAAAATCTGAAAAGTTATCTTGACTAACAGAACTTCACATTACATATTCTCAAAGTTAAAGTAAAAAAGTTAAAAACTCAAATTAATATTTCCTTGAGCAAACATTAGAAAACCCTTCATAAATCTACAAGTTATAATTGCCTTTTGTGTTTCTGAACCAATACCCACGATTCATCTTACTTGAAAGTATACAGCTCTCCAGGGAGCTTTCTGCACTTCAAATAACCTAGAGGCATTTACTGCATGTGTCCCTCCCTCCTTCCTCTGTGGGTCATAACGCAGATCCTGAAGGATCTGGGGTGTGCTCTGTGTTTGGGGGATCTTGGGGGGTTATTTTGTTATTGTTGCTTTTGCTTTTCAATTATACTCAGCTATAAAAGGCAACCCCTGTTACATAAGAAGTCAGCTGTGATGGCCTCTGGCCAATGGCCGTTCCTCTCACTTCCCCAAGAAGCAATTCAAGCGATTAGTGCCAAGTTCAAAATTGAGCCTGTGCTACTTTCTCACTAAAAAGTTAATTTTATGACTCCCAGTTGAAATTCCACATGATTATCTAAAAGTCCTGTGCCTGTCTTAGGCATAGTAGGTATCATACACTATTTGTTGTATTGGTTTAAATAGAATGTTTCATAATAATACAGTGATCAATTTCCAGCCATAGAGCAGAAAAGTAAAGGATAACACTTCATCTACATAGTAAACTGAAAAGAAAATAGCATGTACTTTAGACATTAATATATCACTGGTTAGAAAAGGACACATAGTCAAGCAGTTCAGCATCAGGATGCTCAGGAAGAACAAAGAGCTGAAAAGTACACATTGTGCTGTGCAAATCCATTCTAACTCCCCATTCACAATAAAACAATGGCAGTCGTTCATTTTTACTTGGATTGACCAAAGTAATTTTTAGCTTTTGCTTTGAGAAATATGTGAATTATCTTTAAATTCTTACATCTAGGGTTACTAGTGTCACATTTTTTTAACATGTATAATTTATGATGAACTCTTTGTTCATAGCACAAAATGTTTTTTGTTATTTTCAAACTTTTACAGTGTTCACAATATGCCCTCTCTTGTAGGCATGGTATAAATATTAATCCATTAATTCTCATAGCAACCCTGAGAAAGGCATTTTAATTATCCCATTTTACACACAAGATATTTAGGTTAAGTATCTTGCCCAGTGTCACACAGCTTAACAACCAGAACTAGGCTTGGGACACAGGCAATCTGACCACATAAATTTAACCACCACTCTGCTGATTCTTATATTTTTAAATTAAAAAACTAAAGTATGCAGAATGTTTAGTAGACCATTGTATAAAGACGATTACAGTCAGTTTCACATTGCTGGGAGAAACACCCAAACAAAAGCAGCTTGTAAGGGGAAGGGTCTATTTCAGGCCTACAAATTCCAAGAGAACACCATCAATGGCATAAGCTGGCTCCACAGATACAAGCAGAGAGCCATCACCAACAGCCACCTCCACAGAACAGCCAGAGCTCCAACTACTCTCCTTACACCTTAGGACTGGATCTGACCCCAGTGACATACCTCTTTCCTAGCAGGGCTCCATCCACTGGAAACTCAAGATGCACCCCTGAATCTATGACAGACAGTCAAACCACCACAAAGACTTTGGCTGTACTCTGGGTGATATAAGAGACCACTAGAGTGTTTTGAGAGGCAAGGTCTTTCAATCTGAAGAAAACAATATCAAAAGCCAAAGTTACAAGAGCTTTTAGGAGACTCTTGTAGTGAACCAGGCAAAAGTTCAGGGTGGCTTGGACCAGTGTGACAGTGGAGGACACAGAGAAGTGGTTGGATGCTGGATATATTTTGAGATAGTTGATGGATTTGGATGTGGGGTGAGAGAAAAAGAAAATGAGGGTAGCAGCAAAGTTTAGGGCTGAGCAATTAGATGTTGAAAATTATTGTTTAATGAGAGCTCAAGGAAATTTTTATAGTGGGACATGGTTTCTGGGGTGCAAAAGTTTATTTTAGACACTTGGAGATGCCTATAAACTTTCCAAGTGGAGATGGAGCTAAGCAGCTATGAGCCTGGAGTTCAGGCAGGAATTTCTGCAGATGTCCATGTGTAAGTTCTCAGCAGATAGCTGATGTTTAGAACTACGGAACTGAAAGAATCCTAAGAAAATGGGTCCAAGACATCCAAGGACTGAAATTTGAAAATAGATTATACAAAGGAGCTAAAAAAGAATGACCCTCCAGGAAGGGTAGTGCACACGTATAATATTTGCTCTCAGGAGGCTGAGGCAAGAAGATACTGAGTTCAAAGCCAGCCTATCTCAAAAAATATAAATCAAAACACATATTAAAAACGAATGAATAGGGATGGAGAGATGGCTCAATAGTTAAAGGCACTTGCTTGAAAAGCCTGCAAGCCCTGGTTTGATTTCCCAGTACCCATGTAAAGCCAGATATAAAAAGTAACAGATGTGTCTGGAGTTCATTTGCAGTGGCAAGAGGCCTTGGTTATATCCATTCTCTCTCTCTCTCTCTCTCTCTCTCTCTTTGCCTCCTTTTCTATTCTGTCTCCCTCAAATAAATAAAAATTTTAAAATAAAAATAAACCATACAAACAAACAACAGAAGCAAAAACCTAGAACCAGTGAAACTGAAGGAAAGCTATAGAGTCTGGGGTCTTTGGATGTGAAGACAATATTTCAAAAAGAGAGTAATTAGGGCTGGGAAGATGGCTTAGCAGTTAAGGTGTTTCTCGGAAAAGTGTAAGGACCCAGATTCCATTTCCCAGTACCCACATAAGCCAGATGTACAAGGTGGTGCATGCTTCTGGAGTTCTTTTGCAATGGCTGGAGGCCCTGACATATACATTCTCTCCTTTTCTCTTTATCTGCCTCTTCATCTCACTCTATCTCAAAAATAAATAAATAAATAAGAAAAAAAATTTTTAAAAAGAAGAGTAATAAATCTGAGTCAAATATTGCTGTTAGGTTATGAAAGATGAAGACTAAATTGACCACTGGAGTAGCTAAATATGGTGAAGGCCAGCAGACTGGATTGGGACCTGTGAGACTGGGAATAATAGGCTTTAAGGGAGTAGGGTGGGGGGGGGCAATATAAAACATGATAGTGAAGTGGAAGGAGGATTTCTAGGAGCAAAGGGGCAGAGGGGAAGGGGGCTGGGGGATGAGAGGAGGAGTGGTGGGAGGAGGCATCAATCAAAACAATGTATTATGAAAATGCCATAAAGAAACTTGTTACTTTACTTAAATTTAAATAAATTTAAAATTTAAAAAGAAAAGGAGGGCTGGAGAGATTGTTCTGCAGTTAAAGGTGCTTGCTTGCAACCAGACCTGATGACATGGATTAAATTCTCTAGTACCCATGTGAGACCAGATGCACAGAGTGACACATGCATCTGGAGTTCGTTTGCAGTGGAAAGAGGCCCTAGCATGCCCCCCTCCTTATAAATAAGTAAAAATATTTTTTAAAGCCCCTCAAGTGGATCCTTTAAGCACATGTGTTTTAATGGGCATACTCTTTCTGGAGTTCTCACTGTGCCCTTGAATATTGATTATAGCATTTCCCTGTAATGGTTCAGATGTCAAGTCTTGGCCAATCAAATGAACAGGCTGTAACTTCTTCTGGGGAGTGAAGCAATCCCTAGAAAATTCCTCTTCAGATGTATTACCTTATTCCCAGAGCTCCGTTGAATACTGATACATACTACCCCAGACTTTGCTGGAGAAGCCTGGCTTCCTGTCATTTTTAAAGCTATTGGATCTTGTCAGCTCACAAGGGCAGATGCACACAATCCATTTATCACACAGTCCTCTTACAATGGAGTTGGCAGATTTGGAGGGCTGGAACACCTCCATTTGTAGTGAATCCAATTCATGGTTATCAGCAGTATTTTGACTCTTCTTGGCAGATATTCTTGGCACTCAGAATCCTTGGCACAGATGGCAAACAGGAGCAGCTGCCAAACTCACACAACTGCTCAAGCAGGTAGTCACTCAGTGTCCCACCCTCTTGGGGATTGTCTCTAGAGCAAGCAAATATATAAGGGATTTGGGGTTTGAGGAAGTGCTTGGATTGCATTTAAATAAAACAGTTAGGCTGGAGAGATGGCTTAGCCGTTAAACGCTTGCCTGTGAAGCCTAAGGACCCCGGTTCGAGGCTCGGTTCCCCAGGTCCCACGTTAGCCAGATGCACAAGGGGGCGCACGCGTCTGGAGTTCGTTTGCAGAGGCTGGAAGCCCTGGCGCGCCCATTCTCTCTCTCTCCCTCTATCTGTCCTTCTCTCTGTGTCTGTCGCTCTCAAATAAATAAAAAAATTTTAAAAAAAGTCACCTGTCCATGTTGAAGGTACTTCTCGTCATTTCTAATTTTACATTTAAAAGTGATGTACTACTCAACCAGAATGTGAGCCTTTCATTCTAAATCTCTCTGTGCTTGCAATCATCTCATAATATGGCAAGTGCATAACATAGCTTTGTATAGCATTTAATGTCCTTCATTTCCACTGGAAAATCCAGTGACCGCTGTCAACTGTTATGCATATAAAGGCATACTAAATTTATTGAGTGGAACAACTGACAGATAAATAGGAGGTTGTAGTTGTACGATAAGGACCTCAAGATCCATCCATTTGAAGGCAGTGGAATAATTCGAAAAACTAAAGCTTGGCTGTTATCCTCCTTGGTGTCTAACACTCTCAGGTAAGGCCCCGCTGCCTATCAGTCTTCTAACCACCTGGGGCCAGATGCTGACCTTCCCAGTCCAGCTCCTGGACGAATCTGTCTGCGTAGTGTTAGGATATCAAAGGAGAACTTATTTGGGACTCCTCAGCCTCAGGAAACCAAGTTCCTACAGTGTGGCTGTGTCTACAGCTGCCTTTCCCCACTTGGTATGTTTTGAACTTCTTTCCTCAGTTTCTTTCTGTTGCTTATTTCAAAGATTTCTGCATTTCTTTCTGACTTTCTGCTGAACTCACTCAGTCTCGAAGTTTATGGTCTCTCCCATCTCCCAGAAGAAAGCTACTTGCAGACTGTAGAAAAAGAAGATGGAGGAGAAACCATAACATTCTCTCTGTATCCCAGAACAGTTAAAACTACACTTATGGCAAAGCTTGTGCCAAATGTGAAGAATATATATTCCCAGGCTATTGCAGAGAGAACAAAATCTGAGTTTGCCCTAGCTAATGAAGTATTTTTTCCTAGAGAAAATTGGCTATGGTGGGAAGAAGGTTTAGAGGTAGGTATCATAATGAGCTGTCATGGGCCAGAGTTTGCTGGATTAGGAATTTGTTCTATGGAGGGCCTGATGCTAAATCATGATGGTTGAGAATCAGGGGGACTTCTGTGTTGTAGCAGTCATCTTCTCATTGTTCGGATACACACCCAGTCAAAAGCAGCTGATGGCAGGAAAGCGCTCATTTCAGTTCATAGTCTGGGCGAGGGGCTGGGGATTTAACTCAGTGGCAGAGTGCTTGCCTAGTAAGCTTGAGCACTGGGTTTGGTCTTTAGCACAGGGACAAAGAGTTCTGAACTGTTATGGTTCTTCCAAATTTCTACATAAATTTTAGAATTAGCTTATCCATTTATGCACATATATACTCACATGACTTACTGGGATTTTAATTTTTATTGCATTAACTCTATTGATCAACTTGAATATATAGATTTGCATAATATCTTCACCTACTTGGGCTTACTATTAACAAAAATATATTGAAAAATATTTTTAGAACTTTTACTATTTAAGTCCTATCTGTGTTTCATTGGATTTCTTTATGCAAGTTTAATTTTCTTGTGATTTTGGCAATAAAATATTTTCTTGATATTTATTGAAAAGAAAGAAGTTTTACATATTGGTGGAGGTTTTTGTCTGTTTTCTTTTGTTGTTGTTGTTGTTTTGTTTTGTTTTGTTTAAGACAGGGTCTCATATAGCCCAGGCTGGCCTTGAACTTGTCATGTCACTGAAAATGACCTTGAACTCCTGTCCTCCTGCCTCCACCTCTCAGGTGGTGGAATTATAAGAGTGCAGCATATTTATTGATGTTTTTACCATGAAAACCTCCTAACATTATATCTTGATTTTTAAATTATAGCTTTAGAATTTTCTATAGTCATAGTCACATAATCTTAAGTAATGATTGGATTTTATCCCTCACTAATTCTTACATTATTTACATTTTTTGAACTCACAATCCTAGCTAAGTCCTCTCTAATATATTATAAAATGAAAGTACCTTTACCAAGTAACTTTCTCATCTTTTATTAATTCTGAGAAGAAATGGATATTGAATTTTTATCAAATGCATTTTCTACATCATTAAGAAGTTGTGCTTATTGTTCCTGTTTAAACAATATTTATTTGCTTGTGTGTGGTGTTTGTGTGTGTGTGTATGTGTATGTGTATCTTGCCACTATAATAAACACCAGACGCTTGTGCCACTTTTTGGATGTGACTTTATGTGGATGGTTAGGGAATTGAATCCAGGTCAACAGGTTTTGCTAGCAAGCACCTTGTGGTAGTTTAAATGGATGTTCCCCAGTAAATTCAGGAGTTTTATTCAAGCTTATAACTTGGCTGGAGAGGTGTTACTGGGGGAAGCTCTGAATTGCAGCCTAAGATATGCATAGTGTTTGACTTTTGCCTGGAGCTCCTGAATTGCTCATGCTTATGGTATGGGTGGTGGTTGCTTCTCCCTCTCTCTCTTTCTCCCCTTGGTCCTGTGAAAGGGGCCCAATTTCTTCTGCCATGTGGAACTTCCCCTTCATCTGTAAGCTTCAAATAAAATCCCCTCTTTCCTAGCCTGGAGAGATGAGTTAGCAGTTAAGGTGCTTGTCTGCAAAGCCAAAGGACCCAGGTTCGATTCCCCAGGATCCACATAAACCAGATGCACAAGGTGGCACATGCATCTGGAGTTTGTTTGCAGTGGTTGGAGGCCCTGGTGTGCTCATTCTCTTTCTATCTGCCTCTTTCTCTCATTCTCTTTCTCTTAAATTAATAAAAATGAATAAATAAATAAAATATTTTTAAAAATTCCCCTCCTTCCATAACTTTGCCTGGTTTGGAAGTTCATCCCAGCAATGTGAAGTTGACCACAACACACCTTTAACCATGGAGACATCATCCAAGCCCCTATTGTTCCTCTTCTAATTTGTGATTGGTTGGATGACTGGATTTCTTGTTAAGTGAAGCTAGTGTTCTTGGCCTAAGCTCAACTTGGACATTATGTATTTTTTAAATCAGTTATTGCATTCAACTTTTATATTTGTATAATTAGCTTTATATTTCTCTTTGCATATCACTTCATCTGCATTTCACATTTTAATATATAGGATTTGGTTCTAGAAACTTGCTAATTTTAAACATGATTCTTATTTTACTAGTGAGTTATTTCATTTGAGTATTTATTTATTTTTGAGGTAAGATCTTGCTAAATTGTCCACACTGGACCACTATGGTGCTCAGCTGCCCTATAACCTTCTACCTTCCTGGTCCAGCCTACCAAGAACTGAGATTATAGGCATGGGCATGCCTCACCCTGTTTAATTATATCTCCCATACATATGTAGGAACTTTCCATGTATCTAAAATTCTTTTTGTCTAACTTAAATTGCAGTGCCATTAGAGACCATATTTGTGTATAATTAAAGCTGCTTAAAACTTTAAACTTGAATTATTGCTCAATATTTTTCTAATTCTTATTTTATAACTTAGAATAGCTGAAGTTCCCACAATTCTATCATCTCACTTATAATTTGTCTTCATATTGCCTTTACTTGGATGCATGCTTACCTTGGTGGCAAATACTATATATAAGAAATTTTAAAAAATTTTGAAGACCAAGATGTCATCTTCAGAGCATTTTTACTTTCCACTTTAAGATGTCTGAGGGCCTTTGGGAAACTGGAATCATCTTAATCCTCTATTAGGAACTAAGGTTGTCTTGGTTGCCCAGCAATCTCAAAGTTGTTGGAAGCTCATATGTGACTACTTTTTCTTCCTATTACTCCTTTCTTAACAGGCTGCAGATGAGTCTAAAGTTTAGTAGCATTAAAGCAACAAGCATTTTTACTTCTTTGCTCACAACATGGCAATTTTCCTTTGTAGGGAAAGCTTTTCTTTTTTTAGCTCTGCAGGGTACTAGTTTGGAAATTTCAGTTGAAAACCACATTCCCTTCCATGTGGCCTCTCCACGTGACTAGATTGGGATTCTCACAATATGATGCTGTCAGGTAGTTAGATTTCATAAACAATGGCTAACAAACAGGTAACACAGGCAGAAGCTAGTAGACTGTTCCAAGATTCAGGGATAGCATCACTTCTCTGTTGTTTGTTTGTTTTTTTAAATGGTTTCATGTAGTCCAGGCTGGCCTTGAACTTGCTAGGTAGCCAAGGTTGAACTTGAATTCTTCATCCTCTGCACCTCCACCTTCCAATTGTTGGAATTACAGGTATGTGTGGCCATGCCTGGCTAGTTCCACTCCTGACAACTGACTAAAGCATATCAGAGAGCCAGTCTAAATAAAGTGACACAGGGCATGAATGCCAGGCTTCCCGAGGCCCATTAATGTAATGTTTGTCTTTACTTAGCTTTGTTCTTTTTATTTATATATTTATTTATTTATTTATTTATTTATTTATTTATTTATTTATTTATTTATTTATTTATTTGAGAGTGGCAGAGAGAAAGAGGCAGAGAGACAGAGAGAGAGAGAGAGAGAGAATGGGCATACCAGGTCCTCTTGCCATTGCAAACGAACTCCAGATGTGTGAATTGAGCCTCAAACTGGGGTCCTTAGGCTTCACAGGCAAGCACTTAACCGCTAAGCCATCTCTCCAGCCCAGTTTTTTTCTTTTCTTTTCTTTTCTTTTAATTTTTTTTTTAATTTTTAAAAAAAATTTGTTTTAATTTTTATTTATTTGAGAGCGACAGACACAGAGAGAAAGACAGACAGAGGGAGAGAGAGAGAATGGGTGCCCCAGGGCTTCCAGCCTCTGCAAACGAACTCCAGACGCGTGCGCCCCCTTGTACATCTGGCTAACGTGGGACCTGGGGAACCGAGCCTTAAACCGGGTTCCTTAGGCTTCACAAGCAAGCGCTTAACCACTAAGCCATCTCTCCAGCCCCAGTTTTTTTCTTTTTAAAATAAGAATATATAAACATTTACATATATTTACATATATAAACACCTCCCACCACTCTCCTTTGTCCCTTTTTCCCTCCCATCGACAGAAACCTTCTCAGGGTAGCCTTGAACTCAGTGTTCCTCCCAAGTGCTGGGATTAAAGTCTTGCACACCATGCCCAGCTCTAATTTTTTAATATAGGCACTTAAAGCTATACAGTTCCCTCATAGCAATTCCTTCATTGTGTTCCAAAGGTTTTGATATGTTGTGTTATCATTATAATTTTGCTGTACCATTTTTTATCCCTTTCATCATTAAGTAGCGTACTGTTTAATTTTTATGATTTTGTGTGTGCTCTATAGTTTTTCTTGTTGATTTGTAGTTTAATTCCATTGTGATCAGAAAGTGTAGAAGGAGTTATTTTCTCTGAATCCTAATATATGGTCTATTTTAGAGAATGTTCCACATGTTGCTGAAAAGAATATGTACTCTGTAGCATTTGGATGGAATGTTCTTTGGATATCTGTTAGGTCCATTTGTTCTATGACATCATTTAATCCATATGTCCCTCTGTTCATTTTTTGCTGGCAAGTGTTGAGAGTGGGGTATTGAAGTCACCAACTAAAATTGTGCTTGACGTTATCTGTGAGCTTAAGTGTAATAATTTTTGTTTGATGAAATTTGGGGAACCCATGTTAGGTGCATATATGTTATAATTATAATGTCTTCCTGTTGAATTGCTCATTTAACCAATATAAAGTGATTTCTTTGTCTTTTCTAACTAATGTTGGTTTGAAGTCCATCCTGTCAGATATTAGGATAGCAACACCTGCTTGTTTTCTAAGCCCATTTGCTTGGAACATTATTTTCCAACCTTCACCCTGAGATAGTGTCTGTCTTTTACGGAAAGGTGAGTTTCTTGGAGACAATGAACAGAAGGATCCTGCATTTTAATCCAGTCTGCAAGTCTGTGTCGTTTGGTTGGGGTATTAAGACCATTGATATTAAGAATTATTATTGAAAGGTGTGTATTTATTCTTGCCATTCTTCTTGTTTTGTAGTGTTTCCTGTTTTTACTTTACTTTCTTGTATTAACTATTATTTGAGTATGTTTTATTTTTTCATGTTTCCTCATGTGTGTACTTTTCTTTCTCCTCAACATGAAGGTCCCTTTAAGTATTTTCTGTAGAGCTGGCTTAGTGATCATATATTCCTTTAGCCTGTTTTTGTTGGAAATGTTCTTATTTCTCCATCAATTTGGATGTACAGCTTTGCTGCATAAAGGAGCCTTGGTTGATAGTTATCTTTCAGAACTTGGAAAACATCATTCTAAGCCCTTCTGGTTTTGAAAGTTTGTGTGGAGTAATCTGTTGTTATCCTGATGGGCTTGTCTTTATAAGTGATTTGATGTTTCTCTCTAAAGGCTTTCAATATTTTTGGGGAGGGGTGTGTTTAGAAGTTTAATTATTGTATGGTGAAGAGAGATTTTTTTTTCCTGGTTTTGTCTATCTGATATTCTAAAGGCTTCCTCTATCTGTATTGGCATCTCTTTTCCTATTTGTGGGTAAATCTGATGTTAGATATCTTCAGGGTAGGAGCCACAGCAGAAGTGACCCTAGGTGTTGGGTTTGCCTGCCGTGCAAGTATTCTAGTAGGCTGGGTGGAGCAAAATACAGGCAAATTCTAAAATTCAACTGAACAGTGTGCACACTCAATGAAAACCAGCATGGAGTGTTTATGTAAGAGTAGGCATTAAAATAAACATTTAACCTACCAAAGTCAAAGTCCCCCACACCCTTAATCCTATCAACTGTGAGGCTGAGATTTCTGATCTGTAAGGGTTCCAGGTCAGCCTGGGGCTGAGTGAGACCCTGCCCCCAAGAATGATAGAAGAAGACAAAGGCACCATAAAGCAGGAAGCAACGAAGGACAACCCCCAAATCCACCTCATTTTAGAATGACAAAGCCAGCCATCGGTCAAATCTAACACAGGCCCTGTACACCAGGCTTTGGAGCAGGCACTGAACCAGTGTTAGTCGGCCTTGTCGCCTTTTGGGATGGCTTCTGGTCTCACCTATGCTGCGTGCCTGCTTCTGTCCCTCTTACTGCACTGTGGGCTTGGCTAAGCTGGCTGGGTTGGTGGGTCTGCTGCTCTGATTGCCTGTGCTGGGTGCTGTGAAGCTGAATTCCCTTCCCCTGGTCTCCAGTGTGTGCCAGCGCCGGCAGCTGTGGTATGGAGGTGGCCTGAAGTTGTTCCTGAACTATGTAGCCATGGTCCTCTTCCTCAACCGCTACTCAGCTGCTCTGCTGTCTTCTCCTTCAGGTCTCACTCTGGTCAAGGCTAACCTGGAATTAACTAGTCTCAGGGAGGCCTCGAACTCACTGTGATCCTTCTACCTCTGCCTCCCGAGTGCTGGGATTAACCTCGTCAGGTTTGTTTGCTTTTTTTTAATTTTTATTTATTTATTTGAGAGCGACAGACACAGAGAGAAAGACAGATAGAGGGAGAGAGAGAGAATGGGCGCGCCAGGGCTTCCAGCCTCTGCAAACGAACTCCAGACGCGTGCGCCCCCTTGTGCATCTGGCTAACGCGGGACCTGGGGAACCGAGCCTCGAACCGGGGTCCTTAGGCTTCACAGGCAAGCGTTTAACCGCTAAGCCATCTCTCCAGCCCCCGGCTCAGGTTTTTGACTTTGCAAGGAGGTGTGATTGGAGAGTTCCCCCACGTGGGTTCTGCTCTTATGGCTCAGGCAGGGCCTAGTGTAGCTCTTCCCAGAGACTAGGATTGGGATGGACGCTGAAGCAGAAAGCAATTCTGGCTGCTTCTGTATTTGCTAGAAGCTCTGGGTCTCTCCTGCTTCTCTGCTGTGGTTGATAATTCTTTATTAACCTCCACTTTTTGGTAGAAGAGTGCATTGTGGGTTCTTTCTGCTTATTTCTACCCCTAGGCTGCTTTGGCATGGTTACTATGCTGCCATCTTTTGTTTTTCTTTTTTGAGGTAGGGTCTCACTCTAGCCCAGGCTGACCTGCAGTTCACTATGTAGTCTTAGGGTGGCCTCAAACTCATGGTGATATTCCTTCCTCTGCCTCCCGAGTGCTGAGATTAAAGGCGTGAGCCACCATCTTAATTTGAAGGTCTTCTCCCCATTTGTTGGCTCTTACATTTTTTTCTGTCACCTCTTCTGCTATAGTCCCTGTGCCATTAGACGGTGTCATGCCGCCAATGTAATTTTAAGCCACAGATGGTTTGGAGCAGTTTGCCTTAGTTCTGAGTTGTGGTACTTTTGTATCTCAGTGACATTGCAGGATTCCTATTCTTGCTGGATCACCGACCACATTTCCCCCCTTTTGTCCTGTGAACCTGCTTGAACCCTTGCACTGCTTTGCAGCTTCTCTCCTGCCAGATCACAGTCTGGTCACCAAATAATTCGTCACTACCAAATGCTTTTAAGATATCTATTTTCTTTCCATTTTTCTAGTTGTTCTCACCAGGAGAACTGTGCAAACTACTCAGTTAGCGATGACCAGGAAACTCCTAATTCAGAAACTCGTGATTATCTTCTTTTGACTGCATGTTAATCCCTGCACAGCCTTCTCCCACTGCTATGTAAATAAGCCTGTGTGTTGGCCCCAGGTTATTACTTCACTGCAGCTGAGGACCATTAGCTCCAAAGCCTGCCAGAGCCAAAGTCAAATTTTTACATGTCCAATTATTTTAAAAATAGTCCAAACAAGCAGGATTTTAGTCAGTTAGAGCCTTCCTGTTTTACATACCGCATCTGCTGGCCATTGATAAGACAGAGCTTGTGGTTTATTTATTTATTTATTTATTTATTTATTTTGGTTTTTCGAGGTAGGGTCTCACTCTAGCTCAGGCTGACCTGGAATTCACTAGGTAGTCTCAGAGGGTGGCCTCGAACTCATTGGCGATCCCCCTACCTCTGCCACCCGAGTGAGTGCAGGGATTAAAGACGTGCATCACCATGCCTGGCTGAGACGCTCTGGTCTTTCTGAGACAGGAGACCCTGCCATGCTGCTGAATGGACATGTGACCCTCTTTCTCACCTTTCGGCCCTGGAGTCGCCTTGCCCTTCTTCTCAGGAAGCTGTCGAGTGACCTTGTGCAGTGGGGATTTGGCTTTTTATGCAACCCTGTCCAAGCATCACACAGTCAAGCTCCTTTGTAATCTTTCGTATCATGGTCAGATCTTTTCCCTAGATCGGTTCTCAAATCTCGCCCGCCCCTCACAGCCACCTCACACATTGCACCCAGGACAGTTGCTTTCCTCACAAGAAGATTGACTACAGAGGACAACTGAGAGGAAGCTGCCACGAGAGTGCCACCGAGGCTCAGGGAAGCCGGTGCCACAGGACCAGATGAGTGTGGAGTCCATAGCGGAGACAGAACACAAAGAACAGGGCACCATTGAGCTTCCAATTGCAGATAGTGATGCCAAAGCCACCCCTGATGTGTGATTATTTCTGAAGCACCTGCTACGGTAATGTGTGATTCAAGTGCTTTGACCACCAAGGCTCCATGAGGGATCTCTAAACGCCCCGTTACACAGCCCTGTGATTTCCTCACATTTGTAGATGGAATATCTGAGCAGGTTACCCCACTGCTGTTAGAGTGCTCCTAGCTCTCTGGGATCCAGAGATTCAAGGCAGATGGTGTTAAGAGAACAGCAGGAGCCATAGAGGGATGATCTGTGTCAGGGACTTGTTCTTTCCTGTGGAAGAGCAGTGGAGTCCAGTGCTGACCTCTAGTGGAAGTAGAGATGGTGACGCCAATACACAATGACGGTTCTTCAGAAATACCATCTCCAATTTTTCACTGGCGTGTTCATGAATTTGAGTTTATGTGACATTATACTTTTTTTTTTTACCTATAATGAGTTAAAAGTACAATTATACTTAGGTCTTAAAAAGCTTCAAAAAGCCTATTGGTAGAGCTTTGCTTTGGTTTTCTACTCATTGAAATTTTCTTTTTTTAAGTTAATTAATTTATTTTTTATAATTGACATCTTCCATGATTGCAAACAATACCCCATGTCAGTTCTCTCCCTCCCACCACTTTTTCCTTTGAAACTCCACTCTCCATTATATGCCCTCCCCCTCTCAATCAGTCTCTTTTATTTTGAGGTTATCATCTTTTCCTCCAATTATGATGGTCTTGTGTAGGTAGCGTCAGGCACTGTGAGGTCATGGATTCTTCTATGGGCTGATAAGAGCCATTCATTCTGTTATGTCGCTAATAAGGAGGAACACATCTGACTACCTGGGCAAGCACAGTGGATAAAGTATGCACCTAATATTACAAGCGTTTTTCTATACTAGTGATAGAAGTACCCCTCAGAGAAACAGGACCCAAAGTTCTGACTTCAGCAGCCACTGATGGCTTCAGCAGCCCCTAAGATCTCTGTGTGCCCTAACTATTACAATCCTCTGTACCCTCACTCATCTTGCCCAGCGTCTGAAGGATGCATACAGTTCTACACCTCTGAATCTGACATAAGCCCCTAACAAAAATTTCTGTCCCTTTAATGTTGTTGTGTCCTGGAGAGAAAGCACATTCATTTTTAGGCCAACAATCTCTACCGAACTGTTTGAATGTCACAGGGCAATAACACCAGGATATAGAAGTGATGGCTAGACAGACCCTCTCAGCCTGGTGCCTTGTCTTCTACTTCCAGCCCCAAGTCCTGGTCCACATCTCAGCAGGCCACAGCTCTCTGTCTCCTGCTGATTCCTGACTCCAGCTCCAGTGATGGTAAACTGCAGCAAAGCTCCAAAGGGATCCTGAAGATACAGTGGCTGGCTGGCAGCTCTTGGAGGTCTCTCACAGTCCCTAGTTTCCAAAGCTTCTCAGCATACAAACATTTAGCATTACCCTCTGACACACTTTGGGTCAAGCTTGCACATAAACCTGTCATAACCCTTGCTCCAGTTCACTTTTTAAATCTAACAGGGCCTACTCCCGTAGAACGGAGGTCTCCTTGACTTAATCTGTGAACCTTGTGATGATGCCCTTCTTGAACTGTCTTATTCAGTTCCTTAAACACTCTGATGTCTCATCACATTCCCCAAGGAGATGACTCTAGCCATCTATTAGTTCCATTCTTGTTTCCTGCCAGACTAGCATTCCTGTGTAACCATGCAAACTAAAGTCAATAAAGACACATAATTTCCCTCCTCAGCTGATCTTCCATAGGCTTGCTGGTCTCTTTTCTCAACCTCGGTAAGTTCCTTTTCATGCTTTCTGAGGTCAAACCTCCAGCACCTCTTGGTTGCTCTTCCGCATTCCCTCATCCTTGCTCAATAGGCAAGTGCGCACCTACTTCCAACAGACAAAAAGGTTGACAGAAACAACTTCTTCCTCTTCTGCCTCAACACTTCTGTATAGCTCTGCCACACTCTCCATCCTCCTAATACTTGTCGTCAAGAGGTTAACTCCACTCTTCGGGATTAATTTTGCCAGCGTGGCCCATCCTATTGGCTACCTTAGTAGATCCTGATTCATCATCAACTTCTACTCCAGAATTCAGTGTCTTCCACACAGCCTCCATCAAACCCCGCCTCTCAGTAAGCAGGCATGCCCAAGTCAAGTAATAAGGAATGCTTTTTTGCCTTGAACATGCTAGGCAAGCACTGTACCATCAAGCAACAGCCCAGGCACCCCTCTTTTCCTTCTTATTGTCTCACTAAGCTACTTAGGCTGGCCTTGAACTCATTATGTAACCCAAGTTGGCCTTGAACTCATAATCTTCTTGTCTTAATTTTCCAAGTATCTGGGATTACAGGCCTGTACCACCAAGCCAAACTGCCTTACGTTTTCTTTGCAATATTGCTATATTCCCCTTCACCATAGTATTTCTTCAACCCACAGTTTATACAAAAAGTCATTGCTCTCAAGGACCATTCACACTACAAGCTACTGGAACCTGATTTCTTGTTCCATTCTCTCCTATACTTGTTCTCCTTTCCATAACATCCTGACCGAAGAACCCAATGGTCTATTCTTTCCTTCTTATAATTGACCTTTCTGCAACATTTAATGACCACCCTTTTTCTTCTTTGGGTTTCCTAGCTCTTTTCTCAGTTCTTTCCTAGTCTTGGTTGAATGACTAGAGCCAGAAAGGTAGACATAAGGTTTATGAGCAGCCTTTGGAGGAAAGGGTGACAAAAGCAGTGTATTTTATCCCAAGTTGCTCATACACTACAACTGAGTATTCAAGCATCAAATGAGAATAGAGAAAGACCATCAAAGAGGCAGAAATCCAAGACTGGGAACAAGACACTGGGCTTTGGGCTGGAGAGATGGCTTAGCAGTTAAGACGCTTGCCTGCAAAGCATAACAACCTGAGTTCAATTCTCCAGTACCCACGTAGAGCCAGATGTAGTGACACATGCACTTGGAGTTCATTTACAGAAGCTGGAGAACCTGGTACATCCATTCTCTGTCTCTCTCTTTCTCTCTTTCCTATCTCTCTGCTTGCAAGTAAATAAAGAATATATATTTTTAAAAGAATTTGGCCATATCCTTCACAGGCCATAAGAGGGTCACCTCTCAGAAAGAACCAAGAAAGATTGGCCAGTCTTTGTGTTGATATGGTCTTCTGCACTTACCTCCTCAGCTTACCTGTTAAATCTGGTTTTCAGCATCTAGTGCTAAGAACCATCCATGAAGGAATGCTGATTTGAAAATTCATACGTGTTGGCCCCAATCCCAGAGATTCTGATTCTGTACACCTGGGCCTCATGCAAGGTGCATGCCTTCAGGTGTTACACGACACATCCTGTTACGCACAATCTTACTTTCTTTCACCAACTTCCACACTTTGAATTTCTGCTTAGTTGTTCACTCTGATTTCTAAGTTATCAGCTAAAGTATTAACTCCTACAGAAAAAGCTCACCTGAACCTGCTTTCTTCTCTCATGGGGCTTACTTCTATTTTTCTACCTGGACTATACCAAATACATGCTTTGTAATGCCCAAAACAAACATCCTTATTTTATTCTTTACTGTGGTCCCAAGTTTAGCACAAACTGCTACAATGTGAATGTTCATGAAATATTTGTAGAACAAATACACAAATGACAGAAAAACCACACAGCACACCATTTATGTTTGTACCCTCAGTTGTCTTTAGAGATAGCCTGAGGGGGGAAAAAACCTGCCATATGTCTTTTAATCAAAGTAACCTTTCATAATTCCTACATTCTGGAATTGTCTCAATTGAACAAAGTCTCCAATAAGTTCTCACTGTTACCATATCTCAAAGAGAGTAATAGCATCTATTTCGCTCTTGTCTTAGATATTGTACATGTTCCTCTGCTATATGATATTAAACTACCTCTGGTTTAGAACTACAAGCCTTCCTCGGGAATAAAAAGAAAAGTGGGCTCATTTAACAGCATTTTAGGTGGATGACCTTTATTGTTTTATTCATTTATTTATTTTTGAGACATAAGTCTTATATATCCAAGACTGAATTCAGCCTTACTGTGTAGCTGAGATGGGCCTTGAACTCTCGATCCTCTTGCCCTTACTTTTCAAATGCTAGAATTACAAGGGTGTAACACATCTGGCTGGATGCTCTTTTAAGTTAAGGAAGTGTTCTAACATAGGTAATATGCTCAATTCATCTTAGGATCATGGCCAGAAGCAAATTTCTACACATACATTATCAGTATTTTAAAACAAAAATAAAATTCATGTTATGTAAGAAATTATTTCCATTATACAAGTTCTTACCATTTTAAGGCATAAAAATCAGTAGGCCTTAGTATATTCACAATAGTGTGCAAATGTCACAGTTTAACTTCATATCACCACCTTTACTTCAAGCAACGTCTCTACCTTCTAATTCTACATGACCTAATTCTCTAGCAACAAGTTATGTGTTTTCTGTTGAATAGATTCACCTATTTTGTATGAGTAAAATCATAAATTATGTGACTTCTTGTATTTTCTTTCTTGGTTTTAATATTTTTATTTACTTATTTATTTGCAAGCAGAGAGAGACATAGGAAGAGACAGAGAGAATGGGCATATCACTACAAATGAACTTCAGGTGCATGCACCACTTTGTGCATTAGGCTTTACATGGTTTCTGAGGAATCAAGCTCAGGTCATTAGCATTTGCAGGCAAGCGCCTTAACTACTAAGTCATCTCTTCATCCTTTTAAAAAATTATTTATTCATTTATGTTTATTATTATTACTAACAACATATTTCATACGGATACATCATGAATTGGTACTCTCTTTTCCCTTGTCCCTGCCCTCATTCCGTTAGGGATATTCCTTAGTGGGGTTGCAGGTAGTCCCCATGAGGTTGTGGTTTATGCATTGTGGGAGCTTCAGTCAGTTATTTGGAGGGGGGGGAGGAAATGCCTCTGGGCATGATGTCTCTACCTGTGGCTCTTCCAAAATAAAATTTATTTTCATTTGTTTGCAAGCAGAGAGAGAGAAAGAAAGAGAGAGAGAGAGAGAGAGATTGAAAGAGAGATTGAGAGAGAGAAAGAGAAGACACAGAGAGAAGGGTTTTTTTTTGTTGTTTTTTGTTTATTTTGAGAAAGGGTCTCATGTAGCTGAGGCTGATATTGACCTTCTGAGTCTCCTGCCTTCACCTTCCAAGAGTTTATCCTCTTGTTTCAAGAACACTAACATAGTGCTGGAGAGATGGCTTAGCAGTTAAGCACTTGCCTGTGAAGCCTAAGGACTGCGGTTCAAGGCTCGATTCCTCAGGACCCACAGATGCACAAAGGGGCACACAGCCCCCGTCTGGAGTTCATTTGCAGTGGCTGGAAGCGCACCCATTCTCTCTTTCTCTCCTCTACCTGTCACTCTCAAATAAAAATAACATGTAAAAAAAATGGGCCAGGTGTGGTGGTGCATGCCTTTTATTCCAGCAGTTAGGAGGCAGAGGTAGGAGGATCACAGTGAGTTCAAGGCTGCTCTGAGACTACATAGTTAATTCCAGTTCAGCCTGAGCCAGAGTGAGACCCTACCTCAAAAAACAAAAACAAACAAAAAAATTAATGAAATAAAATAAAAAACCTTATTATATATACAAAAGAATACTGACATATAGGCTAAGTGTGGTGCCACATGTTTACCATCCCTGCACTTGGGAAACAGAAGAACTGCAAGATAGGCTGGGCTGTACTGTGAGTTCCAAACCAGCCTAGACTTACCCACTCCCCCCCACACACACAAAAATATTGATAGACATAAAACAAAGTTAATGAAATTATTTTTTCAGTGTGTCAAACACTATTGTACCTTCATGCTCCTGCTTCTAAATTTTTGTGCCTATCATTTATTTTAATTACCTTAGATTATTCAGCTGGAAACCTGTTGCTAAAGGACCCAGGAAGAAGCCACTTACGATCCAGTGCAAAGACAGAGGCTTTGTTAGCTAGGGTGTGCAGCCATCCTCCAGGTGTGCTAACAGTGGACCCATTTCCCCATCCCTCCCTGAACTCAAAGTGCTGGGCTCACTCTGGATTCCTCCCTCTCAACCTGAACTTGAGAACCCTGAATTTCATTTCCACCTTTCTTCCTCAGAAATTGAGCTTAGCTTCATCCTTCACTGTGACTTTTCACTGAGATTGTAGCCTTCAGAATCCTTGGAAATCATGACAGCTCTTCTGAAGTCAGGGAGCATAGCAGTTAAAAGCAAGGGGACATGGAAGTGAGACAATTTACATGCTAGAGCCAGGTCCATCGCTCGCTGCTCTAAGACTGAGCAGTCACTTAGCAGGTTTTTCTAGGGTTGTCTATTAATGTGAAATACAATGTACCTACAAAACAGAAGCATACACACAAAATAAAACAATAAATATAATCATTAAGTGCAGTGCCTGGCACATTTCACACTTGCCGGTAATTTTTAGTATCCTTTTTTATTTTTTATTTTTTTCTTTTATTTATTTAAGAGAGAGGGAGACAGACAGACAAAAAAAGGAGGGGATGGGCATGCCAGGACCCTCAGCTGCTGCAAATGAACTCCAGATGTGTGTGCCCCCTTGTGCATATGTGCGGCATTGCATGCTTGTGTCACTGTGCATCTGGCTTGTGTGGGACCTGGAGATTTGAGCATGAGTTTTTAGGCTTTGCAGGCAAGCATCTTAGCTTCTAAGCCATCTGTCCAGCCCAGTATTCTTCTTTAAATTTATTTATTTGCAAGCAGAGAGAGAGGGAGAGAAGAGAGACAGAGAGAGTGGGTATGCCAGGTCCTCCAGCCACTGCAAACAAACTTCAGATGCATTCACCACTTTGTACATCTGGCTTTATGTGGGCATTGGTAATTGAACTCAGGTCATGAGGTTTTTCAGGCAAGTGCCTTAACTGTTGAGCCATCTCTCCAGCCCCAGTTTTCTTGTTATTAATGATTGTGGCCATTGGCTTGCCCTTGTGGCTTTTTTTTTTTTTTTTTTTTTGGTTATCCTCAATGTAAGCTGACATTATTTGTGCTAACATTAAGACTACATTCACTTTCTCAAGGAAGCATTTGCTGACCCCTAGACTAGATCAGCTGTCTTTGTTCTATACTCTCTTGAAATCATGCTCTTTCTTTCACTGAACATTGGTAATAAGATGCTTATTTTGTGAAAAGTATTTAACTTATGTTTCCTCCACTAGTCAATTACACGAGATCAATGACCATTCTTAACTGCTCATTTTCTCTAGCATCTAGCAAAGTGTCTGGGACAGGAACAAATGATGAAATGAAGCATTCACCTTTATTTACGTGATCAATATAAACTTTGTGTGCAAGTTCAGCTACATTGATCATCATAGCTCCCTTGTTTTTTTTTTTAACACTTGAATATATAGATATATAGTTCCTACCACTTATAAAGCTTACTGTAAGCTGAGCATGGGGGTTCATGCCTAGAATCCCAGCACTGAGAAGCTGAGGTAGAAGGACTGATGTTAGTTCAAGGTCAGCTTGGTTACAGTGAATTCCAGGTCAGCTGGAGCTAGAGTGACATCTGGCCTCAATAAAAAAAGCTCACTATATAAGAAATGAAATTTATTAAGTTACATATTGAAAGACAAGTAAAATGAGGGAAGCTGTACTTAGTGAAAAAGCTGAAGCATATGGTTCATAGTAATGAAGATAAAAATATATACATTCATCTCTTCTAGTATAACATAAAACTATCCAAGACTGAATGAAGAGTGAGTAAGTGGGGGAAAGGCACTGATCATAATGACCCATTGCCTGGGAATAGCAGGTTAGTGCTACATGAAGAGCTAAGAGGATCTAGTAAAAGATGAAAACATCCAAGAGGAGAAAGTCTGTGCAGCCACGTAACAGACCACTCCAACGTGGCCTCACATACTCTTCTTTTTAGTGGAAGGTTTTAGAACTCAGGAAACAAATTAGTGCTTGATAAAGATTAATTTCAATTAATCCTGTGAGCTTGAATCACCACTCTGCCTTGTAAATATTTACAACTCTTCTATTAGCTATGCATTCCCCTGACATTCACACTTTATTCATAAGCCGCCTCTGTTTTAACCTGTAATTGCTAATACAGATGGGTAAAAACATCACAGATTGGGGTTGCCACAGAAATGACACTCCTTCCTGCTCCTTGTGAAACCAGCATTTGCCTCACTTTTGTCTACTCAGAAAACTCATGACTTTGGAAGACAGTTTCCAGAAAGTTCCATGTGACCATAAGTGAAACAGAACACCATTTGAATGCCTATTGCCCTATGAACAAAGATATTTGGTACCTTGTCAACAAGGATATTAAGCTCATTCATTAGGCACAGAGACTTGGGTGTTGATGTATAAAACTAATATCCTCCCATTTTGAGTCTCTGAGTGGGCTTTCTGTGTTTCTTACTCAGTGAGCTGGCATTTTCTTAGGTTCTTGCACTGGGCATGCCACATGGAAAGGAATGGTTTTGAGCTTCTTAATCTTGCTTCCATCTGGCTTTAAAATTGTACACATTGGTATAAATAAAATATAATATTTATGGGGCTACGAAGTTGGCTCAGCAGTTAAGGTCACTTGTTTACAAAGTCTGATGACATAGGTTCAATTCCCCAAGACCCATGTAAAGCCAGATGCTCAAAGTGGCAGGTACATCTGGAGTTTGTTTACAGTGGCAAGAAGCCTTGGTGCACCCATTCACATTTCCTCTCTCATTGCATATAAATAAACAACAATATAAAAATATTTATTTTACATATGAGATTTTTGTTGTTGTTTGTTGTGTCTTACCTATAGCCCAGGCTGGCCTTGAACTTGCAACAGTCCTCCTGCCCCAGGGTCCCAAATGGTGGGATCAGAGGTGTGAGCCACCTTGCAGAACTTGCATTCTCTAAACTGGCTTTGTTTTCTCTGTCTCATCCCTTAGCTATATTTCAGTTGACAGTCTAGAGTCATAAAAAATGCACTGTGTCCCAAACATAAGATCTGGCTTTTTCCTTGTTCATCTGCCCCTTTCATCATTTACCGGGTCAGTGAATAAGTCACATTCAGCGAGATGATCAAATAACTCATTTGGGAAGTGGTTCTGAAGAGTTGAGAATGTAATCAGGGACTGAATGTCACAATCTAAACAAGTCTGCTGATAATTTCTTTCTTTTTTTTTTTTTTTTTTTTTTGGATTTAGCAAACACTAGTGCGGCACTATGACTGAACGCAAGATAGAAAAGACAGTGACTGTCCTTAGGAATTGATGGAGTAGGAGAAGCAGAAAGGAAAAAGTGGACCTCGTGCTGTGCTGGAGCAGGACAGTGGGCCAAGGAGCACTGAAGAAGGTACTCTGCCTTCTACAGAGGGCGATCGGCCATGGTCTTTGCAGATCACCTCCCTAAACCAGCTAAGTGTCCCATAGTCATGTGAACAGATTGTTTAATCTGCTTATCTTCTTTCTCTCTTTCCTTCAGTGAGGCTTTAGTCTTCTTTAAAATTTTTGTTGTTGTTTATTTTTATTTATTAATTTATTTGATAGCAACAGACAGACACAGAAAGAGGCAGAGGGAGAGAGAGAGAATGAGCACACCAGGGCCTCCAGCCACTGTAAACGAACTCCACATGCATGTGCCACCTTGTGCATCTGACTTACGTGGGTATGGGGGAATCAAGCCTCAAACAGGGTCCTTAGGCTTCACAGGCAAATGATTAACCACTAAGCCATCTCTCCAGCCCAGGTTCTAGTCTTTTTGCTTCAGAATCTCTTAAAGTGATTTTTTTTTTTTCAATGTAGGGTCTCACTCTGGCTCAGGCTGACCTGGAATTCACTATGTTGTCTCAGGGTGGCCTCGAACTCATGGCGATAGTCCTACCTCTGCCTCTCGAGTGCTGGGATTAAAGGCATGTGCCATCATGCCCAGCTCTTAAAGTAATTTTGAGAAACTTTATCTTCTCAGTATTTTTAACTTAGTAGTATCTAAATATTTTATAAGCTTAAACAGATGCAAAGGACGTAATTCTCACTACATGGAAAGCATTGGCATGTTAACATAAAACTGTGGTTTTATGCGGTATGAGGCATCAAACCTAGGGTCTTGCACAATACTAGGCAAGTACTGAACTACACCATTATCCCTATAAAAATCTTTTGAATGGATTCAGTAAATTCTAAATGTCTCCAGACATTTAGGAATGTCTATGTGTATGGAATCTAAATACTATACACGCATGCACACACATACGCTCCCTGGAGAATCACCCTTCCCTATGTCCTAATGAAGCCCAAATTGCTATTCTATAGGACATTTATCCAATGGTTTGCCAGTGCTGTTTCTCCAGCATCTTCTTGTCAGACTTGGACTAAGCAGTTGGCCCATTATCATCTCATCCTGAGCAGCCCTCTAAAGTTGGAACTGTTGCCTATATGTTACTTATGAAGAAATAAAACTGAGAGACGCTTGGGTCCAGGGTTTTGTAACTTTATACACTAACTACTTCTTGCTAAGAATATATTGTTATTAGTATAAAATCCACATGGGATACTTCAGACAGAATGTACACTCCCAACCTTCAGAGCCCACTCTGCTTTCTGTATAGCACTTAACAACATTTGATATACTATATGTTTATTTTTAAGCTTCCATAGATTTAGAACCCTCAGGAAGCAAGGATTTGGTCCATTTCATTTACTATTTTCTCGATGATTAGAACAGTGTCAAGCACATCACTGGTACTCAACAAATACTTGTCAAATTAAGAAGTGAAACTTAGCCGGGCGTGGTGGCGCACGCCTTTAATCCCAGCACTTGGGAGGCAGAGGTAGGAGGATCACCATGAGTTTGAGGCCACCCTGAGACTCCACAGTGAATTCCAGGTCAGCCTGGGCTAGAGTGAAACCTTACCTCGAAAAACCAAAAAATAAAATAAATAAATAAATAAAATAAGAAGTGAAGCTTGCTGGTATAAAACTCTTTGCTCTTGTCAGAGACTCTAGGTCTACTAGTAATTGCTGTGTGCTGATCAACTTCTGTAATGAGTAACAAGATGAGACACAGGTCAACAGCCCACTGGCTTCTGAGTAAAGGATGCTTACGTGCTGGTCGACAAAGAGAGGGAATGTGATGTCACACCCAGTATACTTTCTGAGCAGTAATAAATGACAAATTTATTTACCTCATTTCAGTTTCTGAGGAGAACATAGAGTAAGATAGCCCTGTTTCAGGATGACAGTGGAGTTACATCTTTGAATCACTGAACACATTTCTGTCATCCACTGCTGGAAATTAGGGGCATCAAGACATGTTTTGAAAGCTAGCTCATGGCAGCAGCCTTCCAAAAACAGAATGCAAGACATGGATAGGACATCCACAGGTGGGTACACTGAAAACCCAGGGGACGGCATGGCTGAAGCCTATGAAAACATGGGCTAAGGACTGTAAAATCTTCTGGGAGGGAATCCATTCTAAGGAAAGTAAGAGTAAAGTGTGATGACCTTGACCTAGGGACAAAAGCTTTTTCTGGGGCTGGAGAGATGGTTTAGCAGTTAAGTGCTTGCCTATGAAGCGTAAGGACCCTGGTTCGAGGCTCAACTCCCCAGGACCCACGTTAGCCAGATGCACAAGGGGCGTACACATCTGGAGTTTGTCTGCAGTGGCTGGAGGCCCTGGTGCACCCATTCTGTCTATGTATATCTGCCTCTTTCTCTCTGTCACTTTCAGTAAATAAATGAATAAAAACTTTTTTAAAAAAGCTTTATCTTGCTAAGAGCACTGGGGTTCTGAGTATAACGTCAGTGCCACTAGTCTCTGGCTCACCCCAGAGAAAGCTCATGTTGCAGAGGGAATGAGAACTGATTCTCATGAGGGGCAGAACCCAGCAGAGATTGGTGACTCCTTCAAGTCTCAAGAAAAAAGTAAAGATGAGCCTTATGAAGCAGGAATAGTCATCGGTCTTGAGGGCTGAGTGGTTAGCATGTGGCACACTTGCCATGTGTGGGATGGTGGTGAAAAAAAGCTGCAACCAGCTGAATGACAGTGCAGCTGAAGAGACCAGAGGCCAGGGTTGGATATAACTGCGGTCACGGAAATACCCACAGAGCCAATGGTAAAGCAGTATCATTGGCAGGCTGGAATCTTGGCTGGGAGGACAACACCATTGCTTAGGAATGAACTGATTCTTTGGTTCTAGAGACTGTCTCATAAGGGATCCTTATAGAATGATTTGGGTGGTGGAAACTTTGCAGGGAACCCAAGTTCCTAAGTCAGTTGACAGGGCTCAGAAACTCTAGACAGAAAAATCTTCAAGTCTCTCTTTTTATTTTTTCATTAAAGGGAGAACAGACCTGTCAGGGCCTCCAGCTGCTGCAAACTCCAGATGCATATGCCACCTTGTATATCTCTCTAGACCCAAGTCTCTCATTTTAAGTGACTATTACATCCCCAATTGTCTAGTTGTCCCACAATTCACTAGTGTCTCTCTCCTCTACCACTTAGCTTCCTAATGCAATAACTTTTGGCCCAGAAAGGCCATCTGCATTAGTTGGGAAGACAAAACATATTGTTAGTCAGCCATTCTAAGAGTGTCAGAATTTTAAGTCTTCTTCCAAAAATGTGTTAAAGGGATGTTAAGATTTCTTAAACAATGGAACAACAGGGAAAAGTATTTGCTCATCACATGCAAGCACTGGTAGGGACTAAGTGATTTGGCCTGGCAGTAAGAAAATTGGATTAAATGTGCCTTAGATGCTCAGCTCCTAGGAGCGATAATGCTGTTCAATGTTAAAGACACATTCATTAGTGAGGATTCCAAAAGAGGCACTGAGGTTCCTTCTGTGATATGTCTCTTTGGATACAGGCTGAAAATTCACCTTATGCTATTTAGGTAAATGGCTTTTGAGCCAGCAACACCAAATGACAGGCTAATTTGAAACTTAGAAGGATGGTGAAGACTCTCGTTAAGTCACAGTGGTACATAGTATATTCATTGTGCCTCTTTACAAAGGATTCTACATACCTTGAGAAAAAAAATGAATCATTTCTTCTGACAAAACCTCAAGGAGACAAGAGCTTAAGTACCTGGTAGACTGACACAATAAAAGCCTTCCTCTTGTCACCATTCTAAGATGTCCTCTCAAGTAGCCAGGGCCTCCAATCTGTCAGCTACTTGATGCTGTACTTGCTGAATATCGGGAAAAAAAGGGGAGAGATGCTTTACAGACTGTATGATGGATTTATCAATAGGCATGCGAAGGACTTTTGTAGAGCTGCAAGGAAGCTACTTATGCCAATTCTTTGAAAAAAATAAAGGACTAGAGATACCAAAAATTTCCTCCTCGATTTTTTACCCACCTCTCAAGAGAACATTTCCCCTTTTCCTGTCCTCAGAATTGGATCCATGTTCTTGCTCAGTGGTAAAGGGGCCTATGACTTTTAGGCCTCTGGTCAGAAATAATCATACTTGAGTGAGCATAGGACCCATCTGGGTCCTTTGAGTCCTTGCTTCAGGGATTTGGGGTCAAGACTAGAAAAAGCTGTAAAGTGAATAGGAGCCAAGATTATTTCCCCCATTCTACCTAGTTTTCTGTGGTAATGGGTTTTTCCTCTCTGAAAAGCCCAAATGTTTTTGAAAGACAGCCTTTGTAAGTAGAAGAACAGATTAATGGGGTTGGAAAGGCCTAAGTGAGGTCAGGAGAAGAGACTGAGTAAAGAAAAGGTGTGGGGAGGGCCAATCAAAATGGAAGAGGGTATGAACAAGTCATATAGAAACCTTTTTTTTTTTGAACAATGGAACACCCAGAAGCCATTAATTGTTACTAGAAAATTTTCAATGCCAGGGATGGGATACCCTCCAGTGAGTTTTTGGTCAGGGGGGTCCTGGATGTCCCCAAAATATTATAGGCTAATGCCAAGGCTCTTGGTTTCCCACCAAGAATAGATGTTAAGACCCTATTGCTGAAGGCTCCACATACTTGGGCTGCAAAATCACTGAGAAATCCTGCTGAAGCTAAGCTGAAAACCTCCTCTCTGTAGACAAGCTGACAGAAAGCTGGAAAAATCTATACTGCATGCAGTTCAATGGGAAAGAGTGAAATCACCAGTGGAGGTACTCAACAGTGGACACTGGAGGCCTTAAATTTGGCCAGCCAGGCCAAATGAGCCAATGGGTGCAATAGTGGGATGTGTGTTATAGGGGAAAACAGCTGCTCTCTACTTGGACTAGAGGCCTATTCTCCAGGAGGGAATACATGCCTCATACTAAAAATCTATGACAGGGAAGTCATGAACCCTAGGGGTGTAATGTCTGCTGGTATCTGGCTAAATGTATATACTATGCTCACCAAACTGCCTGATAAGCATTTCTCTTAATGTTCATACCATATATTAATGCTACCCTCACTTTTGGTTAGAGAAACTTCTCTTTCCAGATGGCAGTGACCTTGGGATGACTCAGAAGGTACCATGGTGCTGAGAAGTGACAAAGGAGTGCTCAGCAAAGAAACATCTCTATCACATCTGCCAAGTTTCAGGGTTCATTGCAGAAGAGGTGGCGGAAAGAATGTTAGATCCAAAGGAAGGGTAGGACTCTTTAGAACAGACTCCTCCAGACACAAAATGGCCCAGATATCCATGACGTCACAGCACCTGACACTACCTACACAAGACCATAATAATAGGAGGAAAAGATGATGACATCAAAATGAAAGCCAGACTGAGAGGGGGAAGGTTATGATGGAGAGTGAAGTTGCGAAGGGGAAAGTAGAGGGAGAGGGAATTACCATGGGTTATTGTCTATAATTATGGAAACTGTCAATAAAAAATATAATATAAATATAAAAATATATTTAAAAAATAAACTTCCATAAGTCATTCTTGCAGACCAAAAATGAACGCAACATGGCTCAGGGAAATTTTGCGGAAGAGGGGGCGGAAAGAATGTCAGAGTCACATGTTGGGTCATGATTAGCAGAGACATTTAGCATACCAATAACTGGGGACTAACTCCACAATGCACGACCCATTTACATCAACAAGGAGGGTCTAATGGGAGGGGGTAGATCATAGATGAGCCTAAACAATGGTACCAAATTGCATGTATTTGATGAAAAAAAAAAAAACTAATAAATCAAATTTTAAAAAAAAAAGATTTTATTTGAAGGGAGAGAGAATATATGAATGCTAGGGCCTTCTTGCCACTGCAAACAAACTCCAGGCACATGCACTACTTTCTGCATCTGGCTTTATGTGGGTACTGGGGAACTGAACACAGGCTGCAGAGCTGTACAAGCAATTGCCTTTAATTACTGAGCCATCTCTCCATCCCCACAAATCATTCTTTAACGACAGTTCTCCTAGTGATAAATTCAGATTTTCTTTTTCTGAAACTTTCTTAATTTACCCTTATTTCCCCAAGTACAAGTTCACCAGATATTGAGTTTCCAGTTGACATTTTTTTTTTCCCTTCAGCACTTGAAAAATGCTATGCTCATTTTCCTTCAGGCCTCTGTTGCTACAGGTGAGAAATATGTTGTCATTCAAATTGACCATCCCCTGCAAGCAAAGGGTTATTTTTCTCTGACTACTGTCTGAGCTTTCTTTTTGGTTTTGGTCATTAAAGTTTAATTATTCTGTGCTTACGATGGATTTCCTTGAGTTTAGCTTGTTTGGGTTCACTTGACCTCTTGTGTCAAATTTATATTTCTTGCCATATTTGGGAGATTTACAGTATTAATTCTGTAAATTCCATTATTCTTCTGTCCATCTATGGTTCCAATGTTGCGAATGCTGAATCTTTTGCTATTGTGTCTGGTTCCTGAGACTCTGATTCTTTTCAGTTTATGTTCTGTGTTTTCAAATTGGACAAATGTTATTGATCTGCCATCAGTTTCATTGATTCTGTCCTGATTCAGCTCCACCCTATTATTAAACCATCTAGCCAGTGTTATTGTTTGTTACTTCTCAGTTGTATACATCCATTTGATTCTTTTCCTAGGAGCTGTCTTTACTGAAAATTTCTACAGTTTCAATTATTTCAAGATCATTTGTAATTGGTGGTTACGATTTTTTTTGTTTCTTTTATATTACTTTGAATACTTGGGAGACAATTTCCACTATCTGTCTCATGTAAGTGTGGGAGTCAAATGATGATCTCTTCCTATTTAAGTCATGATGTTCTTGGTTCTTTTTTATGATTGGGTGGTTTTCAATTGCATCTGAATATTTTGATTATAATGTGAAGAAACACTAGATTCTATTTATTTTATTTTTTATTTATTTATTTATTTTACTTTAACAGATAGTCACACTGCTTGGGTTTAACATGTGGATCTTTGTTTACTTCTATGGGTAGTTCCAATGATGAGCCTAACTTTGGAGCCTTTTTGCTGCTATTTGGAATTGCAGGTTTTCTCTCCTGCCTATGAGGTTCTCTGGTACTTGTATGTATTATGTGAGGAGCTGAAAAGGCACTTCACTAGGCTGGGTGCTTTTACATGGGGGAAATAATCCCAGACCTGCAAGGACAAAATGAACTTCCACAGCTGTCGGGCAAGGCCAGGCACAGGCTGGAGCCTTCAGGAGAGGGGCCTGAGCTTCCAGGCACAGCTGAGGACCCCCGGGCTACAGGAGGCCACTCCCTCTCCAAAGCCTGCACACCTGAGCTTAGGCTCTGCCCTGTAACCTTTGGCCAGTTGCCTAGGAAACAGTGGCTAATGCTACTACCTACACATGACCTGCAAAATAAGAGGGAAAAAATAATGACATCAAAATAAAAAGACTACTTGGAAGGACAAAGGAATTAGGTGAAGGGAAATTTGGGAAAGTTTTGCAGTTAGCTTCATGTTGCTGTCAGAAAACACCAGGCCAAGAACAGCTTATGGGAGGCAAGGACTTATTTTGGCTTACAGGCTAAAGGGGCAATCTCCATGATGGCAGGGGGAAACGATGGCATGAGCAGAGGGTGGACATCACCCCCTGGCCAACAGAAGGTGGACCACAGCAACAGGAGGGTGTGCCAAACACTGGCATGGGGGAAACTGGCTATAAAGCCCATAAGCCCGCCCCCAACACTACATCACCTCAAGGAGGCTCCAATTCTCAAATTGCCACCAACTGGGGACCCAGCATTCAGAACAAATAAGTTTATGGAGACGCCTGAATCAAACTACCACAAAAGGGGAAAAGGGAAGGTGGTGAGAGATTCTTATAATCATGATACGTTGTTTATATGTATGGATGTTGTCAATAAAAAGTTTAAAAAATAAAGATGAAAATCTAAAATAAAAAGAAGCTTTCTAACTCAACTATGTTTCCAAGAGGAAAAGACTCTAACAGAGGTCAAATGGCATATGGACTCAACAGTTGGTAATTTTATTGCATTTCACTGACTTTTCATTTCACTATGGTGTCACTGCTTTGATCCAGATCTCTGAATATAAGAATATTATTCTCAGTGGATTTGCAGCTTGCTCCTACTTTTTTAATAACTTGCAGAATACAAATGTCTAATTTAGATAGAAGTAGATGCTTTTGGCAGCATACTAGTACCCTAATCAGCTGAAAAAATAATATTTGTGTGACATTAAAACAAAATTAATAGCAAGACACTGATTACATGAAAAGACTTTGTGTTGTAATTATTAAACTTGCAAGCAGCTCAGCATAATTAATGCCTTAATTAGGATATGACCTGAAATTTTAGCTTTCCAAATTAATATAGGCAATTATAAGTCACATTTTTAAAATGAATTTTAAAAATTTCAATGTAACTTGACATAGCTTTTTCTCCTCATTTTGGGGAGCATTTTAGAATTATTAAACTTAAAATACAATTGTTTTGATTCCAGTCCCCAAGGCCCTCACTCAGCAGCTCAGCCTGAGGCCTTAGGAGTTAGTTCAGTGACATTGACACACAGACATTCAGCAGTAGGGACCCTGTCACTCCCAGGTGTAATCTCCATAGCTCTTAGGCAAATTACACAGTAAAGACAACACTTCTCCTGGTTCCTCAGGTGAAATATAGACTTGAAGATTGATGCTGACTTGGATCAGACTTCACATCATTATCGAAGAACTATTTGGATCCAAAGAGCAGTTTGCACTAACCATTGTCCTTCCATATAAACTTATCATGTTATGGTCTAATTTACCACATGGTGAAACACAATCCAAGGCCAAAGGCATCATGGCAGTAGATCAAAATAGGTAATTCAATAAACAGTAGTGGGCTTATGACTTAGAAAAAAACAAACCCTGAATCCTACTTTTATTTCTTTTACTCCAAAAGGATAAAAAATTTAGGCAAAGCAAAATCATCAATGTACAAAAAGAATATAGGAGTTAACATTTTTTTAGTATTGTAATTGAGAGAGACTTTTTAACCACGACAGATACAAAAGAAGCCATAAGGAAGCTGGGCATGGTGTCGCATGCCTTTAATCCCAGCACTTGGGAGGCAGAGGTAGGAGGACTGCCATGAGTTTGAGGCCACCATGAGAACACAGTGTGAATTCCAGGTCAGCCTGGACTAGAGTGAGACCCTACCTCGAAAAACAAAAACAAAAACAAACAAACAACAAAAAAAAAAAAACGAAAGTCATAAGGATATAACTAGAAATTGGTCTATTTAAAAATTTTAAGCCTTAATATGTTAAAAAAATTATGGATTTTTTAAACCCAATTTAAGACAGAATTAAGAAGTAGCTAATTAAAATTGTTTATATTTTGATTCACTTTTTTCTTGTAAAAACACAGCTTTATTCTTCAATATGAAAATACAAATTGTGATGCATTCACAGAATATTAAATAAAGGGGAAATCAAAATAACTATTGAATGTTGAATACCTTATAAAATTACTAAATAGATTATAGGACAATACCTTATATGTTGAATGTTGAATACCTTATAAAATGACTAAATAGATTATAAGACAATCATAGGCTACAGCCATTGAAGCAGAATATTTAATAGCTCCAAGATATTTTCATGATAGAACTTAGTAAAGAGAAGATAATCAGTAAATATAAAAGAATTCAATTCAATCTTGAAATACGTCAGTTTGACTGAAAAAAAGGATGAAGGAAACACAACATCAATGAAAATTATTCCAGAGTATATTATGGATGTTGTCTTCATTTTTGATAGCTTAATATTTTTTACAATAAGAAAATTACTCAATCTACATTTGTATTCCTTAGAGCTTTAAATAAAGGGATATTTCACTTTTTCCCTAAAGTAGCTAAATTAGAACTACTTCAGCTATGAAATGATCAAAATTATGAGCCAGAGTAGCATAGCTTATAATGTAGCATTTATTACAAACCTCCTTTTATTAACATAAATCTTTCTTATTGTAGGCAGTGATGTTATATCAAATCACAGCTATAGGTTTTATTTGGTTCCCTCCCTTCCTCTTCCTCTATAACTCTCCTTTCTTCCGCCCCACCCATCTGGCCTATAATACTGACTACTCTTTACTAAGGGCCGGCATTACCAGGCCATTCTTTCATAAAGTCAGCATCATGGCTGTCTATTCCTGTGTCTGTTGCTGAGTAGGGAACATGGGGTCTAAAATCCAGATCACTTGGTCTTGACAAGAAGCTTATGTCTTTAATTGGAACCACTTGCCAGTCACAAGATAACTACCATTAATAGCACAGAAAATGCCTCCTCTGAACTGCCTCAGTACCTGTAGGTTTTCTTTATTTCTTCATTTGACGCTCCTTTATGCAGACCAAGAATTTCATAGAGAGCTTCTCCAGCTGTTGACAGAGACCGCTGTCTTTGGTTAGGTGTGTTACATGCCATTTTCTCAGACTACAAAACCAAAGAGGGAAAAATAACCATCCTACTCTGTAGAAGGGAAGTCTGGATCTTTAACATTTTGTAAAATACCAATCCGAAGGACATTTGTGTGTTAGTGACAAAAGGAGAGGAGATAACGCTGGGAGCCAAAAGTAATTTTAGGTCAGGCTACCAGAGATTACAGGACTCTGTCCATGTGCCTGACTAGAAGCAAATTTGACTTAAATGTGTAGCTATTTCCTAAGTGTTGAGGATCATTCCTCGGATGTTAGGCAAATGTAGTTGTTTGTTTAGCTCTATCTCAGTAAAATTTGTGCAACTGATTTTTGTACATTTTCTAAATGTAGCCAACCATGGGAGCCACCCATTTTATTCTAGCTCTAGTGGTCAGCCTTTTTTTTTTTTTTTTTAAATTTATTTGAGAGCGACAGACACAGGGAGAAAGACAGATAGAGGGAGAGAGAGAGAATGGGCGCGCCAGGGCTTCCAGCCTCTGCAAACGAACTCCAGACGCGTGCGCCCCCTTGTGCATCTGGCTAACGAGGGACCTGGGGAACCGAGCCTCGAACCGGGGTCCTTAGGCTTCACAGGCAAGCGCTTAACAGCTAAGCCATCTCTCCAGCCCGTGGTCAGCCTTTTGATCAAGGGTTTTGAAAAGAATTAAAATAAGTTCTCTTTCTTTCTTCCTTCCTTCCTTTCTTTCTTTCTTTCTTTCTTTCTTTCTTTCTTTCTTTCTTTCTTTCTTTCTTTCTTTCCTTCCTTCCTTCCTTCCTTCCTTCCTTTCTTTCTTTCTTTCTTTCCTCTCTTTCTTTCTTTCTTTCTTTCTTTTCTTTCTTTCTTTCTTTCTTTCTTTCTTTCTTTCTTTCTTTCTTTCTTTCTTTCTTTCTTTCTTTCTTTTTAGTTTCAGGGGAAAAATTCCTGATCTTTTCTTAGACCTAGGTTAGAACATCTGTGCAGTTGCCGAGTACCCCGCTCCCCACCTCACAGTGCTCTTTCAGGGCTGTTCATCAAATGACCCCTTTCCCTATGGCTTATCCAGAAATGCTTTTGGAGGATTTGCCTGTTGCATTATGACACTAGGAGATTCAGAAAATCAAGCATACCTAGAGGCATTTCTTTTTAAATACATTTTATTTTTTAAAGAGAGTGAGAGAGAGAGTTGATACCAGGGCCTCAGCCCCTGCAATCAAACTCTCCAGATGCTTGTGCCACCTAGTGGGCACGTGTGACCTTGTACTTGCCTCACCTTTGTGAGTCCTGGCTTACATGGGATCTGGTGGGTTGAACATGTGTCTTTGGGCTTTGCAGGCAAGAGCCTTAACTGCTAAGCCATCACCCTAGCCCCTGGTGGCATTTCTTTTTTATTTTTTACTTTTTTTTTTTTTTGGTTTTCAAGGTAGGGTCTCACTCTAGTTCAGGCTGACCTGGAATTCACTATGTAGTCTCAGGGTGGCCTCGAACTCATGGCAATCCTCATACTTCTGCCTCCAGAGTGCTGGGACTAAAGGCATGTGCCACCACGCCCAGCCTCTAGTGGCATTTCTATAACTACCATTTAACCTCTTTAAGTGTCAGTGTCTTCACCTGTGATATAAGATTAATAAAGTCCCACTTGTGTCGCCGGGCATGGTATTAGTTACAGGTCAGCCTGGGCCAGAGTGAGACCATGCCTCGAAAAAATTTAAAAAAAAAAATAGATAAATAAATAAAGTCCCGCTTGTGTATATGCAGGTGCATGTGCACATGTGTGCATGAGTGTGGAAGGTGGAGGACAACTTTTTTGGGGACAACCTCTTTTTGGGACAGTCTCTCTCACTGGCCTGGATTTCACCAACTAGGCTATACTGCCTAGCCAGTGAGCCTCAAGGATCTTCCTGTCTCCATTTCCCCAGCACTGAGATTGTAGGCATGTCATCACAATTGGCATGTTAATATGTGTGCTGAAGATCAAACTTAGGTCCTTGTGCTTGCAAGGCAAGCAATTTACCCAGTAAGCTACCTCCTAAGCCCCTAATCCTTTCTCTTTTGATGTTTTTGCCTCCTGTGTTCTGCCTTTTTTCTTTTTTACTATACTTTTAGTAATACTTTGACCTCATCTATTTTTTAAGAATGTAGAAATTGCATCAGACTGAGAAAATGGAGAGTGAAGGGAAAGGATGAAAATAGAGGTGAACAAAGGTTAAATAAAAGAAAAAATGAGTAGGGATAAATGTTACAAAAAGGACATGAAAAGAGAAATAAGTTTTAAAAATGTTACCCAATAATGAAAAAAAATATAAACAAAGTTAAGTAAGTGTAAGAATAACAGGAAGAATAAGACCTATTCTCTCTCTATATATGCCTCTTTCTCTGTCTGTCACTCTCAAATAAATAAATGAAAGTTAACAAAAAAATATTTTTAAAAAACGAGCATGACAAATTCCAAGAACTCTGGAATACGAACAAGAGCTAAAATCTACTCCAGGGACTGGAGAAATGGCTTAGTGGTTAGGCACTTGCCTGAGAAGCCAGCTGGAATCCCCAGACACACGTAAGCCAGATGCACAAGGTTGTGCATGTATCTGGAGTTCACTTGCAGTGGCTGGAGGCCTTGATGCTCCCATTCTCTCCCTCCCTCCCTCTCTCTCTCTCTGCCTCTTTCTGTCTGTCTGTTGCTTTCAAATAAATAGATAAAAATAAACAATTTTTAAAAAATCTACTCCAGTCCATAGGACAGAAGGAGGGGCTGAGATAACGAATGACATTAAAAAGTCCATTTAATGAAATTTTTGAATTTCCAAAATTATGCCAGGAAGATTGTTTGGTGGGTAAAGTACTTGCCATGCAAACATGAGAACATGGGTTTGAATCCCCAGAATCCAGAAAAGATGGTGGGCAATGTGGTATGCACCTGTAATTCTAGTACTGGGTTAGATGGAGACAGGGACGTCTATGAAGCTCACTAGCTAGCTAGTCTGACCACATTGGTGAAGTCTCGGCCCTGTCTCAAAGAGTTGAAAATGAAAAGCAACCAAGGAAGGCACCTGACTTCTGCCTCTGGGTTCCATACACACATGCATATCCACACACATGTGAAGATACACACACACACACTGTATATATGCACATGAAAAAGGAAAAAGTAAGTCATAGATATAGGGAAAGAAATTATTATCCATGCGCAAGAGGCATTTAGGGCCACAAATAGGTATGACTAGAGAAGAACTGTCTCATGACATATTTTATAGTCAAAATGCCAAAAGTACAAAACAAAGAAACAATATTAACAGCTATAAAATAAACATGCCAACTCACTTACAAAGGTAAACAAAACATAACTCCCAACAGGAATACTGAAAAGCCAAGAAATCATATATTTCAAGACAGGAAGCCAACCAAAATTGCTATATTAAGAACACTTACCTTTATTAAAAAATGTATTCATTTATTTTTTTAATTAGTTTTCTATTCTGCAAGGACAGGCAGTTTGGTACCATTATTAGGCTCATCCATGGCCTACCCCCTCCCCACTAGCCCCTCCTTGTTGAGGTGTATGGGTCATGCATTGTGGGGTTATCCCACAGTTACTGGAATAATAAATGTCTCTGTATATCATGGCCCAACATGTGGCTGAAGAATGTCAGAGCCACATTTATTTATTTGTAAGGAGAGAGAGAGAGAGAGAGAGAGAGAGAGAGAGAGAGAGAGAGAGAGAGAAAATGGACATACCAGAGCCTTTACCCACTGCAAACAAGCTACAGATTCATGAGCCACTTTGTGCATCTGGCTTTATAGGGGTACTGGGGAATGAACCCAGGTCATTAGGCTTTGCAGGCAAGAGCCTTAACAGCTGAGCCATCACTCCAACCCCAGAGCAGTTATATTTTTTAAATGACGGAGAATTAAGAATATTTCAAAGTAAACACAAATTACAACAATTCATGATCACTATGCCAGCACTGCAGAAAGTCCTTAACAGAATCCTAAACATACACGAGGAAGATAGTCTCAATCACAAGAACACAATATCCAGGAAGTAAATTTTTAAAAATTCCTAGAACAAAATGAACACAAAAGCATAACTTACAAGGATTTTGGGATAGAACTAAGGCAAGTCTAAAAGAAAAGTTTATAGCTTGGAGTGTTTATATTTTAAAAAATCTCACAGAAAGAGAACAGGGAGATGGGTTAGTCAGAAAAAATGCTTGCCATGTAAGCACAAGGACCTGAGTTTGGATACCTAGCACCAAAATAAAAATTTGGGTATTGGGCTGGAGAGATGGCTTAGCGGTTAAGCGCCTGCCTGTGAAGCCTAAGGACCCCGGTTCGAGGCTCGGTTCCCCAGGTCCCACGTTAGCCAGATGCACAAGGGGGCGCATGCGTCTGGAGTTCGTTTGCAGTGGCTGGTAGCCCTGGCACGCCCATTCTCTCTCTCTCTCTCTCTCTGCCTCATTCTCTGTCTGTTGCTCTCAAAAAATAAAAAAAAAAATAAAAAAAAATTTGGGTATGGTGACACATTCCTTTAATCCCAGCATTAGGGAGTCAGAAACAAGCAGAACCCTAGGGCTTACTGAAAATTAGGCTAGTCAAATTGGTGAGCTCTACATTCATCATGAGACTCTGTCTAAAAAAAAAAAATAAGGCATAGAGTGACTGAGGAGGACACCTATCTTCTGACCTCCATATGCATGCACATACATGTGCCATCAAAATGTGCATGAACACATACATGCACACTACACTCAAACACACATGTCCAAAGTGAAAATTTTAAAAAAACAAGATGAAAAAAGAGTACATAACGACAGACACTACTGAAATCCAGTGAATCATGAGGGTATAGTTTGAAGACTTATATTCCAAAGAACTGGAAATTCTAGAAAAATGAGTAAATTCCTAGAAATATATATTTGATGGTGGTTAATATCAAATTGACAGGTTCTAGAATGACCTAGAAACATCTCTGGGCATGGGTAATGAGGGAGTCTCCAAATTGGGTTAATGGAGGTAGAAATACCCACTCTAATTATGGATGGCTCATCCTATGGGTGAGGTCTCAGACTGAATAGAACAAAAGTGAACTGATCATAAGCGTTTATTGTTCTCTGCTTCCTGACTATAGATATGATGTAATCAGCTGCCTCACGCTCCTGCTGCCCTGTCTCCAAGGCCAGGATTGACTGTGAGCCAAAATAAACTCCTCATTCCTAAAGTTGCAGGTATTTTGCTGTAGCAATGAGAAAAGTAACTAATGGAATATGCCTTACTGAAGTTAAATAAAGACTATGCTAGGATTAATGGAAGCAGATACACAATAAGCAATGAGATTGAAGTAGTAACCGCCTCAATGAAGAGAAGCCCCAAAATTGGGCAAATTCACTGACAAATTCTACCAGAGTTTTGAAGACAACACCAATGCTTCTCAAACTGTTCCATAAAATAGAAAGGGAAGGGACACAAGGAAATTAAGTCTGTGAAGCCAGTATTGCCCTGACACCAAAGCCAGAGAAGTATAAAACTGTGTTAATTACTTTTCTCAATGCTGTGACTTAACACCTGGGTAGAAGCAGCTTAAAGAAGTAAGGATTTATTTGGGTTTCTAGTGGCGGGGGGTATAGTCTGTCATGGAGGGGGAGGCATAGCTGCAGGAGCAAGAAGCCGGCTGGTCACTTGCATTTACAGTCAGCCAGGCTAACTGAAATACAACGCGCTTCAGGCTTGTGGAGATTCTGTCTCAGAAAAATAAGGTGGAAATTGATTGAGGAATATACCTCACATCCTTCTCAGACCTTTGCACAGGGATGTGTCCATGCACAAACATCTGCATGCATGCACACACACACACACACACACACACACACAACATAGATACATCGCAAACACCAAAAACAGAAAAAGAGTTTGGAGAGATGGCTCAGCAGTTAAAGGCCCTTGCATGCAAAGCCTAATGGCTTGAGTTTGATCCCACAGTACCCATCTAAAGCCAGACATATCAAGCAGCACGTGCATCTGGAGTTTGTTTGCAGTGACGAGAGGCCCTGGTGTGTGTGCCCATTCTATTTCACTTCCCTCTCTCTCTCCTTCTCTCTGAAATAAATATTTGAAAAAAAATAGAGGGCTGGAGATATGGCTTAGCGGTTAAGCGCTTGCCTGTGAAGCCTAAGGACTCCAGTTCGAGGCTCAGTTCCCCAGGACCCACGTTAGCCAGATGCATAAGGGGGCACACGCATCTGGAGTTCATTTGCAGAGGCTGGAAGCCCTGGCATGCCTATTCTCTCTCTCTCCCTCTATCTGTCTTTCTTGTGTATGTCGCTCTCAAATAAATAAATAAATAATATATGAAAAAAAAATAGAAGAAAAGAAACAGAAGAGGAGGAAGAGCAGGAGGAAAAGGAGGAGAGGACAAATAGGAAGAAGGGCCAGGGTATCGAATCTCAAGGCTCACCCCCAGTGACCCACTTTCTCCATCAAGCCTCCCAAAGGTTTTATCACCTTCCCATGCAGTACTACCAACTGGGAACCAAGAGTGCAAACACCTGAGTGTGCTCAAACCACAACAATGAAAGAAAAGCACAGACCAATTTCCCTGATGAGTACACACCAACAAAGATCAATAAATGTAAGACAAAAGATCAAAAGAGCAATAAATGTAATACAGTGCATAATCATCTCAATAGATACAGAAAGACTCCTGACAAAGTTCAACACCCCTCTGTGATAAGACCCTGGAAACCCAGTAATAGAAGGAACATACCTCAAGCTAAGAATGGCTATATACAAAACAAGCCTATAGCCAATGTTATAGCACATGGGAAAAATCTAAAAGTATTCCCTCTAAAACTAGGAACTAAGCAAAGGCATCTATTCTCTCATGCAATAAAGTACTTGGAATCTTAGCTGCAGCAAGGAGACAAGATAAAGAAATAAAGGGGCACAAAGAAGAAGTGACATATGACATGATCCCATATTTAAAAGACTCTACCAGAAAACTCTCAGAGCCAAAAAACACTTTGAGCAAAGCAAAGTAAGACCTGGAACTTTAAAACTGATAAGAAAAAACACTGAAAGTTATAGGCATTAGTAAGACTATATGAAAAAAACTCAAAAGCACAAGAAAATTCTAAGGACAGACAAGCAAGATTGCATGATATTAAAAGGCACTGCCATAGCAAAGGTAACAGTTGGAACCAGGGAGAAACAGCCCATAGGATGGGAGAAACTCTGTCAGTTATCTATTTGATATGAGATTGGTATCTAGAATCTATACAGAATTCAAAAAAAACAAACACCCCAAAAGCATCCAATCAATAAATGGGAAAGTAAATTGACTAATATTTCTCAAAGAAGAAGTAAAAATGGTCAATAAAACTTTGAAAAATGTTCAACATCCATAGTTAGTAGGGAAATACAAATTAAATCTACACCAATATTCCCTCTCACTCCAAAATAGCTAGCAATAAAACAAAAGACAGGCTGGAGAGATGGCTTAGCCATTAAGCACTAGCCTGTGAAGCCTAAGGACCCCGGTTTGAGGCTTGATTCCCCAGGACCCATGTTAGCCAGATGCACAAGGGGGCGCACGCATCTGGAATTCATTTGCAGTGGCTGGAAGCCCTGGCGTGCCCATTCTCTCTCTCTCTCTCTCTCTCTCTCTCTCTCTCTCTCTCTCTCTCTCTCTCTCTGTCTCCCTCTTTCTCTCTATCTGTCACTCTCAAATAAATAAATTTAAAAATAAAAAATAAAACAACAAATGCTGACCAGGACGTGGGGAGATAGGAACACTTATACACTGCTGGGGGGAATGTAAAGCAACATAGCCACTATGGAAATCAACTTAGAGGTTCCTCGAAAACCTAGAAATAAACCTACCACATGATCCAACTATTTTACTTCTGAGTATCTGCCTGAAAGAATCTGAGTAAGTAGACAAACACACATCTGTTGCTGTGCCACTTACAATACCAAGATACGCAACCAGCTTATCTGTCTATTAACAGATGACTAGATAAAGAAAATATGGTATGGTATGTATACCCAATGTTCTTTTATTCAGTCATAAAGAAGAATGAAGTTGCCATTTGAAGAAGAATGGATGGAACTGTAAATTACTAGCTTAAGCAAAATAAGTTAGACTCAGAAGCAAATATGGCATGTTTTCTCTCAAGTGCAGAATCAGTATATAAATAAATAACATGAAAGTAGAATGGGGCCCATGAACATGGAGAAATAGGTCTAAAGGAAGGGAGGAAGAGAGGGCAATGGTGGGGAAAGACAAATTTTTTTTTTCTTTCTATCATGTGCAGAGTGTAGATTTAACTATATATACATATACTTATAAACATGAAAGCAGCAGAGGAACTATTTGTGTGGGGAGGAAGGGAACCAGCAAGAAGGAGGGAGGAGGGATATAGGAAGGCAATGGGGGGGGGTAAATATGAGTAAAGTGCAATGGTATGTATGTAAGAAAGTGCCATAATGCCACTAATCTCTATTGTATTGTATACTATCTTACAGATAGTGAAAGAGAAATCAGAAAAAATAAAACACAATGGACAAAGGAAAGGCAGATTCCACTTCTCAGTCTCACAAACAGAAACTCACACTCAGGAAGACATGGCATTAGCTGATCCTTCAGTTGTGTGTGCTTTTCAGATCACAACTTCCTTTAGAAATGTCATAACTTATTCTGGCTAAGTAAAGTCCAGTAGCTGACTACTGTGTCGCAGCGTCGACTGATCACTACAACAATGGGCGCTGTGGAGAGTTTATTGCGTTTTGTGTCTTCTTTGTCCTATACCCAGCGGATTTCTCTTTAGATACGTGTTTCTGAAGGCACTTAAAAATGTCCATTTGCATTTTATTGGAACATTAGAAAATGATAGCTGTTTGATAATTGGGCAATATGCTTAGCAGTTGGCTGGTTCAATGTATTGAAACATAAAGGGAAAGACTGAAAGCTTACTTTGGGCATAAGAAACAACAACGTATGTTTTCTGAGGTAGAAACATATATATTTGACTTAGATGACCTCTCTCTTCAGATTTCATAGCATAATACATTCAAAATAAAGATTTTATATCCTGATAATTACTAGTTAAAATACCCTGTAAAAACTCTTCCTAAGCAATCTTAGTAAATAACAGAGCCATAGCATCCCTTTTTAAGTTCTAATATTCCTATACAAAAGTCATGTCTTTATTACTTGTTCATAGTCCTTCATCTATAAGCCATTAAAAGAAGAAAAATGTTGCCATGAAGTCATAAATTAATTTAGTTTTGATCATCCAGAATGTAATATTTAATATTCTGGACTTAAAATTGCTTTCTAGCTCCATTATAATTCTGTTAATATCATAATAACCTGAGGCATCAACCACTATCACAAAACCACATGCTTATCTGTTTGTGGCACTAGTCATAATTGAAAGAAGCTGCTTATGAGGGTTGAGTCAAAAACAAATATTTTTTAAAATTCCAGGAGTTCTAAGAGTGGTCTACATTTTTCATATAGAAATGAAATTTTCCTTACAGAGTGAAATTTCACCTACATCTATTATGTAAATTTCAAAAACAGAAAAAATATCAAACTATCTTTCTTAGCAGGGTTCCCTCCTAACTTAAAAAAATAAATGTGCACGGAGCGTTATCAGTTTATTAAGCACAGCAAACACCCTTTTCACAGCTGTCACTGGGGAAATCAACATGTCCTGCCATTTTGTTATCATTTCTGTAATTCCTCCATTGAAATCTGCTTAATGGAACAAAACCCTCATAATCCAAACAATGTATCTTAAAGCTAAAACACCATCCAAAATGCTAATCCTTTGTGTCTAGATAATCACTCTCCCAAGGATGATTACTTATTTACTATTTGAAAAGAACTGCCTCTTAGCTGCACTAAAGTTTATATGACCAGCAACCTGAAGACGGACACTCAGAAATACTACAAATAACCCACGGTACCTGCTCCTATGACTCCACTTCTGTTCTCAGACGGGAATGACTTGCTCCTTCCTACTGGTCCTACTGGTCTAGAAATAGATGTACAGAGGAACAGAAGAAGGAACAAGGCAAGGCATGATTCCATACCTGCTCCACTGCTTCACAGCCACGGGATGCTCCTTGCCATCCTTCCCACGCAGGGTCAAGCAGGCCGATGGAGTTAGGTTACTTTTCATTTGTTACTCTATCAGCCAATTGGTTATCCCTCTGGAAAACATAACACAGAGAGAATAAAACATTCATGACCGTAGAGTGTGCCATTACAGTGCATTCTGCGATGCCGAATGTATGTCACATCCACTCTGGCAGCAGCTTGCCCCAACCAGCCCACGGTGGACCTGCCCTGCGTTCCTATTGAGAAAGTATGCTGATCTCCTCGCCTGCAGAGTAGATTCTTACAAATTTTATTACTAATCAGTTGTTTTATTTACAGGAACATTAACAAACTGCATTTTTAGTGACTGATTTTTTATTAGTTCAACTGTTTCCATAGCTTCAAATTACCCTAATATTTGTCAAGATGCACGGAGTCACAGTAGTTTAATCTTTGGTTTAAATAATCCTAAACTATTTTTTTTCTTCTTTTTTTTTCAAGGTAGGGTCTCACTCTAGCCCAGGCTGACCTGGAATTCATTATGGAGTCTCAGGGTGGCCTCTAACTCACGGCGATCCTCCTACCTCTGCCTTCCGAGTGCTGGGATTAAAGGCATGTGCCACCACGCCCGGCAAATAATCCTAAACTCTTATAGAAAGGCATGTGATAAACAGGTCCTATGATTACAAGTAAGATCCTACTGACTGAAAAAGCCTTAGACGAAGCAACAGCAACCCCAGAATTGGCTGCAGAGGCTAAAGGTAAGAATGTGGGTTCCTTAGCACAGGTAACCAAGCCTAAGGCTATATTGCATACACACTGCAGAACACTTTCACCTCTAGAGGGCATTGTTCTTTTAGATAACAATCAGATTTATAGGTGGTCAGAGTTTAGGAAGCAGACACAGAGAAGTGGGGCAGCAAGAGGCAAGGGAACGCAAATCTAGAGACTTAAGAACTAGAGTCAAGTGCCAGCACCACTTCAGCTTTGAACAAGTCCTTTAAAGAAATGAAAATAGGCCGGCGTGGTGGCGCACACCTTTAATGCCAGCACTTGGGAAGTGGAGATAGGAGGAGCACCATGAGTTTGAGGCCACCCTGGGACTACATAGTGAATTCGAGGTCAGCCTGGACTAGAATAAGACCCCCTACCTCAGAAAACCAAAAAAAGAAAAAAGAAAAACAACGAAAATAGTTGTTGTATTAATAAAATGAGAATATGGATAACTGTTTTTCAAAACATGAAGCTTAATTTTCAAATTCTGCTCAATAACAAACATTTTAGTAAAATTTATTATTTTTCACAATTAATTAGCCTTCTTAAACCACCATTTTTTTTTTTTTAAGTACTGCATAAGCAGTAGCTTTAAAAAAATAAGTACGGGGCCAGCCATGGTGGCACACGCCTTTAATCCCAGTGAGTAGGAGGCAAAGGTAGGAGGATAGCTATGAGTTTGAGACCAGCCTGAAACTACAGAGTGAATTCCAGGTCAGCCTGAGGTACAGTGAGACCCTACCTTAAAACATAAGTACTGTTAAACTCTGGGGTGAAGTGGAGCTGTGGCTGTGGGAAGGAGCAAGCCCAGGCTCTTACTGCCCATTTGTACCAGTCCTTCACTGATACAGGCATGAGTCTGAGTGCTAGGAAAACACTGAGAAATAAACGCAAACACACACCCTGGGCTTCCCAGAGTTGCAGACTTCCAGAAGAGTAGCCAAATAGTCATTCAGGAAAATTATAAAAGTCAAACTTTGGAGAGATGCCACAAGACTATATAAAAGCTATAAACACAAAACGATCAGGCAAAAACAAAAACAACCAAGTAAAGATCTGAAAAGAAGCAAATGTAAGGGTTGCCTGCAGACATAAATATACCCCAGGCAAACAGAGAGGAGGTTGAAAGGCCCTAGGCGTGGTGGCACACACCTTTAGTTCCAGTGTTCGGGAGGCAGAGATAGGAGGATCACTGAAGTGCAAGGCCACCCTGAGACTACATAGTGAATTCCACATCAGCCTGGATTAGAGTGAGACCCTACCTGAAAAAAACAAGAAAACAACAACAAAAGAAGAAGGAGGAGGAGGAGGAGGATAAGAAGAAGGGCCCAAGGTGCTTAAATTGGAGAAATAAAAGAGAATGAAGCTATGTCTCTTATACATAGAATATTATTACATGCCTATACATAGATGGCTTCTGATAGTTACATCACAAAAAGACACACGCAGAGATGGAGGGAATCATTTGCCATGTAGCCAGGCTAGACATTCTAGAAAGGACGAGTTCCAGTGATGGGAGTATAAGGATATGAGTGATGGGGGGCATGTAAACAACTCCTTCATCCTTGGAAAAGGAGAACTTAGAAGATCCTTGGAAGGTTGAACTTATGGAGCCTTTCTATGAGGTGAAAGTGGGAGTGAGAACCATGTTGATGAGGGAAGGAAAGGTGTGAAATGCTAATTTTTATGGTTTGAATACAAAATGCCCCACAGGCTCATGTTTTAAATGCTTGGACCCCATCTTTGGGCAGTTCTGGACACGTCATGAGGTAGAGCCTAGATGGTGGAAACAGTCAATAAGAGACAAAGCCTCTGAAGGTTCTATCTGGTCTCTGGTTCCTGCCCCACTCTGCTTCCTGGTCTGCCTTGATATGAACAGACTCTGCCACCCTCTCCTGCTGGTATGAACTGAGCTTCTCTGCCCTCCTTCTCTGCCATCATGTACTGAAACCCTTCAAAAACCATAACCCAGAATGAATCCTCCTTCCCTTATGTTGTTTCTGTCAGGCAATTTGGTCACAGCAAGGTAAAAGAACCTCATATATTAATTTACCTCGTGTGTCCCCTTAATGGCTGCTAAGGAGCTTTTCTACACCTCTGACTCTAGCAGATGGTTAGAGTGTAATAACAAAGCTGCACTGGCACACACTCTGCACACTCTGCAGTGGCACTGGATGAAGTACGTGCATATTCAGTCAAAACAAGCTAACACATGAGTACCAGAGCCCATGGTTGTTCATGAAAATTTGTATCTAAGAGGGCTCAGATATCGCTGCTATTGAACACAGAATGCACAGCGTCGCATAGCTCTAACAAATCAGGGCTTCCCAACACCACGAGTAAGGGCATTGCTGCTACACTGTGGCTATTCTTATTACCTCTACAGCGTCACTGTTGTGGCTTGAATATGAAATTTTCCTCCCCTAGTCACATGTGTTGAACCCTTGGTCCCAAAGTAGTGGTGATTTTTGTGGAAGCAGCTGAAACCTGAGGAGATATGTCATAAAGTAGAGGAAGTAGGTCACGGGGATGGGGACATGTCTCTAAAAGTTCTACATGGTCCCCACTCCCTTCCTCACTCTCAGCTTCCAAGGGGTGAACAGGCTTCTTTTCCACACATCCCCAGCTCCGTGATGTTCTGCCAAAGCATGTGGAACCAGGTGAGCATGGACTGACAGTCCTGAAATCATGACCAAAAAAGTATTTTCTTCCTTGTTTTGTCAGATATTTTGTCCACCTAATACAATTTTTTATGAGAGAGAGAAAATTGGCACGCTAGGGCATACAGCCACTGCAACTCAACTCCAGACGTGTGCACCTTCTTATGCACATGTGCGACCTTGCATGTTTATGTTGTTATGTTATTGCATATGGAACTCATGCCATTACTGTTCTCTATTATTGTCGTTTGGAGGTTTGGAGGTTTGGTTTGAGTTTTGTGTTTTCAATGCTGGTAATAGAACCCAGAGCCTCTTCCTTGCCAGACAAATGCTTCACCACTGAGCCACATCCCAAGCCCCATGTCCTCCCTTCGTAAATTGCAAAGGCTTAAATAATTTGGTCAGGATTATTGTGTTCAATGAATTTAGAAAAGAAAAATACAGCTCATTTCTTTCTGTTCTTTTTGCATATTAATTATACATAATAATGGGTTAGGTCATTTCTTCATTATGTAAAATGAAGATACTGTTGACTACCACTCTAGATATAACTAAGAACTATTCTAGCATTTTCCTTACATGCTCTTTTGTAAAAATCAAGTGCTATTTGTTTCAGGAGAGTAAATTGGTAAATTCATATACTTTTTAAATATTTTTTTTCAAAGATAAAAATATCCTTTTAAAAGATAAGTTACAGGCTGGAGAGATGGCTTAGCTGTTAAATCATATGCCTGTGAAGCCTAAGGACCCAGGTTCTATTCTCTAGGCCCCATGTAAGCCAGATGCACATGGTGGCGCGTGCATCTGGAGTTTGTTTGCAGTAGCTGGAGGCCCTGGCATGCCCATTCTCACTCTCTCTATCTCTCTTTCTATCCCTAATACATGAATAAATTAAATAAAATAGATGTTTAAAAAAATAAAAATAAAATAAAAGATAAATTACAAGAGCCACACGTGGTGGTGCAGGCCTTTATTCCCAGCACTCGGGAGGCAGAGATAGGAGGATCACCATGAGTTCAAGGCCACTCTGAGACTACAGAGTGAATTCCAGGTCAGCCTGAGCTACAGTGAGACCCTACCTTGAAAAACAAAAAAACAGAAAACAACAAAAACAAAAAGATAAGTTACAAAGGAATGAAATTTGAATATTGGCAAGTCCATACATATATAGAAAGCGCAGAACCATAGAAGACTAAGGAGAAGGAATAAGATTGGAACTCTCTAGAATCACTTAGGAAGATTTAAATAAATAATGCCTGTGGCCACCCAGATTATCCCTAAAAAATATCGTGGTTGGGCTTGAGCACTTTTAGGGGTGTCAGGTGGTACTTGTGAGCTGCTGTTGACCCCACATCAGACAGAGCCGACACAGAGAGCTCTTTAGTTAAGTAATGTGAACAACACCTGCTGCCCAGGCAGCACTCGGTAGGAATTTTCCAAGGCTCAGGTTTCCTAAGAAAACATTTGCTGGAGATAATGACATCCATGTGACTAAACACAAAATAAAATTTGGTTTCACATAATTTCACTCAAGAAGGAGTATCCAAAAAAAATAATAATAACACTTCTGTTTCTTAAGCTATCAGCAAGTCATCCTCTATGAGCCCTGTATTCTCTTACAAAGCTGCCATAAAACCTGATCACATTTTGTCTCCCAGGCCTTTGATGAAATGGAACAATAATTATACTAGAGACTTTTATATGTGCCTACTGTTTTCTACAGTTAGTATGAACACTGGTTAAGTTACTCTCTCCTTGTCTACCTAAATCAGAACCTTGAGCCACTGGAAGTGCTTTAAGAGTTTGAATATACAATTCTAGTAGATTTCATCCCAAGCCTATAACTCATCTCTAGTTTGAATAAATTATACAACAATTGAGAAACCTCTCCCCTGTTACTCTGTTGGTCAAGGCACTTTAGCCAGTACCATAAGAACTTTGAAGGTGGTAGTGATGATGTGATCATGGCAGTGGTACTGGTGGTAGAGATAACAGTAATTAACACGATCTAGAGTAGCTCACTTAGCCTTTAACAAGTATAACATAGTAAAATGATGATTTCTTCGTTTTGAAATTCGGTCTGGTCTCATCTGATAGCCCAGTTCTACTGGGTTCACAGTACTATTGACAAAAACCTTCCTGGACTGTACTTAAGTTGGGCTTTTCTATTGAGAAGTCATCTTTGGTGTCTCTCTGGGTGGCTTGTAAGATAGCTTGTTTGGGGCCTGGAGAGATGGCTTAGCGGTAAGCGCCTGCCTGTGAAGCCTAAGGACCCTGGTTCGAGGCTCAATTCTCCAGGATCCACGTTAGCCAGATGCACAAGGGGGTGCATGCATCTGGAGTTCGTCTGCAGTGGCTGGAGGCCCTGGTGCGCCCATTCTCTCTCTCTCACTCTTTCCCTCTTTCTCTCTCTTTGTCGCTCTCAAATAAATAAATAAAATAAAATATTTTTAAAAAAAGATAGCTTGTTTGCCAGATAGAGAAAGAATCTGTCATCTTAATCTCTGATAACCCTCAATATCTTATCAAACTCCTCACCCTCCTCCCTTGGTATCCAATACCTTGAATTGCCTCCCATCAGAATTTGGAGAGATTTGTTTCACCAGAACCTCTCCTTTCCCCAGTGTTTTCTTTTTAGTAATTTTCTGTCTACTGATCCTGACTCTGCTCCTAGGTCATTGATCTCAGAGAGCTCATACTAATCCAAATGGAGCCCAATTCTATACCGAGGTCTTCTTTCCCTTTTATAATAGTTCTCGAGTAAAACCTACTTACACAACTTTATTTTTTTAAAAGTGTGAGGAGGGAGATTTCATACTTTCATTTTATAAAGAATATGAAAGAGGTTAAGTGAATTATCCAAGGTCATCAGGCATTAGAGCAGATGCCATCTTTGACACCAGCCTGGCTGGTTCTAAGGCGAAAGCTCTAATTCACCACAAAGCTTCGCTTCAGAAATGTATGATTCCAGGAGCCGTCTGCCTGCTATCTTTCTTTGCAAACAAATCTGTGACTGAGATGGGTAGTACGTGAGTTAAAGCTCAAGAAAGAAAGGTACTAATGGCTTTAAACAAGTGTCCGCCAAAAAGCTGTCGCATTGAGGAGGCCCGCCTCTCAGTAACAGTGTCAAGGACTTGGTCAAGTAAGTCTCTAACTCTGAGCACTGTGTTGCTGAAAAAACATTGACTAAGCCTTGTCCCCTGCTAAGACAAGAAGTATGTGCTTTATATGTGTGAGATTTAAACACTTTGTTGCTTACTTAAGACAAGCAATTGCTGTAATAAACTAATGAAGCTTCTAGTCCAATAGACTTGCTTATTGGACTGAATATCTGTAAACAGAACTTTGAACCTTTTGTCCCCTGTTCACATTAGCTCAAAATGTCTTTTGTTAGTCAACTAAAAAAAAAAAAAAAAAAAAAAAAACCGAAGGTGAAAACAAACTTTTGTTCAAGGCAAAAGTCTCTCTTAGTTTTGTTTGTTTGTTTGTTTGTTTTTCAAGTTAGGGTCTCACTCTAGTCTAGGCTGATCTGGAATTCATGATGTAGTCTCAGAGTGGCCTCCAACTCATGATGATCCTCCTACCTTGGCCTCCCAAGTGCGGAATTAAAGGTTTACACTACCATGCCCTGCCCCCCCCCCCCCCCCCCCCCCCCGCTTTTTGAGGCAAGGTCTCACTTTAGTCCATGCTGAGCTGGACCTTACCCCACAGCCCAGGCTGACCTCAAGCTATAGGGATCCTCCCGCCTCAGCCTACCAAATACTGGGTTTAAAGGCATTATCCACCACACCCAAGAGGCCCTGGTGCCCCCATTCTCTTCTCTCTCCTCACAGATAAATCAATAAATACTTTTTTTAAAAAAGGCTAAGCAAGACACTCATGTATTCAGTTTAGTCTTAATGCAAGGCAGACCTGCTATTCAATGTGGCTGTGTTGCCCTCTGGTGTTCAAAAAGAGAGCAACACTAAGCAGCAGCTTTCAACTTGAAAAAATTCCTGCCTCAAATCACCTGTGACCTTTCATAAGCACACTGCCTCACCCCCAACCCCAGCCACCTGAGTAGGGCAAGGGGCTGTAGGGAGGGTAAGTCTGGTGATTATGGGAACTGGTGAGAAAACACTCATGGAAACACTCAGGCATGGTATGTCTACAAACGATGCTGTCCTTTTGTTGGATTCTAAAACTCAAGTTTATAAACATGAGGACATATTACACAGTCAGGGGATTTAAGTTATAACCTTACACAAATCTGATTTTAGGGTGATGCTATATGTGTATCAAAACATTACATTGCATCCCATAAATGCATAGTTACTATGTGTCAATTTTTAAAAGTAATTTTGAGAGAAAAATAAGATTATAAAAAGTTGCTTTTGGGCTGGAGAGATGGCTTAGTGGTTAAGCGCTTGCCTGTGAAGCCTAAGGACCCCGGTTCGAGGCTCGGTTCCCCAGGTCCCACGTTAGCCAGATGCACAAGGGGGCGCACACGTCTGGAGTTCGTTTGCAGTGGCTGGAAGCCCTGGGGCGCCCATTCTCTCTCTCTCCCTCTATCTGTCTTTCTCTCTGTGTCTATCGCTCTCAAATAAATAAATTAAAAAAAATTTTTTTTAAAAAAGTTGCTTTTGAAGTTTCTGAGAGGAGGAACCCTGGAACAACTGTTAAACTTCTAGATGTCGGATTTCCCAGTTATCAACTGGAACAAGACAGAGGCCCCAGAGGGATCCAGGGAAAAACAGCTGCAAAAAATCAAGAATCCACAGGACAGATTTGGCTGATTCATAAGCTATGAGGAGATGCCAGGACTGAGATGTTCCATCCCTTCTCTCAGGACACATGAAGATTCCAAATATGACAGGTCTTGGCTAGATTTCTCTGGCCAGTATGGTGGTATGTAAAATTAGTCTTTATATATAGCGTATCAAATTTTAAGTCTGAGCATGCATCTTGGTCAGTTTGTTTCCTGGGCGTCCTCACCCTGACACCACATTGGCCTTCTCCTCCAGACCTCTCAGACACTCCATTCCACCCTTGATGTCTCTACGACCTGCAGGCTCTCATCCTGCCCATGTCCAGCCCTGGGTCTGATAGCTTGCCTATATTCTATGAGGTAATCTTGACATAGAACTCTCTCTCTCTCTTTCTCTGCTAGTCATTGCTCTAGGAGCCTTCTGCCCATGTGACCCAGTCATCCTCCCTACAGCCTCCCTTGCCCTACTCAGGTCCCTGGATGAGTTCCAGCTTTTAAGTTTTAAACCCCAGTCTCACACCCTGCCTTGCTTGTCTTGCCAGCCAACTCTGTCCTACACATGGTGCTTACATCTTGCTAATATTTCTGAGTCCCTCAGCCCACATCTGTCGGTTGTGACCTTTTTATTTATTTATTTTTCTAGTTAGTTAGTTAGTTATGAGAGAGAGAGAGAGAATAAAGAGAGAGAGAATAGGTGCACCAGGGCCTCCAGCCACTTCAAATAAACTCCAGATGCATGTTACGCCATGTGCATCAGGCTTATCTGGAGAGTTGAACCAGGGTCTTAGGCTTCCCAAGCAAGCACCTTAACCACTAAACAATCTCTCCAGCCCAGTTGAGACCTTCTAAAAATATTGTATTTATTATTCATTTGCAAGGACAGAGAGAGAAAGAAAGTTGACATGACAGGGCCTCTTGCCACCGCAAATGAATTCCAGATGCAAGTGCCACTTAGTGCATCTGGATACTGGGGAAATGAATCCAAGCTGTCAGATTTTGCAAGCAAGTACCTTTAACTGCTGAGCCATCTCTCCAGCCCCAGTTGTGACCGTTTTGTCACCCCTTCCTCATTCAGATAAAACTCTCAGATCATCAATGTAGTTATTCCTTTGTTAACACCCTTCATTCTTTACACCATCCCCGTCAACACTTGGTTGTATATGTCCCAATGGGACAAGTGCTGTCTGTACAGATCCATGGTCTCCAGTCCTAGGGAGAGCTGTACCCTGAACAGCATCTTTCTGGGTGTCCCTGTGGGACTTTTCACCATTGGCCTTCCTCAATTTCAGCCAAAGACATTTTATACTGCACCAGAGGGGGAAAAAATTGAGTGTGTTCTATTGTTAACAAAATATATCCCCATGGATTCTTTTGACCCACACAGTGACTGGTACAGGCATACTTGAAAGAGTATTATTATCATTATGGGCAAACAAACTGAAGTTCAGAGGGGTTAAACACAGACATGAGGCAGTTATTACTAATGGAGCCTGAGTAGGAAGGGGTCTCCAAACTCAGAATCCCAGTTAAGTGTGAAGCAGGTGCTACTTTCTCAGGGACCAGACACACCAGGGTGAGTGCCCACGTCTAGAGAGTGCTGCCTTCTCCACAATGCCCATGCTGCTGACGAGGCACTGGCAGCTCATTCATTTATTCCTGTTGTAAGAAGCAAGGAGAAGATGGTCTTGAAAACAAGAATGTTATCTTTCTTTCTTTTGAAAGATGAAACTACCAAGGATTGGGTTTCTTGTGTACATATTTATCTGCTATTTTGAGAGCCTTTGGCTGAAAACAAGCTTATCCACTCAGTAACTTGGCTCACAACTTTGAAACCACTACGAGTTGGAAAGCCAGACCAAGATTTGGTAAAAGCATGATCCCACAGAAACAGGACACTGCATCGGGCCCGTGAAGCTGCCATGGAGGACAGTCCACTGGGCAGATCCAGACAGAGAAGCTATTTTCTATAAATACATGATACCATCCAAAACTACTTCTGCTGGGAATGAGGTACCCAACGGATTCACTTGCTGTGACTTCAGACAGATAAAGAGTCTCAGCTCCTTACTGGGTCTTCCAAGCATTCTTTCCACAGGGATCTTGTTCTGTCAATAAAAGGACACCCCTGCATCTTCCAAGATCTTTGTGCCTTGGCTATATTGTTGTACACCAAAGTGAACATTGGAAACTTGCTGACCACCCAAATGGGGTTCTGGTGGGACCAGGGGATGCCCCATACCATCAGAGCTGGTCTATAGCCTACACCAAGAAATCTGAACCAGGATACTTGGCTTTTAACTGTGTAGACATAGGTGAGGGACTCACATTCCTCAGTGTCAGAGTGCTCCTTTGTTGTGGTCAAAGCAGCACTGTGAGAACTGCTCAGGCTGTCAAGATGAAAGGGGTTTGGGGAGCAACCAGAGAGGGGTACAAGTACACAAGACACCCTCCAAGGCTCAGGAAACATTTCAGAAGATGTAGCAGAAAAAAACAAGAATCAAAGGATGGGGAGATGTACTTTGGGATGCTATCTTGTGGCTATGAAGTGAGTACTGCACTGATGACCTCACAGTGGCTGTCCTCACCTCACAAGACATGCACAATACTGGGCCCAGAAACGTCATCATGAATGATAGAAGAGGGGGAAAATGACATCAAAATAAGAGAGTACTTGAAAAAAAGTGGTTCCATGGAAGGAGAAGGAATGAGGCGACAAAATCACTTAATTAATGGGAGAGGATTATGATCGAAATACATTATGTACATGTAGATGAAAATGCATCACACATATACACATACAAAATAAACTTTTTAAGTTGCTAGGGGAAATGGAAAAATGAGGCACAGCAACATGCCAGGAAATGAACACGGAACAACCACAGAAAAGAAAGCCTGGCAGGTAACCCACACCTACAGAATTACTGGTTTATGCATATTTATTTATTTATTTTTGATTCATGCATATTTAAAGGTAGTTTTATAAGCAAAGTATGGAGAGAAATGGAATGGAGTTGAGCTGGTTCATGGGAACAGTTAACGTAACTGAGGAGAATTGTGTTAGCTCAAGACAAGAGTTCGGAAGGGGATCCTCACCGTCCCTGCCTACTGCAGCCCAGCCCCATAGTGACCTTGGCATACTGCCCCTTGCCAGGGCAGAGTTGGGTGGTGGGAAGAGCACAGAGCTGTGGTAAACACTGAGCAATAGTGTCCACACAAAGCACAAGCATGTGGCTTTTGGTAAATAGTAATTATTATGCTCTGTGTTCCCTTCAAAGGCAAAGGAGAGTGGAGCCCTTTTAGGAGCTCCAAGCTGCACTCAGTCCGACAAGCTCAGACATGTGAAGCCAAGGATGATCCCCCTCTTGTCCCACTGCTGTCTCTAAGCTTTGAGCAATAGCTCATGTCTTCAGCTTTCTTCCAACCCAGAGGGTTGGGGGAGCCCCAGGGCCTGTGGGGGAACGCAGCACCCATGATGGAAGATAGTGGCCATGCACTGGTTACAAGCACCAGCTTGTTGGAATTCCCAGCTCTGCCTTTTGTTTGCTATGCTGTGTAGATAAGTTACTTCAACTCTTTGAACCTGTTTCCTCACTTCTAAAACCTTCATTAAATAGACACTGACCAAATGAGAATTAAATGGCTTTCCACATGGGATCGCTGTCTCTGTTTTAACTGTTCACTAGGTGTGGTGGTTAACTCTATGTGTCAACTATGAGGCTGTAGAGTGCCCAGATATTTGGTCAAATGGTATTCTTTGTGCATCTGTGAAGGAGTTTTGGGTGAAATTAACATTTGAATCAGTAAACTGAGTAAAGCAACTTCAGCTGAATGCCCAAAAAGAACCAAAGAACCTTCTCTCGAGTTACAAGGAATGTCCTTTTTACCTGCTAACTGACTACTTGGTGCTAAGATGTTTTTCTTCTCTGCATTCCGGATTGAATCAAAGCATCAGCTTTCCCTGAGTCTCATGCATAAATGCTCATTGTGGATAGTAGGATTTGTCAGCATTCAAATCATGTGAATGAATTTCTTCTCCTTCTCCTTCTCCTTCTCCTTCTCCTTCTCCTTCTCCTTCTTCTTCTTCTTTTTTGGTTTTTCAAAGTAGGGTCTCACTCTAGTCCAGGCTGCCCTGGGATTCATTGTGTAGTCTCAGGGTGGCCTTGAAATCAATTTCTTTTTTAAAAAGTAGTTTTGTTGAGAGAGATGGCTTAGTGGCTAAGGTGCTTGCCTGTTAAGCCCAAGGACCCAGGTTCAATTCCTCAGTACCCACGTAAGCCAGCTGCACACAGTGGCACATGCTTGTGGAGTTCATTTGCAGTAGCTATCTCTCTATCTCTCTGTCTGTCTCAAATGTAGAAAAAGAAATATGGGCACTCGCTGCTGCAAACAAACTCCAGATACATGCACCACTTTATGCATCTGGCTTTATGTGGGTACTAGGGAATTGAACCTGGGCCATCAGGCTTTGGAAGCAAGCATCTTAAGTGCTGAGCCACCTCCCCAGCTCTCAGTTTCTTGTTACAAATATGTCCTATTATCTTTGTTTTTCTGAGGAACCTTGACAATATAGTAGGGATTTTAAAAATTAAAAAGATTTATGAGTGGCTGGGGAGATGGCTCAGCAGTTAAGGCACTTGCCTGCAAAGCCAAAGGACCCTGGTCCATTTTCCCAGTACCCACATAAAGCCAGATGCACAAGGTGGCACATGCATTTTGGAGTATATTTACAATGACTAGAGGCCCTAGCACACACTTTCTCTTTCTAATTGTCTCTATCTGCCTCTCTCTCTCTCTCTCTCTCTCTCTCTCTCTCTCTCTCTCTCTCTCTCATAAAAAAAAATACAAAAAAGACATAAAAGTAAAATGGATTGGTTATGAAGAAGTTGAGTGCAAGGATGATAAGAAAGGGTAAAGGAGGTGAATATGAGTAAAATACATTATATACATGTACACATATATACTGAAATTGTCAAAACTAAAAACTAAGGGGAGAAGTGGTGTTTGAAATTGTGTTGTTTAACAATCTGGGAGAAATGCCCAGATCTTCTAAAACCAAATGAGAAAGACAGAGAAACAGAGACACACAGAGAAAGAGAGAGAGAGTCTAAGAAAGACATTTTAGGTTTACATAGGTAATGATTGCATTTGGGCTATGGTTCTTCCACTCCTTTACTATGATGAAGTCTCTGAAATACAAACCTGGCTCTACTGAAGAGGGTTAAGAAAGCACTCTGCATCAGCCTCTTTCTTTGGCTTATAGAGGTAGCAAAGAGCTCCTGCAGCAAGGATCTATGAGGATGCCACCACGATTCCAGGCACAGGGAGAAGAGCTCTGAGGAGACTCAAGACATTATCTAAGGATCACTGGAGAGGTAGCTCAACAGTTAAAGGAACTTGCTTGCAAAGCTCACTGACTTAATAGGGTTCAATTCCCCAGCCCCCGTGTATAGCCAGATGTACAAAGTAACACATGTGTCTGGAGTTCATTTGCAGTGGAAAGAGGCCCTGAGGTAGTACTCTCTCTTTCTCCCACAAATAAATAAATATTTTTTTTTAAAAGAAGAATGAAATCAGTGAAAGAATAACATGCCAGAGAAGGGCAGGAAGACCATGGGAGGAGAAAGGGAAAGAGAAGACAGTGCACAATAGCAAAGGCTGTCCTCATACTAGCATGCTGAGAGGCAGTGGTACCAGGAGGGAAGGGGCAAGCCCAGCCCAGCTGGCCAGGCTGAAGATGTGCTGCTGCTTCTGGAGGGAAGAAAGGTGGTATAAAGTGATGTTTAAGTAAAAGAAGAAGCTCTGTTTAGTTCCTTTACATTTCTAGGTAGGAATAAAGGACATGGGGCTTCAGCTGGTATTTACCCGTTCTTGTACAGACCATGGCTTTAACAGAGAAAGGAAGACATAAGAAATGAACAGTGGATCTCAGTGACATTCAAGAACATGACTGACTTCTTGGTGATGACAGGTTCCCAGACAACAGATATTCAGCAAGGAAGACCTGTGGTCTACAAAGACTATCAGAAGGCTAGGATGGTAGAAGTCACGTATCCCAGTGAAGCCTTTTAGCTGAAGTGTGAGTTGGAGAAGGTTATTAATATGTATACTATGAAGGGCAATAGGAGATGATTTGCTCAATATTTCCTAGGAAATTAGCAAGAAGACTATTAGGAACATTATGACCCATGCAGTTCCTTAGCCACAATGTTTACTGGACTCTAATGTGCCCTGGAGATTCTAGAAAATGGATGAGATCCAGGCTTTCTATCAAGTGGAAGTTCCAAAAAGAAGGTGTCTTGGGAAATCTTGATCTGCCTCCTTCAAAATTTTATGTCTAAGAAGGAATAAAAATCCTGACACTCTGAGCTTAATTCTGATTTGTAAAGAAGTAATCACAGATTGGCCATGGAGCTGTGGAAGTTTTCGGTTTATAACTAAAGCTTTGACATATTTGAATAAGTACAGAAATTTGGAAAGTGTGTTTTGCAGATTTAGAGAAAGGATTGATCTTTTGCTCATAAAGTAGGGTTCTAATAAGACTCATAGACATTATAATCACAGATGATCCAAGGGAAAATGATGCACTAAGTTTCTGTGGCTGCAGAGGGAGTCTCTTACTTCTGCTTTGAAAACAGTGTGGGGCTGAGGGCAGCTAAGAGGACAGCGTGATCCACAGAGTGTCTGATGAATGGAGTAGTGAGCCTTTCAGGAGCTGAGGACTGTAGAGAAGTACAGCAGCATTTTTTTTAAGGATTAGAGAGACTTTGTTACATTAAGAGAAGGAAGTGCAAAGATCTTCCACCACGTGGAAGGTGAGAGAGGGCAAAGGCACTTTTAAAAACACATTTTACTTCAATGTTTATGCATAGAGGACATGTGAAATAAATGGAGATATATCCATTGCAGATTTAGTGAAGCAGATCTGTGTGAGCCTATGTAAAAATGCTATGATAGGAAACGTTTCATCATTGAAAAATAAACAAGGGGCTGGAGAGATGGCTTAGCAGTTAAGCACTTGCCCGTGAAGCCTAAGGACCCCAGTTCGAGGCTCCAGTACCCACGTAAGCCAGATGCACAAGGTGGTGCATGCATCTGGAGTTTGTTTGCAGTGGGTGGAGGCCCTGGCAGTCTGTTCTCTCCCTCTCCCTCCCTCCCCCCCCCATCTGTCACTCTCAAAAAAATAAAAATAAACAAAAAAATTAAAAAATATAAACAAGGGGCTACTGGGGTCTGAACATAGGAGCACATCTAGATCAGGTGCCAGGTTCCCACAACCTTGCGATAAAGGTGTGAACCAGTAGCAATCTTGAAGGAAAAAACTGTCTCGACTGAGAACAACTAGAAGATTCAAATGCCGTGCTCAAACTCAAACTTAGGCACACACCTTCAGAAAGAACTAGCTTCAAAGGTTCAGGACCCACAGAGTAAAACCCAATAAAGTACAGCACAAAACAAGGAGCCAAATAATAGCAATTGCCTGTAGAAGGCACCATAAGTAGCCTCAGAGAGATACCTCTCAGAGCCCTGGGGATACCCAGCCCATAGCCCTGGTGAATATAGATAATCTAGTATCCATTTACTATATGTCACTTTGTTGCCCACAAAATAGTCCTTTTTGACTACTGTCAAGATCTTAACAATTTATCACCTCTATCCCATTTTGGAATCCCAAGTTTGTTCTCCATGTTTCAATTCTAACTTTTGGTTTGTCATCTTTCAAGAGCAGAAGTAGATACAGAGGTCACATACTGTAGTGGTCACTAATGATTTCCATACCAGGGAATGCTTTCCAGCAAGGAGGAACAAACTAGAGACACACATAGCAACATCAATAGGTTTCAAAAACATTATCTTGAGTGAAACAAAAAAACAGCAAGACTTTGAATTGTTCCATTTCATTGCTATAACCGACCTACATTTATAGAAGCCTACTTTTAAAGCATATGAAATGCATTTTATATAAATTATAAATCAATAAAATGAATATAAACAGAAATAGGTTTTTTTTTTGTTTTTTTTTTTTTTTTTTAGTTTTATTCATTTGCAAGTAGAGAGAGAGAGAAAGAGAATGGGCATGCCAGAGCCTCTTGCCATTGCAAATGACTTCCAGATGCATGCACTATTCTGCACCTGGCTTTACATGGATGCTGGCGAATCAAACCTAGGCTGTCAGGCTTTGCAAGCAAGAGCCTTAACTGCTGAGTCATCTCTCCAGCCCTAGAACTACTTTTTAAAAGCAAGTCATAGGAAAGTATGTATCTTAGTTTTTAAAAATATTTATTTATATATTTGAGAGAGAGAGAAAGAAGGAGAGAGAGAGAGAGAATGGGTGTGCCAGGGTCTCTATCCACTAATTCAAACTCAGACGCATGCATCACCTTGTGCATCTGGCTTACATAGGTACTACAGAATTGAACTTGGGTCCTTAGGCTTTACGGGCAAATGCCTTAACTGCTAAGCTATCTCTCCAGCCCTGTATCCTAACTTTAAATGCAAAGAAGACAGATCTCTGTGTATTCATCTAAACAGAAGCACGTGGAGAGAATACCTGCAAGTATATATTCAGACACATTTACATATGCATAGAAAATTTCTACAGCACATCTAAAACTTACAAAAGTCTATGGAGGAGAAGGACTGAGACTTGGAGTGTAAGCAAGAATTATTTCTCTTTTAAAAATGTGTTAATTTAAAAAATTAGTGTGGTGTGTGGAGTGTGTGTACACATGTGTATAGATGCACACGCTATAAACACATATGTGGAAGACAGAGAAGAACGCCAAACGTCCACCTCTGTCAGTCTTTTGCATTACTTCCTGGAGGCAGAACCTCCAGAACCTGGAGCCGCTGCCTTTTGGTCAGACTGGCTGGGCAGCAAGCACCAGCATTCATTCCTCTGTTCCTGCTCTTCCTCAGCGTTATAGGCATATGTGGCCATGCTGAGCTTCTTGTGTGGATTTTAGGGCTCAAACTCAGGTCCTCATGCTTGTGTAGCAAGCACTCTTACTCACTGAGCCATCCCCTATCCCCTAAGAGAATTTTTTTTAAATTTTTGTTCATTTTTATTTATTTATTTGAGAGTGACAGACAGAGAGAGAAAGAGGCAGAGAGAGAGAGAGAGAATGGGCGCATCAGGGCTTCCAGCCACTGCAAACGAACTCCAGACGCGTGCACCCCCTTGTGCATTTGGCTAACGTGGGTCCTGGGGAATTGAGCCTCAAACCAGGGTCCTTAGGCTTCACAGGCAGGCGCTTAACCACTAAACCATCTCTCCAACCCAAGAATTATTTTTTTACAGTAATATTTAATATTGCTTTTTTTCCTACTATGTGTGCACTGAACTTTCAACAAAACACTCTGATTTTTTTTTCAAGAAATGTTATTTAGGGCAGACCAGAATCTCCAGGCTGAACTAAGCAAGGTCCGCTCTTTAAGAACCTGTGCACCATCAGCACTGAGCATACTGTCTCAACACTGTGGCCAGTCCTCCCTTTGCCGCTCTACCGTCCATGCTGCTTCTGGGGTTCTCCTCAGGAAAAAGCAGGTTTGCAGCCTAGCATTGTGGCACACATCTATAATCCCAGCACTTGAGGCAGGAAGACTGCATGCGTATGAGGCCAGCCTGGGCTACCTAGTGAGAGCCTGTCAAAAAAAAAATTTACAAAAATGTAGATTTGTTTAAGCCAAGAAATCCTTGTTGCCTCCTGTTCCCTAATATACAACCTCGTCTCCATGGTGGATGTCGGAAGAAGCCACACCGTGTTGTATACAGTATTATTTCTCTGTCACTCACTGGCCTCACTAGAAGTCCAGGAGTCTTGCTTCACCCACCTTCTTTGATCCATCCCTGATCAATCAACCAAATCTAATCATCTTCGCAGCGTTCTGACAGCCACTGTCCACTGCTGCCACCCCTGAACCAGGCGCTTCTCTCTGGTTTACCCCGCCCATCACTTAAGTGGAGCCCTTTCTCCAGTCTTTCTCCACTCTCATCTCTTCTCCATGTCCAACACATTCCTTTAAGATGTAAATATCACTCTACCATTTTTCTGCTTAATAACCCTTCAAACCTGCTTATTGAATTTAAGCAAGTAATCCAACCTCCGAGCCAAGCCCGTCCCTCCTCTTCCTTTATGATCATCTCTTAGCAATTCCTTCCTGCCCACACACTCCATTCCCACTAACTACCATGCATTGTTCAGCTCCTTGGGATGCATCATTCTCCCCTCCAAGTGTTTACACATGCTATGCCCTGTCTTCAAACATCCTTCTGCTCCCTTCGTCCTGGTCTCCCAAGCCGCCTGCCTCATGTTCAGCTCAGAGTCATCTATAAGTAAGTCATGAGTTAGGGATGCAGAAAGCAAAGAGAAGAAAATACCATAAAGAACATCATGGCAGGTAGATTAGGAATTCAGTTATCAGAAAGGCTAAAGAATTTGCATGTAGAAGACCTTGAAGGCAGGAAAGTGCCAGGAAGGTTTGGAAATGAAAGGTGTGTGACGCAGGGGTACGAAGGAATGATGGAAGCAGTGGTTAGTGAAGTTACCGAGGGTAAGAAGCCTTGAAAACCAAGCCAAGGAGTTCACTGCTTGTTGTGTAAGCGCTGGAAAAACTGTGAACTACTTCTAAAGTGGGGAGTTAACAGTCTCTCTATATTGGAAAGGCATGCCAACGGGGAGCTGAGGTGTTCAGTAAGGGAGATTTTAGGTGACAGCAGCAGGCAGAAATAGCTGTCAGATGTAAAAAATATGTGGAGCTATGGGGTCTGTGGGCCTGATGGCTGAAGACAGAGGGAAAGACAGACCCAGGAATCAGAGAGGACTCCAGATGCTCCTACAGTCACTCGGCATCCAGTGAGGCTGTTCACTGACTAAGACGAAAATCACAAAAGGGGAGCAGGTTGAGGGAAGGCAAGGAGTTAGAGCTGGCGTCACTGCTTTGCACAGAAACACCCGCTCTGGTCCATTTCATCTTCCTAGTGCGGCGGGTTACCCTGACTCTTGCTTTCTGTGTCCCCAGTGAAGTGACTCGAAGTGTTTGCTGTACACAGTGGCGGGAGCCGAGGGAGAGGACTTAGTGGGAGCTGGAAGACCCATCCTATAAGGGTCAAAATTTTCACTAGAAAATATTGGGATTTTTTCCCCCAAGCTTGGGTCAGTCAGTCATATTCTGTTTCTCTTCCTTCAAGACTCCTCCTACATTGCTACACTGCTGCCTGACCATGCCAGACAACTCCACTGTTTCTTTGCTGAGCCCTGGGGGCACTTTGAAGTCCACAGTGTGCACATTTTTCACATAGTTATGGAGCTCTTTCTTTGCTTTTGAACTCTCTGCAGGTGTGCATCTGGCTGCCCTCGCTAAATTCTTTAACTTTTAAAGAGACTGTTCTTTTACCAAGCACTTCCTTTTGCTCTTGTCACAGGACCTGATACAGTCCCAGGCACAAAATAAGTTTTCAGGAATTGCAAATTGAATCAAAACTGACACTGAATCCTTTCGGCATAAAAAGAATGGTTGATAACTACCCTGGAAGGACACAATATGACAGGAGATGATCCTTTGGTTAGGAGAATTCCTAACATGAGAAGGAATACACCCGAGCATAACAAGAAACCCCCTCCTCCCCACACCTTGCCTTAGTAAGAAAGGGCACATCTCTCCTCTGAAGGACAGGACAGGTGTGGGGTTTAGGTCTCTGTCTTGCCAAGCATATTTGAGGCTTTGGGTTCAGTTCTCAGCACTGCAAACATTAGTCTGTCAGCTGATTAAAAAGTTCAATTTCCAGGTGGCACCTTTAGTTTATATACAACATTGGCTAAATAAAATGCATAACTTATGCCGGGTGTGGTGGTGCACGCCTTTAATCTCAGCACTTGGGAGGCAGAGGTAGGAGTATCACCATGAGTTCGAGGCCACCCTGAGACTCCATAGTGAATTCCAGGTCAGCCTGGGCTAGAGTGAGACCCTACCTCGAAAAAAAAAAAAGCATAACTTGTTACTTACAGTAAAGGGCACCCCACAGTCCTAAACATTCAAATGGCAAAAACTTGAGTAAAGTCACTTTCTTTTGGTTAAAGCTCTATTGGCATTGCCATTGTGACATTTGTAATGGCGTTCACCACGTGGCTTCTGACACCTTTCCCCAGACAGAAGTGGAGAGACAATCCCAAGTATGGCGGTGGCCACACTGGGCCTGCGATGATGGAGGGAGCTGCTGAGGGCACAGGAGGGAACCGAGGGAGCCGTGTTTGTGCTGTGAGTTGATGAGGCCAACAGGCCTTGGGTCATAAGATTCCCCAGGCTTAATTTGCTTCTAGCTTCTAGTAGTCTCCATCCGCATCATAATTTCAGACCATCCCACTGGGTTCACCATTCTCCTGCAGGGCGCCAAAATCATGAGACCTGTGACTCAGCTTGCAACGACAGTGCACTGAGGAATAGCAGAAGAGGGTGGCTCAAGAAAGGGTGGGTCGAGTCTACTGGGGGCCAGTGAAAGACACGCCTGTGGGCCCAGGCCCTGCAGTAGTTACTTCACAGTTCTGCTGAGGACCTGTTTTAGAGCATCCCTCTCCCTCCTGGGGTTCCCAGAGCACAGGGTAAACAGCAGGAGAGATCCTTCATCTCCTGGTGGCAACAATACTCACTGGCTCTGGGTCACATTCCTTTCTAGACTTCTCAGGCCTCAAGTTACAAAGGCCTTGTTGCACAATCTTTAAGGGAGTGGAGATGGGGGCTGGGCTGGGATGAAGGGGAGTGTTCTGCAAGTATCAGGCATCTAGGTGTGGCCAAGTGCCAAGGCACCCAGGTGGTGGTGTCAAGAGTCAGGCTAATGGCTCAGGATCTCTGGAGACTTATTTTCCCCACCCAAGGACCTTATAAGTAAGGCTTGCCAGGCTACATTTTCTTGGGTAATTTGAGGGGAAATATTTCAAAGGTCTACTTGGCATACCTGTGTTTCAGTTTACTGGCAAGACCTGAGGCTGCTAAACCACAGTACAGAACCTGAAACTAAATTCCCTTTGTTTGTCTTTTTTATAATCAGCTTTCTCCTGATGTTTTATATTATAATAATGCTCAATATGCTACACAGCTTTTGAAATTAACATGGAAGCTGAAGGATCTTTCCTGTCTAAACCCTGTATCGTAATGGAGTGTTTCTTCCTAATATCTTATAATCTGTCTCTACAGACAATCCACATGAAAACCCAGAAATATATAGAATATATAAATATATAGAAGAGCCATTTAGGAGGTAGAATTTTCTGCTGGCTATAAAATGACCTCAGAGTTTAGAAAATATTCACCATATCTTTCTGAAGCTAACAACAGAGCTGACATCCAAGAAAATTTGGACCACCTCTTCAGCAATTCTTGATTTCATTTTATTTTCTTTCTGAATGAGACCCTACCTCAAAAACCTAAAAATAAATAAATAAATATAAAAATTTAATATTTAAACAAAAAGAAAACAAACAGTGAGCAAGACCAAAGAAGTACCACAGTAACTCGAAATAAAATCTAAATTCATGGGATAGGTCAGAGAAGGTTCATCCAGGTGAGATATTAGGTAACAAGGGTAGCTCAATTACAACTGATACATATAATGTCCCTACAGCTGCCAGGTAAAGTGTTTATTCAGTATATATGCTCTCAGGCTACACTCATGCTCATAAATGAAGGATTGTCTGCCTAAACTGGAAAAGCATAAAGCTTATAAGTTGTATAAATCCTTTTTTTTTTTTTCTTCTTAATGGACTCCATAAGGGACAGTAGCTTGCCAACTTCTCTGAGTTTATTTTTATTGTCATCTCAGCCTTTTGGATGGGCCTTGGGTCTTCTGTGACTTCAACTAACGCTCTATTTTTCTTAAGATAAAGAAGCAAGAAGGCTGTGGTGAACAGGGTCACCTACATAGACCACCTGCGTTTACCAATAACCATACCAAGGAGATAAAATGAGGTATTCTCCTTTTCAAGACATTCTAATTTGGAAGTGAAAATGGTTCAAACATGAAATAATTTATTCAATACAAATCAAGGGCAGAGTAAGCTGGACCAGCCACCAGGTTGTGAGGACTTCAGCTTTGGTTCCTAGCACTTAAAGAGATGGATGCCCATAGCCAAGACTCTTCCTCTCTGTGTTGGTTTCTTTTAATTCTGGAAATGGAGCTGTTGGAATGATTCCTAAGTCCCCTATAAATTCTTGTGACAGTTGACAAACACAAAGCTCAGAGAACATTCTAGTGAATAAATGTAAACGTTGATGAGCAAGGACATTGTGTCTTTTATATATTATTTTAGGTTAAATCTTAACTTGGTTTTCATTGTCTATAAAATGAATCAAACTGGGCTAATGAAAATCTAATTTCCAACATCTTAAGAAGTTGGACCATAACCTAATTGTGAAAAATCATAGCAGTGTCTCAGGGCGGAAGTTGAATGTGTGCTATAAAGTCAACATGCAAGCACATTTTGTTTTTATACAGGTCTCTTCATGTTTTACATGCTGTGGAATAATGCTGTTTTTATAGTGTAACAGCATTGGCCTTACTGCTGTGATATCTTTGTTCACGATGTGTCGGAGGCCAAAGACTATTAAAATTGTGTCCCACTATATATCTGGTCTCCTCCTTCCCTTGTCTGTTGTCTCTGAGCTCCTCTATGGGTAACTGATCTATCAACAGGACACTGGCTGCTGCTTCCATGGAGGGAGTGGCTCAGCAAACTGCTCTTACAGCCCATGCTCAGTAAGCCTGCCTGACCAATGCTGGGCTCTGACTGTGGGGTCACTGTGTGCTAAGACCCAAGGGAATCCAAAGGGAGATGAGTCAGGGCCTGGCACCCACCCTGAGCTCCGCCCTGGTAAACAGAACAGCTATTTGCCTTCAGTTGGTGGCTTTCAGGGCCTCAACACTCCAGGAAGAAACAAATATTTTAGAAGCCAAAACCCCAAGGCAAGGTAAAGAAAACAGAACTGTTCACATCCCCTGCAACGATTTCATTGGCTTGCTCCTTAGAAGGGGAGGAGCTATGGATGGCTCCAGCGGAACTGTTGGACTTAACTTCTCAGCCATAAGGCCTTTCTCTTGCACTATTTATAAGGGTGCCTTTGAAGTCCTGGAATTTCAAAACTAGACTTTGGAGTTAATCTCTGTTACAGAGCCATAATACATTTTTCTCCTCTTACAATTATTTTTGTTTGTGTTTTTTACAATCCTCTATTAAAAATGTTTGTTTACTTTAAAAAAAATTAATCTCCTCTGTCATTTTGGGGAGAAGATATTAAAAGAAAAACACCTAAATGGAAGAATATTAGAATACAAGTGTGGATTACTTGAGAAAGCAATTGTAGACCAACCACTTGAGATACTTGCGATTAGGGAGAGGCCAGTGATGGCCTAAAAGCTTTGAAAATGCCCTTGTGCTCTGGCTTTATAACATGTCTGGCTGTCTACTGGGAGAACTGCCCCAGCTCTGCTTCTGCTGGCAAGGCTTCTGGCTTTCCCTTGACTCCTTTGGAATGGTATATCATAAAGTACTGTAAGGTACATAAGGTGTAACCTCTGTGACTACTGTTCTTCCTAAGCCTAGAGACATACTCACCTATGGGTTTCTCCTTTTGTTTCAGACACCAAGTTCTTCTGAGTTTAGCAAAAGTCACGTACCTGAACTGACGGCATGGTTAGCTGATCCCTTCTAGGTCCCTCTGGTTGCTTTCAAGCTCTGCGCTGTCAGTAACTGAATGCTTATTGCTTTTACTTCTCAGAAGCCAAGACCTAGCATGGGCTGGGTATTGTGATGTCACAGAGAGGAATCCTTGGTCCTAACACAGCTTAGCAGAGACTGCCCTGCCCGTGACAATGACAACCTTTCAATTTCTATCTACTTTGCCACTTAGAACCTTGCTGGGAACTCAAGAATACCCTGGCAAGTCATAAAACTGGCCCACAGAACTATGGGATCTTATGGCAAGAAAAGACCTTGGAGGCTATCTGGTGACTAGATCCTCATCCAGCTTTTTGTTTTGCACATGAGGGCACTGAGCTTCCTAACGGTGATGTGACTATGCTCACTAGAGCCCAGGGCCCATCATTGCTGACAGCCCCCAGCCCTTCTGACCACACTCCATCCACATCCTGCTCTCCCGTGTGGATTTGGTGAACATCTGGAGTTTCTGGTAGACATCTCAGATAACTTGTACCTGCATGCAGCCATGACAAGAGACTCCCCAGATAAATATATTTATTGGAAGAAAACAGTCTTTGTGAAGATTATTGGTTTTCTGACAATCTATCATACCAGGAAGAGCTGGCTCTGTTCCTAGCCTGGATTCACAAGTCCTGAGCCACCAGACCAAAATCTAGATTAACAAGGAATGTAACTTCTGAGTAACATGTTTTCCTTGAGATTTGATGCTAAGCAACAAAATTCAAGTAAAAGCAGAGAAGTGTTTACTCCAATGCCATATCAGCTTCTAGAATTTGTTATGGTAGGAACAGAAAGGAATAGTAAAAAAGAGATTCTCACTGCAATGTAGTTCTTTTCTCTTTATTATCCTTTTCGTAGACTTGTTCTTGTATCTCAAGAGGGTAACATATATCACATGTTCGTAATACCAACAACTAACACTTTATATCATGCTTCAACATTTACAAGCAATTTTCATATATATCATTTAATCTTCACATCTCAGTTGAGGTAGTCTATTATTTTTAGTACAGTTTTATGGATGAGAAAATTATAGCTTAAAGAGGTTGTGACTTGCACAAGATCACAAAGCTAATTATGTAGAAAGGTTAACATTAACTATAAACCAGATCTTCCAGCCAACCATTTTCCCCACCACAGGGCTTCCCCAGGATGGGAAGCATTGCCATTTGGTCCTAAAACACACTTGACAGCAACTGCATTAAGCAATCCTTCAGTAATGAAGATGAAATTATTTCATGTTACTAACAACCTAAATGTCTTCATGAAAACTTAAAGAAGTGGCCAATGAACACAAATCTCGGACTTGAAGCTAATATGATCACTGCCCTTCCATTCAGTTCCACATCTGTGGATTCTCCTAAGGGATTCATTATGGACATGAACAATATTTACATAAAAGAGTTCTTTGAAGAACTGCTTATAATAGAAAACAAATTAAAAGCACAACATTAGAAAAGTAATGAAAATGGATTACTCTGAAATGAAAATGCTACATATCAGAGTTTCCAAAGCTTTAATAATCATCTACCATTTTTGGAGTGCTGCCATAAACACTAAATTTACTTGGCATTTTCCCTTTAAGTTAATTCATACATTTTAGTGAAATAAGATTGATAAAATGTATTTTTATCCTACCATTCGTAGAAATATAGCACCAATTTTTTATCTCTAATAATGTTAAAAACAAAGTAATGATATTAATGCCCTATTTTGGTCCTGATATATAGTAGAAAACATATAACTTATTTATCAAATCAGAATTAATATCTTTTATTTCCATCAAACCTGTACCTTTCGACACTAAAAAAAAAAAACCCAAAACTTTTTTCATTGTTCATCTATAACAAGTTCCATGCAGAAAATAAATGAAGTGTATGTCTAATTCCACATATTAAATATATTTATATATATCTTTCATAGTAAATCAGTAATCACCCAAAAGTTCTTTAATGTCCTCCTGGCAGGAAGTCCAAGGATCAAGGCCCCCTTTCTCCAAATAGTCGTCTTCCAGCTGTTATCTCTTGACTGAGCAGCTAATATGCTACAATCTGTAGAGTATGGATCATACCACTTATGTTTAGCTTGTGTTTCTATAATGAACCTCAAAGCCGGGCATTGTGGCACACACTTTTAATCCCAGCACTCAGGAGGCAGAGGTAGGATGATCACTGGGAGTTCAAGGCCAGCCTGAGATTACATAGGAAAGCTCAATTATGACCTATCTTGGAGGTGGGCAGGTGACCTCAGATTCCTGTCGCAGTGGGATTGTGAATATTTTACAGCTCCGTCAACAGCCATTCTTCAGACTAAATAAAAATGACTTATTTGGAAGTCGGAATTGAATTTTTTTGTTCAGTTAAAGAGATAGACTTAGTGGGAAATAATAAATATCTTGTCAACACTAAAATTCCAGGTCAAGCTAGAATTCTTTTTTAAAAAATTTTTTGTTTACTTTTATTTATTTGAGAGTGACAGACAGACAGAGAAAAGGGGGGAGAGAGAATGAGCACACCAGGGCCTCCAGCCACTGCAAACAAACTATAGACGCTTGCAGCCCCCTTGTGCATCTGGCTAACGTGGGTCCTGGGGAATCAAGCCTTGAACCGGGATTCTTAGGCTTCACAGCAAGCGTTTAACCGCTAAGCCATCTCTCCAGCCCTCAAGCTAGAATTATCACATTGGTCTACAGACACCAATACAAGAACCACTTTACGTGCGTGTGTGTGTTTGTGTGTGTATGTACACACAGAGACAACCCTCTATAGCCATGGGCTCCATCCATATCTATAGATTGAGCCACAACTATAGATAAAAAAAACATCTGGAAAAACATTGTACCTATAGTGAATATTTATGGAATAGAGTTTAAAGTAATATGGAGAATGTTATGTATGGTATATGCAAGTAAAGGACTAATATCCAAGCATTTGGGTATCTAAGGATTTGTGGGCCCTGAGACCAAACACTTGCGTAGATTAAGGTCAATTGTACACACACACACACACACACACACACACACACACACACACACACTTCCCTCATAGCTCTCTGGATTTACTGCCTCTAAATCTCTAGCATGGGCTGAAGGATCCACATTTAGGCAAGCCCTGCAGAGTACTCTGGTCATTCAAATGCTTAAAAACAATCAAGCTGTCTGTGTCAGAGTCCCCAGGTGTTAGAGAAAATGTTCAAGAGGGCTGTAGAGCTTATTACATCAGATTGCTGGCCCAGCCCACCAAGTTTCTCATTTTGGAGGAGTGTTGCAGTCAGGTTCACATTACTGGTAGAAATTACCCAACCAAGAGCTGCTTGTGGGAAAAAGAGGTTTATTCTGGGTTACAGGCTCAAGGGGAAGCTCCACGATGGCAGGGGAAAATGATAGCATGAGAAGAGGGTGGACATCACCCCGTGGCCCACATAAGGTGGGCAACAGGAACAGGAAAGTGTGCCAAATACTGGCATGGGGAAACTGTCTATAACACCCGTAAGCCTCCCCCAACAATACACTGCCTCCAAGTGGCATTAATTCCCAAATCTCCATCAGCTGGGAACCTAGCATTCAGAACACCTAAGTTTATGGAACACCTAAGTTTATGGGGAACATGTGAATCAAACCACCACAAGGAGGGAAGCCCAAAATAGGACAGTTTTAGTAAGAATCCCTGGACTGGCGATAGACTCTGCACTTGGCCCAAGAATCTAGGTAAGTCTCTAAAGTCATTCCCAAGGCCAAGGAAAAAGTGTGTGGATATGAAGTTTTACTAAGTACTTAGAGAAGCATTTGTTACTCAGGAGCTTTATTTAGGTTTTGGTTTTCATTTTTTTCTCTTTCCCTGCCTTTTGCCCCTTCTTCCCTGTATCCTTCTTCCTTCTTTCTTTCATTCTCTTTCTTCCTTTTTTTAATCCGTTTTTGTTTGTTTGTTTGTTTGTTTGTTTGAGGTAGGGTCTCACCAGGCTGACCTGCGCTTTACTATGTAGTCTCAGGGTGGCCTTGTACTCATGGTGATGCTCCTACCTCTGCCTCCTGAGTGCTGGGACTAAAGGCATACACCATCATGTCTGGCTTTCTTTCTTTTCTTTTTACTTTTTTGTTGGGTTTTGTTTTGAGGTAGGACCACACTCTACCCAGGATAACCTGGACTTCACTATGTAGTCTCAGGGTGCCCTTGAACTCATGGTGATCCTCCTACCTCCACCTCCCAAGTGCTGAGATTAAAGGCATGCACCACCATGTCTGGCTTCTTTCTTTCTTTCTTTCTTTCTTTCTTTCTTTCTTTCTTTCTTTCTTTCTTTTCTAAAAAGAAAAAAAAATTCACATGTAGTCTTAGGGGTAGCCTCCAACTCACAATGATCCTCCCACCTGTTCCTCCCGAGTGCTGGGATTAAAGGCGTGTGCCACCACGCCTGGCCCTCCTTCTTTTGTCTTCTGTGTTACTTGGGTTTGAACCTAGAGGTAGGCACTAAGCACTCTATCACTGAGCTACATATACTCAACTTGTCCATTTTTTTATTTGGAAAATTTTCTTGCAAGTTAGTTTTATTTTTCTACTACAATGCTTGCAGTCTGTGTCCATACATTCGGGATTTGCTAAAGTTAAACAGAATATGTTAGCCTTATTTTGTACCTTTAACAATGTTATGCACAGACAAGAAAGGCCAAAAAATAAAGGCTTAAAAAATAAAAAGCAGGGCCCAAGGAAGATGGCTCAGAGGTTGAAAGTGCTTCCTTGCAAAACCTGCTCTCCTGGCTTTGGTCCCCAGCCAAAATTGATGCAAAAAGTGGTATATGTATTTAGGGTTCACTTGCAACAGTAAGAGACCCTGTCATGCCCATACACACGCATACACTCACATTTGCACACACATGAACAAATAAATATTTTTAAAAATGAAATAAAAAGCCAAATCCTCCATTATAACAACCAGACCCAATGATTTGTGATGCCCTATAGGAACATTAGGACCCCTTCATTAATGGCTAGTCTCAGGAAGGACAAATGGTATTGGAATAAAGTTACCAACTAACCAGCAAGTGTGCTGCCTACCCTACATAAATGTTCCTAGTATCTTTTCAAGGGCTATAAAAGGACCCATACTCTCTCAGGAGTGTGATTCTCTCTCTCTGAAAACTCACCTGCTGTGCTTCTGTCCACACAGTAGACATTCTTTATGAAAACTTTGATATTAGTTCTGGTCTGGTAATACTTTCATCCCTGCACCGAGGGCTCATCCCAGCATGACATGTCAAACACTTAATAAATTCACACAATTGGTACCTGACCTTTCAGATGCTTACATTAATTTTATTACAATGACCTGCTGAACTACTGTGGCAACATAGCAACCGTTACCAGGGTTCAATGTACAAAACAGGAGAGGTTATAAATAAACTACATAGTAGAGATTTTAATCAAGCCTTAATGTCTCTAAAACTGGACTCTTTTTTTTTTTTCGATTCTTTTTTTAAAGTATGCTTTGATAGTTTAACATACTCCTGAGAAATATGCTGAAATCCAGACTTTTTTCCAGCACAAACTACCTATGCTTAATAGAAATGTAAGCATGCCTATAAATCCAGAAAGATCTTGCTGTAGAATCAGAAATATATTGTTAATGTTTGTTTCCATGAAATCTATCTACTTCATGTATTCACAAAAAATCATATTACTCAACATAATGAGGTTATTATATAATCCAACAGAATTCATTTTAACAGCACTAATGACATTATTAAAAGAAAATGTCAACCAAACTGCAATAAAATGCTTTGACGCCAATAAAAGTATTTGAATTAAATGCCTTAAAACTTATTAGCCTTGAAAGGTTAAAATAATAAGTGCTCAAATATCCAAAAAATACAATGTTCAAGTCGTTAGCAGAGACATTTTCTGCTGTCTCATCAGTGAAATATAAAGGGATACCTTGGTTTGGATTCTGTAAGATAATCCCTAAAGGACCAGCATTCACCCTTGCCATGTATCTCTTCTCTGAAGGAAAGTTATCTACAGGATAAAGAACTCAAACATTTTTGGAACAAAACAAAAATATTTGGCTTTACAGTACATTTGTAATATCTGACAAGACACACTATGAACTTGTCACAAGGAATTCTTCAGGTTATTATGGGAATAAAACTACACTTCATTCAAAGGTGAATCAAATATTAAAGCTGCATTGGGATTAAATCCAGAGTTCAAGTCTTCACTCACTTCACTCTTTATCTATACAATGGAAATGACAAAGACACTGCAAGAGTGCTGCAAAAAGGAAATGAGAGCTGATGTGGAATTGAATATGACTGAAGTTATAATTTGATAATTCACTGGGGGTTTTGCCACTGTTAGAATTATTAAATTATTGAGGCACAAATTCGATATGCTACAAAGTGAAAGGAGAAAGTGATCACATTTTCATGGGAGACTTAAGGAAATTTTATTCAGTAGTCACCCTTGAGAAGAGCCTTGCTGGGCGTGGTGGCACACACCTTTAATCCCAGCACTCAGGAGGCAGAGGTAAGAGGATGACTGTGAGTTCGAGGCCACCTTGGAACTACATAGTGAATTCTAGGTCAGCCTAGACTACAGTGAAACCCTACCTAGAAAAAAATCATAGAAGAGCCCTGCAGGATGAATGGATGCTTCTTGGGGCAGAATGAAGGACCACCTCTCTCTAGATTCCTGACTTAGGGATATCTTTGATCCTGCCAGTGTGACCATTTTGGAATCATGAGCAGAGTTGAAACTTTGGACATGCTAAAACTTATAATACTTATTTGTGATTATACCTGGTGAATTCACTTAGTCAATAAATTCCTTTTCATATCTTTGTTATAAAATAGGCAATTCTTACTGAGATGCTATAAACTTCATGAAACAGTCAAAAAGCAAATAAATGATATTTTGAATAAGTGTTATTGTAAAATAATTTTAAAAGCAGTTACTTGTTATTAATGACAGCCAGCATATTATGTGCTTCTTGGCTTGTCATCCTGTCTGAAGTACATGTTGTAAAGGAAGAAAAGTAGGTAATTATGTTTCATATGAACATCAAATTGAGTGTTCCTTCCTTGTAGTTTTGTAAAGTAGGACTGTGGCATGATTGTCCCCAGTTAATGCCAGGAAAAAGTGGAAAATAAAAGTCATTTTTTAAAAATGTGTCTTAGATAAACAAGTAAAACCTGTTAAAGTAGTTTTCAGTTTGTTGAGCAAAGACCAAATCCCATTAAAGCAAACCCCAAGGATAAATCTGAATTATTTTGTTAGGTTGGTATTTTATTGTAGCAAATATTGCTAGCATGAGATTAGATATATAGTTTATATTTGAGTGAAATAAGTACCAATATTACTATTAATTAAGCCATTGTTGTCACTCAAATAATTTTGTTATAAAAACATCTGTAACTCTATATTTGTCTAAACTGGTCCAATCTTATGGTTCAAAAAATGAACAGGTAGCCTCATAATCTTTTCATACAGACTTAAAAGTTAATTTTTGTCTCAGATGTGTATTTTCATCATTGCTTTCAAGGTATTTATCAAAAAGGCACAGATTGAGAATGTGTTGTTAATATTTGAGTATTCTTCACAAAACTGATGCAGTTATTCTAAAACATAAAAGGGTCCTAATATTCATTAGCATTATATATCTCAATGTCATTCCCAGAGCATTTCTATATTACTGGATGTTGTCTGTAACTATAATTACTGCCTAGGTTTTAATATTGTTGAGGGAGAAATAGGACCCAGGTAGTGTTTTATTTATGTAGCCAGCTAGGGAAAGGCCCAAAGAGAGGTAACTAAGAGATGTCACCCACAGCTTTACCTGCTTCAGCTGTACTGACATTTAGTGTCTGTTCCTGTCTCATTTCTCAGCGACATCGCCCTCTGCTGCTTCCCCAATCTGACATGCTTTTGTATGCTGGTCTCTTTTGGTCAGCCCTTGGAGTCCAAACCAGTCACGTACATTCCAGACTCACTAGAGCCTGGTGGTAAAGCCCACCCCAGTAAGCTGTAAGAGAAGCTTACCTGGTAGGCAAGGCCTTCTTCTTGGCTATTCATTTCTCCTTGCCTAAACCTCAGGGACCCTGTTCCCGTAAGGCCATGCTGCTGGGATTTGGGGGGAGGGACATTTTTTCCTTCTCATTTTGTTATTCTCTTCTAAGGTATTGGTCCTTTATTACATTTTAACTTTCTTTTTTTTTTTCCTAATGTGAAAAAGAGAGCCTCTACTCTCATTTGCTCCACTTCTCGTGTGTGTGTGTGTGTGTGTTTCTTTTGGATCTAGCCCTTCTTCAATTCTCCTGGAAAATCCCCTTCACATTTTCCCTTCCCTTCCTGCATGGGCTCACAGGTCCTGCTTCCATGAGGGTGTGTATATACCCATTCCAGCCTCCTCCCTGTATGCATAATCTCCCCCAAAATAAATTTAATGACTTACAACTTATCATTCTAGGTTTGTTTATTTGAATTCTTTGTTAAAATAGACAAGAGTCCAAAACTTGAGGTTCAAAAACCCTCCAAGAATTGCAAAACTCGGGCTAGAGAGATGGCTTAGCAGTTAAGCGTTTGTCTGTGAAGCCTAAGGACCCTGGTTCAAGGCTCGATTCCCCAGGACCCACATTAGCCAGATGTACAAGGGGGCACACACATCTGGAACTCGTCTTCAGTGGCTGGAGGCCCTGGCGTGCCCATTCTCTCTCTCTCTCTCTCTCTCTCTCTCTCTCTCTCCCTCTTTCTCTGTCTGTCGCTCTCAAATAAATAAATAAAAATAAACCAAAAAAAATTTTAAAAAAAGAATTGCAAAACTCCCATATCACTGTCACTAAATACTAAAACAATATTAGGGCTGGATAGATGGCTTAGCAGTTGAGGTGCTTGCCTGCAAAGCCAAAGACCCTAGGTTCAACTCCCTGGGGCCCAGGGTGGCACATGCATCTGGAGTTTGATTGCAGCAGCTGGAGGCCCTGGTGTGCCCATTCTCTCTCTCTCTCACTCATAAATAAAATATTTTAAAAGAACAATATTAAACATGATATAAAGAATAACAGACTCTAGTCATTGGGAACATTTATATGCTATGGGAATTTTTTGGAACAATCTAACATGATGTTTAGATAAAAATGATCATTGTCTAGAAGTCCTCCAACTGAATCTCTCACCTATTCCCTACCTTCAAATCCCACAGAGCACTTAACAGTTCCTTGGGTACCTCTGTTAGATGTATTCATCAGCTTAGGTGATAATTTTTCATGTAATTTTTTATGACAAATTCTCAATGACTTGCAACAGCTGAATTTTACACCCTACCCACAGGATGGCTACTAGCCTATACCAATCCTATAGGTTGAGATCTGCCCCATGAGTCTCTCACCTCAGGATCTAGGCTAAAGTAACAATGGGCAGCTCGGTCAGCTCTCCTTAATGGTTGGGAAATGGAACACCAAAGCCAAGAGGTCAAGCCAAATAGTACAAATACAACCAAAGTCTCCACTCATAGTCATTGGCCAAAAAAAAATCCACTCTCTTGGCTATCCCCACCATCCATAGAAAGGCTAAGATGCTCACTACAGATGAATAAGAGGAGACAGAGAGCATATTTCCTAAATACTAGCCTTATTCAACATTTACTAGTGGAATAGAGATGGGATTACAAAAATAAACAGCCTATTCCAAAAGGGGAAGTAGCCATTGACTATTCTGTGGTCATCTTGAAGTCCTGCTGGGTAAGTATTCTGCTAAACAGGACTACAGGTCAACAGAGGTGGCCTGAAAGCCCAAATCTTCCCACAAGCTTCCATCCATCACCTCTATCCCATGGGGAAAATGATCTCTGATCAAAATGAATGAACTGTTGGGCTGGAGAAATGACTTAGTGGTTAAGGCGCTTGCCTGTGAAACCTAAGAACCCAGGTTTGATTCTCCAGGGTTCCATGTAAGCCAGACACACAAGGTGGCGCATGCATCTGGAGATAATTTGCAAAGACTGGAGGCCTTGGTGTGCCCATTCTCTCTCTCTCTCCCTCTCTCTCTCTCTCTCTCATCTGTCTCTGTCTCTAATAAATAAAATAATTTTTAAAAAATGAATGAACTGTTAAATGGGTGGTGTCAGCTCTACAAATTGTGAGACATAAATCCTAAGCCCACTTGACCCTGTACCATTGCAGCACCTGAAGCTGTAAACAAAAAGCTACTGCAAATCGGGAGGATAGTAAAGGACCAAATAAAGGAGTGAGTAAATTCAGGAAATGTAAGATGATTTTCTTTTTAAAGTTTAAGAAACTAGGGCTGGAGAAATTGCTTCATGGTTAAAGCACTTGTCTGCAAAGCCTAAGGACCCAGATTTGACTCCTCATTACTCATTTAAGCCAGATGCACAAGGTGGGGCATGCATCTGGAGTTTGTTTACAGTGGGTAGAGGCGCCTCTCTCTCTCTCTCTCTCTCTCTCTCTCTCTCTCTCTCTTTTTCCTTCCCTTCCTCCCTCTCTCCCACTCCCTTTCCTTCTCTCTCTTCTCTCAAATAAATAAAACTAAAGAATTTAAAAGTTAAAGAACCTAGAAGAAAACAAATTTTGCTTGAGATAAGAGAAGCTGACCTCATGAGATATTTTAAGGCTCTCTTGCTGCATGAGTAGGAGGTGGAAGACAATGTGTCTTATTTCTTCCATTTCATGTAACAGAACTGAAGAGTTGAGCAGTCATTGATGCCATTGTCAGGAAAAAGTCATAAAAATGGTGTTATACTTGCGTTCAGGTAAGATGGTGACATGAGAGCCACACCAAAGCAGCCTAGGGAGGAAACAAGTAGAAAAATAGCAAAATACAGTCTTCTAACAAAACATGAAGGCATATAAGAAATTATCAATCACAGCAGAGAAGTAGGAAATACCCAGAGCTTCTAGAGACCACAGAAGCAGGCAGAAGTGGCTCTGGCAGGATCGCAGGTTCACACAGTCACCAGACTCTGCCTGAGCTGCAGGAGAAGCCAGGTAAAGGGATTTTTCCACTCACACCAACCTCCTCCTCACAAACTCAAGAAACCTGAAAAGGACGACAGCAGGGACGAGCTGAGTGGATCCTGAGGAAGAGGATCTTGGGGACTAGCCACTCAGCTCCAATACTATTTCAGATACCCTCCAGAGCCTCCCCCATCCACCAGTGCTGGCAACCACCAGGGACCTGGGGAAGGGAAGGGAACTTAGCTACACAACACGCAGCACATATGATCAGAGCAGCCACTGGCCCAGCCAGCCTACTTGACCCATAGCACAGTAAGTGTCCACTGGCCCCACTTTTATTTATTATAGTACTGGACATCTTAGTTATAGCAATAAGATAAGACACACTCATAAAGGGATACAAATTGGAAAGGAAGAGATCAAATTGTCATTATTTGCAGATGATATGATTCTACACATAAAGAACCCTAAAGAGTCTACCAGCAAACTTCTAGAGCTGATAAACAATTTTGGCAAAGTAGCAATAGCTTTCCTATATACTAACAACAAACATATTGAGGATAAAATAAAAAAACTGCCATTGACAATTGCCTTTAAAAAATAAAGTACTCTGAAACTAACCGCTAAAGATAAAAGTGGGTGGAAACCTTGAACATACTGGCATAGGCAAGGACTTTCTGAATATAACCCCAGTTGCTCAAGAAATAAAACCACTAATGAGCCACTGGTACCTCATGAAATTACAAAGCTGTATACAGCAAATGACACTGTGAATAGACCAAAGAGGCAACCTATAGAAAAGGAGAAAATCATTGCCAGCTATACACCTGAGGATTAATATTTAGGCTATAAAAAGAACTCAGAAAACTAAATAAAAAGGAATCAAACAACACAATTAAAAATGGGCTATGCGGGCTGGAGAGATGGCTTAGCAGTTAAGTGCTTGCCTGTGAAGCCTAAGGACCACGGTTCAAGGCTCAATTCCCCAGGACCCACGTTAGCCAGATGCACAAGGGGGTGCATGCATCTGGAGTTCGTTTGCAGTGGCTGGAGGCCCTGGCGCGCCCATTCTCTCTCTCTCTCTCTCTCTCTCTCTCTCTCTCTCTCTCTCTGCCTCTTTCTCTGTCACTCTCAAGTAAATAAATAAAAAAAAAAACTTTAAAAATGGGCTATGCAACTAGAGAGAATTCTCAAAACAAGAAATAAACATGGCATATAAACATCTAAAAATGTTCTCCATCCTTAGCCATCAGGGAAATGCAAATATGAAAATTCAAACTACTTTGATTTTGAGGTAGGTGGATCACTGTGAGTTTGAGTTCACCCTGAGACTGCATACTGAGTTCCAGGTCAGCCTGCACTACAGTGAGACCCTACCTTGAAAAACAAAAAGAAAAAGAAAGAAAGAAAGAAAGAGAGAGAGAGAGAGGGAGAGAGAGAGAGGGAAGGAAGGAAGGAAGGAAGGAAGGAAGGAAGGAAGGAAGGAGGGAGGGAGGGAGGGAGGGAGGGAGGGAGGGAGGGAGGGAGGGAAGGAAGGAAGGAAGGAAGGAAGGAAGAAAGAAAACATGTGACAGGGCTGGAGAAAGGGCTTAGTGGTTAAGGCGTTTACTGTGAAGCCTAGGGACCCTTGTTCAATTTCCCAGGACCCATGTAAGCCAGATGCACAAGGGGTGCATGTATCTGGAGTTCATTTGCAGTGGCTGAAGGCCTTGGTGTGCCCATTCTCTCTTTCTCTCTGCCTCTTCTTCTTCTCTCTCTCTCTCAAATAAATAAAATATTTCTAAAAAGGAAACGTATGACAATAAGTGTTGGTGAAGATGTGGAAAAAGAAGAATCCTTCTACACTATTTGTAGGAAAGTAAACTGGCACAGCCATTGTAGAAACCATTGTAGAGATTCTTGAGATAGCTAAAAATAGATTTACCATATGACGCAGCTGTAGCACTCCTAGGCATATATCCTAAGTACTCATCACACTACCTTAGAGATGCTTGAACAATCATGTTTATTGCCACTGTATTCACAGTAGCTAGGAAATGGAAATAGCTTAGATGCCCCTCAACTGATGAATCAATAATGAAGATGTGGTACATTTATACAATGGAGTTCTACTCCATGGTAAAGAAAAATGTAATTATGGAATTTGTAGGGAAATGGGTGGATCTGGAGAGTATTATACTAAGTGAGGTAATCCAGGCCCAGAAAGCCACACTTCACATGCTCTTTCTCATAGGTATATCCTAGCTACAAATGTGTATATGTAAGTAGACGAACACTGCCTGTTGATTTCATCAGCCCATTTATTAACTGGGTTGCTTAATTTCTTATTTAGCTTTTTGAATTCTTTGTATATTCTAGAAATTAATCCTTTGTCTGCCTATAATGTTTTGGGGGCATCAGGAACCTCATTGGCCAACAAGTCACTGTAAGGTATCCTGTCCCTGGCACTGAAATTTTTCTACTAACAGTCTATGGCTTCTGTGTGTTCCATTATACAAAAAAGTAGGTTTTCATATGGCTTATTCACAATTTTATGAATGTTGATTAATCCTCCCCCACCCTTCTTTGATTCAGTCTCTTCCCCTGATCTTGCTTAAGCCATTCCACCTCCAATAATCTGTTCGTCTACTACATATACACAACACCATCCCCTTAAATACTCCCCTATCCTCCCTCCATTACATCCTTCTTCTAGCTTACTGGCCTCTGCTATTGATTTTTTTTTTTTTCCTTTGGTTTTTTGAGGTAGGGTCTCACTCTAGCTCAGCCTGACCTGGAACTCACTATGTAGTCTCAGGGAGGCCTTGAACTCATGGTGATCCACCTACCTTTGCCTCCCAAGTGCTGGAATTAAAGGTGTGCACCACCACACCCAGCTTGCAACCAATTTTTTTTTTAACTCAATCTCACACACAAGTGTAGCCCAGGCTGATCTGGAATTCACTATGTAGTCTCAGGGTGGCCTCGAATTCATGGCGATCCTCCTACCTCTGCCTCCCGAGTGCTGGGATTAAACACGTGCGCCACTATGCCAGGCCTATTGTATGTTTTTGATGTTACTGTTGAAAATTAGGTGACCATAGCTGTGTGGGATGATTTCTGGGTTCTCTATTCTATTCTATTGGCCTACATGTCTGTTTTTTGTGCCAATACCAGGCTGTCTTTGTCATGAGGTCAGTATTCTCATACCTCCAGCAGTAAACACATATACAATGGAATTCTACGTGGCTATAAAGAAAACCAAAATTATGAAATTTGAAGGAAATGGAGAGCATTATATTAAGTGAGGTAACCCAGACTCAGACAAAAGTTACTTGTTCTCTCTCAAATGCTTACCCTAAATTTTGATGTTTGTATACATGTAGATAAGGGGATATGAGAATGAGTACAGGCTGTGAAGCTAGATAGGAGACCAGAAGGGTAACAAGAGGTATAGTGAAATGTTGAGGGCAAAAGGACACATGTGAAACGAAAGCAGAAAGGAGGCTACTTGGAGAAGAATGGCACAAGGATGAAGGGGATGTTAAAAGGCAGGAAGGGAAACAACAAAAACAAACTTTAAAACAGTTTCATAACTAAACTTAACTGTTTTATGCTACTGCAGTTAGCTTCTCAATGCTGGAGAGAGAAAAAAAAAAAATACCAGACTAGAAGCAATCTATGGGAAGAAAAGATTTATTTCAGTTTTATAATCCTGAGGGAAAGTTTCATCATGGTGAGGAAAGCATGGCATGAACAGGAAGCTGTCATGTATCTGGGTGAAAGTAGTCTATCTACTAAGCTTGGAGCTGGGCTATACTGCCCTTAAGACCTCCCCCAGCAACACAACCCCTACATCAAGTCGACACCTCCCAAAATGCCGCTGGGAGGATACCAAATATTAAAAACACATGAGCAAATAAAAATTTTAAAATAAAGCATATAGCTGGGTTAAGAAAAAAAAAAAAAAACTCAAGACCTTTCCCCAGTGGCATACTTCCTCCGGTGATGCTCTACATCCTTAAAGGAGTCACATTCTTCCAAGACAGCATCTCCAGCTGTTGATAGCATGTTTGAAAATATGTGCCTACTGGGACATTTCACATTCAAACCACAAAAGTTGATATTGATGCTTTCATGAAATTATTAATACCACTCATAGAGGAGACAACATGCTGGAACTGTCAAATTCCAACTATGTTCCTCATCTTTTACATATTGTCAACTCCAGCACAAGGAACCCATACAGAACTGCTCCTTACACATGACAACTACCAGTACAGGTAGACATGAGTATATGAGCCAATGGCAACTTATGCCTGGGCAGTGGATAGGTGCAAAGGTCTCCTAGTATATTCAGGGGAGTTAATCATGACAATTAGATAAAACTACTGTTGATTAGGAACTATAAAAGAATGGCCAGGGTTGGAGAAATGGCTTAGTGTTTAAGGTACTTGCCTACAAAGCCAAAGAACCCAGGCTGGATTCTCCAATAACAACTTAAAGCAGAAGCATGAGGTGGCACATGCATCTGGAGTTCATTTGCAGTGGCTAGAGGCCCTGGTGTGTCCATCTTGTCTCTCTATCTGCCTCTTTCTCTTTCTTTCTCTCTCTCTCTTAAAATAAATAAATAAAAATATTTGAAAAGGGCTGGAGAGATGGCTTAGTGTTTAAGGTGCTTGCCTGCAAAGCCAAAGGACCTCAGTTCTATTCCTCAGGACCCATGTAAGCCAGATGCACAAGGTGGCGCATGTGTTGGGAGTTCATTTGCAGTGGCTGAAGGCCCTAGTGTGCCTATTCTCTCTCTCCCTCTTTCTCTCTCACTCTCTCAAATAAATAAACAAATAAAATTTTAAAAAATATTTGAAAAGGAATGGCCAATAAGTAGCAAAGGTAAATGGAGCCAAGGGACACAAAGACATATTTGAAATAGTGAAGAGACTGTGCTTGCCCAACAGGTAGTGATTTCAGCCGACCTCTTGACCTGTCTTCTCCAGCTACAGTCTATATGTGCCTATATAAGTCTGCTAGAGCTGCTGTAATAAAGGGCCACACACCGTGTGGCTCAAATAATAGAAACTTATTTTCTCACAGTTCCAAAGGATAAGCGTCCAAAATCAAAAGGTTGGCAGGACTGATTTCTTCTAAGGTCTGCTCTGATTGGCTCACAGATGGTCATCTTTTCCCTGTGTCCTCAGATGGTCTTCCTTTTGTGCAAGCCTGTATCTTAATCTCCACTTGTTATAATAGCACCAGTCATACCAGGTTAGGACTCATCATAATGACCCCATTTTTACCTCATTACCTCTTAAGACCCTGCTTCCAAATAGTCATATTCTGACTACTAGGGGGTTAAGACTTAACTAGATGAAATCAGCAACCCAAAATGTCCCTTCTATTTAAAAAAAAAAAAAAAGGGCTGGGGAGATGGCTTAGCGGTTAAGCGCTTGCCTGTGAAGCCTAAGGACCCTGGTTTGAGGCTCGGTTCCCCAGATCCCACATTAGCCAGATGCACAAGGGGGCGCATGCATCTGGAGTTCGTTTGCAGTGGCTGGAGGCCCTGGCTCGCCCATTCTCTCTCTCTCCCTCTATCTGTCTTTCTCTCTGTGTCTGTCACTCTCAAATAAATAAATAAAAAATGAACAAGAAATATTTTTTAAAAAAAAAAGTCTTGGGCTGGAGAGATTGCTTAGTGGTTAAGGCACTTGCCTGAAAAACCAAAGGATCCAGGTTTGATTCCCCAGGACCCATGTAAGCCAAATGCACAAGTTGGCACAGGCATCTGGAGTTAATTTGCAGTGGCCGGAGGAACTGGGGAGCCTATTCTCTTGCTCTCTCTATGCGCTTCTTCCTTTATCTCTCTCAAATAAATAAATAAAATATAAAAGAGTTATTCCTTAAAAAAATAGCCAGTGTGGTGGTGCATGCCTTTAATCCCAGTACTCGGGAGGCAGAGATAGGAGGATCATCATGAGTTTGAGGCACCATGAGACTGCACAGTGAGTTCCAGGTCAGCCTGGGCCACAGTGAGACCCTATCTCAAAAAAGCAAATAATAATAATAATAATAATAAATGTCTTATGTGAGTCAATGAAATGAGATGAACCTAACAAACTGTATTAGGACTCCCTGTTGTAAACAGCAGCTAAAAAGAATTAAACCGGCCTTAATTCACTGGCTTAAGAATCAGAAAAGTTTGAGAGTATCATTTTCTTTAAACATCCCTGGATCTAGAACTCAATTACTGACATTGCATCTGTCAGGTTTTTAGCAGGAAACAGATGCCTCCGTTCATTTGAAGGTTTTTTTTACCTTGTCTTTAATTTGCAATTTTTATTATACATGTATATATTGTAATCATAAACTCCTGCCATTACCTTCTCTTTTCTCCCCATCCTGTCCCCCTTCCACAGATCCCCTTCTTTTTACCACCTTCGCATGGGATTTAAAATGACAACTACTTACCAAGATGAGGTCAGGACTTAGGAAAGTTACAAGGGACATTCAAGTGCTAGAACAAGTGATAAAAGAACATGGGAACCTCTCAAATGCTAGCAGAACATGGGTACCCCTCAAGTGACAGGAGAAACTTGGGAACCTCTTAAGTGATGGTAAAGCACAAAAACCTTCACGATAGTAGAACATGGAAACCATCTCAAGCGGTAGTCGAACATGGGAACCTCACAAGTGTCAGTATAACATGGGAACCATCTCAAGTAATAGTAGAACAAGGGAACCATCTTAAGTGACAAAAGAACATGGGAACCATTTTAAGTGACAGAAGAAAGATCATGGGAACCTCTCAAGTGACAGTAGACCATGGGAACCTCTCAAGAGACAGTAGACCATGGGAACCTCTCAAGTGACAGGAGACCATGGGAACCTCTCAAGTGACAGTAGATCATGGGAACCTCTCAAGTGACAGGAGACCATGGGAACCTCTCAAGTGACTGTAGACCATGGGAACCTCTCAAGAGACAGTAGACCATGGGAACCTCTCAAGTGACAGGAGACCATGGGAACCTCTCAAGAGACAGTAGACCATGGGAACCTCTCAAGTGACAGGAGATCATGGGAACCTCTCAAGTGACAGGAGATCATGAGAACCTCTCAAGTGACAGAGACCATGGGAACCTCTCAAGTGACAGAGACCATGGGAACCTCTCAAGTGACAGGAGATCATGGGAACCTCTCAAGTGACAGTAGACCATGGGAACCTCTCAAGTGACAGTAGATCATGGGAACCTCTCAAGAGACAGTAGATCACGGGAACCTCTCAAGTGACAGGAGACCATGGGAACCTCTCAAGTGACAGGAGATCATGGGAACCTCTCAAGTGACAGTAGATCATGGGAACCTCTCAAGTGACAGGAGACCATGGGAACCTCTCAAGTGACAGGAGACCATGGGAACCTCTCAAGTGACGGTAGATCATGGGAACCTCTCAAGTGACAGGAGACCATGGGAACCATCTCAAGTGACAGTAGATCATGGGAACGTCTCACATGACAGTAGACCATGGGAACCTCTCAAGTTATAGTAGAACATAAGAACCTCTCAAGTGACAGTAGAACATGGACATCTACATGAACAAGAGTCATCCAGTGGAGGAGAGAAAAGGAAAGTACCTGGAGCAGGCAAAGGACAATCAGCACCACCACCAAGACTTGCTCTTCTGCTCTCCACCTTTTTCCTGATCAGCATTTCAGCGCATCACCCTCCAAGCTTGCAATTTGTGGGAAGAGAGCTCCTCTTACACAAAGTTTTCCAACAGAAATCCAGAATTTAGTCTCTCTGGCCTGGCTTTTATTACCCTGTCCATCTCTATTTCAACATGTTTTTATACTCAACCCTAAACCATCACTGTGTCCTGAGAATAGCTGAGCAGGTCATGATCACCTGAATCCAAGAAGGTGGCACCAGGTACACAGAACACCAACTGTGGGAAGGGAGAGAATGTCCACCCAGAGAAAAATTCAGATATTTTGTTGTAGTTATCTTCTCATTGATGGGAGAAAGCACCTTATCAAAAGCAAATGATGGGAGAAAAGTTTGTTTTGGCTTACATACTCAAGGGGAAGCTTCATGATGGTAGGGGGAAATGTGGCATGAGCAGAGGCTGGATATCACTTTTCCATAGCAGGTAGAACACACAGCATGAGAGGGAGCCAAACACTAGCAAAGGGAAGCTGATTATAACAGCCACAAGCCTGTCTCCAACAGCACACTTTCTCCGTCCTCCAGCAAGATTTCAGTTCCTAAATTGCCATCAGCTGAGAACCAAACATTCTGAGCACATAAGTTTATAGGAGACACCTAATTCAAAGCACCATACATTGTGACCAAAAGAAGTGGAAATAGATGGAGGATGGATAGGCAAAAACAGCATGAGTGCAGTACATGAAACAGACCACTGGAAGTATAAGCCTTAGTGAATATGTACTGACTGATTGTGTTAAGGAGATGTAGTTGTTTTGAGTGTATTCACTGCACAATGTTGGTCCTCAGTTTTATGTTTATAGACACTTATTGGAATTTAAACAATGATAATCATCAAATTGTAACTCCATGGGTTGAATTCTTCGTGAACTGGCTAATAGACTTTTCTAAATCTGAAGGATAATTTTTCTACTTTCAACCTTTATAGTGATCCTTATGCATGTTAACTTTTGATTATTAGCTTCTTATTTGTAGAAATCTATATTTATATCCCAAACACTGCCTCTTTCAGAGTTCTGAATTATTTTGTAAATCCTGTTTATTTGCTTTCATTAGACCACAGTCTTGAGAATTTCTGGCTTGTTTGCACACACCACCAACTATTTTTTTAGACTAATTTAGCAAAAGATCATCATGAAAGAAGCAACAAACTATAGTAAAACTAGAGAACAATTTGAGTTTAACTGTTAATAAGGCTTCTCTGTTTCTGCCCATTAAAAGATGGCTATCAATGTTGCTAAGAGCTATTTATTAAACTGATAAAAAATGAACATTGTCTTTAGAAAGTCAAACTGCCTTTATCTGATCTCAAAGGTGAGCTTGTAAAATTAATCCTTCTGGTGTTTGCTTGCCACTCAAGCATAACTTTCCTCTATCCACACCCACTGTTTTTTTGTTCAGCTCCAGCAAGTTTTGGCAGTGCTTCTATCAATGGCTCTGAATGAGAAGTCCTGCTGGTAGGACTTATGCAACAGTTTTCAGAGAACTGGAGCAGGGAGTGGGATTTGAATGACGTTAAACATAAAACAATATCCACAATATAGGAATCACCATTTTCAGAGTTGTAATGCTGCTGAAAGCTTCAGATAAGGAATTTCCTCATATTCTACCAGTATGCTGGCGCACTGATTTCTCATTTCTCACTGCTTTATGGGAGGCTGTACATATTCTGTAGGTGAGAGGAAGATGGAAGACTCTGCCCTAAAATAAGTTACTTAATCTTGGGGTCCCCAAATGCACTGTCATGGCATTCACAAGTATGCATGTGAAAATATGTGTAATGCAGTAAACTCACTGCGCACACTCGTCCTTGCACAGACCAGTGATAATCAGTGAGGGCTTATCAAAGGCTGGGAGAGTAAGAAGCCCACATTCACCAGGACTCCTCCTCCTCTCAAACATATGTACCAGCAAAGCCAACCAGCAACGTGAAGATCTCCCCAAGTCTCACCCACTAGCTAGGACACGATTCACATTACAAGTGGAATGTGTAACTTCTTGCTCACCTCTTAAATTAGCATCCTCTTTATCTAAATTCCTGACTTTCTATCATGCCTTCCTAGTTATGCCAGTTCAGTATGGTCTTGTCTCCTTGCTCTCAACTCTTGGAGTACTTAGACCTAAGTATATACTCCCTCACAGTAGTGTCTGATGTTCAGATGTCTCCCTGGGCTTTCTGAAGGCAGTGACCACGTTTAATGTTTCTTTTTGTGCTCTCTGGCCCATCATCTGGGCAGACAGGAGCTCTATAACCACTGACTGAATTGGTTTGCCTAGGTTAATATTAAACTTAGTTTGCATTCTCAGGCCATAAACCACCCAGTAATTAGAGAGCCATTTAGTAAGAGCAGTCCTGAATGTACCAGTAATGGAATAGATCTTCTCTGCTGGCTGGAGGAAGTAGACACGACTTAATAAAAATCTGATAAATTATATCAAAACTAACCCAGAGGACACCAGAACTGGAAGAGTTTATACAAAAGTTATTTGGCATGTAACTCCCTGATTTAACTAAAAGGATACCAGGACATGGAACTTCTAGTTCATTCTAGGTTACACTGAATTAGTAGTAATAGAGCTCAGGGAGGAAACTAGTTATTAACCAAGCCTGTTTTGGATGTAGAGTTAGCCTTGAAAGCCAACTAGATGCAGGTTCAACCTGGTGTTTTCCAAGTCATTGTAACAGTACCACCACTTTCCAATTGTTTTTAATGTTACTAGAACTGAGTCAATTGTTTCCCATATGCTATTTCTTTTAACCTTCATAATGTATATAAGCATAATACTGTAAGAGTTTTCACCTAAGAAACAAAATCAACTAGATATGCATACATATTACAGTTTATTATAAATTCACAAATACTTTTTTTAAGCAATAAGTTTGTGTGTTTTAGAAGCTTGCTGGGAGAGTCATAGGGAAGGCCATCAGGAATGGCAGACTAAGATTTGGGAAACCAAGTAAAGCTGCTGACCACAGGTAGAACCTCTTCTTCTGCCAAGCCTTAGCTGTTTTTAAGTCCTCCCAACTTGATTGAATTAAGTTCATCCACCTGGATTACCTACAACATTCACTCTTAAAGTTGAACGATTATAGATTTACATTTACAAAGCATGTTGAAAACACTGAGAATAGTGTTCTGATGGGATAACTGGAGACAGCAGCCTGGCCCAGCTGACACGTAAAAGCAGACTGTCACAGGTACATTTATCCCTAACTAGTTCTCCAAGCCCCAGTCTGGTAAGGGTTGGTGCTAGACATCTGCCTGCTCTGCCGTCTTGACAATGCATGATGTGTGAGCCACACAGTGTGTGGCTACTGTGTACAAACTAGGATAAGTTCTTACATTGCTCTGAGCCCTGAATCCTTTTCTCTCTGAAGTGAAGAGAATCGTACGTAAGGCATCATGGTGATATGTGAATTTATGAGGAAAAGTAAACTTCTAGCACACAGTAGGTACTCAACAGTTATTAGCTTTGTTCCCTCGCCCTTTGCGCTATCCCACATGCAGGATCTGTGCTACCAGTTCAAATGAAACTTAATCCCCAAGGCGAACTCTAGCTGCACGTGGATTTCTTCCTGAAATCTTACACAAACATTGCAGCTTCAGAAAGTGACACATCCGTAACCTTCTTCACATATCTCTGGTTAATCTTCCTGTTTCACCCTGCATCCCTTTCCTGCTTTGACTCCTGCTGCCGCAGCTTGATTTGCTTTCTTAACCAAGCAAGAAAACAAATTGGCTCATTCTCATTCTTGCTCTCAGGCTCTTATTTCTGCCTTATCTGAATTCAGATCTCTTTTCTAAGAAAATGCATCTCTGCCTAATCTAGGATCTCTGGTGTTGGACATTTCATGCACATGTTCCCAGAATTTACCAACCTACTACTTTTTAGAACATGAAAGGTTATCTACAGTGACAAAAGGACAGGATCTGTTGGGGTGCGTCTGTCTCCTTGGACTTTTCTAGGGCAAGAATTCTATTATTCTTGTCAGGTTCTCAGTGCCAGTCACAACACCAAGGCCAGTAACCAAATGGCACCTTGTTGGTTATCTGCCCAAACTCAAACTCAGCAGTTTTACAACTTCATGGTCTTAATATTAACTGCCTTGAAACAAAGCACTTCTTCCCACTGGAAAGTCACAGCTGCACATTTTCCCTACAAAATCCTTTATCCCCTAACAGGGGAACTAAACTGACATGTACTGAGTACCACACCTGCTTCTGCCTGCCATTCCCAAGCACATCTAAGGATAACATCTCTACATCTATTTGGATATAACTAGAGGAACATATAGTGACTCTCAAAAAGTATTTTGTACTTCAAACATGTGCTCACATAACTATGAGCCCTCTTGTCTTCCACTCCATTCTTTTTTTTTTAATTTGAGAGTGATAGACACAGAAAGAAAGGCAGATAGAGGGAGAGAGAGAGAATGGGCGCACCAGGGCTTCCAGCCTCTGCAAACGAACTCCAGACACGTGCGCCCCCTTGTGCATTTGACTAACGTGGGACCTGGGGAACCGAGCCTCGAACCGGGATCCTTAGGCTTCACAGGCAAGCTCTTAACTGCTAAGCCATCTCTCCAGCCCTTCCACTCCATTCTTTACTGTAATTAGTCCAGACATTTTCCTCCAAATAAATCCCAGCCTAGAGTACTTAGAAGTTACCAGACATAAATTCCTTCAGCTTCCTGGTTAAGTGGCTTTCCCCCCCATGTTTTGCAAACTCTCCCTTCTCTGAACAGATACTTCTGTTCTTACCCAGGACATTTACTTCATCCAGACCATCACTATTCTGTACTATCAGACTCTTCACCATGACCTCAACAGCCTTTACAGAGCACCACATCTTACCCACCAGGAAAGAAGGAGGGTAGGCAACAGGGAGACAGGAAACTTCTCTTACAATTGTCTGGTGCCACTCCTCTCCCCAGACAGGTTTCTGAAGAGTATTGTACCTACATCTAGAATTTCTCACCTTTTACTTTCTGAATACCTGTTGTCAACCTTGTGCTACCATGGTTCCACTAAAGATACCTTTTCAAGGCCACCTGAAAGTTTCCAATTACCAACACTAATGGCTACTTTCCTTTCCTTAACAAATTTGATTATCATGAGACATTCGATGCTGTCTCTTTAAAAACATTTCCTTCTGGACATGATGCGGCCATTGTGTTCATGGCTTCACATATTGAGCCAATCAACATTGCATCATGGATGATGGAGGAGGAAAAACAAAAGTCATCAAAGTAGAAGCTGGACTAGTTAGAAAGAAAGAAAGGTATGGAGAGGACAAGATAAGGTAATGAGAGAGGATTATGACAAAACGAGGATTATGTACGTGTATGAAATTGTCAATAAAAACACTGTAGAAAAAATGTAATGTTTCCTAATCTCCAAGACACCACAAATTAACTTTCCTAACAAGTTTCACATTGGAATCCTCCACTGACTTGACCAGCTTCCTAAGCTTTTGTCCTGACTTTTGCTTTCATCTTACTCTATACTTGATTTTGATGATTTCCAGGCTTATATGCACACATTTTCTTTCCCACCTTTGTGCTAGAGACCACTAGAAGCTAGACAAGCTACTGCTGCTATTCCTGGCAGCTCTGAGATATTCTCTGGGTAGAACCTTTGACCCATTGCTTAGAACATTCTCTCATTTGGTTTGCATCCTTCTTCCTGGAACCTGGATTCTTGCTTTCTGCTAAGCCTCTTTGCATGCATGATTTATTCAGAGGATCAGGTTGGCTTTTGATTTCACTACAACAGGAACAAAATCACTAGCGCATAAGTCCTTTCAACCTTCTCCCTCCTTTTTGCCTTTAGAAGGATTCTGACTTTGTTAATTTCACTTCTTCTCCTCTGCTACCCTCCAGAGAAACCTCTTCCTGCCTCACTAAACTTGCTCCTAGGAGATGGTATGGTGTAGAATAAGAAGAAAGTTAAAGGGAGATAGGAAAAGAATGTGGAGGCCAGGAGTAGAAGAAGGCTTTTCAGGACATGCAGATGTGTTGAAGTAGTATATAATGAGAGGAAACCAAATGGGAAAGAGATGGGAGTTTTAACAAATGTTCCTATGGCCTGTATTTTCACCCAGACTGTTAATGAAATGCAATTAAGTACATAGAATAATTTGCATTATGTTGACAGTACGTTTTTATTTTTGAAAAATTTTAAATTTTGTATTTACTATTATTATTGTTATTATTACTTGGTTGTTGAGAAGTAGGGTTTCACTCTAGCCCAGACTGACCTGGAATTCACTAGGTAGTCTCAGGTTGGCCTCGAACTCACGGCAGTCCTCCTACCTCTGCCTCCCAAATGCTGGGATTAAAGGCGTATGCCACCACACCTGGCCCTTATTTATTTATTTACTTGATTATTCAGTTATTTGCAAGGAAAGAAAGAGAGAGAAAATAAATGGGCATGCCTGGGCCTCTAGCTGCTGCAAACAAACTCCTGATATATGTGCCACTTTTTGCATCTGGCTTCATGTGGGTACTGTGGAACTGAACCTGGGTCGTTAGGCTTTATATCCAAGTGCTTTCATGGCTGAGCCATCTCTCCAGCCCTGAAGGATTTTTTAAGTGACATTTATGCACTTTGTATGGGCTACAGAGTGGCTGAGAGATGATGGCTCAGTGAGGAAAATGCTTGACATGAGAACATGAGAACCTGAGTTTAACCCTCAGTGCCCACATAGAAGCTTGTGTGGCGACACATCCCAGTGCTGGTAAGGTGAACTGGAGGATCCTTAGAGCTGGCTGACTAGCTAGTCTAGCTGAGCCTGTGAGCTCTAGGTTCAGTGAGATAACTTGTATCTACAAAATATCATGGGAAACACCCACTATCAACCCTTGACCCCCACAAGAACATATCCATGCACCTAACACACAAATGTAAATACACACATGTATCCATACCACACATATGTAAAAGAGAGAGAGAGACAAGGGTTTTGTAAAGGATACTACTCCTCTCTCCAATACTCTGAACCACAAATTCTCCTTGGCACACCACCTCTGAAAGCCAGTCTTTCTAATATTACCCTAGGCCATTCTGTGTGGGACAGAAGTACAGGGGCTAATCTGGTCCCATCATTAACATGTTGGGTTTAGACCCATAAGTGCAGGTTATTTCTCTTTCTTGAGCTCCAGAACTATGCATTGAAATTTTCATCAGTGTATTTCAAAGAAACCTCAAATTCAGCTTATCTAATGCTATTTATCTCTGTCATTTCTTTCTCTTAATGTCTGTCCTCTAATGTTTCCCAGTAAAGGACATTACCCTAAGATGAGGCATTCAAGGTAGAAAGCTGGCTATCACTGTTCCCTTTGATAAGACTTCTCATGTAAATAGATGTTCATAAATTTCCTCTCTTTCTAAATATAAAGAGGTGCTTAAATTTCTCTTCCTTTGCTGTCTGGATTTACTCTTGCCAGTATCAAGTTAGTTTCAGAGCTGGAGAGATGGCTCCACAGTTAAAAGTGCTTTCTTTCTTGCACAGCCTAACAGCCTGGATCCAGTTACCTAGTACTCACATAAAACCAGTGCACAATGTGGCTCATGCATCTGGAATTCATTTGCAGTGGCAGAAGGCCCTGGAGTGCCCATACTCCCCCTTTTCACTCAAGTAAGTAAATAAATAAATAAATATATTTTTGTAAAAATATTTTTAAAAGATAGTTTCACAATGTTTTGTATTATTTTATGTACTAAACAGAGTAGGCTCTAAGACAATGACATCCTTGAGAATAATGGATCTACTTCCCAGCAAGGGTGTCTGTTTTCCATATTTGCTTAATAAGTTAAACATTTATAAATTATTGAATAAATGAATAATACATTCATTACGTAGTTAAGAATGCAAATTTAAAATAGGTAACATAAAGTAGTTTGCCTGAAGTTGCATAGCGACTAAGTGACTGAGCAGAATTTGAACATTATCTATTATTACTAGACCCATATTGGGTTTTTTTCCATATTGTTTTTACTAGCAGCAAGAGTACTGCCTCCTAGCTAGTCAAAGCTCTTCTTATACTTTAAAAATTTATGTCGAAACTTTGTTGACATCAATAATGTTATCCCTCTTTATGGTGACATTTTTTAGGACATTTTCTTGGAGGCATCTATCTCAAGGTTGTGAGAAGCATTTCAACAATTCTGTCCTTAGTACTTATCTTTATGGTCATCTTTGAAGTTTTCCCACATTATTCAAACTGAGGCCTTTTCTTCAGCATTTATTTGATAAGCCTCAGGTGATGTCATTGTTGAAAAGTAGGTCAGACCTTAAATCCTCCAGTGCTACCCACTGTGGTTTACAAAAGGTCAATCAATCTTCAATGACAAGGGCCATCCTAGAGCCAAAGCAGTGGAAGCTTACTTTGAAGAAAATTAAGGGACATAGAATAGCAAGTTATCTGGAAGACAGTGTTTGTGTTCAACAGACCCCAATAGCTTCTCAAGTTCCTGGCTGTGGAATTTCAAAAGCTAAGGTGGCCAGCCATTGATGCCCAGTGAATTTTTTTTTATTTCCCTTTAATAAACTGATATGCTTATTTATTTATTGCTTCTTTCATTCATCATTTTATGCTGCTGGAAATAGAACCCAAGACCTTGTACATGCTAGATTACCTGCTCATCTTCAGCAATTACCTTACGATGATGCAGCATATGATGTCTGGATATCAGGGAGTCAGAAAAGATAAACAAAATGGTTAGCAGTCTATGTATTTTAAAGCATTCCTCTCTACTCAAGAGTAAAATGTAAGTGAGTCAAATACATTTTACATGTTATATATGCAAATATCTGCTATATTTCTTCTGATAAGAATGTGGGGGAATAAACATGTGGTCATTTTTAGTTACTTAAAACATTGTGTTGTTTTCTAATTAATGATAACCACCTGCTGTAGTTATCTTCTTGCTGCTGTAACAAAATAACTAACCAAAAGCACACAATAGGAGGAGTTTATTTTGGCTTACAGTCTTGAGAGGAAGCTTCATGATGGCATGAGCAGAGGTTGGGCATCCCTGTGCCACAGCAGGCAGAGAATAGCAGCAGGAGGGGTAGCCAAGCTCTCGCAAAGGGGACCTGGTTATGACAACCCAAAGCCCATCACCAACCCACCTCCTCCAGAAAGGCTCTGCTTCACAAATTGCCTCCATCTGGGGACCAAACATTCAGACCACATTGATCCAAATCACCACACAATCCCTCTGGCCTCCATAGATTCATGACCATCTCAACATGTAAAAATACATCCAGTCCAATTTTTAATAAAAGACCTCATAGTTTTTACCAGTCCCAACACTATTCAAATAGCCCTAAAGTCCAAAGTCTCTTAACTGTGAGCCTATAAAAACAAAACAAAAGTTAAAAACACATAATGTCACAGAGTAAACATTCCACTGCAAAAGACAGTACTGTGCTTAGCAAGGACAGACTGAACCCATGCAAGATCTAAAATATCAGAGCAAATAAATTCTGAAGCTTGATGTCTGGCATTTGGAACCCACAAAGGAGTCTCTGTGCTTCAAATTTCACCACTTCAGCTGGGATACCCACAGCCAGGGAAATAATCAATCCAGAGATAGCAGCTCTCTTTGGCAGCCATTCTATAGTCATGGCAGCTCCAAAATTCTGGGGTTTCCAGTGCAACCCACAGTTCATTTTCACAGCTTCATTGTGTCTCCACACAGAGAATCCAACAATCCAACTCCACATTGCCTAGTGTCCATTTCCAGAAAACCATGTTGCAAATCCAATGATCCACTCTTCCGTACATTTTTTTTATACTTCCATAAATACCAGGGCTACCAAATTTGTTAATCCAGGGGAAAATAAAGCTCACTTTGAAGAGCAAGAAAACCCCATCAGCACTCTTTCTATTGTCCAATGAAGAACAGTTGGTACAATCTCAATAGGGGTAATCTCTCAAACAACTAAGGTGAATTAGACTCTGCCTCTGGCCCAAAATGTTCATTTCTGTCTATGCTATATCATTCTCACAGGAGTCCATGTTTTATAAACTCATCCATGCTCCAGTTCTTAGGACATGGGCAGAACGCACACAGCCTCTCCCACAAACTGCTTCCAGCCCAGCCAAGACAAAACTTTATCCCCTGATGAGCCATACCTACACAGTCCACAGTTCTTTCTGCATTGAGAGCTTCAACTCTCACAAAAATCCACCAAGCTTTACTTATAGCATTACAAGGAGTATCTTAGTCCTATATTTCAACTCATGCCACATTCCTCCCACAAATAGAAACATCAAAACCACACAGGTTTCTAGCAGCAATGGCCCCACTCCCCTGGTACTAATTTTCTATTGACATCACCTTCTCATTGTTGTTCAGACAAAACACCCAACCAAAAGCAGCTGATGGGAGGAAATGGTTTATTTTGTCTTATAGTCTCCAAGGAAAGCTTCATGATGGCAGGGGAAAACATTACATGAGCAGAGACTGGACATCGCCTCTCCCACAGCAGGTAGAAAATAGCAGCAAGAGAGGAAGCCAATCACTGACAAAGACTCCATCTCCAAAACTACCAGCAGCTGAGGACTAAGCATTTAGAATACATGAGTTTATGGGGGACATCTGATTCAAACCATCACAGCACCTAAATAAACATACTATAAGAAGAGATGTGAGAGTAACCACAGACTAAGATTCATTACTCTATTCTAAAATACACATTTGGCTCTTCTTCCAAGAAATTTTAGGCTTCTCCCAAAACATTCATTGACAAATACACAAGCATTTTTTGAACACCCAGGGGAGAGGTAAAATGTACGCCTGGGAGCCCCTGCTTTATGTACCTATTTGGAGAGAACAATCAGCAACTTACTTGGAAATAGATTATGTATGGAAGAAAGGAATGGAGATTCATACTAATTTGTTGCTGGAATGTTTGCCAAACAATTATTTCTTTTGCCTTGAGTCAGAATCTCCCTGTTTAGCCCAGGCTGATCTCAAATTCACAATTCTCCTGCCCTCATGTCTTGATTATTAAGCACTTTTTGTGCACTAGGCATTGTGTTGTATGTTAGGGACACTGAAATTATAGAAATAAATGTGGTCATTACTCTCAACAAACTTACTAGGGGGCAGCAGAACAGGCCCCGAGTTATATCTAGTAACCCAATAAGAGCCCTGATGGTCCCAAATACTAAGATCATGGAAACCTACTAAAGGATACCTGGTGGAGGGGTTGAAGGAAGGCTTCCCCATAGACAGAACCTGGTGCAGGTCTTACAGGCAAGTAGGAGACAGACCAAGATGAGTGCTAAAGGGAGATGGAGCAGCTCTGTCTTTAATTAATAGAGAAGTTTGAAAAAACTCATTAGGAAACTAGGACTTCAGTATGACTGGAGTAGAAACTTGGAAGCCTGAAGTTAAGTTCTGAGGAGGACAGGGCAAAGGATTGAGCAAGGAAACAGCGGAGAAGGGGTTTGTGAACCAGTTCCCCAGGTCCCTGTCTGGCAAGGGTATATTCAAATGTCTCTGAGGTTATGGCCACCTTCTAGATATCTTCTCAGACAACCCTAGTAGAATCCACAGATCCTGTTGCTTTCTAGCCCAGGTACTGAAATGAAAAAAGTTATACTTCTTCAGAAAGAACTTGCCCACAAGTCTCTTGATCCCAAGTGGGAATGGGCCTTCCTGAGAATCCAAACACTGCAGGCTTTCACCATCTCTCCACCAAAGCCAACCCAATGTTTCCCTAAGCTATGCAATAACAACCCACATTACATCACTGTGTGATTGTGTACCCACTGGGCGGGGACCAGGCACACAGCCTCCAACTTGTATCTCATGGTTCACTGCTTCCAATAATTGCTTAGTAAATCTTCACATGCATATTGACTCTCCTGTACTGTTATTTAATAATGGATTGGTGCTCAATAAACATTTACAAGGAATCATTACAGTGGAGCTCTACAGCTAGGAAAAGCAAAGGCAAGAGCAACAATGCAGAGAAAACAGAGTCAATAGGAGATGGCAGTAATCATCATCTATATTACTTTACGGAGTCATCACATCTGATGCTCTGTGTTCTATTTTATTTTTATTTTTTAATTTTAATTTTAGTTATTTATTTGAGAGAGAGAGAGAGAGAGAGAGAATGGGCATGCCAGTGCCTTCAGCCACTATGAACTCCAGATGCATGTGCCCCCCTGTGCATCTGGCTTATGTGGGTTCTGAGGAATCAAACCTAGGTCCTTTGGCTTTGTAGGCACTCACCTTTAACCACTATCTTTGTAACCCTCTGTGTTTTATTTTACCTATAGGATAAGAAAAATTATAGTGTAGAAATATAAATTCAATAAAATGTCATTGTGAAGGATTGGGGACCAAAAAAAGTAGTGCTATACCTTCTGGCTTACTGGGATAAATTAAAGACTACTATCTAAGAAATAACACTAGTTTTCTTGATAGTTGAAAAATGTTTGAGTTTCCTTTCCTTATTGCCTTCTTCTCTCCCTTCTTCCTTCATGCCTTCTTTTCCTTGTTAGTTTGAAGGAAAAAAAATAATAATGGGGTTGTATCCATTACTTCTCTCCATGCTGCAACAGTATACATGATGAAAGCCATTTAAGGAAGAGAGGAAGGTTAAATTCTAGCTCACAGCTTGAGGTGGGGAAGGCCTGGCGGCGGCAGCATAAAACAACTGGTCATGCTGCATTTGCAGTCAAGAGGGAGAGAGAGAGATTCATGTTTGGACTCAGCTCACTTTCTCCTTTTTATTCATTCTGGAACCCCAGCACATGTAATGGTGTAGTGCTCACATAACGTGAGCCTTCCCATCTCAATTACCTTAATCTAAAATCTCCCAGAGATTTGTTTCCATGGTGATTCAAAATCCTGTCAAATTGACAAAGAGGTTAAGCACCACAGGGCAGGTAGAATTTGGAAGAGGAACAAAAAGCCTTCAGCATTCTCCTTTATCATTTCTTATAAATAAAGATAGCTTCATTTAATAGGGGCAAGCTACATTTTAGTTGATGACTGTGGCCTGGCAAAGATGTGCTATAAGCTAGTCATCATAAAATTCACAACTTCTGATTTATCTGAATTTCAGCAGATCTCTTCACAGAAATGCTGTCATTTGTTTCCTAGAATGTATTTAGGGGAGTATCAAGTCAAATTGCCTAACCCACAAACTATTGACTTTAGTCCACAGAACAGTAGCTATAGAAACTAAGGCAGTTATTTAGAAAAGCCTTATTCAGTTGAAATCATCAGTGGTTAGTACCAGAAAAGAAAGAAGGAAAGCTTGTTGACCCTCAATCTACTCCTGACAGTTTTACTTCTGGTTTTCTGAATGAAATGTAAACCAACTGCAAACTCAAGTATCTTCAAACAAAAGAAGTTGCCACAAGAAATAGCTCTCCAAGTTGGATAAAAATCTCCCTTTGAATAGGTAAATGACATCTGATGCCTTTGCAGAATGGGTTAATTTGGTTTTATAATCAATAATTTTCTAAGAGTTTTTATGAAAGTAGAAGTACCACTCTCAGGAGAGATTTCAGTGTCACCATTTATGAGGAGCATTGTTTTCTAAAAGGAAATGCACTTGTATTTGCTTTCTGGTTGTCAAGTGGCTAGCCACACTTGAGCCATCCACTAACTGTCTTCGACACCTGCTTTTAAAAGCCAAAGTCTGGTCCTAAATAAATCACAGAGTAGTCATATTTATAACCACCCAGTAAAGCACAAGAGCATAAGGGAGGGATGAAAAAGAGAAAGCAAGCGAGAATACATGAGGGAGGAGGGAAGGCAACAAAGCAGAAGTCAAAGCCTCATTCCTTCCCTTAGCTTTTACAGTTCAAAGCCACACAAGGCCCAAGCCCAGAACAAGCGTGGGTGTGAGCATGTGGGGGAGTGCCCAGAAGGCATAACAGTTTTCCTTTAGGATCTCATGGTCTAGTGAGGGAGGCTGATGACCAAGAAGTCTGGTGGGAAGCCAGCCTTAAGAAATATTTAAATAGCTCTATGATGCATAGCAGCAGAAGAAGGACAGAACGCTTCCCCTACTTGAAGTTGAAAGGTTCTTTCTCATGGACATGGTGAGACTGCTGTAGAGTCTTGATGATTTTTAAGATGGACGCAGATAGAAAGTCAAGAAAGGGAGTGCGCCTCAATGGTAGCTAATTGAATGATTTTAAATCAATACAGATACATGTATTCAATTACAGCAAATTGAGTGATTTTTTGTTTTGTTTTATGTTCATTTATTTATTTGAAAGTGACAGACAGAAAAAGAAGCAGAGAGAGAGACAGAGAGAGAATGGGCATGCTAGGGCCTCCAGCCACTGCAAATGAACTCCAGATGCATGTACCCCCTTGTGCATCTGGCTAACGTGGGTCCTGGGGAATCGAGCCTCGAACTGGGGTCCTTAGGCTTCACAGGTAAGCCCTTAACTGCTAAGCCATCTCTCCAGCCTGATTTTTAAGTTAATTTAGAAAAATGTAATCAAGATCAATAAGATTTAACTCATGAGATGTTCTGGGGAGAAACAAATAGACTGCATTCTCAGAACACAATCTGCATGGAAAAGAAGCAAGATGCAATGGCATATCCTGGCTTGGTCAGATATTTTAAAATAAAATATAATTTCATAACTAACAGGCATAATAGTTTGAATTAGTAAAGAGCTCTACTCAGAGATTTTTAAGGCTGACTTTCCCAGGTCCGAAAAATTGGCTCTTGAGAAAGAAACTTGATCTTTTAATTTCTATGTTTCTGTGTTTAAAAAGGACACATAGCTCACTTATGTAAGACTATTTGAGATGATAAGTAAGAGAGAAAGCAAGGAAGACACTCAGTAAGCTGTGGTGCCATACCAGTGGTTATCTCTGCTACCATTCATTGCTCACTGATCATGGTAACTTTACTAGTGATATGAATAAGCCAACGTCTGGTTCATAACTCTGGGAAGTAGATGTGACCAAGTTAGAAACAAAAAATATTCTGATAAATTTTTCAGACTAGGATTTTTTTTGTCATAAGGAGTAAGTGCCTGAGCAGCAAAATAATTAAGATAAAATTAACTAAGATAATATTGAGACTTAATGTGGCATTTTGTTTCCTAGCTCTAAGAAATTGCTTCTCAAGGTAAAAATTTGAGTTAAACCTCTGGTTCAGATGGCGGCATATGAACCATGTCAAAGCAACCTAGGGGAGAAAAAGAAGAAAAAAAAACAGCAAAATACACTCTTCTACTAAAAAGTGAAGGTGTATAAGAAATTTTCAGCCACAGTAGAGAATAAGGAGAGTTCCAGAGCATATAGAGACCACAGAAGTGGGCAGAAGTGGCTCCAGTAACAGTGGCACCAGGTCCACATGGCTGCCAGGCTGAGCCATAGGAAAAGCCAGGTGAGGGGATTTTTCCACTCACACCAGCCTCCTTGCAAACTCAAGAAATGTGAAGGGAGGACATCAGGAACCAGTAAAGTGACTTTTGAGGAAGAAGATCACAAAGACCAGCTGGAGAACTTCAGCCACCATCCATAGCCTCCCCTTCCCCCACTGCCAACACAAGCTTCAGGAAGCACCAGAGACCTGGGGAAGGGAGCTCACCTACACAGCACCCAGCACAGGCAATCAGAGCAGTGACCCATCAGCCCAACCAGCCTACCTGAGCCCACAGCGCAGCAAAGAGCGACCCAAGCAGGTGTGCAGTATAGCTGGAAACAAAACCATCCCAAAAGGTAACTGAGATTGTACCAGGTCAGTACCCACCAAGTAAGCCTGGTATATAGGCTTGCATCGGAAGCACTAATTGCACCTTCCATGTCAGGAGAAAGTACGTGTTAAATCTGATGGATGGTCAGATTTGCCATTCTTAAATAGCTATATTTTGGGCTTGTCATTTGTTGCTTCCTGATTTATAGTACCTTTGTCTCCTCTCCTGTCATTCATTCTGGAAGGGTCTGACTTATTCATAAATTGAACTTGGAACCCTCTACAGACCAGAAATCTCAGCCTCCCAGTTGTCAAGATTAAGGGTGTGGGGCAACATACATCCTAAGGGACTATGACTTTGTTAGTGAATCTGTTTGTCATAATACCTACTCTTACAAATACTCTGTGCTGTTTTTCATTGAATGTGTATATTTTTTAGTTAAATTTTAGAATTTGCCTGTATTTTGTTCCACCCAACCTATTAGAATACTCTCATACCAGGAAAACCCAACACCTAGGGTCACTTTTGAAGTTACTCTGAGTCTTAAAAGCCACACCTACCACCTTAAGCTCCTACCATGAAGATATATAACATCTGATTGATTGATACATCTAATAATACTGCAGCTAATTAAAAAACCCAAGCATTAAATTAATCCAAGATTCAAAATTCTCTACATTATTAGGCAAGAAACACACAAAAAAATCAAGACAACATAAATCTACCAAAAAGTATAAATCCATCAGAAATTACCTCTAGTGAGACTGATTTAGAGGAAATGCCTGAGAAAGATTTCAAAAGAATGATTATAAATATGCTCAAAGAAATCAGAGAGGAAATCAAAGAAGACACAGGAAACCAATTTAATGAAATAAGGAGGTCAATACAAGACATGAATAAGGAAAAATTAATAATAGAGAAAAACCAGTCAGAAATACTAGCAATGAAAAAATGCAGTGATTCAAAAAAAAAATTGTAGAAAATCTCACCAATAGAATGGATGAAAGAGAGAACAGAGTATCTAAACTAGAAGACCAGGTGGCACATCTAATGCAGTACAAAAAAAGAAAGACAAACTAATAGGAAGGTATGAATGTGAATTTCAAGATATTTGGGACACTATGAAAAGATAAAACATAAGAATTCAGGGAATAGTAAAAGGAGAAGAATTTCACTCCAATGACATAGTGGGCATTTTCAACAAAATCATAGAACAAAACTTCCCCCAAATTGGGAAAGAGATGCAATGCAGATACAGGAAGCCTTTAGAACACCAAACAGACAAAACCTAAAAGAACCTCTCCACACCATATTATAATTAAACTACCAAACACACAAACCAAAGAAATATATTGAAAGCAGTAAAGAGAGAGTTAAAAAAAAAAAAAGTCACCTACAAAGGCACGCCCATCAGGATCATAGCAGATTACTCAACACAAACTTTCAAAGCCAGAAGGGCTTGGAATGGTATATTCTAAGTTCTGAAAGATAACAACTGTCAACCAAGGTTACTTTATCCTGCAAAGATATCCATTCAAATAGATGGAGAAATAAGGACATTCCACAACAAAAGCAGGCTAAAGGAATATTTGAAGACAAAACCAGCCCTATAGAAAATACTTGAAAGGATCCTCCATGCTGAATAGAAAGAAAAGTACACACATAAGAAACCTGGAAAAAACAAACCATACTCAAATAAAATATTAGTTAATACAAGAGAACAAAGGTAAAAACTAAAGAACTACAAAACAAGAAAAATGGCAAAAATAAATAGACACCTTTCAGTAATAACTATTAATATCAATAGCCTCAATGCCCCAACCAAAAGATATAGGTTTGCAGCCTGGGTTAAAAAGCAGGATCCTTCAATTTGATGCCTCCAAAAACTTGCCTTTCTACAAAGGATGGACACTATCTCAGGGTGAAAGGTTGGAAAACAGTGTTTCAATCAAATGGGCCTAGAAAACAAGCAGGGGTTGCTATCCTAATATCTGACAGGGTAGACTTCAGACCAACATTAGTTAGAAAAGATAAAGAAGGTCACTTTATATTGATCAAAGGAACATGCCAACAGAAGGACATTACACTCCTAAACATATATGTACCTAACATGGGGGAGGGGGGCTCCCAATTTCATCAAACAAATACTATGAGAACTAAGGTCCCAGATTACACCAAACACAGTTGTAGTGGGTGATTTCAACATCCCACTCTCATCAATTGACAGGTCATCCTTGCAAAGCATACATAGAGATGCATCTGGATTAAATGAGGTCATAGAACAAATAGACCTAACAGATCCTGGACATTTCATCCAAATGCTGTAGAATACACATTCTTTTCAGCAGCACATGGCACATTCTGTAAAATAGACCATATATTAGAACACAGAGCAAATCTTAATAAATACAGGAAAACTGAAATAATTCCTTGCACTCCATCTGATCACAATGGGATCAAACTAAAAATCAATAGCAAGAAAAGCTATAGAAAATACACAAACTCATGGAAACTAAACAATACAATACTAAATGATGAATGGGTCAATGAGGAAATCAAAAAATTCATAGAGCCTGGCATGGTGGCACATGCCTTTAATCCCAGTACTTGGGAGGCAGAGGTAGGAGAGTCGCTGTGAATTTGAGGCCACCCTGAGACTATATAGTGAATTCCAGGTCAGCCTGAGCTAGAGTGAGACCCTACCTCAAACCCCCCCTCTCACTGCCAAAAAAAAAAATTCATAGAATGAAATGATAATGAGAACACACATACTAAAACCTTTGGGACACAATGAAGGCAGTCCTAAGAGGGAAATTTATAGTTTTAAGTGCCTATATTAAGAAATTAGAAGCTGGGTGTGGTGGCCACATCCCAGCATGCAGGAGACAGAGGGAGGAGGTTTGCCATGAGTTCGAGGCCACCATGAGACTAGATAGTGAATTCCCGGTCAGTCTGGGCCATAGTGAGACCTTACCTCGAAAACCCAAATTAAAAAAAAAAAAGAAAGGTCACAAGTAATCAACTTAATGCTTCATCTTAAGGCCTTGGAAAAAGAAGAACAAGGCAAGCCAAAAATTAGTAGACAGAAAGAAATAATAAAGATTGAGACAGAAATTAATGAAATAGAAACAAAATAATACAAAGAATAAAGGAAACAAGATTGATAAACCCTTAGCAAATCTGACCAAAAGAGAAAAGAGACACAAATTAATAAAATTAGAGATGAAAAATATACCATCACATCATATACCAGAGAAATAGAAAAAAAAAAAAATCATAGGGACATACTATAAGAACATATACTCTAGTTAAGTTTGAAACTCTGAAAGAAATTTCAGATTTTCAAGGATGATTTCCTTGAATTATATCACCTACCAAAATTAAATCAAGATGAGATTGACCACTTAAATAGACCTATTAAAAGTATGGAGATCCAATCAGTTATTTAAAAAAATCTCCCTAAGAAAAGTCCAGGCCCAGGTGGATTCACTGGTAAATTTTACCAGGCCTTCATGGAAGAACTAACACCAATTCTTCTCAAGCTTTTCCATAAAATAGAAAAGGAAGGAATCCTACCAAACTCCTTCCATGAAGCCAGTATCACCCTTAGGCCAAAAACAGACAAAGATATAACAAAAAAATAAAATAAAATTACAGACCAATCTCCCTCATGAACATAGATGCAAAAGTTCTCAACAAACTGTTAGCATAGTACAAGAATATATCAGAAAGATCATTCACCCCGACCAAGTAAGCTTTATCCCAGAGATGCAAGGATGGTTCAACATATGCAAATCAATAAATATAATACATTATATAAATATACTGAAGGACAAAGATCACATGATCATCTCATTAGATGCAGAAACAGCATTTGACAAAATCCAACATTGCTTCATGATAAAAGTACTACAAAAAAGTACTAAAAGACTGAGAATAGAAGGAACATATCTCAGCATAATAAAGGCTACTTGTGACAAACCTATAATCAACATAATACTGAACAGAGAAAAACTTGAAGCTTTATCACTAAAATCAAGAACAAGACAAAGGTGTCCACTATCCCCACTTTTATTTAATATAGGACAGGAAGTCTTAGCCGTAGCAATAAGGCAAGAGACACACATAAAAGAGATACAAATTGGAAAGGAAGAGATCAAGTTATCATTATTTGCAGATGATATGATTCTATATATAAAGGACTCTAAAGACTCCACCAGCAAATGGCTAGAGCTGATAAACACCTATAGCCATGTAGCAGGATACAAAATAAACACACAGAAACCAATAGCCTTTCTATATGCTCACAACACACAGAATATGAAATCAGAGAATCACTCCCATTCACAATTGCTTCAAAAAAACAATAAAGCACCTTGGGATAAACCTGACTGAGGAAGTGAAGATTATCTACAATGAAAACTTTGAAACACAAAAGGAAATGGAAAGACATCCCTTTTTCTTGGATTGGAAGAATCAATATTGTGAAAATGGCAATCTTACCAAAAGCAATCTATACATTTAATGTAATCCCCATCAAAATTCCAATGGCATTCTTCAAGGAAATAGAAAAAAAAAACAATCCAAAAACTCATTTGGAAGCACAAACAAGCTTTGAATATCTAAAACAATTTTGAACAACAAAAATAAGGCTGGTGGTATCACCATACCTGATTTTAACCTATATTACAGAGCCATAGTAACAAAAACAGCATGGTATTGGCACAAAAACAGACATGTAGATCGGTGGAACAGAATAGAGGACCCAGATGTAGTCAAAGTAATTATAGCCACCTGATCTTCAACAAAAAAATGCCAAAAATACTCACTGGACAAAAAATGGGCTATTCAGCAAAGGGTGCTGGAAAACTGGATATGTATCTGTAGAAGGATGAGAATAGGTTCTTATCAATCTCCATGCACAAGAATTAAGTCCAAATGGATCAAAGACCTTAATATCAGACCTAAAACTCTGACTACTAGAGGAAAAAGTAGGAGAAACCCTTCAACATATTGGTATTGGCAAAAAAAAAAAAAGAAAGAAAGAAAGAAACAACTCTCTGAATACAACCCCAATTGCTCAGGAAATAAAACCATAGACAACCGCTTGGACCTCATGCAATTAAAAAGCTTTTGTACAGCAAAGGGCACTGTGAATAGAGCAAAGAGGCAACCTACAGAATGGAAGAAAATCTTTGCCAGCTATACATTTGACAGAAGATTAATCTCTAGGATATACAAAGAACTCAGAAAACTAAATAACAAGAAATCAAACAATCTAATTAAAAAATGGGCTATGGAACAAAATAGGGAGTTCTCAAAAGAAGAAATACGGATGGCATATAAACATCTAAAAAAATGTTCTTCATCCCTAGCCATCAGGGAAATGCAGATTAAAACTACATTGAGATTCCATCTCACTCCTGTCAGATTGGCTACCATCATAAAAACAAATGACCATAAATGCTGGTGAGGATGCAAAAATTAGGAACCCTTCTATACTGCTGGTGGGAGTGCAATCTGGCCCAGCTGTTGTGGGAATCGGTGTGAAGGTACCTGGGACAACTAAAAATATATTTACCATATGACCCAGCTATACCACTCCTAGGCATATATCCTAAGGACTTGTCTCACTACCTTAGAGATACTTGCTCAACCATGTTTATTGCTGCTCTACTCACAGTAGTTAGGAAATGGAACCAGACTAGATGTTCCTCAAGTGACGAATGGATAATGAAAATGTGGCACATTTACATAATGTAGTTCTACTCAGTGGTAAAGAAAAATTATATTATGAAATTTTCAGGAAAATGGATGGATCTGGAAAAGATTATATTTAGTAAGGTAACCCAGGCCAAGAAAGCCAACATCAACTATTCTGTCTCATATGTGGATCCTAGCTACAAATGACTGGACTTCTATGTGAGGAGGAATAAAACTCAGTAGCAGAGGCCATTAACCTAGAAAGGGGATATAAAGGGAATAGAAAGGGAGGGAAGGGGGACTTAATAGGATGGTATTTAATATATGTAAGTAGAAGGACAGATTAAGGGGGGGCAAAAAGGCCTAAGTGAAGTCAGGGGAAGTGATTGAGTAAAGGAAAGGTGGAGGGAGGGATAATTAAAATCTAAGAGAATATAAATAAGTCATATGGAAACCTATCCTTTTGGACAATGAAACACTCAGAAGCCATAGATAATTACTAGAAAATTTTCAGTGCCAGGGATGGGATGCCTTCCAATGACTTGTTGGCCAGGGAGGTCACTGATACACCCAAAACATTATAAGCCATTGCTGAGGCTCTTGGTGTCCCAGAAGGAATAGATGGTAAGACCCTACTGCTGAAGACTCCACATACTTGGGCTACAAGGTCATGGAGAAATTCTGTTGGAGCTGAGCTGAAAACCTCCTCAACATAGACCAGCTGACAGAAAGCTGAGAAAAGCCACACTGCATGCAGTCCAATGGCAGAAAGAGAAATCATCAGTGAAGATACTTAACAGTGGACACTGCAAGCCTTAAATTAGGCCAGCCAGGCCAAATGAACCAACGGGGGTAATAATGGCATGTCTGTTATGGGGAAAACCATCCACTCTCTAATTGGACTGGAGGCCTGCTCCTTGGGTAGAAGGGAATACATCCCTGATACAGAAAACCTACAACAGGGGTGGTCATGAGCTCTGGGGGTGTAATGACTGCTGGTATCTGACTAAGTATATATACTATGCTCACCAAACTGCCCAGTAAGCACTTCTCTTAATGTCCATGCCCATATGTTAATGTTACTCTCACTTTTGGTTACAGAAGCTTCTCTTTTCAGATGGCAGTGACCTTGGGATGACTCAGAAGGCAGCATGGTGCAAAGAAGAAGTGACAGAGGAGTGCTCAGCACAAAAATATCTCTACCACATCTTCCAAGGTTCAGGGTCCATTGAGGAAGAGGTCGTGGGAAGAATGTAAGAGCCAAAGGAAGGGTAGGACTCTTTACAATGCACTCTTCCAGACACCAAATGGCCTGGATATCCATGACTTCACAGTGCCTGACACTACCTACACAAGGCCATCAAAATAAGAGGAAAAGACGATGACATCAAAATAAAAGAAAGACTAATTGAGAGGGGAAGGGGATATTATGGACAGTGGACTTTCAAAGGGGAAAGTGGGGGAGAGAAGGAATTACCATGGATTACTGTCTATAATTATGGAAGCTGTCAATAAAAAATTTTTTGATTGGGCTAAAAAGACAAAAATCAACATACTAGGAAAAATAAGCAGAATTTAAACATATATTTGTCCATAAAAATTGTAGCTTAGAGTGGATAATATTTGATTCTGATGTTCTTGTTCAACAAAATGGTTTCCAAACACAGGATGCTGGTTTTCATAATCTTCTCTTAATCTCTCTCATTTTTAAAAAAATTTTTTGTTCATTTTTATTTATTTATTTATTTATTTGAGAGTGACAAACAGAGACAGAAAGAGGCAGAGAGAGAAAAAGAAAAAAAAATGGGCACTCCAGGGCCTCCAGCTACTGCAAACGAACTCCAAATGAGTGCGCCCCTTGTGCATTTGGCTAACATGGGTCCTGGGGAATGGAGCCTCAAACTGGAGTTGTTAGGCTTCACAGGCAAACACTTAACCACTAAGCCATCTCTCTAACCCTCTCTTTTTTTTTTTTTTTTTTTTTTTTGACACAGGGTCTCAGTCTAGCCTAAAACTGACCTGGAATTCACTATGTAGTCTCAAGCTCACCTTGAACTCACAGTAATCCTCCTACCTCTGTCTCCCAAGTGCTATGGTTAAAGGTATGCACAACCATGCCTGGCCTCATACTCTTTTTCTAGGGACTAAGGACTGAGCCCAGGACCTCAGCCATCTAGGCAAGCACCCTGCTGGTGAAGAACATCCAACCATTTGATTCCGCACTCATCATGCTTTGAATTTTATAAATGCAAGCTGTTTCAACATCTGCCGTTTCTTTCAATGTTGATTTATTCTTCAAAGGTATGAAGGAAAAAAAATAAGCCACACAACCACTTATAATTTAGTAATTTAAAACTGCAAAAACATATTTGAACTGTTAGTAACAAATATTTTGTGAAAACATTTAAAGAAAAATTTAAATGACAATATTAATGATAAAAAAAAATATTAGGGCTGGAGAGATGGCTTAGCAGTTAAGCACTTGCCTGTGAGGCCTAAGGACCCCGGTTCAAGGCTCAATTCCCCAGGACCCACGTTAGCCAGATGCACAAAGGGGTGCACGCATCTGGAGTTCGTTTGCAGTGACTGGAGGCCCTGGCGCACCCATTCTCTCTCTCTATCTGCCTCTTTTTCTCTCTGTCACTTTCAAATAAATAAATAAAAATGGACAAAATATTTTAAAAATTCATATTATACTCTAAAAGTGGTATAAAAGATTTAGATTTTTTCAAGTACATGACAAAAACTTTAAAAATGAATGAGTCTTTTGAATGCATTCTGATGATCAACCCTGTGAAGCAAGGAGTGGAAAGGTTAGTGTCAGTACTGAAAGGAATCATATCTAAGAAGCCTCCATCAAATTATCTAGACTAAGGCTTTGGATTAAATTACTATGTATGGGCCAAGCGTGGTGGTGCATGCCTTTAATCCAGCACTTGGGAAGCAGAGGTAGGAGGATCGGCATGAATTCAAGGCCACCCTGAGACTACTGAATGTATTGCAGGTCAGCCTGGACTAGAGTAAGACCCTACCTTGAAAATCCAAAAAGAAAAATTACTATGTGTCATATGGTCTCTATTAAGTCACACTATATACCAGGAGAGTAACATATTAGCCATCAACCTTTTGATATATATTGTGATTTAGTTAAGTATCCCTGCAAAAGCTCAAGTGTTAAAGGATTGGTTCCCAGCTTATAGCACTCCTGAGAGGTGGCAGAAATTTTAAGAGGTGAGGTCCAAGTACTGGGCCCATACTCACAAAGGGAAGCTCAGCCATTTCCTATCTCTTTGCATCTAGCAGCCCTGCAATGAACAGGTCTCTATCGCATGCTCCTGCCGTGACATACTGTAAGAACACAGACCCAAAGCACTGAGGCCAAGTGACCATGAAATGAAACCTCTGAACCATGAGCCCATCTAATCCTTTCTTCCTTTTAAGTTGATATTTCTTGGTATTTTGTTACAATGGCAGAATGCTAGCACAACACTCCAGCTAGGCATGGTGACGCACACCTTTAATCCCAGCAGTTGGGAGGCAATGATAGGAGGATCACCGTGAGTTTGAAGCCACCCTGAGACTACATAGTGAATTCCAGGTCAGCCTGGGCTACAGTGAGACCCTACCTTGATAAAAGGAAAACGACAGTAAGACAGACAGAACAAAGAAGAAAAAGAGAGAGAGAGAGAGAGAGGGAGAAAGAGAGAGAGAGAGAGAGAGAGAGAGAGAGAGAGGGAGGGAGGGAGGGAGGGAGGAAGAGGGAGAGGGAGAGGGAGAGGGAGAGGGAGAGGGAGGGAGGGAGGGAGGGTAGGTGAGGAAGGAAGGAAGGAAAGGAGGAAGGGAAGAAGGGAGGGAGGGAGGAAGGAAGGAAAAAAGAAAAAAAGAGAAGAAAGCAAGCTGGCACAATGATTCAATGTAATATTAATGAATTCTTGACACTTTCAACCAATTCTCATGCCTGACGAATTCTAATTTCTAGATAGATTCGAGAATGTGTCACTTTCCTAGCCCAACCCTTACTTAACCTCACATTAGACCATTCTATTATCCTAACATGTCATACCTACAATTTTGTCCCTGGCTAGTCATTCTCCATCCAGCAGCCATAAAAATATGTCATTCTCTGAGTCACATTTTTTTCTAATAGCTGTTACGTGTATGATTCAATCTGAACTCAGAAGCAAGGCCTTTTATTATATGGCTCAGCTTCTGCTTCATCTCTACCTGTTGGCATCTTTTTCTTCTTCCTCACCTACATATTCATCTAAGCCACACAAAAAATAACAAACCACCCACCAATAATAATGGCTTCTCAAGTTGCAATAAAATCCCAGTCTGGACAATTACTAGCTTAGAGTGCTCAGCCAGGTCTGTCTGGCTTTCATCCACATCCTAACCAAAATGTGGTACAGTATCTTTAGTCAATTTCATTACCATTCAAGGCAATTCATTAAAATCTACTTTGGTTGTAAGATATTTCTTTGTTCTAAATCAAACCTCCCAAGTGATTTACAAATCACTCTCAAAAATTCTGCCTCCAAACTTACATTAAAGGGAGGGAATTTTTCCTTTATATCTTTATTAAAGAGAAAGAGAAAGAATAAGATTTTTTTTCTATTTTTCTCTTCCTAAAACCAGCCTTTGCAATGCTTCAACAAGATATATTAGATAGTGATGGCCAGACAAAAAGACAATCTGAGAAAAAGTACACACATTTTAGAGATCAAACTGATGAAATGTCTTCATTAATCTAATCATTACTCACTAGAAACTTTTATTCCCATAGGAAATAAAGCATTTTGAATGGCTTTACCATATTTTGGAAGGTCCAGAGCTTCAGAAAGTTCTAGATCTGTTGTCATGAGTCATCCTTTAAAGACCAATTTCAGACCTTTCATAAAGAAACATTTTTTCCCATAAGAATGGGTGGGAACTCAAGCAACATGTATGCAACCTTAACTGCCTGCCCAGTTATAGTCAATGTTACATACTAACATAGAAGAAGAGGAGGAGGAGGAAGAAAGAATAAACAACCAATTTATTTCTTAAAGTTAAAGTCTTCCTGATGTGATTTCACCCATACCTGGGAGATGTGAATTAAGTCAGAAGATTTGATAAGTACCCAAGAGCTTCTAATTTGTGTCACCCTGACCCTTCCTTCATCCTTTCTCAATAGATAAAATTCCTACCAGAAGAACACTGTACCACTCTGGGCTTTCCCTTGGTATGATCACTAGCGGTCATGGTGTAACCATTGCTGGCTTGTTTGCACTTGTCTTAGGGAAAATGTGGAGGAAATTGGATACAATAATTAATTCAGATTCAATACCCATGGGTGCGTCAAGAAACCTGAACTTGAATCTCAGATTGCAAAAAACACAATTTAAAGGGAACATGATATTCCTTCTCCTCTGGCATTTTGCTGATAGAATTATAAAGCTAAGTGGAAGATTATACCCTACTGAATTACATTCACTTTAAATATCCTGCCCTGATGGAACCAGAAAACCTACAGGTGAAATGACATTACCAACATACTTCCTGGATTGTACTGAAAATACCAGCATGAATCCACTGTGAACTTTCAAAATGACCTTTCATGGGGTGGAGTGGAATGGATCCTACCTCTACTCATTACTCCTACGTTAAAAACAAGCTGGATGGTGGGGTTTCTTCTCCTTGGAAGAGCAATGCTATAATGGAAAAACACTGTGAACTTACTCTTAGGAAAAGTAAAAAAACACAGGCACACGCTATGTTGAACATAAACAAAAATATCTAACTACCAGGCGTATTTCCTGGCCAGTAAACATTTGATGTGTTTATGAAGCCCTGTAAAGTATTACAGCAGCTATGACTGCATGGAAAGTCTCCTTGGGCAGGTTGGAGCATGACCTCAGCCTGATGTGGAGTTGTCATGAGCTCTCTACAGGATACTGGCTTTTTGTCATGGTTGACAGTCTTCCACTTGTGCTTTCAGAGCGCAGTTCACTGCATCTGGATGACGTTTTATTAGAACATTATTATTTGGTGATGTTTATTAAAAAGCTGTATAGGAAAAACTTCCTGGTTGACTGTGAGCACCATAGCATCATCTCTTCTCATTCTTTTTTTTTTAATTATAAAACTGGATGATACTTTGAATTTGGAAAAAGTAAGAAAAAGATTCTTTAAAGAATATCATCAAGAGCCAGGCATGGTGGCACACGCCTTTAATCCCAGCATTCGGGAGGCAGAGGTAGGAGGATTGCCCTGAGTTCGAGGCCACCCTGAGACTACATAGTGAATTCCAGGTCAGCCTGGACTAGAGTGAGACCCTACCTCAAAAAAAAAAAAAAAAAAAAAGAATCTCATCAACTCAGCACGTATATCCTCTGTTAATATCTTGAATAAAAGGGGATACGCCTGATTATTAGAGATAAATTATGTGTATACTCACTTTTCTTAGTTAAAGAGCAGTGGAGGTTCTCTCTGGAGCCTACTGGTCTTCTGTCCTAGGGATATCTAGCTTGGTTCCCAGAGCCAGATATGAGTTCTCCCCCAGAGTAGATCTCATGTCCAATCTGTGAGCAGTTGGTTACCTACAATCACCTCAGTGCCACTATTATACAAATGTATAATTCTTGCTCTGCTGGTTGATTTTGTAACTGGAAGGATCTCCTGTTTGATCTGTTGACAACCATTATTCTCCAGCCGCACTTATAGCACTTTCCAGCACTATGAGGGGTAGCCAGGAGGGAACTGGATTCCCTCTCATTTCCAGCATGATCACTTGATGTCCTGTAGCTACAGGCTGTGGTGTCTTCAGCACTAGGAACTTATCTTTCAGCTCTTGCAGGTAACCAAGTGCTTTAGTAACAGCCTGTATTGTTTTGGGGCCCTCATGTCTCTCTGACCAAAAGCTCACTGTGGGGTTCTTTTCACATTTCTTCAATTTCCTTCATGCCAGAATGAGTTATTGGTGTCTCTTTGTCTTTATGACCTTGACCATTGTAAAGAATATCCTTCAATTTGTATTTGTCTAATTTCTTTTTTTTTTAATTTTTATTAACATTTTCCATGATTATAAAATATATCCCATGGTAATTCCCTCCCTCCCCACCCCCACACTCTCCCATTGTCTAATTTCTTTTAATTGGTTTTAAGGTTTAAATTTGGAACAGACATGTCACAAAAGTGGCACTAAAGATAAATGATCAAAGTTATTTCAACTGATTTCATTCTCAGACTTATAAAGGACAAAAAATAAAGCCATTCTCTAACAGTGGACAAAACAACCAGTACTTCTCAAATGAGTTTTGGTTGCCAGTAAATAAAATAGAAGGCAGCTGTATGAGTTCACTATTGCTGATTAACAAACCACTTTAAACTTTACAAGAACCATTTAGGCAGTTTAGGCTGCATCCAATTGGGTTAGTTCTTCGGGGCTGGGCTGGGCTGAGCTGATCTCAGCTGGGCTGCTCTTAAGTCTGTGGTCAGCTGTGAGTCCAGCACTGATGACTCATGTCTTCAAGAACACCAGCCTCTTGAGGCTGAGACTCAAAATGAAGACATCATCACTTCTACTTCGTGCTATGGGCTCAAAATTAAAAGGTCAGACAGGTTCAAATTTGCCATAGCTAACAATTTCCATGAAGAGAATACCAAGTGCTTCAGATTAAATAATTAATTCAAAGTAGAAACTTTTCTCTTTATATGTCTGAACAATTAAGTACCCTAAATTTAGTAGCCCAAAGGAACTAATTTATTTTGCTTGTGTGTGTGTGTGTGTGTGTGTGTGTGTGTGTGTGTGTTTTCTTTTTATGAGAATGAGTCTCATTCTAGCCCAGGCTGGCCAAGAACTCACTGTAATCTTCAGCTTCCCAAGTGCTGGGATTAAAGGTATGAACCACCATGCCCAGCTTTTGCACATGATTTATTTAATTTTAATTTTATTATTTTTCAAAGGTTATAGTTGTATATCTCCTCTTCCCCAGACCCACTTTCCCCGAGGGTCTTCTCACTGGGTTTATTGGTATTCAGTGCAGAGTAATTAAGGCCTAAATCAATCTCTGTGTGAGAGAGCTGTATTTCAGGTCATTTCTAACCCCCATGCCCACATCTCTTACAATCTTCCCATCCCCTCTTTCACAGTGTTCCCTGAGCCTTGGTGGGTCTATCAGCAGTCTGGTTTAGGCCTAAGGTCAGTGTAGCATCTGGGTTTTGGTTAGCCACTGTGTCTATTGCTGCTACCCAGGGCTGATCATTAAGGTAGCAGTGAGAGCAACACTTATGTTTCTGTTTCCTGTGCACCTTTCTCCTGGGCCACAGTAGCTATGAGTAGATAGCACATCTCCTGGAAGACAGCTAAGTATCTTTACTTGTCATACTCATGGATCTTGGGTCTTCCCATTCTTTTCTGTTACCTATACGACAGAAACTCTGACCAAGGGTGAAAGCACTTTTGATTTGGGGGACATGCATAGTGATTTGAGAGACGTCTTGGTGTGTATGCCACTCTACTTATTTAGAGAGCACTGAGGACTTCTCTCAGGGGTTTATGAGATTCCTGGCCATGGGATTCTGATTTGGTTCCCAGTTCCAGGTTCTTTTCCAAGGAGTGGGTCTCATATCCAATATCCAGGCAGCTGTTACCCTCATAGGCTGTGTGCCACTATTACACTATACAAGAGGTATGTGGTTGGCTGCTTGGCTTTCAAGATGCCCTGCCTATTCATGCTATTGGTTATGTTTATCCCCCAGCAGCTCCTATAGCACTCTCCCATACTATGAGTGTTCACCAGAAAAGGACTGGTTTTCCTCTCAGTTCCCACATAGTCTCTCAGTATTTTGTGACATCAGCCTGTGATGTCTTTAGCACTGAGGTCTTACCTTATAGTCCGGTGGGCAACCAAGTGCTTTGGCAATGGTCACCGTTGTTTTGTATATATCATTGGCCTCCCTGACCTATAGCACAGCGTCAGGGGTAACCCACTGCTGATCCTGAGATTCACCAGCCAGAGCCCATGACTTCAAGATTAAGCTTTCTTCACCTACTGCTGGGTACTTCTGTCTATACCATCCACCACCACCCCCTTTATAGGAGGTTGTATCTTATATGCTCATCACTTTTATACCCTGAGGATGTTTTTTTAAAATGTTCTATTTATTTATGAGAGAGAGGAGAAAGAGAGAGAGAGAGAGATTGAGCATGCCAGGGCCTCTAACCTCTGCAAATGAACTCCAGATGCATGTGCCACCTTGTGCATCTAGCTTACGTGGGTACTGGGGAATCAAACCTGGGTCCTTAGGCTTTACAAGCAAGTGCCTTAACCACTAAGCCACCTCTCCAGCTCTATCATGAGTTTTGATGCAAAAATTATATCCATAGTACATAATTTTATAATTAGTCAATCATCAAATGAGATTACTGCTAGCAATTGGGGAAACAATTTAGATCTATACACTATTATAAATGTCCATTTCATTTAAACTTATAAACACTTTTTTTAAAAATATAGACTAAGGGCTGGAGAGATGGCTTAGCGGTTAAACACTTGCCTGTGAAGCCTAAGGACCCCGGTTCAAGGCTCGGTTCCCCAGGTCCCACGTTAGCCAGATGCACAAGGGGGCACACGCGTCTGGAGTTCGTTTGCAGTGGCTGGAAGCCCTGGCGCGCCCATTCTCTTTCTCTCCCTCTGTCTTTCTCTCTATGTCTGTCGCTCTCAAATAAATAAATAAATAATGAACAAAAAAAAAGAAAATGCAATCGTGGAGAAGTTTAAAAAAAAATCTAGACTAATGTGGAAATGATTTTATCTAGCATAAGCATTGAGAAAAGTTTCTCAACTTTCTGTAAGTGCTTTTCTATTATAAAATTACTCTTGGAAAAAAAGCCAACTGTTTCACCCTCCAGGCTGCTTTTAATATAACAACTGAATCTATTGTTCTCTGAATATTAACAGGTAAAAGGATTTGAAATATTCGCCCATATGATTTGCACACCAAGCCTAGTATCTTTCACTAAGGCATTTGCATTACTTTCTTCCTCTGATTTTGTTTCCTTCCTTGTCTGCAAGTGCAATGGAATTTGATATTTGGCAATCTAAGGTTTATGGATACATTTATATTAAATCCTAAAGATCCATGACATGACATAATCTATCATTTAGCTGAAGTCACCACTTAAATCATGTTTATCCTGAGGCGACTGTACATGGTCAAATTAAATGTACAACTCTTTTCTTTTCTTTTCTTTGGTTATTTATTTTCTTTTTCTCTTCCTCTCTCCTTCCCTCTATCCTCTCTATTTGGATTTCTCCAAAAAGATCTCCAAGCCTTGCAACTTTGCATTTTATAACTTCTGTCCTTTCTTTTGTTAAGATGAACAATTGTAGGGATTTTTTTTACATATTTTTATTTATTTGAGGGAAAGAGAGTACATGGGTGTGCTAGGGCCTCTAGCCAGTGAAAACAACTCCAGATGCATGCACCACCATGTGCATCTGGCTTACATGGGATCTGGGGAATTGAATCTGAGTCTTTAGGCTTCATAGGCAAGTGCTTTAACCACTAAGTCATCTCTCCAGCCCCAATTTTGGGTTTTATTAGTCACCCTTGGCTTAGGTGACCATCTCTGTTCCAATTAAGGTATGATTTGGAGTTAAGACATTTGTTATTAGTCTGAGTTCATATTTCCTCATACAGCAATCCACTATGGCCATGGTTCACTTCAAGGCATAATAGGGTTCTACAGTTGTCCCAAGGAAAAAGTGCAATTTACAAAAAGAAAAGAAAGTATGGAATGGTTTCTAGGGAAGATAATTTCACAAATTTCCAATAACCTTGGCATTTAATAGAAACTTACTCAACAAATATCTGTTATTTCATATCATAGTCCAAAAATGCACACAAAATGCCATAGCTGTGTCAAGGTCCAGGAAGGCCTTAGCCATGGTTGTGCAATCAGAGAAGAAATGCCAATGACCATACAGCCAAGTCCCTCTGCCACCACAGGAGCTACTGCCTTGGCTTTCAAGCTCCAGGATGGAAGTCTTGGCCGCCTATGGTTTTAAAAGTTCAGGCAGGGGCTAGAGGGATGGCTTAGTGGTTAAGGCATTCTCCTGCAAAGCCAAAGGAGCCAAGTTTGATTCCCCAGAACCCATGTTAGCCAGATGCCCAAGGGGGCACAAGCGTCTGGAGTTCATTTGCAGTGGCTGGAGGCCTTGGTGCGTCCATTCTCATTCTCCCTCTCTGTATGTGTGTGTGTCTCTCTCTCTCTCCCCCCCTCCCTCATTCTCTGTTAAATAAATAAATAAATAAATAAATAAATAAATAAATAAATAATTTTTTTTAAAAAGTTCAGGCATTTTGGGGACTCTTCTCTAATACATTGGCATGGCAAAGCTCACTAGTTTATGACATCAGAATTTGAAAGCTATATCCAGTAAAAATAAAACAAAATAGGAGGGTCTGGAAATCATGGCCCATCATTGATATAGAAATACTGCAGTCATATTCAAGGTCATAGATTGACCGAAAATTAGAGTTAGAGCCTGCTATTTCAGCAACACAGTATTCTGTTGCTATTTGTTCAAGAAATATTTAGTAAGCAGGGTGTGGTGTGCATGCCTTTAATCTCAGCACTTGGGAGGAAGAGGTAGGAGGAACTCTGTAAATTCACAGCCACCCTGAGATTACATAGGAAATACCAGGTCAGCCTGAACTAGAGTGAAACCCTACCTCAAAAAACCAAACAAAACAAATTATAAAGCCTATACAAATTGTGCTATGTAGGAAGAGTCTGCTCATCCATTGTTCTCTCTGTCACTAGTTCTGCTTTCCAGACATATTTAAGAAGCCTTGATAGGTGTGGTGGTGCACAACGGTAATCACAGTACCTGGGAGATGAAGGAAGGATGATCACAGGTTCAAGGTCACCCTCAGCTACATAGTGACTTCAGGACCAAGTAGGGGGCCATTGCTGTGACATACCTGACCATGTGGTTCATAGGGCTTTGGAACAGGCTTGTAGGGAGAATGTGGGAAAGTGTGGATGGGCTGGAGAGATGGTTAACAGAGTTTGCTTGCAAAGGCTAATGCCATGGGTTTGATTACCAATACCAACATAAATCCAAATACACAAAATGGTGCATGCATTTGGAGTTCATCAGTGGCAGGAGATCCTGGCATGCCCATATTCATATTCTCATTCTCTCTTACTTTCTCGATAAATTTGGAACTTTGGGCTAAAGAATCTCTATAATCCTCTAAGCAAAGGTTAAGGAGCCATTCTGGTAGGAATTTAGATGATCAAAATGCTAAAAGAAATGTGAACAATGTAGGTCTGACTCATAAGTGTTCAGAGAGAAACAAGAACTCTTTCAGGAACTGGGTTAGAGGCAGTTCATCTTATATTCTGGCAACGAAGCTGGCTGCATTCTGCCTGTGTTCTGAGAACTTGAATAAAGTTGAATAAATTTAAAGATAATGGACTAATTTATTTAGTGGGGAAAATTTCAAGACAGAGTAGCATTTGAGCTATGGCATCATTAAAGCACTATTCTTATTCATATATACCATGAAAATACACAAAAAGATTTGAAAATGAAGGTTAGAGAGGAAATGTTTATGAGTCAGTTTAAAGTTCCAGATGAGCAAAGTATCTGTAATTGTTAAAGAGATTAACACGATTAAACAGATTAACATGACTAAACAGCAATCTCACTTTCTTCCCCAGGACAGTAGAAATAGTACCCTGAGGACAAGATCACACCCAATGAAGGCTCTAACTGTGAGAAAGTAAACTTTCTGAAAGGAGAAAGCCTAGACAAAGAATGCAGCAGAATGATTCTCTGCTCCAAATAAACTGCCTAGGAAAATGTTCCCACAGATTCAGCAACCAAGGCATACAGATGCTACTACAGCTTAGGCCCCAGGGAGTCAAGCTCCCTGCCAAGTTGGCAGCAAAACATAATAGCATCATCCACATGGTACTGGTTGCATAGTCATAAGAAGTGTAAAATTTAGGGAGCCATGGCATCCTGCTCCATGATTTTGGAGAACTGCTGAGCTGGGCAATGTGAGGCAGGGTCAGAGTTCCTGTAAGGAGACCCTACGAGGCCTCTGTGTGAAGTAGGAAAGATGTAGTGTGAGTTGCAATGAAGATCCCAGGATTGTGGAAATGTCAGGACCATTGGATGTCCACCAGGAAAGCTATAGGCTCTGAGTGCAGCCAGCCCAAGAAGAGGCTATGTATGTCACCCACAGCAGAACTGAAGAGGAAGAGCTACCCAAGCTTCTTGGAGGTCAGACAAGTCCACAGTAAGTCCTAGACACTGGACATGGAGCTACAGGATTTGGTCCCCTCTGGATTTGTATCTTGTGTTGGTCTAATCCTTCCTTGCTGTGCCCTCAGTTCTCCATTTTGCAATCAGAATGTTTGTTCAGGATCATTATACGTTGGAAGTATGTTATTTGTTTTTTGATGTTACAGGGGGAGATCATAATCAAGAGACTGCCTTGGGGCTGGAGAGATGGGTTAGTGGTTAAGGTACTTGCCTGCAAAGCCAAAGGACCCAGGTTTGGTTCCCCAGGGCCAACATAATCCAGGTGCATGCAGTGGCACATGCATCTGGAAATCATTTGCAGTGGCTAGAGGCCCTAATACAACATCCATTCTTTCTTTCTTTCTTTCTCTCTCTCTCTCTCTCTCTCTTTCTCCTCTCTCTCTTTCCCTCTTCCTCTCTCTGTCTCTCAAATAAATAAATAAAAATATTTTAAAAAATAAAGAGACTGTCTTGAGTGTCAGAAGATACTCTGGACTTTTAAACAGTATTGGGGCTGTTAAAGATTATGCATACTTTTGAAGGCAGACTAAATAAATGCATTTTACATCATGAGATGTCTATGAGCCTACAACAGTAAGTGGCAGAATGTTGTGATTTGAATGAAAAACATCTTCCATAGACTCTTTTATTTGAACATTTGGTCCCTGACATCAGGGAACATACATACTCCTCAATACAAAAGCCGAAATAAACTTTGTTCCTTAAGCTCCTTCCTATCCAGTATTTGGCCCCAGCAGCTAGTAAAGCAACTAATACAGATAGCTTGAGGTCACTTTAGGACTTGATCACACTCTACCCATCTCAGGTTCCAGGATACAAAACTGTAAACTCATTTGAAAGTCTTTCCCTTGAGAAGAGAGTGTCAGGGGCACCCAGCTCACAGAAGGCTGCAGATGGATGGAGGTGTTTCCCCAGGTTCAGCCACCCAGGCACTCAGAAACTAACCATGACGTGAAGGGGCATGGATAGTGACAAACCTTGGCATTATCCATGTGGTGCTGATTCTGCAGGCATACAGAATACAAGAGTTATAGGGTCATGGAGGGCCCTACCCAAACTTTCAAGGAAGATCTTGAAGAGTAGACAATGTGTAACAGGGGTGGGTGTCCTATGGGGAGCCACTAAGAAGGAGATATGTGAAGCTGTGAGAAAGAAACTAAAGCCCGGGCTGAACTTGAACTTACAATCTTAACATCCAAGTAGCTGAAATTTCATATAGATGCCACTATGTCTGGCTCCCATATGGACTTTAATATGCAGAAGATGAGATGTGGCTTGAAAAAAATACTACAAACTGGGTACCTCATAGAGAAAGGAGATTTATTTCTCTAAGATTAAGGTGTCAACAGAGTCAGTGTCTGTCAAGGTCCTGCTTCCTCATAGATAGCTGTCTTTTCATTCCAACCTCACATAGCAGAAGGGACAAAGGGTCTCCTAGGATTTCCTTTATAATGGAACAAAAATCTCATTCATGAGGGGCTCTACTCTCTGACCCTAATCACTTTCTAATACCATTATCTGGGAATTAAAATTTAAATATGTGGATATGAAGGGAGATACAAATATTCAGTTGATAGCACTTTGGGTTTTGGGTCATAGACCCATTTAAAAACTGGGAAGATAGCTTAGATAGTGAAGTGCTTACCTCACAAGCATGAGGAACTAGGTTTCATCCTAGTGTGCACATAAAATGCTGTCTATGATCACAACACTGAGGAGGCCAAGATAGCAGGCTTCCTAGGCCTCCTGGCAACCAGTCTAGCTTAACTGGGGAGTCTCAAGCCAATGAGAGATTCTGTCTCAAAACTAGATGGACAATGTTCCTAAGGATGACACTCATGCCCACTGTGGTGGTTTGAGTGAGAGCTCCCCACAGCCTCATATTTTGAATACTTGATTCCTCGCTGGTGGGAATTTGGGAAGTGGAGCCTCACTGGAGAAGGTGTGTTGCTGAAGCTAGGCTTTGGGGTGGAGTCCAGCCTGTAGTCCCCCTTGCAGAGCTCAGCTTACTCCTGCTGCTTTCTGCCAGTCATTGTGGCAAGATGAAATGCCCAGGCTCTGCTTTACCACCCTTTTCCTGCCATAACAAAGCTTTCCCTTAAGACTATAAACCCTTTCCTCCTGTCAGCTGCTTTTGGTCAGGTGGTTTGTCCCAGCAATGAGAAGATAACTACAACACCTGCACACACACACACACACACACACACACACACACACACGCATGCATGCGCACACACACTTTTTTAAAAACCTGTTTAATGAGCTTCTGGAGAGTGAGTCCAGCCTAATTATAATGTCAAGGCTAGTGGTGCTCCACGCCACGTAGAAAAAACAATTTCTAATTCCCTAGACATGATTGAGTGATACAGACATATATGCAAGAAGAAAAAAGTCAGACATTTATAGACTTGGCTCATGATGTTTGGGGTGTAAAGTTTAAAGTTTAGTAGGATATATAGACATACAGGTACTTATGTTTTATTGATACTATACATATAACTGTGGATTTCGTGAGACTCTAACAGTCTACTAGAAGAATGTTACTTTTTCCCAAGGATTCTTATCCAGTTAAAGGAGTTTGTTTAATTTATTCGTAGATGTCCTCATCTGTATCTGACTTGACACTGGTAGTAAGGATGTTTGCCTTTGTCTTTGCCCCTCAAATGTGTTTCCTGTTGAACCATTCAGTGTTTGAGCTTAATAAAATTAATAGTCCTCTGTCATATGAGTCCCAATATTATTGGACAAGCTTTGTTTCCTGTTACTTTAAAAAAAACAATTATTTTCTTATCTAATTGTTTTCTTGTAATACCTTGACAATTTGGCCAACAACAACTAATACACACAACTAACACTTTCTCATCCAACCCTTTTCTCTGAAATTACAAGTGCAATTCAACAACCTTTTAACATTTCAAAAATAAAGGATTTAGCCAGGCGTGGTGGCGCACACCTTTAATCCCAACACTCAGGATGCAGAGGTAGGGGAATCGTCATGAGTTTGAGGCCACCCTGAGACTACAGAGTGAATTCCAGGTCAGCCTGGACGAGACTAAAACCCTACCTTAAAAAAAAAACAAGAAAAAAAAAGTAAGGGATTTGATAAATATTTCTATACAAACTGCATTAATATGGCCTTCTAAATGGTAAGAATTTCCTTATTGACCTTTGGGATAATACCATTTGAACATCCTTTATTCAAAATAGGACCAGAAGTGTTTCAGATTCCAGAAGTCTTTGTTTTCTCTTTCTCTCTCCCTTTCTTGTTTCCTTTCTTCCTCCCTCCCTCCATCTCTCCATTCTTCCCTTCTCTTTCTATCTTCCTTTCTTTCTTTCTTTCTTTCTTTCTTTCTTTCTTTCTTTCTTTCTTTCTTTCTTTCTTTCTTTCTTTGATGTTGGAATTGCTGAATATATTTTACTAATTGAACATCCCTAATAAACATTCTGAAATCTAAAATTCTCTGAATTTAACTGTAACTTTGAGATTATGGATGCTCAATGTATACCACATATTTCAGCTTGTTATTCTTGTTACTGTATCAGTTTTTGATCTTATATCAATTTCTCTATTAACTAAATTACGCAGCCATATCAGATAATCACAAAGTCAGTGGCTGACAGCAGTTGAAGGCCTACTTCACCCCTTTACATACACAGCCACTGGCGTGATCTGTGCTTTGGGTCGCCCTCCCTAGGGATCCATGAGGAGGTAGGCTGTGCCTGTGTTCTCATGAAGCTGAAGCCTACACTGCCCAGTACAGGACAGCTCTCCAGATGCACAGGTTCTGCCCTACAAATCCAACAACTGTTTTTCTCAAAAATATACAGAACAACAAACCCAATAATTAATAATAAAAAAAAAAAGCACAGGCTGGACATGTTGGTGCCTGCTTGTAATCCCAGCACTTGGGAAGTGGAGGTAGAAGGACCATGAGTTCAAAGCAAGGCTGGCCACAACTACATAGTGAATTTTATACCAGATTGGACTATAATGCAAGAGCTTGTCTCAAAAAATACCACATCATCACCAGTGATCTTAAATAGAGTGGACCTTATGAGTTTTACAGATGGTCAGCCAGGCCAAATGTACAACATGGGACAATGTGACCACTGTGATGGGGAAACCAGCTGCTCACTGATTGGATTTGAGGCCTCCTCCATGGGAGGGAATTCATGCATGGTATTGAAAACCTAATAAAATCCTATGGCTGAAGAGCTCATTAGCCCCAATGGGGAAACTACTACTCTTATCTGGCTTAGTACAAATATTAAACCCACTCAAATGCCCTCTAAACATTTAGGTTTATGCCGATATATAATGCTATTACTTTTGGTTAGAGAAGCTTTTGTTGTTGTTGTTTATTTTGTTTTGCTTTTCAAGGTAGGGTTTCACTCTAGCCCAGGCTGACCTGGAATTCACTACGAAATCTCAGGGTGGCCTCAAACTCACAGCAATCCTACCTACCTACTCCTACCTACTAAGTGAAAAACCTCTACCACATCTGTGGTGGTTTGATTCAGGTGTCCCCCATAAACTTAGGTGTTCTGAATGCTAGGTTCCCAGCTGATGGAGATTTGGGAATTAATGCCTCCTGGAGGGAGTGTATTGTTGGGGGTGGGCTTATGGGCTTTATAGCCAGTTTCCCCATGCCAGTGTTTGGCACACTCTCCTGTTGCTGTGGCCCTCCTTATGTTGGCCAGGGGGTGATGTCCACCCTCTGCTCATGCCATCTTTTTCCCCTGCCATCGTGGAGCTCCCCTCGAGCCTGTAAGCCAAAATAAATCTCTTTTTCCCAGAAGCTGCTCTTGGTTAGGTGATTTCTACCAACAATGTGAACCAGATTGCAACAGTGAAGTGGTACCAAGGAGTGGGATTGCTGCTAGTTACCTGACTATGTGGCTTCAGCCTTTTGTAGCTGATTTTCAAGAGGAAAGTGGAAAGAGTTGAGACCTTGGCCTAAGAGATGCCTTGCAGTGCTGTAAGTACAGCTTGATGGACTGTTCTGGTCTGAGCTGCAAGACCTTAATGCAGTAAGAACTATGGACTGTGAGGTTTGGCTTATGAGGGTGAGAAAGAGCTTTGCTTGGATTGGGCTAGCAGTTTGTGTGAGAAGCTTGCTCTTATGCCCATGTCCTGAGAAGTTGTGCAGGGTTGCTTTGCATAGAAATGAACTGGTGTGTGCAGAGGGATATGGCACAGAAAGAAAAATCTTAGGGTGAACTGTTGCCCATTCAGCTGCAACTGAGAGATTACAATCTTTCAGACTGGGCTAACTAACCTGCGCTGGGGCAACAAGAAGAATGTAGACTCTTTTGAAGGGGCCTGAGTGCTCAAGGAGTGTCCTGTTCTTCAAAGTCTGCTTTATTCCCCCCTGGATTAACAAATTGGCACCCTACCTGGTATCATGGAGTATAAGAAATGCTGGAAAGAGGGTCATTGAGTTTGTAACACGGTCTTGTGTTTTGGAAATGGCCATGGGCAGTGTGAAGCGGGTTTGCTGGTTGCCTGCATAGAGACCCCATGGGGCCATGAGGATGAACCATGGCTTGCAGTGGAGACCCAGTGGAGATGCTGGGACCATGAGATGGCTGCCGAGGTGCTGCTGGACCTGATGAAGTTTCCCAGGACTGTGAGTAGCCTAGCTGGAGGGGCGGAATTGGAATGCCAGAGACTTGTTGCTGGTTAGAATTATCAGACTTGGAGATTTGTCACTGGCTCAAGTTGTTGGACTTGAAGCTACAGTTTGATATTTGCCCTGGTTGTTTTAAATCTATATTGGTTGAATGTTTCTTTGCTATGCCCAATGTCATCTTTTGCAGTGCAAATGTTTATTCTGTGCCATTATGGGTTCTTTGAGGTTAGTTTTTGGTATTATGGCTCAGTTAAAAGATCTTGAACTATGGGGATGTATGAACATCATTGGAATTGATAAAAACTATGGGGACTTTTAAAGTCAGACTATGTATTTTACATCATGTATGGATATCAGTTTATGGGGGCCAGGGGCGGAATGTGGTGGTTTGATTCAGGTGTCCCCCATAAACTTAGGTGTTCTGAATGCTAGGTTCCCAGCTGATGGAGATTTGGGAATTAATGCCTCCTGGAGGGAGTGTATTGTTGGGGGCAGGCTTATGGGCTTTATAGCCAGTTTTCCCATGCTAGTGTTTGGCACACTCTCCTGTTGCTGTGGCCCTCCTTATGTTGGCCAGGGGGTGATGTCCACCCTCTGCTCATGCCATCTTTTTCCCCTGCCATCATGGAGCTCCCCTTAAGCCTGTAAGCCAAAATAAATCTCTTTTTCCCAGAAGCTGCTCTTGGTTGGGTGATTTCTACTAGCAATGTGAACCGGACTGCAACAACATCCTTCAAGGCTCAGGAACATTTGCAGAAGAGGTGGTAGAAGCAGTGTAAGAGGCAAAGGAAGGGGATGATTGCTTACAATACTGTCTTCCAGGTACAATATAATCATGGTATTCATGTGGCCTCAGAATGGCTGATACAACCTATAGAAGACCTACACAGTAGGAGGCAAAAATAACATCAAAATAGAAGAAGGACTAGTTTATTTATCTGCAAGCAAAGAGAGAGAAAGAGAATGGGCACACCAGGACCTCTTGCCACTGCTAACAAACTCCAGATACACATACCACTCTGGGAATTCTGTGAATCTGTGAATCTGGCTTTATGTAGGTACTTGGGAATTGAATCCAGGCCATCAGACTTTGTAAGCAAGCACCTTTAACCACTGAGCCATTTCTAGCCCTAAAATGATTTTTCATATGTTAGGTCAAATAAAATATATGGTTAAAATTAATTTTTGCCTTTTTATTTTTTAAGTGTAACTATTGAAAAGCCTTAAATTATATGTGGGGTTTCCATTCTGTATCTATTTAATGGTGCTAGCCTGGACAGAAAAAAGGAAGTGCCAACATGCACAGTGGCCCTTAAAATTTCCACATACTAATAACATATGTCATGTCTGCCCACAATTCTTTGTCCAAAACAAAGTTTATGGCCATGTCTAATGATTTAGAGAGAGGAAGCATAATTGAACTATATACACCCAGGAGAGCCAGAATGCCTTAATTACAGCACTAACAACCTCACATCTTTTCCTTAAACAGTTATGTTAATGTCATTAGTGAGACCAACAATATTAATCATCAAAGGAAGGACCACCCCATCGATTTATCATTTCCTTCTTTTGCCTTGTTCTTTGCACATAGTGACTGGACTCAGGTCTTCCAAGCAGCTCTGAGTGATGAGCTAACATGAGGTAGACAGTCCTTCTACAAGAAAAAGAAATCACCTGGACTCATTGACCATTAGGGAACAGCGACAGGAGGCAGACTTGTCTTGGTGGGGAGGAATCAGATACGGAGATTCTGTTCAACCAAAATGTCACAGAATATATACACAAGGAGGCATCAACACAGCAAAGCAGTCATGCAGTAGAAAGCGGTTTTTGTTGGTGCCGTTTGTTTTGTGATCATGTATCAGCAGAGGAACTATGGAGGTGATGGCTCTGCACACAGACAGGCTGGAACCTGGGCTTGGAGAGCAAGCAGCATGCAGAAGTTGTGGATCTGGGGTGCCCAGCAGGTCTGCAACCTAACAGGGAGCCATAAATCCAGATGTACAGCTATGTTACGTTAAGGGAAGTAGTAGGAGGATGGAAAACAGAAAGAAAATAAACCCTGCAGATAAAGCCTAGAGTGTGGCCTGACACTGAACCGGAAGGAAAGAAGCAGGGCAAAAGAACGGAAGCAAAAATGCAAAAGACCAAAAGGAAACCACAGCGCCGTGGGTAACCTACAGCCCTAACGAGGACACTTCCTGTTTGCTCCCTCCTGTTGCAGGAACTGACCATTGATGGCAGCAGGTAAGAGGGAGATTCTGCCATGCGAAGACAGCACTCCCAAAGACAAAACAGAGTAAGAAAAATCTCAACTATCAAGCACAGATAAAACCAGATAGCCATTATACAATGGGGTTAAGGCTCATGTACTGCATCCACAGACATGGAGTCTCTCCAGGTGCATGCTGGCTTCATGACCCATTTTCAATGGTAACAAAGGAGTGGCCTTGGCTGGCTCAGAACCAGCCAGTTCCTCTGGTTTCATTGTGATCTTTGCAACACGCTGACTGACTAGCTGGCAGGCAAGAGGAAGCCCAGCAGACTGGAATCATGATTCATCACAAGGGCTACCAAGAAAAAAGAGCATTATTCCCTGAGGCATGGCCTGCAGGGTCATCTTTCTGATTGTTCATACTTTTGTGTTTGTTGGTTCAGTTGCTTTGTTGAGGGGGTGATGGTCATGCTGAGTCATTTGGGAGCTTATTTCTTCCTTTCACTTTTTTGTTGTTGTTGTTGTTTTGGTTTGGTTTTCGAGGTAGGGTCTCACTCTAGCTCAGGCTGACCTGGGATTCACTATGGAGTCTCAGGGTGGCCTCAAACTCACAGCAATCCTCCTACCTCTGCCTCCCAAGTGCAGGGATTAAAGGCACGCACAACCATGCCTACCCCTTTCACTTTTTTAATTATACTAAGTGAGGTAACTTAGGCCCAGAAAGCCAAGCATCGCATATTCTCTCTCATATGTGGATCCTAGCTACAGATGACTGGGCTTCTGTGTGAGAAGGAAAAAACACAGTAGCAGAGGCCAGTAAGATAGAAAAGAGATAGAAAAAGAAGAGAAAGGAAGGAAGGGGGTACTTAATAGGATGTATTGTATATATATAAGTAGAAGAATAGATTAACGGGGGTGAAAAGGTCCAAAATGAGGTCCGGGGAAGAGACTGAGTAAAAGAAAGGTGGAGGGACAGCTAATCAAAATCTAAAAGGATATAAATAAAACATACGTAATCCTACTTTTCTGGACAATGAAACACTCAGGAGCCATAGACTGTTGCTAGAAAATTTTCAGTGCCAGTGATGGGAAATCTTCCAGTGAGTTGTTGGCCAGGGTGATCCTTGATGCCCCCAAAACATTACAGGCCATTGCCAAGACCCTTGGTTTCCCACCAGGAATATATGGTAAGACCTTATTGCTGAAGACTCCACATACTTGGGCTGCAAGGCCACTGAGAAATCTTGCTGGATCTGGGCTGATAACCTCCTCCATGTAGACCAGCTGACAGAAAGCTGGAAGAAGCCATTCTGCATGCAGTTCAATGGGATAAAGAGAAATCACCAGTGAAGATACTCATCAATGGACACTGCAAGCCTTATAATTGACCAGACAGGCCAAATGAGCCAACAGGTGCAATAGTGGCATGTCTGCTGTGGGGGAAACCAACTGCCCTCTAATTGAACTGGAGGCCTGCTCTATGGGAAGGGAATACATCCCTGATACTGAAAAAACAGTAAAACAGGGGTAGTCGTAAGCCCTAGGGGTGTAACATCTGCTATTGTCTGGCCAAATGTATATAAAATGCTTATCAAACTGCCCAGTAAGCACTTCTGTTAATGTTCACACCCTTATGTTAATGCCACTCTCACTTTTGGTAATCTTCTCTTTTCAGATGGCAGTGACCTTGGGATGACTCAGAAGGTATCATGGTGATGGAAAGAAATGACAGGAGTGCTCAATACCACAATATCTGTATCATACCTTCCAAGGCTCAGGGTCTAATGCAGAAGAGGTGGCAGAAAGAATGTAAAAGCCAAAGGAAGGGCAGGACTCCATACAACATGTTCCCTCCAGACACAAAATAGCCTGGATATCCATGTCTCACAGTGTCTGACACTACCTGCATAAGACCATCATAAGAGGAGGAAAAGATCAAGACATCAAAAGTAAAAGAGAGACTGATTGAGATGGGGCGGGGGTATGATGGAGAGTTTCAAAGGGGTAAGTGGGGGGAGGGAGGGTATTACCATGGGGTATTTTTTATAATCATGGAAGTTGTTTATAAAAATTTTTTTAAATGTGTGCACATGTTTGATGTGTGTATGCATTGAGTGTGGGTGAGTGCATGCCATGCCATACATGCAGAGGTCAGAGAACAACCTCAGGGTCAGGTTTCACCTCCCACCTGTTTGAGGCAGTGCTTACACCAGGCTATCTGAGATCCTTCTGTTTCTGCCTCCCACCTCAGTGAAGGAGGGGCTTTTATGTGGATTCTGGGGATCTAAACTCAAATCACCATGCCAGATACTTCTGCCCACTGAATCATCTCCTCATCCTCTTTCCTTTTATCTTAAAGATCATTTATTGACCTAAGAGGAAATAAAAAGACATCAGAAAGGAGAAGATGGAGGTGGGAGCCCTTCTTTCTAATCACCAGAGCTTGACCCAGTTAGCTGAGGGCCATCAGGCTCCTATGTGAGACAAAAGTAAGAACTACACATGAAGCTAAAGAAGGTTGGCTGGGGAGACAGTCAGTTAAGTGATCTCACTGTATGAGTATGAGGGACCTGAGTTTGGGCCCCAGAAGCCATGTAAAATAAACCAGTTCTGAAAGCACATGATTATAACCCCTGTGGAGGTAGACAGGCAGATCCCCTGGGCTGTGAACAGCCAGTCTAGACTTCTTATTGAATCCTAGGCCAATGAGAGATCCTATCTCAAAAAATGGTGGCCAGGACTTCCAGCCAAGATGGCAACCACCTAACTGCGCTGCACATTCCTGGGAAAGAAAGGCACAGCATTAAGGGTTCTCTGTGTCTTTCAGAAGAGAGCAATCTCTAATAGATTGCCAGTGGGAGGGAACAGAGAGGAACAAAAGGGAATCACTGATTCCCTCGCTCGCGGGTAGCCCACCAGTCCCCCATCCCCTCCAAGCAGCCACCTCAGGCACAGTCCCAGCTTCAGGATGCCCCTGCACTTACTGTAGGAAACAGGACCCAGGCCAACATAGTTCTAGTTGCCTCACTGCACAGGGGTGATCACCCTGATAACCCTGTCCATGCGTGACCTTGGGCAGGATCCACCCACTGGCCCGCTGGAGCTCAGGCTCCTTCTGTCCGTTTGCCCGCCACACATGCGCCGTTGATCCCTGATTGTGCAAGCTTACCCTGCTCTGTCCATTTGCCCACTTACTGCTCTGGCCGCCACCCGTTCACCCACGAGCTCAGGCCCATTCCACCTGCCCATATTAGCTCAAGCTCACTCTGTCTGTCTGCCTGTGCCAGCTCAGGTGCAAGCCCCTGTCTGTCTGCTGCACCAGCTGACCACCAGTGTCCTGTTGCACATGAGCTCAGACTGCTTCTGTGCCCCAGTGTCCTGCACACACGAGTTTAGGCTGCTTCGGTGCTTGGTGCTTCAGCATCCCTCCTATCGTGAGCACATGCAGCTTTGGTGCATCACCATGTGAGAGCTCAGGCAACTTTGGCACCTCTGCCATGTAGGAGCTCAGGCTGCTTTGGCATTGTGCCAAGTGAGAGCTCAGAGTGCTTCAGCATCCAGCCTCAGGCTGCTTCAGCTTCCCACTGTGGTTGAGCTCAGGCTGATCAACCCACCCACATGTTAGCTCAAGACTACTCAACCCACCTGCTTGCCTGATGGCTAGCCCAGGCCAGCTCCCCCAAGAGGCACCACTTCCCCTGCCCATCGAGACCACAGTCCTACTCTCCCTCCCATACACTGTGATGGGCAGACCACAGAGCAAAAGAAATAACATGAAAAATCAAATGCAAGTAAATCCAGTAAGATCACCCAATCCTACAGTGAACATCTCTAATCAAAACAGAAGAGACATTAGGAACAGAACACCAAAATGAAGCTATGAGCAATGCAACCCTGACCAAGCTACTGGTAGAACTTGCAGAAAAGCAACAAAGGACTGATAATCATGTGGTTGCTGCCATCACTAGTCTAGACCTAATAGATATGGAAATTGAAGGAATTCAAAGACAGTTAAGAGATATGAAGGAGAGAGAAAACAAAGAGGACCTCAAAAATCAGCTGGCAATGCTAAATGAAGACATAAAGAAATGCAAGAATGAATTCCAAGAAGCATCAAGAAAATCAGAAAATGATGTGAAATGGAAGCTTGATAGAGGGATGGAAACTATGCATAGAAAAGTAGTAGAAAATGCAAACCTGGGCTGGAGAGATGGCTTAGCAGTTAAGCGCTTGCCTGTGAAGCCTAAGGACCCCGGTTCGAGGCTTGGTTCCCCAGGTCCCACGTTAGCCAGATGCACAAGGGGGCACACACATCTGGAATTCGTTTGCAGAGGCTGGAGGCCCTGGCACGCCCATTCTCTCTCTCCCTCTATCTGTCTTTCTCTCTGTGTCTGTCACTCTCAAACAAACAAATAAATAAAAATTATTAAAGTCGTGTGCCACCAAAAAATAAAAAAGAAAGAAAGAAAGAAAATGCAAACCTAATTGAAAAAGTCCAAAACTCTCTAGAAGCCCTCAAGAATAGAGTCAGTCATGTGGAGGATAGAAACTCCTATCTGAAAGACAAGATGGAACAGTTTGAGGGTTCAAAAGTTTCAATAAGTTCAATAATTTCTGTGAACAGAACATGAGGGAATTGTGGGATACCCTTAAATATCCTAATATCTGGATCATTGGAATACCAGAAGGAGAAGAAATTCAGACCAAAGGCGTGGAGAACTTATTTAACAAAAAAATTGAAGAAAACTTCCCACTCTCTCAAAAGAAAGGCCCATCAAGATACAAGAAGCTAACAGAACTCCAAACAGTTTGGACCAAAGGAGAAACTCTCCAAGACATATTGTCATTAAGATCCTAAACATTGACACCAAAGAGAAAATCCTAAAAGCAGCTAGGAGAAAACAGCATATCACTTTTAAAGGCAACCCCATCAGAATTACTTCAGACTTCTCAATGGAAACCCTGAAAGCTAGAAGGGCCTGGAATGAAGCACTGCAAAGTCTAAAGAACCTATGGCTTCCAACCCAGACTACTCTACCCAGCAAAAGTATCCCTCATAATAGATGGTGAAAGAAAAACTTTCCATGACAAAACTCAGCTTTACAATTATATGAACACAAAACCAAACCTACAGAGAGTATTTCAGGAAATTTTCCACACAGAAGAATCAAATAATCAAACACAAATGCCTAAAAGAAGCAGATCACAATAACCAAACTCAGAGAAGGAACAAAAAACTTCAAAGTCCATGAAAACACCAAACCACATATACCAACACAATACGGCAGGGATCAAATCAAACCTCACAGTCATTACCCTGAATATTAATGGCATTAATTCATCCAGTAAGAGACAGAGGCTAACAGGATAGATCAGAAAATCAGACCCCTCAATCTTTTGTCTTCAAGAAACCCATCTCACCACTAAAGACAGATACCTCCTCAGGGTAAAAGGGTGGAAAACAATATTCCAAGCAAATGGGAATTAGAAAAAAGCAGGCATAGCAATATTAATATCAGATAAAATAGACTTCAAACCAAAAATAATCAAAAAAGACAAAGGCCACTTCTTACTATCAAGGGAATGATCCATCAAGAGGATATTACAATCATAAATCTGTATGCGCCAAACACAGGGGCACCACAGCTCATAAGGAAAAACCTATTTGACAATAAAACAGAAATAACCACCAACACTATCATAGTTGGGGACTTCAATATACCATTATCAGTAATAGAAAGATTATCCAAACAGAAACTCAACAGGGAAGTAAAAGAGCTCAACAAAACCATAGATCACTTAGACCTAATGGACATTTACAGAATATTCCATCCCAAATCCACAGACTACACATTCTTCTCAGCAGCCCATAGAACATTCTCTAAAATAGATCATATTCTGGGTCGCAAGGCCTGCCTCCATATATTTAGGAAGACTGACATAATTCCCTGCATTATACCAGATCACAATGCTATATTGCTAGAAATTAACAACAAAAGACCCACCAAGAATCCCATGGGCGCCTGGAAACTGAACAGCACACCTTTAAACAATAAATGTATAGTGGACGAAATAAAAAATGAAATTGCAAAATTTCTAGAAATGAATGACAATGAGAACACATTGTATCAAAACTTATGTGACACAATGAAGGCGGTCCTCAGGGGAAAATTCATAGCACTAAACACCTTCATAACAAAGACAGAGAGATCCCAAATCAATAACCTAACCATCCACGTAAAGGCACTGGAAAAGCAAGAAGAATCCAACCCAAAAAGCTCCTGAAGGAAAGAAATAATTAAGATCAGAGCAAATTAATATATTGGAAACTATAAAAACAATTAAGAAAATTGACAAAACAAAGAGCTGGTTCTTTGAAAAAATAAACAAAATTGACAAACACCTGGCCAATTTGATCAAGCAAAAAAAAAAAAAAAAGAGAGAGAGAGAGAGAGAGAGAGAGAGATACTTCAAATTAACAAAATTCAAAATGAAAAAAGAGAGAAAGAGAGATCACAACAGACATAAGTGAAATTGGGAAAATCATCAGGACTTATGTCAAAAACTTCTACTCCACAAAACTGGACAATGTGGAGGAGATGGATAAATTCCTGGATACATACCATCTATCAAAGCTAAACTCAGAGCAGATTAAAAAAACCTATCACACTCATTGAGATTGAAAAAGTAGTAAGAAACCTCCCCAACAAGAAGAGTCCAGGACCAGATGGCTTCTCAAATGAATTCTATCAAACCTTCATAGAAGAACTCAAACTAATATTTCTCAAACTGTGCCACACAATTGGAGAACAGGGAAAGCTCCCCAACTCCTTCTATGAAGCTAGCATCACCCTAATTCCAAAACCAGGCAGAGACACCACAAGAAAAGAAAACTACCAGCCTATTTCCTTGATGATATTAGATGCAAAGGTCCTGAACAAAATCTTCACAAACCAAATCCAACAACACATCAAAAGCATCATCCAATTTGATCAAGTGGGATTCATCCCAGGAACAGAGGGGTGGTTCAACATATGGAAATCTGTCAATGTAATACACCACATAAACAAGGTTAAACACAAAAACCACATGATCATTTCAATTGATGCAGAAAAGGCCTTTGACAAAATATAACATCACTTCATGATCAAAACATTGGAGAGAATTGGCATGATTGGTTCATATCTTAACATAATAAAGGCAATATACAAAGCTCCTAAGGCTCAAATAATACTTAATGGAGAGAGACTTGAGGAATTCGCATTGAGATCAGGAACAAGACAGGGGTGTCCACTCTCTCCTCTGCTTTTCAATATAGTACTGGAAGGCCTAGCTCAAGCAAAGGCAGGAGAAAGAAAGAAAAGGGATACAATTTGACAGGAAGAAGTCAAGTTATCTCTATTCGCTGATGACATGATTGTATATGTAAGAGACCCGAGAGACTCCATCCCAAAACTCTTAAAGGTGATTAACTCCTATAGCAAAGCAGAAGGATACAAAAATCAATGCACAAAAATCAGTAGCCTTTCTATATGAAAATGACAAAGATACAGATAAAGAAATAAGGGACACAGTCCCATTTTCAATAGCAACAACAACAACAAAAATACCTTGGAATAATGTTAACCAAGGAGGTGAAAGATCTATACAATGAAAACATAAAAACACTCAAAAAAGAAATTGAGGAGGATTTGAGAAAATGGAAAGACCTCCCATGCTCCTGGATAGGTAGAATTTACATTGTGAAGATGGCAATCCTACCAAAGGCAACATACATATATAATGCAATTCCAATTAAAATCCCTACAGTGTTCTTCACAGAGATAGAAAAAAATGATCTCAAATTTCATATGGAAAGGCAGAAGGCCTCAGATATCCAAGCATATCCTCAGCAAAAGAAATTCCTCTAGAGTCATCACCATACCTGATCTAAAGCTACATTACAAAGCCATAGTAATAAAAACAGCATGGTACTGGCATAAAAACAGGAGTACAGACTAATGGAATAGAATTGAGGATCCTAACTTTGGGTCAAGCAACTTCAGCTACTTGATATTTGACAAAGGCCCTAACAATATAGGCTGGAAAAAAAGACATCATCTTCAACAAATGGTGCTGGAAAAACTGGATAACCATATGCAAGAAATTGAAACTTGATCCACACATCTCTCCCTGCGCAACACTCAAGTCCAAATGAATCAAAGACCTCAATATAAGACCAGAAACTCGGCTGCTACTGGAAGAAAATATAGGAGGAACTTTCCTTGATACAGGAATGTAAAAAGACTTCCTGAACAAAATCCCAGTAGTTCACTATCTTAAACAGTCACTCAACCAATGGGATCACATGAAGCTAAAGAGTTTCTTTACAAACAAGCATACAATAAGCAAAGCCAACAGATTACCTACAGAATGGGAGAAAATATTTGCTGATTATCCAACCAACAGAGGCCTAATCTCTAGAATCTACAAAGAACTCAAAAACCTAAATAATGAAAAGTCAAACAACCCACTCACAAAATGGGGCAAAGAGCTGGACAGGCAGTTCACAGAGGAAGAAATACAAATGATAAACACACAGTTAAGAAAATGTTCATCATCCCTAATCATCAGGGAAATGCAAATTAAAACAACTATGAGATTCCAACTTACCCCAGTAAGGGTAGCAAACAACAACAACAAAAAAAATGAAAATAAATGCTGGCGAGGATGTGCAGAATTAGAAACCCTCATCCACTGTTGGTGGGAATGTAAGATGGTACAACCACTTTGGAAAGCAATATGGAGTCTCCTCAAAAAGCTGACTATAGAGTTAGCAACAGACCCAGTTATTCCCTTACTGGGCATGTACCCTAAAACCTTTAAACCTCAGTCCAGAGAGATTTGCTCAACCATGTTTATAGTGGCTCAATTCATAATACCTAAGAGCTGGAATCAACCCAGATGTCCATCACTAGAAGAATGGATAACTAAGATGTGGCATATCTACATAATGGAATTCTACACAGCAGTAAGAAAAAATGACACACTGAAACTTGAGGGAAAATGGTTGAACCTGGAACAGATCATTCTCAGTGAACTCACCCAATCACAGAAAGATAATTGCCACATAGTCTCACTCATCTACAGCATCTAACCTGAATCTACCCAAGATGGCAACATACTCAGCAAGCATCTCAAGGACTAGACAATAATGTGGGTGGGGACGGGGGAGGGCAAGTGAGGGATTGGGAGACACAACTCTAGACCCAAATGGCAATGGTACCATAAAATTCTATATCCTAAAAGTCAGACCAAATGGTTGAACCTTCACCAGGCCCTTAGAGGGAACATCTGAGCCACAAGGCACTGGAGAGGGTATGATGAAGACTGACCTTAATCTTCTACAGCTTCTCTCTCTCTCCCCCGCCGCCCTCTCCTCTGTAACTCTTTTATATTAGTTATCTTTTTCTTCCTTCTCTTAGTGGGCACTGGCCTGTAACTCCCAGTACCAGCATGTGGCTATCATCCACAATGAGCTTTTGATCAGAGAGACCTACAAGGTTTCCTAAAAGAAAGACAGATTTCTGTCAGAATACTTGATGATCCATCAAAAGTTTGTGGTAAGACCCTACTGCTGAACACACCATATGCGGTTGACAGGTAAAATGGAATGGCATGGCTGGAAGCTGGAAGAGAGTCAGTCTGCACAGAGTCAGTGTGTCTAGTGCCAGAAGGTGCTACATGGGCAACTGGGGGGAAATGACCAATATCTGTCCAAGCAACTCAGCAAACTCCAAGCAACTTAGCAGCAAATAACCTGGTGAGATGCTCATACAAGTGCAATAGTGGTACACAGCCATGGTGGGAAACTAACTGCTCTTGATTTGGCTAAATGCTCCACTCAGTGGAACGGGACCCATAGCTGGAGCTGGGAAACAGGTCAGAACCATATCCAAACATGAGCCCGCTCTCCTTTATCAGCTACCACCAATCGTGGGCTACAAGAGGGCCTACGCCTATTAAATTCTCTATAAAAAAAAAGTAAGGGATATCCCATTTGTCTGGTGCTAACTTTACTCTTTGTTGGAGAATCTGCTTCTCTTTTTCAGATAGATGCAGATCCCAAGGAGAGAACCACCCCATTCATACCTCAAAAGGCCCCAGCTGAAACTAAGAATAATTGGTGAAACAAGCAAGGGTGCTGTTTTCTTGGTGAACCAGGTACCAGCACAAGGGTGAAGGAGATTGAAACAGACAACAATCAACTCCTACCAAATCAGAGATCCAGAGACCTAGAGGCCCCCAACACCTCATCACTGAAGCAGACCAAAAATGAACCCAACATGGCTCAGGGAAATTTTGAGGAAGAAGGGGTGGAAAGAATGTCAGAGCCACATGACGGGTCATGATACGCAGAGACATTTCTCCTACTCATAACTGTGGGCTAACTCCACAATGCATGACCCATATACCTCAACAAGGAGGGGCCAGGGGGAGGGGTTAGGACATGGATGAGCCTAACAATGGTACCAACTTGACTGTACTCACTGAGTATAAAACTAATTTTTTTTAAAAAAAAGCAAGGCAAAAAAAGTGGTGGGCAGCACGTGAGGAAAAGCACACAAGATTGTCTTGTAGCCTCCACATGCACACATGTACACACACACACACACACACACACACACACACACACACACACAGTGTCTAAAGGAAGAAGGACTTAGGCTAGAAGGAGAAGACTTGAAGAGAAGAACTCCGACAAAAGGTCTCTTCTCTCCCTCCTTTTGTCCCACACTTTCCCTGGATCAGGCCCATTCTGTAACTTTAAATGTCATCCTTATGCTATTATCCTATTCTCCAGATCAGTATCTCTCCCAGGTCCCAGCTTTCCATTAGATATCCCCATTTGGCTGTCTCACCACTATCTGGAACTTAATTCCAAGCTGAACAGATTTCCATTAATACTCAGAAATACAGTCTTCCTCCCAGAGCCCCTATCTGAATGGTGCCACCATGGCCCAGCCTCCTAAGCCTGACATCGGAGTCTTCCTTGCTTCCTCCCTTTCTCACCTGCCACAAGGAATCTCATAACAAGTCCAATTGAGTCAATCTCCAGAAGAATGGAAAAAACCCTATTTCTCCCCAGGGGGAAGGCTGCACACTGCTGAATTCTGCTTTTAGCTTCTATAATCATTTTATTCTCCACTCACGCTAAAGTAACAACAACCTTGGGATGTCAGTTGTTTGGTATGGCTTTCTCACTTCATTGGCTTCATTTTTCATGTAGATTTATGCCCACAGGCTCCAAGGTCCTACATCCTGCAATGGTCATGCCTCCAGTCTTCATCACTCTCACCCTTGCTCCCTCCTGTGTGCTGCATTGATCTTTTCATTTCCATTCTAGGCCTACCTACTTACCATGTAGTCACAAGGTGGCCTCGAACTCACGGCAATCCTCCTACCTCTGCCTTCCGTGTGCCACCACACCCAACAAACATTTTTTTATTGTAAGGGGAAGTACATGGTGTCTCATATCTATAATCCCAGCGCATAGGAGGCTAAAGTAGAAGGCAGGATAATCATGAGTTCAAGGCCAGATTGAACTACAGAGTGAATTCAAGGACAGTCTGGGCTAGAGTGAGATGCTACTTCAAAACACCATCTCCAAAAAATATTTTTCAAAATACAAAAGCAATATATTCAGGGGTTGGGGAGATGGCTCAGTGGTTCTCAAACCACTTGTTTGCAAAATCCGTAGGCCCAAGTTTGATTCCCCAGTACCCAAGTAAAGCCAGACGCACAAAGTTTGTCTCTACCTCAAAAAAAAAAAAAAACTGTTAACCATTTTTCATGTTACAGGAGCAAGAGCCCCATAAATCTGTGTTTCAACATCCATTGCCTGTATCAAGATACTACATTGACTGATTGAGCTAAATTATCTATGTGTGAGTCAGTATAGTAAGTTTACATAACAGTTACCTAAGTAAACAGTTATCAGAATGTCTCAAATTGTTGGGTAACACAGGACTTTAGGTAGATCCTCACCAATGTCCAGGTTCTGTATATCAAGTTGGAAAAGAGCCAATAAGGTTTGTCTTCTTAAAGAGGAAGGAAAAGTCTCTGAATAGTCAAGAAAGCAAGAAGAAGCATTTCCCAGGGCAGAATGAGTATCTGGAGCCAAATGTGCGAGTAGGGCTGGAGGGATGGCTTAGTGGTTAAGGCATTTGCCTGCAAAGCCAAAGGACCCAGGTTTGATTCCCCAGGACCCACATTAGCCAGATGCACAAGAGGGCGCACGCACCTGGAGTTCATTTGCAGTGGCTAGAGGCCCTGGCATGCCCATTCTCTCTCTCTCTCTCTCTTTCTCTGTTAAATAAAATAAATAAATAAAAATATTTTTTAAATGTATGAGTAAAACTGCACTAGGAGGAGGGCTAGAAAAGATTGGAACATGAGTCAAGGAGAAGTATTAAGCAGGAGCCAACCTTAGGAGACACTCAGTAGTCAGATGGACAGTCTCTTAAAGAGCTCTTCCCACTTTCTCCAGCACAGGACCTCCAGTCTCTCTAGTCTGGTAGGGTGCCAGAAATTCCACCTGCCCTGCTCTACTTAAGTGTGTGCCTGGATGCTCATAAAACTTCCCTGCAGTGTGAAGAATTTGAGAGATTGCATCAGATTGTTGGCACCACACCCAGACAGAAACAGGTCAGGAGGGAAAGGGAAGAGGCAAGATGTGACAGGGCAGGCAGGACTGTGCAATGGCTACTTGAGCACCAGGTGTGGAGTGTCTGCCCTCCAGGGCCAGTAACCCAAGCCCCAGCCCCACCAAATGACTCATGGAAGCTCCTTCAGTAACACTGAAGTGGAAAGGCAGAGCAATCACGGTGATCTAGGAAGCTTGTCTATATTCCTACAGGTTTTCAAGCTTTTGTATTTATGCCCAGGGCTCAGAGAAAGAATCAATTCATATATAGAGCTCTTCTACAGGCCAGAAGACACCAAATGCTATTTATTCATTCAGAAACCCAAAAGACTTGAGAGAGAAAACTTGAGGCATGAATGAATTTAGTGGCTCAAATTTTCCCATCAACAACCAGCCTCTTTCTCCCTAGAGTCTGTCTTTGTTCTCAGGCAGACTCTAAGGCCACAACCACTTCCTCTCTTCTCTTTCAAGAGGAGAAAGAGGGGTTAATTCTTAGTAGTTCAACAAAGAACTGTCTACTTGGACTGTGTGATCACAGACCTACCTCCAAACTAGTTCCTAGTGACTAGGCTATGGAAAGTTGCCTATTGACCAAGACCTGGGTACTATGGGAAGTAAGCTCCATCTTACTTGAACTGTGTATACTAAGGATACAAGAAGGGTAATCTTCCAAAGAAAAAGAAAAATAGGAGTAGAGACTGGAAATGCAAATCTAATATAAGATGGGGATGAGCACAGCACATGGATCCCAACCTGAGGCATCACTAGGAGAGTTGGGGATGGAATTGAGTGAAGTTTCTAGGCATTTGGAAAGAAATGAGTCAGTGCTGCATACTCAAGGGCGGTTAAATGAGATGAGTAAGGGCATGGGCTTAAGACAGACACTTAGCTCAACTTCTCTAGGAGACAGAGCCTGAAGCAGAAGTCTATGGCTGATGCTTCTTCACCAGGATGTGGAATCCCAGGGGGCAGCAAAGGTGACAGAGAAAGGAAGTAAGGTTGGAAGAATGAGAAACAAACACAAGACAAGATGGTGGTGTCCCATCAGGAAGAGACTTAGAGGGTCTCTTCTATAGAGGGCCCTCTCTACACATCCCACAAGAATTCCATGCCCAAGAGCCACCTCTTATTAAGAGGGATGATGAAGAAATTAATCTTCCATCTACATCCATCAGCTTTCTTCCAGAGTTAATGCCCTTAAAGGTCTGGGATGTCTTCAATTCCCTTCAGACCAGGTTTATCTAATCAGTGGTAGAGTGTTTCAACCAAGGGCAAGTGAGGAAGTCGTGGGAAGTGCCAAAGAGGGGACAATGGCCTCAGAGGATAGAATGTGAGCCGGGCAGGAAGCTGGCTCCTAAGGAGGAAGCAAACAACAGAAGGCCCAGGGGCAGATGGAGCCAAGAGAATCTGGACTGGCACATAGACTGTGTTCAACACTTGGGTCATATTTCCAGTAGAAATTTTTTTCTAAAATAACTTATAGCCTAATGCTTGACACATTGTAGACTTTCAAAAATGTTGTTAGACAAATGAATATTTGGATACAATATCAAGAAAATAATAAATTTCAGGCAGAAAAATACACCCAAAAAGATCAGGGATTACCTAGTTCTCCTCTATCTGTCATCTATGTATCTATATCTATCTCTCCAGGGTCTTACTAACTCAGAATGGCCTCTAACTCAGTCCTCTTTCCTCAGCATCCTGCATGCCTGGCTTAACTAGTTTATTCTGAGAGAGTCTCAACTGACAGCTAATTGCCTGGACTTTAAAATAATGCAGTACCAATTTGCTTTCCAAGATATAGTAATTTAAACATTTCCTTTTGTGCAAAGCACAAAATATGATGTCCCCGAAGTGTGCTTATTTGTGGTGCTGGTGGTGGCTTGTGGCTCTTTCCTCTCTGTGCTTGGACCTGTGAAAGCAGCCCAGCTTCTTCTGCCATTATGGAACTTCCCCTCTATCTTCAATAAACTCCTTCCTCCATACCTGTGCCTGCTCTGGAAGTTCATCTCGGTGACCTGAGGCTATCTACTACAGTGGATTATTGTTTTTTGTTTTATTGGATAGGCTTCATAATTTTTGAGCAGTTTCAGGTTTCAAAAAATGTGGGTGGAAAGTACAGAGAGCTCTCAATGCCTCTTAGCCCTCTGTAGGCACACAGTACCCCTTACTATTAATACCTTGTGTTAATGTGGTACATCTTAATGAAATGAAACAATACTAATATGTTATTAACTAAAATCTAAAGTCTACATTCTTTGTGACAAGCATTCTATAAATTTGATAGATGTACACATGCACATTCATTAGCCCTTATAATGTCATACAGAATGTTCTCTGACCTAAGTATCCTTCTTCCCACCCTAGTCCTCCCATATTACTTGGCCTCCTGATCTTTTTACTGTCCCTATAATTATGCCTTTCCTAAATGCCATACAGATAGAACCATCTTTTTACTGTCTCTATAATTTTGCCAAAGTGTTGTACAGATGAAACCACAGTGAACTTTTCAGATTAGCTTCTTTTATTTAGTGACCTGCATTTAATATTGTCCCATATCTCTTGGCAGGATAGGCCATTTCTTTAGGGCTGATCAATATGGTTTGAATTACACTGTCAGTTTAGCCATTCATTCAATGGAGGACACGGTGATTGCTTCCAGGTTTTGATCATTAGGAATAATAAATCCTTCTGTACACACTATGTACAGGTTTTTGTATGGACATACATTTTCAATATACTTGGGTAAGATACCAATGAATGCACTTGCTGAACCGTTTACTTCAAATTTAAAACAATTTACTATGAAACAAAACTATATATCAAAGAATGTTTTTCATAAGCATAGTTGCTGTAGTAGTTTGAATGTGATAGTCTGAATGTTTGGTCCCACAAACTCAGTCATGTTTTTATTAAACTTCACTCCAGTCCCTAGCAGGCAGATTCCTGCTAGTAGGGGTGTGTCACTGGAGGCAGATCTGATTCCAGATGTAAGGTGTAGAGAGAACAGTTTGAATTCTGGTGGTTAGTGTTTGCTTGTGGTGCTGGCTGTTTAATTGTTTCTCTCTGCTTCGATCTATGAAAGGGAGCCAGCTCCTTCCCTTGTTGATAGAACATCCCCTGTGTCTGTAATCCTGAAATAAACCCATTCCTCCCCAAAACTGTGTCTAGCTGGATGATCACCTCAGCAATGTGGAGCTCACTACAACAATTTCAAAGGCCTTATATGAAAAGTGTCTAATTAGTAGAGTCACCACACTCACAGGGGCCCCAAGCATATCATTCCCCATCATGCATTTATGGTCCACTTCTCCTTCCTTTTAGCCCGGAGACAATTTATCAGTCACTGCTTAGTTTTTATCAGAAGTATATTTTTCTATTTTTTCCAGTTACTAGGAAAAAAAAAATGTGGTTGTGGTAGTCTAAGTAGATGTCTCCCAGTTGACTCAGTAGTTTTATTCAAGCTTATAGCTTGGTATCTCTGTGGATGGATCCCAGGTCCAGTCCTAAGGTGTGGGGATGGACATGAATTCCAGTCTTCCTGGGGTTCCTGAAGTGTCCTTGCTTTTGGTGGTGGTGGTTTTTCTCTCTGCATGGTCTGCAAAAGGAAACCAGTTTCTTCTGCCATTTTGGAACTTCCCCTGGATCTTTGAGCTTTAAAAAAATTCCCTTCCTCCCATAACTGTGTCTGGTCTAGAGGCTCATCCCAGCCATGTGAAGCTGAATATGACAATGATCAAATGTGTTCAAATCTCAGGGGATTAACAGGTTTTAAACACTTTTTGCTCATAGCTAAATACTTTCATTATCTCATTTTCAAATAAGAAATTGGAATTGGAGAGATGGCTTAGCAGATAAGCGCTTGCCTGTGAAGTCTAAGGACCCTGGTTCAAGGCTCGATTCCCCAGGACCCACGTTAGCCAGATGCACAAGGGGGTGCACGCGTCTGGAGTTCGCTTGCAGTGGCTGGAGGCCCTGGTGCGCCCATTCTCCCTTCTTTCTCTCTCTATCTGCCTCTATCTGTCTGTCTGTCACTCTCAAATAAATGAATAAAGAAAGAAATCAGTAACTTGACGGGGTGAGATTTCTTAAAAAAAAAAAATGAAATTGATGCACAAAGTGTCAAGTAACTCACCATAACAGTTCCTTTTTTGTTGCTGTGACCCAATACCTAACCAGAAGCACCTTAGGGAAGGAACCAGCTCCTGAGGATAGAGTCATCATAGCAGGAAAGGCAGGGCAGGGCAGAGTCTGAGCAGAACTGGTCACATATGTTCACAGTCAAAAGGCAGAGGGTAAACAGGAAGTAGAGCCAAGCCTCAAAATCTCAAGGCCCGCCCCAGTGACTCATTTCCTCCAGCAAGGCTCCGCCTAACACAGTCTTCCCAACAGCACCATCAGCTGGGGACCAAGTGTTCAAACACTGATCCTGGGTCTGGATCACTGGGCTTTGCTGTGTAAGTGTAAGGAACAGATTTCAGATCTCTAGCATACAGATAAATGTTAAATGTCAGGAGAGCCTGTAATCCCAGCACTTGGGAGGCAGAGAGAGAGAGAGAGAGAGGGAGGGAGGGAGAGAGAGAGGCAAGTGTGTGAGCTAGACTAGCCTAATCAGAAAGCTGTGGGTTTAAGAGAGAGAATTCTATCATAATGTGGGAAGCAACCCAGGATGATACCCAACATCAACCATCTGGCCTTTACACACATGTGCACACACAGATATACATACACATACATTATTGCACCCACACACGAGAACATTCATACTTACTAGCCTAGATACTACACGTACATACACCCTCAAAATAAAGGAACAAACATATGAGCCTATAGGGGCATTTTACATTCAAACCACAACACTTATCAACATAACAGGGTTAGTAAACAGTACAACCTATGTATCTAGCCTATCAATGATACATTCTATGACCTCCAGGATTTTTTTTTTAATAGTGGAGGAAAATTTTCTGTAAATAACTTACAGGCTAATATCTCAGAAATACTGGGTGATAAACCTGTGCCCACTATACTTGGTATAATGATGATTTTACCAAAGGGCCTCTATTTCAGTTCTCTGAGGAAATTATCAAAGTCCTAATTAGCATGAGGTGGGGAAGTCCCCAGGATTTTTGGGCACTTTCACCCATTTAAAACTTCTAGATCTCTTCTGACTCAGACCCCTGAACCAATGTTTACTTTCTCTACTTATTTCCCACAAAAAACTCTGATGCAGAAGTTTGACTATTTTGCTGAATTTCACAAGAAACTAATCACTTTGATATTCTGTAACTTCTGGAAGTTTTTCTGAACATGTGTAGAGGAGTCACTCTTTGCATAGTTCGTGGCATCCCAATGCACATGGCATTTGCCCATGACCCTTATTCTCCTTTTCCTCTCTTCTTTGTCCTTCAGCCCCACACTACATGCAAATAAATTTCCCTTTTTCTTTACTTTTTACTCCTTGGAGACTCCAAACCTTCTGACACTTCTATTTTCCAAGGACTTACTTTTTTAAAAAAATGTGTTTATATGTATAGATGTATGTGTGTGTGTGTTACATATGAGGGTAAGCATGCATATGTGTGGAGGTCAGAGAACAACCTTGGGTGACATTCCTCAGGAATGCCACCCATCTTTTTTTGGGACAGAGTCTTTCATTGGCTTTGAGTTCACCAATTAGGCCAGACTGACTGGCCAGCAATATCAGTAAACCATCTGCCTCCACCTCCTCAAAGCTGGAATTATAGCCAGTACAGCTCACATTGTTGGTAGAAACCACCCTACCAAGAGCAGCTTTTGGGAAAAAGAGATGTATTTTGGCTTACAGACTGGAGGGGAAGCTCCACAATGGCAGGGGGAAACGATGGCATGAGCAGAGGGTGGACATCACCCCTGGCCAACATAAGGTGGACCATGGCAACAGGAGAGTGTGCCAAACACTGGCATGGGGAAACTGGCTATAACACCCATAAGCCCGCCCCCAACAATAACTCCCTCCAGGAGGCATTAATTCCCAAATATTCTTCAGCTGGGAACACCTAAGTTTATGGGGGGACACCTGAATCAAACCACCACAATGTTCAACATTTTTACCTAAGTTCTGGGACATTGAACTCAGGTCCATATGCTTTCAAAGCAAGCACTTTACTGATTGAACTATCTCCCTAGTCCTCAGAGACTTATTTTTTACAAGCATCTCAAGGCTTTGTCCATAGGAAAGATAAGTCCTATCCAAAAGCAATCCTTATATCATTCATAATACTTGGTATTCCCTTCTCATTATATCACAATAAAGTTAGCTTATCTGTAGCCCTCTGTAATAGGCCCTTCATGATTACCTACTAACTGTGATATAATGAAACAATCATAAATGTTATTAAAGATATTTATTTATTACATTCCTGTTTCTATTTTTAATTTTCCTTCCACTATAATTAACCAAATGCTAGAAACAGAACTGTCCATTTCTTATTTCTCATATAGCAACAATTGAATTTTTCTCATAAATCTCAAGTCTGCCATGCAGGAATCATTTTACCATCAGTTTTATTGTATCATCAGATGTTCATTAAGTTGGAATATGGAGGGTACTTTATTTACAATGTTTGTCCTTGTTAACATTTGGCTAAAGCTGTAGTTGGCAAATGAGCAAAAAACTGACACATTTCTTCTCTTCTTCTTCTTGAGATAATATTTTCAAATTTGTCATGTGATGAAATTTAAGTCAGAGCTAACATTTCCTATACAATCTTGTATTAACTAGATTTTAGTTCAACCCTAAATATATTTTAAATGCCTGCTATTGGCAAGCACCATGCCATGCAGCAGAAGAAACACCAAGATGAGTATGGCTGTGTCCCTGACCCTGAGAAATCCTACCAAGACAAGCTAACTGAGCTGAAATATACAGATCTCATAGGAAAGATAAGGAAGGGCACATATCTAGAATATGCTATAATTATGCTACCATGACAAGTACCCAAAATGAAAAAGAAAACTTAAAGGAAGAATGATTTTGTTTGGCTCACAGTTTCAGAGTCTTCGCTCCATGCTTGCTGGATCTCATTGTTCCATTGCTTTTGGGCTGTGGCAAGACAACAGATCATGGCAGGGAGCACATGGCAGAGAAAATCTATTCACTTCATGACAGCCTGGAAATAAAGGTGATCTAAAGAAATGTCCAGGATCTCATTTTCCTCTTCAAAGGCATATTCCCAGTCACCTAACGTCCTGCCACTGGCTCTACCTCCTTACAGTTCCACCTCCCTCTGGTTATCTCACCTTCCATGCATAATTTCTAGGGGACCTTGAAGACTTAGAGGAAAGAGAAACTCTGTCTGGCTTGGAAGATTGAGAGATGGTATCGCTTTGTCTTTGAAAACTAAGCAGAATTTTGATAGATTTTAATGATAGAAAATTCAAACTGTGGGCTGGAGAGATGGCTTAGCAGTTAAGGCACTTGCCTACAAAGCCAAAGGACTCAAGTTTAATTCCCCAGGACCCACATATGCCAGATGCACAAGGTAATGCATGTGTCTGGAGTTTGTTTGCAGTGGCTAGAGGCCCTGGCGTGCCCATTCTCCCTCTCTCTTTCTGCCTGCCCTCTATTTCAAATAAATAAATAAAAATAAAAAGAAAGAAAAAAATCCAAAATGGGAAGACCATAAAAGCAAGTGCCTGGAAATGAGAGAGAAAGAAATTTAATGAGAAATCAGCAGAGGTATCCTACTAGGCATAAGCATAGGGTATAAAGTGTGGGCTTGAGTGGGACTTCTAATGATGGCATATATAAAGAATGGCACAGCCTCTAACCTGGTGTGGCATGAAAAAATTCTGTCTTAAACTACTAGCAGCTGAGGCTGGAAACTTCTAGTCTTAAAGTCATAAGCTGTTTTACTTTCTAGGGCAGAGGATGGAATTTACCTTTGGGGCCAAATTGCTTAGTCAATCTATGTAAACATCAATTCAAAGAGCCTTTTAATTGCATAGGTTTAAGAGCAAGAACTCACTACTTTTCTTAAAGAAAACCAAAATGCAATAAAGTAACCCAAATACAAATGCTTTGGACAGTCTATTTAGTAATGTAAATTGGGTGCATCTTAAGTGCAATTATGCTTCTGCAAAGCTATAATTTTTTACTCAGTCTGGATTTAGAAATTCTGTCAAAAAATTATTGGTTGTTGTTGAGAGAGGTGTTTATGGGTTCTTGTCAAAGTATATGTTTACAAGAGAACAGGAATGAAAACCTGTCTGTGATAGGATTCCTCAAGGGAACATTGTCTACCGGAGGGAGAAAAGACAGTGAAAGAATTGTACTTGGCTTGGAGAAATATCTCCAGACTGGAGTCTTACCTATGCCTGCACAGCCCAACTGTAATAAGCTTGGCTTTGGGGGAGGAGAAGGTTAAACTTGCTGAGTCATAGAAGCCCTATTCGTTACTAGTAATGAGTATCAGGAAGGGAGGAATCTGTTTGGGTTTACAGTTCTAAGGTATACATTACATCATGGCAGGGAAGAAATGGCAGCAGAAGACCAGCTGGCCACATGGAATCCACAGTCAGAAAGCCGGAAGCAAACAGGAAGTGGGGCCGGACTCTAAAACCTCCAGGCTCGCTCTCCATCACCCACCTCCACCAGCAAGACTCTCCCCTTCCAGATCTGCTCATAGACTCATCTCCCCCCCCCCCCTTCTCGATTGGCTCCAACCTTCTTCGGCAGATGTCCTCTGATTCTGGAGCCTCCGTTACAACCTCAGGTTCACCTTCCTAGCTTCACAGAGCCGCAGCTCAGGGCCACCAACCCTGCCATACTTTGTCTGGCCTCGGCCTCTCTCTGGGACCACGTTCATGGTCCCCTCAATCTTGCATTTTTTGTATGTGTGTGCCTCCAAAACCAGTATCAGGTAAATGATGCTGCCAAGTTCAATACCCAGTTTGGTGCGTAGCTTAGGCCCCTTGTCTCAACAGCTGTATCACTCCTTCCACACTGGCCTTGCAGAAACACGTCCGTAGGTGGTTGTGCTAGAGGAGGGAATCCTTTCAACTGAGGCTTGCTTTCTTCAAATGAATTTGAATATTCCCAAGGTGGAGCCTCTGATGGGTGGGGTATTACCTGGACAGCACTTTTCTTATTGCCCACTGCAACATAAGCAGTGCTTACCTCTTTAACAATTACAGCTGCTTTTTCAGCACCAGCCTGAATATGATTTTTGTCTTATGATTTTCTCCAGCAAATAAATTAGTACATTACTCTTTTTTTCTAAATATTTTTATTTGTTTATCCATTTATTTGCAAGCTGCTGCAAACAGACTCCAGATGCATGTGCTGGTTGGTGTATCTGACTTTATGTGGCTACTGAAAAATTGAACCCAGGTCGTCAGGCTTTGCAGGCAAGCACCTTAATTGCTGAGCTATCTCTCTAGCCCTAATCCATCTTTTTTTTTAAAAAAAAATGTTTTTTTATTTAATTTAACTTTTTTAAAGAGAGGGAGAGAATTGGCATGCCAGGGCCTCAGCCACTGTAATCGAACTCCGGGCACTTGTGCCACCTACTGGGCATGTGCCACCTTGCATTTGCCTTGCCTTTGTGCCTCTGGCTTAGTGGGATCTGGAGAGAGATGGAACATGGGTCTTTAGCCCTTGCGGGCAAGCACCATTTCTTCAGCCCTGAAACCAAATTTTTTGTTTGTTTGTTTGTTTTATGTTTATTTATTTATTTGAAAGCAACAGACAGAGAAAGGGGGGGAGAAAAGCCTCCAGCCACTGAAAACAAACTCCAGATGCATGTGCCCCCTTGTGCATCTGGCTAACCTGGGTCCTGGGGAATTGAGCCTTGAACCGGGGTCCTTAGGCTTCACAGGCAAGTGCTTAACCGCTAAGCCATCTCTCCAGCCCCTGAAACCAACTTTTGATGACAAAAATATAAGCTATTTTCCTTTGAAACTTCCAAAATATAAACAAATATTTAATTTGGCCTCAAGTTAAAGTACTTCTTTTCCCTAAAATTAATATATCATTCCAACTTCTTATTTAGTATTTTGTACAAATCGACATGGACATTTTCATAGCATTACCTCTTTGACATTTGCTTCTGTTTCCATGGTGATGTATAGCTTAAGTGAATCAAAACTGTATGTTATCTCAGTAGAGAGTATATCATATTCTTAAGTGGGAAAGTGTTTGTAATTTTTCCTACTCCAAGAACCTCAATAGAACCTTATCAGATTTGAGTACACCAAGCAAATCAATACCACAATCCATGCATAAACAACCAATAATATCACACTTCCAGAATAAGTTAGTCCCTCTTTACATGGGGTTGCGTTAGTAAAGAAAAAATACTGATGAGACAACCACCAGGTACCCCATAGTTCGCAGTCAGCTTTGATGTGCTCCTATGAAACCTATTCCATACAGAATCATGTCTCTTCAACCTCACGTCTTTCTTAAAACTTCAGAACATAGCTTTGTTTGGGGAAAAGGTCTTTATAGACATAACTAGTTAAGGTCATATGAGGTCAGAGAGGAGTAGGAAGCCCAATGTGTCTGGTTGCCTCAGAACAAGAGGCAACGAGACTCAGATGATGTGAATACCTGAAGCACACAGGAGACATAAGAACACATGTAGTAACAGAGAAAGAAGCTGGAGTGCTGCATGTTCAAGCCAAGGAGCACCAAGGATTGGTGGCAAAACATAGAAGATTCTCCCTGGAACTCTAGAGAGAGCACCTGGAATCCTGCCTTTCCTCAGCTAGCAAGTCATGCGACAGAGCTTCCCTTGTGTCCTTGGAAACCAGGGTGAGCTTTCCAAAACCTAGCTCTTATCCTGTCACTCCTCTCCATTAAACATGTATTTTTTCCCCCTTTGCCTTCAGGATAAGTCCTCAACTTCCTTCCCAATGGAGGGTGGTCCTGATCTCTCCCAGCTTAGCTCACCTTGTGCTAACCCTCTACCCTGTAACTTCATATCCAGCCTTCCTGTTTCCAGCCACTCCCTTTAAACCATGGGATCTTTGGGCCTTTATTCTCCCTGCCTGGAACATTCTTTCCTCTTTCCCAACTCCCTTCTTCTGGCTAATGCTGGTCATTCTTGGCTTAGACATCTCTTCCCAAGAGGCTTTCCCTGCCTCTCCCTGTGAACCTGATACTTCCCCAAACATTTTTACCATTCTGTGCTGCAATTGCTTGTTTATTTGTGTAGCAAGCAGGAATTTCACTCTTCACTACTCAGGTGCAAAAAAATTCCACATTCCATTATTTATAAAATGAAAATTAAGTATACTCCTCAGTCTCACCCTCTTGACTCATAAGAATTTGATATGGGCTCCCTCCCTGGCCCACAACCCCGTGAAATCACCCTAGGATTCTGAATTCATGCAATATCAGAAAACAAGTTTCTCCATATAAAACTGTGATGCTGTAATTACATGCTAACCTGTTAAGCACCAGTTCTCTGGTGAACTTGGTCATCACCCACTATCCCCAGCAAAACTCTCTTCCAACCACAGATTCTCAAAGTATTAGCATGTATTAGACAGTATGAATAGACTTTCCAATAAGACAGAAATCCATCACCTTACCTACCTTGACTCAACCACATATAGCAATCCATCAAACAGCTTACTGTCTTCATTTTTGACTAGGACCATCTTTCCTATCTGCCTCCTGCCTCATGTACACACATATAGACAGACACTCCTGTCTTCCCCTCTTACATCTCTATTCCAAGTCCTAGGCCAAACAAGACTTTTCTCCTTTAATCCCTAGAATCACAATAACTGAGTGAAAGATGAGCATGTTTGTAAATGCAATGTAGGGCTCTCCGTCTAGGTGAAAATGGAAAACTGTTTTGATTTCCAATGCTTGACACCCCTAATCACCCACTCCAATGGTTTGAATGTGAAATATATCCTCATAGCCTCATGCGGTTTTGATTAAGCCTCACACTGCATCCTCAGCTGGTGGAGCCTTGCTGGAGGAGATGTGTCACTGGGGCTGGACCTTGGAATTTTATACTCTAGCTCCCTTGCTAGTGCTAGCTAGTGCTCACTGTTGCTGCTTCCTGCTTGCTTCTGGTGTAACAAGATGTGATGCCCAGCTATGTGCTCTTGCCATGCTTCTCACTTTCTCCACCATAATGAAGCTTCCTCTTGGAACTGGAACTTGGAAATGAACCCTTTCCTTGAATAAGCTGCTTCTGATCAGGTGTTTTGTCCCAGCAACAAGAAAGTAATTCCTACATCCACCTACTATCCACTCCCATGTGAATTATAGCAACAACACAAAACAAGACACGAGTTGGTATTTTTAAGTTTTTATTTTATTTATTTATTTATTTGAAAGGGAAGAACTGGGGGAGAGAGAGAGACGGGGAATGAGCACGCCAGGGCCCCTAGCCACTGCAAATAAATTCCAGATGTATGTGCTACCATGTGCATCTAGCTAACATGAGTCCTGGGAAGTCAAACCTGGGTCCTTAGGCTCTATAGGCAAATACCTTAACCACTGAGAAACCTCTCCAGCCCACCAGTTGATTTTTTCCTCAATTTTTATTAACATTTTCCATGATTATAAAAAATATCCCATGATAATACCCTCCCTCTCCCCCCACTTTCCCCTTTGAAATTCCATTCTCCATCATATCCCCTCCCCATCTCAATCAGTCCATCTTTTATTTTGATGTCATGATATTTTCCTCCTCTTATGATTGTCTTGTGTAGGTAGTGTCAGGCAGTATGAGGTCATGGAATCCAGGCCATTTTATGTCTGGAGGGAGCATGTTGTAAGGAGTCCTACACTTCCTTTGGCTCTTACATTCTTTCTGCCACCTCTTCTGCATTAGACCCTGAGCCTTGGAAGGTATGATCGAGATGTTACTCAGTACTCTAGTCACTTCTTTCCAGCACTGTGATACCTCTGAGTCGTCCCAAGGTCACTGCCATCTGAAAAGAGAAGATCCTCTACCCAGAGTGAAAGTAGCATTAATATAACAGTATGATTATTAAGAGAAGTACTTACTGGGCAGTTTGATAAGCATAGTATATACATTTATACAGACATCAGCAGATGTTACACCCCTAGGGCTCATGACTACCCCTGTTTTAAGTTTTCAGTATCAGGGATGTATTCCCTCCCATGGAGCGGTCCTCCAGTGCAATTGGAGGGCAGTTGGTTTCCACCATAATAGACGTGCCACTCTTGCACCTGTTGGCTCATTTGACCTGGCTGACCAATTATAAGGCTTGCAGTGTCCAGTGTTGAGTATCTTCACTGGTATTGTCTCTTTCTCCCATTGAACTACATGTAGAATGGCTTCTTCCAGCTTTCTGTCAACTGGTCTACATGGAGGAGGTTATCAGCTCAGTTCCAGCAGGATTTCTCAGTGGCTTTGCAGCCCAAGTATGTGGAGTTTTCAGCAATAGGGTCTTACCATCTATTCATGACAGCAGTTTATTTTTAAAAGTATTCCAGTAACTATACTGTTTTCTTCCTCATTAAACATAGTCCCTGAGGAGAAAGAGGCCATATTAATCATGACATGGTACCTGATTGAGTTATTTTAACCCTTGCATTGATAGCAGATAGCAAGCTTTCTTTAGAAAATGGACAAACTTGCTAGTAAATAATTAAGCATAGGAGGCATGAGAGTTGGCTCAGCAGTTAAAGGCATGTAAACATGCAAAGCCTGCTGCCCTGGGTTCAGTTCTCCAGTAGCCATGTAAAGCCAGATGCACAAAGTGGTGCATGTGTCTAAAGTTCCTTTGCAGCAGCAGGAGGGCCTGGTATGCCTGTAGTCAGTCTCTCTCTCTCTCTCTCTCAATCTCTCTCTCTCTCTCTAAAATAAATAAATCTCTCTCTCAATAAATAAATTAATATATTTTTTTAAAAAAAATAATAAGTAAGCACAGAGTAGGGGAAAAAAGAATACAATTACACAAACCTAGATTTGAACACATTTTCTACATCTTTTTGTAAATTTTTTTTTATTTATTTGAGAGAGAGAGAAAGGGAGGGAGAGAATGGGCATGCCAGGGCCCCTGGCCACTGCAAACAAACTTCAGATGCATGCACCATCTTGTGCATTTGCCTTACCCGGGATCTGGGGAATCAAACCAGGGTCCTTAGGCTTCACAGGCAGGTCCCTTAACAGCTAAGCCATCTTTCCAGCCTGCCTACATCTTTTGACCTTGTGAGCCTGACAGAACCTTTGACAACCAGAAAGAATCATGCTTTTAACATGGACAACAAAATTATTTTCAGTACTCAGGCAATAATGGGTAAATGATCATTATTTTTTAATTGTTTCTTTAATTTTAAAACAATTTATTATTTTAAAAAGTACATTTCAAGGGCTGGAGGGATTAGCAGTTAAGGTGTTTGCCTGCAAATCCAAAGGACCTAGGTTCTATTCCCCAGGACCCATGTTAGCCAGATGTACAAGAGGGAGTTTGTTTGTAGTGGCTGGAAGCCCTGGCATGGCCATTCTTTCTCTCTCTCTCTCATTCTCTCTCTCTCTATCTATCTATCTATCTATCTATCTATCTATCTATCTCCCTCTTTCTTTGTCAAATAAATAACAATAAAATTTTTAAAGTTCATTTCAACTACAAGGATATCAACCATTCTTTATGAGTGAACCAAAATTTTCAGCGTAATAGACGTAATTACACCTCATAGTTGACAGCAGTTTAGTTGCTTTATATTTAAACAACACTACAAGTGAATTCCAAGTGACAGAACCCTTCTTCTCTTTGTCTTTGCAGGTATGTGCTATTGACGTCATTAGGGTGACCACTTCAGTATGTGTGGTGGGGTGATAAGGAGATAGAAATCGTCTTGGAAGCTGAGGGTAACAGAACTTCCCCAAAGTGAGCAGTCTTAATTTTATTTTAACTTAGCTAGACCCAAGAAATGCCCTTGAGCCTATAATTTTTCCCCCTCAACAAGTTTCCTTTCTCTAGAAATCAAAAAAAAAAAAAAAAAAAAAACCAAAGGTGAATAAAACTACTAAGTACCTGGATACCTGGTATGAGACCTGCACTGACCAATTCAGTCCCCTTCAGTCAATTCTCATAAAAGACCCAGGAGGTTTACAGCAGAAGCTCTTCCTTCTTTCCTTCTCTTAAGCTCTATGATACAATCTTTAAACTTTACCCTTTATGGTCTGAGGATTTCATTTATTGAAATTTATAAGGCAAGAACCTGGAGGCCACTGACTCAGTGGCCATGAACATCCAACACCCTAACTCCTGAGTTATAGCCCAACCAAGATCTGAGAAAATCCCCATTGCTCTCAAAGACATCCCAAGTTCCTGTATCACTATCCGAGTTTATTGTGAATCTAATGTTTGAACATATTAAAAGGCAGTACCACAAGAGTTCAAGATAGGAATTGTACCCAAAGTAAGCTCAAACAGTTTCATGCCATCACAAATTATCTAAGTGAATAGAGGAATGAGCATCTGGCTTTACATGGGTACTAGGGAATCAAACCTGAGCCTGCTGGCTTTGCAAGCAAATACCTTTAACTGCTGAGCCATCTCCCCAAGCCCCCAGAATGTTATTTATCTTGAGAAAGGAAGAAAGTATTTTTATTTGTTAAATTGGTAAGTATTTGCAGCATTTTTATTTATTTATTTGTGGGGGAGGCAGATAGAGAAAGAGAGGCAGATAGAGAGAGAATGGGTGTGTCAGTGCCTCTATCCACTGTAAATGAGCTCCAGAAGCATGCAGTACCTTGTGCATCTGGCGTATGTGGGTCCTGGGGAATCAAACCTGGGTCCTTAGGCTTCACAGTTAAGCACCTTAACCACTAAGCCAGTTCTCCAGGCAAATTGGTAAATTTTATGATTATCTTACTACAATTTCTTTTCTTTTGTGTTTTTTTGTTTTGTTTTGTTTTTCGAGGTAGGGTCTAGCTCTAACCCAGGCTGACCTGGTATGTACTATGTAGTCACAGGGTAGCCTCAAACTCGCAGCGATCCTCCTACCTCTGCCTCCCGAGCTCTGAGATTAAAGGTGTGCGCCACCACGCCCAGCTACAATTTGTTTCTTAACTTTTGTATTGACAATATTCATACATGTGTATAATGTTTTTCAATCATAATCTCCTATGCCTTTCTTTTTCTCCTTCTGCATCCCTCCTTTCATAGAACCAATTCTTCTTTCCAACTAGTCCCTCTTCTATTTTGAGTTTTGCCCTCCTCCATTATCCATGATGACATGTTGATGAGCCCCGTATTTTGCAGGTTTTATGCAGGTAACAACAGTGACTGTAAGGTCATGAAACCAACAGCCATTTCTGCATGGAAGACAGCACTTCAAAGCCCTGCTCCCCATCCTGTGGCTCTTACATTCTTTCTGGCATAACGAAGGAAATTTTAATACATGCTACAATATGGTTGAGCCTTGAAAATATCTTGCTAAGAAAAATAAGCCAAACATGAAAGGTAAATATTATCACTCAATCTAGCAACATCACCAACATCTCAATCTGCATACAAATATGTTGGCAAGGGTTGGAAGAGTGGAGTGACATCAGCAATATCAACCCACTGAGGCTTCCTGTCTGGAAAAGTTAAATTACACTGATAATTTCAACAGTTTTCTACATGGAATCTCTTAGTCCTCAGAGGCAGCTTCTGCTTCTTCAGCCTGACGGAAGTTGAACTTGGTTCTGCAGATACAGGATATCGTGACCACATCTGACATGCCAGCACAGGGAGGAAGTCGGGTGCTTTTGGTAGGAGAGTAGACCAGCTGCTGCTACCAAAGTTATTTTTAAAAAAAATAGCAATAGGAAAGCCAGTATAAATTTACAGAGTGCACCACATACAAAATAACTTCTGGAGTATTCTCAGATCCAAAATTAAAGACAAAATAAATATACTTTGCATTTTGTTATTGAAAACAAACTTTCTCCATCCAGTTCTATAGTCTGTTTTTTTTTTCATTGGGTTGCTTGATTTCTTTTTATGTAGTTTTTTTTTTTTTTTTTTTTTTTTTTAGTTCTTCGTAGATACTAGATATTAAACCTATGTCAGATGTATAGCTGTCAAAGATTTTCTCCCATGTTATAGGTTTTCTCTTTGTTCTATTCACAGTGTCCTTTGCTGTACAAAAGCTTTTTACTTTCTCAAGGCCCCAATAGCTGGTGTTACTTCCTGACTACTATTCAGAAAACTGTTGCCTATGCCTATATGTTGAAGTGGTTCCCCTACTTTTTCCTCTAGCAGTTTCAGAGTTTCGTGTTTGCTATTAAGGTCTTTGATTCATTTGGACTTGGTTCTTATGCATGGAGAGAGATAAGGATCATTTTCATCCTACATATAGATATCCAGTTTTCCCAGCACCATTGGTTAAGGAGGCTATCTTTTCTCTAGTGAGTATTTTTTGGCAATTTTGTCAAAAATCAGATGGCTGTCACTGCCTGGGTTTTGATCTGGATCCTCTGTTCTGTTCCATTGACCTACATGTCCAACCAGAGGTTTTTGAACTGAAGCTCATTTTAAAGGCTGTCAATTGAATGACAAAATGAGCTTTTCACGCCACCACTACAAATAGATTTCCCCCTAAATCCTGGCATAAGTACTGTGGGGCAAGAATAACAGGTTTAGAAAAGAGACAGAAACCACATGAACTTCATCAGAAAAAGGATATTTGTCACGTATAGGAGTCTTAGTAACAAAAGAAAGGAAAAAAGAAAGGGAGGCCAGGAGGGAGGGAGAAAAGGATGGAGGGAAAAAGAAATAAAGGAAGGGAGAAAAGAAACCTACACTATCTCTGAAACCTTGATATTCAAATTTTAGTCCCAGGAACTGGAGATATGGCTTAGTGCTTAAAGGTGCTTGCTTGCAAAGCCTGACTGCCTGAGTTTGATTCCCTAGTACCCACATAAAACCAGATGTACGAAGTGTACAAAGTGGCACATGCATCAGAAGTTTATTTATAGTGGCCAAAGACCCTGGTGTTCCCATTTTGTATGTGTGTGTGTGTGCCTGTGTGTGTTCACAAATGCACACACACACACACACGTGCGCGCGCCCCAGAACTACAGCATAGCATTACCAGTGCTTGAAAGCGGAGCCCTGCCCCCTACCCAACATCTGTGGATTCAGCACCTGACCTTTTCTAATCTCCCCAGATGATGTTTAAGCATTAAAATGTCAGCAGCACTGTGTTTACAATATAGTGACAGGGCTTCAGCCTCCCTGTCCTCCACATTTAGATCTTCTAGCCCACCTAGAGGAAGGGGTTAGTTGCCAGATTCAGGATGCAAGGAAGTTGCAATAACCAAGGCCCATGTTGGGGCCCTGAGGAGACATGAATGAATTCAGAGAGAGAGAAAGTTCCCAGGACCGAATCCATGTCCAAGGCTATGGCTGGCAAGCAATCCCAATCACTGCCAGGTCTGAGGACTCAAGTTAAAAGTCACTGTTGGAACCAAAGGCCCCAGTGACACATTTGCTGAGTGTTTGGCTGTCTGTGAAGGACGAAATTGTACTGTAAATTCTGTCACCCCCTGTCATGAGAAGCCTTTAGACTGAGGTTACTTTTGAAAATGTCAGGTAAAATCGTTTAATTAACATAAACCTAGTTGAGGGGCTTGAGGTAGAATACTTCTCTATATACCAGAGGTTCTGTCTGGGTTTTATACCCAAGACCACAAAACAAATAGTAAATTAAAGTCAATTAAAAATAAGTGAAACCAGTTGAAGCTGTCCCTGAAGTACTTTGGAAAGATTAATTCCTTAATGGAGATGGTTAGGGAGATGTTAGAGAGGAGTTCACCAGAGGGTTCATGATTACTTGGGAAAGAGACTTCAGTGAGGAACAGACACTTGTCAAGGTGGAGACACTAGTGGCCAGCCCATGACACACACACACAAACCTGGAATTCTCAACCTCGCGGTGAGCTGCCTCTCCAGCAGATCAAATAAGCTTTCCACCTGCCATAAAAACAGCACATTAGCATGCTGGCCATCTATTTAGGCATGTGAAAAGGGAGTCACTTCATAATGGACAAGGAACAGAAGGATATTTCAACAGGTGCGTCTTAATTAGCAACTTTGACACAACCACAATAAATAAATGCTGGACAAGAAGGGATGTCAATACAGCCTTTCAGAGAATATGAATCTTCCCTTCTCAAGGGGATGTTCTTGAAGCCTGTAAGTAGAACACATGCTTCAAGCCACTCAACAGTGAGGAATCCTGTGAGCAATGCAAGCTCGGCTTTGTCAGAGTAGCCAAAGCTGCGAAGGGAACATCCTTTGTCTGCCCTAATCTGAGAACAGATTTCACTTTTCAGTTAAAGAAAAACATGGTTTTAAGTAAGGATGTTATGCAAGGGATAGAGTGGCGAGGCTGTCAGAGAAAGACTGCTTCCAACAACCACAGTTCTTGGAACCTGCTGATCCCTTCATACTTGGCACTAGTCAGCTTATTGTCCATGTCTAGACAAGTGCTACAGGCTGAGTAAACAGTGAACTGCTGCACAGAGCCTCTATTCATCCACAATGAAAATGTGTCAATATGCAGCCTTCCCAAGTCCAAGGGGGCCTTTGTACAGAGAAAGAACAATTTACAGTTATTTTAGTTTTAAATTAATATTACTTATGAATGTTGAATAACTTAAAATTTAGCATCTTTACATTTTAAGTACAAGTAACAAACCATGTTTGTTCTACTCAAATTCTAATAAAGTATGATTCACTTTTACTTCTTTTACCAATACTTTGCTAACTCAAGCTAAGCAGTTCAGTCCCTTTAATATTCATTCCTAGTTACAAACAGTTAATTCCTCTAAGTTTTTTAATCACATCATCAAATATTTTAAATTCATTTGCAAATTTCACATATTTAATGTTCTCTTTTTTTAAAAAAAAATATATCTCATTTGAGAGAAATAGAGAAAGGCAGAGAGAGAGAGAGAGAATGGGCATGGCAGGGCTACTAGCCACTACAAATGAACTCCAGACGCATGCATCACTGCGTGCATCTGGCTTTACATGGGTACTGAGGACTTGAACTTGGATCCTTTGGCTTTTCCAGCAAGTCCCTTACTGCTAAGCCATCTCTTTTAAGATCCAAATGCTTTCAGATATACTAAAGAGTACTTAGAAGCAAAGCAAACTGATAATAATCACTAAGATAAAGAGCTATAGAGTCGGGTGTGGTAGCTCATGCCTTTAATCCCAGCACTTGGGAGGCAAAGGTAGGGGAATCACCATGAGTTCAAGGCTACCCTGAGACTACGTAGTGAATTCCAGGTCAGCCTGGGATAGAGTAAGACCCTACTTCAAAAATATATATATATATATATGTATAGACATAGATATGAACTATTATAAATATATAGTGAATCTTAAGCCATGTAAAAACTGTAGAACTCTTCATAATCAGCCAAATCTCTTATGCCGAGCAACTTCAATTGTAAGTCTGAAACCACCAATGTGAGTAAAGCAAAAACACAAAGTTCATGTGTTAGATCCTAGTAATGTTACTCTTTAAATAACAAAGAGAATACAAATGCATGATTTCCTGTTTTTTTACACAGGAGAAATGCATGTGGGTTGGTTGATTTTATTGTATCTAAATTTAGTTAGAAAATGCCATATAGTTTGGAAAACAGTTTCATGGATAGAGGTGGGATTGTAGCATCCCAGGCAAGTGGAGTTAAATGTGTTGAACATGAGACAATTCTTCCTTAAGAAGATACTCAAGGCAGGTCACACAAGGGAACTACCACAAGAGAGATTCAAAGTCTACATCATCCAGATGGGTTCAGTTTGAGAATACCTGTCCCTTGAGTTTGTTTGTTCCTCAAACTACCCCCCCCCCCACACACACAACAATATTAGTAGATGGAATTCTACAAACTACCCTCTCCCTCCTCCCTTTTTAACTCTGGCTGAGTTAAACTAATCCCCCTTTTGCATGATTGAGTCTACATTCTTCTTAGCTCTTTCTCAGATCACAGGCCTCACACTTCCTGTGACCACAAACCTGAAAGTCGTTCTAATGACAAAATCTTTCACTAACTTATTAATATACTCTGAATAGAACCTCTGAATGCCTACAGGGAGATTATTAACATAGTTAAGAGCTTAAAAACTATACTACTAACCTTGAGCTGTGCAGTATAGGAACACCAGCCTCGTAAAATGCAAAGACAAAAGCAAACAAACAAAATAGCAATAATGACAACAAACCAGAAGTGTTTAAGCTGATGTTAATCAAGTTGTCAGTTCCTGGTGTCTAAACACAATTGTAGTGTGGGCAGAAAAACTATTTAGTCTATACCCATGACATAAATATATACTACTTCATAGGTTGAGAACATATAAAACAAAGGAAAGCAGTTTGTCATGCTATAAATACTTAGAGCAGCCCACCATTATTATAGCCATCATCATCATACTTATTATGATTACCATCCTTTCAGTTAAGAGACAGAAAGATAGCCAGGCATCATACATGGTAGGCCCAGCACCCAGCGACAAAGGAAGGAAGATCACAAGTTTGAGGCCAGCCTAGGCTACATAGCAAGTTCAAGGCCAGTCTAGGATACACAGCAAGATCTGTTGAGAAAGGAAAAAGAGAGAGAAGGAGAGAGTGAAGGAGAGAAAGAAAAATGAAGTATAATTATACTTCCCTAGTGTTCAAAGTAGGCCAAATTTGAAACTCTGTTATGTAACTTATAAAAATACACCAGCTATTATAACTACTGTAGTTATCATGTATTGGTTCTTTTACCAGTACATAAGTGGATTGTGAAAACATTTCTACAAGACTGCCAATACTGCTATAGTTTCCAGGAGAATATGTTAATAAAAGCATGCTTGGTTCTAAAAGTAACAAGATGTTGTATCTTATTTGACATGTATTTTTTATTTTGATTAGATGTGGACATATTTAGTATGTAAACTACACATGTTGATACCATCCTTTTCCTCCTCCCTGCCCCTTTTCTGAAGAGGCCCTCCTCGCTGGTGATGCATGGGGATTGTGGGTCATGCATTGTGGGGCCAGCAGTCAGATATGGGGGAGAGGCAATGTGTCTTGCATAATGTCCCAACTTGTGGCTCTAACAATATTTCCACCCCCTCTTCTGCAAAATTCCCTGAGCCATGTTGAGTGCATTTTAAGTCTACTTCAGTGATGGGCTCTTAGGAGCTTCTGGGTCTCTGGTGGGGTAGGTGTTTAGTGTCCCCAGTGCTGGTATCAGGTTCACCAAAAGAGCAGCACTCTTGCTCATTTCCCCAATTCAGCTGGGGCTGGGGTGGAGTGTACTGGGTCGTTTATCTCCTCAGGTCCAGCTCGCATCTGAAGAAGAGATCAGATTCTCCAATGGAGAGTGAAGTCAGTACTGATTAAGTGGGATACTCATTATTAATTTAGAGAGAATTTAAAGGGTATAGACCCTCTTATAGCCCAAGATTAGTGGAAGTTTGACAATAGAAAGCAGAATCATTATCTGGATATGATTCTGACTTGTTTCCCAGTTCCAGATATGGTTTCCTTTCCATTGACTGTTAGCCAATCCAAGAGCAGTTGGTTATCCACTACGGCTGTGTGCCACTATTGCATTTGTGTGAGCACCGCATCATGTTGTTTGCTTCTGAGTCACTTAGCCTTTGGGTTGCTCAAACAGATGTTGGTCACTTTCCCCCAGTAGCACACGTAGTGCTTTCCACACTAGATGGGCTAATTTTTACATGTATTTTTAAAATTCCATTAATAATATACATTCATGAAAGAAATTTTTAGAAATAAAAGATCAATGTTAAGACTATATTTTCTATTTTTACTTTCTAAAGACTTGTACTTATTTATTTGAGAGAGAGATCAAAAGAGTTAGAGAGAAAGAGGTTATGGAAGCACCAGAGCCTCTTGCCACTACAAACTCTAGATGCATGCACCATCTTGTGCATCTAGCTTTATATGGGCACAGGGGAAACAAACTCAGAGGTGTAGGCTTTGCAAGAAAGAGCCTTTAGCCACAGATCCATCTTTCCTGTCCAACACTATATTTTCTAATGTATTTTATTTTACTTTTGTGTGGGATCTTACTCTACCCCAAGCTAATGTGGAATTTACTCTGTAGCCCAAGGTGGGCTTAAACTTATGGCTATATTCCTATCTCAGCTTCCTGAGTTCTGGAGTTATAGCCATAAGCCACAACTCCTGTCTTCTTATGTCCCTTGCTATATATATATATTTTTTGCCATATATATATTTTTTCAACATTTTTTGACACTGTAGGTACCTTTGTGTTGCTGACACAATGTACCCAATCTAAAGCAGCTGATGGAAGGAAAGGTATTTATTTTGGCTTGTAGACTCAGGGGAAGCTCCATTATGCAAGGAGAAACGTGGAATGAGCAGAGAGGCTGGACATAACCTTTATCACAGCAGGTGGAACATATCTAGTAAAAATTTTAAAATACATGTAAAATAAGATACACTGTCTTGCCACTTTTAGAATCAAACATGCTTTTATTAACATATTCTCCTGGAAAACTATAGCAGTATTGGGATAATAGCAGTGTTGTAGAAATGTTTTCACAATTCACGTATGTACTGGTAAAAGATACATGATACTACACTAGTTATGTACTGGTAAAAGGTACATGATAACTATATTGGTTATAATAGCTGGTGCATTTTTACAAATTAAATAACAGAGATTCTAATTTGGCCTAGTTTGAACACCAGGGAAGTATAATTATGCTGCATTTTTTTCTCTCTCTCTCTCCTTCACTTTCTTCCTCTCTCTTTCTTCCTTTCTCAACAGATCTTGCTGTGTATTCCAAACTGGGCTTGAACTTGCCATGTAGCCTAGGCTGGCCTCAAACTTGTGATCTTCCTTCTTTTGTGGCTACCTCCATGGTGTCACTATTTAAAATCACGGAGGGTGCTAAAGAGATGGCTTAGCTGTTAAGGTGCTTGCCTGCAAAGCCTAAGGACTCATGCTCTATTCTCCATGTCCCACCTCAGCAAGATGCACAGTGACACAAGCTCGCAACGTGGCACATTCACACAAGGAGGCGCATGAGTTCAATTGCAGTTGCTGGAGGCCCTAGCATGCCAATTCTCTCTTACGCCTGAAAAAAAAAAAGAAAGAAAGAAAGAAAAGAAAAAGAAAAAGAAAAAAGAAAAAAAGAGAAAAGATAAATACATCAAAACTAATTACAAGGTAATTTATTTTATCAATATAGATGTAAAGATTTTCAACAAAATACTAGCAAGAAGAACTTAGACACACAAAAAGAATCATACACGGTAAGTAAGTATAATTTATCCAAGAAACTGAAGATTTGTTCAATATCTAACAATCAACCACTGTAATGCCCATAAACTTTTGTTTGTGGAGGGTCCCAGCCAGTTCCTTAGCTGCTAGGTGAGAAGAAACCAAGAGACAGAGCGTGGCATAGCCTCACGTGGTCATGTGGCCTCCAGAGCAAGACACAAGTTTTGTAAGGGAATTTAGGAAGCCAGCTGCAATCCCCAGGGAGTAGCAGGAGGGAGGAGTTGCTGCTTATCAGTGTGGATCAGCTCCAGGTGCCCCCCCCCACCCCCCCCCCCCCACCCCCCGCCCAGGAAGGGCCTCTTTGAGCTCAGCATTACCCTGCCCTGCTAGCGCCAGTGAGAGTCTTGGAACTATTTGGAAGAGCTTCTTCCCACTCACACCAGCCCTGAAAAATCAGAAGAACCCACAGAAAAGGACAATGGGGACCCACTAAGCTCTGCCCCTCCAGGCAGAATTCCACAACTTTACTTCCCCCAGAAGCCAGTATCTGGAATACTGGAGATTACAGGAAGCCAAAGGCTGCCACCAGCCCCTCCCACATAAAGCAGAGAGACCAGTGCCACCAAAGCCCTGCCCAAACTAGCCAGCAGAGACAAGGCAATAATGCACAAAGGAGAGAACTGTCTTCACAACTCAGCATAGGTGAGATAGGTCTCAAAAGATAGTAGTGGCCACTGGGGAAACTCCAATCTTGTCAAAATTCTGAAAATAAGTGACTTTACATTGTCAGTACTCAATGAAACATCTGTATCACCCCCTTCAAGGCTCAGAAAACATTGAGGAAAGGAAAGGGAAAGAATGTAAGAGCTAGAGGCCGTGGAGGAGGCCTTTGGAATGCTGTCTTCCAGACATGAAGTGATTCTTACATTCATGACCTCACAGTGGCTGTCACTGCCTGCACAATATTGGGTCCATCAGCTTTCTGTGATATATGGTAGAGGAGGGGGAAAAAATCATCAAAATAGAAGAGGGACTAGTTAGAAAGAAGGGGTTCAGTGGAAGTAGGTGCAAGAGGGGGAACAGAAAGTAATGGGAGGTGATTATCAAAATACATTATGCACATGTATGGAGACTGTCAATGAAAAGTTTAAAAAGAAAACTTTTCTAAAATTGATAATGGGACACCTGTGAAATGTACAGTTTCATATTCTATGATGAAAGACTCGTGCTTTCCTCCTGGGTGTTTTTTGTTTCAAGAACAAAGCAAGGATGTCCACCTCTATGGAATGTTGTATTGGAGGGTCTAGTAAGAATAATTAACCAATGGGCTGGAGGGATGGCTTAGCTGTTAAGGCATTTGCCTACAAAGCCAAAGGACCCAGGTACAATTCCCCAGGACCCACATTAGCCAGATGCACAAGGTGGCACATGCGTCTGGAGTTTGTTTGCAGTGGCTAGAGGCCCTGGCGTGCCCATTCTCTCTCTCTCTCTCCCTTTCTCTGTCAAATAAATAAAAATTAAATATTAAAAAAATAATACCAAAGGATCCCAGTTCAATTCTCCAGGGCCCACATAAGCCAGATGCACAAGGGGGTGTATGCATCTAGAGTTCCTTTGCAGTGGCTGGAGGCCCTGGTGCACCCATTTTCTCTCTCTCTCTCTCCCTCTTTCTCTCAAATAAATAAATAAAATATAATAAAGACCATTCTTTAAAGAAAGAATAATTAACTAAGAAAAATAAAAAGTATTCAGATAGGAAAGGAGGATATAATCAATATATCACTATATATAATATGTATAATATATAATAATTACTATATCAAAGATGACATAGCTTTGTTTATATTACAAACCCTGAGCTGGATGTGGTGGTGCATGCCCATAACTCAGCAATCAGTTTAGGCAGGAGGATAGCATGTTTGAGGTCTTGGGTAAGTTGTTAAACTTCTCTAAGCATTCATGTTTTTCAAATATATCTTGAGGAATATGACAATCATCATTCTACCCTCTACACAAGATACAACATAAGGGTTGGAAGGATTTGCCATCTAAATGCTAATAATTGCCATTATTATTTTCCTAAAGCTCTTTCACATATCCACAGGGTTTTTTTGCCTGTAATTTTCTCTGTCTAGAACCCTCTCCTCCACATTCTCCTTACTTTGCCAACCAAATCTTTACCTCACTTTTAAGTTTCAACTAGTCTCACTCCTCTCAAACCCTCCTCTCATCTAAAGGTGTTCATTCTTCTCTGAACCACCAAAACATTAATTCCTTCCTTTTATGCTTTCACATTAAAAGAAAAATAACAGGGCTGGAGAGATGATTTAGCAGTTAAGGGATTTGCCTGAGAAGCCTAAGACCCCAAGTTTGACACCCCAGTGCCCACGTAAGTCAAATGCACAGGGTGGCACATGCATCTGGGGTTCGTTTGCAGTGGCTAGAAGTCCTGGTGTGCATACTCTCTCTCCCTCTCTATCTGCCTCTCTCAAATAAATAAATAAATAGAATATTTTAAAAGAAAAAGAATAGTAGTTAGACCTTGCAGGTATAGCTCAATGGCAGAGTGCTTATCTAGCATGTCTGAAGCATGTTGAAGCCCTAGATTCAAGGAAAAGAAAAGCAGAAAGGCAAGAAAATAGTTGTGGTGCTGCTGTGCTGCAGGAGCCATGGCGCAGAGTTGCTGGCAGCTCACTGTGAAGGAGCAGAGGTGCACTGAAGGTGTAAGCTTGCAGCACATAAAGAGACGATGAGAGCGTCTGCAACTTGGCATAAGAGTCCTGATTACTTTGCTGTTTTTCGCAATTTTTATTAACATTTTCCAAGATTATAAAAAATATCCAATGGTAATACCCTCCTTCTCCCCCACCCCCCATGATTACTTCCCTGTTGAAGACATTCCCAATACCTTCGTCTCACAAGGAGAACAAGAAACAGAAACTTCAATTCCATCTTTGGTGAACCGAGGAAACATCTGTAACCCCAAACCACACTAGATGAGGAGGGCAGTCACGTGGAGGCGTGATAGATGGCTCAACAGAACCGAGGAATTTCAGGTCTAAGTGACTGCAGATGAGATACCTCCCAGAAGCAAGCTAATTAGGCCCATGAAATCCCAGAACAGACCCCAAAAGAGAGAGACATTTTAGCATTCTAAAATGTAAGGATGAGTAGTTGTTCATAGCCAGATTGTTTGAAAAATCAGTAATTTTAGTCCTCACATCCCCATTCCTGCATCTCTCAACTTGGTGATCACTTCTCTGCAAATACTTGAACCACGCAGAACATGGACAGAGCAGAGTGGGCAAAGTACTCCAGTGAGAGCAGAATTCGAAGCAAGTGTACCTGCTGAAGTTCAAGCACCTGCCCACCTTCCTCCTTCATCCTGCTTGAAAAGTGAGCAACCCCGTTATACTTCACAGAAAGGAGCTGGAGAAACTGTCCACACACGTCTGAATAAAAGTCCTTCTGCTAACGTATGTGGTCCATAGTGAAAAGGCATCCTGACCACTGCACTATGGCAAGGTTTCTCACTTTGACATTGTTGGCAAAGATAAGTGAGGGAATGTTCTGTTCGCTACAGCATGTTTAACAGCATTCTTGGTTTCTGTCAATGAGAAGCCAAAGGTACCTGCCCTCATTAAACTTGAAAATGTCTCCGGTGGATGTGGGAATATCACCTCACTTTGACAGTACAGCCTGACAGTGCAGCTTATCCATCTGCAAGCCACTATGTACACACAGACTTGCTAAACAGCTTGAGAGTATCACCGGTCCCTTTTAAAGAGCATTTTATTTATTTAGTTGAGAGACAAAACAAATGAACATGGGTATGCCACTGCAAACAAACTCCGGACACATGTACCACCTTGTGCATCTGGCATATGTGGATACTGGGGAATCGAACCTGGGTCCTTAGACTTCACAGGCAAGCATCTTAACTACTAAGCCAACTCTCCAGCCCTCACCAGTCTTTTGAACATAGTCCCCAGCACAAAAGACAAGAGACAAAACAAAACCAAAATACAAATACCCTGGTACTAATAGCCAAAGAGTGCCAGGCGTAGTGGCATATGCCTTTAATCTCAGCAAAGTAGGAGGATCACCACGAGTTTGAGGCCACCCTGATAGTATATAGTGCATTCCAAGTACAGTGAGACCCTATCTTGAAAAGCCAAACAACAACAACAACAACAACAAAAAGTAATAGTCAAGGAGAGATTTTCTTTTTTAATGTAGCAGCCAGGTGTGGAGGTGCACACCTTTAATCCCAGCACTTGGGAGGCAGAGGTAGGAGGATTGCCGTGAGTTCGAAGCCACCCTGAGAATACAGAATGAATTCCAGGTCAGCCTGGGTTAGAGTGAGACTCTACCTCAAAAAAAAAGTGGCATATTGAAAATTAAATAATACTCCATATACAATAACAGACAATAAGAAAGAACATAACAATAAGAACATCATTGAAGTAACTTTTTCACAAAAGAAGATAAAATATGACACATCACAGAAAAGTAAACGAAGACAAAGAGTGAACATAAAACATAGAAATATTACAGAGCCCATCCTGACATTTGACTAGATATACTCAAGGCATTATCAAACAACTGAAGAAAATTATCTAAAACTGAAATATAGGGATTTACAGATGTTACTGACTATATATTTCTAATATCCATGTTAACTTCGTTTCCTAGAACTGTAGAGGGAGAAGGTCCTGGGCTGGAGAGATGGCTCAGGAATTAAAAGCACTTAGCTGTAAAGTCTGCTGACACAGGGTTGATTCCCCAGTGCCCATGTAAAGCCAGGTGCACAAAGTGGCCCATGTATCTGAAGTTTATTTGCAGTGATAAAAGAGACACTGGCACACTCGTTCTCTCCACCCTCTTCTTGCTTTGCTTGCAAATAAATTAATTAATTAAGATATTTTAAAATAAAATAAAGAAGTTCCTAAAACCTTTCAGTGAAAGGTGAAAAAAAAAAAACAAGATACATACTAAAAATGGGGAATCACATGACATCACATTTTTCCACTGCATGAAAAACTCAGAGACAACGACAGATCAATACATTCAGCAATCTTAGGTAAGTGGTTTGTATTCAAAACTTCTCTACCCAGTCACCATCATCTAAGAGATTTAAGATAGGAATGAAGACATAGAAGACTTAACCCTCAATTCAAGAAAACTTAAGCACTATTGACTACAGGAAAAATAGGAAAGAAAAAGTATGTATAGCATATTTTCTGGTTTGACATTGAATGATATGTTTATAGTCAAAATAAAAACACTGGACATAGAATAGACAAAAAAACAACAACGCAAAATAAAAATGTATGTTCTGTGATGTCAAGAGTAGATGAAGACAAAAGAAAATGGTAAGAGAAGATTTCTTATCCATGGTGAAAGAAAACACAGAACTTTTATTTCTGGTACTATGTTGGTTGCATTGTTGAAAAGAATTTAAAGTCATAGATAAAAGATTAAAAAGATCATCCTGGAAGCACTAATGAACTGATAAAGAACAAAGGAGTTTCTAAGTCCTCAGTGGAACATGGACTTTAAAAGGCCTACAGTGCAAATGGTTTGGGGCAGCAAGGTTCTTTGCAGAATCTTCTGGGGTTAAGAGAATAAGAGGTGAAGGCCAACTTCCAGTCAAGGTGAATCTAATTAGCACTCCCACTCCTTAAATCTAGACCTTCAGAATGGCACGCCCTCAAAGAAAGTATGAAGTATAAATAAACCCAGTCTCCTTCCCACAAGAGCTCTAAGGAGAACCTTGGCAATGAACACAATGAGTGTATCCCTTAGATCTCAGTAGAAAACAATGCCACTCAACTGAAGACATTGCACAGAATGTATCTATAAAGGCATGGGGCAGGAATACAAAGCCAACAAGGGATGAGGAAGAACCTGGTGCTGGCAACTATGTGGAGCTGTCAGTAGCTCCAGATGAGAAGGGTCTGAATGAATGCAGAGAAGGCCTTTGGCAAGGCTTGCTCAAGAGCACAGTTACTCCACAGTCACTGTCAAGGAGAAATCCCAGGGATGCTGCTTCTCTTCTGCCTTCATGGGCTCTGAAGGCACCTCTCTATCCCGTCCTAAGACTTCTATAGTGAGCACTTTCAAAGGCATGATCTTGGGGCTGGGGATGCAGCTCAGTTGGTAGAGTGCCTAGAACTCATGAAGCCCTCCAAAATACTCCAAAGCCTCCAAAGTACTCAGATTGAGGCATGCACCACCACTATGGCTGGCTATAAGATAACTTTATAATACTCAAAGGAGAGAGGCATTCATGAATAAGGGAAGGAGAAAATACAGAATCCATGTGCCATTCGAATTTTATCCACCAGGTGCTATTAGCAAAGTACTTGGGATGGTGGAATTTTGGGGTGTATGACATGTGTGAGACATGAGAGATAATACCACTTCCAAATTTTTAAGAGTAAATGTGTCCAAAATGTAATATGTCAACTCTTCTGCTCTAACTTTGATTAGTGTCTGTGCATCAATAAATACAAAGCAATCTGTTATGAAAATAATCTATATCTCGCTAAATTGGAAATTATAGAATTATCTTAATTTTAAGACAATTAATAATATATTTTGTGCCAGTCATGGTGGCGTACTCAAGAGGCAGAGATAGGAGGATCACCATGAATTTGAGGCCACCCTGAGACTACATAGTGAATTCCAAGTCAGCCTGGGCTAGATAGAGACCCTACCTTGGAAAACCAAAAGCAACAACAGTTAAAAAAAAAAAAAAAAAAGGCACATGGAAAGGTTTAATAAGGTTGACAAGATGTGAGGAGGAAATGGATCCTAGTTTGGCTCTGGACAGCTCTGATTACTTCCAAATGCCACTGCTATCTTCCGCCTACAGTCAGCTCCATTTGGCCCTCACCCATGTTCTCCTCCGAAGATGCTACTCAGTGCTATAGACATGGGAAATACAGAACACTCAAAAATGTGAAGGTGCTTTCTGGCTTGGCATTTGCATTCTCCTTCCTAGAACTGCATTTTCCTTTCCCCTCTAAGTACAGCTTGTAGAAACTAACTCGCACCATGAGGTTTTCTGCATCATCCACATTTAGTAAAAGACAGTAAAGCCCAAATAAAATTAGTCTTGCAAAAGAAAGAAGAAAGAAAGAAAGAGGGAGAGAAAGAAAGAAATCAGATTCACTTTCTTTATTCTAAAGCTATTCCCCTCTCCTGCTCCTCGTAATTTCCTAAGGAAACAGTATCTGATTTTATAATATTCCTCTGCCAATTATCGTTAGTGATTCAACATACCAGCCATTTATCAGGATCTGTAACTGACATCCAATCATTCATAATTGTAGCTTTTATAATCAGATTTACATTTATATCACCTCCCTATTCATTTTGCAACAAAAAAATGGGACAACTTGAGTGAAATAGTTTCTTTTTTTATTTTCCCTCATAAGTACATGAACAGCAGATAAAAGATATTTTAAAATCCTAGAATTAATGGCACGTCACATATCTAGTTAGATTCCTTATATGTAAGTAGTTATTTGAATATGCTGAACATGAGACATCAAACTGAAAAGTCTTCTATCCAGGCTTTATTAGAGCATCATGTTTCATGTTGAGTTGGAGTTCTTCTCCCACAACCAACTCTTTCATAATGAATTCTTGAAATGAAACCCTTTATTTATCTCTAGCTCCCTAAAAATAACATGTTCTCAGATTCCAGTAAATTCTCAATATATATTTACTAGATAATTGATTTAGATTGCTATGTTAAATTGCAATAGAAATATTTAAACATAATTTATTTTCAAATAAAATAAATATTGCCATTTACAGGTAATTACTGAGGAGACTCAAACCTAATCAAAGTACTGAGAGTAAGTGATTTTGAATTGCTCAGCACTAAATGAGACATCTGTGTCACTCCCTCCAGGGCTCAGGGAACACTGTGGGGCGTGGGGAGAATGTAAGAGCAGAGGATATGGAGTAGTGCTCCAGAAAGCTGTCATTCGGGCATAATTTGGCCATTACATTCATGACTCACAATGACCACTGTAACCTGCCCAAGAACCCCACAATGCTGGACCCATCGACATTCCATCATAGATTATAGAGGCTGGCACAAGACCCCCATCTGTCTCTGAGGAGCTATGGGCAGTTAATGATGGATGGAGAAGCAGCAGAAATTTTCTGCAGAGGTGTAGCCACTGACCCATGCACTTGTGCCCAAGACAGCAACACTAAATTCAGACACACACACGAGGAAAAAGAAGAAAACTCAAAGTAGAAAAAGGTCTAGTTGAGAAGAATATGTTCAGCAGAAGGGGGATGGGAGAGATCAAGAGAAGATCATGGGAGCTGGGCCTGGTGGCTCACACCTTCAACCCCAGCACTCGGGAGGCAGAGGTAAGAGGATCACCACAAGTTTGAGGCCACCCTGAGACTACATAGTGAATTCCAGGTCAACCTGGGCTAGAGTGAGATCCTGCCTTGAAAAGCCAAAAAAAAAAAAGAGAGAGAGAGAGTCATAGGAAGGGATTATGATCAAAACACATTATGTACATATATAAAACTATGAATAAATTTAAAAGGGGGAAAACCCAAAAATATTTAAAGGGAAAAAAATGTTGCCACTTAGTATATTTCAAGGTTTCTGGACCCTATCTCCATGAATTCTATTCTGTGTGTACTATGGCACAGTTTTCTATTTCATTTGGAATTTTTCCATCAGAACACTGACATACTGATTTTTCATCTTAGAAAAATTACCGTGATTCTTTTCCTTCTTCCAACTGTTGTTGCAAATTTCTGATCTCCTTTACAGAATATCCTTTGAAATGCTTTCTGAATGATTGTCTCTAACTCAATTAGGGAAGTGGCTAGTGGTGTCTGGAAGAATCAGAAAACAGGAAATCAGACATAAGTAGAGATGGAGTAATGGTTGTCTTGAGTGTCAACTTGACAGGATTTAGAATTACCTAAGAGACATACCTCCAGCATGCCTGTGAGATTATTTCTAGAGAGAATTAACTGAGGGAGGAAAACTGCCCTCAAAATGAGTGGCTTCCACTGGTCAGTCCAGAGAAAGAGGTCTGAGGATAAAGCAGCGCCGCTTGGAAGCCTCAGCTTCTCCCTGAGTGAGTGCATCTATCGGGGCCTTCACCGCCCTCCACGGACATCAGTCTCCAGTTTCTTCCGCCCTCCAACCTGGACTCTGCATCAAGCTATATGCCTTCAGTGTTGCATGAGGACTGCTGAATTACCCAGTTTTGTGAACTGGAGAGCTCAGCATCTCTAGGGTGCAGAGGGTCATTGTTGGACTAATCAGACTGTATCATACAAGTCAATTTTATAGTCCCCCCTTTTTAACATACAGTCATTCTATTGGCTCTGTTTCTCTAGAGAGCCCTGCCTAATATACCTGGATAATACAAGGAGATACTGAACAACCAGACATTGGCCAGCTGGCACGTAGCTGTTGCAGCACTGGCATTGGTGCTACATACAGCAGAGTCCAGGTGTGTTGAGGTTTTAACTGATACATGGGCTCAATATTACAGCTTCTCTTTCACCATAGCTAAGTCTTCTGCTGACTACCAAACTGGGAAGCAACAGGACCCGAACCTATGCTCTCGGTATAGTGCTCCCTGAAAAAGACCCGTTGGCATCTCGAATAAATTATTTTGGACCGTCTCAATCCTGAAGGAGTATAGTCCTTAACGCTTACTATTGATAATGGTGTGACCTGTACATTTGATAGTATCAGTCCCTAAGAGCTTATAATATGTCCTTACCAACAATGGATCCTGAGTGACATTGCTACAGACCAAAGAAGCCATTTTATAGAAAAACAGTATGTGGCAATGGTCATATGTCCATGGAATTCACTTCTCCTAAACACATACCCTGCTTCCCAGAGCATCATCCTGGTAGAACTTCAGAAAGGTCTTGTGACAGACAGGGCCCACTTGCGGACAATTATCCTGCAGGGCTGCCACAGTACTTCAGAATGTTACATCCCCCTTTAATGAGTGCCTGACGCATGGAGCCTATGCATGACAAGAGCACTGCACAGGCTCAGAACGAGGAAGGAGGAATAAGACTGGCTCCTCTCAGTAGGACTCCCATGAGCCACTTGCAGAACTTAGGCTTCTCACCCCTGAGGTTCTGAGCTCTCCTGGATTAGAGGTGATTTTGTTCTTATGGAGAAGGGAACAATTTCAACGTGTCACTGACCTCAGAACAACTAATGCTGGGTCACGTTAGAATCCTTGTGTTCATCAGCCAAGAAGTGGAGAATGGAGTTACTCTGTTGGCAGAGGTAACGGAGTGTCTACAATGAAGAGACAAGATTGCTGCTATTTAATGGGTCAGGGAAAATCATGCAAGTTGAAGGACTTAGTGGACTGTCCCTTGGTGCTTCTATTCCCAGTGAATAGCAGCAAACAGGTTATTGCAGTAATTATAGTCTGACAAGAACAAGGTGTAGCCCCCCACATTTATCCATTACACCAGTCAGTAGTTGGACCTTTGAGAACTTCTACTTTGGGGCTAAATAATGCTGCTATGAACATTTAAAAAGTTTCTATAGGGCTGGAGATGTTTTTGAATGTCTTCAATTGTTGACTTATTTCATAATTTTTTCATAATTATTTTCATATACACATGTATGCATGTTTGTTTGTTTGCGTCACTGCGTCATCTAGGCTCACCTTAAGCTTGTCGAGATGCTCCTGCTTCAGTCCCTCAAGTGTCAGGGTTACGAGCATGCACCACTATTCCTGGCTTTTCTATGCTTAGTCATTTGAGCAATTGTTACACTATTTTACAAAGTTACTGAACTCTTACATTCACACAAAAGCTGTACTTGATTCCATTTTTGATATCCTTGTCAACACATTCTTTGCCTGTTGTGGTGGCTTGATTCAGGTGTCCCCCATAAACTTAGATATTGTTTATCTGGGTCTGGGTTACCTCACTTAGTATAATCATTTCCAATCCCACCAATTTTTCCTACAAATTTCATTTTTCTTTAGAGCTTGATAAAATTCCCTTGTGTATATGTATATTTTTGTTATCTAATCATCTATGGATGTACATGTAAATTGGTTGCATTTCCTAGCTATTGTGAATAGAGCAGTAATGAGCATGGATAATCAAGTACCTCTGTGGTAGGATGTAGAGTCCTCTGGGTATATGCCCATGAGTGGTATAGCAGGGTCATATGATGGTTCTATTTTTTAGCTTTTTGAGAAACATCTACACTGATTTCTACAGTGGCTGTACCAGTTTACACTCCCACCAACAGTGAATAAGGGTGCCCTTTCCCCCACATCCGTACCAGCATTTTTTCAACATGTTTTTATTTAGTTATTTGAGAGAGAGAAACGAGTGAGTATAGACATGCCAAGGCTTCCTGTCATTGCAAATGAACTCCAGATACATGTGCCATTTACTGCATTTGGCTTTACATGTGTACGGGGGAATTGAACCCAGGCCATCAGCCTTTGTAAAAAGTGCCTTTAACCACTAACCATCTCTCCAGCTCCTCATCAGCATTTGTTGTCATTTGTTTTCTTGATGATGGCCATTCTGACTGGGATGAGACAGAAACTCAAAGTGGTTTTAATTTATGTTTCTTTAATAGCTAAGGATTTTGGATATTTTAAAAACATATCAGTTGGTCATTTATATTTCTTTTGAGTATTGTATGTTCATTTTATTAGCCCAATAATTGATTGGCAGGGGGTGTTTGATGTTTAATTTTTGCTTTGCTTTATATATTCCGGATATCAATGCCTTGTCTGAGGTAAAGCTGGCAGAGATTTTCTCCCATACTTTGGCTTTCTGTTCACTGTACTAAAGTTTTTGCCCAATCGGGGCACTGCTCTGGAATTATAGAAAACGATTCTTGGATTTGTTTGCCTAAGAGTGGGCAAGCTACCTCTCAGAGCAGAGCCTGGGAGAAGGAAAATGGCCCTCAGAGTCCTTCGACCCAGGGGTGAGCCCCTGCTTCTGCTCTTGCTGCTGCTTCGACGTTGCTGCAGCTACAGCTTCTGCTGACGGGCACTCACTGATGTTTTTATTGGAGAGAAAAAAATAGTAATATTTGAACAGATTGAGCACTACATGGGCAAATGACAAGGAACTTTTGACTCTAAATAAATTTTTAAACATTTGTTAAAGAACAGGATTTAGAGGTATGACCTGTTGGACTCTGTTGACCCAGAACATACGCGCACACTCATTCACGAACGTAATCACACTAAGCCCACCTGCTCTTTCCAACAGTTCTGTGGGCAGTTCATTACTTTTCTGTTTGTTTTGTGTCCCCCCCCCCCCCAAGGTAGGGTCTCATTCTAGCTCAAGCTGACCTGGAATTCACTATGCATTCTCTCAGGCTGGCTTCAAACTCACATTGATCGTCCTACCTCTGCCTCCTAAGTGTTGGGATTCCATGGTATGTGCCACCACGCCTGGCTCAATTCATTATTTTTAACATGTGTTGTCTTCAACGTGTTCACTCACACACACATTATGCCAGGTCAGAAGTACAGTCAAGTCGCTGAGGAAGTAGGGCATAGAGAATAGCTCAAGATCAGTCAGCATCTCTTAACGTTCCTTGTCAATATTGGTCATCTGTGCTGTTCAGGGCAAAGGTAAACTAAGGCAGAGTAAACTTAGTTATATTATTCTAGGCAGGCTGATTTCATAGTTTTAAGCTTAACTCCAGGGCAAGTTGCAAGACAGAAACTTAAGCAGAAAAAAATATTTTATGATAATATTCTCAGAAAAATTATTTGTAAGGTCCCATACAAAATATTTTCACAGTTATTTTCCATTAGTGCACTCTTATATCTCATTCTTATAGTTAATTCTGACACTTCATTCCCCTGTTTCCTTTGCTGTGCAGAAACATTTCAATTTTATGTAGTTCCATTTGTTGATTCTCAATACTATTTCTTATGCTATTAGAATTATTTTCAGAAAGCTCTTGCCTATATCTAAAATTTGAAGTTGATTCACTGTATTTTTTCTTCTAGAACTTTCAGTATTCTGGTTTTAAGCTAAGGTCTCTAGTCCATTCTAAATTGGTTTTTGTGCAGGGTGAGAGATGAAGATGTATTTTCATTCTTCTGCATGAGGATATTCAGTTTTGTCAACACCATTTGTTAAATAGGCTGAATAGAAGTGGAGACAGTAAGCACACTTGTCTCTTTCTTGATTTGACAAGAAATATTTTCCAATTTTCTTCATTTAGTATAATATTAGCTATAGGCTTGTCACATATAGGTTTTATTATTTTCAGGTTTGTTCTATCTATTCCTAATATCTCTAGAAATTTCACCATAAGTCATGTTGAACTTTGTCAAATGTCTGTTTTGTATCTAATAAGATCATCATGTGATTTATTTTCCTTACATTTATTAATATGGAAAATTACATTTATTAATTTGCATATGTTGAATCAACCTTGAATCCTTGGGATAAAATCTACTTGGTCATTATGAGATCTTATTAATGTATTCTTGAATTCAGTTTGCAAGTTTTTTTTTTTTAATTGAGAGAGAATGGGCACACCATGATCTCTAGCCATTGTAAACAAACTCCAGACACATGCAGAACCATGTATATCTGGTTTACTTGGGTTCTGGAGAATCAAACCTGGGTCCCTAAGCTTTGCAAGCGAACACCTTAACTGCTAAGTCATCTTTCTAGCCCAGTTTGCAAGTATTGTATCAAAAACTGTTGGATCTAACCAACAGACCCAGTTATTCCCTCACTGGGCATCTACCCTAAAACCTTTGAATCACAGGCCAGAGAGATTTGCTCAACCACATTTGTAGTGGCACAATTCATAATAGCTAAGAGCTGGAATCAATCCAGATGTCCGTCACTAGAACAATGGATAACTAAGATGTGGTATATCTACACAATGGAATTCTATATAGCAATAAGAAAAAAAATGACACAAATAAATTTGAGGGAAAATGGTTGAGCCTAGAACAGATCATTCTCAGTGAACTTACCCAATCACAGAAAAAAAAATCGCCACATAGTCTCACTCATCTACAGCACCTAACCTGAATCTACCTAAGATACCTTACATACCCAGCAAGCATCTCATAGACTAGACACTAGGATGGAGGGGGAGGGAGGGGAGGGCTTCGAAGGGGTGGGAAACATTAATCTAGACCCAAATGACAATGGTGCCATAAAATTCTACTTCCTAAAAGGCAGATCAAAAGGCTGAACCTTCACCAAGCCCTTACAGGAAACACCTAAACCACAAGACACTGGAGAGGGTAGGATCAAGTCTAACCTAAATCTTCTACATCTTCCCTCCCTTCCTCTCCTCCCCCCTCTCTCCTCCCTAACTCTTGTATATTAATTATCTTTTTCCTCATTTTCTTAGTGGGCACTGACCTGTAACCCGCACTACCAGCATGGGGCTATCATCCACAATGAGCTTTTGATCAGAGAAACCTACAAGGTTTCCTAAAAGAATGACAGATTTCTGTCAGAGTACTTGATGACCCACCACAGATCAGTGGTAAGACCCTATTGCTGAAGACTCCATATGCAGCTGACACATAAAATGGAATGGCATGGCTGGAGGCCAGAGAGAGTCAGTCTCTAGACAGTCAGCATGTCTACTGCCAAAAGGTGCTACATGGGCGACTGGGGGAAATAACCAATATCTGTCCAAGCAACTCATGGTGTAACCTATTTAGCAACAAATAACCTGTTGTGATGCCCACACAAGTGCAATAGCGGCACACAGCCATGGTGGGGAACCAACTGCTCTTGATTTGGCTAACTGATCCCCTCAGTGGTGCAGGACCCATAGCTGGAGCTAGGAAACAAGTCAGAACCATATCCAAACATAAGCACACTCTCCAATATCAAGCTACCATCAGTCATGGGCTACAAGAGGGCCTACACCTATTAAATTCTCTATTAAAAAAAGTAAGGGTTATCTCATTTGTCCTGGTGCTAACTTACTCTCCATTGGAAATTCTGCTTCTCTTTTTCAGATAGAGGCAGATCCTAAGGAGAGAGCCACCCCATCATACCTCAAAAAGGCCCCAAATGAAACTAAGGAAAATTGGCAAAACAAGCAAAGGTGCTGTTTTCCTGATGAACCAGATACCAGCACAAGGGGGAAGGAGACCAACACAGAGAAAAATCAACTCCTACCAAATCAGAGAGCCAGAGCCTCAGAGGCCCCCAACACCTCATCACTGAAGCAGACCAAAAATGAACCCAACATAGCTCAGGGAAATTTTGCGGAAGAGGGGGTGGAAAGAATGTCAGAGCCACATGTTGGGTCAGGATATGCAGAGACATTTATCTTACCCATAACTGTGGGCTAACTCCACAATGCACAACCCATATACATCAACAAGGAGGGGCCATTGGGGAGGGGGTAGGTCACGGATGAGCCTAATAATGGTACCAAACTGCCTGTATTTGCTGAATAGAAAACTAATTTAAAAAATTTAAAAAAACAACTGTTGGATCTATATTCATCTGGGAAATTGGTCTGTAGTTTTGTTCTTGTGTTGTATCTTTATGCAATTTTGGTATCAGGATAATAATAGCTTCATTCATGAGTTTGGTAGGGTTTCTTTTTTTTTTTTTAACTATTACAGAAAACTTCTCATAAGTTGTTTTATTGACAATGCAACCTTTGAAAAGCTCCTTGAATAAACTAGGCAGAAATCACTACAGAAAGAGGGAAAGCCCAGAATACCACTTTCTAAAGGAAATTGGATTATGAAAAAACTTTCATTTGTATTAGAAGGAACTCAGCCATAGGTGTGGAATCTATACTCAAAGTACACAGGCAACAAGGATACAATTATTCTAGTACAGTTGTTTTGTTGCTGCGTGCGTCCATTGTCTACCATTGACAATTGTAAATGGAGTGGTGCAATTAGCATTTGGAACAATCCTTATAGTGTTACAGTGTCAGGCAAGCGTTTCACTTCTTTTCACTCTACTGGATCTTTGTGTACCTGGACCTCCTCTTTTTCAGTAAAGTCTTTTTTTATATATATTGAAGGTTTGCAAATCTCCTCAGAAGTCTTTCCTTTAACTGTATTGGCAACAGTCTTGCATGTAACATTTAGGAAACCTTTGATGACTAAGTAATTTGCAGCCAAAATGTTTGAAAAAGATTCCTTGGTCAACTTTCAGGAATTCTTCCTCCCAAACAGAGATAGCATCTGTTCAGGTTTCTCTGTCATCATCCTCAGAGAGAAGGTCCTCTCTGTGGTGACTACACCTCTAAATGGTCTTCTCCAGTGTGCTGCGTTAACATTTGGCAGAAGAAATGGGTCATCATCTTCATCGCCATTCCAAAATCTTCCAATACGGCCACTGACTGGAAATTTCTATATCAACTTCGAATATCCCCCATCAGAACCCTGGAACATAACGTTCCACACTGCACAGGCCTTGTGTTCCTTATGTTTCCATCTTGTGGAAGAGTTTGCGCTGTGTTAGTATCCAATCTTCCTTGAAAGCTTGATAGAAGCCAGCAGTGAACCTATCTAGTGCTGAGCTTTTCTCCATGGGGAGATTTTTAGTTGCTGTTTCGTGTTCCTTGCTCATTATGGATCTGTTTAAATTATTTATATTTTCTGGCCTTAATGGAGGTAGGATGTATGTATTTAGAAATTTATCCATTTCAGCTAGGTTTTTCAGCTTTTTGGAATACGAGTTTTCATAGTATTACCTAATGATCTAGATTACACTGGGGTCTAATGTAACAACTCTCTTCATCTCTAATTTTATTTATTTGGGTCTTCTGTCCTTATTTTGGTTAGTTTGTCTAGGGGTTTATCTGGCTTATGTGGTTTGCATCTGGCTTACATGGGTACTGGGGACTCAAACCTGCGTCCTTAGGCCTTGTAGGCAAGAGCCTTAATCACTAAACCATCTCTCCAGCCTGATATGTAAAAATTTAATGTGAGCAGTTTTAGCTATAAATTTTCTTCTTGGGACTGCCATGACCCTCGACTGTATTTGTATTTGAGGATTTGTAGATTATGTTGTCATTTTCATTTGTTTCTAGAAATTTCTTAATATACTCCCTGATTCTTTAATAACACATTCTTTTTTTTCTGTTTTTTTTTTTTTTTTTTGTTTTTGTTTTGTGGTAAGTTCTCACTCTAATCTAGGCTGACCTGGAATTCACTAGGTAGTAGTCTCAGGGTGGCCTTGAACTCACAGCAATCCTCCTACCTCTGTCTCCTAAGTGCTGGGATTAAAGGCATGCGCCACCACACCTGGCTCAACACACTCTTTTTTTCTGCACATTCCAAAATAAATTTACTATATCAAAGCATCAAACTGTGACCACAAGCACCAACATATGTGATCTCTGTACATACCAAAATGAGACACTGTCATGCATTGGTCTTAGCCCAGAGCAGAAGTTCCATTAAGCACCTGTGCCAGAGCCCAGCAGTACAATGGCACCTTCACCATCTTGTACCAATCACCTTTCCTTCCTTGTGCCCTGCCTTCTGCCTGACCTGGATTACAGGCATGTGCCACCACACCAGATTGAGGATCATTTCAGCAGCCATGCCCGTAGTAATGTAGAGAGGAACACTCATCTCTGGAACATGTAGAAAGCTCTACCACAATCTGGGGTGAAGTGACGAGGAGTTGAGTCAGTGTGGTGATGATGGGAGTGCAAAGAAAACCCCAGGATCTCTGCCAGGCAGAGCCAAAAACAGCCAAAAGGAACAGGACTCCCCCCTGGGTGAAGCTGGGAGTGATGGTGGAGCACATTGGAAACAACAGTCGGGAGGGAGCGGACAGTTTGAAAGAAAGAGTTCAGCTTGTGGCGTTTTCATTGGAGAGCTCAAAGCACTCAGAAGGCTCTGGTTGAGTGGATCTGTCCCCTAGGCAGATGAGTGGACTTACTTGTTCTTCATGTCCAGACAGATCTGTATAAATCTGAACAAGAACATCTCCCATTAGCTTAAGAACAACATTGGAAGTAAAGATAGAGTTATCCAGAGTTGAAACAGAACAAACATTTCACTTAAACATGTTTTATTCTCAATGACACACTCTTAATTTAAAAGTGAGAGGGAGCAGGGCATGGTGGCACACGCCTTTAATCCCAGTACTTGGGAGGCAGAGGTAAGAGAATCATTGTGCATTTAAGGACAACCTGAGGATACATAGTAAGTTCTAGAGCAGCCTGGGCTATAGTGAGACCCTGCCTTGAAACCACACCCCCCAAAAGTGAGAGGTGTTCAGTCTTTAAGCATATGTGCAATTTCTAAAAAGATTCTATTGCTGTTGTTTTTTGCTGTGGCCTAACACCATCCACTTATCAGCATGAAGAAGCCAGAGCTGTCATCCTCCCATTTCCCTAACAGCATTTAGGGTGACTTCTGAGAGTGGAATTGAAACACTATAGAAGAATGGCAGTTTCCTTGGCAAGGCAGACAGATAGTAGGTGACCCCACTTCCTACTTCTTCTTTCTGTCCTTAATGAATTTCCCTACTACCTGGCTGCCTTGGTGGGCTTTCTGGGACTTGTGCAGTACTGGATGCACCATAGACCAACAGTGCCTTCGTCCTCATTTAAGCTGACCAACCATGGACTTCTAAATGGTCAGACCTCCCTCATTTTGATAAAATTCCAGCTTCCACTGAGCTGGCAGATTTGCTAGCTCTGGAATCTCATCCTCCCAGAGGAGTCTTTTCTTTATTTTCTTTTTCTCTTACTTTGAAATAAACTTTATTCATTTAAACCCTAAAAAAAAAAAAAAAAAATCAAGGGCTGGAGTGATGCCTCAGCAGCTAAAAGAGCTTATAAAGCCTGCCTGGGTTGGCCAAGGTTCGCTTCCCCAGTACCCACGTAAAGCTAAATATACAAAGTGCCAATGTGTCTGAAGTTCATTTGCAATGGCAGGTGGCCCATTCTCTCTCTCTCTCTCTCTCCCAAATAAATAAAATACATATTAAAAATCAAGGTATTGCAGAAAAATGGATGGACCTGGAAAGTATTATACTAAGTCAGGTAACCCAGGCCCAGAAAGTCAAGCGCCACATGTTCTCTCTCATATGGGGATCCTAGCTACAGATGACTGGGCTTCTGTGTGAGAATGAAAATACTTAGTAGCAGAGGCCAGTAAGTTAAAAAGGAGACATAAAGGGTGGAGAAAGGAAGGGAGGAGGATACTTAATAGGTTGATATTGTATATATGTAATTACAATGATTGTAATGGGGAGGTAATATGATTGAGAATGGAATTTCAAACGGGAAAGTGTGGGGGTGGGGAGGGAGGGAATTACCATGGGATATATTTTATAATCATGGAAAATGTTAATAAAAATTAAAAAAAAAAAATCAAGGTGTTCTTTCCTATATATTCTTGGTAAAATTTGTTTCCTTTTGTTTTCCATATTCTTCAGTCTGTCCACATTCTTCTGTTCTTGGACCTTTTACCCAGCTTCAAAGTTAGTAACTAAGGCATTGTCTTATCACATCACTCTGACCACTGTTGCCTCACCCTTTCTATTAAGAACCTCTGGGTCTATCCAGATAATCTACACTCAGAAGACCAGCAGACTTAGTACTATACTGATTTCTTTTATTTATTTATTTATTTATTTTTATTTTATTTATTTATTTATTCATTCATTCATTCATTCATTTTTGGTTTTTCAAGGTAGGGTCACACTCTGGCTCAGAATTCACTATGTAGTCTCAGGGTGGCCTCAAACTCACAGCGATCCTCCTACTTCTGCCTCCCAAGTGCTGGGATTAAACGTGTGCGCCCCCACACCCGGCTTCTAATTTCTTTTTAGCATTTAAGGCAGCATAGCTGCAGGTTCCAGAGATTGGTATCTCAACCATTTTGTGGGTCTTCTGTAGTTTAGACCAGGAATGTGTCCCAAAGCCCATAAAAACTTGGCCACAAAGCTGTGGCACTATTGGGAAGTGGTAGACCCTTTAGACAATGAGGCATAGTGGAAAGAAGTGATAACATTATAGGTATGCCCCTGAATGAATATTGGGACCCTCAGCCATCATGAAGTGAATGGGACGCCTCTGCCACAAACTGCTGCCATGATATGCTGACTCAACACAGGCCCAAAAGCAATTGGCCACCCAAGTATCAACTGTAGCCTCTAAGACTCTGAACCAAAATAAATAGTTCTTCTCTGTAAGTTGACTTATCTCTGATTATTTATTGCAATGACAGAAATCTGAGCAACACATGAGCCATTATTTTGCCTGTCACACCTGTGAAGTGGTTACTATTTCTCAACTACTGGTGATTCGTGCTAGTAAAAGTGTAATTTCTAGAGACATTTTTGGCTATTACAACTGATAGAAAATACTCGACTGGGTAGAGATTCTAGACAACCTACAATGCTCAAGACATTCCCTCACAGCAAACAATTATCTGCTCCACAATGTCAGTAACGCTGTCCTAAAATTCTAAGACTTGTAGATGATAAATTATCTTGACCACAGTCCCAGCTAACAGGTTCAAGAGCCATGGCTTGAACCTGACTACTTGACTTTGGATTGTGACATGTTCCAAGCTGGCCTCAGTATAGCTCCATACCATGAATTTTTCTGTGGCAAGCAAAATATGTCTGCTTCTGTGGAATCAAATGAAGATTCTTTATTGTCAGAATGCAAATGTGCAGTGCAGGGACCTAGGCCTTGGGAACTTGGACAAAGCAGTTTTGTTCCGTAGGTTCAGCAATTGTAGTTGTTTCATTGGAGCTTCCATTGAACATAACTCACTCAGACCTTAGAGTAACACAAATGACCAAGTGTGTGGAGTAGCATGTTCTCTCAAGTTCCATGTACAGTAAACAGCAGGAGATAAGGTGTCTACCATGTTTTACTTCTATTCACCCACCTCTCTAGTTCCTGTTGTTCCACTTACCAGAATGTCAGCAGCTAGGAATATTCAGAAATAGATATTGTCTATGAAGATGGATAAAGACCAGGGTAGAGATAAAGACATTCCAAGTTCTCAGTAAATATGAACCATTAAGAGTCATATCTCAGAATATTTATATGGGTGTGAGGCAAGTATCAAAGCAAAACATGATATGTATCATTCAAGTTTTGAAAAAAAATTATTCAGCAGAATGTAACAAAAAGTAGATTTTCCTGGGCTGGAGAGATAGCTTAGCTATTAAGGCCTTTGTCTGCAGAGCCAAAGGACCTCCGTTCAATTCCCCAGGATCCACGTAAGCCAGATGCACAAGGTGGCCCATGCATCTGGGAGTTCGTTTGCAGTGGCTGGTGGCTCTAGCGCTCTTTCTCTCTCTCTTCCTCTCTCTCTCTCTTTGTTTCTCAAATAAATAAAAAATAAGTAAAACAATTTTTAAAAAAGTAGTCACAGTTTTGATAGTGTAGTTAGCCTTTTTCAACAATCACATTAACAAGTTATTGCATCTGACCATTAGCTTTGCATAAACTATTGTATCATCAAATAAACACTGAAAATAATTATAGCAACATTACTGTTTTCTAGAGCCATATGTTCCCTCAAGCACCAAGAATTCATTTGAACATAATTATGGCACCTCAACTATACAAATATCAGCATGAATTTAAAAGACTTTAATTAGGGAGCACCTTTTAGCTTCCATTGGGTAAACAGTTACATTTCAACAACAATAATAGCAATCCACCTAATTATATATTTGTGTGCTAAGTCTGCTTGCTCTAAATTATTTAACAGTTCAAATAAATTTTACTGCCTTGCAGAGTTTCAATTTGCAGGCTACCATAGCACCTCCAAAAGGAAAAATGTCAGCTAAACAGAACAGAATACATATGTTAAGGACATTGCACATCTTTTAGAAGTGGCTGCTCTTGATTTGTGGCACCTTAAAAATGAACCACGAGCTGGGCATGGTGGCGCACGCCTTTAATGCTCACACTTGAGAGGCAGAGTTAGCAGAATTGCTGTGAGTTCAAGACCAGCCTGAGACTACATAGTGAATTATAGGTCAGCCTGGACTGCAGTGAGACCCTACCTCAAAAATAAAAACAAAAAATGAACCACCCCGATACCTCGCTGAGTTCCACTGGCCAGAAATTCAGTTTTTCAAGAAATTTGAAGAAGCTAAATGACTCCCTCAGGGTCACTTAGCTTTTACACTCAGAACTAAACCCAAGTCTCAGATCTGCCTGTGCCAAATTCCTTCAGAAGATAACGTACATCTTCCTAGTTCCTTTTCCCAGAGGGGTTTACAAAACATTTGGCACAGACCAAGGTGCTCTACTGAGCAGAATGCAGAGCGTAAAACTCTACCTACTGACAAGGATCTCTTTTTATGTTCACAGTTGATTGATATTCCGCCAATATGCTACTTTCTCAGTCCTGTGACCATGGGCTCTGCCCATAGCCTCCTGTGCTTAGTTTTGGGCTATGATCAGTATCGATTCCAGTTGTCAGATATTCTTGTCATACATAATGTTAGAGACTTTGACCCTAGCTTATACCTAATAAACTTCAAACTTCAGGTTGGGTAAGATGCCTATCTTCTCATTTTAAAATGAAGGTGAAAAACTAAAAGTTCCCATTCATAGGATTGAGAATTCTATGAGATAAGTTGTATATGTTTTGTAACAGTACCTGTTGTAGAATAAATTCTCATTAAATTATTACTGCCATTAGTTGTTATTATTACTATTATTTTGCTAGAATGTAAGTTCTTGAGGTCAGGGACTAAGTCTGTTTGGTTCATGATTATACCTCATTCAAAGAACTAGTGTGGTGGCTTGGACATAGTATATGCTCAATGACTACGTGTTAGATAAAAGAATATTGAACCAGCCTGATTTCCATTCATGTTGGACACAGATTCTCTTTGTCTAGTTAACTCTGCCCAGTACACATTATTTGGTTCAACTTAAAACATGGACTTAAGATATATACAGCTGTTTGATAATCAAGATTCACAGATTCAAGATCCAATATACTTCCAGTCTAAAATAACTTTTATGTCATTGGAGGAAGAGTAAGCACAACTCTGGCAATTACCCTTGGATAGAAAATATACTAAGTACATTACAAAGTTACCAAGGCTTTCCTACATATCATTGAGGCTGTATGATTTACTAAAGTTTTATATGATGAATTCAATAGTGGCTAGATTCTGTGATTGGTTTAGTCAAAAGCAAGGTTGGGGGGGGGGCTGGAGAGAGGGCTCAGCCATTAAAGTAACTTGCTTGCAAAGCCTGATAGCCCAGGTTTGAGTCCCCAGTACATAAAGGCAAATGAACAAAGTGGCACTTGAAAATAGAGTATATTTGCAGTGGCTATAGACCTTGGTGTGCCCATACTCAGTCTCTCTCCTTCACTCTGTCTGCCTTTTTCTGTCTGTCTCTCTCTCAAATAAATACATTTTAAAAAATTAAAAAAGGGAGCTACAAGTGAGTTTCATATGAAGAAAATGAAAGAAAGCTTAATGTATAGCATATTTCTTAAGATCAAATGACACCATGTTGAATTCTACTCCTATAGTTAAAATGAAGGGGTATTTGGATTTTTTTGCTAGCTCCTTCTATATCTGTACTTACTTCTAGAATTATTGATAACTACAGAAAAAGGCATGTGATAGTTTTAAAGATGTGTGTTAGGGCCAAAAGGATTTGCAACTACTTAATATGACATAAAACAGGAGATTAGAAAAACATCACACAAGAAAGTGCTATAGAAAAGTAAAAGAATAGAGGACACCAGGTTTCAAGGAGTTAAAATTGAACAGTGAATGTCTTGGCAGCCATGGTAAAAACAGAAGCATCTTGTATAACATGATCTATGTTTTCTGACAAAAAAAAAAAAAAAGAAAGCCGGGTGTGGTGGCGCACACCTTTAATCCCAGCACTAGGGAGGCAGAGGTAGGAGGATCGCCGTGAGTTCAAGGCCACCCTGAGACTACATAGTGAATTCCAGGTCAGCCTGAGCCAGAGTGAGACCCTACCTCGAAAAAAAAAAAAAAGAGCAAACACATTTGTCTGCAAACACATAGTTTTTCCTAGGAACAAGTAGTACCAGGAATATTGCCAAAATTCTTCTGGTTTAATATGAGTCTCTTACAGGGGATTCATCTTCCTTCTAGGCAGGTGGGCAGGTGAGGAATTTAGAGTCTTCCTGGATAATTGGGATTCCTGTCTGAGTCATGTGAAAAATATCTTCCTACCTGTGTCCAGCTAAATTAGCCTCTTCCACTGGCCTGTATTTCTCTGTACCAGGATGTGGTCTACATCCACAGTGAGCTGTTGATCAGAGAGACCTACTAGATCTCCCAAAACAAACAAGACAGACTTCTGTCAGAGCACTTGATTAGCCACCAGAGGTTAATGGTAAGACCTTATTGCTGAAGACATCAAACACTGTTGGCATGGGCCATGGAGAGGCCTGATTGGAATCCAGAGAGTCAGTCCTCAAATAATTAGCCCATCTACTGCTGGAAGGCGCTACATGAGCTACCAGGGGAAAGTGGCTAACATCTGTCCAAGCAACTCAAAGTCTAAGCAACTCAGAAACAAACAACCTGACATGATGATCACACAAGTGCAATAGTGGCACACAGCCATAGTGGGTAACCATCTGCTCTTGGATTGGCTAACAGATCTGCTCAGTGGAAAGGAAACCACATCTGGAACTGGGAAACAAGTCTAAATTGTATCCAGATATTGATTCTGCTTTCCATTGTCAAGCTCCCACTAACCTTACAATATAAAAATGTCTAAACCCTTATAATTCTCTAAAAACTAATAATGGTTATCCCATTTAACTGGCACTGACTCCACTCTCCATTGGAGAATCTGCTTCTCTTTTTCAGATGGGAACTGGACTTGAGGAGACAAATGACCCAGAGCACTCTACCTTGGCTCCAGCTAAAACCACAGAGGAATTGGGGAAATGAGAAAGAGTGCTGCTCTCTTAGTTAAGCTGATATCAGCACAAGGGTGATGTAGAAAGATACTGAGGACAGTCAACACCTACCAAATCAGACATCTAGATGCTCCTAAGTGCCCATCACTAAAGTAGACTTAAAACACTCCCAGCATGCCTCAGGGAATTTTGTGGAAGAGGGAGGTGGAAAGATTGTTAGAGCCACAAGTTGGGACATTTTGCAGACACTACCTCTCCCCCATAACTGACTGCTGCCCCATAATGCATGACCCATAATACCCATAGGGTTGACCTGCATCCCCAATGAGGAAGGCCTCTTCAGAAAAGGGGCAGGGAGGAGGGAAAGGATGGTAACAACATGTGATGCTTACGTACATAATAAACAAACAAATAAATAAATAAAAATTAGGCTCTTCTTATGCATATCATAAAATTATAAGGTGAGCCAAAGTTAACTCAGGCATTAAAATAAATGAAAATGTATTGCAACTAATTGAACAAATATGAATTCATTATTTTATCATGAGTATCTTTTTGAGGCAAGTCCATCAGATTGGCCTTTTTTATGAAAGACATTGAGAATTAGAGTGAGAAAGAGAGACAGAATTTGCATGCCAAGGCCTCCAGCCACTGTAATAAAACTCCAGATGCATGTATCACCTAGTGCACATGTGGGACCTTGAGCATGCATCACCTTGTGAATCTGGCTTACATGGGATCTGGGGAGTTGAACATTGGTCCTAAAGCTTTGCAGGCAAGCACCTTAATCACTAAGCCACCTTTCCAGCCCTTATTGTGAGTATCTTTAAAATAGAAAATAATCTTCAGCAATATCTATATAAAACTTTGCAGTTTAAAAAAAGCACTATTTTTACAGATATTATTGAAATCCAATCACTTATTTAACAAGTATTTATTATATGTTGATGCTATGATAGACACATGATCTAAGGGACAGCAGAATAAAGTATGACTTAGTTCCTGCATGCCCAAAACTTACCATTTTATAAGGAAAGTCGTAGCATGAAGAAATAATTACCCAAGAGCTGGGGAGATTGCTCAGTGGGTAAAGCACTTGCCATGCAAATATTAAAATCCAAGTTCAAACCCCCCAAAAGCCATGTAAAAGCCAGACGTGGTGCACATACTTGTAATCCCAGCACAGTGGAGGATAAGGAAAAAGAGGAACCCTTCTACACTGTTGGTGGGAATGCAATCTTTTCCAGTCATTGTGGAAGTCAGTGTTTAAGCTCCTAAGGCAGCTAAAAATAGACCTACCATATGACCCACAGTGAGCTCCAGCTTCAGTGAAAGACCCTGCTCAAAAAATAAGATGGAAGACTGGAAAAATGGCTCAGCAGTTAAGGCACTTGCCTGCAATGCCTAACGACCTGGGTTTGATTCCTCAGTACCCATGTAAAGCCAGATGCACCGTGGCGCATGAATCTGGAGTTTATTTGCAGGGCTGGAGTTCCTGATGCACCCATTCTCTTTCTGCCTCTCTCTTATCTCTTATCTCTCTCAACCTGCAAATAAATAACTAAAAATATTTTTTTAAATAGTAAGGTGGGGCTGGAGAGATTGCTTAGCAGTTAAGGTGCTTGCCTGCAAAACCAAAGGACCTCAGTTTGATTCCCCAGGACCCACATAAGCCAGATGCACAAGGTGACACACGTGTCTGGAGTTCTTTTGCACTGGCTAGAGGCCCTGGTGTGCCCATTCTCTCTCTCTGTCTGCCTCTCTCTTTCTCTCATTCTAATAAATAAATTAACAATTTATTAAAAAAATAATAAGGTGGAAAGCAACCGAGGAAGACACCACTGTCAACATCTGGCTTCCGCATGCTTGCACACCTGTGGACCTACATAAGAACAAATACACATGTATATTACACACACATATACAAGTGAAAAGAAAAATCAAGAGATAAATGACCAAATAACTAGAAAACTACGCTTGTCCTAAGGGCCATGATGGACAATATAGTAGTTTGGTCCTTGAGTGTTTCATACATGCCTATGTATTAAAGGCTTGGTCCCCAGGCTATGGCAGTACTAGAAAGAGGTGAAACCTTTGAGAGGTGCTAAATAGAGGGATACCATGTCAGTGGAGCCATGTCCTTGAAAGGGATACTGGGACCTGGGACCATTCTCTTTCTCTATTTGCTTCCCAGCTACCATGAAGTGAGTAGTTTCCTCCATAGCATGCTGCCTCCAGGATGTGGAGCTTTAATATAGGCTCCAAAGTAATGAGTTAAACTGATGATAAACTGAATCCACCAAAACTGTGATCCAAAACACCCCTCTTTTTATTTATTTTACTTATTTATTTATTTATTTATTTGACAGAGAAAGAAGGAGACAGAGAGAGAAAGAATGGGCATGCCAGGGCCTCCAGCCACTGCAAACAAACTCCAGACGCATGTGCCCCCTTGTGCATCTAGCTAACGTGGGTCCTGGGGAATCGAACCTGGGTCTTTTGACTTTGCAGGCAAACACCTTAACCACTAAGCCATCCCTCCAGCCCCACCCCTCTTTTTAAAGTTGATTTTGTTATAGTTTGCAAAGCTGCCTAATAGGTGTAAGAAGTATCCAACAGTGACCTAGAATAGGAGTTGGCAAAGTTCCCCTCCTTGAGGAAGGTAGATTAAGACAAAACCTGAAGAATAGTTTAATAAATGCTAGGCAAGCCAAGAGATGAGTGAGAGTTTGATGAAAAATTCCCTGGGCAGATGGGATACCTTCCAGTGAGTTGTTGGACAGGAAGGTCTCTGATGCCCCCAAAACATTACAGGCCATTGCTGAGGCCCTTGGTTTCCCACCAGGAATAGATGGTAAGACCCTATTGCTAAAGACTTCATATAATTGGGCTGCAAGGCCACTGAGAAATTTTTCTGGAACTAAGCTGAAAACCTCCTCCATGTAGACCAGCTGACAGAAAGCTGGAAGAAGCCATTCTGCATGCAGTCCAATGGGAGAGAGAGAAATCACCAGTGAAGATACTCAACAGTGGACACTGCAAGCCTTATATTTGGCCAGCCAGGTCAAATGAGCCAATAGGTGCAATAGTGGCATGTCTGTCATGGTGGAAACCAATTGCTCTCTAATTGGACTGGAGGTCCACTCCATGGGAGGGAATGCATCCCTGATACTGAAAACTTAAAACAGGGGTAGTCATGAGCCCTAGGGGTGTAACATCTGCTGATGTCTGGTTAAATGTAAATACCATGCTTATCAAACTGTCCAGTAAGCACTTCTCTTAATGTTCATACCCTTATATTACTGCTACTTTCACTTTTGCCAGAGAATCTTCTCTTTTCAGATGGCAGTGACCTTGGGATGACCCAGAAGGCATCATGGTGCTGGAAAGAAGTGAAAGGGGTGCTCAGTATTGCAATATCTTTATCACACTGCATAAGGCTCAGGGTCTATTGCAGAAGAGGTGGCAGAAAGAATATAAGAGCCAAAGGAAGGCTAGGACTCCTTACAATGTGCTCCCCCCAGACACAAAATGGCCTGGATATCCATGACCTCACAGTGCCTGATACTGCCTACACAAGACCATCATAATAGGAGGAAAACATCATGACATCAAAATAAAGACTGATTGAGATGGAGAAGGGATATCATGGAGAATGGAGATTCAAAGGGGAAAGTGGGGGGGGAGTATTACCATGGGATATTTTTTATAATTATGGAAATTTTTAATAAAAATTTGAAAAGAAAAAGATCCAAATGCTGGCATTGTCCAGAAAATTTTAACAGGTTTATTCATAATTGTTATGAAGTTGAACTGTTGAAACTTGTTCACTGAAACATTTTGACTTGCATTAATGCTTCACATCCCCACACTTACATTAAAAGTACACACACACACCCAAAAAAAAAAGAAGAAAAGGAAAGAAAAGAAAAGAAATTCCCTGGGCAAAGGACTGAGGTGGGAAGGGGCACGGCCTAATCTAGGAAACGAGAGAAAAATAACTCACTTTAATTTCCTTGGGTGTATATCCTGGGCAGAATTTCTGAAACACATGGCAATTGTGTGTGTGTGTGTTTTTCTTTTAGGAACCACCATTCTGGGTTTTTGTTTTTTTTTTTTTTTTTTTGTCTGGCTGCACCATTTTATATTCCCACAAGCAATGCCGCTTCTCTTCACAGCGCTCCAGTGGTTGGTGTGCAGAAACTATGCTTCCACAAACAATGCCCTTCTCTTAAAAGAAGAAAAATCCTATTTTACAATAAAAAGTCAGCTTTTTAAAATATGCTCCTTCTTGAGGTAGACTACCTTTGGAGTGGCTGGTCATCGCGAACTACGAGATAAGCCTCAGGGGATGAGAAAGGGCCCTCAGGAAAGTGACCTTGGTTCGCACTGGGATGAGCCCATTAGTCTACACTCTTCCTAGTATTCCATCACAATAATAAGTATTTTTGATGGTCACAGGCGAAGCCAGCCATAATCCAGTGGGCGGGATCCATATGGTTTTACTTAGTCATGTTAGGAAAAGCTGAATGGCCCAAATGTCATCCCAAGTGGCTCCGGACTAGAGCATGCAACATCTGTCAAAAGAGTTACCTTGGCTCTCCAAGTATCTAAACATGACTGCAGAAGGGAGCGTCCCATAGTACCCACAGTACTGGCAGCTGACAGCGAAGCTTCCTCACCTTAGTTAAATCCTGACTCACTGTTTTATGACTATGGGCAGACCTGTATCTGCTGTGAGCTTCAGTTGCTTTTATCTACAGGAGGAAGATTATTTTTGTATCACCTGGTTTTTGTGAGAATTAAGGAAAGCACTTTGCAATGATAAATGCTCAGTGTTGATAGTTTTATGATTCTGAGTCATGTTGCATTTTCTTTAGTGCAATTCCTAAGTAATTACTCATTCAAAAATGTCTTAAAGGCCTACTTTCAAATGCATAAAAGGTGAGTTAGTGTACTAGAAGAAGCTTTGTAGTTGGAAATATGTGGAGTCAAAAGCCAGCCCTGAATCTTACTTGCTGAACAACAACGGGGTGACTGAGCCACAGTTTTTCACCCTGTTAAGTGGAAACAATACATTTACTTCTATTATTAAGTACTGAATAATACTGGTGAAACTCATATATTAGTATTTATTGCAGAGCAAATCTGAAAACAATGTTTGTTCCCTACTTTTTAAAATATTTTATTTTTATTTATTTATTTGACAAAGAAAGAGGGAGAGGGAGAGAATGGGTGCCATCAGGGCCTCCAGCCACTGCAAACTAACTCCAGATGCGTGCACCCCCTTGTACATCTGGCTAACGTGGGTCCTGGGAAATCGAGCCTCGAACCAAGGTCCTGAGACTTCACAGGCAAGCCCTTAGCCGCTAAGCCATCTCTCCAGCCCACCTTCCTTAATTTTTTTTAATCACCCACTTTAAAAACGTTTAGTTCCTCCCTGTTGCTTCTAAACCACAATTCACCTTTCTAAACCCAGCATGCTGCAATCTGAAAATAATGTGGTAAACTGTGTGTTTGGTCTTCCTTCCCATTTTCTGACATACTTAGATCATCCAAAGTAAGGAACTTTGTTTGGTGTGTGTATTTATGTGTTTGTGGGTACAATGTGCATGTATATGAGCATAGGTACATGTGTGCCATGGAGTGCATGTGGAGGTCAGAGGACAACTACAGGCATTGGTCCTCACCTGCAAGCTCACTTGAATCAATGTCTGTCACTGTTCATGGCTGGCCTCATGAGGTCCAGGTGATCCCCCTGTCTCTGCCTCTCTTCTTGCTGTAGGTACACTAAGGTTCCAGACATCTACAACAAGCTTCCAGTGTTTGCATGCAGTTCTTTTTCTCTGCCCTGTGACTGTTTTTGTATATTGAGTTGCCTGATGGCTCATCACCCTTCAGTCTCTTTAGGATAAGGGCTCATTACCAGAAAGAGCAAGAAGGCTTAGAGGATTTGAAACTTTTAGCCTCACTGCGTAATTCCTAGAAGAAAGGGGCTGAAGGTTAAATTGATCACCAATGGCCAATGATTCAATGACCCCTGACCATGTAACGATGCAGCTCAGAAAGCTTCCCTTAGCTGAGTACATGGAGGTTGCAAGCCTGGAAACTCCTCACCACTTCCCCACAACTCACTCTATGCTAATTTCTTTATTTGTATAAATTGTAATACTTCTTTTTTGAAGCAAGCCTAACGGCAGACTGGTCTTTTTATGCAAGACAGAGAGAGAAAGAGAGGGAGGTGGCATGTCAGGGCCTCCAGCCACTGTTATTGAACTCTGGACTCATGCGCCACCTTGTGCTCATATGCGACCTTGTGCACTTGCAACGCCTTGTACATCTGGCTTATGCGGGATCTGAAGAGTCCAACATGGGTCCTTGGGCTTCACAGGCAAACGCCTTAACTGCTAAGCCATCTCTCCAGCCCAAGTCATAATATTTTTAATAACAAACCAGTTGGAATGTTTCCCTGAATTCTCTGAGCCTTTTTAGCAAATTAGGTAAACCTGCTCAGTGGTAGTAAGTGCCCTGATTCATAGATAGTTGGCCACAAACACAGGTAAAATAATTTGGTGGTTGCAAAGGGCTTCAGACGTGGAAATGATCTTGTAAGCTGAGACTTCATTCTGTACAAATGATGCCATCTCCAGATAGCCTCATGGACTGAGTTGGGTTAGAATCTTGGCAGGTTTCTGTTCCTGCCATGCCCTTGGCTTGTTGGGTGGGCAGTCGCCACTTGCCCACTCTGAGCAGTGTGTTGCTGGGAGAAAGTACAGGGGAACTTGAGATCCATTTCACTTCTCTACTCACAGACTCACTGTCCCAGTTATGAGAAGGGAGAATTGTAAGAAGGGTTTAGTTATTTGAAATCAAAGGCCTGCCATCTAAATTAACATGTGAAGTTTTCTTGAATTTATGAAAATGTGGTTTCTTTCATGTCCTAGGCCAGCTGTGGTCTCCAACCCCCACTCAGGGACATCCTGAGGGCACTATGCAGGTCCATACAGGGCTGGCACATCTGTTGGTTATATGTGATGGCCAAAATGGCAACCACTTTAGGTTTCTTTGTTTTCATATATGCTTTTGAGGCTGTATGGCTTGGCAGTCATAGTAAAATATTAGAACTAAATGTGTGTGTGTGTGTGTGTGTGTGTGTGTGTGTGTGTGTGAATCCAACATTTTGCTTCACTGATCCTTTTATCAATTGATAGGATGAATAAGAGGCCCTCCTATGAAGGATGAAGCTAGAAAGACACTGGTTATACCAACTGTTAACATATTTCTTCTTTTTACTAAGATGCTTTGTCCTGACTAAAAGTTGAAATTCATAACAGAATAAATATTGAAATGTAGCATAAATACAAAGGATTACCTTAAAATGGAGAAAATATAGTGGCTCTAACAGACAAGCTAAGAACTTTATATTGGGGACTAGAGAGATAGCTCAGCAGTTAAAGGCACTTGCACACAAAGCCTGATGTCCTAGGTTCAATTCCCCTGTGCCCACCTGAAGCCAGATGCAAAAAGCAATACATGTGTCTGGAGTTTGTGGTTGCAGGAGGCCCTGGTACACCCATACTCATTCTCTCTCTCTCTCTCTCTCTCTTTTTCTGCCTCTAAAATAAATAAATGAATAAATAAATTTTTAAATAATTTTATGTTGGCATAAAAAAGATCATGGAAGTATCTTTACATGGCATAAGAGAAACAAATTCCACAATCTAACAAGAGATTGAAGACTATCTAAGTTAAGCATCTCTTTTTTTTTTTTTTTTTTTTTTTTTTGGTTTTTTGAGGTAGGGTCTCACTCTAGCCCAGGCTGACCTGGAATTCACTATGGAGTCTCAGGGTGGCCTCAAACTCATAGCGACCCTCCTACCTCTGCCTTCTGAGTGCTGAGATTAAAGGCGTGAGCCACCACGCCCAGCAAGCATCTCTTTTTTATTACTTTATTGAGATGTATTTCAACTAAAAATTTACAGTGTGTGATGCCATGGTTTTGAGACTATGCACATAGATGAACAACCATCACCAGAATCTAATTGCCAATTTTTTACTCACCACAAAGAAAAGAACACTGCATTTCCTAGGCTTTGATAACTGCTAATCTACTTTCTGTCATCTTGGATTTTCCTTTTCTGGATATTTCACATGCCCATAGTAATATGACAGGTGATCTTTTATGACCAGGTTTTTAAAGCTCACCTATGTTGCAACATGTGTCATTTCTTTCTTTTATTGCAGTATCACACTTCCCTGTGAAGATATGCCACATTTTGTTTATTTGTCAATCAGTTGATGGGCACTTGGTGACTTGAAAGGTACCAATTAGAGATGGAAGAAGGGAAGGTAGATAAAATATGAGAAATTTGCTGGACTGTTTGAGTAACGATGTTACACTCTCAGTATCTTTAGATCCTATATCATGTGCCTAGAAGAAAGTGTTGTGTATGTGATTAAACTGCATTTGAGACTGGGTGGGTCATATCCTCCCCACAACCCTTGAACACAGCTTAATAAATAGAAAAGGCTTGTGATCTGATAAGCACCAAGTTGTACCATTTGGCAGACTTGCTGGCATGTTTTGGATACAGATTTTCTAATCTGGTTTGATAATCTATAGAAAATCATGTGCACTTGTTTGACAGTTCACAAACCTGCACTGAATCATTCTTCCAACACAAGGAACACAATAGATTTACGTAATTTCAAATGCTTAATGGCTACACCCACCTGTGGATTAAATATAGGCCTTACAATGGACAAATTTTGCATTTTTTAAAAAAAGTGAAGGTCGGGCCAGAGAAATGGCTCAGAAGTTAAGTATGCTTGCCACTTGGGCACAAAGGTCTATGTTTATAACCCCACCCTGTGGGGAGAAGAGGCCAGAGGATCACTGGGGTTCACTGATCAAAACAGCAATTCAAGATTGAGGAGAGACACTCCCCCCTGCCAACTAATCTCGAGGAAATACATGGGTGAGCAACAGAGAAGCTCTCCTCCAGCCTCTGCAGCTCTGCATGCAAAACAACATATACTCCACATGCACATAGATGCCTACGTGCACAAAAACAAAGCAGTCAGTGCTGCTTCTGCGTATTCTCATATACCCGTGTATAAAATATTTCCATACATCCAGGTGTATAGCAGTTACCTTCATAGAAATAAACATCCAACCAGAAGCAGATTAGGGGAGGAAAGGTTTTATTTCAGGCTTACAGTTTCTAGGTGAAGCTTCAAAATGGCAGAGAGAAGCAACTGGCTCACAACTTAACACATCTGAAGCAGGGAGAGAACAGTAGCAAGCATGAGCTGGCTCTGAACACACAATAGACTAGACTCATCAAGGCCAAGGTCCATCTCAAGAAACATACCTTCCTCTAGCAAGGTTCCACCCCCCAAATGTTCCGTCAGCTGGGGACTAAGTAGAAACCTTAACCACAAATACCTGAGGCTTTGAGGGACATTTACATTCAAACCCATAATGTGGCATAAAGAGATGTAGAAAACAGAACAGATATGACTATTTTCCATAAACTAAGTTTATAAGAATCATGCTGCATTCCATTACAGTTTGAGCAAACCTCTCCAGTAGTATTTTTTTTTAACTTTTCAGTACAACCCAGGTAAAGTGGGGAGCGGGTAACAAACAAAACAGTCTCTTAAAAATTTCTCAGTCGCCAGGCGTGGTGGCACACACCTTTAATCCCAGCACTCGGGAGGCAGAGGTAGGAGGATCGCCATGTGTTCAAGACCACCCTGAGACTACATAGTGAATTCCAGGTCAGCCTGAGCTAGAACGAGACCCTACCTTGAAAAACAAACAAACAAAAAATCTCTCAGTTAAGTCATTACACTTAACAAACTGTCTACTGCCTACAAAAGTTATACAAGAGTCTAACTCAAGAACAACAAAAATCTAAGCAGCTTTGAAAAAGGCGTTTCTCCATGCCTTTCCTGCAGTGCTATTACCCCTCATCAGGAAAGAAAACCAGCGAGAGTGAGTAGTTCTTTATGAAGCTTTGGCTTTGTATTTGGAGTAGAAAAAATGGAAGAATTCATGGCCTCAAAAGGATAAAGAGGATTACAACTTCCAGAGACAAAATTCTACAACCAGCAATGTGCCTTTGCTTGCCCCAGAGCCCCAAACCTTTGGAATAAAGATTACAAATTAAGCATCATAATAAGAATTCATACAGACAGTGCCCCCTCCTTCTGCAAAGAATCTGGTTCTAGAAACTGGATTTATGAATACACTTAAGAAGTATGCTGCTCTGCAAAAATAATAAGTCAAAAAAAAAATTCAGTTTAGTAAACTGTTGACTCTTGCTGTATATGTTATAGGCTCTCATAGTTTAGGAAACACTTCTATAATATATTGGGAAATTTTTATTTTAAAAATGAAAATGATGGGCTGCAGAGATTGCTTAGCAGTTAAGCACTTGCCTGTGAAGCCTAAGGACCATAGTTCGAGGGTCAATTACCCAGTACCCACCCATGTAAGCCAGATGCACAAGGTGGCGCATGCATCTGGAGTTCATTTGCAGTGGCTGGAGGCCCTGGTGCACCCATTCTCTCTCTCTCTCTCTCTCTCTCTCTCTCTCTCTCTCTCTCTCTGCCTCTTTCTCTGTCTGTTGCTCTCAAATAAATAAATAAAATTTAAATTTAAAAAAATATTTCATAAAAATAAAATTAAAAAAAAAATGAGACCACCTCAGACTCACTGCAAGACTGGTGTAACTCCTTCTGAGTACTTAATAACCATATGTAGAAGCCAAAGACAATTGGAGGCACCAGAGCTGAAAAGTGCAACCAATATTTTGGACCCTCCTCTCTCAGGTCATGCAGGCCCAGGAGATGACAGACAGAACACTGCTGACGTGTCTGTCCTACAACTCTGGTTACTTGCTGATCATCTTGATCAAGGAAGACACAAAGGTTGGACTCTCATCAGTGTGTGGTCTGCAGAAGGAAAGTGTCAGAATAGAATGGAAGACCCTCAGTGCTTCCAAGGGAAGCCACGTGGCCAGCATGTCCCTGACCCATCCCAGCAGATGGTATAAATGCTGACAGAGGCACCTTGCTCCTGTCAGATCCATAAGAGCTGTTCCTAAAGAGCAACCACTGACCCTCAAAAATAGAAGATATATAAAATTAAATTTTTTTGTTTTTGTTTTTTTGAGGCAGGGTCTCACTGTAACCCAGGATTGGCTACCTACTTGGTTTTAAGTACTCAGCAGAAAAATGTAGTCAAAAAATTAAAGTATGCCTTAAAGTTTCAGACAACACAGCCCAGAGGATTTCCCTTCTTAATTCCAAAGGACAAATGATAAGAATGGAAACTGTACAAAACACTGTGACTTTAGATGCGTTCATGGCAATGAGAACAGCACCTGTGTCATTATCAAGGTTAAGTGCTATGTGTGTACTCTTGATAATTCTGCTAAGTCTCATGTGACGTATAAGATCTATAAGTACGGGTATAGACCATACCAGATACCACCATGCCATCTGGTGAACAGCTTTAGAAATGTACTTCTGGATCTTCATGGTAAAATGGGATTATTCCTGTCATTTCTGGCAATAGTAATTCTGCTAATTTTAGGATCTTGTGGGCTCAACTGCTGTTTTAACTTTATCTCCTCTTGCTCATAGTCTCCCAACACTCAGACAGTATGAAAATCAAACTCCATTTATCTGGGTCCCCTCAGTTTCCCACTAAAGCCTGAAAGTTCTCAAGTATTGGAACCCTAGAGAAGCTGATCCCTTGCCACTTCTAGGGTTACCTCACAATATTGAACATCCCATACCTCAAGATTAAATTCAATCTTTTGCTAGGATGGTACTAATACTCCTTTGTGAATGTTTCAAGTACAGTTCCAAATGAAAAAATATGAGCCATGTGTGGTGGCACACACCTTTAATCCCAGCACTTGAGAAGCAGAAGTAGGAGGATCGCTGTGAGTTGGAGGCCACCTTGAGACTATATAGTGAATTCCAGGTCAGCCTAGGCTAGAATGAAACCCTACCTCGAAAAACAAACAAACAAAAATACAAAGAGATATTTCATACTCAAAGATAACCAACAGGCCAGAATATTCTACCATGGCTTTTAGATAACCCTGTCTCCACAGGAACCTTGACTGCGGTGCCCTAACATTACCCCTTTATTTGGCACAAAGAAGTTAGAGTGGTATCACTCCAGAACCCTAAAGCAATTAGGGCGGATTTTGGGAGTGGGGTTGAGACACTATAGATGCTAGACAGTTTCCTTCACTAGGTAGATAAAAAGAAAGGCCTTTGGGCTGGAGAGATGGCTTAGCGGTTAAGCGCTTGCCTGTGAAGCCTAAGGACCCCAGTTTGAGGCTCGGTTCCCCAGGTCCCACGTCAGCCAGATGCACAAGGGGGCACACGCATCTGGAGTTCGATTGCAGAGGCTGGAAGCCCTGGCGTGCCCATTCTCTCTCTTTCCCTCTTTCCCTCTATCTGTCTTTCTCTCTGTGTCTGTCACTCTCAGATAAATAAATAAATAAATAAATAAATAAATAAATAAATAAATAAATAAATTTTTTTTAAAAAAAGGCCCTTGATAGGTGTCTATATTCTAGAGAACCATAAGATGGCGAAAGGGAAATTAACTCTCACTTCCTACCTTCCTACTTCTTTCCTAAGAGAATTTCCTGCAGTGGGGGAGGGAGGGACCACTTGGTGGGCTTTTTTGGGACCTGCACAGTACTGGATGCATCATGAATGAACCAGTGCATTTGTCTTTATTCAAGGTGACCAATCATGGACTCTAGACAGACAAGCTTCTCTCATTCAATAAAAGTCTAGCTCCTACTGGGCCAACAGATTTTCCAGCTCTGAATTCCCCTCCTTTATGAAGAGTTTGTGTTCCTTCTGTTTTCTTTTTCTTTTCTTTTTTACCATATATATATAAATTGACAACTTCTATAGTTACAGACAACAAACCATGGTATTTCCCTCCCTTCCCCCACTTCCCACTTTCCCTTTCACAACTCTGCTCTCTGTCATATCCCCTCCCTCTCTCCATTAGTCTCTCTTTTAATTTGATGTCATCGTCTTTTTCTCCTATTATGAGGGTCTTGTGTAGGTATTGCTAGGCACCGTGAGGACTTGGATATTGAGGCCAAATTCTGTCTGTACAGTTGCATGTAAGGAGTGGTATCCTTCCTTTGGATCTTACATTCTTTCTACCACCTCTTCCACAATTGACCCTGAGCCTTAGAGGGTGTGATAGAGATTTTTCAGTGCTGGACACTCCTCTGTCTCTTCTTCTCAGCACTATGTTGCCTTTTGGATCATCCCAGTGGTCATTGCCATCTGAAAAGAGAAATTTCTCTAATCAGAAGTGGAAGTAGCATTAATATATGAGTATGAACATTAAGTATAGTGCTTTCAGGGCAATTTGGTGAGAGTAATGTATGCAATTATCCAGACAACAGCAAGCTTTATACCCCTAAGGCGCATAACCTCCCCTGCCATAGGCTTTTGATTAGGTTTTCAGTACCAAGCACATATTGGCTCCCATAGAGTGGGCCTTCAATCCAATTAGAGAGCAGTTGGTTTCCTCCAGAGCAGACATGCCACTATTGCACTCATTCAGTCATTTGGCCTGTCTGGCCAAACTTGAGGTTTCCAGTGTCCACTGTTTTCATGGCTAATGACTTCTGTCTCTCATAAGGCTGCATAGAGTACAGCTTTTTCCAGCTTTCAGTTGGCTGGGCTACAGGGAGAAGGTTTTCTGCTCAGCATCATCTTGATTTCTCAGTGACTTTTCCACTCAGGCATGTGAAATCTTTAGCAGTAGGGTCTTACTATCTCTTTCTCATGAGAAATCAAGGACCCTGGCAATAGCCTATAATATTTTGGAGGCAACAGGGACCTCCCTGGCCAACAACTCACTGGAGTATCCCATCCCTAGCACTGAAATTTTTCTAGTAACAATATATGGCTTCTTGGTGTGTCAATATAAAAGAAAGTAGAATTTCATATGTCTTATTCAGAATATTTTGAGTTTTGATTGACCCTCCTCACCCCACCTTTCTTTTATACAATTTCTTCACCTGACCTCACTTAGGCTCCCTCCCTGTAATCTGTTCTTCTACTTACATATATACAATACCATCCCCTTAAGATCTTCCCTCTCCTCCCTCCCTTATAGCCATTTTCTACCTTACAGGCCTCTGTCACTGATTTTTGGTTCCAGATAACACACAAATCTATACATTTGTAGCTAGGATCCACATATAAGAGAGAACATGCAACATTTAGCTTTCTGGGCCTGGGTTACCTCACTTTGTATTACCCTTTCCAGATCCATCCATTTCCCTGCAAATTTCATTTTTCTTTACTGCTGAATAGAACTTCATTGTGTAGATGTGCCACATCTTTATTATCCATTCATCTGTGGATGGACATCTAGGCTGGCTCTATATCCTGGCTATTGTAAACAGAGCAGTAATAAACATGGTAGTGCAAGTATCTCTAAGGCAGTGAGAAGAATCATTAGGATATATGCCTAGGATTGCTATAGCTGGATCATGTGGCAAATCTATTTTTAACTATCTCAACAACCTCCACACTGATTTCCACAATGGCTGTACCAGATTACATTCCCACCAACAGTGTAGAAGGGTTCCCCTTTTACCACATCCTCACCAACATTTATTGTCATTTGTTTTTTTGATGGTACCCATTCTGACGGGTGATAGATGGAATCACAAGGTAGTTTTAATTTTCATTTTCCTGATGGCTAAGGTTGTAGAATACTGTTTTACATGTTTATATGTTTACATGTTTATATGCCATCTGTATTTCTTCTTCTCTATTTAGTTCTATGGTACTTTGATTCAGGTAATCCCCATAAACCTAGATGTCCTGAATGCTAGGTTCCCAGCTGATGGAGATTAGGGGATTAACATCTCCTGGGGGGAGCATATTGTTGGAAGGGGGCTTATGGGTATTATAGCCAGTTTCCCCAACCCAGTGTTTGGTGCACTCTCCTATTGCTGTTGTCCACCTTATGTTGGCCAGGGGGTGAGGTCCACCCTCTGCTCATGCCATCATTTCCCCCTGCCATTGTGGAGCTCCCCCTCGAGCCTGTAAGCTGAAATAACTCTCTTTTTCCCACAAGCTGCTCTTAGTTGTGTGATTCCTACCAGCAACAACAGCCTGACTGCAACAAATTCCATAGCCCATTTTTTGACTGGGTTGTTTGATTTCTTATTGTTCTGGGTTTTTTTTTTTTTTTTTTTGAGTTCTTTGTATATTCTTTATATTAATCCTCTGACAGATGTGTAGCTGGCAAAGATTTTCTCCCATTCTGTAGGTTATCTCTTTGCTCTATTCATCGTGTCCTTTGCTGTATAAAAGCTTTGCAATTTCATGAGATCCCAGTAGTTGATTAGTGGTTTTATTTTCTGAGCAGTTGGGATATTCAGAAAGTCATAACCTATGCCAATATGTTGAAGGTTTTCTCCTACCTTTCCCTCTAGCAATTTCAGAGTTTCAAGTCTGATAGTAAGGTCCCTGATCCACTTGGATTTGATTCTTTATTTTATTTTATTTTATTTTATTTTTATTTTTCCAGAATGGTGGATTTGATTCTTGTGCATGGAGAAAGACAAGGATCTATTTTCATCTTTCTCCATATAGATGTCCAGTTTTCCTAGCACCACTTGAAGAGGCTGTCTTTTCTCCAGTGAATATTTTTGTCAAAAATCAAATGGCTATAGCTGCCTAGGTTAACATCCAGGACCTCTATTCTGTTCCATTGATCTACATGTCTGTCTTTGTGCCAATACCATGCTGTTTTTCTTACTATGACTTTGTACTATAGCTTAATATCAGGTATAGTGATACCACCAGTCTTACTTTTGTTGCTCAGTACTGTTTTGGCTATTTGAGGGGTTTTGTGCTTCCAAATAAATTTCAGGATTTTTTTTTCTATTCCTGTGAAGAATGCCATTGAAATTCTAATGGGGATTGCATTAAATGTGTAGATTGCTTTTGGTAAGATTGAAAATTTCAAAATATTGATTCTTCCAATCCAAGAACATGGGATGTCTTTCCATTTCCTTGTGTCTTCTACACTTTCTCAATTGAATGTTTTAAACTTCTCATTGTAGAGCTCCTTCACTTCTTTAGTTAAGTTTATTCCAAGGTTTGTTTTTTTTTTTTTTTTTGGAAGCAATTGTGAATGGGAGAGATTCCCTGATTTCATCCTCTATATGTTTGTTGTTAGTATATAGGAAAGCTACTGATTTCTGTGTAATTATTTTGTATCCTGCTACATTGCTAAAAAGTGTTTATCAGCTCTAACAGTTTGCTAGTAGAGTTTTTAGGGTCTTTTATGTATAGAATCTTATCATCTGCAAATAGTGATAATTTAATCTCTTCCTTTCCATTTTGTATCCCTTTTATGAGTGCCTCTTGACTTATTGCTATAGTTAAGACTTCCAGTACTATACTAAATAAAAGTGGGGACAATGAACATCCTTGTTTTATTCCTGAATTTAGTGGAAAAGCTTTGAGTTTTTCACCATTTAGTATCAAGTTAGTTGTAAGTTTGTCATAAATAGCTTTTATTATGTTGAGATATGTTCCTTCTATTCCCAGTTTCTGTAATACTTTTACTATGAAAGGATGCTGGATTTTGTCAAAAGCCTTTACTGCATCTGTTGAGATGATCATGTGATTTTTGTCCTTCAGACAATTTGTATGATGTATTACATTTATTGATTTGCATATGTTGAATCTTCCCTGCATCCCGGGGACAAAACCAACTTGGTCAAGGTGAATAATCTTTTTCATATATTCTTGCATTCTGTTTGCCAATATTTTGCTCAGAATTTTTACATCTATTTATTTATTTATGCATCTTGTTTCATGAGGGAGATTGGTCTGAAATTTCCTTTTTTTGTTCTGTCTTTGTCTGGTTTTGATATGAGAGTGATGCTGGCTTCATAGAGGGAGTTTGGTAGAATTCTTTCCTTTTCAATTTTATGGAAAAGTTTGAGAAGCAATGATATTAGTTCTTCCATGAAGTCTGGTAAAATTCATCAGTAAATCCATCTGGGCCTGGGCTTTTTTAGTTGGGAGACTTTTTATAACTACTTGGATCTCTGTACTTGTTGTAGCTGTATTTTTTTTTTTTTGAGTTTAAATGCACTTTATTTTTAGACAACCTACATGACGTGTTTTATTTTCCCTTAAAAAAAATGCCTCCACTCCAAATAAGTCAGTCAAAATAAAAGGTCAAGATGACATCAGTCCCGTTCTTCTAGTCCTGGTGTTGTATGGATGGCAAGCAGCAGCCGGCTGCGATGACAGGCGATAGATCCAAATGACTGCGGATGTGTTAACGTTTTTCCATTTCTAAACCATCCTTAAAGAAAATCATGAAAGGAGTTACACCATCCTCACGGTAGTCCAGGAGAGCAACCATGCCATCTGGATTCATATTTTCACCAACAAAAAGCTGGTAGTTATTGAAATTAGCAAGAATGTGCTTGATTTGCTCTGCAGCCCCTGTCATAAAAGGCTTTACGCTTTCCAGTTTCTGTTCTTCAAGTTTGCCTTTGAGTGATGTCATGTAATCTTTGATGTACTTCTTGTAGGCCTCTTTTGTGAAGCTGGTTTCCTGAAGGTGATGGTTCATGACAATGTCAACACCGGCGACTACTGTGCTTTCAGTACCTTCGCCCTCTGGGCCTTCAGCGGAGGCGTTTCCACCGATGAGCGAGTCATCGATGTTACCCTCCGTCCTACTGACCATCTTGCCCTCCACCTCCAGGCACAGGCTGTCCGCGATCTCCCGGATCTTGTAGATGTCAGAGAACAGCTCATCGTGGCTGATGAGGACCCGGTAGATGATCATGATGGCACCTGGAGGGCGACGCGGGGGCGCTAGCCTAGGAGCTCAGAGCAAGTGCGGTGCAGCCTGAGCGGCACTCGGGGGGGAGGATAGCTGTATATTTTTTGTTAAAAATATTTATTTAAAAAAAATACAATTGTCCATATTTAGTTGCACACATATCTATTAACAGATATGTATAATTCTGGACTTGTAGTGAATTTGCTATAGTGCTTTCTTAAAGTCAGCTTGCATTACATTACACAAAGCAAATTTCTTTCAGTTCTTACATAAAATAGTATTTTCTTTCTTTTTTTTTTTTTTTCGAGGTAGGGTCTCACTCTAGCTCAGGCTGTCCTGGAATTCACTATGTAGTCTCAGGGTGGCCTTGAACTCATGGTGATCCTCCTACCTCTGCCTCCCAGGTGCTAGGATTAAAGGTGTGCGCCACCTCAGTCAGCATCATGTAGCGGTATTTAAATGGTTTATCTAATCTTGATTTAATTTTGGTAGGTCATATGAATCAATGAAATTATCCATGTCTTTCAGATTTTCAAACTTAGAGGCATATACAAGTATGTCCTTATAATTGTCTGAATTTCTTTGGTATCTTTTGTGATGGTGCCTTTTTCATCTCCAATTTTATTAATTTTTGTCTCTTCTCTCTCTTCTGGTCAAATTTGCTAAGGGTTTATCAATCTTGTTTATCCTTTCAAAGAACCAACTCTTCGTTTCATTGATTCTTTGGATTTGTTTTTCGTTTCTATTTCATTAATTTCTGCCCTAATCTTTATGATTTCTTCTCATTTACTGATTTTTGGTTTGTCTTGATCTTCTTTTTCCAAGGCCTTAAGGTGAAGCATTAAACTGTTTATTTGTGAACTCTCTAATTTCTTTTTTTTTGTTTTTGTTTTTGTTTTTTTGAGGTAGAGTCTCACTTTAGCTCAGGCTGACCTAGAATTCACTATGTAGTCTCAGGGTGGCCTCAAATTCATGGCAGTCCTCCTACCTCTGCCTCCCAAGAGCTGGGATTAAAGGTATGTGCCACCACACCCAGCTCTAATTTCTTTTGGTTTTGTTTGTTTCTTTGTTGTTGTTGTTGTTTTTGTTTGTTTTTTTTGTTTTTCGAGGTAGGGTCTCACTCTGGTCCAGGCTGACTTGGAATTAACTCTGTCATCTCAGGGTGGCCTTGAACTCATGGCAATCCTCCTACCTCTGCCTCCTGAGTGCTGGGATTAAAGGCGTGTGCCACCACGCCTGGCTCCTAATTTCTTTTTTTTTTTTTTCTTTTTTTTTCTTCTTTTTTTATTTATTTGAGAGCGACAGACACAGGGAGAAAGACAGATAGAGGGAGAGAGAGAGAATGGGCGCGCCAGGGCTTCCAGCCACTGCAAACGAACTCCAGACGCGTGCGCCCCCTTGTGCATCTGGCGTGGGACCTGGGGAACCGAGCCTCGAACCAGGGTCCTTAGGCTTCACAGGCAAGCGCTTAATCGCTAAGCCATCTCTCCAGCCCCTAATTTCTTAATATAGGCACTTAGAGCTATAAATTTCCTTCTTAGGACTGCTTTTATTGTGTCTCAAAGGTTTTGGTACGTTGTATTATCATGATCATTTGATTCTATGAATTCATTGATTTCCTTTTTGATTTCTTAAATGACCCATTGATCATTCAATAGTGTACTGTTTAGTCTCCATGAATTTCTGAATGATCTGTAGCTTTTATTATTGTTAATTTGCAGTTTAATCCCATTGTGGTCAGATAGAGTAGAAGGGATTATTTCAATTTTCCTATATTTGTGGAGGTTTGCTTTGTGTCCTAATATATGCTCAATTTTAGAGAATGTTCCATGTGCTGTTGAGGAAAATGTATATTCTACAGCATTTGGATGGAATGCTCTGTAGATATCTGTTAAGTCCATTTGTTCCATGACATCATTTAATTCAGATGTCTCTGTTTATTTTTTGGTAGGATGACCTGTCAATTGATGAGAGTGGGGTATTGAAGTCACCCATTACAATTGTGTTTGATGTTACCTGTGACCCTAAGTCTAATAGTGTTTGTTGATAAAACTGGGAGAACTATGTTAGGTACATATATGTTTAGAACTGTAATGTCCTCCTGTTGGAGTGTTCCTTTAATCAGTATAAAATGACCTTCTTTATCTTTCCTCACTAATGTTGGTTTGAAGTTTATCCTGTCAGATATTAGGATAGCAACCCCTGAAACTAGGCCCATTTGCTTAAAATACTGTTTTCCATCCTTTTACCCTAAGGTAGTTTCTATCTTTTATTGAGAGATGAGTTTCTTGGAGGCAACAAATGGCAGGATCCTGCCTTTTAATCCAGTCTGCAAGCCTGCGTCTTTTGGATGGTGCATTGAGGCCATTGATATTGTTATTATTGAAAGGTATACATTTATTCTCACCCTTCTTCTTATTTCATAGTATTTCCTGTTTAACTGTTATTTGAGAGTAGTTTACTTTTTCCTATTTCCTCCTTTGTGTGTTTTGCTCTCTCTTCGGCATTAAGAATTCATTCAAGTATTTTCTGTAGAGCTGGCTTAGTTGTCATAAATTCCTTTAGCCTGATTTTGTTATGGAATGTCCTTATTTTTCCATCAATTTGGATAGATAGCTTTACAGGATAAAGTAATCTTGGATGACAGTTGTTATCTTTCAGAACTTGGAATACATCATTCCAAGCCCTTCTTGCTTTTAAAGTTTGTATTGAGTAACCTGCAGTTATTCTGATGGGCTTGCCTTTCTAGGTGATTTGCTGTTTCTTTCTAACTGCTTTCAATATATTTTCTTTGGTTTGTGTGTTTAGCAGTTTAATTATAACATGGCAAGAAGAGGTTCTTTCTAGGTTTTGTCTGGTTGGTGTTCTAACGGCTTCTTGTATCTGCATTGGCATTGCTTTCCCAATTTGGGGGAATTTTTCTTCTATGATTTTGTTGAAAACACCTACTAAGCTTCTTGATTGAAATTCTTCTCCTTCTGATATGCTCTGAATTCTTATGTTTGATCTTTTCATAGTGTCCTGGATATATTGAAATTCTCATTCATGCCTTGCTATTAGCTTGTCTTTCTCTTTGTTGGACTGTATTGGGTCTGCCACCTGGTCTTATAGTTTATATATTCTGTTCTTTCCTTCATCCATTTTGCTGGTGAGACTTTCCACAGAGTTTTTTAGTTCACTGACTGTATTCTTCAGAGCTAGACTGGTGTTTCTTCAGTATTTCTACTTCCTTACTCAGGTCTTGTAATGACCTCTTTATTTCGTTAGCCTGGTTTCCTGTGTTGTCTTTCAGGAGTTTGTTTTCTTCTTTAATTCCTTTGTTTTGTTTTGGCTTTTCTTTGATTCCCTTCATTTCTTCTCTGATTTCTTTGAGCATAGATATCATCATTTTCTTGAAATCTTTGTCAGGCATTTCATCTAAAACAGGATCATTGGTGATCATTTCTGATGGATTTATTGTTTTTGGTGGGACTGTATTGTCTTGATTCTTTGAGTTTCTTGTATTATATCATAGCAACTTTTGCATCCTGAATTGATTTGATGCTTGGGTTTTCTACTTATCTGCAGTGTTCCCAAACATGACAATCAGGATATGAGTTCAAGGTGCCAGGTGTAGCTCTCGTTCCCCAGTAATGCCACAGAAGTAATCCTAGGTGTTAAGGTTGCTTGCTAAGCAAGTATTCTAGAGGACTGGGTGGAAAAATTTACTGGCAAATTCTAAACTTCAACTGAGTAACATACACAATCAATAAAACCAGCACAAAGTATGCAATTGTGGAGGTTAAAACAAACAGTCTTATAAAGCCAAAATCCCTAAGGGTATGTATTGTTCTATACCCTTAATCTTGTCAGCTGGGAGGTAGAGATTTCTGTTCTGAATTGGGTTCCAGGTCAGCCTGGATTTGGATCAGACCCTGCCCCCAATAATGACAAAAGACAAAGGCCTTATATATATACATATATATATATATATATATATATATATATATATATATATATATATATATGAAAGCATCAAAGGCAAAAATATTTAACCCCCAAATGAAAATGATAAAGCCAACCAAGAATATGTACCCCATAACCTGCCCTGACAAGGAAAGAGTGATTAGCTCTTGCAATGCCCGTCTGTGTACCTGTTTTGTTTTTGTTTTTGTTTTCCAGTCAGCCTCGTTACCTGTTGGGGTGGCTTCCAATCTCACCAATGCTGAGTGCCACCTCGATCCCTCCGTGTCGTGCTGTGCAGCTGTGCCTCTGATCCGCTCTGCTGGCGGTGCTGCCACTGGCGGCTGACTGCTGGAGGTTCGCAGCTCTGATGGCGGGGGATGGGAGAGTTCAGACTTCTGGAGTTGCTTGCACTTTCAGTAGCTCTTTAGTTGATCTCAGCTGTCTTTCCTTCAGAGTTCTTAACTTTGCAAGAAGGCTGATGAAGTTGAAAAATATCTTGCTTGGTCTCTGCTGCTGCTGCAGCCTGTTGCGTCTGGCAGGGCGGCACTGGGCAGATGCACAGAGCACAGATCACGGGCCTGGCCGTTAGCGCCTGAGCGGGACTCTGGCCGTTTTCCTCCCTTCTGTTGGGTCTTGGTCTCTCTGGCTTCTCCACTGTGTCTAAGAATAGCCTATACTCCTATGCACTTTTCAGAAGCAGAGTGTATTTTGCTGAAGTTTTGCTTAAATCCCTCTGTAGGCTGGTTTGGCGTGGCTCCTATGCCATCATCCTACCCGGAAGTCATTCTTTGTTTTCTTTACCTCTTAATTTAAAGTAAACTTTGTTCTTTTAAACACACATACACACACATCAAAACGGCTGAGGAGTTGACTCAGTAAGTAAGAGCGCTTCCTGCAAGCATGAGGGCCTGAGAAGGCACACAACTACCTGAGTTCAACTCTCCAGTGTCCACATAAATAGCTGGGCATGGTCACGCATGTCAATAACTCCACTCCTGTTGACTCCTGTTGAGGCAGTTAATGGGTAACAGGGCCCCCAAAAGTAAAAGTGAGGAATATTTTTAATTCTATAGGGGGACAATCTGGGCCATCCTTATCTCAAAGAAGCCCTCCACTTTGTTAGATGTTACAAACTTAAGTAGGTTTTGGCCTTTTCCTTATCTTTTCTGTCTTAAAAGAGTTCCCTTTCTGAGAAGAGAAAAGAAGGATAGTTTTCTTTCCTGGAGTATTAAAACCTAATGGCTCCTAACATCTCTTTCTCTCTAACAGAAAGACCTGGAGCCAGGTGTGGTGGAGCACATCTTAATCCCAGCACTAGGGAGGCAGAGGTAGGAGGATCACTATGAATACAAGGCCACCCTGGGGTTACCAGAGTGAGTTCCAGGTCAGTGTGGGCTAGAGTGAGACTCTACCTTAAAACAAAACTTGGGTCATCAGACAGATCACACTCTGGACCCCTCCTGTTCTACAGTCTGGGTCTCTAGATTCTTTCCAGAACCTCTTCTTGCCTTCTTTTGGGCAAGAGTTCTACATTCTTTCCTCCACTTAAGGTCTATAATCTGCATAATAAAAATCTTTCTAACCCTCATCCTCTAGAGTCTGTGGATTTCATTCTTTAAATTTATAGGACAAAAATCTAGGGACTACTGACTCAGGGGAAGTTTTATGTGACTACAAGAGTCTAGCACCCTAACTCCTGTGTTAAAGGCCAACCAAGAGCTGAGAATGGCTCCTTCATTCTCAAAGACACCCCATTTTCCATAGCACTATGAGGAGAAAAGAAAGAAGAATAGCTGGGAATTGAGAAAGCCACATGTTCAGAGAGAAACATTGACTCAAGGAAATATGTGATAGAGGAAGGACATCCCACGTTTTCCTCTGGCCTCTATGCCTCAACAGGAGGCAGCCAGTAACAGCAAAAATCAGCAAACACAATCCTGCAGGAAGCAGGCCCCCAGAGCTCATACTGCTTTCTTATACCTTTGGGCTGGAATTCAGATCCTCCCCCAGTGACACCTTATGGATGGACTCCAGAATCCGCCCCCAGTGATGCCTCCTCCAGCTACAGGACTGGAGCTTCAAGTTTCAAGATTTAATAAAACACCTGAGTCAATGGAGGACATACATCCAAACTACCACAGATAGAAATATTCAAAAATGTATGATTACTGACCATACAATTATGTGTACAGACTCTTTTTGTTATACAGCAATGATTTACATGGCACTGATATTGTCTTAGATACAAGTAATCCAGAAATTTAAAGTATATAGGAGGACATATATTGATTGTGTGCCAACACTATACCATTATATATAAGGAACTTGAGCATGAATTTTATTTGGCTCACAGATACCAACAGAAAACTATGTATGACATGAAACCTAAACTGAATGTATTACCAACTTGATTGAAGAACCTAAAATACCCATACCCTCGCCACTGTCACAAAACACAATGGGAAGAGAAATCAAAGACATTAAGAGAGTCTTGATTACTGACAGTAGCTAAAATGCCTTCTTTAGCAAATTTTATTAAAACCTATGACATGTGAGCACAGTGCCAAGGACTCTATCAAAGCTTCAGAAGATCTGTGCAAAAGGGAAGCTTGAATCTCCTGCATTACCAGCTTCTACCAACACATGCCTGACCTTGTCTAGTGCCACCTATGGAATGTCTCCCATGTGAACTCAGCAAGACATGAACAGGCACTATGACTACCCATAAATGTACTACATGAGGGCTGGAGAGATTGATTGGCTTGGCAGTTAAGGCACTTGCCTGTGAAGCCTAAGGGCCCAGGATTGATTCCCCAGTACCTACATGAGCCAAATAGATGCACAAGATGGCATATGCATCTGGAGTTTATTTGCAGTGGCTAGAGACCATGGCATGTCCATTCTCTCTCTCTCTCTCTAGTAAGTAAATAAAGTAATTAAACATATACCACATTAAGCTAAAATGATTCTGCTGCCTCTCAATAAGGAAAGACTTTCACTTCCCACTACAGCAAGTACGTGTGTGTGTGTGTGTGTGTGTGTGTGTGTGTGTGTGTGTGTGTGTTCCTCTTGGCCTTCAGGAATCCTCAAAAAAAGATTGCCTCTGGATAATTAAGGGCAATAACCTTAGCTGAGAGAAAAAGGAGCAAATGCCATTGAAAGGAAAAAATCAAAGCTCCATCAAGCCATCAGTGTGCAAGCTCTGCAGGCAAGCTGGCCAGCCTCACAGAGCATGGGCCAGGGCTGCTGTCAACAGCCTTTGGCAGGAAGGTAGGTGTGGCCCGAAGAGACCCCAGAAAGGGAAATGTAAATCATCAAAGACCAACTGAACGATCTCAACAGTTAATAAACCTAAACGGAAATCTCAGTGTGGTAGATTTATACAACTAGGCAGTAATAGAAACATCTTTGAGCTGCTAAGATAACATTTGTCCTTACAAATTACATAAAGATGTTGTGAAAGTGAAGATATGATTAGATGACTTTGAAAGCATTAATCACCAGTGTGTGATATCTTGAGAGAAGGGTGAAAACGTGTTCTCAGATAAAAATGAGTTACAAATATTGTACATGAAAGGATGTGTTTCCTTTTTTTTCCCTTTCTTCCTTCCTTCCTTTTTGTGTGTAGGTTTTTGTTTACTGGTTTGGTTTGGTTTTATTTTTCAAGACAAAGCCTCCCTATGGAATCCAAGCTGGTCTTGAATTCACAAGCCTCTGGCCTTCGCCTCCAAAATTCTGGGATTGCAGGCATGTGCCACACACCTAGCCTTTTGGACTATTCCATTAGTGCTCTTTATCAACATGTAAATGTTAATGTTTCCCACTCAAGGAAGTAAGAGATCCCATGGGAATTTTAAATGGGCTTTGAAAATAAAACAGCAAAATCACCACAATATTACTTTCCAATATTTTCTGACAGGTTTGTCTTCAATGACTTCCAGCTTCCACATGAGCAGGAATAAACAAAACTTTGTCCATAAGCTTAAGTAGTTTTAAAATCTGAATTTAAAAGAAAGAAACCAAAACTTCTTTAGCAGAATTCTCTCCAGATAAAAATTTCAATTTTAATGATCCTTAGAACAATAAAAGGAAAATCATGAAGCCAGCTGTTTCTAATATGTCCTTTGCCTAAGCTGCTGGATCTCCTGGGGAATGAAAGCTTCCCTTTCCTTCCCATTCTCCTTTGCAAATGTGACCCTCCAGACAATGTTCTCTTGTTGTCATGGTTATGTCACATTTCCCATGAACACTCTGTAGTAAATAAGCTAAAGCAATTCTTGATTGCCTTTTACTTTGAAAAAGTATTATTTTATAGTGCCTTAAATATTCAGATGGTGGAGCCATTCATTTCCACACAAGCTGAATGAAATGTTTTAGGCAATTTTTCCCTATTTTTATTTGTTACCAAGGATCAAACTCAGGGCCTCAGATGCTGGCAAGCTCTCTACCTTTGAACTACTCTACTAGTTCTTGGGGTGATATCAGAAAGTGTGGGTGGAAAATAAAAATTAGCACAATTAGGGATGGGAGGTGGCACAGTTGTTTTTTTTTATTTTATTTTATTTTTTGTTTTTTTTTTAATTTTTATTAACATTCTCCATAATTATAAAATATATCCCATGGTAATTCCCTCCCTCCCCACCCCCACACTTTCCCATTTGAAATTCCATTCTCCATCATATTACCTCCCCATTACAATCATTGTAATTACATGTATACAATATCAACCTATTAAGTATCCTCCCCTCTTCCTTTCTCTACCCTTTATGTCTCCTTTTTAACTTACTGGCCTCTGCCACTAAGTATTTTCATTCTCACGCAGAAGCCCAGTCATCTGTAGCTAGGATCCACATATGAGAGAGAACATGTGGCGCTTGGCTTTCTGGGTCTGAGTTACCTCACTTAGTATAATACTTTCCAGGCCCATCCATTTTTCTGCAAATTTCATAACTTCATTTTTCTTTACCGCTGAGTAGAACTCCATTGTATAAATGTGCCACATCTTCATTATCCACTCATCTGTTGAGGGACATCTAGGCTGGTTCCATTTCCCAGCTATTATAAATTGAGCAGCAATAACCATGGTTGAGCACATACTTCTAAGGAAATGTGAGGAGTCTTTTGGATATATGCCTAGGAGTGCTATAGCTGGGTCATATGGTAGATCAATCTCTAGCTGTTTTAGGAACCTCCACACTGATTTCCACAATGGCTGGACCAGATTGCATTCCCACCAGCAGTGCAGAAGGGTTCCTTTTTTTCCACATCCCCGCCAACATTTATGATCATTTGTTTTCATGATGGTGGCCAATCTGACAGGAGTGAGATGGAATCTCAATGTAGTTTTAATCTGCATTTCCCTGATGACTAGTGACGTAGAACTTTTTTTTAGATGCTTATATGCCATTCGTATTTCTTCCTTTGAGAACTCTCTATTTAGCTCCATAGCCCATTTTTTGATTGGCTTGTTTGATTCCTTATTATTTAACTTTTTGAGTTCTTTGTATATCCTAGATATTAATCCTTTATCAGATATATAGCTGGCTAAGATTTTTTCCCATTCTGTAGGTTGCCTCTTTGCTTTTTTCACTGTGTCCTTTGCCGTGCAAAATCTTTGTAATTTCATTAGGTCCCAGTGGTTAATCTGTGGTTTTATTGCCTGAGCAATTGGGGTTGTATTCAGAAAGTCTTTGTCAAGACCAATATGTTGAAGGGTTTCCCCTACTTTTTCCTCTAGCAATTTCAGAGTTTCCGGTCTGATGTTAAGGTCTTTAATCCATTTGGACTTAATTCTTGTGCATGGCAAGAGAGAAGAATCTCTTTTCATCCTTCTGCAGATATATATCCAGTTTTCAAAACACCATTTGCTGAAGAGGCTGTCTCTTCTCCAATGAGTATTTTTGGCATTTTTATAGAATATCAGGTGGCTATAGCTTTTGGGCTTACATCTGGATCCTCTATTCTGTTCCACTGATCTACATGTCTGTTTTTGTGCCAGTACCATGCTGTTTTTGTTACTATGGCTCTGTAGTATAGGTTAAAATCAGGTATGGTGATACCACCAGCCTCTTTTTTGTTGCTCAGTATTATTTTAGATATTCGAGGTTTTTTGTGATTCCAAATGAATTTTTGGATTGTTTTTTCTATTTCCATGAAGAAAGCCTTTGGAATTTTGATAGGGATTGCATTAAATGTGTAGATTGCTTTAGGTAAGATTGCCATTTTCACAATATTGATTCTTCCAATCCAGGAACAAGGGATGTTTCTCCACTTTCTAGTGTCTTCTGCAATTTCTCTCTTGAGTGTTTTAAAGTTCTCATTGTAGAGATTCTTTACTTCCTTGGTTAGGTTTATTCCAAGGTACTTTATTTTTTTTTGATGCAATTGTGAATGGGAGTGATTCTCTGATTTCATCCTCTGTGTGTTTGTTGTTAGCATATATGAAGGCTACTGATTTCTGTGTATTTATTTTGTATCCTCCTACATGGCTGTAGGTTTTGATCAGCTCTAACAGCTTGCTAGTAGAGTCTTTAGGGTCCTTTATGTATAGAATCATGTCATCTGCAAATAATGATAACTTGATTTCTTCCGTTCCAATTTGTATCCCTTTTATGTGTGTCTCTTGCCTTATTGCTATGGCTAAGACTTCCAAAACTATATTAAATAAAAGTGGGGACAGTGGCACAGTTGTTAAAAAAGGGTGCTTGCTTATAAAGTCTGCCAACCCAGGCTCAATTTCCTAGCACCCATGTAAATGTCAATGCAATGTGGCACATGTATCTATGATCCCAGTGTGCGAAGAGGCAGAGCCAGGAGACTCTGAAAGCTCTCAGGCCAGATAGTCTGATGTTCATTTGCCATCTGAAAGTTGGTATTTTCAGCTACAAGATACCCTGTCTCAAAAAAGGCCAAGAAGGTGGAGTATGGAAACCTTAAAGCTGTCCTCTGACCTTCACATGCATGCCATGGCACATGTGCACATACACACACGTGCACGCACGCATGTACACCCACATACATGCAAATAAATAATAATTTTTAGAGAAGAAACTTAGGTCCATCTGATCAGGCTAGATAACATTCTAGAGATTTTAGAAATCAGTCCTGCAAAGCCTCAAGTCATTAATTACTTTTCATAAAGTAATTTCATAAAGTATTTTCCAGCCCTTCACACTGTGTAAACACAAACGTAGTTTAAAGCCACCTGCAGAGTTACGTAGCAATAGGGACTTTGGAGGAAACACAACTTTCAAATAATGTTATTAACCTTAAGAAAGAGGATCTGGCCAGGCATGGTGGTGCACACCTTTAATCCCGGTACTCAGGAGGTAGAGGTAGGAGGATCATCATGAGTTCAAGGCCATCCTGAGACTACATAGTGAATTCCAGGTCAGCCTGGGCTAGAGTGAGACTCTACCTCAAAAAAAAGGAACTGAAAATGTAACTTCATTAAAATGTACTTCCCCATTGACAGGACTAGAAAGTAATATGCAAAAAGTAAGGAACTTGAGTACAGAGTAAGAGATGGGTTTAAAAAAAACATTTCAAAGTTCTTAATCTTAGTAACAATTATTTGAAAATGAGTGCATTATCTGGTTTAAAAATGATGGGTAAGGAGCCTGACTTTGCTTGTATGGAAGGAATATGCTGCAAGTTCTCAGCTCTGGGCATGGGGAAGCCTACAAACCAGTGGCTGTGCCCTCAAAGGAGCAATTAAATCTTGAATTTATTTCAGCAGTTCACTAGGTGGGATGTAGAAATAGAAACAATTTCATAAGCTTCAACCCTCTCAAAACAGAGGTCTAGAAAGAACTAGCTAAGTCTCTCCCAAACTGCCCAAGATGGGTTCTTTGCTTGGTAGCTCTGAAAGAGAAAGACAAAGTCTATTCCAATGTGTGGAAGGCCACAGTTACCAGGGATCAAACTCAGGGCCACACATGCTGGGTAAGCTCTCTACCTCTGAACTACTTTACTTAATGTCAGGTTCTAGGGACTTTGTAAGACTTTGATAAAATTGTAGTAGAAGATCAGTTATATTGTTTAAAGGTAGGGAAAGAGAATATGAAGTAAAATGAGATGTGTATACAACTCTAATGAAGTACCAATTCTGAATTTAAGAAATAGTGTTATTTTATCTGAAAGATTAATTGCATAAATCGAGTAAAAACTTGGGACAAGAGAACAATGAATTAATAGAAAACCAATAACATAAGAGTCAAAGTGTGTGGTGTGTTCCTCAAATCTTGTCAGTTTCTGGAACACTTCTGACGATTTGGTCTCATGTTAAAATGATTGATAGGGCAGCAACTATCTTTCTGTCATCTTTCTTTTCCTGCATTCCTCCCTTCTTCCTTCCTTCTTGTCTTCCTATTTATCTGTTCTCTATTGTCTGTCTATCCATCCATCCATACATACGTACATCACCATTTCCTGGAGTTATCTCTTCCCTAAGAGATAAGAAAGTTGAGTTACTACTATGGATATATAAGTGGTCAAGGTCTATGACAGGAAGAACTCATCATTGATTCTGACTTCTCAGATTTTACCCAGTCATGACTGATAGAGACTATTAGATTCCCAAGTGCTAGGCCTACAGGCATAATCCACCACTGAATGTCTCAATTTTTTAGGATACACACACTTGCTAATGAAAAAGGCCTATTAGTAATATAGAAAATAGTTACTTTCAATAATAAAAATATTACTGTGCACCTGAAAGAACTTCTTCTTCTTTTTTTTTTTTTTTTAAGTAGGGTCTCATTCTAGCCCAGGCTGACCTGGAACTCACTCTGTAGTCTCATGCTGGCCTTGAAGTCACAGTGATCCTCCTGTCTCTGCCGCTCCAGTGCTGGGATTAAAATCATGTGTCACTATGTCCAGCTTCAAAGAATATTTGTTTGATGTGAATTATAGGAACTGGTATACTTTAATATAATTGTAGTAAGTCTGTGCAGGTTAAATAAATAACATTATCATTAAAAGAACTATATTTTTCAAAACAAAAATTATTGAACATTTTTACTGTTTTGCTTTTTTTTGCAAATATCTTTAGTGTTTAATAGAAGACATCTATAGTCTTATGATATGTATACAATGTAAAAAACTAGATCCATTAATATCACCACTGATATCATTAGAAAATTCTTAAATGATTAAATACACTGCAGTGGATTTCATTTTTCAAAAGCATAATATCCATTTGAATGTTTGGATTTAATGCAAACAACAAAATATTGTCACGTATTTAACGTGAAGTGACAAGCCCAATGAGTTCATTTTAGAAAAAGTCTGTCAATTACTCAAGTGTTAATAACCATGGTTTCTCAGCCAGTCATTATTTCAAGGAAAATGATGTTTCATGAAAAACACAGCTCCCTCAGTCCCCAGTGCAAACAATGGCACAGTGTTTTCTTGAGGCACCACCAAGCAGCACAAGGGCTTTACACACACTTCCCATCCTCACACAGCATATCAAGAAGTAGATTCAAGAGCTGATAGAGAATAAAATTAATGTGTGCTTCAAAGACATGCATAAGTTAAAAGAGGCCTTTTTGAAATGTGTGTGCGCACAGTAGTGAAGAATGCAATGCCTTGCTCTGTGTCAAGGTACCCATAGCTTTGCTTGCCATTTCTTATATGCCACCATTGCAAATGAAAACATAGTAGAAAAGGCAAGTGTCTTCATATTCTTATGGAAATAAATTTTTAAACATTTTTTTTATTTATTTGAGAGAGAGAGGCAGATAGAGAGAGAGAGAATGGGTGTTCCGGGGCTTCTAACCATTGCAAACAAACTCCAGACACATGCACCACCTTGTGCATCTGGCTTTACATGGGTACTGGGGAATCAAACCTGGGTCTTTTGGCTTTGCTCTCAAGCACTGTAACCACTAAGCCATCTCTCCAGCCCAGTGAAAATAATATGGATAGTATGAGCCCTCTCCTCAGAAAAGGAGACTATGGACTATACTTTGTAAGCACTGATCCACATTGCACTAATAACAACTGCATGAATGTAATTGCTACCATTTATATGCTTGCTTTAGGCATATCTCTAGTTTCTTAAGATATAGTCCTGCTCATTTCTTATTATTCAAGTTGATTTAGAATTTGTGTGTATGTGCCGGACAGGTAACAACTAAAAAGACAGTACTTTCAAGGAAGACAAAAGAACTTGAGAAATCTGCAAAGTTTAAGGAGGATGGTATAGCTTGACTTAAGAAGCATTAAAACAAGGAAATACAATAAATAGGTAATTAGAAAGGAACACTTTCAACATAAAGCTGTGGTAAACTAAAGAAGCATATTATATTTATGATGGCTATGAATTATTGGCACAGATATTTTCAAATAAAGAAATAGGCCAATGTTTTATTGCTAACTATTTGGTACATAAGTGAAAATTTGGTAAAACATATATAAGGAGTTACTGCTTAGACTCTGGAACTGAAAGCAGATAATAAAGGTTTGTGCTTATATGGGAAATTGAAGTATCTCTTTCAAGAACATATTTTGAAGTCTTATTAATTTTAAGTAGTTTCATAATTTTGTTGACTGTTACGCCAAAAAAAACCCAGTAATCTGCATTAAAATGAGTGATGTAATATATGTTGCCAACTTGGCTCTTGAATATTCCCCAAAGGCCTATATGTTAAAAGTGAGGTCTCTGAGAGGATACCAATAGGAGATGGTGGGGACTTTGAGAGGTGGGGCTTAGTGAGGGGCATTTAGGTCATTGGAGACACGCCCTGAAAGGTGACTGTGGGACCCTGCTCTCCTCTGCCTCCTTTTGTTGCTTCCCTGTTTGGGCAGAGAATGATCTTGCTTTATCATGTACTCCCGCGCTGAGGTGCTGCCTCACCCACAGGCGCAAAGCAATAGGACCCACTGATTATGGACCAGAACCTGTAAACTATGAGCCAAAAGAATTTGTTCTTTTTTTCTCTTTATGAGTTGATTCTCTCAGGCATTTTGTTGTAGTAACAGAAAACCAGCCAGCACAAAACTTAGGTTTGAGAAGCAGGCATGTTGTCTATAGCTACACTTCAGACTATGTGGAGAAACCTTTGGAATTGTATATGAGAGAGATCTGGGAAAGTTTCAGAGTAACCATCTGGAGAAAGCCTAAAATGCTGTGTGTGGAACTTAACAGGTGATTCTGGTGGTGCATTAAAGGTATAAATAATGTTAGAAATGTTGACAAGAAAAGGTGATGCTGTCTTAAAGATTTTAAACAGAAATAAAAATGAAAATGAAAATAAATTGGACTAGAGGCCAACATTATTATGGCATGGCAAGCTGTTTGGCTGCATTTTATCGTGGGAGGCTGAATTTGAAGATGATGGACTGTTTGGCAAATCAAATTTGAAGGCAGCAAAGCAAGCAGGTAGAGACATGCAGCTCATTGGCTACTTGTGGCCAAAGTTTCAGGTAGAATCAGAAGCAGAGCAGAAAGGTCTGACAAGTTTGCAGCTTGGCCAGAACATGAGTACTAGGAAATGCATGGCCAAGAAGGGTGTGGGTGCCTGTGCCAGGGAAAGCGGCCAAGTGCTTCGCATCAGGACAATGAGAAGGAAGCCTGGAGGGCAGCTGCAAACTCAGCCAGAGCACCACCACCACAGGCTCGCGGAAGGGGAAATGCAAAATCGTGTCAAAAGACTTGGTAAGTCAGAAATGCTTCAGAAGAAAGTCTCAAGATGCTTTTCTCTTCCAAGACTGCCTAGTAAGTCATTTCTCCTGGATTCTTTGCCCCATCGAGCCAGAACGTTACTCAGAAGCCATCGCAGCCACAGGTCCAAGCGGTTCAGTTCCATCTCACAGTGGCAACAGACCTTTCATTGTCCATGTGGTTCTGGTTTGCAGGCATGCAGAACACAAGAACTATGGAGTCACAGAGCCTTCCACTGAGACTTCAAAGGAAGCCTTAAGAGAGCTGGCCATGCATGACAGGGTTGGAATCTCAATAAACAGTGTCTTGCCAACCAGAGCAATGTGTAGTGACACTATGAGATTGAAGCTGAAACTGCAATGTCTATGCCAGAAAGGTAGAGATGTTGTCAACATGCAGCATCTGCTGAGGAAAGCTGCAGATAGCTTTCAAAACCTGCTCATCAGGGAGGGTCAAGTGAGCAGTAACCCCCAGGAACAGGGGTTCTCAAGCTCTTGGGAGCCCATGTCCCACCACAGAGTGTCCTGGATAAAGAGTTAGGAGTTAAGGTTTGTTTTTCTGGGTTTCTACCTACCATTTGATCTCTCCTTATTTCCCTAGATCAGCCTTGATGGAGTGAAATGTTTATGTTGTGCCTGTCTCACCCACTGTATTTCAGAAGCATGTGACTCTTTTTATTTGATTTTTATTAAGGGCTCACAGCTGAGTTTGCCTTAAAGCTGGGGAAAGACTTTTGGATTTGGCCTTTTAAGCAATATTGCAGTCTTTGGCATGAAATGAGTGCACTTTGCATTATGAAATGAACCCTTTGGTGTTATGGATAGAACTTTATAGTATGAATCTTGAATGTCCCCCAAAAGGCTATATAGTAAGCCTTGGTCCTAATCACTAATAGGAGGTCGTGAAAACTTGATAGGGGAGTTTTCTTTAAAAGTGCAGGACTCTGGTCTCCTTCCTTCTTTCCATTTCTTGGCCATGGAGTCAACAGTTCTTCTTAGTCATTCATTCCCACTATGGCATGTTGTATCACCACAGGCCCAAAGCTATGAGACCCATCATGTGCTGTAGCCCTTGAAACTGTGAACCAAAATAACTCTTTTCTCTTTATAAGTTGATTATCCCAGATATGGTCGTGTAATAACACAGCTGACTAACATATATATGTAAGAAAATGTTCTTTGCTTAAAAAAGTATTGTCCATCCATTCTCTTACTGAACAAATATTTATGAAACACTAATGAAATTTATTAGATTTTTTAAAAAAATCTGAACATTTGAAGCAGTACAGAATAACTTACATAAGAAACTTTAAAGTGGGATAGCCATGATAGCATAATCCTAAAGAAGGTCTTTCAAGTATAAGTAATACAAAGCAAATTTCTAAGAACTGCAGGGAATAAAAAAATACTCCAACAGAAATTCTACCTTCACTGGAATTAACAGTCTTTCAAAAGAGCTAAGACATGACATCTAAAGGGGAATGGACTTTTGTTGTTATAGTTGCACAGTGTAGGAATCCTTTGGTAAATACAGGATTCTCCCATTGTGAATTTTTAGGAGAGTTAGAGACTTGGCAACTACTATTGAGGCAGGATAAAAAGACATAAAATTATGGAGACCTGGGAAGCAGAACTGATACTCTTATTAGCTGCAAATCAGGAATTGTATTACAACATTTTTTGTGAAGGGAGCTGGCATAGAAATATAATTCTTTTTATATAAAAAAATGTAATGAAGAGAAATAAAGAAGGCCACCTCATATTGATTAAAGGAACAATACGACAAGAGGATATTATAATAGTAAACTTATATGCTCCAAACATGGGAGTACCAAGTTGTATAAAGCAAATTTGTTAGATACTAAAGCAGAAATAACCCCCAACACAATTATAGAAGGAGATTTTAATTTCTACTATCAACATTAGACAGATCATCTAAGAAGAAAATTAACTGTGAAATAAAAGAATTAAAGAATACCATAGATCAGGAAAGATGGCTTATTGGTTAAGGTGCTTACCTACAAAGCCAAAAGAGCCAGGTTTGATTCCCCAGAACCCACGTAAGCCAGATGCAAAAGGTGGAGCATGCATCTGGAATTTGTTTGTAGTAGCCAAAGGTCCTGGCATGCCCATTCTGTCTACATATCTGCCTCTACCTCTCTCTCTCAATAAACATATAAATAAAAATAACAAACAAAAAACAGCTAACACCAATGTTTCTCAAATTAATCCATAAAATAGGAAACGAACACGATCAAATTCATCTTTTGAAGTCAATGTTATTAAAATATCAAAACCAGATAATGACAGAATAAAAATAAATAAAATTACATTATCAATCCCCCTGATAAATAAAAATGCAAAAATACTCAACAAAATACTTGCAAACTGTATATAGGCACACATCAAAAAGATCACTGAGCCGGGCGTGGTGGCACACGCCTTTAATCCCAGCATTTGGGAGGCAGAGGTGGGAGGATTGTGATTTCGAGGCCACCCTGAGACTCCATAGTGAATTCCAGGTCAGCCTGGGCTACAGTGAGACCCTACCTCAAAAAAACAAAAAAAAAGATCACTGACCATGATAAAGCTGATTTTATTCCAGATATGTACAGATGGTTCAATGTACAAAAACTGGAAATGTAACACACTGTATAAATAAGACTTAAGGACAAAAATCACGTCTTCACCATATAAGATACATTACAGGCATTTGACAAGCTCCAACATGCCTTTATAATAGAGGTCCTAAGGAAAATGGGAATAGAAGGAGCAGTCTCAACACAACAAAAGACACATACAACAAACCTTTAGCCAGTGTTAAGCTGAATGGGAAAAACTTGGAAGTATTTCCACTAAAATCAGGAACAACACAAGTGTCCCCTTTCCCCACTCTTACTTAACATTGTACTAGAAGTCTTAACTAAAGAAAGAAGACAAGAGAAGCAAATAAAGGGATGCAAATAGGAAAAAAAAAAGTAGACTTATCCTCATATAGAGATGATATGATTCCACCAGAAACTATTAGAGCTGATAAATAATTTTAGAAAAGTGGCAGAATACAAAATGTGCACACAGAAATCAGTAGCCTTCCTATATACTACCAACAAACATGCTGAGGATGAAATTGGATAAACAATCACATTCACAATTGCCTCCAAAAAGAAAAGAACCTTGAATAAGCCTAACAAAAGAAGTGAAAGGCCTCTACAATGAAAACTTTAGAACATTTGAGAGAAATTTAAGATGATACTAGAAAATGGAAAGGTCTCCAGTACAAATGTACTGGAAGAATCAGTAGTATGAAAACATCTATCTTACCAAAAGATATGTACAGATTTAGTGCTTTCCCTATCAAGATTCCATTTCCATTCTTCCTGGAAATAGAAAAAACAATCTCCAAATTCATTTGGAAACACAAAGACCTCAGATTACCAAAGAAATCCTGTGCAAAATAAATAAGGCTGGGTTGAAGAAATTGATTAGTGGCTAGGGAGCTTGCCTGAAAAGCCTAAGGACCCATGCTCAACTCTTCAGATCCCATGTAAGCCAGACACACAAGGTGACACAAGTGTGTAAGGTTGCACATGTGCACAAGATGGCACACACATCTGGAGTTTGATTGCAGTGGCTCAAGGCCCTGGCACATCAATTCTCTCTCTCTCTCTCTCTCTCTCTCTCTCTCTCTCTCTCTCTCTTGAAAACTCACTGTAAAAAATAAAAAAGTTCTCTCTCTCCCTCTTTCTCTGTCAAATAAATACATAAAATATTTAAAAAAATAAATAAAGGGCTAGAGCCGGGCATGGTGGTGCACACCTTTAATCCCAGCACTTGGGAAGTAGAGGTAGGAGGATCACCTTGAGTTCAAGGCCACCCTAAGATGACATAGTGAATTCCAGGTCAGCCTGGACCAGAGTGAAACCCTACCTCGAGAAACCAAAATAAATAAATAAATAAAGGGCTAGAGGGATGGCTTAGTGCTTAAGGCATTTGCCTGCAAAGCCAAAGGACCCAGGTTCTATTCCCCAGGCAGGACCATGTTAGCATCTGGAGTCCATTTGCAATGGCTGGAGGCCCTGGTGCGCCCATTCTCTCTCTCTCTTTCTCTCTCTCTCCCTCTTTCTTTGTCAAATAAATAAATAAAATATTTTATAAAAATAAAATAATAAATTTTTTAATTAAAAAGAATGTATCACCAAACCTGATTTAAATATATACTTCAGAGCAATAGTAACAAAAACAGCTAGGTACCAGCACAAAAACAAACTTGAATATCAACAGAACACAGGATCCAGATATAAACTTATGCAGCTACAGACATCTGATTTTTGACAAAAATGCAAAAAATACTTCCTGGAACGTCATCTATGCCATCAATGTTGTCAGCATCATCAGAATCATTATCATCATCTATGTCATCATACCATTAGCACCAGAGACATCACCAATGTCATCAACATCATATACATCATAAACATAGTCATCTGCATAATCAACATCATCCATCTAGCACTTTCTGGACAGTTGCAGGAGCCAGATATCAGCTGAGTTCTTGACTGACAGTCACATCCTTTACTACAAAATCCTATGGGTCAGGGTCCCAAGCCCTGCCTTAGGAAAGGGGACACATGTATCTGGAGTGGCTAGAGGCCCTAACACAACCATTTCTCTCTCTCTCCCTCTTATAACATGTGTATATATATATATATATATATATATATATATAACATATCTTATAAATAAAATAAATAATTCAAGAGCATTTTAAAATCAATATATTCGGGCTGGAGAGATGGCTTAGCAGTTAAGCGCTTGCCTGTGAAGCCTAAGGACCCCGGTTCGAGGCTCGGTTCCCCAGGTCCCACGTTAGCCAGATGCACAAGGGGGCGCACGCGTCTGGAGTTCGTTTGCAGAGGCTGGAAGCCCTGGCGCGCCCATTCTCTCTCTCTCCCTCTATCTGTCTTTCTCTCTGTGTCTGTCGCTCTCAAATAAATAAAAATAAATAAATAAATAAATAAAATCAATATATTCTAAGGAATACAGAAAATTTTCTGAGTAACTTCAGGAAGACAAGACAGAAGAAGAATGAGAAGCTCAATTTAAAATAAAAAAGATTTTAAAACATAGAAGCCTTTTGAAATGAAAAGCTCAACAAATCAACTTTTTAAAAGTACCTAGTTGAAAGCCATACCAATGTACTAAATCAAGTAGCAGAGAGAATTTCTGGGCTTGAAGGCAAGGTTGATAAATTAGAACATTTGGACAGAAGTAAATTTTTAAAAAAGGAACAGAATTTGCAAGACTTCTGGAAAATAGTTAAAAGATCAAACCTATGTGTTTCAGACATAGAAGTTGCTGAGGTACAGAATAAAGGCATAGAAAACCTATTTAGTGAAAGAATTTTTTTAAAAAATCACTCATCTTATGAAAATATGGATACTTAAGTGGAAGAATGTGGTGGTTTGATTCAGGTGTCCCCCATAAACTTAGGTATGCTGAGTGCTAGTCTCCCCAGGATAGTAATTAGAAATTAAAGCTTTCTGGAGACGGTGTATTGTTGCGGACAGGCTTATGAGTGTTATAGCCAGTTTCCCCATGCCAGTGTTTGGCACACTCTCCTATTGCTATTGTCCACCTTATGTTGGTCAAGGGGTGATGTCCACCCTCTACTCATGCCATTGTCTTCCCTGCCATCATAGAGCTTCCTACTGGAGCCTGTAAACCAAAATAAACCTCTTTTTTTCCCCCATAAGCTGCTCTGGGTTGGGTGATTTCTACTAGCAATGCAAACCTGACTGCAACAAGGACGCATTTAGAAACTCAAACACACATGACCAGAAAAGAACCTCTCCATGCAAAATTGTAGTTTAAAATGCCAAGAATACAGAATGAAGAAAGAATACTGACAGTGAAAAGAGATAAATACCAACTCTCTTATATGAAAAACCCCATCAGAATAACAGCATATTTCTCAAAACAAACCCTAAAGGCCAAGAGATCTTGATGTGTTTTAAGCCCTGAAAGAAACTAAGCCTTAGACTACTCTTTCCATCAAAACTCCTGAAACAGGGCTGGAGAGATTGCTTAGTGGTTAAGGTACTTTCCTGAGATGCTTTAGGAGCCAGGTTCAATTCTGCAGGTCCCATGTAAGCCAAATGCACATGGTAGTGCATGCATCTGGAGTTTGTTTGCAATGGCTAGAGGCCCTGGTGCGCACATTTTCTCTCTCTATATATAAATTTTTTTAAAAGAAAATTCTGAAAGGAGGGGCTGGAGAGATGGCTTAGCACTTAAGACACTTGCCTGCAAAGCATAATGACCCAGGTTCAATTCCCCAGTACCTACATAAAGCCAGATGCACAAGGTAGCCCATGCATCTGGAGTTTGTCTGCAGTGGCTAGACGCCCTGACACACCCATTCTCCCTCCCTCCATCTCTTCCTCTCCCTCTCTCTCTTTATCTGCCTTTCTTTCTAAAATAATAAATAAATAAATAAACATACTCAAAATTCTTGAAGGGGAAATAAAGAATTTCCCAGGGAAGCATAAATGAAAGGAATTCATGATCAGGAAATGACATTTAAGGGAATCCTACACCCAGAATAGTAGATATACACAGACCCATAAGAGCACAGGGCAGAATAAATCCTCCTAAATGAATTTGAAGGGAGTGGAGAAATGAACTAGCAGTTAAGGCACATACTTGCCAAGCCAAAAGACCACGTTTGATTGCCCAGAGCCATGTAAGCCAGAGGCACATGGTGTCTGGTGCACATGTCTGGAGTAAGTTTGCAGTGGCTAGAGGCCCTGGTACACTCATTCTTTCTCTCTTGTTCTCTCTCTGTAATAAATACATAAATAAAAATAAAATAGAAAAAGAGAATTTGTAAGCAAATGAGAAAGAGGAAAGGATCAAACATTAAAAAGATCACAAAATTTCAGGAATTAGTACAATCCTTCCCATTATACCTATGAATATAGATGGTCTCACTACACTAATTAAAACACATATGCCAGCTAAGTGGATTAAGAAATACAATCCATGTCTGGGATGATGGTTCATCAGGATGAGCTCTTGCCACTTAAGCAAAAGGTCCTAACTCACACCAAATCTGATTTCCCAGCATCTGTGTAAACAGCTAGATGTGGCCACACTTATGCGTAATCCTAGTCTTGTGGTGGGCAGGGGCCAGAGAATTGCTGGGGCTTGCTAATCAGCCAGTCAGTCTAACGAAAAATAGCAGTTCTGGGCTAAGATACTCTATTTCAAGGAAAAGTACAGATGAGTAATAGAGGTAGATCCCCAACATCCTCTTCTGGTCTTCACATGTGTGAACACAGGGCACACACATCTGAACACATACATTCATGCACCACATATACCATGATGTACACACATAAACATACACACAAATAGATTCAACATTTGCTACTTGTACAAAACATGTTTTACTGGCAAAGACACACACAAGTGAAAATGAAATGATGGAAAACAATATTTCAACTAAATAAACTCTGTAAACAAGCATGAGTAACTTATACATGTCCAAAGCCAACTATAAGCCTAAATTAGAAGAGACAAAGAAGGTCACCATATATTAATAAGGTATATTAAGAAGATATAATGATTGTAAGTATATATGTACTGAAAATTGGTATACCCAATTTAAAAAAAAACACTATAGGACACAAAGGGACAAATGAACCCCAATACAATGATTATGGGTGGCCCTAGTCCATATTCTCACCAAAATAGATAATATAAGTAAAAAAAATTAAGAAACTTCAGAGTCAAACTGAACTATAGATTAAATGAAATTAACAGATATATATGTTACCCCAATCAACCACTACATAAAACATACTCTTTTCAGCAGCTCATGCAATCAAAATGTAATACATCTTATTTAGACCATAAAGAAAACCTTAATAAATACAAAATATTAAATAATTTCTTACATCTTATCAGATGATAATGGAATAAAAGTAGAAACAGCAAGAGACATGGAAGAAATGATACAAACACATAGAGAATGAGCAACACACTTTTTTTTTCCAAGCAGGGTCTCACTCTAGCTGACGCTGACTTGGAACTCAATCTGTAGTACTAGGCTGGCCTCTAACTCAGGGTGATCCTACCTCTGCCTCCCAAGTGCTGGGATTAAAAGTGTGTGCCAGTACATCCAGCTTCTAGCAACATGCTTTTGAATGATCCCTGCACCACTGAAGAGATCAAGAGGTAATTTAAAAATTCTTAGAATGAATATCGAGAGATGGCTCAGCCATTAAAAGTGCATGCTTTCAGGACTGGAGAGATGGCTTAGTGGCTAAGAGCTTGCCTGTGAAGCCTAAGGACCCTGGTTCGAGGCTTGATTCCCCAGGACCCACGTTAGCCATACGCACAAGGGGGCACACACATCTGGAGTCCATTTGAAGTGGCTAGAGGCCCTGGGGTACCCATTCTATCTCTCTCTCTATCTGCCTCTTTCTCTCTCTCCCTGTCATTCTCAAATAAATAAAAGACAAAAATAATTTTTTTTTAAGTGCATGCTTTCAAAGTCTGCTGACCCAGGTTCAATTCTCCAGTATCCATGTAAGGCCAGACACAGTTGCAAGGGACTCTGGTGTGTGTGTGTGTGTGTGTGTGTGTGTGTGTGTGTGTGTGTGTGTGTGTGTGTGTGTGTTGTGGGGGGGGTGTATATGCATATGCACACGAAGGCAAATAATTAATAAATAAGTTTAAAAATTCTTAACATCACGTACCAGACAGCTTCAGGTTCACTGAGATGAACTTCCAGACCAGGCACAGTTATGGAGGAAGGGATATTTATTGAAGCTTACAGATCCAGGGGAAGTTCCCACAAATGGCAGAAGAAGCTGGCCTGCCTTCACAGGACCAACCAAGCAGAGACAGAAGAGAAGTACAAGCCAAAAGCACTTCAGGAACTCCTGCTAGGCACACTTTGCATATCTTTACATTGAAACCTGAAACCCACCACCACACCTTAAGATCCACACAGTAATACTGCCTCTAGCCAGGTGGCTAGAGATGCAAACTACAAACAAATAAACAACTGAATATATTGGGGCCATCTATTCTATTCAAACCACCACTTATCACATGAAATGGGAAAACAACACATCAAAATTTGCAGATACAGAAGATTCAATTCTAAAAACAAAATTCATAGCTATTATTACTATAGTAAAAAAAAAAAAATTTGACCAAGTCTAGAGAAATGGCTCGGAGGTTAAAAGTGCCTGCTTGCAAAGCCTGCTGGCCAGGGTTCAATTCTCCAGCACCCACATAAAGCCGGATGCCCAAAGTAATGCATGCATCTGGAGCTCATTTGCACAGGTTAGAGGCCCTAGTGTGCCCTTTTCTCTCTCTCTCTCTCTCTCTCTCTCTCTCTCTCTCTCTCTCTCTCTCATTTCTTGCAAATAAGAAATATTTTTTAAAATTTAGAGATGCCTTTTTTTATTTTTTTGGTATTTTGGATTTTGCAGGCTGACCTGGAACTCACAATGATCACCTCGAACTCATGGCGATCCTCCTCTGCCTGCCTCCCAAGCGCTGGGATTAAAGGCATGCACCACCACACCCAGCTTATTTTATGTTTATTGTTTATTTATTTGTTTGTTTATACATAGGTACTCACGGATCCATGCTGCTGCCACCGCCACCACCACCACCATGCATACTAGAGTTGTCTTAAATAATGACCTGATAATACATTTCAAGGTCCTAGAAAAACAAGAACAAACAAAGCTCAAATCTAATCAAAGGGAAGAAATAACAAAGACCTAAATAGAAATTAACCGAACATCTTTCCATGTTGTGATACAGCATTAGGTTCACACCGGAAGCTGAGCATGTGCTGGTACCAAATCCTTGGACTTCCAGAGCTGTGAGCTACATAAAACTATTTTCTTTATAAATTTCTCAAATTTGGGTGCTTTATTATAGCAACAGAAAACTGTTTGAATATATTCGACTTTCTCCAACCCTTGTAAATCTCTATTTTACTTTCTATTTATGGATTTGGCTATTCTATTTATTTCCATATAAGTGGAATCATACAATATTTTTCCTTCTGTTTGTAGCTTATTTCACTTAGCAAAGTTTCTCTATTGTGTCTTCCATTTTATAAAATGTATCAGAATTTCTAAGGCTGAATAATACATCGTTGTATGTATATATAACATTTTGTTACTCATTCTTCTATTGACAGACATTTAGGTTATTTCTACTGCTTCACTGCTGTGAATAATGCATCTAGAAACAACCGTGTAGCAGTATGTGTTTCAAGCCTGCTTCTAGGTCTTTGGGGTTTATTCCCAGAGTGGAATTACATTGTAATTTGATGTGTAAAATTTTGAAAACCTGCTTTCCACATCAACTGAACCATTCATTTTACATGCTTACTAGCAGTGCACAAGGTTCTAATGTCTCCACATCCTCACCAACATCTGTTATTTCCTGTTTTGTATCTCTGTATATATAGATAGGTAACTCTAATAACCACTTGAGTGGGTAGGAAGTGATACCTCACTGTGGTTTTGACTTGCATTGCTCTAATGGCAGGCAACATTTGACATCTTTTCATGTACTTAATGATATTTTCTTTGAAGAAATGTCTGTTGAGGTGTATGTTTTAAGACTCTGTTGCTAGACTGGTCTCAAACTCATGATACTCTGGCTTCAGCCTCCCAAATGCTAGGGTTACAGATATGCATGCACAGATCCCCTGCCTATTTTTAATTGAGCTATTTGTCTTGAATTTTTTAAAGTTTTATTTAGCATTGCTTTGCTTTTATTCATTCATTTTGAAGACAGGAGATAGGGTTCTTGATATTTTTTGATACCTTTGCCTTAGCTTTCCTAATGTTGAAATTATAGGCTGCTTTAAAATTTTGATCTTGGACTTTTAATTTTTCCATTTTCTAAAAGTCAATGCAAAAAATAAAAATAAATAAAAGTTAATGACTACTATTATTGGGCATCAGTTATTTATTCCCAGGTGAAAATTTCACCTTAAAGTTATGTAGGTTTTGGGCTGGAGAGATGTCTTAGCGGTTAAAGCATTTGCCTGAAAAGCCAAAGGACCCAGGTTTGATTCCCCAGGACCCATGTAAGCCAGATGCACAAGGTAGTGCATACATGTGGAGTTCATTTACTTGCCCATTCTATTGATATCTTTCTCTCTCTCTTTCTTTCTCTCTCCCCTATCCCTCTTTCTCTTTCTTTCTCTATCAAGTATATAAATAATTTTTTTGAAGTTATGTAGATTTTGGCCACCTGTGTACATAAGAAATTGTTGTGAATCTTAGTAATTCTGGGATTGTGTGGAGACTTCTAACTTATATAAAAATAATTATTTTAGTTGCATTTTAAAAATCAATTAGTCATTTACCAGCCTTTTAACTAAGATCAAATTTGAATAAGTTTTTTGTTTGTTTGGTTTTCGAGGTAGGGTCTCACTCTAGCCCAGGCTGACCTGGAATGCACTATGGAGTCTCAGGGTGGCCTCGAACTCGGCAATATCCTCCTACCTCTGCCTCCCAAGTGCTGGGTTTAAAGGTGTGTGCCACCACACCCGGCTCCATTCTAATAAGTTTTTTAAACCAGTTTGAGCCTGCTAACATGTCTTACAAACTTTTTATGCTAAGTAAGTAATTCACCTAAAAATAAATTCATTTTGAGATTTAAGGAAAATTCTCATTTTTTTTCTCACTGTAGCCCAGGCTGACTTGGAACTAACTTTGCAGTCCCTGGCTGGCCTTGAACTTAATCCTCCTCCTTTTGTCTCTCCAGTGCTGGTTTTAAAGGCATGTGCCACCACACCTAGCCTGAGAAATTTCATGTTTCTCCCTACACTTCAGAGTGATTTTAAGTGTTTATGGGTTTTCATTTTTATTCTTTATTTTTAAAGCAATTTCACTTTAGCCCTGAAACTCACTCTGTAGTCTAGGCTGGCAATTAAATACACGCATCACCATGCCCTCCTTGGCTTAAGGTTTTGGGTTGAAAATAAAATGTTCAAATAGATGTAGTTTATTCAGAAATGCCTACAAGAGTCTAAAGAACTTCAGTGTACATGCAAGAACCCTGTGATTGTTGTGATTTTAACTTGAAAAGGGGATGGCATGGAAGGTTAGATTATCATCTATAAAACTGTACTGAATAAATTTGCATGGCATATCCTCTAAAGGAATGAGAAGACACCACTGTCTCACTCTCAATCTATTTGTGAGCTATTGAACTGACACCCTTGCTTCAATTTTCCATCTGCTGTCTATACATCAAGAAATCTTTGGGGGTAGGGTATTGCCATGGGATATTTTTTATAATCATGGAAAATGTTAATAAAAATTGTGAAAAAATAAAAATTAAATTAAATTTTAAAAACTAAAAAATCTTTAAAACATATGAATCAGATATTAATGTTACTTTGCTAAAGGACAAAATAAAAATGTTTCAAGTAGCTTTCTATCAGAGCTAAGAATATGATCCAAGACACCTTCCAGTGAGTTGTTGGCCAGGGAGGTCACTGATGCCTCCAAAACATTACAGGCTATTGCCAAGGCTCTTGGTTTCCCACCAGGAATAGAGAAGACCCTACTACTGAAGACTCCACATACTTGGGCTGCAAGGTCAATGAGAAACCCTGCTGGAGCTGAGCTGAAAACCTCTTCCACGTAGACCAGCTGACCCCAGCTGCATACAGTTCAAAGGGAAAGAGAGAAATCACCAATGAAGATACTCAACAGTGGACACTGCAAGCCTTAAATTTGGCCAGCCAGGCCAAATGAGCCAACGGGTGGAATAGTGGCATGTCTGTCATGGAGAATACCAACTGCTCTCTAATTGGACTGGAGGCCTGCTTTATGGGAGGGAATACATGCCTGGTACTGAAAACTAATCAAAAGCCTATGGTAGGGGAGGTCATGAGCCTTAGGCGTACAAAGCCTGCTCTTGTCTGGCTAAATGCTTATATTACGCTCACCAAACGGGCCTGTGTAAGCACTTTACTGAATGTTCATGCCATTATATGAATGCTATTCTCACTTTTGGTTAGAGAAGCTTCTCTTTTCAGATGGCAGTGACCACTGAGATGACACACGGCATCATAGTGCTAAGAAGTGACAGAGGAGCGCTTAGACTGAAACGAAACATCTCCGTCACATCTTCCAAGGCTCAGGGTCCATTGTGGAAGAGGAGGCAGAAAGAATGTAAGAGTCAAAGGAAGGATACGACTGCTTACAATGCAATCGTCCAGAGAGAAATTGGCCTCAATATCCATGACCTCGTAGTGCCTAGCAATACCTTCATAAGACCCTCCTAATAGGAGGCAAAAACGGTGACAACAACATAAAAGACAGATTAAAGGAGAGAGGGAGGGGAAATGATGGAGTGTGGATTTGTGAAAGGGAATGTGGGGGAGGAGAGGGAATTATCGTGATTCATTGTCTATAAGTAGGGAAGCTGTCAGTAATAAATTAAAAAAAAAAAAAAAAAGCCGAGCATGGTGGCGCCCACCTTTAATCCCAGAACTCTCTGCAGAGGTAGGAGGATCACCATGAGTTCAAGGCCACCCTGAGACTACATAGTGAATTCCAGGTCAGCCTGAGTTAGAGGGAAATCCTGCCTTGTACCCTCTCCCCACTTGCAGAAAAAAAGAATGCCATCCAAATCCTTGCACAGGGGCATCAATTGTTCTGATCTTGTCTTCTCTCCCAGCTTCTGAATCACTAGTTCTCTCCTTCACTGAACTAATTTATACACCAGGCATCTGTTTCTTCTATCAACAAAAGTTCTACCCTTCCCCCTCCCAGTCCTTGTGTAACTCACTTCCTCATTTCATACACACACTGTCTTCTTAAAGAAGCCTTCCCTGACCTCTGCCCCATTTTCTAGTGTACTTCATAGCAACCACTATGGTTTAGATAAATGTCCTCCAAAGTGTCAAGAGGTGAAGGCTTTGGTCCTCAACCCATAGTGCTCCTGAGAAGTGGCAGAACCTTCAGGTGGTCAAAGCCAGTTGGAAGAAGTTAGGGCATTAGGAAACATGCCCTACAAGGCCCCACCTCTTCCTTTCTCTTGCACTTTCTATAGCCAGGGGGAGACAGGAAGCTTCCAATCATGATGTCCTATCTTGCCACAGGACCAAAAGCAATGGGCTAGCAAAGCTTGGGCTGAAGCCCCCAAAACTGTGAGTGGAAAAAAACACTGTCTTTTGTTATTGTTCTCCTTTTAATTTGCTTTATCTCAGGTATTTGTCACAGTGACTGAAAGTTAACTAATACAACCCTTAAAACTAGCTAGTGATTGGTTATGTTATGCATTTATTTCTACTTCTTCCATTAGAATTTTGCCTTCACTGGGTGGGGACTTATTTCTGTTTCCTTTTTTTTTTTTAATTATTTATTTATTTATTTGAGAGCGACAGACACAGAGAGAAAGACAGATGGAGAGAGAGAGAATGGGCGTGCCAGGGCTTCCAGCCTCTGCAAACAAACTCCAGACGCGTGCGCCCCCTTGTGCATCTGGCTAACGTGGGACCTGGGGAACCGAGCCTCGAACCAGGGTCCTTGGGCTTCACAGGCAAGCGCTTAACCTCTAAGCCATCTCTCCAGCCCTCTGTTTCCTTTTATCCCAGGTGACTGTCAGAGTGCCTAGTAATTTGTAGCCATTCAGCAAACATTGAGTGAATAAGCCATGAATGGAGACTCTGGGAACTGAAAAAGCGTTTCAAAATATTGACTCTCTCCCTGACTACTATAATTTTTCTGTAGCAGTTACTTTCTTATTGCAGGAACAAAGTACCCTATAAGAAGCAGATTGTGGGAGGATTGTGTTTATTTCAGGCTTACAGTTCAGAGGGGAAATACTCATGGTGGAGGAAGCTGGCTCACCACATCACACATCCACAGCAGAGAGAGTACAGCAAGTATGAGCTGGCTCTGAACACACAGTAGAGCTGAACTCCTCAACTCTAAGGTCTGCCCCCAGCAATACACCTCCTCCAGCAAGGTTCCACCTCACAAAGGCTCTATCAGCTGGGAACTAATTAGGAAGCCTCAAAAACTAGCTGAGGGCACACTCTCCTGCTGCTGTTGGCCAGGAGATGATGTTCAGGCTCTGCTCATGCCACATTTTCCCTGCCATCATGGAGTTTCCCCTTGAGTCTGTGCACTCTTGAACCTCTTCCTTTCTCCAGTTGCTTTTGTTCTGGTGCTTTGTGACAACAGAGGAGATGATCTCTCTATTGGTGAGACTGATGCATTTAAGTCATCCATTATATGCTTACATAGTATGGCTGGTGACATTAGCACTCACCCAACTCTAAAACAAAAACAGCAGACTACAAGAGATGGGACTGGATCTGCCTCTGTTTCCAAAGGACTCAAATTCAGCTTTCACTCTTAAAAATAGCCAGGAAAATTTATTAATATTTTTTAAAGTTAATATAAATCATAGCCAAAAATATACTAAAATAAAATAACCGAAACTTAAAAAACTACCTGTGGCAATGAGGGCATTAACATTCAAACCACAACATTTTGCCCCTGCTCCATAGACTCATAATCATCTCACAATGCAAAATGCGCTCAGTCTAACTTTAAAAATCCCCAAGGTCTTTGTCAATTCTAACACTGTCCAAAAGTCCAAAGTCTCATCTGAGATTTAAGACAGTCTTTTAACTATGAGCCTGTAAAAATCAAAATAAGTTACATACTTCTAACACATAATGGCACAGAGTAAACATCCCCATTGCAAAAAGACAACATAATGAGGAAGCCCTGGGCCAGTGGAAAATCAATAACCAGAAGGCAAACATCAACATGTGCAGTTTTGTATCTGGCATCTGGGACCTGTGGTGAAGTCCCTAGGCTCCAAAAGACTTTAGCAACTGTGCTGCTTGCTCTCTAGGCAGATCCACCTGAGCCAGAGCTAGCAGCTCTCCTTGGAAGCCACCGCACAGTTCTGGCATCTCCAAACACCTGGAGTCTCCATGGCAACCCTCAGTTCACCTGCATAGTTCCAGAAAATGGCCTTATAGGGCATCAGTATAGATATTTCAACAGCGCTTCACACTTCCACATTTCGGCGGCTCCTGGAACTGTGTGCACTTCATGACCTACCTCCTTGCTTTTTTTTTTTTTTTTTTTGAGGCAAGTCCAAGCCTTTTTATGAGAGAGCAAGAGCAAGAGAGCAAGAGAGAATTGACATGTCAGGGCCTCCAGCCACTGTACTTGAACTCCAGAAACATGCGCCACCTTGTGCACGTGTGTGACCTTGTGCATGTGTCACCTTGCGTGCCTGGCTTACATGGGATCTGGGGAGTTGAAACATGGATCCTTAAGCTTCATAAGCAAGAGCCTTAACCACTAAGCCATCTCTCCAGTCCAACTTCCCTGCATTTTTCATGCTACCAAAATCAGTACCAGGTGAGCAACAGCCAAATTTGTAAATTCAAGGGGGAAAAAAGACTTGACCTTGGAAGTCATCCTATTTGACCTAGGAAGCTTAACACAAAAACTTGTGTCTATGAGGAACATTTGCTTTCCAACCTCCAGTCTCTTCTTCCTTCAGGCTTTCTCCTTTCACAAGAATTTGCACTCTTATTCTCTTGGGCCTTCAATGGCTTAGATTTTGCCCTGAGAGCATCTTCCCCGATGCAGAAAAGTTAGCCCACCTTTAATGGTGGTAATCTTAACAATTACAGCTTAAAACCATCTTTGTGCCAATTACTTCAAACTTGCTGTTTTACGTCTTTTCTGTATATTTCTGTTGTATGCTTTCTTCCATGGAGCACACAAATTCATTATTCTTTTTCTTTCTTTTTTTTGTTTTTGTTTTTGTTTTTGTTTTTCAAGGTAGGGTCTCACTCTAGCCCAGACCTGGAATATCGGACCTGGAATTCACTATGGAGTCCCAGGGTGGCCTCGAACTCATGGCAATCTGCCTACTTCTGCCTCCCAAGTGCTGGGATTAAAGGTGTGAGCCACCATGCCTGGCTAAATTCATTATTTTTTTAATTCAACCTTACTCAAATTCTCCAGACATGGGCAGAACCTAGCCAGTCTTGCTTCCAATAGCTCAATTCCAACAAAACTCTTTCCTTCCCCTTTGAAACTTCATAAGCTAAGACTTCACAGTCCACAATTTTCTTTGCTTTTCAGATTTTCAAACTCTCACCAGAATCTCCCATCAAGCTCTGCTTATAGCACTGCAAGGCTTCTGCAGTTCAAAGTACCACATCCTTCCATATTCTTCCCCCAAATATCTTCCATAAGACCAAAAACCACATGGTCAGATTGATCACAGAATGAACACACTCCTAGTACCAATTTTTCTATTTCTGTAATAAAATACCAGATCAAAAGTAGCTAATGGGAGAGAAGGGTTTATTTTGGCTTGCAGTTTCAAGGGGAAGCTTTGTGATGGCAGAGAAAAGCAAATGGCTCACAACATCACACATTCCCAGAAGAGAGATAACAGCAAGCACATCCCGGACATCCTGGACCTCCAGTGGGCTAGACTCAAGATCCATACCCAGTGATATACTTCCTCCAGCAGGGCTCTACCTGCTAGGGACTAAATGGGAAGCTTAACACAAACACTTGGGACTATGTGGGACATTTGTTTTCAAACCTCCACATTTTGAGTTTTAAAAATTAATGCTGGAGATGAGAGGGAAGTACAGTTAGGGTGATTGGACCCCTGAAGGTAGAAATGGCAAGAAAGTTTGCACTTGCTAGCAATCAAAGATGATCTGGCTTCTTATCTCTGGCCTAGTTCCCTAGACCTGTTTTGCCACAAACAACCAGAATCCCTCCCAGGATGGAGTTCTTTCATTGGATTTAAACATTGTGGTTGATCGAGAGTTCAACCCCCAGAACTTGGTGTCAGGGCTAGCCACTTCCTGAGACATCCACTAGCCTTAACCAACCAGCTGTTCCTCTGGTTAACCTGAGCTGGAAGATAGCCCACCACTGTAAGGTTATAAATACCTTTGCAAGGGGAAGACAGGCTCTCTGACCACTTAGGAACTTCCAGATTTGGGTGTTTTTCCCTGGGCTGGGTCTGGACTAAGCCCAGGCCTAGCCAGGAGGGGCCCCTTAGCCCTTACTCTCCACATGGGCTCCTTCATCCTCTCCAGCTCCTCACATGGCAAAAGTTCCTTGAATTTTTCTCTCTTTTCTTTCCACAGTTTTTCCCCAGGTTCTCCACAAGGGATCTCTAGCCACATGGATGTCTTTCCTTGCCTCTGTACTTCCCTCAACAAATATAATAATTTCAAACCTAGGGTTAGGGGTTCAAGGACTTTCCTGGACCCCTGGCACCCCATAACAGAGAGATTGCTCAGTGGTTATAACATTTGCCTAATGACCCAGGTTCAGTTCTCTAGTACCTACATAAAATTAGATATGCAAATTGGTGCATGCATGTGGAGTCCTTTCTCAGTGACTGGAGGCCCTGGCATGCCCATTCTGTCTGTAGCCAGGTGTGGTGCATGTCTTTAATCCCAGAACTCAGGAGTTTGAGGCCACCCTGAGACTATATAGTGAATTCCAGGTCACCCTAAACCACAGCAAGACCCTACCTTGAAATATATATATATATAACTTCAAAATGACTGACAGAAACAACTTAAGGGAGGGAAGGCTTGTTTTGATTTATGGCTTCAAATTACTTCAGTCTGTCATGACAGAGAAGGTATAGCAGAGAAGCTTAGCACACGTGGTGGGAACATGTGGTGGCACACCTGTGCCTCATGGCCATCTAATAATGCAAAATATATCCATTATAACAGCAAAAGTCCTCAAAGTCTTATCCGTTCCACCATCACCTGAAAGTCCAAAGCTCAAAGTCTTTCCTGAGACTTAACTATGAGCCCTTGTAAAATAAAAAAGAAAGTTATAGGGCTTGAGTGATGGCTTAGTAGTTAAGGCACTTGCCTGCAAAGCCTAACAACCCAGGTTTGATTCCCCAATACCCATGTAAAGCCAGATGCACAAAATGACGCATGCACCTGGAGTTCACTTGCAGTGGCTAGAGGCCCTGGTGCACCCATTCTCTCTCTATCCACCTCTGTCTCTCTCTCAAATAAATAAATAAACTGAATGTAAAATAATCTTTTTTTAAAAAAATATTATTTATTTATTTATTTGAGAGAAAAAAAAAAGAGGCAAAGAGAAAGAAAGAGAGAGGGAGAGAAGGGGTGCACCAGGGCCTCCAGCCACTGCAAGTGAACTCTAGATGCGTGTAGCCCCTTGTGCACCTGGCTTACATGGGTTCGGTAGAGTTGAACTGGGATCCTTTCACTTTGCAGGCAAATGTCTTAACACCTAAGCCATCTCTCCAGCCTTTAAGATAATCTTTTTAAAGAAAGAAAATTATATACTTCCAAGTCAGTGTCATAAAATAAACATTCTCATACTGAAAGAGAAGTATGGGTTAAGGAAGGGGGTGGATATCAAGGAAGCAATGGAAAAAAAAAAAAGAAGAGCTAAAAGCCCAGTAGGAAAAACATTAAATCTTGTAGCTCAATATCCAGAATCCAGGCCATGTGATATCACGATGTGAGTTCCAATGAGCTTGTACCTCCCCACTCCTATTTGCAATTGCAGGGCTTCTCTCTCGGGCTGGCTCTATTTTCTGCATGTGGAGTTCCTCAGCAGACAGTTCATGTTCCTCACATCTTCAACACTTTATTGCTCCATACTCACCGCTTTACACATTATCTTCTCAGAGGAGGCCTGCAGGGATCGTACCTGTAACACACTGCCTGGCTTCCCAGGCCTTCCTTTGAATTCTGGGTGGGAGGCTCCATGACCAAATAACTCTTACAACTCTTACACTATGCATACCAAAAAATAATGCTCATATGGATTATACTCAGAACTACCATAAGCTTGAGCACCCTTGGACCAGGGCTGCAGTGACCACTGAGTGCCTGGGCGATTGAACTGGGGGAAATAATTGTCTATGTTGCTCTGTGTGATCAGGGTGTCCCTGAGTGAAAGCCCCTCAAGTGAGTTTACAATTCTCAACCTAGGAACCTGCGTGGAGGGGTGGGGTCTGGCTAACTCCTGAAATGCCTTCAAGCCATCTTTCCTATGTCCTAGTGCAAAGTGCTCGGGTACTTTATATGGGTGCTAATCTCTTTAACAACCATGCCTTTCTTTTTACAGCTTTCAACTTGTTCCTTTTCTGGATAGGCTGCAAGATTTCAAATCTTCCCACTCTCCTATTTTGCTCCTGATCCCCATTGTGCACCTGGACAAAAGCAGCCAGTAATAACATGCCCTAGCCTAAATGCTATGCTAGCTTGAAATTGCATTTGCCAAGTGAATTCAGCCTCATGCAAAAGTATCAGGATATGGACAAAATGTAGACAAATTCTTTGTCAGAATGTTACATGAACACCTTTAAGTCCAATTCTTGATCAAGTCCCTTTTCCCATTAGATGTCTCATGAGCCTGGTCTCCGTGATCTGCATTCCTTTCAGCATTCTGGTCTTCTGAGCTCCCAGCAGGATTGCTCCTTAACCTCTACTAAGTGTTCTAGAACCTCTCTAGCCTGCATCTCCAAACTCTTCTAAATTCCTCCTGTAAACAAGTTCCAAACACCGGAGAGTCACATGGTCAGATTTACTTGCACCCATGCCCCTACTTCTCTTGTACTAATTTTCTCTGTTAGCTTCTTGTCATTGTGACCAAAGTACTTGACATAAATTAAAGGGGAGGAAGGATTTTTTTTCAGCCCACAATTTCAGTTTAAGTTCCTGCTAACTTGCCTTTGTATTTCTGGGCATGGAAAGCTTCACAGCAGAGCATCACAGTTGTGGAAGTGTGTGAGAGAAGCTTCTTCAGTTCATGTAGGCTGGGAAGCAGAGGAAAGGGAATCAGACTGGGGACCCAGCATAACCCTTAAAGGTCTGTCCTTAGTGACATGTTTCTGCCAGTGAGGCCCCACTTCCTAAGGGTTTTACAGCCTCTCAAACAGTGCCAGCAACTGGGGAACAAGAATTCAAAACATGAGCCTGGGGCAGGGGGCAGCATTTCAGATTTAATCCATACCACTTTCCCTAGTAGTTTCATAACACTTGTGTAACAAAGGACCACAACTTGCTACTTGAATGAATAGAAATTCATTCTCTAACAGTTCTGAAGAACTGAGGATGAAGACCTCAGAATGCATTGTTTTTTTTGGAAGGGTAGGGAGGCAGACACAAGTCAAACAACATACCCAAATATCTTAAGACCTTAAAGTAGTTCATTATTTAAACTATTTGATCCTAAGACAAGGTATTGGAACCAAAAAAAAGAAAAAGAATGTGAGAAATGGGGGCTGGAAAGATGTCTCAGCAGTTATGGCGTTTGCCTGCAAAGCCTAACGACTCAGGTTAGTTCCCCAGTACCCACACGAAGCCAGCTACACAAAGTGGCACATGCATCTGGAGTTTCTTGGCAATGGCTAAAGACCCTTGTGAGCCCATTCTCTCTCTCTGCCTCTCTCTCTCTCCTGGGTGTGGTGGTGCATGCCTTTAATCCAAGCACTCAGAAGGCACAGATTGGAGGATCACCTTGAGTTCCAGGCCAGCCTGAGACTACAAACTAAATTCCAGGTCATCCTGGGCTAGAGTAAGACCATACCTCAAAAAACAAAGTGAGAAATGGGGCTGGAAAGATGGTTCAGTGGTTAAAAGCGCTTGCTTGAAAAGCTTGGTGGCTACAGTTTGATTCCTTAGTACCTACATAAGGCCAGGTGCACAAAATAGCACATTCATCTGGAGCTCATTTGCAGCTGCAGGAGGGTCTGGCATACCCATATTTTATCCGCCTGTCACGCTGTCAAATAAATAAATAAGTGATTTTTTTGTTTTGTTTTTTGTTTTTTGAGGTAGGGTCTCACTTTAGCTCAGGCTGACCTGGATTTCTCTATGTAGTCTCAGGGTGGCCTCGAACTCACTGTGATCCTCCTACCTCTGCCTCCCGAGTGCTGGAATTAAAGGCATGCACCACCACGCCTGGCAGTAAGTGAGTTTTTTAATTAATTTGAAAGAGAGAGAGAGAATGGGCATACTAGGGCCTCTAACCACTGCAAACGAACTCCAGATGCATGCACCTTGTGCATCTGGCTTATGTGGGTGCTGGGAAATCAAACCTGGGTCTGTAGGCTTTTCAGGCAAGCACCTTAACCACTAAGCCATCACTCCAGCCCCTCCCCCCCAATATATATATATTTTTAATATGAACAATCTAAGTAGCACAGGTGTTTTTTTTTATTTTTATTTATTTATTTGAAAGACAGAGAGAAATAGAGAGAGAGAGAGAGACTGGGCATGCCAGGGCCTCTAGCCACTGCAAATGAACTCCATATGTGTGTGTCCCCTTGTGCATCTGGCTAATGGGGATCCTAGGGAATCAAGCCTCGAACAGAGGTCCTTAGGCTTCAGAGGTAAGTGCTTAACCACTAAGCCATCTCTCCAGCCCACAAGTTTTTTTTTTAATCCCTATTTTATATAAAAAAAATGTTAGTTTATAAGTTCAGAGATATTTGTGAGAAAAACTGCTTTGTTTCAAAAAGATTTTGCTGTTCAGCAGAAAAGATTCATTCTGTTCAACATTTACAGTACCATTCATGGGCAGTGAGGGAAAGGGCCTCTGTTCTTTATGACTATTCTTCAGAGAAAGGAGAGAGTCTTTTGAAAATAGGAAGCAAATCCCAGATAAGCAACCGCTTCAATATTCATCACTAAATACTATAAATTATGATTCCACTTTGTCAGCCCCCCTACATCCCTTAACTGAAGGGATCAATTTTATTGTACCATAAAAACAGCTAATTTGATTAAATGTTGCTTTTCTCATATTTTATTTGATTGATTAGAGAGATAGAGAGAGAAAGGGGGAAGAGAATAAGCACACCAGGGCCTCCAGTGACTACAGATGAACTACAGACACATGCACCATCTTGCGCATCTACTAGGGAGTGGAATCTGGGTCCTTGGCTTCGCAGGCAAACGCCTTAACTACTAAGCAATCTCTCCAGTCCTGCTGTTGCTTTTTTTTTTTTACCTCAAATTTGGAAATGAGTTTAGAAAAAAAATTGACCCTTTATGAAATCTCTCCTGCTTCAACTCAGAAACACAAAACTTGGGCAGGGAAGATGGCTCAGCAGTTAAGGTGCTTCCCCATAAAGCCTAATGACCCAAGTTTGATTCTCCAATCCCAATGTAAAGCCATATACACAAAGTGGCACCTGCATCTGGAGTTCCTTTGCAGTGGCTAGAGATCTCAGTGCACCCATTTCCCCCACCCCTGCCTCTCTCTCTGCCTGGTGTGGTGGCACACACCTTTAATTCCAGCACTCTAGAGGCCAAGGTCACTCACTGCTTGAGTTCAAGGCCAGCCTGAGACTACCTAGTGAATTGCAGGTCAGCCTAGAGCAGGACCCTATGTCAAAAGACAAAAAAAAAAAAAAAAAAAAAAGAAAGAAACACAAAACTGAGGGTCATGGGTCATGCTTGTATGAGTTTCCCAGGGCTTCTGCAACAAAGGATTATAAACTGGGTAGCTGAAAACAACAGAAGTTTATTATTTTATAGTTAGGGAGGAGCTGGGGTGATGGCTTAGAGGTTAATGCAGTTGTCTGTTGAGTCTAAGAACCCAGGTTCAATTCCCCAGTACCCACATAAGCCAGATGCACATGGTGGCACATGCATCTGAAGTTTGTTTACAATGGTTAGAGGCCCTAGCACACCCATTATCCCTCTCTCCCCCCGCACCCCCCCTCTCTCTCTCATAAATAAAAACAGTTAGGAAGGCTAGAAATCCCAAATTCAGATGTTAACAGGGCCATTCTCCCACTGAATGGCCTAGAAGAGAATACTCCCACTAAGGTTTATAGTAAGAATTCAACTAAATTGGCAGTTGTGACTGCCATTTGGCCATTTTGGAGTCATAGTGATATTTGTGAAACCTACAAAGGGATTATTGCACTATCTGGAATGATTGATCAGGCAGTTAGACAATTAGAGAAGGGAGGAATGCAAGAGATCCTTTGAGGTTGATAACTAGTGCACAGTAGTCCTGGGCTCTGTGGTAATGGTAATGTATTGAGTATAAATCCTAATATCTCAGACCCTTCAGAAATGAAGGCTTGGGTCAACCCATGAAACAAGAAGCCACTACTGGCTGAGACATGTGCTGAAGGCGAAGGGACTATGAGACAGGTAATAGTCGAGGAAAAAAGTAGTAACATTCGCTGTGATGATGTAACCAGCTGCAGATGTAAGGACAGTGATAGTTCCTTTGTTTTGATATATTTATTTACATATTAGCCATTTTCTCTCTCTCTGTCATTCTAATATTGGTTAATAGTGGAGAGCTTTATATAGAGTAACCTAAGTATATAAGTTTCAGAAGGATACTATGACTCATCAAGAGGGATGAATAGTTGAAAGAAGACTCTAATCTCTTTTGGAGAGGAAGTGAGCTAATTTGGGGTTGTATGAGAGAAAACTGCATTTATAGAAAGAAGTACAATTCAGCTATGGCCTTTATTTGAAAGTAAAAACAGATAAATGTGCATGCATGCAAGAATGACAATAGTACTGGAATAGTTTTGTACACTCAACTTTGTTAAGTTGGAACTACATTTTCCCGAACATTTTTTCCCCTATCGTTCTTGTTTCAGTTGCCCACTGTAGAAACTTGCCAGATTTGAAAAGTGGGTGTGAAGACATCACCCTTGGAAGGTGCATGCAGTGTCCCAGGCACCACTGCAACTTGTGTGAATGTCCATAATCAGCTGACTTGTCTCAGCGTGAAGGAGCAGTAACTGAACCTGCATTGTCTAGCTTTTCTGCAAGCAGGGCTATGCACAGGTGCAGCTCCTTGCTTCTACAGGTTGGATGGCTGCGATGAGATGCAGTGTGAAAAAGACATGGGTTCTGATTTCTTCTCATAGTTGTAGTTCATCTAAGCTTCCTTCGCACTGTACTGAGGTCATGCCAAATATATAGATTAATTGAGGGTGAACTTATATTTTTAAAGTATTCAAATTGTTTGCATTCAAAGAAAATTCTTTTTAAACATTCAAGACTTGTCATATAAAATCCTTTTTATATGGATTTTGAATTAATCTTTTCTCCTTCCTTCCTTCCATCTTCTTCCTCCTCCTTCTTTTTCCAGGTAGGGTCTTACTCTACACTAGGAGGATATGGAATCCACTCTGTAGTCCCAAACTGGCCTTGAGCTCACAGTAATCCTCCTACCTCTGCATCCCGAATGCTGGGATTAAAAGCATGCGCCATCACACCTGACTGGTTTTGAATTTCTTAAGCTTATTAGTAGGTATTTTTGTGGTTTATGTGATAGGTCTTTCATTATTTAAGTTCAGAGCCAGGTTCCTATAATGGTTAATTTTATGTATCAGATTGACTAGGCTAAAATGTCCAGTTGCTTGGTCCAGCACTGATCAAGATTGGGCTGTGGAGGTACTTGTGGGTGTAGTTAAAATTTATAATCTGCTGATTTTGAGCAGTTCTCACTAAGGTGGCTGAGTTTTATCTGTTTAGTGGAAGGGTTTAAGAAGACTTAAGTTTTCTATTTGGTCTGAAGACTTCAGCATGGAAATTCTGCCTGACTAAATGGACATATTGTGCCCATCAAAATGCCTTCTTAGCCAGGTGTGGTGGTGCACGCCTTTAATCCCAGCACTCAGAAGACAGAGGTGGGAAGTTTGCCAAGAGTTCGAGGCCACCCTGAGACTACATAGTGAATCCAGGTCAGCCTGAGCTAGAGTGAAACCCTACCTCAAAACAAGCAAACAAACAAAACAAAAGCCTTCTGAATATTTGTGTTTATGCCCATAGATCAGTGCTACTCTCACCTTTGGTCAGGGAACCTTCCTTTTGCTGATGGCAGTTGTGCGGGGAGGAGGGGACACTCAAAACATGTTGAAGTGTTGAGAAGTGACAGCTTAGTGCTCAGCACTAAATGACATCTCTTACCACACCTGACAAGGTTCTTCTCTATTTCTCCTCTTTCTCTCTCTCTCTCTGGAGAAAAACCCTAATGTGCTTCCCAATAAAGAACAGTGAAAAATCAATGAAGTTTGGTGATAGCGTGATCCGAGTTTACTGGGGCAAATGATTTATAGTTTTGGAAACTGATTTCTCATCTCTAGGTATGGTACAGAATTACTTAAGTGGCTATGGTGTTGGGTGGAGTTAAACACTGCAAGTAGCTGCCAGGGTTCTTGCCTCACCTTAGGTATACAGCAATGTACTATAATGGAGGGAGATGTTCTGCTTAGTTGTCTACTTAGTGCTGGGTCTTACTAAGTGATTTACCAACTCAGTCTCTTGGAAGCTATGAAATGTGGTAACAGTTCCCTGAGGTAGGGTTTCACTCTAGCCCAGGCTGACCTGGAATTCACTATGTATTCTCAGGGTGGCCTCAAACTCATGGTGATCCTCCTATCTCTGCCCCCCCCCCAAGTAATGGGATTAAAGGTGTGCACCACCACACCCAGCTGGTAATAAGTTACTTTATTTGGCACATATTGCCACCCATATCACCCTTTGGGAAGATGCACACAGAGGTTTTTGTTTCTTGGTGTGATTTTAGACAGGGTCTCACTGGCCCTGATTAGCTTTGCACTTACTATGTAGCCAGAGCAGGCCTTGAACTCACCCTTGTGCTGCTTCAGCCTTCCACACCCAGCAGATGTACAGTACAAATATTATTTGAGGTTAGTTCCTGGGACTTATCTATGAAAGGTGTAGGGCAAGTTAGTTTTTGTGAGCCTACCTTCAATTTGGATAGTTATCTGCTAAGGTATTGGAAATGCGGGAACATAGGTACTCAACATAATCCCAAGCATACAGTAGGTACTTAACACATGTACTAAATGTTATAGGAGTATTTAAGGTTTAAACCACCGCAGGATGCAGTAGTGCTTTACTGCGTAGTGAAGGAAAAGTTCACAAGTCACAGTAGGGATACTATCTTCTTTAAAAGTGAAGACCAAATAGATTATGAAACATTAAAATAATACAAAAGAAAATTATTACATGGGAGGATGATAAAAGGTCGTACAGAGTCATCCATTTTACAAATCATGTGTACTTGGGAACTAATACCATTAAGTAGCCTGTGCAGTCTTTATTTATTTGCAAAGAGAGAGGGAAGATTGTTGCTCCTGAGCCTCTAGCCACAGCAAACAGAATTCCAGATGCATGTGCCACTTTGTGCATCTGGCTTTAAGTGGATACTGGGGAATCAAACTTGGGTCGTCAGGCTTTGCAGGCAAGTTGCTTAACTGCTGAGCCAACTCTGTAGCTCTGTGCAGTATTTTTAACAGCCTACCTTGCCAGTGGCCAGTTATTTTAAATAGGTGAGATACTAGACGTCCCAGGAATTGAACCAAATTAATTTGGCCAGCAGCTCGCTCAGGCTGAGGTATGTGAGTCTATAAAACACAAGTAACAGAAACAGCTCCTGTTGAAAAGCTTTGACATTTGGGGTAAAATGTAATCGAGCAGGTAAATAATATATTCATCTTACCTAACAAGAGTTCCCTTGCCTTCTAACATAGAAAGGTTTTCAGTTAGAAGGACATTCAGTCCTTTTCCCTTTGTCTTCTCATTAACATCCTTCTCAGTCTTTTACTAATTGCATAATCTGACTTCTTTCTCAACCTTCGTCCATACAAAGATTCCCCTCTTCTCTCTGATGTTCTTGGCTCCCTTACTCCACCCCGCAGACCCGAGCTGTCCCGAGAGGCATCACTTGCTAGGCGCATGCAGGAACCCCCCCACCAACCCCAGTCCACCGATGGCCTGGCAATGACGTAGCAGGAAGACGGTGCCCCCCCCTCCCCAGGTCTGCTGACATCACTGCCTCAGCGGACCCGAACGAAGCCCAAGAATGGGAATTCAAGCAAGGCAAGCCAGCGGTACCGAGGTTGGGGGCGGGGAGGGGGGTGGAGAGCGGGAGCTGAGCTCGGCGAATACTCCTCCCCTCGCTTTGGGTCTGAGGGAACCGCGGCAGCCAGCGGCGCCCGTGGCCGAGCCCACCCGCGCCCCCTTCCCGCCCGCGCCCCCACGCCGAGCTCCGCGCCGCCGAGGATGCCCCGATCCGCGGCCTCCTGCGCACGCGCCGTGGGATGCGGGGCGACAGGGGCGGGGGCTGCGGGATGAGGCGGCGGGGGAGGAGGGAGACGTGTGGCGGGAGGCGGCGGGGCGCCGGCGTGGGGCGCGGCACGGACGCACGCAGCCCTCGCGCTCGCCCAGGCCGCTAGCCCGGCTCCCCGGGCGCTGCGGCGGCTGGGGGCGGGGGGCCCGCGGCGCGGCGTCGTGACGTCACGCTGGCGGCGGCGGCCGTGGTTGGCGCAGGGTCCGCGGCTGCAAAGTGTGAATTGCGCCGGGCTCGCGGGCGGGCGGGCGGGCGAGTGGAGTCAGCCCCCGGGGGAGGGGCGCGGAGGGGCAGGGCTCCGGCGGCGGCGGCGGCGGCGGTGGCGGCTCCGGGGCCCCGCGCGCGCCTGCTGTGCCCGCTGCCTGGATCCAGCTCGGTGCCCGCACCGCCTGGCCCTCTGCAGCACCCCGTCATCTACTCCTCCCGGCCGAGGAGCTCCCCCCTCCCCGGGACGCCGGGGTTCCCCCTCCTTCTCCTGGGCTTTAGCCGGTTGCTGCCCAGCTTTGCAGACCCCCCGGTGCCCCTCGTCCGGAGCCGGGCGCGCGCGGGTCCCGGGAACTGCTGCCGCGACCGCCGCTGCGCCTTCCCGCCTGCGACCCGGGCCGGAGGGGGACTGGGAGAGGCGTGAGCGCCGCGTCCCGGCCCGGGGTCGCCCCCTGCCCGCCCTGCCCCTGCCTCGGCCGGCCCCGGGGAGCGGCCCCCTCGCAGCGCAGGGGCCGGCGGCCGCGGAAGGGCGGGCGTGTTCAATGGAAGTATGCTACCAGCTGCCGGTGCTGCCCCTGGACAGGCCGGTCCCCCAGCACGTCCTCAGCCGCCGAGGAGCCATCAGCTTCAGCTCCAGCTCCGCGCTCTTCGGCTGTCCCAATCCCCGGCAGCTCTCCCAGGTAACAGCCGCCGCCGCCGCCCCGGGGCCCACACTTGGAGGAGGGAGGGCTTTCTTGCTTTTGTTCCCTCCGCTCACCCCGGCTTCACCTCGGCGACACCCCCAAGCCCTCACCACTCATCCCCAGCCCCCGGCTCTGTCCATTGTTTGAGGCTTTCTAGGCTGACCCCCCCCCTCCTCCCCCCGGGTTCGAGAGCCTTTTCATCCTTCCCGGCTGGCCGCCCTCGGAGCTCACTGGCTCAGCCGCTGGAAAGCCTTCGGACACTCCCCAGGCCTGCCGCCCTCCGAGCCCAGCGGTTTAAGCCCCAGGAATGACTTGGTCCTCTGCGGCTTTCTTCATGCCTCCTTCTGGAACTTGGGCCCCTTCTTCCTGGCTGCGGCCCCCCGGAGCACCCTCGTCCACTCCCGCCCCTCTCACCTGACCCCTCCCCGGCGCACACCTGTGCGGGGTGCGCGCCCCGCTGCTGCTGCGCTTTTCAGAACAATGGGCCTAGATGTCCTGTTGCGGTCCTCTGCCTGGACTCCTTTCTTTCTACCCAAGGGCCTTGGGTGGTGTCAGAGAAACAAGTCTACAAAGTTGATAGCCTCTAATCAGGTTTTCTTTTAAAATTTTAGTAAGGAGTTCTGGGGGTTGAAGTCATCGATGAGCAGCAATTCATGGGAAGACCGTTCACAATTGTCCAAAACCAGTTGCTCCTGAGTATTTTTGATTTTTCTGTGGCGATGCCCTTGGCTCAACCCCATACTTCTGTCTGATTTTGGTTGCCACATATTTTAGAGTAAGGACACCCGGAGAATTTTGCTTATTTACATATGAACCCTGTGACTGCAGCCATAAGCTCTGTATTCTTGAGCTCACATGGGTGGGGGGCGTGTAGTGGGGAAGTGTACCCAGGCCCTCTCATGGTAGGCCAACACTCCCACTCCCTAAGCCTCAACCTTTTTTTATTTACTGTAAGTGTGTGTGTGTGAGTGTAATTTTGAGATACGGTTTTGGTATATTGTACCGACTGACCTCTTTAACTTAGACTCCCAAGTACCAGGTGTGGACCCCCACCCTGGGTCTCATGACCGCTTTTTAAATCAACAATACTTATTTTTCCTATTTAGTATTAACCTTTTGTGGAACCCTTTTTTTTCTTCCTAAACTCTTAAGTATCTTGAATAAGGCCTTTAAAATAACAAACAGGTAGCATATTTTAGAAATTTTGCTTATAAATGTCAACTAAATATCATTTGCAGTTTGCTTGTTCTGTCTACATTGTAGAAAGAACAGGAGACTGTATTTGAGTTTCTTTCTGAATACTTTGTATTTAAGGTCAGACTTCTTTCATGATACAGGGTAGTATGATAATGAGACTAGTGTGCATTTGCAAAAATTAGTAAATTATCAAGTAGCAAATAATACTGTTATTTAGGAGGTTAAGTTTGTGATCTGTATTTTTATTGCTGCTGAAAGCATTTTTAGGTTTTCCACAATTAATGTTGAGATATTAGTGCATGGATGAGGTTTTTAAATAATAATAACCAAAGATCTTAAATGGAAGTAATATTTTCATTTCCAAGTATTATATTACTCAGGCCAGCAGACACGACACCCATTTTCAGTTACATCTAAATGATAAAGGTAATCATTGGTCATTTATAAAATATCTATTAAGTATTTTTTCTCCTTGAAGAGAAAATGAACTAGAGAGAAGTTCCAAGGGATTTAAAACAAGTCTGATCCCAGGAGTTTTACCTGATGCCTTAATTAATCCACAGAGACCACATTTAAGCTTCATTCTTTCTTTACTCATTTCCTAGACTTAAATTTAAGTGGGTAATGGAATTTGAAAAATGATACTGGCAGAGAAGGCAAGTATTGTAGACTTATACTACATTTTACTAACTTTTAAAACCTGCAAAAAGAAATTTTAAACCCCTAAGAAAGTATACAGGAACTTCTTAAGCTTTGGGCATATAACTTTACGGGATAAACACTTTATTTCCTAATCAGTCTTGCTTGAACTTACCTGGAACTTCCCATCATTATCAAGGCTTTATAGACCATTTAGTGATAAGCCATATGTGCATACGAGTTCTTTAGGGGCAGATGTGAATTTGAAAAGAAAATTCAACTTCCAGACAACCTTGGAAGAGTTCTCAAACACATATTCAAATATGTGGTTCAATTAGAGGCTTTCTTTATCCTGGAATGTATTTCCTAAGCCTAGAGGTACAGAAATGATAAAAAGCTTAGGTAGTTTTGTAAGCTCATTTAATTAAGAGATATATTGTTTCATTTAGCATATTACATAGAATTTTAATTATAGTTTTTCTACTTTGTGCTTAATACTAGCAATGTTTTTAGTTCTTTATTTTCAGCATAGTATTGGAGTCCAGTTCATAATAGGTGATTAGAAAATATTTGTGAATAAGTGAACCAGGACTAAGCATCAGTTCTTTTTCATTCTCTTTTTAACCTTTTATTGACAACCTACATATGTGTACACAATAGATCATGATCATAATCCCCTAACACACCCTACTTTTCCTCCCATTCCCTCTTCACTGAATCCCTTCTTTCTTACTACTTCCTGTTCTTTTTTGATGATCATTTTCTCCCCTCTTATCCTACAGGTCTTGTGTAGCCACTGTGAGGTCATGAATACCAGCCACTTAGTATCTGTAAGACAGTATTGTAAACACTCCTTCCTTTCCTTTGGCTCTTACATTCTTTCTGCTACCTCTTCCACAGTGGTTCCTGAGCTTTGGAAGGTGTGATAGAGATATCTCAGTGCTGAACACTCCACTGTTTCTTCTTATTAGCACTTTGATAAGTTTTGAGTTTTTCCAGTGGTCACTGCCATCTGAAAAGAGAAGCTTCTCTGACCAAAAGTGAGAGTAGCATTAATATATAAGCATAAATCTAAGTATTTAGATGGCAGTTTGATGGACATGATATGTCTATTTTCCCAGACAACAGTAGTAGTTTTCCCAAGGGTTATAACCTTCCCAGCTGTAAGCTTTTGATTAGGTTTTCAGTACCAGACAGGAATCTCCTCCCACAGAGCAGGCCTCAAATTCAATCAGAGAGCAGTTGGTGTCTTCCATAGCAGACATGCCACCATTGCACCAGTTGGCACATTTGGCTTGGCTGGCCAGCCATAGAGCTTGCAGGGTACACAGCTGGTTAAGACCAGTGATGACTTTTCTTTCCCAACAAGCTGCATAGCTCTTTCCAGCATCATGACAGCAAGTCAACAGGGAGGAGGCATCCAGCTCAGCTCCAGCTTGATTTCTCAGTAATCTGCAGCCCAGGTGGTGGGCCAGTTTTAAAGAAGAAGCCATGCAAGAATATCAATTTAGAGTAATGGCTTACTTATCCAAAATTTAGTTTAGAATTTGTAACCACATATTTAAAGATCCAGTAAAGAAGCAGAAGAGACTCTGAGCAACCAAATTCGATTTGGCAATTGTCTAAAAGCCTAAAATTTTCTAAGTGGAAAGAAATTTGAAGTGGAGCAGGAGGCCGCGCCAGGCTGTTGACCCTGCGCAAACACACCACACACGTCCAAGGGAACAAGGTTTTTTTAAAGGTATCCTGAGGATATTTAGTTCAGGGACTTGAGTGTTTTGCAACATTATAGTTACTAGTCAAAGTTATGCCTCCTAGTATTTACCAAAGTATGAAGATTTGTACTGTTTCTAAAAAAAGTTTTCTCAGCCGGGTATGGTGGCGCACACCTTTAATCCCAGCACTTGGGAGGCAGAGGTAGGAGGATCACTATGAGACTCCATAGTGAATTCCAGGTCAGCCTGGGCTAGAGTGAGACCCTACCTCGGAAAACCAAAAAAAAAAAAAAAAAAGGTTTTCTCTTTCAGCTTAAGTGTTGGGGCATATGTTGACAAGTGTAAGCTATCAGGAAAATTTAGGTGACAAGAGGACAACGTCATGTACCTTCTTTGAGAGGGTGGTGCTTCCAAATGAGCTGCTAGACTGCAAAGGAACCACAGACTAGCTGGTGCATGAGCTTCAGTGTCTCCTGGCTCTGCCTGCCATTATCATTAGGTGCTTTGGGAATACAGATGCATGTACTACTTTGTGCAACTGGTGTTACGTGGGTACTGGGGAATTGAACCTAGACTGGCAGACTTCATAAACAAGCGCCTTTAACTTCCAAGCCTTCTTCCATGTGCATGTGTCTCTGTGTGTGTGTGTCTCTCACACACACACACACACACACACACACACACACACGTTTTGTTTTGTTTTGTTGACAGAGAAAGAAGGAGGAGAGAGAATGGGTTCAGGTTTGTCTTAAACTCACAGTGATCCTTCCACCTCTGCCTCCCTCCTGAGTGCTGGGATTAAAGGTGTGTACTACCACAGCTGGCTGCCTTTGGTTTTTAAAACAGTCTCATATAGCCAGGCTGGCCTGGAACTGGGTCCAGGATGGCTTTAACTTCCAGTCCTTAGATCCTCTTTACCTCCCAAGTGTTGGGGTTATGGATATGCCTTAAGAACTATTTTATGGAAAACAACATTAGCAACAAAAACCCTTGCAAATCCACAACACCTATAAGCTTTTTGTATTTGTTTAAAAGAAAATACAAAGAGCCGGGCATGGTGGCGCACACCTTTAATCCCAGCACTCAGGAGGCAGAGGTAGGATTGCCGAGAGCGCGAGGCCACCCTGAGAATACATAGTGAATACCAGGTCAGCCTGAGCTAGAGTGAGGACCCTACCTTAGGGGAAAAAAAAAAAAAAAAAAAGAAAGAAAGAAAATACAAAGAATTCATAGTGGTTTTTTTTTTTTTTTTTTAAGTTTACTATGGCCTTACTATCCCAACCAACTTTTGCTTTGTATACATTTGTAAGGCAAAGGGTAGAATCATCTGTACCATAATTATTGTATGTAATGAAAGTACGAGGAAGGCACACCTAAGTTCCGGAGATAAACTGAGGCAGGTGCATGTAGTTCACAGGCCAAGGACTGAAATTTAAGTAGACATTTCTAGACAAATTGGTAAATATAGGAGGAATAAAAGGGAGAAAGGATTGTGTAGATACACACTGAAGATCAGTGATGTCCAGTAAAACCTGTAATGAGGGACATGTTTTCAGACCATCACTAACCATATGTAGATAGTACTTACTTGAAATGTGGTTAGTATTACACAATTACTTTTCAGTTTAGTTTTATTGAAATAACTACATATAGTTAGTGGTCATTGATTGTTAGGCTGAATAGATAGATTATTACTTACTGATCTTAGAGGGATACCAGGATGCACTATCAGCAACACATTCTCTCAATACTGAACATTTGTTTTCAGGCTTTTTTGTTGTACACAAAACAAAACTTTGTTGAATAAATACCTTCATGTATGTTTGCATTATAAAAGGAATATACTCCTTTCATTTCCACAAATACATTACCAGATATCAAATAGGTAGACTGCCCGAGAGTTTGTTTTGCTTAATTACATTAAGCAAGAGTGTGTGCACTTTCTAAAGTGTTGTCTGTAATATTGGCATTTCTTTTGTGGACCTTCATTTGCATATCCTACCCTCATCGATAAGGACTCATCCCAACATGGGTTTGTGAATGTGCATTATTCCATATTGTTGTTACTATTGTAGTTGTTTCTTCACAAGCCTACTTACAAAAGCTGAAATGGGATCATGTGGGCAGTCAGTGATTTCCTTTGTGAGGGACCTGTGCCACTTACTTTGTGGTTGACCACAAAAGTGTCCTGCTTACAATTTTCTTCCAATAGGTATTTTGGATTGCTGCTCCATGCCTCCACCTGCTGGTAGAGATGGCTCTTTTATTTTCTGAAAATGATGGCTGGAGAGGACACTCAGAATATGGGGGAAGAGAAACAGTAGACCACAGAACTCAGTGTCAGCAAAGCCTACTTCTGAGTAGACCAAATTCCAACTCTGGACCATTTAAGGTTCTTGGTGAATAAAGATGCAGCAGTCTTGCTTCAATGGTAAAATCATCCATTTCTGCTTTTGGAGTAACTCCCTCATGTCAGATACTTTAATTGGCATTTTTAATCGTTATAAAATCTCTTGGCACCAAGTGTGGTAGTGCACACCTTTATTTTTATTGTTTTTTTGGTTTTTCGAGGTAGGGTCTCACTCTGGTCCAGGCTGACCTGGAATTAACTCTAGTCTCAGGGTGGCCTTGAACTCACAGCGATCCTCCGACCTCTGCCTCCCAAGTGCTGGGATTAAAGGCGTGCGCCACCACGCCCGGCGAACTATTTCTTCTATCCATTGTGGGACTAAAGAAAATAGAGTAATGAAAACAAGGATTAAAAACTATTATCTCAGCCAGACACATTTTGTTCTACAGGCCGTGTTCTAGGAAAACACAACTAAAATAAATCGGCTAGAAAGTACTTTGATGAGTGACTGAAGAAACTAGACACTTAGTTTGGAAGAAAAAAGACTCAGCTTTCAGACAGGAGGTGTTGGGTTGGAAGAGGGGCATTATTAGTAAGACATGATAGAGTACTGTTTTCTGCCCAGGATTTGAAGGGCTGTCACATAAGTGAATGGAAGATACAGGAGTAAGTCAGATCTGGGTTGGTTGTGTATGCATGTTATATCCTGTCCCTACTTTGTGTCAGGTAGTGTTAAGCTTAAAGTTGTCATTTATACAAGGCATCGCAACTGTGGAAATGGGTTAATCAAGGCCCCTGTGAGTTCTCTTCTGCCTCCTCTTACCACTTGTAAAAGGGTGTTACTCTGAGTGGAAATAATGACCACTAGCTGGAAATAGTCAGGAACCCGAAAGAGAGAGCTTCTATTTGACTACACATAACTAAAAATGCATACTAAAGGAATACATTAATAAAATATTAAGGTAAATTAGTTACTTTAATTGGTCTTTATAATCCTTATAAGTGCTCTAAAAAATAAGCAATATTATTATTATTTTAAATTTGACCTTTAATTTCTTTTGTTTATTTTATTTATTTGAGAGTGATAGACAGAGAGAGAAAGAGGCAGATATATAGAGACATAGAATGGGCATGCCAGGGCCTCCAGCCACTGCAAATGAACTCCAGACGAGTGCACCCCTTGTGCATCTGGCTAACGTGGGTCCTGGGGAAATCAAGTCTCGAACCGGGGTTCTTAGGCTTCACAGGCAAGCGTTTAACCACTAAGCTATCTCTCCAGCCCTTATTTTCATTTTTTACTGAAGAGTAAACTGAACTTGGGGATTAGCTTTGTCCTTAAGTATCACATGAACCTTATCTTAGAAGGGCCTGTCAAACTGTAGCTTCATTTTTTTTTTTCCCCAAGGAAGGGTCTCACTCTAATCCAGGCTTAAAACTTCTCCCCTCTCTGCCCTCCAGGGTTCCTTTCTGGCTTCCTAGCCTCTGTTGGCAGCCCAACTTAAACATGCAATTCTAAAAATTTAAAGCTATGTACTGGAGAGAGAGCTTAGACAAGGAATACTTTTTGCTTGACAGTTCAGTTTTGGTGATCTATCCTGAGTAAACAGGTAGAAATGTTGGTAAAGATTAATCCTCAAGGAAATTCATCCTGTTATTTAGCAATGTGAAAATTTAAAATGGCAATTTTTAAATGGTTAAGTATATTCTTTCTAATTACGGAATGTGGTATTTAAAATTTTTACTTTTGTTTATTTAAGCAAAATATGGAACACTGCACGAATTCTGTCATTCTTCTGCAGGGGCCATGCTAATTTTATATGTTTCATTCCAGTTTTAGTATGCATACTCAACAAAGCAAGCACGTGGAATGTATTTTTTATATCTGCATTATGTATCTACTTTGAAGAAGTTGGCTGTAATACCATGGCTAAACAAATTTCAGTATTTTTATATCTGTGTTATATAAACACTAAAATGCTTTGAAGAATTCTTAATTGTATGAATTAAATGCTTAAAGCAGAACGAAGTAAAGAAAATCTGGGATATTCTAAAATCCCCCAATTTTATTTTAAAATAAGTCACAAATACATGTGTGTATACATAGATACAGTGAGTGAGTGAGTGAGTGAGAGAGAGCGATCATGTGTACTTTCAAAAAGAAAGAAAAGGCTAGATGGGTCACAAAATGTTCTTAAGGCAATCTGTAAATGGCAAAATTTTAAGAAAGTCTTACTTCTTTAGAAGTTTATGTAACTTTATCAACATTTGTTAACATGATTCTTCTTTTTTAATCAAAATTTAGGAATGAAAAAGTGAAGCCAGTTGAATTTGAGCCAAGATCTCTGGCAAATAGAGTGGGATGCCTGATGAGATTATAAATTCCTAGTCATTGGTGGTGGAGATAGCAGCTGGAAAGATACTTGGATGATGATACTGTCAAGAGCATTGACTCTTCTGTTTTCCTCCAAGATCACCATTCTGTAATTATTTGGGTAACTCATGTGCCAAACAGGTCTATATATAAATAAATTATACAATTGTTCACCCTCTCAGGGAAATGTCAGGAGGTAAAATGGTACAGTTATTGTCTGGAAAAAGCTGATCACAGCTGGAGAAGATATATGGAAAGCAGGTTTTCAACAGTGGTGTCAGTGGAGGAAAGAGGATTAGGAAGCTTGGAGTTGTGCTTAGGCACTGATTTCTGCTGGTAGGAAAAACATTGTTTCCTTTTTACTTTGGGAGATCATGTAGAATAGATTAGGGCTAGGAAGAGGAGGTAGGTAGATTTTGCTTCCCTCCCGTTCTTCCTTCCTCTGTTTTTTTTTGGGGGGGGGTGGGTTCTGTGGATTTAACCTATTGTCTTATACAGCTAGGCAAGGGCTCTACCACTGAGCCACATCCCCAACACTTCCTCTGTGAATATGTTGAAGTGTCAAAATTGTGGGGGAACATGCAAGAGAGGGACCAGAGTAAGTAATGCTTTAGAAGCAAGGTCAAGACTAATAGATTCTGACCTTTACCACAAGAATTTTTAAACATACTTGTAAATCCCTTCAAAGAGCCTTAGAAACAGCGAGATGCCTTCTTACAGATATTGATTTTTTTCATCTAAGTTTAGTATTTGTAAGTGATAAAATACCTGTGCTACCATGCCTGGCCTTTCCTTGGATTAGGGTTTCTCCTAGTCCTGGGAGTCTATGTACTTCCAAGCCTCTAGGGAGATGATAGTAGACCCTGAGGAGACTCAAAACTTATTGAGGTGGTTTGATTCAGGTGTCCCACATAAACTTAGGTGTTCTGAATGCTAGGTTCCCAGCTGATAGGGATTTGGGAATTAATGCCTCCTGGAGGGAGTGTATTTGGGGGGACAGGCTTATGGGTATTATAGCCAGTTTCCCCATGCCAGTGTTTGGCACACTCTCCTGTTCCTGTTGTCCACCTTATGTGGGCCAGGGGGTGATGTCCACTCTCTGCTTGTGCCATCGTTTTCCCCTGCCATCGTGGAGCTTCCCCTCAATCCTGGAATCCAAAATAAACCTCTTTTTCCCAGAAACTGCTCTTGGTTGGGTAATTTCTACCATCTTTGTGAACCTGACTGCAACAATTGTCAAAGCAGAAAAATCAGAGGATGTTGAGAGCTCAACACTAAAGGATAAGTAACATGCTCTTCAAGGCTCAGGAAACATTGTAGAAGAGGGGTCGGAAAGAATGTAAGAGCCACAGGGTGGAAAGGTATACTCTGAGGCATAGTCATCATCTCCTCACAGAGTAACTGGTGCATTCATGATCTCACAGTGATTATGGATAGCCCCACTGAGGAGGGCCTTCGTTGGAATGGGGATAGGGGAAGAGAACATAGGAGTACAACCAAATGGGAATATGACCAATGTGCAATATGTTCATGCAATAAAGTTCTCAACTAAAAAAAATAAAACGCAGAGCTGGAGAGATGCCTTAGCGGTTAAGTTGTTTGCCTGCAAAGCCAAAGGATCCAATTTGATTCTCCAGGACCCACATAAGCCAGATGCATAAGGGGGCACATGCATCTGGAGTTTGTTTGCAGTGGCTAGAGGCCCTGACATGCACATTCTCTCTGTCTCTCTCTCAAATAAATAAATAAAATTTAAATAAAATGCAGCTGGGCATGGTGACCTATGATCTTAATACCAGCCCACAGGAGGCAGAGGGTGGAGGATCACCATGAGTTTGGGCCACCCAAGCAGGCTCCCTTTCATAATCATGAGCTGTGCGATCTGGTTAGGTATCTCTTCATCCTCTTCCCTTCCTTACAGTGGTCTCTGCTGTCTGTGAATTTGCTAGCATTGCTGTCTCTTGCACTTTGCTTTGATTCATTCCAGAGACCCAGAATCCTTTCATGTTGTCTTGTCACTCAAATCCCAGCTCAGTCTTTGCAAAGCAACCATCCTTGGTTCTCCTATTTAAAATACATTCCTCTCCTTCCCCCATTCACTTGTTTTATGTATGGCACATGCCACTTTCTGCCTACCTGGCTTTTACCACCACCTCCCCTATTACCTCTGCCACCACAGATGTGTGGTCCCAACACAGAGATCTTGTTTTCCATATTTGATGTTGTGTCCCTAAAGTGCAGCAGTAGTTAAGGGTCTGGACAGAAGCATCAAAGCAGCTTACTCTTAATTCCAGAGCATGTTATCATAGCTTTTCTTTGAATGAATCTCAAGTTGTATATTTTATAATAATGCTATATTGCACCTTCATTTTTATCCCTTTTCTAAATTTCTCTCTATTACTGGAACCCTTAATCTTTCAATGTATGTGTTACAGTCAGGTTTGCATTGCTGGCAGAAAATGTAACCAAGAGCAGCTTGTTGCGGGGGGAGTTGATTTTGGCTTACAGACTGGAGGGGAAGCTCTATGATGGCAGGGAAAATAATGACATGAGCAGAGGGTGGACATCACCTCCTCACCAACATTAAGGTGAACAGCAGCAACAGGAGAGTGTGCCAAACACTGGCAAGGGGACACTGGCTGTGACACCCATAACCCCACCCCCAACAATACACTGCCTCAAGGAGGCATCAATTCCCAAATCTCCATCAGCTGGCAACCTAGCACTCAGCTCAGAACACCTAAGTTCATGGGGGACACCTGAATCAAACCACCACATTCCGCCCTGACCCACATAAACTGATAACTATACATGATGTAAAATGTAATGAATTCAGTCTCACTTTAAAGCTCCCTGTAGTTTTTATCAATTCTAATGATGATCAAACATTCCCATTATTACAAGATCTTTTTACTGAGCCATAATATCAGAAAATCCCTCTAGGGGCTGGAGGGATGGCTTTGTGGTTAAGGCCTTTGCCTGCAAAGCCAAAGGACCCAGGTTCAATTCCCCAGGACCCACATTAGCCAGCTGCACAGTGCCTGGAGGCCCTAGCATGCCCATTCTCTCTCTCTCTCTCTCTCTCTCTCTCTCTCTCTCTCTCTCCCTCCCTCTTTCTCTGTCAAATAAATAAAAATAAACTTTAAAAAAATCCCTCTAAAGCCCATAATAGCACAGAATAAACATTCATACTGCAAAAGATGGCATTAGGCTTAACTAAGAAATACTCAACCAATACAAGATTTAAACCAGGGAAGGGGCCTGGAGAGATGGCTTAGTGGTTGAGCACTTGCTTGTGAAGCCAAAGGAGGCTCATTTCCCCAGTACCCACATAAGCGAAAAGCACAAGGTGGAACATGCATCTGGAGTTCGTTTGCACCCGTCCTGTCTCTCTGCCTGTTTCTTTCTCTCTTTGTCTGTTACTCTCAAATAAATAAATAAAAATAAACTTAACAACCAGCGAAAAACATCAAACTCTGGAGCTCCAAGTCCAACAACTCTTAGCCAGTGACAAGTCTTTGGAGCTCCAATTCCACCCCTCCATCTAGGTTACTCTCAGTCCTGGAAAACATCTGGAGATGGCAGCTCTCCTTAGCAGCCATCTTGTGTTTCTGGCATTGCCACTAGGTCTCCACTGCAACCCACAATCCATCCTCAGGGCTCCATTTTGTCTCCATGCAGGCATCCTGCAAACCTGCTTCACACTGCCTATGGCCATTTCCAGAACACAAAACGATGTTGCAAGTTCAGTGACTCTCTCTTCCCTGCATTTCTTAAACTCCATAATACCAGGTGGGGTGCCAGTTTGTTAATCCAGGGTAGAATAAAGCAGACTTTGAGGACAGGACACTCCTTCAGCATTCAGGCCCCTTTAAAAAATTCCATTTTTCTATTGTCCCAGTGCAGGTCAGCTGGCCCACTCTCAATGGTTGTAATCTCTTATGCAATTGCAGCTGAACAGGCAGTGGTTTCAGCCCAAAGATTTCATCCATATCTCTCTGCACACACCAGTCCATTTCAATGCAGCCCTGCACAAGTTCTCAAGACACAGGCATAGCAGCAAGCCTTTCACATAAACTGCTTCTAGCCCAGTCCAAGTAAAGTTCTTTCTCATCCTCACAAGCCAAACCTCACAGTCCGTAGATCTTACTGCATTCAGGTCTTTCAACTCTGACCAGAATGGTCCATCAAGCTGTACTTATAATGCTGCAAGGTGTCTCTTTAGACCAAGGTTTCAAATTCTTCCACATTCCTCTTGAAAATCAGCTCCAAAAAAGGCCAAAGCCACACAGTTAGGTTTCAAGCAGCAATGACCCCACTCTCAATACTACTTTACTGTTGCAGTCAGGTTTGCATTGCTGGCAGAAAACACCCAACGAAGAGCAGCTTGTGGGGGGAAAAAGTTGGCTTATAGACTTGAGGAGAAGTTCAATGATGGCAAGGGAAAATGATGACATGAGCAGAGAGTGGACATCACTTCCTGGTCAATATCAGATAGACAACAGCAACAAGAGAGTGTACCAAACACTGGCAAGGGGAAAGTGACTATAATACCCATAAGCCTGCCCCAACAATACACTGCTTCCAGGAGGGTCTAATTCCCAAATCTCCATCAGCTGGGAATCTAGCATTCAGAACACCTAAGTTTATGGGGGACACCAGAGTCAAACCCCCACAGTATGTTAATCTCATGTAAGAATGCCCTAAGATAGAAGTCAGTTTCCTACAGCAGCTCTGCTGCAAGTGGAGTTCTAGGATTTGAACTTGGACTTCCTTCCAAGTGGAACTCTTCTGTGCTCTGCTGGTGTGGAGGCTGGAGCTTTGAGTGAGTGGGAGGTAGAAATCCAGAATTAGAATAGTAGCCCTGTCCCTTTGAATAGAAATAGCAAACACTTATTACTTGTTTCTATAAGAAGAACTGGGAGGTATTTAAATAGAACTTGAGAAAGTAACTCAAAAAAATTTTTTTGAACTAGAGTTAATATGGGCTTGCAAGGATATAAAAAAAAACTAAAAAAAATAGAATGCATGCTCCTACCATCTAGAAATAACCACAATTAACATTTTAAAACATTTAAATACTATATTTTTTCTGTGCAGAAATGAAATACTGTGTTTTATATATATGTGTGTGTGTGTGTGTGTGTGTGTGTGTGTGTACATATATATATATGCATGCTTACTTGGAGTTTAAAATCCTATCCTGATATAATTAGCATATTTCAGATTTGTCAAATGTTCTAGAATAGTAGTGATAATTTACATTTATATAAGATATATTTATATATTCTGTGAATAGTATATAAGTGCTTTCTTATGCTTTGCTACCAATTTTTACTCTTATATCTTAGATTTTTGTTTATAGTCAACTTATATTTCATATTACCTGCTACATATCTTCTATGAGTTTTGTATATTGCCAGTTTTTCTGCATTTTAGCGTATCTATTAAATTGATTTTTGAATGATTTTATATTGAAAATAATAAAGGCAGTACTAGTAGTATTTTTTAGTATTTTTAAATCTACATGTAAACTTGTCTTCAACATACGAATTTGACACTGTTTATTCACTTGAATAAAACAAAATTTTGACGGTTTCTACTCTATTTTCTTTTTTTTCTCATTATTAACATTTTCCATGATTATAAAAAAATATCCCATGGTAATTCCCTCCCCCTCCCACTCTGTTTTCAATATTGGTAAAATTTTGACTGTTTTTCTGTCTGTTTTCAATATCAGTAAAAGAAAGACATAATGAAAACAAGAATGTGGAATTAGAAGAAAAAATTATGCTTGGAAAAGTATATTGAAGACTAAAGACTTGAGAATTGTGTGGGCTGCTGAATCATTTTCCCTGTTAATGTGACTGTCACGCAGTCATCTGCCAGCAAGTCTTTTTAATTTTGTGATACCTCCAATTTTATAGTAAGAAAAATGAAGGATAGGACCCATTTTAGATAACATTTCTAATTCTTTTCTCAAATTTTAAAGAGAACATGTTAAACGTTACACAGGGATTTAGGAACTTGCAGTGTTAACATGGAATAGCACTGTAGTGAAGGCAGAGCATAGAGTATTTGAAATGTGTACAAATATTTTTTGATTTCATATCACAATGAAAATAATTCATTTTGAGAGAAAACCTTTCTGGAACTGACTTTGAGCATTTTTGTGGATGGTAGGCCTCAGCTCATTTCCATTTGAAGAGAATATATTGTAAGGGTTTTCTATCTTTTTAACACCATCAGAAGTGCTTTTTGCTTATTTTAGAGACTGGTTCACTTGGGCTATGTGAGAAGAGCCACTGGGAATGTATAATAAAATTTTAGTATTTATTTGTATTTTATTTTTTTCTTTTAAAAATATTCTTGTGCTCACTTTGGCAGCACATATACTAAAATTGGAACAATACAGAGAAGATTAGCATGGCCTCTGCACAAGGATGGCACACAAATTCTTGAAGCGTTCCATATTTAAGTGTGTGTGTGTGTGTGTGTGTGTGTGTGTATTCCCCCCCTTGGGCTGGAGGTATGGCTTAGCTGTTAAGATGCTTGCCTACAAAGCCAAAGGACCCAAGTTCAATTCCCCAGAACCCATGTTTGCCAGATGCACAAGGGGTGCACTTGTCTGGAGTTCGTTTGTAGTGGCTGGAGGCCCTGGAGCTCCCACTCATTTTCTCTCTCTATCTCCCTCTTTCTCTGTCAAAATAAATAAGTAAAATATGTTTTTTTCTTGTTTATTTGCAAGGAGGGAGGGAGGAAAGAAGGGCTGTAACAGGGCCTCCTGCCATTGCTGATGAACTCCAGATGCATGTGCCACTTTATTTACCTGGCTGCATGTGTGTGCTGGGGAATCAAGCCCAGGCCTTCAGTCTTTGCAGGCCAACACCTTTAAGCACTTAGCCATCTCTTCAGCTCATGTTTAATTTTTTCCTAATATGCTAATTTAGTTTATATGACCTGAAACACTTGAAAGTGTGTTTCTAATTTATAAATAAATGCATTGCAGGGCTGGAGAGATGGCTTAGCGGTTAAGCGCTTGCCTGTGAAGCCTTAGGACCCCGGTTCGAGGCTCGATTCCCCAGGACCCACGTTAGCCAGATGCACAAAGGGGCGCACGCATCTGGAGTTCGTTTGCAGTGGCTGGAGGCCCTGGCGTGCCCATTCTCTCTCTCTCTCTCTCTCTCTCTATCTGCCCCTCTCTCTCTCTGTCACTCTCAAAATAAATAAAAATGAACAAAAAATTAAAAATAAAATAAAATAAGTGCATTGCAAATTCAGAGACCAAGACCAATGCTTTAGAATCTGTCCATTGCTATGCATTCTTCCCTGTGGGTTTGGGGGGGGCAGCCATACCAATATACATATATATATACGTATGTGTGTATATATAAACTTTTTTTTTTTTTTTTCGAGGTAAGGTCTCATTCTAGCTCAGGCTGACCTGGATTTCACTATGTAGTCTCAGAGTGGCCTCAGACTCATGGTGATACTCCTACCTTTGCATCCCAAGGGCTGGGATGAAAGGCATGCACCACCACACCCGGCTGTATATAATATTTTAAAGAGCTTTTGAATTCACTTACCCTCAGCACAGCTGCCCCTATCTACTGCTTTATCCTGACTTCAGTTTGTTTGATTAGACCATGAGTCCCTTTAACAGTGGATAATGTTTAGTTCTGTTCAGCCCAGTGCACCAGCAATCCTATCAGTGTCCCAGTCCTACTGATAATGCAGCTCTTGATCTTCCTACACTCCCTCCTTTTTTGGCTTCCTCAAATGCCATTCTACCCATTGCCATGAAATCCAGACTTTTAACATGTTATGTGCTATCTCACGGCACCACTATTACTTCTTAGGATGATAACAAGGATTTCTGCAGAGCCTCTTGCAGTGGTAGTAGTTTTCAGATTTCCTCATTAAAAGCTGGAGAGATTATAACTAGAATGTAGGGCAAGTTTCTAACCCTTGAGTGTATAAATGGTCTTGGCTTTTTCCTGGGTGGGGCCTTGGTTGATTTAGTAGGTTGACTTTAGGCAGTTCTTGCCTCCCGCAACCTGTGGAATATCCCAGGTCAACACACCCTCTTTGTTTTCAGCATAGCCATAGAACTAAACCAAAAAGAATTATTACAATTTTTGCATGTTAGAAACTGGATCAGCTTACATAGGCAAAAACCATTGATGTATAGTAGAAGTGTAGTGTGAGCCAATATATAATTTAAATTTTTCTTATAGCCACAGTTAAACAAAGTAAAATGAAACAGGTGTGACTATATCCAAAGCATTATCAACATATATATAAGCTATAAATCAACATAGTATAAGTTGCACGTGGTGGCGTGTGCCTTTAATGCCAGCACTCAGGAGGCGGGAGGCAGAGGTAGGAAGATCACTGTTTCAAGGCCAGCCTGTACTAGAGTAAGGCCCTACCTTGAAAACAATAACAGCAGCAGCAACAAGACAAAAATACTAATATATTTTATTTTGTAGTTCTGAATAGTAAGTCCGAAATCCAGTGTATCTTTCACTTGGAACACATATCTGTTCTGACTATAGCCACAAGGAGTTAATTCAGTCTCCTTGGACAGCACAGATCTAGAAATACTGACATTTTATAGTGCTTACAGTTGGTTTTTTGTTATTAGGTAAATTTGTTGGGGTGTTACTGTATGAGATTTTGAACATTACTACTTCTTCAAGCATTAAATTTAGTTATTTAGATCGTGGAGATCAAGATTATATGTAAGTTATCTGCATTTGTAGAGATACGTAATCTCAAGAATGTGAAGATTGCCAAATTGTAGCTTTATTTTGCCTCTGAGTTGGACTAAATCTTTAATCTTGATTTGGGGCAGGGGAACTTGCTGTTTTATGTGAACTTGTGCTTGTCACAGTACTGCAGTTCTCTTTCAAGGAGATTATCATGGTTAGGGTAGTTGCTCCGCAAGAAAGGGCATGAAGCTTTTTGAGGTCAGATTCTGACATATTCTTGTACTGAAGCTTTTATTTTCTCTAAAAAACTTTCCAGTATAAAAGCTAAAAACAAAACCCTCCACAAAGACTCATGTCCCAGAAGAACATGGATCCTTCATTCATTAAGCATTACAGAAAGCTAGCTATGTTGCAGACCAAGAGCTTTGCATTTTTGGAATATTAACCAGAGGACCTATAGTTTTTACTGTTAGGAAAGTAGGTTGGATAAAAATTCCTTAATTTGGGGGCTGGAGAGATGGCTTAGCGGTTAAGGCGGATGCCTACGAAGCCTAAGGACCCCAGTTCGATTCTCTAGGTCCCATGTTAGCCAGATGCACAAAGGGCCTCATGCATCTGGAGTTCGTTTGCAGTGGCTGGAGGCCCTGGTGTGCCCATTCTCTCTCTCTTCTCTCTGTCTCTAATAAATAAATAAATAAGGGCTGGAGAGATGGCTTAGCGGTTAAGCACTTGCCTGTGAAGCCTAAGGACCCCGGTTTAAGGCTTAATTCCCCAGAACTCATGTTAGCCAGATGCACAAGGGGCTGCATGCGTCTGGAGTTCGTTTGCAGTGGATGAAGGCCCTGGTGTACCCATTCTCTCTCTCTGCCTCTTTCACACTCTCTCAAATAAATAAATAAAAATGAACAAAAAAAATTTAAAAATAAATAAGTAATAAAAATTCCTTAATTTGGGCAGGAGAGATGGCTTAGTGGTTAAGCGCTTGCCTGTGAAGCCTAAGGACCCCGGTTCGAGGCTTGGTTCCCCAGGTCCCACGTTAGCCAGATGCACAAGGGGGCGCACGCGTCTGGAGTTCGTTCGCAGAGGCTGGAAGCCCTGGCGCGTCCATTCTCTCTCTCTCTCTCTCTCTCTGTCTTTCTCTCTGTGTCTGTCGCTCTCAAATAAATAAATAAATAATATTTAAAAAAAATTCCTTAATTTAGTTTGAAATGCTTTTACTGTTTTAAGAATGAAAGCCTCATTTGTTTAAAGCAACTATTGCAATTTTTCAAATTTGTCAAGATAATTTAAACATTATGATTGAAAATGGGAAAAGAATAATTATCCCACCACCACAATATTATTTACTGTACTTACATATTTTAAGGAAGTAGTGATCATTGGATACATTTACTCTTAGTTTCTTTGGAATATAATATGTTTTCAAGTATGCATTTATAATGTTAGTTTTTATAATAAGGGAACATTATTTCACTGTCTTTTTTTTTTTCAAGGTAGGTTTCCACGCTAGCCCAGGCTGACCTGGAATTCACTATGTAGGGTGGCCTTAAACTCACAGGGATCCTCCTACCTCTGCCTCCCAAATGCTGGGATTAAAGGTGTGCGCCACCACGCACGCCCGGCTGTTTCACTGTCTTACAATAGCTTGGAGATGTGTAGGCTAGTGAAGTCGTGCTATTTTTCATGGTTTGCCAGTTGCTACCAGATCACACTTGAGACTTTGGAAAGGGAAAGAGAAGCAATTCAAGGCAGTTTGCTGTTGAGACCATAAGATGACATAACAAAGAAAGATTAAATCAGTAGAAGTCCTAAAATAAATAAGGCAAACATCAAGTTCCATAGCTCTAAGTCCAACATCTCTTAACCAGTCTGTAGTTCGAATCCCACCCTTCCAGCTAGGTTGCTTATAGCCTGGGAAAATTTCATACCATGCTGGCAGCTCTCCTTAGCAGTCATTCCACAGTCCTGGCATCTCCAATGGGCCTCCTCTGCAACCCACGGTTCATCCTCATGGCTCCACCAGGCCTCCAGGCAGGTATTCCAATAAGCTTGCTTCACTTCACCCAGGACCCTTTCAAAATACCAAAACTGTTGCAAATCTAATGACCCTCTCTTTCCTGCATTTGTTATACTCTGTAGTACCAAGTGGGCTACCAACTTGTTGATCCAGGGAGGAATGAAGTAGACTTTAAAGAACAGGACACTGCTTTAACATTCAGGACCCTTACTTTCAAGAATTAGTATTCTTCCTTCTGTCCCAATAGAGTTCAGCTGGCCCAAGCTCAGTAATTGTTATCTCTCAAACATTTGCAGCTGAATGGGCAACAGTTTTGGCACAAAGATTTTCTTTCTTTCTGTGCCATATCCTTCTGCTCACACCAGTTCATTTCTATGCAATGTAGGCCTGCACAAGTTCTCAGGATATGAGAATAATAGCAAGCCTCTCTCACAAACTCCTTCTAGACCAGTTCCAACAAAGTTCTTTGTTCCCCTCATAAGCCAAACCTCACTGTCCTTAGTTCTTACTGCATCCAGATTTTTCAGTTCTGACCAGAAAGGTCCATGAAGCTTGCCTTCAGTACCACAAGGCATCTCTTAGATCAAGATTTCAAATCTGGGGGGAGGAAGGGTATTACCATGGGATATTTTTTTATAATCATGGAAAAGGTTAATAAAAATTAAATAAAATTTAAAAAGAAAATAAAAATAAATAAATAAATAAATAAAAGATTTCAGATCTTTTCACATTGCTCCCACAGGTCAGTTCCAAATGCAACACAGGTTTCTAGCAACAACCTCACATCTGATACCACTTTACTGTTGTAGTTAGCTTCATGTTGTTGGCACAGAGCACCCAACGAAGAGCATCTTGTGGGAGGAGAGGGTGTATTTTGGCTTACTAACTCTAGGGGAAGCACCATGATGGCTGGGGAAAACCTGATATGAGCAGAGGCTGGACATCACCTGGCCAATATGAGGTGGACAACAGCAGCAGGGGAGTGTGCCATACACTGGCAAGGAGAAGCTGGATATAATACCCTTAAGCCTTCTCCCAAAAACTTACTTCCAGAGGGCTCCAACTCACAAATTGCCACCAGATAGACAAGTAGCATTCAGAGCACATAAGTTTACAGGGACACCTAACTCAAACCACCACATTAAGGAATAAGTCAGTATCCAAGGAGATGCTGTTATCAAAAATCCTAAGATTTAACAACAACAATGAAATTGCAAACCAAAAAGCATTCGTAGAAAGTGTTTCAGTTCCTGGTTGTTGGATTTGGGAATGATATCCACTGTTGTAAGTATATTAAAAGAACTAAAGACAGGTGGTTCAGTCATCATGGGCTGCCCATGACTTTGCAGGCCTGTTTGAGAGGCCCTCGCTGAGCAACAGAGGCAGGGAGCATGGAAGGCAGCTATATAACTGGCTTTTAAGATCCTCTTCTCACAAAACCTTTGTGTACTTTGCCGTAAAGAACTGTCGAGAACAGTACCATTGGCCTTACATAAGACATTTTACCTAGTGGTCAGAAAGCAGTCTGCTTCATGGGTGCTGCCTTTCAGAGAAGAAAGCCTGTTCTATCATTCCAAGTAAGACCCAGTGCCACTCATCTTGTTTTCTTGCCAGGATCATATGTGGGACTCTGCAGTGGGCCCTGTGAGATGGCCAAGCAACAGTTCTATGTGGCAAACGCCAAGTGTGGCACAGCTGGCTGCAAAAAATGCAAGGAGATGATTGTGAAGGGTGTATGCCAAATTGGTGAAGTGGTACCCAATTCTGAGAGTCTGGGGGCAATATGAAAGAGTGGTACCACATTAAATTCATGTTTGAGAAACTGGAGAGGGCACGGGCCACCATAAAAAAAAAAAAAAATCAAAGACCATACTGAGTTAGAAGGCTGGGAAGAGCTTGGAGATGATGAAAAGGAACAGATAACAGTATGTTGCAGATCTGTCTTCTTCTAAGGTAGCAAGCACATCAAAGAAGAAAGTATTGTCCAGGCCAAGTTGAATATCACTGGCCAGGTGATACCCCAGTGAAAGGTGGCTGCTTCATTTGCTACCAGTGGCAATTCCTGGAAATTTTCCTGTTTTTCAGCCAACCCTAATAACTCTGAGCAAGCCCCCTCAAGCCCTACCCCTAAGACAAGTCTGTCCTCAAGCAGATGTGACCAAACACAAGGACTGTTCAGAAATTGTGTGCCATGGTGGCTGATAATCCTGGCCATAACACGAAGACCCAGATCTTCCAGGATTTCTTGCAGAAAGGCTCAGTGGGAGATGGCTTCCAGGGTGACGTGTACTTGACAGTTAAGCTGTTGCTGCCAGGTGTCATTAAGAGTGTTTACAACTTGAATGATAAGCAGATTGTGAAGCTTTTCAGTTGTATTTTTAACTGCAACCCAGACGACATTGCACACAACCTGAAGCAGGGTGGTGTGTCAGAGACCAGTTTTTGAGCAGAGCAAGTCCCTGTCGTCATGGTCGTCCCCCAGTCCCTTGCTGTTCAGGAAGTGGATGTGTTCCTCCTGCGCCTCTCCAAGCTCACCACCGAGGACGAGCAGCAGCAGGCCCTACAGGACACTGCCCCCAGCTGTACAGCCAAAGACCGTAAGAGCATCAGCAGGTTGATCAAACACACCTGATGATGAACTCAGGTGCAAAACATATGTTAGATGCCCTCCACCCCGATGCCTACAAAGCCTGCAAAGCTTCTTGCCGTCTGCGAGATGTGACGAAGCAGGAGCCGGTCCTTCACAGTGAGCAGGAGGTGCCGAAGGAGCCAGGCCAGCACCGAGCTCTGAGCGTTCGGGCCTCACTGATGACACCTGTGCCACCCTCGCCAGCCCGGGTCTGCGAGTCCATCAAGTATGCCGTGAAGAAGTGTCCTAACGGCATGCTCTCTGAGATCAAGTATGACGGGGAGCCGCTCCCGGTGCATCCATTTCAGATACCTCAGCTGCGGTCTCAAGCCTGTCCCGCCTCACCTCACAAGACGGCACTTTTCAAGGACTGCATCACCCAGGCCTTTCCTGGGGGCCGCAAAATGATCTTGGATTTCAAGGTCCTCCTGCTCAACAACTGCCCTGGCAAGCCACTGCCCTTTGGGACACTGGGAGTTCACAAGAAAGCAGCTGCCTTCTAAGATGCTAATGTCTGCCTATTTGTATCTACTTTAATGATGTCAGCTTGATGGGCAGGCCTCTCTCTATGTGAGTGTCTATATGAGTGACAGAAGTTTCTTTATGATAACATGGTTGAAATCCCCAACCAGATCATGTTCTCCGACATGAAGCCAGTCACCAAAGCCTTGGACCTGGCTGACATGATAAACCTGGTGACCTGGAAGGGTTTGTGCTGAAAGATGGGAAGGGTGCATACAAGCCTGGAAAGCAGCACTGTCTGAGAGTTATAAAAGACTGAATGAGGGGCCCATGGCCGACACAGCAGATCAGGTGGTTCTTGGAGCCTTCTATGGGCAATGGAGTAAAGGTGACATGATGTCAGTCTTCCTCGTGGGTTGCTATGGTCCTAGCAGCCAGAAATGGTGCATGGTAACCAAGAATGCAAAAGGCCCTAATGATGTCCCTCTTGCTCACCTGCAAGAGTTTGATTTGGTAAAGATCAGCAAGGATCCCAACAAAATACCCAGTTGGCTGAAGATCAACAAGATCTGCTATCCTGTCTTTATCGTCTCAGACCCAAAGAAAGCTGCTGTGTGGGAGATCGCAGTGGCAGAATTCTCCAAATCTGACACTCTCACTTCTGATAGAACCTCCATCCGATTTCCTCGCTGGACCTGAATCCAGGGTGACAAGGACTAGAAATCTGCCACTAACCTTCCCTACTCAAGGAACTCTACCAACTGTCCAAGGAGAAGGATGATTTCACCGTAGTGGCTGGAGATTTACTGGAGGCACCAATGGCTAGAATGAGAGCACCTCTGTCTGCTGTGCCTTGCAAGGCTCCCCAAGCAAGTTCTCTGCCAGTGACAAGAAGGCTAAAGGGAAGCTGAGTAACCCCAACAGCAGAGGCAACAAGCTAGCTGCAAAGTCTCCCCCCATCAGACCAGGAGAGAGGCTGGGGGTGAGGTTTATTTCCAGTGAAAGTAGGGAGAAGAGGAAAGCTACTGATGAGGCCCCACACCAGACAAAGGCACTGTTGGACATCCCCAGAAGGCTGCTCCACTTGCCACCCCTACTGTAGACTTTAGACATCTCATGTGCTTCTATGTGGCATTCATGGAGGCCCTAGTGCATGAATTTGACATGGCCTCAGCCACACATGTGCTGGGTAGCAGGGACAAGAACCCTAAGGCCCCACAGTGGATTTGGGCATGTATTGGAAGTGGAGGTTAGTAGCTTCCCCCTAGGACTTGCCTGGACTTTGTTCTCTTCTGGGCCATCCTCTCCCACCCCCTCCACTACGGGAGGCTCAGGTGGGAGCAGGTAAGGGGGTGATTTCTCCTCTAAGCAGTGCTTCTTCTAAAACCCCTTAGCTTTTGTGGTGTCTTCTGGTCCAGCAGTTAGATACTAGTGAAATCAGAGTCTCTTGTGTAATCTTATCTTGCAGATCTGGGCGCTGGCTTTATCATCATTATTATTTAAAAAAAAAAAAAATTAAAGGGGGGCTGGGGAAATGGCTTAGTGGTTCAGTCATTTGCCTATGAAGCCTAAGGATCCAGGTTTGATTTCCTATTACCCACATAAACCAGATGCACAAGGGGGCGCATGCATCTGGAGTTCGTTTGCAGTGGCTGGAGGCCCTGGTGCACCCATTCTCTCTCTGTGTCTGCCTCTTTCTCTCCCTCTTTCAAATAAATAAATAGAGTGACAAAGTGTAGCTGTTAAAGGTGCCGATGATCAAACCTAGGGCTTCATGCATGCTAGGCAAGTGCTTTACCACTGAGCTACAATTTGTATAGATCAATCTTAAGCCAGGCATGTTAGTGCATCACTGTGATCCCAGAACTCAGGAGGAAGAGGCAGGAAAATCAGGAGTTCATGGCTAGCCTGGGCCACATGTAGACTTGTGTCTTAACACACACAAAAAGCATCTGTCCTTTTCCTACCAGTTCACCCTAGTCTTCTTCAGACCAAGGAATGCAGGCTGGGCAGAATCTTTCCCTTCTTTGCCTGCTCCCTTTACTGCCAGACATCTTCAAACTCTTAAGACTGACCTCAGAATGCCCTTTTAAAAATATATATATTTATAAGAACTTATATTCTGCCTGGTCCCTTTTTGCCAAGAAAACAAAACTGAGTTTACTCTATGTTCTGTTGTGGTATGGTCCCAGCTCACAGGGAGGGGCTAGTAGCAGTTGGGAATGTCTGTCTTTAGAGGAGGGAGATTACTTGGGCTACTCAGGTGCAGCTACTCAGGAAGCTGGTTCTATTACCCTGAACTCTGGATTGCTCTCCGAAGTGCAGTCTCATGGCTGAGGACAAATGTATTTATACCTTCCTACCCAAGGCTAGCTCCCATGCCACCTGTGACTGATTTACTTGAACAAGAGGAAGATGATTTGAATTCATAAGATTTCTGCAGCAGTGGAAGTATCCTGTTAAGCCTGAGCTGCTTAGCAGAACTAGCCACAACCGCTGTCAAGCACTTGAAATGTGGCTAGCGTGACTGAGGAACCCAAGTTCTCATTTTAATGCAGCTTCATGTGCCCAAGTTAGCAGTGTCCACCACATTAGACAGCCCATGTTGACGGGCCCACTTCAAGTCAGAGTCCTGAAATGTAATAGTGTAACCTACTATCTAAGCATCAGTTCCCCAGTACAGTGAGAAGCACCACTCCTGTGTAAAGCATGTGGCACAGAACCCAGCACTTTTACCTATTATGCTATTGCTGGACGTAAATCGGACCTCACTTAAGAGGAGGCCTTGGCGTACAACCTCAACCCTCAAGTACATTTTAAGGGTCACATTCACCTCTGAGTGCAGACTTATCTGTGCCTTTGTGGTGGGAGATTGGCTTGGCATCCACATCCATGCCCAGTTCTTGATGATCAATTCTACCTTATTCACAAATCAGCAGGCTTGTATGCCCATCTCTTGTGAGGGCCCATTAGATACAGAGGGCCACACTGACTCCTCCATACTCAACTAAAATAAAGGCATTAGGAGGCAGCTTGCCAGTGGCTGACCTTGGCTTTCTTCTACCATTTCAGGTGTGGGGAGAGAGGACAGGAGGTGTAGGTATCCCCCACACTAGTGCAAGACATTTGATGTTTTTGAGTAGGCACTACTCAGACTCTGAGACACTTTTTAGGGTGTGCATAGCAATCTCCCCATGATACTTTTTTGAGCCACGCGGGATCCAAAAGCTGCGGTCAAACAACTGGCTCCTCTAACCGTCCTTAGATTCCTTTCTCCTCAGGCACAGAAGGCACCTCTACCCAGTGTAAATACCTAACCTCACTTGGTGCTTCTCCTCATTTGATCTTGGGAGTCACCCTTTTCCTCCTAGCTCCGTTCTCTTCCAGGCTGTTCTGTGGTCTCTCCCACATACTACTTGTGAGATCTTAGGCAGCACCACTGAACAGGGATATAGTGACCAAGGGCAGGTGGCCCAAGCATCTCCGAAACTGGAGTGCCGTTTCAAGAGCAGAACCCATGTGTGCACGAGATGTGCCTGTCAACTATTTCTTGTGTCGGTAAGCTGCCGAGTCTCCGGGGTTATTCCCACACTAGATGGGACAAGCATCCATATTAAAACTTTATTACACAATTATAAAGCAGAGGTCTATAACTAAAAAAAAAAAAAAAATACACTTTTGGGTTTGTTGTTCTTGTTTTGAGTCCAGGCTAATCTGGAATTCACTGTGTAGTCTCCGGCTGGCTTTGAATTCACAGAGATCCGAAGGCTGGGATTAAAGGCTTGTGTCACCATGCCTGGCTTGCTTTTTATCCTACTTTCACCCTAGTTTCACTAGTATCTACAGGTAAATCTGAGACTCTTGATATAAGCCACTTGAAACACCACATTCACATCCAAGAGATTTTAATAAACTTATACAATGTCTGTTGAAGCTGATCCTTACACAGCTTACTAGTTTGGGTCAGTCTATTCCAACATGTGAACCAGTCAGCTGTCCATGTCTTTCAAACAAGCCTCAGCTGAAATCTCAGAGCAGTCACAGCAAAATCCACAGAAGAGTTGGAAGGATTGGATGCTTTCGTGGTAATTACGACCAAGGATTCGTGAAGGAAAGAGGGAACTCAAGGATAAAAAATGAATGAGGTTTTCTACTTGGGTTGGGATGTTAACTGGAATGGACTCTGGCAACTCCCAACTTTTGTTTGGTGTAATTAATAAAGACTGTGCCTGACCGGTGGTGGTGGTGGGGTGAAGAACTAAAGGAAACCATACTTAAATAAGTAAAAGTGCATAAAATAGAATTTTCATAGTGACATAGAAGTTACTAAAAGAAAAATAACAAAAACATTAGTCCTTGATATGATGTGGCAAGAGTATAATTCACCTTCTCCAAAACATGAAACATATAGCCAATCTCGAGATTTTTTTTTTTTTTTTAAGGTAGGATCTTGTGTAAGCTCAGGCTGACCTGTAGTTCACTATGTAGTTTCAGGCTAGCCTCGAACTTACAGTGATCCTCTACTTCTGCCTCTTAAGTGCTGGGATTAAAGGTATGTGCCACCATGCCCAGATCAAGATCATTCATAAAAGGGCAGCTGACCAGTATTCTTTAGAACTGTCAAGATCATGGAAAAATAAATTGTTGTGGATCAGAGGCAACTAGAGACATGATAACTAAATATAGTGTGATACCCTGGATTGTATCCTGAAACAGTAAAATGACATTCGACTGGAGAGATGGCTCAGGAGTTAAAAGGACTTGTTTGCAAAGCCCAACAGCCCGGGTTTGATTTCCCAGTACCCATGATGTAAAGCCATGTGCACAAAGTGACATATGCATCTGAAGTTTGTTTGTAGTGGCAGGAGACCTTGGCTTGCCATACTGATATGTACTTCCCCTCTTTCTTTGTGTTAAATGTGTCTGTCTCTTTCTCAAACAAAAATAGTTTTTAAAAAAAAAGAAAGAAAGAAAAAGGGCTAGAGAGATGGCCTAACCATTAAGGTGTTTGCCTGTGAAGACTAAGGACCCAAGTTCAATTCCCCAGTACCCATGTCAGCCAGATGCACAAGGTGATAAATACATTTGGAGTTCCTTTGCAATGGGTAGAGGCCCTGGGCACACCCATTCTCTCCTTCTTCTCTCTCAAATGAATAAATAAAAATGTTTTAGGGCTGGAGAGATGACTTAGTGGTTAAGGTACTTGCCTGCAAAGCCTGAGGAATCATGTTCAATTTCCCAAGACCCACATAAGCCAGATGCACAAGGTGGCATATGCATCTAGAGTTCATTTGCAGCAGCTGGAGGCCCTGTTGCGGCCATATTCATTCATTCTCTCTCTCTCTCTCTCTCTCTCTCTAATAAAACAAAATAAATCAGAGAAAAAAATGATTGAAGACAAATGAACAGAGCCTCAGATGCGTGATATGAGTAATGAGACCTCCTAACATAGAATTGTATAGAAAAAATAGCCTTTTGGAAAACTTCTAAATCTGATGAAAACAAAACGACACATCTAGGTGCTCAGTGAGCCTCACTAAGATTAATGTAGAGACTCATTCATAGTTATAGCAGGTGTATCAGCTCCTTTATTATTGCTGGGAACAAATACCTGACCCCGAAGCAACTTAAGGAAGAAATAGTTTATTTTGGCTTATGTTTTGAAGAGTTACTTTCTTATTGCTGGGAAAAAATACCCACTGAACGAAAAGTAGCTTAAGGGAGGAAGGGTTTATTTCAGCTGATGGTTCCAAGTCCGTTGTGGTGGAGTAGGCCTGGCAGCGGGAGCTTGAGGCAGTTGCTCACATTCCGTGCACAGGGAGGAAGCAGAGAGCAGAGGAGTGCTGAGTGTTCAGGTTGCTGTCTCAGGAGCCCAACCCAAGGAATGCTGCCCACCATTAGGGTGGCTCCTTCCTTTTCAACTAATGTAATGTAGAAAATCCCTCACAGACATGACCACAAATGCTTCCATGGTGATTCTAAATCCTGTCATCTGGCACTGTAGCTTAAGTGGCTAAAGTGCCTGTCTAGTGTGTCCATTCATATGTCCATTCTGTCTCATAAATAAATTTAAGAAGTGAAAACTATAAATTGCACAAAATAATTTGAGTGTTTTGAACATTTATTGGCAGAGTTGAAGAGAAATAACAGTTTTAGAAGTAATTTTTACAGACACTTTTTTTTTTCAAGGTAGGGTTTCACTCTAGCTCAGGCTGACCTGGAATTTACTACGTAATCTCAGGCTGGCCTTGAACTCATGGCGAGCCTCCTACCTCTACCCCCCAAGTGCTGGGATTAAAGGCATGCGCCACCACCCCCAGCCCCAGATACATTTTTGGACATACATTGCTTTTCTCCATCAGTGCTGCCTGTTAAAAATGCAAGGCAGGGCACATATTTTTCAAGTTTATAGTTCCATGTTAAAAAATAAATTGGTGAAATTAATTTTAGGCAAGCACTGTATCACTGAGCTACATTCCAGTCCTGAAACTTAATTATTATAGGATCATTTCAGCCTTTTTTTATTATTAATTAGTTTTGTACTCTGTGAATACAGTCAAGTTGGTACCATTGTTAAGCTCATCCATGTCCTACCCCCTCCCCCAGGCCCCTCCTTGTTGAGGTATATGGGTCACGCATTGTGGAGTTAGCCCACAGGTACGGGTAGGAGAAATGTCTCTGCGTATCATGACCCAATGTGTGGCTCTGACATTCTTTCCGCCCCCTCTTCCACAAAATTTCCCTGAGCCATGTTGGGTTCATTTTGGGTCTGCTTCAGTGATGAGGTGTTGGGAGCCTTTTATTAACACTTTTAATTTAAATTTTATTTATTTGAGAGAGAGAGGGAGAGAAGAGAAGAAGCAGGTAAAAAGAGAAAATGGTCATGCGAGGGCCTCTAGCCATTGCAAACGAACTCCAGACACAAGCACCACCTTATGCACCTGGCTTATGTGCGTCCTGGGAAATCAAACCTGGGTCCTTTGGCTTTGCAGGCAAGCACCCTAAGTGCTAACCATCCCTCTAGTTCTTGTTAACATTTTTAAATAAAAGACAACAAAGTGGTAAAATCAGTTGCAAACTGAATTTCACATCTTGCAAAATATGCCAGGTTTTATGAGAACTTACTTACTGTGTGGTTAAAGAATACAAAATTCAAGCTGTGCATGGTGGCACACACCTTTAATCCCCGATCGTGCGAGGCAGAGGTAGGATTGCCAAGGGTTTGAGGCTACCCTGAGAATACAGAGTGAATTCCAGGTCAGCCTGGGCTAGTGTGAGTCCCTACCTTGAAAAACCAAAAAAAAAAAAAAAAAGAAAAAAGAATACAAAACTCTAGGGCTGGGGAGATGGTTCAGTAGTTAAGGTGCTTGCCTGCAAAGCCTAAAGACCCGAGTTTGAGTCCCCAGGAGCCACGTAAAGGCAGATGTGCAAAGTGGTACGTACATATGGGGTTTGATTGCAGCAGCTAGGGTCCCTAGCACACCCATTCACATATATATTCTCTCTCTTTCTGTTTGCAAATAAATAATGAAAATTTTAAAAATTAAGAATGCAAAGCTCTTTACAAAGTGACAGTTGAAAAGAAAGTTAGCAAGGATAATAACATATACATGCTTTAAGGGAGCCTGATGGAACACGAAGTGATTAAAGAGCTATTCTTAGAAAAAAAAAATGGATCAACCTTCAATATTTCTGCAAAATTATCTTATTAATGATTGTCTCATAAGAGAAACACATCAAGGATACATTACAGTGATGTTATACAATTTTGTTGGAAAAAATTAACAAAAAAAGAACAAGTAGGTTCATTTTTTTAAACTTTGTGGACAGGCATTGTGGCACACGTCTTTAATCCCACACTCGGAGGTTGGGAGGTAGGAGGACCGCTGTAAGTTCGAGGCCACCCGGAAAATACTGAGTGAGTTACATGGTTACACGTCAGCCTGGGCTAGAGTGAGACCCTTCCTTGCAAAACCAAAAAAACAAAAAAGATTAAACTTAGTACATAGTTGAAATTATCACTTAAATTTTTTAAAATATAAATTAAACTTGCTCTTAATTCAAAATCTTGAAAATTAACCATTTTTACAATTTACAATATATTTTAGTTCCTACTTTGTTTTAGTTTTTTTTTTTGTTGTTGTTGTTCCTACTCTTTATTTCCCGGCCAAGATAAGGTCTTGCTCTAGCCCAGGCTGATCTAGAATTCACTCAGTAGTCTCAGGCTGGCCTCGAACTCACAGCAATCCTCCCTCCTTCCTCTGCCTCCCAAGTGCTGGGATTAAAGACATGCGCCACCATGCCCAGTTAGTTCCTACCCTTAAGAAGACTTGCTGAAGTGATCTATTCCTATTAAGAGTTATCTTTAAAACTAACATCTCATGACTTCCATTAGATGAATGTGGCAGAATTTAGTTAGGTGCCTTCAGATATTTAGACTATTAGTATTTTCATATCACTTAAAACAGGGATACAGTATGAAGACATTAACATTTTATATGCATCTTTACATTTCCATGTGTTGTAATCAGGTTCACATTGCTGGTAAAAATCACCCAACCAAGAGCAGCTTCTGAGAAAAAGGTTTATTTTGGCTTACAGGCTTGAGGGGAAGTTCTGTGATGTCAGGGGAAAATAATGGCATGAGCAGAGGGTGGTCATCACCCTCTGGCCAACATAAGATGGACAATAACAACAGGAGAGTGTGCCAAACACTGGTAAGGGGAAACTGGCTATACCACTCATAAGCCCGCCCCCAACAATACACTGCCTCCAGGAGATGTTAATTCCCAAATCTCCATCAATTGGGAAGCTAGCATTCATAACACCTAAGATTATGGGAAACACCTGAATCAAACCACCACATTCTGCCCCTGCCCCCATAAACCGATACCCATACAGGATATAAAATACAATGCATTCAGTCCAACTTTAAAAGTCCCCATAGTTTTTATCAATTCCAATGATGGTCATACATCCCCATAATCCAAGGTATTTTTAACTTTGTCATAATACCAAAAAATAACCTCAAAAAAACCCATAATGGCACAGAATAAATATACTGAAAAAGATGGGATTGGGCATAGCAAAGAAATATGCAATCAATACAAGATTTAAACAGGGCAAACATCAAACTCTGTAACTTCAAGTCCGATAATTCTAACCAGCAACAAGTCTCTGGCTTTCCAATTCCACCACTCCAGCTAGGCTACTCACAGTCCCAGAAAACTTCATGGGGTAACAGCTTTCCTTAGCAGCCATCTCATGGTCCCGGCGTCTCCACTGGGTCTCCACTGCAATCCATGGGTCATCATCATGGTTCAATTGGGTCTCCATGCAGGCATCCAGCAAACCTACTTCACACTGCCCACGGCCCTTTTCAAAACACAAGACCGTGTTGCAAACTCAATGACCCTCTCTTGCATTTCTTGTACTCCACAATACTGGGTAGGGTGCCAGTTTGTTGATCTAAGGGGGAAGAAAGCAGACTTTGAAGAACAGGACACTCCTTGAGCACTCAGTCCCTTTCAAAAAGAGTCTACATTCTTCCTGTTGTCTCAGTGCAGGTCAGCTGTCCCAGTATGAAAGGTTCTAATCTCTCATTTGCAGCTGAACAGGCAAACAAGTCACCCAAAGATTTTCCTTTCTGTGCCATATCCCTTTGCTCACACCATTTCATTTCTATGCAGAGCAACCCTGCACAACTTCTCAGGACACAGGCATAACAGCAAGCTTTTCACACAAACTGGTAGCCCAATCCAAGCAAAGCTCGTTCTCACCCTCATAAGCCAAACCTCACCATCCATAGTTCTTACTGCAGTCAGGTCTTGCAGCTCAGACCAGAATAGTCCATCAAGCTGTACTTACAGCACTGCAAGGCGTCTCTTAGGCCAAGGTTTCAAATCCTTCCACATTCCTCTTGAAAATCAGCTCCAAAAGGCCAAAGCCACACAGTCAGGTGTCTATCAGCCATCCAACTACTCAGTACCACTTTACTGTTGCAGTCAGGTGTCTATTGCTGGTACAGAAATCACCCAACCAAGAGGAGCTTCTGGGAAAAAGAGGTTTATTTTGGCTTACAGGCTCAAGGGGAAGCTCCACGATGGCCAGAGGAAACGATGGCATGAATAGGGGGTGGACATCACCCCCTGGCCAAAATAAGATGAACAATAGCAACAGGAGAATGTGCCAAACACTGGCAAGGAGACACTGGTTATACTACCTAAAATCCCGCCCCCAATAATACACTCCCTCTAGGAGGCATTATTTCCCAAATCTCCATCAGCTGGGAACCTAGCATTCCGAACACCTAAGTGTATGGGAGACACCTGGATCAAACCACCACCCCATGTGAGCATATCTATTCAATACATTCCTAGAAATAAATAATGGGGTCAAAAGCTCTGTGTATTTAAATTTTTTTAATCTCTGAAAACATTATACAAAATTCCATTCTCACTAGGAACCCCTTATGTGTTTGGGTTTTTTTTTTTAAATTTATTTTTAAGCAGTGACAGAGAATGAGCATGTCAGGGCAGGGCCTCTAACCATTGAAAATGAAACCTCAGATGCATCTACTACTTTGTACATCTGGTTTTATATGGGTACTGGGGACTTGAACCTAGGCTTTGTAGGCAAGCACCTTAACTACTGAGCCATCTCTAGCTCTTTATGTATGTTTCCACATTGCCCCCTTGAAAAAAATTATCTTTTATTAAATGTACATTTTCTCAATGATTACTGTCTTGAACAGAGTAGGAACAAACAGGAAGTTGGACAGAAACATAGCTACCATGATTCTTCTATGCTGACAAATATAAAATGCAATATTAAAAAATAAATAAAGGCTGGAAAGATGGTTAAGGTACTTGCTTACAAAGCATAATGACCCAGGTTCAGTTCCCCAGGACCCATAAAGCCAGATGCACAAAGCAACCCACACATCTGGAGTTTGCAGCAGCTGCAGGCCCTGGTATGCCCATTCTCTCTATCTCTGTCTCCCTTCTTTTTCTCTCTGCTTGCAGATGAACAAAATTTTTAAATAAGATAAAACCAGTGTGTACATAAATATAAATTATTTACATAATTATTTATTTACCAGTAGTGGGTACCTCTTTTGTTACCCAAATCTTTTCTTGAATTATCACAGTTCAGATAGCGAGGATTGTGCTGTTGTTACCCAGACCTGTTGACTTAATGGGATTTGGATAGCAGGAGTGGGGGGCAGGTCAGATAATGAGGGTTTTATTTATTTGAAAATTTATCCTGAACCAGGTGTGGTGGCACATACCCAACCATAATCCTAGCATTCTGAAGAGGTGAAGGTATGAAGAGAATTATGAGTTCGAAACCAGTCTGGGGTATATAGTGAGTTCCAGGCACATATGAGCTTCACAGTAAAACTACTAAGGAAGGAAGAAGGAAAAAAGGAAGGTGGGAAGGAAGGAAGGACTCATTTATCCTAATCATTTGGTACTGGTGTTGGCTACTGAAGAGTGTGGATAACTTGGATACCTGTTTTTGTTTTCCTTTTTTTTTTTTAACTCATTATCCCCACACCTTCACTAGCACCAAGGTGTTGTCAATCAAAAAGTCCTGTCAGTGTAATAAGGCTAAAATAAAAACTGTCTAATTACATTTGTTTTGCTTCCATATAATTATAAATGAGACTTCCGGTTAAGATGGCGGCGTAGGTACCACACCAAAGCAGCCTAGGGCGGAAAGAGACCAAAAACCCCTAGCACGATATACACTTTTACTAAAAAGCGAGGTGTATAGGAAATTGAAACAGCAGCGGAGAAGTAGAAGAGATCCAGAGCCTGCACAGTCTGGCAAAAGTGGCCCCGGCAAGTCTGCTGACTGCGGCAGTGCCTGCGCAACAGAAACCCGCCAGGCTCGGCCTGAGCCCCAGAAAAACCAGATGAGGGGAGTTTCTACTCACACCAGAGCTCTCCACAAACTCTAAAAACGTGAAGGGAGAGCGGCAGTGAACAACGGAGGAACAGATCACAAGGTAGAAAAACATGTGGAACAGCAAGAGAACTAGAGCAGCAGCAGCTCCCTCCCCTCCCCCACCGCCTGTGCCCACCTCCAGCAAACAGAGCAGCAGTCCCAGGACCCAGCCATGCCAACTTGAGCCAACAGCAGGACCCAAGCAGGAGCAGAGTCTGGCAGCAACATCAGTGGCACCGGCAACAGCAGCCCCAGTGGCACATCCAGCAGCAGCTTCAGTGGTAGCAGCAGTGGTTCCAGCAGCGGCAGCTTCAGAGGCAGCAGTGGCAGATCCAGCAGTGGGAGCTACAGCAGCAGCAGCAGTGGCGAAGGATCCAGCAACAGCAGCTTCAGCAGCAGCAATAGCGATTCCAGCACTGGGTGTGCCAATCTTCAGGGCCACAGTTGCCAGGCTTGGTTTGCCCTGCAGGAAAAGCCAGAAATCAGAATGGTGGCCCAGTGACCCAGCCAAAAACTTGACTGAGACCAAAATCATCCAAAAAGGTAACTGGGATAGCACCAGCGAAGGGTCTAACTTCCTCACAAGCTGACTTGGATCCCTCAACAGACCAAAAATTGATAGAAATGATAATGAGAACACAACATACCAAAATCTCTGGGACACAATGAAGGTAGTCCTAAGAGGTAAATTTATAGCTTTAAGTGCCTATATTAAGAAATTAGAAAGGTCACAAGTAAACGACCTAATGCTTCACTGTAAAGCCTTGGAAGAACAAGGCAAACCAAAAATCAATAGACAGGAAGAAATAATAAAGATTAGGGCAGAAATTAATGAAATAGAAACAAAAAAAAATCCAAAAAATTAATGAAACAAAGAGTTGGTTCTTTGAAAGGATAAACAAGATTGATAAACCCTTAGCAATTCTGACCAAAAGAAAGAGAGAAGAGACACAAATTAATAAGTTGAAAAAGGTAACATCACAACACATTTCAGAGAAATTCAAAAATCATAGGGACATACCATAAAAGCATATACTCCTGAAAATATGAAAGAAATAGATGATTTCCTTGATTTATGTGACCTACCTAAATTAAATCAAAATGAGATAAATCACTTAAATAGACCCATAACAAGCATGGAGATCTGAGCAGTTATCAATAATCTCCCAACTAAAAAATGCCCAGACCCAGATGGATTCACTGCTGAATTTTACCAGACCTTCAAGGAAGAGCTAACACCATTGCTTCTTAAGCTTTTCCAGGAAATAGAAAAAGAAGGAATTCTACCAAACTCCTTCTATGAAGCCAGCATCACCTTGATACCAAAACCAGGCAAAGATAGAACAAAAAAAGAAAATTACAGACCAATCTCCCTCATGAACATAGATGCAAAAATTCTCAACAAAATTTTGGCAAACAGAATACAAGAATATATCAGAAAGATCATTCACCCTGACCAAGTAGGCTTTATCCCAAAGATGAAGGGATGGTTCAATATACGCAAATCTATAAATGTAATACATTATATAAATGGGTTGAAGGACAAAAATCATATGATCATCTCATTAGAAGCAGAGAAAGCATTTGACAAAATCCAACATCCCTTCATGATAAAAGTCTTACAGAGACTGGGAATAGAAAGAACATATCTCAATATAATAAATAAATAAATATAATAAAGGCTATTTATGACAAGCCTGTAGCCAATATATTACTAAATGGGGAAAAACTGGAAGCTTTTCCACTAAAGTCAGGAACAAGACAAGGGTGTCCACTATCCCCAATTTTATTTAATATAATTCTGGAAGTCTTAGCCATAGCAATAAGGCAAGAGTCACACATAAAAGGGATACAAATTGGAAAGGAAGATAACAAGTTATCATTATTTGCAGATGACATGATTATATATATATAAAGGACCCTAAAGACTACTAGCAAACTGTTAGAGCTGATCAAAACCTACAGCCATGTAGCAGGATACAAAATAAATACACAGAAATCAGTAGCCTTCATATATGCTAACAACAAACACACAGAGGATGAAATCAGAGAATCACTCCCATTCACAATTGCATCAAAAAAAATAAAGTACCTTGGAATAAACCTAACCAAGGAAGTAAAGAATCTCTACAATGAGAACTTTAAAACACTCAAGAGAGAAATTGCAGAAGACACTAGAAAGTGGAGAAACATCCCTTGTTCCTGGATTGGAAGAATCAATATTGTGAAAATGGCAATCTTACCTAAAGCAATCTACACATTTAATGCAATCCCTATCAAAATTCCAAAGGCTTTCTTCATGGAAATAGAAAAAACAACCCCAAAATTCATTTGGAATCACAAAAAACCTCGAATATCTAAAATAATACTGAGCAACAAAAAAGAGGCTGGTGGTATCACCATACCTGATTTTAACCTATACTACAGAGCCATAATAACAAAAACAGCTTGGTACTGGCACAAAAACAGACATGTAGATTAGTGGAACAGAATAGAGGACCCAGATGTATGCCCAGGTAGCTATAGCCACCTGATATTCAATAAAAATGCCCAAAATACTCATTGGAGAAGAGACAGCCTCTTCAGCAAATGGTGTTTGGAAAACCGGATATGTATATGTAGAAGGATGAAAATAGATTCTTCTCTCTCTCCATGCACAAGAATTAAGTCCAAATGGATTAAAGACCTTAACATCAGACCTGAAACTCTGAAATTGCTAGAGGAAAAAGTAGGGGAAACCCTTCGACATATTGATCTTGGCAAAGGCTTTCTGAATACAACCCCAATTGCTCAGGCAATAAAACCACAGATTAATCACTGGGACCTCATGAAATTACAAACATTTTTGCACTGCAAAGAACACAGTGAATAAAGCAAAGAGGCAACCTACGGCATGGGAAAAAATCTTTGCCAGCTATATATCTGATAGAGGATTAATATCTAGGATATACAAAGAACTCAAAAAGTTAAATAATAAGGAATCAAACCAATCAAAAAATGGGTTATTGAACTAAATAGAGCATTCTCAAAGGAAGAAATGCAAATGGCATATAAGCATCTAAAAAAATGTTCTATGTCACTGGTCATCAGGGAAATGCAGATTAAAACTACATTGAGATTCCATCTCACTCCTGTCAGATTGGCTACCATCATGAAAACAAAGGATCATAAATGGCGGGGATGTGGAAAAAGAGGAACCCTTCTACACTCTTGGTGGGAATGCAATCTGGTCCAGCCATTGTGGAAATCAGTGTGGAGGTTCCTAAAACAGCTAAAGATTGATCTACCATATGACCCAGCTATAGCACTCCTAGGCATATATCCAAAGGACTCATCTCATTTCCTTAGAAGTACGTGCTCTACCATGTTTATTGCTGCTCAATTTATAATAGCTGGGAAATGGAACCAGCCTAGATGTCTCTCAACTGAAGAGTGGATAATGAAGATGTGGCACATTTATACTCAGTGGTAAAGAAAAATGAAGTTATGAAATTTGCAGAAAAATGGATGGACCTGGAAAGGATTATACTAAGTGAGGTAACCCAGGCCCAGAAAGCCAAGCACCACATGTTCTCTCTCATATGTGGATCTTAGCTACAGATGATTGGGCTTCTATGTGAGCAGGAAAATACTCAGTAGCAGAGGCCAGTAAGTTAAAAAGGAGATATAAAGGGAAGAGAAAGGAAGGGAGGAGGGTACTTAATAGGTTCGTATTGTATATATGTAAGTACAATGATTGAGATGGGGAGGTAATATGATGGAGAATGGAATTTCAAAGGGGAAAGTGCGGTGGGGGGAGGGTCTTACCATGGGTTATTTTTTATAATCATGGAAAATGTTAATAAAAATTGTGGAAAGATAAAAAATTAAATTAAATTAAAAAAATAAATGATACTGTGCATGATTTTACAGTAAAGGACCTGCATTTCTTAAAACATCATGTGCAAAAAAAAAAAAAAAACTTTGGAGAAGAGAGTCAGGCCTGGAGGCTGAGGTAGAAGGATCACCGTGACCTGTAGACCAGCCTGGGCTTACAGGGCAAGTTCCAAGTCAGCCTAGGCTAGAGTGAGACTCTGCATCAAAGGCAAAAGAAAAAGCCATGGGCCTGGTAGTTATACTGTAAGCTTGGTATTGCAAGCAGTATTGAAGAAATTAGGTTTTCTTGTAGTATTAGTGATATTTAATCTCGTTGACTTTTTGATATTATTTTTTAAAATTAAATTTTTATTAACATTTTTCATGATTATAAAAAATTATATCATGGTAATACCCTCCCTCCCCCCTGACATACAGTATCAACCTAGTTTTTTATATTCTTTTTTTTTTTAAATTATTTATTTATTTATTTGAGAGCAACAGACACAGAGAGAAAGACAGAGGGAGGGAGAGAGAGAGAATGGGTGCGCCAGGGCTTCCAGCCTCTGCAAACGAACTCCAGACGCGTGCGCCCCCTTGTGCATCTGGCTAACGTGGGACCTGGGGAAGCGAGCCTCGAACCGGGGTCCTTAGGTTTCACAGGCAAGCGCTTAACCGCTAAGCCATCTCTCCAGCCCGTTTTTTATATTCTTTATGGTATGTACACTTTTATATAGTCTAATATGTCACTCCTCCCCTGTGGCATCTGCTTGTATGTAATGTATAGGTGTTCTCTGCCTCTAGGTAATGAGTATGTTCATCCTTGTGTTCTGCACTTCTTTCACATTGCTTGTTATGATTCCCCTTCCACAGTTTATTCCTCATGTTTGGATTGTTGCTCTACCTGGAGTTTGTTGTGGCTCAAGGGCAAGGACAGGTAACAGGTATATACATCTCCTCCATTACCCAGCTTTCTCAGAGTGATTTATTAAATAATGCATCTTTTCCTTATTTATTTCAAAAATATTTTACAGCTGGGTGTGGTGGCACATACCTTTAATCCCAGCACTTGGGAGGCAGAGGTAGGAGGATTGCCATGAGTTCGAGGCTACCCTGAGAATACAGAATTAATTCCAGGTCAGCCAGAGCTAGAGTGAGACCCTACCTTGAAAAACAAAACAAAAATTTACTTGTTTGCAAGCAGAGAGAGATAGGGAAAAAAGACAGACAGACAGAATGGGCATGATAGGCTCTCCAGCTACTGCAAAAGAACTCCAGATACATACACCTTTTTGTGCATATGGCTTTACTTGGGTACTGAGGAATTGAACCCAGGTTGTTAGGTTTGCAGTCAATTGCTTTAACTGTTGAGCCATCTCTCCAGCCCGTTTCTCATTTATTTAAGAATCTACCCTCTCACATAGGAAGTTTTTGGGGTTTTGTTGTTTCTGCTGCTGTTATTCTATTCCTGGACCTGCAATTTATGTGCCAGGATGAAACTGCTTTAATCAGTATCATGTCATGATTTATTTTAGTATGTGGTACAAATATTATATTTTTCCTTACTTGATCTTGCCTGTATATTCTAATACTTTGGCTGAAACATAAGAAGCTTATTTATCAAAGACTCCCCTTTTTTCTCTTAAAGTGTACAAAATAATTCAATTGGAATGTATACTGGGATTGTTTGAGTCAGGGTAAATTGTCATTTGATGATATGAAAATTTCCAAGTAACCCAAGTGAAGGGCTGAGAACGCTTAGCACATACAATCAGGAGAGACTAGCTGCTGTGTTGGATCATTCTTGGCTCCTTTCTCTCTACTCTGTCCATCTTGTTCTCTACCATGAAGGCTGACCACATGGAGGATGTCCTAACCTCTCCTGCCCTCTGGCTTTCAGATGATTTGTCAGTGAGAAGAGATACACTGGTGGGAGAAAAGAACAGGGTATTTTCCAGCCTCTCGCTCTGTCTCCCTAAGGTAGCTCCCCTCTGTGCTGAGAGCCCTCACTAGGGTTCAGGAGGCACAGCTTTCCACTGTTGCTGGTCTTTGAGTGTTTTAACTATCTCAGACTTTGATAATTGGTAAGTCATGGGTTTCTCTTCAGCCTGAGTCCCTCTCCTTTTCTCTCTCCTCACTCCTTTTCTTCCTCCTCCCCTCCCCTGTCTTTCATAACTTTGATTGTTTATAGCCAGGTTTAATTTATGTGGTCACACTTGTAAGCAGAATCTTTCCCTACATCATATTCTGTAATTAAATTTAGGAACCCTGTTGACTTTTATACATGACTTTTGTAAATCAGCTATGAACTAAATTTGTTATTTCCACTAATTTGCAGATTGTTTTGGTATTCATCTTATAATCCCCTGCATATAATGGATCACCTAAAAAAGAGAAAATGTTGCACCTTTCCCCTCTCATTTTTAAAGGAATAGCTTTTATTAGATTATTTTTATTTTTATTTGTTTATTTGTGTGTGTGTGAGAGAGAGGGGCACATGGAATGGGCATGCCAGGGCCTTTAGCTGCTGCTGCAAAAAAAAAAACTCCAGACATGTGTGCCACCTTCTGCATCTGGCTTATGTGGGTACTGGGGAATTGAACTGAACCTGGGTCCTTTGGCCTTGCAGGCAAGCACCTTAACCACTGAGCCATCTTGCCAGCAGCCCCCCTTTCATCTTATTAGGAAGTTTTTACCTGGGAATGGTTGTTTATTCAAATGTATTTAGGGGTATCTATTGAGATGCTTAACATTTTTCATCTACTAATATAAATAGCAAACTGTCTTAGTAGACATGCCAGTATTTATGCTCATGCACAGGATTCTTGCTAGGTTAGGCTGGTTTTCTTTAGTGGTTCTATGCTAATATTTGATTTAGGAGTTTGTCAACAGTACTATTGAATTTGATCTATAGCTCTAGAGCTCCTCTTTCCATCCAGTGTCATGTTTTGGTAGCAATATTCTGCTGAAAGCATCTTCGGCTTTATTAGTTTTTTATGAAAATAAAAAGAAATTTCAGCCTCACCACCACCACCCACACCTCCTTGGACAGACAGATCTTCAAAGCAGTGGGCACGTTAACTCGTTACCAGGGAAACTGTTATCAATTACTGATTATAAAGCTGTCTTTTGTGTCAGTGTGGAACAAAGTACAATTGTTACAGGTCGTCAAATACGTCTGTAATGAAGTAGTGACATATAATGCCATCTTTCACTTCACAGCTCTTTCACCCACTTTATCTCCTGTGGGGAGTAATGGGAAGGTATTATTAGTCCACGTGACAAGTGAGATGTGGGGACAGAGGCTACTTGTAGAAGTTATGTGGTCAGTAAGGTTTAGCTCCAGAGCTAGAAAACAAGTCTTCTGATTCGCAGTCTAGTGCTCCTTTCCTTGACCTCATCATCTTTAGGAACAGTGAATGCAGTTTAGTGAATCACATCATATGCACGGTCCAGAATAGGAACGACTTTAGCTCAGATGGCTTTTTCATAGGAACTATGTGTGAAGAGTTCATCATTTTGCTTATAGTGCATATTATAACTCAGTTTATGCATAAACAACATTATGAGGTAGGGAACAGGTTTGTAACTTTGTATTACAAGAATAACCCAGTTTAAAAACTAGAGCTACTGGATGTGGTGGTACACACCTTTAATCCCAGCACTCAGGAGGCTGAGGTAGGAGGATGGCTGTGAGTTTGAGGCCAGCCTGAGACTACATAGTAAATTCAAGGTTAGTTTGGGCTAGGGCAAGACCATATCTCAAAAAATGAAACAAAATAACAACAGCAAAAACCTGAAACTAGTTTTCTACCTGAAGAGATTGTGTAAGCTCTTCTGTAACACAAGTGAAAGAAAATAGTCTTCTTGTGTGCATGGTAAATATATTTAAGAAAATAAAAAACGCTTAATTATATTTTTCATATTACCTAGTTCATGATCATAATGAGAAATTAATGAAAGAACAGGCAAAATTATAAAAATCCTTTGTAAACTTACCAGCCAGAGACAACATTGTGAACTCAGCTTAATAATCCTAGCATCTGTTAATCTAAATATCTTCTTTTTCTCTTACTCTACATATTTTATACTCAGATATAATATATATGCATACATAGGTACAAAATCTCTCTATATATATATACTTTATATATATCACATATATATGTATGTATATATATATCAGGCTGAGGAGATGGGTTAGTGTTTCAAAGAACTTCCTTGCAAAGCCTGCTGGCCCAGGTTCGATTTCCCAGTACCCATGTAAAGCCAGTTGCACAAAGTGGTGGGTCTAGCCATGTAGAGTTTGCAGTGACAAGAAGCTCTGGCACACCCATTGTGTTCTCTTTCTCTGTATAAAACAAACAAACAAACAAACAAACAAACAAAAACCAGCAAAAAGAAACAGAAAAAGGAAATACAAAGAACCTAAAATAGTAAAAATACTTGAGAAAGGGCAACACAGTCGGAGGACACTTTCTGATTTCAAAATTCACTGCAATCTAGACAATATGGCAGTGTTATACTGACCTAAGCACAGATGTAGATCAATGAGACAGATGTGGGTCTGGAAATAAATGGATGTGTCTGTGGTCAGATGACTTTTGTTTTAAAACAAGAATGTTTGGTGGGGGAAAGAATGGCCTAATGAACAAATTGTTATAGAACAACCAGACAGCCACATATAAAAGGAATGAATTTCTTAATATGCTGCTGAGATGAAGGCCAAAATTCAGAGCCCAAACTTTCCTGATCAATAACATAGAAAATACTCAGACACATTCACAGAGGTGCCTGATAGTAGCCTAACTAAAATTACATAAACCCATTGATGTAGTAACAAAAATTAATAATTTGGTAGAAGTTCCCAAAAGGGTAAAATTCTAAAATGTTTGGATATGTTCATTTAAAGAAATAATTTGCATACCAGTTTATTTTAAAATTCAGTAGCTTTTAGTATATTTAAATATTTTATTTTTATGTATTTATGAGAGAGAGAGAGAATGGGTGCACCAGGGCCTCTAGCCACTGAAAATGAATTCCAGATGCATATGCCACCATGTGCATCTGGCTTATGTGGGATCTGGGCAATTGATCCTGGGTCCTTAGGCTTCACAGACAAATGCCTTAACCACTTAATCATCTCTACAGTCCTAGTATATATTTTTTTTAAATTGTAGTTTTCACTATTCAGAACACTTTAATCACATCAAAAAAATAATTTTAGGATTGAAGAAAGGGCTCAGTGGTTAAAGTGCTTAAAGACACTTGCTTAGAAAAGCCTGATGGTCCAGTTTTGATTCTCCAATACCCACATAAAGCTAGATACACAAAGTAACACATGCATCTGGAGTTCATTTGCAGTGACAAGAGGTCCTGGCATGCCCATTTTCTTCCTCCCTATCTCTTCTTGCAAAGAAATAATAAAATACTTTTAATAATAATAAATTTTTAAAATGAGAAAAAGACTGCATATTCTAGTCATTTCCCACTGTCCATTTTCCCTACCCCTAAAAAGTTCTAACCTATTTTATAAACATGTAGTGATTGTTTAAAAAAAAATTCTATTACAACTTTAAAATACTTTAAAGTACCTCATAAATTAGCACTTGGGAAATGGCTTGAACATGAGTTTACTAGCATTCACTTTAAATGATTTTAGGTAGTCTGCATTTTTTATGTTTATAATCAACTAATCAACTGTTCTGTATTTAGAATGTTTACAGTTTTTCACTGTTGTTATTTTTTTCATCACTGTGACAATATGCCTCACAGAAACAATTTGAGTTGGTTTGGGGAGAGCTGCCCAGCAAGATGGGGGCACATGGCTTAATTCCAGCACTGGGAGGCAAAGATAGGATCACTGTGAGCTCATTGGCTTATGGTTGCAGAGTCACAGCCTGTCATGGAGGGAAAGGTGCCATGGAGTCTGTCAGTTCTTGGTGCCAGAAGTGTGTGACAGCTTCTTTCCAGGGCGATGGACCAGGAGACAGGCTACAGCTGGAATCAGGGATGAGTGTAACCTTCATAGGTCTACTGTTGCCAGCCAAAGGTGACCCACCCTTCCAGGTGACCCCATAAGGTGGGAACCACTCACTCAAAGCATGATGAGCCTATTTTGAACAATAGAGATTCAAACATAACAATTGTTAATGCAGTAATGAAAATCATTTGTAGTTCAATTTTCAGGATGAAAATTTACTTAAGATTTATTCCTAGAAATAGTATAGCTAGATAAAATATTAGATGCAGGGCACTTGCCTGTGAAGCCTAAGGACTCGGGTTCCAGGCTCAATTCCCCAGTACCCACATAAGCCAGATGCACAAGGGACCACATGCATCTGGAGTTTGTTTGCATTGGCTGGAGGCCCTGGTGTGCCCATTCTGTCTCTCTCTCTTCCTCTTTCTCTATCTGTCGTTCTCAAATAAATAAAATTAAATAAGTAAAATATTAGATGCAGTTTTAAGTTTTTCAGATAAACATTGCCACATTGTCTTTCAGAAAGGTGGTACCAATTTTTATTTAATATAAGAAATATCCATTCAATTTAAATTATATATTAACATTTTAATGTTATTGGACTGATTCTGAAAATGCCTTCTACCCAGAACTTTAGAAATTTTTCAGTGAACTGAAAGTAAAATTTCTGTATTGAATGTGCTGGAAGCTACCTCAAATCAGCCAAGCTACTATGATGCTGGCCTGCATCCAGGTCCTGAGCCAGGAGCTCAGACTATGTTCTTTCTCTCTCTCTCTCTCCCTCTTTTTTTCTTTTAAAGATCTATTGTATGTATTAGTTATACATGGCATTGCAGCATGTATGTAAGGACATTTTCATATAAGTTTACTATTATACATTGAACATATACGCTTTTATATTTCTCTACTTTCCCCTCTCCATCCCATTAGTGCCTTCACCTCTGCGCCATCTCTCCAGTCCTATGTAAATTTTAAAGGTTGTTTGTTTGTTTGTTTACCTATTTGAGGAATGGCATTGTAATTTTGATGGAGATTGCATTGAATCTGCAGATTGCTTTTGATGGAATTACCATTTTCACAGTATTGACTCTTCTAATCCATAAACATGGGAAGACATGAAGTGTCTTTTTCATTTCTTTCCTCTCCATGTTTTTTTTTTTAAAATTTAATTTATTAGTTTTCTTTTCAGTAAATACAGGCAGTTTGGTACCATTATTTAGGCTCATCTGTGATCTACCCCCTCCCATTAGACCCTCCTTGTTATTGAAAATGGGTCGTGCATTGTGGAGTTAGCCCCCAGTTATTAGTATGATAAATGTCTCTGAAAATCATGACCCAACATGTAACTCTGACATTCTTTCCGCCCCCTCTTCCGCAAGATTTCCCTGAGCCATGTTGGGTTCATTTTTGGTCTGCTTCAGTGCTGAGGTGTTGGGGGCCTCTGAGGCTCTGGCTCTCTGATTTGGTAGGAGTTGATTTTTCTCTGCATTGATCTCCTTCCCCTTTGTGCTGGTATCCAGTTCACAGGAAAACATCACCGTTTTCATTGTAGGGGTCATTTATTTCCTTGGTTTAGGTATGTTCCAAAGTATTTTTATTATTTGTGTGTATATGTATGTACGCACCCACATGTGAGGCAGGGTCTCGCTGCAGCCCAGACTGTTCTTGAACTCATGGTGATCTTCCTGCCTGAGCCTCCCAAAGACTGGAATTATATGCCTGACTGGTGGTGGTGGTGGTGATGGTGGTGGTGGTGGTGGTGGTGGTTATTCCTCACAATTATCAATGGTATCACTTTGCTGATTTCTTTCCTAGCTTGTGTACTATTGGGATATAGGAAATCTACTGATTTTTGTATGTTAATTTTGGATTCTACTACTTGCTAAAAGTACTTCTTAGACCTGAGAGTTTCCTGGTAATCGTTAGGGTCTTTTAGGTATAGAATCATTTCATTTGTAAAGGAAGATATGCTGACTTCTTCCTTGCCCATTTTTAAAAAATATTTTATTTATTTGAGAGAGAAAGAGGCAGAAAGAAAGAGAGAATGGGGGCACAGGCCTCCAGCCACTGCAAATGAACTCCAGACATATGCACCCCCTTGTGCATCTGGCTTACGTGGGTCATGGGGAGTGAACCCAGGTCCTTAGGCTTTGCAGGCAAATGCCTTAACCACTAAGCCAGTTCCCCAGCCTCCTTGCCCATTTAAAAAAAAAACAAAAACACTTTTTATTTATTTGAAAGAGTGTAAGTGAGTATGGGCACACCAGGGTCTCCTGCCACTGCATACAAACTCTGAGTGCATGTGCCGTTTTGTGCATCTTGCTTCACATGGGAACTGGGGAATCAAACCCAGGCTGTTAGGCTTTACAAGCAAGTGCCTCTGACCACTGAGCCATATCTCCAGCCTCTTCCTTTCCCATTTTTATCTCTTATTTTCTTCTTTTATTGCTTTAGTTAAGAGTTCAAATGCTATGTGGAATGAACCCCCTTATTTGTTCCTGATTTTAGTAGAAATGCTTTCTTTCCTGCCATCTAGTATCATGCATAGCCATTATTATGTTGAGATGTGCTCTTTCTGGTCCTAGTCACTTCTGGGCTGTTCTAATGAAAGGTTGCTCTTTGTGCACTTATTGAGAGGACATGTGATCTGTTCTTCAGTTCATTCTGTGCTGTTATGTTGATTGATTATTGATTTGTGGTTGTCAAACCATCCCTGCATCTCTGGAATAGAGCCCACTTGATTGGGGTGAATGATATTCTTTTCGGATTTTTGTCTCTGTATCCCAGGCTGGCCTTGAATTCAAAGCAGTCCTCCTACCTCTGCCTCCTGAATGCTGGGATTAAAGGTGTGAGCCACCATGCAGGCTTGAATGATCTTTTTGATGTGTTTATGATTTCAGATTTCATGTAGTTTATTGAGAATTTTCTATCTGTGTTCATTAGAGATTGGTTTATAATTATCTTTTTTGTTGTGGTTTTATTTAGTTTTCATATGAGGGCACTACTGGCTTTATAAAAGGTATCTGGGAGTATTCTTCCTTTTCTAATTTATGGAATGATTTGAGATGCTTTGGTGTTAGTTTTTCTTTAATGGCCTTAGAGAATTCAGTAGCAAATCCATCTGGGCCTGAGCTGTTTAGTTGCAAGATATTATTTTCCTGCTTCAATCTTGTTATAGGTCTGTTTAAATTATTACTTCATTCTAGTTCAAGTGTGGTAGGTCTTATGTCTCTAGAAACTCATCCATTTTATAATTTCTAATTTAGTAGAATATAAATTTAATGTTTGTTATAAGGTCTTCCTTTTTAGTGATTTGGGTCTCCTCTCATGTTTAGTTGGGCTTTTGAGGGGGGGAGGCTTTTTTTACAATCGTGTTTACCTTTTCAAAGAATCAATTCTTTTAAAAATATTTATTTATTTTGCAAAGGAGAAAAAGAAAGTGAATGGTTGTGCCAGGGCCTCCTTGCACTGTTAATGAACTCTAGCTGCATGCACCGCTTTGTTCTTCTGCCTTTTCATGGGTATTGGGGAATCAAACCTAGGTAAACTTAGTGATGGCCTGTATCCTCTTGGCAGCTGGCAGCGCCTTGCAGGGAAGGAGCAGTGCTAGCAAGCAGCTGGGCCAAGGGCTCAGTGTTTAGTTTTATGGTGTGTCCTTTTCTTCACCTTGGCTATACAAGTTTTTCTTATCATATCAGCTGATTCAACACCTTTTTATTTAGAGATAGTTTAGTGTACTGAAGGGTGCTTATCTCTAGGTGTGTGTGTGTTGGAAGGCCTGCTCATAAACACACCCTGGCCTCCTGCTTTCTTCTTCTAATGCCAGGAACTTTATCATCCTCTGGTCATTGGCTCCCAGCTGACGGCCTCAATTCTATGGAGACGCCTGGAATTAGAAGAGGATTCATAAATCCACATGTATTTCAAACAGTAAACAACAATAACAACAAAAAATCCTTTTTATTTGTATGTGTGGTTTTCAAATGAAAGTACTATAAATACTATTGTGATTTATTAAATAAAACATACAAATTCACAATAATAGACCTCTCAGTCTATGGATACCAGAATAATATCTGTCATGTGATATCAGTCATTTTGACATTGAAAGGGTCTGCTGTGCTTCAGAAGACTAAATACTTTTGGGGTGTCCAACCTTTTGACATCATGACACAACATTGTCATTTCAAAGTTCACACTCAACCCTTCAAGTGAATTACAAGAAGAACCTCCCTCCCTCCCTCTCCCCCCCCCCATACACCTCATAATGTTTTAAGTAAGTTTACAGTCTTAAGTTGGGCTGCATTCATCTCTACCTTCAACTGTATGCAGCCACAGTAGGCTGGACACACCTAATTGACTCTGATACAATTGAGCAAATTTGTGACTGGTTTAACATTGTTAAATGCATGCCTAATTATTGATGCAGATACCAGAAAGTGACTTATTGTTGTATGCTGTCAATACTGGCTTACTAACTTGAAAGGGAGAGTTTATGGTCAGGCTTACTAAATATTGAGTCTGTTTTTTTTTAATTTTTATTTATTTATTTATTTGAGAGCGACAGACACAGAGAGAAAGACAGATAGAGAGAGAGAGAGAGAGAGAGAATGGGCGCACCAGGGCTTCCAGCCTCTGCAAATGAACTCCAGACGCGTGCGCCCCCTTGTGCATCTGGCTAACGTGGGACCTGGGGAACCGAGCCTCGAATCGGGGTCCTTAGGCTTCACAGGCAAGTGCTTAACCACTAAGCCATCTCTCCAGCCCTTGAGTCTGTTTTTTAAAACCAAGACTACTATATAGTAGAGAAGAAGCTGACAAATTTAAATAGGAACCATGTGGATTAATGTCTGTTCAATGGTGAATGCCTGTAATCTCAGTATGATGGTTCGATTCAGGTGTGTCCCATAAACTTCTGTGTTCGGAATGCTAGATTCCCAGCTGATGGAAATTTGGGAATTAACTCCTGGAGAGAGTGTATTGTTGGGGGTGGGCTTATGGGTGTTATAGCCAGTGTCCCCTTGCCAGTGTTTGCCATACTCCCTGTTGCCATTGTCCACCTTATGTTGGCCAGGGGGTGATGTCCACCCTCTGCTCATGCCATCATTTTCCGTGGAGCTTCCCCTCGAGCCTGTAAGCCAAAATAAGCCTCTTTTTCCCACAAGCTGCTCTTGGTCATGTGATTTCTACCCGCAATGCTAACCTGACTGCAACACTCAGTTTTTGGTAGGTGGAGACAGGAGGGTTAGGAGTCAAGAGTTCAAAGTCATTCTCAGCTATATAGTGAGTTCAAAGCCAACCTGAGCAACATGAGATCCTGTCTCAAAAAAAAGCAGAATCAAGTCTTTAATAATCTTGAATATATTACCAAAGTCCTAGCTCTAAAGAAGTTGGATATATGAATTTTAAAGGGTAGCTTTTATTAATAACTCTTCACTTGAACTATACCAGAGAATTAAGTAAGAAAATCTTGGCTAAATTCCTGGATTATCTTTTATAGTTTTACTACAACTCTGTCCATGTATTCTTCCATTATCCCAGTTAAAAAACACTGAAACTTAGAATGGAATCAGTGTCAAGAGTACATGGCTAAAATTGGAATCAGTGATCAGATGACCCATGGCCTTTGCTCCTCTGCTCCAGTTGTTAGTGCTATTTGCATGTGTGTGCATGTTTGTATGTGTTTGCACACACATGAATACTAATGCATGTGTGTGCATGTAGAGGCCAGCAGTCGATACTGGGTATCTTCCTCAATTGCTCTTTCAACTTATGCCTTGAGGCAGGTCTCTCACTGAACCCAGAACTTGCCAGTCTGGCTAGAGTAACCAGCCAGCAAACCTTCATTGTCCTCCTGACTCTGCCTTCCCAGCACAGGGATGACAGGTGCCTTCTGCTACACCAGTTTATACATGGGTGTTGGAGATCCAAAAGTCAGGTCCTCAGGCTTGTCTGGCAAGCATATTACCCACCTACACATCTCCCCAGTGCCCAGTTTTCAGAGTGCATTTGTTTGCATGAACGTCAGTTTTAAGAGAATTCCAAATTTGAAGGAATAGTATGAAAATATTTTATATGTGTTTTTTTAAAAAAAAAATTATTGGTATGGAGAGATGGCTTAGCAGTTAAGCGCTTGCCTGTGAAGCCTAAGGACCCCGGTTCAAGGCTCGGTTCCCCAGGTCTCACGTTAGCCAGATGCACAAGGGGGCGCACGCGTCTGGAGTTCATTTGCAGAGGCTGGAAGCCCTGGCGCGCCCATTCTCTCTCTCTCCCTCTATCTGTCTTTCTCTCTGTGCCTGTCGCTCTCAAATAAATAAATAAATAAAAATTTTTTTAAAAAAGTAAAAAAAAAACACAAAACATTATTTATTTCTTTGAGAGAGACAGAGAGAATGGGTGCACTAGGGCTTCCTGAGGTTGCAAACAAACTCTATATGCATGCACCACTTTGTACATCTGTTTTATGTGAGTCCTTGGGGAATTGAACCCAGGATGTTAGGCTTTGCAAGCATAAGCCTTTAACTACTGAGCCATCTCACCAGTCTGTATATGTATTTTTATTTATTTATTTTTTTGCCAGTTGCAAGTCAAGCCCAGGGACTTGTGCATGTTAGAGAAATACTCCACCACTGACCTATAGTCCCAGCGCAAGAAAATATTTTCCTGTGTACAAATTAATTGTTGTTAGATTCAAATTTCTTATAGAGTGTTAATTATAAATGCCTTTATTTTTAGTGAGCATGTGATACACGAATATGCTGCAGTTTGATTGTGTGCCTGTCCATTATCCTGTTTCCCCTGTCCCCCACCCCCAGCCACTGAGGACTGCTCTCTTTCAAGGTAGCCCTTCCTGTACTTTGTTGTCTCATTCCTTTTGTCTATGTCAAAATGTTGGTGGGCTCAGAACCATGCTGCTCTTGTGAGGGTACTCGATAGCCACCATGTGGTCATGATTGCACTAGCTGGTTTATGTTGAGAGGACAGTTCCCTGAAGTACACCTTTGTACCCTGTGGTTCTTACACTCTTTCTGCCCCCATTTGTGCAGGGTTCCCTGAGCCTTAAAGAGAATAATAGCAATCTCCTTTAGTCTTGTGCTCTCAGCATCCTCTTATTTTCTGCTTTGATGAGGTTTGAGTCTCCTCGGTGTCTGCCAACATCTCCATAGAGAAGGTTCTCTGGTTAGCAGTGAGAGAAGCACTCATATTCATTCTGCCACTTCCTCTGCAATGTTCCCTGAGCCCTAGTGGGTGTAATAGAGATAACTCACCTATTTTTCGTCACTAAGCTTTCTCTTTTTCTTGTCATTTTGATGGATCCTGTGTCTCCCTGGTATTTGTTACCATCTGTAAAAAAGAAGGTTCTCTAACAAGAAGTGAGAATGGCATTAATCAAAGGGCATAAATATATACATTAAAAGGCTTTTTGATGGGCATAACATCTCCATTTAGCTAAAGAATAGTGGTACCTTCTCTGTAGGGTCTATGACCTTCTAAGCCCTGGGCTTTTGATTCTGATCTTAGTACCAGGCATGCAAATGCTTTCTTTTAAAATTATTTTTGAAACTTTTTGACAATTTTCATACATGTACATAGTGTATTTTTTTAATCACAACCCCTTCCCATTGTCTTCTTTTGCTGCCCTTCCCTTGTTTGGCCCCTCTTCTTTCCAACTAGTCCCTGTTCTACCTGAATGTTTCTTCCCCTGCCCTCTTTCATCACATGCTCTTCTCTAGCATGTTGTGTGTCCATATCCTTCCTCTTTTCATTTTTGCTTTTGAGATGCAGTGTATCTATGTAGCCCTGGCTGACCCTGAATGCACAGCAAGCCTTCAGCCCAATCTCCCAACCCCTGGGGATAACGGGGATGCACCACCACCACACCTAGCTAAAATCCATGCTTTTTATAAGGACAGTAATCATACTGGATTAGAACCCACCTTACTTCAACATGTACCTTCATTTTTTTTTTTTTTTGTTTTGTTTTTTTGAGGTAGGGTCTCATTCTGGTCAAGGCTGACCTGGAATTAACTATGTAGTCTCAGGGTGGCCTCGAACTCTCGGCGATCTTCCTACCTCTGCCTCCCAAGTGCTGGGATTAAAGGCATGCGCCACCACGCCCAGCTTGTTGATTACTTTTTTTTTTTTTTAAAGAGGTGTTTTTTTTAAAAGTTTATTTTTATTAACTTATTTGAGAATGACAGAGAGAGAAAGAGGCAGTAGAGAATGGGCGCACCAGGGCCTTCGGCCACTCGAACAAAGTCCAGATGCATGCGCCCCCTTGTGCATCTGGCTAACGTGGGTTGTAGGAAATCAAGGAGCCTCGAACTGGGGTCCTTAGGCTTCACAGGCAAGCGCTTAACCGCTAAGCCATCTCTTCAGCCCGTTGATTACTTTTAATACTATATTGAAGTAGTAAAGTTGACATTCTTGACTGGCTGAGGATCATGGGACAGAAACAGTCTTCTGTTGTTAAGTATTATGGTAGCTGTAGGTTGTTCATAGATGCTTCTAGAAGTGAAGTTTCCTCTAGTCCTACTTTAATAATAATGATTATTATAATTGGATATAATTTTGTCACAAGATTTTTTTTTGAGGCAGGGTCTCATGCTAGCCATAGCTAAAATTCAAGATGTCCTTACACTCACAGTGACTCTCTTACCTCTGCCTCCAGAGTGTTAAGAATAAAGGGGTGAGACACCATGCTCAGTTGCTATATGATTCACAAATTTTTTTTGTTTTTTGTTTTTTTGAGGTAGGGTCTCACTATAGCCCAGGCTGACCTGAAATTCACTAAGGAGTCTCAGGGTGGCCTCGAACTCACGGCAATCCTCCTACCTCTGCCTCCCAAGTGCTGGGATTAAAGGCATGTGCCACCACACCCAGCTTTGATTCACAAATTTTTTATTTTGTTATTACTTTGTTTTTTAATATTTTAAATATTATTTATTTATTTATTTGCAAGTAGACAGAGAGAGAATGGGCACGCCAGGGCTTTTAGCCACTGCAATTGAACTCCAGATCCATGTACCACTTTGTGCACCTGACTTTATGTGGGTACCAGGGAGTCAAACTTAGGTTGTTAGGTTTTACAAGCGGGCACCTTAACCACTGAGCCATTTGCCCAGTCCTTGATTTTTTTTTTTTTTTTTTAAGTAGTGTCTCACTATAGCCCAGGTTTTCCTGGAACTCACATTTCAGGGTGGCTTCAAACTCATGGCAGTCTTCCTACCTCTCTGCCTCCCAAGTGCTGGGATTAAAGGTGTATACCACCACACCTGACTCAGCTCTCTCTTAAAAAATAATAAAACATAGGGCTGGAGAGATGGCTTAGCAGTTAAGGCACTTGCCTACAAAACCTAAGGACCCAGGTTCAATTTTCCAGGACCCATGTAATCCAGATGCACAAGGTGGTACATGTGTCTAGAGTTTGTTTGCAGTGGTTGGAGGCCCTGGTGTGCCCATTCTCTCTGCTTCCCTCATCTCTTCTCAAATAAATAAATGAAATACTTTAAAAAAAATTGTTTATTTTTATTTATTTATTTGAGAACAAAAGACAGAAAAAGAGGCAGAGAGAATGGGTACACAGGGCCTCCAGCCACTGCAAACGAACTCTGGATGCATGTGCCCCCTTGTGCATCTAGCTAATGTGGGTCCTGGGGAATTGAACCTCAAACAGGGGTCTTTAGGTTTCCTTTAGGCTTCACAGGCAAGCACTGAATTGTTGAGCCACCTCTCCAGCCCTATAAAATACTTTAAAAACAAACAAACAAACAAAAACACATAAATTGGGCTGGAGAGATGGCTTAGCGGTTAAAGTCATTTGCCTGCAAAGTCAAAGGACCTCATTTTGATTCCTCAGGACCCACGTAAGCCAGATGCACAAGGTGGCACATGTATCTGGAGTTCATTTGTGGTGACATTTATAGTTTATTTAAGTGCTTGTTTTGGGGTTTGGGCAAGTTAATTTGATAAATGATTATATAAGTGTAGATGGGGATAGGGGAGTTTCTTGAGAATTATATCAGTACTTGAGGTGCGTGCGTGTGCGCATGCATATGTGTGTGCATGTGTGTGTGTGCACACATGCATGTGTGCAAAAATCAGTTATGTCTTTCAAGCATGGATATTTACTCCACCCTGATTGTCCATTCTCTTTCTCTCTCTCTCTCTCTCTCTCTCTCTCTCTCTCTCTCTCTCTCTTTCTGCCTCTTCCTCTCTGACTCTCTCAAATAAATAAATAATTTTTAAAAATTAAAAAGTAAACATAACACACAACAAAACTCTTAAATTTTAAAAGCCTATTTCCATTGTTTTATATATATACTATTATGTCAACATAGATACTTGTTTAAAAGTTTGTAATGCTCATTTAATGTACCTTTGTATCTTTTATGCACAGTCAGTATACTTTTATTTGTTCTCCATGTGCTGGTTAATAAACTGGCACAAGACATAGATGCTCTTAGTTACTGGCAGGAATTTATTCAAATTTTGTTTATGAGAAGGAGAGAGACTATGGCCATGCCAAGGCCTCCTGCTACTACAAATGAACTCCAGGCACATGTGCCACTTTGTGCATCTGTCTTTATGTGGATACTGGGGAGTTGAACCCAGGCCATCAGGCTTTGCATGCAAGTGCTTTTACTGAGCCATCTCCCCAGTCCACCTCGAGAATTCTCCTGTTACTTGAACATGTACTTTATCTCTGGGAACATTGGCTTTGTCAACTAACAGTCTTTCTATTTCCTCTTGTTCTCTGATGTCACCAGAGAGTATGCAGCCTTGCTGAAATTAAGGTGTACCCATCTGTGGCATTCCTTCTGCTGCTCTGTCACGCTAGCACCCTTAGGCACTCCCATTCTCCTTTTCCAAACTGCAGTTGTGAGATCAGTGCTACTATCTTTAGCCCCCCTCTAAGATTATAGCAGTATTTATGAGAATTTACACTTTTCCTTTTATTTTTTTGGCGGGAGGGTTGTTGAGGCGGGGTCTCCTTCTAGCCCAGGCTGACCTAGAACTCACTTTCACTAGGCTGGCCTCACACTCACTGTGAACCTCTGGTGTCAGCTTCCAGAATCATGGAGCTAAAGGCATATGCCACCACGCCCAGATTCACTTTTTCATATTTTTTCAACTATTATGAACCAGAGTTTAAGAAACCAGTCTCTAAAGTCTCAATATCATAGGATGGTGGTGTTTTCTGTTTTGAACCAGGAGACTTGAGCATTTGTGAAATGTGAGGGTATTTTTATTATGTTCTCATTATGTCCGTTTATCTTGAATATTAGGTTATAGTATATATCAAACAATTCAGAGCTCTAAATTAATGTGACTAAAAGCTTTTAACTAATGTTTTTGTTTTAAAGAAGCTTAGCTTTTTTCCCCTCTCAGTTTTATGTTTTCCTAAAATTCACACTATTTGAATGATGTTAACCTGTGGCTTTTAGTAAAAGAAACACACAAAAACTCAACTCTGATTTACTTGTTGTTACTATGAGCTGGAATTCAAAGAGGTAAACAAATAATTGGAGGAAAATTACTACAACATTCACATTTTTAATAATAAATTTGGTTATAGTTTTCTAAACACATTACATTCATACAAAGAGCTCTATGATATGCTATTTCTGTCCATGGGATTCCAAAATTATAGACGCTGATGTCAATGCAGATGAGGTTAGCCTAATTTGGTCAAGAGAGGGACATGCTGAGTCTCTGTATGGATAACTGAAGGCTATTGCCAAGAGTGACAGGTGTCCTGTGGGTGGCAGAGAGCCCCAGGGATAAACTTTGCTCTTGGATTACTCCTGTAGGAAACAATGATCAAAGTCACCCTTTTCTCCTATTGATCACATTCATAAAATAGTAAAGTCTACTTGTAACTTGTTTTTCAGGCACTAGCCTTATGACTGCCAGTAAGACAAAAAGATTATACTTTCTGCTATAATATAAACATTTTATATTTATTTATTTGAAAGAGAAAGAAAAAGTCAGAGAGAGAGAGAATGGACACACGAGGGCCTCCAGCCACTGCAAGTGAACTCTAGATGCTTGTGCCACCTTGTGCATCTGGCTTATGTAGGTACTGGGGAATCAAACCTGGGTCATTAGGCTTCACAGACAAGTGCCTTAGCCGCTAAGCCATCTCACCAGCCCTAAACTTATTTTTGAAAGTTTAAGTCTATCTTGTGCCCTAATTTTTCTGGATGAATCCATCAATTTACTGTCCCTGCCTTGTGTCATTAAAGATTTGAGATAGCTAACAGAAAAGTTAATGTGAAAGAAATTATCTGTTATTAGTGTAAAAGACACAAGTAATTTGACAAAGAGCCTTTGCTTTTACTGTCTTTTAAAGATACCTATTTATTTGCAAGCAGGAAGAGAGAGAATGGGCATGCCAGGGTCTCCAGCCACAGCGAACGAACTCCAGCTGCATGCACCACTGCATTTACATGAGTACTGGGAAATTGTACCCAGGTTGTTAGGCTTTGCAGGCAAGCTCCTAACTGATAAGCCATCTCTCCAGCCATATTTTTATTATCGTATTAAAAAATTTATTATTAAAAGAAGCCTTATAATTTACCAAGATAAATTAAGTACTAAATGCATCTCAAAATAAGAAAAAGTGTTTTTAAATATTGATTTGCAAGTAGGGAGGGAACGCAGAGAACAGACACACTATTGGCCTTCTACACTTCTAAGGAACTCCAGAAGCATGTTGTCAGTCTGTGTATCTGGCGTTATGTGGGTACTGAGGAATGGAACCTCAGCCTTTAAGCTCCACAAGCAAGTGCCTTAACTGCTAAGCCATCTCTCTTGCCCAAGAAAAGGTGTTTTAATACTTTGTTTTTGTTTTATTTATGAGAGAGAGAAAGGGAGAGAGAAAGAGGAAAATATGGGCATGCCAAGACCTGTTGCTGCTGCAGAGGAACTCCAGATTCATGCATCACTTTGTGCATCTGGCTTTACATGGGTACTGGGGAATTGAACCTGGGCCAGCAGGCATTGCAAGCAAGTACCTTGAACCATTGTGCTATCTCTCCAGCCCAATAAAGGGTTTTTAAGGCATTTAAGCATGTGATGTTGACAGAGTTAAACGAGCTGCTTTATGAACAGCTAGTGAATTCTGCATAATATAAACATGATGTCAGCAGTGGAAACTTTATGATCTTAGGTATAAAAATAGCTATTTCTATGCAAATGAAAATTTCTGACCAGAGTGGATTCTGTCTCTTATTTTCTCTGTGTTATAATGACACACACTCAGTAAGCATGTAAGAAGATCTGGGGGACCCTTTCATGGAGCCCTGAACTGTTAGCCAGGCTTAGGAATGAGGGTTCTCAAGTGCAGTGCAGGCTGAGGACTGTTGTGCTTGCCATCAGGTCCAGAATTAAGGAACTAGAGAGGTTTCATGCTCAGATCTTAGATATTTTAAGTTTGCTAACATTTGAGAATCTACTCTGAACATGTTTTTTGCTGTGCTGGGGATCAAATCCTGGGCCTTTGTTCATACTGGAGAGGCAGTCTACTACTGAGCTGCTTCCTCAGCTCTGTTTTGTTTTTTCTTTACTAGTTATGTACAAACTCAGGATGTAAACAGCCCATGTTGGTACCATCCTTACTCTCATCCCTGTCCTTCCCCCTCCAAAGGGACCCTCCTCATTGAGGAAGCCACTTATCCCCATGGGGATTGTGGGTCGTGCATTGTGGGGGTCTTACTCAGGATTTCATGAAGGTATGAAAGCTGGTCTGGAACTGCCCACTCCTTCCTCAACCTCCTGAGGCCTGGGATGGCAGGTCTGTGCCACCACCTGCTGGTGGCACACACCTACCATTATACTCAGAAGGGATGGAACATAAGGCCCAGAGGGTCACTCAGCTCATGAAACCTTTCATCTCCAAGCCCAGTAGAATTTTGAAGTGGTCAAAATCATTTCAACAAAAATTCATTTAAATGAAAGAACTTCAGGGGACTACCTTTCTTGCTTCTTTGGAAACAATTTTATTTAGGGCTGAAGAGATGGTTTAGCAGTTAAGGAGTTTGCCTAGAAAGCCAAAGGACCCAGGTTTGATTCCCCAGAACCCACATTAGCCAGATGCACACGGGGGCTCACGTGTCTGGAGTTTGTTTACTGTGGCTGGAGGCCCTGGCATGCTCATTCTCTCTCTCTCTTTCTCTGCCAAATAAATAAATATTAAAAACTGTTTTTTATTTATTTGAGAGAGAGAGAGAATGGGCATGCCAGGGCTTTCAGCCACTACATACGAACTCCCAGACGCATGAGCCACCTTGTGCATCTGGCTTTAGTGGATCCTGGGGAATCGAACCTGTGGCCTTTGGTTTTGCAGACAAATGCCTTAACCACTAAGCCATCTCTCCAGCCCTCTTGCTTTTTGTTTTGAGTATGTGTGTGTGGTGTGCATGTATGTTTATATGTGTGTGGGCATATATTTGCACACATGGAAGCAGAGGGTTTGCCCAATAAGTGCTTTATCTGCTGAGCCATTTTTTCCAGCCCCTCTTGCTGTTTTTATTTTATAACAGTGTACCTCAATTCTAATTCAGTCATTCTTCTGCCCCCTTGACAGGCACAGGTGTGCCCATGCACACAGATGTGCATGCTCCACGTGAAATAAGTGTAGAGACCAGAGAATATCGAGTTTCCTCTTCTTTTCACCCACATGGCTGTTTTTTACAGAAACCCAGCTCTTAAATATATTTTTATTTATTTATTTGACAGAGTGAGAGAGAGAGAATGGGCACACCAGGACCTCCAGCCATGCAAACGAACTCCAAATGAATGAACCCCCTTGTGCATCTGGCTTATGTGGGTCCTGGGGAACCAAACCTGGGTCCTTTGGCTTAGCAGGCAGATGCTTCAACTGCTAAGTCATCCCTCCATCCCCAGAAACCCAGCTTTTTATATGGGTGCTGGGGAATCACTCGGGTGGTCTCCCGCAAGCGCTCTTAACTGCTGAGCCACCTCCTCACCTCAGACCTGTTCTTTTTTCCATTAAAAGGAATACATATTCACTGTGAACAACAAAGACACCTACAAACACTTGGATATTGTAGGAAAACTGGCAGGTTCGTATTGACTTAGCAGGCAAGTGTGGCTGTGAGGCGGGAAGCATTGTGAAAGTGGGCTGACTTAAGTGGCAGCCCAGTCTGGTGTGGCAGTGACTGATCCTGACGGTCTTACTTGCCACAGATGCTGGCTGCCTGGCCCAAGACAGATGAGTGCCAAGCTGAGGTGCTGTAGACTCTGGCTCAGTGCCTTCATGAGCACCCTTTGACTTTGATTGTGGGAATCCTACTAGAACAAAGAGAGTAATCAAAGACCTCAAAGTGTCGTGTCAAACATAGTCTCATGACAAATAAGAACCTTACCTTGATTTGTGCATGACAAATAAGAACCTTACCTTGATTTGTGCAAACCCTGGCATACTCTAGCTTGTTGGTGGTTTCTGTTATAGCAAGAAATGGAGAGTTTGTAGCCGTGTTATAAATGACTTCATTTTAGGAAATTTTAAATTGAAACATAATTTTGTCTCAATCTATAGGTGTAGACTTAATTTTGTTTAGAATAAATCCTTAGGGCTGGAGAGATGGCTTAGCGGTTAAGCACTTGCCTGGGAAGCCTAAGGACCCCAGTTTGAGTCTCAATTCCCCAGGACCCACGTTAGCCAGATGCACAAGGGGGTGCACGCATGTGGAGTTCATTTGCAGTGGCTGGAGGCCCTGGCGCGCCCATTCTCTCTCTATCTGCTTGTCTCTTTCTCTTTCTCTCTCTCTGTCACTCTCAAATAAATAAATAAAAATGAACAAAAAATATTTTTAAAAACTTTAAAATAAATCCTTAGTACTGAGGATTAGCTCATGAGCATAACATTATCTTAATTATTTGAGCTCTTTTGAAATATTTTAGGACTGTTGTCTGTCACCATGTGAATTGCCAGCCATAGTACAGTCTTTCATCACCTGAATATTTCTCTAGTCAGTCCAGGCTGTTGTCACCTCTCTGGGACCTCTCAATGGCATATCCTAGCTGACTGGTGAGCCCCTGCCCCACTGAGCTGCACTGACAAAAGTGGTCTTCTTAAAAGCAGAAATCTGCTGAACTTCTTTTGCAGACTGAGAAATGGACACCTTCCCAAGGCCTCTGGAGGTCTCCTGCAGGGTCTGGGCGGCCTTTGCCCTGCATTCTGGAGTGTCATCTGGCCTGCCTTCCTCTTTGTGAGCTTGTTTCCCATTCTTCTTTCTGTCTCTTGCACTTGCCCAGTTTGTTTTGTTCCCACTCCTTGGCTTTCACCTTGGCATCTGTCTTCTGTTTTCAGGATCATTCTTCCCATTTTTCCTGGTCTTACTCTATCATGTTTCAGCTCAGGGATTTCTAGAACTCTAGAAAGAAATTCCTCATCTCTTAACCAGGTCACACCCAGGCTTTGTTGGCAGTTCCTATCTCTGCTTCTTGGCACAGTTGCAATTTTGTGTTTGCTTGCATAATTTGATTAATGCAGACTCGAAACTGTAATTGTCCAAAGTGCAGGAGCCATGTCTGTTTTGACTCAGATATATTCTTGTCATCTGTCCTAGGACCTGGTACATAATAGAAACTTGATAAACATTTGCTGGACACTTGAATGAGAGTTTCTTGGGAGGCGTTTCATCAGCAGTATACCTGCAACCTGTTGGATGCTGTGGAGGTCATGAAGCAGCGAGACTAGAGGCACACTTAGTCACTACCCTGTTCTCTCACAGCCACAAGAGCGAGACGTATACCCTGTGGTATAATGCTAACTAGATTGCCAGGAGCGTTTGAAAACAAATACCTTGAATTATCTGAAAATGTCTCGACCATTGTCAGAATGAGTGACTTACAATGTTAAGTAGCACAGACAGTATTTATGACCACTCTGGCATTCATAAAGTAATCCTAGTTTGAAAGGAAGAAAAAGGTTGAAGAAATTCAAAGTTGAAAGAGTTAAGTACATTCAGATTTGCAAATAGGAAGGCAGTGTACCTACGAAACTGGTCTATGTGAAAAGAATGAGGAAATTTTTAGTCCTGTCAAATAGTTTTTTTTTATTTTTTAATTTCTATTAACATTTTCCATGATTATAAAATATATCCCATGGTACCAAATAGTTTTTTGAAAATTGTTTCAGTGCGATGTCATATGAAAATTGTAGAAATATTTGGGGATAGCCTGAGACCGCTTTTTTATGTCTTGAGACTATGAGGTCAGCTAGGCTTTGCCCCCTTCTGTTGGCATTGTTTAAGCTGCTCTCCCCCAACCCCAGGATTGTGGCCTTAAGCATGCTGGGTCAGAAGGCTGGCCAGGCAGTGCATTCTCAGAGGAGTCAGGTGATCACTGTCAGTAGGCAGCTGCTCCAGGTTCAAGGCAGTCAGTGTCCCCTCTCTTCTGCCTGGAGACAGCTGGTTATTTGTCAGACTCCTGAGAAGTCCTTTCTCACTGCAAACTGGTGGGAGGAGGAAAGAGATTATGCAGTGGGCTTTTGATTGATCCAATGGGAATTGCATTGATCTGGTGTCTGGCTTTGGTTCTTATCAAGTGGATCACCTCTAAGGTAGGCTATCTTTATGGTTAGGATTGTGACATTAATCATTAATTTGTATTTAGTATTTAGTAGTAATGAAATAGCTAGACAGTTTTTCTTCTTTTACCTCAGTTTTTGTTTCTTTGGTTAAAAGAGCTGTGACTTTTGCCTCATAGCTTAAAAAGCTTAAAATTGCTATTTGTGATTTGTATCCCTACCTCACTTTTATTCCCCTTTAAGAGCTTTTTATAGAATATTCCCTCAGAATCAAAGTAGTTTTCCCCAGTGTCATTCCCTTAAAGTCTTTATGGCTAAGGAAGTTCAACTTTTAAGATTATAAGATTAAACAATTTAAACTTTTGAGTGTGCACATTTTAAATATTCTTTTTTGGAAGAAAAGAATTGAGGACTTCTAAGTAGTAATAAGCTTTTTGCATAAAAAGCTATCATGTTCTCTCTTAAAGTCTTACCTGAGCTAAAATACATTCACAAAGAGGTAAGCTTCGAAGTTGAACTCAGTTAAGAAATGTGTGATGGAATACTATCTCAATGATTGCCATGTGGACAGGAATCTAAAACTAAAGAAAGAAATATTTAAGGTGATGCTGTTTGAAATTATTTATTCCATTCTTCTATAAAAACAATTTTATCTTTCTACTGTGCAGCTTTATTCTTTCTGTATTAAAAAAGTTGGAGAGTATTAACATAAAATGTATAAAGCCATCACTGCAAAGCAATAATTTTTGCTAAGCAAAAGAAAGTGCCTATAAAATTAGTTTTATTGTCCAAGCAAAATTTTAATCCCTGTAATGTAATTGTTTGTACTTGAGCATATTTTAAGTGTGCTGATTTCTTACTTGAAGTGCTCCACTTTTAATGAATTTGATTTTTTAAAATGTCAAGGAACACAACTCAAAAAAAAGAAATCCTTGTTGTTGTAAAAGTTAAGAATTAGTTTGCTTTGCTGACAGCTATTTACTTCTTTTTAAAAGATTGGCTTGCCAGGTTATGGAGTGAAGGTCAAGTTAATATTAATAATGCATTAGGTGAATTGCAGGGTTTTCAGAGACAGCTGTTTAAAGACTACCAAAATTAAAAGAAAGCTAATATTAATTGTTTAAATTATAGAGACCAGGAAGATCAAGGCAATACTTTTGAATACTTCAGGCACTCAGACTGCTTTCCTAGTACGCGGAAGGTGCAGTGTGCTTAACGAAGCTTACTGTGGTGCGGCGGAGAAGGCCGGCTGGAGAGCTTTGGCTGCGTCTCTTGCTTGCACCACATTACTTTCAGTGTTATTACCAGAAGTTTTATTCAGAGCCATGTGTATAAACCCTTTATCTTGGTTTACTAACTTGCAAGGTGGGGGATAAAGACCCTTTTATAGAGTTCCTGTGAGATTTTGTATGAAAGCACCTAGAACATTTTCTATTGTTGCTTTTACTGTGTCCGTCTTTAAAGTTATGTATTAACAAATATTGGGAACAACCTTACACCTTTTGTCTCTTACCTTCAAGTCAAATCTTTATGGAAGAATGATTCGCCCTGTTTCAAGGCAAGCGAGTGTCTTGCAGGGCCTGTGAAGGTGGCAGCCGGTTCTTAGGAACCTTACAGTTTAACTTGTTTATGCTGCAGTTGTCAGTTTCTGATTAGCTCAGCCTCGCCCATGTTTTGACCTATACTAGTTTGCTTTACAAGCTGTTCCCAGAATGGCTAAATTAGAAGTCACGAGTAGAAGCCTCAGTTATTTCCATTCACTGGTGAGGTGAGGTGGGGATGTGGATGGCAGCCCAGAGTGCTTTATGACTGATGTGTGACACAAGATTTTGATGAAATTTGCTTGACGTCTTTTATTAAAAATAAAGTTCTACCAACACATGGTTTTGAAGACGGTGATCTTTCAAAAATATTGAAGTTTGCACAGCATTTTGTTGACAAGCATGGTTTTGAAAAGAATGATAATTCTTACATGGATCTAAAATATTATTATCGCATCATAATTATACTATTTCTTTTCAAAATGAGTTACCTTAAATTTCCTGGATTGTTCAGTGAGAGAACTTCATGTTACTTATTTTAATCTTACTCTTTAAGCAAGTTATTAATAAATTGCTTATCCCTCAGATTATAGTCATTGATCAATTCAGATGTACTTATTTATTTATTTATTTATTTATTTGAGAGAGAGTGAGATAGAGAGAGAATGGGCATGCCGGGGGCCTTTAGCCACTGTGCATGAACTCCAGACACATGCACCAACTTGTGCATCTGGCTTTACATGGGTAATAAGAAATCAAACCCAGTTTGTTTGGTTTTGCAGGCAAGGGCCTTATCCGCTAAGCCATCTCTCCAGCCTCAGATATATTTATTTATTTATTCATTTTTTGAGGTAGGGTCTTGCTGTAGCCCAGGCTGACCTGGAGTAATACAGGCCCTTCTATTTCAATATCTAGTTGTTCTATAAATATATCTGAAATGTTTGCCTTATACTAAGTTTAGTATGTGATTAAAAAAAAAAGTGGTAATCTAGATTATGTCCATTATCTAGGGTTTTTTTTTTTTTTTTTTTTTTGGTTTTTTAAAGTGGGGTCTCACTCTAGCCCAGGCTGACCTGGAATTTACTGTGTAGTCTCAGGGGGGCCTTGAACTCATGGTGATCCTCCTACCTCTGCCTCCTGAGTGCTGGGATTAAAGACGTGTGCCACCATGTTTGGCTATATTGTTTAATTTTTAATATAATACTATTTTATTTTACAGAGAGCAAGCATGAGTCTTTAGCATTTCTTAATACGTAGTATGAAATTTTTACCTTCCTACATTGAAAACAATGACTTTTGGAGATAATAGTTTGGAATTTTAAAAATATATTTATTTATTTATTTATTTGCAAGCAAAGAGAGAGAGAGATAAGAGAGGCAGAAAGAAGGGGAACAACAGGGTCTCCAGCAGCTGCAAATGAATTCCAAATGCATGTTCCACTTTTTGTATCTGGCTTTACATGGAGAATTGAACAGTGGTTCTTAGGCTTTGCAGGCAAGGACCTTAACTACTTAGCTATCTCTTCAGCCCCAAATTACTTAAAATATTATTTATTTTGAGAAAGAGAAAGAAACAGAGACAGAGAGAAAAAAAAAAAAAAAAACAACTGGTGACCCATGTGCCTCCTTGTGCATCTGGCTTTATGTGGGTACTAGGGAACTGAACCTGTCATTTGGCTTTGCTGTCAAGTGCCTTAACCGCTAAGCCATCTCTCCACCGCCCCCCCCCCCAGTTTTTAAATGTTTTTATTTATTTGAGAGAGACAAAAAGGGGCAAACAGAGAAAGAGAGAATGAATATAGGCATGGCAGGGTCACCTGCCACTGCAAACAGACTCCAGATGGATTTGCCACTTTGCGCATCTGGCTTTGCAAAACCATGGGTACTGGGGGATCTAATCCAGGTCTTTAGGTTTTGCAAGCAGTACCTTTAATTGCTGAGCCATCCCCAGCCCTAATTTTTTTTTATTTTATTTATTTTTGGTTTTTCAAGGTATGGTCTCACACTAGTCCAGGCTGACCTGGAATTCACTCTGTTGTCTCAGGGTGGCCTTGAACTCACGAAAATCCTCCTACCTCTGCCTCCCGAGTGCTGGGATTAAAGGCATGCGCCACCACACCCGGCCCCAGCCCTAATTTTTTAACAGGCAGTTTCACCAGGTTGCTGTTAGACACTAAAGACTGATGGGTATTAGCTATGAAAAGCTATTGCTTAGTGACATTTGTGGTTTCCTTAGGAAATCTCAGCTGTAGAACGCTTACTGTCACTTATATCCTTTGCAGGCTGTTAAACTCACCCCAGCATGGCAGTGTTTGGGAGAGGCCTGTAATCTAATAAGCATCTTAGAGGGGTGGGAACAGCCACACTGAGTAGTGTCTTTTACCATCAGGCAATTGCAGTGGCTCTTAACTCTGGAACAGGTAATTTACATGATCACTGAGGCATCTTCCTTAGATAATCCATGCTTTGAGACATGTTGCACACAAGGCCAGGATGTGTTTTGTAGACATTAGTCCCTCAATGGCTGGGTGAGTTACTGTATAAATTAGTGCCCTGGGATTTGAAATCATACTTTTCTTCATTGATTTTTTTTTGGTATATGATTTTAACCCTACGAATATGTAATGACTATGCATGCCATAAAATTTAAAAAGCACGTTGAAAAGCCCTCTATCTCTGTCCCTTAGTAATCTTCAAGACAACCAATATTGATAGCTTTCCTTTTAGTTTATGTACTTGTTTCTCTGATTTTATGAGTTTTTTAACAAATATATGTATGTATGGGTGGGTGTGGGTATGTGTGTGTGTATGTGTATATATGTACATATACATATACATATATATATATGAACTGTCTGTGTGCATGTACATAGATTATGTGTGTGGTGTGTGATGTGTGGTGTACGTATGTGTGTGTATAGATGGGTACACCCAATGTTCATGCATGCAGAGGCCAGGGGAGATCTTTCGATGACCTCAACCTTTAGCTGCCTATCTGCAGTTCTCTGCCACACCCAGCTTTTCATGTGGATTTGGGAGAACTGAACTTGGTCACCAGCTGAGAGACCTTTATTCTTATGTGGCAAGCACACTTACCCATTGAGCCATTTCCCCAGCCCCTGCTACTACTCTTTTAAGAATTTTTAGGCTTGTTTATGAAACTAGTTTTGTTGATTACTTTTATTTATTTATTTATTTTTTTTTTTTTTTGGTTTTTCAAGGTAGGGTCTCACTCTGGTCCAGGCTGACCTGGAATTCACTATGTAGTCTCAGGGTGGCCTTGAACTCACGGCGATCCTCCTACCTCTGCCTCCCGAGTGCTGGGATTAAAGGCATGTGCCACCACGCCCAGCTTGTTGATTACTTTTAATGTGCCATGTGCTTTTGGGATTTAGCCTGGCTCTGGAGATACAGCAGTGAGTGAAGCCTGGTCTTCCCAAAGCTTAGATTCTAACTAGAGCTTTAGGTAGTTTTGTATTCCAGCACTGCAAATGCAGTCATTTGTACCAGTTTTGCCAATTAATTTATTCATGGAGTTATAAGTTATTCATTATATGCAATAAGATCATTCATTTAGCAAGTGTTTATTTAGAGTTTATGAAATAATAGGACCTGCTTTAGTGGCCAGCTCTTGTGGAATTTTTTATTTTGTTTGAAAGTCAATTTATGTGGGACCAGGGATATAGTTAGGTGGTAGGATGTTTGCATAGTAGGCCCAAGGCTCTGTGTTCAATCCCCAGCACATTCCACCTGTAAAAAATCAACATAGATATCACTCAAATGTTTTTCTCTCTCATATCCACCTTCATGGTAGTTTTTAGCTATATTGTATTGTGTCTCTCCCCCAACTAGAGATTTACAGTGTAGATTTGTTTTTTATATTCAATGTCTCTTGTACAGTGCCTCACAAATAAAATGAGTAGTAGTGAATGCATATTTACTGAATTGAAGTTTAGATTGTACTGAATTAAAATGTATTTTTTTTCTAGAGACGTGGAGCTATTTCTTATGACAGTTCTGATCAAACTGCGTTATACATTCGTATGCTAGGTAAGCACCATTTTGTATCAATATCATTTAATTTTGTTTTATTATTTGAAGTTGAGATAATCTTTTTGGGTAGCTTTTTATCACTTTGTAGCAGAAATAATCTATTCAATTTAAGTTTAAAGTCTAGAAAACAGGGCTGGAGAGATGGCTTAGCGGTTAAAGCATTTGCCTGCAAAGCCAAAGAATACCAGTTCCACTCTCCAGGACCTGCAAAAGCCAGATGCACAAGGGAGCACATGCATCTGGAGTTGTTTGCAGTGGCTGGAGGTCCTGGCATGCTCCCCCCCCCCACTGCCTCTTTCTCTCTCAAATAAACAAATAAAATCTATTTTTAAAAAGTCTAGAAAATAATATTAAACCATGATATGAATAAAGAGGCATTTAGAGTTACTGACAATTAAGAAAGCTGTGGTTTATAATGACAGCATTGTTATTGGAACAGTTTTAACTAGCCTCTGGTACATTCTTAATGGGAAATGGGTCTTTAGACCTGCTAAATAATAAAGAGATGAATGCCAATGTGGATAAAAGGTGAGGCCATGAAGTACCCCATCAGATCAAAAAACATTTGTCTGCTTTGAGACCTGGCATTTAAATTTTTTATGTATCACCCACTTTTGTGAGTAAATAGTATTAATTGAGTATATCTCTCTCCTTTTTTTCTTCTTCCTGCCAGAATCTCTTCATCCACACACATGATCCCTTCCACATTCATTCTCCTGTTGGACATGCACAAATAAGATCCCAATAGGCATAGATGCTCATCTTCTGCTAGAGGAGTCACCTTTGGCTCTTCCCCATGCTTAGACTTCTTCCCTCTGCTTTGAGATACTGAGCCACTCGTAAAACTTACCTAATTCTTTCCTTCCTTCCTCCCTCCCTTCCTCCCTTCTTCCCTCCCTCCCTCCCTCCCTCACTCCTTCCTTCCTTCCTTCCTTTTTAAAGCAGATAGAGAGAATGGGCATGCCAGGGCCTCTAGCCACTGCAAAAAAATTCCAGACACATGCACCACCTTGTTCATCTGGATACTGGGGTACTGTGCACATGGGCATTAGGGAATGGAACCTGGGTCCTTAGGCTTCACAAGCAAGCACCTTAACTGCTAAGCCATCTCTCCAGATCCTGTTTTTTCTTTACTTCATTCACTAATTCCTTTCCATACTCATTTTTGCTTTTCTATAGCTGACTTTTTCTTTGTAATTTTAATACATACTTATAATTATTTTGATGATATTCCCTCCCATTATTTTCTTTTGTCTCTCTCCCCATGCCACTCCCCCCATAATCCCTTCTTTTCTTACTAGTCCATTTTTTGGTTTTCTGAGGTAGGGTCTCACTCTAGCTCAGGCTGATGTGGAATTCACTATGTAGTCTCAGGGTGGCCTTGAACTCACAGCAATCCTCCTGCCTCTGCCTCTGCCTCCCGAGTGCTGGGATTAAAAAGCGTGTGCCACCACGCCTGGCTCTGATGTCTTTTTTTCTGCTTTGCTCTTACTCTTTTTTTCCCCCTCTTTACTTTGTGTCTTAACCTGACTCACTATTATTCTAATGTAGCATTTATTTTCCTAATGAATATTAGCTTTTTCCTGTTTACTTATCCCTCTCCTTACAAAAAAAATGTTCATTCAGGGCTGGAGAGATGGCTTGGTGGCTAAGGCACTTGCCTTTGAAACCTATAGTCCGAGGTTTGATTCCCCACTACTCAGATGCACATGGTGGGGCATGCGTGTTCTTTTGCAGTGGCCAGAGGCCCTGGCATGCCCTCCCCCCCCCAATAAACATCAGCAAATTCTGTGGGTGGTACATTAAATGCAGAGCCAGATGTGGTGCACACTTGTAATCCCAGCCCTGGGGAGGCAGAGGTAGGAGGGTCGCTATGAGTTCAAGGTTAGCCTGAGACTATATAGTGAATTCCAGGTCAGTCTGGGCTAGAATAAGACTCTACCTCGAATAACAAAACAAAACAAAAAGACATGCAACATCTCACTACCTTGGTGTTGTTATCACCTAATCTAAACCATATTATTGCCTTCTTTATTATACTTTTTCCTTATTTGTCTTCCTGTGCTCACCTGTGTACCTCTATTCTGGACTGCACAGCCAGAGTGAACTTTTTCAGACAAAGTGAAGCCTCTGTTCAGAGTCCTCTGTTGGTTTCAAGACTTAAGTAGCAGCCAAGTTGGTACAATGGCCTCCAAGGTGTAATGCGATCTGGCCCCGCTGCCTCTCTGACCCTACTTCCCACAAGTTCCCTCACTCACTTCTCCTGCCCTGCTGGCCTGTATGCTTGTCCTCGAACACACCAAGTACACTGCTGGCTCAGGCTCATATTTGCTCTTCCTTGTGCTTGGCAACCTTTCCCTCCCAACAGCCCTGTGTCCCACTCCTCCCAGGTCTCTGCTCCCATGCTTCCTTTCCACTTACGATTTCCCTGGGCACAGTAGCACAGCGCCCGCCCTGCTCCCCACTCGTGTTCCTCTCACCTGGTTTCAGTCTTCTCCAGATAGCTTCTTATCGCTTCCACAGCAAGAAGTTCTGTATTTGCTTTCTTATTTGTCTCATTCCATGGAAAGATGAATGTTATAAGGACAGAGAGTTTTTGTATTTTGCTCACTCTGTATAGCTCGGACCTGATGGGTGCTCAGTAAGCCTTTGCCAGTGTGGAGGAGTTACTTACTGAAGGATGGAGTTGTAGATAAAGTGACCTTGGAAAGAAGTGAGAGTCTACTTAGAGAAACAGAATAAGGAGAAAATCCTTCTGGGAAGGCAGAATTTTAAGAGCACAGGGAAGAGCTGAACATTGGACCTAAGAACTTGGACGTTGTGAAAGTATTATACAGTGGGAATTAAGTTTTCTCTTGTTCAGGGTTGAGTAGAGATTTGATAAAGCAAAGCCCATGACACAAAGAGTACCTGATCATTGGTTGCTCTGGTAGTAAAGAAATGAGTCTGAAAACTATTTGGGCTCGTGTAAGAAAACATGAACTTGCTCACACCTTGTGTATAGCCATTGACAACAAGAGGGAAGATGACCAAGCACAGAAGTCTGTAACATTTCCATTTATAACATGTTTATGAAAGTACAGACTGAGAATAGGTGATGTGTCTTCTGTTTTTCATAACCCTAGAAGTCCATTGTTTAATTCTAGACATACAAGAGGCACTTAATGTGTTTGCTTCTTGCTGTGACATTTTAAAGTTTGTTCCTACAATTTTCCGCTATAAAATAGATTTTTGTTTCCCACTGGCCTAAATTTAAAAGGGGGGGAAGTCTATGAGAGTAGTATGATTAATACAATGATTTGATCCATCTTTCAGGAGGCTTACTTTATAGGCTATAATTATTATTGTAGAGGTAAATTAAAAATGTTTTTCTAACCCAGCTTTACAACTAGTACTGAAAATTTATGAAACATTTCTAGGAAATTAGCTCTTAACTATTTATCTTAACTTTTTGTTGATTATGTAACTTAGCATTCAAAGAAGTGAGTTTCAGTATGACATTTTTATAAATATGACTATACTTCATTCTAACTCATCCCCTCCTCTCTGACCTCCCCTGAGTGGGCCATTTCTTGTGAGTATGATACCACGTAGGCCTCTCCAGTATGTAGGAGCTTATTACCCAGTGACAGCTTTCTAAACTTATGCTTGATTCTTGCTTCTGTCCAGGAGATGTACGTGTAAGGAGCCGAGCAGGATTTGAAACAGAAAGAAGAGGTTCACATCCATATATTGATTTTCGTATTTTTCACTGTAAGTGTTGACAGTCACATGTTTTTCTTTCAAATTAAATTCAAGTCTTCAAAAAATTATGTGGTTTTCTAAGAGACAAAGAATGTAAGAAGGAGCTAAGTTATATTTGAAATTTTTAAATTTGATGATCATAAATTAATATATTTCTACATAATATTAAATTTATTTATTTATTTGAGAGAGAAAGAATGGGTATGCCAGGGCCTCCAACCACTGCAGATGAACTCCAGATGCATACACCCCTTTGTATATCTGGCTTATGTGGGGTCTGGAGAGTCTAACTGGGATCCTTTGGCTTTGCAGGCAAACACCTTAACCACTAAGCCATCTCTCCAGCCTTATTTGTACATAACATTAATAAATATTTAGAGATACAGAAGAGAATAATAATGAGAATAATTTCTTAAAGGTGTCATTATAATTGTCTTCGTTGCTTTACACAAAATGTTTTTCTGTAAATGACATTTTATAATGGTATTTCTTAGCTGAATGATATGTTATCCTTTTGATTTATATTAAAATAGGCATTATCAAGCTGAAGCGATGTCTCAGTGGTTAAAGGTGCCTGCTTGCAAAGCCTGACAGCCTGGGTTGGATTCCCTAGCACCCACATAAATTCAGATGCACAAAGTGACACATGTATCTGGAGTTCGTTTGGAGTGGCAAAAGGCTTTGGCGTGCCCATATTCATTCTGTCTGTCTGTCTCTCTCTCTCTCAGATAAATAAGTACATATTTAAAATAGACAGTATCTTTAAAGGTTTTGGTAGAGGGCCCAGAGAGATGGCTTAGTGGTTAAGGTGCTTGCCTGCAAAGCCAAAGGACCTTGGTTTGATTCCCTAGGACCCATGTAAGCCAAATGCATAAGGTGGTGCATGTGTCTGGAGTTTGTTTGCAGTGGCTGGAGGCCCTGGCATGCTCATACTCTATTCTCAAATGAATAAAAATAAAAAATATGGGCTGGAGAGATGGCTTAGCAGTTAAGCACTTGCCTGTGAAGCCTAAGGACCCTAGTTCGAGGCTCCATTTCCCAGGACCCACGTTAGCCAGATGCATAGGGGGCATATGTGTCTGGAGTTTGTTTGCAGTGGCTAGAAGCCCTGGCACGCCCATTCTCTCTCTTTCTCTCTCTCTGCCTCTCTCCCTCTCTCTCTGTTGCTCTGAAATAAATAAATAAATAACAAATAAACTTAAAAAAATTTTATGCTGGGCATGGTGGCATATGCCTTTAATCCCAGCACTCGGGAGGCAGAGGTAGGAGGATCACCATGAGTTTGAGGCCATCCTGAGACCGCATAGTGAATTCCAGGTCAGCCTGAGCTAAAGCAAGACCCTACCTCAAAAAAAAAATTTTTTTAAGATGTTGGTAGAATGCATATTTTGAAAATAAACACTATGTGGGTTTAGAACTATAGTGGACAGGAAGAAGAAAAACAACTTAGAACCCCTTTAAATAGTAAGTGTATTACATCTAGTTTTGAAGGCTTTTGATAATGTTGGATAAAATAATTTAGATTAACATTTCAAACAATTGAAAAAGCTGGACAAAATATAAAAAACATGTATCCAAATATAAATAAGTCAGAGAGATGAGGCTAGCATTTTGGGCCACTTTTCCCAGAGTATGGTGATTCTGAGAAAGGTGGGTAAGGAGATGAATAGGGCTTCTGATGGACACTTGAGGTTAGAGAAATAGAAGCAAATGCTTAGAGCCCATAAAGTTTGGTGTGGGGACATGGTGCTGATAAACCCTTGTGCTTACGTTTAGTGCTGCCTAGAGCTTAGAAATAAATCCTGGTTTTGAAATACCTCATGCACTGATTATGCCCAAGTGAGATGTTTCATCCTTCATGGTTGCTAGCTAATTCAACACAATCCTGAGAAAAGGCCCGAGCAGACTGGCCAGGGCTTTTCATTCTTGACACATCCAGTAAGTCTGTGTAGGGACACCTGGGAAAGAGAAAATAAAGTTAGCAAAAGAGAAAAAAAAAAAAAAACTTACTTGTCAAGGAATACTTACCAGTTTCCCAAAAATGGAATCTTTCCTATCTAGCCTCTCTAACTGCAACAGCAGCCCTGTAGGGCACATTGGCTGCCGTGGACTGCTTGGTCCCGGGCATCCTGGTGTGGGGACTTTGCAGACACAGGATCAGACTGCAGGAGATCTGTGTGCTAAGGCAAGGCTGAGGCAGAGCTCTGCACCTCATCTGCAACAGAAATCAAGAAGCTAGAGGAGTGCAGTGCTAGCAAGAATAAATATCAGTTCTGCTCTCTCAGAAAGTAGAAGAAGCAGAATACACAAGTTCGGATTTAAAGCCAGCATAGTCTTGGTACTACCTGATGGGGCTATGCCAAAAACAGAAAACCACAGCAGAATCACCGATGGCCATAGATGAAACGTCTGCAGAAACATACTGTCATCTGCCAGCCTGTACTGTATTGGATGACTACTATATTTCAAGTTTCTAAGGTAATATAATATTGGTTTAACATTATTTAATCAATTAGGATAGTTGTTACATTAACAAGAATAAAGGAGAAAAAGTTATGGGTCGATCATTTTAAGAGAATAAATTTAACAGATTTATAACAAAAACTTACCCTCCTGAAAGCAGCCACTGTTACCAATTTCTACAGGAAAGAAGCTTCATATTCAATCATCGGCTTCTTCATTAAGTCCCATTCTTACTTGTTGATGGAGTTCCTTTTATTAATTGCTTTAAAAGATTTTCCTACTGAAATTTCCAGTGAGAATGTTATTAAAAGATATGTTCGCTTTATATAATTACATTGCTTTGTTCTTTTTTTTTTTTTTTTGAGGTAGGGTCTCTCTCAAGCTCCTGGAATTCACTATGTAGTCTTGGTCTGGCTTTGAACTCACAGCAATCCTCCTACCTTGGCCTCCAAGTGCTGAGATTACAGGTATATGCCACCACACCTGGCTGGTTCCTTTTTTATAATCCAGAAATTTAAGAAGCTTTGAAACTGTCAATCTTTTAGAGATCTCAGAGACTTCACTATAAACCCTCTGATTGTGAGGCTTTTGGAGATGTATCTTAGCAGGCTCTCACATGTTGCTTTTCAGGGCTCCTCTCTAAACCATCTCCTAACTTTCACTCAGCATAGTAAGGTAAAGGATTTGGGAAATCAGATTGTTACAAAAGGTTTTAGGAATTTTAAATAGGGAACAAATGGTACATTTTGGTGAGAAGGGGTTGTTGGAAATGATCTGAGGTTTGTAAGTGTCACTAATAGAATAAAAATAGTATGCAAACTTTCTAAATCATTAAAAGCCAGGGGCAGAGCCGGATGTGGTGGCACACGCCTTTAATTCCAGCACTCAGGAGGCAGAGGTAGGAGGATCACCATGAGTTTGAGGCCACCCTGAGACTACATAGTGAATCCCAGGTCAGCCTGGGCCAGAGCAAGACCCTACCTTGAAAAAACAACAACAAAAAAAAAAAAACAAGAAAAAAAAAAAAGGAGCCAGGGGCAGGCAGTGTAGGATCTGAAGATGAAACAGTAAGACCAAGCATACTGATGCTGGTGGTAAAGTTATGTTATGAAGATGCTCAGATTGGATTGGATATCAAGTAAAGCTTAATTACAACATGATTTGAGATAATATGGGGGGCTGGGCATGGTGGTGGCCTTTAATCCCAGCACTTGGGAGGCAGAGATAGGAGGATCACCATGAGTTCGAGGCCACCGTGAGACTACATAATGAATTCCAGGTCAGCCTGAGCTACAGTGAGATCCTACCTCAAAAAACCAAAAAATAAAAATAAAAATATTTTTAAAAATAATATGGGGGCTGGAGAGATGGCTTAGCGGTTAAGCGCTTGCCTGTGAAGCTAAGGACCCCGGTTCAAGGCTCGGTTCCCCAGGTCCCACGTTAGCCAGATGCACAAGGGGGCGCACGCGTCTGGAGTTCGTTTGCAGAGGCTGGAAGCCCTGGCGCGCCCATTCTCTCTCTCTCCCTCTCTCTGTCTTTCTCTCTGTGTCTATCGCTCTCAAATAAATAAATAAAAATTAAAAAATAAAAAAATAATATGGGGGCCTGGGAAGATGGCTCAGTGGTTAAAAGCACTTGCTTGCAAAGCTCGTTAGCCTGGGTTCAGTTCCCCAGCACCCATGTAAAAGTGGATTCAAAGTGACATGTGCATGCCCACTTCCATACACACAGAAGTAAATAAATGGAAGGTTTAAAAAAAATAGTATGGAACAGTACCAGGTTTGAGGATTAAGGGTTTGAATACCTACTAATAGTCTCACCTACTGATGTAGAACTTTGTGGTACTGTTACCTTAGCACAGTGGAGGCAGCTTAGACTTAAGAATAGCTCACTGTCCTATCTCATTTTAAAAAGTAACCAAAGGGGGCTGGAGAGATGGCTTAGGGGTTAAGCGCTTGCCTGTGAAGCCTAAGGACCCTGGTTCGAGGTTCGGTTCCCCAGGTCCCACGTTAGCCAGATGCACAAGGGGGCACACGCGTCTGGAGTTTGTTTGCAGAGGCTGGAAGCCCTGGCGCACCCATTCTCTCTCTCTCCCTCTATCTGTCTTTCTCTCTGTGTCTGTCGCTCTCAAATAAATAAAAAATTTTTTTAAAAAAAAGTAACAAAAGGGATTGGGAAGATGGCTCAGTGGTTAAAGGTGCTTGCATGCAAAGCCTGCCTGCCCAGGTTCAATTCCCTGACCACCCACATAAGACTGCACAGGTATTCGTTTGAAGCAGCAAGAAACTGGTATCCCCACACAGAGATACACACATACATGCAAATAAATAGACTTTAAATTTTTGTTAAAGGTGACCAATATTTAAGACTTTGAGTTGTACTGGGAAATGGTTGCTGTAGGATCAGTACTCTGGGTACTACAAAATCTATTTATCCAAAATAATTTGGAAGGTTTTTTTTTTTCCCCTGCTGCCATAGTAGGTATCACTCAACTGAAATTTTTTAAAACTTCCATTTAGTGAGTTTTGTGAGATGTGATGGAGTCAGAGAATGAGCCTGTGCCTCTGCTCAGACTAAAATTTGTTCTCCAGCTCCAAGCTGTCTTCTCTGCCAACATTCTTTGATTGTCCCACAGGTTTACCAAGCTTGGCTTGTGCAGGAGTTATCTGTTAGAGCTTTTCCTTGGTTTTGCATGCATGTACCCTCAAGTCTGAACAGCCCTAGACTTTATGAGCAACAAAATCATCACCCTTTTCTTTCCAGCTATAAATCTCAAGAGTTCTTCTCTGTGCAGTGTTTCATTTATTATCATATTAATTGAAGTATATGGAGTTTACTTCTCGGTACTTTCCTGCCAAGTGTCCTTCGATTTCACCATCTGGACTTAGATCTTATACCCATTCACTTCCTGTAACTTTGGACTTGGCAAAGTTCCCTGTTCTTAAGCAGCTCTGCAGACTAGGTTTAAACCTTCAAGAGTACTGAAGCGTTGAAAAGACTATAATATGTACTTTCTCATATATATAATTTAAAATGCTATTTTCCCAATAACAAAAGCCTACACACATGCTGAAATAAAATGTTTATTCTAATTGCAAAATTCTGAATATAGATATATTACAACACTCACTAAAAGCTAGAATTTTCTCTGCCTACAACTCCTTAACCTACTTTTTCTGTACTCCACTTTACTTTTACTTTAAACTCACTATTAATTAATCTTTTGCAAAATTCTTGGCTGTTTGGCTCTTTCTTTGCTTAAATCTCGTCTATTATTAAATCCCACATATTTTTGCATTTGAAAATAACTATCATGTTTATTGTGTCCCTATTCTCTGATCTCTTGCCCTCCTTCACCTAGAACTTTCCTGTGATTGGGGTTATTTTTGTATTCTCCTAATCATTTTCTCTTCCTTTCAGGATTTCTTGGCCCTTCTTGTATCCTCTACCTAACACCAAGGATCAGGTCCTTCTCAAGAGGGAAAAAAATTATAGGGGAAAATGTATACTAACAGGTTAAAGACAAAGAGTGCTATTGGCGTATGTATTCTGTTGGACTGTATTTCTTTCTTGTGCTGTATCTGTAAGGTGCTAGAGTTGTCTCAATTTACTTCTTGAGTAAATGTCGATAATAGTGATCCTCTTAACTAAGTTTACATGGGAATGAAGCATCTACATTACTATCTAGCTTAATTACATTGTTATTATTTTTATAATATATAATTATAAAGTTATACTTAATAACTTAATGCATTAATATCTTAACTTCTTTTCTTTTTTTCCAAGGAAGGTCACACTCTGGTCCAGGTTGGTCTCTAATTCAGAGATCTTCCTACCTTAGCCTCCTGAGTGCTGGGACTGAAGGTGTGCACCACCAGGCCCAACCAGTATCAAACTCAGTTCAAGATTTGTTCAGTGTATGGTTCACTGTAAGCAGTATTGGGACTTATTCTATGAAAGTACATTCTCCTGTGAGCCAGCTAGAGTCAGGATAGCTTGCCCACTAGAGGAACAATTTCAAGTTCCAAAGTTAACAAGAAGGATCTCAACAATAATTTTATTGTGTAAATAGTACAGTTTTTTCTGCAATTAGTTTTTGTGGTTTGGGTTGTCTTTTGTCTTAATTCTTATGCCTGAAAGCCTATAAATTTATCTTCACAAAAGGATTTGCCATAGGCCTTACTATCTAGCAACTTTTGACTTTTAAGAGTCATGTTTTAATATTTTATATTTGTAAGGGAAGAGAGAGAAAGAGAAGTGAACTCCAGATGCATGAGCCACTTTGTGTATCTGGCTGTACAGGAGTCCTGGAGAAATTGAACTCGGCTGACAGGCTTTGCAAGCAAGTGTCTCCAACCTTGGAGCCATTCCCAGCCCAACTTTTAAGTCTTTTTAACTGGACACAGTGACTCATGCTTGTGCTCTCAGGCTTCAGGAGGTGAAAGGAAGATCTTCAGTTCAAGGCCAGCTTGAACTACATATTAAGTCTCTGTCTCAAAACAAACAAAAGACTTCCTAAAGAGGGGTTAAAAGGATAAAGAATATCAGTTGATGGTATGTGCCTATAATCTCAGCACCAGGGAGGTAGAAACAGAAGGATCAGGGGTTCAAGGTCAGCCTGGGCTACATGAGACCTTATCTTGCACCCCCAGACCCAAACAGAAAATCAGTTGAACACAGAAGCACATTAAACAAGAAATAATCAAACTTGCTACTAAATAAGCAGATTCCTTTAAAGTGTATAAAGTTAAAAAACAAATGATCAGCTGAGGCAGAGGGGCTCAGAAATTCAGACTGTCAATGAAGAGGACAGTTTGACAATACCAGAACTTGAGATTTTTATTTCTCCTTATTTCACCACTAGAAATATGTGCAAAGTATACAAACGCAATCACATTATAGCTTTGTTTCTAATATATAAATGAATTAAATAACGATGTTTGAGTTGCTTATTAAAAGTCATAGGTTTATACTCAAGTCACATATTTGTTAATTAACTGATGTTGGGCCAGTCCTGTGATTGTTTGTAAAGAACTGTGAGAATTCAAACCTGGGGAGACATTTTGAGATTTTACTTCACTCATGGCTCCAGGCTGGAGAGCTCTTGATGACTGTGAATTCTTCTTGCTAAGACATGTTTCCCCAAGATCTGGTATAAATCTGCACTCAGGATTAGCCAGGGAGCTTTGTTACAATAAATATGCTTTAATTAATGAAGTGTGTAATTTTTAGGTTACCTCTTTTGGAGATTGATGTGTCATAGGGAAGCTCTGGTTTTTGTTTTTGTTTTGTTTTTTTAAATTATTTGTGTGTGTGCAGTGGTCAGAGGATAACCTCAGAGTGCTAGGCCTCTCCTTCCTGCCACCTGGAGACAGTTTTCTTGTTAGTCATTGGGAAGGCTAGTCTGCAGGCTTCAGATACTCCTGGCCCTGCCTCCCATTGCATAGGTGTATTGGGATTACAGATATATGTGCCACTTTACATCACGCTTTTTTACATGGGTTCTGGGGATTGAACTCCAGCTGGCAGGCTTTCAGAGCAAGCACTTTTAACTACTGAGCCACCTCCTCAGCCTGGAAACTTTCATTCTTAACTAGCCTTTTTTATTCCTCATGTGTATGTTTGATACTTTTAGTAATCTGTTCATAGTTAACAAAAAATTTTACTAGAAAGGTTTTCTGAAACATTCTTTGTATTCTGAAATATATCATTTTTATCTTTTCATGTACAGCACAACATATAAAATATTTACATGGTTGATGAGGTAGAGAAAAGGTTTTTTTTTTTCAATTAGGGAAGTTGGTGGTATTATTAAAATGACCAGAAACATTCCTTATAGGGTATTGTCTCAAGATACTGTTTTGTTTGTGAACTGTCCCAGTTTATGATTGGAGTACACATCTGTCAGTAGTAATTGTATGAGTGCCTTGTGTTAATTAACCAGTTTAGAAGTTCTTGGTCTTTAGAGATACTGCAAAAAATTTTAGATGCTAACATCAGTTAAAAAAAAAAAATCTTCTTAGAGGCTCAGGATCCATTGCATTCATTTGCAGCAGCAAGAGACCCTGGCATGCTCATACATACATGTGCAAACAAATAATTTTTAAAAGCTGAGATTGATGTTTTGTGTCTGACCTGTTGCTCCCTAGTCTGACCTCCAAAGTTATGTATGGAATCCTGTAATGGTATTGAGACTGATGTTGCTAAGGAAAGGTTAGCAACATATAAGTATCTAGCTCTTCCAAGTATATGATGATGATATATAATTTTTTATAAACAAGTATTTGTTAATCTTAGTGATTTAGTTTTTTATAGGAAGATTATATTGGTAAGTTTTTGACAACTCTGTTGGCAATTACTTCCTCCAAACCCAAAGAGAAACTTCTTCAATTCTCATCCCATTAAAAGAAAATACTGGGTTGAAGAGATGGCTCATTGGTTAAAGGCACCTGTTTGCAAACCTTAATGGCCTGGATTCAATTCCCGTGTACCTACATAAAGCCAGATGCACAAAGTGGCACATGCATCTGGAGTTCATTTGCAGTGGCAAGAGACCCTAGCATTCTCAATCTCATTCATTCATTCGCTCATTAATTCATTCTCATTTTCTTTCTCCTCTCTTTCTGTATCTCTGCTTGCAAATAAATAAATTAAAAAAAAAAAAACCTTAACTGCTAGAGCTGCCCCATATCAGGATGTTTACGACCACTAAGGTACAGATTCCTTGTCCTCCTTCATTTAATCAACTTGTTGATAACCCCTAATTTAATCTTGATCCATGATTGGAAAATTCTGTTTTAAATTTGAGACACCTAATCATAATAGGCAACATGTAGGTCAAACTGAGAGGAAAAGATAGTGGAGTCAGCTCAGGGCTGGCCTGATAGGAAAGAGGTGCTTACCCACAGGTGACCCAGAGCTTATATGTCTGCCATGGTCTCACTTGCCCCCAAGCATTACCTGGAATGACAGCTTCCCCTCACCAGGCTTTCTGCAACCCTCAAGAAAGAGAGGTTCATTTCTGTTTTCCTCTTTGAATTTAGCAGGCTGAAACAACATACCAAATAATCCAACAAAGATTTTGTTTTTCCTATTTTGTACTGGTCATATAGCTGGTCTCTGAAAATATTTTGAGTATCATAACTTGACCTGGTGGAATGGGTTCCTTATTGATACTTTTGTCAGAAATGAATCTTGGGGCCGGGGCTGGGCTGTAGTTCAGCAGGAGGAGCTGCCGCGCAGGCACAGGGACTTGAAACTGACCCCAGGACCCACACACAAAGAGCTGCGTGGCCGCTGGCCTCACATGCTTGTCATCCCACTGCTGAGGTGAGCAAAGACCTGAGGACCTTGAGGGCCGTGCACACGTGCACTCACACACACACACAAACACACACACAACATGTACACATCAAAAAGCAGTAAATTTAAGCTGGGTGTGGTGGTACACGCCTTTTATCTTAGCACTCTGGGGAAGGAGTAGGAGTTCCAGGCCACCCTGAGACTGGTACAGAGTGAGTTCCAGGGCAGCCTGGGCTAGAGTGAAAACTTGCCTCAAAAAAAATCAGTAAATAAAACATATCCTTCTCTCTCTCTCTCTCTCTCTCTTTTTCTGGTTTTTTGAGGTAGGGTCTCACCTTAGCCCAGGCTGACCTGGAATTCACTGTGTAGTCTCAGGGTGGCCTCGAACTCACAGCGATCCACCTACCTCTGCCTCCCGAGTGCTGGGATTAAAGGCGTGCGCCACCACGCCCAGCCCCATATCCTTCTCTTAAAAAAAAAAAATTAATCCTGGGCTGGAAAGATGGCTTAATGGTCAAGGCACTTGCTGGCAAAGCCTAATGACCTGAGCTCAATTCCTCAGTACTCACATAAAGCCAGATGCACAAAGTGCTGCATGCATCTGGAGTTCCATTTGCAATGGCTGGAGGTCCTGGTATACCCATTCTCTGTGTCTCTCTTCTCTCTCTCTCTCTCCCTTTTTCTCTGCTTGTAAATAAATAAATCAAAACTTTTTTTTAAAAAAAATGAATCCTTTGTTTGGTCTAAACTTGTGTCTAAATTCAGTAATGTCTAGTTGGAGTTACATATTGTTCTCTGTAGGTTATATAATAACAACTGCTATTATCGTTAATCATAAAAGAGAATTATGACAGGTTGAGGATGTAGCTCTGTGGTGGAGCTCTTGTCTAGCTTGTGTGAGGCCCTAGGTTTGTTTCTGAGCACTGCAAAAATAAAGTTATAATCCCATTCTACTTAGAGAGAGATTCTGGCACGCTTGTTGGATAGTAATGGAAGTTGTCAGCAATTTCTTGGGATTTGCCAAAGCCCATTGACGTCACCAGACTGGAGAATGTGGTTTCTGCCAATGTCTGACAAAATGTAGTACAGGGAATGTCTTTCTTTATAGTTCTTCGTGTCCATGCAAATGCACTTGCTTCCATTTTCTTTTCTTCTTGGCGCATAGTACTGTTCCAGTTCATGTGACTGTGCTTTGGCCATCATCTTGAGCTCTTAATTCATTTTAGCACTGCTGTCCACCCCATGCTAGGGCAGCAGGGGAACCTTTCAGGACACTTACATTTAGCCTAAAAAGCTCCTAGCTTTAGGCTTTTAGTTGTATTTGTCCTTTTATTCCTGGTAGCTTTCGGCTCCAAAATTGAGTATATTTTTATTGCATTGCATTATACTGAGGAAAGCAGTGTGTCTTCTACAAGTTAGATTTTATGGGGTCATCTTTGTAGTTCTCCAGAGGTAATCTGTATTAGCTGTCACCTGAAGTCAGGCTAGTTTCTCCTGTTCTCTTGAGCTAAACATATTATTTTGTCTTTATTATAATGACTGACTGTAGTTTGAAACATACCAAATTCTCCCTAAATTTTCCCATCATTCCTCTTGCTAGTACTGCTTGAGGTTTCTTCCTGTCTTTGCAGTTGGCTATGCTGGGCTTGGATTGTCGGCTTCCTGCTTAGTTCCATGATGGGAAGAACATCTGTTTCTGTGTGTATCCTGAGCTTTAGAGCTTGTTCTGTGTTACTGTCGTAGATTATCACCGTCCGTGGTGTGTGGTGGCTCCCATACAGAGGTGGCTTCTGTTGGATGTGGAAGCTGTTGCTACTTTTCTCCACCTGAGACATGACAGCGGCTTTGCTGGCTTTCCCTCCGCCATGAGCTTGTCTTTGTCATAGAATTCTCCTCCTCACTTCCTCCCGTACCACCTGGTTATCGCTTGCCTATACGCAGGCATAGTTTATCTCAACAGTAATTTGTTTAGTCTGCTCAAGCGTCTGTCTGTCATTTGTAATTTAATTTCTCATTCAAACATAAGCATACCAGCCTGAACTTCTAGCCATGCCATTATAGACTAAGGCTATGCTTTGTCTGCAGTTTCTATTAAATTAGTTTGCTCCACACATTTATTTGTCTTGAATCCTATCTGGTTCTTTCAAAGACAACATTTTCTTAATTTATTTCATGGAGATATTACTAGAAAAAAATAATCTCATCTCCTTTTTCCTATGTCTTTTCTTCTCTCTCTCTCTCTTTTTTTTTTTTTTTTTTTTTTTTTTTGAGGCCAACCCAAGATTACAAAGTGAGCTCCAGGTTAACCTGGGCTAGTGTGAGACCGTACCTCAAGAACAAAAGCAACAAAAAATGAAGACTTATTTAAGAGGAAAAGCATTGTTAAAAATTTCTCTTTTTTTGAAGTTGTTAATAAAAAATTTTTATTTTTAATATTTTATTTTCATTTATTTACTTATTTCACAGAGAAAGAGAGAGAGATGAAATAGGCGCACCAGGGCCTCTAGCCACTACAAACAAACCCCAGACACGTGTGCTTCCTTGTGCATCTGGCTAACATGGGTCCTGGGGAATCGAACCTGGGTTCTTTGGCTTTGCAGGCAAATGCCTTAAACACTAAGCCATCCCTCCAGCCCTAAAATTTTCTTTTTAAAATACTATTTTATTTATTTATTTATTTAAGAGGGAGACAGAGAGAGAGGCCGGCAAAAAGAGAGTGAATATGAGTGTGCCAAGGCCTCTTGCCATGGCAAAGGAACTTCAGATGAATGTGCCACTTTGTACATCTGGCTTTATGTGGCTACTGGGGAATCAAACCTAGTCCATCAGGCTTTGCAAATAAGCACCTTTAACCACTGAGCCATCTCTTGAGCCCCAATTTAACTTTTTCAGCGTTTTGTTTGTTTGTTTGTTTTGGTTTTGGTTTTCAAGGTAGTGTCTCACCAGCTCAGGCTGACCTGGAATTCACTATGTAGTCTCAGGTTGGCCTCGAACTCATGTTGATCCTCCTACCACTGCTTCCCGGGTGCTGGGCTTAAAGGCGTGGTCTTTAAATTTTATTTGAGTGAGAGAGTGCACCAGAGCCTCGTGCTGTAAGCGAACTCCAGGCACATGTGCCACTTTTTACATCTGGCTTTTTCGTGTGACTGAGGAATTGAACCTGGCTGACAGGCTTTGCTAGCCAGTGCTTTTAACCACTGACCCATCTCCGAGCCTCGTGTATTTTTCATACTAGTCCTCTGAAAATCAGTCAGACTTTGAATAACCTGCTTAGTGACGTAGTGGGGTTCAAACCTCTGATGTGTCTACATCCGAAGCCCGGCCTTCGCCTCCCTGCCTGCCTCCCTCGCCGTCATCAGTGCAGGCTCTGCCAAGACCGCTCTGAGCACCTAGATCATGACTTCCCTATTTGTCCGTGCGTGAGAAGTCTAAACATTCTTCCTCAGAGATGGTCCCATAGACTGGGATAACTGTAATTACTCAAGATTAGCAATAGGCCTTTAAAAGATAGGCCTCTTAACTCCTTTTGAGGGAAAGAAACTAAAGGAAAGGACATTAGAATATAGGGTGTCTTCTCATTTTTTATTCTATACCATTCAGCATGATAGTGTCCTACACTGGAGATGAAACCTTATATATAGCACTGGTGTTGAAAAGGTGAAAAGGATTTAAGTACTAGCTTGTAAAGGTGATTCATGGCCATGGGTCTGATTTGTATAGCTTTCACACAGCATATAGTGTTTGCAGAGCTCCCTCTTGTGGACACTAAAGCTGGCCGTGGACTAAAGCTGGGCCTGTCTCAACATGGAAAGTTGTTCACTGTTAGAGGCCTTCCTTTGGTAGTTTCAGTGACACGTTTGATGGACAATTTGGATGATAAGAGAGTGTCTGTCTGAGTTAGAAGTAGTGCCGCTCAAAATGTGCCGATTCTCGGGCTGGAGAGATGGCTTAGTGGTTAAGCGCTTGCCTGTGAAGCCTAAGGACCCCGGTTCGAGGCTCGGTTCCCCAGCCCCACGTTAGCCAGATGCACAAGGGGGCGCACGCGTCTGGAGTTCCTTTGCAGAGGCTGGAAGCTCTGGCGCACCCATTCTCTCTCTTTCTCCCTCTATCTGTCTTTCTCTCTGTGTCTGTCGCTCTCAAATAAATAAATAAATAAAAATTGTTTTAAAAAATGTGCTGATTCTCAAGTTCCTTTCTTTGCTTACCTGGGCTTTCTATTTCCTGTCCATTTTCCAATATGAGGAGGGGAAAATGAAGGGAGGGAGTGCCTTTTAAAATTTAGGAGACTAGAGAGGAGTCTCAGCAGTTAAAGGCACTAGCTTTCTTGCTTAAGATTACCTACCCTTTTGCTTCTCTAGGCCAAAAAATGCTCGTGTTCATTAAGTAATGGCGCTTTTTAACTTTGGTGGAAGTCGGTGAGTATGTTCAGGGTCATACAAAGAGGTGATGTGATATTGTGAAGAGAATCACTAATGCCAAGTGCTCTGTAATAATGGCCCGATGGATTCACTAAGCACTGTGGCTCTCTAAACCAGACTGGAATGTAGGTAGCCATGCAAACTAGGACAAGCCTGGGACTTAAATAGTCCAAGGTAGTGGGCTCAGGTTCCCCTCTGACCAGGCTAACCCTTTTTGCCCAGAAGACATAGTAGTAGTTTTCAACATAAGGACTTTATTTCTGACCACTGTAGAGAAGTAGTATGCATGTGTGCTAAGGGGCAGGAGCTGGGCAAGCATGATGACATTGAGAACTTCCAACAGTCTTAAAATGATCTCATGATGGATGTGTTATTCTTGATTTATAGTTTCTGACCACCCCTCTTCATTAGGTCATATTTTGGCAGCTGTTCAAGAACAATTATGGAAACCTCTCGTAATTTTCTTTTAGAAATCTCATTTATGGCTGGGCGTGGTGGTACACGCCTTTAATTCCAGCACTCAGGAAGCAGAGGTAGGATCACTGTAAGTTCAAGGCCACCCTGAGACTACGTAGTAAATTCCAGGTCAGCCGGAGCTAGAATGAAACCCTACCTGGAAAAAAAAAAAAAGGAATCTCATGTATGTGTTTTAGCTACTAATGAAATGGGATTTTCTATACTTCAAGGATATATGCTAAGAGAATCAATTAGGCTGTGTAGATAGTTTTATAATAGTTTTTCAATTTTTAGTTATTTATTTGCAAGAGATGAGCTGGGGAGATTGGTCAGTGGTTAAAGGCACTTGTTTGCAAAGTCTGCTGTTCTAGGTTCAAAGCCCCAGGACCCACATATCCCAAAAACTCAAGAAAGGGAGGGAGAGAAGAGAGGGAACGAATATATGAATTATGCACACCAGTGTCTCTTACCACTGTAAATGAACTCCAGATGCATGTGCCACTTTGTGCATCTGGCTTTATGTGGGTTCTAGGAATTGAATCTGGGCCAACCAGCAGACTTTTCAAGCAAGCACCTTTAACCACTGATCATCTCCACAGCCCTGTAAGGCTTTTTATTGCAGAATTGTTTGTGAAAAATAACAGAAATTAGAGAAAGTTTAATACCAAACATATTGAACACATTATATTATACTTTATAATAACATATGGCCAGTAAAAATGATATCACATAGACATGTATTTGTCAGCATGAAAAGACATTTATCAATTGTTAAGACCTTTTGGGTTTTTTTAATATTCTATTTTTACTTATTTATTTGACAGAGAAAGAAAGAGAGAATGGGCATGCTAGGGCCTCCAGCCATTGCAAAGGAACTCCAGACACATGCGCCCTCTTGTTAATCTGGCTAATGTGGGTCCTGGGGAATCGAAACCAGGGTCCTTTGGCTTTGCAGGCAAACGCCTTAACCACTGAGCCATCCCTCCAGCCCCCTAGTTATTGGACTTTAATTTTTGTATGTATATGTGCATTTTTGTGTGTAGATGTGTATGACACATGTGTGTGAGTGTCTGTAGGCATGTGTGTCATGACACACACATAGTGGAAGTCCAACGACAGTTTCAGGGTGTTTGTCCTCTGTGTGAGACAGTTTTCCTTGTTACTTTTTTTTTAAATTTTTTGTTCATTTTTATTTATTTATTTGAGAGTGACAGAGAGAGAGGCAGATAGATAGAGAGAGAATGGGCGTGCCAGGGCCTCCAGCCACTGCAAACGAACTCCAGACGTGTGCGCCCCCTTGTGCATCTGGCTAACGTGGGTCCTGGGGAATTGAGCCTCGAACCGGGGTCCTCAGGCTTCACAGGCGAGCGCTTAACCACTAAGCCATCTCTCCAGCCCTACTTTTGTTTTTTGCTGCTTTGCTTCATGTGCCCCAGTCTAGCTGGCCCATATAAGTCAGGATTCTCCTGGCTCTGCCTTTCACTGCCACAGGTGCTGTGGTGGTTTGAATGTAAATGTCTCCTCACCTCCCACCCCAGCCTCAAATGTTTGTGTCTAAATTTCCAACTTAGTCCCCAGCAGGTGACACCCTGCTGGAGGAGACCTGTCACTGGAGGGTGGGTAGACCTTGAGTCCAGCCCGACTAGGTGTTTAGAGCTAGCTCTTACTTGCTGTTCTTTCTCTACTATGGATATGTGATGAAAATGAGCCAGCTTCTTCCAGCGTGCTGAAGCTTCCCCTTGAGCCTCTGAGAGTGAAATACACCCTTTTCTCCCATAACTGCTTCTGGCCAAGAGTTTAATACCAGCAATAAGAATGTAACTGCTGCAGGTGCTTTGGGATCACAAATGCACAATCAACTTTGTGAGTGCTGGGGAGTTGCACTCAGGCAGGCAGGCTTGTAAGCAAGCACCTTTAACCACTGACCCATTTCCCCAGTCCCAGTGTTATTTTTTTTTAACTTTTAAAAATTTTTATGTATGTAACTAGGTGTGATGGTGCACACCTTTAATCCCAGCACTTTGGAGGCATAGGTAGGAGGATCGCCATGAGTTCAAGTCTACTCTGAGACTACATAGTATGTAACTAGGTGTGATGGTGCACACCTTTAATCCCAGCACTTTGGAGGCATAGGTAGGAGGATCGCCATGAGTTCAAGTCTACTCTGAGACTACATAGTGAATTCCATGTCAGCCTGAGCTAGAGTGAGATCCTACCTCAAAAAAAAAAAACATAAAAAATTTTATATATGTATTTGTATGTACTCTGTTATGGGATGCACACCAGGGCTTCCTGCTAGTGCAAGAGATTTATGCCAGACACTTATTTTTTCCTTTTGTATCTGGCTTTCCTAAGTGGCTTGGGAATTGAACCTGAGCCAGCAGGCTTTGCAAGCAAGTGTCTTTTATTGCCTTGTTATTTTTTAAGCATATTCTAAGCCTTCTTGGATAAAAGAACAGGCCAAAAACAGAAGCAGTAGATGGCAAGAAATAATAAAGATCAGATCAGAAATTAATGAAATAGATAACTAAAGGAACAAAATATTGAAACAAAGTGGTGATACTTGGAAAAATGTAAAAATGATTGACAAATCTCCAGCCAAACTAACCAGAAGAAAAGAAAAGAGAAAATACTAATACATAAAATTAGAGATGAAAAGAGGGAGGTCACCACAGATTCTGGTGAAATCCAGAGAATCAAGGAGTACCTCTGTGGTAATTTGAATGGCTATCCCCCAATAGATTCAGCGGTTTTATTCAGGCTCATAAATTATTAGATTTCCAGGCAGCTGCCTGGCTGGAGGCGGTATCACTGTGGGTGGTTCCTAGGCTCCAGCCCTTAGGTGTATTTGGGGGCAGATCTGAATTCCAGCCTCAGACATGCAGAGAGCAGTCTGAGTTCTGTGCTGTAGTTCCTAGTGTGCGTTTGCTTCTGGTGCTAGTGGTGGTATTTCTCTCTGTGTGGACCTATAAAAGGGAACCAGCTTCTTCTGCCATTATGGAACTCCCCCTGGATCTGTAAGCTTCAATAAATCCTGTTTCTCCCATAAATTGTGCCTGGTTTGAAAGTTCATCCCAGCAGCATGAAGCTGTTTAGTACATATATTCCAAAAATCTGGAAAATCTTGAAGACATGGATAAATTCCTAGACTCATATGACCCACCAAAATTAAGGATATAAACACCGTAAGCAGAGCCCATGACAATCAGTGAGATTTAAACAGTAATAAAAAGTCTCCCGGGCTGGAGAGCTGGCTTAGCGATTAAGCGCTTGCCTGTGAAGCCTAAGGACCCCGGTTCGAGGCTCGGTTCCCCAGGTCCCACGTTAGCCAGATGCACAAGGGGGCGCACGCGTCTGGAGTTCGTTTGCAGTGGCTGGAGGCCCTGGCGCGCCCATTCTCTCCCTCTCCCTCTATCTGTCTTTCTCTCTATGTCTGTCGCTCTCAAATAAATAAATAAAAAATGAACAAAAAAAAATTAAAAAAAAATAAAAAGTCTCCCAACTTAAGCCGGGCGTGATGGCGCATGCCTTTAATCCCAGCACACTCAGGAGGCAGAGGTAGGAGGTTCGCCATGAGTTCGAGGCCACCCTGGGATTATATAGTGAATTCCAGGTCAGCCTGGGCTAGGGCAAGACCCTACCTATAAACACCAAGGGATCCTGTCAAAATTGACCATTTACCCTTCTATTCTTGGTTCTTCAACTGAAAATAAAGTACCTCTTCTTTCCTAAAAGTGTACTGTAGTAAGTAAGGAATTTCTCTCCATTTTTTTCAGCTCAGTCTGAAATTGAAGTGTCTGTCTCTGCAAGGAACATCAGAAGGTTACTCAGTTTCCAGCGGTATCTTAGGTCATCCCGTTTTTTCAGGGGTACCACTGTTTCCAGTTCTCTACATATTTTGGATGATGATTATAATGGACAAGCTAAGGTTTGTATAACTTTTCCAAGAAAACTTTAGCTATTGAATAAGTTTTAAGCTCCGCCCCCCATTTAATATTGATTTAGGGATTCTTTTCCTGTCTTTGAAAAATAATTGAGCAATTGTTAAAATTTTTTTCTTTAGTGCAGCTGTATAGTTGGTATAACAAAGGGAAACAAACTTCAGAAATGAAATAGTGAAAGCATTTGCATTTATTATAATATTTAGTAGTAAGTAGGTGAATCAAGTGATAAACTAAGATGACACAGAATCTTAGTTTGAGAGGAATGTTAAAGAGTACCTGACCTAAAGCTGGGAGTGGTGGCACACACCTTTAATCCCAGCACTCAGGAGGCTGCGGTAGGAGGATCACTGTGAGTTCAAGACCACCCTGAGCTTACAGAGTGAATTCCAGGTCAGCCTGGGCTAGAATAAGACCCTACCTGGAAAACCAAAGCGAGGGAGAAAAGAGCACCTGACCTAATGTCTGTTCTGTTGACAAAGAAGCTGAGGTGTAGAGCACACAAGAGACTTGAGTCACGCAGATAGATTCTTTCCAGTTGAATACATCTTACATAGTCTCTCGCATCAAAGAGAAATGAAGGTTTAGCTGCATCTTAATTACAGCCAGTGGTTATGAGTGATTAATTCATTTTTAAAAGAATTTTTAAAATATTTTATTTTTTTAATTTATTTATTAACAGAGGAAAGAGGGGGAGAGAGAGAAAGAATGGGCATGCCAAGGACTCTAGCCACTGCAGACGAACTCCAGACACGTGTGCCCCTGTGCAGCTGGCTAACGTGGGTCCTGGGGAATCGAACCTAGGTCCTTTGGCTTTGCAGGCAAACAAACGCCTTAACCGCTAAGTCATCCCTCCAGCCCAAAAGAAATTTCTTAATTAAGGTTAAAGTGAAATTAGTTTATTTTTGACTAAACAAGGATTTTTTAATAACCCATAATTTTAATATATTTTAAGGCTTTTTCGTTTCATTTTTATAAGCTAGATTTTATAAACTTCGGTAAGACAGTCTAGAGTACCTTCTTTAACATTAAAGTAAAAAAAAAAACTGCTTCTCTATTTGAGAAATCAGTGGGGTGTGTTCATTGTTCATGTTTTCATTAAATTTTAAAATATTTGTAAGCTTCTGCTTTTTCAAGTAAGAATATTGATCATTGTTCTTAGTGTGCATAATTTAAATCTCAGCTCACGTTGTCCTGGTTAGTTTATTCTGAAGTGCATGCCTTAGTGAACTTCTGGATATAAAATAAGTGCTTTTTCTTAAAAAAGTACACAGAGTGTTCAAGTTCATGATACATGGTATAAAAATACTTGATTTTTAGTATCTTTGTGGGATTTATTTGTTAATCTAAAGTTCACATCATCCTAAAAGTAAATATGGTAATTATTATTAATAGTTTCAAGGATAAAGTTTCTAAGTAAATATACTGTAAGGTAGGAGTATTTTGTAACAACTGGATAGCAAATGATTAAATCATGGTATATTATTAGTGTCAGGTGTGTGGGTTCCAGAAATCAGACTCTTGAGTTAAGACCATAGCTTTCTATCTTCCTAGCTGAGCAAGTCAAATTAGCTACTTTTTACCTGTTACCCTAGCTATAAATGAGAATTGAAAACAATGCCTGCTTAGTAGTATAAGTATTGATGAAAGTATTTATAATAGCACCTGTGTATAGTAAATACTCAATTGCCATTGTAACGTACTACTAGATTTTTAAAAATCTAGTTTCTACAACATGCAACATATGAGCTGTGCTTTTGTGATGTTGAATTATTTCAGAACTCTTACAAATTCATGGCATTATGGGAATAAATTGAGAAAAGGTCTGACTTGATCAATATATTCACTAATTGAAAAATAATTTCATTTTATAAGTAGAGTTTATTTCCTGGACATTTTTGGAACCAGATGAGGCAGGAGGATTACAGAGAGTTGCCACTCTTACTGGGCTGCACAGTGAGACTCTGCCTCTAAAAGTAGAAAAGATAGCTGGGTGTGTTGGTGCATACCTTAATCCCAACACTCAGTAGGCTAAGGTAGGAGGGTTGCTATGAGTCTGGGCTAGAGTGAGACCCTGCCTTGTTAAAAAAAAAAAAGACATACATACGTGTATATATATATATAGATAGATAGATTGATATATTTATATATATTATATATCTGTGTGTATATATAGAGAGAGGGAGAAAAATAAAATGAAGCGGGCATTGTGCACGCCTTTAATCCCAGCACTCGGGAGGCAGAGGTAGGAGGATTGCTGTGAGTTCAAGGCCACCCTGAGACTACACAGTGAATTCCAGGTCAGCCTGAGCTAGAGTGAAACCCTACCTTAGAAAACCAAGGTAATAATAATAATAATTTTAAAAAATGAAATAAGTAAAGGAGAATGCTTCATGATATTTCTTAAAGCAAATCACTTTCCATTTTCATTAACTGTCTATGGGCTATCTACAAAAGACAGAGAATGTTACTGAAATTAAATTACAGTAGGAATATTTGGTTTTCATTTCAGTGTATGCTGGAAAAAGTTGGAAATTGGAATTTTGATATCTTTCTATTTGATAGACTAACAAATGGTAAGTGGAGAATTTGACTTACTCAAGTTCATGTAGCCGCCGGATTTTTGTGCTGGTATATAGGCATGGTGGGTTGCTGGTCTCATTCATTCATATGGTACACACCTCCTCTGGCAGAGGGGACGTCCTTTTGTCCCTTTTAGAGACTTTTCTAAAAGCTAATAGGAATCATCTCACAATTTGGTTCTGTTTTTACTCTCCACAGTAAACAAAAGATGCCATTATCATGGCTTGGGCGATTGGCAGTTTCTGCTGCTATTTTTAACTCAAAGTGTACGTTATTATCTCATTGTGCTTCTGATTTCTCCTCTTACCTTCCTCTTAGATTGTGGCACTTTCTGCTACTGCATTCCCGAGGGGCCAGCATCAGAGGAGTGGTGCATTAGCTACCTACCTTCTGAGGCACTCTTCTCTAGTAGAGTAGCTGCCAGGTTTTCCCACTGTGTAGTGGGGAGGCATGGTGTTTTATGATCACGTTCCTCCTGGCCTAGGCTTCCCCCTTGTGGGAGGGGAAGAGTTTGTAGCCCCTTCCGTGATGTAATGTGAATCCATAGTCTAAGAGCGACTTGAAAAAGATGCCCTGGCTGGCTCTGGTCTGGCCACCTCCTACTGAGTTTAGTTTAGTATTGTTTGGGGCTGGAATGCCATGTTTCTTTGTTCTCTTTTGGAATCTCTTTTGTTTAAGATAAAATATTTGGCATAAATCTTGGTGGCTTATGTAGTTCAGCTAGCCACCTTTGTCCCTTCTGTCTAAATAACTAATGAAACAAAGCAGGGTGGAAGTCAATTCTGACTGTTTGAAATGATGGAATAAAACATGAGGTTCCCCGCTATACTTTGAAGTAAGCTGCTTTTTCTGATTTCATTTTGAACAAACAGACTATTTGTCTTGACAGCTGCTGTAGGTTTTAGTGTTGCTGCATTATTTATTTCTTCTCAGCTGTAGGCCAGTTGTAGAGAAAGTACCTCTCTGTGAATCTTCTGCTTGTCTGTTCCATGTTGACAGGAAGTATAGTGGACTGGTCCTGGGAAAATGGTGACGACATCAAGGTTTGCTTTTATTAGCAAAGCCACCTTGGCTCTCTGTTTTGCCCTTGGGTGGGTGGGTCTCCTGCTTCTCTCCATGTCCCCATCTTGATAGTATGTACTGGAAAGGCAAGTTGGCCTCCCCTCAGGCCTCTTTTTAATACAAGTAGCCCACCTTCTTGTAGATACGGGAAGTTTTCCTTTCATAACTCAACACAAATATTACTTCAGTTATTATCACAAGATAAATATAGATGAAGCAATGCCACCAGTAATGCCTTCAAAGGGTAGCCCTATATAAACTTACAGCTCATAGCCTACTATTAAGTTGTTGGGATGCTTGTTGTTCATTGAAAGAGTAGTTGTTCTTTTCCAGCTTTTATTTTTAAAAAGTACATACCCTACAAGTCTTGGGCTTCGGATATAAGCAAGTGAGCTTGACTGTGTACCATGGTCAGTAGTAGCAGACACTAGCCTCTGCTGCTAACTCCACTTTCCCATGAAGAACCTCACTTGAAGTGGGCTTTTTGGAGAAGATGATTAAATGATTTCTTCTTCAGGTTAATTCCAGATCATTAAGAGTTAGTAAAAGCATCCCATCATTATCTCTCTGCCTTGGATTTTTTGGGAGGTCATTTAAAAACTGTTTCAGGCTGGTGAGATGGCTCAGCAGTTATGGGACTTGCCTGCAAAAACCTAAGGACCCAGGTTCGATTCCCCACTACCATGTAAAGCAAGATGCACACAGTGGCACATGCTCCTGGAGTTTGTTTACAGTGGCTAGAGGCCCTGGTGGGTCCATTCTCCCTCTCTCTCCCTCTCCCTCTCCCTCTCTCTCTGTCTCTCTCTCTCTCTCTCTCTCTCTCTCTCTCTCTCTCTCTGTGTGTGTGTGTGTGTGTGTGTGTGTGTGTGTGTCTTTCTTTCTCTCACTCTCCCAAATAAATAAAATAGTTTTTAAAAAACTATTTAGCCTAAAATTAGTTGTGTATGGTATGTGTTCATGGTAGCCAAGTGGATAGTTTTCTCTTCTTACTTAATGGTTGAGTGCTTTGTTTCTGACTGTACAAGTTTCTCAGATATTATTGAGAGAGAGCAGCAGGGAGGAGAATGGGGCAAGGCTGCATGATGCCAAGACAGGCACTACATTTATCTTCTTCAAGAAGGAAAGCACTTACCGTCTGCTACAGGCAGCAGTTCTCCTTTCAAAGGCATGTAAGTGCAGTGGTGGGTGAAGAGCGAGATATAGCTTGTTGTGCAACCACCTGGGTCATGGGAGCTAGTGGGCAGCCCATTATGTTCCACCTCTCATTGAGAATCACTTTCTGAAAGCTGCATTGAAGGTCACAACACCTTAGCAGGCCTATATTTTGGTATATTTTTATTGTAATCGTATTTTTTATAACTTCCACTTTTTTTAACGAACATGTTTTCATGTCCATTTTTTAAAAAGTTGTGTGTCTGTTTTTGTGTTTAGCTAAGCATGCCTTGTTTGAGATATTTTGTTCACTTGCGTTCTTTTTTTTTTTTTTTTAAATAGCAACAGGAGAGTGTGCCTCACTTGGATTCTTATTCACTGGCATTGAAATTGCTGGTACTTCGTAAACTGAAAAGGGAAAACAAATTGCATGTGGTTTTTTTAATTCAAAGTAGGTAGTATACTTTAAAATGTTAGTTTTAAAGTTCTTAGAAGGGATATTATATGTATCTCTTAATGCTCTTTGCCTGAATTCTAGAAGAGGATTTTTACTATATTGTAGTATTCTTAAAACTTAACCTAGCTAGGCATGGTGGTGCATGCCTTTTATCCCAGCACTCAGGAGGCAGAGGCAGGAGGATCACCATGTGTTCAAGGCCACCCTGAGACTACATAGTGAACTCTTGTTTGTTCCAATAGAGTATTATCAAGACTTGAGTACCTTTTAGCATTTAATTTCTTAAAACTGTCTCCATTTTTTTTTTCTTTCTATATGAAGCTATAATGCTGCTCATGAAAATGTTATTCCAACTGGTTTACTCTTTCCTTAGCTATAGGGCACCTGTTGACAGTTGTTTAAGCAGTTTTGGTTAATGAGCTCAAATAAATAATGCCTTTTACCTTCTAAAGTACTACTACTATAGTGTTTTGGTGTGAGACTAGTTAATGTCTTTTATATTGCCTTCTTCAGAAAATCCTAGGATCAGGAGAGCTGGGGATATAGCTCAGTTGGTAGAGTACCTGTAATGTATGAGCCCCAGAGTTAAATCACAAGCACCCCATAAACTAGATATGGTGGCATATGCCTGTAGTTCTAACTTGGGATATGGAGGCAAATAAGGAGGATGAATAATTCAAGGTCAAAGTTGGCTACATAAAGAGTTTGAGGCTATCCTGGCTATGGGAAATCTTGTCTCAAAAAAATAATACTAAAATCAGTATTTGTTATTGTTGTTATCCAATTTTAACAAAAATATAATAGATAAAACCCCTTTAAAACAAATCAATTTAATTGTTAAAACAACATAGCATATGTGTTCTATACACAAAGTTCACAACATTTTGAGAAATAGAAGATAAACCTAGAGAGCTGACCCATGGAAAAGAAAAGTCAGCATAATAAAGATGGTGACTCCTGGGCTGAGAAGGTGGCTCAATGAGTAAAGTACTTGCTGTGCAAGCCCAACAACTCGTTTGGATCCCTGGAACCCACATAAAGCTGGACGTGGTGCCTGTATCTATAATCCTAAAGTATATACAGTAAGAAGGCAGCTAGAAACAGGAAAATCCCTGTCCTAAGAGGTCCAGTTAGCCTGGTTAATGCGGTGGCAAACAATAAAAGAAACCCTGCCTCAAAAACAAGGTGGGGAAGCCGGGCGTGATGGCGCACGCCTTTAATCCCAGCACTCGGGAGGCAGAGGTAGGAGGATCACCATGAGTTCGAGGCCACTCTGAGACTCCATAGTGAATTCCAGGTCAGCCTGGGCTAGAGTGAGACCCTACCTTGACAAACCAAAAAAAAAAAAAAAAAAAAAAACAAGGTGGGGAGCCAGGCATAGTGGCACATGCCTTTAATCCCAGCACTTGGGAAACAGAGGTAGGAGAATTGCCATGAGTTTGAGGCCACCCTGAGACTACATAGTGAATTCCAGGTCAGTCTGCACTAGAGTGAAACCCTACCTTGGCGGGGGGGGGGGGGGGGGGTAACAAAGTGAGGGCTGGAGAGATGGCTTAGCGGTTAAGGCATTTGCCTGCAAAGCCAAAGGACCCAGGTTCAATTCCTTAGTACCCAAGTAAGCCAGATGTACAAGGTGGCACATGTGTCAGGATTTGTTTGCAGTGGCTAGAGGCCCTGGCATGCTCATTCTCTCTCCCTCTCTGTCTCTCTGTTTCCCTCCCTTCTTTCTCCCTCCCTTTTAATCTGTCTCTCCTTCTCAAATAAATAAATAAATAAACATTTTTTTAAAAGGTGGAAGGTACCCAGGCGTGGTGGTTCATGCCTTTAATCCGAGCACTTGGGAAGCAGAGGTAGGAGGATCACCATGAATTCTAGACCACCCTGAAACTACATAGTGAATTCCAGGTCAGCCTGGGCTAGAGTGAGACCCTACCTTGTAAGACAACAACAGAAAGAGAAAAATAAAAAAAAAAGGTGGAAGGTGAGGGCCAATAGTTAAGGTTGTCTTCTAACCTCTACTTGCATGCTTTGCACACACATATCTGTACTCATGGACACATACATTTAGAATAATAAGTTAAATTTAAATAAGAGGGTTTTTTAAAAATCATGATTCCTGTACTTGAGGGGGCTCTAATTGTCAGTGCTGAGGAAGTAGACAACAAGGATGATCAACGCAGTACTGATGGCAGGTAGCAAGTCTTTCAAACATGACTGGGAGGAATGAGTGAAATAAGGATGCCAAAGAGGTCGTCATTCTTGTTTGAAAGACAGAGAAACATGGAAAATGTCTGAATGTTCATACTTCTTGGCATAATACAGAAAGAGACAGGCAGGCAGATGGACTGATTTGCATGAGGGTAAAGGTATCTGTCTGATGGGACAAGGAAGGTCTTTGAGGAGGTATTGGATGGATGAGCTGTTAAAGGAAGCTGTGAAAATGAGGGAATAAGAAATAAGCATGTTAAAAAGTTTGAGAAAGAGTGGCTAAGTCTTGGAAACTGGCATTTTAAAAAGTGAAGGAACCACTCCCATAGCTAAACAGACTGCTAGACAGTGCTGAGCATGATTCTGTAGTGATAAGAGTTGTCCACTTTTGTGCTGCTGACTGTCCCCATAGCTCTCAGACTTTCTGCTGATGTGCAAGGCAGAACCTGAGCGCAGAGTCTTGATTCTGGAGATCTTCAGAAGGTCATGGGTCCCTTGAAGTTCTTCCTGTCAGACTAAGCACAGCTAGCTTGGAGTGATGGCACACACCTTTAATCCCAGTGCTCAGGAGGTAGGAGGATCATTCTGAGTTTGAGGGCAGCCCAGGTTTACAGAGTGAATTCCAGGTTAGCCTGGGCAAGACTGAGACTCTACCTGAAAATCTGGGGTCCACTTCCCTGCATTTGACTATAATTTATTATAATTATTTTGGTGCCTTTGAAAATTAATCCAAAATTTTTGAAAAATATCTTTCCATCTTTCGTGGTAAACTGAAACAGCAATTTTTTTTCTTAAAATGGAACAAAGATATTAACATTTAAAATAATAAGATAGCTGGGTGTGGTGGCACATGCCTTTAATCCCAGCACTCTGGAGGCAGAAGTAGGAAGGTCACTGTAAATTCAAGGACAGCCTGAGCTAGAGTAAGACCCTACCTTGAAAAAATAATATAAAATAATAAGATACAGACTTTAGGTAGAGCAAAAGTGTTAATTAATACTATCCTTCCATGTTTAATATTCAACCTATTTAATAGCACAGTGTAATCACGTTACTCCATATCTTCTACTAATGTGATATCTCCTCTTTCTTTTTAGGAAATAGTCTATTAAGCTTAACCTTTCATTTATTTAGTCTTCATGGATTAATTGAGTACTTCCATTTAGATATGATGAAACTTCGTCGATTTTTAGGTAAGTGATTCTAATCCATTTAACAATAGCAAGATTTGTACAAGAACTTGTTTAATTTCGTATCAGACTTATCAATCAGCTTTTGCTCTGTAAGAAGCCATTCAAAATAAGTGGCTTAAAACACATTTATGGTCACACACCACATAGCATTTGGTCAGTGACAGAGTGCATATATAAGTGGTTCATTATAGCCATCTGAGTTTGTGCACACACTCTGATGTTATCTGAGAGATGAAACACCTGGTAACACATTTCTCAAAATGTCCTACTACATGTGAATTGTGAGATAATTATCTCTGATTTTGGGCAGTTTTAGCTAATGGCTACCTGGAAAATACAAATGGGTCATTCATAATTACCATATATATCACCCATTCATAGTAAAATTGGGGTTTTTCTTTCTTTGATTTAGTTCTGATTCAAGAAGATTACCACAGTCAGAATCCTTACCACAATGCAGTCCATGCTGCAGACGTTACTCAGGCCATGCACTGTTACCTAAAGGAACCCAAAGTAAGTGTTGACATTTACTTTAAGTGAGAATCACAAGAAAAATGTTCGACATAGTTTTGGTTTTTTTTGTTGTAGGGTCTCTCTGTAGCCCAGGCTGACCTGGAATTAGTCTCAGGCTGGCCTCGAACTCAAAGTGATCCTCCTACCCAGCCTCTCAACTGCTGGGATTAAAGGTGTGTACTACCATGTCTGGCAGTTGGTTTTTTTTTTAATTGCTTGCCTCAAGATCAGAAGCTTCTTGCATAAGGATGAGATCAAGTTGAATTTCATTTATAGATATGGCTGTAAGTATAGCAGCTAGAAAATTGAGGTGGTGTTTGTGAACAAAGGAAAATTCATCTCTTAATAGCTTTTTATTTTATTGAAAAAAGACCCCGAGTATAAATTTATCTGACTTTCATATGTATTGAATGATTTTCAGTTTCTTTTTCAGAATCCTCACCAGGTATCAGTAGACATAATAACGGACTACAAAGAATATGTGTCGGGCAACCTGCTCCTAGCTCCTTAGCTTCACCTTTCTCCTTTTACTTAGATTCTTTCTTAAAATAAATCTTCAAGTTTTGTTTTTGGGTTTTTTTTGTTTGTTTGTTTTGTTTTTTTTTTGGTTTTTCAAGGTAGGGTTTCACTCTAACCCAGGCTGACCTGGAATTCAGTATGTAGTTTCAGGGTGAACTCACAGCGATCCTCCTACCTCTGCCTTCCAAATGTTGGGATTAAAGGCGAGTGCCACCACTCCTGGCTTTCAATTATTTTTTTTGAAAGGAAAAAAATTGTCTTTCTGAAAGTCATGTGCAGGTGTGGTTCATGGCATAAGTACATAGGAGGCTGAGGCAGAAGGATGGAGAACCCATGGGCTACATGCATATGTACAATCTAAAAGGTTGTGTTAAAAATCACTGAGTTGCTTGTATTTGTATAAGACAGAATTGTCTTTCTAGTGAAAGTGTAGCAGTTACTTTCTCATTGCTGGGACAAAACACCAGCACATGATAGGAGGAAAGAGTTTATTGTGGCTTATAGTCTTAAAAGGAAGTTTCATCATGGCAGGGAAAGTGAGGAAGAGCAGAGGCTTGCCATCACGTTTTTGTGACATTAGCTGGGAAGGTAGCAGCAATATTGAACTAACGAGCAAACTCCCAGTGTGCTGGACTAATAAACCCCCAGTGACACACCACCTCCTGCAAGGCTCCACCTCCCAAAGGTGCCACTAGCTGGGGACTGAGTATGAGATTGAATCACAGACACATGAAGCAGTGGGGGAAATTTCTCATTCAGACAGGTTTCTTTTTTGTTTGTTTTCAATACTTTGTTTTTTTTTTTTTTTTTGATATAGGGTTTCACTGTAGCTCAGGTGGAATTCACTATGTAGTCTCAGGGTGGCCTCAAGCTCACGGCAATCCTCCTACCTCTGCCTCCCCAGTGCTGGGATTAAAGGCCTGTGCCACCACGCCCAGCAATACTTTTTAGAATTTATTTATTTGCAATCAGAGAGAGAGGTAGAAAAGAGACAGAGATAAAGAGAATGGGCAAGCCATGGCCTCCAGCTGCTCCAAATGAATTCCAGATGCATGCACCATTTTGTGCATCTGGCTTTATGTGGGGACTAGAGTATCGAACTTCGGTCATTAGGCTTTGCAGGCTAATGCCTTAGCCATTAAGCCATCTCTGCAGCACATGGGGTTGGTTGGTTTGTTTGAGGGGTATATGCTTGTTTTATAAAATAGAATCATGCTCTAGCCCAGGCTGACTTGGAATTCATTTTCTAGTCTCCAACTGGCCTCCAACTCAGTGTTGCTCCTACTTTGACCTCCCAAGTGCTGGGATTAAAGGCATGTGTTGCTGCACCCTGCTAAGGTTTTATTTATTTATTTATTTTTCTTTTTTTTTTGGGGGGGGGGTTCAAGGTAGAGTCTTGCTCTAGCCCAGGCTGACCTGAAATTCATTATGTAATTTCACGCTAGCCTCCAAATCACAACGATCCTCCTACCTCAACCTCCCAAGTGCTGGGATTAAAGGAATGCGGCCCCATGCCCAGCCTTACTGTTATAGCAGAATTGCTGACTTGTGATTATTTTTTCTATTTTAAATATGATTTTTTTTCAAGAACTTTAAAAAATTCAGTTGCTTCTTTGCATGTTTTATGTTTATTTGTTTGTTTGGGAGCCCAGAGCTGTACTTACTGTCACAGGTACTTGAAGGGGTAGAACAGGAGGAGGGGGTGGCCCTGATGCAGGCAAGCCAGGTTGTTTTAATGCATGCTTTATTTTTAGTTGTTAAGTCTTTACCTAAGATTATATAAAGTCATGTGTAGTCATACATTAATTTTGTAATAAATCTAATTTTGGATTATTCCATTTTCTTTCAGGATATATTATTCTATCATTATTTTTTAGTTATTGTAAGAATATAATACTTTTACATATATTGCTTAATAAATGACATGTTCATTAGACATATATTCACATGCCTTGTTCATTACATATATACTCCCATGCTTATTTATTTATGTCACAGGAGAAGTTGCATTAAATGCAGTCTACCTTCTTAATTAATAAATAATACTTTAAAAATGTTTGGCTTGGGGCTGCAGAGATGGTTCAGTAGCTTAGGCACTTGCCTACAGAGCCTAATGACCCGAGTTAATTCTCCAGTACCCACATAAAGCCAGATGCACAGTGGCACATGCATCTGGAGTTTGCTGGAGGCCATAGTGTACCCATTCTCTCTCCCTGCAAATAAATAAATGAAAATATTTGTTGATTTCATGTTATGTACCTTTTTAGTTATTTATTTGAGAGAGAGGTTGAGAATGGGTGCCCCAGGGTCTCTAGCCACTGGAAACTAAAGATGCATGCACCACCATGTGTATCTGGCTTGTATGGGTTCTGGGGAGACTAACATGTGTCCTTAGGCTTCATAGGCAAGTGTCTTAACCACTATGCCATCTCTCCAGCCCTAAATTTAAAAAAAAAAAATTAATGTTTGGGGTCTGGAGAGGTGGCTTAAGTGGTTAAGGCATTTGCCTGTGAAGCCTAAGGACTCAGGTTTTGCTCACAGAACCCACATAAGCCAGGTGCACAAGGTCACACATGCGCACAAGATGGTGCACTCTGGAGTTCAATTGCAGTGGCTAGAGGCCCTGGTGTGCCAATGCTCTACCCCCCCCCCCCCCGTCATCAATAAAATAAATTTAAAAAATTTGTTAGGTGTTTGGACTTAGACCTAGTGTGGTGGCACACACCTTTAATCCCTGCACTTGGGAGGCAGAGATAGGAGGATCACCATTAGTTCAAGGCCAGCCTAGGATAGAGTGATACCCTACATTAAAACAAGCAAACTAAAATTTTACAACCATCATTTTCTTACCATCTTCTCCCTCTTTATTTAGCTCCTCCATGTATCAACAGTATGTAATGCAAAAATTATTAATACACTTCAGATACCTTACAGTTTCGCAAGAAATTCAAGCCCCAGACTGCGACTTTTTCTGATTGAGTTGCACTTAACAAGAGGGGTAGAAAAACCTGTTCTATTATAGAAAGAAAATAACCAGGCTGGGCATGGTGGTGCATGCTTTTGATCCCAGCACTAGGGAGGCTGAGGTAGGAGGATCACCATGAGTTCCAGGTAACTCTGAGATTACAGAGTGAATAATAGGTCAACCTAGACTGCAAGACTCCACCTTGAAAAATAAAAAATTAAAAAAAGAAGAAATAACCATATTTGTGTCTAAGCTTATTTTTATCTCATTTAATTTGTTTTCAGTTTTCCTCTTTGCTTCTTAACTTGCAATGTATGTTAGCTTTATATGATAATCTATAAGTAAATATATCAGTGAAAGATTTTCAAATATTTTCATTGTTAGGTTACAAAATCATAAACATTTGCATAGGGTTATCCTAAATAAAAGTGTGCCCAGACTAGTTTAGTTGTAGCAGTATAAGTGAAGTGCTGTAGAACACAAGTCAGTCAGAAGAAGAGAACAAGAAGGTAGAAAGAAGTAGGACTAAAGGTATAAACATTTTTCAGGGGAAAAAAAAAAAGATAATTCATGAGAATGGCTAATACACTCAAGGCAACCATTTTTATGTTATTGAAATTTTTAAAGCCAGGTGTGGTGGCACACACCTTTAATCCCAGCACTTGGAAGGCCGAGGTAGGATGATCACTGTGAGTTCAAGATCAGCCTGAGACTACATAGTGAATTCCAAGTCAGCCTGGACTAGAGCAAGACCCTACCTTGAAGAAGAAAAAGAAAATAAATTTTTCTTTTTTAGTCAGCTAATAAAGTTTTAATTGTGGTTAGCTTTTTGTAGAAATAAGTCTGTAAAAATTACTAAGAGTAATATAGTAGCTGCTAGTCTACCAGATTCCTTTTTCTGACATGACTGCATTGTGAACATGGTTTTTAACATAACCATCCATTTTGAGAGGATTTACTACACACTTGACATAGACTCACTCACATGATCACTCAGTAGCTTCCTTAGATGCAGGACTACAAAATAACCTTGCATTTTTGAAGTCCAATGACCAACTTATTAATAAACATCTTCAGAATTCCAAGTCTTCTGTTTGGAAATGGATGACCACAGTAACAAAAACACATAAACCTATATTTGTCATTTGCTTTCAAAATGAATGGTTCATACTTTAGTTACCATTGTAGTTACATGTGTTGAAAGTGCAGTGATGTCAGTGTGAGCTCTGTGAACTCTACTGGGGCAGGAATACATAGCTTGCCAGGTCCCTGGTGCCTGTGAGACAGTACTGGCAGGCTCTTGATGGTATTAATGAACAGTCTGTCTGAAAATCAACATGAAAAGGAGATTCAATGCCACCACTGGTTACTAATAGAAAACTGACCTGGTGCTATAGAGTTCATTTCAAGTATGTTTGTGATTAATTTCTTTTTCATTACACCTTAGCTTGCCAGTTCTGTAACTCCTTGGGATATCTTGCTGAGCTTAATTGCAGCTGCCACTCATGATCTGGATCACCCAGGTGTTAATCAACTTTTTCTTATTAAAACCAACCATTACTTGGCAACTTTATACAAGGTTAGTGAAATTTCATCATTTAATATTAAATTTAATTTTAATATTTTTGATATTTAATATTTTATTTAATATTTTTCAGTATAGGCTGTATTTCATGTTTTAAAGAACTGAAAGTAGTAAAGGTATTCTCCATAAGTGTTAAAACTTTAACCAGGGCTAGAGAGATTGCTTAGGCAGTTATGGCACTTGTTTGCAAAGCCAATTCCACAGTACCTACAGATAGCCAGATGCATAAAAGTTATGTATGTATCTAGTTTGTTTGCACAGTAAGAGGCCCCAGTGTGCCCATTCTGATTAACTCATTTATTCGTTCTCTCTCTCTCTTTGGAAGTAAGTAAATAAATCTTTTAAAATGTGACCATTTAATATTATTGATAATTGCTGATAAATAATTCTTTATGTTCAGAAATTGATTTATTGTTAAATAACCAAGAAACATCTTTCTTGTAGAATACCTCAGTACTGGAAAATCACCACTGGAGATCTGCAGTGGGCTTATTGAGAGAATCTGGTTTATTCTCACATTTGCCATTAGAAAGCAGGTAGGCTGGGTTAAGACATTTATCACCTATGGAAATAAGTTGGCAAAGTAATTTATAAAGGTTTAAAAATTATGCTATTACATCCTAATGTTCTTCTGTTTTTGTTAAAGTGAATGTATGAATTATCTTATTTTTCAAATTCGTATCAAAATGTTAATTTTTTAAAGCTGTGTGGGCTAGGCATGGCGGTACACGCCTTTAAATCCCAGCACTCAGGAGACAGAGATAGGGGGATCATTGTGAATTCAAGACCAACCTGGAACTGCAGAGTGAGTACCAGGTCAGCCTGGGCTAGAATGAGATGCTACCTTGAAAAACAAACAAACAAACAAAAAACACCTTAGTAAAGCTGTGTGATTTGGTCAGTAGCATTTCATTAGAACATTCCATGAATTTGATTACCAAGAAATTTCATACCAAATACACAGTAGCTCACTATTTGTTATAAATAGGTATTATATAATATTTCTATTTCATACTCAGCCAAATAAGCCTCAAAGTATAGGTATGAAGGTAAATTACATAGAAAGGAAAAACTCCATATGAGTAGATTTAGTAGAGTCTGTCCCATGGGACTGAGTAGAAGGATTAATCAGTAAAGTTCTTGCCATGTAAGCATAGGGAAGTGAGTTCAGATCCCTAGCACCCACATTAAAACCAGGCACGGAGGTGCACTCACACCCATAATCCCAGTGCTAGGGAGGTAGAAATGAGAGGATCCCTAGGACTTGCTAACTAGTTGGTCTATCTAAGTCGGTGAGTACCAGATTCAGAGACAGGCCCTGTCTTAAAAATAAGATGAAGATGGGCTGTTAAGGTGCTTGCCTGCAAAAACCAAAGGACCCAGGTTCGATTCCCCAGTACCCACATAACCCAGATGCAGAAGGTGGTGTATGTGTCTGGAGTTCATTTACAGTGGCTAGAGAGGAGGCCCTGCACACCCATTCTTTCTCTATGTGCCTCCCTCTCTAAAATAAATAAATAAATAATAATTAATAAAAAGTAAATTTAAAAAATAAGAAGACCAATTGAGGAAGACACCCAGTGTCAATCTCAGTCTTCTACCCCCCCACACACACACACATACTCTCTTATTCTCTCTCTCTTTTTCTGTGTATGTGTGTCTTTCTATGTCTCTGTTTTCTGCCTCAGTGTCCTTCTCAGGAAGTTTTTAAAATCAATAAAAATGTAAACAAGTCCCAGAAACTTAGTCACTTTTATAGCTATAAAGCATAATAATGAACGAAAAGAACAATGGAAAATAACAGTTTAGGAGACAATAAATTTAATGTTAAGCAGGCCACGTTGGTTGCTTAAATAAATAGTATTCATGTAAATAAAAACAGCATGCTGATGGTAGCCAAGAGCATTCACAGTCTTGCCATAAGTTGCACGGACACTGTGCTGGTAGAAGATGCACTTCAGGACTTCTGGGTAAGATGGTGGCACAGTAGCCACACCAAAGCGGCCTAGGGAGGGAAATAAGTAGGAACACAGCAAAATATACTCTCCTACCAAAAAGTGAAGATGTATAAGTTATTATCAACCACAGCAAAGAAGCAGGGAAGACCAAGATCTTCCAAAAAGGAGGAAGCCAGCCAGAATCCCTCAAGGAACCAGAAGCCCCAGTCTGCATCCCCCAGCCAGCCAGCCAGCCACCCACGCAGCCAGCTGGTGCAGAGCTGCAGAAGCAGAAACCAGATGAAGGGATTTCCACTCACATCAGCCTCCTTGCAATGTCAAGAAACCTGAAGGGGAGACAGCAGGACTAGCAGAGCAGCTCAGGTATAACTCCAGGCACCCTGCACAGCCTCCCAACCCCAACCATCAGGGCCGTGAACCTCTGGAGAACTCATTCACCCCTGGCCACCTGGCATCCAGCACAGCTGATCAGAACACCAGATCTAGAGACCAAACCTCCTAACAGAACATACAGCGCAACAGAGAGAGAGAAAGGTGGGCAGTCCATGTTGGTGAGCTTGGAAGCCATCCCAAAAGGTAACAGGGCCTACTTACACAAAGTCAGATACATAGGCCTGCACTGGAAGTGCTAATCTCTCTTTCCATGTCAGAAAAGGTTATGTATTACCTTTCAATGATATATTAGTTGGCTTTACCCTTCTCAAATAAGCTGTATTTTGGTGTTGACTATTGTTGCCTTTGACATTTCCTGATTTTTAGGGCCTTTGTCTTTTTCTTCTGCCATTATTGGGGGCAAGGTCTGACTGGACCAAGGCTGACTTAGAACCCATTTCAGACTAGAAATCTCGGTTTCTAGTTGACAGAATTAAGGATGTAGAGCAACACATAACCTTAGGGACTTTGGCTTTATGAAATTATCTGTTTTAATCCCCACTTTTGTATAACTACTCTGTGCTGGTTTTAATTGAATTGTATAATATTCAATGGAATTTTAGAATTTGCCAGTAACTTGCTTCACCGCAAACTCAACACTTATGGTCACTTATGCTGTTTCTCTTGGAGTATAAGAGCTATACCTGGCACCTTAAACTCCTGCTCTGAAGATATATAAAGTAGGATTTACACGGTTAAGAAGACTGCAGATATTTAAAAAACCCAAGCATCAAATTAACTCAAGGGCTAGAGAGATAGATTAGTGATTAAGCGCTTGCCTGTGAAGCCTAAGGACCCCAGTTCGAGGCTCAATTCCCCAGGCCCACGCTAGCCAGATGTACAAGGTGGCGCATGTGTCGAGTTCATTTGCAGTGGCTGGAGGCCCTGGCACACCCATTCGTTCTTTCTCTCTCTCTGCCTCTTTCTCACTCTGTCTGTTGCTCTCGAATAAATAAAAACAAACAAACAAACCAAATTAACTCAAGATGCAAAAATCTCTACAAGAAACACAAAAAATCAAGGTAATACACCAAAAATTATAAATCCATCAGAAATGACCCCCAGTGGGACTGTTTTAGATGAAATGCCTGTCAAGGATTTAAAAAAAAATGATTTTATCTATACTCCAAGGAATCAAACAAGAAAACAAAAGAACCAAAGAAGAAAGCAGTTAGAGAGAAAAATCAAGTCATGTACAAAGATGCACTTCAGGAAATTGTATAAATGGATGTGAACCATCCCAGTTAAGGAAACCAGTGAGATGTTGTTGCATTCACCTTTGTGTTGCTGGCAGAAAACACCCGACCAAGAGTAGCTTGTGGGAGGAAAGGGCTTATTTTGGCTCATAGATTTGAGGGAAAGCTCCGTGATTGCAGGAGAAACAATGGCATGAGCAGAGGGTGGACATAACCTCCTTGCCAACATAAGGTGGACAACAGCAGCAGGAGAGTGTGCCAAACACTGTCAAGGGGAAGCTGGCTTTAATACCCACAAGCCCACCCCCAACAATACATCACCTCCAGGAAACTCCAGTTCCCCAATTGCCACCAGCTGGGAACATAGCATTCAGAACACATAAGTTTATGGCACACCTCAAGCAAACCACCACACATGTAAAATATAAAATATTATAATTTATATACATAATTTTTTTTCCTCTCATAACTTAAAACCACCTTATAAGAAACTGTATTTTATATAATTGTAAGGAAAGAACTTGGCTTTGCTCTTTTTTTTTTTTTTTGGTTTTTCGAGGTAGGGTCTCACTCTGGCCCAGGCTGACTTGTAATTCACTGTGTAATCTCAGGGTGGCCTCGAACTCACAGTGATCCACCTGCCTTTGCCTCCCAAGTGCTGGTATTAAAGGCGTGTGCCACCTTACCGGGCTACTCTTATTTTTTTAATCTTTATTTATGATTACCATTTGGAATATAACAATGCTTTTGGTAAATAAAATCATTTTGTATATAGTACAAATATAGGATTTGCTATGCCATATTTTATATGTATATATAAAGGAAGAGGTTTTCTTTCTGTTGACATTTAAATGTTTGCTACATTCCTTTTACCTTGTTTTGCATTTGATAATTAACTCTGTTTTTTGTTTGTTTGTTTTTGGATTTTTGAGGTAGGGTCTCACTCTAGCTCAGGCTGACCTGGAATTCACTATGTAACGTCAGGGGCTTTTTTTTGTTGTTGTTGTTTTGAGGTAGGATTTGGCTCTAGCCCACACTGACCTGGAATTCACTATATAGTTGAACTCACACTGGTCCTCCTATTTCTGCCTCCCAAGTACTGGGATTAAAATCATGCACCACCACACCCAGCTCAATACTGTTTCATTCTTAGACTTGTAAAAATAAAACTGAAAATAAGAAACTTTAATAACTTTTATGTTTTATTCGTGTGCAACTGTTTTAAACATTCACTATTCTGATTGTTTTGTTCTGTTTGACGGCTACAACAATAAGCTTTCCGTGGCTCATTAAAAAGCATCAGTTTTTTAAAGTGCATTTTTCTTTATTTGATGTGAGAGTTTTTTGTTGTTTTGTTTTCCCTTATTTATTTTGTTTTTCAAGGTAGGGTTTCACTCTAGCCCAGACTGACTTGTAATTCACTATGTAGTCTCAGGGTGGCCTCGAACTCATGACAGTCTTCCTAACTCTTCTTCCCAAGTGCTGGGATTAAAGGCGTGTGCCACCATCCCGGCGTGAGACAGTTTCTAAAATAATATAATTTCATTTCTATTTTTATTAACACATTACCATTTACCTTCCAGAGATTTTGGATATGCTAATACAGATAATTGATTTTTGAATTTGACTCAAAACCATAGTCGAATCTGAACTTTATTAAATTGTAAGCAGGCAGTTGTTGAATCCAGTAGTATCTGTTCATCAGAATCGGACCAAAGAGCCAGTTTCCTCCAGCCCCAGAATTTTCCAGCAAAGAAATTTCCAGGGAATTTTCTCAAGCATACTGATATTATGTTGATCTTTGTACAAAATAAAGGGACTAATGGGAAGAAGGGTTCTACTGGAAGAGAAAGGGGGACACAAAAGGATAATTGGGGGGAAATACAGTCAAAATATATTGTATACATTTGAAAGTGTCAAAAATGAAAAAACGACTAAATAAAATTAAAGAATGTCAGAGCCACATGTTGGGTCATGATATACAGAGACATTTATCGTACCGATAACTGTGGGCTAACCCCACAATGCACAACCCATATACCTCAACAAGGAGGGCCAATGGGGAGGGGAAGAAGGTCATGGATGAGCCTAATAATGGTACCAACTGCCTGTACTTGCAGAATAAAAACTTAAAATAAATAAATAAATAAATAAAAATTAAATTTAAAAAAGACGTGGGTTTGCAGACTGGGTTAAAAAGCAGGATCCTTCTAATTGTTACCTCTAAGAAACTCAACTTTCCATGACACTACCTACACAAGACCATCATAATAGGAGGAAAAGATGATGACATCAAAATAAAAGAGAGACTGATTGAGAGGGGGAAGAGAGATGATGGAGAGTAGAGTTTCAAAGGGGAAAGTGGGGGGAGGGAGGGAATTACCATGTGATATTGTTTACAATTATAGAAGTAAAGAATAACTCTGAAGTTCAAAGTCATCCTTGGCTGCATAAAGGGTTTGACGCCAGTGTGGTCTACTACATAAGACCCTTTCATTTAAAAAAAAATTATTTTAGGGGTAGAGAGGAAATTACCATGGGTTATTGTCTATAATTATGGAAGTTGTCAATTAAAAAGTAAATGTGGGCTGGAGAGATGGCTTAGCGGTTAAGCGCTTGACTGTGATGCCTAAGGACCCTGAATCGAGGTTTGACTCCCCAGGACGCACATTAGCCAGATGCACAAGGGAGCGCACATGTATCGTTTGCAGTGGCTAGAGGCCCTGGCACACTCATTCTCTCTCCCTCCCTCTATTTGCCTCTTTCTGTCTCTCCCTCTGTCACCCTCAAATAAATAAATAAAAATAACACAACAATAAATAAATAAATAAATAAATAAAAATTAAAAGTAAATTTAGCCAGGCGTGGTGGTGCACGCCTTTAATCCCAGCACTTAGGGGGCAGTGGTAGGAGGATTGCCGTGACTTTGAAGCCACCATGAGACTCCATAGTGAATTCCAGGTCAGCCTGGAGTAAGACCCTACCTCTAAAAACAAAACAACAAAAAAAGTAAATTTAAAAATAAAATAAATTATAGCCAGGCATAGTGGCACACGCCTTTAATCCTAGCACTCGGAAGGCAAAGGTAGGAGGATCACCGTGAGTTTCAGGCCACCCTGAGACTACGTAGTTAATTCCAGGTCAGCCTGAACCAAAGTGAGACCCTACCTCGAAAAAACAAAAAAAAATAAAATAAAATAAAAATTTAGAAACATTAAATGATCATTAAATAGTAATCTAAAACATTCATTATGGCATTTTTTAAAATTTTAATAGCACACATTTACCAAACTATCATATGGGACTATGTAAAACTTTCTACTCTGAAAATTAGAACAAGAGTCGACTGAGAGAACTGTAGTGATTCCCACATTTCCAGGCCCTTTTAGAGGAATAAATTTGATTTTCAAACCAAAAAGCAATTATCCACAGCTTGATGGTTTCTCTGAGGTCCTATCTCATATAATATGGATGTTTATGATATGTGTTACATAACTGCATAAGTATGGTAAGATTAATTATAAATGGGCTGGAGAGATGGCTTAGCGGTTAAGCACTTGCCTGTGAAGCCTAAGGACCCTGGTTCGAGGGTCCATTCCCCAGGACCCACGTTAGCCAGATGACAAGGGGGCGCATGCATCTGGAGTTCATTTGCAGCGGCTGGAGGCCCTGGTGTGCCCATTCTCTCTATCTGCCTCTTCCTCTCTCTCTCTCTCTCTCACTCTCAAATAAATAAATTATTTAAATTGTTTAAAAACCAGTAATTATAAATAGGTACAATTTTAAAGTACATTTGAGCTGAATTACATGAGATTCTAGTATAGAACATTTAAATATTCCATGACTGAATTGAAACAGTGGTGGGCTGCATAGCATAGGAAGGGATATTAAAAATTAGCATTTAGGGAAGAGAAAGGAAGGGAGGAGGGTACTTAATAGGTTGATATTGTATATATGTAAGTACAATGATTGTGATGGGGAGGTAATATGATAGAGAATGGAATTTTAAAGGGGAAAGTGTGGGGGGTGGGGAGAGAGGGAATTACCATGGGATTTTTTTTTATAATCATGGAAAATGCTAATAAAAATTTAAAAAAAATTAGCATTTACATTTTATGTGCATTTCATAAGGGTAATTGTTTTTTTAATATAGCTATTCCTTTTTGTTTATTTTTATTTATTTATTTATTTGAGAATGACAGACAGAGAGAAAAAGAGGCAGATAGATAGAGAATGGGCGCACCAGGGCCTCCAGCCACTGCACATGAACTCTCGATGCATGGGCCACCTTGTGCATTTGGCTTATGTGGGTCCTGTGGAATCAAGCCTTGAACCACGATCCTTAGGCTTCACAGCACAGGCAAGCATTTAACCTCTAAGCCATCTCTCTAGTCTGGTATTTGTTTTAAGAAACACTTGTTTTGAAGCTCGGCGTGGTGGTGAATGCCTTTAATAACAGCACTTGGGAGGCAGAGTTGGAGGATTACCATGAGTTTGAGGCCACCCTGAGACTACATACTGAATTCCAGGTCAGCCTGAGCTAGAGTGAGACCCTACCTTGAAAGACAAAAATAAAAAAATAGCCGGGCGTGGTGGCGCACGCCTTTAATCCCAGCACTCGGGAGGCAGAGGTAGGAGGATTGCCATGAGTTCGTGGCCACCCTGAGACTCCATAGTGAATTCCAAGTCAGCCTGGGCTAGAGTGAGATCCTACCTCAAAAAAAATAAAGAAAGAAAGAAAGAAAAGAAAAGAAAAAGAAACACTTGTTTTGAAATCGTTGACACTGTGGTGAAGTCACCATCAATAAAACTGAGGTCACCCCTGAAAAGAATAAAATAAATCTTAAGGCAAATAGCAGTTAAAATATCTAAGGCATCTGTAAACCTGTCTGAATATTGTTGGGGGTATGTTAGAGTCACTAATTATTTAATTGATCATCTTATATTTCTTCTCTGAATTCCTCTGATTCCAGGCAACAAATGGAGACTCAGATAGGTGCTTTGATATTAGCCACAGACATCAGTCGTCAGAACGAGTACCTGTCATTGTTTAGGTCGCACTTGGATAGAGGTGACTTACATCTAGAAGATGGCAGACACAGGCATTTGGTTCTACAGGTAAATCTGAGCTTAAAACATTCTATTTCCAGGGTAAAACATGTGACTAGTAGTAGAAATGAAATACCACAGCATATTTTTTCAGGGTGGGTAAACTTGGAAGAGGATTTTCTTCAGTTAGCACACTGAAGAAGAGCAGCACTGGCAAGTCTCCACCTTCTCTGGGAAGGGATCATTGCCTGGTTTGTTGATTTAAGCAGGTTCTCACTCTAGCCCAGGCTGACCTAGGACTAACTCACTCATTAGCCCAGGCTGGCCTCAAACTCATAGCAATCCTTCTACCTCAGCCTTCCGAGTGCTGGGATTGAAAGCATGTGCCATCACTCCTGGTTTTCCTTTGATGTTTTTTGCACTCAAGAGTTTTTATAATAAAAAAACATGCAGGGCTGGAGAGATAGCTTAGTGGTTAAGTGCTTGCCTGTGAAGCCTGAGAACCCTGGTTCACGGCTTAATTCCCCAGGACCCACGTTAGCCAGATGCACAAGGGAGCACACACGTCTGGAGTTTGTTTGCAGTGGCTGGAGGCCCTGGCGTGCCCATTCTCTCTCTTTCTTTCACTCTGTTGCTTTCAAATAAATAAATAAATATAAATTTAAAAAGAAACATGAAAATTAAGATGCCAGTTAACAAATGCCATTTTATTATGATGAATTCTCAAATCTGAAAAATGGGTAAAATAGTAAATGCTCTCATTATTTGTTTATACTTTGTGATTAATCCAGTTGTTGTGATTGACTCCTTGGGATTATTAAGCAAAATTATAGTTTAGCAATCTTACAGCATTTCTGTACAAATAATTGGTAGATCCAGTAGCATCATAAAGAATTTTCTTTTGCAACATTTTCTTTGTCCTTTTGGGGCAGGAGTGAAGCAGGGTCTCACTCTATAGCCCAGGCTATCCTAAATTTACTGTGTTGCCCAAGGCTAGCCTTGAACTCATAGCACTCTGCCTATCTTAGCGTGAGTACTTGAATACTAGGATACTAGGATTAAAGGTGTGGGTCACCATGCCTGGCTTTTATGTCTTGTTTGTTGCGGTTATTGTTTCTGGGCATTGAACTGAGGATCCCAGCATACTACACATGGGTCTACCCTTGAGCTACATGCCAAGATTTTTTTTCTGTCTTTCAGTTTATTTTTTTCCCATTGCTGGAATATTTCTGTGTAGCATGTGTGGTGTGATGCAGTATGTTTAGTGTATGCATATGTTTGCACAGATGCGTGTGCCCCATGTGCACACCTGAAGAGACCAATGGAGAATGTCAGGTGTCCTGTATCACTCTTCTGCTTACTCCCTTGAGATGGAATTTCTCACTCAGCTTAGAACTGCTGTTTTTCGTCAGACTGGCCGACTAGTGAGCCCTAACAATTTTCCTGTCTCTGCTTTCCACAGGACTGGGCTTCCAGGTGTGCATGACCATGCCCAGCTTTTCACATGAGTGCTGAGGATTGAACTCATGCTGTTAGGCCTTCTCATGCCCTCATGCTTGCATGGCAGATGCTCTTACTCAGCCATTTCCCCAGCCCCTGTTAAAGTATATTTAAACTTAGTACAGTTGTGGTCTTACTTTTCTTTTAATTTTATATATTACAATTTTATAATTATTTATTACAGTTTTACTATTTTGTTTGTCAGATGGCTTTGAAATGTGCTGATATTTGTAACCCCTGTCGGACCTGGGAATTAAGCAAACAGTGGAGTGAGAAAGTAACAGAGGAATTTTTCCACCAAGGTAAGTAAAATATGAGTAAAATCAGAATCCAGCCTTTTGTAAGAGCCTTACAGTAGATGCTTTATATTTTAGCAACTATTCATAGTAAATATACACATTGCCAATGTGTCACTTAGCAGTGAAGGTGTTTGTCTGCAAAGCCAAAGGGCTCAGGTTCGATTCTCCAGGACCCAGATGCACAAGGGGATGCATGTATCTTCAGTTTGTTTGCAGTGGCTGGAGGCCTGGTGTGCCATTCTCTTTCTCTCTCCCTCCCTTTTTCTCTGTCAAATAAATAAATAGATAAAAATAAAATATTTAAAAATGACTCATCTTGTCTGTATATAGGGTTCATGGATACATGTAGAGTGGACTGGAAACTTTATAGTACACAAGGATTTCCTTGAACTTATTCCATCCTTTGGCCAGTGTGGAGGGAAGGGCCATTTGAATCTGGAAGATATATTTTAAAGTGTCAGAAATTAGTCTTGGAGATAATACCTAGTAAAATTTTCTGTTTCTTCCCTTTTTTAAAAAAATATATATATTTCATTTTTTTTATTTATGAAAGAGAGAGAATGGGCACACCAGGGCTTCTAGCCACTGCAAATGAACTCCAGACACATGTGCCATGATGTGTATCTAGTTTACATGGGTTCTGGTGAATCGAACCTAGAATCCTTAGGATTCACAGGCAAGTGCCTTAACTGCTGAGCCATCTCTCCAGCCCTATTTCTTCTCTTTAAATACTTATCAATTTAGTAACCTTTCTGTGTATGAGTAACATAAATATAAACCTTATATATGTACCTGTAAGGAATTTTCAGGTGTGACAAAAATGTTAAATTATAAATCTATCCAGAAAATGTATTCCTTCTTAACAATCTCTTCTTTTTTATTTAAGGAGATGTAGAAAAAAAGTACCATTTGGGTGTGAGTCCACTTTGTGATCGTCAGACTGAGTCTATTGCCAACATCCAGATTGGTAACTATACATATTAGATATTGCTGGTTAAAAACTCTATTCATTGGAATTTTGTTCAGAAGTATATTCAAATTACAGAGTATTATGATGTGTGCTCATTTCTGATTTCTAAATAATTTAAGAAATTTTACCCTTGTTGCTCCTTGTTATGACCCTTTCACTGACCTGCCAATCCTTCCTGTCTGCCTCATAGGTTCTTTTCTTGAGGGTCCTGCTCAACTGTCTTCTCTTTCAAAAGTTCCATACATCCCTTCAGTTAGAGCTGTTGCCTCACTTTGCCTTTGACTTGTGTATTCCAGAAGCCTAGCCCTGTACCTAGAAGCAGAAAGCATTTGAAAATGTTGCAGGAACTAATGTAATAGTGAGCAGAGTGGCCTGTTGTAATTGGCATGTTGCAGCTCCTGGGAGAATACAGGAAGGACTTCCTAGAGCTTGAGTGGATAGGGGTTTGTGGTTTCAAAATAGGAAGGATGTTAGGGGTGGGGTGCAGTTCCAAACTGTAGAGGGGGGTGGATTTTTGGTAGCTGGGGTTAAGAAGGGCCTCTGAGCATTGGCTTGAACATACTGAAGTGTATCCATGAACCTGAGAAAAGTAAGGTTTCTAGAAATTTAGCAGTAATAGCACAATCTTTACTTCACAAGGAGAGTCTGAAATGTGACATTTACATTGTGGAAGACTTGACCACAGAGAGACAGGTAGGGAAACTGCAGAAGAGCGTGACACAGCCATGCAGGACGCCCAGCTTTTTTCTTTTCTTCTAGTCAGGGTCTCACTCTAGCTGAAGCTGACCTGAAACTCACTCTGTAGCCTGAAACCCACCCACCTCAGCCTTCCAGGTGCTGGGACTAAAGGCAGAGCCACACGGCCCCACTTCTTTAAATCTCCTATTGCCTGAGGAAATCAGTCCATAATTTAAAAAGAGAACTTGTGAGTGAGGTTTAAAATGTTTGAATTTTAGCAGGGTATAGTGGGCACAGCACTTGGGAAGTAGAGGCAGGGAGCTCTATTAGGAGTTCAAGATCATCCTCAGTTTCATTGTGAATTTGAGACCGCCCTGAGAGGCATAAGACCTTGTCTCAAAAAACCAAAGTGAAATAAAATAAAGAAGTGATTTTTATAAAAGGAAAGAAAGCAGATCTTCATTAAATACATCTTAAAGTAGAGGCCTTGTTACTGTTTGGCAGTTAAAACTGGCTATTCACAGGGACAAAAATACAGTAAATTATAACAGTCAACATCTCCTGGCACTTCACAACCATGGGAAGCAAGTACTATTTCGCCTGTAAAGCCTAAAATCTCAGGTCCAATTCCCCAGTACTTATGCCAAATGCACAAGGTGGCACATGCATCTGGAGTTTGTTTTCAGTGGCTAGAGGCCCTGGCACACCGGTTCTCTCTATCTGCCTTTTTGGCAGACTAGATAGATGATTGATTGATTGATTGATTGATTGACTGACAGATAGGTGATAGATAGAATTTGCTTGCAAAGCCTGTCAGCCTCGGTTCAATTCCCAACACCCTTGTAAGCCAGATGCACAAAGTGGCACACCTGTCTGGAGATCATTTGCGTAAGTTCCTTGAGGACAAAGATTTTATGTTTTGTTCTCTGCTCATTCCCATTCACCCCAGCACAGGGCCTGGCATAGAGTAGCACCTCATTTACTATGCATTGAGGGAATGAATCTATGAAATGAAGCCTTACTACAGATATCATCACTTGGGAGGCAGAGGTAAGAGGATCACTGTGAGTTTGGGGCCAGCCTGGAACTACAGAGTGTGTTCCAGTTAAAGTAAATTCAAGCTGGATATGGTGGCATACACTTGGAATCCCAGAACTTGGGAGGAAGAGGTAGGAGGATAAGGAGCTTATGGTCAGCTTCAATTACATCATGAATTTGAGGCTTCTGGATTACATAAGACTCTATCACAAAAAAGGAAACAAACAAAAAAAAAAAAAAAAAAACAGGAGGTCTGTTTGGGGAGATAGCTTAGGGGGAAAATGCTTGCCATGCATGAGAACCTGAGCTTAGAACTCCAGCACCCATATAAATGCCAAGGGTTGTAGTGCATATCTGTAATCCCAGTACTAGGGAGGTGAAGACAGGGAATCTCTGTGGCTCACTGGATAACTCGCCTAACCAAATGAGTGTCTTAAAAAGTAAAGTGGGGAATTACCATGGGATATATTTTATAATCATGGAAAATGTTAATAAAAATTTAAAAATAAAAGTAAAAAAATTAAATTAAAAAAAAAAAGTAAAGTAGAGCTGGGCATGGTGGTGCACACCTTTAATCCCAGCACTCAGGAGGCAGAGGTAGGAGGATCGCTGTGAGTTCAAGGCCACCCTGAGACTACAGAGTGAATTCCAGGTCAGCCTGAGCTACAGTGAAACCCTACCTTGGCGGGGGGGGGGGGGGGGTGAAGTAAAATAGAGGGTCTGGAGAAATGGCTTAGTGGCTAATGTACTGCAAAGCCTAAGAGCCCAAGTTCAATTCCCCAGGACCCACATAAGCCATATGCACAAGGTGGCTCATGCATATGGAATTTGTTTGCAGTGGCTGGAGGCCCTGGTGCACCCATTCGTTCTTGCGCTCACGCTCTCTCTCTCTCTCTCATAAATAAATAAATAAAAACAAGGTAGAGAATGAAAATATACCATGTCTAATACCACCTCCACACACATACACATACATATGTGCACAAACTCCACATGTACATACATATGCAGGGAGGGAATATTCAACCATCAGGCCATATATGACTTTTCTCACTAAAATATTGTAAGTGGATTGTTTTAATTACAATTAAGATTTTTATTTTGTGTTGGTTAAAATGAACCTTATGTTGTCTATGGTCCACATGACCCTTTGCTACAAAATAAAAGTATTATTGTCTTTTTTTCTTAAAAAGTCAGAGCTTTAGAGAGAAAATCTGTTTCCATCATATGTTATGGCTTAATTGATAAACTGTTCTCTAAGAGGCTCCTCTGGGTCTGGTGTGAGACCCTATTCACAGCTAATGCAGATCAGGTTCCACCTTGAGCAGAGCCTTATTCTAACCCAGATCTTGGAGGAGCCCACATCTTGGACTTCAGCTTTCTTTTTTTTTGTTTTTGTTTTTAAATATTTTATTTAGTTTTTTAAATTTTTATTAGCATTTAACATGATTATTAAAAAAATCCCATGGTTAATTCCCTCCTTCCCCCCCCCCACTTTCCCCTTTGAAATTCCATTCTCCATCATATTACCTCCCCATCACAATCATTGTACTTACATATATACAGTATCTTTTTTCTTAAATATTTTATTTTTCTTTATTTATTTGAAAGAGGCAGAGAGAGGGAAATGGTGTGCCAGGGCCTCCAGCCACTGCATGTGAACTCCAGCTGTGCCACCTTGAGCATCTGGCTTACATGGGTCCTGGATTCTTTGGCTTTGCAGGCAAGCACCTTAACTGCCAAGCCATCTCTCCAGCCCAACTTAAGTTTTCTTCTTGGGACTGGCCCTTGAATTGGGTTATATCCTATGAGCACCTCAGGGTTGATAGGACCACTGCCACTGAGCAGAAGGTGGTAATTTAGCTGAGACAAATAGCCAGAAAAGGTTAGATAAATTAAATTGTCTGTTGACCTGTAGTTAAAGTTCCATTGAATTACTTAAAAAATAGATCCATCAGAAAGATACATAAATTATGCATGTACACATACTCCAAAAAAAAAAGTATGACTTGGGAATAGGACAGGAGAACGTTGACTGTATATATAGTTAAAAGGTCCATTTCAGGGCACACATTAATGGTTTTTTACTCTATTTTGTCAAGGTTTTATGACTTACCTGGTGGAGCCCTTATTTACAGAATGGGCTCGGTTTTCAGACACAAGGCTGTCCCAAACAATGCTTGGACATGTGGGACTGAATAAAGCCAGCTGGAAAGGACTGCAGAGAGAGCAGCCCAGCAGTGAGGACTCCAACGCTGCGTTCGAGTTGAGCTCACAGTTATTACCTCAGGAAAATAGGTTATCCTAACCCTGCCCGGTGGGACATACTGCCTTCTGGAGTTGAGAAATGTGAAACGGGGTCTTGAGGTGAGAGAACTTACTCTGACTGCCGAGGTTCCCACACGACTGATGCCAGCATTATTTATTTCCAAGATTTCCTCTGTTGGATCATTTGAACCTACTTTTTAATTATCAGACCCGAACATACAGCAATATGCATTTGGCTTTTGTGTGAAACCCTGAGTGTGCAAAGCCCAGCAGGATCTGGAAAGGAGTATCAAAGGAAGTTTCTCTTGGTGTGCCACATGATTCTCAAAGCATTCATCTTTCATATGAAACTTGAACTGAATCTTTCAGCAGCAATCTCTTGGAATTCAACCAGTCTGATACAACAGTATATATCTGTACCTTCCACTATGTTCTCTCTGAGAAAACAGAAATGTGAAGTGCCCAGCCTCTGCTGCCTCTGGCAAGACTCAATGTTTACAAATCCATTCTGAACATACTGGTTCTCAATTGCCTTGGAGCATGATTGTGAAGGAACCACTAAAACATTTACAGCTCAGACTCGAGACTGCAGCTCTTCCCCGTGGTTTGCCTTTTTTCTTCCTTGGCCGCCAAATCCTCCCATTTTGCTAATTTTATTTTGTGCACTGGGAACTGAGCATTTATCACAGAGTACCACCATGCTTCTACTCCAGTGCTGTTTGGCAATGCAATTTTCTTTTAACTTTTAAGTTTTTAATTTGGGGTGGGAGGAGAGGAACACCAATGTCCTAGCTGTATTATGATTCTGCAGTGAAGACATTGCATGTTGTTTTCACTACTGTACACTTGACCCACACATGCAAGAAAAAGGTGGAATGTCTAAAACACCATAATCAGCTCAGGGTACTTGCCAATCTGAAATAAAGTGGGATGGGGAAGTGCGTCCTTCAGATTAAGGGTACTAAAGTCCCTTTTGCTGCAGTGTGTGAGAGGTATGTTGTGCGTGACAGTGTGGATGTGTGTTTGCGTGCATGTTTGTGCATGTATGGCTGTGCATGTTCTGTGTATCCATGTGGGAAAGGAGTGGAAATGTAAGCTTTTATTTATTATTTTAGAACGTGATGTAGTGAGCAACCACACTTGGGGGAGGGGAAGGCAGGTAAGCTGTAACAGATTGCTCCAGTTGCCTTAAACTATGCACCAAGCTAAGTGACCAAACTTCTCGTTTTGATTTGAAAAGTGCATTGTTTTTTGTCCCCCCCTTTGATGGGTCTTTTGATGTGAACAGATGTTTTCTAGGACAAAATTTAAGGACTAATTTTAGACTTAAAACATTCCACTTTTGTAATTTGTTTTAAATTGTTTTATGTATAGCAAGCACAACTGTAATCTAGTTTTAAGAGAAACCGGTGCTTTTAGTTCATTTGTATTTCCCTTGTTACTGTAAAAGACTGTTTATTAATTATGTTTACAGTTTGTCGCAACAGCCATTTCTTGGGAGAAAGCTTGAGTGTAAAGCCATTTGTAAAAGGCTTTGCCATACTCATTTTAATATGTGCCTGTTGCTATTAACTTTTGACGAATAAAAAACTATCTTTTCATATTTTTATCTTTGATATTTACCTTTTAACTCAACTGTTTGGAAATCACATGTTAAATTACTAGGCTGTCAGGTAGCTTCTTGGCTCTAGCATTTGCTCAAAGTCCCGCAGCCTGAGCTTTGTGCAGGAACTGTTCTCTGGGGTTATGTACTACTTACTACATCTGTGTCAAGGCCTGGTTGCATAGTCTGCTCAGTCGTGCATATGGTGGGTGTCAACTTTGAGCCAGGCTCTTGATTACATATTCTTTTGTTCTCACAGCTGAGGACTTCCCAAGTCTAAGGCATCACCTCTTGAGGCTGGAATACTTGAATTTATGTTATTAACATTTTCAAAGTAAGGTACTAAGAAACGGCCACTTAAAAGTCAACCGTATTTGTTGTACAGAAGAGTGATACATTCTTGTAGCAGCATAGAAAATGAATTTTAATAATTTTATTACAATATATCCAAAATATTTTAACATGTAAGACTGAGCTTCAAAGAGACATTTTACATTCTTCTTCGGGAGAGGAAGTACCAAGTCCTTGAAATCCAATGTGTGCTTTGTATTTACGGCCCATCTCAAACTCAGACTAGCCACATTTCAAGTGTGATTACCATATTGGAAAGATAGGAAGGTAGCAGAGTTGTTACCTGAGGAAGGTCAACTGGTCACTGATGAAGTAGCATCACCTTGGCCATTTTTGTGTGTCAAGAGTCTGATAAGGATCCTTACAAGCTCACAGATCATGTGTCAGCATGCAGTTCACAGTATTTTAAAGAACAGCATTAACATTTTAATTTGTAATGAGAAATATAACTATCAATCATTCTTTCCCTTTAGGCAAATCATCTTGACAAGCCATATTATGAACAGCTGTTTTATTCTGTGAGCATGGATTCTGGGCAAGGAAAGCAAGTTTCCTCATGCATCCATCTCCCTGTGGGGATATGCCTACTGATAGCCATGGTTGTGGACTAGGGAACCCTCTTCCATGGATGATGCTAGAGGTGTTTTTCCAGTAGTTGATTTTTCACATTAGCTTCTGATTGGCAACTCCATTATATCTAGGCTGTATTCTGCCTCTGTGATTGTTTACTTCTGCCCTGATTATGTGTCTTAATACCTCAAGGACTAGCTTTCCTGTTTACACATTCTCAAAGGAACACCTTGGTGATACTCCCATTTTATAGCCTACACCTGTAATGAACCAGTTGGAAAGTTGTATTATTACATCTGTCAATGTGGGAGTCACAGCCAGGTGTGGTGGCATACACCATTAATCCTAGCACTCAGGAGGCAGAGGTTGGAGGATCGCTGTGAGATCAAGACCACTCTGAGACTACATAGTAAGTTCCAGGTCAGCCTGGGCTAGGGGAAGACCCTACCTCAAAAAAAATTAATTAATTAATTAAATCTGGGAATCACCCTCTTATAATCCTGCTCCTTCTACCTATGTTCCTTGAACATTGATTTTCTAGAAAAAAAATTAAGTTGAATATTTAGAAAATGACATTTTAAAAAGCAAGCAAGCAGCCAGGCATGGCAGGCACGTCTTTAATCCCAGCACTTGAGAGGCTCACCATAAATTCGAGACCACCCTGAGACAACATAGTGAATTCCAGGTCAACCTGGGCTAGAGTGAAACTCTACCTCAAAAAAAAAAAAGAGCAAATAAACCAGGTTTGGTGGCTCATGCCTTTAATCCCAGCACTTGGGAAGCAGAGGTAGGAGGATCGCTGTGAGTTTGAGGCCACCCTGAGACTACATAGTGAATTCCAGGTCAGCCTGAGCTAGAGTAAGACCCTACCTAAAAAAAAAAAAAAAAAAAAGGAAGGAAGGAAAAGAAAAAACAAGCAAATATGGAATTGTGCAAAATTCACATGACTTCTAGATCAACTGAAGACCTTTTTGAGGCTCTGGGCCCAACAATTCAGTGGTGAGGGAGTCAACTTTAGGGGTAAAGGTATCTTATTTACACACGCTATAATGTTTGTAATGATCCTTTTTGTATAAAAGAAGTAAAAGTAACATTTTAGGTCCTTTACAAAACTGAAAAATATCATGTATTTGAGGTACAGGTTAGAGGTGCTACTGGTTCCTTCATGATTCTAAATACTTTTCCATAGTGCTCTCTTGGCTTTCAGTAAGCTCTTTTTTAAAAAGCTGTCAGAGCCTGGGGAAATGGCTCAGCAGTTAAAGATGCTTGCTTGCAAACCCTGCCACCCCAGGTTGAATTCCACAGCCACCCACATAAAGCCAACAGCCATTTGATTGCAGCCAACAGGAGACCCTGACTTACCCTCCACACACACACACGCACACACACACGTTCAAATGATTTTTAACAACTGTCAAATCACAAGTTTCAACTGTCTTAAAGCATGTATCTTAAAAGTATTTTAAGTTCCCTCCTAATCGGCATCTGCCAATTGGGACAATACACAATAACCAGTATCTAGTATGAATTCATGTTATTTTTAAAGAAATGTTCAAACTAGTCACCATAGCTTCAACATACATTAGAAACATACAGATGTGCACACAACTTGGCCTACAGCCTAAGAACCTGCAGACAGTCTGTATCATTGGGGAGACCCTCCGAAGGTCCATCTGTGTGTATAAGCTGGATGACTGTCACTGCAGGAGGTGTATGTGAGCTAACAAGGAAAGTAGTGGGTCTTAACCTCATCATTGCGCTTAGCAGAGGGTTGATGTATAGCAGGCATCAATAAACATGTGGATCAAATAAATTAATGTGAATCAATGTGGACTCCCCTCCCTTTGGCTGTCAGATTATCACTAAGGATTGAAACTGGTTTATTAGTTCCAAAGTTGTGTGGTAAATGGTGTGAGTTCCTGTTCAGTGCATGGCACTGGGTAGTAAACATTTCAGCGTATTGAAAGTTACATACCATGATCTCCATTCTCAACACATTTGGGTGACAGGATAATGTGCAGAAAATGTAATATGATAGTTATCAAAATTGTGCAAAGTAGTATTTTGTTTGATGGTGAAAATGACACCACTTCTAGTAATTATTTTTTGTTAATACTGAAATCAGCTCTCAAAGTTTTATAATAATCAGTATGATACTTTTAATAAACTACTAATTAACTTAAAATTTTTTATGTCTACCTACATTTTGTAAGTTGTCCTGAAATTCATTTAGTAGGATAGCAGAAAAGAAATACTTGTGCTGTTAATATATGATTTCCTTGTGGGCTGTTATCATGGTGATTCAGTCTACTGTGGTTTTTTCCACTGATCCTACCAATAGTCTAAGAAATTCCATCTTGCACACCTTTGAGCTATGTATTTACTGTAGATTTTTTTGAAAATAAATTTAAAGTATGTCTTCATTGTTTGGACATGTACTAGGAAAAACTGAAATATTATTGTAAGTTTCCTGAATCTCAGCTGAATATTTCTGAAAATGATAAACTTCTTTAAAATTTTTAATTTTTTTATGAGAGAGAATTGGCACACCAGGGCCTCTAGCCACTGCAATTGAACTCCAGACACGTGCACCACCTTGTGCTCATGTGTCACCTCCTGTGCGTATGAGTCACCTTGTGTGTCTGGTTTACATGGGTTCTGGGGAGGTGAACCTGGGCCTTTAAGCTTCGCAGGCAAGTGCCTTAAGGACTAAGCCATCTCTTTTGAGGAAGGTATCAGAAGTCTACTTGTCTGGGTTTGCTTAGGGTGCTATAGCCAGGTACCATTTATTGACTGGTTATAAACAAGGTTTCTTTTTTTACAGCTTTGGAAGCTGAAGATCAGAGTGCCAGAATGGTTGGGTTCCAGTGAAGGTTTCTTCCTGGTTATGGACTTGCTAACTTCTGGTTTCGTCCTCACATGGTCAAGACCCTTGGACCTAATTACTACTCAAAGGCCCCACTCTTCATCATGGGTTAGTTTCATCTGGTAAAAGAAGGATATTACATAAGTATGCATTAACTTTATAATTCCTCAGTGTAGGGCTGGAGATAAAATATTGCCTACTGTACATAAGGCCCTGGGTTCAATCTCCAGCAATACACCTACACATGCTAAGTAAACATTAGCAGAAAACTAGAATTATCTAAGAATCTTCACAAGATAGAGGGGTCAGGCTCAGATAACTGGAGGCTCTATAAAGTGGAAGTGGAGACTACTCGTGTAGTTTGGATGTCCCCCATAAGCTCATCTGCACCCCACATGGTAGCAATTTGGGAAGGGGAGCCTTGCTGGAAGTGTAATGCTGGGTGTACATCTTGAGATTAGCCCTTGGCTTGCCAGTGACAGTGGGCGCAATCTCCTGTTGTTATTTCCCACCTGTTGTGGCAAGGAAATGATGCCGTGCCTGTGCTCATGCTGTGCTGTCTCCCCTGCCATCATGTAGCTTCCCCTCGAGATGGGTTCCCCCCATCAGCTGCTTTGGGTTGGGTACTTAGTCCCAGCAATTAGTAACTACAACACTATTTTTGTGAGGCTGAGCTTCTGGAAGAGATCCAGTCATTCTGAAATGGAGCAGCCTGTTTCTCCCTTCTACCTGTTTCTGCTTAGGAAGAGAGCGTTTTAGACAGCATTAACTCCATAGCATGGTAGACAGAAGTTTGAGCCCTTCACCAAGTTATCCGATCCTTTGATTGGGTTCCTAACTTCTAAAATGTCTACAATGCAAATTGGTATTAGCAAGTGCTAAACTAATTATTCTTGCTAACTAATTTACTCAAAATCACAGATGCACCTTGTAACATTTATCTAAGTTCGTGATCCAACCAGCCTTGCACTTGAGGTTTTCTGCTCAGATTCTCAAAGAAATTTGAAGACTTGACTTGGGCTGGGCTGTGCCCCTGGGCTCATATTAGTCTACATTACAATGTTTCCCTTGTGGAAAACTACCTGGACACCACCACCCCTGTGATCTGCACCCTATGTACCTCTCTACTTTGTGACCAAAACCAGTATTTCAGAGTGACTTCTCTAGTTTCCATCTTTTGTCACTCTCAAGATGATACTCATTTCCACTACACAGTTCCCAGGAGTACACTTCCTTTCACCCTTCCACCAAAAACACCTGGTCAGTGAACAATGGCCATTGGACAACAATGATAGGTGTTTTATACTTCAGTAAAACCCTGGTGAGGATTCTCGCTTTTCTCCTAAGCTTAAGACTTTTCCATCTTTGAAACAAGCAATTAAGCAGGACTGCCTTATCGTGGCTACTTGGCATGAAATTGGAGGCACTATTTGGGCTACCTTGCTATCCAGGAAGTATCTACACTTGGGTTTTGCTCTAACCTTAAGGAAGGAGCCCTCTAACTTATACACTGGAGATTCTACCAAAAGAGAAATCTTTTGAGAAGTTCCAGCTGCAGGAACACTAATCTTCCAGCCTATATGGAGTGGGCTAAAGACAGCCTCAAGGGTGTGACAATGTACAAGACATCTGGAACCATGGATGTGCTGTTACTATCCTAGTTGTTATCAAGGGAGGCAGAGGTAGGAGCCTCATGATGAGCTTAAGGCCACCCTGAAGCTACATAGTGAATTCTAGGTTAGCCTGGACTACAGTAGCAAGACCCTACCTTGAAAAGACAAAACACAAACAAAAAAGGGGGGAAGGAATAGGTTCAAGAAAGTAAGCTCAGGGGCAGGGAAGATGGCTCAGTGATTAAAAGGTGCTTGCTTGCAAAGCCTGCCAGCCCGAGTCAGTTCTTCAGTTTCCATGTAAAGCCAGATGCACAAAGTGACACATGGATCTGGAGTTTATTTGCAGTGGCAAGAGACCCTGGCACACCCATATTCTCTCACTCAAACATATATATTTTTAAAACAGGGGAACAAAGAACAGCAAATATGTAGGGTGAAAAAGAAAAAAAAAAAAGTTAAGAGGACATAGGAATGGGGCCCTAGGAATAGATGAAGGCACTAGCCATTCTACCTGGAAGATAAGGTTTACAAACAAGTGCCTTCAACCACTGAGCCATTGCCCCCCCCAACCCCATTTTCCACCTCTGTAAAATGAATGTTAGTGGACTAGCTACAACTTATGGTAATCAAAACATTATACCAGGGCTGGAGAGATGGCTCAGAGGTTAAAGTTACAACACCTAACAACCCATGTCCAATTTCCCAGTACCCATGTAAAACCAGATGTACAAAGTATACAAAATGTACTAGTGTGCCCATTCATTCTCATTCTCTCTCTCCTCCCCTCCTTCCAAATAAATAAAATATTAATAAAAACATTATACCATGTTAATTTCCTTGCTGAACTCATCAGCTATAAAATAAAGAGTTCAGGTTGGGCATGCTTTTAATCCCAGCACTCAGGATGCAGAGGTAGGAGGATCACTGTGAGTTTGAGGCCAGTCTGGACTACAGAGTGAGTTCCAAGTCAGTCTGAATATTATAAAGAAATAATGTGTAATATGGGCTGGAGAGATGGCTTAGCGGTTAAGCACTTGCCTGTGAAGCCTAAGGACCCCGGTTCGAGGCTCGGTTCCCCAGGTCCCACGTTAGCCAGATGCACAAGGGGGCGCACGCGTCTGGAGTTCGTTTGCAGAGGCTGGAAGCCCTGGCGCACCCATTCTCTCTCTCTCCCTCTATCTGTCTTCTCTCTGTGTCTGTCACTCTCAAATAAATATAAAAAAAAAATTAAAAAATAAAAATAAAAAAAAATAATGTGTAATATAAAAGCATTTTGCTTACTGAAGAAAAGAAGCAGGGCAGAATAAAGAGGAAGGAAGAAAAGACAATCCATAAATATAGTATGGCTCAAGGAAAATATAACCATTTGCTTTATTTTAAAATAACTTAATTTTATTAGAGCACTAGCCAAAATTCAATACTGATATAAATATATATTTCTTAGGAGGTCAAAACATGTGTCAGGCAAATTTTGTAAAAGGCAGAATTTTGAAACCATATAAAACTTTTAGAAACAATGTATAGCAACAACATCCACAATTTGAAGTCAAACTATGTAAATACCTCAATTCTTGTATTCTTGTAAAGACTTAGGAGAACACACATTTTCAAATAACTTAAAATATCTATCTACATTTCCCAAGGAAATCCAAGGAAGTACAACTATTGTCTAGAGTTAAATATTCCAAATATGTACTCATGGTACAAGACTCTGACATTAGCTGTAGTTGAGTTTGTCAGAAATAAAAAATCATGGAAAATCAAGTACTTAAAAATGATTTACACCAAATCCTTATAAGCCTAGATGAAAAGGCAGTTTTCTACTTTCTAGTAACTCCTAAACTTCATACTGCATGCTATATTCATTCATTGGGATAGCATTCTGACCACTGATAAATAATTCATAGGAAATTCATCCACCTATTCAATAATGGTTCATTGTAAAAGACATTTTCATCAATATTAAAAAATTTTAAATCCATTATACTGGATTTTATGCTGACATTTCTAGAAATATTAACTCAGCAAAAAGTCATCTTTCTGATGCCACTTACTAAACCACAAAGATGGTACATACTGGCTTTCCCTTAAAAATGATTTAATTCAATAATTTGATTTGTCTCTACTTGACAAGTACATGTGCTTACTCAGCACTGGATGGCAATAGGTGTAAGCAGCTTTCCTGGTCCTCACCTTCCTTCTAACGGAAAGCATTACAGTTTCAGCAGAAAGTATCATCTGCTTCCTATGTAAACTGAGATCCAAAAAATATGAAATATGTAAGAGAGAAGTTCTGTTCAAGGCATTCCACAAACCTCCAATAACAGGCTGTACCAGCTGTTACATCACTGAACAATAAATGAGCGATGAAAATGAAGGAAGGTGGCAGAACCCTCATTCATTCCTTGTTCCTACACAAACTATTCTGCATCCAAATTCATGTATGTAAAACATATGCACAGATACATTAGTGTTCATTCATTTAAAATACAGCATAGGAGCATCCACAAGTATCTTTTCCTACGGTCTGAAATCTTACAAATGCTTTCAGGGCTGAAGCTAAACACGCTGGCCACACATTAAAAAATGTCACCAACACATGTATGTGAAGGAGAACTCCAGTCCTGACCAGCTCAGAAGCAAAACCAAACGCACAATACTTTCACTATTGCTAATCCTCTAGTTAGGCTACAAACAAGATCTCTGAATACTATAGTCACGAATTTACTAAATAGTGTTGATTTCTACTAGCCAGCTCAGCTCTCCAAGCCAGTAGGTGAAGGAAGCCTTCTGAACTGATTGTCCATTAGGAGTCTGAAACATTTTCAATTAAAGCCTTCATTTTTCCTGTGGACTTCAACATATGTGGGCCAAACTGGAAAATGAAAAACAAAACATATCAAGATTCTGCATCCTATAATAATAATCTCATGAATGCTTCTATAGAACAGGTAAGTACATAACCCTATAATAATAACATGAATACAGAGATAAATATTTAAGGGGCGATGAAATCTGCCACATCTTCACCTGGTCCGTATCTTCAACGCCTACATCAGATCTCACCCTCTGGATGATTTTCATAGTGTCCCTTGTGATAAATGATCTTGCTTTACTTTGAATAAAACTTTGGTTTGAATCCAAACACAATATATACATTGTTCTATGATTTTTAAAAATTAGTTATTAGGGGCTGGAGAGATGGCTTAGCGGTTAAGCGCTTGCCTGTGAAGCCTAAGGACCCCGGGTTCGAGGCTCGGTTCCCCAGGTCCCACGTTAGCCAGATGCACAAGTGGGCGCACGCATCTGGAGTTCGTTTGCAGTGGCTGGAAGCTCTGGCGCGCCCATTCTCTCTCTCCCTCTATCTGTCTTTCTCTCTGTCTGTCGCTCTCAAATAAATAAATAAAAATGAACAAAAAATATAAAAAAAAGTGCTATACTTATAAAAAATTAGTTATTAAAATGAATTTCAATTTATTATACTAAAACAACCACACGCAGAAAATTTCACACTGGAGATCACTAAACAGTGAGATTCCAGGAGTTAGCTTTGCTTTGCTACACATTTAAAATTTCCCAATAAACCGGGCGTGGTGGCACACGTCTTTAATCCCAGCACTCAGGAGGCAGAGGTAAGAGGATCACTGTGAGGAGTTCAAGGCCACCCTGAGACTACATGCTGAATTCTATGCCAACCTGGGCTAGAGTGAGACCCTAACTTGAAAAACCAAAAAAAAAAATAATAAAATTTCCCAATAAGCAAACGGTTACTTTTACAGGAAGAAAAAAATGAAATACCAAAGATGTCATCCTTGCCAGGTCTGCACTTAGGAGGGGATAGGGGAAGAAGGATCCGGACTTCAAGAGACACTGTCTTTAACAACAACAACAAAACTTTTCCCAGCTAGCTACAATCTACTTATAGGTAGAAAATAAATACTGCATTGCACCACAGGGCATGACTGAATGTATTGTGAACAAATTACCATCTAACAGAAAAAGAATGTGCACAAATACTCACCAGTGCTGTCTCTGAGGCAACCTCTGATTCTGGCTTTGGAATTCCTCTTTCAGCTTCACCTTGGCTATTGCTTCGATACCGATATGCAAACTTCTTTTTCAGAGCCTCTGCTATGAGGGCAGCAGGGTCAGTGGTATCCACTGGCTTAGGCTTTAGATCTTGCTCCGACCTTTGAGAAGGGAAGAAAAGCCAAGGGGATACCTTTATATAAGTACTCTGTGGCCAACAGTGCTTCTCTAACATCACAGTTACTCCATGACATTGATAAACATTGCTAACAGTGAGATGGAAGCTTCCACTTAATCTCAACAAAAGAGCCATTTAAGGCAGCTCCAAAATGTCACATACGCTCTTCTTCAAGGCAAGTTTATGATATTTACACAACAGGGATGATGTGATGGCTCACTGGGTAAGAGTGCTGGCTGCGCAAGTGTGAAAACCTGAATTTAACCCCAAATCCATATAAAAAGCTAAGTGGGCCTGCACATGCCTGTAACTCTGATGGGAAGATAGGCAGATCACAGAGAGCTTCAGAGTCTGTGCGAGACTATCTCAAGGGAAAAAAGTGGACGATAGAGGAGGAAACAATCTCCTCCACCTGAGAAAGCATATCTGCACACAAATGACACATACTGCACACACAGGAAAGAATGATACTTAAAGGAAAAAGGAACATGAAAAAACTATTTCACTAATACCTTAGCTTGTATAGGAGCTGCTGGAGCCTACCTTGTTGAAGTAAATTTTATTCATGGGAGTCATGTTATAAACAAAATTTCTCGAAAAAAAAAATGTGTCCTCACCTCTTGACTGCCCGAAGCTTAACACTGTTCATATCTTTCAGGATCTCTAGCATATCTGGCATGCCAGGTTTCTTTGGGTTGTTCTTAGCCAAAGTCTTTCCAGCCTTGGCTTTTTGCTCCTTTCGCTCTTTTATCAAATCAACAGCAGATGCACTTTGACGGAGCCCCAGTGGAGGGGGAGGTGGGGGTGGAGGTGGAGGTGGAGGTGGTGGTGGTGGCGGAGGAGCTGGTGCTACAGTAACAGATGTGGTAGAATCTAAATTACCTGCAGAAGAAATTAAGAAAAATAAACAAAATCCTGCAGGCAATAGATATAGAAGTATCAGCTTTGTTTGTTTTTATTTTTAAGAGGTAGGGTCTTGCTCTCTAGGTCTCAGGGTGGCCTCAAACACATGGAAATCCTCCTATCTCTGCCTTCCAAGTCCTGGGATTAAAGGTGTGCGCCACCATGCCTGGTGAAAATTATCAGCTTTTAAAAGCAAAACTGAGCTGGGCATGGTGGCGCACGCCTTTAATCCCAGCACTTGGGAGGCAGAGGTAGGAGGATCGCCGTGAGTTCGAGGCCACCCTGAGACTACATAGTGAATTCCAGGTCAGCCTGAGCCAAAGTGAGATCCTACCTCGAAAAACCAAGAAAACAATAAAAGCAAAACTGGGGCTTGCCTGTGAAGCCCAAGGACCCCTAATCGAGGCTCGATGCCCCAGGACCCACGTTAGCCAGATGCACAAGGGGGCGCACGCGTCTGGAGTTTGTTTGCAGTGGCTGGAGGCCCTGGCGTGCCCATTCTCTCTCTCTCTGCCTCTTTCTGTGTCTGTAGCTCTCAAATAAATAAAATAAACAAAAAAAATTAAAATGAAAGCAAAACTGTATCAGGGACTTTTGTATTCCAAAAACAATGCTCTTAAAAAGAACCTTGAGATCCTTTTATTGGTTCATAAGCGTGATGATTGGGTGTTCACGCTCTTGCGTGATGTGTGCCTCCCACTAAACCTTGTTACGCTCTGGCACATAACCCGTCTGACGTGGAAAAAAAAAAAAAGAACCTTGAGTTATATAAGAACAGTTCAATTACTTTGTTAAGAATACCTCACCATGAGCTACTGTACTAACTGAACCCCAATTCACCTGATGGAAAAGTTGCTTTTAACTTAACAAGGGTGTTTTTGTGATATCAAATGCTCCAGTTTGTGGCAATACGGCAGAATCCTTCTTAGCAGGGATAAAAAGCAGTCTACACTAAATAAACACCTCTACCTCAAAGCATGCAGGTAGACAGCTTACTACTGTGATAACTTTCAAATCAACTTGCTATCATACTAGCAGAGGCAGAAGGATTACATCAAATTCAAGGCCAGCTTAGTGTACATAGCAAGCTCCAGGCCAACCAGGGTTATATAGGCAAGAATCTATCTCACAAAGAGTGTCATAATTTATAAAACAGGAATTGTGGGGACTGACAAGATGGCTCAGCAGTTAAAGGCACTTGCTTGCAAAGCCTAATAGCCTGTGCTCGATTCCCCAATACCCACGTGAAACCAGATGCACAAAGTGGTACATGAATCTACAATTCATATGCAGTGCAAGAGGCTCTGGAGCACCCATACTTTCTTAGTGTGTCTTTTTTTCTCCTCCCTCTCAAGTAACAATATTTCTTTTTTAAAAAAGTTTTAAAGGAAATTATAAAATACTAAAAATTCAAATTTTTACCAACAAAGAAATTAAGAGTTGACTATAGAACTGCATGTTGGTGAGGGCACAGGGAAATAGTAATGATCCAAGGTTTCACTCAAAATATTCTGATAAGCAGGATGTCTAAAAAAACCCCAAAATTCTATCACTACTTATAATAATTTTCTCAGAGTACCAATAGAGGAAAGTAAAACCTTAACAGGGGAAAGAAAAAAAGGCAGGACTTCAGACTCTAAAAGCAAAGTACACTGCCCCTCACCCATCTGGCACCAGAGTGCCTTCATCTGTCATGCCAGGTTGCATAAGGTTTCCACGAAGCCACAAAGTACTTCATTCAGAAGTACTGTAATTAATCTATCATCTGTATCTTTTTAATAGAGCTGAATAATATGGAGCCATAGGAAATACTTTGGGTCAATGGGGGAAAATTCCCACTACTTGTTAACGGACTAAGATTTCAAGGCCATGGTTTCTTTTCCATATAAGAAATGGTAACACACTTTTTATTAAAGCAATGGTATTACATTAGAAGGTCTGAATTCAGTTTCTTATTACACAGCTAAAAGCATTTTTAAAAATATACTTTCCATACTCACACAGGAACTTGGTAACAGGTACTACTATCCCAATCTGCAGCAGGAAAGGGAGGTTAGGAGATCAAATGTTTGCCTCAGGCCATGAAAGGAGTAAACAGTACTTGGCCCAAGTCCCACCTAGGAAACACTGGCTCCTTTTACTAGACAGAAAACCACAGGATGTCCTCATGTCTGACAGAGGTGGGCATCATCAAACAGCTAAGGTTCCAATACAGAAATTACAACAGCAGCAGTTCAAATCCATGAATTTCAATGCTTTCCAAATAGATTGCCTAGTCACCTTCTCAAGAGCATCAAGACCAAGACCATTCAAAGCAAACACAGGTTCTGCACTACATTAGTAAAGCATTGAATCTCAAGAGCTGTTACTAATCAATCTCAAATTAAGTGGCATTCTCCTAACTTTCAGTTTTCCACTTAAAACAAATTTAAGCCCAGCACTCAGGAAGCTGAGGTAGGAGGATCTCCATGAGTTCGAGGCCAAACTGAGAGACTACACAGTGAAATTCAGGGCAGCCTGGGCTAGAGCAAGAACAAAACAAAAACAATCAATCAATCAAAAAAGTACCTGTACTGAGGTTTTGTTGCTCCTGTAGGGTCACAATCTTGGCAATCTGAGCTCTGAGAGCAGCAAGTTCATTTTCAAGAGCACAGATTTTCTGCAGGGCTTCCTCATTTGCCAGTGTTGCAGTCTTCAGAGGTGGCTCTTCTTCAGTCAAGTTTGGTAAGGAAATGTGCCTGCTTGGGGTCTTCTCAAAGAAAGGAAGGTCATCCTGAAGAGGGTGTTTTGATCTTACTTCTGTCCTGCAAGGAAAACATAAGGATGGCCATCACAGGATTTGTTAAAGGGAGATCAGAAATCAAAACTAACAGAGTATTGGTACAATAACCACAAACCACTTTTGAAGTTGATCTTAACAAAATCCTCTTCCTTTAAATGGTAGAAACAGCAAAGCACTTGCCAACCTTATGAGCTACATACCAAGCCAGAGATCCTGACTGCTACAGCATTCTTCTTAACATCTACACAATCACACAAACCAACACTATGAAAAGGTCTCATAGGATCCCAACAAAGCTTCTGCTAACTTGCACTTTTTTCCCCTCTTCAACCAAGAGGATTTTCAAAGCTCTTCTAAATGGTAATTACAATAATTGAAGGGCAAATCAAAGCAATATCGATTGGCCCTTCCCAGGGTCCTGGCTCTGCCTTCCAATGCATGGCATATATAACACAAAAAACTGCCAGGCATACAGTGACAACAGGGGTCAAATACAGTCTTAGAAACTGTAAGAGAAAAGGAGGAATCACAATAAAAAAGTTACTACATACACTCAATTTATTTGGGCATTAACTTTTTTTATTGGGTTAGAGATGGCTCATAGGTTAAAAGCTTGTAAAGCCTAATGGTCCAGATTCAATTCCCAGTACCCATGTAAAGTCAGATACACAAAGTAGCACATGTGTCTGGAATTTGTTTGCAGTTTCAGGAGGCCCTGGAATACCCCTACTCTCCCTCAATTGAATAAATGTTTTTAAAAAATTTTTTCAAGGGCTGGAGAGAGAAATGGCTTAGCAGTTAAGGTGCTTGCCTCCGGAGCCAAAGGACCCACCAGGTTCAATTCCCCAGGAACCACGTGAGCCAGATGCACAAGGTGGCACACATGTCTGAAGTTAATTTACATTGGCGAGAGATGCTGGCACACCCTTCCCTCTCTGCCTCTTTCTCTCCCCCCCTCTCTCTCTCTCTCAAATAATACAAATTTTTTTTCTGTTATCCATGATCCCTTATTTCCCTGTGGCTGAGCATAAAATTCAGACTTCCCCTTTAATCCCAGCACTTGGGAAGCAGAGGTAGGAGGATCAGTTTGAGTACGAGACCACCCTGAGAATATATAGTGAATTCCTGGTCATCCTAGGCTAGAGTGAAACCCTGTGACTTTGTTAGAGGATCTGGTTATAATACCTACTCTTGCATAAATACTCTGTGAAGTAATCCAGGCCCAGAAAGCCAAGCTTTGAATGTTCTCTCACATATGTGGATACTAGCTACAGATGATTGGACTTCTTTGTGAGTAGGAAGAAAACTCAGTAGCAAAGGCCAGTAAACTAGAAAAGAGATAAAAAGTGAAGAGAAAGGAAAGGAGGGGGGAACTTAATAGGATGATATTGTATATATGCAAATAGAAGAATAAATTACAAGGGGGGGGGAGAGGGGTGAAAAGGACCAAAGTGAGGTCAGGGAAGAGACTGAGTAAAGGAAAGGTGGAGGGAGGGCTAATCAAAATCTAAGAGGATATAAATAAATCATATGGAAACTTACTTTGTTGGACAATAGAACACTCAGGAGCCGCAGATTGTTGCTAGAAAATTTTCAGTGCCAGGGATGGGATACCTTCTAGTGAGGTGTTGGCCGGGGGGTTCCTTGATGCTCCCAAAACATTACAGGCCATTGCTGAGGCCCCTGGTTTCCCACCAAGAATATATAGTAAGACCCTATTGCTGAAGACTACACATATTTGAGCTGCAAGGCCACTGGAAAAGTCCTGCTGGAACTGAGCTGATAACCTCTTCCATGTAGACCAGCTGACAGAAAGCTAGAAGAAGCCATTCTGCATGCAGTTCAATGGGAGAGAGAAAAATCACCAGAGAAGATACTCAACAGTGGACACTGCAAGCCTTACATTTTGCCAGCCAGGCCAAATGAGCCAATGGATACAATAGTGGCACATCTGTCATGGTGGAAACCAACTGTGCTCTAATTGGACTGGAGGCCTGCTCCATGCGAGGGAATACATCCCTGATACTGAAAACTTAAAACAGGGGTAGTCATGAGCCCTAGGGCTGTAACATCTGCTGCTGTCTGGCTAAATGTATATACTATGCTTATCAAACTGCCCAGTAAGCACTTCTCTTAATGTTCATACCCTTATATTAATGCTACTCTCACTTTTGGTAGAGAACCTTCTCTTTTCAGATGGCAGTGACCTTGGGACGACTCAGAAGATATCATGGTGCTGGAAAGAAGAGACTGCAGTGTTCAGTACTGTAATATCTCTATCACACCTTCCAAGGCTCAGGGTCTAAGGCGGAAGAGGTGGCAGAAAGAATGTAAAAGCCAAAGGAAGGGTAGGACTCCTTACAATGTGCTCCTCCCAGACACAAAATGGCCTGGATATCCGTGACCTCACAGTGTCTGACGCTACATACACAAGATCATCATAAGAGGAGGAAAAGATCATGACATCAAAATAAATGAGAGACTGATTGAGATGGGGAGGAGATATGATGGAAAATGGAGTTTCAAAGGGGAAGGGGGGGGGAAGGGAGGGTATTACCATGGGATATATTTTTTCTAATCATGAAAGTGGTTAATAAAATTTTTTTTTAAAAAGTGGGCCTCAAAAGTGGAATGTGCTCAGGAAAGGAAACATAAGAAAATATATATGACCAATATGTAGTATGCTCATACTGTACAGTTCTAAATAAATTTTAAGAGTATGTAACTATTCATTTCCTCCTTTTTTCTATAACAAAGTTTTTCTAGCTTGCATCCATCATTTTTTAAAAAGTTTTTATTGATTTATTAGTTAATGAATTTATTTATTTATTAGAGACAGAGAGAGCGAGAATGGGTGCACTAGGGGCTCTAGGCACTGCAAATTAATTCCGCATGCATGCGCCACCTTGTGCATCTGGCTTATGTGGGACTTGGAGACTCTAACCTAGGTCCTTAGGCTTTGCAAGCATGCTGTGCCATAACTGCTAAGCCATCTCTCCAGCCAGCATCTGTCATTTAAATTCTTTTTTTTTTTTTTTTTTTTGCCTTAAATCCTTTTCCTTTGGAAAAGATTCAACTCATTTCTCCCTTTTACTCACTCTGCAAGACTATAGGCTCAGAAAACTGCTCCCTTTACTTGTATTTTTTTCACCTAACAGTCACTGAGATGCTATAACTCTAGTTCTTGGCAGGAAGGCCACAAGTTTAAAGCAGTTTGGACAATACAGTAAGTTCAAGGCCAGCCTGATACATAGTGAGTCCTTTTATCAAAAGAGTAGTAATAAGAAAGGAACCTTCTGAAGCCGGGCATGGTGGCGCACGCCTTTAATCCCAGCACTCGGGAGGCAGAGGTAGGAGGATTGCCATGAGTTCGAGGCCACCCTGAGACTCCATAGTGAATTCCAGGTCAGCCTGGGCTAGAGTGAGACCCTACCTCAAAAAACCAAAAAAAAAAAAGAAAGGAACCTTCTTTAAACTGTGCTCAGCTAAAGGACTAGTTCTAGTTTCCCTTGTAATTTGGGGGGAACCACACTGGTAGGAAATTGCTGAATTGGTGTAGGCAGGAGGATCAGAAGTTTGAGGCCAGCCTGGGATAAAAACAAATAAATAAATAAAATAAAAAATAAAATGATAAAGGCTATTGTGGAAGCCAAAGGTAGAGATGGCAGAAAGTCTATGCTGGGTTCCTGATGACACTGTAGAGATTCTAACGGCTAGTCTAACGGCTAGAGTAGCTAGTCTCTGGAAATAAAAACAAGTTTCAACCTTGTTTAAGTCACCATTTGTATAGGCTTGTCTACTATAGAAATCAACTTTATTTTTCATTTTTGGGAGACACAGAATCACTGTGCAGCTCCAGCCGGCCTGAAGCTCACTATGGAACTCAAACTGAGCCTCAAACAGGATCCTTCTGCCTTTGCCTCTGAAGAACAGGGAGTACAGGCAGTCAAAGTTATACCCAAATACTAAGAGCTTCAACATCATTAAACTCTGTTTAGTAGCCTGGCATGGTGACTCAGGCCTTTAATCAATTCTAGCACAAGGGGCCTGAGGTAAGAAATCATAGTGAGTTCAAGTCCAGCCTGGGATAGAGTGAGACCCTGACCCCAAAAAAGAAACAAGGACTGGGAAGACAGATCGGTAGTTAAAGGTACTTGCTTACAAAGCCTGCTAGCCTGGTTTCAATTCTCCAGTATCCATGTACAAAGTGGCACATGTGTCTGGAGTTCATTTGCAGTGGCAAGTGGCCCTGGTGTGCCCATACTTTCTCTACCATTTTCTCACATAAATATAATTTTTAAAATATTACATTTAGTTTTCCTTTAATTCAACATTGGTATTTTATTTTCGTTTAAGAACAACATAATTCTCCACTGTAATTGGCTTTTAATGGAATTTTTGGACTCTTTAACATATGGCATTAGAAACTCAATTTACCTGCTTTCCTTCAAATCTAAATTTTACTTCTTATCAAGTAACGTTTGCAAGTTGATTTTTTTTTCCTAATTTCTGAAATGAAAAGATCGCATTAATACAAATCTGCTTTTTCCTAGTCCTCAGCATACTTTGCAGCTATAACAACTTTGTTTTGGGATATTTGTGGTAAAGAGAAATGTTTGGATTGAAAAAGCCTAAATTACTGTTTCCTTTCTTAGCCTGACACTTGTTTAAAAGGAACATAAAGGGCTGGAGAGACAACTCAGCAGTTAAAGTGCTTGCCTACAAAGCCTATGGACCCAGGTTTGATTCCCCAGTATCCATGTAGAACCAGATACACAAAGTGCACATGTATCTGGAGTTCATTTGCCGTGGCTGGAGGCTTTGGCATGCCCATATTCATTCATTCATATTATCTCTCTTCCTCCCCCCCTTTGCAAATCAGTATCTCATGTATGTATGTATGTATGTATATATTAAAAAATGAATCAAATGACATTAAAGGCTGACGAGGGTATGGGAAAACATGAACCCTTCTCCATTGTTGGTGGGAATATAAACTAGCACAACCAATGTGGAAATCAAGTGGAGGTTCCTGAGACAATTAAAAATAAATTTACCATATGACCCAGCTATATCACTTCTTGGCATATATCCTAAATACTCTACTCAATAATATAGAAATACTTGGGGCTAGAGAAATGGCTTAGTGGTTAAGGTGTTTGCTTGCCTGTGAAGCCTAAGGACTCAGGCCCAATTCCCCAGTACCCAACTAAGCCAGATGCACAAGGTGGCACATGTGCTACATGAGACCCTGTATCAAACAAAACAAAGAAAAATAAAAATGCAGCCAGGCATGGTGGCACATGCCTTTAATCCCAGCAGACGTAGGAGGATCTCCATGACTTTGAGGCCACCCTGAGACTACACAGTGAATTCCAGGTCAGCCTGAGTTAAAGTGAGACCCTACCTCGAAAAACCAAAGATAGCCAGAGAGAGAGAGGGAGGGGGAGAGAGAAAGAAAGAAGGAAAGAAAGAGAAAAATGCTTGTACAGTATTTTAACAAAAAAGGATTAAGATTCTACATGTCCCTACAATGTCTATAGGTATTACCTTTCTATTTTCATTTCCAAGTCCCAATGGAAGGAACAGAGTAATTTACCAATTTTGTTTCTACTATGTGCCTTTAAGCTACCATACTTCAAAACAGAGCATTTGCTGAATGTAATATTAAAGTAACAGTACTGAAGTTGATTGTTATAGGCTATTAAACTCTGTGTATTAAATTGTTGCATCTTAATTATTTGTACAGATTATTGGTCTAATAACATAAAAAGAGAACAGCATCTGGAAAGTTATCTCATCCAATGTTCAGAGATAAATGGGTTAACCATTCTTCCCATTATTTCTACAGACAAATCCTTGTTTACAGTGAAATCTGAAGGAAATTCCAGTGTCACTTTTTCCAAGCTACTACATGAAGAGGATACTGAAGGCCATCACTACACAGCACACTGCGACATAAGGACTTTTTCGTTCACCAATTCTGGCACACTTTCAAAAATATCCCCAACAATCCAGTTTCACTTCTGTCCAGGATGCTGGGTGCCAATGGTTAAGGCATTTGCCTACAAAGCCAAAGGACCCAGGTTCAATTCCCCAGGACCCACGTTTGCCAGATGCACAAAGGGGCGCACATGTCTAGAGTTGGTTTTCAGTGGCTGGAGGCCCTGGCACACCCATTCTCTCTTTCCCTCTTTCTCTGTCAAATAAATAAATACAAATTTAAAAGGGGGGGGGGGCAGCATGAAACTTAAGGACCCAGGTTTGACTCCCTAGAACTCATGTAAGCCAGATGCACAGAATGACGCATGCATCTGGAGTACATTTGCAGTGGCTACAGGCCCTGGTGTGCCCATTCTCTATATTCTTCTTTCTCTCACTCAAAATAAGTATAATAAAAATAATTTAAAATAAATAAGGAAAAAAAAAAAAAAGAACAGGGTCAGGGTGGTGGTGCATGCCTTTAATCCCAGCTCTAGGGAGGCAGAGGTAGGAGGATCACTGTGAGTTCAAGGCCAGCCTGACACTACATAGTGAACTCCACGTCAGTCTGGGCTAGAGCAAGACCCTACCTCGAAAAACCAAAACGAAAAAAAAAAAAAAATCATAGCGTTACTATAGACCAAATATGGCTCTTTAAAGAATTATTTAAATACATCCTTTAAAATAACAGACATGGGCTGGAGAGACGGCTCAGTGGTTAAGGTGATGGTCTGTGAAGCCTTCGGACCCAGGTTCAATTCTCCAGTACACACATAAGCCAGATGCACAAGGTGACACATACATCTGGAGTTTATTTGTTATGGCTAGAGGCGCTCACATGCACATTCTCTCTCTTGATCTGCCTCTTTCTTCCTCCCCCTCTCCCCCTCAAAAAAAACAAAAAAATCATCTCAGCTCTGCCAGCCTTCCACACCAACCTCAGTCTTGTTGAGCACTGTCCTTCTTCTGCAGCTACCCATCCAACATCAGCAAAAGACGCCACTGCATCCTCCCCTTGGGGACTGGGACTCCATTCTGTTGCATTGTTAGTAAGCTGTAAGTTACAAAAGAAACAAAGTCCTTGTCTGTCACCAAAATATTCAAAGTAATACTTTTTTACTCATTTAAAAAGATATTGGTCAGCCAGGCATGGTGGTGCATGCCTTTAATCCTAGCACTCGGGAGGCAGAGGTAAGAGTATCGCTGTGAGTTCGAGGCCATCCTGAGACCACATAGTGAATTCCAGGTCAGCTTGAACTAGCGTGAGACTCTACCTCAAAAAAAAAAAAAAAGAAAAAAAGAAAAAAAAAAACACAATTTAACTTTATACCATTTCTACAAGTTTTTTTTTAAATTCCATTGATCCCTAATTTTGCTTTGTTTTGTTTCTGGAGGTAGGTAGGGTCTCACTCTAGACTACGCTAACCTGGAATTCACTCTATAGCTCCACGCTAGCCTCAAACTCACTGCAATGCTCCTACCTTAACCTCCTAATTGCTAAAATTAAAGGCATGTGCCCCATTCCCAACTTTCAATTTTTTTTCTTACTTTCTTTCTTTCTTTTCTTTTTTTGGTTTTTTTGAGGTAGGGTCTCACTCTAGCCCAGGCTGACCTGGAATTCACTACAAACTCTCAGGGTGGCCTCGTACTCACGCAGCGATTCTCCTCTCTCTGTGTCCCGAGTGCTGGGATTAAAGGCGTACGCCACCACACCTGGCTTTGATTCTGAGCATTCAAAACTACTGTTTTTGGACTGAAAAGATGGCTCAGCAGTTAAAGGCACTTGCTTGCAAGGCCTGCTGGTCAGTTTCCATTCCCCATTATCCATACAAAGCCAGATGCATAAAGTGTGGAACAAAGTTCATTTGCAGCAAGAGGCCCTGAGATGTACCCATACTTTCACTTTCTCTTTTTCTCTCTGTCCCTAAATCCCTCTCCCTCAAATATATATATATATATATATATATATATGTATATCTCCCTTAAATAAATACACGCACACACACACATATAATTTTATTAAAAGAAAAAGAAAGAAAACACGGTCTTGGACTAGGGATGTGGCTCAGTGGTAGGACCCTTGCCTAGCATTCTTAAGGCCCTGGGTTCAACTGCAGAACTACAAAACAAACAACAAAAACATGAAGACACAACTGTTTTCTGAGAAGATTCAGTGGAGCAATAAGGGAAGGTACAAAGTTAGGAACAAATAAGTGACCAATTTGTGGTTAAGTGCATAACACTTTTAAAATGACTATAGCTAGATGTGGTGGGAGACTCCTTTAATCCCTGCACTCAGAGGCAGAGATAGGTAAGAGGATTGCTGTGAGTTTAAGGTCAGCCTGAGACTACATAGTGAATTCCAGGTCAGTCTAGGCTAGACAAAACCCTACCTTGAAAAAAGAAAAAAAGATTGCAATACTATAATGTTTGTGATTGTTAATCTTTATTGTCAGCTTCACTATATTTGGAAACATACTTCTGGGAATATGTGTGAGAGTATTTCCAGAGAATATTAAAAGAAGAGGAAATAAGAGGCACATTATATGGGCTGTGGTCAAAGAATAAAAAGAAAAAAAGGAAGCCAACTGTGGTGGTTTGAATAGGATAGGTGGCCCCCAATATGTTCAGTTGTTTGTTTGTAGTTTGCATCTGTAGCCATCTGCTGGAGGCAATGTCACTGGGTGATCTTAAGGTGTGGTGGTGGGTTTCAGACTTCAATCTAAAGATATGCAAAGTGTGCCTAGTTTGAGTTCCTGAAGTGTGCTGTGGCTTTTGACCTTTAGGCTTGTACTTCTTTCCCTCTGCTTGGACCTGTGAAGGCAGGCCAGCTTCTTCTGCCATTATGGAACTTCCCCTGGATCTGTAAGCTTCAATAAATATCCCTTCCTCCATAACGGTTCCTGGTCTGGAAGTTCATCTCAGTGAACCTGAAGCTGTCTGCTACAGAATTTGGTACCAGGAGTGGGGTGAGATGAACCTGAGTATGTGGATGTTGATCTTTTGGAACCTTTGTATTGGAGGAATAGGCACAGACTTGGTGCTTGCAACTGAAGATGTCTTCTGGAGTGGTAAGCCGAGTTTTATGAACTATTCTGATCAGAGTTTAGAATGCTAAGTGTAGATAACATTAAACTTCAAGGCTTGGTTTATGAGCTTTCTAAGGGGAAGGAAAGACTGCAGAGGACTTTGTTGGAACTGGGCTACTGGCATAAGGGCTGGCTGCATCCTGCTGCCCAGGCCCAGAGAGTTTGATCAAGGTTAAATTTGTAATGGACTGATGTGCTTGGCTAGAGATACTGGACTGAGAGGTTTAAGGTTTTTAAGCTGGAAAACCTCAAACAAATTAAAATTACAGGCACTGAAACTGGCTTTAAGTTACTAAATCTGCTACCGTCAAACACATTAGCAATCTTAAAGGAAGATGGTCCGGTTGCTTTGCCATAGAAGGATACCTGAGAAAAGACTATCATAGAAATACAAGCACTTTTGGAAAGAGTTGACTGGAGAAAGAACCTGCTTTTCAAGGTTATGATTTATTTTGTCTGTAAATTAAGAATATGGCTGTGTCCTGCAAAACCTGGTATTGGTTTCAGAAGCATGAAAAATGCGAGGAATAGTCGTAAATTGCACATGCTTCCAGGAGCTGCTGCTTTGATGTAGCATGAGGTAGGGCCTGCTGCCCTGATAGGCTAAAAGAGCCTTTGGGAAATGTGAGGAGTGGTCATGAATTGCACATGGTTCCAAGAGCTGCTGCTGAGACGCTGCATGAGGCAGGGCATGATGCCCTGATAGACTAAAAGAGCCTTTAGAAGATGGACCATGGTTTGCATGAAGACCTCAAGATGTTTTGGATATACCAGGACTATGCAAGGGCTACCATAGAGTGCACTGTTGGCCTGGGATGAAAATGTTCCCCTGCTACTCTGCCCAGCTAGAGGGATGAAATTGGAAAATCTGGAGACTGTCAGTCTCTGGTTATGTTGAACTTGAACTGCAGAAGTTTGGTGTGTGTTTGATGGTGGTTAAGTTTGCATTGTTTTAGTCTCTCCTTGCTGTGCCTTATACCAGTTAAAAATGTTTACTCTGTGCCTTTATATGTTAGAAATGTTTAACTTGTATGATTTTACAGGTCTTAATATCTTAAATTGGTCAAGACTGTGGGGACCTTTGAAAATGAACAGTGTACAATTTACAATGTGTGATGGCTATAAATCTATTGGGGGCCAGGGGCAGAATGTGGTGGTTTGAATAGAATAGGTGGCCCCCAATATATTCAGTTATTTGCAGTTTGTATCTGTAGCTACCTGCTGGAGGCAATGTCACTGGGTGATCTTAAGGTGTGGTGGTGGGTTTCAGATTTCAATCTAAAGATATGCAAAGTGTGCTGTGGCTTTTGACCTTTAGGCTTGTACTTCTTTCTCTCTGCTTGGACCTGTGAAGGCAGGAAAGCTTCTTCTGCCATTATGGAACTTCCCCTGGATCTGTAAACTTCAATAAATCTCCCTTCTTCTGTAACTGTGCCTCGTCTGGAAGTTCATCTCAGTGCACCTGAAGCTGTCTGCTACAACAACTAAACAGAAGCATTCACTCCTCCCTGCTTCCTGACTGTGGATCCAATGTCACAAATAACTGGCATGTCTTCCCAGCCATGAAAGACTGTACCCTCCAATCTTCCCTTCCTTAAGTGCTTTTCTCAGGCATTTGGTCACAGTAAGGAGAAAAGTAACTAACACAGTGTCAGTATAGTGTATTCTTGCTGTGCTTGGAGTATAGAAAATACATTTTTGGGCTGGATAGATGGCTTAGCGGTTAAGGGATTTTCCTACAAAGCCAAAGGACCCAGGTTCAATTCCCCAGGACCATAAGTCAGATGCACAAGGTGGCACATGTTTAGCCTAAGCTGGGCTTGAACTCTTTGTTTATTTGACCTCTTGATCCTTCTAACCTTGCCTCCTGAATACTGGATTACAGGTATGTGCCACCGTGGTTGGCCTTAAAAAAAAAAAGTCAATTTTTAGTGCTCATTTTATGAAGTAATACTATTCATATGTGCTTTTTCTCACATTACCTTGCAGCTGATATATTTAGTTAAATGTTTTATTAATAATGTTATTTAAAGATATTTTCAACTTTTTTTTTTATATTTTTGTTTTTTAAGGTAGGGTCATGCTCTAGCCTAGGCTGACCTAGAATTCACTATGTAGTATGGAACTCCCAGTGATCCTCCTATCTCTAACTCGTGATTACTGGGATAAAGGTGTGTGTTACCTTGAATAGTGAATTTTTTTTTTTTTCAAGTGGGACTGGAAGAGAGCAGGGTGGCACTTTGGAGACATAGTAGGAGGATCACCTTCAGTTTGAGGCCACCCTGTGACTACATAGGGAATTCCAGGACAGCCTGGGCTAGAGCAAGACCCTACCCCCAAAATGGGGGTGGGAGATGGCTTAGCGTTTAAAGCACTTGCCTGCAAAGCCTAAGGACCCAGGTGTGGTTCCCTAGAACCCATATCAACCAGATGTACAAGGTGGCGCATGTGTCTGGATTTCCCTTGCAGTGGGTGGAGGCCCTCCCTGATGTACCCATTCTCTCTCTACCTGATTCTTTCTCTCTCTCTCTCTCAAATAAATAAATAAATACCTTAAAATATTTTTTAAAGAGAGTTAAAAATACATTTAAACAATATAGGGGATGAGATATAGCTCTGCAGTCAAAAGCACTTCCTTTGCAAAGCCTGACATTACAGGTTCAATTCTCCAGTACCCACATAAGGCCAGATGCACAAAGTAGCACGTCTCACATTTTAAACAAATTAAACAATATACTTATTATTTATAAAATAACTTAAAACATGAGATCTTGTCTCAAAATATGTAATAATACAATCAAGCACCTTAAGTTATAACCTTTCAGAAAGGTAGGCAGCAGAGAAAGAAACAGCTGTATCATAGTACAAATTTGGGGCTGGAGACAGCTTAGCAGTTAAGGCACTAGCATGAGATCAGCCTAAGAACCAAGGTTCAATTCCCCAGTACCCATGTAAGCCTACATGCATCTGGAGTTTATTTGCAGCGGTTAAAGGCCCTTAAGTGCCCATTCTCTCTCTATCTGCCTCTTTCTCTCTCTAAGTAAATAAATTTTATAAAGTGAAAATTCAAGGGCTGGAGACATTGCTCATTGGTTAAAGGCACTTGCTTGCAAACCAAGGTTCAATTCTCCAGCACCCATGTAAAGCCAGTTGCACAAAGTGGCACATACATCAGGCCCTGGTGTGCCCATACTCACTGCCTCTCTGACTCAAATGAATTATAAATAGCTTTAAAAAAAGCCGGGCATGGTGGCATATGCTTTTAATTCCAGCACTTGGGAGGCAGAGAGAGGAGGATCACTGGGAGTTCAAGGCCAGGTGAGACTACATAGTGAATTACAAGTCAACTTGCGCTACAGCGAGACCCCACCTCAAAAGACAAAACAAAACAAAGCAAATTAAAAAAAAAAGAACTGGCTATAAAAAAAAGAAAGCTAATGATGAGGGCTGGTGAGATGGCTTAGCAGTTAAGGCGCTTGCCTACAAAGCCTAAGGACCAGGTTCAGTTACCTAGTACCCACATAGGCCAGATTCACAAGGTGCCACATACATCGTTTGCAATAGCTACATGCCCCAGCATGCCCATTCTTTCTCCCTCTCTCTCTCCCCCCTTCTCTCTCTCCGCACCTATTTTCTCTTTTGTCTTTGTCAAATAAAAAAAATATCTTTAAAAATAATCAATAATCAATGATGAAAATAAAAATTTTTCAAATAAATTGGGTGTGGTGGTAAACACCTTTAATCCCAGCACTCAGGAGGCAGAGGTAGGAGGATCGCCATGTGCCCAAGGCCAGTCTGGGACTACAGAATGAATATCAGATCAGCCTGGGCTAGAGTGAGATGATGTCTCAAAAAAAATAAAATAAAATCTGGGGACTTGGCATATAGCTCAGTGTTGACACACAACACCAACACCAACACCAACACAACACAATACATGGACACACAGATGTGGGTGATGAGGATCTAAACTCAAGTCCTCATATTTGCTTGACAAGCAATAGCTTTGCCAACTGAGCCATTTCTTCAGTCTCATAGTCTGTGACCTTATATCAACATCAATTATGCTGAGAAACAACCATATATAGCACATGCTTGGTGGAGTGAAAATAGTAATGATGCTGTTTGGATTTGTCTCTACCATCTCTACTTGACACCTTCCCAGAACTCTGCTCTTCCATTTAAATCAATTTAATCAAGACAAAATAAGCCTGACCAAAAGGAAAATTTTAAAGGCCATTTCAGTTGTTGCTGAGGTGAACTTACTGGGTGACATAATGGGAAAAGCAATTCCAGGACAATTCACTTAGGAAAGTGCAAGTCAAGATGAAGTCAGCGCTGGCAAGAACAAATGACAGCAAGTCCTTCAAGTGATTTAGACACTGCTACTAACATGCAGGAATGATGGAAACAAATCTGAAAAAAGGAGGACTTACTGATGATTCCTAGGTCCTGTCCTGTTATAGCTACTGTTAGTAGAAAAGATAAAGGGAAAGACAGAAAATTTAGAGCAGCATTGTATTATAATGGTTTTAAGTTCACTTTGACATATGAAAAAAATTAAATAAACCCCAAATTCAATTACTAAGAAATATTACTTGTGTAATTTTAAATTTTCTGATAATGTAATACTATCTCAAAGAAATAGACTCAGTTAACAAAATCCTTAGATAATACAGTAGTCATTCAGTATTCATAGGACTGGTTTAAAGAACACCTCCCCATCCTATTCATACCAAAATATGTAATACTCAAATGTCTTGTAATAAACTGGCCTATCGTATTTAAAGTATTTACATATAACCTTCACAAATGCTCTCATATACTTTAAATCACCTTGATTATTCATAATATGTAACAATATAAATACTATTATTTAAGAAGTGATAAAAGACAGGCATGTTGCCAGGCATGATGCCACACACCTTTAATTCCAGCACTCAGGAGGCCAAGGTAGGAGGATCACTGAGAGTTTGAGACCAGCCTGCCTTCCAGCTCAGCCTGGACTAGAGTGAAACCCCACCAGAAGGCCCCTCCCCTAAAAAAGGAAAAAAACATATGAAACAAAAGAGGGAGAAAGAAGTAACATAAAAATGTCCAGCATGCGCAATACAAATTTAAGTTTGTCAAATAGCCCCGATCCTTCCATGACTCAGAGGGTCAAGTGAAAAACACACAATAGTTGGAATATTTAGAGTAATATTAAAAGAACTAATACCCTCATATAGCTTCTCACAAAACAAACTGATGGTATTATTTGCAAAAAAGGTAAAATAGTAAATAACTCACTTTATTTAGTCATCCCCTCTCTACTATAGCCAAGTATAAAACATGTATTCTAAAAGACACAGAGGGCTGGAGAGAAGGCTTAGGTTAAGGCACGTGCCTACAAAGCCTGAGGACCTAGGTTTGATTCCCCAGTACCCATGTAAGCCAGATACACAAGGTGGTGCATGTGTCTGGAACTAGTTGCAGTGGCTAATGGCCCTGGCGTGCCCATTCCCAATCTCTCTTATCTACCTCTTTCTTTCTCTCAAATAAATAATTGAATTAAAATTAAAAACAAAAGAACAGCAGCCTCAAAGGCAGAATGATCAGTCAAAAGTCACCTCATACTTAGCCAATTAATGGCTCTGAACAAAATGATCTCTTTTCAAAAACAAATTTAGTTATTGATTGGGAGAGGGTGAAGCTCAGCAGTACAGAGAACAACTGCTTGCTTAGTGAGGAGAATGAGGTTTGATCCCCTACAGTATTACTACTACAGCCACCATACTGTACAACAAATCTTGTGTGGCCACTTTTCTTTAGTTGAGCATTTATAAAAAGTTGTCATAGCAGATGTACACACCTTTACTCTCAGTTGAGACCAACCTGAACTAAAGGGTGAATTCCAGGTAAGTCTGGGCCATATTGAGACTCAATCTCAAAAGAAAGTTTCTAGTGGTTAAGATGGGCTCAGTAGTTAAAGATGCTTGCTGGCAAAGCCTGACTGCTCAGTTTCAGTTTCTCCAGTACCCATGTAAAGCCAGGTACACAAAGACCACATCCATCTAGAGTTCTTTACAATGGCAAGAGGCCCTGGGGCACCCATTCTCTAGTATGCATTCATTCATTTATTTGTTCTCTCCTCCTTCTTTCTTTTCCCTATAAAATTTTTAGGCTTCTAAAAATAGCATACCTAAAATGAAGCAGGTGGAAGGAGGGAAAGGTGAGAGACCAGAGAGCTAAAAGGGAGGAAAATGTATTCCTCAAAATAACCTTAGGGCACTTAGCACTCTACCTGAGGACAATTTTTTAAAGATTTTTCTTTTTGTTTGTTTGTTTGTTTTTAGATTCTTTGAGGTAGGCTCTCACTTTAGCCCAGGTTATCCTAGAGAATTCTCTGCATTCCCAGGCTGACCTCAAACTCACAGTGATCTTCTACTTTTGCCTCCCCAGTGCTGGGATTAAAGGTGTGCACCACCAAGCCCTACTGACAAATTTTTAAGAGATAACTCCTGAGTAGAAATAAAATGGCCCTAAATATTTTTATTTTTTGTTTGTTTGTTTTTCAAGGTAGGGTGTCACTGTAGCCCAGGCTGACCTGTAATTCTCTATGGAGTCTCAGGGTGGCCTCGAACTCACGGCAATCCTCCTACCTCTGCCTCCTGAGTGCTGGGATTAAAGGCATGCGCCACCACACCCGGCCACAAATATTTTTAGTTACTGTGTTACATTATTTAAGCCACTGTTCCATGCTGACAAATTTATAAAACATAATAGTTGTGGATGGGTTTGGTTACTACTTTCAGGGCCATTTTATCACTAAAAATAACAAGAAAAAATATTATGTGCAGTATGACATCACACGCCAGCATATTCCAGATTATCAAATAATTGAAAACAGAATAAAGTATAAATTTTAATATTGAAATATTATTCTTAATTGGTTTATTTTTTGTTTTTTTCTTTTTTTCTGAGGTAACGTCTCACAATAGCCCAGGCTGACTTGAAATTCACTATATAGTCTTAGGGTGGATTCAAACACACAGCGATATTCCTACCTCTGCCTCCAAGGGCTGGGATTAAAGGCATGCGCCACCGTGCCCAACAATTTTTTGTAATTTATTTGTTTATTTATGATAAAGAGAGACAGATAGAAAGAATGGGCATGACAGGGCCTCCAGCCAGGACAAATGAACTCCAGATGTGTGTGCATCCTTGCGCATCTGACTTTACAATGGGTACTGGGAAATAGATTTGAATCTGGGTCCTCAAGCTTCACAGATAAGCATCTAATCCCTAAACCATCTCTCCAGCCTTTAAATATTCCTTAAATTAGTATTTCCCTCTAGAGGTTAAGCTCAGATAGCTGAAATACTATACCACACAGGGTCTTCAACCTCACTTACTCGTAACAATTCAAGCAGTACTCCTATCTTGCTCTGTAGCCTATGCAAAAACTATTCTCCACACACATTATCCCCCAAACTCCTTTCTTCTCATGACCTCTACAGAGTCTGGTCTCAATAGTCCTTTGTTGTAATTCCTCAGAAAAGTCTTCCTCCCCAGTACTACAATTCTCCCCAATTCTCTACTACATTTTCCTACCTGGCATTTATTACAAAGTGGAATTGTCTGTTTATTTGTAAATTGTTTGGATCTTACCCGCTGAATATCAACATTTAGCAAAAAGTACAGCTTGAATTTATTTTATTTTATTGGAATTATTTTAAAAGGGGGGGGGGCTGGAAAGATTGCTTAGTGGTTAAGGCACTTGCCTGCAAAGCAAAGGACCACAGTTTGATTCCCAAGGACCCACATAAACCAATGCACGAGGGGGTGTACACATCCCGAGTTTTTTTTGCAGTGGCTGGAAGACCTGGCATGCCCATTCTCTTTCTCTACCTGTCTATTTCTATCTCTCTCTCAAATAAATAAGTAAAAATTATTTTTTTAAGTTAGTGGCCAGCATGGTGCTGACTCATCCTAACAGACAACACCAGTATCAGAGAGACTATAGAGCTACTCCTGGGTCCCTAAGTCTCCTTTGGAGCACCATTAGTGACCTCCAAAATTAATCCTTGATTAAATTTTGGCTGTTTGGTCTTAAACTCTCAGAGAGAAATATATAACCAAAGATAAAGGGATACCTCAAATATATGAACAGCCTATTAAGTAACACAAGAACTTTCCAAGAGGGGAAACAAACAAGGCCTTAAGACATGTTGTCCCCATCTCTAATAGTTCTAATTCTATAATAAAGAAAAGCAACCACAGATGTCAAAAGGGCTATTTTCAAATCTAAAATATATATGGATGACTCTGACCAAGGGTGACTTAATTCAAAAGACTTCCTTATACTAGGAACTAACTTGTGCCAGGACATACTTAAATAAATCTTGAGACCAAAAATACATTTCTACAGCCTTTCATGGCACCCAATAGCTCTACAGTACCAACTTTTGGCCCTGGCTAACACCCAGGACAAATTTTAAAAAGTATAAAATATGGTACATTCACAATTATCAAAGTTAAATTTTGTGTATATATTCCTGAGAACTCTGCTAAAATCTAATCTGTTTTACAAGCTATATAGAAATAGATTCAGGCCATGTCAAATACTACTGTGCCATTCAATGGAGGAAACTCTCAGCCAGCTCATGTTCAGATGGTCCTGAGACAATCTAGTTCCATCTACCTGGGTTCCCTCGAATGTTCCCCAAGGCCTAGAAGTCCACCATAAGGATAACCCTGAAGGCAACCAGATTGCTGTGTGCTCACTCCTCATTAAGTCCTTACTTTTTACTCTTTCTCCCCAACATGTTCTTCCAAGACTATCTTCTTGCACTCTATCCATACACTTTTGGGGTCCTTTAGAATAGTTCCCTTCTCTGGGAGAGACTCTCCAACTGCCACAACTATGTGCCCCATTCAGCCGGAAATAGTTCATGATCTGTAACAGCAGTTAAGAGTATCTTCTCATGAGAGGGTGGGTATAGTTAGGGTGACTGGACCCCTGAAGGTTAAAAAAAACAAGGTTGGAAAGTTTGCACTTGATATTGATATAAATCAAAGATAATCTGACTTCTTATCTCTTGCCTACTTCCCAAAGCCTGCTTTTCCACAAACCTGGACCCTTCTTGGGAGGGAGGTCTTTCATAGGATTTAAATATTGTGGTTGGTCAAATTCAGGGAAGTTGATGTCAGGGCTAGTCTTTTCCTGAGATGATCCCTAGTCCTAACTAACCAGCTAGCTGTCCCTCTAGTTCACCTAAACCAGAAAGCTGACCACCACCATAAGGTTATAAATACCTCTGCAAGGGGAAGACAGCATCTGTGACTACTTGGGAACTTCCACCTATGGATAAGTTTTTCCCTTGGCCCTTACTCTCCATATGGATTCCTTTATCCCCTTCCAGCTTCCCACATGGCAGGAGCTCCTTCAATTTATTTTCTTTTCTTTCCACGCTATTTTCCCCCGGGTCCTATACATGGGATCTCTAGCATGTGGATACTCTATACTTCCCTCAATAAATATAATAATTTAATAGTAAAAAAGTTGGGCCATTATTTTTCTGTACATGACCAATTTACTTCTAGATTGGTGGCTTAACTTTAGTGGAAATGTGATTTCTTACTTATTCTGTTTTAGAACATTCCCTTCTACCTACCACCAATTCAAAAACATTCTTGACATTCAAAAAAAAAAAAAAAGGCTAGAGTAAGATTACCAGAGAGAAAAAGGAAGTCCAGGTTAAATTTCCCAAGAGCCTGTCAGTTACAGAGTTGGGATTCAAACCACTCCATCACCCTGTGGGGCTCCAACCCAGGTTATTCTAAATTCTCTATACCTGTTATTACTTTAGGGTATACAGCTTGGGTTTTTTCTTAAATGTAGTTTTAAAACCTCCTCAATCTCTTCCCCTCTGGTGTAGGGGCTTGTTATTTTGAGACAGGGTGTCACTATGTAGAACTCACCCTAGCTTCAAAGTCTTTCTATCTCACCTCTGAAATGCTGGGTTACAGAAGTGTGCCACTACACTCAACATTCCCTGCTTTTCAAAACTCACACAACATAAAATTCATGAAAGCACAACCTAAATTGTGCTCTAGAGCAGGGCATGGTGGCACATGCCTTAAGTCCCTGCACTCAGGAGGCAGAGGTGACGGTGCACTGGCACACCCATCCTCCCTCCCTCCCCTCTTCCTTTCCCTCTCTCAAATATTTTTTTTTTATTATTCTAAACTGTACCATCTATAGTTTTGAAGACCCTTTTTTTAATTTAGGACAGAATAATAGCAGATATAAAACACCTTATTAGCTAGTAACATACTCACTTTATTATTAATACTGAATTTGAAAATGTGTATCTGGAAACAAATGCCTCACTATAAACAAACGACTTTCTGGGGATGGTGACACAGCACTAAATAGCTGAGGCAGGAAGAGTTTGAGATCCAAGCCACCTGCATAACACAGCCAGACCTTAACCTGGGGGTGGGGGAAATTTTCCATTATATCTTCAAGTACATGACCCAAGTTTCTCATACCTGGTTCCATTTAGTCCCTTTCTTATACTAAATCCAATACTCTTAATTCTTTTCCACTTAACACCCTTTTCTGTGACAGACAGTAACACTGAGAAAGAGAATCTACTCAGGTAAATCTAGTGGCTGTAGCCCTTTGGCCCAAAGACTATCTATCATACAGATTAGAGGAAAATACTAGACATCTCCATGTCCTTTAACATGCTGTTATCTACTAAATACAAATGCTGAGCCAGTTTTCCTACAACTAAGTTACAAGATAGACGTTTCTTTCTATTTTATTGGGGGAGGGGAGGTGTTAGGTAGTAAGCCTAGGGTCTCCCATATGTTAGAAAAGAGCTCTTGGTGCACATGGTGGTGTATGTGTCTGGAGCTCATTTGCAGTGGTTAGAGGCCCTGGTGTGCCCATTCTCACTCATTTTCTCTCTCTCTCTCCCCCTGTGTCTCAAATAAATAAATAAATAAATAAATAAATAAAATCTTAAAAAATGAAAAAAAAAAAAGAGCTCTTGGGCTGTAGAGATGGCTGAGCGGTTAAGGTACTTGCCAAAAAAGAGCTTTACCATTGAGCTACCTCCTCAGCCACAGAGAAGAATTTTTTTTTTAATTATTTATTTATTTATTTGAGAGCGACAGACAGAGAAAGACAGATAGAGGGAGAGAGAAAGAGAGAACGGGCGCGCCAGGGCTTCCAGCCTCTACAAACGAACTCCAGACACGTGCAGCCCCTTGTGCATCTGGCTAACGTGGGACCTGGGGAACTGAGCCTCGAACCGGGGTCCTTAGGCTTCACAGGCAAGCGCTTACTGGCTAAGCCATCTCTCCAGCCCACAGAGAAGAAATTTTAATGGAACTAAGCAATGACACAAAAGTTATAAGTATTAGGTAATACAATAGTTATGTGAAAATAGGAGGCAAATAGAGCATGAACTTAAATCTGAGAAATGGTGCTTGAGACTACCACAAATTTCTCATTTTGATTTTTTTTTAAAGACTTAATCTATCTTTCTTTTTTTGTTGTTTGGTTTTTGAAGTAGGCTCTGGCTCAAGCCCAGGCTGACCTGGAATTCACTATGGAGTCTCAGGGTGGCCTTGAACTCACAGCAATCTTCCTACCTCTGCCTCCCAAGTGTGTGCCACCACGCCCGGCTTAAGCTTTATTTTCATTTACTTATTTGCATGTAGGGAGAGAGAGAGATAATGGATGCACTAGGGTCTCTAGCCACTGCAAAGGAATTCCAGATACATGTGCCACTTTGTATATCTGGCTTTACATGGGTACTGGGGAATCAAACTCAGGCTGTTAGGTTTTGTAGGCAAGAATCTTAACCACAGAGCCCTCTCTTCAGTCCCTCATTTTTTTTTTTTTTTTTTTTTTTTTTAACAAGCTTAGACTTTGGGAAAAAAAAAAAAATTCTTCAGGGCCAGAGAGATGACTTAGTGGTTAAGGTGCTTGCCGTGCCGGCAAAGCCAAAAATGCCAGGCTCCATTCCCCAGAAACCAATTAAGCCAGATGATGAGTCCTTCTGGATTTGTTTGTAGCAGCTGAAGGCCCTGGCGCATCCATTCTTGCTATGGAAAAAGCAACTTCTAGAGCATCTACACAGACCATTAAAAGCAAACAAGGGGCCAGGTGTGGTGGTACACACCTTTAATCCCAGAACTCAGGAGGCAGAGCAAGGAGGATCACAATGAGTTCAAGGCCAGCCTGAGACTACATAGTGAATTCCAGGTCAGCCTGAGCTAGTGAGACCCAAACAACATCAGAAAAAAAAAGGGGGGGACAGAGTTGCTATCTAAAGAAAATTTAACACTAGCCAGGCATAGTGGCACACGCTTTTAATCCCAGCACTTGGGAAGCAGAGGTAGGACTATCGCCATGAGTTTGAGGCCACCTTAAGACTAAATAGTGAATTCCAGGTCAGCCTGAGCTAGAGTGAAACCCTACCTCAGAAAACCAAAAAAGAAAAAAAGGATAATCTAACACTAAAGAAAATAACCACCAAAGTCTAGTTCAAGGTCACCTGGGAATTAACATTTGCTTAGTACTTGTAAGAAGGATAAATGTCTTAAGCACAGAGGAACTAAAATTAGACTCTGGTTGTTAATCCTCTCTGTGTTATTAACAGTGGCATCAATAGGGAAAAATAATCAAAAACAATGTAGTACTACTACTTTTTTTTTTGGTTTTTCAAAGTAGGGCTTCACTCTAGCCCAGGCTGACCCGGAATTCAGTATGTAGTCTCAGGGCAGCCTCAAACTCAGTGATACTCCTACTACCTCTGCCTCCTGAGTACTGGAAGAAAGGTGTGTGCCGCCATGCCTGGCCAATGTAGTACTTCTAAAACCATTTGCCTGTTTAGGTTTCTATAGCATAGATCAATATGAAAAGCTGAACCATATAAAACATAGTACCTGAAACTGAACTCGTGGGCACTGGATCAGAGACAAGTTAGTACCAATTTTCCTCACTATACTTCGAGATGAACCATACGGCTTTCCAGACCAAAGTACCTGGGAAGTAGAAGAAACCAAAAGTTTAATGAAGTTTGATAATAAAACATGCAGTACACCATTAACACAAAGCACTGGATCATTAAGTACATGACATGCTAATAAACAGTTACAGAATGCTCTTACTGTTATAGAAAATAAGCTAGTAAAGCTGGGCATGGTGGCGCACACCTTTAATCCCGGCACTCGGGAGGCAGAGGTAGGAGGATTCCTGTGAGTTCAAGGCCACTCTGAGACTACGTAGTGAATTCCAGGTCAGCCTGAGCTACAGTGAGACTCTACCTTGGAAAACCAAAAAGAAAACAAGCTAGTATTTTCTCAGTTCAAATTAAAGGGATGTAAAATAGCTGGGTATTAAGGTAATATTAAGGTAATAAAATTTTAGGTAAGGTATATAAGAATATAGAACTACTAGCAATTTTTAAATAAGACTATATTTAGAGTAAAATCTATTCTCAACAGGTTCTTATTATCTACAAAGGAAAACTATCTTACCTATTCTATATTTCTAGTTTTAATTTTTTTAAAGATTTTTATTTATTATTATTTAATTATTATTAATTTTATTTATTAGAGACAGGCAGAGGGGTGGAGGAGAGAAAGAGAGCGAGAATGGGCATGCCAGAGCCTCTAGCCACTGCAAACAAACTCCAGATTCATGTGCTACCATGTGCATCTGGCTTATGTGGGACCTGGAGAATCGAACTTGGATCCTTGGGCTTCACAGGCATGCACCTCAACCACTAAGCCATCTCTTGAGCCCAATTTTTTTTTTTTTTTTTTAATGTGGGGTCTTACTCTTACCCAGTATGACCTGGAACTCACTCTGTAGTCTGGGCTGGCCTTGAACGCATGATGATCTTTCCACCTCAGTCTGCAGTGCTATAATTAAAGGCTTGGACCATACCAAGTTAGTTTTAGAATATTAAGAACTTAAATTTTAGCCAGGCATGGTGGCTCACACCATGTCCAGCCTGGGCTAGTTATAGTTAGTTCAAGGTCAGGCTGGGCTACAGAGATCACTGCCTCAAAAGAAAAAGAAGAAATAAAATGTTTCAAAACAAAATCAAATTAGTATAAAATTTAGAATTCAATTTGTACCGTGGATGCTGTTTGCAAAAGGACATGGCTAAGGTTTAACGGGCTGAAATCCAGTCACACTGCAGCCTCTCTGTAATTTTTATAGTGCTAAATGAGTTAGTAGTGGTCACAATAAGGAAAATTTCTCTGTTGAAATAACAGACATAGGGCATTATGCAACGCTTAAAGCAAAAGCAGAGACAAACGCCCAAAACAAAACATAAGTCAAAGGACACATGTAAAATGTTAAAACATTACAAATGGTACCTTGAAATTTCTCCCTCGACATAGGGTATTTCCTTAAAATGAAAAACTATCCACCTGTTTTGAGTGCTACATCAGAAAGCCTGAACAGAAAAGATGAAGAAAGTGGTATGCTATTAAAAGCAATTTGAAAAGAATGAGAATAATGTTTATTATACTTAATCAAAATTTCACATCAAATTATATATAAATATCAAAACAAATAGGTATGGACTCTGAAAAATGAATATGGTCCTGATTTTAGGGTCACTCCATGGCTAGTGTATTTAAAAATTTGCATTACCCTAATATATCACCATTATTAATATGAATCATTCTAAGAGAAACAATATGATCAAGTAGTTGGTCCCTGTTTACTGTGATTATAACACAACTCAAATTAGACCTCAATTTTAAAAGCCATGTACAGCAATATAAACTACTTGTAGAAATAACCTGATTTCTTGGGCTGGAGAAATGGCTTAGTGATAAAGCGCTTGCCTGTGAAGCCTAAGGACCCCGGCTTGAGGCTTGGTTCAAGGCCTGATTGCCAGGAGTCACATAAGCCAGATGCACAAGGGAGTGCATGCATCTGCAGTTCATTTGCAGTGGCTGGAGGCCCTGGCATGCCCATTCTCTCTATATATATATCTGCCTCTTTCTGTCTCTCTCTCTCTCTCACTCTCAAATAAATAAAAATTAAAAAAAATATTTAAAAAAATGAATAACCTCATTTCTTAAATTTTAACAACCAAATCCAACTTAGGAATAGTAGTATGAGTAAAAGTGAAGCTTTTGAAGGGATATAAAACCACCACCACCCCCGCAATCATCTGCCTAACTTTCAAAAACTTTTTATTATGTATATTTAAGATTTCAAGTGGGGGGGAATTACCATGGGATTTTTTTTATAATCATGGAAAATGCTAATAAAAATTTTTAAAAAATTAAAAAAAAAGAAAATAAAAATAAATAAATAAATAAATAATGTGGGGGGAAAAAAAAGATTTCACTGGCTTTACCAATGAGCATTCCAGAAAATTGGCCATGGCAGCCAGCAAAACAGAAACTTTTCCTTTAGAAATCTAAGTAAGACAGTACATGCAAGGTCACTGAAAAATCTTGCTAGAGCTAAGCTGAAAACCTCCAGAGTGAACCAGCTGGCAGAAAGCTGGAAAAGGCTACACTGCATGCAGTTCCAAGGGAGAGAGAGAAATCACCAATAGAGATAAACAGCAGTGGACACTGCAAGCCTTAAATTTGGCCAGCAACCAAATGAGCACAACGGATGCAATAGTGGCATGTCTGTTATGGGGGAAACCAACTGCTCTCTAATTGGACTGGAGGCCTGCTCCACAAGAGGGAATACCTGCCTGATACTGAAAACTAGGATGGGAAGTCATGAGCCCTAGGGGTGTAACATCTGCTGGTGTCTGGCTAAATGTACATTTTTAAAAATTTTTTTTTGTCATTTTTTATTTATTTATTTGAGAGCGACAGACACAGAGAGAAAGACAGATCGAGGGAGAGAGAGAATGGGCACGCCAGGGCTTCCAGCCTCTGCAATCGAACTCCAGATGCGTGCGCCCCCTTGTGCATCTGGCTAACGTGGGACCTGGGGAACCGAGCCTTGAACCGGGGTCCTTAGGCTTCACAGGCAAGCGCTTAACCACTAAGCCATCTCTCCAGCCCTAAATGTACATTTTATATATACACATACACACACACACATATATATACACACACACTATATGTATTATACATATGTACACTATATAAATATATAATATGCATTATATATTATGCAACTTATACACACACACACACACACACACACACGCACACACACCAAACTGTCCAGTAAGCACTTCTTTTAATGTTCATACCCATGTATTAATGCTACTCTCACTTTGGTTAGAGAAGCATCTCTTCTCAGACAGCACTGACCCTGGGATGACTCAGAAGGCACAATAGTACTAAGAAGTGGTGACAGAGGAGTGTTCAGCACTGAAACATCTCTATCACACTTTCCAAGGCTCAGGGTCCATTGTGGAAGAGGTCGTGGGAAGAATATAAGAGTCAAAGGAAGGGTAGGACTCCTTACAATGCACTCTTCCAGACATAAAATGGCCTGGATATCCATGACCTCACAGTGCCTGACACTACCTACACAAGACCATCATAATAAGAGGAAAAGATCATGACATCAAAATAAAAGAGAGACTGATTGAGAAGGGAAGAAATATGATGGAGAGCAGAGTTTCAAAAGGGAAAGTGGGGGGGGGTTGGACTCCCAAATTGAGCCAAATTGAGAATGCAGTGGGGAGGGGGAGGGAATTACCATGGTTTATTCTCTATAAATATGGAAGCTGTCAATAACCAGAAAAAAAAAGGGGGGGGCAGCACAGACTAGAAAATTAGTCAGCAAAAAACCAAAACAATTCAGTATTAATACATGAGTGTCAGGCTGGAGAGAAGGCTTAATGCTTAAAGCACCTGCCTGCAAAGCCAAAAGAAACAGGTCCGATTCCCCAGGACTCACATAAGCCAGATGCAAGGTGGCACTGCAAGGTGGCACTGCAAGGTGGCACAGTGTCTGGAGTTCATTTTCAGAGTCTGTACAACCAGGTGCGCCCATTCTCTTTCTCTCTCTCTCTAAAAGTAAACTTAAAAAGCAAACATGAGTGTCACCGTGTTACTCTGAAGCTTAGAGCAAAGTCTCATTTGCACCAAGGATCACACAGAAGAGGATCCCATGACAGCTAGGAATAACACCTGACTAGAGGGAACTGTCACATTCCTACAAGTCCAAAGAAAGGCACAACCTAAGAACATGGGCAAGTAATCCTAAAACAGTATTTTTAAAATATATATATATATTTTTAAGAGAGAATGGACATGCCAGGGCTTCTATCCACTGCAAATGAACTCCTGATGCATGTGCTACCTTGTGCATCAGGCTTTACATGGGTATTGGGGAATTGAACCTGGGTCCTTTGGCTTTGCAAGTCCCTTAACTGCTAAGCCATCCCTCTAGCCCTAAAACAATATTTAAGCAAACCTTTTACCTTATGCATTTTAGCAGATCTTGACTTTTTAAAGTTAAATCCACAGGGCAACAGTAACCACACCATTCAGTCATCTCTCTTTTTGAATCTTTCATTTAGCCACAATCTGAAACTCCTATGATGTAGGAGAAATGGAATGTTACCTGTGCATCACAATGACAACTCCAAAGCCTGAAGTGAATCTCCCTCCTCTCTAGACGAGAGGTGAAAAGGCCAAAATGTTCATAAAGAAAAGCTCAGAAAGGCTCTGCCAAGGTCAGAAGCCACAGCTTTTGCCAACTTTCCTTACCATGCCAGCATTCCTTACTATGCATGCTGCAGGAATATGGGTCAACTATTATCTTCCCATCTGTTTAACATCAGGAGAAAATTATTCCAGGTGCTTTCTCTAATCATTCAGCTTTTAAATCAGGGATAAGCAGACTAAATTATGTCTATATAGTTAAAGAAAGGAGAACAGATTGCTGCATATAATTATTGTTTGAGTGTACACAGTAGACTAACAATTCTTCTGTTCCTTGTGAACTGCAAAAGTTCTTAGCACCAAGAAGTATGAAGCAATGGTCTGTGTACTAACAACTGGAATATTTAGAAAGGAGAGTCACAACTTTCACTGGACGATAGGAAACAGTGAAGGGAAAAGCAGCCATCTTCCAGGAATTCTAAAACTCAGTCCTCGTACTTTTCTTTTTTTTTTTTTTTCACCCTCATGTAGGGAGGAAAACTGTAAATTGTTCTGAAGAAAGAGTGAACAGATGGTGCTGAGAAGTCACCATCTGTGCACTGCAAGGCTGCATGACCCAAGTGCACTTTCTATCCTAACTCACAGCTCAACTGGGCTTTGTCAGTATATTGGTTTGAAGAAGGGTAGGCTCTCTCAAAATAATCTGTAATCAGTATTTCTTAGAAGTAAGTGAAAGCAGGGATAAAACTGTCATTACTAGATAATTTTATCTCATTAAGAAAGGGACAAATCATTTTACTTCATAAATAAGTGGAAAACTGCTTTGCTTTATCAAAAGTGCTTATAAATAATGTAATGAGTCTGTGTGTGCACATCTATGTCTAGTAATGACAGTTTATTACATTTAAGTGTTGAAAGTGATGACAGCAAAGAGGAGGACAACAACAGGAAAGCAGTTTGTTCTTTTTTAACACTGCGAGATGCTACTGTACAAGTGTTGATGTATGAAGCTGAATCCAAAGCTGTCATCTGTCTCATCCATGATAGACTATTCAAGTTTATGTGGATTTCACTTGTTTTAAACTGATCTATACTATTTGAAAGAAAATATTTAGCAAGCAATACTACAAACGTCATTTTAAGTATGTATTTTTTCTTAAGTCAAACTATGTGATATAGTCTGATTCACATCTTTAAAAATGCATGTAAATAAGTGTGAGGGGAGGGAGGGAACTAACATGGGATTTTTTTATAATCATGGAAAATGCTAATAAAAATTTAAAAAAAATAATAAAAAATGCATGTAAATTAATATACATGTGTCACATTTTGGTGGAAGAATGTATATACCACTAATCAAAAATTTTAAGCCAGCCGGGCGTGGTGGCACACACCTTTAATCCCAGCACTCGGGAGGCAGAGGTAGGAGGATCACCATGAGTTCAAGGCCACCCTGAGACTACAGAGTTAATTCCAGGTCAGCCTGGACCACAGTGAGACCCTACCTCGAAAAACCAAAAAGGAAAAGAAAAAAAAAAAAAAAATTTAAGCCAGGCTTGGTGGCACACGCCTGTAATCCCAGCACTTGTGAGGCAGAGGTAGGAAGATCACCATGAGTTCAAAGCCACCCTGAGACTACACAGTGAATTCCACGCTAGCCTGGGCTAGAGTGAGACCCTACCTAGAAAAACAAAAAACAAAACAAAACAAAACAAAACAAAAAACACTTTTAAGGTTAGGCATGGTGGCACATGCCTTTAATCCTAACACTCAAAAGGCAGAGGTAGGAGGGTTGGCATGAGTTCAAGGCCACCCTGAGACTACATAGTGAATTCTAGATCAGCCTGGGTTAGAGTGAGACCCTACCTCACACACACACACAAAAAAGTTAAGGAATCTATAATCCAACAGAATATAAATTCTGAAATCCAAGTGCTGAGGAGATGACTCAGGGGTTAACAATACTTGCTTGCAAAGCCTGTCAGCCTGAGTTCAATTCCCCAGCACCCATGTAAAGCTGGACCCCAAGGGGCACAAGTGTCTAGAGTTCATCTGCAGTAGCAGGAGACCCTGGCCCTTGCTCAAACATACAATAAATAAATATTTTAAAACATAAATAAAATCCTTAAGTGGAATTTTTAATATCTCTCATTCTTTTTCTTACTGTAAATGTCTAGTAACATTCATTCATAACCATTTTCCAAAGCACAAAAGAAATACAAAGGACTAAGTCTTATGTTACTAGATTGATAAAATGTAGTAAGTGATACAAATTAAGATATTTACTGTAACTTCTTTTCCAACATAAAATATTGGGATCAATACCATATTGGAAGCTAGACACGGTGGTATACACTTGTAATCCCAGACCTCTGGAGGCTGAGACAGATTCTCTCTCTCTCTCACACACACACACACACACACACACACACATACATACACACATACCTATACTTAGGGACAAAAATATAACAACAGATTAAGAAAAAAGTTCAGACATTGTGAATACGTGTTTAAGAACAAACAAAAGTCAAAGTAAATGAAGGCAATGAAGTCCATAGCAGCACAAAGGCCTGCCTCTGGAATTGTCTCCATCTCCCCTTCTCCTGGTGGAGAGCTAAGATTACAGACAGCATGGTTCTAGGGATCTGAACTCAGGTACTCGCATGCGCAGCAACTGCTTTACCCACTGAACCACTGTACAAGCCCTGGACTAGCAATTATTCTTATCCCGATTTTGGAAATGATGAGACTATATAGTAGAGACAAACTTCAGATCCATGTATATTTAAATCTGGGACATATGTTCTGCTGCTAATTATACACTTTACTAAAATTATTAAGAAAAAGCATAAAATCTTGTTGTTGTTGTTTTTGAAAGAAACAAGAAGCAAGAAGAAAATAAATTATTTGATTATCAGTACTGAAATGTTAGACTATCCTTCCTAAGTGGTGGTAAATGAGAATGCTGAACTGAGTGAAACTGAAAACATGAAAATCTTTCTTATAAAGATAAAATTGGACTGGAGAGATGGCTCAACAGTGAAGGCGCTTGCCTACAAAGCCTAATGACCTAGGTTTGGTACCCACATAAAGCCAGATGCACAAAGTGGTGCATGTGTCTGTAGTTCCTTTGCAGTGGCTGGAGACCTGGCATGCCCATACTCTCTCTGCCTCTTCCTTTCTCTCAAATAAATAAAAATATTTTTAAAAGAAGAAAAAACTAACTAATTAATGTTGAAGACTCACCGACTGCATGTTTACTCCAACTTGCTGTAAAACCATCCTCATCAGGCGCTTAATCCAGCCAAGCATTTAGATGGCAAAGTCGTTCCAAATTTGCATTTCAAGTACTTCAGGCATACATAGCAGCACATGATCCACAGAGCGCACTGAAAGTTTCAAAGCAAATATTAAGGTGAAACTATTATTTAGAATCTTTACTATTTACAATATGTCTCATGAAGAAAACCTGAAACTTTTAATTTTGTGTGGAAATTAATAGAAAACAAAATTTAGCTGAGTGTGGAGATGCACTTGGGAGGCTATGGTAGGAATAAGCAGTGAGCTTAAGGCCACCCAAACAACATAGTGAATTCAAGGTCAACCTGGGACACAGCAACACCCTACCTCAAGAAACAAAACAAGCTGATATCCAAAAATTTACCATCGCAGCTAAATTTTTAAAAATTATTCAAGGCCTGCAGGGATGACTAAGCAGTTAAGGCACCTGCCTGCGAAGCCAAAGGACCAAGGCTCGTTTCCCTAGGACCCACGTAAGCCAGATGCACAGGGCAGTCCATGTATCTGGAGTTTGTTCGCAGTGGCTGGAGAACCTGATGTGCCCATTCTTTCTTTCATTTTCTCTATCTCCCTACTTCACCCTCTCTCACGCAAATAAATAAAAATATTTTTTCAAAATTATTGAAAAAAAAGTATTCAAAATTATGCTTGGCAGAAGAGATATTTCTTTAAGCCCAGGCTAGAAACAAAGACTAGGGAATACTGGTTTTTTTAATCAAGCCAGGTGTGTTGGCACACATCTTTAGTCCTACCACTATTTTCAATGACTTGTTCTGTCTTACTCTCCCTTCCAAACTTTCTTTATTCTGCTCTACATTACATACAGAATGACTTTTGCATGAATCCAACAGTCCATGTTTTCTACAACTGTTGTACAAAATATACTAAGATTTTCTTTTGAAAAATGTTTTGTACCCTTACCCACTCCTTTATTCTCTAGATCAGCTATTTCACTTTCTCCATACTACCTGATACATCATTTCAATCTGTTCCCCAGTTTTTTCTTTTTCTTTCTTTGTGTTATGTGTCATGTGGCCCAGGGTGGCCTTGAACTAATCCTCCTACCTCTAACTCCAAAGTGCTAGGATGACAGGCATAAACCACCCCAAACTGGGCATAATGGCATGCCTGTAATCCTGTAGCTGAAGAACTGTCTTGAGTTCAAGGCCAGCCAGAGCTACACAGCAATACTTAGCCTCAAACAAAACAAAACTTAAAGCCAGGCATGGTGGAGCACATCTCAACATTCCTTTAAGTGCTAAACCATTTCTCTAGCCCATTTCTGGTTTGTTTATTTGTTTTGGTTTTTCGAAGTAGGGTCTCATACTAGCCCAGGCTGACCTGGATTCACTAGTCTCAGGGTGGGCTCAAACTCATGGCGATTCTCCTACCTCTGCCTCCCAAGTGCTGGGATTAAAGGCATGCACCACCATGTCTGGCATCATTTCTGTTTTTGTTTTGTTTTCTAATGTAGTTGATATCTGATGTAAAGAACAATTAAATCCCTTCTTGTCCTTCTATGTCTGTCCACTTTCCACCAAGGGATGTATGACCTTTCCCAGAGGTACAGTATGGTCTTTCCAAGGATTTTGTTCAGTTTCCAAAACTATCAGCCAAATAATTTAGTTGTTTTATTCAAGATAGGGGCTCACTCTAGCCCAGGGTGTACTTGAACTAGTCTCAAGCTGGCCTTGAAATCACAGCAATCCTCCTACCTAGCAACCCTCCTACCTTAGCCTCCCAAGTGCTGGGGTTAAAGGCACACCAGGCAATTTTTTTTTTCTTTATAACTTACCTAGTCTCAGGTATCGTAATCAGAGCAGAAAATCAATTAAAACATTAAATTTCCTAAATCTATCCTCTACCTCTTCCATCACTTGTGAGCACATTATCAACTTGACATAAGAGAAATCATCTGAGGAAAAATCCCTTAGTGTCCTGCCACTCCACGGGTCACAAATTGGTGGGCATCTATGCCTTTCCTGTTCCCTCAGTCTGTTGTCCTTCCTTCAACAAAAGTGCTCAGAATTCCACCCCACTTCATAGGTCTCACATCAGAAATATCTGGAGTTCCTGAAGTGTGCTGTGTGGTTTTTGACTTTTGGCTTGTACTTCCCTCTCCCTCTCTGCTTGGACCTGTGAAGGCAGGCCAGCTTCTTCTAATGGTATGGAACTTCCCCAGGATCTGTAAGCTTCAATAAATATCCTTTCCTCCATTAAAAAAAAAAAAAAAAAAAAAAAAGTCCACCTGGAATGGAGAGATGACGGCTCAGCAGTGAAGACACTTGCTGGGAAACCCTAATGACCTGAGTTTTTCCCCAGTATGCACATAAAGCCATGTGGAGTTACTTTGCAGTGGCCAGAGGCTCTGGCCCACCCATTCATATTCTCTCTCTCTCTCATCTGTCTGCAAATAAAATGAAAAAAAAAAGTTTTAAAAGTAAACCTGCATAACTTTCTCATCTCCCTCATTAACTTCAACCACTTCCCATCTCAAAGTTTCTTTCATTTACTAAACTCCACTTTCCTTCCAAATCTGTGGTTCATGTGCTCTCTGCTGAAGAAAAGTGCAACCATAGTGCCAGTTACTCCTCTCTTATGTCCTCGAAACTCCACCCATGGGCCATTACACACAAGTACACAAGCCCACATTCACCAAATAAATGAAAAAACATTTTTAACTTTTATTACTTATTTGAGAAAGAGGCAGAGAATGAATGGGTGTGCCAGGGTCTTTAGCCACTGCAAACAAACTCTAGAGGCATGGACTACCTTGTGCATCTGGCTGGCTTTATGTAGACACTGGAGAATCGAATCTGGGTCTTTTGGCTTTGCAGGCTAGTGCCTACACCACTAAGCTATCTCTCTAGCCCAAAAGAAAATATTTTTTTTCCCAAAAACTATCAGAGATCTGACAACTATAACTACATTAAGAGTTGGTTCTTGGAGGACATGGTGGTACACACCTCTAAACCCAGCACTCAGGAAGCAGAGGTAGGAGGAATATGGGTTTGAGGTCAGCCTGAGAGTACATCCAGGTCAGCCTGAGCTAAAGTGAGGCCCTACCTTTAAAAAAAAAGAAGAAGAAGAAGAAGAAGAAGAAAGAGGTCATGGGTAGTGGCACACACCTTTAATCCCAGCACTTGGGAGGCAGAGATAGAAGGATCACCATGAATTTGAGGCTACTGTGAAACCACATAGTAAATTCCAGGTCAGCCTGAGCTAGAGGGAGACCCTACCTTAAAAAAAAGTTAGTTCTTTGGCCAAGCATGGTGTTACATATCTTTAATTTGTAATCTAGGGAGGTAGAGACAGAGGTTTATAAATTAAGGCCAGTTAAACTACACAGTAAGACCCTGTCTCAAACAAACAGGTTCTTTGAAATGACCAAAGAACATACAGTTTAGAACTCTAATGATATTTATCAAAAAGAAGATAATGAGGGCTGGAGAGATGGCTCAGTGGTTAAATGTTTGCCTGTGAAGCCTAAGGACCCTGGTTTGAGGCTCAATTCCCCAGGACCCACATAAGCCAGATGCACAAGGAGGCATTCTGCCTCTTCTTTCTGTCTGTCGCTCTCAAATAAACAAACAGAATGCCCTTTTAAAAATATTTTAAAAGGGAAGAGAAAGGAAGGGAGGAGGGTACTTAATAGGTTGGTATTGTATATATGTAAGTACAATGATTGAGATGGGGAGGTAAAATGATGGAGAATGGAATTTCAAAGGGGAAAGTGCAGGGGGGGAAGGAAGGGCATTACTATGGGATATTTTTTATAATTATGGAAAATGTTAATAAAAATTGTGAAAATAAAAAATAAAAAACTTTAAGCCGGGCGTGGTGGCGCACGCCTTTAATCCCAGCACTCGGGAGGCAGAGGTAGGAGAATCGCTATGAGTTCGAGGCCACCCTGAGACTCCATCGTGAATTCCAGGTCAGCCTGGACCAGAGTGAGACCCTACCTCGATAAACCATAAAAAAAAAAAAAAACTTTAAAAAATTGTGAAAAGAAAAAATTTAAAAAAGAAAAATAAAAAAAATGAAAATTGTAAGAAACAAAACTACCATAAGAAACTAATGGGGGTACCCTTTGGACAGGGTAGGTAAGAGTTGGAAGATCATCAAGGCATTTTCTCAAGTACAGACAAGCTTTCTTTCTAATCTTAAACTGGGTGGCTTTTTCTTGGCTATATGCTTTGTGGTAAATCACTGATTTATACATTCATGTTTACATTTTTCTGTTGTACTTCATGTCATGATTAATTTTTCATTGTTAACATGACTAAAAAAAAATGCCTAGCGTATTGGTGAGACACATCTTTGGGTGTGTCTTTGAAGAGTATTTCCAGAGGATTAACTGAGGAAATAAGATCTGTCCTGAAAGTGAGTGGCACCACCCTACGGGCGGGGGTCTTGGGACTCAATAAGGAGAGGAGAAAGCCACCTGAGGACCAGCATTCCCCTTTCTGTTTCCTGTCTGCTGAGACTGACTAAGCAGCTGCTGAAAGCTCCACCAGCACAGCTTCAGGGGTCCTGCAACTATGCCTTCCCATTATTATGGACTGCTCCTTCAAACCATGAGCCAAAATAAATTCTTCCCATTGAGCATGGTGGCACACACCTTTAAACCCAGCACTCGGAAGGCAAAGGTAGGAGGATTACTGTGAGTTCAAGGCCAGCCTGGAACTACAGTGTGAGTACTAGGTCAGCCTTGGCTACAGTGAGACCCTACCTCAAAAATACCAATAAATAAGTAAATAAATTCTTCCCTTAAGTTGCTTCTTGTCAGGTATTTGGTCACAGTGAATTCAAGTTCAGCCTTGGCTAAAGTGAGACCCTACCTTGTAAAAATCAAAACAAACAAAAAGTAGCTAATATACCTTATAATTAAAAAAAAAATCTTTTAAGCAAAAATCCAAATTTTGCCACGTATGGTGGTGCAAACCTTTAATCCCACCCAACAATGGAAAGGCAGACAGAAGGATTGCTGAGTTTGAGGTCAGCCTGGGACTACAAAGTGAGTTCCAGGTCAACCTCAAACACACACACACACACACACACAAACACACACACACAAAAAAAAAAAAAATCCTAGTTTGAAACATTTAAAAATCTATGTAATAAACTGGATGTGGTGATGCATACCTTTAATCTCAGCAGTTGGGAGACTATATATATATATATATATATATAATTTTTTCCCATGGATACTAAAAATTGAACTTCATATTCTGTGTCATGAAATAGTCTTTAAACCCCATCCCCAATGTACGTGGTGGTATATGCCTGTATCCCAGAACCTGAAAGGTGGAAGAGATCAGGAGTTTAAGGCCAGCTTCAGCTACATGAGATCGGCTCAAATAAAACCAGTCATCACTGGAAGGTACGATGGTGACCCTACCTTGGGGAGGGGAGGAATTAAAAGCATAAGCCACCACACCAAGGCCTTTCTTTTTTTTTTTAATAGACAAGATTTCACATAGCAGCCTAGGCTAGGTTTAAATGAAGGATCCTCCTGGTTAGGCTATTTTCTTTCTCTATTCCTTCCCTTAAATCCACCAGCCACCCACATCAATATTCTTTCAGCAATGTAACTACTCTAAACAATTGCACAACCTCTATAAATTCCCTTCTCCCTCAGCTGTGAGATGGAGATCACTCTCACTTCACAAGCTGTAAAAATTACATTAACAAGTGAAGACGTTTCACTGCTTCATACAAAGAACTCAAGAAATAGAAGTTATCAGTATATTACAAGCTTAAAAGCATTAAAACCAAAAACCTGGATTATTTGGTACCTTGGCTTTCAGCTTTACTTGAGCACAAGGTAGTAAAATGTGTAATATACTCTTGTAGCACAAACTAAATAGGTGAAGTCTACAGCTAATATGTCTTATTTCTCACTCAACTGTTCTAAAAAGCAAAAATGATTAGGAAGAGTGGTGGCCTAAACCTGTAAGCCCAAGCACGCCTTTAAGCCCAGCACTCTGGAGGTAGGAGGATCGCTATGAGTTCAAGGCCACCCTGAGACTAGTGAATTCCAGGTCAGCATGGGCTAGAGCGAGACCGTACCTCGAAAAACCAAACAAAATAAAAAATTTAAAAAGGTTAACTAGTTAGGATCAGGAATTCAAGGTCATGGTTGTATAGTGAGTTCGAGACCACCTGGTCTCCAAAAAAAAGAGAGAGAGAGAGAGAGAGAGAGAGAGAGAAAATTAAAAAGGGGAAAAAAGAGAAAGTTTCCTCATACTAAATATACATTAATAAAAGACATAAATAACAAGCATAGCCAAGACCTGGGTGGTTCTTTATACTTCCTGCTCAATTTTTCCGTAGTCTGGCGACATGCAAACTCTGGGCATGGCCAGGAAGATCACTGGAACGTTCGGGGCGGCGGACAGTGACAGCGCACGCCAGGCCAGGTGAGGAGGGCTGAGCTGAGCGTCCGCGGCGCCCCGCCCCCTGGGAGCCCCGACACCGCCCAGGGAGGTGCCGGGCCGGCCGGCCCCGCTGCCCGCGGCAGGGAGGAGGACGCGGCGCGGAGGACGCCGCCTCGCGGTCGGCGCGGAGAGCGAGGGAGCGCCGGGCCGCGGTGGGCGAGCGGGCCCCAGGCTGCAGGCCGGGCGGCCAAAGGTGCGAGGCCCTCCGGCAGCCGAGAACGCCCGCACACACCAACCAGCCGGCCCACGGAGCCCGCCGCATCCCCGAACCGGCTTTCCGGTGCCTCCGTCCTGCCTAGCACCGCGGCCTCCCACCGCCTCCGTCACGCTCCGCGTAGCCGCCATCCCCATCCCCTGGCCAACCGCTTTTCCGCGCTCCAGCCTCACTCACCTCAAGCCGCGCGGCAGCAAGTACCTTCTCCAACCACCCAGCCTGGCAGTCCCGGGAACTTATGCCAATCAGCCCGAACCTGGCCCAGGCTGACCAATTAGCTGTCGGCTCCGGCGTGGAGGCGGGCTTAGAGGGCCGCGGGGCGGAAGGCGGGGCGCTCGCGCCCGGAGGCGTAGCCGCCTTTCGCCGTCGCTATGCGCGTGCGCGGGCCGCGCGAGGGGGGGCGTGTCTTCGCGTGGACCCGGCTTTGTCTTTTAGTACGCGCTTCTGGGAAATGCTTTTCTTTGTAAAACTTACTGTCTTAGGCGTGTAGGCAGACCCAAGCTGCAAGTTAAGCTGCAAGTGTGTATTACCTCGATAGCTGCTGAGGGTCTTAAGCCTGAATCTACACTTGACCCCCTTTTCATCCCACTCCTTGGGCGCTGGTGTTCATCCGGCACATCTTCCCTGTCGGGCCTCACATCCGGGGTGTGTTTCTGTTCAGGAGGCGTAGGAGTGTGTGGGGTTGCACAAAGGGGGTAAAGTTTTCTACTCTTCAATTCCAGCTTCTGAACGTTCTTGGGGAGCACATGCCTTTTAAAACACTTGACTACTGTAGACTTCAAATAATCTTATCCTGAAAATATGGTAGTAGGTATCTGTTTAGCAGTGGGCCGCGTATAATGTGTTTAGACGCGATAAAAACATAAATATGTTGAGGGAGCCTTTCAAGACGCTGTGGCTGATCTCTCTTACCCTCCCATCGTAGTTGATTCCCCAAGGAGGCGGGCTCCGGAGCATGGATGTCCTAGCTCTGGGTGGTCCAACTCTCCGCCTGCCTGGGACTTCCCTCTTACTGCAAGTGCTTAAATCCAGTTACCCAACAAGGACTTGTTAGGGGCCCACTATGACAGGAACAAAATTGTTTGACGTTTTATTTTTCAAGCCTTGTACCACACCCTGCGTGAACCTACAGGATAACCAGATAATTTTTTTAAAAAAAGTTAAAAAAGTTAATGTGTAAGATCAGAGTGGAAGTGCAAAATGGCCTGGGAGATATGACCAATCCTGCTCTCCAGAGCTCAGGGAACGCTTCAGGAAGGAATGAATGCTTAGTCTGAGGCTTGATGAAAAGTGAAGAATTTGGCTGGAGGGATGGCTTAGCAGTTAAGGCGTTTGCCTGCAAAGCCAAAGAACCATGGGTTTGATTCTCCAGAACCCACGTTAGCCAGTTGCACAAGGGGGCACATGCATCTGGAGATCGTTTGCAGTGGCTGGAAACTCTGGCGAGCTCATTCTTTTTCTCTTTCTCTCTCTCCCTCCTTCTCTGTCAAATAAATAAATAAAAATAAAATACATTTTTTTAATTTTTTTTGGAGCATGCATTCAAGTTTATTTGCAGCAGCTAGCAGCCCTAGCATGCCTTCCTTTCTTTTCTCTCTCCCTCCCCCCCCTCCCTCTCACTTCTATCTCTCTCTGCTTGCAAATAAATAAAATTAAAGTTTAATTTATTGACCCACACTTATCACCCACAACTCAGCTGTCTCTTCGGCTATTTTTCTGAGACAGGATCTCAGTATATAGCCCAGACTATCCTCAAACTCTCAATCCCTGCCTCAGCCTTACAAGTGCTGGATCAGAGATGGGTGACCACACCCAGCCAGATGTTTCTTTCTAATGAATTGACCATTGCATTTCCAAATTTCTGAAATGGCCAACAGACCATAGGAAGACATTTCTTTAGGCTCCTGCTTGAAACCAACAGCTTCAGCCAACTGCTGGCCTTGATTCAGGGCCAAAAAAATACATATTTTTAAAGTGAAGAGTTATATAGGGCATAGTGGTACATGCTTTTAATCCCAGTACCCGGGAGACAGAAGTAGGAGGATCACTGTGAGTTCGAGGCCACCCTGAGACTAAATAGTGAATTCCAGGTTAGCCTGGGCCAGAGTGAGATCCTACAGTGGAAAAAATAGAATAAAATAAAAAACAAGAAAAGAAAAATGAAAAGCTAGCAGGGCGGGGTGGTACATGACTTTATTCCCAACACTCCCAACGCTGAAGTAGGAGGATTGCTCTGAGTTCAAGGCCAGCCTGAAGACTACCTAGGGAATTCCAGGTCAGCCTGGGTTAGTGGGTGACCTACCTTGAAAAATAAAAAGATAAGGAGAGGAGAAGAGAGGAAAGGAAAGAGAATAGGGGACAGTTTATTCTGGAGCCAAATATGAGTGACCATGGCCTTAGTATTGGAGATTAGTTTATCCCAGATTCCATGTTACAGCATGGTAACAGTTTTATGAAATTTTGTTGGTTTGTTTTTGAGGTACGGTCTCACTCTAACTTGGGCTGATAGGCTGGTATTGAAGGTGCGCACCATGACACCAGCTTTCTATGAAGTTTTTATAGTAACAGAACAAAAAGTCATAAATCAAGACGCTTTACAAATATGTTGGTGAAAACATTAGGTAGGCCAGTAACAGCAAAGCAGGAAATCTATAATGTCCTTAGATGTTGGTGGAAGCCACTGTTTTGTTGTTGTTTGTTTTGTTTTTTGTTTTTTCAAGGTAGGGTCTTGCTCTAGCCCTGATGTGGAATTCACTGCATAGTCTCAGAGTGGCCTCAAACTCACACTGAACCTCCTACCTCTGCCTCCCAAGTGCTGGGATTAAAGGCATGTGCTACCACGACCAGCTGGTCTATTATATTATAAAAAGTTTAGGGGCAGGGGATATGATGGGGAGTGCAGTTATGAAGAGGAAAGTAAAGAGGAAGGGAATTATCATGGTTTATTGTCTATAATTATGGAAGTGTCGATAATAAAAGATTTAAAAATATAAAAAATATTTTTAAAGTTTTACCTGATAGTCACAGGGATGTTAAGTCACCAAACTATAACAACAAAAAAAGTAGCTGGGTGTGGTGGCACACGCCTTTTATCCCAGCACTTGGAAGGCAGAGGTAGGCAGATCTCTGTGAGTCTGAGGCCACCCTGATAAAACATAGTGTTTTCCAAGTTAGCCTGAGCTAGAGTGAGACCCTGCCTCAAAAAAAAAAAAAAAAAAAAAAGCAAAAGAAGAAAAGAAAAAGCTATCATACTAAAGATAGCCTAAGAGAATTTAGCTCTGACCCTGTAACATGCCATCTCTGCACGTTCAGTTAATCAGCTGTGTTTGAAGTAGATGCAGCTGCTAGGAACTTTCATTCACACCCAGGTGTGCCCCTGGACATTTTGGGAACATGGGTGTGGTGGTTTGAATAGATGGCCCCCAATATATTCAGTTTTTTATTTGTTTGTAGTTTGCAGCTGCAGCCACCTGGCTTGAGGCAGTGTCACTGGGTGGATCTTAAGGTGTGGTGGTGGGTTTCAGACTTCAATCTAAAGATATGCAAAGTGTGCCTAGCTGGAGTTCCTAAAGTGTGCTATGTGGCTTTTGGCTTTTTGGCTTGTGCTTCTCTCTCTCTGCTTTGTCCTGTGAAGGCAGGCCAGTTTCCTCTGCCCTTATGGAACTTCCCCTGGATCTGTAAGCTTCAATAAATATCCCGTCCTCTGTAACTGTGTCTGTCTCAGTGAACCTGAAGCTGTTACTCTGGGTAAGGAAGAATTGAATCAAACATGATCATGAACTATTACTGGATCTCCCAATGGTGAAATGGCTTGCCAGAACTCTCTTAACCAAGCTGTGTCCCATTTCACTCTACGATCTGACACAAATAGCCTGGAAACATTACTCCACACCTGGAGCCAAGACTGCGTGGTTGGTGAAGAAGAAAGAGGATTGGAAATGTGTCAAGCCAGCAGCAAATATAAGGGGAAGTCCTCCAGTTGTGACACTTTTAAAGTTGTAAGCAGGATACTTTACTTTTTTATTTATTTTATTTTACTTTTTGGATACTTTACTTTTTTAAAAATAAATCCATTTTAGAATACTTTTTTTTTGGTTCATTTTTTATTTATTTATTTGAGAGCGACAGACATAGAGAGAAAGACACATAGAGGGAAAGAGAGAGAATGGGCGCGCCAGGGCTTCCAGCCACTGCAAACGAACTCCAGACGCGTGCGCCCCCTTGTGCATCCGGCTAAAGTGGGACCTGGAGAACCGAGCCTCGAACCAGGTCCTTAGGCTTCACAGGCAAGCACTTAACCGCTAAGCCATCTCTCCAGCCCTAGAATACTTTTATATGCTTGGACAGGACCATTACATTTTGGAGCATCTGGTCAGGTATTTTGTGAAACGTTCCTTGATTTGAATTTGTTATATTAGATATGTAAGTACTGGGAAATTGAATCCCAGCCATCAGGCTTTGTAAGCAGTTGTCTTTAACCACTGAGCCATTTGTTTGACTCAAACAAAATATATTCTTTTTGCCTGGCATGGCGGCACACACCTTTAATCCCAGCATTTGGGTAGTGTCTCACTCTAGCCTAGGCTGACCTGGAATTCATTGTGTAGTCTTAGGGTGGCCTCCAACTCATGGCAATCCTTCTACCTCTGCCCCCCAAGTGCAGTTAATGATATTAGAAAATGATCTTCTTGGGGCTGGAGAGATGGCTTAGCGGTTAAGGCATTTGCCTGCAAAGCCAAAAGATCCTGGTTTGATTCTCCAGGACCCATGTAAGCCAGATGCACAAGGGGACACATGCATCTGGAGTTCATTTGCAATGGCTGGAGGCCCTGGCATGTCCATTCTCTCTCTCTTTCTCAAATAAATAAATAAAATATATTTTAAAAAAAGAAAGAAAGAAAATGGTCTTCTTTGTCTTTGGTATTTGGTATATTTGATCTTGGAGCTTTTTATTGGGTGGGAGGTTCGAGGTAGGGTTTCACTCTATCTCAGGCTGACCTGGAATTCACTATGTAATCTCAGGGTGGCCTTAAACTCACGGAGATCCCCCTACCTCTGTCTCTCCTTTAATCACCTGGGATTAAAGGCATGTGCCACCACACCCAGTGATCTTGGTGCTTTGAATCAAATTTATGGCTTAGCTTTCCTGGCAGAATCCAAAATAATTGAAACTTCATCTGCTATTTGGAGTGTTTATTGTGTTATGGGAAACTGAGGCTCACAGAACCAGCACCAGAGATAAAGTGGAGAATCGGGATGAAAGTTTATTTTCATGCCAGTGAGGGCCCAGAGATCTCTTCCAAAGCCTGGACTCTGATTCTTGGTGGTTCAGAGCTTATATACCTTATCTTGGACTACTCTCATTATTGTTAAGTTCAGAGCCCAGCACCCCAGCCTAGTGCCAGAGACCTTGGTTGTGAGATAGGCAAGTTTTACAGAAACATAAAAATGGTCAGTTAGGGCTCTGAGATGGATCAGCAGTTAAGGCACTTGTTTGTAAACCCTAATGACCTAAGTTTGATTCCCCAATACCTACATAAAGCCAGTGGCTGGAGGCCCTGGCATGTCTATTCTCTCTGTCTCTCTTCTATCTCTCTCTGATTGCAAATACATTTTAAAAAAGTTAAGATGGTCATGGGCTGGAGAGATGGCTTAGCATTTAAGGCACTTGCTGACAAAGCCAAAGAACCAGGTTTAATTCCCCAGGACCCACATAAGCCAGATGCACAAGGTGGCACATGCATTTGCAGTTTGTTTGCAGCAGCAAGAGGCCCTAGTGCACCCATTCTCTCCCTCTCTCTCTTAAATAAATAAAATAAAATTTTAAAATGGTCAGGTAAGCCAAGCATAATGGTGCACACCTTTGATCCCAGCACTCAAGAGACAGAGGTAGGACAATTGCTGTGAGTTCAAGGCCACCCTGAGACTATACAGTGAATCCCAGGCTAGGTCAGCCTGAGCTAGAGTGAGACCTTACCTGGAAAAAAACAAAAAACAAACAAAAAAATATATAGAGAGAGAGAGAGATAAAAAGGGAATATGGGATGATTTACAGTACAGAATAGGAGCTCCAATACAGATAATGGCCTTAAAACAAACAGCAACAAAAAAGCTACAGTGTTGGACATAACCAGCATAAAAGACTATACAATGGAGGACATAACTAAGACAAAAGTCTGTACAGAGCTGGGTATGGTGGCGCATGCCTTCAATCTCAGCACTCAGGGAGGCAGAGGTAGGAGGTTCACAATGAATTTGAGGCCACCTTGAGACTACATATTGAATTCCAGGTCATCCTGGGCTACAGCAAGACCCAACCTTAAAAATAAAAGTGTCTATTCTGTAAAAGACATAACTTTGGGGCAGGGGCTTCTAAATCTCCTTATCCCAATTCCCATCTCAATTAGAGGAAAAATAAATCAGAATGTTTTTACTTTTATAAAATTTTTAGCTGGGTGTGGTGGTACATGCCTTTAATCCCAGCAGTCGGGAGGCAGAGGTAGGATTGCTGTGAGTTCAAGTTCACCCTGAGACTCCATAGTGAATTCCAGGTCAGCCTGGGCTAGAGTGAGACCCTATCTTGAAAAACCTCCAAAACAATTATTATTTATTAGAGACAGGGGAGGGGAGAGAGAAAGAGTATAGGTACACTAGGACTTCTACCCACTGTAGACAAACTCCAGATGCATGCACCACCTTGTGCATCTGGCTTACATAGGACCTGGAGTCTCAAACCTGGGTCCTTAGGCTTCACAAGCAAGCGCCTTAACCTTTAAGCCATCTCTCCAGCCCAGAATGTTTTTACTTTCTCCATGCCCTTATAAGATTCCTTTGACTTCAGTGTGCCTCCAATCCCAACAGGAAATTGAAGGATCACAATACCTTTATTTAGGTAGAAATTTAGACAATATTAGCAGCAGAATGAAACCTGGGTTGTAAGTTGCCTTCCTTTTGGAGATTTAACAAATGATTGGTTTCTCACTAGTTCTTTAAAAAAAAAATTATTTATTTGCAAGCACAGAGAGATCGAAGAGAGGTAGAGTTAGTGGTTGTGCCAAGGCCTCTAGCCACTGCAAACTAACTTCAGACTCATGAGCCACTTTGTGCATCTGGCTCTATGTGGGTACTGGAGAATTGAACTCAGGTCCTTAGCTTTGCAGGCAAGTACCTTAACCACTGAGCAATCTCCCCAGTCCCTCATTTATTCTTTAAAAATTTTTAAAAATTTATTTATGAGAGAGAGAGAGAGAGAACGAGCCCACTAGGGCCTCTAGCCACTGCAAACAAACTACAGATGCACATGCCACCTTGTGCATCTGTCTTATGTGGGTTCTCAGGCATTGAACCTGGGACCTTAGGTTTCACAGGCAAGCACCTTAACTGCTAAGCCATCTCTCCAGATCTCACTAATTCTTATTGGTGAACAGTATGGCTATATTCTGTTTCAGAAGGAATGTAGACTGTGGGGAGCTGGGAACAGTGACACACACCTCTAATCCTAGCACTTGGGAGATGGAGGCAGGTGAATCAGAAGTTCAAGAGCATCCATTGCTACACAGGGAATTTGAGGCCAGCCTAGGGTACATGAGGGGGAAAAGGTGAAAGACTTTGGAGTTAGACAGGTTCATATTCAAACTATGCCTTACCCATTGGCTCATTTTCCTGACCTGACTATGCAGCAGAAAAAGTGGTCACCTCAGAGAATCCTTGAAGGTGGATTATGTAACAGTTGTCAAATGTCAAGGAAAATTCAGTTTTATCACAAAGCCAAATGGTCACTGTGAAGGACAGTAACTTGTGTGCTTGTGATCTAGTGCTTAGTAAAATAGTGTTGGAACAGACGAATGTCCACACTGCCCTGTTTCTTTTAGGTTTCATGACAGCCTTATTTGATGATACAGATTAAATTATCTGCAAGTTGTATCTTTCTAAAAACCAACATCTCTTTCCCTTGTTCTGCATTATTGCCTCCCCCAGCTCTGATTGAGTGTTTGTAGAAAAATGTGGCACACTAAAATGGGTCTCAAGAGGTTCTGAATTAGAATTCAGGAAAAGTTTCTGGATAATAAAGCAAACAAAAAAGCTATGGTTGAACCAGAGTGAGTTCAGTTCCCCAGCACCCACAGGACCCAGATTTGATTCCCCAGAACCCACATAAACCAGATTAACCAGAACATTCTGAACTGCAGATGTTTCATGAAACTAAAACATCTGCAGTTCAGAATGTTCTGGGTAACCCATCATTAATTAGGTCCAAAAACATTCTTATTGCTACTTAACATGGTATTACAAAATACTGGCAATGAACTACCAGAGGCATTGAAAGGAAAACATGATGATGGTGAAGAGGGTGACTATGATAATTTATAATTAGTTGTAATGCATGTGATGTATATAGTTGTTCTTGAATCTTTTGTACTAAAAAAAGCATGCCAAATGTTTTCAAGTTTTTTTTTTTTCTTTTTTGAGGTAGGGTCTCACTCTGGCCCAGGCTGACCTGTAATTCACTATGGAGTGTCAGGGTGGCCTCGAACTCATGGTGATCCTACCTCTGCCTCCCAAGTGCTTGGATTAAAGGTGTGTGCCACCACTCCCGGCCCTCAAGTTGTATTTTTTATTTTTTTAAAAATATATATTTTTTAATTATTTATTTATTTATTTGAGAGTGACAGACACAGTGAAAGACAGATAGAGGGAGAGAGAGAATGGGCACGCCAGGGCTTCCAGCCTCTGCAAACGAACTCCAGACGCGTGCGCCCCCATGTGCATCTGGCTAACGTGGGACCTGGGGAACCGAGCCTCGAACCGGGGTCCTTAGGCTTCACAGGCAAGCGCTTAACATATAAGCCATCTCTCCAGCCCTATTTTTTTTTTAATCAAACCCTCCAGACTGCCTTAAAAAAAAACTTTCTCCTTTTTATATATTACTTTATTTATGACACAGAGAGAGAAAGAGGCAGAGAGAGAGACAGAGAGAGAGCACCAGGGCCTCTAGCCATTGCATACAAACTCCAGATGCATGCCTCACCTTGTGCATCTGGCTTATGTGGGTTCTGGGGAATCAAACCTGGGTCCTTAGACTTTGCAGGCAAGTGCCTTAACTGCTAAGCCATCACTCCAGCCCATGCCTTCTTTAATACGAGAGTGAGAGGGTATTGGTGCAGGGCCTCCAGACACTGTAATCAAACTCCAGATATGTGTGCATGTGCAACCTTGTGCGTTTTTGTGTCTAGCTTATGTGGGACCTGGAGAGTCGAACATGAGTCCTTCAGCCTCACTGGCAAATGTCTTAACTGGTAAGGTATTTCTCCAGCCCTCAAGTTGTATTTTAGAAAACAGTACTTAGTAAATCTAGTCACTATGCTTTTTTCAATGAAAAGGTTAGATTTTCTTTAATACAACGCAATGGGGTTTTTATGCCCTTATGCATAAAAAATAAAGTTGGCTTTATCAACTTGAATAAAACAAACCAACAGGGCTGGAGAGATGGCTCAGCAGTTAAAAGTGCTTGCTTGCAAGGTCCGACGCCCTGGGCTCAATTACTCATTACCAAAGTAAAGCCAGATGCACAGGGTAGCACATGCATCTGGAGTTCATTTGCAGTGGCAGGAGGCCTTGACATGCCCATACTCACCCTCTCTCTTTGTCTTCCTCACTTTCAAATGAAAAAATAAAAATATTTTAAAATTGAAAGAAAAAAGCCAGTCATAGTGGTATGTGCCTTTAATCCCAGCACTCAGGAGGCAGAGGTAGGGAGGATTGCTGTGAGTTCGAGGCTAGCCTGAGACTACGCAGTGAATTCCAGGTCAGCCTGGGCAAGAGAGAAACCCTACCTCCAAAAACAAACAAAAAGAAAAAAAAACATACACATGGGGCTGAGGATATGGCTCAGCTGTTAAAGGTACTTGCTAGCAAAGTCTGTTGGCCTGCTTTTGATTCTACAGTACCATGTAAAGCTGGTTGCGCAAAGTAGAGCATGTGTTTGGAGTTTGCAGTGGCAAGAGGCCCTGGCCTGCCCCTACTGTCTATCTTCTCACAAATAAATAATATTTTTAAAAATACACACAAGTTGCTGGGTGTGGTGGAACATACCTTTAATCCCAGCACTCAGGAGGCAGAGGTAGGAGGATCACTGTGAGTTCAAAGCCACCCTAAGACTACATAGTTAATTCTAGGTCAGCATAGACTACAGAGAGACTCTACCTCAAAAAGCCTATAAATAAATAAATATATACATATGTCAAAGCTGTGTGCTCAAAAACATTTTATGGGTTATGTAGCCCAGGCTGGTCTGGAGTTCTTTATGTAGCTAAGGACGGTTTTGAACTCCTGATCCTTCTGCCCCAGTTTTTTGAATGCTTGAAACTAAAAGGGGGGTTGGGGGATCTGGGGAGATACCTCAGTGAAGTGCTTTCAAAGCATGTTCAACCCTGGGTAGGGTGAGTAGGGGTGAGCAGAATTCAGGAAATAAGCAACTAATTCAAATGAGAGAAGCAAGTGAAGGCTGGGGGGATAGCTCAGCAATTAAAGGCACTTGCTTTCAAAGCCTATGGGTCCAGGTTCAATTTTCCAGTACCCATGTAAAGCCAGATGCATCTGGAGTTCGTTTTCAGTGGCAAGAGGCCCTGGTGTGCCCAATTCCCATTTTCTCTCTCTGCTTGCAATATAAATAAATAAATACATAAATAAATAAAGCAACTAAGCCATTGTGGCAGTCCACATCTCTAATCCCAGCACTTTAGAGGCTGAGGTAGAAGCATGTTCTTGACTTTAAGGCTGGCTTGGGACTACAGAATGAGTTCCAGGTCAGCCTGGGCTAGAGTGAGACTGCCTCAAAAGAAAAGAAAAAAAAGAGCAAACTAATAAAATTTGAACAAAAAAGGATGGTTGATTACAGAATTCCAGGAACTCTCTGAGGTGAGGGGATTGTTTTTCCTTTTTTTTTTTTTTTTGTCTTTGGAGGTAGGGTCTCACTCTAGCCCAGGCTGACCTGGAATTCACTATGTAGTCTCAGGCTGGCCTTGAACTCACAGTGATCCTCATGCTTTGGCCTCTTGAGTCGTAGGATTAAGGGCATGCACACCCATGCTCAGTCCTGTTTTTCCTTATTTGAATCCATGGTTCAACATGCTATTCAAAAGATGATTTTTGTCAGGCATGGTGGCACTTGTCTTTAATCCCAGGAGGCAGAGGTAGGAGGATCACCATGAGTTTGAGGCCAGCCTAGGATTACACAGTGAGTTCCAGGTCACCCTGGGCTAGAATGAGATTCTGGGAGAACAAACAAAAAAGATGACTGTTAAGTAGTTGCATGAATGAAGCTGCCAATATCTGAATCATGTGTCTTAAGCAACATAGCTATTGAGACACTTTACATTCCAATGTGTCCTATGACAAGATACGCAGACTAAGAACAAGCAATGACTCATAATGGTAGGTCGCATAAATTCACTGGTGTCAAGATCAAAAACTTTAAATATAAGAATACATTCATAAGACCTTCAAGATTGCCCTGAAGCTCAGAGGAGATTCATAAGGGGTTGGGACTCTGTTAATTGTGTTTTATTAATGCATTCCCTGCTTTTAAATCTCAGTCATCTTTGTCTTGTAATGGCAATTTGCAGGAAGATTAGACTCTTCAATAGCACAGGCGTGGTTCTATTCAATATTTTATTTTATTACTAATTAATTAATTTATTTTTGTTTTTTCAAGGTAGGGTCTCACTGTAGCCCAAGCTGACCTGGAACTCACTATGTAGTCTCAGGGTGGCCTCGAACTCATGTGATCCTCCCACCTCTGCCTCTCAAGTGCTGGCATGCACCACCATGGCCGGCCAATATTTTATTTTTATTTATTTATTTATTTGGCAGAGAAAGAGGGAGGGAGGGAGAGAGAGAGGGGAGGGACACGAATGGGCACCCCCCAGGGCCTCCAGTCACTGCAAATGAACTCCAGATGTGTGCGCCCCTTGTGCATCTAACGTGGGTCCTGGGGAATAGAACCTGGGTTCTTTGGCTTTGCAGGTAAACATCTTAACTGCTAAGCCATCCCTCCAGCCCTACATTCAATTTTAGACTGAAAACTTCCAATAAACAAAACTTTGTTAAACATACATTCTGGACGGTGTCAAAAACCTCTTCCACTAATTACTAATTGAGAGAATACTGTGTCTTCCCTCTCCCCAGTATACAAATTAACTTTAGCAAAAATAACTAATTTACTTTCCTGAGTTATTTTCTATTACAATTTCATTTACTCAATCAGATGTTATGTTTAACCTGGCTGTGCCCTTTGGACTGACCTTAGTTACTTCCCACCCCCCTTCTTTGCAGCTTTCTACATTTGTTATTTCAATTTACACTGTTCACACCACCACTCCCTCTTGTGGCTTTGGGAAATAAAGTATGACTCCAGGTCAAAAGATGTGAAAGAGACTAGTACTTTTTTTTTTTTTTCACATAGTTTTACTTTGCTCCTATTTTTGTGTTGTGTTTATTAGCATAGGATAACCAAGAACAAGGAAACACAAAGAATTCAAGTAGTTACAGTGTCTCGCTACATACCTCTAGCTGGCCTGGAACAAAGAAGAACAGGCTAGCCTTAAACTTGTGACAAACTTCCTGCCAGTGCCTCTGACTCCTGTGAGCTAGGATTACAGGCCTGTGCCACCATGCCCTACAGGATATTTTTAAAAATTCACTTACAAAGCATTGGCAATAATAGTGTAAGACATTTGTTCTCTTCCTCACTCCTGATTAAAAGTCCCTCAAATTCCTTTACATACCAGAATCAAACTGTAAAAGAGTAGACACAAACCATGTTCAGTGACATTTCTGAGTATAATGGATGCATTATTTCAGAGACTGGCCAACGGGATTTGGATTACACTTAGAGAAATACCTTAAAAAATACATACCTAAGCAAAACCTTCTGCTTCTAATAAAAGTACATGTTTTTACTTTGACTAATAGGAGGTAATATTAAAGAAATACTTCATGACCAACTTGAGAAAATTGTGTGATCATAAGTTCACTACAGAAAAGAAGACAAACTCGTTCCAAAAAGAAAATACTACTCCAACCAATCTAATTTGTATTTTTAGTTTCGCTGGAAAGAAGACACCAAGAAGAAAGAAATAAAACCCGGGACTGGAGAGATAGCTCAGATGATAAGGCACTTGTTGGCAAAGCTTAACGACCTGTGTTCAATTCCTCAGCACACACGTAAAGCCAGTGTACAAAGTTGCTCGTGTATTTGGAATTCGTTGGCAGCGGCTGGAGGCCCTAGAGCGCCCACTCCCTGTATTTGTCTCTCTTCTATTTCTCTCTGCTTGCAAATAAATGAATAAAACTATTTGAAAAGTAAATAAATGAAATCCAAGAAACTCCTTTAAAAGTGCTAGCGTTCATCACTAAAAAGTGAAAAAGAAACCTTTCAAGATTGTGAGATGAAATCTTTATGAAACTGCTTCATTAGAACAAAAAGAATTGTTTCGTATGGCACGTCCAACTTCTGAACACGAAAGCGGACAGGTCATTCCGTTCACGAACCCTGGGAAATGTAGTCGTCAAACTACAAAAAGTTTCTCGCCAAGGACTCAAACCTGCGTAGTGCGCCGTGGACGGAAAGTCCGTAGGTTCAATCCAGTATTCTGGGTCCTCATTGGATGTGCACATTGAACCCTTGGTGTATTTCTCTAGTCCACCACTGAGCGCTTTCCTGCAGGATGGCCTCCACTGATTGGATATCTTTCCTCGCGATGGCCACATCGGCCAATGGGAGGGCGGAGCCGGCAGAGGTGACAGGGTCACCGGGGAGAGCCTGCAGCGCCTTCGCCGCCAGCGCCCGGGCTCTGTGGCTCCTGGAGTTGGGCCGGGACGTGCTGGAGGCCGCGGCTGGGGCGCGGGGCCGCTGGGCGCCGCCGGGGACCTCTGCTTCAGTCGTGGGAGTAGTCCTGATGGTGCGGCGGGCCCTGGACGCCTAGAGCTCTGGAGGGTATGTGGGGTCCCGGGGAGGCAGACAAAGCCGGGCGCCGGGAGGGCTGAGGAGAGCGGCCCATCCTCCTGCGCTGGGCGACCGCGGGTCCGGCCTTCCTGACCCGAGCCCGCTGGACGTCCCTCCAGGCGCTGGAGGACGCCTGCTCCCGTGCGGCCTGGGAGCATGTGAGCCTCCTCTCCTCCATCCCACATCCAACTTTGACGTTATTGGTGATGGATGTCATGTCGCCTCTCTTCCCTCTTCAGGGAGGCTGTGCACCTGCATGTCTCCTAAGAGCGGAGGACACGGCCTACTCGGTCTCCTTCCAGAGACTCTAGTGTCCACTTGTCTGTCTGCATCTAATAAACTGCTCCTTGGCGGGCTTGTGTGCTGTTAGCTCCTTTCTTGGTGCTGTCCCTCTTGGCAGAATAGAAATCGCCGCAGGATCAAGGATTTTTCTTCTAGCTAGGTGATTATCGTTATGATATATATGCCCAAGACTGTTCTGTGAGGAAAGTGAGGCTTGGAGGAAGTGACAACTTAAACAATTACAGTTACTTTTTCTTAAAGAGAAAGGCAGGTCGGATCTCGGTGCTTGCTTCTGCTGTTTGTTTTGTTTTTAAACCTCACTTAATAGGGATCTGGGTTATGTATGTACCGGAGTCAGCTTTTTTGAGAGCAAAGTAAGTCTATGAGATAAAAATGGTGACTCTTGGGCTGGGGAGATGGCCCCGTGATTAAAAGCACTTGCTTGGATTGGAAAGCCTCACGGCCTGGAATCGATCTCCCAGCACCCACATAAAGTCAGATGCACAAAAAAGTGGCTCCTGGGTCTGCACTTCATTTGCAGTGGCACTAGGCTGTGGCACTACCTGAATGAAAAGTAAAGCTTTCATCATCCTCCCAAATGTAGTTGTCACCTAGTGACTGCCCTGGCAAACAGCATAGCCCTCAGCTAGAAGCCTAGAAGCTTGTTGGAAATCTCAGAATCCTAAGCATTACTCCATAGACTGAATCAGAATTTTCTTTTTCACGAGATCCCTCAGGTCAATCAGATTGTTCATTAAAGTATGGGGAGAAGTCGTTAGAATAGTTGGTACAATTTGAGCTAAGGAGAAAATAAAGGCATATATTATATCCACCTGTGTTCTAATAAGACTGGAATGTAGAAAGACAAGGACAGAGTTTACACATTTGCTATAACATTTGCTAATGAGACTTCTTTTTAAAAATGAAATATATTTCTTTTGACAATTTTAGCTTAGCAACACCAAATCTTTGTTTGTTTTTTGTTTTGTTTTTTTTTTTTGCGGTAGGGTCCCAATCTGGCCACCACACCCGGTGCAACACCAAATCTTCAACGTCAATAAACTGTTTCAAAACTATCTTGTAAGTTGGGTGTAGTGGTGCACACCTTTAATCCCAGCACTCGGGATGCAGAGGTAGGAGGCTCACCATGAGTTGGAGGCCACCCTGAGACTGTACGGTGAATTCCAGGTCAGCCTGGGCTAGAGCGAGACCTACCTCAAAAAACCAAAATCCAATCACCCAACCAACCAAACAAAACCCCAAACTATCTTGTAAGATATTGATGCTTTGAAAAGTAAAAAGCAGACTGAGACAATGGTAAATACTACTGCTGACATTTAAAGAACTTTTATTTGTTCCCACACAGTCTGTATAGTCTCATTTCCCAGTACAATTTTCTGCTTTGGAAGAAAGGGGGTAGATTTCCTACCGCTCGTAATTTTTCCATTTTATTCATTTGGTTATCAGATGATAAAGCTGAAACAGTGTCAAATTTAAATAATTCTATATTGTTCAATAAGTGTCTTACAGAGTTTCAATTTAGACATTCATTTATAGACCAACCTAACATTTTAGTGACTCTTACTTTATTTGCACCATAAATCACCTAGTAGGCTTGAGTCTGGGTCTCTACCCCTAAGGATTCCTACTTGGGTTTGGGATGGACCCAAAAATTTTGCATTGATTTAAGCTGATTTAGTACCATGCTGCTGCTGCTGCTTTTTTTTTTTTTTGGCATGCATGTGTATGGGAAGGTGTGCATGTGTGCAGGTGTGTGTGTGAAGGCCAGAGGTTGGTGTTGGCTCTTTTCCTCCATTCGTCTCCACCTTACTTATTGAGGCAGGTCCTTCACTTGAATTGAGAGCATGACAACTTTTTTTTTTTTTCCTGATGTTTTCTGAGGTAGAGTCTCACTCTAGTCCAGGCTGATCTGGAATTCCTCTGTATTCTCAGGGTGGCCTTGAACTCATGACGATCCTCTTACATTGGCTTTCTGAGTGCTGGGATTAAAGGCATGTGCCGTTACACCTGGCTGAAAGCATGAAGCTTTGACTAGTCTAGCTAGCCACCTTATCCTAGGGATTCCCTGTCTCTGCCTCCCGGGTGCTTGGTTTACAGATGTGGGTTCTGGGGATCCACACTCAGGTCCTCATGCTTGCAGGGCAGCACTTTACCCACTGAGCCATTGCCCCAGCCCCACATCAATGCTTCTTGACATTAGCCAATATTTTAAACAAAAACACAACTAGAGAACATAGGTATTTGCACTTGAGCCTAATGGGCTACTCTTTGTAGAGGGTAGGGAATATATATATATATATTTTAACTTAGATTATGGTTTGTTGTCTGCTGTAAATTGCTCAGCTCATCCTTTCAGGTTATTTAAAATTACTATTGGCCAGGCATGGTGGCATACCTCCCCCCCTTTTCTTTTTCAAATTTTTATTAACAACTTCCACGATTATAAAAAAAATCCCATGGTAATACCCTCCCTCCCCCCACTTTCCCTTTGAAACTCCATTCTCTATCATATCCCCTCCCCATCTCAATCAGTCTCTCTTTTGTTTTGATGTCATGATCTTTTCCTCTTCTTATGATGGTCTTGTGTAGGTAATGTCAGGCACTGTGAGGTCATGGGTATCCAGGCCCTTTTGTGTCGGGGGGTGGGGGGAGCACGTTGTAAGGAGTCCTACCCTTCCTTTGGCTCTGACATTCTTTCCACCACCTCTTCCGCATTAGACCCTGAGCCTTGGAAGGTGTGATCGAGATATTATAGTACTGAGCACTCTGGTCACTTCTTTCCACCACCATGATACCTTGTGAGTCATCCCAAGGTCACTGCCATCTGAAAAGAGAAGATTCTCTACCAAAAGTGAGAGTAGCATTAATATAAGGATGTGAATATTAAGAGACATGCTTACTGGGCAGTTTGATAAGCATAGTATATACATTTAGTCAGACAGCAGCAGACGTTACAGCCATAGGGCTCATGACTATCCCTGTTTTAAGTTTTCAGTATCAGGGATGTATTCCCTTCCCATGGAGCCAGTCTGCAATCTAACTAGAAGGCAGTTGATTTCCATATGGCACATGCCTTTAATCCCAGCTCTGGGGAGGCAGAGGTAGGAGGATCGCCGTGAGTCTGAGGCCACCCTGAGACTACATAGTGAATTCCAGGTCAGTCTGGGCTAGCGTGGAACCCTACCTCAAAACAAACAAACAAAAACAAAACATACTATCTCCCCCCCCCCACACACAACTATTGGTAAGCCAATGATTGAACATTTAGTAAAAATCTCTTAACTTAGCATAGAAAGTAATAGCTTTTATTAGTATGTCTTCATACATATGTGTCATTATACCTTGTTTCCATTCATTCCCTGCCACTATTTAAAATTATTATTATTATTTTAAGGTGGGGTTTCACTCTAGCCCAGGCTGACCTGGAATTCACTATGTAGTCTCAGGGTGGCCTCAGACTCACGGCGATCCTCCTACCTCTGTCTCTTAAGTGCTGGGATTAAAGGTGTGCACTACCACACTTGGCAAAATTATTATTTTAATATTTATTTATTTGTTTATTTGAGAGTGAGATAGATAGATAGTATGGGCAAGTCAGGGCCCCCTGCCACTGCAAATGAACCAGACACATGTGCCACTTTGTGGATCTGGCTGTATTTGGGTGCTGGGGAATAAAACTGAGCTGTCAGACTTTGTAAGCAAGATCCTTACTTGCTGGGCCATCTCTCCAGCCCTAAACTATTTTGAAGTCTGCTAAATTGGAGTAGAGAAGGTATGGCAGAATGAATTCTAACCATTTTTCCAGCCTGTGAAGACAAATATTTCCATCAGTTTGAGTGAAATTGATAAAGTTAACATAAAGCCACAAGTGTATGTAATATATAAGTTGGCCTTACAGTTGATAACTTTTGATCTTAGCATGGTGTGCATACCTATAATACTAGTTCTTGTGAGACTGAGACAGAAGGTCCGGAGTTGAAGGCCATACTCAAATTCTAACTTACTTAGACTGACTTACTTATTTACTATTTTTACTTAGTTTAGTGTATTTTTGTTTGTTTTTGGTTGTTGTTGTTGTTTTGTTTTTCTGTGTAGGGTCTTGTTCTAGCCCAGGCTGACCTGTAATTTACTATGTAGTCTCAGGTTGGCCTTGATTTCACAGTGATCCTCCTATCTTGGCCTCCTGAATGCTGGGATTAAAGGCATGCACCACCATTCCCAGCCCATTTTTAACTTTTCATTCACAACTTCCATACATCTTGACAACATACCTTGATTATAATACTCTCCTACCACCCTCTGTTTTCCCCTTGGTTTTGGAGGAGTAGGGTTGTAATAAATCTGACTGTGAGGTTCTTAGTGTTTAGGAACTGCTTTGTAGGAAGAATGTGGAAGGCTTTCGGACTTTGAATTAGAAAAGTCTTACTGTGGGCAGAGCTTCATGGGCTATTCTGGTTCAAGATTAGAGGACCAGAGGGTTAAGAGAAATCTGGACTGTAGAGGCTTGGCTTTTGAGGCTTCAGAGGACTACAAGGACTATCTGGAACTGGGACAGGGCTGGAGAGATGGTTTAGCAAAGGTTTATTTGCAAAGCCAAAGGACCCAGGTTTGATTGCCCAGAACCCATATGAAGCCAGATGCACAAGGTGGCATACATATCTGGAGTTTGTTTGCAGTGGCTAGGGACTATGGTGTGCCCATTCTCTCTTTCTCAAATAAAAAATAAAATGTTAAAAAAGGGGGAGGGAGCTAGTGTGAGGCAATTCATATGATATCCTGGCAAAGAATCTGGCTGCATTCTGTAATGTCCTGAGAATTTGCAGTGTTGTCTATGTGGTACTGGTTTTAGAAACATTAAAAATGGAAGATAGGGACTGGAGAGATGGCTTAGCGGTTAAGGTGCTTGCCTGTGAAGCCTGAGGGCTCAGGTTCAATTCCCCAGAACCCAAGTAAGCCAGACACACAAAATGATGCATGTACACAAGGTCATGGTTTGCACCAGGCGACACGACACATCTAGAGTTCTGTTGCAGTGGCTAGAAGCCCTGGCAGGCCAATTCTTTCTCTCTTTGTCTCACTCATTAAAGAAGAAGGAAGGTAGTGGGATCAAAGATTACACCACAGTTCTAGACAACCACTGAGGCCAAGCATTGTGAGTCTGGGTTGAAGGTCCCACAAGGAGCCCCTGTGTGGCAGTTCTTTGTTATTACTGGGACAAAGTCATTCGACCAGAAGTGGCTTACGGAAGGAAAGGGTTTATTTTGCCTGACAGTTCCAAAGGAAGGTTCTGTCATGGTGGGGAAAGTGTGGCAAGAGCAAATAGCTAGGCAGGCATCACAGCAGCTAGAAGGAAGTAGTTTGAATATTGGGCTTGGAGCTGGGCTATGTTTCCTAATATCCACCTCCAGCAAATACAAAATCTTCCATCAAGGCTCCACCTCCCAAAGGTCCCACAACTTTCCCAAATTCCCACCAGCTGGGATGAAGATTGAAAACACATGAGCCTTTAAGTGGACATTTCATTCAAACCTGTAACCCCTGAGAGGCCACTGCCTGAGATTGGGAGGGCTAATTATCATTACAGTGGAGACCCCAGAATGTTAGAGATGCCTAAACCATGCCTACCAAAGAAAGCATAGGCTCAAGGTGTATCCTGTCTACAAGAGAGGTTCCAGGCAGCCCACCTAGCTGGGTACAGCTACTTAAGCCTTTTAGATCTCAGGTGGTTTCATCAGGAGCTGCAGATACTGGACATGGATCTACAGGATTTGGTGTTTGCTCTGCTAAATTTAAGTATTGTATTGGTCCAGTCTTTCTCTGCTGTGTTCCCAGAGTAAGTTTTGTACATTTATCTCCTACAGAAAGGTATGCTGGGGCTGGAGAGATGGCTTAGTGTTTAAGCTGCTTGCCAGCAAAACCAAAGGACCCAGGTTTGATTCCTCAGGACCCATGTAAGCCAGATGCACAGGTGGAACATGGGTCTGGAGTTCATTTGCAGTGGCTTGGATGCCCTGGCATGCCCATTTTCTGTCTCTCAAATAAATAAATAAAAATAAAAATAAAAAAAAATATGCTGGGGGTGGAAATTGTTCCCCTAGCCCAAGGTGATCACAGAAATACTTTTCTTCTCTGCCCTCCCCCCTACCCATAGGGTCTCACTTTAGGCTGACCTGGAACTTAGTCTAATCCCAGGCTGGCCTCAAATTCATTTAAGTCCTCCTACCTCTGCCTATCAAGTGCTGGGATTAAAGGCATGTACCACCACACTTGGCAATTGGTAGGTTTCTAAAATATTTTTATATTTAAAATTTTTTATGTTTATTTTAGAGAGAGAGAAAGTTGGTATGCCGGGGCCTCAGTCACTGAAGTTGAACTCCAGATGTTTGCATCACCTAGTGGGCATGTGCAATCTTGCACTTGTCTCACCTTTGTGCATCTGGCTATTGTGGGATTTGGAGAGTTGAACATGGGTCCTCAGGCTTTGCAGGCAAGCACTTTAACCACTAAGCCATTTCTCCAGCCTGGTTTTTAAATTTTTTTGTTTGTTTTTGAGATAGGGTCTCCCTCTAGTCCAGCTGGCCTGGAATTCACTATGTAATGTCAGGCTGGCCTTGAATTCACAGTGATCCTCTTACCTTGATCTCCTGAGTGCTGGGATTAAAAGCATGTCCCACTCTCTATTCTTTTTTTTTTTTTTTTTCTCCCAGTTAGGGTCTCACTGTAGTGTAGGCTGACCTGGAACTCTCTCTGTAGTCCCAGGCTCTCACAGCAGTACTCCTACTTCTGCCTCCCAAGTGTTGGGATTAAAGGTGTGGGGAACTGTGTGTGTGTGTGTGTGTGTGTATGTATGAATGAATGAATGAATGATACATATGTATTATATATACGTGTATATACGTATATTATATATATGTGTGTATATATATATACTTACACATGCATGCATGCATGCATGCATGCATACATACATACATACATACATACATACATACATATGAGAATGAAAGAAGTTTTGAGAAACCCCAGGTTGACCTGGTATGGAGGTTAAGTTCTCTGATGACATTTGATATTCCTGGCCTTTTCCAAGGCAGGTTCTTCTTTTTTCCCTAAAATCTATATATTTGCAAGCAGAGCAAGAAGAGAGACAGAATGGGTGTGCCAGGGCCTCTAGCTGCTGCAAACAAACTATAGGTGCATGTGCTACTTTGTGCATCTGACTTTAAGTGGAACTGGGGAATCAAACCTGGGTTGTTAGGCTTTGCAGGCAAGTGCCTTGGCACTGAGCCATCTCTCCAGTCCCTAGGAGGCTGTTGTTTAAACTCTTCATGTCACTGGTGTTTGAAGATCTGAAGTTTTTAACCATTTTTACTTTTGTTCATCCCAAAGGATTGGGAAAATTACATGTATCACATTTATTCATTTCTGTCAAACATTATTTAAGGACATGTTAGCTAGGAATGGAATTCTATAGTTTTAAGGCCCATGTTCTATGGAAAAGTCATTATTATTATTTTTGTTCTTTGACATTGTATCTCATGTAGCTCAGGATGGCCTTAAACTTAATATGTTGCTGAAGATGACTGTGAACTCCTGATCCTCCTCCCTTTATTTCCCGAGTGCTGGGATCACAAGTGTGTGCTATAGTGCCTGGCTGGTATTTGATTCTTTACTATAACTTGGTTCTTGGAGACATTGAGCTAATAGTTGGTTTGGCCAGTAGTTTGGATAGCACTTGTACTGGTGACAGCACATAAAACTTATGAGTAAACTGGTTCATAAGCAGGGGTGTTCGAGGTACAGATAGAGGTACCTAAAAGGGCATAGGCCTATATCCCATAGTTTTATCTGTGTGTGTGTATGAGTGTTTGTGTGTGTATTTTCTGAGGTAGGGTTGCTCTAGCCCAGGCTGACCTGGAATTATTCTCAGACTGGCCTCAAACTCTCAGCCAGTCCTCCTACCTCTGCTTCCCAAGTGCTGGTATTAAAGGCATGTGCCACCATGCCCAGCTTACCTGTGTATTTAGTTCACTGCCTTTTCTTTATCCTGACATTTTGTAAATTACAGTAGTAACCATAATATTCTAATTTTGAAAGAATTACCTGGCACATACTGTCTTGATAAAATGTCCTCTTTTCTGAGTTTTGCTTGCAAATGTTAAAAATAAATAAATGCATAAACAGTTGCATTATATATCTAAGCAGCCTAGAACTAATTGTGCAAATCTTTTCTACAGAATTTAAGAAGATTTTAAGAGCATTTCAAGTGCATGGGATAGAAGATGAATTCTTCCTCCTCCACCGTGAATGAAGAACCTGACGCTCTGTCAGTAGTTAACCAGCTACGGGATTTAGCGGCAGATCCACTAAATAGAAGAGCCATCGTCCAAGATCAGGGATGTCTGCCTGGCCTGATTTTGTTTATGGACCATCCCAACCCCCCTGTTGTGCACTCAGCTTTGCTTGTAAGTTGTCTTTAGTATTTTTAGTCTGTGGTTTGAATTTTGTAAGACTTTTCAAAGGCCTAGATAATAAGGTAGAAAACTAAAAGACAGTAACGCAATATTAGAGCAAATAGTATTTTGGTATGTAAAAATATGTAGAAACTATAGAATATGTATACAAATGCTAGCATAACACTGATTTTATTCTTTTTGTTTTGTTTTATTTTCTGAGGTAGGGTCTCACTCTAGCTCAGGCTGACCTGGAATTCACTATGTAGTCTCAGGGTGGCCTCGAACTCATGGTGATCTTCCTCCCTCTGCCTCCCAAGTGCTGGGATTAAAGGTGTACGCCACCACGCCGGGCTTTTTTAAATTTAATTTAATTTAATTTTTTTGAGGTAGGATCTCACTCTAGCCTGGCCTCAAACTCACAGAGATCCTCCTACCTCAGACATGATGTATCACCACACCTAGTGGTTTTATTCTTTAACACAAATAATTATTATACTACATATGTGGAATGTTTTATAACTTTTCTTTCTCTTTTCTATTTTCATTTCTTTTTCTTTTTTTCTTTTTTTTTTTCCCAAGGTGGGGTCTCTTTCTAACCCACGCTGACCTGGAATTCACTATGTAGTCTTAGGGTGGCTTTGAACTTGAAGTGATCCCCTTCCCTCTCCCTCTCAAGTGCTGGGATTAAAGGCATGTGCCACCATGCTTGGCTCAATATTTTCATTTTTACTTTTTTATTTGAAGAGAGAATGAGAATGGGTGCTCCATGGTTTCCAGCCACTGCAAACAAACTCCAGATGCATGTACCATCTGTGCATCTGGCTTACATGGGAATCGAACCTGGGTCCTTTGGCTTTGCAGACAAGCCTTAATCACTAAGCCATCTCTCCAGCTCTTTTTTTCTTCTTTCTTTTAAAAATTTATTTATTTACTTTATTTATTTGAGATAGAGGCAAATAGAGAGAAAGAAAATGGTGTACCAGGGCCTTCAGTAGCTACAAACAATCTTCAGACACATGTGCCACCTTGGGCATCTGGCTTATGTGGATACTGGGGAATTGGGCCTGGGTCCTTTGGCTTTGCAAGCAAGTACCTTAACCACTAAGCCATCTCTCCAGCCCTTTTTTCTTCTTCTTCCTTCTTCTTCTTCTTTCTTTTTTTTTTTCCCCACAGAGGTTATAGTTGTATATTCCCTCTTCCACAGACCCACTTTCTCTGAGGGTTTTCCTCAGTGGCGTTAATGATAATTCAGTGTGGGATAATTAAAGCCTCAGTTGATCTCTGTGGGGGAGGGGATGCTGTGCTTCAGGAAATTTCTACCCCCCCCCCACATAGTTCTTAAAATCTTCCTAACCTCTCTTCCACAATGTTCCCTTTGCCTTGGTGGGTGTGTTGGCAGTGTGATGCTGAGTTCTTTGTAGCCTGTGGGTTTTTGCTTTGATTTATTATTATTATTATTTTCGTGGTAGGGTCTCACTTTAGCTTAGGCTGACCTGGAATTCTCTATGTAGTCTCAGGGTGGCCTTGAACTCCTGGTGACCCTCCTACCTCTGCCTCGCAAGTGCTGAGATTAAAGGCGTGTGCCACCATGCCTGGTAGCTTTGATATGTTTTGATAAATCATTGTGTCTGTCACCATTTCTGTGGAGCTTGTTGTCATTCCAGCAGTGAGAGCAATACACATGTCACTGTTTCTTTGCAACTTCTGTGGCTAGGTGACATACTGCTGGATCTTGGGTCTCCTCAGTATTCTGTGCTATCTATACAATAAAACAGTTTCTCCAAGAGTGAGAGCAGCTTTGGTTAAGGGGTATACACATAGTTATTTGAGAGATTTCTTGGTGTGTGTGCCCATTCTACTTATCCACAGAGCACTGGGGGCTTCTCTTTGGTGTCTGAGATTCCTGGCCGTGAAATTCTAACTTGGTTCCCAGCACCAGGTATGAGCTGTCTCCCTCAGAGCGAGCTTTATATCCAATCAGAGAGCAGTTGGTTACCTGCAGGGGCTGTGTGCCACTATTATGCAGGTGTGTAATTCTTGCCCAGCTGGTTGGTTGTGTAGCTTGCAGGATTGCTTGCTTATTTATGATATTGCTTAGCGCCCCCCCCCCTCCCCCAGCAGCACCCATAGCACCATGAGAATCTGCTAGGAGAGAACTGGGTTACCTCTCAGTTCCAACATGGTCTCTCAGTGTCTTGTGACAGCAGCCTGGGGTGTCTTTAGCAATAGGGTCTTACCTGTCAGCTCTAGTGGGTAACCAAGTGCTTGGCAAGGGCCAGCATTGTTGTGGGGACCACTTGGGCCTCTTTTATTAGTGCTGAACATCCTCCCATTGTAGAGATATGCCACATTTAGTTTGTTCATTCATTAGCTGATAGTCATATCACTTGTTTCAGCTAAGGTAAGGAGAAAAAAGAAAAAGAGAAGAATGTTCAGGATCAAAGCTAATAATGTAAAAGGACTTATGAGAAATACGGGCACTAGTTAACATGCTAAAGAGCAGTACAAGGCACTGGACACATCCAGAATGTAATATTCTTGACAATGACAACAGATTAAGTCTAGTTTCTTTGGGCTGAAAGTATGGCTCAGTAGGTAAGAGTACTTGCTGTGCAAGCATGGGGACTTGAGTTTGACCCGCGTCCATATAAGATGCTGGGCATAGGGTTGGGGCGATGGGCTTGGTAGAAGACGCTTGTAAAGCCTGATGGCTAGATTCAGTTCCCTCGTACTCATGTAATGCCATATACACAAAGTTGTGCATGCATCTGCAGTTTATTTGCAGTGGCAGAAGGCCCTGGTGTGCCCCGCCACACACTCTGTCCTTGCAAATAAATAAACAAACAAAAGTTTAAAAGAAAAGTAATGTGATGGAAATTTTGCCCCCACTCATCATTCTTTATTTAAGGATTCCTGATGTTTCCCTTTCACTATAATTTATTTTATTATTATTATTATTATTATTATTAATTTAATTTTATTTTTTTGGTTTTCTGAGGTAGGGTTTCACTCTGGCTCAGGCTGACCTGGAATTCATGATGGAGTCTCAGGGTAGCCTCAAACTCACGGCAATCCTCCTACCTCTGTCTCTCGAGTGCTGGGATTAAAGGCGTGCGTCAACACACCTGGCAGCCCCACATTTTTTTAGTAGACTAGACTTGACCATGTCTTAAGTTCACAAAGCATAGGCTGCTGAGTAGGGTGTGTTAATAGCTCCTTGTTGCTATAAGGGAGGAAAGGTTTATTTTGGCTCATGGTTTGAGGGGTTTTGGTTCAGCGTGGTGAAGAAAGCATGGTGAGAGCAGCTCATAGTGGTTGCTTACTGGGTGAGCATATCCTTACATTGCAACCAGCCAAGAAGTTGAGAGAGCTAAACTGGAACCAAGGACAGGTACAACCTCCAAAAGCCCTCCCTAGTGATGTACGAACTACTTTCATCAGGCCCTACGCCTAAAGGCTCCTCAGCCTTCAAAGTAGTGCTACAAGCTATGGACCAAATGTTCAGGACATGAGCCTGTGGGTGGCATTCCAGATTCAAACCTTATCAGTAGTTCTTTTGGAGATAATATCTCATGATATAACTCACCTGCCTCCCCCTTCCAAGTCTTGGGATTACAGGTATGTACCACTACCCCTGGACCAAATAGATAACTTTGAAGATTTCCCAATCACAGAAAAGGAGAAAGGCTGTTAACTGAGGCTGGTAATATTGCTTAACAGTGCTGAGATACTGCTTAGTTCATTTATTTATTTCATTTTTAATGCAATTTTAAAATTTTTATTTATTTGAGACAGAGAGAGAGAAAGAAAGTATGGGCATGCCAGGACCTCTTGCCACTGCAAATAAACTCCAGATACATGTGCTGCTTTTTGTGTCTAGCTTTATGTGGTTACTAGGGAATTGAACCCAGGCCAGTAGCCTTTGCTAGCAAACCCCTTTAATCACAGAGCCATCTTTCCAGTCCCTGTAATTATTTTAAATGTTTCATTTATTAACACATGTATGTGTGTGCACACTAGGACCTCTTTCCACTGCAAACCCCAGACACATGTGTTACTTTTTATGTCTGGCTTACCTGGGTGGCTAGAGACTTGAATCCAAATGGCAGGCTTTGGAATCAAGTCCCTTTACTCACTGAGCTATATTTCCAGCCCCACTGCTGACCTAATGGTATTGGATTGATAGGACCCTGTGACTTAATTCTACAACTCTTTTCCTTTACCATTTCAGGCCAGTTATAGGATCTGAGAGCCAAATAGTTAGATTTGTCAGGGCCAGGGAAGTTGGACAGAGTAGACTGTTAGGAAGTTAGAAAAGGATCTAGGCAAGAGTGGTATGAATATAAAATGTCCCCATGGCCTCAAACATTTGTGATTAAGCTTCCTATTCATTCCCCAGTTGAAGGGAGATTTAGGGAGGTGGAGCCTTGTTGGAGGTGATGTGTCACTTGGGGTGGGCCTTAGGACCCAGGTTCAATTTCTCAGGACCCATGTAAGCCAGATGCACAAGGTGGCATATGCATCTGGAGTTCATTTGCAGTGACTGGAAGCCCTTATGTGTCCATTCTCTCTCTTATCTTCCTCTTTCTCTCTCAAATAAATAAATATAATATTAAAAAGTTGTTTCCAGTGTGGGGCTGGAGAGATCGCTCAGCAGGTAAGGTGCTTGCATGCAAAGCTTAACAACCCGGCTTTGAATCCCCACATAAAGCCAGATGCACAGGGCAGCACATGGGTTTGGAGTTCATTTGCAGCCACTGAAGGACTTCATGTGCCAATTATCTCTGTCTGTAAAAACAACAACAACAACAACAAAAAAACCCATCAGCAACACCAACAACAAATGTGTGTGTGTGCATTTGTTTTCGGTCATTTTTTTTGGGGGGGGGGGAGGTTAAGGTAGGATTTTGCTCTAGCCCAAGTGGACCTGGAATTCAGTATGAGGTCTCAGAGTAGCCTCAAACTTAAGAGTGATCCTCCTTCCTCTGTCTCCTAAGTGCTGGGATTAAAGGAATGCACCATCATATCCAGCCACTATGGTTTATTTCTTGTTTTCTTTGGAGTCAAAGACCAGTAGTCCAAGCTGAATTCCAGTTTTTTGTTTGTTTATTTGTGTGTTTGTTTAGTTTTTCCAGGTAGGGTCTCAGTCCAGCTCAGGCTGACCTGGAATTCATTATGTAGTCTCAGGTGGCCTTGAACTCATGGAGATCCTCCTACCTCTGCATCCCAGTGCTGAGATTAAAGGTATATGCCACCATGCCCAGCCACCTTGGTTTATTTCTATTACTTTTTCCCCTTCTTTTAGGTTATATTTTCCTGTGTAATTTTGAGCCTGGTAATTTTCTAATTACATTCCAGACATTATTTTTTTATTTTTATTACCAACTTCCATGATTATAAACAATATCCCATGGTAATGCCCTCCCTCCCCCCACTTTCCCCTTTGAAACTATTCTCCATCATATCCCCTCCCCATCTCAATCAGTCTCTCATCTACTTTTGATGTCATGATCTTTTCCTACACTTATGATGGTCTTATGCAGGCAGTGTCAGGCACTGTGAGTCATGGATATCCAGGCCATTTTGTGTCTGGAGGGATCATGTTGTATGGAGTTCTACCCTTCCTTTGGCTCTTACATTCTTTCTGCTACCTCTTCCACAATAGACCCTGAGTCTTGGAAGGTGTGATAGAGATACTGCAGTGCTGAGCACTCCTGTCATTTCTTCCCATCACCATGATGCCATTTGAGTCATCCCAAGATCACTGCCATCTGAAAAGAGAAGATTCTCTACCAAAAGTGAGAGTAGCATTATTATATTGGTACAGACATTAAACTTTTTAAAAATTTTTATTTTTTATTTTATTAACAACTTCCATGATTATAAAAAAAATACCCCATGATAATACCCTCCCTCCCCCCACTTTCTCCTTTCAAACTCAGTTCTCCATCATACCCCCTCCCCATCTCAATCAGTCACTCTTCTCTACTTTCGATGTCATGATCTTTTCCTCCACTTATGATGGTCTTATGCAGGTAGTGTCAGGCACTGTGAGACCTTGGATATCCAGGCCATTTTGTGTCTGGAGGGAGCATGTTGTATGGAGTCCTACCCTTCCTTTGGTCTTACATTCTTTCTGCCACCTCTTCCACATTAAACCCTGAGCCTTGGAAGGTGTGATAGAGATATTGCAGTTCTGAGCACTGCAGTCATTTCTTTCCATCACCATGATTCCTTCTGAGTCGTCTCAAGGTCACTGCCATCTGAAAAGAGGAGATTCTCTACCAAAAGTGAGAGGAGCATTAATATAAGGGTGTGAACATTAATAGAAGTGCTTACTGGGCAGTAGTATATATATTTAGCCAGACAGCAGCAGACATTACACCCCTAGGTCTCATGATTACCCCTGTTTTAAGTTTTCCGTATCATGGATGTATTCCCTCCCATGGAGTGGGCCTCCAGTCCAATTAGAGGGCAGTTGGTTTCTCCCATAACAGACATGCCACTATTCCACCCATTGGGTCATTTGGCCTGGCTGGCCAAATATAAGGCTTGCAGTGTCCACTGTTGAGTATCTTCACTGTTGATTTCTCTTTCTCCCATTGAACTGCATACAGAATGGCTTCTTCCAGCTTTCTGTCAGCTCGTCTGCACAGACATTAAATTAAAAAAAAAATTTTATTTCTCTTATTTATTTGAGAGGGGGGGCAGATAAAGAGCGAATGTACATACCATATCCTTCAGCCACTGCAAACGAACTCCAGATGCATGTGCCACCTTTTGCTTTGAGTTTGCAGGCAAGTGCTTTAACTGCTAAGCCATTTCCCTAGCCCGAGACATTAAAATTTTATTGCTTTGGGCATTTCAATTTTTCTTTTATATTCCTATAAATACTCTTGGCTTTTGTTCTGGGTTGCTGTTAACTTACTTGGGACTATTTTGATTTTTCAAGACCGACTTGTGGATTTGTTAGGGTGAAGCCAAAGCAGCCTTTATTCTGTATACCTCTGTTGGCAAGTGAAGCTTTTCTAGGTATTCGACCTGATGCCCCACATGTTGCAAGGTCTTTGTATCTCTGGTTTGTGTCAAACCAGGCTATTACTATCTGGTTGTGAGCTCCAGGGATTGTTTGTTCTTTCTGCTGGTTTTATTTCCCAACCATGTGGCCATTTTTACTCAAGTCATGCATTTGGTATTTGGCCACAGCTTCCTAAGCACCCTCTGTAGATCTGGAATTCTTGTTGTTCTGGTTCTTTCTTCTGCTCTGCAAATTCTAACTGCTCCAGTCTTTTCATTCTGAACTCTTGTTTCCCAAATTCAGCAAGACCACTTGTCCCCTTTTGTATTTCCCCTCCAGTGCTGCTGTCTGGAAACTATCTCCAGGACAGGAAAGTGGGGCAATTGCAGGAGCTACCTCATCCCTCTTCTTTCAGGGATCACAGTCTTTTTCTGTTTCTTGACCACTGTCTAAACATTTAATTAGTGTTGTTCTGTTCTTTTTATGGCAATGGGGTAGGTAATCCTTTACTGGTGAAGTGGAGGTCACAGTAGGAGTAATGACAAAGGAAAGGAAGTGTTGATTTTGTGATTTTATAGATGTCACATTTTCAATAAGGAATTGAAAGGCAAAAGAAACAGTGGAAATGTGAGAGGTGAGTAGGTTGACAAGGCCAAGAGTGCTGAGGTCTGTAGATGATAACACAGTATTTATGTGTAAAGGGGATTAGCTAAACCACATTCCTAAAAAAGCAACTATTTGATGGAAAAAATTGAAAAAAAATGTGTTTATGAGTAACCAATTGATTTTTTTTTTGAGGTAGGGTCTCACTCTAGCTCAGGCTGACCTGGAATTCACTTTGTAGTCTCAGGGTGGCCTTCAGGGTGATCCTCCTACCTCTGTTTCCCAAGTGCTGGGATTAAAGATGTGTGCCACCACACCTGGCTTTTTTTTGTTGTTGTTGTTTTTGAGATATGGACTCACTCTAGTCCAGGCTGACCTGGAATTCATTATATAGTCTCTGGGTGCCCTCAAACTCATGACAATCCTCCTACCTTTGTCTCCTAGGTGCTGGAATTAAGAGCATATGCCACCACACCCTGCTCTAATCAGTTGATTTAAAAATTTTTTATTTAGTGAGTTATTTGCAAGGAGAGAGAAAGAGGTAGAATGGTTGTTGCAGGGTGTCTAGCCACTGCAAATTTGCTACCTTGTGCATCTGGCTTACATGGGGACTGGGGAATTGAGCCTCAGTCTTTATACTTCCCAGGCAAGTACCTTGACTGCTAAGCCATCTCTCCAGCCCCTGCAATTAATTTTTGAATGGATTTAAGACCCAGTACATGGAAGCCATGTACTGAAAACCTAGCCAAAGGACTGTGGTTGGAAGGGCCCGAGGCCCTAGTGGAGTAGCTGCTACTGTTGTTTGGCCAAATGGACATGTTGTACCTGTTAAACTTGTCTTCTAAATAAGTATATTTATGCCCATAATTAGAACTGCTCTCAGATTTGGTTCAAAAGACTTCTTTTAAAAAATAATCTGGCCTGGAGTGATGGCTTAGCAGTTAAGATACTTGCCTGCAAAGCCTAAGGATCCCAAGGTCACTTCATCTGAAAAGAGAAGCTTCTCTAACCAAAAGTAAGAGTAGCATAAATATACGGGTATGAACATTAAGAGAAGTGCTTCCTGGACAGTTTGGTGAGCATAGCATATACACACTTAGCCAGACATCAGCAGACGTTACACCCCTAGGGCTCATGACTACTGCTATTGTAGGTTTTCGGTATCAGGGATGTATTCCCTCCCATGGAGCAGGCCTCCAGTCTAGGTAGAGAGCAGTTGGTTTCTTCCATAACAGACATGCCACTATTGCACCCGTTGGCTCATTTGGCCTCGCTGGCCAAATTTAAGGCTTGCAGTGTCCACTGTTGCTATCTTCACTGATTTCACTCTTTCCCATTGAACTGCATGCCTACTCTCTGTCCTTGCATATACATACATACATACATACATACATAGTTGTTTGTTTTGTTTTGTTCTTTTGAGGTAGGGTCTCACTCTGACTCAGGCTGACCTGGAATTCACCATGTAGTTCTAGGGTGGCCTTGAACTCACAGTGATCCTCCTATCTCTGCCTCCCAAGTGCTGGGATAAAAGGTGTGCACCACTGTGCTTGGCTTAAGTAAAATATTCTTAAGTTAAAAAAAAACAACACTGAATTATAGGGCTGGAGAGGTGACTTAGCAGTTAAAGGGCTCGCCTGCGAAGCCTAAGGACCCAGGTTTGATTCCCCACTACCCATGTAAGCCAGATGCACAGTATGGCGCATGCGTCTGGGGTTCGTTTGCAGTGGCTAGAGGCTCTGGCATGCCCATTTTCTCTCTCTATATATATGCCTCTTTCTCTCAAATAAATAAATACATATTTTTAAAAAAGTTACTTATAGTAAAACTAGAATCAATTCATTTCATAAAGTGTGCTGTGTGTTTTATCCCCCCCTTCAGCAATTTAATTAATGTGTCAAAAGCATCTAGGGATAAATGGCCATTGGGACGACTCTGTTAGATTAATAAATGGGATAGAGTCCTTATGTCCTTGTCAAGATGATGTGGTAAAAATAAAACCAGAGCAACCTAATTTTGACCTTACAGATAAGGTTGGATCTTCATCTCAAAATACAAATTCAGCAACTATAGCTAGAAGTTCCTCTCTCTCCTAGGAGTTGATGCTAAAAATAAAACCTTCATTTTCTCTTTCTCTTCCTTCAGTAAGTTAGTAGTGGTTTTACTTTTGAACAGACTGAGCATATGACCTAACCCATTGTTTCTGCTGTAGGCTCTTCGATACTTGGCAGAATGTCGTGCAAACAGAGACAAGATGAAAGGAGAACTTGGTATGATGCTAAGCTTGCAAAACGTTATACAAAAGTAAGTACCATAGATAGTATCCTTTAATGTATTAGAAACAGGGATAAATAGCCTAATAATGGTACCAAACTGACTGTATTTGCTGAATACAAAACTAATTGATTAAAAAAATTAAAAAAAGAAAAAGGGATTAAATATAAACTCATAGCTCATAATCTACTAAAATTTTACTTTCTTTTTTGAGACTTAAAAAAAATCCATTTATTTATTTGAGAAAGAGAGACAGTGAGTGACTACAGGCATACCAGTGGCCTTTTGCCACTGCAAACGAACTCCAACCATCTCCTAGCCCATGTTATTTTTTTTTTTTTACCATGCTATTTTTTTATTTTTATTTTTTTAATCTTAGATTATTAGATTATTTTAGTTTTGGTGGCTGCCCCCCCCCCCCCCCCGCACACACAAATAGTAAGGATCTCACTCTATCATTGGCTGACCTGGATCTCACTCTAGTCCCAGGCTGGCCTTGAACTCATAGTGATCCTCCTACCTCTACCTCCTAAGTACTGGGATCAAAGGCATGTCCCAGCATACATGGCTGTTTTTTCCCCCCTTGTTTTTTCAAGGTAGAGTCTTCCTGTAGCCCAGGCTGACCTGGAATTTACTATGTAGTCTCATAGTGTGGCTGGCTATTCTTTTAACTCTTTTTTTTTTTTAATTAATTATTTTTTTTTTCGAGGTAGGGTCTCACTGTAGCCCAGGCTGACCTGGAATTCACTATGGAGTCTCAGGGTGGTCTCGAACTCACAGCGATCCTTCTACCTGTGCCTCCCAAGTACTGGTATTAAAGGCGTGCGCCACCACGCCTGGCTAATTAATTTATTTTTTATTAACAACTTCCATGATTGTGAACAACATCTCATGGTAATGCCCTCCCTCCCCCAACTTTCCTCTTTGAAACTCCACTCTCCATCATATTCTCTCCCCCTTTCAGTCAGTCTCTCTTTTATTTTTATGTCATGATCTCTTCCTCCTATTATGAAGGTCTTGTGTAGGTAGTGTCAGGCACTACCTACACAAGTATCTTCACTGGTGATTTCTCTCTCTCCCGTTAAACTGCATGCAGAGTGGTTTCTTCCAGTGCTCTATCAGCTGGTCTACATGGAGGAGGTTATCAGCTCAGTTCCGGCAGGATTTCTCAGTGGCCTTGCAGCCCAAGTATGTGGAGTCTTCAGCAATAAGGTCTTACCATCTATTCCTGGTGGGAAACTAAGGGCCTTGGCAATGGCCTGAAATGTTTTGGGGGCATCAGGAACCTCCCTGGCCAACACCTCACTGAAAGGTATCCCATCTCTGGCACTGAAAATTTTCTGGTAGTAATCTATGGCTCCTGAGTGTTCCATTGTTCAAAAAATGGGTTTCCATATGGTGTATTTATATCCTCTTAGATTTTGATTAGCCCTCTCTCCATCTTTCCTTTACGCAATCTCTTCCCCTGACCTCACTTGGGCCTTTTCACCCCCATTATTCTATTCTTCTACTTACATATGCACAATACCATCCTATTAAGTACCCCCTCACTTCCATTCTATTCCCTTTATATCTCCTTGCTAGCTTACTGGCCTCTGCTATTGAGATTTCTTCCTACTGACACAGAAGTCCAGTCAACTATAGCTAGGATCTACATATGAGAGAGAACATGCAACATTTGACTTTCTGGGCCTGGGTTACCTTGCTTAGTGTAATCCTTTCCAGATCCATCCATTTTCCTGAAAATTTCATAACTTAATTGTTCTTTACTGCTAAGTAGAGCTTTTATAACAATATCATGATCCCACCCCTTTTTCCTCCTCACAGATCCCCCCTTCACTGAATCCCTTCTTTTCAATTAGTCTGTTTTCTATTATGATGTCATCATTTTTCCCCCTCCTGTTATTCAGGGCTTACATAAGTAACATCAGCCATTGTGAGGTGATAAATATCAAGGCTGCTTTGTGTCTGAAAGATACAGCATTATAAGCAACGCTCCTCTTCCTTTGATTCCCACTTTTTTTTTTTTTTTGGTTTTTTGAGGTAGGGTCTCACTCTGGTACAGGCTTACCTGGAGTTAACTATGTAGTCTCAGGGTGGCCTTGAACGCTTGGTGATCCTCCTACCTCTGCCTCCCAAGTACTGGGATTAAAGTCGTGCGCCACCACGCCCGACTGACTCCCAAATTTTTTCCGCCACCTCTTGTGAAATGGTCCCTGAGTCTTGGAGGATATGATACAGATAACTCAGTGCAGAACATTCCACTATCTCTTTTTAGTACTTTGGCCATATTTTTGGTAAATAATTTATTTTTATTTATTTATTTGAGAGAGAGGAAGAGGCAGATACAGAGAGAATGGGTGCATCAGGACCTCCAGCCATTGCAAATGAACTCCAGATTCATGCGCCACCTTGTGCATCTGGCTTATGTGGGTCCTGGGGAATTGAACCTGGGTCCTTTGGCTTTATAGGCAAGTGCTTTAACTGCTAATCTCTCCAGCTCTAGTTTGGCCAGTTTTGAGTCACCCTAGTGGACACTGCCATCTAAAAAGAGAAGCTTCTCTAGCCAAAAGTCAAGTAATTAATATGTGGGCATAAACATAAGTGTTTAGAAGGCACTTTGGTGGGCAAAATGTATGCATTTAGGCAGACAATAGTAGTTACTCCCCAATGCTTATGACCTACCCATCCATAGGCTTTTGACTAGGTCTGCAATACCTGGCATGAATTCCCTCCCATGGAGCAGGCTTCAAGTCCAATCAGAGAGAAGTTGTTTTTTCCAATAACTGATGTGTCAGCGTTATACCAGTTGGTACATTTGGTTTGGCTGGCTAGTCGTAAAGTTTGCAGGGTCCACTGCTGGTTAAGACTGGACGACTTCTCTCTTACAAAAGGCTGTGTATTGCATAGTTGTTTCCAGCATCCTGACTAATAGTCAAAGGGAGGAGACTTACATCAGCTCCACCTTGATTTCTCAGTGACATGCAGCCTAAGTATGTGGAGTCTTTAGCAGTAGAGTCTTACAGTCTAGTTCTGGTGGGCAACTGAGAGCACTGGAAATAACCTATAATGGTTTTTGTTTGTTTGTTTTTGTTTTTTTTGAGGTGGGGTCTCACTCTGGCCCAGGCTGACCTGGAATTCACTATGGAGTCTCAGGGTGGCTTCAAATGCATGGCAATCCTCCTACCTCTGCCTCCCAAGTGCTGGGATTAAAAGTGTGTGCTACCACGTCTGGCTGCCTATAGAGTTTTGTGGGTATTGGGCTCTGTGGCCAACTATACACTGGAAGGTATCCACCCCCTGGCACTGAAAGTATTCTAATAACAACCTATATCTTCTGGGCACAGCATTATCCATGCCCACAGGGTTTGTCTGCTCAAACTCACTCTCTTTTTTTCTTTTTTTTTAAGAAAGAGAGTGAGAGGCAGAGAGAGAAAGAGAGAGCATAGGTGCGCCAGGGCCTTCAGCCACTGCAAAGGAACTCCAGATGCATGTGCTACCTTGTGCGTCTGGCTTACATGGATACTGGGGAATTGAACCTGGGTCTTTAGGCTTCTTAGGCAAACACCTTAACCACTAAGCCATCTCTTCAACTTCCCTCCCCCGCCACACTTTTTTTTTTTTTTTTTAGTTTTTTTTTTTAGTTTTTTGAGGTAGGGTCTTGCTCTAGCCCAGGCTGATCTAGAATGGAATTCACTATGTAGTCTCAGGGTGTCCTTGAATTCCCAGTGATTCTCCTACCTCTGTCTCCTGAGTACTGGGATTAAAGGCATGTACCACCATGTCTTGTTCCAAACTCTCTTTAAAAACATATTTATTAGTTGGATGTGGTGGCACATACTTTGTTCTCTTCCAATTCCTGCTAAATCTCTTGTTTGTGGGGAGAGATGACCCAGTGACTTTAATCTGGGTTGCTTACATGAGCATGGACAGTAGCTGTTCCATTCAAGAAAATGTCTCCTCTTCCCAACTGCAGACAGTTTTTTCCCCTCCAAGGTAGGTTCTGTTCTTACTCTAGCCCAGACTGACCTGGAATTCACTATGTAGTCTCAGGCTGGTCTCAAACTTATAGCTATCCTCCTACCTCTGCCTCCCAAGTGCCGGGATTAAAGGTGTGTGCCACTATACCTAGCTATAAATCTTTTTTTTTTTTTTCCTGAATTAAGTTTCATTTATTCTAGGGCAAACTCAAAAGGGTTTCTCTTTTTCTTTTTTTGATTTTCTTTTTTAGCAAATCCTAGCACATTAACAAAAAAAATCTGTACATTTGCCATGATACACCTGGAAGTGAAACAAATAAAATATAAATACAGATATGGATATAACATGAAAAAGCCTTAAAAAAAAAAAACCCAAAAAACAAAACAAACCATACCCAACTTGGGGTATGGGGACCATGCATGTGAACACAGCACCAACCAAACTATTTTGTTGGCTGATATTTTTCAGAGCATTTTGTTTCCATTTCCAAACATTGTTAGCAGAGTCCTGTAGGGTTCTACAAAGTTCTTATTTGCTGTCCTTTAAAAGTATGTTTCAGTAAGTGTGGTGGGGAAATAAACAGGTTTCTGAGACAAAACTGGTCATGTTACCTGCAGAGGGTGTTGGTAAGCTAGTAGTGAGCCACAGTACAAGTCTTTTTTTTGAAGGGAGGTCCAACAGTATATCTTTATGGCTTTTGAAAGTGGGTTAACTAAAATCTATCAGTGCATTTTAATACAATGTTAGTATGATTATCAGAAGGTTAATAAAATGGTGTGTTTTGGCTTTGAATGTTTAATATTATGTTGTGAACTTAGCTTATGACATGGATATGACACTCTTTTTGAAAAATTATTTATTTAAAGTTGAGCATGATGGCTCATGCCTTTAATCCCAGCACACGGGAGGCAGAGGTAGGAGGATTGCCATGAGTTTACGGCTGTCCTGAGACTACATAGTGAATTCCAGATCAGCCTGAGCTAGAGTGAAACCCTACTTTGAAAAACAAAACAAAAATTATTTATTTATCTGAGAGGGGAGAGAGAGATAGAGAGAGAGAGAATGTGGGTGCCAGGGCCTCTACCCATTGCAAACAAACTAGATGCATTGCCACCTTGTTCATCTGAGTTTATGTGGGTACAGGGGAATTGAACTTGGGTCCTTTGGCTTTGTAGCAAAGCACCTTTATTGCTAAGCCATCTTTCCACAGCCCTTATACTCTTTTTTTTGGGGGGGGGGTTCACGGTTTCAAGGAATGGTTTCAGAGAGCTCAGGTTGCTTTGCTATTATAATTCTATTTTAAAATTATTTATTTATTTGAGAGAGAGAATGGGCACGCCAGGGCATCCCGCTGCTGCAAACAAACATGTGCCACCTTGTGCATCTGGCTTATGTGCATCCTGGAGAACTGAATCTGGGTCCTTTGGCTTTGCAGGCAAGCATATTAAATGCTAAGCCATCTCTCCAGCCCTTATAAATCTTCATATCTACTTCATTCTGGTACCTTTCCTCATGCCTCTGCAACTGAAGTGACACTTTCAGTACCTGTTCTTAATATACTATTTTGTATTTTTATATGTGCTACCAGATATAGTTAGTTGATTTATTCTTTTTCTAATTTAACTAGTTTGTGAATTGATTGTTATCCATCCTAATGTCATCACATTGGTAAGCCACAGTACAAGAGATCTATATTATAGAACTCAGTTGTTTTCTTTAATGTTACTGTTTCATGACAATGAGCTTGTCAGGATGGGAATAGAAGCAGACTTTCTGAGCAGCATTTCTGGAAGTGTCATGTAGCTGTATAGCTGCGGAGCTATACAACTAAGGTAGTGCAGGTCGGTGATGCTCATACTCCAGAAAGACCTAGAGAACAACAAACATGTTAACTGACGAGAGCCTTACATCCAGCAGGGGCTATTGAGAAACAAAACAAGTACGGAAGAGGAGTGGAAGCTTCCCCTTACTTGGGAAGCAGAGAAGACTATTTTATAAAACAGGGAAGCTTGTAAGTTTTTATCTTTTAATCACCATCTTCTTCTGTATTGGACAATTTTGCTAAGGTTTTTTTGTTTTTTCTTTTGACATAGGGTCTTGCTCTAGCCCAGGCTGACCTGAAATTCACTATGTAGTCTCAGTGTGGCCTCAAGCTCATAGAAATCCTTCTACCTCTACCTCGCAAGTGCTGGGATCAAAGGCATGCTCCTCCATGCCCAGCTCATAGGACTTTTTTTTTTTTAATCTGCATGTTGCATTTATTAAATACATTAAATTCTGCAATGTAACAAAACGTTTTCTGCATATGAAATTCAAAACACAGTTTTAAATGAATAAAGGATGGCTCACTTCATTTTTGTTTTTGTACAACTAGTGTTCTGCACACTAGCTCAGCTCCCCATATGACCTGTTTGTTCTTTTTCATTTGACTTTGTTCACAGAGTAGCACATAGTACAATAAGAGTGCTGGATAAAAACATGAGGTACGAAAGTGGTTTAGAGCAGAGGTCTCATAGGACTTTAAAAAATAACATTTGGCAGAAAGTTTTATTTGTGTTGAGTCAAATTGACACAGATTGACAATTGGATCAATACCCAAGTCACTGCTACTTTTAAGTTCTTTAATTGTGAAGAGAATTTTAAGCTCTCTGTCACTCACATTTATTTATTTCATTTATTTGAGAAAGAGAAAGGGGGGACGAGAGAATGAGAATTGGCATGGGCATGCCAGGGCCTTCAGCTGCTGCAACCAAATTCCAGAAGCATGTACCACCTTGTGCATCTGGCTTATTTGGGTCCTGGGGAATTGCACCTTGGTCATTTAGCTTTGCAGGCTAGCACCTTAAGTGCTAATCCATCTCTCCAGCCCTAGAACCTTTCTTTTTTTTAAATTGTAATTTTAGGCCTAATCTTTTTGTGAGGAAAGTTTTTGAAAATATCAATTTAGGAAAAATTTAATCCAGTTTAATACATTTGTCAATTGATATTTAAAGAGCAACATTTCTGACATAATATGTAGGCACTTATGGCTGTGTAGTAAGAGGTATATTATAAATAAAATTGGCTTTAATAAAACATGGCATCTCACTCTCTCTGCCCTCCCCACATGATGCAGTAGTAAGCGCAGCACTGATTCCTGTCCAACTCCTGAGTGCTGCTGAGAGCAGCTTCACCCTTTGCACCACAAAAATGGTGGGCACTATGAGGGAAAAACACCAAGAATAAGGTGGAGGAGGTGCTAGAAGAAGAGGAAGAGAAATATGTAGTGGAAAAAATTCTCAATCTATGAGTTGTTAAAGGAAAAATAGACTATCTCCTGAAGTGGAAGGTGTCTCAGGTGAGAACAACACATGGGAACCAGAAGAGAACTTGGATTGTCCTGACCTGATTGCTGAGAAAATGGCAAATGAGACAGATCAGAGGGAGGCCAGCACAAAGTTGATTCTGATTCTGAAGATAGGCAAAGGAGAGCAAACCAAATAAGAAAAAAGAGGAGTCAGAAGTCACAAGGCTTTGCCTGAGGTTTGGAGCCAGAACGGATTGATTGGAGCTACAGACTCCAGTGGAGAGCTTATGTTCCTGATGAAACAGGAAAACTCTGGTGAGGCTGACCTGGTCCCTGCCATGGAAGCTAATGTCAAGTGTCAACGGGTTGTCATATCCTTGTATTAGGAAAGGCTGATGTGATATTCCTACCTCTCAGAGGATGATGACAGAAAAGATGACAGGAATTAACTCTCTCAGTATCAGCCAGCCCCTGTCACCTGTTGACTATGGCTTTAAAGTGAATAGAGAAGGAACCCACCATAAATGTGGCTTGAGAAGATGTCCTTTGAAGAGCCAGCATAGGGCTGCACCTTTAATCTGAGCACTCAGGAGGCAGAGGTAGGAGGATCGCTGTGAATTCGAGGCTAGCCTGGGACAATGGAGCAAGTTCCAGGTCAGCCTGGGCTAGAGTGAGACCTTACCAAGAACACAAACAAAACAAAAACAGCAACACCACCGAAAAAGAGCCAGCATAGTTTCTGTGCCCTGCAGCAACCCAAGTGCTTTAAAGCTTTTCCAAGCTGTATAGGTTGTATGCCCGTCCCAGTGGAGGGGAAAGGGTAAGTGTTTCAAGGTAACCCGTTCTGCACTTCGCTGAGAAAGGCAAAGGGCCTTCTATGAAGGACAAAACCTGTAGAACTGTGTGTGGGAGAGAGCAAAAAGATACTGTTGATCTTCAAAGAGCATATTCACAACCCACAGCCTTCTTCCCAATGGTGTTCGCTGTATTTTTACAGGGTAGCATGCATGTAGTTTTTGGCTGTTACTGATGTACTAATTGGGGGTAGGAGGGATGGGGCAGGGAAGAGAGGAGATTGACAGGATGATTTTGGTTAAAATTAGGAGCCTGATTGGGGAAATGGTGAAGCAATGGACAGAACAGCTAGCTGGTGATTTAGTTCTCAGTTCAGAATGCTTTACCTTCTCAAAATATTTTATTGGCACCAGAAAGGCCAAAGATCCCCAAGAGACTGCTTCAAAGCTGTGATGTTCCCTACCTGAGCTCCGTGTTGCCCATAAAGGACAAAATTAATCAAATTAACTAAATTAGCCAAAGCTGCCAATTTAGAGATGGAAACTGAAGCAGGAAAGTCTTAAATTGTAGAATCTATTCAACCAGATCATTTGGCCTTAGAGGTGCTAACATTGAAATTAGAAGAAGAAAAGAGATCCTTTCTTTTCCAATCATGAAGTTATAAATACCAGCTTATACCAGCTTGTCTTTCCAAGCCACTGGCTGAAGTATTGCTTAAATTGAGGACTAACCATTTAGTACATAACTCTGTTGGGCAGTATTTCATACCCGAACCATCACACCAGCTTTGTATTTTTGATATTCTCAGGACACTTCTTTTTCAAAGATTTTATTTATTTATTTATTTATGAATGAATGACAGAGGGAGAGGGAGAGAGAATGGGCATGCCAGCGCCTCTAGCCACTGCAAATGAACTCCAGATGCATGCGCCACCATGTGCATCTGGCTTATGTGGGACCTGGAGAATCGAACCTGGGTCTTTAGGCTTTGCAGGCATGCATCTTAACTGCTAAGCCATCTCTCCAGCCCCTGCTTTGTTTTTTAGTCTTAGATATACCATTATAAAATATTGGTTATCATTCTTTTTGCTGAAGTTTTCCCAGACACCTCTTCATAATTGAAATTCCTTTTCCTGTATATTGCTCAAGAAAAGCTGAAACATTTGCCTTATTTCATGTTTAAAACTATTGACTCTCTGACTTCATTGTTACTAAAACAGGACAGTTGTCCTTCTTAGTAATGTTTGTTTTTCATTAAGATTAGAAACGGGGGCCAGAGAGAGGGAAAGAGGAAGAGAGAGAGAGAGAGAGAGAGAGAGAATGGGTGAGCGCCAGGGCTTCTTGCCACTGCAAATGGATTCCAGATGCATGTACTACCCTGTGCATCTGGCTTGTGTGGGTAATGGGGAATTGAACCGAGGTCCTTTGGCTTGGCAAGCTAGCACCTTAACCGCTAAGCCATCTCTCCAGCCCTTGGTTGGCTTTTAAAAAAATTAATTAATTGAACTTTATGAGCATATTACATATTGGTCATATTCCCATTGGGTTATACTTATTTTTTTTGGTTTTTGAGCTAGGGTCTCACTCTAGCTCAGGCTGTCCTGAAATTCACTGTGTAGTCTCAGGGTAGCCTTGAACTCATGTCAATCCTCCTACCTCTGCCTCCTGAGTGCTGGGATTAAAGGCATTTGCTACCACTCCTGGCTTGTTTTTTTTTTTTTATTAATTTTTTTTTTTTTTTTTTTTTTTTTTTTTTTTTGGTTTTTCGAGGTAGGGTCTCACTCTGGTCTAGGCTGACCTGGAATTAACTCTGTAGTCTCAGGGTGGCCTTGAACTCATGGCGATCCTCCTACCTCTGCCTTCCGAGTGCTGGGATTAAAGGTGTGCGCCACCACGCCAGGCTTTTTAAAATACTTTTGATAATTTTATTTTTATTTATTTGAGAGTGACAGAGAGAAAAAGAGGGAGAGACAAAGAGAGAATGGGCGTGCCACGGTCTCCAGCCACTGCAAGCGAACTCCAGATGCGTTTGCCCCCTTGTGCATCTGGCTAATGTGGGTCCTGGGGAATTGAGTCTCAAACCGGGGTCCTTAGGCTTCACAGGCAAGCGCTTAACCGCTAAGCCATCTCTCCAGCCCTAAATTTTTATTAACAACTTCCATGGTTATAAAAAATATCCCATGGTAATACTCTCCCTCCCCCCACTTTCCCCTTTGAAACACCATTCCCCATCATGTCCCCTCCCTATATCAATCAGTCTCTCTTTTAATTTTGATGTCTTGATCCTTTCCTCCTCTTATGATGGTCTTATGTAGGTAGTGTCAAGCACTGTGAGTTCATGGATATCCAGGCCATTTTGTGTCTGTAGGGAACACGTAACTCTTAAGTTTATGGGGGACACCTGAATCAAGCCACCACATTCCACCCCTGGCCCCATAAACTGATATCCGTACATGATGTAAAATGCAGTGCATTTAGTCCAACTTTAAAAGTCCCCAAGTTTGTTTTTTTAATCAATCCTAATGATGTTCAAACATCCCCATAGTCCTAGATCTTTTAACTAAACCATAATTCCAAAAAATCCCCCTAAAGCCCGTAATAGCACAGAATAAACATTGACACTACAAAAGATGGCATTGGGCATAGCAAAGACATATTCAGCCAATGTAAGATTTAAAAAACCAGGGCAAACCTGAACCTCTGTAGCTTCAAGTCCAACAATTCAAGCCAGTGACACATCTCCAAGACTGATATTTCTAACCAGCAACAAGTCTCTGGTATTTCAATTCTGCCCCTCCAGCTAGGCTACTCACAGTTCTAGAAAACTTCATCCAGAACTGGCAGCTTTCCTTCTCATGGTCCCAGCATCTCTACTGGGTCTCCACTGCAACCCACAGTTCATCCTCATGGCCCCATGGGGTCTCCATGCAGGCATCCAGCAAACCTGTTTCACACAGCCCATGGCCATTTCCAAAACACAAGACTGTGTTGCAAACTCAATGACCCTCCCTTTCCTGCATTTCTCATACTCCACAATACCAGGTAGGGTGCCAATTTGTTAATCCAGGAGGGAGTAAAGCAGACTTTGAAGAACAGGACACTCCCTGAGCACTCAGGCACCTTCAAAAGAGTCTACCTTCTTCCTATTGACCCAGTGCAGATCAGCTGACCTAATCTCAATGGTTGTAATCTTTCAAACAATTTGCAAGTGAATGGGCAGAAGTTTAGGTTCAAAGATTTCATTTTTTTCTGTGCCATATCCCTCTGTCCTTTTCTACGCAGTACAACCCTGCGCAGCTTCTTCTTAGGACATGGCCATAATAGCAAGCTTCTCAAACTATTTCTAGCCCAGTCCAAGCAAAGCTCTTTCTCACCCTCATAAGCCAACCCTAACAGTCTATAGTTCTTACTGCACTCAGGCCTTTCAACTCTGACCAGAATAATCCTTTAATCTGTACTTACAGCACTGCAAGGTGTCTCTTAGGCCAAGGTTTCAAATCCTTCCACAGTCCTCTTGAAAATCAGCTCCAAAAGGCTAACGCCACATAGTCAGGTGTCTGGCAGCAACCCCACTCTTGGTACCACTTTACTGTTGCAGTCAGGTTCACATTGCTGGCAGACATCACACAGCCAAGAGCAGCTTGTGGGAAAAAGAGGTTTATTTTGTCTTACAGGCTTGAGGAGGAAGCTCCATGATGGCAGGGAAATGACGACATGAGCAGAGGGTGGACATCACTCTTTGGCCAATGTAAGGTGGACCATAGCAACAGGAGAGTGTGCCAAACACTGGCAAGGGGAAACTGGCTATAACACCCATAAGCCCACCCCCAACAATACCCTCTTTCCAGGAGGCATTAATTCTCAAATCTCCATCCTCTGGGAACCTAGCATTCAGAACATCTACATTTTTGGGGGATACCTGAATCAAACCACCACACACAGTCTTCATTTTACTTTGGGTTTAGAAAAATCTAGATTGTGCATCATGGTAGTATTTATTCCTTTTCTACTTTATGGAAAAGTTTGAGAAGCATTGGTTTTAGTTCTTCCATGAAGGTCTGATAAAATTCACCAGTGAATACACCTGTGCCTTCTTTTAGTTGGGAGATTTTTTTTATAACTCTTTTGATCTCCATAGTTGTTATAGGTCTATTTAAATTATTTATCTCATCTTGATTTAATTATGATAGGTCATATAAAGCTAGGGAATCAGCCATTTCTTTCAGATTTCCAAACTTAGTAGAGTGTATGTTTTTAAAGTATGTCCTTATGATTTTCTGAGTTTCTTTGGTATTTGTTGTAATGGTGCCTTTTTCATCTCTAAATGTAGTCATTTGTGTCTCTTCTTTCTTTCTTTTGGTTAGATTTGCAAAGGGTTTATCAAGCTTGTTTACCTTTCAAAGAGCCAACTCATTGTTTCATTGATTCTTTGTATTATATATATATTTTTATTTTCTATTTCATTAATTTCTTCCCTAATCTTTATTATTTCTTCCCATGTACTGCTTTTGGTTTGTTGTTCTTTTTCCAAGGCCTTAAGATGAAGAATTAATTTGTGTACTTGTGTGTGGCCTTTCTAATTTCTTTTTTTTTTGTGTGTGTTTTTTTCTTCAAAAGTTTTAAAAATATTTTTTGTTCATTTTTTATTTATTTATTTGAGAGCCACAGACACAGAGAGAAAGACAGATACACACAGAGAGAGAGAATGGGCGTGCCAGGGCTTCTAGCCACTGCAGACGAACTCCAGTTGCGTGTGCCCCCTTGTACACCTGGCTAATGTGGGTCCTGGGGAACTGAGCCTCGAACTGGGGTCTTTAAGGCTTCACAGGCAAGCGCTTAACTGCTAAGCCATCTCTCTAGCCCTTCTTCCAAGTTTCTATTAAGAACTTCCATGATTATAAAAAATACCCCATGGCAATACCCTCCCTTCCCCCACTTTCCCCTTTGAAACTCCATTCTCTATCCTACCCCCTCCCTATCTCAATGAATCTCTTAATTTTGATGTCATGATCTTTTCCTCCTCTTATGATGGTCTTGTGCAGGTAGTGTCAGGCACTGTGAGGCTATGGATATCCAGGCCCTTTTGTGTTTGGAGCAAGCATGTTGTATGGAGTCCTAACCTTCCTTTGGCTCTTACATTCTTTCCACCAACTGTTCCGCATAGACCCTGAGCCTTGGAAGGTGTGATAGAGATATTGCAGTGCTGAGCACTGTGGTCACTTCTTTCTATCACCATGATACCTTCTGAGTCGTCCCAAGGTCACTGCCATCTGCAAAGAGAAGATTCACTATCAAAAGTGAGAGTAGCATTAATATTAGGGTATGGACATTAGTAGAAGTCCCTAAATTTTTAAAATATTTTTAATTTTTATTTATTTAAAAAAAATTTTTTTGTTTTGTTTTGGTTTTTTGAGATGGGTCTCGCGCTAGCCCAGGCTGACCTGGAATTCACTATGTAGTCTCAGGGTGGCCTCGAACTCACGGCGATCCTCTTACCTCTGCCTCCCAAGTGCTGGGATTAAAGGTGTGCGCCACCATGCCCGGCTTTACATTTTTTTTTTTGGTTTTTTCAAGGTAGGGTCTCACTCTGGTCCAGGCTGACCTGGAATTAACTCTGTCATCTCAGGGTGGCCTTGAACTCATGGCAATCCTCCTCTGCCTCCCAAGTGCTGGGATTAAAGGCGTGCGCCACCACGCCCGGCTTAAATATTTTTAATTAAATTTATTTATTTATTTATGAAAGAGAAAGAGAGATAGAGAGAATTGGTGCATACCAGGCTCTCTAGCCACTGCAAAATGTGCCACCATGTACATCTGTCTTGTGTGGGTAATTATACCTGGGTCCTTAGGCTTTACAGGAGGCAGAGGTAGGAGGATCACCGTGAGTTCAAGGCCACCCTGAGACTACATAGTGAATTCCAGGTCAGCCTGAACTAGTAGTGAGACCCTACCAAAACAACAGCAACAAAAAAAGGATGACTGAAAATTCTACTTGATATATAATAAAGGTCAGAGTTTAGCTTTTAGTTTAGTTGTTGTCCCCTCCCCCCCCTCGCGAGGTAGGGACTCCCTCTAACTCAGGCTGATCTGGAACTTACTCTGGTCCTAAGCTTGCCTGGAGCTCACAGCAATCTTCTTATATCTCCCTCCCAAATGCTAGGACTAAAGGTGTGTTTTTAGTTATTTTTAAAGAATAGTATTTGGAAACTTTAGATTTAGATAACTATGCTAGCCAGCTTTCCATCATTTTGATAAAATACCCGAGATAAACACATGAAGGCTGGAGAGCTGGCTAAGTGGTTAAGGTGCTTGCCTGCAAAGCCAAAGGACCCAAGTTTGATTCCCCAGTACCCATGTAAGGCAGATGTTCAAAGAGGCACATGCATCTGGAGTTCGTTTGCAGTGGCTAGAGGCCCTGGTATACCCATTCTCTGCCCCTTTCTCTCTCATAAATAAATAAATGTTAACAATTCAAAAAATAAAACTGTGAAAAGAGAAAAGGGGCTGGGGAGATGGAGTCAGTGGTTAAAGGTGCTGGCCTAGATTCAATTCCTGCCCATCCAGTTAGGGCTGGATGTGCTGTTCATTTATAGTAGCAAGAGACCATGGTGTGTGCACACATACGTACATGCATGTTCATAAATAAGTACAAACTTTAAAAGAGAAAATGATTTCTTTGGATCATGGTTTCAGTTTTTGTTCATGGTTTTTGACTGTCATTGCACAGAACATCACATGCAAGGAGCATGTGGCGGAGCAGAGCCGCTCACTTCATGGTGACCAGTAAACCAGGAGAGTAAGGGGCGAGAGAATGTGTGTTCTAATATCCCATTTAAGACACACACCCTCAGGGACCTCATCTCTGCTATGCCCCACCTTTCAAATGTTTGTTTCCCCACCAGCCAATAGTGCCACAGGCTAGTAAACAAGCTTCTTGTCTATGAAACTTTTTGTACTTGTTTGATGGGGGAGCATTTAAGATCCAAACCATAACAATAATTAGAAAAGGTAATGGGAAGTTATTATTCCTTATTACAGAATGGTAAAGTACTGTGAGCAAAATCCCAGTGACTTGGATGGAAAATTTTTCAAGGTAGTCTTGTTCCTAGTTGTAAGTTTATTATTATGATGATTTTTTTTCTTTTTTTCAAATAGAGTCTTGCTCTAGTCTAGACTGATCTGGAATTCACTATATAGCCTTAGGCTGGCCTCGGACAGCAATCCTCCTACTTCAGCCTCCTGAGTGCTGGGATTAAGATGTGCACTACCACACACAACTCTGTGCATCTGGCTTTACATGGGCACTGGGGAATTGAACTTTGGTTGTTAGGCTTTACAGGCAAGCACCTTAACTGCTGAGCTATATATACATATAACTGCTGAGCATGGCTAGTTACAAGGAAAAGGGGAGCCAGTTTTATTCCTCAAGTTTCTCTGACCTTAATGTATTTCACCCTTACTTACTGATATGATAAATATCTCCTTTAGTGTCACGCAAACTCAGTGGCAGAAAAGTCACTATGAACTTTTGAATTTTATATACTTGATTCTTTTGGTGGTGGTGGTTGTTTTGAGGTAGGGTCTCACTCTAGCCTGGGCTGACCTGGAATTTGCTATGTAGTCTCAGGATGGCCTTGAACTCACAGTGATCCTCCTACCTCTGCCTCCCAAGTGCTGGGATTAAAGATGTATACCATTTTATACTTGATTAATTTTTTTTTTTTTTGGTTTTATCCATTTTTGAGAGAGAGAAAGAGAGGCAAGTGGAGAGAGTGGACTCATACAAACTCTAGATGCATGTGCCCTCTTGTGCATCTGGCTTGCATGGGTACTGGGGAATTGAACCTGGGATCCTTAGGCTTCACAGGCAAGTGTCTTAACTGCTAAGCCATCTTTCCAGTCCTACTTGATTAAAAAAAGAAAAAAGGTTGAATGTTACTTTTTTAAGAGCTTTGGTTCTTTTATGAAGTTTTGACAAGAGTGATACAAAACCCTTGATGAAAAGATGGTTTTGGGAAAGTCCAGGTATGCAGTTTCATCAGGGACAGTTGATACCAGGTGGAAGCAGAAAGCTTCACAGAGTAGATGCACCAGTGCTATATCCAGGGAGAAATCAAAGATGGAGGAAATCAAGCCAGCATATGCAGAAAGCAGTCTTTGGCTAGCACTGAGAAACAGAGCTATGGGAATCCAGACTTGATGAGCTGAGGATATTATTACTCCCTAATTGAAAGTCTTCTTTTATGATTTTATTTGGAGGGGGAGGTAATTATGGTTTATTGTCTGTAATTATGGAAATTATCAATAATAAAAAATATATATTTATTTGCAAGCCGAGAGAGGTAGAAAAGACAGAATAGCGTGCTGGGGCCTCCAGCTGCTGTGAACAAACTCCAGGTGCATCTGGCTTTATGTGAGTATCAGGAAGTTGAACTTGGGTTGTTAGGCTGTGCAGGCAAGTGCCTTAACCACTGAACAATTTCTCTAGCCCTAGTTAAAAGTTTTTAAATAGAAAACTTAAACCAAGGCACTAATCAGTTTTTTTTTTTTAGGTTTATTTATTTATTTTGAGAGAGAGAGGGGGAGGGAGAGAGAAAAAAGCAGAGAGAGATAGAAAGTGAACACACCAGGGCCTTCAGCCATTGCAGACAAACTACAGAATCATGTGCCATTTTTTGTGCATCTTGGTTACGTGGGTTCTGGAGAATCGAACCTTGGTCCTTAGGTTTCTCAGGCCAGCACCTTAAGTGCTAAACCATTTCTCCAGCCCTTAATGAGCTTTAAAAAAATTGTTTATTTATTTAAAAGAGAGAGGGAGAGAATATGAATATGGGTGCACAGTGCACCAGGGCATCCAGCCACTACAAACAAACTCCATACACATGCACCACGTTGTGTGTCTCGCTTACATTGCACCTGGGGAATTAAACCTGGGTCCTTTGGCTTTGCAGGCAAGTACCTGAACCACTAAGCCATCTCTCCAGCCTCCCTTCCCTCCCTCCCCTCCCTCCCTCTCTCTCTCCTTCTTTCTTTTTTGATCCGTTGTTTTTTTTTTTTTTTTCTTTTTTGGTTTTTTGAGGTAGGGTCTCACTCTGGTCCAGGCTGACCTGGAATTAACTCTGTAGTCTCAGGGTGGCCTTGAACTCATGACGATCCTCCTACCTCTGCCTCCCGAGTGCTGGGATTAAAGGTGTGCGCCACCACGCCCGGCTTTGATCGGTTTTTTAAATGTTTATTTGCCTAGAAATTAATAGCTGTTAAAGACTGTCACATTTGTGGTAAAATGTATAGTTGTAAGTCTAGAGTTTTCTACTTAAGTCTGTATTTAATTTTTTTTTTTTACATTTAAAAACTTTTTAAAAACTTTTTATTTATTATTAGAGACAGAGTGGAGAGGGAGAGAGAGAGAGAGAGAGAATGGGCATGCCAGGGCCTCTAGCCACTGCAAACGAACTCCAGACGCATGTGGCACCATGTGCATCTGGCTTATGTGGGACCTGGAGCATCGAACCTGGGTCCTTGGGCTTCTCAGGCAAATGCCTTAACCGCGAAGTCATCTGTCCAGCCCAAATTTTTTTTTAACTTATTTATTGATTAGAGAGAGACAGTGTGCACACCAGAGCCTCTTACTACTTCAGATAAGTTGCAGATGCATATATCTCTTTGTATCTGGTTTTCTGTGGGTACTGGGGAACCAAACCTGGGCATGCAGGCTTTGCAAGTGCCTTTTTAAATCACTGAGCCTTCTCTCTAGCACTTGAAGCTGTATCTGTTTTGAACTAATTGTATTTGAACAGTTATCTTGGTTTTAAAGTTTTTTCCCCCTTTCCTTCCAATTCACCTCTTTCTAGTTTTTTGTTTTGTTTTGTTTTTTCAAGCTTTTTGGTTTTTCTCACCCTAGCACAGACTGTCCTGGAATTCATAATGTCATCTCAGGTTGACCAGCAACTTACAGTGATTCTCCTACCTCTGCCTCCCTAGTGCTGGGATTAAAGGCATAAGCCACCATGCCTGGCCCCTTTCTAGTTTTAAAAGTGTAAATATAAAATGCAGAAAAGTCATGAACAGACTATTTACAATTGTGACTTGTTGAGGAGCAGATGTTTCTGTCATTTAATATACTATCCCAGGTCAAGAAATAGTTTAATTTGTAATTTCTTGGTTGGAGGCAAGACACATAATTTTGTAATTCACTGATAATATCCGATTTGGGAATAAAAGGGAGTTATTATGGGCTAAATGTATTTTGCCTCTCTGCCTGCTACATATAGTTCAAATATTGAGGCCCTGTGTGGTATTACCTGGAGGGCCTTTGAGAGGTAAGTCTATATAGAGGAGATCATAAGGATACCTCTTCTCCCAGATGGAGTGGACCTCTGTCCACCATGTGAGATGGTGAGAAGGTGACTGTCTGCAAGTCTGGGTGAGGATGCTCACTAGGAACCCATTATGTGAGGTATGTTGATCTTGTAGGTCCTGTCTTCTCCCAAGGGCTCTGCTGTTCAAGTTCTCGTGTAGATTGGGGAATTCCTAATGAGACCAGGTGGCTAGAGTTCTCCAGTACCATCTCTCAATAGGGTCTTGTGAACAGCTGTAGCAACCTCCTGTGTAAAGTCCACAGTCATAGTTTCAAAAGCCAGGAAACCCTTTCTTCCTCTCTGGGGGCTCTCGTGGTCATTTTCTTGTTCTTCATGTAGGGAAACCTGTAGATGGTTGATGTTTACCAATTTATAGTAAAGGGTACATACAGTTGAAAGCCACATGTTGAGATGCATGGGGGACATGATAGAGACTGTGCCCATTCTAAATCTACTACCCTCCCAGTGCCTCTGTGTTCACAGCCCTGAATTGTGCCATATACTTTTGTATTAGGGGTCTCTAGAGGAACAGAACCAATAGAATGAATATGTATTAAAAGGGGGATGTATTGGATTAACTCACAGGATGGGCTGGGAAGTCCAGCAGCTGTCCACAGACCAGAAAGTTGAAGATTCCGGCATTTGCTCAGTCCACGAGGCTAGGACCTGGAAACTGCTCATCCACAAGGTCATACTGCTGTAGCTGCATAAGTGAGCAGCGAGGGGCATCAGGCAAAAAGCATGCAGCAGATGGGTCAGCCGGAGCTATAGAGACCCTGACTAAAAATAACAAAGAAAGAAAAAATGCGCTCAGCGTTGAGTAGCAAAGGCAGCCTGACAAAAGAAGAAAAGCCCTGGAGGTCTTCTGGAGCTTTCTCATATACCGTGCCCTAGTGGGAGGAAGGACTTCCTTGCTCTGTCAGTCTTGCCTGGAAACACTCCCACAGACCACCCCACGAGGCACAGCTCTCACTCCATTCCTGATATGGCCAAACTGACAACGAAATTTGAACTTTTTTTTAATACTAAAAGTATAATTATATATTTTTTTCTTCAAGAAAATTTTTTCACTGATGATCAAACCCAGGGCTCTGTGTGCTAGGTAAGTGATCTTCCACTGAGCTAGATTCCCAGCTCACCTAAGGCAGTCTTTACATTTACTTTTTTTTTTTTTTAGCTAGGGTCTCAGGCTGACCTGGAACTCACAGGATCATTCTACTTGTGTTTCCCAAGTACTGGTGATACAGGATTTTGGAGTTTGGGAGAGGTCCCCAAACTTATAAACTCTGACTTTGCATCCTTATCCTATTTTTAACAAAGAACTAATAAACTAGACTCAAGAAGGCTAAATTATGAATTATTGAGTTTATTTAGGGAGAAATCATAATTTGTGAGGTTTATTGGTCTTTATGTAAAGGTTGTGACAGTTACACATACCTGTGGGAGATGGAACATAGAAGCCCCTTCAAATAACAGACCAGAGAGGATTAAGAAATAGTGAAGGAGGGCTGGAGAGATGGCTTAGTGGTTAAGGTACTTGCTTGCAAAGCCAAAGGACCCAGGTTTGATTTCCCAGGACCCATGTAAGCCAGATGCAGAAGGGGGTGCATGCATCTGGAGTTCGTTAGCAGTGGCTGGAGGCCCTGGTGCACCCATTCTTTCTCTCTCTCCCTGCCTATTTCTATATCTCTGTCAAATAATTAAATAAATAAAATATTTAAAAAAGAAAAAAATAGTGAAGGGTTGGAGAGATGGCTCAGTGGTTAAGGTGCTTGCCTACAAAACCTAATGACCAGGGTTTGATGCACTAGTACCCATGTAAAGCCAGATGCACAAAGTAGCACATGCACCTGGAGTTCATTTGCAGTGGCAGGAGGCCCTGGTGTGCCTCTTTCTCTCTTAAAATAAATTAAAAAATATTTTTAAAAAGTAAATAAAAATAAAAAAGAAATGGTGAAGGACTCCAAGATCAAAGATGAATCTTACGCATAATCAAAGTGAGAGGGTATCCCCAAAGCATGACACAGATAGAAAGCAAGAAGAAAAATACCCAAGCCAAGTAAGTATTCTCCCCTTCCCAGTCAGACTGGTCAGACCCAGGGAGGCCAAGCTGAAGAACCAGGAAGTTTCTGATGGCCATGTCACTGCAGCCATCTTGGTGAGACAGCATAAGACCCAAGTTTCAGTTTTGCCACGATGAACAAAATGGCCTTTGTTCCCTCTTTGGGTTTCTGTCCCTAAGTAACTGCCTGAAAGAATCTAGTTTTCTTCTATTCGTCTGCCACTAGGATTAAGAGCGTTTACTGGCTACCTATATTGTTACTTTTTTTTTTTTAAACTTATTTTGATTTTTCAAGGTAGTGTCTCGCTTTAGCCCAGGCTGACCTGGAATTCACTGTATTTTCTCAGGGTGCCTTTAAACTCCTGGTGATCCTCCTACCTCTACCTCCCAAGTGCTGGGATTAAAGGCATATGCCACCATGCCCAGCTGATTTAAAAAGTTTTTGAGGTAAGATAGCATTCTAGCCTAGGCTGACCTGCAATTCACTATGTAGTCCCGGCTGGGCTTGACTTCACAGCAGTTCTCCTACCTCTGCTTCCCAAGTGCTAGGGTTAAAGGTGTGTACTATGCATATCTGTTTCTTTTCATGGTGGGGGGGGTCGGTCCTTAGGTTTTGCAGGCATGTGCCTTAACTGCTAAGCCATCTCTCCAGCCCTTTTAAATGTTTTTTGACAACTTCCATAACTATGGACAATAACTCATGATATAATTCCCTTCCCTCTTACCACTTTCCCCTTCACAAGTCTATCCTCCAGCATATGCTCTCCCCCTCTGAGCTAATCTCTTATTTTGATGTCATCTTTTTCTCCTGGTTTGAGGGTCTTGTGTAGGTAGTACCAGGCACTACAAGGTTATGGATGTCCAGGCCATTTTGTGCCTGGCAGAGTGTGCTGTCAGCAGTCCTACTCTTCTTTTGGCTCTTGCATTCTTTCTGCTACCTCTTCTGCAATGGACCCTGAATCTTAGAAGGCGTGACAGACATCTCAGTGCTGAGCACTACTCTTGTCACTTCTTCTCAGCACTGTGGTGCCTTTTGAGTCATTCCAGAGGACAACATAGTCTGAAAAGAGAAGCTTCTCTAAACAAAAATGAGAGTATTAAGAAAAGTGCTTACAGGGTAGTTTGGTGAGCATAATATATTCCCCTGTTAGATTTTCATTACCAGGCACATATTCTCTCCCATGGAGCGGGCCTCTAGTCCAATTAAAGAGTGGTTGGGCTGGGCGTGGTGACACACACCTTTAATCCCAGCACTTGGGAGGCAGAGGTAGGAGGATCACCGTGAGTTCGAAGCCACTCTAAGTCTACATAGTTAATTCCAGGTCAGCCTGGACTAGAGTGAAACCCTACCTAGGAAAAAAAAAAAAAAGAGTGGTTGGTTTTCCCCATTACATACATGCCACTTTTGTATCCATTGTCTCATTTGGCCTAGCTGACCAGATTTCAGGCTTGCAATGTCCACAGTTGTTTATCACTGCTAATGACCACTCTCTCATAGGGCTGCATGCAGTGTAACTTTTTCCAGTTTTCTTTTTTTAAAAATTTTTCGTTTATTTTTATTTCCTTGAGAGTAACAGACAGAGAAAGAGACAGAGAGACAGACAGAATGGGCTCACCAGGGCCTCCAGCCACTGCAAACGAACTCCAGATGCTTGAGCCACCTTGTGCATCTGGCTTATGTGTGTACTGGGAAGTTGAGCCTTGAACCAGGGTCCTTCGGCTTCACAAGCAAGCACTTAACCGCTAAGCCATCTCTCCAGCCCCCCCATTTTTCTTTTAACTTGTCCTCAGGGAGGAAGTTTTTAACTCAGCTCCAGCTTGATTTCTTGGGGACCTTGCAGCCCAAACATGTGGAGTCTTCAGCAGTAGAAGCTTACCATTTATTTCTGGTGGGAAACCAGGAGCCTTGGCAATGACTTGTAATGTTTTAAGGGCATCAGGGTCCTCCCTGGCCAACAGCTACTTGAAGGTATCCTACCCCTGGCACTGAAATTTTACTAGTAACAGTCTATGGCTTCTGGGTGTGCCATTATCCAAAATGTAGGTTTCTATACAGCCTCTTCATACCCTCTTAAATTTTGATTAGCCTTCTTCTTCCCACCCTTCCTTTACTCAAAAAACAAAAAAAAGAAAAGTCTCTAAGAAAGTAATTTATTATATGAAGTTGGTGAAAGTATACAACTGTGAAATAGGAATTTAAAAATGTGCTACTAGGGATATTTAATTAATTCAGATAACTGTTTTTGCTTAGCTAAGTAGACATATGCTCCAGTGATTCTATAGATAAAGTTTTGTACATTCTCATCTTTTTTCTTTTGGTTTTTCGAGGTAGAGTCTCACATTAGCCCAGGCTAACCTGGAATTCACTCTCAGGGTGGCCTTAGACTCACAGTGATCCTCCTACCTCTGTCTCCCGAGTGCTGGGATTAAAGGCATGCGCCACTACCCCTGGCTCATTCCCATCTTTCTGATTGAAATAGTGTGAGCAACCTCTAAAGAAAGGCAGTAATAACTATTTGAACCCCCTTTGCAAATTGTTCATTTGAGTAATGGCTGTTTTTTCCCTCACTTTGTTACTGCCAATGTGGAAACCATGAGACTAGATTTATTCAAAAATTAAGTCCTTAACCATGTGGAATTCATGAGATGGAATGGACTAATTCCTGTCCTATATCTTTTTAAAATTTTATTTATTTATTATTTGAGGGAGGCAGAGAGAATAGTGCACACCAGGGCTTATAGACACTGCAAACTCCAGACACATGTGCCACTATGTGCATCTGGCTTATGTGGGCTCTGGGGAATCAAACTTGGGTCCTTAGGCTTCACAGGCAAATACCTTAACTGCTAAGCCATCTGTCCAGCCCTGTTTGTGTAGCTCATGCTGGCCTGATCCTTCTGCTTCTGCCTCCTCAGCAATTTCCTAGTGGTGTGTGCCACCACAACCAGTGCTGTTATATATTTTAAGTATTCTGCAGAACCTTTGGGTAAATTGGGAAAAAAAAAAAAAGTCAAATAGTTTATTGTTGTCTTTGGGGTGCTGGAGATTGAATCTAGGGCTGCATGCAAGTGCCTTGTCCCTGAGCAACACTCCTAGACAGATGTGTTGTCTTCCTGCCTGCTTGCCTATCATACCTACCTTCCTATCTATTCTCTCTCTCTCTCTCTCTCTCTCTCTCTCTCTCTCTCTCTCTCTCTCTCTGTGTGTGTGTGTGTGTGTGTGTGTGTGTGTGTGTGTGTGTGTATGTTTTGAGGCAGGGTCTCTTGCTCTAGCCCAGGCTGGCCTGGAACTCACAATGATCTCTGCCTCCCGAGTGCTATGATTAAAGGCATACATCACCATGCCCGGGTATCTAATTTATTTTTGGTAGAGTTAAATTCTTTTTATAGAACCTTATTTCAATAAGGATGCCGGGAAATGGCTAATTCTGAACTTCTAATTCCAGAGAAAAGAAGACTAGATTAAGGAAGCTGATAGCTGAATGATCTTTTCCCCCCTAAAAGTCTTGGTTTAGTATTGGTGGTCATTCCTCACATGTCGCAGTTTAATTAAATAAAATGAAAATTTTAAAGCCGGGTGTGGTGGTGCATGCCGTTAATCCCAGTACTCAGGAGGCAGGGGTAGATGGCTATGTTCGAGGCTGCCCTGAGACTACATAGTGAATTCCAGGTCAGCCTGAGCTAGAGCAAGACTTCTACCTCGAAAAAAAAAAAAATTAAAATTTTAGCCTCGTGTGGTGGTGCATGCCTTTAATCCCAGCACTTGGAAGGCATAGGTAGGAGGGTTGCCATGAGTTCGAGGCCACCCTGAGACTACATAGTGAGTTCCAGGTCATCTGGGATAGAGCAAGACCCTACCTAGGAAAACAAACAAACAAAATTATTATTATTTTCCAATTAGGCCAAGGTCAGGGAAATAGGTCAATTGGCACAGTACCTGCCTTGCAGCATAAGGACCTTAGTTTAGTCCCCAGAATGCACATAAAAATGCCGGGTGTGGGCTGGAGAGATGCCTCAGTGGTTAAAGGCGTGACACACACACACATTTTTCCAGGAAGATGGCCAAGGCCAAGTGACAGAGTGAGCTAATATAGGTAGATGAATGGGGACAGGTTTTAGAGCCTTGACTGTATGGTAGAAGACTCAGACTTAATTAAGGTCATTGTTAAGTAAAATGAACATTTTCTTACAGTTAGGTATGTTTATTCAACTAATGAATAGAAATTATTATATGTGTGTTGTTCAGTATGGTAGCCACTCATTACATGTAGGTATTTAAGTTAAAATTAACTGAAAGTGGGAATGGAGGCTGTGTTTGGTAAGAGAGCTTGCCTTGCAAGCTTGAGGCCCGGAGTTTGATCTTCAGCACTTGTAAGATGTTGAATGGCCATGCACTCCAGTAACCCCAGTGCTGAGGGAGGCAGCCACAAGGGGATCACTGCGACTCACTGGTCAGCCAGTCTATCCAAAAACAAACAAACAGAAGCAATAAAAATGAGTGAGCTCTATGTTCAGAGACCCTGTTTTCTGGAAATAGGGTGGAAAAATAGGACGACACCGGAAGTGTGTGCACAGGGTGTGCACATCTACTCACACATACACACGCACCAAAAGCACCATATTACTGTGTCACCCATACATGCAAACAAGGTGAAATTAAGTAAAATTTATTTCTTTAGTTGTATCTTATTTCAACTGCCTGTGAGTGGATAGTGCAGATATTCTGTTATTGTAGAAATAGCTATTGGAAACTCTCCGTGGTGGTGCATTCGTTTAATCCCAGCACTTGGGAGGCTGAAGATCTCAGAACGAGTACCACATTAACCTGGGCTAGAGTGAGACCCTGCCTCAACAACAAAAAGAATTGAAACTCATTTATGATTTAGCATATATGCTTTGTAAAAGACAAAATATAAATTAAGAAATAGCATTAATTAGCCAGGCGTGGTGGTGCACACCTTTAATCCCAGTTCTCAGGAGGCAGAGGTAGGAGGATCGCTGTGAGTTATAGGCCACTCTGAGACTATGTAGTGAATTCCTCAGCCAGAGTGAGACCCTGCCTCAAAAAACAAAACAAACAAACAAAAAAATCAGCTCGAATGTATTAAGAAATCTCTTTCTTGAAATAACCTAGAAATAATCTTATTCCAGTTTGCTTTCTCTTTTTGGAGTTTTAGGTAATTTATTCAGAGGTCAAGCAAGTTTCAAGTAGAAAACTGAATGGTGATAATGATGGAAGGACATATAACCTAATCTTATTAGTTAGTTTCCTATTTAAGGATAGTCATTAAATGTACTTTTGTACATTATAGGATGGATTTTTGCATCTGAAGAAATTGACTTCCTTCCTTCTCTCTCTTTTTGAGGTAGAGTGTCACTCTAGCCCAGGCTGACTTACTCTGTAGCCCAGGCTGGCCTTGAAGTCAGTGATCATCTTATCTCAGCCTCTCAATTGCTGGAATTAAAGGTGTGATCTACCATGTGTGACCTAGAACTGAGAATGTAAATGAAAATAGAAGATGTATAAGGCTAGCTAGGCATGGTGGCTCATGCCCAGTACTTGGGAGGAGGGAGTAGGAGTGTAAGGCCGACCTATTTAAAAATAATAATAATAATAGCTGGGTGTGGTGGCGCACGCCTTTAATCCCAGCACTCAGGAGGCAGAGGTAGGCATATTGCCCTGAGTTCAAGGCCACCTGAGACTACATAGTAAATTCCAGATCAGCCTGGACTAGAGTAAGACCCTACCTCAAACAAAACAAAACAAAACAAAACAAAACAAAACAAAACAATAATAACCCAGTGGGGCTGAAGAGATGGTTTAGTGGTTAAGGCACTTGCCTGCAAAGCCTAAGGACCCAGTTTCAATTCCCTAGTACTCATGTAAAGCGAGATGCACAGAGTGGTGCATGTGTCTGAAGTTTGTTTGCAGCAGCTAGGGGCCATGGCATGCCCATTCTCTCTTTTTCTCTCTCTCCTTGCAAATTAAAAAATAAAGAAAATTAAATGAAAAAACAAGAAGAAAAGACCATTACAGACTAGATGCTTATGGTGTGAATTAGGTGTCCCCTATAAACTCATTTTTTAAAAAGATATTTTAATTTTTGCTTGACAGAGAAAGGGAGAAAGAGAGAGAATGGGCGTGCCAGGGCCTCTAGCCACTGTAAATGAACTCCATATGTATGTGCTCCCTTGTACATCTGGCTAATGTGGGTCCTGGGGAATCAAACCCGGATCCTCTGGCTTTGCAGGCAAATGCCTTAACTGTTAAGCCATTCCTCCAGCCCAACTCATGTGTTCTGAATACTTTGTTTCCAGCTGGTGGCAATTTGGGAGGTGGAGCCTTGGTGGAGGAGATGTGTTGTTAGGAACAGATTTATAGGAGTTATAGCTAGCTTCCCCTTTCTAGAATCTGTCTTACTACTCACCTGCTGTGGCAGAAGTGATGTGTAGCCTCTGCTCATGCCATCTTTCCCCTGCCATCACATCATGGAGTTTTCCCTCAAGACTTTAAGCCAAAATAAACAACTTTCTTCCCATCAGCTGCTTTTGATCGGGTACTTTGTCCCAGTAATGAGAAAGTAACTACATTATTAATTATTGTTTTGTTTTGGGTTTTGAGATAGGGTCCTCAGGCTGTCCCTCAAATTCACTATGTAGCCAAGAATGACTTTGAACCTTTTTAAAAAATATTGTATAGTGGGCTGGCAAGATTGTTCAGTGGCTAAAGGTGCTTGCCTGCAAAGTCTGATGGCCTGGGTTCAGTTTCTTAGTACCTAAATAATGCTAGATACACAAAATGACACATACATCTGGAGTTCATTTTTAGAGACAAGAGGCTATGGCATGCTCGCTCACTCTCTCTCTCTTGCAAATAATAAAATATTTAAAATAAAAATATATTTATTTGAAGGACAAAGTAGGTATGACAGGACCTCTTGCCTCTGCACATGAACTCCATTTGCACACCACTTTGTGTATATGGCTTTACATGGATACTAGGGAATTGTACCTGGGCCTACAGGCTTTGTAAGCAAGCACTCTTAACTGCTAGGCTATCTCTCCAGCTCTAACTTTTTTTTTTTTTTCGAGGTAGGGTCTCATCCTATCCCAGGCTGCCCTGGCATTCACTATGTATTCTCAGGGTGGCCTTGAACTCAAGGCAATCCTCCTACCCCTGACTCCTGAGTGCTGGGATTAAAGGCACCACCATGCCCGGCTTTGAACCTTTTTTTAAATATGTTATTTGTTGGAGGGGAGAGGGAGAAACAGAGAGAATGGGCATACCAGGGCCTTTAGCCATTGCAAACAAACTCCAGATGTTAGTACCACCTTGTGCATCTGGCTTTATGTGGGTGCTGGGGAGTTGAGCCTGGGTCCCTTGGTTTTGCAGGCAAGTTCCTTAACTGCTAAGCCATCTTTCCAGTCCCAACTTTGAAATTTTGATCCTCCTGCCTCCACCTTCCACGTGCTGGGATTACAGGTGTGTGCTACCACATCTGGTTTGTATGGTACTGGGGATGGAACCCAGTACATGCTTGACAGGCACTACCAACTAAGCTATATCTCCATCTCCATTTATGTGGTGCTGAGAATCAAACCCAGGGCTTTGTACGTTTTATGCAACCACCACCAACTGAGCTGCATCTCTAGCCCCATTATTGATTATTCACTGTTACTACAGTTAAACAAGGTATCAGAATAAAGGAAACAAAATTTGTTAAGATTGAGTGATAAAATTATGGAATCAATAAAAGTGACCTCATATTTATTTATGTCTTTTCAAGGACAACAACTCCAGGAGAAACAAAACTTCTGGCCTCTGAAATCTATGATATTCTTCAATCTTCCAACATGGCAGATGGTGATAGTTTTAATGAAATGAATTCACGTCGAAGGAAAGCTCAATTTTTTCTGGGAACTACGAACAAGCGTGCCAAAACAGTGGTTTTGCACATAGATGGTCTTGATGATACGGTAAGCCTTCTGTAAACCTGTGGTGCATAAGATGGTAAGAGAGACCACTTTGTTCATTGTCACTTGCAACATTCTTTCTAAGAAAGTGGCAATGTTAATATTTTATGTGAATGAAAAAGGGTCATTTTGTTCTACTGGTGTCAGTTAATCAGAGGGACATAACAGTATTCAATTTAAATGTTCATATCCCTAAAAATATATGAAGCATAATGTCTGAGTTGACAGAAATACAGGGGAAACAGATAAATCATAGTTAGAGCTACAGATTCGAATGTCACTTCTCATTTGGATGTGGTTGTGCACATTGCCTTTAGTCCCAGAACTCAGAAGGCTGAGTTAAGAGGAACACCATGAGTTCAATGCCAGCCTGGGACTATGCAGTGAGTTCTTGGTCAGCCTGGGTTAGAGTGAGACCTAGCCTCAAAAACTTAACAAACAACAACAAAAAACAATGTCACTTTCTCAATTATCAGAAGTATGTAGAAGGCTATAGTAGAATCAAGTAATGGTATCAGTTAACCTTTGATATTTTATAGTAAATTCCAACAACAGGATAATCTTTTCATGTGCCACAGGAATATTAAGATACAGTGTATTGTGTAAAATAAGTCTTAATACATTGAGAAGGATTGAAGCCCTCTTCTCTCTTACCCTTCTCTCCCTCTTTCTCCCTCCTTCAAGGCAGGATCTTGCTCTAACCCAGACTGACCTAGAATTCACATTATGTATTATGTAGTATGTAGCCTCACAATGACCAAAACTTACAGCCATCCTCTCTCCTACCTCTGTCTCTCAAGTGCTAGGATTAAAGGCATGCGCCAGGATGCCTGACCTTTCTTTTCCTTTGTTGTGATATAGGGTCTCACTCTAGCCCTGGCTGGCCTCAAACCTGCAGCAATCCTGTCTTAATCTTACAAGTGCTGGGAGTATAGGCCCAGCCTTAGAACAAATGTTTGATTTTTTTTTATTGAATTTTTATTGATTTCTGTGTATATTTCATGCCCCTCCCCCTAAGTTTTATTATTCCTTTCTTCAGCTAGCTTTGAATTTGGTTTACTTCTCCAATCATCCCCTCTCTCTCCAGTACTTGTGATTGAAACTATATCCTCATATATGCTGGACAAGTGCTGCACCCCTGAGATATCTCTAGCCCTCTTTTTCTTGTTAAGTAAAAAGTTAATACTGATTTGAGATTGCCTTTTTTCACATCTTTGCAGCTATAAATTTTCCTTGTAGCATTGCTTTCTCTATACCACATAAGTTTTAATAGGCTATGTTTTCACTTATCTGAAAGTGTTTCTAATTTCTCTTATAATTTCTTTCTTTTTCTTTTTTTTCAAAGTAGGGTCTTGCTCTAGCCCAGGCTGACCTGGCATTCTCCCTGTAGCCTCAGGGTGGCCTTGAACTCAAGGCAGTCCTCTTATCTCTACCTCTCAAGTGCTTGGATTAAAGGTTTGCACCACCATGCCCAGCATGATTTCTTTTTGATCTGTTAGTTTTTAGGAGTATAATATTTAATTTCCTAAAATTTATCCTGTTAGTGATTTCTGATTCTTTTCATGTGATCAGATAACATCCTTTGGGATTTCATTTCGTCTGAATTATTGGGTTTTGTTTCATTACTTAATATAGTCTATCTTGGGTAATGTTTCCTGTGTAGTTTTTTTTTTTCCCCCCTAGGTGGAGGTCTTATGTTGCTCTGGCTTACCTGGAATTTACTCAGTAGTTCAAGGGTGGCCTCGAATTCATGGCAATCCTCCTACCTCTACCTTCCAGGTGCAAAGATTAAGGGCATGCACCATCATGCCCGGCTCCTCTTTTGATTTTCAAAAGATTAAAAAAAAATTTAGACAGGGGCTCATGTTCCATGTTTCTGTCAATAATGGACCATGTGTGCCATTGTGGTCCTATAAGGTTACAATGGAACTGGCATCACTTCATACTTGTACTATAGCTTCTCCTAAAAATATATATTTATTATTTATTTATTATTAAAGAGAGAGAGAGAGAGAGAGGTGGGGGTAGGCAGATAAAGAATGGGTGTGCCAGGGCCTCTAGTCACACAAATAAACTCCAGACACATGTGCCTCCTTGTGCATATGACTTTACATAGGTACTGGGGAATCGAACTTGGGTCCTTTGGCTTTGCTGGCAAGCAGCTTAACTTCTAAGACATTTCTCTAGGCTCCTGTAATGTAGCTTTTTAAAAAAAAATTTAATTTTTATTAACATTTTCCATGATTATAAAAAAAGTCCCATGGTAATACCCTCCCCCCCCCACTTTCCCCTTTGACATTCCATTCTCCAATGTAATGTAGCTTCTTGATGTTAGATATGTTTAGATATCCATGGATACACCATTGTGTCACAGTTGCCAATAGTACGCTGTTGAAGACTTTCAGACTGAGAACAGTAGGCCATGCTGTATAGCTGCGTGTGTTACATAGCTTGGCTGCCCATCATCTAGATTTGTGTCAGTGTGCTCTTTCCAGTGCATCTCAGAGCATACCACTGCAGTGACCCATGACTAGCTGTTGGGTATAGCCTAAGTTGATTTCTTTCCTTTTATTATTTATTTATTTTAATAACTATTGGCTTTTAATTTTTCAGTCTCGAAGAAATCTATGTGAAGAGGCTTTGTTAAAAATTAAAGGTGTTATTAGCTTTACTTTTCAAATGGCTGTTCAAAGATGTGTGGTGCGAATTCGTTCAGATTTGAAAGCAGAGGTTAGTATCTTTAATGGCTGAATGTGCTTGACATTGTGAGTAAGCAAATTGTTGTTCAGAACTGTCTCTTTTATTCTGGTCCAGGCTTTGGCATCAGCTATAGCATCAACCAAGGTTATGAAAGCTCAGCAAGTTGTGAAAAGTGAAAGTGGGGAAGAGGTAAAAGTTTTATTTTCTTTATATCTAAGTCAGACTTTATTGTACAAGTTTATTTATTCATTCTTTTATTTTGTTGCAGTCAAATTTGCATTGCTGCTAGAAAACACCCAACTAGAGGCAGCTTTTGGGAAAAAAAAAAGAGGTTTATTTTGGCTTACAGGCTTGAGGGGAAGGTCCATGATGGCGGGAAAAACAATGGCATGAACAGGGGTTGGACACCCCTGGCCAACATCAGGTGGACAATAGCAACAGAAGAGTGTGCCAAACACTGGCATGGGGAAACTGGCTATAACACCCATAAGTCTACCCCCAGCAATACATCCCCTCCAGGAGGCTTCAATTTCTAATTGCAATCAGCTGGGGAACCTAGCATCCAGAACACATAAGTTTATGGGGGACATCTGACTCAAACCACCACAATTTATTTGCATGTTTCTGTGTATAGTTATAACAGAGTTTCTTTTTGCTTCATAAGACACTCATCCAGCGGTACCTGGGTGGCTGGTGAATTGAACCTGGGAGGCAGACTTTGCAAACAAGCTCCTTTAACCACTGAGCCATTTCTTCAACCCTCAGACTTTTCTTTTTTGTTGACAAGTTCCATAATTATGGACAAACCATGGTAATTCCCTCTCCCCCCTCTGTTCCCTTTGCAACTCCAGTCTCCATCATATCCCCTCCCCCTCTCAGACTTTTATTTTTCATGGTTAGGAGATTGTTCTATTTCTAGAGAATAAATGTTTCTTGGTTTACAGTTATCAGTTTTAAGAATATAGAGAGATTTTCTGTGGATTTCAGAGGGTGGTCTTATAAAGAAAACTTCTTTTATTTCAGAAAAATGATGTTTCTTTCTTTTTTTTTTTTTTTAATTGAGGTAGGGTCTCACTCTATCCCAGGCTGACCTGGCACTTACTGTGTACTCCCAGCCTGGCCTTAGACTCCCAGTGATCCTCCTACCCCTGCCTCCCAAATGCTGGGATTATAGGCATGCACCACCATGCTCAGCTCAAATTTTAATTCTGCCACTTTGTTTTCTTTTGTGGTACTGGGAATTAAACCCAGGGCCTCTTGTATTCTAGGCAAATGCTTTATCCTGAAGTGCTGATTTTATGTGGAACTAAAGGATACAATGGTTTCCTTAGAGTGGTTTTTACTGTCTTTCTAACCTTAACTAGCTTTTCCAATCCAGAAAATGAAAGCACATCCATTGGACAATTATGGTGCTGTTGCAGTCAGCTCTGTGTTGCTGCACAAAGAACCCAACCAGAAGTAGCCTATGTGAGGAAAGAGTTTATTTTGGCTTACAGACGCAGGGGAAGCTCCATGATGGCAAGGGTAAATTACGTCATGAGCAGAGGGTGGACATTACCTCCTGGCCAACATTAGATGGACAGTAGCAGCTAGAAAGTGTGCCATATACTGGCAAGGGGAAGCTGGCTATAGCACTCATAAACCCGCCCTCCCCCCAACAATACACTGCCTCCAGGAGGTGACAGTTCTCAAATTGCCTCCAACTGGGTACCTACCATTCGGAACACATAAGTTTATGGGTTACACCTGAGTCAAATCACCACAATCTGCCCCTGACCCCATAAACTGATGTTTTTACATCCATGATGTAAAATGAATACATTCAATAAAACTTTAAAAGTCTCCATAGTTTTTATCAATCCCAATGATATTCTGACTGTCCCCATACTCTAAGGTCTCTTAACTGAGCCATAATACCAAAAACAAACAAGCAAACACAAAATGATAATATGGTATTGGGCAGAGCAAATAAATATGCAACCAATACAAGATTTAAAACAAATAGGCAAATGTCAAACTCTAGCACCAAGTCTGACAACTCTAATAAGTGACAAGACCTAAAGTGTTCATAATTCTAACCAGTATCAAGTCTCTGAAGTCCCAATTCTGCCCCTTCAGCTAGGCTGCTCACAGTCCTGGAACACTTCATTTAGTGCCAGCAGTTCTCCTTGGCAGCCATCCCATAGTCCTGGCATCTCTATTGAGTCTCCGTTGCAATCCACAGTTTATCCACATGGCTCCATCAGGCCTCCACACAGGTAATCAACAAGCCTGCTTCACACTGTCCATGGCCATTTCCAAAATACAAGACTGTGTTGCAAATTTATTTTTATTTTTGAGAGTGTGAGAGAAAGAGGTAGAAAGAGGAGGAGAGAGAGAATGGGTGCACCAGGATCTTCAGCCTGCTGTATATGATCTCCAGATGTGTGTGCCCCCTTGTGCACATGTGTGACATTATGTGCTTGCGTCACCGCATCTGGCTATGTGGGACCTGGAGATTTGAACATGAGTCCTTAGGCTTTGCAGCAAGCACCTTAACCACTAAGCCATCTCTCCTGCCCTGTGTTGCAAATTTAATTTCCCTACTTTCCTGCATTTGTTATACTCCATAATACCAGGTAGGCTACCAATTTGTTAATCTTGGGGGTGGGGAAATAAAGCAGACTTTGAAGAACCAGATACTCCTTCAGTATTCAGGACCCTTCAAGAGAGTCTGTATTCCTCCTGTTGTTCCAGTGCAGGTCAACTGGCCCTACCTCAATGATTGTAATCTCTCAGACAAATGCAGCTGAATAGGCAGCAGTTTTGGCCCACCTTTTTTTCTGTGTCATATTTATCTGCTCACACCAGTCATTATCTATGCAGTGTAACCCTGTACAAGTTCTTAGGACACGGCCATAATAGCAGGCCTCTCACACGTACTGCTTTTCTCCCAGTCCAGGCAAAGCTCTTTCTTCCACTTATAAGCCCAGCCTCGCATTCTGCATTCAGGTCTTTCAACTCTGATCAGATTAGTCCATCAAGCTGTGCTTACAGTACTGCAGGGCTTCTCTTAAGTCAAGGTTTCAATCCTTCCACGTTCTTCTCCTCAAATCATTTGACCATAGCCTGATAGTCAGGTTTTAGCAGTGATGATGCCACTTCTAGGTACTAATTTTACTGGTGGAGGCAGCTCTGTGTTGCTGCACAAAGAACCCAACCAAAAGCAGCCTATGGGAGGAAAGCTTACTTAATCAAGAGGAAGGTCCATGATGGCAGGGGAAATGATGGCATGAGCAGAGGGTGGACTTCACCTCTTAGCCAACATCAGGTGGACAACAGCAACAGGAGACTGTGCCAAACACTGGCAGGGGGAAGCTGGCTATCACACTCATAAGCCCGCCCCCAAGAATGCACCACCTCTACAAACATCCAATACCCAAATTGCTATCACCTGGGGACCTAGCATTCAGAACACATAAGTTTATGGGGGACACCTGTGATAGGGAAGCATGACTCTGTATGCTTTGAAGTGCATTTGTATTTCCATAGATGAAAGGTTCTGTGGATGTCCAGGGGCTCAGAGTAGCCCAACTCTTGTCTGTCACCTTCACAGAGGTTACTAATTTGCTCCGAGAACCTTGGCAGAGCAGCAGTTAATATTTTTTTATTTAATTTTTTTTTATCAAACAGTTTCCATAATTATAGATAATAACCAATGGTAATTCCCTCCCTACCCCTACTTTCCCCTTTGAAACTCCACTCTCCATCTTATCCCTCCCCCTCTCAATCAGTCTTTTATTTTGATGTCATGATCTCTTTTCCTCCTATTATGATGGTCTTATGTAGGTAGTATCAGGCACTGTGAGGTCATGGATATCCAGGCCATTTTGGGTCTGGAGGAGCATGTTGTAAGGAGTCTTATCCTTTCTTTGGCTCTTATATTCTTTCTGCCACTTCTTCCACAATGGACTCTGGAAGTCTTGGAAGATGTGATAGAGATATTTTAGTGCTGAGCACTCCTCTGTCACTTCTTCTCAGTACCATAGTGCCTTCTGAGTCACCCCAAGGTCACTGCCATCTGAAAAGAGAAGCTTCTCTACCAAAAGTGAGAGTAAAATTAATATATGGGTATTAACATTAAGAGAAGTGCTTACTAGGCAGTTTGGTGAGCATAGTATATACTTTTAGCCAGACACTAGCAGACATTATACTTCCTAGGGCTTATGACTAACCCTATTGTAAGTTTTTAGTATCAGGGATGTATTCCCTCCCATGGAGTGGGCCTCCAGTCCAATTAGAGAGTGGTTGGTTTCCTCCATAATAGACGTGCCACTATTGCACCTGTTGGCTCATTTGGCCTGGCAGCCCAAATTTAAGGTTTGCAGTTTTCACTGTTGAATATCTCCACTGGTGATTTCTCTCTCTCCCATTGAACTGCATGTAGCATAGCTTTTTCCAGCTTTCTGGCAGCTGGACTACATGGAGGTTTTCAGCTCAGCTTCAGCAGGGTTTCTCATTGACCTTGCAGCCCAAGTATGTGGAGTCTTCAGCAGTAGGGTCTTACTATCTATTCCTGGTGGAAATCCAAGAGGCTTGGCAATGACCTATAATATTTTGGGGGTATCAGTGACCTCCCTAGCTAACAACTCACTGGAAGGTATCCCATCCCTGGCACTGAACATTTTCTAGTAACAATGTATGACTTCTGAGTGTTCCATTTTCCAAAAAAGCAGGCTTTCATATGACTTATTTATGTCCTCTTAGATTTTGATTAGCCCTCCCTCCATCTTTCCTTTACTCAATCTCTTCCTCTGACCTCACTTAGGCCTTTTTACCCCTATTAAGCTCAGAACAGCATTTATAAGAAGAAAGTACCAGAAGGGACAAAGTCTTCAAGAATAAAAATGTTATTGGAATTAGGACTAAAGATGACCTTTAACATATGACATATATGTGGTTCATCACATTAAGTTGATTTTGTAATAGTTCTTTCATTCATCTTCTGTATCAGATGCTGGTCCCATTCCAAGATACTCCTGTGGAAGTAGAAGAGAACACAGAGCTGCCTGATTACCTGCCTGAGGATGAGAGTCCCTCAAAGGAACAGGACAAAGCAGTGTCTCGTGTTGGCTCACACCCAGAGGGTGGAGCGAGTTGGCTGAGCACAGCTGCAAACTTTTTATCCAGATCATTTTACTGGTGACTTCAACTTCAGTTTGGGGCTCAAGGACTATGTCAACCAACAAGGGGCCAGTTTTCCATTGTTGTGGTGAACTGTCAAGTGCAATTTGCAATAAGTTATCATGAAAGTTTTTAGATTACACGATTGCGTATGCTGCATTTTACATTTTATTGGACATTTATCTCACTGAGTGGTATAACAGAGGCTACAGGTGGAGTTTGTTTATGAAGGTATTTTGGTATTGTTTTCCTTTGCTTATTTGCCTCACAATTTTAAAAACATGGGTCCACTGTTAAAACCACATGTATGTGCAGCTTTTCATTCTATTTTATACGAAGCATGTGATTAGGAAAAGTAATGTTCGCCTCATGCCTCAGGATCTTTCTGAAGAGAAGTTTTTCATAGCTCAAGTTGTGCATGAATTACTGAATTCTTTGTCAGCTTTTCTTCATGAACAATACATGATACGTGCTTTGGTACTCATCACCAAAAGTTGAAAACATATCTTGTTTGCCCTCTTTTGTGCCTTTTTAATTTTGCCAACCATGTTTATAGAAAGGACATTACTAATGACATTCTGCAAACTGAAATATATAGTAGTCCCTTAAAATATAATTCTTTAAAAAATTACAATCTTATGTGATATAAATTTAATAAGGTTAATACAAAATCAGTTAAGAAAGAAATGTGTAGTAGCAGAGTACTTTTGGAAATATTTGAATGCGACCAAATGTGGCTCTAGTTGACTACTGTTCACTTTGGTTTTGATCAGCTCTTAAGAGTTAGATCCACCGTGATACTGTGAGCAATGTAAATGGTCTGTCAGCCTTACTGTGTGATTACACACTGTGTCCTGCTAGAAAAGGGTAATTGTAGTAAAGAACTGACAAACTTGAAGAAAGAAAACAGAAATTTCAATGCCTATAATGCCACAGTGCCACTTTGGTAGCATCTAACCTAATAAGAATTGCCTGGCTGAAGCCTATACAACAGGGGTTTCTTTTTACTCTATTTTGTGAGGTTATTTTAAAAATGCTGCAGTCATATTCAACTTTATTTTTTAGATCCAAAATATTGCTTATAAAGAAAGAAACCCAGCATTGGTCACTTACTTTGTTTCTCATATCTAGCCAGATAAAAGGGATTTCATTGACAGTAAGTTATATAAATAAATATATACATATAAGTGTTTTGTAGATAAAAACAAATTACATGTATGTAATGCTTTTTAGAAGTTCTGAAATATTTGGCAAGTAAGATTTTCTTTTTGGAAATCCAGCTAAATCTGTTTTAATGTTAACATGATTAAAAACTAATAGAAAGAAACTGAAGTTCATTATCGTCACCATGTAGAGCTGCTATTTTACTACTTGGAGAATGTGAAGTGAAAATTAGACCTTGGAGGATTTCCTTTCATTTTTATTGCTTCTCTTTTAGAGAAATATTAAAGCATCCAGTGTTACTGGAGAAAAATAATTGTAAAATACCATCACTAATAAGAGTTTTGAGCTCTGTTCATTAACATTCTGACTCTGTGGAGGGAAAAGTGCTGAGAATATTGAGAACAATTATTTTTTTCCTGTGTCTGGTCTCTGGTTCAAGTGATAACGCACAAACAGGAGATACAAGTTTTCAGGGCACATGCTGCTTTAAATGCATACGACTACTTGTTGCCAGAACCAGATGTGATGGAAAATAAAAACAAAAACACCTCTTTTCTATAGCCATTAAAGCAAAGTTTACTTTTTGTTTTAACAAGCTTTAGTTCTACTTTGCATTATCACACATCTGCTTATTTAAAAGACTAACCCTTTGGTATTATGGTTCAGTACAAGTAGGTGTTTCAGCTTGATGTTTATGTGTTCTAAGTGGTCTTTTATTCCCGGTCTTGTAAAGCAGTCAAGGCAACTATAATGGCATTTTTTGAAATATATTGTAAAATAATAAAAGGTAACAATTAAAATTAAATGAATATTGTATTCTTATAGTAAAAACACTATTGATTATTCTTAATTTCGTTTTTTTTTTCACTGCTGAATATCCAACCCATGGACTCATGAATGTTAAAAGCCCATTGACTACTTTTTTCTTTTTTTAAATTGACAATCATGCATTTGAAAAAGAAATTCTTATTTTTTTGAGGCTAGGTCTCACTCAAGCCCAAGTTGAATTGGAACTTACTCTGTAGCTCTAGACTGACCTTGAATTTATGACAGTTCTCCTCCCTTTGCCTCCTAAGTACTGGAATTAAAGCTGTGCACCACCATGCATGGCTGAAAGTTTTTTTAAATTATTTTTATTTTTATTTATTCGTTTGAGAGTGAAAAAGAGGTAGATAGAAAGAGAATGGGCATGCCACGGCCTCCAGCCTCTGCAAATGCACTCCATATGCATGAGCCACCTTGTCCATCTAGCTTATCTGGGTTATGGGGAATCAATTGGGTCCTTGGTTTTGCAGGCAAGCACCTTAACCACTAAGCCATTTCTCCAGCCTGAAAGATTTTTTAAAAAATATTTTTATTTATTTATTTGTAAGCATAGAGAGGATGAGAGACAGACAGAATGGGGTGGACTATGGCATCTAGCTGCTGCAAATGAACTCCAGATATATGCACTACTTTGTGCGTCTGGTTTACAAGGGTACTGGGGAATTGAACCTGGGTCGTTAGGCTTTGCAGGCAAGTGTCTTAACCACTGAGCCATATCTCCAGCCTCATTATGCATTTTGAATATAATCCTCTCCCATTAACTTCTCTTGTCACCCCTCCTTGTTCCCCTTCCATCAAACTCCTTGTTTAAATATTTATCTATTTGATATGGGGAGTGAGGAGTATGTGTATGGGCATGCTAGGGCCTCTTGCTCCTGAAAATGAACTCCAGACACATTTGCCACTTTGCATATGGCTTCACGTGGGTACTAGAGCATCAGGCTTTGCAGGCAAATGTCTTTAATCACAGAACCATCTTTCCAACCCACCATGGACGACTCTTAAGCCTGTCTCTCTCTCTCTTTTTTTTTTTTTTTTGCCACCATGCCCAGTATGTGTGTGTATTTTGGAACAGGGTTTCATATATATAATTTGTCTTTTTTGTTGTTTTTTTAGTGGGAAGGGGGCATGACACATGTTCCATTGAATGAAGTTAGGATTAATGCATCTGATTTTTCTTTTTTAACATTTTATTTATTTATTTGAGAGAGAAAGAGGGAGAGAGGGGGTGAGCACATCAGGGCCTATAGCTACTGCAAATGAAATGCAGACACATGTGCCACTTTGGGCATCTGGCTTTATTTGAGTAGTGTGGAATCAAACCTGGGTTGTTAGGCTTTGCAGGCAAATGTCTTACCTGTTAAGCCATCTCTCCAGCCCTGATTTATTTTTTTCAAGGTAGGGTCTCACTGTAGCCCAGGCTGACCTGGAATGCACTACGTAGTCTCAGGGTGACCTTGAACTCAGCGATCCTCCTACCTCTGTCTCTTGAGTGCTGGGATTAAAGTCATACACCACCATGCCCAGACTGAATTATTTTTATTGAAAAAAAGGTCCTAAGTTGAAAATAAATGTGTCCTCCAAGGCGCAGGGTCCATTGTGGAAGAGGCAGCGGAAAGAATGTAAGAGCCAAAGGAAGGGTACCACTCCTTACATATAACTGTCCAGGCAGAAATTGGCCTCAATATCCGTGACATTGCAGTGCCTAGCAACACTTTCACAAGACTCTCATAATAGGAGAAAAGGATGATGACGTCAAAATAAAAGAGATTAACAGAGAGGGAGGGGATGTGATGGAGAACAGAGATTTGAAAGGGAAAATGGAGGAGGGAAATACGGTTTATTGTCTGTAAATACAGAATTTGTCAATTAAAAAAAATAATGTTGGGTGGTGGGAAGATAGCTCAGTGTTTAAAAGTGTTTGCTTGCAAAGCCTGTTGTCCTGTCCCAGGTTCCATTCCCAGTACCCACTTAAAGGCAGACACAGTGTGGCACATGCATTTGGAGGATTTTTTTTTTTTTTTTTTTGCAGTGGTAAAAGGCTCTGATACACCCATTCATTTTTTGTTTATTTATTTGAGAGCAACAGAGAGAGAAAGAGGCAGATAGAGAGAGGAAAAATGGGCACAACAGGGCCTCCAGCCACTGCAAATGAACTCCAGATGCATGCGCCACCAAATAATGTCTATTTAAAGCAAAAATCTAGTGGTTTTCTCCCAATTCAAATTATTAAAGAGAATAAATGAAAAAAATGCTTGCACAATATAAGATGCTGAAACATTTTGATTTGTGATTAGTACTATTGGGGTAAACAAGAGTGGAGATATGGGCTAGAAATGAAGCTCAGTGAGAAAGCATATGCCTGGCATGCACTAGCCCTGGTGTCCATTTCTAGAACATGCAAAAAATAAAAATAAAAATAAAAATAAAATCTTTGTACCAGCCTACGAAAACTTAAAGGCTGTTGTGTCATGATTTTTTTTTAAGTTATAAGAAACAGGGACACAGAGAAAGAGAAAGTGAGAGAGTGAGAATAGGTGTCCCAGGGCCTCTAGCCACTGAAAATGAACTCCAGATGCACGCTTCACCATTCTTTCTTTGTAGCTAGCTATTATCTATTTATCTACCTATCATCTGTCTCTAGCCTTTCTCAAAAAAAAATTATTTTAAGTTTGTTTTCTTAGCTGGGTGTGGTGGCACACACCTTTAATCCCAGCACTTGGGAGGCAGAAATAGGAGGATCACTGTGAGTTTGAGGCTAGCCTGGGATTGCAGAGTGAGACCCTACCTTGAAAAAACAACAAAAACCAACCATTGCTTCCTTCATCAAGTTATTACTTTAGAAGATTAAAAACAAAGAGCAGTTGCATGTCTCTTTTTTCTTTTCTTTTTTTATTGACAACTTCCATAATTGTAGACAATAACCCGTGGTAATTTCTTCCCTTCCCCCACTTTCCCTTTTGAAACTCCATTCTCCATCATATCCCCTCCCCCTCTTTTATTTTGATGTCATGATCTTTTCCTCCTGTTATGATGATCTTGTGTAGGTAGTGTCAGGCACTGCATGGTCATGGATATCCAGGCCATTTTAGGTCTGGAGGAGCACAGTGTAAGGAGTCTTACCCTTCTTTTGGCTCTTACATTCTTTCTGCCACCTCTTCCACAATGGACCCTGTGCCTTGGAAAATGTGAGAGATATTTCAGTGCTGAGCACTACTCTGTCACTTCTCAGCACTATGGTACCTTCTGAGTCATTCCAATGTCATTGCCATCTGAAAAGAAGCCTCTGTAACCAAAAGTGAGAGTAGCATTAATATATGGGTCTGAACATTAAGAGAAGTGCTTACTGGGCAGTTTGGTGAGCATAGTATAAACATTTAGCCAGACACCAGTAGATGTTGTACCCGTAGGGCTCACGACTACCCCTGTTGTAGGTTTTCAGTATCAGGGATGTAGTCCTTCCTGTGGAGTGCACCTCCAGTCCAATTAAAGAATGATTGGTTTCCTGTATAACAGACATGTCAGTATTACACCCATTGGTTCATTTGGCCTGGATGGCCAAGTTTAAGGCTTGCAATGTCCACTGTTTATCTCCACTGGTGATTTCTCTCTCTCCCATCGAGCTGTATGCAGCATAGCTTTTTCCAGCTTTTTGTCAGCTGGTCTACATGGAGGAGGTTTTCAGCTTAGTTCCAGCAGGATTTCTCAGTGGCCTTGCAGCCCAAGTATATAGAGTCTTTAGCAATAGGGTCTTACCATCTATCTATTCCTGGTGGGAAACCAAGGGTCTCGGCAATGGCCTGTAATGTTTTGGAGGTATCAGTGACCTCCCTGGCCGACAACTCACTGGAATCCCATCTTTGGCACTGAAAAATTTCTAGTAACAATGTATGGCTTCTGAGTGTTCCATTGTCCAAAAAAAATAGGTTTCCATATGACTTATTTATATCCTGTTAGATTTTGATTAGCCCTCCCTCCACCTTTCCTTTACTCAATCTCTTGCCCTGATGTCACTTAGGCCTTTTCACCTCCATTAATCTGTCGTTCTTACATATGTACAATATCATTGTCTGTCTCTTAAGTAAAAACACTTTTTTAAAAAGATCTAGGGGCTGGGGAGATGGGTCAGACATTAAGGGTGCTTGCTTGCAAAGCCTGACAGCCCAGGTTCAATTCCTCTACCCATGTAAAGCCAGACACATGGAGTGGCACATGTATCTGGAGTTTGTTTGCAGTGGCAAGCGGCCCTGGTGCACCCATCCTCTTCCTCCTTTCTTTTCTCTTTTAAATAAATAAGGAAATGTTTAAACAAAGATCCAGTGTCTTGGTTATGTGTGTTTTCTTGGCAATAGTGAGAGGGAATGTGTGCATGCAGGTTGACTGGTAACTGCAGAGCCCTGAGACAACATAACATGAGAGTTCATAGGGACAGAACCCTCTAACAGTTTCGAGAGTCAGAAAGAGATCAAAACTGACTGGGAGTCTGCTCTTAGTGTTTAAACTTATACCTGAAGTTGCCTGGTGCCCATGTGGGGAGTTCTGCTCAGGTAGAAGCAGGAGTAGGAAGGCACCAATGCCAGGAGACACCATGGCAGTGTGCATTGCAGCACCGCACATCCAGATAGTTACCTGATGTGTGCTTAAGCAGGCTCTACCTGGTGATGTCAGCATGTTTGTATGCTCAGGTCACCCAGGTCCCCACAGTGCTGGTCCAGTGACTGCAACAACTTGCAAAGATGAGATGAAAGGACGATAGGCTGGGACAAACTCACCACCTCCTGTAAACTAAAGGTCCTGATGCCAGCTGGGTCTCCAGCACATGAAAAAAATCAGTCCTCACTTGTGTTCATGTAAAACTAGGAATGCTCTTCAAAGTGCCTTTGTAGAGCTGGCATTCTTTCCAAGGACAGCCAGTAAGGGAAAAGGCTGCACCAGGCCATGAAGGGCAAGTGCAGGAAAGCGCTGCGGGGACAGAGTGAACAGACAGAAATTGGTGGCCTCAGTGGCCTGGCCAAAGAACCTTCTTAGCAGCCTTCCTGGCAAGCATATGGACCTGGCTAGAACTGCTGGCTGAGGCATCTGTTGAAATAACATTGGATTGTCAGGGAGATACAGGGCCAGTCCCAAAACCATGAAGACCATGAATCCAAACCCTCAGGCGGCACTTCTTGGACAGGCTCTGCACCTCCTGCTTCAAACCCCTCATCTGCTCAACATCAGTTGGTTCCTAATCTCGATGTCCTTGAGGTGTGCTAGATTCCTGTGCGCTATCACTATAATTACATACCAAGTGAAGATGTGTACCTGCCTCTGCCTCCCACTGCAATGTATTCAGGTGGTTGGTTTGTATTTCAAGATAGCTCCCCCCCCCCCCACACACACACCATGATTCTCTGTGTGCTAGCTGGTGTCAACTTGGCAGGCACAGATGTATGCCTGGGAAACACTGAGCTAGGGCAATAGCTGTCACTTGTGTGTGACCAGGCCATTGGTGGGGGTTGGAACTTGGCATAAAGACATGACCATTCCATCTCTCAGATCAATGCCATCCAACTCAAAAAACCATCTCAGAAGAAATTCAGTAACCACCAGGTGGCTGCCTGTGCTTCTCCCTGCCTTTGGTCACTGATGTGTATGCATTCTCCATAGTGCAGGACCATGAAGGCCATATACAGGGACACGACACAGATGAGCAAGAGAGAGCTTGCTGTCCTGGTGTCATACTGCTTCGTGCTCTGTTTTATTTTTTTAATTAATTTTTTTTCAGTTTTTAAGAAAATGTTTATTTATTTGAGAGAGAGAGAGAGAAAGAGATAATGAGCATGCCAGGTCCTCTAGCCACTGCAAACAAACTCCAGATGCATGTGTCCCTTTGTGCATCTGGCTTACATGTGTCCTGGAGAATTGAACCTGGGTCTTTTGGTTTTGCAGGCAAATGCCTTAACTGCTAAACCATCTCTCCAGCCCCTGTTTGTTTTGAGATGGGCTCTTGCTACGTAGCCTAGGCTGTCCCAGAACTTGAGTCATTCCTGTCTCAGTTTCCCAAGTACTGAGAATGCTTTGTGTCCTGATGAAGTTGGGTTTTGGTAATCCAGACACACATTTGGTTTGTAGACTCAGGCATATCCCATGCCTTCATCAGGAAATTCTGAGGTGTAACACTCAGCTCCTCTGGCACTGTCCATCCAGGTCAAGGCCCACAGGTGCCATTGTGAGGCTGCACAGCCCCCAGAACCCCTAGGGTGGAGGCAGTGATAAGGGCTCTCAGACCTGCAGTGCTGACTGGGACCTCATCCTCCAGACTCAGAGATGTCAGCTAGAGAGACGACAGCAAAGCAAGTCCTTGTACCGCCAGGGTTTCCTGCATCAAGTGAGGGCCTGGCAGTTCACAAGGAACTCCGCAGATGACACCTTTAGTGACTAAGCTTATAGCCATGGATGCAATGGGAAAAGTCATCGAATCACTTGAACATGCTATGTAGCCGAAGATGGGCATGACAGGGCCTCCTGCCATTGCAAATGAACTGTAGACGCATGTGCTACTTTGTGCATTTGGCTTCCTTGTCTACTGGGAATCAAACCCGGGGTGACAGGCTTTGCAAGCAAGCACCTTTAATCACTGAGCCATCTCCCCTGCACTGGCTTTTTATTTCTATTAGAACCAAGCTCAGTAAATTGTGTTCCAGGCACTACAGTGGTTGCTTTACAAATATTCTCTTTTAGCCCTTAATTTTTTTTTCAAGGTAGGGTTTCACTCTGGCCCAGGCTGACCCATTGTGATCCTCCTGCCTCTGCCTCCGGAGTGCTGGGATTAAAGGCGTGCACCACCACACCTGGCTCAGTCCTTAATTTTTTTTTCTTTTTTTAAATTAACTTCCATGATTGCAAACAATATCCCATGATAATGCCCTCCCTCCCCCTACATTCCCCTTTGAAACTCCATTCTCCATCATATCCCCTCCCCATCTCAATCAGTCTCTCTTTTATTTTTGATGTCATGATCTTTTCCTCCTCTTATGATGGTCTTGTGTAGGTAGTGTCAGACACTGTGAGGTCATGGATATCCAGGCCATTTTGTGTCTGGGAGAGCACATTGTAAGGAGTCCTACCCTTACTTTGGCTCTTACAATTTTTCTGCCACCTCTTCTGCAATGGACCCTGAGCCTTGGAAGATGTGATAAAGATATTGCAGTGCTGAACACTCCTGTCACTTCTTCCCAGCACCAAGTCCTTAAAATTTTCAAGTAGGTATCTTTATAATTAAATCAGCATTTTACAGGCTAAAATAAGGCAGAGATTAAGTGACTCATTAGTGGAAGCTCATAGAGTGAGGAAGCGGTGAAGCCAGGCCACACATTCAGACAGTCTGGCTCCCAAGTCTGTTATCAGAAGGCAGCCTGCATCCTGGTCCCTGCATTGTGTCCCTGGACTTGGGCATCTGTTAGCAATCAAAAGCTCAGTCTAGAGGCTAGAACGTAATATTCAGAGAAGTGCACCAACATCACAGGAGACGTAGAAAACCTGGCCTGTCTGGGAAGGAAATCACATGTGCCTTGTGATTTGTTGGCTTTTAAGACTGCACAGCTTCAGTACTTAGTGGTCCTTCCAGACCCTGTAAACTCTCCTGAGCCACATCAAATGTGGTGATGAGCCAGAAGTTGTCTCCTTTTATTTCCACAGTTGCCCCATTCTAATCTATTAGACACACAGTCTGTTTTATTTAGGCTTGCCTATGATAGCCCTAATATTCCATCTTTATCCTACATTCCAGATCTTTGCTTCTAATTTTTCTTTTCTGGAATATCTGCTGCCATTGCAAATGAATGCCCATCTGGCTTATATGGGTGGCTGGGGAATTGAATCCTTTAACCTTTAACCACTGAGCAATTCCCCCAGCCCCTGGAATTTCTTCTACACTTCAATCTTTAAAATAGTTTAGCATGAAAGCAGCAAGCTGAGTATTGTGATGGAATGCACAAAGCACGGACCACCTGCCACCCATGGTACAGGCAGCATATGGAACTGGACACTGATTCATTCTCGTTTGTTCCTCCTTGTCTGTGTTCATTGGGAAGCACATACCATAAAATTTAACATGTTCAAAGTAGGTATCCAGTGTAAAGTCATTGAGCTCTCCACTAGAGCCTTATTCACTGGTTCCTGTCCCTAAGGGCAGCCCATTATTCTTTTGTATATCCACTCCAATATGCTATAAGCTTACCAACTTTTTCATATTTTCACACACAAATGGCAGTATAATGTCACATACCTTTCTCATTTAAAGTGTGTCTAGAAGTTATTGCACAGGTTCTCATTGCTAGTAGAAATTACACAACCAAGAGCAGCTTGTAGGAAAAAAGGTTTATTTTGGCATAAGGCTCGAGGAGGAAACTCCATGATGGCAAGGTAAAGGATGACATAGGCAGAGGGTGGACATCACCCCCTGGCCAACCTAAGGTGGACCATAGCAACAGGAGAGTGTGCCAAACACTGGCATGGGGAAACTGGCTATAACACCCATAAGCCCACCCTCAATAACACACTCCCTCTAGGAGGTGTTAATTCCCAAATCTCCATCGGCTGGGAACCTAGCATTCAGAACACCTAAGTTTATGGGGGACACCTGAATCAAGCCACCACATTTCACCCCTGGCCCCATGAACTGATATCCATACATGATGTAAAATGCAATGCATTTAGTCCAACTTTAAAGGTCCCCATAGTTTTTTTTAATCAATCCTAATGATGTTCAAACATCCCCATAGTCCAAGATCTTTTGGGGGGGGGGCTTAAATATTTATTTATTTATATATATTTTTTCTTTTCACAATTTTTATTAACATTTTCCATGATTATAAAAAAATCTCCCATGGTAATACCCTCCCTCCCCCTCCCCGCACTTTCCCCTTCAAAATTCCATTCTCCATCATATTACCTCCCCATCTCAATCATTGTACTTACATATATTCAATACCAACCTATTAAGTACCCTCCTCCCTTCCTTTCTCTTTCCTTTATATCTCCTTTTTAACTTACTGGCCTCTGCTACTAAGTATTTTCCTTCTCACGCAGAAGCCCAATCATCTGTAGCTAGGATCCACATATGAGGGAGAACATGTGGCGCTTGGCTTTCTGGGCCTGGGTTACCTCACTTAGTATAATCCTTTCCAGATCCATCCATTTTTCTGCAAATTTCATAACTTCATTTTTCTTTACCGCTGAGTAGAACTCCACTGTATAAATGTGCCACATCTTCATTATCCACTCATCAGTTGAAGGACATCTAGGCTGGTTCCATTTCCCAGCTATTATAAATTGAACAGCAATAAACATGGTTGAGCACGTACTTCTAAGGAAATGAGATGATTCCTTCGGATATATGCCTAGGAGTGCTATAGCTGGGTCATATGGTAGATCAGTCTTTAGCTGTTTTAGGAACCTCCACACTGATTTCCACAATGGCTGGACCAGATTGCATTCCCACCAGCAGTGTAGAAGGGTTCTTCTTGTTCCACATCCCCGCCAACATTTATGATCATTTGTTTCCATGATGGTGGCCAATCTGACAGGAGTGAGATGGAATCTCAATGTAGTTTTAATCTTCTACCTTGCAATCTGCTCCTCCGTTGTTCACTGCCGCTCTCCCTTCACGTTTCTGGAGTTTGCGGAGAGCTCCGGTGTGAGGGGAAGCTCCTCTCACCTGGCTTTTCCTGCCGCTCAAGCCGAGCCTGGCGGCTTTCTGGTGCGCCGCTGCTGCCACTGTCAGCAGACCCGCAGGGGCCACTTTTGCCGGCCTGTGCGGGCTCTGGATGCTCTAGATCTCTTCTACTTCTCTGCTGCCATTTCAATTTCCTATACACGTCACTTTTTAGTAAAAGTGTGTATTTTGCTGAGTTTTTTGGTCTTTTTTCCCCTCTAGGCTGCTTTGGCGTGGTACCAACACCGCCATATTAACCAGAAGCCAAGGTCTTTTAACTAAGTCATAATACCAAAAAAATACCCCCAAAACTCATAATAGCACAGAATAAACACTGACACTGCAAAAGATGGCATTGGGCATAGCAAAGAAATATTCAGCCAATATAAGATTTAAAACAACCAGGGCAAACATCAAACTCTGTAGCTTCAAGTCCAACAATTAAAGCCAGTCACACATCTCCATGACTGATAATTCTAACCAGCAACAATCTCTGGTATTTCAATTTTGCCCCTCCAGCTAGGCTACTCACAGTTCTGGAAAACTTCATCCAGGGCTGGAAGCTTTCCTTAGCAGCTGTCTGATGGTCCTGGCATCTCCACTGGGTCTCCACTGCAACTCACAGTTCATCATCATGGCCCCATGGGGTCTCCATGCAGGCATCCAACAAACCAGCTTCACACTGCCCATGGCCATTTCCAAAACACAAGACCATGTAGCAAACTCAATGACCCTCCCTTTCCTGCATTTCTCATATTCCACAATACCAGGTAGGGTACCAATTTGTTAATCTAGGGGGGAATAAGGCAGACTTTGAAGATCAGGACACTCCTTGAGCACTCAGGGCCCTTCTAAAGAGTCTACCTTCTTCCTGTTGCCCCAGTGCAGATCAGCTGGCCCAATCTCAATGGTTATAATCTTTCAAACAATTTGCAAGTTAATGGGCAGAAGTTTAGGTTCAAAGATTTCATTTTTTCTGTGCCATATCCCTCTGTTCACACCAGTCCATTTCTACATAGTGCAACTCTGCACAGCTTCTTAGGACATGGCCATAATAGCAAGCCTCTCAAACTATTTCTAGCCCAGTCCAAGCAAAGCTTTTTCTCGCCCTCATAAGCCAACCCTAACAGTACTGCACTCAGGCCTTTCAACTCTGACCAGAATAGTCCATTCAGTGTACTTACAGCACTGCAAGGCATCTCTTCGGCCAAGGTTTCAAATCCTTCCACAATCCTCTTAAAAATCAGCTCCAAAAGGCCAAAGCCACACAGCTAAGTGTCTAGCAGCAACCCCACTCTTGGTACCACTTTACTGTTGTAGTCAGGTTCACATTGCTGGCAGACATTACCCAGCCAAGAGCAGCTTGTGGGAAAAAGAGGTTTATTTTGTCTTACAGGCTTGAGGAGGAAGCTCCTTGATGGCAGGGAAATGACGACATGAGCAGAGGGTGGACATCACTCTCTGGCCAATGTAAGGTGGACCATAGCAACAGGAGAGTGTGCCAAACACTGGCAAGGGGAAACTGGTTATAACATCATAAGCCCGCCCCCAACAATTCCCTCTCTCCAGGAGGCATTAATTCCCAAATCTCCATCAGCCGGGAACCTAGAATTAAGAACACCTATGTTTATGGGGGATACCTGAGTCAAACCACCACACACAGTCTTCGTTTTACTTTGGGTTTAGAAAAATCTAGATTGTGCATCATGGTAGTATTTATTCCTTTTCTACTTTATGGAAAAGTTTGAGAAGCATTGGTTTTAGTTCTTCCATGAAGGTCTGATAAAATTCACCAGTGAATCCATCTGAGCTTTCTTTTAGCTGGGAGGTTTTAAAAAAATATATTTATTTATTTGACAGAGAAAGAGGGAGAATGGGCACGCCAGGGCTTCCAGCCACTGCAAACGAACTTCAGACTTGTGCATCTGGCTAACGTGGGTCCTGAGGAATCGAACCTGGGTCCTTAGGCTTTGCAGGCAAACATCTTAACCACTAAGCCAACTCTCCAACCTGGGAGATTTTTTTTTATAACTCTTTTGATCTCCATACTTGTTACAGGCCTATTTAAATGGTTTATCTCATCTTGATTTAATTTTGGTAGGACATATAAAGCTAGGGAATCAGCTACTTCTTTCAGATTTCCAAATTTAGTAGAGTGTATGTTCTTAAAGTATGTCCTTATGATTTTCTGAATTTCTTTGGTATTTGTTGTAATGGTGCCTTTTTCATCTCTAAATTTAGTTATTTGTGTCTCTTCTGTCTTTCTTTTGGTTAGATTTGTAAAGGTTTTATCAAGCTTGTTTATTCTTTCAAAGAGCCAACTCATTGTTTCACTGATTCATCACATATATATATATATATATATATATATATATATATATATATTTGGTTTCTATTTCATTAATTTCTTCCCTAATCTTTATTATTTATCCCATCTACTGATTTTGGTGTGTCTTGTTCTTTTTCCAAGGCCTTAAGGTGAAGAACTATGTTGTGTACTTGTGTGTGGCCTTTCCAATTTCTTAATATAGCACTTAAAGTTATAAACTTCCCTTTTAAGACTGACTTTATTGTGTACCAATGTTGTGTTATCATTATCATTTGATTCTATAAATTTAATTTTTTTAATTTCTTTATGACCCATTCATCATTCAGTAGTGTACTATTTAGTTTCTATGAGTTTGTGTATGCTTTATAGTTTTTCTTGGTATTTCTTTGTAGTTTAATCCCATTGTGATCAGAGAGAGTACAAGGAATTATTTGTTTTCCCATATTTACTAAGATTGGCTTTTAGAGGGGCATGGTGACACATGCCTTTAATTCCAGCACTCAGGAGGCATAGATAGGAAGATCACTGTGAGTTCGAGGCCACCATGAGACTATATAGTGAATTCCAGGTCAGGCTGGACTAGAGTACAGTGAGACCCTACCTTGAAAAACAAACAACAACAAAAGATTGGCTAATATATGGTCTATTTTAGAGAATGTACCATGTGCTGCTGAAAAGAATGTGTACTCTGTAGCATTTGGCTGGTATGTTCTGTAGATATCTTTTAGATCCATTTGTTCTATGGCATAATATTTTTCACCTTTAAAAATATTGCTTATTATTTATTTATTTATTTATTTGAAGAGTGTCAGACAGAGAGAGAAAGAGGCAGATAGATAGAAAGACAATGGGGATGCCAGGGCTTCCAGTCACTGTAAAGGAACTCCAGACGTATGGGCCACCTTGCGCATTTGCCTTGTGGGTCCTGGAGAATTGAGCCACGAACCAGGGCCCTTGGGCTCCACAGGCAAGTGCTTAACCACGAAGTGTTCTATGGCATAATTTAATTCAGATGTCTTTCTGTTTATTTTTTTTTGCCAGGATGAACTGTCAACTGATGAGACTGGAGTATTGTAGTCACCAACTACAATTGTACTTGGTGTTATCTGTGACCTTAAGTCTAATAGCATTTGTTTGATGAAATTGGGAGCACCTATGTTAGGTGAACATATGCATTACATCTGGAGTTTGTAGTAGCTAGAGACCCTGGCACCCCTATTCTCTCTCTTTCTCTCCCCCTCTTTCTCTCTCTCTCTCACACACACATTAATAAACTTAAAAAAATGTTTTTTAAAAAGGTCACTTTACATTGATTAACGGAACAATTCAACAGAAGGACATTGCAATTCTAAACATACATTCACCTAACACATAGTTGGCTTACCTCGATTCTGAGGACTCGAACCTGGGTCCTTAGGCTTCAGAGGCAAGCACCTTAACCACTAAGCCATCTCTCCAGTCCTAAAGTGGCCTTCTTTATCTTGCCTAACTAATGATTTTGTTGAAAACACCTAGTATGCCTTTGGAATGAATTTCTTCTCTTTCTACTATAAATTTCTGAATTCTTATGCTTGATCTCTTCATCTGTCCTGAATGTCTTGAAATTCCTATTCATGCCTTTCTATTAGCTTGTCTGTCTCTTTATTGGGCTGTATTAGATCTGACGCCTGGTATTCTAGTTTAGATATTCTGTTCTCTTCTTGATCCATCTATTGGTGAGACTTCCTGTAGAGTGTTTTATTTGACTTACTATGCTTTTCATTATTATTATTTCTGTTTGTCTTTTTTTCAGTATTTTCTATTTTCTTACTCATATCTTATATTGACCTCATTTTATTAAATTGGTTTCCTTTGTTCTCCTTCTGAAGTTTCCTCTCTTCTTTGATTCCTCTGATTTCTTTGAAGCCCACCAGGGCCTCTAACCACTGTAGACGAACTCCAGACACATGTGCCCCTTGTGCATCTGGCTTACTTGGGTCCTGGGGAAATGAACCTGGGTCCTTTGGCTTTGCAGGCAAATACCTTAACCACTAAGTCATCTCTCCAGCCCAAAGTAGATATTTTTTGCATTTTTCATTAATTTGATTGTTGGGTTTCCTAATTATGTACAGTATTCATAGACATGTAAATCTGATGTTATATATCTTCAGAGTAAGAGCTTAAGGTGCCAGGTATGGCTCTTATATCACTACCAGAGTAACAGCAGAAGGGACCCTACATGTTGAAAGAGAAAAAGCGGCATGGCGGGGGGGGGATGAGTGGGTGTGCCAGACCCTCTAGCCATTGCAATGAAACTTCATCTGGCTTCTGTGGGTACTGGAGAATTGAACCTGGGTCCTTAGACTTCGCAGTCTAGCACCTTAACTGCTAAACCATCTCTCCAGCATGCCACCCCCCCCCCCACCCCAGTAATTCTTATAATGTGGGATTAAATATCCTCAGTTTGGAAGTCTCAGGTCAATCCATTGGTGATTACTTGGTCCAGTCCCTGCTCCTAGGTGAGTGAATGAGTTTTTATTTTATTTTGTTTTGTTTTGGTTTTTCAAGGTAGGCTTTCACTCTAGCCCAAGCCAGTCTGGAACTCACTCTGTAGTCCCAGACTGGCCTCGAACTAACCGGAATCCTCCTACCTCTGCCTCCTGAGTGCTGGATTAAATGCATGTGCCACCACACCTGGCTTTTTGTTGTTAACTTTTACAGGCAAACACCTTAACCACTGAGCCATCTCTCAAGCTCACCTTTTTTAGATCACCTCTTTACATATAAACAACATACAATGATTATAATCCCTCCAACCACCCTCCCTCACTACTCTCCTCTCCACTGAATTCCTTCTTTTTTCTAACTAGTCTCTTCTATTTTTATGTCATCATTTTCCCATCCTATTATGCAGATCTTGTAGGTTGCATTAGCTGCTGTGAAGGCATGAATACCACAGTCACTTTATGTCTGAAAGACAATTGCAAAGTCTTTTCCCCTTTCTTTGGCTTTTGCATCCCCCCAGCCCCTGCACTCCACACTACCTCTTCTGCAAGGCTCCCTAAGCCTTTGGGCATGGTAGAGATGTTGCAGTACTGGATACAACACTGCTATTTCTTTTTAGCACTTTGGTAAGTTTTGAATCTCCTCAGTGGTCACTACCATCTCAAAAGAGAAGCTTCTCTAATCAGAAGTGAGAGTAGCATTAACATATGAGCACAAATACAAGTATTTAGCGGGCAGTTTGGTGGGTATAATATATCCATTTGACCAGACAACAATAATAGTTTCCCCCCTAGGGCTTATGACCACCTAAACCATAGGCTTTAAAAAATATGTTATTTGCAGGGCGTGGTGGCACACGCCTTTAATCCCAGCACTTGGGAGGCAGAGGTAGGAGGATCGCTGTGAGTTCAAGGCCACCCTGAGACTACATAGTTAATTCCAGGTCAGCCTGGTCCAAAGTGAGACACTACCTCAAAAACCAAAACAAAACAAAACAAAATATATGTTAGTAATTTTTAAAAATATTTTTATTTTTATTTATTTATTTGAGAGAGAGATACAGAAGTAGGTAGGGAGAGAGAGAGAGAGAGAGAGATAGAGAGAGAGGGAGGGAGAAAATGGGCACACCAGGGCCTCCAGCCACTACAAACGAACTCCAGACGTGTGTGCCCTCTTGTGCATCTGGCTTACGTGGGTCCTGGGGAATCAAACCTTGGTCCTTTGGTTTTGCAGGAAAATGGCTTAGCTGCTAAGCCATCTCTCCAGGCCAAAAATATGTTATTTATTTATTTGAGAGGAAGTAAGAGAGAGGAAGAGGCAGATAGATAGATAGCTAGATAGATAGATAGATAGATAGATAGATAGATAGATAGATAGATAGTTAGAGAGAGCATGGCTATGCCAGGGACTCCAGCCTCTGCAAATGAATTCCATATGTATGTGCTGCCTTGTGCATCTGGCTTTACAGTTGTCTGACATTAACCCAACCCACATATCTGGGATCAAAGAAATTAAGGAAAAGCAAGCTTTTATATTTTTTTTTTATTTTTAATTGAGAACAGTGAATCAATAGCACAGACGTGACTTCCAAATCACTGGCAGTTACCCTCACTTGTGTTTGCCACAAGCATCCTGTAGTTGGGAATAAACATGAGTGTCTGCAGATGAGGGTCTTTATCTCTGTAAGTTCCCCGTGAGCTTCTCTTCTTCCTGTGGAGGCATCAGATTGGCCTCTGCTCTAGTTTCTAAAGTTGTGTCTCATCACTGGACTGAGCTTTGCTGTGGCTATGCCTTGCAGGCTTCCTCTTTGGGCTCAGAAGAGCTGCAACTTTGATTAATCATCCACTCATGGTCAGAGACTCATCTTGTCCATGTTGACAGCGAACATTACATTCCAGATCCTGGACCCTCTGTGTCCCATAATTGCAGTGATTATTCTGTTTTGCTAATTAATTTTTAGTGTGGCTTGTAGATGATGCTCATGAAACAAGTGAAATGTGACAGACTTGTAGTCCATTGAGAAGCCTCATAAAAGCCACCCTCCCCTAGATAGTTAGCTATATTTTGGACTTAATGTCATATTGATCCTGGAGCCATAAAAGACTGCTAAGTTAACTCAGTTTCTTCTATTTTGTCTAAATATGTGGCGGCCATGTATTATGAATTAACTATTGTATCAAAATATTTCCTGGGCTGGGGATATAACTCAGTTGGTACAGTGTTTGCCTAGCATGCATGATGTCCTATTTTTGATTCCCAGCACCACATAAAACTAGGTATACTTATAGTACTAGCATTCTGGAAGTGGAGATAGGAGGATCAGGAGTTCAAGGTCATCCTTAGCTACATAACAAGTTAGAGGCCAGCCTGGGAAACATGAGTGAGACCTGTCTCAAAAACAACAACAACAACAACAAAAAAAAAAAACCCAAAAAACAAAACCCAAAACTCTAAGTGTCATGATTCCCTGTATTAATTTTAGACTCAACATGTACTAAGTGTGAAACATGTCATCTATTTTTATTTATTTATTTTTGTTTTGTTTTTTTTTTGAGGTAGGGTATCACTCTATCCCAGGCCGACCTGGAATTCACTATGTACTTTCAGAGTGGCCTCAAACTCAAGGCGATCCTCCTACCTCTGTCTCCTGAGTGCTGGGATTAAAGGCATGTACCACCATGCTTAGCCTATTTTATTTTTATTTTTCAAAAGTATTTTACTTTATTTATTGGAAAGAGAGCAAGAGAGAAAAGAGAGAAAGAATGGGCACATCAGTCTTTTAGCCACTGCAAACAAACTCCAGAAACATGTGCTTCCTTGTGTATCTGACTTTGTGTGGGTACCGGGGAATCAAACCCTGGTCTTTAGGCTTTGCAGGCAAGTGCCTTAGCTGCTGAGCCATCTCTCCAGCCTGAAACATCTCATTTATAAAAACATCAGTTGAGAAGAATGGCAACCGTTCAGTTCTATTTTGCCAACAATACCGAGTTTGCACTGTCTAGACAGCCCTTTAGATTTTCAGGCAGCTCTGATCATTAGATAGGTTTCTTGTTGAGCTGGTGTCATGTCTGCTGCCCACACCACCACCGGCACTCTCCCTGGGGCAAGGGATAGCCAGCCACTCTCTTTCCTCTTGCCCTACTTTCTCAACTCCCACCCAAAGTCACCTCCTTGTTAGGCTCACTTTAGTCACACTCTTTTTTTTTTTTTTTTTTTTTGGTATGTGTGTGTAGTGTGTGTTGCACGGTGTATGTAGACGGACACACACCATGCGCATGGTGTGGAGTCCAGAGGTGGAAGTCCTTCTCTACTGCTCTTCTGCATTGTTTCCTAGAGACACAGTTTCTCACTGGGCCTGGATTGTACGTCATTTTTGGTTAGATTGGCTGGTCAACAAGCTCTAGTGAGTCTTCTGTCGCCGTCTCCCTCAGCACTGGGGTTGCAGCACATGTGCTTGTGAGTCAGCTCCACATCGCTGCGGTAAGCAAGCATGGAACCAGGCAGTTTATGGGAGGGGCAGACTCAGTTCATCTTACAAAGTCCAGGGGACTCCACCAGTGGTGACAGAAGCTGCTTATTTCCATACATTTAGCCAAAGAGAAACAACTGCAGCAAGCAAACACAAGCAGGCGCAAACCGCCAGAGCTCAAACTACTCTTGCCACACCTTTGGGATGGAATCAGATTCACTCCCAAACACCCCTTAGGGCTAGACTCTAAGGTCCACCCCCAGTGTCCCCTGCCCCCCCACCGCCCCCCACTGTAGTAGGAATCTGCCTGCTAGGGGCTGAAGCTGCAAATCCAATTTTAATAAAACATCCGAGTCTATGGAACCACATATTTTAAACTATCACATTTTGAACTACCACAGTGTCCACACCAGGGTTTTTACCTGGGTGCTGGGAACCAAACTCAGGGCCTTATGCTTAGGAGCTGCTCATATCCACTGATCCATCTCCCCAGCCCTGACTCTGTTTTTCGTCATGTGGTGTGTGTGTGTGTCTGTGTGTGTGTGTGGTACTTGTATGTGGTGTGAAGTATGTTTATGTATGGTGTGTGCATGTGAGTGTGCAGACCCTATGTGCAGGACAGAGTAGCATGATTGATAGATGTCCTCCTCTATTGCTGTTCCCCATTGGTTCCTGGAGCTGATGGTTTTGGCTGGACTGCCTGACCAGCAAGCTCCAATGATTCTCCTGCCTCCACTCCCACCAGACTGGGGTTACATGCATGCATGGCCATGCCTAGATTTTTATGCTGGTGCTAAGGATTGAACTCAGGCCTTTATGCTTGTGCAGCAAGCAGAGTTATCTCAGCCCTTTGCCCCACCTCTGATTTTACTTACACTCTTCAGGACATACTTGATAAGGAAGCACCGCTTGGATGATATACTACATATCATATATATTTATACATATACACATACTGATTTTCTGAAACAATTTAGTTTGCTTTCCTTGCCCCCCCCCCCACCCCGAAGTAGGGTCTCACTCTAATCCAGGCTGACCTGGAATTCACTATGTAGTCTCAGGGTGGCCTCGAACTCACGGTGATCCTCCTACCTCTGCCTCCTGAGTGCTAGGATTAAAGGTGTGCACCACCATGCCAGGTTCCTAGTTTGCATTCTTTTCTTTTCTTTTTCTTCCTTCTTTCCTCCTTTCTTTCTTTCCTTCCTTCCTTCTTTCTTTTTTTTAGTTTTTCAAGGTAGGCTCTCGCTCTAGCCCAGGCTGACCTGGAATTCACTATGTAGTCTCATTTTGGCCTTGAACTCACAGTGATCCTCCTACCTCTGCTTTCCAAGTTCTGGGATTTAAGGTATGCGCCACAATGCCTGGCTCCTCTTTTCTTTCCTTTTTACTTTTCTTTTCTTCTCTCTTCTCTTCTCTTCTTTTCTTTTCTTTTCTCTTCTTTGCCTTCCCCTCTCTTCTTTTTCTTTCACCCCCCCCCTTTTTTTTCAAGGTAGGGTCTCACTCTAGCTCAGGCTGACATGGAATTCACTATGTAGCCTCAGGGTGGCCTTGAACTCACAGCAATCCTCCTACCTCAGTCTTCCAAGTATTGGGATTAAAGGGGTGCATCACCATGCCCAACCATTTCTTCGTTCTTTCTTTCTTTCTTTTTTTTTTTTTTTTTTCTGAAGAAAACCCACTTTATCAAGAACATGAGACAGTATGACACAAGAAACAGCAAGTAACTTGCTCAGGGCCCAACCTGGAGCCATTTCTTCTTTCTTAATAGAGTCCTAAAATGTTCAATATTACCAGAATCACATATTAAGGAATATAAACTTGCTCTAAAAGTTTTTATTTTCAATCGCATGTTATGACTTTTATGAGCCATGAAAAAGAACATTTCTTAAAGAAAATGAGTATGAATTTGTGGATGGTGAGCACATCCCTAGCTTTTGAAATTAATCCTGGTAAGATTTATGCTATACCAGAACAGAAAAGTTTAGACAAGTTTACTGTTTAAGCAACAGTCATTTTGAGGCTGGGCGTGGTGGCGCACGCCTTTAATCTCAACCTCAGGAGGCAGAGGTAGGAGGATCATTGTGACTTTGAGGCCATCCTGAGACTACATAGTGAATTCTGGGTCAGCCTGGACTAGAGTGAGACCCTACCTCAACCGCCCCACAAAAAAAAAGAAAGAAAAGTCATTTTTGTCAGTGTGTGTGCATGAGTGCAGGCGTGTGGGTGCAGGTGAGTGTGTGCCATGACTTTTGTATGGAGGCGAGAGGACAAACTTTGGATGTCAGTCCTTGCCTTCCGCCTTGTTTGACATAGGGTCTCTTGTTCTCCTCGGTTTTCATCACTGCATTCACTAGGCTACCTGGTCCACAGCTTCCAGGAATTCTCCTGTCTCCCATCTTCCCATAAATGTGCCTGGATTACAGAAGAGGCTTCTGACTTTTACGCGGGAGCTAGGGATCCAAACTCAGGGTATTCCAGAATAGCAAGTGCCTTATGCACGAGTCATCTCTCCAGCCCTAATGGTTTGTTTTAAACCACTAAAGCTGTGTTCAACATATGTGAGTTGTGCTAAGTGACCATTCAACTGTGGGGCACTGAAAACGTATTAACAAGTTTTGTTTGTTTCGTTTTTTTGAGACAGGATCTCATATAGGTTATGTTGGCCCCAAAGTCACTATGTAACTGAAACTGTCCTGGAACTACTGATCCAAGGGATAATCCTCAGCCACCAAGTGCTGGGATTTTAGGCATGAACCACCATGCCTAGCTCCATTAACATTTTTTTTTTTTTTTTTTGGTTTTTGGAGGTAGGGTCCCGCTCTAGCCCAGGCTGACCTGGAATTCACTATGTAGTCTTAGGGTGGCCTCGAACTCATGGCAATCATTCTACCTCTGCCTCCTGAGGGCTGGGATTAGAGGCATGCACCACCTTGCCTGGCTCATACTAGCAGTTTTTTTTTTTTATAAAGGCAATACATTGTTCTTGCATTATATCAGCATTTGCAATACAAAGAGACATACTTGTTTTCTGTAGATAAAATTATACCATGTTATTATTATTTAAATATTTATTTATTTGCAAGTAGAAAGAGATAGAGAGAAGAGAGACAGAATGGGCACACCAAGGGCCTCCAGCTGCTATAAATGAACTCCAGATACATGTGCCATCTTGTGCATCTGGTTTTACGTGCATACTGGGGAATCAAACTCAGGTTGCTAGGCTTTGCAGGCAAGTGCCTTAACAACTAAGTCATCTTTCCAGCCCTAAGTTAGTATTATTAAAGAAAAACATATACTTAAAATACAACTGATATCATATGCTTTTAAATAGTATTAAGTATTTTACTGTAAGCTTACTTACGTCATTACTTAACTGTTCTTTTTTGAGTTTAAAGGTGTCCACTACTGGGTCAAAGAATTTTCTTGTCTCCCTGTTTCTTAAAGAATCAACTTTTAAATTATTTTGGTCAGTTTCCATGAAAGGTAACTTCCATATTTGAGGTCTCCTTCCTGAGATTATTCATTAAAAAATTATTTTTTTTAAGGTAGGGTCTTGCTATAGCCCAGGCTGACCTGGAATTCACTCTGTAGTCTCAGGGTAACATCGAACTCATGGTGATCCTCTTACTTCTGCCTCCCAAGTGCTGGAATTAAAAGAATGCACCACCACCACACCCAGCAAGAGAGAGAGAAAGAGAGAGATAATTGGCACACCAAAGCCTCTAGCCAATGCAATGGAACTCCAGATGTGGGCACCACCTTGTGTGCATGCATTACCTAGTGTGCATGTGTGACCTTGTTCGACTGGCTTATGTGGGTTCTGGGGAGTTGAACCTGGGTCCTTAGGCTTCACAGGCAAGGGCCTTAAAAGCTAAGCAATATCTCTAGATCTTATCTATTTATTTATTTATTGTTTTTTTTGAGTTAGAATCTCAGGCTGACTGACCTGGAATTCATGATGAAGTCTCAGGGTGGCCTTGAACTCACAGTGATCCTCTTACCTCTGCCTCCCTAGTGCAGGGATTAAAGGCATGTGTCACCATGCCCAGTACCCTTATTCATTTATTTTCAAGAAGAGAGGGAGGGAGGGAGAGAGAGAGAGAGAGAGAGAGAGAGAGAGAGAGAGAGAGAGAGAGAGAGAGGGAGAGAAGAAGAAGAAGAAGAAAAACAGACAGAAAAAAAATGAGCATGCCAGGGCATCTAGTTGCTGTGAACCTACTCCAGGTGCATGTGCCACTTTGTGCATCTGGCTTTATGTGGGCACCGGGGAATTCAACCTGGGACCTTAGGATTTGTAGGCAAGTGCCTTAATCACTGACTCATCTCTCCAGCCCTTGAGGTGGTAACTTTTAAAACTTTAAATAATGTACTTAAGCATCTATTTTCTGCCTGTGTGTGTATAGCATGCATGGTGTGGTGTGTATATGTGTGGTATATACACATGTACATGTACAGATGCATGTACCCCATGAGCACACTTGCAGAGGAGAATATCAGATGTCCTCTATTGCTCCTCCCAGTGGTTCCTGGAGTCTGTCACTAAAACTGAAGCTGCCAAGGTCTCTCCCCCGACCCCTGGTTAGACTGGCTGACCCGCTGGCCCCAGCCCCAGCCCCAGTGATTCCCTTGTCTATGTCCCCTGCAGGAATGGAGTTTCAGACTTAAATGGCCACACACATCTTTTGTCCTAGGTGCTAGGGAATTGAACTAGAGGCAAATCAGACCCTCTCAGGACCTCATGTTCTGGTGGAAGTGCTCTTGTTCACTGAACATCACCCCAGCCCCATTAAGCAGCTATTATTTTAATCATCAAACAAGTGTCTAGTCTCTTACCCTCTCCGTTCCTCAGATCATTTCACATTGCACTGGGTTGACCTGCATAACCAGTGAGATGTTCCAAGATTGTGTCTGATTTCTAAAGTTAGGTCACAAAAGATGTGTATTTCTGTCTTGCTTTCTCTTGGTGGGAGACAGCTGCCTGTCATGAGAAGACTTGAGTAGCCCAGAGGGGAGCTCTGTGTAGGGCAAACAACTAAAGCTTCCTGACAGAAGGCAGCAACAAATTTGTCAGCCATGTGAATGTGAGTGCCCTTACGAGCAGGTCCCCCAGCCTCGGTCAGGCTGGAAGCAATTTCTTGATAGTACGCTCATGGGAAACCCTGAGCCACATTAACTAGTTTGCTTCTGAATTCTTGGCTGACAGAAATTCTCTGAGATAGGAAACATTTACATGGAGGTGGGCATGGTGGCCCTTGGGAGGCTGAGGTAGGAGGATTGCCATAGGTTGAAGGCCAGTCTAGGGCTACAGAGTGAGGTCAGCCTGGGATGGAGTGAAACCCTGACTCAAAAAAACTAAAAAAGAAGAAATGTTCAGATGATGATGGTGATGATGATGACGTGTGTATATGAGAGAGAGAAAAAGAGAGGAAACATGTTATTTAGCCTGGGTTATATAATAAGACCCTGCCTCAAATCCTCAGACAAATAAACAAAAAATAAAACAAATAAATAAATGCTTATTCTTTTAAATCACTAAAGTGTTTGAAGTTTTTTAGATGGGAAGGGTATTTCATATGTAGAAGAGAGTATTATTTTCCTCTTTTTTTAAAAAAAAAATTGGGGCTGGAGAGATGGTGTAGCAGTTAAGCGCTTGCCTGTGAAGCCTAAGGACCCTGGTTCGAGGCTCGGTTCCCCAGGTCCCATGTTAGCCAGATGCACAAGGGGGCGCACGCGTCTGGAGTTCGTTTGCAGTGCTGGAAGCCCTGGCGTGCCCATTCTCTCTCTCTCCCTCTATCTGTCTTTCTCTCTATGTCTGTCGCTCTCAAATAAATAAATAAAAAATGAACAAAAAAAATTGTTTATTTTTATTCATTTATTTGAGAGCAACAGAGAGAAGGAGGCAGAGAGAGAGACAGAGAGAAAGAGAGAGAGAAAGAGAGAATGGGCACACCAGAGCTTCCAGCCACTGCAAATGAACTCCAGATGCATGTGCCCCCTTGTGCATCTGGCTAACATGGGTCCTGGGGAACCGAGCCTTGAACCGGGGTCCTTAGGCTTCACAGGCAAGCTCTTAACCACTAAGCCATCTCTCCAGCGCCTTTTGCTTTTTTTTAAAAAAATAATTTTTTGATATTTTATTCATTTATTTATTTGGGAGGGAGAGAGAGAACACACCAGACTATCCAGCTACTGAAAACAAACTCCAGATGCATGGATCGCCTTGCCCATCTGGCTTATGTGGGTCCTGGAGAATTGAATCAGGATCCTTTGGCTTTGCAGGCAAACACCTTAACTGCTAAGCCATCTCTCCAGCCCCTATCTTTTACTTTTAGAAAATATTATTTATTTATTTACTTGAGAGAGAGAGAGAGACAGACATACAGACACAGAGAAAGAGACAGATAGAAAGATAGTGACTATAGGCGGGCCAGGGCCTCCTGCCACTGAAAACAAATGCTAGACAAATGCTCCTATTTTGAGCATCTGGCTCTACATGGGTACTGGAGAATTGAACCATGTGCCATCAGGCTTTGCAAGCAAGTGCCTTCAACTGCTGAGCCATCTCTCGAGCCCACAAAAGTTATTTCTTTTAAAAATGTATTTTATAATATTATTGTTATTAACTTATTATTATTATTATTATTATTATTGTTTGTTTGTCTTTCAAGGTAGGGTTTCACTCTAGCTCAGGCTGTCCTGGAATTAACTATGTAGCCTCAGGGTAGCCTTGAATTTATGGCAATTCTCCTACCTCTGCCTCCTGACTGTTGGAATTAAAGGCATGTGCTACCATGCCCAGTTTGTATTTTATTTTTTTATTTGCAAGTAGAAAGAGATAGAGAGACAGATGGAGAGAATGGGTGCACCAGGGCTTCCAATCACTGTAAACAAACTCCAGATGCATGAGTCACTTTGAGCTTCTGGCTTTACAAGGGTACTGGGTAATTTGATTTTTTGATGATAGCCATTCTAACCTCTGTGAGATGAAATCTCAAAGTAGTTTTAATTAGTATTTTCCTGATGGCTAGAGATGTTGAACATCTTTTCAGATGTTTATTATTCTTCCTTTGAGAGCTCTCAATTCAATTTCCTACCCCATTTCTTGAGTGGATTATTTGTTATGGCTTATGTTTTTGAGTTCTTTTTTTTTTTTTTGTGGTTTTTCAAGGTAGGGTCTCTTCTAGCCCAGGCTGACCTGGAATTCACTATACAGTCTCAGGGTGGCCTCAAATTCATAGCCATCCTCATACCTCTGCCTCCTGAGTGCTGGGATAAAGGCATGCACCACCATGCCCAACTTGTTTTGAGTTCTTTGTATATTCTAGATATTTAACTTCTGTCATTTGTATAGCTGGACTTCCTCCCATTCTGTAGGTTGTCTATTGACTCTGTTAATGATTTATATGCTATCATGCCCACAGTAGCAGCCTAATTATAATTTGAAAACATATAAAAACTTTTAAATATTTAATTAATTAATTTATTTGAGAGAAAGAGAGAGAGAGAGAGAGAGAGAGAGAGAGAGAGAGAGAGAGAGAGAGAGGGAGGGAGAGAATGGGTGCACCAAGACCTCTAGCCACTGCAAATGAACTTCAGATGCATTCACCTCCTGGTGCATCTGGCTTATGTGGGTTCTGGAGAATCAAACTGGGATCCTTTGGCTTTGCAGGCAAGCACCTTAACTGCTAAGCCACCTCTCTAGCCTACATATATATTTTGTTGAGTCTCACTCATATAGCTGAGACTGGCCTCAAACTTGTCATCTTCCTGCCTTAGCCTCTTGAGTGCTGGGATTACAGGTGTTCACCACCACACCCTGCTTATACATGTAAGCATATTTGATATTATTTCACAGTCAGTAGAAGTAGAACAATAAGAAGGAAACACAGTCCTGTTTACTTTTACTCCTGTTTACTGTAATGCTTTTTATTTAGCCCATGATGTTTTGTTTTTTTTTTTAACTTTTCTTGGAATTCCACAGCTGCCTTTTAAATTTTGGTTTAGAAAAAAAAATAAACATGTTTTCTTCAAAATATTTTATTTATTTATTTATGTGTGTGTGTGTGAGAGAGAGAGAGGCAGATAGAGAGAATGGGCATGCAGGGCCTTCAGCCACTGCAAACGAACTCCAGACGCATGTGCCCCCTGTGCATCTGACTTATGTGGGTCCTGGGGAATCGAACCAGGGTCCTTAGGCTTCACAGGCAAATGCCTTAATCACTCAACCATTTCACCAACTCCATGAAACATGTTTTCTTTTTAGTATAATCCTTTCCAGGTCCATCCATTTTTCTGCAAATTTCATAACTTCACTTTTCTTTACCACTGAGTAGAACTCCATTGTATAAATGTGCCACATCTTCATTATCCACTCACCAGTTGAGGGACATCTAGGCTGGTTCCATTTCCCAGCTATTATAAATTGAGCAGCAATAAACATGGTTGAGCACGTACTTCTAAGGCAATGAGATGAGTCCTTCGGATATATGCCTAGGATGTTTTCTTTTTGTAACAGGTCTTTGAGTTTCTAAGTCATATGGTTGGAAAAATCATAGTTTAAAAATGTTTTTATTTATTTATTTGCAAGGAGAGAGAGAGAGAGAGAGAGAGAGAAGAGAAGAGAAGAGAAGAGAAGAGAAGAGAAGAGAAGAGAAGAGAAGAGAAGAGAGGCAGAAGGAATGAGTGCACTAGGGTTTCTAGATACTATAAACGAGGTACAGGTGAGTGCACCACTTCTTGTGTCTGGCTTTATGTGGGAATTGAGGAATCAAACCCAGGTCATTAGGCTTTGCATTAGGCTTAACTGCTGGGCTATTGCTCCAGCCCCCAAATCACAGTTTGTTTTTTTTTTTTATATTAGCTTTATATTCAGCAAATACAGGCAGTTTGGTACCATTATTAGGCTCATCCGTGACCTACCACTCCTCATTGGCCCCTCCTTGTTGATGTAAATGGGTCGTGCATTGTGGAGTTAGCCCACAGTTATTGGTACGATAAATGTCTCTGCATATCCTGACCCAACATGTGGCTCTGACATTCTTTCCGACCCCTTTTCCGCAAAATTTCCCTGAGCCATGTTGGGTTCATTTTTGGTCTGCTTCAGTGATGAGGTGTTGGGGGCCTCTGAGGCTCTGGCTCTCTGATTTGGTAGGCATTCATTTTTCTCTGTGTTGGTCTCCTTCCCCCTTGTGCTGGAATCCGGTTCATCAGGAAAACAGCACCCCTGCTTGTTTCGCCAATTTTCCTTAGTTTCAGTCAGGCTCCTTTTGAGGTATGATGGGGTGGCTCTCTCCTTAGGATCTGCATCTATCTGAAAAAGAGAAGCAGATTCTTTCCCTGGGATTTGCAGCGCAGCTAGGCGGTCACCATCTTGGCCGGAAGTCCCAAATCAGTTTTATCTTAGCTTTCCAGTCACTAACTCCTTATTACCTAGTACTTTGACCAGTATACCCAGTACTTTGTAGTATGGAATTACAAACCTGTACCACTTTACCTGCAAAATGCCAAGATAGTCTCTCCTAGTATATAGGCATTTTGTGGAAAGAGCCATCTGACTTCCTTTTTCTAAATAGGTAACTTAATATTACTCTCCAGAAAATTTGGACTATTACATATTCTTTGGAATTATGTGCTTTGGTATATATTTCTTCTTATTTGTTTTCCATTGTCTTATATATTTTAGATTTGTGAACTTGTATTTTTCTTCTCTTATTTATCTCTTTTAACCATAGAACACCTCAGTTGATCCTTGTCCAATAGTTTTCTTGTTTTCTATGGCTTCGTCTTTATGATTGTTTATTATTATTATTAGTTTTTTTTGAGGTAGGTCTTGCTGTAGCCCAGGCTGGCCTGCAAGTCACTATGTAGTCTCAGGTTGGCCTCAAACTCAAGGCGATCCTATTACTTCTGCCTCCTGAGTGCTGGGATTCAAAGCATGCACTACCACAACAAGCTGGCTTCATCTTTGAAAAAAATAATTTTTTAAAAAATTATTTATTTATTTAATTGAGAGCGACAGACACAGAGAGAAAGACAGATAGAGGGAGAGAGAGAGAATGGGCACGCCAGGGCTTCCAGCCTCTGCAAACGAACTCCAGATGCGTGCGCCCCCTTGTGCATCTGGCTAACATGGGATCTGGGGAAGCGAGCCTTGAACCGGGGTCCTTAGGCTTCACAGGCAAGCACTTAACCGCTAAGCCGTCTCTCCAGCCCTGAAAAAAATATTTTTATCTATTTATGAGAGAGAGAGAGAGAGAGAGAGAGACAGAGAGAGAGACAGAGACAGAGACAGAGACAGAGACAGAGACAGAGACAGAATGAATGGGTGCACCAGGGCCCCTGCCCTTGCAAAGAAACTCTAGATACATGCTACTTGTGCATCTGGCTTTATGTATGGACTGGGAAATGGAACACAGGCTCTCAGACTTTGCAAGCAAGTACCTCTAAATGACTGCACCATCTCTCCAGCTCCTATGGCTTCATCCTTTTTTAAAAAATTATTTTACATATGCATATATATATATATATATAATAAATATAAAATAAAAAAATATATATAACAGGTTATACTGTTATCCTTTCATCCCTGCTCACATTTTCCTGGGGGCCCTCCTCATTGGGGTTATGGTATTCACTGTGGGGTCATAAAGGCCTCAGTCAGTCCCTGTGAGGTAGTGGAGGAGTCTCAGGGTCTTCCTACCTACTCTGTGGCTCTTACAATCTTTCTTCCTCCTCTCCCGCAAAGTTCCCTGAGCTTATTGGCAGCATGATTTGGTGTTGAGGTCTCTGTAGCCTCTGGATTTCTGCTCCGATAGACTTTGATTGATCACCATGTCTGTCACCATCACCCTGGAGTTGGTTGTCAGGCTAGCAGTAAGAGCAGTATTCATGTCACAGCTACCTCTAACTTTCTCCTTGTGTCTGGCAGATGTAGTAGAGGTGGCACATCTTGTGATGGGCAATCAGCTATATTTTTGTCTTATTAATGGATTTTGGTTCTCCTCTGTTTTCTCTGCCTTTTGTAAAATAAAACACATTCCCCAACTAAGAGTGAGAGCACCTTGTGTTCGAGGACATGCAAAGTTATTTGAAGGACTTTTTGGTGTACAAACCCACTCTTCTTTTCCAGAGAGCAGTGGGGGCTGCTTTCTGAAGTCTATGACTTTCCTGACCATGTGATTCCGACTTGGTTTCCAGTACCAGATATGAGTTCTCTCCCACTGAGCTGGCCTCATGTCCAATCATAGAACAGTTGGCTACCCTCAGGGGCTGTGTGCTACATTGCACAATGTGTAATTCTTGTCTGGCTGATTGGCTTTGTAGTCTGCAGGTCCTCTGCTTATTCATGGTGTTGGTGGCCATTGTCCTCCAGTGGCTCCCACAGGGCTCTCCAGCACTATGAGGGCTAGCCAGGAGGGAGCTAGTTTCCATTTTGGTTCCAGCATGGCATTCCAATGTCCTGTGACTACAGCCAGTGGTGTCTTCAACATAGGGTCTTATCTTTTAGCTCTGGCAGGTAATCAAGTGTTTTGGCAATGCCCTACATTGTTTTGTGGACTGCATGGGTCTTCCTAGCCAACAGCTCACTGTGGGAGGGCAACCTAATTCTGTTTTTTTTTTTTTTTAAACTTCATCTTTATGGTATATTTTCTCATTTTTCCTCTTCTTCTTTTTCTCCTGAAAGTTTTATTTTGAAAACCATACCTTTGATATTTAGGCTCTTTCTACATTCTGCCCTCTTTTTAGAGCAACGCCTATCCTCCATTGAAATTATTCCTAAGTATACTAATTGTATTATAACCGATAGCTGCATAAGGAAGAAAAGATTTTATTACTCACAAAGCTAAAAAGTCCAGTAGGAGGGCTCACTTCCCCGTACTTAGTTTGCTGTGGGAGTTTAAATGATGTCATCAGGACTCTGGTTTCTAGCTTGCTTGCCTTACCTCTGTTTATCTCAGCTCCACTAGCAGACACAGGAGCACCTCAGCCTACACAGTTGAAGTTCCCTGGAGATAAGCAAAGGCTCTTTCCTCCTTCCATCAGGGGCTTTAGTGTACCTTGCCAGCTAGTGCCATTCCTGAAGGAATTCAGGTGGGATGGTTGTAGGAATGGAACTTTGAAGCTGTGTCCTGCTTTATCTTTCCCCATAGAGAAAGGCCTGTCTGACACAGAGTTAGGAGTTGCAGTGGTTTCAGAAATGGAACGTGGGAGCTGTATACTGCTCCATCTTTCTCCATATGGAAAAGCCTGCCTGATATAGTTCTATACTGTGTAGTTGGTCCAACTGCAGTTGCGACATAAGGGCTGAAGGACAGCTACAGGAGGAGTCCCAGGCACAAACCATATATATTTTCTGAGGAAATATATTTAGGAAATTGGGAGTTTCAAATATGTAGTAGCAAATGGTAGGTGAATATTGAGCATTAAAAACAAAATATTTTGCCAGGCAGTGGTGGTGCACACCTTTAATCCCAGCACCCGGGAGGCACAGGTAGGAGGATCACCATGAGTTCGAGATCAGCCCGAGACTACATAGTGAATTCCAGGTCAGCCTGGGCCAGGGTGAGACTCTACCTCAAAAAAACCAAGTCTCTTGGAGCTTGAGAGATGGCTTAGCGGTTAAGCATTTGCCTGTGCAGCCTAAGGACCCCGGTTCGAGGCTCGATTATCCAGGACCCATGTAAGCCAGATGCACAAGGTGACACATGCATCTGGAGTTTGTTTGCAGTGGCTGGAGGCTCTGATGCACCCGTTCTCTCACTCTCTCTGTGTCTGTCACTATCAAATAAATAAATATTGAAAAACAAACAAACAAACAAAAAAACCAAGTCTCAAGAAGAGACCAGCTATTCCTATATACCCAGGCACATGGCTGTTCCTGCCAACAGGAAGTCAAGACTTTCTCAATGTGACATGAAGAACTAAGAGGAAGATGTCCTAGGGAGAGGAGAAACCAGAAAGAATGGAAATATCCACTCCACTACTTTGTTGTCATTTTACCTTTTCTCCCTAGAGACTGTCACCTTTGGCTTTCTTTTTCCCTCCTTTCTTTCTTCATTATCTCAGTGACAAGCAGAGGGAAGAGGGCTTTTGGCCTGAGTAACTGGCATCAGGAGTTATGTCAGGTTCTGCCTTCTTTACCTGCTTCTGTGAACCAGTTTGAACACAAGTGAAACTCCTCAATTTGTTGTCTAGAAATGAATTAACCTTTTGAAACCATTTGAGAACAAATTTGAGTTTACTTGCTGACAAGCTGGAAGCTTTACCTTTGAAGTTAATAATTTTCACTGTATTTACCTTTCTAAGCTCACTGTGTACTTTGCTCTGATCTCAGTGTTACCATTAGGCCTGCCTTGTAACTCTTCCAAAAAATCCTCCCTGCTTTAATAGCATCAGTCCCTGGAAGCATGGATTTATTTATTGTTTGGAAACTATGTTCTAGACCAGTCCATTTTCTTTCTTTCTTTCTTTCTTTCTTTCTTTCTTTCTTTCTTTCTTTCTTTCTTTCTTTCTTTCTTTCTTTCTTTCTTTCCTTCCTTCCTTCCTTCCTTCCTTCCTTCCTTCCTTCCTTCCTTCCTTCCTTTCTTTCTTTCTTTCTTTCTTTCTTTCTTTCTTTCTTTTTTTCTTTCTCTTTCTTTCTCTTTTTCTTTTTTTTTGGTTTTGCAAGGTAGGGTCTTACTCCAGCCCAGGCTGACCTGGAATTCACTATGGAGTCTCAGGGTGGCCTCGAACTCACGACAATCCTCCTACCTCTGCCTCCCGAGTGCTGGGATTAAAGGCTTGCGCCACCACGCCCGGCTTCTTTCTTTTCTTTTTGTTTTTCGAAGTAGGGTCTCACTCTAGTCCAGGCTGACCTGGAACTCACTATGTAGTCTCAGGGTGACCTCGAACTCATGGCGATCCGCCTACCTCTGCCTCCCAAGTGCTGGGATTAAAGACGTGTGCCACCACACCCAGCAAGACCAGTCCATTTTCATGGCCAGACCTCACCTAAGGAAACATGATGGATGAATTAGTATCTTGTAGGCAGTATATATGGGTTTTGCTGCTTATCAAGCATTAGTGCAGGGTCTGGGGTGTAGCTCAGTGGTAGACTTGCTTAGCATGTGCAAAGCCCTGGGTTTGATTCTGAGACCACCTGTCACTACCAACATCAGAAGGAATCTATGCAGACCAGTCCGGTCTATTTATTTGCTATGATTTGGATGAGGTTCTATGTGTTAGAGGTTTGGTCCCCAGGGTGGTTCTGTTGGGAAGAGCTGTGGACTTTTTGGGGCTGGGGGCTAATAGGAAGTCCTTAGGCCATTAGATGATGATGAAACTGTGGCTTTGTAGCAGTTGGCTTCTCCTTGCTGGGACAAAGTGCCTGACAGGAAGCAGCTTATGGGAGGAGAGGGTTAATTTCCGGCTTATCGTTTCATCATGGGGGAGGAAGCTGGCTCATTTCATCATGCATCCAGAGCCCGGCATTTCTTTCTTCCTTTCTTCCTCCTCCTCCTCCTTCTTCTTTTTTTAAAAATTAGTTATGTACACAGTGTATACAGTCATGATGTTACCACAGCCCAGCATTTCTATCACAATGTACTGCAAAGAACCACAGGTCAAAATAAACGTTTTATATTTATAAGTTAACTGCCTCATGCATCTTGTTTTAGAGCTAGAAAACAAAATACATTATTTAAAATAAATCTCTTAGCACTAGGCTCAGTGGATAAAACACATGCCTGAGGTGGTGTGTTAGTTCCATTCCCATTGCTGGGACAAACTACCTGACAAAAATCAGCTTAGGGAAGGACAGATTTATTTTAACTTTCTAGTTCCAGGTTATAATCTACCATGGTGGGTAAGGCATGATGGCAGGAGCTAGAGACAGCTGGTCATGTTCAGTCAGCAGCGAGGAAGCAGAGCCATGAGTGCTGCCGCTCAGTCAGCCCTCTGCTTTTACACAGTCCAGGACCCTAACTGGTGAGATGGTGCTGCTCATAGTTAAGGTGGGTATTTTCTATTTCAGCCTCATCAGGATAACCTCTCATAGGCTTGCAACAAGCAGGTGCCTAAGACACTACTGTTGCAGTCAGGTTCACATTGCTGGTAGAAGTCACCCAACCAAGAGCAGCTTGTGGGTAAAAGAGGATTTATTTTGGCTTACAGACTTGAGGGGAAGCTCCATGATGGCAGGGGAAAACGATGGCATGAGAAGAGGGTGGACATCACCCTCTGGCCAACATAAGGTGGGCAACAGGAGCAGGAGAGTGTGCCAAACACTGGCATGGGGAAACTGGCTATAATACCCATAAGCCTGCCCCCAACAATACACTGCCTCTAGGAAGTGTTAATTCCTAAATCTCCATCAGCTGAGAACCTAGCATTCAGAACACCCAAGTCTATGGGGGACACCTGAATCAAACCACCACAACTACCTTTATTTTTTCTTTTCTTTTTGTTTTCCCCAAGGCTAGTCTAGGCTGACCTCAAACTCACTCTGTAGTTCTAGGCTGGCTTGGAATTCATAGTGATCTTCATATTTCTGCTTCTTGACTGCTGAGATTAAAGGTGTGCCCCACCATGCTCAGCTCCCACTACCCTTCTGTGTTTTCGGGTTTTCAAGGTAGGGTCTCACTCTGGCCCAGGCTGACCTGGAATTCATTATGTAGTCTCAAGGTGGCTGCAAACTCACGACGATCCTCCGGCCTCTGCCTCCTGAGTGCTGGGATTAAAGGCGTGTGCCACCACACCTGGCTCCATTACCCTTCTTGAAAGCTGATTTACTGTATGTTTTATGCAGGAGTACCCAAAGGTGCTGAAACATAGTACTTTGATGGTATGTGGAAATCAAAATCTCATATCTTGTTCCTGGGATTCTGAAGAATAAACTTGAAGCTCCTCATAAAGATTCTTCTAGTACTAAAAAAAAAGTCCTCACAAAGGAAAACGTGCACCCTTTCAGGTTTACTGAAAGCAAGTGAGGGGCAAGTAGAAGCAGTTTTTCTTAGTGTTTTCTCTAGTTCTCCAACAGATGCACTGTGCCTGACTGGGAATTTCTATTTTCACTCCTCTGTCCCTCTCTGACCTTAAAACTTGGACACTGTAAGGACTATGTGAAGGTCCAGGATGGCTGGGAGAGCGCAGTGTGAATCAGTACAAGCCCTGGACTGGGTGTGGCAAGCATGTATTCACAATGTCCTCAACATCTCAATAGTATTTGCCACCTGGACCACGCATGATGTTATGCCCCCACTTTCCCTTGCTCATGGAGTTGTGGAGAGGAGCATTATTGAAATGCAGATACTCTAATAGCACAAAAAAATTAGAGTTTTATTTATTTATTTATTTGTTTGCTTTTTCTAGGTAGGATCTCACTCTGGCCCAGGCTGACCTGGAATTAAATATGTAGTCTAAGCCTTGAACTCATGGTGATCCTCCTACCTCTGCCTCCCGAATGCTGGGATTAAAGGCTTGTGCCACCACACCTGGTGAGTTTTAAATGACCATTGCACTGACATATTTATAATGGCTTCCATAATAATTATTGCCTATGCAGGAACAAAAATCATTCTGTTTCCTTTCTCAAGGCTAACCTGAAAGCTAAATAATCTTAAGTTTTGTTCTCAGTTAGAGATTTACTATGTTGTAATGTGCCATATGCATCAATGCATATTTTATGTCAAATAAATGATTTTAAAGAAACAAAATGACTTTTGTTTTTTAGTATAATTTTATTGGAATGGATTTGGTATTTGCTGCCTCTGGAACTTTGTTTGCATTACTTACGTAATCCACAAGATGGCAGCAGAGAAATATTCATGTAAATTTACCGTCTAGATTGTTAAAGTGCACTTGAATAAAAAATAGACTAACCTTTGTAAGTTGGTCCATTCCACACATAGAGTGGCCAGTTCAAGTGTTTTCTAAGGTCTTTTATCAGAAACAAAGTGAGGTTTTATTTTCTCCATTAATCTTCAAGTTGTTTTCCTTGCATATTATATTTTGCAATGAATCAGATGTAAGCCATGCAGCACTGGTCTAAACGTTTGTCTCAGCAAGCATTCTCTTACTGGATATGGGAACAAGCCTGTCTTCCTTTCTTCCCTCCTTCCTTCTTTCATTCTTCCTTCCCTCCCACCGTCTTCCCTCCTTCTGTGATTTATAGCTTGCTGCCACCATCCAGAATGAGCAAACAAGAAAGGGAAAATAGAGCCGAGCAGTGGTGGTGTATCCCAGCACTCGGGAGGCAGTTCTAGGCCACCCTGAGACTACACAGTGCATTCCAGGTCAGCCTGGATAGAGTGAGACCCTACCTTGAAAAAAAAAAGTCTTAAAAGAAAGAGAAAGAAAGAAAGGAAGGAAGGAAGGAAGGAAGGAAGGAAGGAAGGAAGGAAGGAAGGAAGGAAGGAAGGGAGGGAAGGTAACACACAACTTTAAGTCCAGCACTTGGGAGGCAGAGGTAGGAGGATCATTGAGTTTGATGACAGCCTGAGATTACACAGTGAATTCCAGGTCAGCCTGGGCTAGAGTAGGACCCTACCTCAAGAAAACAAAACGAAAACACAAACAAACAAACAAACAAAACAAAGAAAGAAAGAAAAAAAGAGTAAAGAAAGAGAGAATAAGTAGTTTTGAGGTGCTGAGGCCAGGGTTTGGGGCCTACCAATGGACAGAGGGTAGGAGATAAGCAGAGAAGATAAGAAGAGCAAGGTTGCTTTGGGAAAAAGGGTATTTCATACTCTGCAGTTTCAACTTAAATTTTTTTAAAAAAAATTTTATTCATTTATTTAAAAGAGAGTGAGAGAAAGGGCCAGATAGAGAGAATGGGCACTCTAGCCATTGCAAAGAACTCCGGATGCATGCACCACCTTGTGCATCTAGCTTTACATGGGTTCTGAGGAACTGAACTTAGGTCCTTAGGCTTTGCAGGCAAGCACCTTAACTACTGAGCCATCTCTCCAGCTGTCCACTTGAATTTGTATTATATTTGATATTACTTGGCAAATTGTGATTAACAATATAGATAGTTGCAAGTGGTTTATTTATTTATTTATTTATTTTTGAGGTAGGGTTTCACTCTAGCCCAGGCTGACCTGGAATTCACTATGTAGTCTCAGGGTAGCCTCAAACTCACTGTGATCCTCCTACCTCTGCCTCCCAAGTGCTGGGATTAAAGGCATGCACCACCATGCCTGGATAAGACTTTATTTTTGTTTTTTATTTATTTATTTGAGAATGACAGAGAGAAGGAGGGAAAGAGAGAGAGAAAGAGAGAGAGAAAGAGAAAATGGGTGCGTCAGAGCTTCCAGCCTCTGTAAACGAACTCCAGATGTGTGCGCCCCCTTGTGCATCTGGCTAACGTGGGTCCTGGGGAATTGAGCCTCGAACCGGGATCCTTAGGCTTCGCAGGCAAGCGCTTACCCACTAAGCCATTTCTCCAGCCCAGACTTTTTTTTTTTTTTAATTAAAAAGGAGAGTCTTTATTAAGACAGCCGGCGTCTGTCCCCTCACAGCAAGGAGAGAAGCCCTGTCCTACTTTTCAGTGAGTTTTAAAAGAATTTCTACAAGTTTTTTTTAAATTCAGAAATAAAAAATACCTGTGAATGACCTCTTTTTTTTTGTTTTTGTTTTTGTTTTTGTTTTTCGAGATAGGGTCTCACTCTAGCCCAGGCTGACCTGGAATTCACTATGGAGTCTCAGGGTGGCCTCGAACTCACAGCAATCCTCCTACCTCTGCCTCCCAAGTGCTGGGATTAAAGGCATGCGCCACCATGCCCGGCCCTGTTTTTTTTATGTATAATTTTTAATTGACAACTTCTATACTTAGAGAAAATAAATCATGAAAATTCCCACCCCTTCCCCACTTTCCGTTATATAACTCCAGTCTCCATCATATCCCCTCCCTCTCTCCATTAGTCTCTCTTTTATTTTGCTGTCATTGTCTTTTCCTCTTGTTATGAGAGTCTTGTGAAGGTAGTGCTAGGCACTGTGAGGTCGTGGATTTTGAGGCCAATTTGTGTCTGGACAGTTGTATGTAAGGAGTCATACCCATCCTTTGGCTCTTACATTCTTTCCACCATCACTTCTTCAATGGACTCTGAACCTTGGAGGATATGATAGAGACGTTTCAGTGCTCGTGACCTCAATTTTTTAATTTTAGGGTTATGTATTAGGAAAGGACAAAAGGCACTTTATGTCTGTTCTATAGCTATAGTTAATTACAAATTAATTATTGTTACTCTATCATTTATTACCTTGAATCTTATTGTGCCCTAAGCCTAGAACATTTAATTACACACACCCCTGAAGGTGTATTTTGGTTATATAAAAATGAGATGCTCGGTGTAAACTTTTACAACACATAGGAAATATAGTCTCCCATGACCTACCAGGGTAGTTTGTTGTAGATTTGTATTTTTTAAACAAAATGAGATCATATAACACCCGTACTGCTTTATAACATGCTTTAGTTTTCCTTTGATGTGGACATCTTTCCGTGTAGATCATTTCAGTGCATGGTTGTGACAGTGTTTCCAACAAACTAAGGATGGATGTGGTTTTCCATTTATTTCAAAATGATGCTGCAGGAAACAATTTTGTAGGTTTATCTGAGGACATAAGTCCTACCTTTTTGTTTTTGGTTTTTTGAGATAGGGCCTCACTCTAGCCCAGGCTGACCTGGAATTCACTATGGAGTCTCAGCGTGGCCTCGAACTCATGGCAATCCTCCTACATCTACCTCCCGAGTGCTGGGATTAAAGGCGTGGCGCCACCACACCCGGCAAAAGTCCTACCTTTTGATCCAACAACATTTTCAAAACTGGAACCAGCCAGAGTGGACGCCACAGGCATGTCACTCAGACGACATGATAATAATAATACTTCTTTTTCTTAAAGTGTTGGGTGAAGTTTGTGTTTGAAAGGGCAGAAATGCTTCCCCGTTTCAGAGTGTTACAGCGTTGTCTACAGCAGGGCACTTGCACAGTACCCCTTCTTTGAAAGCGCCCCTCCTCCCGCCTGAGCACCGGCACTGCCCCGCAGGGCTGGCCGGAGAACTTGGCTGTTGCGTGTGCAGCCCTGCAGGCTTGAAGTGTGGCACCTGCCGGCTCGCGCTTCCCTCGGGAGTCCCCTCCCCTGGGTGCGCGAGATGAGGAGCTGGTGGTCGGCCCTGGGAAGCCGGCGCAGGGCTTTGTCTGGGAGGAGCAGGCCTCCGGAAAGTGTGCCCAGCCCGGCCTAGCCCAGCCGCATCTCTTTGCCTTGGGACACCGCGGAGCCCCATCTGTTTGCTGGAGCCTGTTTAATGCGTGGTCTCCTGATGGTGGCCGGTCACCGCGGGCCCAGGGCGCCGCCACCGGCTTCTCATCATCACCATCCGCTGCACGGGGAGGCACCCAGCCTGGCAAAACACCGGTGTATAACTGGGCTTTTCAGCCGATGCAGTCAGACTCTTGCTTATTCTATAGGATGGATAAAACACATTTTGCACCAATTCAGAACTTTCAAATCACCTTGATTGTTTTGATTATTGATTAAATCTCACATACCAGTGATTTTGTAAGCCAAGGATCTGGCCTTATTTTTGTGTTTTGTTTTTTGAGATAGGGTCTCATATATTCCAGGCTGGTCTCCAATTTCTTGTGAGGTGAAGAATAACTTTGAACTTCTGTTGTTTGGATGACAGGTTTACGCCACCATGTTTAGTTGATCTGGTCTTTCCTTGTTATTTCTGTAACTGTACCAGCTGGAGAGAAGTATCTTGTTGCTTTAGGAGATGCTCAGATGTGCACATGTAAGAGCACTAGAAACAACTTTTTTTCGTAGTATATAAGATTACCATTTTCTCATAACTCTTTGACAGTGGCAGTTTATTCTTTCAGCTGTGTGTCTGGTGTCATAGATTGCAACATAGTCATAGTCACGTTAGTGGTTCAGAGGCGCCTCTCAGGTTCCAAACACACTGTTTGCGGCTTCACAAATAGCAAGGCCTGCGCGGGGGTTTATGACTCTGTGTCTTATTTGCATCTGTACATTTGTGGCGCCCATGTATGTATGTGTGCTTGCATGTGAGCATACATGTATGTGAGAGTGCATTGCATGTGTGTGCACGTGTGTGTGGAGGCCAGAGGTCAATGTCAGGTGTTTTTTCATTTATTTTTAAAAAATTCTTTAAAAAATTATTGATTTTTTATTTTTAAAAAGTTTTATTTTTACTTATTTATTTGAAAGAGAGAGAGAGAGAGAGAGAGAAATAGGTAGGGAGACATAAAGAGAGAATGGGTTCACCAGGGCCTCCAGCCACTGCAAATAAACTCCAGGTGCATGCGCCCCCTTGTGCATCTGGCTTATGTGGGGCCTGGGGAATTGAGCCTGGGTCCTTTGGCTTTGTAGGCAAGTGCCTTAACCACTAAGCCATCTCTCTAGTCCCTATGTTTTTTTTTTTTTTCATAAAAATGTTGCGCACATAAACTCCTTCTCCCAGCCCCAATTCTGCTGGAGGACTTCAATGGGTTATTTATATTCATAGTTAGGACCAAGAGGCTTCGGTAAGTCTTCTCTGCAGGGATGGTGGGGGAGGGGGGAACAACATGGTGTCTCAGGCTATTCCTATCCATCCTGAGGCTCTTACAATCTTTCTGCTCCCTCTTCCACTATGGTTCCCCAAACCATGGTGGGGAAGATAGAGATCTGATTTAGTGTTATTTTCTTGGTAGACTCTGGATCTCTGTTTTGATGAGGCTTGGGTGTGAGCTCAGATCCTCCAGCACGTACTTTCCTCACTGAGCCATCTCCTCAGCCCTGCATTCTGTATCTTGGTGAAGTTTAAATAGTAAGAGGGGCAAAATAGAAAACCTGCAGTGAGTGCTTTGAATTCATTCATTCAAGTTTGCACTAAGAACTTATGTGCTTATCACTGTATGAACAAAGACAAAAAAAAATTGCCTCTATGCACTCATTTTCAGTGGAGGGTCAGTACCAAGGAGAAAAAAAAAATTAACAACAGGGAACAAGTTGCCTTTTAAAAAATATTTTATTTATTTGCAATAAGATAGACAGACAGACACACACACATACACACACAGAGAGAATAGGTGCATAAGGGCCTCCAGCCACTGTAAATGAACTCCAGATGCATGCACCACTTTGAGTAGCTTTGAGACCTTATGTGGGCACTGGGGAATTGAACTCTGGTTGTTAGGCACTACAGGCAAATGACATAACTGCTTGGCTGTCTTTCCAGCCCATGATTTGCATTTTAAAGGAAGATGCAGAATGGCATTGGTGGTGGTTTGATTCAGGTGTTTCCCATTAACTTAGGTGTTCTGAATGCTACGTTCCCAGCTGATGGAGATTTGGGAATTAATGCCTCCTGGAGGCAATGTCTTGTTGGAGGTGGGCTTATGGATATTGTAGTGGTTTGATTCAGGTGTCCCCCATAAACTTAGGTGTTGGGAATGCTAGCTCCCCAGCTGGTGGATATTTGGGAATTAATGCCTCCTAGAGGGAGTGTATTGTTGGGGGTGGGCTTATGGGCTTTATAGCCAGTTTCCCCATGCCAGTGTTTGGCACACCCTTCTGTTGCTGTGGTCCACCTTCTGTTGGCCAGGGGGTGATGTCCACCCTCTGCTCATGCCATCGTTTTCCCCTGCCATCGTGGAGCTTCCCCTCAAGCCTGTAAGCCAAAATAAATCTCTTTTTCCCAGAAGCTGCTCTTGGTTGGGTGATTTCTACCAGCAACGCGAACTGGACTGCAACAGATATTATAGCCACTTTCCGCTTGCCAGTGTTTGGCACACTCTCCTGTTCCTGTTGCCTACCTTATGTTAGCCAGGAAGTGATGTCCACCCTCTGCTCATGCCATCATTTCCCCCTGCCATCATGGAGCTTTCTCTTGAGTCTGTAAGCCAAAATAAACCTTTTTCCCACGGGGCTGGAGAGATGGCCTAGTGGTTAAGTGCTTGCCTGTGAAGCCTAAGGACCTTGGTCTAAGGACCTCAGTTCGAGGCTCGATTCTCCAGGACCCATGTAAGCCAGATGCACAAGGTGGCACATGCATCTGGAGTTCATTTGCAGTGGCTGGAGGCCCTGGCACACCCATTCTCTGTCTATCTACCTGCCTCTTTCTCTGTGTCTCTTGCTCTCAAATAAATAAATAAAAACTAAAAAAAAACAAACAAACTTTTTCCCACAAGCAGCTCTTGGTCAGGTGTTTTCTGACAGCAATGCAAACCTAACTGCAACAGCATTGGAGCAAGGAGGCCAGGTATGTGGTTGGAGCATACGGAGAGAGAGTACACTCACCATGCAGAAAGGACAGAGCACTGAGACCTATGTAGCTTTGTAGGCCAGAGAGGACTTTGATGTCTATATAATGATTTGGAAGATCCATTTCTGTGCACCAGTAGAGGAGTCAGAATGATTTGATTTTTCTGAGGATCAAGGGAGCTGTTGTGATGTAGGGCCTCTATCAGTAACAAGAGCAGTCCCGGAAGGATGGTGGTGCTCCAGAGTGCAGCAGCAGAGACTCTGCACAGATCTTGGCAGCTTCTTTGGTAGTATTTTCTGGTGCTATAGTGTCTGCCTAGTAAGCCTGCAGGGAATCAGGGAAGTTCTGTAGAGAGGGGGTCTTGCTGTGCCCTTGACATGTTTGGGCTTAAGAGATTCTCCCACTTCGTCCTCCATGGTTGCTGGGAACTCAGCCATGCATCATTATGCTCATCTCTAAAAGACTTCCTAACATGACTTAGGTGAATAGAGAAGTGAAAAGAGAAACTTACAAGGCAGGGAATAGTAGGAACATTGAGAAGATAAACCTGACAAGAGAGCGAGATTGAGCTACGCACAAGAAGAGGGTAAAGAAATCTACCCATTCTTCAGGGGTGGGATACTTTTTGGTGAACTCTTGGTCAGGGAGGCTCCTGAGGCTCCCTCCCAAACAACACAGGCTATTGCCAAGCCTCTTGGTTGCCCACCAGAGCTCAGTGGTGAGACCCCATTGCTGAAGATACCACATGCTTGGGCTGCAGGACACAGAGAAATCGAGCTGGAGCTGAGCTGGAAGCCTTCTCCCTATTGGCCAGCTGTCATAATAATGGAAAGTGCTGTGTAGGCTGTTGAGGGAGAGAAGTCACCAGTGGTTTAACCAGCAGTAGAACCTGCAAGCCTTACAGCTGACCAGCCAGGCCAATGGGCCAACTGGTACAGTGGTGGCATGCTGTTATGGAGGAAACAAGTTGTTCTCTGAATTTGACACCAATTCCATGGAAGGAGGGAATTCCTGTTCGGTACTGAAAACAGAGTCAAAAACCAATGGTTTGGGAGGTTCTTGTTTGGCTAGATGGACATGTTATGCCCATTAAACTCCCCTCTAAATACCTATTTATGGCCATATATTAATGCTATTCTCACTTTTGGTTAGAGACATTTCTCTTTTCATATGGCAGGGACAACTGGGGAGACTCAAAGCCTGTCAAAGTGAGGGGGCTGGAGGGATGGCCTAGATGTTAAGGCATTTGCCTGCAAAGCCAAAGGGCTCAGGTTCAATTCCCCAGGACCTACGTTAGCCAGATGCACAAGGGGGGCGCATGCATCTGGAGTTCATTTGCAGCTGGAGGCCCTGGTGCACCTATTCTCTCTCTCTTCCTCTTTTTCTATCAAATATAAATAAATAAATATAAATAAAACTTTTATACAAACCTGTCAAAGTGCTGAGAAGATGTGACAGTGGACAGTGCTCAATACTGCAACCTCCTATATTATTCTCCAGGGCTCAGGGGCCATTGTGGAAGAGGTAGTAGAAAGAATGCAGGAGTCAAGGGGAAGACTACTCTGTGATACTGTCTTCCAAACAGACAGTGACCGCAGCACTCATGACCTCACAGTGGCTGACACTACCTACACAAGACCTGCATAACAGGGAGGGAGAAAAAAAATGAAGACACCACAATATAGTAGAGACCAGATGGGAAGAAGAAAAGATCCAGTGGAGGATGGATAAGGGAGGGGAAACAAGGGAGGATGGTGGGAGAGAACTGTGATCATGGTATACTGTGTACATGTATGGAGGTTGTCAATAAAAAGTTAAAAAAATTAGCTAGCCTACCAAGCAGCAAGTGCAGCCCTGAACAATGAGAGATAGTTGGATAGATAGGTTGAGAGAGAGAGGGAGAGAGAGGCAGAAGCCTCAAATGAGATGGAAGGTGGATCGACTCCCAACAGCTGTCTTTTGCAATCCACCTGTGTGCTGTGGCACATGCACCTGCGCTCACACGTGGACAATGAGCGTGCGTACACACACGTCCACACCACACATTCAAAAGAAAACAGCTTTGGCTGTGTAGTCACAAAGCCAGTCCTGAGTTACTTCTGCTTTATCACGTAAATTACCTCTGAATCTTTATTGTCTCACATGAAAACTTATGCAATAATGTCTTCCCTGCCTTTTAGGAGGAGGAAGAACATGTGACAAGGCAAGTGGCCATGAAAAAGCTTGGGCAATAAAGGCTTTGAAAAAGTCAGATGAGCTGGGCCTTTAATCCCAGCACTCGGGAGGCAGAGGTAGGAGGATTGCCGTGAGTTCGAGGTCACTGTGAGACAACATAGTGAATTCCAGGTCAGCCTGAGCTAGAGTGAGACCCTGCCTCAGAAAACCAAAAAAAAAAAAAGGGGGGGGGGCTGGAGAGATGGCTTAGCAGTTAGGCGCTTGCCAGTGAAGCCTAAGGACCCCGGTTTGAGGCTTGATTCCCCAAGACCCACATTAGCCAGATGCACAAGGGGCGCATGTGTCTGGAGTTTGTTTGCAGTGGCTGGAGGACCTGGTGCACCCATTCTCTCTCTCTCTCTCTGCCTCTTTCTCTCTCTGTCACTCTCAAATAAATAAATAAAAATAAAAACAAAAAAATTAAAAAAATGTCAGGTGAGGAAGTAGATTGTTACAGCAGAGGAGTGAGGTAGGAATGACGTTTTAAATTTATGTAATATCCATACTGGGAATACTGCTACCTGACAAGTATACTACTGGCTTTATAAATGAAGACAAGTGGGTGTAATCTCTTGTTTCAAACAACTCAACTCTCTCCTATAACCTTTATTTTAGCCAAACTAGTATTGTTCTCCTACAAACCCTGTCTAGAAGAGACTCTGAACATTTATTAGGGGTTCCTGCCATACCATCTCCTCAATAGTCTGAACCTTCTCTCCCCAGGGGCCTTCATTAGAAGCTTTCTCCCCAGTGCACTTCCCCACCCATCACTTGCTTGCTTGCTTGCATGCTCTTAGCTCTGGATAAAAAGGCCCTTAGGACCAGAAATGACATCTATCTTTGCATCCCCTCAGAACTTAGCTCAGTGTCTTATACACAGCATGTGCCATGCTATGATAACAGATTAATCTATAATATATATTAATTAATGAAAATGAATTTGGCTACTAAAACTGTCTTTTGTCTTACAGCCACAGAGCAAGAGCGAATCCGTAGTTGGAAAGGGTTTGGATCAGGAGTGAAAGCGGCTCTTTCAGCAGATCGCAATTTTGCAAAGCTGTGCTAAGTGTATACTTTTGATGAGCAGGTTTTGCTGTGTTGCTGAGTTCATGTTGCCATGACAACCTTAACTTTTGGCACTTTCTGAATTTAGTGTCCTACTTAATTTCTTGTGTTTGGCTCTAAGAACCACATTGTTCTGTCCTTTTTGCTTGGCTGTATAAATCTTTGAAGTGAAGTTCTTATGAATTTATCTTATTTATCTATTTGATATTAAATTTCTTTTTTTAAAAAAATTTGTTTATTTTTTTGAGAGTGACAGACAGAGAGGGAAAGAGGGGGAGAGAGAAAGAGAGAGAGAGAATGAGCACATCAGGGCCTCCAGCCACTGCAAACGAACTCCAGATGCATGTGCTACCTTGTGCATCTGGCTTACATGGGTACTGGGGAATCAAGTCATGAACTGGGGTCCTTAGGCTTTACGGCAAGCACTTAACCACTAAGCAATCTTTTCAGCCCTTAAATTTCTTAATATTGAGGTCTTGATCCTACCCTTACCATATTTGATAGTATTCAAGTGTACCCTGTATAATTTAGATAGAGTATGTCAGTACACCTTTTAGATGAATGGAGAAATCAGCAGTGGGGCGAAAAGTAGTTCCGCAAAGATGACCATGTCCTAGTATTTTTCTTTTTATTTTTTGAGGTAGGGTATCGTTCTAGCTCAGGCTGACATGGAATTCACTATGTAGTCTCAGGCTGGCCTCAAACTCACGGCCATCCTCCTACCTCTGCCTCCTGAGTGCTGGGATTAAAGGCCTGCACCACCACGCTCAGTTTAATGTCCTAGTCTTTAAAGCTCATGTATATTTCCATCCTAAACAACTTAGCGGACATTGCAGGTATGACTAAGAATTTTGAAATGGGAAGTCTCACTTGGCTCATGGAGGCAGACAAGCATGATCACAGTGCCTTTACAAGAGTGTGGTAAGGGGATCAGAGTCAGTAGTGGAATTGTGATGATGGAGACAAGAGGTTGGGGCTGTAAGCCAAGGGATGTCCTCTGAAGGCCCCAGAAGCAATGTAGAACTTCTGAAACTTGATTTTAGGTTCCTGATTCCCAGACCTTTAGGAGAACACATCTGTGTTCTTAAAAATATTGTATATTGGGCTGGAGTGATGGCATAGCAGCTAAAGTGCTTGCCTGCAAAGCCTAAGGACCTGAGTTCAATTCCCCAATACCCATGTAAAGCCAGATGGACAAGGTGGTACATGCATCTGGAGTTTGTTTGCAGTGGCTAGAGGCCCTGGAGTGCCCATTCTTTCCCTGTCCCTCTTTCACTTTCTTACTCTCAAATAAATAAAATATCTAACATCATATATTTATTAAGTTTTCTGTGTTTGTGTATAGTGTGCCTATTTGTGTGTGAGTCTGGGAACCTATGCTGTGGCCATGCATGAGGCTGTCAGAGGACAACTTTCGTGTCTGTCCTTACTTCCCACCTCATTTGAGTAAAGCAGGGCCTTTCATTGTCAGCTTTTTTTAATGGAGCCTGGGTACCCAAACTCAGAGTTGCACAGCAAGTACTTTATCTACTGAGCCATTTCCCCAGGCCCAGGCCCAACTTTGTGTTTTGTAAAGCCATTTAATTTGTGGTAATCTACTACAACAGCAATAGGACACTAGTTCAAGTGAGTAATCCATCTTTTTTTTAAAATTTTTTTTTGTTGTTACTTTTTATTTATTTGAGAGTGACAGAGAGAGAGAAAGAGGCAGACAGAGAGAGAGAGAGAGAGAGAGAGAGAGAGAGAATGGGCGCACTAGGGCCTCCAGCCACTGCAAACGAACTCCAGACGCATGCACCCCCTTGTGCATCTGGCTAACGTGGGTCCTGGGGAATCGAGCCTCGAACTGGGGTCCTTAGGCTTCACAGGCAAGTGCTTAACCGTTAAGCAATCTCTCCAGCCCAGAGTAATCCATCTTTTTTTTCCAAGATTTAAAAAATTTTTATGTTTTAATTTATTACAGAGAGAGAGAGAGAGAGAGAGAGACAGAGAAAGGGGGGGGGAATGGGCATGACAGGTTTTCTAGCCATTACAAATGAACTCCAGACACATGCACCACCATGTGCATCTGGCTTATGTGGGACCTGGAGAATTGAACCTGGGTCTTTAGGCTTCACAGGCATGAGCCTTAACTGCTAAGCCATCTCTCCAGCCCATGAGTAATCCATCTTAATTAGTTTCAAAGATTACTGAGTGGAGTCGTGCAGTACTAATGCAGTTATGTGTGTAGTCTTGACTAAGCTATAGGCATTATACTTCCACTAGTGCAAGAGAATGCAGTGGAAATGAAGCACAGAGACTATCTTGTGAATCATCATGCAATCTCTGTCAGAATTCCAATGACATATAAGGTCAATATAGTTATCTATAACTCATTTACTATATTAAAATGACATCCGGGCTGGAGAGATGGCTTAGCGGTTAAGTGCTTGTCTGTGAAGCCTAAGGACCCCGGTTTGAGGCTTGATTCCCCAGGACCCACGTTAGCCAGATGCACAAGGGGGCACATGCATCTGGACTCTGTTTGCAGAGGCTGGAAGCCCTGGCACGCCCATTCTTTCTCTCTCTCTCTGCCTCTTTCTCTCTCTGTGTGTCACTCTCAAATAAATAAAAATAACAAAATAATTTAAAAAATGACATCCATACAAAAAACTTTGAATGTTAAATGAGTGTTAGGACTTATTGTAAGTCCTTGGCCTATTCTACCCTCAGGTTAGACCTCATAGTGTTTCATTGTGGTTAGAGAGGCCTTGTACCTTCTGGTCACTTCATGTTGCAGTCAGGTTCACATTACTGGTAGAAACCACCCAACCAAGAACCGCTTGTGGAAAAAAAAAGAGGTTTATTTTGGCTTACAGGCTCGAGGAGGAAGCTCCATGATGGTAGGGAAAATGATGGCATGAGCAGAGGGTGGACATCATCCCCTGGCTAACATAAGGTGGACAATAGCAACAGAAGAGTGTGCCCCACACTGGCATGGGGTAACTGGCTATAACACCTACAAGCCCACCCCCAACAACACATTGCCTCCAGGAGGCTTTAATTTCCAATTGCTATCAGCTGGGGAGACTAGCATTCAGACTACCTAAGTTTATGAGGGACACCTGAATCAAACCACCACACTTAGGTACCACTAAGTGTCCAGGGGCCTCAGGAGGGAGCATATATTGGCTCCATTTATTGTGAAGTGGAAATTTCAATGTCAAATAATGTGTAAGAATGGATAATGTCTTCAGGAGAATGCTCTGCAACATTGGCTGAACATCAGACTGTTTGGTGTAACTTTTTAAAGATAACAGTGCTACTGATTTTGATTTTGACTCAGTCTTTGGGAATTTGTGTTTTGTAAGTTCCTGGGTCTGTGGTGCACCCCAGAGTCAGCCATCACTTCTGTAGTTGACTTAAAAAACTACATGAGGGGCTGGAGAGATGGCTTAGCGGTTAAGCGCTTGCCTGTGAAGCCTAAGGACCCCGGTTCAAGGCTCGGTTCCCCAGGTCCCACGTTAGCCAGATGCACAAGGGGGTGCACGCGTCTGGAGTTCGTTTGCAGAGGCTGGAAGCCCTGGCGCACCCATTCTCTCTCTCTCCCCCTCTATCTGTCTTTCTCTCTGTGTCTGTCGTTCTCAAATAAATAAATAAATAAAAATTAAAAAAAAAAAACTACATGAGGGATGGGGAAATAGCTTAGCAGTTAAGGCGCCTGCCTGAGAAGCTTAAGAGCCCCCCCCCCCATTCAATTCCTCAGTCCACGTAAGGCAGATGCACAAGGGGGCACATGCATCTGGAGTTTGTTTGCAGTGGCTGGAGGCCTTGATGCGCCCATTCTCTCTTTCTCTCTGCCTATTCCTCTGTCTCTCTTTCTCAAATAAATAAATAAATAAATAAATAAAATATTTTTAAAAAACTACATGATTTGGCCCTACAGCACCAGTGTGGCCTTCTAGTGGTTATACTGGAAACAGCACTTCTTTGTGGTTATTCTTTTCATTTTTCATAATTTTGAGATTTTTTTTCCCTTTTAACTATATCTTATTAAGATATTATTTACTTAGAGTGAATCACACAGATCTGCCTTGCAATTTGAAATTTTTCTGGTTTTGTTTTTGTTTTGAGAAAGGATCATATGCATCTCAGGCTGGCCTTTAGCTCATGTAACTGAGGATGACCTTGAACTTTTGGTCTTCATGTCTCCACTTCCTGAGTGCTGGGATTATAGGCATAACCACCATTCCCAGTGTATGCAGTGCTGGGGATCAAACTCAAGTCCTCATTCATGCTAGGCAAGGACTCTACCAATTGAGCCATATCTTCAGCCCCTCTTTGTAGTTATTCTTAAGGATATGTGTCTCAAGGGTAGTTCACAAAAGCATGTTCATGAACATTGTTCAACAGAACATTGCCTTTTGGGAAGATTTTGGTGGACAGATTAACATAAAAATCTGTAAGATTTCCTAAATCAGAGCTGGAGAGATTGCTCAATAGTTAAGGTGCCTGCCTACAAAGCCTAATGGGCCTGAATTCAATTCCCCAAGACCCACATATAAGCCAGATGCACAGTGGCACATGCATCTGGAGTCTGTTTGCAGTGGCTGGAGGCTCTGGCATGCCCATTCTCTCTGTCTGTTTCTCTTCTATCTCTCTCTGCTTGCAAATAAATAAATTCAAATGTTTAAAAAAGATATCCCAAATCAGAAGAATCTGTTTATCCCTTCTTACCCAAATCTCCAAAGTCACCTGACCACTGCATGGCCTCAGCATGAAACACTAGCTAGATCTATTGTGAAGTGAACCTTCTCCAGGACACATCAAGTAAAAGTTCACTGGGGTGGCACGTGTCTGTAAACACCAGTACTTCAGAGGCTGGGGTAGGAGGACCATTATGAGTTTGAGGCCAGTCTGGACTACATATTGGATTCAAAGTAAGCCTGGGTTTTATAGGGTGACCTTATTTTATTCCCCCCTCTGTAATTGTGGGTCAGAGAGGGCCCTGAGGCTGCCAGAACAACACAGTATATTTTCAAAAGCTCTTGGTTGCCCACCAGAACTAGATGGCAAGATCCTATTGCTGAAGACACCACGTGCTTCCATTGCACTGAAAAAAATCAAGCTGTAATTGAGCTGGTAGCCTCCTCTGTGTTGTCTAGCTGTCACAGTGCTGGAAGATGCTATGTAGCTTGCTAGGGGAGAAAAGCCAGCCATCAACAGTCTTAACCAGCAGTGGGTCCTGTGAGTCACACACACAGCCATAAAGCAAGATATGCCCAGTGGTGCAATAGTGGCATTAGTGTTATGATTGAATTTAGGACCTGGTCATGCTTGTACTGAAGATGTCGTCAAAGGTCTATGGATAAGAAGGCCATATAGGCCCTAGAGGGGAAGCTACTGTTGTTGTTTGGCTAAATGGATATATCATGTCCATCAAATTGCCCTCTAAATATTTATGTTCATGCCCATAGATTAGTGCTGCTCTCACATTTGGTTAGACTTCTTTTTGCAGATGGCAGTGACTACTGGGGGAAACACAAAACTCCTCAAAGTTCTGAGACTGACTTTTGAGTGCTTACTAAGTGAGACATCTCTATCATGCTCTCCAAGGCTTGGAGAGCACTGGGAAAGAGGCGATGGAAGAAATGTAAGAGCCAAAGGATGGGAAAGAGTGCTCTGTACAAGACCTGCACAACATTGGGCCCGTCAGTATGTCATAATGGATGATGGGGGGGAAAAGGAAGACATCAGAATAAGAGATGGAGTAGTTGGAAAGAAGAAGGGGTTCAGGATGGGAAGATAAAAGAAGGTAATGGGAGGGGATTATGATACATGTATGACTGTCAGTAAAAATGTTTTAAAAAAGAGCTGGAGAGATGGGTTAGTGGTTAAGGTGCTTGCCTATGGAGCCTAAGGACCCATGTTGAACTCTCTAGATCCCACTTAAGCCAGATGCACAAGGTGACACAAGCTTGCAAGGTAACCCATGTGCACAAGATGCTGCATGTGTCTGGAGTTCAACTGCAGTGGCTGGAGGTCCTGGCATGCCAATTATTTCTCTCTCATAAAAAAGATTAAAAAAAAAAAAGAAAAAGAAAAGAAAAAATTTGGTGTGTGTGTGTGTACACTCACATGTGTGTGTGTGTGTCGGGGGGGGGGCAAAGTGTGGGGATATAGTTCAGTCAGTAAAGTGCATGTGGACCTGAGTTTAATCTACAAAAATACACATAAAAATGCCAAGCACCTTAAGAGCCAGGTATGGTGGTACATGCCTTTAATCTTGGCACTTGGGAAGCAGAGGTAGGAGGAGCACTGTGAGTTTGAGGCCAGCCTGGAACTACAAGGACAGCCTGGGCTAGAGTGAGACCCTGCCTCAAAAATAACAAAAATAACAACAACAAAAAGTCAAGCACTTTTAACACCAAGCACACTTGTAACCCCAATGCTGGGGAGGCAGAGACAGGTGGACCCCTGGGGCTCTCTGAGTAGGCTGTGTAGCTTAGGTGGGGAGCTCCAGGCCAGTGAGAAGACCTGTCTCAAAAAGGTGGATTATGGGTTTGGAAAGATGGCTCGGTGGTTAAAGATGCTTGCTTGCAACACATGGTGGGCTTGAGTCCCCAATGCCCATGTAAAGCCAGAGCGGTGCATGACTTGAGTATGTTTGCAGTGGCAGGAGGCTCTGGTATGCCCCTACTCTCTTTCTCTGTCTATCTCTATCTTTCTGTTTCTCTCAACTAAAAAAAGAAATTGAAGAACAAAGGTGGCTGGTGGGGTTGGGAGGATTTCTCAGTGGTTAAAGGTGCTTGCTTGCAAAGTCTGCCAGCCTGTGTTTGACTCCCCAGTACTCATGTAAAGCCAGATTCACAAAGTGGTTTGTGTCTGGAATTTGCTTACAGTAGTAAGAAGCCCTGGTGCACCCTCACTCTCTTCTCTCGCTCCCTTTCAAAGAAAAAAAAAAAATCAAGTATATATACAAAATTGGATGATGTTCCTGATCTTATCCTCTGGTCTTCACATGTACACTCCCACACACATGCAGCCACACATGGACATGAACTCACACATGAACATGTATACATATGCATATAAAAAATTTTTTTTTAAGAATTTCTTTTTTTTTTTTGTTTATTTATTTGAAACCTACAGACAGAAAGAGGCAGAAAGAGAGAGAGAGAGAGAGAGAGAGAGAGAGAGAGAGAGAATGGCCGCGCCAGGGCATCCAGCCACTGTGAACAAACTCCAGATGCATGCGCCCCCTTGTGCATCTGGCTAACGTGGGTCCTGGGGAATTGAGCCTCAAACTGGGGTCCTTAGGCTTCACAGGCAAGTGCTTAACCGCTAAGCCATCTTTCCAGCCCACGTATAAAAATCTTATGGGAGCTGAGTGTGGTGGTGCATACTTTTAATCGCAGCACTTGGGAGGCAGAGGTAGAGGATCTCCAAGAGTTCGAGGCTACCCTGACAATATGTAGTGAATTCCAGGTCAGCCTGAGCTGGAGCAAGACCCTACTTCAAAAGACAACACAAAACAAAAACACCAACCCCCCCCCCCCAAAAAAAAACCAACCCTATGGCTTCACTAAAATCAAACATGTATCAATTCCATACCTGCTGTTTTTCATTGTATGTTGTGTTTTACATATCTCATTTAATGCTCTCATAGAAACTACAGGGTAGGCATTTCATGTGAGTGAACTTGAACAGTTTCTCCACTCATAGGTGATAAACCCAAGATGGCATACATAGACATATCCTCCTTACCACAACATATTATTTTTCTTTTTTTAAAATATGTTTTAAAAATATTTTTTTAAGATTTATTTTTATTTATTTATTAGTGACAGAGAGAAAGTGAGAGAGAGCGAGCGAGTGAGTGAGCCAGGGCCTCTAGCCATTGCAAACGAACTCCAGACCCATGTGCTACCATGTGCATCTGGCTTACGTGGGACCTGGAGAATTCAACCTGCATCCTTAGGCTTTGTAGGCATGTGCCTTATCCACTAAGCCATCTCTCCAGTCCTTATCTTTCTTTTTTATGTTTTAAAATATTTTTTATTTATTTGTGTGTATGTGTGTGTGTATGTATGAAAGAGAGATAGAGATAGAGAGAGAGAGAGAGAGAGAGAGAGAGAGAGAGAGAGAGAGAATGGGCACACCAGGACCTCTAGCCACTGCCCCTTTGTGCATTTGGCTTTACGAGGGTACTGGGGTATCAAACTCAGGTCATTAGGTTTTAAAGGCAAGCACCTTAAATGCTGAATCATCTCTCCAGTTCATCTTTCTTTCTTTTTTTTAAAAAATATTTTTATTTTTGTTTATTTGAGAAGGAGAGGCGGGGGGGGGGGGGGTGGAATGGACTGGGTGCACACCTTTAATCCCAGCACTTGGGAGGTAGAGGTAGGGTTGCCTTGAATGTGAGGCTACCCTGAGAGTACATAGTGAATTTCAGGTCAGCCTGGGCTAGAGTGAGATCCTACCTCAAAAAACTAAAACAAACAAGCAGATTGAGAGAATGGGCATGTCAGGGCCTGCTGCAGCAGCAAACAAACTCCAGCACCATGGGCCACCTTGTGCATGCGGTTACGTGGGTCCTGGGGAATCAAACTTGGGTCCTTTGACTTTTCAGGCAAGTGCCTTAACTACTAAGCAATCTCTCCAGCTCCCATACTTATTTTTTTTTAATTTAATTTTATTTATTAGAGGCAGATAGATAGAGAGAATGGGCACGCCCGGGCATTCAGTTGCTACAAATGAACTCCAGAAGCACGCACCACCTTGTGCATCTGGCTTAAGTGGGTCCTGGGGAATTGAAGCTGGGTCCTTTGGCTTTGCAGGCAAGTGCCTTATCCACTAAGCCATCTCTCCACCCCCCATACTTCTTCTTTTTTTTTAATTTATTTATTTACAAGAGGAGGGAGGAAGGGAGAGAGAGAGAAAGATTATGGTTGCACCATGGTCCTTTGCTACTGCAAATGAATTCCTGACACAGACACCATTTTGTGCATCTGGCTTTGCGTGGGAACTGGAGAATCAACCCTGGCTGGTAGGCTTTGTAAACAAATACCTTTAACCACTGAACTCCCAGCCCAACATGTTATCTTTCTAGCTCCCAGGGGAATTTCAATTTGTCTTCTCTCAGAGTAGCTAAAGATACAGATATTGACACATAATGAATTAGATGAGATAGTACAGAGACAGTATATGGCCAAGGAAAAAAATCCTAATGGGACTGAATGCAACCAGTGAGGAGGAGAAATAAACAGGAGTTTTCAGAGGGTTAATAAAAGTTGATCCGGGCTGGAAAGATGGCTTAGCGGTTAAACTCTTGCCTGTGAAGCCTAAGGACCCCTGTTCGAGGCTCGGTTCCCCAGGTCCCACGTTAGCCAGATGCACAAGGGGGCGCACGCGTCTGGAGGTCATTTGCAGAGGCTGGAAGCCCTGGCCCATTCTCTCTCTCTCCCTCTATCTGTCTTTCTCTCTGTGTCTGTTGCTCTCAAATAAATAAATAAATAAATTATTAAAAAAAAAAGTTGATCCTACTCAGGACAAAGAAAAAAGAAGGCTGGGATGAAGCCCAGTGGCAGAGTGCTCTACCTGCCTATGTTTCCGAAACCACGTTTCCTTCCTTCCTCCCTCCTTCCCTCCCTCCTTCCTTCTTTCTTTCTTTTTCATTTTTTTGAGGTAGGGTTTCACTCTAGTCCAGACTGACCTGGAATTCACTATGTACTCTGAGAGTGGCCTTGAACTCTTGGGGATCCTCCTACCTCTGCCTCCCAAGTGCTGGGATTAATGGTGTGTGCCACCACGCCTGGCTGAAACCACATTTCTGACAATGATGAGTTACACACAGGACGTGGTCTGATAGGTTATAATGGAGCTGAAAGATTACTATTGCTTAGTGACATCATAGCCTTGGTATGTTTAGACACACACATACTTAACATCATGTTACAGTTATTTGCAGTATGCAATACAGCATATTCTGTTTGGGCCTGTAGTTTAGGAGCAAATAGAATATGCTATTTTCTCTAGGTGGGTGATAGGCTATGCCATGTGGGTTCATTAAGTTAGGAGTTTCACTTAGCTATGTGTGTGTGTGTGTGTGTGTGTGTGTGTGTGTGTGTGTGTGTGTGTGTTTAGTTTTTCGACGTAAGGTCTCACTCTGGCTCAGGCTGACCTGCAATTCACTATGTAGTCTCAGGGTGGCCTTGAACTCATGGCAATCCTCCTACCTCTGCCTCCCATGTTCTGGGATTAAAGGCATTCGCCACCATGCCTGTCTCTGGCTTTTTTTTTTTTTTTTTTTTTTCCGAGTTAGGGTCTCACTCTAGCCCAGGCTGACCTGGAATTCACTCTGTAGTCTCAGGGTGGCCTAGAACTCATGGTGATCCTCCTACCCTTGCCTCTCGAGTGCTGGGATTAAAGGCGTGCGCCACCACACCCAGCTTCTGGCTTATTTTTAAAATTTTGTTTATTTTTATTTATTTGAGAGTGACAGAGAGAGAAAGAGGGAGAGAGACAGAGAGAGAGAGAGAATGGGCATGCCAGGGCCTCCAGCCATAGCAACAAACTCCAGATGCATGCACCACCTTGTGCATCTGGTTTACATGGGTCCTGGGGCATTGAGTCTCAAACTGGAGTTCTTAGGCTTCACAGGCAAGTGTTTAACCGCTAAGCCATCTCTCCAGCCCATTAGCTATGTTTTAATTAAAATCTTTTTCTGTGAAAATATTAGTAGAGAGCTGGGCGTGGTGGCACACGCCTTTAATTCCAGCACTCGGGAGGCAGAGGTAGGAGGATTGCTGTGAGTTCAAGGCCAGCCTGAGACTACAGAGTGAATTCCAGGTCAGCTTGAGCTAGAGTGGGACCCTACCTCAAAAAAAAAAAAAAAAAGAAAAAGAAAGAAAGAAAATAGTAGAGATTACAAAACCCTTTTTGTGGTGTTAGGGATCATATGCTTGTCAGACACCTTACCACTGAGCCCTTGCTTTTCTGAGACAGGTTCATGCTGTATAGCTCAGGATTATCTTGAACCCACTGTGTAGTCCAGGCCAGTCTTTGTGACCATCCTATCTTCTGAGGGTTTGAATTATGGGTTTGTGTCACTATGCCAAGACAGCATCTTTTTTTTTTTTATTATTAGTTATGTACACAGTGTGTATACAGCCATGTTGGTACCATCGTTAGCTTCTTCCCTGTGCTCCTCCCTCTGCAGGGACCCTCCTCATTAGGAAATGTGGGTAGTGCATTGTGGGGGTAGCCATCAGTTATGGGGAGGAGGCAATGTCTTTGTGCATAATGTCCCAACATGTGGCTCTAACAATTTTCACGTCCCCTCTTCCGCAAATTTCCCTGAACCCTGTTGGATTCATTTTAGGTCTACTTCAGCGATGAAGTCTTGGGAGCCTCTGTGTCTCTGGATATCTGGTTTGGTAGGAGTTGAGTGTTCTCTGTGTCTATCTCCTTCACTCTTGTGCTGATACCAGGTTCGCCAAGAAAACAGCACTCTTACTCATTTCCCCAATTACTGTATGGTTTCAGCTGGGGCCCTGGTGAGGTGCGATGGGCTGGTTCTCTCCGCAGGATCTGTGTCCATCTGAAAAAGAGAAGCAGATTCTCCAATGGAGAGTGAAATCAGCACCATTTAAATGGGACAACCATTATTATTTTAGAGAGAATTTAATAGGTGTAGGCCTTCTTGTAGTCCATAATTGGTAGGAGCTTGATATTGGAGAGTGGGCTCATCGTTTGGATCTGGTTCCAGCTATGGGTTCCATTCCACTGAGCAGATCAGCTAGCCAAATCAAGAGCAGTTGGTTACCTACCATGGCTGTATGCCACTATTGCATTTGTGTGAGCATTACATCAGGTTGTTTGCTGCTGAGTAGCTTAGACCACAAGTTGCTTGGACAGATGTTGGTCATTTCCCCCAGTTGCTCATGTAGCACCTTCTGGCACTAGATAAGCTGCCTGTCTTGGAACTGACTCTCTTCCAGATTCTATCCAGTTCACTCCGTGTTTCGTATCAACATCATATGGTGTCTTTAGCCGTAGGGTCTTATGATTAACCTCTGGTGGGTCATCAAGTACTCTGACAGAAATCTGTCTTCTTTTGGAAAAACTTGTAGGTCTCTCTGATCAATAGCTCATTGTGGATGTTAAACACATGCTGGTACTGGGAGTTACAGGTCAGTGCCAAGAGAGAAGAAGAAAGAAAAAGGCCCAGCACTTGGGAGGCAGAGGTAGGAGGATCACCGTGAGTTCAAGGCAACCCTGAGATGACAGTGAATTCCAGGTCAGCCTGGACCAGAGTGAGACCCTACCTCGAAAAACCAAAAAAAAAAAAAAAAAAAAAAAAAAAAAAGAAAGAAAAAGGTAGGTAATATAAAAGAGAAAGAAAGAAGAGAGAAGAGGGGGAAAGAGAGAGACAAACAGGAGAAGATTAAGATTAGTCTTCATAATATCCTCTCCAGGGCCCTGTGATTCAGGTGTTCCCTCTAAGGACCTGATGAAGATTCAACCTTTTAGTATGTCTGTGGTGGTTTGATTCAGGTGTCCCCCATAAACTTAGGTGTTTTGAATGCTAGATTCTCAGCTGATGGAGATTTGAGAATTAATGCCTCCTGGAGGCAATGTATTGTTGGGGGTGGGCTTATGGGTGTTATAGGAAGCTCCCCCTTGCTAGTATTTGGCACACTCTCCTATTGCTATTGTCCATCTTATGTTGGCCAGGGGATGATGTCCACCTCTGCTCATGCGATCATTTTCCCTGCCATCATAGAGTTTCCCCCTCAAGTCTGTAAGCCAAATAAACCTCTTTTTTTCCCCCCACAAGCTGCTCTTGGTTGGGTGATTTCTACCAGTAATGTGACCTGACTGCAACATTGTCTTTCAGGATATAGGATTTTATGTTACCATTTCCATTTGGGTTCAGTTTTGTGTTCCCCCTACCCTCACCCTCCCCTAAGACAGCATCTTTTTTTAAATTAAAAAAAATTTTTTTAAACAAAAAAAATTTTAAAATCATTTTATGAGGTCTATTTTCTTTTTTTAAAAATTAAGTTAAATTAAATTTTTTCTCAATTTTTTAAAACATTTTCCATGATTAAAAAGTAATCCCATGGCAATGCCCTCCCTCCCCCCCCCTTTTCCCCTTTGAAATTCCATTCCCCATCATATCTCCTCCCCATCTCAATCAGTCTCTCTTTTATTTTGGTGTCATATCTTTTTTGAAAATTTATCTCAGTCATAGTTTTTCAGTGTAGTTATTAGAGTTAACATGTAAACAACATGAATCTGAATCAAATTTTTGACTTTGTGACCCATGGGAAGCTGACTGGAAGCACAGCAGAGACGATGGGCAGGGGGGACTTGCACACAGTTCTGCAGTTGTACTTCAGACCACTTGGAGCAGTTCGCGAATGAGGAGGCAACAGGAAGGCTAACTGGAAAAGGTAAAAGGAGTCTGTACACCGTCTCACAAATACTAGAATGTGCTCTTGAAGAATCGATGAGTTTGTCATATAGAGTTACCTCTCCCCACGATGCACAATAAAGTAATGAAAACAGCATTCTTTTCATTTAGGAAAGGAAGTACACATTAACCATCTCTAAGCCAAACATTTAAAATCCAGAGTGCTGCCAAATCTGAAATATATTGAAAATCATAACACTTAAACACCTCACCTCATGTGGCAGGTTGCGGTTAAACAGCAGGGGCACTGCCACTACCATATAAAATTATCTTCAAGGTATTATGCATTTAATGTGTCTATGGAACATAATTGACTTTCCTGTTTAGTCTTGAGTCTCAGTCCCACCATGATCTCATTATACATATGTAAATATCAAAAACAAAATCAAGAAAGTCTGAAAAATAAAACCCTTTGAATACTAAGCATTGTAGCAAGCAAGCACCTTAACTACTGAGCCATCTCTCCAGCCTTAATCCTAAAGCATTTTATATAAGGGATGCCTGACCTGCATTGAAGTTGTTATAGCTTTATTGTTTTTGAAATTTTTCATATTTGTTTTGGTCCATAGACCTGCCAAATTCCCTGCAAGCTGTGATTATGTTTTGAAGAATTATTTGTTCTGTTCTAAAGAATCATTTGTAGAAAATTGAGAATAATGGATTGAGGTACATACCCAATGTTTTCTTTCATCTCTAATTCTGGCTCATTATTTCAAATATTTGTTATTTATCTGTTTCTCCCAAAGAGAAGAAAGTGAACAAGGGTAGGATTTTCCTTTTTTCCTTTCCTCCTCCTCCTCTTCCTCCTTTTTTTTTTTTTTTTTTTTGAAAGAGAATGGTCATGCCAGGGTCTCCAGCCACTGCAAACAAACACTAGATGCATACGCCACCTTGTGCATCTGGCTTTATGTGGATACTGGGGAATCGAAGCTGGGTTCTTTGGCTTTGCAGGCCAGCACCTTAACTGCTAAGCCATTTCTCCAACCCCAGGATTTTCTTTTAGTACAAAAGTTGAAACTATAATATGTCTCCATTCCTGAGTAGTTTTTATATTTCTTATGATTTAGTAGCTCAAGGTTTCTTTTCTTTTCTTTTCCAATGGGGGAAATATTATTTTATTTTTTATATTGTATTTTTTTAAATTTGAGACAGGAGAGATGAGAGAGAAGAAGAGAGGAGAGAAAAAGAGAGAGAGAGAAAGTGGGCATTCTAGGACCTCTTGCCACTGTAGACACACTTCATACACATGGGACACTTTGTGTGGTTTTATGTGAGTACTGGGAAATCAAATCTGGGCCAGGATTTACAAATAAGAATCTTTAACCACTGAACCATCTCCCCTGTCCCAGAGAAATATTATTTTTGAAAACTGAATTCCTCATGCATTTCCTTAATGTAGGCCCAAACAAATTCAGTGTGCACCCTGTTCCTTGCTATGAGTAACAGTTTAAAAGGGTGATGCTTGTGTAGTAGGTATTCAGGCGAGGGCAGCCCTTGAACATAGATGTGACTTCTCACACTGCTGGAGGTGAGCAGGGAAGCTGTCTTCTATGTCACAGCAGTTTTTTTTTTTTTTTTTTGAGGTAGGCTTTCACTCTAGCTCAGGCTGACCTGGAATTTACTCTGTAGTCTCAGGATGGCCTTGAACTCATAGCAATCCTCCTATCTCTGCCTCCCAAGTGCTGGGAATAAAGGCATGTGCCACCATGCCCAGCTACTATTTTTTTTTTAATTTAAAAAATTATTTATTTGCAAGGAGGGAGAAAAATAAAGATGGGGAGAAAGTACGGGCATGCTAGGGCCTCCTGCCACTGCAAACGAACTCCAAATGCATGCATCACTTTGTGTATATGGCTTTATGTGGGTAATGGGGAATCAAACTCAGGCCATTAGGCTTTGCAAGCAAGTACTTTAACCCCTGAGCCATCTCTCCCGGAACACAAAAAGGTTCTTATCTGTCTTGCCCCAGAGATGGTGGGGTTGATTTTGTGGTTCACTTTCCCAGACCTGTTGAAGTATACCAGAGAGACCTTTCCACCTTACAAGCATATTATTAACTTGGGTTCTTTCTTTTTTCTTTTTTCTTTTTTTTTTTTTTAATTTTTATTAACATTTTCCATGATTATAAAATATATCCCATGGTATTTCCCTCCCTCCCCACCCCCACACTTTCCCCTTTGAAATTCCATTCTCCATCATATTACCTCCCCATTACAATCATTGTAATTACATATATACAATATCAACCTATTAAGTATCCTCCTCCCTTCCTTTCTCTACCCTTTATGTCTCCTTTTTACCTTACTGGCCTCTGCTACTAAGTATTTTCATTCTCACGCAAAAGCCCAATCATCTGCAGCTAGGATCCACATATGAGAGAGAACATGTGGCGCTTGGCTTTCTGGGCCTGGGTTACCTGACTTAGTATAATACTTTCCAGGTCCATCCATTTTTCTGCAAATTTCATAACTTCATTTTTCTTTATCGCTGAGTAGAACTCCATTATATAAATGTGCCACATCTTCATTATCCACTCATCTGTTGAGGGACATCTAGGCTGGTTCCATTTCCCAGCTATTATAAATTGAACAGCAATAAACATGGTTGAGCACGTACTTCTAAGGAAATGAGATGAGTCCTTTGGATATATGCCTAGGAGTGCTATAGATGGGTCATATGGTAGATCAATCTTTAGCTGTTTTAGGAACCTATTTTCTTTCTTTCTTTCTTTTTTTCCCCAAGGTAGGGTCTCACTTTCTAGTCCCAGGCTGGCCTGGAACTCATGGCGATCCTCCTACCTATGCGTCCTTAGTACTGGGATTAAGAGCGTGCTATGCCAGCTTTTCTGTTTGTAAATGAGGCCACCATATTAACTCAGCTCACAGAGCAGTTGTGAGTGGAATGAATAAAAGCAACAATATCACATAGTCTTTATCTGAAATGACTGAATCATAGGTTCTTGGGAGATTTATTATTATTGTTAGAGACAAATGTACATTAACATATTGGCAGACAGCTTCCAATAAAAGTTGGTAGGGAAATGAACATTTTTTTGCATTTCAACAAATAGTGCCAAAATCATTGGACATCACATACAAAAACAATAGGTCTAGATAAAGATTTCATGAAAGTTGACTCAAAATGGATCATAGGCTTAAATGTAAAACACAAAACCATAAAACTCCTAGAAAATAATAGAGATGTGAAATCTTGGTGACCTTGGATTTGATGATAACTCTAGGTAAAACACCAAGGGCACAATTTATGAAACTAAAAATTGATGAGCTGGACTTCATTAAAATGAAAAATGTCTGTTCTGCAAAAGGCAGTGTCAAGAAGATGAGAAGACAAGCCACAGACTCGGGAAAATATTTGCAAAAGACATGTGTAGGAAAGAACTGATACCTAAAATATACAAAAGTGTCCTAAAGAGCAATAGCCCAATTAACAACCCAGATAATAAGTGGCAGATGATCTGAGCATAACGTCACTAAGACGTGCAGATGGCAAGTAGATGTACGGGCCAATGCTCCATGCCGAATGTCACAAGTGTCACGAGGAAGGTGAAAATTACAATAATGAAATATTACTGCACCCTATCAGAATGGCCAAAATCCAGAGTCCTAGCAACACAGGATGTGAAGCAGCAGGAACTCTTATTCATTGCTGGTGGGAGTGAAACATGGTACAGCTATTTTGTGACATAGCTTGCTAGAGTCTTACAAAACTAAGCATACTCTCAGCATACCATCCAAATATTGTGCCCTTGGCATTTATCCAAAAGACCTCACACTTATGTCCACATACAAATCTGCACATAGGTTTTTATAAGAACCCCATACCTAAGTGCCCAAACTTGAAAGCAACAAAGATATCCTTCCATAGGCAAATGAATAACAAACTCTCATATAATTAAGTAATAATAATAATTATTCAGCTTTCAAAAGAAATGAGCAAATAAGTCTTGAAAAGATATGGAGAAATCATAAATGCATATATGGCTAAGTAAAAAAAAAACAAACAAAAACAAAACACCCAAAATCCATACCACATGATTTCAAGTAGGTGGCATTCTGGAAAAACCTTTTTAAAAAAAATTAAAAAAAATTATTCTTATTATTATTTGGTTTTTTGAGATAGGGGTTCACTCCAGCTTAAGCTGCTCCAAGTTAGATCCTTGCCCCATTGACAAGGCAGTTTTGTCACACATGGGAGATAATCTGTAGAATTTCTGAATATTAAGATATGTTATAATTATTAAAAAAATAGACAGCAACAACACAAAAAACAGCACGATTCCCAAACCTACCGTGTCTGTAGTCACTTGATTGAATTACTTAACATCCTAAGAGCTGACAGTCCTTAAACATCTATCAAGAGGCCAGAAATTAAATCCTTGTAGTCTGCCATCTGGGCCCTGAATGAAAGAGGACAGGTACCTAAACCTCCGTTTCAGTCTGTTCAGAGACAGAAAATCAAACAACAGACAATAAAAGAATTCTTGCAGGCAGAACATGAGGAATGGTATGGCATCTTGTTCTCAGTTATTAACTGTCATTTGTCACAGAGCCTGGGTGGCCTGGTGATGAGTTTAGCCCCCCCACAATACTTCATTTAATCTCAATGTATTTCTACAATTATAGTTTCATATTCAATCAAGGATTGCTGTGAGTTTGGGGCCAGCCTGGGGCTACAAAGTGAGTTCTAGGTCAGCTTCAGCTGGAGGGAGACTGTGTCTTGAAAACAAACAAACAAACTAAAACCAAAACCAAAACCAAAACCAACCACAACATAAACAAAAATGAAGAAAAAGAAAAAGGTCTGAGTACTGGGTGTGTGTGGGGGGGCTAAGGTCAGAAGATCACTGAATTTGAGGCAAACCTGGGCTACATAGTTCCATATCAGCCTGAGTTACAGAGACCCTGCTTCCAACACACACACACACACACACACACACACACACACACACACACGTACACACACTGTTGTTTTTGTTTTTCTTCTGGATCTGTGTGTAGCTGGTAGTTCTTTTAGTTGCTGGAAATTGCTAAAAGCCTATTTCATATCATCTGCTGGAAAACAAATCTGAGCCAGGCTTCAGGACTTGATTTAGAGGCTCAATAATGTCATCAAAAGCTGGGCATAGTAGTTCATGCCTGTAATCCCAGTATCCGGGAGCCTCTGGTTGGAGGATCACTGTAGATTCCAGGCCATCCTTGGGAATCTAATGGTTCCAGGGCAGCTTGGCCTAAAGAGCGAGACCTTTCTCAAAACAAAACCCCATGATGGTGGTTGACGATGCTGTTGTGACTCGTTTTATTTTCCCTTCTTTCTGCTTTGCCTTGTGATTCCCCCTAGTTGCAAGATGATGACCAACAACTGCTTGATGCTATGTGCTTCTGTCATTTGTGTCTAGTGAGGAAAAGAGTATCTCTGAACCAGTATTCTGAACTTCATGTTTGCTGGCTCCTGTGAAGGTCTCGGGATACTCCTGAATGATGACACTATCACAGAAGCAAAATGTGCTGCTTGACTGAAGTCAACGTAGGGTACCTGGGGAGTACGATACCTGAAAAAAAATCCTCTTCCTACAAGACTAAATATAACATAATGTAATCTGTATATTTTAGGGACATCTGTAAAAAGCATCTTTTTATACTTTTTAAAAGGATCTTGGCATGTCATCATTTCAGCAGTTGCCAGATGAACTATTTTTGTCATTTGTATTCTTTTTAGTTTTCATCTAGTTTGTACCTAGATGAAAGTTTCAACAGCTTTATGTGCTGTGTGAACTTTTGACTACTTTCACTTTTAAAAATTAGTTATTTATTTGAGTGAGAGAGAAAGAAGGAGCGAGAGAGAAAGAGGGAGAGAGAGAGAGAGGAGAGAGAGACAGAATGGGCATGCCATGGCCTCCAGCCACTGCAAATGAACTCCAGATGCATGCGCCACCTTGTGCATCTGGTTTACGTGGGTCCTGGGGAATTGAACAGAGGTTCTTTAACTTTGCAGGCAAATGCCTTAACTGCTAAGCCATCTCTCCAGCCCTTGACTAGTTTCTTAAATTTTTGGAGATACCAAAATATCACTGAAATAACTTCACATTACCTTAATAAGTAACATTGCAATGCTGCCTACAAAATATTCCAGAGCATTCTGCTTCTGGACACATTGCTTTGGCCAGTGGAGACAAAGAGCTGATGCAGAGGGCTCTTAGGTGGAGCTGCAGTTATTGGGAAGGAATGGCAAGACATAGACCAGAGCCATTGCTCTCTAACTTAAAGTGGATCTTTTCAAGCTAATAGGAACAACTGAGAATTCTCAAATGTCTAAGTAGGTAAATTTTATATCAGAGAGTAACTTCTAATAAGCAGAAGAAACTGTAATGTGTTTGAATAAGCTAGTTTCTTAAATGTTAAAATTATGCCTTCCATGATGTGGGAACAGGAGAGAAGATCCGTTTTCACTCTTAGGATTCTCATAACCAGGAGATGGAAGTGTTATAATTACTTAGATGGATAATTCAGTAGAGAAGTCAAGACCAATGTCTGAGATAGAATGGGAGCAATATGTATGACAAAGACGTTTCATGACAGCAGGTGTCTCTCTTTCTTTCTGATTACCATACATCCAGAAACCTTTACACTGCTATTTGGTGACACCTGACAGTGGGCAAGAAGACATTTTCTTCCTTTAAAGCATTTCTGTCAATTCAAATGTTAAAAAAAAATTTAGCCAGTCACATCTATGTTCTTCACAAAGCTGCAAAATCCAGGACTTTTTTTTTTTTTTTTTCAAATATGTAGGCTTTGGTGTGGTTACAGTTTTCACTGAAATAACATCAGCTCCGTCATTCCTTGTCAGCGGCTTGAACGTGCTCATCATGCTGCTAGGTTTCCATGCAGCTTCTGTAGACAAATAATGGCCAAGAAAGTGGTGACCGCGCAGCCCAGGGCCAAGGGTGCTCATTAGATGTGAGGAGATTTCTCAACATCTTGTTCTCAACTCCTAGAACCTCCTCTTAGGTACTTGGAGGTGTTATCAAAATATACCTCATCTATTTCCTCCAGTGGGATCTCTTATCATGGTTACTATCACAACTCTTTTGATATGTGCAATGAAATTAGCAGAGATTCCATTTGCTGGAATCATATGTCGACGGCAGTGCCCTCTGCCTTATTACCAAATGAGTACAGAGTGCCCTTCAGTAATTCCTTAAACTCTCAAATGCCTTGGAAATAATATGCTGGAATATTACTGAGCTGTGACTGAAGCACCATTTGTGCTAAATATGACAGCGCACAAATGATATTCCTCTATAAAAGTTCAAACTACATTAATCTTTTAGGGAGGCTCATTGACTGGGAAGATGGCTTAGAGATAAAATAAAGACACTGAGGGCTCATTGAGGAGAGCTCTGTTGGTCAGGATTTCTGGGAACACGCACAAGATTAGGTTCATAAGTTAACCCTTTATGATTAGGATGTGAGCAAGTGAACCCAGTCCAAAGAGAGATTGAAATGATGACATGTGACTTTAATAGAGGGAAGGGTGAGCTTCAGGGCCGAGAAAATTGAAATTAAATGGCAGGTATGAAGCAGCTGAGAAAGAAAGGCAATATTACTATGTTGAGAAGCTTAATAAAAAGTGCGTGTGTGTTGGTGGGGGTGGGGGATCTCAGCTTGGTGCTTAGGGTTTCAGCCCTTCTCCACGGTGTTGTTTGGAGGAATGGCAGGTTCTCTGGGGAGTTGCTCAGTTGTCATTTGCATTTATCTTAGGGGCGTGGAAACCAGATGTGGTGTGAAGTGAATGTTTCCGTTTTGTTTTAAGTTTCTAGTGGTAATCAGGCAGTGGAGTGGTAGTATGCATCAAGAAGTAAGAATGGCTAACCTGGGTCCTGGGGAATCGAGCCTTGAACCGGGGTCATTAGGCTTCACAGGCAAGCACTTAACCACTAAGCCATCTCTCCAGCCCGCCACCATGCGTCTGGAGTTTGTTTGCAGTGGCTAAAAAGTCCTGGCGCCCACTCTCCTCTCTCTCTCTCCCTCTTTCTCTCTCTGTCTGTCGCTCTCAAATAAATAAATAAAAATAAACAACAAAAAAATTAAAAAAAAAAAAAGAAGAATGGGCCGGGCATGGTGGCGCACGCCTTTAATCCCAGCACTGGGGAGGCAGAGGTAGGAGGATTGCTGTGAGTTCGAGGCCACCCTGAGACTACATAGTGACTTCCAGGTCAGCCTGGACTAGAGTTAAAACAAAACCTCAAAAACAAACAAAAAAAAAAAAAAAAAAGGAAGTAAGAACGGGTAGATTTAATCAGGGTGAACAAAGGTAGTTTTAGTGGAAATAGCTGACAGAGCTCAGCTTTTTTTTTTTTGGTTTTTCGAGGTAGGGTCTCACTCTAGCTCAGGCTGACCTGGAATTCACTACTGAGTCTCAGGGTGGCTTTAAACTCAAGGTGAGCCTACTACCTCTGCCTCCCAAGTGCTGGGGTTAAAGGCGTGTGTTACCACACCTGGCTAGGGTTCAGTTTCTTTAAAATTATTTGAGAGCGACAGACAGAGAGAAAGAGGGAGGGAGAGAGAGAGAATCAGTGCACCAGGGCCTCCAGCCACTGCAAACAAACTCCAGACGCGTGCGCCCGCTTGTGCATCTGGCTAATGTGGGCTCTGGAGAATCGAGCCTCGAACTGGGGTCCTTAGGCTTCACAGGCAAGCGCTTAACTGCTAAGTCATCTCTCCAGCTCGGGGTTCAGCTTTTTAATACTAGCTTTTAATAATGTATGAAACAGAAGTATTATAGAAGTCATATTTATTAAATATATGGTATATGTAACAATATATAAAAATACAAGGGAAAGCTCATCACAGTGTCCAGAGAAAACCATTGCTAACATGTTGTTTTTCTCCCTTAAGAAACCTTAAGAAAGATACAGTATGGCTTTATAGATCATCCATCCTCTTAATAGTGCAGCATATTCCCACATCAGCAAATACATTGGCAAACCAAAACCCACTATGAGAGTATTATTAACAGTTTCATTATAAAAATGGATATTACTTGTTATAAATATACACATGTTTAAAAGTAAGCAATATAACAGTCTAATAGTAAAAAGTCACTTGAAGTCATATCACCTAGAGACAATACCCACTGACATTTTGGGGAACATTCCTTGATGTATCTCCAGATGAGTGGGCTTGACTCAATCCTGCAAGGTGACCAACTGTTGAGTACCTGCTGAGACATTTCTGGAATTCTCCTAGACCAGTTTGAAAGTCATTTGAATGGAAGACAGAGAAGACCTATTTTGACAATTTTTATAAGAGATGATGAGACTAAAGAAAGTGGTTAGAACGATATCAATGAGGTAATATCAGCAGTGTAATGAGTCTAGATGGTGGTGGAGGGGAGGAGCACTCCGACGTCACCTGTAGTTCTGCCTGAGCACTGCTATGGGAGAAAGGAAGGGACCGGTTGTAGTTCTGCCCACCTTCCTCCCGCTCATCTGTGTTGGCCAACAAGCTTCCTCTCACTGGTCCTGGAATAGAGATGTGCTGTGTTTAGATGTGGTTTGTCTTTTTCTCTGACATCCATGTTAAGTTGATCTCCAAAGGGACAGTGTTGAGAGTGGTTGAAACTGTAGCAGTTAGCTGGGTCATTAAGAGGAATTAATGAAATTCTCACAAATGGATTAGTTACTGGGAGAACAGTTTGTTATAAAGTTAGGTGCCCCTTGTTTTGTCTCTCCCACATTTGCCCACCTCCCCAGCCATTTTTCGGCCATGTTATGATACAACCCAAAGCAGTTGTCAAAAGCTGAGAAGATACACCATGCTCCAACCCCAAGCAAACTCCTATTCTTTATTAAAGTGCCTAGCCTCAGATTTTGTTGTTGTTGTTGTTGGTTTTTTGAGGTAGGGTCTCACTCTAGCCCAGGCTGACTTGGAATTCACTATGTAGCATCAGGGTGGCCTTGAACTCACGGTGATCCTCCTACCTCTGCCTCCCGAGTGCTGGGATTAAAGGCGTGTGCCACCACACCCGGCCAAGATATTTTGTTATAACAACAATAACAATAACAAACAGACTAAGGTCTAAGCATAGTCCTGCTTTGGTCATTTTGCCTCTGGTTATTACTTTGCCTGTCATGCTTTCCCCAGAGGTATTTACTTTGCTAATTCCTTCCCATTTCCCAGGTCTGCTCATTTTCTGTCTTCTTCCTGAGGACTTCCTGGCTAGATTAGCTAATACTGTAACCTATCTTCCCATACCACAGAATTGATCTTTCTGACCTTTGTCTTTTTCCCCTCACAGCATCCACCACCTAAACCACTACCTACTGATTTACTTATTGCTTCTTGCTCGTCTATTTCTTCAGTACCTGGAACAATGTCAGTCACAAATTGTTGATATGTGTTTGATTATGAGTTGAATCACACTAGAGAGTTTGGAGACTGTCATATAGAAGTATGAGGTTAGAAGAGAAGCAGTGGATGAGAAGAGAGGAAAAAATTAAGAGCTATTACAGGTTAGAATATGAAAGAATTAGAGAAGAAATAAACCAGAGATGTATGTAAGATCTTTATGAAAATATATTCTTATCTTTTCATTATTGAATTACTCTATAAATTATTTCTAAATTTTGGTCTGCAATAACTATAGACATAGCTTACTAATTTATAAAGATATATACCACAAGGTTAAGGAGTCTATTATTTTTAAGTTTAATATTTATTGAGTACTTAGAGCTCAGAACCAATTGACCTATTGATCTGGGAGACAAGACAGAAAATCCATTTATTTGCCAACTTCTTATTTCCTGTGTTGGAAGAATGTCTATAATATTGATTAGCTTCTTCACGGATGTATTTCAGGACTGGATGTTTCTAATAAGGATTAAGGTAGAGATGGTGACTTTTAGGTACCAATTAATGTAATGATAACTGAGACCAATGTTGTAAGTAAAGATTTTCTATCATATAACCTTATGGGAGAGGATGTTGACTTTGCCACTTACCCTCTTATATCACAATAAAGTCATTTAATTTTCACCTAAATCATTTCTGCTTGTCTTTGGGTTTTGCCTGTGGCACTAAGATAGTAAGGAATCTTCCTGCCTGGACTGTTCACTGTCAGTGATAAGCTCAGAGTGACAGTGATAATAAGTTACTTGATGATGGGTAAATATTGTATAAAATTTTCTTTCTAGCTTGTATTTGCAAGAATTTATTTACCTTTCATCTGTGTGTTTTCCAGCCTTCTTTCCTATCTGCTGACATCCTTTGCATTTGAATACCCCAAAATCCATTAGTTCAAGTCCCAGTTGCCCATGTCTGTCCTGAAGTGATAAACCTCAGAGAACCTGAGATCCTATGGCTGAACTCTCAGGCGTGGCCCTTTTTATTTTTTAATTAAAAAATTTACTTAAAAAATTTACTTATTTAGTTTCAAGCAGAGAGAGATAGCAAGAAGAGAGATAGACAGAGAGAATGGGTGCACCAGGGCCTCCAGCCACTGCAAATGAACTCCAGATCCATCTGGTTTTATGTAGGTGCTGGGGAATCAAACCTGGGTTCTTAGGCTTTGCAGGAAAGTGCCTTAACTACTGAACCATTTCTCCAGCCTCTTAGGCTTGGCTTTTGACACACTTTTCCTTCCCCCCCTTTTCGTTTTAAATATAGACACAGACTTTCAATTATTTTGAACTTTTATTTACATTCATAAGGAAATATAAACTTAACAAATTGGTTAAAATATTTCTAGAGTGACTATATTCATAGCTGATCCTTCTGAGCCACATACTAATGTTATGTCTTTTTTAGACTGAGTCTCTCAGCCATGGAGAGTTACAGGATCATAGCATTTCTTCTTAAAACATATGTTTCAAGCTGGGTGTGGTGGCACACGCCTTTAATCCCAGCACTCGGAAGGCAGAGGTAGAAGGATCGCTGTGAGTTGGAGGCCACCCTGAGACTCCATAGCGAATTCCAGGTCAGCCTGGGCTAGAGTGAGACCCTACCTCGAAAAACCAAAAAAGCAAAGCAAAGCAAAACAAAACAAACAAAAAAACCCATATGTTTCTTTCAGACAACTGCATCTTAGGCTGGGCTCAAACTCTTGGTCATCCCACCTCAGCTTCCCTCAGTTGTTGAAGCAAACAATACCATACTGCTATCTGTAAGCACATGGTTAGCAAATTTCCAGAACTTTCTTTTGTTATCTCCCTTGACTGAAGCATCCCCTCCCTAAAACATTTTAAATTTTTATTTGGTATGTGTGTATATACCTCCCATTTACTCTCTTTTGTGCCTTTTTCAATTTCATTGTGTCTATGTATAAAAGTGTGTGATTATTCCTCCCTCTCAAATGAATAAATAAATAAATAAATATAAAATATTAAAAGAAGGCTGGAGAGATGACTTAGGGTTAAGGTGTTTGCCTGCAAAGCCTAAGGACCTGGGTTCCATTCCCCAGTACCTTCGTATACCAGGTGTACATAGTGGCACATGCATCTTTAGTTCATTTGCAGTAGCTAGAGGCCCTGGTGCACCCATTCTCTCTCTCTCTAATAAATAAATAAAAATAACTTTTTAAAAAAGTATGTAAGCATGAGTGTTCCACAACATGAGCAATGAGTTCAGAAGACAACTTTCAGTTTAGTCTTTGCCTTCTGCCTTGTTTGAGGCAGGGTCTGTCTTGTTCACTGTTCATGAGCTTCTGGGAAATTCTCCTTCCTCCACCACCCTTTTCATTGTAGGTACATGAGGATGGTAGAAGCCCACCAGAGCTTCTGGCTTTTATGTGAGTCCTGGGAATCCAAACTCAGGTGTTTGGAGTTTTGTGGCAAGCATTTTATCTGTTGAACCATCTTTCTAACCAGGTATTTTCTTCTTTTATCAGCATATGTTGGTTATATAAAATAATGGGTTTCATTGTTATTTTCATACATATAATTAAATATGCCTCCTATTGCTCTCTTTTGCCCCGTCAATCCTCCCTCTGGTCCCCTTCCTCTCCCCACATGGCTTGACTGAAACTATTCTGATTGACCAGTGATGACCTGTTTCTCACTCCCCAAGCTCCAGGCAACCATCAGCCTGCTTTCTGCCTCTGTGAGTTTGATGACTTTAAATATCTCATATAAAAAGAATCATGAAGCATTTGTCCTTCTTTAAGTGGCTTATTTTACTTAGTAATGATGTCTTCTGTTATTTACTCATGATGTTGTTTGTTGCAGGCTTTTCCTCTTTATATACCTTGAATAACATTCCATTGTATGTATACACCACAATTATAACTATAGTGCGACCTGGCAATATCATTTCCAGGAACTTATCCAAAAGAATCAAAACCAGGAATTTAGGAGGTATATACTGCCACGTTCACTGCAGCATTATCCACAATAGTCAAGCTACAGAAATCGTCTATATTGAAGTGATGCATCTTTTTTAAAAATCTAAATTTATTGGACAATTTCATACACATATACAATGTATTTTAATCATATTAACTCCCTGTTATCTCTCTTATCCCTCCCACCTTCCCACTGAACCCCTTCTTCTCTCAACTAGTTTCACTTCTAAAAAAATTTTTTTGTTCATTTTTATTTATTTATTTGAGAGTATCAGAGAGAGAAAGAGGGAGGGAGGGAGGGAGGGAGAGAGAGAGTGAGCGAGAGAGAATGGGCATGCCAGGGCCTCCAGCCACTGCAAACAAACTCCAGATGCGTGCGCCCCCTTGTGTATCTTGCTAACGTGGGTCATGGGAATCAAGCCTTGAACTGGGGTCCTTAGGCTTCACAGGCAAGTGCTTAACCACTAAGCCATCTCTCCAGCCCAGCTAGTTTCACTTCTACTTTGATGTCTATTTTTATTTTTTTGGTGACCACTCATTAAATTTAATTAGGTTTGATTACAAGAGGATGGTAGAGGGGTTAGTTACCAGATCATGGGCAACTTACCATTGGCCACACAGCTAAAGAAAATATCCTTTCGTACTTTAGCAACCACTAATTTCCATTAACTCCTCAGGGAGGGGTGAGGACTTGAGAGCCCCTTTCTCATCCATGAACGAATGTTGAGGAACCAGGCTAGCGCCGGTCACCACAGCTGCTGTGAGCTCGTGAGCGCAACAGCCACGGCATGCCCAGAAGACAGTGTTTCTCAGAATTCCCCTTTCTCCAGATTCCATATTTTCTCTGCCTCCTCTCTTCCACAAACCTTGGAGGCTTGGGGCTGAGCACTAATGGTCGCTTTTTTGCAGCACTCAGTTCAGGCAGTGTCTGTACTGTAGAAAGGGATCATGGTGCACAGCAAAAAGACGCTCTCCAGAGAGAAGCTGCGAACAGCGCTAAGACACGGACAGAAACACAAATATTTAGAAGACAGTTTGGTGGGCACAACATGTCTGTTTAGTAAAACAACACTAGTCGCTTCCCTACGAGGACATCAGTCCATCCCATCCATCTGCTTTTGACCAGGTTTCCGTACGGGGCATGAATTCCCTCCTGTGGAGTGGGCCTCAAACCCAACAAAAAAGCAATTAGGCTGGGCCGGATCCCAGCAGTCTGAGGTAGGAGGACTGCCGAGTTCTGGGCCAGTCTGAGACCAATTCTGGGACCGCTTGGGCTAGAGCAAGACCCCACCTTGGGAAGAAAAAACAAAACCAACAAAACAAAACAGAACAAAACAAAACATATGCAGAGACATTTATCGTACCAATAACTGTGGGCTAACTCCCCAATGCACGACCCATATACCTCAACAAGGAGGGGCCAATGGGGAGGGGGTAGGTCACGGATGAGCTTAATAATGGTACCAAACTGCCTGTATTTGCTGAATAGAAAACTAATTTAAAAAAATGAGGCTAAATTATGCACAATAAAGAATGTTTTATATAATCTCAAAACAAAAAAAACAAACCAAACCAAAACAAAACAAAACAGTTATTTGGTTTGGGTAAGATGGCTCACTGAATGCTTACCACATAAGCATGAGGACCAGAGTTTGGATTGCCAAAACCCACATAAAATGGGGGGTATCGCCGGGTGTGGTAGCGCACGCCTTTAATCCCAGCAGTGGGAGGCAGAGGGAATAGGATCCCTGGGAGTTCGAGGTCCCCTGAGACTCCATAGTGAATTCCAGGTCAGCCTAGACTAGAGTGAGACCCTACCTCGAAAAACTAAAAAGCAAACAAACAAAAAAAACCAAACAACAACAAATGCGTGGAGTCACGGCATGTGTCTGTCATTTCAGCACTGGGGAGGTGGCGATAATGAGTCCCTGGGGCTCGCTGGGTAGTTAGTCTAGGTGAGTTCTAGGTGCTGTGAGAAACCCTGTCTCACTAAATAGAGAGGGATAGGAAGACTAGCATCCAATTCAAGCCTTTTTTTTTTTTTTGAGATCGGGTCTCACCCTAGCTCAGGCTGACCTGGAATTCACTCAGGGTGGCCTCATACTCACGACGATCCTCCTCCCTCTGCCACCTGAGTGCTGGGATTAAGGGCGTGCGACACCACGCCCGGCTCAAATTCAAGACTATTTTATGTATGAACTGCAGTGTGTTTTATCGTGCATTCACATTTTCTGCTCTTAAAGAAATGTAATGATTTTATCACAACAAAACCAAGACTGTTGTTATTTACTACCACCATTTTGTAGCCTTTAAGTATCGCATTACTATAATTTCATAATGTGTTGTTTTAGAAAGTTTAATTTTATTTTATTTAATTTTCTTTTTTTTTTTTTGGATTTTCAGGTAGGGTCTCACTCTGGTCCAGGCTGACCTGGAATTAACTCTGTCATCTCAGGGTGGCCTTGAACTCATGGCGATCCTCCTACCTCTGCCTCCCGAGTGCTGGGATTAAAGGCGTGCGCCACCACGCCCGGCTTGAAAGTTTAATTTTAAAAATTGCTGTTTGACATGACATTTCATCAACATTCCATTATGGATGATGGAGGAGGGGAGGAAAAGGAGAAAAAAAAAAAAGCTATCAAAACAGAAGAGGGGCTGGGGGGCTCAATGCAAGGGGGGACAGAAAATAATGTAGTGGGAGGGAATATAATCAAAATACACTATGCACATTATGGAAATTATCAAAGTTGCTGACTTGAGTTTCATTTAAAAAAATAGCAATGAAGCTTGGCATGGGATTAGGGCAGAATTTCCAACATGATCCTAAATATATTTCTGACATTTGGTACTATGGATTTATGTGATGGTCAGGTGTGCTATCTGAACTAAGGTCTTTATTGACTCCAGGGAAATGTATTTGCTTTATTTTTCCAAATAAGAAATATAATTCAAGAAAGTTTAGAGTACGTAGTCACTCCTGCGATATCTTGTGGTGCTGGGATGGGGAGCAGGACTTGGTGGTGGTGGAGACCTGATCTCAGCACGGTGCTGGCAGTCTCTGTCCCCTCTCTTCACTAGTTCCCTCCCCTTCCCCTTTCTCTGAAGACCAGTAAGAAGCAGAATCATTCATTGTAATCAAATCATTTTCTGTTTTGATGATAAGGCTGTACTTGGGTTCTGAGTTATATAAACCCTAATACACAATTCCTGGGTTGCAGATTGGAGTTCTGGCTTCTCTCTTGAAATATTTCAAAATGTTTTTCTGTTGTATGAATGATTGGGCTAAGTATTTCTAATAAGCATGCTTTCATCTGTAGTATTTCATGGAAATGTAACTTAAAATGCCAACTTCTTAGCACATTAAGGTAGGTCTGTCCATTGACAGGGCAAAATAATCACTGTCTTTAATCTTGAAAGCCAGCTGTTCACAGACATTAATTGCCATGTCACTTACACTCCTCCAAACAGTATCATTCAACAAAGACACACATTTTAATTTGTTAGTTGTGTCTGGTCCTATTATGCTTGATATCTAGCCATTGTCTTCAGTTAGAGTCCCAGCAACAGTGTGTGGCTGGCATTGTTGAATGCAATTTAATGACTCTCAATAGACATTTTGAGAATAATTGCATTTATATGATATTAATTTGGAATTTAGGTCTTTTTTAGTTGAAATCATCAGAATTTTTAATGCACACACAAAAGAACTCAGGGCTGACTTCCTTTTCTGTGGATGGATGTACTTAGTTTTGAAGTCAGCTGATGATGTGGAGGGCTTCATATTTCTAGCTGACTAGACTTCACAATTCACTGCCAATTTTGAAGAAAATAACTCTTAGCATGCCCAGTGCCTGGGTCAGCATATTTTCCTCAGTTTTTAAAAAAATATTTATTTGCAAAGAGGGAGAGAATGTGTGCACCAGGGCCTCCACTCATTGCAGATGAACTCCAGATGCATGTCCACTTTGTGCATCTGGATTTATGTGGGTACTGGGAAGTCAAACCAGGGTCATTAGGCACTGCAGGCAAGTGCCTTAACTGCTGAGCCATCTCTTCAGTCCCTCTTTTGTTTTTCACTAAGATTTAAAATATCATTCAGAAAGCAAAGATGGTATTTCTCATTCTTAAGTTTAGATGTTTCACATAAACATGTAAGGGTATATAAACTATATCTACTTGAGCTATAAGAAAATTCTAGGAAAGTTAGTGATTGATGAAATAATACATTTAAAAAACATTATTTTAATTTGATTGTATTCCTTAAAAAAAAACTTTTTATTTTTATTTCTTTATTTGAGAGAGAGAAAGACTCAGAGAGAGGGAGAGAGAGAATGGGTGCGCCAGGGCCTCCAGCCACTGGAAAACGAACTCCAGAGGTGTGCGCCCCCTTGTGCATCTGGCTTACGTGGGTTCTGGGGAATTGAACTGAGGTCCTTTGGCTTTGCAGGCAAACGCCTTAACTGCTAAGCCATCTCTCCAGCCCTGATTACACTCCTTTTAATTATAATTTGTTTATGAGAGAGAGAGAGAGAGAGAGAGAGAGAGAGAGAGAGAGAGAGAGGGAGGGAGGGAGAATAGGCACACAGGGCCTCCAGCCACTGCAAATAAACACCAGACTCATGTGCCACCATGTGTATCTGGCTGATGTGGGTACTGGGGAATTAGGCTTAGCTACTAAACCATCTCTCCAGCCCTCCCCCTGATTATAATCTTTTATCCTCTTGCCCCTGGTCCTATTTCCCTGAGGCCCTCCACAGTGGGGTGATGGGATTCACTGTGGGGTCAGGAAGGCCTCAGTATCAGTCCCTATGGGGTACTGTGCCTCAGGGTACATTTTTCATACTTTTAAAATCATACATTTTTAGAGTAAATGTTCTTTTCCAGGATCTATAATAGACTTCAGGGACATAAATATAAGTCAAATGTTCTATGTCATATAACCTCAAAAGTAGGGAAGGAGGGCTGGAGTGATGGCTTAGTGGTTAAGGTACTTGTCTGCAGAGCAAAAGGACCCAGACTTGCTTCCCTAGGATCCACATAAGCCAGATGCACAAGGTGGCACATGTGTCTGGAGTTTGTTTGCAGTTGCTGGATGCTCTGGCATGCCCACTCTTTCTTTCTCTCTCTCTTTCTGCCTCTTTCCCTCTCAAATGAATGAATGAATGAATGAATGAATGAATAAATAAATAAATAAAACCAGGGAAGGAGAAATTGTTATGAAGATGTGACTATAATATAACAGCAGTGAGATGAGAATATGCAGTTAAAGTGTTAGACAAACATAAGATGTCTATTGATTAATCCAGTTGGAAACCTCAAAGATTGCCTTAGTGACAACTTTATTCAGTCAGGATTCAAACTGTTAGTAAGTTCTTCTTCCCTATCTTGATCCTAAGGTAGAAAACACTCTGAAATCACTTAAAGTTCAGTGATTTGGTATTGTAATTACCTTCTCGTTGCTGGAACAAATTGCCCAACCACAGCAGCTGATTGGAGGAGAGTTTACATTCTCCAGGGGAATTATTATCACTGCTTGAAAGATCAGAAGCTGGGCATCACATTTTGACACAAGAAGTAGCAAGCAAGAGAGAATTAACTCTAGTAAGTAGGTCTTGGGCTATCACATTTCAAGGCCTGTACTCCAAAGACACACCTCCTTCCAGCAAAATTCTATCTCCTGGATCACTACCAGCTGTGGATTGAGTGTGAGGCTTAACCACGAACACGTGAGTATATGGGGACGTTTCACATTCAAACTACCTCACTTGGTCTGAGAGGTATAAATTTTAATACTCTCTTGGTTTGCCATAGCCAATGAAGCTGAAGAGTTGCAGAACTCAGGAACATCAATTCCTTCCTTGCATTCAACACCTTTCAGCATTCTCACCTCCTGTTCATTTGACTGTCTACTCATATTCATATTGAGCTCAAATGTCTCCTTCAATCTAATCTTGACCCCCAATCTAAATTATAATCCTCTCAGAATGTCCATCAAACCCTTTCCTTTATTGCCTTTTTTTTACAGTTTATAATCCCAGATTTATACATCTGTCCATACAGTAAGAAATTACATTTTGAGGTAAGGTCATCATATAACTCAGGCTGGGCTCCAATTAATAGTCTTCTTGTTTCAGTTCTCCTGAGTACCACCATCCCAGCAGGTTAAAAGTTATTTTAGGGCTGGAGAGATTGCTTAGTGGTTAAGGCCTGTGAAACCTAAGGACCCAGGTTTAATTCCCCAGTACTCAATAAGGCAGATGTATAAGGTGGCACATGCTGCATCTGAGCTGGAAGCCTCCTGGCTGTTGAATAGCTGTAAGAAAGTTGGAAAGAGTTATGTAGCCTGTTGGCATGAAAAGTCATCAATAGTCCATAAATGGACCCTAAAAAGTCTCCTGCCAGACAGCCAGGCCAAATAAACTGGTGCAATTGTGGCACACCTGTTATGGAGGAAACCATCTACTCTCTGATTGGATTTGATATTCACTCCATAGGAGGGAATACATGCCTGTTACTGAAAACCTAATCAAAAGTGTATGGCTATAGAGACCATGGAGCCCTATAGAGGAATTACCTCTGTTGTCTGGCTAAATGGATATATTATGACCAGTATATTGCCCTCTAAATATTTATGTTTCCGCCCATATAGTAATGTTACTCTCACTTTTGGTTACAGAGCTTCTCTTTTCATGTGACAGTGATCACTGGGGTGACTTAAGTCACCAAAGTGCTGAGATAAAATGACAGTGGTGTGTTTAGCACTGAGACATCTCTAGCACATCCTCCAAGGCTCAGGGACCATTGTAGAAGAGATGGCAGAAAGAATGGAAGGGACCAAAGAAGGGAGTAGTGTTTATAATACTGTCTTCCAAACACAAAGTGACGGCAGTATTCATGACCTCATAGTGGCTGATGTTGCCTACGCAAGACCTGCAACATAGGAAGTGCAGGACTGTTTACAGTGCAATCTTCCAGACACAATATGGTCTTGATAGCCTTGATCTAGCAGTGCCTGGTACTTCCTATACAAGAACCTCATAATAAGAGGAAAAGATGATGACATCAAAATAAAATAGTGATTAATTGAGAAGGGGAGTGGATTTGATGGAGAGTGGATTTGTGAAGGGAAAAGTAGGGGAGGGAGGGAATTATCATGTTTTATTGTCTGTAATTTTGGAAGTTGTTAATTAGAGAGTTTCAAAACTGGCGAGTGTATTAGGTTGGGTTACTGGAGGGACAGTATCAATAGAATGTGTATGTAGATGACGAAAGTGATTCTGTTAGGCTCGCTTATACAATAGGGGCTGAGTGGTCCAACAATAGCTATACGTACACTAAAGAGGTAGAGAATCTAGTAGCTACTCGGTTAACAGTGATGGGTGCCACAGCAGTCCCAATTTGGTGCTACAAGCCTGGAAGGTCCCCAGAGAGTCACTGGTGTTGAGCCCATGTTGGAAGTCTGAAGAAGCTGGAGTCTTCTGGCGCCAGCAGCCGTGGCAGATGCTTACTCAGATGTGAAAGCAGGCAGACAACACTGCTTTTTCCTTAGACCTACTTTTTTTTTTTTGTGTGTGTGTGTGTTAAGTCCAAGTGGCCTTTTTTTTTTTTTTTTTAAATGAGAGACCAGGTATTTGTGTGTGTGTGTGTGTGTGTGTGTGTGTGTGTGTGTGTGTGTGTGTGTTGGGCTCTGAAAGGCCCAGATGTGAGGTCTAGTGGAACTTCCTGAGCCTGGCTACAGTTTGGCCACCTGTCTCTGGCCAGCTAGGACTCAGCAAGATGTCTAATGGCTTCTTGCCTGCGACTTCTGCGCAGGAGTTGTAATTACCATTTCAATAGTCAAAGTTTACTATTGGCCCTTACCTCTTCCCCCATCCTAAAATCCCTGCCTTTGTCCCCACCGTGATATAGGCAACTGCTCATAGCAATAAAGCGAGTTTTTTCTGTGAGTTCCTGCTTTGAAAAGACTCCCGACTCAGTGAGGTTTTTCTCCGGTGGCCAGGAGAGGTTTCTGAGTCGTCGTAGCTCATCTTCCTCCTCAACCCCTTGGGAGGAACCAGCAGGCCTGGTCCTTCCACTGCACTGCCTGCCTGGGGAGGAGCCTGGCATGTGTGTGAGAAAGAGAGAGAGAGAGAGAGTGAGCGAGAGTGCGCTGGTGCACCAGAGCCTCAGCTGCAATCAAACTCCAGATGCTTATGCCATTTTAGGCTTTGCAGGCAAGTGCCTTCACTGCTAAGATATCTCTCCAACCCTCTGCTTTTCTTAAAAGGTTTTTTTTGTTTGCTTTTTTGAGGTAGGGTCTCAGTCTAGCTCAGGCTGACCTGGAAATCGTCCGTACTCTCAGAATGGCCTTGAATTCACAGCGATCCTACTACCTCTGCCTCCCGAATGCTGGGATTAAAGGCATGTGCCACCACACCTGACTGTTTTTTTTTTTTGAGGTAGTGTCTCACTCTAGCTCAGACTGACCTGGAATTCACTATGTAGTTTCAGGGTGGCCTTGAGGTCACACTGATTCTCCTACCTCTGTCTCCTGTGTGCTGGGATTAAATATGTGTGCCACCATGTCTGGCTTCCTCCACTTTTTATTTATTTAACTTTTAAAAAAAATTTGTACTGGAGAGATGGCTTAGCATTTTAGGTGCTTGCCTGCGGAGCCTGAGGACCCCGAGGACCCATGTAAGCCAGATGCCCATGGTGGTGCATGTGTCTGGAGTTTGTTTGCAGTGGCTGGAGGCCCTGACACACCTATTGTCTCTCTCTCACAACCCCTTTTTCGCTCTCTCTTCCTCAAATAAATAAATACAAATAAAATATTTACAAACTAAAACAATTATCTATTTGAGAGAAGAAAAATAAAGCAGCAGGGTGGTGGAGAGTGGCATGCCAGGGCCTCAGCTGCTGCAAACAAACTCCAGACACATGTGCCACCTTGTGTGTCTGGCTTACATGGGTCCTGGGGAATTGAACCTGGGTCCTTTGGCTTTGCAGGCAAGCATGTTAAACACTAGGCTATTTCTCTAGCCTTTGTCCCCCTTTTCATATATCTTATTTATTTATTTGTTTATGAGAGAGACAGAGAGAAGAGAGAGAATAGGCATGCCAGGGCCTCCAGCTGTTGCAAATGAACTCCAGACACATGAGCCACCTTGTGCATCTGGCTTATATGGATTCTGGGGAATCAAACCTGGGTCCTTTGGCTTTGCAGGCAAGAGCCTTAACCACTTGGCCATCTCTCCAGTCTCCCCTTCCCCCAGTCCCCTTTAAATTCTTTTTCTGTCTCTTTTATTGACACAAGGTCTCCTATTGGCCTGGAATTCACCAATTAGGCTAACTGACTGGCTAGTGAGCTCCAGGGATCCTCCTGTTTCCACCTCCCCAGCACTTGAACTTCAGGTCCACATTTTTATGTGGCTACTAATCTTAGGTCCTCATGCTTATAAGGCAAGCACTTGACCAGCTAAGCTATCTCCCCAACCCGAGAACCTTGCTATCAATTCTGTTCCCATTAGCTCTGTGCTTATCTCCAAATGGTTCTTGTTTGTTTCAAATCCACCCAAAAGCCATGTAACCAACCACTGCATTCTACTTACTCCCCTGACTCTGCCACTTAGCTGCCCAATCATAGTTAGTGCTTTCGTTTCTATTCCAAATTCAAATTTTCTTATCTCAGAAGTGGAGATACTGATATATATTTCACATGTTTGATGTGAGAGTTATATGGATTAATGAATATGAAGTACTTGGCACAACAGACAGACCCTTAGCCAAGGCTTCTCAAGCACCGCATGTGAAGAATGTTGAAGTCTTTGTGCTCAGTGTGACTTTTCCTAAGTGTAAACCTGAACTAGATGTGGCAGAGACCCAAAATTGTACCCAAAGCCCTTTTGTTCCTTCTTTCTTCAGTTAAAAAGCACCTTCCCCCCATTTCAATGAGCAATAAGACAGGCAGAAAGCACAGTCCCTAGTCTTTGGCCAGCGGAATGTGAGCAGCAGTGAAAGATGCTACCCGCAACGCCCCCCACCCCCCATCTGCTTCCTCCTTTGCAGGGCATGGTGGCTAGCCTTAGAAATGACAAAAGATATGCAAGAGGGCTGGAGAGATGGCTTAGCAGTCAAGGCGCTTGCATTTGAAGCCCATGTACCCATGTTTGACTCTCCAGATGCACGTGTGAGGCAAGTGCACGGTCGTACATGCCCACTAGGTGGCGCAAGCGTCTGATTGCTGTGGCCGAGGCTCTGGAGCCCCAATTCTCTTTCTCTCACTCTCTAAAAAAAGAATGTGAGCACCTGGGTGACCTCAAGTTACTGTGCTGCCAACCCCAAGGACTGTCCATCATCTTAGGCTGTTACAGGAGACAGAGAAAATAAAGCTTCTATTTTGTTGTGCTTTGGAGTCTCTATGTTAGACAGATTATAATAATAGTAACATACCAGGCCAGCAAGGAACTGTGGGTGTGAGGCCAAAGGAGAGAAGAGGAAGCAGACAGGAGGGCAAGAAAGGTAGCAGACATACTGGTCACTTATTCTTCCCTCCCTCCCTGCCTTCCTCTCTGCTTTCCTCCCTCCCTCCCTCCCTTCCTTCCTCCCTCCATCCCTTTCTTTTCTTCCCCTTCCCCTTTCTCTCTCTCTCTTTCCTTTCTTTTTTCTTGTGTATGTGTGTGTGTGTCTATGTACATGTGTGTTCATACACACGTGTGTGCACATATATGCAAAGGTCAGAGGTCTTATTCAATTGCTCTGCACCTTAGTCTTGGGACAGGGTCTCTCATTGACCTCAGAGATCACCGTTTTGCTGTAAAGCTAGCCAGGAAGTCCTGGGGATCCTCTCATCCATTACTCCCAGCTCTGGAATTATAGGCACACATGACCACAGTTGGCTTTTATTTTATTTTTATTTTTAAAATATTTTTATTTATTTGCAAGCAGAGAGGAGGAGGAGGATGGACACACCAGGGACACACTTGCCATTGCACACAAATTCCAGCTGCATCCACCTTTCTGTATATGGCTTTATGTGGGAACTGGGGAATTGAATCTGGGCTGACTTGTCTTGCAGGCTAGTGCCTTGTTGAGCTATCTCCCTGGCTACAGTGATGGACTTGAGCTCACTTTGTAGTGGAGGATGACCTTGAATTTCTGATCCCATTGTCTCCACCTCCTGAGTGTAGGGATCACAGACACATGTCACTGTGCTCAGCTGTTGTTTCTTATTCTATTTCTTTTTTTTTTGTTTATTTTTATTTATTTATTTGAGAGCAACAGACAGAGAAAGAGGGAGAGGGAGGAAGAGAGACAGAGAGAGATTGAAAATGGGCACACCAGGGCCTCCAAGCCACTGCAAACGAACTCCAGACACGTGTGCCCCCTTGTGCATCTGTCTAATGTGAGTTCTGGGGAATCAAGCCTCGAACCAGGGTCCTTAGGCTTCACAGGCAAGCGCTTAACCACTAAGTCATTTCTCCAGCCCTCTTATTCTATTTCTTGTTGGTTTTAAATAATGTTTAATGACAGAACTGAGACTAGAAGGACCACCTTAAGTGAAAGTTCCTGGTCACTTCCGTCCTTTTCTGACTCTTTCCCTCTACTCACGGTTAGTTGTAGTTACCATTGGCCACCTTTGTGAAAATAAACAGGGGCTTAAATGGGGACAGATAGAAGAAGCATGGTGTGTACCCTACAGATTAGCCTTTTCTCTCTCTCTCTCTTTTTTTTTTTTTGTGTTTTATTTTTCTATCACTCTCAACCTCTCCTAATGCTGCCTCTGTCTATTTCAGTTCTTAATGTTGACAGATCATTGAGACACTTCATACACTACAGTTAAATCTATTAACTCTCTTCCTTGTTCCTTTACCTTCCAGACCCTCTTCTGTGCAACAGCCACCTACAGATTCTCTCTCTGATGTCAAGCCTTCTCTCTTTTCTCCATTTCTAATTGATTATTAACTCCAGTTCATTTTATGTGGTGTCCTACAAGGACAGCGCACCTGAGCTTGGGTATTATTGACAAATGCTAAACCTATCATATCATTCCTAGCTGCCGATGAAAGGTCTCTGAGTATTCTACACATGAAAAGTTACCGTGTTATACAACTTCAGTGCTGATGAGTTTGTACAATGGACATAAACACATAAGAGGATTCATTTGGGTCCTTCAAGGACAATGGATGGAATGTAATCTCTACCAGTCACTTGGTCAAGGTGTTCTCTGTGAAGTGCGTTCCAAGAAGGAGATGTTGGTTTTTAATGCCAGAGAGAGAAACATGTCAGGGTAAATAGGGGAGGAATTGACCTGAATGTGCCACTTATGATTTAGCAGAAGCACACCTCTGAAGTAATTCACCTCCAAAGTTAATTGAGTGTTAACTGAGGAAAATGTGTGTGTGTGTGTGTGTGTGTGTGTGTCTTTTATTGAGTGTGGCTACTACAAACCAAGTCACTAAGGCATCTGAGAGGGAACAGGAGAGACTCCTTGATGTGGAGCCTGCAGAAAAACTCAGTGAGGACAGGTCTGACCTGGAGGTTGATCTTAACAGAAAAAGACTGTCTGTAGTCTGGTTAAGTTAATATAATCTTATGTAGGTTGGTAAGAAGTAAATGCTACTGACAGGATTGATGTTCTGGAAGCTGTCACAGTCCTATCTAGAGATGACAGGGAGCTTTTGTGATGGAGCCAGCAAGTGACTGCAGCTGATGGATGGGACGAGGTTTGGATACAGAAGACAGCTTTAGAGAAGCAGGCTACTCAAGGGTCTCCAAGAAGAGACTCAGCGCCAAGTGCCTGCCTGCAGTTTCCCCCTGCACTTGCCATGCTGAATAGTTCTTAGTCCAGAAATGAATTTTAAAATATCCATTGAACATTTAATAGTGGGCAGAATTCTGTTTTTTTTTTTTTTTTTCAGTTTATTGAGGCAATTCTGTTCCATGCAAACCTCAGAGATACTGGGTTGCTCAACAGCTACCAAATTACTAAACACCTGTAACCTTTTAGTGGATCTTATGTCCTGGGCTATGGTAGTAAAATTTCAGTTAAGTAGGTTCCTATTTTATATATAAAATCCAACCTGGAGAGACTTCATCCAATATAGCTAAGTTATTTAGGCATTTTGACTACTAGTACATAATTTACATACTCAGGCATTACTTAATTTTTTTATTGGCAACCTTTATATACATACAATATACTATGATCATAATCCCCTTACCTCCTTCCCTACTCCATGCACTAAATCCTTCCTTTCCAACTAGTCCTTGTTTTAATTTGATGTTCTTATTTCCCTCCTCCTATTGTGCAAGTTTTGTGTAGGTAGCATCAGCCAATATGAGGTCATGAATGCCATTGTCACTTTGTGGCTGGAAGACAGTATAACAAAACACTTCTCCCCTTCCTTTGGCTCACACATTCTTTCTGCCCCCTCTTCCACAATGACCCCTGACCCTTAAAGGTGTGATAGAGATGTCTCAGTGATCACTCCACTGTCTCTTCTTCTAAGCACTTTGAGTGACCCCACTGGTCACCACCATTTGAAAAGAGAAGCTTCTCTAACTGAAAGTAAGTGTAGCATTAATATATAGACATAAACACAGGTATCTAGAGGATAGTTTGGTGAGAATAATAGATTCAATTTAGCTAAACAACAGTAGTAGCATCCCCTCCAGAGCTTATGACCTCCCAAGCTATAGGCTTTTCAGTACCAGGCATGAATAACCTCCTATGGAATGGGCCTCAAATCCAATCAGAGAACAGTTGATTTTCCCTGTAACAAACATGCTACCATTGTACCAGTGGGCACATTTGGTCTGGCTGAGTAGGTATGAAGCATTCAGGGTTGATGGATGGCTAAAACTGTTGACGATCTTTCTTCCCCAACAGGCTGCAGAGGTCTTTCCAGCATCTTGACAGCTAGTCAACAGGGAAGAGGCTTCCATCTCTGCTCCAGTAAAGCCTTATTTTTGTACAAAACTTTTATAGACACCATTTCATTTGACTATCAATAGAAATTGTTACAGTTTTGATTCAGAATGTTGCAGTCAGGTTCATGTTGCTGGGGTGAACCTCCAAACCAGACACAGTTATGGGAGGAAGGGAAGTTCCATAATGGCAGACGAAGCTGGCCCCCTTTCACAGGCAGACAGAAAAACCACCACCAGCACCATGAGCAAGCATACTGCAGAAACCCAGGCAGAGCTCAAGCACGCTGCATAATGTAGGCTGGAATTCAGATCTGGCCCCACACCTTAGGGCTGGACCCTAGGATCCACCCACAGTGACCCCACGTTACATGCTTGAATAAAACTCCTGAATCTGTTGGGGGACATCCATTCAAATTGCCCTATAGAACATGTCCAAAAGACCCATGGGTAAAAGTTGAAAGGCTTAGCTCTTATCTTTTTTTTTTTTTTTTTTCGAGGTAGGGTTTCACTCTAGCTCAGGCTGACCTGGAACTCACTATGTAATCTCAGGGTGGCCTCGAACTCACTGTGATCCTACCTCTGCCTCCCGAGTGCTGGGATTAAAGGCGTGCGCCACCACGCCCGGCTCTTAGCTCTTATCTTGGTGTGATTAGGAAGGTGTAGAAACTTTAGGAGGCAGAGACTAGTGTAATCTTCTAGTCAGTGAGAGCAAGCCTTTGAGGGGGACTGTGGGACCCCAGTCTCTTCCTTCTCTCTTTTTCTTTTTTTTTTTTTTTTTAATTTTTATTTATTTATTTGAGAGCGACAGACACAGAGAGAAAGACAGATAGAGGGAGAGAGAGAGAATGGGCGTGCCAGGGCTTCCAGCCTCTGCAAACGAACTCCAGACGCGTGCGCCCCCTTGTGCATCTGGCTAACGTGGGACCTGGGGAACCGAGCCTCGAACCGGGGTCCTTAGGCTTCACAGGCAAGCGCTTAACCGCTAAGCCATCTCTCCAGCCCCCTTCTCTCTTTTTCATCAGGTTCTTGAGGTCAGCAGCGTTGCTGTCCCACATTCTCCCTGCCCCAATGTGCTACTTCACCACACGTCTAAAAGCCATGGGGCCGCCCTCTAAAATTGTGATCCAAAATAAATCTTTTCTCTTTATGAGATGATTATCTGAAGTACTTGTTACACCAGTGGAAGACTACAACACAGGAACCTAGCAGCGTGCGATGCCCAAATCTCTTTCCTAGGTGCTGACCAAAGAATCTCTGGGCACTAGTAGCAACAATGGGAGAGATGGGGGCTGGGGCAGAAATTCTATATCCAAGACGGCAGGGAGGGGTGGAGTGAAGACGCTACTGAAAGGACACAGATGAGCCAACTCTAACCTCTTAGTTTAGAACAGTGTCCAACAAATGCAACAGGGGATTTTTGAGAGTCCTGCAATCCTGCAAGGCCAGAGGAACAAGTGGCACTGGGAATGGAGAGGAGCCCACCTGTGCATGAACGGTGGAGCAGGGAAGGGAGCACTGTAGCCACACAGGTGTGAGACCCGCGGGCCTCACCAGCAGTTGAATCTCATGAAATTTTGTGAGCTTCAACGAGTCTAAAACTCATAAGAAGGAACAAAACTAAAATTGCATTGACTTCGGCAAATCCTGGCGTCAATGTTGCTTTCAATGTTACATAACCTTTTAAGATATTTTTTAGTTCCCAATGTATACCTTTGCACTTACTTAAATGGAAAGGTTTTGATAGCATAATCACCATGTTTGCGTCTATAACGTAACATGTCTCTATAAATTTTATTGTCCTCAGACAAAATTTTGTAATTGGAACTGAGAAAATATAAAATTTATGCTAACAACATGTATTTATAATTGTCATTGAATTAATAATTGTAACTAGAGTATCCCCAAATCCTCCAGCTTTTATGTTTCTTTAAATTGTCTCTTCTGAAACTGAAACTTTCATGAAATTGTAAATAGATTTCAGAAATAGATGTGGAAACCTGAGAGAAGATCAAATTTATGTACACATATGAGCATGGCACAATGTGATCATAGTGGTTTGTACACATTTATTTCAGCACACTTACTTTTGTATGTATTTGTGTATATATGTGTGTGCATGTGTATGTGTTTATATGTGTGGACTGCACATGTTTGAGAGCATGTGTGTGGAAGCCGAAGGATAAGTTTGGGTGTCTTTCCTTCAGATTCTGTTCACCTATATATTTTTTCTTGAGACAGGGTCTCTCATTAGCTTGGGGCTCACCAATTAGGATAGACTGGCTAACCAGTGAGCCTTGGGAATCCACCTGTTTCACCTCCTCAGGGCTGGGATTACAATTGCATGCCACCATGAATTTCTTTAATAATTTTATTTATTTGCAAGGAGAGGGAGAAAGAGAGAGAGAGAGAGGTGGGGGTTGGGGGGGGGGTTGGGGGGGAAATGAGGGAATGCCAGGGCCCCTAGCCACTACAAATGAACTCCAAATGTATATGTCAGTTTATGTATCTGGCCTACATGGGTGTACTGGAGAACTGAACCTGGGTTGTTAGGCTTTTACAGGCAAGTGCCTTAATTGCTAAGCCATCTTTCCAGCACCAAGTCCTCATTTTTTTTTTTTTTGTTCATTTTTTATTTATTTGAGAGCAACAGACATAGAGAGAAAGACAGATAGAGGGAGAGAGAGAGAATGGGCGCGCCAGGGCCTCCAGCCACTGCAAACGATCTCCAGATGCGTGTGCCCCCTTGTGCATCTGGCTAACGTGGGACCTGGGGAACCGAGCCTCGAACCGGGGTCCTTAGGCTTCACAGGCAAGCGCTTAACCGCTAAGCCATCTCTCCAGCCCAAGTCCTCATTTTTTAAGGCCAAGCAATTTACTGATGAACTATCTTTTTCTTCAGCTCCTCCCCCCCCATTTTCTTTTTAAGTATTAAATGTTCATTATGAACCTTTTAGAAGACAAAGACAAGTCTTTGTACGTGACCCACACCTAAATGGCAAGAGTCACTCAATAAGTGTTTCTTGCATAAATGAAAAAACAAAACAGCAACAACAAAAAAACACCCCTTGGTATTAGCGATTTTGAAGAGCCACGGACTAAAAACTAGGTTTCAAGCATTATATGAAACAAATAGAGTGGAATGTATATTTTCAGCCCTTCTTTATGAAGATGAGGAAGTTGGAATTTTTATTCTCAAAAGAAAAATAATTCTAGTTATCACCTGAGAAGATTTCTTATGAAATGCATCTTAAAAATAACAGCTTTCTGAAGTAATTCATGTTATAAATTCACTTTTAAGCATACAAGTTAGTGTTTTTTTTTTTTAGTACTGATAAGTTATATATCCATCACTTTCTAACTAATTTCAGAACATTTTCATCACCTCAAAAAGAAACACTACAAGTATAGCTACCATCACCCTCATTTCAGCCCCTGACAACCATTAATCTACCTTCAGCCTCTATGTTTTAGCATGTTCTGAAAAATTCACAAAAATATTATCATACAATATGTACATATGTAGACTTTTAATTCAAGGTTATTTATTTATTTATTTATTTATTTTGAGGTGGGCTCTCATTGTAGCCCAGACTGACTTGGAATTTGCTATGTAGTCTTAGGGTAGCCTTGAACTCACAGTGATTCTCCTACCTCTGCCATGTGAGTGCTAGGATTAAAGGTGCATGCCACCACGCCTGGCTTAATTCAGGCTTAGTAGCATGATGCTTTCAAAGTCCCCTCCTGTTGAGGCATATATCTAGACTTTACTTGTTTTTTTTTCTAGCACTCTTCCATTGTATGGATGCACTACATTTGGTTTACTCTTCAGCAGATGAACATTGGGATGGTTTCCGTTGTTTGAATCTCATCAATAATGCTTTTGTGTGTGCATGTACCTTTAATTCTTAAACTATTGTGGGATCAACACAACCTCCAAGTCTTGTCTAAATTAAAAAATTATTTATTTATTTATTGGAGAGAAAGAAAGAGAGAGAGAGAGAGAGAGAGAGAGAGAGAGAGAGAGAGAGAGAGGAAGAGAATGAGAGAGAATGGGCACACCAGGGCCTCTAGACACTGTAAACAAATTCCAGACACTTGTAGAACCTTGTGCATCCAGCTTACATGGGTACTGGGGAATCAAACCTGGGTCCCCAGGCTTCTCAGGCAAGTGCCTTAACCACTAAGCCATGTCTCCAGCCCTAAATTTTAACAACGTATTAGTTCCAAATTCGATCATATAAATAATCTCAGTTAGGTATAGGTGAGGGTCTGGTCATAATCCATCCTGGAGCAAAATTCTTCTCTATGGTGTACTGTGAAACTAGAAACAAAAGATCTATACACAATGTGTAGTGATAGGTCAGGCAGAGATAGTAGTTATAGCTAATTTCTGTTCAAAAAGGGAGAGAGAGAAAGTAGCCCTGGTCCCAAGTAATTTAAAAATTCAACCAGCCAACTCCATCAGAGTTCAGAGGCTAGAAATAATTCTCTGCAGGTGGTGGTTGTATTGTGTGGGCTGTCGGTTGTGGCCTGCATTATTTATTTAAAATATATATTTTATTTGTCTATTTATTTGAGAGACAGAGAGAGAGAGAGAGGGGGAAAGAGAGAGAATGAGAATGGGTGTGCTAGGGCCTCCAGGCACTGAAAATGAACTTCAGGGGCTGGAGAGATGGCTTAGCAGTTAAGGCATTTGCCTGCAAAGCCAAAGAACCCTGGTTCGATTCCCCAGGTCCCACGTTAGCCAGATGCACGAGGGGATGCAAGCGTCTGGAATTTGTTTGTAGAGGCTGGAAGCCCTGGTGTGCCCATTCTCTCTCTCTCCCTCTATCTGTCTTTCTCTCTGTGTCTGTCGCTCTCAAATAAATAAATAAAAATAAAAATAAAAATGAACTCCAGATGCATGTGCCCCCTTGGCCATTTGGCTAATGTGGGTCCTGGGGAATCGAACTAGGGTTCTTTGGCTTTGCAGGCAAATGCCTTAACTGCTAAGCCATCTCTCCAACCCCATTATTTATTTATTTATTTATTTATTTATTTATTTATTTATTTATTTATTTTTCAGCCTATTTATCTGCTACTCTGCCACCTGTACTTGTCTGTTGCTTGTAAACCCATCTGCTACCCGTCCCTGCCTGTTACCTGTACCTGCTTGCTGCCGTTGAATCTTTGAGTTCGTGCTCTCTTCCTCTTGGGTCCAAGATTGTGTAGTATTTCTGTGGATACTTAAAATTCTTAAAAACTTTGTGTGGATTTTTTTTTTTTTTTGAGATAAGGTCTTGATATAGCCCAGGCTGACCTGGAACTCACTATGTAGTCTCAGGCTGACCTCAAATTTATAGTAATCCTCCTCCTACTGCTTTCCAAGTGCTGGGATTAAAGGCGTGCACCACTATGACTGGTTCTTTGTGAGTTTTTTAAAAAAATATTTTAATTAATTTATTTGACAGAGAGAGAGAGGGAGAGGGAGAGGGAGAATGGGTATGCTAGGCCTCCAGCCACTGCTTGCACCCCCTTGTGCATCTGGCTTATGTGGGTCCTGAGGAATTGAACCTGGGTCCTTTGGCTTTGCAGGCAAACACCTTAACTGCTAAGCAATCCCTCCAGCCCTCTTTGTGAGTTTTTAATGTACATCAAACATGCGGAGAAGTCAGTCCATTAGATTAGAGGTCTTTCAGGAATCTTTTTTTGCTTGTTTGTTTTTCGAGGTAGGGTCTCACTCTGGTCCAGGCTGATTTGGAATTAACTATGTTGTCTCAGGGTAGCCTTGAACTCTCAGCGATCCTCCTACCTCTGCCTCCCGAGTGCTGGGATTAAAGGCGTGTGCTACCATGCCTGGCCTTCAGGAATCTTTTTTAGGTAATCCCTTCCATATTTTTGTTTTTGAATCCTGAGACAGTAGAAGGGGTTTATAACTCACATAAACTCTTTGAAGAGCCCCCTGCCTTTTTTTTTTTGCAATGTGTGACTCAACATTCTGACTTCTTGGTTGTCTGAGACATTAGCAGAAGTTTGTACATCCAGATGCATAAGTTTTTCACTCTTGACAATAAATAAATGAAATTTTAGTATCTTGCAACCTGGAAAAGCATGAAGTCCTGTTTTTCTTTAGCAGTTTTGTCCCTCAGTCTGTCAGCAGCTTGTTACTAGTGATTTAGGGATTTTCAAAGATGGGTGCTTTCTCTGCCAGGCTGCCTCATTTCCTCCTGAGGCTCAGTAGCAGATAGTTCATATTCACACATTTATTTACATTCTCTTCCAGGCAATCGAGGACTTGACTGTGTTCTTAGAGGTTTTCTAGCTTCTGCCCAGTTCAGAAGTCACTTTTGCACCTTTAGGTAACTGTTAATTTAGCACTTTATTTCTTACCCACAGTCTTTCTCTCTCTTTCATTCCTCTCTTTTCTTCCTTCCACCCTCCCTTCCTTTTTCCCCTTCCTCTCCCTCCCACCCTTCCTTCTTTCCTTTCTTCCTTCCCCCTTTCCCTCCCCCCTCCCCTCTGCCCCTTCCACTCCCTCCCCCTCCCTCCCTCCCTCACTTCTTTTTATCTTTTTTAAAAAATATTTCTTTTTATTTATTTGACAGAGAAAGGGCGGGGGGGGGGGGGGGAGAGAGAGAAAGGATGGGTGCACCAGGGCCTCCAGCCACTGCAAACAACTCCAGACACATGTGCCCCCTTATGGATCTGGTTAACATGGGTCCTGGGGAATTAAACCTGGGTCCTTTGGCTTTGCAGGCAAATGCCTAAACTTTCTTTCTTTCTTTTTTTCTTTCTTTTCTTCCTTCCTTCCTACCCTCTTTCTTTCTTTCTTTCTTTCTTTCTTTCTTTCTTTCTTTCTTTCTTTCTTTCTTTCTTTCTTTCTCTCCCCCCCCTCTCTCTCTCCTTCTTTCTTTCTTTCTAGAAGTAGAGTCTTACCCTAGCCCAAGTTGACCTATAAATGACTCTATAGTCCCAGGCTGGCCTTGAATTCATAGCAGTTCTCCTACCTCTGCCTCCCAAATCTGGCATTAAAGACATGCGCCACCATGCCCAGTCTACTTTCCTAGTTTTTAAAAAAATTTTTTGGTACTTTTATTTATTTGAGAGTGACAGACAGAGAGAAAGAGGCAGATAGAGAGAGAGAATGGGTGCACCAGGGCCTCCAGCCACTGCAAACGAACTCCAGATGCGTGCGCCCCCTTGTGCATCTGGCTCACGTGGGTCCTGGTGAATCGAGCCTCAAACCAGGGTCCTTAGGCTTCACAGGCAAGCGATTAACAGCTAAGCCATCTCTCCAGCCCTACTTTCCTATTTTAATGGCAGTAACAAATGAATATTTGCTTGGTTATTGTTTTTTATGCAAAATGTCTGTTTATTATTTTGTGACTTTGAAATTAGGAGTCTGACACAAGTCTCACTGAATTAAAATCAAATACCAGCATCTTGACAAGATGTATGGGAGACATCTTGGGAGATGATGGCAGCTTATAGCTGCTCTGAGGTCATGAATACACCAGTTACTTCACCTTTGGAGGGTAGTGTCCCATAATACTTCTTCCCACCCTGTGGTTCTTTTGTTCTTGCAGCCACTCTCTTCTGGGATATTCCTTGACACTTGGAGAACATGATAAAAATGTCTCACTTAATGCTGGGCCCTTAACACCCTTCATGGACAAATTGATAATGAAGATGTGGCACTTGATTAAGCTGTAAAGAAAAATGAAATTCTCAGGAAAATGGGTGCATCTGGAAAATAATATTCTGAGTATGGTAACTCAGGCTCAGAAAATTAAACCTCACACATTCTCTCTCATATGCACATCCTAGCTTTGAATTTTTGATCTGTATGTAAGTTGGTGGAAGAGTCAATAGTAGAGGCCAGGAAGCTGGAAAGGGACCAGGCGGGAGGAGGAGCGGGGAGGGCCTAGGAAAGGGGCCAGTTGATCTATAAGTAGAAGGGTGGGATACTGGGGGAGGCAGTAGGAAGGTCTAAATAGGGTCAGAGGAGGGGGTTGGAGAAGAAGAGGGGGTGGACGGGGTTACACAAAACTAAAGATGTTATGAATAAGCCATGTAAGCCATATGGAAACCTACTTCTTTGTTAGCTAATTAAAAAATATAATTAAAGGAGAAAGTTTGAGTCAGAAGTACCCTGCTGGGATGGAGAATGCTATGCCCAGAAGCATTAGGTTGTTACAGGAAAATCTCAGTGCCAGGGGTGAGATACACCCCAGTGAGTTGTTGGTCAGGGAGGCCAATGAGCACCCCCAAAACAATACAGGTTATTGCCAATGCTCTGGGTTGTCCACCAGAGCTGGATGGCAAGACCCTATTGCTGAACACATCCATTGCTGTTGTTTTCAGCTCCAGAATATCTGTTGGGCTTGCCACATATCCTTCATATTCTCATAATTTCTATGTACTATTGATGATCTCTATTTGGAAGATATCATGGCTTTATTTTTCTTTGACTCTTTACACAGGAGCTCTTTTAGTTCTCTGAAAATATTTATGTTAGTGACTTAGTCCTTATCATCCCCAACATATGGGCTTCCTTAGGTATAACAACTATTACTGATGTTGTTTTCCTACATATAGGTTACACTTGCTCATTCCTCGCATAACTGTGAGTTTTCTTGTTGACATATGGAGATTTAAATCATACAATGTAGCAACTCTAGATTTTGCATTCCTCCCTAGTCTTCCTTCTGGAGTGTTTTGTTCCTCCTGTTTATTTGCTTATTAAGTGACATTTCTGGACTGTCTGCAAAGTTGGATATAGCCAATGAAGACTCTATGTTGTTACCTTAGTGATTAGATAATAATTAGACAGAGATTTCTGTAAATGCTATGTGTGTGTGTTCATGTGGAAGACAGAGGACAACCTCAGTGTCACTCCACAGGTACTATCTACTTTAAAAAAATATTTTTATATTTATTTATTTATATGAGAGAGAGAGAGAGAGAGAGAGAAAGAAAAAGAGAGAGTGTGTGTGAGAGAGAGAATGGGCATGCCAGGGCCTCCAGCCACTGCAACTGAACTCCAGATGCATGTGCCTCCTTGTGCATCTGACTTGCATGGGTCCTGGGGATTCCAACCAGGGTCCTTTGGCTTTGTAGGCAAATGCCTTAACTGGTAAGTCATCTTCTCCAGCACCCTCTTATGTACTTTTAAAAATTATTTTTATGTATTTATTTGCAAGGAGAGAGAGAGAGAGAGAGAGAGAGAGAGAGAGAGAGAGAGAGAGGGAGGGAGGGAGAGGGAGAGAGGTTGAGAGAGGGAAAATGGGGTACACCATTTTGTGCATCTGATAAAGTCAGATGCACATGGGTATTGGGGAATCAAACCCAGGCTGGTAGGCCCTATAAGCAAGCACTTTAACTGTTGAACCATCTCTCCAGCTCCTCATCTACTTTGTTTTGACAGTCTCTCACTTTTCTGGAACTTTCTAAGTAGCTAGATTTGCTGGCCAGTGAGTCCCATGGATCTATCTGTCACTGCTTCCCCAGCGGTGAGGTAACAAGTTGTGGGGGTTTGATTCAGGTGTCCCCCATAAACTTAGTTGTTCTGAATGCTAGGTTCACAGCTGATGGAGATTTGGGAAATAATGCCTCCTGGAGGCAGTGTATTGTTGGATGTTATAGCCAGTTTTCCCTTGTCACACTCTCCTGTTGTTGTTTTCCAACTGATGCTGGCCAGGAGATGATGTCCACCCTCTCCTCATGCCATTGTTTCCCCTGCCATCATGGAGCTTCTCCTTGAGTCTGTAAGCCAAAATAAACCTTCTCTCCATACAAGCTGCTCTTGATTGGGTGATTTCTGCCAGCAAAGTGCGTCTGACTACAACATAAGTGTATGCTACAGTGCCCGGCTTTTTTACATGAGTTCTGGGATTGAAATTAGATTCTCATCCTTGTAAGGCAAATGCTTTACTGACTGAGCCATCTCCTCAGCAATGCCTTTAACCAATAAGCCTTTGAGCCTTTGCCAAAGCTGTGTGCCTTTGTTTGTGTGTTGGGGTACATCTTCGTTGCTAATGACAGATTATTTATGAGTTGGCTATAGCCTTCACTTTCTGCCTGAGCAGTACTTCAGTCAGGGTGAAAAATTATGGACTTTTATGGGTGTGTATGCACATATATATCTACATTATATTATGTGTATATACATATAGGTATATAACACACACGCAGATATATATACGATACTCGATTTTCCTAAGTCATTGCTCAGCTTTTCATTTTAAGTTTTTTGGTTAGCCTTTTGTAAGACATATTTATAATCTTGTCTCTGGCAGCAGCAACATTAAACAATTACTTGTTTTTTTTTTCTGTATTTCTTTTTCTTTTCTTTTTTTTTTTTTTCTTTTTGAGATCAGGTCTTATCATGAGGTCCAGTTCTCTTAAGTGCTATGATTATAGATATGTGCTACCAGGTCTGCTTTTGATAAATGCTTTAAAGAACAAACTGGTGGCATAAAATGAGTGCTGAGTCATGTCAGATCAGCTGGAGCATGGACCTGTTTTTGGAGTGTGGGAATGGTCAAATTGTGATAATTGTCTTGGGATGAGACTTTCTGGGGGTGCTCCAACCACATTCCGTCTTCTGAGTAGCTGCTGTATTGTCATTTCTCAGTTCTGCTGTGGAGCAGAGCTTTTGTTCTCATGATTTTCTTCTTGCAGCTTTCTTTAAGATACTAGGGAAAAAATAAAAAGTGAAATAGTCACTTGTTATGGTAAAGAAGAAAACTGATTAAAAGGAGGAGTTATGATTTATTTGAAATACTATTTGCCTCTGTTCACTAAGCATTTATTAAGAAAAGTTAAATATCATTTGTTACTTCCAAAATGCCCCTGAAAACAACAGTAAATTTTCCACAGTTCCAGGTAGCTGATTCTCAGTGAATTTCAGAAAAACCTTGTCAAGATAGATCCTACTCCTTTCACGTCAATTCAGCATGATTAACTGTCTAACCTCATACTGTGTCACAGAGCAGTTGGATTTGCTCTGCCGTGCAAGAGTTGGATGCTTTCATCAGAGATTAACTTCCTATTCCCAAATTGGAAATTGCTGCCAAGGGTAATCTGAATGTGGAAAAGGGTCACAACAACTGAACTTTTGGATTTGCTAAGTAAATTTGGTTAGAACAACCTGTGGATTCTAGGAGGGTCATGTTTCTAGTCAGCATCCCTCTTGCATTTTCTGAATTCAGCAGTGATACAACTCATATAATAAAAGATAAGCAAATATATAAATCATAAAAGTGGCAAACAAATAATTATAAACTTCATTAAGATGAAGCTAGAATTCTTAGCAATATATTTTATTCTAGTGCTAATGTCATGAAACTTGGAATATGATTCAAAATAATAAGTGGTTTGACTGGTTCTTTCTTTCTTTCTTTCTTTCTTTCTTTCTTTCTTTCTTTCTTTCTTTCTTTCTCTATAAGTGTGATTGGCCTACTCTGTTGGGTAGAAGAGGGTATCACCAAATGTCTGATATATTGGGTTAGATCTGCTGTCTTGGCTTTAATAGGTGATTTAACATTTTTTTTTTTTTTTTGAGGTATGGTCTCACTGTAGCCCAGGCTGACCTGGAATTCACTCTGTAGTCTCAGGGTGGCCTCGAACACATGATGTCCTCCTACCTCTTCCTCCTCAGTGCTGGGATTAAAGGTGTACACCACCATGCCTGGCTATGATTTAACATTTTTATTAGTCATTTGAAAAGTTTTTCATAATTTCCATATCCATTTAGTATTTTTGAAGCATGAAAAAATTAAACTGGTTATTTTGCTTCCCTCTTCCTTTGGTGCTAATTTAAAGTTTTATAAGATAAAGTCCAAATATTAATAAAAATTGGCTTGATAAAGGTACTGATGGATGGTCAAATGCCCAAAAGTTAGCATGTTGGGGTCGAAGAAGACACAAGCAACCTTGGAACTAGGTAATCAGACTTAGGTCCTGGGATACCAGTGATAATTATATTTCCTGTGAACCTTAGCTCACCTAAAGGTCACAGCATGTTTTCTCTAAATTATTGCCACACAAGACACCCTAGAGATTCTTTATCATTCTCTGGAAAGCTTTGTACTTAAATTCATGATGTGATCCAGTAAATAGTTGTCTAAGTGTTAAGGTGACTGGCAATCTAGGAGGACTTAGGTCCTGTTGTTTTACATGTGGCTGTAGTTTACCATTGGTGTTGATGGTGTGTTGCAGTTTGGTGTTGTGGGAAACCTTACATATGTGTTCTCTTCCCAGCCTCTCCATAGAAATACGTGAATGTAGCTGCTGGTTTATGGAGTGGAGAATATCCATTAGTCTCTGGTGGCTTGAGCCAACATAAATGATTCCTTAGGGCAGTGAGATGGAAAACTAGAAATCTAACTAGCTGTATTCCAGACGAGGACTAGACTTCCTCCTATAATTAACGTGCAAAGTGGGAGCATCGCTCCTGGTGAGGTTTAATGGCCTCTCTGCCTCACTAGCTCCTGGGATTGTGAATGATGTCTGCTTGTTTATCAGGGAATCTGAAAGTTTGCCTTTGTCTTATTTTTACACCTCATTGCTTCTCCATATCTTTTTCAAATCTCATTTAAAAGGTATTTAGATATTTTCTCCTTGCCCATCTTTCTTCATTTTACTGTGCCTCTCTTGATGGCCTTGGGATTCTAGGTTCTCAACATTATTTTTTCCCAGGGTATTTGCCAATCTTCTTCGACTCAACCCTTGCTATAAAATTTCTACAAATTTTTTCTAATGAAATTCAGCATGAGAATATAATTTTCTTTCTTAGTCCATGGCAGGAGAGTAATTTGCTGGTTTTGTCTTACCTTAGTGACTAAAGCTAAATTATTGGTTAAGTATACCAAAACACTATTTAATAAATATTCATAAATTAAAATACAAATATGTTCTGAAATAAAATTATTCTTAAAGTATTAAAGTAAGGTTTCTCAGAAGAGCTATTAAGCTCTCATGATATCATTTGGATATTAGATTGACAGTTACTGAGGCTGAGAAGAATTTAAAGGGGTTTAGACAGTCCCATAGGATTTCCATCCATTACATTAAAGGGAGAGTGTGATAAGAGCTCCTGTCAACATTTAAATCTTTTCTAACTTCTGCATACTTTTTTTTTTTTATTGTATAGGAGACTGATGGACAGAAGTTCAGGGAGTGGACGCTCTGGCCACATCTCCACATATTTTCTCTATTCCAAGGCATTTGAAAGGTTGGTGAGGTAAACCTCAAATTTGCTTGCTCAAATGTGTGGATTTTACTGGATTTAGACTGAAGGTAGTTAATTATTCTTAGCTTACCTAGTAGGGTCTATATTAGTTGGATTTTTATTACTGTGACAAATGAGTCAGATAAAGAAGAGAGATGTATTTTGGCTCTTATCTTCAGAGGTGTGGGTAGAGTTGGTGGTGGACCAAGATGCTCACCTCACTTTATGATGGCCAGGAAAGAAAGGGAGAGTGAGAGAGTGAACGAGCACTAGAACCCTCCAAGGGCATTCACTCAGTGTTCAACTTTCTCCAATCACGCCCCATCTCTTACAGGTTGCAACACCCCTCCTCTCAATAGTTCCACATACTGGGAATCAGATCTTTAACATACATTAAGGACATTCCAGATTTAAATTATAGCAGGATACTTTTATTTATTTATTTATTTGTTTATTTTAAGTGCCTAACTGCAGTCACAAAGTCAAACGGAGACACTGGCAGGACCAGACTGGCCCTGCTGGATGGTACTGGTATAAGCAGAATCAGATGTTGTCCTAGTTTCAGATTCTTGAGCATGAGTTGCTCTTTCACAGGATTCTATTCACCAAGGTCAGTCAGTCTTTGCTCACCAGCAGTGGCGGCTAGCTCCTACTTTCAGGTAGCTGGTTGGCAACCCAGACAAAGAAGTGGGGCTACATCACCTGCTCTGCTGTGAGTGGTCTGAGCATGTTAGTTTCTGGGCTACCTTCAAAGTTTTTGAATGCCAACATGTTTGTCTGTATTATTCTTGGCAATATTGGTCCTGGAGAGAGTATTTTTTGGATGGATGCTGTACTTCAGGAAATGAAGGTTTCCGGCCAATGTGGTACTATTCCAAAGAGCTCAGCCTTCCAGAGAGAGGCTTTCTGTAAAGTGCACCATGCCATTGCTTTGAGAGACATCTATTAACATCTTAAGGAGATCAATTGTGATCAAGTGGCTGGAAGAAAGATTTAAGGGCAGGTGAGAACCTGCAGTGTTTTCTTTCACATCCATTTTATTTGCAGAAACAGTTCAGTATTTAAGATCTGGGAGTTCATGTATCTTTTCCTTCACTTGAGAAAGAGGACAGGCTGTTAGGGCATGTTTGGTTCAAGTTGTTTATATTTTTTTTGATGCAAAGGCTTATATAAACTAAGATACTAGCTTTAAGTTGCTTATTTGTGATGGGGTTTAGGGAAATAATTTTGGAGAAGTTAGTAATCTCCAATTATTGATTTCTTGTAGAAGAGCCTACAGGAAAAGCTGACTATTGAAATAGAATAAATTTATAGACACTGTGGGATGTTGTCATGGGTTTCCAAACCATGAGTTTCAGGATCATCCAAGACCTCTATATGTTTATTTTTCAAAATATTTTATTTATTTATTTGAGAGAGAGAGAGAGAGAGAGAGAGAGAGAGAGAGAGAGAGAGAGAGAGAATGGGCATACCAGGGCCTCCAGCCAACGTAAATGAACTCCAGTCACATGTGCCACCTTGTGCATCTGGCTTACATGGGTATGGGTACTGGGAATTGAACCTGGGTCCTTAGGCTTCACAGACAAGGATGTAACAGCTAAGCCATCTCTCTGGTCACTCCCCCTCCAAGGGTTTCTTGATGGAAGGTTAGCCAACTAACATTTGATATATTTGATATTTTTTGTTGTGTGTACTGGTCTCATCCTCCTCACTGTTTTCAAGGCAGAGATTTCAAGTCACAGCTCCCAGCCTTCAGAATAGTGCAGTGAATTGAACTGTATGTATTCCTCTCCTTACTCCTTGGTCAACATTCACTGATGCCTGTTCTGTGAAAACAGAAGCACATGAGTTTTCTTCTGCCCTCGTGATGAAGTGCTTTGTGCTTTCTGTAAGTCAGTCACCCAGTGGTACCTGGCTCTGCTTCAGAAGTTGAAGGTCACTTTCCTCACTGCAGCAGCGAGAGGCTCATCTTTTAAAAGAACCGGGTTGCTGAAGCGTAGATGCTTTCTCATGCTGCTTTGTCGGGACATTTGTTTTTTCCTATTCAGGATAAGCTTTCATGAGTAAAAACTGTTCCCCAGTGGTCTGTCTTATCTCCTCAGAGTATCTTTCAGTCCAGTGCCCTCGGATTATGATGAGTATGTCTGGATATGAAGGCTTTTGGCTGAGGCTGAATAAGCCCACTGTAAGACAGATGTTCAGTCTATAGAAATGTAATAGAAAATCCACTCAGTGTCTCAGCCCCAGGATGATGATGTGATTGAACTTTAGGTGCTTTTTGTTCAGTGTGAACTTTTTCATCTATTTCTTAGAGGATGGAACCATGATTTCAAATTGGATTTGGCATGGTGATGGAAACCAGTGTCTACCTCATCGCTCTTGGTGGCCGGCACACTTGTCATTCTTGTCAGCTAGCAAAAAGCTGCCTTTTACCTTTTTGAGCCCCTTCTGCATAATACGATTTGCTTTCTAGTTCCGACTGGCCCTTTTGCCTTAAGGTCTGCATGCTTTAGTAGCTGTGGTAGGTTGTAGCTTTCCCTGAGCTTAGATCTTCTCTCACTCTTTCCTTCCTTGCTCCACCATCTTCCCCCTTGTGTTCGAGTGTTCCAGGGGAAGAGTTCAGGCACATTTGATGAGCATCTGCATTTTCAGAACTCTTTCAAGTGCTTCTCTGAATCTACTGTAATGGATGTTTTCAAATATTATGAACAAGGCCTACAAGCAGTGATTGTATATTCAGGTATGTCAGAATTAGTTGCTATCATACTAGAATACACATGAACTGGCTAGCAAATGACCTGTTTCTTGAGACTTTGGGTAACCCCTGATGCTTTGTGTATGTGTTCCCTCCCCCAGAATTCACCCCGTGAACTTCTTAAAGATAGTGTTTCAGGACCCTACCCAGAGCAGTGCCATCCTTACTGATTTGGGGCTCATGACAACTTGTTATTTAACATTTTAATCATTGCCTCTGGTTATAAGACAGAGCTTCACTCCTTAAGGTTTATATGTTCTCTAAAGTGTCATTTTCTTTCTTTCGATGTAGGGTCTTACTCTAGCCCAGACTGACCTTGACCTCACTTTGCACTCCCAGGCTGGCCTCCAGCTCACAGCGATCCTCCTATCTCTGCCGCCCCCCCCCCTCCCCCGCCCCTGAGTACTTGGATTAAAGGCATGCTGTTGTGGTTTTCTTGATGATCATTCTGATTCTTTCCCTTAAGCCAGTCTTTGGAACAATCTAGACTTGAGGAATTTTGGTAGTGGATGATTGCACATTTACTAACGTCCATCTCCATGTCATGAGGACAAAGTCCTAACCTCAAGCAGCTTTTCTGCTATCCCCTCTTTGCCCAGTGGTTAGGAAGGAGAGATGGACTTAACCGGCTTCTGAGGCTGAAACATTTGTTTTTTTTTTTAAATTTTTTTTTAAATTATTTATTTATTTGAGAGCGACAGACACAGAGAGAAAGACAGAGGGAGAGAGAAAGAATGGGCGCGCCAGGGCTTCCAGCCTCTGCAAACGAACTCCAGACGCGTGCGCCCCCTTGAGCATCTGGCTAACGTGGGATCTGGGGAACCGAGCCTCGAACTGGGGTCCCTAGGCTTCACAGGCAAGTGCTTAGCCGCTAAGCCATCTCTCCAGCCCAACATTTGTTTTTTTGCATTACCGTTTTTGTCCTCTGTTTGATATTTGACAAAAAAAGATAGATTAGTTTGTACTGTACACATCAGCTCTGGGGTGAAATTTTCATCATCATGCAAACAAATGGAGTGCACTCGCTTTTGTGTGTCAACATGTGTCTTTTTGGGTAGGAATGAGCAGGCATGCCCATTGCAGGCCCCTGTGTTCAGCCAGTGTCTGAGTGCTCCCTCCCAACTGCCTCTAAAGGAGGATGTTCAGTGATACGGAGGTGGTCATTCACCGTGCCAGCACTGATGCGCCGCATTCTGACCAAATGAATAAGTTTGCAAATAGACTATTTATGTTGAGTAGGAGCAATGCTTCTCCACCAAAGTGCATTTTTAATGATCTACTTTAAGAGAAAGTGGGTTTCGAAGTAGCTGCCCAGGCATCTGATTGGCTGGCACCAGTGCCACTTCCTATAATTACCCAATAAACCATAAGGGCTTTGTTGGCACATTTATTCAAGCCTGTCATGTCCGACCAGCTGCCACCCAGCATCCTAAGTCCACTTCTAATATCCCCTTTAAATTCTTTGTGGACACATTTGGTGCCTGTATACCTATGAACAATCTTTGTGGAGAAATTTGGTATTCATGCCCTGAAAATTTCATGATGAAATGTAAAGCTTTTTTCTTTTTTAAATTGATAGTGTTTCCCATAAATAGCTAAAATTATAAAAATCATCATCTGGACTAAGCTGTTATTTCAAGTTTAAAAAAAATGCTTCATTTCTTAGTACATTTAGGTCTTACACTAAAAAAAGCAGATGTAATGTAACTTAAAAATTGCAAATTGTGAATCCTATCTTGAAACTAAGTTGAAATTTGTGGTAACAATGAAGTTAAAAAAATTAAAGGAACATGGCAGCAGCTCTTTGAACCTACTTTTTTTCCCCTTTTCTTTCCATGGTTTTCCTAGGCTCTCCCCATGGGATCTCTAGCCATGTGGGTGCCTTTCCTTGGCTCTGTACTTCCTTCAATAAATATAATAATTTAATAAAAAATTAAAAATTGAAGGAATAAAAAGAATATTAAGTTGTGTCTTGGAGGTAGGAATTAACCCACTCATTTTCTTATGGTAAAAAGCACATTATAAGAAAATAGTAAAAGGGGCTCAGTGGTTAAAAGGGCTTGCTTGCAAAGCCCAATGGCTCAAGTTTGATTGCCCAGTACTGATGTAAAGCCAGACATACAAAGTGGTGCATGTGTCTAGAGTTCATTCACAGTGGTAGAAGGCCCTGGTACACCCATTCTCATCCTCTTTCTCTCTCTCTGCTTGCAAATAAATAAATAAAAATATTAAAAATAGAAAAAGCCCCACCCACTAAATATAGTTTTTTCAATTACTGTATGGAATATTTCCTTTGTATTATAGACCAATAATATAAATGATTCTTACACCATTTTCTGGGGGAAGAAGAGGAAATTGTTGAACCTGCATAGTAAATATTTTATCATTCTTTGGGAACTGGTTCCAGGATCCCAGTGTATACTCACATCTGCAGATACTTATGGCCTTATGTAAAATGAAGAAGCAATTCCATATACAATCCTGTCATATACCTTTAAAAGTTATTCCTGGTTGGGTGGGGGGACTGAAGGGATGGCTTGGTGTTTAAGGCATTTGCCTGCAAAGCCAAAGGATCCAGCTTTGATTCCCCAGGACCATGTTAGCCAGATGCACAAGGGGGCACACGCATCTGGAGTTTGTCTGCAGTGGCTGGAGGCCCTGGCACACCCATTCTCTCTCTCTCTCTCTCCCTCTTTCTTTGTCAAATATATAAAAATAAAATATAAAAAGTTATTCCCAGGTCTTATAATACATAATATACTATAAATGCTATATAAATAGTTGTTCTATTGTATTACATAGGACATAATGATAATAAAATGTTTGCACAGTGACTCATGGTTGGTTGAATCCATGGATACGGAAATCACAGATATGGAGTGCTGACCAGTATTGTCAAGGGAAAAGCTTTTTGTTTCACAGTAGTATAGTATAGATGATCTTTTGGATCCTTTACTTATACCTTCAGATCATCCTACTAAGATCTCAGTTGTATTTCCTCTTAGCTAGACTATGAGTGAATGGGATTGTCTGTGGACTCAGCCATTAGTCGCTGACTACTAGAATGAGTCACTCTGCTCTTGGAGTATGGTGGCACTATGTTGGTACAATGGTGCACTTAATAAAGAACAGATATACATCAAATGTTAAAAGAAAGCAGCTCTTACAATGATTGCCTAGACCACCAAAAAAGAAAAGATACTACTACACCGTAGACTGACTCTCTGTATCAGAGTAAAATAAAATCCTAGTATTTCTCCAGCAGAACATCAGCTCTATGGGGAGGGGAATGTTGGCAAAGGGCTAACATGAAATAGAAGAAATTAAATGCACTTGACAGTAATTGGCGGAAGAAAATGCAGGAGATGTGATAGCAACAGAGCCCAGCAAAATAACACAATTAGGGACACATTAGCCATATGTCTCCATTCTACTGAGAACCAGCAATAGGAATGACCAGGTGATGACCTTCACCCCGAAACTGGAAGGTGGATGACAGGTCCATGTGGGATTGGAAACTAAAGGTAGAAAATGAGATTAAAAATTATGGGGTGCAGGATGCTCATAGCAGAAACTTGGAGCCCAAGAGAACTTGATAAATAAGAGCTCACACTGATGCAAGACCAGATAAAAATGGATATCTGTATAGGTGAAGCAAAATTAAACATAGTTTTATTTTTATTATTTATTTATTTGTTTACTTTGGTTTTCCAAGGTAGGTTCTCACTCTAGCTCAGGCTGACCTGGAATTCACTATGTAGTCTCAGGGTGGCCTTGAACTCATGGCAATTCTCCTACTGTTGCCTCCTGAGTGCTGGGATTAAAGGCATGCACCACCATGCCTGGTTTATTTATTTATTTGTTTTTTCTTTTATTTTCTTTTTAAATTAGTTTTCTATTCTGCAAGTACAGGCAGTTTGGTACCATTATTAGGCTCATCCGTGACCTACCCCCTCCCCACTAGCCCCTCCTTGTTGAGGTGTATGGGTCATGCATTGTGGAGTTAGCCCACTGTTATTGGTATAATAAATGTCTCTGTATATCATGACCATGTGGCTCTGACATTCTTTCTGCCCCCTCTTCCACAAAATTTCCCTGAGCCATGTTGAGTTCATTTTTGGTCTGCTTCAGTGATAAGGTGTTGGGGGCCTCTGGGGCTCTGGCTCTCTGATTTGGTAGGCATTGATTTTTCTCTGTGTTGGTCTCCTTCCCCTTGTGCTGGAATCCGGTTCATCAGGAAAACAGCACCCTTGCTTGTTTTGCCAATTTTCCTTAGTTACAGCCGGGGCCCTTTTGAGGTATGATGGGGTGGCTCTCTCCTTAGGATCTGCATCTATCTTTCTTTCCCCAGGATTTGCAGGGCAGCTAGGCAGTTGCCATCTTGGCCGGAAGTCCCTATTTATTTATTTTTGAGATAGAGTCTCACTCTAGCCCAGACTGATCTGGGACTCACTCTGTAGTCCCAGGCTGGCCTTGAACTCACAGTGATCCTCCCTCTGCCTCCCAAGTGCTGGGATTAAAGATGTGTGCCACCATGCCCAGTTTAATAGCTTTTATTAAATCTTGACTCTGGCATCATTATAGAAAAAATTTATATGGGGCACATCCTAATACACAGAATAAGACTGCCCTTTTACTGAAGGGTGAGCACATTTCCATAACCACTGCATCTTGCACACACTGAATCACAGCCCTGATCAAATGCTTCTGTAACTGTTGGAGTGTGTGCTGCTCTGCTGACCAGCCTGTGGTCCTCTTCAGGCAGTCCCCATGTCCATCCTCAGCATCTTACCCAGTGCTAAGCATAAGGTAGGTCACTGAATAAGTGTTTCTTATGGTGATTGATGTTGCTTCTGAGATTCGGTGTTCAATTGTCTCCCACAGACACGGGTGTATTTATGACCTCACAGTGAAAACTGATGACCCCACTGAGGACAGCCCCCAGTGAAGTGGGGGTGGGGAAAGGGGAAGTAGAAATATAGCCTGATGGGAATATGATCAATATACAATAAGGTAAAATAAAGAAATTTAATAACTTCTTAGCCACCATAACAGTGAGCTGAAAAAACACATTGTTTTTTTTTTCGGTGCTGAGAACCAAACCCAGGGCCTTGTGTTTGCTAGGCAAGCACTCATCTACTGAGCTAAATATCCAACACCAACATTATTTATTTATTTATTTTTAAATATTTTATTTTTAATTTATTTGACAGAGAAAGAGGGAGAGAGAGCGAGAGAATGGGTGCACCAGGGCCTATAGCCACTGCAAACGAACTCCAGATGCATGTGCCCCCTTGTGCACCTGGCTAACATGGGTCCTGGGGAATCGAACCTGGGTCCTTTTGCTTTTCAGGCAAGTGTCTTAACTGCTAAGCCCTCCCTCCAGCCCCCCAACATTATTTTTATTTATCATCATTAGCAACATTTTTTTTAATGGATACATCATGTGTTGGTACCCTCTTTTTACTCATCCCTGTTCCCATTCCACTGGGGACCCTCCTCAGTGGTTGCAGGTATTCCCCATGGGGTTGTGGATTATGCATTTTGGGAGCAGCAATCAGTTTTTGAGGGGAGACAATGCCTCTGGGCATGATGTCTTAACATGTGGCTTTTACAATCTTTCTTTCCCCTTTCCTGCAAAATTCCCCGAACCATGGTGGATGAGTTTTAAGTGTACTTCAGTGATGAGCTCTTAGGAGCCTCTTACCTCTGCTTTGGTAAGTCTTGAGTATCCTCAAGGTGTGTCTCCTTCACCCTGGTGCTGATTTATCAGGTTCACCATGGAAGCAGCACTCTTGCTTGTCTCCCCAATTTCCTTGTGGTTTCAATTGAACTGACAGGGCTAGTTTATCTCCTCCAGTCTTGTTACCTCCTGAAAAAGAAAAGCAGATTCTCCAATGGAGAGTGAAGTCAGCATAGTTTAAATAGAATAAGCATTATTAATTTAAGGAGAATTTGATGTATGTAACCCCTCTTTTAGCCAAAGACTAGTGAGACTTGACACTGGAGAGCATAATCTTTGTCTCCATAGGATTCTGACCTGGTTCCCAACTCCAGATATGAGTTTCTTTTAGCCAATCAGAAAGCTATTGATTACCCACCAAGGCTGTGTGCCACCATTTCACTGGCTTGTACATCCCATCAGGATGTTTGCTTCTGAGTAGCTTAGACCTCTGGTTGCTCAGATTATCATTGGTCAGTTTCCCCCAGTAGCTCATGTAGTGCTTTTTAGCACTAGATAGGCTAACTGTTGAGGGACTGGATCTCTTCTGGATTCCAGCCAGATCTCTGTATGCTCTGGGCCAGCAGCATGTGGTGTCATCAGCAATAGGGTCTTACCTTTTGCCTCAGGCAGGTAATCAAGTACTTTGACAGAAGCCTGTCTTGTATATAAACATATATCTTCAAATAAATACTCAATCTTCGGTATTCAGTTATAGCAAAGAAATTTGCCTGAGACATATATAGACACACTTGTATGTATGTATGTATGTATGTATGTATGTATGTATGTATGTATATATATGTATTTACAAAGAGTTGATTTTCTAGGATCTGGCTTAGAGGAGACCTATAGATCTCCAGCCTTTGTTATCTACATACCACACTCTCTTTTTTTAATAAGGCTGGATGTGGAATCCAGGCTCTTGCCCATGTGTGTGGGTCCACTTGTGCCGTGTCTTGCATGTGGAGGTCAGAGGATGACTCCAAGCCTCTTGCTACTTTGTTTGAGTCACGGTCTCTCTCTTTTTTTAAAATTATTTATTTATTTATTTGAGAGCGACAGACACAGAGAGAAAGACAGATAGAGGGAGAGAGAGAGAATGGGCGCGCCAGGGCTTCCAGCCTCTGCAAACGAATTCCAGATGCGTGCGCCCCCTTGTGCATCTGGCTAACGTGGGACCTGGGGAACCGAGCCTCGAACCGGGGTCCTTAGGCTTCACAGGCAAGTGCTTAATCACTAAGCCATCTCTCCAGCCCTGAGTCATGGTCTCTTGTTCACTACTTCAAACACCAGGCTGGTCCTTTAGCTTTCAGGACTCATCTGCCCCTACTTGTCATCTCTCTGCAGGAGGGCTGGGATTACGGATGCTTGCTATTGCATTTAGCTTAGTGTGGCTTCTGGGGATTTGAACTCAGGTTGAACTCAGCTTTTTATGTTTTTGCAGCAAGTGCTTTACCCAATAAGCCATTTATGTAAGCCTTTTAAGAGTACTTATTTATTTAAAAAATTTATTTATTTATTTATTTGCAAGGAAATAGAGAGATAGAGAGAGATGCGAGAGAATGGGTACACTGCTGCAAACAACCTCTAGATGTATGCCTCACTCTATGCATCTGACTTTACATGGGTACTGGGGAATCAAACCTGGGTCATCAGGCTCTGGAGGCAAGCACCTTCACCACTGAGCCATCTCTCCATCCCATCCTCCTAACAGCATTTAAGTTGTTTCTTAGAGTCCTGTGGCCTTCTGGGGTGAGCTCACCCTGGTTTCCTAGATATCTCCTGGTGTTATCCCATGTGCACACACACATGGCATACATGCGTTTTAGGCTCATTGCTGCTCCTGCTGCTCTGTCAAGCTGGGCTCCTACCAGTCCTTTGCATGTTGCCCTGGAGGAGTGAGTGGAAGCTTGCAGGCATTCTGACTTGGGATGGTTTGCTGCATGTCCCACCTTGTGAGGACTGTGCTTCAGTTGCTCCTCACCCTCTTAGCTTTCCTGATGTCACTGGCCCACAGCGCTTGGTAGTGGTGACTGGGAAACCTTGTGCTTGCCATCATGGCACCCTACTTGCTCCCAGCCCAATCCTTTTCTATAATCTTGCCCCAGGTCTCCACCCCTGGCTTGATCTGCCCTTTACCTCTTACCTCCTGGGTTTGATTTTGTATCTTTCTCAACCACTATTATGGTAGCCTTCCAGTTGTTAGCACAAGCAGTTCTTGCTTTTCTATTCATGTCAGGTAAGCAATAGCTCCATATTTCACTTTTGGGCCAGGGACCCGGTGTAATAATAATAATTCCTATTTTCTTTCCTTCCCCTCCTTTTCCTTTTAAGACAAAAGCATTCCCTAGTCCTATTAAAGAAAAAAAAAATGTGCTAGTTCCCAGCCTGTCTCTTTCTCAAGGCTGGGTGCATCGAGAAGGAGCCAAAGAACAGCCTTGTCCCAGATTGGCTTTTTCATGCATCCGAGCAAAGGCTTTCACGGCGGGCTCACTCTTTCACACTTTAGCCTTCAAGTCAGGTTAACATGAACATTAGAGAAATTCTTGATGAACAAAAATGCAGTTTTTCTTGCCTGTTTCCCCCTACCAAAGGCCACATCCTTAGTGAGGAAGTAGAGATGTGGGGTAGTCATGGTAAAGCTGAGGTGTGTGAGCCCTGGCTAAATTCTTCCACCAGGAACATAGAAAGGCCAGTCCACTGTGCCATACTGTAGACCAGAGTGAGGCAGGCACATTGAGAGGTCTGAAGGCCTGGAACACGATCCTTTAGTCACGGAAGGGAACTACGAAGAAGTCTTGTGTAGTTTGTTTCAGCTCTTATCTGTTTTCACAAAATGCTTTCTAATGGATTGATTAGTCCTGATCAATGAAAATTTTGGCCTCGCTTTGAATTGAGGTAAGGGGTTTGAGGGAAGGATTTCTGAGAGAACTAAAACTTCATAAGAATGTATATTTTTTAGTCTCTGAGAATTCAAGCCATGCCAGGGCATTCTTACACTTAACGTTATCCATTAAATCACGGGAAGGGTCATAAAGCTTTCTGTAGATTCCCCAGCTGATGTATTGCCCTTGAAAGGTGTTAATTTGGTTCTCCAGCTCTGACTTGTTTACTAGGAGATATTAATTGCTTGCTGGATAGAATTAAGGCATTTTTAGTCTTCAAAAATTGGAAAGTCTAAAATTAAATAGCTTGATCATCACAGAATGTTCATTTTGATTATAGCAGCCTGTGTGATCAAAGATGATACAAGTTTATTCGCTCTTAGAATTCTTAACAATTGCTTTAGAAACAAGATTTGATCCTGATGTAGTAGTTCAAATGAAAAACTTTCCCTTATCAGCTGAATCAATGTTATAGGGGTGAAAACATTGTTTCTTGACTTCTGAAGGCAGTATCATATAGAACAGCAATGGCCTAGAAGAAGGAAGATATTTTGGTCTGACTGACTGCATCAGCTGACTATTAAAACAATTAATTTTTAATTTGTATTTTTTTTCTTGTGTTTTTCAAGTTAGAGTTTCATTCTAGCCCAGGCTGACATGGAATTCACTTTGTAGTCTCAGGGTGGTCTCGAACTCATGGTGATCTTTTTACCTCTTCCTCCCTAGTGCTGGGATTAAAGGCATGTACCACTACGCTGAGCTAATTCATATTTTTTTGGTACAGGGTCTCATGTAGCATGGGGCTGGCCTCAAATTTGCTATAACTGAGAATTAACTTAAAGTCCTGATCCTCCTGCCTCTACCTCCCATGTACTAGGATTGCAGACATATGGATCATGCCTAGTTTAAAATGATTTCTTAGCCTTTTCTTTTATATTTTAACCTATTATGTACCCTCCAGGCATTTTGAGAGCATAAACTTTTTTTTTTTTTTTTTTTTTTTTTTGGTTTTTTGAGGTAGGGTCTCACTCTAGCTCAGGCTGACCTAGAATTCACTATGTATTCTCAGGGTGGCCTTGAGCTCATGGTGATCCTACCTCTGTCTTCTGAACGCCGGGATTAGAGGCGTGTGCCAATAAGCCTGGCTATAAACATGTTTTTATCTCATTTAATGAAGCTTATCCATAGATATGATTTTATTCTTTAAAAAATCTTTTTATTGACAACTTCTCTCTCTCTCTCTATCTATCTATACACACACACACACACACACACACACATAATAACATGATCATAACCCCCATCACTCTCTCTTTTCCCCCTCATGAAACCCTTCTCCACTGACTCCCTTTTTTACTCAACTACTCTCTTCTACTTTTGATGTCATCATTTTCTTTTACCCACCTATTATACAGGTTTTGTGTAGGTAGTGTCAGTCACTATGAGGCCATGAATACCATGGCCACTTTGTGTCTGGAAGATAGCATTATAAGCAGTCCTCCCTTTCCTTTGGCTTTTACATTTTTTTCTTCTACCTCTTCTGCAATAGTCCCTGAGCTTTTGTGGTGATTTGATTCAGGTGTCCCCCATAAACTTAGGTGTTCTGAATGCTAGGTTCCCAGCTGATGGAGGTTGTGTATTGTTGGGGGCGGGCTTATGGGCATTATAGTTAGTTTCCCCTTGCCAGTGTTTGGCATACTTTCCTGTCACTATTGTCCATCTTATGTGGGCCAGGGGGTGATGTCCACCCTCTGCTCATGCCATTGTTTCCCCCTACCATCATGGAGCTTCCCCTCAAGCCTGTAGGCCAAAATAAACCTCTTTTTCTCCCCACAAGCTGCTTTTGGTTTTGCTCTTGATTTCTGGCAGCAAGGTGAACCTGACTGCAATAGCCTTGGAGGGTATGATAGAGATGTCTCACTTTGTTCTTAACACATCACTGTCATTTCTTCTCAGCACTTTGGTGAATTTTGAGTCTCCCCAGTGGTCACTGCCATCTGAGAAAAGAAGCTTCTCTAACCAAAAGCAAGAATAACAATTTTTGGACATAAACATACATATCAGAGAACAGTTTGGTGGGTATAATATATCCATTTACCCAGACAACAGTTGTAGTTTTCCTCCTATGCCTTATTACCTTCCCAGCCCTAGACTTTTGACTAGACTTTCAGTACCAGGCATAGATTACTTCCCATGGATCAGTCTCCAGTCAGGTCAGAGGACAGGTAGTTTCTCCCATAACAGACATGTCACAATTGTAACAGTTGGCGTATTTGGCCTGGCTGGCCATTTGTAGAGCTTGCAGGGTCCACTGTTGGTTAACATCATTCTTGATTTTACTCTCCCAATAGGCTGCAAAACTCTTTCCAGCATCTTGACAGGTAGTCAATAGGAAGAAGCATCCAGCTCAGTTCCAGTTTGATTTTTCAGTGATCCATGTGCCCAAGCATGTGGAGTGTTCATCATCAGTATGGGATGTAGCTCTTATAACACACTTAAAGGAATGGTGGACTAGGGAGGTAGATACACCTTTCTAAATGACAAATGTAGCAGATGGCAGGTCTTCCCGATTCGCATATCTATTCTCTCAAGCCTTTACCCCACTGTTTTTAATCACTTACTCCACCTCTACTCAGTCTTTCCAATCCATGATAAAAATAGTAATGCAATTTCTTCCATATAACTTTTCTCAGCTTATTTGTGTGTGTAATGGAGAGAGAGAGAAGAGAGAGAGAGAATGGGCTCTCCAGGGCCTCTAGCCACTGCAAACAAACTCCAGACACATGTGGCACCTTGTGCATTTGGCTTATGTAAATACTAGGGAATTGAACCTGGTTCCTTAGGCTTCTCAGGCAAGTGTCTTCACCTCTAAGCCATCTCTCCAGCCCCTCCTTTTTCTTTTTTGAGGAAATGAGACAATATGGGAATTTTATTCAAAGTAAGTCTTTATTTCTGTGGTGTCATGTTTTCAAGAAAGAAGACAGTATTCATTAAAAGAGAAAATCATGGGTCTATGTCACTTACACAGTGTCTTCATCCTGCTACCCCACTGGGAGACATCTGAACTCCCTTTGAATAAGCCTTCCATACCAAGGGGAAAAGAGCTCAGTGGAATATTACTAGCATTTTTCTTTTCTACTATAAGGAAATTCAGACAAAAAAATTTAAATGTCAAAATTATCATGATTATTTACTTTATAAATGAATTTACCTGATAAATATTTGGATCTCTAGAATAATTTCAAATTTGACTGATTTTAAACCCTTGGCAGGAACTGGGTCACTCAGAAAGGGAGAGTTGAAGTTTCATTAGTAATAATTAGTTTAATACAGTAAAGCATCTCTGAATAAAAGTGGTTTCCTGTGGAAAGTATGACTGCTTAATAAAAATTTCAATTTACATTAATTACTTAGGAATTATTATTATTATTATTTTTTAAAAATTATTTATTTATTTATTTATTTGAGAGCAACAGACACAGAGAGGAAGACAGATAGAGGGAGAGAGAGAGAATGGGCGCGCCAGGGCTTCCAGCCTCTGCAAACGAACTCCAGACGCGTGCGCCCCCTTGTGCATCTGTCTAACGAGGGACCTGGGGAACCGAGCCTTGAACTGGGGTCCTTAGACTTCACAGGCAAGTGCTTAACCGCTAAGCCATCTCTCCAGCCCGAATTTTTATTTTTAAAGGAGATATAATGCAGCTTTTCTAGAAGAATAAAGAATAAAAATTTCAATTTACATTAATTACTTAGGAATTTTTATTTTTAAAGGAGATATAATGTAGCTTTTCTAGAAGAATAAAGCATCTAGAAGAATAAAGAATTGTTCTTCACCACATGCTGTTGCAGAACATTGTGAAACCAAGTTGGAACTGAACTGGAAGCTACCTCTTTACTGGCTAGCTGCTGGAAAGTGTTATGTAGGCTGCTGGAGGAAGGGGAAGAAAATGCATCAACAGTCTTAATAGGCATTGGATCCTGCAAGGTACACAATCAACCAGCCAGGAAAGATGTGCCCATGGGTAAAATAGTGGTACATAAGTTATGGGAGTGAGCAACTGCTCTGTGATTGGATGCTTGGCTCAAGAATAAACTCTCTCTTGTTCCCTTTGAAGTGAGACCTCCATTTTGCATCAATATATGCTATCATCACTTACCTTGGAATTCTAAATCACCAAAGAATAGCAAAACTAGATACAGTTTTGTTGCTATGAGAGTAATATATTGCAACTTTAAAATGTATTGAGGAATTGCATGGAAAAATTCTTTGTTAGGCAGCTCACTGGATCATCAAGAGAAGAAATATGGGCTATCCTGAACTCTAAGGTCTGACATTCCTGATGTGTTTCAAACTGTCACCGAGCAAGATCAGCAAAGCTTCGGGCTGGCTTCTCCATTGCAGGGTGTGGATAGTAGGCAGATGTCTGTTTCATAGGGATGTCTGATGATATGGTGAGCCAATATAGATACAGCAATATGTAGTCTTAGGGTGGCCTTGAACTCACAGTAATCCTCCTACCTCTGCCTTTTGAGTGCTGGGATTAAAGGTGTGCACCACCACACCTGACTTAGACTGGGCTTTTGTAAGGCAACTCGATATGCAGAAATTTGCCTCTATGAACTATATTTAGTTGGAAAAAATAATAAATTTAAAGCCATTTGGAATTCCAGCAAGGTCATGAATTAATGTTTGTCATTGCTAAAAGGTTCTGAATACTTTAAAAATATACCTTCTTAGAAAAGCAAAAGAGGAAAAACTGTAGCAGTAGAAAAGTCCCATTTGTTTCCAAAGTAATCACTTTTTGTCAATTCCCTTTGTCCTCTAAAGGTCAAAAGAGTAATATTTTCTCTCCTGATTTGGCACAGTAGAAGAATGTGCTATTCAAATCCTGGTTGTGTAAGTTGGGAGAAAAGTGACATTTATCATTTAATTAGTTCTTTCGACTCTGCATCCAAAATTGCAGTCCAAATTTCCTAATAAGCAGAAGAATGTGAGCAAATGATAACATCTTGCTATTAATAAAACACCTAAGGGATACCAGCAGCTTGCATTTTAATTACCAGTAGGATATTTTATGATATATTTATATTATTATGTAGTCTCCTTTCCAGTGTTTTTTTAAATTCATGATGTAAAGCTATCTGACATGAAAGCTCAATGATAAAGATTGAAAACTATATTTTCTTTTAACTTGACTCTTGTTTTTGTTTAATTTTTTGCTTATGTGTCTACATTAGGTTCTAAGACTGCTTTAAGATGTAAAAATACCATAATTCTGCCAATGTATAAAGTATCTTTTTACAGGAGGAACAAGGAAGAATTAATGGTTCAGGCATATAATAGGAGGAAAAATAATGATATCATCAAAACAGAAGGGATCTGGGCATGGTGGCACACACCTTTAATCCCAGCATTTGGGAGGCAGAGGTAGGAGAATTGCTGTGAGTTCAAGGCCATCCTGAGACTACATAGTGAATTCCATGTCAGCCTGGGCCAGAGCAAGACCCTACCTTGAAAAACCAAAAAACCAACCAACCAACCAAAACAAACAAACAAACAAACAAACAAACAAACAAACAACAACAAAAAAAAACCCAAAGCAACAAAACCAGAGACAGACTAGTTGAAAAGAAGATGAGGTTCAGTGGAGCAGGGATTTGGAATGAAGAAAAGGTGGATGGTGGGAAGGGATTACAATTGTGGTATTGCGGTATATTATCTCTATTTATGGGACTTTCAATAAGAAGTTACACAAACAGATGAGTGGGATTAACTGGATTTTAAGAAATTTTAAGTTAAAAAGATCTGGGAGTTTCTCTTTGTTGTCAGAGTTCACACAGTACTTTATAGAGTGGCACAGAGTGAGAGAAAGCTCTCATGTCTGTGTTTTGATAAGAGCCACCAGAAATAGCAAGAAAAGCTAAATTTTACAGAATCATCTCATGTCCAAGCACATTGGCATACACTGTTTAAGGCTCACCTTTCCCACTTGAGTTTATTTCCTCTTTCCAGCATCATGCTCTGCAGCTGACATGCCATTACTTCTGCTGTGCTCATGCTGTAAGAGTCATGTGACGATGCTGGATGAACCTACTCCCTAACTTTGCCATCAGGTTCTCATATAATTTTTTTTTTTTTTTGGCTTTTCGAGGTAGGGTCTCACTCTAGCCCAGGCTAACCTGGAACTCATTGTGTAGTCTCATGGTGGCCTTGAACTCACGGTGATCCTCCTACCTCTGCCTCCCAAGTGCTGGGATTAAAAGTGTGTGCCACCATGCCTGGCTTCATATAAAGTTTTAAAAAATTATTTATTTGCAAAAGAGAGAGGGAGGGAGGGAGGGTAGGTGGGAGAGAGAGAGAGAAAGAGAAAGAGAGGGAGAGAGAGAGAGGGAGAGGGAGAGAGAATGGGCATGCTAGGGCTTCTAGCCACTGCAAATGAACTCCAGACACATGCACCACTTTGTGCATCTGGCTCACGTTGGTAATGAGGAGTATAACCTGGATCCTTAGGCTTCACAGGCAAGAGACTTAATCAGTAAGCCATCTCACCAACCCTCTCAATATAAATTTTGCCATTCACATGTGACTTCTTTTAGGGGCCCCCATGACTACTAAGTCATGTCAGATTTGGGTAGTTAGAAACTATACAATATGAATAAAGTGTCTAATACAGGAATTGGTCATAGCAATGCATGTGCCTAAACTTCAGTAGTTTAAAGTAGAAAACAACAACAACAACAACAACATTTATTGCTCATGGAAGGGGCTGAGGAGAGTCTTAGGACCCCAAACTTTTCACTGCTTACCACAGGATGTCACCAATCATCATAAAGCTTCAAGGTTTACTATGTCTGAGGAACACCATGGGTGGAGGAACTTGCCCAAACAATCAAATGTACCAGCTTAGAAAGGACATTCTCATAGTGCATTGGGTAGCACTGCTCACATTGTCTCACCCAAATGCAAGTGCAGCAGGGTGTGCGTGTAATTCTCTCATATTCTAACAGCAGAGCAGAACTGGGATCACATGAGATTTTGTATGTTTCCACCTGAGGCTTTTAAATGTATAAGGGATATTGTCAATTCCTAATAGTATATTTCATACATTCCTTAGAAATGAAACTGTGACATAAATACTCTACCATATTGATACCCAAAACTTATGCACCACTATGTCCAAATTCATCTTTGACAAAGCAGATATTTTGAATGGATTTTATAGTTGATGTTGATTTGCACTGATCCAATTATAATCAATAAATTTGCAATTTCTTATACCACTTGGCTGTGTATCAGTCTGGGAGGTGAGTAGCTTCAGTAGAGAACAGCCAACAGTAGAAAGTCATCTGGCCAGTACAAGAGCTGATCTAGAGTTTGGTCTCATTGGACCACGAGTTCTTTAATCTTCCTTCTTTACATTAGAGTAAGGAAGTAGAATCGATGAACTTTTAGACTTTTCAGGTAAGGAGACCTGGTGGTCTGGTGGCTTGGAAAAGATTTGGGGCTGCCCACAGAATGGTGGAGACTTATTTCTCCTATGCCTGAATGCACAATATGAAATTTGCAAATTGGAGAGAATCTTCTTGGCAAGTAGAAGTTTTGCTCTTCTATTTTTTTTTTTAGAACTTTTGGGGTGTAATAAAGGTCATCCAATTTTTCAGATTCATCCATCTAAACTTTTTTGGTCCATCTGTTTTTGTCCTGGCACGCACAGCAGTGAATGCTTCATCTCAGAGCTGCTTCACTACTCTTCCAGAACACAGGGAAGAGAGCACTCAGAATTATTATTAATTTCTGCATTAAATGGGCCAGGTCTTATGCTTTCCTAAAAATGGAAACAGTTTTGTTCCCTGCCCCCACCACAAACTATACAGGGGGTAAGATTTTAGTGTGGTTTTTGGGAGAGTGGCTGTCAAAGTCTTTGCATGAAAAGGCAATTAACCGTTGGTTAAGCTGGCAGTGGGGCCCCGGAGAAGGGGGAGGAGTAGGAGATGAGAGGGTCAGGTTGTGATTCCCTTCGGCAGTCCATGTGGCTCTTTCCTGGCAGAATGCCCCTTGATGTCAAAGCGAGCTGAGTGCGCCAGGAATGAGGCAGTGTGAGGAGAATTAGATGCGGGCTGAGCTGTTTCCACTCTCCTTTCTTTGCCTCTTTTCCTTTTGTTGTTTTGTATGGAGACAGTTTTTAAGATACAGGAACCTCATTAGCACAGGAGAAGCCCCATCCAGTTATTTTCAACAAGTGACATTGAGTTCTGGTATAATACTTTTGTATGTGGAATGAAGTACAAAGTTAATGTTGAAAAGAGACCAAGCCAGCCAAGGTCCACTATCATATCAAGCTGATCTGGAGCCTATGCCCACATTTGGTGAGTTGAGCTGGTCATTTGGAACCAGCTGGAGAAACAAGGTCAGTGAGTCTCAAGGTGTCTGTTCTTGACTCTGCCATCAGTCTGCTCAGAGCTCTTTGGAGAGACAACTGCCTAAGCTTCTTCACTTAGAGTGAGCCAGGGTCCATGTGAGAAGAACCCAGAGGAATGTGATGTTTAATCAAGCACTATAAAGCTGTGGTGGTGTGGTGCACATCACTGTGCCTCATAAATGATTTTTAATCAGGAGGCTGCTTTGAAAGGGCTAAGGAAATGCAGCAATTAGTGCAATGAGACCAGACACAATTAAGTCCAAATGGTTCCTCAAGGTCATCTGGTCCTGACTTCTGTAACAATTCCAACCATCCCACTGAACCTTTCACTTGATTTTCTTGATCAACTCACTTGCCAGTTGTATGGGAAATGTGCGTTTGTGATTTAACTATGTAACACATTGTATTAAATTTGCATTGTTGAGGGTTAGGCTCCACAAGGTATTGTACTAAATGTTTGTGTGGTCAACTCATTTAATTGTCACAATGGATTTAGGACTAGAAAATTTAAAAAGTAATTAAAATGTTTGCCTTTCTATATTAGTCCCTTTTTGTTGCTGTGACCAAATATCTTATCAGAAGCAACTTAGTGAAGGAAGGAATGGAGGGAGGGAAGAAGGAACGTACTTAGGAAGGAAGGCAGGAGGAAAGGAAGGAAAGAAAAAAGGGAGGATTTATTTTTGCATACAGCTTGAGGCCATAGTTCATCATGGTGGGGAATGCATGGTGATAGGAACACAAAGCATAGCTGGTTAATATTGCATCTAGCATCAGAAAGAAAGGCGGGGGAGAGCGGGGAGTGAGAACAGGAGTGGAGCTGGGTGATAAAGTCTCAAGGCCCACCTCCCAGTGACCCACTTCCTGTAGCAAGACACCTCTCCCTAAAGGTTCAGAACCTCCCCAAACAGCACCACTGTCTGGGGATCAAGTGTTCAAACACATGAACCTATGGGGGACATTTAAAATTTAATTAATTGATTAATTAATCTATTTATTTAGTTTTATTTTTTTCAAGGCAGGGTCTCACTCTAGCCCAGGCTTACCTGGAATTCACTATGTGGTCTCAAGGTGGCCTGGAACTCAGGGTGATCCTCCTATCTCTGCCTCCTGAGTGCTGGGCTTAAAGCATGAGCCACTACGCCTGGCTTGACATTTCACATTTAAACCACAACACATTCTTAAAATGAGTACTTAGTTTTTCTTGTTAATTGAAATCATTTTATGGTTACAAAAAAATTTCAAGAGGAGGACAAAGTTTTTTCTCCATCCATTTGAGAGCATGCTGCTGTCATGATGTCCGTCTCTCTAGAATGTCATGAGTATATCCCAATATTACAGTCACCAAGTCATGACCTCATTCACCTCTGCCACCCTTTGTGGTAAAAGAATCAGCCCATGGCTATATGTTGCATTTAGTTGCCATATCTTCTAAAATTACTTCAATCTAGACCAGTTCTTCACATGTTTTCCTTGCTACTTTTTTTTTTTGACACAGCCAACTATTTGTATTTTGCTGTCCTCCTTTTCATTTCTTATACATGTCACAAATATATTTTAAAATAAATTTTAAAATTTTTATTTATTCATCTATTTTGAGAGAGAGAGAGAGAGAGAGAGAGAGAGAGAGAGAGAGAGAGAGAGAGGCAGATGGACACTGGGAATGGGTATGCCAGGGTATCCAGTCCCTTGTTCATTTGGGTACATGGGTACTGGGGAATCAAACCTGGATCCTTAGGCTTCACAGGCAAATAAATGCCTTACCCACTAAGCCGTCCCTCTAGCCCTTAAAATAATTTATTGGGAAATTAAATATATGGAAATACTGCAAACTGGTCATATTCTCATTGGGTTATCCTCTCCTCTGCCCTCATTCCACTTAGGGTCCTCCTCACTGAGGGTATTGGTAATCACTATGGGGTCATGTATGTACTAGTTGAGTTCCTGTTGGGAGGATAATGCTCAACAGTAAACCTTCTTACCCTGTGGCTCTTATATTCTTTTTCTCTTTTCTTTTTTTCTTTCTTTCTTTCTTTCTTTTTTTTTTTTTTTTTAGTTTTTTGAGGTAGGGTCTCACTCTAGTCCAGGCTGACATGGAATTCACTATGAAGTCTTAGGGTGGCCTTGAACTCATGGTGATCCTCTTACCTCTGTCTCCCAAGTGTTGGGATTAAAGGTGTATGCCACCATGCCTGGCTTACATTCTTTTTTTAAAAAATATTTTATTTATTGGTTTACTTGATAAAAATATAGAGAAATAATGGGTACCCCAGGGCCTCTAGCCACTGCAAATAAACTCCAAATGCATGTGCCACCTGTGCATCTGGCTTTGTTGAACCTGGGTTCTTTGGCTTTATAGGCAAGTACCTTAACTGCTGAGCCATCTCTCTAAACCCTTTTACATCCTTTCCACCTCCTTTTCTACAAAGTTCCCTGAGCTGTGAAGGGTGTGTTAGTAGTATCCTTTAGTGTTGAGCTCTCGGCAGCCTCTGACTTTCTGATTTGATGGGTTTTGAGTTTCAGTGTCTATTGACATCTCCCTGGATAGGATTCTCTGGCTAGCAGTGAGAGCAGAACTCATATTCTTTCTGCCACTTCCTCTGCAATGTTCTTTGACCTCTGGAGAGTGTGATAGGGATGACTCATTGTTTCAGTTACCTTCTCTTTGCTGGAAGAAAACACCCTGCCAGAAGCAGTTTATGGGAAGAAAGGGCTTATTTCAGGCTTACAGTTTCCAGGGGAAGCTTCATCATGGCTGAAGAAGCTGACTCACTTCATCATACATCCATAGCAGAGACAGAACAGCAAGAACCAGCAAGCACAAGCTGACTTTGAACACATAGGACTGGATGCCACCCCAAGGTCTCCCCCACGACCATGACATACTTCCTCCAGCAGGACTCCACCTCCCAAATGCTCAACTAGATTGGGACTAAGTAGGACATTTAATCACAAACACCTGAGGCTATGGGGACATTACATTCAAAACTACCATACTTGTCCTGGACTTTCTTGTCTTCTTGTCATTTTTTTTTTCAAGGTAGGGTCTCACTCTACTTCAGACTGACCTGGAAGTTACTATGTAGTCTCAGGGTGCCCTCAAACTCATGGTGACCCTCCTACCTCTTCCTCCTGAGTGCTGGGATTAAAGGTGTGCACCACCATGCCCGGCTCTTCTTGTCATTTTGATGAGTCTCCTTGGTATTCACTGCCATCTGTCAAAGAAGGCTCTCTAACCAAAAGTGAGAGCAGCCTTAACCAAAGGGCTTAAACATACATACTTATAAGACTTTTGCTTTTACCCTTTTCTTTTTTCTTTTCTTTCTTTCTTTCTTTTTTTTTGAGGTAGGGTTTCACTCTAGTACAGGCTGACCTGGAATTTGCTATGTAGTCTCAGGGTGGCCTTGAACTCATGGTAATCATCCAGCTCTGCCTCTCAAGTGATAGGATTAAAGGCATGTGCCATGATGCCTGGTAGAAGACTTTTTGTTTTCTATGTATATCTATAGACCTCTGAGGTCTATGACCTACCAAGCCATAGACTTCTGACTTGATTCTCAGTACCAGGTATGAATTCCCTCCCATTGAGCAGGCCTCTTATGCAACCACAGAGCAGCTGATTATCCCCATAACTTGTGTGCCATTCTTGTACCTATGGGCACATCTTGCCTGGCTGGCTGACTGTGTCTTGAAAGATCCACTGCTTATTTAGACTGTTGGTGACTTTTCTCCCTCAGCAGCTCACATAGCATCTTCCAGCACTATAACAGGTATCTGGAAGAGGGAAGGCTTCCATCTCAGTTATAGCTTAATGGGAGTCCCTTTTGCATACTTGGGACAGGTGCCCATTATTTTTAAGCCCAAGATACTCCAGAATTATTTTGTATTTTCATAGCCCCAGCCCTGCAATCAGCTGTTTCTACAATGAGTCCTGGTTTGTTTTATTGGTACACAGTTTTTACATGTCAGGATTTGCATCTTGGGTATGATCCTTTGCACTGGGCCATCACTATTTTCCAACCCTGTAGTGGACACAGCTAGGGAATATATACAGAGATACACATTTACATATCTATTGTGCTTACAGCCATAGGCCCATTTTAGACTTCATTTTGGATCCCATTATCCTATACATATTAACATATTTATTTAGTCACCCTTATGGGTATAAATTAATGTCCTTCACTCCCTGCAATGTACTCAGCACACATTCTCTTAACATCTTATTACAGGAAGGGCTCCAATGCTAGTGCAGGCTTTCTGGATCACACAGACTCTTTATTTACAGATGGATGTTTTCCAGATTGAATTACTCAGTGTGCCAGTTTGACTCAGGTGTCCTCTATAAACTTAGGTATTCTGAATGCTAGGTCCCCAGCTGATGACAATTTGGGAATTAGACCTCCCTGGAGGCAGTGTATTATTGGGGGCAGGTTAATGTGTATTTTAGCCAGCTTCTTCTTGCCAGTGTTTTGCACACTCTCCAGTTGCTATTGTCCATCTGATGTTGGCCAGGAGGTGATGTGCATTCCCTGCTCATGTCATCATTTTTCCTTGCCACTATGGAGCTCCCCCTTGAATCTCTAAGCCAAAATAAACCCATTTTCCCCAAAATAAACCCACAAGCTGCTCTTAGTTGGGTGTTTTCTGTTAGAATGGGAACCTGACTGCAAAATTCAGAAAGGAAGCAAAGTCAAGAGAAGGAAGGGAAACTGGGTAGTTGTTCTAAAATGAAAAATTGATGCCATTTGATTGGATTTGTAGTTCATTATTCTTTCTTTGCTTTCCATTAAAATGGGTCTACTTCGTGTATGACAATCCTATCATACTCCCTCCTTGTTAAATTCATGTTGGTGTAAGCAAACTTCTAATCAGGATAAGTTTTTATATGTAAGTGTCCCACAGATACTAATGATTTAGGCAAACTAGAACTTTTCTGGCCAACTTATTTAATTTTTAAATTAACACATGCTAAGCATTTATGAGTTAAGCCATTATTCTAAATTTACTACATTCATCAATTCATTCAACCTTTAACATCTCAATATTATAGAAGGGGAATTAGAAACAAGGAGGTTACATAATGCATTCATGAACATACAACTAGTAAATTACATAGTCAGGATTTACAATCTGGTTTAGAAAATCCTCTTTGCAATAACTACCTATGCTTGTCATAGTTTTGATAACTAGATTTTTAAGCAATGCAGATACGAATCCAATAAACCTTAAAAATTACGTGTTCTTAATGTCTTCATATTGCTTTATATAAATTATTGTTCAGTTTTTAACTCATCAGTGTTGTCTCTACTTCAATTGATACCTAAAAGCAGTAAACAATAAACATACCCATCAGATGCTCATTTGTCACAATAGCTCTGCTTTCCATCATTTACTCTGACAAAACTGTGGACTGTGAGTTTTCCGTGTCAAGTAAGTTATTTTTTGTGATTCATCAGCTGCAGTTACATTATGAATCATGTAGTAACAAGAGCCCACACTGCAAAGGGGCGGGCCAGTTCGGAGTAGGCCACAATCAGGAGGAAGAACCTATATTTAGGAAGCATAACCAGAATGCTTTTGGAGTCACTTTAATTACAGATGTCCATGTATGCCAAGCATATTGCCTCAAATGTTTATGCATGCTCTTCATGTAAAATGATTTCATAAATTGAGACTGCATCAAGTGCCTGCATGCATATTGCCTTGTGACATAAGCAAATCACCCGATAGAGTGCTTTCCTAAAATGAAGTGCCCTGAAATTTTTGGAAATAAGAACTCTGGCTTGATAGCCTACTTAGATGTTAGTCTTGGCATTGCCATCAGTGAGAATTTGGTCCCCATCTGTAAGATGAAGGCATAGTACTCTCTTAGGCTTCTTACTCAAGGTTGTTGTTAACTTTAATGGGACTTAGCAGAGCTGCACCAAGAGATCATTTTGTCTAGCAGTTACCCAGCCTCTTGAGAGTTGTTGGTCTCTTTCTTCTAGAGAGCATGACAGCTTTTATAAAAGTTGTGACAAAAAGAATAGAATAGATCCACTCTGCTGACAGCAGCGGGCTGTGGTCTGGGGCCCAGGGGAACTTCAGAGCTCTGTTTGAAAACCAGTGACATCATCTTCCTCACCTCATTTTACAGATAGAAAATGTGAGACCAGAGGCAAACACACTTAGAATTTGGAGAGAAAACTCACAGAGCTGAGATCCAAAGCCTCCAATCAAGTGTCCCCTCCATTAAGCTAAATTTCTTTTTTTTTAAAATTTAATTTATTAGTTTTCTTTTCAGTAAATACAGGCAGTTTGGTACCATTATTTAGGCTCATCTGTGATCTACCCCCTCCCATTAGACCCTCCTTGTTATTGAAAATGGGTCGTGCATTGTGGAGTTAGCCCCCAGTTATTAGTATGATAAATGTCTCTGAAAATCATGACCCAACATGTAACTCTGACATTCTTTCCGCCCCCTCTTCCGCAAGATTTCCCTGAGCCATGTTGGGTTCATTTTTGGTCTGCTTCAGTGCTGAGGTGTTGGGGGCATTAAGCTAAATTTCATTTCTGTCTCACAATTCTACTCTCTTCCTTCTAAAGATAAAAATTTTCTGAAAGTTAATGTAGACATGATGATTTTCAGCTGCAATTCTTATCCAATTTTCTGCTGAAGCATACTTGATCAGACACTGTCATGTGAAGCCACATGGGCAAGAACTTTTTTTTTCTTTTAAATTTTTATTAGCATTTTCCATGATTATAAAAAAAAATCCCATGGTAATTCCCTCCCTCCCTCCCCCCCATACTTTCCCCTTTGAAATTCCATTCTGCATCATATTTTTTTCTTTTTCTTTCATTTATTTATTTATTATTTTTGTACTCAGTGAATACATTCAAGTTGGTACCATTGTTAGCCTCCTCTCTGTCCTCCCTTCTCCACAGGGACCCTCCTTGTTGGGGTATGTGGGTTGTGCATTGTAGGGTTAGCCATTAGTTTTGGGTAGGAGGAAATGTCTCTGTGTATCATGACCCAATGTGTGGCTCCAACATTCTTTCTGCCCCCTTTTCCACAAATTTCCCTGAGCCATGTTGGGTTCATTTTAGGTCTGCTTCAGTGTTGAGATACTGGAAGCCTCTGTGTCTCTGGATATCTGGTTTGATAGGGATTGATTGTTCTCTGTGTCTATCTCCCTCACCCTTATGCTGGTACCCAGTTTGCCAAGAAAACAGCATTCTTGCATGTTTCCTCAATTATTCTTAGTTTCAGCTGGGCCCTTCTGAGGTATGAGGGGTGGTTCCTTCCTTAGGATCTGCGTCTATCTGAAAAAGAGAAGCAGATTCTCCAATGGAGAGTAGAGTTAGCACCAGACAAATGGGATAACCATTATTTTTTTTTAGAGAGAATTTAATAGGTACAGGACCACTTGTAGCCAATAATTGCTGGGAGCTTGATAATGGAGAGCGGGCTCAATTTTGGATATGGTTCTGACTTATTTCCCAGCTCCAGGTATGGGTTCTGTTCCACTGAGTGAATCACTTAGCCAGATCAAGAGCAGTTGATTTCCCACCATGACTGTGTGCCACTATTGCACTTGTGTAAGCATCATGTCAGGTTGTTTGCTGCTAAGTAGGTTAGACCATGAGTTGCTTGGAGAGATATTGGTCATTTTCCACAAGTTGTTCATGTAGCACCTTTTGGTACTAGACATGCTGACTGTTTGGGGATTGACTCTCTTCCAGCTTCCAGCCATGTTACTCCTATGTTATGTGCCAACAGAGTATGGTGTCTTCAGCAGTAGGGTCTTACCACTAACCTTTAGTGGGTCATCCAGCTCTCTGACAGAAATCTTTCTTTTGGGAAACTTTGTAGGTCTCTCTGACTAAAAGCTCATTGTGGATGATATCCATCTGCTGGTACTGGGAGTTACAGGTTAGCACCCAAGAAGAGAAGGAAGGAAAAGATAAGTGATATAAAAGAGATAGAGAAAGCTGGGCGTGGTGGCGCACGCCTTTAATCCCAGCACTTGGGAGGCAGAGGTAGGAGGATTGCCATGAGTTCGAGGCCACCCTGAGACGACAGAGTTAATTTCAGGTCAGCCTGGACCAGAGTGAGACCCTACTTCAAAAAACCAAAAAAAAAAAAAAAAGAGAGAGAGAGATAGAGAGATGAGAGGAAAGATGGAGGGAGGGAGAGAAAGAGAGAGAGAGAGAGAGAGAGAGAGAGAGAGAGAGAGAGAGAGAGAGAAATAGGAGGAGCTAAAGGTCAGTTTTTATCATACTCTCTACAGGGCCTTAGAGCCAAGAGCTTTTTAAACAGATTTTCAATGCCTCACTCATATTTTCAATTGCAAATATATTCCCTCCTCCTCTCTGTAATGAATATTTCAGGGTCACATGGGGCAGTTTGTTCTCCTCATCTCACCATCTACTTAGTCACAGATATAAACCACTATAAATATTTTAAATGTATTTTTTAAATATTTTATTGTCAACCACTGTGCATATAGACAATATACTGTGAGCAGAATCCCCTCTCACTACTCTCCTTTTTCCCCCTGCCTAAATCCCCCTCCACTGAATCCAACTTTTCAAGTAGTCTGTCTTTTATTTTGATGTTATCACTTTCCCCCTTTCTATTATGCAGGTCTTGTGTGAGGTATGAATATCAAGGCCTCTTTGTGTCTGGTAGACAGTATTGTAAAGCACTTCTCCCACTCCTTTGGATCTTACATTCTTTTCACCACCTCTTCTGATATATTATAAATGTTTTAATTGAATGAAATGGATTTAGCTGTTTTTCCTATAATTGCCCAAGGGACCCATGAACAAAGTGGATGTTGCTCTTGCTCAGTATACTGAGAGTGCTGAAAATAAGGTACAAGACTTAGAATGTCTTCCCCCTCCACACTCACCTTGCCAATCACTCGGGAAAGTCAGGTCTCACTGACAGAGCTGAAGCCAGCAGGACTGTGGGATATCTCAAGTGCACGCAGGTCTCTCTTCCCCCCCCCCCCCCGCCCCCGCCAATTTGGCTCCTTCAATTATCTGTGACTTTGGTGAGAGGTTGATCAGCTATGCTCTCACACTGTTTTGTCAGTCCCTGCTATGGTTTGGATATGAAGGGTTCTCCTGAATGGCTCCTGTGCCGCCAGTTGATGGGCTCTGGGGAGTGGCTGGATCTTCACCAGGAGATTTCATCCTGGGATGGACGCATGATTTATTAACATTATTGGGAGGTTCTGGGAACCAGGAGGTGGGGTCTACTTGGAGGAAGTAGGTAATCAGGGTCATGGGCTGGAAGAAGCTATCTTGTATGGGGAATGTCTATCTCCCTTTGCAATTTGGTTCCACCATTCCCTTCTGCCATGATGTTGTGGATAGTCTTCAGATTTGGTTAGGGCTTCACAGCATTTGCTGCTCCTTTCAGTCTGTGTCAGTGGTGCTCCCTCCTTGTTTTTCTCTCTCGTTTTTCCCTTTGACTAATTTCCTCTGAATTTGTGTTTAATCCCATCACAAGTAATATTTGAAAGTTGATTGAATTGTTGGCAAAAAAAGAGGCTCTTCATCCAGTTGAGCACATTTTATGCTGATATAAAGGTCAGCTTGGGCTAGTGAGACCCTACCTTGAACCCCCCCCCCCCGCCAAAAAAAAAGTCCAGATGAGCAAACTGTGCTGTTGATTCAGATAAATTGGTTTTCAGAAATTTCTTTTTGAAAAGTTACTAATCAAAACTGAGTTAAGGTCTAAACTTCTTGAGCAAGATTGCAAAAGCTTTTAAAGTAGGTTTCAAAGCTACTTAAGTTCACCTTTAAGAGAAGATGTAGAGAATAAGTAAGATGGCTTAATCAGTTGCCAAGTGTGAAGCAAACCTGTGCTCTGGACCATGCATTACTTCAACTTGTGTCTGGTGTGCCATGTGTACATGGATACATGGGAGAAAAAGGAGACTCAACATGTCCAAAGATCTTGCATATTTGGGAAGACCTTAGTGATATCATTAAGCATGTCCTAGATGGTTACTTATTTCTGTTGAATTTGGGATTTATATATTTTCAACATTTACTTTAATGATATTTCCCTCCCTTAGGAATAAGTACTTATATAATTGAAACATATTTGATGATCAACATCCAAATGTGCTTTTGGGACCACAATATATGTGTGATTATCTAAATCTGCCCAGAAATGTTATAGATTATGTTGTTATGCATTTGAGGTTCTTATTTAGAGGTTCATTGAGGAAACTGCAATGATGAATACACACGTGTCTTTTTGATTTTAATCAAAGTGAGTGTGGTAGTTTAAATGGATGTTCCCCAATAGATTCAGGAGTTTATTAAAGCTTAACCTATATATAGTTAGGTTAATTCTTAACTTAGAGCTCCAGACACCTGGCTGGATGAGGTGTCACTGTAGGTGGATCCTAGGATCCAGACCTAATGTGTGTTGAGGGCAGAGCTGAACCCCAGCCTAAGGTATGCAGAGTGCTAAAACTCTTCCTGGGGTCCTAAGAGTGTGCTAGATTTTGGGGGTGCTGCTGGTGGTTTTTCTTTCTTTTGCCATTATGGAACTTCCCCTGGATCTGTAAGTCTGAAATAAATTCCATTACTCTCATAAACTGTGTCTGGTTTGGAGGTTCATCCCATCAACATGAAGCTGACTATGACAAAAATTGTTATCAGGAGCAGGTTGTTGCTGTGCTATGAATCTGACCATGTAGATTTTGGTCTTTTGGAAGTTTTGTCTTGGAAGAATGGGCAAGGACTTGGTACTTGCAAATGAAGATGCCTTCCAGACCAGTAAGCCAAATTTTATGGACTATTCTGATGAGAGTTTGAAATCCTAAGTGAAGAGAGAATTGTATTTTGAAGCTTTGTTTACCAATTGTCTAAGGGGAAAGACTGCAGAGAACTTTGTTGGGACTGGAGATTATGGAAAAATGGCTAGCTACATTCTGCTGCCCATGCTCAGATAGCTTGATTAAAATTAAATTTGTCATAGACTGATATGTCTGGCTAAAGATATGTAACTGAGAGTTATAAGATTTAAAATTGGAAAAATCCAAACAAGTTGAAAATTTACTGCCACACAGCTGGAGAGATAACTTATTGGTTAAGGCACTTGCCTGTGAAGCCTAAGAACCCATGTTCAACTCTCCAGATCCCATGTTAGCCAGATGCATAAAGGTGAGGCAAGTATAAGGTCACATATGCCCACTGGGTGGCACATGCATCTGGAGTTCAATTGCAGTGGCTGAGGTCCTGGCATGCCAATCTCTCTCTCCCTGTGTCTCCCTCTCTTCTCTCTTGCTATGTCTAAAAAAAAAAAAATTAAAAGAATCAAATATTTACTGCCACAGATACTGGTTTTAGGTTACTGAAGCTGCTATTGTCAAAAACATTAGCAATCTTAAGGAAGATGTCCCAACTACTTTTACACTGAAACAATGGAAAGGATGCCTGAGGAAAGATTAAATGATAGAAATAGAAACTCTTTAGAAAGGAAGGAACCTGCTCTTCAAGGTCATGGTTTATTTTGCCCATGAATTAAGAATATAGCTGTGCCCTGCACACCTGGTATTGGTTTTAGAAGTATGAAAAATGCATGGAGTGGGTCATGAAGTGCATATGGTTCCAGGAGTTGCTGCAGAGACACAGCATGAGGCAGGGAGTGATGACCCTGCTAAAGAGACCAGTGATGCCATTAGAAGATGGAACATAGTTTGCATGGAGACCTAAAGATATTTTTGGATATACCGGGACTGTGCAAGGGCTACCATGGAGTGCTGTTGTCTCAGGAAGGAAGTTTTATATGGCTACTCAGGCCAGCTGGAAGGATGGAATTGGCCAAACTCAGGACAGTCACTGGTTATGATACTGAATCTGAACTGCAGAAGCATGATGATTATTGAGTTTGCATTGGTTCAGTCTCTCCTTGTTATGCCTTATAGCAGTTGTAAATGTTTACTCTGTGCCATTATATGTTAAGTATGAACTTCTTTTGATTTAACAGGACTCACAATTAAGAGACAGTCTTAAATCTCAAATGAGACTTGGGACTTTGGAGCAATTTTAAGTTGGTAAAGATGATGGAACCTTTGAATTTGGACTGAAAACAATATACAATTTACAATGTGAGATGGTTATGAATCTACTGGGGGCCAGACGTGGAATGTGGTAGTTTGAATGAATGTCCTCCAATAGGTTCAGCTTATTAGGGCTTATAACTTAGATCTCGAGCTGCCTGGTTGAAGGAGATATCATTGTGGGCAGATTCTGGGGTCCAGCCAGCCCTAACATGTTATTGGGAGCAGATCTAGATTCCAGCATATGGTATGCAGAGTGCTTGGGCTCTTTCTGGGGTTCCAGGAATGTGCTTGGTTTTGGTGGTGGTCTTTATTTCTTTCACCATTATGGAACTTCCCCTGCATGTGTAAACCTGAAATAAATTCTGTTCTTCCTACAAACTGTGTCTGGTTTGGAGGGTCATTCCAGCAAAATGAAGCTTGAGTACAAGCAGCGACCATTTTCTCACCAAGACTAGCAAGACCAAGTTTATTAAACTCATGAAACTGAGACAAAATCTGAACAAATCTTCTCAACTTCACCCGTCCACCTGAGCTTTTAATTGATGTACAGATTAGTACAGATCATGCCTTGACATGTGGGCCACGGTTAACAGCTGATGCAGTCTGCTTGTATGTGTGCCAATTGCTTCCTGACCTCTCAGCATCTTTCCTGTAAGTGTCCCCTCACCCATCTTACCAGAGGTGGATTTGAGACTTTTTGTTCCATGTCCCCACATGGCTATCTTGAGAATAAATTCCCTCTCCCTTGTGAAATTCTTGTCACATTGCATAACAGGCAACAGGCCTGGCTCCATAACACTTACTGCCATGAGGGATAATAATATTTTCTTAGGAGGCATTGAGCATGAAGTTTAGGAAATTGTTAGGAAACTTATGACTGAAAAGATGCCACATACCAAATCTACAAACATTTTATAAAGTACTCACCGTTTGGAAGAAGTGTCTTTCTTCACATATGATTTGTAGTCAATAAGTTGTATAAGATGGCAACTCGGAGAGAAATTTTCTATATTTGCATGCCCTAGAATGATTGTAATTAGTGGTTTTAATTGCTTGGTCAATGATAGGCATTTAATGTCTTACCTTATGCAATAAAAAACATTCTGAGACAGAAATGATTTACCAGTATATCATGAGCTTTGCTCTCTGAGAGTATGGGTTGGATATTGGGCTGTGAAAATATGCCACCCGCTGAGCATGCCAGAAAATTATTTTCTGACTCCTGGTCTGTTTGCCAGAACATATTAAGTGTTTATACATGAGTGACATCATGATGATGGTGATGAGGATGATCATAATTAAAAAGCAGCCGCCTGCTATCCAGCTTTACTCTGTTCCAAGCACTGGGATGAACACTTTACATTTGTTATCTCATTTAATCTCAACTTCAACCCTTGAAGAATGGTTTTATTAGGCAGAAGATATGTTTTAGCTGTTACGACACTTGCTTGTGAAGCAAAAAGACCCAGGTTTGATTCCCTAGTACCCATGTAAGCCAGAGGCACAAGGTGGCACATGCATTTGGAGTTCATTTGCAATGGCTGGGGGCCCTGGTGCACCCATCCCCTCTATCTGCTTCTCTTTCTCTCCCTCCCTCCCTCTCTCAAAAAAATAAATAAAATTTAAAAATAATGGTTGACATTTTCACAAATGAGGAAATAATAGACCAGGGAGTTTAGTGGACTGCATAAACTATTTGTACCTAACTTTTTTTTTTTTAAAGGTAGTATCTTGCTCTAGTCCAGGATGACCTGGAATTTACTATGTAGACTCAGGCTGGCCTCAGACTCACAGAGATCCTTCTACCTCAGCCTCTTGAGTGCTGGGATTAAAGGCATGTGCCACCATGCCTACCTAATTGTACTTAACTTTGACAACTGTGATCTTTCACACTCACAGTTTGCTCTCTTGATCCAGTGTGGATGTGGAGAGGACCATCCAGTCATTTGAAACTTCCAGTCATTTGAAATTTGGAGTTTTTTTGCTTTTAGGGCCTGAGTCCTCCCTGGAATCTCTGCACCTAGCTGGGAACTGAGATCAGAGAGAGTGTGCAAAAATAGGTAGTGTGTCTCATTGCTGTGTCCAGAGGTTACAGGCATAATCTTTGCTCACATTTCATGGCAAAGGACTCAATAACATGACCATACATACCTCATTTCAGTACAGCCAGTACTAATGTGGTTCTAAGAAGAGGAAACAGGTGTGATGACCTTTTAGCTAAAGTCATGACTCAACTCACACAGTTTTCTAAGAGGCAGAGCTCTTTTCTTCAGAGCAGCCCAATACCAAAACCCATTCAGCAAATGTCCTTGAAGTCAGGAGAAAAATGACCTTATTAAGTGTTGTGGTTTATGTTCCCCACAGATGATCTTATATTGAAGGCTTAGGCATCACCAGGAGGTGTTATTTCAGGAAACTAGATGTGGAGCCCAGTTAAGAAGTCACTGGGAGGATGACCTTGGGGGCTGTATGTTGTGTCAGCCCTCCCCCTGCCCTCTTTCCTGGATACCATGATGTGAGATACTTTGCCACGTTCTTTCCACCATGACTGAAACCTATGAAACCAGAAGCCAGAATACACCTTCAATATTTAAAATATCTCATGTTAGGCATTTTGTCACAGTGATGAAAGTGTGGTTAATGTCGAGTGTGAGGCTTATATTAAAGTTTGAATTAAGGAAAATATATTCCCATTGCTCTAATAAAGTACCTGAGGTTGGGTGATGTAAACAAAGAAGATTTTTCTTTAGCTCATATTTTGGACAATTTAAAGTTGAATAGTATGGCACTTTCCCTGATAAGGGTGCCTTTGTCACATCATGGCAAATGACATCATGGCAGAAGTATAAGAGGGAGAGAACATAACATGAGACAGGAAAGAGCAGAAGATCTAGCCTTAGTATTACCCATTTTTTTGTAATTTTTTTTTGATTTTTTGAGGTAGGGTCTCACTGTAGCTTGGGCTGACTTGGAATTCACTATGTATTCTCAGGCTGGTCTCAAACTTACAGCAATCCTCCTACCTCTGCCTCCCAAGTGCTGGGATTAAAGGTGTGTGCCATTTTTTTTTGTAAATTAAAAAAAAAATTATTTTTCTATTTGAGAGACAGAGGAAGAGGCCAAGAGAAAGAGAGAATGGGCTCACCAGGGTCTCCAGCCACTGCAAACGAACTCCAGCCACTGCAAACAAACTTCAGACTCATACACCTCCTTGTGCATCTGGCTTATGTGGGTCCTGGGGAATCAAACCAGGGTCCTTAGACTTCGCAGGCAAATGCCTTAACTGCAAAGCCATTTCCCCAGCCCCTTTGTACATTTTTTAAATTGAGAACTTTAACAGATGAACATACTGTAATTTGATCACATTCCCATTCTATTTACATCTCTTTTGTATACCCTCCTCCATCCCAACTCATTGATCCCCCTCCTCTTTCCAAGTAGTTCCTCTTCAGTTGTCATGTCTCATTCCTTTTGTCCTCCTTCTCCTTCTATGTTAAAATGTTGATGGGGCTGGGGACTGTGCAGATCTTCTGGGGTTAACAACAACCAACCACTGAGAGATCACAAATGCACCACTCCTGAGGGCCCCCATGTACTTCCCACTCTGTGGTTCTTACATTCTTTCCATCTTCTCTTCTAAGATGCTCCTCCAGCCTTGGTGGGCATGACAGAGATGTCCCATTTAGTGTTGCTCTCTCAACAGACTCTTATCTTCAGCTGTGTTGAGTTTTGTGTCTCCTCAGTGTCTACTAGCAACTCCACAGAGAAGCTACTCTGGCTAGCAGTGAGAGCAGCACTCATGTTCTTTCCTTCTGCAATGTTCTCTGGGCCCTGAGGTATGACAGGTATGACTCCTCCAGAATTAAGCTCTGGACTTTATCTTCTCCTCATCTTGATGAATCTTGGGTTCCCCCCAAAGTGTTCACCATCACCTGCAAAAAGAAGCTTCTCTAACCCAAAGTGACATTAAACAGTATTAATCAAAGGACTTAGCCGTACACTTAAAAGGGTTTTTTTGGTAGAGCTTTGCACTTCTACAGCAATTCACTCGTATGGGAACAAACCAAGGGACTGTGAGAACCATATTAATAAATTTCAGGGTTAGTGCCCTAGTGACCTGACCACCTCTGTAGCTCTTTTTTTTAAAAAAAATAGTTATGGACATATTTTGTATGTAAACAACACATGTTGGTACCATCCTTTCCCTTCTCCTTGACACTTTGCTGAAAATGCCTTCCTCGTTGGTGATGCAAGTCAACCCAATGGGGATTGTGGACCATGCATTATGGCGGGGGGGGGGGTGTGGGGGGGAGGGAGGGAATGTCTCTGTGCAAAATGTCCCAACTGTGGGTCTAACAATCTTTCTGCCCCCTCTTCTGCAAAATTCCCTGAGCCATGCTAGGAGCATTTTAAGTCTACTTCAGTGATGGGCACTCAGGAAGCTCTGGATCTCATGTTTGGTAGGTGTTGAGTGTCTTCAGTGTCTATCTCCTTCACCCTTGTGCTTATATAAGATTCACTGAGAAAGCAGCATTCTTGCTCATTTCCCCAATTTCTCTGTGGTTTCAGCAGCCAGGTGGAGTACACTGGGTCATTTATCTCCTCAGCTTTAGCTCCTGTGTGAAAAAGATAAGCAGATTCTCCAACAGGGAAGGAAGTCAGCACTGGTTACATGGAATAACCATTATTAATTTAGAAAGAATTTAAAGGGAAGGGTGTAGACCCTCTTGTGGCCCAAGATTAGAGGGAGCTTGCCAATGGAAAGCAGAATCATTATCTGGATATGATTCTGACTTGTTTCCAAGTCCCAGATATGGTTTCCTTTCTACTGAGTGTTAACTACTGTTAACTAATCTAAGAGCAGTTGGTTATTCAGCATGGCTGTGTGTTACTATTGCACTTGTGTGAGCATCATGTCACATTGTTTGCTTCTGAGTAACTTAAACTTTGAGTTGCTTGGGCAGTTGTTGGCCACTTTTCCCTGGAAGCGCATGTAGTGCCTTCCAGTTCTGGACAGGCTAATTGTCTCTGGACTGTCTCTCCTCTGGATTCCAACCAGGTCTCCCTATGGTCCATGCCAACAGCATTTGGTATCTTTAGCAGTAGGGTTTTACCATTAACCTCTGGTGGGTAATCAAGTGCTCTGATAGAAGTCTGTCATGTTTCTTTCTTGAGCATTTTTATGTTTTCATTATGTTGGTCTTTCACATCCTTTGTTAGTGTTATTCCAAAGTAATTTTTTTTTATTGCTATTGAAAATGAGACAACCTCACTGATTTCTTTCTCTGTATATTTATCCTTTGCATATAGAAAAGCTACAGATTTTTGTACATCGATTTTGTATCCTGCCACTTTGCTAAAGGAATTTATCACCTTTAGAAGTTTTGAGATGGAGACTTTCAGGTCAGTAATATATAAGATCATGTCATCTGCAAATAGAGCTAACTTGACTTCTTTCTTTTCAATTTGAATTCCTTTTATTTCTTTCTCTTGTCTTATTGCTTTGCTAGCAATAAAAGCATTGGTGAGAGAGGCACTCCTGTCTTTTGCCTGATCTCAGTTGGAACGCCTTCAGTTTTTCCCCATTAAACATTATTTGGGCTTTAGGAGCTTTATATATAGCCTTTATTGTGTTCAGATATAAACCTTCCATGCCTGTTCTTTCTGTGTTTTGATCATGCAGTGGTGTTGTACTTTGTCAAAGGCCTTCTCTGCATCAATTGAGATGATCATGTGGTTCTTATGGCTCAGTTTATTTATGTGGTATATTATGTTGACTGATTTCCGAATGTTAAACCATCCCTGCATCCCTGGGATGAAGCCAACTTCATCAAGGTGGATAATGCTTTTGATGTATTATTGAATTTGGTTTGCAGGGATTTTGTTCAGGATTTTTGCATCTAAGTTCATTAGGGATATAGGCCTATAATTTTCTTTCCTTGTTGCATCTCTGTCTGTTTCTGGTCTTAGGGTGATGCTAGCTTCATAAAAGGAGTCAGGGAGAATTCTCTAGTGTCTGATTATATGGAACAGTTTGAGAAAAATTGGTTTGAGCTCTTCTATGAAGGTTTGATAGAATTTAGCTGAGAAGCCATCCAGTCCTGGACTTTCCTTTTTGGGGAGGTTTTTGATTGCCTTTTCAATCTCCATGGATGTGATAGGTTTCTTTAGGAGATTAATCTGTTCTGAATTTAGTTTTAGTAGGTGTTATGGGTCTAGGAATTCATCCATTTTTTCCAGATTATTTAATTTTGTGGAGTAGACATTTTGGAAGGACACCCTGATGATTCTCCAAATTCATTGATGTCTGTATTGATCTCTTCTTTTTCATTCCTGATTTTGTTAATTTGAGACTTCTCTTTTTTTTTGCTTGATCATTTTGGCCAGGGATTTGTCAACCTTGTTTATTTTTTTTTCAAAGAACCAGCTCTTTGTTTCTATCTGGAGCTATTTGGGCTGTATTCCTCTTGTTTTTCCAGTGCTTTTAGGTGGACAGTTAGGTTACTGATTTGGGATCTCTCTGTCTTTGTAATGAAGGCATTAAGGGCTATGAATTTTCCCCTTATGACTGCCTTCATTATGTCCCATAAGTTTTTGTAGGTTGTGTTTTTATTATCATTCAATTCTAGGAATTTTACAATTTCTTTTTTAATTTCTTCCATGACCCATTCATTGTTTAAAAGTGTGTTGTTTAGGACTGGAGAGATGGCTTAGCGGTTAAGTGCTTGCCTGTGAAGCCTAAGGACCCCGGTTTGAGGCTCGGTTCCCCAGGTCCCACGTTAGCCAGATGCACAAGGGGGTGCACATATCTGGAGTTCGTTTGCAGTGGCTGGAAGCCCTGGTGCGCCCATTCTCTCTCTCTCCCTCTATCTGTCTTTCTCTCTGTGTCTGTCGCTCTCAAAAAAAAAAAAAAAAGTGTGTTGTTTAGTTTCCAGGTGCTGATGGAGTTCTTGATATGTCTCTTGTTAATTTATAGCTTTAAAGCATTGTGATCTGACATGATGCAGGGAGTTACTTCAGTTTTCCTGACTTTATAAAGGCACACTTTATGGTCTAATATATGGTCATTTTTGGAGAAGGTTCTGTGGGCTGCTGAGAAGAATGTGTATTCTATGGAGTTGTGGTGGAAATTTCTATAAAAATCTGTTAGGTTGAGTTGATCTATGTTGTTGTTGAGCTCTCTTATTTCCCTGTTGATTTTCTGCTTGGATGCTCTGTCTATTGATTATAATGGAGTATTGAAGTGTTCGACTATGATGGTGTTCGTGTTTATTTCTATTTTGTTGTCCAATAGATTTTGTTTTATAAACATGTGTTTGGTGCATATATATTTATGATTGTGATGTGCTCCTGTTGGATCATTCCTTTGATGAGTAGGAAGTGGCCTTCTTTGGCCTTTTTGATTACTTTTGGTTTGAAGTCTATTTTATCAGATATTATAGCAACACCTGCTTGTTTTTCATTTCCATTTACTTGGAATATCATTTTCTAACCTTTCACCCTGAGGAGGTGTCTATTTTTAATGGTGAGGTGTGTTTCTTGAAGACATTAGATAGAAGGGTTCAGTTTTTTGATCCACCCTGATAACCTGTGTCTTTTGATGGGTGAATTAAGATCATTAATATTTAAGGTTATTACTGTGAGGTTTGAATTAATCCCTGCCATGATGAGGTGTTTTATGGGGTTTGGTGCCTTCTTGTGTTATGCACTGTTTTGAGCCTGGTTTGTTTTGGGTATTTTGATCTTCTTCTTACTGGTTTCTGAGATTGGTTGGTTGACTGTTCTGTGTGGAGTATTCCCTCATGTATTCTTTTTAGGTTTGGCTTTGTGTTCATATAATTATAGAGATGACTTTTTTCATGGAAAGTTTTTCTTTCACCATCTCTTATTAGGGATACTTTTGCTGGGTATAGTAGCTTGGGTTGCAAGCCACAGTTTTTTAGACTGAAGTGTTTCATTCCAGGCCCTTCTAGCTTTCAGGGTTTCAACTGATAAATCTGATGCAATTCTGATAGAATTGCCTTTGTATGCTGTGAATTGCTTCTCTTTTCCTGCTTTTAATACTCTGCATTCATTGTTAAGAGTTTTAACTATGATGTGTTTTGGAGAGTTTCTTCTTTGGTCCTGTCTGTTTGGTGTTCTGGTGGGCTTTTTGTATCTGGATGGACCTCTCTTTTGTGAGATTCACAATATGTATGTATGTATGTATGTATGTATGTATGTATGTATATATAGTCACTATGTAGTCTCAGGATGGCCTCAAACTCACAGTGATTATCCTACCTCTGCCTCTTGAGTGCTGTGATTAAAGGTGTGCACCACCACACCTGGCTTCCTCAATATTTTTGTTGGATATGTTCTCTATGCCTCTGGTCTGGATTTCTTCTCTTTCTAGTATACCCATGATCCAGATGTTTGGTTATTTTAGGGTGTCCCACAGTTCCCTCATATTCTGTTTGCTTGATTTTTTGAATTTACCAAAGCTTTTTGCCTCCCAATCAATTTCTTTTGTCTTTTTTTCCAGGTCAGAGGTTCTGTCTTCCACATGAGTAACTCTGTTGACGAGAGGTTCTAGAGAGGTTTTTATAATTTATATTTGATTTTTTTGTCCTGATGTGTTGTTTTACATTGTGACCATCTCTTCTTTGAGGCACAATTTCAATTCGAGTTCAGTTTTTCTTAATGCTTCATATAGTTCATTCTTGCATTTGATCAAGTCTTCATTAAGGTTAATCAACTGGTTGTTGATATCGTCCATTTCTTGACTTACCTTCAATTTATTCATATCTCTTTGGAAGGTTCTAGCATTTTCTTCAATCAGGTTAAGCCTACTGTCAAAAACTGAGTGTTCTGGCCAGTACTTGGGAGGCAGAGGTAGGAGGATCACCTTGAGTTTGAGGCCACCCTGAGACTACATAGTGAATTCCAGGTCAGCCTGAGCTAGAGTGAGACCCTATCTCAAAAAAACCAAAAACAAAAACAAAAAAAACCACCCCCCCCAAAACCCCAAACAACAATAACAACCAAAACTAAACTAAGTGCTCTAGGAGATGATTCTGTTCAATTTCATTGATATGGTTGTTCATTCTTTGATAGTTTGCTTCAAGTTCAGCGATTTTTTAAAATCAGAGTGTCATTGGTTGCTGTTTTCATTTTGGGAATGTATTTCTGTTGATTTTTCTATGATTTCATAGGAAGCTTCCACTGTAGGACTAGGCATCCTTGGAGGAGATCTCTCAGTTTTCTGGCTTTTGTTGGCTTTTTTGCATTGTTGCCTACCCATGTTAGGAAGACTCTATGTTACTGAGAAGGAAGCAATTTTTGCCCTTTGTCCCATTCACCCTCTGACTCAGATGAAAGGGATGTTGGTACCAGTCAGGATACCAGAGCAAAAGGCCTGATTCCAAAGCTCACACAGGGACCAAGCCTCCCCAAGCAGGGCACAATGGGACCTACCAGGACTAGGGGCCTGGGGGAGCAAGGGAACAGGGATCTGGCCTTCTTCATGCTGAACCCTTCAGCACACAGACCAGGGAAGGCAACTCAGACCTGGGAGGTGGGAGAAGCCCAGAAATGGGTCTGGCCTACTCACTCCAGACCACTGTGCCCACCCACACATTGTCCAGGCAAGGAATTCAGACCTGGGAGGTGGGAGGAGTCCTTAAATGGGACTGGCCCATTCACTCCAGACTGTGGTGCCTGCCCACACACTGTCCGCCCAAGGAGCTCAGAACAGGGAGTTGGACATAGCATGGAAATGGGTCTGGCCTACTCACTCCAGACCATGGCGCCCACCCACACACTGTCCATTCAAGGAACTCAGGACAGGTCCCGGGAGGTGGAAGGAGCCCATAAATTGTTCTGGCCTACTCAATCCAGACTGAGGCACCCCCACTTTACCTCTTAAAAGTTTCACCTTCTATACACAGAGAGATGGCTCAGTCAGTAAAGGTCATGATGCATAAACATGAGAGCCTGAGGTTTTACTCTCAGTATATAAAAGCTAGACACAGTGGTGTATTCCTGTAATCTTGCTGCTCAGAAGGCAGAGATGGGAAGATTCTTAGGGTGAACTGGATAGCTAGTCTAGCCAAAATGGTGAGCTCTGGGTTCAGTGAGAAACCCTGTTTCAAACGTGATAGGATGCACCATTCTTTTCTAAAGCATATTTACCAATAAAGTACCCTTGGATAAACTGGAAAAAAAAAAGTAGAGTGAAGAGTGACTGGGAAAGACTCCTGGTGTTAACCACTAGCCTCTGCTTGCATGCATGTGTGCGCGCGCGCACACACACACACACACACACACACACACACACACTCCCTGTGTGCTGCCATATGCAAATACACATGTAGAAAAAAATGAGTTCCACTACCACAGCATTACTGCCTAAAGATATGTAGCATATGCACACCTGAGGAAGGTAATTGAACCATAGCAGCAGCTGAAGCAATAGGTGAAATTCACTGATGCTGAGATAAGAGTATTAACAACATCTATGAAATAAAATGGGCTTGGAGGGGTCAGACAGCATCACAAAAAGGACTTCTTAGGTTGGGAAAGAGTCATGAGTCTGCACTCAGCTTACAGAGCTTTTCTTCTTTAAATTGCTATACCTGTGGCAGAAAGAACTTTGTCAAAAGCTTTTTGCTGAGTTCATTCACTTTCAAGTAGACATGGGTCTCCAGCTGTTGTTCTAGTGATTCACAGAGTTGTCCCTCTCTCCAGGTATGTAGCTTCTTGGATGTTCCATGACAAGGTTGGACGAAGTCTTCCTCCTTCCTGATCTGTCTGTCCCAAGGTGCTCACATGAGTTACCTCGTTACCACCTTCACATTTGCTCAAATATCTTCTTTTGATATAGCCTACTTTGGCCACATATGGATAATTATAACCCTTTTCTCCCTCTTCACTCTATCTTTTACACTTGGTTCTTTTGAGAACAGTAGATGCTAATATCTAATATACCACAGAGTTTACCTCTTATATAAAATTTTTAAGGTAGGGTCTAGCTCTAGTCCAGGCTGATCTGAAATTTACTATGAAGTCAAAAGCTGGTTTCAAACTCACAGTGATCCTCCCACCTTTGCCTCCCAAGTGCTGGGATTAAAGGTATGTATTATCATGCACACCTATAATTAATTCTTGTTGTCTGCATTTTATCAATTAGAATATGAGCACCATAAGTCAAGGAACTTTTTTCTTTCATTCTCTGTTGTGTCTCAAGCACCTAGCATATGACTGGCTCATAGTAGATGCTCAGAAAATATATTTTTGGAGTGACTCCTAAATTTATTATACATTAACTTTTAATACTTTATTTATTTATTTGAGAGAGAGAAAAAGAAAGAGGGAGAGAGAGAGGGAGAGGGAGAGAGAGAGAGAGAGAGGATGGGCATGCTAGGGCCTCTAGCCGCCACAAACAAACTTGATGCATGCACTTGGGCATTTGGCTTACGTGGATATTGGGGAATCAGACCTGGGTCTTTAGGCTTTGCAAGCAAGTGACTTAACTGCTAAGCCATCTCTCCAGCACAGCTTTTAGTATTTTAAGTATTAATTTAAATAGAATCCTAAACTTAGCATGAAACTCATCAGATAGTTTATTTTGGAATTGGATTAAAGTAAATAAAATCGTAATGTGTATTGGCTATACAAATAGAAACTTCCAAAGAACAATGATATTCCAGACTGCTTGCTATTCCATCCCATTTTTAGCAGGTGTTTAAATTCAAGGTATGGCCATATTTTTGTTACATATAATGACAGAACTAGACTTAATGAAATTTATTGAAAAAATCTTTTTAAAAAGTTAACAACTGACCAGAAAATAAAGAATTATCTTGACAAGACCTAGAAAAAGACAGAAATCTAGAAACACAAGCTGGCATTTGGGATGACTTTTGCTTGAGTGACATTCTCTAACCCAGAGCAGGTGGTGGACAGGCTGAGCTGTGCATGTGTGAGTATCATAGAGCTGGGATGTGTCAAAGCTGGAAGGTGGTGCTCCCAGAGATGTAGATGAGGATGGGGTGCCCTAGGAATGAAAATGCAGATACAAACCATCCATTGCATTCCACAAGGCTTGAATGCACCTGAAAGCTAAAGCATTAAGTTCTGGAGTTGATCAAGTGGATCTCACATTGCTAGTGCCTGGGGTCCTGAAGAAGTAGGGGGAAATAGATACTATAAAGTTTCTTTTATTATGAGAGAGAGAGAGAGAATTGGTGTTCCAGGGCCTCTAGCCACTGCAATTAAACTCCAGACATGTGCTCCACCTTGTGCACCTGTGGGACCTTGTACCTCTGGCCTTTGTAGGTTCTGGGTAGTCAAACCTGGGTTCTTAGGCTTTGCAGGCAAGTGCCTTAGCTGCTAAGCCATCTTTCTAGCCCTAAAGTTTCTTTTTGAATTATATAGTGCCAATTATACCGTTAAAGCTTACAAAGAGACAAGAAAACATAAATGAGAACCACATGAATACTGTACCACTGAACAGATCAGTGGATCAATGGGAGAGCAGAATTACCAGAGGCAGCCTGACATAAAGCCTGGTTATTATGGGGGGAGAAAAGAAAGGAATCTTTCATCAAAGCACTAGAAAATAAAATCGAACATTTGACAGAGAACATCTTAGAGTTTTAGTATTGAAAAGTACCATCCACTAGTATGTTCTAATAATAAAATATTCTTTGTTAAAACAATGCAGTTTTGGGAAATGCCTTGGTTTTTACACCATGTTTTGCATCAATACCCAGATTTCTCCTGATTTTTCCTTCTGACTTGTTAAATATAAGATGATATACAAATCAATAGTTAAGTATATTTATATTCTCAATGTTCATTCTTTTCAGTTTAGCAGTAGTTATTCTTTGTGTTTCCTTCTTGGTTCTAGAGCTATTTTGCAACTGCTTCTTCATATATGTATATCTGGAGAAGCTGATTTGTATATCTGCTTTTTCTTTGTTGCAATATTTCCTGTGAGATACTGGAATCTAAACATACACTGTGACTCCAGTGTATAGTATTTTTGGCACAAGTTTATCTTAAACCTGCTCATTGCATTTTCCCTGTTGATAACTGGCTAGCTTAGCTACAAGTTTCAAGCAAAACAAGGTCTTAGAGTGAGAAGAGGAATCAAGTTCAAAGATCTGAGCCGCATCCTCCTGATTTTAGTGCATCCTGTGACTTTGGGGATGTTAAATGTTGTAGGCTTGTGTAATTGCTGATAGACTCAAACAGACTGGAACTTCAGAAAGCTCAACAGCACATGCTTCTCTTTTCCTTTGTAGGCAGTTGTTTAATTATGGCATCGTCAATCCATCTTTTAATCCCTTGGATTACATATGTGAAGGAGGAAACTGTAGTAAGAGACATATCAGATGGTTTAAAGAGAGAAGACCAGTTTAATTCATAACATGGTGATAGAATGGATTTTCTTTTATTAAGTAGGAAGTTTGTATGGATACATCATGTGTTGGTACCATTATTTCCCTCCTCCATGTTCCCATTCCACTGAGGGTCCTCCTTAGTGGGTGCTGGTATTCACCATAGAGTTGTGAATTATGAGTTGTGAGAGTAGCAGTCAGTCATTATGGTGTGGGGAATAATGCTCTGGATTTTCCCTCCCACTTACAAGAATGAACTTTTAATAATATTATTAGTATTTTTTTATCAGAGAGAGAAAGTAAGAGCAGGCAAGAGATAATTGGCAGGATAGGGCCTTTGGCCACTGTAATCAAACTCCATACATGTGCACCATTTTGTGCACATGTGTGACCTGTGCACTTGTGACACATTGTGTGTCTGGCTTACATGGCACCTGGAGAGTCAAACACGAGTCCTTAGGCTTCACAAGCAAGTCTCTTAATTGCTAAGCCATTTCTCCAGCTCTAGAATGAAATGAATTTTTTTTTTTTTTTTTGAGGTAGGGTCTCTTTCTGGTCCAGGATGGCGATCTTCCTACCTCTGCCTCCTGAATGCTGGGATTAAAGGTGTGTGCCACCATGCCTGGCATGAAATGAATCTTTGTTTAACTTATATGATAATGGTTAATGGGATGGTCAATGCAACCCACACCAAAGATGAATATTGTAATCTGCACTGATTTATGCTGCTGTCATCCATCAGGTCTGCATATTCCTGCTGTGCACTGTGCAACTCAAAAGTGAGACAGGAAACAAAATATTTTTGTTATGAGTAATTCTGGATAGTTGATTGAACAACTCTTATCTCATGTTAATAGTCACACACCCTATAGGATTTGATATAATAGTGTGAAGACAGCAGCAAGTGACAACTTCATAGTGGCAGGCATTCTGCCTACTTTTAGATCAGTCTCAAGGTTGGGAGCAGGACTGAGGATCACAGGCAGAAGCGATTGAAAACAGAGAAGTTGGGATTTGAGGGGTCCAGATGAGAGTATTTGGGTTCAGAAGAGGGTAATTTGCCCTTGGGCAGTAGGCAGAGCGAGCTAGAGAGCAAGTTGAGAAGACTACACACAGTGTTAACAGTGGAGAGGCAACGGGGGCTTCCGAAAGGAGCTTCCACAGAGGACTCCAAGCTGGGAGCTCTCAGCCTGAGGACCAAAGGAAGGAAATGCTGACACCGCCACTTACGTTTGTTTAATCTTCTTAAAAAAGGCATGCTCTTATATATTGTATTCCCTATATTACTGCAGCATAACTTATAGTTTACATATAAATCAATTATGTGCATAAGAAGTACATTCCCAATCAGTAGATGTGGCATTAGATCTCAGGCCTCAGTACAGGGAAATACACTGGCAAATCTAGTTCTTTTAAAATTTTTTTTGTAGTTCATTTTTATTTATTTGAGAGGGGGAGACAGAGGGGGGGAATGGGTGCGCCAGGGCTTCCAGCCACTGCAAACGAACTCCAGACACGTGCGCCCCCTTGTGCATCTGGCTAATGTGGGTCCTGGGAAATCAAGCCTCGAACCGGGGTCCTTAGGCTTCACAGGCAAGCGCTTAACCGCTAAGCCATCTCTCCAGCCCTAGTTTTTTTTTTTTTTTTACAGGTGTACAAGGTTGTGCAGGCTCCCTCCACCTCCTTCTCCCTATCCTTATCTACCTTCCTTTCCCAGACCTTTGGTCTTGAGAAGATTAAGTAAGTTGTCCACAAAGAAAAAAAGTAATCTTTTTCTAAATCTATAAGAATTTAGGGCTTGGAGATAGTAAGGGCTTCCCTTTCATGCATAAGAACCCAAGTTTAATCTCTAGAACCTACACCAAGAACGGGGTGTGATGGGGCATGCTTGCAATAATACTGTGTTACAGTCAGCTTCATGTTGCTGACAGAAAATACCTGACCAAGAGATGTTTGTGGAAGGAAAAGGCTTATTTTGCCTCATAGACTTGAGGAGAAGCTCCATGATGGCAGGGGAAAATGATGACATGATCAGAGACTGGATATCACCTCCTGGTCAACATCAGGTGGACAACAGCAATAGGAGAGTGTGCCAAGCACTGGCACGGGGAAGCTGGCTATGACACCCATAAGCCCCTCCCAACTGCCTCCAGAAGGCTCCAATCCTCGAATCGAACCACCACACACTGCGTATGTGGAGATGGACTGATTTTGTGCCTTATTAGCCAGACAGTGCAGCCTACTTGGGGAACTCCAGGGCCAGTGAGAAACCCTGTCTCAAAAAATGTGGAAATTGCCTCAGGAAGGAACAACTCGAGGTGTTCTATAACCTCCTCATGTACACACATATGAACACACACACACACACACACACACACACACACACACACAGAGAAAGTCTTAGAACTTTTGGGGCTGAGGATAGCTCAGTTGGTAGGTGCTTGCCTACCATATTTAAAGCCTTGGATTAAATTCTCAGTACTACTTGTACTGGTATAGTGGCTTACCACGTCAATCTCAGAACTTAGGAAGTAGAGACAAGAGGATCAGAATTTCAAGGTCATCCTTGGCTGTACAGTGAGTTTGAGTCAAGCCTGGTATATACGAAAGCCTGTGTCAAAAAGAAAAGAACTTTTAAAAACTAGCAAAATATTATTTGTAAATTTGACAATATTATATGCTATTTTTTTAGGATTTTAGGAATTTATCTCAAATAAGCAAACTTTTGAAAGATCTCTATTTATTTTTTTAATTAAAAAAAAATTTTGTTCATTTTTGTAATTTATTTGAGAGGAACAGAGAGAGAAAGAGGGGGAGAGAGAGAGAGAGAATGGGCACGGTAGGGCTTCCAGCCACTGCAAATGAACTCCAGATGCGTGAGCCCCCTTATGCATCTGGCTAAGGTGGGTCCTGGGGAATCGAGCCTCGAACCGGGGCCCTTAGGCTTTGTAGACAAGCGCTTAACTGCTAAGTCATCTTTCCAGCCCAGATCTCTATTTATTAAGAAATTGCATTTTTTTTTGGACCACAATATATATATTTGTATTGGAGGGAGGGAGTAGAGAGGAAAGTAGCCTTTATACTTGGCCCTATTCAGTGGCAGCTTCTTGTTCCATAGGTTTAAGAAAGACTTTGAGGAGATAAAAGGTGTTTGGGAAAATCCAGGTGTAGTTGCTTTATGTGCCGTGATGGGTAGAAGAGATGAAGTTTAGTGTGAAGGCCCCTCACAGCCTCCATCTTGCCTCAGACCATGTCCTGGGACCCTGGGGTGGAGAAAGTGTCACTTTCATTCCTACTTCTTGGGATTGTTGACTGCCACTTAGTGGTAGAGAAGGACAAGCAAGAAAAGCGACATGCCCAGCACGTTGGCAAAGATGGGGAGCTGCATGTCTGTGATCATCCTGACCAGCTCCCTTCCACTCTGAAGCTACACCAGTGCACAGGCTCCAAGTGGGCGGCCTGAGCTGCAACTTCAAAGCACCCAGAAATTGCATTTTAACGACTAGGTATGTCAGTGTGTGGTTGTCATCCTAGCACTTGGGAAGTGAATGCAGGAGTTCAAAGTCATCCTTTGCTACATAGCAAGTTCAAAACCAGCCTATGCTACATGAGACCCTGTTACACCCCAAACAAATAGCATTTTTAAATATTTTATAGATTAATTATTAAATAAAAATAAATTCTAAAGTTATAATCATTGTAATTATAACTAGTAAGATAGATTAAATTTACCATAATATATACAGTAACACAATAGTGATTGTAATTCATGATTTGGGAAGCCTGGTTTCTGAGTTGAAAACTTTCATCTTTTCTTCATTCATCTTCACGCCCTGTATTGGCCACCTCAATAACAGTATTCTAAGATAATAGTCAGAGCCTTGAACCTCAGGATAAAGACTGAGTAAAGCTCAAGAAGATGGAACTAACATTTATCTATAGCATATAAGAATTACTTGGACACTCAGTTTTCAATTGAATATAATAGCCCTATTTTAAGCAATATTCCTTTGTTACCATTTACATGTGCTAGCTACTGTAAAAGTGGAAGTCAAGCGCTGGAGGGATGGTTTAGCAGTTAGGGCATTTGCCTGCAAAGCCAAAGGACCCTGGTTTGATTCCCTAGGACCCACATTAGCCATATGCATAAGAGGGCACACAAGTCTGGAATTTGTTTGCAGTGGCTGGAGGCCCTGGTGCACCCATTCCTTCTCTCACTTTCTCCCTCCTTCTTTCTCTGTCAAATAAATAAAAATAAAATATTTAAAAAGAGTGGAAGCCAAGGAGAAAAATGTAGAAAATTGTAAGTCCGGAAATCTTAAGGATCTTATAATGTGATTGTACTGATAAACTACATACATATGCAGAAGTTAACCGACAGTTCAGCATATGAATAACCAGTATGTATCATAGATAACACACATTGAATTGCTCAGGGGGAATATAAGCTTTAAAAAAAATTTTTTTTTGTTCATTTTTACTTATTTATTTGAGTGTGATAGAGAGAGAAAGAGACAGAGAGAGAGAGAGAGAGAATGGGCGTGCCAGGGCTTCCAGCCACTGCAGATGAACTCCAGACGCGTGTGCCCCCTTGTGCATCTGGCTAACGTGGGTCCTGGGGAATTGAGCCTCGAACTGGGGTCCTTAGGCTTCACAGGCAAGCGCTTAACCGCTAAGTCATCTCTCCAGCTTTTTAAAAGTTTCATTTCACCTATGTTTTAAGCTTTCTACATTTTTTCAGATTGTACAGATTTGTTTAGCTCATTTGATGAGAATGATGATGTGAGTCTTTTAAGGGACAAAGACAACTATGAACAAGTCAAAACACTAGATTTAGTTTCTTTCACATGTATTTCCCATTGTTTTCCCCAACATTTATAAAACCCTTACTATGTACATGGCAATGTGTTGAGTAATCAGGACTAAAAAGATAACATTAATTCACACTTGGACAGTCTATCCAAGATGAGTGGCTTTATGATACTATCAAATGCCAGACCAAGCTACTGGATGAGTTCAAGCAAAGCCCTGAAATTTATTTCTGATAGAACATGGATGATTCATCTATTTAATCATTTACTTATTTACTGCTCTATGCATACAAGAAATGTTGACTGTTATCTACTGAGTGTGTTTTCAATGACAGGGGCATAGTTTCAAAGAAAAGGCAAAATATTGACACATATATGTAGCAAAGTGGTTGTATATTTTCCTATATTCTTCCCCTCATTTTACAGCAGGTGGTACAGCCCTACTCATGTAAGAGAAGCTCAGTAAACATGGAATATAGCAGTATACCATCCTACTATATATACTGAGAAATATGGACAGTATTATACAGACAAGAGATATTGGTGGATTTATGTTTCCATGAATTTACAAGTTATCAGCAGAGGTAAATATTCAACAAATAATTATTGAGTGTGACAGTTGCAAAAAAAATATTTTGAAGACTATGGGGCTGGAGAGATGGCTTAGCGGTTAAGCGCTTGCCTGTGAAGCCTAAGGACCCCGGTTCGAGGCTCGGTTCCCCAGGTCCCACGTTAGCCAGATGCACAAGGGGGCGCACGCGTCTGGAGTTCGTTTGCAGAGGCTGGAAGCCCTGGCGCGCCCATTCTCTCTCTCCCTCTATCTGTCTTTCTCTCTGTGTCTGTCGTTCTCAAATAAATAAATTTAAAAAAATATTCAAAAAAAAATATTTTGAAGACCAAGACTAGGAGAATGAGGCATACAAAAGGGTTCTTCTGTTGAATGGGTTAGAATGTCTCCATTTCTGGACTCTGACTTCCATTTCATTGTAACTCTGTTTCCCAAGAGTGACCCAAACCACCCCTCCCAATTATCACTTTCCTTGAATGACCCAGACCACCCATCCCTGGCTCAAAACCACCTGTCTGCTTATCATTTCCTTGTAGTTGTCCAAACACCCAGGGCAAGGTGGACTGCCCTGCAACCAAAGAATTCCAATGAGCCCACCTCACCATAATTATTCTCTAGTCTTAAATCTTAAATCCAAGAAGTTGTCTGTTTTGGTCCTCCACTGAGAACCCTGGATAGAAGTAACCCTACACCAACTGCCTTCTTTGGCTCCACTGCCTCCCTTCCCTCTGCCTTTTGCTGTGGCTTTTCCTACAGAGTGGTTCTCTGTATTTTCTCTCATCTAAATTATTCATATAATTCAGCCTTAACTCTTAACTCTATAATAAGATGGCAAATTTATTTATATTGCCACATCTCATATCAAGGTTAAAATTCAGCTATGCCTAGAGTTGCTACTATGTTAAGCTTTAGCTACTGGGGAAATTGACTCTTTAACAAAATCATGATTCATTTGAACTAATCTTTTTTTGTTGTTGTTGTTTTTTTTGTTCATTTGTTGTTTTTTTTTTTATATAATTTTATTTATTTATTTATTTGAGAGCGACAGACACAGAGAGAAAGACAGATAGAGGGAGAGAGAGAGAGAATGGGCGCGCTAGGGCTTCCAGCCTCTGCAAACGAACTCCAGACGCGTGCGCCCCCTTGTGCATCTGGCTAACGTGGGACCTGGGGAACCGAGCCTCGAACCGGGGTCCTTAGGCTTCACAGGCAAGCGCTTAACCACTAAGCCATCTCTCCAGCCCTCATTTGTTGTTTTTGAGGTAGGGTCTCACTCTAGCTCAGGCTGACCTGGAATTAACAATGTAGTCTCAGGGTGGCTTCAAACTCACAGTGATCCTCCTACCTATGCCTCTTGAGTGCTGGGATTAAAGGCGTGAGCCACCATGCCTGGCTTTGAACTAATCTTTTACTTGTTTATTTAAGCTTTATCTAAGTGTACATGAGAGTCAAAAAATGTAAGATTAACATAACTGGCCTGTGTACTCAGTAAAAAGACTTACAGTTCCATCAATCCACTTCAGAGGGTGCTATAACTATAATAAATCTATGTATCTGGGTCCCTTTTGATTGGTCTTCAAGGCCTAAAGTTCAGTAAGAGTACAGACCCCCCCCCAAAAAAACCTTCACCCCACTTGAGCCTGAAAAATCCAGATCAAATCAATGGCCATCTCCTAAAAGATCTTGGGGTCTCAACTGTTGAAAGGGGAATGATAGATGTGTAGGCAGGCATTAGACTTGGAGATCATTAGAGTGCAGACTGAATTTCCTTTCTCCATGGTAATCACAGAAAGTAAAGAGCCACTCCCTCCTAACCAGGGGTCTGATCCTAAACAGAGATATAAGAGATGTAATAGGCACTAATAAATCAAGAGTTATAAAAAGGTTGCTATATTTCTATTAAGATATAGCTAAGAATTAAGGAGAATGTAACATAAATATTACTCAGTGTTTTTAACTGTCAAAGGTCAAACTTCAAGTTTTCTTAAAAATAATTTTGCTCTTAATGTTTACAAAATGCTTGATTCTCTGTTTATAATAATAGATCTCTAAGACATTGCTATGTTTTTTTAACGAATGTTCACAAATGGTTTATAAACAAGAATTTTGTGTATATCACTTATTTATTTTTTATTTTTTAAAAAAAATTTATTTATTTATTTGAGAGCAACAGACAGGAAGAGGCAGATAGAGAGAGAGAATAGGTGTGCCAGGGCCTCCAACATCTGGCTAACTTGGGTCCTGGGGAAATGAGCCTGGAACTGGGGTCCTTAGGCTTCACAGGCAAGTGCTTAACTGCTAAGCCATCTCTCTAGCCCTGTTTTATCATTTATTAAATGAGATACTTAAAAGTAATGATTAAGTTATACCCAAATGCTTTTTATATGTTTGCCATCTGATAAAACCACTATTTTGTTTGATAAAACACCTGCTTCTCTGCTTACAATATATTTCTGTTTCTAACAAATACTTTTATTTATTTGCATATACAGAGAGACACAGAGAGAATGGGTGCACCAGGGCCTCTGGCCACTGAAAATGAAGTCCAGACTATTGCAAAGCTTTGTGCATGTGGATTTATGTGGGTACTGGGGAATCAAACCCAGGTGATTAGGTCATTGCCTGATTTGCAGGCAAGTGCTTCAACTGCTGATCCTTCTCCCCAGTGCCCCAACAGTATATTTCTTAAATATTCTGCTCTTATATGTTTTCCCCAGTGGGTAAAACTTTTTAGTTTTTTGCAAAAAACTTATTCTAATAGATAAGAATTGGGCCTAGTTATATAAAATTTCACTGTGCCTATAAGATGAACAACTGATAATAATAAGTTATCAAGATAATCAGCCTGACACACTTCCATTAGTTTTCTGACATTATGACCTCTTTTGATCACTGTACCAACTAAGTCTATATTAAAGTATTTTAAACTTGACAACTAAATTTCAAAATTAGTTAATTTTTGATTTCTATCATGTTTAAATTCAGAATTTTTCAATATATTTCAAATATTGATTTAGTATTAGTTTCTTATACTTCCTGCCTTACCTAAACCAAATCTTCATTTTTCCAAAATTTTCAATTAAATTTTCTTATCCAAGTTAAGAAGTCCTTCTTCCTTACTTCTATAGATAGCACTCCTTGTTTTGTTTAAAAAATATTTTATTTATCTATTTACTTATTTGTGAAAGAGAGAAGAGAGAGAGAGAGAGAGGGAGAGAGGAAGAAAGAGAGAGGGAGAGGGCATGCCAGGGCTTCTAGCCACTACAAACCAACTCCAGACTCATGTGCCACCTTGTGCAACTGGCTTATGTGGGTCCTGGGAAATCAAACCTACGTCCTTAGGCTTCATTGGGTAACACCTTACCTGCTGAGCCATCTCTCCAGCCCTCCTTGTTTCTTTACTTATCACCTATGCTATTATTTTACCTGTAAATGTCATGTCACATACAAGAAAATCATATATAGGTATATAATGACCAGATTATAATGGCTAATAGATATAATATGATTTAGAAGTTCTCTCATAATCTATCTGATAAATATTACTCTCCCAAAGAGTTGCTTCCTTGCCTGTTTGGCATTATCTATAAGACTCTAAGAGTCTTTTTTTTTTTTTTTTTTTTTGAGGTAGGGTCTCACTCTGGTCTAGGCTGACCTGGAATTAACTCTGTAGTCTCAGGGTGGCCTTGAACTCATGGTGATCCTCCTACCTCTGCCTCCTGAGTGCTGGGATTAAAGGCGTGCACCACCACGCCTGGCTCTAAGAGTCTTATAGCCAAGTGGGACATCATCTTTCCCAGTACACAAAGTGCAGTGATATTTGTCAAATGGGGAACCAAAACCTGAGGCACCCAAGAGTCATGCCTGTGTTAATAGAAGCTCAATGATGGATGGCAGTAAGTGGGGAGAACTAAATGTTACCAGTTCAGAGTCAAAATAATTTGGGGCTACATTAGCTTAGCCAGTTTATTATATTTTTTTGTATATGACTTGACCTCTCTATGACCAGCTGAGATGCCTGTTTCTCTGGGTTATAGTCTTTATAGACACATTCCTGTTAAGCAGATCCTATACATGAGACCTTGCTTATTTCTTCTAAGGTAAAACTCATCCTCTGGTGTGCCAGGGCTCCCTCACAGTTACTGTTTTCTGCTTTTCAATGTCATGAGTCAATCTTTTATTTGCTTACTTATACAATTTGCTTCAGCAGCTCCCATTCCAAGTGGTTTCTGAATACCTTTTGCTACTTGGGATTCTGAAGCTGCCTATCAGTATGGTTTTTACTTCCAGAGCCACCTCCTTAAATTTTTTTTTAAATTTATTTATTTATTTATTTGAGAGCAACAGAGAGAAAGAGGGAGAGAGAGAGAGAGAGAGAGAGAGAGAGAATGGGTGCACCAGGGCCTCCAGCCACTGCAAACGAACTCCAGATGCATACACCTCCTTGTGCATCTGGCTAACGTGGGTCCTGGGGAATCGACCCTCGAACCAGGGTCCTTAGGTTTCACAGGCAGGCACTTAACCACTAAGCCATCTCTCTAGGCCCAGAACCACCTCTTGACATGAGATCAAATTGATGCTTCTGATACAATCACACCCAGCCACCTTCACCCCCATTATCAGCACTGTATGATCAGAACTGACTCCTACAACATTCCTACCCCAGCTTTCTATGTAATGACCTAGAGTTGGGAATGTCAGAATCAATGTCTCCAATTTTGGACTCTGGTTGCCATTTCATTGTACCTCTCTGTTACCCAAGAGTGACCTAAACCATGAGGCAAGGTGGACTGCCCTGCACCCAAAGAAGGAGCCCACTGTCCTGTACGTATCCCTGGGTCTGTAAGAGAAGTTACTTCTGACATGCTGCTGTCAGGCTTTCATCAAATCAAACCTGTTTCTGCTGTTGAGCCAAGTCTTCTCTCTTATTTCTTTTCCTGCCTTTTTTCCCCCTAGCAGAAAGAATGCACCAGAATCCTTTCAAGGCTCATGTGTCAAAGGCTTGATTCTCAGTTCATGATGCTATTGGTAGGTGGTAGAACCATTAAGAGGTGGGACCTAACGAGAGGTCTTCTGGCTATTTAGGTGTTCCCTGGATGGCATTGTCATGGACATGGTCCTTTCTTTCTTTCTTTTCTTTTTTTTTAGGTTTTTCAAGATAGGGTCTCATTCTGGTCTAGGCTGACCTGGAATTAACTCTGTCATGTCAGGGTGGCCTTGAACTCATGGCAATCCTCCTACCTTTGCCTCCCGAGTGCTGGGATTAAAGGGATGTGCCATGGTTCTTTCTTTCTTTCCTTTGCTTCTGGCCATGAGGTAAAGGCTTCCTGGACCACGTGCTCCCACCATGATGGGTTGCTTTGCTATTGCTCCAGAAGCTATGGACTAAAACCTCCAAAATGGTAAACCTAAGCAAATGTTCCTTCTTTTTTTTTTTAATTAATTAATTTATTTATTTGAGAGCGACAGACACAGAGAAAGACAGATAGAGGGAGAGAGAGAATGGGTGTGCCAGGGCTTCCAGCCTCTGCAAACGAACTCCAGACGCGTGTGCCCCCTTGTGCATCTGGCTAACGTGGGATCTGGGGAACCGAGCCTCGAACCGGGGTCCTTAGGCTTCACAGGCAAGCACTTAACCGCTAAGCCATCTCTCCAGCCCCAAATGTTCCTTCTTTAAGTTGATTACTTCTGATGCCTTATTATGGTAACAAAAAGTTGACTAATGATGGGAATTGGTCCAGGGGATACAGAACATCCCCCAGGAATCAACACTTCAGCTGAGATCTGTAAGACAACTTGCCATTAGCTAAGCACAGGGTCAGGGGAAAAGGATTCCCCAGAAAGCAGAGACAGTGCTTATATGTGCATCAAGGAAGGGACAGAATACACAGAGGTCCTTAGTGGAGAAGGTACTTGCCTACTCAAGATGCCTTAGGATCAGAAAGCAGATCCATGTCTGAGCCTTGGGCATATGAGGTGACAACATAGATCTCAGTGCAATGAGAAATCTCACTGGTATTTTATAGGCAAGAGATAGCAATAGATATTTGATTTCAAAAGTTTTCTCTGGATGTTGGGGTAAATTGGTCAAGCTGGTCAAGACAAGAGTTGGAAACTTGTTAGAACCATCCCATCCAGAATTGTTCTTCTTTTGTTCCTTTTTCATCAGTCTTTCAAGGGCATTCTGGGTTATTATACTTAGTATTTATTGCCTTTGTTTCTAAGTATAGTAAATATCATTAGCCAAATTCTAACCTGTGTGAGATTTGCAGCACTCCTTCTCTCTGTTGATGGTTTCACTTTCTGTTGTTTCATCTAGCCATGGCCAACTGCAGTCTGAAAATTTTAAATTGAAAATTCCAACAGTAAACCATTCATAAGCTTTAAAGTGTAAGCATTCATTATTGTTCATTGTTATAGTTCTATTTTATGATTAGTTATTGTTGCTCGTCTCTTATTGCACCTACTTAGAAAGCAAAATATCATGTATGAATCTACATGAAACGTGTATGCATATCTGTAATTTAAAAAAAATTATTTATTTATTTATGAGGGAGAAAGGGATAGAAAGAAAGAGAGAATGGGCTCACCAGGGCCACTAGCCACTGCATACAAACTCCAGACACATGTGCCCCTTGTGCATCTGGCTTACGTGGGTTCTGGGGAATTGAACTTGGGTCCCTAGGCTTCACAGGCAAATGCTATAACCACTAAGCCACTTCCCCAGTCCCCCATATCTGTAATTTTAAGCATGGCCTGGAGGTCTTGGGACACAGTGTTTGTGCTTAGGGATCAAAGTTGAAGGTGGATGGGTGGTATCTCCATCTTTAGTTCATGACTTCTGTCAGTTAGTCATGGAGTCCCATGACATACGCATTCCAGTATTTCCTGTGCATACAAAGCACATTTTGACCTCGTCAGTAGTTTTCATTGATCTCATTCAAAATGTTGGACTTTTTTTTTTTTTTTTTTTTTTTTTTTTTACATTTATATTCATTCTATTCAGGTCACCTACATTGGCTTTAAAACAGCTTACTTCTGCTGGCTGTAAAACAGTTCACTTCCACCAGCTATAAAACACCTCACCTCCACTGACTGGAAAACAGTTCACCTCCACTGGATATAAAAAAACCCTCACCTCCACTGGCTACAAAACAGCTTACCTCCACTGGCTGTCCTCCATTAGCTGTAAAACACCTCACCTCCCCTGGATGTAGAATAGTTCATCTCCACTGGCTGTAAAACACCTCACCTCCCCTGGTATAAAACAATTTCCCTCCCCTGTCTATAAAACGCCTTCCCTCCACTGGCTTGTACTTATTAGGCTGGAAGCAAACATCATTCAAATCTTTTGTCCCAGTGCTTGAAGTTTTGTTGGACATATGGTGCATGTTGAATGCATAGTCAGCAAACCAATGATTATAAAATTTTGGTGTAGCAACCAGGCACATGGTACTGGAAAATACTTGTTGAATTCAGTAGACTCTTTTAGAACTTGGACAATAACAGATGACTCTGAGTGAATGTGCACATATTATGCATGCTTAACACTTAATATTGAATGTTTCCATAGAGCCAGTTAGATGTAAAACTCTTGACATGTTTTTATCTGTTTCTTTTAGTTTTTCTACACCTCAAAAAATGTTTTTGTTTGTTTGTTTAAAACTAAACCCAGTGGATTAAGCCATCTGCCTACTGTTTTCAGAATGAAAGAATTGTTTCCTCCCAAATGAAAATAATTTTTCCCAAATGAAAATAATTTCTACTAAACAAAATATCCTAGACTATAAACCCTTAGGGGGCAAGAATGAATATTTGCCAATATTTGTCATTTAATTTTTTGTCTCATAAAATGCAAAGCCAGGTGTCCGGGAGGCACTGGTGTTATGACGAAGCCTCTTGAAAGCTCTTTCCATTTATCAGATCCTATATTTAGCAACTCCCTAAGTTTTAAAAATGGATCATTTTGTTTCTCACATTGCCAGAGTATTATCCATATTTAACAACAAAATTTGAAAAAAAAATTTTAAAAATGGTTTTAAAACTAGACATGAAATAAGCTCTTAGTCTCTGAGATTTCCCCTTTGTTTCAAGTTTACTTTTGTTATTCATTCAGTTCTAACAAGTTTCTTAAAAAATATTTTATTTGTTTATTTTCAAGCAGAGAGATAGAGATATTCCGGGGGGGGGGGAGGGAGAGAGAGAGAAATAATATGAATATGGGAAGGTCAGGGCCTCTGGCCACTGCAAAAGAACTCCAGATGCATGTGCCACTTGGTACATCTGGCTTACCTGGGTACCCTGGTTGTTAGGTTTTGCCAGCAAACACTTTAGCCACAGAACCACATCTCCAGCTTAGCAGAGTTTTAAGGCACATGTTGAGTTGCTTGTACTTATAAAGTTCATTTAGTGCAAAGCACACTAAATTCTCATGTATTTTCTTTAAATTTTTTATTTATTTATTTGAGAGCGACAGACACAGAGAGAAAGACAGATAGAGGGAGAGAGAGAGAATGGGCGTGCCAGGGCTTCCAGCCTCTGCAAACGAACTCCAGACGCGTGCACCCCCTTGTGCCTCTGGCTAACGTGGGACCTGGGGAACCGAGCCTCGAACCAGGATCCTTAGGCTTCACAGGCAAGCGCTTAACCGCTAAGCCATCTCTCCAGCCCAAAATTCTCATGTATTTTTGAAAATACACATGTGTGGTTAGGATAAGGACTTTTTTTATCCTTTCCATTTTCTTTCTTTTTCTTTTTTTGAATTGGAAAATGACTCAAAGATACTATTTCTCACCAAACCATTTTCTTTCTTTAATAATCATTAGTTCTAAGTTTTATGTAGTTCTAAGTAGATGGTCAGCACAGTGGATAGACGTATTATTTACCAGTGCAAAGAGAGTGGGTGGAGATGGCAAGTCCTGTTTTTGGAGTTTACACTATGTGTCCAGTGCTTTATGCATTGACTAGCTTAATGCTCATACCAACCCTAAGATGTATTTCCTGGCCACACAGATATTCTTAGAGATGAGACTTGCACCATTTGGCTTCCTTCACCTCTTTCAACTGATAAACTCCCAGGGAAGTTTGGCTATAATGCTGTGAGTATTTGACACATACAAAATTAGTTCAGCATGGAAAATTCTGGAAAAGCGAATGACTGTGTATTAGACTTCATCCATATGACAGAATATCTGATGTCAGCAATTCTGGGAGGAAAGATACAGTTTTGGACTATGGATTTAGTCCACAGTTGCTTGGCAGCAATTGTGGCAGCAGGAGTGTGTGGGCCATTAGCAGCGGGTAGGGGAACAAGATACAGACCCCAAGGAAACACCTCCAATCACATACTTTCTCTGTCTCGGCCCTGCCTCCTACCTTATATCAGTTCCTAGTAATGACATGATATTATGAACCCATTAAGTGGTTAGGATCCAGCCACTTCCTCAAAGCCTTTCAACTGGCAACCGGGCCTCCAGTGCATGAGCTTGTGGGGGGGGGGGACACATTTTGTATTTAGACCATAAAAATGGTGTATGGTAGAATTTGTCTAGTTACTGTCATTGAAACTGTCCTTACTCTGGGATTTGTACATATGGCTCTGACTTAGGGCAAGAGATAGTTTGATGATTTTTTTTTTTTTTTACTACTAGCCCCATTATAATATTTTTTATCAGCAGATTGCTGAAGACATGCCAATAACTTCTCATACCTAAGCTGATCATGATGCACTCCTTGGGTCTTACTGCTAGTGAGCTGCTGCTAACCTTCTCTGGGCTGAGGGTGTGAGGAAGGAACCTTGGGAGTGCAGTTTGTAGTGGCTCATCATGAATGAGTCAGTTACCATTATGTGCTTCCTTTTAAAGTTTTAAATGACATAAAACTGAGAAGCTGGAAGTGTCCCAGTGTTTCTGGCAAAACTAATTTTGAGAAGTGTATATTGAACTGCTATATTGTGGTTAAAACCATAAACTTTCAAATATAGAGAATGAAGTTGACATGTTGAACTTAATTCACAACTGGTTGCTGGTTGGGCACATTGATGCATATCATAGTAGCTATTTTGGAAGGGTAGTTTATTTTTGTATGTTGACGTAGGGTCTCTCTCTAGCCCAGGCTGACCTGGAATTCATTATGTAGTCTCAGAGTGTCCTCAAACTCATAGTCCTCCTCCTAACTCTGCCTCCTGAGTGCTGGGATTAAAGGCATGTGCAGCCATGCCTGGCTAGGGGTAGTTGTAATTCAAAATGAATTACACAAAAAGGAATGGACTCTATACATGAATACATATAAACATATAAATCTTCAAAAAACTGTAGAGAACATGTATACACCTGTTCCACCAGGCCCTGCCAAGGAGTGTTTTCCTCTCTCTTTCGTATTTTTGAAAAGATTTTATTTTATTTTTTTATTAAAGACAGGGAGGGAGAGAGAGAATGGGCACACCAGGGCCTCTAGCCACTGCAAATCAACTCCGTTTGCATGCACCACCATGTGTATTTGGCTTACGTGGGATTTGGAGAATCGAACCTGTTTGTTTGGTTTTTCAGGGTAGGGTCTTAGAGTAGGTTAGGTTGACCTGGAATTTACTATGTAGTCTCAGGCTGGTCTAGAACTCACAATGATCCTCCTACCTATGCCTTCTGAGTGCTGGGGTTAAAGGCGTGCACCACCATGCCTGACTTCATCTCTTCAGTCAGTGCATACCACTACCCTGAACTTGCTGTCACTGAGAAAAATTCTCACAGCTCAAATGAATACAGTTGCCTTATTTATATCTTCTTTCATATATTTGTATATCTTAATAAGTTATTGTTCAGCATTAACATTTTAAAAAATTTTATAGAAATACAAAACCTTGGTATATTATTCTTCTCTTATCACTGCAAATGTACTCTAGAGGAACTGAAACTAGGCATGCAGGCCTTGCAAACAAGTACCTTTAACTGCTCAGCCATATCCCAGCCTTGCATTCTCTTTCTTAGTTTGTTCTTTTCTCTTAACATTAGGATCTTGAGATTTATCTTTGCTAGGGTATGTTCTGGCCATTAATTAATTTTTGCTCTTGCATCATATCCATATATCACAGCTGGTGTATTCTAGTTTTGATCAGCATTTGTGTTGTTTGGGCTTCTGTTTCATTGTTTTTGTTCTTTTATATTACCATAGTAGTGTTTCCTTGTATCTGTGTAAAATGATTTCTTAGGCTGGAGAGATTGCTCAGTGGTTAAGGCACTTGCCTGCAAAGCCTTATGTTCCCAGTTTGATTCTCAGTACCCACATAAAGCCAGATGTACAAGGTTGTGCATGCATCTGGAAATTGTTTGCAGTATCCAGAAGCTCTGGTGATGCCATTTTCTCTGTCTCTCTTCTCTCTAACCCCCTCTGCTTGCAAATAAGTAAATAAATAAATTAAAAAAATTTCTTGAGGGCACATAAACAAGAGGAGAATTTATTGTCCATCAAATGCTCCTCTTCAATTTTATTAGATAATGTAAAGTTTTCAGTAGCAGTTGTATTAACTTAAACCTTCGTTTCTTCATTTACTCAATATTGCCAGACTCCTAAACTTTTGCTCATTTGATGAATATACAGCTGGCATTTCAGGGCTGGAGAGATGGCTTAGCCACTAAGGCTAAGTACTCATGTTTGAATCTTCAAGTCCCACGTAAGTCAGATGCACAGTGATGCAAGCACACAAGGTCACATGTAGAGCAGGGGTCTGGAGTTCTATTGCAATGGCTGGAGGCCCTGGCGCACCAATTCATTCCTTTTCTCTCACTCTTGCATTAAGGAAAAAAAGGCTGTTGGGCTTCCCTAAAAATAAATGGCATTTAATTGTAGGTTTCAGTTTGTATTTTCTTTATCTCTGAGTAGTCTGAGCATTTCATATGTTTACAGAACATTTATGGTACTGTAGTGATGTGCTTCTTTAAGCATTTTGCCAATTCTTATTTTGAATTGTAGTTTACTTACTGATTTTTCAAAAGATTTAAGATGTATTGTGGACTCAATCCTCACTTGGTGGTATTCTCAATGAATATAAAAGTTTCTAAATTTAGTGAAGTTGAGCTTGTAAATTACTTTATCATGTGTTATGCTTTATGTATCACAAGAAATCACTCTTTGTCTCAAAGTGGTGAAAAAGTTAACCTTTTTTTTTTTTTAATTTATTTTTACTTTTTCAAGGTAGGGTCTCACTCTAGCCCAGGCTGACCTGGAATTCACTAAGTAGTCTCAGGGTGGCCTCGAACTCACAGCGATCCTCCCACCTCTGCCTCCTGAGTGCTGGGATTAAAGGCGTGCGCCACCACGCCCGGTAACCTTTTTTCTAAGAAGTCTTAGCATTCTTCCTTTCATACTTAAGTCTTTAGTCTACTGGCACTCAATCCCAAGGGTTTTTTTTTTTTTTTTTTTTTGAGTGCTACAGAGATTTACTTTTTACTTGAGAATAGATAACTAGGATCTAAAACCACTTATTGAAATTAGTTTCCTATCAATGTGCAAATCATTGACATGCATATATGTGATTTTCTTTCTTCTAGACTTTCTATTCTATTATTTTGATTAATTTTACTTCTATTATATCTGTCTCTTCATGAACACATTGTGGTGTTAATATTTTTATAAAGTCTTATGTCTGGGGATGGAGGAATGGCTTAACAGCTACAGCACTAACCTGCAAAGCTAAAGGACCCAGGTTCAATTCCTCAGGACCTGTGCAAGCCAGATGCACAAGGTGGCGCATGCTACTGGACTTCGTTTGTAGTGGCTGAAGGCCCTAGCATGTCCTTTCTCTCTCTCCCTCTTTCTCTCTCAAATATAAATCAAAAATAAAAAAACATAAAGTTTTACATCTGACAAGCAAACACCACTGAAGGTGATGAAATTAAAAGCTTAGAGCTTGGTCATGACATGGGATTTCAGTTTCGTTTTCATTTTTACCCCCAGAACTTTTAATGAGTATTTTTTGTTATTGTGAGATCTGATATTCATTTAAAATAATTTTTAAAAAAAGATCCAAGTTTCAATATATCTTTAGTAGTAAATTTTCATAGGTACTATAAGAAACTGTATTGACAAAAATAAAAGGGTGGCATTCTGTGAGAAGCTGCTATAACTGGGACTGTCTATGAAACTTGATGAAACTGTATCTAGATCTTTATATGTTTTTGGCCTCTGTTCACTTAGACTTCTAAGTACCCAGAACTGATATACTTTTTAATATTTTTATTTATTATTTGGCATCCAGAGAGAGAAAGACACACAGAGACAGAGAGATAATGGACTGCTGCAAATGAGCTTAGGATGCATGTGCCCCTTTTGTGTATGTGGCTTTATGTGGGTATTGGGGAATCAAACTTGGGTTGTTAAATTTTGCAGACAAGTACCCTAGCCACTGAGCAATCTCTGTATCCCCAGAACTGAATTTTTGAAATAGTTCTTGTCTGTTTCATTATTGCTATTACTATTTTTGAGGCAGGGTCTTTATATGTACCTCAGGCTGGGCTCAAACTAATGATCTTCCTGAGTTCTGGGATTATAGCCATTCACCATTGTACCTGGCTCCTTCCTGAATAAACTTTTTCATATTGAGTTTGAGAAAAGTAAATGTGAATGAAGCATAGAATGGAATGAGAACTACATATACCTTAATAAAAAGTTATACTGGGGTTGGAGAGATGGCTTAGCGGTTAAGGTGCTTGCCTGCAAGGCTTAAAGACCCAGGTTCCATTCTCCAGGTACCACATAAGCCAGGTGCACATGATGGTACATGCATCTGGAGTTTTTTTTTTTTGCAGTGGCTAAAGTCCCAGCACACTCATTCTTTCTCTTGCTTCCCCCCCCTCTCTGTTTCTAATAAATAAATGAAAAAAACATTATACTGAACAAAATTATCTACAGGATGTCATGAATGCCATCCTGTGCTGCTGGTGGAAACTGTCAATTGATCCTCATCAAGAAACTGGGCAAACTGGGCACAACTCTATACCAAGTATAGCATAACCATTTTATTATCCATACTGTGGGGGCAACCTATGTGCTCAGAATTTAGGTTCTGATGGCTCGTTCATGCCATAGGAGCCCAGATGTTCATATAGGAAGGGATAGATATGTTTTCTGTTGTTATTTTTGCATAGTTAGAAGTACATCCTGGGTTCCCCTTCCTACATTGTTTAAGTCCTGCTGGCCTTTTTCCTGTGCTCACCTGCATTTATATGGTTACTTCTTACATGCCTTTTTTTATTTACAATTTTTTTGTTTATTTTTTATTTATTTGTTTGAGAGTGACAGAGAGAAACAGGCAGATATATAGAGAGAGACAATGGGTGTGCCAGGGCCTCCAGCCACTGCAAACGAACTCCAGATGTGTGTGCCCCCTTGTGCATCTGGCTAAAATGGGTCCTGGGGAATAGAGCCTCAAACCAGGGTCCTTAGGCTTCACAGGCAAGTGCTTAACCACTAAGCTATCTCTCCAGCCCTTACATGCCTTTTTTATTGATAATTTTCATACTTGTACTCTTGTAGTAAGCTCCTTGTTGCTGAGACAAACATCCAACCAGACACAGCTTATGGGAGGAAGAGAGTTTATTTCAGGATTACAGAATCCAGGGAGACACTATAAATGTCAGAAAAAGCTGGCTTACTACTATAGGTCCAAGCAGAGAGCTTTCACCAACAAACAGCATCACAAACCACCAAAGCTCTAATTGCTCTCTCCACACCTTTGGGCTGGAATTCAGATATACTCTTAAGCACACATTAGGGTTGGACTCCAGGATCTGCCCTCCATGACACCTCCTCCAGCCAGGAGCTAGAGACCCAAGTTATAAGCTTACTTAAAAAAATATTTTATTTATTTATGAGAGAGAGAGAGAGAGAGGAAGAAGAAGAATGGGCATGTCAGGGCCTCCAGCTATTGCAAACGAACTCCAGACACATGTGCCTTTTTGAACTTCTGGCTTATGTGGGTCTCAGAGAATTGAACTAGGGTTCTTTGGCTTTGCAGGAAAGTGCCTTAATCGCTAAGCCATCTCTCCAGCCTACAAGCTTACTTTTTTTTTTTTTTTGGATTTTCGAGGTAGGATCTCACTGTAACCCAGGCTGACCTTGAATTCACTATGGAGTCTCAGGGTGGCCTCAAACTCATGGTGATTCTCCTACCTCTGCCTCCTGAGTGCTGGGATTAAAGGTGTGTGCCACCATGTCCGGCCTTACAAGCTTACTTTTAATAATGTACTTGAGTCTATGCCATATATTTAAATCATCATATTTAAACCACCACATTCTGCCCCTAACCCCCATAGATTCATGACCATACTACAATGAAAATTATATCTAGGTCAACTTCAAAGGTCCCCATAAGCTCTATCACCTTTAAGACTATTTAAAAGTCCCAAGTATCATCTGAGATTCAAGATTGTCTCTTAACTGTGACACCTGTAAAATCAGAACAAGTTATATGCTTCCAACACACAATGGCATAGAGTAAACATTTACACTGTAAATGTATAACAAGAAAAGACTGGAGCAGTGCAAAAATTAATAACCAGTAGGCAAACATTGAACATCTGCAGTTTAAGTTCAACATCCATAGCCAGTGATGACAGGCTTTGGATTTTCTATTTCTATCCCTTCAGCTGGGCTGAATAGCCAGGAGAAAAACTCTTATTCCAAGACAACAGCACTTCATGGTAGCCTTTGCAAAGTCCTGGTACATACAAAACATCTTTGAGTCTCCACTGCAAACCACAGTTCCTTCTCACAGCTCCATACAATGGCCTTTGTGGCCTCCAATACAAGGTTTATTTCATCCCTGTTTCCCATTCTGCATACCAGCAATAGTTTCTGGAACCTCATACAATGGCATCATTGGCCTCTACCCAGGGACATCATCCTGTTTCACATGTCACATTTCAGCAGTGGCTCCTGGAACCATATGCACTTTATGACCCACTTTCCTACATTTTCCCTGTTTCCAAAATCAATACCAGGTGTGTGCAGCAGCACAGCCAATTTGTTAATCCAGGTAGGAAATAAATCTTGACCTTGAGCCGGTTACTTCTTTAGACTTTAAACTTGCTTGAATTTTTCCAACTCTAAATCCTACATTTTTAAGTTCTATAACTTCTACCAAGCATACCCATCCATTATTTTTAAATTCAGCCTTGATCTAACTCTCTGGATATGGGCAGCAGAACATATCCAGCCTTTATGCCAGTAGCCCAATTCCAAAAAAGTTTTCTGCCTCCTCTCCTTCCCTTTTGAAAGATCATAATCCAAGCCTACAAATGTCATTCTCTCTTTGTTTTAGCATTTTAAAACTCTCACCAGAATATCCCATGAAACTTTGTTTACCACACTGATAGGCTTCTTCAGTTTCAAGTACCAAGTCCTTCCACATTTCTCCAGCTAAGAAGTTCAAAAAGACAAAAATCCACAAGGTCAGATTCATCACAGCAATATCCCATTTCTCTGGTACCACATTAACTGCTATAGTCAGCTCCTTGCTGTTGAGACAAGCATCCAGCCCAACACAGCTTATGGGAGGAAGAGGGTTTATTTCAGGCTTACAGAGTTCAAGAGAATACCATCAATGGTGGAAGAAGATTGGTCCCTTTAATAGATCTAAGCAGAGAGACATTACCAACAGCCATCACCACAACCATGAACAGCTAGCTAGTACAAACTACCAGAGCTCAAACCTTAGGATCTTCCCCCAGTGACACCTCCTCCAGCTAGGCAGTTGGAAAACCAAGTGAAAACCTTAATTTAATAAAACACCTGAGTCTGTGGGGCCATATACTTAAATTATCATATTCAAACTATTTTTGAATTATTTTGTTCATAATCCTCTCTATTATTTTCTTTTATTCCTCCTATCCCACATCCTTTCTAAATAACCCCTTCTTTTCCAACTAGTTCTTTTAATTTGATGTCTTCTTGCTTTTGGCTTTGTCCATCACACATAATGACATGTTGATGGGCTCACCCTTTGTGCAATTAACAACAGCCACCATGAGGTCACAAATGCAATGGTCACTTCATGTACAGAAGACAGTGTTGTCAAGTACTCCTCTGGCCATTACACTCTTTCTGTCAACTCTTTTGCAATATTTCCTAAGCCTTGGAGGGAGTGGTAAATATGTTTTATTTGATGTAAAGTACTTAATTGAAACTGTTACTCAGCACTTTGATGACTCTGAAGACTCCTCAGTAAAAAAAAAAAGTATAAAAAGTAGTTATCTATAAAAAGAAGCTTCTTTGACTGAAAGTGAAAGCAGCACTAATCTATGGACATAAACCTAAACAGAGGACAATATGATGGGCACAACATATCCATTTAGCCAAACAACAATAGCAGCTTTAGCCTAGGGCCTATGGCTTTCCCAACCTTGGACTTTTGACTAGGTTTTCAGAACCAGACATAAATTTGCTCTCGTGGAACAGGCTTCAAATCACATCATCTAGAAGTTGGTTATCCCCATAACAGTCATGCTATTATTGAACTGGTGGATACAACATATACTGTCTGGATGTCCAGATGTGTAGATCTTAGTGTCCACTCTGGTTAGGATTATTGATGATTATTTTTCCCCAACAGCCTGCATATCACTTTCAGCATTATGATAGCTATCTAACATGGAGGATGATTCCAACTCTGATCCAGCAAACATTTTTTGTTTTGAGGTAGGGTCTGACCTGAAACTCATTCTGGAGCCCAGGCTGGCCTTGAATTCATAATATCCTTCCACCTCAGCCTCCCTTCCCCCCAGTGATGGGATTAAAGGCTTGAGCCACCATGCCCAACTATATCAGTGTCTTTAAACTGCTGGAAAATGTCAGACATTAGAATACTGGTTAACCCAAGGCTTCTGCAAATGAGCAGAACGTTAATTTTTTCCACATAATATGTGCCTTGACATCCCTTGTTCTACTCAATTGAAAATGCACTTCTGTACTTGTTTGAGTTCTCTTTATCAGCCCAGTGTTTACCAATTGTACTTCTGAGTGAGTTGGCATTCTGCTCTGTAGAATCTGGTTTGATAATCTGGGAATACATTTGCCATCTATTTGCTTATCTCTGAAACATTTCGTCTATTTCTAATGTGAGCCAAGTGAGCCTGTCTTATCTGTCCAACTGCCTCTCGCCTTGTCAGTAGGAGAAGTGTTCATTTCTGACAGGTGGAGAAACTCCTCGATGATCTGACCTGAAAGTACATTTTCTGTTGAGTAGAACAAGGAATGTCAAGGCACATCTTATGCATAAAAATTAACATTCTGCTTATTTTAAGAAGCTCAAAGAAGGTGCAGGTTAACCATTTTATTATCCTCACCGTAGGGCAACATAAGCCCTGAGAATTAGTGTCTGATGGACCACAGATGACAGAGGAACCTAGATATTCATGCATGAGACATTATTTCTGTTGTTAGAGCAGAAACTGTACATACTCTATAGCTGATATACTTACCTTAAAAAGCACAGCAAGACTGAACCTCTTTGCTTCTAGGTTTGACCACTGAGGAAGAATTATTTATAAATCCAGGAATAAGCAGAGCTATAATGTTTCTCCTACTATATAAGGAGAATGAGAGTGGAATTTACATTTCAAACAAAAGCAAAAAGAGCAATATTTAGTCTCAGCTAACAGACTTTCCCGACGCCCTATTGTAACTTAAGTGCACGGGTGGCAGCTTTTCACTCATAAAAAATAGTTGTTACAGAGCACATACCACTAAGTGAACCAAATGCACAAAGTGGGGTTTTCTGTTTAAATAAATAAGCGCCATTTGACATCTGGTGAAAATATCTTCCCAGCACCCTTTGTTCTCTTCAGCTTCTATCCACGAGGTTTTAGAGTTGAGAAACTGCCCTGCTAGGAAAGGAAGCACAAAAAGAAGCATGACTATTAGTTTTCCTTTGCAGCAAATGTCTGAAAATCTCACATCTAGAGTCTGTAGTTATTATAGGGTTTGGCGTGTGGGTGGCTGAAAATATGGTACTTGGCCTTTTGGTGCCAAACTTTCACGCAGCTTCAGCTGTCTGTATACAAAAGACATGGCAGAATGTGTTGCTTTACTTTTAATATTCGGAATTGTTCACCATGCCAGTAGAATAGTGAATATGTGGATGGTACTGTTGATCTTGGAGCCTGCCAGTCTCATAGAATCTTAATTGATGAAGATGCTGTTAGGAATAGAGTGAGCATGTGGGTGGGGGAAGGCGTAGCGAGAGTCTGCAAACTGGAGAATGCAGCACTGGGTGCCATTCTCTCTTGAATCCTCTTCTCACCCCCCACATCCTATTTTTCACTGCTTCCCTCTTTCCTGCCTCAATAGCTTTGGTTTACTTTCATCCCTGATGTCCATGAAAATAGAAACTTAATGTCAAGTATCAAAATTGCCTAGTGGGTATTCTTTGGTTGAGTTTCTTCACATCTTTTTAGGTTTGGGGGAATTTAAAAAAAGGGGGGTGCTGGAGAGATGGCTCTGCAGGTAAAGGTGCTTTCTTGCAAAGCCTGATGACCCCGGTTCAATTTCCCAGTATCCACGCAAAGCTAGAGATACAAAATAGTGTATGTATCTGGAGTTTGTTTGCTACCTGGAGTTTGTTTGCAGTGGCAAGAGGCTCTGGAATATTCGTACTCTCACTCTTCTCTCTCTCTCTCTGCTTGGTGATAAATAAAACTATTAAAAAAACCCCAAACAAACAAAATGGAGGTCTTCAACTTTTGGTGGAAGCCTGATACCTTGCAAACCTTGAGGTAGAACTGCGACTGTGAGATATGATAGCAGTCTGCATTTCTGGTTTCCATTTTTAGCTCTCACCTTCTCTGTCTCACATTTTTTTTTCTAGGTCTGTTCTTTCTCTACATTTATTTGTAAATTAAAAATTTATTTGTAATTAAAAAGTACTTAAAATCTTCCGGAGAAATTAAGAAGAGTGGCTAGATGGCTAAGCCTTGTTACTATAGAATAGTGAGCAGGAGACAAAACCTGTACAACTTCAGTTTAGACACTTTACATTTGCCAGAGTTTGTTTTTTTTATTGTGAATGCACACCCGCTTATGCACGTGCGCACACACACACACACACACACACACACACACACACACACAATGTCAAGTGAACATGGCACTAAGTACATTCACAGTGTGGTTTGATTTTCACCTCCGTCGGTCTTGATACTTTTCTTATCTGGCAAAATTGACACTCTTCACCCGTTAACAACTCCCCTTTTTCTTTCTCCTCCCAGCCCCAGATGACCACCACTCTGCATGCTTTCTATGTGACGTTGACTACTCCAGGTACCTGGTGCAAATACAATTATACAGTATTGACCCTTTTTGCTGTCCCTCATTTCTCTTGGTCTAATGTCCTCAAAGTTTTCCCATATTGGACTTAGATTCCTTCTTAAGGCTGACTAAAATTCCACTGTGGATGCTTGAACCACAAGTGTTCATTTATTTCAAAAGTTAATTCTACCATTTGAATGTAGTGAATAGTGCCATTATGAATGTGCAGGTATCTTTTTGAGCACCCGCTTTCATTTCTTTTTGGGTACATATCCGGAGGTGAGATTATTAGAGCCTATGGATCTATGGTGTATTTTGAAGGCACAGCAAATTGAGCTTTGAGGTTTCTGGCCATCATTGCAAAGAAGGAAACAATGCACGGTCAGTACCCGCAGAGAAAACACAGTTGAGTTTGTGAGACTAGAGAAGACGAGAAGGTGCTGTGTACTGCACTGGCTGACTCGCGGCCCACTGCCCACGTCAATAAAAGGCGAGCGTCCACGCCTGCTCGGCATGCGGTGACCAGTGAGCGCGCGTGGTCCTGGGCTGAGGTGCGCTGGGTCCCTGCAGAATGGAAACTCAGAAGAAGAAAATGGCCAGGAAGGACCAGGATGATTAAGAAACACAGTGAAGGGAAGAAGGGCACTGTCCTTAAGCAATCATCCTTGGCACACTGCCTCCCCCCCAACACCGCAACTGTTTCTTGATGGGGACTACGGTGCTGACTTCAGGTGGGCCATTCAAGCACCCCCAAAGCTGCTGAATGTCCAATTTGGAGTTCGCACATTCTGCAGTGCCTACCTGGTGTTTTTATTAGAAACTCACCTCACCTTGTCTGCTGAGGGGAAAGAAAAGGGAAGTGATACCCCAGAGCCGGGCAGGCCCATGGAATGGCAGAGCTGCTGGAGGATGCTGCGGTAATGAAATGCATGGCCAGCACCGATAATCATCGTCGCAGCCCCGGCTCCCGGGTGATTTGTGCCATCAGGAGCGCGGGCCGCTGACATCCCAGGAGGCTAGCGGCATCGGTGACTGCCCGGCCCTGATTGGGGCAGTGAAATATTGCTGGCAAAAATTAAAAGGTCCCCGTGTCAAAATAATTCATGATATGCATATCTTCCATTCTGATGAAACGGCTGATATCTGGATTAGCAAGATAATAAAACTGATCAGGCTACAGTTAAACAATTTAAGTTGGAGAGCTGTTCATTTTGTAGGTGTCACTTGTCAGATCAAGAGGTCAAAGCAGAATGAAAGGCTCTCCCCGGTAACCTTCCCATGATGTGGTTCTGGAGGGCTCTTCACGATTCTCGAAGTTTTCATCATCCGCCTGCCGAGTAGCATTACCGCGGCAGGCTGTATTCTGACATTCAAATCCCCCGAATGACAGGCCATTAGGGGAGCGAGAGCTCTTCATACATTCAGCCTCGTATCTCTGACCTGTAATGTGAACTGATAGTGATATTGTAATTGAGTGAGTCTGAGAAAAAAGGAGGGGGGAGTCTTTATTAAAACATGGGGTTGGAGAGGAAAGCGTTTACATTTCTTATGATTTGTAGGTTTGGAAGAGAAGGTTTTGGGTGCTGATTTATTTCTGTTCCTGTGCGTCTGAGGGATGCCCTAGTGTTTATTTGGTGTGCCCATAATTTGAGATAACACTGCCTCTTCCCCAGCCTCCACTCCATGTGCTGAGCAGGCACAGATCAGAAGAGATTTGCTCCATAAAGGACAAAGCTTTGAATGAACAAAACGGACCTGGGTGCAACTCGAGGGCAAGACTGCCACTCAGGGTGCTTGCTGGTAACTTCGGGGTCACAGACACTGCTGGCCTGTCCTTCCTGAGCCAAGTCAAAGACTCAGGGAGAAGCGGCCTTGGTGCTAGTGTCCTTGCTACGTTGTGGGACAGTGTCAGGCAGTGAGTGAGTAACTGAATATTCATTAATCCCAGCATATCAAGGGATTCCTTTCAAGCGATCTCCTGATCTAAGGGAGCAATTTTGCCTGATTGTTGTGCTTGACAACAACCCGACTCTTTAGTGACCACCAGGGAGCTCATGTGTAGGTAGGTGTGCAATCTCTGTGTGTGCATATGTGTGGAGTAGGCATCGTATCAGGCATTCCAACAGTGAAGCTCTGGGATGAATTTTAGCACTGACACACTAAGTGGTCCTGGGCAAGTTAACTAGCACGTCTGTCTGTAAATGTTGTCATGGTGCCATGGCATAGCAGACCCGATGAGAGGGGCCACAAGGATCACTGTAATCTACTCCAGGAACAGAAGATGTTATTAGTAGAAACAGGAATGCCCAATGCTTAGCCCCATGACAATGCAACAGTTTGTGTACATTTACTGGGTATTAAGAGTCACACTTACCTCCTTCAAAATTTGAGATGTTTTATAAGAATACCCCATAGGAAAGATGGTGCCTTTAGACACTTTAGAAACAATTATCTTTAGCTTCTGTGCAGTTCTTTCCATTACAGGCAATTTTTAATTTTGTACACTTTTCTTGAGCAAAAGCTCTATGTGCGGAAGAGATATAGCCTTCACCAAAACTGAAGCTAGAAAATGTTGCTTTTGTGTGGGGGGGTGGAAAGGGGAAGAGCAAGATGATGTAATTGTCAAAAGCAAGACAGCAATGAGGGAGAGTAGAGGCAAGGACAGCATGAGATTTTGACTTAAGAAATTGGGCAGATTAGTGATGGCACATTTTTAGAGATAATGGATGCTGGGAGATGGGTGGTTGGATGGTCTCTGGGTATAATAATTAAAAATTCTGTTTGGGACTATTCATTCTAAAATATCCATTGTGTTTTTCTTTTTTACATGCTACATAAGAGACTTACTTTTATATTTAGAGCAAGATAGTGATGTGAAATGGTATACATATACTCCCACCTGTGGACATACATGTGTACTAGATAGATTTAGGAGCTCTGGAAAGCCTGTGAATCAAGGCTAAGTATACTAAATTATAAATATTATAAGTGTTGGTGAAGTGAATAAATTGTAAACAATGATCAAGAATTTGCATAAATTTGACAAACATATAAAGCATACTGTATAATGCCAGCATATGAATATGTAAACAGTTCTTTGGATACTCTTTATGAGAAAAGCCCCAATATATAACTATAGGGCAGAATGAACCTTGTAGACTAGGGTCATAAAAAAATGCTCCCTGCAGGACCTTAGCTGAGAAAGAACAAGGAAAATGTGTTAATGGATGGGAACTACATGAGCATATCCAAGGAGGAAAACATCATCTGTGACTCCTTCAGGTATACAGGTGACTGGAGATATATTCAAATATGGATTTCTGGTATAAAGGTAAAGTTGGGCTGGAGAGATGGCTTAGTGGTTAAGCGCTTGCCTGTGAAGCCTAAGGACCCCGGTTCAAGGCTCGGTTCCCCAGGTCCCACGTTAGCCAGATGCACAAGGGGGTGCATGCGTCTGGAGTTCGTTTGCAGAGGCTGGAAGCCCTGGCACGCCCATTCTCTCTCTCTCCCTCTGTCTTTCTCTGTGTGTCTGTCGCTCTCAAATAAATAAATAAATAAAAATTTAAAGGTAAAGTTAACTACTATGTAGAGACAGAAGTAAAGCATACTTGAAATGGTGGAAGAACAGGAAATAGTTGTGTGGGCAATGTAACCCCACCTCCATGTGTTTTTATGTACTGATGATGTTTCAAGGGCTTTGATAGGCCTCTGAGTCAAGGGTAGACAAGTTGGATCTCATTGCCATTCAACAAGCAAACTCACTGTTGCATACAGTAACAAACCAATAATCCTAGGCACCAGGATAGCTAGCATGCACTTCTCTATGCCCTATTCGAGGATGTGTATGTGTGGTCCAGGTCTGGCCACTGGGTGCCGCCTAGTCTGGTGACATAGGAGAAACAGGAGAACTAGGAGGGAAGTGTTTGGACAAACATAACAGATAAATTACATATTTTATGTGTCCACACATTTATATCCTTGTCAAAGGCCTTTGTGGTAGTTGTGTAGTTTATCATCCAGTGAGGTAATGTGCACACTGGGAAGGTCTGGCTCAGACTGAGGCACTTACTATTAGTGGCCCTTGGTACTTTGTGTCAAGACAAAGAATCTGTAAGCAGCTGTTAGAGTCAGTCTATAACTTTGTTCCCAGTTTTGGTGTTGTTTTACATAGAATTTGATAGGGTGAAGGGCTAGACTTATAGTAGATAATCAGTGAGAATGATTTCACTGTACATATAGTTTAAAAACAATATGTGAAATTAAAATTATGTGAGGGAGTATTGTCAATGTATGTTATGCTCATATGAAAGAGAATAAAGGAGGGAAGAAGAAACAGATGACAGTGTCACCTGGTTTTGCTATGGCTGAGAGACTTTCATGGGATCCCCTAACATGTGATCTGCTTAGTGAGTTTCAGAAGAAGAGACCTTTGTCTCACTTCCAGCAAAGTGAGTGGAACACACGTCCTGAATTCATAGACTTCAGCGCCTCTCAGAAAATCATAACTTCACAAAAGGAAAAGTAGAATGCCTACTTAGGCAACACATCTACTAAATTTGGAGTGCTAAGGAGAAGATTAGGGTGCCCCTTGTGCAAGGGTGCCCACTGCGCAAGCATGCCTCCCTCCTACACAAGGATGTCCCCTGTCCAAGAATGCCTGCTGTACCAGGATGTCCAGTGCACAAGGATGACCCCTGAACAAGGATGGCCCCCAAATTCATGATGCAGTTTATTTTGAAGTGTCACACTATACCCTATAAATATTCTCAGTTACTGGATATCATCTTAATATATGCCTCAGTGGCATATGTAAATCAATTCATTTTTACTCATAGAATAAAGGGAAGTAAAGCTTGCCTCAAGTTTGTCTGTATTGAAAATAGAAAAATTTGGGCTGGAGAGATGGTTCAGTGGTCAAAAGTGCCAGCCCAGGTTCAATTCCCCAGTACCCACATAAATAAAGCCAGACACACAAAGTGGCACATGCTTCTGGAGTTTGTTTGCAGTGGTAGCAGGCTCTGGTGTGCCCATATTCACAACTCCTTCACTCCTCTTATAAGCAAATGAAAATATAAAATTTCAGTTTAAATGTCTTACATGGACCATCACCAATCACACCATTTTGTGTATGTTATGTATAATGTTATTTGTATATTTCAAATGCTGAAAGAACTTTTTATTTCCAAAAAAGAAGATAAGGTTATTTGCTGTCCTGTAATCAGTGGGTTCTGATAGCTCAGATGTGGAATCCTTAATCACATGTTCATTGTAGACCAGATACTTTTTAGGTATATTGACGAAATGTGCATCAGCTATGATCTGCCATAGTTATCCAACCCTTCAGGACTTTCTTAGACAGTAATAATGTGGACACTACTCAGAGAGGACCTAATTTAGACCTGAGTAGTTACTTAAACAAGGTATTTAGGTGTCATTTCTTATTTATTTTTTTTTTTTTACCTTGGGTTGAGATAATAGTTGTTTTTTTTTTTTTTTTTTTTTTGAGGTAGTGTCTCACTCTGGTCCAGGCTGACCTGGAATTCACTATGTAGTCTCAGGGCGGCCTTGAACTCATGGCGATCCTCCTACCTCTGCCTCCTGAGTGCTGGGATTAAAGGTGTGCACCACCACGCCTGGCTGAGATAATAGTTTTTAATCCTTGTTTTCATTACTCTATTTTCTTTAGTCCCACAATGGATAGAAGAAATAGTTCGCCGGGCGTGGTGGCACACGCCTTTAATCCCAGCACCCGGGAGGCAGAGGTAGGAGGATCGCTGTGAGTTCAAGGCTACCCTGAGACTCCATAGTGAATTCCAGGTCAGTCTGGGCTAGAGTGAGACCCTACCTCAAAAAAAAAAAAAAAAAAACCAAAACAAAACAAAATAAAACAAAACAAAAAAACAGAAGAAATAGTTCTAAATATTATCCTTCAAACATCAGAAAGAAAGAAAACTAGGAGAGAGATTATGTTTTGAAATAGTCTGGGAGATGGTACAACTCGATTTATTCTTATATATGTTGGTGCAAGAATTGTTAACATTCAAACAAAATAACTGAATTCCTGCAGGGCTACCATGCAAAGTATTATTGCTTGGTGGAGTAGAGCCTTGAACATGACAGCCTGGGTTCCAACAGCGGTGCCTTTGACTATTAGCTATGAATGGGGCACTTGCTTAGTTCTGTGTCCCCACTCTTCTTGCTTGTCCAGTGGGGAACAATGATAAGTAGTAATTCTTTCATAGGCCTGTACGAGGGGTGGTAAACTCCTAAGTGCATATAGACTAGTACTAGCCAATAGTTCACCACTGGCAGTTTTCAATTTATCACCCTCCATAGTTCTTTGTTTGATAGGACTTCACGCTCCTCCAGAGGCCTTTGTGAGGGTGTCAGCTGTTATACTGTGAGACTGGAGCATCTTATTTGAATACACGATTAGCTATACTGTTAAACATCCTCTCACAACACTGGAATAGCAGTTTGCCTATAGATCATACTCTAGGATTGGAAGAGTGAAATGGAAGAAAATTGAAGGGTGATCTTTTATGGATGGAAAAAGCTTCTGAGGATGGCCGGCTGGTAAGAGGTTCTAAAGGGAGCCACACACCTGCCGTTCTGGGTTAGAACTCTGCCTGCAGTGCTGGGATGCTACAGACTTGCTTCCTTAAGGATCAAGGAGCACAGGTGCATGTGGTTCCGTGTTTTGCCTGGAGGGGGCGACATCCACAGCTCTGGCCATTTGTATCCTCCGGCTTTCCTCAGCTCCTTGCTAGTTTCTGTCTGAAATACACTGTTTTTACAGCCCATCTAATTTGGGTGTAAGCTTGGCCAGCCTCATTGTCATTTTAAAGTATATTATTTCAGTTTTTCACACAATCTGTAATATATTTTATTGACTTTCTAATAAATGGTGTGGGGGGGAGCTCTTATTTCCATATGGACTGTGCATTTTGGAGACTCCTCTCATGGCTCAGTAGTGGAGCAAATGCGCTCTGGCTCATTTTCATCCCTCCCACTTGAGGTTTATGTGTCTCTCTTCTTCTAATTTTTCATTAGAATATAATAATAGTCAGAGGAAAGGGTGATTTGATATGCGATATATTTCATTATGTTCTTATGGTAAGGGTAGTGTCTAAGCAGGAGAGCATCGCTAATTTTTCGGCACAGTAATTTATTCCACAGTATTTAAATGTTGTAATTTTCACACGGAGGCACATGCTGCCACATCTATCTTCCCCTGGACCAGTCTGTCTTGCTCTTTCCTTTTCATCTGTTTTGTTTTTGCATATTTTTTTCATAAATTCGACAGATGGCCTCTTGATGAATCCTTGATAATACTGTCATGTAAAGCAGCTAAGACTAGAAATCATCTTGCAACAATTTTTCATTGCAAAGGGAAAATTGAACAGAGACAAACATCACTAAGTCCATAACAACAGCCACAAAATCTCTACTTCACATAAACAGAGAGGACAGGCTGCCTCCTCATGCTGCCCGGCGAATGCCAGCGTCCTTTGCAAGTCCGCTGAGCATTTGCTGTTGTGCTTAGATTCCCCTTCAGGCTGGGCTTGGTGGAGATTTGTGGGTTTTCATATTCTGAAAATTCGTACAGTTTCTTTCCCTCACCCTCTCCCTGCTCCCCAGCCCCTCCTCTTTGGGCTTCATAATTGTGGATCAGGTGAAGTTTGCGTCCCCTCATTTCAAGGTCATGCACCAGTAGGACCATTTTCCTGACTCAGAGGGCACGTAATTTCACAGCCGTGTACTCCTCATTAATCCCCCTGAGTGGGGGCTCGAGAAGTTCCAGATCACAGGTTTGTTTTTGTCTTGTTCTCTGACTCAGTGCTTCACAAAGGACTGAGACTAACCCCATTGATTGTATGTATATCTTACTGCATCATGGTGGAAACAAAGTGATTTCGGTTACCCTCTTCTCCCTCCCCCATGCCGCCCCTACCCATTTCCTGTCCTCCTGTTTTTCCCCCCCCTTAATGAATAGGCTGAGGTTTAAGACAGGACTGTGATATACCCAGGGGATTGCTCACTTACCGGTAGCATTTGCAGCTTTCTTTTCTTATATATATACATGTGCACACATACTGTATGTACATACATACATATGTGTTCACATACACACATTTTTCCTGTTTCTTTCAGAAGCCAGTAAAGACTCCAGGATTATCACGAAGATGAAATTTGTTGTTGTATAACGAGGCTATGATCTGAAGTTCCCCTGTAGTCTAATTCTTATAATATACAAAGCTTAGAATGTCTGGAACGTGAGTATTTTGTTTCTATGTGCTGTTGGCTTCTAGGGTGAACTGGCACAGGATTGTGAATGAGACCTTTCTCATTTTTAAACAGCCCCCTTCTCCTTGCCTCCTTTGCCCTGCTCTCATTTCTGGTTTTCACACTTCCTGTGAACCTTAGCCAATTTTAGAGGCATCCTTTGAAGTCTTTGATTTCTTAGGGTGTGTGTGGTGGTTGTAATAATGACTCCCATATATCCAGTGCAGTGGGCAAGTAAGACACTTGACTACCTTTGCCCCATTTTACAGAATAAAAAACTGGCCTGCAGTCCATCTTATAAGAGGATCCCAGGCAGAGGACTGAGCCAGAGGGCCTGGATTTCACAGCCTATTCTCATTCTTTTTCCTCAGCTGGAACTGAGGAAGAACTGTCCTCAGCTCCACATTGCAAAACAACTCCAGTTTTGGATATGTGTATGCAAAACAAAAGCTGTCCTCCATTCAGGGATAGTATTCACTTTTTCTTTATCATCACCATGATGATAATGCACTGGGCAGGCTGGGGGTGGGGGTGCTCTGGCTAACTGCCACAAAGCCCATTGATTCAAGTGTGCCAGCTCTGTGTCTCATGGACCAGGGTTTGAATTCTGCCTTCTTTCCTTTCTAGACAATTCCCTTTTACTTCATGATGTCTGGTATGCATGTAGATTATTGGGAAGACTGGAGTGAATACATGGCAAGTTTTTAGATGGTCTTTGGCACTAGAAGTGATAGTTTTTGGTCTTGTTGTTAGAGGCAATTATTTTATAGTCTACCAGGCTCATACAAAGCCATAGAAAGTGTGGGTTTACTTAGGCAGGTGCAGCAAGGAGAGTGGCTCTGGGACCTTAATCTACATGCCAAGATGGACTGGGGAGTTACTGATCGCTGTAGTTGCTTATGTCATGTTATAGGAGGTTTACAGAAGCAGAGGAGTGTTGGGCTAAAACGCTGCTGGATGTGGGGCAGTCTGATGATTGACTATCCTGGTAACTTTTTGTCCGGTAGATGAATGGATTAAGGTGGGACTGGAGCCACCATTGGTAAAGAAACAGTGGTGACTCACCTCTGTTGAAGATGGGCACACTTAGCACCGTTGTCTCTGTCTCATTTCAAATTTGGTCTTAGACATGACTTGCTCTTCTTTGTTCCCTGTAGCCACATGTTGGCTATCTTTGTTTAGGATGCTATGAAACATAATAGCTCAGGTGGCTTATGAACAGAAACTTGCATCTCACACTGTTCTGGAGGCTGGCAAACCAAGATCAAGGTGCTGACAGTTCTGGTGTGTGGTGGAGTCCTGCTCCTCTCATGGCAGTCCTCCTACTCTGAGCTCACATGGTAGAAAGAGTAAGGACTCTCCCATAGGCCCCTGCTAAGGCCACTGGTCCCACTAATAGGGGCTCCATCCTCATGCCACAATAGTCTCTCAAAGGCTCCACTACTTAATCCCATCACCTGAGGAGGAGGTTTTCAATACTGGAGTTTGGGGATGATGTAAACATTCAGATCGTAGTAGAGGATGTACTGAAATTTATTTATTTATTTCAAACTTTAAAAATTTTTATTTATTTATTTGAGAGAGAGAGAGAGAGAAGAGAGAGAGAGAGAGAGAGAGAGAGAGAGAGAGAGAGAGGCAGATAGAGAGAATGGGGTACTAGAGCCTCCAGCTACTGCAAATGAACTCCAGACACATGTGCATCTGGCTTATGTGGGTCCTGGGGAATCAAATCTGGGTCTGCTGGCTTTGCAGGCAAGCGCCTTAACCACTAAGCTATTGCTCCAACCCTATTTTAAATTTTTCATTGCCAGCTTCCATAAATATAAACAATATATCATGATCATAATCTCCTCCCATCATTCTCCATTTTCCCCCTCCCAAATAATCCCTCCATTGAATCTCTAACACTTAAACGAGATATATTTTAATGGTATAGTGATCAGCAAATGCCTTATTTTAAGTGCTTTAAAATTCAAACATCTTAAATTTAAAATACATCTGTAATGACAGCATGTGAGAGTGGAGGCAGAAAGATAATGAGTTTTAGGCCAGTCTGGGCTACATAAACAGGCCTTATCTCACACAATCAAGGGCTGAGATGTACCTCAGTGGTAGAGTACTTCCATAGTACATGGAAGGCCCTGGTTTTGATTTCCAACACTGTAAAAATAAATAAAAATAAAAGTATAAATTTCTTTATGCTCATAAATATCCTATGAGGTAAGCATTCTTGTCTCTGTCTTAAGATGAAATTGAGATAGCAAGAGGCACTACCTTGTCCAGGTCACAGTTAGTAAGTGGCTTGTGATGGCCTCTGTGTAGTGGCTCAAAGGCACAATTCATCAGAAGTATTTGACACTCCCTTTGGATTCAGAGAAGGCTGACATCCTTTTTTGTGGGTAAGGTACAATCAAAGCAGGGAGGTCCTGTGCCCTTGTCATATGGCATTTTGCATGCCTGTTATGAGGAAGCACATCAGCTTGTAGATTTGGGTCAAAAGATGGGCAAAATGACCACACTTTGGAACCTCTGCAGGGCTGGTTGCATAGGTACCAAGAGTTCAGGACTGTGAGGTACTATTGTGAGAAGAGTTAGCAGATAATTAAATAGGAAGACAGTTGGACAGAATATTGTACTCATGTTATTGGCAAGACTAAAGGACTGAAAATCAGGTGTAAGTTTGAATTTCCTTTCTAAAAAATATTTGTTTATTTATTTATTTGAGAGAGACGGAAAGAGAAAGAGGGAGGGAGGGAGGGAGGGAGGGAGAGAGAAAGAGAGAGAGAGAGAGAGAGAGAGAGAGAGAGAGAGAGAGAGAGAGAGAATGGGCACACCAGAGCCTCCAGCCATTGCAAATGAACTCTAGACACATGTGCCACCTTGTGCATCTGGCTTAAGTGAGGTACTGGGGAATCTAACCTGGGTCCCTTGGCTTTGCAGGCAAGCACATTAACCACTAAGCCACATCTCCAGTCCCTAAGTTTAAACTTTATGTTTTACTACCTAGGGGTTGTAAATACTACCCAGAAAGGGTTCTGGGAATGAAAATGAAGTTTAGAAAGGAATTATAAAAAGAATAGGAAATGAATGTGGAAGATCATTATTATTATTGAGACAAAAGTCTTGCTAAATAGCCCTAACTGGTTTGGTACTCAATATTTAGCCCAGGCTGTTCTCAAACTCAAGGTAATACTTCTACCTCACATTCCTCTGGCCTGGGATTACAGATATGCGCTACTACAACTGGCTGAAAAATAATCCCTATTTTTTTTAAAAGAGCATTTAGTAAGGAAATAAATAGTCTTTGAAAATTTAATCATGGGCTGGAGAGATGGCTTAGTGATTAAGGCTCTTGCCTGCAAAGCCAAAGGACTCAGGTTCGATTCCCCAGGATCCACATCCAGATGAACAAGGTGGGGCATGTGTCTGGCATTTGTTTGCAGTGGCTGGATGCCCTGGCATGTCCGTTATCTCCCTCCTCTCTCTCTACCTGCCTCTTTTCTCCTCTCTCAAATAAGTAAATAAAAATAAATTTTTTTAAAAAAAGGTAATATGTGCATAATTTGATAAATGCTGCGAATATAGTGCATCACTGGGAGGATAAGTTCCTGACCAAACGCCTTCCACCCTCTTTTCATTCCACGTAACAAACACTTACTGAGTACCTAACATGTAGTAGGCAATACAGACACACATACACACACACACACGCCCAAATTCCAAATGTAAACCAAAACACAACATGGATATGCATGCATGCGCATGCTGTGATAGAACCCAGGGTCTTGTGCTTGTTAGATGAGCACTCTGCCCCTGAGCCCCAGCCCCAGCCAGGACAAAATATTTTTCCCTCCATTATTCATACTTTGCCTTTGAATAAGTGAAGAAGACATTTTCTTGGTATCATCCCTTTATTTTGGAATGAATGACTTTTGTCCAAGATTGCTCTTCTAATTGTGCATTTTAGGCTATCAGGCTAACATTCAATTCATATTTATTGAAATCAGGTAAGATGCTAAGAAGCTTTCTTGACAATTTTTGTCTCCATAAGACTATGCGGTGGGTATTTTTCACTCCATCTCACCCACGAGAGCACTGAGAGCTGGGTAAAGGAGCTACCACATTTTACATAGTAGGAGATTAAGAAGACAGGATTTGAAACCAGGCCTCTGTTACAAACTCGGGTGTCTTCTCTAGACTGAAAGAAAGACTTTGGGCAAACTTGAGGATCTGAGCCTTCTTGTATTTTTATTTGTCAAATGAATTTCTCACTGCTTTATATATTTGTTAATTCCATGTAGCTATTACCTTTAGAGGACCCATGGAAACCTCCTCTTTATGTTTTGAGGAACTTTATCTCTGACCAGGAGTTTGCCGAAGGAAAGGGGTGTGAGGGAAGAGTGGTTTGCCACATCATGTGTGACATCCAATTGTTGGTGTCTTTTTATTATTATTTTTATAAATTTGTGTCTGAAAAGAAAATTCTGACATTCTGTTTTCTCCCCAGGTTCTTTACCACCATGCAGGGAGAGATGCTTTGTGAAGAGTCTTTGGCCTCAATTTGGGAAATTGATGAATTCAACTGTGTGTGTTTTTGTGAAGGCAAGTCATTGAATCCTGCTGTGCCTCTGTTTCAAACAGTTTTTCTTCTACCATTAAAACTGTAGATGTTTGGTCAATAGTGTTTCTGTCAGACGTAACCACTAAACACCTTGGAAGGCAAGTACCTGGCAAAGAGCACTTGCTCTGGAGAATGGGCTCCTGCCCTGTTCTTTGTAACCCACATGGGAGGTGAGGTAGAAGCAGTGTGCTGCAGCCAGCTGGCTTCATTTGTGGGTGCACATCGGGGGGGGGGGGTATCTTTTGTAACTCAGCCTTTGCACTTCCTTGTTTTTGCTATTGCTTAAGGTGAGGCGGGATCTATACAGCATGGCATTGTAGTCCATTCACATATCAGTATTGCCCTCATATATGGTGTGTGCATTAAAATTAACAACTCTTCATTAGCAGCATCTTATCTATCTTATCTCAATTCCTCTGGGGCCATGTTATTCCATTCATAATTAATTTTCTTAACCAAGTATTGCTCACATGCAAGTTTTCTTTGTGACATAGCAACTCAGTAACTTCTTATGCCACCCATCCAAATACTCTTGAATCTTAAAAACAGAGAGAGAGAAAAACATCCCTAAGAAGCCTCCACTTCTCAGTGCAGTGCCTGGTGGATTTTTCAACAGGAAACTCGACAAATTCCCACATTCTACAGCAATTTCAGTACCAGCAGAGGCATCAGCTGTTTGCAGCTGTCCCTTTGGAACCACAAAATCAAACAGTAATATCCCTGATATGGACAAAGCCTGGGCTTCAATTATTCAGCAAGAATCACAGTTGTGCAGGGAAAGCAGCATGCCAAAGTGGACTCAGAGCGGGCCTGGGGCTGAGAAGCTGTACGTTTTCATTGACATCTCCCCTACCCCCGGTATTACAGTACTGGGCGAATCATGACCCTTTCAGGCGATGACCGGGCACTGCAGCTCTGGGTCATATTGTGAAGAACACAGGAAGGATGTGGCTCCTGCGCACCGGTCAGGCAGTCACCAGCTTTCTCTATCTTCTTTCCAGCCATTCACTCTGGAAGGCTCATCAACTTCCAAGGAGAGTCCTCTGGATAAATGTTCAGAATTGTCACTCTCTTTTCCAAAACCTCCCAACCTTAGGAATTAGCTGTGTCCAATCTCATTCTGTGTTCGGCCTTGAGAGGCCCCGGGCATGAGGCCTAAAGGAACTTCCTAAGCCTAGCTAAGGTTTGGTGACCTGTCTGTGGCCAGCTCGGACTCAGCAAGATGCCTAATGGCTTCTTGCCTGCTACTTCCATGCAGGAGTTGGGATTATCATTTCAATAGTCACAGTTTACTATTGGCCCTTACCTCTCCCCGCCGCCCCGTCCTAAAATCCCCGCCTGCCTTCATTCTCAACATTATATAGGCAACTGCTTGTAAAAATAAAGCAAGTTTCTGTTTTGACAAGACTCCCCACTAAGTGTGGTTTTTCTCTGGTGACTAGGAGAGGTTCTGAGTCATCTGACGTTCATCCCTTCTTCCTCAACCCCTTGGGAGAAACCAGCGAGCTCGGTCCTTCCTTAGCACTACCCGCCGGGGAGAAGCCCGCCAACTGGCACTAACGTGGGGCTCCGGGAACCCAGCAGACTAGTGCCCTGTGAGAGGCATTCTTGTTGAGGAGGTCAATCGGTGTACATGTGCGGGTGAGTGTACCCTCATAAGTTATGAGGCAGTCTTCATATTTAATGTGCTAAACTTTGCTTCAATAACCTGTACTTGCTTGTCAATATCTCTTCGTTCTCTTTCTCTTTTTTTCATTTTTTGGGTCCCGGCAAGCTGCATCTGTGGCTTTTGTATTTCTGAATGGGTCATATGTCCCTAGTGGACACACTGTGTGGCTTTTGACCTTTAGGCTTGTGCTTCTCTCTCTCTCTCTCTCTCTCTCTGCTTGGGCCTGTGAAGGCAGACCAGCTTTTTCTGCCATTATGGAACTTCCCCTGGATCTGTAAGCTTCAATAAATATCCCTTCCTCCATAACTGTGCCTGATCTGGAAGTTTATCTCAGCAAACCTAAAGCTGTCTGACTTGGTACCAAGAAGTGGACTAACACAAACCTGACCATGTGGATGTTGATCTTTTGGAACCTTTGTTTTGGAGGAATAGGCATGGACTTGGTGTTTACAACTGAAGGTGTCTTCTGGAGTGGTAAGCCAAATTTTATGGACTATTCTGATGAGAATCTGAGAATGCTAAGTGCAAACAACATTGAATTTTGAGGCTTAGCTTATGAGCTTTCTAAGGAAAAGGAAAGACTGCATAGGACTTTGTTGGAACTGGGCTACTGGCATAAGGACTGGCTGCATCCTGATGCCCAGGCCCAGAGAGTTTAATCAAGGTTAAATTTATAATGGACTGATGTGCATATGTAGGAAAGAATTTTCAGGCTAAACCTAAATGCCACGACTAAAGTTAGAGATTTCTCAGCTGTTTACAGACACTTAAGGATACTCTAAAGGTTTTATATAGGGACATAGTCTTAATCTAAACTCATCTTACATTAGACACAGGTAATGCCTATGCTAGGTAGGTCACAAAGTCATAAGTACAGATTTAATTGGAGGTTTAACCAGGTTAAACATAGACAAGAGTCTATCACCTCGTGTTTTGCAAATGGGTAAATTTGCTATGTAAAAACAAACAACTTCAGAATAAGATAAGAAATGTCAGGATGCTTATCTCTCTGCTCTGTAATTTCATTTTGCTCTTGCTTTCCAACATATGCTACCTAAATTCATGGAAAGCTAGACTCTAAAAAAACAGATAAAACCCCCTTTATCTCAGACCCATACAAGTTTAAGCCATGTGTCTCCCAGACTCTGACTAGAGACAAAATGGCCAATTGTCTCTGACAAAAAAAAAAGTACAACATATAACTGTGGTTCTCTTTAGTTCTTCTCTTTTAAACAACTAAAGTCACATCTGTTAAATAAAATTTCTCACTGGAAAAAATGTTAAATAGGTCAACTGTATCAAGGTATTTGACCAGGTTACAAACTCCTTACATAAGATAAGCATCAGACTTACCTAATGTGTATATCAGGGAAAGGGCCCCTTCATTAAAACATTTAATTGGATTAAATCTAATGTTTACCTGATGCCAAGGTTTTAATCAATGGAGAAACTGAGTCTTATGATAAGACCTCACTCATTAACAGGTCACCTGGCTTTAAGACTCTCTCAGTAAAGTAAATTAGGTTCTTCTTTTCATCAAGGTTTTAACTATTCTTAAGATAAAGGCTCACATAGAAGTGGTTATTTTCCAAAGGTGAGGTACTCATACCTAAAGACATTGTAACTTTAAAGATAGCTTCTGTCTTATTTATGCTAATTCTATTGAATGGTCATAACTAGGTTTAATCACTTAGGTTTAAATGATTTCATTTCAGTAATGATAACTTTCATCTTCCTGGGATATGTTAGGATAGCTTGCTTAAGCTTTATCAAATTTAGGTCATGGGTAAAACATAAAATTGTTTTATGTTAATAAAAGTTTCTGTGGTACATAAAATCAATAGCTATCAAGCTTAAGCCAAAATCATGGGTTGTCAAATAATGTTTTTTCTTTCAAAAAGATTTATCAAAGATTATATTAAAATTTAGCTAGCTGTTTTGGTTTAAAAAATTATTAAACTCTATGGTTTTGTTTCCAATGTTCTCTGGGTAATTTGTACCAACACATGTAACTAAACTAATCAGGAATGTTTTCAAACACAGGTGCTAAGAATTTCTAGGTTAAATAAGTTAGTCTATAAATCAATTGGTACTGTTTTCAAGACTGGTGACAGGTTCTGCCTGTTTATAAATGTTAAATATTTAAAATGTGAGATATTTATAAGTACTAGATATTTACAATAGGAGGTATGTCTACTTTCTATACCTCATATAAGGCTTATACTACCATAGGATAACCAAAAATTTAAAGACAGGATAATCAGTCTCTCAAGTCTCAATTACAAAAACAAAAGGGAGAATCCTTACCCCCACATGACCAACTAAAAAAGGCATTATTTATCCTAAATATTTTAAATTTTTCTAAAAAAATAAACAATTATCCCCTTTTCAAAAACATTGGTCCTCATCCGTTACCTACAGTTCTATCTGGGTAAGGTGGAGGGAACCATTGACTGGGGCCTGGAGCTGGCTTTGCCTCTGATCTGGGCCTCCCCAGCTGCTTGCAATACAGTTGCCCATATGACCTTAAAAAATCGCTCAGCCACCTTCCTCATCCCCGTCCAGCTTTTCCCAATGTTTCCTCTGGAACTTGCATTTGGGCCCTGCCTTCCTGTAATAATTCCAGTACAGATGTGGGGCACATTCATCCTTCCTTATGTACTTTTAACACAACGGAGCCCAGTGCTCAACGCTGCCTGCCTTCTGGAATGGTTTATGTTTGTGGAGGCGGGATGGCCTATGACTTTCTGCCCACCAATTTGATGGGCCTTTGTGCCCAGCCACCTTAATCCCAGATGTAAATATCATTCCTGGAAGCTAGATTCCCTGGCTGAGGTAGGCCTACAAAACAAGAGGGAACTAGACCTACTAAAGGCTGAAAAGGGAGGCATATGCTTGTTTTTACAGAAAAAAATGCTGCTTTTATTCCAGTAAATCAGAAATCGTCCAAGACAAGATTAAGAGGCTCCAGGAAGACTTGGAGAGGAGGCGGTGGGACCTCCAGGACAGCCCACTGTGGACGGGCTTACATGGATTCTTACCCTCCCTCCTCCCTCTACTTAGGCCCCTCCTTCCCCTCCTCCTTATCCTCACTGTCAGGCCTTGTGTAATTAACAAAATTACACAATTCATTTACCAGTGGCTAGTGGCAATAAAACTCCATCAGGGTGAGATACAATATCACAGGCTGGCAACTCAGGAATTAAGTTCCTCAGATGACCCACTGCCACCTCCTCTGCCCTCCATGTGATCAATGATGGGTAAGATCTCAGATTGACTGAGATAACCTAAGACAGGCCATGGAGTGGGTTCTCAGCAACCTAAACACATGGTAACCAGTGATGGGTAAGATCCCCAGAGGGGCACAACCTAAGGCAAGGGCCATGGTGACTAATGCTCTTACAAAAACAAAAGGTGGAGATGTTGGGCCTTGAGAGGCCTGGGAGTGAGGCCTAGTGGAACTTTCTGAGCCTAGCTAAAGTTTGGTGATCTGCCTCTGGCCAGCTAGGACTCAGCAAGATGCCTAATGGCTTCTTGCCTGCTATTTCTGCTCAGGAGTTGGAATTATCATTTCAATAGACATAGTTTACCATTGTCCCTTACCTCCTCCCCCATCCTAGAATACCCGCCTTCATTCCCAACATTTTATAGTCAACTGCCTATAACAATAAAGCGAGTTCCTGCTTCAACAAGACTCCTGACTCAGTGTGGTTTTTCGCCGGTGACTAGGAGAGGCTCTGAGTTGTCCGACATTCATCCTTCTTCCTCAACCCCTTGGGAGGAACCAGCGGGCCTGGTCCCTCCTCAGCACTACCTACCCGCTGGGGAGGAGCCTGCCAATTCTGGCTGGATATAAGCCCAGAATGTATGGCTGTATAACTGGGCAGAATTTCCTCTGTGTAGGAAGACAAGTAGACCTGTGTTGAAGTCTCACCTGAACCTCTTATTTCATCTACTTGAAGACACATTTGTACTTCAGAACATTGGGGTGTGTTTTATAATCAATGAACCTTTTGCATGTGCCATACAGCTAATTCCTCCTGTCCTGACATGAGCGACACCACCATGAAGCAAAGCAGCTGAGGGGACCAGTGGGAAACTTTGGTCTAGACTTATGGCAACAAAATAACAGGAATCCTGCTGTGGTAAGGAGGCTGTTATCATTCCCTGGTGACCACCCCTTCAAGTCACAGCACATGTGGTCCTGAGGGTGCTACAGTGTTTGGGACATGGAAAGTGGACATGGTGTGGATCTTTTCCCCTGATGATGCTGCCTATGAGTCGCTCAGGCTCTTGTCAGTGACCCCAACAAACTCATTTATTTGCCAAGCTGGGCTAGACAGAATCTTTTACTTCAACTCTTGCTCTAGTGCAGTGACTAATGTTTCTGTGACAATTCCCTAGGACAGTCATGGTAAGCAGCATTTTGTCATAATTTAAGACACAGAATTTTTCTTCTTTCTTCATGGAACCTAAAATAATGACAAGCCTTACAATCAAAGTTGACTTAGCTTCAATGAGATGCTGCCATATAACATCTTTAAACCTCATTTAAAAAGTGTGCTATGATGGGCAAGGGCACAACCTGTAAGGGAGTTGGGGAAAAGGAGAAGGGTAGGGAAACAAAAAATTGTTTGAGAAACACCATAATGAAACCCAACTCTTTAAATTTTTTTTAAAAACTTTATATATTATAGTGGCTTGTACCCTGGGGGCCCCCCTCAGTGAGGTTATGGTATTTTCTGTGGGGTCATGAAGGCCTCAGTCAGTCCCAGTAGGGCAGTGGGGGAAACCATGCCTCAGGCTATTCCCACCCACTCCATGGCTCTTATAATCTTTTCACTCCCTCTTCCACAATGTTTCCTGAGCCACGCCAGGCCTATTGGCAGTCTGATCTACTGCTGAGTTCTCTGTTGCCCCTGAATCTCACTGGTAAGAGCAATATTCATGTTGCAGTTTCCTTTGCTATTTTTCCTGGGCCCTGCAGATGTGGTAGAGGTGGCACATCTCATGGTGGGCAATCAGCTAACTCCTCTTATCCATGGATCTTGGTTCTCCTGCACCTCGTGCAGCTGGTTTATGTGGGTCCAAGGTAATCAAACCTGGGTCCTTTGTGCCTTAACCACCACTAAGCCATCTCTCCAGCCCTGTACTATAACATGTATTATTATTATTATTAACAACAACATATTTTGTATGGATACATCATGCGCTGGTACACTCTTTATCCTCATCCCTGCCCCCATCCTGTTGGGGACCTTCCTCAATGGGGTTTCAGATAGTCCCCATGGGGTTGTGGGTTATGTGTTGTGGGAGCAGCAGTCAGGTTTTTTTTGGCGGAGGGGGGGCGAGGGGGGGAAGGGGGAGGGAATGCCTCTGGGCATGGTGTCTCAACCTGTGGCTCTTACAGACTTTCTGCCCCTCTTCTGCAAAATTCCATGGGCCATGGTGGGTGAGTTTAAGTCTACTTCAGTGATGAGCTCTTAGGAGCCTCTGGATCTCTGCTTTGGCACTGATTATCAGTTTCAGCATGGAAGCCCCGCTCTTGCTTGTCTCCCTAATTCCTTTGTGGTTTCAGTTGTGGCTTGGCTGAAGTGCGAGTGGTACTTTATCTCCTGTGGTTTTGCTGCCTTCTGAAAAAGAAAGACATGTTCTTCAATGGAGACTGAAGTCAGCATAGTTTAAATGGGATAGTCATTAGGGAGAATTTGATGTATAACCCCTCTTTTAGCCAAAGACAAGTGAGAGTTTGACACTGGAGAGCATAATCTTTGTCTCCATAGGATTCTAACCTGGTTCCTAATTCCAGAAACGGGTTTGTTTCTACTGAACAGATCTCTTAGCGAGAAAGCTATTGGCTATCCACCAAGGCTGTGTGCCACTACTGCACTGGTGTGTACATTGTGTCAGGGTGTTTGCTTCTGAGTAGCTTAGACCTGTGTTGGCTGAGACCATCATTAGCCACTTTCCCCCAGTAGCTCATGTAGCACTTTTCAGCAATAGACAGGCAAACCATCTGGGTACTGATTTGCTACTGGATTCCAGACTAGTCTCTCCATGCTGTATATCAGCAGCATATGGTGTCTTCAGCAATAGGGTCTTATCTTTTGCTCATGTGGGTAATCACATGCTTTGACAGAACCTGTCTAGTTTTGGGAACCTTGTAGGTCTATCCAATCAACAGCTCACTGTGGGTAGCATCTGATTTTTGGTACTGGGAGTTTCAGAGACAAAAAAAAATACGTCTTTTTTTTTTTTAAGCTTGGGCTTCATTTCACTCTCTCCAGGACCCTTCTTTTTAGATGCTCCCCCCTTACTCCTGTTGAGGGTCATATCTTTTAGTCTATCTCCAAAGCTAAAGGTTTCTATGGTACCAGTTCATTTTGGATTTAGTTTGTGTTTGTTTTTCCCAACCTTCCCCTCCCCCTCCCCCAAACCCTTCCATCCCTATTGTCCTGGACTTTGAGTTGCTACTGTAATCTTTTTTTTTAAATTAATTAATTAATTAACTTATTTATTTATTTGAGAGCGACAGACACAGAGAGAAAGACAGGTAGAGGGAGAGAGAGAGATGGGCGCGTCAGGGCTTCCAGCCTCTGCAAATGAACTCCAGACGCGTGCGCCCCCTTGTGCATCTGGCTAACGTGGGACCTGGGGAACCGAGCCTCGAACCGGGGTCCTTAGGCTTCACAGGCAAGCGCTTAACCACTAAGCCATCTCTCCAGCCCATCATTTTTTTGTTGTTGTTCTCACTTTAGCTCAGGTTCATCTGGAATTCTCTATGTAGTCTCAGGGTGGTCTTGAACTCACTGAAATCCTCCTACCTCTGCCTCCTGAGTGCTGGGATTAAAGGCATGTGCCACTGTGCCAGGCTTATTATAATCTTTTAATAAGACAGTACTTTAAAGGAACAAAACATATGACAGTTGCTTTCAATTCATATTACTTCCATGAAAAGAACTTTTAATGCTATTCTGTTGACCAATACTTGGCACAAAAGTTAGCCATGTCTCCTTTTGTATATCCTCTGAAGAGCTTGCACTCTGGTTCCTTAGGAAGCTGGTAATTCCATTCACAGTCCTATTAACTATAGCTGTCACTACCAGAACCCTCTTGGGGACACCATATGCCAGGCATCATGTGGAGCATTTTTAGTTAGGATATATCTCTTTGTAAAATCTATATTTGTAAATGAATGTATTTTAATTGGCATATTTAGTCCATTTGTATTGGATATACTTACTGATATATTTGGTTTATATCTATCATTTTACTATTTGTTTTCTATTTGACCCACTTTTTAATGTATTTTTCTCTCATCTTACCTTTTTCAGCTTAATAAAATACTTTATTAGTTTACATTTTCTTAAATTTTTAGCAATGTATCCTACAACATTTTTAGAATATTCAGTGAAGGTTAGCTGAAGACTTAAAAAAATTATTTATTTATTTGAAAATAAAAGAGAGACAGAGAGAGAGAGAGAGAGAGAGACAGAGAGAGAGAGACAGAGAGAGAGAGAGACAGAGAGAGGGAGAGAGTAGGTTCACTAGGACCTGTAACCACTGCAAACAAATTCCAAGATGCATGCTCCACCCTGTGCATCTGGCTTATGTGGGTACTGGGGAATTAAACCTGGGTCCTTAGGCTTCACAGGCAAGTGCCTTAACTATTAAGCCATCTCTCCAGTTCTGTCCTATAATTTTTAGTGATTCTTACAGTATAAAATATTGTTTATGTCATCCAATCAGAATCACATGATTAAGTTTATCATTTCTACAACAATAGAAAATGTGTTGAATAACCTATGGTATATGCTGAATAAGCTGAAGTGCTTTGTAGCTGAACAAAAGCACAAAAATGCCTTTATATGTTATGGTGTCATATTTAGGTTATGACATAATCTTTTGGATTTTAGGTGGAAAAAACAAGAGGGACAAAAATTGTGTCACTGGGGTAGATGTGTAATGGGTGGGTATTGTTTTCCTAAAGCTGCCACAATAATATACACAATAATACAGTATAATTGTCCTAAAAGAATGGAAAGTTAGCTCTCACAAGTCTCCATGCTAGGTCCAAACTCAGGCAAGGTGTTGGCAAGGATATGCTCTCTCTGCAGGTTTAAGGAAATCATCCCGATGTTGTCTTCCTAGTGTCTGATGCCCAGCTCTGGTGCTTCCAGGCTTGTAGCTAAAATCACACCAATGTCTGCCTCTGTATTCCTACAATTGTCTAACTTATGTGTCTCTGCACCTAAACCTTCTTCCTTTCTCTTTTAAAGATGCTAGTCACTTCATGGGGACTCATCATAGTCCAGTATTACATCATAACTTGGGTATATCTGTAAAGACACAGTTTCCAGCATATGAAACAAAATTAAATATAAGGTTCTAGAAAGCAAAATTAAAGTGAAATAAATCATGAGAATGTTGAGTTTATGACATACCACGAAGATACTGTATTATGTACTTTATTTATTAAAAATATTTGTATTTTCCAGGAGTGGTGGTGCACACCTTTAATTCCAGCACTTGGGAGGCAGAAATAGGAGGATTGCTGTGAGTTCAAGGCCACCCTGAGACTACATAGTGAATTCCAGGTCAGCCTGGACCAGAGTGAGGCCCTACCTCAAAAAACCAGAACAAAAATAAAAGTATTTATTTGAGTGTGTATGTGTGAGAGAGAGAGAGACAGTGAGCAAGAGACAGAGTATGATATGGGATGGGTGCACCAGGGTCTCTTGTTTATGCTAATAAACTCTGGGTGCATGCACCAGTTTGTGTGTTTGGCTTTACATGGGTACTGGGGAATAGAACCAAGGCCTCAGGCTTTGCAAACAAGCATATTTGACCATCTCTCCAGTCATAACTTCTTTGACCATATTTTCCTGGTGGGATATATTCTAAAGAAAATAGAGTTAAAAAACAAAATTCTTAACTATTTTCAGAAATCACATTGTAGGTGGTAGTGTTGGAATAATTATTTTAAGATTGTTCAAATTGTACTATGTGGAAAAAGTAAATATGGAGTTACAGGGTGGGGGAGATATCTCAGTAAAAGACTTATCTTGAAATTATGAATACCCAAATTCAATCCCCAGAATCCATATCTACACCAAAAACCAGATGTGGAGGTGTGCAGTTATAATGCCAGTGAGGGGGAGGTAGAAATAGAAGAATCCTTGGGGCTCATTCACCAGCCATTCTAGGTTATTAGTGAGCTCCAAGTCAATGAGAAGCCCTCTCTTAAAAAAAGGGGTTAGGGCTGGAGGGATGGCTTAGTGGTTAAGGCATTTGTCTACAAAGCCAAAGGACCCAGGTTCAATTCCCCAGTACCCACATTAGCCAGATGAACAAGGGGGTTCAAGTGTCTGGAGTTTGTTTGCAGTGGCTGGAGGCCCTGGTGTACCCATTCTCTCTTTCTCTCTCTCTCTCTCTCTCTCTCTGTGTACCCCTTTCTCTGTCAAATAAATAAATAAATAAATAAAAATAAAATATGAAAAAAAGAGCTGAAAGTATCCAGGTTGCATTATAATTTAAAAGGAAAAGGGTCAGTTGAGCCCAGCAGAGAATGTCTTCTTGGAAATTTTCCCAAACTGTGATAATATGTGGATAATGGTTTGTGGAACTGGCTTTTTTAATATAAACAACAGTGTCTTAATAAACACATGACAATTTGAACTGAAAAAAAAAGGGGGTGGAGTTTCTGAGAAATGACACCCAAGGTTGTCCTCTGACATGTGCACACATGCACAAACATGCACCCACATAAGCAGGCTGCACACATACACACATGAATACACATGCATAAAAGTATGGATTTATGTTTATATTGTTAGACAAAAGAGGTAATATAATTGAGACTACATAAAAAAATCTTGTAGGCCCCACTTTGGATCTTAAGTATAAATTTGAATTAATGGAGCATCTTACCTTAAGACGATAAGAAAATGACATATATCTCTAGCTGTGTCACCAAAAAGTCCAGGAAACCACCGCTCATCCACCATCAATCAGTAAATGACACTCAGGTCCTCATTTGTTCTTTTCTAAGGATGCAGGATCCCTTAGAAAGACAGAGACCCTCAGCAGGGAATGTGCCAGGTGAACCCGCTGCATGCCCTCATACTGTAGACTTCGGGAGGTGCGAAGGGCTGCCAAAGACATAGCCAAGGACTCAAGGGCAGCATGACCAGGTCCCCACTAGTGATGAGTGTGATAAATTGATCATCAAGAAGGATAATAGCTACAATGGAGCAGAGATTCTCAAACTCACTTAAATTTGAACTTAAAAAGTGAGCCAAGAGCTGGGGAGGTGGCTCAGTGATTAAGCACTCTCAGCACAAGCATGAGGACGAGAGTTCAGGTCCTCAACACCCATGTAAATGTCCGGTGGGGGGCTGCTCTGTAATCTAGCACGGGTGGGGGGAAGGAGAAGCAGGGAGGGGGGGAGGTCCCTGGGACAAGTTAGCTAGCCAGAGCTCGGAGTTAAAGTGAGAGACCCTGCTTCAGTCAATAAAGTGGCAGTCAATGAAAGAAAACACCTGGCATTAGCCTCTGGCCTCCATGTATGCACACACGTGTGCATACATATACCCACACACATGCAAATATGCACATACATCATACACTTGAAAAATGAAATGATTTTAAAAAGTGATACAAGTAGCCGGTGGGGTGGTGCACACCTTTAATCCCAGCACTTGTGAGGCAGAGGTAGGAGGATCCCTGTGAGTTCAAGGCCACTCTGAGACTTCCTTGTGAATTCCAGGTCAGCTTGATCTAGAATGAGACCCTCCCTACCTCAGAAAAACAAAATAAAACAAAAAGTGATACAAGTGGAAAAAAAATACCACCAATGATCACCTCTAGAGCATGCTAGGGAAGCAACTTATTTGAACATCAGATATTTATCTTGTTCTCCGTATATAAACCAGATATGTGGGCAACTCATTAAGTTATGAAGGGGTGTTTCTTTTACTAAACATTTTAGACTAATAAGATGCAATGAGTGAAGCAAAGAAATTGATGAGCTTAAAACTAACAAAATAATGGCCAAAGCAATGATCACAAATGGGTGCCAATGTACCAAAAGCAAAAGGACATTAGTGCCCTTGATAGAAGCATTGGCTCAACCCATGAAGAACTTATGCTAACAATTGAACCAGAGTCTTTTAAGACTTCTAGTCTAATCACTCAAAAATATAGGGACAGAGGAACACATTAAGTAACACAGTAAGTATGCAAACAGCAAAACCCAAAAAGTGGAAATCTCTCTAGAACAAACTAGCATTTTCAGTAAGAAAATTTCAAGGATTATCCCTTCCCTGCCACTCTACCCCTCAAAGAGAAGAGACAAGAATGGAAAAGATTAAGATATATCAGGCTGGGAAGAGGGCTCAGCATTTAAGAATGCTTACTGCATGTGATGGTTAAGTTTGTGTCTACTTGATTTGTTTAGGAATCCATAGACATTCCTTATAAGTGGGTCTCTGAGGTTGCTTCCACGAAGGGTTAACTAAAGGAGGAATTCTTCCTTGGGGTGAGTCCTTCTCCCAGAATAGAGGTGGGGGCCCTCTCAGAGGAGAGGTGTTATCAAAAGAAGCTCTGGGAAAAAAATATTCTCCTCCCCACCCACCTGGCTGCTGGTGCTCCTTGCTACTTTCCAGTGTGGACTAAAGACCAGCATGGACTGAAGACCAGTGTGGACTGAGGAGCAGCGTCTCTGCAGGACACCTCCAGGCTTTCAGTGCCAGATTGGGACTGCTGAGGCATCCAGACTTGTGGACCAAGCAGCTACCAAGTTCCTTGGCTCTCAGGCCTGTAATCTGCTATTGTTGGCCTGTCATAAACTAATCCAATAATTCCCCTTTGAATATAATTCATTCTATTGGTTCTGTTCCTCTAGAGCACCCTGACTAATACATTGCTTAAGCATGAGAGCTTCTCAGGGTGGACTGCCAAGTTTGAGTCCCCAGAACCCATATAATAAGCTGGACTATTCTTTAATTGGGTGAGAGAGTAAGGACTCGCTGAGACTCACTGATGGACCACAGCTCCAAGTTGAGGGAGTGACCCCATCTCAAGGAAATAGGCCAGACATTCTCCTTTGGTCCCCATATGCATGCTCATGGGGTAAGCACATTTGCACTCTGCACCCACAAGTGCATGCACCATACATTACACACACACACTACACACACACACACACACACACTACACATACTCCATACACACACACACACCTTTAATCAAAGTCCTAAGACACATCACATCCACACTAAATGCAATGTACATATTATTTAAATTATCTCTAAAAATTCCTTTAGAATCGTTTGGGAAAAGCTCATTTGTTTATTATTTTGGATATTTAAACATATTTTAGGTGTGACAATGATATTGTAATAATACTTTTCAAAAAATATACTGGAAAAAATTAAGAATGGAATGAATGAATTTTGAAATTTGCTTCAAAATATTCTGGATAGCATGTAGACTATACTGTAATGTTGGTGGTGGGTTGACAATTACCTAATTTGGATAATGATTATATAAGTTGGTATTTCTGTAAATGTTAATTTTTCTTATACTAGACAGGTTTTTGTTTATTTACTTTTCTTATACTGGCAATTGAACCCAGGGCTTCAAACATGCTAGCAATGTACTTTAACACTGAATTACACCCCCTTTTTTTTCATTGTCCTTTTCAGTGATATTTAGGGAAAGCTGAACAGACTGCTACAACACCAATGTCCAAGTCAAGTCTATATTGAATCAACTTAAACTGCAAATGCTACAGAAATCATTGGCAGTTCAGCTGATGAGTAAAAATGTCATGATAATAGTGGAGAGAATAAATATTAGTGAGGCACTGTGTTCTTGCTTTACATACATCTTAATATCCACAAAAACCTTGAGGTAGGGCTTATGGATAAGGTGGTGTACTTGAAGTTGCCTCTATTTTGACTTGGGTAAGGAGAAGAATCAATGTAAGAAAGAAAAGACTATATTCCAAAGAGAGGAAGAACTTTGGAAAGTCACGAAGGTAGTCACAGGATACCTGAAAAGTGCAGGGGAAAAGATAGTTGATACCCTGAAAAAAAGTGAAGTTTAAAGCTGTGTCACATGACTCCAAGTAGGGGAAGGAACAGCAGAAGCCTTAGTCAGAAGGGAAGCTGGAAGCCTTGGTGCAAAGGGACTGGCGGTCCTGTCTCATGACACGCCCCCAGTCTTCACCAGCCTGCGTTCTAGGTACTGTTGGTCCATGCCTTCCACCTTGTTTCAGGTCAGATCTCCTGTCCACTGATGTATTTGTCAGGGTAACAGGCCTGTAAGGTTCTGGGATATTCTCCTATCTCTGCCTCCCATCTTGCTGTGGTCACATTGGTGTTACAGCCCTAGGTTTTGAACTTTTTCATTACTGGGAAACCTTTAAAAATTTTTTTCTTTTCTTTCTTTTTTTTTTTTTTGTAATCTCTTTTTTTTTTCTTTTATAGTTTTCTTCTCCATTCCTTTTCTTTTTCCTTTCATTTATTCAAATTTGCTTCTCCTTTATTGCCCTCCATCCATGCCCTCTTCCTTTATTTCACTGATTTAGCATTTCCACATTTACCCTATATAATCTTTAACTTTATAACACATCGTATAATTTTACATTTTCTGATTATTAGTTGACTAAAATTGATTTAATTGTATTTATATATCTTTTACAATGTTGTTGCAATTATAGCATTTTTTTCTCCTTTGAGTGGTATTGGGGATTGAGCCATCAAGAATTGGCTGCTCAATAAAATTCTCCCCACCAAAAAACTCCAGGAGACACTTAAACCAATAGATGTCCAAACTGCAGCACAGAAACATGAACAAAGCAAGGTTACACAATGCCTCCAAGAGACCATTCCTTTTTAAATTCAAGAATCCAAAATAGGTTAACCTGGACAAAGACTTTTAAAACATTTTTTAAAGGTTTTTTTTTTCTTTTATAAGAAATTGGCATACCAGAGTCTTAATTGCGAAGCCATCTCTCCAGCCCTACATACATCTTAATATCCACAAAAACCTTGAGGTAGGCTAGGGGCTTATGGGTAAGATGGTGGACTTGAAGTTGCCCCTATTTGACTTGGGTAAAGAGATAAATCAATGTAAAAAAGAAAAGACTGTATTCCAAAGAGAAGAAGAGCATCTTTACTGTAATTGAATTCCAGACATGTGCACCACTTTGTGCATGCATCACTTTGTACATCTGGCTTATGTGGGATCTGGGGAGTCAAACATGTCTCCTGTTGCCATGGAGACCTTTCTCAGTAGGATTATGGTATTTACTGTAGGGTCATGGATGAAGGTTTCAGTCAGTCCCTGTGGGGTAGTGGAGGAACAATGCACCAGGTTATTCCTACCCACTCTGTGGCTCTTACAGTGTTTCTGTCCTCTCTTCCACAGTATTCACTGAGCCTTAGCAGTTCTGTTAGCTGTCTAATTTAGTGTTGAGTTCTCTGCAGCCTCTGAATTTCTATTTTTATAGGTTTTGATTCATCACTGTGTTTCTCACCCTCAACCTGGAACTGGTTGTCAGGCTAACGGTAAGAGCAGTGTTCATGTCATCACCTCCCCTGCAATTTTCTAGGCCATAGCAGATGTAGTAGAGGTGGGCAGTTTGCTAACTTCTTGTCTTATTGGTTCTTATAGGTTGATCTTGGTTCTTTTCCATTTTCTCTATTATCTACAAAATAAAGTCGATTTTCTAGACAGGACTGAGAGTAGCTTGAGTTAAAGGGGTATGCGCAAACTTGATAGTTTGGGCTTCTATTTAGTGTCTATGAGTTTCCTGACAATGGTATTCTGACTTGGTATCCAGTACGAGGTATGAGTTCTCTCCCACTGAGCAGGCCTCATGTCCAATAGGAGAACAGTTGGTTACCCACAGAGGTGTGCCACTTTTGCACAACTGTGTACTTCTTGACTGGCTGGTTCATTTCATAGTTTGTAGGATCTTCTGCTTATTCATGATGTTGGTGACCATTTTCCTCTAGTGGCTCCCACAGGGCTTTCCATTACTATGAGGGCTAGTCAGGTGGAAGCCTATTTCCCTTTCAGTTCCAGCATGATATTCTGATGTCCTATGACAGCAGCCAGGGGTGTCATTAGCAGTAGGGTCTTACTGTTTAGCTCTGGCAGGTAACCAAGTGTTTTGACAATGGCCTGTAGTGTTTTGGGGGCCTTATGTGTATCCCTGGTGAATAGCTCACAGTGGAATGCAACCCAATTCTGGGCTTGGGGTTTTACCAGCTAAAGCCCATGATTTTAAAATTATGTTTTTTCCACCTCTGTCCAGACTGTCCCCCCTCCCCCATTATTGGTGGTTATATCTAGTAGAATGCTAGCCAGAATGAAGGTGTCTAAGGAGCTGATTCATGTTCTCTTAATTTTTGTATAATTTCCTCCCCAATCTCCATACCCCTCTAAACCCCCCTTCAATGTTCTGCCCCTCCCCTAACTTGTCAGGTAAGTCCTCCTCTCTTCTTGCCTTATTTCTTTTTTCTACTGGTCTCATCCTAGTTTTATGCCCATATTCCTTTTTTCCCCAAATTTTTATTAACAACTTCCATGATTATAAAAAATGCCCCATGGTAATACCCTCCCTCCCCGCACTTTCTCCTTTGAAATTCCCTTCTTCACCATACCCCCTCCCCATCTCAATCAGTCTCTCCTTTAATTTTGGTGTCATGATCTTTTCCTCCTCTTATGATGGTCTTGTGCAGGTAGTGTCAGGAACTGTGAGGCCATGGCTATCCAGGCCATTTTGTGTCTGGAGGAAGTACGTTGTATGAAGTCCTACCCTTCCTTTGGCTCTTACATTCTTTCCACCGCCGCTTCTGCATTAGACCCTGTGCCTTGGAAGGTGTAATAGAGATATTGCAGTACTGAGCACTATGGTCATTTCTTTCCATCACTATGATACCTTCTGAGTCATCCCAAGGTCACTGCCATCTGAAAAGAGAAGATTCTCTACCAAAAGTTACAGTAGCATTAATATAAGGGTATGAATATTAACAGAAGTGCTTACTGGGCAGTTTGATAAGCAAAGTATATACATTTAGCCAGACAACAGCAGATGTTACACCCCTAGGGCTCTATAAGGGTATGAACACTAACAGAAGTGCTTACTGTATGCCCATATTCTTGCTGCATACCACCATTTGAACACATCTCCAATTGATCCCAATTAGGAACCACAGATGAGATAGTACATGTGATGTTTGTCGACCTCACTTAGAATGATTTTTCCCAACTCCACCCATTTTTCTGCACATTTTATTTTTCCTTACCACTGAGTACATTTCCATTGTGTGTGTGTGTGTGTATGTATGTGTGTGTGTGTATTACATCTTCATTATCCATTCATCAGTTGATGAGCATCTAGGCTAATTCCAGTTCCTAGTAATTGTGAAGAAAGCAGCAACAAACATGATCTAGCAAGTGTCTCTGTAGTAGAGTGGGTAGAGTGGGGTTTTTAGGGGATATGTCCAGGAATGCTATAGCTGGATCAAATGGTAGGTCTATTTTCATCTTTTTTGTGTCTCCATACTGAGTTCCACAGAGGTTGCACCAGTTTGAACTCCCACCAGTGGTGAATAAGGGTTCCTCTTTTCCCACAACCTCACAAGCCTTGTTTGTCATTTGATTTTTTAAAAAATATTTTATTTTCCTTTATTGATTAGAGAGAGAGAGAATGGGCATGCCAGGTCCTCTAGCCACTGCAAATGAACTCCAGATGCATGCATCCCCTTGTGCATCTGGCCTAAGTGGATCCTGGGGAATTGAACTGCATCCTTTGGCTTTGCAGACAAGTGCCTCAACTACTAAGCCATCTCTCCAGCCCTGTCATTTGATTTTTTGATGAAGGCCATCCTGACTGGAGTGAGATGAAACCTCAGAGTTTTTTTTTTTTTTTTTTTTTCTTTCTGTTGTTTCTTCAAGGTAGGGTTTTACTCTAGTCCAGGCTGACCTGGCATTCACTATATAGTCTCAGGGTGGCCTTGACCTCATAACAATACTCTTGCCTCTGCCTCCCAAGTGCTGGGATTAAAGGCATGTGCCACCATGCCTAGCTTCAGAGTTTTAATTTGCATTTTTCTGATGACTAAAATTGTTGAACATATCTTTAAGTGTGTAACAGCTATTTGTATTTCTTCGAGAATTCTCTATTCAATTTTGTACCCCATTTTTTGATTGGGTTGTTTGTTTTTATAATTGTTTAATTTTTGAGTTCCTTATAGATTCTATATATTAGACGTTTGTCAAAAGTATATCTGGTGAAGATATTCTCCCATTTTGTGGGATGTTTATTGAGTCTGTTGATGGTTTGCTTGTGTGTATAATAGCTTCTTAGTTTCATGAGGTCCCAGTGGTTGAGTGTTGATTTAATTTCCTATGCTACTGGGGTCCTATTCAGGAAATCTTTTCCTATGCCCATATCATGGAGTGTTCACCCTGCATTTCTTCTAGTTGTTTTAGAGTGTCAAGTCTTATATTGAGGTTCTTAATCCATTTAGAGTTGATTTTTGTGCATGGTGAGAGAAGTGGGTCTAATTTCATCCTTCTACATGTGGTTGTCCAATTTCTCCAGAACCATTTGTTGAAGATGCTGTCTTGTCTCAGTTTTTACTTTTGGCCCCTGTCAAAGATCAGGTAGTTGTATTTGCTTGGATTAAGACATAAGACAGACCTAATTAAGAAAAAAAAATTGGGGCTGGAGAGATGGCTTAGCAGTTAAGTGCTTGCCTGTGAAGCCTAAGGACCCCGGTTTGAGGCTCAGTTCCCAGGTCCCACGTTAGCCAGATGCACAAGGGGGCACACGCGTCTGGAGTTCGTTTGCAGAGGCTGGAAGCCCTGGCGTGACCATTCTCTCTCTCTTCTTCTATCGGTCTTTCTCTCTGTGTCTGTTACTCTCAAATAAATAAATTTAAAAAAATTAAAAAAAATTTTTGCCAGGCGTGGTAGCACACGCCTTTAATCCCAGCACTTGGGAGGCAGAGGTAGGTGGATAGCCATGAGTTCAAGGCCACCCTGAGACTACATAGTGAGTTTCCAGGTCAGCCTGTACTAAAGTGAGACCCTACCTTGAAAAGCCAAAAAAGAAAAAGTGCAGAGAGAGAGAGACATGGGGGGAGGGAAGGGGAGAGTTGAGAGAGAGATAGAGAAACAGAGAGAGAGAGAGAGAGAGAGAGAGAGAGAGAGAGAGAGAGAGAGAGAGGAAGGAAGGAAGGAAGGAAGGAAGGAAGGAAGGAAGGAAAGTAGGTGTTCTAGGGCCTCTAGCTGCTAAAAATATTAATTCCAGATATGTGCACCACTTTGTGCATCTAGCTTTACATCAGTATTAGGGAATCAGACCCAGGTTGTCAGACTTTGCAAGCACCTTTATCCAATGAGCTGTCACTCCAGCCTCAATGCAGTGAATTTTGACAAAGGTATCAAAAACATAAATTGGAAAAGACAACCTCTTCACTAAGTGGTGCAGAGAAAACCATACATTTATATGTTGAAGAATGTCATTTGGTCCATATCTTATACCCTGCACAGCAACCAATTCAAAATGGGTCAAATACCTTAATATAAGACTTGAAGCTTTGAAACCACTACAAGAAAACATAGGCAAATGCTTCAAAACATATAGGTACAGGCAGGGACTTTCTAAAAAAGGACTCTAATCGCAGAAGAAATAATCCAAGAATTGACAAGTTGGATTACATAAAAGTGAACAGCTTCTGCACATCTGATATGTGACTTAGTCCTTTGAGGAAAACAATTGGCATCTTTACCAGATGTAGCTGAGACCACCCATGAGAGACTTTCCTGACTGAGCCTGTTGATGTTTCCCCCTAGGAGGAGAGCTGTAAGGAAGTGACCTCATACCCTTACCTGAAATCTCAGCCACTCCCACAGCTGTCTGCAGTGATGCATGAGGTCTTGTGGCTTCAGGGGAAGATAGAAGATATAGAGGGTGGAAGATCTAGGGGTAGGGCACCACTTATGCAGCTGTAGGGAGGTTGTTATCCATAGTGAGATGAGACCTTTCAATGTGGCTGCTTTGAGATATACATACTCCTGTAAGTAACCTCTCACTCATGCTCTCTGTGAGAAAGTCCAACAAACTCATTGGTTTGCCAAGATAAACTTCATTTTGTTAGAGCCCTGCCTGAGGGAGCGAGCACTCATTGATTGTGCCCCAGAAAAAGAGTTCATACCACAATAGCAAAAGAAACAATCATCAGAGTAAAGAAATAACATAGAGAATGGAAGATAATTTTTTTTTTGCCAACTAAACATCAGACAAGGTATTCAGAATATATAAACTGCAAAAATAAAGCTGAATAACATCCCAGGATCTAATAGTAGAGAAGGAGAATGTGGAGGCAAGAAGACTTGTAGTCATAGCATTCAGCACTTCCTTGGACACCATCTATAATTTGAAGTCTTAACAACACCATTTAGTCTTTCCACTTCAAACAAATTCTCCAACAATTTTATGAAGAACAAAAGGTTATATATTATTTTTAACTTCCTAGCTCTGTATGTGTCTCAACTTTGAACTTAGTTGGGGAAAAGAACTATGTTATTTATAAGCTTTTCAAACCACAAATCTATAGAGAAAGCATATTTTAAGGAAAATTTTATGTGTAGCAGCAAAGGGCTCTTAAAAGCGAACTCTGGTACATACATGTTGTTGAAAGCAGAAACCTCAGCTGAGGTAGTGGAGTAGCAATGGCCGCAGCCTCGGCTTGCTCAGAGGTGATCTGATGCTGTGATGGGGAGGGTGGGGGACAGGAAGGACAGGCAAGATATGAGACCGGAGCTCCGGTGGATGGTCCTCTCTAGGCACCCATCACTAGAAGGAGGGAAGAAAAGGTGGTGACATCAAGCAGGACTAAAATCAACATCAAAGGGGCCTGGAGAGATGTTTTAGCAGTTAAGGTGCTTGCATGCAAAGCCAAAGGACCCAGGTTTGATTCCCTAGGACCCACATAAGCCAGATACACAAGGGGGCACACGCATCTGGAATTTGTTTGCAGTGGCTGGAGGCCATGGCATGCCCATTCTCTCTCTCTGCCTATTTCTCTCTCCCTCTCAAATAAACAAATAAAAATAAAATATTTTTTAAAAGATTAAAAAAAATCCACATCAAAGGAGTTGTGGGGCTAAAGAGCTCTATTAGCAGAATGGGAAAAGGAGAAGGAATATTTTTATGATTTGCATCTAAAACTGATGGCTCGTGGATTAAACTTTGGTTTTCAGCTGTGGGGTTTCAAGAATTGATTGGATGGTAAGGACTTGAACCCTTATGGGTTGATGGATTAGTCAGTTACTTCATAGGACTGACGGGAGGGCACTGATTGGAAGGAGTATATCGCTGGGGACATGTTGATAGATATATGTTATTTCTGAATGTGTCCTCCCTGTTTCTTTCAGCTTCCTGGTTGCCACAAAGTAACTCACTTTTCTCCATCACATATTTTCTGCCATGACATTTTGCCTTACTCATAGAGGCCCAGGAACAACAGAGCCACTTTGATATGGACTAAATCTCTGGAGCTGTGTGAAGGGGCTGGAAATGATCCTCTTTTAAATTGTTACTGTCAGACATTTTGTTACAGTAACAAAACTTGACTAAAACAAATATCAAATATGCATTGTCAAAAACCAATTAGGTCATACCAAAACATGGGAAGTGCACTATGAAATCACACTTTGAGGGTAGACCAAGGGTGTGCTTTGAGTCAAGGTAGACATATTAGTTTGGGACTGTGCATTTGAGAAGCTTGGTATCAAGATATGGCTCAGGGGCATAAAAGGAATATAAAAGACCGTAGCTGTTATACTCCTTTGGCAAAACTTGAAACTTCAAGACTTCCCCACATGGACTGGTTGTGATAGGTAAGAGAGTCAAAACTAAGACAGGAGAGAACCAGTGAGTAAAACCACACACACACACACACACACACACACGCTGAGGGAGAGGGATAAACATTTCCACTTTTATCTTTTTTACAGGCCAGTCTTGTGAGTAAAATATCTTTCAATGAACAATTGGACTAAACAATCAACAATTACGGAGGTTTGGACACAGTTTAAATGTGTCTGTCAGAGGTTCATGTGCTTGGTGTGCTGTTGCTGAGGTGGTGAAACCTGTAAGGGGGGGGGCGGCATAGTGGAGAAAGGAGGGGCTATTGGAAACACTGTCCTCAGGAGTGACTTCAGCAGTTCTTGTAGTATCTCAGTGCTATGCATGAGTTATGACAAAGGCCTGGGCTCTGATACTGGCTACCTGTCTTTCCAGGAGATTTCCTTGGGATGTTCTGGTATTTACAATGTCCTACACTATTTTGATGCCACCCATCACCCAAGTAGAGCAGAGGACAACTCTGCGGTGCTGCTTGATCTTGTATTTTCAGTCTCTAAAACTCTGAGCTAAGTAAATGTCTACGTAGAGTTCCCATCTTCCAGTGTTTTGTTATAGCAATTAAAATGAAATAAGACAGTATCATACAACATTTTGATCTTTGGTACACTACCCCAAGGATTAAGAGGGGATTTTTTTTTTTTTCACGTAAAATCTGATGCCTTTACCCTTCTAAGATGTTGCATTATATGATGAGGGCATATCTGATGTTGAGAACTTAGTCATTCAAAGAAGTGTTCATAGGTGAGCACCATTAATACCATGTGAGAAGGGGTTAGAATTGGAGGATTTCTGGGCCCATTCCAGAGCCACAGAATCAGAATTTGTGGGCTAACAAGATCAATTTGCTAAGTACCAACCTAGGTATAACTGCAAGCTTCGGTTTCTGAAATTTTATGAATTTTGAAGAGTTAGCTATAATGCATTCCTTCTACAACTCTATAATTAAGTGAGTAATTACAGTTTTGGAAGTCAGCTAGGATGTCTTTACTCCCATGAATCTATCTATTACACACTGCATGCACACGTGAACACAGCAGTTATTGTATTATCGTGAATGCTAACATGATTTTACCCCAGGAAACTGATTAAACTTAAAACTTACTTTCTTATTTTTTTTCACTTAAAACATATTTTTGAAAAAAAAAAACAAGTCTGAACCATGAATGGGAAAAAGTATTCTAGATGGGTCATTAAAGCTCCTCAGTGTGCCATGAACATGATGTTTGGTTTTTATGAATAATGTCATGTGGAGGGGAAAAAATAACCTTAATTAGCTCATTAGCTCGATTTTATTTTTACAGTGTAAACAGACTTTTGAAGAAGTCATAATTACTTATAAGTGCTAATGCTGACTGTATTTTAAAAAATCTAAAAATTGCTGTCACTGGAGTTGTGTCTTGAAAATATGTTTATCTTAGTGCAAATGCTTTCGAGAATCCTGGAAGGCACTTTAACATCTTTTTGAGGCACTTAAGCTCAACAGCTAATGGAAGATCATGTATTTAAATAATTTACACTTCCATCTGGCTGAAAGAACACCAGGTGGAAGTCGCTGATCAGGATGAGTCTGTTACGTGGAAGGAAGTGTTTGCTCAAAATAAATGAAAGGCAAACATTTACAGGCGCTCCATCTTTTTGTCTGTATACTAGGATTCCGTCTCACACATTCCTGGTATGTGGATGGGCAAGATTAACGGAATGACTTCCATTGTTTTATTTTCTTCTTCACCATCTTTTGATCATAAGCAATTATTGTCTTCTTTTCTCATCCTTTCTGCATGCCAACCTGAAATCAAAAGGGGCTACCCCCCTTCCTGTAGAAGAGCGGAAGCCGAGCTTCCTGGATGAAGTTCTCCTTTCTGCTGGGCCAGCTGGCAAGTTTTATGTTTCCTACCGAGTGTCACAGTGTGCTGTCAAAGGCTTGGTTTTGTGAGTTGACTTCTGATAGGCACTTACTGTATCTTACCTGTCAACTCCACAGTGGACTTCCTCATTTGCAGCATGTGGCTTGCAAGCACAGACCAAGCCCTTCAAGCCAAGAGGAGTCCCATGGAGCACATGGCTCCACTTCCCAGCTCTTTTCCCCCCATTGTGCTTGTCAGACATATTCTTCTGTGCTTGGGCTTTTTTTTTTTTTGAATGAGTGTCTGAATTTCTCTGTGGCTCTGGGGCACATAAAAGAATCAGAACCACTCACACTGTTAACCCTAGAAAGGCAAAAATCACAGCTTTGAGTTCTAATCTCATAAGGAAGAATTGTTGCTTATGCAGAGGATTATTCCCAAGGTCATAAACAACTTGCTTAACATTTCCCCAGCTTATGTGGGAGAGCACTAACTGAATCAGTGCTTAAAAATGTAGCCTTTGTAGTCTGTGTATTTCAAGTATTTCAAGATAATATGATTTCTAGGCTCTATCAGAATCACACTCAAGTTTATGTACCCAGCCTCCAAGACTCCAGAGAGAAATAGATCGCAAAATCTGCAATGGCTTCAAACTCATCTTTTTACTAGAGCCAAATGAAACACACATTCCAAATGTTTCAAGTTTTATTCTAGGTTTAGAAATTACATGTTTTTGATTCAGCTTTAAATTTGACAGACCTTCTCCCATTACTAGGAATAGGCTGGTCTGGTCTTGGGTGTGGGGAGAACCTGGGAAGTATCCAGAAGGACCACCTCTCCTGCCATGGCCATTGTAGAGGCATCTCTAGGGGGAAGGGTTTTGCCAGGACTTATAATAAAAGTACTGGTCACAGGAAGACAACTTGCTCAATGCCATTGCTTCTGGGACGTTTTCAACTTTCAATAGTTAGGCCACCTAGTTTGCACTAGATAGAACACATTCCTGCCATCACTTTGCCTGTTTAGCGTTTGGCTGCACGTTTGGGATGGGACTAGAGGGGAGCCTTGGAAAAACTGTGGGTGTTGAGAACTTGCCTCATGGTGCCTCTGTTTCCTTTCTCCCAGGCTGGCCTAATTGCTCTCAGGACGTGAAGCTGGATTAATTGCAAGAGTGGGATAATAGTCCTCATGTTCCCAGCTCTTCACAGACGGCACTGCTCCAAGTGGCTCTGTGGGCAGGTGCTTAAGCTTTATCAATGTATGGAAAGCATGTGGAAGAGCCATCTATGTAAGCTTGGCAAGGACACTGTTTAATATCATCATCATCATCAGGTTGAGCAAGCCGGGCTCATAAGGCATGCTCAGGAAAATCCCTATTCATTTCCCCACTGCTTGTTTTTCTGTAGCCTTGAGGCCAGTCTCTTGATTTTCTGTTTACATCCAGATGACATAAGAGCCTTTGGTGGTTATTTTTAGTAATCAGTCAATTTTAGTTTAGTAATTATATGCCCAAGCTAGAGTAAATAGCAAACACCTGTTCATTTATTGGTCAATTTTCCTCCTATTGCTTGAGTGGGCCTGGTGCAAACAGGCTTGCAGGGGAGGATGGCCATGGTCTTTTCTCACTTGCTGGATGAGCGTTCTCCTCTGACACCAGCGCTGGCAGTCGGCGCTGTAGGAGAAAAGACAGGGTTGGCATGTGCGTTCTCAGACCTGGGAAGATTTATAAAATGGCTTTTCTCTTGTAGGACAGTGGTGCAGTTAGAATGTTGTGTCCCCTGAAAATTTATGTTGCAATGCTTATCAAGCTGATGGTGTTCAGAGTTGGGAGGTGAATGGGCTCTGAGGCTGAGATCCTTTTGAAAGGGATTAGTGGCCTTATAAATGAGGCTCAGGAGAGTTGCCTTCCCCTCCTATCCTATAAGCACACTGAGAAATAGTGCTGTTTATGAACCATGAGTGAGACCTCACACCAGACATCATATTTATTGTTGCTTTTGATATTCGATTTCCAATCTCTAGAAGTGTAAAAAGAAATAGCTTTCTACTGTTACAAGTTAACCACTTTATGTTATTTTGTTATAGCAACCCATACAAAGACTCCACCTCTTCCTCTCACAAACCCTTTCCACTATGCTCAAAGCTATGGGATTTTACTCCCTGCTAATATAGTTCTACTGGGTACTCATAATTCCCTCCTTCCTGAGCCCTGGAGATCACCTCATTATGCAGGCAGTCACAGTATGACTTCTCATATGACATACCACCTGCGAGCACTCAGGCATCCTTTGCTGCATCAAACTCTAGGGACATGAAGGCCCTGAAGAAACCATAGTTCTGTCACTGGCAGAGAAGCTGGCCAGCTGTCTTTCTCCTTGTTGAAACCCCCAGGTTAGACACCAATCCATAGTGTTCCACCATACCTCATCTAGTGACAGAAGCCAAGCTCTCAGAGTGGAATAAGTTCTTTCCTTAGAATCAAAAGAATGGGCACAAAGTCACACCTGTGAGTCCTTTAACCTTGGGGACATTGCGCATAATATATCTCCAGAGATATCTTCCAGCTCTTTCTTTCATCTTTTCTAATCCTTTTTAGGCAAGAGGTTTCATTAGTAGGGTCCAGAATGCTCATTCATTTAAAAAAAAATTGGTGAAGAGGGGGGTGGAGAAAGAGAGAAAGTATGGACACACCCAGTCCTCTTACCACTGCACATGAATTCCAGACACATGTGACACCTTGTGCATCTGACTTTATGTGGGTACTGGGGCATTGAACCCGTGCCATCAGGCTTTACAAGCAAACACCTTGGACTATATAGTCTCAGAACACCTATTCTTAAGCAGGCCCATGCATGTTTTGACTAGTGGTTTTGCATGTCTCCTTGAAATGTGATAGTATATTTTCTTGGATACTCTGATGAATTAAGATTTAAATAGTTTAGTTAACACCTGGTTACATGAAGTGGAATTTTGAGTTTAAAAATTCAGATTTTATGTTCAGATGAATGTACAAATATATCAGTTGAAACATTTAAAGTTGGGTTTCTTTAATTATGTTTACACGAAGAGGTCACAGAGGAAACCAAATCTTTTTCCACAGCAGAAGTTGTTCTATTGCTTGGGTAATTGGACCACACAGTAAGGACACTTTTAACATAACTTTAAGAGGTAGATGGAAAAATCATTTAGCGTTTTGATTCTGCTCTGCAGTAGCATTGTTTTCAACACTAGACTAGAACTGAAATGTGGAAGAAATAAGATAAACAACAAAACCAATGTTTAAACAGCTGATGCTTGTGGAGAAAATCATGCTGCCTCAGATGTTATGCTGAGAGCTGATGTGAGACCGACCCAGGCTCCTTCACAGCAGCTGTGTGTGTAGTGGGGGGGTGGGGGGTAAAATTCTCATCTGATGGAGTTTCGGTAAGTACTCAAGGTGGTATGGATCTTAGTTGGTAGAGGTTATAGTTTAATCCAGGAAGCCTAACTTTCTAGCTGATTCCTCAGTAAGATAGAAAAGATAATTATGAGTGACTGGAATTATAAGAAATTTCCTGCAATACAGGGATTCTAGAATTTTACAAGTTTTCTCATTCTTCTGGCTTAAAGTAAGTTATTTCATGTAGCCATTTTATATAATCATATCCACTGAACCTTGTCTGTTTTAATGGCATGGGGTACCAGGAAAAAGGGGTTTTACACAAATAGCATTGAATCACCTTTCAAAGCTTCCATTGCTTCTTTCATCAATGTTTAAAGAAACTTCTATTTACTCGAAACTCCTAAGGCTCCTCTGTCACTTCTGTCCCTTGACTGGTCTAGTTCTTTCTTCTTCGAAGTCAAGGAAAAGTTTCTTTAGTTAGATTGGCACTTACAGACCTGGGATAGGCCCTTTTGCAACTAAGTTTTATCTCCCTAAATAAAGGGAAAAGCCAGCTCTGAAACTAATCACATGGAAAAACCCAAGAAAACCAAGCATCAGTGAAATCTACAGTTTTATCCATGGGACATCTTAATGAGGCCTGGCTGGGAAGGTGATGTTTGAGCTGATACTTGAAAGAGGGCAGGAAGTAAGCGGAATGGATGGTGGGGAAGAGCTGAGAACACACAGAATTTTGGGAGAGCCACTGCTTGGAGATTGCTGTGCCTTAGCCTTAGCTGCAGTTGTATCTCAGGAATCTGTGCAGGACTCAGCTGACCTGTGAGAGTCAGGGAAGTAGCAGTGGGACTTCTTGGAAAAAATGAGGGTAGGAAAAGTCTTTGGGGCAACCTTATCCCTGGAGGAGATGCTGTTCTATTTCATTCCTCATATAGAATGAGGCATCTTCTTCAGTTGTTGGCTTATGCAAAATTTGTCTGTGTGATTAAAAGGGCACAATTAGCTTGAGACTGTACTCGTTTCTGATGCCAACTGCAAGTTTAAGGGGTACCCCAAACTACTCTCATCCTTGATAATGCACTAGAAGGATTATGGGCTGAGATGCTTAATCTTGATGGTCAAGTTGATGGGATTTAGAATTACCTAGAAGATAAGCCTCTTGGTATGTCTATGAGGGATTTATTTCCCCCAATGGGAACCTCATTATAATTTTTAAAAATTAATTATGGACATCCTCAGTATGTAAACAGCACATGTTGGTACCATTCTTTCCTTCATCCCTGACCTCTCTCCAAAGGGACCCTCCTCATTGGAGATACCAGTCATCCCCATAGGGATTGTGGGTCATGTATTGTGAGGGCAGCCATCAGTTATGTGCATAATGTCCCAACTTGTGGCTCTAACAATATTTCTGCTGCCTCTTCCATGAAATGCTCTGAGTCATGTTGGGTTCATTTTAAGTCTACTTCAGTTATGGGCTCTTAGGAGTCTCTGCATCTCTGGTTTGGTAGGTGTTGAGTGTCCTTCAGTGTCTGATATCAGGTTCACTGAGAAAAGAGTACTCTTGTTCATTTCCACAACTCCTCTGTGATTTTAGCTGGGGCCCTGGTGATGTGCAATGGGTCATTTCTCTCCTCAGGTCCTGCTTCCATCTGAAAAACAGAAGCAGATTCTCTAAGTCAGCACAGGTTGAATGGGATAACCATTATTAGTTTAGAGAGAATTTCATGTGTGTAGACTCTCTTATAGCCCAAGATTAGTGGGAGCTTGATATTGGAAAGCAAACTGATTATCTGGATATGATTCTGAATTATTTTCCATTTCCAGATATGGGTTCCTTTCCACTGAGCAGATCTGTTAGACAATCCAAGAGAAGTTGGTTACCCACCATGGCTGTGTGCCATTATTGCACTTGTGTGAACATCATGTCAAGTTATTTGCTTCTGAGTAGCTTAGACTTTGCATTGCTCAGAGAGATGATGGCCATTTTCCCCAATAGCTCATGTAGCACCTTCTAGTACTAGACAAGCTAACTGTCTGGGGACTCACTCTCTTCCAGATTCCAGCAAGATCTCTCCACGTTCTATACCAACAGCATAAGGTGTCTTCAGCAGTAGGGTCTTACCATTAACCTCTGGTGGGTAATCAAGTGCTCTGACAGAAGTCTGTCATGTTTGTTTAGGGAAACCTTATAGGTATCTCTGATCAACAGCTCATTGTGGGTGTTAACCACATCTTTGTATTGGGAGTTACAGGCCAGCGCCAAAGGAAAAGAAAGAAGAAAAAGAAAGAAAAGAGAAAAGAGAAAGAAGGGAAAAAAAGAAAAAGAAAAAAAAAAAAAGAAACAGAGAAATTTAAGGTTAGGAGGCTTAATCTTACCCTCTCCTGAATCCTTTGATTTAGGTGCTCCCTTGAAGGTCCTGTTGAGCTTTCAACCTTTTAGTCTGCTTTCCAGGAGACAGGATTCTATGGCACCAGTTCCATTTGGGTTCAGTTTTGTGTCCCCCCTTGCCTGCCCCTCAAGCCCAACCCTCCCTATTGTCCAAGCTTCAAGGTGACTATTAGGTATGTCAGCATCTTGGGCTGATCCAGGTTAGGAGCTGGTAATGAGCGAAGCCATGTGATGATTGTCTTTCTGTGATTGTATGATTTCACTATGATTTCTTCCAAGTTTGAGCATTTTTCTACAAATTTCATTGTGTCATTTTTTTTGAACTGCTGAGTAGAATTCTATTGTGTAGATATACCACATCTTGATTATCCATTTGTCCAATGGTTGGCACCTGAGTTGATCTCACTACTTAGCCATTATGAATTGAGAGGCTATAAACATGGCTGAGCAAATGTCTCTGCACTGAGGCACAGAACTTTTATGATAAATGCCCAGTTTGGGAATAACTGGGTCTGTTGGTAACCTTTATAGGAGTCTCCCTATTTGTTTCCATAGTGTTTGTACCAGCTTACTTCCCCAACAACAGTGAATGAGGGTTCCTATATCTCCACATCCTCACCAACATTTGTTTTCATTTGATTTTTTAATGTTTTCTATCCTTAGTGGGATAAGATAGAACCTCATAAATGTTTTAATTTGCATTTCCCTAATGGTGAGGGACATTGAGCATTTTCCTAAGTTTGTGTTCGCCATTTGTATTTCTTCCTCTGAGAACTCCCTAATAAGTTCTCTGCTCCATTTTGTGAGTAGGTTGTTTGAGATTTTTTTTTGTTTGGGTTTTTGAGTTCTTTGTAAATTCTAGAAATTAGGTCTTTGTCAGTTGTATAGCAGGAAAAAATTTTCTCCCATTCTGTGGATAATCTATTGGCTCTGCTTATGGTGTATTTGTCTGTGAATAAACTTTTCAGCTTCTTGAGGTCCCAATGGTTGAGTGATTGTTTAAGTTCCTGAGCTATTGGGGTTTTGCTAAGGAAGTCTTTCCCCATTCCTATATCATGGAAAGTTCCTCCTATTTTTTTTTCTTTCAGCAGTAGAAGAGTTTCAGTTCTATATTGAGGACTTTGATCCATTTGGACTTGATTTTTGTGCATAGTGAGATGTGTGGGTCTAGTTTCATTTTTCTGTATATGGTTATCCAGTTTGTCCAGCACTATTTATTGAAGAAGCTGTCTTTTCTCCAGTATATATTATTAGGGCCTTTTTCAAACATCAAGTAGCTAGAGTTACTTGACCTAAAGTCCAGGTCCTCAATTCTGTTTTGTTGGTTTATATTTCGGTTTTTATGCCAGTACTATGCTGTTTTTGTTACTATGGCTTTGTAATATAGCTTTAGATCAGATATGGTGATGCCTCCAGAGGTGTTTCTTTTGCTGAGGATATGCTTAGATATCCAATGCATGCTGCCATTCCATATGAATTTTGCAATCATTTTCTCTATCTCTGTGAAGAATGATGCTGGGATTTTTATTGGTATTGCATTAAATCTATATGTTGCTTTTGGTAGGATTGCCATTTTCATTATGTTTCTTGATTTTTTTTTAATACTGAGAAAATTAACAGTTTATTATAATTTATTTTATTTAACAATCTAGGAAGTTGGCAGCCATCAGCAGTTACAGTGAAATTTCAGGTGCAATTGGGAATTCAGGAATCTCAGTAGAGCTGTTAGTGTAGCGAACCTTGTAGGTAAAATACATGCATACTTTTGATAGCATATGTGAAGGGATCTCTCTAAAATTGACCTCATTGGTTTCATTCCCCGCAAATGGACCTGGCCCACTCAACATGGCTTTTTTTGTTCCTGATGTAAGTGCATGTTCTTTTTCCACAGAAAATATAAGAAAAGAAAACTATAGACCTATATCCCTGATGAACTTAGATACAAAGATCCTAAACAAAATCCTTTCAAACCAAATTCAATAACACATCAAAAGTATTATTCAGGCTGGAGAGATGGCTTAGCAGTTAAGCACTTGCCTGTGAAGCCTAAGGACCCTGGTTTGAGGCTAAATTCCCCAGGACCCATGTTAGCCAGATGCACAAGGGGGCACATGCATCTAGAGTTCATTTGCAGTGGCTGGAGGCCCTGGCGCACCCATTCTCTCCTCTCTCTCTGTCTCTCTCTCTCTCTATTGCTCTCAAATAAATAAATAAAAATAAACAAAAAACATTTTTTTAAAGTATTAGCCACCTTGATCAAGTAGGCTTTATCCCAGGAATGCAGGGTTGGTTCAACATACAGAAATCTGGCAATGTAATATGCTAAATAAGTAAGCTTAAACACAAAGACCACATAATCATTTCAATAGATGTAGAAAAGGCCTTTGACAAAATACAACATCACTTCATGTTAAAACATTGGAGAGAATAGGCATGGAAAGTTTATATCTCAACATAATAAAGACTATATATAAAACACCTAAAGCTCAAATAATACTTACTGGGGAAAGACTCAAAGGAATTCTCATAGAGATCAGGAACAAGACAGGGTTACCCACTCTCACCTTTGCTCTTCAACACAATACTAGAAGTCCTAGCCCAAGTAATAAGACAGTAGAAATAAATAAGAGGGGTAAAAATTGGAAAGGAAGAAATCAAATTAACTCTATTTGCAGATGACATGGTCCTATACATAAGTGACCTAAGAGCCTCCATCTCAAAACTCTTAAAGGCAACTAATTCCTCCACCAAAGTAGCAGAATATAAAATCACACACAAAAATCAGTAGCCTTTCTATATGCAAAGGACAAAGAAAATTAGTGACACTGTCACATTTTCAAAAGCAACAACAACAAAAAACTGCTTTAGAATAACACTAACCAAGGATGTGAAAGACATATATAATGAAAACATTAAAAAAAATGAAGAAACATTCCTTCTAGTGCCCCGTAACTCACTGGGGTAGGCAGCTGGGGGTGGGGGTGGGGTGGCCCTGAATAGGGGCTATGGCGGTACGTGGGGACACGGCCAGCTGCAGTGGCTGTGGGATTGACTAGAAACTACTAAAGTTCCTGTGGAATTGAAGTAGAATTTCATAAGAGCATAATGGATGGAGAAGAGAAAACCTATGGTGGCTGTGAAGGCCCTGATGCCATGTATGTCAAATTGATATCTGGTTTTGGTATGAGGGTGATACTAGCTTTATAATAGGAGTTGGGGAGCTTTCCCTGTTCTCTGATTATGTGGAACAGTTTGAGAAAAATTTGTTTCAGTTCTTCAATGAAAGTTTGAAAGCATTCAGCTGAGAAGTCATCTGGTGCTGGACTCTTCTTTTGGGGGAGGATTTTGATTACCTTTTCAATTTTAATGGGTGTGGTAGGTTTGTTTATGAGATTAATCTGCTTTGAGTTTAGTTTTGGTAGGTGGTAAGTATCTAGAAATTTATCCATTTCTTCCAGATTATCCAGTTTTGTGAAGTAGAGGTTTTGGGAGTAAGTCCTGATGATTCTTCCAATTTCATTTATGTCTGTTGTGATTTTTACTTTTTCATTTCTAATTTTGTTAAGATAAAGTCTCTCTCTCTCTTTTGCTTGATCAAATTGGTCAGAGGTTTATCAATCTTTTTATTTTTTTCAAATAACCAGCTCTTTGTTTTGTCAATTTTCTTAATTTTTTTTAAATTTTCAATTCATTAATTTATGCTCTGATCTTGATTATTTCTTTCTGTCTGGAGCTTTTTGGGTTGGATACTTCTTATCCCAATTCCTTCAGATGGATGGTTAGGTTATTGATTTGGGATATCTCTGTATTTGTTATGAAGGCATTTAGTGCTATGAATTTCCCCCTAAGGACTGCCTTCATTGTGTCCCATAAGTTTTGGTATGATATGTTCTCATTGTCATTTAATTGTAGAAATTTTACAATTTCATTTTTTATTTAATCCACTACCCATTTATTGTTTAAAAGTGTGCTGTTCAGTCTCTAGAAGCTGGTGGAGTTTCTGGTGCATTTCTTGTTAATTTCTAGTATTGTGGTCTGATATCAGACATTAAATGTGTCAATATTCCTAAATATATGGAGGCAGGCTTTATGGCTCAAAATATGATCTATTTTATAGAAGGTTCCATTGGCTGCTGAGAAGAATGTGTATTGTGTAGATTTTGGGTAGAATGTTATGTAGATGTCCTTTAGGTCTAGCTGATATATGGTGTTTTTGAACTCTTTTACTTCCCTGTTGGTTTTCTGTTTCAATGATCTATCTATTGATGATAGTGGAGCACTGAAGTCCCCAACCATGATGGTGTTGGTGTTTATTTCTGTTTTTTTAATTTTTTTTTTGTTCATTTTTATTTATTTATTTGAGAGTGACAGAGAGAGAAAGAGGCAGATAGAGAGAGAGAGCCAGAATGGGCATGCCAGGGCTTCCAGCCACTGCAAATGAACTCCAGATGTGTGTGCCCATGTGTGCATCTGGCTAACGTGGGTCCTGGGGAATCGAGCCTCGAACCAGAGTCCTTAGGCTTCACAGGCAAGCACTTAACTGCTAAGCCATTTCTCCAGCCCTTTATTTCCATTTTATTGTCAAGTAGGTTTTGTTTTGTGAACTGTGGTGCACCTGTGTTTGGTACATAAGACTGTTGATTGTGATATCCTCTTGTTGGATCATTCACTTGTTGAGAAAGAAGGTGCCTTAATTGTCTTTTTTGATTATTTTTAGTTTTAATTCTATTTTATCTGCTATTATTATAGCAACAACTGCTTGTTTCTCATTTCCATTCACTTGGAAGATTATTTTCCACCCTTTCACCCTGAGTAGGTGTCTGTCTTTAGTGATGAGATGGGTTTCTTGAAGACAGCAAATTGAGGGGTTCATTTTTCTGATACACACTGTTAACTTGTATCTCTTAATGGGCGAATTAAGGCCATTAATGTTTAGGGTAGTAAGTGTGAGGTTTGATTTAATCCCTGCCATATTGTGGTGCTTATGACGTTTGGTGTTTTCTTGGACTTTGTAGTCTTTTGAGCCCTCTTTAGGTTTGGTTATTTTGGTTTGCTTCTTGTAGGCTCTTGAGATTGGTTGTTTGACTCTTCATTGTGGAGAATTCCCTGAAGTACTCTTTGTAGGTTTGGCTTTGTGTTCATATAGTTGTATAACTGACTTTTATCATGGAAAGTTTTTCTTTTGCAATCTATTATGAGGGATAATTTTGCTGGGTGGAGTAGTTTGGGTTGGATGCCATAGGTTCTTAGACTTTGCAGTGTTCTAGTCTAGGACCTTTTGGCTTTCAGGGTTTCCATTGAGAAGTCTGAGGTAATTCTGATAGGGTTACCTTTATATGTAATGTGTTGTTTCTCTCTTGCTGCTTTGAGGACTCTCTTTGTTTTCATTGTTTAGAGTCTTAATGATAATGTGTCTTGGAGAGTTTCTCCTTTTGCCCAGTCTGTTTGGAGTTCTGTTAGTTTCTTATATCTTGATGGGACTTTGATAATTTTGTTGAATAAGTTCTCCATGCCTTTTGTCTGAATTTCTTCCTCTTCTGGTATACTAATGATCTGAATGTTGGGGGACATTTAAGGGTATTCCACAGTTCCCTAATGTTCTGTTCACAAAGGTTTTTGAACTCATTCAAGTTTTTGGACTTGTGAACTGTTCCTTGTCTTGTCTTCCAGTTCTGAGGTTTTGTCTTCCACATGACTATTCTTAGGATTTATTCAATTTGGTTTGTATTTTCTATTGCCTTTTTCTATATAGTATCAATCCCTCTGTCAAGTTCCTTTTTCATGTCATGTTCTGATTTTCTTTATGCTTCTTGGAATTCATCCTTGCATTTATTTATATCTTCCTTGAGCTTAGCCAGCTTGTTATTGAGGTCCTCTTTGTTTTGGCTCTCCTTTAGATCACTTAACTATCTTTGGGAGTCTTTCTGGTTTTTTTCTATTAGGTTCAACCTAGCAACAATAACATTCACACAATTGTTGGTCTTTTGTTGATTTTCTGCAAGTTCTGCCAATTGCTTGGTCAGAGTCACATACCTTGTATCTTCATTTTGGGGTTCTGATCCTACTTTCTTATCTATGTTTTGATTAGAGACTTTCATTGTGGGACTAGGCAATCTTTTTGTGGTCCCTTCCATTTGATGTTTCATGTTGTTCCTTTTGCACTGTGGTCTGCCCATCACAGTGTGGGAATCTTATTTATTTCAGGAGGAAGCTGTAGTTTACTCTTGAAGTGTATTCAGTGATTTTTCCCTTTTATGTTTGACTAGATTAAGCTTTTGATGGCAAGAGAACCTGTCTGCTCAGGCAGGAGGAGTCTGTGTGGCCCTAGTGGGGACCCAGAAACCCAGTGGCAGGGCAGGGAAATGGTGCTGGAGACTGTGTAATCTCAGAGGTGGTGGAGCAGGTGGATGGGATGGCATGCGTCCAGTGGTGGGTGGAGGGGTGGGAGGATGGGTCAGTGTGGGCCTGTGGTGGGTGGTGGAGCAAGAAGATGGGATGACAAGTACCTGGTGGGGCAGTGGGGTGGGGGATGGGGTGGTGCAGAGCCATTAGTGGTGTCAGGTTCAGGGGATGGGATGGTGAAGACCCAGTGGCGCAGTGGAGCAGTGGGATAGGATGGCACAATTCAGTAGCTTGGCCTTGGTGGTACTGACCTAGTGGTGTGGACACAGTGGCTCCTGGTGGGGGGGGGCAGGGGTAGGGTACTGGGATGGCACAGTCCCGGGAGGAAAGCTGCAGGAGGAAGGGAGGATGAGAGCTGGTTGGTACCAGGAAAGGTGAGAGGGGCCTAGCCTGGATCTGTGGAGCCTGCAGGTGTGTGGGGGTTTGGGATGGCAGCTTAAGGGGCCTGGGGGTCTATTGTGCTACCCAAGAGCCTGGAAATCAGTGGATTTCCTACTGTGCTACTCTATACCCTCCCACTGGAGGTCTGCTAGGACCAGATGACCCTGGCATCCCAAATACCTTGCCTGCAATTGCCCTGGGAGCTGAAGCATGGTTAAGTGGACACCATCTTAACCAGAAGTCTGCTGTCAGGGCTTTTTCCAGAGAAATTAACAAGTGGGAAAGGCCCACCCTGAATGTGGGCAGCACCATTCCATGGCTGGGAGCCCCAGAATGAATGGAAATGAGAAAAAGAATGTAGCATCAGCTGTCATGTTTCTCTGCTTCCTGAGTGTATGTGACCAGCTGCCTCACACTCCTGAAGTTATGCCTTCCCACCATGATAAATTGTATACTCAACCCATGAGCCAAAATAACCCCTTTCTTCCATACATTACTTTTGTTAGCTATTTTGTCACAGAAATGAGAAAAGTAACTAATACACAGCCTCCCTAGCATATTATGGTTTATTTCAAGGAAAGGTTACAGAATAAAATCACCACGGGAAAGGTCACCCCGGGCAGAGTCCAAGAGCTCTGTGTCCTAGGATCCTCTTAGGTCTCTTAGGTTCCTCCTATGGCCAGTTCTGCCTCCCCTTGGCAGTGATGTGTGACAGTACACATGCAATGCTTCCTACTAAGTCAGCCTGCCCAGCCCAGGTGTCTAGAGTATTTATTAGAGACTCTGTCACATGTGCCCACATGGCTGTTCTTCAGTCCCCATACCTTCTAGAAGCCAGGAAGCCTCCATTTCCTCTAGAGAGTGCAGGTACCGTGTAACCTGATGTAACTTGCATTGTTAGACTGTCATGTTAACAAAGATGTTCCTTTGGTTCATGGCCTTTGGGGAGCCTGGAGATTGCTTCTTGGGCTGGGGGCAAAGGTCACCCTTTCTTTTGGGTAGGGTTAATTTTTTGTTACAGTGTTCATAGAGTCATTTTCTCCAGAACACTTATCTTAGTAACGTCATGCAACTGCTTTTAGTGAATAAATCCTGTGAAAAATGGAGAGGTTGAAGCAGAGTTTGGGTCTCCACATCAGTACACATGAGGAACCCACATGGTTTACATGTATGTTGTAAGTGTCTTTACTATTGAGCATGTAGTAAATGGCTTTAAACACATTCTTCTTATTATCTTTTGTCCCTTTTTGTAGTAAAGAGGAAAACACAGCATCATGGAAAACAATATGTATATATTCTGCACAAAATCATTGAAGGTAAGTAAACTAATAGCGCATAGATTTAAATGTTTACTGGTTTGTGTCAGTGTCTGAGTATACAATGAATAATTCATATCAAACTAGTAGAATGTAACATTTACATAAAATAATACTTTGCAAATTTATGGTAAGTACTAATTACTTGCCTTATTTGCCATGACTATGATATTAAATATTCATAAAAATGTGATTATTTCTTTGATTTGGCAGGCATTTAGATTTCTCTACAGCTTTTCACACTGCTAATTTTAATCCAGTAAATTATCTGGAAGAAAACAGTATGCAGCCTAAAAACTGTTCAAAATTCACTCCAACATTGAGCACATTATGGACGTAATGATCCATTACAACCAAACTTCAAGAAGGGCTTACAAGAAAACTGAGAATTAAACAAAGAAATATGGAGGCTATCATCATGATTTATCAGATATGTTTATTAGGACATTTTTTATACATACCCTGGACAACCTTTACAAATACTATTCCGATATGTAATAAATGTGTTTTGCTTCAGCCAGAAACCAGCAAAGAGACTTTACCAGGACTGAGCTGATGTTCGTTTCTCAGCTTGACATGTAGTGAGATTATTTGTGAGGTCCATTAATGTGAAAATCTGAATCATGGGTTCTGGACATGTGCTCTTTATGGGACCAGGGAGGGAGGGCCTACTCTTTTCATTACTGCTCCTGATTAAGTTGGGGGTTCTTGGAGTTCCATGGCTTGAGACGCTCACATCAGGGGAGGTCTGACCTCTGTGTAACCTGAATATTTTATATTCTGTGAGCCTACAGTGATTCTGATAACAAGTCACTTTTTTTGAGGGGGAGGTATTGCTGTTCAATGAGCTTAAAATGAAACTTTTCAATGTTCTCTGATCCAGAATTTCAGAGAAGGAAAAAAGGATAACTTTTGGAGTTTAAGGGCCTAAGAACACAGAAGGGACAGGGATGCACTAGGATGGGCAGGGAGTTGTTGTCAAGTGTATCATTTACTTGTTTCTGTGACTAAATCCCAAACAAAAGCTGTCGCAGGGGGAAGGGTTCATGTGACTCACAGTTTGAGGGTCTACTCCCTCATGGCAGGGAAGGCGTGGTGGCAGGCGCATGAAGCAGCTGCTCGTGTTGCATCTGTAGTCAACAGGGAGATGAGTGGCAGTTTCCACCTGGACTTCTTTTCTATTTAGTCTGGAACTTTGAGAATGTGCCACCTACATTCAGGATGGGTCTTTCCTGCCTTGTTAAACTAGAAACACCTCATAGCTACATCCAGAGATGTGTTTCCATAGAGATTCTAAATCCTATCAAGTTGACAATGAATAATAACTATCCCATCACGAGCTTGCTCCTCAGAACATTGAAGGGGAAATTAGAGTATCCGTTTTGTTTACAACATGGCACCTATCACTGGCTGAATTCCTACAAGGCAAATACATTTGACAACATTGGCATCCTTTGAATGCTAGCACTGAAAATGGTGTATTTTACTAATTCAATGTCTGAACCTGGAGAACTCCCAAATTTATTCATATTTTTCCTTCTTATGAAAGGTGTTTGAATCATGTCAGGATCATGGCGCTTCATAACAAAACAATCCTGCCTGAAGAGTCATATCTTGAGAATATACACCCAAACATTGAAGGCTGGTAGCCCATGGTTGATAGAAGGGGGCAGGCAGTGTGGTTTGTAGCCACAAGAGGACAGGAGTACAGGACATCAATCACAAACCTTAAAAAAAAATGAAAATTAAAGTTGAAAATATAAAAAGTGAGCAAGTCCACAGAGCACATAAGCCTATGAATTAGGGCTGTCTTTGGTAGTGATTACAACCTGGTATAGTAGTGGGGCAATGTCCTGGAAGGACTAGATTTTGATTCACCTGCTGGGGCAGGGAGATTAGATCATAGTTTAGTTTGGAGCCAGTGTTGTTGCTTCATAATGGATGTGGTGTTGCTTGTTTTACTCAACTCCGTAGTTTCTTCACTTATTTTTTTAAAACCATTTTTTTTGATGTAGTCTTACTGTGCTACATAGCTCAGGCTGATTTAGAATATATGGTTCTTCTGCCTCAGTTATCCAACTTATAGAAGAATAGATGTGTTCCACCATGCCTGGCTTCATTTCCTCATCTATGAGCTTCACTGCATAGTGAAGCATTCACTCCATAGGATTGTTGTGAGGATAACATGGGAACACTGTGGCAAGTGCTTAGCAGAGTAGCTGGTTTGTGGTAAATGTTTAATAAACGTTGGCTAATATTATTATGACTACATAAAGCTAAGGAAAAGAATCAGTTAAATGTGTATTCATGTCAAGAATTTCAGGTTGGGCATTTTCTAGAAATGACTGAATTGATTCTAGCTCATGGTTTCGTGACAGTATAAAATTGGTATGTTCTGGTTAAAGTCAGTGACTGCCACTCTAGGGCCACTTGACAAGAACTGAGAGGAGTAAGGTAGCTTTGTGAGGCAGTTAGGATGAGTGGGCCTCTGAGAGTTAAGAAGCAGAAATGTCTTTGGGCCTATCCTTGCAGTCACACTTTGCTAGAGATCTGAATCTCTATCTCTTGCCTAAAGGAGATGTGCTTTTCCACAAACAGCCTGAACCCCTGGGTGGGGTGGGGGTGGGGAGTTCTTTCTTAGGTTTAAATCTAATCCTAACATTATGGTTGGTAAAGCTTAGACCTCAGAACTTGGCATCATGGCTGGCCTCTTCCTGAGACCAATCAGTGGTCTCTCTGGCTCACCTGAGTTAGAAGGTGAACCCACCTTAAGATCTTCTCTAACTCTCTTTTTATGTTTTTTTTTTTTTTTTCTTCCAGACCCACCATGTGAACTCTCATGCTACGTGGGCATAACCATTTTCCTTCCCTTGGTTCTGTACTTCCCTCAACAAATATGATTTAATAATTATCCTTCTCAGGTTGGTTTGCCAAATTCTTTGGTTAAATGCAAAAGAGAATCCAAACTTTGGGGTTCAAGGACTTTCCTGAATCCTTAACAGCCTGTTTTAGGATGTGCTAAGTAGACATTTCAGTATGAAATTCAGGATGAATGTCTATTTTGAACATTCTTGATTATGGTTGTTCTGAATATGTTCTAGACTGGGAGTTCCTGATCTGGGAGCAAAGGAACCTGGAGTGTGTGACTATTGCTCAAAGACTCTTTAAGGAATCTGTGAGCACCTGGAAACAATATGCCAAATTATACTTGCATGCATTTTCGGGGAGGAAACCCATGACTTCTATTAGACTATGTAGTAGCTTTTGACTGCAAATTTTCAGACAACTGATGGGGTATTCATGCTCCTCCCAATGAACACTGCCTAGAAAGGAAAAAGGTTCTAGATTTGAGGTGAGGCCTAGCTCATAATGTAATCTGTAGGTTGTCTGCCATTTTTTGACATTAGAAAAATGCATCTACCATGTGTCAAAAACTGTTACCCAACTAAATTTATTTTACTATTCCCTAATTGACACTTAATCTTTTCTTATGTAATATGAGCTTCAAGTATCAGGCTTTGCATTTATAACAGTTATAATTACGCCCTATAATTGTGTTAGACTTGTTTCAAAGTTTATTACACTGAAATAATTTTGAATCCTGATTCTGTTATCAACATTTTATAATACTTTCAATCATAAATTAGATAACTATAGAAGTACATATGGAAAATCTATCCATTTATAAAAAACTTCTTTAATAAACCATGAGAAGGTAGTTAGTATTAATATGCCTTCTCAATACAAAACACTTTCTCAACACAATCTCTGTCTGGTCAAAGTAGGAATACTACTGTATGGATTGATTTTCATCAAAAGTATTGGTAATTATGGTTACCTGACAAAGGATGAAAAAGAAACACTAGGTAGAATATGCCTTTTTTTAGCCAGTCTTCTTTTGTCATTGTTTTGAAAATTAGTAATAGTACATATGATTTGCCCAAGTTGAAGCCTATAAAAGACTAACACAAAGAATGTCGTAGTACACTTTTCCCTTCCCTAACAAGTGTTCTGAAACTCTGCAGCAAGGTGGCACAGTAAAATAACTATGCATGAGTTTGCCCCACCCACACTCCCTCCTCACCCTTGGTGCTGTTACAGGTTTTCAAATGAAAACAAATGCAAATGGGGCTTAGCTTGTTTTCTCTGAAGGCTGGCCATCAAGTGCTGAATTACTTTTCTAAACTCCAGTGGACCCTCCCAACCTGCTCCTATACTTGCTTACCAGGTTTGAAAAACAAGAAAAGCTGTCTTGAAATCAATGGTTGGGTCTGATGGTTCGTCTCCAGTTCCTGGTGCTGATCATAGCACTGACCTTTCAGAAAAGGAGAATGATCATAATTCAAAGGAGAAAACGTCCTTCCTACAAATAAAATAAAATAAAATAAAATAAAATAAAATAAAATAAAATAAAATAAAATACAGAATATATCTCATTCTCCTTTCCATTAATCTGTTCCCTGAAAATTTATTATGGTGATTTTTATTCTGACAAAGGCTTGTGGGTCACCTGTGAGGATCTCATTATTGCCAGCATCAGGCCACAGAAGGGAAGTTTACAAGAAAAGCCAAAGGAAAATGGTAGACACAGGAGGTCAGAGCAGTTCACAGGGGCTGTTAGCAGCTGTGGGCACCATCTGACTGATCCACGCACATCCTTCGAGCTGCCTCAACAATATGTGGAGCTTATGGGAGATCCAGGCCCGGCTGCCGAATGTCATTTCCTGTAAAGGAATTGGCTGACTTGGCACCAGTTCTGTTCTGGGCGAGTGTGCCTAGTGGACTAAGTCATTTACTCAAAGTCTCTAAAAGAAACACAAAGTGGGGGAGGAGGTAGTTTCCTTTGTTAACATGGACATGACATTGTTTGCCTATGCTAATTTCAAAGGAGGGCCCAAAGCATCAGACATCTGGTTTTTAAAAGTCAAATCTCTGGCCTGTATGTGGAGCTTTTTATTTAATTGGCATATAATTAAAAGCATAAACAAAGAAAAGTGGATAGTGTTCCTGTCCCTGGGGTTCATCCTACCTGGGGTGGATCAAGTTCCTGGTTGCTTCCGAAGTGTTCAGTGTTGGTTTTACAGACAGTGAGGTTGCTAAATGCTGCCATTTTCTCTCAAAATTAATAAGGACAGATGGACAGAGGTCAGCTCTCTAGAGTCTGGGGTGGTTTTTCTGACAATATTGCGAATATTACACTGAGCTACTCAAAGTATGTGGTAGTGGGAACAGAATTTATTCTAGCCAATGTACCTATTATGTAGGTTTTAAAGAGTTGAATTACAGAGTCCTGCTGTGAAATTTAACTGCACTAACCCATCACTTCTTGGTTACTAGGAAAGAAAATACAAAAACATAAAACAAAAGGTTGCCATTGGTTCAATGGTTTCTATGGACACAGTGTGTTTTGGGAAGAAACTGAAGAAGATGAAAATGGTACACTGCAGATTGCTTACTTTTTGCCTAGTGCATGTGTGTTGTGAGTGGGGGTGGGGCTGTGCATTTTCTACATGACCCTGGGAAATAAGCAGTGACTTAAGGTTGCATTAGCTTGCCAGAAAGGCCCTAACAGAATGCCCAACACTGTGTGACTTCAGCATTAGAAATGTAATGTCTCACAGTTCTGGAGGTAGAGTACAACATTCAGGTGTTTCCAGGGCCACAGTCCTTCTGCAGCTGCTAAAAGGCTGTTTCCTCTTGCCTCATGTTCCTCAGCATCACTCTAGTCTTGCCGTTGATCCGCTCCTGGCCTTCTCCCTGGGTCTTTGTGTCCTCACATGGCTGTCCTATTCTATGTCTCATTCTTAGCAATATCAATCAGATTAAAGGACTATGCCATCCATTCCAGTATGACTTCATCTTAATTCATTGCATCTGCAACAAGCTTATTTTCAAAGAAGGTCTCATGGAGAGGTCCTGGTGTCCTGTGGTGTGGGGAAGAGTATAACATCTTTTGGATGTGACTCCACCCACAATTCCCAATATGACATTAAGTCAGAATAGGCTGAAGGGGAAATGAGGAATGAGCCTAGAGAAAGAAAAGTTGTTATTTTTGTTCATAATGAGTTTACAGTACTTAGGAATTTGAGATGAGGTAGGGTGGGTTGGTGACGGCATGTTTGTGGTTTCAATGTGTTACACAAACAAGTACTGGAAACAATCCCCAAGGTGACAACGTTAGGGCCTGATGAGCAGTGATGAGGGTGCAATTGTTTTGTGGGGGTGGGTTCACTTACTGTGGGACCTTGCCTCATAAAAGAACAAGCTCATCATGTCCCCTCTCCCTGCTTATGCACCTTCTTTGTTGCCTTTTGCCTTCTTCCATGGAATGACACATCAAGAAAGCCTTCATTAGGGCTGGAGAGATGGCTTAGCTGTTAAGTGCTTGCCTGTGAAGCCTAAGGACCCCGGTTCGAGGTTCGGTTCCCCAGGTCCCACGTTAGCCAGATGCACAAGGGGGCCTACGTGTCTGGAGTTCGTTTGCCGAAGCTGGAAGCCCTGGCGCGCCCATTCTCTCTCTCCCCCTTTATCTGTCTTTCTCTCTGTGTCTGCTGCTCTCAAATAAATAAATAAAAAATTAAAAAAAAAAAGAAAGCCTTCATTACCTCAGACCTCCCAGCTTCAGAATTGAACCAAGAAATTTCTATGTTGCCAGTCTATAGTATTTCATTGTAATACAAATAAACTAAGATGAGGATGCACAGTTTCAGAATTACCAAGATCTGTAAGTGAAGATCATGCCAGTGCAAAATGTGTTGGTGAGAGTTCTGTGTCACAGAAGGAAAGTCCCTTTGTGACCTATGGTGTCTTTTCAGAGGTGACAAGGCTTTCATTACTGTGACAAATACCTGAGAGAAACAAATCGAGAGAAGAAGGATTTGCTTTGATTTAGGGTTTTGGAGCTCAGGCTATCATGGTGAGGATGAGAGAGTGAAACAGAAGCTCACATGGTAGCCAGAAATCAGAGAGAAAGAATGCTTCTGCTACTGGCTTATCTCTGCTTCCCCTTTGATTTCATCTGGATGCCCAGCTGATAGGATGGTACCCTCACATTCAAAGTGGCTCTTCCTCTTTAAATTTATGCTCTCTGGAAGGTAGCTATGCTAACCACTATACCACAAATTCCTCTGGTTTAGTCACTCTGGGAGTGTCTTCACAGATACATGCAGAAGTGTGCTTTACTATTCCAACAGGAATTTCTTGATCATATTGATGTGATAAGCAAGGTTAGCCATCATAAAGCCTGTATTAGGGCAAAAAGTAAACACAAAGCATTAGCATAGTGTCAAGTTCTACGTTCTGAACATAAAAATGTAATAGGAGGGGCTGGAGAGATGGCTCAGCAGTTAAAGGCACGTGCTTGCAAAGCCTGGTGGCCCAACATCAATTCCCCAGTACCTATGTTAGGTCAGATACACAAAGTAGTACATGCATCTGGAGTTCATTTTCAGTGGCAGGAGATCCTGGTATGCCCATACTTTCTCTGTGAATCTCTCTCTCTCTCTCGCACTCTCTCTGTCAAGTAAATAAATAAAAAGTAATATGAAGAGTTATGCATTTATGCATTATGGTTTGTATATCAAATGTCACCCATAACACGTATGCATTAAAGACTTGCTCTCCAGATGGTGGATCCAGTCATTGAGAGATCATAGGGTCACTAACTTCATCAATGACTTAATCCATTGATAAGTTTGTACTGAATGTATATTAGGTAGTGGGACCTTGGTTGGGGGAAGTAGGTTATTAGAGTCATGTCTTTGAAGGATATATCTTGCTCTGGGCCCCCTTTCTCTCTCTCTTTCTCTCTGCTTCCTGGCTACCATGAAATGAGTAGCTTACTCTACCATACTTTTCTGCCATGATGATCTGCCTCCCCTCAGGTCCAGAAACATGGACTGAAACCGAGCCAGAATCCACCCTTCTTCCTTTTAAGTTGTTGCTCTCAGTCTTCTGTTATAGTGACAAAAGTCAGACTAACACAATATGGTTAAGGGAATTTAATTAGAATGCTTTGTGAATGAGATATAGTGGTTATTTGACCTTGCTTTTTCTTTAGAAGTCCCATCTTATTGTGATCACTAGTTCGGAATCCTTCAAGAGGTAATGTACTTATCATTAGGCTTGTTCTCAGTTTACTAGTTAATAGCTAGAAAATAAAATCTTAAGCAAAGTGTAGGGGTGCACATCTTTAAGGGTGCACTTTGCAGGCTGAGTCAGATGGGCTACACAGCATGTTCCAGATTAGCCTCAGCTACATTAAAAAAAAAAAAAAAAAAAAAAAGAACAGCCCTCTCTCAAATAAAACCGAAAACAAACAAGCTGCAAAAACTCAAAACAACAAAAATCTTAGTGTTAAAATCCAATTTCTTCACTCTTCTGCTTTAGGGTCTCCATTCATAATGCCATAGATAAAAGGAATAACTCATTTCATGTCAATCCAGACCAGAAATTTATTAATTTTCAATGAGAAGGAAACAGCAGTAGGATACTCACTCCTGGTTTGGTTCCAAAGACCTTCCATCATGTCTGGAACCACTTCTTCTAGGTTCCTGCATCCCCAGGGATGGTCTACACAGGAGGGGGCTGATATGTCCTGTCCATGTTCACACAGAGAGTGCCCTATGCCAGGACTCAAGCTTGCCTTTGTCTGTGTGATTGTTGTCTAATCACAGAGCTTTTGAGGCTGTGCAAACACTATAAGCAACAGCAAAGGAAAATATCCTGAATTTCTTTTTTTTTTTTCTTTTCTTTTCTTTCCTTTTTTTTTTTGGTTTTCAGTGGTAGGGTCTCACTCTAGCTCAGGCTGACCTGGAATTCACTATGTAGTCTCAGGGTGGCCTCGAACATATGACAATCCTCCTACCTCTGCCTCCTGAGTTCTGGGATTAAAGGTGTGCACCACCATGCCCAGCCTGAATTACTTTCTATTGAGAGCTAACCGTGTGCCACACACTTAGGATATAAGATATCTTATTATATATATATATATATTAGTTATGTACACAGTATACGGTCATTTTGGTACCATCATTAGCCTCCTCCCTGTCCTCCCCGCTCCGCAGGGACCCTCCTTGTTGGGGAATATGTGTCGTGCATTGTGGGGTTAGCCATAAGTTATGGGTAAGAGGCAATGTCTCTGTGCATAAGGACCCAACGTGTGGCTCTAACATTCTTTTTTTAAAAAATTATTTATTTATTTATTTGAGAGCGACAGACACAGAGAGAAAGACAGATAGAGGGAGAGAGAGAGAATGGGCGCGCCAGGGCTTCCAGCCTCTGCAAACGAACTCCAGATGCGTGCGCCCCCTTGTGCATCTGGCTAACGTGGGACCTGGGGAACCGAGCCTCGAACCGGGGTCCTTAGGCTTCACAGGCAAGCGCTAACTGCTAAGCCATATCTCCAGCCCGGCTCTAACATTCTTTCTGCCACTTCTTCCACAAATTTCCCTGAGCCATGTTGGGTTCATTTTAGGTCTGCTTCAGTGATGAGGTCTTAGGAGCCTCTGAGTCTTTGGATAGCTGGTTTGGTAGGAGTTTAGTGTTCTCTCTGTCTATCTCCTTCACCCTGTGTTGGTACCAGGTTCACCAAGGAAGCAGCACTCTTGCTCATTTCCCCAAATACTCTTAGTTTTAGCTGGGGCCTTTTTGAGGTATGATGGGCTGGTTTTTTCCTTGGAATCTGTGTCCATCTGAAAAAGAGAAGCAAATTCTCCAATGGAGAGTTAGTGCCAGATAAATGTGATAACCTTTTTTTTTTTTAGAGGGAATTTAATAGGTGTAGGCCCTCTTGTAGCCTAAAGTAATAGTTAATCTAGGCACTTTCATATGACATATGTGCATATATCTTCTCATGGAATCCATATAAAGTGTCATTTTCATTTTCCAATGGATGATAGCAAAGTTCATAAAAAATTGAATAGATAATCAAAACAATACAAGTAGTGGTTGTTGGAGTTGGGAATTGCACAATTACAAGCTGTTGGTAAAGACAATGGAAATCACTTTGCATCTTCCAAGTAAAAACACCTTGTTTGGGACACAAGAGATAAAATTGGAAGTGTGTGGGCAGTGGTGGAGGATTCTGAATGTAAGCCTAAAGATTCTATCTACTATAGTGACATTACCAAGCAACTACAGATTTTGAGCAGCTGGGTGAAGAGATGAAAGCAATATTGAAGAATAAGAATCCAACATTTGTGAGAGAAGAAAGTAGAGCAAGGGAAACCAGCCAGAAGGCTTTTATAGTGCTCAAGGCATGCGTTGCATCAGGCCTTATGTACATGGAGACTCTAGATAGGAAAGGAAAGGGGATTGGTTTGATTATTTGCTTATGCTTTGTCTTATTATAAAGCATGCTCTAAGGCAGTTTTCAAGAATCTGGGGGACAGAAATATAGCATAAAAGAATGAATGAGAAAAAAATGAAAAGACTACATAAGGTAATAAAATGGAACCAAGGGCAATACATTCCTAATGTGGAAGACGCCTACTTATAAACAAAGTAATTTAATAAGGGGACAAGTCTGTACATTCAAGGAACAAAATTTTTCTCACTTGGCTTAATTAAAGGAAAATCTAAGTATTTTATAATTTTGATAGATATTGTATGGCATTGTGTTTGTTCATATGACCAGTGACATGCTTGAGTGACTTATATAGATGAATCTAGAAACATATTTCACATTCAGTTAAACTGGCCAACAAGAAGGTCAGATGAAAAGCCCAATAAGGACAGATGCATGAAGAAGCCACCTTAGCTTCATTCACAGGGGAGTTGAGAACCCACAAGGGAGACAGAGAAGTGGTGTATACATATGTAGTTCACTCACAGTGGCAAGAGGCCTTGGTGCACCCATTCTCTTTCTCTGTGCTTTCAAATAAATAATAACGAAATAAAATTTTAAAAGACAATGATGGAGAGATGACTCAGTGATTAAGGCTCTTGCTGACAAAGTTTAAGGACCCTGGTTCAATTCCCAGTGCCCACATAAAGCCGGATGCATAGGGTGGCACATGTGTCTGGAGTTTGTTCATTGCAGTGGCTAGAGGCCTTGGTGAACCCATTCTCTCTTTTTCTGCCTTTCTCTCTCTCTAAAATAAATAAATTAATTAAAATAAATAAATAAATATTTAAAAAAAATTTTACTATATCAGAAATTGGTGATCATAGACTTCAATTTCATCTTCATACAAATTGATTTAAAAAAACAAGGCAAGTATGACTAACATCACTGACATAATTATTGCTACAAACTATAGCATTTTAGTTTTATGCAAGATTTCTTCTTGGTTGTCCTTTGAATAGACTGTGACATGTGTAATAGGAATTAGGAATGAGTTCACATTCTCTATCACATGAGATAGTGATTAACTGAATAGTCTTAGATGATAAATTATCAGGGTTTGGGGAATGATGGAAGGGGGTGAGAATGAGGAGACTATAACCTTTTTCAGCTCCCACTAGGATCAGTATCTGTATAAGTTCTTAGTTGCAGACAACAGAATGTATTTTAACTGGTTAAAGTTAAAAAGGGGATTTAAAAAATATTTTATTTTCTATATATTATAACAGGTTATGCTATTTTATCCCCTTGCTTCTGATCACATTTCCCAGGAACCCTCCTCAGTGGGTTATGGTATTCACCGCGTGGTTATGAAGACCTCAGTCAGTCCCTGTGGGGTAGCAGGAGAACCATGCCACAGGGTACTCCAACCTATTCTGTGGGCCTTACAATCTTTCTGTCACCTCTTCGACAGTGCTCCCTGAGCTACAACAAGTCTATTGGCAGTCTGATTTAGTGTTGAGCTCTGTGTAGCCTTTGGATTTCTGCTTTGATGGATTGTAATTGATCACTGTGTCTGTAACCATCTCTCTGGAGCTGCTGTCAGGCTAACAGTAAGAACAGTATTCATGTTGTCACCTCCTCTGCAGTTTTTCCTGGCCTGGTATATATATGGGTGGCTCATCTCGTGGTGGGCAGTCAGCTGTCTTCTCGTTGTTTACATGGATCTTGGTTCTCTGTTTTCCTTGTCTTCCGTAAAATAAAACAGATTCTCCAAACAACCGTGAAAGCAACTTGAGTTAAAGGGTGTATGCAAAGTTATTTGGAAGCTTTTTGGTGTGAAAGCCTAATCTTCTTCTCCAGAGAGCAGTGGGGGCTTCTCTCTGAACTTTGAGTTTACTGACTATGGGACTCTGTCTTGGTTTCCAGTACCAGATGTAGTTCTCTCCCATTGAGCAGACCTTATGTCCAATCAGAGGAGAGTTGAATACCCTCAGAGGCTGTGTGCTGCTATTGCACAAGTATGCACTTCTTGTCTGGCTTGTTGATTTTGTACTCTGCAGGGTCCCCTACATTTTATGCTGTTGGTGTCTATTGTCTAAGAGGGATTATTAAAAGGAATCTTTGTTAACAACCTTAGTAAGAAACATATTGTGACTTTTATATACACCTATATGTTTTCATATGTATATGAACAAAATTTCCTTATTTTATGAGATTTATATGTTTATTTTATTTTATTTTAGTTATTTAATTTTTTTTTTTTTTTTTTTTTTTGGTTTTTCAAGGTAGGGTCTCACTCTGGCTCAGGCTGACCTGAAATTCACTCTGTAGTCTCAGGGTGGGCTCGAACTCTCAGCGATCCTCCTACCTCTGCCTCCCGAGTGCTGGGATTAAAGGCGTGCGCCACCACGCCCAGCTTAGTTATTTAATTTTTTAAAGATGTATTTTATTTATTTATTAGAGACAGAGGGAGAGAGAGAGAGAGAGAGAGAGAGAGTGAGAATGGGCACATCAGGGCCTCTAGCCACTGTAAATGAACTCCAGATGCATGCACCATGTTCATCAGGCTTATGTGGGGCCTGGAGAATCGAACCTGGGTCCTTAGGCTTTGCAGAAAAGTACCTTAACCACTAAGACATCTCTTCAGCCCCTTATTTTATTTTTTAAAATTTTATTTATTTATTTATTTGAGAGTGACAGACACAGAGAGAAAGACAGATAGAGGAAGAGAGAGAATGGGTGTGCCAGGGCTTCCAGCCTCTGCAAACGAATTCCAGACGAGTGCGCCCCCTTTTGTATCTGGCGAACGTGGGACCTGGGGAACCGAGCCTTGAGCCGGGGTCCTTAGGCTTCACAGGCAAGCGCTTAACCGCTAAGCTATCTCTCCAGCCCTATGTTTTTTTTTATTGTTTCATTTTATTTATTTATTTTTAATTAAAATTATTTATTTATTTATTTGAGAGCAACAGACACAGAGAGAAAGACAGATAGAGGGAGAGAGAGAATGGGCGCGCCAGGGCTTCCAGCCTCTGCAAACGAACTCCAGACGCGTGCGCCCCCTTGTGCATCTGGCTAACGTGGGACCTGGGGAACGGAGCCTCGAACCGGGGTCCTTAGGCTTCACAGACAATTGCTTAACCGCTAAGCCATCTCTCCAGCCCTATTGGTTCATTTTAAATTGCTGGTTATGCTCTAAATTGATTTTATCTTCAAATGAATTATGAATAGTATTTTGAAATAACTAGTAAAAATTGTCATAGCTCTGGAATTCCTAGGATGGCAAGAGCTGGACTTGGAAATTATGCAGTGAGCCACAACTACAAAACACACCATCACTTATACTGTTTGACATCAATATCTCTACTTCTGGTACCCACATCTCTCACATAGGTCCTTAAGTGCTGGGGACTCCACTACTATTTTCTATAAAAGTTGCCATTTTCATGAGGAGATGGAGGTTGCTACAATCTGGCTTCATGTAGTTGTTCAATCCCAAGTGGAATGTGGTGTATTGATGTGGAGCCTCAGCTAGAACAGCAAGGCAGATGACATTACCTTTTACCCTGAGCAGGAAAGACTCATGGTAGGAATAACCCTGACTAGGACTCACTACACCCCAGATAATGGTGGTTTCTAACTGAGTAGAAATGTTGAATGCCATCTGTCCTTTTTAGAATATTGGTAAAATGCATGTAGCGCAAAGCTTATCATCCTAACCATGTTTTAAGCATATGGTTCCATAGCATTGAGTGAATTTACATTGTCATGAGCCCATAACCTACCAGCCATCTCCAGAAGGTTTTCATCTTCTCACACTGAAACTCTGAACCCATTCCATACAAGCTCTCCCAACTTTGTCTCCATGCATTTTGATTTGCTAGTGACTTCATAGAAACAGCATCATATAGGGCTTGTCATTTTGAGAACTTGGTATATAACTGAGTGGGTTGAAGAGGGGAAGTGTAGAGCAGGATACAACATCCCAAGGAGCTGCAGGAACAGCCAGACGCACTGGACAAAGGATCATAAGCCATACCCTTAATAATTTTGAAAAGAGATTTGTTTTTCACTTAGAAACAATATTATGATCTCATCTCCAACATTTAACCCAGACCGTTTCACATTCCTGACTAGAACAATGTGCAGAGATCATACCACCTTCTCTGACAAGAGACCTTCAGATTATGTTTGTGTTTCAAGCAGATGAAGCCCTGATTACCTCTCACACTGCGATGTGAAGGTTTTTATTAGGCCTAGATTCCACATGATTTTGACAAAGCTCAAATGGCTAATCATTGTTGGCAATGGGGAGATGAAGAAAGATTATAGACACATTTTCTTTCTCTTACACATGGGCATTGCAGCATTCAGATTGCTCTTAACAAGTGTGCTTCTGGCAAAAGCTGTCAATTATGGTAATAAACTAGGCGCTGGAAGCTGAGAGAATATAGATATGACCTTTGTGGTTCTAATTACCATCATTGCTGTGCACGGCACCCAGAAGACAGAACAAGTGGCTAAGCTAGGGCATAATGGTCTATGATGATACTATTGATGATGCCTTGTTTTTGTTCATGTCTTTTGACTTAGTGGTGGTATGTATGGGAGAAGGAGACGTCCTAGTTAAACAGGAACATTAACATTTTATCCTATTCAGGATTCACTGGGTGCTTGTTATTGTACTTAGATTCTTTCCTCATCAAGTCAATTGTTCAAGACGAGAGAGTTTTACTGCTTGAGTGATTATATCCAAATGTGGCCATTCATTTTCCTAGAGCAAAATTCAGGTTGCTTTAAAATAATGAAGAACAAAGAGAGGGGAGAACTATAAAATATATGCCACAATAGGTCCCAAGTAATCTCAGAGCCAACCAGGTTAAAGACTTGAGATATATGGTCACCATTAACTATTGCTAGTTAAGTAGGAATTGAAGGAAACATGGGTACAGAAAAAGATGCACACAGATGAACAGCCATACACACAGGCATATCCAGAGACACATGCACACATACAGACACACACACACATGATCTTACTGCAAATCATAACTGCTACACTCTTAGTGTTAATCTGGGGTCTTACTACATTTTCCTAGCTACTTCTCCCACCCTTTGTCTTTTTATGGTACTGGGTATTGAAGCCAGGCCTCATATTTGCTAGGCAAGCACTACCACCAGTTAGATTCCCAGCCATTTTCACTCCTGATTTTTGTTTTTTATTGTTAATTATTTATCTGAGAGCAACAGAGAGAGAAAAGGGAGAGAGAGAGAGAGAGAGAGAGAGAGAGGGAGAGAGGGAATGGCCACACTATTCAAACTCCAAATGCATACACCACCTTGTGCATCTGGCTTATGTGGGTCCTGGGGAATAGACCTTGAACCCGGGTCCTTAGGCTTCACAAGCAAGCACTTAACCACTAAGCTATCTCTCTAGCTCTCACTTCTGATTTCTGAGGCAGGATCTCACTTAGTTGCCCAGGTTGGCCTTGAACTCCATAGCCAGGCAAACCTTGAGTTTATGATCTGCCTACTTCTGCCTCCTTATTTCACCACATCCAACTAGTTCTCTTGCTTTTCTATGTGTGTTTAAAAATATTTTTATTTATTTATTTGCAAGGAGAGAGAAAGAGAGAAGAGAGACAGAGAGAGTGGGCACAGCAGAGCCTCCAGTCACTGCAAACAAACTCTAGATGAGTGTGCCACTTTGTGCATCTGGCTTTACATGGGTAATGGGAAATTGAACCCAGGTCATTAGGCTTTGCAAGCAAGCACCTTAACCAGTGAACAATCTCTCCAACCCCAATGTGTGTTTTTAATACCTCCTACTCAATGTTCAACATTACCTCTCTCTTCTAAGCAGATAACCTTATACTTAGAAAATAGAAGCAATTTGAAGAAGTTTCTATACATTTCTATTCCCATACCTACCAACTGAATCCCACTGGTAAGTAAATGCTCTTCATTTCTGGCCCATAATAGTAAAATTACTAACAATTTATTTTTTAGTGCATTAGCTTACTCAAAGACATGGTTTCTATTACATGACTTTCTCTTGCATGGTAAATTGCCCTTTGTTTTAGAACAATTCATGCTAATATATACATGTACTAGGATAGTCTTCATCTGGAGAACCAGCATCCTCTTCTGATGGTGCATTGTATTTGGATAGCATAGATGTTACCTTCTCATTGCTGGGACAAAATATGGGACCAGAAGCAGCTTATGTGATAAAAAGAGTTTATTTGAGGATCACAGTTTTGAGGGGAAGTATCACATTGGAAAAAGCATGGTATCATAGATAGCTTTACATTGCTGGGATGAACTTCCAAACCAGACATGGTTTATGGGAGGAACAGGATTTATTTCAGCTTACAGATCCAAGAGGAAGTTCCTTCAGTGTTGGAAAAGCTGGCTCCCTTTCATAAATCCAAGCAGAGAGAGACACTTCCACCAGCCAGCAGCACCAACAACGCAAGCATAAATCTGCAACAAGCAGGACCCCCAGAGCTCACACCTTTCTGTACTCCTTTGGCCTAAAATTCAGACTCGCCTCAAACACACCTGTGGGCTGAACCCCAGGATACCCCCCAGTGACACCTCCTCCAGCAAGGCAGCAGGAAATCCAAGTTACAAGTTTAATTTTAACACCTGAGTCAATGGAAGACATACATTCCAACTACCACACATGGTAACTAGCTCATATCTTCATCACCATCATCATTATCAGCAGCAGCAGCAGAGAAAGAGAGAGAGAGAGAGAGAGAGAGAGAGAGAGAGAGAGAGAGAGAGAGAGAGAGAAGCCTGAGTGAGCTAGTTCTGAGCACACAGTAGGCAACTCAATCCCATGGCCCACCCCAGATTCCCACCTCCTCTAGCAAGTTTCCACCTCCCAAAGGCTCTACCACCTGGGTAGTAAGAAGGACCTTTAACAACAGACATTTGAGGCTATGGGTAACATTTTACATTCAAGCCACCACAGACACCACCTTGTGTTTCTGCTTTCCTTTAAAACTAAATGCATGCTGGAGTGATGGCTTAGCAGTTAAGGCACTTGCGTGCTAAGCCTCATGACCCAGGTACAATTCTCCAGCACCTACATAAGCCAGATGTACAAGGTGGTGCATGTATCTGGAGTTTACAATGGCTAAAGGCCCTGGTGCAACCATTCTCTATCTCTTTCTTTCTCAAATAATTAATAAAACGTTTTTTTAAAAAAACACAAAATGCAATAAATATTTGTTATCCTTTCCTCTCCATTTGTTCTTCATTCCCTCTGAAATTCTCTCTCAGCGGGTTTTGCTCTTTACCACTCTGACAAAATGATCTTATCAAGGTTACTGTTGACCTCTGTGTTGTCAAATCCCAAAGTCAGTTTTCATTTTATTCAGCGCCTATGCAGATATGATACAGTTCAGAGCTCTCATCTTGAAAGATTTCTCACGTGCTCTCTGGGAAATTCCCCTGGTTAGTTCCTAGAGCACTGGTGGCTCCTCCTCACCCCTCCCTGATGTGTTTTTTTTTTCCCTCCTCGCTCACCTCTGTTCATTTTTTTAAAGGCTTGCTTTCTTTCCCACCTGTATTTACCCTCTAGATCATCAGTTCTCAGACTCTGGTCTTAGACTTTACACACTCTTAAGCTTAAGCAACAATCCTGAGGAATATTACACATGTCAGTTTTCTCTACGGATAATGACTATATTAGAAGTTGAAACTGGGTACTTTAAAACATATATTAACTTATTTTAAAATAACAAATCTGTGCCATATTGCCATGGATAACATGTTGCAATGAAGAATACCTTTTTTTTTTTTTTACAAAAATAGTGAGAAGAATGATAGCATTTATATTTTCTCATCTCTCTCTTTCTTTCTTTTTTGAGGTAGGGTCTCACTCTAGCCCAAGCTGACCTGGAATTCACTCTGCAGTCTCAGGGTGGCCTCCAACTCATGGCAATCCTCCTACCTCTGCCTCTCGGGTGCTAGTGTTAAAGGTGTGCACCACCACACCCAGCTATATTTTCTCATATCTCTCTAATATATAGGCTAATAGCAGACAGCTGGACTCTCAGATCTGCCTCTGCACCAAGCTGTTGCCATAACACATCTTCTATCATCCCTAGAAAACCTCACTGTGCAATTGTGAGAGGATATGAGAAGAAAGGCAAATGGTATCATGATGTTAGAATACAAACAGTGTTGACATTGTGGGCCTCATGAAAGGACCTTGGAGGCCCATGGATACCCCAGACCACATTTTATGCATCATGGCCCTAAGTGATCTCGTTTGTGCTCTCTGCATGCTGGTGGCTCTCAAGGTTTACTCTGAAGCCCAGATGCTTTCTTCTAATGCCAGGCTCATATGCAATTTTCTATTTTACATCTTTTCTTGACCTAAAAGAAAATTCAAACTTAACATGTTTCAACCTGAATTCAATCCATGTTCACCAAGCTGATACTTCTATATGTCCCTGTGTTGCTAAATGGTTCTAGTTGTTTGAAGAAGAACCAGCAACAAAACAACCAAAAATGGCTGGAGCGATTGCTTAGTGGTTAAGGTACTTACCTTTAAAGCCAAAGGACCCAGGTTCAATTCCTCAGGACCCACGTAAGCCAAATGTACAAAGTAGCGCATGCATTTGGAGTTTGTTTCCAGTGGTAGAGGCCCTGGTATGCCCATATTCTTTCTCTCCCTTTCTTTCAAATAAGTAAAAATAAAATACTTTTTTAAACATCTTGTTAAAAAGCAATCCCAAAATATAACAATTGCATTGTTCTTAACCTCTCTTTTTTATACCTCATGTCAGATTAGTGGATACCATTAACTCTATGTAGGAACCTATTCACAAATCTAAGTTTTCATGATGCTTTAGTACCAACATTCCTTCTCTAAGTCACCAAATTTCTTGCTGAAATTATCGCCACTAACTTGTAGCTACTTCTTGCTCATTCATTTTGTATGTTATCTCTTCTTACCACATCTCTTCATAGGAAGCCCAAAGAATTTTTTTCTGGAAATTGCAGTAGCTCCTTCTAGCAATCTGAATCAAGGTCAAATCCAAAGCCTTTGGGTGGTCTGGACAACATCTAACTCTCTTCTGTATTTTCAGTCTCTAGACAGGATGGGTATGAGTGTATCCCTAACCACCTGAGTATTTTTCTGCCTCAGAGTCTTTGAATGCAGCTCTTGTTGCCAAGAGTTCTCTCTCCTACACACACACACACACACACCCACCCCTGCCCACCCCCCCACCTGCTCACACACACCCCCACCTCCATACACACATGCCCACACACATTCAACCCCCCCACAGACATAACCACACACCCACACTCACACCCCCCCCACATTCACATATCCACTCTCCCACCACCCACATCCGCACATACACACCCACCCACCCTCTGCCCCCCCGCCCCCCACACACCCATGCCCACACACCCACACACAGCTAAATCCCTTGCTTCCTTCAGGTCACTGCTCAGATTTCACCTTAAAATGGCGATTGATGCTGACTCCCTGGTGTACCCCACAATCACTCTATTTCTTTCCACTGTTTTATTATTCCTTTCATCACTCATCACCACTTGGTACATTATCCATTTATTTGTTTATTGGCTCTCTCTCATCCCAGGAGAATATAAGCTGGAGGGCAGGGATTTCTGTTTTGTTTACTTCTGAGTCTCCAGTGCCTGATTTATTGTTGGTACTTGTGCTTCAAGGGCAAATGGCCAAGCAGCACATGCACCAGGCCTACTGGAGCCATGTTTATGGGGAGCACTCATGGAGAAGTGAGCAGTAACAGTTCCCCTGTCACTCATTGCATTGTCGGGCATTGCACAGAGAGATCTAGCAAGTACAGATGTTAGACTCCAGGAAAGGGTTCCTGACCCTTAGGCGATGGCCCTTTTAAACTATGTGATTAGATGAGCATCATCCTCTTCCCAGGACACAAAAGCATTACTGAGTGGCAGAACCTTGGCTCCAGTCCTTTCCTGAAAACTCAGTGTTGTGTTTGGGGTGATATCAGCCCTGCTCATCCAAAGGGCTGCAATTCTCTGCTGTGACAGGCAGCAACACAGTGCACCACATGAGACTCCAAGATTGGAAATGCAGGACTTCTACCAATGGCATCGTGTTAATCTGCGGTTTAAGCCTGTGTTTGACCAGAAAACATTATGTTAAGTACTAGTCTGATAGTCATTAAGCTTTGTAGAAGGCCAGATCCTTTTCTGGTCAGCTGGCTTTCAAGATTGAATAGGAACAAATCATTAGCCATTACATAATGAATGAATCAATACCAGCGAGTATGTATAAGTGTGTTCATGTGTATATGTTATAAGCTTTCTCTAACTTATGATGATATTTAATTTGTGACTGACTACATAAAACTCGGAGGAACAATACTGGGGATGGAATACTCATTAAGATTCATAACAAGATATCTCTTTTGGCCTCATTAATATCCAGGAAAGATACTAGGTTTTATTATCATTCTCTTAGGTAAATACAATGAAAGATTTCCGTTATACCAAGATTGAGGGTGGGTTTCTAATGTAAATTTATTTCAAATTATTTATTTATTATAAAAATATTTTTATTTACTTGCAAGGATTGAGAAAGTTAAAGCAAGAGAGGTGTGGGAGAGAGAATGAGAATGGGTACACTAGGGCTTCTTGCCACTGTAAACAAACTTCAGATACATGCACTGCTTTGTGCATCTGTCTTTACGTGGGTATGGGGAATTAACCCTAGGCTGTCAGGCTTTACAAACACGTACTTTAACAACTCACTTAACTATCTCTCCAGCTCTTCCTAAAGGAGAGAAAGAGAGAGAGAGAGAGGGAACGAGAACGAGAACAGATACACTAGGGCTTCTTGCCACTGCAAGCAAACTCTAGTTACATGTACTACTTTATGCATCTGGCCATTACACTCATGGTTTCACAGTGGCTATACAAGACCTGAAATATGAGGGCATAAAAATATGAGTGGAAAAATGATGACATCAAAGTAGAAGAGGGGACCAGTTGGAAAGAAGAAGGGATTTAGTGTAGGGAAGATATGGGAGGCAAGATAAAGGAGGGTGTTGGGAAAGGATTATGAGCAGGGTACATTGTGTATATGTACAGAAGTTGCCAATAAAAAGTTTAAAAAGAACAAATTAACAAAAAAGTGGTACATGGTGGTGCATGCATTTAATTCAAGCACTTGGTAGGCAGAGGCAGGAGGATTGCTTTGAGTTTGAGGCCTCCCTGAGACTACATAGTGAATCCTAGGTCAACCTGAGCTAGAGCAAGACCCTACCTCAAAATACCAAAATAAATAAATAAATAAATAAATAAATAAATAAATAAATAAATATAAACACATAAAATAACTGGCTAGAAATTTAGGTATCATTTGTAACTTTTTTCCTATAGAAGGACTTTTTTTGTTGTTTGTTATTTATTTATTTATTTGAGAGCAACAGTCAGAGAGAGAAAGAGGCAGATAAGAGACAGAGAGAGAATGGGTGCACCAGAGCCTCCAACCACTACAAACCGAACTCCAGACGCATGCGCCCCCTTGTGCATCTGGCTAATGTGGGTCCTGGGGAATTGAGTCTCCAACCAGGGTCCTTAGGCTTCACAGGTAAGCGCTTAACTGCTAAGCCATCTCTCCAGCCATAGAAGGACTTTTTTCTTTTAATGAATATTTTAATTATTTATTTATTTATTTGAGAGCAACAGACACAGAGAGAAAGACAGATAGAGGGAGAGAGAGAATGGGCACGCCAGGGCTTCCAGCCTCTGCAAACGAACTCCAGACGTGTGCGCCCCCTTGTGCATCTGGCTAACATGGGACCTGGGGAACCGAGCCTCGAACCGGGGTCCTTAGGCTTCACAGGCAAGCGCTTAACCGCTAAGCCATCTCTCCAGCCCCGTAGAAGGACTTTTGAGTACATATTACATAATATTTGGAAGGTAACCAGTTCACACTTTAGATGTTGATTCTTAAGGTGATCTTTGTTTTCCCCAGTATATTATCTTGTGATGGACCCCTGCAACATTTTTCATGGAGTATTAATGCCAAAGAGAAGAAAGGTGAAGAATGTGTGTATTAAATAACTACTCTAATATCTGCATTTGTAATAGGTCATTTTACATGTGAACTTCACTGGCTAAGGGATGCCCAGAGGTGGCATCTCTTCAATCCATCAATTCATCAATGTGGAAAGGTACCATCCAATCTGTTGAGGCCCCAGATGGTTGAGAAACGGAGTTGTTTCTCCTCTGAAGCTATTAAATTCATGTTCTTTTGCTTTCAGACATTGGAACTGCTGCCTCTCAAGCCCTTGGATTCTGGTACTGACCCCATCACACCCACCTTGGAGTAGGAATCATTCCACCCACTTCTATACTTCGAAGTCTTGGACTGAATTACAGTACCAACTCTTCTGTTCTATGGTTGGTGGACAGCAGATTGTAGAACTTCTCTGTCTCAGCGAAAGTATGAGCAGATTCCCACAGTGACTCTTCTTCACTTTCTCTTGACTCAGTTTCTTTGAAGGACACTCAATAGTACAATGTGATAACAAGCTTTACCGCTTTCTCATGAACTTCTTTGAACTCTTGCAATTTGTCCTGATCGTGTTCCATATACTGATGACTCAAGGACCATCATTTGTGTCTTTATTATTATTATTGTTGTTGTTATTATTTGAGAGAGAGACAGACACAGAGAAAGCAGCAGAGAGAATGAAAGAGGGAGAGGGAGAGAGAGAGGAAGAAAGAGAGAGAGGGAAAGGGAGGGGGGATAGGTACACCAGGGCCTTTCAGCCACTGTGAACAAACTCCAGATCTGTGTGCCCACCTTGTGGGACATGTGCAGCAGTGCATGCTTGTGTCACTTAGCGTCTGGCTTATGTGGGACCTGGAGCTTCGAACATGCATTCTTAGCTTTGCAAGCAAGGAGCTTAACTGCTAAGCCATTTCTGCAGCCCATCATCTGTGTCTTAATTTGCATGGCCATTGGTTTCTTTTTAGATTCCATTTTCCCGAGATTTTCAGTAGCACCTCACAGAGCCTGACTACCTCTCTTCTTCATCCCTCACCTCTTGTTCTCCAGCATAGCCCTGCTTTGATTCTCTTACCTTTATGATTCTCTTAGCCTTCTGATTTCTTTGTTTGCTTCCCTTCCTCCTCTTGTCACATGAGTAAAGGAGTTCTCCCAAATTCTGACCTTGGGCCTCTAGTCTGTCCTTTCCCTGCTTGATTTCCACATGAGCTATCACCAATATATAGGATCTTGCACATCTTGTGTTAGCCTTCCTTTCTATTCTGTGCCCTGAAATGCTCAACAGCCATTTCACATCCATTATCTGCACCCTATGATAATTGAAAATAAAGTGTTAATCCTCCTATCCTCAGATCTTCCAATCTGAGTTTACTTCTTCTATGTAGACTCAAACCCTAGTAATCACTTTTGGCTTATTCTCAGCCTGCCTCTTATTTCTCTTTCTAGTCCAATTCCTTCTGATTTTCCTCTTAAATTAATCACAGCTAAGTTTAGTTGGAGCCAGATCCTCATTATACATCAAATTCAATGTGAATGCCTTGCTCAGGTCTTTATTACAAACACAAGCACAATCTTCTTTTCCAAGTTTTTTCATCACTTTTCTGCCTAGACCTTACACCACCCTAATTGGATTGCTCATAACCATTCACAGTGTTCTTCTCAGGTTGTTCCCTGGGTATCACATGATTTTTTCACACCCATTTCTGTGCTGAAACCTGAATGGCCTTTTACATTCCACCTCATATACTGTGTTCTGCATGGTCTTTTTGTGCTCAATTGGATGTAATTTCTTAAAACTTGAGTATTTTACTTGAACTTCATTTTTAGCATGCATGTGTATGCATGTTTGTATGTGTGTGTGTGCAGGTATGTATGCATGGATGGGTGCATTTATGAGCATGTGGAAGCTAGAGGTCAATATTCCTCAATTGTTCTCCACATTATTTTGTAAATGTTTAATAGTCTTTTAGCTGTGGAAAATTTTATTATTAAAATTTACATAATCCCCTCCTACCACTCTCCTTTTCTTCCTTCCCTTTCCTCGCCAAAGAACCGCATCTTCTTTCCAACTATTACCTCTCCTCTTTTGATGTCTTTTCCCTCCCCTTATCATCCATAACAACATGTTGATAGGCCTAGTATTATGCATGATTTGTGCAAGAAACAATATCCACTGTGAAATTTGAATGCAATGACCATGTGAGCCTGAAAGATAGCATTCCAAAGCACTCTTCCCCATCATTGGGCTCTTGCATTCTTTTGTCCACCTCTTCTGCAACTGTTGCTTAGCCTTGGAGGGTGTGATAGAGATGTCACATTTAGTGCTGAGCACTCAGTTGTCATTTCTTCTCAGCACTTTGACAGGTTTTAAGACTCTCTGGCAATTACTGCCATCTTAAAAGAGAAACTTCTCTAAACAAAAGTGAGGACAGAACTACCATACAGACATAAATATTTGGAGGGTAATCTGGATGGACATAATATATCCATTTAGATAAGTAAGTTCCCTCCTAGGCCTTATAACCTCCCCCCCGCCAGTCATGGGCTGCACCTTGTTTGTTGAGACAGTCTCTCATTGAACTTGGAGCTCACTGGTTCAGCTAGAGTAGCTAGCCAGCAAGTCATAGGGATCACCTGTCTGTGCCTCCTAGCACTGGGATCACAGTTATGTGATGCCACAGCAACCTTTTATGTGGGTGCTGGGAGTCTGAATTTAGGTCCCAAGGCTTGTATAGTAAGCACTTTCCTGACTGAACCATCTCCTCATCCCCATATCTTACCATATGCATTAATGTAAAGAATGTTTTCTCAGTTCTTTTTCAAATATTTTATTTTTACTTATTTATTAGAGAGGGGGAGGGAGAGGGAAAGAGAGAATGGCCCATCAGGGCCTCTAGCCATTACAAATGAATCCCAGATGTATGCATCATATTGTGCATCTGGCTTACATGAACTCTGGGGAATAGAACCTGCATCCTTAGGCAAGCACCTTAACTGCTGGGCCATTTCTCCAGCCCTGAGTTCTTGTTATACACCATATAATGGACTTGGTCTGTGGATTCTACTGTGAGTAAGATAAAGCCTTTGTGTTCTTAGAACTTAACATTCTAGATTAAGTATTAATTTTTGCAGTCATCCTTTATAGAAAGCTTTTTCAACTTTGGCACTACTGACATTTTTGGGCTAGGTAATTCCTTGTGTAGGTGACACCCAGTATAATTTAAAATGCTTGGTAGCATCTCTGGTCCTGACTTACTAAATTGCCAGAAGTACCTTGTTCCCAATTATGACAACCCGGAATATCTCCAGACATTGCCAAATGTCCCCTTGGGGGAAAGAGTCACTCTTGCTTGGGACCTATCGCTCTATATAGTAGAACAAATTCTTTTTATACAAGCTTTCAATGACTCTTGACACTTTTTCTTTCCACAGGGCACAGACCACTATTAGCCATTATACTGATGGCAGAGAGAACATAGAACAAGGGGTGGGCTTTGGATGTTTTGGCTACTTACTAAGGTTTTGAACTGTAGCTGGTAGAGTACCTCATTTGGTGGTGTGAGGAAAGAGTGAATTAATTCACATGTTAGCATGTTATGTGGCACAAAGTCAAAGTGGATGCTCAGTAAATGTTCACAGTAAGTTAGCCTAGATGGCGTCTCTTCCTTTTGTTGGCTTACAATTAGGACATGTGCAAGCTGAGAGACAAGACACATGTAGCACAGATAAAAACATATGAAGATGAATTTGTTTTGGAAAGAAATGAGCATAGATAGTTATGCTTTTCCTGGAGGAAGTGACTTTCTAGTTAATTTGTATTTGGAGACAGGGTGTTGCTATGTAGCCAATGCTGTCCTTGAGCTTGTGACAATCCTGTTTCAGTCTCAGCCTCCTAAGTGCTGGGATAATGGAGTGTGTTGATATATCTAGCTTTATATTTTGATGACATTAATGTTCATGGCCTGCAAAGATGATTCAGTGGTTAAGTACACTTTTTGTACAAACATGAGGCCCTGAGGGTCTCTGAGACTGTGTGAGTTCAAACCTCCAAACAAACATTAAGCAGCTGGGTGTGGCCATGCATACCTATAACTCCAGTCCCATAAGGTAGCAGAGGCACAGGAATCACCAGAGCTCATGAAACAAAGCAGGACCCCAAACAAAACAAAACAAAACAAAACAAAACAAAACAAAACAAAACAAAACAAAACAAAACAAAACCAAACCTGGCATGCTCCAGGATCTGTAAGAGACCCCAGCTTAAACAAGAATGGGCAGAAGAACCATGGAGGAAGGCACCCAACTTTTCACTCTGGCCACTGTAAGTGAGGGCATGGGACAATGTGAAGGCACATACACATACAGCACCACCAACACACACACACACATACACGAAAAAAATCTGTGTAATTAGTGAAGAACAGTTTTCTCCTCACTGCTTAGGCAGCTCTCTAAAATGCTCAAGATGCTTAATGAGAAGGTCTCTGCCTACCCTAAGGTCTGTATTGACTTCATTGTTAGTTATCTCAGATATCAAGCACCACAAATATACATTCATTAATTAAAAGTAAGGTGCTTTGCTCAACATGTCCTTACATCCTTACATCAGCCAAAATGTACTTGAAGATTGGATGATGATCCATCCAGGATGCTCTTAGCTTTTGGAAACGCAGCTTGCTTTTGATGTGCAGTTGGTAGTTCATGGCCCTCTGTGGCTGAGCCCACTGTTTTTTATAGGCGATTTATCTCCTTCATGGTTTACTATCATTTGGGTTGAAAGCATTTTTATGTAGATAAAATTAGTTGAAAAATTTTTAGGAGAACAAAGAAGAGACTATAAAATTCAGAAATTTTTGTATTATAAGGATTTTCATTGGAATTAAAACGTCAGCACAATGTAGAAGAAAGCAACGTAATGGAGATTCTAGTAATGAGATTTGAAAAAAAATGTTTGGAGCTAGCTGAAATGTGTTGGTGCTTTTTATTTTCTCAAAAATCATAATATAGGGCTGGAAAATTGCTTAGTGGTTAAGGCACTTGCCTGCAAAGCCAAAGAACCCAGGTTTGAGTCCCCAGAACCCATGTAAGCCAGGTGCACAATGTGGTGCATGTGTCTGGGGCTCATTTGCAGTGGTTGGATGCCCTCGTGTTCCCATCCTCTCTCTGCCTCTTTCTCTCTCTCTCAAATAAATAAATAAAAATATAATATTAAAAATGTATAGGATAATTACGTGAATCTAAGTTTTTGTATCATGGCTTTCCATTCATATATCCTATTTTGTTCCATTGGGGAAGAATTGAGAATTGACAGTTATTCTACTTCTTTTTCACCCTTCTAAAACTCACTCTGCTTGTACTGTGAGATTCCATTGTTCTTGCCAGTGGAGGCAGATGCCTAAGCTGAACTGAGTAGACACAAACTTCCTTCATGCCTTCTTGCTTGTTTCCCAATGACTTACTCTGGGTGTGATAGGATGGGGCACCAACAATCAATGCTTCCTCAGTAACAACAACAATAAAATGACCTCTTTGGATATTTCACTTTATTTTTTCGAGGGAGGGTTTCACTGTAGCCCAGGCTGACCTGGAATTCACTATATAGTCTGAGGGTGGAATTCACTATGTAGTCTGAGGGTGGCCTTGAACTCACGGTGATCCTCCAACCTCTGCCTCCTGAGTGCTGGGATTAAAGGAATGCACCACCACGCCTGACTAATATTTCACTTTTTTTTCTTCACTAGTTCTGCCTCCCGGTTCCTCACTGTTAGTCAGTTAGGCACTGTTTCAAGTATCAGGGGCCCTCGTGCAGCTAGATGGCTAGCTTCCTAACCCTGGCTCTCCTGCTCTCCTGCATTCTTCTTGTGCTAGTATTTGTTCTGTGTTTCACTAGGTAGTTGTGATGATCAGATGAGTTATACATGTAAAATCCTCAGAATATGCCTAATATGGACCATCTGCTGAGACTTCCATTATTAAATGTTATTGTTCATGTTATCTGCTAACTTTTCTAGCTTTATCCTCTTCTTCCCAGTGAAAGAATTTTGGTTGTAATTTTGCTTGTATCTAAGTCAGTCTCTAGTCTTTAAACACAAAAGTGACCTGAAAGCAGGCTCACAGAAATATTAGTTTCTTGGTCCATACGGTTTCAAATACTTAAATAAAAGGCAACTATTACATTGGTAGTAACATAACAATGTGAGCCACAATATGGAAAAGGGCACAAGGAAATGTGGGGATGGTAGATAAAGGGGCTGTTGGCTTATCTAAATACAGAAGACAACAAACTCTTAGGCAAAATGATAAGCTCCTTCCTCATGTCATTGATGGATTCTAAGAGTTTGCAGCTGTATTACATTTGTGCTTCAGATGTAGAATGAGTTTGGCAGGATCAGTCATGTATGTGCAGTATCCCAGAAAGTGGAGTCTTCAGCAGTTATAGAATGGTATCCAGGAAGGGGTAATGCATAGGATAGAACAGAGATGGACTGGAGACAAGGAAGCCTCCTTAATGCTTTCAAGACCAGGCATCTGTGAGGAAGACCAAGGACAAAGGTGAGCTGAGTGCATGTGATAGGGCAACCCAAAATATACTTTATAATTTAGAAAGTAGAGCAAGTATAACTGCAGGTGAGTAAAATGTGTTTTCTAATTAAGTCCTGGATTAAAGTCCTGTTTATGGATGTGTACTGTTCACCAATAAATAGCGAAGAAAGTAAACATTCTCTTGAAAAATTTAGTATATTTTGTTCAATCTTAGAATTAAAAACTTTTGGTTAAAATACCATAATACAATTATTCTCAACTGGGAAAAATTTGACAAAGTCTGAACACATGCAATTGAGGAACTGGTGGTTGTTATAAGCTGGTGACTGATTGGTAGCTGTATAACTTTTGTTTTAAGTTCAGACTATAAAATAACCTGGGCCAAGGTACATATCATGAGTATGACATTGTTTCATGAATCTTGGGGAAGGTGGGATGAATCAGGAAAGGGAAAGGGGGAGATTGTTGGTATGTATCACTGATAATATTTCATTAGGATAATACCAGGAGAAATTTGTAGAAAATTTAAATATTAGAAACAAAATATTATATATAGTATACCAAAGTTTACAATTTTGCTTCCATAATTTTGTTTCTTATTATAAAATCTCTAATAGATGGAGTTTCCATTAAAACAAAGCTTAAATTTATATTTAAAATAAAAAAAATCACTTAATTATTTACTTATTTGATATACACTGGTTTATACATAGTGTTGTTTTCATAAGTGGAGTTTCATGAGTGAACTAATAGAAATTATTTTTACTTTTGCACTGCAGTGGTTTTGAGTGTTTGGTCCTCAGCTGATGGCTGTTTAGGAAGTGTAGATTTGCTGGAGGAGTTGTGTCATTATAGGCAGGTTTAGGAACATTATAGCCAGCCTCCCCTTGTTAGAGATTGGCTCACTTTCTTACTGCTGTTTTCCACTTACTATGGCAGAGGTGATGACCAGTTTTTGCTCTATCATCTTTTCCCTTCAATCATGAATCTTCCCCTTGAGACTATAAGCCAGAATAAATCCCTTCTTCTCATCAGCTGCTTCTGGTTGGTGCTTTATCACAGCAATGAGAAGAACTTCAACAGTGAACTTGGTACCAAGATGTGGGTCATTGCTGATAGAAACCTGACTGTGTGGCTTTTTGCCTTTGGAATTGATTGGCAGAAGGAATGTGGAAGAATTTAAAACCTTGTGCTTAGAAATGTTTGCATTGCACTAGGTACAGCTTGATAGACCATTATGGTTAGAGTTGAAAGACCTTAATGCAATAGTAACTATGGACTGTGAGGTTCAGCTTATTAGGATGAGAAAATTGGGCTAGGCTAGAAGCAGTTTGTATGAAAGGCTTGCTGTGTCCTGCCTTCCCATATCCTGATAAATTGTGCAGGATTGTGTTGCATAGAAATGTACTGGTATAAGCAGAGTGAAATGGCACAGAAATAAATGAAAGTTTCAGGTTAAAGACAACAGCTTAGTTTAGCTGCAAATGTTTGACAGATTATAACCATTAAGATTGGGCCAGCTGGTCTGTGCTGGAAAAGTAGGAAGAATGTGGACTCTTGAAAGTAAGGGGCCTGAATGCTGAAGGAGTGTCCTGCTCTTCAAAATCAGCTTTACTTCTCCTTGGACTAACAATTTGGTGGTTCACCTGGTACTATAGAGTATAATAAATTCAGGAAATAGAGGATCATTGAATTTGTAATATATGGCTTTGTTTTTTGGAAATGGCCAGGGGCACGGTGAGTCAGGGCTGTTGAGAGTCCCTGTGTAGAGACCAATGAAACCATGAAAATGAGCCATGTGTTGTAATAGAGACCCAGTGGGGATTCCAGGACTATAGGATGGCTACCAAGAAAAGCTTATAGCTCAGATAAAGTTTTTTCTCTGGGATTTTGAGCAGCACTGCTGGATGGTTGGAATTTGAACTCCAAAGACTTGTCACTGGTTAGAATTATTTGATTTGGAAACTTGTTTCTGGATAGAGTTGTCAGGCTTGGAGTTACAGACATTTACCCTGTTTGTTTTAATCTTTTATTGGTTCCATCTTTCTTTGCTATGCAGTGTGAATGTTTATTCTGTGCCATTATGATTTACTTTATTTGGAGGGGGTATTACAGCTCAGTTAATAATCTTTGCCTATGGGGATGTTTGAACAGCACTGGGATTGATAAAAACTGTGGGGACTTTTACTTATTTTTAATTAGTTTTTTTTTTTTTTTCAAGGTAGAGACTCACTCTAGTCTAGGTTGACAGTGATCCTCCTACATCTGCCTCTGGAGCGCTGGAATTAAAGTGCTGTACCAACATGTCCAGCTACTCTGGGGACTTCTAAAGTTGGCTTGAATGCATTACATTTTACATCATGGATAGTTGTGAGTTTCTGGGGCCAGGGGTGGAATGTGGTGGTGTGAATTAGGTGTTCCCCATAAATTCATGCATTCTGAATGTTAGGTCCCCAGCTGGTGGCAATTTGGAAATGGAGCCTCCTGGGGGCAGTGTATTATTGGTGGCAGGCTTATATGTGATAAAGCTTGCTTGCCCTTGCCAGTATTTGGCACACAGTTCTGCCGCTGTTGCCCACTGTCTGTTGGTCAGGAGATGATGCTCAGCTTCTGCTCATGACCTCATGTTCCCCTACTATCATGGAGCTTCCCCTCAAGTCCTTTAGGCAAAATTAACAAAAAAATTTTCCTCCCACAAGCTGCTCTTGGTTGGGTTCTTTATCCTAGCAATGAGAAGGTACTTGTAAGTACTGAGTGTTAAGATGGAATTGGAATGAAAAGGCTCAAGGTCTGGGCTAGAGGGATAGCTTAGCAGTTAAGGCACTTGTCTGCAAAGCCAGAGGACCAAGGTTCAATTCCCCAGGACCCATGTTAGCCAAATGCCCAAGGGAGCACAAGCATCTGGAGTTGCTTTGCAGTGGCTGGAAGCCCTGGCATGCCCATTCTCACTGTCCTACTCTCTCTTTCCTTCTCTTTCTGACTCTAACAAATAAATAAAAATTTAAAAATATTTAAAAAGGCTCAAGGTCTAACTTTAGTACCAACTAGGTACTTAACATTTATTAAGTCACATTTCTTTATCTTATACAACTATCTCTTTTGTGGAGTGCTTAGAATTAATTATACACATATAAGATTTTTGTAAACTGAAAAGCACATTTTTCCATTGGTGGAGAATTGAGTAAAACATTTTATTAGGGAGAGCCCAGTGAGTTCTCTGTGGCTTCCAACATTTCAAAGACATATTTTAGAATAAATGGCTTAGGAAAGAAAGACTGGTGAGCACTAAGCCTTTAAGTAGAAGTGTAAAAATATTCCTACTATGGATAACTTACATTATTGGCCCAATTTTGATGTTATTTTTAGTCCATTATTTTAGCTACATCTGAATAGATTTATTTAAGAACCATGATAGGAGTATCATGGAACTTTATTGGACAGTAGCTTTATATGTTCAAATTTCTAAGGGGATATTGTCCCATATTGTTTGCAGTCTTGTGCAAAAGTTTATTTTATACTCCTTTTGTAGTATGTAATAGTAAGAACTGATAGTTTATGAAAACATTTGAACATCTTCTAAGGTCTCTTGGGAACTAGTCATATGTCTTTCTATAATTCACTCAGGAATAATTATTATCTGTAATTTTATACTGTTTTGGAGAACTAACATTAAAATTTTGACAAAATAACATAAACCCTAGTTCAGTTTGTATAAGGAAAAAAAGTAGAATGTTATATAAGTTGGCCTATTTCTACTTGCTTTTATATGCTGAAATGGAGCCTTGAAATCTTTAGCAATGCAAATAATTATACAATTTGCTTTGGATGTTTGATTAGGAGAATATAGTTGCTACACTGAGAGCGTAACACTTTCAATCATGTCTTGGATTTGTAAATATAGAAAGGACGTTCTTAACATGGCGTGATTGTCACTCAGGAGCAGAGCCAATTACTTAGGTTTTGTTCTCAGTTTGGGGATGACATGCTAATCAGAGACAGACAAAGAAAGGATTTGAAAGGGGAGTGTCTGGTGGGAGCGACAAGGGGCCCCATGGCTCAGAAATAATACTTTTATTGGGTACATTGCCTCTCTGGGAGTCAAGGAAGGAACTAAAATGGAAAGGAAGATGAGGAGTACAGGAAAAGATGGGAAAGGAATGATTGAAGTTCTGGTCATAAATCTTAAAATTTCTGGGAATTCTCTTGAAAACCATTGCTAGAATATATTTTATTTGACACCAGAATTAAAAGTATTGTTTGAAGTACCATAAACCTGTGGGTCTCAACTGGGAGCAAAAATGTTGGGAAAGTTTAAAGACATTTTGGTAGTCAAAATTGAGGGGAGGTGCTGTTGGTAGCTGGTGCTTAGAGACCAAGGATGCCACTATCATTCAATAAAACACAACAATCACACTTCAATGAATTTTCCAATTCAAAATGTTAATAGTGCTAGGACGAAGAAATCCTTTTTTAAATTAGCCATAGGTCATAGTTCAAAACACTGTGAAATCAGCAGTGATTATGGTAGGAAATTTTTTCTTTTTCTATTTTCTTGCTTTTTCTTCTTTCCTATAATCAGAGTCAACACGGGAGGGGAAAATGTATCCACAGGTTTCAAAGCAGCTGGCTTTTTAATGCTATGATAATGAGAACCTGCTGTGAGTGAGTACTAGGATTAAATATAATCATAGATGTTAGTGGTATCAGGTGAACACAGATATTAAGCATCATTTTATCATTTTAGCTACATCTGAATAGCTTTAAGAGCCATGATTCTTCCCTAGAAACAGCTTTCCTTTACCATGTGGATGAAGATGACCTACTTATACTGGATTCCCACACTTGGATTGCTTTAGCAATCCTCCTGTCTTCATCATGGCATTATTGGGGTTCTCCAAGTGGGGTTTCAAGAACAGCTGAAACTGAACTGATACTACTATCTCACCACCCTCATCCAGGAAACAGCAGAAACTATCTCCATGACTGAATCCCAAGTACCACAAAGCAGAACAAAGACATTTGAATACAGAAAACACCAAGCACTCACTGAACACAAGTGTGCCAGAAAGACCTGGCCAGCTTATTGCCTCCAGATGGGGAGGTCTCAATGTAATATGAAAAATCAAGCCAATGTGTGTCCTCCCTAAAAAATTCCAATTTCCTTCCTCCTGTAAACTGTGTCTGGTTTGGATGTGTCTGGTTTGGATGTTCATCCTAGAAATGTGGAACTGACTACTACAATGAGTAATGCTTGAATTAAATCCTGAATAAAGATGACACAAGTAAATGCCTAAGTGAATTCCAAGAGAACACTAACCAACAGCTAGATGGAATGAGGAAGTCAAACCAGGATATGAAAATGGAGTTTAAAAAGAGAGAAATCATGAAGAAAAACCAAACTGAAATAAACCTGCAACTGAAAAATATAGCAAGTCAAACAAAAAGCTCCATGGAAAGTTTCACCAATGAAAGGATCAAGTGAAAGATAGACCATCAGGTCCTGAAGATAGGGAAGGGGAACTGGACTAAGTGGAGGCCAGAATATCAGGTTGTGAGGAGAGGGAAGAAGAATTGTATCAAGTTGAAGACAGAACATTAGGTCCTGAATTCAAGGAAGAGAAACTGGATTAATTAGTCAAAACCAGTAAGAAATTCAAGAAAACATTAGAGTGGAACATGAGAAAAATATTGGGTATTTTGAAAAGACAAAATGTTTGAATTATGGGTATAGAAAAAGGATAAGAGCATTGAGTCAATAGAAAAATATTTCTAATAAAATTATAAAAGAAAATTTCCTAAATCTACACAAAGAAATTCAAATTCCGGTATAAGAGGTATACAGCACACCAAATAGACAGGACCAGAAAAGAACTTCTCCACATCATATTATAGTCAAAACACTACATACACAAAAGTGAAAAAAGGTACTGAAAGCTGCAATAGACAGACATCAAATTATACATAAAGACAGGCCCATCAGAGTGGCAGCTGAATGGCAGTGGAAATGCTAAAAGTCAGAATGGTTTGGAATGATGTATTTCAGGTATTGAAAGTTCATAGCTGCCAACACAAAGTATTATACCAAGACAATGTATCTTATCCTAATAAGAGGAGGAAAAAAAAATGGTGGAAGCAGGCTAAAGGAATTTATGAGTTCTAAGCCAGATCTACAGAGGATACTGGATGGAATACTTCACACTGAAGAAAAGAATGGTCATACTCAATAGTCCACAGAAGGAGAAACAAATAACCAAGCTACGTTGTTAAACAATGAAGACCAAGAAAACATCAAATTCCACAAAACCATGAACACGACAGGAAGTAACTCTTACTTTGCAGTGACAACTCAAATATCAATGGTCTGAATTCCTCAATCAAAAGATATGCACTAACAGGCTGCATCATAAAACAGGATCCATTCTTATGCTGTCTTAAGAAATTTTCCTCATGGTGAAAGATAAACACCACCTTAAGGTAAAAGGATGAAAAAAGGATCTTAAGCAAATGGAACTAGGAAACAAGTAGCTGTGACTATACTAATATATGACAAAATAGACTTCAATCCAAAATTAACCAGAAGAAATAAAGAAGGTCACTTCAAACTGATCAAGGGAACAATTCACCAAGAGGACATTACACACCAAACACAGGTGTACATGCTTTTATAAAAGACAATCCACTGGGTATAAATTCAGAGATAAATCTCATCACAGTAATAGTGGGCAACTTCAGTACCCCACTATCACCAATAGTCAGATCATATAGATAGAAAATAAACAGAGAAACAATGAAGTTAAATGACACCATAGATCAAAAGGACCTAGCAGAATTTACAGACCATTCTATCTAAGCACCACATAATAATATTCTTCTCAGCTGTAAAGAAAAAAAATGAAGTTATGATATTCTCAGAAAAATTGATGAGCCTGGAAAATACAAGTATTGCAATAAAATATTATAATACAGCTTAGAAAGTCAAATGTTGCATGTTCTTGCTCCTACTTGGATCCTACTTTGAATATTTAGATCTGATGTAAGTTAGAGTTAGTAGTAGAGGTCAGAACATAGAAAGAAGACATGATAGGGGAGGAGGGAGATGGGATTAAAAGGAAGAAATAATATGTATGTAAGTAGAGGGACATTCTATTGGAGGTTGAAAGGTATAAGTGGGGTAAATGTATAGAAATTGAGAAAAGAAGAGATAGGAGGAGGGTTAACCAAAACAAAAGATATTATGTATAAGCATATGGAAACTTACTTCTTTGTTAGCTAATTAAAAAATTGATTTTGGGGCTGGAAAGATGGCTTAGCAGTTAAGCACTTGCTTGTGAAGCCTAAGGACCCCGGTTCGAGGCTCGGTTCCCCAGGTCCCACGTTAGCCAGATGCACAAGGGGGCGCACGCGTCTGGAGTTCGTTTGCAGAGGCTGGAAGCCCTGGCGCGCCCATTCTCTCTCTCTCCCTCTATCTGTCTTTCTCTCTGTGTCTGTCGCTCTCAAATAAATAAATAAATAAAAATTGATTTTGAAAAAGAGGGAATTTGGGCATAAGTACATGGCAGGGATAGATAATGCTATGCCCAGAAACCATAGGTTGTTAAATGAAAAACCCAGCGCCAGAGATAAGATACTTACCAGTGACTTGTTGGTCAGGGAGGCCTTGAGTCCCCCAACGTAATGTATACTATTACCAGTGCTCTTGGTTGCCAACTAGAATTTGATGGTAAGGCAGTATTATTGAAGACTTCACGTGCTTCAGCTGTAGAACACTGAAAAATCAAGCTGGAACTGAGCAAGAAGCCTTCTTCCTGCTGGTTAGCTGTCATAGTGCTAAAAAGTGCTATGTAGGTTGTGGGAGGAGAAAAGTCATCAATAGTCTTAATTAGCAGTGGATTATGCAAGCTATACACCTAGCCATCCAGGAGAGATGTGACAACTGGTGCAATAGAGGTGTAACTAGTACAGGGGCAACAAACTTCTCCCTGATTGGAGAAATTTCATCCATGGGAGAGAAATCATTCCTTCTACTGAAAACCTAGTCAAAAGGCTATTTCTTGGATGCACACATGGTGTGAGACGGCCAGAGCTCCCAGTTCCTTCCTCACCTCCCAGTTGCCTGGTTCTGGTACACCTGCTGCTGGCTTGGGGGCTGCTTAGACCCTGTGGGCATTCTGCTCAAGCAAGCCTGTTGCTCTGACTTTCTGACTGACCTGCCCTGGATCCCCATCTCCTAGATCCTGTGCTCCAGAGGGTGCATGTGGAGAGAGTAGGCCAGAATTCCTGGTTCCTTCTCCACCTGCAGGTTCCCTGGACCCGGTACCCCTGCTGCTAGCTTCGGGCTTTCATGGTCCCTGTCTGTGGGTTTCAGAATCAGGCTTTTTGCTCTGGCTTTCTGATTCACTGGCAACTGGGTCCCAAATCCCTGTTACCCTGAGCAAGAGGGTGCATGGGCCACTGTAGGAGCTAGCTTATTTTCCCTGGACCCCCAGCTTCCCATCTCCTGGTTCCTCAAACCCTTGTTCCCCTGTGCTTAAGAGTGCACTCAAGTAGAGTGAGTTGGCCAGAGATCACAGTTCCCCACTTCCCAGTTCCTCAGTACCTTTGATGTACTTGCATTTTACACCAGCTATCCATCTGCAGTTATAATCTCATTTTACCCCAACTAGGTTCATATTTAAAACATAAAACTCACTGAAGCTCCTTCAAGGACAAATACTTGCTTCCTCCTCAATAAAATAGGACTTTTCCTTGAGATACATAGATCACAATGCAAAAAACAAACAAACAATAACCCCCTCAATAAACAAGGGAAGTCAGAAAGTTGGAAGATCTCCACCAAGATGCCTAGTCCCCCAATGGAAACTACCAATAAAATCATAGAGAAACCAACAGAAACTGAATCCCAAAGTGAAAATTCAATAATCAATGTGACCCTGATCAAAACAATTGCTGAATTGGAAGCAAAGGATTAAAAACCCAACAATTGCATAAATGAAATTGATCAGAATTGTTTCTTAAAGCACTCATCTTTTTAACATTGGGATTAACTTAATCGAAGAAAACCAGACAAGCTTCAAAAGAGATATTAATGAATTGAAGGTGAGTCAACAAATCAAGGATCTCCATAACCAGTTCACTAAGCTTACTGAAGATATGATCTAATGCAAGAATGAATTGCAGGAAGCATCAAGGAAATCAGACCTTGAACCCAAATTGTACCTCAAAAAAGAGATGGACAGGATACAAAAGAACACAACAGAAAACAAAAATCAAACAGTACTTAAAAAAAAAAAAATCTCTGGAGCCTCTCACTAAAAGAGTCACTCATGTGGAAGACAGAAACTCTGTGCTGGAAGACAAGACAGAAGAAACTGATCAGGAGGCTAAAAACTCAGCTAAGTTAAAAAACAAACATGCAAACAGAATCAAAGAGAACTGTGGGATACCCTAAAATGACCAAATATCTGAATCATGAGTACACCAGAAGGGGAAAAAAAATCCAGGCCAGAAGCATAGAGAATATATTCAACAAAATTATTAAAGAAAAATTTCCCAACCTCTCAAAAGAGGGGTCCCATACAGCTCATCTACTGCTGGAAAATGCTACATGAGATATTTGGGGAAAGTGGCCAACAACAGTTGAGCACCTAGGGGTCTAAGCCTTTCAGAAACAATCAGTCTGACAAGAAGCACACTCCAGTACAATGGTGACACACAACCTTGGTGGGTAACCAGTGGCTTTCTGATTGGCTAAGAGATCCACTCAATGGAAAAGAACCCATATCTAGAATTGGGAACCACGTTTGAATCTTATGGAGACAAATACTATGTTTTCCAATGTCAAGCTCCCACTAGTCTTTGGCTAAAAGAGGGATACATCCATCTAATTCTCCCCAAATTAATAACACTTATCCAATTTAATCTATGGTGACTTTACTCTCCATTGGAGAATGTTGTTCTTATTCATAATGTAGGAAGATCTGAGTAGGTGAACCACCCTATGCATCTCAGTCAAGACCCAGGTGAAACTACAGAGGAAGAGGGGAGATGAGCAAGGGTGCTGTTTCCATGGTGAGCCTCACAAGCAGTGCCAGGGTGAAGGAGACAGGGACTGAGGATTCTTAACACATACCAAAGCAGAAATCCAGAGGCTCCTAAGAACTCATCACTGAAGTAGACTTAAAACTCACTCACCAAGGTTCAGGGAATTTTGCAGAAGAGGGGGTAGAAAGATTTTAAGAGTCACAGGTTGGGATGTCATGCTTAGAGGCACTGCCTTCCCCCAATAACTGGCTGCTGCTTTCACAACACATAACCCACAACTCCGTGGGGAATACCAGCAACCTCACTGAGCAGGGCCATCTGTGGAGTGGGGACAGTAATGAGGGAAAAGATGGTACCAACACCTGATGTATCCATATGAAATATGTTCTTAATAATAAAATATAAATAAATAACAAAAGCCTATTTATTAGAAGGTCATAGATATGTTTATGCTCATAGGTTAGTGCTTCTGTCTTTTTGCAGATGGTGGTGATGACTGGGGAAACTCAAAACTCAGTCTGAATGCTATCAAATGACAGTGGAGTGCTCAGCACTAAGTGAGACATCTCTATCACACCCTCCAAGGCTCAGGGACATTGTGGAAGAGTTGGGGATAGAATGTAAGAGCTAAATGATATAGAAGAGTGCCTTGGTACATTGTCTTCCAGACAAGAAGTGGCTATTACATTCATGACCTCATATCACTGCCATTACCTTCACATGTCCTGAACAATTAGGCCCATCAACATGTTGTTATAGATGATGGAGAAGGGCAAAAAATGACATCAAAATAGAATAGTTGGAATATTGAATAGGTTTAGTGCAAGAGAGATGGGGATGGGACAAATGAATATAATGGGAGAGAATTATGATCATAATAACTCATGTATATGTAAAAATGATGTTATTTCAGGAAAAAAGAGAAATTGCCTTTGAACCTTCAGAATGTATCAATATCTACTATAAATACTCTAATGGCATTTCATATTTCAGAACATCTCTTTCATTGCTAGTAACTATATAATGATTTGTATTTTTTCCTGTTTGCCTATGTAATCATTAGGTTAAATAAAAAAAAAAAATTACAAGGAGCACCAGATCAATGACCTTAAGACCAGTAGAAATCATATATTTGTTGGAGATGCAGATCAAAGTCAGCATCATCCTAGAAGTCTGGAAGGCCTTTAGGAGGCCTTCAGATTGAGAAGCTTGCCAAGTTGCTCTAAGGTAGCGTCTTCTAGAAGGCTGTTTTCCAGCAGTGTCAGAGATAATAATGGACCCTGGGAGATCTATGAGGTCCAAAAGACCTGTCTTTAAATATCTGTACTTCTTAGAACTCACCTTCCATCAACACTGAAAGCAGGGACACATGTAGGTGCCATGGGACACTCAGAAAAAAGGATGTTAGGAAACACACAAGGCAAGGGAAGTGAATCTTCTCCTAAGGAAGAGGGAAGCAAGAAAAATAGTGATTCAGGAAAGATGAGCCTGCCAAGAGTTTAATGTAGCTGTACCCACACCAAATGGTGAGTATCACAATTTACATAGGGGCATACAATCAGTGGAACTTAGTAAATGCTTAGATATCTCAAAAAATAATCTAGAAAAAAGGAGAGTTTGGGTCAAAGCATCCTGTGGGGATGGAGAATGCTGCATCATGAAGCCACAAATTATTATAGGAAAATTCTGTTGTCATAGGTATGATACCTCCAAGTTATTTGTTGGTCAGGGTGGGCCATGAGAACCCCAGGATAATATAAACAAACACCAATGCTCTTGGTTGCTCAACAGAACTAGGTGGTAAAATCTATTATTGAAGATACCACATGCTTCCATTGTAGGACAGAGAAATCAAGCCAGAACTGGTTAGCTTTCATAGTACTGGAAAGAGCCATGTGGGCTTCTAGGGGAGAAAAGTCATTCACAATCTTAACCAGAAGTAGAGCCTGTGAAGTACACAACCATACACCAGGCAAGATGTGCCCATGAATGCAATAGTGGCATGATTGCTATGGGGACATCCAACTGCTTTCTGATGGGATTTGAACCCTGTTCCATGAGAGGGAATTCATATCTAGTACTGAAGATCTAACTAAAAGCCTGTATGGCTTGAAAGATTATAAACCCTAGGGGAAAAGGTATTTTTGTTGTTTGGCTAAATGGATATGTTTTACCTATAAAATTACCCTCTAAATATTTATGTTTATGCCCATAAGTGAATGCTACTCTCATTTTTGGTTAAAGAAGCTTCCTTTGCAGATGGTGGTGACTACTAGGATGATTCAAAACTCATCAACTGCTGAGAAGTAGTGAGTGTTGAGTGCTCATCACTAACTGAGCCATCGCTATCATGCCTGTTAAGGCTCAGGGAACATTTCAGAAGAGATAATGAATAGAATGTAAGAGCCAAAGGATGGGGGAAAGTGCTTTGGAGCACTGTCTTCTGGTCACAAAGTGGCAATTGTGTTTAGGACCATACAGTGTTTGTTGTTACCTGCACAATATTGGGTCCATCAATATGTTGTCAAAAATGGTGGGGAGGAAGGTAAAAATAGAAGGTCAAAGTTCATACAAAGTTTATACTTAATAACAAAAAAAGACAAAACTCAAGCTGGGAGTGGTGGCGCACGCCTTTAATCCCAGCACTCGGGAGGCAGAGGTAGGAGGATCGCCATGAGTCCAAGACCACCCTGAGACTACAGAGTAAATTCCAGGTCAACCTGAGCTAGAGTGAGACCCTACATTGAAAAAAAACAAACAAAAAAAAAAAAAAAGAAAAGAAAAGACAAAACTCAAAGAGGTACTTTTTGCAAAGAAGAAGGGGTTCAGTGAAAGGGGGATAGAGGAGGATGATAAAAGAAAGTGATGGGAGGAGATTATGACTAAAGTATTATGTACAAGTATAAAATTGTTGATACAGCTTAACAAAAGAAAGTCATGATATATCTTTCACCCAAACCTGGTTCTCATTTCTCTTCTCAGGCAATAATGTTACCACATATCTTGTTGCCTTGGGTAGAGACCTGAGCATCCTCTTAATGATTTCCTCACTTTAACACTATAGTTAATATTGTGGAACATTACTTACTATTAAATCATATAGTTTATCTACTAATTCTCTTAAATTTGTCCATTTCTCCTTACCCTGTCCCATTTACCACAAATTCTCTCATGTATACTCTCCATTTCTACTCCAGTCTTTTTCTAATAGACACAGTCCTTGCTGGGATCCTCATACAGCTGCCAAAACAGTTTTTTTTTTTTTAGATATTTATTTATTTATTTATTTATTTATTTGAGAGTGACAGACACAGAGAGAAAGACAGATAGAGGAAGAGAGAGAGAATGGGCGCACCAGGGCTTCCAGCCTCTGCAAACGAACTCCAGACACATGCACCTCCTTGTGCATCTGGCTAACGTGGGACCTGGGGAACCAAGCCTCGAACCGGGGTCCTTAGGCTTCACAGGCAAGCACTTAACCGCTAAGCCATCTCTCCAGCCCAAAACAGTTTTTTAAAACACTAATCTTATCATGCCATTGCTCAGCTTTGTGGTTCACATGTGGATTCTATTTAGTAAGTACTAATTGAAGAAATATCTGGATGTTTATCTCTAGACATCTGGAATTTAATGAATAGCTGCTAAACATATAATTTTGTGGTGCTATAAATGCTCTCACAAATGAAAATGATTAAGTAAACTTGCTATTTTAAAAATAAACTTTAGTTATAATTTACCTATAAAATATAAATTTAAATTATAATTTAAGTATAGACTGAACAAATGCATACACATTGTAGCTATGACTTGGGTCATTATGTAGAAAATTCCCACATATCATAAAGTTCTCACTTTCTCTATTTTTTGACAAGCTTTTGTTTACTCAAAAGTTCATTTCCGAGCGCAAGAGAATACAAATTAATATTGTTAAAAAAATCAAACATCTACTAAGCAACTGGCACCTTTAAGGAAAACCACTTAGGACAAGGACTATCTGAAGCTGACTTTCTGCTCTCTTTCTTCACTGGACATAGTCTGGACACAGTGGACAGCATGTCCCTACTGTTGAAGTGACCGACTATCAAGAGTCAGAGGTACATTGAACTCAGTGAAGCATTTAGATGAGGAAACTGTAGAAGTGATCTGCCCAGCTAGACAACAGTGGCTTGGAAGCCATCGTCCACACTGAGGACCAATAGCCTTAGGTCATTATCTGACCTCTCTAAGCATCCTCTTCTGTCTAGCTGGGCCTATCTTAATCCACCTGCAAACCACAATGGAGATAGCTAAACTGCTTTCTAGTGTCTCATTCTCCCTTCTCTCCTTCAGCTTTCTTGCAAAGGCAACAGTTCTGAGCTTTCAAGAAATGGGCTCTTACATACTCATGGAGACCGAGTGGCATAAAACAGCAGTTTTGAAATTTTTTTCCTTCTTATGGCACTGATTCGATTTCAGGTTTGATTTTTCTTCCATCCACCCACACACAGCCTCTACCATCACAGAGACATAAGGGCATCAATATCTCTAGCCTTTGATCTGTAGTGGGATTTACCAGCAGATGAGATTTTGTTTCTTGTCATCTGTAAGTTTCCACTCCACCAACAGCTTTATAGACCAGTATATGCTCTTGACTGGCAGTTCATTCAGAAAGCTGTGGGTCCTGTCTTTCTGGATGGGGCAGCTGATGCCACTCTTACAACTATCAGACTCAGGAATGGGAAAGGGGATTTCAGCACCCATTAGGATGCCAAATACTTCTGCTGAGCTACTATGAGAGTCACTGTTGCTGGTGAACGTGACATTGACACTACAGGTCTGTCCTTTGTGCAGTTCACAGTGCTGTACAGGGCATGGGACCACATTCACCTCCTTCACAACTCCAACTACAGAACCGCAGTCCTTGAACTTCACAGGTTTGGCCTGGGCTGTGGTGGCCATGAACACCAGCAGTAGGAACATGGAAGCCAGGACACCCATGGTAGACGGTAAGTCCCAAGATCTGGGAAGCTGGTCTTCATTATTATTTTACCATCTTAGTGTAAATGCTATTCTGATTTCTACCGTTGTACAGATTTATCCAGTACTGTTAGGGCTTTACTCTGAAATACTCCACACAGGCTTATGGTTTGAACTCCAACCCCCCTGCAGTTTGTGGTGTTAATTTCATTGCTGTGGAGCCTTTAGGAAGGAGGTGAGTCCTAGATGGCAGACGTAGGTCACTAAAAGGGGGCCTTTGAAGGTTATTCCACCATTGGTTTCAACCTGTGTTCTCCATTTCCCGGTGCACCAAGAAAGTGAAGATGCTGTCAGCAAAGGCTCCTGTCACTGTGGACCATCTTTACCATGCCTTCTCCACTATGATGAACTGTAATTCCTCTGAAACTATGAGCCTAAACAAACCTTTTGTCAATTAAGTTGTTTCTGTCAAATGTGTTGTCACAACAAGAAGACTAATTAATACAGAAAATTGGTACCAGAATGTAGGTTGTGGATGTGATAAGCTTGTAGATCTTGTTTGCATGCCTTTGCAACTTGTTTGTATGAAGAAATGTGGGAGTGTTTGAAGATACAGGGTGTAAAGGCCAAAGTATTTTGAAACCAAAGCTTAATGGGCCATTCTGATAGAAGTTCAGAAGACCAGAATGTTGATAGAAATGCATATGGTAGGGACTGGAGAGATGGATCAATGGTTAAGGAGCTTGCCTATAAAGCCTGACGACCCAGGTTTGGTTCCCCACTACCCATGTAAAGCCAAATGCATAAAGCGGTGCATGCATCTGGAGTCTGTAGTGGTAGGAGGTCCTGCCACACCTATTCTCTCTGACTCTCTTCTATCTCTCTCTGCTTGCAAACAAACAAACAGACAAATAAATACAGTATTTTAAAAAAAGAAATTCATGTGGTAAATGCTGTGTTCATAGGGTTTTAGATGGGAAAAACAACTCTGTTGGGAATTGGGTAGGAGGCCATTCATTTTACATTGTGGGAAAAAATGTGGCTAAGTATTGCCTATGTCCTGAACATTTGAGTCAGACTGAATTCAAAAGGAATGGCATAATTTATTTGGCAGAAGAAATTTACAGAAGACAAAATGTGACATGATTACTACCCCCTGCTTTTAACCAGGTTTGTAATGAGCCTTGAGACTAAACAGCAGAGCAAAAACATTTGAAAAGCTTGCAGTTTGGTGAGAAAGGAGCATGAATGCACTTAAAGTTTGTAAAAAAAAAAATAAAAATAAGGTTTTGACAAAGCAACTGTAATTGCTAGAGATGAGCACCATTACAAGAACCACTGAAGAGAAGCCATGTATGTGCTCTGGGGCAATAAGAAAGGTAACTTGAGGGAAGGATCCCTCCCATCAAAGGCCCCATGGTACAAAAATGTAAACTCATTTGAAAACTTTTATTTTGATGCCCACACAAGTGCAATAGTGGCACACAGCCATGGTGGGGAACCAACTGCTCTTGATTTGGCTAACTGATCCCCTCAGTGGTACAAGACCCACAGCTGGAACTGGGAGACAAGTCAGAACCATACCCAAACATAAGCCCACTCTCCAATATCACACTACCAGCAATCATGGGCTACAAGAGGGCCTACACCTATTAAACTCTCTATAAAAAAAAGTAAGGGTTATTTCATTTGACCTGGTGCTAATTTACTCTCCGTTGGAGAATCTGCTTCTCTTTTTCAGATAGATGCAGATCCTAAGGACAGAGCCACACCATCATACCTCAAAAGGGCCCTGACTGAAACTAAGGAAAATTGGCGAAACAAGCAAGGGTGCTGTTTTCTGATGAACCAGATACCAGCACAAGGGGGAAGGAAACCAACACAGAGAAATTCAATGCCTATCAAATCAGAGAGCCAGAGACCCAGAGGCCCCCAACACCTCATCAGTGAAGCAGACCAAAAATGAACCGAACATGGCTCAGGGAAATTTTACGGAAGAGGGGGTGGAAAGAATGTCAGAGCCACATGTTGGGTCAGGATATACAGAGACATTTATCATACCAATAACTGTGGGCTAACCCCACAATGCATGACCCATATACCTCAAAATGAGGGGCCAATGGGGAGGGGGTAGGTCATGGATGAGCCTAATAATGAAACCAAACTGCCTGTACTTGCGCAATAGAAAACTAATTTAAAAAAAAAGACTTTTATTTTAAAAGATAGATAAAAAGTTGCTGTGTCATAAAAGACCACCTAGAGCACTAATTTCCCACATGCATGGAGAGGCTGCTGCAGAGGAGGTCAAAGCAGGCTGAGCTACATCTTGAACTGACAGCAGTTTGCTTGATGTGTGTGGGGACAGTTTTGCAAGCATGAGGAATTTGAGAGTACCAAGGTTATGGAGGCTTATGCCAAGGTTCCAGTAAAGCTCATATGAGGTCAGACATTGTGCAATAGGGATTGAGTCCCTGAAGGAATGTCCCTGAGAGCTGAAGTATGAAGCTTTGAAGCCTAGGTTATATCAGGGGACCCTGGGATGTTGGAGAAGCCAGGAAAGTGGAATGTCTGTGGAGGAAAGCTGTAGGCACAGAGTATAACTGACTCAAAAGGAAGACCACATGTGCTGAAAATGACAGAAACCAAGGGATGGGTGCCTGATCCTGTTAGAGTTTACATGATGCCACCACATGCCCTGGATGCTGGGCATAGAGCTACAGCATTTAGTGTTTGCCCTGCTGGGTTTTAGTTCTACATTGGCTCAATCTTTTCTTATTATATTCCTATTGCTTTTTTTTTTTTTTGGAGTGGAAATGCAACTTTATTGTTTATTTTATAGGGTTTCATAGCTAGGAATTTTCTAACTATGTAGTACTATGTAGAACTCAGTAGAAACTTTGGACTTTTGAACAATGTTGACATTGTTAAGATTATGGAGACTTTGAAGTTGCACTAAGAACGCCCTTTAAGATGACCACAAGCCTCTGGGCTCTAAAGGTGAGGTGTTATGGTTTAACTCTGAAATGTTCCCCAAAAGGCCAGATATTTAGTCATAGTGTTAATAAAAGTAACACAATAGTAGTCAATTATTTAACTATAATAAAGTGTTTTTGTGTTACAGTGTTTTAATTAATCAAATAATTATATTTATCTGTTAATGGGCACTTGGGCTCTCTTATCAGGCCTTCATAGCAGATGTGTTCATGAAAGCCTAATATCTGCAGAAATATGTTTATATTTTCCTTGGATAAGTATCTTGTAATAGTGAATTTGCTGGGACATATGCTAAGTATATGTTTAATGTCACAATAAAATACTAAATTGGTTTTTTTTTTTTTTTTTCATTTTTGAAGGTAAGGTCTCACTCTAGCTCAGGCTAACCTGGAATTCACTATGTAGCCTCAGGGTGGCCTCGAACTTGTGGTGATTCTCCTACCTCTGCCTCCCAAGTGCTGGGATTAAAGGTGTGCACCACCATACCCAGCCTACATTGCTTTAAAAATGGTTGTGCCACTTAAAATTCTCAACAAAATATGTAATAATTATGATGATTTTATCTCATCAACACTTGTTTTTGTTAGTTTTAAAAATTTTAATAGGGAATATGTATGCCTTTTTGATAAACTGATCCATTTTCATAATAACATAACTCTACTTGTCCTTAAAAATACTAATTGTTTCAAAATACCTTTGGAGTTAATCCAGCTGCACTAGTTAATTTTTAAATTTTTACTTCCTATGATTTAAAGCCTCTCTTTTATCTTTACATTTTACCAGGGTCTTGTTTTTACCCTCTAGCTAGAGAATTTGTCTTCTACAGAGTAATCACATTACTTGTTTATTTGTCTCAACTTGTTTTGGTTCCTTTATTTCTTATTTTCTCCTTGCATGAGCTAATTCAAATATTTTTCTTTATTTTACTTTTTCTTTATTTATTTTTATTTATTTATTTGACAGAGAAAGAGGGGGAGAGAGAGAGAGAGAGAGAGAATGGGTATGCATCCAGCTATTGCAAACGAACTCCAGATACATGCGCCCCCTTGTGCATCTGGCTAACGTGGGTCCTGGTGAATCCAGCTGGGGTCCTTTGGCTTTGCAGGCAAATGCCTTAACTGCTAAGCCATCTCTCCAGCCCTATTTTACTTTTTGAAACAGGCTGTTACTTTTTAGGCGGGCCTAAACTTGTGATGATCTTCCTGCCTCCACATCCCTAGGTCTAAAATACCATGGTTCTAAGGATTTTTTTTTTTTTAATTTTCATGTTGTTCATTGGATTTTACCTAATTTATCTATGTTATATTCATAATTAATGTAATTTTACTTTTACTATTCATTAAAACATTTTCCTCTGAATTTCTTAAGTTATAATTGACAAATAAATATGGATATGCACAGTGTTCAACATATTTTAATAGATAAGTACATTGTGAAGTTAAATTGAGCTAATCAACATATTCATTGTCTCACATCACCTTGCATGTTTGCAATAAGAACATTGAAGAGCTAACAACTCAGTAATTTCCAGGTATACAGTATACTGTTATTAACTATAGCCACCATGCTAAGCAATAGATCTACAGAACAAGTTCATCTTTTTCCAACTTAAATTTTATATCCCTTACTCAATGTCTCCCTGGTAGTTGCTCTAACACTGATAACTACTATTCACTCTGGTTTATATACATTTGAGTTTTAAAGATTTTTTCCTATGAATGAGATTATGCAGTATTTATTTTTCTATGCCTGATGTATCTTATGATTATGTTGTCCTCTAGGTTCATCCAAGTTGTCATAAATAATAAGACTTCCTTCTTTTTAAAGGAAATATAGTATTATGCCATATGTCTTTTAGAAATATTTTATTATTTGACAGAAAAAAAGGGAGAGAGAGAGAGAAAAAAAAGAGAGAGAGAGGAGAGAGAAAAAAGAGAGAAAAAAGAGGCATCCCAGGGCTTCTAGCCACTGCAAATGAACTCCAGATGCATGCACCCTTTTAAGTGGGTCCTGGGGAATTGAACATGGGTCCTTTGGCTTTGCAGACAAATGCTACCTTAATTGCTAAGCCATCCCTCAAGCCCTGTACTCTATATCTATATGTGTATTACATTTAAATGAGGTTCATGTATCTGTCAATGAACATGGTTGTATTGAACCAATGTGTTCTGCTGTGAACAATGAACAATGTACCATGATTATGGGAGTTCAGAAATATATTTCATTCTTTTGGACACTATATATTTAGTGCTGGATCAAATCACAGTTTTACCTTTAAGTTTTTGAGGCTATTTTTCCATAATGTCTATACTATCTTTAGCTAATTTATAGATTGATTGGTGGATGTTCTAGGAATTACAATACTCATATATAATTTACTTAGAATTAGTGTTACATTACTTATCACAAAATATGGCACTCTTTTACACTGTAAGTTAACTTATTATACCTCTTCCATGTTAGTGCTGCTATTGTTATACATTGAGTTTTACATATGTTCTAATCCCCACATTATTGTTATTGTTTTGTTTTAAACAGTATGTTGTCTTTTAAAGAAAAATTAAAAATATATAGGCATTTATATTTACCTACATATTTACCATATGTGGTACATCTTATGCCTTTATCTAGAGCCAAATTCCCATCTGGTGGTATTTTCCTTGAACTTGAAGATTTCTTTATTTGTATGTATGTTTGCTTACTTGGTTTCCTGCAACTCAAGTCTACTGTTGAAACTTATTTTCTGCTTTTGTTTATCTGAAAAGTATCTTTCTTTTCTTCTAATATTTTGGGCCTGAGTTTGAGACAGGGTTTCACTATGCAGCCCAGGCTTAGATCCTAGTGATCTTCCTACCTCAGCTTACCCATGCTAGGATTATAGGCATATGCCCTCATGCCTGATATTCTGATTTTTGAAGGATTTCTAGTGCACATTCTAGTCTAAATTAATCATTATTTTACTTGAGTATTGCTATTTTCCCATTGCCTAACATTCACTGATTTTGTTGAGAAGCTCGTCATTTTTGTCATTGTTACCCTATGGGAAACAGACTGTTTTTCTCCTTGTCTTTGGTTTTAAGCAGTTTGACTGTGAAATGACTAAGTATTCTTTGTATTTACCTTGCCTAGGAGTCACTGAAATTATTGAATCTGTAAGTTACATTTTTTTCTCAAATTATGCACAAATCTAAAAGTTGAACATAATAACACATATTAACACAGAGTATAGGTCAGGAGTCTGGATGGGGTTGATGGGGGGGGAATCTACTCAGCTCCATAATCTGTTTGTTGGTAGGATTTGTTCCTTGTAGGCTTCCTCATGAACTGTTGGCCAAGGACTTGCTATATCCCTTTCTCCATGGATCACTCCAAGGAGGGTCTTACAGCATGTTTGCTTCACCAGAGTGAGCAAGCTAGAGGACAGGCAAGAGTGCTAGCAGGAGAGATCACAAATAGAAGTCCTAGTCTTTTAAAATATAATTATCAATGTGATATTTCATCTGTGGTAAGCAGAATGATTTTATGTACTTTCTTCTCCACTCCATGACACCCATATCCGAATGCCCTGACCTGTAATATGCTATTATGTGATAAAGGGAGGCAATGTTTATAATGGAATTAAGGTTGCTAATCTGCTAGCCTTAAGAGAAAAGACTTCCTTGTCAGAAGTAGCTTAATAGGTGGGAGTCTTGATCTTGAATGATAGAATTGTTGGCTTTGGAGATAGAGAAGGCCATGATTCAGTAGTGGAACAGCCTCTAGAAGCTAGAAAATGGCAGGAAGGAGGTTGTCCTTTGGAACCTACAGGAGGAACACAGCTTATCAGCACCTTGACTTTAATGTAGTGAGAACTATTTTGGATTTTTGCCCTCCAGAAATGTAATATAATAAATGTGTGCGATAGCCAGGCATGGTGGCACACACCTTTAATCCCAGCAGTCAGGAGGCAGAGGTAGGAGGATCGCTGTGAGTTAGAGGCCACCCTGAGATTACATAGTTAATTCCAGGTCAGCCTGAACCAGATTAAGACCCTACCTTGAAAAAAAAGTGTGCCATTGTAAGTCACTATGTAAAGTTCCTCAACAAATCCAAAGTAGAACTTCCATGTGGTATGACCATATCCCTTCTAGACATTTACCTCAAAGAATCAAAATCAGTACACAATAGACATAGTTCTGCACTCATATTTATGTCTGCACTCTTCACAAGAGCCATATTATGGAATCAGCTTTGGTACCTATTAACATATGTATGAATAAAGTATATGTGACACACACATATACATACATATATATGTATATAATATGTGATATATATCTCCAACAAAATATTATTCAGCTATAAAAAAGAATGCAATCATGTCATCTGAAGGAGAATGGAGGGAACTGGGGATCATCATGTTAAGACAAATAAGCCTGTTTCTCAAAACACAAGTATACCATGTTTTATTTCTTATGTAGAATCTGGAATTTTTTAAAAAAGAAACAAAAATAAAATGGGGATTGTTATGGAAGTGGAAGGGTCAAGGGGGGCAGTGAGGATGAGAAAGGGTAATAGAATAGTGAATATGATCAAAGTATGCATGTATAGAAACATCATATATTATAATGAAACCATTTACTTTGTACAATTAACATGGCCTAATAAAATAATAAGGTAATTATGCTTAGGTAAAAAATCCCCAGTGAAAGCATTAAATAGCATTTCTCTTCAACAACATGGAGAAATCTCAATACCATCATGCCAATATAGACACAATAATATGTACTCAAAGATTTCACCAATGTGAAATTCCAGAATAGGCAAAACTCACCTGGAGGGACAGGAAGTTAATCAGTGATTGCTGGGTGGAGATGATGGAAATAAATGTTCTAATCCTGATTGGGTGGAAGTTACAATAAGGAATATATTTATTAAAGCTTAGCATTCATTTAATCTGAGTGCATTTTATATGCAAATCATTCCTTAATAGGTTGATTTTTTTAAAAGTGATGTCTCAAGTAAGCAGTGGAGATGACATGCTTTGAGAAATTATATTTGTGACTCAACACAACACATGACTCTCATGGTGAGCAAATACAGAAGTTAAAAATTAGGCAGTTGAATTTGTTACTGGAAAGTTAGTGTGGGAAGTCAATATTCATGAATGATAAATTATTTTTAATAGAAAACCAGAATCATTTCACTTTGCTATGTTCTCTTCACTAGGAGTATGTATCTAAATTCGGTCTACACTCAAAGGGAAGGTACGCACAAGTGACTGAATACCAGCAAGTGGGGATCATAGGCGCCACTTTACAGGGTTACCTGTCACAGTGATGAAGTGCTGAGAAGACATGTTTGTTGCTGGTGAACTGGAGGTGGCTACATGTTTTTCAGAGAGCTGAGACCAGTCTGTGGAGTTCTGGAAAGTAGTTTATATGAATTATACCTATGGAATTTGTGTTCTGAGTGCCAAGGATAAGGTAGCTCAACTTGAGTTTCTGACTCTTCCTATCTTCTTAGCCAAGGAGGTAGGAATAATCGTGGATACTTAAAACCTATTGACAGTTCATTTGAAAGAGGAGGCTTCTGTAGCTGGTGGCCCCAAAGTTAACATCAAAGGTCATCAAGGTTTAAAGGTGGAAGGGGCAAGAGCAGTGTTCTGAAATGTGTTTTTTCTTATTCCCGACCTGCCTTTAAAAGTAGCTAAGACAGAGGTGGTGGATTAAAAGTATAGCACCTTCAGAAGTTACTTAAAGTGAGACACAGTGTTTTCAATAGTAAAAGGCTAAGACAATCTTTTTTGAAACTTCTACTTGAAACAAGTGTGTATTGTGATTGGGTCAGGAAACATTTGGAAGTTTGGATTGAACAAATCTATGTGTTCTAAGTTTAAAATTCCCAAGGTAGTTCAACTATAGTATTTAATTTGGTATTAAAATGGTCAATTTCCTAGTTTTAGGCAGTATTGTATTTAGGAGTGTGTTAGTTACTTTTCTCATCCCTGTGACAGAATACTTGACAGAAGCAACTTAAGGTAGGGAGGGAGGGAGGGAGGGCTTGCTTTGACACATGGCCTCAGTCCATGATGGCAGGGAAGACACAGTATAACTTAGGGCTGGTAGTAATGGCTCCTCATGTCCTGGTGGGTCAGAAGGCGGAGAGCATGACAAGAATGAGCCAGTGACAACTTATCCCCAAGAACCTTCTTCTAGTGCCCTACTTCCTTCATCTAGGTTCTACCTCCTAAAGGTTCCACAGCCTCCCAAAATAGCTCTACCAGCTAGGGACCAAGTGTTCAAACCTATGAACCTGGGCTATGGGGCACATTTTAGATTTAAGCCACAACATGAGGGAAGAAGATCTTGTAATATCAGAGCTAAAGGAGATGTATTAAAGGGACAAAAAACAAAACAACAGAACAAGCAATCAGAGATGGAACACAGAGTGAAGAGGTTTGCTGCCAAGTGTAAACTTCTTCCAGCACAAATCTCTCCTCTGAGTGATAAGATTTCAAAGATGAGATGCAGGGTAAGCTTTTTCAAACAACAGGCTATGAATCGTTTTTGTCACATAGTAGAAGTGTTTTGGTTGGCATTTGACATTTGGGTTGGTGAGTTACTAGAGATGCACATGTGTGTAGTGCCTTGTGATTCACAGTCAGTGGTTTCTGTTGCATATGAGCTGTCTGTATTGGGAAAGTGAAGCTAGTCAAATCTGCATGAAGGCCAGCTGGTGAGAGTAAGTGGTTCTGAGTAAGCCTGTGAATTAGTGTGGAATGAGTGTAAAGGCCTTGGAGATTACTGTGTCTGGTGCAGACGTTATCATCACTGTGAAGGTAAGATGTTCTAAACAGCTAAAACAAAAACATTTGTATCTTTAATAGTAAATTAACCTTAGCACATTGTAACTTTCACTGTAATCTTTAAATTTTAGAACTCTTTTTGTAAGAAAACTTATAACGAAAATATACTATACAAGTATAAAAAATGTCATATAACTTTATATTCTTATTCTATGTATTTGTTTATACTTGTAAACTTTCTTTTGAGGCAGGCTCTCACTATAGCATAGGCTGACCAGGAACTCACACTGTAGCTCAGGCTTGCTTTAACTCATAACAATCCTCTTCGCTCAGAGGCTTCATGAATGCTGAGATGAAAGGTGTTAGTCACCACTCCTGGATAAACTTTTCTAGTCTACCACCTAAACCACTCAGCCTTAATTAGCTCATTTGGCTAAACTTTTAAATTTAAAACTTTTAAATATTTTTCGTTAAAAAGGAAGACACAAATAGACACATTAATTTAGACCTACAGACTCTGGATCAAGTTTTTCAAGGACAGTAACATCCACTGAGGTGTCCCCTCCATGACAACAATGTTTTCCTCTGGAATCCTCCCTGAAGGACCTGTCTGCATTGGCTTTACACTTAACTTTTTATTTTAAAAAGAAAGAGTACATTCTCAAATGACATGAAGTGTAGAATAACAAATCTATCAAATTGATAATGTTATCATTCATTAAATACTGTGTACAATAGTAGATAAAGCAACTGATGAGAGTTAGGGAGCAAGTCTCCTGTGACTTGATGAAAAGAAGTAGGATAAAAATCATACTGGGCATTTTAGTACCTGTTGCCCAGATAAAGAGGAAAAAGTGAGAAATGGAGGAAGAAGATCGACTTAACTTCATATCAGAAAACCATGGTGGTGGGGCTCTAGAGATGGCCTAATGGTTAAGGCATTTGTCTGTGAAGCCTAAGGACCCAGAGTTGACTCCCCAGGACCCATGTAAGCCAGATGCACAAGGTGGCACTTGTGTCTGGAGTTCGTTTGCAATGGCTAGAGGCCCTGGTGCACCCATTCTCTCTCTCAATCTCTCTCCTCTCTCTCTGTAATAAACAAATGAACAAACAAATAAATAAAATAAAAAAAGAAAATCATGGTTGTGGAAGAGGGTGCTATCTGCCCTTGTACTTTTAGTAAGAATGAGGGTATGACCAAGGTCTGAGTGTGTGTGTGTGTGTGTGTGTGTGTGTGTGTGTGTGTGTATGTAGTATGAGTGGTATGGTATTTGTGGAGAGTACAAGTGTGTGTGTATATGTGTGACATGCATGTGGCAGATGTGTGTGTCCCATGCATCGCATGTGCAGAGGCAATAGAACACCAGATGTCCTTCCCTATTGCTCCTCCACTAGTTTCAAGACAGAGACTCTCATTAAACTTGGAAGTGTCATTTTCGGTCAGACCAGTTGATCAGAGAGACCCAGCAACTCTCTGGTTTCTGCTCTCCACATGACTGGGTTACAGACATCAGTAGTCATAGCCACCAATATATGTGGATGCTGGGAATCAAATTAAGTGGGAATCAGGCCCTCTTGGGCCCACATGCTAGTGTAGCAAGCACTCCTGCTCACTGAAGCATCTCCCTAATCCCAAGGTCTTTTGTCCTTAAAGTCCTTGGAAGATTTTTGAAACTTCATCATTGACAGTGGAATAGCCTGAGTAAACAAGAGTAGAAAGCTAAGAAACAAAGTTTAATTGGGTGTTAGTTAGCTTTGTGTTATAATTTGAATGTGTCTCCCAGAATTCATTCCTACTTCAACAGTACTGAGAGATGGGGACCTTGAAGAGGTGGTTTTGTCTTAGAAAGTAAATGGATTAATGCTGTTACATTGGGAGTTGATCAATAATCTCAGAAGTACTTCAGTCCCTCTCTTTGCTGCTTTGCTCCTCTTCCTTCTGCCATGGGAGGATGCAACCAGGAGGCTCCTTGACCTTGGACTACCTTCTTAGTTTACCAAACTATTGAAAGTGAGTCAATGCTTGCTATAAATTACCTAGTCTCAGTATTTTGTCATAACAACACAAAGTAGGCCACCACAGTTTGAAAACTGAAAATCTCTAGTAAGGTTAGAGGTTGGGCGATAGTTATTTCAGAGTAACTAAATGCCACTGATTCATATGAATTGAAAGCTGTGGTTTAAAAAATAGTTTTACTTATTTATTTGCAAGGGGTGGGGGAAGAGACAGAGCTAGCAAGTGAGACCGAACAAGAGAAAGAGAGAGAATGGTAAATAATGGGCATGCCAGGGCCTTTAGCCACTGCAAACAAATTCCAGATACATGCACCATTTTGTGCATCTATCTAAAGCTAGTGGGTACTGGGGAATCAAAGCTGGGTCTTGGGTTTTGCAAGCAAGTGCCTTAACCTCTGAGACATCTCTCCAGCTCCTGTGTCCTTTTTTTTTTTCTTGGTAATTATTGAGTACCAACTGTTGTCATAAGTGGAAGATAAATAGTAAATAAAATAGAATATATTCCATGCCATCGATCTAGTGTCATCTACATTTTAATGTTTCATTAAAGAAGTTCCTTATAAAGTGCTAACATCATCATCTGTTTCAAGCAAGTGAAAATTTGTTTTGGAATTTGGTGACTAAGGGGATATTAAAGAAAAATAAGATAAAATCCAACAGCGTATGAGTTATTCCATAAACAGGAGTATGGGTGAGGGCACTACTTTACTTAGTTCTCTTTAATCCACAATCATTCTTCAGGAGCCATCCCAGTTTCTCATGGGGCACTGCTTCAGCTCTTGTTGGGGTCGGCTTGCTGTGCTTGATCTGGCTCAGAGACAAGGGGGACAGAACCATACCCTTACCTGCTGCTGGAGCCAGCTTCTCAGTTCTGATGGGCTCTGGGCTGGTCCCAAGACTGCTTCCTCCTGATTGGCTACACCTTGCTGTTGCAATGGCCTCAGGCTAGGCAAACATTCTCCATCCCCACCCCAGTATATTTTATTGTGGGGAGAAAAATGTGCAGCATACTCTGGGGGAAGTACTTCCCCTATTACTAGGATAAACTTAATCCTTTTCACCTATACTGCTTTGTACTTTCTTCCCCACTTTGGTGCCCTGTTGCTCAGTCTTTAAAATTTTCTAGAAGCTCACTGATATAGTATTTGGTTTTATATCAGTTTTTTCTCCTAAAACCTCTAGCTCTAGTACAAATCTTGCATACATTTTGTTAAGTGACTTGGCTAGACCTCATTGTCTATTCTCCTTTTGAAAAATCTCCTCTTGACTGTTAAGCATATTGGATACCTGATATACATGCCAATCTATATACATCCAATCTGTCAGAGTCTCTTTTCCCTCATAGTGATTATGTCTCACAATGAAGTTCAGCAAAGCTACAAAAGTTTCACAACAGTCACAAGGTCCCTGATGAACTGACTTTTTGTTTCTTACCTCTCCTATAAACACAGTTCAATCAGGTCCAGTGAACTGGGCATCAAACACTGTCTCTCATGTGCCCAGTTACTTCAGTAATGCCTATCTTTTCCTCTATTGTCTTCAATTTCCTGACATTTATGTAAACCTCATCTGGCAACAACAAAGTGTCTCTAATGGTTCACATGAGCCAGTCCATCAGGGACTGCTTTCCCCTAGGTTATCAGCATGTGTCACCAGGAGGGACAAGCAGTTATATTTCTTGAGTTCTCTGCTTTTATAGTAATCAGGATGATCCCAATGAGAGGGATTACAGTTAGGGTGACTGGACACTTGAAAGTAAAAAAGGCAGGAAAATTTGTACTTGCTGGAAATCAAAGATGATCTAACTTCTTATCTCTTGCCTACCTACTTAGACCTGTTTTTCCATAAACAATGGGGACCCTTCCTGGGAGAGAGATCTTTTATAGGATTTAAACATTGTGGTTGGTCAAGTTCAGCTCCCTGAACTTGGTGTCAGGGCTAGCCTCTTCTGAGACAGCCCCTAGCCCTAACCAACCAGTTGTTCATCTGGTTCACCTGAGCCAAAAAACAGCCGCCCACCCTAAGATTATAAATACCTTTGCACGGAGGGTGGGGGGCAGGTTCTCTGACCACTTGATAACTTCCAGCTGTGGGTGAGTTTTTCCCTCAGCTGGGTCTGGAAGTAGCTGGCCCAGGTTGAGCTGAAGGGAGAGCCTCCTGGTTTTTACTCTCCACATGGGTTCTTTACCCCTCCAGCTCCCCACATGTCAGGAACTCCTTGAACTTTCTTTTTTCTCCTTTGTGATTTTTCCAGGCCCTCCATGTGGGATCTCTATGTATATGGTTGCCTTTCCTTGGCTTTGTACTTCCCTCAATAAATATAATAATTTAATAATTATCCTTCTCAGTCTTTTTATTTATCCAATTCTTTGATTAGAATTAAACATGAACCTAGAGCTTGGATGGTGTAATGAGGTGTTAAGGAGTCCAGGAAAGTTCTTGAACCCCTGAACACCTCATCACACCATCTGCCCTTTATGCCCCAGGTTCATGAGCTGAGCAGTGAGAGGTCCTTTCATTTCTTGTTTAAAAGTCTTTCCTAGTCAGCAGTTCAGAGGCAGGGTAGTCCTTAATTATCATAGTTTTCTTTAGTAGACCATCATTTGCTACGTCCACGGTGACCTCGCCTGTGTAACAAAGATGCCTCTACACTGGAAGAGAGCTGAGGACAGAGGGCCAGCACTCCTCAGAGGGATGCCCCCGGTGACCCCTTGGCAGTCAGTTACTGTAATGGTTCCTGCTGCCCATAAGAAGTCACAAAGACCCGATTGCTGGCGCCAATGGGCTGTTTTCTGCGCTCTGTTTCTTTCCTGCTTCCTTCTAGCTGTTTGTCTAAGAACAGCTAATTCAACACTTATTAGTAATCATACACGCAATCAGAGTACAAGAAACAATCTAAGCATTAAATGTGCCCCTCCTATGATTAGGGCAATGGAGGGTATGTATAACTCTACTAAGAATAAAAAATTAACTGTACGACAATTTTTTTGATGGTGTAGAGCAAAAACAGCTTATGATGTTTGAGAACGATACTGAGCCTGAGAATATGAAAGTAGAAATGTTGATTGGTAGTGTTCATAAGAAGCATGACAGTTCTGCAGAAAAGGAGTTGCAAAACTTAGGCATTCCCACCAGGAAACTTCCTGGGGGATATGTTCAGTACTTGATCAAGGGCAGATGGTGGACTCCTAGAGCTGGAATCTACTTAGTTCCACTCCCCTATGAGGGAGGATATGATGAATTCAGTAATAGATGGTGAATTATGAAGAAAAAAGGAGGCTATGGCATTCTCTTCCATTTATGGAACGCTTAACAAGGAAGCGTAAGCCTTGGTGTTTATACAGTCCTTGGGGCATGACAGTCCTTGGGGTATAAGAAATAAGTAACCTGTTATTCATCTTACACCTTTTACCCTAGTTTCTGTTCATATAATGTTGTGGTCAATGATGCGAGACGTGCTTCTCAGAAGATGAGTACATTTCCTGCCTGATAAACACTGCATGTATGCTTAGAGTAGAACAATACTTAAGATTGTTTAGATTAATAATTCTTAAGATCACTTGTTCAATCTGTATAAAACCTTAATGAAAACTTTAGTAAATCGCAGCAGCATATTCAACTTAGAGTGTGTCTGTCTGTCATTTCCTCGCCGAATCCCGAGTTCTCCTTGAGCCTTCGCCCTTGTTCTCCCTCGGTCCTGATCTCCCCGAGAGTCAGTCCGCGGCAATCATTAAGACTCTTGTCTGCATTCTGAATTGTGGGTTTTCCCTTCTTTTATATTAAAGGGCTGTCCTGAGGGGTATTTTCTGTCACTTCAATCTTGACCTCTCCTTTTGTTCTGTCTTATTTTTCCCACAGACTCCACATCTTTGGATCTAGGAAGGGCTCTTTAGCACAAATCTAATTTGTACTATCTTTCCCATGCATCCCACCAACTATAAGAAATGGCAAACCAACATTTCCATCTCATTCTCCTTTCCTCCATTTTCTCTGCCAAATTAGAAGATAATGCGGAGGATAGCATCTGTATGTCTTTTGAAAATCTATTCAGTTCTTTATTTGTAGGTGTGTATGTGTATAGATGCACCAGTGCCTCTTCCCTCTGCAAATGAATGCCAGAAACTTGCACCACTTTTTGTGCCTGACTTACATGGGGTACTTGGGAATCAAACCTGGAGGACAGACTGTGCAAGCAATTGCCTTTAAACTCGGAGCCATCTTCCTAGCCCTCACATATCTTTCCTCATTGTAATTCCTCCCATACATGGACAAGCTCTTTCTGGGTAGAAAGCTGAGCCCCAGTTCCATGTTTTATCACCCAGAACAGAGACCATGAAACTGCTACTGTAGCCTGTTTACAATCCTATCCCCATCCTTGCTAATTTAGGGGTTGTAACTATATTCTGGAGTCCACTAGCCACTTAGGGTGGACTTCCTTATGTTCATGGTACAGCCCAGTCATCAAGGAGGTTTGCTACCCCATACCACATCGGGGAAGATAGCCACCCTGGTATTCCTCCCAGCATGGCTTTGCCTGGGTTGCAGGTTTTTCCACTTACAGTAATGGATACATAACTGCCCAAAAGCAAGGAAGAAAACCGTCCCATCCCCAATGGGGAAAGGTAGTCACATTAAGATTGCTTCCTTGGGTGCTCCACACTCAAAGGGGTCAGCCTCAGTTCTTATCACCTATTTCAGAGTCCCCATGCCACAGCTGCTCGCCCCCCCCCCCCATGGTTTTGTTGTTCCCCCTTTAGGCACCAATTGTATTGCATAACTTCCTGGGAAGAGGTGAACAAGCATCTATTCACCCCAGAAAGGGCATTGATGATAGAGGAAAGAAACAACTCCACAGGAGTGTAGCCTGGTGAACCCATGAGCTTATTGGGATTATTTACAGGTACGTGGGTGACTCTTAGGAAACTGCATTACCACAAAGCCCACCCCAACATTCAGAAAAGCTGTACCCCTGGAGTTCCTTGCAGAACTTATATACTTATAATTAACAATTATATTATGCTTAGCCTTGTTAGCGAGTCTCCGGGCCCTCAGCAATCATTTACTGCTTGTATACCCTTGGGAAGGGTCTTTTAAATCTTGTAAGTATTGTGGGTTTCCCATTCTTATGGTTCTCTCTCTTCCCTCCTCTTTCCAGGAGGAAATGTTTAAATGGAGAGGGAAGAACTCTACTTCCATCAATAAGCAGTGTCTCTACCAGTGAAGACCTGTCATATATGCTAGACTTTAGAAGCTTCTTTCATGTATACCCTCATGGAAGTTTCAGCCCTGTTCCCTTGCCAGTGTATAGCTGTTGACTGTGTCATATATGCCCATGCCTGATATCAGAACTATATTACAGGGTCATTACCTGGCTACAAGCCACCTGGTCCTTTGCCAACTGAGTCCACATGCTCTATCCCAAGTCTCTCTCTCTGTCCAGTGTTGTTAGGGGCTAGTTCAATTTTATCTACAGTGGATTCCCATGTGTCATGTGTCTATACAAGACAGGAAAGTGATATTAAACTTTCCTCTTCTGCTTTAGTAAGTGAGTATTTTTGGCTTATGCTCACCATACAATGATACATAAATTTCCTCTGGTTTAGAAACTGTTCTATTATGATTGGGATCTATTATAGTCTAGAAAAAGAAGGGAGACATTTATACTATACCCTGTCTCTTCCTTGCAGTCCCTCAGTCACTATATCCTAGTGCCTTGGGCATGCCTACATGTCCAACATTTCATTCAATAAGTTACGTTTTAATTTCCCTTGATCATAAGGATTGCCACCATAAAGGCATCTTAGGCACAGCATTAGGTATCACTTATTTAGCTCAGCAATACAAGTGATGATAAATGCTGTGATATTGTTTTGGATAAAATTTTTTAAAAAGGGCTGGGAAATGGCTCAGTGGTTTCACAGTTGCTGTGAAGCCTGCCAGCCTGTGTTCTATTCCCTAGCCACACACATAAAGCTGGATGGATATTCATTTGCAGTAGAAAGATACCCTGGAGTGCACACATGCATGCAAGCACACACAAAAAAATAAATAAAAATTTAACTGGGTCTGTTGGTATTTCTATAGTCAGCTTTTTCAGGAGTCTCCATATTGCTTTCCAAAGTGGTTGTACCATCCTGCATTCCCACCAACAGTGAATGAGTGTCCCTGCTTCTCCACATCCTCGCCAGCATTTATTTTCATTTGACCTTTTGATGTTGGCTATCCTTATTGGGGTAAGGTGGAATCTCATAGTTGTTTTAATTTGCATTTCTCTGATGATTAGGGATGATGAACATTTTCTTAGGTGTGTGTTTGCCATTTGTATCTCTTCCTCTGTGAATTGCCTGTTTAACTCTGTGCCCCATTTTGTGAGTGGGGTATTTGTCTTCTTATTGTTTAGACTTTTGAGTTCTTTGTAAATTCTAGAGATAAGGCCTCTATCAGTTGGATAACCTGCAAATATTTTCTCCCACTCTGTGGGTATTCTATTGGCTTTGTTTATTATATGCTTATCTGTAAAGAAACTCTTCAGCTTCATATGATCCCAATGGTTGAGTGACTGTTTAAGAACTTGAGCCACTGGGGTTTTATTCAGGAAGTCTTTTCCCATTCCTATATCATGGAAAGTACTTCCTAAATTTTCTTCCAGTAGCTTTCGAGTTTCTGGTCTTATGTTGAGGTCTTTGATCCATTTGGATTTGAGTGTTGTGCATGGTGAAATGTGTGGATCAAGTTTTAGTTTCCTGCATGTGGTTATCCAGTTTGTCCAGCACCATTTGTTGAAGATGCTATCTTTTTTCCAGTCTATATTGTTTGGGCCTTTGTCGAATATCAAGTAGCTATAGTTGCTTGGCCCAAAATCCGGGTCCTCAAGTCTATTCCATTGGTCTATACTCCTGTTTTTATGCCAGTACCATGCTGTTTTTATTACTATGGCTTTGTAGTATAACTTTATATCGGGTATGGTGATGCCACCAGAGGTATTTCTTTTGCTGAGGATATGTTTGGATATGCGAGGCCTTCTGCCTTTCCATATGAAATTTGAGATCATTTTTTCTATGTCTGTGAAGAACCTTGTAGGGATTTTAATTGGAATTGCGTTAAATCTATATATTGCCTTTGGTAGGATTGTCATCTTCACAATGTTGATTCTGCCTATCCAGGAGCATGGGAGGTCTTTCCATCGTTTCAAGTCCTCCTCAATTTCTTTTTTGAGAGTTTTTATATTTTCGTTGTAAAGATCTTTTACTTCCTTGGTTAACGTTATTCCAAGGTATTTTATTTTATTTTTTGCTATTGAAAATGGGACTATGTCCTTTATTTCTTTTTCTGTGTCTTTGTCATTTGCATACAGAAATGCTTCCGATTTTTGTGCATTGATTTTGTATCCTGCTACTTTGCTATAGGAGTTAATCACCTTCAGGAGTTTTGGGATGGAGCCTCTCGGGTCTCTTACATATACAATCATGTCATCAGCGAATAGAGCTAACTTAACTTCTTCCTTTCCAAATTGTATCCCTTTTATTTCCTTCTCCTGTCTTATTGCTTGAGCTAGGACTTCCAGAACTATATTGAAAAGCAGAGGTGAGAGAGGACATCCCTGTCTTGTTCCTGATCTCAATGGGAATTCCTCCAGTCTCTCTCCATTAAGAATTATTTGGGCCTTTGGAGCTTTGTATATTGCCTTTATTATATTAAGATGTGAACCGGCCATGCCGATTCTCTCCAATGTTTTGATCATGAAGTGATGTTGTATCTTGTCAAAGGCCTTCTCTGCATCTATTGAAATGATCATGTGATTTTTATGTTTAAGCTTGTTTATGTGGTGTATTACATTGACAGATTTTCGTATGTTGAACCACCCTTGTGTTCCTGGGATAAATCCCACTTGGTCAAGGTGGATAATGCTTTTGATGTGTTGTTGGATTCGGTTTGCGAGAATTTTGTTGAGGATCTTTGCGTCTATGTTCATTAGGGAAATAGGCCGATAGTTTTCTTTTCTTGTGGCGTCTCTGCCTGGTTTTGGGATTAGGGTGATACTAGCTTCATAGAAGGAGTTGGGTAGTTTTCCCTGTTCTTCAATTGTGTGGCACAGTTTTAGGAATATTGGTTTGAGTTCTTCCATGAAGGTTTGATAAAATTCGGCTGGGAATCCATCTGGTCCTGGACTCTTCTTTTTTGGGAGGTTTTTTATTACTTTTTCAATCTCCATGAGCGTGATGGGTTCATTGAGGTGGTTGATCTGCTCTGAGTTTAGCTTTGGTAGATGATATGCATCCAGGAATTTATCCATCTCCTCCACATTTTCCAGTTTTGTGGAGTAGAGGTTTTTGAAATAAGTCCTGATGATTCTGCCGATTTCACTGATGTCTGTTGTAATCTCTCCTTTTTCATTTTGAATTTTGTTAATTTGGAGTCTCTCCTTTTTTTGCTTGATCAAATTGGCCAGAGGTTTGTCAATCTTGTTTATTTTTTCAAAGAACCAGCTCTTTGTTTTGTCAATTGCCTTAATTGTTTCCTTGGTTTCCAATTCATTAATTTCTGCTCTGATTTTAATTATTTCCTTCCTTCTGGAGCTCTTTGGGTTGGATTTTTCTTGTTTTTCCAATGCCTTTAGGTGGATGGTTAAGCTATTGATTTGGGATTTTTCTGTCTTTTTTATGAAGGCATTGAGTGCTATGAATTTTCCCCTGAGGACTGCCTTCATTGTGTCCCACAAGTTTTGGTATGATGTGTTCTCATTGTCATTCAATTCCAGGAATTTTGCAATTTCATTTTTTATTTCATCCATTATCCATTTATTGTTTAAGAGTGTGCTATTCAGTTTCCAGTTGCCGTTGGGGCTCTTGTTGGTTTTTTTGTTGTTGATTTCTAGGAATATAGCATTATGATCTGATATCATGCAGGGAATTATGTCGATTTTCCTAAATATGTGGAGGCTATCTTTGTGACCCAGTATATGGTCTATTTTAGAGAATGTTCCATGGGCTGCTGAGAAGAATGTGTAGTCTGTGGATTTGGGGTGGAATGTTCTGTAGATGTCTGTTAGGTCTAAGTGGTCTATGGTTTTGTTGAGCTCTCTTACTTCCCTGTTGAGCTTCTGTTTGGATGATCTGTCTATTACTGATAATGGTGTGTTAAAGTCCCCAGCTATGATGGTGTTGGTGGTTATTTCTGTTTTATTGTCAAGTAGGTTTTGTTTTATGAACTGCGGTGCCCCTGTGTTTGGTGCATACAGATTTATGATTGTAATATCCTCTTGATGGATTGTTCCCTTTACAAGTAGGAAGTAGCCTTCTTTGTCTTTTTTGATTGTTTTTGGTTTGAAGTCAACTTTATCTGATATTAATATAGCTACACCTGCTTGTTTCTTATTCCCATTTGCTTGGAATATTGTTTTCCACCCTTTCACCCTGAGGAGGTTTCTGTCTTTAGTGGTAAGGTGGGTTTCAAATGTATTTTAAAAAATTTTTAAAATTCTAGTTTCCCTCTTGATGTGTGTGTGTGTGTGTGTGTGTATGTGACATCAGCCCCAAGAGGAGGTTGGAATGTCTTGTTAAACTTGGATATTGTAGACACCTATGCTTTCCATCTGACCATATCACTGGTGGGGGAATTATTAGAGACCAGGATTCTCTCTGCCTGCCATAGTACCTGACTCTAAAGAGCAAAAGAGCAGCTATTTGTGAATGGTTTTCTCTGTCTCACTTGCTGCCCCTTCCTTGCATACAGGCTGTGAGCAGTTTTGGATTTTGTTTGCTTGTTTTCTTGTCTTGGGGTTTCTGAGCTGATTCTTTCTTTAGGACTCAGGTGGGTTTCATGAGGCAAAAACAAAACATGGATTTGATGGCCATCTCCAGCTCTTCTGCCTTCATTTTCCTACCTTTGAGAATCTTACATTTGCTTTCTACAGAATACTTAGGACTTTAATTATATTTAAAAGAATATAAAAATATTTTAAATCCATTTTTCTAGAGGTAGACATCATTTCATTTGAATTTGCAATTACATTTCTCATTTCCCACCAGATAACTATTTTATTAGTAGAATTTAAATTGTTAAAATCTATAGATAGTTCACTTGTGGTGAGTTCACATCTTCATATTGTTTTACCAAGCACAAACTTGACATACCATTTCATTCAACTATATCTCCAGTTTTTCCAAATATTTCTTTTAAATTTTATTTATTTTCAAGGATATTGGGAGGAGGGGCAGAATGGGTGTGACAGGGCCTCTAGCCACTGCAAATGAACTCCAGATGCATGTGCCACTTTGTGCATCTGCCTTTATGTGGGTACTGGGGAATGGAATCCAGGCATTAGGCTTTCTCCAGCCCTTTCTAAATATTATAATGCTTATATTAGTATTTTGTATACTTATACATTTTAATGGTTTTTATTATGACAATTAATACATATTCATAATGTATACTGGTCATATTCATCCCACATTAGCCTCTCTTATTCTACTCTTTGCTGCTCATCCCTTCTTTTTTCTTTATATTTTCAATATGTATATTATTTGCAAGGAGAGAGAGAAAAAGAGAGAGAATAGATGGACATGCCAGGGCTTCCTGCTGCTGCAAGTGAACTCCATATGCTTGCATCACTTTATGTATATGGGTGTTAGGGAATCAAACCTGGGCCATCATGCTTTGTAAGCAAGTGCTTTCAACTGCTGAGTCATCTCTCCAGCCTCCAACCCCCTTCTTCTTCCCAACAATCTCCCCTTCTATGTTCATGTCTTTAAATTTTTCTTTTGTGACTCAGTGGGTGTCAGTAGGTTGCTAACAGGAGCGTGGCCACTTCAGTAGTTGCTACAGTACTGGAGAGGGTCTCCCCCTTCCCAGCAGCCATTAACTGTGTATAAATCCTTGTGGGGGGATGAACCTCCATAAGCCTTCCCCCCTTTAAGACAAGGTGCTACAGGCCCAGTATTGTGCAGATATTCATAGTGGCTGTGAGTTCAAGAGTGTAGTCCTGCCTTGTCCAGAAGTCAGCAGCCTACATTGCTCTCCCCCAGCCTCTAAGTCTTACATTTCTTCTACCTCTTCCATTAGCTTTTTTGTCTAATCAAGTCCTGAGCATTCAACAGTCACTGGCTTGAGGTACTTTGACCAATTTTAAGTCTCTGAAATCACCACCTACCACTATATAAAGAAGCTTCGCTGACCAAAGCTCACAGCAGCACTAATCTATGGGCATAAACAGTTATTTAAAAGGTAATTTGATGAACACATCATATCAATTTAGCAAAACAATAGCAGTAACTTCCCTATGATCTTCTCCACCATGAACTTTTGAACAGATTTATAATACCAGATGTAAATCCTCTATTGTGGTATGAGCATCAAATCCAATCAGAAAGTGGTTCGTTACTCCTCTAACAGACTTGCCATGATGGCACCATTAGGTTCGTTTTTCCTGGCAGGTTGGTCGTTTTGCACACAGGGTCCTCAGCTTAGTAAGACTTGCTTAGCAACCGTATACAGCACCTTTTGGCATTATGAGGACATGGTGGCTTGATTGTAAAATGTCCTTCATAGCCTCAAGTGTTTATGATTAAGCCTCCTACTAAGTTCCCAGCTGGTGGAGCCTTTGGGAGGTGGAGTCTTGTCAGAGGTGATGTATCACTGGGAGCAATATTTTATAGTCCAGCCCATTTGGAATTGCTAGCTCACACTAGCTGCTCCTGCCAGCTGAGGTGTCAACATGTGTTGCCCCACTGCCTGCTCTGTCATGCTTTCCCTACCATGACGAAACGTCTCTCAAAGTTGTACGCTGATGAGAAGTGGCAGAAAGAATGGAAGAACCAAAGGAAGGGTATGGCCACTTATAATGCAATCTTCCACACACAAAATGGTCTTGATATTCATGACCTCACAGTGCCTGACTACTACCCACATAAGACCTTCATAATAAGGAGGAAAAGATGATGACTTCAAAATAGAAGAGAGACTAATTGGAAAGAATTCAATGGAGGGTGGATTTGAGAGGGGGAGAATGGAGGTAAGGGATGGAATTATCATGGTTTATTGTATTTACTTATGAAAGCTGTCAATAAATAGCTTTACAAACTCCATTAGCCAAAATAAACCCTTTCTTCCCATAAGTTCCTTCTGGTATGGTGTTTTGTCTCAGCAATGAGGAGCTACAGGTGTCTAGCTAGCAGAAAGCAAGCGTCTTTCTCAGTTCCAGCTTGATTTGTCTATTTCCTGTGATTAAGATGTGTGCCTGCTTTAGTAGGGGGCCTTGCTATCTACTTTTGCTGCTAAAATATCTACTATCATCTTAATTAGTGGTGGATAAGAGACACACTTGTTTCATTTCCAACCTGAGAGAGAAGCTTTCAATCTTTCATCATCAACCATGATGTTCACTGCAGATTTTTTGAAATGTCCTCTGTCATTTTAAGGAAGTTTTAAAGTTCTATTACTAGTTTTCTCAGAGCATTTTTAAAAAATTTATTTATTTGAGAGTGACAGAGAGAGAAAGGGGCGGGAGAATGGGCACACCAGTGCTTCCAGCCACTGCAAATGAACTCCAGACGCGTGCGCCCCCCCCCCCCTGCATCTGGCTAAAGTGGGTTCTGGGGAATCGAGCCTCGAACCCTGGTCCTTAGGCTTCACAGGCAAGCATTTAACCACTAAGCCATCTCTCCAGGCCTGAGCATTTTTTTAAAAATCAAGAATATAAGGTGCATTTTGTCAATGTCATTTCTGTATTAGTTATAATATGTTACTTTCTCTTTATTCTTTTAACATATTAATATATTTATTGTTTTATCTGGTATAGAGATTGAACCCAGAGGCCTTATATATTATTTGCAAGTATTTTGCCACTGACCCGATTTTTTAAAATGTTAATCCAATTTTGAGTCCTTATAAATAATCTAGTTTGGTAATTATGATTTGTCTTGTTTTAAATATCGGAATTCAGTTTAGTAGTAGTTTCATTAGAAATTTTCATTTGTGTTCATATAATATATTAATTTGTATTTTTATGAGAGAGAGAGTAAGTGAGAGAGGGAGAGAGAGAGAATTGTTTTGCAAGGGCCTCCAGCTACTGCAATCCTACTGCAGATGCATGTGCCACCTTGTGTGCATGTGTGACCTTGCATGCTTGTGTTACTTTGTGCATCTGGCTTATGTGGGATCTGAAGAGTTGAATATGGGTCCTTAGGCTTTGCAGGTAAGAGCCTTAACTGCTAATCCATGTCTCCAACCCTATTAATTTGTATTTTTAAAGATGATACCCTTGTTAGGTTTTTGTGTAAAAATTATTCTGTTCTCATAAACTATCTTATCCTCTGCAAGAAAATGGCAAACTTTTGCTAAGTGGCACACCTGACATTCAAACCATGTAGCCCAGCTGCTAGCCCATGCTTTCAAGTGCAATGCCCTTCTGGCTTTCCTGTGCATCACTTCCTCTCTGGCTCTCTAGTCCTACCTCTTTCTCTGTCAGTCTCAAGACCACAGATAAGCATGAAGGGGCCAGCTGACCCTCACATGTGTATGGGATTGCATTAAAGGACAGGGACTGCAACCTTTTTAAGGGCCCATTTGCCCTTTCCTTTGGAAGGGGACTCTACTTCCATCCACTGAGGCTAATCAAAATGCAGAGTGATGCACTAGCAAAGGGAGCTGGTGCTTCAGTTTTTTTTTTTTTTTTTTTTTTTTGAGGTAGGGTCTCACTCTGGTCCAGGCTGACCTGGAATTTACTATGTAGTCTCAGAGTGGCCTTGAACTCACAGTGATCCTTCTACCTCTGCCTTCCAAGTGCTGGGATTAAAGGCGTGTGCCACCACGCCCAGCTTGGTGCTTCAGTTGTAATGTTGCAATTAATATGAGAAATTGTGGAGAATTGTCTTGGCACCTGTTCTTTCCATTGTTTCTCCTTTAAAGTCATTTACCACTGAGTAGAACTCCATTGTGTAAATGTGCCATATCTTCATTATCCACTCATCAGTTGAGGAACATCTAGGCTGGTTCCATTTCCTAGCTATTGTGAATAGAGCAGCAATAAACATGGCTGAGAAGGTATCTCTAAGGTAGAGAGATGAGTCCTTTGGATATATGCCTAGGAGTACTATAGCTAGGTTATATGGTAGATATATTTTTAGCTGTCTCAGGAACCTCCACACTGATTTTCACAATGGCTGGACCAGATTGCATTCCCACTGATAGTGTGGAAGGTTTCCTCTTTTTCCACATCCTCACCAGCACTTATGGTTATTTGTTTTCATGATGTTAGCCATTCTAACAGGAGTGAGATGGAATCTCAATGTTGTTTAAATCTGTAATTCTCTAATGGCATGGGATGTGGAAAACTTTTTAGATGTTCATATACCATATTTTAACTGAGTTATTTGATTTCTTATTATTTAATTGAGTTCTTTGTATATCCTATTTATTAATCCTCTGCCAGATGTATAGCTGCCAAATATTTTCTCCCATTATGTAGGTTGCCTCTTTGCTTTATTCACAGTGTCCTTTGCTCTGCAAAAGCTTTGTAATTTCATGAGGTCCCAGAAGTTGATCTGTGGTTTTATTTCATGAGCAATTGGGATTATATTCAGAAAGTCTTTGCCAATGCCAATATGTTGAAAGGTTTCTTCCTACTTTTTCCTCTAACAATTTGAGAGTTTCAGGTCTGATATTAAGGTCTTTGATCCATCTGGACTTAATTGTTCATGGAGAGAGAGAAGATCTACTTTCATCCTTCTACAGATACATATCCAGTTTTCCCAGCACCATTTGCTGAACAGGCTGTCTTTCCTCCAATGAGTATTTTTGGCATTTTTGTCAAATATCAGGTGGATATAGCTACCTGGACTTATGTCTGGTTCCTATATTCTGTTCCATTGATCTACATGTCTGTTTTTGTGCCAGTACCATGCTGTTTTTGTTACTATTGTTTTGTAATATAGGTTAAAATCAGGTATGGTGATACCACCAGCCTTTTTATTGTTGCTCAAAATTGTTTTAGATATTTGAGGTTTTTTGTGCTTCCAAATGAATTTTTGGATTTTTTTTTCTATTTCCATGAAGAATGCCATTGGAATTTTGATGGGGATTGCATTAAATGTATAGATTGCTTTTGGTAAGATTGCCATTTTCACAAGATTGATTCTTGTGATCCAAGAACAAGGGATATCTTTCCATTTCCTAGTACCTTCTGCAATTTCTCAGTTGAGTATTTTAAAGTTTTCATTGCAGAGATCCTTCACTTGATTGGTTAGGTTTATTCCCAGGAACTTTATTTTTTGATACAAGTGTGAATGGGAGTGATTCTTTGATTTCATCCTCTATGTGTTTGTTGTTAGCATATAGGCAGGCTACTGATTTCTGTGTGTTTACTTTGTATCCTGATACATGGCTATAGGTGTATATCATCTCTAACAGTTTGCTGGTAGAGTTTTTAGGTCCTTTATATGTAGAATCATATCATCTGCAAATAATGATAACTTGATTTCTTCCTTTCCAATTTTTATCCCTTTTATATGAATCTCTTGTCTTATTGCTATGGATAAGACTTCCAGTACTATATATTAAATAAGAGTGGTGTCCTTATCTTGTTCCTGATTTTAGTGGAAAAGCTTCAATTTTTCTCCATTTAGTATTATGTTGGCTGTATGTTTGTCATAAATAGCCTTTATTATGTTAAGATATGTTCCTTCTATTCCCAGTCTCTGTAGGACTTTTATCATGAAGGGATGTTGGATTTTGTCAAATGCTTTCTCTGCATCTAATGAAATGATCATTTGAATTTTGTCCTTCAGTCCATTTATATGATGTATTACATTTATCAATTTGCATATGTCGAACCATCCCTGCATTTCTGGAATAAATCATACTTGTTCAGGGTGAATTATATATATATATATTTTTTTAATTATTTTTATTAATTTATTTATTTGAGAGAGATAGAGAGAAAGAGGGAGGGAGAGAGAGAGAGAGAGAGAGAGAGAGAGAGAGAGAGAGGGAGAGGGAGAGAATGGGCACGCCAGGGCCTCCAGCCACTGCAAACGAACTCCAGATGCTTGCACCCCCTTGTGCATCTGGCTAACGTGGGTTGTGGAGAATTGAGCCTTGAACCGGGGTCCTTAGGCTTCACAGGCAAGCGCTTAACCACTAAGCCATCTCTCCATCCCAGAATTATATTTTTGATATATTCTCATATTCTGTTTTTTAATATTTTGTTCAGAATTTTTGCATCTATGTTCATGAGGGGAATTGGTCTTTAATTTTTTTTTTTTGTTCTATCTTTATCTGTTTTTGGTATCAGGGTGATACTGGCTTCATAGGAGTTTGGTAGGATTCCTTCTTTTTCTATTTTAGGGAAAGTTTAAGAAGCATTGGTATTAGTTCTTCCAATGAAGGTCTGGTAAAATTCACCAGTGAATCCATCTGGGCCTGGCCTTTTTTTAGTTGGGAGATTTTTGATAACTGCTTTTTCTGGACAATGGAATGTTCAGAAGCCATAGATTGTTATTAGAAAATTTTCAGTGCCAGGAATGGGATACACTCCAGTGAGTTGTTGGCCAGAGAGGTCCCTGATACCCCCAAAACATTTCATGCCATTGCCTAGGCCATTGGTTTCCCATCAGGAATAGATGGCAAGACCCTGTTGCTGAAGACTCCACATATTTGGGCTGCAAGGTCACTGAGAAATCCTACTAGAGCTGAGATGAAAACCTCCTCCATGTAAAGAGAGAAATCACCAGTGAAGATAATCAACAGTGGACACTGCAAGCCTTAAGTTTGACCATCCAGGCCAAATGAGCCAATGGATGCAATAATGGCAAGTCTGCTATGGGAGAAACCAACTACCTTCTAATTTGACTGCAGGCTCCATGGGAGGGAATATATCCCCGCTAATGAAAACCTACAACAGGGGTAGTCATGAGCCCTGGGGGTGTAATGTCTGCTGGTGTCTGGCTAAATGTATATACTATGCTTACCAAATTGCCCCGTAAACACTTCTCTTAATGTTCACACCCATATATTAATTCTGTTCTCACTTTTGGTTATAGAAGCTTCTCTTTTCAGATGGCAGTGATCTTGAGATGACTCAAAAGGCATCTCAGAAGAAGTGACATAGGAGGGCTCAGCACTGAAAAATCTCCATCACACCTTCCAAGGCTCAGGGTCCATTGTGAAAGAGGTGGTGGAAAGAATGTAAGAGCCAAAGGAAGGGTAGGACTCAGGTGAAAATTTCCTTTCTCTTTCTTAGAGAGCTGGAATCCTTCCTTAAAATACCCCAAAATTAGGAAATTTTATTTTATTTTTATTTTTTAAGTGACTAAAACTTTTAAAAAGTATTTTATTTATTTATGAGAGAGATGTGGGGAGGCAGATAGAGAAAGAGAATGGGTGCACCAGTAGCCTCTGGCTACTGCATATGAACTCCATGTGAATGCAGCACCTTGTGCATCTGGCTTTATATGAGTTCTGGGGAATCAAACTCAGATCTTCAGTCTTTGTAGGCAAGTGCTTTAACTTCTGAGCTATCTCTCCAGCCTGTATTCTTTTATTTTGAATGAACACATCTCTAGTTTATGTTCAACACCATAATCTACTCACAAGCATTCTTTATACTAAGTTGTCTTAGTTGGAATTGGAGTTGCTAGGTTTTATTTATTTATTTATTTATTTATTCATTTATTTATTTATTTTGAGTGCAGAAGATCTGCATTGATTGCCCCAATGACAACCTGTAGCCCTTGCATGCTGTGGCCCTGCCTCTGACAGTGACCTCATTTCTATACTCTAACCATTGTCTTTCTGCTCCATGGCACAGACCTGTCAATTCACAATGGAGTCATGCTTTTTATTTCAGCTTCAGGGACCCAACATTCACTTTCTAGTGGAAGTCTGCTGGTCCCCTGTACTGGAGTTATAAGCAGTGCCTTCATAAGATCTAATCTATGTACTATGCCTTCCCAGAAGCCTTCTTGGAGCCCTACAGTTCAGGATCAGGAAGCTGACTTTTTCTACTAGTCCCTTACTCTATTAGCATTCTTTCCTTATTCTTTGTAATATTTACTCACAATTATAAAAATAATCATATAGTAGGCACATATATTTATTGGATAACTTCATTTTCTCACTTAAAATTTCACAAGCCATTTAAAATCATGTGTGTATCAGTGCACTTTTGTCAGTGTAGAAACAAGCCAACACTTTCATTTCCACTCAAAGATTCATTGAAGTCACCTCTGTACTCACGACAAACATTGACATGACCTTCCTCTGTGAGAAACTCCTGTGGGCCTGCACCAATATCCTCAGCCCTAAGAATAATTTCTAATGTTCTGCTACATAGTAGGGAAAATAGTTTACAAGAATAATGGAGTATTTCAAAATAGCTTGTCCAATTTTGAATATTCTTTAACCCAATTGATAAACATCTGAGGTCTGATCATTACACAGTTGATTGCATATAGTCAAATGCTTTGCTGTGCTCCAAAATAAGTATAATTACCACATATCAATTAAAAGGAAATCCTAGTGTCAATAAAGTTCTTAATTTGGACAAAATTAAATCTATTATTACTGTAGCTATGGAAGAGCTGCTGCCAAGATGGTAAAATTTTAAAACACATTTATTTTTTTCATGGATTATATTAATATACTTTTAATTAAACACATACTCCTTTGTTTATCATGTAGTAATAGAAAAGAGAGAAAAACAGACTCTACAATTAGTTTTCTTGTATCTAGGACAAGCTTGTTATAACTTACAGGACACATTTTGGTGGGTACTATTTCAGCATTGACTATTTTGAAAACTTGGAGACGAACTCTTCAGAGTCAATACTGTCCAATTTAAAAATACCAAGTTGGATCATGTACTATAACATATTTAAACACTTCAAATCTATGAATTTTAGACATGGCTCAATTAAGTTGGTATTCTTCCATTATTTATAAATCATGTCTAACAAGATTGTACTGTTTTTTTGCTCTTTCAAGAATGTCCCTGGAGACAGCAACTCTAGCCTAAATGTCCCCACAGCAGCCATGCTACTTATGATAACATCAACTCCATGGAGGGAGGCACTACTGAGTCTTAGGAGATTAGTCATCCTCCTTACTGTCTGAATGCTGTCCATCTGTCCTAGTGTGCTCCCCTCCTCCTCTCTCTTCTCAAAAGTTGAGACACAGGAAAGATAATATGTGGTAGAAAGTTCTAGACTCCATGAAAGGTGGGCAGGATCAGAAGACTTGGGGTTTGGAGAAAATTGGGGAGAATTTCTGCTCAAGGTAGATTTATTTAAAAGACTTGGGAACAAATGATATGAGATTTATTCTTCGCAGGATGTTCAGACATGTTATCCTCTATGTAAACATCTGCAGGGTGAATAAAAGGTTATTTTTAAGAAATAAAATAAGTACATGATCATGTTGAGAAAACCTCAGGGTATAAAGTGACTTGAGGTTTTGGGGCTGGGTCAATTTAAGAAGGGAGCCCTTCCCAGGTGTGAGCTCTGATTGATAATTCCTGAGAGGAAGGAAGCACTTTCCCCTTATATCTTGCCCAGAGATTCAGGGTGGGGCTAGGGATGTCTTTGGAAGAAAGCAGCTGACAAAAGATATGACTATTTAGGCTGCCAATAGATGTTATAACCTGGATACATCTGCCTTTGGAGCATAGTACTATGAATAATGTTCAGCTCATATTACAATAACAGTTATTACTGTTTATCATTTTTAAATATATGCCTTTATTGCAAATTTATTCATGTGCTTATTATTTGAACAAGTTAAGTTCTGTTTCCTAAACTAGGTATATATATATATGAGCAAACCTGAATAGTTGCTACCTTAACTGAGGTTATATGCCAGTAGGAGAGATAGATGTCAGACTGAAAATCATAGAAATTATTACAAATTATAATATGGCAGGAGGAGAGGGGGCCATGAGCAAACTCAAAATGGTATAGACAGTGTGTCTATGCTCGACTAGTTTTCATGGGTACAGGCCTAGAGACTGAATCAGATTGTTCTCTGGTGGAGCTATGAGAGGTAAATTCATTCTTAGAAGTAAACTTATAAAGGTCTGCCAGTGACAACTAGATCCATATGACAAGGAAGCATCCATTAGTACATTCCTTAAATAGTAGTCATTGAGTACCAGTTGTTTCTAAGAACCATTTATGTGTTAATACTACCAAAGTACATAAGATCCAATGCCTTTCCTAAAGATGCGTGCAGAGATGAAGCTAAATCAAAAGTTGCCGTGTGGGAGCTAAAAGAGGGCTATCTTCAGATTTACCACAGGAGTTAGCTTAGGGAGATTACTGGCCACATCTGGGTGATGTGCTACCAAGGTGAATTCCTAAAGTGAGGGAGGAGCTGACTAGACCAAGAAGTGAGAGACAGAAGAAAGAGGAAGAAGGTTGTAGGTTCATAGAAACAGGATGCAAAAAGACAGAGAACTGAGTTCCCTAGTCAGTGAGTCCTGATTTACTAAGGGATCTTCAATAAACTATTTGCAAAGACATCAATGCCCCTAGCCTTGTTGCAACTCTGTTCTTCATCCTGGTGTGTCACAACTGGCTTTGAAGCTAAAAAGTTTTCAGGAGTCATACAAAGTTTGAATTATATGAAGTGTGGAGGCAGCCAAATTTTAGTCTAATCCATCCAACTTTAAATGCTATATAATAACATTATCATCAGGGTAACCTTCAAACTAGCAAGACCCCAAACTACAAGAATGGCATGAGATTTATTAGTGAGTGAATGCTCTAAGCATTCACTCTTCAACACCACTTGTAGAAAATAATTTTATTTTTGCCTCATTTTTCTGCCCACCTCCTCCAGTTTCAGAGATAATTTGGTTGTGCACGCATTGTCCCTGGGCTCTTGTGCAGAACCAAGAGACCACCGAGATAGACAGGATGGGACAGGGAACAAATGGCACACACCCTATTTGGAGGGTCTGGAAGGAAATAGGGCTTTTAGGAGTTTGTGAGTTATACACTGAAATGGGGTGAATTTTCTTTAGGATTTACAAGTATAGATTTTGGAATTCTCTTAAAATTACTTAAGATTTTTTTTTAAATACAAAATCTTCAAATGTGAAATTGAACTCAGATTAGTTCCAAGGTATCCCTGGATTGGTGAGAGCTGCACTGTGTGGAGAACGGCTGGTGCACTGTGGAGGAATCTGCACTTGGAATCAGAATACGCTCCACCTCATTTTGATACTTGGCGTGACAATGATATTTGGTTTGGCCCTCAGAATCCCCTGAGCCTTTCTACATCTCAGAGTCCTTATATGTGAGTGGAGTGTAATACCTTCTTTGTAGATGTCACTGGGTCAATGGTGAATAATCAACAAGATTGAAAAGTGCTGTGCAAGATGGGGAAATGGCTCAGCGGTTAAGGCGTTTGCCTGCGAAGCCTAAGGACCTCAGTTCAATTCCCCAGGACCACATAAGCCAGATGCACAAGTGTCTGCAGTTCGTTTGTAGTGGCTGGAGGCCCTAGCGTGCCCACATTCTGTCTTTCTCTCTGCCTCTTCCTCTCTCTCTCTCAAATAAATAAATAACTAAAAATTTTAAAAATTGCTATGCAAAGTACTTAAAATTTCATGAGCACAGCAATAATACTAATGCTAATATTAAGAATATCTTTTGTTTTGAAAAACATTTTAGGATTGTACTGTCAGCAGCTTTTGAGAGATGTTGGAATGTGATACTGTAGAGGGAGAAAAAAAATCCAATCCATCCAGTTTGAATTCTGCATCTACAACATATACAAAACCAGTTGTTCATCAGGAATAATTCTGAACTTGGCAAGAAAGTAGTTTGAAGTCATTGCTGTTTTCTTTTTTAATATTGCTTTCACACATCCAAGTTCTTATTGTTCTATCTGAAAATACCACAGCTCATCCTTCTATTTTCTCGTTCTGTCATTCTACAAAATCCTGTCACAGGAAATATAGGAAAAAGTCTTTGTAATTCACAGTTCTGACATAATGAAAAGCTTATGATTCAATAGTATGACCTCACAGCTGTGAATTACAAGCTGCACTTGACTAGTTCACAATTTGTCTTTGAATTTGTACTATGAAAAGTGAGAACCATATTGTCAAACTGTCACTCCATATTGACACATTACTACTGCGGATTAAGAAACATTTTGTCAAAGAGCAGGAAAATAAAAATATTCTAAAAGAGATGAAGTTTAATTCAAATTTGAAGGAAAGTATGAGGTAAGGAAAATATTGCCAAGAAAAAGGGTTGTATCTTTCTAGGGACTCTGTTTTCATTTTTCCCTAAATAGTAAGCTCCTTTTTAATGCTCAATATATGTGAGGCACTCTTCTGACCTTTAGATATAAAAATTTTGAAAGCACAAGAAACTCTTAGAAGCTGACAGTATTTCCATTTCTAGTTGGTAGTTCAGAAACTGAGGCACAGAAAGGCTGACTAATTTGCCTGAGGACACACAGCTCATAAGTGGAAGAAGTCGTATGCTAACTCAGCTGTCATGACTCCAAAGATTCTCTCAAACTTCTTTGCCATCTAGTTCTTTGAGGATGTTTTCATCAAGGATGAATGAAGCTGGCTGAGTCTATGTCAATTTGCTTCCAAAGTATGAAGGGGGCTGCAGTGTAGTTCAATGGAGGCATACTTGTCTGGCATGCACAGGCCCTGGCTTTGACCCCTAACACCACAACAAGAACAAAGGAAAACTACTTAGAAGATACAGGAAATTCTCTGTACTACACACATTTCTCACATATTTTCAACCTTTTATGAGTTTATTTGTTTGTTTTTATGGTTTTTTGAGGTAGGGTCTCACTCTGGTCCAGGCTGACCTGGAATTAACTCTGTAGTCTCAGGGTGGCCTTGAACTCATGGCGATCCACCTACCTCTGTCTCCCGAGTGCTGGGATTAAAGGTGTGTGCCACCACGCCCGGCTTAACCATTTATGAATTTAAAAATATATGCAAAACAGATTACCATTCTCTTAGTACTCTTCCTAGAAACCTTTGGTTTTAATAAAGTTTCTAACTTATAGCAATTTTCTTTCTTTCTTTCTTTCTTTCTTTCTTTCTTTCTTTCTTTCTTTCTTTCTTTCTTTCTTTTTTTTTTTTTTTTTGAGGTAGGGTCTCACTCTAGCCCAGGCTGACCTGGAATTCACTATGGAGTCTCAGGGTGGCCTTGAACTCATGGCGATCCTCCTACCTCTGCTTTCCAAGTGCTGGGATTAAAGGTCTGTACCACTACACCTGGCTATTTTTTTTTCCTATTTTGATGTCATTTATTTTATTTTTTTATTAGTTATGTACACAGTGTGTATATAGCCATGTTGGTACCATCGTTAGCCTCCTCCCTGTCCTCTCCACTCCATAGGGACCTTCCTCACTGGGGAATGTGAGTTGTGCATTGTGGGGGTAGACATCAGTTGTGGGGAAGAGGCAATGTCCCTGTGCATAATATCACAACTTGTGGCCCTAACAATCTTTCTGCCCCTTGTCTGTGAATTTTCCTAAGCCATGTTGGGTTTGGTTCAGTGATGAGGTCTTGGGAGCCTATGTGTCTCTGGATATCTGGTTTGGTAGGAGCTAAGTGTTCTCTGTGTCTATCTCCTTCACCCTGTGTTACAGCAAAAATTTAATGCATATTCTAAGAACAGTGGTACACTCTTACCCTGATTTATGAATTTTTTACATTTTACTTCAAATGCATTTTTCTCTTCTCTTCCCCAGTCTTCATTCCCTTCTAACCTTCCTCCTCTCTCTCTTTTTCTCCAAATATTTAAAACTAAGATGTAGCTCTTTATCCCTAAATTATCTGTGCCTATTTCCTAAAAGCAAAAATATTCTTTAACATATTCATAGTAAAATGATCAAAGCTAGGATATTTCACATTGATATTTATATCTAATCGACAGTCTACAATATTATTCAAATATTGTCAAGTATTCTAATAGTATATATTATAGTTATTTATCTTCATTAAAGAGTTTTTCCTTATTTCTTCCTCCATATACAAATGTTCAGAACAGCTTTATTTCTAACATTCAGAACTTGAACAATTAAAACATCTTATGTTAGATGAGTACTTAACTTATGCACTCATAACATCAAATACACTGATTAAATAGGGATGAAATTCTTTTTAAATTTTTAAAAAACTGTTTCATTTATTTATGAGAGAGAGAGAGAAAGAGAGAGGGAGAGAGAGAGAGAGAGAAAAGGAGGAGGAGGAGGAGGAGGAGGAGAGAGAAACAGGTAGATAGAGAATGGGCATATCAAAGCCTCCAGCCACTGCAAACGAACTTCAGATAATGTGCCCCCTTGTGCATCTGGCTTATGTGGGTCCTGGGGAGTTGAGCCTGGGTCCTTTGGCTTTGTAGGCAAACACCTTAAGCACTAAACCATCTTTCTAGCCCAAGGGATGAAATTCTTGACCCATGTAACAATTTGGACGGATCTCTAGGGCAATACAATGAATGAAAAAGCCAATGTCATACATACATATACATATACATATACATATACATATACATATACATATACATATACATATACATATACATATACATACATACATATAATCTACTTACCATTCCCAAAATAATGAATTTTTTTTTTTTTTTTTTTTTGGTTTTCCGAGGTAGGGTCTCACTTTAGCCCAGGCTGACCTGGAATTCACTATGGAGTCTCAGTGTGGCCTTGAACTCACGGCAATCCTCCTACCTCTGCCTCCTGGGATTAAAGGCATGGGCCACCACGCCCGGCTCCATTCCCAAAATAATGAAAGTGTAAATAGGAGATATGATTGCCAGGGGTTAGGAATAGTCTTGGGATAAGGGAGGGTAGTGTGTCTTCAAAGGGTAGCAGGAGAGAGATCTTGCTGGTGTTGAAATGGTTTACAGTTGACTGCAATGGTGGTTATATAAGTTACAGTATTTTTCATCTTGTAAAAGTTTTGACAGCTGAGTAGAAAAGTAATTGGGTGAAGTCAGAATAAATCAATGGTCAGAATCAGAGCACTGAAATTGAGTTTTTCTTGGATGAGAGTTCCCAGTGTCACAGATGGGCTCAGAGACTGTTCGGTCTCCAGTAGATCATCAGCCTTGTCCTCCACCTCTTCTGACTGTGCTGCTCTGTCTTCCTAGGCTTCTGCTGTTAATGCTGAAATCAATTGCCCAACCATCGTTGAAACTGCCTCACTGGCTGTGAGATAGTCTTGTCTCTGAACTCAGATATAGGCTGGTTAACCTTTTACTCCAGTAAGTCTGTTCTGTGTCTTGGACCTTAGATTAGGAGCTGCCACTGGGGTTATTCTTCTTCCACTTACAAGCTTGGAAAGCAACCTGCTTCCAGCTCTGAGTAGCTCATAGAAGTTTCAGAAGGAGTTCATGCATTTAGTACTGGCTCTTTATAGCAATAATTTTCCATAAATTAGAAGGTGCCATAGATAATGAAGAGAACGAATAGTAGATACTATATTGTACCTTAAATTGACTCTCCTCCTCTACCACCCTTTTCCCTTCCTCATCTTTCTTCAAAACTCTTTGTTAATTATTTAATCAATGGATATTCTATAGAATGCATTATCTTCTTTTTCCTTTTTGGTTTTTTAAAAATATATTTATTTTTTAAAATTAAAAACAATTTTTATTTATTTGAGAGTGACAGAGAGAGAGAGAGGGAGAGAGAAAGAGGCAGAGAGCAAGAGAGAGAATGGGCGCGCCAGGGCTTCCAGCCACTGCAAACGAACTCCAGGCACGTGCGCCCCCTTGTGCATCTGGCTAACGTAGGTCCTGGGGAACTGAGCCTCGAACCAGGGTCCTTAGGCTTCACGGGCAAGCACTTAACTGCTGAGCCAACTCTCCAGCCCTAAAAATATATTTACATTTATTCATTTTAAGCTTAGCATTCCAAGTTATGACATTTTCATCATATATATCTTTATTCTTTGTTCTTACCCCTTCCCACTATACTTTCCTATCCTCCCTGTGCCCTTCTTTTTCTTTAATTTTTTAAAATTTTTATTTATTTATTTGAGAGTGATAGATAGAGAGAAAGAGGCAGAGAGAGAGAAAATGTGCACGCCAGGGCCTCCAGCCACTGTAAACGAACTCCAGATATGTGTGGCCCCTTCTGGGTCCTGGGGAATTGTGCCTCGAACCAGGGTCCTTAGGCTTCCTGTACCCTTCTTACAGTCATATTCCTTCCTCCAAATAGCATCTCCTTCTGCTTACATATCACATGAATTCCATTACTCTCTTTTCCCTTTCCTTCAAGATCACAACCCCCTTCTACTTTCATCTCTTCCTCTCTCTTACACACACACACACACACACACACACACACACACACATCTAGATGCAACATTTGAGAAAAAGCATTCGGTATTTGTCTGACCTTGGCTTATTGCACTTAACATAGTGTTCTCCAGTTCATCCCCCCCCTTTTTTTTTTCAAAAGTCATGATTTCATTCTCTTTGTGGTTGAATAAAATCCCATTGTGTATATGTACCGTATTGTCTTTATTCATTCATCTTTTGACTGATTCCTAGGCTGATGCCATAACTGGACTATTGTGAATAGTGCTGCAATATGCATGATATTCAAATATACCTGTGGTATGTTGACATAGGTCCTTTATTGCTGGGTTCCTCCCTGGCAGGTAGTGCTGAGGAGGAACTAGGCTGGCTGGTTCCTCCCAAGGGGTTGAGGAAGACAGTAAACGTCAGATGACTCAGAACCTCTCCTAGTCACCAGAGAAAAACTACACTGAGTCAGGAGTCTTGTCAAAGCAGGAACTCGCTTTATTTTTATAGGCGGTTGCCTATATAATGTTGAGAAAGAAGGTGGGGATTCTAGGATGGGGGGAGAGGTGAGGACCAATAGTAAGCCACAACCTTTGAGATGATTGGTCCCAAACACACGCACAGGAATTCCAACTCCTACGTGAAAGTAGCAGGCCAGAAGCCATTAGGCGTCTTGCTCAGTCCTAGCTGGCCAGAGGCAGATCACCAAACTTTAGCTAGGCTCAGGAAGTTCCACTAGGCCTCATGCCCAGTCCTCTCAAGGCCCAACATCTCCCCCTTTTGTTTTTGTAAGAGCATTAGTTACCATGGCCCCTGTCTTAGGTTATCCCCCTCTGGGGATCTTACCCATCACTGGGTACCATGTGTTTAGCTTGCTGAGAACCCACTCCATGGCCTGTCTTAGGTTATCTCAGTCAATCTGAGATCTTACCCATCATTGATCACATGGAGGGCAGAGGAGGTGGCAGTGGGTCATCTGAGGAACTTAATTCCTGAGTTGCTAGCCTGTGGTAATGTATCTCACCCTGATGGAGTTTTATTGCCACTAGCCACTGGTGAATGAATTGTGTAATTTTGTTAATTACACAAGGCCTGACAGTGAGGATAAGGAGGAGGGGAAGGAGGGGCCTAAGTAGAGGGAGGAGGTAGGGTAAGAATCCATGTAAGCCCGTCCACAGTGGGCTGTCCTGAAGGTCCCGCCGCCTCCTCTCCAAGTCTTCCTGGAGCTCTTAATCTTGTCTTGGACGATTTCTGATTTACTGGAATAAAAGCAGCATTTTTTTCTGTAAAAACAAGCATATGCCTCCCTTTTCAGCCTTTAGTAGGTCTAGTTCCCTCTTGTTTTGTAGGCCTACCTCAGCCAGGGAATCTAGCTTCCAGGAATGATATTTACATCTGGGATTAAGGTGGCTGGGCACAAAGGCCCATCAAATTGGTGGGCAGAAAGTCATAGGCCATCCCGCCTCCACAAACATAAACCATTCCAGAAGGCAGGCAGCGTTGAGCACTGGGCTCCGTTGTGTTAAAAGTACATAAGGAAGGATGAATGTACCCCACATCTATACTGGAATTATTACAGGAAGGCAGGGCCCAAATGCAAGTTCCAGAGGAAACACTGGGAAAAGCTGGACGGGGATGAGGAAGGTGGCTAAGCAATTTTTTAAGGTCGTATGAGCAACTGTACTGCAAGCAGCCAGGGAGGCCCAGATCGGAGGCAAAGCCAGAGCAGGGTGAAGAGCATTTTAGGAACAGTCCTCAGGGGTGGGACACTCCCTGGAGAAGTGATTGTCAGTGTCCCCTTGTTGGGACAAATACTTTAGGTCTCTCACTGGTACCAAAATGGGTCTTTTTTTTTTTTTTAATCTTGAGGGAAGATGCATCCAAACCTTCTCCCTGCTGTGAGGAGTAGGTCTGGTTCTCTCCAGACCCCAGTCAATGGGTCCCTCCATCTTATCCAGATAGAACTGTAGGTAGTGGATGAGGACCAGTGTTTTTGGAAAGGGGATAGTTGTTTATCTTCTTTAGAAAAATTTAAAGTATTTAGGGTAAATAATTGTAAATATTTAGGGTAAATAGTTGGTCATGTGTTTGTTTTTGTAATTGATACTTGAGAGTCTGGTTATCCTATCTTTAAAATGTTTATTGTACTATGGTAGTATAAGCCTTATATATGAGGTATAGAAAGTAGACATATCTTATATTTTAACTATCTAATACTTATAAATATCTCACATTTTAAATATTTAACATTTATAAACACAGGCAGAACCTGTCACCAGTCTTGAAAAGAGTACCAATTGATTTATAGACTAACTCATTTAACCTAGAAATTTTTAGCACTGTGTTTAAAAATATCTCTGATTAGTTTAGATACCTGTGTTGGTATAAATTACCCAGAGAACATTGGAAACAGAACCATAGAGTTTAATAATTCTTTTTAAAAACCAAAACAGAAAGCTAAATTTTAATATGACCCTTGATAAATCTTTTTGAAAGAAAAAACATTATTTGACAACTCATGAGATTGGCTTAAGCTTAATAGCTATTGATTTTATGTACCACAGAAACTTCTATTAACATAAAACAATCTTATGTTTTACCCATGACTTAAATTTGATAAAGCTTAAGCAAGCTATCCTAACATAACCCAGGAAGATGAAAGTTATCATTACTGAAATGAAATCATTTAAACCTAAGTGATTAAACCTAGTTATGACCATTCAATAGAATTAGCATAAATAAAACAGAAGCTATTTTTAAAGTTACAATGTCATTATGTATGAGTACTTCACCTTTGGAAAATAACCAGTTCTAGGTGAGCCTTTATCTTAAGAATAGTTAAAACCTTGATGGAAAGAGGAACCTAATTTACTTTACTGAGAGAGTCTTAAAGCCAGTTTTATAACCCTTAAATCAGAACAAATTAGCATCAGTGACCTGTTAATGAGTGAGGTCTTATCATAAGACTCAGTTTCTCCATTGATTAAAACCTTGGCATCAGGAACACATTAGATTTAATCCAATTAAATGTCTTAATGAAGGGGCCCTTCCCCTGATATACACATTAGGTAAGTCTGATGCTTATCTTATGTAAGGAGTTTGTAACCTGGTCAAATACCTTGACACAGTTGACCTATTTAACATTTTGTCTAGTGAGAAATTTTATCTAACAGATGTGACTTTAGGTGTTTAAAAGAGAAGAACTAAAGAGAACCACAGATTTATGTTGTACCTTTTTTTTTTTGGTCAGAAACAATTGGCCATTTTGTCTCTAGTCAGAGTCTGGGGGACACATGGCTTAAACTTGTATGGGGTCTGAGATAAAAGGGGTTTTATCCATTTTTTCAGAGTCCAGCTTTTCCTGAATTTAAGTAGCATATGTTGGGATGCAACAGCAAAATGAAATTACAGAGCATAGAGATAAGTATCCTGACATTTCTTATCCTATTCTGAAGTTGTTTGTTTTTACATAGCAAATTTACCCATTTGATGATAGACTCTTGTCTATGTTTAACCTGGTTAAACCTCCAATTACATCTGTACTTATGACTTTGTAACCCACCTAGCATAGGCATCACCTGTGTCTAATGTAAGATGAATTTATATTAAGACTATGTCCCTATATAAAACTTTTAGAGTATCTGTAAGAGTCTGTAAATAGTTGAAAAATCTGTAACTTTAGTCATGGCATTTAGGTTTAGCCTGAAAATTCTTTCCTATATATGCATACACACATCAGTCCATTACAAATTTAACCTTGGTCAAACTTTCTGGGTCTGGGCATCAGGAAGCAGCCAGCCCTTATGCCAGTAGCCCAGTTCCAACAAAGTCCTATGCAGTCTTTCCTTCCTTTTAGAAAGCTCATAAGCCAAGCCTTGAAGTTCAATGTTGTTTGCACTTAGCATTCTCAGACTCTCATCAGAATAGTCCATAAATTTTGGCTTACCACTCCAGAAGACACCTTCAGTTGTAAGCACCAAGTCCATGCCTATTCCTCCAAAACAAAGGTTCCAAAAGATCAACATCCACGTGGTCAGGTTTATCTCAGTCCACTTCTTGGTACCAAGTTCTGTATCTGACAGCTTCAGGTTCACTGAGATAAACTTCCAGACCAGGTACAGTTATGGAGGAAGGGATATTTATTGAAGCTTATAGATCCATGGGAAGTTCCATAATGGCAGAAAAAGCTGGCCTGCCTTCACAGGCCCAAGGAGACAGACAGAGAGAGAGAGAGAGAGAGAGAGAGAGAGAGAGAGAGAGAGAGAGAGAGAAGCACAAGCTTAAAGGTCAAAAGCCACACAGTGTGTCCACTAGGGACAGATGACCCATCCCTAAATATAAAAGCCTCAGATGCAGCTTGCTGGCGAACCAAAAGTGAAAGGAAAGATAAAGAGAATGAAGATATGTTGACAAGCAAGTACAGGTTATAGAAGCAAAGTTTAGCACATTAAATATGAAGACTGCCTCATAACTTATGAGGGTACACTTGTAGGAAAAAACCCCCGCAGGGGGTCTCCACGCTCTGCCCAGATAAGGCGACACCCCAAATCACTCACTCATGAGAAGCGGTCTTGATGCAAACTGCAAGAGGATTTTATTCCAAGCGCGCTGGGGCCCACAGTCGTACACCGCACAGGGGTAGAGGACTGCAGAGCCCCGAATGTAGGAATGGGGTAGTTTTTATAGGGTTTCTAACAAAGCCTGTGTATTAGACCAATCATTATTTAATATCAGGAGCCCCTGCAGGGTGTTAGCCAGTCAGTTTGTGCCACCCCACAGTTTCTAAGCCAATTAGTTTACTTTGCTCAAGCCCCTCATGGACCAATCACTCTCTTATGACTATGACCTTGGTGGTCAGCATTTGCGCAGGTCCTTGGGTGGGAGTAGCAGAGTATGGTATCAGTCTCCTGTGACCTTGGAGGTCAGCACTTGTGCAATTCCTTAGGTGGGGGTAACAGAGTATGGTATCAGCCTCCTATGACCTTGGTGGTCTGAGGCAGGCTGCTACAGCCTATGGTGCGAGTTACTAAGGCTTACAGTGTGGGCTATTAAGGCTTATGGTGCAGGCTATTTACAGAAACTAAATAAGTGGTCTACTTTATTACTCATTTCCCATCCTTGAGGGCTATCTCATGTCCTTTTACCTAGTTTTATATTAGGAGTGGGCTCTGATATAATGAGAAGAGGGATTCTTTACTTGCTTCCAACAGAGAGTAAAACCTGGAGTTTGAGGTATGCAGGGAGCCCGCTTAAGCTCCCCTTGGAGTGTGATAGTATTTCTGAGCTTCTGAATTCTTGGGCCTTTCACACTCACCCGCACATGTACACTGATTTACCTCTTCAGTGACAATGCCTCTCACGGGGCACTAGTCTGCCGGGTTCCCAGAGCCCTACATTAGGCGCCTGATGCTGGGCTCCTCCCTGGCAGGTAGTGCTGAGGAAGGACCAGGCCTGCTGGTTCCTCCCAAGGGGTTGAGGAAGAGGGTGAATGTTGGACGACTCAGAACCTCTCCTAGTCCCTGGAGAAAAATCACACTGAGTCGTGAGCCTTGTCATAGCAGGAACTCGCTTTATTGTTACAGGCGGTTGCCTATATAATGTTGAGAATGAAGGCAGGGATTCTAAGATGGGAGGCCAGGTAAGGGCCAATAGTAAACCGTGACCTTTGAGATGATTGGTCCCAAGCACGCATGCGGGAATTCCAACTCCTACGTGGAAGTAGCAGGCCATAAGCCTTTAGGCATCTTGCTGAGTCACAGCTGGCCATGATAGATCACCAAACTTTAGCTAGTCTCAGGAAGTTCCAGTAGGCCTCATGACCAGGCTTCTCAAGGCCCAACACTTTATGTACCCAAGAGTGGTATGCCTATTTTTTTTTTTTAAGTAACTTCCACACTAACTGTACATTAATGTTCCCAGCAGTAGCATATAAGTGGTAGAATATTTTCTCTTCTTAAGATTCAATTTTTATACTAGTTCCTGAGAAAAGCATGCAGAAATGAAATAGATAGAGTATGATAAAGTTTTTACCTTTTTACTTTTTATCTGTAATAGTGTTATTCTATTCTTTTGCAAACTTGGATTTCTTGTTCTCATTCTAAGATGCTTCATATATTTTTATTCTTCTTTTGTCTTAGCTCCATCTCTGATCTGAATGTTTTTGGCCATCTGTAAAATTCCAACCAGTCTGATTACTTACTTGCAAAGTCATCTCTTTTAATGATGGGCTTTTGATATCTTTTTTTTTTTTTTTTGATTTTTGAGGTAGGGTCTCACTCTAGCCCAGGCTGACCTGGAATTCACTATGGAGTCTCAGGGTAGTCTCGAACTCATGGTGATCCTCCTACCTCTGCCTCCCGAGTGCTGGGATTAAAGGCATGTGCCACCACGCCTGGCTTTTGTTTGTTTGTTTTTTGAGGAAAGGTCTCACTCTAGTCCAGGCTGACCTGGAATTCACTATTCTCAGGGTGGTCTCGAACTCACAGTGTTCCTCATACCTCTGCCTCCTGTGTGCTGGGATTAAAGGCGTGTGCCACCATGCCTGGCTTCTCTTGATATCTTTAACTAGTCTCCTTCAGATCTTCTGTTTTCTGTCCATCTTCCTTTGACCCGTACATTTGTTATTGTCATTGTTGTTTGTAAGCTTCATAAAAACAAAGACCATGGGTCTTACCCACTTTGTCCCATTGCTCCTTTAACTAATGTTTCCAAATTTTCATTTGGTATAATTGAATCCATAATTAGAGACTTCTTTTCAAGTTGGTATAAATTAATTAAAATAGGCTCTTTGTAAATAATTATTCTACTAGCTAGGATGATACTTAACTGTAGTGTTCATTATTGGAATCAAGAGGCCGAGGTTTGGCATAATATAGTCCTGAGCTTGAAACCCTATTCTGCTAATTATGTCATGAGATTTTGGTTGTGTTATGTAGTTTCCCAACTTCCATTTTCTTAATCTGAAAAGTAACTATAAAGGATAATATTCATTTCTTAGGCTTTGTTTGAAGATGAATCACTTAATATCCCAACCATCACATAATAATTCAACAAGCTAAGAAATAGTTTTCCTTTGTTGTGGCAATACTTACAGTAGTCATATTCAATCTTTTTTGATTTGTATTATACCAGTTTTAATTAACAGATATTCATTCTTTATGAAGGAAAAATAGACTCATAGCTGTTTTTATACTTTAAAAATCTTAGCCGTAAAATTTTATTTATTCGTTTATTTATTTAATAAGGGTCTTATTCTTAGTCCAGGCAGGCCTGGAACTCCCTTGAAGCCTAGGCTGGCCTCAAACTCAAACAAACATACCAAAAATACAGTAATTTTTTTTCCAGAACTCTCTGAGATCACTTTGTTTATTTGTTTTTAACGTAATATTATTGCAAGCCACACATGGTCATGCATACCTAAAATCCCAGCAATCAGGAGGCTAAAGCAGAAGGACCATTACGAGGTTCCCAGCTTACTCTGGGCTTTTTTACCTTTTCCGTTTATGTGTCCTTCTCACCCTGCTTGCACTTCCACACCTTGTCTTGGATTTCTTGTCTTTCTTGGGTGTTTTCTCATGCAGTTTGAGCTCACACTCTTCATGCTCAGGTGCTCTTCTGCAAGACTGTGATGGTTAAGTTCTGTTGTGAGCTTGATCAGATTAGGTATCAAGTAAGAGACAAACCTCTTACAAGGGGCTGTGAGGGTGTTTCCAAGAAAGATTAACTGAGGGGGGGGCATCCTTCCTCCATGGTGGATGGCCCTCTGTGGCAGATTATATAAAGAAGGCCTGAGAGAACACAACCCATTTTTCCTGGTTCCCGTGCTACTTGCTGGTGTGTGCTTTTTACATGGCTGTCCTTGCTACTCACTCATGTGTACACCTCCCCTGTTTCTGCTCCCCTCCATAGTCACTGGAGCAGTTTCATCAGCCTTTCAATGTGGACTTAAAACCACCCCACCACCATGAAGCATCCGGCTTCATAGAACAGTGGAATGACCATTTAAAGAAACAGTTACAAATTAAGTGGCAACAGCCTGGAGGGCTGGAGCAAGGTTTACCAAAAGGCTGCATATGCTCTAAATCAACATCCAATACATGGCACTGTTCCTCCTATAGCTAGGATTCATGAGTCCAGGAAATGGACTCAGAAATGGTACCACTCACTACCACCCCAAGTGACCCGCTGGCTAAATTTTTGTTTCCTATTCCCTGCAACCTTATATGCTCTGCTGGCCTAGAGGTCTTGGCTCTAGTGGGGAAAGCATTTCTTTCAGGAGACATAAAGAACATTTCACTGAACTGGAAGCTAACACTTCCCCCTGTCTACTTTGGAATCCTGATGTCCTTGAGACGATAGCAGGGGTGACTGATCCAGACTACCAGGGTGAACTGCTCCTCCACAGTGGAGGACTAAAGGCCAGTGGCTCTCCAGGAATCTTCCAGGCCTTCATTGCTAGATTAGGACTGCTCAGTTTGTGGAATGAGCAGCTACTGGGTTTCTGGACTCTCAAGCCTACAGATAGCTATTGCTGGATTACCCAGTTTGTATTCTGTAACTTAATCCAGTAAGTCCCATGTGTAACACTTATCCATTCTCTTGGTTCTGTTCCTCTAGTGAACCCTGACTAATGTACTTTCTCCCACTGGGCTTAGATATTCCATATCAGGCTACTGTTGCCTTCACCTCCCTAAGTGGGTGTCTTGCCAAATTGTTTAGGCTCCAATCCCCCTGTGTTAATATGTCTAAGCACTGTTACCCTCCTACTGGGACTGAGCCACCCCTGGGTGAAGACAGTGTCTTTTGCTTCTGGCACTCATCCCTCCCTGTTGTATGGCGCCGCAGCCTGCCAGCTGTCCACTGCTGCTTGCCTGCAGGGGTGCCACTTCCCATCCCCCCAGCCAGGTTCCAACGCCCACAGGCTACCCTCCTCACAACGTGCCAACTGAGACACTCGGTCCTGCATTTCCTTGCCTTCTTTTCCATCCGCTTGGAATCCAAAGTCTTGCACAAGAGGCCACTGCCTCCAGGGATACCCTCTGTACCCCCTCTGAGGTTCCAGTGTCCAATGCCTGAACACAGTGATCTACTTCCTACTTCTCTCTCTGTCACCTGCCTTGCTTAGCTCTAGCTAGTACCTTTTTTTTTTTTTTTTTTTTTTTTTGAGATAGGGTCTCACTCTAGCCCAGGTTGACCTGGAATTCACCATGTAGTCTCAGGGCGGCCTTGAACTCACAGCAATCCTCCTACCTCTGCCTACCAAGTTCTGGGATTGGCATGTGCCACCATGCCCAGCTAGCTAATAACTTTTGAAATAAAGTGATACAGAAGTGAGCAGGAGGAAAAGGAAATGAAAAGGAAGAGGGAAGGGAAAGACTGGAAATGGCTTTTGACAGAACTTCCTTAGACCAAGTTGCAAACCAATGGCATCTTTCAAAATCCCATTTGTTTTCAGAAGTGCTCATTCTTTGAACGATTTGAACATTTAGCTAACAATTCAATATTCTGAGCTTCCTCGGGGTAGTGAAGAGGCATATTCTCTGCAAACAGCTGTTCAGTATGATAGCACCAGGGTCCTCGAGTATATTTATAGCTTTGGAATTCACAACTACCTATAATTTATACATGCACAGCTCTTCAACAAATGCAAAAAAGTAAAGCCTTCTAACTTAAAGGGAGTGTGGAATCCAATCAGTTTTAGCTAGCTTTCCTATATATTAATTATCATTTATTTGAATGCTGTTTAAAGACAACTGTAAATCTGTGAAAACTCACAGTTTGTAACCTTGATCAGATATTATTATTTTTATTTAACTCCCATTGAAATTTGGAACTTTTGCAAGACCTGAAATGAAGAACAAAATGTCACAGTGAAGTAGTTTTGTGATAAAAGGATGGTTATGATCTAATTATTATAATTAATGCTAAAATCTAGCTATAATTCAACATGTTTGACCATAGTGCTCGTAAAACCACTTGGGTTGTGACAAATTTACTCCCAAGAATGTGATGAGCTGTGGCCAGATTTCTCCTATGTGTATATAGTGTAAGGTTTATTAAATGAGGACTGTGGTGTTTTCTTATAGGAAAGGATAGCAAAATGTTACATTGCTTTGCATATTAACTTTTTTTTTTTTTTTGCATTTGTCATAACCAAGGCTCCCTGAAAAAGTGATCACCAGCTGCACAGAAGCCCTGTCGTACTAAGCAATGAGCTGTTAAAATCCAACACACAGTGACTGACGTTCTGCTTATCTCAAAAGGATGAGGAACGATGCTGTATGGTTAGCAGGCAAGAAACAGCAGTGGTTTCCATGATCAGCAAACGACAAAATAGGCAGGGCAGGGTTCTTTGCTCCTCTGCATACCCACAGGGTTCCGGGGCTCCCATGCATACAGGTGGGACTCCTGGTTTCCCTGCATGCAGAAGGGGCTCTGGGGCTCCACTGTGTATAAGAGATACTCTGTGGCCTTGTTGTGTACAGGTAGTTCTCTAGGACTCCGCTGCTTACAGGTGCAAACAGGAGAGGCTGTGGGGCTCCGCTGCATGTAAGAGAGGCTCCGGGGTTCTGCTGTGTAGATGAGTCTTTGGGGCTCGGTTGCATACAGGCCGGGCTCCAGAGCTCCTCTGTCTGGGATATTAAGGTGATGCCTGTGTGCAAGACGCATCAATATCCTTTGGATTTTCTTCAGTAAGCACACGCTAGAGGTTAATAATGTGGGGATGTCTGATTCCCTGCTGTTTTAAATAATTTCATGGAAAATCTAATGCAGTAGGACACTAGTTTAGAAAGATTATTACCCTCATCAAACGATAGCACTTCTTTCCTATTATTTTCTACCAATTTCTTGCCCTTATAGCTCCTCTCCCTTCATTTACCGCAAATGATTCTTCAAAACGACACTGTGTGGTTGGGTGGCGATGGGGTTGGGGAGGGCTTCGTCCCTCCCGGGGCTCTGTCGGCGCTGGTCGTGGCACACATCTTTCTCCTGTGCTTGTGGAGCTTGGGTAACAGGCAGAGGTGCTCACCGTCCGGGGGCCTCAGCCTCTCCTGGGCGGCTTACGCTGACTCTGGGCCTCTCCGATATGTCTTGAGTCCTGAGTCCCACGGTGGGGGGCAGGCAAAAACTTAGAGCTCTAAGACCACTCAGTCGGGGCTCAGAGTCCTTGCAGGACTGAGGATCCCTGTGGGTTACTCTGCAGATGGTGTGGCCCAGGCTCACCAGTAGAGCATAGCATAGGAGACTGCCTGCTCTTGTCTTTTCCTACCAGGAAGCAGCGCTTGTTTAGCTGATCATTTCCCAGCCTCCTTTGTAAATGGGTGCCATGAGACAAAGTTCTTTGTTAAAAAATATTTTTTAATATTTAATATTTTTAATATTTATTTATTTATTTGAGAAAAAGAGGCAGATAGGGAGAGAGAGAGAGAGGCAGAGAGACAGAGAGAGACAGAGAAAGAGTGAACGAGCACGCCAGGGCATTCAGCCACTGCAAACGAACTCCAAACACATGTGCCCTCTTGTGCATTTGGCTTATGTGGGTCTTAGGGAATCAAACCTGGGTCCTTTGGCTTTTCAGGCAAATGCCTTAGCTGCTATGCCATATCCCCATCCACCCCCCAATTTTATTAAAATTTTATTTATTTATTTGGAATAGAGAGAGAAAGAGGAAGAGGCCAATTGAGAGAGAGAATGGGGTGCCATGGCCTCCAGTCACTGCAGACGAGCTCCAGATGCATGTGCTACCTTATGCATCTGGCTTACTTGGGTCCTAGGGAATTGTGTCTGGGTCCTTTGGCTGTGTAGGCAAGCACTTTAACCACCAAGCCATCTCACCAGCCCATGTGTCTAGGTTCTGACCAGTGAGGTCCTCATGGGTTTGTTAGACAAGACTGCTGGGTATGATTTTAAAAGGGTTTTTTTTCTTTTTTGATTTTGCCTTTTGTCTTTATTTTGGGTGAACAACTGTCTCAATTCGCCTTTGATTATGAGAGGTTAAAAACAAGGGGACTTTCACTTTGAAAAATGAGTGAATTCCAAGGTAGATCAATTAGTCATGCTGCTTTTGCCTCTCTGTGAGTTCCTGGGTTCTTGGGCTGGCTGCAGTCCTCCAAGGCGTCCAGGCAACCTGGGTGGTGAGCACATGAAAGTAAGACTTTTGAGAGATAGTTGCGGCGAACAGATCTCAGTTTATTGTCAGGGAAATGGGTTTATAAGCAGTTGAGGGTACTAAGGGGATTGGATATACAAGGTTGCTTGCTGATGCCTACTTAGCATATGGGGACATTCATTCCAGGACATAGGCAATGGTGCAGGGGGATGGGCTTTGTAAGGTGTTGGCTGGCACTTCATAAGGAGTTTCCTAGGCAACTGGCCAAAAGCCACGAGGTTATGGGCAAACCCTAAGTCTTATCTGAATGTCCAGGTATCCAGTGCTTGGAGAGGGAGTGGCCTTACTTCCTGCCGATCTTGGGGTTTGAGATTTTTGTCTGGGGCTCCAGGCTCACTGCAACCCTCCAAGAATGCGGGGAGGATCCTGGCTCACTGAAACCACCAAGAATGGGGGGAGGAGCTCCCCTTCTGCTCTGGTCCCCAAGATATGACCAGCAGTGGTTCAGGCTGCTGTAACCTCTCCATAGCCTGTAGTCTTTATGTCAGACAGCTTACGTTTTCTTTAACCCAGGGCCCTACCTATGTCTGACAGCTCCTCCTTTGTTTTCATAATGTGGAGGTGTCATCATATTGAATGAATTCCTTATAGTCTATCATAGGCTCACATAGAGCTAGATGGTGCAAGGGAACCTGATTAGTAGCAACCTTAGCGATATTAGTTATTTGTTGTCTAAGAAATTTGATGAGTCAGGGGGCTACAAGTAATAGGGTTCCTATAGCAAGGAGGGGGATAAGCCAAGTAACTAAAGGGTTGGAAAACCAGGTGATGGGGTCCTCAGGCTTGTAGCAGTCAAGAAGCTCCTTGTGGAGTTTTTTGAAAGTTTTAACATCTTGTTCAACAACATTTGATTCATTGACAACAAAAACAACATGCTTCTCCCAAGACCACACATGTCCCCCCATATTCAGCAGTGATGATGTCTAAGGCTCTGTGATTTCTTTTGTTGGGAGACAATGTTATACATGATAGAAAAAAGAGTGGACCAGCAACTTGTCCTACAGGCTTTTAAGAGTTTGATGTTTTATCGGCTTTCTGTGTTGGAAAGAAATAGATAGAAGGTTTTTGCCAACACTCAACGGGTTATTGGGGTCCAGGCAGACGACAGCTGGCCTTAAGTCAATTCCAAAGAGTGGCTTCAGCCAAGAGACTTCAGTTGCCAGTTCATCATGTCTGGTCCCTTGTGATGGTGAACCAAAAATAAAGGAGGCAAAAGAGAAACCTGCCAGCCCTCAAAAACTTGAAGGCAAGGCCACATGGGCCCCTGTCTCCTAGCCCCTCTGGGAGAGCACTCACCTATCCTGTCCTGATAGGGTTCCTGTTCAGGTGCCAGCTGTGGGTTCCTGGGTCCTTGGGCCTGCCATGGACCCCAAGGTGGCCAGTCAACCTTGGTGGAGAGCAGTCAAAAGTAAAGACTTGAAATAGTTGTGGTGAACAGCTCTCAGTTTCTTGTCAGGGAAATGAGTTTATAAGCAGTTGAGGGTACTAAGGGGATTGGATATACAAGGTTGCTTGCTGCTGCCTAATTAGCGCATATGGGGACATTCATTACAGGACACAGGCAATGGTACAGGGGGATGGGCTTTGTAAGGGGCTGGCTGACACACTATAAGGAGTTTCCTAGGCAACTGGCCAAAGGCTACAGGGTTATGGACAAAGCCTAAGTTTTATCTGAATGTCCAAGTATCTTGTGCTTGGAGAGGGAGTGGCCTTATTTCCTGTCAATCTCAGGGTCCAAGATTTTGTCTGGGGGATCCAAGCTCACTGAAACCCCCAAGAATGGGGGGAGGATCCTGACTCACTGCAGGAGGTCCCCTGCTGCTCTGGTCCCCAAGATATGACCAGTGGCTGTTCAGGCTGCTGCGACCTCTCCCTAGCCTGGGGCCTTCGTGTTAGACAGCTTAGATTTGCTGTAACCCAGGGCCCTGCCTATGTCCAACACCTCTCTTTGTTCTCCTAGCAAGACATTGGTCTGGCAGTTGGAATTCCAGCAGCTTAGTTGTTATAATAACGTATAACACTCATGTTAAAGGTGGCTGGATAAAATGATTAGAGGGGCTTATGCCCATCATACTTGTCCCAGGTTTTTCAGAACCCAAGAACAAAAGGACTCACAGTTTAGTGAATGTCACTGTTGAGAATTCCCAGGCTTTTCTCTTTGCTAGGACTGCCAAGATGGGCTTTAAAAATGATTCATGTTAGGGCTGGAGCAATGACACAGCAGTTAAGGACCTTGCCTGCAAAGCCTAACAACAAGGTTTGATTCCTCAGTACCCATAAAAAGCCAGATGCACAAGGTGGTACAGGTATCTGGAGTTCATTTGCTATAGCTAGAGGCTCTGGTGTGCCCATCTTCTCTCCCTCTCTCTCTCTCTCTCTCTCTCTCTCTCTCCTTGTAAATAAATAAATAAAAATTTAAAAAGATGATTCATGTTAGGGCATGAACATTAATTGACTGCTTGCCTCATGGCTTTGCTTGTACTTTTGACATCCTATTTTAGTTAATAGTTACTCATATCCTAAGAGATGAAGGGTATTTCCATTTTTTTAATGCCCATTTTATAGATGAGGACACTGAACCTTAGAGAGATGAAGGACCTCATCTATGGTCCAATTGCTCCAACACAGCTAACCCATGGTCCACACCATTACAGTTCTTGCCTCTTATTTGTAAGCCTCTGCAACTTGCTTTTCTTACTTAGCTATGTGGCACTGACATATTCCCAAGTTAATAAATGAGGAAACTTATTTTTCATAAAATTCTCATAATATACTGGAGTATGGATGTATTTCAATGTGTTCAGCTCCTTTTTCTCCAACCCTACTAGAAAAAATGTTGCAATTTGATTTTTTTTTTCATATTTACTTGTAGATACTAGTATACTGATTTCTGTTGATTAGATTCCCAAAGGTGGAGATGGGCCAAAAGGTTTAGACATATTCAACTGTAACAGCTACTACTAGATTTTTAAAACCATATTTGTCATAAAGCATACTCACTAAAAATTTCCAGGTAATTATTCTGAGAAGTTTGTAGCCATCACACTCCTACCCCAGATATCTAAGAAAGGGTCTTTTTACTTCTGCAGCACAGGTCAGCATAGTGCTTAGTTGTTATAGTCTCATTTCCTAGGCTCCTGGTTATTTGTGTTCTTTGCTATTTCAAAAAAGAAAGAAGTCTCGTGTTTCAACCTGAAGAGTTTTAAACATTAAGCTAGAAGAATACCTTTCCATTTAGGATATAAGTATCAGAAACAGGTGGAGAAATATGAATGTGTGTGGGGGGGGAGATTAAATTAGGAGCTTCTTTAATCTTCTTTGTTTGCCTCTGAAATGATTTATTTACTTAGAAATTCATTTGGAATAAGCAAGGTGTGGAGATGCGTACATGTAATCCCAGTCTTTGGGCGCCAGACGCAAGAGGATCAGCAGGAGCTCAAGGTCATTCTCAGCTACATAGTGGTTTGAGACTGAGCTGAGTTACATGAGATCCTGTTTCAAAAAACAAAAATCAAAACAAAACAAAAAATTATCCTGTAACAGAAGTTGCTTGAAAAATGAAGGAAGTTATTTTCCATGTGAATTTGGGAGCTTTAGAAAAGAAATTCAGTGGAAAGCTATTTTGAGTTCCTCTTGAGCAACTGTATACACTGTGCGGACTGCACAAAGCTAAATACTTATTGTTTTTGGAAAATTATGAGTTATACATTTCCAAAGATAAATTAGAATAAAGATGAATTTCCATTCCATAGACGGCCTTCCCTCACCACCCCCACCCTCTTGCCACAGGGACATCACTCTGCCCTGGGATAGAGTTGAAACTGCTGTTCTTTTAGGGTGCTGTGTGAGGACTATCAGAAAACAGTTCTTTTGGAAAGTTAAGTGAACTCAATATTTTAATGAAGTTCTGGTTGACAAGCTATAAGAGAGTTGGGCCAAACTAAACAGTCATTCCCAGGAGATGTAAATGCCTGGGCAGACAGGAGTGATGCCACCACCTTCCCTGCCGTACACCTTTGTCGGATCATAGCTCAGGTGTCACGAGCAGGGATACCTGTGTCATCTTGATCCTCCTCTCCACCACCCCACCACAAAAAAGCCCAGTGGTGAGGATTTTTGTCTACATGCCCTACCTGTGAACCACATTTTAAAATGCATTTTGAGGTTTGAGCTAATAATGTGAATGACATTCAGCGAGATTGCCAAATGCTGGTAATTTACTCTCATTTTCACATTAATGTGGGCCCACCTGTGATGAATTGGAAACTAAATAAGCACATCAGTTTTAATTAGATATCTCAGGGACTGGATCTAGTTAAACAGCAGTATTCATTCTTATCTATTAAATAGTGGAAGACTTTAGCACAATCTTTAGAAAAAGTTTACCTCCTCCCCCAACCATTTGTCTTTCCCATTTGATTTGACTGAGGTGTTTGGATTACAAAGTGCCTATGTTTGTCCAAATAGTGAAGGAAAAGATCACATTCAAAGTCTTAAAAGATAAGCATGTCAACCAGTTAATTAGTGGTATGTTTTATATTAGGAAACATGAATTTGGGAATCTTTAAAAGACAAATTTCATCACTAGTTTTCTGGAAGATGCCAAGTGGGGGAATTCCTCAAACACTGGTTCTATAAGTCATGATCTAATAATGCTACCAGGATATAGGTAACAGATCCTGAATGATCTGCTAGATGATAAAGCGGCCATTTTTTCAAAATTTAGAACAAGACTTTTTAGTCTTAGCTAAGGCAAAATGTTCTCTGATGCATGGAGGAGTGTCTTCAATTAATATTTGTGAAAGATAGGAATTAATAGTAGACAATCAGTTACCCTTTGAAAAGTATTTATAATTGCAATCTTTATACTGGCCTTAGCCTCCTGTCTTCTCTGTGGTTCTTTTTTTTTTTTTTTAATTAATTAATTTATTTGAGAGTGACAGACAGACAGACAGAAAGACAGACAGAGAGAGAGAGAGAATGGGCGCGCCAGGGCTTCCAGCCTCAGCAAACGAATTCCAGACGCGTGCGCCCCCTTATGCATCTGGCTAACGTGGGACCTGGGGAACGGAGCCTCAAACCGGGGTCCTTAGGCTTCACAGGCAAGCGCTTAACCGCTAAGCCATCTCTCCAGCCCCTTCTCTGTGGTTCTTGTACATTCTTCTACTTAGTCGGACTGTGAAGTTTGGGAGCAGGAGGTAGGTGGGGTCTCCCTCACTATAGTTTAAACCCTAGGGCTTATCCCAGTGGCTGAGCCATGGGCAGTGCTTCAGGGTCACGGGTATCACACTCTGGACTGCAAGTACCTGGTTTTAAAATATTCAGCTCTCCCAGGGTTCTGTCATGGCTCATGTCCTGGTTGATCTTTTACCAAAAGAATCATGGTCACATTTCCACTTGATGTTTCCTTCTTTCTTAAGAAAATATCCCACAGTTGGCCACAGGTGCTCTTTACTAAGCTTTTTTTTAAATTTTAAATCCTGGATCCACCCAAAGGGGAAAAAAAATTGTAATGATTTGATATATCCTCATAAAATCAAAATTCTTTAAATACATAGATTATAGTACCAACTATAGTATCAAAAAATAGGAAGAGAATAATGATCTCATGCTAGGAAAATTTTAAATTATAGTTAATTATGATACTTTCAGACAATAGACTTTGTTACAGTTCAGATGTGAAATGTCCCCTATAGACTTACGTGTTTAAACACTTGTTCTCAAGCTGGTGGTGGAGATTGTGGGACCTTGCTGAAAGTAGTGGGTCACTGGGGTAGGCCTTATGGGTCAGAGCCCAACTCTGGATTCTGTCCAAGTTTTCTCTAATTCCTGATTCCATTGAGTTGTAACAAACAGTCCCCTCAGCTCCTATAGCCAAAGGGATGCACCACCATTTCTTCCCCATGGTGATGACTGTATTCCCTTGAACCACAAGCCAAAATAAGCCTCCCCTCCCTTCCATTGTTGCTATCAGGTGCTTTGAAAAAATGACTATAATAAGCCATAGACACCTCTTGATACTCATTAAAATAATTTTTTATACTGAAGGAGAAAATAATTCTCCAAATATATTAAATATAAAAAACCATGAAATGCCAATTATTAGAGTACAATCATGTTTTTTTCTTTATTAAAGTGTAACTGACAAATTAATTTGCACTGTAGTCACACTTGTAGAAGTGTTCCTTCTTATAAAGATTAAAGAATTTGCATCAGAACTTTTTTATATTTTTCTGAGTTTTTCACTAAGAACTATATTACTTTTATATTCAGGAAACATGTTATGAAAATATAGAAATCCTTTAAATAGAAATATCTTTGGATGGATTTAAAATATAATTTCCTAGGAGTCTGTCTATAGAAGAAGTTGAGTGTTCCTACAGGGAAAGAAGGATGGAAGACAGTGAGTGTGGCTATGGGTGGAAAGAGGTCTTGTGCTCTTGGCTAGTGGAGTTAGTTTGGCATCTGCCATGCTAATTTGCAGATCTCCTTGGAATCTTACAATAGCATAACATTTCAGAGAAAAAAAAGTGTCTTCAGATTGTTTCTATACAATTGCCACAAAGTCTGGGTGGAAGACGTATGCCTGGTTTTAATACTAGGTCCCACAGTTTAATTTTATACATGGATGCTGTATAAATTTTTTCACTCTTGAGTGAACATGTTGAAAATAGCTTTCTGTTTCACTTCTTCCCTATCTGCTCTATGAGTTATCTTTTAAAGATGAAAATCTGATTACAACTCTGCTAATAGCCCCAACATTCTCCTTGCCCATGAGGTACCATCTGGACTCCCCATTATGATGACAGACATACTCTTGGTGACAAAGCTCCTGCCTCATTGTTCTGTGAATCTCTCAAATTGATCATGAACTTCATCAATGCAGATCCCTTATTCAGACTATACTTCCTTCTAGAAGCCTCCCCTGATTCCCCTTCTCTGTCAGTTCCGTTCTGCTCCTGCCATCATATACAGCTTCATCACATTCTTTCTACCCACACGGCATTGTAGTTAGTTGACTATCTTGCCTGCCACTGTGCTGTTGCCACTGGCTAAGAAACCAGGAGACGGTCATCTTTCATTTTAGTGCTTTCTGTAGGACTTTGGGTCTTAGCTAAACCTTTTCAATGTGAGTGCGTAAGATGGTTTGATGAATGTAGTGGTTTGTATGTAAATGCCCTCTGTTGTAGTCAGGTTCACAATGCTGGCAGATATACCTGACCAAGAGCAGCTTGTAGAGGAGAAAGGATTTATTTTGGCCTATAGGCTTGAGGGGAAGCTTCATGATGGCAGGGAAAATGATGGCATGAGCAGAGGGTGAACATCACCCCCTGGCCAACAACACGTGGACAATACAAACAGGACAGTGTGCCAACCACTGGCAAGGGAAAAGCTGGCTGTAACACCCATAAGCTCGCCCCCAACAATGCACTCCCTCCAGGAGGCACTAATTCCCAAATCTCCATCAGCTGGTAGCCTAGCATTCAGAACACCTAAGGTTATGGGGAACACCTGAATCAAACCACTACAGTCTCATAGAGTGAGGCATTTTTGACTAAGATTAAGCTTCCTACTTGGTCTTCAGTAGGCAGAGCCCTAGGTATCTTCAGTCAAGCTCTAACGTGTGTGGAAAGTCATTTTGAGCTCTGGATATTTGTTTGCTGACTGTTGGTTGTGCCTCTGATATGAATGTGTGAAGTAAGCCAGCTTCTTCTGCCATGATGGAACTTTCCCTGGACTCTAAGCCTGAACTAAATCCTTTTCTCCCATAAGTCACTTCTGGTCAGGTGTTTGTCCCAGCAACAAAAAGATAACTGCAACAATGACACATACTAGTAAATGTACTCCTATTCCTGTGTGGAGACTTGTTCACAGTGCTATTGTTCTTGGAGGCAGAGCTAGTGCTCTCTTGGATACACAGATAGTCTTTTCCTGGTGCAGGAAGGTTTGGTTGGTATAATATTGGCCCCTCAAATGTATGCATGCCTTAATTCCTGAAACCTGGAAATATATCCTTTTACATGTCAAAAGGAACTTAGATGTGGAGTTAAGGTTGTAGGTCTTAAAATAAATTATTCTGGGGACAGATTTCATCTGATAGCAAGTTAACAGGGACTTAGTCCTTCAGTTGTGTTAATATTAACCTGGTATACTCCCTTTCCTTCTATTCAGAAAAGTACTTAAATGTGCCCACTAGTGCAGTAGTAGTGATATATTTGTTATGCGGGTAACAAACTGATCTTTAATAGGATTTGAAGCCTGCTTTATAAAAATGAATTCATGCCTGATACTGAAAACCTACTTAAGAACCTTGCCTGTGAATATCACAAGCCCTAGGAGGAAAGCCATTGCTGTTTTTTGGCTACATGGCTATATTATCCCCAACAGATTGCTCTCTAACTACTTATGTTTATGCTTATATATTAGCACTGCTCTCACATTTTATTTATTTGAGAGAGAAAATGAAAGGGGAGACACACACACACACACACACACACACACACAGAGAGAGAGAGAGAGAGAGAGAGAGAGAGGATGTCTGGCTTATATGGGACCTGGAGATTCAAAAATGGATTCTTAGGCTTCATAGGCTAACTTCTAAGCCATCTCTCCAAACCTGCTGTCAGTTAATATATATATATATATATATATATATATTATATATATATATATATATATAATATATATATATATATAATATATATATATATATATATATATATATATATATATATATAATTTATTCATTTGAAAGTAAAGAGAGACAGAGAGAGAGAGAGACAGAGAGAGAATAAGGGTGCTCCAGAGGCTCTAGCCACTGCAAGGCAACTCCAGATGCATGCACCACTTTGTGCATATGGCTTTATGTGGGTACTGGGGAATTGAACCCAGATAGTTAGGAATTGCAGGAAAGTGCCTTAACTTCTGAGCCATCTCTCCAGCCCTGCTCTCACTTTTGTTTAGAGAAGTTTCTCTTTTCAGATGGCAGTAAATGCTGAGGAGACTCAGAACTCATCAAAGTGCTGAGGAGAAATGATAGCTGAGTGTTCAGTACTTAATTAGACATCTCTACCACAGATAGAGTGACATCTGGAGAGTGGTGTAGGGACCATTGCAGAAGAGGTGGCAGAAAGAATGTAAGAGCCAAGGATGGAGAGGAGTGCTTTGGAATGCTATCTTCCAGACACAAAGTGGCTGCTATATTCATGATCTCACAGCAGCTGTCATTACCTGGATAAACTAGACCTGCATAATATTAGGTTCATCAACAGGCTATTGTGGAAGATGGAGGAGGGGAAGAAAAGACACCAATATAGAAGGAATCATAAGAAAGAAGAGGGGGTTCAGTGGAGGAAGATGGAGGATGGGGGACAAAGAAGGGTGGTTAGAAGGGATTATGTTAATTTTTTAATGATTAACAGTTCCTTTATTCTTCAGGAGACAGTTTGAGATTTATTCATCTCTTGATAGCAATAGTTAAAATATAAGCAAAATAAAGAACAGAATTAGAATATGTAATTATATGGCCAGCATGAAGGGAAGTAGCAGGAATAAATAAAACTTGGTTAATCCAAGGGAAATTAACATAACACAGTAATGAATTACTAGGTGGTATATATAAAATAAGACAAATCATGGCATAATACATCAAAACAAATATGAGACTTTATGAGATTATTATATAAAGATAATGTATTAGCGACTTTCTTGTTGCTATGCCTAAATACCTGACAAGAAACACCTTAAGGGAGGAAGGATTTATTTCGGCCTGCAGTTCAAGGTCACAGTTTATCATGGCAGAAAAGCAATGGTGGCAAGATCTTCTGATAGCTAGACACATTCAGCCCACAGTGAGCAAACAGAATGATGAATAATGCTATTAAGCCAGCTCTCCCTTTTTTAATCAGTCCAGGATTGCAGCATATAAGATGGTACTGCCCATCTCAATTAACCTTATCTGGAAAAATCTTTCACCAACACTCCCAGACTTGTTTCCATGGTGATTCTTCCTCTTCTTTTTAAGTTAAGTAGGAACTTTGTATGGACACACCATGTATTGGTACCATCATTTCCCTCCTCCCTGACATATTCCACTAATGGCCTTCCTCAGTGGGATTGCTGGTAGTCACCAAGGGGTTGTGGGTTATGAGTTGTGAGAGCAGCAGTCAGTCATTGTGTGTATGTGGATGGGGAGGGGGCGGGGGCAATGCCTCTAGATATTTCCTTCTACCCTGTGGCTCTTACAATCTTCCTGCCCACTCTTCTACAAAATCCTCTGAGCCATAATGGGTGTGTTTTAAGTTTACTTTAGTGTTAAGATCTCAGCAGCCTATGAATTTCTGCTTTGGTGCATTTTGAGTATTCTCAGTGTTTGTCTCCATCACCCTGGTGCAGGTTGTCAGGCTCACTGTGGAAGCGGCACTCCTGCTCATCTTGCCAATTCCTTTGTGGCTTCACCTCAGCCATCGCTGATGTGCAAGGCATGGTTTATTTCCTGTCAAGGAGTCAGCTGTGTTTTCTTGTCTTGTTGATATGTTTTGGTTGTTCTCCATTCTTGCTGTCTTCTGAAAAAGAAAAACAGATTTTCTCCAATGGAGATTGAGATCAGCATAGATACAAACATTGTTAATTTAGAGATGTTGATGAGTGTAGCTTCTCTTTTGGCTAAAATCTCGTAGCAGCTTCTTGTTGGAGTCCATAATCTTGGTCTCCATAGGATTCTGACTTGCTTCCCAGTTCCAGCTATGCATTCCTTTCCACTGAGTGGATCTCTTAGCTAATCGGAAAGCCACTGGTTACCCACCTAGGCTGGGTGTCAGTATTGCACAGGTGTGTACGTCTTGTCAGGCTGGTTGTTTTCATGCAGCAGTGTCCCTTGCTTGCTTATGATATTGTTGGCCACTTTCCCCCAGCAGCTCATGTAACACTTTCCAGAACTATGTGGGAAAACCATCTGGCAACTGGCTTCCTTCCAGATTCCAGATAGATCTCTTGATGTGGAGTCATAAGCAATATGGTTTTATCTTTTGTCTCAGGCAGGTAATCAAGTGCATTGACAGAAACCTGTCTTGTTTTGGGGACCTTGTAGGTTTCTCCTATCAACAGCTCAATGTGGGTTGTAACTAATTTCTGGTACTGGGAGTTACAAGCCAGAGCCAAATGTTTTAGGGTTAGACTTCATCTCACCCTCTCCAGGGCCCTTCTTATCAGGCAATCCCCCATACTTCTATTGAGGGTTACATCTTCGAGTCTACTATCCAGGAGTAAGGTTTCTATGGTACTAATTCATTTTGGATTTAGTTTTGTGTGTATCTCCTCCATCCTTCCATTCTTTATCTGTCCCTTGAGTTACCTTACAGCTATGTCTGCAATGTAAGCTGTTTCAGGTTAGGAACCACAGATGAGGGGGAACATGTGGCATTTGTCTTTTTGTGCTTGTGTGAGTTTGTTTATAGTATGATCTGTTCTGAATCCGTCTACTTCCCTACAAATTTCATTATATCATTTTTCTGATGGATAGAATTCTATTGTATAGACATGTTAACTTTTTAAAAAGAAAATATATTATTAAGACATTTCTCAGAGCACGCATAATTTCCCTCTTTCAGAATGTATTTATTTACTTGTGTATAGATTTTTTTCCTTATGATACATTAAAGAATATTCATTTCACGTTTAGCATCTCTTTGATTCCAGATACTAAGAAAATACATTAGTTCAATTACTGAGAGCCTTGATCTCCACCATGGCTGTAGTTAAGCACTCTGCTCTCAGATTACCTGGTCTTCAGTTAAATGAGGAATAAATATCTATTGTTTAAACTGCCCCAGTTTAGGGTATTGTGGGTTATATCAACCTGAGAAGGTCAAGATAACTATTTGCTAAACACCTATAGAGATACCACTACATTATTTTCATGTTTCAGTTATCTCTGTTGATAAAGTCTCCATCATTTTCATTATCTTACCTTAGTAGGTGATCAGTATGTTCTCAGGATACTTTAAGGACATTCTTTGGTGCTAGGCATTTTTACTCATATGTGACAGAAAAAGATTTATTTTTATTGTGTGATTGTTAACTTTGACTTACAATTTGATTGTATTTAAGGATGCCTATAATATTGGTAAAGTGCACTTCTCCATCAGTCTGTGAGGACATTTTTAGAGACAGATGACATGCAGGTCAGCAGCTGAGGGTAAAGGCAATGGAGAGAGCCCACAAGTTCATACATTTGTCCTCGCACTTCTTTCTGGCTTCTCTGATGGGAGCTGCTCTGGTCCTTGCAATGGTGGACTGAAACCTTTGATGTTATCAGCCAAAATAATTTTTTTTTTTCCTTTGAGTCGCTTATTGCAGACATTGTGTCATGGTGACAGAGATATCTGACTGGCATATTGTTACATAATATGCTTCTTTTTTTAATTTGTGTGTGTGTGAGACAGAGTTGGTACACCAGGGCCTTGGCCACTGGAAATGAACTCCAAACATGTGCACCACCTTTTGCACATGCTCCACATGTGTGCACACATTACTTTGTGCATCTGGCTTACGTGGGTTCTGGGAAACTGAACCTCAGTCCTTAGGCTTTGCAGGCAAGCACCTTAACTGCTAAGCCATCTCTCCAGACCTATAAAATGCTTCTTGAATCCATGAATTTGTATTTTTATTAATTCTGGAAAAATTGCTGCCACTATATCCTTGCATCTTCCCTTCCATTTGCCTTAATTATCACTTCTTGTGTTTCTGATTAGCTGTATCATTGTTTTATCCCTTCCATCAGTTATCTTTTTAATATTTTGTATTTTTGTGTCTCATGTTACTTTTTGGATAAATAAATCTCTCTCTCGCTTCATGTATAACTGCTTGATCCACTGCTTGTCCTATTTATTAAGCTCTCATTCTATTTATTTAGTTGTGAAAGAGAGAAAGAGAAAGAAGGGGGCTAGTGAGAGAAAAACACAGCAACTGAGGGCAGGCATGTTATGGACCCTTGCTGGTGCTAGTGTATTCCAGATATATGTATCACTTGGTGTGTCTGGCTTTGGGTTGGGGAATTGAACCCCAGCCATCAGGCTTTGCAAGCAGGAAAGCTTCTTTAACCGCTGAGTCTTCTTCACAGTCCCTGGGATCAATTTTTTAATTTCATCATTACCATTACTGAGATTTGGTTTCTCAGTATCCAAATACCACTGGTAACATTAGCATTTTCTTATAGGGCAACCATTACTAACTTGTTTTTTTTTTATTTTTTTTGTTTATTTTTATCTGTTTGAGAGTGACAGAGAGAGAGAGAGAGAGAGAGAGAGAGAGAGGCAGATAGAGAGAGACAGAGAATGGGCGCGCCAGGGCCTTCAGCCACTGCAAACAAACTCCAGACGCGTGCGCCCCCTTGTGCATCTGGCTAACGTGGGTCCTGGGGAAACGAGCCTCGAACTGGGGTCCTTAGGCTTCACAGGCAAGCGCTTAACTGCTAAGCCATCTCTCCAGCCCACTAACTTGTTGATCATAGGTTATATATAGGTCTTGTAAGCAGAGGCTGGTCCTTGAAAGCTTAACTTAGTTCACTGAAAAGGAAAAGCATTGTAAAACTTTTTCCTATCCAGAGCTCATTCATTCTGTATAAAAATTATTGCTTGTGTCAGTCAATCTATCATAATGCTACAGTTACAGCTGCTAGCCTTTTAATGGAAAACATATACTTTGTGAATAATAGGGGTGCTTATTATCTAACTTAATCCACAGTTCCCACATGATTCTGTAGTTTCATGGTATTTTCAGAACTTTTCAACTTTTGGCTTGGCTATTCTCTGTTTATCAGGAGTATCTCTTTGGCAATAGTCAGATAATATGCTCTAGTTCTATAATCACATAACAAAATACTATTTGGTTATCTAAATTTCCATTTGTAGTTCATATTTCTATCCAAGGTTATTATTTTCCTTTAGCTAAAGAACTCTTGTAGTGTATATATGCATCACCTAAAATTGATTAATTGTATGTTTTTATTTTTGTTTGAAAAGAATCTTCACTTGCTATAAAATTCAGTCTGGAAAGAGTCTTCCTATAGCACTTGACATCACTTTACTGATATCAAGCTTTCACAGTTTCTGACCAAATTAATTATAAAGATTAATATTGCTCTTGTATATGATCCTTTGATGAATTTTCTCCAAATGCTTTAAAGGGTTTTCTCTTCAAATTTTACTCCTAAGCATTTGACTAGGACTGACAATGTGTGATTTCTTTTGTAAGCAAGTGCCTTTAACCCCTAAGCCATCTTCCCATCTCTGTGACTTCTTTTATAACTATCCTAGTCTATGTTCACCAAGCTTCTTAATGTCTTACAATCTTCTCAGCAAGTATATCTTCAAATATTGATTTTGCTTCTTTTTCTCTCTTTTCTTGTTTTGGGAGTTCAATGAAATGAATGTTAGAATTTTTTAGTTTGTCTCTCGTAGTTATTATGCTTTTTACTTTTATTCTGGTTTTCTACCTGTGGCTTTTTTTTTTTTTATTAATTAGTTTTGTAGTGAGCAAATACAGTCAATTTGGTACCATTATTAGGCTCACCCATGACCTACCCCCTCTACATGGTCCCTCCTTGTTGAGCTATATGGGTCATGCATTCTGGAGTTAGCCCACAGTTATGGGTAGTATAAATGTCTCTGCATATCGTGACCCAACAGGTGGCTCTGATATTCTTTATTTGAATATTTTCTATTGCTGTGATTTTAAGTACACTCATTCTGTCTTATATGTTTCATCTACTGAAAAACTCACTCAGTGAGTTTTTAATTATAAGTGTTCAATTTTGGTCCCTTAAATTTGAGTAGTTCTAAAATCATTCACAGGTTATATTCCTGAATTATGGCCAGCCACTGAAGAAGTATATTTTGCCATTGTTATAATTTCTCATTTAATGTCTATTTGTCATTATTGCAAATATAAAAAACTAAATGAATATGAAACTTTAGCCTTTAAATAGCACTTCAAGTTTCATAAATTGCTCTCATATTCTTATGCCATTCAACACTCAACATGTGAAGCACAGGAAGAAAATATCATTTCTATTTCCATTATATGTCTAAAGAGACTGGACTGGTAAATGGCACAGATGGTTTTGTGATTTCTGAGTGCAAAGTGCTTGCTTTCATCTCTCACATCATACTGCTTTGAAACACGTATCCTGCCATGGTGTGGGGAGGAATATAATAATATTTAGCAAAAAAGGTTACATTGTCTTCTAATGATTATTAGTCAAATGTACAGTCACAATCCTGAAAAAATAATCTCTTTGGCAGATAACTTAATCCTCCCCCTCAATATAATGTATGGTTTTAGTCCAATACTATTGCTCAAGGCATTGACTTTTAATGTGGTGCTTGCAATGTGAGGAAACTTCTTTCTCAATATTAAATTTTCTCTTAATCCAAAACCATAGAACCAAGCACTGAATATATTTTAGATAGTATTTACTTTTGAGCAATATAAGGAATGAGCTACTCTCTGACAGTGATTCAGTATTTAAAATTTGAATACACTAGGGGCCAGGTGTGGGGGTGCTTGCCTTTAATCCCAGTACAGAGGTAGGCTTGTTGTGAGTTCGAGGCCACCATGAGACTACATAGTGAATTCCAGGTCACCCTACCCCCCACCCCCAAAAAAAACCAAAAAACAAAAACACTTACCCAATCACAGAAAGAAAATTGCCACATAGTCTCACTCATCTACAGCACCTAACATGAATCTACCCAAGATGCCTTACATACCCAGCAAGCAGCTCATGAACTAGACAATAGGATGGGTGGGGAGGGGAGGGCAATGGAGGGGGTGGGAACACAAATCTAGACCCAAATGGCAAAGGTAACATAAAATTGTACATTCTAAAAGGCAGACCAAGTGGTTGAACCTTCACCAGGCCCTTAGAGGGAACACCTGAGCCACAAGACACTGGAGAGGATATGATGAAGACTGACCTTAATCTTCTACAGCCTCTCTCTCTCTCTCTCTCTCTCTCTCTCTCTCTCTCTTCTCTCTAAGTCTTCTATATTAGTTATCTTTTTCTTCCTTTTCTTAGTGGGCACTGACCTATAACTCCCAGTACCAGCATGTAGCTATCATCCACAATGAGCTTTCGATCAGAGAGACCTACAAGGTTTCCTAAAAGAAAGACATTTCTATTAGAGTACTTGATGACGCACCAAAGGTTAGTGGTAAGACCCTACTGCTGAAGACACCTTATGCGGTTGACACATAAAATGGAATAGCATGGCTAGAAGCTGGCAGAAAGAGAGTCAGTCCCCAGACAGTCAGTGCATCTAGTGCCAGAAGGTGTCACGTAGGCGACTGGGGGAAATGGCCAATATCTGTCCAAGAAACTCATGGTCTAACCTACTTATACGTGCAATAGTGGCACATGGCCATGGTAGGGAACACACTGCTCTTGATTTGGCTAACAGACCCCCTCAGTGGTACGGGACCCATAGCTGGGGCTGGGAAACAAGTCAGAACCATATCCAAACATAAGCCCACTCTCCAATATCAAGCTACCACCAATCATGGGCTACAAGAGGGCCTACACCTATTAAATTCTCTATAAAAAAAAGTAAGGGTTATCTCATTTCTCTGGTGCTAACTTACTCTCAATTGGACTATTGCTTCTCTTTTTCAGATAGATGTAGGTCATAAGGAGAGAGCCACCCCATCATACCACAAAAGGGCCCCAGATGAAACTAAGAACAATTGGCAAAACAAGCAAGGGTGCTGTTTTCTTGGTGAACCACATACCAGCACAAGAGTGAAGGAGATCAGCACAGAGAAAAATCAACTCCTACCAAATCAGATATCCAGAAACCCAGAGGCCCCCAACACCTTGTCACTGAAGCAGACCAAAAATGAACCCAACATGGCTCAGGGAAATTTTGCAGAAGAGGGGGTGGAAAGAATATCAGAGCCACATGTGGGGTCATGATATGCAGAGATTTATCCTACCTATAACTGTGGGATAACTCCAGAATGCATGACCCATATACCTCAACAAGGATGGGCCAAGGTGAGGGGATAAGACATGGATGAGCCTAACAATGGTACCATATTGACTGTATTCACTGAGTACAAAACTAATTAAGAAATAAAATAAAATAAAATAAAAAACTAAAACTCCCAAAAGGCAAAATAATAATAATAATAATAATGGAGACACTATTTGCATTGATTTCTCAACAAGAATCTAAAGCTATGTGAAACCTAGAGTTTAAAGGAAATAGTAACATAATTTGCATAGGAAGTTGTTTGTAAACTTTTGTGAATACTCAACAGTTCACATTACTTTTATTTTGTTTTATCTAGTTTTTATAATTTAATTGAACAAAACTTTGTACCTATGCTTTGTATTCTAAATTTTTGACTAGTTTTTACTGTAAAGTAAGACTATTGGAACTTCTCATGTCACTAAGCTTCTGAGGAAAATGTCTATTGGTTCTTTTGTAAATTCAGTATAATTATTCCTCAGATATAAAGATTTTCTAAGATAGTAACTAACTTAAAATACATATGTGATAAAATGAAATGGTGTGCTTTGCTTACTATGTAGAATACCACTTTTAAACTTTATAGTTGCTGTGAATTATGGTTGTAGTAGAGAAAATGGACTAGAGATATAACTCATTTGGTGGAGTGCTTGCCTAGTGTGCATGAGGCTCTGGGTTTTATCCCCAGCATCACATAAACTGGGTGTGGTAGTTTATATCTGTAACTCCAGTTCTTTGGAGATAGAGGCAGGAGGGTTAGAAGTTCAAGATCATCTTCAGCTACATGGTGATTTTGAGGCCAGCCTGGGATACATGAGACTCTGCCTCCAAAAACAATTGAAATAAAAAAAAAATAAGTAAAATTGGCATTGGTAGTAGTTATAATCCATAAGCATTGATCTGTCTGGCTATGATACACTATTTCTGGCCAACTATCTAATAAATGGGTGTTTTGGTCACCAATGACAAGAAAAGAAAGCATATGAATAGTTATGTGTGAACTCATTACCACTGCGGCTGAGATGAGTTAAGGAGAAAATCCCATCACAGAATATAACAATAACATCATCTTTGGCTATAAGATACACATTTGCTGCATCATAATAGCTTCTGCTGGGCACATTTGTAATTGGTAAATGGATTATTTTTACAATTCATTTGGGGCAAAGAAAATTAAAGCTTTTATTTTGGCAGGATTATTTGCTGTGAGATGCTTAACTCCTCATGGTTAGTATGTATATATAAATGGAAGAGATTACTGTTGTTTGCTTTGCCTGTGATCTTGAAGACATTCCCATAAGAACTTTAAACAACTCTTCGATTAAGATCTTCAACGCAGATCTCTTCTAACAGCAGAATTCATTAGGAATAGCCAATAGCTGGTGATGAGAAGAGAAGGAGGTGCTATCAAGGTTTTTACTTTTCCCATATGCATACAGCATCCAGGGCTCATTTTTCTACTTCACTAAACCATATCAGTTTCATTCCAAGAGCAATGTGTGGAACATTGTAGCTCTAAGTATTCAATGGCAGGTTCTCGTTGTGGAAAGTTTAAAGTAAAAGAGGAAATAATATCTATTCATTCCTCCTTGCCTTTCTTTCACCTTGCATGGGGCCTTGCCAACCGCAGGGTTGGATCTCCAGCTCTGGAGGCATGCCTCATACTCTCAGAGCTGCTATTCGTAAGCATATTAGCATTTTCTATGGCTTCAGCCTAGATCCACAGCTGAACAGTGGGATGCTGCTTGCTACTGCTGCTCATTCTGGTGGAACAGACTGAATTCTGCAAACCAATATAACAAGTGAGTTTCTTTTGCAGCTGAATGCTTAAATGATAGAAGAGTTTGTGGCACACAGTGGTCTCCCCTGCCATCCCTTTCTACCTTTCCTTTCAGTATCTGTATCATTACTTACCTTAAAGCCTGGAAGGACTAGGTCATATACACAACTAAATGCATTATTAGAAAGACAAGCTGCAGTGCTAGACCCAGCTTAGATGTGTGTAGGTTATTGGTTCTTATTTGTTTTTAAATTTCCACAGAAGGAAAACCAACCAACTACCTATTGTTTAATAGTGGGTAAATCTAAATAAAAACACTACAATTTCTACAGAAGATTTACCTTCCTAATTATGCTTGGCGACTGTTGCCCCTGGCTGATGGAAAGAAATGGTGCCTGAGAGGTTGCCAAATGGCAGAAGGAAGTGTGACCTGAGATTAAAAATGTCCAAGGGTAAATTCCTGAGTGGACAATCTGCAACGAAATTAAAAAAAAAGAGCTGATGATCTGAATATCATTATTCTGTCCACCCAGACCACTTCCTCCTTAATGTTCGAAAACATTTTCTTGGCTGAAATGCAAATGCCTTTTTCACCTTGATATTATCTGACAGGAATAAAGATATTTGCTTTGCCTGTGGATTTTTGTGCAAGATTTTGAAAAAAAAATGTTTGCAAATATTACTATTATCAAAATATTTGGGGGACATTTCTTGGTTCCCACATTCTATGGTACTCATCTCTTTCCATTTAAATCTGGCTCTTAAGTGTAGGTTGCACAAACTCAGAGGCCCCAGGTGCAGTCCTGACTGTGCACAGGACAACTTCAAGTGTAGACCTCTGAGCCTCAGCAGGCTGGCATTTATCCTAACTGGGCCAGACCGCAGTGTGGTGAAACGGGATCAAGTGTGGCCATCTGCAAACTTCAGAGATCTGCTTGTACCTGCTTCTTCAGTGCCGAGATCAAAAGCTCACCCCACCATGTCAGGCTTTTTGAACATGGGTTCTGAGGATAAAATCCAGATCATCATGCTAGCACGGCACTAAATTATCGACTGAGCAATCTTCCCAGCCCTTCAGTGTAGTTTTATTTAGTCTGTATTTCTGTGATGGCTAGTAAGGTTGAACATTTTTTCATACATTTTATACATCATTTGAAAATTGTTTGTTCATTATTCTATTTATGGGTTGGGTTGTTAGATTTCTTCTTATTTAGGTTTTTGAGTTTTGTTATATCTTACACATCCTCTGTTAGATGTTAGCTAGTTTATTCCATTGTTTTCTTTGCTGTGAAGAAAGCTTTTCATTTCATGAGATTTTTTAAAAAAAATTTCTTGTTGTCTATTTATTTGAGAGTGACAGAGAAAGAAAGAGAGAGAGAGATAGAGAGAGAAAGAGAAAGAACGGGTGCGCCAGGGCTTCCAGCCACTGCAAATGAACTCCAGATGCCTGCACCACCTTGTGCATCTGGCTAACATGGGTCCTGGGGAATTGAGCCTCGAACTGGGGTCCTTAGGCTTCACAGGCAAGCGCTTAACCGCTACGCCATCTCTCCAGCCCAATTTCATGAGATTTTATTTGTTAATTGTTTTGTATGCTAATTTTGTGTCTTCTCACTTTGCTCAAAACATTTACAGATCTAAGAGTTTTCTGGTGTAGTCTTGAGTCTATATATAATCATCATCTCTAAATAAAGGTACTTTGAATTTTCCCTCCCCATTTGTATCCCTATTATTTCCTTTTCTTGTCATATTGCTGTAAAATTTCAAGTATTATATTGAATAAGAGTAGTGACAGTGGTCTTATTCTTGATTTTAGTGCATGTGCTTAAGGTTTTTCTTTATTTACTATAATATAGCCATTAGCTTTGTCATAGATAGCTTTTATCATGTTGAGATATATTCCTTTGTCCCAAGGTTCTTTAAGGTTTTAAAAAAATATTATTATTGTTTTGGTTTTGAGAGTGACAGAGTGAAAAAGGTAGGTAGGTAGGGAGAGAGAGAGAGAGAGAGAGAGAGAGAGAGAGAGGGAGAGAATGGGCGCTCCAAGGCTTCCAGCCCCTGCAAATGAACTCCAGACACGTGTGCTCCCTTGTGCATCTGGCTAACGTGGTTCCTGGGGAATCGAGCCTCGAACCAGGGTTCTTAGGCTTCACAGGCAAGCGCTTAACTGCTAAGCCATCTCTCCAGCCCGAGATTTTTTATTACTACTTCATTGTTGTTTCTTGTTATGCTATGTTGTTTCTCTTGTCCTTTAAACTATATGTGTTTAGAAATTCCTTGATTTCTTTTAAATTTTCTTATTTAGTGACTTATACATCTATGTATATATTTATAATTTTTATTGGAATCTTTAATATGTGAACATGATATAAACTGATCATATTCTCATCAGATGCTATAGCCTCTGTTGTCCCCTCTCCTCTGATCCCATTCCACTGAGGGTTCTTTTCAGTGAGGGTATGGGTAATCACTGTGGGATGTCAAAACTCATCAAAACAAAACATAAGAGGCTGCAGAGAGCTCAGCACTGAAGGAAATGTCTAATACTCTCTCCAAGCTCAAGAGATATTGTAGAAGAGGTGGTGGAAAGAATGGAATACATATTTAATGTATGTCTTAAAGATTTTCTCAATTTTATTGGGATTTGTTGTAATGCCTTCCTTTCTATTTCTCATTTTGTTAATTTGTACCATTTCTCTCTCTCTCTCTTTTGGTAGTTTGGTTAAGGGTTCATTGGTCTTGTTTATCTTTTAAACAGCCAACTCTATATTTGGGACATTTTTTGACTGTGCCTTAACTAAAAGTGTTTTCTATGCCTTTAGCCTCAAATTATTCTCCTACCATGCACGTGTTTTATAGGTATGGTCTTTTCATGGTGTCCCCTAGTTCTTCTATTTTATGTTCATACTTTCTTATTGATTTGTCTTCATCATTGTCTGAACATTCCAATTCATCTATTTGTCTTCAGGCACTGATTCTCTCCTAGATCCATTTATTGGGTGAGGCTTTCCACCAGGTTTGTATTTGATTTATTGAAATTTTCGCTTACAGTATTTCAGTTTGAATTATTTTCAGTTTCCTCTACTGAATTCCATGTTTATATTTTGTATTGCTTTCTTATTTCTCTCAGCTATTTGTTTCTGTCTTCCTTGAGTTCATTTAAGAATTTATTTACAACCTCTTTAAATTTTTAACATACTTATAATCATGCTATATTTGGGTATTTGTATGCTGTCTGTGCATAGAATATGCAGAGCATACATGTGCAGATACATGCACTTGTGGGACTTGTGCAGAGGAATTCACTAGGTATCTTTCTCTTTGATTTCTTCTGCTTTATGTCCTTGAGACAGGGTCTTTCACTGACCCTAGAGGTGATTTTTTTTAAACCTAAACTGGCTGACAAGTGAGTCCACTCAGTGTCAGAATTAAAGGGATACGCAGCCATGCCTAGCTATTTATGTGGATACTAGGTATCTGAATTCAGGTCTCCATGCTTGCACAAGAACTCAACAACTCTTACCAACTAAGCCATCTCCTCAGCCCCTCATTGTTTTGAATTCTTTGTCTGGTATTTAATCTAATTCATTTTCACTGGAGGTAATATAATGGGATTAGAGATTTTTTTAAAGGAGTAATGTTGCCTGCTTTTCAGGTTTCTTATGTTTTTGTATTAAGACTTGTGTGGGGTTAAATTGGTTTTGGATTTTTAAAAAAGTCATCCTTATTCTTTTGGTGGAAGATTTGTGTTTTTCAAGAAGGAATAGGTATATATTAGGCTTGAAATGTCACTTGTCTGTGCTAGTCTTAGGATATCCCCCAATAGTTAGACCCTAACCTCACATGTTCTGAATGCCAGGCTCAATTCCCTATAGTGCCCTGAAAAAAAAATCATTGTCAAAAGGCTGGCCAACTGTGAAAACTACATAAATAGTTAACTCAAAGAATAGGAATGCTGATAACACTGTGTGCACTAAGATATCAGTTGCTGAGGATTTGAGCAGCAAGAAAAAGAGCCAACTATTACTAATGCTTAGTAATGGGATAATAGAGAAAAGGTAGGAGGAAATTTAACTAACAGGGGAAGGTGGGGAGATGAAGCAGTTCTGGCTAAATGTAGAGTAAAAAGCGACAGGTGAAGAATGCAATCATAGACCTGAACTAATATCAACTACCAGGAAGCCTACACAGAGACCTAGACAACCATGGAAAAATCTACCTAAAGGAAAATGAAAAGAAGAAAATAAAGAAAAACAGACAAGAAGAGTAAGAACAGAGAAGAACAAAGCTGGCCTGCTAAATTGACATTTGGTACTAAAGAAAGTAGAAACAAAATGAAGGTGAGAGAGCTGGATGGAGGTTCAGAGTCTGAATTCAGTCTCTCATCTGTTTTCTGATTCAAGCCTCAATGTTTGGCATTCCTTCCTGGGTCCCTAGATGTCAGTCACACCTCTGGGCAGTCTTCTGCAGATCAGGTCATGCATGCTGGTCTTATCAGTGGGAAGTCCTTCACTGGTCAGCTTGTGATTGGTAGTCATACATCTGGGTGGTTCTTCATGGATGTAAATGCAGGTTACATCCCTGAGTGATACTTGTGAGGTTTGAACACAGATGCTGGCCTTGTCAGTGGCTTGTCTGTCTTGGGCAGTCCTTATGGATATTTAGTAGTCATGCTTGGAATCTGTGTCTATTCCCCCACAGACTTTGCCTCCTACCAGGTTTCCACTTCACTAAAGGCTGAGTGGTTCCTACTCAAATGTTTCTTCACTGCAGTGGAGAGATATTCTCCTGGCTGGGTTTCAGTGTACAGTCCAATGACTAGGTTCCAAGAGTGTGTGGTTCAGAGAAGGTTTAGATGGCCAAGCCATTGATTCAGCAGGGGTCTTTTTAAAAATGGTGTCTTGCAGCTGCTCTGGTCAAGTGCTGAGAAGTAAAGGTTTTTCTTGCATCTCCTCACCATCTTCCAGCACTGCATCATTCTTCCCTTCCTCTCTTTATGCTCTTTAAAATGTTCGCTACTGAATTACTGTGCATGTTTTCCAAGGCTGTCTTAAGTCCTACTGTCTTCTGTGGGCACTCCCTCTCACTGGGAGAGGAGAGCTCCTCAATAGTGCCAATCCCTCCAGGACAGACTCTAGACTTTGCTGTTCTGCTTTGAAATTTTCCTATTTTACTTTTCTATTGAAACTAGAGGTTTTCAGCTATCATCTGTCTCTTCTGATAGGTATTCCACTTTCCCAGTTTTCTTCCAGAAGATTCTATCAGACCATGCCTACATGTCATCTATCACCTTCCTTTCCTCCAGTTAGTTTTATTTATTTGTTTTCATTTTTTCTTTTTCTATTTTTAATTTTTCTTTTTCTTTTTCATGTATGTAAGCAGCCAAAGGAAGGCAAAGGAAACAGGTGTCCCATTTGCTCCAAGGACCTTACGCATGCCAGGTTTCTTCCACGTTGCTACATTTCTGGAAAGGGCATTAGTTGGATCCTTGGAGAGGGAATCACCTTGGATCCTCCAGTTAGTTTTTGATCATGCCTAGGCAATCCTATTCCAGGAGTTCTTCTTTATTCTTTTTTTGGTGTAGTCCAAGCTCAAGGTCTGTCCCTTGGAGCAGGGACAGCCTTATTCCTGCTTTCCTCTCTTTATTTCATCAGTCTTCCACCAGGTATTATACAATAGCAGATCTTCTTAATCTATGTTACTCATTCCCTAAGCAGCTCCATCTTTCCACAGAATTCCTTTATGAGTATGAACAAGTGACTTATAATTTAGCTTTTGCCACCTCTCCAGCCTCATTTCTTACCACTGTCCCATCGTCACACTCTGCACCACATCTATACTGGCCTTCTCCCCTTCTCCAAATTGGTTACATGCAGATATTTCTCTACAATTCCTTCTGTCCCAGGTTATGTTAAAATACCGACTTGTCTCCATTATGCAAACTTATGAGAAGAATAGGATTCAGAAGAGAAGATGATCTCACCAGTCTTGGGAATTCTTTATGTGATATTTTTTAGTTTGTTATATTTTTAAAAGCTTAATTCAATGTCCAAAGTGCTACATATAAATTATATGGAAAACAAATTCTCAGTCAGTATGCTTATTAAAATGTTTTACATTGTCTAAATAGTGTACATGAGTAGCTTCTTATCTCCAAAGGATATATTTGAAGAACAGAAACTTAGCCAAGAACATGGAGAGGTTTTAATGAATAATGCAGTGTTAGAAGTTATAGGAGTTACAGGTATACAGGGATAGGATACCACCCAGTGAGTTATTAGTCAGGGTGGTTCCTTATGCCCAGAAAACATCACAGGTTATTGCCAAGGTTTTTGATTTATTGTCCACTAGAACTAGATGATAAGATTCTATTTCTGAAGGTACCACATGCTTTTGCCATAGGACGCTGAGAAATCAAGCTGGAGTTGAACTGAAAGTCTCTTCTCTGTTGACTAGCTGTCATAGTACTGGAAAGTTTCATGTAGCCTGCTGCAGGATACAAATCAGCAGACATAACCAGCAGTGCAGACTGAAGACTACATGGCTGGCCAGCCAAGCAAAATGTGCCAACTGGTACAATGGTGGTATGTCTGTCAAAAGGGAAACCAACTGGTCTCTGATTAGATTTGAGGGCCACTCTATGGTTCAAAATTCATGCCTAGTACTGAAAACCTAGTCAAAAACCTATGGCTGAGGAGGTCATAAACCCTAGGGGTGGGAGAACTCTACTTCTGTTGCTTGACTAAATTGTATATTAGTCCTATCAAATTGACCTCCAAATATTTATGTTGATGTCTGTATATTAATGCTACTATTACTTTTGGTTACAGAAGCTTCCCTTTTCAGAGAGCACTGACCACTGAGGTGACTCAGAACTCTCCAAAGTACTGACAAGTGATGACAATGAAGTTATCACCTCTAAGTACGCATCTCTATCACACCCTCTAAGGCTCAGGGACCACTGTGAAGGAGGTAGTGGAAAGAATTTAAGAGCCATAGGAAGGGAAGGAGTGCTTTGGAATGCTGCTTTCCAGATACAAAGTTGCTGTTTCATTCATAACCTCACAGTGGCTGTCTCTACTACACAAATGCTACATAATAAGAGGGTAAATAAAACAAAAGAGCAGCAAACTACAACAAAGAAAAACACAACAAAAAATTTGGTGGCATCAAAATAGAAGAGGGACTAGTTCGAAAGAAGAAAGGGTTCAGAGGAAGGGAGTAGATGTTAGGACAAAGGAGAATGGGGGAGGGGATTATGATCAGAGTACTTTGCACATATGTATAGAGGTGGTCAACAACTAATTTAAAAAGTTATAGGTATAAAATAGCATATATATGTTTCTTTAAATATATTCCCATTATGTTTCCATTTCTGATAAAAATATCCCAAATGCTCAATAAAACCAATGCCCTACCAGCTTAACTTAAAAAAATATGAAAGAGAAGAACCAGAATGATACAGAATGCAGTTTTGAGGCAAAAATAGTACTCCTGATCTCAACAGAGCTGTGATATGCTCTCGGTGGAACCTATTGCTCCTGGTTTTTCAATTATGAATCTGAATCATAGTCCTTGATTAGTAACAAGCAATCAATCATAATTAATTAGTTAAAATGTTCAACCGTTAAAATCATTACCATTAATTAAAATAATTATCTCTATTTTGGCTGCACTTCATTACCATTTCGGAGAAATGCATTGCTTTACTGTACTGCTATCCTCGGTAGAGAGTCTCAGAGAATGCATATAGCCACTATTTGAACCCAGTTTTACACTTTTTCATTGTTCTTACTGCATCTGTGAAAAGCATTTTAGTGTACTCTTAGGTTCTATGAATGAAGACTTCTGAAATAAAATGGTAGTCTATCACAGGGTGCTGAAATGGGTGTATTTTTTAAAAGGATGTGTGCCTTGGAAGGAATATTATTTCATTGTCTTAAAAAGGGTGTTAGGAGATTTGTGTAGAAGGATATAGGCAAGAAGTTTTGGTTATTTTGTACATAGGGTTTCTTTTAGAATCTTCCTTGAAATAAATGGCTATTGAGTTTTCCTTCTTAGAAATTCTAATGGCACAAATTTCTCACTAGGCTTGACATTGGGATTTAATCATATATGATCTTGTATTAACATTCCTATATGGCCATTGCTGTCATGAAACTATATGGTTTATAGACCTTTGGAACTGGTTTTTGGGAGGAATATGAAAGCATTTGGGGCTTTAAGTTAGAAAATCCCATGAAGACAATAAGCAGAGATTAATGGGACATTCTTATAGAAGCTTAGAAGACAAGAATGCTGAGAGAAACATAGATAGACAGTACCAGCCTGACTCATAAGGTTTCAGAGAGAACAAGGATTCTATCAACAACTTCCAGCCATGTCATACCATTTTACGTGTCAACTGCATATGGTGTCTTCAGCAGTAGGGTCTTACCACTAACCTTTAGTAGGTCATAAGTACTCTGGCAGAAATCTGTCTGTCTTTTAGGAAACCTTGTAAGTCTCTCTGATCAAAAGCTCATTGTGGCTGATAGCCCCATGCTGGTACTGGGATTATAGGTCAGTGCCCACTAAGAAAATGAGGAAAAAGGTAACTAATATACAAGAGTTAGAGAGAAGAGAGAGAGAGAGAGAGGGAGAGGGAGGGAGGGAAGATGTAGAAGATTAAAGTTAGCCTTGATCCTACCCTCTCCAGTGTCTTGTGGTTCAGGTGTTTCCTGTAAGGGCCTGGTGAAGGTTCAGCCATTTGGTCTGCCTTTTAGGAAGTAGAACTTTATGGTACCATTGCCGTTTGGTCTAGATTTGTGCTTATTTTTAAGGGGGCTGGAAGTTGGAAGAGAGTCAGTCCCCAGACAGTCAGCGCATCTAGTGCCAGAAGGTGCTACATGGGCGATGGGGAAAATGACCAATCTCTGTCCAAGAAACTCATGGTCTAACCTACTTAGCAGCAAATAACCTGTTGTGATGCTCACACAACTGCAATAGTGGCACATGGCCATGGTGGGGAACAAACTGCTCTTGATTTGGCTAACAGATCCGCTCAGTGGTAAGGGGCCCATAGCTGGAGCTGGGAAACAAGTCAGAACCATATCCAAACATTAGGCCACTCTCCAATATCAAGCTACCACCAATCATGGGCTACAAGAGGGCCTACACCTATTAAATTCTCTATAAAAAAGTAAGGGTTATCTCATTTGTCTGGTGCTAAATTACTCTCCATTGGAGAATCTGCTTCTCTTTTTCAGATAGATGTAGATCCTAAGGAGAGAGCCACCCCATCATACCTCAAAAGGGCCCCGGCTGAAACTAAGAAAAGTTGGCGAAATAAGCAAGGGTGCTGTTTTCCTGATGAGCTGGATACCAGCACAAGGGTGAAGGAGATCAACACAGAGAAAATTCAACTCCTACCAAATCAGGGAGCCAGAGCCTCAGAAGCCCCCAACACCTCATCACTGAAGCAGACCAAAATGGCTCAGGGAAATTTTGTGGAAGAGGGGGCGGAAAGAATGTCAGAGCCACATGTTGGGCCATGATATGCAGAGACATTTATCTTACCCATTACTGTGGGCTAACTCTAGAATGCACGACCCATATACCTCAACAAGGAGGGGCCAAGGGGATGGGGTAGGTCATGGATGAGCCTATTAATGGTACCAAACTGACTGTATTTGCTGAATACAAAACTAATTAATTTAAAAAACAGTGGTAAAAAAAAACATGTCACTTGGTTTTTCTAAAGTCTTTCGCCTGTCCTATTCCTTGTAGCTGCTGTTTCAGTTAACTTCAATGACAACTCGTTTTGAATATAGTCATATGGAGATCCAAGAGTCATGTACTGTACAGCTGCCTGTGACTAGGTAGGGACATCAACACTGTGCTTCCTGGTGTCTTCTTTATCCCATCTACTTCCCTCTAGCACAGAAAATTTCAGTGACTAATGGGAATGGATGCTATTAAGTTATAAATTAGAAGATGTTAATGATAAAATAGGAACCAGGAGTGGAATCCATTATAGAAAGGTTTTTTTTTTTTTTTTTTTTGAGGAATTATTGACTTACTGACCTCAGCATGAACCTGAAAATTCGCTGTGTTTGGTTCCTTTAAATGTCATGAGTTTATTTGTTTGTTGATATTGATTATTATTTTTAAACTTTATTTATATGTTTAGTTGGGAGTGTTAGTTGTGTGTATGAGTGAAAGTACGTGCATGCTACCATGCATACTACCTTGAGTTTCATTCCTCATTTTCCACCTTGTGTGAGGCATGGTATCTTTTTCATTGTTAATTTTAAAAATAAAAACTTTAATTCCTTCCCATCACCCTCCTTTGTCTCTCTGCCCCAGACCTTTCCACATAATCTCCTCTTCTTTCTTACTATCTCCTCCTCTTCTATTTTGATGTCATTTTCCTTTAGTTTTGCCCTCCTTCATTGTCTATAACAACATGTTGATGGGCACAATATTATGTATATCTTTCTTATGCAGATAATGATAACTAAGGTTTGCTTGTGACTCCTCCTAAACACGCAGCCTGGTCATCTTCCTGTTGTTTCCCTACAGTTTATCAGACAGCACCATCTGCTAACTTCCGTCTGCCTTTCCAGGCACAAGAGCTGAGTGCTGCCAGGAAAGCTAAGTCAGGCTTGTGAGTTTCCACTGACTTAGCAAGACTGTCTCCTTTCAAAACCATAAACATAGACTAAGGGAGTGGATAGCCTCTGTATCTGAGGTTTACCTTTACTGGTCATAGCAGTGTGGCAGTGCAGAAAGGAAGAGCAAGTCAGAATACCCTGTCTGTTGCTTCCCTAGGCTCCTCTCCAGCTTCTTTGCTTCCCTCTTTCTCCTGGACTAGCATAGAAGGTTCTTCTCAGTTGTTCTACCTAGAAGGAAGTTTTCTGTCATGCCCCACTTCTTAACTCAATCTTATGGTGAGCTGGGCTCTGGGAACATAAAATACCCCATGGCTAAGGCCACATCAATAGGAAAACTTTATTTTAAAGTATAGTATCCATTATAATGATGTTTTGGAATATACATAATTGTAGCATGTATGAAATGTACAGCAAAGTACTGAGAGCTGATGTGACCTTAGGAGGGTGACCCAGCTGCTCTGGTTCATGGGAGAAGGCTTCTTGCTCTCAGTTAACAAGAACTGTTTGGCTGATTCACTCATAGAGGCCATGTGGTCCAAGCTAGTTACTATGGCATATAGATGATCTTTTTGTCAGTTAGGTGAGTAAGAAAGAGAAAACTTCACAAAGAAGTTTTAAAGAGAAAAAAAAAATCCTCTGTAGACATCTGTGGCAATTTGAAAATGATATGTATGTTGTAGTCACCTTGTTGCTGGAACAAACTCCTGGCCAGAAGAACCCTATGGAAGGAAGGGGTTTATTTCAGGCTGGCAAATTACAGAAGAAGCTTCATAATAGTAGAGGAAGCTGGTCCTCTTCATCATGCATTCATAGCTGAGAAGAAACATACAAAAAAACCAAAAAAACAAAAAAATAAATGGAGTTCAAGCTGGCTCAGAATATACCTTAGGGACAGACTCAGGATCCACCCTGAGTAACATACCTCCTGTAGCGGAGCAACAGCAGCTCAGAGGTAAGTAGGAACATTAATTACAAACACCTGACACTATGGGGAAATTTTCATTCAAAACTATCATATTCTGCCCTAGGGCCTATAGACTCATGATAAAATTTTAATATTGTTTAAAAGTTCAAAGCCTCATTTGAGATTCAAGACAGTCTCTTTATCAATAAGCAAAATCAAAACATAAGCCATATACTTCCAACACTTAACACCACAGAGTAAAAATTCTTTTCACAAAAAAAGGCATAACAAGGAGAGACTAGACAAATGCCAGATCAATAGCCAGCATGGCAAACATCAAACATCTGAAGCTCCAAATCTGATATCTATAACCAGTGATGAAGTCTCGGTGTTTCCAATTCAACCTTTCTAGCTGGGCTGCTCACAGTCCAGGGAAAACTTCATCCCAAACCATCAGCTTTCCTTTGCAGTTGTCCCACTGTCCTGGTGTCTCTCTGTATTCCTTGGGTATCCATTACAACCCATGCTTCATGGCCTTACTGGGTCTCCATTCAGGGGTTTCAACCCTGCTTCGTATTGCTGCATCTTAGTGACTCCTGGAACTGTGTGCACTTCATGACTCTTCCCCACCCCCTGCATGTCTCATGCTTCCAAAACCAGTACAAGGTAGGCAGTATAGCCAAATCCAGGGTGGAATAAAGCTTGACCCTTGAGCAGGAAACTTCAAACATCTTCCTTTCAAAAGAATTTGCATTCTCACTAGCTTGAGCCTTACATGGGCTGGATCTTAGCCTCAGGACATCTTTATCATTGTCCCCATGCAATACAGTAGGCTCACTTCAGTGGCAGTGATTTTCTTTAAAATTTCAGTTTAAGTCTAAAACCAGTCTCGGTGTCTATAACTTAAAACTTTCTGGAATTTTTTTCCTGTGATAAACTGTTTAAATTTCAAATCTTTCTGTTTTATACCTTCTTCCAAGCATACCAGTCCATTACTTTTAAATTCAACTTTGCTCAAATTCCCAGAACATGTGCAGAATGCAGGCAGCCTTTCTACCAGTAGCCCAATTCCAACAAAGTTCTTTACTTCTTTGAAACTTCATAAGCCAAGCTTTTCCAGTATACAATTCTCTCTGCATTTATTTATTTATTTATTTTCGGTGTGGGGGAATTCGAGGTAGGGTTTCACTCTAGCTCAGGCTGACCTAGAATTCACTATGCAGTCTCAGCTGGCCTTGAATTCATGGTGATCCTCCTATTTTTGCCTTTCGAGTGCTGGGATTAAAGGCGTGTGCCACCACACCCGGCTTGCATTTTTGGTTTTTAAGCTCTCACCAGAAGAGCCCATCACGCTTGGCTTATAGCACTGTAAGTCTTCTCCAGTTCAAGGTATCGAACCCTTCTGTATTCCTCCCACAAACACACTCCAGAAGATAAAAAAACAAACAAACAAACAAAAAAACTCCCACATGTTCAAATTCATTGGAGCAATAGTTCCTTCTATGGTACTGTCACAATTACCTTTACATTTCTTGGATGAACTTCCAAACTAGGCAAATTTATGGGAGGAAAGGCATGTATCTGAAGCTTACAGGTCCAGTGGATGTTCCGTAATGACAGAAGAAGCTGGCCCCTTTCATAGGTCCATGTAGAGAGAGAAAAGCAACCACTACAAGCAACATAAGCAAGCAGTCTCTAGGAACTCTAGACAGAACTAAAGCATTCTGCATATATTTGTCTGGAAACAGATCTGAACCAAAACACACCTTAGGGCTGGACACTAGAATCAGCCCTCAGTGATACCTCTTCCATTCAGGCAGCTGAAAATCCATGAAGCTTTAATAAAACTGATTCTATTGGGGGACATCCATTCAAACCACCCCAGGTATGAATTTTGTTGCAGTTACCTTCTCATTGCTGGGACAAACACCTGATCAGAGCATCTTATGGGAGGAAAGAGTTTACTGCAGGCTTACAGATTCCAAGAAAAGCTTCATAATGGCAGAGGAAGCTGGATCACTTCATCATACCTCCATATCAGAGAAAAAAAGAATGAACACCTAGAGTTCAAGCTAGATTAGAACACATCTCATGGCTGGACTCAAAATATGGCTAAGTAGGGAACTAAATCAAAAACACCTGAGCCTAAGGGGGCATTTGTATTCAAAACAACCATAATAAACAAGGTATATTAGGAATATGACAGAAATAACAAATGTTTCTGTTGTATTGGCTTAGCCTTCAACCTGAAGGGGCTTACACAATAGAAACCATGAAAGGGAATAGAGTTGGAGATATATAAGCCATGAAAATAAGCATTCTTATTTCTTTCTCTTTCTCTAGCTTTCTTTTTCAGAAATTGGTCATAGAATAAGCATTTGATGAGATTACTTTCCCAGTGTTACTACGCTCACTTAGCTTTTGAAAGGAGAAAATGTTATAGAAAAAAATCTTTATTTAATTAAAAGTTATTTAATTTTTAAAAATAAATAAAAATTTAATTAAAAATATTTATTTAATTAAAATTATTTAATTTTTAATAATAAATAAATACTTAATTAAAAAAATCTGAGGATATCCAGGTGTGGTCACTCATGCCTACATTCCCAGCTTTAAGAGGCTGAGGCAGGAGTATTACTGTGAGTTTGAGGCCAGCCTAGACTGCATAGTGAATTGCAGACTAGCCAAGTATGTAGAGGTAGAATCTGTCTCAAAACACAATAAAACCTAACAAAAATAAGATTGGGCAATCAGCAAGCAGCCATCTGGGATTAAACAAGATGAAAATCAGTCTTAGGTTTGTACTTCCTTGCCCTCTCCCCAAAGGCCATGTGCAGTTTAGGCAAGTACTCTACCACTTAACTATATTTCCAGCTCAGAAATCTTTTCTTGGAAGGGCCGTAAAAATACTTTTCAGATGTTCATGAGTAGGTGGGATTTTTGCATTTAACTTTACATTGTGAAAATGTTAAATAGTGACTTGTCTATATATAGATTAACATGGTGTCCATATTACTTTCTCAAGATTTGTCTATTATTTACAATGAAAATCATGCCTAATCCTATAAACTTGAACAAACACTAGGATTTTGGCATTAATTCTCAATTTTCTTCTACTCTTCCAAGTTGGCCTTGCTTCTTTTCTTTACGTATTAGCAACTTATACATTTATTTCATAAAGATGGCATTTCAAGGTATTTTTAGTTTTTGACTCCCAAATGATATTCTTAAAGTTGGCGGTTTATTTCCCCTCAACAGTAATATAACTTTTAAGACGTTAGTAGTTAGTTGGCGATATCCCAGGTTCCCCAAAGCACACTAGTCTTAGCTTTGTCAAGGGCTTTAAGACATATTTCATAGAATGAGTTAAGGATGTTTGACTGACGCTGTGAATGCATGCTGTAGGTGTTCTTTTATTTGTGTTGTAGAATGAACATAGGTCTTTTCACTCCCTCTTCACAGTTGGTAAGTTCATTTTGACCTGAGACAGCTACTTTGAAAATTTATGTTCTTTATTTTTGACTCAAGATTTGTAATTCTATGCTATTGATGCTGAGTCTCAATAATCCTGCTACCATTCCTGTGACCTGTGATACCTCACATAGGTGGGGTTCCTCACCATCTACCTTAATTTTTTGACTTGAGTTAAACCAACTTGATAACTTTATTCATCTGGATTAGATTTTAAAATATTTTTCTGTTTGAAAACACGGAGTCTCTTTTCAGCTGACATAAGACCAGTTTGAAATGTGTTTCATAGATGATTTTATAGTCTTTAGGGAAATGCTGGAACAATCATGCAATGGGTCTAGGGAGATGGCTAAGTAGGTAGCAGTAGTTGCTGTATAAGCACAGGGACCTAGTTTGATCCTCTTTTCCCATGTTAAAAAATAAGCTAGGCATGGTCGCACATACCTATAACCCAAGTACTGAGGGAAGCAGAGACTAGGCTTGTCAGTCAGCCATCCTAACTGGAAATCATAATGAGCTCCAGGTTCATTAATAGACCTTGTGTCAGGCTGGAAAGATTGCTCAGTGGTTAAGGTGCTTGCTTGTAAAACCTAAGGATCCAGGTTCAATTCCCCAGTACCCATGTAAAACCAGAGGTAAAAAGTAGCACATGCATATGGAGTTTGTTTGCAGTGGCCAGATGCTCTGGACTGTCCATTCTCCCTCTTAGTCTGTGTCTCTTCTCGTAAATAAATAAATAAATAAAATATTTAAAATATAAAAATAGATAGCCTGTCTCAGTGAATTATGACAGAGGAGTGATAGAGGAGAATATCAAACACCCTTCTCTGGCTTCCACATGGTGTGCATTGTGGTAGTTTTTTTTTTTTTTTTATTAACATTTTCCATGATTATAAAATATATCCCATGGTAATTCCCTCCCTCCCCACCCCCACACTTTCCCGTTTGAAATTCCATTCTCCATCATATTACCTCCCCATTACAATCATTGTAATTACATATATACAATATCAACCTATTAAGTATCCTCCTCCCTTCCTTTCTCCACCCTTTATGTCTCCTTTTCAACTTACTGGCCTCTGCTACTAAGTATTTTCATTCTCACGCAAAAGCCCAGTCATCTGTAGCTAGGATCCACATATGAGAGAGAACATGTGGCGCTTGGCTTTCTGGGCCTGGGTTACCTGACTTAGTATAATACTTTCCAGGTCCATCCATTTTTCTGCAAATTTCATAACTTCATTTTTCTTTACCGCTGAGTAGAACTCCATTGTATAAATGTACCCATTGTGGTAGTTTTAATGGATGGCCCCCCAGTACATTTAGGATTTTATTAAAGTTTGTAATTTAGATCAGCAGCCACCTGGCTGGAGGAGGTGTCACTGTGGGTAGATCCTAGGGTCTGGCCTTGAGGTGTGGGGGTGGATTTGGAATTCCAGTCTAAACATATGCAAAGTGCTGGAACTTTGTCTGGAGTTCCTGACATGTGCTTGCTTGTTTTTTTGGTGGTGGCTCTTCTCTCTCTGCTTGGATTTGTGGAAGCAGGCCATCTTTTTCTGTCCTTATGGAACTCCCCCTCTCTCTTCAATAAATCCCTTCCTCCCATAACTATGGCTGGTATAGAAGTTCATTTCAGCTACCTGAAGCTTTCTACCACAGAATTGGTATTAGGAGTGGGGTAGAGTGCTGAGATGAATATGACCATGTAGATTTTGGTCTTTTGGAACTTGTGTGCTACATGAATGTGAAACTTGGTTCTTGAAACTGAAGACACCTTCTGGAGTGGACTGGCAAGCCCCAGTCTCTACCTTCCTTAGTGCTTACTTGGTTTATAGGTACGTGTGGACATCCCTAGCTTATTATTTAACATGGGTGCTGGGGATCAAACTAGGTCCCCATGCTTATACAGCAAGTACTCTTACCCAAGGAGCCATCTCCCAAGTCCCATTACATTATGATGAGAGTTTTAAAATGCTAAGTGCAGAGAAAATTGTATTTGAAGGTATTGCTTATGAACTTTCTAAGAGGAAAAAAAGATTGAAGAAGACTTTGTTGGAACTGGGTTACTGGTATAAGGGCTGGCTGTGTTCTGCTTCCCAGGCCCAGAGACTTTGATCAAGGTTAAATTTGTAATGGACTGATGTGCTTGGCTAACTATATTGGGATGAGAGTTTAAGATTTTAAGTTGGAAAAACTCAAATAAATTTAAAATTATTGGCACAGAAACTGGTTGCTGAAGCTGCTATTGTCAGATACATTAACATTTGGAAGGAAGATGACCCAACTACTTTACATTAACAATGGAAAGGATGCCTGAGTAAAGAACATGATAAAAATACAAACCCTTTTGGAAAGAGTTGACTAGAAAAGGAATCTGCTCCTCAAGGTTATGCTTTATTTCTTCCCTGAATTTAAAATATGGCTGTGTCCTATATACCTTGTATTGCTTTTGGAAACATAAAAAAAAAAAAAAAAATGTTTGGGTTGGTCATGAAGTGCACATGGTTTCAGGAGCCACTGCTGAAATACAATATATAGACAGGGCATGATGACCCTCATGAGAGGCTGTAAAGCCATGGCAAGATGGACTGTTGTTTGCATGATGACCCAAAGATGTTTTGGATATATGAGGACTATGCCAGGCTACCATGGAGTTCACTGCTGGCATGGGGCAGAAGTTTTTCCTGGCTCTTCATGCCAGCTGGCAGGGCAAAATTAAAAAATCCAGAGACTCCTCATTGATCACTGGACATGATAGCTGACTTGAACTTCAGATGTTTGATGTTTGCTTGATAGTTACTGGGTGTGCATTGCTCCAGTCTCTCCTTGTTATCTATGCCTTATAGCAGTTGAAAAATGTTTACTCTGTGTCTTTATATATTAAAGGTATATAACTTATTTTGATTTTATAGGACTCACAGCTAAGAGACTAACTTAAATCTCAGATAAAACTATGGGGATATTTGAAGTTGGACTGAATACAATTTATAATATATCTGGTTATGAAACTATTGGGAACCAGGGGTAGAATGTGGTAGCTTGAACGGGTGGCCCCCAATATATTCAGGATTTTATTAAAGTTTGTAATTGAGATTTGCAGCCACCTGCTTGGAGGAGGTGTCACTGTGGGTAGATCCTCGAGTCCAGCCCTAAGGTGTGGGGGATGGATTTGGAACTCCAGTCTAAAGTATGTGAGCTTTGCCTGGAGTCCCTGAGTGTGCTTGCTTGCTTTTCAGTGGTGGCTTTTCTCTTTCTCCCTGTTTGGACCTATGAAAGCAGGCCAGCTTCTTCTGCCATTATGGAACTTTGCCTGCTTCAGTAAATCTCTTCCTCCCATAACTGTGCCTGATTTGGAAGTTCATCTCAGAAACATGAAGCTATCTATCACATGCATGGAGTTCATGCATCTGCATACATGTGTATGCATTATACATACACACATGCACACTAAATGTATTGTATACAAAAATTATTTAAAAAATTTGTAAGTCCATGAAGCCAGTGACAATATAGATCTTGTCATAAATAGTGTAGGAGTATGTTGGCTTATGGAAAGCATTAACTAAACATTTGTTGAATGTATGAATGACATTAAGCAGCCATAGTTTATTCAAAGAACACCTGAGGAATATGATTGTATAAGTTCCTGTGCTTGAGTTCAGAATTTGGGGGTTGGCAATGAATGTCCCTTCTGGTTTTGCTGATGTTTGTTAAGCCAATTGTACTTTTTGGTGAGGGGCTGTGTATTGAGATAACCTTCAAGCACTTATTTGAAGGGATGGAAGAAAATTTTCTAAGACAGTGTTATCAGTAACAAATATATGATGCTGAGTGGTTTGAGGTCCAGAGACACAGCATTTCTATGGGCTAGTAGAAAAGTGCACTGCATGTTGTTGCTAGGCAACAGCCCATGCCAGCTTCTCTTGAATGAAGGCCAAGAAAATCAACAGAAACCAATGGGCTTATGAGGCAAAGGGTTTTTACCCTGAATAGCAACTTTAGTGCTCTGTTTGCCATTATAAAGTACATCTTGGACAGAATTTGGTGGAGAAGGGCTCTGTATGTAGTAACAATTCATCAAATTGTGCTCAAAGCCATTTTACAAGTCTTGTTTATGGCCAAGTAATAATTATAGAATTTGTGTACAAAATGTAAATTCAAAAAGAAAGAACACATTTCTCTACATGATGTTCATTTACACCAATATGTAGCCACCCACCTATTCTTTCTTATTTGAATATTCCATCCCCAGCTTTTCTCGCTTTGGCTACATGCTTCATGCAGAGTGGATCTGCTCTAGACAGCATGTTCAGATTACATTTGTAACTAGGAAATTCTGTCTTCCAGCAGGTGTTCAGGGTGCTGTGGTTTCCCCTGAGTAGCTTAACAAATCCATTACTTCTTTTTTTGCCTGAAAGCATTCCAGTAGGAGAAATTATAGCTATAACCATGTCATAAGTTGTATCCATAACTTAGAATCACAAGTCTCTTGCCTTAAATTTCATTTAGTCCAGATTTTATGTATTGTTCTGAAATAATAAATTGTTGATTTCCTTAAGCTATATCACGTGCCTACTATGTGCTAGGCTGTACTTTCATATACATAAATTGTGTGTGCATAATCAAATCATACTAGCACACACATTTACAAATTTTAGCTAACATATACCCAAGGTTTATTCTCTATTTTACATTTACCTTAAAATCAACCCTATGTGGTTGCTTCTTTTAATCATGAACTATGGTGAATGGGATTAACACTGAGAGGTTCTTGGTCATTGAAAATAAGCTTATAAACTTCTAAGATCTCTGACAGGAAGCTTAACTCATCATCAAGCATTTCTCATAGACCTGCATGGATTCCCTGTATGCTGATCAGGAATTTTTATTAAAAGAAGCTAGAACTGAGGTAGTGAAGAAGCTTCACTGATAATTAAAACACTTTTTATGCATGTTGAAATTACTAGCTTTGTATGAAATACTTACAAAAGAATGCATGTAACATGCATGGTAGGGATTAGCCTATGTGTCCATTACTCAACCTAAAAAACAAAACATACATGTCTACAGTCTATGCTACACAACTCCAAGATTATGCCCCCCTCTCCTTTAATTCTGTAAGTAGCTATGACAATGAATTTTGTGTGAGTCATTCTGCTTTTCTTTATTGTTTTCTTCTATACAATGGAGTATAACCCTAAAGAGTGTCTTGCCCGAGTTTGACCTTTATAGAGATGGAATCCCACCTTATATATTACTTGAATACTTTCCTTTTTATCTTGTAATAGTCCAGAACATATCTATTTTTCTGTTTGTGGATTTCAATGATTTCTACTTGTTGTTCTCAAAAATGATGCTGCTGCCAAGGGCACTGTTGCACACATCTTTTAGTTATGCAAATGTTACATGTACACATTTGTAGTACCTGCCAGGGTGTGCTTTTAGGCATAGGATTACTGGGCAACATGCTTAAGTTCAAATGGGGGGTAACAACTTTCCTCAATGCGGTTGTATCAGTCATAAGAAATTCTGTTGGCTTTACCCATTCTAACACACATTTTCAAGAATATGTGGGCAGTGAGGGGGTGTGGCTTGTTTGTGTGAAGGCATGGCCAATACCTTCTCAAGGAATCCTGTTCCTAGTGGCTTGGCTGTATATGGTTCAAAGGAAAAATTCAAGGATTTCAAGGCCTAGATGGAAAAGCTGCCCCTGGATATATATATATACCGGTGTTGCAGTTTGAATATGTCCCTCACTGTTTATGTGTGGCAAACTTTTTTCCCAGAGCAAGTGTAGTAAGAGGTTGGAGCTTGGGAAGTAAATAGGTCCCCAGGGTTTCGCCTTCTGCATGGGCTAATGTTCCTATTGAGAGAGTGCATTTGTTACAGAAACAAGTTCTCCATTTTGCCTTCTTGCAGCTGTGCACCCTCTTGCCTTTCCTCTTTCTGCAATATGAGCATGCAGTAAAAGTTCCTTGCAATATTCCACCCATGCTGTTGGGATGCTAAACCTCCAAACTATAAGAAATAATTTTTAATCTGTATCAATTACCCAGTTTGCAATACTTTGTTGTAGCAGCACAAGGTGTGCTAGACAACATATCTTTAAGAACTGTATATAAGTCCCCCCCTTTTTCTGGCTAAGGTACCTATGTGGCTAGTGGAGCTATCACAAGTCTGGGAGTAGTGGAAGGTCTCTCATGTGTAACTTCTTGGACAGCGAGGCATCAGTCAGAGAAGAGAGCAATCACCACACATGGTGCTAAAGGACTGAAGGACAGGGCAGATGTAGGCTTTCTGTTTGCTTTCTCTTTGGAAACAGTGTTTCCTGTAATCCAGACTGGTCTCAAACTTGTTATGTAGCCTAAAATGACCTTGAACTTTTTTTCCTCTGTCTCCACTTCCAGAGTGCTGGAATTATTGGCATGTGCCACTATGGCCAATTTATGTGGTCCTGGGGACTGAACCCATGGATTTATGCATCCTAGTCAAACACTCTGCCAATTGAGCTGCATGAATTGTCAGTATGGCAATGGAGTTAGAAAGATAAAGTCAACATAAAGAAATAATTATCTCAGTCAAAGGAACACAGAAGGATAGAACTAAAGAGGAATATGCAAACTTTTTAAACTGTTTTGGTAATGTTTATTTCTTAAGAAAAGCCACTTTATGATCCTTATAATAGGGCAATCTATACATACATGCATATATAAATATATATGTGTGCATTTTAAAGCACTATATTTGGGTCCATGAACAAATAAATAGGAATTAAATTCCATTAATGTGCCTGCACTTTTTAGCATGAGTTTAGCAAATTTGCTTGGATGAAATGTATAGTGAGTGCTGTGGCTTTCGAGATCTAGTAGACAAAAACTGTCAAAATCTTGAGTTGTTAACAATATAAATATGAGTCCAGTACTATATAACAGACTGGATGGAAACACTGTTTATACCAGGCAGGAAAAAGGCTACAATTTATGAAGCCCTAAATGAGTCATCAAGGTTTGTCTTTATGGGGAAAGATAATATTAACAGCTGTTCTATTGGATTCCGTTTGCTCAATTCAATAGGACTTTTCTAATGGTTTATTTATTTAATATTTTACATCATGTAAATATTTTGGTCTGATTGTAATATGCATTTGGACTTCACATTTCAGGTTTATCTTTGGTGATGAGATGATTTTGTGTGTTCATTTTTTGATCCAAGGAAATTGTTGAAGCAGAGAAAAGCCATGTTCAAGAACAAATGGTGGGATAAATATCCAAGTGGATCACAATTCCCCCACTTCTTTGACATCCATGCCCTTTCACATCTAGCTTCTTATTTTTTTAAAAAAATATTTATTTATTTATTTGACAGAGAAAGAGGGGGAGAGAGAGAATGGGCTCACCAGGGCTTCCAGCCAATGTAAACAAACTCCAGTCGCCTGCGCCACCTTGTGCATCTGGCTAACGTGGGTTCTGGTTAACCAAACCTGGGTTCTTTGGCCTTGCAGGCAAATGCCTTAAACGCTAAGCCATCCCTCCAGCCCTAGATTCTCTTGTTAGCCAGGACAGACTAGATTATGCTCAGGCAAAAATGATTTCAGTGGCGTCAGAGTAAATGTTTATTTCTGCCTCTGCCACGTATCCTCGGTGGGTTGGCAAGAGGTTGCTCCATATAGTCACTGGGAGACCCACGGCCACAGAGGCTCCCTTACCGGGTAAGCAGCACTATTGAGAGAGTTGGTCCCTTCATTTACCACAGCAGGAAAGGAAACCTAGAATCCTGTGTGAAATTTTCTTCTCAGACTAGAAGAGACACACTTGTGGTTCACTAAATGGTCTTCCTGAAGCGGGTCCATGAGGAAAGCAATAAAGCTTGGGGAGGAAGTAGAATAAGACTATCATGACAGTCATACCAGGCACTGGAAATATTAAAAAGAACAGGGGAATCCCATCTAAAAGCGAAATGCACTTAAATTTCCCACCCTCTTTATTTAGATACCGGGCGAGGCACTTGCGAGAAGCTTTATTATGAACATTGTCTCCGGTGTCTGTAGTTATCTTCCCACTCACAGAAAGGCATGTCAAGAAGAATCGCACTTAGACACGTGGAGAGAGTCAATGTTAGCTCAGTTAACCTCTCAGTCCACACTGCCATGCCAGGGATAGGCCTTGGCAATCAAGAGGCATTGGGCTTTTAATTAAAACTGTGTTGTTCAAAAGGATCATGATGTTGTTTCCATAGGACAAACTTCCAGAGTGAAATTACTGATCAAGGTTTTCACTGGGAAGAGAAGGAAAATGTAATTTGCTGGTTAGAAGTGACACCAAATTCTACAAACAAACAAATATCTCTATTACTGTGAATAAGAGAGCACTTAAGGGGATCAGAAAACATCTTGAAAATGTTTCCAGAAAGGAGGTAAGGGCAAGGCACCACCACCAACAAAATCTACTTAGTCTCAGGAGCTGCTCCCCAGTACTTCACATCAGTCCCAGGACAGTGGAAACACAACCACTCCATTTTACAGATGGGGAAAAAAAAAATCAGGACTGGTGAGCTCATGAGATTAGCACAGATAAACTAACCAATCTAAGTGTGTTAGAACCCACCTTCTGCCCTCTTCGACTGCCTACAAGTAGCTTGGATGCATTGCTCTGGGACGGATGTGTGTCCTTGGGCCTCAGCTCTTGAGATGAGTGTGGTTTGAGAGTGGGCTCAGATTTCCCGCCTCGTTCCATCCGAGCAGTTGTGATTTGACCCACTGTAAGTGTGGTTTTCTGCATTTGATCTCATCTGAGCAAAAGGCAAATGTATAAAGTGTGTGAACTCTGTGGGGGTCATATCTTTTTCCAAATTCTTTTGAGTTCTAAAATCCCTGAATTTTGGGAGTGGCACTTACGCACCAAAGATGACAGATTGGATATCAATGAAGTAATTTTCTTCATTCTCTTTGAAAGTAAATTAAGGATAAAGAATTCCTTTGGCAGCCTGGAGAGATGGCTTAGTGGTTTAGTGCTTGCCTGTGAAGCTTAAGGACCCAAGTTCGAGGCTTGATTCCCCAGGACCCATGTTAGCCAGATATACAAGGGGGCACATGTGTCTGGAGTTCATTTGCAGTGGCTGGAGGTCCTGGCATGCCCATTCTCTCTCGTTCTCTCTCTATCTGTCTCTTTCTCTCTCTGCCTATTGCTCTCAAATAAATAAATAAAAATGAACAAAAAAATTCCTTTGGCATAAATTTATATTACTAACTTATGAAGAAAATAGTGAAGCTCAGTATCAGACTTTCTGTCCAAGTCATTTTGAATGCCCACTTTTTCTATCTGTAAAGTTTTTGTTGGTCAGGCATCCTGATAAGCATACCACCCTTGGCAAATTTATGGATTTTTCACATCTGAGGAAAAGATATGTAATAGTTTAATTAAATCTCCCCCTACTTACTCTCTCATGGTGCTTCTTAACCACATATTTCCCCTTTTTCTGCTGTCTGTGAGATGATAGAAATGACAGAAAGGAGAGATACTGCTTGGGCTGTGCAAATGCTTGTCTATAAATTAATCTTAAATTAATCTAGAAAACATTAAATTAAACAAATATTTAATGAAGTTTCACTTTTAGGAAGTAAATTGTGACTCAGTTCAGTGTTTCAATACAGGTAGCTGTGGTAATTAGATACCACACTGGCAGTTTAACTGTATCAGAATGCCATAGTTAAGGATTGTTTGGTATTTCTCATTTTCTAAACTGGAGATGAAACTTCTTTTCTGAGACATTTATAGATCTTTGCTGTTACATAAATCACTTCTCTACCTAAGTCCCCAAAATGGGCAGACATATGCCTTGCAGATGATGCAACAAGGAGGGTCCCACTGGTAAGCTCTCCCATGACTGGAGTTCAGGGTGCCAGGAGTGTTTGAGAGTTCATTTCCATGGCCATGATGTCCCCTTCAGGTTTATGTGTTCAATACTTGGTCCCCAACTAGTTTTGGAAATGTTAGGGGGTGGGACCTACATCTTGTCCCAGGGCCCTCTCTGTTCTGTTTCCTGGGTGCCATCAGGTAACCAGCCTGTGCCACATGCTTCTGCTGCCATGATGCTCAGAAACAGATCTGTGTAACTATGTAGAGAACCTTGTGAATTTTGAGAATAACTACTTCCTTTATGTTACTCTCTCAGGAATTTTAGTTACAACTATAGCAAAGTAACCAACACAGGACTCTATATTCAAAATTTGGTTGGAATGTTGAGACTGATGACACCATACACAAACACACACACACACACACACACACACACCCCCCAAAACAGTATGAAAACCTCTGTTACACACTTAATTGAAATTTCTGGGGAAGATACAGGCAGGTTGCCCACACAAGTCTGACTGACATGGCTTGAGAAACACAAAAGAAAGCCTGACAGATTTTCCTTAGGGTGAAGGATGGTTGTGGAAAATATTCCTAAGACCCAGTAGAACTACAGGTCAGAACAAGTCTGACTGAGGTACTTACATAGTGTTTTCTGGGCCAAGGCTAGAACAATATGAGGTCTATTGCATAAGATTTCGGGAAATCCTCATGTCTGCTTAGTTACATAATCTTTACCTACAGGGTTTTCGACAGGAGCTGGGTAGCAGATATCTTAAAAGTGACTCACTTGGGCTGAAGAGATGGCATAGCGGTTAAGCGCTCGCCTATGAAGCCTATGGACCCCGGTTCAAGGCTTGGTTCCCCAGGTCCCACGTTAGCCAGATGCACAAGGGGGCGCACACGTCTGGAGTTCGTTTGCAGAGGCTGGAAGCCCTGGCGCGCCCATTCTCTCTCTCTCCCTCTATCTGTCTTTCTCTCTGTGTCTGTTGCTTTCAAATAAATAAATTAAAAAAAAATTAAAAAAAAAAGTGACTCACTGACAGGGTGTGGAATGTTTTATGTTTATGACTGAGAGCATTCTCGCTCTACTAATCACAGAGAAGGTAGTGATGCTTATAACATACCAACCCTTGAGGGATTATTAAACTAGATGTATTTATTTAGTCTTGTAATTGCAAATTAGGTAGTTTTCTTATTCTCTTTACCTATCTTGCTTCCCTTCTTCCTTCCTTTCCTTTTTTCCTTCTTTATTCTCGTCCTCCCTCCTCCTCTCCATCTTTCTTTTTTCCCTCCCTTCTACATTTTCCTGTTTCTATAAGGCAAGGAGCAAGGAGGTGAAGGTATGAGGATGGTAGATGCAATATATCTGGATTTGACAGTTTCGCTTTTTAACTTTTCTACTCTCCACTATAAAATGATAATAATATAAATTTAGCTTGTTTTACTTCATGTATCCTTAGAAAACCTTGTGCTGTCAACCTTCCTAGGTCTTTTATCTGGATATGAAGCTTCTCTGGAAACCACTGTGCTGTAATCCAGCTTCAGTTGGCAGGCAAGATGCTGTCTGTTCAGGGGAAAATGAGGTGCAAATCAGGGAAGAAAAAGAAATGGAAATATTTGAGGAAAACATTGGCCATCTTTGAAAAGGTAGGCATAGTGTCTTCTAAATTGTTCAATTAACCCTGAAAAAAATCAGAGGGGTATTTGCATTGTGAAAAAACAGAAACAAAATCGTAAATTAGGAAGCAGCTGATCATATTGCCAGGGTTCCCATTATGGCTAATTATTGGTTAGTGACATGACATTTAACAAGGTTTGGTGGTGGCTTCCCCTTTTCCTCGATTCAGAAGGTTGTTTTTCAGACAGACCTGTCTGAACAGGCAAGAAGCCAAACACAGAGCCCAGGAAGGGCAGGGCCAGCATGATGACACTCTGCCATGTAGAAAAGGGGACGTCAGCTTGGGTAGGAGCTTTCCAACTTCATGGCAGTGACAACAGTTTTGGGTATCACCTCAGGTGAAACCAGGTCTCTGCATTTTAAGATTGCCCTGGTAGTGTGTTCTTTTGTTTAATGGATTTCCTCCTGGTAGAGGCATGCCATATTGTGTCTTTTACTACCATATCATCAGGACAATTTATGTCGATTCCTGGAAGAATCCTACTATCCAAATGAATTAAGTGTTCATGTTTTTAGAGCAAGTTTCCCTAGTGAATTTGAACGAATCATAAATAAAATGCATATTTTTGGGGGTGCTTAACTGCCTTTAGAAAGCTGTGGTTAAGGGAGTCTAAGGCCTGAAAAGGTGAGAAAAATTTTCTAGTTTACTTTAATAATATACTTTTGTAGCATCTACCACATCTAAGAAAGACACCATGCTAGGTGTTATGACATACAGGCATGGACCCTCAGGGTTTGACAGCCTGGTTGACATTGATTGTGTTTGTGTGTGTGAGGACAAGAGCATAGGCTGAAGCAAGACACTGGAGCTCAATGCAGTGCTAAATAAGGGAGCGCGGAGAATGTTCTTAGCTGGGTTGTATAAAAAGGGCCTAGAGCAGTATTTCAGCAAGAGGCTATCACTAAAAACATGGAAGGGGGTACAGGGGCATTGACAGGCTGAGCTATCACTTAAAACACATCAGATTCTCCCAAAGTTGGAAAAGGGAGCTTGAAAGTTTTGGAACTAAGGAGAAAAACATTTCACCTAGTCATGACAGTGTATGAAATTAGAAGCTCTATGAAGACCTTGATTAAAATTTATAATAATCACAACTGGGAAATAAAAGTAAGGTCAACCATGCTATATGCCAACACTGTATACTAAGAAAGCAGATTTGTCTGTGTAAGAAGAAACCACCAATTATACTGCAAACCTTGTGAGCATGGAGCAGAGAAGGGGCCAGCAGTAAACTGGAGTGAGAAAGCCTTTGTGCACACTCTGTGTTAGAGCCTTGTTTAGGAGGATCTGTGTTCAATGCTTGCTTGGGAGCAGGATAAACCTTCCCTGAGACACTTTACCTATACAAATACTTTTTTATAATGCTATCAAAATGGGGAAATTGTAATAATGTATTAACTCTGTCTCACCACCCGATAATCTAGTCCTTCTGGCCTAGCAAAGAGGGTCAAAGGCTTGAATATGGAGATATTAGGTTAAGATATATTCTCTTCTGTGATTATAATTAATGATTAAGCTTTCATGTGAAGCATTTATGGACAAATTAGGGTCTCCTCTAGATTGAGTTGTATCTTTCAAATAAATAAATTCTAGTCTTAATCTCTGATGCCTATGAATGCAACTATTTGGAAATTGGATTTGTATTGGGTTGAGCCCTCATCCAACATCTTGTTCCTTTTTAAGGAGACAGAGACTTGGTGACACATAGGAAAGGCCATGTAGCCACAGGTACAAAGATTGGAGTGGTCAAGTGGGAAGTCACAGAATTCCGAAGTTTACCACCTCCAGAAATTAGAAGAATAAAGGGAACGGTAGTCGATCACAATAGTTAGCTTGATTGGATCACCTAGGAGACAGGTCTCTGTGAGATTTTAGATTAGGTTAATTCAGGTGGGAAGACCTAGTCTAAATGGAGGTGGCACCATCCCATGGGCTGGGGTCCCAGACTAAGTGAAAACAAGGAAGGAAGTTGAATACCAATGTCTCTCTCTTCCTCTCCTCTCTCTCCATCCTGACTGGGGGGGCAATGTGACCCACTGCCCCACACTTCTGTCTCCATGACTTCCTGCCATGATGGACCATATCTTTGCGTTATGAACCACACCAAACCCTTCCTTCCTTAAGGTACTTTTGTCAGGTAATTTTTCACAGCAACGAGAAAACCATTATAAAGGACTTTATCTACACAGTCAGATGGGGCATGACCTGCTGACCCCTTTGACTTCTGGACTCCAAAGCTGCGAGACAACTAGTTTCTGTTGTTTTAAGTCATTTTGTTATGTCAGCTAGGGGGACCTAATACAGGCTCTTCATAGTGTCGTGTTGAAGCAACTGGCTCCACATCCTTAGCATCACACCTACTTCTACCCATGTGGACCACTTGAGAAGCCCAGCTCTACCCTGTACCAGTTTCTGTAAGAGATCCTACCACAAAAAGGACATTGCCATTTTTTGGCATATTTTAATGAAATTTTGGGAGTCATCAGAAGGGAGTCACATTGTAATTCAGAACGCTGGAATTCTACTGTAACAATTTTATTTTCAGACCATTAATAAGTAAAATAAAGGTTAGTTGAACACAAATCCTATGATACTGTGACAGTTTGATAGCCGAAAGTGCTACCGACTAATGATTGGGTAGCACATACAGTGGAGATACTCTGGACAAATGAGTAAGTTAAGTCAAAGCAGGAGAGAATGAGGCTCATCAAGCTAATTGGAATGGGGAACCGTTTGAAAATGATGGTTTGTTTACTTACATAATATTTCATTTAATGTTTTCAGGTCAAGGTTGACCACAGGCCATAGAAACTGTGGAAAGTGAAATGTGGATAAAGCCATGCTACTATAAATTTGTTTTCCTAGGCTACATGTAGTAGTCATAGAATGCTGTTAGTCCTTGAAGATGTGCTTCCTTATGAAGGAATGCATGTTTTCTAATACAGACTCATCTTTTGGAGGACTTTGCTGGATGAAATTGCTCCATGGCATTACAACTTGGCTATTCCATATTTAGAAGAGAATAAAAGGAGTCTAAGAGATGAGGTGATCTCTGACCAAAGTTTGGCTTTTTTGTTTTCACTGATAGCCCATAGAAGAATCAGTTTATTCTATTTTACTTCATTCTGAAGAGCCTGTATTCTCATTTCAAGCCTTATCTCTTTTTTTTTTCAATTTTTTTGTTATTTTTGTTTTTATTTATTTGAGAGAGACAGAGAGGGACAGAAAGAGGCAGATAGAGGGAGAGAGAATGCACACACCAGGGCCTCCAGCCACTGCAAATGAACTCCAGACACATGGGCCCCCTTGTGCATCTGGCTAACGTGGGTCCTGGGGAGTCGAGCCTCAAACCGGGGTCCTTAGGCTTCACAGGCAAGCACTTAACCACTAAGCCATCTCTCCAGCCCCCTTATCTCTTTTAATAGCCCTTTCTTGATAGCCTAGCCACCTTTCACCTCCATACGTCTCTAGTGTCCCATTGACTAAGCACTGTCAAGCCCCAGGATCTTCAAGTATCTCAGTGATATTCTCATCTTTCAATTCTAGATGCATTATGGGACATGGGTTTTACGTATAAAAAGATCTAAGCAGAGGATGAGGGAACTGGGTCGATAGCTAATTAAAGTGTTATGGTAGTAAAGTCTTTTAGGATTTTTTTTTTTTTATATATATTAAGGTGCTTTAATCAATTGCCACACTTCACCTAGTCCATCATTTGATGAACATGGTTGAATTGACCTGATTAATACTAATTAGTTTTTGCACATAAGTAGGTCTATGGTGCATTGAAGATATGATTTTTATACATGTACATGAATGTGATTTAAAACGACGTACTTCCAATCTGGAGTCTTAAGTCATAGTTGGTTTCTTTGTCACAACTCTGTTCACATGTTTAAGGATCAAAAAATGTTGTAGAAAAAGATTATTGCTAGAAAAAATAGCAGATAAATAAAACTCATATATGTAAAATCAAGGGAGATGCCAAGACAGAATAAACAGGATCTGTCCTGACAACAGATTGTGGTGTATGCTACAGTAGATCCCAAACTCTCAAACCAGCATTACATCTATACCCAAGAGTGCATTCATGGTACAGAGTGACTGCTAGTGCATTCAGTGAGGCACTCTTTTGTCTACAGAGAACTCAAAAACAATTAAAAACGCAACAGCAAGTCTGCTTTCTAGAAAACAAGGATTTTTACTATATATTTTTTGAGCAAAAGATAGAAACAGAGACAGAAACAGAGAGAGAATGACAGGTGCATACAACACTTTGTGTGTCTGGCTTTACATGGGTACTGGGGAATTGAACCTTAGTTGTCAGGATTTGCAAGCAAATGCCTTTAACAACCATGTCATCTTCCCAGTCATCAGTCTAGCTTCTCGTGCTTTTCATAACTGTTTGTCCTAAACTCTGAACTCATCCTGCATCTGTGGAATAAAGCCTACTTGATTGTGGTATATGAGCTTCTCTATGGATTCTAGAATTCTGTTTGTAAGTATTTTATTATGAATTTTTGCATCTATGATCATTGGGGAGATTGGTCTGTGATTTTCTATTTTGGTTGTGTCTTTATCTGTTTTTGGTATCAGAGTAGTACTGACTCCATAAAAAGCATGAGAGTATTCTTTCCATTTTTATCTTATGGAATAGCTGGAGCATGGTTTTAGTTCTTTAAAATTCTGGTAGAATTTTGCTGTGAATTCACCTGGGCTTTTTTTAGTTGGGACATTTTTATTTTCAGTACTGCTTCAATCTTTTTATGGATCTGTTTAAATTATTGATCTCATCTTGATTTAATTTTGGTAGACCATGTACATCTAGAAATGTATCCATTTCTTTTTAGTTATTCAATTTGATTTAATATAGATTTTTAAAGTATGTCTTTTTGATGATTTGAGTTTTGTTGGTATCTGTTGAAATATCTCTTATTTCATCTCTAATTTTATGTTTGGGTCTCCCTTGTCTTTCCTTTTCGAATTTTTTGAAAATAATTCATTGATTTATGGGGGGCGGGGTGGGAACACAAGGGACTCCAGCCACTGTAACAAACAAACAAAAAACTCCAGACACATGTGCTACCTTCTGCATCTGGGAAGTGGGGAAATCAAACCTGGGTCCTTAGGCTTCACAGGCAAGAGGCTTAAATGCTAAGCCATTTCTCCAGCCCTCTCTAATTTTTTAATGTAAGCACTTAGACCTATAAATTTTCATCTTATTCCCATCTTCACTGTATCTTATAGGCTTATTTATTTTGTATTCTTATTTTTATTCAATTCTCCAATTTGTAGTTTTGAGATTTCTGCTTGATATCTTCAGTGACTTATTCACTTTATATGACTTGAATTTTTGTTTTTCTCTTCTTGTGGCTTTCAGTTTCCTTTCTTTGTTCTATATATTTAAAGTTTTTATTATAACAGGGTGTGGAGAGTTTCCTTTCTAGTCTTATCCATTTGGTGTTTGGTATGGGCACCTGTTTTCCTAGACTTCAAAAGTTTTCTTCCATAACTTAATTGAAAATATTTTCTATTTGCTTTGTCTGAAGCTTTTCTTCTTATATTCCTAATATCTGTTAATTTGTTTTTTTCAGAGTGTTCCAAATGTTTTCTATGTCATGTTTATTCCTTTATTCCTTTTCTGAACTTGGCATTTATTTTGGTTACTTGGTCTATTTCTTCTATCTTTTTCTCAAGTCCTGGTATCCTGTCCTCAGCAGAGTCTACTCTATGGTAAGGTTTCCAGGGAGCTTTTATTTGCCTTACTGCATTTTTCATTTTGGTTTGGTTTTCCTCAGCATCTCCACATCTTTCTTTAACTCCGTTCATGTCCTAGTTTGACATCCTCATTTCCTTCAGCTGTTTGTGTTCTCTTGGGGTCAATCAGGCATCTGTTGTCTTTTGAATTCACTCAGGTGTCTATTGAATTCTTTCAGTTGTTTGTACTCCGTTGGATTTCACTCAGGCATTTATTCACAACTTCTTTAAGTGTGTTGTACATATTTGTCATAATTGTGCTTTTCAATTCTTTGTTTGGCATTCCCTCGGCCTACCTGTCATGGGAGTCCTCTATCATAGCAGTGGGCATTCTTGGTAGGATGATATTGCTTTGGTTTTTGGATTACTGGTTTTGCATTGCAATTTGCTCATCTTGAGATAGTGCATTGGTGTGCAATTCAGGGATTTACACCAAGTAGCAGCAAGGTCAGAGGAGTGGTTTAGGGCTAGGGAGGAGGTTTGGGCTCATACCTGGTGTCCCCAGTACAGAGAGTAGTAGAGGGATATACACAGGGGGAAGGCGTGGGGTCACATGTGGCACTACAGCATGGCAAGTGTGGGAAGGGTGTGGAGTGGCACAATGTGGGCTCACCCTCCAGTGAGTGGCGTGTGGGGTTGTGCAGAGCAGGAGAGTGGGCGAAATGTCACACCTGGTTAAATGGGAGAGGCACAGAGCAGGAGGGTGCGGTGGGAGCAGTGAAGTCACAGGCAGTGACATGGTGCAACTGTGCAAGTGGGAAGGACATAAGAGGGAAGACTTATGCACAGGAGGGTGCTGAGTAGAGGCAGACTCACCCCAGGCACCATGGCCCAAACCTTGCCATTCCTTTTGTAAAACCAAAAGCAAAGCCTTTGGGAATGTGTGATGCATACCAGACTCTCATCAGGAATACCTGTAGGGTCAGTACTATCATTGCTCGCTCAGGGCCCACTTTCCCATATGTGGTGGTTTGAATGTAAAGGGCCCTCATAAGCTCATGTGTTTGAATACTTGATCCTCAGCCCTGTGGGAAGTGGAGCCTAATTGGAGGAAGTGGACCACTGGGGGTGGGCCTTGATGGTTTTAGCCAGGCCCCACTTCTCTGTTCTTCCTGTTTCTCACCAGCCAGGGTGACTGAGGCTTCCAATTCAGGCCTGCCATGCTTTCCTTGCTAAGATGGATCTCACCCTCTGGAACTGTAAGCCAAATTAAACCCTTTTCCATCCATGAGATGGTTTTGGTAGGGTATTTTGTCCCAGCAATGGGAAAGTAAGTGATACACCAGAGTAGAGCATACCTATAATCCCACAACTGGGGAGTCTGAGCAAGGAAGATCATGGCTTGCACATCAGTCTGGCCTACACAGTGTGTGCCATGCCAACTTGGGCTGCATAATATGTCCTGTCTCAAAAAATAAAAGATAAAGGCCTGAATATGAATATGAATATCTCCCATCAGCTCCTGTGTTAGAATGACACAGGAATTTTGGGTTCCTTGGATGCCAATGCACCAACAATTTTGGATGTTCCCAGATCCTTGTCCTATGAATTTGAGTAATGAAATCCATGGGCCAGAGGATAAGGTTCAGAGGACTTTTATTATAGTTTAAAATTTTAGGATGGCAAAGAGAAGGGGGTTTAAGCCTAGAATATAAGAGAGGGAAGAAGTCAGAGCTCTTGCCCAGGGAGATAAGGGGAGGTGGTTGTTGAGAAGCCCATCTTGGGGCTCAGATCTGTTTTTTTTTTTTTTTTTTTTTTTTTTTTTTTTTTTTTTGTTTAGTAGGGAGTGGCTATGTAAGGAAGATGGAGTTGGTATGTTAGCTTTGCCAGTAATCTTGGTTAAGCATCAGATTTTTTTTGTCTACTAGAAAGGATGCAAACTTAATCTAGAAATCTTTCCTGGAGGGTGTAACATCCAGGTTTCTGCAAGCTTAGTGACATTTCCTGCTTTTAGGCAAGGAATAAAAATACATTACTTTTGGGGTTCTGTCACCCTGACTGCTTATAGCTAATTTCTGTCTCCTATCATAAACACTTGGTCCCCAGCTGGTGGCTGTTTTGTGGGAGATTGTGAAACCTTTTGGACATGGAGCCTAGCAGATAGATACAGAGTCATAAGCATGGGCCTTGTGAGCGAAGGGGAAGAAGGCTCCTTCCCATTTGGCTCTCTGCTGCTTGATGTGCCATGATGTAACAAGCTGTGCCACGCACTCCTGCCAGTGCAGATTGAACCCCAGCTACCATGCCTTCCTGCTATGCTATCCCCTAAAATCGTGAGCCAAAAGAAACCTGTCCCCCATGTAAGTTGTTTCTGTCAGGTGTTTTGTCCCAGCAGTGAGTAACTAATACAAATGTAGAGATGTTCTCACATTGTACCAGCAGGCGTAGGTGTCAAAGATGCTCACACGCACCTGGGTGCTGAGCTTCCTGTACCAACTGGCTTTCTTTGAACTGCTCTATGAACTGCAGGGAGTATGACTTTCCGAGGCTGAGCCTGAAAGTTTGCCAAGCTGCTCTATTTTCCTGACAGACTGAAGAACTTACTGGGGCTATAATGAAAGGCACACTGCTATTGCTGTCATGTCAAAAACGCTGCAGCCGGGAAAGGCGACATGATTTCATGGCTAATGATTCACTCCCTAATATCAGTGTGGGCTGCAGTGAGGATAACCAAGTTGAGCTGTCTTAGATCAAATGATTCAATTAGGCCAGCTGTCCCTATTTGTCATGGCTCAACTCGCTTTCAAATTACCTTTCCAAAGTGCATACGTGCCTTAGCATAGAAGTTAACAGCTCAACTGTTTTACAAGAAAAAAAAAAAAAAAGATACTTAGAAGCAAGTTACCTTTTCTTCTTTTCATCCACACAGCTTCTCTGCACTCTCCGGCCCTTTCTCCTGGGAAGTCCCGGATGTGTTTGCTCAGCTCGCCCTGCTGCATTCTATTGTCAGAGGAGTTTGGCCACAGAGGGCTGGTTAGATTTTTTTTTTTTATTCTAAAACCCATTCTAAAAACCACTGATCCAGGAATCTCTAAATTACTAAGGGAAGAAGGGCCAAGGTTAAGAAGTTTTTCTGATTAACTTCCAATCCCTTCACTGGCAGTTGAACAAATGCTGGGTCACAGAGCAGAGACTCAGGGATGACAAGTGTTAAACCAAAACACTTGAGACCAAGGGCTCCCTGAAATAAAAGGGTTTGCTGATCAGTTCCAGATGCTAGTCCCAAATGGGGCCAAGTTCTGGACATGTTCCCCAGCCTACCAGTGGCAGGTCTAGTTAGCATGGAGAAAATGTCCGCTGGACCAGAGCTAGGAACATTTTTTTTTTAATATATACTCAAATTTGGAGAAAGGAAAGAATGGTTACTTACATTTAACATACATTGTCTATGGATAAGAAGGTCTGGGATTATGTGAAAGGGGAAAAGCTTTCATAAGAAGTTAGTCTATAGAAGTCATTGTAACTAATGGATTGATTGGGAGTGTATGCATATATCTTGTGTCTTAGTTTACAATGCAAATTAAAGCTTTTAATATATACCTAAAATGATATTTGTTTCTCAGGGTGCTAGCTTGTGTGTTAATCTCTCCACCCTTCCATTTTCTAGTGCTTGTAATTAAATTTAAGACAATTCAGATTTTTTTTCCATAAGAATTAAGTTGGGGAGGGTGGCATGGAAGATGGTTCAGTGGTTAAAGGCACTTGCTTGCCAAACCTGCTGGTCTAGGTCCAACACACACACACATACACACACACACACACACACACACACACACACACACAAATATATTTTTTAAAAGAAGTGAGCTGATGGAGCTGAAGGTGTGTCTTAGTGTTAGATCCCATGATTTGCATGTACAAAGCCATGGGTTCAATCTCTAGTACAAGAAAAAAATAATAAAAGGCCAGGCATGGTGGCACAGGACTTTAATCCCAGCACTGGGCAGAGGCAGAGGTAGGAGGATCATAGTGAATTCAAGGCCACCTTGAGACTACATAGCAAATTCCAGGTCAGCCTGGGCTAGAGTGAGACTCTACCTAAAAAACAACAGCATCTCACTTTTGGTAGAGAATATTCTATTTTCCGATGGCAGTGACCTTGGGACGACTTAGAAGGTATTATGGTGATGGAAAGAAATGACCGCAGTGTTCAGTACTTCAATATCTCTATCACAGCTTCCAAGGCTCAGGGTCTAATGTGGAAGAGGTGGTGGAAAGCATGTAAGAGCCAAAGGAAGGGTAGGACTCCATACAACATGCTCCTTCCAGATACAAAATGGCCTGGGTATCCATGGCCTCATAGTGCCACACACTACCAGCACAAGACCATCATAAGAGGAGGAAAAGACCATGACATCAAAATTAAAAGAGAGACTGTGATGGGGAGGTGATATGATGGAGAATGGAGTTTCAAAAGGGAAAGTGGGGGAGGGATGGTATCACCATGAGGTATTTCTTATAATCATGGAGGTTGTTAATTAAAATATTGAAGAAAAAAAAAACAACCACAAAAAAGAATAAAGGAAGGAAGGAAATAAAAGAATAAAAGGAAGGAAGAAAGAGGGAGGGAGGGAGAGAAGGAAAAAGGAAGGAAGGAAGAAAGGAAGGGAGGGAGGGGGAAAAGTTGGAGCCTCACGTCAAAAGAAGTCATTGTAAGAGACTGTGCTATAATTGACTTTCATTGTGAAGAATTCAAAGTCTTAGTGTTTCTTTAAAACAAACAAACAAACAAACAAACAAACAAACAAACAAACAAACAAACTTTGCCAGGCGTGGTGGTGCATGCCTTTAATCCCAGCACTCAGGAGGCAGAGCTAGGAGGATCGCGGTGAGTTTGAGGCCACCCTGAGACTATTCCAGGTCAGCCTGAGCTAGAATGAGACCCTAACTCAAAAAACCAAAACAAAACCCTTTATTTTTATTTATTTGAGATGGGGGGGGGGCAGAGAGAGAATGGGCACACCAGGGCCTCCAGCCACTGCAAATGAACTCCAGATGCATGCACCCCCTTGTGCATCTAGCTTACATGGGTCCTGGGGAATTGAACTGAGGTCCTTTGGCTTTGCAGGCAAATGCCTTAACCTCTAAGCCATCTGTCCAGCCCAAGTCTTAGTGTTTCTATGTGAGATATGTGCATAGTTCCTCCCTATGGGGGAAAATGACTGTCCTGCCAGTAAGCACTAATAACAATAACATTAACAGACTTGCAGGACTCACTTCAGGACTCTAACTACTGCTCTGAGAATGGGTCCTGAATCCTTCCCCAGCCCTGGGAGGAGACATGACATCCTGATTGCCCAGAGAGTTCTTCACTATATGGTAACTGTTACTAGGGGGCTGGAGAAATGGCTTAGAGGTTAAGGCACTTGCCTGTGAAGCCTAAGGACTCAGGTTTGATTTCCAAATACCCATGTAAGACAGATGCACAAGGTGGCTCATGTGACTAGAGTTCATTTACAGTGGCTAGAGGCCCTAATGTGTTCTCTCTCTCTCTCTCTGAAATAAATAAATTGATTAAATATTTTTTTTAAAAAAACCCTGATTCTATGAATATTAGGCCTTGAAAGATGACTGTGTATCGGGAGGCTTCCTGATAATGAACAAGGACATACCATTGCTCCTCCTGTATAAGTGAATCCAAATAGGCCTGTCCATCGCCTGGACAAGAAAATGTCCTGTAAGAAGGCTGCCTATTCCAGAGACATTAGAAATAATATAAAGTCTGCCTAAAATGCAAATTGACACCACAACGGTCCCTTTGGCCACTGTCTCCCATTCCTGGAGGTGTGCTTTCCTCTGTCCTACAATAAACTACATCCTTCCTTTATCATGCACTGGGGGTATCCTATGAATTCTTCACAAGGTCTGGGGAGCCAGAGGGAGCCAGCAGAAGATACCAGTGACACTGTCACAAATAGTTCGACTAAAGGAAGGAGCCAGGAATATGTGCTTCCTGGCCTCTGTGTGAAGAGCCCTATACAGAGTTTGGAAAAACGGCACAAAATGGCTGATTTCTCATCTACAGAGTATTGCAACCAGTGACTGCTGTCTTGTACTTTTTTGAGAAACCATGACCATCAGAAAGGGAAAAAAACAAATAGAAATAAGCCTAGAGTAGAATGACTAAGATGGGCAATGTTGCAGTCAGGCTCACATTGCTGGCAGAAATCACCAACCAAGAGCAGCTTTTGGGAAAAAGGGCTTATTTTGGCTTATAGACTCAAGGGGAAGCTCCACGATGGCAGGCAAAATGATAGCATGAGCAGAAGGTGGTCATCACCTCTTTGCCAACATCATGTAGACAACAGCAACAGGAGAGTGTGCCAAACACTGGCAAGGGGAAGCTGGCTATAATACCCAAAAATACCCACCCCCAATAATACACTGCCTACAGGAGGCTTTAATCCCCAAATCTTCATCAGCTGGGAAACTAGCATTCAGAACACATAAGTTTATGGTGGACGCCTGAATCAAACTATCACAGGCAAAGTAGCAGAAGGTTTGATTTAAAGATTACAAAGTGAAAGAAAAATAAAACTATTTCCTTCATTAAAAAAACAACAACAAAAAAAAACACAAAAAACTAAGGATGGGGATCTGACTGGTTGAAAACCAAAAGGTCGAGGTCCTGGTAGTGCACTGCCAGGTAGACCCTGTACTGGTTACTGTTAGTCGTTTCTTCTCTTGACTCCTGAGTTTTCTCATTTGTAAATCAAAGTCTGGGGTCGGCACCATTCACCTTCTGTCCCATCCTGTTACCACAATCGTTTCCAGCAGCAACTTTTCTACCAATTTCCATGTTCCCCTAACTAGGGGAACACCTGCCTAGAGACATAATTAACCTAATTTCCACCCTGTAGGGTGTTGCTGTGCTGGGATGGACATACCAAAACCTAAAATAACTCTCAGCCCTGGCTCCAACCTCACATGCAGGTCACTACCACATGACTTCTATTTCCTCACTCTGCCTAGTCCTCCTTCCCAGCTCCCTGAAGTCTAGGGCTTCTGTGTCCTTGGTCCAGCTTGGTACCTCCTCTCCTAATATTAGCAGTGATAGGCTCTGCGGTCTTGAGGACGTCTATCTGACAGGGCAGAGTGCAAGGGTGTCTTGGAATTCAGTTTACCTCCTGGGAGACTTGAGGACTTCCCTTTACCGTCTGGTGACTAGGGCAGGTGAAAGTGTTACAGTGAACAGAATGTCAAGTAAGGAGCCTGAGTGGGACATAGGAGGCTCTCATGGGGTACCCAGCTATTTCCTTTGCTCCTGGGACTGCTACTTTGGTACCAGCAGGCCAGCCAGGGCTCACTGCTGTTGCTGCTTCTTTGAGCGAGAAGCAGATGGGAAATCCCTCACTCTACCTGCTGAGAGGGAGTCTGAAAAGACTGACATAGGACTCTTATCACAAATTTGTGATAATCTTACTGCAAATCAGTTATGCTGTGGTTTGAATGGGAAATGCCCCCCCCCCCCCACCAATTGGTTTGTGTTGGGGCAGGTCCTTGAGCCTTTAGGAGGTAGAACCTTGCCAGAGGAAGTGGGTCACAAAGGGTGCATCTGGTGATTTTGTGATCCAGCCCCACTTCCTGTGTGCTCTCTGCCTCACACCCAAATACAGCACAATCAGCTCTGCTGCTCTGGCCAGGCATACTTTCCCTGCCACAATGGTCTCTACCCTCTGGAATGGTAAACCAAAATAAACTCTTAATTTCTTCTGGTCAGGCCTTTGTTCACAGCAATGAGACTGTCACGCAGCAGTGTTTATATCAAGGACCTGGAAATTAAGTATCTGTTAAGGAGAACGCGTTGGGAGGCATGAACTTGATCAGTACAGCCCCCCGTACATCGTTGTCTACAGCCCTTCTGGAGCCTCTCATGTGTGGCAGGGTCCTCTTGAAGTCTGGCCCACCCACTTGGAGGCAGTGGCATAGCCATTTTGTACCCTGGATATGTGGTCATATTGTTCATCTTTTAGTCTTTTGGGGTTCAGGGTGAGTTTTTATCCCTCTAGGAGGCCTTTCTACCTCCCTGTCCCCATGAGTCTGACCACAGTGCTCTCTCTGCCTTCTCCTTCAGAACACCAAGCTCCTGTGGCAGCTCTCTTGCCCATTCCCTACTTTGTTTGCTTACTCCTCTGGCTCTCTGGATCTTTGAGCCTAGGGAGTAGGTGTTGCTTACTCTCTACCTCCAGGACATCTGACTAGCGTATCTGAGATAGTGAACTCTCCATTAGTACTCACCAAATGAATGAACGTGAATGAATTTATCACATTCCCAAAGGCTGGGAGAGGATATGGCTCATTAAGTAACACTGCTTTCTGGTGCTTGAAGAACTCAAAACAGCTTTGATTCAAAATGTTGGCAAAATAGACTGCCTCCACTATTTTGACTTTTTCAGAAATGAATTGATGAGGTAATACATTTTGAAGCCATGCCACAGACATATACCATGCTGTGCTTTTGAAACTGAAGTATGACAGGGACTTTGTGCTTCTGGCTTGTGTCCTTGTCAAAGTTAAAAGGAATTTTCTTACTTGGTCTCATCCTAGAAACAGCAGACCCAAGAAGTGGATTCTTCTTTGGTGATTAGTTTTTCACCCTTTATGAGTGTGGGAAGAGAATTGGCACACGAAAGCACATAATCCACTATAAGGAAGCAGACAGCCAGGCCATCCTTGGTTATTGTAGCATTCCCTTTTTTAACATTTACAAAGAATGGTCTCTATTGCCAAGTTCATGTGCAAGGTCTTGGTGGTCCCCAAGCACCTAAACTATAGCCTTGTACTTGTGGAGATGTTAGGTTGAAAAATGACCCATGACTTCCGGTTAAGATGGCGGCTTAGGTACCACGCCAAAGCAGCCTAGCGGGGAAAAAGACCGAAAAAATTCAGCAAAATACACACTTTTAAGAAGTCAGGTGTATAGGAAATCGAAATGGCAGTGGAGAAGTAGAAGACATCCAGAGCCTGCACAGGCTGGCAAAAGCGGCCCCGGCTGGTCTGAGGCAGCAGTGCGCCAGAAAGCCACCAGGCTTGGCTCCAGACGCAGGAAAAACCAGGTTAGGGGAGCTAACACTCACACCGGCGCTCTCTGCAACTCAAGAAACATGAAGGGAGGGCAGCAGTGAGCAACAGAGGAGCAGACCACAAGGTAGGAGAACATGTGGAAGAGCGAGAGAGCTAGAGCAGCTACGGCTCCCCCCCCCCCCCACCTGTGCAAAGCGCCAGTGAACAGAGCAGTGGTCCTGGGACCCAGCCATGCCAACTTGACCTGACAGCGGGACCCAAGCAGGATCAGAGTCTGGCAGCAACATCAGCAGCTCCGGCACCAGCAGCAATGGCCCCAGAAATGGCAGATCCAGTAGCAGCAGCAGTGGCAGATCCAGGAGCAGCAGCTTCAGAGGCAGCGGTCATTGATCCAGCAGCAGCAGTGGAGGATCCAGCAGTGGCAGCTAAAGCAGCAGCAGCAGCGGTGGACCCAGCAGAGGTGACAGACCCAGAAGTGGCAACTTTAGCAGCAGCGGCAACAGATACAGCAGCAGCAACTTCAGGAGCAGCAGTGGTGGTTCCAGCAGTGGGGATACCGATCTGCAGGGCCACAGTTATCTGGAGTTCGTTTGCAGGCTTGGCTTGCCCTGCAGGAAAAGCCAGTGCCCAGCTCCAGAAATCAGAACAGCAGCCCAATGACCCAGGCAGCAACTTTACTGAGAACAAAATCATCCAAAAAGGTAACTGGGATTGCACCAGGGAAAGTTCTTACTTGGTCACAAGTTGACTTGGATCCCTCAACAGACCAGAAATCTTAACCTCTTTGTTGATAGAGGATCTGGTTGTTATAATTACTCTTGCATAAATACTCGGTGCTGTTTTTTGATTGAATGTGTACAGTGTTTAGAAATTTTAGAATCTACCTGTATTTTATTCCACTCAGCCTATTTGAATACTCCCGTATCAGGGAAACTCAACCCCTAGGAACACATTTGTAGATACTCTGAGAGTCTTAAGAGCCATACCTAGCACCTTAAGCTCCTACCCTGAACATATATAACATCAAATCAATTGATACAGCTAAGAATACCCAGCTAGCTAGAAAATTCAAGCATTTACTTAATCCAAGATGCAAAAATAAACACATTATAACTCAAGAAACACTAAAAAGCAAGACAATATAAACCCACCTAAAAGTATTAATGCATCATAAATGACCTCCAGTGAGAATGAGTTAGAGGAAATGCCTGAGAAAGATTTCAAAAGAATGATTGTAAACATGTTCAAAGAACTTAAAGAACAAATCAAAGGAATCAAAGAAGAAATAAAAGAGGAAATCAAAGGAATCAAAGAGGAAATAAAAGAAGATGCAGGACACCAATTTAATGAAATGAAGACAATATAAGACATAAATAAGGAAATAGAAATAATAAAGAAAAACCAGTCAGAATTACTAGCAATGAAGAACACAGTTAAGGAAATAAAAAAACTCTGTAGAAAATCTCAAGAGTAGAATGGATGAAGGAGAGGACAGAATAGCTAAGCTAGAAGACCAGGTGGCAGATCTAATACAGTCCAACAAAGACAAAGGCTAACTTATAGAAAAGTATGAGTGGGAATTTCAAGATATTCGGGACACTATGAAAAGATCAAATATAAGAATTCATGGCATAGTAGAAGGAGAAGAATTCCACTCCAGAGGCATAGTAGGCGTCTTCAACAAAATCATAGAAGAAAACTTCCCCCAAATTGGGAAAGAGGTGCCAATGCAGATACAGGAAGCCTTTAGAACACTAGCCAGACAAAACCATGAAAGAACCTCTCCTTGTCGTATTATAATCAAACTACCAAACACAAACCAAGGAAAAAATATTGAAAGCAGTTAGAGAGAAAAATCAAGTTACCTACATAGGCAAGCCCAACAGGATTACAGCAGATTATTCAACACAAACTTTAAAAGCCAGAAGGGCTTAGAGTGATGTATTCCAAGTTCTGAAAGATAACAACTGTCAACCAAGGTTACCTTATCCTGCAAAGCTATCCATTCAAATAGACAGAGAAATTAGGACATTCCATGACAAGAGCAGGTTAAAGGAGTATTTGAAGACAAAACCAGCTCTACAGAAAATACTTGAAAGAATCCTCCATGCTGAAGAAAAGGAAAAGCACACATAAGGAACCTGAAAAAAAACAATCAATACTCAATTACTAGTTCACACAAGAGAGCAAAGGTAGAACCAGAATCACAAGAAAAAAAAGAAGGCAAACATAAATACACACCTTTCAATAATATCTCTTAATATCAACAGCCTCAATGCCCCAACCAAAAGACATAGGTTTGCAGACTGGGTTAAAAAGCAGGATCCTGGGGCTGGAGAGATGGCTTAGTGGTTAAGTGCTTGCCTGTGAAGCCTAAGGACCCCGGTTCAAGGCTCGGTTCCCCAGGTCCCACGTTAGCCAGATGCACAAGGGGGCACACGTATCTGGAGTTCGTTTGCAGAGGCTGGAAGCCCTGGCGTGCCCATTCTCTCTCTCTCCCTCTATCTGTCTTTCTCTCTGTGTCTGTCGCTCTCAAATAAATAAATAATATATTTAAAAAAAAAAAAAGCAGGATCCTACAATTTGTTGTCTCCAAGAAACTCACCTTTCTACAAAGGATAGATGTTATCTTAGGGTGAAAGGTTGGAAGACAGTGTTTCAAGCAAATGGGCCTAGAAAACAAGCAGCTGTTGCTATCCTAATATCTGACAAGGTAGACTTCAGTCCAATGTTAGTCAAGAAAGATAAGGAAGGTCACTTTATATTGATTAAGGGCACACATTACAATCCTAAACATATATGCACCTAACTTGGGGGCTCCCAAATTCATCAAACAAACACTGTTAGAACTAAGGTCACAGATAACACCAAACACAGTGGTGGTGGGTGACTTTAACCCCCCACTCTCAGTAATTGACAGGTCATCCCTGGAAAAAATAAACAGAGAGGCATCTGGACTAAATGAGGGCATAGAAGGAATGGACTTAACAGATGTATACAGGACATTTCATCCAAAGGCTGCAGAATATACATTCTTTTTTTTTTTTTTTTTTTGGTTTTTCGAGGTAGGGTCTCACTCTAGTCCAGGCTGACCTTGAATTCACTATGGAGTCTCAGGGTGGCCTTGAACTCACTGCAATCCTCCTACCTCTGCCTCCCGAGTGCTGGAATTAAAGGTGTGCGCCACCACGCCCGGCAAATATATGTTCTTTTCAGCAGCACAGGGAACGTTCTCTAAAATAGACCATATATTAGGACACAAAGCAAATATTATCAAATTCAGGAAAATTGAAATAATTCCTTGCATTTTATCTTACCACAATGGAATTAAACTACAAATCATTAGCAAGAGAGGCTATAGAGCGTACACAAAATCATGGAACCTAAACAATACACTACTATGATGATTGGGTCAATTAAGAAATCAAGAAGGGGCTGGAGAGATGGCTAAGCGGTTAAGCGCTTGCCTGTGAAGCCTAAGGACCGCGGTTTGAGGCTCGGTTCCCCAGGTCCCACGTTAGCCAGATGCACAAGGGGGCGCACGCGTCTGGAGTTCGTTTGCAGAGGCTGGAAGCCATGGCGTGCCCATTCTCTCTCTTTCCCTCTATCTGTCTTTCTCTCTGTGTCTGTCGCTCTCAAATAAATAAATAAATAATAAAAAAAAAGAAATCAAGAAGGAAATCAAAAAATTTATAGAGTCAAATGATAATGAGGACATAACATACCAAAATCTCTGGGACACAATGAAGGCAGTTCTAAGAGGTAAATTTATAGCCTTAAGTGCCTATATTAAGAAATTAGAAAGGTCGCAAGTAAATGACCTAATGCTTCACCTTAAAGCCTTGGAAAATAAGAACAAGGCAAACAAAACATCAGTAGATGGGAAGAAATAATAAAGATTAGGGCAGAAATTAATGAAATAGAAACAACAACAACAAAAAAACATCAATCCCAAGAATTAATGAAACAAAGAGTTGGTTCTTTGAAAAGATAAACAAAATTGATAAACCCTTAGAAAATCTGACCAAAAGAAAGAGAGAAGAGACACAAATTAATAAAATCAGAGATGAAAAAGGTAACATCACAACAGATTCTAGAGAAATTCAAAAAATCATAGGGACATACTATAAAAGCATATACTCCACAAAGTATGAAAATCTGAAAGAAATGGATGATTTCCTTGATTTATATGACCTACCTAAATTAAATCAAAATGAGATTAATCACTTAAATAGACCTATAACAAACATGGAGATCCGAACAGTTATCAATAATCACCCAACTAAAATAAGCCCAGGCCCAGATGGATTCACTGCTGAATTTTACCAGACCTTTAAGGAAGAGCTAACACCTTTGCTTCTTAAGCTTTTTCAGGAAATAGAAAAAGAAGCAATTCTACCAAACTCCTTCTATGAGGCCAGCCTCACCCTGATACCAAAACCAGGCAAAGATAGAACAAAAAAAGAAAATTACAAACCAATCTCCCTCATGAACATAGATGCAAAAATTCTCAACAAAATATTGGCAAACAGAATACAAGAATATATCAAAAATATCATTCACCCTGACCAAGTAGGCCTTATCCCAGAGATGCAGGGATGGTTCAATATATGCAAATCTATAAATGTAATACATTATATAAATGGGTTGAAGGACAAAAATCACATGATCATCTCATTAGATGCAGAGAAAGGATTCAACAAAATCCAACATCCTTTCATGATAAAAGTACTACAGAGACTGGGATTAGAAGGAACATATCTCAATATAATAAAAGCTATTTATGACATGCCTACAGTCAACATATTACTAAATGGGGAAAAACGGGAAGCTTTCCCACTAAAATCAGGAACAAGACAAGGGCGTCCACTGTCCCCAATTTTATTTAATATAGTTCTGGAAGTCTTAGCCATCACAATAAGGCAAGAGACACACATAAAAGGGATACAAATTGGAAAGGAAGAGATCAAGTTATCATTATTTGCAGATGACATGATTCTATACATGAAGGACCCTAAAGACTCTACTAGCAAACTGTTAGAGCTGATAAAAACCTACATCCATGTACTAGGATACAAATTAAATTCACAGAAATCAGTAGCCTTCATATATGCTAACAACAAACACACAGAGGATGAAATCAGAGAATCACTCCCATTCACAATTGCATCAAAAAAAATAATAAAGTATTTTGGAATAAACCTAACCAAGGAAGGAAAGAATCTCTACAATGAGAACTTTAAAACACTCAAGCGAGAAATTACAGAAGACACTAGAAAGTGGAGAAACATCCCTTGTTCCTGGATTGGAAGAATCAATATTGTGAAAATGGCAATCTTACCAAAAACAATCTACAGATTTAATGCAATCCCTATCAAAATTCCTAAGGCATTCTTCATGGAAATAGAAAAAACAATCCAAAAATTCATTTGGAATCACAAAAACCCTCGAATATCTAAAATAATACTGAGCAACAAAAATAAGGCTGGTGGTATCACCATACCTGATTTTAACCTATACTACAGAGCCATAGTAACAAAAACAGCATGGTACTGGGACAAAAACAGACATGTAGATCAGTGGAACAGAATAGAGGACCAAGATGTATGCTCAGGTAGCTATAGCCACCCGATATTCAATAAAAATGCCCAAAATACTCATAAAAAAGACAGCCTCTTCAGCAAATGGTGTTGAGAAAACTAGATATATATTGGCAGAAGGATGAAAATAGATTCTTCTGTCTCGTCATGCACAAGAATTAAGTCCAAATGGATTAAAGACCTTCACATCAGACCTGAAACTCTGAAACTGCTAGAGGAAAAAGTAGGAGAAACCCTTCAACATATTGGTCTTGGAAAAGACTTTCTGAATACAACTCCAATTGCTCAGGCAATAAAACCACAGATTAATCACTGGGACCTCATTAAATTACATAGATTTTGTACTGCAAAGGACACAGTGAAAAAGGCAAAAAGGCAACCTACCAAATGGGAAAATAATCTTTGCCAGCTATATCTGATAGAGGATTAATATCTAGGACATACAAAGAACTCAAAAAGTTAAGTAATCAAACAAGACAATCAAAAAATGGGTTATGGAGCTAAGTAGAGCATTCTTAAAAGGAAGAAATACTGATTGGCATATAAGCATCTAAAAAATGTTTCACGTCACTAGTCATGCAGATTAAAACTACATTGAGATTCCATCTCACTCCTGTCAGATTGGCCACCATCATGAAAACAAAGGATCATAAATGTTGGTGGGGATATGGAAAAAGAGTAATCCTTCTACACTGTTGGTGGGAATGCAATCTGGTCCAGCCATTGTGGAAATCAGTGTGGAGGTTCCTAAAGCAGCTAAAGATTGATCTATCATATGACCCAGCTATAGCACTCCTAGGCATATATCCGAAGGACTCATCTCATTTCCTTAGAAGTACATGCTCAACCATGTTTATTGCTGCTCAATTTATAATAGCTGGGACTGGAACCAGCCTAGATGTCCCTCAACTCATGAGTGGATCATGAAGATGTGGCACATTTATACAATGGAGTTCTACTCAGCGGTAAAGAAAAATGAAGTTATGAAATTTGCAGAAAAATGGATGGATCTGGAAAGGATTATACTAAGTGAGGTAACCCAGGCCCAGAAAGCCAAGTGCCATATGTTCTCCCTCATATGTGGATCCTAGGTACAGATGATTGGGCTTCCGCATGAGAAGGAAAATACTTAGTAGCAGAGTCCAGTAAGTTAAAAGGAGATATAAAGGGAAGAGAAAGGAAGGGAGGAGGGTACGTAATAGGTTGGTATTGTATATATGTAAGTACAGTGATTGAGATGGGGAGATAATATGACGGAGAATGGAATTTCAAAGGGGAAAGTGTGGGGTGGTGGTGGGAGGGTGTTACTATGGGATTTTTTTTAATAATCATGGAAAATGTTAATAAAAATTTAAAAAAAACGAAAAAGAAAAATGACCCACAGTTTTTGGTTGCTTAAGCACTTCATTTGAGCAGCTCTATGAGGTTAGCTTTAGGGACACTGGGTGCGTGTGGCATGATCTGAAGACCAAGGCTGGCTTTTTGCTCCTGGAGTCACGTTTTGTTAATGTGTTTCTTACTCCTCTATATTTGATTGCATATATAAATATAATTGCACATTAAAAAATCATCAGTTGGAGAGATGGCTTAGCAGTTAAGGCGCTTGCCTGCAAAGACTAAGGACCCATGTTTGACTTTCCAGATCCCACATAAACTAAACATATAAAAGTGATGCCCACTAGGTGACACAAGCATCTGGTGTTCAATTTTAGTGGCTGAGGCCCTGGTGCACCAATTCTTTCTCCAACTCTGTCTCTTGCTCTCTCTAAAGTATTAAAAAAATAATCTCCTAGGAGCTAAGGAAAAGGGGGCAATACATCATGCTTGGTCTGCACCTCATTCACCTCTTATGGCTGTTTTTGTTGTTTGATAGCAGCATCTTTCCAGCACATCTGAGAATGGTCTTTTAGTCTCTGTGCAACCATCCTTTAAAAAACATTGTTTTAAATTAACATGGCTTAGGAAACTATGGCTAGTGGGCCAAATTCAGCCTGCTTTTGTATGGTACATAAATGAAGAATTGTTTTTACAGCTTTAATTGTTCTAAAAAAAAAGAATACATTGCAACAGACACTATATGTAAGCCATCAAAGCTAAGAATATTTAACATCAGGCCATTATAGAGAAATGTTTATGAGTTACAAATAAAATTATTTTATTTGTTTTATTCAATGAAGGGCTGATATAATAGTACCTAACTGAACTCAAGGATGGTGGCTTTTATTTCTTGGGGTTGCCAGTATTGCTAGAAGTGTTGTTATAATTTGTAATTCATTTTATGCCAGAATCTCAAAAACTCTAATGCCTATATAAATGGGCATGTTATGTTCCTACCGTTTTTAGTTTAAGTAATGCCTACTCATTTCCAGCCTTAACTGCTTAGGTAGGTACAACTTTACTGTTTTCTTTGAACCTATTGAGTAGGTGGAATTTGGTCCACCTACTCAAAAAAAAATTTGGTCCAGGCAGGGATTATAGATAGACATCTATAAAAATCTGTTGATATTAAAATATCATCTTACAGTTAGCAAGTATAAGTGTTCTAGAACAATCACCTGGACATGGGATTTGTTTTTTATGTATAAGGATTCAGGAGAGTCTATGTGTACATGAATAAGTGGCTACACCCTTCGAATACCTACCCCTTTTGTTCTCCTGGGTTTTTGTTTTTTGGGGGGCATGTATGTATGGAGTATGCATGGTGTGTGCACATGTGTTCAGATGCACATGCTTCATACATGCACATGCAGAGTCCAGAGAACATTGAGTATCCTCCTATATCACTGTCCATATATTTCCTTGAGACAGAGTCCCTCACTAAACCTGGAGCTGATGTTGTAGTTAGACTGGCTTATTAGCAAGTCCCAGAGACTCTCAGGTCTCCACTTCCCACAGGGCTAGGGTTACAGATATGTGTGGCCATTTTCAGCTATTTACATGGGTCCTAGGGAGTCAAACTCAGGAATAAGGCCCTATAAAGCCCTTATGCTTGTGTGACAAGTGCTCTTAGCCAGTGAGCCATCTCTCTGGCTCTTCTCCTGGTTATTTGTAATAAACTTTTAGCATATAGCTCTGGTGTTGCTCTGTGATATCATTTTTGCTTTATTTTGGCAAAGGAATTTGGTTCCCTTGTTTTCACTCTGTAGCAACTGACAACTTTAAGCTTAGCCACTGTGTATTTTGGACATGACTTTATTTTCACATCAAAACTCAAAAGTACCTGTGAGTAAAGTGAAGAGTTGAAAGTGAATAAAAGCATATTGGTGAAAAATGGTTAAACGTAATTGTGTTAATTTGGATGGTTCTAGAAACAAGAAGCCCAGAACTCTCATTCTGGGAAATAAACTAAGCCCGTTACTTAGAATATTTTCAGGAATATAAAATTGGAAACTTGCCTAAAGTTGTCAACTTGTGAATCTTAGAAACATATTGGATTATTATAGTCTGTCTTTACTGAAGCATATGCCTTGTTAGGTGTGTGGATAGTCCAAGAAGGTATGAAAAACCTGTCTGGGCTCATGTTTTCAGTATTAGGGCCTCACAGAAAATAATTCCATGAATTTTAAATAGAACCAATTTATCTCTCTACTAGCACTGTTTTGCTCTTTTTCTTTCTCATTTTTATAGGATCAAGGAATATATTATATGTATATATCCATATTTAAATATGCTCACATATTAAAATCAGGTTATCAATTGCTACATGAATCATTTTTCTGCTTTCTCTTTCTATGGTAACACATCACATGTATGTAGAGGACATAGTTCAAGGGTATGATTTCACTGGACTCAGAAGTTTATGTATAAGTAGGTCCTTAGTCATTATTATTGACTACATGAGAAACCCAGGGTTCAAGTCCCAGTTCCATTCTTTATTAGCTGTTTGATCTAAATTTTTGTGAGCTTTAAATTTATTTGTAAAATTGAGGAAATACCTAATTAATAAAGTCATTGTTCAGATTAAATAAGACACTATATTTGGTAGTTGTTACTTATACCCTGCATAGCATTATATATATGTTAATTAATTTAATTTAAATATATATTGGCAATATTTTTCTTCTCTGGCTTCTTGCCCGGGCAACTCTTCCAAGCCCCCGAGAGCCATGCTGGCTGTCTCCATAAGACATCGGTGTGGATGAGGCATGTGGTAGTGCCTGAGTTCTCCACTTCCATCTGGATGTTTTTGGCATGGTGCAGACATTGTTGCAGCATGCTGCAGTCACAGTGTATGTTAATATATTCTTTTAAAATGCCTATACTGTACTAGTTCTGTGTGGTTAGTACTCGTTACGTAGGTCCTTGTCCTTTGGCAATGTCCCTTCCAAGGCTTCCTGAGGTCATGCTGCTGGGACACTGCAGTTGACTCTTTAGCAATACCCTTTCTTTCCTGCCATGGAATTAATGTCTGTATATATCCTGATAGAGTTATCTGGGGAAGATCCACATGTCAAATTAAAAACAGAACAAAGCACAAAGAATGTAATATGTGCTATTCAATAACTTGCTATTGGGATGTGATATCTACTTAATGGTGATGAATGTATATGTTAATGTTGGAAGAGGAGAGTCCTTGAAATGAAAGAATTTAAGAATTTCCAGACTCCAGTAAGAATAAGCTCCAGCAAGCTAAGCTCAACTCAGGGCATTTGAGTTGATTCAAGGCTCAGAGCTTTTGCTCAACAGAGAAACACAGTCACCATTGTGAAACACAACTTCATGTGATACTATTATTAGTAAAAAGGATCTTGCATATAGTCAGAACTATGTATTGGTTTCAGATAGAAGATTATAGGTTGGATGTCATCCCCCATGTTAGGAAAATGATAATCTATAATCAAAGTGATAGGCAAGTCAGAGTGTTGCAGTCTGACTGACTAAAGCAAGGCAGGAAAGGAATGCAGTGCCTGAGCTGAGAGGCCAATGTATCTGGTGGTCTGGGTCTCTACTCAATAATTCCTATTTCTAGTGTTCATAACCTCATTACTTTTACTGAGCCAAAAGAGAGAATCCTTTCTTTTCCATGATTGTACCTAATAAGTCTTAGGCAGATATGGTTTGGTTCTGAGACCTGGATTTTCTTCTCCATTAGCTACTAAGTAGCTAACAGAGGTCCCTAGGTTCCAGTGTAAGGAAGGGATTGGGCTAAATCTTCCCTGGTGTATTTGTATTTCTCCTAGAAGAGTATGATAGAATGGGTAGGATGGAAGTACCTGGTTTATGGTAATATTCACAATGAACTTATTATCTAAGAAAGTCTCATTCAGGTAAACACGGTTTTTGTTTGCTATTTATTTGGTATACAACTTTTCCATCTAAATAAAGATAGTAGTTTTTTTTTTTTCACCTTTACTTGAATGTACCACTTAGAATGGCATCTCATGATAATATTCATGTAGGGGACAAGGAGATTAAATACAGTTGGTTCTTAGCACTCACTGGAGTTATTCTACCAAATTAGCATACACATGATGCCATTGCTCCTATGTGGTAGTTTGAATAGATGGCCCCCAATATATTCAGTTTTTTATTGTTTGCAGTTTGCATATGTAGCCACTTGGCTGGAGGCAGTGTCACTGGGTGGATCTTAAGGTGTGGTGGTGGGTTTCAGATTTCAATCTAAAGATATGCAAAGTGTGCCTAGCTGGAGTTCCTAAAGTGTGCTACGTGGCTTTTGGCTTTTTGGCTTGTGCTTCTCTCTCTCTGCTTGGTCCTGTGAAGGCAGGCAAGCTTCTTCTGCCATTTATGGAACCTTCCCTGATCTGTAGGCTTCAATAAATATCCCTTCCTTCATAACTGTCCCTGGTTTGGAAGTTCATTTCAGTGAACCTGATCTGTCTACTACATCCTAGATAAGTACAGAGTTAGGTTCCCAAGAGCTTTGGTCACATTTTTGTCACGTAATCCATGTATAACTTATGTTCCATGCATTTATGGCTAATAATACCTTACTTGATATGTTGCAGATTTAGTAATACTGCACTCAATATCCAATAGCATTATGATGCATGCTTAATCAAACATACATATCTTCTCTGTATAGTATAGCTCAGCTTTTTGCACTTAGAATTCCTAGATAGCATTTTAACACTATACTGGTACATTTTATAGGATACAACCATCAGCACAAGAGCCACAAAAATGTGAAAACCATGGTAGTAAGTGTAGTATGAAAAAAACATTTGCTGACAGTGTGATAGCTGAAACACCCAACGAAGCTCAGGTGATGTTACAAGTGTTGCAGTGAATTTTTTTTTTTCTTGTCTATGTTCTATACAATCCACAAAAGACTGTCAAAGGGCCTTGAGTTTTTATTTTGAGGTAACCAATACATTTTAGTAAATGTATAAAGTGTCAAAATATGGGATTTGGATGAGGATTGACTAAGTATGCTATAAGATTATAGTAGGTCTTTATTTAAGAGAACATGATTCTTCATTTCATTGTATGAAGTCTATGTGTATTATTAGCTAGGGTGATGCTTAATCTCTTTACAAAGAGGATCTAAGTGAAGTAGGTTAAAGAAAGTAGAAAGTCTTGCCCCTCTCTCTTATGAGGTCATATAAATGCCCTAACATTGCCCACTTTCTCCACTAGATTGCAGGTGCTTCTGTGTTTTAACTTATAAGAAGAATAAATGAAATAAATCTAGGACAAGGAACCTCCAAGAAAGTGATACATATTTTGTATACAATACTTCTACCTCAAATTCTGCTTTGTCAAAAGAGGCCAAAAAATGTACTTCTCATGAGAACTTACCTGTTGAGGCAGAAGTGCCAAGTGGATCTGATGCTAAAATAATTGTTTACAAATGGTACTATATTGTTAGCTTCTCTTAATTTATTACCAGTTTTAAAGCCATGAGTTAACAACAGAACTAATACTATTAATGCAACAGGGACAATGAGCATCCTAGTATTGCAATGATAATTCACTATTACAGCTTGTTTTGGATTTTAAAATTGAAACTTGTCACATGATAATTGAATCGAATGGTCTTTGGTCAAGAATTAAAAGAGTCAATCTGCTTAGCAATGTTTAGCTAAGTAATTAGTAGCAAAGTGCTTTCCATCAATTTTCTATAAAAGCTTATTACAAGATTGTATTATCAAATATTGGAATGATGGTGCTGTCACTTGAATCTGAAATACCCAGCTAAAGGCTATCTGGACAGCTAATGGGGTTTTGGAAAGTTATTGGATCAAGAGGGCCCTGACCTAATCACTGGTTAGTCTATGGGTAGATTTATGATTTGGATTTATAATTTGTTGGAATTATTGAGAGATGGAATCTCCTTGAAGGATTAGGTTATTGTTAGTGTGCCTCTAACATGTATGTCTTCTTTCCAGACCTCAATTTGTCTCTCTCTGCTTCCCATCTACCCTGAAGTGAGCTGCTCTGCTCTACCATATACCCATCCCCTGTCATAGTGTCCAGTCTTGCCTCAGGCCCACAAGTGGTAGAGCCAGCCGAAATGATGAGCCCAAAGCCAATAAATTCATCCTTAAGCTGATTTTCTCAGATATTTTATCATAGTGATGAAAAACTGATAAGTACAGATGGATATGGAAGGTTTCCCCAGGGTTGTCTACCAAAGAGTTCCTTTTCACACTGCTCTCATTTTGAAGTCACCCATTTTCTTCCCTACATAGACCTCTTTGGAGAAAACACCAGGAAAAACTAACTTCTTCTTCTCTTCTTCCTCCTCCTTCTTCTTAGATTGTGTTCTAGGTAGAATGTAACTTTCACAAGATATATCACAGAAAAGAGAGACTGTGTGTGTGTGTGTGTGTGTGTGTGTGTAGGAACCATGGACCTGGATCTAAGTTGTGGCTTTGCCACTTGTGTGAAAAACTGCAGTAAGAATAGAACCTTCTAGTAGCCTCAGTTTCCTCGTGTCTAGGTTGGAGTCCATAACTGCTTCTACCACTGAGAGTTTTGTGAGGAAGAAATGATATAATATTCACAAGAGCTAACACTATGGCTGACAGCAGAAATGATGGTAGAAGGAGTGAGATTAGAAAAGAACGAGCATTTTAAAGCAGGACATGAGATTTGACAGACTTGTATAAAGTTGATGCTGTGCTTGCAGAAATCTTAACTCAGCAATTTTTGATTGAAACAATGGCAGCAAGAAAGATAAAGAGGGTGGAAAACTTAGGTGATATTCCAAAAGTAGAGTCAGATCTCTTATTGTTCATGAGGGCATACAGAAGATGGTGAAAGGCTGGAACATATGTAGAATGATTATTCATGGCAAGGAAGGGCAGGCTGAGTTCTCTCCTGCTTTGTTGAAACAATGGAGATCATTGCATTTTTCTAACAATCCATGTGACTGAGTGTTTTGAAAGACCAATTTCTATAATGAATAGAATTGTTTAAGATAATGCTATTAAAACCAGGGTAGAACAACCAGTTTTTATTTTCTGCCTTTTCATTATTTATTCTAGTCAGCCAAGAATGTTTAAATAGGGAATTTTCTGTATTGTTGGACATGCTTATTTTTGGCTACAATGACTAATTCAAGGATGACTAAGAGCTCTAATCTCCTCCAGTCAAAAATGTTTCAGGGATTTTTATGAATAACAGAAGATAGGCTTCATGGGAACAATGGTACAGGAGTCATCTTGTAATAAAAATATTGTCTAACACAAAACGGCCTGGATATCCATGACCCGACAGTGCCTGACACTACCTACACAAGACCATCATAATAAGAGGAAAAGATGATGACATAAAAATAAATAGATACTGGTTGAGAGGGGGAGGGGATATGATGGAGAGTGGAATTTCAAAGGGGAAAGTGGGGGAGGGAGGGTATTACCATGGGATATTGTTTACAATTATGGAAGTTGTTAATAAAAATAAATTAAATTAATAAAAAAATATTGTCTAAGAAGAATGCCCAACACAAGAGATGAGAAAATTAAGCCAGGAGTTCAAGTGCTAATGACTTCAGCCATATCTTAATCAAATGCTATTAGACTTACCCATTTTATGAATCACTATGTTGTTATCAGCATAAGCCATTTGCATTTAGGTTTTTTGTTGCTTAACTGTGAGGCGTAGTTAGGAGATCATGGTAATAGTTTAGTTCTAGTTCCATAGATATTTATTTGGGATAAAATAATTAGTAAATCATTCTTACTGATCCTAAAGGGCTCATTAACCAGACATATTCATAACTATAAACTTGATAGCAAATTATACCCTATTTTATTATAAAATGAACAAAGACTGACCAGTCTAGGCTATGTCAAGAAATCAAATATATTTTTTGATTGCACACTGAAAGCAGTCAGTGGGAGTTGTAGCTCTTTTCCCAGAGGATCTTTTAAGTGACAAGTGTCAGCAACACAATAATATAATGACATGGTAAACTGTGATGGTTAAGGTTTGTGTACTTGACCTATTTAGGAATACACAGACATTCCTCATAAGTGTGTCTCTGAGGTTGCTTCCAGGAAGGACTAACTAAAGGAGAAAGTCCTTCCTCCACGGTGAGTGCTTCTCCCAGAGTGGATGACCCCTCTCAGAGGTGGTGGTCGGAGGGCTGTGCTTTACCTAAGGAAGCGCTGGGAAGGAAAACGTTCCCTCTTCCCACCTGACTGCTGGTGTTGCTTGCTGCTTTCTGGTGTGGACTGAAGACCAGCACAGACAGAAGCCCAGTGTCTCTCCAAGAGGCCTCCAGGCCTTCAGTGCCAGATTGGGACTGCTGAGGCATCCAGCCTCATGTGCTGAGCTGCTACTGGGTTCCTTGACTCTCAGGCCTGCAGACTGCTTTTGTTAGATTGCCATAAACTAATCCAATAAATCCCCCTTTAATACAATTCATTCTATTAGTTCTGTTCCTCTAGTGAATCCTGACTAATAAATAAACCAACGTAGAGAAGGAAAGGTTTGTTTGGGCTCCTAGTTTCAGAGGTCTACTTTAAGCCTCTGGTGGCACAGTACATCATTGTGAGTGCACGTGGTGGAAGAGGCCTGCCCACTTCATGGCACCAAGGTAGCAAAGTGAGACAGGAAGGAGTTGAAGTCCAACATCCCCTTTAAGGTTGGACTGTCAATTACTCAATCTCCTCTATGTGGCCCCACTTCTTAAGGGCTCTACCACTTCATGATGGTACTACAGGATAAAGACCAAGCATTTGGGACACATTTAAAATATGAACCATCATATAGGGCTACTTTGTGAATGTGTGAATGACAATAAATGTGAAGTGGAATAGAGAAGCGCAGCTACAAATTTTTAGCTATAATATTGTCAAAAATGACTAATTGCAGAGATAGGAAATTTTTTATACTTTTTCAAAGCTTTAATTTTTTTTTCTTTTTACTATGACTTCTTTCTTTCCTTTGCAGTGTGTTTAGTAATAGCAAGGGATGTTGGCTGTCATGCTTTAAGTAGCGTTCCATGGGAGGAGGTATCATTATTATACATCTTGTCTTCTCATACATCAGGGTACAATAACATCTTCCTCATTCTTTTATTGCTCTCTAAAAAGAGAGATATCTTTTGTTGCCAAATAGGAATGAATATTTTAGAATTTATACCATGTGTGTATAGTATTTTTTTATGTGTGTGTGTGTGTGAACATTAGTGGACACATGGTATCCTTTTTTAAAAATTATGTGCTGAGGTATCCTATGGTAGATAAAATTCAAAGGAGAACTGAACACTAGAATTTTTAAAAAAAAAGAGTTGGTAAAGATCTATTTATAGATGACTTAGAAGGTTGTTTCTCTGTGGGCAATACTTATCTTAATCAAAGCTGAAAATATTGGGGCAAATGCATTTCTAACTGCAACTCAGTATTATTTTTTATCATTCCAAGAAATGTATTGAATCTAAAGGGAGGTTTTAATTAAGGAGGCCATATTACACATTAGCCCTTCTTTGCTTTTCTTCTTCTATGAGCAGAGTCCTTGTCAGAGTTGCAAATGTCTCCATAACTGGCTTTCTGTCTCCATATGACTGAAGTACTCTAAGTCAGACTGTACACTGGATGTCAAGTGAGAGCAGCAGCCTTTTGTCTCTTGATACCATGTATGAGTGTCTTTTTCCCTTCTCCATAACTAGCAGGTTATTCTTTAAACACTGAAATACTCTGATTATGTTACACAGCAATTATGGTGGCTTAGAGTTGAATCTGTGTCCTGGGATCATGTTGTCATACTCTATTTTCCCAATTAATCATGAAATTCCCTTCTTTTGCTCATATTAACAGGAAGTCAACTTTGTGAGTATGTTTGAATCTGAATTATCCAAAAGCCTGGACATTAGTCATCTCAGGAGGGACTTGTCTTTCCAAGTACTAAGGCAGAAGAAAAGTAGTGCTTCTCAGTCTTCTAGCAGGCCATGGCTCTAGATGGTTTTTATCTTAGGCTATTCATGCTGACAAGCATATTATATTTTGATCTGTTCCCTTTTTAGGTTTTGGGCACTGTAATTGCTCCACTGCCATTTTTTATTTAATTAATTTATTTATGAGAGAGAGGGAGAGAGAGATAATGAATGTGCCAGAGCCTCTAGCCACTGCAAATAAACACCAGATGCATGTATCACCTTATGGATCTGGCTTATATAGGTACTGGGGAATCAAACATGGGTCCTTAGACTTTGCAGGCAAGTGCCTTAACTGCTAAGCCATCTCTCCATCCCCTCCACTGTCATTTCTAAAGTACAAATATCATGTGATGATTTGGCCACTTCTCCCTACTCATGAACTTCAAGATCTAGGCTTGAGGGAGTTCCCTGATACCCCCAAGTCACTACAGACCATTGTCAAAGTTCTTTGTTTCCCACAGGGAATAGATTGGTATTGCTAAACTTTTCACATGCTTGGGCTGCAGGGTCATTGAGAAATCAAGCTGGAGCTGAGCTGAAAACATCCTCCCTGTAGATCAGCTGATAGAAAGCTGGCAAAAGCTCCATTTTATGCAAGCCCAATGTGAGAGAGAAGGCATCAGTGGAGATAAACAACAGTGGACACTGCAAGCCTGAACTTTGGCTAGCCAGGCCAAATGATCCAACAGGTATAACAGTGGCATGTCTCTTATGGGGGAAACCAACCACTCTCTAATTGGATTGGAGGCCTGCTCTTTGGGAGGGAAAACCTAATCAAAAGCATATGGTGGCAGAAGCCATGAACCCTAGGAGTACAATCCCTGTTCTTAGCTGTCTAAATACATATATTATGCTCACCAAATGGTCCTGTAAGAAATTTTATTAATATTAATGCCCATATATTAATGCTATTCTCACTTATGATTAGAGAAGCTTCTCTTTTCAGATGGCGGTGACCACTGGGATGACCTCAAAGGCACTGTAGTGCTGAGAAGAAGTGAAAGAGGAGTGTTCAACACTGAACATCTCTATCATACCATTTCCATCTCACCTTCCAAGGTTCAGGGTCCATTGCAGAAGAGGTAGCAAAAAGAATATATAAAAGTCAAAGGAAGGGTAGTACTGCTTACAATGCAAACTTCCAGAGATAAAATGGCCTGAATATCCATGACCTTGCAGTGCCTGGTACTACCTAAACATGACCCTTACAACAGGAGGAAATGATGATGTCATCAAAATAAAAGACTAATTGAGAAGAGAAGAGGATATGATGGAGAGTGGATTTCTGAAGGGGAAAGCGGGGGAAGGGAGGGAACTATCATGGTTAAAAAGAGCTTGGCTTAGTTCCCTATCCATATTCATATCCAATTATTGGATATCCCTCTTTGGAGTCCTTCATTTCCTTTCCTTCTGTCAAACCTCAGATAGAAGTATTTTAACTCTGACAGCATAGTGCTACTGGACATTAAGTAAAGAAAAGGCAAGAATCTTAACTTCTTTTCCTTAGAAAAACTTGCATTTATAAGAATTTTTCTGCTCCCTGGACCATTAGTTCTGTATACTAAGGAATATGAGAGTCATTTTTTGACAAGCCACAGAGTCTCTTTTCTCTCTTCAGGGCTGTGGGTGGCTTTACAGTCTCCACGTCTCAACAGAGCCTATTTATGTCTACAGAGAAATGGAGAATGGTCAGCTCTTAGGTGACTTTCCATCCCTAGAAAGGCCTGGGATTTGCTGACACCATCTTTCCTAGAAAAGGTTTGCTGTTTTTCACAAGACACCACATTAGAACCTAGTTTCTAAGATGGGTAGGTCTGGATTTCCAAATATTGTCCAAACTATGACAATTATCAGTACGAAATGGAAACTATTTGATGCTATTTCACAGTGGGACAAAAAGGTCTCAGCCAAGACCATATACCAAAAGAGGGAAAGGGAGGCTGTGCATAGGAACCCACAGCTGTCTGAGTGGGGAGAGATATGTATTGACTGTTATGACCAGCTCTTTTACAACTTCCTCAACACATCAAAGCATTTACATATAGTTAAGATGCAGAAAGGCCAACCACTGTGATTTTGTTAATCCTGAATCCTAAGGGTAAATTTCCTGATAGACCACAAGGATTTGCACAGGTCTAGAATATTATAGTCATGGACTTTGAACAAAGCTGTCCTTGGCTTTTTTTTTTTCTCATGAAGAAGGGTAATACCAATTTGGACTAAATATGTTCAAATAGATAAGCAATTTTCTTAAAATAGGACCTAGTTTTTAAACTGTTTGTGGTCTTATCTGTGTTTTTCTTTTAAAATCATAGAATACTGAGGCTTGAACTTCACTTGTATTTCCACTCTTGGTCCCAATTTGGGGGCTTTGCATTATACAATGTTAAAGCTCTATGAGCTTCTTTGTGAAATATGTAAATTACTTCCATAACATAGACATCCATAAAATGAGCAATATTAAAAATTTAGAAGACATATGCAAGTTAATAATGAATGGGAAGATTAGCCAAGAAATATTGAGTTATTAGAAAAATGTTTCTTTCACAAGTCTGTTTCAATATTGTATCACATGTCTGGGTACAGGCTAACTTGTTATGCTGATAACTTACTAGAAAGTGAAGATACCCATAGAGGTGATGATCCTAAAAATGTGTTGTGTGTTTCCCATTTCTAGATGTCATATGCATTTTCCCCCTAATTTAATATTTATTTCCAGAAGAGAGTGCTGCCTTGTGGGAAGAGTTCTATACTTAGAATTAGAACCAGGAGGATTAGTTTTCAATCTGGACCTTCTTCTTTATAATTTTTGTTTACGCTCTTTAAGTTAAATAAAATAATATCCCTCCTAAACAACTGTAAGAATTAAATAAGACAATGATAAATAATAGGATATAGAAAATGGCCAAGATGTTGAGGGTAGCAGGGCCCCCAAAGTGAACAGTTATGTTTTCTCTTGGCTAAAAGTGAGAAATATCCTTCAGACTATTAAGGAGGATCCTGTTCTTCCATATCTCTTCCTCTTTAACGGAGTCCTCACAGACCCTATGTTGCTTGGGGACAAAAGTATTAGAAAGTTCTGATTTTTCTTTATATCTCTTTCCTAGAGTTTCCCTTCCCTAGAAACCGGACCTAAGGAAAATCAGAGGGCACCTAGACACCTGGCATGGGAGCTGGACTGACTAGCTCATACCCCATCCAGTAAAGTTTTATTCTTATAGAAAAAAAAAAATCTGATCTGAGTCATCATGCAAGTTTTACCCATGTGGACCTCTTATTATATAGGAGTCTGCCCTTCTTTATTTCTTTTGAGATCTATATTGTCATCTTTGTAAACCTTTCCCTCTGTGCTCTAGGGATTTCATTAGTCAAATTCATGTGACAAGAATCTGGAGGCCACAGACTCAGTGGAAATTTCATATGACTATAAGCTCCAGTACCCTAACTCATGAGATAAAACCCCATCCAAGAGCTGAGCATAGCTTTATTATTCTCGGTGGCACCCCAAATTCCTGCATCAGTAACACAGGGAAAGAACCTGGTGTACCATACACAGAAAAAAATTCTGTTTTTCTTCATCTATCAAGTACATTTGTAAACCAACTTTAAGGGACACCTATCCGAGGGAATTTTTTGTTATCTAGCTTTAAGCATCACCAATACCAATACATTATGCATATATATATATATATTGCTTTTTGTCTTGTTTTTTCGAGGTAGAGGTAGGGTGTCACTCTAGACCAAGCTGATCTGAAATTCACTCTGTAGTCTCAGGATGGTCTCAAACTCACAGCAATCCTCCTACCTCTGCCTCCTGAGTGCTGGGATTAAAAGCATGGGACCACCACTGCCCAGCTTAAAAACATAATTTTTATTGATTATTTATTTATTTAGTATTATTTATTTATTATTTATGAGAGAGAGAGAGAGAGAGAGAGAGAGAGAGAGAGAGAGAAAGAATGGGCACTCCAGGGCCTCTAGCCACTGAAAACAAATTCTAGATGCATGCACCAACCTGCACATCTGGCATCTGGCATATATGAGTTCTGAGGACTCAATCCTGGGTCCTTAGACTTCACAGGCAAGCACCTGAATTGCTAAGCCATCTCTCCAGCCCTTTTTTGCTTCTTATATATTTTTAGTAAGCATCTTATAATCCCACAAATATTTATCAAAGATAACTAAGTGCCAATTACTGAGATAGTTGTCAAGTGAACAAAACAGCATTGTCCTTGTTCTCATGAAAATGAGTAAAGTGGGAAAGCCAAAAAATAATAAAAGCATATATAATTAATATATATAGAAATTTCTATAAAGGAAAAGCAAATGGTAAAGCAGTAAATAACAACAAAGAAAATTTTTCATTAGAGTGACATGTAAAAGTTTTCTTTGGTGGGGTCACATCTAACTGTGAAAGAGGTGGCATGTTGGTTGAGACCTAAAAGGTGGAAAGGAGAGGGACATGAATAGAAAGGGAAAAAAGCACTGGGGGCATAGGAGTACTACATTTAAATCTGGAAAGGGTCTCTGAATTAGAGGGCTCAGGGTATTTTTCAGCTTAATGAGAAAACATGACAGAGAATGAAATGAGATATATTTGGGAGGACAGCAGGGGACATGCACGAGACAGGTAGTGTCATGGGATCCTCTAAGATATTTCAACCAAGAGAGTATTTCAATTAAATATAAATGCCTTGTGTACTGTAGTTTTGAGTGGTAGAGATGGATTATTGGAAGAAAGAGAAGCAGCAGATAAGACCACATCTTCTTTTAGGAGTTCAAGATAAGAGATGACTGTTTGGATCAGCATCCTAGTACTGAAGGATTAATGAGAGTGAGTGATGTGTTTGATGTGTGGAGATGGGACAGGAGAATTAAATGATGATTCTATATGGCTCTTTGCAGTGTGTGGATGAGACGTCTCCCATAGCATTAGGTGTTTTGGTCCCCAGCTGGTGGCAGTTTTGGAGATAGAGCCTTTCTCAAGGAGATGTGTTGCTGGGGGTAGTGTTAGGGGTGTTAGTAGCCCAGTTCCCTTTGCCAATGGTAGCTCAGCTCTCTTGCTGCTTTATAACAGCTACTGTTGGAAGAAGTACTGTCCATTCTCTGCTCTGACCAGTTTTTGCTCCTGGCATGATGAAGCTTTCCCTCAAGACTGTAAGCTACGATACACTCTTTCTTCCTAATCTAGTCCTTTTGGTTGAGTGTTCTGTTCCAGAAATAGGAAGGTAAGTATACTCTTTGAGAAGGTAGAAGGAAGGAGCACTTACTAAAATGAAAAAAACAAAAAACAAAAAATCTTGGGGAGGAATTAATTTGATGTTTAGATCAAAATTTCAATTACAAACATGTTTAGGATACATATGATATATTCAAGTTTGCTCATAAAGAATGACTTTAGGCATTAGTATAAAGTTCAAAGGTGAGAACTGTGGTAGAGATCAGTGTTTGGGAGTCATTGGCATGAATAAACTTGTTTAAATCCATGGGAGTGGATGAAATCACCTGGCAGACAATGAAGAATGCCAGGGCTGAGCTAAGTAGAGGAGATGAGGATATACAAATGGCTAAGAGGAACAGCTGACCCAAACCACAAAGCCAGAAGACTTGTTAAGCCAAGTATAGGAAACACAAAACTGCCTGGTGTGGTGGCGCACGCCTTTAATCCCAGCCCTCGGGAGGCAGAGGTAGGAGGATTGCTGTGAGTTCGAGGCCTTCCTGAGACTCCATAGTGAATTCCAGGTCAGCCTGGGCTAGAGTGAGACCCTACCTCAAAAAACCAAAAAAAAAAAAAAAAAAAAAAAAAACATAAAAAATTAAGGGGTAACTAAGTTTGTTAAGAATGCTAAAAATCTAAATAAAGGGACAAACAACTATCTACCATCCTTAGAAATATAAATGAAATGGAATTTTTAGAAATGAAATCCAGCTTGTTAAATTAAAAACTATGTTGGCTAATCAGTTGATTTATCAGTCAATAAGTAGCTCTCTATTGTGCATGGAAGCAAAATTGTGAGACTCCATTACCATTCTCATGGAACTTAAAATATTTTAATTCAAGTCACATATATATATATAGGCAGATAATCTTCTAAGGTATAGAATAATCAAAATTGAAGAAAGAGGGCTGGAGATGTGGCTTAGTGGTTAAGCGCTTGCTGTGAAGCCTAAGGACCCCGGTTCGAGGCTCGATTCTCCAGGACCCACGTTAGCCAGATGCACAAGGGAGTGCATGCATCTGGAGTTTGTTTGCAGTGGCTGGAAGCCCTGGTGCGCCCATTCTCTCTCTCTCTCTATCTATCTACCTCTTTCTCTGTTACTCTCAAATAAATAAAAATGAACAACAACAACAAAAAAAAAAAATTGAAGAAAGAATTACCTAACTAAAGACATATCTGAAATAGCAAGAAATAATTCAAATACCCAGAATGTAGTCTAAACATACAAACAGGGCTGGAGAGATGGCTTAGTGGTTAAGCACATGCCTGTGAAGCCTAAGGACCCTGGTTCGAGGCTCAATTCCCCAGGACCCACGTTATCCAGATGCACAAGGGGGCACATGCGTCTGGAGTTTGTTTGCAGTGGCTGGAAGCCCTGGCACGCTCATTCTCTCCCTCTCTCTCTCTCTCTGTCTCTCTCTCTGCCTCTTTCTCTCTCTGTGTCTGTTGCTGTCAAATAAATAAATAAACAAAAAAATAAAAAAAAATTAAAAATAAACATACAAACAGGTACAAATATGAAAGGAATTTCCAAAAATGCAAAGGAAATAGCAACAAATATTTAATAGGAATTCCAGGAAAAAATAAAGGACAGAGGAGGCAGCATTGAAGAAGACAGTACCTGAGAATTTCTCAGACTTTACAAACAGAAATGTACTCAACAGTTCTAGAAACCCAATAAAATCTAGAAACCCAAGCAAAATCAGTAAAGAAATCCTCACTAATATAAAACTTCAACTAAATCTGCAAAACCCCAGTGATGAAAAGAAGATGATGAAAGTAGCCAGAGTAAAAAGGCAGATTCTCTAGGAGGGAAGGAACTTCCAGTTCTTGCAGATTTCTAATTACTAACGGCATGTGCAGACAACAGGAAAAATGGCTTGCCAACTTACAAGTTTATGTGTATATAAAGATATTATGTATAAATAACAATTGAGGGTAAATAAAGACAATTTAGTGAAACTGGAGTTCAAAAGCTAAGAGAAAACTCTGCCCAAGTCTCTAATTGACTGGGAAGATACATAAGTAGCTGGGAAAGTCTTCAAGACTTCAGAGTAAAAGCTGGCAAGCATAGAGGTCTACCTTTGACAGCAAAGGTTGCTCCCAACGAGCCTACACATTCACAGACACTTTGACATGTTGAATTCCCTTTTGCATAACCGCCAAGCTGATGATTTTTCTCACCAAATCTTGGCTGAGCACTAAGTTTCTCAGGAATAGGGAAGATCATGGGGGCACCAGCCTAAATGTAAAAGCTGGAAGAATGAAAACCCGAGCAGAGAGACTTCATTCAATGGCTGTTTCACCCATGGGATGGAAGATTCTTCTGTTTGCATTCAGGAAGTTAATTCCAGTTGTTCGAAAAAAACAGGATATGTGGTCTCTTTATTTAAAGTTTTGAGGCTTGACTAAACTTACTAGATATCCCATGAACAGGAGAATGTGAACTCAGAGGGAAAAGAAATACATGGATGGATAGTGACACTGTCCATCTAATGAGTTGCATGCAGGCTGTGGATGGGTGTGTTCATGACATGCTGTGAACTGAGGTAGTTGAAGGTCTCCAAGATGAATGCATGCCTCTTTTGCATTTTTCCTGGTTTTGTTAAATTGTATGTGGTTCTCCCCACTTACCTAATATTTCTCACTGATGCTGTAACACAGAGACAAATTGGAAATTTGTGTTATGCTCATATTTTTCTTATTATATATCAACTGGCTTGGAACAAATTTACATTTTCAAAATAAGTGCTATATCAGAATCAACTGTGTAAGAAAATATAGGAATGTATACTCTTGGCTTTGAGGTATGGGAAAAACTTCCTAAATAAGATATAAATACAAACTAAAGAACATGGAGAAATTTGACTGAACTTAGTAATTTTATATACAGCAAAAATTATGCCAAAACAAAAGTTAAATAAATAAGCTATTGCTGATTTTGAGATGATTATAATACGTATACTTATAAAGAGCTTTTACAAATCAGTGAGAGAAAGGCAAATAATTCAAAAGAAAAATAGCAATTTATAAAGAAAATTTATAAAGTGCAAGACAAGCCATCCCATTGTAACAAACCAGTTGAAAACCAATAACATCAAACCAAAACCTGCATGTTAATTTGACAAAAATTAATATTTTGTTGCACAAATACTATTGAGCATGTAGGAAAAAAGAACTTTAAAAATTTTTAAAAAGAGTTTAGTTTTTGAGAGCGAAAGAAAGAGGGAGAGAGAGAGAGAGAGAGAGAGAGAGAGAGAGAGAGAGAGAGAGAGAGAATGGGTGTGCCAAGGCCTCTAGCCATTGCCAATGATCTCTAGACTCATGTGCCACTTTGTGCATGTAGCTTATGTGGGTACTGGGAAATAGAACCTGGGTCCTTAGGCTTCACAGGCAAGTGCCTTGACCATTAAACCATCTCTCCAGCCCCAAAAGAACTTTTATAATTTATGGTGGAGACAAGAATTGGCATGATCACTTTGGAAAGAATTTGTCAATCAAGTAAGACTGAAGATGCCCAGAGTTTAGGATTCTGCAATTTTATGTTGTAGAGACCATCCTATACAAATCTGACATATATTCCTATGAACATGTGATTCAGGATATCCAAAGCAGTGCTGTTAGTAATGTGAAATAATTGGACAAACCAACTCCTTTCCTACGGAAATGTTAAGTTTTGTTTGTTGATATAATGAGAATATCTTTAGCAATTAAAATCTGTGATCTGTTCCTATAGATATTTGCAGGAATAAATCACAAAAGGAAACATGTTAAAAGCCAAAATGAATAAATGTTATGTAGAACATTTATAGAAAATTTTGAAGAGTTAAATCACTACTGTGATTTTTAATGAACATGTGTACATATTTTATAAGGAATTGATACATACCAATTTGAAAACTGTGATTCACCTGTTGGAGTTAAAAATGGTATCAGATGTTTCTGAAATATTTCATGTTTAACTTTTTTTCATGAAAGAGAGATAGCGAGAAAATTGGCACTCTAGGGCCTCCACACAGTGCAATTAAACTCCAGATGTGTGTGCCACATTGTGCATGTGGCTTACATGGGATCTGGGGAGTCAAACATGAGTCCCTAGGCTTTGCAGAAAAGCATCTTAACCACTAAGCAATCTCTCCAACCCACATTTAACTTTATGAAAGTGAAAGTCATTTGATGAAAATATGGAAAATGTTATAAGCTGCTTGACTTCAGTAGTGAGTGAACCCATGACTACATGTCCTATGCTATTTTATGCATGTATTAATGGTTAAATTTTATTAAAAACACATTTGAAATATGCTTTGAATGATTGTTTTATACTGGGCATAGCTAGAAACATCTCATTGGTTTGAGCCAGCCTTCTATTACATAGAAGAGAAAACTTAATAAGGTTTCTTTTTCTACTTAAATCATGGTACAGATTTTCTTCCTTCAGGACAAGGGCCATTGGGGTGCTGGAGGTGCAGGACTAAACCTTGGATCCTCACCACCAGCAGACTGTAAGGACAGCTGCCTTGGAAAAAAACTCTGATTTGGGAAACAGAAAGGCTCTGGGATGCAGGGTAACAGGCGGCTTATTTGGAAGCCAGGAAGCTATAAATTTTCTAACATAAAGACAACTCAGTGCAAAAATTTTGAAGAGTTGGCCCTTCCTCATGGATGCAGGAAGAACGAGATGGCCTCTGACCACTGATTCCTCTAGTGGCCTTAACCCTCTCACAGCTGGACATGAAGATTTTGGTAAGCAGCATGTCCCAAGCAAGGGATGCTGTGGTGCCAAGGGGTTAACAGGCACTTTGTGTGAAGTTTTAATATTCCACAAATGAAATGTGCATGTGAAATGGGAAAAAAGAGGAAAAGATTATATTTGTCAGCTGGGCTGCCATATGTTGTTCTGGCCAGAATGCAGCAAAAATGGTGACGATTCTTTCTTGAATGAGAATTGCTGTCGACTACTGATTTCATGCCTTTCCTCATGACCAAGCAGTCTATTCTGTGGGGGGAACCTGCATCGACCCTTATGAGACAGAACACTGCCGTTGCTTGGCTTGATTTTTTGGAGATAGAAAAAGCAAATAAATAAATAAATAATTCATCACATATTATCTTCTTTTATTTTTTAGATGAAACTGGCCTGGGGGTAAAAACAGTCCTCTGACAGACTGAATAGGTAGTGGAATGACAAAAGGGAAGAACATTAGATGCACTGCTTTATTAGTTCTCACCAAAGCCAGCATCGAATTCACAGTACTGCCTTTGTCATGCTGAAGGATTCTTCTATTCATATTTGATAAGCTATGATGTCTATTTACTAAGAAATAAATGTCCAAATCTATGTGTCATACGAAAAATTCATAGCATACAGACTTGGAGTGTGACAGGGTTGTATTGCTTTCTTACTTTTTCCTTTTTATTTATTTTTTTCCTTCAAGATAGGGTCTTGCTCTAGCCCAGAGTGACCTGGCATTCCCTATGTAGTACCAGGCTGGCCTTCAACTCACAGAGATCCACCTACCTCTGCTTCCTGAATGCTTGAGTGCTGGGATTAAAGGCATGTGCCATTTTGGCTAAAAGAATTGTTGCTTTCTATCTTACTTTGTATTTGATAATCCTATACTGAACAAAATTACTTTTAAAAGTAATGTTTCATGAGCCCTATTTACAGATTTCATAAGTAATATTATTTAGAAGTTTTGGAAAATGTTGAATGTTTAGAAAATAAAAAATCTCCTCTAAAGATGGTGCTAAAATGGTTTGTTTGTTTTCATACAGTAAGAATATAAACATGAACCAGGCATGGTTGCACACACCTTTAATCCCAGAGGTAGGAGGATTGCTGTGAGTTTGAGGCCACCCTGAGACTACATAGTGAATTGCAGGTCAGCTGGGGCTAGAGTGAGACTCTACCAAAAAGAAAAAGAAAAAGAAAAAGAAAAAGGAATATAAACATAAGTCTACATATTTATATTTGACAACATATTTTAAATATATAAATGCAATTCTGAACAGTTCCATTTATCCACCTGAAAGGATGTTCCATTCCTTGTTAACTAGTCCCTATTATTGGCATTTGGTTTCTTTCTGAGTTTCCCATTCCACAGTAAGTCAAATATTTTTACTGCATGTTACTCTTTACTTAAGATGGTAGTCTTTGTAAACAAAGCAAGATATCATCTTGACCAGTCAAAGTAAAATTTAGAATCCTGTAGGCACATGTTGAGCCAAGGTTTTCTGTGTTTATGGCTATTTAATTCATTATGATTATTCTACTTCAAAGAGTATCTGAAGTAATGTTTATTCTAGGCCTACACACCTATCTTGGCTTGAGCTACATGTTACAAGGATGAGGAGTCAAATAGGTTTTTGACAGTTAAACCGTTGACTACATATGTGCTATAGGGTATGAGCTATAGCACATGATTTTGATAAGGCAAATTCTTAATGAGAACTAATTATGCCAAATGCTAGCATCCTAGCATCGTTCAAATCCTAACAAAACTGTACCAAAAATAAAAAAGAAACAAATGGAAAAATATAAAATAAAAATTAAATAAATATAAAATAATAATATAAAATAAAACAAAATTTCAGAGGAATAAGAAAGTAATTGAACAAGGAAAAGATTATAACCAAATGTAATTGAAGAAGTGAAGGATTGCTAAGCACATACTTATGATTTCAGCACTTCAGAGCTTGAGGCAGGAGGATTGCAAGCTCAAAGCCAGCCCAAGCTAAATGGTATATTCAAGGCCTGATGCACTATGTAGCAACACCTTATCATCAAAAGCTGAGGGCTAAGCTTGTGGCTCAGTGGTAGAGTGCTTTCTTAGTATATGCAAAGCCATGAGTTTGACTCCCACAAATTTAAAAAAAAGAGTATAAATCCCCCCCCCAAAACCCCAAAACACAAAAAGGTTCTTGAATTATGCAATATCTAAGTGTGCTCTCTCTCCAGCCACCCAAATGTTGTAAGTCTGGAGTGAGGCAAAGTGAATGCTTTTTCTCTCTTTCTCACTCTGACTGGTGGGGAGACATTATGAGGAATGACTGTCTGGTAGTTCCATATGACAGAGGGAGTGAATGTCGACACAGAGTTAGAGGGTGAAGATTCCAGCCTCCACAGTAAATGAGGGCAGTATTTGTGTGCCCCGGCCAACGGGGAGTCGAACAAGGACTCGAGGGGAAGTTAACCTGAATGGGGGAAGGCAAGCAGACACAAGAAGGAGACCAAGCTAGGTATTTGTCAAGGTCTGGAAGGTTATTTTTACACATAGGTTTTTATTGGGTTGTAGTGGGGAAGGAGTCATAATCAGGCCAGAAATCACAGGGTTACTGGCTAAATGCAATTTCTTTGTTTCTTCATCAATTACCGGCAGCACCAGGAGGGGCTGTCACCCAGGCTTAACGGCTTCTTCATTTCTGGTAATAGATCATTAGATGAGGAAATAGAAACTTAACTTGCTATATGGCAGTTTCTGTCAACATGGCTCAGGTTTGGGTCATAGATCCCAACATTTGTGTAAGAAAATCTGCCTGTAAGAATGGGAACTTGTTCACTCTATGGTTAAGCAGAGTGAACCATTATGCTTCAGATTGTTTTGCAAAGTCTAAAAGGGAGAATAGACAGTAAGAATCCTACAGCATGGCCCAGAGCTTCTGCTCAGATGAACTCTTCTGCCCAAGGTGCCTACCAGGGGCTACAAGATGGTTCATAGACTATTCAACATGAAACTACTGACATGAAGAAAAAGGATAGCATGCAAATATGGTGCAGAAGGCATGTGAAACAAGAGCCATCAAGGACCCTAGGATAGTTAGTGGGAACAGAGCAGTTGTACTTGGACAAGTGATGAGGAATGTAGCAAGGGATGAGAAGAAGGGTGAGGAAGAGGAGGAGAAGAAAGTATCATGGAATACGTTCTCTTAAGGAACTAAAAAGAGGAGTTCCTACAAGTCTTTAGAAGAACCTTATTTAAAAAATGAAATAGCTCAAAAAATGTTGACAAAAGCCATCAAATGAGAAGGGAGACAACATAAAGAAGAAAATATTGATAGTATCAAATCAACATCACTAGGGGACTAATGCATCTTTAATGTGTTTGCTATGAGCATTTACATGGCTCTGAGCCTTGTATATAAATCACTGTTTAATCTGTACAGCATTCTGAGTAAACAGCACCTTTGTAATTTAAAAGGGAAACTGAAGCCCTCAGTGTGATACACTCACATTTCTAGTTACTAGAAAGTGTCAGAGGCAAGATTTTAGCTCTGGACATATTCTATGACATTCTACACATGAAGTTTGATCCTCATTGTTAGAAGTTAATTTTTCTACTCATCCATACTTTCACTTGATTTATGCAGAGAAAAAAATCACCTAGTAGTAATAATAGCTATTTCTGGGGGCTATTATTTCTTTATAATTTTTTCTGAATTTGATTAATAAAACAGTATTTTATCAATTTCACAAAGCAATTAAATGTGAAATATTAATCAATGGTAATGAAATCATGGTTGTTGTAAGCCCTTGCACTTTATTCTTATATCATACTCAATAATTTGCTTCCTTATTTATCATTCTGTTGCATTAGTATTTCATGCCACTTCCTCAGCAGTGCTGGTGATTGATTGATTCTGATGACTCTCTTCAGCACTGGATGTTTGGAGATGTCTCAAAATAACAGGCAGGTAATATTTTGGTTTCAGACATTCTTCACATTTGAACTGAAACTTGTGAACCTAATCTCCCCCACACATTATGTTTCAGTATAATTAGCTTTTCAAGTTTGCTTGTGGCCTGGTTGTGGGCATGCTTGAGTGTCTCTGCTGGAGTCTCAGGTCAAGCTCCCTCCCCTTCCTACTTCACAGTGGCTTTAAGATGTTTATGACCCCTATGGTCCAGGCAACTAGTTTCAAGGTGGCTGCCAGGGTTCAAACCTTCACTCTGCAGTTCTCAAGCTTAATTATTCAACAGAGATTTCTGACTTAAAAATAAAAGCCAGTTCTGGGTCTTATTCCTGTAGATTGATAGTCAAGTTTGGTATATCCAGACTAGAGTCAGGATTTTAAATTTTAACACCCAGTTAGGATTCTGAGGTGGTGACTCAGAGGTGGCTTGCATGTGTGGTTAACACTATTATAGTCAGGTTCGCATTGCTGGTAGAAATCACCCAACCAAGAGCAGCTTGTGGGAAAAGAGGTTTATTTTGGCTTACAGACTCAAGGGGAAGCTCCATGATGGCAGAGGAAAATGATGGCATGACCAGAGGATGGACATCATCCCCTGGCCCACATAAGGTGGGCAACAGGAATAGGAGAGTGTGCCAAACACTGGCATGGCAAACTGGCTAAAACACCCATAAGCCTGCCCCCAACAATATACCGCCTTCTGGAGGCTTTAATTTCCAGTTGCCATCAGCTGGGGACCTAGCATCCAGAACACCTAAGTTTATGGGGGATACCTGAATCAAACTCCCACAGTGCATCCTGTCAGCCCCCCTGTTTTGCTTAGTGCTAAGTGCTGCAGAACTGTAAAACATGGGGAAGAGCCTGAGGGTTGGCTTCAATTTAAACCCCAGTTCTTTCTGCCCAGTTTCCTAGGTCCCCTGGGCAGTTTCCAACCAGTGTTCTTTGTTTGAAAGAACAACTGGTCTTAGACAGATGTGATGTCTCAGCCACCCTTTGTCGTTGTGGTTTCTTTACATGTTGGCTCTCAGTTTCCTTCTTTAGAAACTGCAGAGGAAAGCTGGGTGTGGTGAGGCATGCCTTTAATCCCAGCACTCAGGAGGCTGTAGGAGAATTGCTGAGAGTTTGAGGCCACTCTGAGACTACAAAGTGAATACCAGGTTAGCCTGGGCTACAGGGAGACCCCACTTCAAAAAACAAACAAACAAACAAACAAACAAACAAACAAACAAACAAACAAAACCTGGAGAGGATAGTAAGGGATAAAACAAAGGTGAACGTTCTCCCCATTTTCTGGTCATTATACCACTATACCAGGTTTGTGAATAAGAACAACAAAATATACAAATAGATAAAGCTTATTTATTGTCCCTCTTTCCCATTGGAATATAAGTTTTATGAAAGCAGAGAGTTTTGTATCCTTCAAATCTAGATTAAAGTTACTTCACAAATGAGTGAGAGAATGAATAGGAAATGAATTTTGTTAACAGAAAGAGTGGGAAAAGATGGATAAAATTGTTCAACCCTTGAGGCAAATTTAAGTGCCACCCAACTTAATTATGACTGTTAATAGGGTGATTCCCCACATTTACACAGCCATAGTATGCATATTTAAAAAGACAAGATAAGCCATTGTGGAAGGGATGTCTGAAAGATTATAAGAGACAAAAGATGGGTGCTTTTAGAATTTTGCCTTCCAAACACAAGGTGATAAGAAGTCTGTGGGTTGTCCAAAAAAGTCCTTAAACCCCAAACCCTGAGTTTGTGTTTGTCTTTAACCAAAGAATTGGGCAAACCAAACTGAGAAGGATAGTTATTAAATTCCCACGTTTATTGAGGGAAGTACAAAACCAAGGGAAGGAAAATGAATACACCCATGGGCTAAAAGTCCATGTTGTGGGCCTGGAAGAAATGTCAAAAGGGTTAAGTTAGAGAGGAAAGAAAAGAAAGTTTAAAGAGCTCCTGCCAATGTTGAGGGCAGGAGGGGGTAGGGAACCCATGTGGGAATAGGGAATAGAGGTCACGAGGTTTATCCCCTCATTTCAGTCCAACCAGGCCCAGACGAGGGGAAACTCACCAGAACATGGAGGTTCAGGAGTGATGGTCAGGCAGCCTTTAGAGAGGCTTGTCCCCTGGCACATATTTATGTATAACCTTATTGTGGTGTGTTTCACCTTCCAGTTCAGGTGAGGCAGAGTGGGGGTGTGATTGGTCTGGGCTAGTAGCTGGTTCAGAAAGAGGCTCTCCATGTTGCCAAGTTCTAGGGTCTAAGTTTGACTAACCACAATGCCAGGATTAGATGTGAATTCTAGGAAAGGAGACCTCCCTCCGAGAAGGGGTTGGGGTTGTCTGTGGAAAAATTGATCCAGGGAACTCCTTTAGGGAAACGATAAGAAGTCAGATCATCCTTTGATCTCTAGCAAATTGCAGATTTTGAGGGCTGACTTGAAATACATTCCTTCCTTTACTTTCTGGGCCAGTCACCCTAAACTACCTAATAAAGCTACCTGACTGCCACCCAAAAGGGGCTGTTGCTCTCATGACCTCACAGAGGCTACTGTTACCTGAACAAGTCCTGCACAATATTGCCATGTTGGGCCCATCAGCATGTCATCATGGATGATGGAAGAGAGCAGAGAGAAAAAAAAAAAAAAAGAAAGAAAGACATCAAAGTAGAAGAGGGGCTAGTTGGAAGGAAGTGGATTAATGGGAGTGGTTATGACCAAAATACAATATTTATATGCATAAAGCATCTGAAAGCCTACAATAATAATCACATGGGCACACAAACACTACTCTTGAAAGAATCAGAAATGAAATAGAAGCAAAAATTTCTGACCAGGGAGCAAAAGCTTGCTCCCTCTGCAGTTGCATGCCAGTGAGGTTTTTCTTCAGAAATCTCAGCTCAGGTGATAGAGCACACATGAGTGTATAAGACCCCGGGGTTAATCCCTAGCACTGCAAAGCATAACAATAATAAAAATAAGAGAAAGGAAGAAAGGAGGAAGGATAAAAGGAAATAAAACCCAAGCTGGCATCTCTGAGGGCAAGCTTGGCTTGCAGGATATTCAACTTGATTTTATTGCCATTATTAGACAATAAGAGGATTTAAAAAGAAACCAGCTTGGCTGTCTAGTTGCTCTTGAAAGACGGTTGGCGTGGTGACAGTGACCCATGGAGCTGTCTCCATGAGCTAGAGCACAGCCCTGCAGTTTGCCACAGCCCTTGCCACCCCGCCGGATGCCCTGACCATCTTGCCACCCCGCCGGATGCCCTGACCATCTTGCTCCTGGGTCACTTTACTGCTCACATTCAGCCTGACCCTGCAGGCCTTTGACTTTGTTGTCTGTGGATGCAGAGCTCCTCTTTGTGTATATTCTGCTTTTTCTGATGGAATATGTTCCTTTCTTAAATATTATACTATTGTGGGCATTATTTTATAAATCTATGGATTTCATAAGGTACTGATTTTTTGGTTGCATTCAAGTTTGATTCAGTCTGCTGGGCTTGGATGTGTGTTTGCTCGGGTGCTCGTGTGTGTTTCTGTGTGTTTTAATCTGGATTTGAGATGAGGCACAAACCTACTAACTGCTTCCTTTAGGACATGCTTGTTATGTGGACTACAAGTCCTCCATGCTGGACTTGGAGGAGAAGAGTAAAAGGAGATGGAGAAAGAAGTCCACAAGCAGGCAGAGATGTTCTACCTCATCACAACTATGGGCGCATCAAGTTAGTCTTTTGCAGAAGAATTCTTGCACCACTTTCTTCTCTTTGTGTCACCATAAGCACTTCTGTTTGAAACAGTTAGAAAGTTAGAAAGTTATTTTATAGTAGTTTAAAATGACATGCTTAAAATATTTAAAATTATTTGAAAATATTTAAAATTTTGTGACTATAAATAACCTCTTTCAATTTTGTTCAGGGTAAAGTATGGTCATGAATTAGTTTTCTGGGTCTTTGTACCAGTAACACTTGGCACAGTATCTGACCCAGTAAGTGCTCATTAAGTGATCTCCCACCAGCTTTTATTTTGTTGTGAAATTGATATATCTATCTGAAGGAGATAGTCTTATTTGATTCCTGAGTAGTTGTGGAATATTACCTACTGAGAAATAAAGTGGCTTTTGATTTCTAAAATATAGGTAAGAGGAAGAAATAGAAAAATAAAAGGTGAAAAATGTTGTTTTGATAATGCTGACATTAGGAAACCAATAGCATAATCAACATGTCCCTTTTGTCTGGGAGAATCTCAGTTGATTCCTATTAACTTGGCATAATTATTAATAGTGCCACTTTTCACTCTCAAAGTGTCCTTGTTTAGATGATAAATTATATGGGTACTCTATTAATCAGGCCTTAGATAATCAAAAGCTATTTGCAATCTAATTGGAGGAACTTAGGAGTTTTTTTTTCAGTATTATTTTGGTGAAAGATGGAGATCTTGTGACTGGAAATGAATGATAAAGTGGATTAACACTACTGTTGCAATCATACAATTGATGTGGGTACATAAGGCACTCTGATACAACCTTCCATTACAACTATTAACATGGTTATTTTCATTGGCTTCATTAAGAACACTTATATAGTTAGGAATGCACTCATGTTTTTTCTTCTTCAATACCTTACAAAGAATTTTATGTTTAGTATATATTCAGTAGGTATTTGTTAAATGGAATTGAATAATAATGAACCAAATTGTTAAGATATCTTATGAGGGATACATAAATGGGGAAGGGCCATCATAAATGTTGCAAATTTAGCACATTCAATGAACTTTTTGACATTCTTCGTAGTCCCTTTGCTATTTCCTTAAAAGGTCATCATCTATGGTTGCAAAGCATTTCTACCATAAAATGGCTATAAGAAATTTTGCCCACCAAGGGAAATGTCCATGGGGGTCTTCTTTTCTTTGGTTATATTGGAGAGAAATAATATCATTTTTTTTCTATTGGCTAGGGTTTTGACCAGAAGGACAACAGGGGATTACCAATAGGATGTTGGCTATAACTTGCAATTTTCATTAGTCAAAAATCCAATGAATAATTTCTTGGCCCTATTGAGATTTCAAGAGATTCAAATAAGCACCACATCAAGGACTGATCTTTGAGAATCTGTGTATTTTGTGTTTGAGTACTGAAACTCCTGGCCAATTGGCAAGGCACTGAGCTCTTCTAGCAAGTTATAGGGTGGAAATTATTTCTCTCCTCACCCATCTGCTCTAGGAGCCATGGCTCATATTTAGTAGCACTACTTACTGTGAAGCAAGGGTGGGGGAGGCCATCCACAAAAGTACAAAGAGAAGCAGAATAAGACCATCATTGGCATAACAGCAAATACAACAACAATGACAGCAAACTACTTTGTGAGATACATGCATAGTTCCACTTTTATGTTACTGCCACCTCACACAATCAGTCTACAAAGGTTCCTGTAACACCTTTGGAAAGAAAGAGAACACATTTTAATGGTATGTGTTTCTTGGTGAGTAGTTGTCTTTTAGTAAGTACTTCAGAAGGGACAAAGGAATGAGAGTGCAGCTACAAAAAGGGATTTACCTTAAAGAGGGGCAAAATAATCAAAGAAGGAAAAAACATAGGACGGGAATGGAACACACAGATGAAATCACTTCATTCTTTGTCTTTACTTTTCTTTCATTAGCACTGAAAAATATTTTTCATCTTTTCCACTGCATTTTCAGGTGGTGAAACTAGTGGTATAGTCTAGTTCTCAACTGAGCAAGAAAATATCAAAACAAAAGTGTGCAGAATGGCACCTTCAAGAAGTCTGTTACTCAAATGGAAGGCCACATTACAAAGTGAAGCAGATTTTAAAAAAAATGGAAACAGGACCAATATGAAGTGAATTTTAGAGATTGTCTCACCCTAAAAATCATAAGGAAATACCTCTTACTGAAATTAATGCTACCTAATAGTTTAATGAGTGATGTGATATTTTAAAGTATATATGGTTTCACCAAGAAATGCTTTTTCTACTGTGGTCTCTGTTCATATATAGAAGCTCTGGGTTTATCTATGAGAGAAAAGGGTACCCTATCTTATTATGAAACCATGGTCTAGAAGAGTAGAAAACACAGAACCAGGTAAATTATTTTGTTTGAAAGAGAACCTTCACAGTGTATACAGTTTATATTACCTGGAATTTGCTTGCATATTTGGCTTCTAGTATCTGCAAAGAGTTGCATTTTCTCTAGCTGAAACTAGGATATTGTAAACTTTGTCTCCTTAGAATATGTGAGTCACTCCTGAGGACTTAGTTAAAAGTTCTCCTCCTCTGTAGTTTTTCCCTTGACTCAGAATGAATGGTCCAGGCCTATTCTGTTCTACTATAGGAGAATTATTGGGGGAGGGTGAAGAAGACCAACTTTAATTGGAAAAGAGTAGTCAGTCTAGGCCTTGAAAGTGATGTGTAAGCTTTACCTAGAAGAAAGTGTGGCTTACCAAATGAAAAGAAAAAGAGGTGATTATTAAATGCCCTCTGACTCCAGGCAGAGGGAAATTGCCATAGAAACATCTCCCATAACGATTTGGCATTTGGAAGCAGGTGACTTCATTTTAGCTGAATTAGCACTACACAGAGATGGCCACATTCTTCTCTCATCCAGTCCCTCACACAGGTATGGCCCCATCTATTTAGCATCTGTTTAAGTATATGAAAGCTTCTATGCATCTGGAAATGTCAAGTGGCTCCAAGATCTATTTCCTTCTGGCCAATCCAGAGGGTTTAATAAAAAAAAAAAAAAAAAAAGGAACTCCAGACACATGTGCCACCTTGTGCCTCTGGCTTGCATGGATCCTGGGGAATCAAACCTGGATCTTTTGGCTTTGCAGGCAAGTGCCTTGCCCACTAAGCAATCTCTCCAGTCCCCTGTCCAGAGGTTTTTAAAAGGAGATTGAATTTTCAGGAGAGACAATACAATACTCTGAGACTTATGAATATGATATTAATGACTTCTTGTTATTCAATACATGGTGTCTATTCAAAGAACTTGGCATTGGTGATATAATTATTAGCATGTTTTAAAGTGTCGTATTAAAAACTAATGGCCTTACAGTTAAATGCTAAAACAAAAATAAAAATGGCCTTACAGTTACATGGTTTTAACATTTGGCTTGGCTTGGCTTGATGAGTCTCAGATAAAAAAAGTAAAATCATTGTCTTTAAGTTTTAGCATTACACAAATTGTGGGAGCATAATCTTAGCAGATGTCCCTGTGACTGGATATTGTGGAGTAGCCACTCGGTCACACTTATGCCATGGTTGTTTTATAGGAAACACTGAAGTATGCCATCCTGTGTCTGTTGACCCCAATAAACATGCTTTTTGGAACCAAAGGCTTTGCTAGAAATGGTTTTAAACAATCATATTTTGAGTGGGGTTTGTGTTGCTATCTTTCCTTAGTGCTTCATATATTCGCTTTTCATAGTCTCTTGATATTTTTTCTATTGTATTGTTCAGAACACACATTTATTTTCTGAAACATTAAAAAAAAATCTCGAGAAAGTGAGAAATCTTCCTTAGGTAACCTCAGAACAGAGGAACTTTGTGCATTATGCAGCCGAGGCCATGCCAAAATGCAATTTGGAGGGTGTCCAGCCCTTCATTGGAAAGTAATGGTTTTCACTGAACTGAGTTATGACCAGCTGTTTACAGACAGTCTGTGACATACTGATAGAGCAGAACACCGTATGTTGCTTTCCAAATCAAATGATACAAGAAGTGTGACAGAGTGGAGAAACATCTGTCATTAGCAATTTTCAGCACGCTTCACTAATTCTGGACAAAATACGAGTAATGAACTTACCGCAGGAAACTTCAAATACTACCACTGCTGAAATAGGATATAAACAGGGAGTCCTCCCAATGGCTTCTAATTTAATTCATTTGCGGTAAGAAACAAACAAAGTGGGATATTTGGTTTTGATCATAGGATAGTAAATACTAATGTTGATCACAAATGCTTACTTTAATCAAAGAATAAGAATCAGGGAATGAAACTTTCAAGTTCAGATGAGAAAGCTTTATTCCTCTCTTCAGTATTGAAGAGCGTGGGGGTTTGTTTTTGTTTCTGTAAACAGCAGAGCTGGAGTCTGAGCCTCAGTGCTGCTTGTCAGTGACCCCAGCTCAGGATGGCTGGCATTCTCGCATTTCTTGGACCTGTGTGATATTTACATAGTATTAAATGTTCCTAGTCTTTCTACTAAAAGGCTTGTATAGAAGAATGTGTTAAGTCTTTCTCAAGCTGCTTTCGCCTCACTATTTCTCATCTTGACTGTTTTTTTTTTTTTTTCCCCATTTCTGGCTGATCGTTTTTATTTTGCAGTCCCACAAATTTTCACAGTTCTGTAACGAGCGCATGGTCCTCATACAGCATCCACATGGTTCTCTACTGTTCGACGTCACACTGTTTATGAGATCTCAGAGCCAAACCATGTGAAGGCTGCAATCTGTGAGCATTTTCTTTTGTATCTTTGCAATCAATTGAGCTATTAAACTATTAACATCCAAGGCCTACTCAGCTCAGCTCAGACCCCCAGTTAGCGCCAAGACGGCAAAATTCCTAAACGGCTGGGCTTGAGTTTGACTCCAGAAGGAAAAGAAAGGAAGGAAGATGATGAGGATTCGTTTGTCGTGGTTCCCACTAATGTTCAGAAAAATGGTCATGTAAAGTGCAGACATGAGAAGTTGCCCAATCCGTTGGTGTTCTACCCGTGGGGCCCACTTTGGACTGTGTCCCAGAACAAGAGGACTGAACGCCATTCCGGAACTGATGGCTGTAAAATGAGTGCAGGAGGGCTTTGAGGAGCATCTTCATTACAAAATTATTCATGATAAAATGGCACTAACTTCAAATTCCCAGTTTCTTATAAACTTTAGCGTGGTATCACATAAAAATGGTTTGTAGCCCTTTAACACCTTAGATGGACCAAATGTAGCCTAGGAATGTTGTGGGGGAAATCATCTCCAAGTATCTTTAAATCTTTTCTTCTTCCTCTTCTTCTCCTTTTTCTTTCTTTACTTTTTGAAGGAGAATTCTACTCCTACTCATTTATCTACCCTTTTTAAAAGCAATCTCTAAATTATTTTGTGGTTCAAAAGAAGTATTCCAAGTTATGCAAATGCTAAATTCTTCCAGTTTTTATAGACATCTGCATTGAAAAACAAAACAAAACGAAAATATAGATGCCATTGAAACCCATCATTACGTTTGTGATCTAGATAATAAAGTAAGCAGACCCGAGCAATTCGCTAACACTAACGCTATTCTTTACATAAACAGTAAATGTTTAGATTTTCCTGTTCACTGACTAACAGCACACATATCATAAACACTAAGCTGTTATAGTACGTTTCGTGTGTTGATTCACTTTAACAGTTGTTAGTGTGAAGACAGGAAAAGAAAAGTGGGTGTAATGAGACCATGTGCAGTATGCTGTGAAAACAGAGGCCCTTATTTGGCATAATGGGTTGCACCATAAGGGCCATAAAATTGTGCATGTGTTAGTATCATTTTAATTATTACGGGTGCCACATGTTAAGCAGAATAGCGGAACTACTAAAACAGCTTCAAAATCCTTACTGCTGATCGCTGCATTTAATTACAAATAGGAACATTTGGAGATAGGTCACCATAAAACCCTTCTGTTGTCAAATGAGCTCAAATCTGATTTTTGTAATTATGTTTTTATACCACAGATCCTGTTGAATAACTATAGGGAATAAAATTTTAATAAGTGCTGATTAAATGTAGGTACGTCTTGCTTCCCAAGAATATTTATGAACGCTCATCACACTTAAATCAAGGTATCATCATGACTTTCCTGTGGACAGTGTTTGATCATTCACCCTTAATGCAAATAAGCTGAATAAATTTATGTGCCATGAAATATTGTTATTTTTCCATTGGAGCATAAAGGCTCTGGATTTCAATTATTCATTGTGTTTGTGAGCACTGTGCACTGTACTGTCATTCTCTAGAACAACCATGTTTTCATTATCCCACTTCATGTCAGGCTCCATGGGGTCTTGTTATTAACTTTCTCAACACAGGTTTTATTGAGGGAAGGAAGCGGACAATTTTCGGACCTTACTAGAATAAATGTAGTTAGACATGGTAAATTCATGTTTCAAACGTGCTTTTCTTTGGGGTTATTTGCTTGTTTACTTCTCTATTTGTTTATTTATGGGTTACTTAGGCTGTAAAGATTATGAACGCATTTTGTCTACCAAGAGAGATGGCGTTTTGGGGTGCTTCACACATACCACTTTCCTATCTCCTGAAACATCTTCTTTAAGATTTGCATAATGCTTAGGTCTCCTATATCCTTTGAACCTGAAATTATCACTGTGTTTATAACACAGATGAGAAATGTATCTTGAGCCAAGGAGGAAATTACTAATGGGTAAGAACACATGAAAGTCCGGAGATAATATAGAGGAAAAGATCAAACACAGAGCTGGCATATTTTAAAATTACTATGAGTTCATCTTGGTATGTGATCTCAGATATATTAGTAGGTACATATAGATGCATGAGCCTGTGGTTTTAAGATTCCTGAATGCATAAATGATCACTCTATAAAACAGAGAGGTTTGATCCCCTGATCAGAATATTCCTTTACAATGCTTCCATTCTTCTGTATGCTCCAAAAGACCATGAAGTTGGAGAAGGTGCTCATTGAACCAGGGGAGTAGAATCCATTTTTGTAGCAAAAGATACTTTTCAAGATGGGGAGAGAGTGCTGTTTATAAAATTCCCCAAGATTTTGTTGTCAAGCACCTATCCACACATCATATAGTAGATTTAATCTACAAGTTGCTTTTCAGTGTAGTTATCCAAATAATAGCAGGTAGATTCTGGTCCACATTTCAACATTTATGTTTCAAATGAAAGATAGGGCAGCATTTCAGTAAGGATCATGAAGTCGGTGTGCCATGATGAGGCAGATGCAATTCTGTTGGTAGCTATATGTGACCCCTGAATGCATAGTTCTGACCTAATGCCCAGTAACAGGCTTTACAGATATAAAACACAGGTAGCAAAATACATTGAGGTAAAAGCATCTCAATCTCTGTTGTTTGCATCTACTCTCTCATAGTAATAATCATCTATAAGGAATAAAGGAGAAGCCAGGAAGGACTTGCAAAGTTCAACTTCCATCATTTGAAAGCATCATTTGATAGTGCCTAGTTACTTTTCAGCTCAGTTCTGATAAAGCCAATTGGTATGTCCAAAACTCAGGTTGCCATTCAGCCACTCTTTAGAAGTCTGGTAGTCATCCACCAAAGACAGACTCAGGGTTGATGGGAATATGTCCTTGATGGGCAAAATAGTTAATTACTTGGTATTGGGGAATCTGTGAATTAATGATATCATCCACAAGAACAAATCAGAAGAAAAGTTCTGTGTATACAAGGACCATTTGCTAGGAGTAATATTTAACGTGGCAATCCCTTTAACTTATGACCCTATAAGACTGTAATTTTATAATCAATGGGCATAAAAAGAAAGGCAAGCTGAAATCAATAACAGACGGAAGAGAAGGAATTTCTCATTTTCCAAATTACGTTGGTCTTCTTTTGTAAGTGTATAGTATTGAGTTTTTGACCAAGGTTGATCACAAAGATTGTTTTAGACAAGTTTTGCAAAAATAGCCTTAAAAAATTAGCCAAAGATTGGGTATTGAAAGCCTTCCTTTGCTGAGCATCATGTGGGGTGATGGGCAAAGCACTGCTCAGCTATGCAAGGACCCTGCTTCCTGTGTGCCTCCCGTGGTACTGCTGGGCACTCTAGCTTCCACTGGGGCCTTGCCATGTTAGTATTAGAAGCAGTCGCTTTGCTTGTAAAAGAAGGGTTTGGATTAAGCCCTTGACCCTTTCTACTTCTCACTTCCCTTCATTCCATTGCACCCTGAGTGGTGTGTGGTATGGCAATATAGTGATCAGTTGCAGATCAACAATTGAGAAACAGAATTCATTGAGACTACCCTTTAATTCTATGTGACATACTTGAGGTCCTCAAAAACTTTTCACTAGAAATCTGTTATTATTATTTTTTCTTTGAGAAAAATTGATGTTTACTCCAGCTGCAAGAGGACTATTTGGGAGCCTTGCTAATGTTCAGAGAGCTTATAACTATTTTCTTGATGACCTTGGGATCAATAGATCTGAGTACCAGAGAAGATATGACCGTTTGGCAGAATCCCTTGCTTCCTAAAATTCTTTATGCCTCCTGCTATTCACAACAGGAATCTTGTATTTACAATTTTTTAAAATTAGGATTCAAAGGAACTGCCTTCCTTATGGCATTTCCATATATACTCTTTGGGTTGTTCCTTCTCCCCCATTCCTGCCTCCCCCACCCCAGTCTCTGTATCCTACTTCCTTGCTTGGTACCCCACACTCCCAGCATCCTCTTTCCACTTTTAGATGTGTCCTATTACACTCCCCACCCTCCGTTAAAACATCTTTTTCTTATGACCCCTGACATCTACCTGCACTCACTTCCACATAAATGCACATATATAAAAATTAGAAGCTAGGATCTGCACATAAGAAAGAACATGTGATATTTGTCTTTCTGAACCTAGGTCACCATGCTTAATATAATCTTTTCCAGTTACATTTGTTTCCCTGCACATTCCACAATTTTATTTTTTATTTATGTCTAAATACATTTCATTGTGTATATGTTATACATCTTCATTATCCATCAGTTGATGGACATCTAGGCTGGTTCCATCTGCTTTATATTGGCAAATAGAGAATCGATAAACATGAAGATGCAAGTATCTTTGTAGTAGGATATCAAATTCTTTGGTATATGCTCAAAAATTATATATATACGGCTCTATTTTTAGCTTTTTGAGAAACCTTCCCCCTGATTTCCATAGTGGACGCACTAGTTTATATTCCCACTAGCAGTAAATAAGGGTTCCCTTTGCTCTAGATCCTTGCCAGCATTTGTTGTAATTTGTTTCCACTTGTTTTTTATTATGTGTGTGTGTGTGTGTGTGTGTGTGTGTGTGTGTAGAGAGAGAGAGAGGGAGAGAATATGTGTATGTCAGGGCCACTGTCTGCTTCAAAAGAACTCCAGACATGTGTACCTCTTTGCACATCTGGTTTTAGGTGGGTACTGGGGAATTGAACATGGCCAACTCAAGCTGACAGGCTTTGCAAGTAATCACCTTTAATAGTGAAGCCATCTACTCAGCTCCATTTGTTGTTTTAATTGGAGACATAATTAATGTTGACTGAGGTCAGATTATTAGCCACAGATAGATGTGTCTGAGACACCTTCCATTTCTTGACGTCACATAATGATTTCTGGTGTTCTTTCTTCCCCTGTGTTTGGAATTCTTTTGAAAAACCATCACAGTTAAAAATAGTTCAAAAGGTTTTGTGAGGATTTTAAACTTTATAAGATGGCTTATACAAAGTTTGTACTATCATGAAATTTGTTTTCCCTTGTAAGGGAACCTTTAATTCCTTCTAACTTAGTTGGTTTTCTTAAAGGCATTCATGAATTATGACCACTGCAGTTTTGTTTTCCGAAGACATGAAGTATTTAAAAACATTTTCCAAAACTAAGCTGGAAAAAAATCTTCCATGTTTTTGAGAAATTTGACAGAAAAATTTTCTAAAAGGAAGCATATCTTGCAGTGGCTGTGTTTTGAGGCATACTATATTCATTGGTTAGCCACAAATTTATCAAGGCTTATTCATTTCCATAAGTCTTTTTTTGTTATTTGTTTGTTTTTGAGGTAGGGTTTCACTCTAGTCCAGGCTGACCTGGAATTCACTATGTAGCCTCAGGGTGGCCTCAAACTCATGGTGATCCTCCTACCTCTGCCTCCCAAGTGCTGGGATTAAAGGCGTGCACCACTATGCCCAGCTCCATATGCCATTTTTGAAATTCTTGTGCATATTTCCATGTAGTTAAAAGTGAAAATTCATTAATACTTTGTATTAGTGAATACTTAAAAGTTTTCTGGCAAACATATATAGATAGACAAGGGCATTTGTGTGCATATATTACAGAAACACACACACACACACACACACATATATATATATATATATATATATACATGTACATATCCTTCATATAGACATATGTACCTTTGGTTTTAATAAGTTAATTTTTTTTTTGTTTTTTTGAGGTAGGGTCTCACTCTTGACCAGGTTGACCTGGAATTCATTATGTAGTCTCAGGGTGGCCTTGAACTCACAGTGATCCTCTTACCTCTGCCTCCCAAGTGCTGGGATTAAAGGCATGTGCCACCTCATCCGACATTAATCAATTGATTTTTGAAAAATTCATATATGGATATATTTCATTCACATTCAACTCATTGCCTTCTCTTGTTCCCATCCCACTCTTGATGGAGCCCCAGCTGTTCAGCTAGATGGACATTAAGTAAAAGCAGTAAGTACTAGAAGTGACTGCTGTCTAAGTTTACCTGGGCTTTGTAGTTAGCTAAAAATTAACAAGAGGGCTGGAAAGATGGCTTAGCTGTCAAGGCACTTGCTTGCAAAGCCTAAGAACCCAAGTTTAATTCCCTGGTACCCATGTAAGCCAGATGCTTAAGGTGGTATATGCATCTGGAATTTGTTAACAGTAGTAGGAGGCCTTGGTGAGCCCACTCTCTTTATCTGCCTTTTTCTCTCTTAAATAAATGAATAATTTTTCTAAGATTTATTCTTATTTATTTATTAGAGATAGAGGGAAAGAGAGAGAGAGAAGGGCATGTCAGGGCCTCCAGCCTTTGCAAACAAACTCCAGATGCATGTACCACCATGTGCATCTGGCTTACATGGGACCTGGAGAATTGAACCTGGGTCCTTAGGCTTTGCAGGCATGTGCCTTAACCACTAAGCAAACTCTCCAGCCCAAATAAATAAATATTTTTTTTAAAAAAAGAATCAACAAGAGGAGTTTAGTGTGCACTTTGGTCCTCGCTAAGAAACGTGACTGCAGAATTAGGGAGAACACCATGAACACCACGGCAGCTCTGCTTCTGAGCTGCCATGAGTCCCTTTTAGGCTCAGGCAGGCTCTTAGACTCACCCTCCTGTCTGGATTCTGGAACACTTTGGGGAATTAGCAATTATATGTTGAATGTGAGAGTGGGTTATTTTATTTATTCCTATAGAGATATTTATTAGATACTTACATTTTGTTGGATTTCCAACCAATAGGCTGGTACAATTATTTTCTGGTCATTCTCGAAGAGAAAATTTCACTCATTGAAACAATACCCACGCCCAGGCTCTCAGTCACTTTCAAAATCATAATTGTAACTAAACGTAAAGACTCCAACTTTTGACCAGAAAGACTTATGTTAAAGAAGATATAAGTAGGAAGTGTCTTGAGGACAGGACCTCAGCCGCTTAGTTTGTACACTGTTCTTCAACATGTAGATGAGGATCAGAAGTCCAGACGTGCTTCAGTGATACAAAGCAGAAGTTGTAACTAGACACCAGACGTGAAAATGCATGTGTCTGGTAGATTTCTTTCAATTATTAAAAAATTACACCAAACTCAAAAGATGTTCAGCCTCCAATTTAATTTTACACTCCCCTACATGTCCCCAAACCTTCATATTGTTTGACAGTATGTTGCACGACTATTGCCTGTAAGTGTGAAAAGTCAGGATGAGAGTTCACAGCAGGTTGACGGCCTGGAGATGAGAAGTCTGTCTGAGGACATTTCAAAGTTGTAAAGGTATTATTCTCACATGGAGTTATTTCTCAGTGGGTGTGAACAACAGCTACTCAGCAAGCTGGTGTAGTGTGAAATAGAGTTTCCTGAAAAATGATGTGCAGACATATGCAGAAAGCCACATGCTTAGTACATGCACAGACTGTGTGCTTAACTTCCAAAGGCTGGAATATTTACCCATAGGATGAGCTAGAGATGCAATCGTCCTCATTGTAAGTAACCCCGAGAGAGGCTCTGCTTGGAATTATCATTAATCCATTGGGATCAAGATACATACTGAAGGGTGAGAAGCAAAGAGTGAGTGTGTTGTTGAAGTAGGTACCGATGAAATAGTATGGAATTAGTTTTACACAAGGCATCAGAAATCTTTCCAGATCATACTGGAAGACTTTCCTCTGTTGGAAAAACAATGTTGATCTGCAGAACCTTGTGTCACCATATTAAAAAAAATATTTTATTTATCTATTGATTTATTTATGACAGAAAGGGGCAGACAGACAGAGAGAGAGAGAGAGAGAGAGAGAGAGAGGGAGCGAGCGATAAGGACCTCATCAGGGCCTCCAGCATGCAAACTCCATATGCATGTACCACCTTGTGCATCTGGCTTTATGTGGGTACTAAGGAATTGAACCTGGGTCTTTTGGTTTTGCCAGCAAGCACCTTAACCACTAAGCCATCTCTTAACCCTGTGTCACTGTTTTGACATCACTTCTGAATGAATGAATTTACATTCTTAGATACTCCATTCCTTCTGAGAATATATCTGTAGCCTCTGAACCCAGTACATTTTTTTCTTTCAAGGTAGAGTATCACTCTAGGCCAGCTGACCTGGAATTCACTATGTAGTCTCATGGTAGCCTTGAAATGATGGCGATCCTCCTATCCCTGCCTCCCAAGTGCTGATTAAAGGCATATGCCACCATGCCTGGCTCCCAATACATTATTTATAATTAGGTCTGTTTGGACATTCCTTCAAACAGTTCATGTGTGATGTAGAGAGCTTTACATGAACATTTTTCTCAGTTGCATGGTCCTCCTCAGGCTTCTGGTAACTGCACAGGAAGGGAGAGGCAGTTAGGAGAGTGAATGACATGGTGTATAATAAAGCAGACAAATCTGCAATCAAAAAGGTGAGTGGATAAAATGTGTGTATGTACTGTACCCCATATATTTTTTTAAAGGAAATGAAGTAGTCTGGCTTATAAAATAAAGAGTAAGAAAGAAAGGTATGACTATCATAAAGCCTGTGAAAATATATACAGAAAAGATACGTTTTGTAAAGGAGGAAGATTTAACTGTGCTCACTAAGAGGGTTAATGAGAGTAAGAATTAGTCATTTCGCTCCACAGATGGAGGTTTACTTATGTGGTTTGGTTGGCAGGTGTGCCAACTCCATGGTGTTAATCTCCAGGTTCATTGTGTGGGAGGCCCTAGTGAATTTTTCCCTTCAGTTAGAAAAGACCCGACTCAAGCTGCAACTTTCTGTGAACCCTAAAGCTGGGCAGTTTGGAGTCAGATATGACTTCATATCCCAAAGTCATCACTTGCTATTCTCTGAGGTTTGGTTGTCATGCAACAAGAGGTGGCTATATTCAAACTGTTTCTCATTCTCATTGGCATTAGTTTATTTTCTAAAATAGTTTTTAAATTATTGAAGTAACACATGCTCCTTGCAAAATCCCAAATAAAAGTTGAAAGATGAAAATAAAGACCTTCTGCTATCCAATTACTCAGCAACAACCCTGTTATTTTGGGGGTGCATTTCTTTGCAGTCTGCTCTGCTCATACATACACACAGCCTGGGGGTTCTTGACTACTTTCTGTCATACTGGAAGATCATTCCTGCATGACCGTCCTCATTTAGAGAGGACCGGCACTTTACCCCACGTCTGCTGCTGCCAGCGCCTGCTCTGGGCCACCGCCCGTGCTCCCATGCTGCACCTCCCCCCCCCCCCCCACAGCCCTGCCACAGCCTCTTCTCGACAGCGCCACCATGTTTCTTTAAAGATGCAAGTCAAATTTTGCCACTCCTATGTTCAAAAATCTCCAGTGAGTTTCTAATTCACATCAAGGGACAGTAGAAATCTTTGGTTTTGGAGCCTACTAGACCCTTCACTCTATTTTAACACACTCATCCTCACATTATATAACATTTGTATTTTAATGAATGGGTGACACAGTATCCAGTTAAAAATTGTATTATACGGGCTGGAGAGATGGCTTAGCGGTTAAGCGTTCGCCTGTGAAGCCTAAGGACCCCAGTTCGAGGCTCGGTTCCCCAGGTCCCACGTTAGCCAGATGCACAAGGGGGCGCACGCGTCTGGAGTTCGTTTGCAGAGGGCTGGAGGCCCTGGCCTGCCCATTCTCTCTCTCTCCCTCTACCTGTCTTTCTCTCTGTGTCTGTCGCTCTCAAATAAGTAAATAAAAAAATAAAAAAAATAAAAATAAAAATTGTATTATACTTCAGTTAACCAACTACCTATAAATTAATGCTCTTCTTATTTTTTCCTATTATAAACGAGTTTAAAATAATGATCTTGGGCTGGAGAGATGGCTTAGTGGTTAAGGCACTTACCTGCAAAGCCTAAGAACCTAGGTTCAATTCCCCGGGATCCACATAAGCCAGATGCACAAGGTGGCACAGGCATCTGGAGTTTGTTTGAAATGGCTGCAGGCCCTGGCATGTCCATTCTCTCTGTCTCTCCCTTTTACTCTCTCTCTCTCTCTCCTGCTCTAAAATAAATTAATTAAAAAAATAATTAAAAAGTTGTTGGGTATGGTGGCACACACCTTTAATCCCAGCACTTGGGAGGCAGAGGTGGGAGGATCACCATGAGTTTGAGGACACCCTGAGACTACATAGTGAATTCCAGGTCAGCCTGAGCTAGAGAGAAACCCTACCTTGGAAAACAAAAAAATAAACAACAAAAAATGTTAAAAAGTGATCTGGTGCGTATGTGATTGAACAAGTACGTAATTTTGCTTCCATTGTAAACAAGTCTGAAGAAGGGGTTTACCAATTACGCTACCATTAATGTACTCTTTCCAAACCCAACTCTGGTTACAGTTACTGTTCAGGCTCCTTGGGAAGCTAGAGCTAATATGTAAGTCCTGGAATTTTGCATCCAGATTCCTATTTTGATGGTGGTGAGAGTTTGAACTACTGTTGGCACTGAATTCAGTGCCAGTCTTCTTACTTTGCCTTGTCAAATTGGACAGGGAGACGGCTGTCTTGCAAAAGTGGAATTGTCACTAATTGGCCACAGAGGAAAAATTCAAAATCTTGCCAAAAGTCTCCTGCCTTCTAAGGGAATAAAATCTTCCATATAACTTTCCTCTCTCATTAAAAAGAAACAAACTTGATATGAAAAGCACTTTGTAAGCTAGAAAGCACTAAGTGGATGTGAGAGCCCGCTGTTATGAGTGAAGGTGCTGATGGGTGGTTGGGGGCGCTGTTGAAGGGCTGGGGAGGTGGGGGAGTGCTATGGGTGGGGTTTCTGAGCTCTGTCCCTGTGCAGACTTTCCTTCCTCGCAGGTTTGTTATGTCCTGTTAAGAAACGTCAGGAAGGAGGCAACAGTAAATAACTTTTGACTTTACTTTGGACTTTTCATTTAAATGAGAACAGCATGCTTCAGGAGCCATCAACACATAGAACAAATGCTCCATAAAATTCCTTGTCACCTGTAATGTGTGGTGTTCAAGGTCTTTTCTTTAGTATGACAAAGTGAATCTAGCAGGAGTTAAACACTGATTCACACTGAGACACACAACTCCTTATTCTTGTCCACATAGTGAACATTGTGAAAAAGGTAATGCCTTTTATAAGCAGGGATATATAAAAGTAGTATGTATTCTGAAGTGTTTTTATTAAAATTAATACATATAATTTATTTACAAAAATCAAGCCAGATTGATAGTTTCCTGAATATTTCAGAGAACTGGATTTTAACAAATCTATTTCTATTTAAATTTAAAAGAATGCAAATATGTTTACAAGTCTAGAAATATGTATGTTGGAGTTTAAAATGTGATTGAATAAATTTTCAGGAGTTAAACCACTTATTTTTAGAATGTAAAGTAGGTTTTAATTTTAGATTTTCCTAAAATGAATTAAAAAAAGACAAATGCTGCCTTCTATAAGATGTCAGAGTTTGGGGAAATAGTTAATCTTTGAATTATTCCACAAAAATAACTTCTATTAGTATTTAAATTTCCTGCTTTTGTCTTATTGTAAAAGAATTTTTTTATCATAAATCTAACTTTGACACTGGATCTTTCCTTTTTATAAGCACCAAGGCATTAAGCTCCTAATAGTCCATTCCTTTAAACTTCCTAAGAATGAGAAATGGGAAAAGAAAAGAAGCAAAATATAAATGAAAGATACTAAAAGATTAAGCCATGGCATTGCTATGGATTAATGCAGATGCCTACTCTGGTCATTGTGACTGAGGTACCGTGTAAGGTGGCAAACAATCCCCCTCCCCATTGCTTCATTGTCAATGATCTTGCATGCAGGCATAAACACACTTCATTTGGAGGGTTAAAAAATTCAAAATTACATTGAAATTTAGATTCAAATAAAATCAGATTTCTGTTTTATTTCACGAACTTTAAGACATTGGAAGAAATTCAGAAAAAAATTATTCTGATTTTGTGTGTGTGTGTCTGTCCCACATGTTAGGACAGTCCTGTTATCCAACCTTTTCCTTCTGGTGGCAGGTGAGAGTGGACAAAGAACAGTCTATCAGAGTGGCTGAAATCATCTTAACTTTATGACTATAGGTATCAACTAGGCACTCAAAACTGTCAGACATTATGCTTTCCAAGAGTAACAACAAAACAATGGCCCATGTCTTGCCAAAAACAATATTCAATTCTCTCCTTCGTGTTTAATAGCAGATGGTCAGCTCTGTTCTTGAAACACATTCTTATCCAAGGGTAGGACATGTATACTTGTCTTTTTTACCTTCCTCCTCCCAACCTTCTCTGCCCTGTTTATGGGTCTTTTCTTTTGGATCTGCACATTGCCATTCTCTAGTATTTATTCCTTAATTCTTAGGCAAAATCATTTAATACCCTGAATTGTTATCATTCAGATGGTCTGCAGAGTCTCTACTAAGCTTCACACTCTTGTAGCCCACTGGCTATGCCACATTTTCCCTACACAGGCCAGTGTCCGCCTTCCCCTCAATGTAACAGTCTTAATAGGCTTCACTTCCTCGTGATGCTTGCCAGTACTGTCTGTAATTAGTGTTTGTTCATATGCTTCTTGTCTGTCTTCTCCTTCTATTAAGGTATAAGGAGGGGTAAAACTGTAATCTTAGTAGGCTATGCTAGCACATCCTAATTATTGTAGCAATTGGGAGGTAGAGGCAGTAGGATGAAGAGTTCAAATTTACTTTTGGCTACACAGCAAGCTTGCAGCCAGCCTGGGCTATGCAGAACCCCCTGTCAATGAAGTTAAATAAAATAACACAATAAAATCTAGTCTTGCTGCATCCACAAAGTTTAAAATTGGTAAGAACACCATTAAGTACAACTGTGATGATTTCCTCACTTAACAGGTAAGAAAACTAAGACCAAAGGAAGTAGAAGAACTTGTCCAAGGCCTTAGAAATTTAGTAAATAGACTTTGTATGTTAATCCAAACTGGAATTATTGACTTCTAATAGAATGGAGATATATGCAGAGTGCCATAACATAATAGAAGTGGAGAAAACATTGCTGAGTCTGGACAAGGCAGAGATGTATAGATGGTATCCTCAGGAAGAAAGGCAACAGGAATGGCCTTTGCAGGGCCTGAGTGCAGTAAGGCGTGTGGGCTTCAGAACTTCAGGTTACTATTGTGTTTTCAGCTAAGGGAGTATCCTGATCACTGTTATATTGTAGACAGACACATTTTGTACCTGGGTAACATTTTTTTTGTTGTTCATTTTTTATTTATTTATTTGAGAGCAACAGACATAGAGAGAAAGACAGATAGAGGGAGAGAGAGAGAATGGGTGCGCCAGGGCTTCCAGCCACTGCAAACGAACTCCAGACATGTGTGCCCCCTTATGCATCTGGCTAACGTGGGACCTGGGGAACCGAGCCTTGAACCGGGGTCCTTAGGCTTCACAGGCAAGCGCTTAACCACTAAGCCATCTCTCCAGCCCACATTTTTTTTTTTTTTTGAGATGCCAAGGAAGACAGTCTTGTGAACTCTATTCTTATGCGCCATGCTGACGGGAGGTTTTAAAGCCTTCTTCAAAACCACTGCTCACATTATACATGTAGAGTGGCAAGCACTGTCTTGTTAGGTTTTTTCAAGGTGAGTAGGATGAAAGTGTGCTCCCTTCTTCATGGAGGTGTGTGTCTTTCCAATGTTAGAGCACATCCACCAGTTAAGAATCTCTGGATAAAGTTTAAAGAGCTACTTACCTTACAATGGAGAATGATACTTCAAAGGCAGGGCTGTTAAAGAGTAGAGACAAACAAGTCCTGTGGACTGGTACAGGGGCAGGTATGATCTGGATCAGATGGTACAACCATGGCTGAACCTTCCAACCTAAGTTGAATACTCTTCACATATCTGACCTGATTTTCATAGCAGCTGTATAACAATTGTCTTCTAGGCCAATATGCTGAATGTAGATAGTTATGCTTAGGTATCTGTGGGGATTTGGTATTGGGACGGATCACCTGTGGATACCAAACCCATGCATGCTCAAGTCCTTTGAATAACAACAATAATAAGTCTGTATTGTTCAGTATAGATGCATTTATTTTTCAATATACAGTTGATTGAATCCTCAGATGTAGAACCCACAGACACATAGGGCAGCACCAACTGTATCCCTTTTAAAAAATATAACTTAGTGCTTATCTGCCTGCTCAGAGAAATTGAAAAAGAACCCACAGAGGCTCTCTCGAAGGTTGAAGGATTTGTCTAAATCCCCTGACTAAAGTCAAGAGACTTACCTTTGTTCTTGAATTCAGTAGGCAACTAATAGTCTTTTCTAATTTGGCTGGAACCTCCACCAGTTATTTCTTTGGAAGAGCCTTTCACTTAGCTTCCATTAATGAGAGTTTGTATGTAATTTCCCAGATCTTCCCTTTTGTAAATCTTAACCACAATGCAAATTACTATATCACATGCATTTCTATCTTGGTATAATATAATCATATTTATTTTTATTTAATGTAATTTCACATGTTTTGTTATCTTAATCATCAAATGCTTAAAAAAATCTTCTATGCAATTCCTATATAAAAACCTTTGTATCCTATTGTATGTTTAATTTATTCAAGAACTCGGGGTCTGTGTAATTGACTTCACTACCCTATAAATCTTTACTTTGATTTTGAGTATATTCTGGCAAAAAAAGAGAATATAAGATTGGAAGGAATTCTGGCTTCCACACTTGATTTATATTTATTTGTGAACTATAGTTCCATTGGCTGGAGTGCTTTGAAAACTGACGCTAATGAGATTTAAGTCCCTGTGAAATCTGATTCTCAGATGCCATCCTGTTCTAAAGTGTGATTTCATCTCACTTTTTCCCAACTTTTATTTCTTAAATAATTATTATGTTAATGTACTTCTAACAATCTGAAACACTCTACAGCTTCACTGCCTGATGCTTGATGAGACAGATGAGCCGCAAGCATAAGAAGCCTCAGTTATGTTGTCGGGGAAATGGAGTACAGACCAATGCAGGCCTCTTCCAAGTACAGAACAGTATGCGCCAACATAGCAAGCTGAATCCTATGGCTTGGGCATTGACTATCAACTCCAAAAGGTCCATGTGTTAAAGACTTGGTTTCTAATTGGGAAATAATAAAGTCTTTTTGAAGTGGGGCAGAGTGGTAGGTTCTTGGGTTATGGAAGGTGTGCCCCTACAAAGGGATTTTTAGGATCTCACCTGTGCTCTTGTCTCTCTCTCTTGTGGTTCTACATGTGACTATTTCTTGTATGGACACACCTGTTATGATGCACTGCCTTCACCAAAGGTCAAATCAATGGAGTTGCCCAATCTTGGACTTGAATTTCCAAAATTGTGAGTTAAACAAACCTTTTATCTTTATAGTTACTTCCTCAAATATTTAGTTGCAGTAACATAAAGTGTGCCAATCTATAGACATTGCTAGGTGGCTTTCTTACCTTTAATATAAAAAAGATTATTACCTATATTGTGTTTAGGTGCTTTTGTATATAGGATTTTCAATGGACAAACACTTAAGAGAATTGTTCATCATGTTTTGAGTATGTTCAAAATAACTTAGATGAAAAGTTTGTCTAATCAAAGAAACAATTTAATGTATGGAGTTCTATCTGTTTATTTAAGAAATATTTTGAAAATTTTACTAAATTCCCAGTTCCAGTTAATGAGTATAGAATAGCAAACTATTAAAAAAAATAAAAACAACATAGAGCTTATGTATACATATGACCAACTTTCATTTTCCTCTCCTTTTTTTTTTTCTCCCACACTTACTGGTTTATTTAGATGTAGTTTTGCTATGGATGTAAGATCAAATAGTCATGAAGTATGTCCTCAGTAAGCCTGTCTGATTTTTTTTTTTTTTAGCAGACATCTGAATTTTATTCTTTTTATTACTGTGGTGGTTTGTATTTAAAATATCCCCCATGGCCTCATTTATTAGAATGTCAATTCTTTTTTTTTAATTTTTATTAACATTTTCCATGATTACAAAATATATGTCTGTTTTTATGAATTGTCAGTTATTCCCCATCTCCCTTTCCCAGGTTCCCCCTTACAGAGTGATTTATGAATTAAGTTAATTAATATTATTTTTTATTTTCAAAGCCTAATTCAAGAGTATAAAATCTTATTTTCACTTAAGATTATATCTTTAAAACATATAAAAAGCAACCCGAGTCTAGAAATTACACAGTGGTTTATTTAACTTATTGCTACTTAATATAAAGTTCTGAGCCATGAATTTCTGTAACTGTCAGGCAACACTGATTTGTATCCATCTGAGTTCAGGTACATGGGGACTCATTACATTTTTCTGCCTTTTTGAGACCTGTTTAACTTATAATATTTTGACTAGCATGGCTACTTGACTGCTAGGATCTCTGAATTAACTATGATTCTCACAGTCACTTATAAGACAACCAAAATTTGCATCTGGAGCCATAAAAATAAAAGACAAACATGTAAACCCAAGGAAACAATTAGCTTCCCATTACAACATTTTAACATCCAGTCCTGTGTAGGTCTGTGTCAACACAGATTGACAGTGTCATAGAATTTTATTAGACAATGTGAAAACTCATTTGCAGATTTTATTGCCTTCGGTCATTGCTTGCTTTTGCAGTGGAGGTTCTCCATTGTTGTGAATAACAATTGGGAGCCATGGCTGGCTGTGGCCAGGGTAGAGGTAGATTTCTCACTGACAGGTGTTCTGTTCTAATTACCTCCATTAGTTCCTCTTTATTACAGGCCTCTATGTCCTGATTCCTGTTCTCTTTTCAGAACACCAAAGCAGAACTAACAGCTCGGATGTGTTGCAAGACACTCAGCACATCCCATGCTGTTTTTGGTTCAGGGGCTGCTGTGGACAGGGTTGTCCTTAGCTTACAGTTTGATGGCTAACATTCTAACTCATGCAGGAATTTAGACTGTGACAGGGATGGGGGTAGGCAGGGGGGATCAATGCAAAGTCAAATGGGCAATCTCTAGCCAGTAAAAGGTGCTAATGAAAACAGATACATTCTTGGGGAGAAGCAGGTCATGGAATTGAATGCCAAGGATATCAGACCTACCTGGACACTGACCAAGAGCTCACCGCAATTGTGCTGGATGCACATCTGCAGGTTATCTCACAGTGATACATTTATTGAGTCTTGTAGCAGGCATCATTTGTTCCCTGTTTTTTTTTTTCAACATGCAGAGGAATTGCACAGCATCTAATAGAACCACTTCTAATAAGGAATATGTTTTTTTAAATATTTTTATTTATTTATTTGAGAGTGACAGACAGAGAGAGAAAGAGGCAGATAGAGAGAGACAAAGAATGGGCGCGCCAGGGCCTCCAGCCACTGCAAACGAACTCCAGACGCGTGCGCCCCCTTGTGCATCTGGCTAACGTGGGTCCTGGGGAATTGAGCCTTGAACCGGGGTCTTTAGGCTTCTCAGGCAAGCATTTAACCGCTAAGCCATCTCTCCAGCCCAGGAATATGTTTTAATAGTATTTCTTTATTAGATTTTTTTGTTTTTGTTTTTTCGAAGTAAAGTTTCACTCTAGCCCAGGCTGACCTGGAATTCTCAGGGTTGCCTCGAACTCCCTGTGATCCTCTTACCTCTGCCTCCTGAGTGCTGGGATTAAAGGCATGTGCCACCACACACAGCTTATTTGAGAAAGAGAGGAAGAGGGAAAGAGAGAGAGACACTGGGTGTGCCAGGGGTTCTAGCCACTGCAATGTATGAACTCCAGAAGCACGTGCCACCATGTGCATTTGGATTTACGTGGGTACTGGGGAATAGAAAAAGGGTCCTTAGGCTTTCCAGGCAACCCCTTAGTACCTCTCTAGCCCCTAATAGAGAATATTATATAACATTTTGCATTTTATATATAAAGCCATATTGAGTTTTACTGCCTTTCACTATAGCTCTAAGAAATTGGTATTATTTCTACCTGCTTGCCTTTGTCTCTTCTTTTCTTGTTTCATTCTTGCCCTTTTCTTTGTATTAGTAAGCTTCTTATCACTGTAACAAATACCTGAAGTCATCAACCTATAAAAAAGTATAGTGGCATAACAGGCCGAGGCAGGAGAATTGGGAGTTGGAGACCAGCCTTGGTTACACAGTGAGTTTAAGACTACATGAAACTCTGTCTCAGAGTGGAAGGTGGATGGAGGCTCAGGTTAATCCATTGCTTTTAAACCTCTGGTTGGTGGGGAGATAGCAATGACATTTAGCTCATGGCAGAGCAAATAAGTACTCCTCTCATGGCCAGAAAGCAAAGGAGGAAGAGGCCAAGCTCCTTCAGGGGCACATTCCTAATTACCCAAGGACCTTTAGAAAGCCACCCCTTCTAATGATCTTATCTTCCAATAATACCACCCTGAGGATCAAACCTTTATTGTATGGGCCTCTGGGACATTCCATATCTAAACTACATTTTTTCTTCTCCTGTTTTTTTTTTTTTTATATATAATAGATAAGGAGAGCTGAAGTTTCATAACTTTTTAGGTGGGAATAAAATCCCAGTCCCAACTGTCCAAAGATTGGACTTTCTCTGCTACCTCCTGGGTCCCCATCCATGGAATGTCTACTGGTGAAGTCATGACAGGAAACAAACATGCAACCTGTGGCCTGTAGGAATCTAGGTGCTCGGGTATCTGTTGTCACGTAGGTAGATCACACAGGTAACTGATGATACTCTTGTGTCCTGTGAACAAAACGTGAATGATCACTCTTGAAATGGTTTTACTAAATCTCAGCACCCTTTCCTCTTCTTACCTAAGGAAAACCTTTCTGTAGCCAATCTCCTGTTTTCTTGGGAAAGAAGTCTACAAAAATAATGACATAAAGCTCAAAGGATTAAAGAAGAAAATGAGATAGTTGACAAGGCATCAGACATTGCAGTATTTGGGGTCCAGAAATTTAAAGTGCAACATTTAGAGGTGCTTTGATTTCACCACTGAGAAGGGAAATACCATTTTGTTGTGACAGTGAAAGGTTTAAATCAAAGGGTACTCAAGGTCATGCCAAAGTCAATACTCAATTTTGGATCAGACATTTTATATTTTGAAATATAGTTATTTTAAGTGACCATACTGCTATATTTTGCTGTGTCTGTTTTCTTATTTTGGTGCTAGGGATTGAACACAAGGGTCTTGCATATGCTAGGCAAGCAAGTGTACACTCAACTAAATTCTCAGTCCTTTCTCTTGGCATTCCCTGGGGCTGTTGCAAAAATTGATTGGTAGTGTGTAGACATGGGAATGGCATGTTCTCTATCTCTGGCTTATCTGACATGATCAGAAGTCACCTTGGCTATTCTAGCACTAATGTCTCTGTGGTTTTCGTATCACTCCTTACAACAGCTATGACTCATTTTCTGGTTTTTGGGGGGAAAGAGAAGCGGATGCAAGTAGCACATCCAGTAGAGCATGCTGTACTCAGGGTATCCTCTCTGAAGATAGCTTCCTTTCCTTTCTCAGGCATCTGTTATGATGGCACTTCTTTGCAGTGCTTCCCTTGTTGCCCTGCACCATCCTAGCTTCTCCCATGTTGTCTGGTCCCTTCTACCATCAGCCTACATCACAGAGTCTCTCCCACAGAGAAGTCTTCTCATTAGTTTAACCACCTGTGGAAAAGTTCCACTGTTGTATCCATTTGTAAGCTTGTTATGTTCTGGTTTGCATCTTCAAAAATATTTAGAATTGTTTAAAGGAGGCTTGGCCCCTTTAAAAAGCAGCTTCAGCAGGCAGGATGACACAGGCAGTGATGAAAACCAAAGCTGTTAGGGAGCTACAGCTGTCTGGTCCTTTCGTATGCAGATTTATGGAACAAGGAGGGGTTTGGAGAAAAAGCTAAGGGAAGACTCTCAAGAGATTTGGCAAACATAGTGAAGAAGAAGGGCCTCCTGCTCAGTCTCCCAGGAAATGCAGTCTGACTCATGGCACCAACTCAATGTGGAATTGGACAGGACTTTTTATAATCCCAATAATGTCACCTAGTCTAATTTTCTTATCTGTGGAAAGGACACATGGTTAGCTGAAGGCCATAGAGCTAGCAAAGAGCTTCAAAATACTTTCGTGATCCTAGCTAGTGCACCACAGAAACCACCCTGTGTTCTTATTTAAGTTCCTTAGTAACCATTAAAATTTAATGTTAGAAGCCAACAAAATTATACATGTAGCAACTAGGAAGACACTTCAGCATGACTCTCCCTATGGAAGTCCACATCCATGCTTGAGTGTGCCTTGTTCTTGGCCTGAGTGCTTCTCTCTTTATTAACTCGTGTTTAAATCTGTTCCCTCTTCCTCATAAACCTGGACTTTGTTTTATTCTGAAATCCTCAACTGCAGTGAAGTCCAGAATACCATCTTTACCTCACTGGAGAGGTCTCCAAAAGGACCTCCTCAGGCTGCTGCAGGTGGAGGCATAGCTGCCAGCCCAAGCCCCGCTGACATGCTTACCTTGACTACTAAGATGATGCCAGATGTCCATATCATCTTTACTGGTTTTCATGGATGAATTAATCTATGAGATAGCTATCTATCATCTATCTATCTATCTATCTATCTATCTATCTATCTATCTATCTATCTATCTATCTGATCTTGATTTTCAATCGTCTATATCCATATCCCTATCTCTCTCTAGCATCATCTATCATCAATCACCTATATCCATCTATCTATCTATCTATCTATCTATCTATCTATCTATCTATCTATCTATGTATCTATCTATCTATCTAATCTAATCTAATCTAATCTATCATCTCTCTATAGCCAACTACTATTTATTCAGAAATTTAGTAACAGATAATAACAGATAAGTGAGTAACAGAAGTCATACTTGCCCCAGAAGTACTAACTTGCTGGAAGGTTTCTGTGAAGAATAAAGATAAAGTTTTGTATCATCCCATAGGAGTTCATCCAAATTGGCCTCTCAATCACCCGTGTGGGAAAACATTCCCCCCCACCACCCCCAGGAAGTTGTCTGCTCCAGTGACTTTAAGAAGTGGTATAAAGCATTCCTAAAAATAGTTTGATTTCCACTCTAACTCTCGTTTTCCTCTCCTCTTGTCCCACTTTCACACCTTGAGGGCTCCCTGCTTTACTCTGTAATGCACAGTGTCCATTCTCTGAGTTATGTTCTGTGTGTTTGTTAGGAGTATGTTAGTCCAGTGTGAGATCCTGTGAATATCACAATCCCATCCTCAGGGTCTATTACTCTGCCAGGTTTCCTCACCGAACTGGGGGAAACACAATGACACAGATGAACAGCCAGAGGAAAGGCCTGCATGAGACAAGGTATGTGGGAGAGGGAGCAGAGTCTCCATGTCCCCTCTGTGAGCACCACCTTCCTGACACACCCATGTGCTCCATCCAGAAGTCATGTGAACCCTGTTCTTTTGTTTCAAGGGAGACTTCAATATGTAGGCATGATTAATTACATATTTGCCCAAGGGGGCTGGGGAGATGGCTCAGAAGTTAAAGGCACTTGCTTGCAAAGCCTGGATTCCGTCCTCCAGCATCCATGTATGGCCAAACACACAAAGTAGCACATGGAGTTTGTTTGCAATGACAAGAGGCCCTAATGTGCTCATACTCTCCCTTCCCCTCTCTCTTCCTCTTTCTCTCTCAAATAAAACAAAACAAAAAAAGCAAGCAAACAAATGAATAAGCAAATATCTTTGACCATTGGTGACCAATTCAACCTTTATATTCTTTCTCATCCTTAGGGAGTGGTGGAGGGGCCTTGAAAGTTTTAGCTCTGTGTAATCACATGTTTGATTTCTCTGGCAGCCAGCCTCATCATGAGGCAATTGAGAAACCTATCAAGAGTCACCTCAGAGCAAAAGATGCCCTTATGTTTAGAAAACTCCAACAGGTTCAGGAGCTCTGATCCTGACATTCCTTCTTCTCAGGAATTCACAAAGGTCTTAAGAGCTCTGTGTTAGGAATCACATTCAAAGAACAAATATTAGAACCAAAGATCATTAGAAGAGATTCTCCTAGCACCCTATCTATGAGGGGCTTAGGAATCCTTTCTCAGAAACTAGGAACAGAGCGTAGATGCATGTTTCTCAGTATTATGTCTAGCCACTCACTTACCCACCATGTCCCCAGGCTTCACAATTCAATAGAATAACTGACAGAATTCAAAAATATAGAATTATGGTTTTATTACAAAATATGCCAGTCAGGATCAGTCAAATAAAGACCTTAGAAACCAAGTCTGGGAGTATCTATGGGTTTAGGATATCTTTCTATGAGGACAGAGTAAACTCCCACTGGGTTAGCCAAATCAGGCTGCTGTACTAAAATATAACAAACAGGGTTATCTAAGCAACATTTTTGTTTCCCTCATAGTTATAGTGATTGGAAGTCTGAAGTCATGGTGCCAGAAGGATCAGGTTCATGGGCAGGGTACTCTTCTTGTGTAGAGTCACCTATCTTCTCACTGTGTCATCAAATGGTAGATGGAGACCTAGCTCACTATCTGGTCCCATTTTACAGGAGCACTAATCCCATTCATTAGAGCTTAGCTTCATAATCTAATTGACTCCAAAGACTCTGCTTTCAAATACCATCACTGTAGGGATTCGATTTTAACATGTAAATGTTGGAGGAACACAGTCCATAATATGTCCAAAGCATCAGTGACCAACTAAGAAATTCATCTCAATTGAATCAGAGTAAGGGAATTTATGCCTGATTTCTGAGAATCAAGTCAAATCCTATGGCTTGGAAAGTCTTAGATCTCACAGAACATCTCTCCTGTTCTTTGGCTCAATAGAAACATTATGTCAATCAAACAGCCTTCTACATATATATGCTGAAGCCCCTTGATTAATCCTGATCCAACTTTTGGTTAGAGAACCTTTTTTTACAGATGGTGGAAAATACCAGGGAGACCAAAGACTCATCAAAGTGATAGAAAGAAGGTCCAGGACTTAGCACTGGATGCATCATTGGTAGCACATCTACTAGGACACAGGGAACATTACAGAGGAGGTTGCGTAAAGAATATGAGTGTTGTTCTCCCTGCTAGCCAGAGAAATATCACTATGGAGAAGGTGGTAGACACTGAGGAGACTCAAACTTCATCAAAGTGGAAAATCAGAGGCTGCCAAGAGCTCAACACTAAAAGATTTCTACCATGCTCTCCAAGGCTCAGGAAACCTGTGGAAGAGGAGAAAGAAAGAATGCAAAAACCACAGGGTGCATAGGTATACTGTGGGGCATTGCTCTGCTGACATGAACTGACTGGTGTTTCATGATCCTGGGGTGGTTACTGAAACTCACACAAAATCAGCACAGTTCTGAGCCTATCCACATTGTGACATGGAGGTCAGAGGACAAAAAGAATGAGACAACAGGACAGAGGAGAGAATACCTTCAGAGGAGGGACCTTGGGGGACTGGAGGGGGAGCAAAAAGAGGGAATCAAAAAGGGTAACGAGACAGGAACACAAATTACTGCATGACTGTATGTTCATATATTAAGGTTCTCAAAAGGGAAAAAAAAAATCACCTGATCTTCATTGACTAGTTTTCTTAGGGTTTATTATGTAGGCCTTGCTGAGTCATTTCCCCTTGTTCTCCTGGGCTGATGTCATGTGGCTCAATGTCCTAGTTCTCTAAACACATGGTTTGTCTGTCTGTTATGTCCAGTCCCCATCCTGAGTCATCTAAAGTGTCAGGACCACTATGAAGAACCATGCACTTCTGTCACAGGGTTTATGTAATCCTAAGGGTATAGAAGGAGCCTTCAGGAATAAAATCTTTATTATCCCAAGATCCTATTACTCTAGCGATATTTTACCAAAGTGAATCCTTTATTTAAGGAGAGAAAGACCTGAACGAATGTGTGCAAATACATAATTATTCCAACCATCAATTCTTCAAGAGAGAAGGCTCCTTGCTGTGTTGCCTGCCACGGCAATTCTGCTCACATGTCCTGATCTTTGAGATTTATGCTGTGGTTCATGAGTGTGCAGGCCTGAGCCTTGTGGCTGGCCACCATGAAGGACAGTGCCATAGTGCCGCCTGGATGATTTGGTGCTGTTGCTACTCCTCAGGAGAAGTGGGCATTTCAAATAAGCAATGTATTTATAACATACAATTCTGCTCTTATTGTAAACAGCTAGTATTTATTGAGCATTAGCTTACTGGAAGCCACTGTGCTCAGCTTAGCATACAGAGTCTATCAGGTTTCATTCTCAGACATCTCTAGGTCTTAGAGATAACATTTATCATATTTTAAAGAAGTGGTCGTTCCCAGAAAGTAAGAAAAGGCACCCAGGTCTCTGAGTTGGCATGTGGCAGAGGTACCGAGGCCTCCATTCCTGACCTACCTTGCAGGCCTCCAACTATGAACCATGCTCTGACTATTTCCAAGTGACTGGACTGAAAGGCCACCTCAGAATAAACCTTATAGGAGTAAGAAATTCTTTCATAACCATGAGACTTACCTTGGTCATTATCTACATCAAGTTTCCTATACTTATTTCTAGAAGTTCTGCTTTACTTTGACTTCTAAGGACTTTCAGTGTACTGATTATTCTAGATTGTAGACCTAGGGTCAGATTATTTAACTAATTAATATCATAGACCTAGAGTCAGATACGTGGCTAATTAAGATCATAGACTTAGAATCAGATTACTTGACAAATTAAGATCATAGACCTAGAGTCAGATTAGTTGACTAGTTAAGATGGTAGACCTAGAGTAAGATCACTTGACTAGTTAAGATTGTAGACCTAGAGTTGGATTGATTACTTGCCTTTACTTTACAGGTGTGTGACTCTGAGCAATGTTCTTAAACTATCTGCCATTTAACATTTCCATCTGTAAAGAGTTTCACAGTAATTATTTACTTCAGGTTGTTGTGACAAAATTCAGTAATTTTTGTAAGTGCTGGGATGACAGACATGTAACACCACACTCAAGGAGTTCTTACATATAAAGTACATAGAATAATATCACCCAAGAAGAAATATATGATTTTTAGCGATTGTTATTCTCTGCACCCAATATTCTGAGATAGAAATTTTATCCCTTTAACATTTTATAACCCCTTTTCCCTAAGCATCTGAATTTTAAGGAGAAATCATTTTTCCTGTCTTAGAGCCAAAATGCTGGCTTAGAACCCTTTTTTCAAAGCCACCCACACTGTTCCATCTTTTTCTGCTGATAAATTCCTTTTTAGCCTCAAAACCCAGCTCAACTGTCACCTTCTGTGATGCCTCCCAGGCCTTTCCATTCTCCTAAGGCCCCCCACAGGGTGCTTCCCACTCTCTGCCAATCACACGGTATTTTGAATGCCTCCTGTCTCAGTGTATATCATCAATGTTGATTCACAGTTTGCCTCTCTGCTGAGGGAATATGGGGAGCCTGTGTAGTGCCCACCTGAGTCTTTAAGGCTGAACCCAATTCAAAGCACAGTTAACGCACAACTGAATTCACAACATTCTGTGTAAAGGTTTAGCCTCAATTAAATTCCTCTTTGGCCAAAGTGTTCTCAGTGTCTGCTCTCTAAAGCCACTACCATTCCAGTCATTTTTTTTTTCTGACCTCAATTCATTTTGTCTTAGTAGCATTCTATCAGTATAACAAGTTCCCAAGAAAAACAACTTATAAAGACAAATGGTTTATTTTAGCACACAGTTTTGAAGGTTCTAGTTCATGATTATGTATATATACTCATTGCTTAGAGGTTCTCATTAGGGTGCCAGATGGCAGTGGTGGAGACTACATGACAAAGCACATCAGCTCACCTGGTGGCAGGAAGAACATGAGATAAGAAGGAAGAGATTTGTGAATCAAAATTCCCTTCAAGTGCACACCTCACAGTGATGTAAAGATCTCCCACCATGTCCCACCTTTTTCTAAGAGCTCCTTGCCAGGGACCAAACCTTTAACACCACTAAAGGAAATTTAGGTTCTAAACAATAGCCTATGTCTTTTATTAATCTCAGCTTTCATTTTATATTTAACTCTAACAAGCCTAACTACTTGCAGTCCAAGGATGAGTAGTGTTCTGACCTCTGATGCAAAGTGCACTCTGACAAAGTGTGTAGCATGATGGTGAAAGGACCATATGTGATTAAGGAGGAAAAGATGTGCTGTCTTATTATTATTATCTTTTTTATTTTGGATCAGCTTGTTCTCCAATGGGAAAGACTATCAGATACATTAAATACCCAATTACATTCATTATTAACATACTGTCATAGCCTGGGCATCAGGTTCTCAATTTGGAAGCTGTTATAAGGATTTATAATCAGCCTTTTTGTTTCACTTTAGATTACCTCAAAAGTAGACTTTAAGACAAGAAAGCTACTTATAAAGCAATCCCAAGCAACACTGCTAGGGAAAAGGAATGTAGCCAATGAAATATTTATTACTAAGTAAGTTATGATTATGGGAAATTAAAGCTTGATCTGATAGAGAAATATACTCCCTATCAAAGTTGTCAGAATCAAAATGGAATCACTAATGGCAAAACCTAACAAAACTGAAGTCAAGAACCCATGGGGTAGGAGCTGCACACACATGTACTCTAGAATAACTATTGCAAAGGCTGCCGAAACCACAGCTGTCCAGCATCCTCTCATTATTGTTATTGATTCTTAAAGCTAAGAGTAATTGTTTTAAAACAATTTACTTAAGTGACCATTCCCATGTCATCTTTAAGCCCTTGTCTTTTTTATTTTGCTGGACAGTCCTGGAGCCGGCCATGCCACAAATATTCTGGACCACGCTCATATCATTCATTTCTAAATGAGCTCTTTTGGACCTTTCTCTTGCTTGTCATTCAGGCTGGCATCCCCTTGCAGAGGTAGAGGGGAAATGAGGGGACTGGAGCAGTTGTTTTCCCATTGCCATTTGTTGAGAGGGAGTTCATCCTCAAGCACGCTGGCCTCATGAGTCAGCAAGGTGGGCAACAAAGACAGGAGGAAGCATCTGACAAGCATATGCAGATGGCAGTAGCTGGAAGCCCGTAGTCAGGTTAGGAGGATATAGGCAAGGCACTAAGTATATCTCCTCTACCTTGGTTTGAATCCTGGCTCTGTCATTCATGACTTGTCTCAGTTCCTCATTTACAAAAGAAGGGAAAGGCCACCTCTTTTACAGTGCCATCAGGATGCGATGAAATCCTGTGTGTAAATTACAAGGTATATAGAAGAGGTTCACAAGTCATATAGTCTCATGAAATCAGTATTTAATGTGATGGATCTTTAATTCCTTGCCAGAGTTGTTCATTCACTTATAGGTTGCTTGCTTTTCCAGGAGGTTTATCAAAAAGTAGACAGCATAAACATCATGTTGGGACTCAGAGTCTAGAGCCCTGGTATGTTCAGTTAAGAATAACATTTGGGGTCAGTATCGTTCTGTACCTGAGGAAATTTTCAGATCTGATTTCACTTGTATGTTTGTACAGAAAATTTTAGGCTAAAATCCCTTATTGATCTTTTTTATTTCTATCACTGACCCATGCCCATGTTATTAAGATTTTGACACCTCAAGGGGCGTCCCAATTTAAAAGAAGAATTACTTCAGCTTCCCTCATTTCATAGGCAAAAAGAATGCCAAGAAAGTGCAATTTACCAAGACTCCCCATAGAGCCAAACTTCTATAACCAAGTTATAATTACTTACAGAATTTAGTTATATAATCTCAAATGGCTTTTGGAAAATTGGAGGCTCAGTGATGACATTGGAATGCTAAAATGCAGAAAGTTTGTGTTGACATTACTGAGGACATTAATCTGATTTTCTGTAACTTCATAAATGCTGAATGTTAACTATGGAAAATATTAAGAAAGGAGAACCACATGACAAATGGTCTTTGCAAGTCATCCCAATTAGCAAGGTCCTGAAAGTAATTAGTGTAGGCTGAACAGAAATCAGGTAACAGGGGAGTGCAAAATTTAATCAGACTTGAAATTCTGACCTATTAAATAAGGGGCCTAAAATCTCTGATGAGTTTGCCACTTATCTCTTTGGAGCCCATAAACCTGAGCAGACCTGGCATTTTGCAGTGCATAGATGGTCTTTAAGAAGTGGTCCTCCTGGGCTGGAGAGATGGTTTAGTGGTTAAGCGCTTGCCTGTGAAGCCTAAGGACCCCGGTTCGAGGCTCAATTCCCCAGGACCCACGTTAGCCAGATGCACAAGGGGGCACACGCATCTGGAATTCGTCTCCAGTGGCTGGAGGCCCTAGTGCGCCCATTCTTTCTCTCTCTCTCTGCCTCTTTCTCTGTCTGTCGCTCTCAAATAAATAAATAAAAATAAACCAAAAAAAATTAAAAAAAAAAACCTTAAAAAAAAAGAAGTGGTCCTTTTCCATTCTGTGCAATTGATTTCAGTGCTAATATGTGTCTGATATAGATGTAAGTTATGAAGTCTTAGCATCATATTGGAGGTATAAATGAGACAGCTCTACTACCAGTAACTCCTAGTAAAAATGAGTCTCTCACAGTAAATCTTCATGTCTTTCTTCTAAGATTTTATTTTGTTTTGTCAAGGTAGGGTCTCACTCTAGGTTAGGCTGACCTAGAATTCACTCTGTAGTCTCAAGGTAGCCTTGAACTCACAGCCATCCTCATACCTCTGCCTCCCAAGTGCTGGGATTAAGGATGTGCGCCACTGCTCCCAGCTTCTTCTAAGTTTTTTATTAGTTTTCTTCACATTCCCAATGGGAATTCCTAGCTACATAATCTATCAGTAATTCTACGTGGAATAATAGAGACACTGTTGAAGCACAACACAAAGAAAATTGAAAACTTGGTTTATGGGTGAGAAATCCTTGGTAGAGCTCAGTGTTTATTGATTCAGGTAGGTTTTACCTTTAAATTTTGTAACTTTCATGTGGGAATTTTTCAAACCTATACAAAATAAATGGGCATAGTGTACTAAACTATTTTCATCCATCACCAAGTTTCAATAAGATAAGCTTCAAAAGTGATAGGAGCTTGTGTAAGTTTCATTTTAGTCTCTAAAAAATAAAAACCTAACATTCAATATTACATTTCTTAATTCTGAGAGATATTACATTTGGTTTGCTAGCTGTCGGTGTGTGCATTGGAACCTTGGTTCTTTCTGCGTGGTTGTTTTGGTATTTCTTTTCCTCCTTGGCTAAACACCATCTTTGTCTTATTTCTGGATTTTCCTCTGCTCTCTTTTGCTGGCCGGCTCAATACTGTACACATGGGCTTTCCATGGATTAGAAATGACCCAGAACACATTACCTTCTTCTGACCCATCGAATGGTCCAAACCCCCCTTGATATGGAAACAGCATCTGGTCTGGAAAAGATGACCAGAATGGCCAACAACCTGGGACAGACTTCCAAGGTCAATGAGGAGAGAGTCATATCTGTTCAGACTTTGCTTGACTTCAGGGAAAAACGTTTCCAGGTCAATGAGAGTTTCCATTAGAGGCTGAAGATGAATCTTCATTTCTTTGGGGTGGTTTAGCCGTTTGCCCATCCGAATATGTGTTTATTGTGAGTCATGAATGAGAGAAAACGAGTCGAGGGTGCCAGAATATTATTCTTGTATTTCACTGGAACTATTTACGCTGAGCTGCTTTCACTTACTGCCTCCTGTGCCGCCACCTGCCAGAAGCAGCCGCCTCACCGGAGCGCCGTCTGGTATTGCTGGAGCGTGCGGGCCTTGGCCTCCCTGTGAAGGTGCTGTATGTTGGCACTGTGGGCCAGCAACCCCTCATGCTCGAACATAGTTGGCACCTACAAGATGAGCAGGAGTCATTTATTTTCTGGTCCAAGTATTCTAGCTAAACCAAATCTACTTACTAGGAAATCGCTAACTGATAGAAAGAAAAAAAAGAAAGCATGCAGCAACCTATCATCTTCCCTTAAGGCAATGTTTTTCTCTATTGGGACAGCAACTTGGGAGATTTACTGCTAACACAGGACTCTGTGTGTGTGTGAGTGTGTGTGTGTGTGCGCGCGTGTGTGTTAATATCAGTTTTATCTCTACTTCTTATAAAATGTAGCTGGTTATATTTTGACTGTGGAGTGTCAGAGACTTTAAGATTCTTTTGAAGTAGATTACTAGAAGATAAAGGAAAAGAACTGCAGGTAAGTTGGAGGAATAAAATAGTTTTGTTGAAATATTTTCACAGCTATCCTGGTTAGATGTAGACAAACTCACCTCACCAGAGGGCCTATGCTAGTTCAGGAAGGTTAAATGTGCTCAAATTTTCCCTGGTTGAACTCTTGAGAAAAGGAAAAAAACCCACATCATCTAAATCATATGTGTTCACCTTTTCTAAAAAAAAATTTGCTCATTTTTATTTATTTATTTGAGAGCAACAGACAGAGAGAGAAAGAGGGAGAGAGAGAGAGAGGGAACGGGTACTCCAGGGCTTTCAGCCACTGCAAACAAATTCCAGATGCGTGTGCCTCCTTGTGCATCTGGCTAACGTGGGTCCTGGGGAATGCAGCCTTGAACCGGGGTCCTTAGGCTTCACAGGCAAGTGTTTAACTGCTAAGCCATCTCTCCAGCCCAGTGTTCACCTTTTTAAATTACTTACTTGGCTACAAAATATCCAAATGAGAGTAAAATCTACGTGTGACCTCTTGATATTTAGTGTTTTCTGGTAAATTGATTTGTGTGCTGAGTGCAGATAGCGGCTGTTTATGACAATAAGGGAGGAAACCTTTTCTCTTCCTCAAATTCAAATTTCTATGTATAAGGTATATACATAGGGAATTTTAAAATTTGGACACTTATTTTGCTATGATAAACGAACTGAAAATAATTAATGGCATACACACAATAGGAGTTTATTTTTCAAATGCATAAACTATCTTTGGCCATTCCAGGTGAGTAGAGCAGCTCTGTGACTGTCTTACAGGGTCTCTGGATGGCACTACAGGCGTTCGTATCCAACAGGGCAGAGGAATTCTAACAAGAAGATTTTAGTACCAGGTTTGGAAGTGATGCATTTCTGCAAATTTGTTTCCATTTACATAGTATTTATTGGCTAAGACTCAGTCATGTGGTTATATAAACAAGGGGAGCTAAGAAATATAGTCTAGTGGTTCCTCAGCAGAAGAGCTGGTCTTCTCAGGCATATGTCTTAGTGACTAATTTATGAGAAATAGAAGAATGCAATCAGTTAAAATATGATGTGGAGAATGAACTTGATTTCCTACTCATAGATATTTAGCAAGTACATACATTTGAGGTTGTCTGCTAGGTAGCAGTGTTCAGATAATGAAAACAATGTGAGAACTTACAACTTAGGAGACAGGAAAAGAGTTATTAAACTGTTAGCGCTGAAATGCAAGTTTTACCCAATAGCAGTGCTTTTGTTTGAATCAGTCCCAATTGAGTCCTGGTGTCCAGTATATAGTACACATACTAGGATTTAGCAAAATAGTGACTTATAAATCTAAGTGGATTATCTTTCTAAGGCAAATAAAAGGGTAAAGTAGATATTAATTGCATTAACTTTTGAAGCTGACATCACTCATATATATAAGGAGATTGCTGATGTTTAATATTGCCAAATTAAATAAGAATATCAGAGACAAGATTTTTTTTTAATTAAAATTTTTTATTTATTTATTTTAGAGCAACAGACACAGAGAGAAAGACAGATAGAGGGAGAGAGAGAGAATGGGTGCGCCAGGGCTTCCAGCCTCTGCAAACAAACTCCAGACACGTGCGCCCCCTTGTGCATCTGGCTAACATGGGACCTGGGGAACCGAGCCTTGAACCGGGGTCCTTAGGCTTCACAGGCAAGCACTTAACCGCTAAGCCATCTCTCCAGCCCAGAGACAAGATTGTTTTTCTGTATAAGACTGTGTTGGTTAAGATTATTCTCTGATTGTCAACTTGACAGGATTTGACATCACCAAGGAAACATATCTCTTGGAAGATCTGTGGAAATTTCTAGATTAGATTAGTTGAAGTGAGAAGAGTGGCCCTAACTATGTGAGGCACTGTTTCATAAGGCTGGGGTACTGGGCTGTGTGAAAAGGAGAAAGTCAGCTGAGCACCAGCATTCATTGCTCCCTGTACTTCCTCCATGCTGATGTGACAATGTGACCCCAGCTTGATGCTCTTTCCATGCTTTCCTGCCATGAAGGACTGCCCTTTGAAACTGCAAGCCAAAATAAAACCTTTCCTTCCTCAAGCATTTATGATCTGGTCTTTTGTCCCAGCAACTAGATGACTAATACAGAGGCTTTCCTGGACCTTGACTTTCCATCTCATGCAAACCAAGATCCCTCTTGGGGATGTGCTTTAATAAAGGTAAGTTATTCCATGTTTTCAGGCAATAACAGTCTTTTTTTTATCACTCATCATATCAGTAATACTTAAAGAACCCTCCAAAGACACACTTATTAGTTGACAAATGAGGTAATAAGAATTTCTTTTACTTAAGCAAGGCTGCATACTGGATTTATCTCCCCAGTATGGGTCATTACCAATATCATAAGTGTTTCCAGAAAAGATTTCTGCCATCATTACTTAGTTTTTATTAGCAATTGAAGTGTGGAAAATGTGACAACATATTTTCTACTCATGTCTGCACTTCTCTTGTCATCCTAGAGCCTCCTCCTCTAAGATCCTGCTTAGATTTTCTCGTTCTGAGAGATGTTCAACCTCTACTTTCTAAGCAAGTGTAATTTTTAGGTCTGTGTAACATGATGCAGTCCACCTGAAGGACACATTTTTTGAAACCGTGGATGTCATTTTAATAAGTAATTAGAGATTGACATACAGTAAATTTAGCCTGTTTCCTCAATTGTTCCTGTGATAGACCGCAGACTGAATTTGTATAGCTCATTACAGGATGCAGTTGAGAAATACATTTAATTTGAGGCTCAGAATAGAGTTTATTTCAAAATGACTATATTAAACCTTCTTTAAATGGATGACTTTGGATTTCAGTATATATAATTTCTATGATTAAATTGGATCTATAACAGGAATAATTGAACCTTCCAAGTAGATTCAGATGTTCTTACCTCTGTTCAAAGATCTGTCTTAGAAAATATGCCCTTCCAAATTTTTGTTTCAATCCTGTATACTGGACCATCCCAAATGCCAGTGCCATCCTACAGCTTTTCCAGGCCTCTTCCTCCTTTGACTATTATTAAAACTTGCTTGACACTTGTCCAATTCTTCCTCTTGTTATAAAGTCTTTGTGATCTTCGTCTTTTTATTTCTGCCAGAAACAATCACTGCCACATATATATATGCATATATATGTGTGTGTGTGTGTGTGTGTGTGTGTGTATGTGTGTGTGTGTGTGTGTGTGCATGTGTATGTGATACAAATATCTGTTTATTTTAGCTGAATCAAAGGGAATGGACTTGAAATGGAGGACAGTGAAAAAATTCATTGGGTTAGACCAGAGAACTTTTCACTAGTAAATTGAGCTACAGTTCTAGGTTTCAAGTATACATATTAGAGTCACAGTCTGAGTACCCTTATTTGTACTGCTGAAGGGAAATACATGAACCTATGATCTAGGAGAGAACAACAAAAGGCAGGAACCTTCCATCACACACCCACTCACTGAAGAAGAGTAGTGGCTCAAGTCTAGCATTTCTGAAGAATTTTCTTCTCCTTTCAGTGAAACTCACCTGGTAAATGCGAGGCACTCCCCTCAGTAACAGCTGCTCAGTGATGAGTCTCCAATGGAAGAGAGGCACCCATTCCATATATGACATATTGCAATCAGTTGTGTGTCTTCCCTGTCACTTGTCTCTGAATGCATGTCATGCACACCGTGGCATAGATGTTCTTGAATTATATTTTTTCAAATTTTATCATTTATTACAAGCAGTGTCACAAATTCTAAATTCCCTTTTGCTTTGTTCATTTGTGTGTGTGTACACATATGTGCATGGGTACACATGTGTATGCATGCATGTGGAGGCCAGAAGATAATCTTGAGGTCATTCCTCAAGTGCTGACAACCTTTTTGTGTGTGTGTGATACCAAGTGTTTTATTGGGTAGAAAGAAAGAAAAAGGGGAAAGCTGGTGCGCCAGGTCTGCATCCCAGAGTTCGTGATCTCAAGATGCAGCCTTATCTGTTGTGACTGTCAGCTTTTATTGGAAATAAAAGCAGGATCAGGAGTAAAACCACAAAGTTGCATGCTGTTAAACATGGGGGGAGGGGCTATTATAAGAAGTCACAAGTTTACATAGGTCACATAGGCAGAACTGAGGCAAGAAACATTCTATGCTATGAATCCCAAAGATATTTAGAAACAATGAGATATGGAAAGGGCATGGTACATTGCACAGAGGGATCTTCCCATTCCTTAGTTAACAGTAAACCAGCTGTGCTAGTATCTAGTTTTTTGAAAAGACACATAAAACAGTGTAGATAGGCTAAGAGTTGGGTTGCCCTCTACAATGAGCTGTTGGCTTGGGAGACTCATGAGGTCCCCATGACAATGTAGGCAATTGCCAAAACACTTAATTACCTGCCAGAGTTAAAAGGTAAGACCCTATTACAGATGACACCACAGGGTTTGATCAAAAGACATCAGAATACCATGCTGGAACCAAAAAGGAAACCAGCTCCTTCCTGGCTTGGCTTCATAGTGCTGGAGAGCCCTATCAGAGGTCCTGGAGGACAACGGTCACCAATAGCATGAATAAGCAGGGGACCCTGAAGACTATGAAACCAACCAGCTGGACAAGAAGCACACACTTTTGCAATAGTGGCTCACAGCTGCTGTGGGTAACCAACTGACTGTTTTCTGATTGACATGAGGCCTGCTCAGTGGGAGAGAGCTCATACATGGTTCTGGGAACCAAGTCCGATTTCTCGTCAGGAAACTCATACTTCAGAGAGAAAACCCCTACTGCTCTCTGGAGAAGAGTGGGCTAGTACACCAAAAACCTCTCAACCCCCTTTAACCCAAGCTTCTCTCACTCCAGGTTGGAGAATCTGCTTTCATCTGCTTTTACAGATGACAGAGAAACTGGGGGAGAGTCAAGATCCACTGATAAGACAAGAAGATAACTGACTTCCCACCTTGAGACTTGTCACCTCTTCCACATCTGCCAGGGCCCAGGAGAACTTGCAGATGAAGTTGTGCCATGAACACTGCTCTTACTGCTAGCCTGTCGACCAGCTCCAGGGTGACGGCTGATGGTGGCACACACGGTGATCAAACCTACTGAAGCAGAAAACCAGGCTACAGAGAACTAAACACTAAATCAGGCTGCCAACATACATGCCATGGCTCAGGAAACATTACAGAAGAGGGGCAGAAAGATTGTAAGAGTCACAGTGTGGGTGGGAATACCCTGAGGCAAGGTTCCCCCAGTACTCCTGTTAGGACTTACTGAGGCCTTCATGACCCCCCAGAGAATCCAATAACCCCACTGAGGAAGGCCCCAGGAAAAGGGAAATAGGGGTGAGGGAATAAAAAATATAATCTGCATACACACACACACACACACACACACACACACACACAGAGGTTGTATTCTGACATACTATGCAAGTTCTCATTTGTAGTTCTTAAAATGTGTGTTTTCCTTATTTAGTTTTAATTGAGGCTTGTGAAATTTATTCTGAACTTTAAACAACCTAAGGTAATAATAATCAACTTCATTGTTTTCTAATTACATATGCCATTTTCTCTTAGGGATTTTGTTATTGCTATTTGCCAAAAATTGTTAGTGAGATTTGAAGTTAACTTCTTCTTTAAGACAAATAAAATTACTTAAAGGTATATATCTATGTGGTAGCTTTATTGACATGCTTTCAGCTCTTTTACATTGCAATTCAGTGTTTTCTTTATTTCCTTTTCAGTGTGATTTTATTTGCAGGAAGGTTAGACATCTCAAAGATATTGAAGTTTTTAGTGCCCTCTTGTTTTATTATCTATTATTTCAAAAAGTAAAATATGTCAGGTGTGGTGGCGCACACTGTTAATTCCAGCACTGGGGAGGCATGAGTTTGAGACCACCCTGAGATTACCTAGTGAATTCTAGGTCAGCCTGGGCTAGAATGAGACTCTACCTTGAAAAACCAATAAAAAAAAAAAAAGAAAAGAAAAAAAAGTAAAATATATAAGGCCAACTTTTCAGAATGTTTTATTTTGTACTTTAAAAAAATTATAGTTGATCTTTGGGACAAATAAAATATACATCCAAATAAAAACTAAAACTATAAAAATTATAAAAAGAAAGCACAGAAAATACAGGGTAAGTCTTCATGACTTTTGATTATCAAATGATTATCAAACAAGATAGCCAAAACATTAAAAGGTAAAGAACACACACACACACACACACACACACACAAATTTCACTTCATCAAAATTTGAAATCATTTTTGGCCTCAAAGGACATTATCAAGAATGTAAAAAGACAACTCACAAACAGGAGATAATATTTGAAAATCATGTATCTGATAAGGAACTTGTATCTAGAATATGTAAAGAACTCTTGAAATATAATAATAATAAGATAATCCAAATAACAATGGATAAAATCTGAATAGATATTGTTCCAAAGACTACGTGCAAATGCCAATAGATATCTGAAAAGAGATTTAAAAACCTTCACTTTCAGGGAAAGACAACAAAACCACAACCAAAAGCTCATGCAATAAGCATTAGTAAGAGGTCAGTCAGAATCCTCACACAGTGCCAGTAAGACTAGAAAATGGTGAAGTCACCTTTGGAAGTAATCTGCCAGTTCTTTCTTCACACAGTTAAATGTAGAGTTGCTATATTGCCTACAATTGTTACTGCTAGGTATGTGTCACTGTCTGTTTTGTGTTCTATGTCAACATTTCTGAGGCTGAACACTCTATAAAATATATTAAGAAAATTGCTTTATTTAGCTCACAGTTCTGGGTAATTCAGGAGCACTGTGCTGACATCTTGCTCTGGTGAGGGACTACATCACAATAGTGATGGTGTCTATGGAAGAGAAGTCACATGACAAATTAGAGAACAGAGACCACATTGTTTGAAAATCTTTGTATTAGCATACAGAAAATTAGGTTTCATTACGACTTCCAAATACATTTTGTGTCTGCTTCCTTTTCCTCCCTTTCTCCTTTCCCCCTTCTCCTTGTGCCTTAACCTTACCATAGCTTCCTTTCTGCTTTCATGATACAAAATACTATTTGGCTTCCCTCCCCACACAATGCCCTTTGTTCCCATCATAGTCTCCTATCCAGTTTCATAAACTTGTAGGATCCCTCTCCTATGTGAACTCTGTGAGATGAACATCAGTGCTCTGATGGAGACAGTTTCTATGACCTAATTACCTTTTATTAAGCCTTTTGTCAAAAGGTTCCTTAACTTAACACAACCACCACCCAGAGGACCAAATTCTAGCACATAACCCTTTCAGGAACCTACTCAAACCATATATCCATATATATGTGCATACTATTTTCAGCAGCATTGGTCAGACTCTGATAATAACCCAACTATTCATCAGTGAGATGAACAAGATCTTGTTTAAACATACAAGACAATATTATTTGGCTATAAAGATGCATTATATAGTATAGCATGGGTAAACCTTAAATACTTTATGCTAAGTGAAAGAAACTAGCTATCAAAGATAACATATTTCATGATCTTCCTCACATTAAATATTGAAAACATGGAGATCTATAGAGGTAGAAAATAGATGAATGGTTGATATAGCAGAGTGTTTGAGGTTTAGTGAGTGAAAGCCACAAGCTATGGAGGTTCTTTGGAGTTGATAAAAGCTATCTAAAAGTGACTGTGGTAATGGCTGCACATATCTGTGAAGCCATCAAAATCAACACCATGAAAGACTGACTTATAGAGATCATGGGCCACATCTCAGTAAAGCTACTATAAATAAATTCTACATTGCTCATATTATCATTGCCATTCCTGATTTTTTTATATTTTTGGCATGTTGGTGATTGAACCCAGGGCATTGCACAAGCCAGACAAGCACTATCTCTGTGCTATATCCCCACCATTTGATTTGTTATTGTTCATCTTTTATTGTTAATTGTTGAAGCCAGCTTCCTATTGCTGTAACAAACACCCAACCAGAAACAGCTTATTACAGGAAAGGGTTTATTTCAGGCTTAAAATTTCCTGGGGCAGCACCATCAATGACATATAAAACTGGATCACTTCCATAGATCCAAGCAGAGAGACATCACCTACAGCCAGCACTACAAAATCACCAGAGCTCAAATTTTTCTGAATACACCTGGTAGGGCTGAACTAATGATCCACCTCCAAGTGACACAGTCCCTAAGCAGAGATCTGCCTACTGGGAACTTAAGTAGGGAGTTTAATCAAAAATGCCCAAGTCTATCAGGTCATACATTCAAACCACCACATCTCACCCCTGACCCCCCATATAGACTCATGACCATCTCATAATGCAAATTGTATTTAGTCCAACTTCAAAGGTCCCCACAATCTTTATCAACTTTAGCACTGTTCAAAGGTCCCAAGTCTCATCTGAGATTAGTGACTATCTCATAAGTGTGAATCCTATAAAATCAAAACAAGTTACATACTTCCAACACATAATGGCACAGAGTAAAAATTTCAATTGCAAAAAGGCATAACAAGGACGGCCTGGACCAAAGCAGATAACTACTAGCAGGTAAAATCAACCATCTGTAGTTCAAGCCTGGCATTCCTAACTAGTGATGAAAACCTGTGGATTCCAATTTCACCCCTTCAACTGGCCTGGACCCATCCCATCAAGGCAAACATCCCTGTCTGAGCCACCAGCTCTCTGTGGTAGCCATTTCACAGTCCTGGTATATTCAAAACATCTTTGGGTCTGCACTGCAAAGCATGGTCCATCCCTACAGCTTTATATGATGGCCTTGTGTGGCTTCAAACAAAGATATATCCCTGCTTCCCATTGCCACATCTCAACAGCAACTGGAACTGATTCATCTAAAAACACATCAGTCCATGGTTTTTAACTTTAATACAGTGGGCTCACTGGGCCTCATCACAGGGACCTCACCCTACTGCACACATGCACTTCATGACCCACTTACCTGCAGTCTTCATGCTTTCAAAATTAGTACCAACTGTGTGGCATAGCCAAATGTTTTAATTCAAGGGGGAAATAAACCTTGACCTTGAAGAGCAGGTTATTTCTTTTGAATTCTTCAAGCCACCTACTTGCAAAAGAATTACTTTTACTCATTTGAGCCTTGGATGGGTGAATTTCAATGCAAAGTAGTTGGCCCACCTTTAAGGTTAGTAATCTACTTAACAATTGCAGCTTTAGGTGCCTAAAACCAGTCTCAATGTCAGTAAATTTGCTTGTATTTGTGAAGCTGGCCGGAAACGAGGGGGCGGAAAGATGGGACCTGGGTTCTTCTTCGTTCCCTCCACCGTCAAGATCTGGATTTCCAAGCACGCTTGTGACCACCCATGGGAAACGGTTACTACCACTGCCCTGCCATTCAGAAATACCCAAACCCAATGAACATGAGGGTGGTTGGCGTTGATGTACTCCGCGGACATATCGATCCTTCTGGAAAGCTGCACAACCGCAGGCTGCTCAGCACCGAGTGGGGACTGCCCTCCACTGTGAAGTCTCTTATTGGCACGGCAAGAATCAAACTGTATGCACAGGAGCACGGTGCCGTTGAACCTGCGAAGAAGACAGTGGAGCTGAAATCGAATATTTCATTCACTGATAAGGTTTCCCTAGACGAGAGAGACTTAGGCACAAACTACACCTTCGAGACCCAGGAAAGATTATTTTGATCCAGGAAGCCATGATCGCTGTGGAAGGAGTCAGCCTGGGCAGCTCCCTCCAAGGACTGGGGGCCAGCACCGTATCTTGCAGTGCGAGTAAACGCCGAGAAGCAACGGAGAGGTTGATCCATAAGTTAAACGCAGAGACTGAAGAACAGGCCGTTTCGGCAAGGGGATGCGCAAGGACTCCTATACCCGTGGCAAATGAGAGCAAGAGTGTGTGTACAGCGGCCGACCCTGGGCTCTTCAAGCTAACAGTATATGTGTTTGCTATTTAAAGAAAAAAATGCAAGTATTTTAAGTAGAAATTTTTTTGTTGTTGTTTAAATGAAGTGGGGTAAGACTGTGACTTGATGAAAATAAAAAGATACATGGCTTCGAAATCAAAAGGGTCACGTGAGGCTAATGTGGCTTGAAGCGACTGATTTTGAGGGCTGTGGAACTCATGTGAACAATCAACAGCTTTTCTAAAGTACTTGTAAGAAATTGATACTGATCTTGAGTTTCAGGGAGATTCTCTCCTGGCCCTGGCACTCTGGCTATGGACCAAGGCCACAATAAAACAGGGCCCCCCTCACTCCACACAGTTGCCTTACTGCTGTAGCTAGAATGGCATGCATGAGGAGGACCATGTCCTTTCAGATGACAATAATTTGTTTAAAACAACTTGCTCTGCTAAGAAGCATGGTATTTTGATTTGGTACTTAAATGATATTTTTGGATTGTAAATTAGCATTAATGTGTATATGACTCCAACAAAAGCATTGCTTTGTTGTGTTAAAGAGTACCGTATTGATTTGCCAAAGTTTTGTAACTTACTAAAATTCTCACCTTCCTTGGATGTGTCCTTGTTCACTGAGCACCCTGTAGGGGTGGGGTGTGGTACCCAGAACATGAAGTCCTTCCTTGAGTGAGTTTCACAGCAGAACTGCTGCCCCTGTCCTGTTGCATTTCACGTGCTCCTTAGAAAGTATGAGCTGTGTGTCACTTAGAAAGTGCCATGTGTCACAACCAGTCAGGTGTACTTCATGGTATTGGAATATGATTACTTTTTGAGGTAATTGACCACAATGCATCTTCTTTTACATGAGAGCTATATGTCATGTGACATTGCTTGATGTGGTCTTGATTCAAGACAAGGTTCCAGAAGTGACCACCTTGGGGTGTGTGGTTGACAGGAAACAATAGCTGGATAGGGGAACCCCAGTGTGAAGTTCAGGTTCTCCACACTGCAAAGTGCAAACCCAGAAAATGTTATTTGTTTCATGTTTTAGCAAGAGCTCATTCTGAGTGAGAGCTTTGAGACTGTAGTTGCTGTATATTTTTGTCAAAAGGTGATTGGTTCTCACCTTTATTTTACAGAACTTAATATGACCAATCTCATGTGGGGTTTCCTACTACAGATGAGTTAATATGTATACATAAGGGCCAGAAAAAGTATTACTATTTTTTTTAAACTTATTGTTTTCTTAAAATATTACTTAACCTTATTGGGGAAGTGTGAATCTACGGCTAGTTATAAAAGCAGATTAAGATTTCTTTTTTTTTTTGTAATTGGAGATGGCTTTTATAAATGAAATACCATTTCATCTGAATAGAACATTGCCAAATATCATTGTACAAAAAGTGAATTGTATAATTTCTGTGTTCTGGGAAAGGTACAATAATACCTTTATGAATATTTCTGGAAAAGTCCTCAACATATTTTACTTTGATCTAGTGATGAAATTCTATAAACTCAATTAATTGGTAAAATATAAATACACAAACGAACTCACTGAACATTTCAAGATTACCCTGGAATAAATGTTAGTAAATGCAGCCTTGAGCATCTTAACCTTATTTAATATTTACATGAACTTCCATGAAGTTAAAATCTTTCTGGTTAATAAAAACTTAATTTCTCTAAAAACGTTTTGCTTGAATTTTTCCTTTGACAAGCCATGCATTTTTCATATCTTTCTGTTCAATAGCTTCTGCTAATCACACCAGTCCATTATTTTTAAATTTAAGCTTAATCAAACTCTCAGGACATGGGCAGAAGAATGCAGCCAGCCTGTCTGCTAACAGTACAGTTCCAACAAAGTTTGCTCTTTGCCTTTAAACATTCATAAGCCAAACCTTCACAGTCCACAATTCTCTGTACATTTAGAATTTTCAAATTCTCAGCATAATAATACATCAAGCTCTGTTTATAGCACTGCAAGGCTTCTCCATTGCAAAGTAACAAATCCTTACACATTCCTCCAGCACACAATTTCCAAAAGTCCAAAATCCATATGGTCAGATTCATAACAGCAATGATACCACTTATCTAATACCAATTTACTGTTACTCTCAGTTTTGCATTGCTGGGACAAACATCCAACCAGAAGCCACTTAAGGCAGGAAAAGGGTTATTTCACACTTGCAAATTTCATGGGAACACCATCAATAGTAGAAGAAGCATCCATAGATGTAAGAAGAGATATCACCAAACAGCCAGCAAACATGGCACCTGCAAGCATGAACAGCCTGAGCTCCAAACTGCTCTCCACACACCTTAGAGCTGGACTCAAGGTCCACTACCAAACATAGCTTAGGGCTGGACACCAAGATCCAGTGACATCTGAAGAATTTATGAGTCACTGACCTTGCTAGAGAAATTCTTTTGGACCGTAAAACTTATAAGTTTGAAGATGGCTAGATTCCAGGGAATTATCAGGCCACCTAGGAAACAGCCCTAATTCCCTCTCAGTAGGTAATCAGTAAACAAAAGAGGAGGCTCTGTCTTCCCATTATTCACTCCCAAAGAAAAAGTAAATAGCAGATAGAGACAACCTAAAGTTTGTTTAACTACCCTCTCTCTCCCCATCTCAGGCTGTCCTGAAGCCTAGCTCCTTAAGCTCCCCAGTGGCCCACTCAAGGGGGCTGCCTTTCTCATTTCCCACAGGAGGTTGCCCCTCAGTATATTCCATTAAAGTCTGTGCTGTTGGGGTTGGCTCTTATTGTCTCTTTCTTATATTCCTCACAACACTCTGGCCAATCATGAATTCTAACAACATCGCCTCTGAGTGGGCTACTAGAGACGTTAAGTTACTTGCTTAATAAAACAACTGAATCTATGGGGCTGTACATTTAAACCATGACAATTATCTTTCTTCAACCATTTACTTTTAGATGAGTATTCATTTCTAAGTTTTATAATTTTCCAATTTATCTGAGTTCATCATTGTATCTTTTGTGTGCATATTAAATTTTTCATTTTTTGACATGCCAATGATGTCTTTGCTGTTATTTTTCTGTAATGATTTTTAGCAGGCTACAGCTTTTTCTTTAATTCTATTAGAATTTCTTAAAGATTCAATCATGTTCCTAGTTCTGGTTCCACCATGGTGGCCCAAACCACCCCCAGCCCAGCCTCCCAGCTGATTATAGCTAAAACCCAGAACAAAATACAAAAACCAACTAGCCTTCAGACTTTGAAAAGAAAGCAACAGCAGGAAGTTCATGAATGGGTATCAACTTAGAGAACAAGTATCCAGGGAGTGGGTTTCTTCTTTGGCATCCTTGTCCAGAGATATGGCCAGACCTCCATAATACAGCTGAACAGGCAACCAAAAGTCCAAGATCAATTCCTTTGGGAACCCAGGAAGCAGAAAATTGAGTGGAGGAATAGGAGAGAAAGAAGCTGAAGAATGGCACTCCCAAGTTCCTTGTATGAAAACTCAAAAGTCACAGTCTAAGCCTAGAGTGATGCTGAAACAAAGCCATTCAGCAAAGGTTCACTGGACAGAACTGAGTTTGGAGCCCTGACAACTTCCAGGTCAGTTCCAGGATTATGGCTAGAGTGATTTGTACTCAAACCAATGCAGCAAATGCTAAGAGAACTAAACTGAACATGAATCACAACTTATGAGAGATAAGGCAGAAAATACCTAACCAAGTTGATGGACTGCTAAAAGATGATGAGATAGGGTGGCATAGATGCTCTGGTGGGTAAAAGGCTTGCCACACTAGAATGATGATCTGAATGTGGCTTTGCCAGAACCCATGTAAAAACCTGCTGGTGTTGCTCACACCTATAATCCTAGCCCTGGGAAGGCAGGGCTGTGGTGCCCTGGCTAGCTACTTTAGCAAATCTGTGAGCGTTAGGTTCAGTGAGAGATCCTGTCTCAAAGAATGAAAGTGAACAGTGATTAAGGAAGACACTAATGTCTACCCCTGATCTCCACACATGTGGTGGTTTGATTCAGGTATCCCTCATAAACTTAGATGCTCTGAATGCTAGCTTCCCAGCTGATGGAGACTTGGGGATTAACATCTCCTGGAGGCAGTGTATTGTTGGGGGTGGGCTTATGGGTGTTATAGCCAGTTTCCCCTTGCAAGGGTTTGGCACACTCTCCTGTTGTATTGTGCACCTTATGTTGGGCAGGGTGTGATGTCCATCCTCTGCTTGTGCCACCATTTCCCCTGCCATCATGGAGCTTCCCCTCAAGCCTGTAAGCCAAAATGAACCTCTTTTCCCCACAAGCTACTCTTGGTTGGGTGATTTTTTACCAGTGATGAGAACCTGACTGCAACAGTAAAGAGGTACCAGGACTGCGGTTGCTACTAGACACCTGAATATGTGGCTTTGGACTTTTGGAACTGGTTTTCAACAGGAATGTGGCAGGATTTGAAACCTTGGCCTAAGAGATGCCTTGAAGTGCTGTAAGTACAGCTTGATGGACTATTCTGGTCTGAGCTGCAAGACCTGAATGCAGTAAGAACTGTGGACTGTGAGGTTTGGCTTATGAGGGTGAGATAGAGCTTTGCTTGGACTGGGCTGGAAGTTTTTGTGAAAAGCTTGCTGTTATGCCTGTGTCCTGAGAAGTTGTGCAGGGTTGCTTTGCATAGAAATGAACTGGTGTGAACAGAGGAATATGGCACAGAAAGAAAATTCTTTGGGTGAACTGCTGCCCATTTAGCTGCAATTGAGAGATTACAACCATTGAGATTGGGCCAGCTGACCTGCACTGGGGCAACAGGAAGAATGTAGACTCTTTTGAAGGGGCCCAAATGCTCAAGGAGTGTTCAGTTCTTCAATGTTTGCTTTATTCCCCATAGATTAACAAATTAGCACTCTATCTGGTACTGTGGAGTATAAGAAATGCAGGAAAGAGAGGGTCATTGAGTTTGCAACACAGTCTTGTGTTTTGGAAATGGCCATGGGCAATGTGAAGCAGGTTTGCTGGATGCCTGCATGGAGACCCCCATGGGGCCATGAGGATGAACCGTGGGTTGCAGTGGAGACCCAGTGGAGATGCCGGGACCACAACATGGCTGCTAAGGAAAGCTGCTGCTCCTGATGAAGTTTCCCAGGACTGTGAGTAGCCTAGTTGGAGGGGCAGAATTGGAATGACAGAGACTTATTATTGGTTAGAATTATCGAACTTGGATATTTTTCACTGGCTAGAGTTGTTGGACTTGAAGCTACAGAGTTCGATGTTTTCCCTGCTTGTTTCAAATCTTGTATTAGTTGAATATTTCTTTGCTTTGCCCAGTGTCATGTTTTGCAGTGTGAATATTTATTCTGTGCCATTATGGTTTTTTTGAGGTGGTTTTTTGATATTATGACTCAGTTAAAAGATCTTGGACTATGGGGATGTATGAACATCATTGGAATTGATAAAATCTATGGGAACTTTTAATGTTGGGTGAATGTATTACATTTTACATCATGTATGGTTATTAGTTTATGGGGGCCAGGGGCAGAATGTGGTGGTTTGATAAGGTGTCTCCCATAAACTTAGGTGTTCTGAATGCTAGCCTCCTAGTTGATGGAGATTTGGGAATGAATGCCTCTTGGAGGCAGTGTATTATTGATTGTGGGCTTATGGGTATTAAAGCCAGTTTCCCCTTACCAGTGTTTGGCACACTCTCCTGTTTCTGTTGTCCAATTTATGTTGGCCAGGACATGATGTCCACCCTCTACTCATACCATTGTTTTCCCCTGCCATTGTGGAGCTTCTCCTTGAGCCTGTAAGCCAAAATAAATCTCCTTTTCCCACAAGCTGTTCTTGATTGGGTGATTTCTACCAGCATTGAGAACCTGACTGTAACAACACACATGCATACCCATGCACACATATCCACACATAACCATTCAAACACACATATGAAAACATTTAAGCACATGTACATGTGTGCACATGTGCATGCACGTGTGCACACACCCACAAAGGTTGGTGGGATAATAAAGGGATCTACATGGTTTTAGAGTGTCTATATTTTATGTGAAGTGGTATTCTCTCTATAAATTCTATGTATGACTCTATATGGGCTATGAAAGGTGAAATATATAAATCATAATTGCCATGGTAACTGCTGAAAGAAAAAAATACAAAGAGATGTAGTATAGTAAAATGTGAATAAATTAACGGGATACAAATAGGTATCAAACAGCTGGGCATGGTGGCACATTCCTTTAATCCCAGCACTTGGGAGGCAGAGGTAGGAGGATTGCCATGTTCAAGGCCACCCTGAGATGACAGAGTTAATTCCAGGTCAGCCTGGACCAGAGTGAGACTCTACCTCGAGAAACTTAAAAAAAAAAAAAAAAAGGTATCAAAAGTTTTCCAAAGACATAGCAGTACTTATATTTAATGTTAATAGTCTATACATCCTCATTAAAACATTGAATTTGACAAAGTGGATTAACAGGAGGGCTATGAATATAGATTGATATCAATCAATAGAATGCTTGCCTAGCATACACAAGGCTTTATTAAAAGACCCTAGTAGAAGGTGCGTGCCCCACAAGCTTGCCAACTAGAATATGAATCCCCAGCACCTATGTAAGGCTAAACATGTAGTAGATCATGCATCTGTAATTACATAGCATCTATGGCAAAAAGAGGCAGAGTTAGGACAATCCCAAGCTATTCAGCCAGATAGTGTGACATTTTCAGTGGCAAGCAAGAGAGACCCTTTCTTAAAACTAGGTGAGAGGAGAGGACCAATCCCATGAGGTTGTTTTCTGATCTCTACACATATGCTGTAGCAAGCCTACATCATACACATACCATGCATACACATACACACACAAGCAATGGAGACCTTATTAATTTTAGTCTTATATGAAGCACATTTTAAGTGGATAGGCTGAAATAAAATTATAATGTAAATGAACAAGGAATGCCATATACACAGTGAGTATGTTAAAGCTGAAGTGTATACTTTTATTATTAAAACAGATTTTTAAATTTTTTATTTATTTATGGGAGTGAGACACACACACACAGAGAAAGAGAGAGATAGAGAGAGATAGAGAGAGAGAGAGAGAGAGAGAGAGAGAGAGAGAGAGAGAGAGAAATTGAGAATGGGTGTGCCAGGACTCTTGCCACTGCAAACAAACTCCAGACACATGCTTCACGTTGTGCATCTGGCTGACATGGGTTTTGGGGAATCAAACTCAGACCAGCAGCCTTTGCATGCAAAGTGCCTTTAACTGTGGAGCCATCACACTAGCCCTAAAACAGATTTTAACATGAAAAGATACCTGACATAGTTCATGATGATTGAAGAGACCACTCATCAGGAAATCATATAATTGTAAATGTGTATATCTAACAATCTAGCTTCAAAATGTGTGAAGCAAAAATTGACAGAACTAAAAACAGAAGTAGTAGTATATTTTAACACCTTTCTTATGAATTGATAAAATAACCGGACAAAAATCAGCAATGAAAGAGAAATGCTAAATATTATCATCTATCTTGATCTAATAATAGACATCTTTAGAATATGACATTCTGTAAATACAGAATACATATTTTTCAAGTGCACATGGCACATTCACCAAAATAAACTACACACACATGGTATATTCATGAAAGTAAATCCCATGAAAAAACAAGTGCCAGTATATTTTAAAGAACTGAAATTTTACAGTATGTATTCTTGAACCACAATGGAATTAAAGAACCAATCAATAATAATATACTCCAAATATGTTAGTTTTCTATGACTGGTATGACAAATTACTCAAAGCTTAATGGCTTAAAACAATACAAATTTATATTTTATAGCTCAGTGGTTTAGAAGCTCCCCAAATGGGTCTATCTGGGTAAAACTCAGTATGTCTGTAAGACTGTTGTATTAGTTAGGGTTTTCCAAACAAACAGAATCAATAGGATATTATGGACATATGGAAAACTATGCAAATTTATTTATATACACATTTATGAATGTATAGAATGTATATAAAATAGGGATTATCCCATGGAAATTACCATGGCCTATCTGCAGGCTGAGAAGCCAAGAAATGTAATAAGTGTAGTGCAATCCTAGACTGAAGATCGGAGCCCTGAGGGAGGGGATGTTCTGGTGTAGGTCCTGGGTCCAGGAGCAGGAGAACCAGGAGCTCCAGAGTCCCAGGGTAGATGGAGATGCATGTCTCAATTCAGGACAATGAAAGAGGATGTGCCTAACTCTAGCCCTTGCTTTTTTTTTTTTCTATTTGGAGACACAATCAATTGAATGATACCCACACTGTAAAGATGGATTCTGTGTTCCCCGAGGATCGGGTGGTTCCCCGAAGGCATCCAGGCAACTGTGGAGAGCAGGGTCTTGAGCAGCAGTGAGCTTAAAGGGATGTACACCCAGGAGGCGACTTCAGAGAGTAGTTCTGTTTCTTCAATAGGGAAATGGGTTTATAAGCAGTTGAGAGTGCAAAGAGGGTCCTAAGGGGGTTGGTGGGTTCAAAGGTTGCTAGCCAATGCCTAGGGAAGCTCTTTCCAGCAGTAGGGAGTCAGGTGATCTATGCAGTGGCAGGAACCGGGTAGCAGGGGGGTGAGCTATGTGAAGGCTGATAGATGATAAGGAGTTTCCTAGGCAACTGGACAAAGGTCACAGGGCAAAGCCTAATTTCAGGTGTGCCTGGCTTGGACAGGGAGTGGCCTACTGTAGCCCCTGTGTCCTAAGCCATGCCTGGCAATTCAGGCCCCTCTCCAGAAGGCTCCAGCCTGTGCCTGGCAGTGCCTGAGACAATCTATTGATTTAAATCCATGTTACACAAAGAGTGCCATGGGGGATAACCCACGGCAGTGTATTATTACCTGAATATTGTTTAACTCAATGAAGCTGACATGTGAAATTAACTACAAGACCACTCCTCATCAACTCGGTGCCCACCAACTTTGCATTAAACAGTACTTGCTTTGCAAAAATATGTGATAACAAGATCATTATTCCAAGCAACATAATGCAGGTATCTTTTATATAACTCAAACCATGCTAACATCTTCCACAGGAGAGGTAGTTAAATGCGTCAGTCAACAAGACAAGAAGGTTGGGGTTTGGCTCCAGTGACTGAACTGGAATACCAGGGAACATTGGACCACCACTCCCACTCCAGAGGGAAAGTAGGAAAGAGGACTTCTTTTTCTTTTCTTTTTTTTTGTTTTTTGTTTTTTGTTTTTCAAGGTAGGATCTCACTCTGGTTCAGACTGACCTGGAATTAACTATGTAGTTTCAGGGTGGCCTCAAACTCATAGTGATCCTCCTACCTCTGCCTTCCAAGTGCTGGGATTAAAGGCATGCACCACCATGCCCAGATGAGAGCTTCTTTTTCATGTTGAGTACTGATTTATGAATTTAGATTATTTTGTGTAATAATCCCTACCATATTCTACCAATATTTATTCTCAAAGGAGAAGAATATTTACTGATCAGCATGTGAGGTGAATTAAAATCTTCACATATTTATTCTTTCTCAGACCTGGGAGGGATGTTTCAAATTGCTAGAGTCTCAAGTCATAGTTAATGCTCAATATTTTAAGAACAATTTTCTCTCAGGAAGAGAAAATGAAGTTATTTTTGTTTGTTTTCCATAGAATACATTGAGATAACTCTTTTTATAGGTATCATTTTCCAAATTACCTTGCATATTAACTAGGAAGATGATTGGACATGAACATGGCTATATCACTACTAGATTATTTTCATTAAAAACAATACTCTGTGAGCTGGAGAGTTGGCTCAGAGGTTAATGTGCTAGCCTGCAAAGCCTAAGGACCAGGTTAGAATACCCAGTACCCACATAAAGGCAGATGCACAAGGTGGCACATGTGTATGGAGTTTGTTTGCAGTGGCTAGAGGTCCTTGTATTTCCCTTTCCCTTTCTCTCTCTGCCTCTTTCTCTCCCTTAAATAAGTAGTTACAAAAATAAATAAACATACAAATAAATATGGATATGTAAAAGGCTAGGCATGGTGGTGCATGCCTTTGATTGTAGCACACAGGAGGCTGAGGTAGGAGGATCACTGCAAGTTTGAGGTCAGTCTGGGCTACAGAGTGAGTTCCAGGATAGCCTGGGCTAGTGTGAGACCTTGCTTCAAAACTGGTAAAATTATTAAAAAGAAGATATTCTGTCTGGGCCAATTTTCTAGTACCAAAGTTCTCCACTGTAGCATGGAATGAAATATTTGAATATCTGCATATAATACAACCAGGCCTCTCTTTTAGGCTCCTCTTCCCTGCTTTTTGAGATGAATTGACTTTTTAAATCTAGTTTCCTAGAATGTGAAATTTATAATGAAGCTCACGACTTTGTTTTTGATCACTGCTTCATCTCCAACAACTCACTAAATGTTTATGTAATAAATCACTGTAAAAGGAATCATCTTACAAGGCAAGCAAATATAAATATTTACACAATGCCTCATTACTAGCTTTGAACATAAGTTTTCAGTAGCCAGTGAATGAGATAAGCTTGTTGAATAAATTATGATGTTCTGTTGTTCTATATCTTCTTTCTGGAATTTTGTATATCTATTTGTTATGCATTTCAATAGTTTGTTAATTAATTATAGTAAAAAATTCCAAGATATGGTTAAAATTTAAGTCATGGAATATTCATAATACCAACCTAGATATAGTGATTTTCATATAATATATAAGTTCTCTTGTTTGAAAAATTTATAAACTTACTCATTTGCTTCTTATAATAGTTTCCTGTTGCCAGTGAAACTAATTGCTACAGCTTTAGTGGTTTGCAACAGCACAAACATATTCTCTTACAGTTCTAGAGGTCAGAAGTCTAAGAGCAGTTTCACCAGGCTAAAGTCAAGATGTCTGTTAGCAGGAACAGTTCCTTGTGAAGTCTCTGTGGCAAAATGAGTTCCTGTCTCCTCCAATTTTTAGAGGCTGCATATTCCTTGGCTCATGGCTCCTTGCTTGCCATGACATGACTCTTTTCTGTACCATCTCTCTGCCAACAATTAGAGAGAAATTTGTGATAACATGGATAGTCCCCCTCAAATAAGATTACCCAGGGTAATCTTCCATTCCTCAGATTCTGAATTCTACATCATCTGTAAGGTTCTATTTGCCATATAAAGTAACATTCACAGGCTCTAAAAATTTGGGCCTTTATATCTTCATGAGACCATTGTCCATCTTCCTTGGTTAATTTAATTTTTTAATGAACATATTATTCTCTTGTAATAAAAATGTTTGAAGGGGGCTTCAGAGATTTCTCAGTGGTAAGGTACTTGCCTGCAAAGCCCAAGAACCCAAGTTTGATTCCCTGGTACCCACATAAAGCCAGATGCACAAGGTTACACATGTGTCTGGAGTTCATTTTCAGTGGCTACAGGTCTTGGAGTACCATTCTATCCATGTATATATATCTGCCTCTTCTTTCTCACACTCTTTTAAATAAATTAAGTAAATAAATACTTTAAAAAATTAAAAAAAATGTTTCTACTGATACTATTTACTGATTTGTGTTTTAGTCAATTAAATAATCTTGATTGCATTATAGTAAACTATATCTTTACAGAAAATACACATTTTTATCAAGTTTTCATCTCCAAAATGTCCTGAGCCTGTAGTTAGATGTTGTGGAGAGTTAGCGAGAGAGGTAGAGACTCCTGGGTCAGTGTACTGGTCACTTCTCACCAGGAAACAGCAACGGAAATTGACATTATTTCCTTTTGTTCTGACACTTCGCCTCTGAGGTTTTTTATTTATGGAAGGTGAAAATGTTAAAAACAGAAAACACATGCTTACTCAATTTCACATTCCCGCTAGAACTGACCCATTTTTTGAATATGCCACACTCTCTAAAATGTCCATCTGGCCTTCTTGTGGGCTGGCTCCCCTCCTCCCAGAGCTCTTTCCTTACTCTCCTTAGATGAGAGTGCAGTCCTCAGAGCTTCGTTCAGGTCTCACCAGGGAGCCTCGGTTAAGCCTCCCATAAGACCTCAGTGGTGGCGAGGCCCTGCCTGCATTCTGACAAAGGATGGCACCACTTCTTCCTTGCTCTATTTCTAGACAAGTGTGCTCCGTAGAAGGGTTCAGACCCTATAAGGCAGTAATACCAAAAATGTGCCTAGCATAGAGTAGATGTTTATTAAATGTGTGTGGATAAATTAAGGCTTGTCCATTAATTGTGAACTGAATAGACAAATGAAGTTTGATTTACTAAACTTTAGTATTTCAACATCTCTTCCTCTGTAGTTTTGATGCATGAATATTGTTTTGGAACATGTAGATATAGTAAGAAAATGTGTTCTCATTTATTACTGCTCTATGTTTATATTATATACATATACATAATACCATATGTTAGCATTTAAATGTGGTATTCTAGTGGATACATTAATATAGAGCAAATATTTGTCAATATTCCTCTGAAAATAATGCCCAGTATATCATATAATTTCTACCTCAGAACTCTGACAGAGGAGCCATATTTTATTTTTTTAAAAATCTTTATTATTACTTTTTGCATGTTATGTGTATGGTGTGCATGTGTACCCATATTTACATGTGTGTGGGTGCATATCTGTGTCTCATTGGCCTGGACTTCACCAATTAGGCTAGGATGGTTGGCTAGTAAGCTCCAGGGATTCACCTGACTCTGCCTGCCAAGTTCTAGGATTATAGACTCGTGTTACCCATGCCACCACACCTGGCCTTTACATGGTATTGAGAATTAAACTCAGATCCTCATGCTTGTGAAGCAAGCACTTAAGCAACTGAGCTATCTCCTGAGTCACTGAGGAGTCAATTTTATACAATAGGACTGTAGATATGTGAAATTATATCTATTGCCAACCCTATCTAAATAAAATTATATTTCCAATAAGAATATTTATTATTAAATGCTTTGATAATGAACTCTATCATTGTACTTTAATTTTTTAACAATATAAAATAAAAATATATTTATTAATTTCACCATAAAAGCTGCATAAATCTGCTTCATTGCAAGTTAGTCAAAAATAAAGATGGCAGGGCTGGAGAGATGGCTTAGCAGTTAAGCGCTTGCCTGTGAAGCCTAAGGACCCCGGTTCGAGGCTCAGTTCCCCAGGTCCCACGTTAGCCAGATGCACAAGGGGGCGCACGCGTCTGGAGTTCGTTTGCAGAGGTTGGAAGCCCTGGCGTGCCCATTCTCTCTCTCTCCTCTATCTGTCTTTCTCCCTGTGTCTGTCGCTCTCAAATAAATAAATAAAAAATGAGCAAAAAATATTAAAATAAAATAAAATAAAATAAAGATGTCAGTTAACTCTACATGAAGTATTTTGTATTTCAGACCTCTGAGAAGAAAATACAGGTTTGGGTTGACATGACAATTTACTTTTACTTGTTAATTTGAAAGAAGTATAGTTTGTAGCTAAACTAGAAATCTTCAAATTAAAGTTTGTCTTTCAATTATCAATTCTTAAATCAGTAACTTTGATGTAAAATCAGTGATCATCACTAATCAAAACTTCATAAGTTTTTACTTATTTTTGAAGATGATATTACTCAATTAATTAATTTATTATTGCTGTCAATCACATTTATTAGTTCAATTAGCTACTTAATACTTAGGTATAAATGTGTATATCAAGTGTTCATAAATAATTTTCATTGACTGAACCTTAGGTTGGAGTGGATCTTGCCTAATGGACTGGCAATAGGGTATCTTATCCAGACTCCACCCTTGAACCAATGATCCCCAGAATGTTGGTACTTCATTATACTATAGTGAGTGCCTCAACAGCTAGACACATGGCATGTACCAGCAGGGCAACTGACTCACAATGTGGCTTTGTGTCCACTGACTTCAAGCTATGAGGTAAACTGAGGATTTGGCCTTCAAATGCTCTGAGTGGCCAGCTTTAACCTGTTAGTACATTTATTTTGAGATTATTTTATGTATATAGAGATGAACAAGAATTTTTATGCATGGAAATTTAGCATCTTAAAACAACTAGGAAGGCTAGTTACATTTCTCAAGCTTGAAATGAGAGTTTAGAGATCATGCCTGCTAAGTGAGCACCTAGTGTCTTCAGAGCCTAATAGATGCATGCATAAATACGTACACCTTTTCCATGTCAAGTGCCTGAATCCTGGGACTATGAAAGACTAAAAATAATCACTGAATTTATTATGTGGTAATTATTTTTAAAATAAGGTTTCTTAAAACTATAGTGCTAGTAGTTTGCCCAGAATTAGAGAACCCCCCCTAAGGCTAGAATCTAGTCCTTTTGCCTAATTAGTCTATTTCTGTCTCTACAACATCATAAAAGTATAATTTAACAGTTTTTTTAAGCTACTATGCCTTCCAAAGTTCTGAGCCAAACATAATTTCATTATTCTCCACCTTGTGGTGAGAAGTGATGAGCAGAGCAGGACTTGGGTAAACTGATGAAAGTCCTTTGTTGCAGCCCATGGAAGTCATTCTAGTTAACTTATGCAAGAACAAAGTCCCTAAAGCATAGCATAGTTGGCACCACTACGACAGTCAGTCACTGTCCTTGCCAGGGATGGAGGCCACAGAATCAGGACACAGCAGGATCAAAAGGTTGCCTCTGCCTTGAACAGGAGGCTGCTGAATTAGAAAGCAGTATGACAAATTAGCAAGTTGACACTGTGACTGCTGACTCCAAACTATTGCTGTATCTTCCCTATGCAGTTCTGATGGGAATTCAGGTAAGTTTGTCTGAATGGTACTAGAGTAGCCCTTCCTTCCTTAGCCATGATTTTCATTTTCTGTGGTTCAGTTAATCCATATCCAACAGTGGTCTGAAAATATGTGGAAAATTCCATAAGTACATAGTGTGATAAAACCTTGTGCTATCCCACAACATCCTGCCTGGAGATGTGAATCCTTCCTTTGTCTATAGCATTTCCATGCTGCTTACACTGCCTTAGGTTATTCTTGGATCATCAACTTGACAGGATTTAGAATCACTAGGGAAACAAGTAAACAAGTCCCTGGTTATGTCTGTGAAGGGTTCTTTTAGACTAGGATCCACCCTAACTGCGGGCAGCACTATTCCATGGGCTGGGGTCCTGGGCTGAATAAAATGGAGAAAGACAGCTGAACTGCAGCAATTGCTGCTCACTACTTCCTACTGATGTGTTGATGTGATGCCAACTTCCTGCTCCTTCGGTAATTTCCCAGCCACGCTGGACTTCCTCTCAAAACTATAAGATGAAAATAAACCCTTTCCTTCCCTAAACTCCTTCTGGTTGGACATTTTGTCCCAGCAGTGAAAAATTAACTGATATGCTGCCCAACCATGAGCCATCAAGTCATCATTTGTTAGATGGACTGTTGCTATTTCTCAGTGCCTATGTTCAAGTAACCCTGTCTTTCTTCTGACTCCAACGGGCAGGAGAATGATATCCCCAGTTCAGAAAGGAAAAAAGAAGATATGAAGTTCTTCTTTTGAGAGAAGAGGAGAAAATACTACTTAATAAGGAAATAAATCACATATTAAATTTGCTAATAGACACAGTGAGAAAAATGGGGAAATGGTATGTTAAGGGTTGGTGCTGTACAAAGTTTCAGGTCTTCTTTCAGGTCCCGTGATGCATTCCCCCATGGGTAAAAGGGCACCATGCTACATATATAACATGTGGAACACTTGCTTCAAGGAATCTTAGAAATAATAGGAGGAAAAGGCTCATAGGCAGGGGTTAGCATGGGTCCTCAGCATGAACTGCACTGGTTTTAATCTTTCAGGGGTGATCTCATGATTTAAGGACACATCTAATCTCTCTAAACCCCCATCAGACAATGGATGTGGAAGCCGTTTGTTGTGAGAAGATGCAAACACGACAGATATTTAGCACTGCTCTCTATGCCATTTGCGCCCTCCTACTTATTCCTGCTTCTGTTTAGCCTAAGTGGTATGCCAATGGGATAAAAACAACTATCTTACCAGAATATCATCCTTTAAGCCAATCCCTGAATATATCTGCCCATGAAAATAGTACAAGAGGGAATGGAGAGTAGGATATCTTTAGCTTGGACTTATTTCCATGGCTAAGTGTAGAGAAGTGCTTTAATGAGTCTTGTTAGCAGGCTATAGCTTAATGCCATTTGGCTCTTCGTGAAGACTCTTCTATTCCTGATCCTGAGACTTATTTTTTGTAAAGTAAGCTGGCATGTCTGAGGCTTTAGCTGGTTCATTAATTACTGGTAAGGGATTAGTTACCTTAGAAAACTTAGCAAACTTGTCCATTACCAATTTGTGTTTTTACTATTAAGAATATTTTCAAAATCAAATCCATAATCTGACTTGCTGGCTTGGGAAAACTGACCCTGTATTTGGACGTAACATTTTTAGAGGTTCAAAATTATCTTGTGACCTCTAGGAGGGAGTCTATCTTGATTTCAAGGTGTTTCCTCGCTCATTTTACCTCTACTTCTTCCCTTCCATCTTTGCTATGACCTTCGTCAACTATTTTCATTTGCAGAGCTATGTAAAATAAAAATGTAAAGTGTATTCCGACATATGCTCATTATATTCTTTTGGATAGGAAGGCATAGTTATTGTGGGTGAGAAAGAGTGATCATTGCCTTATTTTGTAGGGAAAATATGACATAGATTAATTTTTAGCATTGGCAGGTACTTGTACTTACACTTTCCTGTGCTTAAAAAGTATTGCTTGCCAATTGAAAAATGAATTCAACATTATGATTGGTAAATATTGCTTATAAGGACTGTACAATTTTCTGTAAGACAGAGCCCTAGATCTTTCTGTCTATATCTAAGTCTTTGAGAAATCTCTCTGGTCTTTAGTTTCCAGATGTGTAAAACAAGATAAGTTTCAGCTGTACCATTTGAATGTGGCGTGAATCTGTAGCGTTGACACTTGACTACCTCCTTGATCTATGGTCCAACAAGGATTTTTAACTTAGGGGACTTTAAAGGGCACTGATAAAGATGCTTCCCTATCTTCTCTTTCCTTCTCCTCCCATTTACCTTTCTCCCCAAACGAATAGTCTTTCAAATGCAATACACCCTGAAGCAACTGTTGTCTTTATAAGATCAGAACTAGAGGTAGTAGCACTGTAAGGAGTTAATTTCTCTCCAAACTTTGTTATCTTTTCTTAAAGGAAGTAGCAGGATCTACCTCACCAGGACAATAGCAATGTGGAAAGTTTTCACTTTTCTTCCTTAGCCTGGTTGCTCAGCTCGCTATAAACAGTTACATATTCAAATGAATCTGTCAGGGACAAGAGTCTGGTGCTCGAGTTCCTGCTCCGCTCGATGACATTGATTTGTGAGCATAATGCTCTGCTGCGGGATGTGTGACAGATAAATTTTATCAAAATTAAGGCACAATTAAACATTTCATCTTCCTAATTACTGGCTGTAGATTCAGCCTGATGACCATGTGCTGTAAGAAATCAGCGACCATTACACATTTTAATGGAGCACAGCTGTCTTACAGCTTGGTAATATTTGCACAGTGCCACAGAACTGTAATTTATGATAAAAAGAAAAAATGTGTATTGGAGCTTTTTTGCCAAAATAGATTAAGGATTCATATACTTTAATGAGATTTGGACCTAGTCTTGGATTATCGTTATAAATGATTTATGTGCATGTTGGTGGACTCCTGTAGTTCAGAGTTGATTTGTGTTTTGGTCTACCAATATGTAACTCAATATTTATGCTTGAGCCAATACTTTTCATTCTTCTTTTTCTCTATCTTTGGTATCTTTCAAAGAAGGATAAGTGGGAAGGTGAACAAAACCCAAAGGCAAAGCCAGGAAGAGCCCTGCTGAAAACAAGGGTCTTCCTTAAAACTCCTTGGGCAGTCGATTTAGGGAGAGACAGGTATCCTTGATCATAAGAGTAGACAGGAGCAGCCTTGGCCTTGGGTGAGTTAGCACCCAGAACCATAGGTGGGCCTGCAGATCTATGCTCTTTGGAGAACAGGGATGATGGCAGTTTACCTAGCCTGTTTTTGTATTTTTTAAATAGGGGAGAACTGTTCACTTCAGCTCACTTCCTGGTTTTCCTACAAGTACTAATGAGGATGGATGTGAGTGACATATAATGTTAAAATGGGGCCTATACATATTTTTTAAAGTATTTGAGAGAGAGAGAGAGAGAGAGAGAGAGAGAGGAAGAAAACTCCAGAAGCATGTGCCACCTTGTGCATCTGGCTTATGTGGGTCCTGGGAAACTGAATTGGTGTCCTTCAGCTTTGCAGGCAAATGTCTTAATTGCTAAGCAATCCCTCCAGCCTGGGCCTGTACATCTTTTGATTCAAGGACTCCAATCTGAATGGGTGGAGTGGAGTGCTGCTTGCTCTTAACTGCTATTGATGCAGTGTCTCTTTTCAGGACCATTGTCACTGGAAAAAGACTTGAATGCACCCAAGTTGTGAATGAATTGCATCACTAGATGAGTCCTCAACAGGGCCAGGAGAATTAAACAAAAACAAACCTGGAAATTGTAAGTAAATTGCATATGCCTGGTAGAATTACTAATAACTCAGGAAGTAAATATAGCTCGTGATAGATTAGCAATTATTATGATCATTGCTTGTCCAGGGAAGTTGTTGTCACCATCTCCAGTCCTCCTTCCATGGAAAAGGTGCATCTTTCTTCAGAAGTATTTCTTTTTAGGATGCACAGTAGATGAGAGGGGAAAAGTGAGATACCAGAATCTAGAGGAGTCTGCTTAATGTAGGTGTTAGCTTGCCTACTGAAAACAGAGAACATATCCTAATGAATTCAGAAAACCTAAATATATATGTGTAGCAGAGAAAGAAGGGCTCATCATTTACCATCTCGATCTTCTCCAGGCTTGATTTATTTCGGCACTCATATGCTGGAATGCTTCATACTGTACCAGGTTGCATATGCTTGCACACTAATTCTCAATTGCCGTATGCAGTTTGTGACAACCATCTGCTTCAACCTCCCTTTGAGTTCTTTCTCCCACTCAGCCCAGCTGAAGTAAAAATATGGACAGAAACAACTTCTGCAGGGAAATGAAAAAGTTAACAAGAGAATTAAAGTTACACTGTGAATCTGCCTTTCCCATGGATGTGCTCCTGCTACTGATGCTCCACTTATCAAATATTTCTGAAGTGCAAAGCCTGACGCTTAGCAGAATGTGGCACGAAATGCCATGTTTCCCCTGACAGCCTTGGCTATGGTGGAAAGGTAATCATAAAATATGTACATGTTGTGCACATGCGGATGTGAGAGCCCCTCCCCTGTATTGAGCCAGCAACCTAGGCTTACAATATGTAGCACCTTGTCACATACCAGAGGGATATGGGGAGGGGAGGAAAAACAAGAGAGGTAAACATGTTTGAAAATGCCTGGAAAAAAGCAATAGCACATTGTGAAGTCTGACTTGAAAAGGAAGGTTGTTACGTATTTCCTAAAATTTATCGAACTAGAAAATATCAGAAAGAGCCCTTATAACTACTGAGCTCAGATCTCATGGTTTGTTCATAGTATGGAAGGCAGAAACAGAGAAAGGTGTTGAGAATTTTTAAACACTAGTCTTGTGTATATGTGCTTGAGAGTAAGAGTCTAGTAACTAAAATACTTTAGTTACTAGATAGCACATGCTGGTAGGCAGCTGTTGCTCTTCCCCAAAGCAAAGGCACCACTGATTGGATTAGACCTGTACCTGATCTTGTTAATACAGAAGTGGGGGAAAAAAAAAACAAAAACAAAAACAAAAAAAAACAACACCATGCCTAAATTTAGTGAAAAGGCAAGTTTTTTTTTTTTAAATCTCAAAGTTGATCAAAACTTGGGAACAAGCTAGGAAGATGGCTTAGCAGATAAAGGTCCTGGTTTGCAAAGCCTGCCAACTAGGGTTCAATTCCCAAGCCATCTATGTAAGCCAGATTCAGAAAGTGGCATGAGTATCTTTTTGTTCATTTGCAATAACAAGAGGCCTGGTGCACTCATGTATGCAAGTATTGTCTGTTATATTTTTACCTTTTCCTTTACACTTAGCTAGCTTATCAGAAAAAAATCTTTAATATAGAACAGCATCAGATTGTATAGCCTGGATATAATTAATTTGTTAATTTGTCACTTTCTTGGGGAGGGTATGAGGTCTCATGTATGCCAAGCTGGCCTCAAACTCATTGTATATCTGAGGCTGGCCTTGCACTTCTGAATGCTAGGATACAGGCATTTGCCACCGTATCGGGCTACCTTGCCATTATTGAAGAAATTTTAAAATTATTTTAGAAGCCTAAAAGGCAATAATGATGATTATATAATCAATAAGATTTAGAATCATACAGGCTAAGATAAAATTTAGATATTGTTTTTACTTTGCCATTTATTAGCATAAGAGCTTGAGCCTCAGTTTCTTAACTTGTTGATTGAAAAATAACACCCATCTAGTTAGGATAAAGAGTATCTGGAAATCACCTAGCATGATTCTTAGTACCGAATGATTTCTTAGTAAATGACAATTACTCCCATGGGAAGAAGCTTCATGGGAAATGGATAGGAGATACTGAGAAGCAACCAGAGACAGTTGTGACCCATAAGTCATGAAATTCTTTCATGAGCATGTAGGGAGGCAGCATGTTAAATTTTGTAATTTGTGCAAACATGACCATCGTTTGACATCATATCCTGATGAAGCATAAATATAAAGATTATACATGGCATTGGTGTTTTCACAGAAACTCTATGCACTCCACAGCATATTGGTCCATTTCTGAACATACAATTGCATCCCCAAGGCAAACTGAACAGGTTTTTTTCTTGTTTTAGCTACTTATTGACAACTTCCATACAGACAATATACCATGATCATAGTCCCCTCTCACCACCCTCCATTTTATTCCTCTCAATCCCCGCTTCATTGAATTCCTTCTTATTTTCAACTAATCTTGTTTTTCTATTTTGATGTCATCATTTTTTTCTTTTCTAATATGTAGATCTTGTGTAGGTAGCATCAGCCACTGTGAGGTCGTGAATGACAAAGCCACTTTATGTCTGGATAACAGCATTATAAGCAGTCCTTCCCTTCCTTTGTTTTTATATCCTTTCCACCACCTCTTTTGCAAAGCTCCTTGAGCATTGAAGGGTGTGATGGAGATGTCTCACTTAATACCGAACTCTCCACTGTCCCTTCTTCTCTGCACTATGGTGACTTTTGAGTCACCCCAGTGGTCATCACCATTTGAAAAGAGGAGCTTCTCCAACCAATGTGAGAGTAACACTAATATATGGTCATTAACCTAAGTGTTTAGAAGGCAGTTTGGTGGGCATAATATATGTATTTAGCCAGACAGTAGAAGTCATTACTACCCTAGGGCTCATGACCTCCCCAGCCATAGGCTTTTGACTATGTTTTCAGTACCAGACATGTATTCCCTTCCATGTAGCAGACCTCTAGTCTAATCAGAGAGTAGTTGGTTTCCCCCATAACAGACACACCACTGTTGTACCAGTTGACATTGGCAGCCATAAGGTTTCAGGGTCTACTGCTGTGTAACATCATTGATGAATTCTCTCTCCTAGAAGGATGCATAGCTTTCTCTAGTATCCTGACAGCTAGTCAACAGGGAGGCAGTTTGAACTGGTTTAATCTTATAAAGGCTACATTCTTGATGCATTTTGCCCCTTCATGCTTTGGTCAGTTTGAACCATATATAGTGGTGTTTGGCATTTGCCTATTACACGTATGAATAGCAGTTCCATATTTAATTTCTTTTTTATTTTTTCTTTTTATTTTTTTTTCTTTTTTATATTTTAGAGACAGGAAGAGAGAGAATTGGCAGGTCAGGGCTTCAGCCACTGAAGTTGAACTCTAGATGCTTGTTTCACCTAGTGGGCATATGCGACCTTGCACTTGCCTCACCTTTGTGTGTCTGGCTTATGTGGGATCTGGAGAGTCCACCATGGGTCCTTAGGCTTCACAGGAAAGCACTTTAACCACTAAGCCATATCTCCAGCCCCAATTTCTTAAAAAAAATATAAGTTATTTCCATTTTTAGAGGCGTTCTTTATTCTTTTCTTTCTTTTTTTTTTGTTTTTTCGAGGTAGGGTCTCACTATGGCTCAGGCTGACCTGGAATTCACTTTGTAGTCTCAGGGTGGCCTCAAACTCTCGGCGATCCTCCTACCTCTGCCTCCCGAGTGCTGGGATTAAAGGCATGTGCCACCATGCCCAGCTCTCTTTTCTTTTCTTAATCTCTTCCAAAAATTGAAAGACTTGATTTCTTCTCATTGTTATTTTCATCTAACTGGTTTCATCTACATTGATTTGTCTTGTATGGCACAGTTTTAGATGCCAGATGCATAAAACACATAGGTTAAAAGCAGGTCAATTTCAATGCAAGACTATCATTTTACAGCTTAATGACTATATTTACAAATTCCATAGTAACGGGCTTATTGACACAGGCACAGAGACATTTTTATCTTCAGAATACAATTCAGTACAAAAATTGTTTAGTTCAGACACTGTCCATGTATCAACCACTGCCACTGTGGCCCAGCACCCGATGGATCGTAAGGCTCATGAAGGTTTGAAGTGGAAGAAGAGGAGATGTAGCTTGAGGCTCTTGTTAATGATTGCAGAACCCTCACACCACAGCCAAGGCTGGCAAAATCAACAAGAAACAGCAGGGCTTAAATAGCTCACTGCTAATCCTAGCAGGGTTCTTGTCAGTCAAATACATTCACTGCACACCTATTGTGTATAGAATGCATCTTTTCACTTGCCAATTTCTCACTGAGAGTTTGGTTTAGCTCTCTTTCTCTTTATGACCTGCAGACCGGTAACAGCCTTTCTAACAGTGTGTTCTTTTTAACAATAATTTATTCCAATAAAACAAGGTGGATGTTCCCTAAATTGTTCCCCAAAATTTAAAACATCATATGCCTGAAATTTTCTATGATAATCCTAATTTGATGTAATTTTATTTTCATTCCAATAAAGGCAATTTGTGAAAAACATAACAAAATATGCTGTATATGTTTTATATTATTCTGAATTTTTATGACAAATTGGCGAATCAGAAAAAATATTTTGCTAGATTATACTTATGGATGCCTAGTCTACAAAGTTATAATTTTAGATGTCTAATTTGGAAATGGTTACCAGGCAGAGTTTGGTGTTTCCTTACAAAATAATTTTATCTTTTGTATAAAAATCTTGATGTTTCAGGAAGGTGAGCCAGCATCAAGGAATACTGAGTCACTGATGTCTTTCCAACTTATCTATCTCCTCTCATAAGAACTGTCCTGATATAACCATAGACCATGTGTCAGGAAGCTTTACCTTTCAAGTGACAAAGATCCAGCCCAAAGTGACATAAACATCAAAGGAAATTTATTAGGCCACATGTTTGGACAGATCAGTCAAGTATGTCTATCATTAACTGTCAAGGACTGGTTTTCCTGTTTCTGTAAGGGCCTTGTGTAGTGACTTTCTTCTCAGACTTCACACAGGACTGACGCTCCTCAGGTGTCATCAGTGTCTCAAGACGATTTAGCAGTTCTAGATCTTGCTTCTTCACCTCATAGTAGATGGTATCTTTTGGTTGTGTTCACTTCCAGTTCCTCTATAAACAGTTACTCTGTGTCACTGTCTCTGTTTCATTTCTGTGCCCTGTCTTCAACAAGTAACTTGACAAGAGGGATGAAATGCACAAGTCAATCAAGTCCCACTTTAATGTTTCAAACTAAGTCAGGCGACTACAAATGATTACTCTAAAACAAAATTTGAGTTCTACCAGTGACTGTGAGGAATGCTGCAAACTATAAATTGACATGGGCTGGACATGTAACTCTGTTGGTAGAGTACTTGCCGAATATGCATGAAACGTTGAGTTCTATCTCTAGTACCACATAAATGGCAAGCAACATGTGACACTGTCTCAAAGTAAAATAAAAATGTTGTACTTTTATACACATACACATGCAAAAGAATAAAATGAAAAAGAAATGTTTGACAAGTCTCTGTGAATACCACTAAACCATGATTTCCTGAAATTAAACCTGCAATGCAAAAACAGTCATGTCAGATTCATCTGTAAATGATGAGTGGTCCACTAGACCCATAATTAGGTGAGCATTTTCTTTTTAAAGACCAGACTCACAGATCATGAGATTAAATTTCATGCCACATCAAAGTACCCAGAGATCTGAGGTTCACTCATAAGTAGTCAAAATTACAATGAAATTCCAAATAGACAGAACAAAGAAGTAAAATTACATTCTTTCTTTTTAGAAGAATAGGAAATGTGCAGATTCTGTAGATCTTTTACTTCACTGACAGAGAGGTGCATTCTAGAATTAAGGTTATTTCTCAAACTAACTTAATTATAATTATCACCCAGGGAACCTTTTAAAAACACTGATATTGATGTTCTCAGAAACCATCTTAATTTGCATATTCTTGGGGAAGACCTGAAATTCCATAGAACTCTACAGCTCTCACTTTGTCTTCCATCAAGTTACATGAATTTATGTTGACTGGGAAAGTGCCAGTCAGAGTTACCTTACTCATTCACTCAAATAATATTTCTTTTAAATATATTCTGTTCTAGTCACTATACTTTTAGGCAATAAATATACAGAAAAGACTAGTCAGATATAGTCTTTGAATTCATAGAAGTGATTATGTTAAAGGTTACATACTAAACAGGAAATACACAGATAATGATTAGAACTGTGATACCAGGAGAAATGTAGGATGCAAAGAAAGTGATCTGGAGACTTTGGATCAACCTGAAGCCCTTAGTTCTATATCTATTGATCCACAAACAGGGACAAAGTTGAAATACTAAGTTGCAAACATAAGGGGAAATGTAAGATAAACTATCCTTCACTACAGTATGACCTGGGAAGCAAGCTGTCCCAGAAGAAAGAAATTTAAGGAAACAATGGGAAGAGATCTTGGGATGACACCCTCATCACTGATTTTTATTTTCATTTCTGATGTTTATTTAAGTAAAGAGCTGAAGCTACTTCTTTTTTTAAAAAAAGATTTATTTTTATTTATTGATGAGAGAGAGAGAGAGAAAGAGAGAGAGAGAAGGGGCACACCAGGGTCTCTAGCCACTGCAAATGAACTCCAGACTCATGTACCACCTTGTGCATCTGGCTTACATGAGACCTGGAGAATCAAACCTGAATCCTTAGGCCTCACAGGAAAGCCTTAACCACTAAGCCATCTCTCTAGCCCTTGAAGCTACTTTTGTAAAAAAAATATATATTTTTTTATATTTATTTATTTTACAGAGAAAGAAGGAGAGAGAGAAAGAGAGAGAAAGAATGGGCACACCAGGGTCTCTAGCCACTGCAAATGAACTCCACTCATGTACCACCTTGTCCATCTGGCTTACATGGGACCTGGAGAATCAAACCTGGATCCTTAGGCCTCCCAGGAAAGCCTTAACCACTAAGCCACCTCTCTAGCCCTTGAACCTACTTTTTTTTAAAATTTATATTTATTTATTTGACAGAGAAAGCAGGAGAGAGAGAGAGAGAGAGAATGGGCGAGCCAGGGCCTCCCGCCACTACAAATGAACTCCAGACATATGCCTCCTTGTGCATTTGACTAACGTGGGTCCTGGGGAATTGAACCTGGGTCCTTTGGTTTTGTAGGCAAATGCCTTAACCACTAAGACATCCTTCCAGCCCTGAAGCTACTTTTATTCCTGCTTGATTTTCTCCTTTTCCTTTCATCCTCCCTCTTTCCTCTTCCTTCTTTCCTTCCTTCCTTCCTTCTTTCCTTCCTTCCTTCCTTCCTTCCTTCCTTCCTTCCTTCCTTCCTTCCTTCCTTCCTTCCTTCCTTCCTTCCTTCCTTCCTCCCCTTCTCCCTCTCTCTTTTTCTCTCTCTCTTTCCTTATTTCCAAATTGAGTCTTGCTATGCATGTATGCCTCACTGGTCTGGTATTCACTATTATAGCTCAGGATAGGCTTAAATTCCTTGTAATTTTCCTGCCTCGGCCTTCTGAGTACTTGAATTACAATCATGTGCCACCACATGTGACTGAAGTTATTTCTTGATTTCAAAATTTCTAGGACCAGGAGATTGCCGATTTTGCTTTCTTCAGCATTTATCATGGCAAAAGTCATGTTCACATGCATAGACATGAATGCTGATGTTATGTTTTTGAAATGGGCTTTGCAGGGTATTGCAGTTTAGTCGAACAGGTCAAACATTCACTGGTTGTTCCTTCTACATGAATTTACAAAGGATCAAAGCAGGAGTCATTTTTTCACTTCACTGGCAATAATAGATGAGTATTCATTGTATTCATTTTCTTCTCTAGTATTACTGTTTCCAGTAATTCAATATCAAGTGAGTAGTACTGGAATAATGCCTCCTTTGTAATGATGGTTATGGTTGAAATATTTTATCACATATTTTTTATTTTGAATAGCAAAGTCTGGAGGTTTGTTAGTTTAACAGAATAGACATAAATATTTTGATGTTTTGAATATATGTGAAGCTTTCAAGTTATTATAGGATTTCTTCACTTTTATTAAAGTACCATCTACTAGAAATTCTATGTGTAAAAGGCAAGGAATAAAAAAATATCAGGAGATTCTTTACAACACACAAATGGGTATCTCTTTTCATTTCAGGCTGATAGGTCCCAGTGTGAAAAAATCCTCATTTTACTGATACTCAGGATTGTGATATTTGCAAATGAGTGCTTTGTTCCTCTAAAATAATTTTGTTAGGAAACATGGTATTTAACTTAAAATTCTGAAGTTTTATCTTCACAGAATGCTATTTTGAAACGGGGTGATGCTGATGACAGTGCTGTGCTTTCCTGGCATCTTGAAAGCAGTTCAGCATTACTGTCTGTTATGAATACCTGTCATGTAGTTGGGTTTCCTTTTCTTTCTTTCTTCCTTCCTTCCTTCCTTCCTTCCTTCCTTCCTTCCTTCCTTCCTTCCTTCCTTCCTTCCTTTCTTTCTTTCTTTCTTTCTTTCTTTCTTCTTCTTCTTCTTCTTTTTTTTTAAGGTAGATTTTCACTTTAGACCAGGCTGACCTGGAATTCACTATGTAGTCTCAAGCTGGCCTTGAACTCACGGTGATCCGCCTAATTCTGCCTCCCCAATGCTGGGATTAAAGGCATGTAGCACCATTCCCAGCTACTTTCTTCTTTTTGTAAAACAGTATTCTTTAATAATTTCTTTTCATTTTTTGCCAAATAGTGTTTATTGTTGAAAATATAAAAGGAGAACTTAAAAGCTCATGATTCTATCACGGAGAGGTACACTTTGATAGTTTGGTTTTTACATAAATACAGATGACACATAGATTTTTGTTTATATAGCAATAGGATAATACTGCATCAGTGAAAGTTGACAGGTTTGGGGAATGTGCTTGTGGAAGGGCATACATGAGGCTTTGGTTTGATCCTCAGCACCACAAAAACAAAAACAACCCTCCCAAATAAAAAGTTGACACCAGGTTCTATTATGAATATTTTGTTGCATATTTTTCAGCTAACTTTTTCCTATTATTTTTTTGTTTTTAGGTAGGGTTGCATTTTAGTCCAGCCTGACCTAGAACTCACTCTGTAGCCCAGGCTGTCTTAATCTCATAGATAGCTCCTATCTCAACCTCCTGAATGCTAGGATTATAGGCCTGGCTTTTCTTTTTTGGAATGGGATTTTTTTTTAATCATTACACTAACTCTCCAAACTCCTTTCCTGCATAATTAGTTGCTTGTTTTGCATGAGCACATTTTGAATTTTGCCCATGTGAAACCAAAATAACTTTGGGAAGATTTAAAAATTCTGTCAACAAATGAATATTTTGGTATTTTTTTAACTAGACTTTTGGAAATATTCTGTTGCTTGCAGTGTTGCTTGGTTGTTTGTTAGGGTGGGGTGCTTTTTAAAAATTTTGTATCACCAAGATATAGTCATATAAATCCCTTTCCTTAAGCAAAGGAACATATTCTTATGAGTATTACATATTTTTTTGTTCGGGTGGGAAATAGGTAGTATGCTGAGACCCATAAGCAAAACAAAGGTATATTTATGAAATGGCGAGACAGGGACTTGATAACATCATTCACATTCCTAGGTCCAGCTATGTTATTTATAATTTTAGGTTTTCCAAATTCATGAGTCAATGAGCTCCTTTTAAAATATCATTATTTACTTAGTTTACTGTATACGTATTAGGCATCAGCTTAACAATGATGTAATCCCAAAATAATAAAATCCTAGTTTTTAGGTGAGAAGACAGTAAATAAAACACTAAGATATTATACAAATGAAATAAACATAAAGAGTAATTATGTGATTTTGATATTCATAGTTGTTAAACTGGTCTTTTACTATGTACTTGTTGGAAACTATAGAGTTGATAGAGAATATAAGCCATTAGTACATTTTTTGAGGCCTCATAAAATAATTTTATTGGTGGGAAAAGGAAACTGCACTATATGTAACTGTTATGACTCAGGGGCCATGGTTTAATTATGAAGTTTTTATATTATGGAATAGGCACTAGTTATTTTAGCAATGTTACCTGATCTACAATGACACTTGTTAAGTATGTGTCCCATCCTGATCCATATCCCACTATAATTTATTCACTGGAAACTGAAGCAATGGAAGTTAAAATTTTAACATCAACATATCCATCTACAAAAGATATTCAGATTAGATTTAGAATGTTGACTAATTGCTGAATTTGTCACCTTTCCTTTCTTACATAAAGTACCTTTTCTTACAAATTCAATAATTAATGTTCCTTTGTGACTTCAGTTATGAAATGATATAAATTCACCTTCATATCTGAAAGTGACAGTGAAGAACCCCAGCCAGTGAAGGTATAAACAGAGCTTAGTAGCCCAGGAAACCCAGTCTTGCGAGGAAATCAAGCTTAGGTATCTCAAGATTTAAAGGGTGTCACACAGTACAACACATTACAACTGGTTTTGTTTGTTTTGGGTATAGATATTGAACTAAAGTCTCAGACATGTCTGGCCTTCACTCTACCACTAAATAAATGTCTTATTAATAATTTAAGGTAATTTATGGTTTCTGTCACTTACAACCAAAATCCCAACTTATGTGTGAGATATTAAAATAAAATGCCAGTGATGCATAGTCCTTTTAGTGATTATAGAAAAGTGAAAACACAACACAATGTTATTATGCATTTGTTATATTTATTGCTATATCATAAAGTTTGATAAGTTAATATTTCTTATTAATTTAAGTAAATTTGGTAAAAATTGATGATAGTTTTACTAAAGGTAAATGACAAACTAATATAACATTTTAATTCTTTTATTAAATATTTTTATTTGTAATTACATTGTTTTTGGAGGATCAACAGTAGCACATTATGCAGAGAAAATGAAATTAATCATATTCCCTTTTTGATAATAAAGGATGCCTACCAGTGTTTAATGCAGAGTTAACTTGTTGTCTTAAATCATGTGCCTCTGCAATACAGCTAATCCTAGATTCAGAAAATTCCATTTACCGACTCATGGAACTATATAGTATACACATGCGGAATGCTTATAAATAACTAGAAATTTAAAACTGAGGAATGAAACTGTCCATACACATTAAACAATCACAGACAATTGAAACTTTGTATGAAAATAATGTTTGAATTTTTCCTCAGCCCCTCGCCACCAGAATACAAATTGGTATGCAAGAAGGATCATACAATCCTTGGAATGTAAGCCATGCTATTTCTTGTTTGGTATTTATTGCTTACATGGGAAAATGCCCTAAAGAGTCCAGTCTTAGTTTCTTGATTCCTGTGATACTGAACATAAATATACCTGTACTTTATTTACCTGGATGCTCACTATATAAGTGACATACTTACGGCTTTGCATCTTTCTTCATGCATAGATTTTGTTTTCAACACCCAGGTTCATCTCTAATCTAAAAATACCATCAGCATTGAAAATAAGATAGCAAGTGGTCCAATGCTAGTGGATATGATACAATATCCCTTAGAAGACTGTGCCCCACTCAGAGGGTAGATTTCTTCTCATCTGCTGCGATGTTCATCTGTACGGTCAGCATATGCTCCTACCTAATTGTCTGCTCATCATATTTTTGCATTCATAGTTATAGATCATTTCTCTTTTAGCTCCTGGTAATGCGCTTAGCCATAGATCATAGCAAATTCTATCAAGTTTTATTAATCTATTTCTTTGTTATATCTCCTGTTACTCACTATAATTTTATAACCATTTTTATTATTAGGCTTGTGTTTGACTTTGACTATAGAGAGGAAAACTATAGAGCAGGTGTCCATTTGCTTCCTTTTGGTGCAGGTTTTGAGGGCCCACACTTTTGGTCAGCAGGTACACCCTGTGCTGGGAAGCCAGTCTTCTCTCATCCTTTATTGTTTAGAATTCTGAGATCACAAGCAAATGTATGATAGTCCACACAAAACATTATCAGTCTAAATTCTACAGAGAAAAAGTGTGTTCTTTTGCCCCAGAATGCTATTGTCTTTACTGAATCAGTTACTGTCTTCTTACTGAATTGCTGAAGGGGAAGAAGAGCCAGTAGAGGACCTCCCCCAAAAGCTACATTTAAATATATTCCATTGATTAAATAAGTAGTTTTAACCTTTCTTCCAAATAACCTCACCCCCCCCCAAACCCTGTGTTGCCTAGAGGAACCCTTAAGTGTGCCCCTTAGCCACTGCTCCTGTATCCCCCACACCAGCCAACTCCCTGATCCTGCCTAGTCTGTGGAACCCAGTGACCCCCATCATCTCTCCAATAACCTGCCCCACTCTCAGTGACTTCTTGGCACCTTTTCAGCTTCAGAAGGGAAACACAGAAGAAACAGACAATCTCCTGCCTGGAGGAACAAGCGAGTCCTCCATAATCTGCCCATATAAGTTCAATGGGAGAGCAAGGGCAAGTGCTAAGGTGCAGGAGCCACAGGCAACGCATGGCCAAGGCCAGATCAAAGTGATCTCAGACCTCCAATCCCACCTTTGGTAGAAGCATCAGCTCAGGGTGGCTGTTTCATTTATGCCCTTCATAACCCATACATCCCAGAACACAAAGCCTTCATCAGCCTATTGTAGTTAAACATTAAAGGGAACACTCACTGAAGACACTACAAAGGAAAACTCCTGCTTCATCCTTACTTACATAAGGGTCACACACTGTTATAGCAGAAAACAGTGCAAAAGAAAGAACATGAGACATGAAATGGAAGCAACTACAACAAGTTTCCCTAGTCACACAAAGAAAGTCTCCAATCAAAATGTATAAGAGACAACAGGAATAGAACCCCAAGATGAAGACACAAGACACATGACCCTGACCAACCAAATGGCAGAACTGGCAGCAAATCAATACAAAACCAACAATCACATAAATAAAATCCACACAGCTGACTTCACTAGGCTTGGCCTAATAGACAAGACCCAGAGAGACCTCAAAAGAGAGTTAAGTGAACTGAAGGTAAGCCAAAAAATAGAGGACCTTAATAATCAGATGGTTAAGCTCAATGAAGACATCAGTAAATGCAAGAATGAATTCCAAAAATTATTAAGAAAATGACCTGAAAATGGAACTCGACAAAGAGATGGATGCTATACAGAAAAAAGGCAATAGAAAATACAAATCAAACTGAACTAGTGCAAAACTCTCTAGAAGCCCTCAAGAACACAGTTAATCATGTGGAGGACAGAACCTCAGAGCTGAAAGACAAAACAGAAGAAACAGTTCAGGAGTCCAAAACCTTTAATAAGTTCAAAAATATTTGTGAACAGAACATGAGGAAACTGTGGGATACCCTAAAATATTCTAACATTCAGATCATGGATATACCAGAAGGGGAAGAAATTCAGACCAAAGGCACTTATTCAACAAAATTAGCAAAGAAAACTCTCAAAACAAAAGAGAGTCCTATCAAGATACAAGAAGCTAACAGAACTCCGAACAGACTGGACCAAAGGAGAAACTCTCCAAGACTCGTTATCATTAAAAATCTAAACAATCAGCTGGGCAGGGTGGCGCATGCCTTTAATCCCAGCACTTGGGATGCAGAGGTAGGAGGACTGCTGTGAGTTCAAGGCCACCTTGAGACCACATAGTGAATTCTGGGTCAGCCTGAGCTAGGGTGAGCCCTACCTCGAAAAAAAAAAAAAAAATCTAAACAATGAAAAAAGAGAGAGAGAGAGGTTGAGAGAGAAGAGTCCTAAAAGCATCAAGAGAGAAAGAACACATTACATGCAAAGACAACCACATCAGAATTACCTCAGATTTCTCAATGGAAACCCTGAAAGTCAGAAGGGCCTGGCATGGAGCACTTCAAAGTTGAAAAAAACTACGGGTTCCATCCCAAACTACTATACCCAGAAAAAGTATCTCAAATAACAGATAATGAAAGAAAAACTTTCTATGCTAAAAGCCAACATTATGATTACATGATCCCTAAGCCAAACCTACAGAGAATACTTCAGGGAATTCTCCACACAGACAACAAATGGTGAGAATGTGGAGAAATAGAAGCCCTCACTTGCTGTTGCTGGAATTGTAAACTTGTACTACCACTATGGATATCAATATAGAGATTCCTGAGAAGGATGAATATAGAGTTGCCAACTGACCCAGTTATTCCTTTACTCAGCATTCCATGCTAAATGTTCCATGCTTCACTACAGAGATATTTGCTCAACTATTTTTACAGCTGCTCAATCCATAGTAGGAAAGAACTGGAATCAACCCAGGTGCCCATCACTGGACAAATGGATAACCAAGCTGTGGTACATTTACATGATGGAATTCTACTCAGCAGTAAGAAAAATAATGAACCAAAGAAATTTGTAGAAAAATGGAACAGTTAATAATTAGCAAGCTTACACAATCACAGAAAGACAATTGCTGCATGGTCTCACTCATCTGCAGTTCTTAACCTGGATTAGCCTTAGTTTCTGACATACTGGATAGACAACTAGAGGCCTGGGCAATAGGGAGGGAAGGGATTGGTGGGAAGGGAAGAATAGGGGGAAAAACATAAAACTGAGCCCAAAATGAACTGGTACCACAGAAACCTATATTCTCTTTATTTTATTTTATTTTTTATATATTTCTTTATTTGACAGAGAAAGAGGGAGAGAGAGAGAGAGAGAGAGAGAGAGAGAAGGGGAGAGAATGGGTGTGCCAGGGCCTCCAGCCACTGCAAACAAACTCCAGATGCATGTGCCCCCTTGTACATCGGTATAATGTGGGTCCTGGGGAATTGAACCTGGGTCCTTTGGCTATGCAGGCAAATGCCTTAACTACTAAGCCATCCTGCCAGCCAGAAACCTATATTCTTGAAGATAGACTAAAAGACTGAACCATCAACAGGAGCATGGGAGGAGCACCTGAGAGAGTGGGATACAGCCTAACCTTAAAATGTTTCTTTCTCCATTTCTTCCCCTTGGCACTGGCCTATAACTTCCAGTACCAGGATGCAGTTACCAACCACAATAAGCTATTGATTGCGGAGACCTACAAGGTCCCCAAATCATGACAGACTTCTGTCAAAGCACTTTACCCACTTGCAATAAATGGTAAGACTATACTGCTGAAGACATGTTATGTATTCAGCATGGAGCATGGAGAGACCTGGCCAGAATCTGGAAGAGAGCCAGACCCAAGACAAGTTAGCCTACCTAGTGCTGGAAGGTGCTACAGGAGCTACTTGGGGGCAATGGCCAACAACTGTCTGAGGAACCGATGTTCTACACTACTCAGAAGCAAACACTCTGACATGATGTACACAAAAGTGCAGTAGTGGCACACAACCTTGGTAGGTAACCAGTACCTTTCTGATTGGCTAAGAGATCCACTCAGTGGAAAGAAACCCATATCTGAAACTGAGAAACAGGTCAGAACACTATTCAGGCAAAGATTTTTTTCTCCAATATCAAGCTCCCACTAACCTTGGGCTAAAAAAAGGGAGTATATCCATCACATTCTCTCCCCAATAAGTGATTGCTGCTCCCACAACATATGACCCACAACCCCCATAGGGAAAACCTGAAACCTCAGTGAGAAGGGCTCCCTTCAGTACAGGGGCAGGGATGAGGGAAAAGATGGCACCAATACATGATATATCCATAATAAGTATGTCTGTAATTAATAAACAAAAAATAAAATAGGAAATAGCCTAGAGAAATTGCTTTGCAGTTAAGCCTTCCTTGAGTGGACTTCACCCTCAGGCATTTTTTCCATTAATTCAATGTTAAGCAATTGGTTTACCCTTAATGGTGGTAATCTGTTTTTTTGTTTGTTTGTTTTGTTTTTCAATTTTTAAAATGTATTTTTTAATATTTTTATTGACAACTTTCATGTTTACAAACAATATCCCATAGTAATTCCCTCCCTCCTCCCACTTTCCCCTTTGAAACTCCACTCTCCATCATATCCCCTCCCCTTCTCAATCAGTCTCCCTTTTATTTTGATCTCATGATCTTTTCCTCCTATTATGATGGTTTTGTGTAGGTAGTATAGGTAATCTAACAATATCAGCCTTAGTAACCTAAACCTAGTCTCTGTGACAGCAGTCCATTACTGTTTTTTTTTTTTTAAATCTATTTATTTATGTGTGTGAGAGAGAGAAAGAGAGGCTGACAGAGAGGGAAAGAGAGAATGGATGCACCAAGGCCTCTAGCCACTGCAGGCAAAATCCAGACACACGTGCCACCTTGTGCATCTGAGTTTATATGGGTACTGGGAAAACAAACCTGGGTTCTTTGGCTTTGCTAGCAAATACCTTAACCACTAAGCCATCTCTCCAGCCCAAGTCCATTCCTTTTAGACTCAACCTTGCTCAAATTCTTAGGACTTAGGCAGAAGAACACAGAAATCTCTTATGCCAGTAACTCGGTCATAACAAAGTTCTCTTCTCTCTCTCCTTCCCCTTTGAAAGTTCATAAGCCAAGACTTCATAGACTATAATTATCTCTGCATTTAGCATTTTCAAACTCTCATAAGAATAGTCTATCAAATTCAGCTTACTACCACATTCATTTTTTTTCACTTTATTTTCATTTGTGAAATCCAGAGGTTTGGACTGTGTACATAAAAGATTTAAAACTCTAAAAGTCTATGATTTTAAAGTTTCATCTAATAATCTAGCTTACTTTTCTCACCTGTTTAATTTGTAGCTGAAACCCTTGGGTGGATCTGTGGTTTAACTTTGATTTAACTTGAAGTTAATACTGCTGCTTCCCAGCTGCTGGATGTACTAGCTGGGGACTTAGGTCTCAAATGTTTGAAGAATGATGGAGTCAAGAGACCAGGATTTCAGATGTGATTGACACTAACTAGCCTGGTGTCCTTTGACAAATCTTTTAATCACTCACAACTTTTAATCAACGTCTCAGTCTTCTCATTTCTAAATTATGACATTGGAGTTGCTAATATATAAGGCTCATTTTAACCCACAATTCTATGATTCCAGAATTCTGATTCCAGGAAAATTTATTTCTAAGGAATGATGAATTTATTTTGACTATGCTAAAAATTATAGTATGGCAATGTAGGATATATATATATATTCTTGTACATGCTAGGAACTTTTTTCAGGGAAGGAAAAGTATCAAACTCCTATAATTTATCATGCAACTCTAAAAATTAAATTTAAATGCAAACTACCTCTTGTTGGTATAAGCTTATCTCAGGCATGGATCTGGCCATGCATTCTTTCAGACATGGTGAATTTCCATTGTGTTCTAGACATGGAACAGGATGCTGGGGAAAGTTCTAGCATCTCACACATTAGGAAGAATCATACAGGGATTCAGTTCATTGTGATACTACTTGTAAATATGATAGAGTTTAAAACCAAATTCAAAATACACATAAAGGAAAAAGTAATTAAGCACATTGCAGTGGTGAGCCAAAACTTTTAAGTACTGAGAACCTATGTGATGCATTCTGAGGTTCTGAAAGAGACATTCAGGGTCAGGGTGCATTTCAGGTAGAGAGCACAAATGTCCTATCCTAAAAACAGAGGGCTGGAGAGATGGCTTAGCCGATAAGCGCTTGCCTGTGAAGCCTAAGGATCCCGGTTCGAGGCTTAGTTCCCCAGGTCCCACGTTAGCCAGATGCACAAGGGGGCGCATGCGTCTGGAGTTCGTTTGCAGAGGCTGGAAGCCCTGGTGCGCCCATTCTCTCTCTCTCCCTCTATCTGTCTTTCTCTCTGTGTCTGTCGCTCTCAAATAAATAAATAAATAAATAAATTTAAAAAAAAAACAGAGTGTGAAAGAGACATAGCATTTTAGAAAAAAAGGTAAAATTTATTCATGTTTGAAGAACAAGGTGGACAGGAATAAAGGACTAGGAAAATACAGGCAGCCCTCCATAACTGTGGCTTCTGCAAGTGTGGATGCAACTAACAATATTTGAAAATAGAAAGGAAATATTTACATCCTGTTCTGAACATTTACAGACTTTTCTTATTATTTAATAGATAATAGAGTATAGCTACTCTTTCCATAGCTTTAACATTGTATTAAGGATTAAAAACAATCTACATCTGATTTTAAATCCATAGGATCTTTAGCATCCACAGATTTTTGTATCTATGGGGGTTCTAGAACCAATCTCCCATGTATACCAAGGGGAAAACTTTATGAGGAAGAAAAACTGAAGCTAGAGGCAACATGGAATCTACCTGGAGATATAGCACAAATATTTTATTTATTTATTTGAGAAAGAGGCAGATAGAGAAAATGAACATGCCAAGGCTTCCAGCCATGCTGCAAATGAACTCCAGATACATGTGCCACCTTGTGCATCTGGCTTTTGTAGAAATTGGGGAATTCAACCTGAGTTTTTTGGCTTTGCTGGCAAACTCCTTAACTGCTGAGCAATCTTTCCAGTCCAAGATACAATTTTTCAAGAGTAAACTTTGACAGGTACGGGAAGATACTGACTGGGTGGGTGAGTCTTGGCAGAAAGCAAAGAGAAGAAACTTCAAGAGACAGAGAACTCTGAACTAAAGCAGTGATGTTTGGCAGCCATTTCAGAATAAGAATCCATTGGCTTCGCTGAGCAAGTATCCTTCCCAAAACACCACCCTCCACCCAGGAGGGGCTGCCAGGGCACAGATTGAGCCTTGGCTCACTCTCTAGGGCAATGAAGAATATTTTACAATACAGAACTACCAATCATCACTACTAGTAGCATAAAAAAATCACATTTCAAAAACACATTTAAACAGAATTTATAAGGATTCAACGGATTATAAAGTGGTTTCTTATCCCCTCTATGGCTATGAATACATTGCAAAATCTAGGACAGTTAAATACTGTATTTAAATTCAGATGTGATATACACATATGTTACTTATTCTTTTTATAAAGATCTGCCCTAGTGAAATTTAATTAGCCTTGGCAAGTTTACATACTGTGTGTATTGGAAGAGTGGTTTCAACTAAGTTGGTTGTTTCAACCTGAAGAAATTCTTCAGCCTTACCAACAGAGAGGTCCATTGAATTAAATATTACTAAAAGTGGCAGAAAACCCAAATGACAATGGTTATAAAATATCAAGGTTTATCTCCTGGATAAACACTGCACGGAGATGCCAGTTGGTAGAGCAGCTGTGCGAAGTCATTGTCATCAGAAAATGAAGCTTCTTTTAGCCCCTGCTGTGCTGTCCTCACCTCATAGTCCAAGAAGCTGGCCAGATCTCCAGATATAATTTTCTTAGATGGCAGTGTGAAAGAGCAGCAATATCAAATCCTGAGAATCCATCCATACTATTTCTGCTTGCATACCACTAAATGGCATACATTTGCATGGCAGCAAGGGGTAGAGGCTGAAATGGAATAATTTTTCTGTTATGATTTTGGTGAATAACTGGAGGGTCTGTAATTAAGGAAAAAGAGCCAAATATATATTAGAAGATGATGAAACTAATAGTCTGTACTGGGAGGCAAAACTAGACAAATGTGGTAATGGCAGCAGTATCAAAATTAATTGGTTTGAGTCTCAATGACTGTTTAGGGACCAGTACCATGATGTACAAAATTCCTAGTAGTGTGAGTGACAATTGTCCAGGAAATACATCAATCAGCTGAACAAGTATGGCATCATTGGACTATTCAGTTTCTCCTGTCCCATGTTCTATTTTTTTAAATTAATCATAAAAATTGAATACACTGATGTAAAATTCTGAATTAAGACATATTCATGTTTGGTTGGTCACATGATCACTCTATGTCACATGATCACTCATGCCTGTGCTTGTGTCCCGTGGTGGTTTGAATTAGATATCCCCCATAAACTCATGTGTTTTGATTGCTTGGTTCCCAGATAATTCGGAGGTATAGCCTTGCTAGAGGGGATGTATTGTTGGTGGCAGGCTTAGGGCTGTTATAGTCAGCTTTCCTGCTGGCTCATTCTACTGATGCTATCACCTGCCGTGTGGCAGAAATGATGTCCAGACTCTGCTCATGCCATGTTTTCCCTTCCATCATGGAGTTTCCCCTAAAGATTGTAAGGCAAAAGAAACAACTTTCCTCCCATCAGCTGCTTTTGGTTGGGTGCTTTGTGCCAGCAATGAAAAGGTAACTGTAACATGCCCAGCAGAAAGATATTAGTCACTCACATCAGGGAATTGGAAGTCTAGGTAAGGCAGACGGCTCTGGAAAATCAGGACTTCAGTTCCCATTCAATAGTGTCACATAGCAATGAAATGGGGGCCTGTACTCTATCAGAAAATATGCTTGGAGTGTAACTCATATGTTAGTATAACTTATATATTAGTTAGGCTATGGTTACAGATTTAAAATTGGAAAGGAATGCAAAACACTACAATAAGTATGGAAGTTCGTGTTCACAAAGGTGGCCATCAATTTCTTTCCTCCCCATTTGGTCCTTCCATTTCACTTTGGAATGGTCAAATCTATCTTGGCCTTCCTTCTTGAATTTGGGTTGTCCTTAAGGACTTGCTGAGGAGTAGGTGTATAGTCTTGATGTATCTACTTGGATGTCATGTAAAATTAGCTTTTGAAAGGCTCAGATAGGGAAACTAGCCACTATATAAGACATATGTGGTAGTTTGAATATAAAATACTCCTCATGTATTTGAACACTTAGTTCCTAGTTGATGGTGCTATTATAGAAGGTTGTGGTATGTTTAGGAAGTACAATCTTGCTAGAGGAAATGTGTCACAAGGAAGTGGGACTTAAGGTGTAATAGCTGGACGCCATGTGCATCTCTCTACCTCCTCCCTGCTGACATGGTGCCTGCTTCTTGCTCCTTCCATTTTTTCCCTGCCTTGATGGACTCTACCCTCTAGAACTTTAGGCCAAAATAAACTCTTCCTTTAACTAAGTTGCTTCTAGCTTAGCATTTATCCCAGAAATAAGAAAGTAACAGATACAATATGACTATCTTGTGACCATCATGCCATGAGAACCTCAGCCAGATACAGAGGTCCACAAGACCACTGAGAGGCCACATGCTTTCTTAGAAACTAGTCTGCCATTACCCTCCCCACAGCTATGTTCATGTACAACAAGGCGAACCGTCCAACTCAGCTCTTTTCAAATTACTGACACACAAAATTGTGAACAAAATTAACTAGGTGATGAGGTCAGGTTCACAATGCTTATAAAAATCACCCAACCAAGAGCAGCTTTTGGGAAAAAGAGGTTTATTTTGGCTTACATGCTTGAGGGGAAGCTCCACAATGGCAGGGGAAAAATGATGGCATGAGCAGAGGGTGGACATCACCCCCTGGTCAACATAAGGTGGACAACAGGAACAGGAAAGTGTACCAAACATTGGCAAAGGGAAGCTAACTGTAATTATACCCATAAGCCCACCCCCAACAATACACTGCCTCCTGCAGGTGTTAATTCCCAAATTTCCCAAATCTCTATCAGCTGGGAACACAGCATTCAGAACACCTAAGTTTATGAGGGACACCTAAATCAAAGCACCACATTCCACCCTCACCCCCATAAACTGATAACCATACCTGATGTAATTGCAATGCAGTCATCCAACTTTAAAAGTCCCCACAGGTTTGATCAATTCCAGTGGTTTTCAAATATCCCCATTGTCCAAAATCTTTTAACTGAGTCATAATACCAAAAAAATTCCTAAAAAGTCCATGATGGCACAGAATAAACATTTACACTGCAAAAGATGGCATTGGGCACAGCAAAGAAATATTCAGCCAATAGAAGATTTAAAACAAGGCAAACATAAAACTCTGCAGCTTCAAGTCCAACATCTGTAGCCAGTGACAAATCTCCAAGTCCATTAATTCTAACCAGCAACAAGTCTCTGGAGTTCCAATACCGCCACTCGAGCTTGGCTACTCACAGTCATGGAAAACTTCATAGGGGCTGGCAGCTCTACTTGGCAGCCATCTCGTGGTCCCGGCATTTCCACTGGGTCTCCAATGTAATCCAAAGTTCATCCTCATGGCCCCATGGGGGTCTCCAGTCAGGCATCCAGCAAACCTGCTTCACACTGCCCATGGCCATTTCCAAAACACAAGACTGTGTTGCAAATGCAATGACCCTCTCTTTCCTGTATTTTTTATATTCTACAATACCAGATAGGATACCAATTTGTTAATCCAGGGGTGAGTAAAGCAGAATTTGAAGAATAGGACACTCTTTGAGCACTCAGGCCCCTTCAAAAGAGTCTACATTCTTCCTGTTGCCCCAGTGCAGGTCAGCTGGCCCAACCTCAAATGTTGTAGTCTCTCAATTGCAGCTGAAAAGGCAATAGTTCACCCAAAGATTTCATTTGTTTTTGTCTGTGCCATATCCTCTGCTCACCCTAGTTCATTTCTATGCAAAGCAACCCTGCACAACTTCTCAAGACACAGGCATAATAGCAAGCTTCTCACACAAAATGTTAGCCCAGTCCAAGCAAAGTTCTTTCTCACCCTCATAAGCCAAACCTCACAGTCTGTAGTTCTTACTGCATTCAGGTCTTTCAACTCTGACCAGAATAGCCCATCAAGCTATACTTACAGCACTGCAAGGCATCTCTGAGGCCAAGGTTTCAAATCCTTCCACATTCCTCTTAAAAATCAGCTTCAAAAGTCCAAAGCCATACAGTCAGGTGTCTAGCAGCAATCCCACTCCTTGGTACCACTTTACTGTTGCAGTCTGATTTGTATTGCTGGCAGAAATCACCCAACTAAGAGTGGCTTCTGGGAAAAAGAGGTTTATTTTGGCTTACAGGCTTGGGGGAAGCTCCATAATGTCAGAGGAAAAAAATGGCATGAGCAGAGGGTGGATATCACCCCACATAAGGTGGACAACAGGAAAAGGAGAGTGTGCCAAACACTGGCAAAGGGAAACTGGCTATAACACTCATAAGCCCATCCCCAACAATACACTGCCTCCTGCAGGTGTTAATTCCCAAATCTCCATCAGCTGAGAACCTAGCATTCGTCACATCTGAGTTTATGTGGGCACCTGACTCAAAGCACCACACTAGGCATTTGTAAGCCCCTAAATAGTGTAACAGATAGGGAACAGAAGATGTAAGTTAAGAAAAAGCATATAACACAGTGCCTGACACTATCTACACAAGACCATAATAATAGGAGAAAAAGATCATGACATCAAAATAAAAGAGGGACTATTGAGAGGGGGAAATAATATGATGGAGAATGGAGTTTCAAAGAGGAAAGTGTGGGGGGGGTGATGGATGGCATTACAATGGGATATTGTTTACAGTCATAGACGTTGTCAATAAAGTAATCATAAATTATAAAAAAAGAACACAAAAAAGCATATAAAAATAGGAAATGCAAAATGAAGACAAGCAAGAGGTAAGGAAGGATTGAAAGATTCAACTTGGGCTGAAGAAATGGCTTAGCAGTTAAGGCACTTGCCTGCAAACCCAAAGAACCCAGGTTGAATTCCTCAGGATGCATGTAATCCAGATGCACAAGGCGGCACATCCTTCTGGAGTTCATTTGCAAAGGCTGGAGTCTCTGGCATGCCCATTCTCTCTATCAGCCTCTTTATCTCTCAAATCAATCAATCAATCAATAAAAGAGTCTATTTAAAAACAAAGATTCAAGTCAACCTGGAAAATCATAAAGTCATCCCAACGATGATGAACGTCAATGAACAAAACAGCCAGATGATAGTCAATGCGTAAAGTGGAAGTAGAGACGCTGTCTAAACATAGGATGATTTAAGTATCAACACTTCCAAAGACCATTACAATACCAGGAAAAGGAACAGCACTAATAGTACTGCAAGTGCTCCCCAGAAGAATTATGTAATAACCAAAATATGTCAAACAGGGCTGGGAGATAGCTTGACCTGTAAAATGCTTTCTTTACAAGCATGAAGACCTGAATTCATTCCCCAAAACACATGTACAAATGCTGGACACAGTGGTGTGCAGTGTTGGTTCCAGCATTGGGGTGGTAGAGACAGATGGATCCCTGGGACTCACTTGCCAGACCAGCCTAATTGGTACACTTCAGACCCATGAGAGATCCTGCGTCAAAAAAGGCCGAGAGCATTTGAAAGGAATGATACCCCAGGTTGCCCTCTGGCATTCATAAGCACTCATATGTTCCTGTACACACCCCAAAATAATGCTAAACACAAATTCAGAGAAGGAAAATCTCATTCATGTTGGTGTTCACATTGTATATGTAATAGCTACCTACTGAGTGTATATATGGAGTAGAGGTTGGTGGTTCACAGACAGCAAAGACATAATTCTTATGCTTGAGGAACTCATAAAATGATAACTTGATGAGTCTTCTTAACATGAGGAAATACGAGAACCCACAGAGCTTGGAGAGGTGAAGCAACATCTCAGCATTGTCAATTCAAAGCCATATATATATATATATAATATATATATATATATATAATATATTTATAATATATTATAAATATGCCATATATGCATATATGGCATATTTATAATATATATGTAATATTATGTTGTTACTGCTCTGAAAAGGGCAAGAAAGAATTAAACAAGTGAATCTTGCTCCCCATATTACTGATAAGTCTTCTATAAATAGAGCATATTTTAAAAGCCCAAGGATATTTGTCATCCATGTTAGGGTAAATTTTATGGTGTACTGTTAGGAAGGCAAAAGTTTTTTAGACATACCTTCATTTTCTCTAACAGTGGTTTGGATTTTCACATTTATAGTCAAATTGCTGAAAGTGGGGTTTTTCTCATATTGCAACTCAATGGAGAAGAATACACATTTTTTTTTTCTTTTTACAACTTCAAGATGTAAAGTCAGCAGCAAAGAGTAAAAGGAGATACAATCACCAATGGGCCTATTCATTCCAGGTATAGCCAACTTCTCACAGTAACCATCTCCCCCTCCTCCCCTTTGGAGAGGTCTGTTCTATTTACATCCTTTTACCACCCTACCTATCCCCCATACTTCACCACTTCCAGGATCCCTTTACCTGTTACATTTTGTAGTTTTGAAGATCTGCTAATGGTAGACAGCAAAAGGACCGCTAACTGTACCAATTAAGAGGTGTGAATGTCACCCTTTGCCTACCTTCCCAGCTTTGTTACTGAATGCCAGTAATTAGGAATTGTGCAGGTGCAGGCTTGTAAGTTCATGAGGTTAACAGAGAAGCACAGCTTTATTTGGGCTGTGTGTTTAAATATTGAAAAGCCATGGAGAAAGGGCAGGATGTTTGTGGAAGAATGAACAGATGCTATTGCTGTTCTTTCTCAAATGGAAACTTAAGACTGACTGACAGCAATGAAATTGACCTTCTAAGGAGTGATTCTCTGTGTTCAATGTATTAAACAGCAGGTGGCTGTGGTTCTCTTACCCTAAGTGGAGAAGCAGGAAACATCCTTTACATCATGAAATGATAAAACTCTACTGGGTCCTGGACCTTGTGAAAAAATGTGTAGAGTTATTAACAGAATATTCTCTTCTGAAATCAGGCCTTTTTGTTTTAAATAAATTTTGACCAATAAAACACTTGGGTGAGGGAACCTGTTTCAGAATCATATACCCTTAGGGAAGACTGTGATTAATGTCATTTAAATAAATGCCATGTGAGGTTTAAAAAAAAAAAAAACTTGATGTGAACTTCAAGCTTTCATGCCACAGTTGTTACTTAGGGAAGATAGGAAGAACCTTTTTACAGAAGGAACCACAGAAGCTAAGATCATGCATGATATCCCCCAAACCTTTAAACCAAGATTAATCTTAATTTGTGAAGTGGGCTTGGTTTCGTAAAAGCTAACAAGTTCTCCAGAAGAATGAATAATTTCTATGAGTTTCTGGTAGTTTTTAGCTTGTCCTCAGACCTACTGAAATATCTTCCCATGCATCTGTAACAGCAACTGTTGTTTTCAGTCATTCAAGGGGAAAGTGTGCAGTAAGTGCCTCTTCTATTTTTGTAGCAGAGTCCACAACAAATAAAGAAAGTGTCTCTGGGAAGCCTGAGGGTGGCTCCTTGGAATGTAAAGTGCAAGGTTTGAGAGCTGCTGTGCAATAAGTTACAGATGGATTTGAGACCAGTGACCTGTGATCACCTCGCTCTTGCTCCTGAATGCCTCATCATTACCTGACTTCTGGTGAGGAGTCAAGTATGGCTCAGAGGAATGCCTATGAATACATGCTTCTTTCTAGACATAGGGGAGAAATCTCACCTTTTACCCACCAACTGAACGGGCAAATGATCAGCAAGCTCTTGGCACAGGGCAAAGGCTGAGGAAATAATATCCATTATTGCTAACCATTTACTTGCTCCTGAGCACATGTGAATCATACTTAATAACCACACAAACAACCAACATTTGCACTTTATTTAACCCTTTCCCTTTACATGGAGCTGGAGACTCAATTCCACCCTCAACAGCATTTAAAATTAATTCTTATGTTATGGTTGATATTATGCAAAGACATAAAATGTTTAGTATAAATATCCCCCAAAATATGTTAAAGTGTCTTTCAATAAAAATACTATAACTCTACTCTGCAGGGATAACTATTATTAACTATCATTAATTTTGTATATAACTTGAAGTACTGTATTATATGAATGTGCATTTTTAAAGTTAAAATGGGAATTGATTATGCAAGTAAAAATTGTGTTTTTATATATTTTTAGGGTAAAAATACAACTTGTTTCCATCATCATTTTTTTTTGTTAGATGAAAACTCTTTCCATGAATTTTATATAATTTAACAAATTTCCTATTTTTAGGTTATTGGTGTTCATATTTATTCATAATTCACAGTTATTTAAAAAAAAACATATGATGGCCAGGCATGGTGGCATATGCCTTTAATCCCAGCACTCGGGAGGCAGAGGTAGGAGGATTGCCGGGAGTTCGTGGTCACCCTGAGACTACATAGTAAATTCCAGATCAGCCTGAGCTACAGTGAGACCCTACCTCAAAAAGAATACCTATGAGGTTTTCTATTTTGAAAAATATTTTATTTATTAATAAGAGAGAGAGAGAATAGGTTCTGGGGAATCAAACCTGGGTCCTTGGGCTTCTCAGGCAAGCAACTTAACCACTATGCCTTCTCTTCAGCCTGTAAAGTTTCTTTAGATAAATCCTTATAAGCAGTACTTTTAGGTGCATAAGTGTGTATTAGTATCTATTATTGCATAACAAAGTATTTCAAATCTAGTGGAGTAAGACAACATGGTTTGTTATCTCAGCATCTGTCACTCAGGGATCTAGACATGGTTTAGCTGGTTCTACAAGTGTCACTTGTCAGTTGGGATTATGGTGTCATCTGAGGCTGGAGTAGGAAGCATCTCCTTCAGAGCTCATTCATGTTGTTGGCAGACTCCATTTCCTCGCTGGTATAGGAATGAAAGCCACATTTTCTTCTTTTCTACAGGCCCAGGGGAGTCTTTGGCTTCAAGCAATTGCCTTTCAGTTAACTGCCATATGGATCTTCCAGCATAGTAGTTTAAACATGGCAGCTCGCTTCTGTGAAGCCAGCAAAGGAAAGAGAAGCATCCTCCAGCATGATGCCGATTTGAAGCTATGTAACAATCATGTACTTGTAGGTATACTATGTTTTTCTTCCCCCATGTTCATTCTGTTGACTAGACACAGTTTATAGATCCACTAATATCTAGGGGAGGCCATGAGTCAAAGGCACGGATAGCTGATTAGATAAGGCTACTCTAGAATCTGTGCATTACATGTTTAAAACTTTTGGTAAACTTAATCGCACTGCAAATATGGCTCTATTAGTACAGGATTTTTATGACTTTGTCCTTATAACCTTGACCAATTTGTATATCATTATTTTAAAAATTGATCTGACAATTTTATTGGAAGAAAATGGTTTATTTTAATTTGAATACATTTGTTTATTAATAAAAGTAGATATATCTCCTTATGATCTTCAGTCATTTGAGTACTTTTAGTAATTTGAGTATCAAAGGAAATTCCTTTCACATCCTTTTGGCAGGCTATTACCTCTTTCAGCTATTGTTACACTTGCTGCAAGTATTTCTTTCCTATTTCCTGCTGACTTGATTTCCTTGGGGAATATTCAGGTGTGTGGCCTTTCTTATTTCATTGTAGTCAAATCAGATGTTCTTTATCTTATCAGTATTTTCTTTACTACTATGTAAAATAAGTGTTTTCTTGTTCCAAGATTACATAAATGTTCTGAAGTATCAAGGGAAAATATGTAATGAAAATGTATGGCTTATTTCATATTTAATTAATTAATTTGGTATTAATATTGGTTTGTTTAATATATGACATAAAAGTTGTTATTCTTTTTTCTTTCACAAATGGATTGTGCGTTTTAGGTGCTCATGATTAAAACTGAAAAACCCACAGGTTGAGAAGCAATTAATTGAGACTTCTAGAGTTTTAGCATCGTGAGGACTAGATAGAATGGGTATTCATTTAGGAAATGGGAATTTCAGTTATTCTTTGTGGTAGCTGTTGGCTTTATTTGTTAAGACCCTCTAACATGCCATGAATTTATTTATTTTTTTATTTATATGGCAGAAAGGCATTGCAATAAGTACCAGGGTAATAAGTACCTAGGAAGAGGGCTCAGCAGGTAAGAGCACTTTCCAAAAGCATAAGGGCTCGACAAGGCCTGAGTCCAAAGGAGTTTGCCTGAGTTGGATTCTTCAGGACCCACATTAACAGCTGGTCCTGGCCATGCATTCCTGCAACCCAAGTCCTATAGGAATCAGAGATCAGAGAATCAATGGGGCTTAAGAAAAATGTAGCTCTTCATTTAGAAAGCTTCCTTCCTAAGAAAATACGCAGATCAGCAACAGAGTAAGGATACCTGGTGCGTCCTCTGCATATACACATACATACAATACACACACATACACACACACACACACATCCCAGAGCATACCACACTACACATACAATGCATGTAAAAATCAAGCAATCCATCCATCCACCCTAGAGTAGTCACTGTGAGGCCAAAAATGGAAGGCTTTTGATGGTTTCTGCTTTGATTGTGACCATATATCATGATTTCCATCATCAAACCAGAAGTTACTATAAATACAAATTCTGAGGTAACACTCCAGACAATTGAATTGTAAACTCTAGAATGGGCTCAAATAGATTTTTTAGGGGATTCTAACATCCACATTCAGATATGAAAACAAAACAACAATATGAAACTATAATCCATGAGCTAAAACCACTGGAAGCTCAATTTGGTGCCATGTGTTTTGCACATTTTCTTAGAGTTGCAACCAATAAAAAATGACAAAACCAAAGAAGAATGTGTGCTCAAGACCCTGTGTGGTCTATGAAGACTAAAACTTTAGCACTGAAAGTTTGCCACCTCAGTATTAAAGGTTGAGTCTGCTTCCCACAGGAGCTAGAATGCTTAGAGAGAAGGAACTTAGATCCCTGAATAACTGTATGGAGCATACCAGTCCTTTTCATTTTGTTTGCTCATCCCAGAACTGCTTAAGCAAGAGAAAAATAAACTGTTATTCCATGTGAACCTTCATATGTGGGGTTTTCTTGATGAAAACTGAGCATATAGCTTAACCAATGTCACAGTTAAAAGGAGTATCTGAGCTATACATTCCTCCCAGCAGTGGTCTGTGGTTTGCCTTTAATCTCCAGTCTCCCAGCTCCCCTGGTAGGTCTACTTAAACATACAGAATTTGAGGCTGAAGAGATGGCTTAGTGGTTAAGGCGCTTACCTGTGAAGCCTAAGGACCCATGTTCTACTCTCCAGATCCTAAGTAAGCCAGATGCACAAAGGTGAGGCAAGCACAAGGTCACCCATGCCCAGGAGATTGCACAAGTGTCTGGCATTCAATTACAGTGGCTGATGCCCTGGCTTGCCAATTCTCTGTCTTAAAAGAAAATAAAAACATACAGATTTTGGAATCACCTAACAATCTTCCACTCGTTTTCAGTCTCAGAAAGTAATATAGGAACTTCAATGAGGTCAAGTTCTATTTACCTGACTAATTACATTCAAATACTTTATACCAAAATAATTCCTCAAATACATTTATTCAGTAATCTTGTATTTTTGCATTGGGATGATGTAATAAACACAGCTCTTACCTTAAAGGGAGTAAGATAATTTATTTTAGAGACAAATATGAGTAACCATGGCCCAGGGAAACAGATTTAGTTTATCCCAAGTTCCATGTTCCAGTATAAGTCTCATGATGTGTTTTATAATATAACAGAACAAAAAAAGTCATAAATCAAAGTACTTTGAAATATACTGTGGAAACATCAGGTAGACAGGAAACAAAAAACAGGGAAATTTCTGTTATAGGCCTCAGGTGCTGTCTGATAACATTCTTGGCTTTGGGGTTGGTAGACGCTACAGGCGTGTTTGTACATTTCAAGGAATTGCTCTAAGTGACAGGATATTAGGTCAGACACTGTGGTAGTTGGAATGTCAAATGTCCTCTAGAGTCTCATGTATTTGCGATTAAGTCTCATACCTTATCGCCACCTGGTAGAGCCTTTGGGAGGTGGAGTCTTCCTAAAGGAGGTGTGTCAGTGGGGGGAAGGCCTTGGAACTTTATAGTCCAGCTGCCTTGGCAATGCTAGGTAGTTCACGCTTGTTACTCCCACCCTGTTGCTGAAGTATGGAGATGTGAGCTATGCTTTTCCACCATGGTGAAGGTTCCTCTTGAAACTATAAGCCTAGAATAAAACCTTTCCTCCCATGTAACTTCTTCTGGTTATGTTTCAGCAATGAAAAGGTAACTGTAACAGACACAGTGGGTGTTGCAGTCTGGTTTGCATTGCTGGCAGAAATTACCCAACCAAGAGCAGCTTCTGGGAAAAACAGAGCTTTATTTTGGCTTTCAGGCTTGAGGGGAAGCTCCATGATGGCAGGGGAAAATGATGGCATGATCAGAGGGTGGACATCACCCCCTGGCCGACATAAGGTGGACAACAGCAACAGGAGAGTGTGCCAAGAACTGGCATGGGGAAACTGGCTTTAACACCCATAAGCCCGCCCCCAACAAGATGCTCTCTCCAGGAGGCATTAATTCCCAAATATCCATCAGCTGGGAACCTAGCATTCAGAACACCTAAGTTTATGGGGGACACCTGAATCAAACCACCACAGTGGGCAATCCAGGCCACTGAAGGGATAGTTCAAGGTAAATTGGCTTTGGGGTTTGCAGCATTCCATTTCTCCATAATCACTGGAGTCCCAACCAACCTTGAATGCTTATACAAGTGTGTCTTCTGACTGGGAACTTCGGTTCACAATAGTGGTCCTGAAATACCAAAACAGAATGTTTAGTGTGCTCTTGTGTTACCTCTTACTCTGGTGGATGCAAACAGTTCATCTTTGTTTGGAACATCCATCAGTACTAAGCACATAGGACTTGGTGGTGAAAGGCCCAAGAATTCAGAAGCCCAGAAATACTATCACGCTCCAAAGGGAGCTTAAGCGGGCTCCTGCATACCTCAAACTCCAGGCTTTACTCTCTGTTGAAAGCAAGTAAAGAATCCCTCTTCTCATTATATCAGAGCCCGCTTCTAATATAAAACTAGGTAAAAAGGGCATGAGATAGCCCTCAAGGATGGGAAATAAGTAATGAAGTGAACCACTTATTTGGTTTCTGTAAATAGCCTGCACCATAAGCCTTAATAGCCCACACTGTAAGCCTTAGTAGCTTGCACCATAAGCTGTAGCAGCCTGCCTCAGACCACCAAGGTCATAGGAGGCTGATACCACACTCTGCTACCCCCACCTAAGGACCTGCGCAAATGCTGACCTCCAAGGTCATAGGAGACTGATACCACACTCTGCTACTCCCACCCAAGGACCTGCGCAAATGCTGACCACCAAGGTCATAAGAGAATGATTGGTCCACGAGGGGCTTGAACAAATTAAACTAATTGGCTTAGAAACTATGGGGCGGCACAAACTGACTGGCTCGCACCCTGCGGGCTCCTGATATTAAAAAAAAGATTGGTGTAATGCACAGGCTTTGTTAGAAACCCTATAAAAACTGTCCCGTTCCTGCATTCGGGGCTCTGCAGTCCTCTACCCCTGTGCGGTGTACGACTGTGGGCCCCAGCGCGCTTGGAATAAAATCCGCTTGCAGTTTGCATCAAGATCGCTTCTCCTGAGTGATTTGGGGTGTCACCTTATCCGGGCAGAGCGTGGGGTCCTCATTTTGGGGATCTTACAGTGGTAATGTCTGCAGCTGTTCGGCTGTGGGGTTTCTTTTTCAGAGGGTGGTCATAATTTAGGTCGGAGGCATAACAGTTTGCAACTGGGAAGTGATTACAAAGACTTGATGACGACGTGTGAGGACAGGTCTGTATTCCCAGCTCTCTGTCCTCCTAATGCTAAGGAAATTCTCTGCACAGCAGGAGTTGGTGCCAGAGACATTCCGAGGAAGGGAAGGGATCTTAACTTGGGGAGCTGGCAAATACCACCGTTGTAGGTCTTCTGGAAATGCATAAACCAAACAGCAAACAAGTGGCAACAAACCCGTTTCCCCACAAGGCCTGTGTCTGCGAGGCCTGTGTGCTAGGTACGCTATGTGCATAGCAAGGCTGGGGTTTCTTACCGAGTGAATGAGTCCACTGGGAGGAAGAGGCGGTCTGGCTTGGCTGCACACCATAAGCCGAGTTGCGGACCAGAGGCTCTCTCTTGTCATATTCTGTGCAATAATGAAGCCTGATGAGAGGTCTCCTGCTTGCAGATAGCCGGCTGTTGTCCTAAAAATGCAAACCACTGCCTCGGGCCATGGAATCAGGAACGGGCAGAGGACAGAGGCTCCGGCTGGGCACCCCACTGTTTGTCCTTACTTCCGCACTGGCAACTTGCAAGGGGAAAGCTGATCGTTACCCTTGTACATAAGGACACAGAAGAAAGAGAATTTTTTTTTTAAAGAGGTCCCAGAGGTCCAAGATTTTCAAGACCCCCTGCTCTTTCTCATGTAAAATAAGCCCTTTGAATTTGAAAGCTTCAGTATTCTGAACTCTTTTTCCCTAGTGCCCACAGCACCCCAGACCATCTCTGTAGAATTGGGGAGCCACGCCCAGCCACCCTTGCCAAGGGTTTTTTCTAACAACGGTTCATTAATATGCAATGGGTGTGAGGCAAGGGTGCCTGGAGGGTTCAGAGGTTTGCATGGCTACAGACTTCTTCCCCGTCTTGGAAACCCCTAGCTAGGAGCAAGGCTCTGTCAGCTGAGCGGTGGACACTGCTCTGGGAGTGCCAGGTAGCCTAGAGAGCAGCAGAAACCAGGCCTGGGCTTGGGCTGCGGAAGCAGAAGGAACTGTTCTCTTTTGTGGCGTTCCTTGGTTTTGTTTTGAAAGGTTACCTTCATGCATCCCAGCAGCCGGATTCTGCCTAGGCTGAGAAGACTTCCTGGACTCTGAAGGCATCGATTTTTGAGGAAAACCTGTTTCCACTCCCTCTGAGGGTCTTTGTTATCTGCAGTTCACATTTTAGAAACACTTCTCCTCTCTCATGTTAATTTCCTTGGAGGCAAACCCCCCAAGGAGGGGGAAAAATGCGTGTTTCCTTGTGTTTTTATGCATCTATTATTTCCGTGGAATTCTTGACAGACAACAAAGAATTAAAAAAAAAAAAAACTGGATTTTCTGCTGTCAAGGAAACAAGCTGTTCTCCCCACTGAAGGCTCCCAGGATAATCCTGGTGTAAACTTTATTAAGAATTGATGAATTCATTCAGCCCCTCGCAGAACTCACCTGGAGTCTTTTATTTCTAGAACCACAGTGTACCAGGCAGAGGGCCTGATAAAGCCATTTCTATGACTTCTGGCTGTGGTGAGTGCTGCTCGCTTTCAGGAAGGCCTGGAAGAAGGGTGCCCCCTTGCACACTGAGGATAAGAACAGAAACACAAAGATCTCTGCAGGAGTGAAAATGTAATTCTTTTACTAATTCCAGCCCCACAGCCAACACCCCTATAACCAAAGACAGATTGAAAGGAAAAAAGATTTTAAAAATGATGAAAAAACCACATTTATTCAGCACATTTATCATGACAGGAAAGTTCTCAAACCTGAGGAGAACTCAAACACGCAGGAAGAGCTATGTTATGCTTGAAGCTGTGTACTGATGTGACTGGCAGGGTCTGACGGGCTGGGAATTTTGCAAGGCTAGTTTATTTAGATTCTTCTAAACCTCTGCGAGCAGCATTTGCAGCCTCCTCCTTCATGTCATGGGGCTGGACCCTTCTGGAATGTTAGTCTTATGACCTACTTTCAGAGGAGGTAGGTCAGAGAGATGTTTCTAGGTTTTATGGCTGGCTTTGGGGAAGAGGAGTTCTAGTTTCTCTGACTTGCCTTAGGGGAGAAGTGAAAGAGGGAGAAAGGAGGGCAGGAAAAAGCCAAAGAGGACTTCTTACTTTTGAGGCCTTGCCAGTTTCGTTCAGTCCTAAATCTGAAACATACCAGAAGACTGTGCTTTGGGATATCATGTTCTAAGCCCCAACACCTCACACCTAGTTACTATTTAATGGTTCATAGCCCTTCTAGGAAACCACTAAACTTGGTAACCCTGGCAGATAGGCTGGGCCTTCTGACAAATGGGGCAGAGCTGGAGTGGGGGCAGAGAGGAGTTGCCAGGGGCTAATCTGCTGTCCAGTTAACATTTCAAGTGCAGAACTGACAGCCTGTAACCTCCTCTGTCCTCACCTCTCTGTGGGTCTTGTGACAGGTCTCTAATTTCATAATAACTTTCCTCAAAATTTCCTCAAAATCCCATTCCCAGGAGATTTTAGCAGGGGCCAGCCTTGGTCAATGTGCTCAGTGTCCTCACTGGCCCTCTTCCTGGTTAAGAACCGGCCATCCTCATGAACCATGATATCAGTGCAACTTAGCCAGCACGAACTGCCACCGCGTTGGAAGCCCTCTGATTCTCAGAATGATTTAACCTGTTCTTGTGACCCACCTCCCTGCAGACCAGAGGCAGGGATTCTTGTTCTCATTCTCCTGAGGGAGGCTAACCCTGCTGCAAGCGGAGGGTTTATTATTCCCTCTGGCACACGCCCAGATGCATGGTTGGCATTGATGCGCAGTTGTACAGCCCTCTGCTCTGTCTTTATGAAGTTGCTTTACCAGTATATAAGCAGCGACATGTACTAAAAATGACAATTAAGTTAGAATTGTATTCTGCTAAAGTGAACAATATAAGCAAAGCACTCTGCTGTTTTCAAGAGGGGAAGTGTCATTATAACAGAAAAATTACATAAAGTAATTGGTTAAGGACATGGCCTTAGGCATCATATGGACCTGGGCTAAGTAAGCCTCATTATTTTCTGGCTTCTGATATGTTGAATATTATGTAACATCTCCCAGGGTTAGATCTCTCAACTGCAAAGCAGGTTTTTCACAGTTACAACAGTTCCATGGGGATTAGGCAAGAAGATGTGTGTAACTCATGAAGCATATCAGAGTGAGGACTCTGTGTCCCTAGGATTTTGACAGCTAGCAATGGGGCAGATGATGACATTTCTGATAAGCGAAGAACTTGCTGTTGATGTTTCTTTTTCTAAAATTGTACTGTGTGATACACTTCCTCTTGAAAAGAGAGAAATTATCAATATATGTTATAATGACCGTTGTTTTGCAGACCACTGTCACCTCTTCACTGAAGTCTGTCTGTAACACTAATGGGGAAGAAAATTGGAGCTCTAGGAGGTGAAAGAACTCTTTCCTGGACATACTTTTAGTAACCAGACTGGATTTCTTTTTCTGATTCCTGCTTAAGACTTCCTTCTTTGAGATCATTCTGTGCCTCTTACATTTGTCTGGCACCTAGTGTGCTAGGCTTTGCTCCAGACACTTTATGCACTTTATATATCTCACTTAATATGGTGATCTCCAATTCCATCCATGTTCCTGCAAATGTATAGAGTATATGTTATTCACTTCATCCTTAGGCATCTTCTTGGATTAGGCCATTAACCAGCAAAGGAGGGCAATGAGGCAGAAAGAAGGGAAATAAGTTGCTCACATTTTCACAGCACTATGGGACAGACATGGATTCCACCCCAGGTAAAGTAGCTCTGGTGTCGATGTGCCGGTACACTCCTCTCAGGTATTGCCCAGTGTATGTTCTGTGTCCTAGGTAGTCTATGGGTGTTCACAGCCAGAGTGTTGGGCCACTCAGTTCCAGTGAGATTACAGGCTCTTCTTGAAGAAGGTTGGAGTGGTATAGATGCTGGGGAAGAACATGAAGTTTGGATGAGCTAACATGGGGGTGGAGATTTCCTCCTCTGGGATCTCTAGCAAGTCATGGAAAGGTTTTGATCCTAGCTATGACATCATAAAAGACAATGAGGTAATGTATACACTTTTCCGACCTGTCTCACACATTGTTCACAAATAAGGTAAAAAATAAAATATCAGCAAGTTTGCATTTTGTACTTTAAAGGGTATATACATAAGAATCATCAAAGAATGCAGAGTATTTTTTGTTTGTTTGTTTGTTTTTTGGTTTTTCAAGGAAGGGTCTTGCTCTGGTCCAGGCTGACCTGGAATTACCTATGTAGTCTCAGGGTGGCCTCTGACTCTCGGCGATCCTCCTACCTCTGCCTCCCGAGTGTTGGGATTAAAGTTGTGTGCCACCACACCTGGCCAGAGTATTTTTAATGTGGAGTAAAATCCTGATTTTCTTTGTTGGCTCGAGTGACTTGTGGGAATAATTTGTTTCTGTAACTAATCACAGACTTGCTCTCTAGAGACCAACTTTCTTCTAACACATCTTGGCTTTTAGTCTGTTAAATTATCTGTATCTATATTTAAGCAGTGCTATAAAAATTAATTATTTTTTCCATTTTGATATTTTCATACATGTAGATAATGTATATTGGTCTTTCCTCCTCTCTTATCCCTCTCTCCTCTCACTAACACCCTTTTTTCTCACTCATCTCATTCTTCTTTTATGCTTTATTTTTTTTTAAGCCATGGTTAAATTAAGGTTGCTTGCATGATCATGACTAGAAAGTTTATTGTTGAACAGGCAGTTTACCAGTGCTTATGTCACTGAGGAACCAGATTCCCTACATCCCAATAACCCTTAGCTACTTTGGGGGGTGTGGGGTCTCATGGCAATGAGGTTTGGAGTCCTGGCAAGGCTTTTATCTCCAAACTGACACAGGAGACCCCCAGGTCCATAAGCCCCAATTTTGGGGCCTTGTCCAAGTTATCAAATAATTAATTAAAGACAGAGACTCAGGGAAGGGTAACATGAGTTATGAGGTTTATTTTAGGAGAGTTAGGGTTATGAGGGAAGGCAAGCCAGGTTGGGAAGAGATAGGGGAGTCAGAGAAATTCTCCCTCACATAGAGAAAAGTCTCTTTCCAGGAGGGAAGCCTCTAGGAGGAAGGGACTCACTCACATGGAAAGCAAAGTAGGAAAGTGCCTAAAACCAAGCTCAATAGTGCCCAAGCTGGGAAGCAAGTGTGTGTTAGGGGTGGGGGGAGCGCAAGAAAATTCCCCTTATCTAGGTGCTAACAGAGCGGAAGGCAGGGGTTCATGGCCAAGAGCTTATACAAGAAGGGGATGGGGCTCTTACACACGTTTTAGTCCTATGTATATGAACCAGACATTCAATTAGAATGAGCCTCATTATCAGACTCAGGTGTGTAAGGGAGGGACCTGATTGGTTGGTAGGCTTAAGAGGCTAATTCAGGAAGGGCCAGCCCACAGGTGCTAAGCTGGAGAGAAGTTGAGGAAGAAGTAGGAAGCTGATGCTGGAGTTGATGCCTGCAGTCATCTTGGATGAGACTGGAGCAAGTTTTAGTCTTGCCAGGGCAGGCAATGTAGCATCCACGTGGGCCTGTTTCCAGCTGACCACTTACCAGACAAAAAGCTATCTTGCTCTTAATGTGTATCAGTGAATGGCCACTTCCCCTATTGATGGTGAGCTTTGAACAGGGTCAGTCTTGTGCCGGAAGCCACCACTGTTGTGAGTTCATGAGTGTAATAGCCATGTCATATCCAGAAGATAGCATTCCACAGCTTTTTTTCCACCTCCTTCTGCTCTTACATTCTTTCTGCCCCCTCTGCTGAGTCTTGGAGGGGGTAGTCTAGATGTTCTGCTTGAGGCTGAGCACGCAGTAATTACTTATTCTCAAGTTTTTCTGGCTCTGCATCTGTGTATTAACTTCCTATTGTGTGGTCCTCAAATCCAATCAGTAGTGGTTAGTTATTCTCATATCATTCCTGATTCTATTACATCAGTGGGCTTTTCTCTCCCAGCATGGCACCTTCTGGTAAGAAGACAACTAACCAGCCAGGAGGAAGATTCTAGCTCAGTTCTAGCTTAGTTTCTTTATGTCCTTTAAGCATTGCTTTTTTTAAAAAAATTATTTATTTGCAAGCAGAGAGAGAGAGATAGAAGGCAGACAGAAAGAATGGGCACACCAGGAACTCCAGCCATGGCAAAGGACTCCAGATTCATGTACCACTTTGAGCATCTGACTTTCCATGGGTAGTGGGGGATTGAAATGAAGTTGTTAGGCTTTGCAAGGAAGCACCTTAGCTGCTGATCCATCTCTCCAGCCCTAAGCATTGCTTTTTAAATAAATGCAACTCTAGGTTATTCTCAGGAGAAGGCTTGAACCCATCAGTCTTACCAATTTCACATCTTTATCCAAGAACAGAGAGGATCAGGTTTCTTGCCTGGGGCATTAGTTTAATTTCATAGTCAATATGCATCCTTTTTGAAGTTAGAGTATAGAATGAAGTCACGTTTTTTTGGCAGCTGAAATTATATGTATCTTTTGGTCTAATTTCCTGTAGTGTTTCATGAGAAGTCTAAGACACCCATGAACTTCCTTAGCCCAATGAGCTTACTCTGTATCTAACTATACATTTCACTTTGCAGGGGAAAAGACATGAAACTTCTGTCATGGTCAGGAGAACTTCGTACTCTGCTGCTCTCATGCCTGTCCACAGTGAACTCTGAGCTGAGAGACTGAGCACCCCGGGAGGACTGTCATAGCTTTTGTCACAGTTTTCAGCTGTGTGCTGGGGAGGGGAGAGTATGCAGTTTTGGACTTTCTTTCTACTAACTTTTCTCCGAGGAGGTCTCTGCTTCTTTTTCTGAGGGTAGCCTCTCTTGGATACACCTTATTCCAGGATCCAACTATCACCCACCATAGCAGCCCATATTATTTTGTAAGGAGAGCTTTACTGGCTCAGAGTCTGCTTATGGGCTTATAGAAGGCCCTGTGTCTGCTTTGCTGCAATAGAGCGGAGACCCCATGGCCCATAATGCCTAAAATACCTGTTATCTTCTCCTTTACAGAAGAAGTTTGTCTAGATGCCGGTGACCCTTTAAAATGCTACAATAACAGTGATTATCAATGCAAAATATTCTTGGTCCTTTATTTTCCTCCTGAAAGACTTAAAGGTCAAATAAATGGGTGAATGTATATTAAATGCATGCATATTAAATGCCAACATCAAAAGAAGCAACACTCCAGCCCCCTGTCCAAACGACCATTCTTTTGTACTCTTTTGATTGCAATGATATTTTTTTCCCTCAGAACAAAGAAGATGAGCTCAAAGTTGGCATCATGTGTTTAGTCCCAGAAATAGAACTAGGTAGCCAGCTTTAAACAGAAAGTGGTTCTGACTCACTACTTTCCATACCCTCTCCCCAGGCCTATGGTAGAGCACACACCATCACAGGGCTTCTTCAAGTAAATAATCGTGCTATAGTGACTTCTGGTGACTTTCAGATCCATTTTGAACGAGTCTTTGAACAATCATTTTTATACTAAAAATCGTTGGTGAGGTAAGGATAGTTTTTAAAAAGTGTTAGGATTTTGTTGACCCAGCTGATTAAAAATGAGAATATTCACAGTAGAACTCAGTTTTCCCTCTCTCCCTTCAAGAGCCTTGTTGTACAACAGCCTGAGCTAAACATGCTGTGTCAATCTCATCTTTTACATTTCCCGGGTGTTTTCTTCTTAGATCATGCAACAACCCTGTCATTATTTTAAATATTTTTGCCTGTAAATTGCAGAATACTTGATCTGATTTTAATAGGACCCATGTGTGAAATCCCTTACTTTTTTTTTTTTTTTTAAATCCATCGTTCCGATTCTTTCTGCTCTTTAGTACAGCACAGCTTGGTAGCACTAGGTACGTCTTGTTGAAAGTATGTCCATAAATATGTCCCTTGCAGCACAGAACAGCTTGTTAAATTGGCAGTCCTCAGCAGTTTGCCTAGAAAAGTTTGCCTCACTTGTGATAGTCCAAATGTAGGGCAGAACACAGCGTAACTTTTTATCTAATTTTACCAATTGACATATTCTTCAAATTTTTAACTACCTCGTGCCTTTTTTCTTACAGTGCCACCACTCAACTATAAAAGTGGTTGAATGTTCTTATAACGGCTATGTGCACATAGGGAGATTACCTGGTTTAATACTGGATTTCAACTCATGGAAAATACTGTGGCTTAAAACAGTATATGGAAGCCATTGTGGGAACAGTGTTCTGATTGGACTGTGGCCACTGATTTCTAGAATCAGATGGGCTGGTGTTTTCATCAGGGAGCTCTCCAATGATAGTCATTGAGAATTTATTGAATTTACTTAATGACTTTACTGGCATAGTCTTCTTTGTGATATTCCAGTAGTGATACTGATGTACTTTAATATCTTACTATATGTTGATGTACTCTAATCCCCATATCTCTCTTGTTAGCATCCTATTAGAACCAGAGAAGGCATGTCTAGTTGGACTCTTAACCCCAAATTTAATGTCACAAGGATGAGCTTTCAATATCACGGACCTTTATCCTCATATCAGGTGGAGGCTGTGGTTTCTCATCTCCTGGTGTCAAGAATACTCAGATAGAATCACCTTCTCAGTCTCCAGGCCTCAGAACTTGAAAAAGGCTTCCCATGTCAGCCTGTCATCTTACTACTCAAAACTTGCCAAGCATCCTCCAGGGGGAAATTACATGGCAAAAAAACCCCAAACAAACAAACAAACAAGAACCCAGTGCATATCTGACATGGCCTCTGTAAAGGGACTCTTCCACAGGGCAGAGCACCACCCAGACTATGTTCCAAGGCCCTGGCTTGATGTCCACATATTCCATATGGTCCTGTGTGTGTTGGGGTAAGTGGCTTGAGAAAAATGAATTCATTTTCCACGCTTAGTTCCTGTCTGCAAATTTTGCCACCCAGTAGGGAATTTGCCATTCTCTGAAGAATCTGTTAGAAAATACTATTTTGGGAGCAATTTGTGAAGAAAGCCTTCTTAGAAATATTGAAATGCTAAGTGGACTGTCTAGAAATGACATCCAAAGTTTCTGCTACTTTCTTGAGCATATTCTCCCCACTGCAGGTGAATCAGGACTATTGCATTTGAATCATTTTTGTGCCACTTGACTTAAATATGTGAGGGATATTCTAACTTCTTATGTTCAAAGGCAGTGGGCAATAGTCCTGACCTGTCTTCAGACTTACAGGATGCATGTGAAATTTCTGGTGCCACAGGGATTTGAGTCACACTTAGCCTTGGGATCATCTTGGGGAAGTTGTTACGAGTGTACATTTAGAATGCACTCTTAAACCATTGAATGAGTTATAAAGTTAGAATCCAGTTGACCGAGCCACCTGAAAATCTGAGACTGCCACATCAAATTAACTGTGTTCAACACATTTTTGTGAAATTAAGAAAAGTAACCCAGTAGAGTAAACTGAAAATGTTATATCAAATAGAGTAATTTTAAAAAAGTTAAATGTAGGCTGGGGAAATGGCTCAGTGGATAACATGCTTGCTGTCTAAACTGGAAGTGCCAAATTGAATTCTCAGGCCCCACATAAAAAGCCAGAAGCCATGGTGGGCTTCTGTAACCCCAGCACACTGACACCGTTGGAGAAATGGGAGATGGAGACAGGAGAATTTCCCAGAAGCTCCCAGTAAGCACAGGAAAGAACCAGAGAACCAGATCCAAAGTGAGAAACCCTGCCTCAAATGAGGTGGACAAAGACCAACCCAGAAATTGACCTCTGACTGTCACACATGTGTATGCCTGCACCTATATACACACACATACAAACACCACACACACACACACACACACACACACACAAATATTTTTTAAATTAAATGTTGGGTTGGGGATATAGGTCAGTGATATAGTGCTTGCATAGCATACACAAAGCCATGGATTCAATTCCAAGCACAAAAAAAAAAGGAAAAAAAAAAAAAGTTGAATGTCTTTCAGGGCTTATGTTAACTTAACCATGTTAAAACTGTGACCAAAGACATTCTGAATTGTGAAACAGTGGTTAATAATTAAAAGAAAAAATCCCTAGAAAAAATCTTGAAGAATATTTTCTTATATTCTTAGAGAAGTCTGAAGAACACATTTCATATCACCATCCTAGATCATTTTACCTTATTTTTAAATTAAAAATATAATTATTGCCAAAAGCTTTTTGCTAGAATTGTGTAAAAATGTTTACAGATGTCTTTGAAAGAAAACAGCAGAATGTGGAACTAATCGTGTTGATTCAAGATAATTATGAAACACAAATGACCATTACTTACAACAAGTCCCCTGACAGAGTTTGACTATGGGGATTGGGCTAAAAAAAAAAGTGTTATATTTGTGTGGTAATAATCAAACTAGAAAATATCCCCTTCCTACAAATTAATGAAGTTCTTTGTGACCTTTCAGTATTCAAATTACATACACTACGTTTTTTTAACCTAAATTTCCCCAGCCTCAAAGACATATGTTCATCAGTTTAAATCTTAAATTCATATCACATTGACTCTTCAGAATAAGAGTAGATGAGTATTCCATTTCCTGCATCTGATTTCCTTTTACAGTTGAAAGAAGCATATTTGGGTATGAATTGCTTTCATGTTTTTTTAATCCTAGGTTGTCAGTGAGATTTCATGCTAGGATTGGAAATAGATCCCCAAAGAGACTTCTGGATGCTACAGATGTACTGGCACCACAGACCCAAACAACTCCAGTGCAATTCTGATCACTGTTGGGCATTTGAAAGCTTTTCCCCACTTACATGGAGCATTCAGAGTACTGTTTAATAATACCCTTTTTAGCTTAAAAGTGGAATTTAAAATATAGCAAGGTACCTAAATGTCTTCTACTGAAATTACTACTCACAAGGAAGGCTAGATGACCAAATATGATCTGAGCCTTCTATGGAATAGCCATAGAGAAAATAGGCTTCAATCCCACATTACTAACTGAAAGAGAAACTATAAATCAATGTGGAAGTCTTAGAGCAACAGCTTCTAGTAGAAACAGAAGGTGAGCTGCAAAAAGAGTCTGAAATGTGCTCCTAGGTACTTGAGAGAAGTTTAAAAAAAAAAACCAGGAGATAACAATGATATATTTTACTTTACCCAATATTTCCAAAATATCATTTGAACATATAGTCGACATAAATATGTTAGCGAGAGTCTCACACTCATTTTATCATACCAGACCTGTATATTTCAGTTTGAATATGCCACATTTGACATACTCAATAACTACCTGTGGCTAGTGGCTGCCATATTGGTTAACATAGCCCCCGATGGTTAGTCTCACATCTACATTTGATTTGATTTGATACATTGATTTGATTTGATTTTGATTTGGGAGGGTGATTTTTTTTTTCAAAGGCAATGACACGTTGTTCTGTTGTGATCTTGAAACTGGAAGTTGCTAGTGCATCTAGGTGAATAGCTGGAAAGAAGTAGGATTGAGTGGACATACACTGTTTACTTCTCATTGCTGCAGAATGCTCCGCAGTTGGCTTCTGTCGTGTTTTAACTATCCACAAGTGATGGGAACATCGCTTGCTCAAATTTGTCAACATCCCAGATGACACCGTCTCCATGTGCATGAGAATACAGGAACAGGAGGAGTGGTTTGCCACAGGTAATACTTAGTTTACTTACTACTGGGCCATTTCCTAAATGTCTACATCAGTCTCTAAACAGGCCTAAGGAGGTTTCTACATCCCTATTATCCCCAAATAATGGCATTTTCCAGAATTTGTATTCTAGCTAGTTTGATAAGTTTCTTGAAGCTTTAATGATATTGTCTTGAAGCAAAGGTGGCTGATGAAATACGGTTTTCTGTTTTCTTTCTTCCTTTCTTTTAATTTTTTTCTCTCTCTTTCTTTCTTTCTCTCTTCTTTTTTTGAGGAAGGGTCTCACTTTAGCCTAGGTCAATCCGGAATTAAGTATGTAGTCTTAGGCTGGCCTTAAATTCATAGACATCCTCTACCTTGGCCTCCTAAATGCTGGGGTTAAAAGTGTGCCCTACCATGCCTGGCATTGTTGTTTTTATTTTTATATTTTTATTATTTATTTGCAGAGCATGAGAGAAAGAGGGGGGAAGAAGAGAGAGAGAATGAGTATACCACTTTTTTTCTTGCCACTGGAAATGAACTTTGGATGCATGGGCCACTTTGTGCACCTGGTTTTATGTGGATACTAAGGAATTGAACCCAGTCCATTAAGATTTGTAAGCAAGCATCTTTAACCACTGAGACATTTCTCAAGTCTGTTCTGTACTTTTTAAACTACTTGACTACCATGCAAGTTGTAACAGTCCTGGAGGCAACAAGGTCTCTAGTGTTATAATTTAGAAATGTGATAAGCCAGAGAATAAACTATACTAATAAAGTAAATGCATTCTGGATATGTTTCCACTTCTGTACCTCAGTCTAGAAACTAGAGGCATATATTTTTGTCTGAGGAAATCTATTCCTGGTCTAGGCTGGCTTTAGGCAAACTGGGAAACTTCCAGGGGCCAGTCAATTTCAGAGGAACAACAACAAAAAAAAACCCCAATAACATGTATTAAACTTGTACTTTCTTATATTCTTTAGGAATCTTCCCTAATATGTCTTAGTATTCTAACTTGGGAAAGATTTTTATTGAGGATATAGGTAGCATAAGCCACAGGGAGAGTAGGGTACTGAAACATGATGACTAGAAGAACTGAACAAGGTGGTAAATTGTCTTTAGATCGAGTGCCACAACATGGATAACACTAAACAACAGTTTACAGTGGGGCACTGTGAACTGGACCAAGATCTAGGTCAGTGTAGATATTTTAGAGGTTTATTCTAATGCTGAAACATGGTTTCCACAAGTCTAATAAAGTGGATGACAGTTTTTGGAAACCTTTATTCTTTGGAAGAAGACCTAATTGTTGACTAAAGAAGGAAATTAAGGGTCCAAGATCATCAGAGGAAAGACCAGTAAGAATGAGGTAGTGTTTAGAGGCACAGTTAACTGGATCAAGGCTAGAAATGAAGGCAGATCTAGTGCTTTAATTGGAGCAAAAGTAATGCTTTAGAAGTGGATTTTGGAATCTGAGATCTTTTGAGACCCTGGGTTCATCTTAGATGCCAGATTTTCAAAAAAGATTTAACTAAGCTTATTACTGACTGTGGTATAGAGTCTTGTAATGTATATTCTTTCTGAGCAGAATAGTTCAGAGGTATATGTGGCTGACCTTGTTAGTCCAAATTCTCATTGTTTAGAGTTGAAAGACCAGTGATGCTAGAAACTGAGACTCTTGTGTTCTGGAATGGTAAAACCTGGTTCTAGCACTATACATTCCAACACGGCTCTGGGAGTCGTTGAAAATAGATTTCAGAGGCTTTATATTTCCTAAAGGCCAGTTATTCAGTTCTGTCTCTCTGGATACTTTAGAATTTTTCTTTTGCTCACTAAGGATTCTCTGAGGTATATCCATATTTGCTGGCATATATGAGCTGTGGGATTTTCTTGGAGCTAGTAGAAACTTAAAAGTTTCTCAAAAGAAAGAGGCAAGACTCCACTGCCATATTAAGTGGAGAGCAGGGTGGTATGACCCTGACATCTTGTCTGTACCAGGTACACTTCTATAAAGGCTGTTTGAGTTTCCAGGAATGAGTTGGGCAGACTGAGTGATTTCATGTGCATGTGTAGTCATCCCTCCATAGCTACAGATTCAATTAACCACAAAGGGAAAAAAAATTTGGTTAAAGTTTTATCCATACTGAAGATGTATAGAACTCTTTTCCTTTTCAATATTTCCTAAACATTATAATGTAACAACTACTTGCAAATAGCAGCTTATATAGTTTTAGAGATAATCTAGAGAGGATCTAAACTATACAGGAAGGTATGTGAATTTTGTAAGCAAGTATTATTAGCAAGTGTTAATACGGAAACAACTTCAGGACTAGAGAGACAGCTTAATGGTCAAAACACTTGCCTACAAAGCCTAAAGACCCAGGTTAGATTACTCAGTACCCATGTAAGCCAGGTGCACAAGGTGGCGCAAGTGTCTCGAGTTTGTTTGCAGTGGCTGGAGGCTCAGGCACAACTACTCTCTCTCTTTATCGGCCTCTTTCTCTCCCTCTCTCTATCTCATAAATAAGAAAATGCAGAAAAGACAAGCATCTGTATAATTTTTAAAGATATTTTTACTTACTTATGAGAGAGAGAAAGAGAATACAGGTGTGCCAGGGCCTCTTGCCACTGCATACAAAATCAAGACATATGCACCACTTTGGGAACTGAACCCAGGCAGGCAGATTTGTAAGAAAGTGCCTTTAACCACTGAGCCACATCCTTAGTCTGAAGCTTCTGCATATTTTGATATGCAGTAGAGTGCCTGGAACCAAGTCCTGGGGATACTGAGGGTGAGTGGTATATAACATCCATGATTGTGAAAGTTGTTTTATGGGCTCTGTGGAATGTACCAGGAGGAGATCTGTATCAAGTTAAATAGTACCATCATTATTTCTTTGTATTTAGTAAACTTTCTATAAATATTTTATTTGTTACATGAATAAATGAACAGATAATTGCAAAAGAGAGGGCCAGAGAGTATGGTTGCTCTTTTGCAATTTGAGTGATCTTGACTATGAGAAGGTAAGAGAATTGAGTTTAAAGATAATAAATTAGATTTCTACAGTAAGAAAAAAAGCAATGACAAATTTTATACATACACTATTTTAAAATATTTTATTTTTATTTATTTGAGAAAGAGAGAAGAGGCAGATGGGTGCACCAGGGCCTTTAGCCACTGTAGATGAACTCCAGACACATGTACCACCATGTGCATCTGGCTTACCTGGGTATTGGGGAATCAAACCTGGGTCCTTAGGCTTTGCAGGCAAGTGCCTTAACCACTAAGCAATCTCTCCAGTCCTTGTACGTATATTATTTTAACTATGTATTCATAATTAAATTCATTGTAAAATCATTTAAGCAATTATCTTATACAGAAAATAATCCTGATATTTGGCTTTTGGGATAGCATTTCTTGAGCAAAGGCAAATGAGTTCATTTCCAAGATTGTTACCAATTGGGATTCTTTTCCACACACTCCCTACCCTGACTGACAACTCATTCACGGATGTGGGTGCAAACTTTATGTTTTCCTGCTTAGGTTCTTACAGCCTCAGAAAAGCATGCAGGAAATCCTACCCACTGCCCTCCCTAACTTTTAGTCTCGCTTAGTGGCAAGACTGGAGCAAGGTCTGTGGTTCTCATGTCTGAGCCCTGGTCTTGCCCTTCAGAATCAGATACCAGCTGATCCCCAGTGGAGTATACCAGGGGAAAGTTCATTGTCAAGGGTGGATGGGGTTAAAGATAATATGAATCCAAATATCCACAGGGACCACACATCATGTAGAAAGTAATAATTAGATAAGCCATTAACCAGTGCCTAGATGGAAGGAAGGAGACTAATACACTGGCCAGAGATGCAAGATGTTTGCAAACCTGGTTAAATGTGAAGGACCTAAAATTCTAGATTATGCCAAGTGTGCGAGCATGCAAGGATGACAGTCAGGTTGGCATTTCTGAAAGCTTTGCTGTCAGAGACTGGGGTAGGAGACTCTGTGAACTAAGGGCATGGCTACTTGTGTGGTGGGTGGCCAGAAGCTCCTCCCCTTTTATGATTTTAGCAACCTTGGAAGTGCAGCACCTGTACCCAGGCAAGAGTAGATAGTTCCAGGAGGGGTGTCTCTGCTTGCTGTGCTCTAGGCTGGATACTGAAGCCACTTCTCCAAGCTTCCCTGGAAGAAAAAGTGGAGGCTGTCCCATAGTTAAGGGTTGAAGAGCAGAATCATCTTGTCATCCGACTTCCCTTCCCAGACCAGGCCACTGACCCTGGGATTCCTCTCAGGACTAGGAAGGCGTTCTTCCTCTGTTTCATTTCCTCATGTTCTGGGATGTTAAGGGTAATCCAGATGTTTTGCCTTCAGTGATTAGCCAGTCCATAAGCATGTCTTTTTGACTTATGGTACATAAGGAAAAATTGTTGAACTGGCAAACTAATTGCTTCTGGTAGTTTGATCTAACTGCTATTAGTCAAATGACTTAAGAGAAGGGAATAATTTTCCTAAACTACAGACCTGGATGGCATCTCAGGGATATAAATATATAGATTATTTTGGGCTACATATATTATAAACTGCCAAATGGGATGGTAGGTTTATATTTTCAGCTCAAAATAGGTGCTTAAGTGCTTCCATTACTTAGAGCCAGTTAGTTTAAAAGACTTGTTAAAGCTTTTCATTTTCCTATGGATGCAAACCTCCCCTTTCCCTGCCTACCATATCTTGCATTATCTGATGGTCTTTATTCAAGTTTGGAGCAGAGTGATAAAGCCACATCAAACAGCTCCATTCATTTAACCTGGCAATTGCTCCTTGTTCTAATGGTGGCTTCTGACTGAGATTTTAATGGAAGATTGTTCATTTTCTTGCTTTGTTGATTCTTTGCGTATAGGATTTTTACTACTAAAATTGTTTTTAATTATAAAATAAATAATATCTGTTACTAAGAATTGCTGGTTTAAAATGAAGTTAGGAAAAAAAAGGCAGCATCCATTAATCTATAATTAAACTGGTTGGGAAAACGGAAGCACATGCTAGCAGATTGGTCCTCAGTGACAGATACTCTGGCTGCTACAGAGCCAGCATGGCAGGATGATTTATGATTTTTCCTAATGTTTCTCATTCCTGTTACAGCAGAGGTCACTACAAAAAAGAATCTGGAAAGAGATGACACAGTTTGACTTTGCAGAGCTGCTTTTTCCTCTTTCCTTTCACTTAAATTTAAGTATTTACAGCTCACCAGTCTTAAATTTGGCACTCAGCAGATATAAACTGTATTCTTGAGAGGATTAAGGGATTATTCACTCACTAGCTTAATCAGATTAATCAGAGATTTTGAACAAGATATCTAATGCCTTTCACAAGACAAGATGTATGATCACTGCCTGCTAGTTGAATTTGGTTTGAGCATATAGGCATACACATGTGCACACAGAAGCACTCATACCCACATGTACATGTACAAACACATGTGCACGTGAAGCCTTTTAGAATTCTATTATTATTTAAAGTAATGTTCATAATTATGTAATTATGATCAATTAGATTCTAAAACCTATCTTATCTTAGAAGGACAAAAAGATCACATGCCTATATATTCCATAAAGCTATTTAGATTCAGTATAGATTCTATAAATTTATTTTTAGAATTGCCATTATTAACAAGCAATTTTTTAAAAACATCTTTAGAAGTTGTCTTTAAGGGACACAATTATTTCCACTGTTTTGCTCTTCTATAATGTAATGTAATCTTTGAAATGTGAACATTATTAATTGAAATTATAGCACAAAAAGAAATATACTATAAGATAGATTGTTTATTATTATCTCGATTATTGTACTTTCATTACTATTAGAAGCTTAAAGCCTTGTCTACATTTGTTTTAATAAGCTCCTTTTTTCTCTCTCTCTGCAGAAACAGGAGGCAGCAAAGACCCTTTGTACTACAGACATATTAAATCAGGATTGGGACCAACTGTCCTATTGTATGAACTCTTATTTTAAAGCAGCCCAAGTTAAGCAGATTTTGATGGATTTACTTTTATTTGGGTCTTATGTTATTTGAGAGATTGTAATATTGGAAATATTCTCAAAGATAGGTAGAAGCAAAATTAAAGTGTGAGCCCTATTTGTGCACTCCATTAACCAGAATCATTGGAGCCAAGGACTCCTGGAGCCCCCAGGAGCAAAATTTAGACAAATTTCCACTGGCCTAATGGTTCAGCATTCAATAGGTATTGATGTCTTTCCAGCTGGAATCAAACTTGTTCTCAACCATACACATTTATTATACAGCCTTCACTCATCTGCTTATAATACTCATTAATGTTTGTCTGGTGATGATGCTATCTTTACTACATAATATATCAGTATATGATATTTAAGTTGGAGAGTGTGTTATAGTTTTCAAAGTCCTTATATAAATTTGCTACTTACCACAAATGTATGTATGAAATTAACATATATTCCAATATGTATTTTACATTAACAGATATTCTGATACGTATTTTATAGGCAAGGAAACAGGAAAAGAAAATAGTTAAATGGTAGGACTGGGACCAAAAATCAAGTATTTAAATTTTGAGTGTGATAAAATTCCACTCTTTTTCTGATGTCCTTTAAGGTGTTTTCACAGTAATAATTGTCGATGTAGGACTATAGAGAGCAGAATGTTGTATGAATATGTGTACGTATGTGACACAGAGAAAGAGAGGGAGAGAGAGAGAGAGAGATGTGTTACTGCATAGTAAATTCATAGTTCTGAAATAAAATTATCAAAAGTTCCAACCTAGTGAAGACTAAAAATCAGCAAATAAAAGTGAACTGAATTCTGGTCAGTTTCCTGGCTTTGAGCAGCTATCTGGTTTTGTTGGTACACTAGATCCAAATGTTAGTAAAACATGAAGTCAGAGCACTCTGATGCTAGTTATCTTTTATAGTGCTTATAAGTTGCTGGGCATATTACATATATTATCTAATCCTGACAGACAACCTGTGTGCCATGTTCCTGACAATGGTTGGCCTCCATTTATCAGATGAAAAATTGAAACACACAGAAGTCAAGTAACAAGTACATATGTATCCATAAGGTGTTGGGGTCCACTTTACCTGTTTCCCTGTCATCAAGTATGTGTTTAATACTACAGCTCCTTTACAAAATATGGCTTCTGTGTTGAAATCTAATAATCTTAACAATTATATTCTAGGTGCATTTGTAGCATTATCTTTGAGCAGAGACAGCGTTTGTTCTGGTTTAATTCCATTGTTAGCATACTTCAAAAGCTTAGGACATGCCAGATATATGGGAAATGTTTTCCACTTATTGAAGTTAATCCTCATTTGGAAGATTGGTATTGTTTTGCTCATTAACAGACTGAGAGAGAGGCCTGCCCAAGCACATGACCACATGAAAATATCGTAATTCAACCTTCATCTGATTCCATGGCCTCTCACCTTTCACTGCACCTCGACACCTTGGGCATAGGCAGAAACATTATTCTGGGCTATGTATGGATCCTGGCCTCATTAGACTTCAGATTTGCAGAACTGTCTTATCCTTGCCTCAGGGACAGAAAGCCTTCATCTATTTCTACATGTTTCATCAACACTGAGTCAGGCCTTGTATCACTTTTTCTTCTTCTTCCTGAGCCTTAGTCATCTTTTCCATTTTATAAAGTGACATTTAAAATATTTTTTAAAATTTATTTGGGAGAGAGAGAGAAAGGGTGAGAGCGAGAGAGAGAGAGAGAGAAAGAGAGAGAGAGAGAGAGAGAGAGAGAGAGAGAGAGAGAGAGAGAGAGAGAGATAGGGCATGCAAGGGCCCTTAGCTACTGCAAATGAACTCCAGGTGCATGTACCACCTTGTGCACCTAGGTTATGTGGGTCTTGGGAAATCAAACCTGGGTCCTTTGGCTTTTCAGGCAAGTACCTTAACCACTAAGCAATCCCTCCATCTGACAACTTTGTTTTAAGCAAATAAATTATATGATACATGATGCTCTTCCATCTTTTTAGAGGGTCTGTTTGGTTACTTTGTTTTCAGTGTGCACCCCTGTACTTTTGCTCTAACAGAGCAGAGAAATATGATGTTACAAATGTCAGAATCATCTGTTTAAACAGGTAGAGCTAATTCCAAACTGATTCTTGCCTATGTAGAGGAGAAAAATGTTATGCAGTGAAGACAATGCTGATATCTTTAAAAACTGTATATTCTTAGATGAGATCTAATATCAGCTAATATTTACACATCAAAAGTTATGTTAAATAGGCACATCTATTTTTCTTGTTTCTTGTTTGTGTTTAAATATTATTTGCAAAAATAGTGACCATGCAAGCCTATTAGGTGTGGTAGTTTCACCTTATCTATGGGAGGTATTTGACCATGGATAGTATCAGTTTCTCCATATTGTTTTTACTATGCATGCATACTTTAAATTATTTTATTTACTTTTTTCAAAGAGAGAGACATATAGAGAGAAATAGAGAAAGAAGTAGACAGAGAGAGTGAGTATTGGCATTTCACAGGGCTTTCTATCACTCCAAATGAACTCCAGAGACATGCACATGGATACTAGGGAATTGAACCATATAATCAGATTTTGTAAGCAAGCACCTTTAACCACTTAGCCATATCTTCAGACCCTGCATATAAAGTTAGTGTTTCAGTTTAAGGGATCAAGCCCAGGGCATGCATATACTAGACAAGTATTCTACCACTGGAGAGTTTTGGGGGACTATTAGAAGTCACCCTATATAGTTCTGGATGAACCTGAACTGCTATGTAGCCCAGGCCAGCCTCAAACTCAAAGATCCTTTATCTCCTCGACTTGTGTGATAGTATTGCATGAGCCACCATGCCCAATTCACACATACTTAAGGTAAAATTTAATTTATAAATCAGGCAGTGTAATAATTAGAGCTAGGCATGGTGGCACATTTCTGTATTCCTAATACTCAGGAATTCAAGGCCAGTTTCAGCTGTGTAGTGAATTTTTGGCCAACCTGGGCTACATGAAAATCTATGATAAAACCAAAAACTAAATAAATGACAAAAAATTCCCAACAGTCCTTAATACAATAGAGTATTTATAATGATATAATCAATATTTATACTTGTTATTACTAAGTAAAGTAAGTGCAACATGTACACATTCACTGCAATACTGTGACAGGTGACCTGATAAACTAGAGTGTGACCAAATGTCACATGCCTCGGTAGCTGATCCAGTGCAGATACATTGCATAAAGGCATGGTCTATGTCCTAGATCAGATGGAGTGGGGCGGAGTGAGACTCCATCACACTACTCAGAATACTGCATACTTAAAATTGTATGAGCTTTCATTTCTGGAAATTTCCACTTAATTTGTCTGACCTTAGTTGGCTATAGGTAACTTTTAATGGTAGAAAGGGATATCTGTTTTCCATTCTTCCCCATACCATCATACAGCATAGTAAACACACATGCCTCTGTGCTCCAAACTAAGGAGGGAGATGGGCAAGGAATTGTTTAAGGGCAGGCATTTACCAGAAGTTTCTTGTTTGAAGAGTTATTGTGATGGAATTGAAACACTTTACATTACTTCTTCTGCAAATATTTAGTAGTGTCTTTCATTTTGTTAAGCACAGTTACTTCATTTCATTGAAACAGAAAACAAAGCTTTCTATCATGGAAATTCACAAGTTAAATGAAATGATTTTTGTTTTGTTTTATAAATTGAATATACTTAAAAAGTTACTGATTTTCATTCAAATAACTACTGGAAAAGTTTTTAATATGTAAGAAAACATGTGAGTGAAATAATTTTTGGACGTGAGATTAGGAATAAACCTAGATTTAATGACTTTTAAATATTTATTGTTTTATTAGTGTGTATATGCGTGTGTGGTGTATGCATGTATTCATGGAGATGGAATGTGCCTCATGCACATACATGTGGAGTATGGAGGAGGACTTCAGGTTTCCTCTTGTATAATTGTTCTGCCTTATTTGCCCTTGAGACAGTCTCCCACTGAACCCAGAAAACCCTGCTTTTTGGTTAGACTGATTGACCGGGAATCCCAGTAACTCTGATTTTTTTTTTTTTTTTTTTTGTCTCCATCTCCAGTCCCTTTCCCAACCCAGCACTGGGGTCATAGGCATGTGTGGCTACACTTGGGGTTTTTACATGTGTGCTGGGGATTGAACTCATTGAATCTCATGCTTGAGTGGCAAGCTCTCTTACCAGCTAAGCCAACTCTGCACTCTTTGCTTACTTGTTTTAGGGAATGTGGGAAAGAAGGGGAAGATCTTGTCTCTGCACATGTGTGCGTGTGTGCGTGCTCCTAGTGGGATTTCTCACAGTTGTTTTCTCACCACTACTTTATTGTGTCCTGCACTCCACAGAGGATGATACTGTGGAAGAGTCAGCCCTTGGGAAGCAGTGTGTAAGATGTAGCCTGGGTATTTCACAGCTACAGAAATCATATGCCATTTTAATCTAAGCCAGGAAGGATTGAGGGGCTGTTTTAGCCATCTCCAGAATCACTCAGATTTAAGGTCTGAGCGAAGATACTCAAGTAATTGCAATTGCTGGGTTCTGTAGCAATTATTCTCAAAGAATGACCCAAATAGGAAAGACTTCAAGGTCACTGTAAACCCTTCCCTGGTTTCTGAAGACACCTGCTCACTGGTATGTTGGGGAGGGGATAGGAAGAGGTTTCTAGGCTGCGGGGTGCTTGTGGACAGAGCAGCCAGGGGCAGCAGGGGTGGGCTTCTCAGTGGGGGTCGTAGCTCTTCATTTCCATGGAGGGAGCAGAGACTTAAAAGCAAACAAGAAAAAATAGACTGAAGATATTTATGCTTAAACTTATCAAAATTATACCTGGAAGGTCAAAAGGTTGATAATCACTTTCTTTACCATTTCTGCGTGTTTACGTTGGCAAGATTTAGTTTTGCTAAACGTCAGGTGGTTTCAGACCTCTTTGCGGGAGATCCAGGAGAGAACCTTTATTTTTGCAGTCCCTGTGGGCTCTGCGGACTCCAGGCCTCTGCTGAGTCCTGTCTCTCTCATCGGGAGTCCATTGAATGTGAAGGGTTTCCCCACCCTTCCTTACTGCCGCCAGCATCTAAACCCCTCCCAGGGCCCCTGTGCTTTGACACCGGTTGGTCCTTCTCTTGGGATTACTCTATAAAAACCAGCTCAGAATTTCGAAATATGAGACATGAACTTAACAGGGAAAAGAATAAGACCAATACAATGCAAGCCATAATCCCCATAACAACAACAACAACAAAGTAGGATCATTCGATTTTATTTCCAGGCAGAGGGGCCTCTTCTGACCTCTCCAAAATCAACACATTAATGATGCATTTGCAAACAAACTTGTTTGTTCCTCGCGCTGACAGGCGGGCGGTGGGGGGGGGGGGTGCGGGGTGAGCTGCGAGGAGGAAAAGGGAGCAAGGCCAGGGGACTGTGGGCTGCGCAAGCTTGCTTTCCGGGCCCTGCTGATGGAATTATTGTTTATTTTTTTAATTTTCCGAGGTAGGCCGATGACAGCTGAAGAAGACTGTATTTGCCGAGGAGCAGCATGAGGGTAGAGAGGAGCAGAGCTCCTGAGGGAGACCTAATGGTGCCTCTCCTTCCTGCACGGAGATAAAGACTTACAATCAGCGTGTATGCTCACCATCTGGCTCGGCGCATGTGGTCCGTATGGAGGAGAAAGCCGCACAATCTGTAAGCGATCAGGAGCCATGGCGCTCTCTCCAGAGAATCCACGATGCAATCAAGGTGACAGATGGCACGGCCACTGCTGTGGCCTCATGGAGAAGATCAAAATCACCTTCAATAAACTCTGACTGAAATGGGCATGAGCACCTCGGAAAAGTCAGTTTGTCAGTCAAACTGCGACAAGCGCGCTGCACTGGGGAAGCGCCGCGGCCAGCTCTCTGTTTGCAATCGTTTCCGTCTGACTGGTCCTGAACTATGATCTTTCTCAAATTGTCCTTTCTGTTTAGCTGAAGCAGGCCAGCAAATTGCCAGACTCATTGCTTTATTGAAGAAAATTGAAAACACGATGTCCTCAATTCCGGGGACGCACAGCTGGCAGGTGCTGGGACACCCAAGAGCAGAGAGCCAGAGCGGGCCCGTGTCTGCAGCCCGAGTCTGCCCAACTTTGGGCAGATTTTTGGACACAAAAGATCAAAATACAAATATGTGCCTGGCAGTGGTCATGTAAAGGGTATTAGGTATCCAGTAAGTGTTTGTCGAATAGATTAGTGATTGAAAGAGGAAAGGAAGGGAGGGAGGAGATAGGGAGAAAGGAAGGAAAGCTAGAAAAAAAAAGGAAAGAAGGAAGGAAGGAAGGCTAGCATCAGTACTATGCATTTTCACAGCAGGCTACTGTGACACAATTAATGTTTCCCTTTCTGTGCGTATTTATTGCTTGTGGGTTTTTGTGAACTTGAAGCCTTGGGCATAAGGTTGACAAAATACAGATATATTATTGTCTCCTAAGCAAGTCATATGGAATCTGCAGGGGTCAGCATGATGAGACAAATTTTCTATTCCTCCAGCCCCAAGACTGAACATTTTTCACAATCTCCCACTGCTTATAAATGTACAGGAAAATGAGCAAAAGCTACCTGCAGTGGGACTAAATTCACGACTGTCTTTTGAGAGGTAAGGACACTGATTTTCGGGTCAAGGATGATGGGTCCTGATGAAAACATGTTCCCTTCTTCCTCCCTCCTGCTCCTTTGGCCGAGTTCCACTGTTGTTCTTCCTCTGGAGCTCCAGGAGCCACGGCTGAAAGCAAAGGTCCACCTTCTCAAACTTGCCTCCCCAAGTCCCAGATTTCCACTGCAGATACTGGTGGGTTCTATCACACGCCCCTTGAAGGGACTTCAAAATTCCAACTTCCCACTGATCCTTCTTTTAAAACTGTTATCCTCTGGTTTTGCTTCCTTGCCTCTTTTAAAATATGAATCCTACGCCTGCCCAGACCTCATCCCCCATGTTGGAAATGATTCCTTTGACATATGAGAAATATTTTACTGCTGTGTCCTGGATTCTCATGATGTTTTCACTTCTCTTTCAGGTGCAAAATGCTAATGATCTGGTGCAGGGATTGTGTGTGTGTGTGTGTGTGTGTGTGTGTGTAACCAAAGGGGCTTCATTCCTAATTTGTATACATGCAATAATGCTGGCAAGCATAACTGACAACAATGAGTGGCTAGCTCTTTGTAAGGACTATATTTTCACAGAGCATACAAGTAGAGCCAACTTTTTGCATATCTCAGTGAAGTACGGTCTTCTAGGAACAGAAAACTACTTTCATCCTATTACTAGTCAGAAGGCCAGAGTACCTACTGTGTTCATGCTTTAGAGTTGAAAAATGTTTCCACAAAAGAAACTTAGCCCTACAAAGGCCATTTATTATGGACACCCTGCTTTGCTTGACCGTTTTCCTTGGACCTGACTCTGGGCACCAGGATTCTCATTTCCTATCAACACTCAGCTCTTGAATAACAAGTGTGGGCTGGTGGTGACTCTTGTGGTTCTTGTGTAGGCCTTTGGTATCCTGCAGACAGGTTTTGTCATAATAGACTGGTTCTTCATGCTACCACCAGGAGGGGTGACAGGATGGATCATCTTTCAGCAGCAGCAGGTTCTGCTCCCAAACTCCAGAGGCAGTGATCTTCCACAGGCAGCCGATCAAAGTGCTTCCTGTGGAAGCATGAGAATCAGAGTTGGATCTCTAGAACCCACAAAAAACTACAGGCATGGCTGCACCAGCCTATAAAGCCAGCACTGAGAGGGGTGGAGACAGAAGAATTGCTGGGGTCCCTGGTTAGCCTGGATGACTGAAAACTGCAGTGCCAGATTCTGTCACTGGGAAATAAAGTGGAGGAACAGTAAAAGACACCTGATGTCTTCCTCCAACCTCTATGCATACGTGCACAGGGCACCTACATCTACACCCACATGTACATATCACAGAGCTCAGCATGCGCGCGCGCGCGCGCGCGCGCGCGCACACACACACACACACACAGAAAGAGAGAGGTAACACACAGTGAACATGAAAGGTCCGAGACATACTTCCAGTATTAATAACTGGAGCTTGGCCTAGACTCACACAATTATCTTCTAACCCTCTCTGGCACAGTGTTACCTGTGCTATGGAAACTGCATAACAATATATCATCCCTCTTCTTTAATCCTTTTACTTTCCAAATAAGAAATTGCTTAGAGAAAAATTCTTGAGGTAATTCAAAGGTTGTCTGTCAGCAGAGATTTTCTTTTGAAATGCTGCATGTGCATTTGTTATCTACGTTTCTCCATCCATCAGTCATCTCTTCCTGATTGTGCCATGGGCGAGAGTGGCAGGAAAGAGGATGTAAGGATGTGTACATCTTCAGCCCTGCCTGCTGCTGGAGTTCACAGAGCAGTGGCCATGAGAAGGTGGCTTACAACACAATAAAGGGAAGTAGTTTCAAGGTGAACTATAGGTTTTTTTAAAAATATAGATAAAATGTTCAAGAAAAAGGATACACAAAAATTTAAACACTCACGTGCACAAAAATAGGAACATGTGGTGAGCCATTTCTAGTGAGTTGAGGGTAGACATTTGTGGGTGATTGAAATCTTTAGGCTCTTCCTATTTCATTAGCTCTTTATTGCTCAAAGTTATTTAATTCATTCATTTGAGAACATTTTCTATTAAATAACTTTAATGTACTGAGGGATATGTGTATTAGTTGCTTTTTGGTTGCAGTGACCATAGCAGAAACAACTTAAGGGAGGAAGGATTCATTTTAGCTCATGGTTTCAGTCAATAGTACTTAATTTAACTTCACTGATTCTAGACCCATGGTGAGACAGAGTATCATGGGAAAGGCAGCTTACCTCAGGACAGACTGGAAGCAGAAAAAGAGAAGTATCAGAAAAGGTATAACGAAGTAACTACGCCCAGTGACCTATTTCTTCCAGCTAGATCTAAATAATAAAGTTTCCATAACCTAGCAAATAGCCCCCCAAAACTGGTCACCAAGCACCTAACATATGAGTCTTTTTTGAGAGCAATTTATATATAAACTATAACAAGATGCATCCAAAAGAATGTGGCCTGTTAAAAGAAAAATAAAAAACACACCAGTGGATAACATTATTTAATAAATTCATAGATTACAATGCATACCACAAATTATATGTTTTTAAAAGGTAGTCATGCATACAATAGTGAAGTAGGCATAAGTAAGGAAGTATAAAAGAGAAGTATTGTATAAACATATAATGTCTATTGTAATGGTTCAACTTGTTTTGGATTAGACCACAAACACCTGAACACACATATAGTCTTTTGTACTAAAAAACAAGACAAAACAAAAAAACAACCTATGGATTCAGAGAACTTTATAAAGATTGAATATTAAAGTTGAATAATACAATTCTTTTTGGCATAAAATACAAAGAAAAGGCTAACTTTATGCATGTGCATTCTGTCCTTATATCCTCAGTTTATAAAATCAAAAAAGCTACCAGTCTTTTATATGCTGCTCCTTGTGAAAAGGGAGAGGAATAGAGCAGGGAACTGAGAAGATGAGAACCAATTTTAGCTAAGGCCAGAAACCAAGAACAACAATTCCAAGCTGTGGTCTGGACTTTCAAATTGGATTGTGTAATGTTTTGTAAAGCCCCCCATCTCTTGCCAATTGAGATGACAGCATGTAATTGGAAGGAGCATGCACTTGGTAAATATATATACTTGGGTTGTAATCCTTGTTTTGGTTCTTGCCAAGTGACCTCGGAATAGGACTTAATCTGGTGGAGGCTCCATTCCTTTGCAAAGAGGATAACATTATCTACTTTTATACATATTTCCTCTGCATTGAATCAATCCCTTCTGGAGGAGAGTGGGAGGTTCATGAGATTGAGGAAGCTGCAAAAGATTAAAATATTCCTGAAACTCAGAAAAATTACAAGCGGTTTTATACCTAGTAAACAATTGTTGAGGACCTATGACTTTTGGTTGGAGTTGCCTACAAGTTGTATAAGGAGCTTCAGTCATTTGGCTTTTGTGAATTGTCATTCTTGCTGGGATGGGCTTTCTGGTGATTAATGCAGTTACCTTTGAATCACCCAAGCTCCCTTTCACTCGTGTTCCTATAAGTAACCCCAAAGAAACCCAGTAGATCGTAAAGTGGGACTTGGGTAGTAGGATTATCTCTTTGGCCTGCCTTTGGTGCCTTGTCTGAGGCAAGAGAGGAGAGAGAGAGAGAGGGAGAGACAGAATATGTGAAGATGGAGGAGTCTGGTCTTCCTGCAGCTTCAAATAAACTTTATATGTATGAGGCATTTTGTGCATCTGGCTTTACATGCATATTGGGGGATCAAACCTAGGCTGTCAGGATTTGTAATAAAGCATCTGTCATAGGTACCGTTAATATGGACAAAGATTCAGCATGCAGATAGGACAGTTAATAATGGACCAGTGTAGGAAGTTATGATAACTAGGGAAACTTTGCCTCTGAACTTCTGGAATTGGGGAAGACTTTTTAATTTTATTTTATGCATTTATTTGAGAGTGACAGACAGAGAGAGAAAGAGAGAAAGAGGCAAATGGAGAGAGAGAGAATGGGTGTACCAGGGCCTCCAGCCACTGCAAACGAACTCCAGATGTGAGTGCACCCTTGTGTATCTGGCTAACTTGGGTCCCGGGGAATCGAGCCTCAAACTGGGGTCCTTAGGCTTCATAGGCAAGCACTTAACAGCTAAGCCATCTCTCCAGCCCAGGAAAAACTTTTAAACAAGAAACAAAAGAGCCTTTTACAATTTGGCTCATGCATCTGTAGAGGACATTTGGGCAGATGGAATCAGCCCAAGTTCTTTCAAAGCAGATAAGCTGAGTAATATGATTGCCCATCCTTCCTTAAGACATAGGCTGCATAATCTGAAGCAATTTAAGGGGAATCAGTTCCTGGCCAGGACTGTTATGAGCCATTGGCAAACTTGGTGTTTGCTAGTGTAGTCCCCGCGCCCCCCCGCCCCCCCACTGGAGCATCAGGGACTAGAAGACTCTAGAGGAAGGACAAGCAGGCATTACTGAAAGACCAGGGCAAGAGCAAGTGTTTGATACAGTTAGTTGCACCAGATAGAATTGTATTCACAGGAGAGTTAAGGAAATAGTTAATTCATCAGGACCTTGGGAATGGTAGTGGGCTCCAGTGGCTTTGTTGATCCTCACTGTGAGATGTAATGTAATTTAGACTGGTATGTAAATAGAATCTAAAAGTTACTAAAGCATTCAGGAAGGGGTGAAAAAATAGGAAAACACACAATGGAGCCTGTCAGGTTACTGGAAAACAAATGTGACAAGATTTGCATGGAGTGGGAGTTCCTGGGGGCGGGGTGGGGGGGAAATGACAAGATTGTGAGCCTCAAGAAGACTTTAAAGCCTGCGCAGCTGAAGCACTGAAGAGTGAGAAGAGTGGAAGACCACGCAGTATAGGTGAAGAAGGATATGCTTTTGCTAGGACAGACTTACCCATCTCGAACATACTGTATACATTTCTCCTCTTTAAGAAACTATCCCGGAAGTATAGACGTGCCAGATGTGGCTGATAGAATGGCAGCAGCCATTGTGCCAGCCCAGAGTCTGCCAGGCCTGCCAGGGGACCAGCTCAAATGGTGGGTGTAGGAGGTAAGAGCACCTTCCACACTCACTTGTTCTTGGGCAAAGCCAAACAACACAAACCAGTTCCCTCTATCCCTTCAGGGATTTGCGTATGTGCAACAGTCTGGTGGCAGTTTGCCAGGATGAGGAAGTTGGATGGCTCCTGGAGAGTAAACATGAATCATTGAGAACTAAATAAGGTGGTAACTTTATCCATGCCACTGGAACTAACATTGCTCTTGTAAGGAAACAAGTGTTACATGTTACACTTGACCTTGCTTTCAGAAGTTAAAGAATTTGAATGAAGGGACTCTGCATATGTGGATAAAATACACTCTCAGAGGGTCATAAGGTTGTTGGGTGAAAATCCCAGAGCCCAAGGTAGGCTACCTCTCTGTGAGTTATTATCCAGGGAGGCTAACCTCCCATAATATAGGGTATTGTTGAAGCTGTTGTTTACAAACCAGAACTAGATGTTGAAGTAACCTAACACATTGTCTGCAGAACGTGGAGAAATTAAGCTGGGACTAAAGTGGAGGTTCTCTTCCTGCTGGCTGGTTTTTGTTGTGCTGGAAGGTGCTTTGCAGCCTGCTGAGGGAGAATTCTGGCCAATAATATTCCTGCCCAGATACGGACCCTATGTGCTGCTTCTGTCAACAACAAGCTAGGAAAGATGTGCCCGCTATTGTAATAGCGAGACAACTGTTATGGGTTCAGCCAACCACTATCTGATTGGATTTAACCCTGCTTCACTGTTTGGCTCTATTAGTCAGGCCAAATGCCTGTGGCTGGGAAGATTATAAGCCCCAGTAAAGAGATGAGAGACAATTGCTATTATTTTGTTAAACAGATGTGGTATTCCTATCAAACTGCCTTCTAATTATTTATGTTTACATCTGTAAATTACTGATGTTGTCAGCCTCAGTTATGAAGAAAAGCTTTTATTTATTTTTTTCCAGTGAGAGGTGGTTACAATAGGGACTCATAACTGGTTAAACGTCTGCTGAGAATAAGTGACTTCTGTGGCATAGTAGGCCAATGCTAGTCATAAATGGAAGAAAACAATAAGACATTTATATCATCCTCTCTAAGGCTCAGGTAACTCAAGTAAGTAGGGACAGAAAGAATTTAAGAGCCAGAGGGAGGGGTGGAGTGTTGTATGGCCATTTCCTACAAATGCAGAAATATTCTTCCTAGAAGGATAAAGGAGGGTTAGAAAGTTAAGGAAACTGATGAGGCTTTGGAAGGTTATGGCATTTACAGGACTCAGGGATCTCAGAAGGTTATAAGACCGATGTTATATAAGTAGCATATTATTGCTGGGACAAGGGAGGCTCCATAGTAAAGCCACTTGCAAGTTGGGCTGGGATTTCCAGTGTGCAGTTGCCCAAGAGTCACCAACATTTCTCTAAATAACTCCAGTAAACCCATTGGCTCATTGAGCTAGACTTAAGTGGAATAAATGAGTGTATTGTCTGCCCCCTACCCGGGTAAATAGATACTATTTACATATTCCCAAGGAAAGTCATGCAACAACTGCAGTGGTGGTTTGAGAGTAAGTTGTCTTCCATAGCCTTGTGTTTGTGGTTAAGTTTCATACTTCATTCAAAGCTGGTGGAATCTTTGGGAACTGGAGCTGCTCTGGAGGAAATGTGTCACTAAGGGACAGCCTTGGATTTTATAGCCCAGCTCCCATTTGTCAGTCCTAGCCAGCTCACCCTCTCTACTTCCTACCTGCTATGTGACAACGTGAGCCACCTTCCTGCTCCTGCCAAGCTTTCCCCACCATGATTTCCCCTCAGAACTGTAAGCCAAAATAAGCCCTTTTACCTTCCAAAAACTGATTCTGGTTGGGTGTTGTACTATCAACAAAAAGTAACTGTCACAGCTTCCTTCCAAGATTGCAATGGGGTTCTAAGATCACACTGGGAAATCATTTCATACAGGGCATGGCACATTTTAGCTAATGTAAATATAGACAGTTGTTTTCTACAGAGCAAGTGGTGAGCTACAGTGTTCTTTGACTTAAAGTTGGTTGACTGACATCCAGATGTTGTTTTAAAAGCAGGTAGCTTGATGGTAGTTCAGTCTTACCCTGCCATCATCACATATGTGGCAGCCATGACAGTGCAGTGTCCCTAGCAATGTAGAACATGCCATATTATGGGCATAGACATTGTCTTGGCTTAATAGTGTGTGTAGTGCTTGAATTGGGACACTTCAAAACTATTCAAATCCTTGGTTTCCTTAGTCTACTTTTTAAATCATCCACCATAACTGAATGACCTATTTTTTTTCCCTAAGGGTGCTGTAAAATCAGAGATAGAAACTAGCACTGAATCAAAGCACTGTGGTTTTCTGTCATATATATTTTCTTGGTTTCTATCCAACCTTATTTTCAATATCTCTAGGGATGGGCTTTTATCACTTTTCTTGGAAGATTTTTCTTGTGTAATAATTTTTACTGTCAGAAAGTTTTTCTCTCCTACTTTGGGTAAATTTTCTCTCTCCCTCTCTATCTGTTTAAGTCTTCCAGTTATCCCATGATAAACTTGATTAAATAATTCTTGCTGCCTATTCAGTATTTCTCTTGTCAGAGTTTTGCAGTCAATCATTAGTCCCCCCACAGCCATTACTTAGCAACTCCAGATATAATCTTCAACTTTAATCATTTCTCATAATTCACTCCTCTATCACCACAATTATTCTTTCCTTGTGGAATGAATCCATCTGTGTTTTTTGTTTTTTTTTTTTTTTCTGGAAGGAAACTTCAGTGTCTTATACCAATACTCCTTTGTAGGTAAAATACAAGTCTACTTACTTATTTGACTTTTATACTGAAATAATACTACATTATCATTTTGGAAATAAAGACAACAAATAAACCTAATATTTTAACTTTGGTCTGTCCATTCAATACTTTTATTGCATATATTTTATGCTATTCAATGGAAATTTTCACGAGGTGCTGCACCAAATCCTTCCTGTACATTATCCCAGCAGCTAGCTTTGTAACTCACATTTCACAGATCAGAAAACTGAGGCTCAAAAAAGTAAGTGGCCAACATTTGGCTTCAGATATCTAAACCATTTGCAGTCTTACCTATGTTATCGCTTGCCATTTAGTGCCATGGTAATTATTTTAATGCCACTCCAATTACTAAATTGGATAAAAAATCATTAGGTACCTATTCTCACTGATGGCTCTTTAGAATACTTCCAACTTTTCACATTCCAGTTTTGAAAGAAATAGTTTTGAGCAATCCTACATTGGAAGACTGTTCTATTCTTGCTCCTCTATTCTACTTTAAAAATGATTTGAATCAAGAAACCTCAAAAGTAAATATTGACTAAATTAATTTTTTATCTGTGTTCTTATTGGCATGATATACTACAAATAGGATTTAAACACAAATAATGAACTGGAGCAAGTCATATGAATAAAATTTGACAGGTCAGTATTACTATTGTATAGCAATGTCCTTTGCATTGAAAACTTCCATCCTGGAGGGGGGCTCATTAAGACTAAGGAAGCTGGTTGGTTTCAGGATATAAACATCTCCAAGTCTCAGGAAGTCCCTAAAACTTCCCAGATTCACAAGGCCCCTCCCCAAGGTTATATAAGGTCATAAAACTGCTTGGGAGAAGAAACTCTTGACCAAAGGAGCTGTCCATATGGCCTGCAGTGAGCTCCAGGGACACAGCTTCTGTGAGCCGTCACCTACGCTGTGGTGGGTTGCTCAGTGGTGCACCTGCTTGTGAATCATCCCTGCTCCTGTAAAGCAACTCCTCGCCCATACTCATCCAGCCTCACTGCTCCTAGGCTTGTGTGTAGTCATTTCTTTGGTCTCTTGTAGGTTCCCTAGGAGAGTGAATTGATAGATGCTTATTTTTATCTCCACAGGAGGAGTTAACACAAAGGTTGTTTTTATGAATATGGAAATATTCATGGAAACAAATTGAAAGGGGGCTGAGATAGCTCAATCAGTAAAGTGCTTGCTTTTCAAGCATGAGGACCTGACTTCAATCCCCCAAATCCATGTAAAAAATTGTGTGGAGATGATCATTGGTAATCCCAATACCTTGGAGGTAGAAATAGGAAGACCCCCCCCCCCGTCCCCCACAGGGCTCACTGGATAGCTAGTCTAGCCTAACTGGTGATTACCAGGCCAATGAGTGATCCTGCCTCAAAAAAAAATAAGGAAAGAGAAAGGGGGGGAGGGAGGGAGGGAGGGAAGGAGGGAGAGAGAGAGAGAGAGAGAAAGAAAAAAAGAGAGAGAGAAAGAAAAAGGTAGAGCACATTCCTGAAGAACAGTTAATATTTTCTGGCCTCAATATGCACATGTGCATGTGCACTCACACATAACAAACATGCACCCACCATACACACATGCATTAAAATAAATGAGGGGCTGGAGAGATAGCTTAACAGTTAAGGCGCTTGCTTGAAAAGCTTAAGGACCCAGGTTCAATTCCCCAGTACCCATGTCAGCAAGAGGTACAAGGTGGCACATGCGTCTAGAGTTAGTTTGCAGTGGCTGGAGGCCCTGGCATGCCCATTCTTTCTCTATATCTGCCCCTTTCTCTCTTTCTTGTTCCTTCTCTCAAATAAATAAATAATAAAATATTTTTAAAATCTAAATAAATGAGTAAATTGAAAAGTGACTGTAGATGGAAATCAATTGGAATACTGTTTACTTTAATTTCTTCATCTGTCACAAGTGACTTCCAGGCTGGATTCAGCTGGGATAGCTGAGGATGAAATTCAGTAAATTTTGACCCAGATGTTTTTTATCCTAGTTGTAATACAGTAGTCTATCTTCACTTGCATTATTATAGTAACCATGTTACTCTAGCAATAGAATTTTCCTAGGGAAAGTAATTACCAGAATTCTAATATTCTTTGGATTCGCCTGTTCCCTTTAATTTTCTTTTATTATTTTCTTTGATACACATTCATTTTTGCCACCAATAGCTCCCAATCCAACCATGATGATGCAAGGAACCCTAATTTAACTCAGTGTGTCAAAACAGCAACCTGGACTGGAGATGTGGTTTAGTGGTTAAGCGCTTGCCTGTGAAGCCTAAGGACCCCAGTTCGAGGCTCAATTCCCCAAGACCCACATTAGCCAGATGCACAAGGGAGTGCACATGTCTGGAGTTCGTTTGCAGTGGCTGGAGGCCCTGGCCACCCATTCTCTCTCTCTGCTTCTTTCTCTCTGTTACTCTCAAATAAATAAATAAAAATAAACAAAAAAAAAATTAAAAAAAAAACAGCAACCAAAACCAACAAAAATGCATGATGTCGGGCTGGGAAGATTGCTCAGCGGTTAAAGGCACATGCTTATAAATCATGCCAGCCCAAGTTTGGTTCTCCAGTACCCACATTTGGTAGTTTGAATATAATAGTTTAAAATGCATGGCTCCATAGACTCTGATGTTTTATTAAACTTCAATATATTGATTCAGACCATAGCAGGCAGATTTCTGCTACAGGGCGGTGGGTCACTGACAGCAGATCTGAATTACTGCGCAAAGGAGTGGAGAGAGCAAGTGTGAGCTCTGGGGCTGGTGCTTGCTGTTTGTTGGTGTTTGCTTGCTGGCTGTAGTCTTCTCTCTCTCTCTTTCTCTCTCTCTCATTAGCTATATGAAAGTAAGTCAATTCTGCAATTGATAGAACTTCCACTGGGTCTATAAGCCTGAAATAAATGCCTTCGTCCCATAACCTGAATGTGGTTGAATTGTTCCAGTAATGTGGAGCTGACTGCAATAGCATTTGGTAGAAAGAATGGAGTATTGCTGAAGATGGACCTGGCCATGTGGATATTTGCCGGGCTCCCCCCTGACAGGTCATGCTGAGGAAGGACCAGGTCCGCTGGTTCCTCCCAAGGGGTTGAGGAAGAGGGTGAATGCCAGACGACTCAGAACCTCTCCTAGCCACCAGAGAAAATCCACACTGAGTTGGGAGTCTTGTTGAAGTAGGAACTTGCCTCAAAGTTCAATGCTGTCTGTACTTAGCATTCTCAGATTCTCATCAGAATAGTCCATAAAATTTGGCTTATCACTCCAGAAGACACCTTCAGTTGTAAGCACCAAGTCCATGCCTATTCCTTCAAAACAAAGGTTCCAAAAGATCAACATCCACATGGTCATGTTCATCTCAGTCCACTCCTTGGTACCAAGTTCCCTATCAGACAGCTTCAGGTTACTGAGATGAACTTCCAGACCAGGCACAGTTATAGAGGAAGGGATATTTATTGAATCCTACAGATCCAGGGGAAGTTCCATAATGGCAGAAAAGGCTGGCCTGCCTTCACAGGCCCAAGCAGAGAGAGAGGGAGAGAGAGAGGGGCACAGCCTAAAGGTCAAAAGCCACACAGTGTGTCCACTAGGGACATATGACCCATTCTGAAATACAAAAGCTGCAGATACAGCTTGCTGGTGAACCGAAAGTGAAAGGAAAGAGAAACGGAATGAAGATATATTGACAAACAAGCACACGTTATAGAAGCAAAATTTAGTGCATTAAATATGAAGATTGCCTCATAACTTATGAGGGTATTCTCACCTGCACACCGATTGACCTCCTCAAGGAGAATGCCTCTTACAGGGTACTAGTCTGCCGGGTTCCCAGAGCCCCATGTTAGGTGCCAGATGCCGGGCTCCCCTGGCGGGTAGTGCTGAGGAAGGACCAGGCCCATGGTTCCTCCCAAGGGGTTGAAGAAGAGGGTGAACGTCGGACGACTCAGAACCTCTCCTAGTCACCGGGGAAAAACTACACTGTGTCAGGAGTCTTGTTGAAGCAGGGACTCACTTTATTGTTATAGGCGGTTGCCTATATAATGTTGGGAACAAAGGCTGGGATCTCCGGGAAGGATGAGGTGTAAGGGCCAATAGCATATCGTGACTTGAAATGATTGGTCCCAAGCAGGCACACAGGAATTCCAACTCCTATGTGGAAGTAGCAGTCCAGAAGCCATTAGGCGTAGCTGGCCCAAGGCAGATCACCAAACTTTAGCTAGGCTCAGGAAGTTCCACTAGACCTCACCTCTGGGCCTCTCAAGGCCCAACAGATATTGGTCTTTTGGAATTTGTGTGCTAGAGGAATGTTGATGCACTTGGCACTTGTGACCACAGAAGGCTTACAGTGCAGTAACCTAAATTTTATGGGCTATTCTGGAGAGCATTAGAAAATGCTAAATGCAGAGAGAATTTGTGTTGCCTTATAAACTTCCAAGGGGAAAGGAGAGACCACAGAGAAATTTGTTGGGACTGAGATACTTGCATAAGTGCTGGCTGCTTTCTACTGCTCATGCTCAGAGAGTTTAATCAAGGCTGGATTTAAAAGTATGTACTGGTGTGCTTGGTGGCATATTTAAAACTAGAAGATGTAGTAGTTAAAGTTGGAAAAATTCATGAATGTTTAAAGTTACTGGCATTGGTTTTAGGTTTCTTTTTTTATTTTTATTTTTTATTAATTTTTTGTTTATTTTTATTTATTTATTTGAGAGTGACAGAGGGAAAAAGAGGCAGAGAGAGAGAGAGAGAGAACGAGAGAGAGAGAGAGAGAGAGAGAGAGAGAGAATGGGTGCACCAGGACCTTCAGCCACTGCAAATGAACTCCAGATGTGTGTGCCCCCTTGTGCATCTGGCTAGTCCTGGGGAATTCGAGCCTCGAATCAGGGTCTTAGGCTTCACAGGCAAGTGCTTAACCACTAAGCCATCTCTCCAGCCCTTGGTTTTAGGTTTCTAAAGCTGCTATAGTTAAGCAGATTACCACCATTAAGGGTAGGAAATTATATATATAAAATATATGATAGGGATCTAATGGGAATAAGGGTTTTAGTGAGAGAGGGAGAGGAAAAAGAAGGATAATTGGTGGGAGTAGAATTGTATTTGGCATGTATTGTATGCATGTATTGTATTTGGCATGTATACAATGCATTATATACATTGTACACATGCCCCAAATTAAAAAAAAAGTCCAAAGCGTGTTTCTTTTGAAAAAAATATATTTATTTGCACACACATAGATAGTGTATGGGCATGACAGGGCCTCTAGCCACTGCAAATGAACTTCAGAAACATGCACCAGGAGAGTGTGCCACACTCTAGCAAAGAAGGAGCTGGCTATAATACCCATAAGCCTACCCCTAACAATACACTGCCTCCAGCAGGCTTTAATTTGCAATTGCCATCAGCTGGGGAACCTAGCATCCAGAACATCTAAGTCTATGGGGGACACCTGAATCACCACCACAGTAGAAGTGTCACATAGAGGTCAAAATCAGATCTTCCTCAATGACTCTCCACCATATTTTCTAAGACAGGATCTTACCAATTTGTCTAGATTATCTAGCCATGAAGCCACAGAGGTGCTCTTCTCTCCCCATCCCCAGCACTTGGCTCACAGCTCTACCATGTCCAGCTTTTAGGTGAATTCTGACAATCTGAAGTCAGGTCCTCATCCTTGCGCAGCAAGCACTTTATCCACTGAACCATCTCCCCAACCTCTGTTTCCTATTTTCTTTAAATTATAAATTTTATTCTAGGCTCTAAAGATGTGAATTTGTCAGATTCTCTGCTCATGAGACTGGAGTGAGTACTGTTCTTAAAGTGTTCGATGTTCCCATCAACACTGATGATTTTAAGTAGTAAATATAGTACCTGCTTCCAATCTATTTACTCTCTAGTATACACCTATACACATTTGAAACATATAAGCTTTGCCTACTTAAATAACAAAGAGGTGTCATCATCTTTTTGTTGCATTTTTTTTTGTTTGTTTGTTTGGAGACAAGGTTTTACTATGTAGCACAGGCTGGTTCCAAACTGTCAATCTTTCTGCCTCAGCCTCCTGAATGCTGGGATGGCACGTATGTGCTACCATGCCTGGCTCTTATCACTTTCTTAGATCATAGAAGTATAAAGATAGCATCAGAGGAACATTCTTAAGAGCCCAAATAATTAGATAGTCTAAGCATTACTATATAGGGCTCTAAACAAGGAATGTGCAATCCAAAAAAGATTTCAGGAATTTTAAAATTTTAAGTAAAATTCAAAGCATTAGACTGTGTGATGATTAACGAAGAAAATGTATGGATTCATTATTACATACAATTTGTTTGCATATATTTGAAATAAGCATTGTAAAATGAGCTATATAATTTTTCTCTGAGGTCAATAACATATTCAATAGATTTTGAAATTGTCAGGTATAAAATGGGATAGTTAAAAAAAGTGAAGAAATAAGAACTGATAACCAAACCACCCAAACCATTTGAGATATTTTTCTTTGAAGCCTTTTCTTTAAAGCATAGATTTATGTATTTTCTACTCACACATTCACCTAATGTATAACTGTAGTTTTGCATTACCCACATTATGTCCTGTACATTTCTACTCTTGCATTTAGTGACACACTATGAGCAGTGTTTCCTGCTGTTAAATAGTTTCAACATGTGTGATGCTCATTACATGTTGCTTTTTATGGATGCTTCTTAATTTCTTAGCATATCCTTTTATTGCTAGCATTTATATCTCTTCCTATTTGTTCCTTAAGTATGTTCACTGCTTCAAATTTTGTCATCATCATTTCATTGCTTTTAAAGATACCTTTAGTGCCCCCAGGTGCATCACAAATGTGGCTTTCCTAAGTTGGAACAACATAAATGTAATACTATTTATAGGTACCTGTGTTTGGTTTCTTCCACTTTTTCCCAATCATCTATGTTGTTGCAGATAATTTTGTATGTCTTTTTTGGTAGGCTGCATTGAATTGAACAACTATGCCACATTGTTATTTGTATTTTGGACTCTTGTTTCTATATATATGTATATATATGTATATATATATGTATATATATATGTGTATATATGTATATATATATATATAAGAGAGAGAGAGAATAGGCACACCAGGCCCTCTAGCGACTGCAAATGAACTCCAGATGCATGTGCCACCATGTGCAACTGTCTTATGTGAGTACAGGGGAATTGAACCTGGGGCCTTAGACTTTGCCTTAACCTTGAAGCCATCTCTCCAGTCCTTTTTTTTCCCTTCTTTAACTTATGGTTATTATAAATAGTCCTGTTGTTCACATATGCATACATGCCTCAATGTATACCTTCCCATATATTTCTTTTGTTTACAAAATGGGAGCTGTGGGTGTGGACTGGACACTGGGATCAATTGACTAAGCCAATAACAGACTGAACTGCAGCAGCTGAGCTTTGGATGGTTGTAGGAGGCTGTCTAATGAGTTGACTAGTTAAGCTGTAACCAGATGACTGGCTGACAAAGCAGTAGCCAATTAAGATGCATTTGTTTTCACTTTTCCATTTTCCTATAAGTGCTGTCAAATCACATTGTTGGTGGGAGTTTTCAGTATTTGCTGTGGATTGAAGAGCGGCCCAATTTAAATTATTTTTGTTTTGCTTTATTCTACTTTTACCTCAAAGTAACTCTACTTTACAAATAATTGGCTTAAGGAAATTTTCCTTTTAACATGTGGAACCACAGATCATTAGGTAGTTGTAGCTTAAATTATTGTGGATAATTTAAGATTTTTTTCAATGTAGGGTCTCAGTCTAGCCCAGGCTAACATGAATTCACTATGTAGTCTCAGACTGACCTCAGTAATCCTCTTACCTCAGCCTCCTGAGTGCTAGGATTAAAGCCCTGTGCCACCACTTCTGGGTAGATTTTTTTTTTTTATCAGAGTGCTGATACTAGTTGCTCCCATCAGCAATAAAAGCAAGTGGGAATTCTTCTATGAAGTGTGTGTGTGTGTGTGTGTGTATATATATATATACACACACATATATATATACATATATATATATATATGTATGTATGTATGTATATATACATGACATGTCTGAAATGCTTGGATCTAGAAGTGTTTCAGGATTGAACTTTTTTGAGTTTCGAATATTTTCACACACATAATGAGGTATCTTGCCAATGGAAAGAGGGCAATTACATTCTTGTTGCTAGGACAAACACCCATCAAGAAGTAGCTTATAGGAAGAAAGGGTTTATTTCAAGCTTATGGATTCCAGCAAAGTTTCATCATGGCAGAAGAAGTTGCTCATTTCATCAAACACCCACAACAGAGAGAGAACAGCCAGAGCTCAAGCTGGCTCTCTATACATCTAGTAAGGCTTCATTCAAGATCCACCCCAACCCCACAGTGACACACCTCTCCACTAAGGCTCTGCCTGCTGGAGACTTTAGTAGGATGCTTAGTCTTAATCAAAAGTACATTAGGCTATGGGAGACATACATTAAAACACCACTGAATTCAAATTTGAACCAGAAATTCATTTATGTTTTCAAGGTAATCTTATGAGTACCTTCAGGTTCCAAATTGAGTGGATGATGAATTCCCAGGTTCCATCTTTTGTAGAACCAACATTGGCACTCATATATCAAGCCTCACAAACCTCTCTAAAATACTTCCAGCCTCTTAGTCTCATCTGTTTGTCAGCAAATGCTTTACAGAAGCATGGCCCTGACTGATAACATTACAGCTTTATCTTTCAATAATACCCTGGGTATTAGCCTAGTATTGTGGCTCTTCAGCCCTTTAAAAACTATTCTAGGAGCTGAAGAGAGAGCTCAGAGGTTAGAGATGCTTGCTTACAAAGCCAGTCAGCATAGATTTGATTTCCCAATGCACACATAAGACAGATGCATGAAGTGTTGCATGCATCTGGACCTTCTTTGCAGTGGCAGGAGGTCCTGGCATGCCCATTTCCTCTCTCTCACTCTCTCTACCTTCTCTTTTATTTGCTTCCTCTCTCCCCCCTTGCACATAGATAAATAAAAATATTTAAAAAGGGCTGGAGAAATTGCTCAGTGATTAAGGCACTTGCTTGCAAACTCTGATGACCTGAGTTTGATTCATCAGTGCCCATGCAAAACCAGATGCACAAAGTGGTGCATACATCTGGAGTGCATTTGAAGTGGCCAGAGGCCCTGTCATGCCCATTCTTTCCCTCTCTCTCTCTCTGCTTGCAAGTAAAATTTTAGAAAGTTTAAATTTTTTTTTAAATATTAAAAAAAGGCTATTTGGTGCCTTCAAAAATTTGTAGTAAAAAAATTAGAGTGGGCATGGAGATGTAGGCCAGTTGATAGAGTGCTTTCCTCGCATGAATGAAGCCTCTCTAGCATCAAATAACTGGGAGGTGATCTGCACACCTGCATTCCCAGCACTTAGTAGGAAGATCCAGAGTTCAAGGCCAGCATCAGCTACATAGTGAGTTCAGGGCCAACCTGAGGTACATGAGACCTTGTCTCACAAAGGAAATTTTAAATTTTATTATTTTAATACTTGCTTAAGCTTTTCCAGTGGTCCTCATGGGAATAATTAATTCACGTTACCAAATAGAAGAGGAAATTTTCTAATTTTTATTTAAAACCTCACTCACAAACAGATTAGATAGATGTTTCAGTGGTTAAGGCATTTGCCTGCAAAGCTAGCAACCTGGGTTCTATTCCCAAGTACCCATGTAAAAACCAGATGCACAAAGTGACATGACCTTCTGGAATTTGCTTGCAGTAACTAGAAGCTATGGCATACCCATTCTCTCACCCTCTTTCTCCTTAGAGAATAAATAAGCAACAACAACAACAATAACAACAACTCCTCAATAACTTTCTCCACTACCATTTTTTTTGTTTATTCTTATTTATTTGAGAATGACAGAGAGAGAAACAGGTAGAGAGAAAGAGAGAATGGACACACCAGGACTTCCAGCCATTGCAATCGAACTTCAGATGCATGCGCCCCCTTGTGCATCTGGCTAACGTGGGTCATGGGAAATCGCTCCTCGAACTGGGGTCCTTAGTCTTCACAGGCAAGCGCTTAACTGGTAAGCCATCTATCCAGCCCTCCACTACCATTTTTTGAGAATGAGTTTTTTTTTTTTTTTAGATTGGTTTCCAATGATTCCTTTATCTTAAATATAATCCATAAATTCAACATGAGTTTTGTTTTCAGATTAGAGTAGGTAGAGTGGTAGTTGGTTTAGTGGTTAATCACAAGAATCTCTATTACTAAAAAGTTCCTTGAGTTGGAATACAAATTCTGCCACTTTACTGGGTGACATTTGATATTTTGTATAATGGCATTGAACATCTAGGTTATTATCTGTAAAATGCAGAAATCACAATGCTTTGAAGCAATTTAATGACAGAGCCACAAATCAAACTCAGCATAGTCTCCAAAATTAGAATTTAAAAGTTTCAAAAAACGTAGCAAAAGATTATTTGCTCTATAGTGATAGCAGTAAACACACACCTGAATATATCTTTCTCATGTTCAATGATCAGTGATGACTCTATTCAGTGAACTCATCTTTGCAATTCAACTAACCTACCAATCACTATATGCATCTTGCTTCTGTAATTCAGTGGTTACAGAATTCTATAACTCAATAGAGTAAGCACATTGCTATTAAACATATTGAATGTTGTCTGACTCCATGGAATCTACCAGTAACCAAACCCCGTGCTTCACCAAAATACAAATAAGATAAATACTTCCTTTCCTCATAATTGTGCCTGATCTTATTAGCTTACTACTGTAAAATAAGTTCATCTTTGTGTGTTTATTTTTGGTATTGTATGGTGGTGTGGTCTTCAACAATTAGGATGGTACCATTGAAATCATTTTTGAAGACTTGTACAGCAACATCTTTGATCACAGATCACAGGAGTACTCACTGGGTTCCTTGATGCCCCAGTTCCATTTATCCTTCAGAACTGCTGCTTCAGAATCCAGCAGTGATCCAATATTTTTGACTAGCTCCAGTGAGCATTGACTGATGAATTATTATATTTTTATAATAAAGTTTTAGCAAGTTAAACCTCATGGCCTAAACCATTAGATTTAGTTCTTTGGGCAAGGGAGTTAGGACTAGTTCATTGTTATGCAGTAAATCCAGGGGCTTACACTCTGCCCTTCATGGTAGAGATGCTGTTCTGCACCCTGGTCCTATACACTTTAAGATGTTCTTAGCTGGAATATTTGTCATGGTTTAGGTGACTGTCTTATATACTATGTGGTATTTAGTAGCACCCATAGTTCTATGCAGATGATGCCACCAACACACACACTTATAATGCCACTATGTCTGTAGACATGGTCAAATGTTTGAGTACCATAGTAATCCATTTCCAGGTAAAACCTTGAGTTGCAGATGGTAGTGTCCATCATTATGGGAGGATGAAGCTGACATCACATCAACAGGGAGGAAGAAGAAAGGGATCAATTTTGATAATTCAATCTTTTGATATACAAGCATACCATCTGGTAATTAACTTTGCCTTTTGGTATAAGATTATTTATCACTTTTATTGTGGAGGTATACTATTTTATAAACATATTTTCCACTAAATATATGTTTGCTTTTGTCTATGTATTCAAAATCTTGTTTTATACATTGCCTTCAATGGTTGTATTTCTTTTGCATATGTTGTAGTTGCCTTCTGGTTGTTTAGGTAAAGCACCTGACCAAAAACAGTTGATAGGAGGAAAGCTTTCATTTTCGCTTACAAATTTGAGGGGAAGTTCATGACAGCAGAGGAAAACATGGCATGAGCAGAGACTGGACATCACCTCCTTGCCATAGCAGGTAGAGAACAGTAGCAGGAGAGTGAGCTAAGTTCTGGAAAGGGGAAACTGGCTATAAAGATGCCAAGCTCACCCTCAACAATGCACTTCCTTGAGCAAAGCTGCACCATGTAAATTTCCATAAGCTTGGGACCAAATCTTCAGAACATGTGAATTTATGAGGGACATCTTATTTAAACCAGCAAATTCTGCCCCTGACCCCATAAATGATGATAATCAATGATGCAAAATGCCATTCAATCTGACTTTTAAAGTTACCATAGTTTTCACAATCTCAACACTGTTCAAATATCCCCCGTCTTGGCACAGAATAAAGATTCATAATGCAAGAGATGGAATTGCAAAGGAAGACTGAATCAATGCACGATCTAAAATAAACAACCTAAATATCAAATCCTGGAGCTCCAAGTCTAACAACTGAACCTGTGACAAATTCTCTGGGGTTCCAATTCTGTCTCTCCAACTGGGCTGCAGTTACAGCTTAGGAAAATTCCATCCAAAACCAGCAGACTTCCTTGACAGCTGTCCAATACTCTTGGTATCTTCAAAATATCACGAGATCTCCATTGCAACCAACAATTCATACTCATGGCTCTACCATGCCTCCACACAGGAACTCAAACAACCCTGCTCCACTTTGTCCATTGGCCATTTCCAATAAACAAAGTTCATTGCAAATCCAATAATCCTGTCTTTCCTGCATTTGTTATATTCCCATAGTACCAGGTAGACTATATATGTTAATCCAGCCTACTATGAAGAGCAGGAAAACTCAACATTTTGGCCCCTACTTTCAAAAGATTCAACATTCTCCTGCTGTAGCAGTGAAAACAGCTGGCCCAATGATGGTATTCTCTCAAACAATTACAGCTACAGTGGCTGGAGTTTTCAGCCAGAATTTTCATTTTTTCTTTTTTGAAGCAAGCCCAACAGACTGGCCTTTTTATAATGAGCAACAGTAAGAGAGAGATAATTGGTGCACCAAGGCCTCCAGACACTATAATTGAACTCTAAATGCATTCACCACCTTGTGCATGTGTGCAACCTTGCACATGTGTCACCTTGTGTGTCTACCTTATATGAGATATAGCAGGTCAAACGTGGGTCTTTAGGCTTTAGAGGCAAGTGCCTTAACCAGCAAGCCATCTCTCCAGCCCTGAACTTTCTTTTTTTTTTTTTTTTTTCTGTGCCATTTTTCTCTGCTCACACCTGTCCATTTCTTCTAAAGTCACCATCACTCAAGTTCTCAAGACATGTGAAGAGCTCAGCTAGCTTCTCATACAAACTATCTCCAGCCCAGCTTGGACAAAGCTTTTTCTTCCCCTGATAAGCAAAGCCTACATATGCCACAATCATTTCTGTATTTTTACCTTGTAAACTCTTAGCAGAATAGTCTATCAAACCCTGCTTTTAAGCAATCCATCACTTAAGCCAAGGTTAATCCTTCTATCTTCCTCCCACAAAGAAATTCAAGAAAGCCAAATGCCAGTCAATTTTCTAACATCAATGACCTCACTCCTGGTACCAATTACTTGCCATAGTTATCTTCTCATTGCTAGTATAAAGCATCCAACTAAAAGTACTTGATTTGAGGAAAGTTTTTATATTGTCTTACAGTCCTAAGGGGAGCTTCCTGGTTGCAGGGGAAAAGAGAGGCTAGATATAATCTTGCCATAATAGGTGGAAAACAGTAGCAGGAAAGTGATCTGAGTTCTAGTGAAAGGAGCTGGCTTTAACACTGCTAATCCCACCACCATCAACAAACCTCTTCCAGCAAGCCTTCACCTCCCAAATTGCCATCAGCTTGAGACCAAGCATTCAGAAAACATGAATTCATGGGGGATATATGACTCAAACCATCATAACATATATAAGGGATTTTGACACATAGTTCTAGAAACTCTCTGATGAGTCCAAGTAGACCCTGTGGTAGAGGTTAATTTAGCCAGAAAGAACAAATAAGTCTTTCTAGGCACCCTACAAAACCTATGTGCACATTCCTTGTTCAATGTCTGTTGCCCAGAATTTAGTTACCTTCCATCCTGATTGAAACAAAATCATAATAGAATCATGCAAATCAGGGGCCAGAGAGATAGCTCAATGCTTAAAGGCACTTGTTTGAAAAGCCTGATGAGAGGTTTGATTCCCCAGTACCCAAGGAAAGCCAGATGCACAAAATGGTGCATGCATCTGGAGTTGGTTTGCAGTAGCAAGAGGCCCCAGTGTGCTCATCTTTTCTCTCTCAAAGTAAATAAAAATATATTTAAAAACTCACCAAGTGAGAATAAAACTCCAATGTCTATGAGCAAGCCACATTGGCCCTGCATGATGAATGGCACCTGTGGGGCAGAGGTGAGGTGTCTGTGACAATCTTTCCTACAGCATTGACTGAATAGGTAGGACCAAATGGGAAACAATCAAGAAAAGACTGATTTCTCTGTAACCTCAGTACAGGACAGCTATGAATACCAGCTTTACCACTATTCAATCAATCAACATGAACTCCACTGAACAGACTTTTTCAAGCCAGTCAACCAGTGTCAGCACTGAGCTTTGAAATGTTACCCACCAAACCAATTAATAGCCATGTCACCTGGGCTTCTGCAAGTCTGGCATCTGGAAAGCCCTGACCTTTAACCCCTGGCTTCCCTAAACTCTGTGTGAGGTCATTGTGTGCTCCACTCAGAATCTGAAGGAGCAAATATAGCTTTGCCTTCTTATTTCAGATGTCAGTGGGTGGTCTAATCACACATGCCTGTGGCTTCTGTAAATTTTTTTTTTTTTTTTTTGTGAATACTTTCCCAAGTACTGTGTGATTTTGTTCCCTTGTACCTGTGTGAATGCTATTAAACAAGGAAAGTTAATTCTATAACTTTCCTTACAAATAACTTTCCTGCTGGTTTTCTTTGTCATTTAGTTTTATTTGGTCAAATTTTGATCCAAGAGGTGAGACACTTCAAAATCATATCAACCTATAAATTAATTTAGGAAGTATGGTAGTTTGAATTATGTCCCCCAGTAGACTCAAATGTTTTATTAAAGCTGTAACTTGGATTTCTAGCTGCCTGGATGGAAGAGGTGTCACTGTGGGAGGGTCCTGGGGTCCAGCACTAAGGGGCTGCTGGGGGACAGATCTGAATTCCAGCCTAAAGGAATGCAGAGAGCTAGAGTTCTGCCAGGGGTTCTGGTGTGTGTGCTTGCTTTTGGTGGTGCGGGTGGTGGTTTCTTCTCTCTGTGCTGTGCATGGATCTGCAAAAGGGGGCCAGATTCTTCCACCCTTCCCCTGGATCTGTAAACCTGAAATAAATATCATTCTTCCCATAAACTGTGTCTGGTTTGGAAGTGCATCCCAGAAGCTGGAGTTGACTCTGACAAGAAGCATCGAAGTCTTCATAATATAGTGCTAACTACTAGCGTCTTTTCATTGACTCCAGATTTTTTTTCTTGATGTAGGATTCATGTAAATACTTTGTTAATGTTTTCATAAATTTGTGTTATTATGAGAGAACTAATATAATTTTGTGTGTTTAACAGATTATTATCGATACACTGCTATTTTACTATATAATTTAAAATTTTTATTAGTATGACTTTTTGAGCATTTTATACTTGATTGGTTTTAGTAGACTCATACTACCCAGAGATTTACTTATTCCCAGAATTACAAGGCAACATCTCACTTACTTAAAGCCATGTCATTCTTGGAGTATTATTTATTGAATACTTGGAAGAATTTTTTTTTGTTTTATCTTTATTTATTTATTTTAGAGTGAGAGTGAGAGAGAGGGAGAGGGGGGGAGAGAGAGAGAGGAAGAGAGAAAGAATGGGTGCACCAGGGCTTCCAGCCTCTGCAAATGAACTCCAGACGCATGTGTTCCCTTGTACATCTGGCTAACGTGGGTCCTGGGGAATTGAGCCTCGAATTGGGATCCTTAGGCTTCACAGGCAAGTGCTTAACCACTAAGCCATCTCTCCAGCCCAAGAATTTTGATTTATTTCAGTAAGCATGGTTGCACGCCTGTGTATAAACATAGGAAGTTTGGGTTAACAGTGGACCCCTTATATAGTGGCACTCCCATAAGACTACTACAGTGGAGCCTAATAGTGTCTATGACCTAGCTGCTGCATAGTGTAACATTGCTCACATATTTGTGGTTATATGAGGTAGACAAACCCACGCTGGCAGTTATTAAAAGACAGAACATGCAATTACAGCACATGTTACTTGGTGGTCAGTATGTTACTGGTTTGTGTATTTACCACACTGTATTACATGTCATTTCAGAATGAACCCCTTCTCTTTACACATTTTAATTTAATTTAATTTATTTATTTGACAGAGAAAGAAGGAGAGAGAGAGAATGGGTACTCTAGGGTCTCCAGCCACTGCAAATCAACTCCAGATGCATGTGCTCTCTTGTGCATCTGGCTTACATGGGTCCTGGGGGATCGAACCTGGGCCCTTTGGCTTTGCAGGCAAATGCCTTTATCACTAAGCCATCCCTCCAGCCCACTTTACACATTTTAAAAGTTTGAAACCCAAGCCTCACAAGGCACCATTCTGCATCAGAAGCAGCTCCATACATCTCACATTTCCATATTGTACATTGAAATGTTGCCTCTTACGTTTGCTTAGAAATTGTGCTAATCTGTTCATTATGGTCATAGGAACCAAGAAACGTCTCGTACATGTTTAGTATGTGATAGGTTATGCCATCTAGGTTTTTTTCTGCTCCCTCCTTCTTCCACAATATTCTATGAGCCTTGGAGGGCATAATAGAAATGTTTCCCTTAATGTACTTTCACCAACCTTTTATTTTCAACTTTATTGAATTTTGTGTCTTCTCAGTGTCTATTGCTATCTCCATAGAGAAGCTTCTCTGGCTAGCAGTGAGAGCAGCACTAACATTCTTTCTACTACTTCCTCTGCAATGTTCCTTTCTAACAGGTGTAATAGAAATGACTTGTCCATGGGCTGGAGAGATGGGTTAGTGGTTGAGGCACTTGCCTGAAAATCCAAAAGACCCAGGTTCTATACCCCAAAACCCATGTGAGCCATATGCCCAAGGTGGCACATGCATCTCGAATTTGTTTGCAGTGGCTAGAAGCCCTGGCACGCCCATTCTCTCTCTCTTCCTCTCATAAATAAACAAGTAAATGAATAAATAAATGACTTTCCCAGTGCTAGACATTACACTTTTTCTTCTTTTTGTCACTTTGGTGAGGCTTGGGTTTCAAACTTTCATTACCATTTGTGAAAAGAAGCTTCTCTTTTCTTTCAGTGTAGAGATCTTTCACTTCCTTGGTTAGGGGATAGTCTAAGGTATTTAATTTTTTATGGTTATTGTGAATGGGAATATTTTCTGATTCCTTTCTCAGTATGTTGTCATTAGTATATAGGCAGATTGCTGCTTTTTGTGTTAATTTTTAATCTATACACTTTACTGAAAGTGTTTATCAGCTCTAGTTTTCTGATAGAGTTTTTAGGTTCTCTTAAATACAGAATTATATCATCTGCAAATAAGGATAGTTGAACTTCCTTTTCAATTTATACCCATTTTTTTCTTCTCTTGTCTTATCACTATAAGACTTCAGATAGCAGTGGGAGAGTGGGGAACCTTGTCTTCTTCTAGGTCTTACCAGGAATGTTTCAAGTTTTTATTGGCTTTAAGTGTGTCAAATATAACCTTTATTATGTTGAGATATGATCCCTTTATCCATAATCTCTGCAAATTTTTACCATGAAGGGACAAGGTATTTTTCTCAAAGGCCTTTTATGCATCTATTGAGATGCTCATGTGATTTCTGTCCTTAAGTCTGTTTATGTCATGTATTACATTTCTGATTGCTTTATTTTGAACCTTCCCCGCATTGCTGACATAAAACCCACATGTTCCAGATGGATGTTGTGATCTTGAATTCTACTTCCCAAGTATTTTATTGATTGTTGTATCTATGTTCTTCAGGGTTATGGTTCAGTATTTTTCTCTTTTTTATATGTTGCTGTCTTGTTTGGCCATCAGTGCAATGCTGTTTTGTTTATATAGGAGTTAGTGAACATTTTTTTGTTGTTGTTGCATTAGTGGAATAACTTCACAAGCAGTGCTTTCAGTTCTTCTACAAAGGTTTGATAGAATTCTGTAGTGAACTAATTTGGCCTAGACTTTTTTTAGTTGGGAGATTTTTGATCACTTCTTCAAGCTTATTCTGTATTTTAGATCTAATTCCTTCTTTATCTACTCTAGGTTTAACTTTAATATATCATATGTGTCAAGAAATTCATCCATTTCTTCTGAATTTTCCTGTCAGTGGAATGCAGTTTTTGAAATATGTCCTAATGATGCTCTTGATGTCATGGTTATCTGTTGTAATGTCATCTTTTCATCTTTTTACAAAAAACTCATCAATTAATTTAACAGAGAAAGAGGAAGAGAGAGAGAGAGAGAGAGAGAGAGAGAGAGAGAGAGAGAGAGAGAGAGAGAGAGAGGGAATATGGATGCACCAGGGCATCCAGCCACTGCAAACAAACACCAGATGCATGTGTTCCCTTGTGCATCTGGCTAATGTGGGGCCTGGGGAATCCAACCTGGGTCCTTTGGCTTTGCAGGCAAATACCTTAACCACTAAGCCAGCCCTCCAGCCCTCCTTTTCAACTTTAATAATACTAGTGTCTTCTCTATCTTTCTTTTGATTAATTTGGCTAAAGGTTTGTCAATCTTACTTATTTTTGAACAGTAAACTCTTTGTTTTGTCAATTCTTTTGTTTCCTTAATTTTCTTTTCTTTGATATTTTTCCTGACCTTGATTATTTCTTTCCTTCTGTTACTTTTTGGGTTGATTTGTCATGTTGTTCAAAAAAACTTAAGCTGGATCATTAAGTTATTTATTTGGAATCTCTCTATTTTTTTTAATGTGGACATGTAGAACTATAAACTTGTATCATAAGATAGCCTTTATTGTGCCCCATAAGTTTTGGTAAATTGTATTTTCAATTTCACTCAATTCTTGCTTTTTTTTTTTCATTTCCTTCTTGATTTATTCAATAGTGCTTTCAATGTTCAAAAGTGTGTTGTTCAATCTTTAGGAGTTTTTATATTTTATGTAGGATTTTTTTTTTGGTTGTTGATTCTTAGTATCTTCCTTCCTTCCTTGCTTCTTCCCTCCCTCTCTCCCTCTTTCTTCCTTCCTTCCTTCCTTCCTTCCTTCCTTCCTTCCTTCCTTCCTTCCTTCCTTCCCTCCCTCCCTCCCTCCTTCCCTCTCCTCTTTCTTTCTTTCTTTCTTTCTTTCTTTCTTTCTTTCTTTCTTTCTTTCTTTCTTTCTTTCTTTCTTTCTTTCTCTAGATTACCATTAGATTACTGATAGTGAGGTATTGAAGCCAACCACTACTATTAAGTTATGATTTATCTTTGACTTTATATAGGATAGATTTTGTTTTTGTAAAAGTAGGTGAACCTGTGTTGGGTATGTATATGTATAGAATTGTAATGTACTATTGTTAAATTACCTCTGTGTTCACTATGAAGTGAATTTCTTTACCTCTTCTGATTAGTTCTGAATTAAAGTCTGTTTTCAGTGATTATAATACCCATACCTTCCTGTTTCCTAGTTTTCTTTCCCTGGAATATTTTTTTTCTATTCTTTTGCCCTATGGTAATATTTGTTTTTGCTTGTGGCATCAGTTTCTTGAAGGCAGCAAAAGGATGTATTCTGGTTTTTTAAAAAATAACTTTATTAACAACCTCCATACATATAGACTATATAGCATTAACATAATCCCCTTCTACTACCTTCCTTTGTCCCATCCCTTTATCTCCTCCAATGAATCTCTTATTTACAGCCACTGTCTCTTCTATTGTCATTTTTTTCCTCCTGTTATTCAGTCTTGTGCAGGTAGCGTCAGCCACCATGAGGTCATGAATGCCATGACCATTTTGAGCCTGGAAAAACATATTTGCAAAGCCTTCCTCCTTTTCTTTTGGCTCTTACATTCATTCTGCTACCTCTCCAGCCCTAAAGGTTTTTGCTTTTTTTATACTACTCGTATAATGTTCTCTTTCTTGTATGACCATAATTCAGAATTTGATCTTTTCAAGGGGTTGCATCTTTTTCTCATGCTCCATTCATATGTTTGTTTGAACTTCTTTTAGGTTTAACTAATCCAGTTCCTCTTCCTTGTCCTTAAGGCTTGATATTCTGTCTACTTCTTCATTCATACACTCAACTGGTGAAAATATCCATGGAGTTATTGTTTGACTTGTTGTATTTTTCATTTTCAGCTTTATTTCAGCTTGGTTTTCCTTCGTGATTTCACTTTGTTAAATTCCATGATCATATCCACACTTGATTTCCTCATCTCTTAAAAAAATTTTTTTTTATTAATTAGTTTTGTATTCAGCAAATACAGTCCATTGGGTACCATTATTAGGCTCATCCATTACCTATCCCTCCCCTTGGCTCCTCCTTGTTGAGGTATATGGGTCATGCATTGTAGAGTTAGCCCACAGTTATGGGTAGGATAAATGTCTCTGCATATCATGACCCAACATGTGGCTCTGACATTTTTTCCGCCCCCTCTTCCACAAAATTTCCCTGAGCCATGTTGGGTTCATTTTTGGTCTGCTTCAGTGATGAGGTGTTGGGGGCCTCTGAGGCTCTGGCTCTCTGATTTGGTAGTAGTTAATTTTTCTCTGTGTTGGTCTCCTTTACCCTTGTGCTGGTACCCAGTTCAGCAGGAAAATAGCACCCATGCTTGTTTTGCTAATTTTTCTTAGTTTCAGCCAGGGCCCTTTTGAGGTATGATGGAGTAGCTCTCTCCTTAGGATCTACATCTATCTGAAAAAGAGAAGCAGATTCTCCAACAGAGAGTAAGTTAGCACCAGGATAAATGAGATAACCCTTACTTTTTTTTTTATAGAGAATTTAATAGGTATAGGCCCTCTTGTAGCCCATTATTGATGGTAGCTTGATAATAGAGAGTGAGCTTATGTTTGGATAAGGTTCTGACTTGTTTCCCAGCTCCAGTTATGGGTCCTGTACCACTGAGGGGGTCAGTTAGTCAAATCAAGAGCAGTTGGTTCCCCACCATGGCTGTGTGCCATTATTGCACTTGTGTGGGCATTATGACAGGTTATTTGCTGCTAAGTAGGTTAGACCATGAGTTGCTTGGACAGATATTAGTCATTCTTCCCAGTCACCCATGTAGCACCTTCTGGCACTAGACGTGCTGACTGTCTGAGGACTGACTCTCTTCCTCCTTCCAGCCATGCCATTTCATCTTACGTGTCGACCACATAAGGTGTCTTCAGCAGTATGATTTCCTCATTTCATCTAGATGTTTGTTTCATCTTTTAACTTATTCTGGATTTCAAGTAAGTGTCTTTAAACTGGAGAGAGGCTGAGCCATCTCTCTAGCTCCTTTTTTATGATTTCTATGCATGTATTTATTCATGCATTCCTTGAGTAATTTGTACATATTTATAATCATTCTTTTGAGATTTTTTTTTCAGCACTTTCCTCTAGGCAGCTATCCTGGGTGTTTTTTGCTATGGGTTTGGTATACTTGGGAGGGGGTGGATATTGGTTTAGCCTTTCATGATATGTCAAGACTTACACATCTGAAGATAGCACATTGGTTAAGTCTTTCTGGCAGATCTGTGTTGAATAGTTGTAATAGTGATTCTTATTTCTTTATGTCTTTTGTCTTCTTTGTTGTGATTGGGGTTCAGTTTTGGGGGTCCTTCGTACTGCTTTGTGGATGTGGTGGTCTAAATTTACTTGCAGCTGTGCTGAAACTTATACTGGGCTCTATGCCCAAATGGGAGAAGTTTGGTGACACTCATCATGTAGGAAAGAGAATTATTGAAGGGAATCTGAATGCTGGATCTTAGCTGGGGTAATAGCCCCAATGGAGAGCACATTTAAGACACAGGATTACTAACTGAATGCAGCTGCTAGAACTTAAGCACTTTGTACCAACTGGCCCTCAGTCAAGATGGCATGTTCTGGGCACCATGTGGGGTGAATGGGACAGGGTTTTGAAAACTGTTCAGATGCTGGAACTTATGGGAGCACTTTCCAGGTAAGTTGGCAGGTCCTGTGGGCACTGGGGATGAAGGAGAAAGAATTAACAAAACGTACTGTTCAAGAGGAGTTTGTAGGTTCCTTGCACTGTATGGTAGGAAGGGGACAGGATTCCTGAAGGAAGCTGTCTGCTGTAAATCAATTGTGTTGCTGTCTCAGACAAGGTGGCAGACTCCATTTCTTCAATGCCTGATGCAGGGGAGAATGAACCACTCTTATTTAACATTTTGTTTTTGAAAATTCTAAAGTCTAGACAAGGCAAATACACAAAAAGATAAAGTAAGAATATGCTGGAAGAAATGGGGCCTTCCACCTTGTCTGAGACAGCAACACATTTAATGATGCACCTGAAAGCCTTGGAAAAATAAGAGCAAACCAAACCCAAAATTACCAGACAAAAAAAATAAATAATTGTCAAGGCATAAATCAAAGAAATATTAATGCTGAAAACAATTAAAAGAACTAATGAAGCAAAGAGTTGATGCTTTGAAAAGATAATGCTGCCAAACCCTTAGCCAAATTAACCAAAATAAAGTGAAAACCCTAATCAGTACTATTAGAAATGAAAAAGGAGGCAGTTTGACTGATACCAATGACATCAATATAGTTATAAAGGCATACTTCAAAGCTGGAAAATGTAAGAAATGGATGAATTTATAGATACATATGATCAACCAAAGTTAAACAAAAATGTGATAATTTAAACAGATCTATAGCCAACAGTGAGACTGAAGTGGTAATAAAAGAATCTCCCAAACTAAAAATGTCCAAGTCCAGACAGGTTCACAAAGGAGAATAGAAGCAGATATCACTGATTCTCAAATTATTGCATAGAAGAGAAGAGTAAGGAACACTCCCTAAATCCTAGCATGATGCCCGCATTACACAAATAGCAAAAACAGATGGTGTACAACTAAAAACCATAGACCTATATTCCTAATGGGCACCATCACACACTTTTTTTTTTTTTTTTTGAGGTAGAGTTTCACTCTAGTCCAGGCTGACCTGAAATTCACTATGTAGTCTCAGGGTAGCCTTGAACTCATGGCGATCCTCCTACCTCTGCCTCCCGAGTGCTGGGATTAAAGGCGTGCGCTACCACACCCAGCCTCATCACAGAACTTCTTGATAGAATACTTGCAAAGTAATTTCAAGAACATGTAAAAAAAGATCATTCATCTTGATAAAGTATGCTTTATTCCAGAGATGTAGAGATGGTTAAACATATGTAAAACAATAAATGAAATTCATCATAAAAATAGACTCAAGGATGGAAATCACATGATCATCTCAAAAGATGCAAAAAGAGTCTTCAGCAAAATCCAACATCCCTTAATTATAAAATCACTAGAAAGAGCATGGATGGAGGAAACATACTTCAACATAATAAATCGATACTCAATATCTTGCTAAATGGAGAAAATTTGTAAGTATTTCTAATTAAGATCTGGAATAAGATGAGGATGCTTACTATTTCCACTATTTAGTATAGTGCTTGAAGGATTAGCTAGAGCAGTAAGACAAAGGAAAGAAAAGGGACCCAAATTGAAAAGGAAGAAATCAAACTATTCTTACTTGCAATTGATATAATTCTATATATAGGAGAGCCTAAAGACTCCCATCAGAAAACATAAACAGGATACAAAATCAGCATACAAACTTTTCTGGTTGGGCTGGAGAGATAGTTTAGTGGTTAAGGCACTTGCCTGCAAAGCCAAAATACCCAGGTTCAACTCCCCAGGACCCATATAATCTAAGCCAAATGCACAAGGTGGTATATGTGTCTGGAGTTTGCAGTGACTAGAGGCCCTGGCATGCCCATTTCCTTTCTTTCTCTCAAAGTAAATTTAAAAAAATTAACAATATGGGACAAAAAATCAGTGCTCTTCTCATATAACAATGGCCAATATCTGTTCAAGCAACTCATGGTCTAACCTACTTACAAGTTCAATAGTGGCACACAGCCATGGTGGGGAACCAACTGCTCTTGATTTGACTAACTGATCCCCTCAGTGGTATGGGACCCATAGCTGGATCTGGGAAACAAGTCAGAACCATATCCAAACATTAGCCCACTCTCCAATATCAAGCTACCATCAATAATGGGCTACAAGAGGGCCTACACCTATTAAACTCTCTATAAAAAAGTAAGGGTTATCTCATTTATCCTGGTGCTAACTTACTCTCTCTTGGAGAATTTGCTTCTCTTTTTCAGATAGATGTAGATCCTAAGGAGAGAGCCACTCCATCATACCTCAAAAAGGCCCTGGATGAAACTAAGAAGAATTGGCAAAACAATCAAGAGTGCTATTTTCCTGATGAACTGGATACCAGCACAAGGGGGAAGGAGACCAACACAGATAAAAATCAACTCCTACCAAATCAGAGAGCCAGAGCCTCAGAGGCCCCCAACACCTCATCACTGAAGCAGACCAAAAATGAACCCAACATGGCTCAGGGAAATTTTGTGGAAGACGGGGCGGAAAAAATGTCAGATCCACATGTTGGGTCATGATATGCAGAAACATTTATCCTACCCATAACCGTGGGCTAACTCTACAATGCATGACCCATATACCTCAACAAGGAGGGGCCAATGGGGAGGAGGTAGGTAATGGATGAGCCTAATAATGGTACCCAACGGACTGTATTTGCTGAATACAAAACTAGTTAATAAGGAACAACTAAAAAAACAATGGCACATACTGAGAAAGAAATAAAGGAACCAGTCCCACTCAGAACAACCAAGAAGAAATTAAATATCCCACAGTATCCCTAACAAAGGATTGAAAGACTGCTACAATGAAAACATTAAAACCCTGAAAAAAGAACTTGAGGAAGACATCAGAAGACAGAAAGATCTCTCATGCTGATAGGTTGGAAGAATTTACATTATGAAAATGGCTATCCTATCAAAAGCAGTATACGGCAATATTCAATGCAATTCCAATGACACTTTCAGTTCCATTCCTTATAGAAATAGAAAAAGGTAATCTCAAAATTCACATGCAAGCACAAAAGACCCCAGATAGCCAAAGTGATCCTAAGCAAAATGAATATGTCTGGAGATATCACTGTACCTGATTTCAAGTTATATTAAAGAAACACGGTAATGTAAATAGCATGGTATTGGCACAAAACAAACACACGGATGAATGGAATAGAAAGAAGACACAGGTATAAATCCATCTAGCTACTGATTTTTTTAGACAAGGATTCCAAAAATATTTACCAGAGAACAAACAGCCTTTTCAGAGTCCAAAGCCCTAAACACTAAGCCATTGGCCCTTTCCACAAACAGCATTTTCAAACTGATTATCTGCTTATAGAAGAATGAAACTCAAGCCTCATTTCTCACTATTCACAAAAATAAGCTCCAAGTGAATCAATGACTTCAATGTAAGCCCTGTGAAATTTCTAGAGAGCCGGGCATGGTGGTGTACCCCTTTAACCTCAGCACTTGGGAGGCAGAGGTAGGAGGATCATCATGAGTTCAAGGCCACCCTGAAGACTACATAATGAGTTCTAGGTCAGCCTGGGCTAGAGTGAAACCCTACCTTGAAAAACCAAAAAAAAAAAAAAAAAAAATCTCTACAGAAATAAAATAAGGGAAACACTTTAACAATATGGGTATAGAGAAGGATTTTCTGAGTAGGACCCAAATTGCTCAGGATAAAAGGAAAACAATCAACAAAAAGAACATCATGAAACTAAAAAGCTTTTGTACAGGATTGGTATGTTTTTATGTATTTTTAGTCTTTTATTTTGGTAGTTCTCATATGAAATCTGTATTATTTTAATACCCACTTCAGCTCACATCAAAGCTTCATGTAATTAAAAATATATAATTTCTCATTTTTTCTAAATTTTTTATTTATTTGAGAGCGACAGACACAGAGAGAAAGTCAGGTAGAGGGAGAGAGAGAGAATGGGCGCACCAGGGCTTCCAGCCTCTGCAAACGAACTCCAGACGCGTGCGCCCACCTGTGCATCTGGCTAACGAAGGACCTGGGGAACTGAACCTCGAACCGGGGTCCTTAGGCTTCACAGGCAAGTGCTTAACCGCTAAGCCATCTCTCCAGCCCAATTTCTCATTTTTTTTCCTGCACGTGCCATATTCTTTTGTGAGTATTGTAGGACATTATTCAAATTTGTTCTAATGTTTTTACCTTTTCAAAAAATCAGAATTGGGCTGGAAAGATGGCTTAGCAGTTAGTGCTTGCCTATGAAGCCTAAGGACCCTGGTTCAAGGCTTGATTCCCCAGGACCCACATTAGCCAGATGCACAAGGGGGCACATGCGTCTGGAGTTCGTTTGCAGTGACTGGAGGCCCTGGCGCACCCATTCTCTTTCTCTCTCTCCAGCCCTCCTCTGCCTCTTACTCTCTTTGTCTGTCGCTCTCAAATAAATAAATAAAAACAAACAAAAAAAATTAAAAATTCAGAATCAAGGCATATATTCTATATTTATTATATATGGACATATTTCGTATGTAAACAACACATGTTGGTACCATCTTTTCCGTCATCCCTTTTCTGAAGAGTTCTTCCTGGTTGGGAATGCAGGTCAACCCCATTGGAATTGTGGGCCATGCACTATGGGGCGGGTGGAGGCAATGTCTCTGTGCAAAATGTCTCAACTTCTGGCTCTAACAATCTTTCTGGCCCCTCTTCTGCAAAATTCCCTGAGTAATTCTGGGAGCATTTTAAGTCCACTTCAGTGGTGGGCTTTTAGGAGCCTCTGGATCTCTGGTTTGGTAGGAGTTGAGGGTCCTCAGTATCTATCTCCATCACCTTTGTGCTGATATCAGATTCACTAAGAAAGCAGCACTCTTACTCATTTTCCTAATTCCTCTGTGGTTTCACCTGGGCCTGGGGTGGAGTGCACTGGGTCGTTTATCTCCTCAGATCCAGCTCCTGTCTGAAAAAAAGAGAAGCAGATTCTCTAATGGAGAATGAAGTCAGAACCAGCTAAATGCGACAACCATTATTAATCTAGAGAGAATTAAAAGGGTGTAGACCCTCTTATATTTTAAGGTTAGTGGGAACTTGACAGTGGAAACCAAAATCATTATCTGGATATGATTCTGACTTGTTTTCTAGTTCCAGATATGGTTTCCTTTCCACAGAGTGGATCTGTTAGCCAATTCAAGAGCAGTACCCACCTGCTGAGTGCCACTATTGCACTTGTGTGAGGTTGTGTCAGGTTGTTTGCTTCTGAGTCACTTAGACTTTTAGTTGCTTGGACAGATGTTGGCCACTTTCCCCCAGAAGCTCATGTAGCACCTTCCAGCACTAGATGGGCTAATTGTCTGGGGATTGGCTTTCCTCTGGATTCCAACCAGGCCTCTCCATACAACTTGGGCTGATCCAGGATAGGAACTGTAGATGAGTGAGATCATGCAACAGTTGTCTTTCTGTGATTGTGTGAGTTCACTTAGAATGATCTGTTCCTAGTTCTACCATTTTTCTAGAAATGTCAATGTGTCATTTTTCCTTACTGCTGAGTAGAATTCCATTGTGTAGAAAAAACATCTTATTTATCCATTCAGCCAATGATGGGCACCTGGGTTGATTCCAGTTTTTTATCAAGACATATATTCTTAATCTTCACATTAACTGACTGCTTTGTTTTGTGTCTACAGTGAGCTATCTTTTCCATTTACCAATATTTTCTTTGTCTGACTAAAACTCCCAGCTCTGGAAGTTAGAAGTATGAAATGAAGTTGTCAGTTTGGAGAGCAGTACTTTCTGACAGACCTAAGAAAAATCCTTTCTTGTCTCTTCCTAGGCTCTGGGCATCCTTTTCTGACAGCTTTCCCATGTGCTTTGTTTTAGAGATGCACCACTCTAACAATGTGTGGTCTAGTCGAATGTTCCTTTTTTTATGAAACTGGTCAGATTGGATAATGTCCTATCTGAAGACTTATTTTAACTTGACTTTTTCTGTAAAGACCTTATCTCTTAACTAGGTTTAAATACTAGGGGCTAAGACTTCATCACATCATTTTTGGAGACATAATTTAACCCATAACATGTATATTACCAAAGCTGAATAATACACTAGAAGGACTGGGGCACAGCTCAGTAAGTAGAGCATTTGCTGGGCAAGCCTGTGAACATGAGTTCAGATCTCCAGCAACCACATACATGGCAGGCATGGTGGAGGATGGACTGGAATTCCAGGGCCAGGGAGGCAAAGACAGGCAATATTTAGGGCAAGCTGGTTAGCTAGACTAGCCAAATTGGTGTACTTTGGGTTAAAGTGAGGGACTTTGCAAGGTGGAGAGCAATTAAGGAAGACAACTGAAGTTTGCCTCTGGACTTCACATGTATGCACCCAAAAGCAGAATGCATTCACACATGCACGTACATATAACATACATATGTATGTACATGTAAAAGAAACCTAGAACAATAATACTAGAAGTATACTATGTTGTAGAAGTAGGAAACCATGTTATATATATATATAATATATTTATATATATATATAGTTTATATATATATATAGTTTATATATATATATATATATTTTTTTTTTCCTTCCAGTATGGCACAAATTTTAGTCATTGGATATCCCAACAGTATTCTGAACACCATACTCAATGGAGTTGTCTATGAGGCTTCTACTTTTTAATAAATCAAAAATAATCCTTTCCAGCCAAACTGTAGAACAATGTCATCGATCTCTGGTGACAGTTGCCATTTTTAAGCCCCAAACTAGCTTTCCTGGCCTTATGAAAGACAGCAGCGTACTGCTGAGGGCTCATTCTCCTGGAGGAGATGACATTACACACACTTTTGTCCACTGCACAAGGAACTATGGCCATCTGTACAAAACCAGAAACAAAGGTAGCTCAAGTGAGGTGGTTTTATTTTGCAGTATTAGTAGGTGCATGCTTACCTTAGGCATTATAAAAACAAAGCAATCCAGCTTTTCTCTAGATAGTAGCTGACCATACTGTGTCTCTCAAAAGGCAGATGTGCAGTGCAGTTCCTACACATAGATGACCATTCTCCATCTCTAGCTCAGGTGTCCAGTGTCTGGAAACCTGTGCTCCAGGCAGTTGCCTGTAGGATCTAGAGCTGGAAAGTCATCAGCAGCAGTGCAGCACCAGGGCACTGCTCATAACCACTGAAAAGCAGAGAGTCTAACTCTGTTAGGCATTATTTTTCTTGATGGCATTTTTCAACAGATAGGATGGAATAATACCCTCAGTCCCTTTAACATACAATTGTGCTAGGATAGTTGTCCTCTTCTAATATAGAATCCTAAAATTCCAAGTTAGTGAATTTATATTGGCTAGCTATCATTCTTCTAATGCAAGTCTTCTGAGTTCAGGTTAGATTTCCCATTCAGCTACACATTGTTTTTAATCCATGCATAGTTCCTGTTGTTAAGTAATCTAAAGATGTTTCAAAATGGTTATCTCCCTCTCTCTCTTTCATTCCCCCTTCTGTCTCTTCTCTCTCCCTCTCTCAAATAAATTAAAAAAAATGGTCATCTGTATTCATTGACAGGGAACTGTGCTGTTAGAGGTTCAGTGCATGGTGGCCTATATTCCAGAATTGTGTTGATAAATTCATCTTAATCAACTTGGATATTGGTGCTGATTCCATCTGGACATTGACATACCTAATGAGTTTCTGATGAACTCGCCAGTTAGTTATGTATGTTTTATATCTTCCTGGGTATTTTAATGGGAAGTCGAGCAGAAGTGTTTTAGGCTTGGTTCCATTTTAACCTGCATGTCTATAAATACCATCATTACCCTTTATTTGCAGAATTATGCCAGAGGATGGCAAAGTAATATGATATATGAAATGCACAATTTGGAAAGCAAAGCTATATACATTTGTATTTAGGAGGGAAATGATAGCATAAAACAAGAGAAAAAGCCAGGGGAAGCAAGCATGCAGGTAGATATCTGAGAAGACAACACATCCAAGGAGAATTCAATGCATTCTAACAATTTATCAAATACTTTAATGTGAAAAGTAGACCTACATCTGCACTTTGATTAATTACTATGAAAACTATAATTTAGGTTGTGGTTTTTAAATGCCTTGTTTATGACAATGTTTTGTCAATAGGCAAAAGTTCACTAAAATTGAGGAGCAGGCTTTGAACATGGTGCAATGAATCTTGTTTACTTAAAAGGAGGAGGAAGAGCAATAACTGCTTAGAATTATGTATGCAAGGTTTTGGAGAAATGCATGTTATTTCCTCACAATGTGTCTCCCAACTAAATCTTTATGTAGTTCCTCTTTGATGAAGAAAAATGAAAATTTGAAACAGAGTAACTCTCCTTATATCATTATTGCTCCCCCTAAATTTAATATTCTGGAATATATACATGTTTATATTTGGAATGGTATGCTGTAATTCATCCTTCTCTTCTTACTATAATACAAATGAGTCATGGAAATCCATATTTTAATAGTAATTACTTCATTTCATCTGAGTTGTAAATGCTCTTCTGTATAGAAATTTTCATAATTTTCTTTATAACCTTGCGACAGTTATAATCACAGTTCTTACTGATATATTTAGTATAGTGATACATTTCAATAACTTTGTATGCTTGTGCCTTCTTCTAGAGATTTAACAGATTTTTTTCAAAAGAAGTTTCTTTCAAGAGCACATAGTTGGGTTGTGGGTTTAATTTATATGACTAATACTTTCTTTTTATTGATTTATTGAGAATATTCACATTAAATAGTAATGTAGCTGTAGATGGCATATTAGTCAGGGTTTTCTAGAGAAACTACTCTGATAGAAGGAATGTATATTATATAGGGATTTATTTGATTATCCTACAGGATATGAGCTGAGAAGTCCAACAATATCTTTCTGCAAGCTTGAGCATTGAGGAGCTTGGCAATTGTTCAGGCCACAAGGCTGGGTGCCTCTGCTGTCCCAATCTAGCACTGAAGGCTTAGAGGATTTGGATAGATTTTATCAGCTATTTCATTGAGTATTTCCTCAGCCTTCTTATTTTCCCTCTCTTTTCAGGACTTCTATGACTAGAAATTTACCACTTTTGCAAGTCTGACTGGATTATGTGTTTTTCAGTTTATTTCTTTCTATTGTATAGTCTAGGTATTTTCTATAGTCTTATCTTTGAGATAATAAATGTTTCCTTACTTTGTTCCCTCTATTCTGCTATTGTTTTTACTATAGTTATTGTATTTCCATATTCTAGTTTAGGATCTGGAATTTTTATTTAGTGTACTTGCTATTTATCATTTCTTTACTGAGATGTTCTAGTTCTTTGTTGAAACATCATACATTATTTTTATTACTTTTCTTAAGCATATTCCAGATTCTCAATAGAATATCTAGCATGGCTGTTTGTAACTCTTTCCCATGTAATCCCAGCATCTGCCACCTTGCTGAATGTTTTCAAAGTTCAGCTTGAGCTCTTCTTTCTGATTTTTATCTTTTTATTGACAACCTCCATACATATATACTATATATTATAACCATCATCATAATCCTTTCTCACACCCATTCCTTTTCTGCCTCCCAAATACACCCTCCACTGAATCCTTTCTTTCTACTGGCCTCTCTTCTACTTGGATGTTACCGTATTTTCTCTGGTCACGCAGGTCTTGTGTAAGTAGTATCAGCCACTGTAAGGCCGTGAAAACCATGGCCACTTTGTGTCCAGAGGACAGCATTGTTAAGCACTCTTCCTTTGGCACTTACATAGTCCCACCTCTTCCCCAGTGATTTCTAAGCCTTGGAGGGTATGATAAAGATGTCCCACTTAGTACTAAACACATCAGTTTCATTTCATCTTGGATGAGTTTTGAGTCTCACCAATAGTCACCATCACCTGAAAAGAGAAGTTTCTTTAACTAAAATTGAGAGCAGCATTAATATACAGGCATGGGCATAAGTACTTAGAGTACATAATATGTTCATTTAGCCAGATAGTAATAGCAGTCTCTTGCCCCTTGAGTTTATTATGTCCCAAGCCATCCGTTTTTGATATTTTCAGTAGCCAGGCAGAAACTCCCTTTCATGAAGCAGGCCTACAGTCCAACAGAGAGCATCTGGACACCCCATGCAGACATGCCACCATTGCACCAGGTGGCATATTTGCCCTGGCTGGCCAGCCATGCAGCTTGTGGGGTCCACTGCTGGTTAAGTCCATTGATGACTCCTCTCTTCCCAAAGGCTGTGTGCTAGATAGCTCTTTCCAGCATCCTGACAGCTAGTCAACACGGAGGAGGCTTCCAGCTCAGCTCCAGCTTGATTTCTCAGTAACATGCAGCCCAAGCATGTGAAGTTTTTATCAGTAGGGTCTTACCATGTAGTTCTGGTAGGCAACCAAGAGCCTTGGCAATAGCTTATAATGTTTTGTGGTTCTATCGGGCTTTAGTGACCAACAAGTCACTAGAAGGTATAACACCCCTAGCACTGAAATTTTTCTAATCACAATGTATGGCTTCTGGACACAACATTATCCACTCCACAAGGTGCTTTTGCCCAAACTCTCTTATTTTTAAAATATATATTGTTTAGCTAGCAAAGAAGTATGTTTCCTGGTAGTATATTCATAACATCTTTAATTTTGATTTACCCTGCTCTCACTCTTACTCTCTTCCATCCCCTCCTCTGACCCCACTTAGACCTTTAGAATTCTCCTTTATTTTTAGTGATTTCAGTTCCAATGTGACCACTTAGTATACTTGTTTGGAAGCAGGGTATAATTTAAATTCTTTGTTTTACATTACTTTCCCTATTATGACCACTTAGACCTTTAGAATTCTCCTTTATTTTTAGTGATTTCAGTTCCAATGTGACCACTTAGTATACTTGTTTGGAAGCAGGGTATAATTTAAATTCTTTGTTTTACATTACTTTCCCTATTATGACCCTGGAAGGGCAAGTGCATCATTGCTTCATGATGGACCCACAAGACGATAAGTCGAGGTTCTCTTTTGTCCTGCTGACCCTCAAAGGTACAGACTTTTTCTTACTTTTAAGTGAAAATTAGGGCTGTGTTCCTAAGGTCTACACTAACACCTTCTTTGAAGGCAGGAGCTAGAGTGTCTCATCACTGCTCACTGCATTCCCTACACTAGTGGAGATGATGCTTCATTCACTGCTGGCTGTGAGCAAGCTTCTGATGGCACACTACTGACATTGCTGGGGTAGGGCGTGCAAGCCAGTCCTGGCTTCTGATTCAGACCTCAGCATGGGTGTTTGGATGCTTGTAGGTTAGCATGGGTGGAAAGACACATGTGTGATCTTCATTTGAATGTGCACTTTTGTTGCAGCGTAATTCTAAGACTGTTCTGTGAAAGTACTTTATTCTTGCAACAACCCCATAAGTAGCTGCTACTATTTCACCACAGAGATTCAATAACTAGCCTAAGGCCTAAACACAATTCTGTCAAGAAATACTAAACTGTATACAACTATCCCAAATGGAAAGTCTCAAGTTTCTCTTAGGCCTGGAAATCAAGAGCAATGGGGAATGAAATGACATAGTCAAACTGTGTAGCCTGACAAAGCTCATGTCTTGGGCTGGAGAGATGGCTTAACAATTAAGCACTTGCCTGTGAAGCCTAAGGACCCCAGTTCTAGGCTCAGTTCACAGAACCCACGTTAGCCAGATGCACAAGGGGGCGCACGCATCTGGAGTTCGTTTGCAGTGGCTGGAAGCCCTGGCGTGCCCATTCTCCTCTCTCTCTCTCTCCCTCCCTCTCTGACTCTTTCTCTCTCTGTCACTCTCAAATAAATAAATGAAAATAAACAACAACAACAACAACAGCAAAAGCTCACATCTCGCATTAAACATATAACTCAGATACAGAAAAATGACTGGAATCTGGAAAGCCAGTGAATCAAGACTTTCTACTAGACTCATACACGTGAGCCCCTTTTCCACCTCTTCCAAACTGCAAGACCACTGCACTGAGAAGAAGAATTTTCCTCAGACTGCCTTCTAACATGAGCTTCAAGAGTATTCCAATACTGTTTCAAGGATGACTGAGGGAAATTCACCTATTCTCCTCATATATAATGTCTGACCAAGACAGAACACTTAATACATACTCATCATTTGAAACCAAACAACCTCTTAAACGTAGACACACATGCACACTCAGGAGCAGGCACAGAAAACAGGCATTCACGAAGACTCAGCTACGCAAAGGGAAGAAAACATCATCATGCTGATGAATAAACGAACACTCTCCACACAGATGCACCTAAGGCACCAAGTGACAAGTAGAGTCCATCCACTTTGTGTAGCCAACGACACTGACGGAAGCACAAGTCTTTTAAAATAATGAAAGGAGATGGGGGGACAAATGAAATGACATAAAATGTATTGATTTTACTTTCGACACTGAAAATTATATCAACTGAGACTAGCAGAACTAAACTCAGAGCTGATGACTGCAGTGAAAGGTGGCTGCAAAGAAGGCCCCGTATAAAACTGATGAGAAGCACAGATAAGACCCTAAAAGTGCTGAAGGACTACCATCTTGCCAATGACGCAATTCAGCCAGGGAGTTCTAGATTAAAGAAAGTAAAAGGGAATAACACGAATGTAAGAAGATGCTTCTTAATAAAAACACAAAATAAAAATGCAGCAAACTCTGAACTATGTGTAATATAGAGTGAACCCCTGAGAAAAGAAACATTCCCAGTCTTACTGGCTGCCAGGCTGACTGCACACTAAGCAAAATCCCAGTTCCTGCACAGGTTCACTCTGCTTAGCTTTGTAAGAACAAAGAATATATACACACAAAATACATGATGCCTATCAAAAGGAAATCACCGTGTCCATAGTGTTTCTTTTTTGTAATGTCAAAAGGTAGAAGATGCCACATATACTGAAAATATTGTTCTTTTTTTATTTCAGGTGAAACTTTTGTGATTGGAGAGCTCTCTATCCTGTTCATTGTAATTTGTGCATAATGGTGCCTATGAATGTTCTTAAATATGCAGAGGCCCAGAAAATACACTACCAAATATGATTTTAAGTTACACTATTGTAACTAATATGCAAATCACACTTGGGGAAATCAACAGCAGGATAGACATGTTTGATAGCACTGAAAACACTTAAATATTAATTAGTCCAAAAAATTATAAATATGGTTAAAAAGTAGAATAATTATATACTCTATCAGGATCAAAATGTATATTTTTGAGAACAGAAAAATACTCTAAATAGTAACTTGCTAAGGATATCTGAGCCTTACTTTTTTTTTTTTGAGGTAGGGTCTCATTCTGGTTGACCCGGAATTCACTATGTGGTCTCAGGGTGGCCTCAAACTCACGGTGATACTCCTACCTCTGCTTCCCGAGTGGTGGGATTATAGGCAGGCACTACCATGCCTGCCTGAGCCTTACATTTTTGTTTACCAAACTTATCAAGAAACACAAGGAGCAGAGATGGGAGAAAAAGAAAACACAAAATCCTCATGTTTGCTGTATATGAGTAGCCAGCAGTACTTTACTATTGATTCTAAAAGTTAGTACAGTATATATATGCTCAAATATTTTAAAGTAATGGTATGTTGCTAATATAATTTAAAGAAACCAGTGTTCTTCATTTCTTTTTTTTTTTTTTTTAATTTAATTTATTAGTTTTCTTTTCAGTAAATACAGGCAGTTTGGTACCATTATTTAGGCTCATCTGTGATCTACCCCCTCCCATTAGACCCTCCTTGTTATTGAAAATGGGTCGTGCATTGTGGAGTTAGCCCCCAGTTATTAGTATGATAAATGTCTCTGAAAATCATGACCCAACATGTAACTCTGACATTCTTTCCGCCCCCTCTTCCGCAAGATTTCCCTGAGCCATGTTGGGTTCATTTTTGGTCTGCTTCAGTGCTGAGGTGTTGGGGGCCTCTGAGGCTCTGGCTCTCTGATTTGGTAAGAGTTGATTTTTCTCTGCATTGATCTCCTTCCCCTTTGTGCTGGTATCCAGTTCACAGGAAAACATCACCCTTGCTTATTTCGCCAGTTGTCCTTAGTTTCAGTTGGGCCCCTTCTGAGGTATGTTGGGGCAGCTCTCTTCTTTAAATTAAAATTTTTTATTAACATTTTTCCATGATTATAAAAGAGTATTTCATGCAAAAATGATTGAAAAGATGTAAAGCAGAATAAACATTTCAAGCAGCCATAGGTGAAATGATTCCTATATATTAAGTAAACAGGTTAATTTTTTTGCGCAGGGGAGCTATATTTATACTATGGGAGAAGAAAATCATCCATGTGGTATATGAGAGGTGCATCTATAAGATACAGCGATGTGAACAGACAAATACTAAAAGCACACGTTCTAAATCCTCTAGAGCTAAGAGTACTCACACATGGAGTAGCATGGAAGAGGAATAGTTAGAAGGTAAAGAGAGTCTTTTTAAGAAGTTGTGTTTTTTTGGTTAAAGCACAATGCATAAATCTCCAGAAAGCTTGCAGGCCAGCTAGCCCAGTGAATGCAGCTGTGAACAAGCATCTTTCCTGAGCTGGATGTGGTGGTGCACACCTTTGATCCTAGCACTGTGAGGTGGAGGCCAGTCTGGGCTAAATAAATAAATAGAGCAGATAATTTTCAAACTATGCTTAAACTTATAAAATGTAGTTAGTCATGGATATAATGAAAATCAATTGAAAATATTGGTGGAAGTTTTGATATACTGAACAAAATATCATGAAATTAGTGAGTAAGAATAAAGGGGAACTGAATGAATTAGTCATTTTCTATTTTATATAATTTTGGACCATGCAAAACTGAGACTATATTTTTTTGCATAGTTTCAAAACAGTCATTATATATTTAGTATAAAAAAATTCTAGAACTCAGGCTGGAGAGATGGCTTAGCGATTAAGCGCTTGCCTGTGAAGCCTAAGGACCCCGGTTTGAGGCTCTATTCCCCAGGACCCATGTTAGCCAGATGCACAGGGGGGCACACACATCTGGAATTCGTCTGCAGTGGCTGGAAGCCCTGGCGCACCCATTCTCTCTCTCCCTCTCTCTCTCTCTCTCTCTCTCTCTCTCTCTCTCTCTCTCTCTCTCTCTCTGCCTCTTTCTCTGTCTGTCACTCTCAAATAAATAAATAAAAATAAACCAAAAAAATTAAAAAAAATTCTAGAACTCTAACCTTAAAAACTTTGGCTCTGACCTGTAATTTACAGTAGCAGAAATAGGTGCTAGCCACATTGAGCTGTTGATCAGAGAGACCTATGAGGCCCCCCAAACAAGATAGGCTTCTGTCAAAGCACTTCATTACCCACCTGATGGAAAAGGTAAGACATTATTGCTGAAGACACTATATGCTGCTGGCACGGAACACCGAGATACCTGGCTGGAATCTGAAAGAGATGCAGTCCCCAGTTAGCTCATCTATTGCTGGAAAATGCTACATGAGCTACTGAGGGAAAGTGGCCAACAATGGTATGAGCAACCAGGGATCTAAGCTACTCAGAAATAACCAGCCTGACAAGAATACCAGCCAGTGGTGGCCCACAGCCTTGGTGGGTAACCAATGGTTTTCTGATTGGCTAAGTAAACCACTCAATGGAAAGGAACCCATAGCTGGAAGAAGGAAATAGGTCAGAATCCTATAGAGACAAAGATTATGCTCTCTACTGTCAAGCTCCCACTAGTCTTTGCTTAAAAGAGGGCCTACATCCACTTAACTTTCCCCAAATTAGTAATGCTTATCCAATTTAACCTATACTGACTCTACTCTGTTGGAGAATTTGTTTTTCTTTTTCAGAAGGTCACAAGACCCCGGGAGCTAAACCACCTCCTTGCATCTCAATTAAGACCCAGGCAAAACCACAATGGAAGTAGGGAGACAGCAAGAGTGCTGCTTCCTGCTGAGCCTGACAATCAGAGCCAGGGTGAAAGAGACAGACCTACCAAAGCAGAAATTCAGAATTCCTAAGAGCTCATCATCAAACTAGACTTAAAACACCCCCACTAAGGCTCAGGGAATTTTGTGGAAGAGGGGGCAAAAAGATTGTAAGAGCCACAGGTTGGGATGCCATGCTCAGAGGCACTGCCTCCCTCCCATAACTGACTGCTGCTCCCATAACGCATAACCCATAACTGCATAGGGAATACCAGCAGCCCCACTGATCAGGGTCCCCTGCAGAATGGAGACAGGGAGACAGGAAAAGACGTTACCAACACGTGATGCATGCATACAAAATATATTCTTTTTTTTTGGTTTGTTTTGGTTTTATGAGGTAGGGTCTTCAAGGTGACCTGGAGTTCACTATGGAGTCTCAGGGTGGCCTCCAACTCATGGCAATTCTCCTACCTCTGCCTCTGCTGGGATTAAAGGCGTGAGCCACCATGCCTGGTTTACAAAACATGGTCTTAATTAAAAAAAAAAAATTCTATAAGTATGTGTGGTAGTTTGATTCAGGTGTTCCCCATAAACTTAGGTATTTTAAATGCTAGGTTCCCAGCTGATAGAGATTTGGGATTTAATGCCTCCTGGAGGGAGTGTATTGTTGGGGGTGGGCTTATGGGTGTTATAGCCAGCTTCTTGCCAGTGTGGGGCACACTCTCCTGTTGCTATTGTCCACCTTATGTTGGCCAGGGGCTGATGTCCACCCTCTGCTCAAGCCATCATTTTCCCCCTGCCATCATGGAACTTCCACTCAAGTCTGTAAACCAAAATAAACCCTTTTCCCCCACAGGCTGCTCTTGGTCAGGTTTTTCTGCCAGCAATGCAAAACTGACTGCAAGAGTATGTTAGTTTGAATAACTCAGGAGTAGATCTGACTAAAATTTCCAAATATATAGCAATTTAAAAATATTCATTGATTAAGGTAGAAATTAAAACTCTTGAAATTATGGCTTATGTCAGAATATTTTAAGTGGGAATTTAAATATCTATTACACATCTATTTGCATATGGGCATATGGAAGTCAAATGAAAGGATCAGCAAACATACAGGCAGAAGCTAATCAGAAAAATAATGCCAGCAAGGAAATTCAACAATGAATTAACATCGTCAAATCATGCTCAGTCTTAAGATGTAAAAGTATTTCAATACTAGAAATAGTGAAGTGATGACATCAGCAGGTCAAAGGAGAGAAGCATATGTCACTATTGTGATAGATTAAGTAGAAATAGATATGTAATTAACTTTAAAATAACTAATTTAAGGACACAATTATACTCAGCATTGAAGCATGACAACTGTTACTATTAAAATTTGGGAAAGTAGCCGGGCGTGGGCGTGGTGGTGTACGCCTTTAATCCCTCGAAAAACAAAAAAACAAAACAAAACATAAATTGGGAAAGCAAGAATGCCCACTATCATCAGTATTGTGTAAAATTGTTCTGGATGGTCTGATAACTCTAAAAAAACAATAAAATAGATCTGGGCATGGTGGTGCACACCTTTAATCCTAGCACTCAGGAGGCAGAGGTAGGAGGATTGCCATGAGTTCAAGGCCACCCTAATAATGCATAGTTAATTCCAGGTCAGCCTGGGCCAGAGTAAGACCCTACGTTGAAAAAAAAGAAAAACAACAATAAAATATACAGGAAATTCATATTACCATCAATTTTAAGTTAATATATACATAAAAAATACTAAGTGGAAAGTCAACATAATTAATGCAATAAATTCAATATAATTATTGGTTAAACACATAGAACTTGCAAATCTAGTAATTTCAGTGTATAAATCCCATTTATGTTAGGAACCACAAGTATAGAATACATAGACAACAACAAAATATTGTCTTTGAAGTAAGTTTGAAATAATAATTGAGGGATTTGGAAAATGTCTTTTAAAAATCAAAAATATACCATGGGAAAATATCTTTACAATATTGAGTTTTATTATCTAGAAATCATGACAAATTGTGATTTCCATATCACATTTCCTTTTATTTTATATATGAATATAAATGCTGTATGTAGAATAAACAAGAATCTTTTTTTGAGGCAGATTCTTGCTCTAGACTAGGCTGACCTGGAACTTACTCTATAGCCCAGCCTGGTCTCAAAGTCATGTCTATTGACCTATCTTAGCCTCTGAATGCAAGATTTATAGGTTTGAGTCACCATATCTGACTTAAACAAGAGGTTTTGAGGAAGAAAACTAAGAGAAAATTAGTCTGACAGTTTAAAATTATAAACATTTTAACTATAATGTTCTTACTTTCCCAATATTTTAACAAGAACATGTTATTTTTAAACAGAAGAAATTTTGCTAATGGAACCTGAACCCAAGGGGGAACAAAACCTAAACAGTAAAAATTCTTTTGTGTTAATTTGCTGCTTGCCAGCAGTGTTCTTGGATCAGACAGGGTCTCATTTAAATTCTAGAGTGATTTTATTTTATAAAAATATGATTATCCTGATGTAGAAATGAGAAAACTCCAAATTTAAAGAACTTAAGTAACTTACACCAAGAGAAACTAACTACATGTGTTGGAAGGGATGGTCATAATCTCATGTACAGCTTTCTACCTCACTGGTAAATGGCTTCCCATACCAGTCTACCTTTAGAAATACAGAGTACTTTACAACTGACCATTTGATGTAGATAAAAGGATAGAAATTTTCAATTAAAATAAATCATCACTTGAAGAAAACAAAACCAGCCGGGCGTGGTGGCGCACGCCTTTAATCCCAGCACTCGGGAGGCAGAGGTAAGAGGATCACCGAAGGCCACCCTGAGACTACAGAGTTAATTCCAGGTCAGTCTGGACCAGAGTGAGACCCTACCTCGAAAAACCAAAAAAAAAAAAAAAAACAAACAAAAAAAAAACAACAACCAAAAATGGACAACAACATAGGACAAGAAAGGAAAGAAAAATCCCCACCATTAAAATGAAAATAATTGTCAGTTTTTTCAATAAATTATATTAATATCTAAACTAATAATCTCTATTATAATAGATTTCCTTAAGGGACTTGTTATTTATTTATTTATTTGAGAGCGACAGACACAGAGAGAGAAAGACAGATAGAAGGAGAGAGAGAATGGGTGCGCCAGGGCTTCCAGCCTCTGCAAACGAACTCCAGATGCGTGCACCCCCTTGTGCATCTGGCTAATGTGGGACCTGGGGAACCGAGTCTCGAACCTGGGTCCTTAAGATTCACAGGCAAGCGCTTAACCGCTAAGCCATCTCTCCATCCCAAGGGACTTGTTTTATAGATTAAGAATGTTTAAAAATTATTTTAATGTGCCAGTTGCCTATATGCAAGATAGTTGTCATGTGCTTGAGATCAATTTCTTACTTAAGGATTTGTCGATATCATAATTTTATTTAAAGAACAAGGAATGAGCATGCTAAGCACTGAATCTCATCTAGAGTTTATGTAAAATTCCAAATAATCTGAATTGCTTATGAATGGATTTGTGGAATAAAGAATACCTTACAATAACTAGCATATAAGTGTACGGAGAGAGAACTATATTTAGACTTGGTTGCAGAATGGCTTCTTCTGTGACTAAGCACTAGTTTTTTTTTTTTTAATATTTTTGTTCATTTTTATTTATTTATTTGAGAGTGACAGAGAGAGAGAGAGAGAGAATGTGAAAGAGGCACATAGAGAGAGAGATACAGAGAGAATGGGCACGCCAGGGCCTCCAGCCACTGCAAACGAACTCCAGACGCCTGCGCCCCCTTGTGCATCTGGCTAATGTGGGTCCTGGGGAATTGAGCCTCGAACCAGGGTCCTTAGGCTTCACAGGCAAGCGCTTAACCACTAAGCTATCTCTCCAGCCCCTAAGCACTAGTTCTGAGTGTAGTATGTATGTCCACGTTGTTCTGGATGTCTCTGTATTCTTTGTCCAGACATTGTTCATTAATACATTGAGGAGTAAGTGGGGCTGGGCATGCATAATGGTACAGACCTATAATCCTACCTACTTGGGAAGCAGCATTGCAAGTTTAACCCTTTGAATTCAAGTCCTGGACAACTAATTGGTGAGACCCTGTCTAAAATGCAAATTAAAAAGAGGGGTAAGGTTACAGCTCAGTAGTAAGAGTGCTTGCTAATATGCATGAGGCCATGTTCAATCCCTAGTGTCAACTGCAAAAACAAACAAGGGCTGGAGAGATGATTTAACTGTTAAGGCATTTGCCTGTGAAGCCTAAGGACCCAGGTTAGATTCCCTAGTACCTATGTAAAGCCAGGTGGACAAGGTAGCACTTGGGTCTGGAGTTTGTTTTTAGTGGCTAGAGGCCCTGATGTGCCCATTCTCTCTCTAAAACAAATAAATAAAATTTTAAAAAACACAAAAAATATGACTGGGTAAATGTGAACTCCTTGAGAAGAATTATGTGTTATCCATCTGACACTTAGTTGGCATTTTGTATTTTCCTAATATTTTTTTTATGAAATTATATTGATCCAATCAATTGTGAAACTCATGGCAGCTTCTTTAATGTCCTATCTTCCAATATAGTTAGACTGAGGAAAAAAAACCTCTAAAAATATTACATATAAATACTACTGGCAAACCATTTGGTAAAACTAATTGCTAACAGTTTTGAAATGATGTGATGCATAGATATTGATTTATTTGAATCCATTCTCTGTCGCTTCAACAAAATAACTGAGACTAGATAACAAAAAGTACATATTTATTTAGCTCATAATTCCATGGGCTGAGAAGTCCAAGGGCTTGATGCCACCTAATGTTTACTTGCGAAATCATCCATGTTCTGGGAGCATCACATCACATGAGACAGTGTGCCTGAGCTCTCTTTTATTTATTTATTTATTTTTATTTTTTTTTAATTTTTTTGAGGTAGGGTCTCACTCTGGCTCAGGCTGACCTGGAATTCACTATGTAGTCTCAGGGTGGCCTTGAACTCACGGCAATCCTCCTACCTCTGCCTCCCGAGTGCTGGGATTAAAGGCGTGCGCCACCACACCCGGCCCTTGAGCTCTCTTTTATAAAGCCACTCCTTTGATAACCCATTAATGCTCAGTGAGTTAATACATTTACACATGTATAACTACTATGACCCAATGCTTCCCAAAGATCATATTATCTACATATAACTTTGGGGACTAAGTTTGTAACCCACGAATTCTAGAAACATTCAAATCATAGCACCATGTCATTGTCATATTATTATTTATGAATTATGAAGAAACAAGGATATGTTTAAATTTTTATCTGAAATCTTTATCAAACAAACCTTCAAGATTATTCAAATATTTTTTATTTCAAAACATTTTAGATATTTTGATCTGATTTGTGTATGTGCATTATTTGAACATTGTAGCAAAGTTTCTAAAAGATTGTGATTATAGGCTTCAGAACGATTTCAATTTAAATTCAATTCCATTACTTTTCACTTCGGGGAAATGTTTATATAAACAGTGCTTTGTAAAAAAACATTGGCAGTGGTGTGTTTATAATGAAAATAATTCATTATATTTATTGAAATCGTATCTTCTGTAACAGAAACATCCTTAGGGAGGGGATGGTGGATGGTACTCATTAGATACTTCTCTTCATTTGTGAGCCAGACAGTATATTAGGTTTATCCAATTGCCATCTGCCATCCATTTTGTATACAGTATGCCTAAAGAGCTCTCACCATATAAGGGTCTAGAGATAAAGGTAGACCATATTGTATTTATATTTGTAATACTTTATGCATTAAATTGCAAATATTTATGTGCCATTAAGGTCTGTATAAAGGAAATATAGAGTTAAAACAGACATTCCTCTCTTGCTCAAAGCTGGGGTTTGAGGATAAAGTTTGGCTGGAAGTGTGGTTCATTTGTGTATGTAGTTGAGTTTGTCACAACTATGGGAATGTGTCACTGTGATTTCCTTTACCATTACTTTGCTTGGTATGTCTTCACTTGCAAAGCGATAGTAAGAAAAAAATTAAATAACTGGGTCTACTTAAAATTACACTTGAAATACACATGGTATAGATTCGTGTTGCAAAAAATGTACTGAATGAATTTTTATACATTTAAAGAATTAAAATTTTTATTATATCGAATTCTCTAAAAACATTACACATTAATTAAAGGAATAGATTGTCCACATAGTGCCACATATCAGTTCTGAAATGGAAATTTTATTGTGATTACATGTTTTCATGCTTATCCAGATATTAATTTTAAGCATCAAATATGTGCTATATAAACTACATTGAAAAAATAAAGTAAAATGAGTAGTAGTTTAAAACACTGACATATATCTATACATATGCAGCATACATATTGCTCAAAAAATCTATGTAGACATAAGAAAGCTTGCATTATTTGAATCTGAAAACCCACTCAGCTTCATATTTGCAAAAGAGAAACCTCAATGTTAAATGTTAATTGATGAATTAGCATGTATCTCTAGGGAAAAGGGGGTAAAGCAAATTTACTAGACCTGCCAGGATGGAGTGGAGTGTACAGTGCTGTTATCGTGTGACAAAGAACTGTGTGTGCACATGTGTGAGCATGCTTGTGCACAGGCAACATGGCACCCAAGAAAATGAGAGAAGATGAGCCAGAAATGTCTCACATTTTTCTGGCATCTGTGGAGTGTCGCCATATGAGAACCATATGACTGTTGGCAAAATGACATATCAGCTCAGGCATGTCAAACTTGACCACACTGAGCTTGGGGCTTATCAGTTTACAATAGGAATATTGATACAATTTTAACTGCACATTTTGTGTGTGTGTGTAAGGACATTTCATTCTTTCCAAGTGTTTCAAATATCAATCCTTTGAAATCATCTCCAAACAGAACTGCAGAACTCATGATGAATTCTTTAAAGTCTGGATCTTTACTTCCCCCATACTGTAATCAGCCACTATGCATAACTTCCATTAAAATAACATGGCTCAGGGAAATCTTGCGGAAGGGGGGGGCAGAAAGAATGTCAGAGTTACATGTTGGGTCATGATTTGCAGAGACATTTATCATACTAATAACTGGGGGCTAACTCCACAATGCACGACCCATTTTCATTAACAAGGAGGGTCTAATGGGAGGGGGTAGATCAAAGATGAGCCTAAATAATGGTACCAAACTGCCTGTATTCACTGAAATGAAAACTAATAAATTAAAATAAAATAAAAAAATGAATTGCTAGAGTCCAACGCTGCTGAGGACTTTGTAGTCAATTTTCAGTAGCAGGAGCATGTTAAGGACCAAGAGAAAGTGCCAAGCAGGAGGCTGGACAATGATTCCAGGGTTTGGATCACTAATAAAAATGTCCTCTCATGACAGCTCAGGGGTTCCAGGAAAACTTCCCAATGACCTAAAGATTTCTCACTTCTTTAAGGTCTCATACCACTTCGAATCCCATTGCTACAACCACAACAAGGCTCTGCCCCATTAACCTTTGAGGGATAAACTCAAATCATAGCATGTCTTTTTGGCACTTCCTTTTTTATACCTACTGTCTTACCTCCTTTCAATGAGGTCAAATTCAAATGTACTAATTTTATTAAAGGTATTGTTTTTGGCTTTTCCAACACATGATATATATCTAGTCCCTTCTCCTTTTATAGCCTCACTGGGAACATCCATTACCAAGTGTGACTTGATGAAATCAGACCCATCATCCTACTAACTCTAGTCAGTTACAGGCTTTCAGTGCCATTGAATTCTTCATGCCTGGGACAATTTTATGAATACTGTTTGTGTTTATTAATTCTTTGGGCTTCCCAAATTCTTCTGGGGAAAATCCTCTTAAACCTGTGCTCTAATGACATTTGATAAGCTATATGATTCATGTCACATAATGTACCAATAACACAGCTATTTACCTTGATTCAAAACTGTTAATCCATTGGTAAGAACTTAGGTTTACACAAACTTTTGCCAAAAAGGTCAACACTAATGTTTCTGACATATGGAACTTACCCTGCCAACCCCTGTCTGCAAGAAACAAGCCCCTGTGATTCAAGTATCATTATGTGAGTTATTCTTTTCCAACAAAATTGTGTTAACTTATTATGCAGAACACCTAATACAGGAAAATATAAAATAACTATTTTGCTACAGGATTATTCTATACAGTACAAAAAATTCTGTGTTTTGCCAACATAATGTTTTAAAATCTTTTATTTATTTATTTGAGCAAGACAGAGAGAGAGGAAGAGGCAGAGAGAAAGAGAGAATGAGCACACCAGGGCCTCCAGCCACTGCAAACAAACTCCAGACACATGTGCCCTCTTGTGCATCTGACTTAATGTGGGTCCTGGAGAATTGAACCAGGGTTCTTAGACTTTGCAGGCAAATGCCTTAACTGCTAAGCCACCTCCCCAGCCCTGCCAACATATATTGTTAATTTTAATTTATTTATTTGAGAGCAACATAGAGAGAGAGAAAGAGGCAGAGAGAGAGAGAGAGAGAGAGAGGGAGAGAATGGGCACACCAGGGCTTCCAGCCACTGCAAACGAACTCCAGAAGTCTGTGCCCACTTGTGCATCTAGCTATCGTGGGTCCTGGGCAATCAAGCCTCCATCCGGGTTCCTTAGGCCTCACAGGCAAGCGCTTAACCTATAAGCCATCTCTCCAGCTCTGCCAACATATTTTTAATGGCACTCCTTACAATTATGTAGTATACATTTTTCTGTAATGATTTCTCCTACAATAGAATGCCCCATGAGGCATGGGACCATTTGTCTATATTTTTGGTATGTGTGTAGTATATGTGTACTGTGATCTAACTATGTGTACTTGCAGATGTGTATGTCCTCTATGCATGTGTAGAGACCAAATGAGGACATCAGATCTTCTGCTCAATTGCTCTTCTGCCTTACTTTCCTGGTGTTGAGCCTCTCATTGAACCTGCAACTTTGTTTCTTGGCTAGGCAGGCTGACCAGCAAGTCCCAGCAAATTTCCTGTCTCTGCTCCCCCCCTCAGAACTGTGGTTACAGGCCATATCCTGCTTTTCATGTGATTGCTGGAGGTTGAACTGAGGTTCTTTGATCCACTGGGCCATCTCTCTAGCTCTATTTGTTTATTTTTCAAAAATTTATTTTACCTAATCCCTTACTTAAGACATCTAACAGACATTTGCAGACATTAACATGAAACATGGAACTTCTATTAAATACTTACTTAGCAAATTCTCCTTAAAGTTGGATAAATGGCCTTATTACAAAATTTATAATAGTATAAAATTGTGCCACCAACTAAAGATAACTCAGAATAACATATAATTTCTTAAAGCTAGAGTAGAGCAAGGACCTGCTAAGCATCACATAATAGGGCCAGACAGACACAGGTTTCAATACTGGCTCTTCCAGTTAAAGACTGGGTAACGGTTTGCCTAATATGCCTAAACATCACTTAAAAGTTGGTCTGTAAGACCTATTTTATTACTTATACTTTGTTTTTGGTAAATGTTAAATGACATTAAGCAATACTTACTATTACTGTTTTGACTATTATTATTTAATTTCCTTGACACCACATAAACAATGAGTGATAGATCTCTGACTTAAACATTACACAATGTCTGCAAATATCAAAGCATTACATTTCATGGTGCCCACAATGTGTACGTTTTCATGTTTTGCATAAAAATGTGTATAATTTTCATATTTTATGAATGAGTACATTTAACTAAAAAAATTCATCTTAATATTTTGTATACCATTATTCTGTTGATTATAAAGTACCAGGCCAACTCAAACACATCAGATATAGTTTTAAGAACATAGGATTTTTTCAAGACACAACTTAAAGTTTCCAGTGATTGATCTAGTCTAATAACATACCCACAGACTACAAAATGAGGTGATTGACAACCTTCAGAGTTCCCTATACTGCCTCAGATAACCAATTGGTACCCTTTATCTTATAATAATGAGTATTAGCTTAAAGAATGCACCTAGGAACATAAAAAGTTTTACCTGGCCCTGTGGTACCTGGGCATTGTAGACCATGCTGATGAGCTGATAAAGAAATGGCCATGTCACAGCCCTTTGTGCCCAGAAAGAGATAATCCTCTCTCATTACAAGATAGAATGTCTGATTTGAGATTTGCTGTTAATGTAAAATCCACAACCAGAGAAGTCAAGATCTGTTCTGGCAATAAAAAATCTTAGCTGGGCGTGGTGGTGCACACCTTTAATCCCAGCACTCAGGAGGCAGAGGTAGGAGGATGGCTGTGAGTTTGAGGCCACCCCAAGACTACATATGGTCAGCCTAGGCTAGAGTGAGACCCTATCTCAAAAAAAAAAAAAATCTTTACCACACATCCGGAGTCATTTATTCTAAAAGTATTTCTATGATAGTTGCCTGTTAGAATCAGATGGGGACCTGCTAGCAATGCCTGATGTCCTGGCCTTTCTTATCTCAATAAAGCTCTCTAGTGGGAAGTAATGTATACTCATTGCTGAGAACTGAGGATCAAGTAGAGAATTTTGTGCTACCCTTGAAGAAAGTTACTTATTCCAAGAGCTATGAACACAGACATGTTGCTTTAGAGTTTTAAAATCTTAAAGCTACTGCTCTGGCAAGAAAGTTTCAGTAATTAGAAGAATTTGAGACTTTTAAAACTGATTTATTTATTTTTGGAGAAACAAACTTATCTGCATTCTGAGTGCTTAAAGTTGCACAATCTTCCATATATATTAGGATCTTTTACTTGGCTTGCAGAATTATGTACCAGATATATGCCAAATGACATCAAGAATAACTGTGTAAATCCAAGATCTCTCCAGAATTGTTTCTGTTCACTCCATCCCTCTTTCTGGTGAAAAGATTCTGTATTTTCTACAGTTAGCAGAAATAATCTTAAGGCTCTGTAATTCTTTCCTAAGCTGTATGTAATAGTTGGGCCATCGATTGTTCATTGTGTTACTATTGCATCACTGTGACAAAATACCTGACAGAATCACCTTTGGGAGGCAAGACGTATTTTGGCTGATGGATGCAAAGGATCCCTCAGTCCATCATGGCAGGGAAGGCTTGGAGGAGCTCATGGTTGCAGAAGAATATGGCAGAAGCTCCTCACATCATAGCAGATCAAGATGCAGAGTGCTGAACTCCAAAAGTCCCACAGCTTCCCTAAGTAGGACCACCTGACTCACAGCATTGGCCTGTGGGATGCATTTCAGATTCAAATAATATTTATAATTGCCTGCTCCTTCCTCTGAGTGAGTCCAAAGGATTCATTTGTTGCTCCTTGTTGGCAGACTACCCCAGATTGCTGACTCTGCCCAATCACTCAAGTCTGGCAAAAGTCTTCATTGACTATAGCTGATCTAAATCTATAACTGACAGGGTCTCATAGCCTTTATGTTACAAGGATGGGTTTTGTTGAGTATAAACCCATTCGCAATTAAGACAGATTAAGACACCTCCTTTTGAAAGAAAGATGAAGTCATTGTAGCCCAAATATGCCCATAAAAACTATTTCTAAAGAATCTTCTCAATGTGTATTAAAGAATGAAATCTCACCCACCTGGAGAGACTCATGGAAAAAAAAGTGTATTAAATAGCAAACAACATCTATAGTACTTCTTGCAGCAAACAAATGTCAGTCATATCAATAGGCAGGGCTGTTCTTCTTTGATTAAAAGGTACAGAAAAGGAGAAATCAAACTCCTTTAGCCTTTCTGGTTCTTTACATGAGATTGGGACAGGTTGGGGGGCAGCTGCACAGTCTAAGTAATTCATATACAGCAAAATTAGTTTTAGCAGCCTGTGGATGGCTTTGAGTGAGAGCAGATTTCCATTCAGGAATGATCTATGGGCCAGGGATTACACCCCTTTTGCTCATGTGAGGACTGATTGCATGGCCCACAGCTGGAGGTAATCCAGATTTCTGTTTAATTAAATGGCAGTAGTATTCTGGTGCATTACATCAAAACCCAGGAAGGTGACACAGAGGTGAAATGGCAAATGTCAGTCTTCAGTACTTACTTTCTTGGATAATAAAGCAATAAAAATTTTGGCTTTAGACAGGGTTTACTTATGAACAAAGAATATAAATATAATAGAGACATTTGTGACTGCTTTAATTTCCCATCAAAATCAGACTTCATAATATCATGTATTTGTCTGGAGAAGGAAATTTGTTAGAATCAACCTAAAAATAATACAAAATTTCATAAAACAAAGAAAAATACACCAAGTGGTCTGGGGATAATGGCATTGCATATATTAGCATGATGGATCCTGGTAAGAGTGAGGTTAGCTCCAAACAGAGGTCTAAGCACACTGATTACAGTATTAAATGTTTACTATTATTGCTACTTGGAGCTTAGGTATTTATGAAAATCAATACTTGAATACATATGCTTATAAAGAAATTCAGACAAACAAAAGATGACTTTAAAATAAGGATTTCATTGTCTTACTGAAGTTACCTATAACTATCTATCACATGATATATATAAATCAAATAGAAATGTCCATGTATTTGAAATTAACTATCTTCCTACAGAGTCAATCAAACTCTTCCCAAGGTGTGGCTGAGTAAACTCCTCTGTCCATACCACGCGTGTTCACCTACCATTTGTTGCGACATAGTCACTCTCTTGTGACAAGGTCTTTACTGTTAGCTTCTGAAAATTCCAAATCTCTGTATGCATTTGTGCTAACTTCTGATTCTACCAGACTTTATTAACTGTAAGAATTGCAACTTAAAATTTTTTTTTATTAGCTTTCTATTCGGCAAATACAAGCAGTTTGGTACCATTATTAGGCTCATCCATGACCTACCCCCTCCCCATTGGCCCCTCCTTGTTGATGTATATGGGTTGTGCATTGTGGAGTTAGCCCACAGTTATTGGTACAATAAATGTCTCTGCATATCATGACCCAACATGTGGCTCTGACATTCTTTCTGCCCCCTCTTGTGCAAAATTTCCCTGAGCCATGTTGGGTTCATTTTTGGTATGCTTCAGTGATGAGGTGTTGGGGGCCTCTGAGGCTCTGGCTCTCTGATTTAGTAGGAGTTGATTTTTCTCTGTGTTGGTCTCCTTCCCCCTTGTGCTGGTATTTGGTTCATCAGGAAAACAGCACCCTTGCTTGTTTTGCCAATTTTCCTTAGTTTCAGTCAGAGCCCTTTTGAGGTATGATGGGGTGCCTCTCCCCTTAGGATCTGCATATATCTGAAAAAGAGAAGCAGAATCTCCAATGGAGAGTAAGTTAGCACCAGGACAAATGAGATAACCCTTACTTTTTTAATACAGAGTTTAATAGGTGTAGGCCCTCTTGTACCCCATGATTGATGGTAGTTTGATATTGGAGAGTGGGCTTATGTTTGGATATGGTTCTGACTTGTTTCCCAGCTCCAGCTATGGGTCCAGCACCACTGAGGAGGATCAGTTAGCCAAATCAAGAGCAGTTGTTTCCCCACCATGGCTGTGTGCCACTATTGCACTTGTGTGGGCATCACAACAGGTTATTTGTTGCTAAGTGGGTTAGACCATGAGGAATTACAACTGTTTTATGATGACTGAAGCATAGATTTCTCTTATTTGCAAAAAGATTTCTCCAGCTGACTGCCTATATAAAGATCTGTTGGTGCAGCACTGTGGTGCCTTTCCTTTTTGAGTTTTATTTTTGCATGTGAATAACATGTGTGGTGGTGGTGGTGGTTGTGGTGTGTGTATGTGTGTGTGTGTGTGTGTGTGTTATGTTCATTTGTGCACATGCACATCGAGACAAGAGGATAATTTTGAGTGTCTTATTCATCTGTGCATTTCCTTGAGACAGACTCTCTCTCTGAGCCAGGAGCTGCTGTTTTCCAAGCCCAGTGATGTGCCAGTCCATGCTGGCTATAGAACTGGGGATACAGATGTGTGTGGCCATATCCAGCAGTTTATGTGTGTGCTGAGGAATTAAGCTCATATGCTTTGGGCCTTCTCAGGCCCTCATGCTTGTGTGCCAAGCACTCTTAACTGCTCAGCCATTTCTTTCCACCTACTTTTTTTTGTTGTTCCTTCCAAATAATAAAGATAATGGACACTGCTTAGCTTCCCAAAAAAGATCATCAGGGTGGTATGACCTTATCATAAACTTCTCTTTTTCTTATAAATAAATTCTTTATTAACACATCATACACAAACTCAAAAGGAAGAAAGTTAAATATTCCTATCAACAAACAGGAGATACTTCAATATTCAGGGTGGACAGAATGCTTGAAGAAGACAGTACCAGATTAGATTCCTGAGGTGGAGATGGCATCCTCTCCAGCAGCAGCAGCTTTCCAAGTCCTCTCTTCTCTTCGAAGATCATGGGATGCACTCCAGTAGAGGGGAGGTGTGCAATCTGATGCTCTTCAGGGAGGTAAAAACTCTCAAAATTTAGAGGACCAAAGTTAAAACACTCCCACCCAAGACATTTTATTTATGTAAATTGCCTTGCAATCACCAGTTTGAGATGATACAGTGTTAGTCACCCTACTCCAGAGGACTTGCTGGCCCTCTTCTGAAGTGTGGAGTTATTAGACAGGTGGTGTTAAGATTCAGTGACCAGTCTCCTGAGTCAGAGTTCCAGAACAAAGCAGTGAAAATTTCTTTACTTTCTGCTTAGCTTACTCTTGCTTTCACAAGGCTGTACGAAGGTCAAATGCATTCACAGATAACAGAAAATAAACCCAACTTTAAAGAATTTTCATTTCTACATTTACTATTCACAAGGTATGTGATCTTGATCATATCATTTCACCATTTTGAGTGAGTTTATTAATTAGTGAAATAATGATTACAGTTGTGCAGTCATTTCTCAGTATCAATTCCAAAATCCCCTCAGATGACTACTGATATTGGCGCCCCTTATACAAAATGGCATAGCATTATACATAACCAATGCCAACATTCTGCATAGGTTGAGTCATCTCTAGATTGGTTATAGTCATTAATACATGTATGCACATCACTTCATTGTGTGGACTTATGGTAGTACTGGGCATACAACAAATTCAAGTTTGGGTGTTGGAAATTTCTGGGGATTTTTTTCTGAATATTTTCCATTTTCTAGTAGCTGAATCCATGGATGGGGAACCCACAATATGGAGGGCTCACTATAATTATCTGAGAACTAGCAGCAAGCATGTGTCTAACTTAGCTGTCCCTTGCTTCTAAGTTCTTATCTAAGAAGGGCTGTAGGAGGATCTGCCTGGTCTTTACAAACTATTTATTATAAGTGAATCTGTAAATTGTAGTTTTATGAGTCACAGTTTTAGTGAAGAATGAAAATTACTAACATGGATTCAGGCATATGACTGAGAAAGTATAAAATATGTGTAATCTGAAAATTAATAGCTTCTCTAGTCTTATTCTCCATGCCTTGTGATTTTCAGGTGATTCAAAGTGCATGTTAGTAAAGAAAATTAAAGTCCCAGCCATTCAGGGACTCCAGATCCTGATGTGGCATTAGTGATAGTTGGCTCATCTTCCACAGACCACCAGTAGAGCTTAGGTAAAGTTTAGAGCAACTTGTATTTGATGTGAGATTGTATAACTCAGTGAATTTTGTTATAGAGTTGTTGCCAGGTGAAAATAAGTTAATGCGTGAACAGTTGTTGAAATGGTGCCCAGAACACATACTAGTTCATATTACACTTACTAACTCATGAATTCATACAACAGCGTTGTGTAGGTTACTCTAAATACTGGGTATGACTGTTGGAGATGCAAATGGTCTCTTCTCACAAGTAATTTGAATTAAGGAGAAAAACAGAGTAAAGACAATGTCAGGATAAATACTGCTGGAGTTCCCATGTTATTTCCTTGCAGTCTGGGTTTGAATTCCCCCAGGAGCCAACCCCGAAATGAAGTCACCTTAAACACAATAACCTATTCTGAAGAGTAAGAGTAGTGTGGGATTGGAGAAGTGAGTCAGGAAAGGCAGAAGCATTATAATATATGGGTAAATTGCCAAGCAAATTTTACTGTAAGTAATTGGAACTTATTACGCTGGGTAATTCTGGGAACCAGTGTAAAACATGCACCTCAGAGATAGTAAAATGACAGAAAACGAAGTTGACGTATTTATATGCCATTGCCCATCAGTCATTGGCTGAGAGCGGCAGCCAGGGGTTAAAAAGGAGGAGTTAATTTTTGGTCCCTTCACTTTGCCTGGCAGGGCAGCTGGAACTCATAGAACACCCTGAGGCAAAGATTCAGATACTGATGGTTGGCAGTAGACCAGCACACCTACAATGCTAAAACTGGAGTGGATACAAACTGAGGCCTCTGTACTACATGACTGGCACAGAATTCCTAAAAACGAGAAGAGAATAAGGACCTACTGAAAAATGTAAGACCTGATTTTGAGTCAGGTGGATGTCAGGAGAGTACATATAATGGGTCTTGTCACTTCTGGACTGGATAGGAAACAATAAAAATATTACACTAAATACAAAACAATGTAAATACCTCATTTATTTTATATATATATATTGCATCCAACCCCCCACTAAATGTAGATTGCATTTCTGATTTTATGACATGAAAGTTAGCTGTTGCTTTGGGATCCACTTCCTGTTTCCTAAATTTGACTTCTCAAACCAAGTATATATGAGCTCATTTTCTACCTCCTGATCCCATTTCAGTACCAGCATCCATATCTTTGCTATATACATTCCAGATGACACTAAAGAACTGTTGTATCACGAGGCTCATTTTATATCATTTGGCTTCATTCTTCTCAATGTATCACTGCAAATCATCTTTTCCTTCTCTTGTATTGCTCTTTTCTATTCCACATATCAGTCTGCAATTTTATAATTAATATAAATAATAATATATTCTAAATCTAAAGTATTCTAAATAATAATCTAAATTATTCTTTATATTTTAATTGCCTTCCATGAAATGTTAGGTGTTGTGAAGAACAGATGCTAACTAAGACAGAACTCTTTTCTCGTAGTGTAACATTTATTGGCAAGATAGACATTAAAAAAAATCCCCCACCCACAAAATTAGTCTAAATTTGAAATATATAACTATCTCAATGACATAAAAGGCTAGGAAAGCAAGCAGTGCTACAGTTTAACCTTGCCTGACCATATGTGCATGAATGTATGGAGGTAGCATAGAGGATCCTTGAAAAACATCCCTTATATTTGAGAACTCAAGGGTGAATAGAATTGAGTTTTAATAAAAATAAAAACAAAAAAAATTAAAAAGGGCTGGAGAGATGGCTTAGCGGTTAAGTGCTTGCCTGTGAATCGTAAGGACCCTGGTTCGAGGCTTGAGTCCCCAGGACCCATGTTAGCCAGATGCACAAGGAGGCACATGTGTCTGGAGTTCATTTGCAGTGGCTGGAAGCCCTGGTGTGTCCATTCTCTCTCTCTCTCTCTGCCTCTTTCTCTTTCTGTCTGTCAAATAAGCAAATAAAAATAAAAAAATAAAATAAAAAGAAGTGAGTTTTATTCCAGGTGGGAAAGCTCTGTTCAAGAGAAGTACTTAATAGGTTGATATTGTATATATGTAAGTAGAAGAATACATAAACCGGGTGAAAAGGCCCAAAGTGAGGTCAGGGGAAGAGATTGAGTAAAGGAAAGGTAGAAGGATCAAAATCTAAGAGGGTGCAAATCAATCATATGGAATCCTCCGGTTTCAGATAATGGAACACTCAGGAGCCATAGATCATTGTTAGAAAATTTTCAGTGCCAGGGATGGGATACCTCCAGTGAGTTGTTGGCCAGGGAGGTCCCTGATGCCCCAAAACATTATAGGCCATTGCTGAGGCCCTTGGTTTCCCACCAGGAATTGGTGGTAAGACCCTATTGCTGAAGACTCCACATACTTGGGCTGCAAGGCCACTGAAAACTCCTGCTGGAACTGAGCTGATAACCTCCTCCATGTAGACCAGCTGACAGAAAGCTGGAAGAAGCCATTCTACATGTAGTTCACTGGGAGAAAGAGATATCACCAGTGAGGATACTCAATGGTGGACACTACAAGCCTTATAATTGGTCAGCCAGGCCAAATGAGCCAGCTGGTGCAATAGTGGCATGCTTGTCATGGTGGAAACCAACTGCCCTCCAATTGGACTGGAGGCCCACTCCATGGGGGGCAATACGTCCCTGACACTGAAATCTTAAAACAGGGGTAGTCATGAGCCCTAGGGGTGTAACATCTGCTGATGTCTGGATAAATGTGTATACTATGTTTATCAAACTGCCCAGTAAGCAATTCTCTTAATATTCATACCCTTATATTAACACTACTCTCATTTTGGGTAGAGAACCTTCTATTTTCAGATGATAGTGACCTTGGGATGACACAGAAGGTATCATAGTGCTGGAAAGAAGAGACTGGAGTACTGAGCAACATCTCAATCAAAGCTTCCAAGGCTCAGGGTCTATTGCGGAAGAGGTGGCGGAAAGAATGTAAGAGCCAAAGGAAGGGTAGGACTCCTTACAACATGCTACTCCAGACACAAAATGGCCTGCATATCCATGACCTCATGGTGCCTGACACTACCTACACAAGACCATCATAAGAGAAGGAAAAGACCATGACATCAAAATAAAAGAGAGACTGATTGAGATGGGGAGGGGATATAATGGAGAATGGAATTTCAAATGGGGGGAGGGGAAGGGAAGGTATTACCATGGGATATTTTTTTATAATCATGGAAAATGTTAATAAAAATTGAGAAAAAAAATAGAACTATCTTGTGCTTAGTTCTTAAGGGAGATAGAGCCTGGAAGGTTCCTGGGAGCAACTGAAAGCCCCATGTTGCTGGGCCTAGAGCACAAGTACAAGATAACCACAAGAAGCCATGGGGGCTGCGTAAGGGCAGGAAAAATGGATTTCTATCTTAATTCAAAGAACAATGACAAGACATTAATGTTTGTAAATAGAGGGGTGGTGTGAATGGAATTTTGTTTTAAAATTGCAAAACAAAGGAAACACTTTGGAAAAAGTTATTGGGCCAAAAGAGGGATATCATTTTAGACCATCCTGGTGGATGAAAGAGGAATGATATAAGAATGTTGAAAAGATAGGAAATTGATCTCGCAGAAGTGAAAACATCATTCCAAATGGCTCAATGAAGCCAGAAATGTTCTGCATATGTCAACTATATAACAGGAGGTAGGTCTGATGCCATAGTTACTGAGCCTCATTGAATCATAAGGTATCCTCTGACAAACCTAATGCTGCTAGCTTTGCTCCAAAAGACCCTACTGAGGGGGACACCCTGAGAACTAAGCTTGGCCACTTATCCCCTTCCCTCTCGTTTCCAGGAACAGCCAGGCAATGGTATCAATTTAAATATGAGTGGCTGTGTGTGTGTGGGGGGGAGGGAGGGTATTACCATGGGATTTTTTTTATAATCATGGAAAATATTAATAAAAATTAAATTTAAAAAAAGTGCCAAAGCGCCACCACAAAAAAATAAAAAAATAAAATAAAAATAAATTAAAAAAAAAAAGAAAAAATATGAGTGGCCATGTGCATTTTGGCATTTATCCTTTGAGGAGTATGCCACAACTAGATCTCTTTTAATCCCACATGGGCAGATCTAGGGATTCAGTTGCTTTCCTTCACCAGTCCACAAAATACAGACTTTATTCAGGAAGGTCTTTCTACAAAAAGCTTAATTGCCTTTCAGGAAGCCTCCTGTCATTAAGATTTTTACTCCCTTTAAAGTAGGAAAGGTGGACATATAATTATCATTATAGCTAAATTAACCTCTATTTTTCCACCTCAGTTTCTCCCCAAGAAAGAGAAAGAATTGTTCTTATACTTTCCTAAAGATGCAGAACAAACCCCATTTTAATGGCTAGGTCACTGAGAATACAACAGATAATATATGAACACATGTCAGGTTTCATGTACAGGACTGGGGAGTTATGCATAAATAAGCTGCTATAGTGCTCATGAGGTAAAACCATGGATTATCCATGTCAAGGAATGAGGGCATTAGAATATTATGTTGAGAAATAGAATCTGTATTGCAGGTTGAATAGGAGCTTGCTTGGTGCATAGCAAATTATTTAGAAAACTATGAAAGAGTAATCAGCTAAGATAAGAATGCTAAATGATAGGTGTCTGGGATTTAGAATTTCAGATGATTTTAGAAAAGTAAGTATTAACCATATTGTGGACAGCTTTAAGTGCAATATTTAAGAGGTCATGCTTTTTCTTGTAGGTAATGAAAAATATAATAATTTTTTCACATTATTCTTTTGATAAGATTTACATTTCACAGAATTGGCTCTAGGAAAATCTTACAGGATAAATTGAAAAGAGTAACACTTGAGTTAAAATCCATAGTTTATTGCAGATGTTTTAATAAGACATTTATGTTGCCTGTATGCCAGAAACAATTAGGTGCTCAGTGTACACAGCAAGCTCATAGTACAGCCTTTGAAGCCAGTTAGCCAAAAATTCAAATCTCTATTACTAGCTAGATGACCTATGTCAATTACTTTACTTCCCCATGCCACAATATCCCCATCTAAAATATGTTGAAAAAAATATGTAGATTTTTGTGAAGATAAAATATGAGTACATCTAAAGCATTGGCTATATAATACTTTCTTATTTATGTGTGTATATGTGTGTGTATGGGCATGTATGTGAATGGAGGTCAAGAAGACAAGCTTTTGCTTGAGGTGGGCTCTCTCCTCTTGTTTCAGGCCTTGCGAGGCCAACTCTGTCTGGACCCTTAGCATTGGGGTTTTTCTGATTCTGCCTGTGCTATAGACTTGATGAGATTACAGACAAGTGCATGACTGTACTTTAGGTTTTCTGTGGGTGCCATGGATCCAAACTTCATATGCTTATGCAAGAGCCATATCCCTAGTCCCTATTTTTACCTCATATTGAATAAACTGCCCTGAGGTGAGAGTAATTATATACAGATTATGGAATTGAACCTACAAAAGCTCATGTAATGTAACTGACTCAAGTCACATAGTAAAAGAAGGATGGCACTGGTATTTTAGGTCAACTTTCATTTATTCCAATGTTCACCATGTTCTCTTGTTACTCTTTCTTTTTAAAATATTTTAGTTATTTATTTGAGCGAGAGAGACAGAGAGAGGGAGAAAGACAGAGAGACAGAGGGAGAATGGTTACACCAGGATCTCTAGCCACTGCAAATAAACTCCAGACGCATGTGCCACCTTGTACATCTGGTTTTACCTGAGTACTATGGAATTGAACCAAGGTCCTTAGGCTTTATAGGTAAGCGCCTTAACCACTGAGCAAGCTCTGCAGCCTGAGATCCTCTTTCTTTATGAAGGTTCCTTACAAGGCAGATGCCTGGGAGTAGGTACAGGTTGGAACTTAGTTAACATGTTAGAGACAGACTGTAGGAAGTGACATGGTTTCTGATGTCACTTAAATAATGGAAGACAGATAGCGTACCATTCAAGAAATCTTTTTAGTGGCCTAAGTTGTTCTTAAACTCCAGAAATCCCAGGCTGGTATAGTTCAGCTCACAGACTAGTCTGGACATGTGTCAGGGTCCACATCTTTCTCTAAGATGCAGTTTTTAGCGTGGATTTGTGCAGTGTTCAGAAAGTACATGTTCACAGAGCATATTATACACGCTCAAGAAATAACCGTATGTGATCCATCTTGCTCAGCCTAATAAAAGTTGTGATGAATATATTGGTGACTTGAATACAATAAGGCTTAAATGAGGTCTGTTTTGAGATGATTTAAAGAAAATCATGTTCACAATCTTTAGCTTCCTTGTAAGGCTTTTCCACTTGACTTGAACAAAATGAAATATTTGAGAGTTATAAACCTGGGAAAATAGTGTGGTACAAATTTTCATCGCATTTACAGATAAAAGAATATGATTAATGCCATATTAATGATGTGTCCATGACCAACAGAAGTTTTTGGATGTTTTCAGGCTAGCAATGCCTAGTAAATATGGTGAGAATTAGCACAGGTCACCAGCAATCCAGAATCTAACTTGGTTCTGAGCATTTGACAGTTGAAAGTTAAAGTTTTCAGTTTTTCTGGTTAAAGAAAATAAATTCTTGGTCTGGAGAGATGGCTTAGCATTTAAGGCACTTGCCTCAAATCCAAAGGATCCAGGTTCAACTCATAATCCAGATGCACAAGGTGGCACATGCGTCTGGAGTTCATTTGCAGCAGCTGGAGGCTCTGACACACCCTTTCCCTCTCTTTCTCTCTCTCTCTCTGCCTCTTTCCCTTTCTCAAATAAATAAATAAAAATAAAATATAAAAAGGAAAGTAAATTATTGATGATTAAATTCATTTAGAATAATATATCACAATTCATAATTTATAATGAGATAACAAATTAGCTGATAAATGATAACCCAAACTTAGGTCTCCTAAGTAGTTACGTGCCTTCAAGAGTTCATATTGTCAATCTAAGCATTGCTTCATGGCCCTCGAATTGGAGAAGAAACTGTAACTTGTCTTTAGGTATCCTTTTCTGGATAAATTACTCTTTATTCTAGAGATATTTCTGCCTCCACTACAAACATGAGGAAATCCTGTAGCATTTGCTTTACAACAGATGAATTCAAGTAGAGAAACTGGGAGATAAGTTAGAAAGCACTCTTTATAACTTGAAATAGCAATCAAGAAGTAAGATAAGGAAAGGATTAGGAGGAGGGGAAGGTATGATTTTTAGTGATACTAAAAAGGGAGAATGAACAGAACACAGAGTTGGGTTGCTTGTGGATGGCAAAGCAAAAGGAGAAGTAGATTTCTAGGGCTGGATTATAACTTGGGGATAGACCGCCACATGAAGAAACTGGGCATATCTTCTCAGAAGAGATTTGGTATTGAAAGTGAGATTATGAAATCATCATTGTATCTGTCTTGATAAAAATTAGATTTCCCAGAATGTGTGTGTGGAATTTGAGGGACATAATTCATTTGTAGAACTTTATTGGACCCTAAAAGTTGAAGGACAGGTGTCTGGGCTTGGGAGAGAGGGGAGAATGAAAAAAAAAAAAAAAAAGAGGAGTGATCAGAGACGGAGAGAGGAAAATCAAGGAGAAAGAATTCTATGTATGACATACTGGAAAGATGTTTCAATAAAGAAGTACTTTTCAATAAAGTCACATGTGTCAAAGAAGCCAAATATAAAAAAGACATGTTTAAAGTGCCACTAGTGTATAACATTTAGAGGAATCTCAGTTTATTTGTTAGTTGAGTTATGAGACCATAAGGCATATTGTGGCGTATAGTTTATAAAGTAGTGAAGGCATTAATTTTAGTCTACTTTTTGACAAAGATGACTATGAAAATAGATTGTCCAAATCATGTAGGATTGCATAATGGGTTTTATTAAAATGATATGGTATAGACATACATATTTGCTGATTAGAAAAATGCTATTAGAACAAAGCATGTCAAGGGCTGGGGTAATAATTCAGTTATATACTTGCCTCACAAGCACAAGGATCTGAGTTTCCAGAACCCAAGAAAATTCCAGGCAGAGTGGCATGCACATATAACACCAGCACTGGAGAGACTGAGACAGAAGGATCCCCAGAGTTCTCTGACCAGACAGTCTAGGTTAATTAGTGAGCTTAAGACCAAGGAGAGACTCTGTCTGAAAAGGAAGTGGACATCACAACTGGATGGTAAGACCCCATTGCTGAAGATAGCATGTGCTGTGGTCACAGGACATTTGAGAAATTTAGCTGAGTTGGATGCCATATCCCTGCTGGATAGCTGCCGCAGTGCTAGGAAGAGATATACTGGCTACTAGGGTTAAGTCCACAAGCAGGGGTCCTGCAAACTATGCAGGCAAGGTTTGTCCATGGGTGCAATAGTGGCACATATATTGTGGGGGTAACAAACTGCTCTCTGATTAGATTTGAGGCCTGCTCAGTGGGAAGTGGTTCATTTCTGGTACTGAAAACAGAGTCAAAAGCTTATGGCTTGGAAGGACATAGACCCTAGATGGAAGCTACCACTGTTCTTTAGCTAAATGGAAATGTTACGCTCCTCAAAATGATTTCTAAATATATATGTTTGTGCCTTCTGATTATGTTCTCACTTTTGGTTAGAGAAACTTCTTTTTACAGATGGTAGTGAATACTGGGGAAACACAGCATTCAAGATAATGAGAAGAGAAAAACCCAGTGCTCAGTACTGACAGAGTCATATCTATCACACATGCCAGGGCTTGGGCAAAATTGCAGATGAAGTGGCAGAAAGAAAATTAGTGCTGCTCTCACTGCTAGTCAGAGAAATTTCTCTATGGTAGACACTGAGTCTTTAATATCTTCAGAACTGAAATTAAGAGGCTATTGAGAGCTTAACACTAAACGAGACATCTCAACCATGCCTCCCAAGGCTCAGGGAACATTAGAAAGAATGTAAGAGCCACAGGGTTGGGAGGAGTACTTTGGGGGAACTCTGAACATGAACTAATGGTACATTCATGACCACACGGGTAGTTAATGCCCCCACAAGATCTGCACTGTTCTCAGTCCATCAACATTTTGATATGAATGGTGGAGGTGGCAAAAAGAAATGAAACATCAAAATAGAGCAATCACTTATAAAGAGGAGGATCCTCAGTGGGATGGGGGTGAGGGAGTAAGGACAGGAGAAGGTAATGGGATGGGAATATAATCTAATTATAAGTATATTCATGTATTAAATTTCTCAATAAAAATGTGAAAAAAAAACAAAGCAAAAAGAAAGAGGTGGATGGTGTGCCTGAGAATTACACCTGAGGTCATCCCTGGCCTTTACATGTACACACACACACATTTACTTGCACTCATACATGTGTACCCACTCACATACAAATGTGCATAAGTATGTATATGCATACCATATATACATACACACAAGACTTTTAAAAATGAATGCATTTTGACCATATATAATGAAAAACAAATGATTGATAGAACAAGGGACAATCAATTTTTATTTCTTAGAATGGGGACATTTTCCAAATAGTTATTATCTTCCACTTATTTCATATATGATATTCATAGATTTACATTTGCAGCACAATTAAATTCTACAAAACTCCTATTTGGTTTCTGGTTTTAAATAAATAGGGGTCTGCCTAATAATGTATCTTACAGACTATGTTCCAGACAGGAGACAATGATGACAAAAGAACATGAAAACTTTTTGTTCCAACTTAATGATTCACTAAGTGGGCATCATGTGAGGGTAACACTGACTCATAGAGACAGAATTCATAGGATGGGATACATGGGCATTTACTAACCACAAAGTTCTAAACTACTATTTATTCATTGGGTGCTGGAGTCTTCACTAAGCTCAATGCTACAAAGCAATGGTGGGCCATGAACTCATGGACTCTACAGAAACATGACCTGATACTGGAGATGGACATTAAGCAACTTATTCTTTGTAGGGCATTTTCAATAAGAACTTCAATTCAAGAGATATAGCACAAAAGAATGGTCAAAATTCAATTAATCAAAATGGGAGTGGAGGACATATTTCTGATAGAGCAACATGTGCTGAGGACCTACTATCTTATTTTTGTTTTTCTTTATTTCTCTTTATTAACCATTTGTTTTATTTTGTGGATAGATCAGTGGTGGACATTTTATAAAAATCAAGGGCTCAGTTTTGCCAGGAATTTTTAAAGGAATGATGAATATTATTTTGGGATAAGACTAGGAATTTAGAAATACAGAGGGCTTGGGAATTATGTGATTTTTTAAAAATCAATATACGTAATTCTCATCATAGTGTTCTTCTGTTCTTAATTCAAAAGAAAAACATTCCTAATGGTTCCACAGTGGTGCTACTGAACGTCAGAATTGATCGGAGGCACCTGGATAAACACTGCTTGTGGGGAAAGTGAGGTGGGTGCACTGCTACAAATGGAAAGATAAAAAGTGCTGTGTTAACTCACAGGTATTTCGCTTTCTGTCTTGGTTATTCTAGAGAAAATTCTTTGGCATATTAAGGAAGCATTTTCTTCATCTTGAACTTGATGAGGTAAGACTCAACCAATTAAAAAAATACGTTTAAAATCCAAAGCTAAGGGAAGACTATGAGGTAGCAAATGGGAGTTATAAATTGGTGGCCTGCTGAATTTTTATATAGCAAGATTGAAATGGAAAAAAAAAATAGGACAGGACTAACACTATGTTTGAAAATCACTTCATGGTCTCTTTTTTCATTCTGACACATTTCATTATGTACCTTTTCCCATTATATTTTTTCCTTGAGCCTCTTTTTCTCTCTCCTTTCCCTTCTTTTTCTTTCCCCTCAGATACATTGACATCTAAATCCTAATATAATATATCTAAGCTTCAAAGTTCACAGTAGGTACAAAAGGCACAAAGTAACATAAAATAAGATTGCATAAAAATAACATAAAAAGAAAGATTGTACTTATCTGTAAAATTGGTGGAGAAAATAATAACAATAAGGCCAGATACAGAATTCTAACAAATTAAGTTTCAGTGGAGAGTCTTGGGTTACTGAGTGACTTCTTTAGGAACAAAATGTGAAACTGAAGGCTGGCACTGAGGTTGTTAAAGGTGATTCTTCTTGAGCTCAAATTTAAGATCCTTCTCTCATTTTCTTCCCTACACTTAAGCATAAAAATCTTAGAAGTGTGGTAGAAGAAAATAAGCTACCTGAGAAAATATGACTAATAAAGTTAATTATTTAAAAGAACATGAAAGTTATAATTAGACTGTCCTGTTTAACTAAGAATAATGATGCTTCTTTAGGGTGACCTTCTGTTTTGCTGAAATTCTGCATCTTCTCCAATTGTTAAAGATGTTACAATGTCTCATTTGACATTTTCTTCATATAGTCAAGCCCTCATATTTGGAAAAAAAAATAACATTGTGAAGATGCTTGTTACTTTATTGGAAGGAACATATTCTGTGTACACCAAAGGTTTTATAATGTAAAAAACCTGAAATGGAAAAATGAGAGCACTGGCTAGGAAAATGGTGTATGCCACTGTGCTTAGATTTTGTTTTTTGTTTTTTTTTTAAGGTAGATTCTCACTCTAGCCCAGGCTGCCCTGGAATTCACTATGTAGAACTCAAGGTGATCCTCCTACCCCTGCCTCCTGAGTGCTGGGATTAAAGGTGTGCATCACCATACCTGAATAATTTTTTTTTAAAGCTGTCTTTTGATGCATAGAGTAGGAGCTCATATACTGAGAAATACCCTAATCTACAAATCCATAGAAATTCTACAAAATACAACCTTCATTCACAATTATGGAAGTGTTAAACAATAAATTTAAAATAAAAGAAATTAAGTCAAATTTATTTTTCTTGGGTCTGTTTATGTTTCTTGATTATGGCCAATATCTTTTCTCTAAGAAAGCTAAGAGGCATGAATATTTGCTTTATGTCATTTGCAAGAAGTTATACATGATCTTATTAATTATGTTTGTGCTACTTAAATTTTTTGTTTATTTTTATTTATTTGAGAGTGACAGAGAGAGGAGGAGGAGGAAAAGAGAGAGAGAGAGAGAGAGAGAGAGAGAGAGAGAGAGAGAGAGAGAGAGAGAGAGAGAGAATGGGGGCACCAGGGTTTCCAGCCACTGCAAACGAACTCCAGCTGCATGCGCCCCCTTGTGCATCTGGCTAACGTGGGTCCTGGGGAATCGAGCCTCAAACTGGGGTCCTTAGGCTTCACAGGCAAGCGCTTAACCGCTAAGCCATCTCTCCAGCCCTGTTTGTGCTAATTTAATGATCAAATCCTAAGCTTCATTTACTTTCAAGGAAAGGCAAAAAGTCCCACAAACCTGTCTACTTTGTAAACAGCGATAGCTATTTTTCTTAAAGTAACTGGTATGCTTGTAGTTCTTAAAGTGACCAGACTAACAAACCTTAACTAATAGGCAATGATTATCACTTGTTTAGCTTGACACTAAAAATCCAGCAAAGGAGGGCTTGTAAAACGAACCCAGTCATCTATCCATGGCACCAACAGAGGGTTATATTTAGCCCATGGAAGCAAGGTGCATGGTTAGGAGGGCCAACAGAGGTCACTCCAAGAGACAGAGCTATGGGTGAGAGAGCAGCTTTACCTGGGCAGAGTCAGGCTCTTTGTCGTTTTAATAGCACACTAATTCCAAAAAGTTTTAGCAGTTATGGCCTTGAAGCTTAATTACTCTCATTTATCATCCTAATAAATGATTCCAGGACTTAGAAAAGCCACTGATTTTTCTCTAAGTAAGTCTATAAATGTGTGTAAGTGTAGAGCAACATTGGAACATTAAATGTGTGAATGCCTTAGGTCACTCTGATGCCACAGAAAGGTAATAATAAAAACACCTTATTTATAAATCATAGTACCTGTTAGGCCATACTCATTCTTTTAACTGACTTCTAACCAGAATTGGCTGACAGTACAATTTCCTGGCATATGTAATTTTGGTATGTAAATATAAACATACTAATATATATGGAGTGAATAAAATATAAAACACCTTCAAGAGTGAGATGGAAGGGCAGAATGGGTTTTAGTCATTTTCCCTTGAAATTTAATAGAAACAAATGTAAAACATTTTAAAAAATTTATAGTTAACAGAGTGAAAATAAACCCAAAAATAGATTGAGTAAAGGAACTTTAGGGCTTCTGTGGATCAATGACCTGCTAAATTCAAAGAAAAAAATAGAGAAAGACTCATAATGCTGTAAATGACACCTGAAGCAATGGAATATGAAAAAATTCACTTTGTAAAGTCATGTGCTACTCTATTCTTTCTCAAGCTATTATTGAAATGGCCTGAAATATTAGCATGATATTTGAAATTAAATCCACATTGCAAATATCTTATGTATGGATACTCAAGTTTTCTCTTATTCATGTTTATATTTCAAGTCTCTAGAGGAAAGACACACAGTTACATATGGTAAGCATTAGTTTGAAGTGGTATGTTAGCTTGTGCTAAGTCCTCTCATTAAATTTTTGGATCAATTCCTATCTAGCTTATCTTACCAAATATAAAGTTTGCTCAGGTGTTGAGAGCAAAGAATTTCAAAAGCAAACAAAGAGCCTTATGTGCTGGCACCAAACACAAGAACCAGCTAGAAGCCTTGTGTGAGCCATGTGGAGGTGAGAGGAAAAGCAGCAATAAGAAAATGAAGGGTATGAAATGTGACAAATGAGAAAGAAAAAAAATGAGAAGGACTATTCCCTACAGTACCACCAGAGAATACTGTTCAGTAGTAAAATGAGAATTACTATCTCCCAAGTACTACTAGAGAATTCTGTTCAGGAGTAAAATGGGAAGTACTATCCCCCAAGTACCACCAGAGAATACTGTTCATAGTAAAATCAGAAGGACTGTCCCCCAAGTACCACCAGAGAATACTATTTAATAGCATTGAAAATGTAACTTCTAGCCCAGTGCTAGAATTTTAGTGGAGACACATAACACATGATGAGCAGGTTCTCTTTGAAGCTTTGTTCCTAGAAACAAGTGTGCACTAACAGAATGAATTAACTCATTTTATCATAGCAACCCTGTAAGGTAAAACTCTTATTAAGTTCACTTTGCAAATAAAAATGATGAAGTATATGAATGTAGTATCATTCGTCCAGGCCATCCAGAAAGTGAGAGAACTTGGAATAGTAACTGTGAAGAAGTGGCATCTAGCATGTAATTATTTACTCCAGGGACTGACTCTCTGAGAAAGAAGGATATTTTTGAGCAGCAATGGTTGTTGAAAAACAGGTTGCACTCTTTCTTGAAGCTAACTGACATGTGTACGTAGGTGGGTTTTGTTTCAGCTTTGCCAATTTTGTGGCTTATTTTGACTAAGCACCTAGTGTATGCAAGTAAGCCTGTTCCAAGTATAAAGGTTACAAAGAGTAATGCTTTAATAATTATACCCTCACAGACTTTACATTGTGATTTTGATTTTGAGTAACTTCATAAGCTATGACAAATATAAAGTAGCCATTAGGAATAAAAACACCACTTATAAGAGCTGCCATTTATTGAGTACCCATGGTTTACTAAGTACCAAGCATGATTTATTTTGTGTACTCTATATTCAAATACTGTGGTGTGTACATAGGCCACACCACATAGTAAATAAGACTTGAGTAAGTCAAAATAAATTGGTCAGACTCACATAGTTGGTAACTATAGGGCCCTGTATAGTCGAGCACAAATGGAGCTTGTGAAGCATACTATGGAGCTGGAAGCTTCTCACATCCAGGGCCAAACAATACTTCCATAGCCAGGAAAGCAATAAAAATGGAGTGGAAATTCTCAAATGAAAAACACGTTTCAGCACAAGACAAATGTGGTTACTTGTGCTGAGTAAAACTTGAAATCTATGGATCAAGAGACATGTACGGGGAAAAAAATGTCAACATTTGTCTCATATTTTATGGAAGATTTGATTCTAACATCCTACATGGGTAACAAAATTAGAGAATATTCAAGTCTCTTATACAATATAGTGTTGGCATAGAACCTCCACAATCCATCTATATATTTTCAATCACCTTTAGATTGTTAAATGACTAATGCAATGTGTTATGTAAATAGTTGCCTTGTTCAAAGAATGGCAAGGAAAAACTGTGCTCTTAGTACAGATGTGAATTTTTATGTGTGAATATTTTTCCACCCACAGTTGGTTGAATCTATAGAAATTCTGGGGTGATTGTATGTGTATTTAGTCTTCACTGTTCTCCTGGCAAAACAAACAGAACTGTTTTCCATGATAGAGATGTGTATACCCAAAATTCAGTGAAATGAAATGAAAACAAACCACACACCCTCTGAAAGAAATCATTTGAGGTAAATTTTATCAGAACTTATTGTTTGTAAAGCAAAAATAAATAAATAATCCAAACAATACAGCATGTTTAAAGTTACATGTTTGTATCATTTAAAATAAAACATCTTATTAGCCACAAGAGAATGACTGAATTATTTCTGTCTTTGTAGTAGAAAATAATGTAAAAATTTTGTTGCATGAAAAAGCTATCAGATAAAGCAATTTAAACCTAAAATTAATACATAAATATTAATATACAAAGTGCATTATTTTATGGGCTGATACATAAAATAAGATAAATATACTACAAATTATTGGTTTATATGTAAATGACATAAATATATTCTGAAAATACAATAGATAAATCTTTGTTTATTTTTTGGATGTGGATTTATAGTATCTGACAACTTTAAAAACATTCTCACTTGTATATTATTTTAAATTTATTTTTCTTTTCCTAAAAATATTATTCTATGTGTTTTTAAAGATTTATTTATTAATGAGAGAGAGAGAGAGAGAGGGAGGGAGAGAATGGGCATTACAGGGCCTCTAGCCACTGCAAACTAACTTCAGACACATATACCACCTTGTGCATCTGGCTTACTTGGGTACTGGGGACTCAAACCTAGGTCCTTAGGTTTCATAGGCAAACACCTTAACTGTTAAGGCATCGCTCCAGCCCCATCATGTTAGTTAGTTATTATTTAGCTGTTCATATGAAATCCACATCATTACAATTTTTAAACTGTACAAAGCAGCACAGAAAATTTTGCAATGTTGTGAAACTATCACCACTATCTCACATTCTGGAATCTTTCTATCAGCCCAGAAAAAAAAAAAGCTCCATTTCCAATTTCCAAGACTTCTTCCCCATGGTACTCTGGAAACTAGTGAGATAGTTTCTGTCACCATGTCTATTCTGGACATTTCATATAAATGCAGTTGCAGAATATCTGACCTTGGAGGCTCACCTCAGCATTGGCATGGGTCAGTGTTTGATGGCTTCTATGGCTGATAGTGCTTTGGAAGCATGCGCTTTGTTTTGCTCATTTGATGAACATTTGAATTGTTTCCATATGTTGACTATTGTGAATAGTGACCCTATGAATATTGTTATATGGTTTTTTGTGTCAACATGCATTTTTTTATTCTTGGGTATATTTCTAGAAGTAGAATTGCTCATAACTGTTTAATATTTTAATGAAAAGCTGTTTTCCACAGTGGTTGCAACATTTTACATTTCTGAAAGTAATGTCTGAGGGTTTCAGTATCTTTGTCTTTGCCAATAATTGTTATTTCCCATTTTTAAAGGTTATAGCCAAACTAGTGGGTGTGCAGTGTATCTTGCTGTGTTTTTTCAGTTAAATTCTCTTAAGGACTCCATGTCTAGCACATTTTATTTTGTTTGTTAGCCAATTGTATACTGTCTTTGGAAAAATTAAACCTATTCAAATTCTTTCCCTTTTTATTGCATACTTCTAAGCATTCTTTACATGTTTTGGACACTAGACTCTTTTAATTAATTAATTGAATTTTTGACAATTTCATCCATGCGTAGGATATATTTTGATCATATTTTCCACATGTCCTTCTCTTGTCTCTTCCTCTCACTCCTGCTACCCTTCTTCCCAGCTACCCTTCTTACTTTGTGTGTGTGACCCACTGAGTTTAGTTAAGATGACTTGTATGAAATGATCATAGGTGGGGGTTATTGATTGGATCCTGAGCAACTTACCAGTAGCTACTGCTGCAGAAAATGTCTCCTTTTCCCCAACCAGTAAGTGACTTTAGCTTCTCAGGGAGAAGTCATGCCTCATGAGCTACTCCATCATCCACGGGTGAATGTCAGTGGGCCCAGTTCTATGTAGGTCTTGATCAGATAACCGTATCTGCTATGAGTTCATGAGTAAAAGACCATGTGATATCTGGAAGATGATGGTTCAGAGTACTCCTCCCCAAATTCTGGCTTTTACATTCTTTCTGCAAACCCTTTCCTTCTGCACCTTAGAGAGGGTGATATAATTTTCCCATGCAGGGCTGAACTTACAATAGACACTTACTCTCAGCACGTTGATGAGTTATGATTTCTGTAGTAACTGATGCACACTTCAAAAGGAGACTTTATTTTCTAACAAATGTTGAGAGCAGCACTAATCTAGAGACACAGACATAACTATTTAGAAGGCAGCTTAATGGGCACATTATGCTCATTTAATAAAACAACTGTTATAGCTCCCCGTCCAGGGCCTATGACTGCCTTTGACTTGAACCAAGTTTACAGTGACAAGCATGACTTCCCGGTTCCCTTCTGTGGAGCAGGCCTCTTATCCAATCAGAAAATTGCTTGTTACCCCTATAACAGTTATGCTACTATTGCACCAGTGGGCACATCTTGCTTGACAGGTCAGTTATCTGTCATATAGCAAGCAAGATCCACAGTTGGATGAAACTGTTAGTGTCTTTTCTCTCCACTCCCAACCCAAACAGTAAGTACCTTCCAGCGCTAGGAAGACTACCCAGCAGGTAGGAATCTTGGTTTCAGCTTGATTTCACTGCGTTGTGAAAGCAAAGCATAAGGTATCATGTGCCATAGGGTCTTATCATCTAGTTCTATGGGCTAACAAGAACAGTGGCAATTGTGTTTGGGGACTCTGGTGCCTTCCTGAATTAGTCCTGAGGAGGCATTCTTATCAGATGTGTAACTTGTATATGTTTTCTTTTATCTCATGTATGGTCTTCCCATTGTCTTGGAAGTATTCTTTGTACTAAGGTTTTAATTATGATAAAGTCCAATGAATCCATTTGTCCCTACATTGCTTATGGTTTTGGTGTTGTATTTAAAACTAAGATTCATACTTATACTTCTAAATCCAAAGCATTTGTAGCTCTGGAACTTTCACTATGGGTGCATGATGCATACTGAGTTACTTTCTTATGTGATAAGAATCAGGAATTCACAATTCATTCTTCTGCATATGGTATCAGTTATTCCAGAATTATTTATTGATCAGATTATTTTTCATCATTAAATGCCTTAATACCTTTGTTAAAATCAATTGGTCATAATTTTTAAAATATTCTTTATTTTTATTTATTTATATGAGAGAGAAAGAGAAAAAGAGAAAGATAGTGATAGAGAGAGAATGGGTGCACCAGGGCCTCCAGCCTCTGCAAATGAACTCCAGATGCATGCACCACCTTGTGCATCTGCCTTACATAAGTCCTGGGGAATAGAAACTGAGTCCTTTGGCTTCACAGTGCCTTAATAGCTAAGCCAGTCTCTCCAGCCTAATTGGTTATAATTTTTTGAATTTGTTTCTAGCACTGAATTATTTTCCATTGATTTACATGTTTATTTCTATGCTAATACTACACTGGTCACTATAACTTTGGGATAAGTTTGGAAATTGGGAAGAGTGACTTCTTTTATTTTGCCTTTTTTTCTATTTTTTTTTTGTTTGTTTTGGCAACTGTAAACAAAATATATACTGCTGAAGTCCCGCCTCTGCGGGGTTGTAGAACTCGAAGGGGACTTGTGGAGTCGGCGTTGTGAGAAAATGATATGGACCAGTAGTTCAGGTGAAGCACACTGGATGCAGAGCAAAATTCTGCTTCTTTATTTATACTTTTACAACACATTATTATTTTTTTTGCAAGCAAGATATAGCAACTTATTCACATAGATTCTATTCTCTAAGAAATCTTGCCACAATATTCTCCTTGGTTTTCCCTACTTCTGCTTAACTCATGAACCTCTTACCCTACAGACATTCTGATAATAACATCTTAAACAAGAAGTCAAGGTTTATAAGCTGCTTAATATCTTACCCAGGTTCCTGGAAACTAGCCAAGAGCCCTGGTAGGTAGCTCTTGCAATTATAAGGTGATAGACTTTTTTTTTTTTTTTTTTAACCTCAGAAAGAGCAGTGTTACCCACTCTCTACATAACATTATCTTGTGGCCTGAATATCAGTATGTTTCTCTATTTCTAATCTACTACTGATTTAATTGTCTCTCTATGATTTTTCTTTGTTGCTCCATTTTACAGTTTAGTCCTGACTTTGCAAGTCTCTTGAAAAAAGGAAGATTTCAATATTTAACTCTTTTCCTGTCTTTCTAAAGTATCCTTACTCCACTAATATATACCCCTGTATGCAGTAAAAGTTGATCTATCCAACCAGTGTTTTGCATTGTTGTCTTTACTTTAGGAGCACACCAAACTCTACTGTTAATTCTGAAAGTTACATATTATGTTTTACTTCATTGTGTCGGCCCAACCTGATTATTTGAAAGATGCTTATTTTTGCTCCTTAACATTTCAGGCTCTTTTGTGAGAAAGTCATGTGTAGATTCAGGAAATGTGTCCATTAGTTCCTGTAATCATAAGTAATGTTCCTTGGGAACAATTGGTAAGGCATGTGACATAGCATTGGGAGAAACATGCCTCGTTAGGTTAAATGTACATTTGTGATATTGAGAAACTTTGTTCATGCAAACTAGTCATAGCTTCAGGATCCACAATCTGTTTGTCTGTTAAACATTACAGCCTCAGAAATTTCTATTTAAGCTTTGGTGACTATATAAACACATCTGAATTGGTCGCCCTATTACTACTGAGAAGGGGAAAGTGAAAGCAAAAATAAGTAGTAATAAATTTATAATAACTCCAAAAATTCCAAGGAAAAGATAGCTATCGTGCACACTGTCAGGCAACAGGCACTCTAGGAGGTCACTGAAAGACTTCTTGGCCCGTCAAAGAAAGTCTCTGATGCTTCAGCCCTGCGGAACTGTGTCCCATCAGCGTCTCACTCCAGAGCTGACCGTTACTGCCCTTTGGCAACCAACAATATACAAAGTATATGTGTGTAGGAACCAATTTTGCATTCCTAGGATAAATTCCACTTGACTATGAAAAGTAGTCTTTTTAATATATTGCTAGATTTTTCTTGTTCTATTTTATTACGGAATTTCCATCTACACTCATAAGGTATATTAGCAATTTTTAAATAAATACTTTGTCTTGCTTTGAAAGTAAGGTAATACTGGATTGAGAGAGTGAATTAGGAAGGTTTCTCCCTTTTGTGGTTTTTGGAAGCATTGGAAAAATTGGTGTAAAACTTTCTTTAATCATTTGATTTATTTTACCAGTTAAGTGTTATGGTTCTAGACTTCTTTATTGGGTTGTTTATTAAACTACTGACATAATCATTGTGCTTGATATATGTACACATACACTCTATCTATCTATCATCTATCATCTATCTATCTATCTATCTATCTATCTATCTATCTATCTATCTATCTATCTATCTGTCGATACACACATCTATATAGATACATAATATGTATGTTTGTGTGTATCAATTTTGTGCTCTATTTCCTCTTGAATTAGCTTTAGTATCTTGTAACTTACTAGAAGGACTTTTTTTCATTCCATCTAGGTTATCTAATTTTTTGGTTTAAGTTATGCATGTACTTTTATTATAATGGGTTGCCTTTATATAAGATAAAAAATAGATTTTATTTTATCCCTGATTGTAGTAATTTGAATCTTCTCTATTTTATACTTTAGTCAAAATATTTCTAAGTACAGTCAATGCCTTGCTTTTTGTTTATTAATTTTTATAAATTGTTTTTGATTCCCCTACTTTATTTACTTCTTCTATGATTTTTATTTTCTTTTGCATTTTTATTTGGGTTTTGCTTGCCATTTAAAATATTTTCTTAAGCTGAGTGTGACCACATATACCTGTAACCTAAGTCCCACAAGAGAAGACTGGAAGTTCCATAGGCACTGTCCAAAAATAAAAAAAAATTAAAAAAAAAAACCTGTTAAAAGAGACTTCCTCAAAAACCATGCTAGGCAGAAGAGCAAGGGAGCTGGATGCAGAGTGGGCCACCTGTGTTCCATTGCAGCCACTGCAAGCAAGTGACTCCCAACGTCAGAGAGCATACAGGGTTCTGCAAGGGCACATGCACCACATACGCATAAGCACACACCACACACACAAGCAAAAAAAAAAAAAAATTAAATTAAATTAAATCTTAGAGTAGAAGTTTAGGTAACTGATTTTAGTTCTATTTTAATTTTTGTAGGGTAAATTTTCAATTTATTAGCATTTTTCTTTATTTTAAATTAAGAACATCCTTTGTATGGATGCATCATTTGTAAGTACCATTGTTTCCCTCCTCCCTACCCCTATTCTGCCAGATATTTATTTGAACATCTACTTTAGTTTTGACTTTCAAATAAATTTCTAAATACTTTTTTAGCCATGTTTTATGTTTTGGTATGTTGTTTTCATTTTTGTGCATCTCAATGCATTTTCTAAATTTTAAGTTTTGTAGCATGCTTATTTCTATTTTGCATATATATATATATATGTTTATGTGTATATATGTATGCATATATGTATATATATATATTATATATATATATTGTGCTGTGTGTGGGTTAATGTGTGTGTGTGTGTGTGTGTGTGTATACATGCACATGAATGTGAAAGCCATGGTTTTCTTTTTTCTTTAAGATGAATGCTCTTGTTAAACCCAGAGTTTAGTTCTTTGACTAGACTAGCTAGATATTGAGCCCAAGAGATTCTCTGTCTTTGCCATCTCAGTGTTGGGATTACAGGCTTGCGGCACTATTCCATTTTATGTGGGTGTTGGAGATCTGAACTAAGGGATTTGTGATTGTGTGACGAGCACTCTAACCACTGAGTCATCTTCTAAGTCCAGTCTATTGAGTTCTAATTTCATCCTAATGCACACACACAACATGATTCCAGTATATTTAAGTCTATAAAAACTAATTGTTGTACTCTTACAGTCTATCTTGGATCATGTCTCATGTTCAGTGGAGAAAATGTGGTCCAGTTGCCAAGAGCAGTGTTCAATATATACCTTTAAATTTACAGGGCTTATACCACTGTTAAGTCTTTATTTAATTGCTAATTTTCTATCTTGTTTCTTTATGCTTTATTAGAATTGGGCTACCGAAGTCTACAAACATTGCTGCTGAATATTCTACTTTTATTTTCAATCTTATGAATTATTGTATTATGCATTTTGAACCTCTATTGTTAGATACAAATATGATTGAACTAGTTACACTTTTTTTTTTTTTTTTTGGTTTTTCAAGGTATGGTCTCACTGTAGCCCAGGCTGACCTGGAATTCACTATGGAGTCTCAGGGTGGCCTCGAACTCATGGCAATCCTCCTACCTCTGCCTCCTGAGTGCTGGGATTAAAGGCATGCACCACAGTACCCAGCAAGTTAGTTATACATTCTTGATGAAATGACCCTTTATCATAGCATATCTTTGTTTCCCCTAATAACTTTTGTCTTAATATCTCTTGTCTGATACTTGTGTAGTAACTATATCTTTCTTTTGGTTTTTGTTTGCATTGAAATCCATTCTCATAGTTGTACTTCTAGCTTTTTGAATATAAATTGTGGGATTTATAGAAGACACATAATTAGACCATTTAAAAACATTAATTTGCCAGTTTCTAATTTTTTGTTAAAGATACTAAATTAACTTATAGTTTATATAATTTCTGATAAGGAAAGCCATGTCTGTCAATTTTATCATTTGTCTTCTGTATAATTACATTTTTTTCATTTCCTTTTATTTTTGACAACTACCATAATTGTAAATAATACCCCATGATAATTCACTCCCTCACCCCACTTTCCCCTCTGAAACTCCACTCTCCGCTGTATCCCCCCCCCTCAAGCAGTCCCTCTAGTATTTTGATGTTATAATTTTTTCTTCCTATTACGATGGTCTTGTGTAGGTAGTGTCAGGCACCGTGAGTTCATGGATATCCAGGTCATTTTGTGTCTGGAGGAGCACGTTAAGGAGTCCTACCCTTCCTTTGGCTCTTACATTCTTTCTGCCACCTCTTCCATAATGGGCCCAGAGCCATGAAAGGTGTGGTTGAGATATTGCAGTGCTGAACATTCTTCTTTCTCTTCTTCTTAGCACCATGGTGCTTTCTGAGTCATCTCAAGGTCACTGCTATCTGAAAAGAGAAGTTTCTCTAACCAAAAGTGAGAGCAGCATTAATATGTGGGTATGGACATTAAGAGTAGTGCTTACTGGGTAGTTTGGTGAGTATAGTATATGCATTTAGCCAGACAATAGCAGGTCTCATGACTACCCCTATTGGAGGTTTTCGGTACCAGGGATGTATTCCCTCCCATGGAATGGGCCTCCAGTCAAATTAGAGGGCAGTTGACTTCCCCCATAACAGATGTGGCACTATTTCTCACCTGTTGGCTCATTTGGCCTACCTGGCCAAATATAAGGCTTGCAGTGTCCACTGTTCGGTATCTTCACTGGTGATTTCTCTCTCTTCATTGAACTGCATGCAGTATGGCTTCTTCCAGCTTTCTGTCAGCTGCTCTACATTGAGGAGGTTTTCAGCTTAGCTCCAGCAGGATTTCTCAGTGACATTGCAGCCTAATTATGTCCTCAACAAGAGGGTCTTACCATCTATTCCTGGTGGGAAACCTAGGGCCTTGGCAATGGCCTGTACTGTTTTGGGGGGCATCAGAGACCTCTGTGGCCAACAACTCCCTGGAAGTTATCCCAACCCTGGCACTGAACATTTTCTAGTAACAAGCTATGGCTCCTGTGTGTTCCATTATCCAAAATGTAGGTTTCCATATGATTTATTTATATCCTCTTAGATTTCGATAAGCCCTTCTTCTACCTTTCCTTTACTCAATCTCTTCCTCTGACCTCATTTAGGCCTTTTCACCTCATTAATCTGTTCTTCTACTTACATATTATAATACCATCCTATTGAGTCCTCCCTTCCTCCCTTTATATCTCCTTTCTAGCTAACTGGCTTGTGTTACTGAGTTTTCTTCCTATTCACACAGAAGTCCAATCATTTTTAACTACGATCCACATCTGAGAGAGAACATGTGACATTTGGCTTTCTGTGCCTGAAAGACAGAGGGGAAGAGAGAAAGAAAGAGACAGATAGAGAGAGAATAGGAACATCATGGCCTCTAGCCACTGTAAATAAACTCCAGATGCATGTTCCACCTTGTGCATCTGGCTCATGTGGGTATTGGGGAATTGAACCTATGTCCTTAGGCTTCACAGGAAAATGCCTTAACCACTATGCATCTCTCCAGCCAGTCTTCTATGTATTTTCATGTCCAATTCTTACATAACTGTCTTCTTCTGTGATATTTTCTTTACATGCCTCCTGATTTTTTGGTAAAGCCCAGACATTTTGAATATAATATTGTGGTAGCTATAGATGTTGTACACTTCCCTCTTCTGTAAGTTTATTCCTATTTTTTTGTATCCTGATGATTTGTTTGATGATTTTTTTAAACTACTTCTGTAAAGTTGCAGTCTTTTTCATGTATGACCATTGAAGTTACTATTGAGTTTTCCTGTGTGGTGGTTTTAAAGTAAATGCCTTCATAGTCTCTACTATTTGTGATTAAGCTTTCTACTTTGTCCTCACCTGGTGTAGTCTTTGGGAGGTAGCTCTTTGCTGGAGTTGGACCATGGAATTGATGAGTCCAGTCCTACTGAGTGTTCAGAGGTAGGTAGTGTTTGCTGTTCTCTTTCTGCTTTGGATTCATGATGATGTGAGCCAGCTTCCTCCACCATGATGTGGAGAATGGCCACATCTTAAAACTGTGTCTGAAATAAATCCTTTACCTCACATAAGCTGCTTCTGGTTGGGTGTTTTTTCTCAGCAATGATAAGGTAACTGCAACATTTAGTAGTCAGTTGATAACTGGACAGAGATGTCTTTAAATGCTCAGGAAACAAACAAACAAACAAAAAAACGAAAAAACCTCTTTCCAGAGGGCTCTTGTATATTTGTGGGATTATGCCATTGATTGCCTGGGCAGTTTAAAAGTCTTCCTTCATCTTGACTTTCTTTTTGGAAAGGAGCTCAAGATACATATCACAGCCTCCTGCCCCTACCCACCCACTACCCATTGTAGCTATAGAAAGGGCATGATCTTTGGTAAGTGTCATACACACAAGCTTCATGAGCCACACTCATTCCATGGATGAGAGCAATTCTTTGCTAATGTTATTCTCTTTTTCCAGTAATCCTCCTGGGGTGGAGGCTGTTGATTTTGAATCCATCATTGAGAACCAAAGCTGGGAATGATACAGGCTATGTTCAAGCATCAAATGCTCATCATTCTCACCAATAACTGGCCATTCTCTTGAATAAACAATCCATGTACTAAACAAGCTTTTGATTAGTTTCCAAAGTTCTAAAAACGTTGATTCTGCTATTTCTTGCTGTTATTTTTATTGAATAATAAATGGGTAGAATTTTCCACTTACTCCATCATGCTGATATCACTCCCAAATATTCTCTTTGCACTTAATTTTACATATTCAATTTAATATTCTTTTGTCTAAAGAGGATTCCCCATATCACATAAGTATAAAACCATATCAAATGTGAACTTGTTCCTATGCAAGACAGAGGGAAAGTTTTAATGGAGTCTTTGTGAGGAGTGATACACTCTGTAATGGAAAAAATAGTTTTGAGGTGAGGGAGTTTAAAAAATTTAAATGTATTCATGGAAGAACTGGATTTTCACTAGTGGAGATAGGGGGTAATATGGAGAAGCTAGCAATATATTCCAAGCCAAAGCAAACAAAATGACATAATAGGAACTCTAACATCGTATTTTGGGGAAAAGAAGTGGTCCACTTTGACTTGTGAAGGATGTTTACTGAGTTATCAGAAACATGACTGAAGAGAGCTAGGTCTAGTTAGTACCGTTTGTAATCCCTGAACTTCGTAAACTAAGAAAGGAGAATCACAAGTTCAAAGCCTACTTGGGTTACAGACTGAATTTAAGGCCAGCCTAAGCAACCTAGAAAGACCATATGGAAAAATAAATAGTTAAAACAAAAACATAAAAAGGGTCTTGGTGTACCTCAGTGGTAGAGAACTTGCTTAATATATGTGATACCCTGGGATCAGTATCTAACAACACACACACCACATAGACCGAAGAGGTAGGGTAAGGATTCAACTGCCAATATTAGAGGGTTTCATAACAAGTTCTGCTATTTTAAAAATTAAAGTGATATTTATTTCACCGTGCATGATATTTTGCCCTCAGGTTAGAACTGTTAGACTATTCAATAGACAGCACTGTGATTTATCCTGGCATCACCTCTGTTACCATCTGCAAGCCATGTCTTACTCAGTATTCTGTATACTTAAATAATATGGCTGTGAGTAAGTTATGGGACCTTACTGAACCTAAACATAATTTTGGTTGTATGCCTGGGGAGATCACATTTCAGAGGCTTATCCATCACTTCTCTGGATAATTTTGAGTACTCGGCATCCTAATTTTTGGGCCAAAACAGAACATAACAAAACAAAGAAAAAAACAGGTATGTGTGTGTGTGTGTGTGTGTGAAAGAGAGAGACAGATAGAGAGAGAGAGAGAGAGAGAGAGAGAGGGAGAGAGAGAGAGAGAGAGAGGAAGAGAGAGAGAGAGAGAGGAAGAGAGAGAGAGAGAGAGAGAGAGAGAGAGAGAGAGAGAGAGAGGGAGAGGGAGGGAGGGACAGGGAGAGAGAGAATTAGAGGGAACAATGGCCATAGATAATAACTCAGAGCCAACAGGAAATACAACAGTCTAAAGTTTAATTTTTGGAACTGGTGAGGCTTCATAATAGCTATTCACTTCTAATCATCCTCAAATAATAAATGAATAGAACAGTCAATGCTATTAGAATCATTTACTACTCATCAAGAATAATAAATGAGTGGAATAGGTTGTTATTCAAATTTATCTAAAAATATCAACAAAGCAGGAGGAATGGAGGAACTACTGTTCTGCAGTCTGGCACCAACTTGGCCAGTGGTGGTGGGGCACTGGGGGTGGCAGAAGAGAGAGACAGAGCCAATTGTGCCTGTAGTCAGTGCCTGCGCTTGGCCAAACACCAAAGTGAGCTGAAACAATGAGAACCCTCCTCACTAGCCCAGCTCCAAAGAGCAGAAGACTTTCCTGATTTACTAATGCTTGGCTGTAGTGGGTTGCACCTTCCTCTCATTAATCATTAATTTGCTATCACTGTTGGCAAGAAGGGCGCAAATCACCTACAAGTATACACAGAGGTGGATTCTGTCAAACAGCATCTGGACACAAAGAGCTTCTCATTCACTGGCAGTCACAGAATCAGCATTAGCCTCTTCTTCACTAGTTTTCCACAGGGTGCAGATGAGACCTATTTGTCAGCTTTATGTATAACCCTCTCTTCAATATATTCAAGGGAACAAAGGGGTGAGGATGAGCATTTGGACACAAGCTGAGGAAAGGGGGAGATGCTGAGTATCCCCCATCACTTCATCTGCAGGATCTGAATTGCTGTACACATCATTTGTGTATTAGTGATATCACTGAACCCTGACCAGAAACCTCAGCAATGAGCTACATTAAATGGTCCCTCGCACTGACACCAGTGGAGGTCCTGAGAATTCACACTGTGTAGGGTAGAATGGGTCACGAAAACTCAGAATCTGCATCTTTCCTCCTCTTGTAACTCCATTATTAGGGCAGATGCATTGACAGTGATGGCAGGTTTCCTTTAAGTAGCCTATGTGTTTCTCTGGTGAAACCTGATGGATTACGCCTCTCAGCTGATTATATGTATAAATTTCCATGTGACTACTAAAGTTCTAAGTCAGGATCTTCATCCTTTTATTCTCCATAGACTGCTCTATATGATGTAAGGTGCCTCTGTGGATGTAGTTTGCAGGAAAACAGATACTCCCTAGCTCTTTCTGGTATTGCCCACAGCCAAAATAATCATGGATTTATCGGGGTGGGGTGTTGAGGGCTCAAGGTATCTTTAAATATCCTATTTATGAGGTGAAGTTGCAATATATATTAGCTTAAAATATCTATAATTTATCATATTTATTTCATTTTTTAAAATTATTTATTTATTTATTTGAGAGCGACAGACACAGAGAGAAAGACAGATAGAGGGAGAGAGAGAGAATGGGCGCGCCAGGGCTTCCAGCCACTGCAAACGAACTCCAGACGCGTGCGCCCCCTTGTGCATCTGGCTAACGTGGGACCTGGGGAACCGAGCCTCAAACTGAGGTCCTTAGGCTTCACAGGCAAGCGCTTAACCGCTAAGCCATCTCTCCAGCCCTATTTCATTTTTTAAGATAGGGTCTTACTATGTATCCCAGACCACCCTTGAATTTGGATCCTCATGTCTTTGTATCCTGAGGATTGGGATTATAAGTGTGTGCAAACTCACTTCCAGCTCTGCAATTAATTTTAGGCAGTAGATAATAGTCCATCTTTCTAGGGTTGGGTTGCCCAATAAAATACAGTTAAATTTGAAATTCTGTAAATGAACGAGTCATATTTATAGTAAAATTTATTCATTGCTCATCTGAGTTGAAATTAAGTCTGTGTATTATGTTTTAATTCCCTAAATTAGGCACCTGTACAAAGGAACTGTACCACACAAGCCTGTTCTCAGCTGTGGAAGAAATACTGCTCCATATATATGATTAGGAGCCCTTTCTGGATATGTGTACCTCATGAGCTTGTTACTGAACATGTGAGAAAGCACTTCTCTAAAGCCTGTTAAACTGTTATTAACATGTGACTTATATTGTGAATAAAATACCAATAAATATGTATTATGTTAAAATAAATAACATGCACAAATGGTTCCAAACACAATATCACTTGATTCCCAATGCCATAATCAAATGGTTTCATGCAAATGAAATGGCTCTGGTAGTTATCAGTGTAATGATGTTTTGAAACAGCCCTACTGTCAGGTAACCTTATCTTTTATGCACTTTTCAAAATGCCTAAAATGTCACACTAAAACATTTAAAATTAAATAATGCCATGCAATTTCTGAGGTGAGATGCCTGCTGAGTTTAAATCATCTTTTAAAGAAATGAAGAAACGTTAGTAATTTTTCTGCAAAATTAGGTAGTTATCTGATTCCGTGAAAGAAATACATTAACATATTTTAGGTTAAACTAAACATTTAGTAAATGTTTATTTACAACATTCAATATTCCCAAATAAAATGATCACTCCAAAGATAAGTCAAACTGTTAGCTAAGAAGTCCTTATCTTTCCGTACTAACATCCAGGAGGTTTATTTAAAATACATCAAGAGCAGTGTTTAGCCACTGAGGAGTTTGTTTACTCTTTATTTTCCATTTGGCCATATGGATTTTTTTTCTTTTTTTCTTTTTTTTTTTTTTAAATTTTTTTTTTAATTTATTAGAGAGCGACAGACACAGAGAGAAAGACACATAGAGGGAGAGAGAGAGAATGGGCGCGCCAGGGCTTCCAGCCTCTGCAAACGAACTCCAGACGCGTGCGCCCCCTTGTGCATCTGGCTAACGTGGGACCTGGGGAACCGAGCCTCGAACCGGGGTCGTTAGGCTTCACAGGCAAGCGCTTAACCACTAAGCCATCTCTCCAGCCCTGGATTTTTTTTCTATGGGGCAATACTTCTTGACCCTCCTATTCACTCCCCACTGGTAGATGGGGGGAGGGTCCCTTGATATGCCCTTGCTAGATTTACTGCACATCAATCCCACAAACTCAATTTAACACAGGAGAAAATTAAGAACATCAAGCCAGTGCTTCTGCAACTTGCCACAATTACATTCTGTCCACCTCTGAATGTATGCTCTGGTAACCATGCTTATGACTCATTTAGCCTCCAAGTTTGAACCTCAAAGAGGAATCCAAGAATACCAGATTAGTAGGTGACTCTATGAGTGCCCATCATTAAAAATGACCTTTATTTTTTTTACCCTGCTGCCTCTTCAAATGGAATGCCTCTAATTCAAAGATGACAATACCATGGTATAATAAAGAGAAGCCCCACATGGCCACAAGGGCAAAGGAGTATTTGTAGTACTAGGTTTCCTAGTTACAGGACACTTGATTATAAGAGGAGCTGCTTATAAATTTGATAGATACAGGAGAAAGAATCTAAGTAAAAACCAGTATACTTAAAGGTCAAGTGAGTACAGTAAGGTGCAAAGGAAGAGAGTGATGAGAGAACAATGTAGTGGAGACATGTAATTTGACATATATATGTATGTATACATGCACACATAATTAAATGATACTATAGTCTAACAAGTTAACCTTTTTATTACCTTGCATAGTTATCTTTTTATGAGTATGTGTAGGAAAACATCTAAAAACCTATTATCTTAGCCATTTTGGCACATGTTACCATGTTATCATCCTTATGTCATATGTTAGATCTCCAGACATGTTTGTTCTATAACTGATTCTCTCTCTTGCTTCTATTTCATCTCCTCCCTTTACTTGATAACCACTATTAGACTCTACTTCTATCTAGTCAACATTTCTTTTTACAATTCTGTGTGTATTTGAGATCATGTTTGATTTGTCTTTCTATGGCTGGCTTATATTACTTACTATCATGATCCCCATGTTCATCCATGTTTTTGCAAATGACAGTGTCTTCTTAAAGGATCAATCATATTCTATTGCATGGAATATATATTTCCTACATATACTATATAACTTGTTAGACAATACTATCATTTAATAGTGTACATAAACTCATAAATATATGTCTTAAATATAATGAATATCACTAGTCATGAGTTGTTTTCATATCTTGGATATTGGGAATGATGTTGCAATGAAAGTGAGGTTATACAAATATCTGAAAGCTGCTGATTTCATTTCCTTTAGCTATACATTCAGCAGCAAGTGCTGAGTCATGTGGCACGTCTGCTTTTTTGTTTTTTATTGACAACTTCCATAATTGTATACAATATCCCATGGTAATTCTCTCCCATCACCCACTTTCCCCTTTGAAACTCTACTCTCCATTATATACCCTCCCCCTCTCAATCAGACTCCCTTTTATTTTGATGTCATGATCTTTTCCTCCTGTTATGATGGTCTTGTGTAGGTAGTGTCAGGCACTGTGAAGTCATGGATATCCAGGTCATTTTGTGTCTGGAGGAGCACATTTTAAGGAGTCCTACCCTTCCTTTGGCTCTTACATTCTTTCTGCCACCTCTTTCACAATGGACCCTGAGCCACGGAAGGTGTGATTGAGATATTTCAGTGCTAAGCACTCCTCTGTCACTTCTTCTCAGCACCATGGTGCCTTCAGAGTCATCCCAAAGTCACTTCCTTCTGAAGAGAAAGTTCTCTAACCAAAAGTGCGAGTAGCATTACTATATGGGTATAACCACAATTGTTCAGGCAATAAAACCACTGATCAACCTCTGGGACCTCATAAAATTACAAAGCTTTTGTATGGCAAAAGACACTATAAAGAAAGCAAAGAGGCATCCTACAGAATGGGAGAAAGTCTTTGCCAGCTACACATCTGATAGAGGATTAATATCTAGGATGTACAAAGAACTCAAAAAATTAAATGATTAGAAATCAAACAGCCCACTTAAAAATGGGCTATGGAACTAAATAGTGAGTTCTCAAAAGAAGAAGCACAAATGGCATATAAACATCTAAAAAAATGTTCTACATCCCTATTCATCAGAGAAATGCATATTAAAACTATGTTGAGATTACATCTCACTCCTTTCAGATTGGCTACCATCATGAAAACAAATGAATATAAATGCTGGCAAGAATGTGGAAAGAGAAGAGCCCTTCTACACTGTTGGTGGGAATGCAATCTGGTCCAGCCATGGTGGAGATCAGTGTGGAGGTTCCTAAGACAGCTAAAAATAGATCTACCATATAACCCAGCTATAGCACTCCTAGGTATATATCCTAAGGACTCATCTCCCTAGGTTAGAGATACTTGCTCAACCATGTCTATTGCTGCTCTATTTACCATAGCTGGGAAATGGAACCAGCCTAGATGTTCCTCAACTGATGAGTGGATAATGAAGATGTGGCACATTTACACAATGGAGTTATACTCAGCAGTAAAGAAAAATAAAGTTATGAAATTTGTAGGAAAATGGATGGATCTAGAAAGGATTATACTAAATGAGGTAACCCAGGGCCAGAAATCCAAACATCACATGTTCTGTCTCATATGTGGATCCTAGCTACAAATGACTGGACTTCTGTGAGTAGGAAGAAAACTCAGTAACCTAGTTCAGTAAGCTAGAAAGGAGATATAAAGGGAATACAAAGGGAGGGAAGGGGGAACTTAATAAGATGGTGTTGTATGTATGTAAGTAGAAGAACAGATTAATGGGGGTGAAAAGGCCTAAGTGAGGTCAAGGGAAGAGATTGAGTAAAGGAAAGGTAGAGAGAGGGCTTATCCTTATCAAAATCTAAGAGGATATAAACAAGTCATATGGAAACCTACATTTTTTTGGACAATTGAACACACAGGAGCCATAGATTGTTACTAGAAAATGTTCAGTGCCAGGGATGGGATATCTTCCAGTGAGTTGTTGGCCATGAAGGTCCCTGATGCCCCCAAAACATTACAGGCCATTGCCAAGGCCATTGGTTTTCCACAAGGAATAAATGGTAAGCCCTTATTTCTGAAGACTCCACATACTTGGGCTGCAAGGTCACTGATACATCCTGCTGGAGCTGAGCTGAAACCCTCTTCAATGTAGACCAGCTAACAGAGAGCTAGAAGAAGCCACACTGCATGCAGTTCAGTGGGAGAGAGAGAAATGCCCAGTAAAGATACCCAACAGCGGATGTGACACTTCTGTTTTAAAAGGCCTAAGGAACATCTTGAGCATTCTTCCTAATGGCTATGCCGATTTAGATTCCCAATAGTGTACAAGGTTACGTTCCCTCTTATCTTTGTGGTGACAGTTATCCTAACAGATACTTTAATATACATTTCCTTGATAATTAGTGATTTTGAGCACCATTTAAAATATATGCTGGTAATTTGTATATCCTCTTTGGAAAGATGACTATTCAGCTCATTTTCCAATTTAAAAAGAAATGGTGCTTAGTCTTGCTAAAATTCACCTTAACATATATACTTTGAGCATTTTTTTAAGGTGCTCTGTCCTGTCCCTCTGGCCAATGTATCTAGTTTTATGCATATGTTTACTGCTTGATTCTAATGAAATTTGGAACAGGAAGAATAATGCCACCAAGAGCAGTCACACAAGAAAAAGAAGTAAAGGGCATCATCATCAGAAGCTCAGTTTTAATATTATCTTTGGATACAGATTGTGATCATATATATAAAATTGTCCGTAAACTCTACAAACATGTATTAAAACTAGTAAGGTTTCATAAAAAGTAGTATACTACAAACTCAATGAGTAATGAGTTTTATTTATTTATACCATAAATGATATATCTTAAAGAGACATGCATAAAATAGTCTCATTTATATAATATCCATGATATTAAAGTACCTAGGAATAAATATAAACAAGTAACTGAACATTTTATATACTTAAATAATGTAATATTAATGAAAAAATTGAAGAAAGCCCAATAAATGAAAACAGATCTCATGTTGATGGACTGGGGGAATCGATAGTATCATAATGCATATACTATTCAAAGCAACATAATTTTCATTTCCCTAGAAAGATTCAATGATATTGTTCACACAAGTAGACAAGGCAATTCAAAATGTACACTGAATTAGTTACTTTTCTCATTGCTCTGAAAAATTACCTGATTGAAACAAATTAAGGAAAAGAATTTTTGCTCACAGTGCTGGAGTACAGTCCCTCATGGCAGGAAAAGCATGATGGTGGGACCATGAAGGAACTAAACATATTTTATCTCTACAATCAGGAGGCAGAGGGAGAGGTGAATATTGGTACTCAACTGGCTTTCTCCTTTTCATTAAGTCTGAGACCCCAGTTCATGGAACGGTGTCACTCACATTGAAGATGGGTCTTCCCAACTCAGTTAACCCAACCTGGAAGCCACCTCATCTTAAACCAAGTTGTCTTTCTTTTCCTTGCAAATGGAACATATTTCTCATCTTTTTTTTCCTCCACCTGTCATTTTCTCTCTTTGTTGACCTGGATAAAAGTGGTGAACAGCAACCATGACATTGCCTGAAGGCTCTTCGACTCAGAGATTTCTCCACCAAAGAAGTTAATCCACTCCATTTGAATTTACACGCACTCATATTCTCAGGACACATGTAGAATGTTGCTAAATTCTTTTCCAGAATATGAATCAAATGTCCTCAAGACCAACTCCTTATAGAGTACCCCTATGAAAGCAAATGATTCTGGCTTCTACTACCAAATTTATCTCTGTATTCTTGTCTCCCAAACTTCCACCAAAATAGCTCATTTAAACACTGCTTACTGCATTCTAGGGCTTCTCCAGCTCTGAGTACCAAATATTTCCACCACCCTCCTACAAACCAGTTTCAAAGGCCTGTGAACCCTATAGTCAGTTTTATCATGCCAATGACTCCACCCCTGCTATTGGTTTTCTGTATCAATTACGTTAATTGTTGAAAAACAAAATACCTAACAAATTCACTTACACTGGCACATAAGACAGCTGGTTACATTGCATCTATAGTCAGATAGCAGAAAATTGAACACTGTTGCTTAGCTGGTTTTCTCTTGGTCATCCAGTCTGGACTCTGGCCCATGGAATTATGCCATCCATATTTTGGTAAACCAAATTTAAAAAAAAAATTCCCTTACAATCATGCTTAGGTATTTGTCTCCTGGATGATTCTAGATCTTATCTTTTCAGATTTTGTCTACAGTAGTCTAGAGTAAGCTTCACTTCAGGGTTAGTTTTTGATTCTTTGAAGATAGGAGATTGCATTTCAAACAGGCATCCACTGGAGACCACCTTATAAAAGTAGTGTTCAAACAATTTAATCACTGATGGCTGCATTCACAACTCAAACCCACAATTCCATGGTGAATACCAACAATCCCACTGAAGAAGGCCTTCAGTGGAATAGAGGCAGAGAGGAGGGAAATGATGGTACCAACACATGATGTGTCCATACAAAGATTATACTTAATAAAAAAAAATTGTGGTGAGGTAACTAGCCATGTGAATCTGTAAGAAAAAAGCTAAGGGAATAAAGGAGAGTTCTTAGAGTTTTGGAGATCAGAAGAGAAGTTATTCAGTGAGTAACTGAATGCGCTATATAAAGCCATGGCAACCATTATATAAGGACTTTGGTTTCTACTATAAAAATATGACTTACATTTCAAAAGAAGTACTGTTGCTGCTACTCTTCTGTAAAGCAATAGTGAAGGTACAAACAGGAAATCAGATCACTGGACAAGAATGGTGGCAAGGTATATAGTGAAAAGTGATCCAATACTGGATATTTAAGGTAAAAAAAAAAATAATGAAACAGAGATAAAAAGGAATTCTGGATAACTTCAATATTTTAGGCTGAGATAGAAGGACAGCATCATCCTCAATAAGACAGAGAAGGTGTTGAGTTTTAGACTGAAATATCAGATTCCTTATGAGCATCCAAATAAAGATATCAAGTAGACCAGAGACAAAGGAGTTTTATTTTTAGAGATGACTCAGTGGGAGATATGAATTTGGGAGCTAAATGTACAGAAATCATATTTTAAGCCATGAAATCCAGTGGTCTTACCTGGGGTGAGGCTTAGTAAATATAAAAAGAAAGATTTCCCTTTAAAGCACATAATTAGAGGTCATCTAAACAAAGAAGCAACAAAGCAGGCAGGCTGAGATGGATTATCCAATGAGGTGGTAAAACCCAGAGAGAAGCCAAAAGATGCATATGTGGTACAGGACTTTCCCACCTCTGTTAACTGCTACCAATTAGAAAGAGGACTAAGGACTTACCATTGGGTTTCAAAGCATAAATGCCATTGGAAACTTAGGAAGAATTTTTCATTCAGTGGGTAGGAGTCAAGACCTGATAGAATAGCTAATGACGCCTAATGACTGCTGGGAGAAGGGGCATCCTATTCATTACTGTAGTCACTGACAAGTTGCCTATTCCACATCAAATAAACTTGTACCCATGACCATGCAAATAATACTAATTTAACTCAAATGGGTTAATGAAAATAAGATGGGTCAATTGGAGAAAAGAGGGGTATTGGTGAAAATGAAGGGAAGCAGGAAGGGGTAATTTGGTACAACAAAATAGAAATACATCATATACATGTATGAAAATAGAAAAATGAAAAACAAAACTAAAAAAAAATAAATATTCCTTCAATAAACATGAGACTGCAAGCCTTATTTTTGTATAATTTCATCTACTTTGGCTCTAGATTCAAACATCAAGCTTCTGGGTCAGATAGTTCTATTTTAGGTTTGTGAGAATCTGCGCAACATGTTGCTTGTACCAGGAGTGGATATGAATCCTCTCTTTGTATCTTCACCAGGATTTTGTTTTTTCTTCTCACACCAACAATTCCAAGTAGGTGAAATGTCATATCACTTTGTTTTGATTAGTGAAGTTGATCATTTCCCAGTGAATTCATTGGACATTTGTATGTACCCCTGGGGAAACATCTATTTGAACATTTAGTCCATTCTAATTAGATTATTATGGGGTTATTTGGTGTTCAAATTTCTGAGCTTCTTGCATATTCTGGATCTTAATCCCTTGTCAGATATATAGTTGTGAATATATTCTCCAATCCTGTGTGTTTTCTATTAATACTGTTTATTACTTTCCTTTTGGTACAGAAGTTTCTTATTTTGTTAAAATATTATTTATTTTTTTCCTTTCTCCAGATGGTGGGCAGACAGGCGTGGAAGCATGGAGTGAGTAGGCCAGATCCTGCTTCCCAGCTCAACCCAGTGCCTTAGAGGCCTGGTCCCTGTGTGGGTTATGGAATCAGGTCTTTTGCTCTGGTATCTTGACTGGACACTGGGTGCCAACATCCCTGTTCAACTGAGAGGATGCAGGGGCTAAAGGACAAAAGATTGCTTCTTCCTCAAATAAATAAAGAATCAGAATCTCCCTAAAATGGGTAGGCAATAACAGATAAAAGCCAATGAAAGTCAGAAAACTGAGAGATCTCCACTAAGAATGCCTAGTCCTACAATGAAAGTCTCCAATAAAATCATAGAGAAATTCAGCCCCCAAATGAAAACACAACATTGAATAAGATCCTGATCAAAAGAATTGCTGAACTGGAAGCAAAACACCCAAGAACCAACAATCATATCGATGAAATTGAACAGAATCATCTCTAAGAGCATTCATCTTTTGATAGTAAGCTTAACTTCTTTGAAGAAAACATTGGAACACTCAAAAGAGATAAGAATGAATTGAAGGTGAATCAAGAAATGGAAGATCTCAACAACTGACTGATTAGGGTTTATGAAGACTTGATCCAATGTAAGAATGAATTCCAGGAAGCATTAAGAAAGCTGGAACTTGAACTGAAATTGTACTTAAAAGAAAAGAAGTGAACATGCTGCATAATAACACAACCGAAAACAAAAATCAAATAGAACTTATAAAAACCTCTCTAGAACACCTCACTAACAGAGTTACTCATGGGGAAGACAGAACCTCTGACCTGGAAGTAAAGACAGATGAAATTAATTTGGAGACAAAATCTTCAAAAAAATAAGGTGAACAGAATATGAGGGAACTGTGGGATACCCTAAAACATCCAAACATCTGAATCATGGGCATACCAAAAGGAGAGAAATCCAGGCCAAAGGCATAGAAAACATATTCAACAAAATTATTGAAGGAAACTTTCTGAATCTATCAAAAGAGAGGTCCATCCAGATACAAGAAGCCCATAGAACACTAAACAGACAGGACCAAAGAAGAATATCTCCAAAGCACATCACAGTTAAAACTCTTAAAATTGAAAACAAAGAGAGACTGTTAAAAGAAGCAAGACAGGGATGGAGAGATGGCTTAGCGGTTAAGCGCTTGCCTGTGAAGCCTAAGGACTCCGGTTCGAGGCTCGGTTCCCCAGGTCCCACGTTAGCCAGATGCACAAGGGGGCGCACTCGTCTGGAGTTCGTTTGCAGAGGCTGGAAGCCCTGGCGCGCCCATTCTCTCTCTCTCCCTCTATCTGTCTTTCTCTCTGTGTCTGTCGCTCTCAAATAAATAAATAAATAATTTAAAAAAATATTTTAAAAGAAGCAAGAGAGAAACAACTCATGAGATACAAAGGTAGTTCCGTCAGAATTACATCAGATTTCTTAGTGGAAACCCTGAAAGCCAGAAGGCCCTTGAATGGAATACTTCAAAGTCTAACAAACTATGACTTCCAACCCAAGCTGCTCTAACCAGCAGAAGTTCTCTCATAATAGATGGTTAAAGGAAAACTATCCATGAAAAAAGTAAACACTATGATTATATGAACATAAAGCCAAACCTACAGAGAATACTTGAGGGAATACTCCACACAGAACAACCAATCTCAAGAGCTAACAAGAAGAAGGTCACAATAACCAAAAATAGACCAGGCTCAACATAGTACAAAACAGAAGAAAGCACCAAACCCCACCTCATGATGGAAGATATTAATTCAAACCTCGCAATAATAACCTTAAATATTAATGGTCTTAACTCACCCATTAAAAGACACAAGTTATCAGGATGGATCAATAAAATGGACCCTTCTCTCTGCTATCTTCAAGAAATGTACCTCACCACTAAAGATAGACACATCCTTAAGGTGAAAGGATGGAAAAGGATATTCCAAGCAAATGGAAATAAAAATACATGTGGGTGTTACTATATTAATATCTTATAAAATAGACTTCATACCAAAATTAATCAAAAAGGACAAAGAAGGCCACTTCTTACTCATCAAGGGAATGATCCAACATGAGCACCAACACCATCATAGTCAGAGACTTCAATACTCTACTACCAGCAATAGAGCATCCAAGCAGAAAACCAACAGGGAAATAATAGAGCTCAAGAACATCATAGATCAAGTAGACCTAATGGATATCTACAGAACTTCCCACCCCAACTCTACAGAATACACATTCTTCTCAGCAGCCCACAGAAGCTTCTTCAAAATTGACCATATATTAGGCCATAAACATGCCTTCACAGAGTCAGGAAAATGGAAGTAACTTCCTGCATCATGTTACATCACAATGCTTTAAAACTAGAAATTAGCAATAAGAGACACATCAAGAACTCCACCAGCTCCTGGAAACTAAACAACACACATTTAAACAATTAATGGGTCATGGAAGAAAGTATTAAATTCCTAGAATTGAATGATAATGAAAATACAACCTACCGAAACTTATGAAACAAAATGAAGGCAGTCCTAAGGGGAAAATCCAGCACTAAATCCCTTCATTTAAAAGAGAGATCTCAAAATCTATAACCTAACTACAGACACTGGAAAACAAGAAGAATACAACCCAAAGAATTCCAGATAGAAAGAGATAATCAAGATTACAGTAGAAATTAATGAATTGAAAACTGAGAAAACAATTTTTTAAATGATGAAATGAAGATCTGGTTCTTTGAAAAAAATAAATAAGATTAACAAACCTCTGACCAATTTGATCAAGCCAAAAAGGAGAATCTCAAATTAACAAAATCAGAAATGAAAAAGAAGAGGTCACAACAGACATCAATAGAACTGGAGGAATCATCAGGCCATACTTCCAAAACCTCTACTCCACGAATTTGAATAATCTGGAAGAAACAGTTGAATGCCTAGACACATACCACCTATCAAAACTAATCTCCTTGGCTTAGCAGTTAAGTGCTTGCCTGTGAAACCTAAGGACCCCAGTTCAAGGCTCGATTCCCCAGGACCCACGTTAGCCAGATGCACAAGGGGGTGCATGCGTCTGCAGTTCATTAGCAGTGGCTGGAGGCCCTGGCATGCCCATTTTCTCCCTCTATCTATCTACCTCTTCCTCTCTCTGTCACTTTCAAATAAATAAATAAAAATAAATCAAAAACAATTAAAAAAATCTAATCTCCTAAACAAACATATCACACCCATGGAGACTGAAAAGGTACTCCAAAACATTCCCCAAAAGGAAAGCTGAGAACAGGATGGCTTCTCAGCTGAATTGTATCAAACCATCATTGAAGAACTGAAATCAATTTTTCTCAAACCATTTTGCATAATAATAAATCAAGGAATCCTCCCCAACTTCTTTTATGAAGAAAACATCACCCTAATGCCACAACCAAACAGAGATGCAACAAGACAAGAAGTCTATAGGCCTCTATTCCTAATGAACTGAGATGCAAAGATCCTGAACAAAATCCTTGCAAACCAAACTAGACAACACATCAAAAGCATTATCAATTTGGACCAAGCAGGCTTCATCCCAGGGATGCAGAGATGGTTCAACATATGGAAATTGGTCAACATAATACACTACATAAATAAACTTAACCATAATAACCACATGATCACTTCAGAGAAGGCATTTGACAAAATACAACACTACTTCATAATCAAAATGCTAGAAAGAATAGGCAGGGAGGGTTTATATCTCGGCACAATAAAAGCTATATATAAAGCACTTAAAGCCCAAATAATACTTAATGAGGAAAGACTCAAGGACTTCCCACTGAGATCTGGAACAAGACAGGAGTGCCCACTCTCACCACTGTGCTTCAACATAGTACTAGAAGTTCTAGCCCAAGCAACGAGACAGGAGAATGCAATATAAGGGATTCATGCTAGATTGGTTAGTTTAAATTTGTACTATGTTTTGGAGTCTGTTATTTTGATACTTCCTCATTTATTTTTGCTTATGATCACTATAACTATTCTGGGTCATTTGTGTCTTATATGAATTTTAGTATTATTTTTTTCTGGTTCTGTAAAGAAATTCCCTCAGGTCCCACAGGATAAACCCAAATGGATGTTGGAGACTCAGAGACTAGTAATTATGAACTCAATATTGATAATAGTAAGAACTTTTCCTTAGATTCTGTGAGTTGAATGTGAGTGGTGCATTGCTTGTCACACTGGTAATGATTTTTCTCTAACTATGGATACTTTATTCAGATTCCCAAGGAAGAAACACATGAATAGTGGAACTTTTGACACTGAGGGCTATGCTACAATGGTGTGGGGTCCTACTGAAGATGTTCACTAGGTGCTGCAGGGGATGTATACAGGTGATGTTTAGATTTGTGGTACTAATGTTTATTGTAGAGGTGAAGAGCCATGGAAGAAATCTGTGGGTTTCACAGATTGAGTGTAGATGGCATGGAATTATGATGTTATTATCTTTAGTCATAGTTATAGGTCATAGATGGAACTATCTATGGTCACATGGGGCAAGTGTTAGTGGAGTTTGAGTTTGTGGCATCAGTAGCCATACTCTATCCCAATGAACAAGCTTAATTGACTCTGGGGTTTTAAACAGAAACTTCAGTCATAAAACTGTGGGCTGGGGAGAAGAGATCTGATAATTCCTATAGGGTGGAGGATGATGGAGCCAGATTTTGGATGATGTTAGACATGTTTCTGGATGTGTAAAACTCTCTATAGACAGACACTAGAAAAGCTGGGATACCTCCTCCTGTCTCAATTCTATAGCTGAGGAGGAGATATTAGAGAATTACCAGTGAAGGCAAAAACTTTGGCTTGTAGTTATGACAACTGCTGCTCCTGAAGTGGCAGGATGCTGAGGGCTCATTTTTAACACTGGGAGACTTATTAACACTATGGACCCTGGTACTGGAAGGTTGGTCCTTCAGGATGTATACCTAGCTGTGGTTGTCATAGATGGGTTGGCAGGATTGGGGAGTCCTACTGTGTGTTCACTCTTTGGAGCAGATTAGCTCTTGGACCAGCCAGCTCCTCAAACCAGATATAAAGAGGGAAATTTTTCTGTAGGTAAATACAGGTATGCTGCTATGATGAGGATTGCTGGTATTTTTTTTTATTAAACTCCCTACTTAAAGTCCCCAACAGGCCTTCTTAGGGAGTATTTCACTGGGAGTGGATCTTTCCTCCAGCCCTACTGAGTGTTAAGAGCACTTTGAGTTGTGGAAGTTTTATGGTGCTGGCTGTTGACAGTATTCCTCTGCTTGTCACTTCTTGTTATGTGTTTTTGCAATGAAAATGTTTAACCTATGCCATTATGTGTTGGAGGTATTCAACTTGTTTCAGTTTCACAGGGTTCACAGTTAAGAGACAGCCTTAGATCTGAGATGAGAGTTGGGAATTTTAATGGGTTAACAGTGGGAAAGAGTATGGAGACCTTAATGTTGAATTGAATGAAATTTGCTTTGTGGGATGATCATGAATTTATGGGGTACAGGGGCAGAATGTGGTGGTTTGTAGGTAAGGCCCTTCTTGAAGTCCACAGTAGCAGATTCCTGCAAAGGGGGCATGTCACAGCGGGGTGGACCTTCAGTCCAATCTTACTAGGAGTGTTAAGAGGTATTAAGAGAAGTCTGAGCTCTGATGATTTTGTATTTTGTGGTGTTGGTTGTTGGTGTCGTCTCTTTGCTTGGATCTATGGAAGGGAGCCAGCTTCTTCTGCTATTGATGGTGTTCCTCTGAAATCTGTGAGCCTGTGATAAACCATTTCCTCCCACAAACTGCTTCTGGTTTGAATGTTTGTCCCAGGATGAGAAGCTGACTGCAACAATAAGGATCTGGGGTTATAATTGCGATTTGCTTTGTTCTTTCTTCTAGATAGTCTTCTTATGATTCTCCATGTTGTTCAAGGTTGCTAATTTCTAGAGTTCTTCCTCCACAATGCTTCTGAAATAGTGTTTTTGTTGCTGTAGTAGAAAAACCAATGCCTGGTTTTTCTCCGTGGCAAAGACACATGCAGAAGGATATGTCTTCTGTGATTTTTGTTTCTATGAGAAAATACCCAAAGCTTTATGGAACCTAAATTTAGGCACCTTCATTTCCTTGATGTCTGTTGACACAGCCAACCTGGTCACTAAGATGGGTTGATGATCTGAGAGGAGGGGCCATGATTCTGTTGCAAATGTAAGCCGGGAGTCAGCCTGAGTAAGCAAGTGCTAAGATCTGTATCTGGCTTGTCTAACTTTGCAGTTAGATCCATGCAACCTCAAATAACAAGATTTAATTTTTATGGTTGAATAATATTCCATTAGGCATATATGCACCACATTGTCTATATCAATTTATCCATCAAACAAATTCTATAAATCAGCTACTGTGAATAGTGCTGTAATAAATGTGGAAATGCAGACACCCCTTCTATATACTAACTTGATTTCCCATGGATACATACATAGTTGTGAATGGGTAAATTTTATGCTAGTTATAGTTTCAGGATTTTTGAGGAACATTCATATTACTTTATCATAATGGCTACATAAATTTGCATTGCCACCAGTAGTGTGCCAGAATTCCCCATTCTCTGCATCCTTGCCAGCAATTGAGACTATTTGTCTTTTGTGTGATCACCATTCTCACTGGAGAGAATGATACCTCATCATGGTTTGATTTTCATTCCTGTGATGATCAGTAGTACTAAGAAATTTTTTATGAACCTGTTAGCAATTTTGTATGTCTTCTTTAAAGAAATGCCCACTCAGATAATTTGTAAACTGAGTTCCTTATATATTCTGGTTATTGATATCTGTTGGAATAATAGCCTCTACATATTACCTCCTATTCTGAAAGTTGTCTCTTTATTGTTTCTTGTGTTGTGCAAAAGCTTCTTAATTCAATGAAATCTCATTTGTCTATTGTTTTCTTTTGTTGCTTCTGCTCTAGGGGTCTCATTCAAAGCTGAAATTATCTATACCAATATCCAGAAGCACTGTTGCTATACTTTCTTCTAGTAGCTTCATAGTCTCTTACAATGTGTAGATTTTCAAAGCATTCTGCTTTAGTTGAGAATTTATTTAGGAGGACTGAAAATTCATTTTAGGGCATGGGAGGTGGTTTCAGTCGGTAGATGTATGCCAACATGTATACAGGCCTGAACTTTGATCATCAGCACCCATCATGCAAAAACTGAGCATGCTGGCATGGGGCAGAGACAGAAGGATCTCTAGGGCTTCCTGGTTAGGTGGACCAGCAGAATCAGTGAGCTTTGAGTTCATTGAGAAGGTGTTTCAAAGAAAGCAAAGCAGAAAATGATTCAGGAAGACCCAGCACAGACCTTTGGTCTCAATACATACAGAAAAACACACACATATGTAAATGTACCTACACACATATATGCCTTCATACATATGAATACCCACATACACATACCACACACAGACATGCACATATAAATTCACTTTAGGTAATAGTGGGAAATAAAAACTCATTTTAAACAAAAACCAGCCATTTCAGAGACACAGTAAGGACTTGGCCAGGAGTCCTGGGAAGGATGCAACAGAAATGAGGAGTCTCTCTAAACTATCTCAGTTATGTGGCTGAGAGAGTCTCTGCTCTCTCCTGTCCAGTCCTCTTTATAACAACTTCCTTTTGCTTCTAATAAAACAATTTGGCCTCCCATCTATCCTATTTGCTCTCACAGACCTAGTAGCCAAGGGCTCTGAGCCTTTATATCAACATTTTCTAGAGGGTTTCTCTCATGGTACTGGCTATTTTTTAAAATGAACTAGATAAATATTTACTAATAGCTAATCAAGCAGTATAATCAGAAAAGGCTGAGATTACATAACCATAGCTGTCATAAACACTATGTCACTTCTAGGAGAAGGGAATGTGGATGGACAAACATATCTTTTGCAAGAAAAAAAAAATAGAGGATCCCTTTTTAAGCACAATTTCTTTATGTGAATTTCATAAGATTTTTATTTAATAATAAAGGATTCAGCCATTTTTTCTTTCTCTCTATCTGCCTCTTTCTCTCTCTCTCAAATAAATAAATAAATTTTTATTTTTATTTTTATTTATTTATTTAAGAGCGACAGAAAGAGAGAGAGAGAGAGAGAGAGAGACAGAGGGAGAGAGGGAGAGAGAATGGGTGTGCCAGGGCCTCCAGCCACTGCAAATGAACTCCAGACGCATGTGCCCCCTTGTGCATCTGGCTAATGTGGGTCCTGGGGAATCGAGCCTTGAACTGGGATCCTTAGGCTTCACAGGCAAGCCCTTAACCACTAAGCCATCTCTCCAGCCCTAAATAATTTTTTTAAAAGAGGGAGGCTGGGGAAATGGCTTAGTGGCTAAGGCATTTACTCACAAAGCCTAAGGACCCTAGTTTGATTACCCAGAACCCATGTAAGCCAGATGCACAAGGGGGCACATGAATCTGGAGTTCATTTGCAGTGGCTAGAGGCCCTAGCATGCCTAATCTCTCTATCTACCTCTTTCTTTCTCTCTCTCAAATACATAAATAAATAAAATATTTTTTTTAAAAAGAAATGATTCAGAAAGCCAGTCAGTTCTACTCTTGGCTACCTGTCTTTCCCAAGGTCATTTAAAGATCAGTGTTTTCTTGTTAGCTTTTTAAAAGTTAAATATATATATATATATATATATATATATATATATATATATGCATTGTTTACTAAATTTGTAGCTGACAAACCAGTAAAATTAAAGTTGAGTTTTAGTGAAAAGCTAAAGGAGTAACAAGGAGCCCATGTACAAAGAGAAAAAGGTGCCCGAGTGAACAGTTTAATTAACTCACATGCATTTTTAATTAAAAACATAATGTGTCAGGAAAATGAGTAATGCCTTAGGGCAATAAAATATCTGTGTTTCGTGCTTAATCTTCTGCTCCATCTCGTTCATGGCACGTGTGTGTTATTGTTAAGATTTTTTTCTCCTCTATTTCCCAGAGAAGCTCTGCTGACAAAACAAGCTGAACATAACAAGAAGATTGTAGAAAAACACCCTGCAGGAGGACTTATTTTCTTTCATCACCAAGTGTCCCGGATTTCTTTTGACTTTTAGTTACTTCCTTTCTCCAAATATTTCATTTCCAGGAAATCAGATAGCTAAATCAATTTAAAGCCTTTAAACTCACTATGATTCGAATTTATCATCTCCTTTGTAATTTTAATTCTAATAAAAAGCAAGTAATGGCTTCCCTTCCCTTGGCTGTTAAGTACAGAAGAGTACTTGAGTCTCTGTGTTGTAAAATGGTAACTGCCTTCGAGTCATGTGATTTGGGATTGCATCTCACCTTCTTACACAAACTAAAGTGAGAATGTTGTGGCTGTCAGTTCTCTCAACTGTGAATTATAAAGAAATACAACTGGCCCACACTGGAGTAAATGGTATTGGCTATCCTTCCTAAGATTACTTTTTATTCTAGTGAAATGGAAATTATTATTTATAGCTTACTGTTTCCATCTAATGGGAGTTAGCCTTGGGAGCTGCATAACAGAGAAAAAAATAGGAATCCAGCAGAAGCCTGGGTACCATGTAATGAAGAGGAAATCTCTGATAGCAGCCAGTAAGAAATAGTAAATTTTGACCAATAAAATGATCAAAGAACATTTTCTAGTGATTTTCTATTGGTTATCTGATGGAAATCCCCCTTCCTATCTCCTTGATAAAACCTCCAGACAACTCTACTCTTGGTTGTTGGTCTGGTGAATTCTCTTAGAGATTGCATACAGTCAGGTTGAAGATAAAGCTGACTTCTGTTTGTGACACCAGCCTGCCTCTTAACAGGAACGACTCACAGGTACTTTTGCTGACCTTATGGAAGACCCCTTTGGCTTCCTCCACTAAAGAAGAGGCTATCTTTTAAAAATCTCACTCTTTTCTATTATTCTTGGTTCCAGGAGAGCTCAGAGACCACCTTCCATCACCTCTAGAAGCCAAATTATGGACAGATATATTTAGGATTCATGTAGCCATTGTATTATTCAACCTGTCCCTAGTACTTGCCCAAAGCCTTATGATTAGATCAGCAGGACAAAACTATGTCCTATCTGTCACCCTCCTTCAGAGATGGCTAGGCTAGAGAAGGATGAGCAAAGCTCAAGACTATCAGTACCAGAAGTGAACAAATTAGAAAACTGAAGAGGAGTGCCAGGGTATAAGAAACCAGACATGGTGTGTACATATCATGAAGGCCAAAGAAAAGGTCAGCAGTGTGTCAGGTCACTGAATTAGCAATGCGGGCTCTTGGAGGAGGCAGCACGTGGTTTAGGCAGTGGGGCCGGGCTGGAGGTGAGGAGAGGTCATGAGCCTTTGAGCAAGCTCTTGGCATCCCATGATTCACAGTTAGCATGCCCATACAAGCCAACACGGCTTAGCCTGTGGGTAGGTACGCCTTGCATGATAGGCATCAGCAGAGGGAAATCTCTGTCCTTTGGTTGCTGTAACCGTAGAGGCATGGTCAGGAGCGGGAGGAAGAGTGCAGACCCGCTCCTGCTTCTCGGTTTGAAGACTCCTGACTGCCGAGGCATGTTTCCCTGCTCTCCCTCATCTTCGGGCCTCTCACAGATCCCTGATGTCACCACTACAGCATATCCAGTGGACCAATGGAAGCTTTTCCCCATTCTTTCCCATGTGTTATCAATAAAATGCTTGTCTATATTGACATAGCTGTCTTATATCCCCTAAAATCAGTGTTCCCATACTAAATCTTAAAGTTTGATTTCAAAATTGCCTGCTAAAGAAAGCAAACTGTATCTTAATTATATTTTGGGATTACTTTCTTGCTGGCAATTTCATTGTAATTTTCTTTTTACCCAGATGTACTGGATAGACAGTAAGTAAGAATAGACCTTCTTGGAGACTTATTTGCATGGGTGTGTACAAGAGTCACAAAAAAAAGATTAAAAAGTTAGAATTGAACTAGCTGTGTGCTGCAATGCCCATCCTATTTTTCCCCTGCTCCTGTTCAGCTACTGCCCTTAGATCAATAGAATTTCTAGCTAATTTTAAGAACAATTATATTTGTGCCAGCTCACTCTTCTTTGAGCTAAACATAAAGAAAATATGAATACAAAACATCATAACCAGGCTTCTTTATATGGCATGTGTGTGTGCATGCACATACATACATATGTGTGTATGTGTGTGTGTGTAAAGAAATAACAGCAATAGCTTGTCTTTCAACCTGGATATTGGGCTTTAACATAAATCCACAAATGGTATGTGTGATAGCCAATATGGGAGGATCGTTCTGAAGAGAACATGTTGGGGTCTTTGAAGTCCTTGCATGGTCACCTAGGACAGTGGGTGACCATCTGACTTCTTCCTTTGTATGTATTTCCAGTAGCACTCAGAAAAGCAGAAGATGGCCCACTGGAGTATGATATTGATGAACTTCTGGCATTCTTACTGAGCTTTAGGAATTGTAGTGGGCTTGAGTACGTTGCAAGACATAAATGGGGTGAACAGTAACTCTAGCACTGCCTAAAGCAAATGCCCATGGGCTGCGGGGCTCTCCCTCAGGGAGGCAGGATTTCATGGTTAGAGTAAGGTTTTTTTTTATTATTCTTTTAAATAATTTTAGTTATTTATTTCAGAGAGAGAGAGAGAGAGAGAGAGAGAGAGAGACTCACAAAGGGAGAGTATGGGTGTGTCAGGGCCTGCTACCAGTGCAAATGAACTCCAGACACATGTGCCACTTGGTGCATCTGGTTTTATGTGGGTACTGAGGAAATCAAACCCAGGCCATTAGGCTTTGCAGGCAAGCACCTTTAACTGTGCAGCCATCTCTCCAGCTTTACTGTGTGACTTCTTTGTGTGTAGTTTCTGCTTGTAATTTGTGCCATGCAATAGAGACCAGTTTTGATTGGCCAGTGTACAGTTGAGCCTGGAATTTCCAGCTGTATAATCTCTGACTCACACATCAATGTCATGCAAATAAGGGCTTTCCAGTCAAGGGTTGGATTACTTGGCTCTGGGCTGCAACTCTGTGGTGTCTGGTTACCGCATTGCTCAGCTAACAGTCTGAGATTCCTAGACCAAGCTTGCAATGTGGTCCAACTCCATTTTCTTGCTTCTAATAAGTGGCCTTCCTTTTGCAGGAATCTTATGGGTTTTCTCCCTATATCTGTCTCAAATGCCCATAGTGACTCTGTTATTAGTAAAATTAATAAAAACATGCATTCTACTTCAAAAATTTATTCTTTTTTCCTTTATTTCTATTGATACTTCAGAAAGAAGTCAACGAAAACAATGACATACACTCCACTGGCTAACAGTGAAAGGGCCCAGGATAGTACGGGTCATTGGCAGAGTGAATGCCCTAGACTTCATGTCATCACACACTTAGCTTAGAGGAACAGGATTCTAATTGTAATGCAAATTGCCCTAGTTGTCCATTTCCACCCTGCTTAAAAACTAAGCTTGTAAAATTTCCCAAGCTCAGATTCTGGTGCAAAAACAGAAGTCAGTTTTGCTTAGCTTTGCTAACTAAGGAAGGCCAAGCAGGGCACATCATGAGCAGTGTCGTCCTCATCTCGTCCCTGTGTAGAATCTGCACGGAATTCGATATCCTAGGAATTGTTCATTGCTGGGAAGGCTCAGTGTCCTTAGGAACCTGTCAAGTTTCCCTGGGACCCCTGAAGGTGAGTCCTGCCGTAGCTACAGCTCTGTCTAGTCTTCCAGGGCTAACGGAGAGTATGGCTTACTAAGATCCAATACCTTTCCCTCTTTCCAAAGGACGTTCTGGTGAGTGGGACCCTCTTTGTCCTTCTCTTGACCCATGTGAAGAAGCAAATTGTCCTGATTTCTTGGGACAGCCTTTTTGGGAAAAGGTAGATTGAGGAGAAAAGTCTGTGTTGTAGATTTCAGAATTTTCAGGGTGCATTGGGTAACAACTCTTGTTACTTCAATCCTATTTCTGCCTTGAAAATGGAGATAAAAATCATTTCCTGGGGGGTGGATGTTCCACTGCCACTTAATATAAAGTAATTTTATTAGATTATTATCATTTTTAATAGGCACTAATCAGCTGGTAAACATACGGGCAAAGCTGATATGCACACCTGTTCTCAGCTCGATCGAAGATCTCTTTGCAACATTCCACATACATAGGCTTAGTTCATTAAATACTAAATACTGTATTAATAATTGACTTCCTTGGAAACAAATTGGCCCCAGTGCTGTGTGTTCTGTTTTAATTTCCCTTGCAGAGACACCAAAAGCATAGAAAGCTTCTCATACAGAGTATTTTAACCAAATAATCATGCTGATTATGGAAAACAACAGCTTCGACGCATTTTTGCTAGTTCCCAGGGACTCATGAAAAATACCCTTTTTAATCTTTTACAAGACTATTCATTTCATTTAGCTTTTAAAGCCCATCTATAAGCTGTCTCCACTGCAGCATTTCATTTTCTGAAGCCAAAACATAACCTCCTTTTTCTACGCAAATAAGGAGAAATCAGAACCTCATTCTGCTTCACCCAGTTATGAATAGATGTCTGCAATTTGGACTTAACATTGTTTTTAAATATATTTTTATGATCCAGATCCTCACTTGAGATTTAAACTATAAGAATAGGGAGAAAGTGAAGACATTACATTCCAGGAAAACAAAACAAAACAAAACAAAACAAAAATAAAGCCGAATAAGAACAATAAAATACAAGCTTAGTTTTTAAGCAAGTCATAGCAAGCATGTCCCACACAGATTCCCATTGAGAAACTTAATGATACCAATGATAATAACCACTTATTTCATGAGCTAAGTGCTATACATTATGCTAGAGCTACAGTAGAATATATAAGCATAAGAAACAAAAAAATAAGAGATGGACTAGATGATGACCAGGGGCTGATGCAGTCACAGAGTTGGATTAGGACCCCATGTTACTGCTCACACAGTAAAGTAATAGGGGGTCCCAAAGCCAGCTGTGGATGAACATAGCACACCAAGATGGCTGCTAGGTTTTCTTTATTTAGTTATAATGGCAGCTTTATACCTTTAGCCTTGGAGGATTATCTAATTCCACCATATAACTGATACTTTGTTGCATCCAAAAACAATGATAACAAATCAGGGAGGATAAACCTTATGGTGGCAAAATGCAAATCCATCCTCGGAATTCCTCACCATTTCCTTGCCTAATCCATGAACAACCCTCCCACCATTGAAGTTTGCCCACAAGCCCCTATTCAAATTTCCATATGTTGGGAATCTCTTGAGATGCCTCCACTCACCCCTTGACTTTGTATTTTTGCCTTGTAATCAAACTTTATTCCATTTCTTTATTTTGTTGCATCTCTGAATCCTTTCTCTGATTGTGATAGTAACCTGAGAAAACTGGGAAAAGGTCTCAATTCCCCTAATGCTGCTGGGAAAGGAAAGGGAAAGCAATCTTTTTGCCAAAGCATGAGCAAAGTGATGCCATTATGAATTAAAGCAGTCATTTTGTAACACCACTGATCTACCTCCACAAATTAGCCAATCTTAGTAGAATGTGAGACCAACGTTACCAATGCACCTGAGTCATAGGACTCCTCCCAGGTTAGGAATGAAAACAGAACAGACTTCCCATCGAGTGACATGCCCATATTATTCTTTCTCTTTCCACTCTCTCACTCTCTCTCAAAATAAATAAATAAAAACGAAATATTTAGATTTTTTTTAAAAAAACTTTGAAATATGTGAACAGGTCTAAAATGTACCCCCAAAATTTAAAGCTACATGAAATGCTTAAATCGTATCCTATAATTTTGTGCTCCCCAGTGATTTGATTGCTGTCTATGGATATCTATGCAACATCATAGAATGAACTGAAAGGTTAGATTTTAAGCATGTCATCCTGAGTCTCACATCTAGTTGGTTCCAAAGTATATCTAATCTTCTCTATCAACTTTATATATGTTCAGAATTCACATAATTCAACTTCTGTAAGTACAGAAATCCATCTGTACTTTTTATGCAAGTATTTTAAGGGAGATATGAATCATGATATTGTATTTTCACACTTTAGAGATATTAACAATGGTGTAATTCTGTTTTCTCACTTTGTTGACTTATGAAGAATGGAGGGAGGCAATCTACTTTCGTGGGACTCCTCTCTCTTAAGAGTTTTCCCACACTATTTCCTTAATAAATCTACCTTTGCTCACTCAAAATAAAATTGTAGAGCTATGGACAGGAGAAAATATGAAAGGGGAATTTAAAGCATATGAGGTCTTATTAAGTATAAGGGTACTATTCTAGCTACAGGGTGTCAACTCCTTTCTCATTTCCTGAGCTTCTATCTTTGCTTGAGAATGTGAGATTCTACATAGCTTCCAGAGTCCATCAGAATGTGCTCAGAGCCATTTTCAAGTGGCCCAAGTTCTCTGTGGTGAAGTAGTGCACAGCTACTGAATCAAATCATTCAATGCTGACAGTAACTTTCTCACAGGAGTCCCCAGAGGTGAGGCTCACCTGAAGCTTTTGTTTCTACCACATCTAAACCATTGCTCAATATAACCTGTGAGTGGCCTCAGAGTAACTACAGTCTGTCTTCTTCAGTTGACTCTGGATGGTGACTGCCTGTCACTGATTTTCATTTATGGGCCACACGTGTTGTGATCTTGCTGATGCTTGCTGTGCCACTTGATGCCTAAATAGTGAGTGACCATGTTATATCCCTTAGACTCACTCTTTAGCTACTAGTAGAACCTTCATAGTCATCTATCAAACCTTCTCAGGTCTAGCGAGCCTCATTCGCTATCTCTATCTGCACAAATGTGCTCAATGGTATCATATCTCAGTGTTTAGATGGAAAAATAGCTTTGCTAGTCTCACTCAGCCCTGAGCAAATACATCACCAGGATGAGTCCCACTGTAAATATGCTTTTAAAATATAATTCCTGTTAGCCTGTTTTCTCTGATGTAAAAAGTGAGAATGAACCAGTTAGAAATCTCTGAATAGAAACTGTACGTTTGGAGCTTGATATAGCAGTTGGGCTTGACTTCTACTAAAGGAACTTGCATCTCAGTTCTGGGTGTGTAACACACATACTCGAGAGAATTAAGATGAGAGGCAGCTGCCAAGTAATTACTGTTGCTAAGAAGGTAGAAGTGTGTTACTGCTCGACACTAGAGCTCACTGAACAATATCATCTCTGTCTTCACAGAGCTTGTGTGGTTGGCAATATTCTATTTGTGTAATTAACTTTCAGTTAGCATCCCTCAGGGATACATAGAGATACAAACTCCAAAGTTGTCTTGCAAGATGTAAACAATTCCTGGAAAATACTCTTAAAGAGAAAGAAGGAAAATAACTTATGTACTTCATACCTTTAGCTGTCAGTTTGTTAGAAATCTCCCTCCCATCAACCAAACCTACAGCTAGTCAGGGGCCATCCACTATGCAGAAGGCATGTGACTTGTTCACAAAAAGTAAAAGTTGTGTTGATGTGTGTGATACAGGCCACCAGAAAAAAAGGGCAACTTCAAATTACAACCATGATTCAACTCAGTATATCATGTATGTACTTTTCCAGTTGGACTGAAAACTTCTTTTATTTATTTATTTATTTTTAAAATTTTTTTAAAAATTTATTTGAGAGTGACAGACACAGAGAAAGACAGATAGAGGGAGAGAGAGAGAATGGGCGCTCCAGGGCTTCCAGCCTCTGCTAACGAACTCTGGACGCGTGCACCCCCTTGTGCATCTGGCTAACATGGGACCTGGGGAACCGAGCATCGAACTGGGGTCCTTAGGCTTCACAGGCAAGCGCTTAACCGCTAAGCCATCTCTCCAGCCCTGGAATGAAAACTTCTTGAGGGACCAATGTCTACTTAAAAAAAGTTTTATTGACAACTTCTATGCATATAGACAATATAATATGATCATAGTCTCTTCCAACCACCTTTCTTCCTTTTCCTCCTCTCAAATTCCCTTCAGCGAATGCCTTTTCCCACCCAGAAGCCTCTTTTCTATTCTTATGTCATCATTTTCCCCTCCTATTTTGCAGTTTTGTGTTGGCAGTGTCAGCCACTGTGCGATCATGAATACCAAGACCACTTTGAGTCTGGGTGACAACGTTGTAAGCATGCTTCTCCTTCCTTTGGCTTTTACATTCATTCTACCACCTCTACTGCAATGGTCCCTGTGTGATAGAGTTGTCTCACTCAAGACGGAACTTACTACTGTCATTTCTTTTCATCTCCTTGGTGTGTGTTGTCACTCCAGTGGTCATGACCATCGGTAAAAAGAAGCTTCTCTCACCAAAAGTGAGAGTATCATTAATCTATGGGCACAGACATAAGCATTTAGAGGGCAATTTGGTGGTCAGAAGATATCCACTTAGCCAAAAAACATAGTAGTTTCCTCCCTAGGCCCTCTTCAGCCATAGACTTTTGACTAGGTTTTCAGTACTAGACACAAATTTCCTCCCTTGAAGTAGGCCTTAATTCCAATCAGAGAGCAATTGGTTTCCCCCATAACAGAATGCCCACTTGGTACATTTGGCCTGGCTGGCCAGCCATAAAGCTTGCAGGGTCCACCACTGGTTAAAAGCTGTTGGTGACTTTTCTCCCCAACACACTGCCTTGCTCTTTCCAGCATCCTGAAAGTACCTATCTTCTGGGTTTGAAAACTTACTATCTTACACAGTTTCACCTTCCTTGGGTGAGCATCTAACCAAACACAGTTTAGGGGAAGAAGGGTTTACTTCGACCTTTCAGATCCAGGGAAGTTTCACCAGTGGAGGAAGAAGCTCGCTCCATTTCACAGATTCAAGCAGAGAGAAACCACCAAACATCCAGCCAACACCCAAATGCAGCAACCATACACCTGCTAGTGCTCAGACCTCTCCGCATACCTTTGAGCTGGAATTCAGATCCATCCCCAGTGACATGCCCCTTCTAGCAGGAGTCTGTCTTCTAGGGGCTGAAGCTGCAAACTCAATTTTAATAAAACACCTGAGTAGATGGAGCCATACATTCAAACTACCATATTCCACACCTGGTCCCCAATAGACTCATATCTATCTTACACTGCATATTGTATTTAGTCCAACTTTAAAAGTCCCCATAGTCTCGACCAACTTGAAGATTGTCCCTTAACTGTGAATCTTGTAAAATCAAGTTAAGTTATATACTTTGAACAGAGTAAACATTTCCATGGCTCTAAGGCATAATAATGAGAGACTGGACCATAATAAGGATATGCTTGGGATGGAAAACTTCCACCCCAAGCCAAGAGCATTCCATGGCAGTCTTTTGTACAGTCCTGGTATATATCCAAAACATCTTCATGTCTCTACTGCAAACCATGGTTCATTATACACTGGTCTCTGCACCATACCAAGTCCAACATCATTTTATATATATTGACAGCGTTTCACATGTGTGTGCAGCTTAATTTATTTATACTTCTTTACAGATACTATAAAGAAATAATTTCAGAATTACCATTAATTTCAGAGCTGGATTTAGAGTTTTGTGAGTTGAAGCTTTCAACTGACCCCATCACAGCCAGATACTATGTTTCAATGGTAACATCTTTGCTTATACATGTTTATATTATTTCTCAGCCATATCACATTATATCTTATCTTTATTAAATTCATAAATATAAGGCAGCCTTTGTAAAAGTATCAAGTATTCTTTTTTGTGAACTTGTTTGTTGTAAGAGCAGAAAAAGGAGAGTAAACGGTCAATGGTAAGATGCAGAGGGACACATAAACTAGAAAGGAAGAAACAATCCACAGGGTGAAATTTCTGCCTGAGACTTCTGAAGGTCAACTGTAAAAGAGGCACAATTTCACAGTTTTCATAATCCAGGAAGAAAAACCTGGTGATATTTTCAAGAAAAGAAAGGACTCTTATAGGAAGAACATGGCCAACTTTGTTGAGAAAGCAAAAGTGGGCCCATTATGCTATGATCTGAATGTCTATGTCCTTCCAGAATTCATATTTTGAAATTCTAACCCCAGGATGGTGGCAGTCACTAGAGGATGTAACTCAGACGTAACCAGGCCCCTCAAATCTGTTTTATGCATGTATATTTGAAGATACTGTGTTTCTATCCTATCAGCACATACCCTTCCTGTTACCTTATTGGTAATTAGATCACAATAATTTGAGTTCTGGTATTTACTAAAGGCTTTTAACACTGAGTTTATTTACTTATATATTTATTTTAGAATAAAAGTCCCTTGATAAAGTTATTTTCCCATTTTCTTAAACTTGCTTCTTTGGTTTGTTTTTTCAATATAGGTGTTGTCAAGCAGGAATAATCTATAATAGCAGAAATAATCTGTATGTTTAAAAATCATCCTTGAACCAGCATCATGGCCAAAGGATCTCAGATGTCAAGATCAATCATACTTAGCAAACTTTACCTTGAATTAGCAGCTTCAAAACCTTTTGGGATCTTTCTACTAAGTACATTAGGTTTCTACTCTGCAGCCTTGCTATGACTTCATTACTTCCACCAATTTTGTTGTTACCATGTTGTTGATTCTTTGAGATTTTATAAATGATAATTTTACACTACTTTTTATGAGAAATTTTCCTACTTCTTTGAGGCTGACAACCCTAAGTTTGTTTTATATTTCTTTAGTTTTCTCCTAGGAAACATCAAAGACTAAATGACTAAAAAACATGTAAGTGTTCACTCAAAAATAATAAGTGCAAATAGATAAAACTATCCATAAGAAAGTAAAATTGAGTTAACAAGCTATGTTTACTTTGTGGATACTGAAAGGATATTTATATGGTAGCCTTTGCCACTATAGTTACAAGATAAGGTAAAAGTCTTTAGTTCTAAAAAAAAGCTTTAGAATTCAAAAATTTTAAAACTTAAAAGAAAAATATTATTAAGCTGGTTAATAGCATTAAGTTGGTTATGATTTAATGTCCTCAAATACCCTATATTAGCCCATTATTTTACTTAAGGCACTGTTTCCACAATGTGTTTAAATTAGAAATCATATACAAAGTCATATTCAACCTAATGGAATGATAATGAGTAGAGCCTTTAAAGTTTTGTTGTATGCCACTCTTCATATAGTTAACCAAAATTGATAATTTCCAGATAGCTAACTAAATTTAAAACCTTGGACAGGGCTGGAGAGATGGCTTAGAGGTTAAGCGCTTGCCTGTGAAGCCTAAGGACCCCGGTTCGAGGCTCAGTTCCCCAGGTCCCACGTTAGCCAGATGCACAAGGGGGTGCATGCGTCTGGAGTTCGTTTGCAGAGGCTGGAAGCCCTGGCGTGCCCACTCTCTCTCTCCCTCTATCTGTCTTTCTCTCTGTGTCTGTCACTCTCAAATAAATAAATAAATAAAAGAAAAGAAAAGAAAAGAAGAGAGAAAGAAAAAAAAAACCTTGGACAAGTGATTAAGCTCACAAATAAATAATCTTCAAAAGTCTGTATGACTTCCAGACAAAAAATAGACACTAACACTGGTTCACTGAGTCTGGGTTTAATTTACTCATCTTTCCTAAATTGCCAAAGGATTAACCAAATGTACAAGAATTCTGGGTAATAGTAATATGATTTTCTGCTCTCTAATTTTCTTTGTTATAGAAATATACAACTATGTATAAAAATGATAGATATTTTTATTTTAAAAATTGTTGCATGATAAATTTTTATTATCTTATAGTATAGTGAATATTATGTTGAATAATATACTAACTTCTCATACCTAAAGTCCTACTGTCAAGCTTCATAGTATTAAGATCAATTCTTTATGATCTATAAGCTACCATCTGAGTTAATAACAGGTGTTTAAGAATTACTTTACATCTTACATTCCACCATATTTCAAATTGATATTACTAATACTTGGGACATATACATATATTCTCTTTGCTTGGGTTATAGATAAAAAAGAAAAACCCATGATGGGCTGGAGAGATGGCTTAGAGGTTAAGCGCTTGCCTGTGAAGCCTAAGGACCCCGGTTCGAGGCTCGGTTCCCCAGGTCCCTCGTTAGCCAGATGCACAAGGGGGTGCATGCGTCTGGAATTCATTTGCAGAGGCTGGAAGCCTTGGTGCGCCCATTCTCTCTCTCTCCCTCTATCTGTCTTTCTCTCTGTGTCTGTCGCTCTCAAATTAAAAAAAAAAAAATACATGATAGGAAAAACAACAAATACAGATTCCTGGAGATGTTTTCATTGAATAAGTATAGACTCCAGGCTTCAAGACTTAATACAAAAATTTAGAATCCATTAAAGCTTCTTTAGGACATAGATACTTTGAAGTTTTTCCCATGAGAGACCTGCCTGTGTTTATGTGTATCTCTTTTATTTCAAGGGAACTTACATTATAACCTCTAATTATCATGAAAAAAAATTAGAATCATTTGACTCTGGTATTTATTCTTTGGATACACCTTATTTAGAGTTTTAAACACTAGTATATAGCTATTGTTACTAAGACAAACTCAACAAAACACCCTACAAGAAAAGTAGAAGGAGGAATTAACTTTCTCCAATAATGAACAATGTTGTCTGACATGTGCTCAATATTGACAATAAAAAATTGAATATCATGGAATAATTTTCCAGGGCCAATATTTGCTTTCCCTGGTTCAAATGAAAATGAGACATGAGGGCTGGAGAGATGGCTTAGCGGTTAAGCGCTTGCCTGTGAAGCCTAAGGACCCCAGTTCGAGGCTCGGTTCCCCAGGTCCCACGTTAGCCAGATGCACAAGGGGGTGCATGCGTCTGGAGTTCGTTTGCAGTGACTGGAGGCCCTGGTGTGCCCATTCTCTCTCTCCCTCTTTCTCTCCCTCTCTCTAGCTTTCACTTTCAAATAAATAAGTAAAGATAAAACAAAAATAAAAAATAAAATGGCTGTGGCAGGGCTAGAGAGATGTTAAAGCTCTTGCTTGCAAAGCCTAATGACCCGGGTTTGATTTCCCAGTATCCACATAAAGCTGGATGCACAAAGTGGCACATTCATCTGGAGTTTCTTTGCAGTGGCTGGAGGCCCTGGTGAGCCCATTATCTCTGTCTCTCTTCTCTTTCTCTCTCTCTCTCTCTCTCTCTCTCTCTCTCTCTCTCTGCTTGCAAATAAATAAATAAACATATTTTTTAAAAAAAAGAAAATGAGACATGAGAATGAAAATCAGGCTCATAACTGAAAGCTTCCTGGAACTATTAGCTTTCAGTGTGGGTAGTTAGGCAATGACCTGCCGTTCACAGGAGGGCCCGGAAACTACCAATTAAACAATTATAAACATTATTGATTTTATAAAAGATCACAATTCCACTATGAGAGAGCAAGACAAAACCAAAAGCACATCACAGTCATGCCTGCACACACACAAATCGTGGGAAAGGTTCAAATCCTCACAATGAACGAGCATTCTCCTATCTTCCAATAGATGTGAGCATGGATTCTAGCAATTGCAGTTTTAACTTTATATCTTTCCTCAGACTAGTGGAGGATTTTAAAGATTGTCCATCAGAATTTCACTTCTAATCAATATCAAATCCCAAGATAAAGACTTGTTTTCTTGAATAGTTCCTGAGGGGACTACTATCCTAGGTATAATGAGTTTTTTCTAGCATCCCAGCATGACCCATGTTTCCTCATGGTACATATATTCATCCTTACAATAACCAAATTCAAATATAATGTAGTTTTGTGGTCTTATTGATAGTTGGAAGACATTGACAGTAAATAAATAAAACACAGTATCCTGTTGTATAATCAGAAAACAGAAGCAACTAACCAATGATCAACACAGGACATACCTGGAATCAAATGTCATAGTTTATCTCATATCAAGTAATTCTCCAATGTGAGCTAGGCATGCTGCAACATAATACAATTCAAACACCAGCTGTCAATAAATAAGAGTGCCTCTACTTTAGATGCTGCTCTGGTACCTCTGTGTCCCCACAGTTCAAGTACAAGTTAAAAACTCGTTTCCTATGTGGCAGTGTTGGAAGATGGGGCTTAGTACTAGGTGAGTAGCCTATGACGGCTCTGTGCTCATGAGTCGATTAATGCATTTATCAAAGGAGTAGATTCCTTATAAATGGAGTTTTTACCACCTTTTGGCATTCATTCTTACTCATTCTGTCCATATCCTCTGCCATGGGAGGGTGCATTAAGTGTGCCCTTGGCAAGGATAGGCTCCATTGGGACTTCCTAGATCTATAGCTGTGAGTTATAAATTTCAGCTAATTGCCCAGTTCATGTTGTTCCATTATAACAGCACAAAATGGTTAAAACAGAGGCTAGTCACAAGTCCCAGATTTTGACCTGTATCTCTGACTACTCTCAAAAATATCTGTCTCTGGATTCTACATAGTATGAGGATAGCTCACAATACCCAGGGAAACACTTCATCACATCTTATTATAAGTTAAACAAATAATACAGATGAATAGCCAAATGAAAAAGATCGATAAAGCAAGGCCTACAGACAAGGATAGGGATTTCATCCTTCTCTGGGCATGCAGAAGCTCCCCAAATTCCATACTTCCAAAGAGATATTGGTCTTTCTGGTGACCAATGCCTACCCTGGAGCCTATCCAAAGTTGTTTCCTTAGAACAAGGTAAGCCCCTGTCATCCAGAACATTCCAAGGGAATGGAAGTTTAGTGTCATGAACTGGGGTCCAAGACCTAATACTATAACAAAAGGTGCTCTGGACATTTTCATCACTTGGGAAATAACAAGTGTTTTAGGAAATCTGTGTCAGGAACCAGACCACCAGAATATAAACATATATTTGTGCATTTGTGTGTATATGTATTGAATTTTATAACCACAATACCATATTAGTGTAGAACCATTTGTCATCATTAATTATATAAATTATATATAATTAATAATTAATAATAAATTATATATAATTATAGAAAAGGTAGGAAATTTGTATCTTAAAAAATAATCATAGACTGAAGAGATTGTTCAGTGGCGAAGGATGCTTACTTACAATGCCTAACGATCCATGTTCTATTCCCCAGTACCAATGTAAAGTGAGATGCTTGAAGTTGCACATGTGTCTGGAGTTTGTTTGCAGTGGCAGGAGGCCCTAGAATACTTGTTTTTTTCTCTCTCTCCCCACTTCCTTCTGTCTTTATCTCCCATATAAATAAATAAAACTATTTTTTTTAAGTAGTATCATTATAGGGAAGAATTTACAGTTGGTTCTGTTGCTGGAAAAGGCCCTATGACAGTTTCATAAGTGGCAGGCCATCTGAGATGGACTTTCAAGAATAGAGTAAAACAATAGAATGAAGTCTCAACAAGTGAATAATGTGTCAATGAAACAATAGTATGACCAGTATCATTACATTACGAAAGTTGATCCCACTACCACCTCCCACCTCCACCATATCACTTAGGAAGCCAGGGATAGAAAACAGATGAATTTGGACTATAGCTTATAAATGGCAGGAAACAACACTAAACACACTGTAGGATACAATCATATTTGCAAGATTCCCTGATGAGAGAGTAAGAAAACAGTCAGCTTGAGTAAAGATTACTGACAACTACAGAACTATTCCAAGTGTCCAGGAAAGAGACCATGGTATCTAGGGTGTGAGAAGAGAACTGAGCATGCATCTTCACAATGAAACCATTTCGAAATGGAGTATTATGGAATTTAGTGGCCAGGAGGATATGAGGATTGAAGGCACAGAGGAGATCCCAAGAGTCTAGTGTGAGGGATGGGGAAATGTTCAGACATTCTGAAAGAGAAGTAGAATTTCAGGGGCAGGTGATACATTCCATTCTGGATTTCTCTCTCTCTCTCTCTCTCTCTCTGTCTCTCTCTCTCTCTCTGTGTGTGTGTGTGTGTGTGTGTGTGTAAGCACTAGAAAGACTTCTGGAAATACAGATTTGGAAGTCAGAAGTCTAATGTAGAAAAAAGATATAGAGATATAGAGATCAGGAATCCAGTAAAGGTTTTACACAAGAAGATGGTGTGAAGGGAAGAGCAGCTTGATGAAATATGGAATTCCAAAGAATTCTATGAGTTACGATGGGTGAAATAGAACATTCACTATTGGAGAGAGAACAAGAAGATAAAATGACACCTAAGATAGCACATGAAACACAAGAACCACACACTACACATTTTCTGAATAAATGAGTTAGAATTTCCTGTTACAATTTTTCCTTTCAAAATATCCACTTTACTTTGGTAAAAATGTCCTCTGTTGCTATTTTCTGCTACTCATTGTTGAGCTAAACATTCACACATGCTCTTATATTTCCTATCTTTTAAAGACACTGGCAAAGGAAATGCACTCAATCTTATTTATAGTTATTAAGTTATTTTGCCTTCATTGTACTACCTGAGCACTCCAGTGGCCCCAGAATATTTGAAATTCATAAACAAAGAAACAGGAAATAGCTAATGTTGCTTCTGCAGCAACTCAGCAAATTAGGACAATCAAATGCATCTTGGGGCAAACTCCTGTGCATAAAGCTATAAACAGTAATCTTCATTATTTTAAAAGTACAAATCACTTATTACAACAATCTATAATCCTTCTCATATCAGGTTCTAGATGAGAATAAGTTATAATGACAGAATTTGTACTTTCCAATTAAAGTTGATTTTTTTTAAAGATGAGAAATGAAACTGAATTCTGACAAAGGGAAGAAAATCTTGTCAATTAATTTAAACAAAAATCCTAAAATGGGTCCAACTCAAAGCAAGGTAAGAAGTTTCAGCCATTTATGCAAGTCTACAAAGCACATATTCTTTTCCCCAGGATCCCACAGAATTTCATATAATGCAGTCGGAGGTAAGACAGTACCCTGAGTTGCTGTGAAGGAGGAATTTGGTGGGTTGGGTATGCTTTGAAAAGGCCCACATTTTGAGTGTGTGCCAGGTTTCCCTGAGACCCCAACACACACAATTACTGCATTTGCATGTGTAAATTGGGTAATGGTGTGCCTAGCTATCAGATTTGTATGTGAAAGTGCTATCAGCATATGCACTATTGGTTGTGTGCCCACTAAAGGAGGACTTTTAATAGGGCTCCATTAGTTGAGGAGGAAATTTTCTAAGAAGTGACCCTGTTCTACCTCCTTGATCCAGTGTAGATGCCCTTATGTGTAACTAGCACCCCTGATCATCACTTTGTTGTTGTGTGTCCTCTCAAATTCTATAGAGGGGAGGAAATTCATCAGAGGTTCATTTGACCAATTATAATTAGTATGGAGCAAAATTACACCCATGTTACTCTTGGCAGTGTCTATGTGAGCCAAAGTGAACAGACTGCAGTACAACCAAACCATTCATCTTGGCCATCTTAACAAACTGACCCAGTCTTTTTTTATCACTGAAACAAAATCCCTCAAGCATCCTTTCCAATTCATTTTCTTTTTTAAAAGAGTTCAGTGTTTTTCAATTGCCTCTTAGAAGGAACAGAATTGCTGTTTCTTCACCCCAAAACAATTAGAAACCATCATGATCATTTTTTTACCTTACTCAATGGATTTCTTCCCTCTAGAAGTTTCTAGGCTTGTTTAATATTCCCCTACAATATAAAAACAAACAAACAAACCTACAAACAAAAACCCCTATAGTCTGGACATTCTCCTAAAAAGCATATGATCATAATGACTATCTTTATCAAACATCAGTGTACCTGATATGAAAAAAAGAAGATTGGATATTTTAAATAGAAATTTGTGAGAACATTATCTATCTCCTTCTCCCTCCACAAAATGCTTATTCTGGGTGGCTTCCTTCTCTGACAGCTCTTAGTTTCACTGATAATGTGTAACTCAAAAAAAAAAAAAAAAAAAAAACTTCATGTAAACCAACTACCATTAATTATATGATGCTACTTCCTGTTCCTTAAACTAATGACATATTTAGAAATGGCAGCTCAACTCTGGATTTTATCTCCTCAGACTACTAAAATCTAATAAGTTGTATAGCATTTGATTTTCTTTCACCCATCTTTCTTTGCATTGGTATTTCTCAGAGTTTCTTGTGAGGAGCCTATAAGTCTCTAGAGACCTCATGGGAATTCAGATACATTCTGTATTTCAGACATAAGTACATTAGAATTTGGTGGCATGAGGCCTGGAAACCTATAATTTATCAAGCTCCTTTGCTTCTTTTTTTTTTTTTTTGTCATCTTTCCAGCCCTCCTGAGAGGACTTTTTTAAAAAAAATTTATTTTTATTTATTTATTAGACAGAGAAACAGGAAGAGAGAGAGAGAGAGAGAGAGAGAATGGGTGTGCCAGGGCTTCAAGCCACTGCAAACAAACTCTAGATGTGTGTGCCCCCATGTGCATCTGGCTAACATGGGTCCTGGGGAATGGAACCAGGGTTCTTTGGCTTTGCAGGCAAATGCCTTAACCACTAAGCCATCCCTCCAGCCCTCCTTTACTTCTTACTATTTGGTCTACAAAGCATTTATGTTGTGTCCTGCTTTGTCATAGTTTTGTGATTTGCCTTCTTTCATTTACTTGTGAAGATGCACAGATTGTGTAACAACCTACCTACTAAAGACAGGAACATTGGACTGGTTTGTAGTTATAAGAATGAAATTTCAGCAAGAAAATATAGCACAAATATTGAAAATAACTGTCATCACATAAAAAATGTTTAGTCAAGGGAGATCACTCCCCTGCTCAATCTGCCTGCTTCCCCCCACAGATATGTGAGAGTAATGGTGATCTGAGACTGAGCATCATCTCTACTTAAGCTTCTCTGTGCCATGGTTACCCTTACGGGGTCCCAGCCTGAAGAATGCATGTAGTCGGTAATAAGAATAGACTGATTTATGATTACTCAATATCGGAAAGGTGTAGCATTCCATTCCAACAATAGTATTCTGCTAGATTAGAAAATATCATAAACACATTGGAGATCTTCAGTCCAGGTACCATAAACTACTGGTATTTTTTTTCTCACCATTTTAATTTAGCTATCTGTTTTGTTACATAAATAAAAATGAGCCTGTATTTTCTTTATCAGATAAATCAGTCTGTCTACATAGGAATCACTAGTTAGATGGCACATTAGGGCATATATAAAATTGCATCTTTAAAAGACATGAAAACATTTCTCAATGAGAAAGAAGCTGTTCACAGTGACCTTCATGTAGAGCGGTGGGGGGTCAACACAGGCCGTAAATCATTGTGATTCACAGATGAGATCAACATATTCATATTTGTTTGCCAAATGTGTATTTTAATTTAAGCTTCCTCTGATTGATGTGTGTAATTTATGCTGCCTAGAACTAAGGCATCATATTTTTCTTTTTTCCTAACTAACAGGAGGAGACTTTCTTGGAAACAGATAAAGGAAAAAGTCCAGTAATTTGTAGCAATGTGACTCCAGCCACACATGCCATGGAATTGATGTTCTTCATTAGGGTGAGTAGGATCAGCTGTATGTATACATCAGGTTTTTAATTAACTCAGTGCCCACAACAGGACTCATGATTCAAACTGTTTGCATTTTTTTCTTAAATCACAAAATTAAAAAATTGGGTGGCACATCTTTTTTACATACAAAAAGTGGGGGTTATTCAGAGAAATGAAAGGCTCTTTGTATCATCCTGAGAGTGCTCGGAGGATTGTTGTAATCCTTTGCTAATCAGATAAAGGAGAGCTTGGCACTGAGTGATTCTACTGACATGCTGCAAACTCAACCATTGTGACAGGGTTTTCTCTGGATTAAAAAAATGTGATTTCAGTTTATTTGTTTTAATATCTTAAAGACTTGGAATTGGTTAACTGTCTTGCTCTTGAAGAATGGACATGGTGATATTTTAATAAGATACTACCAATTTAAGGAAACGGAAACTTCAGTAAGGGAACATAAGATGCTCAAGTGAGGGGTGAGGGGAAAACTTTTTTTATAGCTGTCTCATTCCCTAAGATCATATTAACATAAATTTGACAGTTAATCTCCATATTGCAAAAAGGCTGCCCAGACGTACTTAATTAAACTTAGAACAAATATGTTTCTTTATTTGCCAGGTACATTTTTTATCTTTAAAATACCCACTTCCAACTATGAAGTACAACTATGGTTTCTGATGGAAGTCTGGGCAGTGAGGTGGGTGGTGAGGTGGTGGGTGGGTGGTGGGGCAGTGGACGGTGGGACAGTGCAAAGAGAAGGTGGATAGTTTATTAGATTCCCAGTGAGCTCCTAGTCCCACGGTCCTACAATGACTGGGAAGATGCCTAGGATTTGTAAGTTATTTCTTTGTTTTAGATTTTAATAGCTAAGATTAAATTTGATTTTTTTCAGATCCATTTAAAAATCTATTCTTATAAAATATTTGTTGAATAAATATCCAAACTATTTATCCAAATAAGCATGTAAAACGATGTTTTGGAAATAACTGTAGAGGTATGAGCAGGACCTTGAATTTGCTTTGCTTTCTTCCACACTAAATAAAATTAACTCTTTTGCTAACTAAAGTTAAGGACATCTTACAATGTTTAGTGATCTTCGAATATCTTTCATGCAATGTATCTGCAGGAGATACATTCTTTGTGCTAGTCATCCTTCTGGGTAGTGATGGACAAGGCAGCCAGCTGCATTCATGGAGGTTTTCGTCCAGTGGGGGTGGGGGGAGGATTGGGAAGAAAATCTATCAAGTTCTGTGAAAAAAACAAATAAATAAAAGGGAAAAGAGTGCTATCAATGGGAAGGTGATAGTTTAGAGGCAGTAAGGAGCAATCACTTTGAGGAGGTAACATTTGATGGCATTGGACAGAAGTGATAAAGCAAAATGTGACCTATGTGAAGGAAGAGCATTACAGGAAGAAGAAGAGGCATGTGAGGGAAGAGCACTATAGGAAGAAGAGGCAGAGACATGTGAGGGAGAGTTTTAGAGGAAGAGGACGTAGAGAGCCATGTGAGAGAAGAAAATTACAGGAACAGGATGCAGAGACATGTGAGGGAACAGCATTATAGAAACAGGAAGTTAAGACATGTGACAGGAAGAGGGAACAGTAGCTACACAATGTCTGCATGGCTGTTGACTTTGATATATGAAATGGTAGCCAGAATGTTAAAGGGCTTGAGTCGGATGCAATGAAATCTTACAAAAGTTGGCTCCAGGCTAATTTTCTGTGCTCATTTCCTTCCACTAACTCTCTTAGACTACAAAAGCTATTTTAGGTTTCAGTCCACATTTCTGTAGGGCACTGTCAAGGACCCATGAATGGGGTGAGACAGGAGTTGCAGGATCGCGCCTTGCAAATTTCACTCAGGCTGTGTGTGTAGAATATTCTGTGTTAAGACAGAAGGAGAATGGAACAGGTGCAAAGGCCTACTTCCAATTTCTAAGGAAGATATCCTGCAATAGGATAAAGGAGGAAAGAAACAAAAGTAGGGCTGGAGAGATGGCTTAGTGGTTAATGCATTTGCCTGAAAAGCCAAAGGTCTCGGTTCAATTCCCTAAAAACATAACGTAACGGAATATAAGCCAGATGCACAAGGGGTCCCATGCATCTGGATTTCATTTGCAGTGGCTGGATGCCCTGAATTGTCCATTCCCTCTCTCTCTCTCTCCTTATCTCTTCTTGCCTATTTCTGTATCTCTCTCTCAAATTAATATATAAAAATATTTTAAAAACAAAAACATAGTTCATTGCACAATATCTTTTGAAGGTAAAACAGAATAGATTTGATAATGGACTGGCTTCCCTTTCTTCCAGACCAAGTCAACAGATAAAGAACACATATGTTTCTTTTTTGTTTGTTTTTGTTTTTCGAGATTGGGTCTCACTGTAGCCCAGGCTGACCTGGAATTCACTATGGAGTTTCAGGGTGGCCTCGAACTCACAGCAATCCTCCTACCTCTGCCTCCCACGTGCTGGGATTAAAGGCGTGCACCACCATGCCTGGCTCACATATGTTTCTTTAAGAATAGTGTAGTACATAATAAAAAAGCAAAAGAGCCAAATGGTTTTAGAAATGCAGTAAATAAGAAAGGCCTTATATATAAGGCTATATGTAATATGGCTGGAGAGAATTTATGACTTACAGCAGTGACACAGTGACATAAAGTCTATTGGAAAGTCTCTATCTTTTCAACTGCTTGAAAATCCCAAGTGCAATGAAAGCACTTGGGAAAACCCTGCCAGGGTTTCCAAATATACACATGCTCACTACAGTATTATATTTGGTATTCCACATTGAACCAAATAGCTTGAAAATCAGAGACAATAGAAAAGTAGAGGACAGGACATAACACAATGGTGGAAGTACTCTGCTCTACCAGTAACTCTGAAGAGGTCAGGACTGAGTACTGTTTTTCATCATCTCTGTGTTATTTCTTGTGCCACTGGCCAAATAATATTTGTTGGAATGAAAAGAATTTTAAAAAATATGAGAGTATCTTAGGAAGAGCTCATAAAAATAACTTAAATATCTAGACTCACTAGTAGCCAGATGGGCCATGTAGAGACTCAAGGTCATTTCCCTTTGCAAGTTTTATATTGAAAACATTTGCTGCCTCCTCATTCCCATAGCGATTCTGATAAGTTGTCAAAGTGAAGAGCTTGAGGCTGTAACCTTGAGGAGAAAGACAGAGTGAAACTTTTCTAGAAGGAAGCCAGAGTCTTTATAACATGAGTGGGATGGGGATAAAGTTGGTCCTACACACGTGTACTTTATGTTCATTGGCCTGTTTTCCAGTGCCCTGGAAATACAAAAGTTGACCTATAGGTCTACTGCTGCTGATGCTCTGCTTGGAAATGATCTCAAGCTATCAGAAACACCTTAGTATTGTCCAATAGAGTCATTGAACAATTTTCTGGGAACTTCTTAGTTTCCACTGAGGAAGAAGGAATTGTCCCTCTTTGCTTAAGTAGCAGTGTTCCACTGTGCCCTGAGAATATAGAAGAGAAGAAGGAGAGTATAAAAAACAGGAATAAAATTTCCCCTTAAAACAACGTTCAGATATTTATTTGAATATTTATTAGTTTCTCATTAATTAATATGAAAATAATTCAAAACACTTGTATCTGGGTAAATAATATTTTATACTTCTATGGAATAAACTGTTGTGTCATTGACAAAGTAATTTTAGCATCTACTTGTTTAAGAAAGGTAGATGGTATAGAAATTTTTTCTATACTATAGATTCAAAATAGGATAATGGGTGAATATCCAAGAATTCATGATATATAACAAACATATAATGATGTGAATCCTCATCCAAACTTCAGGAAGGAAATAGAAAGAAACTTAGAGAGTATGACAAGCAGGGACAGGCTATTACACTTCATAGCCCACCCCCCAGTGACACTTCCTTCAGCGAGGGTCCAGTTCCTAAAGGTTCCACCTAACTTCCCATTGGCTGGATCAATCCAGGCTGGACTGATAAAGAAGATATTGTCATTATTTATTAATCCCTCCTGGTCATAAGAAAAGAAATAACCTCTAATCCTTGTGACTGACATAATAGTATGATATGCTATAGTAGATTGACCCTACACTGAGAGACTCTGCCTTGAAGCCCTTTAGGCAGCTGAGAACTAACTGGGTTATACTTCACTTTGTTAGAGAAAATGGGTGACTTCACTGACAGCCATCAAGACAGATATTATCAATGTAAGTGTGGAGAAAGGATGATGACTTTGGAACTATGATTTCATATATGTTTCTAGTCATCAATACTAGGGAATGTTGTCAAATATTTCTGAGAAAGTCCACACTACCTCCGTAGTTGATTAGATGAGATTTTGTACGCTGGAAACCTGACTACTTTCCAACAACTTGATTTCACAAATGGAAAAACAGCATCTGTTTTCCTGCAGCTTCGCATATGGTGATCATTGTTGCTAAGACAAGCTGAAGCAGGTAGTCCATGTGACAGTGCCTCTCTGGAGTGCTGCGGCCTCCTGGGACCAGATCACACTGGTCTGCTGTGAGGGGCTTTGGCTCCCCAGGCAGTGGAAAGTGCATATTTAATCAACATATGCAAAGCATCCGTATGAACAGTGAACTACAGAGAAAATGATCAAATGAGATATTTAGAGCCTTTCTGTTTGTATTTGCAGTGGGCTAATTTGGATAGGTGTACTTCATGCCTCACTCAACTAGTTTAACTGTTTAAGGAAAAAAGTCATCCAGTTGCTTGCAGAATCAAAGCAGTTGGAATCATTGTATCTGTGCAAAAAGTAGGAGAACATACAGACTAGTCCTCTGTAAGTCTCACTGTGGAGGTCTCTGTCTTGACGTTTGCTCTGCTTCACAATTATCAGTGCACACACTATATGTTAAATCCACAAATCAGTGGCCAATTTCTGAGGGAAAATCCATCATGAAGCTGACCCACAATTCCCACTATCTACCTCCCAAGATAGATGGTTGTGTAAAATTCAATTCTAGAATATATCAACAAACACTCTCTATTGAAACTTGTCTACTCATGGAATTAACTCTGGTTTGGAAAGAGCTCAATCACACACAAGGGGAAAAATCTCAGAAATTCTGGAGAAGTCTTGGATTCTCCTGAGTATTGGTATCATCATTAAACAGACAGTCATTTAGTAGTAACTATCCTTTATTCTTCAGCACATTTCTGACAGGTTCATAGTAGATTGGAAGAGGAAATCTGAAAGTGTTCAACAATTAATTATTAAAATAAAAGTTAGTCTTCCTAACTTGAAAATATATATTGTAAATTAACTTCATTCTAAAAATTACAGTGAAATGATGATAAATTTGCAGCATTTTATAAGGTTAAATTGAAACCTTTTGACATTTGAAAACCAAGAAATTTCAGGGAAGAGGTAAAAATTGAAAACAGCATATCAGGCTAAAGGCAAAAGGAACATAGAAATTGAAGAAAGCCACAAGGAAAATACTATAGACCTCACTCCTTAACAAATGTCAAAATTAGGTTACCATACAAAGATCATAAGGAAGGCTACCTGTCTTGGGTTAGCTTAAAAACAAAACAAAAACAAAACAAAACCTTCTTCACTGGTATAACCTGAACATAATCTTCCCATACTATCTTCCTTTGTCTTCCCCATCTCTTCTCTGTATCTCTTCCATTCCGATATTATAATATTTTTAGCCTCATATTATGCAGGCCTTATGTAAGTAGCATCTGTCACTGTGAGGCCATGAATGCAATAGACATTTTGTGTTCTGGACAACAGCATTCCCGTGGCATATTTAGATTCTTTCCACCACCTCTTCTGTAATGGCCCCTGAGCTTTAAAAGGTATGAGAGAGATGTCTCATTTAGGGCAGAACACTGTACCATCACTTCTCAGCACTTAGATGAGTCTCCCCAGTAGTCACTGCCACCTGAAAAGAGAAGCTTCCCTAACCAAAAGTGAGAGTGACATTAATATATGGCATAAATGTATTTAGAGGGCAATTTGGTGGACATACTGTATCCATTTAGCCAAACAACAGTAGTAGACTTCCCCCGACTCTAGAGCTTACAACCTCCTGAGCCCTAGGCCTTAGACAGATATGCCATCATTGCACCATTTGACAAAGTCTTCCTGGCTGTCCAGCCATGTAGTTTGTAGGGTTCACTGCTGGTTAAACTCATTGATGATTTTTCTACCCAGCAAGCTCCATTGCACTTTCCAACAGTGAGGAGGCATCCAGCTCTCAGGGGATCCAGCTTGCTTTCTCAGTATCCTGCAGCCAAAGCATGTTGTCTTTTGCAATAGGATCTCACCATATAATTCTGGTGAGCAACTAAGAGCCTTGGCAATAGCCTATACTATCTTGGATGCCTTAGTGGCCTCTCTGACCAGCAATTTACTGGGAGGTATCCCACCGAAGCAATGAAATATTCCTGTAACAATCTATGACTTTTGGGTCTAGCATTGTCCACCCCCATAAAGTCCTTCTGCCTAAACTTGCTCCATTTTATTTGAATACAAATGTGTGTGTGTGTGTGTGTGTGTGTGTGTGTGTGTTTGCTAATGAAAAATCAGTTTTACATGTGGCTTCAATACTATCTTCAATTTTGATTTAGCCTCCTGTTGTCCATGCCCCTTCCCTAGCCCTCACTTAGGCCTTTCCAGCTCTAGTATTCTGCCTTTTGACTTACTTATCTTCTGTACCCTATCTTTTACAACTCGTAAGTTATAAATGTATTTTAGGACACGAATCCCTGAAGTTCACAATCTGAGCCATGTCAAAAGCTGGACTTAATGTGACTCTAAGCAACATGCTGATCTTGAACTTACAGTGAAACCATTCACAAAAGGTTCTTCTCTGGTTGCTGCCTAGGTTCTTCAGTAGCTGGGAAGTCTCATGTCTGGACAACTCCTACCTCAGAACATGTGAATCTTCCGTACTGCGATATTTTCTCTTCATCGGCTTACCATTTTTGTTCTTTTTGTAATTTTCTTGTTAGCTTATTGAAGCAGTGATCACTGAATAGCTTGCCTCAAACTCAAGATCCTCCTGCCTCGGCCTCCTGAGATCTGGAATTATTCCATACCTCACTAGCATGTCCCTTTGGGAAGTCAATTCTTGCTTTTTCTTGGTCTATTGACAGCTTATGATGAAATGAGAAGATTTTAGCGATGAAGCACCCCAGAGACAAAGGAAGACACTTGCTGTTATGAATCCTTTCAACTACATTTAACTGGGAAGCACTTAAGTGTTCCTTTGTAGTTTTATTTTATTTATTTATTTTTTAAAGTGGTGAATTTTTCATGTGGCTTTCTTTCTTTCTTTTTTTTTGAATTAATTAATTTATTTATTTGAGAGCGACAGACACAGAGAGAAAGACAGATAGAGGGAGAGAGAGAGAATGGGCGTGCCAGAGCTTCCAGCCTCTGCAAACGAACTCCAGACGCGTGCGCCCCCTTGTGCATCTGGCTAACGTGGGACCTGGGGAACTGAGCCTCGAACTGGGGTCCTTAGGCTTCACAGGCAAGTGCTTAACCGCTAAGCCATCTCTCCAGCCCTGTAGTTTTCTTTAAAAAGCAAAAGTTTTGATCACTCAAAAAAGACTTTAGATAACTGAATCAGTATCACCAAATACCACTATAGAGTCAATCATTTAGTCATTTATCTAATCATTTATTATAATCAGTCTTCATTTACAAATGAAAATCTGGCATCCCAGATCCTGTCTGATAAAAATGTCAGAGATCAAGTTAGACTGGATTTTTATACCTGAAAATACATACTTAATATCTTGCATTATTTTTGTCACAGGACTAGTTTTATTGCAGGCATGTAGGATAATTTAATGAATATTTATGGTTCTCTTATTGGGTGCCAGCACTCTCTTAGTTCTGGGGATGCAAAGATGGGTGAGAAATGCTCCAATGCTCAATTATTGAATGTTGACAGAATGAAGAAATGAATATATCTATAAGGAAGGGGAAATCCCAGAGCAAAATTTTAGCCAAATTAACAATTCGCAAATTGGTAACCCACTTATTGGTGTGATGAATTAGTCTACGATGTTTTAATGAAAACAAAAACCTTAATAAGATGAATTAAATTAATTTGGTTACAGAACTGCGACCCCCCCATCTCAAAGAATTATGTGGATAAGCCATAGAGAAGGATTCTGAAGTTTTCTAGTCTCCATATGCACAATGTTGACACATCTACACACACACGTGCACACCACACAATATAGCACACCACACATATGACACACACACACACACACACACATGGCCTCTGAAGTCAAACTAGTCTTCCAATTCCAGTTCTTCCCTAGCTTCCTAATCAGTAGAGATATGAGTACCCAAATGTGAGGAAAACATGAAATGAAACATACAGAACACTTGTGCTCTGCACAGTGTAGTTACCACTGCTTTACAAGATATGCAAATAGAGAAAGGCTTTCATTACTTGCCTTAGGAAACCCTGTTGAGTGACGGTGGGTCCCTTCGGGTGAAAAGTATTATTTCCAAAGTGGGAAAGAGTAAAATCTTGGAAGTCAATTATTAGAGTATTAACCCTACTACAACCAATCACATGAATCACTGGGAATGTTGTAAAACACAGCGACCAAGGTCCAATCTAACACATACAAAGTCAAAATCCCTGGAGTTATGGAAAGAGGAATTTACATCCAGAAGAATGTTAAATAGCCAATGAGGTGTTGTGTGATAGCTGTGTCCTTTACCAGTTTCCAGCTTGTGATACCCAATCTCTTCAAAACCTTAGTTTCTTCACCTGGTAAGTGGGGCTAGTCCTGCAGAAACTGAATGGGGCAATAAAGAGAAAATGCTCAGCTCACCTGACATAAAGGAAATATCTGACATATAGCAAGTATTAGCTTCTTCAACATTATTCTTGGATTGAATTAAATTGCCAGACAGCAAATATAAATAGGCAATACTAGTGGATGCAAGGAATTCCTTTGAGAAGCAAATGTCCAGATACTTCTTTCCTCAGAACCAGAAATTGTCTTATGGTGGGGTGGATGGCAGGTGTGCTGGAATAGGGGGTTAGAGAGTTGTCGTCATCCTTCTGTAATAAATAAAACATTTACTAGTGAGAGTGTTGGAGCTCTTATGTGTGGCAGGGAAGAAAAACAGTAGATTGAGCACTACTCACTGCCAAAGGTGGATCTGTATTATTGTTGTTAAGATGGTATCATTCAGTTCTTCAACTTCAATGCAGCCTTTGTTTTTATTCTTTTGTCTTTGACTTGTTATTGAATTATGACATGTACCCTAAATACCTAACTGTCTTCTTTCTCTGTCTCTCCCTCCTTCCCTCTCTCCCTCCTTCCCTCCCATCATCTCTCTCCTAATAGCTTTTAATCTTGATTTAGATATAAAATTTTAGTCTCATATTTATTTAATAATTTAAATCACTTCACTTCTTCTTATATAAGAATAAATAAAACTGGTAAGAAGTAATCAGGAAATATATTCATGACTCCCATTTAGGAAAGCTGATGAGACAAAGAAAAATTAAAACATTGATGGGGAAAATTTAGATCAGAGCTTCACAGCCAAAGGGAAATGAAGCTTGTAATTTAACATCAGGAAAAATAAACACATCAGGACAAAATGCTTTTGTTTATGAAGTACAAAATAGCAGATAAAAGAAAAGCAATTACTAAGACCAAATCTCAATATTGCCAAATACATAAATAAAATCAGAAATCCCAGTTAATTACTTTTAATTATTTTTTCTAAGTGATGCCAAATATATATTAACAAATAGCTGAATGATTGACAGTTTTGAATTTGATCTGTATGTTTGGTGTCATGTAGATAAATACACAATTTAAAGAATGTATTAGCAAATTAAATAGCAAATCAACAATTTACTGAGAAAAACATAAAGGATTTTTAGAATCCTAGCTTCACTGATAAATGACCAGAAACATTTCCAAATCAGATCACCACTAAGCATCTGTCAGAATCATTGTTAACTGGTTGTACCTTTTCTACATTGCTGCATACTTCTTGGGCCCTAAACATTTCTATTTTACTATTATTCAAAATTTAATATTATTACATATTTGTTAATGAGATATATTCCAAACGGAGTGGAATAGCCACACACTTAGGATTGCCATCCAAAGCTGCTATAAAATGTGACTACTCTTTAGCAAAGTATCAATCACAAAATAATGGAAGTATGCTGTCAGGGACTACAACAAAGGTAATTACACACATGGACAAATAAATGTATGAAGGATGGATAGTCTCACCTTAATATTCCAAGCTAAATAAATGCATGAATAAACATCAGAGCTGTCATTTCTTTATTTGAAGCAGTAAGATTTCCTTTTTTGGGGGAAAAGGGAGATTCCCCCGGAAAAATAGCAAAATTCCTCTTGAGTCCTCCTTTTATATCCACCTATCTTCTTTCTTTCCTTCTTTCTTTCTTTCTTTCTTTCTTTCTTTCTTTCTTTCTTTCTTTCTTTCTTTCTTCTTCCCTTCCTTCCTCTCTCTCTCTCTCTCTCTCTCTCTCTCTGTCTCTGTCTCTCTCTCTTTCTCTCTTTCTTTCTTTCTTTATCCTTTCTGCCATTATAGCCTACCTGCTACACACAAAATGCCTACAATGTCAATTATGGACCAAAAGAGGTTACTATGGGCAGATACTAAAAGGTCCTTTTCACATCTCAGCCCTTGGTGTCTTGCATACTTTTCTGGGGGGGAGCGGGGGGAGAAGGTTGCTGAGGGCAGAATTTGCAGTTACATTTACATGTGAACTTTCTCCCACCAATTAAATGAGACGCAATGAGGTGTTCCTTTTATGTTTTCTCTTTTTGTTTTGTTTTTGTGACAGATCTTCATTATGTAACCTAAGCTGGCTTCCAGGTTGCTATCCATATATACCAGGCTACCCTCAAAGTAGTGATGCTCTTACCATAGCCTTATGTGTGCTGAGATCACAGAGATGTGCCACTACACCTGACTGAAGGGGGAAAATTCCTGTTACCCAATATTCTGAAAAGAGAGTACCTGAGAACTACTGGCACATCACACTTGGAAACTAAAGAGAAATGGTATGCAATGAGCAACAATATGCAGAGTCAATTCCCAGCACTCATTGCCAGCAGATGACGCAGAGCATCACCAACTGCAGACGATCTCACAGCCATTTGTCCTTGGCATTGATATGCTTTTGTGAAATAGCTGTGCCAGAAAATTTCCTATTCGTTTAGGGAAAAGGAAGTGTACTATTTCTTGAGCATATAGGATTGATGCTTGTGAGTAGGTTGAGGAGATGAATCAAGCACGAAATCCAACTGCCAGCATCAGCCATTTAATCTTTGCTGTCTGGGCATCAGCCAGCCAGCCAGAGCCTCTGTGGTACCATGTATTCTTCTCTCAACGCAGGAACCCACAGCTGTAACAATCAGCTGCCTGTGAACAGTAATAATGAGCTGATTCATACAGAGACAAGGGTGATTTTGCCACTCTTTGGGGGTTTTAGTCCATGGCTTTGAGCATGTGGTGAACCAAAATTGCTCACCTCATGGCTAGGAATGAAAGAATGACCTAGAACAGGCCTGGAAGTCCCACCTCTTAAAGGTTCCACTACCTTTCAATACTGCCAAACTGAGAACTGAGCCTTTGGGGTATATCCAAACCATAGCAATAATCCATTGTAATCTTTTCTTATGTTATAAATTATAAGACCGGTTTTTACAAAAAAGCACAATTCTATAATTTTCTCAGTCCTGTGTAAAAGAAGTGTGTTATGTTTTCTTGCTTTGGGGCTGTGTTTGCACTGCTTACATATGTATTGCTTATATGCAGTGTGTTTTGAGTTTGCACCTTTATTTTTTGTCTTTTAGTCTTTCAAGTACCTTTAAGTAGTTTGGTTAGCTCAAAGTAGACAATTGTAAGACCTGTTAGGGCTCCAAGGAGCAGTGCTAAAAATCACTATATCAGGCCCTATGCTTCTCTAATAGTATTTCCACTACTACTCTATATGTTTATTGAGCTGTAAAACTTAAATTAGATAGCAGAGTGCTCATTATATGTAATTCCTTATAAAAGAGATATGATGCATACAATCCTCATTAATGAAAATGTTGTCAGGCATGGTCGTAGTACACACCCGTAATCCTAGCAGTCAGGAGCCTGGGACAAGGGCAAGAGATCAAGGCCAGCCTTCGCTGCAGAGCCAGATCCTGTGTCAAAAGACAAAAACAATATTTTTTTAAAATACATATAAGAAAATAAAATTCCAATTCTAACTAACCTTTACTAAGCATTTGTCATGGTGTGGAAATGAATACCCTACTTTATTTCTTAATTCTCATTTTATATGAAAAACATGTAATAAAAGCATTGAATTAAGACATTTCTTTTTTAGTCACTAACATAAATTTTAGTTAATCTATAAATTTTTGGTTCTGAATTACCTTGTTTATATTTTTGTAAGAAAAAGCACATTTCATTTTATTGTTGTACATAGTTTTCTGACCTCTAATTTTATTTTTGTCCTTGGCACTTGTTTCTTTTCTTCTCTGTATTTTGCTACATCTAGTATTTTTTCTAGACATCTGTAGCTAGGTTATGTGTTTTTTTTTTCTTCTCCGTTGGCTATGTTGTACTCTCATGACTTTTAAACACTAAGTTATGTCTTAAATCCATTCAGCATTTTTTAAAAGTTTTATTTTCATTTTTTAAATTATTTATTTATTTATTTGACAGAGAAAGAGGGAGAAGGAGGGAGAAAGAGAGAGAGAGAGAGAGAATGAGGGAGAGAGAATGGGCACTCCAGGGCCTCTAGCTACTGCAAACAAACTCCAGACGTGAGTGCCCTTTTGTACATCTGGCTAATGTGGGTCCTGGGGAATTGAGCCTTGAATCAGGGTCATTAGGCTTCACAGGCAAGAGCTTAGCCACTAAGCCATCTCTCCAGCACAGCCATTCAGCTTTTTTATGCTTTGTGTGTGTGTGTGTATGTGTGTGTGTGTGTGAGAGACTTTTCTTTGCTGTGATAGATTATCTGATCAGAAGCAATTTAAAGAAGGGTTTATGTCAGCTTGCAATTCCAAGTTATAGACCATCATGATAGGAAGTCATACCCACAAGAGCTTGATATACTGCTGGTCACATTCAGTCCTCATTTAGGAAGCAGAGAATGTTGAATAGTAGAAGCGCTTAGCTAGGTTTCTCATTCTTTTTAAAACATAGTGGTTTTTTTATATTTATTTGAGAGAGAAACAGCTAATGAAGTCCAGACACATGTGCCACCTTGTGCATCCAGATGACATGAGTACTGGGGAATTGAGCATGGGGTGTAGGTTTTGCAGGCAAGCACCTTAACTACTAAGCCAACTCTCCACTCTTTTTTTTTTTTTTTTTTTTTTTTTTTAATTTAATTTATTAGTTTTCTTTTCAGTAAATACAGGCAGTTTGGTACCATTATTTAGGCTCATCTGTGATCTACCCCCTCCCATTAGACCCTCCTTATTATTGAAAATGGGTCGTGCATTGTGGAGTTAGCCCCCAGTTATTAGTATGATAAATGTCTCTGAAAATCATGGACCCAACATGTAACTCTGACATTCTTTCCGCCCCCTCTTCCGCAAGATTTCCCTGAGCCATGTTGGGTTCATTTTTGGTCTGCTTCAGTGCTGAGGTGTTGGGGGCCTCTGAGGCTCTGGCTCTCTGATTTGGTAGGAGTTGATTTTTCTCTGAATTGATCTCCTTCCCCTTTGTGCTGGTATCCAGTTCACAGGAAAACATCACCCTTGCTTATTTCGCCAGTTGTCCTTAGTTTCATTTGGGCCCCTTCTGAGGTATGTTGGGGCAGCTCTCTTCTTAGGATCTGCATCTATCTGGAAAAGAGAAGCAACTCTCCACTCTTGAGCTTTCTCATTTTTATACAATTCAGAAACTCTGTCCTGGGAATAAAAAGTGCATTTTCTGGCCATAACACTCATTTTTTTAGCATTTAATATTTACTCATATGGAGGTAGTTAGAGGGTGCTTTCATGTTATAATTGTAACAAAAGCACATGAATATTTATTTGCTGAACTTTTATATAACTTGTGATGTCTTCACTATTATACACACACACACATACATGTTTTGATCTGTATTGTTAATTATTCTTAACAATAATCTATGAATATTGATTTCCTTCCAATGAGCAGCAGATGAGGGCTACCTAAAGCTAATGTGACTTAGTTTTTTAGGCAAGCACGAGCCTTCTAAGCTATGTCCCCAACCCAGTTGAGTTACTTTTATTGGATGGCTACTTAGAGGATATTTTCATTTCCTTTTCAGTGTTAAAACTTCAATGGAACCTACTTTGGTACATATATTATTTCTTGTTAGTTTTAACTGCTTCATCACATTGTTTTTCACTGAGCATACATCTTCATTTAATTCAGGAAAATTTTCTAGCATTATACCATAATTTGATATTAGGTTCATCTTTTTTTTCTGCAGAAACATTATTTATTGAGTTTCCACAATTAAAATTTTGGTTGATAGTTTTGATTTTTTTAATACTCTGTTTTCTGCACTGTTATTCTATTTTCCAAATGAAACATTATTTTAAAAATCTAACTGCTAAATTTAAACATGAATTTAGCACATGGCATATATACATAGAATTTATACATGGTAAAAGAATTTTCTTTTGTTTCTAAATGCTGCATAATCTAAGCCTATAGTTGATTTTCTTTGCATCTCAAACCCATTATTGTTTTTCAGGTCTTCTACCTCCATTGTTAATTTATTGCTATAACATATGTAAGATAAAGACATCATGAGTTACATGACTTCAGCATATGAGGGACTAAGAAAGTGGACATAAGGAAGCTCAAATTGATGCTCAGTTAAATTCATTAGTGATCCTATTTAGAATTAAATGTTACTTTTATAGCTTGATCTTTATAAGACAACCAAATAATCTCTTATATTCTGAAGATAAAGGTAATTGAGGAGGATGAGAAGAGAAAGATAGAAATCCTGACTATTAAAGATCTATACAAGAATAAAAAAACTATAATAAGAATATCCCTAGATTATATGTTGGCGCTAGAAGTTGATATGGACATATACAATGTACCAAGAGAATTTTAAAAGAACTTCACAGAGATGGAAGCCCCAAGGGCTCTCACAGGGCTACAAGTTAATAGGCTTAGAAACTGATGTCATTATGATCATGTTTGCATCATGAGTCAAAAAAATCTAAGGGAACAGAGGTTATACTGGTGATCATGACATCATAATGTGACCAATGGACTGATGCTTTAGCAACAAAATTTCAAACTTCCAACTGAAGCTAGACCGCCATAATAGGGTGCTGTGCTGACATGAGCAAGTCCCTGGGTTCAATTCAACAACACAACCACAGCAAGGAAAACCAGAGAACAAGATAAGTGCGCGCACACACACACACACACACACACACACACACACACACACACACTTTCCATGTCTTCCTGTGTAAGACAAATAGGCCTGAAATGGTTTTTAGACACTGGGATCTCATTATACCTTCAACCATCGAACTAACCCCACAGCTGGGTGATTTCCACAGTTTTGAGAATATCCATTTGAGCTCATTTCTCTTTCTATGTCTATTGCTCTCCTGCATGGAAAACTGAACAAATCTGTAAAACAATCTTTAAAGTTTTCACCTTCCTCTGTGTGCTTATTGTGATCATCTGCATTCCTTTTGAATTAAATATGTTTTTAATCTGAATTGAGACTTCGAACAACTGGGAAACAGTCTGTGGAAGTTACTGGTTTTCTTATGTCTCATCACATTCTTGTTCCTGTTTATGCTCTTGAGCTACTTGATGCAAGGAAATGACTCATTTCCTCAGAACTTTCTCAGCTGCAGTGCCCCCTTGTGCCACTTGCTATGGACTAGGATGGCAGGGATCCAAGAAAAACAAAAAAAGGCTCAAGTAAGATTATTTTAGGGTTTTTGTTTCCAAATATATAAAGGAGCCAAGATGCATTTTCACCACAGCAGGTTTTTTTTTCCCTTTCATTGCTTATATAAAGAGAATCACTTTGTTTTTACAGAGGGGAAACCCACCTCTGAAATTATGGAACACTGACACAGCATCATTCATCTTGGCAAAGGTTGACTGAGCAGATGATGTAGATCCACTTAACTTGGACTCAATCAAAGGTTTTGCTATTTTCATTTCACAGGCCAGATGTAGCTCATCATCGGTTGGAATTGATTCCAGAAGAGGTGTTAGAGTCTGTTGGTCCAAGAGAAAGTCTCATCCAAGCACCAAAAAGAGCCATGAGGAAAATGAATATGATCTCCACGGATCTCCCAACAATGTAGTAGTCCAACACTCAGCACACACTGAGCAATGAGATAACCCAGAAACGGCCCATTTGAGCTCATAAGGTATTAAGTTGCAATCATTGCTGCAGCACCTCCCACGACTTATTTACAGGAATCTTCTAAATGTATGGCAAAACAGAATAATTAATCATAAGCACATTTGGGTTTTCAATGAAATGGTGCTACTTGAGTCATCCATACTGACTAGCATCTGACCACCTAATGCTTTATAATTTGTTACCACAGCTCCTACAATTTACATAAAAACAAATACTCAATTTATTGTGTAAGATGCAATGAATTAATGTTTTCTCAATGAAGTAAACTTAAAAGAATCACAGAAAATTCTTAGAATAATACAGACACAACAGATATTTCTAATTGTCAGGACAATAGGCCCTCAAATCTGAATTTCTCTAAACAGCCTTCAAAACTTATATGGATTGATAAAAAGGAAATAAAACCAAATGCAACTTAATGAGCTAGGAAACAAGTATTCTATATTTCAGTTTCTGTTTGTGTAGGGAAAATCATCAAGTCCAGCTTGGAAATCTAGCTTATACCTACCCAATATTGGGAGGTTCAAGGGAAGAGTACAGATCATGTTCTGTACAGTTGTGCTTACTCAACTTCAAAATCTGAGATATTATGATACATCTGTTGGGATATGGGTTGAATGTATCTCTTCAAAAGATGTTGCAATCTTGATTCCCAGAACTTGTGAGTGAAGATTGATTTTAAAATGAGGTCTTTGCATATGATCAAGTTAATACAGTGTCATTAACATGGACCTTAATCAAGTAGGACTAGACTTCTTATAAAAAAGAGAGAAGAGAGAAAAATACATTTAAAAAAAAGCCATGTGAGTATTTGAGTTGTGTTGCCACTAGCCAAGGTTCTCCATGAGCTAAGGAGAGGCCTAGGATAAAACTTTCAAAGCCCCAATGGAGGCAACATCTTGACCTTGGGTTTCCAGCTTCTAGACATGTGAAAATAACAAGTGGCATTGTTTAAAGTACTCTGTGAAGCCTTGTGACAACCTGAGAAAACTAGCACACATGGGAATTTAGCTGGGAAGATTTGGATCAGTATGCAGAGGCAGGGATAGTGTACTTGTTGGGGAGGAAAGGACACCTAGAAAGGAAAACAAAAAAAAAAATTTTTTTTTTTTTTGGTTTTTCAAGGTAGGGTCTCATTCTAGCCAGTCTGACCTAGAATTCACTAAGTCTCAGGCTGGCCTTGAACTCACAGGTAAACATCAAACATCTACAGTCTAAGTCGAACATCCATAATCAGTGATGACAGTCTCTGGAATTTCTCTAATGCCACTCCACTTGGGATGAGTAAACCAGGGAAAACTTTGATCTCAATATAACAGCACTCCATGGTAGCCGTTGTATAGTCCTGGTATACATTGAAGCCATGTTCGATACTCATAGTTCTATATAATGGTCTGTTTTTGCCTTTCAATACAGGGACCTCCACCTGTTTCACAATGCTGCATCTATGCTGCTGATTCATGGAACTTGTTTTCTTCATCCAATGACATTGCTTGGCCTCTAAACAGATATTCAACCCTATTTCACATGTCTCGTGTCAGCAACAACAGGAACTATGCATTTTCTAAATTTTTAAAATTTATTTATTAGAATGGTGATGGATTTAATAGTTTTTCACTGCAAAAGATGACTGATAATAAATAATTTAAACAGTAGAACAGTTTAAAACTTGTGATTTCCAGACTGTTCTATGTAATATATTTGGACCACAAATGCCCATGGGTAACTGAAACCATAGGAAGAGAAATTTTGAGCAAAGGGATGTGTTTATCAGATCCTCATTGCTGTGACAAAGTAACATAATAAACAATATATTTTAGCCCATTGTTTAAGAGGTATTACTTGGTAGACTGAGACTCTGTTCATATTGAGCCCATAGGACTTGGGGGAAAGGAAAGGGATGGGATGGGACACAAAATCTGAGCACAAATTGAACTTGTACCACAGAATCTTATATCCTGGAAAACAGACTTAAATGTGGAGCCCTCAAGTGAACCTTTGAGGTAGCACCTGAAGTTTAGGCTCCTGAAGACGTTGAGATTAGACTTAACTTCAAATTTCTCCTTTTTCTCTGTCTTCTCTGGCTTTCTCTTTTTTCTTTTCCCTTAGTGCTGGCCTATAATTCCCTGTATCAGAATGTGGTCTACATCCACAGTGAGCTGTTGGTCAGAGAGACCTACTAGATCTTCCAAAACAAACAAGACAGATTTCTGTCAAAGCACTTGATTACCCACCAGAAGTTAATGGTAAGACCCTATTGCTGAAGACATCAAACACTGTTGGCATGGACCATGGAGAGACTTGGTTGGAATCCAGAGGAGAGCCAGTCCTCATAAGTAACCCATTTAGAGCTGGAAGGCACTACATGAGCTACTAGGAGAAAGTTGCCAACATCTATCTAAGCAACTCAAAGTCTAAGTGACTCAGAATCAAACAACCTGACGTGATGTTCACACAAGTGCAATAGTGGCACACAGCCATGGTGGGTAACCAACTGCTCTTGGATTGGCTAATATATCTGCTCAGTGGAAAGAAAACCATATCTGGAACTGGGAAACAAGTCAGAATCATATCCAGATAATGGTTCTGCTCTTCATTGTCAAGCTCCCACTAACTCTAGACTATAAAAATGTCTAAACCCTTTCATTTCTCTCTAAATTAATAATGGCCAGCCCATTTAACCAGTGCTGACTTCACTCTCCATTGAATAATCTGCTTCTCTTTTTCAGATGGGAACTGGACTTAAGTAGATAAATGGCCCAGCACACTCCACCCTGGCCCCAGCTGAAACCACAGAGGAATTGGGGAAATGAGCCAGAGTGCTGCTCCCTGTTAAGTTAAGCTGCTTTCAGTTAAGCTGATGTCAGCACAAGGGTGAGGAAGAAAGATACTGAGGACACTCAACACCTACCAAACCAGATATCTAGGTGTTCCTAAGTGCCCATCACTGAAGTAGACTTAACATTCTCCCAGCATGGCTCAGGGAATTTTGAGGAAGAGTGGGCAGAAAGATTGTTAGAGTCACAAGTTGGGACATTTTGCACAGAGACATTGCCTCTTCCCCATAACTGACTGCTGCCCCCATAATACATGACCCACAATCCCCATGGCATTGACCTGTATCCCCAGTGAGGAAGGCCTCTTCAGAAAAGGGACAGGGAGGAGGGAAAGGATGGTACCAACATGTGATGTTTACATACTAACTATGTCTATATTTAACAATAATTTTTTTTAAATGACATTAGTGAGTGTGCCACAGGCTGCTCATATCATGGTTTGTAAGTTCCAGGGAGAGATTAAGGGACTAGGGAAAAGTTATGATTTTCTAAATCATGCCCTCTAATGACCAACTTCCTCAATGTAGGCCCAATCTCCTAAACTTTTCAAAAACCTTCCCAAATAGTGCCACCAACTGGAAACAACTCTTTAATAACCAAACCATAGCAAGGGGAGACCAGCAAATGCTACAGTGAGATGGGAGGGGAATGGAACTAAGAATATCAATTGAGGATATTTTCACCTTTTAATTGTGGAAGGTTAGAGTACAGAGAACAGAGATAAATCCTTCTTATGTTTCCATTCTTCAAAGGGTATGAAAAAAAAAGTCTTCAGAAATTCATAGCAGTGCTGAAAAGTACACAGAAATCATTTGAAACCCAGCAAGTTGAGACAAGACTGGAAAACACAGTGAGTAAAGAGATTTCTCTGGTATCCACAAAAACTGACACCTGGTCTGTAAAGCACCAATAGTTATTTAAGAGTTCATAAAGCTGCTCACTGAACTGTAAACACAAGAAGGTTTCACATTCTCACAAGGTAAAATACTGACTGTTTCCTCAAAATATTGGGAGGCAAGAGTGGACTCATTAAGTTGGGGTAATAGCTAAATCCATACTATGTTTAAGTATACATTACATTGCCTCTTCAGTGTCTTTTCTTTCTTATGAAATAGCCTTAATATTTTCTGGGTGCTAACTTGCTCTGCGTTGGAGAATCTGCTTCTCTTTTTCAGATAGATGCAGATCCTAAGGAGAGAGCTGCCCCATCATACCTCAAAAGGGGCCTGACTGAAACTAAGGAAAATTGGTGAAACAAACGAGGATGCTGTTTTCCTGATGAACCAAATACCAGCACAAAGGGGAAGGAGACCAACACAGAGAAAAATCAACTCCTACCAAACCAGAGAGCCAGAGCCTCAGAGGCCCCCAACACCTCATCACTGAAGCAGACCAAAAATGAACCTAACATGGCTCAGGGAAATTTTGTGGAAGAGGGGGCGGAAAGAATGTCAGAGTCACATGTTGGGTCATGATATGCAGAGACATTTATCATACCAAGAACTGTGGGCTAACTCCACAATGCATGACCCACTTAATCAACAAGGAGGGGCCATTGGGAGGGGGTAGGTCATGGATGAGCCTAAACAATGGTACCAAACTGCCTGTATTTGCTGAAAAGAAAACTAATCAATTAAAAAAAAAAAAGAAATAGCCTTCATGAAGTTTTCAGTAATTAAAAGATAAACAAGGACATGTGATTTGGGGGAAGAAGGAAAACAGTCAATAGAAAATTTATCAGAAATATCCCAGATGTTGGAGTACAGGAGCACAGCTTAACTAGAATAAATATTAGGAAAGTTCAATATGAAAATACATATATATGAAGAAATGAGACATTTCAGAAGAGACATGAAACTATATGAAATTTCCAAAGGAGAAAACTATAAATATGAGCTACAATATAAAATAAGAATTTTCCAAAACTAAGGAAATATATCAACTTATTGATATAGGAAGCTCAGTGAAACAAAATGATTAAAAAAATCAAGACAGGGGCTGGAGAGATCGCTTAGCGGTTAAGCGCTTGCCTGTGAAGCCTAAGGACCCCGGTTCAAGGCTCGGTTCCCCAGGTTCCACATTAGCTAGATGCACAAGGGGGTACACGCGTCTGGAGTTCGTTTGCAGAGGCTGGAAGCCCATTCTCTCTTTCTCCCTCTATCTGTCTTTCTGTCTGTGTCTGTCGCTCTCAAATAAATAAATAAAAATAAATAAAAAATAAAAAATAAATGAAGACAGGGCTGGAGAGATGGCTTAGTGGTTAAGGCACTTGCCTGTAAAACCAAAGGACCCATGTTTGATTCCCCAAGACCCATGTAAGACAGATGCATGAGGTGGTATATGCATCTGGAATTTGTTTGCAGTGGTTGTATGCCCTGGTGCACCCATTCTCATTCTTTTTTCTCTCTCTTTCTCTCTCTCTCTCTGTCTCTCTCTCTCTTTTTCCTCTCTCCCTCTCTCTGCCTCTTTCTCTCTCACACTCACAAATAAAAAACTAAAGATTTTAAAAAATCAAGAAAACTGTAAGAATGTCATAGTTAAAACACCCAAAAACAAGGACAAAGGAGACCTTCCTAGCACCAAATTAAAGCCATGAACTTTATAAGAGAAATAAAATCATTAATGATGGTTGACATTTCATTAGAAATGATGAAGACCAAAAGGTAATGGAATACCTGTAAATCATTAAAATTTAAAATTTACCAATCTACAGTTTTAAAACCAGTAAAATCGAGATAAAATAAAGGCATTTCATAAAAACAAAAAACAGATAAGCTGACTCCAGCTTACCCACAGTATAATAAATGCTAATAATATAGCTTGAAAATGAAGGCAAATATTGGAACTCCAGACCTATAGGAAGAAATAAAGATCTCAGAAAGGGTCATCTGGATAAACAGAAAATCTATTATATATATATATTTTTTTTTAATTAAAACTGTATTTTTATATATTTTCATGTTTCTGTGTATTTCACAATTTCACATAACATCTTCATATATTTAATATGTATATTATTTTCAACAGCATTACACATGCAATGTATTTATGATATGAAAATTATACTCTACAAATATTGCCTTAGACATTATTAGTATATAAATATACTTATATTTCAGCTACCTACTCATTGCTGAGACAAACACCCAACCAGAGGCAGTTCATGAGAGGAAAGGATTTATTTAAGGCTTACAGATTCTATGGGAATCTTCATCATGGCAGAAGAAGCTTCACTTCATCATACAACCATACCACAGAGACAGTAAGAGCAGCCTAGGTTCAAACTGGTTTGAAACACACTGTAGGGCTGGACTTAAGATCCACCACCCCCAGTGACACACCTCCTTCAGCAGGGCACTGCCTGTTGGAAACAAGTAGGAAGCCTAACATTTTTCAAAAATGTCTGAGGCCATAGGGACATTTTACATTAAAACCAATACATATGCTATCTTCTGTGTTTGATAAAGTTTATAAATATAAAATCATAGGCAATACTATTTAAAAAGAGATCATGATAATTTTGGATGTAAAGGGGCTTTCAAAAAGAATAAAGAATGGTTGGAGAGATGGCTTAGTGGTTAAGGTGCTTGCCTGTGAAGCCTAAGGACCCATGCTAAACTCACCAGATCCCATGTAAGCCAGATACAGAAGGTGACACAAGCACATAAAGTTTCACCTGCACACCAGGTGGTGCATGCATCTGGAGTTCAACTGTAGTGGCTGGATGCCCTGGCACACCAATTCTTGCTTTGTTTCTCTCTCTCAATCTCTCTGTCATACAAAATTGCAAAAAAAAATTTTAAAAATGAATAAGTCCTTTATGATATGAAGAAGTCACTGTAGGAAAAAAATGTTGCTTAAATGACAATCATCAGAAAAAGAAAAAACAAAGCACAAGAACAAAAGTCTAAAATGGTAGATATAAATTTAATATTTTGATCATTAATGTTAATTCAAAGTTAGTGAGATAAAAAGTAATATAATTCTATATATAATTTTTAAAGCATACTTGAAATACAAAAGTAAAAATTGTAGAAAGTCAAAAGAAAATATACCATGCAAAATCAGACTATAAGAACTTGGTCATGGCTATGATACTAAATAAAATGAATTTTTTTTTTTCATTTTTTGAGGTAGGGTCTTGCTGTAGCCCAGGCTGACCTGGAATTCACTATGTAGTCTCATGGTGGCCTTGAATTTACAGCAATCCTCCTACTTCTGCCTCCGAAGTGTTGGGATTAAAGCTATGTGCCACCATGCCCAGCTTAAAATGAATTTTAAACTGAAAAATATTGGCAGAGATAAGCTAACTAAATAGTATGTAATCCTAAAAATGATCAAAGCAGAGTGTGATAGTACACACCTTTAATCCTAGCACTGGGAGACAGAGGTAGAAGGATCACTGTGAGTTGGAGGCCAATCTCAAGTCAAGCAATATAAAACATGTTCTATAGTGCCAAATCCTCAAATATATATAAAAAATATATATACTTTTCAGAATGCCATTGCCATGGATTGGAAATAACTTAAAGGGGTCCCCAAAAGACTCATGCATTCGAAGTTTGGTAGGTAATACAGCAATATGTTCAGATAGTAGGAGTTTTTCAGAGGAGTTTTTCCTCAGAGAGGATTAAAATACTTCTTGTTGTACCCATTAGTTCTTATAAAATGGATGTTATGAAAAAACAAGACAGACAACTCCCCACTCTAGGCTTTCTGTTTCATCAGGTTACTTCTCACTCATATGGACTCCCACCATTATGATATCCACCATGCATGATGTGATGCTGTCAAATGGAGCCTCAACAAAGTCATTGCTCTGTTGTTTGGATGTCCCATCTCCAAAACCATGGACCAAATAAATGTTTTAAGTTCCATCACTACAGCTACTTTGTTATAGAAGCAGAAAATGGACTAATACAGCCATGGTACTGAATACTGGAGTCACTGAAACTTAAAATACTAAAAATACAGGGAAAGGGAAAAATACCATCTTATTAAGTACCCTCCTCCCTTCCTTTCTCTTCCCTTTCTATCTCTTTTTTAGCTAACTGGCCTCTGCTACTGAGTTTTTGCCTTCTTACACAAAAGCCTAATCATTTGTAGCTAGGATCCACATATGAGAGAGAACATGTGGCACTTGGCTTTCTGGGCCTGGGTTACCTCACTTAGTATAATCTTTTACAGATCCATCCATTTTTCTGCAAATTTCATAACTTCATTTTTCTTTATTGCTGAGTAGAACTCCATTGTATAAATGCGCAATATCTTCATTATACATTAGTTGAGGGACATCTAGGCTGGTTCCATTTCCCAGATACTATGAATTGAGTGGCAATAAACATGTTTTTTTCTAAGGAAATGACACGAGTTCTTAGGATATATGCCTAGGAGTGCTATAGCTGGGTCATATGGTAGATCAATTTTTAGCTGTCTTAGGAAGCTCCACACTGATTTCCACAATGGCTGGACCAGATTGCATTCCCAGCAACAGTGTAGAAGGGTTCTTCTTTTTCCACATCCCCACCAGCATTTAAGATAATTTGTTTTCATGATGGTAGCCAATCTGACAGGAGTGAGATGGAATCTCAATGTAGTTTTAATCTGCATTTCCCTGATGAGTAGGGATGTAGAACATTTTTTAGATGCTTATACACCATCTGTATTTCTTCTTTTGAGAACTCTCTATTTAGCTTCATAGCCCATTTTTAATTGGCTTTTTTGATTTCTTATTATTTAACTTTTTGAGTTCTTTGTATATCCCAGATATTAATTTTCTGTCAGATATATAGGTGGCAATTTTTTTTTCCCATTCTGTAGGTTGACTCTTTGCCTTATTCACAGTGTCCTTTGCAGTACAAAATCTTTGTTATTTTATGAGGTCCTAGTGGTTAATCTGTGGTTTTATTGCTTGAGCAATTGGGGTTATATTCAGAAAGTCTTAGCCAAGACCAATATGTTGAAGGGTTTCCCTTACTTTTTCCTCTATCAGTTTCAGAGTTTCATGTCTGATGTTAAGGTCTTTAATCCATTTGGATTTAATTCTTATGCATGGAGAGAGAGAAGAATCTATTTTCATCCTTCTACAGATACATACCCAGTATTCCCAGCACCATTTGCTAATGAGGCTGTCTTTTCTCCAATGAGTATTTTTATTGAATATTAGGTGGCTATAGCTACCTGGACTTACATCTGGGTCCTCTATTCTGTTCCATTGATCTACATGTCTGATTTTGTACCAGTACCATGCTGTTTTTGTTACTATGGCTCTATAGTATAGGTTAAAATCAGATAAGGTGATACCACCAGCCTTATTTTTGTTGCTCAGTATTGTTTTAGATAGGATGGTATTGTATATAGGTAAGTAGAAGAATAGATTAAGGGGGGTGAAAAGGCCCAATGTGAGGTCAGGGGAAGAGATTGAGTAAAGGAAAGGTGGAGGGGGAGGGCTGGCTACTTGAAATCTAAGAGGATATAAATAAATCATATGGAATCCTCCAGTTTTGGATAATGGAACACTTAGGAGCCATAGATCATTGCTAGAAAATTTTCAGTGCCAGGGATGGGATACCTTCCAGTGAGTTGTTGGTCAGGTAGGCCCCTGATGCCCCAAAACATTTTAGGCCATTTCCAAGGCCCTTGGTTTCCCACCAGGAGTATATGGTATACCCTAGTGCTGAAGACTCCATATACTTGGGCTGCAAGGCCCCTGGAAAATCCTGCTGGAACTGAGCTGATAACCTCTTCCATGTAGACCAGCTGACAGAAAGCTGGAAGAAGCCATTATACATGCAGTTCATTGGGAGAAAGAGATACCACCAGTGAAGATACTCAACGGTGGACACTGCAAGCCTTATATTTTGACTGACAGGCCAAATGAGCCAACAGGTGCAATAGTGGCACATCTATCATGGTGGAAACCAACTGCCCTCTAATTGGGCTGTAGTCCTACTCCATGGGAGGGAATGCATCCCTGATACTGAAAACTTAAAACAGGGATAGTCATATATATGTAGAGAGTGGGAGGGGGAGAGAGAGACCTCCTTCATATGGTTTTGTTGAACATCATTTGTGAAAAATAAAATTTCTTAATATCTCAGCTTTTTAAGTGAATAAATATGCAGTGGTTATCCATAGACATTAAAAAACTATATTATTTTATTTATTTGTGTGTGTGTGTGTGTGTGTGTGTGTGTGTGTGTGTGTGTGTGTGTGTGTGAATATGGAGGTCAGAGGAGAACCTAAGGTATCTGCCCTCATCTACCACCTGGTTTGAGGCAGCATCTTCCTTGTTCATTGTTGTGTCGGCCAGGCTAGCTAGACTTCTGTGTGATTCTCCTTCTCCACCTCTTGTCTTGCCATAGGTTCACTGGGGTTACAAATGCTCTTGTTACCACATCTAACTTTACCTGGAGTCTGGGGACCTGAACTCAGATCCTCACATGTGCACAGCAAATGCTTTACCTGCTGAAACCTCTTCCCAGCCTGAGGGCATTTTTGGTAGGGACTTTGACAGGAATTTCAAATTCATGATTACGGATTGAAAGATAATGATTGACCTTAAATAATTCTTACATAATATTGTTATTTCTAACTTATATACTTTACATGTAATATATAAATATAAAAATATTCCCAAATATTTGATAAACACCATCCACTAAAATAATTCAAAAACACATGTGAAGCCAAAAATATTCCAAATAAAAGGATAGTGAAAGCTTAAGATGACAAAATTTGTACAGTTATATATCATTTATAGTTTGACAGTCTGTTTATTCTTATTATTAAATAATATTCCATTGTGTGATATATCATAGTTTTTCTTTCCATACATTGAATGATAACTTGGCTGTTTATAGCTTTTGGTAATTGTAATCAAAGCTGATGTAAAAGATTCACACTTACAGCTTTATACACAGGTAAGTTTTCAAATCAGTTGGGTTCTTATCTATGGAGGTAATCGTTATAAGCTTTATTTTTTTTTTTTTCACCAGTGAATGAAAGTTGTCATTTCCATTCATCCTTAACAGGAATGGGTATTGCCAATATTCTGACTTTGGCCATTTTAATTAGTAAGCCTCTTATTTTACTTTTCAATTCTCTGATGGAAGGTGTGTTAGGATATTAAAGAAAAAGATAAATGATTCAACTAAGTCCTAAATGAGAGAGCATATATTGTTACTGCTTTTGTAGAAAAATGGACTACTATAGAGCAACAAAAAGAACTTCTGACCAACCAACTGGATAACCTAAATGAGATGCACAAATACCTTTAAACAAACGATGTATCCGACTCAATCATGAAAAACTAGACAACCTGGAGTACTGGGAAGATGGCAGATTACAGATTTACAGGGCCGTCCTGCATCCCCACAAACCTGAAACAAATCATCAGGCTGTACAAGAGGTGAAAGCCAAAGGATAGCAACAGTCTGTGGTAGACAGAGACCAGACGAAATTCTGAAATATTGAACTGCAGATTTGTAAAGGAAACAGGGCACCTAAACACAGAGGGCTGAGATCAGCAGGCTTCCCCCATCTGGGACTTGCATGAAAGGAAAAGAAGAAAATTCCAGAGAAGATGTACAGGTTCACCCATGCACACGTTGTGAAACCAAGGTTGTAGACTAGATAACTACCTATTGTGTAGCAGACACACACACACACAAAGAAAGCCTGGGAGAGAATACAGCTAATGCTCTTAGCTGAGATGGTCAGAAAGGGTGCATTTTTATATCTCCAAATGCCAATAGCTCCTCCTTCCAAAGAATAAACAATGACCACCTTTGATAATATGTGTAATCTCAGGAGATGGACTCAGTCTCACGAACGCAAATAGACTTCATAGGAGCGTGTAACCAGACTCAGTAGATTTAAGTCAACAGTCTACCGCAGAGCTACTTAATTTTAGTAAGGAACAAGTCCAGTCATGAATATAAACACTAGTAGGGGGTCTCCTTTAATCCCATGGATAAGATAATTGAATTTAGAAAGCAAGCTATTAGAGGCACCAGAGGTCTTGAAGTCACTATGTCCGAGAAGAAGCTGAAGCATGAATCCTAATTGTGAGTGCTGCCACATGGTGTGAGCATACTTGCAGCATAGCTTCTGCAAAAGTGACTGCCACTGCTTCCACAGTAAACGGTATTCCCTGGTACAACCTCTTTCAAGCCCAGAAAGACATGCAGCTGCCATCGACATACAGAAAAATCTATAAAAGACACATAAATAGGGAAAAAATATTGACGGAGGCATTATTATCCTGCTTTAACGTTTTCATTGAATGATTTTTATATTTTTCTGTTTCTTGGTTTTATTCACCTTAGATAGAGTCTATGATTTCTTGTCTTTCTCACTGTTTAGTTGTGTTCTGAATTATCATGATCTCATATCTTCCTTCCATATGCCCTCTTTTCCCATTCCTACCTTTATTAATTATTTTCTACCATTTTTCTTTTAATTTATCAGTTACTAATACTTTTAAAATTAATGATTTTAAACTTCTACATTTTCTTATTAGTATCCTAAATATTTTCCTTTCTAACTTTACCAGGAATATATATGAAATATCCTTTCGTTTTATCACATTTGAATTACAAGCTTATTGTCAAATCACTCATTATGTAACTGATATTTGTGCTATTTTCTCTATAGTAGTGATGATTTTAATGCTCACAAAAAGATTATCCAATAAAAAGTTCCACATAATATAAGAAATTAATAAAATACAATAAATAAAATGAAGAGTGTGGTAAAGAAAAGCAGAAAGACATATTTATCCCAAAAGATGTGTGAATCACAATACTGAAACACAATCAATAGTAAAAAAAAATGGAAGGGATAAATGTGGTTACTACATATTAGTAAACAAATACATATACCAAGAATATATAATAAATATTTATGAACCAAAAGTTTGAGTACCCAATTTCATAAAACAAACACTGTTGAAAACAAAGGGTCAGATAATCCAGACATAAAAACTGTGGATGAATTCAATACTATATAGGCAACAATAAAAATACTGGCAAGAAAAATTCAAAAACATCAAGAAAGCCATAAATGATTAATTGTTTCATCCCAAGGATGACAAGATGGTTAATCCAACCAATACATGTAATATAAGTACACAGTCTCTTCTGAGACTCAGTCATTCAGCTCAGAACATTTATAATAACAAAATAAAAAGTATACACTTACAACATGCAATGGCACTGAGTAAATATTCCCATTCCAAAAGAGATGAGTAGGGGGCATAGCAAGATAAAATTGAATTGGGATGCTCACAAGAAGGATCCATTGATGGGTGGAGTTTTGCCCTCAGGAAACTGCATTTACTGTCCCAGTGCAGAGCAGGTAGCTACTCTTAAATGGTGCTAATCTCTAAAAATTATTTCTGTTTTCCTACCACTAGCCTCACCTACAACTTTTAACCTCCTCCTTTTGCTACCAAATGGAACATATTTAAAATCTTTTTATTTTACTTGTTGCCCCCTCTCACTGTAGACCTGGATAAAAACAGTGGCATAGCCTAAATGATATTCGATACAGAGATTTCCTCCACACAAATTGGCACATTACATTTTAATTTAACTTCACTCAAGTTCTTAGGACATCAGCATATTGAAGTCAGATTCTTTGCCAGAATATATCATGTGTGGTATCTAATATAATTAATAGTCTTTGATCCCTTCTGAAACCTCATGGGCTTGGCCTCCTTTGTCCATGTTTTCCCCTGCACTCAGTTCTTCTGAATTCTCAACAGATCATCCCATTAAATTGTGTATATAGCATTATAGCACCTTCTTCTATCCAAAGTTCCAAATTCTTCCACAAACTATCTGTTTATCCATTCTAAAAGTATACGAACCACAGCCTATTGTCACAGCAATAGCTCCTCTCCTCCAAACAAATTTTCTGCATTTTATAGTTACTTTTATCATTGCTATGACAATAACTTACAAAGTTTAATTTGTCTTACATGTTTGAGAGTAGATTCCATCGAGGTGATAAAGGCATGGTGACAGAAGCATAAAGCAACTGGTCATCTTGTTTCCATGATCAGGAAGCAGAGGTAGATGTGTACTGGTGCTCATCTGGATTTCTCAGACTAACACTGCAGCCCATGGAATATACCAGTTATGGTTAGGGTGGGCTTTCAAATTAATTAATCCAACCTAGAAACTCCTTTCAGAGGCTTGTCTCCTAGGTAATTTTAGATCCTGTTATGCTAATGATCAATATTAACCATCACAGAAAAATAGAAGTAAATTACCTCAATAAAGTAAATTTCCCATATGAAAACCCCACAGCTAAGATCATATTAGTGATAAAAGACAACAAGTTTTTCCTCTATTATGAGAAGCAAGTTTAGGTTACTTGCTTCTGCTTCTACCGAACATAGTATTGAAAGTATGAGCTGTAGCAATTAGGCAGTAGCAGGAAAGGGCATTTAAGATTAAGTATCAAAAGCAGAGGGGATGAAAGAAAAAACACACTAGATAAAGATGTCACATTCTGTGCAAAAATGAATTAACATCATTAAAATATGAGTCATGAAATGGAAGAAGTATTTGTAAGTAACATGTATCATGAGAATTTATTATCCTGAATAGGAAATGAAACTACTGTAGGACACCAACAATAAGAAATAACTCAATTGAATATTTGGCTTGGGACTACCATCCACAATGAGCTTTTGATCAGGGAAACCTACAAGGTTTCCCAAAACAATGACAGACTTCTTCTCTTATCCTAATTCTCAAAGACTTCAAGCTATATCTAGACTAGAAGTATAGAGTAGACACCATTATTTATTCCTAATTTTAATAGGAATAACTTTTCTCCATTGACCTTGACTTTGAATATAGGTGTGATATATGCAAAATTTATTTGTACTGTGATAAATTTCTTCCATACCAAATCTCTTCAGGGATTTTACTATGAAGAGATGTTGGATTATATTAAAAGCCTCTGTTGCATCCATTGAGATGATAGCATGATTTCTGTCCTTCAATAAAATTATGTGGTGAATTACATTTATAGACTTATATATGTCGAACCACCCCTGAATCTCTGGAGTGAACCAAGTTGGCCACTGTTGTAGTTAGCTTCAGTTTCTGGGATGAACACCCAAACCAGACACAGTTTATGGAGGAAGGGATTTATTTGACTATTACAAATACAGGGCAAGTTCCATAATGTGGAAGAGTCTGACTCCCTTTCACCATATCCAAGCAGAGAGAAATCTCTACCAGTCAACACCATATGCAAGCACAGCCAGGGCAGTAAGCAAGCAACAAACTTTTAGTAAGCAGGACCCCCAGAACTCAAACCCCTTGGCATGTCTTCAGGCTAGAATTCAAATCTATCCGCAGTGACATCTTAGAGCTGGACCCCAGCATTTTCCCCCATTAACAACCCTTCCAGCCAGGTTGCTGGAAATCCAAGTTACAAGCTTTATCAAGCTTGAGTCTATGGAGTAGATACATGCAAACTGTCACAGCCACAATGAACGATATTTTGAATTTGTTCTTGAATTCAGTTTTGCAACTATTTTACTGAGAATTTTTGCAGCAATGTTTATCAAGGAGATTGGTCTATAGTTGTCTGTTTTTGTTGTATGTCTTGTTTTGGTATCAGGATAATACTAACAATATACAAAGAGTTTGGACATAATCCTCTCTTTTTTCAGTTTCTATATGAGGGTTAATTTCTGACTTTATGTCCAGTAGTATTTGTTTTATGAAATTGAGCGCCTTTATATTTGAGGTATATGTTAATCATTATAATGTCTTGTTGGTAAATTTTTCCTGTAGTCAGTATGATCAACCTTCTTTATTTCTTTTTTAAATTTATTGTTATTTTAATTTTTTATTATCTAATTTTGTACTCAGTGAATACAGACAAGTTGGTACCATTGTTAGCCTCCTCCCTGTCCTCTTCCTTCCCCCTGGCCCCACCTTGTTGGGGTATATGGGTCATGAATTGTGGTATTAACCCTCAGTTATAGGTAGGAGGAAATGTCTCTGTGTATTATGACCCAGTGTGTGGCTCTGACATTCTTTCCATATCCTCTTCCGCAAATTTCCCTGAGCCATGTTGGGTTCATTTTAGGTCTGCTTCAGTGATGAGGTGTTGGGAGCCTCTGTGTCTCTGGATATCTGATTGGTAGGAGTTGATTGTTCTCTGTGTTGATCTCTTTCACCCTTGTGCTAGTACTAGGTTCACCAAGGAAATAGCAGACTTGCTTGTTTTGCCAATTATTCTTAGTTTCAGCTGGGGCACTTTTGAGGTATGTTAGAGTGGTTATCTCCTTGGATCTACGTCTATCTGAAAAAGAGAAGTAGATTCTCTGATGGAGAGTAAATTTAGCACCAGATAAAAGGGATAACCATTATTTTTTTTTAGAAAGAGTTTAATAAGTGTAGGTCCTCTTGTAGCCCATGATTGGTGGTAGCTTATTAGTGGAGAGCAGGCTCATTTTTGGATCTGCTTCTGACTTATTTCTCAGCTCCAGCTATGGGTTCCATTTCACTGAGCATATCTGTTAGCCAAATCAAGAGCAGTTAGTTTCCCACCATGGCTGTGTACCACTATTGCACTTGCGTGAGCATCATGACAGGTTATTTGCTGCTAAGTAGGTTAGACCATGAGTTGCTTAGGCAGATATTGGTCATTTGCCCTCAGTTGCCCATGTAGTACCTTCTGGCACTAGACATACTGACTGTCTTGGGACTAACTCTCTTTCAGCTTCCAGCCATGTCAGATTATGCTATGTGTCAACCTCTTATGGTGTCTTCAGCAGTAGGGTCTTACCACTAACGTTTGGTGGGTCATCAAGTACTCTTGACAGAAATCCACCATTCTTTTAGGAAACCTTGTAGGTCTCTGTGATCAAAAGCTCATTGTGGATGATAGCCACTTGCTGGTACTAAGAGATACAGGTCAGTGTCCACAAAGAGAAAGAAGAAAAAGGTAAGTAACATAAAAGAGTTAGAGAGAAGAGGGGAGAAAAAGAGAGAGAGACAGAGAGGCAGTATAAGATTAAGGTCAGTCTTCATTGTACCCTCTCCAGGGCCTTGTGACTTAGGTGTTCCCTCTAAGGGACTGGTGAAGGCTCAACCATTTGGTCTGCCTATTAGGATGTAGAAATTTATGGTACCATTGCTGTTTGGTTCCATATTTATGTCCCCCACCCCTTCCCTTGTCCTCCCTTCCACCCTCCTCACCCACCTATCATTCAGTTCTCCAGATGCTTGCTGGGTATTTGGGCATCTTGTTTAGATTTAGATTAGGTGCTGTAGATGAGTGAGACTATGCTACGATTATCTTTCTGTGATTAGGTGAGTTCACTGAGAATGATCTGTTCCAGGTTCAAATCCTTTTTTTAAAAAAAAATTATTTATTTATTAGAGAGAGAGAGAGAGAGAGAGAGAGAGAAAATTCTCCAAATCATGCATCACTTTTTTCTAATCCAGTCTGCTAGTCTGTATCAACTGGGAAAATTATGTCCTTAATATTAAGCCATTAATGGAAAATATGGATAAGTTTCTGTAATTCTATTGATTTTATCATGTTCATCATCCTCATTTTGATTATGACTGAAACAACATCATGTAGTTTTGTCCTTATAGCCTCTTGGATGTTATTGTCCTTCTCCTCAGTCTGAGATATACTCTCTACTATCCTTTTCTATCCTCTGTGGAGAAGGCTTGGCAGCTGTAAATTCTTTTAGCTTAATTTTATATGCTGGCTGATGTGGTGTTTTAAAACTAGAAATACAACACTTCAAATCCTCTGGGCTCTTAAATTTTCCATGGAAAAATTGGCTGTTATTCTAATAGGCCTATCTTTATGTGTGACATGATGTTCTCTCTTGCGTCTTTTAGCACTCTACTTGTTCTGAGAATTTATTTATTTATTTATTTTTTGGTTTTTCGAGGTAGGGTTTCACTCTAGCTCAGGCTGATCTGGAACTCACTATGTAATCTCAGGGTGGCCTCGAACTCACTGTGATCCTACTACCTCTGCCTCCCAAGTGCTGGGATTAAAGACATGTGCCACCATGCCCGGCTGTTTTGAGTATTTAGTGTTTTGACTATGATATGATATGGAGAGTTTCTTTTCTGGTACTGTCTAACAGTATTCTGTATGCATCTTGTACCTAGATGGACACTGTGATGAGGTTTGGCAAGGAGATTCTTCTCTGTGTGTCTGAATCACTATTTTGGAACATGTGCTATTTTCCAGCACTGGTGGAGCACAGCAACCCCTTTTATAAGATTCTAAGTGCTGTAGCATCTGTGTGATATAAACAAAAACATTGTGAGATCAGTAAATGAGCAAATATATGTATTATCATAACACCCAAAAATAGGGAGATAAAAAGTAAAGGTATAGGACACACTGTTATGTGAATTCTTTTGTGTAGACAGCTGATATTTATTTTCCTCCCGGGCAAGGCACCCTTAAAACAGTAAAGGCCAATTTCACCAGAGTTTACTTCTGTGAACCAGACTGACAGATCATGGGTGAGGGGTTACTTATGGGAGCATGGAAACCCCAAAGCAGCCATGTTGAAAGTCTCATCTTTGCCACAGCTGGTTCAGTGCTGCTCTCCATCCCTCAATTTTTCACCCTCTATACACTCTTTCTACCTCCTGACCTGTGCCATTGCATACACCTGGGTTTTCTGAAATATCAAATGAGGGTCTGACTATTTTTTCCCACTCTTCTCCTTCTAGGGGGAACAGCAAATGGCCCAATGTGGAGATTCCTTCCTCTTGTACACATATACTCACCACTTTGCAGTGGATTAAGAGATTTTATTCATTCTACACACTTTTGGTAGAACTTTCCTCAGTTTCTTTGTGTTAGGAATGGAGAAAGCAACCAACCCAGAGGGGTCTCCCACACTTGGAAGTTGGAATTTGAAGAATAACAATGAATGGGAATTGGAGACTAGTAAAACTGAAAATTCTCCAAGTTTTCTCCATTATTTTTATTCAATTGAGGTGTACCTATACTCAAGCAAGTGAAAGTGTTCTAATCTCATTCTTCATTACATTGATACAATTTCTTCAGGCTCAGGGATCTTGAAGGGGGCTTCGAGGTAGGGTCTCACTCTTGCCTAGGCTGACATGGAATTCACTATGTAGTGTTAAGGTGGCCTCAAACTAATAGCAATCCTCCTACCTCTGCCTCCTGAGTGCTGGGATTAAAGGCATGTACCACCATGCCCAGCTTAAACTGCTGTTTTTCCCCATTATACTCATATAAAAGTATGATTTACATTAAAACTTATGTTACTTATTCTTCTTGATATGTCTTCTACATTTCACATGTCTGATTTGACTTTCTGTTGACTTTCAATGGTCTTTCTGTTCAGAACAGTGCCTGCCTATATAACAGGTTAATTACAGTCAACTATATTTTGCAAGTTTACTGATAAAATATGTAGTCATAAATCCACATAGTATAAAATTCTTTCATCTTTTTACTTGAATCACTCATTATAATCATATTAGTGAAAACAATGACCAGACTAGGATATTGTTTTGTTGATAGAAATTCCTTATAGAATGCAGAAAACATTTTGTTAGGCTTAAAAAAGCAGATTTCATGTGAGCCAAGTAGTGTCAGCCTGTTGTGAAGTTAACATTGCCAGGATCATCTTCTACAGAAATAACGTCAGTTTTTTTCAGTATTTAGTAATGAAAGATAGTACTGCTTTAATGGTAATACATTTCTGGTTTGGTACAAGTTAAGGATTCTTCTAATTGTGCATGATGCTAGCAACTTCATATGCTCTGACAATTGTTTAAATATGTAATGTAAGCTTAGGTTTAAAAAAGCTGGTAAACTAGGTCTTTGTCATTTGCTTAAAAAATAAATGCAAATGTGTTTGGTGCATTCTTTCATGAATGGGGTCTGCAATAAAAACATATTTCACATTTATGCAAATTTATACACTATAAATACATATTTATATGCCATGCAGTATAGAAATTTATTCATATGTAATATTTTTCCAGGAAACAGAAATTGCTTGCTTTTGAGAAGAAATTTCTGCTAACAGAACAAAGCTATAACCCTCTCACTCTTATTCCTAGGATAGATAGATATATGAATGGATAGATAGATAATAGATATTCAAGTTTAAAATGAAGAAAGTGCAGATAATTTGTTCTTGACCAACACTTTAAGTCAAGAGCTCTTGGCCAGTATCATCAGATATAGTTATAGTGAAAATCAATTGCTGTAAAATCATTAGAATGACACAAACTATGTGATCCCTTTAATAAACAAAGAATACTAATACTTTAATAGACTACATTTTCCCTTGGTAGAACCCTGAAGCAAAATAGAAACAGAGGGGAGGACTCAATTTAATAAGAAAGCAGGGTTAACATTTCAATGATTGTGGTTTTAATGTAAATTGTCACTTATAAGGTCATATTTACAAATTTTTTTAATTTAGTTATTTGAGAGCAACAGACAGAGAGAAGGAGGGAGGGAGAGAGAGAAAGAGAGAGAGAGAGAGAGAGAAGGCATGCCAGGGCTTCCAGCCACTGCAAACGATCTCCAGATGTGTGTGCCCCTTGTGCATCTGGCTAATGTGGGTCCTGGGGAATCGAGCCTCGAACCAGGGTTTTTGGGCTTCACAGACCAGCGCTTAACCACTAAGCCATCTCTCCAGCCCATAAGGTCATATTTTTAAATAGTCTTTGCCAAATGTTAGCAGTGCTTGGAAGGTTGTAGCACCTTTAAGAGGTAGAACCTTGCTAGGGAAAGTGAGTCACTGGGGGCAGGCATTGAGGCATTATAGTCTGATGTTCTTCCTCTGCTTTCTGACTAAGTACAGTGTGACCTGTCCTCCTACTGATTTTGCCATGCTTTTTCCACCATAATGGAATGTATCCCCTCCAAAGTAAGCCAAAATAAAAGTACCTTCCTCAAGTTGATTGTGACTAGGTATTTTGTCCCAATAACAAGGTAAAGTAGCCAATACAGTAGTCAATGATGAGAGACTGAATACTTCTTCTCTTAGATTAGAGACAAGGAAAGGGTTGTCTCACATCTGAGTACTATTCATTATAGGATTAGAGATTATAGACAGTACAGAAGTTAAGTAAAAGAAAAGTCATTCAAGTCAAAAAATAAGTAAAACTATATGATGTTGAACTATTCAAATAGAAAAACTACTTGAAGTTAAAATGATCTGGTATATGAAATACCTTAAGGAATATACTAAAATCATTTATAAGTAGTAGGTTTAGCAAAGATATAATAATATTTTAAAGTTTGCAATTACATATGGTGCCAATAAGTAACCTAAAAATGAAATTAAAATTGCGATCTCATTCAAAATAGCATACAATAATAAATACTTAAGGAATAAAAGAAGAATTAAGAAATACATAAATGAAATATCCCTCTAATTAGAGCTTATAAGATACAGTGCTGCTATATAGAAAATAAACCCACCAAACTAGATGAGCAGATTAGAACCTCACCCAAATCCCAACCAGTTCACATGGATAGATTGAAAAAGGGACTGAAAATTCACATTCACATGTATAGAACCCAGAATAGGCAAAACTGTCCATCAAAAGAATACAATTGAGGAGTCACAAGACCTCACCTCAAGATTTACTATTAATTTACTACCTCATAATTAAGAGAGTATCATTCTGAATTAAGAATAATACATATTGCTGGATATGATGGTACACACCTTTACTCTCAGATCTTGGGAGGTAGAGGTAGGGGGAATCACTGTGAGTTTACGGCCAGCCTATGAATACAGAGGGAGTTCCATGCTAGACTGTGGTAGAGTGAGACCCTACCTTAAAAAACAACAACAAAAAGAATAAGACATAGATGTTTATTGAATCAAGCATCCAGAAATGTATTTATATAACTTATTGGTTTTCAACAAGGGTATTAAGACAAGTAAACAGGCAAAGAGTAATCCTTTTCAACAAACATTAAGGAGACAATGTGCATATCCACTTGCAAAATAATTAACCTTAACTCTTATTTCATATGATATTGTGAAATTAAAATGGAATTAAATGCTTAAATAAAATAGCTAACACTGTAAAGAAAGAAGAAATCATGGACACAAGGTTTTGTGATTTTTTTTGTAGTTTTCCAGGTAAGGTTTCACTCTAGCCCCAGGCTAACCTGGAATTCACTATGTAGTCTCAGGGTGACCTCGAACTCACAGAGATCTTCCTACCTCTGCCTCCCAAGTGCTAGGATTAAAGGTGTGTGCCACACACCTAGCTTAGTTTTTGTGATCATGATTAAGCAATTATATTTTAGCTATGACATTTAGTAGTGTCATATCTAAGAGCAACAAAAGGAAGATTATGCACATAAAAATTTTAATAAAAGAACTTTCTTGGGGGGGGTGCTGGAAAGATTGCTTAGTGGTTAAGGTGCTTGCCTGCAAAGCCCAAGGACCCAGGTCCAATTGCCCAGTACCCATGTAAGCCAGATGCACAAAGAGGTAAATGGGTCTGGAGTTTGTTTGCAGTTGCTATAGGCCCTAGTGCATCTTTCTTTCTTTCTTTCTTTCTTTCTTTCTTTCTTTCTTTCTTTCTTTCTTTCTTTCTTTCTTTCTTTCTTTCTGTCTCTCTTTCTTTCTCTCTCTCTCATAAACAAATAAATAAAAATCAAATACTTTTTTAAGAAAGAAATTTTTCCTTTCCAATAACATACCATTAAGAATGTAAGAATGACTTGGAAAATTACAAAAAATGCATCAAATATCTGAGAAGGGCCCTGTATAAACTGTAACCTTCATGTAATGCTGGTGAGGATATAAGTACCATCCACTTTGGAGAGTAATCTGGCAGCTCTTCCAATGGTTAAACATCGTGCAACTATATTCTCCAAGGGTGTATACTTAAGATAAGACTCTAAAGGAGGCACACAAGTAGTCTATTTACTACAGCATCAATAATAGACCAAAGGTGGAGACAATTCAAATGTCTATCAACTGTTGAATAGAAAAATAAAATGTGACATATCAATGAAATGGAATAAAGAGAATACTTAAATATAAAATGAAATGTATGTTGGCCATAATGTGATGGGCCTTGAAGTAATTACACTAAGAGAAATAGCCCCAAGGAACTATATTGTATAGTTCCATTTATATAAAATATTCAGTGGTCAAACTTATAGAAATGAAATACATTGATGGTTTCCTTGGCTGAGAAGACTGTAGAGGTTGTTAATGATGACTTGGGAATACAAAGTCTCTTTATAAATAATTAAAATGTTTAAAACTTTTTTTTTTGAGGCAGGGTCTCAGTTTAGTCCAGGTTGACCTTGAATTAATGCTGACCCTCATATCTCTCCCTTGGAATGCTGGGAGTAAAGATATGTTCTACCATAGACATACCAAAAGACTTTTAAATTTGATTATGATCGAAGATGCACAGCTCCGAATATAATAAAATCTTTTGGAATATAAAAGGAAACAACAAAAAAGGGAGAAGAGGTGATCTAGTAATGAACTAGACTTTGGAAATTCAGATGGACAGAGATGAAGACAAAAATAGAAAACAAAATGATTTGGATAAAATATAATGTTGCCCAACACTGTTATTTTCCATTTGACATTAACCAAAGTCCTTTCTTAAAATATTTATCAGCTCACCTTAGGAACACTCTGCACTTGAAGCTAACTCGCTGGGTCATCAGTTTGCCAAATGGATAGGAAAATATAAATTAAAAATTGATGCTTGCCTGCAGAGCCAAAGGACCCAGGTTTGATTCCCCAGGACACAAGCAAGCCAGATGCAGAAGGTGGCACATGTGTCTGGAGTTTGTTTGCAGTGGCTAAAGGCCCTGGTGTGCCCATTCTCTCTCCCTATCTGCCTCTTTCTCAAATAAAATAAAACATTGATTCTGGTTTCTCTCTCTCTCTCTTTTTCTGAGATAGTCCCTTGCTCTAGTCCAGGCTAACCTGGAATTCATGATGTAGTTTCAGGGTGGCCTCAAACCCAGGGCAATCCTCCTAGGATTATAGGTGTGTGCTACCATACCTAGCTGATTCAGGTTTCTCTTTGAAAGTTCTGCCTTACTCAATTTTGTGTCACTGAAATTGATTAAAATTAAGAGGCTTCAAGCAAATGTACTGGAAAGATTAGAGGTCATTAGGCATTCAGTGAACATTTTGTCTTTGGGAAAGATTAGTATTACTGGAAAAGGAAATAGGAATCAAATTAGCTCAAAGATAACATATGCAATCTAGCTGGATACAATAAGTCGTTAGAAAAATAACAAGACTCTCTTCCAGCTAAGATGACATTGCATTTAATAATAAAACTAACAGTTTAATCTTGTAAATGAAATGGACAAGAATTGAATAAGAACTTCAAGGAAAATATACAAATATCATAATCAAATAATTGTCAACATTAGTAGTCATTAGTGTGATACTATTTAGTGGCACTATAAAGGATAAATAGACATGTGATAACAATGTTGGCAATAATCTATAGAAATATCATCCCTCATATCATGCTAACAAAAATGTAAATGTAAAGCTACTTAGAAAGGCAATTAAAAAATTTCTCACATCAACCATGTACTTTCCACAGTACTCAAACATTTCATTTCTCTATATTTGTCCAAGAAAATGAGAATAAAACTTCACACAAAGACTTGTATAAGAATATTGATGATAGTATTTTTATAATAGCCAAAGACTGGAAATAATCTAAGTATTAGTCATCTAGTGAGAATATAAATAAAATGTAATGTATCTATGACAATGAAATCTAAAACTTAAAAGGAAAAAGTTGGGGCTGGAGAGATGGCTTAGTGGTTAAGCACTTGCCTGTGAAGCCTAAGGATCCTGGATTGAGGCTCGATTCCCCAGGTCCCACGTTAGCCAGATGCACAAGGGGGCACAAGCGTCTGGAGTTCGTTTGCAGTGGCTGGAGGCCCTGGTGCACCCATTCTCTCTCTTCTCTCCCTATCTGCCTCTTTTTCTGTCCGTCACTATCAAATAAATAAATAAATAAAATTTTTAAAAAAGGAACAAGTTGGACACATACTAGAGAACTACTGGATAAGTTTGAGAATATGATGCTAGTGGAAAAATTAAGACCCAGGGCTGGAGAAATGGCTTAGTGGTTAAGGCACATGCCTACAAAGCCTAAGGACCATGGTTCAATTCTCCAGGTTCCATGTAAGCCCGATGCACATGGTGGCATATGCATCTGGAATTCATTTATAGTGGCTAGAGGCCACGGTGTGCCAATTCTCACTCTCTCACTATCCCCCTCTCTTTGTCTCTAATTAATTAATTAATTAAGACCCCAATATTACATTAAATTATTTCAATATGTAATTTCTTTAACAACCTAAAAGGAAGAAAGAAATCAAATTAAAGCCCGGCATGGTGGCACATGTCTTTAATCCCAGCACTCTGGAAGCAGAGGTTAAGATTTGCCATGAATTCGAGGCTACCCCGAGACTACATAGTGAATTCTAGGTCAGCCTGAGCTAGAGTGAGACCCTACCTTGAAAAACCAAGAAATAAACAAAGAAAGAAATCAAATTAGTAATTACTTGTAGAGAAAATAGGACTAGATAGGGAGACAAACATGGTGTAACTTTGGGGAGATGAGGAAAATGTTATAAAACTAGATTATGTTGAAAATTACACAGCTGTATAAATTTACTAAAAGCTCATGAACTATATCCATAAAATGGGTGAAGTTTATAGTATGGAAATTATACCTCAATGAAGTGGCTAAAATTTAAATGTCATTTTATACTCACATGTTGAATCCCAAATCACAACATATAAATGAATAACAGCAGATAGCAATATAACTGAGAAGTTTAAAAAATATAAATTTTATTTATTTATTAGAGAGAGAGAGGTAGAGAGAGAGAAAATGGGTGTGCCAGGGCCTCTAGTCACTGCAAACAAACTCCAGATACATGTGCCATTTTGTGCATCTGGCTTTTACGTGGGTACTGGGAATTGGGAAACCAAACCTAGGTCCTTGGGTTTCACAGGCAAGCACCTTAATTGCTTAGCCATCTCTCCAGCACCTAAGAAGACTTTTGAATGATTACTTTAAAATAAAGCAATTGTGTATAGAGGAACAAAACAGTAACATGAAAGAGCAGGTAGAATTGTAGTCAGAGATTTATGGGATCTCGTTTTAGAAATGTCTATATAGGCAACAAATTTTACTCTTACTGAATAGAGAGAATAGTGCATCATGTGAGACAAGAAATGACAGCCAAGCATCCTCTGCAAAAACCAGACAGCAGAGTGAGTTTTCCTACCACAGGCAGAGGTGAGGGTGAAAGAAGAGGTTTATGAGTGATGAAGTCACCACTGTCCATCACTGAGAGCTAGTGTTTGTGCAGGAAGCTTTGTATTTGGAAACACTGATTTCACTGTGCGAGCATGGACACACAAACATACTGGTTACAGAATTGTGCATTTTGTATTGACACAAAGGATAAGCTCCAGACCTCCTGGATATATTCATGCCATCAAAACAAGGCATGAACTTGGGTCTTAGAATTCAAAAACCACAAAACTCCTGTCAAGAAAAATTACAATGCACGACCCATATACATCAACAAGGAGGGGCCAATGGGGAGGGGGTAGGTCACGGATGAGCCTAATAATGGTACCAAACTGCCTGTTTTTGCTGAATAGAAAACTAATAAAAAAAAGAAAAATTAAATACATGTTATGGAATAATCTGTCTATCAACCAATGAATGGATGAAATAAAATGTACTATACACATGAAGTTTTATTCAGCTGTAAAGGAAATGAAATTATCTCTTTTGCAAGAAAAGTGATGGAACTAGAGATCATCATATTACAGGAAGTAAACCAGATTATAAAAGATCAATACTTTGTGTATTTTCACTCATTTGTGACACATAAATTTCATGCATATATAAAGAAAGTGGAGCTGTTTCCAAAGAAAAGAAATAGCAGGAGGGGGACAGGCGTGAGTAATGAGAGATTAATGTGGTAGAATCATGTAGTAGAACTGCATGAAAATGTCATTATGAAACACTTTTTAAAATTTATTTACTTATTTGAGAGAAAGAAAGGCAGATAGAGAGAGAATGGGTGTACCAGACCCTCCAGCCATTGCAAATGAACTCCAGATGCATGCGCCACCCTGTGCGTCTGGCATACGTGGGTACTGGGGAATTGAACCTGGGTCCTTAAGTTTGGCAGGCAAATGTCTTAACTGCTAAGCCACATCTCTAGTCAAGAAGCCCATTATTTTTACCTGAATACATGTTAATAAAAATTTTAAAAATATATGTACATAACTTAAAAAATCTGACAATTCAATAAGAATCTCAATAATTAACAAAAGTGTTTTTTAAATCATGCTTTAAGAATCCCCAAATGCATATGTGTTTGGCAGAAAACATCACACTGATGAAAATAATAATAGAATCTTTATAAATGATTTTCAGGGCTGGAGAGATGGCTCAGCAGTTAAAGGTGCTTACTGGCAAAGCCTAATGGGCTGGTTGGATTCTCTGGTGCCCACAGATGCACAATGAAATGCATGTATCTGGAGTTCATTGAAGTGGCTAGAGGCCATGGAATACCCATACTCTTTCCCTGCCTGTCTCAACCCACGCCTTTCATTCTGTATCTCTTTCCCTTCTCCAATAAAAGTATTTTTTAAGAAAATATTTTAAAATACATAAAATTTTTAAACACTGGGCTGGAGTGATAGCTCAGCAGTTAAAGGCAATTGCTTGCATAGCCTGACAATCTAATTTGCTTCCCTGGTACCACATAAAGCCAGATGGACGAAGTGGTACATATATCTGGACTTTACTTAGAGTAGCAAGGGGCCCTGGGGGCCTGTACTTCTCTGTCTATCTCATTCTCTTAGTCTGTCTTCCTCTCTTAACTAAATAGACTAAATATTTTTAAAGTACAAAGACCCAATACCTATTCAAAATAATTAGATAACCTAAAAGTATAAATTATGTAAATAGGCTGGGTCCGGTGGCCCATGCCTTTAATTCCAACACTTGAGAGACTGTGATAGGAGGATTGCTGTGAGTTCAAGTCCAGCCTGGGACCACAGAGTGAGTTCCAGGTCAGCCTAGGCTAAAGTGTGACACTATATCTAAAAGATTTATAGAAATAAATATTGGTGGGTGTGGCAAAGGAGAATAATGAAACTAAAGGTTAAAAATTACCAATAAACGTAGTTTTGTTGGAAATAGTTGAATAGGAGATAATCATGGAATTAATTCTTACTGCTACACAGTAAATAATGAATCTAAAATATAAAAAGAAAAATATTTAAATGTATAGTTAGCTTAAAAAGTTCCATCACACATACTGAGGAATATTCATATTAATCAATAATAAAGGTTTTATTTCTCCTCTTGTGAGAGTTACTTTTGCTTGGCATAATAGATGGAGGTGGCAGTTGTCTATCAATACTTGAAACATTTCATTCCTAGACATTCTAGCTTTGAGAATTTCCATGAAACCCCAGTTGTTATTCTGATGGACTTGCCTTTATATGTGATTTTTTTTCCCTCTTATTGTTTTGTATGCCTCTGGTACCTAGATTTGGCAGTTTTTCTATGATTATATTTAATATTTCATATGTCATTGACCTGAAGTTCTCTTTCTTGTATTCCCAGACTTTCAACATGTGGTCTTTTCAAAGTGCCCAGCATTTCTCTCATGGCTTGTTCATATGTTTTGTCTTTTGTTTATTTGTTTTGATTTCTCATTGGTTTTGACTTTTTTTTATTTCAATTTAATCAAAGCTGACCTTAAACTTACACTTAAGTGTCATTCCATATGAGAAAGTGTTTGTTAGTGTTCCCACAGTGAAGCAAAGAGGATTCCCAAGGGGAATCTGTATACCAGAACTTTCACAAATGTCCCAGTCAGATCCCAGTCACAATGACAGTATATATCTTCATTTTACAATGATTTTTATGTGACACCAAAGTACAGGCAAATAAAGCAGGAACAGAAAGAGAATTTCATTAAAAAAAAAAAAAGAAAAAAAACCTCACAGAAAAAGAAACAATCATAAGAGTGAAGTGCTTACCTAGAGAGTGGGAGAAAAGATTAGCAAAGTGTACATTTGGTGAATAGTTAATACCTGAAAGCACAAAGAACTTATGCAACTTAATAATAAGGGCACACATAACTTGATTTTTACAGCAGGCAAAAGTCTTTAGTAGATGTTTCTGAAATGGCAACTCGAAAGAGCCAGCAGGCATATGAAAGATGCTCAATTTCACTAATTAGAAGCAAAACACAATTAAAACCACAATGAGATAACACCTCACTCTTTAGGATGTTTTTTCAGTAAATTGATAAGAGAAGTGTTGGTGAAGATGTGAGTAAAAGGAAGTATGTCGCACTGTTGATGGGAATGTACATCACACAGCCATTAAGGAAACCAGCATGGTGCTTCCTCAAAAAATAAAACATAGCACATTGCCATGCACCTCCAAACTTGCCCAACATTCATTCCTAATTTTTTAAATTCTTTTTTTTTAATGCAACACAATTTATTCATCTCTACTAAAAGTCTGGCCAAGTGCTGGAGTGATGGCTTAGCAGTTAAGGTACTTGCTTACCTGTGATGCCTAAGGACCCAGGTTCAATTCCCTGGTACTCATATAAGCCAGATGCATATAGTGGTGCATGCATCTGGAGTTTGTTTAGAGTGACTGGAGGCCCTAGTGCACCTATTCTGTCTCCAAATTTAAAAAAAATCTGTCCAAAACTAGAATACAAATCCCATGAACATATATAATATTTGCATATGATTTGACTTAATGTAATATGTAAGAATGATTTCCTTTCCCTTACTCATATAAATTAGCACAGTATGTTTCATAATAAGTAAAAGCATCCAAAGGTAATTTTAATTTGCTAAAACAACCAAACAAAAAAAAACACAAAAAAACATTTCTTACTGACACAACAATCACCTTTAAAAACATCAAAATAGGGCTGGAGAGATGCCTTAGCGGTTAAGCGCTTGCTGTGAAGCCTAAGGACCCCGGTTCGAGGCTCGGTTCCCCACCCAGGTCCCACGTTAGCCAGATGCACAAGGGGGCGCATGCGTCTGGAGTTCGTTTGCAGAGGCTGGAAGCCCTGGCGCGCCCATTCTCTCTCTCCCTCTACCTGTCTTTCTCTCTGTGTTTGTCGTTACTCAAATAAATAAATAAATAAATCAAAATAAAGCTGGGCTAGGTGGTACATTCCTTTAATCCCAACACTTGGGACGCAGAGGTAGGAGGATAGCCATGAATTTGAGACCACCCAGACACTATATAGTGAATTCCAAGTCAGCCTGGGCAAGAGTGAGACAATACCTCAAAAAACCAAAATAATAATTGAATAATAATTGAATGCTGATTTCAGGACAGGAAGTGGCTATCCCTCTCATGACTCACAGTGGCTGTCATGACTCTCACAAAATTAGGCCCATCAGCATTCTATCATGGATGAAAGGGAGCAAAAAAGAAAAAAAAAATCAGACATCTCTGGAGAGAAGGAGTTCAGAGGAAGGGAAATGAGGGAGGGAAAACAGGGCCATCATGGGAAGAGGGGAAAACAAAGTTAAGAATTCAAACTACTTCCATGAAGTAGTCCTAGTAAAGCCTATTTCTATGACGTGGTTGTGTTAAGTATTCTTGTTATGGAGGTATCCTTCCAACCTCTTTGGTGTTGATTGTGGGTGGACCAGGATGGTCTTTTCTTGTCTCCTTCAATAATCTTCTTGCCCTGATCTTGTCTGGAGGCATCTCTCTAGTGTGCAGCACCAGTCTCTAAGGCAGGAGCCTTAAAAGGACTCCCTTCTTGGGCTGGAGAGATGGCTTAGCGGTTAAGCGCTTGCCTGTGAAGCCTAAGGACCCCGGTTCAAGGCTCAGTTCCCCAGGTCCCACGTTAGCCAGATGCACAAGGGGGCGCACGCGTCTGGAGTTTGTTTGCGGAGGCTGGAAGCCCTGGCGCGCCCATTCTCTCTCTCTCCCTCTATCTGTCTTTCTCTCTGTGTCTGTCGCTGTCAAATAAATAAATAAAAATAAAAAAATAAAATAAAATAAAAAAAAGGACTCCCTTCTTGCTTCCATATTTATTTTCTGATTTCTTTGGTCTACTTCTGCACTTTCTCATAGCAATAGCCAGGAAGGACACGTTTCTGCTTCAGGTGACCACACTGGAGGCCCATGTCTACATTGTTCTTAACTTCAATGAGCTTCTGAGAACTTCTTCTTCTACACTGGCTGACTTCAATGCTGCTTCTGCTTTTGGGAGCTGCCATCCAAAAGACATTATCCAAAAGGCTGGAATTGTAATCTTCTGCACAGTCACTTGCTAGCTCTGTGAAGATGGACTGGGGGATTAGAGAGCCTGTCCAGCTCTGCTGCAGTTTCCTGCACAGTAGCTTCCAACAGCCCTAGAAAAGTCCTGAGCCTGCAGGCCTCTGCGGGTCTGCCACCAGCAGCTGCAGCCACACTGAAGCCATCTTCCTCTCAAAGGCATTCCTAATTCTTTTCGGACCTATGTCCAGTGTACTAATTTCCAAAGTAGGAATCTTCTTAAAGATAAAAACATATCCCTTAGGAAAAGAATGTAGATTTTGAGCTTGGTGCTATTGACATGACCTGTGCCACCCATGTGTTAATGAAGGCTATAGCAGAAACTTGCTCTTTTTTTAAAAATATTTTTTGTTCATTATTTATTTATTTATTTGAGTGATAGACACAGGGAGAAAGACAGATAGAGGGAGAGAGAGAGAATGGGCGCGCCAGGGCCTCCAGCCACTGCAAATGAACTCCAGACGCGTGCACCCCCTTGTGCATCTGGCTAACATGGGACCTGGGGAACCCAGCCTCGAACCGGGGTCCTTAGGCTTCACAGGCAAGCGCTTAACCACTAAGCCATCTCTCCAGCCCAAACTTGCTCTTCTTGATGAACTGAAGAGATGACATTTATGGGAATATGACCTAGTTTTCCAAAGGGCACAAAAGATTCTCTGGGAAAGACTATAATATGACCACAAACTATAAGCTGGCTGTTATCCTCAAAGAAGCATCTCAAAACAAGGAGAAGGCAATTTCAATTTGGATAGCAGAATGTGATTCATTAAGTTCATTATTCCTAGTATTGCCAAATACAGACCAAGCTGCAAGTACTTGTTATTTATAATTTAGTAGATACTCTAAACTATGTGACTCAGAAGATCAGTGGTTTTTCAAAAAACTCTTACTGGAAATAGTAATAGTCTGGAGTCAACCCAGTTTATTTATCTATGGGAAAAGTCTGGCAATTCATCTACTTGTAATGAGTGAATTTTTAGGAGCACACAAAGTCTTGTATGTGAAATCATATAAACATTTCTGGTGTTTCCCTGAAAAATCTTCACCTGGATTATGCACTGAAACAGGTAAGGAATAGTAGAAAGAGGGTCATATAACGATGGTTATAAAATAACCAAATAAAAAGCTTATAAAATAACCAAATGAAAAGCTGTACATCATGAGCAGTTGGACTACCTGTGGGAGCTCTGGTAGAAAGTATAATGAAGCACATTAGGTAGGTTCATCTGATTTCCACCATGATTAAATGTTTTTGTGGAATAAAGAGCAGTGTATTCCTTAGTTTCTTGTCTCATATTGTGTAAAGATGAATGATTCCTGATGGAGAGGCTCACTTGAAGAACAGTGCAGTAACCCTTTGGGAGATTTAGCAATAGATGTAATTTTGAAGTTCTTTAACATCTTACTACAGCATTGTTTAGTCTACTGTGTTGGTTACATTCATATTGGTGTCATTGTTTGAAAGAAACAACTAAAATGAGGAGAGATTCTTTTTTTGCCTTTTAGATGCAGATCCAGCCCATGGTAGTTTGGGCAAAAATTCATGAATGCAGAATTATGTGACAGAGATAGATAAGCACTTCATTGCTTACGAGAAAGCAGGGAGTAGGGGAATATAGGAAAATGCAGGGACAAGAAACAGGCAAATGCTACTGTTACACACCCCCAGGCCCAGCCCATGTGGCAGCCTACACCATGGCATATTCTACCACTCCAACCTCTGCCTATACCATCATTGCCCCTTGTGACTCTAGATATACTGTTCTTCCTCATGCCTTTCCCATAGAGGGATAATGTGCATGTCAGAATATCTGGGCTCAAAAACAAGGTAGAGGAAATAAGTCAGTTAGTCAAAACTGACAAACTTTAAAAAAAGATATGAGTATAACATGCAAGGTATTTGTGACACTCTGAAAAGAACAAATTTCCAAATAATGGGCATAGGAAGATAAGATAAGGAACAAAAAATGTTATCAATAAGATTATAGGAGAAATTTCTTAAGTCTAGGAATAGATGCCTATCCAAGTCCAAAAAGAATAAAGATTATAAATAGACAATACCAGAATAGAAACTCCTCATATCATATTATAGATAAAACACTAAATCACAGAAAAAAGAAAAATTACTAAAAGCCACTAGAGAGAAACATCAAGTTAGTTATAAAGGCAGACTTATTAAAATAACAACTTTTTTTTTTCCAGTGGAAAATCTGGCAACCAGAAGGACTTGGTATGATGTATTTCTAATTCTGAAAGACCACAACTGCTAAGCCAGACTACTGTATCTGGAAAAAAACTATCTTTCATCATGAAAAGAGATAGAAAATCAGAAAATGTCCATGATAAAGACAGTAGTAAAAGAAGTTAATGACCACCAACCCACCTATACATTGTTGGGATGAAACTTCAGACCACACATAGTAATGGGAAGAAAGGGATTTATTAAAGCTTACAGATCTAGAGGGAGTTCTATAATGGCTGAAAACACTGGTCCCTTTTCACAGGTCCACACAGAGAAATACCACCAGCAGTACCTAAGTAAGCACACTACAGGAAACCCAGGCAGAGCTCAACCACTCTGCATATCTTTAGACTCAAATTTCAGATCCACCCGCAAACACTCCTTAAGATCCTTGGGCCTCCCACAGTGACACCAAGTTACAAGCTTGAATAAAATTCCTAAATTTATTGGGGGACATCCATTCTACCCCAGATGGTAATAGAAGGAGTGCATCAGGATGAAGAGAAGTATAAATACATTTAAGAGGCAACAGGGAAAAACAGTAATCAATGCTACAAAACTTGTTAAGCAAATGATCCACCAAGAGGACATTTCATTGTTTAAGGTATTTGAACACAACTTCATAAAACAAATATTAGTAGATATGAAGTTACAAATAAACTCAACACAGTTACAATAAACAAGTTAAGCACATAAATTTGTATAATAGGTATTTTTTTTTAAATGTTCAACATCCCTAGTTGTTGCAGTCCGGTTCGCATTGCTGTTAGAAATCACCCAACCAAGAGCAGCTTCTGGGAAAGAGAGATTTATTTTGGCTTACAGGCTTGAGGGGAAGCTCCACGATGGCAGGGGTAAACAATGGCATGAGCAGAGGGTGGACATCACCCCCTGGCCAACATAAGGTGGGACACAGAAACAGGAGGGTGTGCCAATCACTGGCATGGGGAAACTGGCTATAAAGCCCTTAAGCCTGCCCCCAACAATACACTCCCTCCAGGAGGCATTACTTCCCAAATATCCATCAGCTGGGGAGCTAGCATTCAGAACCCCTAAGTTTATGGGGGACACCTGCATCAAACTACCACATTCCGCCCCTGGCCCCCATAAACTGATATCCATGCATGATGTAAAATACAATGCATTCAGTCTGACATTAAAAGTCTCCATAGTTTTTTACCAATCCCAATGATGTTCATACATCCCCATAGTTCAAGATCTTTTAACTGAGCTGTAATACCAAAATACAAACTCAAAAAACCCATAATGGCACAGAATAAATATTCACACTGAAAAGATGGCATTGGGCATAGCAAAGAAACATTCAACCAATACAAGATTTAAAACAACCAGGGCAAACATCAAACTCTGTAGCTTTAAGTCCAGCAACTCTAGCCAGTGACAAATCTTCAAGTCCGATAATTCTAACCAGCAACAAGTCTCTGGCATTCCAATTCCGCCCCTCCAGCTAGGCTACTCACAGTCCTGGAAATCTTCATCGGGGCCAGCAGCTCCTCGGCAGCCATCTCATGGTCCCAGCATCTCCACTGGGTCTCCACTGCAATCCAGGGTTCGTCCTCATGGCCCCATGGGGTCTCTATGCAGGCAACCAGCAAACCTGCTTCTCACTGCCCATGGCCATTTCCAAAACCCAAGACCGTGTTGCAAACTCAATGACCCTCTTTCCAGCATTTTATACTCCACGATACCAGGTAGGTGCCAATTTGTTAATCCAGGGGGGAATAAAGCAGACTTTGAAGAACAGGACACTGCTTGAGCACTCAGGCCCTTTCAAAAGAGTCTATATTCTTCTTGTTGCCCCAGCGCAGGTCAGCTAGCCCAGTCTCAAAGGTTGTAATCTCTCAGTTGCAGCTGAATGGGCAACAGTTCACCCAAAGATTTTTCTTTCTGTGCCATATCCCTCTGCTCACACCAGTTCACTTCTATGCAAAGCAACCCTGCACAACTTCTCAGGACATGGGCATAAGAACAAGCTTCTCACACAAACTGCTAGCCCAGTCCAAGCAAAGCTCTCTCTCACCCTCGTAAGCCAAACCTCACAGTCCATAGTTCTTACTGCCTTCAGGTCTTTAAGCTCTGACCAGGATAGACCATCAAGCTGTATTTACAGCACTGCAAAGCATCTCTTAGGCCAACGTTTCAAATCCTGCCACTTTCCTCTTGAAAACCAGCTCCAAAAGGCCAAAGCCACAGTCAGGTGTCTAGCAGCAACCCCACTCCTGGTACCACTTTACTGTTGCAGTCCGGTTCACATTGCTGTTAGAAATCACCCAACCAAGAGCAGCTTCTGGGAAAGAGAGATTTATTTTGGCTTACAGGCTCGAGGGGAAGCTCCATGATGGCAGGGGTAAACAATGGCATGAGCAGAGGGTGGACATCACCCCCTGGCCAACATAAGGTGGGACACAGCAACAGGAGGGTGTGCCAAACACTGGCATGGGGAAACTGGCTATAAAGCCCTTAAGCCTGCCCCCAACAATACACTCCCTCCAGGAGGCATTACTTCCCAAATATCCATCAGCTGGGGAGCTAGCATTCAGAACACCTAAGTTTATAGGGGACACCTGCATCAAACCACCACACTAGTCAACATGGAAACACAAATTAAAACTACTTTTCAGATGACTTAGCAGTTAAGGTGCTTGTCTGCAAAGCCGAAGGACCAGCTTCAATTCCCCAGGACCCATGTAAGTCACATGCACAAGGTAGAACATGTGTCTGCAGTTCATCTGCAGTGGCTAGAGACTCTGGCACACCCATCAGCTCTTTCTCTCTCTCCCTCTTTCCCCCTCTCTTTCTCTCTCAAATAAACAAATAAAAATAAAATATTTTTTTAAAAAACTACTTTCAGATTTCTTCTCACTCTAGTAAGAATGAGGAGGAGGGGATATGATGGAGAGTGGAGGTTCAAAGGGCAAAGTGGGGGGGAGGGAGGGACTTACCATGGGACATTGTTTAAAATTATGGAAGTTGTTAATTATAATTTTTTTTAATTTAAAAAAAGAAAGAAAATAAAGGATGAGGGTTCCTTGCCTGGGCAGGTGTGGTGGTCTGGAGTGAGTAGGCCAGACCCCTGTTTTCTGGCTGTCCCACCTCGTTGGTCTGGGATCCCTGTGCAGACAGTGTGTGGGCAGGCATGGTGGAGGGTGGGGTGGAGTGTATAGGCCAGACCCCTTCTTTCTAGCTCCTCCGGGTTCCCTGGTCCAAGCTCCTTGGGCTGGTCTGTGTGCTGGAGGGGGGAAGTGCTGCACAAAGTAGGACAGAACCCTGTTCCCTGGCTCATCCCAGTCCCCTGGTAGGTCCCATTGTGCCTTGTTTGGGGAGGCCTGGTCCCTGTATGAGCTGTAGAATCAGGCCTTTTGCTCTGGTATCCTTACTGTTCACTGGGTGCCAACATTCTTGTTCACCTGAATCAGAGGGTGCACAGGTCAAAGGACAAATACTTGCTTCTTCCTCAATAAAATAGTCTTCCTAAAATGCGTAGAAACCAACCCAAGAAAGCCAACAAAAGTCAGAAAATAGAGAGATCTCCACCAAGGATCCCTAGTCCTACAATGGAAGCTTCCAATAAAATCATAGAAAAATCTACAGAAATTCATTCCTAAAATGAAAACATAACAACCAATGAGACACCAATCAAAACAAAAAGTGGTGAACTGGATGCAAACCATCAAAGAACCAACCACTGTATCAATGAAATGGAACAGAATCATCTCCTAGAGCATTCAGCTTTTGACAGTAGGCTTAAATTGATTGAAGAAAATGTTAGAACCCTCCAAAGACATATAAATAAATTGAAGGTGAATTGAGAAATGGAAGATCTCAACAACCAGTTAACTAAGCTTAACAAAGAATTGATCAAATGCAAGAATGAATTCCAGGAAGCATCAAGAAAATCAGAACTCGAACTGAAATTGTACCTCAAAGAAGAGATGGATGGGATACAAAATAACAAAACAAAACCAAAAAATCAAATAGAAATTATAAAAATTTCTCTACAACCCCCCCCCCCCCAACTAATAGAGCTACTCATATTGAAGACAGAACCTCTGACCTGGAAAACAAGACAGAAGAAAATGATATGGAGACCAAAACCTATACTCAGTTCAAAAAAAAATCAAGTGAACAGAATATGAGGGGACTATGGGATACCCTAAAATGACCAAAAATGTGGATCATGGGAATAGCAGAAGAAGAGGAATTCCAGTCCAGAAGCATAGAGACCATGTTCAACAAAATTATTGAAGAAAACTTTCCAAATTGCTCAAAAGAGAGGCCCATGGAGGTACAAGAAACCCACAGAACACCAAACAGGATCAAAGAAGAAACTCTCCAACACACATCATAATTAAAACTCTTAACAACAAAAACAAAGAGAGAGTGTTAAAGGCAGTAAGAGAGAAACAATTCACAAAATACAAGGGTAATCCTATCAGAATTACATCAGATTTCTCAATGGAAACCCTGAAAGCCAGAAGGGCATGAAATGGAATGTTTCAAAGTCTGAAAAACTATGGCTTCCAACCCAGGCTACTCTGCCCAGCAAAATTGGCTCATAATAGACGGTAGAAGGAAAACTTTCCATGAAAAAAGTCAATTTGATTATATGAACACAAAGCCAAACGTACAGAGAAAACTTGAGAGAATATGCCACACAGGAGAGTCAAACAACCAATCTTAAAGGCCAGTAAGAAGATTACAATGAACAAAATAGAGCAGGCTCAAAATAGTACAAAACACAAGATGTGCCAAATGACATAAAATGCCTAATCATGGCAGGGATTAATTCAAACCTCACAGTAATAGCCTTAAATATTAATGGTTTCAACTTACCCATCAAAAGAAACAGATCATCAGGATGGACCAAAACTCTGGACCTTTTTATTTTTTTAAAATTTTTAATCATTTTTATTTATTTATTTGAGAGTAACAGACAGAGAAAGAGGCAGATAGAAAGAAAGAGAGATATTGGGCATGCCAGGGCCTCCAGCCACTACAAGCAAACTCCAGATGCAAGCGCCCCCTTGTACATCTGGCTAACGTGGGTCCTGGGGAATTGAGCCTTGTACTGGGGTCCTTAGGCTTCACAGGCATCCACTTAACCACTAAGCCATCTCTCCAACCCAACAATGGACCTTTTTATCTGCTGTCTTCAAGAAACCCACCTCACAACTAAAGTTAGATACTTCCTCAGTGTGAAAGGTTGGAAAATGATAATCCAAGCAAATAGAAATTAAAAAAACAAGTGGGTGTAGCTATAACATCTCATAACGTACATTTCAAAACAAAAATAATCAAAAAGAACAAAGAAGGCCACTTCTTACTCATCAAGGGAATGATCCAACATGAGCACATCACAATTACAAATATATATGCACCAAACACAGATGCACCACAGTTTATAAAAAAAATTTACACAACAATAAAACAGAAAGAAACACAAACACAATCATATTCAGAGATTTCAGTACTTCACTACCATCAATAGACAGATCATACAAGCAGAAAATCAACAAGGAAATAATAGAGCTCAACAATATAATACATCAACGAGACCTAATAGATATCTATAGAACTTTCCACCACAACACTATAGAATACACATTCTTCTCAGCAGCCCACAGAACCTTCTCCAAAATTGACCATGTATTAGGCCATAAAACATGCCTTCATAAACTTGGGAAAATTGAAGTAACTTCCTGCATCATGTCAAATTACAATGTTTTAAAGCTATAAATTAATAAGAGACACATAAAGGATTCCATCAGCTCCTGGAGATTAAACAACACACTTTTAAACAATGAATGCGTTATGGAAGAAATGAGAAAAGAAATTGTAATATTCCTAGAATTGAATCATAATGAAAACACAACCTTCCGAAACTCATGTTACACAATTAAGACAGTCATAAGGGGAAATTTATAGCCCTAAATGCCTTCAATACAAACACACATTCCAAATGTATAACCTAATGGTCCACCTGAAGGCACTGGTAAATCAAGAAGAATTCAACCCAGAGAGTTCTACACAGAAAGAAATAATCAAGATTAGAGCAGAAATTAATGAATTGGAAACTAAAAAAACAATTTTAAAAATCAATGAACTGAAGAGCTGGTTCTTTGAAAAAATAAACAGGATTGGCAAACCTCTGACAAAACTGATCAAGCAAAAAAAGGAGAGAAGTCTCAAATTAACACAATCGGAAATGAAACAGGAGAGATCACAACAGACATCAGTGAAATTTGAAGCATCATGAGGGTATACTTCCAAAACCTCTATTCCACAAAATTAAATAATCTGGAAGAAATAGATGAACTTCTAGACACATACCACCTACCAAAACTAAATTCAGAGCAGATTAATCTCCTAAACATACCTATCACATCCATGGAGATTGAATAGGTAATCAAAAACCTCCCCAAAAAGAAAAGTCCAGGACCAAGTGGCTTCTTAGCAGAATTCTATCAAACCTTCATTGAAGAACTGAAACTAATTTTTCTCAAACTGTTTTACATAATCAGATACCACAGAATCCTCCCTGACTCCTATTTTGAAGCTACCATCACCCTAATACAAAATCAGGCAGAGACACAACCAGGAAAGAAACTCTAGGCCGGGCTGGAGAGATGGCTTAGCAGTTAAGCGCTTGCCTGTGAAGCCTAAGGACCCCGGTTCGAGGCTCGCTTCCCCAGGTCCCACATTAGCCAGATGCACAAGGGGGCGCACGCGTCTGGAGTTCGTTTGCAGAGGCTAGAAGCCCTGGCGCGCCCATTCTCTCTCTCCCTGTATCTGTCTTTCTCTCTGTGTCTGTCGCTCTCAAATAAATAAATAAATAAATAAAATTTTTTAAAAAAAGAAAAAAAAAAGAAACTCTAGGCCTATATTCCTAATGAACTTAGATGCAAATATGCTGAACAAAATACTTGCAAACTGAATTTAATAATATATCAAAAGCATTATGCACTTTGATCAAGTAGGCTTCATCCCCAGGATGTGGGGATGGTTTAACATTGGAAATGGGTCAACGTAACATACCACATAAATAAATGTAATCATAAAACCCACATGATCATCTCAATTAATGCAGAGAAGGCCTCTGACAAAATACCAAACCACTTCATGATCAAAGCACTAGAAAAAATAGGCATGGAGGATTTATATATCAGTACATTAAAGTTCCTAAACTCCAAATAATATTTAATGGGGAAAAACTTGAGTTCCCACTGAGATCAGGAACAAGACAAGGGTAGCCAATCTCACCACTGCTCTTCAACATAGTACTAGATGAACTAGCCCAAGCAATAAGATGGGAGAAAGAAATAAAAGGGATTCAAATTGGAAAGGAAGAAGTCAAGTTAGCCCTATATACAGATGACATGATCCTATATGTAAGTGACCCAAAAGTCTCCATCTTAAATCTTCTAAAGGTGATAAATTCCTTCAGCATAGTGGCAGGATACAATGTCAATGCAGAAAAATCAGTAGCACTTCTATATGCAAAGGACAAATATACAGAGAAAAAAATCAGTGAGGCTGTCCCATTTTCAATAGCAAAAATAAAATGAATACCTTGGAATAACACTAACCAAGGATGTGAAAGACTTATATAATAAAAACATAAAATCAGTCAAGAAAGAAATAGAGAAAGATTTGAGAATATGGAAAGTCCTCCCTGACTCCTGTAGAGGTGGAATCAATATTGTGAAAATGGCAATTCTGCCAAAAGCAATAAACAGATTTAACGCAATAGCAGTATTCTTTATATAAATCAAAAATTATCTCAAAATGCATATGGAATGGCAGCAGGCCTTGGATATCCAAACATATCCTCAGCAATAAAAAATAACCTCTGGTGGTATCACCATACCTGATCTAAAGCTATATTACAAAGCCATAGTGACAAAAACAGCATGTTACTGGCATAACAACAGAAACACAGACCAATGGAACAGAACTGAAGGCCCAGATGTTAGGTCAAGTAACTACAGCTGCTTAATCTTTGACAAAGGTGCCAATAATGTAGACTGGATAAAGGACAGCATCTTCAACCAATGGTGTTAGACAAATAGAAGGACCATATGTAGAAAGATGAAATTAGACCCACTCACTTACCATACCCAAAAATCAAGTCCAAATGGATTAAAGACCTCAATATAAGACCTGAAGCTCTTCAACTACTGGAAAAAATAGGAGGCACCCCCCAAGATATATGATATAGTACTAGGGAAATATTTCCTGAACAAAAACCCAGTAGCAAAGGACATTAAATAAACACTCAACCAATGGGATTTCATGAAGCTAAAAAAACATACCATAAGCAGAGCCAGTGGATTACCCACTGAATGGGAGAAAATCTTTGCCAGCTATAGCACTGACAGAAGTCTAATATCTACAATCTACAAAGAACTCAAAAAACTAAACATTAAAGAAAACTCAAACAATACTATAATCTGTCTTGTTGCTCAATTGCAGTATAAGAAAATACTGATGTTTTGGAAATGAGTTGTCAACAAGTTTCTTTTGTTTTATATTGTTTGTCATATTTTTATGTAGTTTGAAATGTCTAAATGTTCTAATATCATGATTAACAAATTTAAATTTATGGTACAAAAAAATCAAACAACTCTCTCCAAATGTGAGGCAGAGAACTAAATACAGAGTTCTCAGAGGAAAAATTACAAATGGCTAACACACACTTAAGAAAATGTTCAACATCACTAACCATTCAGGGGAAATGCAAATGAAAACAACTATGAGATACAACCTTACTCCAGTAAGGATAGAAAACATTAAAAAAAAAAATGAAAACACATGTTGGTGATAAACAGGAACACTCATTCAGTGTTGGTGGGAATGTAGGCTGGTACAGCCACTGTGGAAGTCAATAAGGAGACTCTTGAAAGGATAAATATAGAGTTACCAACAGACCCTGTTATTCCCTTACTGGGCATTTATCCTAAAAGCTCCATATCTCAGTTGAGAGACGTTTGCTCAACCATGCTTATAGCTGCTCAATTCATAATAGCTAAAAACTGGAGTCAACTCAGGTGCCCATCATTGGATGAATGGCTAACCAAGATGATGGAATTCTTCTCAGCATTGAAAAAGAATGACACAGTAAGATTTGTAGAAAAATGGTTGAACTTGGAACAGATCATTCTAAGTGAACTCACACAATCACAGAAAGACTACCATCACATGATCTCACTCATCTGTGGTTCCTAAACTGGAACAGCCTGAGTTATTGACATTCCTGAATTCTTGAGGTTTGGACAATAGGGAGGGTAGGACTTGGGAGAATGGGAAATAGTGGGGGGCAATGACACAAAACTGAACCCAAATTTAACTGGTACCATAAAATCCTATATCCTGGAAGTTAGACTAAAATGTGGAACCCTCAAGAGGTCCTTAGGGGGAACACCTTAACTGAAGGGCCCTGGAGAGGGTAAGACGAAACCTAACCTTAAATTTCTCCTGTTTGTCTTTCTTCTCTGTCTTTTTCTGTCTTCTTTTCCCTTGGTGCTATCCTATAATTCACTTTAACAGGATGTAGTTTACATCTACAATGACTTGTTGATCAGAGTGATCTACTAGATCTCCCAAAACAAACAAGACCAACTTCTGTCAGAGCACTTGATTATCTACCAGATGCTAATGGTAAGACCCTATTGCTGAAGACACCAAATGCTGTTGGCATTGATCATAGAGAGACCTCGTTGGAATCTGGAAGGGAATCTGGAAGAGATCCAGTCCCCAGAAAATAGAATATCTAGTACTGGAAGGTGCTATGTGAGGTACCGAGAGAAAGTGGCCAAAATCTGTCCAATTCAGAAGCAATCAACATGATGTGATGCTCACACAAGTGCAATAGTGGCACACAGCCATGGTGGGTAACCAACTGCTCTTGGATTGGCTAATAGAATTCACTCAGTGGGAAAGAAGCCACATCTGGAACTGCAAAACAAGTCAGGATCTTATCCAGATAATGATTCTGCTTTCCATTGTCAAGCTCCCATTAACCTTATAAAATTGTGTACACCCTTTAATTTCTCTCTCAATTAATAATGGTTACCCCATTTCACCAGTGCTGACTTCACTCTACACTAAAGAATCTGCTTCTCTTTTTCAGATTAGAACTAGACCTGAGGAGCTAAATGACCCAGTGCACTCCACCTTGGCCCCAGCTGAAACCACCAAGGAATTAGGAAAAATGAGCAAGAGTGATGCTTTCTTAGTGAATCTGATGTCAGCAGAATGGTGAAGGTGATGGACACTAGGACATTCAATACCTGCCAAGCCAGAGATCCAGAGGCTCCTAAGCACTCACCACTGAAGTAGACTTAAAATGTTCCTAGAAATCACTTAGGGAATTTTGTGGAGGAGGGGGTGGAAATATTGTTATAGCCACAAGTTTGGACATTTTGCATAGAGACATTCCTTCTTCCCCATAACTGACTGCTGCCCCCATAATGCATGACCCACAATCCCCATGGGGTTGACCTGCATCCCCAGTGAGTCAGGCCTCTTAAGAAAAGGTGCAGAAAGGAGGGAAAGGATGGTATCAACATGTTTTGTTTAAATACTAAACATGTCCATATCTAATAAAAAATACAAAGAAAAGAAAAGACTACAATACTGGCAAGGATGTGGGCAAAAGGAGAATGAAAGGATATTCCTACACTGATGGATGTATCCATGAGCTATCCAACAAGAATATCAGTGTCAGGTCTAGGAAAATCCCCAATGAGTTGTTAGTCAAGAAACCACTAAGGCCCCTGAAATAATACAGTCATTGCCATGGCTCTTGGATGCCCACCAGGACTGAAAGATAATGCACTATTGCTAAAAACAATAGATCTGACAATGTACAGAACAGAGAAAATAAGTTGAAGCAGAAATTTCATTTCCTGCTGAATAGTCTACATAGTTCCAGAAGGTGTTATACAGGATGCTGAAAGAGAAAAGTCATCAACAATACCACTCAGTGGTGAATCCTGCATACAATATTGACCCACTCTTTGGTGGAATAGTAATATGAAAGTTATAGGGTAACCATCAGCACTATGATTGGATTTTATGCTTATTCCATAGTAGGAAATATATACCAGGTACTGAAAACTAGGTCAAAAGTCCATGCCCTAGGGAAGAACACACAATACTGCTGAATTGCTAGGTAGGTGTGTTGTCAACTTCTTCCTAAATACTTATCTTGATATCCACAGATCAGTTCCTAGTTCTGCTCTTATCCTCAGTTAGAAAAACTCCTCTTTTTCTTTTTGCAGTGAGGGGCAGTAATATTGAAAATCACAACGTATCAAGTGTAGAAATTAAGTGACTGGTAAGTGCTTGGTTCTAAATGAGACACATGAACCAATCCCTCCAGAGTTCAGGGAACATCATGAAAAATGGAATGGAAAGACTGGGGAAGAGTGGTGGGATGGGGGAGTGCTATGGAACTCTGTTGACTGGACATGCCAAGGCCATTGCACTCATGAAATCACATCAAGTCGGGTTACCTGCACATGATGAGAAAAGTCAACATTTTGTTATGCATAAGGGAAAGGCTTTTAAGGCTAGTGCCCTCCTTAACAAGCTCATGACAGTTCAATATTGCCTGGGGACTAGTCGTTTTCTTCTGTGGAATAGTTATTGGAAAGTGATTGAGAAGGAGCACACTAAGAGTGTAATGTAGTCACAGTATCAACATGTCACATAGATGTATGAAAAATCAAAAGTTTTACATAATCTGACTAAACATAGCCACTAATATGGGTGTCGTATCCTAAATACTATTATGTTTTGAAGTTTCTTCTGCCAGTTAATCTGTTATCTTCAAACTCAGAATCCCACAATGTTGCAAAGTATGGACAAAATGTGGACAAATTCTTTACCAGAATGTGATATGAATTGCTTCATGTCCAATTCTTAACAGAGTCCTTGTTCCCTTGTGAAGCCTCAACAAGTGCAGTACTTACTGTCTGACAGCCTTTCTACCAGCATTCTGGTCTTCTGTGTTACCTTAATTGACCACTGAGTAGAGCTCAAAGGCACTTCAAGGTTCCTCTAACCTCCTTCTGCATACACTTCCAACTGTTCCCACAAAGTAATTCTACCTAAGAAGTACCAAAGGGTCAGGTTTAGTCACAGCAATGACCCTGTTTTTTGGTTTTTTGTTTTTTTTTTTTTGTATCTATTTTGCTGCAATAGGATTTTCATTTTAATTTCTATACATTGTCTTTTTTTCCCTATGATTTGTGAATGAAGTACTTACTTAAAGGTAGCCTGAAAGAAACATCAATTTCCTAAAATCAGCAATAGGGATGTTTAATAAATTCTCCACACATATATACTGGTACTCATGATACTTGTGTATTTCCAAGGTGGTGAGTTCAAAATAACTGCACCATCTCTAGGGCACCACGACTAATATTGTATGTATGGTCCAGCTGCCCCTAAAATCATTTGTGTACTTACTATGTGTTATATAACTTCCTGAGTTCTCCAGGAAACATGCCTAGCCCAACTCCCCTACCCCCATTGTGTATAAATATAATAATATATTTCTGTATATAACTGTTCCAAATAATCTTATTATGTGTATTATTAGTATGCATTGCCATATAGTGTAAAAATAAAGATCAACATAGAAAACATGTAGCCAGGGCTGGAGGCATGGCTTAGGGTTAGGGCACTCACTTGCAAAGCCAAAGGACCCAAGTTGGATTCCCCAGGACCCATGTAAGCCAGATGTACAAGGTGGCACATGCTTCTGGAGTTTGTTTGTAGCAGCTGAGGGCCATGGAATGCCCATTCTCTATCTTTTTCTATTTTCCATTCTCTCTCTCTCTCTCTCAAATAAATAAAATAAAAATAAACAAACAATTTTTTCGAAAAAAAGAAAAAACTACAGCCAACTACCAATGTGTCACATCAACTGAAAGACCAGATAATCACTGATCAGTGCACAAAAATATTTTTAAAAATACTGTGGGTTTCAGTAATTTCACTTTTGGCCAACTGTCCAAAGGGTTAAGTCATATTTTGAAATGCTGGCTGTGCTCCCATGCTCATTGTAGTATTATGTGCAAGAGTTGAGATATGAGGACTTTGGGATATGACTTAGTAGATAAATGCCTCGCCAATCAAGCTGGGATATCTAAGTTAAGTTTACCAGACCCCATGTAAAATTCTGGATGCCTTGGTGGGCCTCTGTAATCCCAGCATTCTGACTACAAGATGTGAGACAGGAATCAAATAATTTCCCAGAAGCCTATGGTAAGCCCAGCAAACAATAACATCAGAGCAAGGATCCAGAGAATCCCTGCTTCAAAATGAGGTAGAAAGGCAAGGAATAGCCCAAAAGTTGACCTTGGGGATAGAGACATGTATCAGCAGTTAAAGGTGCTTGCTTTCAAGGCCTGATCCCAAAGGCTTAATTCCCCAGTACCTACATAGAGCCAGAAGCATAGAGTGGCACATGCATCTGGAGTTTGTTTGCAGTGGTAACAGGTTGTGGTGTGCCACTTCTCCCTTCCTTCCTTTCTTTCTCTCTCTTCACTTGCAAACAATAAAGATATATGTTTTTAATTTTGACCTTTGACCTACAACAAACACCATACCACATGTGTGTATACACACACTCACACAAAAAGAACATAAACTAAACACAAACTAAAAACAAAAACAGATAATGGAATCAACCAAGGATACCATCACCAGATGTACTGATAAAATGTGGCATATTTATATAAAGACATATTATTCAGTGTTTAAAAAGAAGGACATTACATCACTTGCAACAACATGGATAAAACAGGAAGACATAATATCAAGTGAAATAAGCCAGATCCAGAAGAACAAATACTATCTGGAGTCACTAAAGTGAGGAATCTAACTCATATCCATGGTATCTGGTATGTTTTTCTTTTGGATGCAGTTTATTTGATAAATCTTTCTCTAGGAATTGCCAATATTCTGTCATTTTGGAAATTATGTCATTTGTATGTAGCTAGATTTGTGATTATACAGTAAATGAATCTGACAATTTCTATTAAATAAAAAGACAGATCTCCAAGATACTAGACCTCCCCAGTGGCTTGCCTCAACTATGCAGCTGCTCATTTAGTGGCCTTGTAAGTCTCCCAGGAGCTAGAGACAGGTCTTCAGGTTGGATTCCTCAGGTTAGAGAGTGCTATCTCATGGTATTTACATTATGAGGTCACTGAATTCCTACCATCTGATGAGTGAGAAAGGCTTTCGTAGGAAAAAGAAAATAACATCAAAAAAAATCTATGGGAATGCCAGCTATATTCAATCATATGATTCTATGCACAGCACATCATGCCCTTGTATCACGTCTTTTCTAGAAAGTAGAAAAATGGTGAACATCATCAGCTAACCTGACATTTACCTTTCAGAACATAATTCCTCCATACTAACTGGGCACAAGTAAGCCACTGCACTATGGACTACATTATGTAACATTAAGACAGTTGATTTTGATTTGCCCTCTGGATTTTTACATTTGGTCAGAGTTGAGAAAATACAAAGCTATCTTAGATATAATTTGCATTTGGACAGTATGGTTATACTCAATAAGTGATATCCTAAATTATTCTAATTAATCCTCATCACTGTAATATTTACTTCCCAAGAAAAGTATATATCAGATATATCTCATGGCTAGTAGGTAGCAAAGACATTTAAGACCATGCATGGTGATCTATCTTCAAATATCAATCCTAAATCCCACCAGCATGCAAAGCACCCTGATGGTATGATGTCAGATGGCACTCAAGTCTCTGGAAAGCCCATTGTTGGCTTTATCTCTTTGTTTTGCCAAGGAGCCCTCAATTTAAAGTCCCCCTCACAATACTAACTCCTTCATCTTCAAATACAAATAGGAATAGTACCCATGTCTCTTGGTGAGAATCAGCTTTCCTAGCATGTTTTGATACTGTTTTCTCTCAGAAACCAAATTATGAGAAATAAGTTTTCATCCAGCATTATAAGATTCAATAATCCTATAGCATTATGAAGCTAATGGTTATTTATAGTAATTTAAAATAAAATTTCTAAAAATATTCTTGAGGTGTTTCTCTCTGGCTCCATTCACTAGTCCAGTTATGTTGCCCTTGGTAAGAAGCAATGATATTAGCATGCAAGTTCAAGGAGCTTTCTCTATTAATTAAATTATGCAAATGTAGTATCGGATAGTAAATGCTCAATAAGGGTTAACTATTATTAGTTAATATGTGAAAAGACTGAGGTTAATAAATTTTAAGTTATTTAACTCTCCCAAGACTAGTTTGCTAAGAAATGATTAAGACTGCACTAAAAGGAACTGTCTAACTCAAAAGTCCACATATTTTTTATAAGTGCAAAGGACTAAGCTTTTAAATTTTATGCCAGTACCAGTATGAAAGAAATACATATTCTGTTGCAGTCAGGTTCACATTGCCAGCAGAAAACACATAACAAAGAGCAGCTTATGGAAACAAAGGGTTTATTTTGATATTACAGACTTGAGGGGAAGCTCCATGATGGCAGGGGAAAACAATGAGCTGAGGGTGGATGTCACCTCCTGGCCAACATCAAGTGGACAACAATAACAGGAGAGTGTGCTAAACACAGGCAAGAGTAAACTACAAGACCCATAAGGCCACCCTCAATAATATACTGCCTCCAGGGGGCTTTAATTCCCAAATTGCTATCAGCTGTGGACCTAGCATTCAGAACATCTAAGTTTATGGAGGACACCTGAATCAAATGACCACATAAACTGATGACCATCCATGATGTAAAATTTAATGCATTCATCCAACTTTAAAAGTCCCCATAGTTTTATCAATCCTAATACTATTCAAATATCCCCATAGTCCCGTGTTTTTAACTGAGCTATAATACTTGGAAAAAAAATATAATGGCACAGAATAAGCATTCATACTGCAAAAGATGGCACTGGGCATAGCAAAGAAATATTCACCTAACACAAGGTTTAAACAGGGAAAGCATCAAATTCTGTAGCTCCAAGTCCAACAGCTCTAGTCAATGACAAGTCTCCAAGTCCAATAATTTTTTTTAAAATTTGTTTCTGTTTTATTTGTTTATTTGAGAGGGACAGGCAGAGAATGAGGCTGATAGAGGGAGAGAGAGAGAATGGGCACGCCAGGGCCTCCAGCCACTGCAAACAAACTCCAGACATGTGTGTCCCCTTGTGCATCTGGCTAACATGGGTCCTGGGAGATCGAGCCTCGAACTGGGATCCTTAGGCTTCACAGGCAAATGCTTAACCACTAAGCCATCTCTCCAGCCCCAAGTCCAACAATTTTAACCAGCAACAAGTCTCTGGAGTTCCAGTTTTGCCCCTCAGAATAGGCTACTCATAGTCCCAGAAAACTTCATCTGCTGCTGGCTGTTCTCCTTGGCAGCCGTCCCATATTCCTGGCATTTCCATTGGGTCTCTAGCTGCAACCCATGATTTATCTTCATGGCTCCATTGGGCCTCCATGTAGGTAATAAACCTGCTTCATACTGCCCATAGCCATTTCCAAAAAACAAAACCATGTTATACATTCAATGACCCTCTCTTTCCTGCATTTGTTAGACTCTATAACACCACATGAGATGCCAATTTATTAATCCAGGGGAGGAATAAAGCAGACTTTGAAGAACAGGAGACTCCTTCAGCCTTCAGTCTATTTCCAAAGTGTCTGCATTATTCCTGTTTTCCCAATGCAGGTCAGCTGGCCCAATCCCAAAGGTTATAAACTCTCTTACAATTGCAGCAGAATATGTAGCAGCTTTGGTGCAGAGTTTTCTGTTCCATACTCCTCTATTCACACCAGTCCATTTCTATGCAATGCAACCCTGCACAAGTTCTCAGGAAACAGGTAAAACAGCAAGCCTCTCACCCAAACTGCTTCTAGCCAGTCCAGGTAAAATTCTTTCTCATTCTCATAAGCCAAACCTCACAGTCCATAGTTATTACTGCATTCAGGCCTTTCAAACTCTGACTAGAATAGTTCATCAAGCTGTACTTACAGCACTGCAAGGCATCTCTTAGGCCAAGGTCTTTTTTAAATTTTTAAAAAATTTTGTAGTCAGTGAATACAGTCAATATGGTACCACTGTTAACTTACTCCCTGTCCTCCCCCCTCCACAGGGACCCTCCTTGTTGAGGAATATGGTTCATGCATTGTGGAGTTAGCCTTTAGTTTGGGGTAGGAGGAAATGTCTCTGTGTGTCATGACCCAACGTGTGGTTCTGACATTCTTTCTATCCCCTCTTCCACAAATTTCCCTGAGCCATGTTGGGTTCATATTAGGTCTGCTTCAGTGTTAAGGTCTTGGGAGCCTCTGTGTCTCTAGATAACTCGTTTGGTAGGGGGTTGATTGTTCTCTGTGTCTATCTCTGTCATCTTTGTGCTGGTTTCTGGTTCCAAGAAAACAGCATTCTTGCATGTTTCCTAAATTATTCTTAGTTTCAGCTGGAGCCCTATTGAGGTACGATGGGGTGATTCTTTCCTTAGGATCTACGTCAATCTGAAAAAGGGAAGCAGATTTTCCAAGGAAGAGTAAAGTTAGTACCTGATAAATGGGATAACCATTATTTTTTAGAGAGAGTTTAATTGAGAGTGGGCTCATTGTTGTACATGGTTCTGACTTGTTTTCTAGCTCCAGCTATGGGTTCTGTCACTGAGAATATCAGTTAGCCAAAATAAGAGCAGTTGGTTTCACACCATGGCTATGTGCCACTATAACACTTGTGTGAGCATCACGCCAGGCTGTTTGCTACTAGGTAAGTTAGACCATGTGTTGCTTGGAAAGATATTGGTCATTTTCCCCCAGTTGCTCATGTAGCAGCTTTCAGCACTAGATGAGCTAACTATCTGGGGACTAACTCTCTTCCAGCTTCCAGCCATGTCACTTCATGATACATTTAGGCCAAGATTTTAAATCCTTCCACATTCCTCTTAAAAATCAGTTCCAAAAGGCCCAAAGTCACACAGTCAGGTGTCTAGCAGCAATGATCCCACTTCTTGGTACCAACTGTTACAGTCAGGTTTTCATTGATGGCATAAAACACATGTGCAAGAGCAGTTTGTGGGAGGAAAAGGTTTATTTTGGCTTACTGACTTGAGGGGAAGATCCGTGGTAGCAGGGGAAAAGGATAACATGAGTGGACATCACCTCCTGGCCAATATCAGGTGGAAAAAGTAACAGAAGACTGTGCCAACCCTGGCAAGAAGAAGCTGGCTATAGCTCCCATAAACTTGTCCCCAACAATACACTGCTTCCAGGAGGCTCTAGTTCCCAAATGGCCATCAGCATTCAGAACATAGAATTTTATGGGGGAAACCTGAATCAAGCCACCACATATTTTAATACTTATTCAAACATTTACTTATAATAGTACATGCTGAACATTATAAATTTCATAGAAGAATTGAATAAAATAAAGGACATAAAGTATAAATATATGTTATGTGAAAACTTTTCTATCTCTATGTTATCTTAAAAGGCTTCCTTTTCATGTGTATTTGTCCAAGTCTAGTTTATCTCTCTTGCCCTAGTGTATAGTACTTCACCTAAGGCTGATACTCAGTAAATGCTGTGGATAAAAGAATATAAGGTTTTCCTCTGTGCTGTAGAAAAACTTAGTCAACCCTGTAACATGACATATTTGAATGCAAATGTGCCCAAACGTGGCATCTTTGAATTGATTTTTAATATATCTGCTAGCTTTCAGCTGTGAAAGGTCAAACGTCAGTCATATTCCTCAGAGCATTAGTTAAAAGAGAGTTTGTTATATGGTATGAACAGCTGGTATCCCAAAAGAGACATTTACAGGAGAAGCAGGAAGGTCCACAAAGGCATACACAATCCATTCAAAACGTGTTTGCTTAATTCTCCAATCTGTAATCCTATGGAAAATAAATGCCATCACTGTCTCTTTAAAAAACCCCAGACCTGCTGTGGAATTTCAGGTTGTTTAACAAGCAAGATCCACCATTTTTCTCCCCCATGAGTGGAATGAACTATAGGTGTAGATTTCCAACCTGGAGGCGATTGCCTGTGGACTGGATGGAAGCTTGTGTTTTATTTCCTTCTCCACCAGATGAGAGGGTATAAAAGCAGTCACCTGTCAACCCACTCCAGCAATGAAATTCAGCAGCCTATTGTCCCAATCACTGCTCTCAATCACTCTAAACGGCCTCCAGAGACAATCATTATTACAGGACATGCTCCTAAGAGTAGATAAATGGAACTCCACCTGCCAGCCTGCATAGGGAAAGATGGACATTCTTGGCCCAAAATATGAAAGGGCCTGGAGCTTTATTGACATTTACATCAAAAATAGTTAGCAATGAAAGCAGCTGTTGTGGCATGCTTTCACCACGACGTGTTTGGAATATGCTGTGAATTGAAATACAGACCTCCTGACAAGCAATTTACCTTCTGTCAGTCTCCATGTGCTTGCAGCATTACTGGTGCTTGCTGTGATAGGCCACTTAAAGCTGCACATGTGTACAGTTTGGATGAAAGATTAACTACAATTTGAGGCAGGAAGTAACGAATTGTGGAGTGTCATTCATAATGGCCTATGTTGTCATCTGTAGGGTGAGACTATAGCAAGAAGGTGGCTCTGTTGTGACCGCCTTATGGAATCAGATGTCATTCATTCTAATGAAGATCTGACTACAATTCTAATAAGCGGAGTGCAAGACAGTTCAGAACTGGAAGCATTAATCTGCCTTGTTTGTTGACATTACAGTAATGACTAAACTGCCATTATTCAAGATATTCAACAGTGGTGATTATAATACAGTGTATAACAGCCTGGAACAAAGGATGTGCCAGGAGTTAATTTTCTATTTATTCTTTTCAGTCGATTTAGTCCATTACATTTTCCTCTCCTGAAAAAAAAATAGAAAAGTCAGTAGATGGACTCTTATGCTGTCTCCTGAGTAAAGCAGTGAGAGCTCTGCCGGGTGTTCATGAAACCCGTCTCTTCAAGGTGGGCTTCATGCTCTGGGTTTCGTAGCTGTGGTCAGGCAGCATCACTCGGTGTACAATAACTGCTCAGCAGATTTTTTCCCCAACAACTGTTGGCTTGAACCAAGCTATCTGCAATTCTAGGAACAGTTGAGTCACATCTACTTAATCACATGGAGAGAATTAATAACTGTCCCAGCTTTTCTTCCTGTGGCTGAAGAGCTCATCATTTTCAATCTGATATGTTGCCTGACAGCCAAAGGTCAGGGGGTAACTGGAAGCTGCCATCTCTAAACAAACAAAACTCCTAGCCATACATTTCTCTCGAAAAGAGATAGGGCTTCATTTTACCCTGTCGTTTGAGGAGCGACTTTGCCTAACATTTGCTCATGAGGAAGTAATTCAAGCAGCTTAGCTTTTCATCACTTGGACAGGAAGAAGGCATTTAGTGCAATGGCATCTCAAACATCTGATGTGTTTACCCTAATGGCCATGTATCCAAGACCCCTGCAGACCGTCCTCAGCCCTAGAACCACTCCAGCATTGAGTACTTTTAATTTTCACACCCTTCATGGCTAGAATTACAGACAAGGAGTGTGGTCTAAAGAGAATCTAAGCATTCAAACTTCCTCACCTTAGCCAAATAGCTCAACAAATCTAAAAGTACCAACAAGACAGATTTTCTCTAAAACAACAACAAAAAGCAAAAACAACATTAGTATTACTGATTTCTTACGAATGCTGAGAATTAAATCAACCAACTTTGGAAACGTATTCTTATAAATAACAGTTCTGAACACATTCCTACATGTTTAAATGCACGCTGTGCATGTGAGAGACTAAGTTCACAGAATCATTGTTGGGATTGGCTTTTGGGTGTTTAATGACTAATGCTGGCTCAGCATGGAAAATTCAAGTGTGATAAGTACAGGCTTGCACAAAATTGTGGGTGACTGCAGGTTTCAGGGAAATGACTCTGAGGCTTCTGTGTCTTCCAGCCAAAAGACTACTGAAGGAAATCATTGGTAAAGTTGCTGGAAGAGGTGGGCTGTAAGGCAGTCATGCAAATTATCTTGCTCCTTCCTAGCACAAATGCACAGTGACTGTCAATATTTCCATCAGATAACTTATTTCTACTTTTCTATTAACTCTGGCTGGCTCCTAAGTTATTTTGTTGCTGAAGTAATTAACCACAAATTTAATGGCTTCAAACAATGTGAATTTATTATTTTTATTTCTTAGGTCAGAAGTACAAAGTGGCCTAAAGTATCTCACTGGCCTAAAGTTAGCAGGGCTTATTCTTTCTGGAGACTCCAGCACAGGATCTGCCCCTGCCTTTTTTCCAACTATATTCCTTGGCTTGTTTCCCCTCCTTTCATTGTCAAAGTCAGTATTCCACAGTGGGCTCCATTAGTGACCCTCTTGTTCTCCTCCTTTCCTTATGAGGATGCCCATGGTCACATTGTGCCTACCTGGGCATTTCCCACCCACAAATCTTTATCTTGCAATTGCAAAGTCTCCTTGAGCAAGTCACAAGTTGTTTACTGCCTGCCACACATGCTATATAGATGTGTTCTGCATCTGTCGCCCTTTTCCCCTCTGGTCTCCAAAAGTAGCCGTGGCAGGCAGACTTCTTTCTCTCTTGCAGCAAACATGAAAATTGAAGCTTGGAAACATTTGTTTGCCAGTTACCTTCTTGTCAATAGGACAAAAAACCAACCAGAAGTGGCTTATGGACAGAAAGTGTTTATTTTGATGTAGAGATTTGAATGAAAATTTTATCATGACAGGAAAAGTATAAGAGCATACAGGCATCATATCTTTACACACCAGCAATGAATCAGAAGACAGAGCTAGCTGGTTATGAACACAGTGGGGCTGGAATAATAAACCCCAAGACCTGCCCCCAGTGACCCAACTCCTCCAGCAAGGCTCCACCCCACCTCAAAGGCTTCACCACCTGGATAATAAGTATGAGGCTGAATCACAAATGCAAGAGGCTATAGCGGATATTTTAAATTCAAAATGCCACATTTTGTTACCTGCCAAACTCCACACTACTACAGGCAGAGTAAACACATGAGGAGTTGTGAAATAAATATAAAATTACTTTAAAAAATATTTTTACTTTATGTCTATATCAAAAGAGTGGGGATACCACAAACTCACACTGAGGCAACCTGATCCTACTGGCAAAACATTCTAGCCCTTACTGTTTCCTAGTCAATTTAAACTCCTGAGGCTTGAATCTCTGCTTTGTGTTGGTCTGTGGGTCAGGACCTAACAGAAAGCAAGCCTTTTGTTTGCTATTGCTCTTAATTCTATCCTCTCAGAAGAGCCCAATCTTTTACTTCATCTGAAAAGGGAAATAGGGGCAGTGCATTAAACAGAGCTTTTTGTTAGATTAGAGAGAAAGAAATGGCCACAATATTAGCTTTCTAGTAATCTAGTAGTGGAACCTGGATTCAAATGACAATAAATGCCTTTCTAACCAAGTGACGTTGGCTGGATTACATTTCCCTAAATTTTAGCATCTTTACTTTCCAAAAAATAGTAATGCTGAATATAATGACCAACTTCCATCATTCCGCCATTCAGGAGGCCAAGGCTAGAAAATGGCATGAGTTCAAGACTGGTCTAGGCCAGGCAGCGAGACTGTCTTAAAAGAAAGTGAAGATCTGCCACAGTTTATCTCAGTACCACTGTGGCTTATGGAATATTTTCCTCAGGCTTGTTATCTCCCTTCTCTTATTGTGTCCACATTGAGAACAGCTCTGCTAAGACCTACACTATGAGTATTTTCTCATTAGTGAAAGAAAGGGGAAAACTTTATTTGGTAATTTTTACACTGAAAACAAAGCTAGAAACATGAAATCTCAGACAACATTGCACAACAGAGGTGTTTGTTCTAAGTGAGCACCATCCAGTTATTCCTTATCACAAGCGTAGACAGGGATCTAAAAACATTATAATAAATTACATGGAAGATTGCTACAGCCATGTGATACAAATTTATAATACACATCACTCTTCTTCACACATGATAATCATCAATATGTAAGACATGATAAACTAAAGCTTTTGACCTGGCTCCTAACTTCACCTGGAACTCATCCAGTCATGATTGGCCCACACAATCACATCCTTGCTATTTCTTGAAATGTTCGCTGTGTGTACTTGCATGAACCTAGTGATTTCAAAATTTATGAAATTCAATTTTTTTTAGATGATGGCATGGACAAGCAGCAAAATGAATGTTATGATTAAGGTATACTATGATGTTTTGGAGGCAAAGTGGATGCATGTCTAACTATGAAGGTGAGGGAATCAGAAAGTCTTCATAGAAGGGGAATATATAAGATAAAAATAAAGTAAATAGGAATTGCCCAGGAAAGGAGAGAGAAGGTTCAGGGGATTCTAAGCAAAGCATCTGAAGAAGAGAGCATGTGATACATTTGAGAGATAGCAATATGAGTGTGTGATTAGAGTGTTTTCTAAGATGTAAGAAATGGGTTACTCCTCTTGGCTTCCTGCATCTCAATAGGTCTTCTGAACATAAGACTTGGAAGTGAGGATCCTCATCCCCCAGGAGCTTCATAGAAAAATTCTCCCAATGAAGGCAACATGTGGTTTTGGAGACAGGGGTAGAGTTGCTTTGCCTTGTTTCAGTAAAGGTTCCCAAAATGTCTCCAACTAATCTAGAAATATTTCTTCCCTAGAACCACTGGCCACTTTTCCATACCTCTGTGCCATGCTTTTAGGGATTTAGCCTTGTGCTTCAGACTGAAACAGAGTGGCTTCTGGAAGGCTAGAAAATACACATGGATAAAATCAATGGGCAGCCCAGTATAGGGCTACCTGAAATTAAGCAGAAGGAGATCTTCCCATATGCCCCCCACTAGTTTTGAAATGTAAGTACCTTTCAGCTAGGCTCAGTTAGCCTGAGGATACTGACTGGGTATCAGCCACAGAAAACTGCCCCTCCCATTACCATCTATATGCCTTCTCTACCAAAGATTGCCAACTTCTATAAAATCTTAGACAAGCAACAGATTTTTTTTCTATTTTCTTTGCAGTATATTCACACTTTATATTTTGTCTTTTTTAAAACATTTTATTGGGAATTTTATATATGAACGTATTATAAATTGGTTATATTCCCATCAGGTTATCCTCGTATGTCCTTTCTCTTCCATCCCCATGTCCCTGAGGGCCTTCCTTAATAAGGAATAAGTAATAAATTTGGAGTCATAGATGCACTACTCAGATCCAAATAGCAGAATTATTTTTTTAATTTCAAGGTATTTAACTCACAAGTGAACATTGTATATATGCATAGTACATAACATAATTTAAGTATATATTGTATCATTTAATAGCCACAGTTAATTTGATTTTGGTAATTATTCACATTCATACTGAGAATTTAGACTATTTGACCAACATCTCCCCATTTTCTCCATCTCCTAATCCTCAGGCCATCGCCATCATTCTACTCTCTGCTTCTCCGATTTGCCTTTTCTAGGTTCTACATTTATGATCATGCAGTGCCCCTTCTGTGGTAAAGTGTTCCCCAACTTCCTTCTGCCTTCTACCAAACACATCTCCTTCCAAAGTCAAAGGGACAAATGATAGATTTACCTTGCAAATGATAGCATTTTTTTTTTGAGATTATACTCACAAGTTTCTTTCCTTTAAAATGTCACCTATATTATAAAATTTTCATCTTTGTTATAAAATTTCAACCATATCAGAAAAACATAACAAAAAGTTACATGGTCACAGAAGTACCTGAACCAAGTTCCCATAGTAACATACCATTCAGCTCTTCCACTGCATACATAGTTTGGCCTCCCTGATGCTGGAGCACAATCTGTTTATGAGGTATAGTGGTCTGGAGACCCCTGTTATGGGCTCCTGTATATTTTGCTACTGACTGAAAGACTGTACAGATGTGTATACCCTCATGGGAGCCTTGTGATACCTCCTACCCACATCCCTCAGCCAGCCCTACTTATTCTCATAGCCCCGAGAGCAGACATTTCATTATCAGAGAAAAAAAAAAAATCCTTTGAAACTATCTTCCCTCCCTTCTGATTTCTACTGCATAGATGATATCAGGGGACTCTTCCTTTGCTGTTGTCTCACACATTACACAGGAGATAAGTTAGCAGATGTGATAGTGGCTCCCAGTCCAGGTGGGTCATGACATAGTCAATATGTCACTTAGAAGAGAAAGTGCCTCTTGCTGATGAATGTATGAATGTCCCTAGTATTGTAGCTGGCTTCCAACTGCAAGCTTCATTTTATGACAACTATGTGAAATAGGCAGTAAGTGAAAGCAAGACTGCTCCAGTGAAAAAGCAAAGAAGAAAAGAATAGCTTTTTGTATTTTTGGTTGAATTCATCATGGCTACATCACACATTAAGTTCAAACTTATTGTAGTGGTAACTATTCTGCTTGTGTGAATTGTATTTTGTTTTAATTGGGAAGGTAGTATGTTAGAGGTTTTAAGTTGTGGGTGATTTAAATATTAACATTTGTTAGTGGTTAAATTTTACAAAATCATAAAAAATATTTTTGTGCATTTGACTAAAAGATTGAATTTAAGCATAGCATCCTGTGTGCCCCAGAATATGTTTAATTTTTATGATAGAATCAAACAATAAATAGTCTATTTTTACTCACTCTTCATGGGATAGCATGGAAGAAGTCTTTATGTATATAGAAGATTTTAAAGTACAATAGGCCCCAGGATAGACAAAATACACAATTTACTATGAAAATAGCAAATGCACTCTTCTACATTGTACAATTTTTGTGTTATGAGATTCCCAAAGAAACTCCATAATAACATTTGCAAGTGTTTCCATAAGAAGAAAAGTTTATGAAGCATGTTTAAATATTTATGGACTGTTAAAAGTCAGGCATTAATTGGCCAACAACTTAATTAAAATGCTTTCTCAAGTAATTAGCAACAAATACTTCCCTATCTGGTTTGCATGCCATTTGTCTTCTTGTGTTTGTTAATCCTGCCTGTCAGTCAAATTTTGCTTCAGGTAATTTTTTTAGCTCTGTGGGGAAAATCATCAAAAATTACATCTGAATTTAAAATATTTTGATTATCATTTTTATCTAACAAATTCTCTTTTTCACTTCATCTTCTATATGTCCCAGTAAACTGCTATCCTGGGAATTTGGGGCCTGAAGATGAAATTCTGCATCAAGGCATCACTGAATTCCCACAAACACTCTCCCGAGAACAAACTGAAGCAATCCAGAATCAACAAACAGTGCAGTTAATTAATGAGAACACCATGAGGGAGCTTTTTCAAACAATGTTGACGGCTGCTGCCTCAGGACCAATAGCACCAGAAGTTATTGCTGGTCTGAAAGAAGGGAATCTTAGGGTTCCCCCAAGGCACCCTTTGCTTACATTAGCTATGTACCACAACTTTTCCTTTTATTTGCACCCCAGGGGAAGAACACTTATTTCCTAAATTACTTTTTAAGTGATGCTTACTCCTGCCAATAGCCTGAGGTACAGAGTGAAGGTACTACAAAATACACAAAACAAAACACAAGTCTGGAAGACTACTCAACAAGTCTGAAGAAGTAGAATACTTATTTTGAAGGGTTCAAAAGTATGGAGCTTACTAGATGAGGCTGTGATCTAACTAGGGGAGAGGATGAAGGCTTGGGGAAATGCCAGAGTAGTGTGGTGGTGGAGGCTATAAGTGAGGAGAATAATACACATATGCATTTTGGGTAAGAAGCCTTCTTAATTAAGGCAACTACAAAGCACTTAGTCCTTGTAAATTTTGCTGCCTGGGTGTTTCAGAGTAATGATCTCCCAAAATGTAGTTGTTACACAGATTGAGAGGCACAAAGATAGACATCTGCCTTTCATCCACTGACCATTGACTGTCCCAGGTTGTAAAACAGTGTCTTGCATCTCAAGGCATACCGTGGAAAGAATAAAATAATTGATGGCTGAAGTGAATGTAAATTGGTAAAAGAAAATCTGAAATCTCTTAATAATTTTCCCAGCAAATGAGAGGCACCAAAAGCTTTTAGAGCTGGCTATTTGCTTGCAGTATCTAATGTATGGTACAAGAAATATGACCTACAGATTTCAGACACCCAATACTTATCTTTAGAAAATCTATTTGATGCCATGCATTGTTCTAGGTTTGGAGAACAACAGGGAATAAAAGACAGATCTGGTTGTTATGTTGGACATGCAGTCTGACAAGGAGATCAGATCTTAATCTATTAATTAATTGTACCAGTACATATTTTTAAAGTGTAATAAGTACCTTAAGACTGATATTGGGACCCATAAAAGCATATAAAAGAGACTCAGAAGATTGAATGGTTATATAAGGCCTTGTTTTTGGTTTTTTTGAGGTAGGGTCTCACTCTAGCTCAGGCTGACCTGAAATCCATTATGTCATCTCAGGGTGTCCTCAAACTTACAATGATCCTCCTACCTCTGCCTCCTGAGTGCTGGGATTAAAGGCGTGCTCCACCACCCCCATTTTATTTTATGAAGATACAAAAAAAAAAAAATTCAAGGAAGATGCAAAATAGAAGTTCACAAAATTAGAATATTTCTCTTGAATATTTTCTTGTGAATTAAAATCTTATATAAACTTCTAAAATAATTAGTTAAGATGTCAGCTACTTTAAGCTATGCTGTGCAGTTCTAAATCTTTCAAAATATATAAGTCATATAAGATTATTTTAGCAGAATAGGAAGGCATTAAATTCAGTAAATCTCAATTCCCTTTCCTACTATTAAGATTTTATGTCTTAGCAAGAAGAAGAAAAAAAATTCTCTTTTAATTAATGAATAACCAAGTATAGTTTCCAAATGTTTTGAGTTTTAAAAATATAGTTGATATAAATAGTAGTAGCATGATGGGAAAATATGTTTAGTGACTGCTCTGTGTGTATCAGGGAGTATGCTGTATTCTTTTACTTGTTTTTAGTATCCAACTATAATTTAGTAGTTTTACTAAGCTACCAAATTTGTGTTTGCTTTCTAGGCAAAGACCCTATTTTCATATTGCTCATTTCATTTTTTTATCTAAGAAAAGATAAGATGAACTATTACAAATCATGTTAGTAATTTTTAAATTTAAGAATATTTGGCTACATAGAGCATTACTCTTCTGCCATGTTTCTCTCTAAGTGCTGATGATGAAGTGTGGGGACATCAACATACTCTATTGCTAAAAGTTGTAGGATATCTGAGTAAGTCACATGATTTGAAATACCTTCATATTTACTGTTTTAGTGTGTATATGTGTTCCAAAGAAAGAATTGTGGTGGGGAGGGAAATGGACTATCAGTATCTTCCTATTACATAGATTATTTGGTATCTAATAAAATTAAATCTCAGCCCTGGAAAGGCTAGCAGAATTGGTTAAGAATTATAACTTTAAGATTAATGGGGTCATAGATTTGGTATGTTGGTCAGATATCTGTTACCTATTATCTATTGTCTTCTATACATCTGAAATAAATCACCTTATAAAGAGGAAAGGCTTGTTGGGATGATAGTTTTGGAAATATCAGTTTAGAATCACATGATCCACTACTTTAGATTTCTGTTGGGAAAGGAGCAGACATCATGGTTTAAGCATGGGGGAAAGCCAAACCTTTCATATCATGGTTAGGACGGGAATAAAGAATGGGTCTCTTATTTCACTGTTCCCACATTTTTTTTTAAATGCGGAGTCTCACTCTTGTCCAGGCTGACCTAGAACTCATTCCATAGCACCAGGCTGGCTTTGAACTCACAGCAATCCCTCTAAATCAGCCTTTGTAGTGCTAGGATTAAAGGTGTGGCCACCACGTCCAGCTCCTCATATTCCCTTAGAAGTGCATATCTCCAATTGTCACACTTCAGGAAGGTTTCACCATTTCTGAATTGTGTTACTCTGGAGATCAATCTTTTAACATGTGAGTCTTTGGAGGGCATTTAAGATCCAAGCTATAGCAGTAGCAGGCAAAACAAAATACAAAGAAGCAGCAGCTTAGATTTTAAGACATGGCTATCACAAAGGTTAGAGCCCATGTGCATAGCAAAGTGCACAACACAGTGTGCATAAGGGGTAGGTGGATACTATCTTTCACACACTTGGGAATTTCTGATGTTGAAGCATGTTGCATAAACTACTGTGATTTTCAAGTCATTTTGAATGAAAGAAAGCAAAAGAATAAGACCTGGAAAGCCACTGATCTCAATAGAATGATTTATTAAAATGGGGAGAATTTAGGGAGAAAGGCAAGAGTCAAGACATTAAAAATACTTTTAGCATTAAAGTTCTTGCCTGCAAAGCCACAGGACCTTGGTCCTAATCCCCTGGACCCACATAAGCCAGATGCACAAGGTGGCACATGCATCTAGAGTTTGTTTGCATTGGCTGTAGGCCCTGGTGCACCCATTCTCCCTCTCTCTGTCTGTTTGTTTCTCTCTGTTGCTCTCTCTCTCTCAAATAAATAAATAAATGTTTCATGCTACAAATTTCTTTAAAAAATATTTTTAAATATTTATTTAGAGAGAGAAAGAGATTGACAAGAGAGCTATCATAGGCACAGCAGGGCTTCTAGCCACTTCAGACAAACTCCAGACACATGTACCATTTTGCACATCTGGCTTTATGTGAGTACTAGGGAATTAAACCTGAGCAGTCAGACTTTGCAAGAAAGTGCCTTTAACCACTATCTCTAGCTCTTAAAAATAAGTTTGAAGGTAACAATACTTAATAAAAGTCCTCAGTGAAGAAATTCCTGAAAATAGGTGAAGTAACTGAAGTTATAGAATTGCATGAAATAAATATGGGAAAAGAATGAAAAGAATATGCCATGTATTTAAAATATATCATGGTGCCCCTAGTCTGAGTTCCTTGTGTGGACAGTGTGTGGGCTGGCACAGCAGTCTGGAGTGAGTATGCCAGACCAGTTTCCAGGCTCCTCCCACCTCCCTGGTCTGGGTTGTTGGCACTGGTCTGTGTGCTAAAGGGTGCAGCATGAGGTAGGCCAGATCACCATTCCCTTGCTCTTCAAAGTTCCCTGGTCTAGGTAGGTCCCATTGTGCCTTGCTTGGGGAGGCCTGGTCCCTGTGGGAGCTGTGAAATCAGGCCTTTTGCTCTAGTATCCTGATGTCCACTGGGCCCCAACATTCTTGTTCACCTGAGTCAGAGGGTGCACAGGCCAAAGTACAAAATCTCGCTTCCTCCTCAGTAAAATAAATAGCCTTCCTAAAATGGGTAGACAACAATGAAAAAAGCAAACAAACCTCAGAAGACATAGAGATCTCCATCAAGGATGTCTACTCCTACAATGGTCTTAACTCACCCATCAGAAGACACAGATTATCAAGATGGATAAAAAAAAAGAAAACTGGACCCTTCTATCTGCCATCTTCAAGAAAGTCTCCTCAGCACTAAAGACAGACACATCCTTTGGGTGAAAGGTTAGAAAATGATATTCCAAGCAAATGGAAATAAAAACAAGCAGGTGTTCCTATATTAATATATGATAAAATATACTTCAAACCAAAAGTAATCAAAAAGGACAAAGAAGGCCACTTCTTACTTATCAAGGGAATGATAAAACATGAGCCCATCACAATCTAAATATATATGCACAAAACACAGGAGGATCACTGTTTATGAAACAAAAATCTACTTGACAATAAAACAGAAATAAACACCAACACCATCATAATTGGAGACTTCAATACTCCACTATTATCAATAGACAAATATCTAAGCAGAAAACAACAGGGAAATAATAGAGCTCAACAACATCATAGATCAATTAGGCCTAGCATATATCTACAGAACTTTCCACCCCAAATCTATAGAACACACATTTTTCTCAGCAGCCCATGGAAACTTCTCCAAAATTGACCATGTATTAGGCAATAAAGCATGCCTCCATAAAATCAGGAAAACTGAAGTAACTTCCTGCATAATGTCAGATCACAATGCTTTAAAGCTAGAAATTAATAAAAAGAGGCACTTCAAGAACTCTACCAACTCCTGGAAACTAAACAACACAATTTTAAACAATGAATTGGTCATGAAAGTAATCAAGAAAGAAATTTTAAAATTCCTAGAATTGAATGATAACTAAAATACAACCTACCAAAACTGATGGGACACAATGAAGGCAGTCATAAGGGGAAAATTCATAGCCCTAAATGCCTTCATACAAAGATAGAGATCCCAAATCAACAATCTGACTTTCCACCTAAAGGCACTGGAAAAACAAGAAGAATCCAGCCCAAAGAGCTCCAGATGGAAAGAAATAATCAAAATTAGAGCAGAAATTAATGAACCAGAAACTAAGAAATCAATTTTAGAAATCAATGAAACAAAGAGCTGGTCTTTTGCAAAAATAAACAAGATTGACAAACCCTGAGCCAAATTGATGAAGCAAAAAAAAGAGAGAAGCTTCAAATTAACACAATCAGAAATTAAAAAGGAGAGATCACAACAGACATCAATGAAATTGAAAGAATCATCAGGGCATAGTTCTAAAACCTCTACTCTACAAAATTAAATAATCTGGAAGAAATGGATGAATTCCTAGACATTTATCACCTACCAAAGCTAAACTGAGAGCAACTAATCTCCTTAACACACCTATCACATCCATGGAGGTTGAAAAGGTAATCAAAAGTCTCCCCCAAAAGGAAAGTCCAGGACCAGATGGCTTCTCAGCTAAATTCTATCAAAACTTTATTAAAGAACTGAAACCAATTTTTCTCAAACTGTTCCACATAACTGGAGATCAGGGATTCCTCCCTACTCCTTTTTTGAAGCTAGAATTACCCTAATACTAAAACCAGACAGAGATGCAACAAGGAAAGACAGTTATAGGCCTATATCCCTAATGAACTTATATGCAATCATCCTGAACAAAATTCTTGCAGACTGAATCCAACAACACATAAAAAGCACCTTGATCAAGTATGTTTCATCCCAGGGATTCTTTAATATATGGAAATCAGTCAATATAATACACCAAATAAATAAACTGAACCATAAGAACCACATGATCATCTTAACTAAGGTAGAGAAGGCCTTTGGAAAAATATAACATCACTTCATGATCAAAACACTGGAAAGGGGCTGGAGAGATGGTTTAGTGGTTAAGTGCTTGCCTGTGAAGCCTAAGGACCCCCGTTCGAGGCTTTACTCCCAAGGACCCATGTTAGCCAAATGCACAAGGGGGCGCATGCATCTGGAATTCGTTTACAGTGGCTGGAGGTCCTGGCGCCCCCATTCTCTCTCCCTCTCTCTATCTGCCTCTTTCTCTCTCTGTCTGTCACTCTCAAATAAATAAATAAAAATAACAAAAAAATATTTTAAAACACTGGGAAGAATAGGCATGGAGGGTTTACATCTCAAAACAATAATGGTTACATATACAGCTCCTAAAACCAAAATAATACTTAATAGGGAAAAATTTAGGGAATTCCCACTGAGATTGGGGACAAGACAGGGATGCCCACTCTCACCATGGCTCTTCAACATAGTACAGGAAGTGCTAGCCCAATTAATAAGACAGGAGAAGGAAATAAAAGGGATTCAAATTGGAAAGGAATAAGTCATTAGCCCTATTTGCAGATGACATGATCCTACCCATAAGTGACCCAAAAGTCTTAATCTCAAAACTTCTAAAGGTGATAAATTCCTTTAGTAAAGTGGCAGGACACAAATCAATACACAAAATATTAGTAGCTTTCCTATGTGCAAAGGACAGATATACACAGAAAGAAATAAGTGAAGCTGTTACATTTTCAATAGCAAAAAAAAAATTAAACACCTTGTGTTTCAGTCAGGTTCACATTGCTGGTCGAAATTACTCAACCAACAGCAGGTTGTGAGAAGAAAAGAGGTTTATTTTTGCTTACAGGCTTGAGGGACATCTCCATGATGATGGAAAATGATGGCATGAGCAGAGGGTGGAAATCATACCCTGGCTAACATAAGGTGGACAATAGCAACAGGAGAGTGTGCCAAACACTGGCACAGAGAAACTGGCTATAATACCCATGAGCTTGCCCCCAACTTTACACTGCTTCCTGGAGGTGTTAATTTCCAAATCTCCATTGTCTGGGAACCTAACATTCAGAACACCTAAGTTTATGGGGGACACCTGAATCAAAGCACCACATTCTGCCACTGGCCCCCATAAACTGATAACCATACATGATATAAAATGCAATGCTTTCATACAACTTTAAAAGTCCCCATGGTTTTTATCAATTCCAAAGATATTCATACAACCCCATAGTCCAAGATCTTTTAACTAAGCTGTAATACCAAAAAATAACCTCAAAAATCCCATAATAGCAGAGAATAAACATTTACACTGCCAAAGATGGCATTGGGCATAGCAAAGAATTATTCAACCAATACAAGGTTTAAATGGGGCGAACATCAAACTCTGTCGCACCAAGTCCAACAACTCTAGTCAATGACAAATCTCCAAGTCTGATAATTCTAACCAGCAACAAGTCTCTTGTATTCCAATTCTGCCCCTCCAGCTAGGCTACTTCATCCGCAGCTGGCAGCTTTCCTTGGCAGCCATCTCAGGGTCACGGCATGTCCACTGGGTCACTACTGCAATCCATGTTTCATCCTCAAGGCTCCATGAGGTCTCCATGCAGGCATTCCAGAAACCTGCCTCACACTACCCATGGCCATTTCCAAAACACAAGACCACATTTCAAACTCATTTACCCTGTGTTTCCTGAACTTCTTGTACTCCACAATACCAGGTAGGGTGCCAACTTGTTAATCCAAGGGGGAATAAATCAAACTTTATCCAGAGAGATTTGCTCAACCATGTTTGTAGCAGTTCAATTAGTAATAGCAAAGAGCTGGAATCAATCCAGATGTCCATCACTAGAAGAATGGATAACTAAGATGTATATCTACAGAATTCTATACAGCAGTAAGAAAAAATGACACAAAGAAATTTGAGGAAAAATGGTTGAACCTGGAACTGATCATTCTCAGTGAACTTACCCAATCACAAAAACAATCGCCACATAGTCTCACTCATCTACAGAAACTAACCTGAATCTACCCAAGATACCTTACATACCCAGCAAGCATCTCATGGACTAGACACTAGGATCGATGAGGAGGGAGGAGAGGGCATCAAAGGGGTGGGAAACACTAAGCCAGACCCAAACAGCAATGGTACCATATAATTCTACTTCCTAAAAGGCAGACCAAATGGCTGAACCTTCACCAGGCCCTTATAGGAAACATCCAATCAACAAGACACTGGAGAAGGTAGGATCAACTCTAACCTAAATCTTCTACATCTTTCCTCCCTCCCCCTCCCTCTCCCTCTCCATCTCATCTCTCTAACTTTTGTATATTAGTTTTCTTTTTCCTCATTTTCTTAGTGGGCACTGACCTGTAACTCCCAGAACCAGCATAGGGCTATCATCCACAATGAGCTTCTGATCAGAGAAACCTACAAGGTTTCCTAAAAGAATGAGAGATTTCTGTCAGAGTACTTGATGACCCACCAAAGGTTAGTGGTAAGACCCTATTGCTGAAGACACCATATGCAGCTGACACGTAAAATGGAAGCCAGGAGAGAGTCAGTCCCCAGACAGTCAGCGTGTCTAGTGCCAGAAGGTGCTACATGGGCGACTGGGGGAAATGATCAATATTTGTCCAAGCAACTCATGGTTGAACCTACTTAGCAGCAAATAACCTGTTGTGATGCCCACACAAGTGCAATAGTGGCACACAGCCATGATGGGGAACCAACTGCTCTTGATTTGGCTAATTGATCCCCTCAGTGGTATGGGACCCATAGCTGGAGCTGGGAAACAAATTAGAACCATATCCAAACATTAGCCCATTCTCCAATATCAAGCTACCATCAATAATGGGCTATAAGAGGGCCTACACCTATTAAACTCTCTACAAAAAAAGTAAGGGTTATCTCATTTGTTCTGGTGGTAACTTACTCTCCGTTGGAGAATCTGCTTCTCTGTTTCAGATAGATGCAGATCCTAAGGAGAGAGCCACCTCATCATATCTCAAAAGGGCCCTGGCTGAATCTAAGAACAATTGGCAAAACAAGCAAGGGTGCTGTTTTCCTGATGAACCGGATACCAACACAAGGGGGAAGGAGACCAACACAGAGAAAAATCAACTCCTACCAAATCAGAGAGCCAGAGCCTCAGAGGCCCCCAACACATCACTAAAGCAAACCAAAAATGAACCCAATATGGCTCAGGGAAATGTTGTGGAAGAGGGGGCGGAAAGAATGTCAGAGCCACATGTTGGGTCATGATATGCAGGGATATTTATGGTACCAATAACTGTGGGCTAACCCCACAATGCACGACCCATATACCTCAACAAGGAGGGGCCAGTGGGGAGGGGAAGGCCACAGATGAGCCTAATAATAGTACTAAGCTGCCTGCATTTACTGAATACAAAACTAATTAAAAAAAGAAAAAAAAAACTTTAAAGAACAGGACACTTTTTGAGCACTCAGGCCCCTTCAAAAGAGTCTACATTCTTCCTGTTGCCCCAGTGCAGGTCAGCTGGCCCAATCCAAAAGTTGTTAATCTCTCAATTGCAGCTGGACAGGCAGCAGTTCACCCAAAGATTTGTCTTTCTGTGCCATATCCCTCTGCTTACACCATTTCTACACAAAGCAACCCTGCACAACTTCTCAGGACATGGGCTTTAACAGTAAGATTTTCACACAAACTGATTCTAGCCCAGTCCAAGCAAAGCCCTTTCTCATTTTCATAAGCCAAACCTCACAGTCTGTAGTTCATACTTCATTCAGGTCTTCCAATTCTGACCAAAATAGTCCATCAAGCTGTACTTACAACACTGTAAGGCATCTCTTAGGCCAAGATTTCAAATCCTTCCACATTCCTCTTGAAAGTCAGTGTCGAAAGGCCAAACCCACACAGTCAGGTGTCTAGCAGCAGTCCCACTCCTCAGTACCACTGTATTGTAGTCAGGTTCACATTTTTGGTAGAAATCACCCAACTAAGAGAAGCTTGTGGGAAAAAAGAAGTTTAATTTGGCTTACAGGCTTGAGGGAGAAGCTCCATGATGGCAGGCAAAATGATGGCATGAGCAGAGGGTAGACGTCATCCTCCAGCCAACATAAAGTGAACAATAGCAACAGTGGCATGGGGAAACTGGCTATAACACCCATAAACCTGGCCCCAACAATACACTGACTTATGAGGGCATTAATTCCTAAATTTCCATCAGCTGGTAACCTAGTATTCAGAACATCTAAGTTTATGAGGACACCTGAGTCAAACCACCACACCTTGGAATAATATTAATCAAGGATGTGAAAGAACTATATAATAAAAACTTAAAAAACAACAAAAAAGAAAGAAAGAAAGACAGGAGGTCTTGTGAAGATGGAAAGACCTCCCATGCTTCTGGATAGGTAGAATTAATATTGTGAAAATGGCAATTATACCAAAAGCAAAATATAGATACAATGGAATACCAATAAAAATACCAGCATCATTCTTCACCAACATTGAAAAAAATGATCTAAAAATTCATGTGGAATGGCAGAAGGCCTCAGATATCAAAACATATCTTCAGGGGAAAAAAAAATCTCTGGTGGTATCACCATATCTGATAAAAAGGTATAATACAAAACCATAAGGACCAAAATAGCAACATGCTGGAATCAAAACAGAAATATACACAAATGGAACAGAATTCAAGACCCAGCCCTTAGGTCAAGTAACTACAGCTGCTTGATCTTTGACAAAGGTGCCAATAATGTAGACTGGAGAAAAGACAGCATCTTCAACCGATGATGTTGGACAAGTTGGATGACCAAATGTAGAAAAATGAAATTAGAACCATTCATTTCTACATACACAAAAATCAAGTCCAAATGGCTTAAATACCTCAATATAAGACCTGAAACTCTTCAACTACTGGAAATAAAATAGGAGTCACTGTAATTCCCTGTATCAAGATGTGGTCTATATCCACAATGAGCTGTTGATAAGAGAGACCTACTAGATCTCCCAAAACAAACAAGACAGTCTCCATGATATAGGACTGAGAAAGGACTTTCTGAACAAAACCCCATTAGCCAATGAAATTAATCAAGCACTCAACCAATGGAATCTCATGAAGCTAAAAAGCTTTTACACAGACAAATATACCATAAGCAGGGCCAATAGATTACTCACTGAATGGGAGAAAATCTTTGGCAGCTATACCACTGATAGAAGCCTAATATCAATAATCCACAAAGAAGTAAAAAACTAAATAATAAAAAAATCAAACAACCCACTCCAAAATGTGGCAAAGAACTAAATAGGGGGTTCTCAGAGGATGAATTACAAATGTCTAATACACACTTAAAAAAATGTTCAACATTCCTAACCATTATGAAAATGCAAACTAAAACAACTGTGCAATTTCACCTTACCCCAGTAAGGATAGCAAGCATTAAAAATCAATGGAAAACAAATGTTGGCAAGGCTGTGGAGAAGAAATAGGAATACTCATTCACTGTTGTTGGAAATGTAAGCTGGTACAATCACTATGCAAATCAATATGGAGACTCCTGAAAAAGATGAATATACAGTTACCCATAGACCCTGTTATTCCCTTACTGGTCATTTAACCTAAAAGCTCCACATCTCAGTTCAGATATTTGCTCAACCATCAATATAGCTGCTCAACTTATAATTGCTAAAAATTGGAATGCCCATCATCGGATGAATTGATAACCAAGATGTGGTATATCTACACAATGGAATTCTATTCAGCAGTAAGAAAAAAAAATGACACAATGAAATCTGTAGAAACATATTCAAACTTGGAACAGATCATTCTAAGATAACTCACACAATCACAGAAAGACAACTGTCCAATAGTCTCACTAATCTGACTTTCCTAACCTGGATCAGCCCAATTGTTGACATAAGGGAATAGCGTCTTGAGGCTTGGGCAATAGTGAGGGTAGGGCTTTGGGGGAGGGAAATGTTGGGGGAACACAAAACTGAACACACATTTAACTGGTACCAGAATTCCATATTCTGGAAATCATAGTAAATGGTGGAACCCTCAAGAGGACCTTAGGGGGAGCACTTGAATCAAAGGGCCCTGGAGAGGATAAGATGAAACGTAACCTCAAATTTCTTCTGTTTATCTTTCTTCTCTGTCTTTTTCTTTTCCCTTGGTGCTATCCTGTAATTCACTGTATCAAGATGTGGTCTATATCCACAATGAGCTGTTGATAAGAGAGACCTACTAGATCTCCCAAAACAAACAAGACAGTCTTCTGTCAGAGCACTTGATTACCCACTAGAGGTTAACAGTAAGACCTTACTGCTGAAGATACCAATCACTGTTGGCATGGAAAATGGAGGGACCTGGTTGGAATCTGGAATAGAACCAGTCCCCCAGACAATTAGCCCATCTGGTGCTAGAAGGTGCTATATGAGCTACCAGGGAGAAGTGACCAACTTCTGTCCAATCAACTCAACATCTAAGCATCTCAGAATCAAAGAACCTGATGTGATGCTCACATAAGTACACTAGTGACACACAGTCATGGTGGGTAACCAGCTGCTCTTGGGTTGGCTAACAGATCCTCTCAGTAAAAAGGAAACCATACCTAGATCTGGGAAACAAGTCAGAATCATATACAGATAATGATTCTGCTTTCCATTGTCAAGCTCCCACTAACCTTAGACTATAAGAGGATCTACACCCTTTTAATTCTCTCTAGATTAATAATGGTTATCTCATTTAACAGATGCCAATTTCATTCTCCATTGAAGAATCTGCTTCTCTTTTTCAGACAGAAGCTGGACCTGAGAAGATAAACTTCCCAGTGTACTCCACCCCAACCACAGCTGAAACAACAGAGGAATTGGGGAATTGAGCAAGACTACTGCTTTCTTAGTGAATCTGATATCAGCACAAGGGTGATGGAGATAGACACTGAGGATACTCAATACCTACCAAACCAGAGATCCAGAGGCTGCTAAGTGCCCATAACTGAAGTAGACTTAAAATGCTCCCAGCATGGCTCAGGGAGTTTTGCAGAAGAGGGGGAGGAAAGATTATTAGAGCCACAAATTAGGACATTTTGCACCAATACATTGCCTCTCCCCATAATGCATGACCCACAATCCCCAATGGGTTGACCTGTATCCCCAGTGAGAAAGGCCTCCTCATAAAAGGGTTAGGGAGGAGGGAAATAATGGTACCAATATATGTTGATTTCATACAAAATATATCCATATCTAAATAAAATAAAATAAATAGATTTCAGTGATAGAATATAGCATTTTTGGATCTTTTCTGTATTTATACAAACAAATTATTATCTGGCAAAGGAGCAAATCAAAGTAAAGTGGAGGTATGATTGAAAAAATGACAAGGGGGGCTGGAAAGATGGCTTAGTGGTTAAGCGCTTGCCTGTGAAGCCTAAGGACCCTGGTTCGAGGCTCGGTTCCCCAGGTCCCATGTTAGCCAGATGCACAAGGGGGCGCATGCGTCTGGAGTTCGTTTGCAGAGGCTGGAAGCTCTGGCACGTCCATTCTCTCTTTCTCCCTCTATCTGTCTTTCTCTCTGTGTCTGCCACTCTCAAATAAATAAATAAATAATTAAAAAAAATAAAAATAAAAAAATAAAAAATGACAAGGGGTATGTATTAACCAAAATAGGTAACATTTTTGTGAAAGGATTAATGCAAGACCCTATTCACTTTCCCCTCTGTTTGTAAGTCAAAAATTGAGGAACTAAACAATGGAAGACTCCTCTAGGTGCCACAAAAGTAATTTTTATCTGGAATATAACTTGCAACATAATATTCAGTTTAAAAATACAGCAATGTCAGGTATCCTAGGGACAGAATAAAGTGTAGAAATTCTTCATGTAATAATTATATCCTCTATGAAACACAGATGATTTTGGAAGCCTGAAAGTAGAATGTTTCTAGAAAGTTTTTCGTAGTAAGTAGGATTTCCATTATAGCTGAGATTCTGAAAAATTAATCTAGCTCTTCATTGATGTGCAAGATATAGTTTCTGTTTGTTTATTTGTTTTGAGAAGTGGCTAGAGATTGAACCCAGGCCTATAGCATGCTAAGCAAGTTCTCTACCACCAAGTGACACCTCCAGCCCTCATTCTGAATGATCTTTTCAAGGGTCTGAGGACTTGTGGACCTGGAATTTTCTACCTTCACATTGAGAGACACTGACATACATGGTAGAAATGAACTATAAGCAAATAGCAAAGACCATGGTTTTAAAGTACCATTTAGAAATTGGATCAAGCACAGTGACAGTGTACTCAATATAGTGTGTGTTCTCTGTGCTTCTTTTGGAATAGCCTATCTAGAATTTTATGTATCAGGAGTTCAAGAAGTTTACATCAGAAATAAAGAGCTAAGGATGACTCACATGGTTGGATGCAGCCATGAGTGCAAATGATGGACTAAGCAGCTTCCTGGTTCTTTGGCTCTCTAGATTTGGACAGGTATTGTTTGAATTCACACCCTGTGAATCCCTTTTATAATACACATAATATATACTCATTCTATTGATTTTGTTCCTCAGAAGAACCCTGACTAATATAGTAAGTAGAGCTGAGTCTGGTAGAGCTTCCTGTAATCCAAGCTACTTGTGAAACTAAGACAGGAAAATTACAAATTCAAGGCCTGGTTGGGTTACAGAATAAGGATAAGATCTCTTGGGTAATTTAACAAGACTCTTTCAAAATAAAAGAAAAATAAATTGATAGGAATGTGGGCAAGGCAAGGCAAGGCATGCACAAAGCCTTAATTTCAACCCCTAGTACTACAAAATAAAGAAGAAAAAGAGAAGGTTGTATGAAGAGCAGCAAAAAAATATAGTGCAAAATACTTTGTATATATACATGTGTGGCAGATAATAGGAGATTTCTCTAATTTAGAATATCTACTTTTATTTGAAGGGTTACTTAAATGCTTTTTGTAAGCAATATGCAGCTTTTTGAAGTTCAGTTAATGTTGTGGTTTCCTAGTAAGCAAACCTGGCTGTGTTTTAGGTCATTAATTATACCAGAAGGGAATGAGGTTATTAACCTCTGCTCCATCAGAGCAAAGAATCTAATCATAGTGAGACAGAGTCAAGTTGTCCCACCCAGGCTTATGTCAAGAAAAACCAAAAATAAAATTACTTCAAGAAAATGGTGAAGATAGAGTTATACCCAAGCTTGAAAACAGGAATCTCTACATTTCTAGAGGAGAGTTTTTACAGTATAGTTGTTATCAGAACAAAGAAACAACTTCAGACCTCACCACACTAATTTTTGTGCTCTGGGGAACCATAAAATGTAATCTGACGAGGGCATCAAAGCATTTATTCAACAAATACCATTTTGTGTACTACGTGAGATTTACTGTTTCCCATCTCTCTGATGCAACAATGAACCAAAATTAAAAACATGTTCCCTTTATTGAGCTTAAAGTCTATTCCAGAGATAAAAAAAAAAATCAATGACCATTATTACTAGATCATGGCAAAGGAATGAAGTGAAATATTGCTACAACTTTCTGGGGCAGAGTCATAGTATTTTGTAAAAAATAGTCAAGTAGGCCTGGAAGTAATGCAAGTGAGACAAAAGCCATGGAGATATCTGGGGTAAAATTGGTCCTAGGCTGATGGAGCAACAAGGTCATGTGTTGAATGTTCTTTCACAAGGGGCATGAAAAGGTCAGGTAGTGTATGTCAGCAGGGCATAACTGGATACATAAGAAGGTGAAAGGTCAGGGTGTTGTATGATCTATCTTTTAGGAGTTTTGCTTTTACTCTACAAAAAAGAGGGAGCATTTTGTGCAACAATGTTCCTTTGGCTGAGGTTACGTGAAGGAATTAGTCATTCAAGGAATAACAGGTATCTACAAAGTGGCCTGTATTAACAATAGCTGACTTTTAAACTAGGTTATTAATTTTTATGCAAGTGAAGAAGAGTTCTCACTCTTTCACAACATTTTCATCCTTTGTAACAATTACATTATCAGACAAAATAATCATGCAATGAGTGTCAAATATTGTAAAAAGGGAAATACAACATAGAAGGACTGCAACTTATATCCAAGATCACAGAAAACAGGAAAGGAAGACTTGCAAAGATATGTATTTTTAAGCATGCTAAGGGACATTTTAGGAATTTCCCTTCAGATAGCCTTAATCTCCTCTGAAACATATTTTTTAAAGGTTAATTTGCTTAGAGAAAATTTTGGAGTTAGAATTGGGGATTTGAAGCAGTTGGCAAACATTTGAAAGAGCTGTAATGGGAAATGGGGCTAAGAAGGCAGCTAAAATTGAGGACGTAAAAATATAGTGTCACCATTGCTCACATTTATGTGGCTTTCTCCAGCAGTTCCCTAGAATCTCAGAAACTAGAGCAGAGAGGGCAGATGTTTAGATTAAATCAAGTTTGAATTGCAGTCTCCTATCAATAGGCTTTGGTATGCCACAGTGAATTGTTAGGGATGAAATTTGTCTTCATACCTACAAAGAAAAAAGCAACTACAAAAATAAAATATATAAAATACAAATTCAGAATTTATCTGAATATATAAAACACAAATTACCAATAGACAATACAAAACAGTGATACCTAAGGAAGAGAAATAAACAGGGTAATACCAACTGTTGCCCAAACTAACTTCTCAGAGAAACTTTCCATATCTTCATGGAATAGTAAACACAGTCAGAGCCTAGAGACCTGGTTGAGTGAGGAGGCAGAGTTCACAGTTCTGAAAAGTCAAGGTATTTGGAACTTACAGTAGGACAAAAGCAACAAACCTAGGGAGGATGCTCCAAAAGTCTGCAGAGAATTTCTTCTGAGTGTTTCACTCAGGAAAAGTATCAGAATCCATAAACAGAACCATAAGGAAGGAAGAAAGTATCTCTTCAGCTGATATATTGTAATATATAGTTGAAAAGAAACAGTACTTTAATAAGCTACAGTGGAAAGACCTCCATATAAAAAAAGGAATCATGTACAGTCTAACATGATAGGGCCTCAACAGTGGATCACTATACAAGGTATGTTATAAAAGAATGCATCACATGTTTGAAGTTCACTTAAAAATGGGCCTAAGAACTGATTTAAGAAATATCATTTCACTACTACAAGAAAGGTGAATAATATGTAAATAAATATAAATTATAAAAATTATAATTGCTAGTATTTGAAAACAATAAGGCACAATTTATGCAAAGTAGTAGGAAAATAGAATTCCAAATTAAAAATTTAATGTAAAAAATCCTGGACTGGAGAAATAGCTTAGCAGTTAAGGCACTTACCTACAAAGCCAAAGGACCCAGGTTCAATTCCCCAGGACGCACATGCATCTGGAGTTTGTTTGCAGTGGCTGGATGCATTGGCATGCCCATTCTTTCACTTTCTCCTCTCTTTGTCTCTTTCTCTCTCTCAAATAAATAAATAAATAAATGAAAAAAAATTTTAAAGCAAAAATCTTACAGACACAGATGGATAGGGGAAGATACATGAATAGCAGAGTAACAAAAGAAAAATAGGAACAGTATTTATACCAAAACACTATAAATACCAGTATTTTTACGTGAGATCAATGAATTAATACTTTTGAAGTACTTAGAACCAAATTTTTTAACTTAGAATATATTGTAGCCGGTAAAAATTTTTTTTCAAAAATTAAGGTAAGACTTTTGGTTTTCTCTTGGACTGTAAAAGAAATAACATTATTTCAAATAAAACAAATCTACTGTATTAATATTCTACCAAAAACTACTTGTTGGAAACTTAATCCTCAATGCAGCACTGTTAAGAAGTAAGAACTTGGAAAAATGATTAGTCCATGGAGGAGCTATTCTTATGAGTAAATTAATGCCAACTATGGAAAAGATTGAAGCTGTGAGTTGACCCCCTCCTATATTTTCCTAACCCTTCTTAGCCTATCTTTTCCCTCATCTGCCTGTCATGTCTTTGCACAGCAAGAGAGCTTTCACAAGATGCAAGTCCTTGATCTTGGACACCTTAGAATCCAAGACTATGAAAATAAATTTTATTTCTGTATAAATTTCCCAGTATCGGGTTTTCTATTATAGTAGCACCAAACAGGGTAAGGCATACAGTAGTATGCAAAATAAGAAAGTCTGATAACTGTTTTAAGGTTACAGAGTCCCAACTTGGCTTGGGGGGAGGGTCTAAGAAAAACAAATACTGTGTGTTTCCACAAAACTGAGGAGACAAGATTGCTTACCTCAGTCACAGATACAGGTATAGAGATAGGGTCTATGACTATGCTCACATAAGTGATGGCATAGAAGAACTTTGCCCCTGCATTCAGTCAGGTGGCCATATACAGTGATCAGCAGCAGGCACACATAGAAGCAGGCTGTACCCGCACCTATGCTAATGACCTCATAGAGACAGTCTGCACCTGAACTTGGGTAAGTAACTACAGAGTGTGCACCTGTCTTTAAGCAAGTGACCACATAGAAACAGACCTTATTTAATATTAATTTTTAATTTTGTAGATGAATTTCTCCTTAGAAGTGCTCTGCTCACCCCTTTTTTTTCTTTTCCGTCACTGAAGACATCTTTCATCCTTGGCCCCTGATCTGAGTGCTGTGCTGGCTTAAGGCTGAGTGATTACATTTCTTTCACATCATTTCTTTTTACATCTGACCTTTAACTGGAGCTGCGTGATCCCCTACCTTTTTCTTCATTCTTTCTTCTTAGATTTACTTTTCCTTCTTCCATGTTTTACCCTAATATTAATCACTAGTCCTAATCAGTTTGTTTACATTCCTACAATTCATTACTAATATTTTGGAATGTTTTTTTACTATCCTTATAGTAAAATATCTTCCAAAGTCACTGGAGTTGAAAAGGTGGTTATTTGTCTACAAATGTATTTTGATGATGTGCCTATTCATTAGTTTTGATTGCTCCTATAATTGGTACTCTACTCTTACAGTAGTACTGGAGATCATTTCTGGTACCCTGAGAATATGGGCTAAGGTTTAGTTACTAAAGTTACACTCTTAGTCCAGTGGGGAGGAATGACACCTCAATCCAACTATAACATAGACCAACTAAAACATTGTGTATATTTCAAATAAAAGAATAGAGGTGAATCACAACAAAGGATCTAATACCAGATGTTCAAGTCCATGCCAAGAAACAAAGAAACATGAAAAAAATCAAGGCAAGATGCCTCCTCCAAAATGATTAATTTCACAATAATGAATTAAAGTGAGAGTAAATTAGTTGAAATCATTGGAAAAGAATTCAATATGATTAAAAGAATGTTCAGTATAAAAGAGTACACAAACAAATAATTCAAAGAGAATACAAATAAACAGATGGATGAAATAAAAATGTTAACATAGGATATAAAAGAGGAATTTAATAAAAAGAAATCTTACCTAAAAAATCATATTAAAACTTTGGAAATGAACACTTTAATGAGTTAAATTAAAAAAAAATCAGTGTAAAGCCTCACCAACAGAATGGATAGAATGGGAAACAGAATAGCTCTGCTTGAAGACAAGGAAGACAAAGTAGACTGTTCACACAAAAATGCAGGTAAAATACCACAGTATGAAGAGAGCATGCAAGACATATGAGGTACCATTAAAAGACAAATTTGTGGATCATGGACATAGAAAAAGAAAAAGAGCATGCTAAAAACATAGAAGATGTGTTTTTTAAAAATCACAGCAGAACATTTTCCAAATCTATGGGGAAAGATGATAACTAGATACAGGAGAGCTTTGAAACACCAACTAGACAAGACTAGACAATTCTCATATCACTGAACTTACAGAACAAAGATGGAACACTGAAAGCTGAAAGAGAGAAACACTAAGTTGAGTACAGTGGCAAAGCCATGAGAATGAAAGATTTCTCCACAGATGCTCTTAAAGCAAAGTGGGTACTGAATGAAGTTGGTAAGGTGTGTCCAAAAATTTGACATTACGAAACAACGTTGTTACCTACAAAGCTCACACTTGAGAACCATGAAATTGAGTTCCAAACTAATGCAAAGTAAAAAATGAAACTCTCATATTATGAAATAAGTTTACAATTTTGTGTTGAGCTATCCTGGGTCACATGCAAGCTAAATGGTAGTTCATGCTCTGAATGACCACTGCATACCCATTTGACTATATTCAACAAACTTATCTTCCATAATAGAGGAAAAAGAATAAAAAAATATTTATAAATACAAACTAGAGGAATCATGAATACTAAGCTAGCATTTAGCTATAGAAGATACTTGAAGGACTACTACCCACTGAGGAGAAAGATAAAAATATCCATTAGGTTAAAAAGAACTTCCTAAAACAATAGATAAATGAGGATTGGAAAATACAAAACATTATGAAAACATCAAAATGACAGGAATTAACATATACCTTCAATAATAATAATGAATATTAATGGTCTTAATTCTCCAAGAAAAATATACTGATTAAAAACAAGAACCCAACTATTAATTACCTGCAAGAAACACATCACACCAGAAAAAGGAAACATAGCATTGGGGTGAAATGTTGGCAAAAGTCATTTTAAGAAAATGGAACTGGGAAACAAGCATGAGTAGCTGTACTACTATTTGGCAAAATAGACTACAAACTAAAACCAGTCAGAAGAGATAAAGAAGATACATCATATTGATTAAAGTAACAATCCATCAAGAAAATATAACAATCTACATACATGCACAAAGCATTAGCACCTTCATAGATTTAACAGCACAATGTTGAACATTGAAAGAGTTATTGACTATATCAGGAGGGAAAATTTTTAAATTTCTAAAGGTCAATGAAGATATGAACACAGCATACAAAAGCATTAAATTCATACATCAAAACATCCAAAATATCTCAACAAAATAGAAAATCAAGAACAAGTCATATCTAAGATCATAGGATAGAAAGAATAATAAATATTTAGAGAGAAATCAATGAAATGGAAATGAAAAGAACAAGGTGATCTTGGTTCATTGAAAAATAAAATCCTTAGCCAAAGTAATGATGAAAGATTCAAGTTTAATTTAGTTTAATTTAGAGGTAAGAAGGGAGATAACACAACATATATCAGTGAAATTCAGAGATCATTTTGGCATATTTTGAAAGCCTACATTCTTATAAACCTGAAAAATCTAATAAGTTTGAACAAATTCTAGACACATATAACCTACCCAAATTGATCAAAGAGAATAAAACAACTTAAATAGGTTTGTAGCAAGCAATGATATAAAAATGGTATAAAGACTAGGGGAAAAAAGCCCAGATAAAGATGAACTCACTGCTGAATTCTAACAGTCCTTTAAAAAGGAACTAACCCCAATACACCCTACTGTAGACAGTTCCAATGACATTGGGGCAAATATCCAACCAGGCACAGTTTATGGGAGGAATGGGATTTATTTCAGGTTTACAGATAGAGGGGAAGTTCCATCAATCGCAGAAGAAGCTGGCTTTCATTCATGAATCCAAGCAGAGAGAGAGAGACCATCATCAGCCAGCAACACAAAAAAGCAGCCAAAAGGGAACCTGCCAGAGCTCAAACCCTCTGCACACCTTTGGGCTGGAATTCAGATCTGCTCCCAGTAACACATCCCCTCATATCAGGAGTCTGCCTACAGGGGCTGAAGCTGCAAACTTAATTTTAATAAAACACCCGAGTCTATGGAGGTTCATACATTCAAACTACGTCACACCCAAAGTAATTTCATAAACTGTAAAGGGAAATTCATTTTGCAAAGCAAACATAACCCTGATACCAAAACCAAATAAAGGCACAAGAAAATTATAGGCCAATGTCTCTGATGAACATGGATGCAGAAACTTTCAATAAACAATCTTGTAACTTAAAAAAAATAGAACAGCTATAAGATACAGTGTTACCACTCCTGGATATGTACTTGAAGGATTCTAAGGTAACAGACTTCAAAGATATTTGCAAATTCATATTTACTGCAACACTATTCACAGTGGCCAACTTTTTCACTCAGAATATGTGTCCCTCATCAGATGAGTGGATAAAGAACATGCAGTATATATCACAGTGGAGTTTTATTCCGGCATAAATGAAATTACGGGAATGAAATTATGTCATTAATAGTTAATAGTGTATATAAGATCACTCACTAGGATATAGTTGGCTTCGTTGCATGAATGCAAGGATGGTTCTACATATGCAAATCAGTAAGTATAACATTACATAAGTGATCTCAAGAGCATAAATTGCATGATCATCTCAGATGAAATAACAAATTTTAATAAAATCCATCACTCCATGATAAAATTTCTGAAGACATTAGGAACAGAAGTTACATATCTCAATATAATAAAAGCTATATCCAACATATTAAATCAGGAAAAGCCACCTAATTTCTCCACTTTTTAATTAATATAGTGGTTAAAATCCTAGCAAGACTAATAGTACATATGTTTAAAAGTTACTAGGCAGAAGTAAGCTGTGGAGTTGGATAATGTTGTGCACAAAAGTCATAGATTGTTATTAGAAAATTTCAGTGCTAGGGGTGGGATACCTTCCAGCTAGTTGTTGGTCAGTGAGGACCCTGATGTCCCCAAAACAACACCACCTAGTGACAAAGGTCTTGATTGCCCACCAAAACTACAAGGTAAGACCCCCATTGCTGAAGACTATACATGCTTAGGCTGCAGGTTACTGGAAAATCAAGGTGGAGCTGAGTTGGAACCATTTCCCTACTGATTAGCAGAAAATATTGTGCCGATTATTATTTTATTAAATAGAAAAATATTTCAAAATTCATATGTAAGCATAAAATACTCCAAGTAGCTAAAGCAGTCCTGAGCTAAAGAACAATGACTGGAGGTATCATGAGACCTCTTATCAAGTTATATAACAGAAAAATAGTTAAGCAAAGCCCATGATAATGACATAAAATCAGACATAGGTCAATTGAATAGAATAGAAGACCTAGAAATAAAACCACACAGCTCCTTCCACCTGATTTTTAACAAAGATTCCACAAATGCACACTGGAGAGTAGAATGGGACTAGGACAAATATAAAAGAATTAAGTTAGGTCCTTATCTCTTACACTATGCACAAATCATTTTAAAATAAAGCCAAAGACATTAATATAAGACATGAAACCAAAACTGTTCATGCAAAGCTTAGAGAAAGCATTTTAAGAGACTGGTAGAGTTCAGGACTTTTTGGAAAGGATTCTAGCAGTTCAAGAATTAAAACCAAGAACTGAGATATTGGATTGTGTGAAATTAAAAGGTTTACACACAACCGAGGGAGCAATTAATCAAATAAAATGTCAGACTGCAGATTAAGAGAAAAACCTCTTCTAGAGTTACAATTGATAGAGGATTAATAACAATAATATATAAAGAATTCAGAAAATAACTATGAAATAAATTGATCAAATCAATAAATGGTCTAATGTACTGATCAGATAGTTCTCATAGTTCTCCAAAGATAAAGTAATAGGATTGAGAAGATTGGAAAAGTGTTTTCCTGGCAAGCATAAGGCTGTGAGTTTGATCCCTGGAACCCACATAAAAATGTGAGGGTTTGATGCAGGCACTTGTAATTCTGGCAGGGGAGATAGAAATAGGAGAAGTCCCGGGGGCTTACTGGCTACCCCATCTAGTCCAGTTGTTGAACTCGGGGCCTGGAGAGATCCTGTGTCAAACTTCTGTTTTGGCATTTCTGTGGAGTGACATTCAAAGTTGTCTTTTTGACTATACATGAACACACACACACACACAGAGACACACTTGCAGACATGCAAACATACACATTCACATGCATAATAAAAAAAATAGGGATGGCTCAGCCATTAAGGTGCTCTCCAGCAAAGCCTAACAACCTGGGTTTGATTCCTAAATACCCATACAAAGACAGATACACAAAGCGATGCATGCATCTGGAGTTTGTGTTCAGGGGCTGGAGGCCCTGACACACCTATTGTCATTATCTCTCTCTCTCTGATTGCAAATCAATAAAAACATTTAAAAATAGTAACTTTAGCACTAATGGTCAGTAAACATGAAAAAAATGTTCAACCTCCTTATGCATAAAGGCAATGCAAATTAAAATTGCATTGAGATTATATTTCACTGCCATCAGAAACAAATAGTGGCAAAGACATGTGGAAGGGGCAATATTTAGACACTGCTGATGAGAATGAAAATTAGTCCAGCTCCTATGATAATCACTATGGAAAGTTTTTAAGAACTTAAAAAAAATAGAACAGCTATAAGATACAGTGTTACCACTCCTGGATATGTACATGAAGGATTCTAAGGTAACAGACTTCAAAGATATTTGCAAATTCATATTTACTGCAACACTATTCACAGTGGCCAACTTTTTCACTCAGAATATGTGTCCCTCATCAGATGAGTGGATAAAGAACATGCAGTATATATCACAATGGGGTTTTATTCCGGCATAAATGAAATTACGGGAATGAAATTATGTCATTTGCAGGAAAATGAATACATTAACTGAAATGGCCAGATAGACATATATCACATTTTCCATCATTTATAGATCCTAGATTCTATTTAGATACAATCATATATATGTGTGTGTATGCACGTATGTCTAAGTACATATACATGACAGAATAGAAATGGGATTTGGGGAAGGAAGAGTACTATCAGGAGGTAGCAAAGGAAAAGGGAAAGCTGGGGATGGTAAATATGATAAAAATACATGCTGCACGTAAATGGCAATGTCTACCAAACCTGTGGCAGTTTATGTTGTCAACTTGACAGGATCTACAATCACGACTCTGGGCATGCCTGTGAGGGGTTATGTAGATTAGGTAGTCTCTGGGCATGCCTGTGAGGGATTCTCTTGATTAAGTTTATTGAGGTTGGAAGACCCATCTGTGGGCAGCACTATTTCATGGGCTGGAGTGCTACATTTTATAATAAGAAGAGAGCTGGCTGAACACCAGCATTCATACTCTATGCTTACTCACTGTGATTTGAATGTGATACCTTAAGGTCCTGCCACTATGTCTTCCCACCACAGTGCAGTATAATCTCTCTCTCTCTCTCTCTCTCTCTCTCTCTCTCTCTCTCTCTCTCTCTCTATCTCTGTGTGTGTGTGTGTGTGTGTGTGTGTGTGTGTGTGTAAATGGAACCACGAAGGTGTTTTTTTTTTTTTTTAGTTTTGTATTCAGCAAATACAGGCAGTTTGGTACCATTATTAGGTTCATCCATTACCTACCTCCTCCCCATTAGACCCTCCTTGTTGAGGCATATGGGTCGTACATTGTGGAGTTACCCCACAGTTATGTGTAAGATAAATGTCTCTGCATATCATGACCCAACATGTGGCTCTGACATTCCTTCCGCCCCCTCTTCCATAAAATTTCCCTAAGCCATGTTGGTTTCATTTTCGTTCTGCTTCAGTGATGAGGTGTTGGGGGCCTCTGAGGCTCTGGCTCTCTGGTTTGGTAGGAGTTGATTTTTCTCTATGTTGATCTCCTTCCCCCCTGTGCTGGTATCCAGTTCATCAGGAAAACAGCACCCTTGTTTGTTTTGCAAATTTTCCTTAGTTTCAGCCAGGCCCCTTTTGAGGTATGATGGGGTGGCTCTCTCCTTAGGATCTGCATCTATCTGAAAAAGAGAAGCAGATTCTCCAACGGAGAGTAAGTTAGCACCAGGACAAGTGAGATAACCCTTACTTTTTTAATAGAGAGTTTAATAGGTGTAGGCCCTCTGGTAGCCCATGATTGGTGGTAGCTTGATATTGGAGATTGGGCTTATGTTTGGATATGGTTCTGACTTGTTTCCCAGCTCCAGCTGTGGGTCCCATACCACTGAGGGGATTAGTTAGCCAAATCAAGAGCAGTTTGTTCCCCACCATGGCCGTGTGCCACTATTAAACTTGTGTGGGCATCACAATGATATTTTTAAATTTTTATTTATTGATTTGTTAATTTTTTTTTATTCATTAGTTTGTACTCAGCGAATACAGTCAATTTGGTATCATTGTTAGGCTCATCCATGTCCTACTCCCTCCCTCTGGCCACTCCTTGTTGAGGTATATGGGTCATGCATTCTGGAGTTAGCCCACAGTTATGGGTAGGAGGAAATGTCTCTGCATACATATCATGACAAAACACGTGGCTCTGATATTTTTTCCACCCCTGTACTCTTCAGCCCCTTCATCCCTGCCCTAATTCTGCTGATGGTATTCATTGTGTGGACCAAGAGGCTTCAGTCAGTCTCTGGGGAGGGGGAATACAGTGCTTCAGGCTATATCCACCCACCCTGAGACTCTTAACAATCTTTCAGCCTTTTCCTCTGAAATGATTCCTGAGCCTTGGCAGGTAAGATAAGGTCTGATTTAATGCTGCATTCTCCATAGCCTCTGGGTCTCTGTTGTGATGAGGTTCAAGTGACCACAGTGTCTGTTCCCATCTTCTTGAAACTGGTTTTCAGGCTAGTCATAAGAACAGTATTCCTGTTACTGCTTCCTCTGTAATGACTCTTGGGCCAGGCAGATGAGGTAGAGCTGAGCATCTCACGGTAGACAGTCAGTCAGCTCTTTATTCTTGATGTATTGCTGTATCCTGGTTCTCCCCAGTGCTCTCCACCATCTGTAAGATAGAACAGATTCTCCAACCAAAAGTTAGAGTAGTTTGAAGTAAAGAGGATAAGCCTACTTATTAGAGACTTATGGATGTGTATAACCAATATATCCACTATTCTTAGTTAAAGAGCAGTGGAAGTTTTCTCTAAAGCCTATTGTTTTCCTGTCCTAGAAAATCTGGCTTGGATCCCAGAAATAGGAAGATTCACATGATCGTGTCTAAGGTTTGTTTTCAATGTCTAGAGGCCCGGTGTCACCCATTCTTTCTTTTCATATCACTCTCTCATAAATAAATAAAAATTTTTAAAAAAGGATTCTAAGACCCAAAGTCCACCAACTAGTGTCTTAAACTGAAGGAACTATGGCAGAATCCTTTTTTTATGGTACTTTTCAAAGAAGAATGATGTTAGTCTTATCATATTTGAGTATAAGTACTCTAGAACATTTATAAACAGATTCTACACGTTAGTTAGGCACTATGACATTACACACATTACTTCACAGCCTTTTATTTCACCTTTAAAGTGTATTTTAAGGAAAAGAAAAATAAGAGATACTCCTAAGGTCATAAATTCCAATCACTTTTTCCAGATATTATAGATCTTTTTCATGGAACAAGAACCTATACATATGTGATGGAGAGATGGCTCAGCAATTAAGTGTATTTTCCATTTAAGCATTAGGTAATAATAAATAATAACAATATATTATAATAATATAATAATAATAAATAAAATAAGTGCTAGAGACCAAGTGTAATTCCAAGATCCCAATTAAAAAAAAAAAAAGCTGGGTGTAGCCATGCATGTATGTAATTCCATTGAGAGGGAGTGGAGACTGGAGAATTTTAGGGGTTCAGTGGTGGACAGCAGCTCTGGTTTGGAAAGCAATCGCATCTCAAGAAAGTAGGTGAAAGAGCAATAAGAGGGTACTCATTGTTTCCCTCTAACTTACACACCCATGCATGGGACATGCATATCTGCATGCACAGGTGCATGCACCACATATCATGTTCACCACACAATACTGCATGCATGTGTGCATACGTACATGCACACACACACACACACACACACACACACACACACACACACACTTTAATGAGGTAACCCAAATCAGCATGCCTTAATATTTGGCAATGAGCAAGATTCAATTTTTAGACTACTCTTTTCTTTTATTATTACTTATTGATTGTGAATATTTGAAAATACAGTAATTTAGTCTGGAGAGATTGCTCAGCAGTTAAAGCACTTGCCTACAAAGCCTAACAACCTGGATTTAATTCCCCAGTACCTACATAAAGCCAGATACACAAAGTGGTGCATGCAGTTGGAGTTTGTAGTGGCTGAAGGCCCCGGCAAACCCATTCTGTCTGTCATTGTTCTCTTTCTCTCTCTCCTTGTCTCTTTGCTTGCAAATAAATATACAGTAATTTAATCATGTTTCCATTCCCCTTTCACAACTCCCATCCCCACTCCTCAGGGACCCTCCCCTTTCAAGGTAGCCCTTCTGTTCTGTTGTCATTTTTGGTTCTCTTTTATTTTTTATGTCAAATATTGATGGGCTCAGCATCATGCTGGTCTTGAAGCAGGTATTGATAACCACTGTGGGGTCATAAATGTACCAGTAAGTTCAGGTTGGGATTCTTAGACTACTCTTAAACATAAACTTTTGGACCAGCTCTTCCTATGTCTAAAAAACTATGTAACCTCTCTGTGCTTCAATATCACATTTATAAAATAGTGTTAGGTGTGATGGAGCACACATGTAATCATGGCATCTCTAGGCTGAGGTAAGAGCTTGAGGGCATCCTGAGAAAGAGAGAAAGAGAACAAGGGAATGAGAGACCAAGTTAGAAATAGTAGAGGGGAAGAGAGAGCAGAGGAGGGATAATAAGGAGTAGAGAAAGATGAGATGAGGTGGGAAGGAAAGAAAGAGGGAGAAAGAAGAAAATAACAGATTAGATGTGTCCTATTATATATAGCAATTTATTCCAAATTGAAATACTCTATCTTGAAGAGAAGAAGGAGGATTGAATTCAGGAAGTCAGTTCTGGAGGACCTGAAATTTAAAGCTCACACAACCACTCTCCAAATTATAGGGATGATAAACAAAAAGCAGACTTTGACAAGTGTTAACTAGAAACTGAAACATCCCTGTCTGGGGGAGTCCAAAGACTCAGGAAGCCAAGTCTGGGAAAAGGTTTTAAGATACTTCCCTACCACTATATAAAAGTGAAACAACTGCTTGGAGATAAGACTCTCCTATTGAGCTGTCTCAAAATCATGTAGCATGCTTAGATTCTCCAACCAGCCTCGCTGCCAGCAGGTTGTGCAGTGTGCTCCAGAGATGCACCTTCCATGAGTTCTCATCTGTGCTGGCTTTTGTAATGATGTAGCTACCTTTGATTCAAAGAGCTATGAGGAGGTCGTCATCCAGGATGGAATGAAACTTCTCAATAGTGCTTTTGGGTTTTCATGCTCTGTAAGTAAGCCCTCACCCAACATAGGAAGATTGCCTAAGTGGATATGGGGAGGTCACCATTCAGGGTGGGATGGGGCTTCTCTATGGTATGGTAGCTCTCCACTGCTCCTATAAGCAACTCCTCACTTTGCTCTGCAAGTAACCCCAATAAACTCATTGAATCACCAAACTGATTTAGGTATACTTTGGCCTGTTGTCTATACCCAATATGGGGTGAAGACACATCTCCCAGGAAAAAATAACAACAACAACAACAAAGTTTCTCACAATAGTTTGTATATATAAAGAACTGAGCACATACCTGGTGGTAAACAATAAGTTTTGTTATTAGTGGTCACATCGGACAATTTAACCTCTAAGCACATAAGTAAATTATCAGAACTTAAGCAAATTCTTGCCTTTTTCTAGCATTCAAGGGAAAGAAATAATAAAAATAAATCCATAGTAGAATTCTCTACTAGGACTTTCAGAAATAACATACTACCAAAACTGGGTTTATATGCCAAAAGTGGTTTTTTATTTTTGTTCATTTTTATTTATTTACTTGAGAGTGACAAACAAAGAGAGGAAGAGGCAGATGGAGAAAGAGAGAGAGAATGGGTGCTCCAGGGCCTCCAGCCACTGCAAACAAATTCCAGATGCGTGCGCCACCTTGTGCATCTGGCTAATGTGGGTCCTGGGGAATTGAGCGTCGAACCCTGGTCCTTAGGTTTCACAGGCAAGCGCTTAACTAAGCCATCTCTCCAGCCCCCAAACGTGTTTTTTATTTTCCACAAAAAGAGAAGAAAATACCCTTTTACAAATGTTTGGGTTCCCTTTCCAGTCACAATACAATCCTGTATCTTAAGCCCACTACTTTTACCCCCATTTCTATACTTTCTTGTCCACATTTGTGACCAGGTGCAGACAGGGTTTGAGTTAGTAGAGGAAATTTGCTGCCATCTAAACTCCATATGGTCACAAGAGATACTAGGAAATGAAAGAAGGTTCAGTCAGAATGATACTTGTCATAAAGCTGAATTTTTAAAGCTACATCTGTCATATTATTTGTGCCACGTGAATCATTGGTTGCAATGAGGACAAAAGGAACATAGTGCTGGGATTGGAGTGCATGTGCATATGCGTATGTGTGTAGTCCTTCCCACAGAGCACGCATTTTTCCACTCAGCTGTTGCAAAAGGTGAAGTTGGAAAACATGATAAAGCATGGTACTTCACAATAGAAATATTGGGGCTTGGGACCCATCTGAAAGAGATTCCTTGAGCTGGGACTTGCCTTTGCTGCTGTTATATTTTTGAATCAGCACCTCCTCTTCCCCCCTCCCCTCACTCATCACATTCAACCACAAGAAGAGAAACTTTGAGGATAATAAATGCAGCTGAAGCATGAAAAAAAATAACATAAAATGGAATCACTCAGCGGCTGCGTGGTGTGACTAGAGCAGGGCAGATCCGAGAGAGCTGGAATCATAGCATCTGAGCATCTGCAGCTCTTCTCCTCGGAGAGTGCGCACTAATCATCTCTCTTCATGGTCAGTAACCACATAAGGACAACACCAGACGATGCCAGTGGTTTTGGTCCTGTAGCATTTATATGCTTCCCCCCAAAAAAGAGAGTCATGCCAGACAATATTCGTCAACCTTGTCCTTGGTCTTCTCTCCTGATTGAGGCAGATGTTTATTTTCCATCTGTACTATATGTCAGTACAACTGCAGCCTTCATCTGGCAAAGGGTTCCTGTAATATTATGAGGCCATCACAGAAGCTGCTGGAAAGATGACTCTGGTGAATAAAATCAGTTTATGGCTAAAAACATTTATTCTTCATTTTGATAAGCTCTTAACAAATGGAAATTTGCTTTCTTACACTTTTGCCAAGCATAGGGCCATGTTTATTTCTCGCTATATGGGTCACGAAGGATTCCCAGCTGTTAGCTAGAGTCAGTTGTGCATTGCTGCACTCAACAACATCTGTTTCACAAAAACAGTATCCAGCTTTTAGCACTCAAATGGAGGTTCGACCATATGCCGGCAGACCACTTAGTTTTTACCTTGGGAACCAACTTTGCTCTAGTCAAGGTAACAGAGGAAAAGCTGAATATTTAAGTGTGTTACCAGGCTTCAGTCACATCTTCATGTGTGCTTGTCATTTCCCACTATATATGGTAAAATTAGTTCCAAGCATATACTGCAAGCTGTTCCTCTGTTTAATTATTAATTGGAAGAAAGTTTGTTTGCAAAACAGTTGAAATATATTTTGTGATAAATGTCCATGCTGAAAGTAGCAGCCCAAGATGATTTTGAAAACAGCATCCAGTTAAAATACTGACTGATATTAATCATAGACAAAAGTAAATTACACTTATAATATGAGTAATTCATCACATAATGGAAAACTGTATACTATCAAACATTATCTTATATTAAAAAGCTCTCTTTGTTTGAGTTTCCTCTTGGACCACTTATAGTAGTTATTTTAATTTGTAAAAGAAAAAAATCTGTGTCTTTAGTTTATTTTATGTAGGGCCTACAGAAACACAAGCATAAATGCACATTGACTTCAAATTTCTACCTCTGTCTTCAGTCTTCACATCCCTTAAAGGCTACCTCACTTGCTTTTAGAGTCCTGGAAATCATTCACTGAAAGTGATAATCACAGGCATTATCTCATAATCTTTTCCATGAGTGAGGACTAAGTTAGGGGGGGCTGAAGTGATGGCTCCGTCAATAAAGCACGTGCTGCACAAGCGTGAGGACTTGAGTTCTGACCTGTGTCACCGACATCCATGCCTGGCAGGGGTGGTGGCCCACTTGTCACCACACTCAGGGCATGGAGGTAGGGATTGCTGGGGCAATCTGACTAGACAGGCTAGCCAAACCAGCAAGCTTTGGGTTCAAGTTGAAGAGCCTGCCTCGGTCATTAAAATGGAGAGTGATCAAGGAAGGGCTCCAAACTGAAACTCTGGCCTCCATAAACATGCATGCCCACCTTCACCACGCACATGTGAGTACACATACATACACGCACATCTCTCATATACAAACACATGCAAAGGAATAGGTTAGAAACAATACTAAAGAACATTGAAACATGCCGGTTGTGGTGGTGCACTCTGGTAGGATATTGCTGAAGAGGCGGAGGCAGGAGGATCAGGAGTTCAAGGCCAGCCTGAGCTACACATTTAACAGCCGGGTGTGGTGGCGCACGCCTTTAATCCCAGCACTCGGGAGGCAGAGGTAGGAGGAGCGCGTGAGTTCGAGGCCACCCTGAGACTCCATAGCGAATCCCAGGTCAGCCTGGGCTAGAGTGAGACCCTACCTTGAAAAAAAAAAAAAAAAGAAAAAAGAAAAAAGAAAAAGAAAAAATAATCCAAGAACATTGAAACTCTTCATGTTAGTTTCACAATTTTCTATATTCCAAAGTACAGACATTTAGTTCTGTTTGATTCTCAGATGCTTTGCAAGTTCTAGAATTTAAAATAAGTCATAATGATTACACAAAATCTATTTTTCTTTCTAACCTCATGAGAAAAAGTATTAACTTTTATGTATTTCCTTGATGCTATTATAAATCTAACGGAAGATCATTCTCTGCAACAAAGCTTGATAATGTAGCTGGAACACCAAGAATTCCTCAGTGAGCCTTGAACAGGGAAGCACCTTAAATCTTGTATGTTCATTTTCAGTGAAAGTAAGACATCATCATAGCTGGGGCTAACTCTCCATGAATACTCCAGAATAATCAAGCCAAAGACTATTCTGAAGAAACTATTTCTATTATTAGATTGTTCTGATTTTCCATGTATGAATTTACATGTAAGATTAGAAATTCACCTCTGGATTAATTACATGATTAAAAAGGAGAAATAAGATGCATGCACATGTTATTCTGATCCTTATGCTTGATTCCCTTCTACTTTATAGAATTACCTTTCTCCAAAGCTGAGTCCAAGCCAACCTCAGATGGAAGGATGAATTCATCCAACATCATATTTTTGTCCATCTGGAGCTGAATCCCTCTGTCTTTTCCTGGAAACTTTAAGTTATATACTTTTTAGCTATAACCAAAGAGCTTCACTTTCAAGAAGTTTGAACAGAACTTTTCTGAAATATTTGGTAGTACAATGCAAGTCCCTCACCCATTTCAGAAACAGTATAGCTAATGGACTGATGGACTGATGTGCTTGGCTAAAGATATGGAACTAAGAGAGATAATATTTAAAATTGAAAAAAAATGCAAACAAATTTAAAGTTTATAGGCACAGAGACTGGTTTTAGGGTCACTAACACTGCTACTGTCAAGCACATTAATAATCTTAAGGAAGATGGCCCAACTACTTTACATTAAAGCAATTAAAAGGATGCCTTAGATTTCACCATAGAAGACTAAATGGTAAGAATACAAACTCTTTAGTAAGAAAAGAACCTGCTCTCCAAGGTCACTGTTTATTTTGTCCCTGAATAAAAAATATGGCTGTGTCCTACACATCTGGCACTGTTTTCAGAAACATGAAAAAATACATGAAGTAAGTCATGACATACACATGGTTCCAGGAGCTGCTGCTGTCACACCACATGAGGCAGGGCATGATGATCCTGATAAAGAGGCTGGTGAACCCATAGAAAGATGGACCGCAGTTTATGTGGATACTCAAAAACATTGAAAGATGGACTGTTGTTTACATGTATATCCCCCAAAATTTTGGATATACCAGGATGGAAAGGCTACTGTGGAACCCTGTTGGTTCAGGATGTAAGCTTTGTCTGGATACTCAGCCAAACTGGAGGAGCGGAATTTAAAAATTCAGAAAGTCAGTCACTGTTTATGATATCAAACTTAAATTACAGATGCTTGATGTTTGCTTGATGGTTATTGAGTTTACCCTGGTCTTCGTACTGAAAAATGTTTACTCTGTGCCATTATATGTCAAACATATATAAATTGTTGTAAATTTACAGGACACACAATTAACAGACATTGTTAAATATCAGATGAGACTTGGGACTTTGGAAATATCTTAAGTTGATTAAAAGAAAAAAAAAACTATGGGGCTGGAGAGATGGCTTACCTGTTAAGCACTTGCCTAAGGACCCTAGTTCGAGGCTAGATTCATCAGGACCCATGTTAGCCAGATGCACAAGGGGGCACACGTGTTTGAACTTAATTTGCAATGGCTGGAAGCCCTGGGGTGCCCATTCTCGCTCGCTCTCTATCTGCCTCTCTCTCTCACTCTCTTTGTCACTCTCAAGTAAATAAATAAATAATGAACAAAAAGTTGTTTAAAAAAACTATGGAGACCTATAAAGTTAAACTAAATACAATATACCATGTAATATGATTATAAATCTTTTGTGGGCCAGGGGTGGAATGAGGTAGTTTGAATGCATGTCCCCCAGTAGACTCATGAGTTTTTTAAAGCTTGTAACATATCTCTAGCCTGGCTGGAGGAGGTGTCATTGTGGGTGGATCCAAAGGTCCAGCCCTAAGGTGTGTTTGGGGCATATCTAGAACTCCAGACTATGGTGTACAGAGAGCAATCTCAGTTCTGCCTGGGTTGCCTGCTGTTTGGTTGTCAGGTGTTTGTTCTTGCTTTTGGTGGTGGGTTTTCTCCTTTTTTTTTTTTTTTTTTTTTTTTTTGCCATTATAGAACTTCCCCTGGATCTGTAAGCTTACATTAATCCCTTCCTCCCATTAAAAAAAAAAAAAAAAGCTAAAGAAATAGTATAGTTCTATAGGAATAGGAATGGTGAAGATAACAGTATGAATGCTAATGATGAATAACCTTATTTAGGAACTTGTCTCTGTCTACAAGTACCAAGATGAATTGAGTATGAAATTTAGCTACCAACATCTTAAAATTTTACTTAAGACAACCAAAAATCATGACATAGTAGCATCCAGTGGAGCCAAGGGAAGAGGAATAGGAGATCTTATAATAAATTCAAACCAGGAATTAGAGAACCAAAATGAAAAGTCACTTACTCCATTTCTCAGAGGTCATGCTCAGAATCTCGGATCAATGTGCACAATACAGGCATGGCAATGCACTGTGGGAGATGATTGCAGACACCTCCACTTCCACACAACCTGAGCTCTAAGGCCATGAGGTTCTAATTCCAATTTCAAGGAGGAAGGATCTGAATGGCCAACATGAAGTCATGTGTCCATACTGGAATATCTAGCTTTTCAAAGGAACGAAAACATACAGCACAAAGGTTAGGTCTGCCCCTTGATCAGAGGATATAAGGAATAAACAGTTTGCAAAGTGAAGCTGGTGATAAGAAATGCTATTCCTATGTCAGTCACAGAACAGCTTATGGGTTGAATTTCAGAATTCACAGAATCAGACGTGGCTTTTCTAATACATGGCAATATGGAGAGGCAGAGGAGGAGAACAAAACCCAGGCTCATAAAGAAAAGCTTGAGGATGAAATTGTTTACCTTGTGGTTCAACTACTGTTTAAAAGGAACAGAAAGAGGAGGATGTTTTCTTGGTGTACAGGGTTTCAAGTGTCAAGTTCTTGGTGGCAATTTCACAAGAAGGGTGTAATTCAAACAAGATAAGACATATTTTTAAATTCCTCTCGGGGAAATCTTGCTCAACCAAACGCATCCACTGAGTTATAGCTATCCTGGCAGGCAGAATATGTTCTAAAGAGAATCACTTGTTCTCCTCCTCCATTCCTCTGTTGTACTGTTGGAATGATGCCATTGACTCCCAGGGATTGAAATTTCCACAGAATTTCATACTGGGAAAGGAAAAGTTTAGCCTCTGAGATCAGACAGAAAGGAAGTTTGCCACAGGATTAACAACTTGTCCATACAGACCCTGGAGCCTAGTTGACACATAATGTGCAAACAGTGTGTGAGACCTAACTAGGACTGCCTTTTGTCCTCTATTTAAACTTAAATTTCATATCACTGGAGACCACATTAAATAAATCTTTGTTTTCTTTGTTCTCCCATCAATCTAAGCCTAGCTTATTAGGGTTGCCTGATCCTAGCCTCTGACCCTAATTACTCTAGTAATAGTATGCTTTTCTATAGAAGAAAAAAAATGCCTTTAATTCATAATACTTTTTACCCATGTTACAAAGACAGATAAATGAGTGCATCTCAATTAAAGGCACACATAGAAAAGAGCTCATCAATTCTACAGCAATTAGTCCTTTCTGGTTTCCAACATTTTGATATTCTTGGTTATTGGCTTAAATTCTCCTGCAGTTTACTGAACTTGAGCAGCCTTGAGGAGGGATGTGACTTTGTTAGATTTGCTTTCATATATGAATTAGTAAAAACACTCTTTGTTTTAATATTTTTACTTACTTATTTGCAAGCAAAGACAGACGGAAGAGAGATAGACAGAAAGAGAATGGGCACACCAGGGCCTCCAGCCATTGCAAATGAACTGTAGATGCATGCACCACTTTGTGCATCTGGCTTTACATGGGTACTGGGGAATTGAACCTGAGTCATCAGGCTTTAGAGACAAGTGCCTTAACCACAGAGATATCTCTCCAGCCCCTCATATGGACATTCTTAAGCTAAAAATTCAGTTATTATGAATTCATGGCCCCATGTTAAATTATGTTTTTAGTTAACAGCTGCAATCGGGAAAAGATGAGAAGCAAAAGGCAACTGAAATAATGCTTTCTAGTTTCTAGGCTTTTGAAAAGTACTCTGAGAAATGGTAGTCATTAACTATTGTTTGAAAAATAATCTCATTTCCACAAACTAAAAGAACTCATAAATGTTTATCTTTGGACAACTGATAGAGACTTAAGTAGATCAACAACATTACTTCCTTCCTTCTTATAATTCTTCATGATTGTACAAAGCTCTGAGTACATTCTGTTGTTGATATAAACTAGGACTGAGACATGCCACTGGCTTTCTCTGATGTGGATTTTCAATGTGTATGAAATCGTCGGAAGGTTCTTATGTGTGATTATTTTTCTATCTCTGTTATTCCCAAGGTACTTAGAGACAGAACAATCATTTAACATATTGTATAAATCAGGAGAACTCTGTGGAAAAAGAGTTTACTAAAATTAATTTCAAGGCAATTGGTTTAATTAGGATATCTCTTTATCCTATTTACAGACCACTTTGACCCCATCTCCCTCTTATTGTAACTGCAGAAAATGATTTTCAACTTCTCTTGGAAGCATTTTTATTAATTGTATTCATTATTTAATTAAAATGTTTTCTTTTCAGGCTCTCTTTGAGAAAAAGTCATCAACAAAGAACTATTTTGGATCTATACAAGTTTGGACCGTCAACACACTTATCACTTATTTATTTATAGGATTATTATTAAAACCTTGCCTGAGTTGGGACATATTGATTAGCAAGACCCACACTTTACTGTCTTGGGGATCTGTCAACTGGTAAGCAAACAGAAAATAGGGATGCAGGACCATGCTTAGGAAAAGTGAGAAGGGATACCAAACCTTAGTATAAAAGTGAAGGAGGTTGTGGAGCGTGGCTTCTTGAATAAGCAAGAATTTAAGGATGAATTCACATCTGGGTGAAGAGAACTATACATAATGGATTATAGGCTAGTGAAGAAATAGGAAGAAGAATAGTATTTCTAGGAAACCAAACCACAACTTGTATATGAGCCCAATAACAGAATGATTAAAGAGACTAAATGTAGCTTTGCCAGTGGAGTCGAACAAGAAAAAGTAGTCATTGTAACACTCGTGGTAGAAAGGGAGATTGATGCAGAGCTTGAGGCTTACATTTGGCAAAAGATGGCAGAGATATAAATCAAAGAAATAACAATGAAAATGCTAGAATACAGGCTGCAGAGAACCTCCAAATGCCATCTGATAATTATTGTTTTGGAAAGAACAAAAAGGATATTGGTGCCCAAATGCTTAGATCTTTTAAAACACATAATTTTGTATGTTAATTCTAATGTGAGTTCTTCTGCACTTGTAACTCTCATGAATGAAGTAAAACTATTCTAAAGAGATACATTTGATCCCCTACTTTGGCTATCACACTCTTGGGGCAGTGGTCCCCAAGAATTTTGAATTAAACTAGGAATCTCACACTGGGAAAAAGCTGAAACCTGGTATAATTTGGAGGATGAACTTGTCCTCCAAGAAGAGATTTCTGACAACTTGTCCGTGACCTTACAGGAGAGACTGGAAATGAGACAGTAGTGGGTCAATGATGAGTGGAACCAGTTTGACCAGGACTGCATACATATGTATATGCATGCTTGGATATACATCCCTCTCTCACTCTTCTTAAACCTAAGTCTTATGTCAGGAGTGTAAGGATGGACTTAGGGGTCACTCAACTCTATGTTTGCTCCTCTTTCCAATGTGGTCACATTGAATAAATTTCCTTTTACAGCTTATCACCATGTCTTTGTATCTTTAATTGGCCTATTGAGGGCAGGAGAGTGAACCTAGCTTATAAGAGCTGCTAGTACCGGGCTCTAACCCTAACAGCTATGATAGCATAATGACATAATCCTTTTTATAGATAGATTCCTGACAGATGACACCACTCCATTAGGAAAGGGAGACATTGCCCTCCCTGAGCAAGTGTAAAGCACCTCACCAGTGGCCTCCCAATATCCCCAATCCCAGTTAATGCTACATGATGCTCTCAGTTATTTATCTCCCATTTCTGCCTTCTGTGCAATATTTAAGAAGAAAAATAAAATTTTAAAAATATATTGTCATGGGGTAGTTTAAAAACCCATAGAATAGGAAGCCATGGACCAGATCATTGCCATTTAAAGTGACCAGGACATATTGTATGAAGCTGACTGTGCTTTGGGAGTAAATATATACAGTGAAATATCAAGCAGTTCTGTGAACAGCTACTTCACTGGGAGGCCAGCATCATGCATAGATAAGAATCCTGTGACTTTCAAACTCCTCTTCCTGTGAAAGACAACTAAGGACACTGACACATTCTCAAAATGAAATCCCTTCCCTTCTTCCCTCCCTGTTCTTCTGATTGCTCCTCTCATCTTGCATGTTTATAGGACCTTTCTTATTCCTTTGAAAATACTGGACAACCATCTGCCTTTAGTTACTTTATTATTATATATAGTCCATTAGCAACTGTATATTTTAAATTATTCCCCAGAATCATTGACTACTTATGAATTCTTTTAAAATACTATGTCTCAGTAAGTTTTGTTCTAGCAACACAGCACAATATTTTACAGATTCAATTTAATTCTTTCATGGAAATACATATCAGTATGATTTTAGCACGGTTTACAATTAAGTACCAAACACTTAATTGACCATTTACTCTGGGTAGTGCTTTGTAGTACATGCTGAAATTCAAAGGATGTGACCATCTCATCACTGTTCTTCAGGAGCTCATGATGGCAAGAAGATAAAAATTCATCATGATAATACACAAGAAGAAGAAGGTATTGAATGATGTTTTGCAAAAGTTTAACAAAGCTATTTCTTATAAAAGGGAAGCTATTTTGCTGAATTTTCCAGGGCCAAATCCTCTTTCACTGGTTTTAAGCATGACTGTGTATGTGCATGAACACCTGGAAAGGAAATGTGATGGAGATTTTAAGAAAATGAAGAAATGAAAGTATTTTGTGGCAAATGAGTCCTTGGGCTCTCAAGAGCCCCCAGTTTCCCCTTATATCTGAAGCCTACCTCCTGCTTCCTCCATCTGGAGGAGGAAGAAGGATGGAGGCCTCTAGTCTTTCATGAAGTCACCTAATAGACCAATGGCCTCTTACTTGTTTAGGAATATTAGTTTTAAGTGAATCTGATGATGCTAGAAATTCTCCCTAATCCAAACTTTTGCACAGAACTGAAAGCAAAGTTTCCTCTTTTTAAATTCCTATGAAATCTATAGACTCTCTGGTTCCCATCATAGAATCTTGTTTAAGAGTTTCTGGTACACATCAAACTCAAAGAAAGTGGGGAGCTGATAAAGGAGAGGGTGGATCATGATATGCATATTTATCCTACTTCCTAGTACACAGCCTCACAAAAACATTTTTAAAAATTGCTAATCATAATGGCAACAATATTGGTGTGTTTCATGTAGCAGCTACTAAGTGCTTACTGGTTGTAAAGGATTTTAAAATAATGTACAGCTAAGTTAATCCTTACAACAACATTTGAGGTCAACTTTGCTATCTCCCTTTCACAGATGAGGAAACATGTCAGACATTGTATAACTACCTCAAGGCATAGGCTTAGGAGTCATAAAGTAAGGTTTAGAGCCAGATGTTCTGATACCAGAAACCAAGACCATAATAACATTACAAAAAAGTCAATTGATCCATTAAAATTATATCTGAGAATCTCAAGTCTCACCATGCTAGGTTTGACTTTTATCCATAATTCTTCTCTTAAATAATTATCTAGACTTAGGTAAGGGAGAGTTTCTCAGATTTCCTACAGTCCAGATCCACAAGGAAAGACCTTATATCATTCTACAGCTAAGGGAAAAAGAAGCTACTCAACCTCAGCTTGCTCTGTTCCATAGATTATCAATATTAGTAATTTTCTTATAGGTTTTTATTAGGTCAGGACAAAATGGAGTTACAGCAGGAGGGTGACAGAGAAATCAGGAAATGGGTCATTCACATTCCTCAAGAAACCACCCAGCCATTATCCCTTCCTTGCCTAACAATGCCCCAGTTCTAGGTTTCCTGCCCCTTATCTCTGAGGACACCTGGTTACTGTTCTGGTGTCACACCCTGGCTATCTTATATCTCCCCTAAAGAACCCTTTTTGTTTCTTCCCCCTTCCTCACCTTCCCTCAACTGAAGAGCTCTATATAGTCCACTGCCTGCAATTCCAAGTCAACTGCTCTGCTTATGAGAGTTAGTCCTGGCAGCTCATGTTTTGCCTCAGAGTGGTCTCTATGGTCTTGGTCACTCCTGAACCTTACCATTTTCCCATTTTTCTTCTTGACAAAAAAAAAAAAAAAAATCTGTCTTGTGATTGCTAAGGCAAAAATTTTAGACACTGAAAAGTTATTTTAGAGCTGGATTGTGAACAGATTTTTTCCAAATGGACTAACACAATGGAAAATAAGGCATTTCTTCGCATCTCTTTCCTTTAAAACTGGTGTTTTAGTATTTGTTCCCCACTTTTTGTCCTTTATTTCATTTATGTTTTGTCTAGCCTATAAGCTTTCTTTCTTCTAGAGAGAAATCAGGAAGCTATAAAAACCTAAGAGGATATTCCAGGTGGGTTTTCCCAAGATCTCAGCTCTCTCATTAGAATAAACATTTTACAGGTACATCTGCATTTGTCTGTAAAAACCTGTACAGATCAGGGAGAGAGAGTAGAAGAGTCTGAGGTATGCCACAGACCATTATCCATATGTGCTATGACCAGAGAGCACTGCAGAGCCTGGTGGTGAGGCTGAGGGTGAGTGCTGACAACAGAGCCCTCCAACAGCCTGGGTGAAGGCATCAGCTCTCTGGCATCCATAAGCAAAGACATCATGGCCAGTAAGTGTGATGAGCTAATAGAATTCATTACGTACTTAATAAATTTAAAGAAAACATATCATCATACAGTGGTGTCACTCAACATGTCTCTGGCTAAAACAAAATAAGGTTGTTCAAGTTGTTGGGAGTTATATTTCATTCTCTGGATGTTATATTTTTATTAAAATCATTTTCTAAATAGGCTATGTGTTAGATAGATGTCTGTAAGTAATTACATATCTAAGAACATAATGTGTGTGTATTAAGGAAATGGGCACATGACCATAATGGGTTTCTACTCCCACATTAGTTTTGGGCTAAGAAAAATTAATCATATGGAAATAGCTCAGGATATTTTAAAAGCATCTTCCTTTTGGCATTTTTTTCCCTTACTATAAGATGGGAAAGGATAAAAGTTATCAAAACCCTAAATGTCTAAAACTTCAAGTTTCCTTATAAATTCAAAAGTTAACATTAGAAATTATATCCATATTGCATTAACCTAATAAGCAAGTTCAAGGCAAATATAAAGTGTCTGTGGCAAATCATTCTGGCTTGAGAATTGGAACAATTATTATATGTATATATATAACAAAAAATCAATATCCTAAAGACATATTTTACCAAGGGTATGAAATTTCATGCTGTGCTTATACCATTTTAAGACATGCTTAGATAATTCAAATGTCCTTTCTTGGAGGAAAGCTCTGTATTGCTAAGAACTGAAACAAAATTACTTGTTCCTAGAGCAGTGGTCTCAGCAGTGAACTCACTTCATTTATCCATCCATGAGGAGATGGTAACTGGCTACTATTTTAGATCAAGTGCCTTTCTTCCATGCAAGACAAGAGCAAGAGCAAGGCAGGCAAGCTCTCGTGGAGTGTAGTGTAGACACAGTGGGGTAGGTGTTTGGTTAAAAAAAAAAAAAACTGGTCATGAAATGCAAATTTGGCTTGGAAAAATGACACAGGACATAGGCTAGAGTGTCTAGGTGAGGCTCATCTGAATGAAGTTGGCAAAAAAGACCCAAGAAACAGTATGGCACTTTTGCTTAGTATACAAAGTTTCAGAATTTTCCTGCTGAAGCTGCCTATTGCTCAATCACATGTGCACAAACCACATGGTGTTCATCTTTTACTTTTAGTGAGCAGGACCTAGTAATTGTTCAAATAATCTTTATGAAATAATAAAATAAAAAGTTTATGTTCAATAACATCTTTCAGAATTTTTTAATCCATGGCTGGGCATATTGGCACATGCCTTTAACCCTAGCACTTGAGAAGCAGAGGTAGGAGGACTTCAGTGAATTCAAGGCCATTCTGAGACTACATAATGAATTCCAGATCAGCCTGTGCTAGAGGGAGACCCTATCTTGAAAAAACAAACAAATGAAAAAGAATATTATAATCAAATAATCAGATATGATCTAACCATCCCAGAGTGAGTGAATGTTTAAGTTATTAATGGCCCAACTATAACATATGACAATAGTATTTAATTAAAAATTATTTTAGTAAAATTATATGTGTGCATGGGGGGTTATGTATGAGATAGAGAGCCCTTTATATTCTATTTCCACTCTAGATACTCTCTCAACTTTACTCCAAGGGATTCTATAGTCTAGTTTACTTATAACAATACTACTTTTTCTTATTTTGCTACAATTATGGTATTATTAGTTAATTCAGGCCTTATCATTCTCAAAATTGCTTTTATGATCCAATGATTCCATTACTAGGTATATATACAAAGGAAATGAAATGATTTAAAAAGATAGACACCTGGATGCTAATGCTTATTCTAGAACTATTTACAGTAACTAAGATATTAAATTAACTAGTAAAGTTAAGAAAAAAAATGTATAATGTAAATATACTAATAGGATGTCATTCAGTGTACACCCAGACCACCATCTTATCTAATCTTGGAAGCAAAGCAGGGTCGAGCCTGGATAGTACTTGGATGGGAAAATGTTATTCAACCTTAAATAAAAATTAAATTCCAGTTATTAGCAGTAAAGTGAATAGGAATGGAAGACATGTTAAGTGAAATATACATCACACACAGAATGAAAGGCATGTGTTAACTTATCATGTGTGGAATTTTTTATGTTGATCTAAATGTAGAGCAGCGATTGCTAGATATAAGAGGGGGTTAAATTGCTCATTAGCATAGATTCAGGAATATATAATAGCCAGTCTGTTGTCATCTGCTTTTTCTGGATTTGTCCAAGAGAAGCAGGTGATTGACAGTAGAAATGGAAGGGGTGAGGGTTCATTCCCTGGTTCTTTCCCTTCAGAGCCAGCTGGCTCTGCATCATTTTACCTACTCAGTAGTCAGCCATCATACCCCTTCTCTACCCTATTCCTAGGAGCCTCTTCATCCTTCTTCTTGCTCAGACTTGCAGGTCCTAGACTCACTTCCGCTTGTGCTGTCCAGTCTAAGTCTCCTACAACCAGTCAACTTCTTTGTTATTTGTTTATGTAACACCCCTTAAATTGTCCCAACATGAGTGTAATAATCTTTGGTTTCTTCTGGGAACTTTGTTGCTTACTAAGTCATCAGAAAGAAACAAAAACAGAATTTGAAAGTAAGTTGTCAAAATAGATGCCATGACTAAGTGTACAGAGCAAAATGATAGGTGATATTTGGCTAAGCATGGTAGCCCATGGCTGTGATCCCAGTATTCAAGAGACAGAGGCAGGAAGTTTATAACTTTAAACCTAGCCTGGACTGCATAGTGAGATTCTATATCTTTAAAAAAAAAAAGTGATATTTGTAAGGGATCTTAGTGTTTTGGTTTGGAATATTTTTAATTTTTGATTCCACAGTGTAATGATGAGCCCTCTGGACTCTGAATATTTTCTATTTGTTTCTATTTAGAGTGAATTTAGTATTGGAGACCTGCTGCAGAGCTGGGTACATATCTATCGAATATGCTAATGAATGATTAGGGTGTCTTTTCCATAGCTGAAGAATTCCAGTTCATAAACTGGATTTAAACTAAAGTATGCTGCTTAATAGCATTTACTCATCTTAACAGGGATTATCATTATTCTTGAAATTCATTCTCTCATCACTATAACAGTCTATATTCATCATTTTGTTTAATACTTACAACTGTGAGGTAAATATTATCAAACACATTTTATCAAGAAAAATATAAAGAAAATAAAACTAAAAGAAATGTTGTAACCTGCTCAAAGCCACTCCAATAATAAGGAGCCAAGCCTACATTGAAATCTAAACCTACACTTTCAGCCTCCACAGGATCTTCCATCCATAAATAAAACAAACATTAACATAGACAAGTTAATTGAAGCCTGACATGAAATGCCTTTGAGAACAGGCTGGTTTTTTTGTTCTAGAAAAAAATTAATTGCCCTTTTGATGATGTAGATATACAGTAAGAAATGATTCTGTACTCCTTGTCTTTTGAGAATGGCCTTGGACAGGGGTCCTCTTAGCAGTGACCACAGAGCTTGGAGATAGGGGAGAAAAACGTATAATCTTGGCACTTATGGTAGAGAGGCCATCCTCCAAATAGTTTGTGTTCTATCCACTAAATAACATTTGTATGTACTACATTCTGTGATAGCCACTTGTCTTTTCCATTAGCCAAAAAAATTCTTAAATTTTATTTTAACTTATTTATTTTCTTTTTTTTTATCTGTTTTCAAATGACTTTTATTTATTTATTTATTTATTTTGGTTTTTTGAGGTAGGGTCTTAGTCTAGCCCAGGCTGACCTGGAATTCACTATGTAGTCTCAGGGTGGCCTCAAACTCACGGTGATCCTCCTACCCCTGCCTCCCCAGTGCTGGGATTAAAGGCATGTGCCACCACGCCCAGCTTATTTTTTTAATTTTTCATTGACAACTTCCATTCTTGTAGACAATATCCCATGGTAATTCTCTCCCTCCCTATCCCCCCACTTTCCCCTCTAAAACTCTACTCTCCATTTTATTTAAATACTATTTGACATTGGAAATATGGGTTTATTAATAATCTGAGGAGTGATGAGATTAGAGATCATATTTTGAAGGGCCTCTACATTGGAGAAATCTATTTTGAAATATTTACAGAAAATAACTTAATGCCTGAGCTTTACTTCAAATTCACATAGGAGGCAGTGGGGGGTTGTGGATTGCTGGTGTGTATATGGGAAATTCTTCCTAATCCAAAAGAATAAAAAGGGACTGGGGAGGTCTCAGTCCTAATTCTCCTTCCAATTATCTCTACTGTTTCCTGGCTCACCCATGCACATGGTCTCTAACACACCCAGGGGAAAAATATAGCTTGTTCCTCACATGAACTCCAGTAGGGTAAGGGTAAGGGGAGCCAGGTGTGGAACACTAGTTCTGCTGAAGGGAACCACTTGCTAGGGGCAGTGAACACCAGAGCCAACGTTGGGTGCAAAAAGACATCCCCAGGGGATTCCTGAGACATGCTGGAAAACAAATCTAGTATGTATTATGGTCAAGATGGGACTTTTTTCATAAAAAGAAAATGAGATCACTATTTTTTTTAAGTTCAATTAAATTCAGTAACTCTAAACAAGAGTGCATGTGTGTGTGTGTGTGTGTGTGTGTGTGCGCGTGCATGTGCGTGTCAGGTATTCACACTTGAGCAGCAAGTGCTTTAGCCCCTGAGCCATCTCCTCAGTCCATGGATCTCTGTTTCCGATCAGTTATGAATGAATGAATATAAGATGCATTTTTTTTCTTGAATTTAAGACTTTATTGTAAAGGAGAAGAGAGAGAAAGAGGACAGAGAAGGAAGAGGGATGTAGAGAGTAAATATGAGACAAAGGAACAAAAAAAATGAGGAAGATAGAGAGGGGAAGATGGGCAAGAGAGAAGGGGATGAATGCATCTGGCACAGGAAAGCCAAAAAGAGATAGAAAGGGCCCAAAGGAGAGAGTTTATGGAGAGAAGTAGAAAAACTGTTATAATCAGGGAGGGGTTTGGGTAATCTGCTGAGGCTTGAGAATTGGCATTTTCTTTACCCAGACCAGAGGCATTAGCTGAATATCTTTAATCTTGACCAATCTTCTAAAATGGTGTATGAAGTTAGTTTCTTTAATTCTTGAGATTCATAATAAGGTTGGCTTATGCAGTTGCTTATCAGCAGTATATACTTACTTTAGTATCTTCTAGTTTTATGGCTTTAATTTTTAAATTTAAATGTTATTACATCTGAAATTTATTTCCAAACTTTAATAACTTGTCTAATTACACTTGTTAATTTTTTCCTTTATTAAGTAAATTGAGGTATTTCCTCTATGGAACTTTATATTACCATACTATATTTTGTCTGTTTCCCTTCCATTTTCCCTTAAATTAGTGAAAATATATCTTGCAAAATACATTTCTGAAATAATTCTGAGGCCAAATTAGCTCAATAACTATTGTATATAATAACCTGTTAGCTGTTCACAAATATATCAGTGCAGGAATTATCTTGAGTAGTCCCAACTGTGACCTTCACACGACTTATCTCCTGGTGTCCCTCAATATGCACCTGTAAATAATAATACCCAGTCTGTAAAGTTTATTGTCTATTCTTGTACCAGTAAAAAACAACCAACAAACAAAAAAACAGTGTTGTTTGGCTAGCTGACATAGTGCTTGAAGGTGTGTGCCGGATGCTTGGGAAGAAAATTTATCAATAATCTTACTCAGAGATGGAGCCTGTAAACTACACATGCAACTAATCAGGCCAAATGTACCCACTGAATCAACTGTGGTATGAGTATTGTGGGAGTTACTAATGGCTGTTTGATTGGATTTGAGGATTCTCTGTGAGAGGGAATTCATGCCTGATACTGAAAACCTAGCCAAAAGCCTATGCCTGGGGAAGTCATAGGAACTAGGAAAGGAGCTTCTACTGTTTGGTTAAATGGATTTATTTTTGCCATCACATTGCCCTCTAAGTACTTATGATTGTGCTATTTTCACTATTCGTCATTGAAGCTTCTTTGTGAAGTTCACAGTGAATACTAGGTAGATGAGTTTTGACTCATCAAATTGCTGAGAATGTGACTGTTGTGTTTAGCACTAAATAAGACATCCATATCATACTCTCCAAGGCTCAGGGAACACTCAGAAAGAAGAGCAGGTGGGGAGATTAGAAGAACCAGAACATATGATATGGCTGTTGTCCTCGTGAATACACAGCAACTGTTATTAGCTGCACTATATTGGGTCCAACAACATTCTATCCTGGTTCATGGAAAGGGCATGGGGTTCCCATCCCTCCTTGAGGAGCTTTTGTCAATTAATGATTACTGAGAGATAAGGAGCCATTTTCTTCGCTGGTGTAGCCATTTGTAAATTGCACATGTTTTGGAAAATAATCTCCTATCCATGCTCATGTAGGAAACCATAATTAAACTCACTGAGTCACATACACACACAAGAAAAAGAAAGACTTCAAAGTAGGAGAGGGACTAGTTGGGAAGAGAAAGGGGTTCAGTGTAAGGGGGACAAGAGAAGGTAATGGAAGAGAATTATGTTCAAAATATATTGTTTGAGACTAGGGAGATTTCTCAGTGGTTAAAGGTGCTTTCTTGCAAAGCCTGCTAGATGGGATTCAATTCCCCAGCACCCATGTAAAGCTGAAGGTGAACGGAACACACATCTGTGATCCCAACATGCTTATGACAATGGGAGGTAGAGCCAGGGAGAATGCAAAGCTTGAGGGCCAGTTAGTTTGACTCTCAATGGCCAGACACAGAACCTCAAAGTTGCCCTCTACCCTTCACATGTTCGCTCTGGCAGATGTACCTGTACACACACATAACTAACTAAATTAATTAAGTAAATTATATAATACATATAACAATGTATTGTATAATTATACATAATTATATTATTATTTTATTTCATATATTATAATTATATTTAATTCTATATTATATATAATTATATAATAATTTACTACCTAATTTACTTAATTTATGTATAAAATGCATAAAATTATCAACAATAAAAAAATAGCTGGGCATGGTGGCACATGCCTTTAATCCCAGCACTTGAGAGGCAGAGGTAGGAGGATTGTTGTGAGTTCAAGGCCATCCTGTGACTACATAGTGAATTCCAAGACAGCCTGAGCAAGAGTGAGACTCCACGTTGAAAAACCAAAAACCAAAAGCAAACAAACAAAATAAGAGTAAAAAATAGGCAAAAATACTATTGCCTTATAGTAAATGTAACTATCTTTCACACTAAGTACCCATCTTGCCTTTCATTTTAAAGGTGGCTTGTTTACTTGGAACATAATTCTGTTTACCAAAAAAAAAAAAATGAAAATTGTGTTACATTCTAAATTTTTCCCTTTAGTATTCTCCTTAGTTTCATAATGACTATCATTAAGTTGGATATAGAATTCACATATTAAGAATGCCAACTCTTATAATCTGAAAACTTCACATTTCATTCAATTTGGTGAATTGTTTTTATCTTGCCTAAATGAGATATTTCCATTTTCCTCAAATAATTTCTGTGTATTTGAACATCTTGTCAATTTAGTTTTAAATAGTTAACATAGAGGCTAGAAATTGTTCCTGCATTTTAGAGGTTTACATCAGGTTAGCTGACCCCTCAGATCTGCATTTAAGATTACCTCTTGACCAGTATACAGGGATATATATGGTCTCATCCTACACCTTGCCATTGCTTTCTCTTCCTTGCTTTACATCCCATCTGTACTTCCATTTCCATACTTAATCCCACTGCCTCATGCACCAAATTATGCCTTCTTGTCTGCTCTTCCTGGAATCCCCTCGCCAGCCTGTCATATCAAGATAGTCCTTATTTATGGGAAATGAATCACTTGAACTCCATACTAATGCTATGGAATATGGTTGTTGGTAGGCAGGCATTAGTCATTGAAGAACAGCCACCACCTCTGGTTTCCCTGGAGACATTAGAAATGGAAACATCTTGGGCTAAGGAAATGGCTTAGTAGTTAAGGCATTTGCCTGTGAAGCCTAAGGACCCTGGTTCCATTCCCCAGGACCCACATAAGCCAGAAGCACAAGGGGGTGCATGCCTCTGGAGTTCATTTGCAATGGCTGGAGGCCCTGGTGTGTCCATTCTCTTTCTCCCTATCTGCCTCTTCCCTCCCCTCAACAAATAAATAAATACTAAGATATTTTTAATAAAATGAATGGAAACATCTCAACCACTGTTACATATTTTGTATAGTTTAGAACGTCATATCTCCCCCCAGGGCCAGTGGTTGAAGCTCAAATTAGAATTTGAGCTTTCCCTAAACCAAAGTCCTGATGCTTCCATATGGTATTTTAAAGCCTCTGGAAGATTGAGAAGTCCCTCCCACATTGCAGTTTCTCTCAGATCCTCCTGCTGATCCTGACTCCTTCTCTGAGCTCTCACTCAGAAAGTATAACTGTGCCTTCCACTTCATTTCTTTCTCTTCTTTGGCTGAAATCCTGTGTTTCCCCTGACTCTTTGTGACCTTTTCTCAATCAAACTTTGCCTTCTTGCCCTTCTTCTGTCCATATTCATCATTCTTCACATCGTGAGATGATGGACTCTGACCCAGAAAACCAGTAACAAAGCTAATTTACTGATATTTTGCCATAATTAAGGACTAAATCTTATTCTGGCAGCAGTGTTTCAGGGCTTCTAGTAAAATAGCAACTGGTAGACAAAATTGTTAGATTTCAAGAGAGCTAGCTGTCTCCTCTCTTGCCTTCTCCACAGCTGCAACATGTGGAACCCCAAAAGAGACATGTTCTGGGGCTGGAGGAATGGCTTAGTGGTTAAGGCATTTGCCTACAAAGCCAAGGGACCCAGTATCGATTCCCCAAGACCCATGTTAGCCAGATGCACAAGGGGCACATGCATCTGGAGTTCATTTGCAATGGCTGGAAGCCCTGGCATGCCCATTCTCTGTCTCTCTCTCCCCTTTTCTCTGTCAAACAAATAAATGAATAAAAATAAAATATTAAAAAAAGAGAGAGATGTTCTGGAATTTTTGAATCTCCAGTGTTATGTAAATTGCTTAAGTTTTATGGCCCCAGGAATGTAGGAGGGAATGCTATCTCCTCTCCTCTATCATCTCACATTACCATACCATGCAAGCCTCCTCCAGTTCCCCCCAAACCTGTTACCTCCCTTTACTCATGATTCTGAAGCCTCTCTACTATACTCACCTAGTGTTATATAAATCTTGTGACCAAGTTGATGTCTGTCTCTGAGTCCTAACTGACAATAATAAACACCAAAAACACTGATTGTGATCATGCATAGTGCTTTTGTGCCTCGGAAAACCTTGCATAGTTTCCATTGTTCCCATTTTCCAAATTGGAAATAGTCTCAAAGAGATTAAATAATTCTCTTAATGGAGTAGAATTCTCCACTTTAGGAATTGCATTTGCCAGCTGAGTGTGACTTAAACACCATCTACTTCCTCTTTCTTACCTCGGAAACCACATACCCGATACCCTGAAACTTCCTGATTTCTCTTTTCACTAGGAACCTATTACAGATAAGAAAGACTTGTCTATGCAACCATCTATTAAGAAATCAGATTTGAAGCAGCATTTCTCCTAACAGTGCAGGTGAGTAGGTGGATGTCCTTGAATAACATGAACATTTGTTGCCCTCCCTGCCCCCTGCCTCATTTAGGCTCGAGTCACACCTTGAGTCACAAGTGTTCAACCTCCATCCCTCACAGAATAGGTCCACTACATATGTGTGGTACCAAGGAAAAGATTTCTTATTTTCCTTCTTCTAAAATTCTCTCTGTTAACTTCTTTCTTATCCTCTGCTCTAAGCTTGGGGACCCCAAGTTTCTAAACTCATTTGGAAATTGAGTTCCGGTGTTAAGGAACTGGTCCTTCCTGTGGATCTTTTTGGAAGGCTCCAACCCCAAGAAACCTGAGATTCACCCTCTAAAAAGGGCCTTTCTTACCAATACCCTCCATGAGATAGTCACACAGTATATTTATGGGCCACCACTGGGAAGAAATCAGAATTCAAATTCAAGCCACCTTGTATAGGGTGTATATGCAGCAGGTTTTTTTCCTCTTTCCCTTTCTTTTTCTCACATCTTATTACAGACTTTAACATTCTTACAATTACTGATCAAGGTAGCAAGCAGCCTTAACAAAGACTTGTCTTAATTAAAGGTTCCCCTTTATGAGGATGGCTTAGTGAAGCCTTTAAGAGGAGAAAGGAGGTAGCTCTGCTTCCAGGCCCTGAAGCATGAAGCAAGGGAGGCCACTATTTCCCTTCATGACAGTACTGATTGCTCTCCCCATCCCCCACGTCTTCTCCTGTACACATGAGCCTGGACAGACTATGGGCTTGCCAGCTATCAGCCAGAATCCACTTGGAGAGAAAAGAGACAGAGAGAGAGAAGAAGAAAAAAAAGTAGTTTTAAAATCAAACCAGATCTATAGGTTTAATCAGACAAGACTATCCTCATAGAAAATTGTCCTCATCTGTGGGGCACTGTTGGGCCCATCTATTCCCAGAATTTGAGATTAAAACTGGCGACTTATCTCAGTACTAATACACTTATTTACTGATATAATCTGGTAACCCAAAATACAGAGGATATAAACAGGGTGGAGAAAGGAATATCAAAAGTTTTAATCATGCCTTTTGTTACCAACATGATGAAAAATTGATAAAAAGATTGGAAAATGAAGTGTACCTTTTCAAGTTAGAAAAGACTCCGATTCTGTTTACATTTTTCTTCCCCCATTGGATGCTATGAGCCAAGGACAGTGAGAAAGCTGCTGCTCCTCCCTACTCCTCTGCTTCCGCTGAGTACAGCTTCAAGAGAGAAATGGGAGTTAGCAGGAGACATATCCTGGTTTGTATCAGCCTGCTACAGTGCATCAGTCCATACTGGAGACAACTGTGACTCTGGGAAAGTTGTATATAGTCAATAGTTACCTAAGGTCACATAGTGTCCCCCCCACTTGCAATTTTATTGTCCTCTGTTCCATGCAAGTTCCTAGGCACATAGTTCTGTAAACCTGACTATAAAAGTGGAGTGGCCCAATTCAGGGTGCTAGAGATGTTTTTGAAGCATAAACTTCCCTCCAGCTAGCCGGCATAATCATAAATTCTTAAGTCCTCCAGTTTTCTCTGGCACTTGGCTTTCTTGCTAAAGTTTTTGCAACATTCTAATCCAAGATTTTAAAAAAAGATTTTTTTTTTTTTTACAAAAATAGATACTCAATGGCTATTAGGAAAAGACCTACATCTCTAACTAATTGGTTAATATAAATTTGTGCCCTGTATGGTGGAGTACATCTTTAGTCCCTTTAGGTGAAGGTACGAGAGCCTGGGGCTACAGAGTGAGGTCCAGGTCAGCCTGGGCTAGCGTGAGACACTACCTTGAAAAACAATGATAACAACATAAGTTAAATTTGTTGCAAAGAAAAATAAAAAGCTTCCAGGACTGTTAGTATGTTTGCCTGTGTTTTACATACAGCTTCTGGTGTTTCAGTAAAATAGGAAGTTATTCAGTAGAATAAAATTAAGTCTTTTTAAAAATATTGTATTGGCAACTTCCATGTATAAAGACAACATAACATGATCATAATCCCCTCAGCTATCTTCCCATTTCCCCTTCCCTTATCCATCCTCCACTGAATCCCTTGTTTTTTCCAACTAGTCTCACTTTTATTTTATTTCATGTCAACATTTTTCTCCCACCTATTCTATAGGTCTTGTGTAGGGCAATATTAGCCACCTCAAGGTCATGAATACCATAGCCATTTAATGTCTGGAAGATAGTGTTGCAAAGCACTCCCTGCTTCTTTTGGATCTTACATTCTTTCTGCCACTTCTTGCCCCAATGATTACTGAGCCTTGAAGGGTGTGATGATACAAATGACTCACTCAGTGAGACTTAGTGTTGAACAAACCACTATCATTTCTTCTTATTACTCTGATGAGTTTTTGAATCTCCTCAGTAGTCACCATCACCTGAAAAGAAAAACTTTTCTAAGCAAAAATGTGTGAAGCATTAATATATGGGCATTAAACATAAGTATTTAGAAGGCAGTTTGATGGGATACAATGTATCCATTAAGCCAGATAACAGAATTGATTCTTACCTAGGATCCAGGACCTCTGCAGCTATAGGTTTTTGATTAGGTTTTCAGTACCAGGCAAGAATTCCCTTCTGTGGAATGGACCTTGGATCCAAAAACAGTTGTTTTCCTCCATAACAGACATTCTACCATTGCACCAGTTGTTGCCTTTAGCCTGGCTGCCCAGCCATAAAGCTTACAGGGTCCACTACTGGTTAACACCATTGCAGGCTCTTTCCAGCATCCTGACAGCTAGTCAACTAGAGAAGTCTCCTAGCTCTGTTCTAAGTCTTTATAGCCTCAAGATCATGTTACTGATAAATTTCTGAAAACTCCCTTCTGTTAGAAATGAAATTGCTTCTTGTTGAGCAAATATATCAAAATAATTGTGAAATAAACTTTCCAAAAACCAGATGATGGACTGAGGAACACTTCTGGGATTGTGGAGAGATGTAATGTTACAGATTCATTGCCAAATTATCTTGTTCTTTTTTTTTTTTTTAGCCCACTTCTGTGTCTGATCTAACATCTTGTGATTATCAGGTGAAATCATTTAGAATGTACTAATAGACCACTAGCTTCCACCAACCCATAAAGTGGATAATGTTTTTGATGTGTTGTTGCGTTCAGTTTGTGAAAATTTTGTTCAGGATATTTGTGTCTAAGTTCATCAGAGAAATAGGCCTATAATTTTCTTTTCTTATAGCAACTCTGTCTGGATTTGGTATTAGGATGATACTAACTTCATTATAGGAGTTGGGACTCTTTCCCTGTTCTCCAATTATGTGGAGCAGTATGAGAAAAATTGGTTTCAGTTCTTCCATGAAAGTTTGATAGAATTAACCTGAGAAGACATCTGATCCTGGACTCTTGTTTTGGGGGAGGTTTTTGATTACCTTTTCAATCTCAATGGGTATAATAGGATTTTTAGGAGATTAATCTGCTCTGAGTTTAGCTTTGGTAGGTAGTATGTCAAAGATACAGAGAAAAAAATTAGTGACATTTTACCATTTTCAATAGCAAAAAAAAAAAAAAAGCAACTTTGGAATAATATTAACTAAGGATGTGAAAGACCTATATAATAAAAGCATAAAAATATTCAAGAAAGAAATTGAGTAGGACTTGAGAAAATGGAAAGACCTCCTATGCTTCTGGATAGGCAGAATTAACAATGTAAAAATGGTAGTCTTACCAAAAGTAATATACAGATTTAATACTATACTAATAAAAATCCCAACATTTTTCTTAACAGAGATTGAAAATATGATCTCAAAATTTATATGGAGGGCTGGAGAGATGGCTTAGCCTAAGGACCCCGATTTGAGGCTTGATTCCCCAGGACCCATGTTAGCCAGATGCACAAGGGGGCGCATGCTTCTGGAGTTCGTTTGCAGTGGCTGGAGGCCCTCGTGTGTCCATTCTCTCTCTCTCTCTCTCTCTCTCTCTCTCTCTCTCTCTCTCTCTCTCTCTCTCTCTCTCTCTCTCTCTCTCTCTCTCTCTCTCTTTCTCTCTCTCTCTGTTGCTCTCAAGTAAATAAATAAAAATAAAAAATTTATATGGAATGGCAGATTCTCCAATGAAGAGTGAAGTTAGCACCAGATAAATGGGAAAACCATTATTATTTTAGAGAGAATTTAATAGGTGTAGGCCCTCTTGTAGCCCAAGATTGGTCAGAGCTTCATATTAGAGAGTGAACTTATTTTTTGGATATGGTTCTGACTTGTTTACTAGTTCCAACTATGGGTTCCATTACACTGAGTGGATCCATTAGCCAATTCAAAAGCAGTTGGTTACCCACTGTAGCAGACAAATCCAGGTTCGCTGAGATAAACTTCCAGACCAGGCATAGTTATATAAGAATTAAAAAATCTATCTTTTTTCAACCCCGTTTTATCAATTATCTTCTGAACTTGCCTCATCTTCTTTATCTCTAGGATGGGGAAAACACTATTTTGACCTGTTTTAGGATAAAACCTAGAGGGAAAAAAAAGAGCCTCAAACTATATTTAAAATCCCCATTTATTTGCCATTCAGTCCTAAGCAGGGAAATGTGACGTACAGGATAAGGCTTGCCTTTTGATCTTCTATATCACTAAACCTCATATACATCACACATGGGTAGAGATGGAAACCTACTTTTTACAAAACTAGATACACCTTGGCCTAACTTAATTGTTTCTTATCTTCTCATGGTAATTGTTTCCACATGTCATCTTGTGTCCTAAGAAAAAGTGAGTAATAAAATTTGTAGATACTACATTTAGATAATTTTAAATATTGCATGGTATCCTTTATTTTTTCCTCAATAAACATTTATTCTCTTGCAAGTCAAAATGCAATGGATGTTGTATAGGCTGCTATTGCCTCAAAGATCATCTTTGGCATGTAAATGAAAACATTTTACATGGCCTCAAAATTTTCATCCTTCACAATTCAAATGGCACGATGGCTTCTTAATCCATCTATGTACACTATAATTGAAAATTTCTCTACATCTTTCAGAATCTACATGGTGTGCTGAATTCTTTTTTTCTTAATTTTTAAAATTTTTATTAGCATTTTCCATGATTATAAAAAAAAATCCCATGGTAATTCCCTCCCTCCCCACCCCCCACACTTTCCCCTTTGAAATTCCATTCTCCATCATATTACCTCCCCATCACAATCATTGTACTTACATATATACAATATCAACCTATTAAGTACCCTCCTCCCTTCCTTTCTCTTCCCTTTATGTCTCCTTTTTAACATACTGGCCTCTGCTACTAAGTATTTTCATTCTCACGCAGAAGCCCAGTCATATGTTTGCATGGTATTCTTGACATATGCCTGTTTTAAAATGTAAATGTTCTATCAGTTATAGATGACAAAACAGAATAAGACCTGCATTATCATGGCAAATAGACATATGATCCAGAGATTTTCATTAATGCTTTAACCAATTATTTGTCTGTTCTGAGTATTGCCTTCCTCTTTACTCAAACTCACCTTCATCAAAACTTAGGAATGAGCAGTCCCAGAACCATGGGACTTAAAATAACATTTGGCCTCTCTTCCTGCACAAATTGAGATGCTTGGCCAATGAGGAGAACTATGAACTGAAGTTCTCAGAAAGATCTGAACCAATGCTAAACTTGCTACCAGGTTGATTGAGTAGTACTGGTGGAGAACAAGAGTGTGTCAGTTTGGGTGCCAAACTTTATCTTGGTTATCTCCCCCCTCTGCCCAAAGAGCCATTTATTGCCTGCCTCTATATGGCTTGTACTTTGTTGCTATTTTTTTATAAATTTTTAAATTTTTAAACAAGAATAATACATGTAGTAACAAGCAGGGAAGAGTGCAGGTGATGGAAAATATTAGTACCAACAAACAAGATTTTTAGAAGTATTTCTCTGGGATCACCATAGTAAATGTCTAGGACATGATGATAATATAAAACTCTGACTACTTCAGCTCAACCTCCAGACAACTGGCCCTCCACTAGTGGAGGAATTGCTGAGCAATTAAGCTGCTCAACTTCAGTATGAAGTGGTTTTGTACAGTCCTGCAGCAGTATAGGAGAGGAGTTAAAGAAGATAACAATATCTTTTAATTAAGCACAGAATCAAATGGTCTGAAACTGAAGCTCACAGTAACACAGGATATAAAGTCCATATATTGACTTCACAGGCCAGGTGGAAGACATGGTTGATTTTCTCCTTTCTCAAGTTTTCTTAAGGCCAAGTAGCTTTGTGTAATGCTAAAATGGCTTCCCTTGCTTATTACTCTATGAAATAATCATGTGTTACTTTAAATGAAGTATTTGGTATTGTGTATATACATGTTTGTGTGTAATCACCTTTTGAAAGAACTATAGTTGATGAACTGAATTCATTTCATATATTATATTATATATATTATATAATATATATATTATATTATATATTATATATTCATTCATATATTAACTTAGTTACATGAAAAATTCACAACTATTAGCTTATACTGGTATGCAGAAAACTACATGGTAATACAAAATGTATATCAAGGGCTAATTATCCATGAAGAACTATGATAATTATGAGAGCTCTTAAATATTTCTGAATTATTAAGTCTGACAGCATAATCCTGCTTTCTGTGTTGTTTAGTCTATTGATACTAGATGCTTAAAGCATAGTAAAATGTGACAGTACAGTAGATGTTAACGCCAGTCTGCAAAATAAGAAAATTACCATGTGCAACATGAAGTACAACATACAGAAGTCAAACACTAGAACTAGTTTTAAACAAAAAGGTTGCTGTACATCTGAAAATTTATTAAACTTCAAACATTTATCTTCTTTCAGCACACAGTGTGGTTTAGAGGATTGTCATTGGCTTCCACCACATCTGGTTGGAGACTGCCTCTTCCTTCACTGTTACTATTTGGTAAAGGCCATATACACAGTGATATAAAAATCCTCCTTCTATAAAATGCCAAGACCATGCTGTGTAACCCTTTTGATAGTTGATGATCAAATATTCATTGGAACAGTCCCACCTGTGAAGACATTATCTTGGAGTCATGGGTCATTTACCATTAAGCTAACATTCAACCCTGGTTCAGTGAGGATGATAAGCTATTTATCTTAAGTATTCAAAAATTTCTACAAAGCAGCATCATAGGTAAGTGAAAGTCATGCACCTGATGACATGTTTAGTTTGGTTAAAATGCTAGCTATAAAAATCAGTAAGTGACACAAGGGGAAAAAATTCATAAGGGCCAATTATGCATGATATACTATAGATGATTACAAGAGCTGATTAATATTTCTGAATTATTAACTCTGACAGTACAATCATTTTTTCTTATGTTGACACCAGATGTTTAATGCAGAATAAAATGTTACTAAAACATTATTTACATATTTGCAGCTACAAACCACAAATTACATGCTACCTATGTGTTAGTATGAAGACATACATGACTCATAAGATGAAACAGATGTCTTAAGAATTTTCACTGGTTTAACATGGGTGAATCCCCTACCGGAAGTATGGATGGGAGGAAATTTTATATGACAAAGAGGATTGCATTTCATCTCTTATATAATAGAGTGTGTCACTTTTATAAATTGCTATTATTAGTTGCAGAGGTGATGTGATAGTATGTATCAGACAGCCCACAGAAACTGTCATTTCAATAGCTATCAAAACCCTGGTCAGTAAAATATTTTAATGAGAATATTAACATTTATTTAGCTCTTATAATACACTGAACACACTACAGGAATTAACTTAATCTTTATAATACCCTTGTGAAGTGGGAGCTATTGATATTCTTTTCTTAAAAATCTTTATTCCTACTAGGGGCTAGACAGGTTGAGCTCCCTGCCCAAGATCACACAGTATTATATGGTATAGATATTAACAGGTATTTGAATCATTGAGATCTTGTTTCTGAAATTACCTTCTTAACACATACACAACACCTTTACTACTGTCAGCCAACTTCCAACAGGCCTGCTATTTTAAAATAAAAAAGTACTGGCTTTAAGTGATAGAGAACTTTTTACTGATAGAAGATGGAGATAAATAGATGCAAAGATGCAGCCATAATTATGGCACACATTTTTGTATGCTTTACTTCTTTAGTGTTTATGCCATATGGCATAAATGTAATATTTCAATTCTATCAATATTCTACAGCTACTGTGCTTAAATAATAATAGGATTTTCATTTTGAAATAACTCAAGCAATCATAGAAATTAATTGCTAGGTAGGACCAAGAAAGTCAGGCTATGGTCACTAGTCTTTATCAGTGGCAATGATGGTTAAATCAGCATTAGTTTATTTGATCTTAAAATAAAAATGAAAATGAAGCTTCAAAGAACTTGACTTTGTTTATGTATGAAGTTCCATGGCTTAGGATCAGTTAATGTTATGTTTTCAAATTTTTAAATCTACTTTTTGACAGAAGTTTTTATTTGTTTTGTTTTGTCTCTCAAGGTAGGGTCTCACTGTAGCTCAGGCTGACCTGGAACTCACTATGTAGTCTCAGGGTGGCCTCAAACTCACTGCCTCTGTTTCCCAAGTGCTGGGATTAAAGGAGTGCCCCACCAGGCCTAGCTATGAGTAACATTTTATCTTGGCAAAACATTTTAAAGGAAAATATTTGTTTGATGTTTATAGGGAGATAGTATGTACAAAAAATTCAATGTAGCTTATATTATCATCACAGCAGTTGTTATGGGAATTTATTCTGCAGAAAAGGATTATCTGTCCAAACAATGACACTATCAGGTGGTGGGAATAGGTAGAGAAGGGAGTGGTGACTTAATCAAGGGAGGGGAAAATGTTTATTGAGAATATTTTCTGTAAAGGTTCCCAACATAGAGACAATATTTCTCTTATAAAGAAATGTCTTCAAATAAAAATGTTAAAATAACAATAAACCAGACCTGAATTCCAAGTGTACTGTGTATGCCATTGGGCAAGGCATCACCACTTTCCAGGATAGTTGCTGGGAATCTCACAAACAAGACTATAGTAACCAGGTGTACAGTGAAGATATCACAACTCCCTGCATCCCTACTATCTTGAGGTTTATATTGTTAATTGTAATCCTGTCAGGTATATTTCAGGAACCATACTGTGATCTCATTGAAATTTCCTAATAACTTTTAAAGATAAAATTTTCAAAATCCACCAATACTGTTTATGTAGCTAATGTAAACACTACGAAGTGTGACTCCTTTGAGAAGTTCACAGTCATGCTCCCAGGTGTGCTTTACTCTTTCTCTAAGCACACCTCCTTTTATTAACCCCTGTCCTTTTATTTAAAGAATTGAAGTCATATAGCATATTTTCCAATAACAGTAGAATTAACTAGAAGTCAATAGCAGATAACTGGAATATCTATAGACATTTGGAAACTAAATACACCTCTTTTTAAAAAACAATAGTTATGGACATAGTGTGTAAACAGCACATGTTAGTACCATCCTTTCCCTCATTCCTGCCCCCACCAAAGAGACGATCCTCATTGGAGATGTACGTCATTCCAATGGGGATTATGGGTCTTGTGCTGTGAGGGCAGCCATCTGTTATGGGGGAGAGGCTATGTCTCTGTGCATAACATCCCAACTTGTGGCTCTAACAATCTTTCTTGCTCCCTCTTTCACAAAATTCCCTGAGCCATGTTGGTTCATTTTAAGTCTACTTCAGTGGTGGGCTCTTAGGAGCCTCTGCATCTCTGGTTTGGTAGGTGTTGAGTGTCCTCAGTGTCTGTCTCCTTCACCTTTGTGATGATATCAGGTTCACTAACAAGGCAGCACTCTTGCTCATTTCCCCCATTCCTCCAGGGTTTCATCTGGGGCCCTGGTGAAGAGTGATGGGTCATTTTTCTCCTCATGTCCCACTTCTGTCTGAAAAAGGAAGCAGATTCTTCAACGGAGAGTGAAGTCATCACAGGTTAAATAAGATAACCATTATTAGTTTAGAGAGAATTAAATGGTTGTAGACACTCTTGTAGCCCAAGATTAGTGGGATCTTGATATTGGAAATCAAACTCATTATCAGGATAGGATTTTGACTTGTTCCAAATATGGGTTCTTTTCAACTGAGCAGATCTGTTATACAATCCAAGAGCAGCTGGTTACCCACCATGACTGTATGCCACTATTGCACCTGCGTGAACATCACGTGAGGTTGTTTGCTTCTGAATAGCTTAGACCTCGAGTTGCTCAGACATATACTGGCCATTTCCCCATAGTAGCTCATATAGCACCTTCTAGCAATAGATGGGCTCTCTGGGGACTGGCTCTCTTCCAGATTCCAGCCATGACTCTCCATATTCCATACCAACAGCATATGGCGTCTTTAGCAGTAGGGTCTTACAATTAACCTCTGGTGGGTAATCAAGTGTTCTGACAGAAGACTGACTTGTTTTAGGAAACCTGTAGGTCTCTCTGATCAACAGCTCATTGTGAGTGTTAACTGTATCTTGGTACTGGGAGTTACAGACCAGTGCCAAGGGAAAAGAAAGAAGAAAAATAAAGAAGATGAATGAATGAAAGAAAGAAAGAAAGGAAAGAAGGAAGAGGAGAAATTTAAGGTTAGGCTTCATCTTACCCTCTCCAGGGCCCTTTGATTCAGGTGCATCCTAGAAGGTCCTGTTGAAAGTTCAACCTTTTAGTCTATCTTCTAGGATCTAGGACTCTATGGAATCAGATACATTTGGGTTCAGTTTTGTGTTCCCCCTCCACCCTTACCCTTACTTCAAGTCCTACCCTCCCTATTGTTTAGGCCTTGAGATGCCTAATAGGTATGCCAGCATTCTGGACTGATCCAGGTTAGGAGCTGCAAATGAGTGAGACCATGTAACAATTGTCTTTCTGAGATTGTGTGAGTCTCTGAGTGTGATCTGTTCCAAGTTCTACCATTTTCCTATAAATTCCCTGTCCTTTAAGGATATGTTAAACATGCCTTTTATTAAGCTCCAATTCTGACTCAAACTGCTTCACCATGAATTTTCTTTTTCTGATGGAGCCAAGAATTGAGCTTTGCCAGAGTGGACGTCTCTAAGAGGTACAGGAACCCCTCACGCTGCTGCAGGTGTCTCCACCTCTACTGCTGCCCACAGAACTTTTGTTCTGTAAACACACTTGAAATCTTGAAAATAGCTTTATTCTCCTACAAGCCAAGGGATTGAGATGTTTGTTGGATGCCATATGGTTTGTACTCTAAGTGGTAGAGGAAACTCACCACATCTTGTGGCCTTATCAAATGTAGATCTCTTAGCCAGGCGTGGTGGCACACACCTTTAATCCCAGCATGCAGGAGGCAGAGGTAGGTGGATCACCATGAGTTTGAGGTCACCCTGAGATTACATAGTGAATTCCAGGTCAGCCTTGGCTAGAGTGAGACCCTACCTTGAACAACAAAAACAAGCAAAAAAATATAGATCTCAACATTTGGCAGATGTCACAGTTTGCATAACAGGAGTTTTTAGATTTGGATGTCTTAGGGTATACAAAAAGACCAGGAAGGGTAAAGTAATTTTTATGAAAGTTTTAAGAATAAAAGAAAAGAATAGGCTTGGGGTATATGAGAATAGCCTTTCTAAGAATAATTTTTTTCGATCTATCTAATAACATACTATGATGCATAACACCCAGGTAAATGGAGGAATGGTATTTTAGAATCCAGCAGAGCTCTGTTTTCTTCAAATTTTCTACAGTTTTTGTAAATTGTACTAAATCATGCATTATTTCACCAGTTGACAAATTTGAGGTTTGGCCAAATATTCAGATGTTTAATCTGTTCTTTTATCTGAGGACTTTTATACATATTATGATTTGAAAAAAAAATATATACATATATATATATATATATATGTATATATGATTGGTTTTTCAAGGTAGGGTCTCACTGTAGCCCAGGCTGACTGGAATTCACTATGGAGTCTCAGGGTGGCCTCAAACTCATGGTAATCCTCCTACCTCTGCCTCCTAGTGCTAGGATTAAAGGCATGTGCCACCATGCCTGGCTGAATATATATATATTTAAGTTTAGAGTTTGAGAGGATAAGTTGTATCAGTTATGTTGGAAGCAAATATAAAATATTTTTGATATTTGCCAGTGAACTTTATCTCAAAGAATTTAAACTTGAAAAGGTTCAAATTATTTAGAAAAATGTTTCATAAATCAAAACCCATAGAAATATATATATATATATATTTATATGTATATTATATTTGTATATATACATATATACATATATAATTTATATATATATATGTATATATGTAAAATTATATAATATATATATATATTATATATATATATAACTGAGTTCTTCAGTTTTCTGAGAAAACCATCTGAGAGTCTCAGCACACTCTTGTCAACTATGAAAAGAATGCAAGGCTCTGACCTCTTCATTCAGGACACCTGCTGGGAGCAATCTGAAGGAGCATGGAGCAATTTTATCTTCCAAGACAAACAGCAATTTTGTTTTCCACTGACTGCTGTCAAGAGATGGGTTTCCCAGGCTCAGTGTTCTTATCTGCAACACATGCCCACTAGTTATGTACCACCAGTGGGAGTCTGTCCATACTGCCTCCAGGACCAGGGCACCATATGAACATAAAGCTCATCCCATTTGATGTGCTGAGATCCATACAGCATTTGTTCTAATCCAAGAGTTTTGTGTCCTCCACCAAAATCTGAGGAATGGTGGTGTTCAATACATTAGCTTTAAGTGGAGAAAAATCAGACTCCCGCGCTTTGATGTTCCTCAGACACCATTCTAAACAAGGCCATATTGTCTTCTACTTGGATGATTGCAATAGCTTCCTCACTGGTTTCTCTGCTTATCTCCTTTGTGATCCATTCTCAAATAATTCTGCTAAATGTCAATCTTGGGATGTCACTGCTATGTAAAACATCTCACTAGAATCTCAGGCTTGAGAGATAGCTCAGTGGCTAAAGGTGCTTATTTGCATGCAACTCTCCAGTACCCACATAAATTGATTCACAATGTAATAAATGCATCTGGAGTTCATTTGCCAAAGCAGGAGGCCTGGCGCACCCATACTCTGTCTTCTGTATCTTTCTATGTCTCTTTCTTTAATATAATTTTTTTGTTTTAATTTTTATTTTATTTACTTACCAGAAAGACAGACACACATACAGGGAGAGAGAGAGAGAGAAAGGAAGCGAGAGGAAGAAGTCGAGAGAAAAAGAGAATGGGCCCACCCAAGCCTCCAGCCACTGCAAACAAACTCTAGATGCATGTGCCATCTTGTGCATCTGGCTCACATGGGTAGTGGGAAATGAACCTGGGTCCTTAGGCTTCACAACAAAGCACTGTGACATCTCTCTAGCCCTTCTCTATCTCTTTCGAATAAATCAACAAAAATATCCCTTCCTTACATAACAGATAATCCAACTCCTACTCCAGATGCAGGCATGATGGCTTGCAAATTCATGGTGGCTGAGACACAGTTGATATAAGCTGGCACTTGTCTGGGAACTCAGATGAATTTGCAATGAACAGCCCATGGTAGCTGGGTTCTGGGAACAGTGTTTTAAAAGCTGCTGTGCTAAGAGCCTGGTGGAAGAAGCTGCCAAGCCTTGCCTGACTTCAGCTGAGGCAAGTACAATATCACTTCTGTTGTCTTCCATTGGGAAAATCAATCAATTGTTGCATCACTCAGATGGAAGGGGGTAGAAACATTAACTCTACCTATTAATGAAGGGCTGGCAAGTGTACCATGTATGATGGAGACATTGATATAGCCATATTTGAAATGTAACATCTCCCACAATGAACTCCAAAGAAGAGTGAATTATGAAACAGAGTAGCACCAGAGAAGCAATTTCCACACAGCAGGAGAAAGGAATACAGGTCCTAATGTTAGCAGTAAAAGTTGTTCCATTGATGAGAATCTTGGGTTTTACTCTGTTACTAGGAAGGTCTAATGTTTTTCTCTTCAGTCTTGAGTCCCTACTAGTTCTTCTCAGAACCATCCATTGCCTAATGACTTCTGTTCTTCCCTCACCAGATCACACATTTAATTCACCCTGATACTCTCAATGGAGAATTCAAGTATTTCTGTACTTGAGAAGTCAAATTAACACATTGGCATCTTGATTTACATATTTGTCTCTTATAACTTTATTCAGTGTTAATCTATTCTAGCTGATCTTATCTATTCTGATTTGCATAAGATCACATGTCAACATACATACCCGGAATCCAGAGTTGCCACTAACAAAGTGCTACCTTGTGAGGTGTCACCCCAGTCAGTAGCCAAATGTTTTTCAACATTGTATTTATCTTACTTTAACCTAAGCATTTAGCACACAGTAGTTTGCTTACAGTGCTTTACAGTGTTTTAGAAAGCAGTCCATTTTATCTATAGAAAAATCTTACCTTTTGTTTTCTGTCTACTCAGAATGGAATACTCATGGTTCCTTCATATTCTACACATCTGACTGAGAGACTTGACTTCTTATACTTTTGCATTAGTAAGTTTTTATACTAGGAGCTATGCACTGCATAACACTCTTTAGATGTGTTATCTCACAAGGACAACCTTTTACAGATAAAGAAATCAGGCCCTGGAGACTTCCGGTTAAGATGGCGGCGTAGGTACCACGCCAAAGCAGCCTAGTGGGAAAAAGACCAAAAAAACTCACCAAAATACACACTTTTACTAAAAAGTGAGGTGTATAGGAAATTAAAGCGGCAGCGGAGAAGTAGAAGAGTTATAGAGCATCCAGAGCCCGCACAGGTGGGAAAAGTGGCTCTGGCAGCTCAGCCAACCGCCGCGGCTGCGGCGCAGCAGAAAACCGCCAGACTCGGCTCCAGCCGCAGGAAAAGCCAGGTGCAGGATTTTCCCCTCACACCGCGCTCTCCGCAACTCAGGAAACGTGAGGGGAGAGCGGCAGCGAGCAATGGAGGAGCAGACCGCGAGGTAGAAGAACACGTGGAACAGCGAGACAACCAGAGCAGCCACGGCTCCCTCCCCTCCCCCACCGCCTGAGCCCAGCTCCAGCGAACAGAGCAGAGGCCCGGGACCCGGCCACGTCAACTTGGGCTGACAACGGGACCCAAGCAGGAGCAGAGTTCGGGAGCAACTTCAGCGGCTCCAGCACCGGTACCAGCGGCCCCAGCAACAGCAGACCCAGGAGCGGCAGCAGCGGCAGATCCCACAGCAGCAGCTTCAGGGGGAGCAGCGGCAGTGGACACAGCAGCAGCGGCTCAGTTTGCCCCGTAGGAAAAGCAAGTGCCCAGCTCCAGAAATCAGAACAGCAGCCCGACGACCAAGGCAGCAACTTGACTGAGACCAAAATCACCCAAGGTAACTGGGATTGCACAAGGGAAGGGTCTCACTTGGTCACAAGCTGACTTGGATCCCTCAACAGACCAGAAATCTAAACCTCTTTGTTGATAGAGGATCTGGTCATTATAATAACTACTCTTGCATACATACTCGGGGCTGTTTTTGATTGAATGTGTACAGTATTTAGTTAAATTTTAGAATCTACCTGTATTTTATTCCATTCAGCCTGCTTGAATACTCCTATAGCAGGGAAACTCAACCCCTAAGGACATCTTTGTAGATACTCTGAGAGTCTTAAGAGCCACACCTAATACCTTAAGGTCCTACCCTGAAAATATATTACATCAAATCAATTGATACAGCTAAGAATACACAGCTAGCTAGAAAATCCAAGCATTAACTTAATCCAAGATGCAAAAATATATACATTATAACACAAGAAACACTAAAAAGCAAGACGATATAAATCCACCCAAAAGTATTAATGCATCAGAAATGTCCTCCAGTGAGAAAGAGTTAGAGGAAATGCCTGAGAAAGAGTTCAAAAGAATAATTATAAATATGTTCAAAGAGGTCAAAGAACACATGAAAACAATCAAAGAAGAAATCAAAGAGGAAATCAAAGAGGAAATCAAAGGAATCAAAGAAGAGGCAGGACACCAATTTAATGAAATAAAGAAGGCAATACAAGACATAAATAGGGAAATAGAAATAATAAAGAAAAACCAGTCAGAATTACTAGCAATGAAGAACACAGTTAATGAAATAAAAAACTCTGTAGAAAATCTCACCAGTAGGATGGATGAGGGAGAGGACAGAATATCTAAGCTAGAAGACCAGGTGGCAGACCTAATGCAGTCCAACAAAGAGAAAGACAAACTTATAGAAAAGTATGAGTGGGAATTTCAAGATATTCGGGACACTATGAAAAGATCCAATATAAGAATTCAGGGCATAGTAGAAGGAGAAGAACTCCACTCCAGAGGCATAGTAGGCATCTTCAACAAAATCATAGAGGAAAATTTCCCCCAAATTGGGAAAGAGGTGCCAATACAGATACAGGAAGCCTTTAGAACCCCAGCCAGACAAAACCCAGAAAGAACCTCCCCTCGCCATATTATAATCAAACTTCCAAACACACACACCAAAGAAAAATTATTGAAAGCAGTTAGAGAGAAAAATCAAGTTACCTACAAAAGCAAGCCCATCAGGATTACAGCAGATTATTCAACACAAACTTTTAAAGCCAGAAGGGCTTGGAGTGATATATTCCAAGTTCTGAAAGATAACAACTGTCAACCAAGGTTACTTTATCCTGCAAAGTTATCCATTCAAATAGATGGAGAAATAAAGACATTCCATGACAAAAGCAGGTTAAAGGAGTATTTGAAGACAAAACCAGCTCCACAGAAAATACTTGATAGAATCCTCCATGCTGAACAAAAGGAAAAGCACACATATAAGGAACATAGAAAAAACAAGCTATACTCAAATACCAGTTAACAGAAGAGAGCACAGGTAGAACCAGAAACACACACACACAAAAAAATGGCAAACATAAATACACACCTTTCAATAATATCTCTTAATATCAACGGTCTCAATGCCCCAACGAAAAGACATAGATTTGCAGACTGGGTTAAAAAGCAGGATCCTACAATTTGTTGTCTCCAAGAAACTCACCTTTCTACAAAGGATAGACATTATCTTAGGGTGAAAGGTTGGAAGACGGTGTTTCAAGCAAATGGGCCTAGAAAACAAGCAGGGGTTGCTATCTTAATATCAGACAGGGTAGACTTTAGTCCGACATTAGTCAAGAAAGATAAGGAAGGTCACTTTATATTGATTAAGGGCACACTCCAACAGGAGGACATTACAATCCTAAACATATATGCACCTAACATGGGGGCTCCCAAATTTGTCAAACAAACACTATTAGAACTAAGGTCACAGATAACACCAAACACAGTGGTGGTGGGTGACTTTAACACCCCACTCTCATCAATTGACAGGTCATCCAGGGAAAGAATAAACAGAGAGGCATCTGGACAAAATGAGGTCATAGAAGGAATGGACCTAACAGATATATACAGGACATTTCATCCAAAGGCTTCAGAATATACATTCTTTTCAGCAGCACATGGAACATTCTCTAAAATAGACCATATATTAGGACACAAAGCAAATCTTAACAAATTCAGGAAAATTGAAATAATTCCTTGCATTCTATCTGACCACAATGGAATTAAACTACAAATCAGTAGCAAGAAAGGCTATAGAGCATACACAAAATCATGGAAACTAAACAATACACTACTAAATGATGAGTGGGTCAATGAAGAAATCAAAAAGGAAATCAAAAAACTTATAGAGTCAAATGATAATGAGAACACAACATACCAAAATCTCTGGGACACAATGAAGGCAGTTCTAAGAGGTAAATTTATAGCCTTAAGTGCCTATATTAAGAAATTAGAAAGGTCGCAAGTAAATGACCTAATGCTTCGCCTTAAAGCCTTGGAAAAAGAACAAGGCAAACCAAAAATCAGTAGACGGGAAGAAATAATAAAGATTAGGGCAGAAATTAATGAAATAGAAACAAAAAGAACAATCCAAAGAATTAATGAAACCAAGAGTTGGTTCTTTGAAAGGATAAACAAGATTGATAAACCCTTAGCAAATCTGACCAAAAGAAAGAGAGAAGAGACACAAATTAATAAAATCAGAGATGAACAAGGTAATATCACAACAGATTCCAGAGAAATTCAAAAAATCATAGGGACATACTATAAAAGCATATACTCCACAAAATATGAAAATCTGAAAGAAATGGATGATTTCCTTGATCTATATGACCTACCTAAATTAAACCAAAATGAGATTAATCACTTAAATAGACCTATAACAAACATGATGATCTGAGTAGTTATCAATAATCTCCCAACTAAAAAAAGCCCAGGCCCAGATGGATTCACTGCTGAATTTTACCAGACTTTTAAAGAAGAGCTAACACCATTGCTTCTTAAGCTTTTCCAGGAAATAGAAAAAGAAGGAATTCTACCAAACTCCTTCTATGAGGCCAGCATCACCCTGATACCAAAACCAGGCAAAGATAGAACAAAAAAAGAAAATTACAGACCAATCTCCCTCATGAACATAGATGCAAAAATTCTCAACAAAATATTGGCAAACAGAATGCACGAATATATCAAAAAGATCATTCACCCTGACCAAGTAGGCTTTATCCCAGAGATGCAGGGATGGTTCAACATACGCAAATCTATAAATGTAATACAGTACATAAATGGGTTGAAGGACAAAAATCACATGATCATCTCATTAGATGCAGAGAAAGCATTTGACAAAATCCAACATCCCTTCATGATAAAAGTCCTACAGAGACTGGGAATAGAAGGAACATATCTCAATATAATAAAGGCTATTTATGACAAGCCTAAAGCCAACATATTACTAAATGGGGAAAAACTGGAAGCTTTTCCACTGAAATCAGGAACAAGACAAGGGTGTCCACTGTCCCCACTTCTATTTAATATAGTTTTGGAAGTCTTAGCCATAGCAATAAGGCAAGAGACACACATAAAAGGGATACAAATTGGAAAGGAAGAAATCAAGTTATCATTATTTGCAGATGACGTGATTCTATACATAAAGGACCCTAGAGACTCTACTAGCAAGCTGTTAGAGCTGATCAAAACCTATAGCAATGTAGCAGGATACAAAATAAATACACAGAAATCAGTAGCCTTCATATATGCTAACAACAAACACACAGAGGATGAAATCAGAGAATCACTCCCATTCACAATTGCATCAAATAAAATAAAATACCTTGGAATAAACCTAACCAAGGAAGTAAAGAATCTATACAATGAGAACTTTAAAACACTCAAGCGAGAAATTGCAGAAGACACTAGAAAGTGGAGAAATATCCCTTGTTCCTGGATTGGAAGAATCAATATCGTGAAAATGGCAATCTTACCTAAAGCAATCTACACATTTAATGCAATCCCTATCAAAATTCCAAAGGCTTTCTTCATGGAAATAGAAAAAACAATCCAAAAATTCATTTGGAATCACAAAAAACCTCGAATATCTAAAATAATAAAATAAATAAAATAAAATAACAAAAAAGAGGCTGGTGGTATCACCATACCTGATTTTAACCTATACTACAGAGCCATAGTAACAAAAACAGCATGGTACTGGCACAAAAACAGACATGTAGATCAGTGGAACAGAATAGAGGACCCAGATGTAAGCCCAAGTAGCTATAGCCACCTGATATTCGATAAAAATGCCAAAAATACTCATTGGAGAAGAGACAGCCTCTTCAGCAAATGGTGTTTTGAAAACTGGATAAATATCTGCAGAAGGATGAAAATAGATTCTTCTCTCTCGCCATGCACAAGAATTAAGTCCAAATGGATTAAAGACCTTAACATCAGACCGGAAACTCTGAAACTGCTAGAGGAAAAAGTAGGGGAAACCCTTCAACATATTGGTCTTGGCAAAGACTTTCTGAATACAACCCCAATTGCTCAGGCAATAAAACCACAGATTAACCACTGGGACCTAATGAAATTACAAAGATTTTGCACCGCAAAGGACACAGTGAAAAAAGCAAAGAGGCAACCTACAGAATGGGAAAAAATCTTCGCCAGCTATATATCTGATAGAGGATTAATATCTAGGATATACAAAGAACTCAAAAGTTAAATAATAAGGAATCAAACAAGCCAATCAAAAAATGAGCTATGGAGCTAAATAGAGAGTTCTCAAAGGAAGAAATACGAATGGCATATAAGCATCTAAAAAAATGTTCTACGTCACTAGTCATCAGGGAAATGCAGATTAAAACTACATTGAGATTCCATCTCACTCCTGTCAGATTGGCCACCATCATTAAAACAAATGATCATAAATGTTGGCGGGGATGTGGAAAAAAAGGAACCCTTCTTCACTGCTGGTGGGAATGCAATCTGGTCCAGCCATTGTGGAAAACAGTGTAGAGGTTCCTAAAACAGCTAGAGATTGATCTACCATATGACCCAGCTATAGCACTCCTAGGCATATATCCAAAGGACTCATCTCATTTCCTTAGAAGTACATGCTCAACCATGTTTATTGCTGCTCAATTTATAATAGCTGGGAAATGGAACCAGCCTAGATGTCCCTCAACAGATGAGTGGATAATAAAGATGTGGTTCATTTATACAATGGAGTTCTACTCAGCGGTAAAGAAAAATGAAGTTATGAAATTTGCAGAAAAATGGATGGACCTGGAAAGTATTATACTAAGTCAGGTAACCCAGGCCCAGAAAGCCAAGCGCCACATGTTCTCTCTCATATGTGGATCCTAACTACAGATAACTGGGCTTTCGTGTGAGAATGAAAATACTTAGTAGCAGAGGCCAGTAAATTGCAAAGGAGACATAAAGGGTGGAGAAAGGAAGGGAGGAGGATACTTAATAGGTTGTTATTGTATATATGTAATTACAATGATTGTAATGGGGAGGTAATATGATGGAGAATGGAATTTCAAATGGGAAAGTGTGAGGGTGGGGAGGGAGGGAATTACCATGGGATATATTTTATAATCATGGAAAATGTTAATAAAAATTAAAAAAAAAAAAAAAAGAAATCAGGCCCTTGGGCAGGAGGATCAGAAGCTCAAGACCAGCTTGGGGTTCATGAGAACTTGTCCCAACACAACCAAAAGAAAGAAAAACTTGGTTAGATGTTTTTTGTTTTTTTTTTTAACCTATAAACTTAGTGTTAACATTTACTACAATTTTTCCTTTTATATGTTGTTATATACCATATGCATTTACTAATATGATACAGATTTTAAATTATAGCTGACAACTTTTCAGTTAGCAAAATAATTACTTAAAATGTTCAAACATTAGTTATACCAATAATCCTTGGAGTGCTCATGTTTTACTTTATCAGGGATGCACAAAGGATGCTTACGCAAGACTCTATGAGGTTCAAATACACAGTACAGAAAGACATAATTTTCACTGTTATACATTTGCCTAAATCTACATAGAAACATTGTGATTCAAAATTCACTTTGAAAAGGGTTTAAATTGCTTTGTTTAGAAAAACCTTCCTGAATGAAGCAGAAAGAATATAAAAACCACAGGGTAGGAAGGTGAACTGTGGGACAATGTCCTTTGGACATTTACTGGAACATTCATGACGCCACATAGACTCTGGTATTTGCACTGTTCTAAGCTCACAAACATTTTGACAGAGGACAAAAAAGGAAATTACAAAATAGAACTACCTTGAAAGAGAAAGGTCCTCAGTGGATTAGGGTTGGGAAACAAGGGACAAATTGAATAATGTGTTGAATAATGTGTTGGGAACACAACCAAATTATTCATATATTAAAGTTACCAATTAAAAAAAAACATCCTCTTATGCAAGGCATTCCATGTTTTTGTGGAAGTCAGGGGAAAACCCAAGGAAGAAATACAAAAGTTAATTGCTGTTCTTGAGCAAATCTCCTAAACCCCTTTGCAAGAATCAACTTCACAATATAAACAAACAGTCTTTATACCTTCCTTGCCTTAGCCCTTGGCAGGGATTTTCATTCGAGTTCATGAACATGAGTCAGCTTAGCTGGAAACCCTTCTGACTTTATGTTTCAGTGGCCACTCTGGAGAAACAGTGTGGGGTTGGCTTTCTTTTCATGACTGCTGGTCATGTCCTGGGAAACTGGAAAAAGACTATCTTCAGGACACTCCATGAAATTGTGCTGTGTGAAATCTATTTAAAATTGGATCTATTTTACTGAGAACCATTGTGATGTTTTTCACTTCACTATTTAAGGTATAGGACAAAACTTTACCCTAGTTACACTAGCACACTGTTTCATTCTAAACCTGTTATCTACTTAACACATTAATTTCTTTATTCCACAAGGAGTTGTAATTGTTCTTAGTAAATATTCTGGCACTACAGTTCAAATACATACCAATAAATGTTGGGGCAGAACAAAAGGATTTCAGTTGCTTTTTTGTGACAGATTTGAAGAAGCATTATCCTCACCCCTTTGCAAGGAGCCAGGATGTAGAGTGTGGTCAGATATAGGCTCCTGCATGAAGCTCCTCCAAGGTAGCCTCAGCTTCAGAGAGGGGTTTACCAAAGTAGTCCATGCTCAGTGATGCTGAGAGGTAGGGGTGTAAAGGTGAGGGAAGTTCTTGTAGATATCCATAATCTAGCTTTCAATGACTTGACTGAGACTGCAGGTCTTAGATGGTAGACAACCTTCTAGGCTAACATGTCTTTTCTGCATTTCTTAATCCCTATGAAATAATCCCATGCCCAAAACTGTATGTTAGAATCAGCATCTGCAGATGTAGCCTATGGATTAGTTTTTACCTCTTTCTAATTTCACATGACAAGACAATGAAAGGGCATTTCCTGTGACCCTGACACTATGAAATGTAGCTGAGAACCAAGAGGTTAGCAGTCCAATGTCAATGAATTGGAGACTCCCTCTTCCTTGTCTCATTTCTGACTAAAACTAACCTCATAACACCTACTGTCCCAGGCACCAGAGAGACAGGAAGGAGAATGAAGGAGACTTTACCGTGATTAAATATTCCTTTCCTATGTTTTCTTTTGCAGAAAGGAGAAATCCACCTCATATAAACCAATTCAGGTCCAAGACAATCACTCATGGAGGTTTGAGATAGTTGTTTTGGGGCAATTCAGTAGGCAAATGCTTTACTATCTAGCTATATACCCAACAGGTTTGAGGTAATTTTCACAAGGGACTATTCTCATCTCATTCTCCAACTGATCTACTTTTTGTATTTATTTATGCAGGAGAAGACATGGGATGGAAAGAGGTAAAAAAGTGGCATAATTAAACAGTCCATGACATGGATAAATGTCACAAGTCAGGTTGTAAATTGATGACCATGCTTGGACCATCTCAGGAGTCCTTCATCCCATCTAAGTGGCAAGTCACTTGAAGAGGGAAGTAGAGGAGATAAATCCATGGGGTAACCTGCCAGGGCGTGGTGCTAAGAGCAGAGGCCCACCCAGAATATATCTTCTGCTTCAGGATCCAGACAGCAGAGAGACCCTGTCTAGCCTCTTGTGGAAGAACATGCAAGAGCCTCAGAGGAACATGGACATGTAAACACTTCCCACACAGAGGGCCTTGCTGGCCTTGCTACTTCATTCAAAGACAACACAGAGCAGAGCTGCAGATAGTGCCCTGCTTTGTTCTACCCTCAACGCTGGATTAGAGAATTTGGGATGGGTGCAGTAGAGAGGAATGAAGAAAGGGCCTCAGGAGCTGGCTTTTCCCTGCTCCATTGATGACCCTCAAAAGAAGCCTGGGGGACAATGGGGAAAGAAGAGAAAGAAGGAAGGTATAAAACTAACCTAAGTCCAAAGGTTTAAGTTGGACTAAACTGTACTATTTTTTTTTTTTTGCCTCAAAGTTACAAACTAGCTATAAGATTTGGATAGATACCATTTAAATACCTGAAAGAGACAGTTACAACAGGCCATTGTCAGGCAGTGACTAGAGAAAAATTAGGCCACTTACTGTTTATACCTTATTGAATTACCAGCCTTAAATAAAACTGGGTATATTGGTGTACAATAATTATTTAGAACATTTCTTTTCCTTTGTATTGATCTATTACAAAATGGTTGGATTTCCTATCTTATTCTTAGCAATCCCCTTAATGTACAATGATAGGTACTATGGAGAAATAAAAAAAAAATACTTTAGTGTTTTGGGATAAGATTATAACAAAACCAAAGGCACATAAGATTCATTGATGATTTCACATCCATTTTTCAAGTTGTTTAAGAAAAGGATATTGAAATTTAGCTAAAATTAAATGTAATAGACCTTCACTGTCCAGATTAGCTGTAGACGATTGAATCTGCTTGATGCCAGCCTAAGTACCAGAACTCTGTTCTCTTCCCCGCTGCTAATCTCATAGTAACTTTCCTACAACATGAACCAAGCCTGTCACCTGGGCATCATTTACTCTACTTAACCTTCAAGAACTCGCATTTTCAGAATCATCTTTCTGCCTATTGCTTCTCTCACTCCCTTCCAACTCCTCATCGCTTTTGAGCCTCTTTTTCACAGTGGTCCTTGTCTCCTAACTTCTGTCTACATTGTCTGGACCTGTGGCCATGTCAGCACCTGCCCTTCTTAATGAATAGAGAGGAGACAGAACAGACACTGACATGCAGTTGATTTTAGTTGATTTGATGAAGGACTGTAGACAGGGCATGGCTTTTCATCTGAGTAACCTAAAGAAATGTAGCTGTGCCAAGAAAGGAAGGTCTAAATCAAATAAGACACAACTTCGTAAAACATCAAGGGCACTGGAGAGTAACAAAGCATTTGAGCTGACAAGATACTTAAAACATTATGTTTTTATTAGTGCTATTACATTTTCCCCAATTTGGAAGTTAAAGCCTGAAACTTCAAAAAAAAATTAGAATTGTTTAACGGACAGGTTCAAAGCCAGCCACGTGGAGTATAAATGTTGTTCTTTATATCTGGTAGAGATGCTTTGTTGGAATGTTTGGGGGAAGTTAAGGAAGGACTGAGGAAGGGAGAAGACCTTGTGTATAGAACATAGAGGACCCCAAAGGGAAGCACGAGAGAAGCATTTGTAGAGGTATTCATTCTGGCTCTAGGAATCTTGAGTTGAAGACAAGGAGAATGTAATCAACAGAAAGGTATAAAGGAGCTAGCATAGATGGAAGTTGGATGTCTTCCATCACAAAAGACATTTTCCTGGTGCAAAGGATACAATAACCTACCAGTTTCCCCTTGCTCTCATAACATATTACCATAAACCCAGTGGTCTAAAACAATACAAATTATTTTACAGTCATATCATGGCCTAAACTCAATATGTGAGCAGGGTGATCCTTTCTAGAAGTTGATAGAGAGGATCCATTCTTTGGTATTGCCAGCTTCTAGACCTAGTTGCCCACATTCCATATTTATGGCCTCCTTCCATCTCCAAAGTCAGTAAGGATGTGGCCCTATTTTTGTGCATCACTTTCTTTAACCCTCTATCTTTCTCTCTCATAAAGATACTTGGAATTATATTTGTCACACTATGGGCTCTCTCTCACATTAGTGTGCTGGATGCCTTGTGGTGGGGGGTGGCTTGGATCCTTTGGTATCTTGAGATGTCCAGTGGTTCCTGGTGCTGGAGCAGGGGGACTGAAGGCTTGGAAATCTGTCTGAAGTTGTTCTGGATCTGCTCAGCTCATCAGTGTTGCCTTATCCTTCGAGTTTTTGATTTTGCAAGGCTGGTGTGGGTGGGAGAATTCCTTCCTAGTAGTTCTGTTCTTGATGGCTCAGGCAGGGCCTGGTGAATAGAAGCAGTTCCCAGTGGCTGCTGGGTGGAGTGTGATCCTTGCTGATTGTGTGCTTTGTTCACAGCAGATAAAGTCAATGTCAGAGCTAAGAAAACCAGACCAGAGAGACATGGACACTGTGGAAAGGTCAGTGTACCAAAAAGACAGCAGTCCTAAGTGTGTGTATATCAAGTACTAGAACCATATGCACAAACTGATAGACCTGAAAGAGACGAGGAAATTCAACTCATAAGTGGAGACTTTAACACCCCATCACAACTGATTGACGTAGTAGACACTACCATTTAGCTCCACTGAAGAAAGGAATCCATGGTGTTTCTAGGTCATGCCACTGAATAATCAAGAGAGCACTTTCTTTTCAAGGTTCCATGGACATACATGAAGATAGACCATATTATATACCATAGAGCAAATCTCAACAGAATTTTCAAAATTGAATCATGTGGTATGTGTTTTCACGCCACAATAGAATCAAATTAGAAACAGTAGCAGACAGCTGGAAACTAAATAAATTGAAGAAGAGTGCTGACCAAGGACCAGAAAGATTAAGGATTTGAGGGGAATCATGGTTAATTATTAGGTACAAAAATGGGATTAGAAGCTGGGCAGTAAGGTGCATGCCTTCACCTATAATGCCAGCACTTTGAAAGCTATTGCTAGAGGATCATCACAAATTTGAGGCCAGCCTGGTCTACATAGCAAAATTATTTTATAAAAGCAAAACAAAAGAAAAAAAAAGACATGCAGTCTATAGTATTTTATGGTATAAGAAGGTAACTATAGGACTGGAGACATGGCTTAGCAGCTAAGTACTTGCCTGTGAAGCCTAAGGACCCCAGTTCTAGGCTTAATTCCTCAGGACCCATGTTAGCCAGATGCACAAGGGGGCTCATACATCTGGAGTTCACTTGCAGTGGCTGGATGCCCTGGCATGCCCATTTTCTCTCTCTCTCTCTCTCTCTCCCTCTTTCTCTGTGTCTGTCACTCTCAAATAAATAAATAAAAATTTAAAAACAGAAGATAACTATAGTTAATAGCAATTTATAATACATTTTAATTTAATATAGCAGTAATTATATATTTGAAAATAGTGCCAGGTGTGGTGGCATATGCCTTTAATCCTTGGACTTGGGAGGCCAAGATAGGAGGATTGTTGTGAGTTTGAGGTCACCCTGAGACTACATAGTGAATTCCAGGTCAGCCTGGACTAGAGTAAGAGCTACCTCAAAAAAAAAAAAAAAAAAAAAAAAAAAAAAAAAGAAAGAAAGAAAGCGAAAAAAAAGAAGAAAGAAACAAACAATAGAAAATAGCTAAAAGCAAGGATTTTAAAATATAATATTCCCAATACAAACAGATGAGAACTAATTGATATGATATATATGCTAATTACCCTGATTTGTGACTACCGATCATATACATGTATCATCTTGTCATACTGTTCCCTATAAGAATGTGAAACTTTATGGCATTTAAGTTTTTGGATTTTTTTGCATGTGTGTATGGTATGCGTACGTGTGTGGATGTTTATAGGTGTGTGAGTTCACATGAAGAGGCCAGAGGACAGCCTCAGGTGTAATCCACAGGTACATCATGTACCTCTTTATGAGAAAGGATCTTTTGACCAGCCTAGAACTTCACTAGTTAGGTTTAGATGAGCAGGCCAGAAAGCTTTAGGGATCTGCCTTTCTCTGCTTCCCCAGGGCTGGGATTACCTGTCTGCAGCACTATGCTTGGCTTTTCTTACATGGATGCAGGCTATTGAACTGAGATCCTCTTGCTTACAAAATAGGCACTTCATCAACTGAGCTATTTCCCCAGCCCATTAATTAAAACACACACACACACACACACACACACACACACACACACACACACACACACAAAAACCAGCAAAATGGTAACAGGAAAAAAATCTCTAACAAAGGTTAAATAGAGGTTAATTATCCATGAGTAAAAGAGAAATTCTTACTGTCTAAATTAACACCATTAGCTGGGGACCCAAGCTTCAACTGAGGAGCTTGAGGGGACCTGAGTCCCAAGCCGTCTGCTTTTCTTTCTTTCTTTTTTTTTTTTAATATTTTGTGTATTTTTGTTTATTTATTTGAGAGTGACAGAGATAGAAAGAGGCAGTTAGAGAGAGAGAGAGAATAGGCGCTCCAGGGTCTCCAGCCACTACAAACGAACTCCAGACGCGTGCGCCCCCTTGTGCATCTGGCTAACGTGGGTCCTGGGGAAATGAGCCTTGAACCCGGGTCCTTAGGCTTCACAGGCAAGCACTTAACTGCTAAGCCATCTCTCCAGCCCTTCTTTCTTTTTTTTCTTTTCATTTTTTTCTTTTAATGATTTTTTTTTTTTTTTTTGACGTAGGGTCTCACTAGAGGCCAAACTGACCTGCAACTCACTTTGTAGTCCTGTGAGGGCCTAAAACTCATAGCAATCCTCCTATTATTGCCTCCTGAGTGTTGGGATTAAAGGTGTGCATCACCATGACCAGCTGCTTCTCTCTATTCATCTTTTTTCTTTTCTTCCTTATAAGAAAACTAAATAACTTCCTGATAGTCCCAACAATTATGATTTACTTTGAATCATGAAAACTTAGGTATAGAGATTTAGTCTCATTCTTCTACATGTGAATATCCTGTTTTCCCAGCACCATTTATTGAGAGATGCTATCCTTTCTCCATTGTATATTGTTGACATTTGTTAAAAATTAGGTGGCTGTAGCTCTGAGATTTATTTTAGGCTCCTCTCTTCTATCTACTGTTTAAGTGCCAATGCCATGCTATTTTTTGACAATATGGTTTTGTACTGTAACTTGAGATCATATTGTAGTATTATTAGCATGTCCACATATTTATTGCTTTAGGTATTTGGGGATTTTGATTTCATATAAACTTCAGAAATTTTTTCTATTTCTGTGAAAAATTCCACTGGAATTTTGATAGGAGTTAAATTGAATCTGTACACTGCTGTTGACAATATAGCCATTTTCACAATGTTACTTTTTCCAAACCATGAACATAAGAAGCCTTTCCATCATTCAGTGTCCTATTTAGTTTCTTTCCTGTATGTTTCAAAATTTTTGTTTTGGAGGTTTTTCTCTTCCTTGGTTAGGCCGATTCCCAGGTTTTGGGAGCAGGAACTATTGTGAATGGGATTGCTTTCCTGATTTCTCTCTCAGCATGCTTTTATTGTTATATTAAAAACTATTGACTTTTAATGTTAGATTAGTCTGCTACTTTGTTGAAAGTGATTATGGGATAGATGAATTTTCTGGTGGAATCTTTAGGCTCTTCTGAGTATAAGATCATGGTTTCTTCAAATAGAAATCATTTGACTTCTTCCTTTCTTACTAGTACCCCTTTTATCTTATTATCTTGCCTTATTGCTCTTGCTTAATCCCTGTCTAATATGCAGACACTCATATATGACATGAAAATAGAAGAGGGTTTATTTGAGAAGAATATGGAGATTAGTGGGAGGGGGAATAGGAGACAAAAAGAATAATGGGAGTGTATCTTGTCCAATAATCTATTAAAAATAGATCAAAGACCTTAATTTAATACCTGAAACGTGAAAAGTACTGGAGAAAAACATAGAGCAAACACTTCAAGATATTAGATAGGCAAGGGCTTTCTAAAAGAAAACCTCAGGGGCTCAAGAAATAATTCCGAGAATTGACAAGCAAGATTCCATGAAATTCAAAAGCTTCCATTTCCCTATGCACCAGAGAGAAGGGGCAGCCTGCAGAATAGGAGAAAATCCCCACCAGGTATATATTTAACAGGGAATTAACATCTATGATATACAAAGAACTCAGAAAAAATAAAAACCAAAAATAATTCAGTCAGTAAACAAGTAAATGAATGAACATGCATTTCTGAAAAGAAAAAGTAAAAATGGCTAATGAGACATGAAAAAATGTTCAACATCCTTAGCCATTTAGGAAAGCAAATCAAAAACACATTGAATCCCATTGTCAGAATAGCTATCATTAAAATAACAGCAACAAATTCTGGTGATGTGAGAGAAGAGAAACCTTTATGTACTAACTAGTGTTTGGAATGTAAACCAGTATAGACACTATGAAAGTCAGCATGGAAACCCTTCCAAAACTAAACACAGGCCATATGGCCCAGCACTATCATTCCTGTAATATGCTCAAGGAATTGAAATCAACACACTACAGATATGCCTATCCACCCATGTTTACTTGCTCACTGTGGAGCTATCCACAATAGCCTAGATATGGAACTACCTAGATGTTCATCAACAATTAGATAAAGAAATTGTGATTGATATATATGTTTTATTTACCCAGACAGAATAAAGCTACATTATTTGCTGAAGAATTAGCCAGAACTGGACAACAGCAGATTAAACAAAATAAGTCACAACCAGAAAGATGAATACAACATGTTTTCCTTCATATGTGGGATTCGTATATATATAAAACACAAAAATAGAAGAGATACTCCTGTTTGGAAAAAGGAAGGGCAGTATCAAGAGAGGAAACAGGGGACAAGAATGAAATATGGTATGAATATGTTTAAGGTAAAAGATAAATTTGAATAAATGTTATGAAATTTACCACTTTGTACAATAAATATACATTAATAATTTTTAAACAGAAAAACTGAAGTATAAATATTGGCATCCGATTTTTAATTAATTAAAATGATGCTATTTTTGATCAGAACTTAATTCAAATAATATCTAGAAATATCACACTAAACCTGATTAGTATATATAATTAGTGATTAATTTTTAAATAAAATAAAATTAGAAGAAACACAAATGGCAAATAAGTATTTTTAAAAGTCCCCATATCCTTAGCAATCCAGGAAATACAAATTAAAACTAATCTGAGATTTCATATCACCCAAGTAAGAATAGCTGATATTGAGGAAAGAGACAGCACTATGCTGTACTGGGCTGCTCCGGTGGGTAGTGCTGAGGAGGGACCAGGCCCACTGGTTCCTTCCAAAGGGGTTGAGGAAGAGGGTGAACGTAGGACAACTCAGAACCTCACCTAGTCACCAGAGAAAAACCACACTGAGTCGGGAATCTTGTTGAAGCAGGAACTCACTTTATTGTTACAGGTGATTACCTATATAATGTTGAGAATGAAGGCAGGGATTCTAGGATGTGGGGGGAGGTAAGGGCCAATAGTAAACTGTGACTATTTGAAATGGTAATTTCAACTCCTGCATGGAAGTAGCAGGCCAGAAGCCATTAGGTGTCTTGCTGAGTCCTAGCTGGCCAGAAACAGGTCGCCACACTTTAGCTGGGTTAATGAAGTTCCACTAGGCCTCATGTCAGGGCCTCTCAAGGCCCAACATCTCCCCCTTTTGTTTTTGTAAGCATTGTGGAAAACATGGCCCCTGTCTTAGGTTGACCCCCTCTGGGGATCTTACCTGTCAAGGGGTACCATGTATCCAGCTTGTTGAGAATCCACTCCATGACCTGTCTGAGGTTGTCCCAGGCTGTCTGAGATCTTATCCATCATTGGTCAGATGGAGGGTGGAGGAGGGACGCTCATATGAGGACAGCCAGTCATATGAGGAGCTTGACTCCTGAGTAGCGAGCCTGTGATAACGTATTTCGACATGATGAAGTTTTATTGCTTCTAGCCATTGGTGAATAAATTGTGTAATCTTATTAATTACACAAGGCCCAACAGTGAGGATAAGGAGAAGGAGGGGCCCAAGTAGAGGGAGAAGGTAAGGTAAGAAATAAGCATACATAGCGAGTTGTTTTGGAGGTCCTGCCACCACCTCTCCAAGTCTTCCTGGAGCCTCTTAATCTTGTCCTGGATGATTCCCAATTTACTGGCGTAAAAATCAGCATTTTTCTTGTAAAAACAAGCATATGCCTACCTTTTCGGCTGTTAGTAGGTCTAGTCCCCTCCTGTTTTGTAGGACTACCTTAGCCAGGGAATCTAGCTGTTGTTGGAAATAGGTCTCCCTCTGATATAATCAAAAGAGGGAATACGGAGAGCCTCATTTCCAGGAATGATATCTACATCTGGGATTAAGGTGGTTGGGGCACAAAGGCCCATCCAATTGGTAGGCAAAAAGTCATAAGCCATCCCACCTCCACAAACATAAACCATTTCAGAAAGCAGGCAGCGTTCAGCACTGGGCTCAGTTGTGTTAAAAGCACATGAGGAAGGATGAATGTACCCCATGTCTATAATGGAATTATTAGGGGAAGGCAGGGCCCAAATGCAAGTTCCAGAGGAAACCTTGGAGAAAAGTTGGATGGGGATGGGGAAGGTGGCTGAACAATTTTTTAAGGTCGTGTGGGCAACTGTACTGCAAGCAGCCAGGGAGGCCCAGATCAGAGGCAAAGCCAGATCAGGATGAAGACCATTTTAGAAACAGTCCTCAGGGGTGGCACACTCCCTGGAGAAGTGATTGTCAGTGTCCCCTTGTTGGGACAAATATTTTAGGTCTCTCTTGAGGGAAAACACATCCAAACCCTCTCCCTGCTGTGAGGAGCATATCTGATCCTCTCCAGGCCCCAGTCAATAGGTCCCTCCCTCTTACCCAGATAGAACTGTAGGTAACAGATGAGGAGCAATGTTTTTGGAAAGGAGATAATTGTTTATCTTCTTTAGAAAAATTTAAAATATTTAGGGTAAATAATGCCTTTTTTAGTTGGTCGTGTGGGGGTAATGATTCCCGCTTTTGTTTTTGTAATTGAGACTTGAGAGTCTGATTATCCTATCTTTAAGTTTTTAGTTGTAATATGGTATTATAAGCCTTATATATGAGATATAAAAAGTAAATATATCTCATATTTTAAATATCTAATACTTATAAATATCTCACATTTTAAATATTTAACACTTATAAACACAGGCAGAACCTGTCACCAGTCTTGAAAACAGTACCAATTGATTTATAGACTAATTCATTTAACCTAGAAATTTTTAGCACCTGTGTTTGAAAACATCTCTGATTAGTTTAGATACCTGTGTTGGTACAAATTACCCAGAGAACATTGGAAACAGAACCATAGAGTTTAATGATTTTTTTTTAAACCAAATCAGCTAGCTAAATTTTAACATAACCCTTGATAAATCTTTTTGAAAGAAAAAACATTATTTGACAACCCATGATTTTGGATTAAGCTTGATAGTTATTGATTTTATGTACCACAGAAACTCCTATTAACATTAAAAGAATTTTATGTTTTACCCATGACTTAAATTTGATAAAGCTTAAGCAAGCTATCCTAACATATCCCAGGAAGATGAACATTATCATTACTGAAATGAAATCACTTAAACCTAAGTGATTAAACCTAGTTATGTCCATTCAGTAGAATTAGCATAAATAAGACAGAAGCTATTTTTAAAGTTACAATGGCTTTAGGTATGAGTACTTCACCTTTAGAAAATAACCACTTCTATGTGAGCCTTTATCTTAAGAAAAGTTAAAACCTTGATGAAAAGAGGAACCTAATTTACTTTACTGAGAGAGTCTTAAAGCCAGTTTTATAACCCTTAAGTCATAATAAATTAGCATCAGAGTCCTGTTAATGAGTGAGGTCTTTTCATAAGACTCAGTTTCTCCATTGATTAAAACCTTGGCATGCATCAGGTAAACATTAGATTTAATCCAATTGAATGTCTTAATGAAGGGGCCCATCCCCTGATATACACATTAGGTAAGTCTGATGCTTATCTTATGTAAGGAGTTTGTAACCTGGTCAAATACCTTGACTCAGTTGACCTATTTAACATTTTGTCTAGTGAGAAATTTTATCCAACAGATGTGACTTTAGGTGTTTAAAAGAGAAGTACTAAAGAGAAGCTTTATGTTGTACTTTTTTTTTTTTTTTGTCAGAGACAAATGGCCATTTTGTTTCTAGTCAGAGTCTGGGGGACATGTGGCTTAAACTTGTATGGCATCTGAGATAAAGGGGGTTTTATCCATTTTTTTAGAGTCCAGCTTTCCATGAATTTAAGTAGCATATGTTGGAAAGCAAGAGCAAAATGAAATTACAGAGCAGAGAGATAAGCATCCTGACATTTCTTATCCAATTCTGAAGTTGTTTGTTTATACATAAAAATTTACCCATTTGCAAAACACAAGGTGATAGACTCTTGTCTATGTTTAACCTGGTTAAACCTCCAATTACATCTGTGCTCATGACTTGGTGACCCACGTAGCATAGACATCACCTGTGTCTAATGTAAGATGAATTTAGATTAAGACTATGTCCCTATATAAAACTTTTAGAGTATCCTTAAGAGTCTGTAAACAGTTGAAAAATCTCTAACTTTAGTCATGGTGTTTAGGTTTAGCCTGAAAATTCTTTCCTACATATACACATCAGTCCATTATAAATTTAACCTTGGTTAAACTCTCTGTGCCTGGGCTGCAGGATGCAGCCAGCCCTTATGCCAGTAGCCCAGTTCCAACAAAGTCCTCTGCAATCTTTCCTTCCCCTTAGAAAGCTCATAAGCCAAGCCTCGAAGTTCAATGCTGTCTGTACTTAGCATTCTCAGACTGTCATCAGAATAGTCCATAAAACTTGGCTTACCACTCCAGAAGACACCTTCAGTTGTAAGCATCAAGTCCATGCCTATTCCTCCAAAACAAAGGTTCCACAAGATCAACATCCACATGGTCAGGTTCATCTCAGTCCACTCCGTGGTACCAAGTTTTGTATCAGACAGCTTCAGGTTAGCTAAGATAAACTTCCAGACCAGGTACAGTTATAGAGCAAGGGGTATTTATTGAAGCTTATAGAGCCATAGGAAGTTCCATAATGGCAGAAAAAGCTGGCCTGCCTTCATAGGCCCAAGCAGAGAGAAAGAGAGAGAGAGAGGCACAAGCCTAAAGGTCAAAAGCCACACAGTGTGTCCACTAGGGACATATGACCCGTTCAGACACACAAAAGCTGCAGATGCAGCTTGCCAGTGAACCAAAAGTTAAAGGAAAGAGAAAGAGAATGAAGAGATGTCGATAAGCAAGAACAGGTTATAGAAGCAAAGTTTAGTGCATTAAATATTAAGACTGCCTCATAACTTACAAGGGTATGCTCACCCTCACATGTAAACTGATTGACCTCCTCAGCGAGAATGCCTCTCACGGGGTACTAGTCTGCCAGGTTCCCGGAGCCCCACGTTAGGCATCAGATGCTGGGCTCCCCCAGTGGGTAGTGCTGAGGAAGGACCAGGATCCTCCCAAGGGGTTGAGGAAGAGGGTGAACGTTGGACGACTCAGAACCTCTCCTAGTCACCAGAGAAAAACCACACTGAGTCGGGAGTCTTGTTGAAGCAGGAACTCACTTTATTGTTACAGGTGATTGCCTATATAATGTTGAGAATGAAGGCGGGCAATCTAGGATGTGGGGAGAGGTAAGGGCCAATAGTAAACTGTGACTATTGAAATGATAATTCCAACTCCTGCATGGAAGTAGCAGGCAAGAAGCCATTAGGCGTCTTGCTGAGTCCTAGCTGGCCAGAGACAGGTTGCCAAACTTTAGCCAGGCTCAGGAACTTCCTCTAGGCCTCACATCTGGCCCTCTCAAGGCCCAACAATGCCAGTGAGAATGTAGGAAAAAGGAAACCATTATTCACTCTGGTGGAAGTGTACAGCTAGTACAGTCATTGTGGAAATCAGTATGGCAGGTTATAAACATTTAAAAATAGAGCTATCATGCAACCCAGCTGTATCACTCCTAAGTGTATCCCCTCAGGATTTTATATACTACCATTGAGATATTTGCATATCTATGTTAGTTAATTCATTATTTACAATAGCAAGGGTATAGAACCAGCCCAGAGAGCCATCAACAAATCAAGAAAGATACACTCTGCATCATAAGATGTGTTGACACAGGAAACAAACCATGGTTTCAAACATAAGCTCCAAATTGAGGAATACACTATCAGCTCCATGTCAGCTAATTTGTGCAGTCCTCGGATGTCTGAAATGGTCAATAACAGACCACTGTCATATAGTCACACAGATCCAGTCAGAAACCTAAATATTTAACAGAGGACATCAGGGTATAAAACACCACATATCCATGGAGCACAGTTGTAAGGAGCCGTGCAGACGCCATTACAAGATGGCACTGGTTTCTGGTTTCTTCTTGGTCACAGTTGAAGTAAATAAGCACAGTGCGCATGTTCACTTATGCAAGCGACCTGGTGTGGGCAGATGCTAATGAGGTATCCAGGGAGTAACCAATCACTGGCGGTCACATATCCTTTGGTAACCAATCATTAGTGGACATGCAGTCAAGAACCCTATATAACCCGTGGCCTTTCCTGGTTCGAGGTCTTGGCATCTAGCAGCTTGGCAGTCCCCAATAAAGTGTGTACAGAAGAATCCTGATTGTGGCGTCTTCCTTGCTGGCGAGGTGGGCGCGACACACAGTTAAAGGAAGTAAATCGTGTTTAAGGTTGGGTCCCTGGGACTAGCCTTTCTCTTAAACATCAGCTGTTTCCATGGAGCCTTTCTTTCACCCTAGACACATTTAGGACATGATGGTATATGCTACAAATTGCAGGCTCAGAGTGGTCACTGTGCTGATTCTCTATGTGATGTGCTTCACGATGAGAATGGATTTAGATGTGCATCACATAGAAAATGTATGCATTCATGCATATATGAAAAAGAGGGTTGGAGAGATGGCTTAGCAATTAAAGCAGTTATCTGTGAAGCCTAAGGATCCAGGTTTAATTCTCCAGGACCCATGTAAGCCAGATGCACAAGATGGTGGATGCATCTGGAGTTCATTTGCAGTGGCTGGAGGACCTGGCATGCCCATACTCTCTATCTGCCTCTTCTTCTCTTAAATTAGTAAATAAATAAAAAAGAATTTTTTGATCTGAAAAACATAACTCTTAATTATTATAAAGAATTATTACATCACTGGCTCTTGAATAAATGAAATATGAAGATGGTCATGGGTTTTGGATTTTCTCAGGAAAAACTAGACCATGTAGCTATTTATGAGATAGTATATAAAAGAAAAGAGGAGAGAAAGGAAAAAAAAGCAATAGTATAAGGGTTCGAACATTAAATTTTAAGCAAATATAAATTAAATTGTCTTTCTTTTAACTAGATGAATTAATTAGATTCAGGTTTTGGTTCAGCAAAAATTTGTGGTGGAACTTGTTACTTTAAACTCACTTTTCTTTTTCCTTGAAGTGAAAACCCCTTTTTTTTTTCTCTCTCTAAAGAAACTTTATTCCTTGTGTTTATGGCCGTGGCACCTACAACAGCTATACATTCAATTCTAGAGATGGAAGCATGACCCATGCTGCTTCATGAACTACTGACATCTTTAGAGATGTTTAAATTAGAGAGAAGACTCACCTATGCAAGTGTTTTGGGATAGATTATCCAATGACGTTACCTAAGACAGCTAGCCTCAAGTTCTTACATGTCAACCTGGATCTAGCCTTTCCTTTCAATGAGTTAATTCATATTCTTTCGTGGACTTGTTTTCTTAAGTTATTTTGCTTTTAATGAAAGGATTCTAGAATCTTTCTTCATAGATGATAAAACTATCTTTATTCCAAACACTATTATAAATTCCCTGAGTTTATGCCTGGATCAGTACTTCGGCCTTGGTAGGCATTAAGCTATTTGATGAAAGACAGAAATATATGGGTGAATTTAGTATAACAATTCTTAAAAGTATATCTTGTCATTTTGATTTTAAAAAGTAATTTAAATCTTAAATCTAAATAGTTGAGGTAATTTTTATTCAACCAAGAAAATAATAGATGAATGGACCTAACAGATATATACAGGACATTTCATCCAAAGGCTTCAGAATATACATTCTTTTCAGCAGCACATGGAACATTCTCTAAAATAGACCATATATTAGGACACAAAGCAAATCTTAACAAATTCAGGAAAATTGAAATAATTCCTTGCATTCTATCTGACCACAATGGAATTAAACTACAAATCAGTAGCAAGAAAGGCTATAGAGCATACACAAAATCATGGAAACTAAACAATACACTACTAAATGATGAATGGGTCAATGAAGAAATCAAAAAGGAAATCAAAAAATTTATAGAGACAAATGATAATGAGAACACAACATACCAAAACCTCTGGGACACAATGAAGGCAGTTCTAAGAGGTAAATTTATAGCCTTAAATGCCTATATTAAGAACTTAGAAAGGTTGCAAGTAAATGACCTAATGCTTCGCCTTAAAGCCTTGGAAAAAGAACAAGGCAAACCAAAAATCAGTAGACGGGAAGAAATAATAAAGACTAGGGCAGAAATTAATGAAATAGAAACAAAAAGAACAATCCAAAGAATTAATGAAACCAAGAGTTGGTTCTTTGAAAGGATAAACAAGATTGATAAACCCTTAGCAAATCGGACCAAAAGAAAGAGAGAAGAGACACAAATTAATAAAATCAGAGATGAACAAGGTAATATCACAACAGATTCCAGAGAAATTCAAAAAATCATAGGGACATACTATAAAAGCATATACTCCACAAAGTATGACAATCTGAAAGAAATGGATGATTTCCTTGATCTATATGACCTACCTAAATTAAACCAAAATGAGATTAATCACTTAAATGGACGTATAACAAACATGGAGATCCGAACAGTTATCAATAATCTCCCAACTAAAAAAAGCCCAGGCCCGGATGGATTCACTGCTGAATTTTACCAGACTTTTAAGGAAGAGCTAACACCATTGCTTCTTAAGCTTTTCCAGGAAATAGAAAAAGAAGGAATTCTACCAAACTCCTTCTATGAGGCCAGCATCACCCTGATACCAAAACCAGGCAAAGATAGAACAAAAAAAGAAAATTACAGACCAATCTCCCTCATGAACATAGATGCAAAAATTCTCAACAAAATATTGGCAAAGAGAATGCAAGAATATATCAAAAAGATCATTCACCCTGACCAAGTAGGCTTTATCCCAGAGATGCAGGGATGGTTCAACATATGCAAATCTATAAATGTAATACATTACATAAATAGGTTGAAGGACAAAAATCACATGATCATCTCATTAGATGCAGAGAAAGCATTTGACAAAATCCAACATCCCTTCATGATAAAAGTCCTACAGAGACTGGGAATAGAAGGAACATATCTCAATATAATAAAGGCTATTTATGACAAGCCTAAAGCCAACATATTACTAAATGGGGAAAAACTGGAAGCTTTCCCACTAAAATCAGGAACAAGACAAGAGTGTCCACTGTCCCCATTTTTATTTAATATAGTTTTGGAAGTCTTAGTCATAGCAATAAGGCAAGAGACATGCATAAAAGGGATACAAATTGGAAAGGAAGAGATCAAGTTATCATTATTTGCAGATGACATGATTCTATACATAAAGGACCCTAAAGACTCTACTAGCAAACTGTTAGAGCTGATCAAAACCTACAGCAATGTAGCAGGATACAAAATAAATACACAGAAATCAGTAGCCTTCATATATGCTAACAACAAACACACAGAGGATGAAATCAGAGAATCACTCCCGTTCACAATTTCTTCAAAAAAAAAAATAAAGTAACTTGGAATAAACCTAACCAAGGAAGTAAAGAATCTCTACAATGAGAACTTTCAAACACTCAAGCAAGAAATTGCAGAAGACACTAGAAAGTGGAGAAACATCCCTTGTTCCTGGATTGGAAGAATCAATATTGTGAAAATGGCAATCTTACCTAAAGCAATCTACACATTTAATGCAATCCCTATAAAAATTCCAAAGGCTTTCTTCATGGAAATAGAAAAAACAATCCAGAAATTCATTTGGAATCACAAAAAACCTCGAATATCTAAACTATTACTGAGCAACAAAAATGAGGCTGGTGGTATCACCATACCTGATTTTAACCTATACTACAGAGCCATAGTAACAAAAACAGCATGGTACTGGCACAAAAACAGACATGTAGATCAGTGGAACAGAATAGAGGACCCAGATGTAAGCCCAAGTAGCTATAGCCACCTGATATTCGATAAAAATGCCAAAAATACTCATTGGAGAAGAGACAGCCTCTTCAGCAAATGGTGTTTTGAAAACTGGATAAATATCTGCAGAAGGATGAAAATAGATTCTTCTCTCTCGCCATGCACAAGAATTAAGTCCAAATGGATTAAAGACCTTAACATCAGACTGGAAACTCTGAAACTGCTAGAGGAAAAAGCAGGGGAAACCCTTCAACATATTGGTCTTGGTAATGATTTTATGAATACAGCCCCAATTGCTCAGGCAATAAAACCACAGATTAACCACTGGGACCTAATGAAATTACAAAGATTTTGTACCGCAAAGGACACAGTGAAAAAAGCAAAGAGGCAACCTACAGAATGGGAAAAAATCTTCGCCAGCTATATATCTGATAGAGGATTAATATCTAGGATATACAAAGAACTCAAAAAGTTAAATACTAAGGAATCAAACAAGCAAATCAAAAAATGGGCTAAGGAGCTAAATAGAGAGTTCTCAAAGGAAGAAATACGAATGGCATATAAGCATCTAAAAAAATGTTCTACGTCACTAGTCATCAGGGAAATGCAGATTAAAACTACATTGAGATTCCATCTCACTCCTGTCAGATTGGCCACCATCATGAAAACAAATGATTATAAATGTTGGCGGGGATGTGGAAAAAAAGGAACCCTTCTGCACTGCTGGTGGGAATGCAATCTTGTCCAGCCATTGTGGAAATCAGTGTGGAGTTCCTAAAGCAGCTAGAGATTGATCTACCATATGACCCAGCTATAGCGCTCCTAGGCATATATCCAAAGGACTCATCTCATTTCTTTAGAAGTACATGCTCAACCATGTTTATTGCTGCTCAATTTATAATAGCTGGGAAATGGAATCAGCCTAGATGTCCCTCAACAGATGAGTGGATAATGAAGATGTGGCACATTTATACAATGGAGTTTACTCAGCGGTAAAGAAAAATGAAGTTATGAAATTTGCAGAAAAATGGATGGATCTGGAAAGTATTATACTAAGTGAGGTAACCCAGGCCCAGAAAGCCAAGCGCCACATGTTCTCTCTCATATGTGGATCCTAGCTACAGATGACTGGGCTTCTGCATGATAATGAAAATACTTAGTAGCAGAGGCCAGTAAGGTAAAAAGGAGACATAAAGGCTAGAGAAAGGAAGGGAGGAGGATACTTAATAGGTTGATATTGTATATATGTTATTACTATGATTGTAATGGGAAGGTAATATGATGGAGAATGGAATTTCAAATGGGAAAGTGTGGGGGTGGGAAGGGAGGGAATTACCATGGGATATATTTTATAATCATGGAAAATGTTAATAAAAATTAAAAAACAAAAAAGAAAAAAGAAAAAGAAAAAAAATAAAAAATAAAAAATAAATTGAAAAAGTTGCTCATAGTTTCTACTACATGTTTTTCTTACAGAAGTGCAATTCACACTCTATTCTAACTTGTTCTAATTAATGAATGATGTTTAACCTATTTCATCTCATTAATCCATGGACATTATTGGATTATCTACATGAATTATTTTATTTTTTCATAGTCATCAGTGAAATATAATTTATTGCTTTTAATTTTTGAGTACCTATAGTTATATGTCCCTATTAAAATCCATGAAAAATTTTCAAGAACTCTGTAGGCACTCCTAGATTTAAGTAAGTCCACATTAATATCCATAACATTGACTTTTTTAACTAAATTTGATTTACCTGAGAATAGTTTTGTTGTCAAAGTTAATTTGTTCTTCCTTTCTTATTTGTCTATTTCACAACCACATGATTTACATCCTTACAAAAGAAACCGCCATGTCTCTTATCCTGATTTATTCAAGTATCTGAAGGTGTCTTTAAGGAAGTCACTACAAACTTTTAAAGGGCTTTTTCCCCCCTTGTTCATATGTTTGTTCTCTGTTCTCAATAAGGTGAAAGATAAGAAATGGGACATTTTGCATGTACTGAAATATTCTGATACCAGATATGCTTATACTGTTGGGTGAGGAATAATGACAGTTTATTTTAGAAACATATTTCTTCCATTCTCTTAACTCTCATCAGAGAAATCCTTGATACAGAAGGAGACCCTGAGAAGTAAGTGCCAAAGTGAGACAGTAAAAAGTCTTAAGTTATTTTACTTGATGAAGACCCTTAATTATCATTTCTGCCATGGTTTAACTGTGCCTCTGAAAGTTAATGTGTTAGAAACTCAGTCCCCAGTGTAACTAGTGTTGAGAGGTAGACTTGTCAAAAATATTTCTCCTTCTCTTCCCCATTCCTCTTTCCTCTTTGTTTCCTTCCATCCCTCCCTCCTGACCTCTATCTCTTCTTCCCCTTTTCTCCACCTCTGCTTGTATATTCTGCCATGCAATGGTGCAGTAAGAAGACTCACAATAGATGTGGGGACTTTGACCTTAGACCTCCCATCTAGAACTATAAAAAATAAATTCATTATAAAATTAGCCAGTTTTAGGCATTCTGTTATAGAATCACAAAATAAGAGCAAGATATGCTCTGTGTCTTATGACACTATTTCAGAATTTTCTGTCTGAATAAGTTAGCTCAAAAGCTAGTGCCTAGCAATACCTACACAAAACCCTCATAATAGGAGGGAAAGATGATGACATCAAATTAAAAGAGAGACTAATGGAGAGAGGGAGGGGGTATGACAGAGAACAGAGTTATGAAGAGGAAAGTGTGGCAGGGGAGGGAAATACCATGGTTTGTTGTCTGTAAGTATAGAAGTTGTCAATAAAAAAATATACCTAAAGACTTATATGGAGGGGAGAGCAAAAATTACAGAGATGAAGTAGGGGGGTATAATCCAATAGCAAGGACAAGAAGGGTGCCTACACAGAGACAGAAAAGCAGAATTCTGTGCAGATTGTGAGAACTCACAGAGGGGAAGAGGTTGTGAAAAAAGACTGTGGAGGGGTGGATATGAGAAGTTGGTAACATAGAGATGGGATTGCCCAAATATAGTGATGTTGAAGTACAACTAACAAACATAAGCACATGTATATACACATATTAAAATGTGCTTCTCTAATTAAATGACATTTTAGGCTTACTCATCACTCTTTATAAAGTTTCTTTTGTTTAACAATGTGCTGATGGTAATTGTAATCATACCTTAATCCAGATAAAAAGATAATAGGTCTTATGGTAACAGGGACTATAAAATTAATTTCAATTTATATACATATTTTATTGCAGAAAGATATAAAATGTTATCAATAAAAAACCTTCAAGCATAAAAATATATTATGTTAGGATAAAATTTTGTGGGATAAATGGAATGGAAATATGAGTTCAAGGAGAAAATAGAACAATATAAAATTTCTGGTTGTTAAAGAAGAGCTTATTCATGTATTTTTGAAAGTTGATGGTGGTGAGCATAAAATTGCTTGGAGCACATTGTATGGATGCATTGAAAACTAATGATACTACATTTTGTTATCAAATGTCAAGTTAAATCTTCCAGTTAACCCCTCATCTTTTGAACTATTGTAAATTATGGTGAAAAATATTTCTTTGCCACCTTAAAAATGGACAGGAATCAGGCGTGGTGGAGAATATCTTTAATCCCAGAATTTGGAAGGCAGAGGTAGGAGGATTGCCATGAGTTCAAGGCCAGCCTGAGAATACAGAGTGAATTCCAGGTCGGCCTGGGCTAGAGTGATACCCTACCTTGAAAAAACAAAAACAAAACAAAACAACAACAACAACAACAACAAAATGGACAGGAGAATAAAGAGATTTCTCCTCTCACCCAAAGATAAGTGAGGGAGTAAATAAGTACTCATTAAAAGTAGATGTTTTGCCCATATTTAGAGCTAAATAAGTGAAAACTCATAGTAGTGATGAAACTGGGAGGATCTATTTGACTGCAATCATCTCAACTTCTCCTTGCATCCTCACTTGCTCAGTGTGTTCTCTGACCACCGTACTCTCCTTTATTGTAGCTCATCTTTCCAATTCCTGGTCAGCTGGATATGTTGAAGCTGCAAAACAGTCATGAAACATCCAGAAGCTGGACTGGGCTATGAAGGAAAACACTGGGAGAATTTGAAAGTCCCAGCTCTGTGCATCTGCAGCTAAGCAGGTTACCTGCCTTGATGCTAATGGTTCTTTCTCTGATCCTTCAAATTTTTCCTTCTGAATAGTCACTTTCTCAGCTCCTCCCCAAATTTGTAAAGCCTAATTTCCATAGTAAATCTCTTAGTTTCATAATATTCATAATGTTTCTGCTTTGTGGCCAGTATAATTATTGTTACCAAAAGTAATTCCACAGTAGCAGAAGCTGAGTTGTAGGTTTGGAATTGCTTCTGCTAGATATGAAATCATCAATGACTATGTTGTTAGTGGCTAATGCGGCCTGAGTAGTCCATGACATGCTAATCACCCAATAATCACTTAGAACCATGGAACCACCTGAAAAGACTTTTGTTCCAAGTAGTTGAACTATAGAATGATTTAGTGGAAATAAGTAAAGTTACTATGTTTTATGATTAATCTTCAATCAATTTGGTTAGACTTAGACTCATCTACAGGATTGGCAAGATGTATCTACAGGTGGGTTTTTTTTTTTTTTTTGGAGGGGGGGCATTTCCAGATAGGATTATTTGGTAAGAGAGAGGATCTATCCTGAATGTGGTGGAGTCATGCCATGGACAGAGGTCTAAATGGAATAAAAGTAGCAAAAAGAGAAAGACAGAAAAGCCTACTAGTCTCTCTTTGCTTCCTGTTCAACTACAAGTCAAATAGCTATCCTCTTCCTCACATTCCCTTTGTAATAATTTTCTGCTTACATGCATGGGGACAAGCAACCATAGACTGAAACCTTTGTAAATGTGAACTAAAACAAGTACTCTCTCCCTTAATTTGTTTCTGCTAGGTATTTGGTTACAGTGATCAAAAAAAGTAAATGACACACATGGATTTAGTTGCCTGTAAATAAATGGGAGACCATAAGAGTGGAATAGGTAAGATCTTAAAGGCAAAAATAATTTTTAAGAACAAGTAGCTCAGACTCCCAAAGTTCATACCTATTTCGTTATTCTACTTTCTCAGCTGATAACTATGTTACCTGATCTGTTTACTTGAAGGGTAACAAAATACTAATAATCAAGTTTGTTTTTACAGGTAGCACTGTGGGGTATTTTTGTATCACCCAAAAGTGGACAGCTGCAATACCATAGCTCCATTCAAAAATTCTCCTCAAGGGCTGGGGAGATACCTTAGCAGTTTAGGCACTTGTCTGAAAAGCCTGAGGATCCATGTTCAACTCTCCAGATCCCAGGTAAGCCAGATGCAAAAAGGTGAGGCAAACACAAGGTCATACATGCCTACTAGGTGGTGCAATCATCTGGAATTTGGTTGCAGTGGCTGAGGCCCTGGGCATACCACTCTCTCTTTCTCTCAATTTCTCTCTCTATCTAAAATTTTAAAAAGAGCGAAAATAAAAATTCTCCTCTAGAATAGTTGTAAAGACTATTCTTCCAAGTGGACAGAACTTTTGGTAATCTTCTTGGCAGTTTGTTGTACCTAGAAGGAGATTGTCAGCAGTACATATCTATATTGATTCATGAATGTTAGTAGTTTTGTCTTGTGGTTATGTATATAGACAATTATGGTAGGACTTTTTTGTTTGTTTGTTTGTTTGTTTGTTTGTTTTGTTTATCATGGTAGGGTTTCACTCTAGTTCAGGCTGACCTAGAATTCACTATGTAATCTCAGGCTGGCCTCAAACTCACGGCAATCCTCCTACTCTGTCTCCCAAGTGCTGGGATTAAAGGCGCGCACCACCACGCCCAGCATGGAAGGATTTTTGAAAAAGAAATATGTAGACAACCCTCTCTAAACTAGAATAAAATGTAAACATATTTTTGGCCTATGTACATGCTACCTAAGGGACAATCTCAGAAGAGGAGGGCCTTTATAACTAGCTTCTTTCCTCAACTACTTCAGTTCTTGACTAATAGCAATTAATCAATAACAAAATAACTTTGATAGCAGGGCTAGAATTTCTGCAACTTCAAATTGTTCATCTTTCTTTTTAAAAAAATTGATACAATGAATTTCTTAAAATTTATTTGCAAGCAGAAAGAGATATAGAAAAGAGAGAAGAGAAAAGAGAGAGAAGAGAATGAGCACAATAGGGCCTCCAGCCACTGAAAACAAACTCCAGAAGCATGTGCCACTGCATCTGGCTTTATGTGAGTACTGGGGAATCAAAGCCAGGTCTTGAGGCTTTGCAGGCAAATGCTTTAACTGCTAGACTATCTATCCAGCCCATTATTCATCTTTCTATCCATCAAAATGGAGGTTTGCTGTGGCATATAAGTTAATAAATGCACAAAAGACCTTAGATCAGTAAATAGCATCCAATAAATAATTAATGAATATTTAATGATTTTACTTATTTGTCTTCTTTATTTACTAGTGATTTATCTATCCAAGAAATATGGATGTACCAATTACATTGAAGACCTTGTGTGAGGACAGAATAGTGAACTTGATAGTCATTCTTTATTTACAGAAGTTGCCATTCTTATGGAGAGATATTCAGTTCATTATAATGAGTTATTTAGTGACAGTATTATTAAGTGCTAGCAAGATGTATTTCAGTATATTAAATGGGCAAAAACTAGGTAATACTGCCCTAGTCCGGGGAATATGGAATCATTTTCAGAAGTGATGATTAATTTCATTTCAGAAGACAACTCAGAATTTAGCTAACTCTAAGGAGGGGAGGGTATTAGATACAAATGTAAGGATTGTGTGTGAAAGATGAAGAGGCCAGCATCATTCTGGTCAAATAGGAGTCAGTATTAGAGTGTCTTTGGAGTTGACAGGCCTTAGCCTTGTGCCTTAGGCCCAGGTCATTGAAGATTGTACAATCTCAAAGGGTTAAATTTTGCATTTTATCCAAAATTATTGTGATACACTTATAAGGCCTTAAAAGAGTATACCAATATTATTTATATTCACATTTAAAAACATTGACAAGGTTGTCATGTAGAGAACTGATGGATGAGTAGGGAATGATGTCATTTTTGACTAAGGAAATGGCTGTAGAGATGGAAAAGGAGACAATTTTAAGGTGCATTTAACCTAGTATTATGAGTCTGAGGCAAGCATAACTTCTGAGTTTTGGGCATTAGCCATGGGATGGTAATGTCTAAAAAATGGAGCAGATGTGGGAGATGTGGTAGTTAGGGGTTGTTTGACCTGGTTAAGATAAGTACATGTGAAATAGCTATGTGGGCTATTTGAAAGATATGTGATATGGAAGTATTTCTTTGAGATATATGAAGATACCATCTTTAGGAGCTTTTACTTGCTTATAATTTTTAAAACTTGAAGTTTGCCTACTTAGTAGTTACAATGAGAAAAGCTCAGCATCTGGGATTGAGTCTTTTGACACTGGGTGGCCAAACAGAGGAAGAAGCATCTATGAAGAATGAACTAGAGAAGTAAGAGGACATTTAAGAAGCTGAGAGTAATTATCTCAAGGAAGTGATTATGGCCAAAAGGGAAATTTCGTAAAATATGGTCTGAAAACCTACCAATGAATCTTGCATCATGTAGTTAGGTTACTAGAGTTCGCCTGTTAACACGACAGAATTCTATTTCCTCCTGCATTTTTGGCTGCCTGAGTCCAAGGCTCCTAGGCTGCTACTTTGTAAAGCAGTAAATATACTCATATCCCATTTTGTGTTGCATGCAAGCATATGGGTCACACTGCTTTGTACTTTGATAGCATAGAAAAAACAAGCAAAATCAGTCTTTTGTTTTCTTCTTTATTAGCTTTTATTCCAAGGTTCTGTTTCAAGTGGTGAAGGATATGACAGAGAAGAGATAAAGACACAAGAAACTAAAGGGTACTAATATAAAAATGGTCCTTTCTATGAGCATTATGGGTTAGTCAAGTTGCTTAAAGTGTGGTGGGAATAATCATTCTTTAATTCTCCTAATGAATGTCCTCTGAATGAGCTTTTGCAACTCTCATGGTACCAATCTTTTACTTGAGTGTACTCACGGCTGGACTTTTATTTCATGAAGACACTGATAACTCCTTATAGCAAATATGATGTAAGTTATCATGATGAGGCCTCTTATAGATACAATTGAGAAAGTTTCTCTGTAAAATACAAGCCTCACTAAGCCATAAAAAAATACTTCTGTTTTTTATTCCTGTTCAGTTGGCATGTGACTATTGATATGTCTACAAACTGTCCAGTCAAGCTCATTTCTTTAGGAAAATACAAAGGGAAACTCAGTAACATCATTCTCAACATATAATGCTTAGGGTAACATTTTTTTCAGATAAACCATCCATAAGAATATTTATCTTAGTGATCATCACATGGCTGACACTCACTCCGTTGTTGATTTCATTTGTAAAAGTCTGTTTTCTAGGGCTGGAGAGATTGCTCAGCAGTTAAGGCACCTGCCTGATAAGCCTAATGACCTGGGTTTGATTCTCTAGTATCCATGTAAAGCTTGATGCACAAAGTGGCATATGTTTATTGTGGTGGTTTGATTAAGGTATTCCCCATAAAATTAGGTGTCCTGAATGCTAGGTTCCCAGATGAAGGAGATTTGGGAATTAACGTCTCCTGCGGACAATGTATTGTTGGGGCAGGCTAGTGGGTATTCTATCCAGTTTCCCCTTGCCAGTGTTTGGCACACTCTTCTGTTGCTGTTGTCCACCTGATGTTGGTGAGGAGGTGATGTCCACCCTCTGCTGTCGTATTCCATGCCATCAAGGAGTTTCCCCTCTAGTCTGTAAGCCAAAAGAAACCTTTCCCCCTAACAAACTGCTATTGGTCAGGTGTGTTTTGCCAGCAATGTGAACCTGACTGCAACACATTCAGAGTTCCTTTGTAGCAGTTGGATGCCCTGGCATGTCCGTTCTTTCTCTCTTTCTCTCTGTGTGTATGTCTTTCTCTGCTTGAAAACAAATAAAATGTTTTATTTTTATAATCAGTTTTTACATTTTCATTCCTTTAGTAAGCATCTACTGAAAATCTACTAAATGCCACATACTACAATAATCACTGTCTGTTGATGAAAATATAGATGAACAGGCATGGTGCCTGCTGTTAAGGAGGCTACAGAGTACATGAGTGAAGTGAAGATAATATTCAGTTCACTGGATTAGTTAAATGATGTAATGTTCTAGAATGCTTTATCAACTTTGAAAAGTGCTTATTTTCAGATTTTAATTACAAATAGTTTAATATCAGACCAAGAACAAAGGTTATGTTCTGATTCCTGACTGACAGATGCAAGGCGAAGAAGAGGGAGAGTTTCAATAGACATCTTAGTGATTCAGTTGGGATAGAGAATTCTTAGAGCATAGAAGTTGATTTGCTATTGCTAGAGGCAGAGGGGAGGTAGAGGTGAGAAGGCTTCAGTGTTTTTTGTTTTTTTTTTTAATGAGACTGGAAATGAGAAGTTACACATAGGACAGATTTCCAAATGTTTTAGAACTGATAGAGGAGGAGAAAAATACAGGAGAATGGCCATAAAACAGCTAAAGGCAGGAAGAGAAAATTCTGAAAAGCCAAGGGTAGCTTTTGAATCTTTATATATTGAGAAGTTAGACAGTAAAGGGTGGAGAAGCAAAAGAAAAGACACAGCATACCAAGCAATGCAACTCTCTATAAATGCCGAAAGGACCTGTGTTGACATCTGTCCATTCATATATGCTCTGACTAACCAGTTACTGTGATTACAGCATCTTTAGGAATAGACACAGGGGTTAGTACTCTCCCAATTTCCTTAGCATCTAGTTTCATTCCCCAAAGACACAATGATTCATGTTTCTTCTCAAAAAATATTTCAAATTATTATTGTTTATATGATCATATTTTGAATATATTGCATGCTAATTATTCAGATGAAACTTTAAAACAATATTTTATTTATTTACTTATTTGAGAGAGAGAGAATGGGCAGAATGTGGTGGTTTGATTCAGGTGTCCCACATAAACTTAGGTGTTCTGAATGCTAGGTTCCCAGCTGATGGAGATTTGGGGATTAACACCTCTTAGAGACTGTATTTTTGGGGGTGGGCTTAGGGATGTTATAGCTAGTGTCACCTTGCCAGTGTTTGGCACACTCTCCTGTTGCTATTTTCCACCTGATGTTGGCCAGGGGGTGATGTCCATCCTCTGCTCATGCCATCGTTTTCCCTGCCATCATGGAGCTTCCCCCCTCAAGCTTGTAAACCAAAATAAACCTCTTTTTTCCAATAAACTGCTCTGGGTTAGGTGATTTCTACCAGCAATGAGAACCTGACTGCAACACAGGGCCTCCATCCACTGAAAACAAAATCCAAGACACATGTGCCACCTTGTGTATCTGGCATACATGGGTACTAGGGAATCCAACCTGGGTCCTTAGGCTTCTCAGGCAAGCATCTTAACCACTATTCAATCTCCAGCTCCATAAGAAACTTTTTATCTGTATCTGTGAATGCTGTCAGAATTGAAATGTAGTCACCTTGTTAAATCTTACCTAGAACCATAAGTAAGCAAAGATAGGAAATTCTGCAGGAGGGTAAAATTCTAATATATACCTCAGTAATTGCGTTTTACAAAATTCTTTGATAATAGGAACTATTCATGAAAGACTTACTCTCAGACCCACAATGTTATACAAAAGCCACCACATACAACCCCATAAGAATACTTCTGCAAGGGTGGCTGTCCAACAACTGTCTATTTAATCTCAGACTGATACCACCTTTGACACTAATCCTTGTAGCTGAAGGCTATAGTCACAATATGTTATTTAATACTCCTCATTTTGCCTTCCAAAATTCCCATTGTTTCAACCTCTTTGAATATAACCATTAGTTATTATGATGCTTTGCTCTTTGACAGTAAACTTATTGATCGTTAGTGAATCATCCATCCTCCATCTGTTACTTTGGTTGACAATTCTTAGGGAACCACTCCAGCCCAATCCAAAGAAAATGTTGTGAATGAAATGTTCCAGATGAAGAGGTGGTCAGGGACCAGAGTAAAGGGAGTATTTCGCAACAAGTATTCAGGAACAGCTTTGTGCTTTTGATTCTCAGAATTCTGAGTTCATAATCTAATTGGAAAATGAAAAGCCAGTGTATGTCAGAGACAAATAGTATGAGTTTTGGGGCTTGTCATGGAAATCTACGTCAGATTGTGAGAATGAAGTAAGGTTTAGCATGAGGTCATGAATTTATAAACTGGAATATTCAACTCAAGTGTGCATAATCAATGCCAAAGCTGCTAAACAAGAAACAAAATCTCTCCAAGCTTTCCTTGGTTTTGGAGATAAGCAGAGCCATTTATTCCACCATTTTTAAAGCTCCTTCTTAATAATATATTCAGGTGTTACCTCAAATTGTATTTTACATGAAAATAATAAAGTTTAAATGGAGTCACCCTGCTCATTCATTAGCCTTTTGTGACTTATTTAAAGACAAGATTTCATGATGTCCCAGACTTGCCTTAAACTCCCAGCCTTCTTGATTGAACCTCTCATGGGCTGAGATTACAGGTATGCATGAATATATGTAGCCAACATTCTATGTAGTCAGGATTTTTGCGTGTTATTTCTATATGTGTCCTGCACTAAGCTGAGTGCAAGTTCAGCACTGTAAACTGACTTTATAAGACAAAGGAAACAACAGAATTAAGAACAGTTGTTAGCATTATACAGAATAAGAGACTAAGAGGAAGGAATATAATTTAAGATAGTTCTAGTTAGATTTGGTTTCTGCATCTACAATTCCTCATAAGCTATTACATACCAAATTAAACAATCGCTTTTGGGCTTATAGCAGTATCAGTATACCTGGTTGTTACTGCTACTTCAGCTGTAGTTAGAGAGTGGATAGAAGAAGAAAGTCACATGGTTTACATTTATTGAGCAGAAATAATAAATCAATAAATTAATACCTCAGCTGGGTTGAATGTGCCTGGTGAATTCATTTCTACTTGTTTATACATAGGTTTTGCATAAATCTGAGGCAGGTATCTTCATATTGTATTATTAGCTCCATAGTACTCAAAGGCCAGGGAAGGTCAGCTGGGAACATAGAAGCTCAGCTGACTCCATGGACTATCTCAGTAATGGAAAATCGAATAGACAAGGCACCCATACAAACAGTGCCAAGAGTGCCTGAACAAGTATAATGAAGGGTTAAAGGAAGAAAGCCATAGGAGGGCAAGGCAATAGAGTAAAAGAAGGATGACTTCACATCCAGAAACAGGAGTTGAGTAATCATACATATCATTACTAAAATTCTTTTGCAATAGAGTAAAAGAAGGATGACTTCACATCCAGAAACAGGAGTTGAGTAATCATACATATCATTACTAAAATTCTTTTTTTTAAAAAAAAAATTTATTTATTTATTTGAGAGCGACAGACACAGAGAGAAAGACAGATAGAGGGAGAGAGAGAGAATGGGCGAGCCAGGGCTTCCAGCCTCTGCAAACGAACTCTAGATGCGTGCGCCCCCTTGTGCATCTGGCTAACGTGGGACCTGGGGAACCGAGCCTCGAACCGGGGTCCTTAGGCTTCACAGGCAAGAGTTTAACTGCTAAGCAATCTCTCCAGCCCCCTTTTTATCTTGATTTTGTTTTGTAAAAGAGAATTTAGTTTCAGTTTCCCCAGTATGAAATTCTGAATTTTTTTGAGCACTGTGACATTATGCCATAGTAGAAATTTCTACACATGATCTCATGTAAAAAGTTATAGTCCTAAGGTAGGTATGTTGGAGTTCAGCATCAGTGTGAGACACACAGTGAAACCCAGTCTCAGAAAGGAAGGAATGAAGGAAAGGGAAAGAAATATAGAAAAGAAAAAAATTTTTTTAAATGGTAGCTTACAAAAATTTTATGAAATCATGTAATGTTACTTTCAGGCTATGTGTATAAAGAGTATATGTGCCTCTCAGTGCAATTCCCCAAGATATTTCATTACATACATGTGACTATTAAAAAAAATAAGGAAGGGCTGGAGAGATGGCTTAGCGGTTAAGCGCTTGCCTGTGAAGCCTAAGGACCCCGGTTCGAGGCTCGGTTCCCCAGGTCCCACGTTAGCCAGATGCACAAGGGGGCACACGCATCTGGAGTTTGTTTGTAGAGGCTGGAAGCCCTGGCGTGCCCATTCTCTCTCTCTCCCTCTATCTGTCTTTCTCTCTGTGTCTGTCACTCTCAAATAAATAAATAAATAAATTTTAAAAAAATAAGGAAAAACATCCCAAGTTCAAGACACACACTGTCCTAAACAATGAGATAAGGGAGAACAAACCGGTCACAACAGATTTATTTTGAAGATTAAACAGTAGGCATGAAAGAAGCAATCTATTTGCTCTCTTTTTAAAAGAAAATATCTATTTATTTATTTGAGAGAGGGGGAGAGAGAAAGAGACAAATAGAAGATAGATAGAATGGACACACCAGGGCCTCTAGTCACTGCAAATGAACTCTAGACACATGTGCCACCTTGTGCATTTGGCTTACATAGGTATAGGGGAATTGAACCTGGGCCCTTAGGCTTTGTAGGCAAGTGCCTCAACCACTAAGCAATCTCACCAGCCCCTTCTTTACTTCACTTTTTTCTTTCTCTACTTCACAACAGTAACCATATTAATTCTAATAGAGGACAATAGGAAAGCAAAGTTGGTCCACACAGAACTTAAGGTAAGGAGAAAAAAATCACAGAAAGTCATTTTTTGTAGTCAGAAGATTTGGGGTTGATATGATTCAAAACCCAGCCTATATTTATGTCAAAAATTGATATAAATTTTCATCCTTGAGTATTCAACCCCGGTTTTATGATATCAGAAGAATGTGTGGAATTCCTCTTTGACATTTTTCACAATGGTATTTTTTGTTTCCTAACAACTGAGTCCTGTAATCTACCCTTTCCCTCACACATCATTTGCTTTGGAAGAACACACAAGATTGAAGCCATATGTGTGCATGCTTTTATACTCCCTCATTACTACTATAAAATCTCATGTCATCTGGTTTCTTTTCTAGCATTTACCCTGTATTAACCCTTTTTGTCCTCTATATTCCAGGTTTTCAAGATAGGTGGCATTATATTTATTTTTATAGATTCAATGGACCAAGTCTACCACCATGGACATAGTTTATGTTTGACAAATTATTGAAGACTAACTAAGTGTATTTGTATGTTTCAGCCCAGTGTAAGATCTTCAGAGTCTGAGCAGAATTAGGACATCCATATTGAAATGTTAAGATAAAAAGGTCATTTTTCAGGTTGTGGTGAACCTCAAAAGGCTCTTAGCCTCAAAAGAGAAGTCCTGGAAGAAAGCAAGGTTAGAGTTCCTTCCAGCCTTTATCCTACTTTAGGAAGGAGGACCGATGGTATATGGGAAATGGCTAAGTGCTTGAACTCCAGTAGAGAGTGGGAGAGAGAAACAGGATGTTGATTACTTGTATTTGTCAATTTGTTATAATAGAGTACCTGAGTCTAGGTACTTTGTTAATTAAAAAAAAAAAAATTCTTAGCTCAGTTTTAGAAGCTGAAAGTCCAAGATAAGGCAGCCCTATTTTTTGAACCTTCAGTGGGGCCCTGTTGCAGATTGGCATTATGGAGACAATGTATGAGGGAAAGCGAGAAATCACAAGGCAGGTCTGGGAGCCAGAGAGCCAGGATACAGGTTTGCTCTTTCCGAAGTTCCAGAAGATTTAAGGGTAGTGCCTTCAATCTTCAATGTGCTAGTTGACTCTGTTCCATTAGCCTTTATCTCTTAAAGATTTCACTATTACTCTGAAGACCAAGTTTCCAATGTAACAACACCTGAGGGCACCTGAAGGAAGGTCACTTGAGTCTTACTTCACAGACTCCAAAACATCACACTCCTCCCCTTTGGCTCCCTCTCTTGTGACTTCTACTTTTGATTTTGTGTGTCTTCTCAGTGTGTTTCACGATCAGTATTTTCTACAAAGAAATGATATGAAGTATTATCAAATTCTCAAGACATTTCCATATTTGGACCTCCAGAAGCCTTAAAGGCAAGCCACAGCAATTCCACTAGGTTTAGCGGCTGACTGTGGCCTGGTGTGTCCAAGGTACTCAAGACAATACTAACAATCAATGTTAAAAGAAATGTGTCTGACTTCTGAAGGAAACTGGTAGCCAGCCAGAATTACAGAGTTGTTGTACTTTTTTTCCTTCTGATCAGAAGCTGTCATTAAATTACATCTTCCATATGTAAAAAATAAAAAAAAAAATAGGTCCTTTGCAGCAAATAATATTGGATGCAATTCATTGAGGCAGAGTGTGTACCATGATACTGTGAGTTGTGATAAAGTAGTTCTTGTGTTTCAGGCATAGTATGCACTTTTTATAAGAGGAGAAAAGGCCTTTACAAGTAATAGGAAACGTGATTGGACAAAAGCAAACAAGAATTAGAAGCATGGGAGAAGAAAGATTAATTACACCAGCAGAGTTTAGGAATTTTAAAAGAAAGTGATATTTGTATTTGGGCATGGTGGCACACACCTGTCATCCCTGCATTTGAGAGGCTGACACAGGAGGATTGCCGCAAATTGCAGGCCTGTCTCGTCTTAGCGCTGAGTAGTGAGACAGTCTCAGAAAACAAAAACACCAAAAGCACAAAGCATTCCAACCCCCTTCCCCAAGTGAGCTTTGAGTTGAAAGATAGATGTCATTTGAACTTTCAGAAATTGAGAGAGAGAAAGGGGGGAGGGCAATGTTTGAAGACATGGAACTGTGTAAACAAAGGCTTAGTGGGCTGAACTGAAGGACAAAATGGCTTAAGCTTCGCGCATCATGGAGATAGGTTGTGGAGACCGTTTTATTGTAAGTGGAGTAACTGTCACTTGGTCACACAGAGTGCTGGCCATGGTGAAAGCAGGTGTGTGTCAAAGAAGAGAGGCTCAGAGAGCTGTAATGAGGCTACTGTCACAGGGAGAAGATCGTGCCTTATCTGATGGCAAGGACTCCCAGGTTTTAGAATATGATTTGGTTACAACGGGACACTTTCATCCACGGAACCACCAGGGCAAATTCAATCACAGTTTTGTTTTTTTTTTAATACTGCTAAAAACATCACAAGTCTGTAGGAGAAAGTAAACATGTAAAATCCATGTTAGATGAGCGTTCTTCAAGAAAAGGTATTTTTAAAGTTTTTTCCTCTTCTGTCAGTACGACTTGCTCAAGTTGTACTACTGCTTTGGGCCCTTCGGTGGTGGGCGCTTGTCCCATCCCTGGTTTTCTCCGTGGTCTTTTTGGGCTCTGCATCTCAGGCCTTCTGAATCCCTGTCTCAGGCCCAAAAACCTTTGGTACTTAACCGGGTTTCAACATCATAGTGCGAGCACGGGACCTGGGCCCCGAGCGAGGGGCGGCACATTCCTCTGGTAGGCGCCGCAGCCTAGCTCCCGGGGCGATGCGGAGAAGCCCGGGCGAAGGCGCAGCCCCGACCGTCGTGGGGGCGGGGGACACGTGGGGTCCTTGCAGCAGCGCGGGCTCCCCTGTGACTCACCAGCGAAATCCCCCTCCTGCAGGCGCCCTTCCCGGGGAACCCTAACTCCTTCCCTGCGCTTGGCCTTCTTCCTGCCGGAGGAGAGAGCAAGCAGCGCCTTTTCCGGGGCGCGGGGCGGCAGCAGCGGGGGAGGGTCGGGGCCGGCGGGGGAGGGACTCCTCCTCCAACTCTGGGATTCGCCGGGGTACTCGGGGCGGGCTGGCTGCCTCGCTGCTCCGGGACGGACGGACAGACGGACGCAGAGGCGCTCGCGCCCGGCAGCTAGGCGTCCCCGCACCGACCCCGGTCCCCGGCATGGCGCTCGAGCCCCTCGGCCTCCCGGGCCTGCTCCTCGCCCTGCTCCTGCTGCTCGCGGCCGTGTGTCTGCGCAGCAGGCGCTGCAGGTAAGCGCCCCGGCCGCCCGCGCGCGGCCCCCGGAGAAGCCCCCGCCCCCCGCCCCCCGCTGCCCAGCCGCGCTCGACGCGCTCCGCCGCGGCCCCTCCGGTCGTGGGGAGCGAGCGTCCTAACAAAGGCCGGCCATCTCCGCGCAGGAACGTCTGCAGCCCCCAACGGACCCGCGGCTCAGTGCAGGCTGAAAGTCTCGGGGAGGTTTGCCCTGCGCGTTGGGCATCGCGCGCGGCTCCCGCACACGCACATTCAAATTGTGGCTCCATGGCCCCAGAGTTGAGAGCGTGGCAGGTAGAGCATTTTCTCCTAAGTTACGTTCATCTCAAAGAAAAACAAAACAAAAAAAAATGCTAGTGCGTGATTATGAACAGTAAGTAAGCTTAGGTGCTGCCCCGTGCCTCAGTTTACCCAATTATTACTTATCAGGAAAAAAATGAAATGATAATGATTACTTATCGTGGGTTTATTTTTTTTAAAAAAAAACAAGTAAATGAGTTAATGACATTCATGCTTTGGTTGTGTGCACCTCAGTTTACCTGACTATATACATCTTCAGGAAGAAGGAATAGTAGTACTTACCTCTTACGGTATTATTTTTTTGTGTGTGAGAAGTAAGTGAGATAATAGTGTTTATGCTTTTGTACTGTTAACAACCAGTAAAAACTCAGAAGCTCATCACTTTGCCTGACATGAAACGTGGAAGTAGAAGTAGTGAAATTCAAATGCAGTCATTCACTTTTTCTCATTCTTTTACTGTCTTGTCTCTCATACAAGTAGTTTGGTTGACTTTTGAAAAATCAAACAAATTTGGGGGGGGGATTATAATTACTGCTTTAAACATAAATAAATATATATATATATATGTATATATAGTCAATGTGCATTTGTATAAGGAGGCGTGACAAAGGTTTGGGGACAAATATCTGTGGCTAATCTTAGAATGGTCATGAATAAATATTCTGGATAATAGTACTTGCATTTCCTCCCATGCGAATTTTCAGAAAAATTTCTGGAATGTGGCATACTCTCTCATAGCATGCCTTCTCCCATGGTTGCCTTGTTGTTGTACTCAAAATGGTTAGGTCAATTAACTTCAGGAGGTTATGATTCTTGGCAGTGTCAGCCAAAGCCAGTTAAGCTGCTTCTAGGTATGTTTTTTAAAAGAGGCAATAAACAAGAAAGCTGTTGTTTAGTCCCATTTTATATGCAGAGCAGGCACATTCAAGCTGACTAGGTCATTCTGAACCATTGAGAATAATTGGGGTGAGAATGTGGAACTTAAGATAATAGTAAGAAGGTCAAAGGGCAAAGTAAGTTTTATCTCCAGCAATCAGAGACTAGATCTATCTTTATTTGTGTCATTAAAATTTTATTTGGCTGAGATATTCATGTTATCAATTGTCAATTCTTTCATATCTGGAAGGCTGTTTAATGCAAAACTTATAGGCTATTGCATTCTAAGAGTCTGATGCATCGTTTCAGTATGTAAAAGGTGACTTGACTTGCTCCAACCCAGAAAATTGTTTTTTTTTTTTTTTAATTTTAAATCATTACTGTTTCCTATGTTTAGATAACTTATTGTTAAAAGAAAATGCTGTAATGTCACTTCTAAGAGGGGAAATCATAATTAGAATTAGATGTTCTCTTAGATTTGTGTGTGTGTGTGCTGACAGTAATATGTCTGAACATATATATGCTAATAAAAATACTAGGAAAAACACTGTTTCAACTTGTTTTTCTATATTTAAAAAAAATATTTTATAAAAAGTTAAACTCTAGATCTTCTCACTTCTGTGAGAACTCTCTCCCCCTTCTCCGAGGGTCCTCCTCCATGGGGTTGTTGGTATTCTCTCTGTGTGGGGTCATGAAGGCCTTTTATGTGGGGTACTGTGCCTCAGAATAATCCTACCCACCATGGCTCTTACAATATTTTTGCTCCCTCTTCTGCAAGGCTCCCTGAACCATCTTGGTCCTGTTAGCAGTCTGATTTAGTGCTGAGTTTTCTGTGGCCTCTGGGTTTATACTTTGATGGGTTTTGATTGGCTATGTTGTCTGTTGCCATCACCCTGGTGCTGGTTGTTGAGCTAGCAGGGAGAGGTGTATTCCTGTTTCTGCTTCCTCTGCAGTGTCTTCTGTGCCACAGGTAAGGTGTTAGACATGGGATGTCTTGTGGTGGGCTATTGGCTATCTTTTCTTGTGTCGGTGGATCTTGGACCTCCTCAGTTTCTCTGCCATCTGTAAAATGACAGACTCTCCAACCAACAGTGAGAGCAGCTTGGATTAAAGGGGACTTTCATAGTTATTTGAGAGACTTTTTGGTGTTTATGCTCACTCTTGACATCCAGAGAGCAGTGGGAGCTTTTCTCTGGAATCTCTAATTTTCCTGGCCATGGGATGGATACTTACTTGGTTCCCAGCACCAGGTATGAGTTCTCTCTTGAGAGGGTCTGATATCCAATCACAGAGCACTTGGTTACCTGCACAGGTGTGGGATTCCTGGCTTTGTTGGGATCTATAAAGAACTTAAAAAACTAAGGAACAACAACCACCACAACAAAAATCCAATAAAAAATGTGGTAGAGAAAAAAAATGTGGTAGAGAAATGAACAGATAATTCTCAAAGGAAGAAACATTAATGGCCAATTCACACTTAAAGAGATGTTCAACATCTTTAATCATTTGAGAAATGCAAATCAAAGTAACTTTGAAATTCCATCTCACTCTAATAAGGATGGTACTCACCAAAAATTTGAAGGACAACAAATGGTGGCGAGGCTGTGGGAAAAGAGGCACCCTTATCCACTGCTGGTGGGAGTGCTAACTAGTACAACCACTATGGAAATCATTATGGAGTTTCCTGAAAAGGAAGAAAATAAGGCTGGGCATGGTAGTGCATGCCTTTAATCCAGTGCTTGGGAGGCAGAGGTATGAGGATTGTAGTGATTTTGATTTTAGTTTGTATTTAAAAGTTTCTGTTATATCTCCTTGCTTAGAAACCATTGTTATACCCTGACATAATAAATTTATCTACCAGCTTCCCCTTATCCTCAGCTAGTTTTAAAGAGATTCTCTGCACTCAGTGGTTACATCTTTCTCTCATGCAATTCTCATCCTTTCAACAATGATATCTTGGGCTGGAACGTAGGGAGTCCATCTTTTTGGGCTTCAGGTTTCTCACCTGTAAAGTGAGAATAGTAATTGGCATCTCTGAGTTCTTGTGACGGTTTAATGAGAAGGTCAGTGCTTGGCACATTGTCATGGATGGTGGTGGTACTGACTTGTGGAATTGGTGGATATAGCATATTCTATTGTTAAATATTTATTTATTTGATGGGGGGGGGGAGAGAGATGGAAAGAGAATGGGCACACCGGATCCTCTAGCCACTGCAAATAAACTCCAGACACATGAACCACCTTGAACATCTGACTTTACGTAGGTACTGAGGAATAGAACTTGGATACTTAGGATTTAAAAATTATATGTTATTTATTTGTTTATTTGAGGGGGGGAGGAGAGAGAGAGAGGGGGGGGAGAGGGAGAGGGAGGGAAAGGGAGGGAGGAGAGAATGAGCACGCCAGGCTCTCCGGCCACTGTAAATGAACTCCAGATACATGCACCCCCTTGTGCATCTGGCTTATGTGGCTCCTGGAGAGTTGAACTGGGGTTCTTTGGCTTTGAAGGCAAGTGCCTTAACCACTAAGCCATCTCTTCAGCCACAGATACTAGTTCTTTATGAAGCAATTAAATTCAAAATGGACATATTCTTCCAAATAAGTTAAATAAAGGGAAATAAGTCCTATTTTTGTTTTTTAATTGGGGTAGTTAAAACAGATATCCAAGCTTACAATGATTAGGGGGAAATAGTTATAGAAAATATCATAAGGAGTATAGCAGAGTACAGATTTTTTAAAATCTTACATTTCAAGATATCACACCCTAAATAGGTGTTTTTGGCCTGAACTCAGGTGCTGGTTGTGCCATGTTACTGAGGATCTGCTTCCTTCCTTCAGCTTCTAGTGACCTGCTGATTTTAAAGCCTATTTTTCTTTTCTTTTTTTTTTTTTTTTCCAATTTTCTGTCTTGACATTTTTTTTTTCCTGTATTTTATAAAGGTCATTCTGATTATATTGTACTCACCCAGATAATTGGGAATTAACCCAGATTATGATCTTTAATCATAATCTCATGATTAAGTCTTAATCACATATTCTACTCAACGTGGTATTTTCTTTGGCCCTCAAAGATATCCATTCTACATGCACAAAACATTCACCCCATGATAACACTCGCCAGCCTCAAAGATGTCCATTGTATCCACACAAAAAATTGACTGGTGGGTGTGGTGGCTCATCCCTTTATTCCCAGCACTCAGGAGGCAGAGGCAGAGGCAGGGGATCAATGTGAGTTCAAGTCCAGCCTGAGACTACATAGTGAATTCCAGGCCTGGGCTAGAGTGAAATGTTACCTTAGAGAGAGAGAAAGAGACTGAAGTTTAACATTCACCAGTATCAAAACTGTCCTTTCTATATTCAGTCCATTTCTAACATTTGCCAGTTGAATCTACTTTTATCATCATCAGCTCAAAGCCAAAACTTCATCTAAATCTCATTAGTTCAGACAATTCAGATATCATCATCTAAGCCATTAAATCTATTAAGGATGAGAATTTGATTATGTGATTATCACTCCTATAGTACCAATATTATGTTGTAGTTACCTTCATTTTTCTGGGACAAAACATCCTACTAAAAGCAGCTGATGGGAGAAAGGGGATGCTTCATGATGGCAGAGTAGTTACCTTCATTTTTCTGGGACAAAACATCCTACTAAAAGTAGCTGATGGGAGAAAGGGGATGCTTCATGATGGCAGAGAAAGAATGGTACAAGAAGAGGCTGGACATCACAGTCTTGTCACTTCAACTGGCAGAGTGTACCACTAGAGTGAGCTGAACTTTGGTAAGGGGCAGCTTGGCTATAACACTCCTAAGTTCACTCACAGAAACATACTTCTTGCAGCAAATCACCACCACCCAAATTGCCACCATCTGGGGACCAAATATTGAAAGAAAACACACTAGTTAATGGGGGACATCTGTTTTAAACAACCACAATCAACTTTCAGGTTTTTCATTTATCCCTTTGCAGATGGAAGATAATAAAGTATTGTAGCTTGTACCAATCAAGATGCTGATTTGGACAATACACATATGTGGAACTATTAATCATCCTCCATATTTCTGAGGAAAGCCTTGTTGGAAGCAAGAATGTTTTTGTCACCTGTGGATGAGGGTGTGAGATAAAATGCAGAGTAATGGAATATCATAGTTGATTTGGATTTGAAAGCTTAGAAAGCAGATGTCATGGACACCCTTTCTCCTAGGTACTGTTTTCAGAAAAGAAGTTGCATGAGTTTCTTTCCTTTTATTCCTCTCCCCACACACATGCCTCCAAACTCCACACCTAAATTGTTATAAGAAATGCAATTTAAATGCTATTTATCTTAATATCTTAAATTTTAGCCAAGATAAAAAAAATCAGTAACATTTTTGAGTTGTAATATGTTGAGGTTACACAGCTAATGTGTTATTTTGACATATTGACTTGTTGATATTAATGTTTCACACAGGTAAATATTCCTTTTAAAATTTATTTTTTTACACTTTCATTATATGTCTTACATTTTGATCTCACTTCCCCAGTTATCCTCTTTCTTCCCTTCCTGTACACTAAAATCCTTCTTCTTCCTATTAGATCCCATCTTACTTCCATGCCTTCATGTTTTTGACCTACTGATTTAAATTAGAGTTGTTTCCGTAATTATGGGTGGGGGGGGGTTATTTACTTTCGAATGGGCAGTCCTCCAGTGGCTACACCACTAAAAGCTATGACTCCTCCTCTCCTATCAATCATAAGTTTGCACTTCTTACTCTGGGAGGTGGGGGCCGGGTCTTACCAGCTCCCCTTTCCTCCATGATAAAATATTGCCATTCTCAATCATGTGCATGAATCATATCTGCTGGGTGTGCATGAGTGTAGTAGATTTGTTGGATCCAGAAGACAGCATTCTGCTGCCCTGCTTTCTCATCCTCCTGCTCTTATTCTTTCTGTTACTCTTCAGTGAGGCTCCCTGAGCCTTGGAGGTTATGGTTTTTATGTCATGCATAGTGTCAAGCACAACCTAGTAGCTTATTCTTGGTAAAGAATTTTCTGTGTTCAAGGCTGCAGGCAGTACCTATTTATGAGAACAAAGATATTTAGATAGCAGTTTGACATGCTATTTAACTAATACGACCACAGTATTGTCACTCCCTTTCCCTGTTCCCCCAGCCAGTGCCTAAGGACAGAATTTTGTCTAGATTTTCAATACCAGGCATGATTTTCTTCCTGTCAAATGAGCTGCAAAACCAATCAGAGAGCAATTGGTTGCTCCCATACCTCTCCTGCCATTATTGCATCAGTGGACATACTCTCCTTGCAGGTTGGTTGTGAAGTGTGTAGGGTCTATAGCTAGGTAGGATTGTTGATGATGTTTCCCCCACCAGCAGCTTGCATAGTATCTTTTGGCAAGGAGAAAGCTAGTTTGTAGGGCAGAAGCTTCTGAAGGCTTGGTTTCTTTACATCCTGAAATCAAAATGTGTGGTAAAACAAATATTTCTGCTTCTAATTACAATTAACCCTTGGTAGCTATAGAGAATGCAGGATCCCACTGTATACCAAAATCAACAATGTCCAAGTTCCTGATATAAAATAATATTTAAAAATTCCTGGCTAAATACCTGATACTAGTTAAATAGTGTTGGTGAGAGAATAATTATAAGGAGGAAAGTCCTTATATGTTTTGTATAGATTTTTTATTCATAATATTCCCAATCTGCAGTTGGTTAAACCTAGAAATGTAGAATCAGGGAGTTTGCAGGCTAACTTTATTTAATTACACTTAGAAAGACCCATGATATTCTAGATCTGTCTTTGACATTGTCACAACTCCCTAGAAAATGAGAAGGACTAGGATGCCATAATTAACAGCATCTTTACTTTCTCTTTTTCCATCAAGTATTAGCAAAGGCTGTGGGCACTGAGAAAAAGTGCAGTGCTTCTGGACAGTGTGTGTGGCTAATGGAATTCTGTGTTCTTAATGGGGGGGTGCTCAGGTGAGGGTCAAGAGCCCTCCTGGCACTTCAGTGTCTCCCCTTCTTAAACCCAGAGTTTTCTGATCTCCCCACCACTTAAAACAGATTTCTGGCTTACTTTACTGTTTTATTTTGAAACTTAAAAAATAAAAAATGTCCCAAGACAGAATATTTCTGTGATCTAATGGGGGAAGGTGATGCCTATAAAAACATTTTTTTTTTTTTTTTTTTTGCAGTTGACTTAAGTTTGTCATTTAAGGTACCCATATAATGGGTCATTGGAACATTCAGTCCTGCCAATTGGACCAACTTTGATGATTGCTCAATTCTATAATTGCTTTTTCCTGATAAATCCTGACATCCCTTTAAATGTGTCATGTTTCTTACAGCAGAAAATCAATTCATAAAGTTTGTTAGATTAACATGTCTTTTTATCTTTATAGGAGTAAAATCTTGGGCTTCTTACCTGGTAATGAGGAGTAATACCTATCTTGTTTGGGCTGCTATATAAAGATCCCATAAACTTGGTGGTTTTTAAGTCACACAAATTTATTTTTCACAGTTCTAGAGATGGGGAAGTCTTAACTAAGGCGCTGGATACAGATTTCCTCAGAGACAACTATCTTGTCACTGTATCTTCATGTGGTGGAAGGGACAAAAGAACTCTCAAAGACCTCCTTTATCCTAACACCAATTCCTTTCAAGAGGGCTCTAACTTTATGACCTCCTAATACTATCGCCTTGGGGAGTGGGAGGGGCACACACTTGTAGATCAAGTCAGAAAATAGTGTATGTGAAGTTATCCATGGCTCAGTTTTTCTCAGCACTTAGACCTTCTTGCAGAAGGCAGTGCAGTTTAAGGTAAAGAGCATGGCCTTGAGGCTGAAGTAAAGCTTGGTCCATAATGTAGTTGCAGCACAGCACAGGGCTGATTTTTGTGAGGATGATGAAGGAAAATGGAAATGAATGATGTTGGAAAACTATGATGACTCAGGCTGTGGGCTTAGATGTTTCTCATGTTTTCTCGCTGTATCTGCATTCTCATTAAAAAGATAACTGTTATGAAGCTTTTTTTTTTTTTTAAAGAAGAAACATGGGGATGGGGAGATGGCTCAGTGGTTAAAGGTATTTTCTTGCAAAGCTTGTTGGCCCAGATCTGTATCCCAAACTATCCACATGGGTTTGACACAAAAAGTGGTACAAGTATCTGGTGTTGGTTAAGTAACACCAAGATTGCTTTGGCATGCCCATACACTCCTCTCTACCACACAGCCACACACTTATGTGCAGATCAATCAATCAATCAATTACTAAGAGACAAAATAAGAGATGAATTTATCTGCGGTGCAGTGCTACTCAGGAATACAACTAGGCTTTTAGTTCTGGATCCACTAGAATTGTGCTAGAATAAAGCTCTCAATCCCAGAGTGAATCTCATTATAAGCCTGAGAACCTGTGCATAGATTAGGTATGTGGCAGAGAGGAATAAAGGTTGCAGATTGAAAGTTGCTATTTCAGTAGGCCTTGTGTAATCACAAGGCTCTTTAAAAATGGGAGAGCAAGGCAGACAAGGAGGTCAGGGTGATTTGCTGTTCCATGATATGATTTAAGAAAGGCTTGACCTTTTTCTGGCAGTTCTTGTTTGTTTGTGGTTTGTTTAGCTGTCAGACCAAAGACCTTGTACATATTGCTGGTTTTAAAGAGGTATGAAGAATACATGGAAAGAACAAACACAGTCAGCCTGTAGACACTAGAAAAAGTAAGGCAACAGATTTTCCTCCAGAGGCTCCCAAAGGGAACAGCTACATCTGCCTTGCTGACACCATGACTGGAGCCAAGGGAGACCCATACTAGTTATTTGGACTGTAGAACTGTCAGATAATAAATTTGTGCTGTGCCATTATGGTGGATGGAATGTAAAATGCTTTCTACTCATAGCTCACGTGTTTGAACACTTGATACCCTGCTGGTGGTGCTGTTTGGGAAGCTTGTGGAACTTGCAGGAAGTGGTTCACTCGCCTTGAGGTGTGATAACTGGGCCCCATGTGCATTCTTTCTGCTTCTTGCGTTGCAATGTGACGCTGGTTTCTTGTTCTAGCCTGCCATGCCTTTCCTGCCATCATGAAACTTCCCCTCAAAACTCTAAGATGAATTAAACTTTTTCCTTCTATAGGCTGGTTTTGGTCAGGTAGTATGTCCCAGCAACAAGACAGTAACTGATAGAGCCACTAAGCCTGTAGGAGTTTGGTATAGCACTCATAGAACATGAATAAGTTTACTTCCTAAGCTTTATATGTTGAACTTCACTGCCTCCAAAGATAAGAGGGAAAAGGTGAGAAAGACTGAGCCATGGCTGATTGTGCTAGTGGGCCATGAGGAGCAGGTTAGAAAGTGAACATTTATTAAACTTCTGTGCTTTCACCACTGTGCTATATATAACAGTTTGAGTATTCCTGGCTTTAGGCACAGGTTGTCATGAACTGTCCATCTGGGTCTCCGCTCCTTACCAAGCAATTTACGAGTAAATTTTGAAGGTTTGTTAATTTATCTAATACTTCCACGAATCTTCAAAATGGGACCTATGCTACAGGTATGAGGACTAAGGTGTTTTGGTCTAAAGGCTTCTTCTAGTATAAGCTTGATACACATGCACTCATGGCTGCATTCAGGAAAGAGTGGTGACCTTGAAGAATTGATGGGTACTTTATTGACTTCTCAAAAGTAAGAGAGCAGGAACCTGTAGGGTGAAGAAGAAAGATTAACAGCTTCTTGTGGGACAGCATTTATTTTATACTTTATCCAAAGTAAAAGTCCATTGAAACGGCTCCAGGTTACTGTTCTGTGAAAGGCAAAGGACGAAGCTATAGGAAGCTACTTTGTTGAGTAAGAGAAGGTGAGATCAATTATATCATGCATTTTTATAGCGAAGTGTTCCAATTTATGGCTTTGGCTTTTTTTTTTTTAACACAGAAGTATCTAGGATGGATTTCTTTTGTCTGTAGAAAAGTGGAAAGGATTAATTAATTCTATAATTGCTGAATATAAAAATTAATAGAATTTTTAACAAAAGTATAACTGTAATAGGATTTAAATTCATTGCCATTTCTCCTTATAACTTCATCCAAAATAGTTAATATTAATGAAGAAAAAACTTTACAAGCTTTACCTGATTCAGCACCTAGTGCAATATGTGGCATTGACTAGGTTCTGGACAACTATTTGTAAGAATGAAGTATGGATGAATGAGTGAATGAAGTATTTTGCACAGTCATTATTATCTCCCAGTACATTTTTTGGTTGTTTTGATATTGAAATATGCAAACTACATGAAAAATGATACCCTATGTTATATATACCCCCAAATTCCCCTTCTTCATTTAAAAAGTAAAAAGTAAAGAGTTCTTTAGCAAGTTCTTACCTATCGTGAATATTTATAAAAAGAGAACATATTGGTACAATGATTATTCTTCAATATAAACCTAGTTTCAAACAGTAACTGGAGGGCAGCCAACACCTAAAATTTCTACTTCTGAAAATTCAGAATTTAAAATATGTATTGTTACATTTAGGTTTAGGCGCTGAACTTGTTTATAAGATACTCCTCACTCATGTAGGTGGGCAGTTGCAGGTGGGTGGGGTGGCTCATGCCTTTAATCTCAGCATTCAGAAGGACACTGAAGTAGGAAGGGTTACGTTGTATTCAAGACTCACCTGGGCTACACAGTGAATTCCAAGTCAGCCTGGGCTGGTCAGCCTGTGAGACTCTGCATCAAAAGAAAATATAGAGAGGATGAAGAAATGCTTCATTTTAGAAAATGGAACTTTTTTCTGAAAGGTCTGATGCTGCTGTTGGTAATCATACTGAATCGTTCAGACATATTTGGCTCTTAGTACATTTTAAATAAATACAGTAAACTGGAGGCTCATAAAATGTCAGAGACTAGGTTTTTAGATTGAAAGTCAAAATTGTTCTCACCAAATCAATGCTTTGTATTTACTGGCTATATCCTAGAACTTGAAACCATTTTATCCCAGGAAGACTAGTAGCTTATTGCTTGATCATATCCAGTAAGGACTAAGTGCTGTGGAATTTTATTTTGATAATGCTGTTATTTTGGGTTAGGAGTGAAGGAATTAACTCCTTTCAATGACAGATACCACTTTTAGGGTTAATCATATGGACTATATCGTACGATAGAGCTTTTTCAAAAAAAAATATTTTATTTATTTATGTGAAAGAAAGAGATGGAAAGAGAGAAAGAGAGAATGGGCATGCTAGGACTTTTAGCCACTGCATACAAACTCCAGACACAAGTGTCCCCTTGAGCATCTGGCTTAGGTCCTGGGGAATTGAACCCAGGTCCCTAGGCTTGGCAGGCAAATGCCGTAACCACTAAGCCATTTTCCCAGTCCCCCTGTTTCTGACTTTTAATATTGAGTGCCAAGACTCATTTCCCAAATGAGTACCAGACATAAGGGAAATACTTTGTACTTCTTATTGTATTGAATTTTATTAAATCCTTTAACAAGAACATTCTTTATTTTGTATAGCTATGAAATAAGTCACATTAAATGATGTTTTCAACATCATAAAGCTAGCATGTTAATGCAGAGTGTTGAAAGCCATAGTGTTTGGATTCAAGCCCAATCCTTTCGCTGTTTTATTCTTATCACTTTTTTACCACCACTCTGACAAATGCACCTTCCCTTTCCTAAAAATAAAGAAACTAATATCCAACACAACTTTTAAGCATCTCTAAGGTAAACATATGTACATTTGAAATTTTAAGATGATTATGTTTAGTCTAACCTTAAAACTAGCCTGAAGTGGTCTGCCATCTCCCTCTTGTGCTAGACTGTGTGGCAGCCACATGTGAGGGATGAGATGTGAAATTTAAATTCCTTTTTCTTGTCCATATTGGCATTTACATGCACTTCTTTATTGGCTCAGCAGAGCATATGATGAAGCAGGGACCTGTGACACAAAGATAGTAATGGTCAGGCTGAATTAAAATCATATATCAATGCTTGAAAATATGTAAAGTTTGCCTCTGGACCACTCTTTCTTAAAGGAAGCTCACATTGAGAGTCAAAGGTGAAGGATATTTTCTCCCTCTGGGAATGCATTAAAGGCAGGTAAGTTAGTATACCCCCCCTTTAACAGTCCTTCCTAAATGGGTTAGGTAAGTTGCCATACATACATATCATTGCTAAAGTTGCTATAGTACGTAGAGAAGTCACACTCAACATTGATTGAGAGTGTTCCAGACAGTTTAAGTATTACTTGATGTAGCAAAACATGGTGGCTAGTGATGTGTCTCTTGAATGCCCTCAGGTCTATAGTGGGCATTTCACCTTGTTTTGGATTTTGAAAAACATTTTCCATTCGGGTAAAGAATCTCAGCACTGTATTGTGAACAGAATACATACATCTTTGACATTATACATGGCTACTTCTTTTGCTACTCATGCATTGTATGTGTATATGCATGTATGTATAGGTACATATATATGCTTAAATATATGTGTGTATGTCTTCCAAACTAGTTCTATCCATTTTTCTTGTCAGTGTGTTATCCCATATTGTGTCAAAAGATAAAAATATTTCAAGAATATAGGAAATCATCAGTCACCTGAAGAAGGGTAATAATGACTTTTAACCAAAAGCATTTGTGACTCTGAAGTATATATAGGGTAATACATGGTTTTTGTACCCAAAGCTCTACAAAGAGCAGATAGTTTAAACTTAAAGTGGGCATTACTTCCTAAGATAAAAAGTTCAGATATAAGGACCTTGAACTTTTCATATTTCTATAGAAATGGACTAAAGTTATTTTTCTTTCCACATAAAAATCCTCTATGTCTATGTGCAGAACTTGCTTTTATTTTGGACTCCAGAGTTAGTATCTACTGTGGCTCTTCATGTTTTTGAAAGCAGAGCCTGTGACAATGAAACCCACTGCAGGTGGATGGGCTGTTTGACTTGCACATGACATGGCCACTGCAGTTTCTCTAAAATTCCATGTATGGGAGTTGTAGTCAACGAAGAAAAGAATAGAGACTCAGTGGACATGACATATTTGTATTCAAATGTCCATATATAAAGCAGCACCATGTACCATGAATAAACACAATAAATTTTTTTTAAAAAAAAATAAAAAGTTTCAGAACGGACTGTACAGTATTTCTGGAGTGAATGAAATGAAGTTGCACTTAAATTTCTTATGACTTTCCTTTGATCACTGGGGACTCAATATGCAACAGTTATTTTTTTTTTTTTTTACTTTTTAAAATTTTTATTTATTTATTTGAGGTTGTGTGAGAGAGAGGGAGTGCACCACAGTCTCTTGCTACTGCAAATGAACTCCAGATGCATGTGCCATTTTGCACATCTGAATTTAAATAGGTTACTGGGGAATCAAACCTGGGCCTGTAGGCTTTGCAAACAAATGCCTTTAATCTTCTCCTCAACCCTGAAGATAGCTTCTCATGGGATGGAGAGATGGCTCAGCAGTTAAGGCACATGCTTCAAAACCTAACAACCTGGGTTTGATTCCCCATTGCCCACATAAAGGCAGATGCACAAGGTGGCACATGTGTCCAACAGTTAATTTTTGTCCCAAATAGTAAAAGTGAACTGAGAGATAAAAATCTTTTTAATTATGTTTCATTGAAGGATATGTATAAACTCAGTTATGTCTTATAGGCAAAAATGTATATAACTATGTAACATAGAACATATTTAAACAGTTTTTCTTTTCCACAATGACTATTTTCTATCATTTTAGTTTGCCCCAGTGAGAGTAACAAACTCAATTTTCATTAAAACTCTGGAGCTATCCTCTTTTAAATAGTCATATTTAAAAAAGAAAGGCTGAAGAAACATGAATTCAGATGGGAACAAAATGCAGTTTCCAGATTTTGATCCAGAATTGTCTTCAATCTCATTCCAAGGACAGCATGGCTGGATTGTTAAGTGCTGGGGAAAAGAGCCTGCAGGTGCTCCAGAATGACATGCTAATCTATGGGCTAATTTCATGAGCTGTGTAACAAATTTATGATGCTGGTCAATTATTTGACTCTGAAAAATTAGTTGTCCTTTGTCAGCCATCTCAACGTGCTATAAATCCATTTGGGCTATGTATCCATTTATTTACATGTTCGCCTCTTCCTTGGAATAATTATCCCCTAAAGGAAAACATTCAAAAATATTGTTTTATGACAAGATGACTTCAGCAAAGGACTGGAATTTTATCCATGGCCATAGCATATGTGTGTTTTGTGTATACACATATGTGTGCAGACAGATGTGCTCACCTCATGCACACAGGTGCACAGGCCAGAGGAGAACATTGCATATCCTTCTCTGTCACTCATGTGTTTTTTTGGGATGGATTATGTCACTGAATCTGGACCTGCTGTTTTTGGTCATAGTGACTGACCAGCAAGTCCCAGCTGTTCTCTGACTTCTACCCGTCCCCACTGGGCTGGGGTTACAGATGTGCACGGACATGCCCAGCTGTGTACATGGGTGCTAGGAAATCCAACTCAGGGCAGATCAGGCCCCCCTGCTTTCTTATCTACTGAGCTGTCTCCACAGCCCCACAGAGTGCACTTCTTTCAAGATCTCTGAAATAATAGGCAGGACAAGAAAATATTTAAGAGCTCTTATCCCTTTTGAAATAAAACTCCAAGAACCATGGCATTTATGAGATAGCAATAGTGAAAGTTCCATACATAGATTGAACAACATTTGTCCTTTACTGAGCTTTAATTTTCTCATCCCAAATGAGGGTGTCAGAGTAAGCAGCCATTATTTGCACATGCATGTGTCTGTGATATGTGTACATTTGTGTTCACAAAGGTGGATGGACATGTGTATGTTGGTGAGCATGAACATGTGTGTGAATCTGGAGGCCAGAGGTTGACATTTGGTGTCTTCCTCTATTGTTTTTTACCTTACTTATTGAGACAGAGACTCTCAATTCAACCCAGAACTCACTGAATGGGCAGGTATAGCTAGTCAGGTTGCTTTGATGATCTTTTCCTGCCTTCTGAGAGCTTGGATTCACATGAGCTGCCAAGCCTGCCTGACATTTATATGAGTGCTGGTGTGTCCAAACTCAGGGCCTCAAGCTTGCATCCAAGTGCTTTACTGACCAAGCCATCTCCCCTGCCCATAATTATTTTTGAATAATATGGTTCTACAAGAACTTTGTTCTCAGATTGATCCCCAAACACATGAATTTTAGTTATGTGGGTTGTACATATCCCCAAGCACAGCCCATCTCTTTCTGACTCTTGTGGTATCTTCCTTTCTACATGCTTAGACTCCATATAAATATTCCATGTCTGTAATTTTCCCAGTTCTCTCAGGCTAAGTTGACTGGCTCCTCCCCAGCACCTCCAAATTCACATCACAGTCTAAAAAATATAACATATTTAAGTAGCAAATGATAAACAACTCCTACAGACAGTTTTCTTCTTGGTCATTATTAACTGATTCAATTAAACCCGTTGCTCACAGTTCACTACAAGTAATATGACTCATGACTCCACATGTCAGCAGTAAGTTAGTTGGATACTCTTCCAGACCATTTTTAACAATGACTGTAGTTTCAAGGTCCATCCTACCAGGAAGGCAAAACTCTAAATCCAGGGAAAATCAGGGCCATGAGAAATGTCTCACTCTTGAAGATGACAGCAATATTGTTCTGACAGTTTTAATGGAAGCATTTTCTTTTTGCTCTTTCATTAGATTAGCTAAGGATATTTGGACCCCAAAATCAGTAGAAAGAACTCAAGTCTGATCAAATTCACCTCAGAGTTAAGAAGGCCCAGAACCTGGATGGAAGAAGAGAAGTCCATGTAGGAAAATAAATTGGCCATGTATGGTGGCTCACCCCTATAATCATACCACTCAGAGGTTAAGGCAGGAGGATCTTGACTTCAAGGATAACCTGGACTATATAGCAAGTTCCTGACTCAAAGAAATTACTTTATGTTGTAATATATCAATTACATGAACATGAACATCTTGTTTAAAACTGAAGCAGAGGTTGAGGTATTATCCCTCTCTGTCTGTAGTACTTTTAAAGAACACATCAGGCTGGTTTGAGCAAGGGCCTTAGTATCAGAGCTATGAAAAACTTTGAATACTAGCTCCACTAGTTTCTAGATTTAAGGTGTCCAGCATGATATTTTACCTCTGAGGATAGAAGCATACAAGAAAGGTGGATGACTTTGAAAAGATTCCATTGCTTAGACTCTTCGAGGAAAAGAGAAGTGAATGCACGTAGTACTTACTGAACTCCCAGCTATGTGGGAAATTCTGGGCTGGGTCAGAAGCAAAAGAAGCCCCTATTTCTGTGCAAGAGAACATCTATAAATAAACGAAGCCTTCCAAGTTCACGCTTCCCTGCTTTCCTAATTCAAGACAGTCAATACCTGTATTTGTCAGAATTTATACACTATGTATTTTCCCCATGATCTTTTAAGCTTCATTTTGTACTGGGAGGAGAACAGAAGCTACCAGTGCCAATAATTACTACTGACATGGCTTTTCCACTAGTCTTTTTCGTATCTCAGGGTCATCAGTCTTACCTGTTGGGTGATCCCGTCCTGTCAGGACCAGATTCATTGGCTAATGTCTAAGCATATTTTTAGCTGCTGACTGTACACAATCATTGACTAGCCCCAAACCTACAGAGACATAAATAACCCAGCAATTCCATTACACAGTATGGTAGGTTACTAGCTGTAGCAGACAGCTTCACACTGCTGGGATGAACTTCCAAACCAGACATAGTTAAAGGGATGAAGGGGTTTATTTGAAGCTTAGATCAATAATGGCAAAAGAGGCTGGCCCTTTTCCCAGACCCAAGCAGAGAGATACAACAGCCAGCCAAGCACACAGGAACCGGAAGCTGCTGGACCCTCAGAGCTTACTCTGCACACTTTAGGCTAGTAATCAGACCCATTCCTAGCAACATCTCCTTCAGCCATGTGTCTGAAGACAAGCTTTTTAACAAAAGCATCTGACTCTGTTGGGGAGCATTCAAACTTACACATTCTGTCCCTGGCTCCAAATACACTCATAACCATCTCTCACTGTAAATTGCACTTGGTAGGCAAGGTAGGAGGATCACTCTGAGTTCAAGGCCACACTGAGGCTACATAGTGAATTTCTGGTCAGTCTGGGCTACAGCAGGTCTGTACCTCAAAAAACAAAATAAATAAAAATAGTGTACATGCCTGAGGAACAACACCGTAGATTATCTGCTGCTTTGACATATGTACTGACACACATACGCACATGTACACACATACAAACAGAACTAAAACCTTCATTGATTTAAGAACCATATAACAAAACTCTCTCAACTAAAATTATTAAACCCTCTTAAATTATGTAGAAGCTGCTTATTAATCTCTGAACTAAATGATCAGTGGGTGTTGAAATTATCTCTGCATGCTACTAGAATAAGAAAAAGATGTTCACATTTCCTTGGGGTAGCTGTTGTTTCTAGAACCAGCTTTGTATATAGCTCAAGCAGGCTGGCATTATAGGTTGGGGATTCATGCACCCTTTTACACCTGTTGTGCCGGGGACACCATGAGCCCATCAGTGCCTGAGTGCTCCCCTAAGGAGCTCACTGCGGGGGATTTTATTTGTGTATTGTTTGTTTAGTGTTTATTATGACAAGTATATTGGTTTTAGATTTATGGCTCAATAGTTTCATTCTTTATGGTAGATGAACATTTTATTGCAAATTAAGGCTCCTAAAATATTAAGTGTGTGAAGTATAACCTTGTTAATAGGCATTTATAGCAGAACAGTAGATTGTAATGGAAAGAATTTTGCTTTGTATATCAACAGAGCTATATATTAGTCATTTTTTTCCACTTCCTAGCTCTGATATTGAAGTCAAGTTTCTCACCTTTGAGCCTTCAGGTCTCTACCTGTAAAGTGAGGGCTTTATACAGTAGCTCTAAGTTCCACCTTTTCTTTTTGAGAGAGAGAAAGAGAAAGAGAAAGAGAGAAAAAGTGAATATACACACCAGGGCCTCCAGCCACTACATTTGACCTCCAGATGCATGCAGCACCTTGTGTGACTGTATGACCTTGTGCATGCATCACCTTGTACATCTAGCTTACATGGGATCTGGGGAGTCAAACATGGGTCCTTGGGCTTCACAGGGAAGCACATTAACTGCTAAGCCATATCTCCAGCTCTGTTCTACTTTTTCTTTGAAAATTATACTTGAGACTAAGGAGAGTTGTATTTTTGGATTTATGGCACACTTTTGGTCTCACCTATGGTTTGTGTTCCCTCTTGTAACTGGATACTGCATTGCAACAGATGGAAAACATGAATGAACTTGGTAATAATCTGCTTCCCAGCATGGCTTTTAGCAATATGGAAAAGAGGAAGGGAGAGAGAAGAAAGAGAGAGAGAATGACCGACCTTGTAAATGACAGCATTGGGACCTGCCAAACTTCACTGCTGATTGAGACTTTGAGACTTCTTGGCAAACCTGAGGAATGTGATGGTGCCTGACCCAGTGTTTAGAGGATGATATGGAACTTAGTGTTCAAGGAGAAGAGAATGTTCCAGAATGAAGGTGGAGGCTGGCAAAGGTGTGGAGATGGAAAAGAGAGGAATATCTTTAGGGGAGAAAAATTGAAAAACACAATTTAATAAGCTACATATTGCAAATATATCAGAAAAGCAAAACATATGTAATACTTCCTCATTCACTTCCTCTGTTTTAATGTTTGACATTGTTATGATCTTCTTGTCTGTCCAATAATTAGGAAATATGTTGGGCCAGGGTGATGGCTCAGTCTGTAAGACCCTTGTCATACAAGCATGAAAACCTGAGTTCGATTCTTCAGAACCCACATAAATGCCAGAGTTGTGGTGTATGCAGGTAATCTTAGTGCTTGGGAGCCAGAGAGGAAATCCTGAATTAATTGGCTAGTTAGTCTAGTTGAATCAGTGAATTTGTTTACTTAGAGATATGATATCAGTAAATAAGGTGGAAAGTGATAGAGGAAGATACCCAGTGTCAACCTCTGACTTCCACATTCACAACCCCCCTACACACACCTACACATCTGAACACAGGCATGCGTCCTACACAAACAAAAGTAAACATATGAAGAACAAATATTGTTCCTTGTGGTTATAATAATTAATAATGAAGTAGTGGGTGACATTTGGGGTGGAAATACTACAGGATATTTGGGTTTATTTTGCTCATAAGATTAATTCACAAAACAGTTATCTAAAAGGTGTGTGGCAAGATTTGAACTTTTATGAATAATTGCTATGAGCAATGGCTTTCTCTCAAAAAAGATATTACATATTAAAATATAAAAGCTATTAAGATGTCTGCCTTTAATCTATAGACTTGTGCTTTAGCAATTGGCAAGACTGGGTTATTGCATTACTAATGCTAAAATACATGAAAACTTACTAAAGTAACTTGGTTTCTTACATAAATTTGTTTCATTTTCTCAAGCTAATTTTACTTAGGCAGTGAAGTCCACTCTTACTTTCTTGCATATAAATTATTATTAGTGTTGACAAAGTTCTAGAATTTGTGGGAAGTATTAGTTAAGCTGCCCACTAAACCTGTAGAGACAAGTCAGAAAAGTAACTCCCTATGGTCCATCATAAACAAGAAGGCTTTTTCCTCAGATCACATCAGTTATTTTAGATGATATAATATTGGAACTATTATATTATTATTAGTGTGCTAAAACTAGTATGGTAGGTTTTGTCATTTTAATTAAGATAACTACCATACTGTGTGGCTTTCCACAAGCCGAATGTGTATGCACTGTGCTATCATTTATAACAGTTTCAGCAAACGAAAGAAAATTTCACATTTGAAAATTTGGACAGCAATTCAGAATCTCAACTTTGGAACATGCCTGCGTTTCTCATTTCCTGCTTTTCCAATAAACCCTATATTTCTTCTCACCATGGAATCTCATGGAAGTGAAGATAGAAGAATTTGTATTGAAGAATTTGAAGATAGCACTGTACACAGTTCACACAAGGTCTTGCTAAGATAGGACTACATCTTCAGCCATATGGAGTGCTGAAAACTTGGGGAACAAACCAAAATGGTAATCTGAAGTCTTATTTAGGAAACAAAACTTGTGTGACTAGAAATAGAACAAGTCCTAAATATACTCTGGTATATGTGCATTCTGGTACAAAACAAATGCCCTAAGTAAGGTTTTGGGAGGGGGGGGTCAACAGATCTCAAGCATATATTTCCTGAGAATGTACCCACCATTCTGGGAACTGGTTTTATAAATATTTTTATTTATTTATTTGTAAGGAGAGAGAGAGAGAGAGAGAGAGAGAGAGAAAGAAAGAAAGAAAGAAAGAAAGAAAGAAAGAAAGAAAGAAAGAAAGAAAGAAAAGAGAAGAGGAAGGGAATGGGGATGTCAGGGCCTCTTGCCCTCTACAAAGGAACTCCAGATGCATGTACCACTTTGTGCATGTGGCATGACATGGGTAATAAGGAATTCAACCTCAGGCTGTTAGGCTTTGTAAGCAAGTGCCTTTAACTGCTGAGCAATTTCTGCAGCCCCTGGATATTTTCTAGTTTGATGATTTCAAATATATTCTGCCTGAGTAACAAACCTATATTTACATGTGTACATTAGGTTTTAAAAGCAATTTTTGGTCTCTTTTAGGTAACTTTCCCTGAGCATTATTTATAAGTGGAAAATGGTGGTATAAAAATGATGTTTATAAACTTATAATCATTTCCAGAACCAAATTGATTAACATGTCCATCACTTTATTTGGTGACCATTTTTCCTGACATGAGTGCATGTGGGATTTACTCAAAGTTTCCAGTGCCTAATTCATCATGGTAAGCTGTAGCAAGCTATATATTGCCTCTCTAGAATCTATTCATTTTGTAAGTGAAAGTTTGTACTCTTTGACTAACTTCTCCCATTTTCCCACCTCCCATTCCCTAGCACCTGTTTCCTTTTGGAATGGCTTCCAGTCTCACCAATGCTGAATGTCCCCCCTTGGTCCCTCTGTATTGTGCTGTGGATTCAGTTAGGCTGCTTAAGTTGCTGGACCTGGTGTTCTGATCGCTGTGTTGGATGCTGTGTGTCGGGGGCGTGGATGAGTTCTCCAGGTGGTTCATAGCACTGGCGGATAGATGGGGGAAGGGAGGCTGTGCAGGGGAAATGAAGTTAGACCAGATCTGCTCAGCTGATCCAGTTTTTGTGTTTTCCTACCTGCTGTCTTTCCTTTTTTTTTACTTTGTGAGGAGGGTGATGTGAGTGGAAAATCCTTTCACCTGGCTTTTCCTCTTGTGGGTCTGGGCTGCACTGGGCCAGGCTGGTGTGTGGATCAGGGCTGCACTCACATTGGTGGAAGCTGCTTTTGTGCTTCCTGCATGCTAGAAGTTCTCCTGTTTCTCTGCTGTGGTTGATAACACATTCACTTTTCAGTAGCAGAGTGTATTTTGCTGTTTTTTTTTTTTTTTGCTTATTTCTTCCCTTAGGCTGCTTTGGCATGACTACTACGGCACCATTTTACCCAGAAGTCCCAATTTCATTCTTTTGCACGTAGATATCTAGCTTTTACATGCATCATTTATTGAAGAGACTATCATTTATCTATTGTGTATTCTTGTCATCTTTATTATAGATTTGTTGATCTATATATAGGTGTCTATTCCTGGCATCTCCATTCTATTCTATTGGTCCACATTTCTTTTTATGTTAGTGTAATTTTGAGTATGTGTGTGTGTGTGTGTGTGTGTGTGCGTGATGTGGTATATGTAGTGTATATATATGCATGTGTATTATTGACACATTTTCAGATGCACACAAGTCAGAGGAAAATTTTGGATGTACTTTCTCAGCCACTCATCCACCGATTTTCTTGGGACAAAGTCTCTCTTCATTCTCTGGTCTCTGCTCCCCCAGAACTGACAAACTTGTGTGGCCACCACCCAGCTGTTTGTGTGGACCCTGGAGAACTGAACTCCTGAACTCTCATGTGTTTCCAGGTTCTCTCAAGCCCTTATGCCTGAGGCAAGTGCTCTTAATGGCTAATCCACCTCCCTAGCCCTTATGTTACAGTAATTTTGATTATGAAGTATGATTTAAATATTGTATATATGTATACATAATTATAAAAATTATCATATAAGATATTTTATGCAACAAAGGTGTTCTTTCACCAATGGGATTACAGGCATGCACCACAATGCTGGCATGAGCATTCAGGTCTTCATGCTTGAATGTGACAAGCATTTTACCCACTGAGCTATTTCTTTTTTTTTTTTTTTCTTTTCTGGACAGTAGCTTTTTGTTTATTTGATTTTTTATCTTAATTTTAAATGTTTTTATTAATTAGTTTTGTATTCAGCAAATACAGTCAGTTTGGTACCATTATTAGGCTCATCCGTGACCTACCCCTCCCCTTGGCTTCTCCTTGTTGAGGTATATGGGTCATGCATTGTGGAGTTACCCCACAGTTATAGGTAGGATAAATGTCTCTGCATATCATGACCCAACATGTGGCTCTGACATTCTTTCTGCCCCCTCTTCCGCAAAATTTCCCTGAGCAATGTTGGGTTCATATTTGGTCTGCTTCAGTGATGAGATGTTGGGGCCCTCTGGGTCTCTGGCTCAGTGATTTGGTAGGAGTTGATTTTTCTCTGTGTTGATCTCCTTAACCCATGTGCTGGTACCCAGTTCACCAGGAAAATGGCACCCTTGCTTGTTTTGCCAATTTTTCTTAGGTTCAGCCAGGGCCCTTTTGAAGTATGATGGGGTGGTTCTCTCCTTAGGATCTGCATCTATCTGAAAAAGAGAAGCAGATTCTCCAACAGAGTGTAAGTTAGCACCAGGACAAATGAGATAACCCTTACTTTTTTTATAGAGAATTTAATAGGTGTAGGCCCACTTGTAGCCCATGATTGGTGGTAGCTTGATAATGGAGAGCGGGCTTATATTTGGATATGGTTCTGACTTTTTTCCCAGCTCCAGCTATGGGTCCCATACCGCTGAGGGGATCAGTTAGCTGAATTAAGAGCAGTTGGTTGCCTATCATGGCTGTGTGCCACTATTACACTTGTGTGGGCATCACAACAGGTTATTTGCTGCTAAGTCGGTTAGACCATGAGTTGCTTGGACAGATATTGGTTATTTTCCCCCATTCTCCTCTTTTGTACCTTCTGGCACTGGGTGCGCTATAGCAGACAGCTTAAGGTTCACTAAGATGAACTTCCAGACCAGGCACAATTATGGAGGAAGGGGTATTTATTGAAGCTTACAGATCCAGGGGAAGTTCCATTAATGGCAGAAGAAGCTGGCCTGACTTCACAGGCTCAAGCAGAGAGAAACAAGACAGGTACAAGCCTAAAGGTCAAAAGCCACACAGCACACTTTAGGAACTCCAGCTAGGCACACTTTGCACATCTTTAGATTGAAATCTGAAACCCACCACCACACCTAAAGATCCATCCAGTGACATTGCCTCCAGCCAGGTAGCCAGCAGATGCAAACTACAAACAATAAAGAACTGAATATTTTGGGGGCCATCTATTCAAACCACCACACGTGCTGACTGAGTGGGGACTGACTCTTTTCTAGCTTCCAGCCATGTCATTCCATTTTACGTGTTGACCACATAAGGTGTCTTTGGCAGTAGGGTCTTACCTCTAACCTTTGGTGGGTCATCAAGCACTCAGACAGAAATCTTTCTTTTAGGAAACCTTGTAGGTCTCTCTGATCAAAAGCTCATTGTGGATGATAGCCACATGCTGGTACTGGGAGTTACAGGTCAGTGCCCAATAAGAAAAGGAAGAAAAAGATAACTAATATACAAGAGTGAGAGAGAGAGAAAGAAAGAGAGAGAGAGAGAGGAGAGGGAGGGAAGCTGTAGAAGATTAAGGCCACTGAGCTATTTCTATAGCCCCTATTCCATATACTTTTTAGCAAATAGTTTATGTATCAGAGTCCATTTTCTAGTTCTATTACTCTCTCTTTTAATTTGATGTCATCATTTTTTTCTCCTATTATGAGGGTCTTATATAGGTATTTCTAGGCACTGTGAGGTTTTGGATATTGAGGCCAATTTCCATCTGGACAGTTGTATGTTAGGTGTGGTACTCTTCCTTTGGCTCTTCCATTCTTTCTGCTACCTCTTCTGCAATGGACCCTGAGCCTTGGAGGGTATGAGATATTTCAGTGCTGGACACTCTTCTGTTCCTTCTTCTCAGCACTATGTTGCCTTTTGGGTCATCTCAGTGGTCATCGCCATCTGAAAAGAGAAGCTTCTCTAACCAGAAGTGAGATTTGCATTAATATATAAATATCGTTGGGCGTGGTAGCACATGCCTTTAATCCCAGCACATGGGAGGCAGAGGTAGGAGGATTGCCTTGAGTTCGAGGCCACCCTGAGACTCCATAGTGAATTCTAGGTCAGCCTGTGCTGGAGTGAGACCCTACATCAAATAAACAAACAAACAAAGTGGGGGGGGGGCAGACTCATTACCACATATTTATTATCCTTAAAGTAGAGTAGCTCTCTTGTCCATTTTCATTCCACAAGCCTGCATTCTAGGTTACGGTAGGGCTACGTAGTATCTTGACCTGCCTTTCCCTGCAAATTGTGTCTGAGACAAAGGTTTATGTAGTGGGTAGGTAGTTTAATTGGGAATGGGACCCCAGTCAGCAGGTCCAAGCTTTGGGGGAGGAGGAAAATCCAATACAAGGCTATGTTAAGATGCCACTTAGATACTACATCTTTAATGACTGCAAACACTTCATGAACTGAGTTTGAGAACTATGCACATGGGAGGATCAAGAAATACTTATGTACAGGTTCCCATGCTATGCAGGCAGTTTCATAAGTGTCACCCACATCCTTCCACTACTGCATGTGTTCAGAGATTTAGGGTGGTAGTGTCCTCTGCAGTGGTGTCAAAGAAAACCAGGTGTAAAAAGCATGAAGCTACCAATGCAAAGGCAGACTGTAGCTAAGTGATATGTGGTCAAGTTACATTTGAATGGAGTAGATAAAACCCTGCCTGGAACTTGATTAGCTTGGGGTTGATAGTGGTATGACTAGTGGGCTACGAGGGTCTTGAAATAAGGTCCCACAGAACTCTGAGCATTGTTGATTTCTGTAACTCATGGGCCTGTGCTACTCCAGGACCTTGGTATGCATAAATTATGTATACAAAGATACAGATATGCTAGGGAAATACTAAAGTCATTAACTCTTCTTCTTGAACTTTTTCTTTCTCTATCATTTTTTAATTTAAAAGTTAGACTCATTAATTACTAATTTATGAGAGTTTAAGCACACTGAACATTAATAAACCTATTTTATTAAATACTGGTCAACTTTTAAACTAGATGTAGGCTGATGGTATACTTAATCTGAATTCTCTGGTGAAGTTGGCCTTGGGAGCCTGTCAGCATTGCTGAAGGCCACTCCCAGTGAGCAGCTGAGTTGAAATTCAACTGTGCCTAATTTATTATTGTTTCTTTTTTTATAGACAACTTCCATAATTATAGACAATAAATCATGATAATGCCCTCCCCTCCCCCATTTCCCCTTCACAAATCCACTTTCTATCATATCCACTACCCCTCTCAATTAATCTTTCTTTTATTTTGATATCATCATCTTTTCTTTCTATCATGATTACCTTATGTAGGTAGTACCAGATATTGCAAGGTCATGGATATCCAGGCCATTTTGTGTCTGGAAGACTGCATTGTAAGCATGCATCTGGAGTTTGTTTGCAGTGGCTAGAGGCCCTGACATGCCCATTCTCTCTTTCTCTCTCTTTCCCTCTCCCTTTGTTTCAAATAAATGAAAAAATAAGCTTTTCTAATCCCCAAGTGAGAGTTGTGTTAATATAAGAGTATGAACATCAAGAGAGCTCCTTACTGGGGAGATGGTGAGTGTAATATATGCATTTAGAAAGACACCAGTAGGCATTAGACCCCTAGGGCTCATGACCTCCTCTATCATAGGTTTTCAGTACCAGGCATGTATTCCCTCCTGTGGAGTGGGTCTCTGGTCCAATTAATGAGCGATTGTTTTCCCATATAAAAGTTCAGGCCACTATTGCACCTATTGGCTCAATTGGCCTGGCTGGCCAAATTTAAGGCTTGCAGTGTCCACTGTTGTTTATCTCCACTGATGACTTGTCTGTCCCATAGAGCTGTATGCAGCATAGCTTTTTCCAGCTTTTTGTCAGCTTGTTTACAGGGAGGAGGTTTTCAGTTCAATGCCTTCTTGATTTTTCAGTCATCTTGCACCCACCCCAAACATGTGGAGTCTTCAGCAATAGGGTCTTACCATCTATTCCTGGTGGGAAATGAAGAGCCTTGGCAATGGCCTACAATGTTCTTGTGACATCAGGGACCTCCCTGGTCAACAACTCACTGGAAGTTTTCCCATCCCTGGCACTGAAAATTTTCTGATAACAATCTATGGCTTCTGGGTGTGCACTCCACAGGCTGTCTGCTAAAGACAGAATGGCTTGGCCAATGCTTGAGCTCTCACTCACCCTGGAACTTTAAAAATGAACTCACTGCTAGAACTCAGGCTTGTCAACAGCCTCCAAGTAAGTTAGCTGGAGACTTGGCGGGTTTCCACAGTAAGTGCTGGAAATTCCCATGGCACTTCTGACTCACAGCTGAGTTTCTGAACCCATGAATCTTTAAACCTTCATAAGCACAAATTGACATTGAAAGTTCCTAGAAACTATACCCCCAACATCCCACACAAGTGCTGGAAAACCACATTTTCTCTAGTACTCAGAAACATAAAGATTAAAGCATAAGGCATGCCCAAAGTTACAAAGAAAATTAATGTCAACTTCTCTGTGTCACAGTGTTTTCATTTACAAAATATGGGTGTGGGTTGTGTGGTCTTTGAGGTCCCTTCCAAGCTGTATTTTATGCTGTATAGCCCACACTGAAGCAGATTGTGTGATGCTAGTGGTAGGGGCTTTGCTTTCAACATTCCTGTCTCCTCAGTACTTAACAGGGTCTGTGTTTGCCACGTGATTATGGAATACAAGGCTGTAGTGCCTAATTTGTCTCTGCATTTTTTCTTCTACTCTTTCAACCTATCCTAGCATCTAGAAATTCTACTATTAAACAAACTCTGAGCTTAAATAACAGTTGGATATGTATTTTTACTTAGTGTAAGGGGCCTAAAATGAATGTATTCTCATCCTCAACTATATTTGGGATTTATACATCATTGTGAAATTAAAAGGTGTGTCTCATTGATGACACTTTAGCAAGCGTTTTTCTTGCAGTGCCTCCTTATATTTTAACACGTGTGTAGCTGTTAGATATTTATGTCATAATAGTCTATAAAATTCTAAGAAAACAGAAATTTATAAAGAAAAAGAGTAGATACAAAGTTTTAGGGAAAATGTATGCAGATGTCTGCTACACAGTATTGAGATGATAAAGCACACAGGTTTGATGAAATTTTACATATAAATATTACTATAACACTATACTGTTCTCTAATGAACAATATGTAAAAGTGAAGGACATTTCCAGCTTTATTTTTAAAGGACAGGGCTCTTGTAAACTCTACGTTCATCCTATTGTACATAAAACACAAATTACATATAACAGCTTTTATCATTTCGATAAAAGAAAAAAAGGCAGAAAGAAAAAGAAAAGGAAAAGAAAAAGAGTAAAATTTTGGGCATAAAGGGAAATACAGTCTATAGGTAATAGCATGGAAACCAGACCCTCCTTTCTTTGTTACATGCTGTGGAGTCACCATTGAGGATCACACAAAGCCTAGAATGCTGTGGATGTATGGAGCAAGGGTCAGTGAACTATAGACCCTGGGACAGCAGCCAATTTCTTGTGCCCTGTTTTGACTGTGCAAGCTAGGAATGATTTTTTTGTTGTAGTTATTAAACAACCACCCAGGTTCTTAGAAAATTGTTTATTTTAAATTTATTTACTTACTTATTTGAGCAAGAGAGTAAGAGGCATAGATAGATAGATAGATAGATAGATAGATAGATAGATAGATAGATAGATAGAGCGAGCGAGCGAGCGCAAATGGATGCAACAGGACCTGTAGCCAGTGCACATAAATTCCAGATGCACCACTAAGTCATCTCCAGCCCAGAATGTTGTTTTCCCGGTACATATTTGCAACTAATTTGATGATTCTGGGCTGGAGAGATGGATTAGTTGTTAAGGTCCTTGCCTGTGAAGCCTAGGGACCCAGGTTCGATTCTCTAGAACCCATATAAGAGAAATGCACAATGTGGCACATGCATTTGGAGTTTGTTTGCAGTGGCTAGAGGCCCAGCTGTACTCATTCTCTCTCTCTTTCTCTCATATAGATAAATACATAAAAATAATTTGATGATTTAGAGTACTAACTTCGAATTCCAATTAAGTGAAACAATGTTCTCAACAGATTCCATTATTTTCATATTACTACTTTCAAGTGTGTTAATTAAATCCGTTTTACAATGAAGCATTTTGCTCAATTATTGTATTTTAATTTTCATCAATAATATATATGTAGAGAATTTGTCTCCCTCATTTTGTGCATATTTTACCTCATATGATTACTTGTTTTTCTTGGCTGTCAAAGCTTGAAATGTTCATTGTCCCAATGCTTGCCAGCCCTTGGGTAAGAGCAAACGATGCCAGACAGTAAGAGGAGGTATATAATGCAGAGGGTAAAAGAGAAAAATTGGGAAAAGTGACATGATCTTCCAAGTAAATGAAACAGCATAATGTTCTGTCATTAGTTAGGTGACACTCTTACATGGGGTCTTTCGGATCTTGCCAGCTTGCTCTGACCTCAGTAAAAAGTTAACGTTTCTGTTAAGACAGAACAAAATATGTGCACATGATCATGTACCCAGACACACATGAGAACACACCTAGAGTTCTTCCACTGCTGCCCTCTCCATCCATATTAATGACTGCATCCCCCAGAGTTGCTAGGAGAACCCATCATCATCAAAGATAGTAACCTTTCCTATTTCTCATTCTCATAGAAAGTGCTGGTCTGGTTTCCACCACACTGCCTCTCAGCATCCTTACTGACTGCTGTTTTGTTCTGGGTTACTCTATAGAAAAACACACCAAGGCTCATTCCTTAGTTCTTTGCCCTCCTTCCTCTAGCTTTCCCTAGAGACACTTACTCCTGGAATCTGATCACATCATTAATTTAAAACCCTGAAGGGATGCTGGAGAGGTGGATCAGTGGTTAAAGGCGCTTGCTTGCAAAGTCTGATGGTGTGAGTTCAACTCTGTAGTACCTACATAAGGCCAAATGCAAAGTGGCACTTGCATCTGGAGTTTGCAGAGGCTGGAGTCACTGCCATGTCCACATTCACTTTCTCTGTCTGCTCTTCTCTCTCTGTCTCTGATAAATGATAAAAAAGAATGTCTGTAGGGCTTTTCATTACTGTAACAAAGGTCAGAGGTCTTACTGCAATATTCTCATACACAATCATCTACAGCGCCCCTTGCCTGCTTCTCACCTCATCACCTTTTGTCTGCGGTGTAGCCTGATTCTAGGCTTCCCTAATCCTTAGCTTTGCTGGACACACTTCCTCCAGTCCTTCAGGACTATTGTGACCCCTGCCTGCTAGTCACCTAACATTTAAACACAGTTATACATTCAGTAGATTCTCTTTCTGAACAGTTTATATTACTGTTAGGGTAGACATAACTTCAATGTTCAAACATTCCCAAACACTGAGATCTCACAGAGATCACAAAAACCAACTTTGTGAATGTAAGGTATCAGTTTGCACAAATATTATAATATAAAAACCATATTGGGGCTGGAGAGTTGACTGAATGGTTAAGGTGCTTGCCTGCAAAGCCAAAAGACAGAGGTTTGATTCCTCAGGGCCCATGTAAACCAGATGTACAAGGTGCCACATGCATCTGGAGTTCATTTGCACTGACTGGAGGCCCTCATGAGCCCATTCTCTTTCTCTCTCTCTGCCCCCCCCCAAATAAATACATAAAAATTAAAAAGAAAAAAAAAACATATTGAAGATATCTGCACTTTTTGGACTGGCTATTTGCGACTTAAGTCACATGTACTACTCCAGTTGTAGGCTCTCCATGGCTTCCCCTTGCTCTTCGATGAAAGTACCCATCCTTGTCTCGGCTTGGAGTAGTCTCCTTTTTACTTTGCCCTTTCTTTGTACAAGACACTTGCCATAATGGGCTCTTTGTTCCCTGTATGTACCCAGCTGGGTCCTCTTTTGAATGGTGTTGGGTCACTACGTTTTCAAGACTGGCTCACACTTGGCAGCCAGAGGGCAGTTTGAATGCCACCTCCTTTATTTCTCCTTCCTCAAGTAATCTCTGCAAAATGAACTCTTCTCATTTTCCTTATGGAGTGATCTCAGCTTGAAGCTTTCTGGAGCAGTACATTTGTGTATGGGTCATTGTTTAGAGTGACTACAGAATAAACACATGAGGGCAAGATCTTGATTTGAGCACTGCCATATCTCCTGTGTTGTTCCTTTTGAATAAATGAGCACATGTCAACCTGAAAGGTCTGGCTCATTTTCTGTAGAGGTGGGTTGTTTTCCCCTTCCAGTGAGCATTATTCTTGGTGTGACAGTGGTACATCCATCAGTTTCAAAGACATCCACTGTACATTTGGTTAACATGTAGAGGAAGCTGCATTTGTTTACAAAGGATGGGTGCTTACATGGTAAAAATATACTGGCTTAGTATTTCATATTTCAAAATAGAGGACATATATTTTACTTGTTATTAGTATATTTTAAAATAAAAGGAAAAGACAAATAGCAGTATTAGGTAAGATTTTTGCTGAAAAATACTATTACTATTTGTCTTAGAAATTCCTGTCAGGCTTTCTAAATTTGACTCCATCATTTTTAAAAGAGTAATAAGCATTTAGAAAGTTTCAACTGTGATATCTTCTAAATAAAAGTCTTCCCTTTAAATCTTCAGTCAAAAAACATTTATAATGCTAGAAGACTTTAATAATTATTGGACTTTTATTTTGTGTACTCTCCTTTAACTTTTGCAGAATGTTAATCATGTGCATGCCATCTGTAGGGTCTCTCAATTTTCAACTTATCTCTTTAACATGAAAGGGAAGTAGCATCCACATGGTAAATTAGCTAGCACTTCCACAATGCCCGAGTAGAAAACCTACATCCGGATGTGGAATAACAAAATATTGCTGGAGACTCCTAAAAGGACACAAGATCCTCTGATTTTACTTTAAGGTATGTTTAATCATATATTTCAAGAGAACCTGTAATAAAAATTACATATTGTGCATAGGGTCAATGCTTCATATATATGCATATATATATTTATAGAAAGAGACATATATAGAAGTAAGGCATAAGGTTTTACAGTTGCAAATATTGTAGTATGTAGTTTCACACAGAGAACATTAGAAAAAAATTCTTTCCTTGAGTCTCATTCCGTATCTCTTACCACCTACCTCTGCTCTACATAATATCCCATATGTCTTTCCTCATTACCAGCATATTTTAAAGTCATTAGAACTCAGTGGGTGGCAGAGATACATTGGAGAGCAGCTCATAATTAATATAAACCTCTTGGGGAATTTTAGGATTTAACTTGATTTGTACACACACACACACACACACACACACACACATAATTTTTTTAATAGCAATTGGACAAGGCATCTAATTATGCAAGTAAATTCCATAGTATGTATATAGCCCTATTTATGAGAAAACTTCCTACAATTTTAACATAAATTCAGAAATGTAGCACTAATGAACTACCTTGAGTACTGATTTTCTTACAGTATCTGAAATATATATACCTGTCCCCTCCTCCAGTCTGATATACATCATGGATCAGGTAGTGGCATCTGCTGGCAATGAATGATATTGCTTTCTAATACTATAGGTGGCCTGGCTTTTATTCACAGTGCATCCTTGAATAGCAAATTAAACAAACATACATACAAAACAATAAATAGCAAAACAGGGTGGCATTGATCATTCACATGTTGGCTGGTATATGACATGGGAATGGGAGAAAATGATTTGAATGACTGTGTGCCACTGTGTTCTTGCACAGATATCAGAGATGAAAAACCAGAGGTTTTCATATGTGCCCACATCCACAGCCTTATGAAAGCAGGACTTAAAGCCAATCCCCATCCTGATAAATGACTAGGATGACCTAGTCTTTAAGGTAGAAAAGACTATTCAGAAAATAATTTTGTCAGCAAGCATTCTTATATACTACTACATGTATATTACTGTAGTTTTTCTAAAGAATGATTTTCCTATATGCACCAAAAACTTTAAAGAATATAAGCATGTTGACACAGGCCTATAACCCCAGCCCTCAGGAAGCTAAGACCTTAAGATCATGAGTTCAAGGGCAGGCTGGGCTATAAAGTAAGAGTTTGCCTCAAAATAACAATAGTAAAAATCAAAGTAAATAAAAAAACTTAAAAGTATGCATGCTACATAACTAAGCAATATCATTTCTAATAATTTATCTTGAGAAATAATCATAGATATGCCTATAGATTTATTTATTTCAAGCATTGCACTTCTTTATGCATGGTATATATTATAGCATTTATTATAATACTTAAAAATAAGTTATATACATAACAACCAATAAAAAGGGTTTTAAACATGCTATGATATATCTCTAAAATGGAATTGTGTTAATAATATTAAAATATTTAATAGGAATATATAATATTAAATAGTTTATTCTATACTGTGGAGGAAAAGGTGCTTATAATACTGCAATATTATATGATGTCTTGTGTGTGTGTGGTGTTTGCATGCATGTTTGTATGTGTGTTTGTATGTATTCTCATACATGTGTGTGCAGGTACAAGTAGAGGCCAGATGTTGACATCAGTTTTCTTCTTCAATCACTCTTCACTTATTTTTTTAATTAAGCCCTCTGACTAAACCAAGAGTTCATCCATTAGGCTAGAGTATCTAGCCAGCCAGTCCAAGAGTTCCTCCTATATTTTCCTTACCAGCATTGGGATGACAAGTATGCACTGCCATGCCTGGCTATAGCCCTTTGCCAACCAAGCTGTGACTCCCCCCAGCCCAACACCTTATAATGTCATTTTGGGTATTATACCCTACAGGTGTGTATATTAGCTGTTTCTAAAGAACTATAAGCCAAAATACCAGCATCAGTTATCTCAGATTAATTTTCTTCCTCTCATCTATGTCTTATAAATTGTCTATAACTAAAAATGTATTACTTTAAAATTTGAAACTATTTTATATTTTATGTAAAGAATTTGTGTCCTGGGAAGAAGGTTTCATGGTTAAAGGTGGTTCTTGCAAAGCCTCCCAGGTTCAATCTACCCATGCAAAACTAATATAAAAAGTAGCAAAGGCATCCATTCATTCACAGGGGTAGGAGGCCCTGGTGCATGTAAACACACACACACACACACACATACAAATAAATTAAATTTAAAAAGGGATTTGAAATATTGGAAACAACAATCTCTGAAAGAGATCCTGTGGGAATAGACTTGGTTAGGGTCACAAATCTGGGGAAGAAATAGGAGCAAGTTCAAGCAGTTTTTTTTTTTTAATTTTTTATTTATTAACAGACACAGAGAGAAAGACAGAGAGAGAGAGAGAGAGAGAATGGGCGCACCAGGGCTTCCAGCCTCTGCAAACGAACTTCAGACACGTGTGCCCCCTTGTGCATCTGGCTAACGTGGGACCTGGGGAACTGAGCCTCGAACCAAGGTTCTTAGGCTTCACAGGCAAGCGCTTAACCGCTAAGCCATCTCTCCAGCCCAAGTTCAAGCAGTTTTAAAGCCATTGAGCAACTGTCCCAGGACTCCACATTTCGCCCTTGATGACCCTCCAGACAGGTTTAATTACCTATACTACTACTGCACTGAAGATTTAGGGACATATTTATCTTATTGTTGAAGCACAACATCTGTTGACCTAAACATGCTTAGGGCTACTTGTGTACTTGGGATAAGGTGAAAAACAAATCCAAACCAACAGATGGATTGTTTACTTGTTTTCCTTAAGCAGGAAAAAAGACTTTGATTTCAAACATTTGGGATCATTCATAATATCTAAGGGCTTTAAGCCTTGCAAAACGTTTAAGATTGTAAACTTTTGGAGAAAATAACACCATTGGACTTTGGCCAGTAGCTCAAGGCTCTCTCTAATACTACTGTATCTAACTGGGAGGTGCCAGTTTCCGCAGATATAAAATGAGGAAAAGCTTGGGGGTTCCTGTCAGCCCTAAAAATGTCTCTCTGTACCTGAAATTTTGCTCTTGGTTTCTTGTTCAGGTCTTTTCTCAAATCTGCCCATCCTAAGTCCAGAGCCATAGAGAAGAGACAACCACAGAAAATCATACCAATGGGAGTGCTGGCTCTTTTTTTGCAGAGCAGTTTTACAGACTGTATTCTTGTCTTAGGGGTACTTTAGTATCTGCTTATTCATCAAATTCATTCAAGAACCATTTAGCACATGGTTTTGTGCCTGATGCTGTACTAGGTCTTAGGTAACCTCCTTTCAGAAACTATGGTGCAGTGGGGTTTCAATTTCTTTATTATATATACCTGTAGAGGCTTTGAGCATTTTCACTCTTTTCCTTTCTCTTCTATCTTGCTTTGAAGAAGCAATATTTTGATGTAAGTTGTTATATAAATAACATGGGCTTACAAAAAGGCCAGAGACCAATGGTCTGGTGTAGGGGACAGAATTGTATATGGCACTTACAAAATGCTATCATATAAATTCTGTAATAGAGCAACATGGACATACCTGATCTAGAAGTTTCTTACTGCAGGCCCCAATCAATAGGCCATCAAATGTGCTATCTACCAATAGTTCTAAAAAACCCATATATTGTTTTTTGTTCCCACTGCTTCTGCCAGTCAGCCATAATTATTGGCATGGATCAGTATAGCATACCCGTCCTTACAAACCCTTTGTGTTTTCCATACTGTAATTATTAAACTTTTATTTATTTATTTATTTATTTGAGAGCGACAGACAGAGAGAGAAAGACAGATAGAAGGAGAGAGAGAGAATGGGCGTGCCAGGGCTTCCAGCCTCTGCAAACGAACTCCAGAAGCGTGCGCCCCCTTGTGCATCAGGCTAACGTGGGACCTGGGGAACCGAGCCTCGAACCAGGGTTCTTAGGCTTCACAGGCAAGCGCTTAACCACTAAGCCATCTCTCCAGCCCTCCATACTGTAATTATTGATCTTTCCAAAACATAGGTTGGAGAATGTCTCCTCTGAAGAAAATGTACACAGAAGGTCTAATCCCTTTTTGTAAATTAGGTTTACCCTTCTCTGTCTTCATCTCTGTGTAAGTCAGTATTGTGGTTGTGTGGAGACTGTGGTTTATTCATCAGTAATTGAATGAGCCTTCATAGAATACATACTCAACAGCCTGTGTTGGAAGAATGAAGGAATATAGTTTGGAGGTCATATTTAGTTACGTTATAGGCGCAGAAAAAAATTGGACATAAGAGATACTCAGTAAAGGATGCATGCAAGGATTGGCTAATGGAGTATGCAGACTCAGAACAAGTGTAAATAATATAGCCCTGAAGAAAAGTAGAATAATTTCCATGAAGTTTCTTTGGATCCCCAGGGCCCAGTACCTGGCTGGTAGGTGAGTGGGGGCATGAACAATGGTCAGCAGATTCAAATCCTTCAGCAAAGGAACAGAAAAGCATTCCTTGGATTTGGAGTAATGAACCGGATTGCTACTTTTAGTGGGTTGTTTGGGGCAGAAGGAAGTAATAAGGAATTGAAGACATACCACTCTCAAAGGAAAGGGACAGAAAAGTCTTGCACCATAGGTGGTGTGTGAGCCTAGAGGAAGGAGGAGTGTTTGTTTGCAATTGTCGGTGAGAGGTGTGCGAGGATCTATGTTTATGGAAGGTGGAAAGCCCCATGTCTTGCTTCACCGTTCCCCTGTTTTAGAGCTTTTCTGCAGATGCTCTGGAGTCTAGGATGCCCAGGACTTTTGACAGCATCACTGAGTTCAGGAGGTGGAGATGAGGACCCAGTCGACGCTGGCTGTGCTCTGCTGACCAGAGAAGGATCTAGTGCTCCCTCCAGGAAGTGTCTGGACAAGAAGGGCAGACATCAGATCCTGAGCCTTGAAGTGCTGCTTTTAAGCACTGCAAGGGTTCACAGGCTAGGCTGTGATCTAAGCTCTTCCCCTGGCAAGGATTTAGCTAGATACTTTGGGAGACTTACATTTCCTTTTGTCTTGTATTTTGTTTATAGTTTCATAGTAAGTTATAATGATGACAATGGTGAGAATAATGCAAAACCAGATCCTTAACTGCTTTGATGAATATCATCTAAGACATTTCAGCTAACAGTGCAAACAGATAAAATTATACTCATATTACAGGTCACAATAAATACATTTATGTTATCAGAATAAATATCTATATATATGTACATAATACATAACTTATAATGCAATATTTAAACATATTTACATATTTATGTTATATAAATTACCTATAAAATCTATAGAAATAATATAGTTTGTGTTCATAACGATATAGCAACATAACTTGTATATATTTATAATACTACTTTATGAAAAATATATGAAAATAGAAGCATTATACAATTATACATATTCAGATTTTATTTTGGATTTATAAGTGCAGATTGAGGTTTAAGATATTCCACAGATGCACATTATTAGCAAGAGGGTCAAATGCCCATTTAATCTTTTAGGCTCCTATAGAATTAGGAGATAACATCGTTATTTAGAAAAATACATAAAATTAGGTTACTTTAGGTTCCTTTTTCAAAGTTTTACATTGTAAATAATATTACTAAAATTAATTAAAATTTTGTATTCTCCTAGAGCTAATAATTCATTATTGAAATAAAAAATATTTCTCTTGGCTAACATGTAAGACTTTATTGTTCTTAATGCTGACTATAAAACACAGAAGATTTGAAATGAAAGCATAAATATAACTTAAGTTATTGCTATTCCTAAATTACCAAAATACACATACATTTGGATCCAGTACTGAGTATTCACAGCCATTGCAGCCATCTTAATACAAAATATATTTTGATATATCTACAAATGAGTGACATTCACATACGGAAATGGCAGTTTCTATTGCATTATTATTATGCAATTCCTGGCCTGATATTTCTTGTGACAAAAGAAAACTAGGAGAAAAAAAATGTTCTTTTAAAGTGAACTTAAAGCTCTCTTTTAAATAGACAACAGAAACTCAGGAGATCAGTGCTGTGGGGCCAATGTTATATTATCATTTTCATTTTTGTGTTGCAGAATTACTTCACTTATCATACATGAGGGTCTACACTAGAGATTTAACAAAAGATACAGCCATATTGATTTAAGAAAGGAGTTTTATTCTCACCCCCAAAATATTTCCATTCTTTTAAAATGAGCATAGGCCAAACTAGAGAATTAAAATATATTTGGACTTTCTAGTAGAGAGAAGTACTCCTTAATATCAAGTAGATTAAAAACCATGCCTTGAATGGTTGACTCAGGGGCTTTCACTGAACTGGCCATGAATGCTGAAACCATCTGTTTTTTCTGGACGTTGTCAGGGTGAGTGTGGCAGAGGCAGCTGTTTGCAAAGGGACGCTTTGGATGATGAACCAGACCATTGTTTCTAAGCAATTCACTTGCATTCAGAGGCTCTACCCAAGCGTACTATAGAGCAATCAAAATCAAACTATTGTTTGTACCAATCATATTGATCTGAAAAGAACGTGGTGGGATGACCCCATTGTAGATGCAAATAGTTGTTCTGAGCAGCTGTATGCGGGCCAATATGTACCTCAGTAGGAAACAGGCTTGGAAGCTAGAGGGCTCTCTGCACCCTACTGGGGAAGGAAAAAAGATTATACCAGATTGAACTGCCATTTAAGGGGATTGAGGGGAATGAAGACACAGGTCTATTGGTATTAGTGGTAATTTTCTTTAACACACACAAAAAATCATCAATATTAACTCTATGGTAGCAATGCTATTTTTATAGGAGAGCTTTCTGCAAACTAGAATTATAGATTCTTCATAAAACTAATGACCTAAAACTATAGCAAAAGAAAAAAAAAGGTTTTGCTTTGGTTTCAGATGTCAAGCCCTGACTTGTTCTGCAAAATAGAAAAATGCATTGTCTTAGATTATTTAGAATTTTTTCATATGCTGTTTTACATTTTGCAATTTATTTACAACTTAGAAAATGTTGAAAGAATCTTTATACTGCAACATTTGCATGAATATTAAAATGACATTTTTGTCTATACAGAGAGCAAATGGAAGCATACAAGATGGAAATTACAGTGTTTCTTTTTTAAATACTCTGAATGCTACATTCTATCCATTAACATTTAAGCTTTTTGGTTGTCCTTGTCACTTCATTGCATGCATGCATGCTAATATCTTCTCTATAAAATTTAATCTGTTGAACTAAATGAAGGAATTAGTATCTGAAAGACATCTTTCATTAAGCAATTAACGAATCTCTCCAACAAATCTACAAAAGCATATGTGTTTATATTTAATAATTATTTGTATGATCAGCCAGTTGTAACATATGCATACATCTAGTTTTAGTCATGATATTACTACGCTTCAATTTACTGGTCTTATACTATAGAAACCTAATAAAATGTGTTTAAAGCTGGTTGTTTGCTATACATGAATATACTTATGAGTTAGTGACTTTTTAAAGGCCTCTGGTTTCATTTTGAGTAATGAAAAGTCTCTCAAGTGGAGATATGTGTTTGTGGGTGGGATTTGGCTTTATATGTTAATGAAGTCAGACAGCAGGCACAGGTAAGACAGTATACATAGAACAAGACTGAACTAAAACATCCTGAAGTCTGTTTACTGTCAAATGTAGGGCAAGGATAACATTTTAGCTTGAGAATTTTTTTTTTAATTTTTTTTTTTTTATTTATTTGAGAGCGACAGACACAGAGAGAAAGACATATAGAGGGAGAGAGAGAATGGGCGTGCCAGGGCTTCCAGCCTCTGCAAACGAACTCCAGCCGCGTGCGCCCCCTTGTCCATCTAGCTAACGTGGGTCCTGGGGAACCAAGCCTTGAACCGGGGTTCTTAGGCTTCACAAGCAAGTGCTTAACCGCTAAGCCATCTCTCCAGCCCGAGCTTGAGAATTTTTAAAGAAATTATCTTACTTTAGTTATCCGTAGTTTCCATTACTTGAACAATTACTTCTGAGCAATACTGTAGTTAGCAGCTTGTCACTCTCATTTGAATATATGCTGTTGTCTCCCATGTCATTGTTATTGTGGTATGGAAGCTATGGTAGGGAACATTATACTATGGGCAATATTGTAAGACTCTGTGTATGTAGGGGGGCTGTTAACCAATAGTTTTGTTAAGTGATTAACATATGTTAATGTCATCTTTGGTAATTTTTTTTTCTTGGTGAAGAGAATTCCTGGAAAAATCACTTACATTGATCCTTTTAGTGGATAACTTTTTTTTTTCGAGGTTAGGTTTCACTCTAGCCCAGGCTGACCTGGAATTTACTGTGTAGTCTCAGGGTATCCTTGAACTCACAGTGATCTTCCTACCTCTGCCTCCAGAGTGCTGGGATTAAAGGCGTGTGCCACCATGCCCGACTTCTTTTGTTTGTTTTTTTTTTTTTTTTTTTTGAGGTAAGGTCTCCAACTAGTTCAGACTTACCTGGAATTCACTAAGTAGTCTCAGGGTGGTTTCGAACTCATGGCAATCCTCCTACATCTGCCCCCAGGGTGCTGGTATTAAAGGTGTGTGCCACCACACCCAGCTTAATGGGTAACTTTTAACATAGTCAATTGTTTAAATTTCTCCAGGAGATGCTAAAATAAAGAGTTTAATTTTATAAAGAAAATGTATCAGACTCATAAAATACGTGACTTAGGAAATAAATAATGTCATTTTTAATGTACTAAATGTATTCACAGGGAAATTTTACTTGTAAGGAAAGGAATAACATTTTAGGGCTGGAGAGATGGCTTAGGGGTTAAGGTGCTTGCCTGCAAAGCCAAAGGACCCAGGTTTAATCCCCCAGAACCCACATAAGCCAGATGCACAAGGTGGCACATTGATCTGGAGTTCATTTGCAGTGCCTAGAGGTCCTGGAACACCCTTTTCTCTCTCCCTCCCTCCCTCTCTCTCTCTCTCTCTCTCTCTCTCTCATAAATAAATAAAAAAATAAAAGTCTAGCCAGGCATGGTGGAGTATGCCTTTAATCCCAGCACTCGGGAGGCAGAGGTAGGAGGATCATTATGAGTTCGAGGCCACCCTGAGACTATATAGAGAATTTCAGGTCAGCCTGGACTAGAGTGAAACTTCACCTCAAAAAATAAAATAAAATAAATAAGTAAAAATAAAAAAGCCTAATTAAAAAAATTAAAAGAAATGACATTTACTCTGTGCTGATTAAATGAAGATGTTTTAATATTCAATGGCCATGTCATTTGTTGTTTCTCTTCATTTTTAACTACATGATCAGAAAGTGGTTAGAAGTTGAAGCTAAGAAAACAATAACACTGATATTGACTCATAAATACTTGAAAATTAGTAAGATTTGAATATAGTATATACTTTCAAAATTCATGCTGGGTTTAATGCCCACAGTGAGGTCTTAGAGTATGGCGGTTTGACCCCATGTTGGTGTTTAGAGGTTGTAATACTCATGTTTCTGTCACCATTGCAAAATACCTCATAAAGTGGTCAGCAGACTCCACGGAGTTCTGTGATGATATGGAAAATTATTACAGAGAACTCACAGTGAATCAGAGCTCATTGTGGCATCCCTGGAGCAAAGAGGATGGGGTGGAGAGAGAGAAAGGTGCTGGTGTTTCTGTATAGCTTTCACCCACAGTGACATAGTTTTCTTTAAGTTCTCCCATATCTTAAAGGTTCTGCTGACTTCCAATAGCACCATCAGCTGGGAAGCATGCTTTTGAGTACCATTTAAGAGCTAAATCAGGGCTGGAGAGATGGCTTAGCAGTTAAGCACTTGCCTATGAAGCCTAACGACCCCGGTTCGAGGTTTGACTCCCCAGGACCCACATTAGCCAGATGCACAAGGGGGCGCATGCATCTGGAATTTGTTTGCTGTGGCTGGAGGCCCTGGTGCATCCATTCTCTTTCCTTCTATCTGTCTCTCTCTCTGTCTGTTGCTGTCAAATAAATAAATAAAAATATTTTTTTTTAAAAAAAGATCTAAATAATAAGAGATGTAAGGCTTTAACTTTTGGGTTAGATAAATCATTAGGGTGGAACTATTATGACTAATCCTTATGGCTTTCTAAGTAGAGATCCAGAGACACACGTAAATCCCAACACACTTGTTATCTCTTGCCATGTGACATCCTGTACTTCCTCGGGACTCTCCAGCAAGAAGACCATTATAATTTCAAGTCCTTGAACCTCCAGAAACTGTAAGCTAAGTAAACCTCACACCACATACACTACCACACTTCACATACTACACACACCAGAAGTGCTACTGAGTGTTGTATATTGTTCTACAGCTTACTCAATTTGTTAGTTCTACAAGTTTTTAGATTCTGAAGTCCTTTGTATAAATCAGATGTAGTCGCCACCTGAGGCTGTCATGCTGGTACTCAGCATGCCCTGGAGCTTTCTAAATAGCAACTTTTGCTCCCTAGCAAAACAAGCAAAAATTCAAAACATGCTTGGGACTCATATATCACTATCATATTATACATAGAAATACCTGAGTATTCACATATTCTGAATTGGTTCAGTAGAAATCAGATCTTACTTAGAATAGATACAGTAATTAATTATAATAATTTATGTTGTTATAAAATAATATAAAACTATAATTCAGTTAACTTGAGCACAGGTTTTTTTTTTTTTATAATCAGAGCTTTTGTACAAGTACAGTGGTAGCCTATTTGAGCAGTATTACACATTCCACTTGCATGTCAAATGTTGTTACAGTGGTGGTTTGAACTAGGTGTCCCCCATAAACTCTTGCATTCTGAATGTTAGGCTCCCAGGTGGTGAACATTTTGAGAATTGAAGCCTCCTGGAGGTGGTGTAGTGTTATGGGTGGGATTATGAGTGTTATAGCAAGCTTCCTCTTGCCAGTGTTTGGCATACTTTCCTGCTGATGTTGGCCAGAAGATCATGTCTACCCTCTGCTCATGCCATGGTTTCTCCTGCCATCATGGAACTTCCCCTCAAGCCTGTAAGCCAAAATGAACCCTTTTCTCCCACAAGCACCTTTTGATCAGGTGTTTTCTGATAGCAAAGTGAAGCTAACAGTTACCCTTGTTCTACCTTCCCTACCCACTTGCTGTCATTTTCCCCTCTCATAGTCTGCCTTCTAGTTTCATAACCTATACGCATACCTGTATACATGTACAAAAATTATAATCTAGTATCTGCATATGAGAAAAATGTGATATTTGTCTTTTGTAATCTAGTTTACTTCACTTAATAGAATAATAGCCAATTCTACTCATTTCTCTGCAAATATAATGATTTCATTTTTCTTTTTAACTGAATAAAAGTTTATTCTATATCCATGCTATGTTTTCTTTATCCATTCTTTCATTGGTGGACATTTTCTATGGTTCAGTTTTCTAGCTATAGTGAATAGTACTGTAGTAGACATAGCTATGCCAGTTTTTCTGTGGTAGGAGTTAGAGCCTTTTGAATATATGCCCAAGAATATGGTAGTTTAATTTTTCATTTTTTGAGATGCCTTCATACCAGTTTCCATAGTGGATTTATCAGTTTCAACTCATACTAACCATGAATCACTGTTCTCCCTTCCCCGCATCTTCACCAATATTTGTTTTCTTGATGTTGACCATTCTGCTTAGATTAGATGAAATCTCAAATCAGTATTAATTTGCATTTATTTGATGGCTAAGGATGTTGAACATCTCTTAAGACAGTTATTGGCTACTTGGGTTTCTTCTTTTGAGAACTGCCCTTTCATTTCATTATCCCATTTATTGAATTAAAGATATCTTTTTGAGGGGGCATATGCAATTCTAGGTATTAACCCCATATTGTAAGTACAGTTGTCAAGATTTTTTATGTCCTCTAGTCTGTTTCTTTACTGTGCGGACAACTTCTTTTGCTGTGTACAACTTTTTTTATTTCTTGTAATACTATTTGTCAGTTCTTGGGTTTAATTCCTTTGCTATTACAACCCTTCTTAAGTCTGTTGACATAGTGGATTACTTTAAGTGATTTTCAAATATTGAACCAGAATTGCATGCCTAGAGTAGATTACACTTGGCCGTGATGCATAATTGCATTTATATATTATTTGATTTTACTTTCTTTATTTTGTTGAAGTTTCATGTGCCTGTGTTTATAAGATCCATTGTTCTGTCAGTTTCCTTTTTTCTAGTGTTTTTATCTGGTCTTGCTACTAGTCTCATAGGATGAGATAGGAAGTGCTTTTAAAGGAATTGTGAAGAGTAGTTACCATTTCTTTCTTAAATATATGAAAAACACCACTAGTGATATTATCTGTGCTCAGTGGTTTCTTTTTAGATTTTTATAATTATTGATTGTATTTCCTAAATGAATATAGACATACTCATATTCTGTTTCCACTTTTATGGGTTATAATGCCTTTTTTTCCCCAATTTTTTTAGATTAGTTTTCTATTCTGCAAGTACAGGCAGTTTGGCACCATAATTAGGCTCATCCGTGACCTACCCCCTTGGCCCCTCCTTGTTGAGGTATATCGGTCTTGCATTGTGGAGTTAGCCCACAGTTATTGGTACCATAAATATCCCTGCATATCATGACCCAACATGCGGCTCTGACATTCTTTCCCCCGCCTTCCACAAAATTTCCCTGAGCCATGTTGGATTCATTTTTGGTCTGCTTCAGTGATGAGGTGTTGGGGGCCTCTGAGGCTCTGGCTCTCTGATTTGGTAGGCGTTGATTTTTCTCTGTGTTGGTCTCCTTGCCCCTTGTGCTGGTATCTGGTTCATCAGGAAAACAGCACCCTTGCTTGTTTTGCCAATTTTCCTTAGTTTCAGCAGGGGCCCTTTTGAGGTATGATAGGGTGTCTCTTTCCTTAGGATCTGCATCTATCTGAAAAAGAGAAGCAGATTCTCCAACGGAGAGTAAGTTAGCACCAGGACAAATGAGATAGCCCTTACTTTTTTTTATAGAGACCTTTCATTCTTCAAGAAATTTGTCTGTTTCATCTAAAATACCAAATTTGTGGGAATGAACTGTTTTGTACTATTTTTATATTTCTAATCATTGAATCTCTTTTTAGGGTATGTAGTGATGATCCCTTTTTCATTTCTAATATAAATAAAAGTGAATCTTCTCCCCTTCACCTCCATGCTATAATGTTGTCAGCTCAGAAAAAGGCCTATTTAATTTATTAATATTTTCAACATAGCAACTTTTGATTTTATTAATTTTTCTACTCACTATATTTTTAATTAAATTTACTGCTGCTATAAATTATTTCTTTTGATGGTTTTTGGTTTATGTTGCTCAACATTTTTTCTAATTTCCTGTGTTTTAAATTATTGTTAATAGGTCTTTCTTCTTTTGTAATATATTCACTTATTTCTATAATTTTCAATTCAGTCCTGTATCCAAATTTTTTTGGCAAATTGTACTTTTGCTTTCACTGAATTCAAGCTATTTATAATGTCTCTTAGGACTTCATTGTTATTTAAAAATATGTTTAAGTCTCAAATATGTGGTAATCTTTGGGTTTTACTTCTGTTATTAATGTCTAGTTAATTTATGGTATGTAGTCTGACAACTTTAAATGCATTTTTTAAAACATTTGTTAAGGTGTGTTTTATGGCCCATTGTGTGGTTCATTTTAATGAATTTCCCTCTTGGTCTTGAGAAGAATATTTATTTTTACTGTTTCTTCTTCACCATTCTTTCTTTCTTTTTTATGGCGATTCTTTGGGTTTAGTTTTTGTTTTGTTGGCATTCGTTATTGATACAGAATAATGGGAAGATCACAGTATCAAGCCAATTCATTGTTCATTGATAAAAATCTCACTAATTTTACATCATCCCTTCTTTTTCTGGGTGGTCAGGGAGCACTTTGAAATGGCTGTTTTCCTTATCAATCTAAATTTCTTTTACAGAAATTCTACTATATATTTTGAGGTTCACCTATGTCTGCAGTTTTATAAAAAATAATCAAGACAATGCAGATATTATTTACCTAGCCTGCACTTTACTGAGCAAATGACTTTTAACTTTTGACCTCAAGGTGAATACGAACACCCAGAGCCCTTCTGAAACTGCCAGATCTAAGGTAACTTGTGCACATGCACATGGGCTGCTGTGAATGGGAAGGCAGTCGTAGTGGATAATAGAAAATGCTATGACTCCTTGGAATTTTTTCTTAAGGATAGTAATAGTTAATCAAAATAGTAATTATTAACATTTAGAAAAAATTTAAAAAACAATTAACATTTAGTATACATCTAATACATGTCAGCTCCTTATAATACACTCCATTAATAATTTTTTCTCAACAAATATAGTAACTTGAAATTTGAATACACTCCTCCTTTTAAAGAAGGTTTCAAGTGCACATAAATTAGTATAAATGTAATTTATACTTTAGAGATTTTCCCAGCTGAGACAAGGTATAAGGCAGATGGCACAGTGGGAAGGCTCCAGTGATGACTTAGCGCCTTTGCTTGCTGCATGTAACTAAGTGTCTCTAACGTTCTAAGATGCTCTCCTGAGAAGAGCTGTAAACTCCGAACACTGAACTCACTAATGGAAATGAACCTATCCTATCACCTTATATTTACTAACATTATACTTGTTAGCTTGATTGGGTCATGTAAAACTTCTTAAACATGGAAAAAGGACCAATCTTGTGACGAGACACAGTCAGTGCATGATAATTAAACTCTTCAAATATTCCCATAGAAAACTCAATGAGCTGTATTTACTTCTTTCTGCCATTATAAAAATTATGTATCTTTTTATTGCAGAGACAGTTCCATAGTGATAAAGAGTTATGCATGCTCATTAACAGAGGACTATGTACCACAGCAGGTACTGCATGCTGAACTCAAGACTTATGACCCCATTGTCTGCATGAGTGGCAAGCATAACTTCTCCATTGTGGTGCTGAATAAGGGAATGAAGAACTAATGAAGAGAATGAAAGAGGGCAGGTCAAATGTTCTTGCTCCATATTTGGCTAAATATTCAGATGCCTTTCAAATTAACCATGCTTTCAGTTGGAATCAGAGTGTTATTAAAGCATTACCTTTTTTGCTTAGTTTTCTGTGTTTTTAAATGAAAGACACCTGTGGAATTTTGTGCTGGAACTGGCAAGTACACTGCCCTGGATATGAACATTGAATATTGGTTATATATTTCTCAGTCTAAAAAGACTTTAGATTGCTCTCAGTGATCTTCCTAGACTGAGTTTCCCTGGCTATGTGGGCAAGTACGTTAGCATAATCGTTGCTTAAAGCTTTCCATTTGGTTAACAGTTCCCTCTCATTCTTTTCAGTTTAGAAGAATGAAGTCGTCACTTTGATTCCAAAATCTTCATGATTATTGCTCTTTTCAAGAGCTCAGATTTTTGTGTTGTTTACTATTATGATCAATGTATGTGTTTTGTGAAGTTCTAATTCATGAGAATTATCATGAAAATCAGTTATTTGCTATATATTAGATTAGAAGATTGTAAGTAAATAGCAAATACTTTGTTTCAAAAGAATTTGTTAAAAGCAATGAGTGCTCAGAATTCTGTCATTTGGAAACAGAAAATAGGAAGGGTGAATCATTGTATTTATTGCTGAAAAAATAAGTACAATTATTTAAGTCCCCATATTAAGTAGAATGAATTATCAGGGCTTTTGGCATAATATCTTGCCTTAGTTTGGGTTTCTCAGAGGTGGAACTTGCAGAGACACCCTAAGGCTGCTTGGACAGGTAAGCAAGGGAGAAAGTGAAGAAAAGGGTGACCCACTTAATGCAAAATGCCCCAGAGGATACTTGCAGCCAGTTCCTACAGAAGAGATTGGGAACTCCCAGAGTTTGTGTTGAAGGCTCTGCTCCCTCCCTCCATAATCACTGGTTGACAGTCCCAGAGGGTATAGAGAATCTAGAACCTCAGGTCCTTCCTTACCCCATACCCCAGGCTGATTTATAACTCACTATGTAGTCTCAGGGTGACTTTGAACTCATGGAGATCCTCCTACCTCTGCCCTCCAAGTTCTGGGGTTAAAGGTATGTACCACCATGCCTGGCCCTTCCTGCTTTTTATACTTATTGCAAATTCTTCAGTAGCATGAGAGTTGTTCTACCAAGAGGAGCTATTGGCTAGCAGTTGCTAGCATGAAGCTAGCAAATGCCACTGAATACAGATCTAAGGAGTGAGTGCATATAGAAACAGTAAAAAGGAGACTAGAAGGGGATTTAACATTCTCTGTTGTAACTAAAACATACATAACAATACAATGAGTATATAACAAATACTTTCTGGTTTATCTAATTAAAGAAAAAAGCAGATCAACTATGCTAAGAATCCTTTATAGCTTTCCATTTTACTATAAAACAACTAAACCAATATTTATTAAACAAATGGAGATGAGTCTTTCTTCCTGTATTTAGAGACTACAGTCCATAACATATGATTATAGAATGAGCAAATGCAGAAATAAATGCATATGTCATATTGAATTAAACTCAGTCTGGGTGTATATTTTTATTGCATTGATCTCATGAAACTATAGCTGATTTGTCAGTAGTGGTCTCAAGATACACAGGGTGTATTTGGATCCTAAAACCCCAGGTGCTTTAGTTAGTTACTGTATTATGTCTTAAAAAAAAATACTTGCTTTTAAATACTTGCCTTAGTGACCCAAGTAATAATGATGAGTCCCTCTGCTTGTGCAGCACCACATAGTTCACACTGGCTTCTCACATTAGTTATTCCATAATCCAGGGAAACGCAAAACCCCGCCTTACATGTAAGAGTGCTAATGTTCAGAGCAGTAAATAACTTGCTCCAAGATGTAGAACAAACAAAAGTTCTAAAGCCATTGCCTGCAATCCTGATTCTAATCCAGAGGCCTTTCCTAAACAAAAAAGTTTGATTGTTGGTGATATATGTTTTGTTTTTAACCTGGTTAGTTTTCCCATGATATTCAAGCCCATTTTTGTAACTGGCATCAGTATTGGATAGTTAATATGACTTCCCTTACTTGTAGTTTTTACTTTCTGCAGTTTAATTTAACCCTGGTCAATTCTGGTCCAAAAGCAGTAAGTGGAAAGTTCCAACCCGTTTGCAAGTTTTATATCACAGTATTCTGGGCAGTGCTCTTCTTAGTTCTCTTTCATTATAGTCTGATGTAATAATTATTCTTTCATGACACTCCACTGTTATAATGTTCTTGGTTATTAGTCATTGTTCAGTTCTGGTTGTGGCTAATTTATATAGTAAAGTTTATCTTTGGTATATATGCACAGGGAAATAACCATATTCTACATATAAATAGAGTTAGGTACTCTGGCAATTTCAGACATCCATGGGGGATCTTAGAACGTGTCCTCTGTAGATAAGTGGAGACTGGGTACATAATTTCTAACACAGTGAATTAAAATGAAGGACCTTTCTGATTCCCCAAGGTGCATATTCATTCTCTAATTTCCAACATACTTCTGAATTTTACCAATTAGTCCTGACACCACTTTTAAAACACTTCTGAAGTACTTTGCTAATACAAAGAAGAGAAGGTCTGGGGACAAAAGACATAATGTATGAGATTCTTTTTTATTATTATTTTTAAACATCAGGGTACTGATAGAAAAAAAGTTTATTTTCCTCCATGCTTATTCCATAATTGACCTATTTTTTGCATAAAGACAACACCTTAATTAAACTCCAGTGGTCCAGTTTAATTAAAACATGTCAGTCAAATCCTCACATGGGGACCAGATACCCATGAAACACACCTTCTGCTTCCTTTGTGATTTCCCAGACATCTTTGACCTTACTCATTTCAGGATGGTGGATGGTGGCTATGGCCATAGCTCTCATAGAGGGGCAGCTGATGGAAGAGTGGGCTTTCCATGGTCCATTAGCAGAGCCAGGACAATCTGGGCAGAGTATCAGAACCAAGATTTTGAATGAGCACAATATTTTTTTTTCAACACTGTATCAAACTAAAGGATTCCAAATCTTTTTTTTAAATATAATTTCAACACCAAGAAGACATTTTAAAAATGTTTTACTCCCTTTTCTTTCCCTCCTTCCTTTCCTTTCTTCATGTTCCCCTTCCTTTTTGTGATCTAGAATGGTCAGACTCTGAAGTTTATGTATATCTGAACACCTTATAGTAAATATTTCCTCTTGAACATTCTTCTAGCTCTCAGCAAGGACAGGAGGGACAGAGAAGCATTTAGGAATTAGTCACAATGTATTGATTATCCTCTATCATCACTTTGTAAGGTCTCTAATTAGGCAATTCTGTTTTATGCTCACTTTGTAATTTCTTAATTAACACAAATGGGGAAAATGGAGGCTTAGAGAAATTCAGAATTATTTTGGAAATTAAAAAGAAAGAAAATAGGGCTGGAGAGATGGCTTAGCCGTGAAGGCATTTGTTTGCAAAGCAAAAGGACCCCAGTTCGATTCCCCAGGTACCACATAAGCCAGATGCACAAGGGAGCACATGGGCCTGGAGTTCATTTGAAGTGGCTGGAGACCCTGGAGTGCCCATTCTCTCTCTCCCTCTCTCTGCTTCTTTTTTTTTTTCCCCCTCTCTCTCAAATAAATAAATAAAAATAAAAATAAACTAAATTAAAAAAAAAACAGAGATGCTAGGAATGAACCTACTAAGCTGTGCATGATGTGAAAACCTGCTACCCATACTCACTTCTCAGCCATCTCCTGGTTTTTATTTTATGAAATAGTTTTATGACTTTAGTTTCACTAGGTGCATTGTTTACGTTTTTATTTCTAGTACAAAATACTGGGCTAAAAGAAGAAGGGTTGATTTCAGTTTACAGTTATAGGTTGTAATCATGGCAGGGAAGAAAGCCTGGTGGCATGAACTTGAAGCAGAGCTGATCCCATTCAGTGAGGTCACAAAGAATGCTGGTGCCCACCAGTTTGGAAATAGGCACTTTGCATATCTTTATATTGAAATTTCAAACCCACCACCACACCTTTTGGCTGGACCCTAAGATCTGCCCAGTGACATTGCCTGCAGCCAGGTGGCTGCAGATGCAAACTACAAACCAACAAAACAGTGAATATATTGGAGAGCATCTATTCAAACTACCATAGCTTAAACTTTTTGGCTGGACCCTAAGATCTGCCCAGTGACATTGCCTCCAGCTAGGTGGTTGCAGATGCAAACTACATACTAATAAAACAATGAATATATTGGGGGCCATCTATTCAAACTACCATAGGTTAAATGGTATAACCATTATTAGTTTAGAGAGAATTAAATGGGTGTAGACCCTCTTGTAGCCCAAGATTAGTGAAAGCTTGATAATGGAAAGCAAACTCATTATCAGGATATGATTCTGACTTTTTTTCCACTTCCAGATAGGGCTTCATTTCCACTGAGTGGATCTCTTAGCCAATCCAAGAGCACTTGGCTACCCACTATGGCTGTGTGCCATTATTGCACTTGTGTGAGCATCACATCAACTTGTTTGCTTCTGAGTTGTGTGGACTTTGACTTGCTTGGACAGATGTTGACCACTTTCTCTGGTAGTGCATGTATCATCTTCCAGCACTAAATGCTAATTGTCTGGGGACTGGCTCTCCTCCAGATTCCAGCCGGTCTCTCTATGGTCTGTGCCTACAACATATGGTGTATTCAGCATTAAGGTTTTACCATTAACCTCTGGTGGGTAATCAAGTGCTCTGACGGAAGTCTGTCTTGTTTTGGGAAGCTTTGCAGGTCTCTCTGATCAACAGCTCATTGTGGGTAATAACTGCATCCTGGTACTGGGAGTTACAGGACAGTGCCAAGGGAAAGAAAGAAAGAAGAAAAAGAATGAAAATAGAAAAAAGAAAAGAAAAAGGAAAAAGGGAAAAAAAAGAAGAGAAATTTAAGGTTAGGCTTCTTATCACCCTCTCTAGGGCCCTTCAATTCAGGTGCCGTCTCTGAGGTGCTGTTAAGCATTCAACCTTTTAGTCTGTCTTCCAGGATATAGGATTCTGTGATACCAGCTCCATTTGGGTTCAGTTTTGTATTACCCCCAATCCCCTCCCCTCCTCTCAAGCCCTACCCTCTTCATTGTCCAGGCATCAAGATGCCTATTAAATATGTCAGTATCTCAGGCTGATCCAGGTGAGGAGCCGCAAATGAGTGAAATCATGTGATGATTGTCTTTCTGCGATTGGGTGAGTTCACTGAATATTATCTGTTCCAAGTTAGCATATCCACAGCAAAAGATACACCTCTGGAGAAATCACCATACCTGATCTAAAGGAATATTACAAAACCATAGAAACAAAAACAGCATGGTACTATCATTAAAACATGAATATAGACCATGGAACAGAATTCAGGTTCCAGCCTTTAGGTCAACCAACTACAGCTACTTGATCTTCGACAAAGGTCCTAAAAATGTAGACTGGAGAAAAGACAGCATCTTCAACAAATGGTGCTGGATAAATTGGATAATGATATGCAGAAAAATGAAACTAGACCCACACATCTTGCCATGTACAAAAATCAAGTCCAAATGGATCAAAGACCTCAATATAAGACCTGAAACACTTCTACTACTGGAAGAAAAAGTAGGAGGAACTTTCCCTAATATAGGAGTGGGGAAAGGCTTCCTTAACAAAACCCCAGTATCTCATGAACTTAAACAATCACTCAATCATTGGGATCTCATGAAGCTGAAGAGTTTTTTTTTTTTTTTCACAGACATACAATAAACAGGATCAATAGATTACAGAATGGGAGAAAATTTTTTGCTGGCTATTACTGACAGATCCCTAATTTCTAGAATCTACAAATAACTCAAAAACCTAAACAATAAAAAATTAAACAACCTGCTCACAAAGTGGGGCTGATAACTGAATAGGGAGTTCTCAGAGGAAGAAATACAGATGGCAAACACACACTTTGGAAAATATTCAGCATCCCTAACCATCAGGGATACAAATTAAAACAACAATAAGATTCTACCTTACCCCAGTAAGGATAGCAAACATTAAAAATTCATGTGAAAATAAATGTTGGTGAAGTTGTGGAGAAATAGGAACCCTCACTCACTGTTGGTGGGAATGTAAGCTGGTACAACCACTATGAAAAGCAATATTGAGACTCCTAGAAATGTTGACTATAAAGTTAACAACAGACCCAATTATTCCCTTACTAGACATTTACTCTAAAAGCTCCATTCCTCAGTTCAGAGATATTTGCTCAACCATGTTTATTGCTTCTCAGTACATTATAGCTAAGAACTGGAATCAAGCCAGGTGCCCACCATTGGACGAATGGATAACCAGAATGTGGTATATCTACGTGATGGAATTCTACTCAGCAGTTAGATAAAGTGACACAGTGAAATTTGTAGAAAAATTATCTAGCAACCCCCTTTTAAGGGCATATCCCCAGTGACCTAACTTCTATCCACTATGCCCACCTCTTAATATTTTAATCAACTCTCATTGACACATGCTGAAAAACTAACTTTTAGGATATGGGCTTTGGAGGGACATTTACAGTCTATTCAGCAGGGCTTGGAGGTAGTCACTTATACTTTCAATACACAGAGAAGATGTTGAGTTTGAGGCCAGTATGGGAATCTAGTGAAACCAATTAAAAATCTAACCCCAAATTATAACACCAACATTTTTTTAATATGGATATATAGGCCCCCAACTAAAATCTGACTTTTGAAAATCCTGACTCTTAGTCAAATGTGTTTCAAAGCATTTCAGATCTGTATTAGGTACAGACTTTAATGTTCACCAGGTTAGGTGAAAACAAATTGCCAGGAACAGTAGACTTACTTCATAGGTCCCCAATGAACTTCTGGGTTGCTTACAATTATCAGAAGTTCTAAAAATATTATTCATATTTGGATAGCAAATTGCTTCCTTCCTTACTTAATTAGGTCCTTTTTAAGGTTTGTCCTTATTAGGAAGACAGGTACTGAGAAAGGTAACAGTTATGCTGACTGATCATGAGTCTACCCAGGGCATGGATCCATCTCTGTGCTGTAGGAGAACCATAACTTCCATAGATTCTCTGTGCTTCACTGTCTTAGTGGGATGTTTTTGGAGCATTTTGTAGAGGGATTTCAGAGTGCATTGTTAAAAACCTATTTATAAGATGGTTTTCACATTCAGATTTTTACAAAGAGACACTTACTTAAATTTAAAGACCACTGATTTCAGTTCTAATCATTGTATAGTTTATTAATCAAATGTATTTAGAGTAAAAAAGCCAGCTACAATTCACTTACAATTGAGATTTTACTCTATTTTAACGTTATTTTAATGAGCTACAGATTTGAATGTGGGCTTTGTTCATCTGTTGCTTCCACTCAATTTCAGTTTCACCCTAAGAAGACACAAGACAGATTGATCAGGCATCTAGTCATTGTGAGTCTTAAATGAAGTGAACAGGGCCTTATGTTTCTAAACCAAATGAGAGGATTAAAGCAAAAAATAAAAAAGCAAGCAAAAAAGGGAAGAAAGCCCCACCCACAAAAAAAACCACACTACACTACATGCTTTTTTATTCTCTGTTGAATTTGCTACATAGGATCCCAATTTTCTTGGGCAAGTATCAGAAGATGAAATTATATAAATGAAAATTGTACATATTCCTCACAGCTATGAACATGTGTACATGGGAAGTAAAGTGTACTGCCTTACATTTTGTGGATGCAGTAATTTCAATGCAAAAGTAAAAGCATTATGCTACATTTACCTTAGTAGATAATATCCTATATCTAAATTTTTAAGTTCTTTAGTATCTAATGCTTTAATTAAAAATTATTCCACATCTCTACAATGTAAGTTAAGATAAAGTTGGAATGATTTTGTGGTTAATAGTCATTGCTGTGTGGTGAACAGTGCTTATGTTTGAGGGAATATCTGTCATGGAACAGTGAAGATTTGGGAAGCACAGATTAGACAGGTTTAGTTTTCTCTTGTTTCTGCCATGCAAACGTGTCCTGCAGAGACCATGGGTTCCAGCATGTAATTTTTCATTGTAATTGGACAGTACCTATGTTGTTTATGATGAAAAAGGAACTTCATATTCAGAACAAAACTTAAAAAAAAAAAAACTTAGAGTGGTCATCTTTAACCAGTAAATACAATGCGGCAGCTTTGGTCAGCCTTATGGAACAATAAATTTCATGTCTGAACTTTCATAGCTCAACCTCTGACAGCAAGAATGCATTTATGTTTCTATTATGTTATTATCTAAAATTGTTGATGGTTTATGATTTAATGTGAAACTCATAAGTTAGTTTTGGAATAATAATTCTAATAATCATTCTTGGATGTATATGTGGTTTGCATGTATGTATTTATGTGTGCCTATGTGGGTGGAGGCTACAGGTCAATGACAGGTGTCTTTTCCTATTGCTTAGCACCTTCTTTGATACAGGGTATCTCGATGAATGTAGAGATCACATATTCAGCTACACTAGTTTGTCAACAAGCCCCAACGCCTGTAATCCAGTGCTTAGAAGGCATAGGAGGATCTCTGGAGATTTCTGACAACAATACCCAGCAGTAATCATATTATTTATTTGAGAGAGAAAATAAGAAAGTGGTAGATATATACATACAGAGAGAGAATAGGTACACCAGGGCCTGGGTACTTAGGATTAGCAGGGAAGTGCCTTAATTGCTAAGCCATCTCTCCAGCCCAATAATCATATTTTTATGATCTGATATTCTTGGTGTAATAGTCCAGGATATGTGGACTTATTTGAATGAAACAATTTTATTTATTTATGTTATTAATAATAAATTTATTAACATTTACAGTAGATAACAATAGTAGATAATGATGATATATATAATCATTGTATATCATAGCATAGTACATATAATATTACTACACATATTTTACTACATATGAGATCTATGTATGCAGTGATTTCATTTATGTGAAATATTATGTTGTCTATTAGAGATTATTATAGACAGTTGCAAGAGGTATGCATTTTAAACCTACATTTCAGCAGGAGAGTCATTTACTACTCCAGAAGTACTATTGCTGATACTACATAGCACAAGTTTTATATTATCTGTATTGTGTGTGTGTGTGTGTGTGTGTGTGTATGTAGAAAATGTGTGGGGTGTGATATTTTATTTTATTTACTTATTTTATTTTTCTTTATTAACACATTTAGTTCTCCTAAGTAATCCATGTAATAAGACCAAAATAATATTAAGTAATACATAGAAATTCAAGTAATAGGAAAAAGAAATTGGAAGGGGGGACCTGTATAGCCAAATAAAGCCAAGAACTAATAACCAACTTAGCACTTTCTGTCCAGAGATAAGATAATTGGTCTTGTTCTAAAACTAGCTATGCAACTTGGTGAATGACTGAATTATCATTGTCAATAATCATAGATTTTGATTCTTTATTTGCTTTTTGGTTAGGAATAATATCCATTTTCAAGTATATCCCATCTGGAAAACGATCAAGTCACTGGGGCTTAGGAAATGTCTCAGTGGGCAAGACCACTTGCCACTTGCACAGAAGCATGAGAATCTGAGTTTGATCACCACCAACCACATAAAAAGGACAGCTAATGTCCTCTTCTGTACCCCCAACATATGCATGGGCAGCATGCAAGTATGTACATGTGCATAGGCCACACACACTACACATACTGTACATACACAAAATTAATATAATTTATATGGTATATTAGCATCATGCAATGATTACATCCTAAGTTCTCAGGCAGGGGCAGTCTAGTCTATTGCAAGGACTTTCCTTGCTGCAAGGTATCAAAGGCTGCTTTAAGTTAGAAAACTGAATTGCAGCACTGAATACTATAGAAATGGAGTTTGCTCAGTAATACTTCAGTTGTAATATTTGATTATATATTTGGTTGTTACTGAAAAATTCTTTAACTGTAATTATGGTTCCTGCTATAATAATACATTGCCTGTATTTCTACCTCTAATAATGGGCATTATGTGCTAGATTTTAATATACTTGGGCCTGGGCAAGTACACAGGTCTTTTTTAAAACAATATGGTTTATTTGCACAAAGCTGATCGGTTTTGAGAGATTGTTAATGCCTTTGAAGTGGTTTATGTGGGTGTGAAACAAATGATGAGAATTTGAATTGGTCCCTCTTACTATAGCATTGAAATTAAGGCTGCTTAATTTATCAAGTCATATTCATGCCCGGATTTAACATACTTGTATCTGTCAATAAACATTGGGATAATTTAAAAACTTAACATAAAGCCTTAATAAGATAAGTAAGAAAGTTAGCTGGACATGGTGGCACACACCTTTAATCCCAGCACTCAGGAGGCAGAGGTAGGAGGATCTCTGTGAGTTCGAGGCCACCCTGAGAATACAGAGTGTATTCCAGGTTCGCCTAGACTAGAGTGAAACTCTGCCTCGAAAAAACCAAGAAAAAAAATAAAAAGATAAGTAAGAAAGTTGAATCTGACTTTATGAGTAAGAATTAGGTAAGAATCAGGGATTTTCCTATAATATTTTGTCATTTGTGATTCCATTTGACTTTGTAATATTTTGCATTTTGTTCTGTTTTGTTTTTGTACTAGATTTTGTTCAGAGGCAAAATGTTTTATTTATGTATTTAATTTTTTGGTAGATTTTTGCATAAAGAAAAATAACATTTAGAAGTAGTTTATAAATAGATTAAATTCAAGATACAGTTGAGGGTTGGGGAGATAGCTTAGTGGTTAAGGCACTTGCCTGCAAAGCGTAAGGACCCATATTCAACTCCCCAGATCCAAATAAGCCAGTTGCACAAGTTGATGCATATGCAAGATTCTACATGAGCACAAGGTGGTGCATGCATCTAGAGTTCAATTGCAGTAGTTGGAGGCCCTGGAATGCCAGTTCTGTCTCTCTTTTGCTCTTACTCTCTTATAAAGAAAAACCAAAATATAGTTGAGAGGCTTTTAACAGACTCAACTGAAAAATTTTAGAGCATTTTAATTACAGAGACCATTATACTAGCTATTAATTGTAATAAAATTTAAAATGCATCCACATATACTGTATATTTAAAGAAAAAATATAACACAAGCTATTTGCATTTGTTCAACTAAGATCCTTCAAAATATGCATATTACATATATTTTGGTTTCAGACAAAATGTATGAGTTAAAGTTTTATAATGACATAGCCAGTCTTAAAGGACTTAATTTCCTTCTGATGGCATGTGTATACAACCATTATTGGGGTATTTTTGCATTGCTTTAAGTAGTAACATTTTCTGTGGATATTCTGTGATCTAAGTAACCATGATTGTGGTTCATTTCACTTAATAGTCATCCATATAAAATTAAAGCTTAAAATATTATTATTTGCTTCAGCTAATGCCAGTTATATTACTTTTTTATAGATCGCCTGATATTTTCACACAATGGAGATTTTTCACAGTCTCTTGACTTTTCATTTTAATGAGCTGTTCCTTTCACTGGTATTGCCCTCCTAATAAGTTCAAGGTGAAGTTTCCAGGCTCAAAGCTGCAAGTTAGTTTTCATGTAAACAACTGATATCTTTGACATCATTCTTTCCTTCATTCAGCTTTGTATTTTATTATGTAAATGATCATACCTGTGTGTTTTTAAAAATCATGATTGATTTCTAATGGACACCTTAAAAATTCCATGGCTATTGAGTACTTTTCAGCAAATAAATGTAAAGTGGGTGTATTGTGCCTTAGATTAAAGGCCAGTCAGGCAAACAAAAGAGACACCATTGCAAATTAAACCATAAAGGTCCAAAGTATTATTAAGGGGTTCACAGATACTATGTTCCAATCAGGCTCAATGAGGGCTGAATTCCTATTATGCTTCAAAAGCCTCCAAAAAGACATGGGAAGGGACCCAAAGTTAAAGTTGTCAAATAGAAAGCACTTAGCCAAGAGCACATGAATGTATGACTGGGTAATGGCCTTTCATCTTTGAAATAAAAACAGTGCAGTTCAATTGGAACCAAAGTTTTCACCTTTGAGAAAGTTTATTTTAATGAGTTTCCATTTTATGCATGGGCTGCTCTTTAATCGAGGCTTTCCCATTGAAGTCTTGTCCACTGAAGACGCAAGACAGATTGTCCAAGCTTGCAGCTATTGTTAGGGGTTGATGAAGTGTATGGGCCCTTATGGTTGATAACAGAAGTAGATGGTCAAAGCCAATAAATAAAACTTTAACTCTGATTGTTGGGTGCTTTATGCTGAAAAGGTTTCCATTAGCATGGATCTGTGGTTTTGAAGGACTCGTGAACCCAAAGGCAGCTTATAGCTCTGTCACACAAACTAAGTCGCTTAGACAAGCAGCAGTCTGCCTTGGCAGATAAACTCACTTTTAGCTTTTCAAATTCTAGACTTTTTCTTTTTTTCTCCCAGAAATCAGCACTGTAAATATCGTGACAGTAATTAACTTAATAATATGTGAATCTGCTGCACTCTCTGTTAATAATGTATGGCTCCAGGAAGAGGTGATTTGGGCATTGTTTGGTGGCTTTGCTTTATACTCATGTTAGAATCAACAGTGTGGTATTATTATAAGTGGTAGGTATTTGAGGGAAAGAGACTTTATAGTTTCAGTCATAGAATAATCTCAGAGTGGGCATGAAGATTGCTCAACCAAATGATAGTCATATATTCCTCTGTTTTTATTCTTGCAAATTTTATTTTAACTTGGCAAGGTGGTGGATACGGTCAGTTGCATATGCATAGTTGTCCAAAAATATGTCAGAATTACTTGCCTTGAGCTGATGTTCCTTAAAAATCTACTCAAGTGAGCTCTAAATTCTATACTAGCCCACAAATTCAGAAGCCACTGCCTTCCATGACAATTAAATCATGATTTTTCTAGCAGAACAGATGGAATCTTGATGGCCTTACAGAGGTCACTTCACCCCATAACTGCCTTGCCACTGGACCATTCCCTGGACTTCATAATCACCTTTCTAGTTACCCTGATGAAACTCTTCTGATGATTTGCAGGCACCCATGCAAATTCAGCCCTTAGCTGATATTATTGCATACATGGGATGAGTCATTCTTCCCCAGGAAGTGTTGTCAGCTGTCCACCTCAATAAACTATCCTTGGCCAACCTCACATGTGAGGGGACTATGAGCGATTCCATGATGAACCTTTGAAGACAGTCTCAAAAATTAGGTCCTTATATGCCTCCACATATGGGCTCTTCACTGTTAAGGTGGCAAATTCCAATTTCTGCATACCTGAGCCATAAGCCTCAAAGGCAGAGGGGCTAGGTAATGTGTCCTCTTGGCTACTGGACACCCATGATAAAAAAAAAAGCAATTAACTTTTACCTTAAATTTTTAGTAGTGAAAAGGAGTAAGCATACTGATACTGATACTACTATAACATTGGAATTTTAACGTTTTACATACATGAAATTATATGTACTTCAGGATAAAACATCATGTAAACTTCCTTAAATCAGTGAATCATACTTGAGACCTTTGGAATAACATATACTAGATATTCAAACATGTCATACCTGAGTTGTATGTTGAATGCTGTCATGCAGTCATGGCAGTTAAGGTAGAGCATATATGAATTTTGTGTCTATGTAGTCAGTTATATTAATAAGTTATTTTGGTTGTTTCCTAGCTCATTATTACTAATCCAATGATTTGCTAAATATCACAGAATTGTGCCTTAACATTACAATGAATTGCTAGAGAATTTCAAGTTATTTTTTCCAAACAGTAAAACTCTTAGAAATATGCATGAGAGTGGACCTAGCAGGTTGTTATGGCTCCACATATGTTAGACTGTAGTTGCAGGCTTTCTAAAGGTAGACCAAATAAGTATGATCTGAGGGCTTATTCAAGCTTGCTTCCTGAAATGGCTAGATCTTAATGATGCTCACAAATGACATAGAGATAGTCAATAAGCAATTTTCACAGTATTCTGAAATATTCAGCCAAATATTTGGAAATATATATATAATACTTAGTGGCTTAAATATGGAATATCCCTATTTTTAGATCTTTTCTCTTTGGACAACATAATATGTAGTTTAGACCATGTTTTCTGTTAGTGATATTTCATCTCTTCCTGAAAAGTATTAGTCATATTTTAGTTAAACATAATATTGGCAGACTATGTTAAAAATATTAAAAGGGAAGGGGAAAGTGGGGGGTGGAGGAAGGGTATTACCATGGGATATTTTTTATAATCATGGAAAATGTTAATAAAAATTGAGAAAAAAATGTTAAAAAGTTTTCAAAAATTATTCTGTTAGAAAGGATAATTTAAATATAACAGTTCCCCCTTACCCACAAGAAATACATTCTAAGATCCCCCCAAGATGCCTGAAACCATGAATAATGCTGAAGAGCACTAAACCTTATACCTGAAATGTTTTGTATATGTATTCATAATAAATTTAATTTGTAATTTAGACAGAGTGGCAAATTATTAGTAATAAAACAGTAATTATAACAATGAACCATAATAAATGTTATACAATTGATTTTTCTTTATCACATATCTCATTATTCTATACTTACCTTTCTAGAAATGAGCCAGTGCCCATGTGATGATGAAGTAAAGTGAAGCATAGGGCATTCTGATGTAGTATTAAGCTACCAAAAGAGAATCACTTGGACACAAACATTACAATTCTATAGATAGTAGAGATAACTGAAGTAATTAATGAGTTGATAGCATACACAGGGTGGACACACAAAACAAAAGAATTATTCCTGACCTAGGAAACAGAGCGAGATAATATAAGATTTTGTAAGGTTACACAAAACAATGCATTACTTAAAATTTATGAACTTTTTTTCTGGAAATTTTCATAAAATATTTTCAGGCCATGAGTCACTGAAACAGTGGCAATCACAAACCTGGATTACAGCAGACTAATGTAGTAAGGTGATCACTTTTAAAACAATTGGGACCTTTGAAGTATAACATAAGTCTTCATTTTTCCTAAAACAAGATAGACCTCTTATAATGTAGCAAAGACACCAAAGTTGGTTAGATTTTCCAGCCTTTGTACCATTGAGGGAAAGACTCAGAACCATCAGGGTTTCAAGTTATTTACCAGTATATCCATTCCTTATTCCTAGATTTGATAGTTTAATTTCCAAACAAGGAACATGTTATGTTTCTTTAAAAATAACATAGGGAACAAGCATTCTACATTTTTTTTTTAAATATTTTTGTTCATTTTTTATTTATTTATTTTAGAGCAACAGACACAGAGAGAAAGACAGAGAGAGAGAGAGAGTGGGCGCGCCAGGGCTTCCAGCCACTGCAAACGAACTCCAGACGCGTGCGCCCCCTTGTGCATCTGGCTAACGTGGGACCTGGGGAACTGAGCCTCGAACCAGGGTCCATAGGCTTCATAGGCGAGCGCTTAACCGCTAAGCCATCTCTCCAGCCCGCATTCTACATTTTTTATAACATACTTTCTGCAACATTAAAGTCAATAATTATTTAAAATATGATTCACTTTATCCTGTTTAGTTTTTTTTTTTTTTGAATTTTGTATTTATTTGTCTGCATGTGTGCATGTGTAGGTGTGTATAGGTGCACTAGGGTTTCTTGTTGCTGCATAACAATGCCCAACCAGCTTCACATGCTTAGCTGTGGAACTAACCCTGATTAATACGTTTTCTAAGCAAGCACCTTTAGCCACTAAGCCAGCTTTCTATGTCCATGTATAGTTTCTTTTTCTTTTCTTTTTTTTTTTTTTACATTAAAAAAAATCACTTCAACATTGTGTGCAGCCATTCATTCTGAGAGTAGAGTTATAGGGACATCAGTTTTCATACGGTATGTGACATAGAACCAGAAATGGGACCGTCTCCTGTCCAGACCTGTCTGTCAGTGAGGACTGACCTCAGACTTGCTGATGAATTCTGACAAGTCACTGACAGTGTGCAGGGGACGCACATATGTGACAAAGAACAAGCAGGGTTTCATGTGTCAGCAGGAACCCTCTAGTTCCAACTAGGAATCACATCTCTGACAGTTCTGGTATTTGTGTCCTCCTGATTTTCTTTGGGAATAAAGCCTCAGATAATCACAGGCACATATCTCCACACAGTTGTCCTCCAGTTCAGTCCACAGCTGAATAGCATATCCTATGGTAATACCCTCCCTCCCCATTTCCCCTTTGAAATTACATTCTCCATCATATCCCCTCCCCATCTCAATCACTCTACTTACATATATACAATGCCAACCTAATAAGTACCCTCCTCCCTTCCTTTCTCTTCCCTTTATATATCCTTTTTAACTTACTGGCCTCTGCTACTGAGTTTTTTCCTTCTCACGCAGAAGCCCAATCATCTGTAGCTAGGATCCACATATGAGGAAGAACTTGTGGCAGTTGGCTTTCTGGGCCTGGGTTACCTCACTTAGTATAATCCTTTCCAGATCCATCCATTTTTCTGCAAATTTCATAACTTCATTTTTCTTTACTGCTGAGTAGAACTCCATTGTATAAATGTGCCACATCTTCATTATCCACTCATCAGTTGAGGGACATCTAGGCTGGTTCCATTTCCCAGCTATTATAAATTGAGCAGCAATAATGGTTTAGCACGTACTTCTAAGGAAATGAGATGAGTCCTTAGGATATATGCCTAGGAGTGCTATAGCTAGGTCATATGGTACGTCAATCTTTAGCTCTTTTAGGAACCTCCACACTGATTTCCACAATTCTGGACCAGATTGCATTCCCACCAGCAGTGTAGAAGGGTTCCTCTTTTCCACATCCCCGCCAACATTTATGATCATTTGTTTTCATGGTAGCCAATCTGACAGGAGTAAGATGGAATCTCAATGTAGTTTTAATCTGCATTTCCCTGATGACTAGTGACGTGGAACATTTGTTTAGATGCTTATATGCCATTCGTATTTCTTCCTTTGAGAATGCTCTATTTAGCTCCATTGCCCATTTTTTGATTGGCTTGTTTGATTCCTTATTATTTAACTTTTTGAGTTCTTTGTATATCCTAGATATTAATCCTCTATCAGCTATATCGCTGGTGAAGATTTTTTTCCCATTCTGTAGGTTGTCTCTGCATTATTCACAGTGTCCTTTGCAGTGCAAAATCTTTGTAATTTCATGAGGTCACAGTGATTAATCTGTGGTTTTAATGCCTGAGCAATTGGGGTTGTATTCAGAAAGTCTTTGCCAAGACCAATATGTTGAAAGGTTTCCCCTACTTTTTTCTCTAGCAGTTTTGGAGTTTCCGGTCTGATGTTAAGTTCTTTAATCCATTTGGACTAATTCTTGTGCATGGTGAGAGAGAAGGACCTATTTTCATCCTTCTACAGATACATATCCAGTTTTCCCAACACCATTTGCTGAAAAGGCTGTCTTTTCTCCAGTGAGTATTTTTTGTCATTTTTATAGAATATCAGGTGACTATAGCTACCTGGACTTACATCTGGGTCCTCTATTTTGTTCCATTGATCTACATGTCTGCTTTTGTGCCAGTACCATGCTGTTTTTGTTCCTATGGCTCTGTTGTATAGGTAAAATCAGGTATGGTGATACCACCAGCCTTATTTTTGTTGCTCAGTATTATTATTAGATATTCGAGGTTTTTTGTGATTCCAAATGAATTTTTGGATTGTTTTTTTCTATTGCCATGAAGAATGCCTTTGGAATTTTGATGGGGAGTGCATTAAATGTGTTGATTGCTTTTAGTAAGATTGCCATTTTCACAATATTGATTCTTCCAATCCAGGAACAAGGATGTTTTCCACTTTCTAGTGTCTTCTGCAATTTCTCGCTTGAGTGTTTTAAAGTTCTCATTGTAGAGATTCTTTACTTCCTTGGTTAGGTTTATTCCAAGGTACTTTATTATTTTTTTAATGCAATTGAGAATGGGTATGATTCTCTGATTTCATCCTCTGTGTGTTTGTTGTTAGCATATATGAAGACTACTGATTTCTTTGTATTTATTTTGTATCCTGCTACATGGCTGTTGGTTTTTATCAGCTCTAACAGTTTTCTAGTAGAGTCTTTAGCGTCCTTTATATATAGAATCATGTCATCTGCAAATAATGACAACTTGATCTCTTCCTTTCCAATTTGTATCCCTTTTATGTGCATCTCTTGCCTTATTGCTATGGCTAAGACTTCCAGAACTATATTAAATGAAAGTGGGGACAGTGGACACCCTTGTCTTGTTCCTGACTTTAGTTGAAAAGCTTCTAGTTTTTCCCCATTTGGTAATATGTTGGCTGTAGGCTTGTCATAAATAGCATTTATTATATTGATATACATTTCTTCTATTCCCAGTCTCTGTAGGACTTTTATCATGAAGGGATGTTGGATTTTGTCGAATGTTTTCTCTGCGTCTCATGAGATGATCATGTGATTTTTGTCCTTCAATCCATTTATATAATGTATTACATTTATAGATTTGCATATATTGAACCATCCCTGCATCTCTGGGATAAAGCCTACTTGGTCAGGGTGAATGATCTTTCTGATTCATATTGATCTTTTATTCAAACATTGGTTTGATAAAATATATGTTCTATGTACTATGGACCTACAGTAATATATGAAGTAGGTTTTTGTGTCCAAAAATAATGAGTGTCTAACATGTCCCAGGGAATTTTACAGAAGAGGAGCTAGAAAGATTGTTAGAGCCACAACTTGGGACATCATGCCCAGAGGCACTGCCTCTCCCCAGTAACTGACAGCTGCTCTCACAACGCATCACCTACAACCCCACAGGGAAAACCTTCTACCCAACCAAGGAGGACCCCAAGCAGAATGGGGGCAGGGATGAGGGAAAGGATGATATCAACACATGATGCTTCCATACTAAACATGTCCTTAATGAATAATAATAAATAAATAAAAAGTAATAATGAGTGTTCTAACAGACACGAAGTACTAAAAGAATTCAGAAAAATGAAAGATTGCTTCCAAGGTAGGATGAATTGAGAATGTAAGAAAAATTGAATACATAACATTGGCAAGCCTGCCTCAGGAGTTTCTTAGGCAGTAGTTACTTCATGAATGGCTAATAATGGGATATTTGGTCTTGCAAAGTGGCTAGATTGGAACCTATCTCAGACTAAAAGCAACCAAGTAGCAAAGGAAAAAAGAGAAAATTCCAGACAAGCTTAGGGAATGAAGAACAGCTCAATGTAAGTGGATTCAGGTCAATTGTGTATAAAAATGTAGTCAGTCCTCCATAGCTGCTGCTCTTGCATCCAAGTTTGAGCTGAGGAGTAAAAATAGTTTAAAAACAAAACCCCCATCTGAGCATGCACAAGTATGTCACAATGTAAGCCATTATATATATGTTTTGTTTTGTTTTGTTTTTGTTTTTGTTTTTGAGACAGAATCTCATGTAACACAGATGGCCTGGAATTCACTATGTAGTAAAGGGATGACCTTGAATTTATCTTCTTGCCTCCACTTCCTGAGTGCTGGGATTACAGGAGCATGCCCCTGGGAATTGAACCCAGGACTTCACACATGCTAGTCAAATACTCTATTAACTAAGCTACATCCTCTTCCCTGAAAGCCATTATTTTGTATGATTAATACATACTATTTTTAAAAATCTGTGTTTGTACTAAACCTGCAAGGACTTTTTTTGACTTAGCTATTGGATTTGCATAGGAATATGTGCTTGGGTTACATATAAACAGTATTCAACTTTTCTATATGGGATTTAGGCTTCTGGGGATTTAGTAACTCAGCCATGATCCTGGAAACAGTCCCTCATAGACACCGAGGGATGGCTGTACTTTAGAGACAGATAATAGAGATCCTCAGATGTAGTCTAAAGGATTTGCGTTTTGTCTGTACTGTGGTAAATTACTAAGTTTCAGACAGAAACAGTGCTTAAAGAAAGATATTTCTGTCAGAAAAGTGAATGGGAAGATTCTGGAATGACAAGGGTTGATTTTGAAGCCAATGCAGTATGAGAGATAGGACTTGTGTGGTGTCGATGGCTGCAGCAGCACCCTCAGAACAGTGGAGCCATTGTGGTTATCTGACAGAGCTATGCCATATCCCACCTACAGCAAAGTGCCCACCAAATTCTGCAGCATGACACCATCAGCCATGAATTCAGACTTAAACAAACAGTGAATAATGGTCTAATATGAGATGAAGTATCTCGTGAAAGATAAAAGTCAGTTTAGTGACGGTAGCTCACAAATTAAAACTACCTCCTGAGCTTTACGTTCGGATCATGTTTCTGGGAGAGTACTCTAATTGATATTTGCTTTTTCTGCTTTTGTCATTGAAAAGCCTATACATTATTTATAATGTTTATTCTTTTGCTTATGCATGCTATACAAATTATGGTCTCATCTGAATTAGCTCTAAGAAGTCTCACTTCAAATAGATCTGAGAATTGTTTCCATCTTTGTCAAATACACAATCAAAATAATAACTATAGAAAATCTTCCAGGTTTTGATGAACAGTGTATAAGTTCCAGAGTTGTTGTTCCTTAAGACTGTTCATTATTTTACTAACACTTTTATGTCTATTCTGTGTAGAAATGTAGTTGCTGTTTGAATACTTAGGTGTACAATTCTTCACACATACAAACATAATGTGCACTTAGAGATTTTTAAAATTTCTTTTCTTTGTTCTCTACTCCCAATATTCGGCAACAACTGGTAAACAAGACACATTGTGCAAAGATGGAAGTCTAAACATCAAACTTACTGTTGATCAAACTTGTTAGAAAAGGATTATATACTAATCATTTGCTTGGGTGGATCCTCACTTGCTTGTATGGAGATGAACAGCCAAAAGTAGTGAAGGGTCAAACAAATGATGGTGTCTTCCAAGTGCAGGCCCCTTCCAAGAGCTTCCTGACCATATTCCTCTACTTTTATTCTTTGAGTATTAGTTTTACCCACTAGAGGGATGTGTACTGGGATTGTCAGATTATTGTCCATGATTAGATGAGTTCACATTCCTTCTTTGGAGGGTCTCACAAGTGGTGAGGATGGGATAAAACAACTGTGTTACAAAGAGGAAATACTTCCTCCTAGGTATTCCAAACCAGCTGATGGGGGTCCTCTCTAATGTGCGCGTGCGTGCACACACACACACACACACACACACACACACAGAGTCACCAATGTATGTCTTCTAGTTTTACTAGAGGATAAGCTTATTTACATATTTTTGACTATGATTTTGTTATATGTGACTGTGATTTTAACTAGCAATTCCAGTGTTGAACATTGTATAGAATTATAATGTACTGGGTTGGAGAGATTGCCTAGTGGTTAAGCACTTGCCTGTAAAGCCAAAAGACCCCAATTAGAGGCTGGATTCCCCTGGACCCATGTAAGCCAGATGCACAAGAGGGTGCATGCATCTGGAGTTCATTTGCAGTGGCTGGAGGCCCTTCTGTGCCCATTCTCTCTCTCTCTCTCTCTCTCTCTCTTTCACTTCAAGTAAATAAATAAATAAAAATAAGCAAAATAAATTTATTCAAAAAGAATGATAATGCACATATTGCACATGTGCTCAAGAATATAGGATTATAATCCATATTTCAAAAATATTTTAAATTTCCAATAAAAGATTAATCTAGAAAGATGCTGGTTAGTTTAAAAGTCATTACAGTACCTATTACCACACAGAAAAAAAAAAAAAAAACAGTCCTTATTACATTATCAAATGTGAATGTGTGGAATTCTTTCTAGAACACTTGAGTTCATAATAATCAATGTGGAGATGTCTGAATAACCACAAATCACTTTACCTCATTTTATTTTGTTTAAACATTTTTTCTTTTATTATCTTTCCTAGAAGCTTTGGAAATGTCTTCTCATTTTATATTATAACTCTTATCATTTTCTTAAAACCATTCAGTGCTCATCGTTAAGTGGGAGGATATCATGACACATAAAGCAATAAACTCAAATGTCCAGTCATCTCGATACCAACATTATGCTTTGTCTATGTGGGTTTTCATTGGAGACTTCTTTCCTTTAGACTTCCATGTACAATAAGAAGTAATTTTCAAAGGTACTGGGGAAAGTAGTAAAATATTGGCTCGCTGTATGAATATCACATTTTGAGTAGGGTGAACTAGAAGCCACAATAGGAGCAAAGTAGAAGATTACATTTCAGAACATGCAAACTCAATAACTATTAAATTTAATTTATTTTGACAATTTGTACACATATATAATGAATTTTGATCTTATTCCCTACCCGTTACATTCTTTCCCCCCCTCCTGTTCTGGCTAAATGCCATCTTCTTCTTTGCTAGTTCCCCTTTTACTTCAGTGGATGTGGGGGGGGGCAGATGTATGTATGTGTAACAATGAGTTTAATTGGGGTTGCCTGCATGAGCATGGGTGAGGGGTTATTTACTGGAGTACTGGGCATTTTGCCAGTGGCTGAAGAAAATGTCTCCCTATCCCTCAACAAGCATTAACTATCAACAACTCCTCAAGAGTGTATGGTAGCCTAATAACCCCTCTACCATCCATGACGGAACTCTGAGTGGGATGTGCTTGTGCACGTCTTGTGAGGGTGACACAGCTGGCCACTGTGAGCGTGTGAGCACAGTGGTTATGTCGTGTCCAGAAGACAGAGTTCCATATTGGTCCTCCTCATCCTCTGTTTCTTAAGTTCTTTTTGCTTCTTCTTAGGCAAAGATCTCTGAACCCTCACTGAACCCTGGAAGGGGGTGATATAGATGTCTTATTTAGGGCTGAACACTGAGCAGTCACTTATTTTCAGCCCTTTATGCAAACTCAGTAAATTTTCATGAGTTAAGCCAAGTGTTCATTCAAATCTTTTACACGTTTTTGTGAAATGACACTTTATTGTCCAACATTGGCTGTTTATTCCAGATGCTGCGGTGCTGAAGCGCACTGACATGAGGGAGGAAGGAAGAGACGCATCCTTTGCCTTTTGTTTCTTAGCCTGCGCTCCCATATTCTGACTTTGCAAAAGATGAAGCAGAAAACTCAAGGAGATTACAGTGATGCAATCAGCATTTCTCTACCTCTCTTCCTCCACTAGCTGGTGTACATCTATTTTCAGATATACTTTTATAGGGAAATGCTAACAAATATGATTTCTGTAGGTAGAATGAAATATTTCTCAGATTTCAAAGCTTGTGATTGGTCCTGTTATAAAGAATTTTAAGTAAAAATCTGATTTTTAAAGCCTTTAGAAACAAGTTAGAGGCCTAGTTTAAAAAAGAAAAGAAAAAAAAAAAACTAAGTGAACAAGATGTTTTGATGATTGGTTTACCTGTATAGATTGATGATAACTATCAATATAACGTGTCATGTTAGTAATTCAGATTGTTTTCATTTGAGATGACAGGTGAATTTTATTCCCAGTGTTGAGCTTTTGGTCGAAAATTATGTTTGCAATAGAATATTGTGAGTGAGTAAAACTAATGTTTGCAACAGAGTGTAGTGAGTGAGTTCAGGTACTGTGATAGTTCATTGGATGAGTGAGTTCGTTTCTTAACTAAGATCCTGTTCTGACCTCTTCAGTACTGATCAAGTCTTCCTGGGCAAGTTAGGGCTGAACTTTTAAGGGCAAGAAATCTTCCACCTGTAGATGGGGATCACCAATCAGAAATTGGATTGACCTGCCAGCCAGCAGGGAATATTACCTTGACTCAGACAAACATAATGAAAGATATTAGACTCTGCGATTTGGGAAATTATGATGATTCTAGTGTTCATTTTTGTTGACTTCTTTAGGGACCTTCATAACTAAATGAAAATGTATTTCATTAAGGATGAAAAGTATCGACTTAGCATGACTTTCAGACTTCTTTTCTCTCTGGAATGCTTGTTTGTTGTACACATATGTTGTGGAGCATATGCATTTTGAGTTTGTCAGGTGTAGAATTTAAATGCATATTAATGTGCCATTGTTTAAAGCTGAGCTATTCAAGTTTTCTAATACACATTCTGGTTCTGTGAACTACTAGATAGATCGCAGTTAATTGGATGTGTTGTTAACTTGTAATGCCAGCTTTACAGTCTTGCTTTTAATAACAATCTGAATTCCTTTTTGAAGAAAAAAGTTTTGAATTTACATTAATAATTGCTCTAAGCCTATGTCCAAATAATAACTATTATTATTATCACTTTAGAGATGAAATGCAAAGGAAAGTTAAGAGACTGATGGGAAAAACAGAAGAGTTGGACTCAGGTCTTTCTGTTGCTGATGGTGATTTAGGACAGTCTCTTCATTTAAAAAATCATTTTACTATTCTTTTTTGTTTTGTTTTGTTGTATTTTCACTCTAGTCCAGGCTAACCTGAAATTCACTATGTAGTCACAGGCTGGCTTTGAACTCATGGTGGTCCTCTTACCTCTGCCTCCCGAATAATGGGATTAAAGGCATGCACCACCATGCCTAGCTCATTTTACTGCTCTTCCCAGGGGTTGTAATGGACCTGGTTAAATTGACAGCAATACCCAGGCCCTTGTCTGTTTCCATATCATTGAAGCAGCCATGATTCCTTGCTGCAGTTGGCATATGTAAAAGAGAAGTAAAGAAAATTTTGTTATTCTTTACATGTTACATTTTGACAGCTGTTTCTGCTCCTTTATAATTAGTTTTCAGATATCAAAATTAGACCTGTGGGAAAGTATCTGATTGTATTATGAACTACTTCTGAAGTAGCCTGTGGAAAAAGTTATTATTTTGAGAATCTTCTTATTAGAGTATAAGAAGACACCTATTTTTAAATTTTTCTTTACATTAACAATAAGCACATCTTACTGAAGTTTTCTAATTAACTTCACCATGAATTCTAACTTCAACTTTGCCCTTGTGCTCCAGAATTTTCCTCAGCATGACATTTACTGCTTGACATGATATTCTGTTGTTCAAAAAGTTTTCTACCAATTTTTTACTCAGAGACAAGTCTACTACCTAATAGCAACCAAAGAGAGCTTTTCCACAGAATAATATTGATTTTTGAGATTAGCACAGCCCTGCAGTGCAAATGCCTGGGCTATAAAAAAGTATGGGAGCACTGCCAGAATTTGTAGCAAAGGGAAGACAATAGAAAAGTATTCTATTAGGTCAAAGGTCCATATACCTGTAAAGCAGTTTCATGGAACTAAGCCCAGGGTGTGCTTGGGACTGCATATTTCTCTCTCCCCTCTTACCCCACTCACTATGTAGCCCAATTTGGCCTAAAGCTAAGGGTAATAAGTCCTGCCTCAGCCTCCAAAGTATTGGCATTAGAGGTGTGAGCCACCCTGGGTACTTTTTGTCCTAGCTCTATCTCTCCAGGTCATATTATCTCCCTTTAATTTCTTCCTAAAAACTTTTTTATTAATAATTTGTATATATATGTGTGTACTTTATTGTGATCATAATTGCCATTACCTTCTTTTGTCCTCCTTTCAACTTACTTCTATTAAATCCCTTCATCTTTCCAGCTAGCCACTCTTCGTTCCAATGTTTTGTTTTTTCCCTCCTCCATCATACATGACAAAATGTCGATGAGTTCATTGTTATGCATGTCTTGTGGAGGTAATGACAGTCCCTGTGAGGTACAAATGCAGCAGCCATTGCATGTCAGGAAGACAATGTTTCAAAGCACTCCTCCCCATCCTCTGACTCTTGCATTATTTTCAGCCCTTTTTTCCACAGTGTTCCGTGGGGAAAATTTTAAGAACAAAATAAGAAGGTTTTTGAAACAATAATCTTTAACTGCAAGGATTAGTAACAAGGTAGGGTGTCATTTCAGAACTAGGCAGTTGTGGATCAGGAGCCTTTGCAGTAGTGTTTTTCGTGTGAGGTTTTGATGACTTTGGCACAGTGTTCTGATTCTATCAGAAGCCTTGTGAGTAGTTTTTATCATCAGGCAGTCACACATAAAAACCCTTCCTGTAATATCTCAGCTTTATTTAATTTTTAGGATTGACACAAGTGACTCCATTTTAATTCTTATGAATTTCACAACTGATATAACCTTGGAACCTAATAGCAGCTAATTAGTGTTCTTATTGTTGTTTTCATATTTCAGCAAAGTATTTCTAAGTAGGTGTTTAATAAAGGTGGTTCTTATATAAATAAAAAAATAAGGCTCAATTTAGACCCAGTAGTTCATAATAACCTGCTATATTCAAAGGGCTTTTGTGGACATCATAGTGCTAAATGCTCCAAATATTAAAGTGCCATGTTTCTGAATTTTATTGTTCTCACTGAATCACTGTATTATCTTCATGGTTTCTAGCATTTCAGTGCAATATTAAAACAGTTATGATGGCCCTAAAGGAAAGTAATTGGGAAAGAAAGATGGCTTGTACTAGATGAAATTCTTAATTAATCTTTCACTGTTAACTTGTTCAAAATTAATCAATTATATTGCCTATAAGAAGGCAAATACACTTTATATACCTCTGTCTTATCATCACCAAGCCATATATTACAAGTTAATTTCAAAATTAAAAGTATATTTAACTGCAAAACCATCAATTCTAAATAATTTTATTAACCTCTTCCCTAAAATATCTTATGGCACCAAAGATTACACAGTGAAGAAAGTGTTTTATGCTTAATATTTTGAGATATTTTTATGTGGACTTTGAAACATCAGGATACACACCTTTTAATACAATAATCTTTGGAGAATATCATTCTTTCACTTACTGATTGATTCATTTGTTCAACACATATTCATTGAAAAAGTGATGTTTTAAGTACTGAGAATAATGATTGTGAAATACAATAGCAATCTTTTGGTGTATAAAGAAGCAAGTTGAATTCTAAGCATATTAAATACAAATATTCCTGGCAGTACTTGATAAATTATGAAAAGTGATTGTCCCCTTTCCCAAAATGTTTTGTATTGTGTAGATTACCTTCTCTACTGGTTCTTGCTGTTTGTGCTCTACTAACACACCGAGTGACGACACTCTAGCAAACAGACTGGTAGCTCTAGCAATACTCACCTGGAGGGCAATGAAATGAGTGGGCTTTTCTCGGCATTCTGCCCCAGTGCTATGTTGTAAAACATCAGTCTATATACCATAGTTAATTATTGGCTAGTTCATGGGGATAAATATATCACGTCCAATACAAGATCATTATGGTCATAATACAGTTAGTAGAAGTGAGTGAGTTTTGTTTATTTCCCCAGTCCACACAAAAATTCAACTGTTGAGTCAATCAGATGATTTGTGACATATAGTCATAATCTGGATGTCAACATTAACAAATATATTATTTTGGGTGGATATTTTGTTTAGCTGTGATCATGGTGATTCATGCTATTTGAAGATAAGCATGTAGCAGATATTCCTCATAGACAAGATACAATGAAATGTGACACAGAAGGAAGAGTTAAGTGTAAGACAAAGAAAAAAAAGTCCTGCCCTTAGAATCTATGAAACAAGGTCATATTTCTCCTTGAAAATTATATATGTTCTGGCAAGTATTTTATTCTTACACTGGTACATAAAACATATATAATGATACACATCAAGAAGACCTACATTGCGTAGGCAAGTAGTAGTGTGTGAATTAACCCACTGAGATGGCTGAGATATATCTGGGGAATACATGATCAATACAAAGTTAACCTTTTGTACAATATGTTCAAATGCTGGCTTTGATTAAATGTCTTGATATTGAATTAAAAATCCCCTCTGCATTGGGCTGGTTGCACAATCAAGGTGGTAGATGCACATATGGAGTAAATATGCTACCAAATGTCATGATTTGAGGAACTTAAATGTTATTTTTTATTGTTTTATGTTAAAGGAAAGGTGATGCCTTTTCTTTAGAGCAGAATTGTCTTTGAGAGCTGACATATCATATTCCTAAAGAACTAGTTATGAGTTATTTTTTTTTATTTCTTTCTGTCCTGATTAGAAACATAGAAAGAGAGGCACAGAAAACAAAAAGGATAACACCATAAAAATTTGAATTCTTTGGTGTGACTAAGGTGAGGAAATCATCTATCATCCACACTATTAATGTCAGAAAACCACTTTGAACAACCAGCAAGCAAAAATTTAAAAGATGAAGAGGTATTACTATAAGAAAAATCACCTGTGTCTGTCATTTTGGGCAGGTGGCACTGAACAATCAGTTAAAATATTTTCTTTTATTCCTGAAGAGATGGACTATTGTATTAATCATTACTTCATGCTCAGCCAAAGCTTGCAAAACATGGTATCATGCTGTGAAGATGGGAGGACTAGATTAAAACAATCTGATATGCTGATTGGATTTGTTTTCTGAATATTCATGTATCTTCTGCCTTTCTGAGTGGAGCTGGTAAGACCACAGCTGCTTTTGTTTTACAGTTTAGGATGTGCATTTTCCTGCTGTTCACTCTCTTAACTGGGCGGGTCTGTAACATTCATCTGTGAGGCAAGGGCCTGACATGATGGCCTAGCTGCCAAGAATGTGTTGTTAGTTCCTTAGTATGGTCTTAAAGGTAGGACTTAGCAGTGTCATCGGCATGTTTGTGTTACACCCAACAAGCCTGCAAGAGCTGGACATTTTTAGGGGAGTAGAGTGCTCCATGGAACTGGAAAGGTTTAGCAGAGTGGGATACTTTGTGCAGAAGGCTGTTCTGCACTTCTGATGTGTAGCTAAGTGATTCAAGCAAAAGATAATTCTTCTAAGAAACTGGATTGTTTTCCTCCTTTTGAATGAAGCTATTTTGTTCAAAATGCGTTCTTACCTTCTGTTTTAGAACAGAATGGAAGTATTTTTAAAAACTGATTTTTTTTGTGTGCTGTAAAAAAATGGGGAATGAGGCTGACAACACTTTCATCAGCCCCTTCCGCCCCATCTCTAGACACAGTGACATTGGCACAGACAGGTTTTGTCACCCATAGATTTATAGCTTATTCCAGTTTCTTCATTCAAATTGACTAAATTTTTTTGAAAGAAAAATATATAGGTGTATAAAATAGCCAGTTATAGGTTGTGTTCTATTTAATCCTTGATTGAAACGTATTGCTCCTTAGTATCTTTTAGCTATGAAAATTATAATATGGAACAGAGATTAGAATGAAATTATCATGGCTGCGAGGCATGTACTCAGTGGTAGCAGCCACATAAACCTGGGTCCTGAGAATGATGATAATGCATTAGGTTCTGCATGCCCGATATTATTGCCGTACATTATGTATGTTTCATTTATACTATTTCGCACACACCAGCGACGCTGACAGATAGGTAATTACTCTCTGCGCCAATGAGCAGTTATCAGCACCACTGCTGTTTATTGCTGGAATGAAGTGTGCTTGTCAGTCAAGGTCACTTGTTTGTATGTCCTCTTTAATAGTTCCTTCACAGTTGTTGAACTTTGTGCACAGTTCTTACGGCAGGGTTCCTGGAGGTTACTTTACTACATAATGTGTTTCTGCTGTTATCAAAGTCACTTGTATTTATCACTTTAATTGATAAGCAACTAAGTCATAGAAAGCAGAACTGAAGATGTGAAAAAACATATTTTGCTAGTCAGCTGATCACAGCAGGCATACAGTAATGAATGACCTCAAGATGCGTTCGGTCCCAGCCCCCTCAGGTTGTCATCCGCCAACAGCCTGAGCCAGTGAAATTTCATGTTATAGCATTAACCTTAATTTCAGCTACTGATGGATACTGACACTGTATCATAACTACTACTGACTTAGCATTTGTATCCTCCAGAGATGGTTCTCTTTGTTCATTTCTTGTACCTTGCAGAGGTAATCTTCATTCTTAGTGTAGTTATGTAATGGGCTAAATCCATTTGGCTTGACTTGGAACTAGTCATGTTTATATTTTAGATATGTGCCATTAAGCCTCCCCTGACTATAAAAAAAATATTTTCAGTCTAATGCTGGCCCTCCTCTTTGTGTTAAAGCACCAGCCTTCTTCCGAAATGAACATTGCATGGCGCATTTTTGAGAGTTAAAATAAATTCAGTGCCATTGTGTTGGTCTCATGCAGCACGTAATTTCATCTGTTATAAAATAAAGAGAATGGTTGATCTTTTTTATTTGTGTTGGTTAGCTATAGTGCTTTATTAGAAATTGGAATAACCTCTAGAATATAATAATTTATCCAGTCAAGATAACTGGAGCTATTTCCTTAAGCCTGTGATCAGCTTGAGTTTGTGTGTGGGGAGATTTATACTGCCGTTGCTTATTACCAAAGAAACAGTTAAAAAGGATTTATGGTTGTGCATGTCATGTATGTGTCTGGAATTTTGTATATTTAACTTCTCTGCTTGCCTGTCTCTCCACCCCCCCTTAACATTATTATCAAACAGAGAGACTGTCTATACCTACAATTAAATGCAAATTTTATTCAGGCATTTAAGCAGAATCACATTCATTCATTAAACCAAATGATTTCTTTATTTGAAAAATATATCAGCACATGGCAATATGACACCCTGCTTATAAGGGGCTCTAGTTTTCTGTCAGGGCAAAAGTTTACTATTTCATTATTAAAAGATTAAACTATTACAAAAGGTGTCTAGTGGCTGTGAATATTTTAGTTAATTTGATTATACCATTAAAAGAAAGAATTCTGTAGTAGCCACCAGGTCTTGTGCCTGGCAGTGAGGTTCTAACACATTACAAGTCTAATCTTGTCCTGGGAGAAACTGAAATTGCCATTTGGGCAAACTGTGGAGAAAGAGATGAGCATTTCAACTCACTGGTGAACCCAGGTTAACACCATGCCACGATGCTTTCAAAACGCTTCCTTTTCTTGGTTCTTAGTTACCAGAGTGTTACAAAGAAAGGGTTTTGATCTCATGTAGATAGCATAGCATTAATTACCCTGACACTAATTAAACTGCATCAAACAAATACCACCGTGTTCCTCAGGGGGACAACAGAAGGCAGTTTAAAATAATTACTGGAGCTTCATGCATGTGTGAAGTTTTCATTACTCTTAGGACACAAGCAAAAGAGATTTGATATCATTAAAATAGCCACCCTTTAGTGATTGCGACACCACTACCAAAAAACAGTGACTAAAATTTCCTTGGAGCATATTGATGTCTAAATAGCAGTGGCTTCACTTTTTGAGAGTGGTAAGTTTTCCTGAAGAATTGGAAGTCTGCAGAGCAAGAACAGGTGTTCCAGTCACATTCCGGTATGATTATGTATTAGCTTATGTTTGTCAGACCATTTCATTAACCACCCACTGCTATCACATATACATATACTTTGTTCTTTCTGAACCATGAAATGAAATGAATATACCTTCACTAATGCTCACTATCAGTGTAAATGAGGAAAAGAGGCTTATTACCAATCACGGCTGCTGTGAGGCCTACACCTCTGTATACTTACAGGTAATGAACATCGTTTCATAAGTAGGAGATAAAATATATTGAGTTCTGCTTATAATAAGGATTGGTGATCCTGTCCTACTTTTGTAGTTGTAGATGGTGCTTTGCATACAACATGGATGCAATGCCGGGGGATTGCTTTCCGACGAACTTCCTTTCTCAAAGACTGAAGTGGTTGTTATTGTTTAAATTTCTGGTCATTCTGGGGAGCAGGACAGATCATTGACATTTATTGTGCCCCTGGAGAAGTACACTAAATCAGTGCAGTGTAGATGATATCTGATGGTGATTGTTAGAAAGCACTGATGTCAAAATTGCTCAATCCTGGGTAAAGACCAATAGGACGGTGTGACAGTGTGGGTGTGTCAGGCAAGGCGGTGACTGTGGAAGCTGTGCCTATCATGTGTGTGCCAGCAAGTGTGCATGGTGGATTATTTGTATTCTCCAAGATGTCTGCTCCTCTGTGCAAGCCCAGCACAGTCATGTCTTCACAAAATCTCATATCCTGTTTATATAGTGACATGTGAGCAGCAGGAACCAAGTTGCCTGGGTTCTAGCACCAGGTGCCATGCCTCCTCCCTGAACAATGTTGGAAATTAAAATGAAAGAATGGTCATTTCTAGATGTATGCAGCACATATTTCACTCAGTGACTGACTCTGAGCACGATTATGGAGTGGCTCTGTATATGTAGGACTGAGTATTGGACATAAGCCATTTATTTTTTTTACTTTTTCCTGAAAGCAATAATTTACAGAAATTAAGCATCATAAGGATTTACCATTGAATTTTAAAAGTTAAAATATTATCAGCTATTTTAGGAAAGTAATATTGCATGGATGTGTTGTAATTGTCATATTAAGCAAAAAAAATATTCAAAAGTAATTGTAAAAGAAAGAATATAAAATTAGTCCAGTTGTAGAAATTTGATGTGTGCAAAAGATATCCTTTTGTTCTGGGATAGCCAGATGGTTTATCCTATTTTAGGCAGCTAGTATCTTCATAATACTTTCTTGAATGTCAGTGGTTTTAACTGGCAGACTGTAACAACTATTAGAATGTTTCTTATTCCTAGATGATCTAAAGTATATTTTTGGAACATTTGGGTGATCATACTGTACACTAAGAAAATTTTTTCATTACACTTAGCTCATACTAAAAAAAAGTGTTTATATAATTTTTAAAACCTCTAAAAATGAACAGTTCTTTTGACATGATGTTGACAGAAGTCACTTTGATGTAGTTTAGAGTCATGAATTTTCTATCTGTTCCATTTTTCCTGGGGCTCCATCAACTCAGACATCCTGATCTGTCATTTTGCAACTCTTTGTGAAGGCCTTGACAGATAGAGGTTTTGACAAGTGCTGGACATCAGCAGCAATTCAGAATAAGCAGTGTATATTTCTCCAGGTAAAGTGACAAAATGTCTAAAAGCGTCAGAATAACCATGCAGTCCTCAATCAGATCTAATATTTGAAAGCAAGCGTCTATTTATGTTCTGTACATGCTTCAGCATTGTAGGGTGGCTGAGATGTAAAATTCTGTCAGGACCTAAGATGAGAGAGCCTTTGCCTTATTTATGAGTAGTTATGATATTGAGAACAGTAAGGTCACTAGAAAAATCCTTTATGCTCCTATTGAGTGAGTGATGACAATGATCATACAATGTAATAGGAGTCTTTAAACTCTAGTACACCATTGAGTTCTTTGTGTGTCCGTGATATTTGGCAAATTCTGCCTGAAATTGCTTCTTCATGCTGTATTCAGAGTCCATGGCTCAAAGTTCCATTTAAGAGAACCTTTATCGGATGCTAATTTCACCTGTTGAAAGGCTGAGTTTTCAGACATGTCTGCCTTTTGTGCTTGTATGCTCGTATTAGTGGTCATGCATTAAATCTAAATCTCATATTATACCTTGGATATGTTGATCTCTTCATGTAATTATTTGGGGTCTGTAGTCACTCAAGAAACAGCTGTTGAAAGTTGAGTGGGATGCAGAATGGCAAAGCCTCGAGATGTTCTTGTTCACTCAGCTAACTCCATTCTGATGTGATCCCTGCTGGCAGGGCTGGGTGGTAAATTCAGCTTTTTTGACAGCCATCATCACTACTGACCAGTGGTTTGTGGTTTGCTAGTGAGGGGAAAGACTAAGAAAGAATTCCATTAGTTCAGGGCTTTTTTCTCCCAGCTGCTGGAGCAAAGCTTCTGCCAACAGCTATCGAAATCAACATTGTGCCCATGTGCTCTGCAGGCCAGGGTCACTCCAACATCTGGCCTCACTGTCTGCTGCTTTCAGGTTTATCTCTGGGCAGCATCTGCCCGGGATTCTTTCGCTGTCTCTGCTTGATCTCTCTGACAGTAAAAAGAAGTTTCTATCACCCATCATGTATTAAGATTTTTAAAAAAGATGTCAAAAGAGGACATTGGGAAAATGCTGTTTTTATTTTTTCATTTGCTTGTTTTATTAAGTAAACCATTGTGTTGACACAGAGACATGGGTTATGGAGATTCTATTCTTGTTTTCCAAAAATATCACCACAAATAATGAGTCTGAGATGGAAAAGCCGTCTGTGAGGCTCCTTCTTGTCCCTGTTGGCCAACATTTAAAGAACTAAGGGCAAAGTTCCAACTATTCTTAATTTTGTGCTGTTTTTTATTCACTGAAGGGACCCCATTGATACCTGTAGTCTGTTTTTCTGATATATTTTTCAGAGGTAGAGATCTAATGATTTTTTTATACTTGGGAGATACAGGATGGTTTAGGGATGCTATTTTAGAACAAGTATGGGAAGTTGTGATCAACCCTCCCTCAAGTTTGGTAGTCAGACCCACAGGAACACTATCCCTTAGCAGAGCAGCCAGGGCTCAGGTAGGTTTGTTTGCAAAGATTGTGCACCTCCTGACCTGGCACCAAAGAATCCCCACACACTGTTAACTCAGTTCTTCTTTTATTTCTTTACCATGCTACCTCCAGTGTGGAATTAAAATTTCACAAGCATGGTAAACGCTTGTTTGCCTGGCACCATCCCAGGGACTAGGCAGGCAAAAGGGAACAAGACAGATACACATCTTATTGTCTAACAGATTATGATCTGGAGTGGTAAGAGAGTATTAAAAAATTTCATGGCCTGAAAAACACTCAGTGATTCAGAACATGTTTGGTTTTCCCTAAGTCTTGGCAAATCCTTATTACCATATTTACTTATGAATTTAATTGCAATAGTTCCCAGTGTGATTGTAAGCCAAAACTTTCAGGAGGAAGTCAGAGGGCATTAAGGTAGTTGTTATTTGAAACATTAAAAAAAACGAACAAACAAACATATGAAACAATGGGCGCCAGTGTTTACAGCAGTGCTGAAGGGGAGGAAGTGCTTGAGGACAGATATCCCACAGGGTACAGGCTTTACACGTCAGGGCAATGACCACAAAGCTGTGTTACAGCTCGTTTAAGTCATTGTTCCAGGTGTGTCGCATTGTTAGCCCTCAAAGATTCAATCCTAGGTTTCAACTACATGTCTAGCTGAGAGACAAAGAGTGTTAGAGTAAGCTTACAAAGGAATGAGACGATCCATGCGGACCAGAAGCCAGCCTCTACCAGTCGCCTTCCCGATAAGTCCCTGCTTTTGTTCTGCGAGACACCAGGAACTACTGCTGTTCTATCTCCAATGCCAAAACCCTCATGACTGAAACACAGCCAACAGTACCCTGAAGTGAGAATTGTGAGGCTTCTTTTTAAAAATTTTTTGTTTTTATTTATTTATTTGAGAGCAACAGACAGAGAGAGAAAGAGTCAGAGAGAGAGAGAAAGAGAATGAGAGAGAGAATGGGCGCGCCTGGACTTCCAGCCTCTGCAAACAGAACTCCAGACGCGTGCGCCCCCTTGTGCATCTGGCTAACGTGGGACCTGGGGAACCGAGCCTCGAACCGGGTTCCTTAGGCTTCACACACTTAACTGCTAAGCCATCTCTCCAGCCCGAGGCTTCTTTTTTTGAAGGTCTTTTCTGGTCATAAAAATAGAAAATTGTTTTACTTTCTACTGTATAAACAAAGGAAAACTTATGTCCCTTCCTGGCTGCTCTTGGAGGAAAGGACAGACATGTGTCTTCAGAACCTACTTTGTACTTTAAGTTAGGTAAAAATCTGAAATGAACAGTATGTCAAGCCCTGATGCTCAGCTATTATTGGTGCTGAGAAACTGTAATTTACCTCTATTTCTATGATTCTCTAAAATAAATCAGTGATTTTCTTCTGTGTTTTCTTCATCCTTCAGAAACTAAGGCAGTAGATACAAGCCTTTAGTTTTTCAGCATGAGGCAATTTTTGCTAAATAAAAATTTGTCTTTGTAGCACCTGCCATTTCATTAATTTTATATTATTTGTTCTCCACAACACTTCACACATGTATAAGAAACTCAAGAGTTTAACACATATCCAGAATAGCTGGGAAGTCATTAGGACAAGAAATATGATTATAGTTTGTGTGTTTTTAATTTTTATTGATAATTTGCATGCATATAAAAATGCGTTTTGCTCATAGTCCCCTTTCATTGCTTCCACCTCCCTCATTTTCCTCTCACTGAACCCCTTATTCCCAACTAGGCCCTCTTCTATTTTGATGTTATTTCTTGTCCTCTGACATCCCTGACAACATGTTTATGGTCGCAGTATTGTGCAGGCCTTGTGCAAGCTGCTGTGAGGTCATGAACGAAACCACTACTTCATGTCTGGGAGGCGGAATTCCAAAGCACTCCTCCCCATTTTTTGCTACCTACATACTTTCTGCCATTTCTTCTGTAATGGTCCCAAGCCTTGGAGGGTGTGATAGAGATGTCTCTCAGGGAATGCTGAGCACTCAGCTGTCACTTCTCAGCACTTTAAGTCTCCCCAATAGTCACCACCGTCTGCAAAAAGGAAGCTTCTCTAGAGAAAAGTGGAAGCAGCACGAAGATACAGTCATAAATAAAAATACTTATATGGCAGCTTGGTGGGCATAGTATATTTAGTTAAACAACATTAATTTTGTTAATTATTAATTTTTAATTTCTCATTTTGTCCCATTAAAAAATCAATAGAAACTAATTCTACTAGTGAACAGGTGTTTCCCAAAGTGTGTAAAAAAAAATCAAGAAAATGTAAAAGAATATAAGTTTCAAAAAGAACAAGAAGATAGGTCCAAAAGGCTGCCAGGCAGGATAACTGGCTACTTGTCAACTTTTCTGCTAACTAATTCCCTGACCCTGAGCAAGTCATTTGAGCTTTCTGGTTCTTTATTGCTCTGTTGGAAAAGATTTGAAGATTAGATGGTAAAAATCGTAAGTATGTAGTTTTTTTTTTCTCTGAAATTTATAGTTTCCATATGCTATAGCCTTTAATCAGGGAATTTACTTTGCATTTTATGGTTTCCATAAAAGTAACCAGGATTTTAGGTTCTAATATTTTAGGATTCTTCACTGGAAAGGCTAAATGTTTATTTTGTTGAAGAAAGCCTTCTTTGCAGGCACTAGATTAGATCCTATGGAATGATGTCATAACTGCTTCGAAAAGGATCAGTTTGTAGGAGCAGCATTTCAGTAAGCACTGGTAAAACATAATATGACCCTGCTGATAAATTTGGTAGTGGGCCATCTTTGTTCTTGACATTTAGCATTAAACATTCAGAAGAACAAATTAGTATCTCATAGACTATAAGGATCATAAACATTCAATGTGTATTTACATAACTTACTAAAGAATATATGTTTTGCATTTTTATATTTACATATAATTAACTTTATTCTAAATGCTTTAATAATTGGAACACAAGCATTTTTTAATTTTCTTTTGAAAACACATTATGCAAGATCACCTTGTAACCAGTGAATTTGCATGTATTACTTTGGCCACTAGAGGGAGTCTGCATTATCAAGAACTCCAGAGAAACCCAGGAGAGCAGGAAGCACAGGCTGTTGGAGTGTTGAAACAGCCATTGTCTGTCCATGCCATCATGTGCATACAAATGCCATGATACTAACATTTAATTTCATCAAGTCTATTATTTTTTAAAAGAAATTTTTCTATCTTAGTTTATTCTATTCTTTTTAAAAATTAAATTTTACAGTTTTTGCAACTTAAAATGCTTTATTAAAATGAGATGTAGCAATCTGAAAGAAGACAAGTTTAAAGAGAACCCAAAAGATGCCCGATCATTCAGTTTGGGGGTTGGCTTGTCATCTGGAAGTGGAATCTTCTCACCGGGGCCTCCGTAGATGGCAGCTGCGCTTCCTGCTGCGTGCGTCACCCCTAACCTGCAGGGACTTCTCCCGGGGTGAGAGGGTAATCTTGTCTCATGTCCGGTCAGTCCTCTGCTCCTCTTCTGAGACTGCCAAACAAGTGACTCTGTGTGTGTGTGTTTTCACAGAGTCTGTTTATAAATGAGAGGCTGAACTGGAAACACCTGTTCAGTTCACCTCAGCTATGGGGAAGCAGGGGAGGGCAAGGATGCCAGTCCTACCTCAAGGAGCCTGGTTTTGAGTCAGCAGCAGCATAAAATTGAAAGTTCACACTGAAAAATGTTGCATGTGGCTTTTGTTTCGAGGCCTTACCTTACACATTAATGACATTAGACTCCATTCATTTCATTGTTTGCTTCTCACTGCTCTGGAGCTTGGAAATCAGCCAAAGAACCATGAAACGTGAGTCATGCAAACACACTGGTTAGTGCAGATACATACTGATACTTAACTTTTACTCCTGCATTTAGATGCTGGTGTCTTTAAAATTCTAGAAGGCTCGAGGGCCTGGTGGCATGATCTGGCATTGTGCTTCTCAAACTCTCTATGGCCATGGGCCAGTTCTTTTAGTTCTTTCTTACTTTGTTGTGGATCAATACTTCTTTAAAATACAATAAAAATAAATGATCAGAAAGATGAAATAAAAAGCACTTGAAATACTACTTAATTTTTATTATTATATTCAACAAACATAAAATTTCTCTGTGAATGCTGTGACGGTGCTAAACACTTCATTCCTCTCCATACCTCCCTGTGGATCAGCACACATCTTTCATAGCAGGCACTTTTAAAAGGCCTTATCTGGTAGCATTCAGTTATTACAACAGACCCACATTCTCCTGATGACCTAATCAGTGGATAGATTCTCAATCTGAAAATCCAAAAAGTAGAACACTCCTAAATCTCAGGCATTTTGTGCAGTGACTTGATACCACAAGTAGAAATTTGTACACTGAATTAGTGGGGACTGGTCATATTCAAAACTACAAAATAGTTTATAAACTTGCCTTTGGCTCACTTGCTTGCTGTCTCTGTGTGTGTTTTATGATCCTTTTTTTTTTTTTACTTCACCCCCACTCTAGTCACAACTTTAATTACATGATTATGTTTGGTTTTGTTTTAAAAGATAGATGATAAGGCATAATAAAACTTACTTTAAAAAGAAAAAAGAACATAAAGAAAATGATCATTTAAATATCATATCTGAGAACTATGTCTCTTGCTCAGGAGAATTGTGCAGAGCTTTTGGACTCAGCTTGTAGGTTTGTATAGAGTCCTGTCCCTGAAGGCTTGGTGCCAAGATCATACTTGCCAGCACACACATGTATGTGTACATGCCCTTTCGCAAATATATATACACACAGACACACATGTGCACATGCCTGTACATGTGTACATGCATAGGACTATACATATGTCAGCATACACATGTTTGACTGCATGCACATGCCGGTGTGTTCATTCACATGCACACATGTCCTGAGTCCTGATGCTTATTTGTCCCCCACTGCCACAAGCCAGTCCTGAAATTTCTGCTTGACAGTCCCCTGTTATTCTGGCTGCACTCCACAGATGTTCATAATAGAACTTCTTTTGGGAAACAGAGACTGCAAATGAAATCCCAAGGTCATTGCCCTGAGAGCAAAGAAACAGGTGGTCTCCATGCTGTGGCATTTGGCAGAACCTAGTCCTGACCAGCCTCTTCAGTCCCTGAGGAGGCAGATTTGAACAGTTTGGCTTCCAATATGAAGTTCTGGAAATTGAAGACAAGGTCTTTTTGCCCTGGTAAACTGGAAAGTTTTGCATTAGATCCTAGAAGAGTAACCCCTGGCTAAAGAACCCTTTGAAAGAATCATAGACCCTCATTCATTCATTCTTACATACATTGAGACATTTACATACAAGGTCCAGTGTATGGTTGTGAATACAGAGGGTCTGTGCTTTCATGAAAAATACAGATGCTTGTCATTCAAGGCACAGAGATGGGTATCAGAAGACTTTTCCCGCTCCTGCTATGTGTTAACATGTACTCAGTATGATCAGGTCAGAAGTTACAGAATAACAGCTTGACTTTATGATGGCTGTGATCTTCTCAGTTCACTGTGATCTGACTTTGTCAATAAAACACTGTGAGAAATGTCTTTGAGCATTGTCTAATGGTACTGTGAAGGCTGAGTTAGTGCTGTCAAGGGAAGCACCTAGCAGAGTGGCTGGCTTGTGGTCTAATCTCCATCTTTATACTCCAAAATATGGCCCAACTCACTGCAGTTCACACATCTGAGTTCATCAGTAAATACAGATTAGCCATCTTCTTGTGGACTTGGTGTGCAGTCTCATAAGAAATACGGATAAATGAGACTTTATTAATTTATAATTGGTGGTTGACCATTTCAGAGTCACACATACTTGTATATATAAGTCAGGGAATTTTCCTCTCTCTCTCTCTCTCCTTCTTTCTTTTTCCCAAATAAATAAAATAATACATATAAAAACACAAAAGTGAACCAAAAAAATTATTAAAGGGCTGGGGATATGAAGTAGTGGTTAAAGCACTTGCCTGGGAAGCCAAAGGACCCAGGTTCAAGTCCTCAGGATCCACATAAGCCAGATGTACAAGGTAGCACATGTATCAGGCATTCATTTGTAGGGCTAGAGGCCCTGGAGTGCCCATTCTTCAGTCTCTCTCTCTCTCCCCCTTGCTTCTTTTTCCTCTTTCTTTCTCAAATAAATATAGAAAATAAAACATTTAAAAAACAAAAGTCAATATAAATCAGGTCAGAGCTTACTGAAATCAAGAGAACCTGCAGTCACATTCATCTTCCAGAGGCTTCTTCATGAGAATGGGCTAAGAACCAGTAGAAAGCAGATGATCTTGTGGCTCTTTGGAAATAGACCCATGCTTTCAGTATGCTGTATAGTCACTTCTCTGATCTTTCCCCTCCAAATTCACCTGTGAATTTCCTTGCAACCTTTTGCTTGCAGAGGGCCTCAGTTATTTGCTAACTTGTTGTATTCCTTTAAGATAGAGTTGGGATATGTATACCCTGCACCTCCCAGAATAAACACCTTGCCCAATGGCAGGCAGGGCAGTCTTCTGGGTATTCTGTTTGCTTCTGTAATAAGCACATTCAGAACTGGGAAGATGCCCTGACCAATAGTTACAAGACAGGAGCCTTGCTTGGACCTTTCCCACTTGATGAATGCATGAGGTTAGACTGGTGAACAGTACGAGCCTCTGTACACTGATAATCCCATGATTGTTGAGCTCAGATAGCAGGCTTACTTAGCTCCTAAGGTGACATTGAAATGGAAGGTACATTCTGTGCCACTGAAGGGCTTGATGTCTCTCAGACTCAGGATGCAATGAAGAGCTCTGGCAAGACTGTTGAAGACTTCGGTGGGCTGTGGTAATTGTATTTGATGTCCCTGTAAATGCATGTGTTCTAAATGCTTGACCCACAGCTAGTAGCAATTTGAGAGGAGGAGCCTTGCTGGAGGAGGTGTGTTGGGGGCAGATTTTGTGGTGTTATAGCCTGCTTCCCCATGCCAGATCTTGGCTCACTCTCTTGTTGTTTTTCACTTGCTGTGGCAGAGGTGATGTCAGCCTCTGATCATACCATGCTTCCCCCTGCCATCATTGAGCTTCACTTCAAGACTGTAGCCAAAATAAATACTGTCCTCCAGCAGCTTCTTTTGGTTGGGTGCTTTGTCCCAATAATGAGAAGATAACTACAACAGTGGGCAACTACAGTCCATTCCTAACTACTACTGCCTGATAAACATCCTGTGTTCTGGTGCCTGTTAACATGCATGTTGGAAGAGTATGCATGGATCCTTGCTTTTCTGGCAGTGTGTTTGGACATGGATGTAAGAGGTAGTAGAGGTATAATTTTACTTCACCTGTCTTTGATTTCAAAGCTTTTGAAGAAGCCGGGCATGGTGGTGCATGCCTTTAGTCCCAGCACTCGGGAGGAAGAGGTAGGAGGACTGCCATGAGTTCAAGGCAGAGTTAATTCCAGGTCAGCCTGGACCAGAATGAGACCCTACCTTGAAAAACAAAACAAAACAAAAAAACTCCCCAAAAAACAACAACAACAACAAAAAGCTTTTGAAGAGCTGATATGTGTCACTAGGCCAAGTTAATGTACCTAAGCTACTTTTCCTGCTTAATGGTTAAATTTGCATTGATAAATGAGAATATTTAGACAATTTGATCAAATATACAATTTTAATAAATAAGCATATAGGGATTGAGAGATGGCTTAGTGGTTAAGACACTTGCCTATGAAGCCTAAGGACCCAGGTTCAATCCTCCAGGTCCCATGTAATCCAGATGCACAAGGTGGAGCATGTGTCTGCAGTTCATTTTCAATGGCTAGAGGCCCTGGCATCCCATTCTGTCTCTCTCTCTCTCTCTCTGTCTCAAATAAAAATAAATAAAATTTAAAAATTTTGAAAAGGATTTACTTATTTGTTATTTTATGCTTTCCAAATGTTTTATAGAAGCCATGGATGCTGTTGCAGTAATGAAATATTACCTCACTCCCTCGCTATCGCTACCTGGCCTCTATACCCACCCTGGGAAGTGTCTCCCTTGGGCTTGTTTGATCCAGAGCAGCTAAAGCACTGTGTTTGTGGGAACAAACTCCTGACACATGAGTGTCATGTTATGCCACAAGCAGTTGCTCCCATTTCTCACTGGAAGACATAAAACTAATGGTCTTATGCTCCTGTTTAAACCACAAAATGCCCTGTCAGAAAGTGAACGCCTGCAAATATTTGTGTTCACACCCTACAGCTGAGTTAATAGAACTGCAGCTAAAGGAAAAGCTTAAATCTGTGATTAAATGTTTTTCACTTTTCAGGATTTATATATCATTTTTAAGTAGAACAAGTTTCACATATTTTGAAAAATGGCTAAATGTATTTTTTTAATCATATTAGCATTAATTTTTTTGAAATAGAATCTCACTGTGTAGCCCAGGCTGGCTTAGAACTTCCAGTCCTCCTCCGTCAGCCTCCAAAGCACTGAGATTACAGGTATGTATCTCCGTATCCACACATATTTTGTTTGTTTCAACATCTAAAGGGAAGTTGAATTCAGTATTCCAGGGGTCTAACAGGTTCTTGATTTCAAAGTATGCTAGAAGTACAAGTATTTTTATTTCCTTCCAAAATATATGGTTTCTTAGTTTGTTCATAATTTTTGATATGTTTTATAATAAATGTAGGAAAGTAGGGGTATCATATAGTTGCTTTAGTTTTGCTTTGCATTGCTAGGAATGATATCCAAAGCCATGAACATGCTTGGTAAGTACTTCACCACTGACCCACGATGCAGCCATTGGTTTTTTGAGGCAATGTGTCACCATCCAGCCCAGGCTGGCCTGAAACTCATGATCCTCTTGCCTCCATCACTTTAGATGATCAGTAACATATTCTGAAGAACATCTTGAGAAATTCTTCTAGAATCAAGATGTAATAGATGCAATAGAATCAAGATGTATATATTTTTGGCAGGGAAGGCACACAGATTTTAATTGTTCTTTCATTGCTGGGACAAATCAGCTGACCTGAAGTAGCTTATGGGAGGAAAGGTTACAAGCTTATAGATTCCAAGGGAGGCTCCATCAGGGAGGAGAAAAGCATGTCAACCTCTCATAACTTCATAAATCCACAGGGGAGGGAGAGACATGCAAGTTAGCTGGCTCCAGCCATCCAGTGGTCTGGACTCATCAAATCCATGGCTCACTGTCAGCAGCCACCTCCTCAGCAAGACTTCACACCCCAGAGGCTCCACCATCTGGGGACTGATAAACACTTGAGGCTGTAGGGAACATTTACATTCAGACTACCACATTCTACCCCTGGCCTCCCAGATTCATGAACATCTCACAGTACCAACACACTCAGTCCAACTTCAAAAGTCCTCTTAATCTTTACCAACTTCAACACTGTCCAAATTCTAGTCTCATCTGAGACTTAAGATAGTCTCTTAACTATGAGCCCTATAAAATCAAAACACAGGTTGCATGCCTCCTACACATAATGGCACAGAGCACACATTTCCATGGCACAAAGGAGAGACTGCACCAATGCAAGATCAATAACCAGCAGGACAAACAAAATTGAATAATTCCATGTCTGACATCTGAGAACCCTGATAAGGTCCTGTGAGCTCCAAAAGGCCCAAATCTGCCCTTCTGTGGTACTGCTTGCTTTCTTGGCAGATCAACCTGAGATAGAGCAAGTAGCTTTTCTTGGGAAATCCCAGTCCTGGCATCTCCATAATTTGGGATAACAATTATAATTTATGGTTTATTCTAACAGCTTCATAAAGTGGTCTTACAGGAATTCCATACAGTGATTTTTAACTCTGCTTCACATTGCTGCTTTTCAGTGGCTCCTCAAGCCATTTAAATTTCATATGACCCTCTTACCTACATTTCTTATACTACCAAAACCAGTGCCAGGTGGGCAACACAGTCAAATTTTAAATCTAGGGTAGAATAAAGATTGACCTTGAGGAGCAGAATTCTTCCTTCAGGCTCATCCTTTCAAAAAATTTCATTATTACTAGCTTGAGCCTTAGATGGGTTTGGCTTTGCCCTTGGGACATCTTTCCCATTGTTGCAATGCAGAACAGTTGTGCCATCTTTAAAAGTGCTAATCTCATTAAGAGTTGCAGTTTAAGTGGGCTAAAACCAGTCTGTGTTCCTGAGGACATCAAACTTGTTTACATTTCTTTTTGTATTAAACTTTATATTTTTTCACAACTTCTCTATACTCTTTCTCCCCATCAAAACAGCAGTCTAGTACTTCTAATTCCAACCTGGCTCAAGATCTCAGGACATAGGCAGAATACAGCCAGCTTCTCTGCCAGTAACCTATTTCTGACAAAAATCTTTTCTTCCCTGTTTGAAATCTTCTCCCTCAGAAGCCAGGCCTTCACAGCTCACATTTCCCTGTGCATTTAAATCTTTCAAACTCTCACCATAATGGACCATCAAGCTAGTCCAAGTTACCAAATCCAAGTTTCAAAAGACTCAAAAACCATATGGTCGGATTCATCTCAGCAATAACCCCACTTACAGTACAAGTATGTAGCAGTTACTTCTCATTGATGGGACAAATCACCTGACCAGAAGCAGCTTATGGAAAGAGAGTTCAAGCTTACCTTTTCTAAGAGAAGTTTCATCAGTGCAGAGAAAAGCATGGCATCTGCTCACAACTTCACATATTGCAGCACAGAGAGCATGACCTCGCGGTGAACATTCAGCGGGCTAGACTAATCAACCACAAGGTTTACCACCAGCAACATATCTCCTTGATAAAGGGTCCGCCTCCCAGAGGCTCCACCACCTGGGGATTAAGCATGAGGCTTAACCACAAACACTTGAGGCGATAGGGGTTGTTTTACATTCGAACCACCACACAGCTGTGCTTTATTAGAAGCCTTCTCCAAAGAGCAGTGGTGCTGTGTGAAAGGCAGAGCCAGAATCTGTAATTGCTACTCTGGTCTATTGGCCTGTCAGGATCTGTAAATAATCTGGAGAAGCAATGGATATTTCAGTGTGGACTGCCAATTCATAAACAGCAATGCAGAAGAGAAGATCATTGTGCTCTTATGATTCAGGGATGTGCAAGTGTTAGTATACAAGATGGTCCTCTTAGTTTCTGTCAGTAACATCAGACCTATGTTTGTAGATGCATTTTCTGAAGGGTTTTAGTTATTAAGATGACCCTCTCCTCTTCAAGGATTTCTCTAGGGAGAAATAAAATTGAATTTATAATTCATTAAAAGCATTTTGAAATTATATATCAACTTCATCATTCTTTTAACTGGTGAGCTCCCATAAGACGTTATAAAGATGGCTTATATTTTAATGTTTTATCTACATAGAAATTTTAAATTAGTTATCTTAAGAAATATGCTTTGTATTTGTAGACAAATGAGAATAAGTTTAAAGGTAAAAATGTTACATAGTTGGTTATTTTATAAAACTAACTTTAGAAAATAAATGAAAGGACTTTTCAACTCAATAGCAGATATCTCAGCTTATTTTTAAGTGAACAATATTTAGCACCAGTGCCTAGGAAACTAGAATTCAAGAAACGGGCACTTAGCCAAAGTTGAGCACTGAGAGTTCACATGGAGGGATGCACCTAAGTCCACACCTTGTGTGTGGTGGCTCTTCAGTGGGTTTTCTGCATAGAGCATTGTGTCATGCACATAATCTTTATTAAATAATCTTTAATGCTGAGTAAATAAATGGATAAAAGAAAGGAAGGGGAAAAGGAAGGAGCTAGAAAGTAAACCCTTTCAAAACTATTTTGAAATGCTTTCCATAAATTAATTGTGACCCTTATAGCAACCCAAGTCTCTAAAGCTTGGCTCACTGAGATGATGGAAACAGAAGAGTGGAGGTGGCTGGCAAGGACTGTTACAGGGTCTTTACTTGTAGGGTAGCTGTAGTAGACAGCCTTGTGTTATTGGAGGGTACCTCCAGACCACACACAGTTATGGGAGGAAGAGGTTCATTTGAAAGTTACAGGTCCAGAGGAAATTCCACAATAGTAAGAGAATTTTGCCCCCCTTTCACAGATCCAAGCAGAGAGAAAAAAGAGCCATAAGCCAAAACCCCAAACCACCACCAAAAAGCAGGCAAGCACACTTAGGAACTCCAGGCAAAACTCAGGCACTTTGTATATGTTTAGACTGGAATTCCAAATCCATCCCCACACCTTAGGGCTGGATCCTATGACCCACCTACTGTGACATCTCCTCCAGCCAGGAGGCTGTAGATCTAAATTACAATCTTTAATAAAATCCTGAAACCAGGCATTGGTGGTACATGCCTTTAATCCTAGCACTTGGGAGGCAGAGGTAGGAGGATTGTCATAATTTGAAGGCCACCATGAGACTACATAGTGAATTCCAGGTCAGCTTAGGCTAGAGTGAAATCCTACCTCAAAAAAACAACAAAAAAAATTAAAAAATAAAATAAAATCCTGAACATATTGTGGACCATGCATTCAAACTACCACAGTAACTCACTTGAATATTGGATTTTATGTCATAATCAGGGCTGTGCTGAGTCAAGATGTGGATTTCATGACAACTACCAGGTCTGAAGCCATAGGAAGGATTGGTGGGATGTTATTACTTACTATTCAGTGTATTTATTCATATTGTGATAGAGGCTGAGAGGAGTCCATTCCCAGAAATAGCTAGGAAAGGAAATGTGACCTGTTGTACATTTATGCTTGTTAGATCAACCATCTCTATCTTCCCAGCACTTCTTGCTTTAGCTAGCTACTGTTCCAGACTGAAAAGAATCTTGCAGACTTAGATCTGTGGGAGTGTGAGCCATACTACCACTGGAGAAAAATCCTGCAATTAGTGAGTGAAGCTTTTATTGCTTCTTACTCCTTTCACAATGTCGAAAGTAGGTGGAGCTGTTTTCCCAGCTATATAGAGTAATGCACACTTGAGAAATACTTGGAGAAACTTTCAGTTATCCATGAAGGAGTTCTATAAAAGAAAAACTTAAGCTTTCAAGCACCTGTTGTATGCCACAGGCTTTTAAATGTTTTGTCGGGCATTTTAGGTTTTAAAAAATGAGATAAATATCACCCACTATGAAATTCACTCTTTTCTACTGTACATTTCATAGTACATTCACAAGGCTGTGGAACACTCACCATGATCTAATAATGCACCATTTTCACCACCATAAAAAGGAGGCTCATTAACAGTCACATCTTAATTTTCCCTCCCTTCACCCCTGTTAGCCACTATAGATGTACCTATTCTGCATATTTTATGCAAATGGAGTCATTAAATGCATGTCCTTTGTGACTGTCTTCTTTCATGTAGCATAATATTTTTAAGGTCTCTTATTTTATAGCACATGAGTATTTTATTTCTTTTCAGTAGTTGAATAATATTCCACTGTGTATTTATTCATTCATCAGGATATATATCTGATTGTTTGTACTTTTAGCTACTGTGAATAATGCTCATATAAGTTTTATAGGGAGGTGTATTTTCTTTATATTTGGGTGTATAGCTAGCAGTAGAATTGCTGCGTCATTTGGTAATTTTGTATTTAAATTTTTGAAGATCTGCCAGACTGTTTCATAGTGGCTGTGATATTTTACATTCCCAATAGCAATATAAATGGGCTCTTATTTCTCCATTTCTTTGCCAACACTTGTCATGGTCTGCTGATAGTAGCCATCATAGTGTTACTTAGAGAGGTGGCTTCTCCTGTGGTTTTGTTCTGCATTGTCCAATGACTGATGAACACCTGTTCATGGACTTGTTAATCATTTTCATAGCATCTTTGAAGAAGAGTTTTATTAAGTAGTTTTGTTTATAATTATTCATTTTGTTTTTACTTAGTTAAGAGACCAAGTTTAAGGCAGTCAGTAACTGGATATGGTGTCACATACCTGTCTGTCATCCCATCACTCAGAAGGCTGAAGCAAGATTGGGAGTTTTAGGACAGCCTTGGATACACAGTGATTCCCTTCCACACAAACACACAGAAATAAAATAAAATAAGAAATGAGGCCGGAGAGATGGCTCAGAGATTAAGACACTTGCCTACAAAGCCCAAGGACCCAAGTTCGATTCTCCAGTGCCCACATAAAGCCAGATGCACAAGGTGGTACATGCACCTCAAATTCATTTGCCGTGGCTAGAAGCCATGACATGCCCATTCTCTCTTGTTTCTCTGTCTCTCTGTTGCTCTCTCATAAATAAATAAACAAACAACTAAAGCCAGGCATGGTGGCACATGCCTTTAAGCCCAGCACTTGGAACACAGAGGTAAGAGGATTGCCATGAGTTTGAGGCCACCTTGAAACTAAAGTGAATTCCAGATCAGCCAGGGCTAAAGTAAGACCCTACCTCAAAAAATAAAATAAAATAAAATAAATTCATTAATTAAAATATTTTAAAAAAGAAATGATGCAGTCTTATATAGAGTCAACCCCTCAGCACTTGAACATGTCTGCTGCACATGCCAGCAGCTGCTCGTGAAGCAGGAATTTACAGGAACTTCTGAACGATCATCTGAAACCTGATCATTGTTCAAAGGCTGATTGAGACCTCACATATTTTTAGATAGGTCTGTTCAGTATATACTTAATATATAACTAAACTGTAGTTTAGCAATATTTCTGGAGTTTGTAGGATCCATTAATTTAATTGTTTGACCCAAGTAGCAGTCAATAGTGGGCACAGTTATCATCAACAGTTTACAGAGGAGGAAGCTGTAAAAATAGATGAAGGAACTTGATCATTGTCATAAAGCTAGTAACACAGATTTGTCTGGACCACTTGCTTTAAAATACCTGCTCTGCTGTCATCGTGGTGTTTGGGATAAGAAGTGCACTCACTCAACCATATAGTCATTCAGTAAGTCACTGATGAATGCCTGCTTATCTGACCACCTGGGGACCACCACTGAGGAGACTCAGAGCTCTTTCTCTCATGGGGGCGGGGGTGGGATTTGCTTTCTGGTGGATGAGTCCCTCCATATCCATAAGCAAAGAGAACTGTTGCCAGAGGTAATGTAAGCTATGAGAGAATGATGAGGTGGCAGGAGTGTGTGGATAGAAAGTCAGGGGAGCTGTTCTGAGCAGCAGCAATAAGAACAAAGTGAACGGCAGGAGTGTCTGGGGAAAACCAAACAAAACAAAACCTCCAGACTGAAGGACCTGTAAGTGCACAGACCCCAGAATTAGAGCTAAACTAACAAGCTCTGGGGACACAAAGAAATGTATAGTCTTCTGGAAACACAAAGAAAGGCATAGTCTTCCATGAGTTTACCATGAGGGTACATTCTGATAAGGTATCATTAGTGACTTGTTTCATTGTCTCAGTCTTTGAACGTGTTTCCACTCACAAATATGGCTACTGCATCAGTAGGTGATACAATACCATGGGACCATTGTTGACTGAAACAGATATGTGACACATTTGTTTATTGATTAATATTTTTGGTTGGATGATGACGTCAAGGAAAGTAATTTCAGAAAGAACCACTGACAGTATCTGATGGGGTAGTACAGAATTGTGTACAAAGATTTCAGTGGTAACTGTACTTTATAAAACTGTACTTTCTCACAAATACAACACTGCTAAATATTGCGCCACATTTTAATTTCCATCTGAAAGTCTGGGAAAACATGAGAGCCTGCAACAGCATTACCAAGTCATTCTTTGCTTCATTAGAGCCATATTTCTGGCTAAATTCTAAATGTGTGTCATGGATAAATGTCACCACTTTTATTTTCTGTTTTTAATTTTCAAAATTCCCATGTAGTGGTTTCTTGTTGAATCTGTGTAAGTTGTAAACATTTTTGTTGTATGCATGAAACTAAATTGTTAGTGCATTGGCACACATAGGTTATGATTCTGTTTTCTTTTGGAAATCTCATAGAAGTGTGTCAGGCAGGGATTGTCATGTTACCATCCAATGAGAAGGCAAGGTGGAACTCATCAACTGGGAAAGCCAAAAGAGAATGCCTTGGAAACAAAGGCTGTCTTGGTTAGATGGGTTTAAACAAGCATGCACAACACTGGGGGGAAAAATGAAGTGATAAAACAAAACATTCAGGGGTGGCTGTTTAGCTCAGCTGTAGAGCCCTAAGGCCTGGGTTTGATCTCCACTCTTAAAAAAGAAGAGTATAAAGAAGGTCACAAAGGATCTTGGAGAAAAAAGATATGCTTTCTTAATCTAGACTAAGACATTTTAACAGGATAAGTAAGGGAGAAAAATTTCTGCTTCTCAGAAAGTAAAATATTTTTAATGAATTAAAAATCAGAAATCATTAAAACACATTTTTAAAAACCACATAATAATTTCCAGTTACAAAAAAAATCTATGTGTGGTAGTATATGCCTGAAATCTTAGCACTAAGGAAGCTGAGGCAGGAAGATCAAAATTCAAGGCTAACCTGGACTATATAGCAAGACCTTATCTCAAAAAAAAAAAATTAAAATTGAGCCATCTTTGCTAGGATTCACTGTGTTGAGCCATTGCTCTCCAATATTTTCTAAAGAATCACTTTTAGAAATTATGATAGCAACAACAATCATTTTACAAAATAAAATATTTTGGGGCTGGAGAGATGGCTTAGCAATTAATCGCTTGCCTGTGAAGCCTCAGGGCCCCAGTTTGAGGCTCAATTCCCCAGGCCTACGTTAGCCAGATGCACAAGGGGGCACTCACATCTGGAGTTCGTTTGCAGTGGCTGGAAGCCGTGGTGCAACCATTCTCTCTCCCTCTCTGCCTCTTTCTCTTTCTCTCTCTCTCTGTCACTCTCAAATAAATAAAATTAGAAAAAAATAAAATATTTTGAAGGTTGTTTCTGTCTACTCACATAGCACAAGTGCAAAGGAAAGACTTGAGCCTGGATTGTGTGGGGCTCAGAGAACCTCCTGAGCTGCTCTCAAGTTGAAGGGATGCTTCCTCACAGTTGAGCATGAAATCATAGACTCACACTGTCTTCTCACAAAGGTGTCCCCCATTGCTCTGTTTATTAGCACAGGTCTCTCTGGCTGAACAAAAATGGATGTTGAAAAATAACATTTATTCATTTCTACAAGTAAGCTGAATGCCATTCTCAAGGTAGTTGCTTTTGTCATCTCTTTATCCTCTAAGCTGCCTGTTGAGCGAATGAATGAATATCAATGAGCCAAAACTATATCCCACCTTCCCCCTAGAAACTCAGTATAAGAATTATCATATACATGCAACCAAATATATTTTAAGGTGTCTGTAGTCCAGTTTCCTTAAATTCTATAAGCTCTAGTATCCTGGAATATGAAAGGCCTATACAGTTTTCTATCACATATGGGTTCAGTCTTTTCTGCAATGTCAATGACTTGTCCCCTCAGACATAATTGTCAGTGCATTTCCTCTACCTGAAAAGGGTATTTTCCTCTTTATTTTCCTGCGGCTAGAATGAGTTTCCCTAGTGGCAGCTGTGTGACTAGAGGGTGAGTTATGTTTTGTTCCACCCTAAACACTACCACATGTACCTACTCTTGTCTAAACTACTCTAGCCAAAACCTTCATTTTGGCTCAACAGGATTTGAGGCTTATCCCAGACCAGTGAATGGAAACCAAGGCACTGGGTTATGCTGCACATGTGTTGCTGAGCTGTTTCCTCCACATTGAAACATGTCACAAGAAACCTGCAAGACTCAGGAGGTCTGCCCCTGGGGTTCTAAGCAGTAAGTAATTCCCAGGGGAGCAGACACTCTTCTGGGATCCCTGCACCTTATGTATGGATCTCAAGAGATGCAGCTTTTATGAGTCATCACCAAGGCTTCTGTAAGCAATCCTAGTAAACTCATTAGTTCATCAAAGTGGACTGGGATTAAATTGTGTCTTTTGTTGCCATCTCTATTTGGAGTGAATTTTAGAAAAAAAACTTCCCAGGAAAAATAACACAACTTAATAGTCATTTATCCCCAGCACTTTGACAAGTTTTTCTTATAAGTAGTTACTGCCATCTGTGAAAAGAAACTTCTCTGACCAAAAGTGAGAGTAGCAGTACTCTAAGCATAAGCTTAAGTATTTCGAGGTCAATGGGATTGGCAGATCATATCCATTTAGTCAAACAACAGTAGTAACTTCCATCATAGGGCCTATGACCATTCCAGCCATAGTCATTTGACTATGTTCTTTTTATTATTATTATTAGTTTTGTAGGTTAGACTATGCATTTTTTGGATAGCTATTGGTCATTTTTCCTCAGTTGCTCTTGTAGCACCTTCTGGCACTAGACATACTATCTGGGGACTGACTTGCTTCTAGCCATGTCATTCCATGTTACATGCCAACAGCATGTGGTATTTTCAGCAGTAGGGTGCTACCAGTAACCTTTGGTGGATTTGACTATGTTTTTTTTTTTCTTAAATTTTTTTTTAATTTATTTATTTGAGAGTGACAGACACAGAGAGAAAGACAGATAGAGGGAGAGAGAGAGAAAGGGCGCGCCAGGGCTTCCAGCCTCTGCAAACGAACTCCAGACGCGTGTGCCCCCTTGTGCATCTGGCTAACGTGGGACCTGGGGTACCGAGCCTCGAACCGGGGTCCTTAGGCTTCACAGGCAAGCACTTAACCACTAAGCCATCTCTCCAGCCCTGACTATGTTTTTAACCAGACAAAAATTCCCTCCTTTAGAGCAGTCCTCAAATATAATCAGAGTGCAGTTGGTTTCTTCAATAACAGTTATACCACTATTTCATAGATAGGCATATCTTTCCTGGCTGGCTAGTTGTGAAGTTTGTAGCATTCACCGTGGGTGACTTTATAATATTGTTTATTACTGTTGTTATTGTTATTATTATTATTGTTAACAAGATGTTTCATATGGATACATCATGTGTTGGTACCTTCTTTTCCCTCATCCCTGCCCCCATTCTGTTGGGGATGCTCCTCAGTGGGGTTGCAGGTATTCCCCAGGGGGTTGTAATTTATTCATTGTGGGAGCAATGCATTGTTGGGGAGGGAATGCCTCTGGGCAAGATGTCTCAACCTGTGGCTCTTACAAATCTTTTCAACCTCCTCTTGCACAAAATTCCCTGAGCCATGGTGGGTAAGTTTTAAGCCTACTTCAGTGATGAGCTCTTAGGAGTCTTTGAATTTCTACCGTAAGCAGAGCTAATAGATTACCCACTAAGTGAAGAAAATCTTTGCCAGCTCTACCACTGACAGAAGTCTAATATCTAGAATTTACTAAAAACTCAGGAAACGAAACAGTAAAAAAAAAAATCTAATAACTCACTCCAAAAGTGGTGTAGAGAATGAAATTGGGAGTTCTCAGAGGAAGAATTACAAATGGCTAACGCACATGTAAGATGTTCAACATCCCTAACCATCTTGATTTCTTCTGTCTTTCCAGTAGCTTGCATAGCACTTCCTTGTATGATTACAGCTAGCCAGCCAGGAGAAGGATTCTAGCTCATTAGCAGCTCGATTTCTCAGCCAATGCATGTGGTGTGTTCATGAAATGGGAAGATAGAGGAGGACTTAAGGGGAGGGGATAGTAGATTGCTCATTAGACAGAATATTGAACATAAGAAGATCTAAGGAAGGTGAAAGGAAGGGGATGGGAAAGAACGGGTGGTGGCAGTTTAACCAAAACTAGAGGGGGTATAAAGAAGCCATATGGAAACCTACTTCTTTGTTAGCTAATAAAAAAATGCAGTTTGTATATGAGGAGAGGGTTTGGGTAAAAGTACCCTGTAGGGGTGGAGAACGTAGCACTTGGAAGCCAGAGTCTGTCACAGGAAAGTCCCAGTACTGGGTGAGCAAACATCTTACTGGTAATTAATAAATTGGTGGTATCACAGAAGAAAATTTTTTCATCTGGATATATGCCTTCTTTTGTTGTGATGACTTTCTAGAATTAAAAAATCAATGCTAAGGGCTGAGAATGTGGTTCAGTGGTAGAATGCTTGCATGAAAAGGCCATGCGTTTGAGAATCCCCGTGACACAAACAGTAGCAACCAGAAAGGATTCAATACTAAGTCACCTCTTAGCTTAGTAATCAGAAGAACCTGATATGTACCTTGAATGTAATGTCTCCAAAGCCTCAGGTGTTTAAGATTAAGTTTCCTTCTTAATCCCCACCTAGAAGGGAAGCTTGGGAGTGGAGGATGTATGCCAATGTGGGCAGGCCTTGGGCTTGAGCCTAGCCCTGTGTGTTCAGAGTGAGTGCATGCTTGCAGCTGTCTTTTTTGTGGATGTGTGATGAAGTGAGCCAGTTTCTTCAGCCATCATGAATCTTCCTCTGAAATCTGGAAGCCTCCCATGAGCTTCTTCTGGTTGGGTGTTTGTCCTAACAATGAGAAGGGAACTGCAACACCCCTCTAAGCAGAGGACGCTGTCGTAACTCTTGGAGGCTGAGGACATTGATAGACTCTTCACTTTAGTGCATGTACCCATCAGGCCTAACCAAATAACATTTGCTGATAAGATAGCCAGAATTTGCATCTCAAGGCCTATAAATCTTAGCATAGCTATTGTATACGAGTATGGCAAGTTTATCCCATAGTTCCTTATATGGAGGTGATTTAAAAGAAACAATCCCATGAAATGGGCAGTAAAAACGAGACATGAATGTTACAGCTTAGGTCTGAAACTTCAGTCCCAATCATGTAGTCAACCATAGAGTTCAGGTCCAAGGCAGGAAGTGCAAAATCAGCCAAAAAAAAAAAAAAAAATTCCCAACAAGGGCAGAAACAGAAGTAAGAAACAATCATGGCTCAGCTTCAGAAGATTGACTGTTTTCATCCTTGGGAGCGACCATGAAAGCCAACAAGCTGATTCTGACAGAGTAGTAAAATAGCAATAATAATAAAGATAATAGCAGCTAAGATTTTTAAAAGCTGAGCACCAGAAAGTGTGCCCACTAATTTGTCACAGTGATTTCATTTGGGAGACCAGATCTGATATTAGTTTAAGATGTGATCCTAAGATACATTTTTGTGTAAAGAAATCAATGAGTCTTACTCCTTCTTATGCATTCCTTTCATCACATAACCTTTGGGAATATTTTGATGAATCCTTCATTTTCTGACATGCAGTAATTTTTAGATTAGATTTTTAATGTGCTGGTGACACAGATTTTATGGACTGTCTGCTTCAGTTGCTTGAGAACATTCTGGTGAGCTGCTAGTTCTAAACTTGGATGTAATTGTTATTTGCCTGGGAATTGGCTAATATAATTATCAGGACATTATCTTTTTTTTTTTTTAGTCCTAAAAATGTTCTATTTACCTCATTTTTGTGGTTTTACTGTAAGAACATTCAGTTCTTTGTTAGCAGTTATTTAAATATCACTAGTGCCTTTGTGACAATGTGTACTGCCGCACTTCATTTTGGTCAGCTTGAAAGGTTTAGGCTTTCTTTCTCAGGATTTTTGATCATCTGCATGAGGTGAGTTTGTTCTGAATTTAATGGGCAGCAAGGGTAGGAACCACTACATTTTGTTTGGAATGCATTTTGTCACAGTGTACATTTCTTCCCTGTAACTCAAAATATTATATGCTTATTACAAGCTTAATTCAACTGTACATGTAAATATATTTTGCCTAGTGAGCTTTTCTGTTAGCATTCCTGAGTTTTTGTTTTAGCATCATAATGTGTTGCTTTCACATTGGAACAAAAGCCCCCAAATGTCGGTTCATCAGCTGACAATTCCAGTTTTGTCTCTTAATTAGAAAAGAGAATAAAGCTGTTTAGGGGTGTCAATAAAATGACAGATGCATCATTAACAGGCAGCTATGGTGGATCAGTTCTGTGTAAAGACTTGGAATGGAATTAATAGGAATTTCTGCTAACACATTTAAATTGAAAGCTTGGGGTAAGAAAGCAGCGTTTTAATGCAGTGCAATGGTCACAGAAAATGGGAGTGAATAACCATTGAAAACTAAATTAAGAGTGCAAGAGAAATATAGTAATATAAAACAAATTACTGAGACTTTTACATATTACTATCTTACCACAAATGAGCCCTTATGGGTATTATGTGATTAATTCATTTAATAAATAGTTATTTAATGTTTATTATGTACCAGGTGGCAAATTATGACAATGGACAAGCCATGAGTCCAAACCCAGTATGTCTGCCCCATCATTTTAGTATGATTTTAAAAAATCAGTTCTCCCACGATTATCCGAAGAGGTCCTTTAAAGGATTTGCTTTGGGTAGTTTCACAGTACCAAACCTAGGTCATTCAATACCATTCAAAGGAAAATCCCGTTCAGTTCATATATCCAGAACAATTGTTGAGGTCGCTTTGGTACAGACAGGTTCATGTGTCTATGCACACACTTGAGACACCATGTCATGTTACTCAGCCATCAGGAAGGGCCATACTCATGTTCTGTTCACTGGTGAGGTTCCAGTGCTCACAGTCCTGCTACCCCATGTATATTGACCAGTGGATGGTTGACACACTGGTAACATAAACTGAAAACACACGTGCCACTGATTGGATAACTTTTAAGAAAGTTCTGCATTAGCTCAAATAGGACCATGGTTTTGTCTGAAATCTCTTTGTTTATTTGTTCCATCTTTATTTTAGCTATTCATTGTGCTGTGGTCAGACTGGTGAGGAGAAAGTGAAGCATGGAGTCCTTACCCTCCAGGAAATCTGGCTTTATAAACCCAGTGATTCAGATCTAATCAGAGAGAGTTCTAGGCACTATAGACCTCTGAGGATTGGCCTTGGAGCATGTGTACAGTCATCTTTTAAAATCTCAGTAGGAAAAGTGCACTGGTTCCTAGCCAGGACCAAACACTGTAACACATAGTAATCCTGAGATGATTCTCCGAAAGTTCAAGTGCACGCTTTTAGGAATCATCAGGCTCACTGTTCTTCACTCCTATGTGTGCCAGTGTTGAGATTCAGGTATCTAATACTCAGCACAGGTTTTTAATCTCTTTCTATAAGTATGTAGTAATTATAATATTTTCTTATTATTTTAGTTTGTAAATAAAGAAAACTCAATATTGTAGATAATAGTCAATGTCAGCAAACTTTGCCATGCATGCATGAACTAAAATTTTCCTCTACCAAAAAAAAAAAAAACAACCCGATAGTTTTCATTGTTTTTTTTAGTCTATAAGTAAATAAAAATTCATGGGCTTAATAGAATGATGGACTTATAAACCTAGGGTCTATTGCAATCAGTGTTGTGATCATGGTGCCTTCAGATACGTTTAGAATCTACTCCTGGGTTAGAAAAAATGAATTGTATTCAAAATTAATTTATCTGTTTTCTTTTTCATTATTAATTTTTAAAGTTAGTTTGCAAAACAATGGGATTTATATATGTACATTTACACACACACACACACACACACACACACACACACACACACACACGATACTCCTTTCCTGTTCATTCCCCCAACACTGCACTCCCCTGTCCTGGTCCCCTTTTGCAGGTCCCTTCCTTCCCATAAATAGATCTCTCTTCTGCTGTCATGTCATATGCACATCCTTTGCACATCACTTAAGATCTCTTCCTCCCTTCTAAAGTCTCCTTTTCTACCTTCATCAAACACACACGCACACACACACACAGTTTCCTAGCTTATTTCAAATAGTTAAGTAATCTCTCCTGAAATGAATTCCTTTAGCTGAACTTGTCTATGTCAGGATGGATGTTGGTTTGCCAAGTTTAATTACACACAGAATACCATGTTCATGAAAGAGAACATAAGAAACCTTCTTTTAGCCAGGCGTGGTGGCGCACGCCTTTAATCCCAGCACTCGGGAGGCAGAGGTAGGAGGATCGCCGAGAGTTCGAGGCCACCCTGAGACTACAAAGTGAATTCCAGGTCAACCTGAGCCAGAGTGAGACCCTACCTCAAAAAAAGAAAAAAAAAAAAAAAGAAAAGAAACCTTCTTTTAAGACTTTGCATAACCCCAACAATTGTATGAATCTTAGATCAACAAATGAAGAATGTTCTGCCACTACATTGTTTGGAATTGTTGCAGCATGCTGGCAGTAAAAGTCAGATTGGCCATTAGTAGCTTTGTCATTGGTTATTTTGAAATCTACATGGATATTGCCTACTCATTGCCATACCTATGATCAACGATGAGGTCTGCTTTAAAAAAAAAATTTTGTTTATTTATTTATTTGAGAATGACAGACAGAGAGAGAAAGAGACAGAGAGAGAGAGAATGGGCATGCCAAGGCCTCCAGCCACTGCAAACAAACTACAGATGTATGTGCCCCCTTGTGCATCAGGCTAACGTGGGTCCTGGGGAATTGAGCCTCAAACCAGGGTCCTTAGGCCTCACAGGCAAGAGCTTAACCACTAAGCCATCTCTCCAGCCCGAGGTCTACTTTTTTTTTGATCTGCTACCTACTCAGCCACCTTTTCCCACCTGTCTCTCATCCTGTGCATACAGGCCTACCTGACTACAGAAGTAGGATTTTCCTGAGGCACACCTTACTCAGATCCTTACCTCCATACATCTGACCTATGTGCTACTATACTATGTGTCTATTATTTTCTTAATCATGCAGCTCCTCAGCCCTTAACTTTACAAGATATATGCCTACACAGCTGGACTTCTCTTTCTCTTTATTAATATTGATCTGATTTTATGGTATTAGTTTTTCCTCATCCACATTCTGGCTCTTGTCCCTATGCTTATATGACTTGATAGCTGGCCCAGATTCATCATCACCTGACCGAATGTGTTCAGGTTTAAAGTTCAACAAATACGAAATAGGCAATTAATGGCTCAAGTACTCACATATCAAGAGGAGGTATGTTTTTAGTAGGTTTTTTTCTTTTTCCAGTGGGTCTTCAGATGAGGGTAGAATACAACATTGCTGTCATCAGCTAAGAGCCTTGGGGAATCCCACCTGATGGAAGCCAAGAATAATGAAAATCCAACTGAACATGGAAGGCACATTCTTCCATCTCATGGGAGGGGTTTGTAAGATGCCACTATTACCTATTAGAAATGAGGCAAGGTGTCAAACAGTGATTGTCTAGCCACATGTTAGGATCATCTGGAGACTGCTAAAATATACATGCTGGTCTCATGCCTGAAAATTTAACAAGAGTCTCTTAACATAGGAACAAAGCATCATTTCTTTAAAATTCTGGAAGTGAGGCAAGGTCACTAATCACAGGTGCCAAAGCTGAGTCTGATGTAAAATGGGCCCAGAATTAGGAGGGCTGAGTAGCAGGCTCCCTGCAGGTAGCAAACAGAGAGAGAATACCATGCAAAAGGCAAGAGTGGCATGTTACTGGCCAGTTTCAAGCACTATGAGCAGAGTGGAAGTGAGCTCCAAATAGCAGCCGTGGTGTCCTACCCATAGTCAAGGAGCTCATGGGCCGGAATAGCTAGGTCAGTGTGTGAGTGTACCCAATGGGAAGGTACAGGTCACATCAGGTTGCTGGTAGCTTCCTGCTGAATGTGCTTTTCCATCATCCTGTCTCTGTGCAGCCTGTCTGCAGTAGTTTCTCTCGACTTTTCAAGACTTTGTTTGCTTTTGCATAGTCTTCACAATGGTGAAAGAGATAGTTTAACATATTCTCTCCTACCCTTAATAATAAACATTTAAGGGCTTTTCCTTTTAAGGCTTGTGAAGATCATTTTAGACTGCTTTGAGATACGAGAGCGTCTTCTCTCCCATCTTTCCCATTCCCCACCCCTTCCCAGCCAGCTACTGCCCTTATACTTAGGCTTATTTCTCTTGAAATGTTTTTTTTTTTTTTAATTTCTCTCCTTATTGACAAGCCCCTACTTACACTCTGCACATCATTGTCCCATGAAGCCACCTCCACTCACTTTTACCAGGGTGTTACTCCTTTCCCCTCATCCCCAGCCAGGATACTATAATGAGCCCTATGAATTATTGCTTTTACATAGAGAGATAGCTTGCATCAGAATTTGAGATGAATACAGGCATGAAGTTGCCAGTTTTTAGGAGTCTTTTGTGGATGTGAGTCAGGCTCATGTGTGCCATAGCACACATGTGGAGGCCGGAGGACAGCTGCGGGTGTGAGCACTAGTTTGACACAGGGTCTGCTGGTGTGAACGTTTGAGGATTTGTATGTCTTTGCCACCTACCTCACCCGAGGCAGATTACGGATGATTGCTCCCACATCTGGCTTTACATGGGTTCCGGAGACCTGAACTCAGGTCCCCATGCTTGTGCAGTAAGTACTGGAATACAGAGCTATCTCCCAGCTCCCCCGCCCTCCCCAAGATCTCAAATTTAAAGGAAAAAAGAGATTACCAAAAAGCAACTCCATGAAACTTGGTGGAATAAAAGTCTCATTGTCTTGGAACATCTCATGTACAGTGGCAATTTGTGAAAGTGACTTCTGGTCCTTAAAAAAAGAAAAAAAAAATCTTTAAATTGTGCCATAGTACTGAGTCTGAAGATTCCTAATAAAATTTACAAACAAATATTGCTAAGCAGAACAATTTGTGAGAGCTATCATTATATAAAGCTGACTCATCCAAAATTTGACATTTCTCTATGTTCTAAAACAAAGATATTGCTTTATTTTTCATTCATAGCATTTCAGGTCTCAGGTGAACATGAATTGCAATGCTGATGGGTATATTCAAAGTCAGAACTATGGAAAGAGTCTCTGGGGACCATAAAATGCTAGATATCAGCTTGTGTCTACAAGGAAGAAAAATGTCCTCATCCCCATTTTTTTTAAACTGCAAATGAGTTGTTTATATTTCATTAATTTTACATTTTAATTAGCACAAAGTATTAGGCTTAATTAGGACATTATCAAACATAATTTACTTTGTTGCTTGCCCCTTCTCTCTTGCATTCTGTTTACTTCTGCTTTTGTTGTTTTCATGTGATAAGTGCAAGGTGAGAAAAAATAGCTGGAACATCAACACCATTGCTTATCATCATCAGTTAGTGAAAGCTAGCAGCATTTGCCCTTTCGTGCACTCATTCTCTGAACAAACACGTATCAAACACTTGCCATATGCCAGGCACTTTGCTAGACACCAGGCGATCTAAAGCCAGCAAGCATGGAAATCTTCCTCTACACTACAGCGAGGCCTGCCTGAGCTAGTGTGAAAGGTGTGCACACTCTTGATGCTAGGAACATTGGTTCTCTTGAAAATCGAAACACCAAAATAACAAACGAAAGATGAAAATGAGTGTAAGATATCTGTCTTCATGTGTGATATATGTTAGTATATATGTATATAGTTGGTACTCAGCTGTTAAATCCAGTAAAACTTCCACTGCTTTAATTAATTTCTTTGTGCTGATTCTTCCTGGTAAGCCTTAATTTTAACAAAGTTAATTAGGTTGAAGATTAAAAATCCCATTAGTGTCGATCATTCACTTCTTGGCTCTGTCAACAAGGTACTAAAACCTTGCTTAGTTCCAGAGGGGCAAAGCAGAAGGAAGGAGTGAGAAGGGGAGGTCACGTTAGCTGTTTGGCATTTTCAGAACAAGATATTTGAAGGTGTTTTTAAGGTTTTTGACAGAATCAGTTATTATCACTTTAAAATAGATTTTATACTTTTCTAGACATTGCTTATCTCATATCCTTTAGCCCTGTGGCCATTTATTTTCTGAGAGGTATTTGGCAATAGTTACATTCTCTGAGAAACTCTATCCCATTTACTCTGGTTATCTAATTTGCAGGTTTTCAGGACATAGATTTTTAATCAAGGAGCTGTTTCACTGTCACCTTGTCTGACTGTTTATTATGGCTAAAGACTCGGTGGTGGCTAATATCTCACTCAGAGCAGGAAATTATAAACAATTAATGGAATCATGAATTAACTGTAGGTCATAATTCTGTTCAAAATACTGGTGTGTTTGAGTGATGCTTTCTTCCTTGGCTCCCACACTTGGCTCAAAATGAGAAGAATTGTTAAGACTTGCGCCCAGGTGTGATTATGGTACTCATGAGACAGTAGTACAAAGAAAAGGAGGACCGTGACCAGAGCCCAAGCCACAGACCTATATATACATGATACCCCCTTCACAGCGGAAAGTCAGAAATGGGGAAGAAACCAAGATTGGATAGAAGCGATGGGAGGCCATCTCTAATCAAGTTCAAACATGGACAGGAAGAAAGTATTCCAGTTTTTAAACAGTTGAAGACCATGAGAAGTTCTGTTTTCTTTTCTATTGAAATAAAACAAAGTATATATAAAACACATTTTGCATGGTTACTGAAGCACATTTGTATCAAAAAAAGGAGAGAGTAAACCAGATCAGGGCACAGCCCCATAGAATGTGTCTGAGATACTAACTTCCTCAAAAGATAGAGAACTCTGCGATACTGGAGCAAATGGGGTGGGGGTGGGGCAGGTAGGAAGCTTGATCCTTTCAGAGAGAAGGTATACAGCACTGCCTAGAAGGTTATATGGGTAGTGGGTCACTGGGAAAGTTATATGCACAGAGAAACTCCATTGATGTTCTGCCTAATATGTATTTCCTCATATAAAAATATATCAATAATTCTGTGTCATGGTCCTTACTATATTGTCATCCCTCAGTAAATGTGGTGACTGTCATTATAATTATTATGTACATATCTTGGGGCAGTATGATCACCATAGCAAGTGACATATGAAATGTGAAAAAGCAGGGTTTCAGTGATTTCTTATGTCGATAGCATAGTATTGGGCGAGCTCTGAAATTTTCTATCAAGAATTCACAACCTTGGCCTGAAGAATAGAAATACATGTTCAGAGCAGGGAAAGATGTGGCTTTAGATGCAATGAGTTTCCCTTTGAGCCTTAAAATCATCACTGAAATAATGTCAAAAACAAGGTTGTCTCTTTGGGGCTACTTTAATTCTAAAACATGAAATAAATCTTTCATTCTGAACCTTAGATGAATGTCTTCTTTGATGCACTTAACATATCCCTTCACTTTCACCTTTTTATTTAAAATAATTTCAAGCCTATTGACTCGGAACCCAGTCCATCACACAGACCTGCTCTGGTGGAAATCCTGTTCGAGCCTATTGGGCAAAACATTCTGTTTCTCAGAGCAATGATGTTAATTAAGTCTTCAGCCTCTTATCTCACTGCACAGTACCTGTTCTGGTCAACCTCTACTGCCTACAAGAGCTGTTTGGAAACTAAGACTACATCTCCTCAGAGAACCAGCCTGTGGTCATGCTTTCTGCATCACTACTGAGACAGGAAGAGAAGCTCCAGAGTAGCAGCCTGTGAAAGAACCTACATCATAGGGCCAGACACCTCAGTCAGCCTTCCCAGCAGGGCAAGCATTGGCTTTAGATATTGTAGCTTGACCAGAAACACACTTAGAACTTGTAAGGAGGCCAGCACATTACTGTGCCCCATTCAGCCTCCTTCCCAGGGGTCTGCTGTACAGTGGCTTTACATGGGCTTGCCTTCTCTAGCACCGGGGACCTTTAGCTGATGAAAGGTCAGGATGACTCCTCTGGAGATATAACCAGAGGTAGTTATGAGCTTTTGAGGTGAGTTCAACTTTGTCCACTTAGCACATTTTTGCTTACCCTCTTTCTTAGCATTGAACACAACCTCTATATTCATATTTGACACAAAACTCAACTCAAAAGTGTGCATTTTTTTTTAAAAAAAAAGCAAAGTTAACAGTGCTTATCACTTGGAATTCTGCAATCCAAATGACAAACAGAAGGCCTGTCACTCACGGATTGTGTCCTAGTTTTCACCCACATTTGTTCTTTAGCTATAATTCTCCCTTATCCTCAGTCACACAAGTCAGCTTATATGTGTCAAGAAACATAAACTGCAAGTCAACATTGCTTGAGGGACAGATCTGGATCTTGCTGTCTCATCTGAAATGGTTGTTTTACTCAGAACATCCTTTGTGGATGAGAGCCACAGTGACTCTTTGGATGAGAAGGACATTTTTGGGGGGGTTCATATAATGCAACAATCTCTAAGTTCTTTTGAACACACATAATTCAGTGATATATTGAGCATGCTTGGCCATGTAGGATGAGTTATAGACAAAAGTATGGCATATGATATCTTTTCTCCCTGATGAAGAACCCATCAGTCTGTTCAGCTGGGGGGAAGGGCTGGGGAAGTGTTTATGCTTTGAAAGAAAGGGTAAGAACAGATAAGGGGATAAGAAGAGGACAGAGTCTTGTCAGGAAGGGATATTTGTTCTGTTTTGTGGAGTTTTCAACAACTATGTCATAGCTAGACATTTCAAATTAGGGCAAGTTAAAGCAATTGCATACTTAAAATGACTTAATCAGTCTCTTCCATTCATTAATCAACTTAGAAACAAGGCCTTCAAGCTCTAGGCTGGTGCAATTTCAGCTTGGAGGACAGATTCTTCTCATTAAGGCATTAAACTCAACTTTTTTCTTAGTTACCAAAAATTGGAATAGCCAGTTTGCCTTAAGATCATAGTATTAATTTATTCATTATTTATTCCAAACAATTTATTATACTCATGCTATGTAAATTTCTTTATACAAGATCTATGGGAGGAAGGAAAATAATAATGAGATTGTCACCTCCTGTTTCTGCTCGGAGGTCACTGCTTCAAAGAAGCCTTCCCTGACTACCTGGTTCAAAACTACCTCACAAGCCACAGGGAAATATACTTGTTTTGCTCTGTTTTCTGCACAGTCTGTTTACTCCTTATATTTCTCTGGATAGGTGATATGTCTACAAAATTGTTAATTCTCCCCTAAGAGAGTATGAGGGCCATGGTAACAGAATCTTGTGTTCTGTCAATCTTTTGCCTCAAACTAGACTTTCTGGAAAATGAAACCAGCAGGATACTTCTCTGTTATCCATATCTGCCTGTCTGTCTATCTGTGTATCATTGGACTCTTAATGTAAGCATGTTGCTTATTACATATGAGTGATTTGTTATAGAGTTGGCCCATGGGCTTGCATGAATTTTCAAGTCCAAAATCTGTAAATTGACACAATAGAGACTCTCAGGCAAGAGTTGATACTACAGCATTGAGGCAAAATTTCTACTTTTTCAGGAAAACTCCAGCTTTGCTTTTGTAAATTTATTTATTTCTAAATAAAGCACAAAACAAATATTGCTCATAATTGTGGTGTATCATGTGATGCTTGTGTGTATGCATTTCATAATGTTGAGATCAAAGCATATCTTCCTCCTGAAACAACATTTTTCTTTGTGTGTGTATGTGTGACATAGGTGTGTGTTTGTGTTTGTGTGCACATGTGTACACATGCAGTTCCACTGGCCCCATGTACACATGCAGAGACCAACGGACAATGTCAGGAGTCCTTTCTATCACTCCTCCATCTTACATCCCTGAGACCAAGTCTCTGCCTGAATTTGGATCTCACTGTTTTTCAGGTAGACTGTCTGACCTGCAAATCGCAGTGATCCTCCTCTTTCTGCTCCCCAGCATTTTGTGGCCTTGCCCGACTTGTTTTTACATGGATCCTTAGGGTCAAACTCAGGTTCTTATGCTCACTCAGCAAGCACTCTAATCCACTGAGCCATTCAAAGCCCCCCTAAGCCTCATTTGTTTAGGGTAAAAACTTTCAAATTTTCCTTTCTTGTAGCTTTAATTTTTCTGTGTATGTGGTGTGCATATATTTGTATGTGTGTGCATGCAAATGTATGTGTGTGGGGTGCACATGTGCAGGCACACATGTGGAAGCCAGAGTTTGATATGAGGTGTTTTCCTTAATTGCTCTCCTCACCCCCTTTTTGAGGGTGTCTCACTGAATGTGTATTTAACAATTTAGCTACTCTAGCCAACAACTCGTAGGAATTCTGTCTGCCTCCCCAGCTCTAAGATCATAAGCATGTGCTGTAATGCCTGGCATTTAAGTGGTCACTGAGGATCCTAACTCAGTTCTCATGCTAGCTCAGCCGACTCTATATCAACTGAACCATTTTAATAACTCCTCTTCCTGCTTTTTATTAAAACAGTGCATTATTAATTATTATTATTCATCTATAATCACCCTAGTGTACAAAAGCACACCAGAACTTTATGTTCCTGCCTAACTGTAACTTAGTACTCATGGGTCAGTTTGTCTGTGCAGGTGAGGATGATGACAAACTCTTTTCTTAAGAGAATGTTTGGTCCCTATTGCACTCCAGTTCCTGAAGAATGAGTGGCAGGTCTACCTCTGTAAGGTCTTATGTCCTTGGATTCTGAGGGTCAACTCCTAATTGAGTGATGTTATACTATACTTTGTGATTTCAGTGTCATATTTTACTGGGTGTAATAAATGTTGTTATGTTAGTTTGGCAATCTTTTTATCTTGAGGAAAATGGATGAAAACCTGCCTTTTTCTTATTTTATGTATTTATTCAGATAATCGGCTATAAAACCAATCCTTCTTAAGGAACCCAAATGATTGTACATACATAAGATACTAAAAAATAAAAACACGCCTGGAGAGATAGGTAAGTGGTTAATGTGCTTGCCTGCACAGCCTAAGAACACATTTTTGAAACTCCAGGTCCCATGTAGCCAGACACACAGTGATGCAAGTGTGCAATCTCATACATGCACAAAGGGATACACACATTTTGAGTTTGTTCACAGTGGCTGAAAGGCCTTGGCATGCTCATTCTCTCTCTCTTCTCTCAACTAAAAAAAACAGTAAAAACAAACATGTAGGAAGAAATCAATAGGGAAGGTATCCTCTTGGCTTTGGCAACTGACTTCCAGGTGAGGGGATGTGCATGTGACATGAGAGGTCCCTGAGTTACAGGAAGGCTAGGTGCTATGGGACACCTGGCAGGCAGCATTCCTAATGTTCTCTCATCTCAACTAGTAGGCTATAGCCTTGAGCCAAATATGTTACCATTTCAGGGGCACATTTAAAGTTCAAAATAGAGTTGGTATAGTCATTACACATTTTTAAGTCTTGAGACACTGCTCACACAAATTCCGATGCTTAATTTTAATTTGTGCAACAAAGTAAGGCAAAGAAGGAGGCCAGAGTAGGCAGAGAAGTGTACATTTATACATAATCATGCCCATGCATGTGTAAAATCCACCAACTTTGATTGTCACTACCTATCCCCAAGCAGAGCCAAGAAAATCCCTAAGGCTTCCAATTTGAAAGCTAAATCCAAGGCAATGGAATGATGTCTTTTAGAATGCACTAATGTTTATATAAAATTTGAATGAAATAAGTCACCCACATGTTTTTTAACCAGCATATACTTTCTTTCAAGTGATGTTTTCTTAGTGACTGTGGGATCAATCTTGCTGTAGTTTAGTTGGTTCAGGAGTATCTAGACTAAAATGTCTCTTCACCTTGAACTCCACACAGACTGTGTTAGAAAATTGGTATGAAACTGAACATCTTCTCTTTTGCACTGGTAATGTGTGTATATGCACACAAATGTTAGTATATCATAATATACTGTTGTTCTATAAGTTACCTTTTCACCTAACAGTATGCCTTCAATGTCTTTCTATCCTGATATGGAAGTCCTCACCTTTATAAGAGCGGCATAGTGCTAATACTGTGTATGAGAATTCTCACAGTCCCATGCTACCAACAGTCCTGGAAAGGTTCCATCTTTGACATGCTTCCTATTGGAGAAGCAAATTTGGTGTCTTTGTGTTGTTTCAGTTCATGTTTTTCTAGTTTTCTTTCATCTGAGCATTCTATGTTGGCAAGGTAGGAATCCAATGATCTATTTTGGTGAAAATCTTCAAGTTCCACACAAAGTGAACACTTTAACAACACAACCTGTTTGGCAGAGTTAGTAACATGATGTCTTTTGCATTTGATAAGAAATTTCAGCTGTATAAGTTTTAATGCTGCTATTTCTGCAATTCAAACATCTTTGCAGACACATACTCATTCGTGACCTTGAATAGAGAACATCTCATTTATTAGAAGCTTGTATTTCTCATGATGAAATGTAAATAGAATTTCAATTCATAAATGTGATGATTGTCCTGTCCACCTGGCTTTAAAATGCCAGATCCAGTGATGATAATATCTTAATATTCTCTATTTGATCTTTTTTTTAAAAAAAAAAAAACTTTACTTGCTATTTTAGTAGAGTTTTTTTTTTTTTTTTTTTTGAGGTAGGGTCTAGCCCACTCTAGCCCAGGCTGACCTGGAATTCACTATGCAGTCTCAGGGTAGCCTCAAACTCATAGTGATCCTCCTACCTCTGCCTCCCAAGTACTGGTATGAAAGGCATGTGCCACCATGCCTGGCCAAGATTTTTTTTTTTTTTTTTTTTACTTTAAAAACAAAGTAAAACTGAATATCAAGGTCCTCCACCTTCTTCATGCACTGGTTTGTCAAGTGAAGTGCCAAACCAATCCATCACATGGGACTCAGAACTCCTAAATAAGTGCCAGTAAAAAAGGAATAGATTTAGTAAGATTAATAATCATTTTAATTTATAGTACTCTTCCAAAGACACTGAGGAAGCTCTGCAAACATTTGAAGGAAAATGTAGTTTAGAGCACAGGGAGACAGATATGTAAACTTGCTCAAAAATAAAATATGAGCTGTATCTAGTGGCCCTTCATATTCAGAGATGACACATTCACATTATATAGTTATCAGTTCAACAAGTTTTTATTGCATTTTATTTGTTCTCCCCAAAGCCTTCTTTTTGATAGATGATGCCCAAGATATACGGGGAGCTTCCTTCCAATATCGTGTGAGTGATGAAAGGCAAAACAAAACAATTTATCAAATCACACTGCATACATCCCTATAAATTTGGAGAGTGATGGATCTGTAGACCCGTAGAACGTGCCATGTCATGTATTCATCACAGGTAAGGCTCCAAGCATCTCAAATGCTGCTGCTGGCAGGGAGGCTGGTCTCGCTTAGAAAAGAAAACAGAAAAGGTTGAAGAATTACCCTCTGAAACTATTCCTGTGCTGTAAGAATTCTTTCAAAGGTCAAGTAATTGTTGTGGGCTTTTAGTTCAGATATGTACAGAGAATTTGATTATGATTATTTCAACAGAAATTCTTACTATCAAAGTTAAGTGAAGTTACAAAAACACTATGTCTATGATATACCTAGTATTTATAGATGCTAATGGAGATCAACATTAATAAAGCACACAAACTTCTTTAGAATGTAAGAAAAGAATCAGATATACATTTTTCCTATTCTCCCCAAGGAACTAGAGGCATCTTTAGTCACAAAGATCTGGGGAGTATGTGTTAAGAAACATGCTTTCGCCAGCGTGGTGGTGCACACCTTTAATCCCAGCACTCGAGAGGCAGAGGTAGGATCACTTGTGAGTTCAAGGCCATGGTGAGACTACATAGAGAATTCCAGGTCAGCCTGAGCTAAAGTGAGACCCTACCTAGAAAAAACAAACAAAAAAAAAAAACAAACAAACAAAAAAAACAAACAAAAAAAACACCAAACAAACAAGAAACATGCTTTCTTAACTTTGTTCCATAATGGCAAGGTGCCCCTAAAAGTGAGCTTTGTAGCTGGCCACTTGGGGAGGAGGTTTATCTACTATTGCAGTGTGCCTTCATACAAACAGATCAGCCAATAATTATCCTCATCTGTTTCAAAAGTCACGGCTGCCACCAGGTCATAAACACCAAGTCATAAAACAAGTCGCTTTCTAGGACCATAGAGTAGTGCTGCCTTTTAAGTCGTCTTTGGTTATTTTGAAAATGAAAGAGTTCATCTTTTCGAACTCCTGGTTCAGCCTCTTGCACTCTGTTTTAAGCATGAGCACATTTTCTGCAAGGAACTAACAGGGTATATATGAGGGGCTATTTATCCAGTCACTCAGAAATTTTACCCCTTTTGAGAATAGATAACAATATTTAGTTGAAGAAAATAGCTTTAAAAATCAAGTAGGTACTTTGTTTTGGTAAAAATCTGATGATGTGAAAATCTTGCCCCTTTTTATATGACATAGCAATGAGGGAGCTGAGGAGAACTCATTCCCCAGCAGAGCTGTGAGAAGGAGTGAAACAAGTTAGTACATCAGGGTACAAACATTTCATTTGTGTTTACACGATTAAAAATTAATGCTGGTGCCGGGCGTGGTGGTGCACGTCTTTAATCCCAGACCTTGGGAAGCGGAAGTATGCAGATCGCAGTGAGTTCAAGGACACCCTGAGACTCCATAGTAAATCCTAGGTCAGCCTGGGTTAGAGTGAGACCCTACCTTGAAAAAACAACAACAAAAAAAAATTATTGCTGGAACTGGGGAGATTGCACAGCAGTTAAGGTGCTTGCCTGTAGACCTTAATAACCTCAGTTCGATTCCCGAGTACCCACATAAAGCCAGATGCACAACGTGGCACATCTATCTGGAGTTGGTTTACAGGGTCTAGAAGCCTTGGCATCTCCACTCATATTCTTTTTCTTTGCTTGAAAATAAATAACTAAAAATATTTTTTTTAATTAATGCCACCTTAACACAACATCAAAAATAGCCAACATCATTTGTTGTTTAATGCTATGTATAATTTTTAAAGGCTGAACATAGCTATAGTAAACAAACTAATCATGATGCTAAATAATGGTGATACTCGACAATGTTGAAAGGAAAATCCAAACAAATAACTGAGTGCTAAACTGTTGTTTGTTTGTTTGTTTTACTTCAATTTAATACTCTGGAAGGACTTACTTATTCTCCCTTGTAAAATCAGTTATGTTAGTGTCATTAAAACTTGACCTCACTTCAAAGGACACAGTGAAAAAAGCAAAGAGGCAACCTACAGAATGGGAAAAAAATCTTCGCCAACTATATATCTGATAGAGGATTAATATCTAGGACATACAAAGAACTCAAAAAGTTGAATAATAAGGAATCAAACAAGCCAATCAAAAAATGGGCTTTGAAGCTAAATAGAGCATTCTCAAAGGAAGAAATATGAATGGCATATAAGCATCTAAAAATATGTTCTATGTCACTAGTCATCAGGGAAATGAAGATTAAAACGACATTGAGATTCCATCCTTTCCTTAAACCCCTCCTGACAATTTAAATACATGTCACATTCATTCACTCCACCTGGTTTACTTTTTTACATCCAGTTGAAATTTTATACTCTTTAGGTTTTCAGGGCTTTAAATTTTTTGTTTCCTCCAGTAGACTTCAAACTGTAATGAGACATGGACTCTGCCCTGTATATGACGACGAGAACATTGAGTGTGGTGCAAATATGGTTAAAGCATGAATGTAGTTACTCTGACACTGAAATGCATTTAAAGGACCATTTTAAAGATATTTCTATAGCTTTGCCTTGTACACATCTTTATTATTATAAATAGGCAAAACTCAGAAAAACACCAAAGAAATAAAAATTGACTATAATCCCATGGTATTTTAAAGCAATGACAACTGTCTCAATAATATGGTCTACTTTTCTTTTAATAAATACTTGTAAGACATTTTAGGGCTGAAGTCTAGATCAGGGAGACCACTTGCTTAGCATGTACAAGGTCCTTGGTTTGATCCTTAGAATATACCTCCTGCCAAGAAAGAAGGGAAGAGGAAAAACGGAGGAAAAGAAAGATACATAGTGAATCATTTTAAACAGAGCACTAAAATTTACTTGCAAAAAAATTTATATAGCTGGGAAGATGCAGAATATTTTGTTTTCACCATAAAGAAATGAGAACTGTGTGAGAAGATAGAAATGTTTCACCTGACTTCAACTTTCAACATGTTTGAAGTATCAAATGGTCTACAGTTAACATGTATATATTTCATGTGCCAGTAAAATTTAAAAATAATAAAGGGATATATATTGATGAAAGCATATTTTAACTTTTCAAGTAGTGAAAGTCTCACTTGATTGGTAGTAAAAGTTAGCTGAGGAATTATAAAAATATTAGGGGCCTAGAGAGATGGCCCAGTAGTTAAGGTGCTTGGCCTGCAAAGCCTAACCACCTGGATTCAATTCCCTAGTACCAGGTAAAGCCATATGCGCAAACTGGTACATTCATCTAGAGTTCATTTGTGCCTTTCTCTCTTTCTTTCCTTGCAAATTAATAAGATATTTTAAAAAAGTGATAATTTTTAAAATCTGAAAGGTTCCTTTTAAGGTGAAGCAGTTTAGCTAGTGCAGATAATTTGCACAAACTCAATTTGCCTAGCCTATTTCATATTAAAAGCTTTTTTATTCCACATAAATGCCCCGTTTTCCCTAATACCTTTACAGAGGATTTCCTAGGTGTATGGCCTCTAATTTGCAAAACAGGAGTACCTTGTGCCTCCAGCAGCCTCAGTGTCCCCCTGGTAATCACCTCTTGTCAGATCTCACCTCTTTCTTGATAATGACTCCTAGGCATGGACAAAGTCATGGCTTTTCAAGAGCATTGCACATAGGAGCTGGCCAAGTACCCATGTAATAGCCAGCAATCAATGAATGTCCACTGGATTAACTAGTGACTGTTCATGCACATCCAACTGATAGTCATGGATGAGCAAGCATCATTTTTATATATGACACATTAAAAATAGTTGCATTAAGTTTCTAGAGTCTAGTTCACTGGCTGGCTGAAGTCTGAGTGCTTCTTATGATGATGCTAATGTGAGTGGCAGAGACAAATTCTAATTCCCTGCATAACCAAGCCAAATTGCAGCTGGCGTAGGTTCCTTTGGACAAACTAATTATGCCATTGTTCTGTCAGTATTTCCACTCTCTGGTCTGTCTCAATGTTTCTCATGCTTCAGTGCCCCGAGGACAGGCAAGAATTAATAGATAAAGCCAAGATACCTCTCTCATAAGGAATAAGGTTTAGCTCAGAAGCTGGCCTGTCACAGGTCTCTGGAAGGTTTGTAAGTATACCCCTTAATTCTCTGCACTCATTAATGGAAAGTCAATGAAACTTAATTGAAAGGGCATCAGCTTAAAGGAGTGACAACCTCGGGTGTGGCTTTAATGTCTGTTAATCCTGCAGCCCAGGGAGCCTTGCTGTGGAGGCCCAAAACAAATTCTAGCTTTCCTGAGACAGGTATTTTGCTTTGCATTGTCCTCTGCACCTCCCCCCATATATCCCGTGCGTGCGTGTGTGTGTGTGTGTGTGTGTGTGTGTGTGTGTGTGTGTGTGTGTTTGTAAATGCAGATAATGATAAACTCTATTTGAAAAGTTGACTTACAAATTAAATTACATAACCTATTCAAAGCATTTAGTCCAGGATTTAACACAAATTGGTTTGAGAAATAATAGCTAGTACTGTTAATCTAAATGCAGACATGGTATATGTGTGTGTGTGTGTGTTTGTGTGCATGTTATGTGGTGTGTGTGTGTGTGTGTGTGTGGACACTCATGTATATATACACTATGACATTGAAAAGAGGGTATTCTAATTGGCGGTACTGTTCAAACTTCATGTCGGCTGGACTATTCAAATATTGTTCCAACACATATGAACAAGGGCAGAAGCATGCATGCACACACCCCCTAGTTGACCTCAGGCAGTTTGTGGTCTGAGGAACAGCAAGCAGAAATGGTTCCAGCAGCTCTTTCTTCCTGCCCTGAGTGAATACTGACACCTCCCAGATGGCATTACTATGCCCAGCCTTGCTGGGGAGGACTGATTGGCTGTGACCAAGAGGAATCGGCTGACAGCTAGGGAATATTGGTCACGTTAGTATTGGGTGGCAGGAAATAGGCAAAAGATGTGCATGACAGAGGAGAATGACAGAAATGAAATGCCGAGAAAGGATGAAAACTGTACTACTGTCTCTTTCCTTTTTCTTTCTCTTAGACATGTCTATGTGTTATGTACTTTTCATATATGTATATGATAGGTGTGTGTGTGTGTGTGTGTGTGTGTGTGTGTGTGTGTTTGTCTAACTTTGCCTAGGGATACACGAACAAATGTCTGTTCATCCCCATATAGGGCATCTACCACAGCCTAAAGTAACCATCCCATCCAAGACTAGTTGAGTGATCCATTGACTTTATTGGGTGAAGGCTTATAGGAACGTAGATGACTGAAAAGCAGCGTCTTCACCAAAAAGCCCATGTAGCACAGGTGACAACTCACAGAAGCAGCATCCCTGGAGCTCACTCCACAACTTGCAGACAACTCAGCTGGTCAGTCAGTCTCATCCCCCAGCAGTTCTCACTCCTTATAGAACCTTGGAGAGGAGCCTAGGGAATCTTACAAGTTTCTGGAGCATCCTTGGACTTGTGACTTGTGAGCTGTTTACATACTGAAATGAGAGAGAGAGAAGCACCTAGGGTTTGAAGGGATATTTTGTTGGAAAGATTTGGCATATGTTTTCATTGTATTCACAACTTGCAGAAACTAGAGAGCTCATTGGCTATCTATGCATTTTAAAATGTTTAGATCAAGTAGGCCCTCACCACAAATGGAAAAGGAAAGTGAATCATGGCAGATCATATTTCAGGGGCTTTATAGTCTGACTCAGAAATTGCTGTTAATCCAATCTGCTGCTCCTGAGGGAAGCCTTCATTTATATAGTCATTCATTTATTCAGCCATTTTTTTGAGCATTTAAGTATCATTTCTAGTGATAAGAGCTGGGAGAACAGAGACAAATATTGGACACATCAGTAGGCATTGAGGAATAATTAGATGAACAAAATGAATCAATTTATGATTCCTCACTGTTTAATATAAATAAACTGGTGGTAACACAAAGTAACACTTCCTAATAGCTGTTAACAAAGTATCAGGGAAGAGTGTGGACTTCCTGTCTTTATATGAGACAAGAGTAAAGGCAGGAAAACCAAGAAGATCATACGGATGGAGTTGTCTAAGCTGTGCTGTGAATAATACTTAAAAGCTTGCTTGATGAAAAAGAAAAGATAAATTCCTAGGAAGAGAATGCTTCAAAACTTGCCAGTGCCAGGAAATTACATAAGTACAGGAAAAGAATGAAGAGGAGAAAAAGGAAAAAGAGAAAGAGGAAAAAGTCATATAGTTGGCAGGAGTTAGAATGTAAGACATACAGGAAAAATAATGGACTGGGAACACACACACACACACGCACACACACACAGACATGAAAGACAGAGAGAGAGAACTGACAATCATGTGGAAAATCAATGTGTAAGAGAATCATGCTGTTAATATTCTTTCCTTCAGTATGTTCCCATGAAACTATAGGCAGTAATTTACTTATAATGTATACATTTCATACTGAAGGCCTAAGCTTCTAGGACATCAGATCCACATTCCCTGAATGTCCCTGAGGGGAACCATTGCAACTGAATGTCGCAGCTGTGAGTTCAACTGCATTGGAACAAGTACGAGAGAGCAGTGTAGAGATCGCAGTGTGGAGCCCACAGTGGACTTAAGGACAGAAGTCTTGTAGGAGCCACAGCTTCCCATTTGTACCAGATCTGAACCCTATTAGCCCTCCACACAAATTTCAATGCATTTAAAGGATTATCTAACAACACTAAACAGTTTAAGAGAAACTATCCTCGGCTGTGCAAACCATCTGGATACACCCAGGATCAACAACTCTGCCTCCACGACTGCACTAGTTGAAATCATCTCTGGTTCTCCAAAACAAAAGAAAGGATAGTAAAAACAGGATTAGTTGCAAACATATGACAGTAAATCATTCCAGGGTTTTTGAGCTAACAGAGACCAAATTTTAAGGAGAAACTGGCTTTATTTAGAAGACTTAGCTGCCTTCTTCCAAATGTTTACCAAGCCTTGTTTAATTTTGTTATCATTTTCATCCAGAAGATAACAGCATTTTGTTCTAAGGCCTTGTGTTCAGGAAACCCCACCCTCACATAACTTGAACTAAAGAGAGTGTGTGCAACCAGGGGTGACCTCTGCTTCTGTATCAGCAAGTCTTAACAGCTCACCAACCTTTGGAGTTCTCCAAAACCCTGTAGGCTGTCTGAAGTCCAGTGTTTCACCCTCACTTCAGCTGTAGGGCCAACAGCAAGTTGACATACAACTTCTTTTATATCCACACTCTTCTATGACACTTCACCTCAAGTTGCTGAAAATTGAAGTATCTTTCAATCTCTCACTAATTAGCTTTCTTAGTTTTCTCATCATACTTTTCAGGTTAACCTCTCTCCTCAGAGAAAACCAAGAACCAAAGCAGTCCTCCAGACTCCATGCTCTTGCTCTGTAATATGCAGGTGGCCACACCTAGTCCTTGAGTTCCTGTGTTAATCCAGTACGCTGCCTCTATGAGTGATGTGGTAGGGAGTACTCAGTCACTCCCAGTGATACTTGCCTCCTGGATATCCTACCGTGGCATATTCCTGTCCCTGGAGTGTGAGCTATTGTTACTGTTTTGCTTCTAATAAACCAAAGATAGCAAAAATAATAGGATGGCAGTTCCAACATTAGGTTACAAAATGACTAGATGCCTTCCCTCCAGGGCACTCACACTGGGAGACACATCACCTAGACTGTGAGGCATCCTGGCAGAGAGGCTAGCAAAGAGTCAAGTCCTGTAGCAACTCTTGCCATTGAGCTTTTGATTGAGATAGGAAATCAGCTCAAGTAACAGTTAAGTAACCTTTCACTGATTGTGTACAATCAATTGTATGTGCCAGTTTCAGATAATTTAATGTGAGATTTTAAGTCAGAACCATACTAAGCTATACCTAGACTCCTGACCCATTGAAATGATGAAATAATAAAGATAATTGTTTTAAAACTTGCAGTGCAGTATATTTTGTTACACAACAATGATAATTAATACAAAAGGCTAAAACTTTAGGACCTGAAGTAATACCATGTATATGTAACTCCAGCCTATATTGTATTTTGACTAAGTGGCCCTGGGCAAGTTCCTTAACTCTTTAAAACTATTAATGTATATTAATTATACCTATTAATGCATTTCACTCTGATATTTCCCCTAACTTCTCCCCACCAGCCCTCTTTTCCTTTCCTAATAGCCCCTATATTTCTTTCAGGAGATTTAAAAAATATATTATTATTATTCTAGTTTCGTGTGAGAGACAATAAACTTATGATACTTGTCCTTCCTTGTCTTACTTATTTTACTTAACATAATGACCTATAGTTCTAGGTGTTTTCCTGCTAATAGCCTGCAAAGGAATGTCTTCCAGCTTTATGTGGGTGGCTGAGTAATTAAACCCCAGGCCAGTAAGCTTTGCAAGCAAGCACCTTTAACTACTGAGCCATCTCTAGCACCCAAAGTTTGTAATATTTTATATGACTGTGCACTTAACAAATATCCATTTTATGTTTTATGTCCATAGACCTATATCACCAGCAGTAAGAGATTTTTAATGCTTTGGAAATAACTTGTAATCTAGGATGCCTGGTTCAAAGCTCAGCAGCCCTCACAATGGATGTTAAAGGTCACTTTTATGTGACATTTAAACCTTTCCTTGTGGAGCTAGGGGACTCACAAGGCTTGTGAATGCCAGGCCTCTTCATGGTACCTAAGCAGTAAATAATTGCTAGGGAAGAGGAGATTCTTCAGTGAGTCTAACAATTTTCTCAGGGGGCTCAGATGATGTAGCTGTCTTTGAGTTATCCATGTTCCTATAAGTTACCCAAAGATGTTAACTGGGAAAGAAAGGGAAGGAAGGAAAAGGGAGGCAAAGAAGAAAGGAACTTTTAAGATTGAAAGAACAATTATAATTGTTCCCATTTATAAATAATATCCTATCAGTTAATTATTTGTATACTCCAAAATTCATGTATTAAAGTCATTACCTGAGGTGCTATCATTATGTGGTGGAGTCTCTGGGAGATGACAAGGTAACAGGATAGGCCATTATGAATGCAGTTAGTGTTTTGTACAAGGAGGCCCAAGAGAAAGCCTTTCCTTTCATGTCATGTGTGGACACAGCTGGAAGGAACCCCCTTTAAACCAGAGAGTGGGTCCTCCTCAAACTCCTTCATCTTCCAGAGCCTTGATATTGGACATGCCACACTTCAGAACCATGAGAACTAGAAGAAATACATTTTTGCTCTCTATAAGCCCTGTAGCTAATGTACACTGATTTCAAAGCCTGAACAGAAAAACTTAGTGCTTTTGCTTTCATGGACATTTTTAAAAGAAAATTGCATTTGTTTTTCTTGTTTAGTGCTGGGGATCAAATCTATGGCCTCACCCATGTATAATGTGTCTGTAATAAATACAGAGTTTTGTAATCCCATCAGTTTTTGTTTTTTTGTTAACATACATTTTGGAGGCTCACTCATACAAGACAATGTGGAGAGTATAGGATTGTTAAGGATGAAGGTCACATGTGCTTCTCTATCAAGAAGGTTTATGCCTAGTTCAATATCTGCCACATTCTACAGAAATTATACATAAAATGCCACATGTATTAGAAATATGAAAGAAAGAATGTCAGGACATCAAAGAGAAATCATTTCTTTCTGGAGAAATAGAGAGGGTCTCTTGATTTTTCACAGATCTTCTTTGGCCAGAACATTTTTCTACACTTTTTATTTTCCATTTTTCACTTTTAAACTGGAGAGATGAAATAGTGGTTCAGGCACTTGCCTGTGAAGCTTAAGGACTCAGGTTTGATTCCCCAGTATTCATTTAAGCCACATGCACAGGATGGGGGCACTTGTGTCTGAAGTTTGTTTGCAGTGGCTAAGGACCCCTCTGTAGCCATTCCCTCTCTACCTTCTGCCTTCCCCTCCCTTTCAAATATGTATATCAGTGCCTGTAACCACATTCTATGGACTCAGGGCAAGCTGTGGAAAGGACCTCAAGCTTGTTTTGAACCCGTTATCTCAGTCTTGGGTGGGGAAATTCCTGGACATACTATGGAATGATCATGAAAAGTGAAGACAAAATACAGAAAATGTTCTGATTCCCTTAGTTTACTATGTTGAACTAGAAAGTTCTCAGATGTGGAAATTAAAATATAAATTTCAAAGCAGTCACAATTTAACCTTAAGAAAGTCACTTGACCTGTGACACAAGCATTAGTGCATATCAATTATCCTTTGTTTCTGTATTCTTTTTTTTATTTTTTAATTTTTTAATTTTTATTAACATTTTCCATGATTATAAAATATATCCCATGGTTTGTTTCTGTATTCTTAAGAGAGCTCATGGTAATACATTATCTGATTTATTATTAGAGACATTACACACACTAAATAAACCTGATTCATGCAGAGTCCCCATTATCTTTCTTCTGAGAGTAATACTATTAGAGATGCCTCCATAAGACTATGTCCTTGTTGACTTTAAAACTAAGTAAGTTGTTAAGTCATTTACTTTAAACATATGCACAAACACAACCAAATAAATTGAAAAATAAACAAATGAGGTATATTATACTTTTAAATGTTATACTATCAAAGAAACAACATAATGAAACTTGTTGAGGAACTTACTGACAGAGGAAAATAATTAGAAATCTTGTACCTAATAAAGAGTTTATATCCAGAGCCAGGTATGGTGGCACATGCCTTTAATCCCAGTACTCGGGAGGCAGAGGTAGGAGGATCGCTGTGAGATCGAGACCACCCTGAGACTACATAGTGAATTCCAGGTCAGCCTGAACTATAGTAAGATCATCCCTAATCATCAGAGAAATGCAAATTAAAACAACTATGAGATTCCACCTTACCCCAGTAAGGATAGCAAACATCAAAAAATCAAATGAAAATAAATGCTGGCGAGGATATGGAGGAGTAGGAACACTCATCCACTGTTGGTGGGAATGTAGGATGGTACAACCACTTTGGAAAGCAAAGCAATATCTGACTATAGAGATACCAACAGACCCAGTTATTACCTTACTGGGCATCTACCCTAAAACCTTCAAACCATAGGCCAGAGAGATTTGCTCAACCATGTTTGTAGCGGCTCAATTCATAATAGCTAGGAGCTGGAATCAATCCAGATGTCCGTCACTAGAAGAATGGATAACTAAGATGTGGTATATCTATACAATGGAATTCTACACAGCAGTAAGAAAAAATGACACAAAGAAATTTGAGGAAAAATGGTTGAACCTGGAACAGATCATTCTCAGTGAACTTACCCAATCACAGAAAAAATAATTGCCATATAGTCTCACTCATCTACAGCACCTAACCTGAATCTACCCAAGATACCTTACATACCCAGCAACAATCTCATGGACTAGACATTAGGATGGATGGGGAGGGAGGGGAGTGCATAGAAGGGGTGGGAATCACTAATCTAGACCCAAATGGCAATGGTACCATAAAATTCTACTTCCTGAAAGGCAGACCAAATGGTTGAACCCTCACCAGGCCCTTATAGGAAACACCTGGACCACAAGACACTGGAGAGGGTAGAATCAATCTAACCTAAACCTTCTACATCTTCCCTCCCTTGAAAAACTAAAAATAAATAAATAAAATAAATAAGTTTATATCCAGAATATATAAAACAGTTCTAAAAATCGACAACAATAACAATCTGAAACCTAAGCAAAGAGATTGAAGAGATATTTCTCCAAATAATTTATTTGAATGTCCAATAAACACATGAGAAAAATACTTCCTACCACTAATAATTATATAAATGTAAATCAAAGCTTAACTACAGAATATCCCCTTATAACCATTAGTATGCCCATTTCCAAAGAACAAGTAACAAGTGATGATAATATGAATTTGAAACGTTTGTACACTACTGAGGGAATATGGAGTCTTTCAAAACTTAAAATAAGACTGGCAAGTGGGGCTGGAGAGATGGCTTAGTGGCTAAGGCATTTACCTGGTTCTGTCTGCCAGGATGCACAAGGTGGCACATGTGTCTGGAGTTCATTTGCAGTGGCTAGAAGCCCTGGCACACCCATTCATTTATTCTTTCTCACACACATAAAATAAAATAAAAACTGGCATGATTCTCTGGGTCTCCTGCCAAAAGAAGTCAAAGCAAGATCTCAAAGAGATATATTGACACATTTGCCTATTTCTGCATTGTTCACAGTAGACAGAAGATAGAATGATCCCATCACCAGTACTGATGTTAATATATTGGTATACACATACAAAGGATTTTATGACCACCTATAGAAATTAGGAAATTCTGCAATGTTCAACAATATGGAAAAATCTTGAAGACATTATTCTAAGTAAACTAAGACAGTCACCACAGGACAGATATTATGTGCTTATATCCATAGGATGTGTCTAAGTAGTCAAAGTCAAAGATAGTCAAAGTCAAGGGTAGTTACCAAGGGCCTATGGGAGAGAGAAGGTGGGATAAGTGTTTAGCAGATACAGTGTTTCAGTGATCAGTGTGAAAAGCATTATACAAATGAACTGTTTCACAATTGTACGAACATACTCAACACTACTTTACACTTTGAAATAGTTGAGATGGTGGATTTAATATTATATATTTCCTTACCACAATTTAAAACTGCACAGATTCTAGAATATTTCAGAATGGAGGGCTGATATCACTTCTTATTGGCTGTGGTAAGGCATCTCTTCTACTTTAATTTTAAAATTCAAGTCATAGGAGTGCATAAGTTTGGAGTTCATTTATAGTTGGCTAGAGACCCTGGTGTGCCCATTCTCTCTCCCTTTATCTATGTACCTCTCTCTCTTTTTTCCTCTCAAATAAATAAATAAAACTCGAATCATTTTTTGGACAGATAATTGATAGTGTTAAAGTATGGAAACTACTAATCAATTTACGTTTTCATATCATTTCATCAGCTATTTCAATATGCATTTTAATGAGTTCAGTATTGAGAAAAAAGCACAGTATCTTCTAGACTCAATGAAAGAATATATTCTCACATCTTACATTAAGCTTTCATATAACTTCATTTTGACACAAATATTATAAAAAATAATTGGGGCTGGAGAGATGGCTTAGCAGTTAAGAAACTTGTCTGCAAAACCAAAGGACCCAGATTTGATTCCCCAGGACCCAGGTAAGCCAGATACAGAAGATGGCACATACATCTGGAGTTCATTTGCAGCCACTGGAGGCACTGGCACACTCACTCTCTTTCTCTATATGCCTCTTTCTCTATCTCTCTATCTCTGTCTCTCTCTCTCACACACACACACAAATGAATTTAAATAAATAAATAATAATAATAATTGTTACAACGTTTTTAGTTATTACAGAAATTAGAATAAAACACAATGAGTTAAATCTTGTAAATACCCATTTTATAGAGATACAGAGGCAACAAGACCAAATAAGCAGGGGCTGAAGAGATGGTTTAGCAGTTAAGTGCTTGCTTGTGAAGCATAAGGGCCCCGGTTCGAGGCTCCATCCCCCAGTACTCATATAAGCCAGATGCACAAGGTGGCACATGTATCTATCTGAAGTTCAGTTGCAGTGGCTGGAGGCCCTACTCAACCCATCTTCTCTCTCTCTCTCTTTCTCTCTCTCTCCCCTCTCTGCCTCTTTCTCTCTCTGTCTGTCTGTCACTCTGAAATAAATAAAGAAAGGAATTTTAAAAGACCTAATAAACAGTTATATTAAGAGAGTAACCCATGATTAAAGGATTTAACAACAATTTGTTGGTTCCAGCAAACATTAAAAAATAAGAGGGCTGGAGAGATGGCTTAGAAGTTAATATGCTTGCTATAAAACCTAACAAACTGGGTATGATATCCCAGTACCCACATAAAGCCAAATGCACAAGGTGGTGTATGTATCTGGAGTTCATTTTTAGTTATCTGGATTTAGTTAGTTCAGTTAGAAGCCCTGGTATGCCTGCTCTCTCTCTTTCTTTCTCTCTCTGCTTGAAAAAAAATATATATATATATTTATATATATATATATATTAATATATTTTATATATTTATAAATATATATTTATATATATTTATATATGTTTATATATATTTATATATATATAAAGATATATATTTATGTATATATACATAAATATATGAAATAAATATTAAAAACATATTAGAATATATCAAAGTTAAATATTGTTTCCTGACTTGCAGTTGTATCTGCATAACCATCTATTTAAATATGTATGCATAGTCTATCATTCATAATATACACTGTGCTTAAAAGAGTTTGTGTAATATTGGGCCAGATATAAACATTTCTGGGTTGCAACAAATGTGAAGTATGTGAAAAGCCAGGCAGTTCATTGCCCAGAGCAGCACTCTCCATGTGTGGCTCTTTTATCATTGATAGGTTATACTGTAGCAATAAATAATTCAGAGCTAAGAGTTTATTTCTTATTCAGTTTTTATGTGCATTGTGATTTCTTCATTCCAGGTTCTAGATTTAAAGAGAGCTATCCACTGCAGACAAATTTTGAGTTGTAAAAATGGGTCCACCAGGGCCTCTAAACACTGCACATGAACTCCAGATGCATGTGCTACCTTGTGCATCTGACTTTATGGGAGTACTGGAGAATTGAACCAGAATCCTCATGCTTTGTAAGAATCATCTTAACCACTGAGCCATCTCTCCAGGCCCAGCACATGTAACTTTTGCTGGGAAGTGCCATGTGTCATTGCTCATAGTGCATGGGCTGAGAAAAGTCTCATGGCAGAGCCTGGTGTCAATGGATTCTTTTAAGCAGAAACAGTAGAGACAAAATATGCAAGCTGTTATGCTATTTCCCTTAAAGTTTACATTGAATGACTATCAAGCCTCATTTTCTTTGTTTGCAGAGCTTTATTGAGATGGTTTAGTAAGAAAATACTGCTTTTTGTAATCTCTAACAATTTTGGTGCCACAGATCCTTCAATAGCTTCATCTCTGTGCTACACAAGTGGAGCTCTTTCAGTGTGTGCTGTTGAAGATTTAAAAAATTTTTGATGCAGGTATCCTCCTCGTTCTTTACATTCAACTGCCTAGTCTTTACATTATAATTCCATTGTCCAAAGATGATTTTAAAAACGGATATTAAACTAGACTAATATACAATTTAAGAAGTTTCTAGAGATAACTCAGAATATAGAGACATAGATAGGTATTGGTGGGATGCAGGACTTGAAAACCCTTTAGCTACCACATTCTTGCTGGTACCCAGTGGCTCATTTTGTTTCTGGAGAATTAATGTTGGTTCCAAAAATGAGCTCTCATATGGCTCGTTCAGGTAACCACTGTTGAATATGGAAATCAGATTTTTGTTCATACAAGTTTATTACATTATAGTTTATGAGTCATAGTGGCTATGAGCCAGGCTCCCTTTCAAGCTCAGCAGCCTCTGTGTTGTGTTATTCCAGCTGAGTCTTTTATTTGAAGTGTTTCTTCATCTTGGCTCATTTAGCTACACACAGAAGTTGCCCTATGGGACATAACATCTTATGTTTATTTACTTTATAGGATTATCAACTCAGGGCTCGTTGCTACTGCAGAGCAGATCAAAATAGAGAAAAATCAGATTTCAGAAAGTCAAGACTCCTTTAATGTTCATATGGGCCTATCTTTACTTGGTGCAGAGAAACAAATTATTGGATTGTAAGTGAGGAGACCTGGCCCTAATTTTATATGCTGCGTGCTATGTGACTTGGGCAACCTGCTGTACTTATGTGTAAAGTACATAGTAACTTAGTTAACTTTCCCAATCTGTCCCAGTTGCATGACCCTATTTTACATACAGAATTTTGCAAATTGTTTAGCAAAATCATTAAAGGGTTTGGTTTTGAAAACAGGTAATCAGAAATGTTCTATCATATATAAAAATGGTACAAAATTCTGAACCATATACAAAATTAAACATTTTTTGCCAAGTGTCCAAAATATTTTAAGTTCTATAGGATGACTCTGGCTTTTCTCCTTGTAATCCAAAGTTAAATATTAGATTCAGAAGATATATCTCATTTAGAGGCTTGTCAGACAGCTGAAAATGAAATTAATCATAACATATATGTCATGTTTTCTCACAAGTTTATTGGGGTGTGTTTTCAGGCCAAGAAATGCCTTCATCTTAATGTACAGTTAGATGAAGATTGGTTGATAATGTTGTACAACCATCACCATAGTTCAGTTTAGAATACTCTCATCACCCCTCAGAATTACCTTAGTTCTGTTTGTGGTTAATCCCCCATCTTATCTTATACCTGAACAGATCTACCTCAGTCTTTCATCTTTTCTAAAGTTTGCATGCAAATGGAAGCATGTATCTGGGGTTTTATTTTCTCCCAGCTACATGGTCTTAAGGGTTATCAATATTTTAGTATCTATGATTTGTTCTTTTTTACTGCTGAGCAAGGTTATGTATATATGTATATGTAACCATTCATTAGGTAAGAGACATTTTAATTATTTTATTGTCTCCTGTTAATATAAACATACAAATCTGTGCAGACATATGTTTTGGTTTTTCTGTTAGAAATCTTTCATAGTATAAATTAATAGTCCACTTTTTTGTACATAGGTCATTATAATGGAATGCTTAACTCTTGCAAAGGGGTTATACTATTGCACAATCTTAGGAGAAGTGAGTTCTTCACACAGTCATATTTTGCAGTCATTTTTTGTCCTAGCTATTTTTCCCACTGAGTGTATAGCAATATCTTATTTTTGTTTTAGTGTACATTCCTTAAAGACTAGTGATACTGAACATCTCATGCTTACTAGCCATTCTCATTTCTTCTTTGATCAGACATTTATACATGTGCTTACTTAATTTTGTTGCTTATCTGTTTATCACAGAAGGGTGAGACTTCTCTGTAATTTCTCCCTGAACTGTAGGGAATTTTACCTGCAACCAGCATTAGTGTGGACAGCAATGTAAATGAGCTGCTCACTTATTTAATACGCCTTGAAACTTGCAAAAATAAGACTCTAATTCTGAGGAAGAAGTAGAATGAACTAGCCACCATTATAAGTGTTATCAAAGCTTGCCTCTAGCTTCTCAAAATGGTGGACTTAACTACCCTTCACAAGTCCATCACAGGCTTCTGTTTTCTTAGTTACCATGCTATTTTTAGAGGAGGGTAAAGACTTTCTACAAATGCAAGTGTCTGTCGGAATTCAGCTATTTCTGAGAAGTGACGAGGAAGTTCTGAGGAAGTAAGAAAGACACGAGGATCCTTGCATATTTCATGCTTTCTGACTACTTCGAGCTCTGGCATCTGCCTTCTGGGGGAGCTTGATGTAAGGAATTTGGAAATTACTCACTTTGGCGTCACCTTTTCTTCTTTTCACTCGTTTTTGAGACAAACTCTCACTATGTTACATAGGCTGTTCCAGAACTCAAGATCCTCCTCCCTCAGTCACCCTAATGCTGGTATTATAGGCTTGTTCCACCAGGCCTGGTGATATACTTCTTTATTTTTGGGTTCTTTTACTATTTTTCTCTGTTTCTACAGGAGTTTTGGGGTAATTTTGAGAATAACACTGTGAAGAAACAAAATGCCTAGTTCTTCCCTGGAGTCGTCTCCAGAAATTTTGGACTCTAGAGAAAACCTTCTAATATGATCTATACTCAACTCCAGAAATAAAAATAAATGCTTTAATTTTGTGTATAAATTTAACTCCAAATGAAATTTTGTCTCAAATACTATAATTGAGGCATACTAAAATTTAGTTACTTAACTCATGCTGGGAAATATATTTACATACATCCTCATACCATGTTATGGACCCAAAGTCCCCAAAGAAAAATAAAATAAAAACAGACAGGCTTATCTATGTACCTAGGACAGAATGGGCATATCAAAATGTTGAAGTTCCATCCCAGCCTCCATCAGTGGGTCCTACTCACACAGCCTTCCTTCAAATGTGAGAGAAAGCCAAGGATCATGAAACACAGGGAAGTTTTTATCACAAAAGACAGAAGATATAACAATGAAAAGAAAGGACTTTCAAAAAACACACAATTTGGAGGCCATAGGAAATAATCCCAAATTACTGCTGAATTGTCACAGAAAAAGAAATTATAGTCACTAAACAAGAATAAAAGCCATATTTATAACACATAATAAGAGAGCACAAAGAAACTAATGGGAATTAGAAATATGATAGTAAAATAAAATAATCTGTGAAATGAATAAACTCTAGGGGATATCTCTGTAATTGGAACAAAAGAAATGATGATGGAAAACAGAACAGGAGCTATATGAAAATTACAGAACCATATGCTAGGCCATATTGGGAGTTTAAAATGGACTGAAAGAGATTGATAAGAACTAGTAGTGAATTGTTAAAAGAAATAAGACAGGCATAAATGCAAATCAGTTGGACACCATATAATTATGATAATGGTATAAATGCCAAGCATCATTATTCCAGAATAAGAAGTAGTAGACTGCATATGTGACAGAAGATCTTGAGCAAAGGGCCCTATAAGAATGATTTTTAAAACATGTCACAGGTTATCTAAAATAGGATTTCAGGATTTGCAGGCTTCTTTAGTACTCTCTACATATGTGTGTGAGGCCATGCCTCTTGTGTCCCATGTTGTCCACAGTGAAGATGTGAACTAGTCCTGAATTAGTCATCTCCCCCTGTGCAATGACTAAAAGTCACACTGGCTTTGAAACAACTCAATACCTGGTGACCAGGTAAAAGCATTACCCTTTCAGTGTTGTGTGCTCATTGACAAATGTAATGACATTAGCTTTTGCTCTTTTGTTAACAGACATTTTAAGGCAACATTAAGACATAGCTAAGGATTATTACACAGCAGGTATATGATGTGTGGTTAGTCTTCATTGACTCTTGAATTGATTTAGAATCGCTGTGGAAACACACATCAGGATGTGTCTATAAGGTGTTTCTAAAAAGGATTAACTGGGGATGCAAGACCCCCTGTGAATGATGACAGTACTGTGCCATAGGGATAGGGTCAGGGAGAAAGTCAGCCAACCAGCAACATTCATCTCTCTTATCCACTGTGGGCAAAATCTGACCCACTCACTGTCTCATGCTTCTGCTGCCATGTCTTCCTAACCCTCTGTAAGCCAAAATGATCTCCCCACTCTTCAGCTGCTTCCTGTCAGATATTTAAGCACAGTGATAAGAAATGTAACTAATATATATGGTGTTAAGGCTCTTCATTAGCTTCTGACCTCAGCCAACTAGAATAAGTGGATGACTTTCCCATGGTTCTGCTAAGTTAGGTTTGATGGTCTTATTGTTGATCTTCTGCATAGAATCTCTGTTCCTTTATTGGCTAGGGTTGGTGAAATGCCATTTAATGATTCTGCACTTATAGATTCTTGGCATTGATCTCTGTATTGTCATTGTAAAGCTTTCTTGAGTAGTCTTGTGTTGAGTTCTAGCTTTTTATTAAGCATTTCAGAATCAAACGATTTAATCAACTGTAAGAAATGATAAGCTGCTGGAATTGATATCTTGTCCATGGAGTCCAATCTATTCCCTTCTGTAAAATAAATTAGCAAGTGATCATCTCAGAAATTACAAATTCAGTTGCATGGTTTTCTATTTTAATTAGGTAGCTGAAATAACTTTCAATTATGAATCAGTTTCTCTCTTTTAGCATTGTCAAGCCTGTTTATATATTTTTGTCTGGCTTTCTCCTAAGATCTAGTGCTCTCCTGAGCCACTTCTGCTTCTTTTGGGGTTTGTTTTCTCAGTAAATACAAAAACTAAAACCCTAAAAGTATCTGGAAAAGAGGCAGGTGATTCTGTGTTTTATCCTCTGATCAGAAAATCATAAATTGGAGCTCCAAACAGAAGTCCAATGTATACAAATAAAACAGGTGTTCATGCAAACAAAGGGAGATTTTAAAACTGATACTGTAAGGGATGGAGAGACGGCTCAGCAATTCAAGATGTTGTCTTACAAAGACTAATGGCCTGGGTTGGATTACCCAGTACCCACATGAAGCCCCATGTACAAAGTGACATGTATCTGGAGTTTGTTTGTAGCTGTAGGAGGTCCTAAAGTACCATACTTACTATTGCTTTGTTTGCCTCCTTCTCTGTCTGTTTCTCTCAAATAAATTAATTAACAAAACATATTTTAAAAAAAACATCTACAAGAGAAAAGCCAGAAGAAAACTGTGGTTATAGCTGATCCCAGGTATCAGTGTTGACATGAGGATAATAATAGTGAAGGCCTTAAATTTATTTTGTATTATAATAAAAGCAATATGAGGTCTATTTTCTTGGTAAATTAACTGTACAATGTTGTTGAATGTAGGTGCAGCACTGTATAACATCTTTAGCGTTTATCCATTTGCTTGACTCAAATTCTGTCCCTGCTTATTAACAGCTTCCTGTTTTGCCCATCCCCCAGCCCTAATAACCAGCATTTGCCTTGATTTCATGAATTTGCCCATTTTAGGTATCTCACTTAGGTGGTCCCATGCAGTGCTTGTCTTTCTGTGACTGGCTTTTTTACTTAGTATGATGCTCTCCAAATGTGCACCTATTGCCTCAGATCTCAGAAATTTCCTGTATATAGTAAGTTTTCTTGTCCATTAGTCTGTCTGTATATATTTAAGTTGTTCCTGTACTTTGGCTCATCCTTGCAACATATCTAATATCTAATATCTCTTCTAGATTCTGATTTTTTTCTTCATTAAATACCCAGAGATGAAATTATTGGCTCATAGGGTAATTTTCTTTTCTTTTTATTTTTTGAGGACCCTCCATATTGTTTTACCATAGCTGCTATGCCATATTCCATTCCTACTGGGAATGTAAAAGGGTTCTAATTTCTCCACATCTTCACTTATACTAATTGCCTTTTATTTGGATAGCAGGGTTAAAAAATATTTTCATTTATTTATGTATTTATTTGTGTTTGTGTATGTATACACATGTGCATGAATGTGCTAGAGTTGCTGAAAACAAACTCAAGATGTATGCAGCATTCTCGAGACTGGCTAAAGAGGAATCAAACACTGGCTAACAGTTTTTACAAGTAACTTTTAACCACCAAGCCATTTTACAGCCCCAGGTAGTTTTCTATCAAGTATTTCTGTACTTGTTGTGAATCCCTATTTTTTCTGATGTCAACAAACCTTGAATATTTCCAATAGGAATAGTTCAGTCACTTCTTATTTAAAATTTAAATTTCCAGTTGAAAAGAAGGGACTCTGTGTATCTGTATGGAGGTTGTCAAAAAGTTCAAAAAATAAAATAATATAAAATAAAACAGTTGGTTCTATATGACTATTAATTATAATTTAGTGATATCTCTCTCCTTTACTATGGTTTGAGTCATGTTGTAAACATGTTTTTTTTTGTTGTTGTTGTTTTTTGTTTTTTGCTTCTTTAAGGTGTCTTCTAGGCTAGGCCTAGGAGTCAAGATTTCCATCTTTGCTCTAATTACTAAAGTGTCCCAGCAGGCTGAAACTCCTACCTTATTCTGTTCCAAACAATGCATTGTGGCTCATGCTTCCTTGGACCTATTTGAGCTCTTACCAAGGCTCTGGGGATGCCTAGAATCAACCACAACTTCCATTCATTTTGGAGGGAACTCCCATTTTCATAATTAATTGCTAGAATAGTTTTACATAGCTTCATACCCACACTGGAGTCCAGAAGGCATGAATAAACACAGGGTATTCTAAGAATCACATTCTCAGAGGCTTCAGGAAGCAAATTTCATTTTTCATTGAAGTTGCTTACAAAAAGAAGTCAAGAAAAAGTAAAACAGCAACTATAAGAGTGCATTTCTTGGGCTGGAGAGATTGCTTAGTGGTTAAAGTGCTTGCCTGCAAAGCCAAAGGTTCCCGGTTTGATTCTTCAGGACCCATTTAAGCTAGATGCACAAGGGGGCACATGCATCTGGAGTTTGTAGTGGCTAAATGCCCTGGCATGGCCATTCTCTCCCTCTCCCTCTCCCCCACCCCTCTCACTCTCTCCCTTATTCTCTCTCTCTCTCTCAAAAAAAGAGTGCCTTTTGTAGCAACAAGGTTTATTCAGAAATCAATACCAGTTGTCAGCCTAAATGTTATCCTCATAGAAACCACTTCATCACAAGAGCCAAGTGGAGAGAAGCAAATGTGCAAGCAGAAGAACAGTCATGAAAGATGAGGCAGAGGTTCAAAGAAACCAGTTTGTGCACCATGGAGGCCTTAGGAGCAGGAATCAGGAGTGCTAGAGGCTGGAAACATTGGGACAGCCTTGTCTGACAGCTACTATAGACAGTTTGTGTCTCGGTGGATCTAGAGCTTTAACACCTGTGGTAGTTAATTTCTGGTTGTCAACTTGACAAGATTTAAAATCACTATGGAAACAAATCTCCAGTCATGTTTGTGAGGGATTTCCAATATTAGATTAGTTGAGGTGGGAGGAAAAACCCTAACTATGGGCAGCATTATGCTTTGGGCTTGCTTACTGGACTGTATGAAAAGGAGAAGGTGAGCTGAGCCTTCAACATTCATCAAGCTCCTGCCTTCACGCTTCTCCCACCATCACCTGAAACTGTAAGTAGAAAAATAAACCCTTTTCTTTCCTAAGACACTTCTGATCAGATATTTTGTCCCAACAAGAAAGTAACTGATACACAATCTGACCACCTCTGAGAGACCTACCTAGCTTACAACCAAGAGTCCTTGTTGATAATTGGTCTTAGTTTTATGACATTTTAAGACATCTATTCTCAGTTGTGGCCAAGTATAATATGTGCAATGAATCATCTTTTTTGCTGCCTTGGCTATAGAACCAAAAAGTCTTACTAGAAAGAAGGGATACAATGGATGAAGGAAGCAGGGGGATTAAGAAAGTAAGAGGTGAGGATTACATACATGTATGAAAATTGTCAATAAAAATGTTGGAAGAGGGCTGGGGAGATTGTTTAGTGGTTAAGTTGTTGGCCTGCAAAGCCTAACAACTGGAGTTCAGTTCCCTAGAACCCACGTAAAGCCAGATGCCCAAAGTGATGCATGAATCTGGAGTTCATTTGTAGTGGCTGGAAGCCCTGCTACAGCATTCTCTCTCTCTCTCTCTCCCTCCCTCCCTCTCTCTCTCTCTCTCTCTCTCCTTGAAAATAAACAAACAAATACAATTTTTTAAGGTGAAAAAAAAAGAAGACCCACATCAGTTGTATCAGTTTGAAATCTAAACCACACACACACATAAAGACATTCTCCATTAATTCAGCAAACCCAAACAAATCATGCTATAAATATTAGCAAATATTAGGTATATAGATATGTTTTTAAATACTTTTAATCAGTTCCAATTTTTTTGTTGAATTGCTATGCATGTATAAAAGATGCTTACAACTTACTTAGAAAGTTTGCACAATAATTTGGATGCCTAACTTAGAATAGTTACAGCAGGAAAGGAAAAGAAGAAAATTACTTTGATAGTTTAAGTTGCTATCGTAGTTACTGGGCTCTAGGGTAGCAGTTTGTAACCATCAGTAGTAAGGATGGTTATTGCTTTTTTAACCTCCATATCTAGGTACAGGAATAGTACAAAGATGAACTTCACATATTATGAAAATCCAGTTATGTAACTTGGAACTACTCTTAAATTTCCTTGGGCTTGTTTTTAACCAAAGGGATATATTTGGATTTCTCCATTATTTAGTTCTAGATAAATTTGGATATATTATTTTACATAGATTTTAAGATGTGCTTGACAACATCCATAGAAGAGTTCTCAGTGTGATGTCATGATGTATGCATAGAACTGGGATTTAATCATTGCAAGTACTTAAATGCCTAATTTTTTATGATCTTTATTGTATCATTTTAGTCCTTCAAATACGAGTGAGAAAATTTGAGTAATGATAGATTATTGAAAGTGAGGTAAAGAGAAGACAAGGATTATAAATTTTTAGCTATCCATCTGGAGAGTAGTACCTATTTACCTATTCACTTAACAAGTGGAATTTCATTATTTCCAACAATAATAAGAAATGCTAGGTATCCCATATCCTCACTTGCCAGTGAGTATTTTCACAGTCATAGAGCATGGGTAGACAAATAGCAATATTTATATTATGTGTCAACAGGTCTTTCTAGATCATTATTGTGATGTCTTTCCTCCTTAAATACTTTTTATAAATATACTGATAAAGTCAGACCACTTTCATCAGTCTTTGATGGGTCATAAGTTGAACTAGCATGATCTCTCTTAACATGATACACAGTTGTGACATGTTGTTTCTTAGTCTTAAGCTTATTGCTGCCAAAATTAGCACATCTGTAAGACCTGATGGCCCTTTCATCTCTGTAACAATAGAATGTCTTCCCAATGTGCCTTATGACTCTGAACACTATTAACATTATCCTGGACCTCTGAGTTCCAACTTTACCACATAGGTGGAAACCTCATAAACAATATAGTTTTGGGCTGAATGACAGCCTAGAAGATGACATTAGTTGTATTAAATTAGAATATGACAAAAATTCTTAACCTTTGTTACAATGCAACATCAAACCAAACACAGTAAAAGTACCCTCTGTGGGGTATGTGTGTGTGTGTTCTGAGTCCATGAACATTTTGACATGAAGGATGGAGGAGGATAAGAGGAATGAAACAACAAAACAGAGAAGAAATAGAAAACTAATTTAAAAAAAAAAAAAGGAGAGACTTTATAGAAAAAGGAGGTCCCTCAGTGGAATGGAGATGGGGGAGAGAGGGAGAGAGGACAATAAAAGTTATTGGGGTTAGAATACAGTGAAATTATAGGATGTTTATGTACTAAAGTTCTAGATAAATTGAACAAATAGCACCATAAGGGGGTATATCAAAGTATAAACCTCATGAAAACAATGTTCGGTGTGTACTGGGTTTTTCTGTTTGTTTTTTTTTTAATTTTTTTTAACATTTTTCATGATTATAAAATATATCCCATGGTAATTCCCTCCCTCCCCACCCCCACCCCCACACTTTCCGTTTGAAATTCCATTCTCCATCATATTACCTCCCCATTACAATCATTGTAATTACATATATACAATATCAACCTATTAAGTATCCTCCTCCCTTCCTTTCTCCACCCTTTATGTCTCCTTTGCAACTTACTGGCCTCTGCTACTAAGTATTTTCATTCTCACGCAGAAGCCCAGTCATCTGTAGCTAGGATCCACATATGAGAGAGAACATGTGGCGCTTGGCTTTCTGGGCCTGGGTTACCTGACTTAGTATAATACTTTCCAGGTCCATCCATTTTTCTGCAAATTTCATAACTTCATTTTTCTTTACTGCTGAGTAGAACTCCATTGTATAAATGTACCACATCTTCATTATCCACTCATCTGTTGAGGGACATCTAGGCTGGTTCCATTTCCCAGCTATTATAAATTGAGCAGCAATAAACATGGTTGAGCATGTACTTCTAAGGAAATGAGATGTGTCCTTTGGATATATGCCTAGGAGCGCTATAGCTGGGTCATATGGTAGATCAATCTCTAGCTGTTTTAGGAACCTCCACACTGTTTTCCACAATGGCTGCACCAGATTGCATTCCCACCAGCAGTGAAGAAGGGTTCCTTTTTTTCCACATCCCCGCCAACATTTATGATCATTTGTTTTCATGATGGTGGCCAATCTGACAGGAGTGAGATGGAATCTCAATGTAGTTTTAATCTGAATTTCCCTGATGACTAGTGACGTAGAACATTTTTTTAGATGCTTATATGCCATTCGTATTTCTTCCTTTGAAAACTCTCTATTTAGCTCCATAGCCCATTTTTTGATTGGCTTGTTTGATTCCTTATTATTTAACTTTTTGAGTTCTTTGTATATCCTAGATATTAATCCTCTATCAGATATATAGCTGGCGAAGATTTTTTCCCATTCTGTAGGTTGCCTCTTTGCTTTTTTCACTGTGTCCTTTGCGGTGCAAAATCTTTGTAATTTCATTAGGTCCCAGTGGTTAATCTGTGGTTTTATTGCCTGAGCAATTGGGGTTGTATTCAGAAAGTCTTTGCCAAGACCAATATGTTGAAGGGTTTCCCCTACTTTTTCCTCTAGCAGTTTCAGAGTTTCCGGTCTGATGTTAAGGTCTTTAATCCATTTGGACTTAATTCTTGTGCATGGCGAGAGAGAAGAATCTATTTTCATCCTTCTGCAGATATTTATCCAGTTTTCAAAACACCATTTGCTGAAGAGGCTGTCTCTTCTCCAATGAGTATTTTTGGCATTTTTATCGAATATCAGGTGGCTATAGCTACTTGGGCTTACATCTGGGTCCTCTATTCTGTTCCACTGATCTACATGTCTGTTTTTGTGCCAGTACCATGCTGTTTTTGTTACTATGGCTCTGTAGTATAGGTTAAAATCAGGTATGGTGATACCACCAGCCTCTTTTTTGTTGCTCAGTATTATTTTAGATATTCGAGGTTTTTTGTGATTCCAAATGAAGTTTTGGATTGTTTTTTCTATTTCCATGAAGAAAGCCTTTGGAATTTTGATAGGGATTGCATTAAATGTATAGATTGCTTTAGGTAAGATTGCCATTTTCACGATATTGATTCTTCCAATCCAGGAACAAGGGATGTTTCTCCACTTTCTAGTGTCTTCTGCAATTTCTCGCTTGAGTGTTTTAAAGTTCTCATTGTATAGATTCTTTACTTCCTTGGTTAGGTTTATTCCAAGGTAATTTATTTTTTTTGATGCAATTGTGAATGGGAGTGATTCTCTGATTTCATCCTCTGTGTGTTTGTTGTTAGCATATATGAAGGCTACTGATTTCTGTGTATTTATTTTGTATCCTGCTACATTGCTATAGGTTTTGATCAGCTCTAACAGCTTGCTAGTAGAGTCTCTAGGGTCCTTTATGTATAGAATCATGTCATCTGCAAATAATGATAACTTGATTTCTTCCTTTCCAATTTGTATCCCTTTTATGTGTGTCTCTTGCCTGATTGCTATGGCTAAGACTTCCAAAACTATATTAAATAAAAGCGGGGACAGTGGACACCCTTGTCTTGTTCCTGATTTTAGTGGAAAAGCTTCCAGTTTTTCCCCATTTAGTAATATGTTGGCTGTAGGCTTGTCATAAATAGCCTTTATTATATTGAGATATGTTCCTTCTATTCCCAGTCTCTGTAGGACTTTTATCATGAAGGGATGTTGGATTTTGTCAAATGCTTTCTCTGCATCTAATGAGATGATCATGTGATTTTTGTCCTTCAACCCATTTATGTAATGTATTACATTTATAGATTTGCATATGTTGAACCATCCCTGCATCTCTGGGATAAAGCCTACTTGGTCAGGGTGAATGATCTTTTTGATATACTCTTGTATTCTGTTTGCCAATATTTTGTTGAGAATTTTTGCATCTATGTTCATGAGGGAGATTGGTCTGTAATTTTCTTTTTTTGTTCTATCTTTGCCTGGTTTTGGTATCAGGGTGATGCTGGCCTCATAAAAGAAGTTTGGTAGAATTCCTTCTTTTTCTATTTCCTGGAAAAGCTTAAGAAGCAATGGTGTTAGCTCTTCCTTAAAAGTCTGGTAAAATTCAGCAGTGAATCCATCTGGGCCTGGGCTTTTTTTAGTTGGGAGATTATTGATAACTGTTCGGATCTCCATGTTTGTTATAGGTCTATTTAAGTGATTAATCTCATTTTGATTTAATTTAGGTAGGTCATATAGATCAAGGAAATCATCCATTTCTTTCAGATTTTTATACTTTGTGGAATATATGCTTTTGTAGTATGTCCCTATGATTTTTTGAATTTCTCTGGAATCTGTTGTGATGTTGCCTTGTTCATCTCTGATTTTATTAATTTGTGTCTCTTCTCTCTTTCTTTTGGTCAGATTTGCTAAGGGTTTATCAATCTTGTTTATCCTTTCAAAGAACCAACTCTTGGTTTCATTAATTCTTTGGATTGTTCTTTTTGTTTCTATTTCATTAATTTCTGCCCTAATCTTTATTATTTCTTCCCGTCTACTAATTTTTGGTTTGCCTTGTTCTTCTTTTTCCAAGGCTTTAAGGCGAAGCATTAGGTCGTTTACTTGCGACCTTTCTAATTTCTTAATATAGGCACTTAAGGCTATAAATTTACCTCTTAGAACTGCCTTCATTGTGTCCCAGAGATTTTGGTAAATTGTGTTCTCATTATCATTTGACTCTATAAATTTTTTGATTTCCTTTTTGATTTCTTCATTGACCCACTCATCATTTAGTAGTGTATTGTTTAGTTTCCATGATTTTGTGTATGCTCTATAGCCTTTCTTGCTACTGATTTGTAGTTTAATTCCATTGTGGTCAGATAGAATGCAAGGAATTATTTCAATTTTCCTGAATTTGTTAAGATTTGCTTTATGTCCTAATATATGGTCTATTTTAGAGAATGTTCCATGTGCTGCTGAAAAGAATGTATATTCTGCAGCCTTTGGATGAAATGTCCTGTATATATCTGTTAGGTCCATTCCTTCTATGACCTCATTTAGTCCAGATGCCTCTCTGTTTATTCTTTCCCTGGATGACCTGTCAATTGATGAGAGTGGGGTGTTAAAGTCACCCACCACCACTGTGTTTGGTGTTATCTGTGACCTTAGTTCTAATAGTGTTTGTTTGACGAATTTGGGAGCCCCCATGTTAGGTGCATATATGTTTAGGATTGTAATGTCCTCCTGTTGGAGTGTGCCCTTAATCAATATAAAGTGACCTTCCTTATCTTTCTTGACTAACGTCGGACTAAAGTCTACCCTGTCTGATATTAGAATAGCAACCCCTGCTTGTTTTCTAGGTCCATTTGCTTGAAACACCGTCTTCCAACCTTTCACCCTAAGATAATGTCTATCCTTTGTAGAAAGGTGAGTTTCTTGGAGACAACAAATTGTAGGATCCTGCTTTTTAACCCAGTCTGCAAATCTATGTCTTTTCGTTGGGGCATTGAGACCATTGATATTAAGAGATATTATTGAAAGGTGTGTATTTATGTTTGCCATTTTTGTGTGTGTGTTACTGGTTCTATCTGTGCTCTCTTCTGTTAACTGGTATTTGAGTATAGCTTGTTTTTTCTAGGTTCCTTATATGTGTGCTTTTCCTTTTGTTCAGCATGGGGGATTCTATCAAGTATTTTCTGTAGAGCTGGTTTTGTCTTCAAATACTCCTTTAACCTGCTTTTGTCATGGAATGTCTTTATTTCTCCATCTATTTGAATGGATAACTTTGCAGGATAAAGTAACCTTGGTTGACAGTTGTTATCTTTCAGAACTTGGAATATATCACTCCAAGCCCTTCTGGCTTTAAAAGTTTGTGTTGAATAATCTGCTGTAATCCTGATGGGCTTGCTTTTGTAGGTAACTTGATTTTTCTCTCTAACTGCTTTCAATAATTTTTCTTTGGTTTGTGTGTTTGGAAGTTTGATTATAATATGGCGAGGGGAGGTTCTTTCTGGGTTTTGTCTGGCTGGGGTTCTAAAGGCTTCCTGTATCTGTATTGGCACCTCTTTCCCAATTTGGGGGAAATTTTCCTCTATGATTTTGTTGAAGATGCCTACTATGCCTCTGGAGTGGAGTTCTTCTCCTTCTACTATGCCCTTAATTCTTATATTGGATCTTTTCATAGTGTCCCGAATATCTTGAAATTCCCACTCATACTTTTCTATAAGTTTGTCTTTCTCTTTGTTGGACTGCATTAGGTCTGCCACCTGGTCTTCTAGCTTAGATATTCTGTCCTCTCCCTCATCCATCCTACTGGTGAGATTTTCTACAGAGTTTTTTATTTCATTAACTGTGTTCTTCATTGCTAGTAATTCTGACTGGTTTTTCTTTATTATTTCTATTTCCCTATTTATGTCTTGTATTGCCTTCTTTATTTCATTAAATTGGTGTCCTGCCTCTTCTTTGATTCCTTTGATTTCCTCTTTGATTTCTTCCTTGATTGTTTTCATGTGTTCTTTGACCTCTTTGAACATATTTATAATTATTCTTTTGAACTCTTTCTCAGGCATTTCCTCTAACTCTTTCTCTCTGGAGGACATTTCTGATGCATTAATACTTTTAGGTGGATTTATATCATCTTGCTTTTTAGTGTTTCTTGTGTTATAATGTATATATTTTTGCATCTTGGATTAAGTTAATGCTTGGATTTTCTAGCTAGCTGTGTATTCTTAGCTGTATCAATTGATTTGATGTAATATATTTTCAGGGTAGGACCTTAAGGTATTAGGTGTGGCTCTTAAGACTCTCAGAGTATCTACAAAGATGTTCTTAGGGGTTGAGATTCCCTGCTATAGGAGTATTCAAGCAGGCTGAGTGTAATAAAATACAGGTAGATTCTAAAATTTAACTAAACACTGTACACATTCAACCAAAAACAGCCCCGAGTATGTATGCAAGAGTAGTTATTATAATGACCAGATCTTCTATCAACAAAGAGGTTTAGATTTCTGGTCTGTTGAAGGATCCAAGTCAGTTTGTGACCAAGTGAGACCCTTCCCTGTTGCAATCCCAGTTACCTTGGGTGATTTTGGTCTCAGTCAAGTTGCTGCCTGGGTCGTCGGGCTGCTGTTCTGATTTCTGGAGCTGGGCACTTGCTTTTCCTACGGGGCAAACCGAGCCGCTGCTGCTGCCTCTGCTGCTCCCATAGCTGCCACCACCGGAGCCACCACAGCTGCTGAAGCTGCCGCTGCCGTGACCACCGCCGCTGCTCCCCCCGAAGCCGCTGCTGCGGGATCTGCCGCCGCTGCCGCTCCTGGGTCCGCTGCTGCTGGGGCCGCTGGTACCCGTGCTGGAGCCGCTGAAGTTGCTGCCGAACTCTGCTCCTGCTTGGGTCCTGCTCTCTGTTTTCTTTCTATGGTACTGGGGATGGGAGATAGAAGTCATGTAAACTTAAAAGAGTCATAAGCAGGTGGCAGATGGGCCGCAACCCCTTCCATCTTGAGAATCCTCCCCTCCAATCATATGTGTTATCTCTTCTTGTTTAATCTTTGGACGTGAAGACCATGGTTGCAATGTTTGCTTAATTGTCTTATATTCCCCTCCACCCCAAAAAACAAGTTTTAATTGTTAATTTTTATTCAGGAAAATAATGAGTTGACCAGGTATTAATCATTTGTTCCTGTAATCCTACTGCTTGGAAGGCAGAGTCAAAAGGGAGACCAAGTGCAAGACTACCCTGTCAGGACCTATTTTAAAATCTAAAATTAAAAAGAGGAAACAATAAGAAACTATGAGATTAAGATCCACATTTATATGTGTGTGTTTTGTTTTCATTTATCACTATGTATCCCTTTAAACAGTAGTGTATACTATATAAGTTAGCATTAAGATGACATCTTCAAAAATTAAAAATAAACAAAATATATTCCTGACTTATGTCACAACCAAGATTAAATTCCTCCTTCCACAAAAATATTTATGTTTATTTTTAAAATGGGTTGTGGGAAAATGAAATCTTTGGATAGGGTAAATCCAGCTACATAAGTGTCTGTGCTGGTGGGATTATAATCTTGCTCTTTGATTTGGTCTGAGCTAATAATAGTTTTGTGATTAATCGAAATAGACTGCATGCAGTATAAGTAATCTCACAGATGGGCTAGAGAAACAAAGTTTTTTTAATGTTTGTTTTGATCCTTTGTGAAATAAGCATGACTTATTTGTTTGAAAAAATTAAGGTCAGATTGCCTTCACCCAAATAAGTAACTTGGAATAAATTTTAAAGTACCGTTTTATTGGAATCATACATCAAAAATGAAGGAAGGGCTGAAGAGATGGCTTAGTAGTTAAGGCACTTGTCTGCGAAGCCTATGGATTCGTGTTTGACTCTTCAGGTCCCACATAAACCAGACACACAGTGACACAAGTGTGCAATGTCACACATGTGCAGAAAGGGGTGCACACATCTGGCGTTGGATTGCAGTGGCTGGAAGCCCTGTTGTACCAATTCTCTCTCTCTCTCTCCTCCCTCTCTCTCTCTCTCTCTCTCTCTCTTTCTCTCTCTCTCTCTTTCTCTCATAAAAAGGGGGCATTTGTTGGACTTGCCTCAAAAAAGGAAGTTATTTTTAATTCATAGTATTTTGTACAATACTTCATATGATTTAAAAAGTCATATTATAATTACCATTTAACAAATAACCCTATCCATGTTTGCAATAAAAAAAATCTTCATGAAAGGATATATCCAACCATCAACCTCATGAAAATAATGTTGAGGATTTAGATAGGTTCATTCTCCTCTGTGGTGCTGGGGATCGAACACATCATCTCTTGACTACTAAGCAAGCACACTGCTACTGATCAACACTCCTAGTCCTATGCTGAGGTTGTTACTATTCTCAGCAGAAAATTTCATTCTGGTTTTAAAATTCCATTCTGACAGCTGATAACAAAGAGGTTTGCTTTGGTAACTAAACCACCTGGCATTCAACACTCAGAGCACAGCAAGAGCTATCAGACTCACGCAGGACATGGTGTTTACTGGATGTCTTTCAGTTTAGGCATGAAGCTGTTTTGGTGGGAATTTTACCCCTGTTCATGGATTGACTAGTTTCCTAGGGCTATAAGAGTCTAATTGTGGAGCTCTTTAGCTTGCAACATATCCGTAAGTAGTTTCATAAATTCAGGAAAATTTATTGACATCTAAGTTTAAATCACCTATATATAAAAATGAGAGATTGCACCTAAGCCCCCATGATGCCTATTTCTAAACTGTTTGATCAGGCAAGTAAGTGAAAACATTCACAATAAATAATTTAACATAACTGGTTCTTTCTAAAGAACTTCCATTTAATGTGTTGACTGAATTTTAAGTTTTGAAAACCTTCAATTCCCATAATGCATTCATTATTCCCCTAAAGTTTTAGTGTGTAAGAATGCAATTAAAGACTGTTAGGATTTAAACATCCATACCCTATATTTGTAGAAAACTGTAAATGTCTATACCTAGGTTGGGCCTGTAAATTATTTGGAGTTAGTTTGCCTTGGTTTCCACATCTAAATGCATCCTGAAATGGAATACAAAATAATCAGTGGTTGAAATATCTTGCTCACATGATTTCCAGTATGCAGCTTGATTACCTATCAGTTAGGCCTAACAGATAATACCTTTCCAAGTAAGTAATAACAAACCACAAATGACAATCAAAATTAAGTTTGGATCTTACTGAATTTATTGGTAGCACTTAGAACATGACTTGAGGAAGACCAAAAAATCAGGCAGCTGTCCTTTTTTTTTTTTTTTAAGATTAGCATTATAACAAAGTGATGATCTTTCGAAATAGATCATACTAACAGTAGATGGAGCTTACTAGAGATCCTCTCAGTCACAGTCTCTTCAGGTGACTACTTATAAAGATGGGAAATTGAATATGTAATAAATAAAACAGATTGTGGCAGCTGTCCAGCAGCTATTCAAGCTTCACAGCACAAATCATTGTTCAATAAAAGTTGCAAGAGGACCTGCATTCCCTGGATGCACACATGTGGAGAGGCTCCCCGTAAGTGGTGTCTGTCAGCATAAAATGGCCATTGAGCTGAAGGTAGCAGTTCCATCCCTGCTGTTCACTGATGAATAGAAGGAAAAACCAGTATGTATTCAGTAAGGATGGTTTAATTTTTTTTCTCTTTTTCCCTTTATAGAAGACCTGGTGAACCTCCCTTGATAAAAGGCTGGCTTCCTTATCTTGGTGTGGCCCTGCAATTACATAAAGATCCATTGAGTTTTATAAAAACACTGCAAAAGCAACATGGTGACACTTTCACTGTTCTCCTTGGGGGTAAGAAGTACCTCTGAGTACCTTGCATGTGTCATAATCTCTTACATAGCCTTTACTACATTTATATTTTTCCATATGCAAAATGTGGAGCACTCATAGAATATTGCATTATTTGTAGAGCTAATGCAAAAGATGCCATGGTTTTTAGTGCAATGATCTTCATATTGTCATATGTAAGAATAAATTACAGTGCCCTCTGAGACTTCATAGTGAAGTTCCTTTCCTGTCCTGACTTCTCTTTGATTGTGTGTGTGTGTATGTGTGTGTGTAGTGTGTGGTATGTGTGGTACATATGCAGGCACATATGTATGCAAATGCAGATACACAAAAGGACAAAAATACAAAGAAAAAAGACTATGCTTCTCTCTGAAGGAATGGTGAATCCACAGCTGGTGAGATAGACAGTAAAAATTGACTGTGGCCCCCTTTGCAGTTTTCCACACAGTTTTATCACACGAACTATCTATCTATTCCTTTCATTAATTTTTAATTTAGTTATTGTTTGTATCTCAAACGATAATCTGTAGACACTAACATCCCTTTGGCTTTTGACTTTTGGCTAAGTGTTACCCATGGGCAGACAAGAAGTTGCATTCTAGCCCCTCAGCTCTTATGACTCCTTAATGTTGAATTCTGTGAAACAGTGAATTTCTAATGTCTAAATAATTAGACATGGTTATATTTTTTCAACTGAACAGTAAACATCCCCAATCCCTTTCATTTTGCAAATAAGTTTGAATAAAATCCATCAAGAAGTTATCTGAATACACATGGTTCTGATGATCAGCTTGCAAAGTAGCTCATTCCAAAAAATGAAGAACAATGTCTTCTACCCATGTCCCATAATGTGACTTCAGCGAGTATACATTCTTGCAGGATGAGAAAATGATTGTCATTCTCCAAAGTCTCAAAGGACACAAATGTCACCTTAATAGAGAAATTAAAAAGTACATCTTTTCATGAGGAACCACATAAATTTGTGACCTGTCGCAGAAAATAGTTCTCTAATTGGTTTTGTGTGGTGGTGCAGCAGAATCATTTTCCCTAGATGTCACCCCAGAGAACCTTCACTGTACATCATTGTCAACAGCAAGAGAAATCTCCCTAATAAGGAGAGTACACAAAAGTGGTCATTGTCAGAAAATACTTGGCAGCTTAACCTTAAAAACAAAATCTACTGAAGAACCACCTAAGTACAAAAGAGTAAAATCTTGAAACTAGAGAAAATTTACTTATGTTTATTGACTGAGCATTTGTATTTCAAGGAGTCCATGGATACTGAGCTAGTGAAGCATCATATACAAATTATCCAAGAATGCTGGAATCAATACCTTCAAGGCCCATTCAGCTCTGGCAGAGGAAGAGTAGAAATAATTGCCAAGGATGATATTAAAATTATTGGCAATATGCAAAAAGATTATATATAGTTAAAGGATTATATATGTCGATATAAATACATATACACATATATAATATATAATATATATTATATATATAATTATATATATAATATATGCACACACACACACACACACACACACACACACACACACACACATATATATATATATAATGAATTGTAGAAAAAATACTTAGAGCTACAAAAGAGAAGAACCAAGTCACATATGATGGAGAACACATCAGATACAACTGATTTCTTAACAGAAATTGTAAAAGCTAGGAGACCACACAGAAAAATGTTTTCCAAGTTCTTAATGATAGTAGCTACCAACTCAGATTACTGTATCAAGTAAAACTATCATTATTGAAGGAGAAAGAAGCACTTCTTGTGATGAGAACAAACTTATTTACCACCAGTATAGCATTACAGAAAATATTTGAAATTCTACACATTAAGGAGAAAGATAAACACATGCATGAAGCCACATGGAAAAAATAATCCACACTTGAATAGTAGGTAAGAAGACAGAGGAATAAAAAATAACACAGCAAAATCAACAAACTGACTGAAATTAATGCTCACTTTTCACTAGTAACTGAATCCTTTTCAAGGTATGGTCTCTTACCACAGGATGACCTGGAATTCACCATGCAGTCTCAGGATAGCCTCAAACTCATAGCAGTCCTCCTACCTCTGCCTTCCAAGTGCTGAGATTAAAGGCATGTGCCACCTTGCCCACCCTTATATTTTTGCAGGAATTAGCATCATTTTGACATTTACATTTTAGATAAATGCAAACTCTCCAATTCTTTAAATCAATATTTTATATCTGCTGATGATGGCAGGATCTTTGCTTTTGAAAACATGTCAGTGGATATTGTTTCTTCCTGTAGTCTTTGTGGACTAGGCAACTTTCCTGTTGACACTTGGCATTTATTTACATAAAGTCACACTGACTGAAAGTGAATTTCTTTCCAAACCTACACAGCCTTCAAGATGACTTTTCAGAATATTTCCTTTGTTAGGAAATTTAAATTCATTTTATAAATGTATATGTGTTTCTTAACTGTCTGATTAAGGATCACAAAGAAACTAGTTTTGCTTTTGCATCTCACATTAGCAGATGGTGGACAGATGGTTTAAATTAATATTAATTTTGGAAAACTTAGCTTAAATTGTTTATACTGAAGATTAAAAGTTGGAGAGCCAGCTAACATCTCCAGGGTTATTAGTACTTCCAAACCTTCTTGAATAGTAAAATCCAGAAAATCAAAACATCTATTTCTAAAGCAATCCATATCTCAGTCCAAAAGGTAGAAGGAAGAAGACAAGAAGTCAATGCCTTGAGATAGGATATTAAAATTAGAAAGAGAAAGAGAAACACTGATCCTAGAGTAAAAAGAGCCTAGAGAAGCATGAGAATTTGGAACTTTATGTGCAAATTACTTTAAACTCATCAATAATGGGCTTGCTTATAAAACCTGATACAAATAGGTAGTTTTAAAATAGGGTAATAATTGGTAATTCTTTTATTTTTAATGAATCTCATTTCAAATAAAGAGAGAGAGAGAGAAAGTAAAAAAAAAGAGAAGAGAAGTAGGAAAAGGAAGGGAAGAAATTAAAAAAGGGAGGGAGAGGGGAGAGAAGAAAATAGAAAGAAAAGAGGAATTATGTGTGTATTTCTAATAAATTGTAGACAAAGCTGAACTTTAGTATATCTATATATAGCCTCTGTTTCAAGAAGCCCAAGAGTAAGAATCTAATACGCCTCCTCCGGGTATGCTTGAATCTTTTTACTTAGGGTTTGCTGAATGTATAAAATCGGCAGAAAGATTATGTTTTACAAATTAAACCTTTTGTACATTCTATGAATTTTAGGAACTAAGTTAAAATAATCCTATAAATATTTAGCAAAATCCGTTCATTTAGAAAGGGAGCAAAGTATGAATCACCACCTGTGAAAATACACAGCTTAGCCTAAAATTACATCTTTTACTAAATGAGAGAAGTCACTTTTTCCTCCAATTATTTGTCAGAGACATGATAGAAATTTTATCTAATTAAGCTGTGTTGGTAAAGCAGGTGATACAGAGTATACCCAGCTCCAGTGGAGTCCTTATTGCTCTCCTTGAGGCAAAAGAAAAGAAGGAAGGAAGGAAGGAAGGAAGGAAGGAAGGAAGGAAGGAAGGAAGGAAGGAAGGAAGGAAGGAAGGAAGGAAGGAAGGAAGAAATGTTTTCTTTGTAGAAGATAGCTTTAGTGTTTGACCAAAACAACTAGCCATTTCCAGGCTTACCTTCAGCCCTTACTTGATTTGTCCAGTTGAAATGCATGAAGCAAAAATGATAATAAAATTCCAGTAACATCATTCATTTTAGAAAAATAAATAATAGCACATACATTCAAATACGTAAACAACTGTGTTTCAAAATTGTAAAATTGAACACATTCATCCTGTGTTTATGATTTGTCTGAAAATTGTTTCAAGGCTTTATCCTAAATATCTTGTACCAAGTTGAATTTAATTTTTGTAATGTTTTTGGAGTCATTATAAATAGAGAAACCACAGGGACAGATAGACAGATAGATAGGCACGCACACACGCACACACACACATGCACATGCACAAGAGGAAGTGAGGACAGTAGATAGCTAAACGTTAAAGGCTGTAGGGTCATCCAAACCATATGTATTTTGTTAAGAAAAGGTTTTCAAAATACCATTGTTGAATGTTTCTTTTACAATATTCCTAATCAGAAGGAATATTAAAACAGTATTTTAGTGAGAAGAGTCCAGGATTGCATGAAGTTGAGCTTGGTGCACAGGAAGGACCTTCTTGTCCAGTCTCTGCCACTAAATATGGCCACAGAATCTTTGCTCAGCCTCTTAGCCTTTCCCAGCTCTCTTACCTCGAAAGAGAAAGAGTTGGGCTATGAACTCTCCAGGGTCCTTGCCAGTTTTGAGAAAGAGACCATACTAAATTGTGTTCCTTAATGTACCTCATAAGAATCACTTGAGGGTCTTGTGAAAAGCAGAATTATAAGGTTAACCTCCAAGCGTTGTAAATCAAAACCTTGCAAGAATTTGTACTTTTAACACATGCCACAGGTTTTACCACCACACGTTTGGATAGCACTGATGTAAGAACAGTGTAAATCTTATCAGCTCAGGGAGCCCTTGCTGATGCCGTAAGGCAAGAGAAGCAGTTTCCTGTTTCTGCTGACCTTCTAGCAAGTGTGCATCTCTAACATGAAACTGTGTACCATGACTCCATGGCTTCTCCACAGCTTCCTACCTTAAGAAGAAAGCTAGTCAATCAAGTGTCTGAATCTCAATAAATGTTGAATGAATACATGGATGGATGGATGGATGGATGGATGGATGGATGGATGGATGGATGGATGGATGAATTCTAGTGTGGAATTTTTTTGTCAGACACGTCAGTATGTGAGTTAGATTCTAACCTGGGGAGGCAATGTCATTGACTTTAGTTAAAATGATTTCATCTGAACAAAGCAAAGGTGACTTCAAGTACAAAATTACTTGTTATCAAGTGTAAATAATCAGTAACAGAATAGCATCTTCTTGGTTCATTTTTGTTTATTTTAATGAGAAGTACTTGCACCAAAATATGTTAAGAATATTTACAGGATATTTAAAATGTTTCTTTCATTAAGCTAAAATAAAAATTGGAGATAAATTATAATGCAAATGGTCATTTAGAACTTTAGGAAATTTAACTGCAAGCCTCTAGTGATTTTCACACTACCTTCCATGATTCAAATAAAAATATGTCTTTGAATGAGGTGAATTTTATTAAAAGTTGTAAAATAAAACTATTAACTTCTTACTGTCTTTCTAACTGATATAATTTTTTTCAAACAAATTGGGAATTTTTGTCTTACTATCAAATAAACTATGTTCTTGTTTTTTTTTTTTGTTTGTTTGTTTTTAGGAAAGTACATAACATTTATTCTGGACCCTTTCCAGTACCAGTTAGTGAATAAAAACCACAAACAATTAAGCTTTCGTCAGTTTGGTAATAAAGTATCAGCCAAAGCCTTCTCCACCAAGAAACTGTTAGAAAATGATGATCTTGACGAAGACATTCATTCTGCCTATGCACTTTTACAAGGCAAATATTTGGATGTTCTCTTGGAAAACATGCTACAACATGTAAAACAAATGTTTGAGTCCCAATTACTAAAAACTACAAATTGGAGCACCACAGGCATCATGCAGTTCTGTAGCTCACTAGTCTTTGAGATCACATTTACAACCATATATGGACAAATTCCTTCTGATGACAGGAAAAATATTATCAATGAACTAAGAGATGACTTTTTAAAGTTTGATGACAAGTTCCTATACTTGGTATCTGACATACCCATTCAGCTTCTAGGAAATGTCAAGTCTTTGCAGAGGAAAATTATAAGATGCTTGACCTCAGAAAAATTAGATCAACTGCAAGGATGGTCAGAAATTGTTCAGAAGAGGCAAGATATCCTGGAGAAATATTATACACGTGAGGACTTTGAAATAGGAGGTAAGAAACTTCTGAATGATTACTTGCCTAAAATAAAATAATTTACAGTAGACCTTTGAAATAAAAAGACAAAAATGGCGACCTTGAAATTTTTTATGCTCTTTCTAATTGGCTAATGATGAAATGTTTTACTCTGAAACAACCCTCTGTGATAATTGATTTTTTTTTTTTTTTTTTTTTTTTTTTTTGCTGAGGAGGTAAAACAAGATACTTAATGATGATAATGAGAAAGAGTATAACTAAGCGGCATTTACTCTTCTTATCTCATCCCCCACCTTTCTGCCCCCCCCCACATACATATTACATTTTAAACTATTCTCATTAAGCAGAAAATTAGACTTCAGAAGCCTATTGGTTCTCATTAGCATGCACTGATCCTTGGCTGGGTCTGTGTCCTAACATCTTTTAATTAGCACACTGCAAATCTAATCAGTGTAATAAACGCTATTAATCTTCCTTTTCACTTATTTTCTCCCAGCACATCATTTGGGCTTACTCTGGGCCTCTATGGCAAACACTATTCCAGCTATGTTCTGGGCAATGTATTATCTTCTCCGGCACCCAGAAGCCATGGAGGCACTGCATGACGAAATTGACCGTTTGCTGCAGTCAACAGGTCAAAAGAAAGGGTCTGGATTTTCCATCCACCTCACCAGAGAACAATTGAACAGCCTGGTCTGCCTAGGTAATTTATTTTTATCTGTTATGAAGAAAAGTAGGTACCTCTCTGCAAACTCAGTTTATCAGTCATAGCTGTTTACCAAGAGGTGGAGGACACAGCTGCTTAATTGACATAATAACACCCATTTACATCAATTATAAATTATGTAGTTTATAGCTGTAGATACTCTCATTGCATGTAAACATTAAGGCCTAGGTAATTAACTATGCAAGGTATGCAAAAGGCTAGACCAAAGCTTTGCAATTATTTTGGGGGGGGGAGTTTATGCCTGTTAAGTCATTTGATTCTGAGCATCTGCTGACCTGCTCATGCTTCCCAAACACTGCTGTACTGTCTAGACAAGAAAAGTCAGTGGGGATTGAAAATAACAGTATTTCAGAGAGAATCATTTATTCCATCTTAAAATGAGGTCCATATTTCCAGGCACAGGTAGAATGTTTTATACAGTTTGGATGTGTGATTCTGAACATGTACTAGAAATCTCTTCCAATATAAATCAGTGGCTTAAATACTGTCAAATAAAATTGAGGAAAGAAAAGAATAGAATGGAGCAAGGGAGAGAGGGGGAGAATAAAGAAGGAAGTCAGGGGAGTATAGAGGAACAGAAGTAAGGAGAATAAAAAAATAGCTACAAACTACTTCATGTAAAATATTGGTATTTTGTAAAAGATTCACTGACTTATGAAATAAAAGTGATCCTATTTCAATTATGTTTGTAAGACAAGCTGATTTTTTTCCCTCGTTTTGTCATAGGCCTATAGATTGACATAATATCTTTTTTGCATGTGTGTGTATGTGTGCTGCATATATGTTCCCTTATATCATAGTACATACATGTACACATGCATTTGTGTACCAGAGGTTGACAAGTGTGTTCCTAAGTAGGTTTACACTTTATTTACTCAGGCAAAATCTCATGCTTGAACCCAGAATTCTATGATTTGGTGATTCTAGCTTGATCTAGGATTCCCCTATCTCTGCCTTAACACTCACACAGCATTTGTATGGGTGCTGGGGATTGAAACTTCTGTCCTTGGGGTTTGTGCAACAAGTAAGTGCTTTACTGACTCAGTCATCTCTCCAGCCCCTAACTTGAGCTGTTAATCAAGCAACCTTATTTCCTTTCCACAGTTCTGAGCAGGCTGTGTTGCCTTTGAGAAATGCATGATATCGCTGTGCCATGAACTTATCCTCCCAAAGTTATACTCCATATAAATTCTCTCTGTGTTCATGTTTCATCCTGTAGTGTTCTTTAGGACAGAACTCTACATCCCTTTGGACAAATGCTGGAGTGTTTATACATCTCTGTGCAAAAGTTTTTTGGCAGTGAGGCCAATATTTCAGCTTATGTTGGCCTAAAGATTTTAACTTTAAAATACATTCCAGGCTCTTTGATGTGGTTTCTGGGTGAGGGGGGGAATCCTCACAGTCTTGGTGGTAGTTAAGAGAAATGTCACAGGTATTCTACAGGTTGTTCCTACTCGCCATCCTAGAACTCCTCAAGGGCAACAGCAGAAATTGTGTCTGATACTAGCAATTATGAAAATCTCATCACGCTGAGTTTGCCATATTTATTGTGTATTACCTAAGGAATTTTATACTTGAATGGAGAACTAGAATAACCCTAGCATTATTAAAAGCACTAATATTCTTCTGCCTTTCTTTGTAGTAGATACACTAAATTTATATTAAATATGAGTAATTGCCTACACTTGACTGTATAATACTAGCTGGGGATAGAATTTAGTTTCTGTGGTGATCTAGGTTGTATTTTCCATGTATTCAGGTAGTTTCCTAATGCCTATACCTCCCTTGTGCTGAGAGTATAGGTGTGTATCACCATGTCTAGCTTACATAAAATTTAAAAGACCCTGTAATTAAAGAATATACTAAAGGAACTAAATTTCTACATAAACCTAAAAAGAGACAAAAGAATCTATGTTAACAATACTCTTCCAGTTCCTCAAGACAGGTTGGCATCATGACACTGAACACAAATATAACAACGTACCAAATTGCTTAAAATAAATGGAAGTGCCACAACAGTAGCTGTGGGGCCAAATCTCAATAGTAGTTTGCTTTTATCATAATTTTAAAAATACTTGTATTTATTTATTTGCAAGGAGAGAGAGAGGGGGAATGAGAATGTGTGTGCCAGTGTCTTGGCCACTGCAAGTGAACTCCAGACACATGTGCCATTTTGTGTATCTGGTTTTACATGGGTACTGCAGAATTGAACCCAGGTTATTAGACTCTTCAGGCAAGTGCCTTAACCCCTAAGCCATCTATCCATCCACCGTCCTAATGTTTTATGTGTAATATGAAAACAAATAATACTAAAACAATTTCTAGAGTTGGAATGTAGATCCATTTAAATCCATAGCTAAACTTAAACACTTTAATGCTTGGGACCCTCGTAACCTCACAGCTGTCCTATCAACAGCCAATGCGAACACCAAAATTCCTAAGAGTTGAGACCCGCCTGTACAATGGCATTACCTTTAGCAACCAGCCAGGTTCACTGTGGCCTGGGTCACCAGCAGAGGCCAGTGATGTTTATTGCAAGGACTGAAAATGAAGGAATTAATGGTCATTTGGGGAAAAAATATGTATGGTTTTTCTTTCATGATATAAGACTGGAGTGACACTTGCTGAATCAGTCACATGCCAGATAACCACTGCATTTAGTTGTATTTCAATCATGAATTTCCCTGTATCAAAAGAGCATAAATTGTATGAGAAAGGCAAGCATCACAAAACTAAATATTTACAGGATGACACATGATATGAGTGCATGTGCTTACCCTCTTTTGTGTTCTTTAGGAAACACAAAAGGTGTTTTGAATACAATATCTTTTCTAATATATATATTTAATTTTTATCATTGTAAGAAAAAATATTGCAATAATGAAATGCATGCTGCATATTTATAAGGATATTAATAGTAGTACGGCAAAGGAGATTCCTGATTTTTTGTTTGTTTGTTTGTTTGCTAGTTTGTTTTTGGTTTTTCGAGGTAGGGTCTCACTCTAGTCCAGGCTGGCCTGGAATTAACTATATAGTCTCAGGGTGGCCTTGAATTCACAGTGATCGTCCTACCACTGCCTCCCAAGTGCTGAGATTAAAGGCATGTGCCACCACACCCAGTTGAAATTCCTTTTGTATATTGTCATACTTTGTACAAAAGCAGTGTTGAGAACAGAAACTAGGATGCCATAGGCTGTTGAAGTAATTCAAAATAATCATTGCATTAAAGTAGGATAGATTTGTGTTTCTCCCAATGCTCTTGATAATCTCTCTTCAAACCCATGCTCACATTTTAGACAAAGAAAGCACAATATTATAATTTACATATATATGTTTCATTATTTATCATGACCTTACTAAATTCATTTATCTAGTAATGCTTATATTTCTACCAAGAAATTAATAAATTAGTAAATATAATGAAGTTCAGATAACTTACTAGGAAGCAAAAGTCTCAATGGGAAAAGATGCTAGTTGGATGGAAGTTTAAGATACTCTGCCAGAAAAATAAGAATCTTTGAGGTTTTTCAAAATGAAAAATCTAAAGTAGAGGTGGGATATAGAGAGACAGGTTTATAGGGCAATAACAAAAACAAAAATAAGGTGATCCAAAGAGAGGCACGTAGGAAAAGAATAGCACAAGAGAGAAAAGCTGTCACTGTTGAAATTTTGGTAAGTTGATAGCAAATTATCATATTGGATACTACTTACAACTTACATGAAGAAGCATGTTGATATATCATATATAACAAGACATACTGATTTAATAGCACACAGAGAAGACTCAATAAATATTATTTATTTTTGTCTCCAAAGTGATATCTAACCTCCATGACATCCCTATAAACTTTATATTGTTTTCTTCCATTTTCTATTATTTCTGACACAAGCTGGCATCAATCAAAGCTATCTTGTGCAGCACCCAAAAGAAGAGATCAAGCATACCTCCATTAACAACAGAAGACAAAATTAGTTGTAACTAATAAGATGTTTATGTAAATTGCATTTTCCTAATTTTGTTCAATGACATATTCTGAAATTGAGCAAAATTATAAGCACAGTGAGAAATTCTGAAATAAGGAAGATGTTGTGAAACAAGATTTAAAATATGACACATTTAAAAATTTTTATTATTTAGTTATTTGACAGAGAAGGACGGGGAGAAAGGCAGAGAGAAAAAATGGGTGTGCCAGGGCCTCCAGCTACTGCAAACAAACTCCAGGGCATGCGCCCCCTGTGCATCGGGCTAACGTGGGTTCTGGGAAACTGAACCTAGGAATTCGGCTTTCTAGGCAAGCACTTTAACAGCTAAGTCATCTCTCCAGCCCATGACACATATTTTAACGGGAATAATCATAAATTATGACAACTCTACCATTATGAAATTACAGTGATTCTTCATCAAATTTTTATTAAAGAATTTTAAGTCTGTTTCTTGGGAGCAGTTAAAATAGGTGGGGATTGAGTGTTAGAAAAGTATCAGTTGTTAAAATAAAGATCCTATCATTGCTAATAATAGTAAATAATGAATAATTAAACAGTCTCTGTTTTCTATTTACAACTTAAATATGTCAAAGTAATATTATAACTCATCCCAATGTGATCTAAACCAAGATACTCCAAGAGACTATGGTTGCTACTACATTTTGTCATCATTTTTATTGAAGAGAAAATTCTTGGGAAAGTTAAACAAAAAAAGAGGCAAAACTTCATTTAGGTCTTCTGACCATAACTACATCTTACTCCTAGATCCTATCTGATATTTCCTGATTTGGAAACAGAATGTGCTCAGAAGGGAACTGTTATGAAAATTAAAGTAAGAAATTATGTTATTTGGGGCTACAAAGTAACTGTAAATTACTAGGATAGGAAATGTGTCTTAGCATCTTTTCTAATAGCCCCCATTGTGAAGAAAGAGTTCTTTACATCTCAGTTCTATAAAGCCAGTCACCATATGCAATTAGACAAGACTTACAAAGGTGGACCAAAGCAGGATACTGACTGAGGTTTTAACTGCAGAATAAGATGTTAGAGAGGATAATATTTTGGGATTTGTTGGCTTGTTGTTCTAACAGTGCTGGGATTGATCCTGTGTTAGGCAGGTACTCTACCACTGATCTATTTTACCATCCCAATAATATTAACCACTATTATTTCACCATGTGCCAACCATTGTGTTACATGCTTCATGTATCACAGCTCATTTAATACTCGGGCATTATCACTTTCATTTGCTCATTGAGTAACAAAGAACACAAAGATTAGTTAGTCAAACCAAATCTTACAGCTAAATATGGACTTGATGTCAGGTCTTCCTGGATTTAATGCCTGATGATAATGACTGTCACCTGAGGCAAATTGTTCTAAGATGGGACAGGCATCTTGACTGCTAATTTTTGCAAGACATGTCTCAGTAGCTCTCTAATGCTGCCAGGCATGAGGGTAAGGCTAGGGCTAGAAGTTCACATTAGGCTCTCATAGGTAATTCTTAAAACAAAAAGTAAAGTTTTCACTTTAAAGTATCTTTGGGCTTATCAAAAAGTCACAAAAAGATTAGAGATAGTTCCAATATACTCTCCCACACAAATTTATTTATTATTAGCATCATACATTTGTATGATAGGTTTCCCACAATTATTAATAATTTACACAATGATCAGTGAATAGTGAGTATTATTTTGGGAAAAGATCATTCAATATTATTTATAATATTTGAAAAACCCGATGTTGAAATAATTAGGACAACTGTGATGTAAACCAAAATCTTTTCATGAGGAAAGAGAGGAGTTATTACTGAGGATTGAACTCAAAGCCTTGCACATGAGCCATGCTCTTAACCCTATGGGAGAAACATCTAACTGGAGATGTATACATATGAAGCAGGCAGCGTATAAGATAAAACTTAAAACATTTTGGAGATCCATCAGCTTTCCATTGTAGGACAAAGTTGAGAGGGGTTTAAAATAGCACTGCATTGATAGAAACAGAAGGTGCTCAGAAAGAGACTGTTATGAAACTTAAAGTAGCAAATTAGGGTATATAGGGTTAAAAAGATATGGCAAGTTACTAGGAAATGTGTCTAAGGAGAAATAGGACTAAAGCAAAGACTCTCAACCTTGGTTGCTTACTAGAATCATCCAGGGAACATATAAAACACCCCTCCTTGGTCCTGTCCCTGGAGATCTTGATTTTATTGTTCTGGAGCGAAAGCTGATTGCTTCAAAAGCTCCCCAGGTGATTCTAATGAGTAAGCAAGGCTCCACATCCCTAATTTAAATGCTTTGATTAATGTTAGACATTGTGCTAAGTGCTTTATGTATCTCAGCTTACTTATCATGTATTATTATTTTCATCTGATAATTCTGCACCAAGATCCACAAAAATTAGGTAACCAATGCAAATCACATTCATCCATCAGATTAAGATGAATGATTATTTGTGGTAAACAATTCCAGGTGATGCTAATGGACAAAGATAGCTGGTAACTTTTGGGATACCAGAAAACTTAGAACAAGGGAGAAATTTCAAAACTCTATTCTTCTTCTGTTTCCACAAAAGAAGCATCAGTTGAAGTGTGGCATGTAGGATGCTATTGCAGTCAGGTTCGCATTGCTGGCAGAAAACACCTGACCGAGAGCAGATTGCAGGAAAAAAAAAAAAAAAGGTTTATGTTGGCTTAAAAGCTCAAGGGTAAGCTCTGTGATGGCAGGGGAAAATGACAGCATGACCAGAGGGTGAACATCACCTCCTGGCCAACATCAGATGGAAAACATCAGCAGGAGGGTATGACAAACATTGGCAAGGGGAAACTGACTATAATACACATAAGATCACCCCCGACAATACACTGCCTGTAGAAGGCATTAATTCCCAAATCTCCATCAGCTGGGGACCTAGAATTCAGAACAACTAAGTTTATGGGGGACACTGGAATCAAACCACCACATTCCGCCCTTGGCCCCCATAAACTGATAATCATCATGATGCAAAATGCAAAGCATTCAGTTCAGCTTTAAAAGTCCCCATAGTCTGAGATCTTTCAACTGAGCCATAATACCAAAAAATAAAAACCCTCAAAAAAAGAAAAACATAATGGCACAGAATAAACATCCACACTGCAAAAGATGTTCATAGACTTAGCAAAGAAATATTCAACCAATACAAGATTTAAAACAACCAGGGCAAACATCAAACTCTGTAACTCCAAGTCCAACAACTCTAGCCAGTGACAAGTCTCATAGTGAAAAGTCTGATAATTCTAACCAGCAAAAATTCTCTGGAGTTCCAATTCTGCCCCTCCAGCTAGGCTACTCACAGTCCCGGAAAACTTCATGTGGGGCTGGCAGCTCTCCTTTGCAGCCATCTCTTGGTCCCAGCATCTCCACTGGGTCTCCTCTGCAACCCATCATTCATCAGGTCTCTATGCAGGCATCCAGCAAACTTGCTTCATATGACCAATAGCCATTTATAAAACACAAGACTGTGTTGCAAATTCAATGACCCTCCTTCCTGCATTTGTTATAGTCAACAATACTAGGTGGGATGCCAATTTGTTAAGCCCCTGGAGGAGGGGGGGGAGATAAAACAGACTTTGAAGAACAGGACACTTCAGCCTCGGGGGCCCCTTCAAAAGACTGCATTCTTTCTTTTGTTCCAATGCAGGTCAGCTGGCCCAATCACAATGGTTGTAATCACGCATACAATTGCAGATGAACAGGCAGCAGTTTCAGCCCAAAGATTTCTTTCTCTTTTTTTGTTCTATATCCCCTCTGTTCACACCAATCCATTTTTATGCATTGCAACCTTGCACAAGTTCTCAGGACACTGGCATAACAGCAAGCTTGTCACACAAACTGCTTCTAGCCCAGTCCAGGCAAAGCTCTTTCTCACCATCACAAGCTAAACCTCACAGTCCATAGTTCATATTGCATTCAGGTCTTTCAACTCTGACCATCAAGCTGTACTTATAGCACTGCAAGGCAACTGTTAGGCCAAGGTTTTAAATCCTCCCACATTCCTGTTGAAAATAAGTTCCAAAAGGCCAAAGCCACACAGTCAGGTGTCCAGTAGCAAATGTCCCCATACTCTGTGCCAACTTTACTATTGTAGTCAGGTTCCCATTGCTGGCAGAAAACACCTGACCAAGAGCAGCTTGTGGGGAAAAAAAGGTTTATTTTGGCTTTCGGACCTGAGGGGAAGCTCCATGATGGTAGGGGAAAATGATAGTATGACCAAAAGGTGGATATCACCTCCTAGCCAACATCAGATGGACAACATCCTCAGAAGTATCTGCCAAACACTGGCAAAGGGAAACTGGCTATAACACCCATAAGCCTGTCCCCAACAATACACTGACTCCAGGAAGTATTAATTCCCAAATCTCCATCATCTGGGAACCACAGGTGCAGAAACAAGAGAGGGCTTCTCCATTTTTTCCAGCCAAAATATTACACCCAGTTTTGTCATTTTAAGAGGTACATTGACTGAGTTTATTCATCATGTCCACAAACTGAATACCTGAATATGTAGTATCTCTGACACATAATAAGAAAATTCTCCTCAAGTGATTATAGATGATATAGGCCAGAATACAGCTCAGTGGTAGAATACTTGTGTAGCTAAACTAGACTTCAGAACACAGTTGTTAGAATTATACAATCAAAAACTGCAGTATCAATCAAACATGGGAGCATGAACCTATAATTCTAGCACTTGGGAGGTGAAAGCAGGAAGATCATGTGTTCAAGAGCTGCTTTGGATTGCATAGCAAGACCCTATCTTAAAAAAAATGCATTAATCAGAGGGTGTAGCTCAATAATACAGTGCTGACTTGGCATCTTGTATGTGGAAGGCTTTGAGTCCAATGCCTGGCATACAAAACAATTACTTTAATATTAACAGATTCATGCAAACTCACTCAAAGTTCCTATTTTCACAATATCTTTGGACTATGGATGTAGCTCAGAGGTAGAGCACTTGCCTAGCATGTCCAAGTCCCTGAATTTCAGACCCACTACCTCAACACATAGTGAGGGAAGAAATTATACAATATCAAAGTGCTAAGAGATAAATTTCAAGAGGGCTAGCTACCAATAACTGATAAATTCGTGAAGTAATGCACATGTAAATTAGTCTGAGCCATTGCACAATGACTACACATTACAAAATATGTTGAACACTATACATGTTGCAATTTTTATTTGCCAATTTAAGAAAAATGGGCTCTAAAGTACCATTACAGGAGACTTCTTGTTTGTGTGTGTCCTCTTCTTTTCAATTCTTTTCAATCCCTAGATTGTCATGTGGGCACAGGTCACACTCACATGTGGTGTTCCATTGTCCCAACAACAGTGATGACCAGCCTTTGAGCAGGGCAAGACTTTAACAAATACTTATTGAATGTTTAAATGTTGGATTTACATTTTATATATTTAGCATCAACCTAAGCCTGTTTCTGCAATGCAGTGTGAAGGTAGGCATTTGTACCAATTCAGATTTATTTTTAACTTTATTCAAATATATGAATTGTTGAGCCAAAAAATTTGTGCTTCTTTTTGCTTCAAATTATATATTAATTATCAAAATTTCTTATTTACTTTCTCATCTGTCTGGAAAAGTTAGATAAAGACACACAAGGACACACACACACACACAAGTATTGTGAGCTGTACTCCATTTTATCACACCTCCTGGAGCACGTGATCTTCATGTCCATGCCTCTCCCTTCTTTCTCATTCATCTTCTCTTTAAGAACATCCATGTATTCAACTGCTGTGACATGGTGAGACCTGGCAGTTCATCTCACTCCTGCCATTGCCACCTTACACTGATCACCATGGCCAATCACATGGCATGCCAGCCTGCACCACTCATTAGGATGACCCAAATTAACAACATGGCCATGTCACAGTACATTCATTCCACATATGCAAACCTGGCCCAGGTATGATGCAGAAACCAGGATGTGCTTGCTCTTGTGTGCGTCGTGCCACATTATTGATTGTCATGATCTGCGTTAGCACTTTAAATCTGTAAATGAGGATCATCTGTGAATTATTCCAGACAGACTGACGGTAAAAGACAGTATAAATTTTGTGCCAGCTTTCTTCTAGTGACAGTGCAAAGCATTTTAGCTCAAGACAGTCCCCAGTTCTTTATTTAGAAGGAACTCTGAATCAGAACCTTTTCATACCCTGAAAAGAGAATTGTGTTTTACTTAAGCCAGGTAAAGAATGTCATGCTTGGAATTGTAAACTTATTGTGAACATTGTGTTTTTTAGTTGTCTTATGAGCCCTTGTCAGTAAAACTCAATTCTTCCTAAAGCACCGGCAGCCTTATCTTAACCACAACTACCATTGTTGGCACCTTGCAGTGCCTGAAAATTCTATCCCCCAAATATTTGCATGCTTCATAGCCATTTTTCTACAATACAATCTAATAATTAGAGGGTCCCATTACCTGCTAAATACTAGCATAAATTAACAATCCATTATGCACAATAAGTTTTATAAAACATTTACAGATAGATATCATGTTTAATTAAAATTAACTTGCATATGAAAGCCAAGTGCACTAATGATTCACAATGACCTTTTATTACCTGCAACTTCTTGTTTTGGCTGGATGATTGACAGCTTGCTGTTTGGCTACCATGTTGAATTTCAGCTGACAAGACTTTTCATTTTAACTCAATTTGCCCGCCTATCACAAGCTGGTGGCAGGCCAGACCCAAGTCACCCAGCTTTGCCTCAGCAGCTTGCTCTAGTTCTCATTAGTACGCATTTATTCAGTGGAAATTGGAAGACAAATGCTTGAAGGCATGTGAACTAAGTATAGCAAATTAGGTTTAAAGACTGAATATTTATAAGTATGTAGAAAGTTGTTTTTTTTTTTTTTAATTCTAGAGTGAATTGAGAACTGAGTGCTAGCTTTGGTATAAAAGAAATGAAGATAGAAGGGGGAAGATTCTAAGAATAACAATACTATAAGCTTTTTCTTTCCATTTTGGAAAGATGTAAAATCTCTCTGACAACACCTTATCAAATAAAAACCTGGCTTCTCTTTCACGGAATGCTTGCACAATGAAGTTTAGCACCTCGCGTGTGAGAAGGGGGAAAAATGAGGGTCATGTTCATTTGTTGCTTGGTTATCCCTTGGTATGTTTTAAATTGCCTTGTTTGTTCGGCACTAGCACAGAAACAGATGTTGCTCTACCGTGCAAGATAATTTACGGTACCTCCTGGTGTCGCATGGACGTCCTCCCAGGGCCCAGCTGGTCTGTCAGCGGCACTGGCTGGTGTCTGTTCAACTATGACAACTACAAGGAGAAGCTGCAATTTTTTTTTTTTATTGTGCCATTGTCATTCCTCTCAACATATAGTTCTGCCCACACTCGTGGTGGGGCTGGTGGAAAAGCTGCTGGCTTTTATGTCTGCATGTTGCACTGCAGAGCCCCATAAGCTAGACTCTCCACTGTTGATAATAACGCAACTCATTACTTTTGTCGTCTAATGATTATCGGCATGATCGCTCAGAGCGAGAGCCAACCTCGTCTTGCACACATAACTGGTACTGGAAGGTAAAGCAGATTTGTCACTTACGATCTGACTGCTGGGCCACACTTTGAGCTCCATTATTGTGATTAACTTCTTCATAAGATATGCTTGCCCAATTGTCATTTGTGATACTGCAGTGGGCACAAGCTGCCATTCTTCCCAAGAGCACACCAATGTGATCATGTTATTCGGCCTGTTAAATGCTTGCTCTGTCACAGAAGCCACCCCACCATTATTTTGCTTTTGTGTTTCTTCTTCCCACACCCCTACTGGACTTGGGTGAACAGCATTGCTGCATATGTCAGCTACCATTTCACACCACAACTAAGATGATGCTGTGTTATTGTTGGTCCAATAGGGCCAGCAGCAGTACAACGGAAGCCGGCCCTTGCTTTTCACCATAGAAATGTTGGTTGTTGGTTGCCAGCTGAAATCCATCGTGTCAGGTGCCTTGTGGCTATCCGCAGTAGAGTCCATGTTCCAAAACCAAAGTTCTTTTCTGGCCTCATCACCAGCAAAACGATTTGACTCTGCCTGATTATAATAACGAAGGCAGTCCAAGAGAATATGCACAGCCTCACTGTACGTCACATTGAATCACCACACTGCCCACACAGAGCTGACCGCAGCCTCATTTCTTTAGACAAATGCATGCTTAAGGAAAAACCTCCTGGGAGAAGGCACCCACTGCTACTTCCTGTCCCTATACAAGCTGGGCAGAGATTCAAGTTTTACTAAAATAATATTTATTTTTATGCTTTACTGAATGCAACCCCCCTACTGATAGGTCTGCTTGTACACTAACAATTTGGAACTCAGTGTATCAGAGCTTTGCTGACCAGCAAGAAACCAGGCTTTGTGAGTATATATGTGTGTGTGGATTGCAAATTGGGAGTCATAAACACAATCATTTGTTACCATATGAAGGGGAAAAACTCCATTTGAGCTCTTCTCACGTTGCTGATTAGAAAGAATCAAGCTTTATATTCTGGGACCCATTCACGCTGGTGGAAACATAGTCAGTTTTGATTATGAAACGAGAGATGCAGACCTAGACAGGAGCTGCACGCTGATATGCATGCTATCAGAATGATTTATGCAAATTATGCATATTATTCCCAAAGGAATTCCTCCTCAAACTGCCAGGATAAATTGCCGGAAATTAGCCATAAAATCTGTCGTGCTAGGAGCAAAAGGTGAAGGCCACTGGGAAAGCAAGGACATTCTGCTTTTAGAATCTTCCAGTATATGATGGTGGCTGTTGTCCTCCCTGGGTTCTGAGGAAAATAGCGTTTTCTTCTGAATCCTATGAAAGTATTTTTCCTTTGAAAAATTTCCAGTAAATGCTGACTCAGATTTTATTTATGGCTGGCATAAAAGTAAGTGTTAAACTGTCTCAGTGAGCACTACTACAATTGCTTTACTATTGACTGCCTAAGTGCTTATTAAGTAGTTAGGCTTGACTTTAATATGACCACTGGTCAAAGACCTACCAGTGGTATACGTATGTGGGATATAGTTGTACTATCCAACATTTGTGGCCTCAACAGTCTTGCAGACCATTCTTTCTTTTAACCTCTGCCCAAACACAGCATGGCCACCTCCTACCTAGAAAATTTCCCCAAGTTGTGTTTGGGCAAGGCCACCATGCTGCTCACATCAGCATACGCAACCACCATTGGTGCTCAATGGCTATGATGAAGAAATGGTTTCTTTATCCATTAAGGCTACTGGTAATGAGCTTTAGTGGCCATTGAGAGCACTTTTCAGAAGCACTCATTTCAGTAAGATATTGTTTATCTCCTGCAGAAAGCTTCATCCTCGAGGTTTTTCGACTGTGCTCATATTCGAGCACAATTCGTTTAGTTGAAGAGGACTTGACTCTCAATTCAGAGACCAACAACTACTGTCTGCGAAAGGGAGACTTGGTAGCCATCTTCCCTCCAGTCATCCACAATGACCCTGAAGTCTTTGAAGCTCCGGAGGTAAATAAGCATCAGTGCAGGCATTGCTTCTTCCTCATGCAAGCTCATTCCTATCTGTGATCTCTCATTCTCGTGCCGTCTTGTTCAAGAAGGGATTGGAGGCAGTTGATGACTTCTGTTTTACCCTCTAATGAGAATGTCAAATGGGAAGACTCCTCTATATGTAAATATTACCGAGGGATCTGTTTTTGAAAGGTTATGTGTTTTATAAATTGGAATACAGAGAAGGCTCAGTGTTATTTGCTTCAAATGAAATGGTCGTTTTACCATGGTCACCATTACCTGCAGGTACCATATCAAAAGTTCTTGATGCAGAATTACTGGAAACCATGGAGGGCTAACTTCTGATCAGTAGCATAGAAAATAAATAATGACAATTATTTTGCTAAGCATTTCCAAAGTGCAGTTGACTCTCCCAAAGTCAAATACCATCACTGCTATAGTTAAACCCGACTAGTAGTTAAGCCCTTTTAGCTAGAGGTATGTGCCCCTGCTTGATCAATTAGTGTGGCATTATGAACTAGAGATTGTAAAGCTGCTGCTCACGGGTGAAGCTCTGAGGGTAATTGTGTCATCTCCTTGTATTTTTTTCTGAAGCTGGAGTTAATGAATATCAAAGACTGGAAATTAATCCACCCTAGTTCATCCCTTAATACCACTTCCGAGCATCACCACCTGCATGCAAATTGAGTGCAGCAATAGTCTGCTTGTGCTTCTCATGAAGTAACGTTGCTCTCAGACTTGTACTATAGACCATGCCATTTTTTCAAAGAAACTTCTGTGTTCTCATTCAATGCTTCATACCTGGACAACTTTTAAAGCTGGTTATTTAGATGTTTTGCTGAATCATATTACTAAAATTTCATAATCAACAAGAGAACAGACTTTAAGTAATGTAATTTGTGTGTCTCGAAACAGAAATGTTTTATTATGGGGAAAGTACATACATTTTCCCTGGGCTTCAGAAGGAAAAGCATTATATGAATGACAAGAGTTACTAGGTAATAGAGTACTACTGAGGAAGTAAGTATGCTCTAGAAACAAGCTTCATCACCATATTTGTACATATCAAAACAATCCCAGTTACTAGTGGCTATTCAATAAAGAAAGGAATTTAAGTTAATGAAAATATTATTAAATGTGAAAATTGTTTTGTTTCTCTCTGTAATTTTCACTGAAATTATACTTGCTGCTTTCTTTGTGATTATTCCACTAGTTACTAAATTTACCACACTTGTATAACTAAATTAACATTATAGTTATCATCAAATACTCAACAAATGTTTATCAGATTGTCATCATCTTTATGGTACCCTGGAATCTTTCCAGTTTTTACTCCCTCTACCTTCATGATAAAAAAAAAAATCTTTGATTGACAAATTTTTAAGAATTTAAAACCAAAATTTAAATATGTAGCTATTTATCTGAGTGTGATGATGTACACCTGTATTCCCATCGTTTGAGAAGCTGGTATAGGAAGATAGCAAGTTCAAGGCTAGCCTGGACTGTGTAACACAACCCTATGTCAGAAAGAGGAGAGAGACGAGGAGGGAAGGAGAAAGAGAGAAATTTCAATTTGTGTTTCTGGTGGAATACTAAATGAAAACACCTAAACTTTACATAAAAAAATTGACCAAGCATTAACTTGAGTTGTTGAATACTGTGTTTACTAGGTTTAACATTAGCCAATTAGACCTGACGCATGGTAAAAATAGCTATTTTTTCCCATGTTATTATTTATTGAAATTAGTTTGGAAATGCTTGTACTTTTCAGTACAGAATACACACACACACACATATACATAAAATTTTGACACTTTTATATGATTTATCCAGGTCTTAACATTCATTCTATTACCATTTACTAAACACTACACCCAGGTGGACATGAATTTCTTCAGTACTTGACTCAAGATAGCACTAAGTAAGTAGATATAAACTTACATAACAGATGCCCATGCCAAACCCCATGTACTAACCGTCTGGAAAATCATGTCACTCACTCCCTGTCACTGAGATAACTGGCTCATGAGTTTACCAGATATTCATACTCCTCATTATAGCCTTTTATTGAAAAGACTAGGACTTAGATGGAGAAAACAGGCAATAGTTTTAGGGGCAAAAATATGAACTGCCTAACTCCAATATAGGTTTATCTGCTCCTAGAGGACTTACAGGAAGCTAAGGAGCCTTTGTAAAACATAGGCTCTCCCATCCTAGTGAGTTATAGTTTCAAAATGTCTGAACCCCAAAGACTCTGGAATATCACATTCCAAAGTAGGCTGTGGCCTTCCTTCAAACTTACACAGCTCGGTCACCTGCACCATTCTGTTCCTGGCATCTCTCTCCTTGCCCATCCAGGAAGTTCTAAACTGCACAGGAATCATCTTTATCATCTCTGCTTTGATAATGTGCAGTTCCACCTCATTCCAGAGAAATGGCCATTGTTCCTGCATCATCTGTTCATTTCTTTGTTATGGTGGAAAGAACTAAGGTGAAAAGAAATATGAGATGTCATGTATATAGCACCACATAATAATAATTCCAAAATTTATAAATAGTTTGGGAAAATCATATTGATTCTCTTTTAAGAACTTGGAACTTTTGGGTGAAGTGTTGAATTTTTAATATTTGGCAAAACAGTGCTTAAAACAATATGGGAAATACATAATATGTTATGAGATCTAATTTGTCCTCTAAATTACCACCATGCAACTTCTGTATTTAAGGATTATTCTTTTCTGAGCATTGGGTACTGGTTACCATGTCTTACATGTGGATGGCTTGTACCTATGTAGGAGAACATACTGGCAAATGAAACTGACACTGAGAATCAAAGCAAAGGAAGCACCCTGTCTTGACTCTGTCTCTCTCTTTGGATGTATAGTTGCTATCTTCCAAACTTCATATCATCTCTTAATTGATATATAGGAGGGAGGTAGATTTTTAATTTTTTCTAAGTTCTTCAATAATTTTGCAACTCGTTATCACCCACATATCATGTAACTGGTCATCAGGTAATCAGAAATAAATGGTGGTGACTTCTTTTTGGACAAAAATCTCCAGAACTGGAGCCATAGAAAGATCAACCCCGTGGGTTTGGTTTTCCAGGTATAGATGTACTCAGGAACAGAAAGAGACCTGGTGACACTATTGGGCTACGGGGGAATAAACATGCCCTTTAAGATGACAGTGTCTCACATCCGTATGCAGCCTCCCAGGCAGACACAGGATGACATGATGTCAGAATTCCAGAGCCTCCAAAGTACTCTGTAGAAGTTCTACTTTAAGGGGTGTGCTAGACTTATGCAGTTCTTCCTTCTTAGAATTGTAGGCATAAAAGAATGCTAAATTAATTTGAAGGCCCATGAGAGAGAATCCTAAATCACTACAGGATTTCAGTGTTAATACTGTTCTCATGATCATCACTCTTCATAGAGTAGACCAATTTTCATGAATGAGAAAATACTACATACATATTTTTTCTGTAACTCCAGCATGAATAGGAATTGTGTGCTCAGTAGATATTAAGAAAGAAAACATTATTGAGTTCCTACTTTCCCCAAAAGCACTTTGATGGCCATAACGGCTGTAGCAGTTACCTTCTCATTGCTGGAACAAAACACTCAACCAGAAGCAGGTAGTGGAAGGGTAGGGTTTATTTTCAGCTTACTGTTTCAAGAGGAAGTTTCATCTAGACAGGGAGTAAGTGGCAGGAAGCAACATTTTCTTTCATACCTGGGTAGAAATAGTCTTAAGTACTGGACTGGGAACTGGGTTAACAAACCACAAGGTCCACCACTGGTAACACACTTCCAACAAGGCTTAACCTCCCAAATTGCCACCATCTGGGGATTGAATAGCATGCTTAGTCATAAACACATGGGATTATGAGGGACATTTCCCTTTGAAACTACCACAATAGGTCACACAGGAAAAAAAAAAAAAAATCCATTGCCCTTCAGAGTCTTGAATATAGGGAACTGGCTTATCACATGCCATTTTCTCATAGCCAAATGCTTCACATAGAGTTTCTTCCATGTCATCAACTTGTCACTTCATGCCTACCATACTGAAACCACCAGGGTCCTGGTTGGTCAGAGCTTTGAAAAGCTTTGATTATAACTTTTTTCAGATTCCATAGTATAACCACTACTATCCTGGGTGAATTGCATACTACCAACATGAAGGCTGTGGACATACAGTTGACTAGAGTCATGCATTAGCTTTCAGCTGGTTCTAGCTGACAACTCTCACCAGATATGAACACAAGTCATGGAGATAAAGAAGGACTATATTTTATCATGTCCTCTGAGCACTATAAACCGGGGGCAGCAATGCTGCCCCTTAATCATCCCTTCCAAATACTAACAGGTGTTTATTTATTGCTAGGAAATCACATCTTTTGTCTAATTTATATCCCTACTCCCCCATCATGAACTCAGTAGATAAAAGACATGAACCTATCATGTATCACCAACTTCAGAAGGACCATTTTGATATCCTTATTTAACACCAATGCTTCACATACAGGAAGTGTTCAAAAAAATCTGTTGAGCTAACCTAAACATAGTATTTGGAAAACACAAATGTTGAAGTTATGCAGTATTCTTCTGTTATATGTACAAAGAATTATTCTCTGTTCAGAAAATTATATCTTCTATCTAGTCTTCATGTCAAGTGCTTTGACAATAGACCAGTCCTACTGTTTGTGAACTCTGAATATTCAACTGCTTTTCATTCTTTGCATGGTTATTTTCATATACAATATCTGTTTTCTTCAAGAATTAGAATGTTGCTTTTAAAGAACACTTTACTATCATATATTTGCTCATTAAATCAACACACATATATAGAATCTCTACTCTAGTAGTGGTGTTGTGCTGAAGGCTTTGAAAATGCAGAAATAGGTAAATAACACATGGGACAAGCTCCAGCCCCTTGGGGGTTTCCTTACTTTGCTATTCCTATGGGCTCAGTCTTCAGCCTGGTGGCAGAATAGCTGCAACAGTCCCAGACATCACACAGACACATGATGAGGTCCAGGGGAGGAAGGATAACCAACCATTTCTTTTTTTTTTCTTTCTTTCTTTCTTTACAAGAAAAAAAAAGATGACTCTGAGGTTCCCCACAGAATTTTCCCATGTTTTATTGGCCAGTGTGATTCACACATCCTACTTAAAGTCCATCTTAGGAGGGGAACATGATACCAGGTGCGATCTAAACAAACCTGTCAGAACAATTAAAGGAGGAATGCAAAATTTAACCTTATGCATTCCATTATGATTCCTTCACTATCACCAACTTCACCTACTCTTTTGGCATGTAAAGCATTGAGCATATTTTGTCCCCTGCAGAGGATTTAAGCCAGCATGATGAATTCTGAGCTAGGGGGATCCAAACAAATGAGTGTGGCTTCATCTTGCTGACCCCTTTGTTTTAGCTCATTGTAATCCCACAACTCTCAGGTAAAATTAGAAGATGCCTTTACTTTTGAGTTAAAACTGAACCAATTCTCTAGCAGCCTCTTCCTAACACTAACCTGCTCAGGCTTCACCACCATGTGCAGCAGTGAAACAGGCTCAAAACTATATTCATGTCCCCGTGGTGGTGGTCATGGAACAGAAGATACTTAGCTTTATGAAAGAAACCATAAAATAGACATGTGTAAGATATTTATTCCAAAGAAACTAGGGGGAATCACATTAATGACTAAGAAGAAGTTTTAGAGAATTGCCTCTTAGAAGGAAACCCATTGTTTTTTCAAAAGGAGAACCTGGAAAGCCATGATAGTTTGGGACTTATTCATTATCAGGGCACTTATGAAGTGCTAACCCATGATAAGTTTACTTTTATATATTTTATGGCTTAAACACCTGAGCAATAGTGAGATGTTTTCTAGAATATTGTTTCATAGCAAAGTTTACCTAAATGGACTTGGTCTCTCCACGGAGCTATCAGGGAGAGCACGAGTCTCCTGCAGTTGGCTGCAGGAAGGAGAAGTCATCAGCACCAAAGGCAGACAGGCAGGCCCAGAAATTGAAGCATTTCCTCACCACATAGTTCTATATAGTACCTCTATGTCTAGCAACAGCATGTGTCCCCTATTTTATCACAGGAAGGAACAGGTACTTTTAGTTTAGCACTACTAAGGCCAAGTAGGGTACATCCCAGAACAGTAGTAAAATACATTGAAGTATTCAAAGTATTACTTGTCAGGGAATAAAGAAAACTGTAAAAAAAAAAAAAAAAAGCTAATTTTTTTGCATTATAAGCATAAAAATATAATTGCACTGACTTGCAAGCTTGAGGGGAATGGGAACTAGTCAAAGTTTGTTTTTTTTTTTAAATTTTTAAGCTCAAATATTTATTAAACTTAGTAGTCAAAGGTAAAGCTCAGGTAAGCTCAATACTATTAGGGAAAATGATACACTACATTTGCAACCCTGGCACCAAATGAGATAAATACATCATTTTGATGGATTCATGATCTTACCATGCTATAGAGTTTCACCACAGCCTGAATAGTGTTGAGTCTGACTTGCTTCCTTACATTTTCTTCATGTGGTTCAGATCAAAGTTGTCTGTTGATCAGGCCAAATGCTAATGAGCTCCAACTACAGGAGATAGTTGGTCATTTTCATGCAAGCCATGGGCATTAATTTAATCAATGGTTTAATTCACCATGGGCTAAAACAAGGTTTCTCAGTCCCCTATAAGAATCTTTGACAGCATGGCAAAATTAAACTTCTCAGGCCAACTACCCTAGATAAACCAGTCCCCTGATTTTGTATAGCAGTTAACAACTTATTTGTGAAAATATGCAAAAATGCCTGATATCCTGGTATTAACCAAAACAGAGTTCATTATGATAGTAATGGCACAGGAGAAATTGACCTCAATGTCAAAAAAGAAAATTGATTTTGTGGCTAAGATTTTTCTCTAGTGTTTTGTCTGAATCTTATTATAACATTTTTATGAGTAGGGCAAAGAAGATTTATTGAGAAAAGTATGGGAAAGCCTCAGTGTCAGCTGCTTGGGGGTCTACTGGCATCCAAAGAATAGAAAGAAAGGTAAAAGTTGGAACTTAGAAAAACAGAGCAACTCCACAGGGCTGAAGCAACTTCAGTGTATGTGTGGTGTTGGAGGGGGAGTGCTTCCTCACCCATCTTCTCCTTAAGGAGATTACTATTTTTCCCACCTCTTCTGAATGTCTGCAGGTGAGGGTTGATCTCTTGATCCAGTGACTTACAAGCTCCATCTAGAACCAGAGGTCTTTGTTTCTCTGGTTGGAAGTGGCTTTTTCATATCTAATGTGACCAAGTTAACAGAATGTGAGGTCCACTTTTTAATGACCAAGCCTGATGTCTATCAACTTTGTACAACACAAGGAAAAATAATAAGTAACTGTGTATCAGCCCAGGTTCTTATAGGAATATAATAAGAGAATGAATATGTATTATAAAGAGGATTTATTGGATTGGCTTACAGGATATGGGCCGTCTACAGGCCAGATGGTCTGCACTTAGTAGCTGCTCAATGAGGCTGGATGCTTCAGCAGGCCCAATCTGCTGCTAGAGTATTCCTAAATTTTTGCTGGTCTTCAATCCATGTTAGAAGGCTTAAAAAGCTGGATTCCGATGTCTGTGAAGAGCATCCAGGCCAAAGGTCTATTTCATATCTATTCAATCCAAACATAACCACTGGATCCTAAACTCATGGTGCTCACCTGTCAGCAGCTGGCTTACAAGGGATATGTAAGCTGTACATTACAGCTTCTAAGATTCATTGTTTCCTGGTGATAACAACAGTACTACAGGAATCTGTTCTAGACAAAACTGGCATATTAAGGACCCGTATGTCAAGATCCACATTAGCAAACCAAAAGGAAGATACTGCCTGTCTCATTAGAAAGCTCGGTATAGGTGCTATGGTTTGAGTATGATGTGTCTTCTCCAAAACTCATGTAGAAATTGCCTTGTTGTTGCTTCTGGAGAGTTAGGGACTTTAAGAGGTGATTATGCCTTTCTCATGCAAGTTCTCAGTTTCTTAGAACTTGGATGACTATCATAATGTGGGTTATTTATTATGAATTAAAGCCACCCCTTAGATTTTACTTCTTGCAAATGAATGCATGTGCTCTTAGGCTTTCTATCATGATATGCAGTTCATGATATACAGTAGCACAAGGCTCACCAGCAGCAGCAGGCTCTTGGACTTTTCAGACTCCAGAATCATAAGCCAAAATAACTCTTTTTCTTTCATAAATTACCCAGCCTCAAGTATTCAGTGAGAGCACCAAAGACCAACAAAACAATATAAGAGAAGGTTGAACAAGGAAGAGAAGTGGTACAGATGTTTAGATTTCACTTGGATATAGACAAGTGATCTCCATGTAACATTTGTGATTTTTAAAGTTTATGTAAACTTGACTATGACAAGTTTAACTTCCTGGTCATTGCAGATGAAAAGCAGCCTTGTAAAACAGGCAGAGAGAGCCAGCAAACTTTGGGATCTACACCAGGGTTGCTGACTTTCATTATTTCACAATAATTACAGGGGAAGAACAGAAAATAACTTTGAAACTGTCTTTTGTCTCTACAGGAATTTAGATTTGATCGTTTCATGGAAGACGGTAAGAAGAAAACCAACTTTTACAAAAGTGGAAAGAAGCTGAAGTTTTACATAATGCCATTTGGATTTGGGACCAGCAAATGTCCAGGCCGATATCTGGCAGTTGTTGAAATAAAACTACTACTGGTCGTATTTTTAACTTATTTTGATTTAGAACTACTTGACAAGAAGCCTGTGAGACGAGGCCAAAGCCGCTTGTTGTTTGGTGTTCAGTATCCAGATTCTAATGTTTTATTTAGGTACAAGGCAAAAGCATAGAGAAGCTGAAAGGAAGGAAAAGAACTCTGTCCAAATGAACCTCAATGCCCTAAGCTCTTCTGTTTGTTTCTATTTCCTGCAAGTATAGATCTTATTTCATTTGTTTGTTGTTTTAAAAAGTCCCAACTTAAATTTGACCTGAGATCAGTCCAGTTTCTGCTTGGTCACTAACCCTATCATAAAGTAAAGTAGGATAAAGTAAAATAGGGTGGTGTCATAAAAATGGACATTGCAATCACCATTATAAGTTTAGCTCTTCTTAAGTTTGTGCTATTGTGATTCTTATCAGTTGTGTGCATGCAGCATTTTTTAAAGTTACCTGAACCCTTTTCCAATTTGTAAAAGTACATTTTATGTAGTACTGAGAAATCATGCTAGAAATGGACACAGTCTAACAAATTCCAAATTCTTGGTGAAGGAAATTAAATTCCTATGAGTTAAGCTATATGAAAATGTTCCCTTCGAGTACAAGATCAGGACTTCCTATATTGCCAGGGTGTGCTTGCATTAAATGAGTTTTGCAATAGATAAAATGCTTCCACTTCACTTCAATATTTAGTCATCCATAAAATTCCTTATTACTTTGCATACCATGACTCAACACAAGAGAATCTCTTGTTATCTAAAAGTTCTCTGTTCAAGTTAGACACTGATAAGATTTAGAGTGTAGGAAAACACAACCCCTATTGTATTTTCTACAGTTGCCCTAGACATTAGTATAAGGTTGATTACAGGTGGAAATGTTGAGCTCATTACAGCATTTACAGTAGTGATTGGCTTTAGGATAAATCAGAAGTGTGTTCCAATGCTGCAGCAAACCCTTCTCTAGATATTGCCATCTGTATCAACTGAGAAAAAAGACAGCAATATCTGTTCTTGTCTTCCTACATTTTGACTTCTAGTTTATTTGCATTATTATGAAGTGTACATTTACATATAACACAAGGCAGTCTTGTGTCAGTGACTCAATGATTTCTAATATCAATTTACAAGTAATAGATATTCCACATGAATGATGACTTTGGCAGACAGCTTCAGGTTCACTGAGATGAACTTTCAGACCAAGCACAGTTATGGAGGAAGGGACTTATTGAAGCTTGCAGATCCAGGGGAAGTTCCATCGTGGCAGAAGAAGCTGGCCTGCTCTTACCAGACCAAACAGAGAAAAAGACACAAACCAAAAGCCACACCACTCAGCACACTTCAGGAACTCCAGATAGGCACATTTTGCATATCTTTAGATTGGACTCTCAAGCCCACCACCATACCTTAGGGATGGACTCTAAGATCCACCCAGTAGCATTGCCTCTAGCCAGGGTGGCTGCAGATCCAAAGTACAAGCTAATAAAACACTGAATATATATATTCAAACTATCACAATGGCTAAATGTAAACTGAGAAGGCAGGTAACTAAATGCAGTTCATTCATGCTGCATTTATTGGACATGATAATGGTCTGGGAAATTGCTATTGATATTATAAAACAAATTGATTTTTTAAATAGCGTTATGATACTTAGGAGGTAAAGAAGATATTGTAGCACTTCTTTTTCCTTCCTGAAGTATCAGCTCTGTATGCTCTTCTGTGATGATCTAGAGGCATGAATTCTCTGTTTGCTTGGTTGAGGATGACTTTATTCTCATCATCATTCTTTGTTTAATTTGCAAAATGACAAGTTATAATTATGTAAAGGTATGAAGTACAAAGTGATGTTATGACTTAAGAGTAGGATGTAGAGTAATAAAACCACCAAATAACATACCTGTCAACATACCTTTAACATCAGGTACTCAAATTTTTGTTGTAAGAGCATTTGAAATATACTCTCAGCAATTTTTAAACTTCATAATTCAGTTATTAAATATATCCACTCTGCTGTTCAATAGAATCCCCTTGCCCCAAAGAAAGAAAAATAATTTCTTTTAGATGAGTTCTTGTACCTTTTGACCATTACCTCTGATCTGCCTCTAGCCTTTGTAAACACCACTTTACTTTGTGTTTCTGTGAACGTGATTATTTTAAATTCACATACGAGTGAGAGTGTATGGTATTAGTCTATTTGTGCCTAGTTTTGTTTTACTTTCCATAAGTCCATTTATGTTGTTACAAATGACACAGTCTTCATTATGCCTGAAGAATATTCTGTCATGTGTATATAGCACATTGTTTTTTATCCTAATTCCTACTTCTAACCATTCTCACACACGTAGTTCATGATAGCGGTCATTCTCCCAACACACAATGGACATGCCTTCATTTCCCTCCTCCAGCTCCATCTGACCCTCTTGACTTAAAGCAAAGAGGCAGCCTCCAACTTGTCAGCTTTCAAATTTCCCATTTCAGGATGGCATTTTCTAGTTCAATAATTTTCTTTTGTTCATTACATTTTAAAAATAATATCTTTTTTAAAGTATTTTTTACATTTATTTTTATCTATTTATTAGAGACAGAGAAAGAGAGAGGATAGATATGCCAGGGCCTATAGCCACTGCAGACAAACTCCAGGTGCATGTACCACCATGTGCCTCTGGCTTATGTGGGACCTGGAGAATCAAACCTGGGTCCTTAGACTTTGCAGGCAAGTACCTTAACCACTAAGCCATCTCTCCAGCCCTTAAATATCTTGTTCCCTCAACATGCATTCACCATTATTTTTATTCTTTTAATTATATTAAACAAGCATGGCTTCCATTTTCATATATTTCCAACTCACCTGTGTTTGATGTGTCATAATCTGTAGTCTCTTTTTTTCCCACCTCTCCCTCCTATAGTATGTTTAATTCTCTTTCAACTTGAACTTTTAATGGTTATTAAGCCATCCTCACTAAACAGAGTCCATGGTCCTTGGATTTTTTCTCTGGAAAATGTTTGCCACCTGACCTTCACCTTCAGTCTTTCAAAGAGAACTTGCTCTTGTCTGGCAATCACTGATACTATCAAACTCAGGTTACTGAAAATTTAGTTTGAGGGCCACTACCAAGGTGTTAAAAATTCTAGCTCAAAATCAGGTAGAATGAAATCCTATGATTAGGACTAGACGGAGGGACACTTGTGTTTTGTTTCGCCCAGATGCTAAGCTGAGACCAGGAAGCAGACCCACAATCTGCATCTTTGGGGCAATGTTTCTTTCTAATCTACCTACAAATCATGTTGGCTTTGAAGATTGGTGTTTTTGTGCAGGGATATTGGACTTCTCATCACCCCCTACACACACACACACTTTGGGTTCTAGACATTATTTCCAGAAAACATAGTCAATTCATTTTGTACTAGGGCATCTAGTTTGCCGTGTTGTCTGAAGTAGAAATGTCTTAGGTTGGCACATTCAATCTCATAGTACACCATTATGATACTTCAGCAGAGAGCACACATGAAATCACTGCTTTCTAACTGTGAGTTAATATATAGTTTAAATTTATACATGTATAAATTTAAAATAAGAAGTAAAAGTAAGTAATAGAGGGAAGATCATATGAAAAATAATAGATAAAATCAATATGTGGTGGCACGTGATAGTAAACCCAACTTGTGAGAAGCAGAGACAGGAGGACCATGAGTTCTTGGCTTATCTGGGCTGCCATAACACCATGTCTCAAACAGAACAACAAAAGATGAGAATTCCAGCTATGGCAAAAACTAGTGTGCTATTATGAACAAGTCACTTTGGCTCTAATTGTGTGTGTCCACTATGTGATGAAAAATAAAGACTCATCTCATTCATATAGCTAAACCTAATTTTTAATGAAAATAAATAGATGATATAATAAGCATGGTATTGTTTTATACCAATGACCAACAGTAATGAAATATTTGGTTGGTTAGTAAAAGAGAGATGCCTTAAGGGGATATTTAAGTCTACTTTTTACAACAAAAAGCATGTTGAGGAGCAAACTATCTGGGAAGGTACATGTGCCTTGTTTGGGCTTTCCTGTTATGTCATCTCCATTTTGTCATTAAATCCTGGGTCACATGTCAAGGGAAAGGAAAACCCACAATCCAAATGCATCAAGTCATTTGTGCTTATTTTATCAAAAAAAAGTGATTTGAATAATAATTCCCTTTAAGCATCTTCCAGTTAAACTGAAACATTAAAATTCTTCAAAGACCAAAACACAAAATTTATCCAGGTTTTGATCATGGTATTAAAAATGGAAATAATTACATAGACACTAATTTCATGCTTTTAAGGTGTGTGCTTTTTAACCTATTAAATTTTCCAATATTGTAAACTATCGTGTACTTATATTGCATTATTAGGTATTGATATTCACATACTCAATTAAGCAAAGTTAGCATGCCAAGATTACATTTCCTTATTGCATTATTTTGAATTATGAGTGATCTCATAAAACTGCATCATTTATCTAAAACAATTAATACTTCCTTTTCTTCATAGTGGTAATGTCAGTCAGTTTGAACTTTGTAGCTTAAATGTATGTTATGTTATTTTCTACATAAAGTTAAACTTAGTTAATGAAAAACTGAACTGAATAACTTTGAACACATGAGAATTTGTCAGAAATTATGTTTGAAAATGTTTTTAGATGGAAAAGTGTTGTAAATCATAAAATACTGACTTGGTATATTAGGCTGTTTTTATTTTTGAAATGGTATATGTATGGCTGTATAAGGAAGGAAATTATCTTAAAGGGCTATTAAATAATAAATTCAAATACTTTATGAATGTTATAATGTTCTTTTCTTTACAAAAATTAATAAATCAACTTGCAAAGTATGGATGAATGATTATCTGCCATTTCCTCTACTAAGAATAAATTGGGTGACAAAGTATTTGATTAAAAATAGTAGACTATTTGGAACATGATTTTGCTGAATACTCCTGACTCCATTCCTCACTTCCCTTCCCACATACATACATACATATAACTATATATCTATATATCTATATCTATATTTTATATCTATATCTATCTATACATATATATATAATATAGGTGTGTGTGTACATATATATGTGTGTGTGTATGTATATATATATATATATATATACACATATATATATATATATATATATACACATACACACACACACACACACACACACATGGTTTTGCTTTTTCAAGGTAGGGTCTCACTCTAGTCCAGGCTGGCCTATGCATATATTCTTATCTTCTAGTGCTTTCTTTAAAAGTATTAATTGTTATGCTATAAACATATTTCTGTGAATTTTAACTTAGTTGTTTATGTGTGAAATAAAAGCAGATCTAAGATATATCACTAAGTGTTGTTTTAAGCATTGGGCTGATTCTGCTGGGCTATGATTCTTAACATTATTCCATAGATAAAGAGATGAATAAGAACATCAGGAAATGGGAGGTAGAGCTCATTAGATCTAGTTTTTGCCTTCTATATCTTTGTTCATCATACCATCAATAATGAATAAAACTAAGAAGTATTTGGATGGGACTCACTTTATTCATAAAACAAATTCCAATTATAAAAAAAAAAGCCTATGTTACACAATACTGTTGATAAAAATTAAATGTGGTTCTTTCAGTAACTATACAGTCAGTATTCTATTGAGACACTTGGCTTCCTAAAACCTTTTGTGAGTTACTGGCTTAGAGTAAATAAGGCTTTGAGGAGCTTGTGGTGCAGTTAGAAGTCTATAGTGAAGTACTCTGGCTAGCAGTTGACAGAAGCTCACTGTGGCAGAAGGTACTCCTAATCCTTTGTAGTAGTCAGTTCAGTAATATTTACCAACAGGGTGAGAAAAAAGTCCCCTTCTTTCCATTATTCTCTGAAAAATACTTTCTAAGTAAATAAAATTTGCATTTTTTTGGAATTAGCTATGATTATGGGAGTAATAAGGTGCATTTCATTCACAGTAAGGCTGAATAGAAAATCTATGGATATACTGGATTTTCTAAAGTGATATTGTTTATTATTTTGTTTATTATTATTTGAAGGACAGTTTATGAGGGTGTTTGTTTGCTTGTTTGTTTGTTTTTTCAAGGTAGGGTATCACTCTAGCCTAGGATGACCTGGAATTCACTCTGTATTCTCAGGATGGCCTCCATCCAACTCATGGGGATCCTCCCACCTCTGCCTCCCTAGTGCTGGGATTAAAGGCATGTGCCACCATGACTGGCTCCAATTTATGTCCTACATAATTCCTACATATATTGACTGTTATAAGGAAAGACTATATTTCAGACTGCACAGATAGGTTCATTAGCATTTTATCTTCCTTGACAACAACTTGTGCTTATAGTAGAAGGCAGAGGAATGAATAACTAGAGAAGATATTGCTATGTAATGATTCATCATTGAATCAAATTTTAACATTTGTAAATATGAAGCATGTACCAGTTGGAGATACTGTCTTTCAAGGTAACACTCAATATAACTTTCATTTATAAGAACCAGCCATTGCAGTTAACATAAACTGTATGTATTAATACTAAAAGAAGTTTGAATAAATGTTTATCTCTATTTTTAAGTTAATGTTTAAATCTGATATAGTTTAATCCCATATTTCTAAGAACCAGAATTAAAATTTTACATATGCTTATGTTCTATACATTAAAATAAATATTTTAAATTATTGTAAATCCCAAAATTTTTAATAAAGCTCATAGTGTAGTCATTTTTTCCATGTTGTGAAATCAGATATTCATTTTTATGCGTTTTTATCTTGAACTATTAGACCTACAGAAAAGTTACGATATATACTTTTAATGTTAAAGGAAGTAAACTAATCAATGCATTCAAAAATTAAACTCAAAGAAGGGCTATAGGACTTACGAATATTTTCATTAATCTTTGATCTGTATAACCCATAGTTTTCCAAGAAACACACTGCAGACAATAGCCAAGTAGCAGAGGTAACTTGAGTATATTTGCTACTCACATTCTCCATTGTTCAAATAATTGTTTTGCTTTCATAAAATATCTAAATTGTTCAAATTGTTATAATTGTTCTATTTGTTGAACAGTTGCATACTTAAAATATTCAGTCTTGTAAGAGAACTACAGTTTAAATATATGTCTCTTCAGAAGAAAATTAAAGTTATGTTTCCCCAAGTATGAACTGACCCCACTTCCTGTTACATCCCGCATGCAATAAGTAGATATTCTTTGCTCTTTCATGGCTGCTTATCTTTTTGTGGATGTCTGACTAGAAAAGCAACATTTCCTTTCATCAAAGTCTCCAATGAAGGGCACAGACTCAGCCTGGTGGGTGGTCTGACCATAATACTGCAGCATGAATATAAACACAAAAGTGGTTGTACTTCCTTGAAAAGACAGTGTTTAATATTGTAACTAGTTAGGGACATAAGCCGAATCTCTGCCAGATAGGACAGCACTAAATAAAGACAGTTAACAGAGAAATCCTTATACCAAAATTGATCAGTAATTATAAGATGAGAATAGATGTATAAATTAAAGTTGAATTATGAACCATTTTTATGTTAAAGTCTCAATCCTTGTCTCTCATCACCTCTATTAGCAGAGCCGATTTAATTTGCACCCTTCCTCCTAATAAAAATGGAATCTTTTAAGACTAAGAAACATTTGTAAATAATGGATCCTTTAAATATTCCTGAACTTTATTCTAAAGCTTATAAGGAGAAATAACAATTGCTTTATATAACCACAGACACCATTTTAGCATTTGATGAAGATGTTAAATTATGGTTGGTTAGCAGTTTATGGCTCTCATTAGTTTTTCAGTTTGGTCCACATTAGAAATCTATTTTTCTTTTTTTTCTTTTAATCTGCAGCAATTATGTAAAGATGTAGTTATGTTTTATCTAAAATGTATCATTCTACTATAGCATTTCAAATTATTCACAGATCATAGTTCTTATATGTGCATATATGAATTTAAAAATACAGCAATAAAATGCTTGAAACAGATCATAAATTTGCTTCATGTTTTATTGCATCTCTGAATCAGTTTGAGAAGACAAGGGCAACTATGGTCTTTGGGAAAGAATTAACTCTTTCTGGGGCTGGGAAGTAGAATGGTATCATATCATTCCCAACTAAAGCCAACTCTCCACCACAAGCATGCTGTTGGCTTGTGAGATAGGGTTGCCCAACATCTGGGCAGGGCCTAAATGCAAAGTTCTCTTTGCCTTTGCAGGGTGGCCAGACATTTCCCCTCCAAAACGAGTTAATCTCTTATTTCTGTGTTGCTGAATTAGAAAATCCTGTCCAGCGGAGAATAATTCCTCCTTCCCCTCTGTCAGTCTCCCGCCCTCCCTCAGTCCCGCCCTCTCTCTCTCCTTCCGTTTCTCCCTTCCCTCCCTCTCCAATTTCCTCTTCTTTATCTTAGAATAAGTAAAAGAATTTAATAAATAAAAGAATTTAATCAAGAAAGGCGAGCAAAGCATTTCTCTGCCACGTAAGGAATCTGGAGTTCTTTGGGGTTTAAAACTGGGGCACTCCCGCAGAATCTCCAGGTTTGCCAGGGGTACAGAGAACGCTTCTTAGAATGGAGACCCGCCCTAACCTAATAACACCCCCGTGGAGAGGTCAGGTTTAAGCACCTGAAGTTCCCCTTCTGCCCCAGGAAACTTGGACCGCAGTTGGGCCACTGTGTGGGTGGGAGGGCCATGCTGGGAAAGCTCGGTGTGCTGAGCGGGAAGTGCACGGTGGACGCCCGCGTGGAGGGCGTCAGTCCGCAAGGCGGGGAGAGAGGAGGCCGCCCCCTCGTCCCCCCAGGGTGCCAGGCGCCGGCACAAACCTTGACGGAGATCTGCACTGGAACAAATTTCGGGCTATTCAGTACCGCCTGGGGAACCCCGGTTCCAGAAAATACCAATGTATTAGTAGCGCCAGATATCCACAGGGAGAGAAAGACTTTTTCCTGAAACTTGCTTCTACTGAAGTTCCAGTTTCTTGGTTTCCCCCTCGCACTGTGCTAATGTTTGACCGAAAGGAAGAGTTTAAATCAACCTGGAGCTCTGTGGCTTGGACATTCCAGGGGCACAATAGTTGCCCATGCCTGTGCACTGCACAGGAGACTGGCGCAATTATTTTACCCTCACAACAAAAACCGTTAATTGATGTAAAGTGCTTGGCACATGGATAATTTAGTCTGGCCTGTATTTTGATTAAAAGATAGCATATTTGTGTTTTTGATGTTTAGGTTTGCAACTTAATTAAGAATAGATGCATCTCCTCATTGTATACTGCGCTTCCCAGGCCACCCACCACCACCACCACCACCACCGCTCCGCAGCTGAACTCATTTTCCTTAAATGATGGACATGGGAGCCTGGGAGCCTCTTCTGAGCAGGTTTCATTACCTCAGGTGTTCCAGGAGCACTTGCAGACCCTCCATCTCCACTTGCTCCCTCTCTTCCTTGCTCCACCGGGCACACCTGCCACAATGTGCTGCAAGACGGGAAGTGAACTCTCATCATTATTTTTCAAAGTCTGGGAAGTGTATTATCCTTTTTTCCTAGTGGTAATTAGTTACCATAGCATCTAATACGTAAATGGTGCCCAGAGCACACCATTAACAGTTAAACGGAGGATTCAATTTAACACATGATTATATCTTTCATAAGTCATTACATTGGAAAAGTCGCTGCCACTCATTCTGGAACAGTCGTGGGGTCAGGGTCTCAGAGTAAAGATCTGTTTGGGTTTCAAGGACCAAAAGTGTGTGAGAAAGGAAATTTTGTGAGCCTGGGCTGTAAGCTGATGGTAGGCAGGGGGTGCGTTTTCTGGAAGAAAAATCCCAATGTACCTCAAGAACTTGGAGGAAGTGCCCAGGTGTCTGGTGGAGGGTGTACTGCAGAGTGCATGTCATGTGTGCCCACGTACACACACAAATACATGTGCACCACAGAGAGGGGGAAAGATGATGACTTGCTGGTCTTGTAGTAGAAAATAAGCTTCTGTCAGGGCAGTGTCGCACTGGGCTGCCACTGAGACCAAGATCCAAGCAGGGCTCAAGTATCCATCTGCCCATTCTCATTCCCCAAAGGAACCTGAGGACGGGTGTATGAGGAAGCAATGTTCCTAGGAGAAGCACCTCAAGGCCTAGTGGGAGCCAGAGCAGGGCCCTGGACCAGCTACTGTTTCCTACCACGTGCACTAGGGTTTAGGAAGCAGGATGCCCAGCACTCTGAAGGCGAGGATGTGAGTTCTCCATGCTGGACTGACATCCTGGACTCAACAGTGAGAGAGGACAGAAAAGCAGGGCTCAACCTGCAGAAGAAAAGCAAGCGTGCTCTGTGGGTTACTGGGGTAGACACAGAGTGGACTTTCTCTAAACATCCTTTTTTTCTTCAAAAACTGCTGCTGAAAGATTTCTGGGTAAGTTGTAGTTGGGGCAGGCTAGGCTACCCAAGGCAATCAAAAGTCATCTTGTCTATCCTTTCAAATGTCCCATGGTTATTTCTAAAATCATGAAAACAATTATTGGACCTAGAAAGAAGATTGATTTGTCTGAAATTATTAAATGAAGATAAATAGCATTTAACCCTGCTGCATTTAAGTTATATCTGTTTATCTGACATTTCAACTTATCCTCTTCCTTCAGGCTGAATGATTACAGGGTTAGGGGAGAGTGAGTATTTTTTTCCCCCTGAAGTTCAAGTTTGTTATTCTGTCCAATTTCTAATAAGAGTTGAATAGTACATAGGGTATAAAGGAGGTATTTCAAAGAGGCCTTCTTAATAATGAGAAATATCAAGTAGTAAATCTTACAGCTAATGTGTCCCCTACAATGTTAATATACAAGAGAAAAAAAAAAAAAAACTACTGGTGGTGCTGTGGTTAATTCCTAATCAGAATGATGGACAGCAGGGCCAGAACAATACAAACTAATGGCTGTGTTGCTGATCACTTTACCCCTTGATTAAAGACACCCAATTATGGTGCAGAACAGTGTCGTAATTATGTTTCTTAATCACATCCAGGAGGTTTAATTGCCTTAACGATGTGTTTCATTAAATGAATTTAGGTATTATAGTCGACAGTTTTCATACACAGTTGTTTTCAAATTAACATAATATTAGACATCGTCATGGAAATTGTTTTAATAATCATAATTAGACGCACACAGGCTTTGTCTGGTAAATGCTGAGAGACAGGTCTTCTGCCTGGGGGCTGCCCTAGTCCCTTCCCCCTGTCTACACCCACTCCCAGACTGGGAGGGCTCAGCTTCAAGGCCCTTTGCTGTTATGTTTTCTGAAAAGTTACAGGTTCTGATTAATCTTCTTTGATGGCAAGTGGAGCAGAAAATATCCTCTCTCACTCCCCACTAAGTTTGATGGCATTTAGAGATATCTTTATGAGCTGAGGCTATACAGACCAAAAAAATAAAAAATAAAAACTCACTTAGCTTGCTGGGTACATAGGAAGTCCCATACCTTCTGACTGCCACACCAGCATCTCCATCAGTACTGTCTCCACAGCCTCCACTTACAATACAAATACACCTACATATTTGAGGGCAATAGAAAAGTCTACATACATGCATAGATATCAGTCATTAATAGAATCTATGCCCAACACATGCATCTAAAACTCTCATTATCAAGCAACTACTACAATAGCTTTTGAAAGCTCTGTGAGCATTACATAATTCAACCTTGTTAATTCTTTGGTCACAAAAAAAAAAAGTGGACAGCCACAAAAATGTCAGTTCTCAAAGAATCAAAATTCTTTTTGGTCTCTTGTCTTTAAGCATCTAGGAATAGAACTTTCATTTAAAACTCAAGACAGTTTCCCCACTTCACAGGTGCTGACATGGCTATCAATGCCACACAAGTGGAAGAAAATTCCAGGGATATCCTGGCCTTCAAAGTTCATGCCAGTATCCAGGAACTTTGGGCCTTGTGTTGGTCCCACCACTGACCCCATTCACCTCTCCTTCCATGACTAGCTCCAGTTATTGTAATGTTAGCAAGTTAGCAAATGAACTAGGGCCATTCTTAATTTTGAAATCCTGCCAAAACTTTAGTTCCACCTTCTCTGAAAGTCCTGTCCTTTCTGTTACCTTTTAAGCAAAGAGTAACACAGAAGAGTGGTGATGGCTCCTTCCACAAAGCACAGCATAATAAAATGTTTGATCAAAATATTTTAATAAAGATTCTTTCTGACATAGATACACATACAAATGGTCATACATAGCTGTCAGTCTGATTGACCTATTTAATATATATATATATATATCATTCTTTACATATTCAAAACTCACCACAGTCCCATCACAGCTCCCAACTCAACATCCAACCTGACAAATTGAATTTGTATTATTTGCAAGGAGTGGAAAATAGCAGGACTCCATTTTTAAAAAGAGGTTTTCTTGATTTTATAGGAAGGAAAGGCAGGCAGATAGCCATGCAAACTAAAACTGAAAGCTCACTTTGGGTAAATAGCTTCTTGTTCTTCCTTACCTTAATTTATTTCTTTTAAGATTTTATTATTTTTTTTAGAAAAATAACAAAAGATTTCACACCATAAGCAAATCAAACCAATCTTTTAACTTAATAATTTTCCACAGTTAAATAATATATATATACATATATTAAAAGCAATTTAATTAGACCTTTTAAAATGCACAGCACAGCCTGGAAAAATATTTGCTCAGCACGTTCTTACTTATAGGATCTATTGCTGTGATGTTATTCCCTTTTGGAATGCAAAGAAGTCCCCTTTCCAAAAAAAAGAGATCAATTCATTCATCAATTAAGAATACACCTTTCCTGTAATTTTTGGACTGAAGCAATTTATTAAAGCTCAATTTAAATACAGGGATGATGCAACTGAAAAGTATCCAGGTGACCTTTCAAAACCTAAGCAGCTCAGATACATCAATATTTTTTTCTTCATACTTGTTGGCAAATAAACCTTTAAACACTTGGCACACATTATAAATTAATCTATAAAACAGAAATTTAAAAATCTACACATAGGACCCATGACTTTAACACATGATAAATACTGTTGATGCGGAATGACCATTGGAGAGTAACAAATAAATACCATGGATTGTTAATACATCATTGCAGAGTAGAAAGTAACAAGGTGCACATAAATACTTTAAATGCAATTCTTTCTGCCACAGTCAGTTTTTTTTTTTCTTGTATTACTCTCGCCAAAACTTTTTGAGCATTTTCACAGGATTTAAGTTCAGAGACAATAAAAAATACAAGTTTTTCATAGCAACATGTCTCTTCTGCCCCTCCCCCCAGTCCCACTTAAATAAGTCCACATTTCAAGTTTTCTCCTGGCTCAGAATCAAAATTTATTATAGAGTACCCTTTCTTGAGTTGTCTGGATGAATATTCTGTCCCCCATGCCTCCCAGACCTGGACCCCTCTGGTTGGTCCCCTCCAGCACTAGCTAGATTCACAGTTTTTAGTAGGTTTTTTTTTTTTTTTTTTTTTTTCATCTAACACTCTTCAGGCTTAATCAAGCACTACTTCTCAATTTATTTTCACCTTCAAGGAAGAGTTCTTCTTCTGGATCTGGGCTGCCACTAAAGTTGCCACTTTTCTGAGAAAAAGAAGAAGGAGAAAAAAAAGACATCCACACTTCATCCCCACTCCACCTCCCTCCTCCCTCCGTCCCACCCCACAGGCCGAGATTCTGAGGACGTCCAGGCTAAAAGTCCGGTTTGTCTCTGGAACTTCTCAGTTCTGCACCGTTCACTCTGCAAGGGTTTCACAACTAGGAGAGGACCAAAATAAAAGGGATTGGGGGGGACAGCTTTTCGCTTTTCTGTAGCTTGTGGGTCGGTCTTGTGGTTTCCGAGGTTGGGGGGGGGGGTGCGGGAGGATGTTTAAGGCTTCTCCGTGCACTGTTTGCAGAGGCTGGAGGAGACGCTGTTGAACAGGGCGCACTTCTCGGGACAGGAGGCGGCGGGGGGCAGCCCTGCGCTGAACGGGTAGCCGGCCGCCTGCTCGTAGGCGCCGAGCGCGGGGTGCAGGGCCGCGGCCGCCGCGGCCGCGGCCGCCGAGCTGGGCAGGGAGGCCGCGGAGATGGCCTGGCCCTGGTTGAGGTAGGCGACGAGGCGCCGCATCTCCTCCAGGGCCTGCGCCTGCATCAGGATGTAGTTCTTGGCCAGCAGCAGCGTGGCGATCTTGGACAGCTTGCGCACCGAGGGGCTGTGCGCGTAGGGGATGACCGCGCGCAGCTCGTCCAGCGCGTCGTTCAGGTCGTGCATCCGCCGCCGCTCGCGGGCGTTGATGTTGAGCCGCAGCGCCTTTTGCTCTTTGGATTTCTTGCTACTGCCGCCGCCGCCGCCGCCGGCGCTACCGCTACCCCCGCCGCCGCCTCCAGGACCCCCCGGGGGGACGCTGGCGCCGCCGTGGAGGTGGGCGTTGGAGCTGCCCTCGGCCGCCTTGGCGCCGCCGCCGCCGCCGCCACCTCCTCCCGCGCCCGGGGATGCCCGCGGGTCGCCGCCTCCCGCCCGGAGCACCAGCTCGCAGCGACCGTCGCTGTCGTCGTCGGGGCTCTGCTCGCCACCGCTGCTCTCCGCCACCACCGAGCCTCGGCCGGCGCCCTCGCCGTACTTGAGGCACAGGGCGGCCCCCGCCGGCAGGCTGCTCAGGCTCGGGTCACCCCCAACGCCGGCTGAGCCCACCAGCAGCCCGGGGACACTCACCCCGCCGCCGCCGCCTCCGCCGCCTCCTCCGGGCGGCGGCAGCAGCAGCCCTGCCCCTTCGGGGTCAGCCGGCTCGAAGCAGCCGAGGGGCGACGAGGACGACGACGCCGGGCGTTCCCGGGGCGGCGGCGGCGGCGGCGGCGCCAGGGACAGGTCCATGCCCGGGGGCGTGGAGCGGAAAGCCGCCTCCAAGCGCTTGGCGGTGGAAGCGCTCAGGCTCTTGTGCAGGAACAGGTCGTCGTCGCCCGCGGCCGCCGCGCCGAGGTGCAGCCCGCGCTCCATGCCCGCCGCGCCCACCGCTGCCGCCTGGACTCCCCACTCCGGCGGCCGCACCGACGCGCGCGAGCCGGGCTCCGCGGCTGGTGCGAGCGTCGCTCCGCGCGCTGCCAGCAGCCCGGTGGTCCCCTTCTTTCTTTTTCTTTTTCGCCTTCCCCCGCGCTCGCCGCCTCCTCTTCTTCTTCTTTTTCGTCTCCAGCCGATGGTGCTGGCCGCTGGGGCTCACCATGGGCCGCGGCCCCGCATGGTGGGAGGGTGGGCGCGCACGGAGTGCAGCCGCCGCCGCCCGGAGCCCGGAGCCCGGCCCCGCGCCGCCTCTCCGCACCGCACCGTTTATCTTGCTTGGATTCACCTTCAAGAGATTTCCGGACCCATCAACCAGCCGCCGCCACAGACGGGGGAGTCTTTTACATCATTATCTCTGAGTAGGTTATTATGAAGAAGTCTCGCCTGTTGGGACAGCGCTTTCTACCCAATCAGGTTAACGTTTTAATTAATAGGATTAAAACGGTAACAAACAATCGCAGGCGCTATCTGGCCGCGAGTCTGAATAGTTTCATCTCCCAGGTCTGAAGACGGGCCGAGCTACAGCTTTATAAAAGGCGCCCGCTCCATTATTCTGCCTGCCATCTGTATACACAGCTTAGCGCATATGTTTGCAAGGCGCTGGGTCCTGTTAGTAACCCAACAACTGCCTTTAGCTTGACATGTGTGGCGACTTTCACTCATCAATGAGCACACTAAAAGCCCTACTTAGAGCCCAGGATGTTCTTTGCTCCTCCAGCAAATTGTAGAGTGGCGGCTGAGGCTGGGAGTCCGGTGGAAAGCCGACGCCCCCGCCCGCCCGCCCCCACCGCACCCCCACCCCCGCCCCCACTTCCACTGCAGTCTCAGCTACTGCTGCATTACCCTCAGAGGACAGACGTACACTCCACCCCTGTTCACAGGAGATTTCATTGGGATATGGGACCTTGGGTAGGGAAGGCGGTGTCCCAGCTGGCTTGTCCAAAACTCAGTCTAGATTGTCAGCGATGACAAGAGCAAAGCAATCGCCCCCCCCCCGCCCCGCTTCCCCACACTGCCTCCCCCGCACACACACTTCCATTGCCCATTTCTTACAAGGATGAGATAAAAAATTTTAAAAAGCAACATAAAGACAGGTTGGCTTTGCAGCCTCTTTCATTTAAAAGCCTGGGAGGAGGGGCGGGGGGATGGCTTTTGCAGGACTCTCCAAAGCTGCCACAGCCTTGGGTGACAGAGAAGCCATGGATTTCCCAAGCAGTGAGAGACTCCAGTTGCCTCATAAGGGTGCACACCAACAGTCCAACCCTCTCACACACCGAGTGGGGCGGGGGGGTGTCGGGGGGAGGGCATATCTGTTTAGCCGCAGACGTAACCACTGCAGCTAGCCAGCCATTTGGGGACATCTGCATCTGCCTGGGCTGATCCCCAAGGGTTAGTTGAGGGCAGAACTGTGAAAACAAGCGCTTCTCGCAGGATGGGGAAGAGTACACGCCGTCCTTTGGCTACTGAGTTTGGTCTCTAGGAGCACATGGTACTTAGCGACTAGTTTTCATCCTTGTGACATAAGTAAAAACAATATTTCCCAACACCTCTCATAATTCCCTAATATGTGGCAGAATTACTGAAGACTGTGCAGTTTGGGGTTTCACTGGTTTCATTAAAACCCTTTTAATTGTGGCTTTCAGAGTTGGCCCCAGGTGTTGGGCTCTTTTCATTACATTTTGCTCTAATGTGATGAAATTCTAATTCTCTCCTTACCATATGGTTAAATTTCCCCACTGAGAATTAGTTGAAAAAGGAGAAATAATCTATTAATCTCTGTAATAGATTCACAAATGAGGTTCACCACAGACCCTGTTTGTGAGTGGCAGCACCAGAACAGTTGGGCGCCTTATTTCCTGAAGGAGGAGTGAGGCTGATGCCCCGTGCGTGTTCACCTGGAAAGGAGGAAAAGGGGCCTGACGCTGCTGTCTTTCCAGAATAAATTGTCTGACATACAGTCGCCAAAACAAAGAAACAGCCATCCTAACCAGTGAGCCTTTGGATATACTGGATCCCAAAGATCGAAGAGACCCAGGAGGCGCGCTGACCCGGGGCCCACTACGAGGGTCCCAGACCCGCTCCTGTCCGGTGTCTCGCAGGGGACCCAGAGCTGTTTCTGTGCAGGGCTGCGCCTCACTTGCGAATTGTCGTAGCCTTTTCCTCCTCTGGCGCTAGCAGTTGTTAACCTGTCTCTTTAGGAAGCAAAAGAAACGCTCCGAGTTATTGTTTCCCGATTAACGGCTTTGTTTTCAAAGGGCGGGTAACCTATGGTTCTCTAAACGAAGGTGGGACCTACGTACCAAATGACAGAAACGTATCAAAGTCCTGGGGTTCCTACACAGTGACGGAAGCAAGCGACCTTGTGGCTGTAGGCGGGGTGTCTACCCCACTTCCAATCAGTCCTGGAACCTTCCTCGGGATGCCCGGATTCCTGTGGATGGCGGAGATAATATTGGAAGGGCACAGATCTCCCGGGCGCCGGCCTGGTGAGACCACAAACTTAGCTGCAGGTGTCTTGGCGCCTTATGTGACGAGGATGGCTGAACAGGGACGACACTGGCAAAAGGGAAGCCTGCCCCACCCAGCTAAGATCTGAGACCCTAGCAAAACCTTTTTTTTTTTTTTCTGTTTGTTTTTGTTTCTTTGGTCGTTTTGCATGACTGGCAGATAAATCAGCTCCTGGGACCTCTTCTTTGATTATGTAACCCCACCTTGGACTTGAGGCCATACAAACTTCTGGAGCAAACTTCTGGGCCAACTTCATTTCGCTTAGCAGTAGCCCAAAGTCTTTGTGTTGCAATGCAAGAAAATCCCCCTAGTCTCCCCGGAGGAGGTGGCAGTTTAATAGTCTAAAACTTTGCTGTGGGAAATGGCTTGGGAATTTATGGGCGTTCTAAACGCGGGCCTTATAACCGCCGTCGGGGAATGGTCTCTGAGGTTTATGCACTCGTAAACTTTTGCTGATTGCTTCTGGGAAGTCGTCAGGCACTTAACACTGCATTTATCTTACAGGGCAATGAAAACACATCTGCCCGATGTCTCGTTACCTGGTTTAATCATGGCCAACCCTAAGTCACGGGCCCCCAGCTCTCTCTCTCACTTGTGGGGGATCCCAGCTGCCTGGTTTCGGGCCCTCAGAAGGGTGACGTCAGCAGCTCGCCCATCGCCTTCTGGCCAGAACAACTCCAGAAATCGCAACTGTGTCCTGCAACTTTAAGCAACTCGTGCAGTGGGCAAGTTAGGAAAGTGACACGAGGGGAGGCTACAACCAGAGCCTTCCCCTTCCCTGTAGAAAGGGCGGAGAAGATGGGACTTCCCTCCGCCAAATCTCCTGACCCACAGATGACCCCTTCAGACTCAAACAGGGAAGGAAGTCCTGGGCTGGTCCCGTTTCTCAACGGGGAACATTGAGTTCTCCAAGCAGCTGGAGACTCGGGCGACAGTCAGTCCCCTTGGCTGGCAGCAGGAAGGGCCACTACAGAGAAACGTGTAGCTGGGTTTCTTGGCCATCGCGCTGATTGGATCAGCGATGCTCATTAGCCAACAGGAATAGCTGCCTTTTAGACAGTGTTGGGTACCAAGTGTTTACACCCTAGAGCACGTTTTGTAAGTGAACAGTTTTGTTATTGTGGGAGGGAACACACCTATGACTCCGAAATATTCAGTAACGCCGCTCGGATATTAGAGCGCGGTGCTTCAGACCAAAGCCACCTTTAGGTTACATTTAATATCTCTTAGCAAACGTCCTAATATTTGCTGGAAAATTGAAATTGGAGCCAAGCAATCAGAGTGGAAATCACTAACTTTAAAACGCGGTCCTACGAATTGCTCCTTGTTAGTTCCTCGTCTCGGATGAACAGGTTGGTGCTTTACCTGAAGTAGACAGGGGAAGTCTGGATTTGGGTAGCTGTGTGTACTTTCTGAGAAAGACTTGTGTTTGTGTGTTTCAATTTGTTTACTTTAGAACATTTAAAAAATGAAAACAAAGTTTTGCAAAAGAAACAAAAAACCTGGGGAGCTGCTCTGAAAAAAAAATAAATAAATGCGCTCTCTCTGACAGCCAGGGAACGGCCAGCTGGAGGGTCCTCGGGCGGGGACCGCGGAACCCCAGAGGAACCCTGCGGGAGAAATCGCAGGGTCCTGGTGGCTCTGTGGTTGGAGAGGCCTCTTCCCAAGCCGCGAAGCATGGGCGCCCCCTCCTCACCAGGCCCGGTGAGAGGCACTTTGACCTTCAACTTGCTTTTCTTCTCTTCCACCCTGCATCATCTAGTGGTGCCTGTGTGGGTTCGAAGCTGATTTTCTCCTCCTAGCCCCTGAAAGGTTTAGAAGCGGGAATCTACTTGGCGGCAGAGAAATTCAAAGCCATCAAGTTCCCCCACCCCACCCCCAGGTCAAACTTTTTCAGCGTCATTTCGCCATTACAATTTTCTGGCCCTCTTCATCCCACTACAGAGCGCACTGGACCCTCTGGGTCCAGGGTTGTCAAGGCTGGGCGGGGCTCAAGACTGGGCGGCCAGGAAGGTCCAGAGTCGTGGCGCCTGCGGAGCCGCTGGTTCCGGGCCTCAGCATCCCTCCAAGGCTCAGCCTTTCTTCAAGGTTCCCACCCTGGAAAAGTTGGAACTCGATACGAAACTCTTCACGAAGATTCTTTGTCTATTTTACAGAAAGAAGCCTAGGAGTCTGACCTCTCCATTCTTAGGCACTTTTAGAGAGCCCTGGCTTAACTTTGGACACACATTACTGGGGGAGGGGGGAAGTCCTCAGAAAGCGACAAGTAGCTTTCCCAGCTGAAAGGGCTCAACCGCGCCTGGGCTGCGGGAAGAGATGTCCCCAGTCTCCTGCCTGCCTTTCCGGCTGGTCGTCCGTAGTGTGTACAACTTGTTACCTGGTAATCATTTCCCAAACCCGGAGAACTGCCCATGTGTGCCGACCAAGGTCGTGGGGGATTAATGGGAAGAGTTAATGAAGATTTCACTGTTACCTGCTTAACGTGAAGACAGTCCCGTGTTTTCCTAGAGGTTCATAAGAAGATACGTATCTCTGTCCTGGGATCGTACCTTCACAGAGTGCCGAGAAAAGTCAAAGTTAAAATTATTAGAACAAAAAGGTGAACACTTTCACGGCTACAAGAGTGAACTCTTTCGGGGCTTGCCCGGTGTGCACACATAACACAACTCAACTGAAAATTCAGCAGGACTCTGGGGTTTTTAGCTCTGTGATTAAGACCCACAGCGCCATCTACTGGCAATAAAGAGAATAGCTCGGATATAAAAATCTTGTAACGCTAAATGTGAAATATTCAAGTGTGAGAGATGTACTTAATTTTACACCTTAAAATTATTCTACTGCTCGGTGATTATTACTGAAAGAATTATCTGGATGTTTATACGTATAACCGTTTTCAGACATAGTTATGGAAGTGAATTATTTGCAAATAGAAGTTAATGTGCTATTTTTAGACACATTGTAGAGCTTATGGATTCACATATAGTTATGCTGGGTAGTTTTACTAAAATATTATTAATTAACTACATAATTTGAAGAAATTAAGTCATAGCTTAGCTTCGAAGTGATGAATTTGAACTATTTATATTTGCATACACACTATCACCTGAAGTGCTCTGAAGAAATAATACTCAGTTACTATTCAGATATAGTCACCAGAGCAAAACATTCATCATTGGAATATGAGTGCTTTCTTCTTATTTTGTTTTTCAAGGCAGGCTCTCACTCTGACGCAGGCTGATCTGGAATTAATTACGTAATCTCAGGGTGGCCTTGAACTCACAGCGATCCTCCTACCTCTACCTCTGCCTCTCCAGTGCTGGGATTAAGAGCATGTGCCACCACGCTCAGCCTCCAAACATGTGTACTTTCAACAGAATCAGTTCTTTTCTTTTCTTTTTTTTTTTTTTTGTGGGTGGTATTTACACTACATATGGAAGAAAGGTAAGTGATTTAAAAAGATTTAGTATTAAATACTCCAGCTCCATTTTCCTTAGTAAACTTTTGTTTTCTTTATTTAACAGTTTTTTCATCATGCAGTCATACAGAATGCCTACATTAGGCTTTTGGCCCTGAAATATCATGTGGGGATAAATAATTTTTCAAAAATGTAATGCACCTAATAGAGCCATAGATGCTTAATACTTTTGTGAATTAAAATGTTCTGAAGTGCAGTTTTAGAAGGTTTCTTCCTTCCCATAAGTAAAGTTGAAGTGTAGTAAAGCAGAGGGATAGGGTCGGGGTGCATGCCCATTGATGAAATGCTTTCTACACACGTGCAAGGCCCAGGATGTAACCCGCAATACAGGAAAAAGAATTAGTGATGATATCCCTATTAACGCACTTCTCATCAATGATTGCATACACAAGCCAGCTGCTTGAAATACAAATGAAAGTGGAGATGCTCTTTGTAGTGTACAAATATTATGAATATCCTTCAAAAATAACAGATCAAACAGATAAACGTAAATGTCATTTCAGTTGAAGATTAATTTTATTTGATTAATTAAAATGAAGATCTATTAAGCCAAATATTTGGACTCATTTACTCTGTCAGTGTAAGAAATCCTGTTTGGAGAAATTTGATTACATATAGGAGGAACTAGATAGACAGATGGTTAGTTTGAGAGCTTTTCACAGTTAAAAACTGAAACTTAACATGGAGATATTTGACACCTTCTCAAGTGATTTTGATGAGGTCACTTAATCTATTATAAAATAAGATATTGTTGCACAGAATCATATTAACTTATGTTGAAGGAACATTAGGCTTGGCTGTACTGTTAATATATTTGCAAAGCATGGATTGCATTTTTCAATTATAAAATAAATAAACACACACACACACACACACACACACACACACACTTTTTTTTTTTTCTATATTTATACATTGGCTAGCAAGTGTTGAAAAAGAAAATCAAGCTAGGTGTGGTGGCAAAAGCCTGTAATCGTAACACTCTGGAGACAGAGGTAGTAGGATGCTGAGTTCTAGGACAGCCCAGGCTACATGGGAAGATTCTGTCTCAAGAAAACACAAAGCCAAATAACAATGACAAAGGACAGGGACAGCCCACAAAGCTGCCTCTTCTGAGGAAATGTTTCAGCCCCACTCTCCGAAGGGGGGCCATTTATAATCAAGAACTTGCAGTTTAGTACGATGACCACATGGAGAATGGCGATACCATATGGGTGGTGGCATAGAGGTACTGAAGCAAATCTCAAACCGATTAAGGGTCCTCCTGGGCTATTGGTACTACTCAAATGAAAAACAAAATTCCTCACTGCTGTGATGCTTGAGAAGTTGAGATTTTTCAAAATAGAATATTTTGTATCCATATACTAAAATATTCTTACTCCTTTGACTTACTTTCCATGTTTGCAAAAACAAAACTCACGAGAAAACAAAAGGAAAGAAAGAAATGGAGGAAAGTAAATATATAGATTTGAATTCAAAAGTTGTGATTATTGTGTGTAGTATATGTGGACAGTGCTTTTCTTGTAAAGATGCACTTTTGTTCTAAAGTGAAGTTTATGAATTGTGATTTTTCAAATGTGTCAAGCCTGACTGCACTCCTGTGAATTGTTTTATAAGGTCATAGAAATAGCACGTCAGCCGTAGACTGTAATGTTTTGCAATTCCTTGATCCTAGTTTGCTTCAGGAGGAAAATGGAAGTGTTGATCATGCCTTTCCTAACTACCTCAAAGTACAAGCAATGGAGACTGTGAACCCAGTCTGAGATGATATGTGGATTTAATGTTGATACCTCCGTATGCTCTCTTAGTCATTTTACGTATACCAGTTTTGTCCCTTTTCACCTAACTTGCTGTTGGTTCATATTTTATTAATGTTTTTCTACCATCACATCACAGCTTTCATGTACTATCAGATTTTTGAGCACGTTTCACCACTTGGCCTGTGCCATTTCACTGCCTGGACCATGTTGAACAATCGTGGAATGCTAGGTCTGGTAGCACATACCTGTAATCCTAGCGCTTCAGAGGTGAAGACAGGCGGGAAGATCAGGCGTTCAAAGCCAGCCTGGGCAACATAGAGAACTCAAGGCCAGCCTGGAATTTATGAGACATGGTCTCAAAATACTTGGAGCCAGAGTTTTAACTTTTTACATTTCTATATCCTTGATGACCATAACCATTTCCGCCTCTCACTTTTGCCACTATGAATATCCCTACTGCCTTCCTCGTTGAGTTCTTGTCTTCTTGTTGCTGCCTGAAACTGAATAACTTTGCCTCTAGTCTGTTGCAAAGTGGTCACCATGGTGTGATTTGTCTGAAGTAACTGGTATATGGATAGAAACATGGCCATGGTTTGTGCAAAGTCAAGTTTCACTTGCAGGTACTAAGTGTTCCTCACTGCAATCATCTCCTACAGTGCTTCCTGATTTTTAGAACATGCCTCAATTTTGTGACATTGTGAAGATCAGTGGCTATGTCATTTTGAAACATCTTTATTTGTTTGAGCAAGAGAGAGACAGAGAGAGAGAGAGAGAGAGAGAGAGAGAAATCAGGTCTGGGTCCTTTGGCTTGGCCTGCAAGCACCTTGAACATTAAGCCATCTCTCCAGCCCCTGTAGTGGTTCTCCCCTCCCCTTACAGATGGGTGGTGTAAAATCTCTGTTACTCTAGCTCTGTCCCTGGTTCAGTGTGATACTTGATTCTTTTTCCCTTTGGTTGGATGTAGGAGTGATGTCATAACTTCTGCTGCTTATGGTTGGTCCATCAGAAAGTTTTCAATTCAGTGACAGGATTCAGATCAAAGAAGCCAATACAAATTAATTTTTAATAAAAGATCTATGGAGATAATGTAAGCTATTAATTCCATTGCTTTTTGAACCAACTAGGTTTTTTAATCAATAAAGGAAGTCATATTTGTCTGAATTATTTTCCCTTTAAATCCTCAGCTATTTATTGTCCTGTATTTTATTATTTGGTACTTGAAGATATCTATTTAAAGTTTTTATTATATTTTCTTTTCTTTTCTTTTCTTTTCTGGAAACACAATGCTAGAATCCAAGTTAAATCAGACTTACTATGGATTGAAAAATACATTTCAGCCAGGTGTGGTGGTGCAGTCCTTTAATCCCAGCCCTTGGGAGGCAGAGGTAGGAGGATCACTATGAGCTCAAGGCCACCCTGAGACTACATAGTGAATTCCAGGACAGCCTGAGCTAAAGTGGGACTCAAATTCGAAAAAGAAAGAAAGAAAGAAAGAGAGAAAGAAAGAAAGAAAGAAAGAAAGAAAGAAAGAAAAAGGAAAAGAAAATATATTTCAAGTACTTGAACTATAGAATACTATTTATATAGAGTTTTATTTTTATAGACTTAGAGTAAAAAAGGCTTTCCTACATAAGGTAAAACCTAAGGACTCATATAAAAGGTCAGAATACTTAAAAATACCAAATCCCTATTCTGTAGAGAAAAATACCATAAACAAAGTAAAGCTGGATTGGGATAAAAGAATTACAGAAAACATACAAAGAAATAGCACCCACAAAAACTACCAGAAGTTATCTACCAGCAAAACTGGAAAAGAAAAATCTGGAAATTAAGTACACAAATAAAATATCCAAAGTTATATAAAAAATATTTGAGATCTTTAGTGAAAAGAAAATAAAAGTTGAAACAATTTTAAAATAGGTCAGATTTGGGGCTGGAGAGATTGCTTAGTGGTTAAGGCACTTGCCTGTGAAGCCTAAGGATGCAGGTTTGATTCCCCAATACCCACGTAAGCCAGATGCACAAGGTGAAACATGTATCTGGAGTTCATTTGCAGTGGCTAGAGGCCCTGGCATGCTCATTCTCTGTCTTTCTCTCTCTCTCTCCCTCTCTCTTCCTATCTCCCTCTTTCTCTCACTCTCTCAAATAAAAATAAAATAAAAAAGGTCAAATTTAAAAATGACTAAGCCGGGCATGGTGGCACACACCTTTAATCCCAGCACTCGGGAGGCAGAGGTAGGACAATCACCATGAGTTCAAGGCCACCCTGAGACTACATAGTGAATTCTAGGTCAGCCTAAGCTAGACGGAGACTGTACCTCAAAACCCTCCCCCCAAAAAAGACTATATGAAAAATTATAATAAAGTTTGTTGTAGTAAAAATTGGTACAAACCTAAGAATACATAAGAACATGACTACATGTAGAAATATAAATATGAGTGGATGGATTTTCTTTTCTTTTTTTTTTAATTTTATTTATTTATTTATTTGAGAGCGACAGACACAGAGAGAATTTTTTTTTTTAATTTTATTTATTTATTTATTTGACAGCGACAGACACAGAGAGAAAGACAGATAGAGGGAGAGAGAGAATGGGCTCGCCAGGGCTTCCAGCCTCTGCAAACGAACTCCAGATGTGTGCGCCCCCTTGTGCATCTGGCTAACGTGGGACCTGGGGAACCGAGCCTCGAACCGGGGTCCTTAGGCTTCACAGGCAAGCGCTTAACCACTAAGCCATCTCTCCAGCCCTGGATTTTCTTAAAGAGTGGATAATATGAAACAATCTAAATGTTCTCCAGTAAGCAACTGATTAAATAAATGATACTATTTGCAGCCAATGAAATAATTCACTATTACAAAAATGACTATGAAGCTGGCAGTGGTGACATATACCTGTAGTGCTAACACTCAGGACGGATGCACAGGTATAAGAGCAGGGAGTGAGACAAAACTGGGATACAGAGTGGAAACCTATTCTCAGAACAAGCAAATGTGATGAATTTTTACAAACAATTGCCTGGAAAAAATTTTGTAATATGTAAATTGAAAAAAAAAACAAGATATAGAATATAGCATCTTTTAAAAAGCATATGTCTCCTTCCAATGTCTAAGATGATTAATATAAGAAAAGGGAGGTCCTCTAGCATAAAGTTCCAGATTTATTTGGACCTTCCACTAGAGTTATCAGCTGTGATGACCATGTGATGATCATGCCTTTCCTGGTGCTCAAGCCCATCTGTCATTGCTATCAAGCAGGTCAAGAGGTAGCTGACATGACTTCCCCTGCTCGAGTGGTGATAGGGAGTCAGACACCAGCAAGAAAGGCCAACATTGCTAGTGATGTTCATAACCTATGTTGTGAAAGTCATATATATGAGAAACATGTTTTTGTTTTTTAATTGAAGGGCAAAGTGGGGACCCTGATAAATGACAAGGCCAGTCTGACAGCAGAGAACCAGTTAAAAAATAAGGTCAAAGCCTATTAACAATTATACCCCAAGCCTGGCATAGTGGTTCATATCTGTAATTCAGCCCTTAAGAGGCTGAGGCAGGAGGGCTGTAATTACTTCAAAGCCCACTTGGGCTACATGGTAAGACCTTGTCTCAAAAACTAACACATGAAAGATTTATTCTCCCCCATTTTGTTTCATATCATTTTATACACTTCATATATGGTGAGTTTTATCCACTCACTGGCTGAAAAACAAATGGTCTGAAATTTCACTCAACATTTAACTCTGTTTACCTTTGGGAACAAAGATGAGAAGATTTAGAGTGGAATTTGTTTTATAATTTTCTTTAAAAGAACCTCCAAAAAGTTGGAAAGATTATAGATGACAGATTTTTGTTTTCCATTAAAGAATAAATAAGTAAAAGTATTAACATTTTCTCTAGGGATTTTGCAGCATTATTTATTTTCTTTTCCATTATAAATATACATAACTCATTTCCTTATCTTAAAATTTATTTAAAATCCCCTCATATCAACACCTTAAAACTTCCTCTTTCATAATTATTTCTGTAGGCAATATATATGTATATATAACGTAACTACATATATCTGTCCTTTGATATAATATTTTTGAAGAAAATTTCCAACATTAAAATTACAAAGTAATCATATTGGAAAAGTAGTCACTTTATTAAATTTCAATAGAGTAATAGGGTCTTATATTATAAATTAGGGTCTTATATTATAAATTAATCCTTTTTTTGATGCATTCAGTTTAGTATGATCACAGAACTATTTTCCAAAAGGCAGAAGAAATATTGATTTACAGAGCAAGAAATTTTATTACCTGCTTTGACAAAATGATTTTGGGATGAGATTTTAGTCTTCTCATCAGTTTACATGTCTTTGAATCATAATTTACCCATTCTCTCCCCTGGTTGAAAGAACAATGGTTTCTGCCTTCCTGTTGCTAACGTTCTGACTTCAATCTTTCAGGGACTGTTATTTTCCAGTCACACTCAGATGTCTGATTGTCAGCTTTATGTCTCAGAAAGTGTTCCCTGCAATTCAGGTACAGTAAAGTGTCTCTCTCCAGCTAGCCTGAGTATACTATATAACTTTTATAGTCATTATAAAAAATAATTTATTGAAAAAACCTAAACCTTTTCCAACTCAAGTGACTTTTGATTTAAATGTCTGTGATTCTGGTTATGGTAATCAGTTATGGTAGATTTTTTTTTTTCTGAATTAAGTTTGCTGTTTAGATTACAAAGTTTAGAAAACATAAAAGTAACATCATCTCAAACATAGTCCATTGGGAAGAATGAAGAGTCTGTATCTGTGTTTTATCATTTCTTGCTCTAGATTCACATTTAATACGTAGCCTGAAGAAAATTCCTATTCTTTGTGTCATATTTTTACACTTTTATATATTTTTTACTTTATTTGGGCTGCGACATAGTAAAGTCCAAAATATACCAAACCTCACTATGCTATGATTATTTGAAACACTTTTTTAGGTAAAATTATGAGAGGTAATTTAAGCTATTAGCAGTAACATTAAATATTCAGGGTAACAATGACTTATTAAAAGATTTTTAGGAGGTTATTTAAAGGTGATAGCATGAGCAACAAATCTCTGTGAATGCTTAACTGTTATACCTCCAAAGACATAAACTCTCCATATACTGTGATCTGAATTTCAAGGCACTGTACTGACAGGGTTATTTCCTATGCACACGGATGTAGCTGACAAGATCAATGTGTCCCATGCAACTCTTAGACACTATGGTCAGGAATTGCTTCTCTTACTTGCAAGCAGGGTTTCACCACCCTCCTAGTTACTTTGTTATCTGGACTTGGGACATTGAACTGAAATCATTCTTTGTTCAAATGCAAACAGCACCAACCTATTTTTATACTTACCAACCAAGCTATTCAGACTCTGATCATGGTCAAAGCAATTAAGTCATCTTTCTCCTGTGGGTAACTTGATGTGCCAAGATCCCGAAATATCATGTGTTATCATGCTACCATTTAAAAGGAAACAATTTGCATGCTACTTGAGCTCAGACCCACTTTTCACTTGTTTCTTGATTTGGAGTTTTGCCTCTATCAAATTCCTTACGTTACCTGGTTACTAACGCTGATGTTACAGCTTTCCTTTTCTTAAATACATGGTCATTTTTGCAAGTTTTGAAAAATATTATGCTATAACTAAGTAGATATGTTGACAATAATCTCAGAACAGATTTTTGAATGAATGCAGGCACTTTCTTTGTGATAACTCATGCTAGTTAAGACATGAAGGCATAACTGTTAAGCAGTTTTGAAATCAATCTTTTGTCTACTTCAAAGCACAATAGCAGACAAGAGAGAAAAACTTTTTTAAGGACAGATATGAAGAAATATGAAGCCTATCAGTTAAGTTCATAAAGTGTCTTGAACAATGTATAGGAAAATATTTCATAATAAAAGAAGCTTTGTGTGAGGAAAAGCTTTCAGGGGCTTACAGATGACAAGGCGTATAAGAAAGAATTGATTCTCAGTGAGGGTGACCCATAATAGAAGTGACACTTTTGAGCTATAGGTAAGTATGGGAGGCATAAGAAGAAGCAGTGTGCTCCCATAAGAGTGTCTGCATTCTATTTCTGGAGAGTCAGAGTCCAGCAAGTCAAAACTGCTTCAGAGCTCATTATCAAGATAAAATGTGATGTTCAACTTCGTAAGAGTGAGCAGGGGGGTTAGAACTCACCTGAAGAAGCAGACTCAGGAAAGATCCTGCCTCTATGAAGCATGTCACAGTAATTTTGTAACCTAAATTAAGGTAAGTGGTGACAAAGCCTATTTAAACGTTCCTGCAATGCATCTGTCTGTGCTGACTTGATTCAGTTCCGTGCAGTTCAATTCAACTCAATTCCACTGGGGAGAACACAGTAGCAAAAATTCAATGTTAACCCATAGGGCTCTCTTTCTTCAAAACTTGCTAATACCTAAATAATGTCTTGTTTGTAAATGCTGGTACTCTTTTCTCTATCTTTTGTGCATAGTTTATTTGTGTGCAGCAGGGCACATGTATTGTGGGTGCATGTGAATTGTCTGCATGTGCAGAGGCCAGAGGACAGTCTTTAGAGTGTTTCCACAGGAATGCTGTCCACCCTCTTTTGTTCTTAGACAGAGTCTCTCATTGGCCTGGAGATCACTAATTATGTTAAATTAGCCGGCCAGTGAACTCAAGGAATCTTCTAATGTCTACTTCCCCAGTGCTCAGCATAAACTGCTACATGTAATTTTTACATGAATCCTAGGGGTCAAATTCAGGCTCTCATACTCATGAGGTTAGTACTTTATGGACTGAGCTATCTTTAGACCTGCAGTCACTTTTAGTAATAAGGAATCAATTTTGAATGAAACGTATTAATTATTCCAAAGTGCCACATTCTATATGGGTGTGGCATTCTGTAATCCTACTGAAACAGTTGTGTAAGGTAAACACTATGGTGTCACTGCCTCCTCATGATGACATAGACCTGAATCTGTATACATGGCTCATGCTGTATGCACGTAACAGAGCATCTACTTCACTCAATAAACTCCCAGTAGCAGTGGTAGTTCGAATGTAATAGACTCATGTGTATTATTAGAACTTATCTCCAGCTGCCTGGCTGGAGAAGTTGTCATTGGGGATAAATTCTGGTGTCCAGGCCTAAGGTGTACTGGGGGAAGACCTGAATTCTAGGCTAAAGGTATGCAGAGAAGTCTGAGCTGTGGGTGGATACCTGCTGTTTGCTGCCAGTGTTTGCTTGCTTGTGGTGCTGGCTGGTGGTGGTTTCTCTGATTAGATATGTAAAAGGGGGCCAGCCTCTTCTGCCATTACGGAACTTCCCCTGGGTCTGTAAGCTTGAAATAAATCCCATTCCTCCCATGAACTTTCTGTTTGGAATTTCATTGCAGCAACATGGAGCTACTGTAACGCTAGCAGTGACCCTTACATAGGATATAAAATAAATATCCTACTACTGATTGGCCAATGCAATTACTGTTTTCTCTTATTTAGGGCAAGACACACCCTTTTAAACACATTTGCCATTCTTCTTCTGTCTACCTTTTTGTGTCCACAACTGTATATGCAGTGTTTACCTTGGAAAAGACAGACAATTATAATACACTCTAAACTTGTAAGGGAGGTCACAGAGATGGTGATGGCAAAATAGACTATTAAATGAAAAAGACATTTTTCAAACTCCAATTTTATAAAGTAAAAGTGGATTTGTGTATGTTTTCATTTGCTTAAATGTAAAATATAATTTCTACAATTCACATCCTTGCAGTTATTTAAGACTTTTGTGAGTGGTTGTTGAATATTTTCAAGTACCTTGGCTTTTCCTCTTTCCTGATTAATTTTTTTGACACATCAATAAAAACACACTTAAACTACGTTCAGAATTAACTTTATTTTCATGGTGATTTACCCTTAATTTATGATTGTAGACAATTACACAATTTGCTTTATGTATTAAAGAGTAAACCTGTTTGGAGTTACTTCTATGAACCCCATCCAAAAACATGGATCACTTCATGGCTTGCCCTGTCCCGGCTCAGAGTAGCAGGTAATATAGTTAAGGGGCTGCCTTCTTCTGAAATAGATTCAAATAGAATGTTCATGAGGAAAAGAGAGAAGAAAGTTAACATCTGTGAGTTCCAGGTTATCTAGAGCATCATAGAGAGAATTTAAAAAAACCTAAATTATTACTTAACAATGAGGAAATTATGAAGGCATTTAAGTAGAAATTGGATGTCACCTTTAAGAAGGGAACTGGCCTTATATTTCTTCATAGCTGTATTAATTGCCCAGAAATAATAGACTGAAATCAGCTTCATTTGGAAACAGCTGGTCAAAGCCAGAAGTGGTGGCACACGCCTTTAATCCCATCACTTGGGAGGCAGAGGTAGGTGGATCACCATGAATTTGAGGTCACCCTGAGACTACATAGTGAATTCCAGGTCAGCTTGGGCTAGAAAGTGAGACCCTACCTTGAAAAAAAAAAAATAAAAGATGGTAAAAAAATAATCCACATGTGAAAATTATCCATCAAATGTGAAGTCAAAAGACATCCATTCCCAAACATGAACAGACTAAACATTGTTGAGTCCTGTCTGGAAAGGCTAGTTGATACTGAAATTTAGCCAGTCATACAATGTGTTAAAATAGAGGTCAGGAGCAGACAGGATTTGGCAAAAGGGACAGCAGTGGTGAGTGTCAATTTGTTTCAAATAAAACTAAGACTAAATGTATATGGGAATATGTACAATAGGAGAGAGTTTAAATGTGGAAGCCCTTGACAGTCCCTAAGTTATAATTAACAAAAACAAAATGAAAGGCAAAAGAAGTGTGGTGATTTCTTCATCTTTGTATATTATCAAACAGCATTAACAACTCAGTGTGGTTTTAATAATAGTGATAATTCCAACCACTAACTTTTTTCTTTGTGATTTTGACTAATTTTGATGACCATAGAACACTCATTTAAAATGAGAATACTTTTTGTTTCATTTCTATTCTATTTTTTATTAAGTATAAATAAAGTAATTAAAATACATAGAATAAAGGATTGATAGTCATTTATGTCTATCATTTATCTGTATATGTACATATAGACATATTTAGACTGACATTCATCTATGTTTAAATAGAAAAAAAATTTACTGGTTTGATCTGAAATCTCTTTTTAGTTTGAATTTTAAAGATGCAACATATGTCACTTAATGAAAGCATTTATTAAAAAGGATTGAACCCAGGGATTCATACATGCAACATCTCTACCGTTGAGCTATACTCTCAGCACTGAATAAGAGAAAAGAGGTTGCATTTTTCCTTTAACTTATACTTTTCTCTCACACTATTATTTTAGGTTTGTGGAGCTTTGTTGATTATAAGTTTAGAGAGAAGCATCTTAAATATTTTGTTATTTGCTGGGGTATTGAAAAACCTGGTACTGTTTGAGATGCTCAGTACATAATGCAAAAATAGTATTCAAATTAAATATTACACCAGATGTACCCACACCATACGTGTAGTTTACAAATGTTGCTTATTGTGCATTATGCATATTATGATTTCTTTTGATACCTAAAACTGTGAACTTTCATTAGAATATTCAGTATTTTGATTCTAAACTCTTAACTCCATGTTGTTAAAATTGTATATATTAGTGTGTGATGTGAACATCCCAAATAGAACTTAAAAAAGGGTTAACTCAACTTAAGCAAAAATTATTATTTATTGTGTGAACATGGAAATGGAATTTTAAAATTCAATGAAGGTTTTGGAACAAACAAAGTCATTTTGGAATATTTGATAGGTGTTAATTGACAACAATATACTGTTTAGACTTTTATAGTACTCACAATTATTAGGACCTAGTATAAAGGAAGAATGTGTTCTCCTTATACACTGACAGTGTGTATTTTCTGTAATCTTTCTGAAAATGCCTAGCTTCATTGTATTGTGGTCAGAAAAATAGAAAACATCTCAAGAAATTTTTCTGAATTTGTTGAGATTTCCTTTGTTTCTTAATATATGATCTATTTTAGGGAATGTTTCATGAGCTGTTGAGCAGAATGTGTATTCTACACTGCATGGATGGAATGTTCTGCAAGCATCTGTCAGGTCCAGTTGATTGAAGGCATCATATAAAACCAGTGTTTCTCTGCTTATTTTTGTCCAGATGACTTGTCGGTTTTGAGAATCAGGTGCTAATGTTGCTCACTATTTCTTTCTTGGGATTTCTCTTTGACTTTATATCAAATAGAATCTATTTTTATTTAATATTTTTTATTTGTTTGCAAGGGAGGGGAGAGAGAGAGAGAGAGAGAGAGAGAGAGAGAGAGAGAGAGAGAGAGAGAGAGAGAGAGGGAGCATGATAAGGCCTCTGGCCACTGCAAACTCCACACACATGTGCCACTTTGTATATCTGGCTTTGGTACTGAGAAATTTAACCTGGGGCCATTATACTTTGCAAGCAAGTGCCTTAACCTCTGAGCAATCTTTCTAGCCCTAGGATCTGTTTATATCATTTTAGATACACTTGTGTTTGGTACATGCATATTTAGAATTATAATGTCTTCTAGGTGGATTGCTCCCTTAGTATGACGTGACCATTTCTCTCTTTTTTAAAATTTTGATTTGAATTTTATTTTGTCAGATATTAGATTAAATATTAGATATTTGTCAGAACTCTTGTTTGCTTCCTGTTTCCATTTTTATGGAATATCTTTTTCCATCTTTTCACCTGAAGTTAGTGTCTGTCTTTGATGGTTAAGATAGATACTGTTTTCTTACCAACTCCGTTAATCAGCATTTTGGTTAGGGAGTTGAGACCATGAATATTCAGAATTATTATTGAAAAGTGAGTTAACCCTTGTTAGGTTGATGATTCTGTAGTGTTTGGTATTTTCTAAGTCCCCATTGCTTAACCTATTCTAGAATTGATTATTATTGTTCTCTCCTTTATCTGCTTAAATGTGCTTATTCTTCTCTTGGATGTGAAGTATCTGCTGAAGAGCTAACCTAGTGGTCATAAATTCTCTTTAATTTATTTTGTCATGTGAAGCTTTTTTATATTCTTCTATTATAGAGGATGGTTTTTGATGAGCATTTCTTTTTAAATAACTTTTTGTTTACTTTTATTTATTTATTTGAGAGCAACAGACACACACACACACACACACACACACACAGAGAGAGAGAGAGAGAGAGAGAGAGAGAGAGAGAGAGAGAGAGAGAATGGGCATGCCAGGGCCTCCAGCCACTGCAAATGAACTCTAGATGCATGAGCCACATTGTGAGCCTGACTTATATGGGTCTTGGGGAATCAATCCTTGAACCAGGGTCCTTAGGCTTCACAGACAAGCACTTAACTGCTGAGCCATCTCTCCAGCTCAATAAGGGATGATATTTATTTGTGCAGTAGTTTGGGTTGGCAGCTATGGTCTTTCAATACTTGAAATTCCTTCTCTTTTAAGTTTCCATTGAAAAATGGGCTATTATTTTTATGGGATTGCCTTTACATTTAGCCAGATGTTTCTCTCTGTGGCATTCAGGATCCTTTCTTTGTTCTGTGTATTCAGTGTTTTGACTGTAATATGATGTGGGGAGTTTGTTTTCTGGTGCTTTTTATTTGGTGTTCTATATGCCCCGTATACTTGGGTAGGCATCTTTTCTCCTAGATTTGGATATTTACTCTGTACTTTTATTGAGCATATGTTCTGCACCATTGAATGAAGTTCTTTTCCTTAGATGCCCATTATTTGAACATCTGGTCTTTTCAAGTTGTCTCAAACACTTCTCATGTTCAGTTCATGCTGTTTTTTTTTTTTTTAAAAAAACTTCTTATTGATTTTGATGAACTGTTCCAATTTTTCTTATTTTGTCTTCCTCTTAATCCACCCTGTTGGGGAGGAGCTTTTATTTGATTTGTGGCATGTTTCATTTACTATTTTATTTCAGTGTGTTTGTCTCCAGAATTTCTATCATTTTAGTAAATTTCATTTCCACATTTGACTTCCTGTTTGTGATCTCTTGGAGTTCATTTAGACATTTATTTGTGTCCTTTTTGTATTTGTTTGTGGTGTAATTCTGCTATGCCTGAGTCCTCTTAGAATAATTATTTTGTACAGATTTAGAATCCTTATTTTGAATTCTTTGGAGTTTTTTCTAAGTTACTCTCATGGGGTACTCTACTATGGGATTAGTAGTCTTTGGGGAGACATATTGGTTGCTTTTCATGTTACTCATGTTGAGTTTCCCATCTGGCATAGTGCTATGCTAAAGTCTTTCTAGAGTAAGTGAGTATTTGGAACAGTACTAGTGTTTCTTTGTGTTCATTGTCTTTTTGCTGTTCTTTTTTGTGCTGCATGGAGTTCAGTTTCACAGATAATTGGTGGTGTTTTGTGGATGTGTTAGTTGTGGTGAGTTTGCAGCTGTGTCCCAGCTGATATGGGTGATAAACTCCAAATGAAGAAACCTTGGCCACCCACTGAGAGGAAGGGAGAATGTTTTGGGGAACTAGCATAGTGCATGTCCTCCTTCTCCAATGGCAGGTCTTCTGGATGCCCAATGATGGGCAAGAAGAATGTCTTAGGACAATTGTGTATACTGAGATTTGAGTTCCGCAGTTTCAATGGGAGAAACCTTGACTGGCCGCCAGGGGTAGGGAAGCATAGAATGGCTCCAGGGAACCATGTGCTTGAACGAGGACACGTTGGGTCTCTGAGCTCAAGCACCAGGGTCAAGAAAGGCAGAATGGCTTTGGGACAAGTATTGTGTGCCCAAATTAAGGAAGCACCAGTCCCTGAGTTCCAGTGCCTGGGGCAGGGAAGGGAGAATGGCTCATGGAAATGTGTGCTGGCACTTGTGTGGTATTGGTCTCTCAGGTCCTCAGTATTTTATTCTTATTTGATTGAGCATTATGTCGATAACATTTCAATTTCTTTCTCTTTTGGGATGAAACATAATTATCTGAACAGAAGCATAAAAACATGTTTTCTAAACTGTTTGCAAGTCCCATGTCCAAGCAAGCAGTCATCTTCCTGCAATTTGCTGTAGTACCTGCTTTTGCCTCATGTGCCTGAGAAGAAGAGGTGCTGTTCCCATTATGTAAGGGAACATTCCATTGCTCTGAGCCTCTTCCTCCCTTAACACCACTCCATTCCATTGAGGTATATCCAGAAGATTTATGTATCTAGTAGACAGTGTTGCAGAGGTCTGTAATCCCAGTGCATGTACTGGAAGCAGGGAGGTGGAGACAAGGAGAATCTCCCAGAAGCTCACAGACCAGTTAACCCCATGAATGCAGTGATGGACAACAAGCTACCTCCAACAATGTAGGAGACAAGGGTCATCTCTCAGTGTTATTCTCTGAGCTAGACGTGGACACCGTGGAACTCGTGTACACACACACATATCTTCACACACCACACCTCCTCATATCCCCCACTAAAAAGTATCCATCCATCATTCCAAACTGGAAAGAAAATTAAATGGAACAAAGCTCCACTTATCTCAACACTGTCCAGTAGCAGTTCTCCTCGATTTGTCTTTGCCTTTAAGACCAGTTTTCTTGATAACTTCTACCTTCTTTCTCTCTGTTTTGGTTCCCATTCACTAATCTATCCTCTGATCCCCTATCATTTGAATTATTCTACTAACAATGAAAATTAATTTCACAAAAACAATTATGATGTTCTTATTTTTAAGTCCAATGCAGAGCAAATAAATGTTATTAAAAAGAAACATTTATTTGACCTTTCTGCTCCATTTATCACAGACATTTGCTTACATCTTCTCTTAAGCCATCCGGGCCAACTTGTCATATGTCTTCTTCCCTTTTCCTCTGTGCATATGTGTTCTTCAAACTAGATTATGAGATTCTGTCCCTATCCCTCCACTGTCTTCTCTCTCTCTCTCTCTCTCTCTCTCTCTCTCTCTCTCTCTCTCGTATGTGCAGATGTGTGCACCCTCCACACATGTGTGGAGGCTAGAGAAGAATGCCAGATGCCCTTCTATATTTCATAATTCCTTAAGACCAAGTTTCTCTCTTAACCCACAGCTGCATTTTTGTGAGTCCCAGTCATTCTCTGGTCTTTGTTTCCCACAAGAATGGGGTTATAGTCATGCATGGCCATGCACAGTTGCTTACCTGGATACTCTCACTACAAGTGCTCTAAACTGCCGAGCCATCTCCAATCCCACCATTGCATAATCTTTAATACTTATGGTTTTCATACAACTAGATGTTTAAGCCAAAAATCTAAATTTAGAAATAAAAATACACTACTACAAATTATATTAATTGAAATGGTATGAACCACTTTAAAATATGAGAGTTATTTTGCATGTGTACATGTGTGTGGGGTGGATGTGTGTATCACATTTGTTTGTGTGTGTGCGTATATGTGTGGAAGCCAGAGGGTGATGCTATCACTTTCCAACTAATTTTTTTGAAGAGTCTTACTGACTCAGAATTTCACCAACTCAGCTAGACTAGCTAGCCTGCAAATCCCAGGGATACTCCTTCTCCATCTCCCTAGTGCTGGAATTACAGGCATGTGTAGCCATGCCTAGCTTTTATTTGGGTTCTAGGGAACTGAACTCTGATCCCAATATTTGCTAGGTAAGCACTTTAACATGGAGCCATTCTCTTAGCGCACTTTAAAAGCTAATCATCTTTTGAGACTGAGTTTACTATACTATAGGCTTACCTCAAGCTGAGGATGACCTTGAATTTCTGATCCCTCAACATCCACCTCCTGAGTGTACCACCACACCGGGCTTTTTGGGATGCTGGGATTGAACCTAGAGCTTCATTCATGCTAGGCAAGCACCCTACTAACTATGCTATGTCCTTAGTCAATGAGTGACTTAACAAATAAAACTTCATTTCACACTTGTCCTGGTCCAGTGTATGTGATGTTAGTTGAATATCTCTCCTGGGTTTCTTTCTTAGGGATTATTTGACTTAGGCTCCTTCTACCATTTGGATGACACTAACTTCAAAACACACACTGTAAGGTGATTGTGGGGAGCAAAATGAATACAGTTGTAGCAAAAGTGATGGTTGCCCACTTCAGACATGTGTCTCTTCTGCTTGTATTCCATCAGCCGGACAGCCACCAGCTTCCTTTAAATGCAAAGTGGTTAGATTCTTGATGGCCAGGTATTCCCTGCAGCAAAGTTAAACTATGGAAGTGGAGCACAGGTCTTCAGTGTTAGCCAGTCAAGACTTATTACATTTTTCGACTTTTATATGGCTTCAACAATTCTCAGTAATGATGGCATTTACTCTCCCAAAGGGTAATTAAGTGCTCTTTTGTGTCTCAGCAATGGTTGTCATTAACATTCATGTTATTGCAGATGCTGATGTATTTAATGTTATAATTAGGTACCAGGGAATGCAGCAGATTGTCTAAGAAGAGACCTTGTCTATATCTTCTCTCAAGTAAAACAGCTTCCTAGTGTCTCTCTGCCTCATTGATTCCAAATCTCTTTCCAAGCCTTATCTGAAAACATGCCCTTCTCCCTGGACTGTGCCTCTTAATTTATTTCTTCCTCTGGTATTTACTATTTAACTTTGTATTGTTTATTTAAGTTAGGTTATTCTTTATTGACTATGCTATTCAAAGGAAGCTGTTGCAAAATATTTAGTGTATTCATTTCACATGATGTTACCAAAGCACTTATAGTATTAATTAGTTAAGTACCACAACAGCACAGAGGTCAATTAATTATCTTTCTTTCTGATAAATAGCCCATCTAAGTGAAGGACAAAAGGAGATATACTTTGCTTTGGGCACATCTGTGCTGGATTCTTTCTCTTTGGTACCATGGTAATGGAGACTTATAATGAGAGCAACTAGCAAGTATCTCTTGAAGCCCTTCAATGACACCACTGTAAACACCCTATGTGGGTTAAATCTTCAATCTTCACAATATCTACTTAGGCATTGAAAGGGACTAGATCCCCTAGATAACCAATATACAACTGTTGTTGCCTCATTCATATTTATAGAAGATAGTCCAGAGCAGCACCATGTGTAGATTTGATTAATACTCTCAAAATAATTAATTAATTTGCTTTTGTTCTTTGTCATGTACTTCTGATCAGTTTTATACCAGTCTGTAACCAGGCACCTGGACTCCCAGGAAGTGATCACTCCGTGATGTGGGAGGGTTTACTTCTAAGAAAGTGCAGAGAAGAGCAAAACATCATGTCTAGGGATTGTGAATGTTACATTTTTACTGAGTTCTGGGTCCAGAATATCTAGATTTATTATGATTCATCGTTAGTTACCCCAAACTAACTAGGATCTTCTATGGGATGGATAATGTCAATTGAACCCAAATTTTATTTTCTATTGTTAAGAATAACTGAATGAGTTTTAAATTTGGCAAGCTACAAGTTTTTGTTATGCAATGAGTAGTTTTAAGCTACATCATAAAAAATTTGATTTAAGTATCAAAGCAGAGATTTTTTGTTGTTGTTGTTAGGTTTTGTTTTTAAAGGTAGGGTCTTGCTGTATCCCAGGCTGACCTGGAATTCAATATGTAGTCACAGGGTAGCATCAAGCTCATTGTGATCTTCCCAACTCTGCCTCCTGAGTGCTGGGGATAAAAGGCATTGGTGACCATGCCAGGCTTTAAAGTAGAGATTGTGATAGAAATCCTTAACTAATGAAGAAAACAAAAAGGAAGAAACAAAAACTTGAAGTCATTCTTGTAAACAGAAGGAAGGACAATACAGGGTGGGGGAAGAGAGGAAGGAGGAATGGGAATAAAGAAAACAAGTTGCATTTGAAAATGTCATAAAAATTAAAGTCATTTTTTTTTTTTGATGTAGGGTCTAGCCCAGGCTGACCCTGAGTCACTTTTATATAAGGAATTAGTAAATTAAATATAAGAATTACAACAAATATACAAACTTTCCTAATCACTAAAGAAAATTAAAAAGAAGGGAATAATAACATAGTAGAGTTGTCTCTCATACACAAGGAACATTGGTTTTTAGTATCAGATCTCTGGGTAAACTCAAGTTCGGTTTTGATATCTCATTCTTTTGTCCTTTTGTCCTCTATGTCAAACAGCTGATGGGCTCAATATTGTACAGGCATGCTTTTTATTTTTTTGAGATGGTGGTCTCACTAAGTAGCCCAGGCTGCCTTGGCATGATTCTTTTGTTTCAGCCTCTTCTGCTGGGATTTCAGGAATATATCACAATTCTAAGATCAGCATTTTAACTCAAAGAACAGTGCTGTACACATATATTAATTTTTTTCATCTTGCATGACTTAAACTATATCTATTAAATTGCAATGCCAATTTGTTCTATCCCTCACCTCTGGCAACTATTATGTTTAAAGTTTGCTTTGATAAGTTTAATTACTTTAGATACTTTATATAAGTGGGTTCAAACAGTATTTGTCTTTCCATAATCATTTCATTTCACTTGACATAATGTTGGAATCTATAATATGGTATTCATTATAGTTGATTAATATCCCACTATATATAGGCAATAATATTTTATGTTGAATGTGAATAATGCTCCAAAATGAACATGTGAATGAAAATCTCTTTAAGATTCTGATTTCAATTATTTTGGATAATTACACAGAGGTGGACTTTCCAGTGGTCTTCTATGGGGGAAGGAATACAGTGCTGTTAACAGAGAAGCAAGTGTATCCCAATTTTATACAATAAATTATAATTTAATATAAAATGTACTTTGCTTTGTATGTGGAAGTATACTCTAAATAGAACAGGGTGAGAGAGTATAACCCAATGGGAATATAGTCATTATGCAATATGTGCATACAATATTATATATATGAATGCATATCTGTATACAATGGGAATATAATCATTATGCAATATGTGTATACAATAAAGTTTTCAATTAAAAATAATTAAATATATGGTAAATGAGTGGAGTTAAGCCTGTCTAACATAATCATAAAACAATAATAAATGCACACATCTATAAATTTGGAAAGCAAACAGTAATAAACATGCTTAGCTCTATGTCAAATTGCAGAAACATTTTACTGAGTAACTTTAGAATAATGTACTTTAATTATATAGTTTAGTGATATATGGTCCAGAGGTAAAACATTACCAGGAAATCTTAAAGGCCACATAATAGTCTAATGATCATAATGATATTATTATCTTGAAAATTTTATACAACTAAAGTAATACTAATAACTAAGTATAACAATGCTATTACCAAATAACTAATTATAAAGTAATACTAATAACTAAGCATAACAATACTATTACCAAATAGGATTTTCAGTGTAACAGAAAGATAAAAGTATAAACTGAAGTGACAAGTAAATATTCTATAATTTTACCTTTCTTTTATTTGTTTTTGTGATGGTAGAGTCAAACCCAGGACCCTGCGCATGTTAGGCAAGTGATCTACCACTGAACTATACCCATAACCCTTAAACTTTGCTTTGAAAATATCAGTTTGGGGCTGGAGAGATGGCTTAGCGGTTAAGCGCTTGCCTGTGAAGCCTAAGGACTCCGGTTCGAGGCTCGGTTCCCCAGGTCCCACGTTAGCCAGATGCACAAGGGGGCGCACCCATCTGGAGTTCCTTTGCAGTGGCTGGAAGCCCTGGCGCGCCCATTCTCTCTCTCTCCCTCTATCTGTCTTTCTCTCTGTGTCTGTCGCTCTCAAATAAATAAATAAATAAATAAATAAATAAATAAATAAATAAATAAAAGAAAATGTCAGTATGAATTTATTTTTCTCAAAAATATGTATTTCAAAGTTATGTTTACTGGAATAGCCCAGTCCAAAGATAATAATAGCCCTGTAACAATTGGTCAGAATTGCCCTTCAATTTTTAAATTCTACATATAATTCTTCAATGACAAATTCGAGATAATTGATGATGGATATTGGGAGAGAAATATACAAAATGAACTTCAGATGCTGGCAACTTCTAATAATCAACTAATGTCTGTGAGACTGTCAGAGATAAGGAGATCTTACAGAGGTATGCCAATCAGATGTAATATAGCATTAAATGATATTAGATAAAAACCAAAAGCTTCAGCTAATAACAATGTGTCAGTTTTGATTCCTTAATTATGACAAATGCACCTATTATTGTAAGATATTAATAATGAGAAAGTGAGTATGGATAATATGGAAACTATGAACTATTGTAGACAATTTTTTAAAGAAATAGAAAACTAACTTAACAGTTATTTATTGATTTTATATTAAATAGCATGGAAACTAAACAGGGCTCCCACTGGCTATAAATTGCACAATTTAAACGTTGTAAACATAAGAGTTCCTAATGATGAACACATTTCATATACAAAAACCTGTAGGCTCACAGGGCAAAAAGCTAATGAATAATTAGACAGCTTTTGACATTACTAGGTATCAAACTATAACTTTGTTTGTTTGCAATTAGAATAACAGAATTGAGGGTAATCATATTGCTCTTGTCCATGAAAGTAAGAAAGTGTTCAGCTAGATGTTCTTTAGTTCTCATGTAATAGTAGCCATATAATACCTAGAAAGTTCTTACATATAAAAATCTAAAGTAAAATTTAAGCTTCCAGAGTTCACTTCAGTCCAGTGTTAATATGCAGATTGAGGAATAAGTTATAAGACTACAAGGAAATAGACAAGTAAATCTGAAAAGTGGGAATATAAATTATCTAGTTGCTTGCACAATTCAATACCAAGGACAAAAGCAGAGGAGAAGGAGCAGGACTCCTTAAGTTAAATGAGAGCTAAGAAACATGGGATCCAAAGTACTGTGTAAGCTTTGCTTAGATACCAACTTGAATTAACAATAGTAAAGAGGCATTGCTTAGTTAACCGGGGCATTCTGATTATGGTTGTGTTATGAGCAATGATTTATTAGTTGTGAACATCTTACTGTGAATTTTAATGAAAGTTGTACATACATATGACAAAGGGGTATGGTGTTAGAAATTTGCTTTAAAATATTTTAACAGGGCTGGAGAGATGGCTTAGTGGTTAAGCGCTTGCCTATGAAGCCTAAGGACCCTGGTTCAAGGCTTGATTCCCCAGGACCCACGTTAGCCAGATGCACAAGGGGGCACACGCCTCTGGAGTTCCTTTGCAGTGGCCGGAAGCCCTGGCTCGCCCATACTCGCTCTCTCTCTCTCACTCTCTCTTCCTCTCTCTGCCTCTTTCACTCTCTATCTCTCTCATATAAATAAATTTTAAATACACAAAAAATTTTAAAATATTTTAACAAAGTAAAACTGGTAAATCATGAATAGAAGTAAATACAGCAGAGGTACAAATGAGAGGCAGATATGGGCTCTTGGACATCTTTGCGTGTCTCCCCACTTTATATGTTTGAATATTTATAACAAAGCATTCCCAACACTATGTGAGGATTTATTTCTATCACATGTACTTTTGGTCAGAAGGACATCCTTGAAATGACATCAGGTACAGAAATGAGAGGAAAGACTAAAGGTGCAAAGAGTAAAATTTAAAATTTTATACCAAAAAAATAAAAAAAATGTTCAAAAACGAATATATTTTGATAATCTCAAACATGTAGTTAGGAAAAAAATAATGTTCTTGTTGTGACACTTTAACTGGAGAATAACAAATAGGAAGATATCACAGAAGCTAAGGATTTAAGGTTGGATCCCAGCATCCACATAGAATAATTGATGTAGGGGCACACATCTTTAATCACACCATTCAGGAGGTGGCGACAAGCAGATGCCTAGGGAAGTTCGCTAACTAGACTAGGCAAATCAGTGAGCTCTGTGTTCAATGAGAGACTCTGTCTTAGTAAATAAAGTGAACAGAGAAGACATCTAATCTCAACCTCTGTATGTGCATGTAAGCTTTCATACATGTGTCGTCACATATAAAAACATGAATACACACATTCTCATCATTCACACATCCAAACAAGAAAAGTGCAGATGGGAATTAAAGATGGGCAAATTCAGTTAGCAAGTATAGCTGTAAGATACTATTGTGTATGAAAATGAAAATGTTGAAAGGGTTTTTGATAAGATATCCTGAATGGTGGGGCTACAGAGATGGATTACTAGCTAAAGTGCTTGCCTTCAAAGTCAAAGAACCTACGTTTGATTCCCCAGTGCCCACGTAAAGCCAAATGCACAAGGTGAAGCATGCTGCTGGAGTTTGTTTACAAAGGCTATAGGCCCTGGTATGCCTATTCTCTCTCTCTCTTTCTCCCCCCTCAAATAAATGAATAAGTAAGTAAAATATTTTTTAAAAATGTATTTTGAAAGATACAAGAGTGCGGAAAAAGCACCTGCACATTGCTGACACTAATACATTGTCACAACCTTTAAAAACTGTATTTAAATTTTTTTTTTTAGATTATTTTTTTTTTTAAATTTTTTATTTACTTATTTGAGAGCGATAGACACAGAGAGAAAGACAGATAGAGGGAGAGAGACAGAATGGGCGTGCCAGGGCTTTCAAGCCTCTGCAAACGAACTCCAGACGCGTGCGCCCCCTTGTGCATCTGGCTAACGTGGGACCTGGGGAACCGAGCCTTGAACCGGGGTCCTTAGGCTTCACAGGCAAGCGCTTAACCGCTAAGCCATCTCTCCAGCCCTGTATTTAAATTTTTAATGGGCATACATTGACTCAGTGGTATTATATTGAAGAACTAATCTTAAGGAACTAGTTGGAAATGTGAATACAGATGTATCTAGTAAGATGTTTTCTGTGACATTTTAAACAAAAACAAAATTCTTAAGCATGTTCAATGTTTATCAGCATAGAAATGAATATGTATGTTATACATCCCCTCAAACCTATATTATGAAGGCATTAACATTGATTATGCAATTGTATATTGATTGACAGAAACGTGCCACAAAGGAGTGGAAATGAAGATGAATGGACTTAATCTGCTCTGATTCTCAAACATATTACTAAGCTACCACACATGCCGACTTTAGGATGATTTCCAGGCATGGGAGGTTGGGAAAGGAGTGAGAATAATCTTTGTCATTTCATACTCATTGCCAACAATGGTTCTGTGAGGGAGCATTCTTGTTCTCACTCGTCAGCTTCTAGAAGTTTAGCTCTTCAACATCCTTGCCAATTTAGGCTGTAAAAAAACAGCTTTGCGTGTCTGTTTGAAAGTGCATTTCCTTAATTACCATTGTTTTATACATTTTAACTTTTTTTTTGAACTGGTTAATTTGATCATTTGTAAAGTGAGTTTTCTTCTATTGTTTTGTATATATAGATGTGTGTGTGTGTGTGTGTGTGTGTGTGTGTGTGTGTGTGTGCGTGTGTGTGTGTGTGTGTGCATGCGTGCATTTAGGAATGCTTCAATGTATGAGCAGACATGTTGGATTCTCCTGTGACCACCTCCCCAGTGCTGGGATTACAGGTATGTGTCACCACATCCAGCTTCCCTGTGGTTTCTGGAGATCTGAAGTAAGGACCTCATGCTTGCCCAGCAAGCCTTCACTCATGTCTCCAACACCCTTTTTGCTATTATTTCTATGTACCTAATTGGTAAGAATCTCAGTTCTTTTCTCATCATACATTGCCAGTAGTTTATTCTTAAATTTTCAATATCGATTTATTTTTGCCATGAATATTTGATATACACAAGCTCTAATATTGATAGCATCAAATTGCATAATACTTAGCTATGGTTTTTAACAATTCTTAAAAAGACCTTCTCTTCACATCATTATTAAGTTACTACTCATACTTCTTGTTAATGTTTTATGATTTTATTTTTGTATTTAAATCTGTAATTTCCTTGAACTTTATTTTGGTGTTGTATAATATATGAAGAACTCAAATGTTACACAAATGATTGGTAATTTTTTCCAACACCACTTAGTGAATAATTCTTCATTTCCTCAGTGACTGGAAGTTCCAACCTGATTACGAAAATGCTATTTTTCAATGCAGTGCTTAGATGCAGTGGCTGTTAAATTGTGAAAAAAATCCCCTTCTTTCCTGTGCCATACCTTAGTGAACTAGGGTTTTTAAAAGGGTTAATTTATTTTGGATTTTATGCCAAGCCTTTGAAGAAATGTGTAATTGAAGTTATTTTATCACACACAGTACCATAAAAGATTCACTGAAGAAATCATTGACATCTGGGAAGTATCATAGCTATGCTAAAAACAATTTGTATCCACTCAACCTTGAATGGTAATTTGAGTTTTGATTTTTTTTTTTTTTTGTGAAAGTTAACGTTTATTGTTAACTTGCCTGGATTTAGAATCACTATAGAAACACACCTCTGGTGTGTCTGTAAGAGTGTCTCCAGAAAGGTTGACAAGGAGGGAAGACCCATCCTGCATGTGGACAGCACGTGTCACTAAACAAAAAGGAGAAAACCAACTGAGCACCAGCATTCATCTCTCTCTGCTCCTGACCTTGGAGGTGATGTGAAAATCTACTACTCATGCTTCTGACCCATGAATTCCCAGCCAGGAAAACTACACTCTCAAACTGAAAGCCAAAAGAAATCCTTGCTACTTTAAATTGCAGCCTTATAAGGAATTTGTATGTATGTTTGTTTGTTTCTTTCTTTCCTTCTTTTTTTTTACTAACATAGCCTCTAATAGTCTCCATTTTATTTTTTAAATTATCTTTTATTCACAACTTCCATGATTATAAACAATATCCTATGGTAATTCCGTCCCTCCCCCTCTTTCTCCTTTGAAATTCCATTCTCCAAAATATCTCCTCCTCCTCCCAATCAGTCCCTTTTTTACTTTGATGTCATGATCTTTTCCTCCTATTATCATGGTCTTGTGTAGGTAGTGTCAGGCAATGTGAGGTCATGGATATTCAGGCCACTTTGTGTCTGGACATATTGTAAAAAATCCTACCCCTCCTTTGGCTCTTACATTCTTTCTGCCACCTCTTCCTCAATGGACCCTGAGCCTTGGAAGGTGTAATAGAGATTTTGCAGTGCTGAGCACTCCTGTCACTTCTTCCCAGCACCATGATGCCTTCAGAGTCATCCCAAAGTCACTGCCATCTGAAAAGAGAAGCTTCTCTACCAAAAGTGAGAGTAGCATTAATATATTGGTGTGAGCATTAAGAAAAGTGCTTACTGGGCAGTTTGATGAACATGGTATATACATTTGGCCAGACAGCAGCAGACGTTATATCCCTAGGGCTCATGACAACCCCTGTTGTAGGTTTTCAGTATCAGGATGTGTTCACTCCCATGGAGCAGGCCTCCATATTTATTTATTTATATCTTCTTAGATTTTGATTAGCCTTCCCTCTGCCTTTCCTTTACTCAATCTCTTCCCCTGACCTCAATTGGGCCTTTTCACCCCCATTAAACTATTTCTCTACTTACATATATACAATACCATCCTATTAATTATCTCCTTCCTTCCTTTCTCTTCCCTTTATATCTCTTTTCTAGCTTACTGGACTTTGCTTCTGAGTTGTCTTCCTACTCACACAGAACTCCAATCATCTGTAGCTAGGATCCACATATGAGAGAGAACATGTGACACTTGGCTTTCTGGGCCTGGGTTATCTTACTTAGTATAATCCTTTCCATATCCATCCATTTTCCTGCAAATTTTACAACTTCATTTTTCTTTACCACTGAGTAGAACTCCATTGTATAAATGTGCCACATCTTCATTATCCACTCATCAGTTGAGGGACATCTAGGCTGGTTCCATTTCCCAGCTATTGTGAATTGAGTGTCAATAAACATGGTTGAGCAAGTACTTCTAAGGTAATGAGATGAGTCCTTAGGATTTATGACTAGAAGTGCTATAGCTGGGTCATATGGTAGATCTATCTTTAGCTGTTTTAGGAACCTCCACACTGATTTCCACAATGGCTGGACCAGATTGCATTCCAACCAACAGTGTAGAAGGGTTCCACTTTTTTTGCATCCTTGCCAGCATTTATGGTCATTTGTTTTCATGATTGTAGCCAGTCTGACAGGAGTGAGATGGAATCTCAACATAGTTTTAAATCTGCATTTCCCTGATGACTAGGAATAAAGAACATTTTTTTAGATGCTTATATGCCATCTGTATTTCTTCTTTTGAGAACTCTTTATTTAATTCCATAGCCCATTTTTAGTTGGCTTGTTTTCCTTCTTATTATTAAAATTTTTGAGTTCTTTGTATATCCTAGATATTAATTTTTTGTCAGATGTATAGCTGGCAAAGACTTTTTCCCTATTCTGCAGGTTGCATCTTTGCTTTATTCACAGTGTTTTTTGCTGTACCAAATCTTTGTAATTTCATGAGGTCCCAGCGGTTAATCTGTGATTTTATTGCCTGATCAACTGGGGTTATATTCATAAAGTCTTTGCCAAGACCAATATGTTGAAGTGTTTCCCCTACTTTTTCCTTTAGTAGTTTCCGAGTTTCAGGTCTGACATTAAGGTCTTTAATCCATTTGGACTTAGTTCTTGTTCATGGAAAGAGAAAAGGATCTACTTTCATCCTTCTACAGATACATATCCAGTTTTCCCATCACCATTTGCTGAAGAGGCTGTCTTTTCTCCAATGAGTATTTTTGGCATTTTTGTCAAATATCAGGTGGCTATAGCTACTCGGACTTACATTTGGGTCCTTTGTTCTGTTCCATTGATCTAGGTATTTATTTTTAAAAATAATTTTATTCATATATTTAAGAAAAAGACAGAAAGAAACGGAGAACAAGAGGGAATGTGTGCATTAGAACCTTTTGCCACTGCAAGTGAACTCCACATGCATGTGTCACTTTGTGTATCTGGCTTTATATTTATACTGAGAGTTGAATCTAGGCCATCAGACTTTGAAAGTAAACAACTTTAATTGCAGAGTCTTCTCTTCAGTGCACCTCCATTTTGAAATATTTATTTTTAGGGAGACAAAGAAAGAGAGAGAGAGAGAGAGAGAGAGAGAGAGAGAGAGAGAGAGAGAGAGAGAGAGAAGGTGCACTAGGGCCTTCTGTCACTGTAAACAAACTCCAAATGCATGTGCCACTTTGTGCATCTGGCTTTATGTGGGTATGTGGGTACTTTGTAGGCTCTGTAGACTAGTGCCTTCAACTGATGGTCCATCTCCCCAGCTTTTAAAAAATATTCCTGCATTTGAATGGAGAGAGTGAGTGAGAGAGTGAGAGAGAGCAAGAGAGAGAGAGAATGGATACACTAGGGTCTTCTACTGATGCAAACTCTGGACACATGTGCCACTTGTGCACCTGGCTTTATGTGGGTACTGAGAAATTGAATCCTGACTGTCAGATTTTGTAAGCAAGTTCCTTCTTCAGCCCCTACAAGGTATTTAATCATATGAACATGGAAAGTAATTAATACCTTTTTGCCCTTTATGGTGATGCTTGTTATTTCTAGTATATTCCTTTAAAGTATTTATGCTACTCATGCTTTCTCTTCACTGGTTTCCATACATGTATAGTTGAGTCCTAAATGGGCTTGTCAACTCATGAAGGAAGAAGATATTTGGATAGTCTCATAAAGACACATGAAGAATATATATGCCAAATATTAAGGTTTGAAGACCCTTCTATACTGCTCCAAGGAGAAATGGTGATAAAAATTCTGAGGAATGTAGAATTACTTAGTAATATAATTCCTCCTAAGCAACACAATTTGATCAGGGCAGAGCTATGTCCCATTTTGGGAAGTTTTGCTTCAAGGCATCAAAAGGCATTTTATTTTCCTGATGGATGTGAGACTAGTTTCTATCACCCATCTCCCTCATTTAAGCAAGGTAGTTGACAAGGGTGATTCACACTGTGCTACTGAGGCCCGAGTGGACTCTGAAAGATGCTTTCTCATCTGAAAAAAAGTGATACTTTATGTGTCTTCCCCAAATAGAAAGTTATTTATGTATATATGTATATTATGTATACACACACACACACACACACACACAATGGTAGGAAAGCACAATAAATATGTGATAAAGTGTTTTGTAACTGATCTTACCAGTGAAGTTTAAGCACTTTTTTTCTCACTAGTCTTTGTCAACTACAAATTAAGATAAAAGAAGTTGCGCAAGGGACAACTGACGCAGTGCAGAATGCTTCAGGGATCACGTTTTTAAGGACTATTAAACACAATTTGTTTTTGTCAGATTCCAATTTGTCTGTATCTTAGCAAATCCAGGGAATGTGAGGTCTGACATCTTGTACATCCTTATTAATTATTCACGCTTGAGCATCTGTACTTGTTTGACCTTAAGGACATGTGCTGTTTACTCCAGTAAGAACTGGACAGAGCACGCACCTATATTGAATGAAGAAAGCAGGCCCTCCTTAGTTTCAGACACATTAATTATTTGGTACCTAGTTTTTCCTTTGAAGGAGAAAAATAATAGTAAGTAGAGAGGCCTTAGAAGGGTAAATGGAGCACATAGGGAATGTTTAATGGTATAAAGGTCTTTAACTACAGTGTTATTCAGAATTACCAGCCTCAAAGAGTTTTGTTGTTAAACAAACCATTCTGAGTTCTGCAGTGATGCTTCTTACATCTCTAATTCTTTTTGAGAGGCCTTTTCATGTGAAAAAATATTGTCACTTACTGTGTGGTCTCTCACAAATGTCACTGGGCATCATACTGCTTTTTTGTAGTAGACTGAAAGAGAAAGCTAAGCTTAAAATTTCCTGGGAAATACAGCTCAGTGTCCTTCAGTTTACAAAATGCCTCAATTCAAAGATGGAGTGGTTCTTCTTTCTTAAGAATTCCTGTTCCAGCCGGGCGTGGTGGCGCACGCCTTTAATCCCAGCACTCAGGAGGCAGAGGTAGGAGGATCGCCATGAGTTCAAGGCCACCCTGAGACTACAGAGTTAATTCCAGGTCAGCCTGAGCCAGAGTGAGACCCTACCTCGAAAAAAAACAAAAAACAAAAAAAAAACAAAAAACAAAAAACAAGAATTCCTGTTCCAGCTGGTCATAGGGGACTCCCTTCTGCCCCCCCCCCCCACACACACACATAGGTGAGAGGATGGCCATGAATTCAAGGCTATCTGAGCTATACAGTGAGTTCCAGAACAGCCTGGGCTAGAGTGAGACTTTGTTTCAATCAAGAAGAATAAGAAAATTCTTCCCTCTTCCCCTTCTGCTTTGGTATGTGCATGCAGAGAAAAGCAGAACCCTGTTTGGGGTGGATCTAGCAAATGTAGGTGGCTCCAGCTTGTGTGTCTTTCCTCGGGGAGTGGCTGTTCTTTGAAGCTTTTCCTCTGCAGAGACAGTGTGGGCTCCGCGCTGGTGCCCTCTGAGGTTCCTTTCTGTCCTCCAGTCGCCCAAGTTGAGAGTCATCATTCCCGACATAGCCCAGCTCTCATTATGGTTCTGTGTACTTCCGCCTGATGTCATACTCATTTCTGCAAGGATCTTCTTCCACCTCACTCCAGTTCACTCTGAGTTCTCCATGCCACCATGTCTTCATCTGGTCCCTGAAATTGGTTCTATCTAGTGTCTGTCTTTTGTTTTGGTTTTCTCATTTTTGATATTTTATACGTGCATATATAATGTACTTTTATAGCACTCCTCCCAAGTACCCTATCTTATCCCCATGTCCTTCCACTAACACCCATCTTCTTCCCCATTAACTCACATCTTGCGTTTATGCTTTTGTATTTCTTATTCATTGAATTAAATTAGGGTTGCTTGCATGATCATGGCTGGGAGCTTATTTACTGTGGAATGGGAGGCTACACAGTGGTTTTACCACTGCTGATGAACCTGGTTCTCACCTCCAAGCAATTTGATTAGCAACTGTGGGAGGCCTGAGACTTCTGTTGATGGTGACTCGTTTGTATTTCTTATGTAACACGTGCTACTACATGGTGCCTGTTGCAGTCAGGTCCGCATTGCTGGTAGAAATCACCCAACCAAGAGCAGCTTCTGGGAAAAAGAGATTTATTTTGGCTTACAGGCTCGAGGGGAAGCTCCACGATGGCAGGGGAAAACGATGGCATGAGCAGAGGGTGGACATCACCCCCTGGCAAACATAAGATGGACCACAGCAACAGGAGGGTGTGCCAAACACTGGCAAGGGGAAACTGGCTTTAATACCCATAAGCCCACCCCCAACAATACACTCCCTCCAGGAGGCATTAATTCCCAAATATCCATCAGCTGGGAACCTAGCATTCAGAACACCTAAGTTTATGGGGGACACCTGAATCAAACCACCACAGTGCCCATCACACCAATACTGTTTTCTCACTGGGGTCATATTATAGCTTACTTATATTGTGACTGAGGTTCTGGAGTGTTTTTAGATCATTCAAAATTCACCTGGCCATTGACTGCTTCCAGCCCACAGTCACATTGTCTTACTTTGTAGAGATCTGGGTTTTGAATATGGCTCCTTATCTCCCTTTTCTTTTGCTTCTTTCCCACAGTACCCATGATATTGATGACTACAGCTGCTTACATTAATATAGCTTGTATCATGTGTTAGGTGCTGTCCTAATATTAACCCATGAAACAGGTTTTGGTACACTGTGTTTTATATATTTATATAAGTATGTAAGAAGACTGAATAATCCAAGTTCACATAGGTCATAAATAGCAGAGTCACAATTTGAATACAGGCAACCTGGCTTCAGTCTGTTTCCATTGCAAGATTCTATTTCTTATCACTTCTTCTTTCCATCTGCCTACAGTTCTTATTTTATCTCTTCTCTTTTCTAGTATGGACTCTGGATGACTGTGTCTTACTAGTTCCCTTATCAAGCCATGTCTGAACTAAAACTTATGTGCCATCATTTGATTGGTGAAATCCATCCCAAAGAAGGAGAAAGAAAGCAAAGAAAATAGGAAATGTTTTAATAAGCTCAATGGCAACCACATACTTTTTGATCAGGATGTCTTTAGGGAGGTTAAATTAAGGAATTATATATTCAACCATTTTTAGGAGTTTCTAAGGTATTTATTATTGACAACTTCCATGATTGTAAATAATATCCTATGGTAATTCCCTCCCTCCCCCCACTTTCCCCTTTGAAACTCTACTCTCCATCATATCCCCTCCCTCTCTCAATCAGTCTCTCTTTTACTTTGATGTCATCATCTTTTCCTATTGTGATGCTCTTGTGTAGGTAGTGTCAGGCACTATGAGGTCATGGATATCCAGGCCATTTTGTGTCTGGAGGAGCACATTGTAAGGAGTCCTACTCTTCCTTTGGCTCTTACATTATTTCTGCTTTTCTGCAATGGACCCTGAGCTGGAGAAGGTGTAATTGAGATATTTCAGTGCTGAGCACACCTCTTTTACTTCTTCTCAGCACTATGGTGCCTTCTGAGTCATCCCTAGGTCACTGCCATCTGAAAAGAGAAGTTTCTCTAACAAAAGTGAGAGTAGCATTAATATATCAGTATGAACATTAAGAGAAGTTCTTACAGGGGAGTTTGGTGAGCATAGTATATACATTTAGCTAGACAGCAGCAGACGTTACACCCCTAGGGCTCAGACTACCCCTGTTGTAGGTTTTCAGTATCAGGATGTATTCCCTCCCATGGAGCGAGCCTCCAGTCCAATTAGAGGGCAGTTGATTTCCCCTGTAACAGATGTGCCAAATTGCACCCATTGGCTCAGTTGGCCTGACTGGCCAAATATAAGGCTTGCAGTGTCCACTGTTGAGTATCTTCACTGGTGATTTCTCTCTCTCCTATTGAACTGCATGCAGAATAGCCTCTTCCAGCTTTCTGTCAGCTGGTCTGCATGGAGGAGGTTTTCAGCTCAGCTCCAACAGGATTTCTCAGTGTCCTTGCAGCCCAAGTATGTGGAGTCTTCAGCAATAGGGTTTTACCATCTATTCCTGGTGGGAAACCAAGGGCCTGGGCAATGGCCTGTAATGTTTTGGGGGCATCAGGGACCTCCCTGGCCAACAACTCACTGGAAGGTATCCCATTCCTGGCACTTAAAATTTTCTAGTAACAGTCCATGGACCCCGTGTGTTCAATTGTCCAAAAAGTTAGGTTTCCATGTCACTTATTTATATCCTCTTAGATTTAATTAGCTATCCCTCTGCCTTTCCTTTACTCAATCTCTCCAACTGACTTCATTTAGACCTTTTTTGCCCCCATTAATCTGTTCTTCTACTTACATATATACACTACCATCCTATTAAATCCCCCCTCCTTCCCTTTCTATTCCCTTTTCTAGCTTACTGGCCTCTGCAACTGAGTTTTGTTCTTACTCACAGGGAAGTCCTTTCATTTGTAAGGGAAGGGAGGAAACTTGCCCATTGGCTTCTATATCCCATGGGTCAAAGTAGGCACCCTAGAATTTTAACTCTAAGTAAGTACTGGCATCTTCCCAAGTACCTCGGTCAGTACAAGGACAAATTATTGGGGGGTGGGGACAGGGAAGGACCAGAATGTATTCATGCTCTTGGTTTGTAGCCACAACAAAGGCAGGAAGCAAGTGGCTGTATGACACATGGACAATAATGAGTCCCAATGGAAGACCCCATGAGGGTAATAAATGTCATCATAGAAAAGAAAAAAATAATGGAAACCATTTCAAAATAAAAACAATTATCTTAGAAGGCATTTAAATAATTAAATAAGGAACATACAACAGATATATTACTCAAGCCAGAAAGGTCCAGTTGGACTTGCACTCTATCTTATCCAAGCTCATACCTAGGTGGTAAAAATTCATGTCCCAACACCTCCTTCAAATGCTGTGGGTGTATCCAGCCTACATACTTCTGGCACTGGCCAGCTTCTGGCTATCACCCACTCTAATATCTCTCTGCAGTGTAATTTATCATTTCTTTTGACAGATGGCACTGGTAACATTATTGCTTTTGATTTTGTTTACATGAAGTTGGGAAAGCTATAGCTTTGACCTATAAAATGTCTCTCTGTGAATGTTCATGCCCAAAATTGTCCCTAAATATTGATCATTTCTCTCTCAAATGCTTAGGAGACATAAAAGTATCATATATCCGTGTCTTAGGCATCTGTGACTAGATATACATATATACATATGTGTTTGTATGTGTGTGTGGGGGGGGTGGGTGTGCAAGTGTATGTGGAGGCCAGAGAACAACCTTGGGTTTTGTTATCTAGGAATGCCATCAACATTTTCTTCAGAGAGGGTCTCTCATTAGCTTGGAGCTCACCAATTAGGTTAAACTGGCTGTTCCATGACACCTAGAGATTTGCCTATTTTTACCTCCCCAGTGCTAGGATTATAAGTACACACTACCATCCTCAGTATTTTCACATGGGTTCTGGGAATCAAGCTCAAGTTATCATACTTGTAAGACGGTCTGAACAGTTCTGTGCTTGATTTTAAGATCTTTAGTTTCCATACCCACTCACTCCCCCATAACTATTCTTTATCACTTATAAGAATCATTTTACAGCTGCTAGAAACAATTACATTTTTTATTATTAAACTCAGATATTGTTGATCATATCTCACTGTATGCACATGTATCAAGAAGAAAGAGTGGCCAGGAATGATGGTACATGTGTATATCCTTTTACAGGGTCAGCTGAGGCAGAAGATTGATAAGTTTGAGGCTGTTTTGGGATATAGAGAGAGGCCCTTTCTAAAACAACACAAGCAAAACAAAATAGTAAAGTTACTCCAAAAACACTGTCACAATGGTGCTCAGCTGTTCTGAATCACTAATTAAATGAAAACAATAAGCAAGTGTCCATGAAATAGCATTTTGAAAAGAACCTGCTGTTATGTGTGGAATTTTCTTCAGATTTCACAAGGAAACATGCAGTAGCAGTCAAGTCAAATCTGTTGAAGTGTATATAGCAACATGATGTGGCTCTGTTCCAGATGTGAGCAACATGTGCTGGGGATATAGTCAGTGGCAAAGCTTGGCTTAGTGTGTGCAAGGCCCCAAGTTCCTTCCCAGCTTTGAAAAAGTAATAACTGAAATTCTTTCAATTAATTTTGTGACAAATTGAACTATAGTATATAAAATTTTGAAGACATAAATTTTAAAATGCTGCAAATGCAAAAGAATTCTTGGGATTTTTACATATATCCTATTACAAACATATTATAATTGTCAAATTTATGAAATATTATATACTACCTATGGTGGTTTGACCCAGCTGCCTCCAAGCTGATGACAGATTTGCTGAAGAGGGTGTGTTGTTGGGGATGGGCTTAGGATATTATAGCCTTCTGGTCAGAGTTTGGCTCACTACCCTATTACTGTTTTTTATCTTCTGTGGTAGTAGTGACATCCAGCCTCTGCTCATGCCATACTTTCCCCTGCCATCATATAGCTTCCTCTTGTGACTGTAAGGCAAACTAAAAACCTTTCCACCCATAAGTTGCTTTAACTACAACAGAAAATTTGTACCTGAGAAATGGGGTCATTATTGCCAGGAGCCTGATGCCATGACATTTTTTGTATTGTTTTGGAACTGATTTGTTGGAGGGATGTGGAAGAATAGAGCTTGATAGACCATACTTGTCATACTTAAGTGTAGAAAGAAGTGTGCAAGTGTGGCTTATGTCCTGATGGAGCTAGCAGCAGTTTGAAGGAAAGGCTTACTGCATTCTGCCTGTGATTTGAGAACTTGATCAGGGTTGAGTTTAAAAGACATGGACTGGTGTGAATGCTGGGCAAGAGACAGTGACCTGATTCAATTGCAGCTGTTTGAAAGATTATCATCATTGAGATTGTGACAGCTGTCTGCTTTGGGAAAGCAGGAAAAATGCTGATTCCTTTCAAAATAGGGAAACTGAGGGAAGAAGACACAGAAGATGCTTTCCTGTTCTTCAAGTAAGCTTTATTCTGTCCTGGATTAATAATTTGGTGATGAAGCCCACCTGCTACTGGTTTGGAAAATGTAACAAATGTATGAAAGAAAGGTTATTAGACTTGCAATATGGTTGTTTAAAGATGGTCAATAGGTGATTTGGAGCAGGCTCATAGATCCTGACTGGAGTCATTGGGACCATGCCACTGATGAACCATGGGTTGTGGTGAAGGCTCAGAATTTTGAGATACCAGGACTATAGAAGAAGATAGCTGCCAACATAGGATGGAATTTTCCCTGGGCTGTGAGAAGACCAGCTGGAGTGGTAGAATTGGGACCCCAGAGACTGCATTGTGGGTATCGGATGGACACAGAGCTGTAGTTTGATATGTTCTCTGCATGTATTAGATCTTGCATTGGTTCAATCTTTCCTTGCAAAGCCATATTTTGTGGTGTGAATGCTTATTCTGTGCCATCAAGTGTTTTTGGATTTATAGGCTCATAGTTAAGACACCTTGAACTATAGGGATGTTTGAACAGTGTAGGTATTGATAGAAATTATGGGGTACTTTTAAGATTGTACTTCATTCATTGCATTTTTAAATCATGGATGGTCATGAGTTTAAGTGAGACCAAGGACAGAATGTGGTGATTCTGACCAGAAGTCCTCCAGAAACTCCTATGATTTTAATGGTTGGTCCCCAGCTGGAGGTAATTTGGGAAGTGGAGCCTTGCTGGGGGAGGCATATTTCTGGAGGTATGTTTAGGGATGTTAGGGCCAGCTCACCCATGCCAGATCATAGTTCACTCTTTTGCTCCTTTCACCAAGCTGTGGTGATGCCCAGCCTCTGCTCATGCCATGCTATCCTCTGCCATCACAAAGCTTGCCCACAAGACTACAAGCCAAAATAAAAACTTTGTTTTCATCAGCTGCTTCTGGTCAGTATTTTGTCCCAGCAACAAGAAGGCAATTACAACACTAACTTTCTCATATGTGTGACATTATTTGATATACTCTCACTATGTTCAGGTTATTATAACATGTATTTAAACAACATTGACAACTTTTTGAAAAAGTTCCAAGATGGAATTCATCCTTATTATCCCAATGTACACAAATATATTGGTGTGTTTTCTGTACCCTTTGTCTTTGTATTTCTTCCTTGACAGTAAGTTGTAAGTAGCTTATTTCTACAGCCCTGAGTTGGCACATTTTTTTTTAATCTAGTGCTTATTCATCTCTTTTCCTCTATGAACTTTTCTTTCCAAATCACCTCAGAATAAATTCAGTTTTCTCTCTTATTAATCAAAATTTTAATTAATAAATAGACAGAAGCAAAATAACAATCATCCCAATCATGTGTCAATGTACAACTGAAACAACTGTTGGCAGCATTGAGTGTTTTGACTCTCAGCTGGGGGTTTTAGTATCACATAGGCTGTGCCTGGCAGTAAGTTGGGGATGTATGGTAATTCTTTTTGTTCTCTCTAAGGCCCTGTAGTTGATGTTGCTTTTTGACACAAGTATGATTGTTTTGTCTCACTCTCATAACAAAAGTTTGAAATCCTTGGCCAATATGAATACTTGCCAAAATACAGATTATTTGGTGTCTAAGATGAAAAAACAACATTCAGAATTTATTCAAAGGACAGCAAAACAATGTATACAGATTCCTTCTAATTATATGTTTTGAAGCAGTTGGTAACATTCATTTTAGGACCACTATGTCAATATTAAAAATTAGTTGCTTTTAACTATTTTGAACCTATAACTGTTCAATATTTAGACAAAAGGGTGTACTAACACTAAACTGAAATTTTTGGATTGTTTTAGGGAGTTTCCTTTCTGCATGAGCAGACAAACCAAGCAGAAATGTCCACTTTGTAAGAAATACTGAGTAGCTTAAAGGCTTAATGGGTGAAGTTCTTCATTTTATCACAAACAACCTAGGATACTAGAATTGAAGCAAAGGCTCATAGGTAATGACGTGAAATTTTGAGGGCCCAAGCTTAATGCTTAGAGGAAGATAGATACCCCCAAAATGTAGTAGTCATGGTAGAATTAGCTCTTGGGAAAATATTGATCATTGAGAAACAATAAGTAGAAAACAAGCATGCATAAATAGAAACTTTAAAAAAAATTGTGATATTGAATGGAGAGTTATGATAACATTTCATAAGTGGTAATTAGCATCACCCCCATTAACTTTTCCTTTTCAATGTTTCAGGGGCAGCTACGGCATAGCACAAGGCCAATGATCTGTACCTATTCCTTGCCATGTTCCAGACTTCCCCAGTACCTAGATCATACCTGAAAAGCCAAAAAAACTTAATAGGTGGGGTAAGAAGTTGAGTGCTGGTTCACATTTCCAAACCTGAGGGAACAGTCAGACCCTGGGGAAGGGATGAGTCCTTGTTTGGAGGGCCCTTCTAGACTCTTGGACAATCAGAGGCCAGGCTTCAGGAAGCAAATATTAAGCAAATGATCCCCATATTGTTCCAGTTCTATCAGTGGGGAAGTGAGCTGGGTAAGAAAGAAAAGGGGTAAACAGGTCACAAGGTGTAAACTGAATTCCTTGTCCTTGCTGGGCAGTGGGTTATATTCATACTTATCCCAATCTGGACCAGCAGACTGACCTCTCTTGTAGACCTATTCAGTTTTAGCCAAATGTTCCCCCCAACAGAAGTAAAGCTCAGGCAACAAAGCAACCTCAGTGGACCAGTGCAGCCTTCAGAAGGGTCACAGGTGCCCGTTGTTGGAAACAAAGGTAATCGGGATGGATGTTTGCATAAATACTGCAAAAACTGGAGCCAAATTGTAGTGGATAGATCACTGAAGTCATCTGATGCAGACAGAACACAACGGCACACTGTCAACCCTAAATGATAAAGGGGGTACATACCATGATATGGACCTTGGATATGTGAAACTTAGGGGCAATATCACCAAGCAGTTCACTCTGATGATGAAAGCCTGTCTTGCTCCTTAAACCCAGCTTATTTTTCTACCCTACTATGATAGGTTAAAGAGCAATCATATAACATATAGCCAATAGAGTTCCAAGACCCAGGAGTGATCAAAGTAGAAGCTAAACTGCTTTCCTATTAGCCATGGTGGCTCCCACATCTCACTCTCTGGATCAGCATTTCAGGTTTTCACTTCCAATGGCTTACCTGCCTAAGAAAGTCCTGATTTGGAGAACCATGCTTCAAGACATCCATGTGGGCTTTAAGCCTGGCCATCTGTATGAATTTAGGTAAGTCACTGACATTTTATTGCTTTTGTTATTGGCAAAACCAGGTGGTGTGAGGACTTACCTTAGAGAGGCGTGCTGAGAATTGAGCCTGAGATGTTAGAAAAGTGCTAATCTAAGGACTCAAGATGGAAAGTTTCCAGCAAGGGATATTTGCTGTGACTTTATTATCAACCCTCATCACTCTGTTCAAATAACTCAAACTTTGGCTATCCTTCCTCTGAAATGACGCTCTTCCCCCCTCAGCCACACTGAATGTCAGCATGGACCACTTTTCAGCACTTGAAAATGATTCAGCAAAGTGAACCTTTTGGTTAATGTTGTTTACTGGAGTGGGATTTGAGCTGTGGCAATTTAGAAACATAGCTGGCAGATGGCGGATGGCCTTGGGAGGCTATACCATTTGCTTAGAATACAGAGGCTGAAGTCTCTCTTCACTAGTCATTTCAGAAATGAGCCTCACTTAGAATTTCATTGAAGCAAATGAGCCTGTAGTTAAAATCCTGGTGAAATAACCCCTAGTTTAGTATTTATTTACAGGCTGGAAACTCAGCAGGTACTTAATCTTAAAAGCAAATTCTACAGGTACCTGAGAGTTCTTGATTTTTGTGCATCTAAATAGATACATTTGAAAAGCAGCATCCACCCAGCCCCTAGTCCCATGACAGAGATTGAAAAAAATGAAGAAAGAATTTTTCTGTCTAATTTGTAAAGCAAACAAGAGGAATAATAATAATAAAAAAAAAAAACAGGATGAAGTCAGCTGCTGGAACAACAGCCAAATGGAAGTGTTCAGTAGGTGAGAAATCACAGCCTGAGTGAAGCTGGAATAAGGGTGGACTCCAGGCTTTTATTCCTTTCATCAAATAGCTAAGTGGAATGAAGCACCAGGTGACAACTGAGGGACACTGATGAGAGGACTGAGAAGAAAGTAATAGCTTGCCTTTGTGCAGTCTGCTTATGAGAGCAAAGCCTGCTGAGAAGGCTCTTCTATCAATCAGAGGAGGCAGACAGGATAATCTCAGAGCTCCCTGCTGAGGACACACAGCTCATAAACACCAAAGGATTCCCTTTGCCCAACCAGCAAGGTGAGTGGGCACAAAAATGCACATCTCCTGTCCCCCTGACCCCTTTTCCAATGTGCAGGCCTGTGTGAAATGTTCTCTGTGCAGTGCAGGCCAGGATATAGATGGATGGAGGAAGGATGACGCTAACTGAGAACTTACCTTTATTGCGTCTTGCTTATGTGTGGGGGTCTTTCTATACACGGCCAGCTCATTTTACAAAGCCTCTATATCTAGTTTCCCACATACTATAGAAGGCACTAACTTTCCAAAGCTGGAATTAGTAAGCTGCAGGCATACCTTTCATTCCACTTTGCTTTGTAACTCTAGCCTACTGATGGCTTAATAAAATGTATAATCTTGAAAGTAATTTAGATTATTTATTTATTTATTTTGAGGAAAACCCAACAAACTGACCTTTTGTTTTTAATGCGAGAGAGTGAGAGTAAGAGAGAGAGAGAAAGAATTGGCATGCCAAGGCCTCCAGTCACTAGAATTATATGTGACCTAGTGTACATGTGCAACCTTGTGCAATTGCATCACCTTGCATCTGGCTGATGTGGGACCTGGAGAATTGAACATGTGACCTTAGGCTTTGCAGTCAAGTGCATTGGCCACTAAGCCATCTCTCTAGCCTAATTTTTCATGATTTTAATGAGTAATATTCTCTTGTGTCCTTTTACATATCACATCAAAATTCCACGGACTGTATAAAAAGGAAAAGGGTAGAGAGCTGCTGGTGCTGCCAGTAATAGGGATTCCAGAGCTGATCTCACTGCCACCTGGGGCACTGAGTACACTAGGTCATCCAGGGTCTATCTCCGACCTCCCTGAAGGCTGTATCCACCAGGAGGAACCTATTCAGTTTCAAGTATACCCAACTCCAAACTGTATATAGACTGATGCCTCATAGCAATTTCATTCAAGGCTGAACTAGCCACTCAACACAGTATCTATAAGAGCTGCTGCAGCAGCATCCTTAGTAAGAGAAGAAGAAGATCCCCAAATGAGCAAACCCTAATGCAAAAAACAAACAAACAAAGACACAAGTCACTAATCCAAGAGATCCCCATCAAGAATGCTTAGGCCCATTATGGAAGTCCCCAGTGAGAACTTAGAGGAAACTCCAGACATAGAATTCCAAAATGAAATAACCAGAAGCATATTAAATAAACTTAATGAGACCATGAACAAATTGCTGAATGAAACTGAAAAGAATCAACAAAAAGAACGAAGTAGCTAAATAAAATTGAACATAATCAAAAAGCCATCAAGCCAGTTGTTAGTCCCCCATTTCAATGCCAGGGTGGGATATCTGCCAGTGAGTTGTTCACCAGGGAGGTCCATGACCCTGTTGTTGAAGGTTCCACCTGCTTGAGCTGCAGGAAAACTGAAACTGAGCTAGAAGACTCCTCTTTCTTGGTGAGCTATCAGGATCCTGGAAAGACCTAGGTAGCTTATTGGAGGAGAAAAGTCATTAACAGTGTCAACGAGCAGTGGACCCTGAAAGCTCTGCGGTTGACCAGTCAGGCCAAATGAAACAGCTGGTGCAACAGTGGCATGTCTGTGATGGGGGAAAGCAAACACTCTGTGATTGGACTTGAGGCTAGCTCCAAAAGAGGGAATACCTGCTTGGTACTCAAAACAAGGTATATGTCTAAGGAGGTCATAAGCTCTAGGGAAAAACTACTTCTGTTGTCTGGCTTAGTGGACATATTATATCCACCAAAATGCCCTCTCAATACTTATGTTTACACCTGTATATTAATACTACTCTCACTTTTGGATATAGAAACTTCTCTTTTCAGTTGGCATTGATGACTGGGGGGGGGGTCTCAAAATTCACCAAAGTGATGAGAAGTGACAGTGGAGTGTTAAGTACTAATTGATGTATCTCTATTATAACCTCTAAGGCTCAGGGACAATTGTGGAAGAGATGTGAGAAGACTGTAAGAGCTAAAGGAAGGGGAGAAATGCTAACAATATTGTCTTGCAGACACAAAGTGTCCTTGACATTTGTGACCTCACAGTGGCTGGTGTTACCTTACAAAACCTGCCTAATAGGAGGAAGAAAATTATGATATTAAACAGAAGAAAGACTATTTAGAAAGAAACACTGGAGAGGGGATGTGGCAGGAAGAAAAGGGAGAGTGGTGGAAGGGGATTATGATCATGATATATTGTTTTATTTATGGAAGTTTACTATACAAACATTTTTAAAAAGAAGCCAACCCATGATTAAATGAAATATATGAAAATCAACAAAAAAAAAGAAGAGCTCAGTGGTCAGTAGAGTAAATTCAATGAGGATATGCTCAAATGCATGAATGAATTCCAATGCATAATAAGAAAATTAAACTAAAAAAATAGAATTCAATAAAGAGATGGAAAAATTGAATAAAAGCATAATGAAAAACAAAAATAAATAAATGTATTATTTAAAAGGCCCAGCGGAGGGCATACTATCAGAACATTAGGAAAGAATAGAGGAGATAGACTGGAAGTCAAATATGAATGACAAGTTCAAAAAAACATGTGAATGCAATCTGAGAGAAACCTTAAGCAGACAAACATTTGGATTATGGGCATATAAGAAAGGAAAAAAAGCCAGGCGTGGTGGCACACACCTTTAATCCCAGCACTCGGGAGGCAGAGGTAGGAAGATCACCATGAGTTCAAGGCCACCCTGAGTCTACAGAGTTAATTCCAGGTCAGCCTGGACCAGAGACCAGAGTGAGACCCTACCTCGAAAAACAAAACAAAACAAAAAAAAAAGAAAGAAAGAAAGGAAAAAAACCCTACAAGCCAATGGCATACAGAATAGCTATAATAACATTATTGAAAAAAAATTCTTTTTTTTTAAAAATTTAATTTATTAGTTTTCTTTTCAGTAAATACAGGCAGTTTGGTACCATTATTTAGGCTCATCTGTGATCTACCCCCTCCCATTAGACCCTCCTTGTTAATGAAAATGGGTCGTGCATTGTGGAGTTAGCCCCCAGTTATTAGTATGATAAATGTCTCTGCCAATCATGACCCAACATGTAACTCTGACATTCTTTCCGCCCCCTCTTCCGCAAGATTTCCCTGAGCCATGTTGGGTTCATTTTTGGTCTGCTTCAGTGCTGAGGTGTTGGGGGCCTCTGAGGCTTTGGCTCTCTGATTTGGTAGGAGTTGATTTTTCTCTGCATTGATCTCCTTCCCCTTTGTGCTGGTATCTGGTTCACAGGAAAACATCACCCTTGCTTATTTCACCAGTTGTCCTTAGTTTCAGTTGGGCCCCTTTTGAGGTATGTTGGGGCAGCTCTCTTCTTAGGATCTGCATCTATCTGGAAAAGAGAAGCAGATTCTCAAACGGAGAGTAAGTTAGCACCCGGAAAATTGAGATAACTCTTACTTTTTTGATAGACAGTTTGATAGGTGTAGGCCCTCTTATACCCCGTCATTGATGGTAGCTGGATATTGTAGAGTGGGCTTGTGTTTGGGTATGGTTCTGACTTGTTTCCCAGTTCCAGCTAAGGGTCTAGTACCACTGAGTGGATCAGTTAGCCAAATCAAGAGCAATTAATTCCTCACCATGGCTGTGTACCACTATTGCACTTGTGTGGGCATCACATCGGTTATTTGTTGCTAATTAGGTTAAACAATGTGTTGCTTGGGCAGATCTTGGTCATTTCCCCTAGTCGCCTATGTAGTGCCTTCTGGCACTAGACACGCTGACTGTCTGGGGACTGACTCTCTCCTGGCTTCCAGCCATGTCATTCCATTTAACGCGTCAGCTGCGTATGGCTCAAGTTCTTAAACAGTCACTCAACCATTGGGATCATTTGAAGCTGAAGAGTTTCTTTACAGACAAGCATATAATAAGCAAAGCCAATAGAATACCCACAGAATGGGAGAAAATATTTGCAGGTTATCCAACTGATAGAGGCCTTATATCTAGAATTTACAAAGAACTCAAAAGTCTAAACAATAAGAAGACAAATACCCCACTCACAAAATGGGGCACAGAGTTAAACAGGCAATTCACAGAGGAAGAGATACAAATGGCAAACACACACCTACGAAAATGTTCATCATCCCTAATCATCAGAGAAATGCAAATTAAAACAACTATGAGATTCCACCTTACCCCAATAAGGATAGCCAACATCAAAAGGTCAAATGAAAATCAATGCTGGCGAGGATGTGGAGAAGCAGGGACACTCATTCACTGTTGGTGGGAATGCAGGATGGTACAACCACTTTGGAAAGCAATATAGAGACTCCTGAAAAAGCTGACTATAGAAATACCAACAGACCCAGTTATACCATTACTGGGCATGTGCCCTAAAACCTTCAAACCAAAAGCCAGAGAGATTTGCTCAACCATGTTTGTAGCAGCTCAATTCGTAATAGCTAAAAGCTGGAATCAACCCAGATGTCCATCATTAGAAGAATGGATAACAAAGATGTGGTATATCTACACAGTGGAATTCTACACAGCAGTAAGAAAAAATGACATAAAGAAATTTGAGGAAAAATGGTTGAACCTGGAACAGATCATTCTCAGCGAACTTACCCAATCACAGAAAAAAAATCGACACATAGTCTCACTCATCTGCAACACCTAACCTGAATCTGCCCAAGATGCCTTACATACCCAGCAAGCACCTCAGGGACTAGACAATAAGATGGATGGGAGGGTGGGGAGGGAATCAAAGGTGGAAAACAGTAATCCAGACCCAAACGGCAATGGTACCATAAAATTCTACTTCCTAAAAGACAGACCAAATGGCTGAACCTTCACTAGACCCTTACAGGAAACACCTGAACCACAAGACACTGGAGAGTGTAGGATCAAGACTGACCTAAATCTCCTACATCTTCCCTCCCTCCCTCTCCCCCTCTCCCCTCTATCTCTCTCCTCTCTAACTCTTGTATATTAGTTATCTTTCTCCTCAATTTCTTAGTGGACACTGACCTGTAACCCCCACTTCCAGCTTGGGCCTACCATCCACAATGAGCTTTTGATCAGAGAAACCTACAAGGTTTCCCAAAACAATGACAGACTTCTGTCAGAGTACTTGATGACCCACCAAAGGCCAGTGGTAAGACCCTATTGCTGAAGACTCCATACGCAGCTGACGCGTTAAATGGAAAAAAAATTCTTAATCTTACAAAATAGAGCTCCATCCCAGGTACAGGAGGTACACAGAAAACCAAATAGAAAGGACTAAAGAAGAAATCCGTATCACATTATAGTGAAAACATTAACATATAAAACAAGGTGGCTTTATTAAAAGCTTCAAAGAAAGACAGCTCATTACTTACAAAAGCAAGCCTAACAGAATTGCCTCTGGTTTTTCAATGGAAACTGTAAAATTCATTAGGGCTTAGAACATAGTATTTCAAAATTTAAAAGACCATAACTGCCAATCTGATCTGTATACCCAGAAAAATTTATCTCTTATAGTAGAAGGTGAAAGAAAAACTTTCCATTATAAAAACCAGCCCTATGAAAATACAAGGACTAAGCCAGCCCTACAGAGAATACTGCATGGAATGATCCATGCTGAAGAGGTGAACAATCATTTTCAAGAGGCCATAGGTGGGAAAAATCACTAACCAAAAGTAGAACAGACATGAAAGGATATTAAGAGCAACAAAACACCAAAATCCACAAAGTCATCACTTGACAGGGTTTAACTTGAACCTCATAGTTATAACTCTAAACATCAATGGTCTCAACTCCCCAACCAAAAGACATAGGTTAGCAGGTTGGTTTCAGAAAAATGGATCTGTCCATTTGCTGTCTACAAGAAAGTCACTGTGCCATTAAGGGTAGATAACACCTCAGGGTGAGAGGACAGAGAATGAGTTTCCAAGCAAACATAAACAAGAAACAAGCAGGTTTGACAAAATAGACTTTAAACCAAAATTAATCAGAACAGATACAGAAGGCCATTTTATACTCAACAAGGCAACAATTCAATAAGAGGATATTACAATCATAAACATACATGAATTAACCACAAGTGTACCAAAGTTTATAAAACAAAACATATTAGATATTAATCAGAAATAAATCCTGGGCTATAGAGATGGCTTAGCAGTTAAACGTTTGCCTGTGAAACCTAAGGACCCTGGTTTGAGGCTCAGTTCCCCAGGACTCACATTAGTCAGATGCACAAGGGGGCACACATGTCTGGAGTTTGTTTGCCCTGGCTGTAGGCCCTGGCGTGCCCGTTTTTTCTATCTGCCTCTTCCTTTTTCTGTCTGTTGCTCTCAAATAAATAAATAAAAAGAAACAACAACAAAAAATAAATCTTAACACAAAATAGTAGGTGACTTTAATACCCTACTATCATTAATAGACTGATTATCTAAACAGAAAATAAAAAGAAATAATGGAGCTAAAAATATCAGAGATCAAATAACTGTAAAACATACATTCTTTTCCATAGCTCATGGAACATTCTCTAAAATAGATCATATATTAGGACAAACAAAAGGTCTCCACAAATTCAGGAAAATAAACATAACTCCCTATATTATATAAGGCTATAATGCAATAAGCTAGAAATTAACAAGAGAAACAACAGAAAATTCACCAATTCCTGGAGACTAACAGCACACTATTAAACAATCAATGGGTTGTTGAAGAAATCAAAAAGGAAATAAAAAAATAAGAACTGGATAACAATGAAAACACAATATAACAATACCTATGGGACACAATGAAGACAGTCCTAAGAGTGCAGTTTATAGCACTTACATTTCTACATTGCAAAAATAGAGAGATCTCAAATAATCAACTTAACTATCCATCTGAAAGCTTTGGAAAAACAGGAACAATCCAAATCCAAAACTACCAGACAGAAAGAAATAATAAAGACCAGAACAGAAATCTGGGAATTGGAAATGAAGAAAAGAAGTTAGAAACTAGATGACTCAAAGAGCTGACTCATGAAAACAAATAAACAGGATTAATAAGCCCCTAGTCAAACTGATCAAAAGAAATAGAGAAGACACTAATCAATAAGATTAGCTATGAAAAAGGAGATGTCACAACAGATACTAGTGAAAATTGGGAGAATCATCAGGACATATTTCAGAATCCTGTATTCCACAAAATTGAAAAATCTGGATGAAATCCTTGACTCATCCCACAAACCAAAATTAAACCCAGAAGAGATAAATTACCTGAATATGACAACTTATGAAATCGAAAAAATAATGAAAAGCCTCCCCCCCAAAAAATGTCCAGGCCCAGATACATTCACTGCTGAATTTTACCAAACAGTCATTGAAGAACTAAAATCAATTTTTTCTCAAGTTATGTCACTGTTGTTGTCAGTTCTCATGGCTGGTAGAAATCACCCAACCCAGAGCAGCCTGTGGGGGGTGTGGGGAAGATGTTTACTTTTGGCTTACAGGCTCCAGAGGAAAGCTCCATGATGGCAGGGGAAAACAATGGCATGAGAAGAGGGTGGACATCACCCCCTGACCAACATCAGGTGGACAACAGGAACAGGAACGTGTGCCAAACACTAGCAAGGGGGAGCTTTCTATAAAACCCATAAGCCTGCCCCCCACAATACACTGCCTCTTGGAGGTACTAGTTACCAAATCCCCATCAGCTGGGAGCCTAGCATTCAGGAAACCCAAGTTTGTGGGGGACACCTGAATCGAACCACCACATTCTGCCCCTGGGCCCCATAAGCTGATAACCATATATGACGTAAAATGCAATGCATTCATCCAACTTTAAAAGTCGCCATAGTGTATCAATTCCAATGATGCTCATACATCCCCATAATCCCAGATCTTATAACTGAGCCATAATACCAAAAAAAATAGCCTTTAAAAAACCATAATGACACAGAATAAACATTCACGCTGCAAAAGATGGCATTGGACATAGCAAAGAAATATTCAACCAATACAAGATTTAAAACAACCAGGGCAAATATCAAACTCTGTAGCTTCAAGTCCAACAACATTAGTCAGTGACAAATCTCCAAGTTTGATAATTTTAGCCAGCAAGAAGTCTCTGGTATTCCAATTCCACCTCTTTAGCTAGGCTACTCACAGTCCTGGAAAATATCATTGAGGCTGTCAGTTCTCCTTAGCAGCTCTCTCATGGTCCCAGCATCTCTACTGGGTCTCCACTGCAATCCACGTTCATCCTCATGGCTCCATGGGGTCTCCATGCAGGCATCTTGCAAACCTGCTTCACACTGCCCATGGCCATTTCCTAAACACAAGAGCACGTTGCAAACTCAATGACTCTCTCTTTCTGCATTTCTTATACTCCATAATACCAGGTAGAGTGCCAATTTATTAATCCAGGGGCAATAAAGCAGACTTTGAAGAACAGGACACTCCTTGAGCACTCAGGCCCTTTCAAAAGAGTATACATTCTTCCTGTTGCCCCAGACAGGTGAGCTGGCCCAATCTCAATAGTTATCTCTCAAGCAATTTTGCAGATGAACAGGCTGCAGTTTAGGACCAAAGATTTTTTTTTTTCTGTGCCATATCTCTCTGCTCAAACCAGTTCATTTCTATGTAAAGCAACCCTGTGCAACTTCTCAGGACCCAGGCATAACGGCAAGCCTCACAAAAATGTTAGCCCAGTCCAAGCAAAGTTCTTTCTCACTTTCATAAGCCAAACCTCACAGTCCCTAGTTCTTACTGCATTCAGGTCTTTCAACTCTGGCCAGAATAGTCCATCAAGCTGTACTTATAGCACTGCAAAGCATCTCTTAGGACAAGGTTTCAAATCCTTCCACATTCCTCTTGAAAAAAGCTCCAAAAGGCCAAAGCCACACAGTCAGGTGTCTAGCAGTAACCCCACTCCTTGGGACCACTTTACTGTTGCAGTCAGGTTTGCATTGCTGGTAGAAATCACCCAATCCAGAGCAGCTTGTGAAAAAAAAAAAAACAAACCACCCAAAACAGATTTATTTTGGTCTACAGGCTCGAGAGGGAAGCTCATGATGGCAGGGAAAATGATGGCATGAGCAGAGGGTGGACATCACCCCCTGGCCAACAGGGACAAGAGAATGTACTAAACACTAGCAAAGGGGAGCTGGCTATAACACCAATAAGCCCACCCACAACAATATATATTGCCTTCAGAGAGCATTAATTCTCCAATCTCCATCAGCTGGGAACCTAGCATTCGGTACACCTAAGTTTATGGGGGACACTGGATCAAACCACCACAGTCACACAATTGAAAAGGAGTGAAAATTCTCTGACTCCTACGAAGCCAGAATTACACCAATACCAAACCAAACTCAGGCACTATAAGAAAAGAAAATATAGAATGATATCTGATGCATACAGTTGCTAAAACAGCCATACCATTGGGAAGCCTCATCACCCAGCAGTTGTTTCCCTTTATATAACCTTACTACAAGGTTTCACAGCCTTTTCTGATTTGTTTGCTTCCTAAGCTTTGTTCCTAAGTCTCCCGAGCTTCTTTACTCCCCACAGTGGGAATATTTTAGTTCACAGAAAACTTCTATGCAATACCATAGAAATAGAAACAATACAGTGCTGGTACGAAAACAGACACATAGATCAATGGAATAGAATAGAAGATCCTGAATTAAGTTCTAGTAACTATACTACCTGATTTTTGACAAAGAGGTCAAAAGCTCACACTGGAGATAAGATAGCATTTTCAATAAACAGTGTTGGAGAACCTGGATAGCTCCTGTAGAAAAATGAGTTGAGACCTATTTCTCTCATCCTGCACAAAAATCAACTACAAATGGCCCAAAGACATCACTATAAGGCTTGAAACTCTAAACAGAAAAAGAAATAGGCAGAACACTCCAAGATATAGGAATAGGGAAAGACTTTTTTCAATAAGACGCTAGTAGCCCAGGCAGTTAAATACTCAACCATTGGGATCTCATGAAACCTAACAGCTATTGTGTGGATAAACAAACCATCAACAGACAACCTACAGAATGAGAGAAAATGTTCACCAGTTATATATCCAACAGATGTTTAATATGTAGAATATACGAAGTCAAAAGACTAATCAGTAAAAAAGCAAGTACTCACTCAAAAACATGGGGAAGGGAACTAAACATAGAGTGCTCAAGGAATAAATGCAGATGGAGAATAAACATGTAAAAAGATGTTCAACATCTTTATATATCAGGGAAATGCAATTAAAACAAACAACATTGAGATTCTATCTCACTGTAGCTAGAATGGCTATCATCAAAAAATCAAATGATAACAAAAAACACTAGTGAGGGTGTTGTCAAAAGAACCTTCATCTGCTGTTGAGAGTGCAAACTTTTAAAACCACCTTGGAAATCCATGTGGAGGCTCCTCAAAGATATGAAAATAGATCTGCCATTTGACCTAATGATACTACTCCTAGCATATGCACTAAAGACTCTATTCTTTACTAAAAAAAATAATTGCTCAGTCAGGTTTGTTGCTGCTGAATCCACAATGGCTAGGAACTGGAATCAGCCCATCAATGGATGAATGGTTAAGAAAGATGTGGTTTATATACACAATGGAATTCCATTCAGTGTTAAAGAAAAGTGAAATAATGAAGTTGCAGGAAAACGGATGGACTTGGAAATAAGTTTGGTCATACAGTGTCAGAAAGACAAATTCTTCATGTTCTGTTCCAGATGCAGTTCCTAACAAAGAGCAGCTTGTTTAATTTGAAAGTTGTAGTAAGCATCAGTAGTAATGGCAAGAAACTAGAATGAGGTGAGGAGAGAGTGGAAACAGGCAGGGATGAGGAGATGAGATATTTGACAGATGGAGGGACAGAATACAAAGTGGAAGGGTCATGGAGAGGATGAGATTAAGGATGGTGAGGGAAAAATTACAGAAAACTAATAATAGCATGAATGAGTACCATATAAACTTTTCTCCTTGGTATCTAATTAAAAGATATGTCATTTTAGTTATTTTTTTATTGACAACTTCCATAATTATAGACAAAAAATGATGGTAATCCTCATCCCTACTTTCCTCTTTGTACCTCCACTCTCCATCATATTACCACCCCTCTCAATCAGTCTCTTGTTTATTTTGATGTCATCATCTTTTCCTCCTATTATGATGGTCTCATGTAGGTAGTGTCAGGCACTGTGAGGTCATGGATCTCCAAGCTATTTTGTTTCTGAAAGGGTGTGTTGTAAGGAGTCCTACCATTCTTTTGGCTCTTAAATTTTTTCCACCACCTCTTCTGCAATGGACCCTGAACATTGAAAGGTGAGACAGAGATGCTTCAATGCTGAGCACTCCTCTGTCACTTCTTCTCAACACTGTGGTGCCTTCTGAGTCATCCCAAGGTTACCACCATCTGAAAAGAGAAGTTTTCCTAACCAAAAGTGAGAGTAGCATTCATATATGGGTATGAACTTTAAGAGAAGTACTTGCCAGGCAGTTTGGTGAATATAATATATATATTTAGCCAGACACCAACAGGCATTACACCCCTAGGGCTCATGACTTTTCCTGTCATAGGTTTTCGGTATCAGGCTTGTATTCCCTCCCATGGAGCAGACCTCCAGTACAATTGGAGAGCAGATGGTTTCCCCCATAAAAGATATGCCACTATTGTACCTGTTGGTTCATTTGGCCTGGCTTGGCCAAAATTAAGGCTTGCACTGTCCACTGTTGTTTATCTCCACTGATGACTTCTCTCTCTCCTGTGGACCTGCATGTAGCATAGCTTTTTCCAGGGTTCTGTCAGCTGGTCCACACCAAAGAAGTTTTCAGCTCAGTTCCAGCAGGATTTCTCAGTGACTTTGCAGCCCAGTCATCTGGAGTCTTCAGCAATACTGTCTATTCCTGGTGAGGAACCAAAAGCCCAGGAACAGCCTGTAATGTTTTGGGGGCCACTAGGGACATCCCTGACCAACAACTCACAGGAAGGTATTCCATCTAACTCTTTCTAAATTTTTTTTTGTTCATTTTTATTTATTTCTTTAAGAGTGACACAGAGAGAAAGAGGCAGATAGAGAGAGAGAATGGGCACACTAGGGCTTCCAGCCACTGAAAATTAACTCCAGATGTGTGTGCCCCCTTGTGCATCTGGCTAATGTGGGTCCTGGAGAATCAAGCCTTGAACTGGGGTCCTTAGGCTTCACAGCCAAGTGCTTAACTGCTGAGCCATCTCTCCAGCCCATCCATCTAACTCTTAATATGAAAGAACAGGAAATTTTTCAGGCAGAAGTACCCAGTAGGGGGCAGGGAAAACTTAACCTTAAAACAAGGAGCTCAGGCTTAAGCCGGGTGTGGTGGTGCACATCTTTAATTCCAGCACTTGGGAGGCAGAGGTAGAAGTATCACTATGAGTTTGAGGCCACCCTGAGACTACATAGTCAATTCCAGGTCAGCCTGGGCTAGAGTGAGACCTACCTTGAAAAACAAACAAACAAAAAGCCCCAACAACAAAACAACAAACCCCAATGATCTCAGGCTGGAAAATCCCAGGTCTGGAACTGGATTAGCCCCCACAGAGTGATGTTGGTCAAGGAAACCCCTCAGGTCCCCAAAACAATGTAGGCTAAGATCAGCATACAGAAGCTATGACAGCTGTGTTCCTTGGGTGTCAGGTTTTATCCCAGTTTGACAGCAAAACTTGGCAGCATTGCCTACCACGTACTAGTTTTCAAAGAATGAAAGCTACAAAATATATGAGGTCATGGAATATTATACCACATTTCCAGAGAGCCACTGAGGCTAAGCAACTTGATACAGGGTTAAAGTCACTGCAAGGAGGCCCTATCAGGCTACTGAGTCAAGCTGTGAAGGTGAAGCCCAAGTGGAAATGGAGAACTCAGGATATCAGAGACACCAGGACCTTGTGCCATCTGTCAAGAAAAGCTGCAGGCTTGGGGCAGATGCTATAGGCAGCATTTCTGGAAGTGCGGACCTATCCAAGCTTTCTGCCGTCCAGAGGGTGCTAGATATTGAGCTGCAGGATTTGGTTTTTACCTGCTGGGTTTCAGTCACTGGGGGGTGGGCCTTAGGATTTTATAGTCTAGACCAGCTTACCAGGACTTCATAGCTCACTCTTCTTGTTTACTTCTAGCTGGTGTGACAAGTTGTAACACTCAAATATCTGTTCTTGTGCTTTACCTGACATGGTGAGCCCTCTCCTTAAGTCTGTAAGCCAAAGTAAACCTTTCCTTCCATAACTTGCTTCCGATCCGTTGTATTGTTCTAGTAAGGGGATGGTAACTATTGCAGACACTGGATCCATTACTGGCCCCTTGGAGACTTCTCTTACAGGCAGTGTGGAACAAAATTATGTGGTGTTGTGTTAATTAGGTTTTTCTCATTCTTCTGCTCCCGGATCATGCCCTGGGTACTACCAACCAAGAAACTTAGAAACCCCTAGTTATACAAACATGAGACTGGTTGGTGTTGGAGATTAACATCCTATTCCTTTCCTTCTGTATCCTGCTTAGCCCAGATCACAAAATTAGGCAGAGCACTTCTCCTTAACTTAAATTCTAAGAGGAACAATGTAGAAATAATATTCTCCCTGCCTAGCAGGTTTTTTTTTTTTTTAAAGTGGACGAGTGTTATTTTGAATGTCACACAACAAAAATTGTGCTTTACATCAAAAAGAAAATGGTCAAAAAAGTATAAATCCAACAATGACCTAGTGATTTACTTTAATCATATTAGAAAATTTTGACTATGCGTGATACTCAATGTGAAAATTGTTGGTTGTAGTCAAAATCTCTCAAAGAGGTGGATGACATTTCAAATGATATAAATGTTGTGGAAAACAATTTTTCAATATAGGTGTTCAAATATTGTCATTTCCTTTTGTTTAGCACTTCCATGTCTGGGAATGAATGCAAAATAATCAGGGGCTGGAGATTTGGCATTGTGGTTAAAGCACTTGCTTGTGAAACCTAAAGACCCAGGTTTGATTCTCCAGTCCACATGTAAGCCACATGCACAAAGTGGCCCATGTTTGTGGAGTTCATTTGCAGTGGCTTGGTGTCCTGGCACACTCATCCTCTCTTTCTCCCTCACTCTCTCTCTCTCCCACATGGTCTCTCTCTTCTCTCAAATAAATAAAAAATATTAAAAAATAAACAGAAAGTCTTATGGAAAGTTTTGTATGCAATGATGGCCATTACATATTTGTTTACAAAGTTTTTGGGAAAAACAATCTAAATGCTCAACAATGAATTGTTCAATACACCAGGGCCTAATTATGGAATGCAATATCATTTTTAAAGAGATAGTTTTTTGAATTTTAAATCTAAACTTGATATAATAATTAAAATTTTCCATGAAAGGCTGATAAATAGTACAAACTCATAAAAAATATATGTATGCCTCATGATTTATCTTACAAACTCATGTAAAAACTATATGTATACCTCATGATTTATCTTGATGCAGGATTCAAACATTCCCATACCCTCATGTTTTTACATCTGCTATGATTTCACCCACTTTCCCACCTGGTGAATTGTTATTTTTTCCTTCAAAATGCAATGTAAACACTATGCCTTTTGTGGCATTTTTCTTGGAAAGGTGATGCCTGAGAAGAGTGCATAATTCTTCCCTGAGGAATAGCCCACATGTTCACCTCAGAATTTACACTTGCCTCTTCTTTACCAATGTTTTGCCCTCTGACCCCACTATCTTCTATTGACACCAGAGTTGTGATTATTTGAATTAGATGTCTCTCATGAATTCATGTGTTATGTTTGGTCCCCAGCTAATGTCAATTTGGAAGGCTGGACCTTGCTGGAGAAGTTGTGTTAATGGGGGTAGGCTTAGGGATGTTATAGACATCTCTCCTTTGCCAAAGTTCAGCTTACTCTCTGAGTGCTGCTTTCTACCTGCTGAGGCAGAGGTGATACTCAGCCTCTGCTCATGCCATGCTTTTCCTGCCATCATGAAGCTACTCCTTGAATATAATAAAAACCTATCCTGGGCTGGAGAGATGGCTTAGTGGTTAAGGCACTTGCTGGCAAAGCCAAAGAAACTTGGTTTGATTTCCCCAGGACCCACGTAAGCCAGATGCACAAGGTGGCACACGCGTCTGGAGTTTGTTTGCAGTGGCTGAAAGGCCCTAACGTGCCCATTCTCTCTCTCTCGCTCTCTTTCCTTCTCTCTTTCTCTCTGTTTGTCTTCTTTCAAATAAATAAATTCATATATATATATATGATTTTTAAAAAATCTTTCCTTCCATGAGCAGATTTTTGTTTGGTGTTTTGTCCCAGCTATGTGAAGGTAACTACAATTGTCTAAGGTGAGGGCATTTGCCATTTTGCACCTCTGCTGACTAGTTAGCCACAGGGAACAGAATCTTGGTGGTCTGAACCTGACTCTGCTGGATACATAAGATTTTGCAAAAACCTGTGTAGTCTAGAATTTGGTGCTTCATAACTGAGATGTTGACACACATTATAAAATGTGGAATTGTGCCATTTTTACTGTGTCAGCTATTGGGTGGATTCCATGAATAAAATCAGCCAAGCTATAAAAATATATGTTATTGTCTCTAGAAACCATAAGGGAGCCATGGAAATAACTCCCAGTTACTAACACAAACTACAGCAGGGCCCAGCTGCCTCAGGCACTTGAAATCACAACATGGTGTGACAAATGAAAAGAAGGTAAGTCCTTATCCTGTTCTTAGATGTCTACTCAACAAATGAGCAATGCTGTCAGTACAGTCCCCACACTTGCTCTCTGTGAATTCTTGTCCTCATTAAGGACTTCCTTCTGCCCAGAACCCCCCTTCCCTTTTTAGTTACTATGCTGTCTTTGTTATTGTTATCCTTTTGTCAATAATTAGCTACCCACAGTACCAAAGTTACTCTAATGCTTAGAAGGTTTCCTGATGAATGGATGGCTTTTAGATAAGCTTACCTCTGCTTTTCTGGATCTCTGTCCTTGGGTAGAATACTTAACACCCTTGGAAGCCAGATGGAAAACTTACAAAGGGTTACCAAGGGCAACAATGATAATAATATCTAGTAAATAATCTGTGAGGCTTGCAGGAGAAATTTCATGTAATATTTTTTGCACATATCACTTACATGGCAAGTGGTCAAAATATGCTTGCTATGGTAATTAGCTTTGCTGTGGTTGTTACTATTATCATTGTCATTATTTTTTAACTACATGGAGCTAGGAACCCCTCTACCCTATAGCAAGGTAGCACCAATGTTGGAAGTAGAAAAAGAAAGAAATATCTTTGGAGTGACCCACGGTGGAGGAATTGTCCACAGGAGTTTTTCAAGATTGAATCTGATAGCATGTCTGAAAATAAGCCAGTGTTGTCTCCCCATTGCCACTTGGGGGAAGTAAATATTATTTGCAATGCCATGCATGGTATCATGGTCTTAGGTAGTAACCCTCTGCTGACATTCTTCACTGAGCTAGAAAAAAAATCCAGAAATTCTTATGGAACCACAAAAGACCATGAATAGCCAAATAACTCCTGAAGAGAAAGAACACAGAACCAAATAAAGCAATAGTAATAAAGACAGCATGATACTGGCACCAAAACAGAATGGAGCATCACGAAGTAAATCCATACTGCTTTTCTCAATGGTGAAAGATTAGATGTGCAAAGCAGAGGGCTGGCTTAGTGTTTAAGATGTTTGCCTGCAAAGCCAAAGGACCTAGGTTTGATTCTCCAGACCCATGTTAGCCAGATGTACAAGGTGGCACATGCATTTGGAGTTCATTTGCAGTGGCTGGAGGCCCTGGCACACCCATTTTTTCTCACTTTCTCTCTCTCCCTCTTTCTCTCTGTCAAATAAATAAATAAATAAAAATAAAATATTTACAAAAAGAATGTCAGCAGTATTTTGGTGGGAATTATATTGAAGCTGAAGATTATTTTAGTAGGATAGTCAATTTCATAGTTAATGTTGTCAATCCAGGAACATGAAAGGTCTTTCTATTGTGTAGTGTTCTCTTTGATTTCTTTTAATTTTTTAGTGTTTTCATTGTATGTATATTTTACATTTTGGGTTAGTTTTATTACTAGATATGTAATTATTATATTAACAATTATGAGTAGGATACATATTCCATGATTTCCTTCCCTGCAAGTTTATGTTCTGCCACTTTATTGAAATTATTTATTCAATATAGTAGGGGTTTGTAGATTAATTACAGAATCATGTCCTCTGCAAAAAAGAATAACTTGATTTTTTCTTTCCCTATTTTTCTTCCTTTTGCATCTTCTCATCTTACTGCTCTTGCTAGGATTTTGAGCACAATATTGAAAGAGGTAATGAGAGGGGACAACCTTGTCTAATTCCTGTTTTTGAGGAATTGTTTCAGTTTCTTTTCCATTTTATATAATGGAGACCCTGGGTTTAAGTATATGGACTCATTATTTGTTTTGAGCTATGTCCCATCTATTCCAACTCTTTCCATGACTTGTCATGGAGTCATGTTAGACTTTGTCCAATGCCTTTTCTGAAACAATTGACAGTACCTTGTCATTTTTACCTTTAAGTTTATTTATGTGTTGTATTTCACTTACTTATACATATACATTGAACTTCCTCACAGTGATCCCCACTAGGTCATGAAGGATAATCTTTTTAATGTGTTCTTGAATTCAGTTTGTAAAAATATTGTTGAAAGTTTATGCGTCTATGTTTATCAGGGAAAGTGGTCTGTAGTTTTCCTTTTTGGTTGTGTGTTTATCCAGTTTAGGGAGAAGGTAATACTGACTTTGTAGAATGAATCTGGAAGTGATTCTTCCCTTTCATATTGTGGAACATCTTGAGAAAAGTTGGCACCAGATTATCCTTAAAAGTTTCATAGAATTCCATGGTGAATCCAGCTAGTACAGGGCTTTTCTTCATGAGGAAGGTTTTATCACTTCAATTTCATTGCTTGTAATGGATCTCTTTAAGTGGTTGATGCCCTCCACTGTTAACTTTGGGAGGTTATATGTGCTTAGAAATTTGTCTGTTACATCTAGATTTTCCTGGGTTTTTGGGAGTATAAATTATTTTTGTAATATAAAGTAATATAATATAAATATCATTTTAAATAAATAGAAGGTATTCAAAGAATTATCTAATGATACTTTGGTTTTCACTGGCTTCATAATGGCACCCTTTTTGTCTGTAATTATGTTAATGTGGGTCTTCTCTCTCCCTTTTTGTTATTTTGGTTAATATTGCCTCAAGTTTGTTGATGTTTTGTTTTCTGGTCAATTATATGATCACTTTTGGAGATGGTTCCATGAGCCACTGAGAATATGCATTCGCCTTTTGTTGTGTGGTATACTCTGTCCATATCTGTTGGGTCCAGTTGATCAATGCTGTTGGTTTAGTCATGAAGTTTTCTTGCTTTGGTGATTTCTAGTCCAGATGACCTAACTAAGTGAGAGGTATTGAAGTCTCCCACTATTATTCTGTCTGGATTTGTGTGTTTGTGCTATGAAGTTAGTAGCTGTAACAGTTGGTGCTTAAATGGTTACAACTATTGTAACTTATTAATGGATTCTTCTCTTTTAGTAAATGAAAAGTCCTTTTTGGTCTTCGGATTACCTTCATTTTATAGTCTACTTTCATATAAGGATAGCCCCTCTTGTGTGTTTGTAGCTTCCACTTGCTTGGTAGTTTTTTCCCCATCCATTTCTATTCAGTTTATGAACATCTTTGTTTGCTATATGAGCTTCTTGGAGGCAACAAATAGTTGGAACTTGTTTGCTAACCCAGTAATTTTGTCTGTATCTTTTTATTGGTGAATTAGTTGATTTTACATTTAAGGTTGTTATAGAAAGATGCTTTCTGTTCCCTAATGTTTTGTTAGGTGATGCCTGGGTTGGCTGGAGTATTGTCATTTCTTTTCCTCTTCCACCCAGAGTATGCTGATATATTATGTTAGGCGTAGTTGATTCTTTCCCAGCGTTTTTAGTTGTTCATCTGTTTCTTTCATGGAATGTATCCTATCTTGTAATCTCACAGATGGGGCTGTGATTGTTCTTCTCTCTAAAGTACTCCTTTCAGGATTATTTGTAGAGATGGCTTGATTAACATAAATTGCCTTAGTTTGTGTTTGTCTTGGAATCTCCTTAATTCTCCATCTATTTTGAGCATATTCCCAATTGTTAGTTGTTTACCTTCAGAGCTTAGGATATGTGATTCCAGTCTTTTCTGTCTTTAGTATTGTTGATAAAAGGTTGAAAATGTTTAGAGTTATGGGTAACTTTTGTATTGATTGGAAATAGTCATTGGTTTAAAATTCAGAATCTAATCTTTATTGTATTATTGAAAAGTCTTTGTTTTATATTCCTGAAACAATATAGAAATCCCTTTCCAATTACATATTGCAAAACATATTGCAATTAGGGATGCCTTGTATCTAGTGTTCCATTAATCTCTTGTAATTATACGGTGAAGGAAATGATCTTAATTTGGTATGAGAACCATTGACCTAACAGTCATAAACTGAACAAGTAACACCATAGCATACTCTGTCAGCTAGATCAAACCCATTCTTTATAATATTGTTTAAATAATCTTTGCTGCTGTGGGGTCAGAATGGTAGTGAAGAGGAATGATCTTGGGCTGGACAGTCATGGTGGTTAAGGAATTGCCTGTAAAACCTATAGATTCAGGTTGGATTCTCCAGATCCCACATAAGCCAGGTGCACATGGTGGTACATGCCTGCTTTCTTTCATAAATAAAACATAAAATACATGAGAAAGAGGAATGACATTTACTCACTGTCTGAATTGACTTTAGAGACACTTTAGAGAAACAAACCATTAGATTTTATTTTTCATTTAACTCATAGCCTAAAGTGCCATTGAAATAATTGTTTTCTGCATTTTTAAGATTTTGCTACACAAATGCTATGTGCATGAAACCTCAGAACAAGGGTACACATTCCTCTATTGTCAGCATTCAGAATGAAGAAGGAGAATCACAAATTCCAGGCCAGCCATAGTGAGACTCGGACTTAAAAATAATTGCAACTGCAAAATAAACAAAAACAGATCTCAGATGGCATTAAAGATATGAGAAGCACTTTGATGGAAAAGGGGGAAGTAAAATGAACATTTACAAACTACATATGGTAATAATAGTGTTCCTAAACAATGAAAAGGATAAGCATGGAATCTGATTTTATTTATTTTTAGTTGTTTCTCAATTCTGCTAAGATTTAGAACTGATATATTATTTTTCCAATGAAATCTATGAATTTTTAATAAGCATGAATGAGATACTGTCATAGATATAATGGCGCATTAAGTTGTCAGTCACCAAATATTTATTTCCTAACATCCCCTTTCCCCACACCCAAGGGATTACATGGGTCCTGGGGAATGGAACCTGGATCCTTAGCCTTCACAGGCCAGTGTCTTAACTGCTAAGCCATATCCCTAGCCCTTCCTTATGTTTATTACTATTATTAACAACATATTTTGTATGGATACATCATGTGTTGGTACCCTCTTTTCTCTCACCCCTGCTCTTATTCTGTTGGGGATATTCTTCAGTGGGGTTGTAGGTATTCCCTATGTGGTTGTGGTTTATGTGTTTTGGGAGCAATAGTCAGTTATTTTGGAGAGGCAGAAATACCTCTGGGCATGATGTCTCAACATGTAGCTCTTAAAATATTTCCCCTCTGCCACAAAATTCCCTGAGCCATGGTGGGTGAATTTTAAGTCTACTTCAGTGATGAGCTCTTGAGACCCTCTGGATCTCTGTTTTGGTAGGTGTTGAGTATTCTCAGGGTCTGCATCCTTCACACTGGTGCTTATTTTTAGGTTCATCATGGAAGCAGCACTCCCGTTCAGCTCATCTCCCCAATTCCTCTGTGGTTTCAGCTATGGCTTGGCTGAAGTGCAAGGGGTAGTTTATCTCCTCAGTTCTCGCTACCTTCTGAAGAAGAACAGATTGTCCAATGGAGAGTGAAGTCAGCATATTTTAAATATATATATATATTTTTATATATGTATATTTTAAATATATATATATGTATTTTAAATATTTTTATTTTTTTTTTAATTTTATTTTTATTTATTTGAGAGTGACAGGCAGAGAGAGAGAGAGAGAGAGAGAGAGAGAGAGAGAGAGAGAGGGAGAGAATGGGTGTGCCAGGGCCTCCAGCCACTGCAAACGAACTCCAGATGCATATGCCCCCTGTGCATCCAGCTAACGTGGGTCCTGGGGAATCGAACCTCGAACCAGGGTCCTCAGGTTTCACAGGCAAGCGCTTAACTGCTAAACCATCACTCCAGCCCTCAGCATATTTTAAATGGGATAAAGCATTATTAATTTTGGGAGAATTTGATGCATGTAACCCCTGTTTTAGCTAAAGATTAGTGAGAGCTTGATACTAGAGAGCATAATCATTGTCTCCATAAAATTCTGACCTGGTTCCCAATTCCAGATCAATCCCTTTATACTGAGCAGACCTCTTAGCCAATCAGAAAGCTACTGGTTACCCACTGAGGTTGTGTGCCACTATTACACTGGTGTGTACATCATGTCAGGGGTTTGATTATGAGTAGCTTAGGCCTGTGGCTGCTCAGACTGTTATTGGCCACTTTCCCCCAGTAGCTCATGTAGTGCTTTATAGCATTTGGCAGGCTAACAGTCTGGGAACTGCCTTTCCTCTGAATTCTATCCAGGTCTCTCCATGCCCTGTGTCAGTAGCATATGGTGTCTTCAGCAATAGCGTCTTAGCTTTTGCCTCAGGTAGGTAATCAAGTGCTTTGACAGAATTCTGTCTTGATTTGTTGGTATCCATCCTTTGCTCATACCATTGTTTTCCCCTGCCATTGTGGTGCTTCCCCTTGAGTCTGTAAGCCAAAATAAACCCTTTCCTCCCACAGGTTGTTCTTGGTTGACATTTCCTGGCAGCAATGGGAAGCTGATTACAGAAGATACTAAAAGATCAAAGCAATGAGTCCACTCTGGTCTCTGTCCTACCTTATAGTACCAGATATGCTTTTCCTCTTTAGAGCAGGCCTTAAAATCTAATCAGAAAGCAGTTGGTTGCATCCATTATAGTTGTACCACTATTATTGCAGTGGGCATATCTTTCCTGAGACAAGCTATTCCTGACAATACTTTTGCAACAGCCTGAATTTTGCCTCCTGGAACTACTAAATACAGCCAGCATAGAGACAGCTTCTATTCAGCCCTAGCCTGATTTTTCTATGTCCTGCAGGCAAAATGTTTAGTGTCAAACCAACAAGGACTTACCATCTAGTCCTGGCATATAGTCAACAGCAGTGGCAATAGTGTTTATGTGGCCTCAGGAATCTCTCTGGCCAACAACACAAAGGGAATTAGCTTGTCCCTGAGATTTGGGTTTTCACTCAATAACGTTGTCCTCTCAGATTGTCATTTTCTACTCATGCAGGGTATCTTTGTTCAAGCTTATGCTTTTGCTATTGTTTGAGGTGCTTTTAAGACACTCAAAAAGGAAACATTATATAATAAAACCTTCTTACAGAGGATGTGTTTGATCGCTAAAGACTCACCACTGTCCACTCCAAGTAAGTGCCAATGGATCTTGGGATTCAGCAGAAAAAGGCATACAAAAATAATTAGTAAGGTCCAGTACAGCCTGGAAAGATGTTGTAACATATCAATTGTTTCCTGAAAAGAATTATGTTGGGATACAGTAGCATGGATAGAGGACACTACTCCATTTAGCATTTGATAACCCATAGTCACTTTTAATGAGCCATCCAGAACCTTCATCATGATCCACTGTCCTGGTGCTAACATATCTCTCTCTACTCTCAGTGTGCCTGATGGAAGACCTTGTTCTCACTGCTTGGCCCAGCTCCCAAGTTCTGGCAGGCTCCTGGCTAGAGTCATGGCTATTGCTTCCCACAGGCCGCACTTGGCTGTTGATACCACTTGATCTTGTTGGTTCTAAAATTACTAAGATCCAGAGACTATTATGTGTTTACTGTTTGTCTTCCTTTAATATTATATATATATATATATGTATATATATATATATATATATATATATATATATATATATATATATATTTTTTTTTTTTTTTTTGGTTTTTCGAGGTAGGGTCTCACTCTGGCTCAGGCTGACCTGGAATTCACTATGTAGTCTCAGAGTGGCCTCGAACTCTCGGCGATCCTCCTACCTCTGCCTCCCGAGTGCTGGGATTAAAAGCGTGCGCCACCGTGCCCGGCTAATTATATATTTTTTTAATTTTTTAATTAAAATGTTATTTATTCAAAATATTTTCTACCAACTCTGATTTTACATGAAATTGTCAAGGAGTGATGTTATACAGCAATAACTGATCAACCCCATACAGGATGCAATCACCTCACTATCTTACTGAGAGTGATTTACAAATTCATTTACTTCTTCACAGAAAGTTCATATTTGGCATACAGTACTTCATATAAAAATGATTTTATAAAGCTTGTCTGTATAATTCATTTAAAGATTTAGCCAATATAAAATGATACTGGCTTGAATAAAAATGGTTCAATGATTTAGTTTCTTTCTTGCAAAACTTAAAGGGATGGTTGAAAGCTGTTTTTTTTTTTTTAAATATGCACAAAGTCGTTATGAACTATGTGAAGCTAGGGGTAGCTGCAGGCTACAGTGCTTGCCTAGCATGCACATCACCCTGGATTCTATCCCCAGCACCAAGAGGAAAAGAGGACCACCTGAGATTGTACTGCATTCACACTCTTTTTTCCCTAACATATGCTGGACCCAGAGAGAGAGAGAGCAACAGAAGTGCCACAGTCATCCCGTGACTTCAACACATGCTTCTGAACTTGAAAGCTCTGAACTTTAATTCAATATCCATGATGTAGCCATTAAAAAATAGCTTTGAGGGCTGGAGAGATGGCTTAGTGGTTAAGCGCTTGCCTGTGAAGCCTAAGAACCCCGGTTCGAGGCTCGGTTCCCCAGGTCCCATTTTAGCCAGATGCACAAGGGGGCACATGCGTCTGGAGTTCATTTGCAGAGGCTGGAAGCCCTGGCATGCCCATTCTCTCTCTCCCTCTATCTGTCTATCTCTCTGTGTCTGCCGCTCTCAAAATAAATAAATAAAAAATTAAAAAAAATAGCTTTGAGAACACCTTCTCCAAGGAAACCCTTAATATTTTTAGCATTACCTAAACACTGGGAAAGAACCAGTTTCCTATTCTCTCTCTCTTTTCTTGCAGAGCTAAGGATGAGCTCACAGACTTGTGCATGCTAGTGAAGCACTCGGCCATTCCTCCAACTTATGTTTCTCTCTCTCGTTCTATTTTTATTTATTTATTTTTTAAGAGAGATTTTGCAATCAGCCACTGCAATTGAACTCCAGATGCGTGTGCCTTCTAGTGGGCATGTGAGACCGTGCACTTGCCTCACCTTTGAGCATCTGGCTAACCCGGGATCTGGAAGGTAAACATAGGTTCCTCGGTTTAGTAAACAAGCTAAGCCATCTCTCCAGCCCTCTTGCTCTGTTTTGAGGCAGGGTTTCACTCTTGTCCAGGCTGGCCTTGAACTCACAACAATCCTACCTCAGCCTCCTAAGTGCTGGGATTAAAGGCTATGGGCCACCATGCCTGGCTTCCTGTTTCTCTTTTGATGTTTTAAGAAGTCAGTCTTTTCTCAACAGTTTCTTGATAAGCAACAAACCTTCTCAAATTCATCTTCACGTTGTCAAGAACACACAGCTGATCTGGACTGTATCTGTCCCTCCCTTCTTTTTTAATCTTCATTCGGAAGACTGGCTGAAATTCTTTCATAGCAGATAACAATTTAATTTGAACTGAGGCTTTTTCAGCAACTATGAATCTCATGAGACAGACAGAGTGGAGACAGGAGTTGCCCTCTGCACTCACTGAAGGAATTCTCCATAAAGGTATCACTTTCATCACTGCTAGAAAGCTCTTCCCACTCATCATCAGAGGGTTCTTCACTGCAGCACATGTTGACAATGACTTCCAGAGCTGTCTGCTGAGCTGTCAGCAATGCTGTGGCTTCTCTCAGCTCCTTGTCTGTGGATGGAAGTAAATCAGAAATGAAAGTTTTTCTTCTGGCTTTTCTTTTAGGAGGAGTTTCTTCCATTTCATCTTCTTCAACAAAATTGCCGCCATTGGCATTCTCCAGTGCTTCCTCGGTCTCTGCAGCAGTCTTCACCCGCTGGGTTTCAGCCTCCTTCATCTGAACAACTGGTTCTGCTACATCCACCTCCAAGACTTCAGACAAGATCTTTAGTATGGCTTTAATGCTTTCTGCCTGACTCTTAGATGGAATGATATCCTTTAGGTTCCAGATTGTGCCTGCTATGAGTGCAAAATGTATTCCATGGAACTGACTGGACAAAGCAATGCAGATTCCAGTACATGCAATGCTGCAGTGCTGAAAGATTTCAGGAGTTCTGGGTTATCTTCTGTCACTGTCTGCAAACAGTATGCTACTGAGATAGCCAGGGCAACATTGCTGGGAAATCTATGTGAGTACTTTAATAGACTTTCCAAACACCCTTATTTGTTGAGTATGGATACTGCTCTACTATTGCATTCACATATATTCCACAGAACATTCACAGCCTCATTGGCTATGTTATCAATACAGTTTCTGTTCTGATCCTTTTTCTCTGGAGACATCTCATTTGAATCCAGTCCAGCACTGCACTCTCTCAGTAGTACCACCAGAGGAGTCATGATGTCCTTAATCACCATGTCATCACAAACTTCAAAACCTCCACAAGCACTGAGATTTCTTCTCCAACAGCTCCGAGGCCCGCCCATCGTCATCGTCGTCTGCAGTCCCGTTCGCCGTCGTCTCTGCCTGACAGCCGCCGGTCGGGGAGAACTGAGGTCGTTTGAAGCACTTCGTCCGGCTTTTTTAATCGTTTTATTTATTAGATACAGAGGGAGAGAGTGCACAAGAGAGAGAATAGGCACGCTATGAGCTCTAGCCACTGCAAATGAACTCCAGACACATGTGCCATGATGTGCAGCTGGCGAACGTGGGACCTGGAGAATTGAACCTGGGCCCTTAGGCTTCACATGCAAGCACCTTAACCGCTAAGCCATCTCTCCAGCCCATATTAATTATATTTTTAAGAGAGAGCGAGACAAAGAGAGAGAGAGAATGGATGCTCCAGGGCCTTTCAGTGACTGTGAACGAACTTCAGATGTGTGTGCCTCCTACTGGCACATGTGGGACATTGTGTGCTTATGTCACTGTGCCTCTGGCTACAGGGGACCTAGAGATTTGAACATGGGTTCTTAGGCTTCACAGGCAAACCACTAAGCAGTTTCTCCCAGCCCTTATCTTTCTTTTATAAAGATTGTGGTACTAATTGTGGATATCCTGCCCATGTTATACATGCCCAAGTATACATTGGGTTTATGCAGAACAGAGTTTGTGTTTTATAGGTCAGAGATCATGGTGGTGGTTTGAAGGCAAAATGTTCCCCACAGCCTCATATGTTTTGAATACTTGGTCCCGAGCTGATAACGATTTGGAAAACTTGTGGGGTTTTGGGGGAGATGGAGATTTGCTGGAGGAGATGTTCTGCTGCTGGTGGTGGGGGTTTTATAATTTAGCCCAGTAAGCATTTGGCTAGCTCACTCTTCCTACTTCCATCCTATTGATGTGGAGATGTGGCCCTGCACTTCCTGCTTGGGTCTTCTATGCTTTCCCCTCCACGAGGAAACTTCCCCTTAAGATTGGAAGCTGAAATAAATCCTTTTCTACTATAAGCTACTTCTGGTTGGGTGTATTGCCCCAGCAATAAGAAGGTAACTGATACAGTCACTGATTTAAAAATAAGTTGTGCCCATTCCAGATGTGGCATAGGGTCACAGATGTTGACTCTGATACTATGGTTTTAGAGGAGTAGTGAGGTGAATATATGTTTTGTTTTTATGTGGAAAGATAGGAAATATATGAGAGTAAAATGATTTTGATAAAATTGCTATATAAACATCCATTCTACTATACTACCTCAATAGGAAGAGAATAGCTCACTTTCTATTCACATGGTACTTGACTCTATAACTTAAGGAGATGTTGAAAATTGTGATGCAAAGTGAACTTAATATGCACTTGCATGACTGGGCTTATTCTTTTGCACTTTTGCCATTGCCCTAGAAAGTCCTGCTTGGATATATGCTGTCTAGCCTGGCCTCTAGTGTAAGATGCATGAAACAAGCTATCTCAACACACAGACCTGTAGCTGTCTTTACCCAAGGTGCAGCTGTGTGAGAAAGTACTAAAGTCACTATTATGCAAATGAAAAATTTAATTTATGTATTTTATAGCATAAACTGATTTTCAGCTTGCCTTGAGAAGAGAAAATGGCAATATTATGGTGTATGGGTGCTGGACAAGTGAATTTAGAGAATTAGATGACCATGAATGAGTTTGCAAAGGAGTCTGGGGCCTTCTAAAGCCAATAACTTGTACTTTTTCACTGACTGGTTTTGGAAAACTTTTATTCTATCTCATGGATCTTTATTTGTGGATTCTTAAATTAAATCCTAAGTGTTCCTTGTTTGTCTGTAGCATTTAAAGTGTTGGCATCTAAAACTCCTGAGAATGGTGAGCAAGAGTGGAGTAGGGCTTGCTTAGAGAGCACCGACTTAGCAGTTGATCACATTTTGCAGAATACCAGCCACAAGCTTGGAAAACTACCACACATAATTCACCATATGGCACATCTGACTTCGTTAAGGGAACTATTGTATTTGAAAAATCAAAAACACTCGCTAATTTCTCAAATTTCTTTTTTCTCATCCTGTCATGGTTTCCATGACTACATTTCACAGTCCCATATTACATTTTAGATGTAAACAATTTCTACAGAAAAACACTATGGAGAGTTCTCAGAGAGATGATAGTAATAGAGATATTTAACCAAATATCTAATGATATATATGTGTGTGTGTGTGTGTGTGTGTGTGTGTATATGTGTATATATACATATATATAAATATATACTAATTTTCACAACTTCTGTCAGGTTGGGTATAACACAAATGAGAAATGCATTTCAAAAATATTTTGAGCTGGAGAGATGGCTTAGTGGTTAAATGCTTGCCTGTGAAGCCTAAGGACCCCTGTTTGAGGCTTGATTCCCCAGCACCCAAATAGCCAGATGCACATGGGGGCGCATGTGTCTGGAGTTCATTGGTGTGCCCATTCTCTCTCTCTCTCTCTCTCTCTCTCTCTCTCTCTCTCTGCCTCTGTCTCTTTCTGTCTGTCACTCTCAAATAAATAAATAAAAATAAACAAATTTTTAAAAAATATTTTATTTATTTACTTGAGAGAGAGAGAGAGAAAGAGAAAGAGAGAGGGAGGGAGAGAGAGAGAAAGAGAAGGAGAAAGAGGGAGGGAGAGAGGGAGGGAGAGAGGGAGAGAGAGAGAGAGAGCGTGAGTGCATGCTAGGGCCTCCAGTCACTGCAAATAAACTCCAGGCACATGTGCTACCTTGTGCATCTGGCTTTATGTGGGTACTGGGTAATCAAACCTGTGTCCTTTGGCTTTGCTGGCAAGTGCCTTAATAACTAAGCCACCCCCCCAGCCAAAGAAATGCATTTTAAGAGAATGTTTGCTCAAGATTTTAAGCTGGGTCCTGTGATAGATTATAGCTAGTAGATATAAAACTTCAAATATTTGATAATTATTAGTGAGAACAAATTCATGTATATCAAATTGCATTCTGAGATATCTAAACAACCCTTAAATATTTTGTTTCCTTTCTTGTTATGTGATTGTCCTTTATAGTTATTTTATAGTATATTCTGTGTTCTATACTATTATATGGGAGAAAGGACAACCATATGCATTTTTGCATTATGAATTTATTAGGTTGAAATTACTCACATAATTCTTTATTTTAGGAAAGTATAAGTAAATTTAATTTTATTCCTATTACATAAAACCTTCTTTAGAAGTGGTCTTTTTTATTGTACTTTTCACTTTATTGAAGGCCTTATGTTGTTTTCAGTTGCATAAATACTGTGTAGCTAGCCCACAAGTTATTTTTAGATTTAACTTGAATATTATTAAAAATAGGGAATTCTGAATTCAAATCCAGGGGACACCACTGTTGTGTATTATAAATTCTGGCACAAAGGCATTATAGAGTTGTTACTAGATAAGTAATCTCCAAATGTGTCTCATGTTACAATTATATACTTCATCTTAAAAACATGATGTTAGCTGGGCATGGGGATGCACGCCTTTAATCCCAGCACCCAGTATGCAGAAGTAGGAGGATTGCTGTGAGTTTGAGGCCATCCTGAGACTCCATTGAATTCCAGGTAAGTCTGGGCTAGAGTGAGACCCTACCTCAAAAAACACAAAAAAGAAAGAAAAAATGATGTTGCTTCAATAGAATTACTAGTTGACAGGTATGTTTTATGTCAATAGGAATTACATGTTTTCACCTTTGTATTTTAATGTTTAATACCTTTTCCTAGTTAGAAATTGGCCCAAGATTAGCAATGTAATCCCTATTATAGGCAAAGAAAAGATTTCTATGTTTTTATTGAAATCTTTAAGATTCAACAAGTGGGTAGATCAAAAGTTAAGTGAAGTTGACTGTGGTGGCACATGCCTTTAATACCAGCACTCAGGAGGCAGAGATAGGAGGATTTCTGTGAGTACATGACACCCTGAGACTACATCGTCAATTCCTAGATCAACAAGACCCTACCTCGCAAAACAAAACAGAACAACAACAACAATAACGAAAAGTTCAGTGATATCAAGTTAAATGATATGACACAGGTCACATTAGAATCTAGTATGGTATCTTAAGTAAAAGCCTATGCCTTTGTTTTCTACTCCTCACCTACATGGGACAATGGAGTGGTGTGATAAAAAGTGAGTCTTATTGCATTTCTATTTTATGTTCCCTTCAACAATGGAAGAAAAACAATTTCTCTTCAAAGTTTTGGGTGAGGGTTGGAGGATGATACAAATGGTAGTGTCATGATTCTTGTAGGATTTGCCCCATTCTTTTTCTTCTCTGTATAACTAGAGACTACTCAGTTTATATGCACATAATAGCCATTCTTCTATGTTGGAACACAGTAGGAATTGTGTGATAGGAGGGTATAGGCCATATTGGAATGCCTATCTATGATGAGAGGAGGATTTTACAAAAGGCATGCCTCTTTTGTTGCTATTTCTGGCATGCATGCATAAGTGTATGAGGAAATTTATTAACTATACACATTAAGTGAGATCCACAAGAAAATTCATCATTCCAAACTCGAGTGCAAAATTTTGCTTGGATTAATAAACAAAAATATTATGTTCAAGTTGGGGAATAGGGCTAGGACTACAGTCAAAAAAGATAGAATAAGGAAGGGCCTGAAAAGGGAGCATAAGAATATAGCCCAATGGAAATATGTCTAATATGCAATGTGCTCATATAGTAATTTCTGTTAAAAAGGTAAAAAAGTAAAATCAACTTTTTCATAAATCTGGATAGTAAGAAAACACTTCCCTCAACCTTCAAATTTGAGAATTAATTAAGAAACCTAGCTTTTCCCTTTCTTTAGAAAATGTGATATTTGTGATATTGCCCTCCTCATATTTGCTGGTAATCATAGCTTACTTGATGTGGACAGCACTTTCCTCAGGGACAATTGTTTAACACTGTGGATGCCTGAGATACTACCAAACAGCTGAAAGCTAGTAGGCTAATCAAAAGGCTTTTTAATGCAAAAAAAAAAATTCTGTGAGATGAGATGTCTACAAGGAACTTTGAAAAGCCATATGGTTTCTTGAAAACTAATTGTCATTGCACATAAGTAAGGTTGTGCACAGGTTGAGGGAAAGCAAGCATGCTCAAGAAAGACCAGGAACATCTCACCTCTATACACTACCTTTGGCAAACTTCTAGAGAACCCTATATAAACAAGAAGTAAAGGTGAGGGCAGAGTTATAAATTCTGTGAATATGTGCTGAATACATTCCCTAATCCTGCACTGAGCATCTTGGTAAACACTGGGAGACTCAAGTGGTTCTAGACATTTAAGAAATATCTCTTCTCAATGATCACCTGACCACTGGCTAAACAGACACTGTAGTGATTACAAATGAGAAAGAATAAAGACTGAAGAAAAGTTACCAAGACAACTATTGATAAATATCTAAAAAAGAACTTGCAGAGGGAGTAGAATATAATTTACAGAGAGTGTTCATTTAAATAAATGTTCTGGTTTTGACCCCCCAAAATGAGGCATTGATAAAAACAAGATCTTGTTGATACAATAAAATAAATCAATAAAAATTATTCCTAAGGAAGTTTAAATGTTGAAGTCTAATATATAATAGACAAAGATTATAAAGTTTTAAAATGTATAACAAAGAAAGAAAGAAATGTATAAAGAGGTAAAACCAGTGAGAACCATGGACCACCAAACAACAAACATGAATAAGGAGGAAAATTTATAAAACTGTATAGAAAAATAATAACATAAATGAAAACTTCACTAGAAGTTCTCAAAGGCAAATTTGAGGAGGAAGAAATCAGTTAAGAACCAGAAAATAGGCTAATTGATGTTCTCCTGGTCTTTAATGACAGAAATAATCCAGCTAGAAGCAGTGGGAGTGAATGACCATGGTACTGCCAGTCATGATTTTTATGATTAGCAAAATTATCCTTCAAAAATGGCATCAAATGCAGGGCGTGGTGGCACACACCTTTAATCCCAGAACTAAGGAGCCAGTGGTAGGAGGATCGCCCTGAGTTCAAGGCCATGCTGAGACTACACAGTGAATTCCACATCAGCCTGAACTAGAGTGTGACCCTACCTCAAAAAAGAAAAAACAAAACAAAAAAAATGGCATCAAAGATAAAGAAATTTCAGAAAGAAACTGAGAAATTTATTGTTAGAAAATCTGCTCTACTGGATGTCATGAAAGAAATTCTGCGTAAAAATAAAGGATTCTAAACAATACATAAATCAAATCAATGTTAATAAAGAACACCAGTACAGGTAGCCACACAGGCATATATAAAGGACTCTGTGTAAGTGTGTTTTCCTCCTGCCTTATTAAAAGATCATTGCAGTCAGACATGGGTAGGCCACCCAGAGTCAAGAGGACCAAGCATACGTGGCTGAGGCGGGTTTCCAGGAGGCTCATTTAAGTTCCCCATGCCCTACAAGCCAGATACATGCAAGCCCCTTGTAGAAGTCCCAGTTCTGGTTCATTGAGCTTGCAGTAGATTCCTCCACTCTCTTCCACACTCAGACAAATATCTGTTATGGTGGCAGTCCTGACCACAGGGCACCCTGTGTTTCCACTGGAGCTTCAAGAGAAAGGGTTTATCTCCAAATGGATAAACTTCAATGCAAAACAAGTAACAAGAAAGCAAAACAGGCTAATCCCACCAAGAATGCCTAGATCCATAGTCAAAGCCTCCAGTGAGAACTGCATTGAGGAAATTCCAGACAAAGAATTCTGAAACATGATTTGAAGAGTAACTCAGTGGAAATAAAAAATGACACAACTCAACTAAAAATAGCTTTCCAGAAAGCTGAGATCTCTTGAAAGAAAATGACAAGAGGCTAAAAGTGAGAAATGTCCTTGAGCCTGTAAAGATAAATTTAGTTCTTCCTTATCTCTATTTCTATAAAGAAGTCCTCACAACCTCCACCTTGATACATGCCAGAAATATGGGAAGAAGATTATTTCCTCCCTAGAAAGCGGATTCATCTGGTCTTTCCTATTTCTTCTTTCCTGGAAACATAGCACCTAGACACCTTACATGGGGGCTGTACTGACCAACTCAGCCTCCATTCAGTGAGTTCACATAAATGACCCCAATTGGAGCAATCAGGCAGATTTTCACCACTCTGGACCTTCCCACAGGGAGGTTTCTATTTTATTTTGCCTAATGAGGTTTTCCCATTGGCCCCTCCTGCTCTATAGTGGGAACTCTGCCTTTTTTTTTTCCTTCTCTTAAGCTTTATAGTGAAATCTTTCTAGATTTTGCCTTCTATGTTCTATGGGTTTCATTTGTCACATTTATAACACAAGAACCTTAAAGCCACTCAATAAGTGGAAGTTTTACATGATTGTGACCATACAGAACCTTATTTCTTGGGTTAATGTCTCATCAAGAGCTGAGAACGACTTAATCATCCCCAAACTTCAGTATCAAAGCTATACCAGTATAACATATCATTTGGAGAATGGACTAACAGAAATCAAGAAAATGGCAGAGGAAATAGATTAGGATACCAAAATCAGAGGCAAATTTAGAAAACTGTAGGGGCATAATCTGAAGGAAATGTGGGATGCCAGGCTCCTCCGGTGGACAGGTAGTGCTGAGGGAAGGACTAGGTCTACTGGTTCCTCCCTAGCGGTTAAGGAGGAAGATGAGCATATGACAACTCAGAAATCTCTCCTAGTCACCGGAGAAAAAACACACAGAGTTGAGAGTCTCGTGGAAGCAGAAACTCACAGAAAAAACTTGCTTTATTGCTATGAGCTGTTGCCTATATCATACTGGGGATGAAGGCGGGGATTTTAGGATGGGGTGGAGAGGTAAGGGCCAATAGTAAACTGTAACTATTGAAATGGTAATTTCAACTCCTGCGCAGAAGTAGCAGGCCAGAAGCCATTAGGCATCTTGCTGAGTCCTAGCTGGCCAAAGACAGGTTGCCAAACTTTAGCTAGGCTCAGAAAGTCTACTAGGCCTCATGCATGGGCCTTTCAGGACCAAACATCTCCCCCTTCTGTTTTTGTAAGTGCATTAGTCACCATGGCCCCTGTCTTAAGTTGTCCCCCTCTGGGGATCTTACCTGTCATTGGGTACCATGTGTTTAGCTTGCTGAGAACCCACTCCATGGCCTGTCTTAGGTTGTCCCCCTCTGGGAATCTTACCAGTCATTGGTCACATGGAGGGCAGGGGAGGTGGCAGTGGGTCATCTGAGGAACTTAATTCCTGAGTTGCCAGCCTGTGATAATGTATCTCGACCTGATGAAGTTTTATTGCCTCTAGCCGCAGGTGAATAAATTGTCTAATTTTGTTAATTACACAAGGCCAGACAGTGAGGATAAGGAGGGGAGAAAGGAGGGGGAGGGGTCCAGGTAGAGGGAGAAGGTAGGGTAAGAAGTCATGTAAGCCTGTCCACAGCAGGCAGTCCTGGAGGTCCTGTTGTCTCCTCTCCAAGACTTCCTGTAGTCTCTTAACCTTATCCTGGATGATTCCTGATTTATTGGTGTATAAACAGCACTTTTCCTGTAAAAACAAACATATACCTCCCTTTTCGGCCCTTAGTAGGTCTAGTCCTCTCCTGTTTTGTAGGACTACCTCAGCCAAGGAATCTAGCTGTGGTTGGAAATAGGTCTCCCTCTGCTATAATCTAAAGAAGTCATAGGGAGGGCCTCATTTCCAGGGATGATATCTACATCTGGGATTAAGGTGGCTGGGGCACAAAGGCCCGTCCAGTTGGTGGGCAGAAATTTATAGGCCATCCAGCCTCCACAAACATAAGCCATTTCAGAAGGCAGGCAGTGTTGAGCACTGGGCTCAGTTGTGTTAAAAGTACAGAAGGAAGAATGAATGTATCCCACATCTATACTGAAATTATTAGGGGAAGGCGGGGCCCAAATACCCAGAGGAAACATTGGGAAAAGTTGGATGGGGATGGGGAAGGTGGCTAAGCAAGTTTTTAAGGTCATATGGGAAATTGTACTGCAAGCAGCCGGAGAGACCCAGATTGGAGGCAAAGCCAGAAATCCTCCGCAAGGGAGGGAGCTATTTAGTTTAGCAGGGTGAAGAACTCTGGGGTGGGACACACCCCACAGAAGTGATTGTCAGTGTCCCCTTGTTGGGACAAATATTTTAGGTCTCTGGCTGGTACCCAAATGGGGCTTTTTTCTTTTTACAAAGTTTTCCCATGGACAAAAATTCCATGAGCTTTACATAAGTTTCTATCAAAAAACTCCTTTTTTGTTACAGAGTTTTTTGTACTTTAATTACTTCTCAGTACACAGGTTGGAAACAAACAAACCCTTTGATCTCAGTAATATAAGCATACGTGTTAAGGAATGGCCAGCTCTTATCAGTAATACTGAATGTGTATAATCTTGTTTACATGTAGGTGCTTAAGTCTTGCTGTCAAATGGCCCAGAGCTATGGATACAAAGCCAACCAAATGGCTTTGTACAATTACTTCCCCATTTATTTATTTAATTTTTGTGAAGTGGGCCTTTCTAGGTCTTGGTGCTGAAAGACTGTACCAGTCTTAGGTTGTCCTCTATGATATTTAGGCCTTACCCATCATTGGTACATGAATTCCATCATTCCTTCCTTGTCTTAGGTTGACCTAACTCGAGAGAATCTTACCCATCTTTGACTACCAGCCTCTGCAGGGACTTTAAGATAATGTCTCAGGAAGCTGGGGTTGGGTCTGTAGCTGTATCCCATGTACTTTTGTATGGATATCTATAATGGATCTCAAAAGGCATTTAACGAGTATGGGCAGCAGACATAGAATGAGCAAAAGACAAACACCTGTAGCAGCAAAGCTTCCTATCCAAGAAGTGAGAGAATTCCATCCAGGCAAGGCAGACTTAAAAGCAGATATAAAGTCATCAGCAGCTTTAGCTGCATCAAGAGTAAGATGATTATTTTTCAAAGACAAAATCTCTGCATGTATGTTTTAGAAGAAACATAAATCCATGAAAATATACATGACACTCTAAATGAGTTTTAACTTTTAACCCTAGTATATCGAGCGTCTAACAGGTGAAACTGTATCTAGGGTAAGGATCAAGCCCAAGGTCTTAAAGGGAAGTACAGTTTGAATTTTCTCAGTAGCTACTTTAAAGCTGTGAGTATGCAGGATAGTTAGACATTAAAAGTACACGCCTAAAGCCAAATGTCACAGCACACTTTAGGAACTCCTGCTAGGCACATTTTGTATATCTTTAGGTTGAAATCTGAAACCCACCATTACACCTTAAGAAAAACAATTGAATATATTTGGGGCCATTTATTTAAATTACCACATTCCACCTCTGGAGCCCAATAGATTTATAACCATCACACATTATAAATTGTTAGAAAAAATTTAAATATTTAGGGAAAATAATGGCTTTTTTAGTTGGTCATGTGGGGATAAGGATTCCCCCTTTTATTTTTGTAATTGAGACTTGAGAGTTTGATTATATCTTTTCTCAAAACTTTTTAAAATTTTTATTAGCATTTTCCATGATTATAAAAAAATATCCCATGGTAATTCCCTCCCTCCCCCCCACACACTTTCCCCTTTGTTGATTATAACTTTTAACGATAGCCTGGCTCCAGGGGTTGTAAGGGATGCCTGTGGAATGTGAGGTTTTCTAGGTCTGGAGAAAATCTATAAAGGCCTTGCTTATAAAGCAGGGGCCATTATCTGTTTTATTTTGATCAGGCAGCTAGAGAGTGGTGAAACATTGAAGCATATGACTAATGGCATGTTTAGATATTTTCCCAGCATGTGCTGATGCCCAGTACGCACAGGAAAATGTCAGTGAGCCCAGTCACCATAAGAGGGTGGACTTCTCCCCTGTCCCCACCTGGGTCAATCCAAGTGGGCCACATGGCAGTCTCCCAGGAGTTGGGTTGCCCACCAATTCCCAGTAGGGGAGGGTTGGGCACAGACTGCCAGGAGGGGGCCATCTATTTAAATTACCAAATTCTACCCCTGGTTCCCAATAGATTTATAACTATTATATATTATAAATTGTACTCAGTTTATTTTTAAAGATCCCCACAGTCTTGACCAATTTAAGATATTAAGATTTGTAAAATTAAACAACTTAAACATTTTTAACATATAAAGTCACAGAGTAAACATTTTTAACTGGTATAAGGTATAGCAAGGAGAGACTAAAACAATATATATTGAACCACCATAACCTAAAATTAGTCTCAGTGCCTGTAATTTGAACTTGCTTGAGGTTTTCTAGCTTAAAATCTTAAGTCTTAGCCAGGCATGGTGGTGCACTCCTTTAATCCCAGCACTCGGGAGGCAGAGGTAGGAGGATTACCATGAGTTTTAGGCCACCCTGAGGCTCCATAGGGAATTCCAGTTCAGCCTGGTCTAGAGTGAAACCCTACCTCAAAAAACCAAAACAAAAAAACAACAAATCTTAAATCTCTCAGTCCAGTATCTCTAGCTAAGCATATTAGTCTATTACAAATTTAATCTTGATTAAACTCTCTTGGCCTGGGCAGCATGTTGCAGCCAGCCCTTATGCCAGTATCCCAGTTCCAACAAACTCCACTGCAGTCTTTCTTTACTCTTAGAAAGCTTATAATCCAAGCCTTGAAGTTTAATACTGTCTGTGCTTATTATTTTTAAAGTTTTATCTGAATAGTCCATAAAATTTGGCTTACCACTCCAGAAGACACTTTTAGTTGTAAGCACCAAGTCCATGCCTATTTCTCCAAAACAAAGGTTCCAAAAGATTAACATCCACATGGTCAGGTTTATCTCAGCTCATCAGACAGCTTTAGGTTTGCTGACATAAACTTCCAGACCAGGTACAGTTATGGAGGAAGGAATATTTATTGAAGTTTACAGATACAGGGGAAGTTCCATAATGGAAGAAAATGCTGGCCTGCCTTCACAGACCCAAGGAGAGAGAGAGAGAGAGACAGAAAGAGAGAGAGAGAAAGGGAGGGCATGAGCAGAGAAACAGAAGCCTTCAGAAATATAAAAGTCATAGATGCAGCTTGTTAGGCCTTGTTCAGAAATACAAAAGCCGCCGGTGAGCCAAAAGTGAAAGTAAAGAGAAAGAGAATGAAGAGATGTTGACAAACAAGTACAGGTTATAGAAGCAAAGTTTAGCACATTGAATATGAAGACTGTCTTATAACTCATGAGGGTATGCTCACCCACACATGTACACCGATTATCTCAACAACTGCCTCTCACAGGGCACTAGTCTGTCAGACTCCCAGAGCCCCACATTGGGTGCCAGATTCCAGGTTCCTCCAGTGAGCAGGTAGTGCTGAGGGAAGGACCAGGCCTGCTGTTTCCTCCCTAGGGGTTAAGGAGGAAGATGAGCTTAAGACAACTCAGAAACCTCTCCTGGCCACTGGAGAAAAAACACACTGAGTCAGGAGTCTTGTGGAAGCAGGAACTCACAGAAAAATCTCGCTTTATTGCTATGAGCAGTTGCCTATATCATGTTGGGGACAAAGGCAGGGATTTTAGGATGGGGAAGAGGTAAGGGCCAATAGTACACTGTAACTATTGAAATGGTAATTTCAACTCCGGCGTGGAAGTAGCAGGCCAGAACCCATTAGGTGTCTTGCTGAGTCCTAGCTGGCCAGAGACAGGTTGCCAAATTTTAGCTAGGCTCAGGAAGTTCCACTAGGCCTCATGCCTGGGCCTTTCAGGACCCAACAGTGGGATACCTTAAAAAGACCAAATATTTCAATTATGGGCATAGAAGAAGGAGAAGAACTTCTGGCTAATGGCACAGAAAGTATTTTCAATAAGATTATAGAAGAGAATCTTATGAGAAAGATATATCTAGGTACAAGAAGCATAGCAAACACTAAATAAGACTGGAAAAGGAATTCTTTCCATTGCATTGTACTTAAACACTAAACATACAAAGCAAAGAGCACTAAAAGCTGCAAGAGAGAAACAATTCATCACACATAAAGATGAGCATATCACAATAATACCCACATTTTCAATGGAAATGCTACAAGCTGGAAGAGCTTGGAATGGAGTATTTTAAGCATTGCAAAACCATGACTATCAATCCAAACTGCGATCCTCAGCAACATTCTCTATCACACTTAAAGGAGACATAAAAGCTTTCATGATTAATGGCAATATAAGCACTAAGCCTATCCTACAGAGAAAACTGGATAGAATATTTTGCACTGAAGAGAAGAATAAGCATACTCAGGAGGCCGTAGGAGGGAAATGGCAAAAATCAAAACTAGAACAGTTCTTAAAGCAAGTGAAGGTCAATAAAACACCAAACTCCACAAAATTATCAACGTTACAGAGTTTAACTCATAACTTTCAATAATAATTCATTATGATCTGAACTCCCCAATCAAAAGACACAGACTACCAGACTGGATCAGAAAATAGGATCCCTCATTTTGCAATCTTCTAGATACCTAACTTACTGTCAAAGACAGACTGTACTTTTGAGAAAATGGTGGAAAATGATATTCCAAGCAAATGGAGATAGGGAACAAGCAGGCATGGCTATACTAGTAACTGACAAAATAGAATTCATGCCAAAAGTAGTCAAAAGAGATAAATATCATTTCATAGGATTAAGGGTAGAGTGTTCTAAGATAAGATCACAATCTTAAACATGTATGCATAAAACACAGGTGAATCATAATTGATAATTTATATTACATATAGTACATATAATTATATAATTTATAAAGCAATGGAAGTAAATGACACCATAGATCAAATTAACTTAACAGACATCTACAAAACAACCCATACAAACTTTCCACAATACACATTTTTTTTAGCATCTCATGAAACCTTTCCTAAAATTGATCTCATATAAGAATATAAAACAAGCCTCCGCAAATTAAAGATAATTGAAATAACTCTTGGTGTTATATCTAACAACAATGCAATAGATCTAGAAATCAACAAGAGAAACAACAGAAAATACCTGAAATCCTGGACATTGAACAACGCAATATTGAGGAATAAATGGATTATTTTTTTTTAAAAAGAAGGAAATAAAAACATATTAGAACACAATAAAAAAGAAAATGCAACATATCACAGCTGATGAGATACAATGAAGTCAGTCCTAAGAGGTAAGTTTGTAGCCCCACATGACTACATTACAAAAATAGAGAGATTGCAAATAAATTAGTGATTCATCTGAAGGCTCTAGAAAAATAAGAAAAGTTCAAACCCGAAAGTACCTGATGGAAAGAAATAATCAATATCAGGGCAGAGTTTAGTGAATTAGAAATGAAGAAAACAATTAAACTTTGTTTTGTAACAGAAGAGTTGTTTCTTTGAAAAGATAAACAATATTGATTAGCTCCTCTTCAAATAAACAAAAAGAAAAGACCTTAATTAACTATGGTAGAGATGAAAGAGGAGATATTAAAACAGATACCAATGACATTGAGAGAATCATAATGGCATATCTCAAACAACTATATTTTACCCAACTTGAAAACTTAGAAGAAATTAATTCATTGGTTCATATGATTTATCAAACTTAAACCCAGAAGAGATAAGCACTTTAAATAGAGGTATAACTAAGAATGAGATTGATGCAATGATTTAAAATTTCCCAATCATAAAATATCCCAGCCCAGATGGATTCACTGTTGAATTCTATCAGACCTTTACAGAAGAACTGATATCAGTGTTTCTGAAGATTGCTCATAAAATTTAAAAGGAGGTAATGCTCCTTAACTCCTAAGTAACCATCAGTACACTAGTAGCAAAACCAGACAGGTACACACACAAAAAAAACAACCAATATCTCTGATGATCTTAGATGCAAAAATTCTCAATAACATTCTTCTAAATTGAATTCAGTAGCACAGTAGAAGTATCTTACCTCTCAAAGGTTCTATCAGCTGGGGACTGAGTGTAAGGCTTAATCACAAATATATGAGGCTATTGGGGACACTTTACATTCAAACTTCCACACTGGGGTATAAGGAAAACTTTATGGTAACATTACATAGTCAAGCTACATACACAAGTGCAGAGATTTGTTTTCAGTAAGGATATTACATCTTTTAGCTGTAGTTAAAATCACAATCTTATTAAATTTATGATAATTCACTTCTGTGCACCATGGTTTTATTTGCAAAGCACCAAACAAGAGAATTGTGGAAGTAGTAGGCACCACAATGTCTTTAATTTTATTGTATTGTATTTTTAAAGGTTTTCTTTATATATATATATATATATATATATATATATATATATATATATATATATATATATATATATGTATGTGTGTGTGTATATATGTATGTGTGTATTTTATATACATGGTTCTAATCAAAGAGAGAGAGACATATGGGGGGGGGGAATGGACATTCCAGAGCTTTCTGCCACTGCAAACAAACTTCAGATGAATGCACCACCTTGTGCATCTGGCTTTAAATGGTTACTGCAGAACCAAACCTCCATCAGCAGGTTTTACAAGCAAGTGTCTTTAACTGCTGACCCATTTCCCCAACCCATTTTAAAATTTTTCATTAAGAAACTTTGTTGTATGGACAAGTGATGTGTTGTTCCCATTCTCCTTCTTCAAGCCCCCATTCCACAGAGGGCCCTTTCAGTGTGGTTACTGGTATACACCATGGCATTATGGGTTATGAATGCAGTTGTCAGTCATGGTGGAAGGACAATGTCTCTGAATACTCCGTCCCACCATGTAGCTCTTGCATTCTCTCTGCTTCCTCTTCTGCAATGTTTCCTGAGCCTTGGCAGACCTGTTTGCAGTCCAACTTAGTATGGAGTTCTCTGTAGTCTAGTAACAAGAAACTATTTCAGGGTTCTTGCTTAAAGCCTTTCAGGAGAGGATCTCATTAGTTATCATTTAGCATGTTTAAGACTTGGAGGCCTATCTCAAGCACTGGGGTGGGGAGCGGGGAGAGAAAAGAAATAAAATGCAGAGTATATTTTTCTTGTCAGTCACTCATGAGGAAATTGAGAGAGGGACTATGGATTTATACCTTAAGATCCAATTAAAATTTATACTTACAAGACTTATAGGCCTCAGTTGTTAAGACTGAGTTTGAACATAGATATGGCTATATATTTCTAGTCCTAGGCCTCCCCCCATCAATCAGTAAGTACCAGAGATTGATTGATGTTTCTTTTAATACAGGAGAGGTATGCTCTACACTGAAGACACCAAGCCTCCCATATGTCTAATATTTATATGCTTCTTCTTGTCATGTAACCTTCAAATATTTCAATTCCCATAAAGAATGTCCAGTCTACAGAAGAAAGCCAAAGTGACTTTGTGGATCTATGCCTGCTGTATATTTTCAAGTCCTTGGTGAAGGGAGTATGTTTTTAAATACCTTTGTAATATATAGCTAGGGATTATGGAATAATAACTAAATTATTTTTATCAAAATAAATAAATTTAAGGCAAGTTTCACTTATTTTAAGCTTAAGGACATTTTCTAAAGGTCCACCTCCTCTGTGAGGATGGAGGAGAAGAGAGAAGAACATAACCAAAAGTAAAGGCGCATGAAAGATATATGCAAGCCTACCATTTTGGTAGCTAATTACAAATGTGTTTTCTTAAAAAAAGTTTGAACTGAAGTAGCCTGGGTGGATGGATAATGTTAATTGTTGAGTCTGTAGGTTATTATGGTAAAATTCCAATACCAGTAAGTTGTTGGCTCAGTAAGTTCCTGAGGCCCTTATAACAAAAAATTGTCAGTACTATTAGTTATCCCCCAGAATGAAATTTCATGACTCTATTTCTGAAGATACCTCTTGTTTTCATTGCAGTACTGAGAAATCAAGCTGGAACTGAGGTGGAAGCTTCCTTCTGGATAGCTACCACAGTGCTGCAAAGTGTTATTCAGGCTACCAAGGAAGAAAAATAGTCAACAATCCTACCCAGCCATGGATCCTGTAACCTACTCAACTGATTAGCCAGGCAGAATGTACCAACTGGTACAGTGGAATTGCTGTTAAGGGATTAGCCAACTACTCTCTGATTGAATTTGAGGACCATTGCATGAGAGGGAATTTATGATGGGTACTGTAGCAGACAGCTTCATGTGCACTGAGATGAACTTCCATACCAGGCACAATTCTGGAGGAAGAGATTTATTGAACCTTAAAGATCCAGGGGAAGTTCCATAATGACAGAAGTTGGCCTGCCTTCACAGGTCCAAGCAGAGAGAGAGAGAAGCAGAAGCCAAAAAACCACACAGCACAGCACACTTCAGGAACTCCAGCTAGGCACACTTTGCATATTTTCAGATTGAAACCTCAAACCCACCACCACATCTTAAGATCCACCCAGTGACACTGTCTCTAGCCAGGTGGCTGCAGATGCAAATTACAAACTATAGAATACTGAATATATTGGGGGCCTTCTATTCAAATAACCACAGGTACTGAAAGCCTAGTCAAAATTGTATGACTGAGGAGGTAATAACCCCTAAGAGGGAAACTGCTGTTTAGCTAAATAGATTTTTTGCATACCCAGTCAAATTACGCTCTAAACATGTATGTCTATGCTATAGATTAGTACCATTTTTACTGTTGACTAGTGAAGCTCTTCTTCAAGTAGCGGACACTATTGATGAGACTCAAAACTTGTCAAAGGGCTAAGAATAAGTGACTCTAGATGCTCAATGCAAAGTTAGACATTTATACCACCCCTTTTCAGTCTCAGGGAACAATGTGGAAGAGGGCACAGAAAGAATGTAACAGTTAGAGGATAGGGAGGAAAGCTGTGGAAACCTTACATTCATGTATAACATGGTCCTTGAATTCTTGACCTTATGATTACTATTGTAACCTATACAAGAGCCACACAGTACTAGATCTTTAACATTCCACAACGG